>NC_139396.1:147270000-152412500 GCF_054392235.1 Sus scrofa | reverse complement strand
AACTTAAGAAATCTATTAATGATATCTTCAGAGAGATGAGAGGATCTGCAACCAAAAAACAACATCAAGATTTAAGAAAGAGGAGTTCCCATTGTGGCTCAGAGGAAACGAATCCAACTAGCATCCATGAGGACACAGGTGGGATCCCTGGCCTTGATCAGTGGATTAAGAATCTGGAGTTGCCATGAGCTGTGGTGTAGGTCGCAGATGCAGCTTAGATCACCCATTGCTGTGGCTCTGGCATAGGCCAGTGGCTATTGCTCCAGTTTGACCCCTTGCCTGGGAACCTCCGTGTGCAGCCGGTGCAGCCCTAAAGAAAGACGATTAATAATAATAATAATAATAATAACAATAACAGTAATAGTAATAAAAGGAAAGAAATATTCAGGAAACAAAAAAGAATAGCGGTAGAAGGAAGATAAATAGGAGGACATTTCTCAAAAAGTAAAGCAAAAAGACAAACAGATGGAAGCTAGGTGAGAAACCTAAGAAAATTAGAGCTCCAGGCAAGAAAATTCAATATCTGAATACTAAGAGCCCTGCTAAGAAACACAGAAAATGCAATGGAGGGAATCATTGAAGAAAAAAATTTTTTATTCCCATAAATGAAGTATATAAGGTTCCAAGTTAAAAATTCCATTTTTTTTTTTTTGAATTTCCATCGTGGCACTGTGGGAATGAATCCAGCTAGTATAAATGAGGATGCGGGTTCGATCCCTGGCCTTGCTCAGTGGGTTAGAGATCTGGCATTGCTGTGAACTGTGGTGTATGTAGGTTACAGGCAGCTGGGGTCCTGCATGGCTGTGGTGTAGACCAGCAGCTGCAGCTTCAATTTGACCCCTAGTCTGGGAACTTCCACATGCCCTGAGTGTGGCCCTAAAAAAAAAAAAAAAAAAGAAAGAAAGAAAGAAAGAAATCGAATTTTTTTTCAATATTTTTGAAACAAGATCTAGCTGGGTTTTTTTAGAGTTTAGTACCCAGCCCAGTAGTTGAAAACACACGTGCCAGTGCACTAGAGACAAAGATTGCTAAGGATGAAAACAGGGCAAATGCAAAGGAATTCAGCTCCCAAAATATTTACCTCTCAATCATACTTTCTAAGAAAGCATATGAAGAAGGTGCTGTGTGAGATGCAGGTAACATGATATTCAACACAGCTGCATAGGGGGGTTCAAGCTGTTTTCACAACAAGACTCCAAATTGCAGTGGCTCAAACAAAACAAAAGCTTGTTTCTCACTCACGTGAGAGTACACGGTGGTGACCAGCTTCACATGGTAACTACAATTCTATAACTATGGAGAAAGAAGATTTTGGTGGGCAAATGGCAACTGCCATGGCAGTCTGACCCTCATATACCAACACTTCTGCCCAAATGGAACAAATGCCTGCCCCATGGGTGACAAACAGCTGCACCCAGGTTAAAAGTCCAAGATATCTGGACAGCTCAGCCCTTTCCAATGAATCTGGATGTGATTCCTCAGGAGGTAGGACTCTGAGATAGCCAACAGACAGTTAATAGAGCAAGAACGGGGTAACTGCGATGGAGAGTCCCACTGGGGGGAAGAGGAATGGAAAGTATGGGAATTACTGTTCCGCAGAAGTGACCAAACCCTTCTAGGCATTAACTGAAAACACTCCCTGTGCTGACAGTGGAGAATGTTGTAGTTAGTCCTGGTTGTCTTTGGTTTGGTCCTCTGTAAATTACTTCCCAATGCACAGTCCCTCTTGGCCTTGGTTTTGCCCTCTGGGTGGTTTCTCCTTGACCACAGTCATCCAAGACCGTATCTGAAGTGGCATTGGGAAGCATGGCCTCTTTAGGGGCTGTATAGCTTTGGCAGTTCATTTCCAGTTGGTATGAGTTCGGGGCCTGAGAGGTGCTTTCAGGCTTAAACAGTTGCAGACTGACTTTTTCAGGCCAGGCTCCTGTTTTTTTTTTATTTCCAGTAACATCCAAGTCTGAGCTAAGCTCTTTTTCTCTCAGCCTAATGGTGGTTAACCTGAGGTCATCTTAAACCTAGCTACAACCTTGAGCTGACCATTGCCACAGGGAAAGATTCTTTAGTTTACTTGAGAAATCTTTTTTTTTTTTTTTTTGGCTTTTTAGAGCTGCACCCATGGCATATGGAAGTTCCCAGGCTAGGGGTCAAATTGGAGCTGCAGCTGCTGGCCACAGCCACAGCCACAGCCACAGCAACGTGGCATCCAAGCTGTGTCTGTGACCTATGCTACAGATCACAGCAACACCAGATCCTTAACCCACTGAGCAAGGCCAGGGATCGAACCTGAATCCTCATGGATACTAGTTGGATTCGTTTCCTCTGGGCCAAAATGGGAACTCCTATGTGAGAAATCTTAAAGGACCTTGAAAATACCTTTGAGTAAATCCTTCTAGAGTTTGAATACCAAATTGATTGGTTTTTCCAATCCTGAAAGGCCCTAATTTCTTCTATGCTGCTTAATCTGGTACCAGTAGCCACCTGAGGCTGTTGAGCTTTAGAAATGTGGCTGTTTGGAGTTCCCACTGTGGTTCATGGGGTTAAGAACACAACAGTCTCTGTGAGGATGCAAAGTTGATGCTTAGCCTCGCCCAGTGGGTTAAGGATCCAGTGATGCCGCAAGCTGCAGTGTGAGTTTCAGATGTGGACTGGATCTGGCATCACTGTGGTTGTGGCATAGGCCTCAGGTGCAGCTCTGATTCGACCGTTAGCCTGGGAACTTCCATATGCCACAGGTGTGGCCATTAAAAAAAATAAAAACCAGAAATGTGGCTGTCCGGGTTGAGATGTGCTGTAAGTGCAAAACACACTCTGGACTTCAAAATTTCATTTTAAAAAAAATTAATAATCTTTATCAGGTTACTTCTTCAAATTATAATATTTTTTATATGTTGGGTTAAATAAAGTATTAAAATTAGTGTTACTTGTGTCTTTATATTTTTAAAAATTTTAAATTATATTTGTGGCTTGTGCAATACAATCTGAGAGACTGAATAAACAAACAATGGCGGCCAGACTGTATTTAACAATAGAACTGTGACCTATAACCTCTGACAGTAGAGCAATTGGTTCACAAAGGTCAGGGCTTGGTTGACAAATGCCAACTTTCCTATTTGTTTCCCTCACTCCCCTCAGAACAGGGATAGTTAAGAAATCCCTCCTCACTTTTTCAGTCTAAGAAGGGGCTAACTGCAAAGGACTCCTTTGTTCTTGCATATTCCAAAATAGGACTCACTGGAGTTCTCTCGTGGTGCAGCGGGTTAAGGATCCCATGTTGTCACTGCAACGGTTTGGGTTGCTGGTCTGGCCCAGACACTTCCACATGCCGAAGGAATGACCAAAAAAAAAAAAAAAAAGTAAAATAGGATTCACCCCTACCCTTCCTCAATGACTCCCTCCTTGTTCTATAAAACCTCAAAAAAAATTTTTTTTTGGCGACACCTGCAGCATGTGGAATTTCCCAGGCCAGGGACCAAATTCATGCAACAGCAAAAATCCCAAGCCACCACAGTGCCAACACCAGGTCCTTAAACTACTGTGCCACTAGGTAAGACCTGTCTTATACAATTTTTTTTTTTTTTTTTTTTTTTTTTTTTTTTTTTTTGGTAAGACCCCAGCTATGTATACAGAAGTTCCTGGGCTAGGGGTTGAATTGGAGCTGCAGCTCCTGGCCTACACCACAGCCACAGCAATATGGGATCCGAGGTGCATCTTCAACCCACACTATAGCTCAAGGCAATGCTGGATACTTAACCCACTGAGCGAGGCCAGGGACTGAACCTGCATCCTCATGGATTATATGTCTACTCTTTTCTTTTCCCATATAGGTTACTACAAAATATTGAGTATATTTCCCTGTGCTATTCAGTAGGACCTTGTTGTTCATCTATTTTATATACAGTAGTGTGTGTATATTAACTCCTCTAATTTGTCCCTCCCCCTTCCCCTTTTGGTGACTATACATTTGTTTTCTATGTCTGTGGATGTATTTCTGTTTTGTATGTAAGTTCATTTGTATCATTTTTAATAAATTCCGCATATAAGCAATATCATATGATATTTGTCTTTGTCTGACTTCACTTATGAGAATCTCTAGTTCATTAGTGTTGCTGCAAATGGCATTATTTCATTCTTTTTTTATGGTTGAGATATATATATATATATATGTATCTCATATATATCTCATATCTTCTTTATCCATTCACCTATCAATAGGCATTTGGGTTGCTTCCATGTCTTGGCTATTGAAAAATAGTGCTGCAATGAACATTGGGGTGTTTGTATTTTTTGAATTTCAAAAACCATGTTTTCTTATGTTATATGCCCAGGAGTGGGATTGTAGGATCATATGGTAGTTCTGTTTTCAGCTTTTTAAGGGACCTCCATACTGTTTTCCATAGTGGCTGCACCAACATACATTCCTACCAACAGTGTAGGAGGGTTCCTTTTCCTCCACACTGTCTCTAATATTTATTATTTGTAGGTTTTTTGATGATGGCCATTCTGACCCATGCGAGGTGAGCTGTCTTCTTTAAAATGTTCCTGGGAGTTCCCATTGTGGCTCAGCGGTAACAAACCCCACTAGTATCCAGGAGGACTCAGGGTCGATTCCTGTACTTGCTCATAGGGTTAAGGACCCGGTGTTGCGGTGAACTGTGGTGTAGGTCACAGATGTGGCTAGGATCCAGCATTACTGTGGCTGTGGTATAGGCTGGCAGCTATAGCTCCGATTTGACCCCTAGCCTGCGAACTTCCATATGCCTTGGGTGCAGCCCTAAAAAGATCAAAAATGTTCATGAATGATTGTACGCCCTATTGCAGTAACCTGAATAAAATGCTCTTCATTGTCTGGGGCATTTTGTCTTTCACCTATTGTCATCCACTATCCAACCAGTCAGCTTTCTATTTGCTATCATAGCACACCACTTCTGACAATAATTTCTGAGTTACTTAGAGTAATGCCAGCAGTTGTAGGAAAGGGTCCTCCAAATGCAATGTTCATATAAAAATCTAAGGAGTTCCCGTCGTGGCGCAGTGGTTAACGAATCCGACTAGGAACCATGAGGTTGCGGGTTCGGTCCCTGCCCTTGCTCAGTGGGTTAATGATCCGGCGTTGCCGTGAGCTGTGGTGTAGGTTGCAGACGCGGCTCGGATCCCGCGTTGCTGTGGCTCTGGCGTAGGCCGGTGGCTACAGCTGCGATTGGACCCCTAGCCTGGGAACCTCCATATGCCGCGGGAGCGGCCCAAGAAATAGCAACAACAACAACAACAACAACAACAACAACAAAAAGACAAAAAAAAAAAAATCTAAGCTGTCCTTAACACAAGGTCACTCTATTCATCACCATTCCATCCATCAGGAAGGAACAAAAAACATATCCAGGGCCAAATCTTTAAGACATTGAAGTGGAAATTCCAGGCATCATTTCCCCTAATGTTTATGTGGTAAACCGAATCACACAGCCCTATCTAGCATGAAAGAAAGCTGGGAAATGTGGTCCCTAGCTGGGCAACCATCCTTAGCTACACTTCCGTCGCTAAAAAATGTAGCTCTTTCCCAGGCAATCCTTCTGTAGCTGTGGAATGAGAGAGCAGATTTTTTTCAAAGTCTCAATGAAAAGATGAATCCTAAAGAAAAGAATCTTTTTTTTTTTTTTTTTTTTTTTTTTTGTCTTCATAGGGCCACACTCATGGCATATGGAGATTCCCAGGCTAAGGGTCAAATTGGAGCTGCAGCCACTGGCCTACACCACAGCCACAGCAACACTGGATCCGAGCTGCATCTGTGACCTATACCACAGCTCATGGCAACACCGGATCCTTAACTCACTGAGCGAGGCCAGGGATGGAAACTGCATCCTCTTGGATACCAGTCAGATTCATTACCACTGAGCCACAACGGGAGCTCCTAAAGAAGAGAGTCTTTAGGATAATGGTGGTAGGAGAGCCTATGAAGGCAGTTTTGCATCAGAAGTAGAGGGCAACAAAGTCCAGATTGGAACAGGTCAAAGAGCTCTGGGGCAGATGTCGAAGAAAATAAGGTATATAAGATACCTGATGTGTCTAAATACCTAGAAAGGAGGTTTAGGCAATGGATGGAAAGTTTAAATTTTCTGTTCAGCCACTATTTATTGAGCACTATGATATGTTGGACACTGTTCCTAGGTGCTAGGGAACAAAACAGTGTACCAATACCAAAATTATTGCTTCAAGGATCTTACAATCTAGTGGAAATTCTAGTGCTGCTGAGTTTGACTTCATGATACGTATATGCAAATGTTTAAAAGAAATATCTACCCTATCCTGGAGACAATTACATTCAACTCTTTCTGCTGGTTCTTTCAGTATTTCTATATTTTTAAATTACCAGGATTACATAATCACTTCTGATTTTTTCCTTTTTTTTCTCCTTTGACGTACATGTTGACTTTTCAGATGAAAGGTGAGGATTTTGCTCTTTTCGGTCTGATTTGTCCTTATCACCCATGTGAATCCTTCTCATCACCCTAACCTCTTAATAAAGTTAAATTATAATGGTGTTTAGATTAATATTCAACTTCTAAGATTATCATGTTATTTAAACACTGTTAATAGCCAAGTCATGTAATAAAGTGTGATTATTTTAATTTTCTATACTTTTTTTTTGCTTTTTAGGGCTGCACCCATGGCATATGAAAGTTCCCAGGCTAAGGGTGGAATTGGAGCTGTAGCTGCATGCCTATGCCATAGCCACAGCAATGCCAGATCGAAGCCATATCTGTGATCTACACCACAGCCCACGGCAACACCGGATCCCTAACCATCTGAGTGAGGCCAGGGATGGAACCCACATCCTCATGGATATTAGTTGGATATCTTCCCACTTTGCCACAACGGGAACACCCTGCTATACAAATTTCTGTTTTTCTAGCCTTAAGGCGTGGAACACTCTCCCCTCACACCTTTCACCTAGCTAGCTCCTATTTATCTTTCAAGTCCCAGCCTAAATGTCACATTTTCAGGAAATCTCTGAAGGACCCTTCCTTCCCCCCTTTCCCACAACCTTCCCTCACTAGAGCAGATGGTGCTGTTCATTCCTTTTATAGAACTTCACTGTTTCTTGCCTGGCATCCATCATGGTTGTAAACGAATAATTATTTAGTAATAAGCTTCTCACTGAACTGTACATTCCACGAGGGCAGGGATGGTACCTCCCTTTTCATCCCAGTATTTCCAATAACTTCAGTAGTAACTTACAGACAGGATTACTTCATGCCCTCCTTAAAAATATGGACTTGAGGAGTTCCCCAGTGGCTCACTGGGTTAAGGATCCAGTGCTGTCACTGCTGTGGTTGCATCCTTGGCCCAGAACTTCTGCATGCCGCAGCCATGGCAAAAAAAAAAAAAATACTTGGGGTGGGGACAGAAATGTGATTATCAGTGATGGGAAAAAAAGTCTTGCCATGGTGATATATTCTCATGGACCTACTCGTGGCCTTTAAAATTTTTTTTTTTTTTCTTTTTAGGGCCACACCTGCAGCATATGGAGTTCCTTGGCAAGGGATCAAATCAGAGCTGCAGCTGTCAGTCAGCCTACACCACAGCCACAGCAATGCCAGATCCTTATCCTGGTGAGTGAGGCCAGGGATCAAACCTGCATCCTCATGGATACTAGTCAGGTTTGTTTCCACTGTGCCACAACGGGAACTCCGGGCCTTTAAAATTTTGATCATAACTGCTTATGTAGTACCAAAACATCTTGTCATGGGAAAATTAGAGGGTAAAATTATTCACATTATAAGGTAATTGCGCTTTGGCAGGATCACAGTTGTCTAAGTAAAATCTGAGCAATTGTTGTTTATAAATTACTAAATACAGAAGGAGACACCAAAAGCTGAAGTGTTCCTAGCCACTGCTGAATTGGTATTCAGCTGCCATTTCATATAAAGTCAGTCTGAAATGGTTATAATTAAAAGCATGACATGCATTTAATTTGCATATTTCTGGCCAGGAAGCTAAACTAGGGGGTTTTTCCATTTAATACCAAGGTCCTGGCAATTGTCTCTGCTAAAGGAATGAATGAGTGAAATGGTGGTAATGCCAGATTTTAAACCATTTTCTCAGCTCACACAAACTCACAAGAGCCAGATGTATATAATACAGTAAGCCTATTACCATCATCCCTTGGTGTCCGTTGGGGTGAGTTGGTTCCAGGACCCCACGGGTATCTGCAGATGCTCAAGTCCATTATATAAAACGAATGTTCTGGGAGTTCCCGCTGTGGTGCAGTGGGTAGCAGCTCAGGTGGCTGTGGAGGCATGGGTTTGATCCCCAGCCCAGCACAGTCGTTTAAAGAACTAAAGTATCCAGGGATGCTGCAATGTAGGTTGCAGCTGTGGCTCAGATGCAATTCCTGGTCTGGGCGCTTCCATATGCCCCAGGTGCAGCCAGACAATTGGAAAAAAAAAAGAAAGAAAGAAAAAAAAGTTCTCTTTATGGCTTGGTGGGTTAAGGACCAAACATTGTCTCTGTGAGGATGTGGGTTTGCTCCAAGCCCTCACTCAGCGGTTAAGGATGGATGGGACATTGCTGCAAGCTACAGCGTGGGTCAAACAAGTAGCTCGGATCCGGTGCTGCTGCGGCATAGGCAGCAGCTGCAGCTCGGACTCAACCCCTAGACTGGGAACTTTCATAAAGGTGCAGCTGTTTAAAAAAAAAGTACTCTGCCCCCTGTATTTGCAAATTCCGCATCCTCAATTCAACCAACCTTGACCTCCCCAACCCCCACCCCACCAATGGGGAGAATAAATAGTTGAAGATGACAAATAAAAACACCCCCTTTGGCCCCTAAGGAGGTCTTGAGATCTGAGCTCAGTTCTCCAGCTGCCCGCTTTCTGGGCTCCATTCAGATCCTTCCTCTCTTAACACGACCTGTTTTCAGCTGATGAGCAGGGTTTTCTCAGACCTATTCCAGGCCTAGGGGAAACTATTTCACTACAGAACTTGGGTATTTCCAAATTTCCTCATTCGAAGGTTACTGTTGACTTATCTTGTGTGTGCTACCACTGTCTGAGGGTATCCTGACACATTCTGCAGGAACCTCCCCAAAGCGCACTTTCCAGCTTCTAGGCAGGGTATATTTTCACAGTTATGAACTTGCCTCTCACTTAGGACCTAGTCCCTCTACAAGGCCTGAGATGGCAGCAAAGGGAGCTTGCAGACTTTCAAATTCCCCTATCTAAACACACACCTGCCTGGGGGGCTGAGACTTCATCTGAGGGCAAGTCACTGCATAGGGTTTTGGGCAGGGAACGAAAGAGAGTTGCCATCAGAAAAAAAAAAAAAAGGAAAGGCAATTAGAGGAAGGTGGGCAGACACGAAAGGCTGCTTTATCCTCTAATTTTGCCCAGAGATAACTTTGAAGTCTCTTTGGGTTTGTGCTTTTGGACTGCTACAGCCTCCAAACCGTGCAAGGCCTCGCATCATGAAAAACGAACCGGACTTCGGGAGTCTCCCCCTTCGAGCTGGCAGCGAGAGACACCCAGCACCACTCGCCTTCAGCCCCCGACGCCAGGGTCGGAGCTCCGGAGGCCGCGCCTGCCCTTCCTTTCGCCCGTCTCCAAGATGGCGACCGCTCCGCCGCCGCGGCCCCGCCCCGGGCCGGCCGGCCCCCCGCCCAGTAGGCCGGCCCCGCCTTCCCGCCACGGGGCCGCGCAGCGCGCTCCCGCCGCCCCTCCCCGCGCGAGCTCCACCCAGGTCGCAGGCAGCGCGGTCGGCGGCGCCTATTTCCCGCCATTGTGCGAAGTGGAGGCTGGGGGCTCCGCACGCGGCGCCTGCCAGTAGCCGGCAGCTCCTCGGCTGCTGCTGCCACAGCCGCTGTTCTCTGAGGCGCCGGGAGGCCGAGCGGCCGGTGCCGCGAGGCTCACCCTGCGTGGGAGGGCGCGGGCGAGGAGCGGCCGAGCCCCCGAGGAGGAGCCGCGGCGCGGGACGCCGGGCCGCGCCGGCTCCGGCCCGTCGGCGAGATGCCCTGTGGGGAGGATTGGCTCAGCCACCCGCTGGGGATCGTGCAGGGCTTCTTCGGTGAGTGGCGGCCCCGGGGGCGGGCCGGGCGGGCCGCCGAGTTGACCGAGCCCCGGGCCCGGCCCCGCTGCGCGGCCCCACGCGGGGCCACCTCGAGGGCTCGCGCGGCCGAGACGGTCAGCCGGGCCTGCGCCGGTCCGCCTTAGACACCCCGGACCGCGGGCCGCGGCTTCCCGGGCCGGGCCGCAGGTGCCTCCCACCTGCCCGATTCGCGGTTCGCGAGCGGCCAAGGTTACGCGGCGAGGAGCTGGCGGCCGGCCGTGATTGACGGCCCGGCTTCCCTTGGTGGCACTGCTGAGGGCCCTAGCCCGGCGGCAAAACTCGGACGGGTCCTTGAACCTTGGGGAGGGCTCGCAGAGATGGGGTGAAGGAAAAGCACTTTGCCTTTGGGAAGCCTGCGGGGTATTTCAAAACTTCCGGTGTGTCGGGGGAGTGCTCGCTCGCTCGCTCGCAGCAGAAGTTGGCTCCAACTCCTGTATTACACACATCCTCGCGTTTCGAGATAAGATTTAGTGTAATAGCTTCATTTTTCTTTTGGGATGCCTTTAAAACCGCTTGGTCTCCATCTCCTCCTTGTGCCAGAGCTAGTAAGAAATGTTGAACTCCTTAAATGCGTTCCTACATAGAAAGAGCTCAGAATGTTGCAGACAGGCTTAGTAAATTTTAGTTGGAATTATCGTCAATGCCACTCTTCTGCTAGGGTCCACTAAGGAAAATTTAGGTTTGTTTGCCGTTACCTGGGCATTTTGGCCCTACTTTCCATGTCTTTTGCACTTAGGAGGGGTGGAGGCAAACCCAGCCAGCAATCACTGTTAGATCAGAACACCTGACTTGTCAGGAGGTAACAAAGTTGTAGGTAGAGTGGCCTTCATCACTTAAGGCATCGTGGGATATTAATGAGAATGCCTATTAAGAAGCTAAATTGTTTCCAGCAGCCGAAACTGAAGGCAGAAAATGTATGTATTCCTTGTGGGAAAGACTCACTCAGCAATTCTTTATTCATTTTCCTTATAGCTTGAACTAGTATAGCTATCTGGTTTCCTAGGCAGAAGCTAGAGGCAGCAAATTAGAAGGCCTGGGTTGGCATCTGGAT
Organism: Sus scrofa; assembly: GCF_054392235.1. Taxonomy (NCBI): domain Eukaryota; kingdom Metazoa; phylum Chordata; class Mammalia; order Artiodactyla; family Suidae; genus Sus; species Sus scrofa. Next base: position 152,401,351 of record NC_139396.1, on the reverse strand, counting down.
TGTAGCTAATGAGGAGTGACAATCTGATAAAGAAGAAATTAAATCTGTATGTAGCTTAAATTAAAAAACAACAACAGTGTATATCCATCAAGGGTGCTTTTGAGGAAGGGGCATTTATCTCTACTATATACTGGTAATTGTTGTTTATAATGAGTATGGGAACTTATCATTGATTTCCAAAATAATGGCCCAGAATGTGGAGTAAAGATTAAATTGCAGGGAGTATCCATTGTGGTGAAGTGGAAACGAATCCAACTAGTATCCATGAGGATGTGGGTTTGATCCCTGGCCTTGCTCAGTGGGTCCAGGATTCAGTGAGAGCTGTGGTATAGGTCACCGACACAGCTCAGATCTGGCATGGCTGTGATGTAGGCATGGAGCTGCAGCTCCTATTCAACCCCTAGCCTGGGAACTTCCATATGCTGCAGGTGTGGCCCTAAAAAAGCCAAAAAAAAAAAAAAAAAAAAAAAAAATTGCGCAATTGGCTTAAGAGGATGCAGACTCATGGGTACTTATTCGGAAATGTCTTTCAAAAGTAAGTTTTTGTGGAGTTCCCATTGTGGCTCAGCCTTAACGAACCCTACTAGTATCCATGAGGTCTCCAGTTCCATCCCTGACCCTGCTCAGTGGGTTAAGGATCCAGTGTTGCCGTGAGCTCTGGTGTAGGCTGGCAGCTGCAGTTCTCATTTGACCGCTAGCCTGGGAACTTACATATGCTGTGGGGGTGTGGCCCTAAAAAGATGGAAAAAAAAATTTGTGAGAAATACCTCTACCCTAGTCTTGCTGGATAAATTAGATTATTTTATATTTGGTATAGATTCAAATGTATTTGTGTCAGATTTTATCCCCTATGTGTGTGATCCTAAGGGGGCATGTCACATTATAGTACAAAAAGGGTGTACTTTGGATATAAAATACTGGATTTACAGCATTTGTAAAGTTGGTGGGCTATTGTGGGAACCTGCACCTTGTTTTATGTGTTTGCTCTGGAATGTCTTATTCTCATACAGATTGTGTCTTACAGAGAAGAAACTAATACTGTCTTACAGTTGGGATGTTTCTCTGGAAGCTCTTCTGGCGTGTAGTATATATTTTTGCTCTATTTTCCCTACACTGTGCATATATTGAATATCTATAATAATAACAGCATTGCAGGTATGTTTGTGTGGGAAGTTAGGTGTTAAGCTTGTGGACTCTTTGATTTAGTAGGAAGTTGTTTTAAATCCGTTTTCCCCCAGATAGAAAAGGAAAGCTCATCTGTTGTGGTTTGTGAGACCTTTTTGGCCCCCCCTGCCCAGCTCTCGGACGTCATTACTGTATCCCCCCTCATATTGAACCTTTTTTCAGTTCTTCAATTTTGATCCTTGCCTCTGCGCCTTCTGTACAGGCTGTTTCCTTTGCCTGGTCCTCCCTTCCTATCCCACTTCTACTTTCCTGGCTAAGTCTTACTCATCCTTTGGGAACCTGAGTTAGGTACCTCCTGCTCCAAGTAAAATTATAGGATCCAGTGTGGCCTGGAAATTAGCTTGTAAAGCATGTTGTTGAAATGACTTGTTTCATGAGTTCCTTGGCTATATTTTAACCTTGGGAATTCAGGGACCATATCTGCTTTTAGTCAACTAGTATTTACCTGTACAGCGAAAGTACTCTGTGAAAATTTGTTCATCAGAGGGAGTGGAAAGACTGATTAATCAGAAGTGATGTAAATTGGGGTGGTTACTATGACCACAGATCTTAAACTAAGAACAGTCCTGGTGGACTTTGTATTGGTTCAGAGAATGTGATCATACCAGGTATGAGTTACTTTCACATGCAAATGCTAATTCTTCTTGGTTCAGATAAGAAACTGAAATTCTGTCAGTGGCCAGTCTAACAGTATGAATCATAATTCATCTTTGTGATCCATTCTGTATTTTGAATTAGTGTCTGCCATACTCCAATTGTTCATATGTAAATTTTTTCCTATAAGCCTTCATAAAATGCCTTTAATGTTTCCGTTCCAGTTTCTAAAAGATTTTTTGTACAGAACATTGAGATCCAAAGGCTTAAGATTTAGTAATACTTTATTGAACTCTATTATATGTATAGCACTGATGGCCTTGTCCCCACAATGGTTGTTCATGTAGTATCAAATTGCATCCCTTAAACAAAAGCAGGCATTTTAAATGAGAAAAAAAAAATTGTTTCGTATACTTTTAATTGTTTTTTATTTTATTTCTTTTTCTTTTTAGGGATGCACCTTGGCATGTGGAAGTTCCTGGGCTCGGGATTGAATCATAGCTGCAGCTGCCAGCCTATGCCACAGCCACTATATCAGGTTCTTAACTCACTGAGCCACAACGGGAACTCCTCATTTTTTATTTTTATTTTATTTTATTATTTATTTATTTTTTTTTTTTTTGTGCTATTTCTTGGGCCGCTCCCGCGGCATATGGAGGTTCCCAGGCTAGGGGTCTAATCGGAGCTGTAGCTGCCAGCCTACGCCAGAGCCGCAGCAATGTGGAATCTGAGCTGCGTCTGCGACCTACACCACAGCTCACAGCAACACCGGATCCTTAACCCACTGAGCAAGGGCAGGGACCGAACCCGCAACTTCATAGTTCCTAGTCGGATTCATTAACCACTGCGCCACAACAGGAACTCCTCATTTTTTATTTTTAAAAAGAAATTTTTCTTTGGGTTCCCATTGTGGCTCAATGGGTTTAGAACCCAACTAATGTCTGTGAGGATTTGGGTTCGAGCCCTGGCTTTGCTCACTTGGTTAAAGGATCTGGCATTGCCACAAGTTGTGGCGTAGGTTGCAGATGTGGCTCGGATCTGGCATTGCTACAGCTGTGGCATGGGCCAGCTGCTGCAGTTCCGATTTGACCCCTAGTCTGGGAACTTCCATATGCTGCAGGTGTGTTCCTAAAAGGAAAAAAATTGTTTTTACTTGAATTTATACCAGCCCTCCATTTCAGAAGTAGGAATGCTTATCAACCCCTTTGTTTTTTTCTTTTTGTTTTTTTTTAGGGCTGCACCTGCGGCTTATGGAGATTCCCAGGCTAGGGGTTGAATCAGCTGTACCTGCAGATCTACACACAGTGACGTGGAATCCGAGTCGTGTCTGCGACCTGTACCACAGTTCACGGCAATGCCAGATCCTTAACCCACTGAGAGGGGCCAGGGATTGAACCTGAGTCCTCATGGTTACTAGTCAGATTTGTTTCCACTGAGCCACGATGGGAGCTCCAACTCTAATTTCTTTATTTTCTCTTCAGATTGTTAGTTAGGTCAAGCTCATTAGTTGTGGTCATATTCAAGGCACCAAAGTCATACCTAATGGAACTAGAACCTAGACTAGCTCATGAAAAAATGAGCCGTGGTGAGTGGAGGAGAGCGGGAGTAGTATTTTATTATTAGCATTTTAGAGATTTGGTTTTGTTTTTGTTGTTATTTATTTTTTTGCTTTTTAGGGCCACAGTTGTGACATATGGAAGTTCCCAGGCTAGGGATCAAATCGGAGCTTCATCTGCCAGCCTGTGGCATAGCTACAGCAGCCACATCTGTGACCTACACCACAGTTCCCGGCAATGCCAGCTCCTTAACCCACTGAGCAAGGCCAGGGATCAAACCCACATCCTCGTGGATCCTAGTCAGGTTCATTATTGCTGAGCCATGGTGAGAACTCTAGAGAATTTAAAGCAATAGTAAAATCAGCTAAAAGTCTGTCTGCTTTTTTATTGTCACCACGATTCTAAATAGACAATTCAGGGAGTTTTTTGGTGGTACAGTGGGTTAAGGATCTGGCCCTGTCTCTGCAGCAGCTTGGGTCTCTGCTCTGCCATAGGTTTGATTCCTGGCTCAGGAACTTCAGCATGCCTCCGGCATGGCCAAAAAACCAAAAACTAATAGACAGTTCACACTCTTGGATCTCTTCTACCACTGGTCACTTGTTTGGCCACTGAAAAAAGTAATGTGTTATAAGGGAATAGAGGAGTTCCCATTGTGACACAACAGAATTGGCAGCATCTCTGCAGCACCAGGACGCAGGTTCGATCCTCAGCCAGGGTGGGTTAAAGAATCTGGTGTTGCTGCAGAGTAGGGCATAACTGTGCCTGGGCTCTGATCCCTGGCCTGGGAAGTCCACATATCATAGGGTGGCCAAAAAAAAGGGAGCTCCAGTTGTGGCTCAGCAGGTTAAGAACCTGACATACTGTCTGTGAGGATGCGGGTTTCAATCCCTGGCCTTGCTCTGTGGGTTAAGAATCCAGCATTGCTGCAAGCTACAGTGTAGGTCACAGATGTGACTCAGATCTAGTGTTGCCCTGGCTTTGTCGTCAGCCCCGGCTGCAGCTCTGATACATCCCCTAGCCTGGAACGTCCATATGCCACAGGTGTGGCCGTTAAAAAAAGCAACAACAAAAAAAACTATAGAACCAAAGTTGGGGAGGGTGGCTTGATGTCCCAAGAAACTTTTTTTTTTTTTTGGTCTTTTTGCCTTTTCTAAGGCCGCACCCATGGCATATGGAGGTTCCTAGCCTAGGGGGCTAATCAGAGCTGTAGCCACCGGCCTACACCAGAGCCACAGCAACACTGGATCCGAGCCGCGTCTGCAACCTACACCACAGCTCACGGCAACGCCGGACCGTTAACCCACTGAGCAAGGGCAGGGACCGAACCCGCAACCTCATGGTTCCTAGTCGGATTCGTTAACCACTGCGCCACCACGGGAACTCCAGAGTTCTTTATATATTCTGTATACTAGACCCTTACCAGCTGTATAATTTATAAATATTTTTCCTGCTCTATAAATTGTCTTTTTTTATGATTTTTATTTTTTCCATTGTAGCTGGTTTATAGTGTTCTGTCAATTTTCTACTGTACAGCAAGGTGGCCCGTTCACACATACATGTATATATTCTTTTTTCTTATGTTATCATGCTCCATCATAAGTGACTAGATATAGTTCCTGGTGCTATACAGCAGGATTATAAATTGTCTTTTAACTTTATTGGTAGTATCTTCTTATGCAAATTTTTAGTTTTGATGATGTCCAGTTTATCAGTTTTCTCCTTTAGTTACTTGTGCTTTTGGTGCCATTTTAAGAAACCATTGTCTGATAACAGGATCACAAAGATTTACACCTGTGTTCTAAGAATTTTATTGTTTTAGCTCATTACATTTAGGTCTTGGATCCATTTTGAGTTAAATTCTGTATATGGTATGAGGTAGGGATCCAAATTTATTCTTTTGCATGTGGATGTCTAGTGGTACCAGCCCCATTTGTGTGTGGTGTGTGTGTTTTAACATTTGCCAGTTTATTTTGAAGGCTATCATAAAGGATACAGATGTACAGCCAGTTGAAGAGGTACCTAGGACAAGGTCTGGAAGGGTGACTTGTGGATGAGCTTCTGTTTCCATGGGACTTGGGTGTACTACCCTTTCAGCACATGGTTGTGATCACCAGCCCGAAAGCTCCCCAGCACTGTTTGTTGAAAAGACTGTTCTTTTCCCCACTGAATGGTTTTGACAGCTTTGTTTAAAAAAAAAAAAGTCAATTGACCACAAATGTGTAATTTATATCTGAACTCTCAATTCCATTCCATTGGCCTATATATTTACCCTTCTGCCAGTACCATGTTGTTTTGATTACTGTAGCATTGTAGTAAGTTTTGAAGTGATGAAATGTGAGTCCTTCAACTTTTTTTTTAAAGATGGTTTTGGCTTTTCAGGATCAGGATCAGCCTGTCACTGCAGCACAGAAGCGAGTTGGCATTTTGATAAGGGATTGCATTGAATCTAGCTCATTTAGTTCTTTTGGTAAAAGAGAATAGTGAAAGTTACAGATTCTAGAGCCAAACTGCTGCTTAACTACAGCGCAGTCCCAGGATATTGGGCTTTTTAAGTGGGCCATTTTTTAATACCTCCCTTCTTTATACTACAGAACTGTTTTCAGTAATAATCATGAATTTAAGCTATGTGCAATGCTTAAGGTAATTAAATAGCTCAAGATAGATCTAGACATTGCTTCTATCAACTTCTTCCTCACCCATTTTAGAATTTGCTGTTGTTGTGATATGTTGATGTTGTTTCTTGCTAGTATGGCTATCACATTTCAGATTTGAATTAATTGTATAATTAATGAATTATTTGTATTAAGAATAACTTACCAAGTTCCCACAGGACAAAAAAGCTTAACTCTTTACTCAGTAACATTTATACTTATGTTTGAATTTTTTTTTTTTTTTCCCTTGTCTTTTTGCCTTTTCTAGGGCTGTTCCTGCGGCATATGGAAGTTCCCAGGCTAGGGGTCTAATTGGAGCTGTAGCTGCCGGCCTACGCCAGAGCCACAGCAACACAGGATCCGAGCCGCGTCTGCAGCCCACACCACAGTTCACGGCAACGCCGGGTCCTCAGCCCACTGAGCGAGGCCAGGGACCGAACCCACAGCCTAGTTAGATTTATTAACCACTGCGCCACAACGGGAACTCCTGAATTTTTGTTTTTTAAGTTTGAATTTTGGTCTTTTAGTTATGGTTTAATAATATTTTATACAAGCAATTGTTCAGTAACTGATAAGTGAATTAAAAAAAAATCTACAAAAGAGGCAAATTAGACAACTATCAAATCTTTCCACTGATGTTACTAACATATTTTTTGATTCATTGTTTAGTTTCAAAACAAATTGCAGTTCGGAATTCCCATTGTGGCTCAGCATGTTAAGAATGTTTCGTATCCATGAGGATGAGGCTTCTATCCTTGGCCTCCCTCAGTGGGTTAAGGATCTGGCATTACCATGAGCTGTGGTGTAGGTCACAGATTCAGCTCAGATCCTGAGTTGTTGTGGCAGTGGTGTAGGTCAGTGGCTACAGCTCTGATTTGACTCCTAGCCCAGGAACTTCCAAATGCTGCAGGTGCAGTCCTAAAAAGCAAAAACAGACAAAAAACAAATTGCAGTATTTGCAGAAGAATACATTTGACTATTAAGGATATGATTCAAATTTATTAAAATTTTCATGTATAAGCAAAATTTGCACCTACTAAGCTCATTTCACACCGTTTCACTGTTTTAAATATTAAACACAAATGAAGTCTCCATAGAAGATAGAATTGAGGTAACTCAAGTTCTTCTTCCTCTTTGCAATCACTGTGCCATTGTTTATTTAAAGTATTTTGTATACATGTAGAACTTAAGTACCACAGGGCTTGGGGGATATTAACTGAGCTCTAACCAAGTTTGAACTATTCTGTACCACCTACAGATTTACTATCCAAATGTAGCTGAGTCTGTGTTGGGAACCAGGTGTGTAACGGGGGATTCTTCATATTAACTTCTATGTAGAATGAAGTGTTTTATTAAAGGGAAAGTAGTAAAAATGTGCCAATTTGACAATACCACATCTTATTAAAACTCAGCAGTAACCACAGTTATTAGGATTTATACCAACAAAAGATTTTCCAAGGAAGAATAGCTTATCACTGACACTGTTTAGAATTGCCAATTCAGGAGTTCCTGTCGTGGCGCAATGGAAACAAATCCAACTAGGAACCATGAGGTTGCAGGTTCGATCCCTGGCCTCGTTCAGTGGGTTAAGGATCCGGCATTGCTGTGAGCTGTGGTGTAGGCCGAAGACACGGCTTGGATCCAGCGTGGCTGTGGCTGTTGGCATAGTCTGTTGGCTACAGCTCTAATTAGACCCCTAGCCTGGGGAACCTCCATATGCCGCGGGTGGGGCCCTGAAAAGACAAAAAAAAAAAAAAAAGCTTATTAATGGTGATGATAGAAGCAGAATGAATTTTTAGTTGGTTTTATTATTTTTATATTCTCTGCAGGAAATGTATCTCCTATTGCTAGCACCTTACTCTAGACTGTTTCTATCAGCCTGTATTAGGTCATGCCTGGTCCCTCTTCCTAATTTTGAGTGTGAACGTGTCAAATTAATTAACCTTTCTTTACCTCAATTTTATCATCTGTAAAATAGAAATAATCATTTTAGAGGTCTGTTGTAAGGATTAAATGGAATAATGCATTTGAAATGCTTAGGGGAGTTCCCATTGTGGCTCCTGGTAATGAACCCAGCCAGTATCAATGAGGACGTGGGTTTAATCCATGGCCTCACTCAGTGGATTAAGGATCTGGTGTTGCCGTGAGCTGTGGTGTAGGTCGCAGATGCTGCTAGGATCCTGAGTTGTTGTGGCTGTGGTGTAGACTGGTGGCTACAGCTTTGATTTGACCCCTAGCCTGGGAACTTCCGTGTGCCATGGTACATACAGCCTTTAAAAAAAAAAGAGAGGAAAAAAGTGCTTAGGATAGTGCCTGGCGCAGTCTTAAGAATTCACTTAACATTAATATACTTCGGCAAAACTTACAATTTACAACCATTATTCTAAAAATAAATATTTTTTACTTTCATTTGAACATGTGTACTTTAACTCCCTCCTCCTTTTTGAAGACTTTTCTTTAGAGTTGTTTTAGAGTCACAGCAAAATTGAGGAGAGGATACAGAAATTTCCCAGATACCTCCTCCCTCCACACATGCATAACCTCCTTCCATTACCGGCATCTACTACCATGATGGGACATTAATTATAACTGGTGAACTTACATCATTTTCAGCCAAAATCCAGAATTTACATTAGGGTTCATTCTTGGCGGTATACATTCTATGGTTTTGGATAAATGTATAATAACATACATTCATCATCCTAGTACCATATAGAATATGCCCTAAAAATCTTCTGTGCTGTGCCTACTCATTCCCCTCCCATCCCTGGCAACCACTGATTTTTTTTTTTTAAACTATCTCCATAGTTTTACCTTTTTTAGAGGCAAATAGTTGGAAATTATATATAGTCTTTTCAGATTGGCTTCTTTCACTTGTAATATCCATGTCCATGTCTTTTCCTACCTTGATAATATGTTTCTTTTTAGCATTATATTCCATTGTCTGGGTATACCACAATTTACTTATCCATTCCCCTGGTGAAGGGCAACTTGGTTGCTTCTAAATTGCAACTTTTTTGCAGTTATAAATAAAAACTGCTGGAGTTCCCCTGTTGCTCAGTGGTAACAAATCTGACTAGGAACCATGAGGTTGCCGGTTCGATCCCTGGCCTTGCTCAGTGGGTTAAGGATCTGGTGTTGCTGTGAGCTGTGGTGTAGTTTGTCGATGAGGCTCGGATCCCGTGTTGCTGTGGTGCTGGCATAGACTGGTGGCCACAGCTCCGATTTGACCCCTAGCCTGGGAACCTCCGTTATGCCGCGGATGCAGCCCTAGGAAAGACCAAAAAAAAAAAAAAAAAAGCAGAACTGCTATAAACATCAGTGTACAGGGTTTGTTTTTTTGTTTTTTTGTTTTGACACAGGTTTTCAACTCCTTTGGTTAGGTACCAAGGAGTGATACTTGTATAGTTATAAAGAGTATATTTAGTTTTGTATGAAACTGCCAAATTGTCTTCCAAAGTTCCTATTTTGCATACTATTTTGCATTCCCCTCAGCAGTGAATGAGAGTTCCTATTGTTTTACATCCTCTCTAGCATTTGGTGTTGGTAATGTTTTGGATTTTGGTGTTGTAGAGGTATCTTGTTGTTTTAACTTGTGTACCCTAATGACATATAACATGAAACATTTTATTCAGTTATTTATTTGCCACTTGTATATATTCTTTGGTGAGGTGTCTGTTTAGGTCTTTGGCCTATTTTTTTTTGGGGGGGGAGGCTGTTTTTTAATTGGGTTGTTTCATTTTCTCATTACTGAGTTTTAAGGGTTTCTTGTTCTCCAGCTTTGTTCTTCTTCAATACTGGGTTGACTATTCTGGGTCTCTTGCCTCTTTAGATTCAGTTTGTCAATAGGTACAAAATAACTTGGGATTTGATTGGAATTACATTGAATCTGTAGCTGAAGTTGGAAAAACCAACATCTTGATAATATTGAGTCTTCCTATCCATGAACATGGAATATCATTCCGTTTACTTAGTTCTTTGATTTCTTTTGAGTTTGGTAGCTTTCCTCAAAACCTAATATTGTATAATTTCGTTAGATTTATCCCTAAGAGTTTCATTTTGGGGAATGCTACTATAATGATACTGTGTTTTAAATTTCGAATTCTACTTCATTGGTAGTACATAGGAAAGTGATTGACTTTTTTACATTGGCCTTACATCCTGAAACCTTGCTGTAATAGCTTATTTGTGCCAAGAGAGTTTATTTGTTGATTCATTTGTATTTTCTATATAAAAAATTATGTCATCTGTAAACAAAGTTTTTTTTTCTTTTTCTATCAGTATACCTTTTATTTCCTTTGTTTATCGTACTGCATTGGCTAGAATTCTAATACCATGTTGAAGAAGGAGTAGTGAGAGGGGTCAGCCTTAGCTTGTTCCTGATCTTAGTGGGAAAACTTCTGGTTTCTCACTTATATTATCTTTTAATTCTGTTGCTTTCCTTTTAGATTTAAAGGCATATTCTTTTTTCCTCCAACAATTTTAGGTTATAATATAGGGCTTTCACTGAGGAAATTAGTGTCTCTGTATTGCTCTCCATTGCTTCTACCCAATTTGAGTCATTATGTATTACCAAAGTTTATAATATTTATATTCTATCTGTAACTGTAATTCATTTGTGCTTTGTTCATATTATAAAGGTTAAATACCAGTGAGTAAACGAACTGGTGAACATGGGAGTTGCTATCATGGCTCATCAGTTAACTACTCAGACTAGCATCCATGAGGACCAAGTTCAATCCCTGGCCTCCCTCAGGGGGTTAAGGATCTAGTGTTGCCGTGAGCTGTGGTGTAGGTTGCAGATGCAGCTTGGATCCTGTGTTGCTGTGGCCATGGTATAAGCCAGCAGCTACAGCTCTGATTTGACCCCTAGTGTGGGAACTTCCATATGCCACGGGTGTGGCCCTAAAAAGCAAGAAACAAACAACCAAACCAATCTAAAAAAAAACCTAGTGAACATAACAAAAAGAAACATACAGTATAGAGCCCAAGCAAGTGGTTTCCAGTGGGGGGAGGGGCAAAATTGGGGTAGGAGGTTAAATGGCACAAACTACTATGTATAAAATAAACCACAAGAATATATTATACAGTGCAGGGAATATAGCCAACATTTTATAATAACTGTAAATGGAATATAATCTTTTAAAATTGTCAGTGACTATGTAATGTACCTGAAACCTATATAACTTAATAAAAAAAAAAAAATCAGTGAATAGCATTCCAGGTTTGATTGTGTAGATGTTTTCCCTATAGGATTTACTAGGGTATTTGGACCAGTAGGAAAGTACAGTCCTGACATTAAATTATTTTGCTTTAAGATAGTCTTTGAAGAATCAAAGTCAGGGGTTCTTGTGGTGCAGCAGAAGCGAATCCGATTAGTAACATGAGGTTGCGAGTTTGACCCCTGGCCTCACTCAGTGGGCTATACTCACTCCATATGCAGTGAGTATAGCCCTAAAAAGCCAAAAAAAAAAAAAAAAAAAAAAAAAGAAGGAAAGAAAGAAAGGTGAGATAATTTCTCTTAAACTCCAAAGTTTAATATTGAGCCATAATTTACAGGTTTTTTTGGTAATAGAATAGGTTTTGGACTTCATCAAGTACTTGGTTCTGTATCCCAGTGTATTCCAAGGTCACTTTTTTCTCTTTAATACTTAGTGTGGTATATTATACTAATAGATTTTCTTTTTTTTTTTTTGTCTTTTTGCTATTTCTTGGGCCGCTCCCGCGTCATATGGAGGTTCCCAGGCTAGGGGTCTAATCGGAGCTGTAATCTCCGGCTTACGCCAGAGCCACAGCAACGTGGGATCCAAGCCGTGTCTGCAACCTACACCACAGCTCCCGGCAACGCCAAATCTTTAACCCACTGAGCAAGCGCAGGGACCGACCCCGCCACCTCATGGTTCCTAGTCGGATTCGTTAACCACTGTGCCACGACGGGAACTCCAGATTTTCTAATAATGAACTATTCTTGTGTTATTGGAATAAGTACTGCTTGAATGATTTATTACTATTTTTTGTTATTCCATTGGATTCAGTTAATAGTTTATGTAGGAGTTTTGCTTCTTTACCTTTTGTGAAAATGGCCTGAAACTTTGCAAACTTTTCCTGGATTTGGGACTTTGTGGGATTGGAAGTGGGAATTAGCTACTGTTTCTTTTGTTTCTTTCATGTTGATATTGGACATACAGTGTTTTTGACCAAACTGTTATAAAAATGACTCAGTCTTCTAATCTTTTGCCAGTTTTGGCAATTTATACTTTATCCATTTATAATTTATCCATTTTAACAGTTTATAATTTAGCCATTTCATCTGAATTTTCAAAATTATTATAATTCATGATATTTTACATAGTTTTTAGTATTTTATCTATAACACTTCTTTTTAAAAATTTTTTTTCCTTTTAGTTTTTGAGTCTTGTTTGTATCCTCTGTTTTAGTTTATTTGAATATTTTATTCTTTCCTTCTTTGTGTCATCTTTGTTTTTCTCCTGTATAGGCTTGCCAAAAAATTTGTCTCTTAATATTATCATTTGTTTTGGTGTTTTTTTTCTTTATTCCATTGATGTTTGCCTTTAGCTTTTATTATTTCCTTTCTTTGGTTCTGCTGTTCTTTTTTTATCTTCTTAAATTGAATGCTAATAAACTCATCTATTTCCATTCCTTCTTGGCATTTGATAAATATGTTAAAATTGGCAACTTTCTTTCTCAACACGACTTCAGTATCCCACCAGCACTAACTGGAACAATTTTCTTGTCATTCATCTTCATTATCACTCCAAATTATTCTTTAAGCTAAGGATTATTTAATAGTATGGATTTGTTTGTTTTTCCTTAAATTATCCTGGAGATGAAGATGTTTTAAGCTTTTAAGCTGTTGTTTTAAGCTTTCTTTTAGTTACTGAGTTCTTATCTTGTCACATTATGACCAGAGAATACCTTGTACATTTGAAGTCTGTTGAGGTTTCCTTTGTGGCTAGTGCGTAGAACTTTTATGAATGTCATGTGTACTAAAAAATGTACTCTGGATATTCATATATATTTATTATAGAACTTATTAATATCTTATTCATATTTGCTACATCATTGGTTTTTGTGTTTTGTGCTTAATTTATATTTCTGAGAGTTGTGGAAAAGTGTAGTTGTGATGGCTGTTTGATTTTTTTTGTTTGTTTCTCTTTAATTCTGAAAGTTACTGCTTTATTTTTGAGGCTATATTGTCAGATGCATATGTATCTTGTTAACTTAAGCAATATAGTGTGTAAAATATAATTTACATATATTCATATATTGATTTTTTTCTCCCGTTGAACAGAAATTTTACATCATTTTCACTAAGTTCTCCTGGCACTTTATTCATATCATTTATTTATTTAAAACTTCTATCTTTTTGTGGGTGTTGTTTAATAAGCCCATTGAATCACTCCTCTAATTCGTGCCAGTTACTTTTTAGATTCTTTGCTTAGCTTTCATACTGGGATTCTCCCCCTAACCCCATTGCATTCACAAAATCTGTTGTTTTGGATCCTGCATCTTTTTCTCTTTTGTAAACTCAGTGAACTTTGTTATATATATAGTTGTACAACCATCATCACAACTCAGTTTTATAGCATTTCCATCCCCAACCCTCCTCCCCAACCTGTCTCCTTTGGTAACCATAAGTTTTTCAAATTTTATGAGTCATTTTCTGTTCTGCAAAGTTGTTCAGCCTATCCTTTTTTTAGATTCCATATATAAGTGATAGTGTATGACTTTTGTGTCTCACTGTTTGACTAACTTCACATAGCATGATAATTTCTAAGTCTATCCATGTTGCTGCAAATGCTGTTATTTCTTTCCTTTTAATGGCTGAGTAATACTCCATTGTGTATATGTACCACATCTTCTTTATCCATTCTTCTGTCGATGAACATTTAGGTTGCTTCCATGTCTTAGCTATTGTATATAGTGCTGTGATGAATATTGGGGTACGTGTATCTTTTCGAGTCATGGTTTTCTCTGGATAGATGCCCAGGAGTGGGATTGCTGGATCAAATGGTAATTCTATTTTTAGTTTTTTGAGGAATCTCTGTACTGTTTTCCATAGTGGTTGCACCATTTTATATTCCCACCAACAGTTTTACATTCCCACCTTTTCTCCACACCCTTTCCAGCATTTGTTTATAGACTTTGATGATGGCCATTCTGGCTGGTGCTAGGTGGTAACTCATAGTAGCTTAATTTGCATTTCTCTAATAATTAGTGATGTTGAACATCTTTTCATATGTTTTTTGGCCACCTGTGTGGTGTCTTTGGCAAATTGTCTATTTAGATCTTCTGCCTATTTTTTGATTTTTTTTTTTTTTTTTTTTTTTTTTTTTTTTGTGTTGAGCTGCAGGAGGTGTTTATATATTTTTAGAGATGACTCCCTTGTCAGTCGATTCATTTGGAAATATTGTCTCCCATTCTGTGGGTTGTCTTCTTGATTTGTTTAGGATTTTCCTAACAAAAATTTTTTAGCTTAATAAGGTCCCATTTGTTTATTCTTATTTTTAGTGTCATTACTCTAGGAGGCAGATCTGAGAAGATATTGCTGTGATTTGGGTCAGAGAGTATTCGGCCTATGTTTTCCTTTAAGAGTTTTATAGTACGTGAACTCATATTTAGGTCTTTAATCCATTTAGAGTTTATTTCTGTGTATGGTGTTAGGAAGTGTTCTCATTTCATTCTTTTACATGTGGCTGTCTAGTTTTCCCAGCACCACTTATTGAAGGGACTCTCTTTTCTTCATTGTATATTCCTGCCTCCTTTGTCATAGATAAGTTGACCATAGGTATATGGGTTTAGTTCTGAGCGTTCTATCCTATTCCACTGACCTATATTTCTGTTTTTGTGCCAGTACCATACTGTTTTGATGACTGTAACTTTGCACTGTAGTCTGAAGTCAGGGAGCCTGATTCCTCCAGCTCCATTTTCCTTTCTCAGGATTCCTTTGGCCATTTGGGGTCTTTTGTATTTGCATACAAATTTAAAAATTTTTTGTTCTATTTCTGTGAAAAATGCCACTGGTAATTTGATAGGGATTGCATTGAATCTGTAGATGCCTTGGGTAGTATAGTCATTTTGACAATATGGATTCTTTCAGTCCAGGAGCATGGTATATCTTTCCATTTGTGTCATCTTTGATTTTATTCTTTTTGATGGATAGCAAAAGGGATTGTTTCCCTAATTTCTCTTTCTGATCTTTCATTGTTAGTATATATAAATGTGGTTGATTTCTGTGTATTAATTTTGTATTCTGCAACTTTACCAAATTCATTGATGAGCTCTAACAGTTTTCTGGTAGTGTCTTTAGGATTTTCTATGTATAGTATCATGTCATCTGCAAACAGTGATAGCTTTACTTCTTTCTTTCTGATTTGATCCTTTTTTTTTTTTTTTCTTTTTAGAAAGAAGTTCCCAGGCTAGGGGTTGAATCGGAGCCTCAGCTGCTGGCCTATGCCATAGCCACAGCAATGCTGGAGCGTTGACCCACTGAGCAAGGCCAGGGATAGAACCCGCATCCTCATGGATACTAGTCGGGCTCATTACCACTGAGCCATAGGGGAACTTCCTGGATTCCTTTTATTTGTTTTTCTTCTTTGACTGCCATGGCTAGGACTTCCAAAACTATGTTGAATAATAGTGAATAGTGGCAAGAGCAGACACCCTTGTTTTGTTCCTGATCTTAGTGGGAATTCTTTTCAACTTTTCACCATTGAGAGTGATATTAACTGGGTTTGTCATATATGGCCTTTATTATGTTGAGGTAGGTTCCCTCTACGCTCACTTTCTGGAGGGTTTTTATCAGAAATGGGTGTTGGATTTTGTCAAAAGCTTTTTCTGCATCTATTGAGAGGATCATGTGGTTTTTATTTTTCAGTTTGTTAATATTTATGGATATTGAAAAATCTCTGGGATAAATCCCATTTGGTCATGGTGTACAATCCTTTTACTGTATTGCTGGATTCACTTTCCTGGTAATTTGTTGAGGATTTTTGCATCTATGTTCATCAGTGACACTGGCCTGTAATTTTCTCTTTTTGAGTGTGGTGTCTTTGTCTGGTTTTGTTACAAGGGTGATGGTGCCCTCATAGAATGAGTTTGGGAGTGTTCCTTCCTCTGCAATTTTTTGCAATAGTTTCAGAAGGATAGGCGTTAACTCTTCTCAAAATGATAGAATTCACCTCTGAAGCCATCTGGTCCTAGACTTTTGTTTGTTGGAAGTTTTAAAATCACATTTTCAATTTTAGTACTTGTGATTGGTCCTTTCATCTTTTCTGTTTTGTCTTGGTTTACTCTTGGAAGATTGTAGTTTTCTTTCTTTTTTTTTTTTTTTTTTGGTCTTTTTAGGGCCACACCCATGGCATATGGAGGTTCCAAGGTTGGGGGTCGAATCAGAGCTACAGATGCTGGCCTACACCACAGCCAAGCAACACGGGATCCAAGCCATGTCTGTGACCCACACCACAGCTCACAGCAACACTGGATCCCTAACACACTGAGCAAGGCCAGGGATCAAATCTGCATCCTCATGGATACCAGTCAGATTTGTTTCTGCTGAGCCATGACAGGAACTCCAAGACTGTACTTTTCTAAGAATTGCTCCATTTCTTCTAGATTGTCTGTTTTATTGGCATATAGTTGCTTGTAGTAGTCTCTTATGATCCTTTATATTTCCATGATGTCTGTTGTAACTTTCTTTTTCATTTCTAATTTTATTGATTTGAGTCCCCTCTCTTTTTTTTCTTTTTTTTCTTTTTTTGTTTTTTGTTTTGTTTTTTGTTTTTTGTCTTTTTGCCATTACTTGGGCTGCTCCTGTGGCATATGGAGGTTCCCAGGCGAGGGGTCTAATTGGAGCTGTAGCCACTGGCCTACGCCAGAGCCACAGCAATGTGGGATCCAAGCCACGTCTGCAACCTACACCACAACTCACGGCAACGCCAGACACTTAATCCACTGAGCAAGGCCAGGGATCAAACCCACAACCTCATGGTTCCTAGTCGGATTCGTTAACCACTGAGCCATGACGGGAACTCCTTTTTTTGTTGTTGTTGTTTTTTGTTTTGTTTTCTTTTTTTTCTTGATGAGTCTGGTTAAGGCTTTATCAATTTTGTTGACCTTTTCAAAGAACGAGCTTTTGGCTTCATTGGTCTTTTATATTTTTTTCATTTCTATTTCATTTATTTCTGCTCTGATCTTTATGACTTCTTTCCTTCTGCTAACTTTGGGTTTTGTCTGTTCTTTAGTTGCTTTAGGTATAAAGTTAGGTTGTTCATTTGAGATTTTTCTTGTTTCCTGAGGTAGGCTTGTATTGCTATAAATTTCCCTCTTAGAACTGCTTTTGCTGCATCCCATAGTTTTTGGATTGTTGTGTCTTTGTTGTCATTTGTCTCTAGGTATTTTTTAATTTCCTCTTTGATTTCTTCAGTGATCCATTGGTTGTTTAGCAGCATGTTGTTTAGTCTCCACATGTTTGTGTTTGATTTTTTTGTTGTTGTTGATTTTCAGTCATATGACTACATTGGGGTCAGAAAAGATGCTTGATATGATTTCAATTTTCTTAAATTTACCAAAGCTTGATTTGTGGCCCAGAATGTTATCTGTCCTAGAAAATGTTGTGTGCACTTGAGAAGAATATGTATTGTGCTTTTGGATGGAATGTTCTATAAATCTCTTCATAGAAGTCCATCGGGTCTAATGCATCATTTAAGGCCTGTGTTTCCTTGTTGATTTTCTGTCTGGATGATCTGTCCATTGCTATAAGTGGCATGTTAAAAGTCCCCCACTATTATTGTGTTATTGTCAATTTCTCCTTTTAAGATTGTTAGCAGCTGCCTTATATTTTGAGGCAGTCCTATGTTGGATGCGTACATATTTACAGTTGTTTTATCTCCTTGGATTGATCCTTTGATCATTATGTAATGTCCTTTGTTTCTTTTAATATTCTTCAATTTAAGGTCTTATTTTGTCTGATTATTGCTACTCCAGCTTGCTTTTGATTTCTGTTCATGTGGGATATTTTTTTCCATCCTCTCACTTTCTTTCTTTCTTTCTTTCTTTTTTTTTTTTTCGTCTTTTTGCCTTTTCTAGGGCCGCTTCCCTTGGCATATGGAGGTTCCCAGGCCAGGGGTCTAATTGGAGCTATAGCCACCGGCCTACACCAGAGCCACAGCAGTGTGGGATCCGAGCTGCGTCTGCAACCTACACCACAGCTCATGGCAATGCCACATCCTTAACCCACTGAGCAAGGGCAGGGATCGAACCTGAAACCTCATGGTTCCCAGTTAACCACTGCGCCACAACGGGAACTCTGTTCCTCTCACTTTCAATTTGTATGTGTCCTTAGAATTGAAGTGGGTCTTCTGAAGATGACATATATATATGGGTCTTGTTTTTGTAGACATTCAGCCAGTCTGTGTCTTTTGGTTAAGCATTTAGTCTTTTTACCTTTAAGGTAATTATTGTTATGTATGTTCTTATTGCCATTTTACTAATTGTTTTGTTGGCACCCCTATAATACAGATGTTGGTGCATTTAGTGTTGTCCCAGAGTTCTCTTATACTGTCTCCATTTCTCCTCAATCTTTTTTTTTCTTTTTTGTTCCTCTGCAGTGATTTCCACTAGTCTGTCTTCCACCCTGCTTATTCATTCTTCTGCCTCCTGTATTCTGCTGTTGGTTTCTTCTAGTGAATTTTATTTCAGTTAATTGTATTTTTCATCTCTGCTTGCTTAATCCTTAAATCTTCTATTTCTTTGCTCAGGTTTTTTTTTTTTTTTTTTTTTTGTAATTTATCAGTCTTCGCCTCCAGTTTATTTCCAAGAACTTGAATCATCTTTACTATCATGGGTATAAAGTCTTTTTCATGGAGGTTGGAAATCTCCAGATCACTTAGCTATTTTTCTGGTTTTTTTTCTTGTTCCCTTCTCTGAGTCATAATTCTCTGCCATTTCACTTTGTATCGATTTTTGATTTGGTCTCCTTTTTTGCAGACAATAGGGTTGTATCCTCTTTTGCTTCTGATGTCTGCCTCCCCTTGTGGCTGAAGTTGGTACAGGGGCT
Source organism: Sus scrofa (assembly GCF_054392235.1). NCBI lineage: Eukaryota > Metazoa > Chordata > Mammalia > Artiodactyla > Suidae > Sus > Sus scrofa. The sequence goes on along the minus strand of NC_139396.1, from coordinate 152,382,287 downwards.
TGCTGCAGGCTTCCTGATGGGGAGGGACTGGTTGGTAGAAGTGATTGTTACTCCTTTGGTGCATGGGGTTTTGTCTCTGGGCGTGATTAGAGGCGGCTCTGTGCCTCGGGGGCCTTTAGGCAGCCTGTTTGCTGATGGGTGGGGCTGGGTTCTCACCTGGTTTGTTGTTTCGCCTGGGGCTTCTCAGCTCTGATGGGTGGGGCTAGATTTTTCTGAAATGGCTATCTCTAGAGTTCATGCTGATGAGTATTCCTGAGACTTTTGCCTCCAATGTCCTTCTCACACAATGGTTTTCCCAGGAGATCCTTCAAGAACTGCAGGCAGGTCTGACCCATGTTCCTTTAGAATCTCTGCTTTGCCCTGGGACCCAGAGCCCATGAAAGCCTGTGTGCGCCTTTCAAGAGTGGAGTCTCCGTTTCTCCAAGTCCTGTAGAGCTGCTGCACACAAGCCCCACGGCCCCTCAATGCCAAATACTCCAGGGTGTCCTTCCAGTGCCACATTCCCAGGTGTGGAAACCTGACATGGGGCTCAGAACTCTCAACCTGTGGGTGAGCATCTGTGGTATAGTTACTTTACAGTCTGTGGGCTGCCCACCTAGCAGATATGGGGTTGCTTATATCACACTATTACCCTCTCCTACCATCTTGATGGGGTCTCCTCTTTGTCTTTTGATAGTGTGCAGTCTATTTTGTTGAGGGTTATTTAGCAATTGGTTGTAATTTTGTTGCTTTTATGGAAGAAGGTGAGCTCTAATCTTTCTACTCCACCATCTTAATCCTGCCTCCTCTTTAATGGATTCTTCTTTTTAAATTTTATGTTATTTTTAAGAAAGGTTATGTGAGGAGTTCCTGCTGTGATGAAACGGGGTTAACAGCATCTTAGAAGCACTGGGATGCAGGTTTGATCTCCAGCCTGGCACAGTGAGTCAAGGATCTGGTGTTGCTGCAGCTGTGGCGTGGGTAGCAACTGTGGCTCAGATCTGATCCCTGACTCAGGAACTCCATATGCCATGGGATGGACAAAAGAAAAAAGAAAGGTTGTTTGAGACGAGAACAAGAGGAACATTTTATAATGATAAAACAATCATTTTGCCAAGACAATGTAAATGCACCTAACAACAGAATTTCCAGATATAAGCAAAAAGTGACAGAACTGAAAGGAGAAATAGACAAGTCTACAGTTATAGTTGGAGAGGTTATTACTCCTTTCAGTACTGCAGCAGAATTAGTGGATAGAAAATCAGCAAGGATATAGAACACAACACCATCAGGCTAATGCATCTAATTGACATTTGTAGAACTCTCCCCTTAGCAACAGCAGAAAACATTGTTTTTAAGTGCACATGAAGCATTGACCAAAGTAAACCATAGCCTGGGTCATAAAACAAATATTTAACCTAAGAGAATTGGAATCATCAAAGTATGTTCTCTGACCATGATATAATTAAAATAGAAGTCAGTAACAGTTAACAAGAAATTCAGACTTGTGGAAATAACATTTCTGAATAACCTGTAGATAAAAAAGAAGTCACAGGGAAATTTTAAAATATTCTGAACTAAATGAAAATGACAACACAACATATCAGAATTTGTGAGCTAAGTCAAAGATGTGCCAGAAGGCTTTAAGGGCATTAATTAGAAAAGAAGAAAAAAGTACCAAGTCAGTAATTTAAGTTTCTACCTCATGAAACTAGAAATGGAGAGCAAAATAAACGTAAATCATACAGAACAAAGGAAACAATAAAGATAGGGCAGAAATGAATGAAACTAAAAACAAAAGAAAAAGGAGATCAGTGAATCCCAAAGCTGGTTGGGTTGTTATTTTGTTTTCTACCAAAAAAGATGAACAAAATTTATAGGTATCTAGCCAGACTGGCAAAGGAAAAAGGCAGACGAAGATGCTGATATCAGGAATGAAAGGGGAAGTGTCATTAAAGACATGTGCAAGAATAATGCAAACAGCTCTGCAGATATAAGTTCAACAACTTGGACGAAATGGGGACCATTTCTTTAAAAAAAACAGTAATTTCCTATTTTTGCTGTAATAAGTTACTACAAATTTAGTTGCTTGAAACAAAGTAAATGTATTCTTATAGTTTGTCTGATTAGGGTCACACTGTGATGAAATCAAGTTGTTACCAGAACTGCATTTCTTTCTGGAGGCTCTAGAGAGAATCTGTTTCTTGTCTTGTTCCATCTTCTAGAGGCTGCTAACGTTTTTTGGGTTGTAGTCCCCTTCCATCTTCAAAGCCAGCAGTATCAGGTCAAGTTCTTCACATACCTTCTCACTCTTGACTTCCCTTCTGCCTCTTCCACAGTTAAGAACCCTGGTGATAGCTTTGGACTCACCCAGATAATCTCTCTGTTTTAGGGGCAGCTGATTATCAGTTTTATATTTTTGTTTTTTCTTTTTTTAGCCACTCCTTGGCATATGGAGTTCCCAGGCCAGGGATCAGATCTGAGCTGCAGTTGCAACCTTTGCCACAGCTTCAGTGGTGCTGGAGTCTAAACCCACTTTGCCAGGCTGGGGCTGGAACCTGCATTCCAGTGCTCCAGAGATGCTGCTGATTCTGGTGTGCCACAGTGGGAACTCCTGACTATCAGTTTTAATTTTATCTTCCACCTAAATTCCCCTTTGGCATATAGCATAAGATATTCACAGATTCTGGGGGTTAAGATGTAGACATCTTTGGTTGGCCATTATTCTGCCTACCACAACCACATACTATCCAAACTTACTCAAGATAAAACGGATTTCCTTACACTCAGGCCCACTGTCCCTTCAGTGTCTCCCTGAAGCCTCTGTTTTCCTTTTCGTCTATGAATTTGCTTATTCTAGGTACCTCATATAAGCAGATACAACATTTGTCTTTTTGTCAGTTTTATTTCACTTGGCATGTTTTTAAGGTTCATTTCTGTTGTCCACATTTGTCTTTTGGCAAATGTACAAAAGCCTATTCAATAGAAAAAGATTCTTTTCAAAAATATGTTGGAACAATTACACATTTATATGTAGAAATATTAATCACAATCTAAATCTCATGCTTTATGCAAAAATTTACTCAAATGAGTCATAGATCTAAGTATAAAACATAAAACTGTAGAACTTTGAGAAGTAAATACATCTTCATGAACCAGAGTTTGGCAGTGAGTTCTTAGACATAATTCCAAAGACACATGCATGAAACAAAACTTTGATAAATTCAGCTTCACCAAAATTAATAACTTTTGTTTTACAAAGGCATTGTTAGGCAGCTGAAAGGACAAGCTGTAGGCTGAGAGCATATATTTGAAAAATCATGTATCAGGTAAAGGACTTGTATCTAGAATATATAAAGAAAATGCTAAAGACTTATATGCTAAGAAGTATAAAACACTAATCAAGGAAATTAAAGTTGGTCAAAGAAATAGAAGGATATTCCATGCTCCGGGGTTGGAAAAATTAATATAGTAAAAATGGCCATACTACCCAAAGCAATCTACGGATTCATGCAATCCCTATCAAATTACCCATGACATTTTTCACAGAACTAGAACAAACAATCCAAACATTTATATGGAACAACAAAAGACCCAGAATTGCCATAGCAATCCTGAGGAACAAAAACCAAGCAGGAGGCATCACTCTCCCAGACTTCAGGCAATATTACAAAGCCACAGTCATCAAGACAGTGTGGTACTGGTATCCAGACAGACATATAGACCAATGGAACAGAATAGAAAATCCAGAAATAAATCCAGACCCCTACGGTCAATTAATCTTTGACAAAGGAGGCAAGAACATAAAATGGGAAAAGACAGTCTTTTCAGCAAGTGGTGCTGGGAAACCTGGACAGCTGCATGTGAATCAATGAAACTGGAACACACCCTCTCACCATGCACAAGAATAAACTCAAAATGGCTTAAAGACTTGAAACGTAAGACAAGCTACCATCAAACTCCTAGATGAGCGTATTCTAGGCAAAACATTCTCTGACATCAACCTTACAGATGTTTTCTCAGGTCAGTCTCCCAAAGCAACAGAAATAAAAGCAAAAACAAACCAGTGGGTCCTAATCAAACTGACAAGCTTTTGCACAGCAAAGGAAACCATAAAAAAAAAAAAAAAAAAAAGACAGCTTATAGAATGGAAGAAAATAGTTTTAAATGATACAACTGACAAAGGATTAATCTCTATAATATACAAACAACTTATGCAACTCAACAGCAAAAAAGCCAACAACCCAATTGAAAAATGGGCAGAAGACCTGAATTGACATTTCTCCAAAGAAGATATACAGATGGCCAACAAGCACATGAAAAAATGCTCAGCATCACTGATTGTTAGAGAGATGCAAGTCAAAACTACTGTGAGGTACCACCTCACACCAGTCGGAATGGCCATCATTAATAAGTCTGCAAATAACAAGTGCCAGAGGGGGTGTGGAGAAAAGGGAACCCTCCTGCACTGTTGGTGGGAATGTAAATTGCTACAACCGCTATGGAAAATAGTAAGGAGGTATCTCAGAAAACTAAATCTAGAGCTACCATATGCCCCAGCAGTCCTACTTTTGGGCATATATCCGGACAGAACTTTCCTTGAAAAAGACACATGCGTCCGCATATTCATTGCAGCACTATTCACAGTACCAAGACCTGGAAACAACCTAAAAAATGTCCATCGACAGATGAATGGGTTAAGAAGATGTGCAATGAAATACTACTCAGCCATAAAAAACAAAATAATTCCATTTGCAGCAACTTGGATGGAACTAGAGAGTGTCATACTAAGTGGAGTAAGAAAGAGAAAGACAAATACTGAATGATATCACTTACATATGGACTCTAATATGTGGCACAAATGAACCTTTCTGCAGAAAAGAAGCTCATGGACTTGGGGAACAGACTTGAGTTTGCCAAGGGGATGTTGGAGGGAGTGGGATGGACTGGGAATCTGGGATTAATAGGTACAAACTATTGCATTTGGAATGGATAAACAATGAGATCCTGCCATATAGCACTGGGAACTGTATCTAGTCATTTGTGATGGAGCATGATGGAGGATAATGGGAGAAATAGAACATATATATATGTATGTGTGACTGGGTCACTTTGCTGTACAGTAGGAAATTGACAACACTGTAAACTACCTAAAATGGAAAAGATAAAAATCATTGAAAAAAAGAAAGAAAATGCAGTGCTAATTTACCCAGTTTTAAAGGGGGCAAAAGACATAAGTATAAAAAATTGACATTTCACCAGAGAAGCTAGAAGGATGGCAAATAACCACATGGAAAGAGTTCGAGGAGTTCCCACTGTGGTGCAGCAGGATCTGAGGTGTCTCTGCAGCACCAGGACATAGCCTGAACCCTGGCCCAGCACAGTGGGTTAAAGGATCTGGTTATTGCTGCACCTTTGATGTAGGTCACAACTGCAGCTCAGATCTGATCCCTGGCCCGGAAACTGCACATGCTGCACGGAGGCCAAGAAAAGAGAGAGTTCAATGTCGTTAGCTACTAGGGAAATGCAAATTTAATCCATTAGTGGTATACCACAACTACCAGAACAGCTCAAAATTGTTTTTAAAAAGAGGACAGTATCAAGTACTGGCAAGAATTCAAAAAATTCAGATTCAGTGATCTCTGATACATTGCTGGTGAGACTGCAAAATGGTATAGTCACTCTGGGAAATAGGCAGAATTTCCCAGAGTAGGCATTATATATTATGTCTAACTTCCCTTTCTAGGTCTTTACCCTAAAGAAAAGCAAGTTTATGTTCACGCAAAAATTTGTAAACCAGAGTTCTCTTGTGGCATTGTCATTGCAGCAGCTTAGGTCACTGCTTGGTACAGGTTTGATGCCTAGCCTGGGAACTTCCATATCCATGGCAATGGCCAAAACAAAAAACAAAGAAAAAACTTGTATACAAATGTCTATAATTGTTTTAGTTTTTATCAAAATCTGGAGATAATCTAAATGTTCTTTAATGGGTGAATGGAGAAACATATTGTGGTTCAGGTAAACAATGTAATATTACTTAGCAATAAAAAGAAAATAACTTTTTTTCTGGCCATGCCCATGGCATGTGGAAAGAAGTTCCTGGGCCAGGGATCAAAACCCATGCCACAGCAGTGACCTGAGCTTCTGCAGTGACAATGCTGGATCCTTAATCCGCTGCTTCTCAAGGGAACTCCAGAAATGAACTCTTGATACACTTATGTGTTGGAGGTTCCAAGACCCCTCCTATGTTTGGAGAGTCAGTAAAATGTCATAGGTGACTGAGAATAAGATTTATGACAGTAGCATGGTAGGGATACATAGCTGGATTATAAGGGGAAAGACACAGATGGCGTCTGGAGGAATCTATATACAGGTTGAGGATCTGGAATAATGACAAACTTGAAGACAAAGATGAACATAATTACCTGATTTTAAGACTTACTATCAAGCTATAGTGACTCAGACAATATGGTATTAGCATAAGAATAAACTAGATCTCTATAACATAATAGAAAATTTAGAAATATACTAACAAATACAAACTGAGTGACAATAGTGCCGAAGTAATTTACTTTAGAAAGTCTTCAAATTTAATAATGCTAGAGCAAATGTATTTTTTTTTTCTCTTTTTGGCTATGCCTGCAGCTTGTGGAAGTTCCTAGGCCAGGGATCAAACCCACGCCACAGCATTGACTAAAACCCAGCAGTGACAACACCAATCCTTAACCCACTGTGCCACAAGAGAGCTCCCAAAGGGCTATCTTTTTGGCAAAAGAAAATGAACCTTGACCCCTGTGTCACACTGTAAACAAAAACATTAACTTGATATGGATTACAGAATTAAATGTGAAAAGTAAAAACAGGACGTTTTCATGACCTTGGAGTCAGCAACTGTAAAAAAATGGAGAAATTGAACTTTGTCAAAATTGAAAACTTCTCAGTCAAAAGACAGTGTCAAAAAGCAAGTGACAGATTAGGAAAAGATTTGCCCTACGCACATCTGGCCAAAGACTTGCATCCAGGGTACTCAAAATTTGTATAAATCATCGATGCCACAACAGAATCTTTTTTTTTTTTTTTAATGGACCAAATTGTAAGCAAACACTTCACAAAAGGGTTTATGGGATAGTCAGTAAATATAGTGCGTTTTAAAACCACAGTGAAATAGCACTTGCACACCCAGCACAGTGACTGGGATTAAAAAGATTGACAAGACCATGTACTGGTGAGCTAGAACACCCAGAACCCTTTTATGCTATTGGTGACAGTGTAAAAGCATATATATATTTTGTTCCTCTGTTCCCCTGATGGCTTAAAGTAGGACAAGATTGAATGCAGTGGTGCTTACACTCAGATGGCCAGGAATGCCTGAGAAAACCGTGTGTGTGCGTGCGTGTGTGCGCACGCGCATGTACTCGCGCAGGCACACACTCAGCAGGATTCTTGGTTGCAAATGGCCCAGCTGGATTCTACTTAAACCAAAGAGGGTGACTACATTGTCTAGGGTGACAATTCCTGAGTGGGTTAACGTCACACTCAACTACAGCCAAATACTTCGAACTGTGTCTATAGCAACCAGCCTCTCTACTCTACTTCCCTCTGGGATGGCTTAGTTAGTTTTCAAACAGACCTGGTCACATGCAGCTTCAGGATTATAACCTATGATGTTGGACCAGTTCCTAAACCTTATTCCCGGGATTGTTGATTGATCCATCCCTAACCAATCATCAGAACCACTGTGAGGCCTAAGTCAGGTCCACCCTTGGGCTGAGAGTGAAGGTGCAGTGGTTCCTCCCTCAAAAAGATGTACTGTCACCAGAAAAAGAGGAAATGGATATTAGAGTTGCAAAACAATCTGTTCTCTCTACATTGTACTTATTTAGTGTTTATTCTTCTAACTTCTGCTGGACCCTGGGAAAGTAAAAGTGAATTTTCTGTGAATAGAGAGCAGATCTGTAGCCTGGTATTGAAAACTACAATATGTGTTGCTTCATCTTCCTTTTGTTCATTGGCTTTATTCTCTTCGAGGCACTTAATGCTCCATGTACTTCAGTTTCTGGTAGTGTCCATCCTTGTCCTTGGTTTAACATTGCTGTTTTCTTCCCCCAGGGGACCTATATTTGGAATATTCCCATCCTTTATACTTCAACATGTTTCAGTTCTACCCCTCTTTCCAGGCCCGGCTCACACACCACCTCTTTCATAAACCCTCTCTGAGATTTTGTTCTATCCATAGCTTATCTTAGCACTACGTATCCTGATAGCACCTGGTAGAGTGCTAGGCAAACAGTGGGCTTAATAAATAATGGACAGTTATTGTGGTACTCTTGATAACTTTGGAATTATCTGTTGTATTTCTTTTTTTTTTTTTTTGTCTTTTTTGCTATTTCTTTGGGCTGCTCCCGCGGCATATGGAGGTTCCCAGGCTAGGGGTCGAATCGGAGCTGTAGCCACTGGCCTATGCCAGAGCCACAGCAACGCAGGATCCGAGCCGCGTCTGCGACCTACACCACAGCTCACGGCAACGCCAGATCGTTTACCCACTGAGCAAGGGCAGGGACCGAACCCGCAACCTCATGGTTCCTAGTCGGATTCGTTAACCACTGCGCCATGACAGGAACTCCCTTTTTTTCTTTTTTTTAAGGGCCACACCTGTGGCACATGGAGGTTCCCAGACTAGGTTTGATCTGGAGCTGCAGCTGAGGCCTACACCACTGCCACAGCAATGCCAGATCCAAGCTGCATCTGTGACCTGCACCATAGCTCTTGTGGAAATGCCTGATCCTTAACCCACTGAGTGAGGCCAGGGATCGAACCTGCATCCTCACGGACACTATGTCAGGTTCTTAACCTGCTGAGCCACAGAGGGAACTTGGAGGGAATTGCGGTTCTTCAATAGTCCGGCAGTACCAGGTAGGGTAACAATTCCTGATGTGGCATATTCATGTTTCTTAGACAAATGGAGTCAGAATAGTGGTGTTGGCGTAGCAGTCATGGCTGCATGTAACTCTTCATTAGACAACCATTTTGACTAGAAGCCAAAAATACCCATTCTGGTTTTTTCCCTTCAAATCAGTAATTGTTTATTGGCATGCACCAAGTAGAGCATTGGTTCTTAATCTTCAACGTGCATCAGAGTCATGGCTCCGCTTATGACATACACGAGCTCCCAGGCCAGGGAGCAAACTTGTGCCACAGCAGTGACAATGCTGGGTTCTTAACCACTAGGCCACTAGGGAACTCCCCTTAGGGCGTATTTTTAAAAATGTTTTGCTGAGCCTCACCTCTGTCATTTCTGATTTAGTAGGTCTGGAATGGGCTGAAGAATTTGCCTTTTTAACAGCTACTTTGGTGGTGCTAAGGCTGCTGGTCTGGGAACCACCCTCTGAGGTCCGGTTTACTAGAATTGGGTTCAACCCTCTGCACATTAGAATCACTGAAGGAGTTTTTCCCCTTGTTGAGTGCTTTTTAAGAACTGGCCTTTGCTCAGTTAAACAAAAGCATTTAGAAGCTCTGCTAAAGCATGGTGTAAGCAGGATTTTATGAGTATTTTTAAGAGAATCAGTTCCTTAACAAATATAAACAGTTCCTTTATTCCACATCTCCTCAGCACCTGTGTGGTGAATATGGCACCTGTATGATGGTGGAGGTATTGGCCAGCTTGGTTACATGGTTCTAGTTCACAAAAATATGTATTCCTAATTCTGTTGGTAATTCACTCTTTGGTCTTGGCCAATTCCCATAATTTTTTTTCCTTCTTTTTGAGGCTATTCCCTCAGCGTATGGAGATTCTCAGGCTAGTGGTCTAATCGGAGCTACAGCTGCCAGCCTACACCACAGCCACAGCAATGCCAGATCCCAGCCACGTCTGTGACCTACACCATGGCTCATGGCAACGCCAGATCCTTAATCCACTGAGCGAGGTCAGGGATCGAACCCGCAACCTCATGGTTCCTAGTCAGATTCATTTCCACTGCGCCATGACGGGAACTCCCCATAATTTTTCAAAGTCTTGGTTTTCTTATCTTTAACATGACATTAAAAGCAGCTTTCTCTCATTTTGCAAACATAATTACCAGTAACTTAAATGGATGTTAAATCTTGGGGGTGGGGCAAGTTTTGTGCAAGTTATTTGCATGGTCTTGAGGTATCTCCTGGAGATTGCTTATTAGTGTGTAAGGGAAAAAAAAGTAACCACAGTGGAGAAATTGGCTCTCACTTTGACGGAGTGGTGGAAATTAATGTCATCAGTGAGGGGAAGATGGACATCTAGGTGATACACTTACAAGGACACAACATCACTTATGCAGCACTCTGACTGTAAGACGCAACTGCAGTCTAATCATAAGGAAACATCAGGCATAGTTCCCTTTGCGGCTCAGCAGGTTAAGAACCTCATATGGTCTCCCTGAGGATGCGGATTCAATCCCTGGCCTTGCTCAGTGGGTTGAGGATCCAGCGTTGCCACAAGCTGTGGCATAGGTTGGCGATACGGCTTGGATCTGGCATTGCTGTGGTGTAGGCTGACAAATGCAGCTCCAATTTGACCCCTAGCCTGAGAACTTCCATATGCTGCAGGTGTGGCCCTAAAAAGACAAAAAAAAAAAAAAAAAAAGGAAGGAAGATTGAGGGAACTGTTCCAGAGTAAAGGAGATTTTTAAAAAATGATCACTAAAAGAAGTGTGTGAACCTAGACTGAGTCCTGTGCTGAAGGGAAAGAGTGCTCTGTAAAGGATAGTCTTGGGTCAGAGGGCAAGTTGGAAAATAGCTGGTAGATTAGATAAAAAGCATTGTTCAATTTTGAATTTCCTGAGGTTGATAACAGGTACTGTGGTTATGTAAGATAATCTCCGTATTCTTAGGAAACACATTAAACTGTTTAAAGGTAAAAATATATGATGTGTGTAACTTAATCACAAATGAGTCAGGAAAATGTGTGAAAGAGGGAGTGGGAGCACAGGGGGCAAGGCCACAGGAGTTCTTTGTACGTTTCATGTGATGTTTTTGAAAGTTTGAGGTTATTCCCAAATAAAATGAGAATTAAGAATGCTTTCAAAGAGCAGTGTGCTTTTCAAATGATTCCCGTGCTGCTTTGTTTAGGGAGCCTCCTGTCTTATTCTGGGGGTGCCCTGCAGGAGGTCAGCCCCACCCTGATCACAGTGACTAACCCCCAGCCGTGCTCCCTGACTTACACAGTGCACTAAACTCACTTGTGTGACTCACATGGACATAGTCTGTTATTATAGCGTGTAAGTCCAGCTTGAAAAATGTATTTTTCTTTCAGCTCAAAATGGAGTTAATCCTGACTGGGAGAAGAAAGTAATTGAATATTTTAAGGAAAAGCTGAAGGAAAATAATGCTCCTAAATGGGTAAGCGTACTGTTGCTCGAGGGGGCAGGGTGCAGTTGGGCAAACTTTCACCTATTCTCAGTAGAATAGTAATCCACATGTACTTGAAGAATATGTAGGTTAGTGTGTGCTGCCCTCTGCTCAAAGATCTTGGTCTCTGGAGTTCCCTGGGGGCTCACGTTAAGGATCCAGTGTTGTCACTGCTGTGGCCCAGGAACTTCCGCAATCTGGGCACGACCAAAAAAATTTTTGGGGTCTCTTTTGCAACTTAAATTTAAACAATGACAAAAAAAAAAAACCAAACCCCCAAAAACCTAAAAAAACAAAACAAAAAAAACCCCAATGAAATGCTTCTATATTGGTGCCTCTAGGTGGCAGTAAATGACCGTGTTACAGAGAGAAAAAAAATGGGTGGTTAAGAGAGATTCAGTTATCTTTTGCTTTATTACCTTCTTTTTAAAGGAATTGGTGTGTATGAGTTTTAAGAGAAGAGCTCAACAAAGGAAATGCCTCTCTGTTTATTGGGAAGGGTTGTGAAGAAAAGGCTTTCTTATTGTCAGATGTCATCGTACAAACTTGTACCAATGTGGAGAGTACTTCTGTCCAGCAGTTGTGTTATGTTGACCATTGAGATCATTTGATGCCCCTGATTTGTGTGTGTGTGTTTTGGGGGGGATTGCAGTTTGAGTTTGGATATACATATAGGTAGCTATATGTGCTTAATATTTGATAGACAGTGTATTTTGAATTGACTGTTTGTTTTCCTTTAAGGTACCATCATTGAATGAAGTTCCCCTTCATTATTTGAAACCTAATAGTTTTGTGAAGTTTCGTTGCATGATTCAGGATATGTTTGACCCTGAATTTTACATGGGAGTGTATGAAACTGTTAACCGAAACACAAAAGCACGTGTATGTATTGCTTTTTTCAGTGAAACTTACTGTTTATCATTAGTACTATTAATTTTGTACTTGTCTTGTTTATGGTAGTTTTGATTCTGATATACTGATACAATACTTTTATTCTTTGTTTTGGTCGTAGGTTCTTCATTTTGGAAAATATAGAGATGTAGCAGAGTGTGGGGTATGTACACTTAAAATATATAAAAAACTTCTTAATGAAAATTTTTTCTTCAGAGAATGTATTTCTTTCCTTTGGTTGATCCTAAATTTATTTATTTTGTATGTAAGTCAGTTCTAAGAAGTTGTGTGGAATGCTTTCTCTATCTGCCTTTTACTTGAGTTTCTCTGATATGATTTTTTTCTTTTTTCTTTTTTGGCTGCCCCATGGCATAAGGAGTTCCCAGGCCAGAGATCAGATCTGAGCCAAAATTGTGACCTACACCGCAGTTGCGGCTACACCAGGTCCTTCCCACTGTCCTGGCCTGGGGATCAAACCTGTGTTCTGGTGCTGCAGAGAAACGGCCAATCCTGTTGTATCACAGCAAGAACTCCTGATACAATTTTTTTGATCTAAAAATCTCTTAGGAGGTGTAATACTGCAAATGACAAAATTAATTCCTTCTTTTCCTAGTATCTATATAATTGCTTTCTAAAATTTTAAGTTATGATAAATTCTTTTAAATGAAAAGTAGAAAAATGAGAGTGGAAGATTGATTTAGGGCTTAACACTTGATTATTTTTTAAAAAATCTAATCAAGGTATGCCTCTTTTTTAAAAAATTAAAAAAATTTTTTTTCCCCCATGCCTACAGCATGTAGAAGTTCCTGGGCCAGGGATCAAACCTGTGCCAGAGCAGTGACAGTGCTGGATCCTTAACCACTAGACCACCAGGGAACTCCTGAAAAAAAATTTTTATTTATTTATTTATTTATTTTTGGCTATTTTAGGGCTACACCTATGAAGTATGAATGTTCCCAGGCTAGGGCTCAAATCAGAGCTTTAGTTGCAATCCTACATCTCAGCCACAGCAATGCCAGATCTGAGCCGAATCTGCGACCTACATCACAGTTTACAGCGACACTGGATCCTTAACCCACTAAGCAAGGCCAGGTATTGAACCTGCATCCTCACAGATACTAGTCAGGTTCATAACCTGCTGAGTAGAAACAACAGGAACTCCCAGTGAAATAATTTTTTTACTGTTATATCTTGGATCCTCTCTGGAGTTTCTAAGAATATTTGAACTAGAGAATATATCTTTCCTAGGGAATAATATCTGACTTTTAAATCTCAGCACTACCTCATAATGAATATTTTATTAAATTTATTTATTATGAGCTGATTCTGATAGCTTTCTATGAGAAAGGCAGTGGGATTACCATGTTTTGTCTTTGTAAAGAATTAATAAAATTCCCTGTTTATTTAAAGGGATTTAATTTTGTAACCTAGGGTGCTATGTATTTTGGATTTGAGGAAAGGTATATTGATTATTGCCTTTGGAATGATTTTATGGTGGTTTTCTTTTAGAAAGTGATAGTGTGCAAGTTCCTGTAGTGACTCAGTGGGTTCAGAATCCAACTGTGAGGATGCAGGTTCAATTCTGGCCTCTCTCAGTGGGTTAAGGATCTGGCATCGCCATGAGCTGTTGTTTAGTCTGCAGATGAGGCTAGGATCTGGCATTGCTGTGGCTGAGGCGGCAACTGAAGCTTTGATTCAACCCCTAGCCTGGGAACCTCCATGTGTTGCAGGTGGGGCCCTAAAAAGAAAAAAATGATAGTTTGGATTTAGTGGTTGCTTGTTAATTAAATTAACTCTTAATATGAACTATTTACTGTTATTTTATAATTAACATGAAAATATTGTTGCTAATTCTCAGAGTTTTCTTTTTTTTAATGTACATCACAGCCTCAGCAAGAAGTGGATTTAAACTCTCCACGAACTACCACTTTGGAAAGGCAGACTTTCTACTGTGTTCCAGTGCCTGGAGAATCTACGTGGGTAAAAGAAATATCCTTTATTTCTGATCCTTCTTATGTGTAGAATGGTCCCTGATTATTTTCTTAATTGAAAAGATCACAATCCACATTTTGATTTTTTTTTTTTTTTTTAAACTTAGTCTTTTTACTTCAGTGAAGTTAGCTGGGGAAAAAAATTACTCTTTTTGCAGAGCTTGGATTTATTTTAGTAAAATGTGTTTCATTTTCCTAAATAAGAAAGTCTGTAAAAACAGTGGTAAGTATCTATCACTGAGAAATGGTACAAATTATGGTACATTCTTCTAATGAAATACTGTTAAAAAGATTGAGATAGATTTAAAGGGACTGAAAAGAGAATACTGTAATAATTAAGTTAAAAACAGTTTTAAATTAGAACTCATTCTAATTTTCTTATTTTTTTTTATTTTATTATTTTTCCACTGTACTGCATGGGGGCCAAAATACACTTACATGTATACTTGTTTTTTTCCACCCTTCGTTCTGTTACAATATAAGTATCTAGACATAGTTCTCAAAGCTACTCAGCAGGGTCTTCTTGTAAATCCATTCCAAGTTGTATCCAATAACCCCAAGCTCCTGATCCCTCCCACTCCCTCCCTCTCACCCTGGGCAGCCACAAGTCTATTCTCCAGGTCCAGGATTTTCTTTTCTGAGGAGATGTTCATTTGTGCAGGATATTAGATTCCAGTTATAAGTGATATCATATGGTATTTGTCTTTGTCTTTCTGGCTCATTTCACTCAGTATGAGATTCTCTAGTTCCACCCATGTTGCTATAAATGGTACTATGTCGTTCTTTTTTATGGCTGAGTAGTATTCCATTGTGTATATATACCACTTCTTCCGAATCCAATCATCTGTCGATGGACAGTTGGGTTGTTTCCATGTCCTGGCTATTGTGAATAGTGCTGCAATGAACATGCAAGTGCATGTGTCTCTTTTAAGTAGAGTTTTGTCCAGATATATACCCAAGAGTGGGATTGTGGGGTCATATGGAAGTTCTATGTATAGATTTCTAAGGTATCTCCAAACTGTTCTCCATAGTGGCTATACCAGTTTACATTCCCACCAGCAGTGCAGGAGGGTTTCCTTTTCTCCACAGCCCCTCCAGCACTTGTTATTTGTGGACTTATTAATGATGGCCATTCTGACTGGTGTGAGGTGGTATCTCATGGTAATTTTGATTTGCATTTCTCTTATAATCAGCAATGTTGAGCATTTTTTCATGTGTTTGTTGGCCATCTGTATATCTTCTTTGGAGAAATGTCTATTCAGGTCTTTTGCCCATTTTTCCATTGGGTGATTGGCTTTCTTGCTGTTGAGTTGTATAAGTTGTTTGTATATTCTAGAGATTAAGCCCTTGTCTGTTGCAATCGTTTGAAACTATTTTCTCCCATTCTGAAAGTTGTCTTTTTGTTTTCTTTTTGGTTTCCTTTGCTATGCAAAAGCTTTTCAGTTTGATTAGGTCCCATTGGTTTATTTTTTGCTCTTATTTCTGTTGATTTGGGAGACTGACCTGAGAAAATATTCATGAGGTTGATGTCAGAGAGTGTTTTGCCTATGTTCTCTTCTAGGAGTTTGTTGGTGTCTTGTCTTCTATTTAAGTCTTTCAGCCATTTTGAGTTTATTTTGGTGCATGGTGTGAGAGTGTGTTCTAATTTCATTGCTTTGCATGCAGCTGTCCAGGTTTCCCAGCAATGCTTGCTGAATAGACTTTCTTTTTCCCATTTTATGTTCTTGCCTCCCTTGTCAAAGATTAATTGACCATAGGTGTCAGGGTTTATTTCCGGGTTCTCTATTCTGTTCCATTGGTCTGTCTGTCTTTTTTCGATACCAGTACCATACTGTTTTGGTGACTGTGGATTTGTAATATTTCTTGAAGTCTGGGAGAGTTATGCCCCCTGCTTGGTTTTTGTTTCTCAGTATTGCTTTGGCAATTCTGGGTCTTTTGTGATTCCATATAAATTTTTGGATTGTTTGTTCTAAGAACGCATTCTAATTTTCTTTAGGGAAAACAGCATGTTTGTTCTGCAAGATTGTGGAAAAATACCAGTTTCCTTTTTATTTTTAACAAGTAGTATTTTTTAGACATAGTTCACAAAACTGAAATGCAAAGATTTTTTATGCTTTTTTTAGGGCCACACCTGTGGCATATGGAGGTTCCCAGGCTAGGGTTCACATCGGAGCTGCAGCTGTCAGCCTATACCCCAGCCACAGCAATGAGAAATCTTAGCTACATCTGTGACCTACACCGCAGCTCACAGCAGTGCTGGGTCCTTAACCTGCTGAGCAAAGCCAGGATCCTCCTGGATACTAGTCTGGTTTGCTTCCTCTGAGCCACAATGGGAACTTCCAGATACTATCTTATTTTATTTTTTATTAGTATTTTTTTTATGGCTGCATGTATGGCATAGGGGTTCCTGGGCTAGGGGTTGAATTGGAGCTGCAGCTGTAGGCCTACACCACGGCAACATGGGATCCAAGCTGCATCTGTGACCTATACCGCACCTTGTGGCAACACCAGATCCTTAACCCACTGAATGAGGCAGCAGGTTGAACCCACATCCTCAGGAACACTGATGCTGGGTTCTTTACCTGCTGAGCCACAACGGGAACTCCTGGCTGAGATTTTAAATTATTGATTCATTTTTTTGGCAGAGACTTTGTGTCATTTGTGAAAAATTGTTATCTTTCAAGGATTAATCCCATTTCTTGAATTTACTGACTTAAAGCTTTCTTGGTATTTCCTTATTTTCCTTTTAATGTCTAAAGAATATCTAACAATGATCTCCTTTCATTTCCAAAAATGTTAATTTGTTCTCTTTTATCTTTGATTAGTATAGCTCTGGGTTTGTCAGAGAACCAACTTTTTACTTTAATTTTCTGTTTTTTATTTCATTGATTTATGTATGCTCTTATTCCTTCCTTTTTATTTTGGGTTTAATTTTTTTTCCTGCCTTCTCAGGGTGAGTGCACAGAGCATTCATTTTAATCTTCATTTTCTAATATTAGTATTTAAAACTATGAAATTCTATAATCACTGCTTTAGTTAGATCCCACAAACTTTGATTTGTTTTCACTCTCATTCAGTTCAAAATATTTTCTAATTTCCTTTGACCCTTGATCCCTTACAACACTCTACTTCTGTTGCTGTCTCTCATTCTTTGTGCTGTTGTCATACATTTCACTTGTGCTTATAGAATCCATAATGTATTATTTTTGCTTTCAACACTTGTCTTCTCTATAAATTAAGAAATGAAAATATTACATCTTCTTTATTTGTGTACTTGCTATTTCCAGCTCTTTGTGTCTTTAATTCTTCTGTCTGGAATAATCTCACTAAGCTGCCCCCTGCCCCCTTTTAAAGTACAGATCTGCTGTACTTCTCAGCTTTTGTTCATTTCACCTTTATCTTTGAAGGATATTGTAAATGGATAGAGAATTATCAATCAACATACTATTGCTCATCTTCAACACTTAAATGATATTGTTCTCTCGTCTTCTGGCTTCCATTGTTTTTTAATAAAAGGCTAGTCATCATTTTTATCATTGTCCTCTGTATGTAATGTGTCTTTGATTTTCTTCTGACCGCATCTAATATTCTCTGGTTTTCAGCAGCTTGACTATGAAACAAGTGTGGGTTTTTTTTTGTGTTATATTTTGCTTGAGTGTTGTCGAGCTTTAGGATCTGTGCATTGGTGTTTTTCAGAAAATTTCAATCATTATTTCTTCAAATTTTTTTCTCCTTCAGTCTTTTACCACTTTCTCATTATCTGGGACTCCAATCGGATTATCGTTAGACGTATTGTCACTGTCTTCCAGGTGATTGAGGGTGGTTTTTTTCCCATTTTATTTTTCAGTGTTAGTTTTTTTCATTTGGTCCTTTTTCTTTTTTTCCATTTCTCTGATCATATTCTTCATCTCTTGACTCGTTATATTCCTCTTTTCTTTTAACATGGTGAATTTTAGAATTGCTCTTTAATGACCTTGTCTGCTACTTCCAATATCCAGGTCATCCCTGTGGCTTTTTCCCTATTGACTGTTTCTAATCCTGCTTATAGACCATATTTTCCTGCTTCTTCACATAATTAAAATGTTATGATTACTTTGATATGCAACACCAGAAAGTTTAGTTTTGTCTTCACTTCAGGAATGTAGAATTTTGTCCTGGCAGGCAGGTAATCTAAGCGAATCACTTTGATCTTGTCAAGGCTTGGTTTTGGGATTTGTTAAGGTAGGTTGCCAGTAGCACTCATGGGGTAGGATACAGTCCCTAACTCATGAGAAGTGCTGTTTCTGGGTCTCGCCTAAGTTCCTGTGGTGTTCAGCAGGGGCTAGTCCTAGGATTGTACAGCTTCCAGAATCTTTGTTTAGCTCCCAGTTGGGCAGCAGCTGTTCTCTGCTAGGCCTCCACCTGCAACTCCTTGTTCTCTAATTGTTTTGCAAATTCCATTTGCTTCAATAGCCCTAAACTCTGTGCTCTGTTTGCTCTATGAGCAAGAGCAGAACCTCCACTTTCCTTTGTTGTAATTTGGAAAATGCCCCCAAGAGTGAGTTGAGGAGAATGTGGATTTTATCTGCTGGGTTCATTCTCATTCAAGGATTATAGCCTTATGTTCCCTTTTGTCCAAAGTCTGAAAACAGTTGTGTCATATCTTTTGCCCAGTTTTATAGGTTTTTGTTTTTTATTGAATTATAGTTGATTTTTAATACTGTGTAGGTTTCAGGTGTACAGCAAAGTAATTTGATTATGCATATATGAGTATATCTATATTTTAAAATTCTTTTGCATTATACTTTATTGCAAGATACTGAATATAGTTCCCTGTGCTATACAGTAAATCCTTACTGTTTACCTTATATATGGTCGTGTGCATCTGTCAATCCCATACCTCCAATTTATCCCCCCTTCTCTGTTGGTAACCATAATTTGTTTTCTCTGTTGCTGAATCTTTCTGTTTTGTAAGTTCATTTGAACTATTTTTTATTTTTTAAGAAATTTATTTATTTATTTGGCTGCCCTGTGGCTTATGGAGTTCACAGTCCAGGGATCAGACCCAAGCCACAGTTGTGACCTATGCTGAAGCTCTGGCAATGCCGGATCCTTAGCCCCCTGTGCTGGGCTGGGGATTAAACCTGCATCCCAGTGCTCCAGAGATGCTCCTGGTCCCATGGCACCACAGCAGGAACTCCTAAACTATTTTTAAAGTGCTATAGGATATTTGTCTTTCTCTCCAGTAACTTAGTATGATAATCTCTAGGTCCATCCATGTTGCTGAAAATGGCATTTCATTCTTTTTATGGCTGAGTAGTATTCCATTGTACTCATGTACCATATCTTCCTTACCCATTCATCTTTCAGTGGATGTTTAGGTTGCTTCCATGTCTTGGCTGTTGTAAATAGTGCTGCAGTGAACATTGGGGTGCATGTGTTTTTTTTTTTTTTTTTTCTTTTTATACTTACACCTGTGGCATATGGAAGTTCCTGGGCTTGGGATCAAATTGGAGCTGTAGCTCCTGGCCTACAGCATAGCCATGGCAACACAGGATCCAAGCTGCATCTGCAACCTACACCAAAACTTGCAGCAACACATGATCCTTAACTCACTGAGTGAGGCCAGGGATTGAAACCACATCTTCAGAGAGACAGGTCAGGTTCTTAACCCACTGAGCCACAATGGGAACTGCAGCATGTATCTTTTTGAATTAGAGCTTTTTTTTTTTTTCCCATTATTGCTGGTTTATAGTTTTCCATCACTTTTCTACTGTACAGCAAAGTGACCTAGCCACACATACATATATACATTCTTTTTCTCACATTATCCTCCATCATGCTTCACCACAAGTGACTAGATATAGTTCCCAGTGCAATACAGCAGGATCTCACTGCTTATCCAGCTTTTTTTTTCTTTTTTGGTTGCACCTGCACATATGGAAGTTCCCCGGCCAGGTATTGAATCTGAGCTGCAGCTGCAACCTATGTTACAGCTTCTGCAATGCCAGTCCATAACCCTCTGCACCACAGCAGGAACTCTTCATTATAGTTTTGATTTGCGTTTTTATAATAATTAGCCATTTTGAGCCTCATTTAATGTGCCCATTGGCCATCTGTATATCTTTGGAGAAATGTCTGTTTAGGTCTTCTGCTTATTTTTCTATTGGATTGTTTGTTTGTTTTTTTTTTTATTGCGTTGTATGAGCTGTTTGTATATTTTGGAAATTAAGCCCTTGTTGGTCATATTGTTTGCAAATATTTTTTCCCAGTCCATAGGTTGTCTTTTTGTTTTGTTCATGGTTTCCTTTGCTGTTCAAAAGCTTTTATGTTTGTTTAGGCCCCATTTGTTTATTTTTGCTTTTATTTCTGTTGCCTTGGGAGACCAGTGGACGTTCTGGGCCAGGGGTCAAACCTGCAACATAGTAGCAACTCAGGCTGCTACAGTGACAACACCAGATCCTTAACCTGCTATACCACAAGAGAACTCCACATCAGCCTTCTTTTAAAAATACATTTTGGGAGTTCCCGTCGTGGCACAGTGGAAATGAATCCGACTAGGAACCACGAGGTTGCAGGTTCAATTCCTGGCCTTGCTCAGTGGGTTGAGGATCCTGCATTGCCATGAGCTGTGGTGTAGGTTGCAAATGTGGCTTGGATCTGGCATTGCTGTGGCTGTAGCGTAGGCCGGTGGCTTCAGCTGCGATTAGACCCCTAGCCTGAGAACCTCCATATGCTATGGGTATGGCCCTAGAAGGACAAAAGACAAAATAAAATAAAAAAATAAAAATACATTTTTATTTTAACCAAACTGCCAAAGTAATAGTCTTTTATTAGTCATAAAAGTAGCATAACTTAGAATATTCCTCAGTTCATGGTAATATTTTCTTAACCTTTCATTTAACGCCTATGTTAATGCAAACCAAGCTCGAGTCAGCCCTTCAACATCCTACACTCCTAGTCGTCACAAGAGGAGTTACGAAGATGATGAAGATATGGACCTACAGCCCAATAAACAGAAAGACCAGCATACGGGTGCCAGACAAGCAGGTAGTGTGTGCTAATAAGCTTTCTGTAGACTTCTGCTCTCTTGCAGTAAATTCATATCCAGAATTAATTATTGTATAAAATAGCTCTAGATTTAGAAGCGGGTAGTGATTTGACAACTTGCTTTCAAGTTTATCAGAATTAGGAGTTCCCTGGTGGCTCACTGGGTTAAGTATCTGGCATTGTCACTGCTGTGGCTCGGGTCTCTGCTCTGCTGAGGGTTTGATTGCTGGCCCAAGGAACTTCCTTCCATGTGCCGTGAGCATGCCCCCCCCCCCAAAAAATCAAGCTTATCAGAATTATAGACAGTTTTGAGTTTTAACAGCTACTCTTTGGTCAGACTGTGCTTAATAATTGAGCAATTAAGAAATAGCAACAATAACAACAACAACAACAACAAAAAAGACCAAAAAAAAAAAGGGAGTTCCCGTCGTGGCGCAGTGGTTAACGAATCCGACTAGGAACCATGAGGTTGTGGGTTCGGTCCCTGCCCTTGCTCAGTGGGTTAACGATCCGGCATTGCCGTGAGCTGTGGTGTAGGTTGCAGATGCAGCTCGGATCCCGCGTTGCTGTGGTCTGGCGTAGGCTGGTGGCTACATCTCTGATTCAACCCCTAGCCTGGGAACCTCCATATGCCGCGGGAGCGGCCCAAGAAATAGCAACAATAACAACAACAACAACAACAAAAAAGACAAAAAAAATAATAATAATTGAGCAATTAGGCATCATTTAGTGAGAAGTGGCTGCTCTCTTATCAGTATTTAAGGGCCTTAAGTTGGTTAGCCAAAAAAGGTCTTTTATCTTTCTTCATATATATTTTTTATCTCAGCTTTTAAGTAATATGAAAATATAGTACTCTACTCTAAATGTGACTTATCCATACCTGAATGCCTCCTTTCTTATTTTCTTTTTGCAACAGTGATGCTTTAATTTAGTAAGATTAAAAACATTCGAGGGAAAATGTGAAATTGTGGTACACTGGATTACTTATTCCTCAGCTTTAAAGCAAATAACCCTTAGAATAGTCACAGCTCTATTTGTTCCATTTATGTAACTCTGTAGTGGTTGGTTTATTGAAATATGCTTAAAACACAACTAATTCTGATTTAAACAGGGATACTAAAAGTTGAAATTTTTTAAGAGAGAATTTCAGAGTTGATTAATTTTGCCAATCACAGTTTTTAGGAGCAGTGAATTCCTTATGACAGGTAGATAAGTTTGTCTTTATTTCTCCATTTATGTCCATTTACTTGTCTTTAGCACCTTTAATATGAAAACAAAGGCAGAGGAAATAAAACAAATTAGTTACTTGAAATCTGTAAGACTGGGTTGAGAGGGCAAATATAACAATCAGTGGTAAACAGATTTACTAATGAATTTTATTTAACCTTGTATGAGTCTACTTCATAAATTTACAGTATATTTTTGGGGGGGGGGGTGGAGGTGGGCATGCTCAAGGCATGCAGAAGTTTCTGGGCCAGAGCTCGAACCTGCACACAGCAGTGACAATGCCGGATCCTTAACTGCTGGGCCACCAGGGAACACATAATCTTTTTCTTTTTAATGCTAAGGCATATTGTAATGTCTTTAAAATTGGAATGTTTTACATTAAATATATGCAGATGTAGTATTCTTTTTCTCCACCCATCCTCAAAAGTTTATTAAAATTAAGGATGTATCATAACAATAAATAGCATATTAGAATCCAGGACAGGAGTTGCTGTCGTGGCACAGTGGTTAACGAATCCGACTAGGAACCATGAGGTTGCAGGTTCGGTCCCTGCCCTTGCTCAGTGGGTTAACGATCCGGCGTTGCCATGAGCTGTGGTGTAGGTTGCAGACGCGGCTCGGATCCCGTGTTGCTGTGGCTCTGGCGTAGGCCAGTGGCTACAGCTCTGATTCGACCTCTAGCCTGGGAACCTCCATATGCCGCGGGAGTGGCCCAAAGAAATAGCGAAAAGACAAAAAAAAAAAAAAAGAATCCAGGACATACGGTAATTCTCTTTATTACTTCAGCCATTGATGCTTCTATTTCTTGCCCCCCCTCCCCTTTTAAAATAAATTTATTGGAGTATAGTTGACTTACAAAGTTGTATTTCACATGTACAGCAAAGTAAATCAGTTACACATAGACACATACCCATTCCTTTTTAGATTCTTTTCCCAAATGGGTTATTTATTACACATTATTGAGTAGATTACCCTGTGCTATATAGTAGGTCCTTGTCACCTATCTATTTTGTATAAAGTGGTGTGTATATATATGTCAGTCCTAATCCCCTAATTTATCCCTTTGTCCTCTGTATTTCTCCTTTGGTAATCATACATTTGGTTTCAAAATCCATGAGTCTGTTTCTGCTTTGTAAATTCTTTTGTAGCTTTTTTTTTTTTTTTTTTTTTTTTTTTTTTTAATGGCAACACCCATGGCATATGGAAATTCCTGGGTCAGGGATCAGACCTAAGCCTCCACAGTGACCTGAGCTACTGCAGTTGAATTCTTAACCCACTGCGCCACAGCAAAAGCTCTGGCATCATTTTCTATTAGATTCCACGTATTTGTGATGTCATGTGATATTTGTCTTTCTCTGACCTTAGTATGGTAATTTCTAGGGTCATCCAAGTTGCTACAAATGGCATTATTTCACTTTTTATGACTGATATTCCATTGTATATATGTACTACATCTTTATCCAGTCCTCTGTTGATGGACATTTAATTTGCTTCTTCTTGCCCCCTTTGTTTGAATGTCATACTTCAGGGCTTTTGAATATATCTGAGTGCCTTATCTATGTAAAGTTTACCTTGTTTGTTGCTTTCTAGGCAGTCTGTCAGACTATATATATATATATATTTTTTTTTTAAAGATGCTTTGGAAATAAGTGTAGATTCACGTGTAGTTGTAAAAATTAATAGATCTTGTGTACCTTTGACCCAGTTTCCGATAACATGTTACATAATTATAGTAGAATATCATGACCAGGAAATGGATATTAATATAGTCCATAGACCTTATTCAGAACTTACATTTTTACATGCTCTTCTTTGTGTGTATGTGGTTAGTTCCAGTTTTATCATGTGTGTAGGTTCACGTGCTTACTACCACAGTCAAGATACAGAACAATTCATTACCTGGATCTCTCATGTTGCCCCTTATAATCGTACCCCCTTACCCTGTCTCTCCTCTCCCACCAAGTTTCTAACACCCGATAACCATGAATTTGTTAACCACCCCTAAAATTTTGTTGTTTTAAGAATGTTGTATAAATGGAATCATACAGTGTGTAAACTTTGTGGATTGGCTTTTTTCATTCAGCAAAATTCCCTTGAGATCCTTCCAAGTTGTTCCTTATATCAGCAGTTTATTCCTTTTTATTGCTAAGCAGTGTTGTGGGGTGTGGCAGGCTATATTTTGATTCTAATTATCAGCCGTAACGTATCATTACTTCAGAGGTAGAGGTTATCTTTAAATGATCTTTGTGTCCCTGACAACTAGTCTGATTCCTAGTACACAATGAATGTTAATAGATGTTTGGTAAATGAATTGATTGCTTTGTAATTTTATTCTGCTTGACAAGTAGAAATATATTCTACCAAGTTGTTTTTGTTGTCTGTAGATTCATGTATTTCTTGGATCAAAGATGTCAAATAACCATATTAAGTATTAACTTTTAAAATTACATGAGAGGGGAATTTCCATCATGGCTCAGTGATAACCTGACTAGTATCAGTGAGGACATGGGTTCAATCCCTGGCCTCGCTTAGTGGGTTAAGGATCCCTCATTGCTGTGAGCTGTGGCTCGGATCTGGTGTTGCTATCGCTGTGGCATAGGCTGGCAGCTACAGCTCCGATTTGATCCCTAGCCTGGGAACTTCCATATGCCATGGGTGCGGCCCTAAAAAGACAAAAAATTTTAAAAATTAAAAAAATAAAATTGCACGAGAGGGAGTTCTCACTGTGGCACAATGGAATCAGTGGCATCTCTGCAGCTCTAGGACACAGATTCAATTCTTGGTCTGGTGCAGTGGGTAAAAGGATCTGGCATAGGTCACAACTGCAGCTCAGATCTGATCCCTGGCCCAGGAACTCCATATGCTGTGGGGCGGCCAAAAAATAAAAAAATAAAATGACGCGAGATTTGATTGGGGAGGGATTCGTTGCCATTTTATTGTAGGGGAAAAATGATTACACTTTCAGATCTTTATAATGATCTTTGTTCTTTTTATAGGTCAAAGGGCTTTTAGTATGTTATTTCCTTAAAAACTGTAACAGCTTGAAATTTGCAAGCTCAGAAGCATCATTTCTATCAAACTCGAGGCTTTTTAGGGTTGAGGGGGGAGGGATGAGCTGGGGGTTTGGGTTGAAAATGTTCTAAAATTAGGTTGTGATGACGGTTGTACAACTATAATACAGTTTGTTGAATTAAAAAAAAAAAGGCTCTTTAGGAATGTTCTTTATCTCCAGGAAGGCTTAGAAATGATGATGTGTGATGTTGTCCCTTTGAATTTAGGGAGCGTTGGTGGTCTTCAGTGGTGTGGAGAGCCAAAACGTTTAGAAACTGAAGCTTCTTCTGGACAACAGCCGAACTCCCTGAACCTCTCTTCTCCTTTTGATCTGAATTTTCCACTGCCAGGAGAGAAAGGTCCTGCATGTCTCGTGAAGGTAATAAAACCTTTCATAGACCTGACTCTGACGAAGGTGTGTTAAGTGTCTTGGAAATTAAAACAGAAAACTCTTAGCATTCGTGTTAGTTTTCTCTTGCTACTATAAGAAATCATCACAAACTTAGTGGCTTAAAACAACAAAAATGTATCATCTTGCAGGTTTTAGACCAGAAGTCCACCATGGTTCTCATTGGGGTAAAATTCAAGTGACAGCAATTTCAGGAGGCTCTAGGGGAGAAACTTTTTTTGCCTTTCCCAGCTTCTAGAGGCCACTGGCATTCTTGTGGCCCCTTCTGCCGTCTGGAGAGCCAGCAGAGGCTGGCTGCCCTCTAACCATATTTTCGTAGTCACGTCTTCCTGACCATAGGCAGGAAAGATTCTCCAATTTTTTTTTTTTTTTTTTTGGCCTTTTTAGGGTCGAACCCACAGCATATGGAGGGTCCCAACTAGGGGTCAAGTCAGAGCTGTAGCCTCAAGCCTACATCACAGCCACAGCAACACCAGGTCAGAGCTGCGTCTGCGACCTACACTGCAGCTCACAGCAACACTGGATCCTTAAGCCACTGTCGAGGCCAGGAATTGGACCTGCGTCCTCATGGATACTAGTCAAATTCATTTCTGCTGAGCCACACAGGCATTCTGATTCTCCAGTTTTAAGGACATGGGTGATTAGATTAAGCACACCCATGTGGTCCAGGGTAATCTCCCAGTTTAAGGTCCTTAATTTATACAAATCTTCTTTACACAAAGATGACATATTTAAGGATTCCAGTGACTGGGGACATTGTTGGGGGCATAATTCTGCCTACCACCACGTTCTTAAAAAAATTTTTTTAAATGAGTATTTCAAATAGATGTGGAACAACTTTTTTGCTGTTTTTTTTTTTTTTTTTTTTTTTTTTTTTGTGAAACAACTTTTTAATATCTCTTCCCTTCCTATGTCATTTTCTAACTTGCTAACATCTGCTTCATTTCACCATACTTTCTTTTACCAAAACCCATTTCTCACTTATATTTAAAATAAAGTAGGAGTTCCCATCATGGCTCAGTGGAAACCGATCTGACTAGTAACCATGAGGATGCATCCCTGGCCTCGCTCAGTGAGTTAAGGATCTGGTGTTGCTGTGAGCTGTGGTGTAGGCCAGGGGGCTACAGCTCCAATTCGACCCCTAGCCTGGGAACCTCCACATGGTGCGGGTGCGGCCTTAAAAATACACACACACAAAAAAGTAGAAGGATGGCGTTTCCTAGTGACTCAGTGGGTTAAGGATCCAGCCTTGTCACTGCTGTGGCTCTGATTACAGCTGTGGCATGGGTTTGATCCCTGACCCAGAAACTTCCACATGCTGTGGGTGTGGCCAAAATAATGAAGTAAAGTAAAGTAGAAGAAAAACAATCTGTTAGTGGTTTGTTCCCCTGTCTGTCTTATTCTGGTTTTTGAATCATGAGAGAAGAACAAGTGATAAAAATTTCAAAAGCGATCATTGAGAGTTTCCGTTCTTATTTGTTGTGGTTTTAGCTTAAATGGCACTTTACTTAGCGCACGAGCTAGAACTACCATGTTTTCCCTTCCACTCTCGCATCTCACCAATAGGAAGTTTGATAGGAAGTTTTGATAGTTTCTAAAGTCTACCCTGACAGACAACTTTGAAAGTTTGTTTTTTTATTGTGAGAGGCTTCATGGCCATTCTAAGTTCTGTGTTAATCCTCCTAATGCTGCATAGCTTGTGAATACTGAATAAGTCCAAAGTTAGTAATCCTGGGTTTCTCCCTTCTCTTGGCATAGTTAATAGATTTTGAGATAATGCATGTTTCTAGTTTTATTTATTTTTTACATTTTTTTGCTTTTTGGGGCTGCACCCACCACATATGGAAGTTCCCAGGTTAGGGGTCAAATTAGATCTACAGCTGCCAGTGTACTCCACAGCCACAGCAAAGCCAGATAAGGGCTTCGTCTGTGACTTCCACCACAGCTCATGGCAACGCTGGATTCTTAACCCACTGAGCGAGGCCAGGGATCAAACCTGCATCCTCATCGATACTAGTTGGATTTGTTACAGGTGAGCCACAATAGGAACTCCACATATTTCTAGTTTTTTTGTGTGTTTTTGTTTGTTTTGTTTTTTTGTCTTTTGGCCTTTTTTAGGGTGCTCCCTTGATATATGGAGGTTCTCAGGCTAGGGGTCTAATCAGAGCTGTAGCCACAGCAACAGCAACGCAGGATCCGAGCCGTGTCTGTGACCTACACCACAGCTCACAGCAACGCCAGATCCTTAACCCACTGAGCAAGGCCAGGGGTCGAACCCGCGCAACCTCATGATTCCTAGTCAGATTTGTTAACCACTGCACTGCGATGGGAACTCCATATTTCTAGTTTTAATTGACCATCGTCCTTTGGAGAAAACTTTCTCTGAAGTAGTGGGAAAACAGACATTGCCCAGGAGTTAGGAGTCCTGTGTTTTAGTTGTTCACTTTTTACTAACTACCAGAATAACTTGAGGCAAGTACTCTTGGTCTCAATTTATCTGATGAAGGA
This sequence comes from Sus scrofa, assembly GCF_054392235.1. Taxonomy (NCBI): domain Eukaryota; kingdom Metazoa; phylum Chordata; class Mammalia; order Artiodactyla; family Suidae; genus Sus; species Sus scrofa. Next base: position 152,353,823 of record NC_139396.1, on the reverse strand, counting down.
GTTGCTTAAAAGTTCATTTTCTGATTTAAAACGCTAAGATGATATTATTGTTACTGTAATGTCAAGACTCATGTCATCTGCCTTTTTGGTGTTATTTAGTCCTAACAGTGTGATTTTGTGTGGTCTCCTGTTAGGTCTATGAAGACTGGGATTGTTTTAAAGTGAATGATGTTCTTGAATTGTATGGCATACTGTCTGTGGATCCTGTGCTCAGCGTACTGAATAATGATGAAAGGTACGTTTGCTCTTTTTTAGTAACCTTTAATTTTGATACAGTTTTAAATTTTGAGAAAAGTTGCAGTATAGTTATAAAGAATTCCCTTTTCCTCTTCATCCAAACTTACAAGTTGTTAATACTATGCTCCATTTGTTTTGTCATTGATTTGTGCTTACACACATGCATTTTTATACATAGGTACATTTTTTGAGAGTAAGTTGCGGAAGTCATACTTGCATCCATATTTCCTACAACGACTTTCTCATATATAATCAGAGTATTGCTGCAAAAATTGGACATTTGCCAAGAATACACTAACCACAAAACATTTAATTTTACTAATTATCTTGTTCTTTCTGACAGTCTTTTTGGTCTAGGCTCCATAGGATCACTGGTTGTATTAACCTGGAACTGTCTTTTTTTGGCCTTTATGGCCTTGACACTTTTTTAACTCATTTTTCTTTTTGGCATATGGAGTTCCCTAGCCAGGGGTCATATTCACACTGCAGTTGTGACCTACACTGCAGCTGCAGCAATCCTTTTTAACCCGCTGTGCTGGGCCAAGGATTGAACCTGTGTCCTGGTGCTGCTGTGGCACAGTGGGAACTCCGACACTTTTTTTTTTTTTTTAATTTACACAACAAAAATTCATTGTGAGGATTCACAGTTCTGTAGTCTGAGAAGTTCAAGATTAAGGCCCAGCAGACCCAGCAGGTAGTGAGGGCCAGTTTGCAGGTGGCTGTCTTACTGTGTCCTCAGGTGGCAGAACAGGGCCTTGACACTTTTGAAGACTGCAAGCCAGTTATTTTGTAGACTGTCTCTCAGTTTGGGTTTGTCTGATGTTTCCTTTTGATTAGATTCCAGTTTTGCGTTTGGGGCAGGAAACCACAAGGTGCGGTGTCCTCAGCATATTCCATCAGAGGGCGCAGTACCCCATTACTGCTGAAGTCGGTTTTGATCCCTTGGTTAAGGTGGTGTTTGCCAGGTTTCGCTCCCATAAAGTTACTATTTTTTACTTTGTAGTTAACAAGTAATTTAGAGGGAAATGCTTTGAGACCACATAATTTCCAGTTTCTTATTTAACTTTCACCCACTTATTTTAGCATGTTGATGATTCTTGCTTGAATCAAGTGTTATGATGGTGATTTTCTATCCCAGTCACTCCTCCTACATTTATTCTTTGGCATTCTACTGTAAGGTTTCTCCTCTCTCCCGAGTAATTTGTTCAAGTAATTTGTTTATATCAGTGTGGTTGTTAACCTGTTATTTCTAATGAGATTCATATTTTCCCATATTTGGCTTGTGGGAGCCACTTTAAGCAGGCTCTGGATCCTTTTTGATATGACCTTATCGTCGGGGGCGGCGGGGTTGGGGGGGCCGCGCATGCCCAGGGCATGAGAAAGTTCCTGGGCCAGGGATTGAAGCTGCACCTCAGCACTGACCCAAGCTGCTGTGGTGACAGCACTAGATCCTTAACCCACTATGCACAGGAGAACTCTGACCTTATTATTTTTAAACATGTATTTTTGGACACCCTAAGCTATTTCAGCCTCATCTTGTACTTCTCATCCGTCAGTCTCAAAGGAGCACTGGTTTCTTTAGTGAGGAATTATATTTAAAAATCAAGATCTAGAGTTCCTGTTGTGGCTTAGTGAGTTAAGAGCCCCACATGGTATCTGTGAGGATGTGGGTTTGATCCCTGCCCTGGCTCAGTGGGTTAAGGACCTGCGTTGTTGCAAGCTGCAGTGTAGGTTGCAGATGTGGCTCAGATCCAGTGTTGCTGTGGCTGTGGTGTAGGCTTCAGCTGTATCTCTGATTCAGCCCCTAGCCTGGGAACTTCCATATTCCACAGGCGTGGCCCTTTAAAAAAAAAAAAGAAGAAGGAAAAATCAAGATCCGAATGTCACCGTGGTTATTGGTACTGTGCTGGCATCACTTCCCTGCTGTTTTAACTGGCAGATCTCAGAAATAAGTATATACATAATTACACACACGCATACACATTTGTATACACGCATGTATCTATAGGTCTTTGTGTTATTTCCAAGTCTATATATCAAAAACCATGAGTACACACGGCCTTTCTGGTTCCACATTAGTTCAGCTCCACAACTAGGTGTCGTTCTAGTTTTCCTCCTTTCCATACTTGTAATTCCCTGTTCTGACAGAAGGAAACTTCCAGAATGCACAGTATGTTCATTTGCTCAGTTCTACACACAGTAGGTTCCCTTTACCTTGGTCTTGCTTTCTATGGTTACAGTTACCTGTAGTCAAACTCAGTCTGAAATATTAAGGGAGAAGTTCCAAAAATAAATTATTCATAAGCTTTAAATTGCATGCCATTGTTAATAGTATGATGAAATCTCGCACCGTCCCCATCCGTTCCACCCAGCACGTGAATCGGCCTTTTGTACCCTATCCCACCCATTAGCCACTTAGTAGCCACCTGGGCTAGCAGATTGTCACCGTGTCATAGGGCTTATGTTCCAAGAAACTCTTATGTTACTTAATAATGGCTCCAAAGTGTAAGAGTACTAGCAATTTGGATATGCCAACGAAATGTCATTAAGTGCTATTTTTAAGTGAAAAGGTGAAAGTTCTCAGCTAATTAATAAGAAAATAATTATCTGCTGGAGTCACTAACATCTACCCTAAAAACAACAGAAGGTTCTGTGAAATTATCAAGAAGGAAAAAGAAATTTGTGCTAGTTTTGCTTTTGCATCTCAACCTGCCAAAGTTTACAGCCATAGTTGTGATAAGTGCTTAATTAAGAGGGAAAAGTCATTAAATTTGTACAGTAAGGTATTTTGAGAGACCATATTCACATAACTTTAATTCCAGTGTATCATTATAATTGTCCTTTTTTTTTTTTTTTTTTTTTTGTCTTTTTGCTATTTCTTGGGCTGCCCCTGTGGCATATGGAGGTTCCCAGGCTAGGGGTCTAATCGGAGCCGTAGCCACCGGCCTACGCCAGAGCCACAGCAACGCAGGATCCGAGCCGCGTCTGCAACCTACACCACAGCTCACGGCAATGCTGGATCGTTAACCCACTGAGCAAGGGCAGGAACCGAACCCGCAACCTCATGGTTCCCAGTTGGATTCGTTAACTGCTGCGCCACGACGGGAACTCCAAATGTCCTATTTTTATTATTAGTTATTGTGGCTAATCTCTTACTGTGCCCAATTTATGAATTAAAACTCTTATCATAGGTATGTGTGTATGGGAAAAGACAGAGTATATGTGGGGTTCAGTTCTATCCACAGTTTCAGACATCAAACACTATGGGTCTTAGAACATATTCCCTGCAGATAAGCGGGGGACAGCCGTTCCAGAGAAGATGTTTGCAGAATTGGTAGTGCATACCACTGCAAAAAACAAGCCTAATAACTTGAGTTCAGTTTTTGTTTTGTTTTTGTCTTTTGTAAGGCCGAACCCATGGCATATGGAGGTTCCCAGGCGAGGTGTCCAATCGGAGCTTTAGCTGCCGGCCTATGCCACAGTCACAGCAACTCGGGATCTGACCCTCATCTGCGACCTACACCACAGCTCACGGCAACGCTGGATCCTTAACCACTGAGTGAGGCCAGGGATCAAACCCTCAACCTCACGGTCCCTATGGTCCCTAGTCGGATTTGTTAACCACCGAGCCATGGTGGTTCCCATCAGTTTTTGATTCAGGCTCTTTTTAGTTTTGAGTGAGAGTGTGTAGTCAGGGTGCTATGTTGCAAAGTTGCTTAGGTAACTTCTTCCTCCTTCAGTGCTGTATTGTTACTCGTTATTCATTTTACGTAGTTAGGTTCATTTGTTTCCTTTGTGTTTCACTTTAGAGCTTTTCTTCCATCCTTACTGTTTCTGTACTTAAAAGAGTAAGCATAGGAAACATGAATGTTGTTGCCAAAATCAAAACTGTACAGAAAGAATGTCTGAATGTCCTTCCCCACCACCCTCATCCCTTTGAACCCTGCTTCCAGCCATCCTCTACAGGGAGCCAGCCTCAGTTCCTGCTTTTATCTGCTCTGTACCTCTTTTTTGCAAAAATAGATACATTTATATTTTTTCTTTTTTTTCTTTTTGGGGCCACACCTGTGGCATATGGAGGTTCCCAGGCTAGGGGTTGAATCGGAGCTGCAGCCACCGGCCTACACCACAGCCACAAAAACACAGGATCCAAAGTGCATCTGTGACCTACATCACAGCTCACAGCAACACCGCATCATTAATCCACTGAGCTAGGCCAGGTATTCAATCCACATCGTCATGGATACTAGTTGTGTTTGTTACTGTTGAGCGATGGGGGAGCTCCTCATTTATTCTTATATAAAATGGGGCGTGGTATATATACTCTGTTACACATTTTTCCCCCACTTAGTATAGTCTGAAAATTCAGATTATCCTCTTTTTTGTTTTGTTTTGAAGTTGGCAAAAGAAAGGCATTGAATTCTGCCCCTCCAATAGAATTTTTTTGTTAAATATTGGACATTCCTCTTGGTTTCTCCATTGGATGACCATTTTTCACACTAAAAAAATGATACAAAACAAAAATTTTTAATAACTTTAAACATAAATAACAGTTTCATAACAATAGTATACAAAATTGCTTGTCTTGGCTATTTCTGTTATGATGAATTTCATGTTCGAGTTACTTCATTTATGAAGGCATTTTAGTGCACAGACCAAGTACTTACTGCCTGTATGACTTTCAACTTACCTTCTACAGTGGCTTGATTTCCATTGCAAATGCAGGTGGTGTGAGGTTTCATGAATTTGTGTGTGCAAAACGAAGAGTGTCGCCCAGAGCCTGGTGCACGCTACCTAAGGGTTGTTGGTCTCATCCTTATATTTAAGGAAGATGATTTATGAATTGATGACTCTGTGAAGTCTGAGGATCTCAAAACAAAAGAATAGAATTTGGGGAAAACAGTGGGTCTGTGCGAGCTGGAGCTTTCTTGCCTCTCGGCAGGGATGCCTCTTCGTTGCTGGACCCGATGGAGTGTGCAGACACAGCTGAAGAGCAGAGGGTGCACAGTCCTCCCGCCTCCTTAGTGCCAAGGATCCATGTGGTTTTAGCCCAGAAGTTGCAGCACATCAACCCCTTACTGCCTGCCTGCCTCAGCAAGGAGGAGAGCAAAACCTGTAAGTGTAAGTGCTGAAGCCTCATGGCCCAGAGACTGTCACCAGCGTGCGGGGGTCCATCAGGTCCTCAGTCGTCATGATCTGTTTCTCCAGCCATCGCCCTTGCTTTGCCCCTTTTTCCTCTGTGTTAATTCTCTTCATTAAAATGAGGTTCCTCAAGCTATATGTCCTTCCTTCCTTCCTCCCTCCCTCCCTTCCATCTGTCTTATTTTGGCAGTTGGCATCACTTACCAATATTTTAGGTCCACACTGGTTGTCTGTGACATATAGTGCTTTGTTCCACAGTTATTTTTTAACTTAAGAGACGCAAGAGGAACCAGTGTGTATTCTGAATTTGGTTTCCCTTCTCTCTCCAGTTGTTTCCAGTTTCATGTCTGAATTGTCTCCAGTCAGAGCAGAACTGCTTGGGTTCCTCACTCATGCCCTTTTGGGAGACAGTTTGGCTGCTGAATACCTTATATTACATCTCATCTCTACTGTGTAAGTACTGTGTTGCTGGTGGGTTTTCATTTATTAGACTTCACCACAGATGGTCTTTTCATTTGTTCAGTTAAGAGGTGTTATACCAAATGGCAAGCATTCCTTTTTTCAACTTTCCTCACTGTCACATGTAGCATTTTGATTGCATCTCCCGGTTTGGTTTTTTTTCAGGGCCGCACCCACAGCATATGGAGGTTCCCAGGCTAGGGGTCGAATCAGAGCTATAGCTGTCAGCCTACGCTACATCCACAGCAATGCCAGATCCTTAACCAACTGAGCGAGGCCAGGGATTGAACCTGCATCCTCATGGATACCAGTTGGTTTCATTACCGCTGAGCCACAAGGGAAACTCCTCATTATAGACAGTTTTACTTTTCCCCTAAATGTTAGGTTTTCCTAGTTTGGTTTCTCTATTCAAATAACCTTACAGTAAACATCTTTATACTATAGATCTTAGTTAGGAATTGAGACAGTAGTGCATGGGGGTTAAGAGCACAGACTCTGAAACAAAACTCCCTGGGTTCAAATCCACTTCTGCCATTTCCTGGCTGTGTGAACATGAGTGTGTTATTTAAATTTCTGTGCCTCAAGATTTCTCGTCTATAAAATGAAGGTAATAATGCCTACCTCAGAGTGTTTCAGAACAGTGCCTGGCACACACCCAATGCTTACATGTTGGCTTTTTTTTTTTTTTTTTTGGTCTTTTTAGGGCCACACCTGCGGCATATGGAGGTTCTCAGGCTAGGGGTCCAATCGGAGCTGTAGCCGCCAGCCTACGCCACAGCCACAGCATTGTGGGATTTGAGCCGTGTTCGCAACCTACATCACAGCTCACAGCAACGCTGGATCCTTAACCCACTGAGCAAGGCCAGGGATGGAACCTTCGTCCTCATGGATGCTAGTTGGGTTCGTTAACCCCTGAGCTGCGATGGGACCTGCTGGCTATAATATTTTTTGCTGTTTCTGATTAAAAAAACAATTGATCTAGAATTCCTTGATGGCTCAGTGGGTTAAGGATCCGGTGTTGTCATTGCTGTGGCTCGGGTCACTGCTGTGGCACAGAGTTAGGAACTCTGCCGTGGATATTGCCAAAACCAAAACAAAACTAAAGAACAGCTGATCAACGAAATCTGCTTTATTTTCAAACAACATTAAACTAATTCTGCTTTGTTTGCTCTTTGATGGAAATCAGAAAATCACCCAAGTGTCTTATTGGTTGACATCTTTTTTTTTTTTTCTAGGTATACAAGAAGAGATGTTCTTCCCCTAGGAAAATTTACGGTTAACTTGAGTGGTTGTCCGCGGAATAGTACCTTCACAGAACACTTGTATCGAATTATTCAACATCTGGTTCCAGCAGTAAGATCAATATAAATTTGTATTATAAACCTAAGTGCCCTTTAAAAATCCGTCTTTCGTTCAACCCAAATATTAAGCTTTGAGATTTTAATAGATCTCATTAAGGGAAAACAAACCTGCCTAGTACTGTGTTTTTTGCTCATCCCTAAACATTTCACTTTTATTGCCTTAGCACAAATTTCTCTAAGTAACAACACAACTGTAGTAAACTCTCTTAACATTGCACTAGCTGTAATGTCAGTTCATTAGTACAATTTGGTATCCTCTGTGTGCTTTAAAATCTTAAATCTAAAGAAACTCTAAATTACAGGAGCACAATTCTTTTAGTTCAGGGTAATAACTTTATCTCTACTTCCCTAATTTTGATTCTGGTTGGAAAGTCAAGTTACTTTTATTTGCAAGGACATCTGGAATGCATTTTTGTGTGTGTATGGTGCTAAGATCTTGGGAATGAGAGAATAGCTTCTGATTAGTCATGTGACTGATAATGCTGATCACTTCCTACTTGAGAAATGTAAGAGGTTGAAATAGATATTCATTTAACTAGTGTTTATTAAGTGTCTTCTAGGACCTGAAGAAACAGTAGTGGACCAAATAGACCAGCATTTCTCACACTCTGACTCACTTTTTTTTTTTTTTATTTTATTTTTTGTCTTTTTGCCTTTTCTAGGGCCACTCCCGCGGCATATGGAGGTTCCCAGGCTAGGAGTCGAATCAGAGCTGTAGCCACCGGCCTACACCAGAGCCACAGCAACGCGGGATCCGAGCCGCGTCTGCAACCTACACCACAGCTCACGGCAATGCAGGATCCTCAACCCACTGAGCAAGGCCAGGAATTGAACCTGCAACCTCATGGTTTCTAGTTGGATTCGTTAAGCACTGCGCCACGACGGGAACTCCTTTTTTTTTTTTTTTTTTTTTTTCTTTTTTAAAGCTTTATTGAAGTAGTTGGTAGTTGATATACAAGGTTGTGATAATTTCTGCCATACAACAAAGTGATTCGGTTATACATATACACACATCCATTCTCTTTCAGATTCTTTTTCCACATAGATTATCGTAGAATACTGGGTAGAGTTCTCTGTGCTATATAGCACTTCCGCGTTGGCCAGTCATTCCATATACTTCAGTGTGCATATGTCAGTCTCAAACCTCCAGTCTACCCCTTCTCCCCTTCCTGTCCCCTTTGGTAACCATAGTTTTTTCAAGGTCTGTGAGTCTGTTTCTGTTCTGCAAATAAGTTCATTTGTTTCCTCTTTCTAGATTCCACGTAAGTGATATCATGAGATGTTTGTCTTTCACTGTCTAACCTCACTTAGTATGATAATTTCTAGGTCCATCCATGTTGGTGCAAATTGCATTATTTTATTCTTTTTTATGGCTGAGTAATACTCTGTTGTATATCTGGCTGAGTAATACTCTGTTGGATATATGTATCCATTCCTCTGTGGATGGACATTTGTGTTGCTTCCATGTCTTGGTTATTGTAAATAGCACTGCAGTGAACATTGGGGTGCATGTATCCTTTCAAATTATGGTTTTCTCTGGATAGATGCTCAGGAGTGGGATTGCTGGATCATATGGTAGTTCTATTTTTAGTTTTTTGAGGAACCTCCATACTGTTTTCCATAGTGGTTATACCAATTTACATTCTTACCAACAGTGTAAGAGGGTTCTCTTCTCCCCACCCTCTCCAGTATTTATTGTTTGTAGACTTTTTGATGATGGCCATTCTGGCTGGTGTAAGACGATATCTCTTAGTAGCTTTGATTTGCATTTCGCTAATAGTGACATTGAGCATCTTTTCATGTGTTTTTTGGCCATCTGTATGTTGACTTTGGAGAGATGTCTATTTAGATCTTCTGCTTATTTTTTTATTTTTTATTTTTTTTGGATATTGAGTTGCAGGAGGTGTTTGTATGTTTTGGAGATGAATCGCTTGTCAGTCTATTCATTTGGAAATATTTTCTCCCATACTGTGTGTGTCTTCTCGTTTTTTTTTTGTTGGTTTTTTTTTTTTTGTTTTGTTTTTTTGTCTTTTGTTGTTGTTGTTGTTGTTGCTATTTCTTGGGCCGCTCCCGCGGCATATGGAGATTCCCAGGCTAGGGGTCGAATCGGAGCTGTAGCCACCGGCCTACACCAGAGCCACAGCAACGCAGGATCCGAGCCGCGTCTGCAACCTACACCACAGCTCACGGCAACGCGGGATCGTTAACCCACTGAGCAAGGGCAGGGACCGAACCCGCAACCTCATGGTTCCTAGTCGGATTCGTTAACCACTGCGCCACGGCGGGAACTCCTCTTCTCATTTTATTTAGGGTTTCCTTTGGTGTGCAAAACTTTTACGTTTAATTAGGTCCCATTTGTTTATTTAGATCTTTCTTTTCATTAGTCTAGGAGGTGGATCTGAGAAGATACTGTGCAGTTTATGTCAGTATTCAGCCTATGTTATCCTGTAAAAGTTTTATGTAGCATTTGGTCTTATATTTTGGTCTTTAATCCATTTTGAGTTTATGTCTGTGTATGGTGTTAGGGAGTATTCTCATTTCATTCTTTTGCATGTAGCTGTCCAGTTTCCCCAGCACCACTTATTGAAGAGACTGTCTTTTCTCCATTGTATATTCCTGCCTCCTTTGTCATAAATTTATTGTCCATAGCTGCATGGATTTATTTCTGGGCTTTCTGTCTTGTCCACTGACCTATATTTTTGTTTTCTGTGCTGGTACCATAATGTTTTGATGGCTAGCTTTGTAGTATAGTCTGAAGTCAGGGTGCCTGATTCCTCCAGCTTCATTTTTCTTTCTCAGAGTTGCTTTGGCTTTTGGGGGTCTTTCGTGTTTCCATACAAATTAAAAAATTTTTTGTTCTATTTCTGTGAAAAATGCCACTGGTAATTTGATAGGGATTGCATTGAATCTGTAGATGCCTTGGGTAGTGTAGTCATTTTGACAATATTGATTCTTCCAGTCTAAGAGCATGGTATATTTGTCATCTTTGATTTCTTTCATCAGCATCTTAGAGTTTTTAAGGTATAGGCTAAAGAAGGTAGGTTTATTCCCAAGTATTTTATTCTTTTTGATGCAGTGAGAAAGAGATTGTTAACCTAATTTCTCTTTCTGATTTTTGATTGTTAGTATATAGAAATGCAGTTGATTTCTGTGTATTAATTTTGTATCCTGCAACTTAACCAAATTCATTGAGAGTTCTAACAGTTTTTTGGTAGTGTCTTTACTTTAGGATTTTCTAGGTATAGTATCATGTCATCTGCAAAGAGTAGTAGTTTTACTTCTTTCTTTCCAATTTGGATTCCTTTTATTTCTTTTTCTTCTCTCATTGCTGTGGCTAGGACTTCCAAAACTCTATTGAATAAAAGTGGTGAGAGTGGACATCCTTGTCTTGTTCCTGATCTTAGCAGGAATTCTTTGAGCTTTTCACCACTAAGAATGATGTTAGCTATGGGCTTGTCATATATGGCCTTTATTATGTTAAAGTTCTTTCCCTCTATGTCCTCTTTCTGGAGGGTTTTTATGAGAAGTGGGTGTTGGATTTTGTCAAAAGCTTTTTCTCCATCTGTTGAGAGGATCATAGGGTTTTTATTCTTCAGTTTGTTAATGTGGTATATCACATTGATTTGTGGATATTGAAGAATCCTTGCATCTCTGGGATAAATCACTTGATCATGGAGGATGATCCTTTTAATGTATTGCTGGATTTGCTTTGCTAGTATTTTGTTGAGAATTTTTGCATCTGTGTTCATCAGTGATAGTGGCCCGTAATTTTCTTTTTGTGTGTGTGTGTGGTGTCTTTGTCTGGTTTTGGTATCAGGGTGATGGTGTCCTCCTAGAATGAGTTTGGGAGTGTTACTTCCTCTGAAGTTTTTGGGAAGAGTTTCAGAATGATAGGTATTAACTCTTCTCTAAATATTTGATATAATTCCCCAGAAGATTGTACCTTTCTGAGAATTTGTCTATTTCTTCTAGGTTGTCCATTTTATTGGCATATAGTTGCTTATACTAGTCTCTTATGATCCTTTGTATTTCTGTGATGTCTACTGTAACTTTTCCTCTTTCATTTTGAATTTTATTGATTAGAGTCCTCTCTTTTTTTCTTGATGAGTCTGGCTAAGGGTTAATTGATTTTGTTGTTCTTTTCAAAGAACCAGCTTTCAGTTTCATTGATCTTTTTTATTGTTTTTTGTTTCTGTTTTATTTTTCTTCTCTATGATTTCTTTCCTTCTATTAACTTTGGGTTTTATTTGTTCTTCTTTCTCTGGTTGCTTTAGATGTAAAGTTAGGTTATTTATTTGAGATTTTTCTTATTTCCTGAAGTAGGCTTGTATTGCTAGAAAATTCCTTCCTAGAACTGCTTTTGCTGTATCCCATAGGTTTGGATCATTGTGCCTTTGTTGTCTCTAGGTATTTTTTAATTTCCTCTCTGATTTCTTCAGTGATCCATTGGTTGTTTAGTAGTATATTGTTTAGTCTCCATGTTTGTGTTTTTTGCAGATTTTTTTCTTGTTGTTCATTTCTAGTCTTACAGCATTGTGATTAGAAAAGATGCTTGATATGATTTCAGTTGCCTTGAATTTACCAAGGCTTGATTTGTGACCCAGATGTGATCTATCATAGAGAATGTTCATTGCGCACTTGAGAAGAATGTGTATTCTGCTACTTTTTGATGGAATATTCTATAAATACCTCTTAAGTCCATCTCATCTAATACATCAGTTAAGGCCTGTGTTTCCTTGTTGATTTTCTCTCTGGATGATCTTCCATTGCTTTGAGTGGGGTGTTAAAGCCCCCTACTATTGTGTTATTGTCAGTTTCTCCTTTTTGGGCTGTTAGCATTGGCTTTATATATTGAGGTGCTCCTTTGTTGGGTGCATATATATTTACAATTGTTACATCTTCTTCTTGGATTGGTCCTTTTAAAGTCTGTTTTGTCTGGGATGAGTATTGGCACCAGCTTTCTTTCTTTTCCATTTGCATGGAACATCTTCCATCCTCTCACTTTTAGTTTGTATGTGTCCCTAAATCTGTAAGTGCATCTTTTATTAAAGATGCTATTGCCAGCATATATATGGATCTTGTTTTGTACCCATTCAGCCAATATATTTCTTTTGGTTGGAACATTTAATTCATTCACATTTGAGGTAATTACTGATATGTATGCTTTTATTGTATTTTGTTAATTGTTTTTGATTTGTTTTTGTTGGTCTTTTCTCTTCTTCTCCTCTTGTGGTTTGCTGACTATCTTTGGTGTTGTGTTTGGACTGCTTTTCCTTATTTGTGTGTGTATCATAAATTTTTGGTTTCTGCTTACCATGAGGTTTTGATATAGGAGTCTATGTATATATGAAATCGTTTTAAGTTTCTGGTGTCTTCCTTGTGAATGCATCTCCAGTATCCTGCATTTCTACCCTCTGCTTCTCAGGATTGCTGGTTTTGGTGTCATATTTGTGTGTGGATAATTTCCTACTATTACTATATGTTTGCCTTTACCAGTGAGCCTTCTCATTTGTAATTTTCTTGTTTCTAGTTGTGGTCTTTTTACCAAATCCCATTCCTTTATATTCCTCTTGTGTTCATGTCTACCCAGCACTGAATTTTTTTTCTAAACACTTGCCTCTTTAATATCTTACTTAGGAGTTGCTATTGAGGCTCAGCAGTAACGAACTTGACTAAAATCCATGAGGATGCATTTTTGATCCCTGGTCCCGCTCAGTGGTTAAGGATCTGGCATTGCCATGAGCTTCAGTGTACATCACAGATGTGGCTCGGATCTGGTGTTGCTGTGGCTGTAGCGTTGGCTGGCAGCTGCAGCTCCGATTCAACCCCTAGCCTGGGAACCTCCACATGCCACAGGTGCAGCCCTTTAAAAAAAGGGCTTATTTAGTTTTTACAACAGTTTGAGTGACCTGCTTTTGCTTATATGTTGCTAGACCCTAGTTTAGACCACCTTTTGTTTCAGATCTCTGTTTCTTGAGGTGTTGTTTGCTTGCATCTATAATGTTTTTCCTCCACTGCCTGCTTTCTTTGAATTATTGACCAAAGTATATAATTCCTGTAAATGTTGAAAATGAATTTTATGTCTTCCTTGACATCTTCCCCAACCCTTTCCACCCTTACCACACATACTTTTCTTTAGGCCAGAGTGATGTAGCAGTAGATCTGGGTACAAAGCAGGGGGCAGGGGGCCCTGAGTGCCATGGGCACAGGGAGATGGAGGAGGTGCTGGTGGGTTGAACAGATTTTCTGCTCTGTTAAGACTGGGTCAGGAAGTGACTTTTCCCAGATGGAGCAGGTTCTGAGACCCACAGCACAGTGTCCTCTGTGCCTTGGCTCTTCTGAGAACATTTGTTTAGAAATCTATAGTAGTCTATGATGAAAGAAGAGGATTCTAATTCAGAGAGCACAGAGGAAAATTAAGCTTTTCTCTTCCTATCTTGATGAATAAATAAGCTTTTTTTTTCAGTTTTGTTAGCCTGTGGTAGGTTAAAAAAGTTAAGACTGCATACTATATATATTACACATATAATTATATAATGTATATTATATAATATATATTACATATAAAATATGTAGTATTTAATATATATAAACATATGGTATGTCAGTTATCTATATAATATATATAATATTTTGTAATATATATAGTCTTACCAGTTTTCATTTGTTTCAGGTTCATTGGTAAAATAAAAATTATTCTTCAAGAACACTGAAGAAGATAGTTAAGAATAAAGCAGTTCATAGAATCAGAGAAATTATTTAGGATGTTGATATTTTTGCTTCTAAGAGCTCAAGAAGCCCTGAGACTACCCGCTTAGAAACTCATAGGATTTTCTTTCCATATAAAATGTAGTGTTTAACCCCATATACAAAAGTTTTCTTAAAGAGGGAAGCCTAGTTCCTACTCATTAAGAAATTTCTCTTTGCAGTCTTTTCGTCTGCAGATGACTATAGAGAACATGAACCACTTGAAATTCATTCCCCACAAAGACTACACAGCCAATCGCTTGGTCAGCGGGCTTCTCCAGCTGCCCAGCAACACGTCTCTGGTAATTGACGAAACCCTCCTGGAACAGGGGCAGCTCGACACGCCAGGTGTGTGCACAGGCATTTCCTTCCCATTTCTTTTTTCTTTTTTTTTAAATTTCATTGAAGTATAGTTGATTGACAATGTAGTGTTAAGTCTGCTGTACAGCATGGTTACCCAGTTATATTCTTCTTCACATTTTTTTCTATTATGGTTTATCACAGGACATTGAATATAGTTCTGTGTCCCTTCCATTTCTAACTCCCAGCAAAGCCAGATGTGGTAATGACTTTCTAAAAGAGCAACTATGAACAAAGACGAATTCACACTTCACAAGTATTTAAGATAAAGGCTTGCTTGCCCTATGAATTTGGTTAAAGTACATTATAAACAAATGCACACATCACATGTGTTCTCTGATAGTGTGAAAACAGTCCAGTGATACATCGTGTAAATAGAAAGTATCTTTTTTAAGGCTGGAAAGGGAGGAGGTTTTAACTTTAGTCCTCTGTTACCTCAAAAGAAAATTTGTAGAACAAATCTAATAAAACGTTTCTTTACCAGCCAATGTGATTTAAAAATTTTGTTTCAGAGAATCTCTGAAAAATATTTAGTAAATCAGATGGCTTAAACTAACCTCAGTTATGGAACAGGTTATAAAATTACAAGAAAGCAGACTGCTTTATCTGTGCTCAAACGAGAATTAAAGGAGACCCTTTGGTGGTGATACGTTCAGGAGGTAAAGATAGAAAAAGTAGTGTGGGCTGGGGCAGTTAAGGCCAAGGTGAGTGCCAAAACCAGTAAAATTCAGTACCAAAACCTGGTCTCTCTGTGTGAATATGGTTTTAGTTCCACCAGATGATTTTAGCTCTGAGCATGACACAGAAAGTAATCGTGCTTACTGGGAATCTGTGTTATGTCTCGTTGCACTCCAGATGCTGGGTATTAGGCTGGGGGTGGGGTGTCTTGGCTTCAGAAATATTTTTGTTGAACTTCACAACTATTGTCTGTGAAACCATTGAGGAAATTCGACGGTGCCTCATATCTTTTTTTTTTTTTTTTTTTTTTTTTATTTGGAAGGAGTGGAAACCTCATGTTTTATTATCTGATTATTGATTAGGTGATTAAAATCAAATGGCTGAAAATTTATTTTCTTGATTGTGTAGGTGTTCATAATGTGACTGCCCTGAGCAACCTAATAACTTGGCAGAAGGTGGATTATGACTTCAGCTACCACCAGATGGAATTCCCCTGCAACATTAATGTTTTTATTACTTCAGAAGGGAGATCACTCCTGCCGGTACGAAGGGTCATTTTAAAATGGAGGCAGGTTACACACTGGACAGATATCTCTGTTTTATTTCTTGGTATTGCTTATTACTGATAAGTTAAACTTGCTTCAGCATTGGGACTGCTGGTTATTAACAAGGAAATCAATTATCTTGTTCTTTGGGATGAAAACCTCCTATCTAAGAAGAACCAAATAACGGCAAATCAAAGCCAAGCAAAGGAAGCTGCTGGCAGCAGAAACTCCCACACCGAGACAGAGAAAGCAGAAACTGTCTGCAAACTGCCTCCTTACCACCCAGACCATTGTTCTCACTGTCGCTTTTCCATTGTTTTCTGCCAATCTCATGTGAGAAATATCTTCGAGTTCCTTTTAAAATGTTCCTACCTGGTAATTATTTCTGTGGTTTCTGATGAGATGCTCTGGTAAATCATCAGAGTGACGAGTTGAGCTGTTACTTCTGAATCTTTTAATGACAAGAAATACACCCACTTGTTAAAAGGTGTATAGTTTCTTTCTCTGGATAATGGTGTTCACCTCTGATTTATGAGAAACTGCCTGTGAATGACAATGAAATGGCTCATTGCTAAGTTTTCTGTGGGGAAGTGTGATTTGCTTTATGTGGTTTCTAGAAATTCAGTTCCATGAGGTATAGAGTACATTTTCCATGATTAAGGAAACACTAGAACATTTTAATCCGCTGCTTTTTAGAGGTTTGCTGCCTTTAAGATGTTTACTGATACCATTGAAGAGACATTATAGCCCAGAAAAGGCTACCTTTTGTAATTCTTGCTGAGGTGATTATAGTACATATAAAGTAATGTTAAAAGGTGACCTCCCTGTAATAATACCATTTCCTAATTGCCTTAGCAGCTGCTAGAGATGATGCATCCCCCTGAGATTTTAGATTAAGTGAGGAACGTGGGAAATACTGGGTACTCTTTCTCTTTGTAGGCAGATTGCCAGGTCCACTTACAGCCTCAGCTGATCCCACCAAACATGGAGGAGTACATGAACAGCCTCCTCTCGGCCGTGCTGCCCTCCGTGCTGAATAAATTCCGCATTTATCTGACCCTTTTGAGGTTTCTGGATTACAGCATATCTGATGAAATAACCAAGGTATGTTTAGACTAAAACAATTTCCCTGTGTTGAATTGGAGTATTTAATCAATTTATGTTTATTGTAATTACTGACAAGGTAATTTTGCTCTTCGTTTTCTGTATCATGTGTCTTTTGTTGCCTGTGTTCCCCCATTATTGTCTTATTTTGTTTGAAATAGATATTTCTGGTGTACAGTTTGAATTTTCATGTCTTTTCTATGTTTTTTTTCTTTAGTAGTTGCCCTGGAGCTGCATTAATATCTTAACTGTGATAATCTATTTATTTATTTATTTATTTTTCTTTTTGTCTCTTTTTAGGGCCACACCCACAGCATATGGAGGTTCCCTGGCTAGGGGTCTAATTGGAGCTGTAGCCCCTGGCCTATGCCAGAGCTCACGGCAACATCGGATCCTCAACCCACTAAGCGAGGCCAGGGATAGAACCTGCGTCCCCATGGATGCTAGTCGGGTTCATTAACTGCTGAGCCAACGATGGGAACTCCCATTAACTGTGATAATGTATTTAGCATTAATACCAGTTTAATCACAGCAGTACACAAAAGCCTTGTTCCTTTATAATTCCATTCCTTCTCTGCTCCTTTGTGCTTTGTTATCATAAAGATTGCATCTTTTTACATTGTATGTTTATCAACACATTTATAATTACTGCTTTATGCAGTTGTCTTTAAATCAGAGGGGGGAAAGTTACAAAGAACAAGATACGACGTTTCTCCTACCTTTCGTGTCTGCCCGTGTAGTTATCTCACAGTGATGTTTCCATGGATCTGAGTTACTGTGTAGTACCCTTTCCCTTCGGCCTGAAAAACTCCTTTCTTATTTCTCAGTATATCTGGAAGGGCAGATCTCCGTGTGGCAAATTCCTTTTTAAGTTTTTGCATGACTGGGAATGTCTTGATTTCATTTTAATTTTTGGAGACTGATTTTGCTTGATGTAGAATTCTTGGCTCATAGGCTTGTTCTTTCAACATTTTAAGTCTTCCAGCTGCCTTCTGGCTTTTCTGCTGAGAAGTCAGTTTCCAATGAGAAGACTTTGTGCACAGTGAGCCATTTTTCTCTTGTTCTTTTAAGAATCTCTCTCTGGCTTTTGGCACTGTAGCTGTGATGTCTCTAGGTATGGCTCTCTTTGAGTTTATACTACTTGAAATTTATTGAGCTTCTTGGATGTACTGATTGGTGCACATCGGGGGGAAGGGTGAGTTTCTTTCTGCCCGTTCTCTCTCCTCTCTTGAACCCCCATATATGTGTGTTGGTCTACTTAATGGGGTCCTGCAAGTGAGGCACTGTTCATTTTTCCTCATTCTTTTTGCTTTCTGTTCTGACTGGATAATCTTGATCAGCCTATCTGCAAACTTGTTCAATTTTTCTTTTGCCTGCTAAAAAGCTGCTGTTGAGCCTTTCAAGTGAATTTTTTATTTTGGTTGTATTTTTCAACTTCAGAATTTGTTTGCTTTTAAAATAATTTTTCTTGATTGATATTTCCTGTTTGGTGAGACAGCATTCTCCTACTTTTAATCCTTTACTTGTGGATTCCTTTAGTTAGTTCTTTGACTCTATTTAAAATAACTGATTTAAAAGGCTTTTTGTCTAATGACTCCAGCATTTGGGTTTCTTCAAGGACGGTTTCAATTGACTTCTTGTGTCCCAGCGAAGGGGACCACCTGCAAGAGTCTCTTGTATGTCTCCTACTTTTTGTGTTGAAACCCAAGTGTCTTAAATAGTATAATGAGGCAACTCTGCTCTGGCAGATTCTCCCCTCCTTAGGACTCGTTGTTGTTCAGTGACTTTTCTAAATTAAGTTTTTAAGGTCTCTAGGAATTGCTACTGTGGCACAATAGGTTAAGCATCTGGCATTCCCAGAGCTGTGGTGTAGGTCACAGCTGCGGCTCAGATTTGATCCCTGGTCTGGGAACTTCCCATGTGCTGCAAGTGTGGCCATAAAAAAATTTTTTTAAGTCTCTATTCTTAATTGTACATAGACACTGAAGTCTCTGCTCACTTAGCTTAGAGGTCGGTGATTGGATAGAAATTTAATTTCCTTAGATGCCTGGAAGTAGGCTCCCAGTCTAAGCCAAGGGGTGCTGTATTCATGTGGAGGCACGCCTTCGGCACACAGCAGTTTACTGCAATCCACCCAAGCCTTTGCCTTCTGCTTGCACAGAGCTTCAAGATTATTCAGAAGCGAAACTTTAAGGCCGGTTGGATCTTAGGAGCATGTGCACAACCCTGTACATGCATGTGGTCTTCTAAATTCCTGGAGTGAGAGGCATATGGAGCTCCCGGGCCAGGGATCTGATCTGAGCGGCAGCCACGGTAATGCGGGATCTTTAACCCATGGTGCCGGGCCAGGGATTGAATCCATGGCCCAGCACTCCTGAGACGCTGCCAATCCCATTGTGCCACAGCAGGAGCCTTCTCTTCTTTAAAAAAAATTTTCTGCAGAGACACCTAGATTTTCCTTTTGGTAGTTTTGGGGTTATTTGCCCCAGATGTCCAGTGCCTGGAGTAACCAAGATGATCGATCATCACTTGTGATTGTTAAATGTTCTGGGGGAAAGGGCTGTTATTCACACTGGGCAAGCTCCAAGTCAGATTAAATGAAGACAGCCTTGCAAACGGGTCCTTCCAGCGAACCACCAGTGAAATTAACAGCCCTCTGGGAACAGTGCTTTGAAAGAGCTCCAGTCCCACGTCTCTCTCCAGTGGTTGCCCTGCTGTCCATTTTCAAGGCTGCTTAGATGTGGGTTGGGGAGGGGAATAGGGCAAATGGAAATGCCTCAAAGTTCAGTGTTTTTAATCTTTCTTGAAAAAATGCTCCCTGCATTGTTTCAAGCATCTGGTTAATTTCCAGAGGGTGTTTTTTTGTTGTTTTTTTTTTTTTTGTCTTTTTGCCATTTTCTTGGGCTGCTCCCATGGCATATGGAGGTTCCCAGGCTAGGGGTCTAATCGGCCACCGGCCTACACCACAGCCACAGCAACACGGGATCCGAGCCACATCTGCGACCCACACCACAGCTCACGGCAACGTTGGATCCCCAACCCACTGAGTAAGGCCAGGGATCGAACCTGCAACCTCATGCTTCCTAGTTGGATTCGTTAACCACTGAGCCACGACGGGAACTCCAATTTCCAGAGTTTTGAAGAAGCTGAGTTTGATCATTTTTGCCAGTGTTCTTGTTCCCTTTAACGGTGATGAAGATTTTCAGAGACCCATACTTGCCGTTTTTATTGCTGCCTCTCTTCCCCGTATTTAAAGGTTATCCTGTTTGCTATACAAATTGTGGTTTGTTTCTCCCTTTCAAATGAATCTTAAGTGTTGTTATTCGGTTTAGAGTACTTCCCTCAGCAGTATTACTTATGTAAAAGTTTGGTTTTCAGGAGTTCCCGTCGTGGCGCAGTGGTTAACGAATCCGACTAGGAACCATGAGGTTGCGGGTTCGATCCCTGCCCTTGCTCAGTGGGTTAACGATCTGGCATTGCCGTGAGCTGTGGTGTAGGTTGCAGACGCAGCTTGGATCCCGCGTTGCTGTGCTCTGGCGTAGGCCGGTGGCTACAGCTCCGATTCAACCCCTAGCCTGGGAACCTCCATATGCCGCGGGAGCGGCCCAAGAAATAGCAACAAAGACAAAAAAAAAAAAAAAAAAAAGTTTGGTTTTCAGTCTTTTTACCCAGATTGTCTCATTTGTCTAAGCGGCAGGGCTGACTTACTCATTTTTACATCAGGCAAGGGACCAGTTTACTTTGCTTTTTCTCTACAAAGTGCACATGTCCTTTCCGCGTTAGGAGTAGTTTTAAAGTTCGTGTACTCTTTTGATAAAGGCAGTCGAAGACGACTTTGTGGAAATGCGCAAGAACGATCCTCAGAGCATCACCGCTGACGACCTCCACCAGTTGCTCATCGTAGCTCGGTGAGTGCACTCCTCCACCAGGGCCTTTGCAGTGAGCTGTGTGTGGGCAGATCTCCAGATTTATTCAGGGTAACTGAGGCAGACTTAGCAAACTGGAATCAGCTTTTTCCTTCTAAAGACCCCTCATGAAATGTTTGTTGTCGGGGATGGTGTTTGGCCAGGGATCACTTCAGTGGACTGGAAATGCCCCTGGTTCTGGACATTCAAAATCGCCCTTCAAAGGACTCCTTTGTAGAAATCTAACTTGGCTCTTGAGTTGTGTGTAGTTACTAGTTTTGTCTCCCAACCCAGTATTTAAAAAAAAACAAAAAACAAAAAACCTGCAGCTGAGTGGTTTTTTTTTTTTTTTTTTTTTAAGGCATTATTCTAGGTCTAGACTTAAATTCATTTCTGTATTTCAAACTAGGTTTCTGTCTCTCAGTGCTGGTCAGACAACGCTTTCAAGAGAACGATGGCTAAGAGCAAAGCAGCTAGAATCTTCAAGAAGAGCCAGGCTTCAGCAGCAGAAATGTGTAAATGGAAATGAACTTTAAAGATCTGATGCTTATGAAAGAGTAATGGGCAGGTTGTAGCCACATTATTGTAAAATTCTAATAACATTTATACCACATTATTTTGTAGATAATTTGTATCAAAAATCAATGACTTTTCCTGAAATCACGCCTGGTAACATCTGAAGTTTATATAACATTCAGTAAGGGCTTTTACCTTACTGATTTTATGGAGCTTTTGAAGTTTGTTTTATAATTATATAAATTAGTAATGGTGTACAAAAATGTATTTGATATTAAAAGTTTAATATTGATAATGTTGCCGATTATACCATTTCCTGAGCTTCAGCTAAGTCATAGGCCAGACTTTGTTGAAATGTTAACGTCAGCTTCATTTGAAGAAAACTGTTGCAATTCCAAAGTCAAAGGAATTGTTGGCTTCAGATTTTTATGTCTTTCCAGTGAACAGTGGGTCTGAATGTGTCCAGTGGTCCACGTTTGGGGAATGGAGCACACTTGCCCTTAATTCGCATAATTTTGTGAAATTCTCTAGTATCATTTCCCAAACATCTGACCACGGCTTTTTTCCATTTAACAGTTTCTAACAACATGCAAAACTAGTCTTTTACATGGCAGTGGTTCCCAGACTTTTGGGTTTCATGGACCAGCAATAGTTGCAAAAATTGTGGGGATTTGACAGGTTTGCCAACTTATTTTGCCAAGTAATCTGAAATCGATCACTGTATTATCACTTTTTTTTTTTTTCCCTTAAAAAGACAATCTCAGACCAAGAGAGAGTTCTCTAAGTGGAATAAATGTAGCTTTTTGAAAAAAACACTACATTGTCCTTATTTTTCTCATTTCACCCCGGTGCATATGTATGGGAACCACTGTTTTATGGGACTCATTTAAGGGAATGCTGCCTGCACTATGCAGTTGTTTTGCCCAAATAGTTACCTTTTAAAAAATGCCTTCTTTAGGAAAAAAATTGGTTTTTAATTTTCCTAATATCATTTAGTTACTTTGATTACATTGGATTTTGAACTTTTATGTTTATCAGTTTGCTCCAGATGTGTTAGAACAACTAACATCTGCTAGTCCAGGAATAAAAGTAGGTAGGTTTCCCCCAACCAGTTTGTTTTAACATAAGTTTTTAAAGGAACAAAACTATTACCCATAGCTAGAAAGCAAAGTAATAGAGTAGAGTGGTGTAATGGTGACATCAAGAATCTTTAGAGAGGTTAGAACATTACTTTTTTAAGCTATCACTGGTTATATATAAGGTTTAGGTTTTTTTCAGTCAGTAACTTAGTTGGAAGCATTAGCATTTGGTTAAATGATTACTTAAATCCTGCACATGAGCGCTTGCACACACACACCCTGCCCCTGGGCCCAAATTAACATTGCTAACCAAGAAAAGAGAATCAGCCTGCCTTGAAAATGGAGGAATTTATTATGCCTGAACTGAAGTGAAAATTACTAGTTTACCTTTTCTTAAACTCAGATCTATTTTTATAAACTAATGTAAATAATCTGTTTATATTTAGAATTCTAACTGGCTTTCATTTTTTATAATTGGTAGATTAGACCTTCCTTAAACTTTTAGAACTAAAACAAAGGCGCACCTGGATTTGTGAGAATTAAAGTCAACAGAGTAGATTAGTTACTGTGTTTATTGTGCCAATGTGAACTGTAATTTACCAAAGAGAAGTACATAATTTGCTTGGTCTTACAGAAAAGTTCCCTTGAAAAGGAAAACCTTTCAAATAAATAAAACTTCCAAATTACTAGTACTCTGGGCTGTTTTTCATGAATTGCAAGACTTACCCCATGGGATCTTCTGGGTGGAAAAAGATCTTGTATCCTCTTGGTGGACAACCATTATTATGGGAGGTGGTACCGGGGGGTCCTCCCTCTGAAGTCTCACTCAGGTAGGAGGAGATTGGTACTCTGGGCTTCAGAAACTTTTCTCCACAGACAATGAAAAGTATGTTGATCTAATGCAGTGTTAATCCTATTTGAGTCACCAGGAAACTGAACAGACACCTGTATTATTCTTACTGGAATTAGAACATCAATCAGCTTAATTTTAGTTTTCAAAAATCTCTTTGGGACTAATTTCTTTGCAACTTGAAACATTTTTATCACAGGACCTTTTTCTCTCATGTTGTCAGACACCTAATAGTTTCAAGAAAAGGTGGTGAGAGAATAAAGCATTCAGTTTCAATGTTTGGTTCTTAAAATCTGATGGTTTGTGACCCATTGCATTATTTACTTTTAAAGTCACAAAAACAAAAGAGTAAAGTATTTAGAAAGGCTGGGAATGTTCAGTTACAGCAAACTTACCTTGCTTCTGAAATCTTTAGTCTGATTTAAAGATTCATGCCCTTATCTTTAAAATGT
Source organism: Sus scrofa (assembly GCF_054392235.1). NCBI lineage: Eukaryota > Metazoa > Chordata > Mammalia > Artiodactyla > Suidae > Sus > Sus scrofa. Next base: position 152,330,388 of record NC_139396.1, on the reverse strand, counting down.
CATTCAAAAATTCTCATACACATTGTCACCTTAAATTATATTTTATTTTAAATAGTCACAAGATTTGACACTTCAAAAAAAAGATAACACTAATAAATAACAAAAGTGGAAATATTTATCAAAGTTACAACACACATAATGTCTAGCTGAGAATCACTTCAACAGAGTAAGCCTCTAAAGATACCAGACAAACCAATACTTGTTTGGAATAAAGTGTGCAACTTTCTTATCATGTGGGCTTACAGACGAGGCCCTGGTTCCATGTGGTCAAGGTTACAGTCATAAAACCAGTTTTAGCAAAATCATGCTTCTGACTAAATTTTCAGTAGTTGTGACAGTCTATTACAAGATGTTATGGACTGCTCCCTGCAAAAAATTACAATTTGAAGACTTTGCGCAAGCATTCCAGTATCTAGTAAGGGTACATTCTTAACATTTCCGAAAATAGAGCAAAATTAAATTTCATAGGTACTGGTATTTGTATTGGCTAGCTCAGGTTTTATGACTGACAAGTCTTAATGTTCCTAGACTTTTGAGTATACAAGGTGTCAGTGTTTTTAAGTCAAATATGGGGAAAATTAGGATCAAACTGTCATAATTTTTGACTCAACTAACTCTTAATAGGGAATGGTTAAGCCATCAACTAAATCAATAGTTTTTATACTAAAATACTTCTCCAAACTAGTAACACTTTTAAAGTCACTAAAAACTAAGTACTTTGTAGAGTTAACACACAGAAATGAACTGACAAACAGAACAAAAAAAAATATATATGAAAAATGCTAATCAACTAAAAGGGCCTTGTCCATCCTTTGTGTCAACTTCATATCCACCCACCCACCCCGCTCCAAAAAAGGTTCAGGATATTACATCCCAAAGTCATCTACTCCTGAATTACTTTCTAAGAGACAAACTGCTCTGTAGTGTATAAGCTACTTAGATCTACACATTTTAGGATGATGCACTTCTGCTGTCCTAGCTCTTCAAATTTGGAAATCTTCTTAGGTTCAGATTCTTAAAATCTTTCCAAATAACATAATTAGAATTTGTGATCCCTAGATTCAAAGACAGTATAGGTTAAAATATCCAAATATGTGACACCTCCCTTTTTTGGATTAAATAAAAGCCACATGATTCTTTGTGGCTAAAAACTAAATCTGAATTATTCGTGTCTGGCATTGTGTAAACATATTTTTAAGTTCATTTTGCTGGACTTCATTTACTTCAGGTTCTGCAGGACTCTTCTGAACCTTTGCCACTGCAAAGTTTATACCCTGGGTTAATCCAGCTTGGGTAATATTAGCAACCTGGACCATGGAACTTCGAATCTTTGCAAAGGGAGAAACTGCTCTGCTGCTACAGCTCTCTGAAGGAGAAGGAGTTACGTGAAGCCCCCTCTCAAGTTCAAGCATGCCGGATTCGGAGCCTGGGGTCTTTTGAGATACAACTGAATGCACTGGTTCAACTGACAAAAACTGTGGGCCTGTTGCAGGAAAAGACACATCTAATTGAGATGGTCGAGAAGGTATCTGTTCCGTAGATTCAAATTGAGTTTCTTCGTTAGAAACTTGACTGGTCATTTGATTTCCTTCCTCACTAGCCTCCTGACAGAGAGACCTGGTTTCTGAGAGCTGGGTCACTTTGTTTTGTGCGTCTTGGACAAATCTGTGGCAGTAAACATCCACAGGCTTGGCAAAGCCAGTCAACGTGTGTATGTTGTCAGCAGAAGGACTTTTCTTCAAAGAAGACTCGTGGCCTTTTCCAAGCCCACTTCCATGAGCAGTAGGAACCTCTGAAGGAACGTGAATGCTAATATCAGTGCTGCTAATAGACTGGGATCGACTGCCTAAACGAGGTGCTGAAGCAATAATGCCACAACTAGGCAGAACATAGTCTATCGGCCCTACATTCTCTAAAGAGTTGGCTAGCTGCCTATCTTCATCAGACTTGGAATTTGTAAGGAATTCATCGGAGTGGTAGGAGTCATTATCTGAAGACATTTCCCCATCTGACTCAGCCTGGGCTTTGTTATCCATCACACCTGTGTTCTCCATGGTTTCAAGACTACTATCTGATTTCCAAAGATTTACTTTTAAGTTTGGTTTTAGAAAGTTAACTTTCATTTCAGGTTTTGTAAAGTTTCCTAGCTTTCGTAAGTTGCCAATATTTACATTGGATTTGGTCTGTTTCACTTTTTGATTTAAAGATGAAAATTTGCTCATTAAAAATTTTTTCCCTTGGGCTAAAGAGCCTTGGTTTTGAGATCTGATGCCAATGATGTCTTCATGAGGTTTACTGCTCTTCCTACAAATTAGAAAAGAAAAAAGTTAATTTCCCATGAATCTAATATTACGGATTCTAATTATTAATGTAAGTGAAAACTCTTATTGAGGTTGGTCCCAGTAGTACATTGCTAAATGATAAGCCCAGATAACCCCTTGGATCTGATGCTAGAACATTAGGATTCCATAGAAATATGTGAGCTACATACAACTGAACTTAATTTTCTAGCAGCCACAGTAAAAATATGACTTTTCAATAGTATTTTACTTAATATATACAAAATAGTCATTTCAATATATAATCAGTCTTAAGAGATGATTAATCAGATATCTTAACCTTTTTCAAGCTAGGTCTCTGACCAGCTATAATGGAAAAAAAAATTAAAACAACAACAGCTAAGTCTTTGAAACAGCCAGTGCATAGTGTTTTATATTTTACAACGGGTCAGGAGAAGCACATGTGACATTGACAAGTTATCTCCAGGCACTGAGTGGAACAGGTGGCCCAGCTGTGTGGCTTTAACCCCAAGTCCAGCAAGCAGACTGCAGACTCTCCGGCATGCGCTCCGTCATCTTCCTGAGGCGGGCCGCCCAGAGCACTGAGGAAACACTACATCTGCAGTATCTTAATCCTACTTAGTGACGCTCTTCACAGTAATTAGGTGAATCATGTTGAATTCTTTCAGACCAGACTGTCCGTCTTTAGGGCTGGTCAGAGTTTGACATTGCATGTTTCCTTGAAATGTGTCCTTCCTGGCATTCAGAGAGGAGGGGAGGGAAGCCACCTAACGGTAGCTTCAACCTGTGTTGTTGCGGTACTTTGAGAATAAATCTGTCACCCCAAATTCAGACTAGTCACATTCGAAGGCTCCATGGCCACATGTGGGGACTGACTGTAACGTGGGACTGCGCAGATCCACCCCATCCACAATCTAAACCACCAGCAAAGACAACACTAACTGCAAATGGAAATCTACAGCATCTTAACTGAAGCTGTCTACGCACATTCCAGTTTGGCTAACTTTGGGTAGAAGGGAGAAGGGAAAGAATTTTCTTTATGCTTCCTGTGGGTTACCTGAATTTATTTTGAAAGACTTGGGATATTTAAATATAATTCAACTTAGTGTTTTCTCTTTGGCATTCCTCATGACGGCTTATACATAAAAGTGCTATTTACCACAATCTCAGTTCAACACTTGTAGGTCATGCAGGGTCAATGGTCATGAGAATATTTCATAAATATGAGTTACAGAGCTACTGAATAAAGTACTATAAAATTTAAAATATCTCATTCAACTAAAAAAAAAAAGGAGCTACTGAAATAATTATTTCTACTAACACAGGACTGAACAATTTTCCTCTAGATGACTAAATGGCTCATTAGAAGGAAAATGCACAAATTTTAAATGTAAAATAATCTATTTACAGGCATTCTTTCCCCAAATTCAAAAACCTGGTATTTAAGCCATACAGCTATTTATTTTCTCAAAATTTATTTAAATTTGAATACTCCCTCTCTTGAGTATATTTAGGACTTTAAAAATCAAAGTAGTATACTCACCTCTCAAGCTTTTTCTCTATTATAGGTACATCTAATCCCATGGCTTGCTTGGTGATCTGCAGCATCTCTGCAATGCACTGAAGGGTATCTGAAACCCAAATATAACTGCTTGCCAATTTCTCCAACAACATTTTAAAAATACCAGTTCTAATTCAGAACTCTACATGAAATGTGTAATCTTATAATTAAGTACAAGTTTGTTACGATTTACAGAAAACTGCTACTTGTTCATCACTTCCCCTAATCAAAATGTTCTAAAATTTTAATAGACGACTAAAGAACAAAAGAATCAAATCAATTGTAATTAAAAGTTTATTCTGAAACTCTCATTTGTCTAAATACTGTGCTAGATGCTGAGACAACAGCCATGAACAAGACAGGCGTTGCCCCTGACTACTATCCATGAGAGGCATATGTGGTGGGAAAAGCCATGACACCCATACAGCCAAACACAGTGAGAAGTCCCGTTACAGATTCCCTTGCCCCAGACTACATCATCAGTCTAAAAAATGTCCCTACATTACTGCGAACAAAGTTGCTATTCCAAGATCCTAAATTGCAAACCTATTTTCCCGGATCATTTGCTGGCAACAGTATGTACTGTTCCTAATGGGCCTGTAGAAGCAGATAAAAAGTTAGGACTGTGCAATCTCATCTCTCTCGGTTACCTTTTCCATCCTCTTCTGGGTTGCGCATTACAGCTCTCAGTGTGTGGAAATAGCCACTTGCTTCTTTGTATCTGTAGTGCAATCGCATGCAGGAGAACTTTGGCTTACCAAAAAGAGTGGGTTCAGGACCTAAAAACGCAAATGAATACAGGTACATCTTTCACATCCCATTCACCTTCTGCTATGTCTTCAGAAGACCAACATTCATCAATTAATTACTTAGCACTTTTTTCTTCATAATCTAAATGAGAGCACATGCTTATCATGATGATTTGGTCTGATGAGACTATAAATAAAAACTCTTTTTCAGTCTTGAACATTTAAACTTTCTTGATCCCTTAATCTTCAAAAGGTGAGTAATGAAAGGAATACAAGAGTTCCCGTTCTGGCTCAGGAGTAACAAATCCAATTAGCATCCTTGTGGGTTTGATCCATGGCCTCGTTCAATGGGTTAACAATCCAGCGTTGCTGTGAGCTGTGGTGTAGGTCAGTGGCTGCAGCTCCAATTCAACCCTTAGCTTGGGAACTTCCAAATGCTGTGGGTGCAGCCTTAAAAAGCAAAAAAAAAAAAAAAAGACTGATTAATATGTTAAAATTTACCTATTTCTATTTTTTCCAGGTCTTCTAGACTTAGTCGTTGATACTGGTTTACTTTGTCAACTTCATCATCATAACTAGACAAAGGAAAAGAGTAAACAGAGGATTAAAATCAAAAGCGTATTTGGCTTGTCAGCTGAGGTTTAACAGCAACAACTACTATGCAGTTAAAAATCTTTCACAGCACAATGCATTCTAGGGCAAAGAGTTAAACTTAAGTATTTTTAAAGCTAGATGAAATGAGATGAAAACACTTCAACAGCCAACGGAAAATCAGTTTCTAGATCTAACACTAAAAGAAATCAATTACAAAGCAAAATTAAATTCAGTTTTATAAAAATATTCATAAAACTAAAACTAACAAAGCTGAAATGTAACCTAAAAGGAAAGCAAAACACACATATATACTGAAGCTATGTTCATGAATACAGAAGATAAATCTGATAGCCAAAACCAGGAATGAAAAATCCATTATGATCAATGCCAATAGGCACCTGGGCCAATGACTGTAAAATGACAGTCCACACAAGGCCAAAAAGAAAGTGAATATGCATTTCAAAAGAATAAAACCCAATTCTGGCAAGGCTATGAGGAAGTACTTGTATTTTTTGCTAGTGGCATTGTTAACTGGCAGTCTTCCTGGAGATCAACCTTGCAATGAGGCACAAAAGTCATATAATTCATCATACTCCTAGAGCCAGAGAAGTGCGTGTGCACATACCAAAGTTATCTGCACAAAGACAGCAGTATCATTCATAATAGCAAAAAAGATGAACGTATTCTAATGCTTAACAATGGGAAAATATTTAACTCTGATATAGTAATAAAAACTGATATATGGTCATTAACAATAAAAATGTGGAATACATCAAAACTTGAGAGATATATAGCAAATAATACTAAATACTAAAAAGAACACTATTATATAAACACACTGATCATAAATAACTCTAAAATTATATTTTCAAATCGATAAAAGGAAGTCAGAGTGATGTAACAATTATGTAAGGTAAAGGGTTTCAATAGTTTCTTAAAATACATAACAAAACCAGATTTTAAATTTTTTGTTACAAATTCTGAAAAGGAAATTTACATTAAAAAAACCAAAATTAAAAGCTTTAAATCAATAAGCAACTTACTAGGCCACGTAGTAGGCAGAGTTAGAAAGCAGTAACAGCACATCCACATCTCTGTGAGTAGCATCAATGAGGCTAAACAAACATGACACAGGGAATTAAATGCTTTTGTTTTCATCTACATTTTTTTTTCTACAGCAGATCCACTTGTGATAAAAGATTTGTGGGGACTGGGTGGGGGAGAAAAATCAAGTAATCACCAAGTTCTACTTCTCAAGCTAAACATACACAATCTATCCATTTGGAAATTATAAAAAAAAAAAAAAAAAAAAAAAAAAGAACCTGGTTTAGAAAGGCAGGGTAAAGCGTAGGACAGGGGCTGAGGAGAGGTACCTTCTCTGACAGGTAGCTGAGGAGGAAGGGTTCAGAAGAAATGGGATAATGTGGGGAGAATTAGATGATGGTAGAGGGGGTAAAGATTGGGAAGAAACTGTCTAGATCATCTCACATGACCTAAATCTTCAACATGACGTATGCATTTAGGGTATTTTTACATTAATGTAGAATGCATCCTTTCAAAGAATGTTATGTCCATATAACATTTACGTGCCAAAATGAAACCAAGCCCAAACTACTTTGCATTTTTCTTACTAAAGATTTATTTGGCTTTTAAGGAACAAGTAAAACATTTCCTTATTCTACGTCCATTTTGCCATATTTTACGACCACTCTAAAATCAAACAACAAAATAGGGGTTAAAAACTAGATGAATGTTGATGAACCATTAAATCAAATACTAATTTTTATAAAAGGTCAACATATAAAATCTACAACTAGTCAACAAATAACACCAGGGGACTGAACTCAAACTTTTACTCTAATGTTCATCTACTATTAAAACACCCTTTCTGATCAAAAGTGAGACTTAATCTGTGTTCATACACTGGTTCTCAAAATCCTACTGTTGGAGTGAATATTTCTATCTTAGAATTTTATACCTATTTGGAAAGACTTATCAAAATGCTACTGAAAAATAAAAACACTTGCAGATGGAATTTAAGTCACGTACATAATCTGCGTAAGAATGAGGTCATTGTTTTAACAGGTACTGCAGACAGAAATTTACCAGGATCTTAAACTGCAGTATTTTACATCAGCGGCACCTTGTTGCAGTACAACTTTAACAGCCTTAATCTAAAACAACAAACTAACCTCAATTTTCACCAAAAATATGCCCCCAAAATACAACTACTGAGATCAGAAGCCAGAACCTAATTAATACACAGGCTGATCCAAAACAGGAGCACTAACTAACCAACCAACCAATCAATGGGAAAGAAAAAAACTCATAAACTCAATGATCTTGGCAGCCTCACTGAGAATAACGTGGAATGACACCATAAAATGTAATCTAGTTTTGCACACGGGTACACTCACCTGCGCTCTTAAAATTGTCGCTTGAGCCAAGCCAATAAAAATTACGTCACAACACGTATTTAACTACGAAGTAAATTCTACACTAGTTTTACTTCACCCTAGCTTCTACTGTGACATGAATATTTACATCGGCCAAACGTGATCAGTCAAAGGCATTACGTCCAGAATGAAAAGCACTTGGCACATAACAGGCAGTCGAGAAAAATGTCAGCCCTCCCCCCACCCGCATTTTTATCGAAGTATAAGCTGCAGTAAGTACTTAATTTCCCTCCCACCCCACCCCCAGCCCACTTAAACAGAAAGAGAAAAAAGAAAACTCCACACTGTTTTCAACACAGACAAGAAAAGAAAGAAACCCCCTTCGGTAGCTCCCTGCCCCCCAGGCCTGCAGCTCGGCAGGAAGGGCTGCTCTACTCGCTCTTCTCTTCCCGCCAGTCAGGCATGCCCTCCTTCCACACGATGAAGACGAACACCGCCAGCACCACATGCAGCCCCACCACCGCGACAATGGTCGCGTAAAAGCCACTGTCATCAGGGGACATTAACAGGAGGCTTTGGAAAAGCAGTAATTTGCAGGAAAAATACAACCCCACAGGAACTTTAACCATAAGTCCTGCAAAAAGGAGAAAAATCTTGAAAGTCGTAGCCAGGCTGCCGCCTTCGGGCTTGGGCTCGGCAGCATTGCCGGCGGCACTGCCCGTGGCGTTCGCCTGCCGCTGGGCAGTCGGAGGAGGCCGGTGGGAGCGCGGCATCTCGTCAGTCAGTCCGTCCGTCTGTCAGACCGTCAACGAGTCGAAGCTCAGTCTGAGCCGCCAGCACCAGCCCTGACGCCTGCAGCGACTGCGACGACTGCGGCAACTGCAGAGCTGCCGCGCCAAGTCCCGCCCAGAAACACGTCACGCTTCCGGCCGCCCACTGGGGCCGCGGCGCGCGCCCACTGCGCATGCGCGGCCGGTCTGCAAAGCCAGCGGGGAACCGGTGCGGAGGTGGCTGCAGGCTCCGCTCCCCCAGCCCTGCTCCATAAGAATGCATGAAGCCTTTGCGAAGGGCCGAGGGCCGCTGGCGATCGGGCTGCGGCACCCTGACTAAGCGTCTGTCCCTGCATTGCCGCAGGCCTGAGAGCTGGGCTGCAGCACCCCCGCTGCTGTTCCGCTAACACAGGTAGAGGTGGTCACCTACTCTCGGTGGAAGAAAAAGCGAGTCAGAGTTGGACCAAACAAAGAGTGGGTTTTGTGGAGCTGCTAAAGGGCACTTGGACAGTACCCCCGATTTCCTTTCACATGAAAGATTTTCCTCTAGCCCGCAGTGCACCACCAGGCGCTTATCGGCTGTCATTCAAGTCAGCTTTTCCTGCGGCAGCTGGGGCTGCAAGAAGGGAAAGGACAAGAGAGGCTCCAGACTTCTGATCTGTATGCGTCGGGGCTGTCTCCCAGAAATAAACTGAGCTGTGCTCAGTGTTTAACAGAAACAAAGCCCAGGGCCAGGGGTGGACACCGGTAAGCAGGAAGGAGAGCAGAAATGAAGCAATCGGTGCAGATCTGTGCTGGACAGTTCCAGCTGGAGCTCTGGGAAGTTAAGAGAAACCGAACAGCAGCCATTCTTGCTGCCCTGCGCAGGACCGGGTATTTATGAACGGTTTGCCCCTGTTTTTCTGCCAAATTCAACAGGGCCATGACTGCAGGGAGCTAAGCGAGGCACAGGTCTCTGGCGCAGAATTGAAGGGGGATGGGGGGGTGCCAAAACACTCAGTGGTCAAGGTAAGTTTTCAGTGCAGTATTTTTGAAAATCAAAATCAATGCAAAAATACCATGGTAAACAAAATATCGACATGCCAAATAAAGATAGGACCCCACCCTGCAACTTGCACAACCCTGTCTCATTTGCCTCACCCTAATCCCAGACCTGGTTCCTGTAAAACTTTACAAAAACAAGCTGCCCAGCTCCACAGCAAAGAGACACACAACCTATTTTTTAAATTGGCTAAGGACTTGAATAGACATTTTTCTAAGGAAGACATACAAATGCCCACAAGCACAAGAAAAAAAAGTCCCCAACATTATTTGTCACCAGGGAAATACAAATCAAAACCACAATGTGATACTACTTCACACCCACTAGGATGACTACAATTAAAAAATGGAAAACGAGTGTTGGTGAGGACATGGAAAAACTGGAACTTTTTTACACTGCTGGTGGGAATATAAAATGGTGTAACCATTGTGGAAAATAGTTTGAACCTACCACTGCTATCTGGGGACCTGAGCCCCCAAAGCCATTCCCAGAGTTAGCTCTTGCTGTTCCCCACCCTGCCCCCAGGGGCCACCTGCTCTGGGGCCACATCTCTGGCTCAGCAGACAGAATGTACAAAGGCTCTATAGCCAACTCAGCCCAGGAGCAGGTTTCTAAACATCTCCCTTCAAGAGGAAGGGAAAACCATCCCCCACCTGGAAAATCTTTAAGCACTGCAAATGAAGATAAATACCAGTAGCAAATTTAAAGAAATCTTAACAGTATTAGAAAGGATGGTAACTACAAAGTCTCTCCAATAAGAAGAGGCTTTTTTTGTTTTTTATTTTTAGGGCCACACCCACGGCATATGGAGGTTGCCAGGCTAGGGGTTGAATGGGAGCTGTAGCCGCTGGCCTACACCACAGCCACAGCAACGCTGCATCTGCAACTTTCACCATGGCTCACAGCAATGCTGGATCCTTAACCCATTGAGTGAGGCCAGGGATTGAACCTGTGTTCTCATGGATACTAGTCAGATTCATTACCGTGAGCCACAATGGGAACTCCCTCTAATAAGGAGAGTTCTTAAAGAACTGTCTAATCAAGATGGAGACACACAATCAACTTTGGAAATTCAAATGGGTACATGATACCACATCAGAGAATTTGAGAGGGAAAATGCAGTGAAATCTGAAGATGGTAACAGCTTTATATCTGAAAATGCACTGCCTCTGAAGGAAAAGGTAGAAGACTGAAGACGACTCTGAAATGCTGGTGGCTCTTGATCCAACTCCTCAAAGCACAAAGCTCTAAGCCACCACTGCTTCCCAAGGGGGAACGAGCTGGGGCCAGCCACAAGGTGGCGAATAATCCCTCCTATTAAAACAAAAATACCAAGACTCCTGATAGGCCCCAGCCCTCTACCCAAGCCGACAAGCCAAAAACATGACCTGTGAAGCCACTGATTCCAAAGCATCAGCTTTACTCTCTACTCTGTCCATGACATCCTGTCCCAAATCTTCAAAGTAAAGTTCACAAAGTTTGCAAAGTTTCTAGTAAAAGAGTAACAGTGGGGACTACAAAGGGGAAGAAACAAACTAGCAAGCAGCTAACACCTCAGTCATTGTCAGACACAACCACTTCTGGTACAGTCAACCTTATATGAGACCCTTCTGAGACCAGTATAATGTCTCAAACCTGAGCAGTCTGTCCCTGTCACTGAAGTGAAGACAGACCACAGGCAAATTCATAAGTCTGGCACATCGTTCCCTCAGACAGCCCTGTTATCCTGGGTAGCAACGAAGCTCCCTGCTCATCTCTCCTTAGGCCCCCATCAGTGCATGTACTAAAGAGCTGACACACAGAACCATTAACCATCAGGCACTGGCTTATGTGTTAGCAACAAGACAGGGAAGGCAGCACCTCAGTCAAGAAGACCTGGGTTGATGGGACAATTTTCACAAGCTTTCAGCATCCTATAGGACGAAAGGCAAAGGGTAACACTAGGCTCATGACAGTGACGTGGTTATTTTGTCCACCAGTGGCAAGGAAGAAGAGGAGGATGAGGATGGCACTGGTGAGTGTGCTCTGGCAAGTAAAGCAGGCAAAGGGATACTCCCACAATTAAACTTAGCAGTACATCATTCTAAGAGAAGACAAAAACATCCTGCACTGACACCTGAAGAAGAGAGATAGGGAATCCAAGAACAAATTAGTAATCAAGAGACTTAGCCAGAGACCCCACCCACAACTGAAAAATCAGAGCCAAGAAATATCCAAAAACAAAGGAATGAAGAAGCAGAACAAGAAAAACGGAACTTCAAGGCAAATTCAGCAGAAAGCTTAGGCTGAGACCCACAGTGGCAGAGCTACAACAACAAAGAATCTTGGCATTTAAGGAGTATGAGGAGATCATTAATTCCCCAACTATGACGGTCAGAGAGCACACAAGGCTAGGATAAGACCTATTGATAAGGCAGCAAAAAGTAGAGAATTAAATGAACTTAAAAGAACAGAAATGCAAGCACACAAAGGTTTAATCATTCATCATGAAATATGAAACTATTTGGAAACAGACACGAATAACGTTTGCAGGTAGCACCACTTAACTGAACACATGAAAATGCACTGGAATTTGAAAGCTTCACTGCAGTGATGGAAAAGAGGGCTCTGCTTTTGTAGATGGTGCTCCTCATATGTACAGCCCAAGTGGGACCACTGGGCAAAGGGAAGGATACGGTGACACTTGCTGTCTAATACACATTATTGATAGAAGTTATTCTTCAAGAGCTTTAACCAAAGAAGATGTACAGAGGCTCCCTGGTATCAGAAGGCCAAATTTGATAAAGCAGGATTAGAGAAAAATGAGGAATGTAACTACAGGCCACTAACGAGGAGTGAGAATAAAAAAATCAGAAAAAAAGATATGTATTTCATCACATCAATGAAGAAAAGAGAAAAACTGAAGCCCAATTATATTTTCGAATTAGGCATTTGGATAGCTGGGAATCTAATTACCCTATAAGGATTTCTTAAAGACCTAGAAGACGAGTCCTGTGTGGCACTATTTTGGTACAATACAGTATAATTTATGTTATATCAGTGAGTCCAGCTGCCAGAAAGAAGTCTGAATGCTTTCATGCATTTTTTTCTTAAATGCAAGAGACATCTACTGACTCTTAACAAGTGCGCTTACCCAAATTTTGCTGCGAGCTTTAAAAAGCCCAGTTAAATCTATTTTACATTTTTTTATACTCCTAAAGCAAATTCCAACTTTACATAAGAATTACAGGACTGGAAATCAAATCAGATATAATGTGACTTTACTAAATGGAGTAACTTTTAGAAATAAACCTTTTGGTCTTTCCCTATTTCAATTATCTCCAAAGTAGAAAGAAAAGTACTTGATCTAAGGAAAATGACATTGCTCCAACTTAATGCAGTGACATCTTTAAAAAAGGGAAGTGCAAGTTATAACTGAAGCAAAATGCAAATGTGATATAGTTATTTCTGAATGGGAATTAAAAGAGTTTATGTTTGTTTCATGCTGCATTAAGTTGGACTGCTACTTAAAAAACAACAACTGGAAGTTCCCATTGTGTCTCAGTGGTACGAACCCAACTAGTATCCATGAGGATATGGGTTCAATTCCTGGCCTCACTCAGTGGGTTAAGGATCCAGTGTTGCTGTGGCATAGGCCAGCAGCTGCAGCTCTGATTCGACCCCTAGCCAGGTAACTTCCATATGCTGCAGGTTCAGCCCTAAAAAGCAAAAAATAAAAAAAAAATTTTTAATTAATAAAAAAATATGAACACAAAAGTTTTTTCACCAAATGACTTATAAGAGCACAGAAAAAGGCTGCTAAGTTGTGCATGAGGAAAACCTTTTTTTTTTTTCCTTTGGCTATGCCTGTGGCATGTGGAAGTTCACAAGCCAGGGACAACGGTGCCACAGCAGTGACCCAAGCCACTGCAGTGACAATGCCAAATCTTTAACCAACTTAGCCACAAGAGAACTCCAAACCTTATCTCTATAGAGTTCAAAAACCACATCCATACATATATTACTATCAAAGTAAAATAATCCATGACATTAAAGTCATGGAAAGTTTCCCTATGAGCCTACAATCAATGTTGTTTTTTATTCATTGTAACATGTAAATACTACCTTGCATTCACTTGTTCTTTCAAGCATGTTTTATGTCCCTTTTATTAAAAACATGAAATGTAGGAGTTCTCTTATGATGCAGTGGGTTAAGGATTCGGCATTGTCACTGCAGTGGCACAGTTTAGATCCCTGGCTCGAGAACTTCCACATGCCACAGGCACAGCCAAAAAAAAAAAAAAACATATAAAATGTAAAATAAGATAAAATCTAAATAGAGCTTTTATTTTCAGAACTTGGTCTAGATCTTCTTAAGTGCTTCTGATTTGTAATACTGAAAATTATAATTTTAAATTTTAACCTGAAAGCAAGCACTCAATCTAATAAATTTAGGTGCTGCCATTCAAATGACATTCAAAGAACTACTTGAAACTGGATGGTTTTTGTTTAAAAAAAAATGTTAAGAATTAGTTGGCGTATTTATTTTATAAAAGGCCAGGAACACTTTAACAACTCGTCAAAGTAACTAGCATCATTAAACCTCTTGGTACACTCACTTTTGCGCATTAACACAATAAACCTAGATTCTGGGGCATGGGGTGGGGTTGAGGGCAGGGAAAAACTCATGAAAACTAGCTTTGAATTATAGTTTCACAATTTGGGTTTTCTAAAAATCAAATATTGGGAGTTCCCATGGTGTCTCAGTGGTAACGAACCCGACTAGTATCCACAAGGACACGGGCTCGATCCCTGGCCTTGCTCAGTGGGGTAAGGATCCCGCAGTGCCATGAGCTGTGGGTCACAGATGCAGCTTCAATCCAGTGTGGATGTGGCTGTGGCACAAGCTGGCAACTAAGCTCTGTGTCGACCCCTAGCCTGGGAACTTCCGTATGCCTCGGGTGGGGCCCTAAAAAGACAAAAAAATTTTTAAAAATTGCTTTAATATTTCTCTTCATTTCTGAGTTGTTTGGTGCCTTCTTCATTTTACAGCCAAGGTGAGTGCCTTAGTCTGCCTGCCCCAGTACCAGTTGTGTATTTGAAAACTGCCATGCACTATGCATCCATGCCCACAGCTTTATGGACAGTAGCTAACATTAATTGGGACAGCTTAACAACATCAGAGATGTAAGCACATGCGTTACCAGGACACCACTCCAACTTACCTGGGGTCACAGTCAATAAGGGCCCAGCCCCCATGGAACTTCTCATCATCAGGCAGCAGTAACTTCATGTAACTTTGTAAGAGCTGGCTAATTAGTTCCTGGTGGCTTCTCTGATTTTCCTTATGCAAAGCTTCATGCTCTTTCTCCTTGGTAAATATGGAATAAAGATCTTCTGTCACTGGAATGCCTTGCATCAAATCTAGAGCAGAAAGTGTTAATATCTATCATCTTCTTAGTTTACTAATACATTTTTCAAAAGCAAAAGAAAATACAAGACCTAAAACCAGAAAACTCTTATTAAAACAGGCACAAATCTTTCTGACTTTGGATTAAGAATAATATTTTTTATTTTATTTTATTTTATTTTTGTCTTTTTGCCATTTTTTGGGCCTGCTCCTGCGGCATATGGAGGTTCCTAGGCTAGGGGTCGAATTGGAGCTGTAGCTGCCGGCCTACACCAGAGCCACAGCAATGCAGGATCCGAGCTGCATCTGCAACCTACACCACAGCTCACAGCAATACCAGATCCCCAACCCACTGAGCAAGGCCAGGGATTGAACCCGCAACCTCATGGTTCCTAGTTGGATTCGCTAACCACTGTACCACGACAGGAACTCCAATATTTTTAATTTTTATTCTATTTTTATTTTTTTGTCTTTTTGTCTTTTCTAGGGCCACTCCTGCAGCATGTAGAGGTTCCCAGGCCAGGAGTCTAACTGGAGCTGTAGCTGCCAGCCTACACCACAGCCCCAGCAACGCAGGATCTGAGCCACGTCTGCGACCTACACCACAGCTCACGGCACCTCCGGATCCTTAACCCACTGAGCGAGGCCAAGGATCGAACCCACAACTTCACGGTTCCTAGTTGGATTCGTTAACCACTGAGCCACGACAGGAACTCCGGATTAAGCATAATTTTTTAGATATGAAACTAAAATCCTAAACAACAGAAGAAAAATATAGGCAAACTGGACATTATAAAAAATAAAAAACTTTTGTGTTTCAAAAGGACAATGTCATGAAAGTTAAGACAACCTACAAGTAGGAGAGAATATTTACAAATCATCTGTCTGATAAGGGACTTGTATCCAAGAATATATAAAGGGTATCAGATTTAGAAATTATCCTAACCAATTCTTGTCATTATTTAACAGAGGAAATAGAGGAATTCATTATTTAACTGAATTCCACTTGGATCTAAATTCCAAGAGTTCACACTGTGGCACAGTGGGTTAAGGACCTAACTGCAGTGGCTTGGGTCACTGCGGAGCTGCAGGTTTGATCCCAGCCTGGTGCAGTGAGTTAAAGGATCCAGTGTTGCCACAGCTGTGACAGAGGTCTCAGCTGTGGCTCAGATTCAATCTCTGGACCAGGAACTTCTATATGCCTCAAGTGCAGCCGTTGGAAAAAAAAAAACAAAAAAATCCTACAACTAGATAATAAAAGGAAAAAGAAGCCAATTTTACTTTATTTTATTGTCTTTTGTCTTTATAGGGCCGCACCAGACATACAGAGGTTCCCAGGCTAGGGGTCAAATCGGAGCTGTAGCTGTTGGCCTAGGCCAGAGCCACAGCAACGCCAGATCCCAGCCGAGTCTGCAACCTATACCATAGCTCACCGCAATGCCGGATCCTTAACCCACTGAGCGAGGCCAGGGATCGAACCTGCAACCTCATGGTTCCTAGTCGGATTCATTTCTGCTGCACCACAACGGAAACTCCCAGAGGCCAGTTTTTAAATGGGCAAAGGAACTGAACAGACAAGCTAACTTTCTCCCAATGTAGGATGTAGCTCAAGACTCAACAAAATCATTGTAATCCCTATACTTGTTTGGGACAGTGAGACAGGAGGAGGCTTCTGGAGAGATTGCCAACCACTGGCCCTTTAGGCGGGGAGCAGTAAATCCAGACTGTTACTGGCTCTCTCCCTCTCAACTTTGAAGAGATCCCACTTCTGGGCTGGGATGAAGCTGATGCTACTGATGGTCAAAATCAGATCAAGCAACAGAAAAAAGGATCTTATTTTTTCTTGAACAAAGCATTAAAAGCCAATTTTCCTGTCAGCACACACCCTATCTGTGGCAAATAAACTAAAGTTGTTTAGACCCGACTTCTCAAGTTCCTAACTGGCCTATGCCTGGGCCTTACCATTTCATGTATAATAAATAATCAGGTTAAAAAAAAGATCTTAAAAAAATATTCTTAGAGACCACAGGACAAGCTGTTATACTTGGTTCTAATCCAGAACACTTTACATTTACTTTAATCCTAAAAGGTAATACTTTCATGAAAATTAAATTTACAATACGCCAATGCATGAGTTCTACTCATCAATCCACCCTCCATTTCCTCTTAAATAATGATAAGAATTGGTTAGGATAATCCCTAAATCTGACACGCTAACATCCTGTTAAATCACTGCTTACATGTCCACAGCAAGAACACATGATAAATATCATATGAAGAGAGAAAATTATCTTGTTATATCTCTCAGCCTTGAGTAATCAGAAAACAAAACATGGAGTTTTTAGTTGATGAAGTTTTAGGGCATACTCTAGGAGTCTCAACCCTGCCTTTGGTTACATGAATATCAAATTGACAAATATATGTGGAAATGGATGGTTTCTATTGTTGCTCCAGCCTAGAAACTTTGTCAAATTCTATCTAATCTTGTAAAAATTTGAATTTGATTTATTGGGTAAGATGCTCAATATAGAAACAGGAGTTTATTATAAAGCATATGGATTATATTAATGAAGTTGGTTTCTGTAAAATGTTAGTCACAAAAAGAAAACCAAAGAAAGAAAGGCATTTATGTTCCTTACCTATAACAGCTTGCCGGTAGGCATCCTTAAATCGA
The DNA here is from genome assembly GCF_054392235.1 of Sus scrofa. NCBI lineage: Eukaryota > Metazoa > Chordata > Mammalia > Artiodactyla > Suidae > Sus > Sus scrofa. The sequence goes on along the minus strand of NC_139396.1, from coordinate 152,312,913 downwards.
TTCAGGTAATACCTATTTGCCGAGTTAACGCCATCTTTCATAACTCCTGCTAACTTCCTTTCTCCTGTCCTTGTAAAGTCACCCTGTCAAGGAAAATGTCACTTTGACAATTTATTCAAACACAAAAATGTTCCTGAAGTCAATGTGGGCTTCTGATTCAAGACTGGATTCTACAGGCTTTTTATAGTTTCCAAATAATGTAATGAAAACAGCTACTAGTTTCTGACTCAGATCCAAGCATGTTGAATAACTAAACATGCTATTGGTGGCATCAAGTCTTCACAGAGAGATGGTGCCTTAACATAAAGCCATTCTTGGCAATCTGTAGAATATCTAGAATTTACACATCAAAACTTATTAGATAATAAACAAAACAAAAAAAGATTTTCAAGCCTCCAACTGGTATGCTATTCAAAACCCACAAGTTTCTGATGTGGGAAAATGTGAACAGTTCCTAGAGTTTCTTACGAGATTTAACCTGTGTATGTGCTTGTGTGTAGAGAGAGAGAGAGCAGAGGTTTCCATACCTTGCTGCACATTACAATCACTGTAGAATGATCCAATGAAGATTTAATTGTTTTGTTTCTCTTGGTTTTCACAACAAAGGTGTCAGAGCAAGTTCCTAGAGAGGTAGTGACTTAAACTTAAGGCAAAGAAAGCACAGTCTCTTTTTTCCCCATCCCAACCCCACTATTTCTATCCAAGGCAATCTTGGAAACAGGCTTTGTCCTAAAGCTGACAACTTAGGAAGAATATGTTGCCGATTAGTTAGGTCATTCACAGGAAATATTAACTTAGCAACATGAACCTATTACGGAAGAGAGAGACATGAATGCTACATCCAAATAAGTGTAACATCAAAGAGGAAAAAGTTGTGTTCCTCTTTTTCTAGCTTTATATAATTGAGAAGTAGCATTGTTTAAGGTGTACAATGTGGCAATTTGATATACATATGCATATTCTGAAATGATTACATTAAGGTTAGCTAACTAACACAACCATCATCTAATGCCTTTTGGAATGTGTGTGGCGGTGGAGGTGGAGGGTAAGAGCATTTAAGATCTATTCTCTTAGCAAATCTCAGGTATACAGTATAGGATTGTTAACTACAGCCACAGGCTGTACGTTCAATCCCCAGAACGTCTCATAACTGAAAGTTTGTACTCTTTGACCAACATCTCCCCATTCTCCCATCCTCTGGTAACCACCAATCTACTCCATGTTTCTATGAATTTGACCTTTTAAAACTCTATACTTGAGTGAGATTATGCAGTATTTGTCTTTCTCTGTTTGGCTTATTTCACTTAACGTTCTCAAAGTTCATCCATGTTGCTGCAAATGTCAGAATTTTCTTCTTTTTTATGGCTGAATACATTATATACAGTTTTGTACACACACACACACATTTTCTTCAACAGTTTATCCATCAGACACTTAGGTTGTTGCCATATCTTGACTACTGTGAATAGTGCTACAACAAACACAGGAGTACAGGTATCTCCAAGATATTTCATTTTCTTTGGGTAAATACTCATAAAATAGGATTGCTGGATCATATGGTAGTTCTATTTTTAATTTTTTGAGGAACATCCCTACCATTTGCCATAGTGGCTATGCCAATTTATATTCACAGCAACAATGTACAAGGGCTACCTTTTCTCCACAACACTTGCTATCCCTTACCTTTTAGATAATAGCCATTCCAACGAGTAGCTCATTGTGGTTTGATTTGCAGTTTCCTGATGATTACTGACGTTGAGTGCCTTTTTATGTACATATTGGCCATTTGTAAATCTTCTTTGGAAAAAAGTTTGTTCGGGTCCTTTGCCCATTTTTAAATTTGATTATTTCTTTTTTGTTATTGAGTTGCATTACTTCTTTACATATTTTGGATATTAACCCTTTATCAGAGACAGGGCTTGCAAATATTTTCTCCCATCTCATGGGCTGTCTTTTCATTTTGCTGATTATTTATTTTGGCACGCCCACAGCATATGGAGGCTCCCAGGTTAGGGGTTGAATCGGAGCCGCTGGCCCATTCCAGAACCACAGCAATGCGGGATCCGAGCCGCATCTGTGGCCTACACCACAGCTCACAGCAACGCCAGCCAGATTCTTAAGCCACTGAGCAAGGCCAGGGATTGAACCTGCAACCTCATGGTTCCTAGTTGGATTCGTTAACCACTGCGCCATGACGGGAACTCCCGCAAAAGCTTTTTTTGTTGTAGTCTTAACTTGTTTATTTTTTCTTCTTGTGCTTTTGGTGTCACGTCCAAAAAATCATTGCTAAGACCAATGTCAAGGTACTTTTCCCCTCTAATTTCTTGGAGGAGTAAAGTTCCATGCCTTACATTTAAGTCTTTAATCCATTTTGAGTTACTTTTTGTGAACGTGTAAGATAGGGGTCCAACTTAATTATTTTGCATGTGAATATTCCAGTTTCCCAACACCATTTAGTGAAGAGACTCTCATTTCCTCATTGGGTATTCTTGGCTCTCTTGTCAAATATTAGTTGATTGTATATGCATGGGTTTATTTCTAGGCTCTCAGTTCTATCCCATTGGTCCATGTGCCTGTTTTTATGCCACTACTATATTGTTGTAATTACTATAGCTTTGTAATATAGTTTGAAATCAGGAAATGGGATGCCTCCAGTTTTCTCTCAGGATTGCTTTGGCTATTGGGGGTCTCTTGCGGTTCCACATAAATTTTAGGATTTTTTTTTTTTTCCCCTACTTTTAAGGAAAACACCAATGTAATTTTGATAGAGACTGCTTTGAATCTATATAGATGGCTTGCTTTGGGTAACTGGTAATAACATTTTAATATTAATTTCTCTACGCCATGAACCTGGACTATCTCCCATTTATTTGTGTCTTCTTCAATTTCTTTCATCAATGTCTTAACAGTTTTTAGGGTACGGTCCTTTCACCTTTTCTCAGTTAAAATTTTTCTTTAGTGGGCACTCTTGTCTTCTTCCTGATGTTAGAGGAAAGCTTTTAGCTTTTCACTAGAGTATGATGTCAGCTGTGAGCCTATGGCTTTTCTTATGCAAGGTACGTTCCTTCTGTACCTAATTTTTTGAGTTTTTATCATGAAAGGATGTTGAATTTTGCCAAAAGCTTTTTTTTGCATCTATTGAGATGATCATATGATTTTATCTTTCATTCTTCTTGATGTGGTCAAACATATTTATTGATTTTTGAATTCTAAACAAGGGATAAGTCTCCCTTGCTCATGGTATGTGATCCTTTTAATGTGCTGTTGAAGGGTTGGTTTGTTGGTATTTTGTTGAGAATAATTTTGTCTATACTAATCAGGGACATGAGTTCATAATTTTCTTGTGTCTTTATCTGGCTTATGTAACAGGGCTTCATTAAATTAGTTTGGAAATGTTCCCTTTTCTATTTTTTGAAAAGAGATAGAAAAAGACTGGTGTTAATTCTTCTTTGAATATTTGTAGAATTCACCAGTTAATCTAGTTCTGGGCTTTTCTTTGTTGGGAGGTTTTTGATTACTGATTCAATTCCATACTCAATCTATTCCGATTTTCTATTGCTTCAGTGATTCAATGTTGATAGGTTGTATGTTTCTAGGAATTTATGCATTTACTCTAAATTGTTCAATTTGTTGGCATAAGACTGTTCATAGTAGTTTCATAATCCTACGTATTTCTACTGAATCACTTGTAATGTCTCTTCATTTATAACTGTATTTGAGTCCTCTCTCTTTTTCCTTGGTTAGCCTAGCCAAGGAAATTTTATTTATCTCTTCAAAAAAGCCAACTCTTAGCTTTGCCAATCCTTTCTACTGTTTTTCTATGTTCTATTTTATCTATTTCTGTTCTAATCTTAATTATTTTCCAGTTGGAGCTGTAGCCACCAGCCTATGCCACAGCCACAGGAATGTGGGATCTGAGCTGCATCTGCGACTCACACCACAGCTCATGGCAATGCCAGATCCTTAACCCACTGAATGAGGCCAGGGATCGAACCCATGTCCACATGGATACTAGTTGGGTTCATTACTGCTGAGCCACATTGGAACTTCACAAAAAGTTTTCGATATTCATCACTTAACCAAAATATGGATTATCTGATGCCTGCTGAGCTCTTGATGGTACAATTTGTTACAATAAATATCCTGAGGTAAACTATTACCTTGAAGGAAAATTAATATAAACCTAATTTACAGACCAGTGACTATATTTTACATTTTTAGTAAATTTGGTTTGGTAGGATCCCCCAAAGACTTCATTTATAACAATCACAAAAAGGAAATAGAACATTTCTTCATCAATTACTATATGTTAGGGAATGGCCTAAGTTCTCATATATATTAACTCATATACTCCCAGGACATTCTCATGAAGTGGGCCTAGTATTTTTCCTGCTTTAAAAATGAAAAGCAAACACAGAGAAGCCAAGTGACTTGCCCAGTCACAGAGCTAGCTAAGAGGAAGGATTGGGATTCAAATTCAGAGAAGGCAAATTATACCAGGGACCCAACTCCCAGCAACATATACATGTTATATTTTCTCTGCATAAAGTTTTTAAAACCAACTACTACATGTAGAATTCCAGATTTCCAAACTTCCTTGAAGACTGGGAAATCTAGCAATGCTAGACCTCCATCATCATAAGGAAAGAGCAGACCAGCTCCCTTCTGAAACAATGTATGCTCTTCCTCAGGTCCACGCAGCCTGTCTCTCCCTTTATTGGGTGGCCAGTTTGAGTCACATTACTGGTACCGGCAGGAATTTATACATGCAAGACCCCTGCCTTACTCAAACACTGCAGAAAGTAGCCAACCATATACACCGACCACCTGCAACCCACATTCTTTTCTCTCAAAAACCAAGCTTGTTTTAAACAACATCCCGTGTCCCACAGAATGATCCACAGATGCTGGCTGCAGGTACTTACCTTTAGAGCGGCTGTCCCAGCATACTGTCTGCTAATGGAGTCACCATTGTTGGCCCACATTATCTGATATATCCGATTGCATTTCACCGGTAGTGGCTGCTCCGGGGGCATCACACCTAATTTTTTCAGCTAAAATTAATACATTGGTAGATTAACTGCATATAAGCCAGGAAATCATAGCATAAAACGTATACTGCAGAGAAAGGAAGGCTATGCCTGTACAATTAAGATCCTTAAATAAAGGAAATGATGTTTTCAGACTTTTTTCCAAATAAAGTCCCACTTGAAAGACAGCTTTCTGAATTGCTACAGCTGAATAAATAGAATAAAAATTTTATACTGTTTTGGCATGATTTTTAAAGTGTAGGCTCATACTACTATATTTTGTCTTGTTTGTTTGGAGGAGTTTTTTTGTTGTTGTTTTGTTTCATTTGGCCATGTCCATGGCTTGCGGCCAGGGATTTAACCCTTATCTTCATTTTAAATTTGCCTATGAGGTAAAACTAAATAGCGAAGAAATCATATAGAAACAACAAGTTCCTGGCGTGGCGAGGTGGTTAACGGATCGGACTAGAAATCACGAGGTTGCGGGTTTGATCCCTGGCCTTGGTCAGTGGGTTAAGGAACTGGCATTGCCGTGAGCTGGGGTGTAGGCCGGTGGCTACAGCTCTGATTAGACCCCTAGCTTGGGAACCTCCATATGTTGCGAGAGTAGCCCTAGAAAAGGCAAAAAGACAAAAAAAAAAAAAAAAAAAAAAAAAAAAGAAACAACAATATTGATAGTAGCAGAGCAGTAAGAACCCAACAAATGTTAATTCTGCTGCCACATTCTAAGAGCCTTTTAAAAATAAATTATCTCATTTACTCCTCATAACAACCCTATGTGATCAATACTCTACCCCCCATTTTAAGGATGAAGAGAGAAAGGTTTGGAGAAGTTGAGTTCTTTGCAATGGGTTCAATATCTCATCTGTGGTAGAGCCAGGGCTTGATCTCCAAAACCTGGCTAAACCTGGCTGCTTCAATGTGACACTAGAAGGCGTCCTTAATAGACAGTCACAAGATTACATTAGGGGGAAAAAAAAAATGCTAGGAATGTCAATTCTGAGAATTTGTTACCCAGGTGTTGGAGGCTGAGAGATCTAAAAGGGGACACTGAGTTAAGAGATATAATGACTACAGGAAACAGTTGCCACCACAAGGACTGGAGCACAAAGAGAAGAGGCTGGTTCTGAGGTGCCAAGGGAACCACAGCCCCAGACAGGATGCTGATAATGGGAATAAAACACAGGTGAAGAAAGTAGTCCCTTTTTCCTCCCCCAGCCTCATGCCCCCTATTGACAGAGCCTGACGTGGAACCAGGTGGTCAAGCAGAAAGGTGATGTGCAGACCCCATGCCCCGAGTACAGAAGGGAGGGTTTGGGTCTGAGAGAGAAAAGAAAATGACCACACAGTGCCACCCAGTAAAATTCTAAATGCTGGGCTTCATATTCTTGAAATGAGTACTTAAGAAAACACCTCTTTTTTCAACTGATTTCTAGTGAAGGTTGCACTTTCCAGGTTTTAAAGCAACAAGGATACTTGCATGGTATAAATGTTCTACAGAACAAACATATAGTACCTTGTTTACATGTTAAAAACAAATTAAAAATGAATATTTACAATCCAGTGGACTCCAAATTACCTGCTGTTCCATGACCACTCGTGCGATGGCAGCTTGGACCACGTTGGTGCGATCCAGGCAGTCCATGCAATTAACGCGAAAAATCCCTTCTTGTTTACATATTACCCCAGCTTGATCAACCCTTTCAAAAATAGTATGGAATTATTTTACAATATGTAATACTTTTAAGTTTTCTAAAACCTCCAATTCTTTAAAGTATAGCATTTTTAAAAAGCAGCATTAGTTATCAATTTGCTTGCACTATTCTTATGTGGCAGACATTACTAAGACTTTTGTATACATTATTAATTTACACAATAACTTGACACAGAAGATATTATCCCATTTTGAGAAAAAAAAAAAAAGGCTGAAGCACAGAAAGAGAGACTTGGCCTGAGTCACACAATATTAGGCAGAGCTGACATAACCTGTCGTTATGCTTTTCTATACTTTTAAAACCAGAATGCACTTTATTTTTTTTATTTATTTATTTTTTTGTCTTTTTGCTATTTCTTGGGCCACTCACGCAGCATATGGAGGTTCCCAGGCTAGGGGTCCAATCGGAGCTGTAGCCACTAGCCTACGCAAGAGCCACAGCAACGCCGGATCCGAGCCGCGTCTGCGACCTACACCACAGCTCAAGGCAACGCCGGATCGTTAACCCACTGAGCAAGGGCAGGGACCGAACCCGCAACCTCATGGTTCCCAGTCGGATTCGTTAACCACTGCGCCACGACGGGAACTCCAGAATGCACTTTAAATACCATCCTGTTTCTCCTCTTTTTTGGGGCTGGTAGTGGTGCTATGCCCTTGGGATTCGGAAGTTCCCAGGCCAGGGATCAAACCCAAGCCACAGCAGTGACAACACCAAATCCTTAATTGCTAGGCCACTAGGGAACTCCCTGCTCCTCCTTTTTGACTCCAAGTTTTAATGCATCTAAACTAGCTTGAACAGACACTCTACCACCCAGTGAGGAATCATGCAGCATGCCTCGCTCATCTAATTTCTCTGCCACTTATAGCCTTAAAATCTAATCAAATGTTCTCTTCTGTCCCTTAAGCCAATTTTCTTCCTCCTACATCTCCCTCCTAGAGTCTAAGAAACATCTTCCCTCTCTGACAATTTTTAAATGCCTCAAAACTGACACTAAATACTTCTAAGCCTTCATCCTCACGTTAGGGACCAGGAGGAAATACAGAACACAGAGCATGAGAAGGAATTCTAGTTCCAGAGCACTTCACTTCATTTTGCCCAACCATCTGACTCCTCTTCCCTGCTCAAAGCTAACAATGCCTAATGACTAACACTCTCCTGAAGAGGAGAATAGGGATTGGGAAGCAGAAGAAGAAAAACAAAAATTCTTTCTCAGCCTGCTGCTACTATTTTAACACTTAGTGGTACTAGAAAAATATATATGCTTTCAAGACCAAGAGTCTGTCAAACTGGATTCTTATGAAATACCTACCAACACCACTTCATGTCAAGAATAATGTCATAAATGGCATCTGTTAGTGTTTGAACATTTTCAAACTTCATTCCTCGGCTAAAATACATGCCAAAAGAAAGAAAAAAATATTTAATAATAGTTTTTCCCCTATAGCTCAAGATATGATATTTAAGGCTGCTTGGAAAAATTAAAGAAAATTATTACTATAAATACATGAGATTAACATGATTAAAGATTATATAGGCAATTATATACATGTTTAGCTAATCTGCATTATGAAAGAAAATATGCTTATCAATACACTGAAACATATCATAGGTATCAGAAACTTCTTTCCCCACCAAATTTTCTTTCTTTTTTCTTTTTTCCCTTTTTATGACCACACCTGTGGCATGTGGAAGTTCCTAGGAGAGGGGTCAAATGGGAGCCACAGCTGCAGTTCTATGCCACAGCAACACAGGATCCAAGCTGCATCTGTGACTTATACCACAGCCTGCAGCAACCATCCTTAACCCACTGGGTGAGGTCAGGGATAGAACCCACATCCTCACAGAGACAACATTGAATTCTTAACTCCCTGAGCCACAATGGGAACTCCTCCCATGAAATTTTCATTATCTACCTAAATGCACCCACATTAGAGCCAGGATACAACAAAAGAAACTTTCTTTCAGAATACACATAAGTGAAAGTTACCATCCAAATTATTGTTATTTTTCCAGAGCAAACTCTAGTGAAGCTTATGTATATGGAGAGAAGTATTACTAACAGAGATGAAAACAGCTGGGTGATTTTTAAGTAAGGGAACGTATTACTTCTCTCAGGCTCAAACTCAAGCAGAAAGTGGATAATGAAAGAAAAAAGAGAACTTGAAGTCTCCAAGTCATTTTGGAACAAAAAGACTGTAAGTACTTCAGGAACAATTAAATTCCTAGGCAAAATAAAACCCATTTGAACATAGCTATGTAAACAAAGGATACCCCTTTCCTTTCTCACCATGAGGAGAAAGAGAAATTTTTCTTCCCAGTAAAAAGAGAAACCAAGGTCCCTGCGGTTGTATATACCGCAAACAATGAAACGGATCAAAACTCATCTCGGGAAGCCACCTTACCAGTGCTCATGGAAGTCAAAGGAGACATAAGTGAGCTGTGAGTTGTTAAAGAGCAATACTTGCTTCAGGTAAGCATCGCCAATAATTTTTTCTCTTCCTGCCTGGTCTACCAAGTTAATAATAACCTGTGAGAATACAGAAAAGGAAAAAAATCAGTTTAATCAGACATTAGACTCATAATATGATTTTTACTATATTTAGAATGATGTCTTAGAAATTATTTTATAGTCAAGCTCACAAATTAAACCACTCGAGCATCAGTTTTCTTCCCCTAAAAAATTAGATTTTCAGGGAGTTCCTGTTGTGGTTCAGCAATGACAAACCCAACTGGTATTCATGAGGATGCAGATTCTGTCCCTGGCCTGGCTCAGTGGGTTAAGGTGCCGTGAGCTGCAGTGCAGGTCAAAGACTTGACTTGGATCCCGAGTTGCTGTGGCTGTGGCGTAGACTGGCAGCTGCAGTTCCAATTTGACCCCTAGTCTGGAATTTCCATATGCTGCCCATGTAGCCCTAAAAAAGCAAAAAAAAAAAAAAAAAAAAAAAATTTTTTTTTTCATTTGTTACACTTTGATTTATGAGAATTGTTTGTATCAATGGCATGAATGGTCTTCTAGAGTGCTACAAGTTCAGTTAGAAAAAAATGGGTAAAAGATAAAAAAGGATATCACAAGAGAAAACAAATAGCCAGTAAACATGACAACTTTATTAGCAAATAAATGCAAAATGTAAAACAGAAAACTAGTTTTCACCTATGGACAGGCAAAAACTGAATACTAAGTATAGACAGCATTGGTGAATACACGGGGAAATGGGCACAGGCTCCCATTATTGCTGACAGTGAAAACTAGTACGATCTTTTGGGGAGTAACTGAGTGGTGTCAACCTAAAATAAGTGTGCTGTTTAACCCAGCCATTTCACCTCTGGATATTTACTCCATAAAGCACACAAGTATTCCAAAATATATAAAAAAAATTTTTTTAGAGAATTCTGAAATAGCAAAAGCTATACCCTAAAGGTCCACCAATGGTTAAAAAGCCACCATGAGCTCTTAAGTGAAAACAGGTGCAAAACAGTATATAAGGTACAGCTTATAGCCCTCTTTTGAGTTAAATTTTGAATTACATATATGCATGTGTCAAGATGTTTTGTGCTGCAAATGACAAATTACTGACTCAAATCTCAGAACAGAAGTCTGTTCTGAACTTCAGAAGTCTGGAGGTTGAATGGTTCACAGAATTGCTTTCTTCAGTGGTTACCAGTTCTTTCCACCTTTCATTCTACCATCTCAGGCATATTGGTCAATCCTCAGGCTAATGAACTAGCCCTGACATAGCTGCAGCAGTACCAATTAAATCCAGACACAACAACCAGAGAGGGACTATGAGTTCCTAAATCTCTTTTTATTAGAGCCTGAACTCTTTCCCAGAGCCTCCCAGCAGACTTCCCCTCACATCAGACCTCTTGGCCAAAATGTCAACAACACACACAGCCCAACACCTAAGCCAATCACGGGCAAGATAAACAGTGGTGACACAACACCTGAGTCAGACCGAGCGTGGGCCCACTTCCTGAAGAGGGAGGAGAATTGGATAAAGGGACACTCTTGGAGTACTATTAGGAGTGTCTGCTCAACATACACCCGTAAAACTGATGTGTACAAACAGGTCATGAAGTCGAGAGGAAGCAGGAATGAGGGTGGTGAGGAGGCTATTCTGTTTCCTTTACATACCTCAATATTGCTTCAATTTTTACAATGATAAAGTGTTACATTTAAATTGTGGCTTATTCTCTACAATGCTACTGATAATTACATATATTGCCAATACATGAAATTTGCTCATTGTAAAAACTTCCAAATTGGATAAAGGTCACATACTTCCTGACCACATCCCAGTCCACAGCTTTCCCTGAAGATAACTGTTACAGTTTGAAGCTTTCAGACCACCTCAATGCTCTCCTGTATAAATGCACGTGCCCTATGTGGGCGAGAGAACACACACATACATATGGAAGAGAACAACATATGTATAAAATGACGGGGGAGGGGGGCGGTTCTGTGGGGTTTTAAAAATGGTAACACACCATATGCTGTTTCACAATTCTCTCACTCCACTATAGGATTTTAAGATCTTTCCACGTTAGTACATAGATAAATCTACTTCATCATTTTCAAGCATTTATAGCCAACAATTCAGATATGCTGTACTTCATTGCCCCATTGACCTTCTAATGAACAGTTAGGGGGTTTTTTATGTTGCAATAAATGTTCCTATACATACCTCCCTGATTGAAAACATGTTTCTCTCAGGGAGACTGACTGATTGATTGACTGATTTTGTATTAGAGTTCCAGCTAGCTGCTCCACATCCTTGACAAAACCGGCATTTCCCTTTTATATTTTAGTCATTCTGGTGTGTGAGTGGAGGTTTTAGTTTGTTATTTTCACAAAATTTAAAGAAACAGATACAGAACCAATTCTAAAAATATGAAGGAACACTAATTACTACAGATCAAATCCCACCTGTTTTTTGTAAATTTTCAGCTGTTCTTCAAAATGGGCACAGAAATAGGCAACCGTGTCCTTTTCACCTACAAAGAAGTGATACAAAATCTATTTTTCCTTCCCATGTTTAAGACAGAAATTAGTATTTATTCCATCTTTATTCTTAAATAGTTCACTGACAGCCCAAATGTAACTAAGATTGTCAAAAGCCAGTATTTTAAAATGAAATGCTAAGCCGAAGAGCTCTGATTTCTTTTTTCCTCCCCAACTGAAATATACTGAAGGTGGCAACTATGAAACCATGATATTTATTATTTATATACCTAGTCTACTTGTCAGATATAAACAATTTTTAAATCAGCCTCATTCAGTAATCTATTAAGATTGATATAATTTAGCTATTCCAGTGCTAAAATTAAAATATTGGAAGAAATTAAATCTTTAATATTTAAAACAACAACAATAAACCTTTCACAGCAAAACTTCTGTGGTAAAGGCATCTTATCCTTTTTTGTAGATGCTGTCTAGTTATTTCCTACTTCTACAAATACTGGCTATATTTACACTTTCCCAAAATTAAGTATGCAATAAAGTGTTCCTCAAAGAAACAACAAATTAAAATCTGTGAAATAACATGTTTTGCTCTATTTTGGAATTTTTTAATTGTGAATTACTTAAATTGTCAACAATCGTTATTACTTTCAGGATTATTATATCATTATTAAATTTCACCGTACGAGCTACTGTTTGAAATGAAGTAGCTGGCAAAACAAATCCAAACCTATAAAGTATCTAATATTTTTAAAATATTCCCTCTGAAATTGTGTGCAACAGGCTTACTTCTGTCCAGCCGAGGTCTTGGATTATATCGATATCCAACCTGGCTCCAAAAGACAGGCACAGAGCCTCGTGTTTGAATAAATGACAAAGTATGATTATGCACGTGAATTAATTGCTCAGTCTCCACATAATTTGCAACATTTCCATTTTTATCCACTCCTCTTCGTTTATAACGCATTCCTAAAAAATTTAAAACGGAAAACAGCAACACTTAAAAAAAATGATTTAGTGGCTAGCTATGATTCTTAACCAAATCTGTATCTTTCAGGATGGCCTTGGGGATCTAATGTGCAACTGCCAGGCAGAACAATATCCACTTAGCCCAAATCATGCCTGTATTCATCATTGTTTTTTAAAAGTTGACGCTGAGATAGTTCCTGTGAACTGAAAGCGGAGGGTTTTCCCAAAGGTGCTAGCACTCAGGAAGGATTTATTACTGTGAAACAGACTGTCAGTAGGAACAATGGTATTTAGAAGCACATCCCAAGCGACTTTCATCTCTTTTCCATATATATACCTCCCTTCCTTTCCCCTCCTTTTGTTAACTCTCCCCCATTCACTTCTCTCCAAAAAATTGGTCCCCAATTACATCATACTATTGAGAATCACTGAGCACTTTGAAGCCAACTCTGCTTCCAAATCCATTATTGTCATTAGCATTTCAATACATCTGCAGATGTTCCATTCTCGCCTGGATTGCATTTGCACATATTACAGCCCTCCACTCACCTGCTCTGTGCCTACTGCGGCGTGAAATGAGGGCCACCAGAAATCGTGGGTGAATGTCATCTACGCAGGTGGACTCCTGAGAGGGAGTCTCCGGGCTGCTTTTCTCATCATCAGATGACTCATTATAATTAACCACAAGTTCCTCAATCTGTACAAAACCTTGGATAATGGGGATAATCCAAAAGTCCACATCCGGTGTCTGAAAATAATATGAACATCATGTCGTTTCTATGCTGTATAGCACTGGTACTTTCTTAAATCCAAACAGTAGCTAGCACATACTTGTTAGTTTATTAGAAGTAGAAACCTTCCATCCTTTGACCATGTTTTCTGCTTACTGGAGACCACCAAGGAAGGGAGGGAGGGGACGGAGGGGAGGCAGTCCCCTTTATAGCAGTCATTCAAGAAGAGCTGCCTGAGAGGCACCACAGCATATGGGCCAGACTACTGGGTACAAATGCAAGTCCACTTCGCTCAGGTGAATCACTTAATCTCGCCATACCACCACAATAAGGTTGTTGTGAAGATTAAATGAGTAAAATCTAAAGGGTTTTTCGGAGTTCCCGTGGTGGCGCAGTGGTTAACGAATCTGACTGGGAACCATGAGGTTGCAGGTTCGATCCCTGCCCTTGCTTAGTGGGTTAACGATCCAGCGTTGCCGTGAGCTGTGGTGTAGGTTGCAGACACGGCTTGGATCCTGCGCTGCTGTAGCTCTGGCGTAGGCCAGCGGCTATAGCTGCGATTCGACCCCTAGCCTGGGAACCTCCATATGCCACAGGAGCGGCCCAAGAAATGGCAAAAAGACAAAAAAATAAATAAATAAAAATAAAGGGTTTTTAGCACGGTGCCTTCCTTATAATAAGGATTTAATAAATAGTGCTATTACAATTATTCCTGCTGGTATAGGAAAAAAAGCGTAAAGGCTGATTTTCAACTCCCAACTTTAATAAAAATACAACCAACTCTGATTATTTTATTATGAAACACAGAGGTCTACTCTATTTCCTACTTTAGAAAAAGTCTTGCTTTGCCAGGCTATAATCCAAGTAGTAAATGCCAAAAAAAATCCTTTCCATAAATATCTTATTTTAAAAAGTCATCCATGGAAACTCCCATTGCAGCTCAGCAGTAATGAGCCCAACTAGTATCCATGAGGATGTGGGTCTGATCCCTGACATCGCTCTGTGGGTTAAGGATCTGGCATTGCCATGAGCTATGGTGTAGGTCAAAGAGGGGGCTTGGGTCCCACGTTGCTGTGGCTACGGTGTAGGCCAGCAGCTGTAGCTCAGATCTGACCCGTAGCCAGAGAACTTCCATATGCCACGGGTGTGGCCCTAAAAAAAAAAAAGTCATCCAATGTAATTACGAGAGTATTAATTAGAGATTTCCTCTTCTGTGCTTTTTAGACTAAAAATACTCAGATTTCTCAACTGGGACATGTACGCGGGACAGCAAAGGATGAAAGGTGCTCCAGAGAAGGTGTTCTTAGTCCCTCTTTCTCTATGTCCATAACTGTATCTAGCCTCTATTCAGCATTAACTTCAAATCTACCTCTTCTTTTACAACCATATATCGGGGTCCTATCTCACAATTTTATGAAGCCTGCAGGCAAGATCTTAGGAAGATGGTTAGAGTTGAAAATAGTCAAGTGAAGGGTCTAGCTATACTCATTTTTAGCATCATTCTCATTATTTGTACTTTTGTTCTAGCAAGAAATGCAAAACTCTTGACTAGAGAAATGTATGCTGCCAAATGCCATCTTTATTATGTCATCGGTTTCAAATGGTAATGCTAAGTGTCTGACAAAAAACTCTGCAAAACATTTTCAAACTTAATATATCAGCAAACAAGACAAAAAGTCATTATAGATATTTAGTTTTCTCCTTTACCACTGAGGTTTGGTGGTCATCGTTTCATCAGCATCATAGACAAAAGAGAACATTTTAGAGAGGTGAGGCAGGAAAGATACCTAGTTTTAGATACTACCAGAAAAAGAAGTCAAAATCATTTATACTAACCACCACCAAGAGGGAGAAATAGAAAGAAAAAAATGTGAACTTTCTGAAAGCTTAAGAAAATTTGTGACTCTCTTCAGCTTTTTTGCCCAACCTGTAATTGGCACATAGTAGGCCTCTCATAAATACTGGTTGATTGAGTAAATGTATTGCCCTTAGACAGTCATAATTCTCTGACATACATGACAGAGTAAAGGAAGAAGGCAGTCATTAAACCAGAAGGAACCTCATGCAATAATCTCATCATAGTCCCTGTCTTCCCTGATTCGCATAATGGCAGTACTGCAATATTCTTAGAGCTCTGTCTGTTCCAATTCCCAGAAGAAGAAAGAAGAACATTAAACAACTGTATCATCAAAGGAAAACTGGGCTTCAATATTTCCAATGGGTGCAAACAAAATAGCTCTTTTACAGGAACTCTACAGATATTAGTTCCACAGCCTTAAATTAAGACTATCCCATGGGAATCTTCTAAAAAGATAGGCCTGCGGCTATACAGGCGAATTGTGAACTGCCTTAAAATAGTGCCTTGATTTTTCCTAGCTAAATGATTCCCATTCTACAGGGAAAACACCATGTGAGACTTTATTTCAGGAAAATTTAAAAATATTTGCTTAATAACTATAACTACCTTAGAATATTTTAGAAACAACTACTCACACCAATCTCAGTAAGGTCTTGTATCATATATTTATTCCAAAAAAATCGGTCATCAACCTGGAGAAGGTAGAGAATAAATAGTTCAGAGACACGTTTCAGTTTTCCTATAGAAGATAAATGGGTCCATAAACTGTTCCAGGGCAAACCCTGTTCTGAGCTGTGAAGGGTACCTTTTGCCAGAGGGGGCGGGGGTCCCCCTCCCCAGCACTTTGCCTCTGCACCGAATTGGTCAGGTCATAGGTCAAGCTATAGTAAAAAGATTCGGAGTCCATGAACATCTTCAGCAACTCCTCAAGTAATCTTCTCTCCAACCTCTCCTTTTCTTTACTTTCTTTAACCTGTAAGAAATGAATCTACTATTATTGCAGGAATTGAATTTAAATACCACACAACCCCCTAAGAGAAAAGTGAAAATAATTCCAAGGACAGGCAGAGATGGTGCTTCAATATGACAAGTAAATAAGTTTACTAGCAGAAGAGTCACCCCTCAATTTAAAACTAATCAAAGATGAATTCCAAGCCCATATCAATTAAACTCTTACTTTCTTTTTATTAGGCGCAGACACATTAGATTTAATATGTGTAAAGGTCTTCAACAGAAACTTCGAATCATCAGGAGATGGTACAATCTTCTCTGGTTTGTTAATCCCAAAATGATGCTTCTTACAGAGCTAAATAATTAGGAAGAGAAAGAATTCATTATTACTAATATCTGCTTGTTAAACATACAAGTATGAGTGCAGACGTGCTGCTACTGCTCTTGCACCGTGGTTAAAATCTCAAAAGCAGGTAAAAGGGCCCTGTAGATAACTTATTTTAGGAAACACAGCTGTGGTTTCAAGGATTAGAAAGTCATAGTAGGGGATAAGCAAAGGATACAGGGCAGGATATACTTAGGATTTAGGAGTAGAAAATTCAGGCTAGGATCAGAATTGTAATAGGTTCTCATCTGATATAACTGAAGAATCAAATACTCTGAGGTTCATTAATACTTTAAAAATTAGCACGTAAGATTTAAAATATTGTAAAATACACATGTGCTATACTTTAGGCTCATTTCTTTACAGCAATCTGTGCTCAACATTCATGCTAGGCAACTGAGTGCTTTGAGTGAGAAGGTGTCAAGAGTGTGCTCTATTGGCCAGACACCTATGGTAAAATTCATCTTTGACAAAGGAGGCAAGAACATAAAATGAGAAAAGACAGTCTTTTCAACAAGCATTGCTGGGAAACCTGGACAGCTGAATGCAAAATAATGAAACTAGAACACACCCGCACACTATGCATGAAAATAAATTCAAAATGGCTTAAAGACTTAAACATAAGACAAGACACCATCAAGCTCCTGGAAGAGAACATGGGCAAAACATTCTCTGACATCAACCTTACAAATGTTTTCTCAGGTCAGTCTCCCAAAGTAACAGAAATAAAAGCAAAAATAAACCAATGGGACCTAATCAAACTGACAGGCTTTTGCATAGCAAAGAAAACCAAAAAGAAAACAAAAAGACAACTTACAGAATGGGAGAAAATAGTTTCAAATGATGCAACTGACAAGGGCTTAATCTCTAAAATACACAAACAACTTATGCAACTCAACAGCAAAAAAGCCAACAACCCAATTGAAAAATGGACAAAAGACTTGAATAGACATTTCTCCACGGAAGATATACAGATAGCCAACAAGCACATGGAAAAATGCTCAACATCACTGATTATTAGAAAAATGCGAATCAAAACTACAAGATACCACCTCACACCAGTCAGAATGGCCTTCTTTAATAAGTCACACAAATTACAAATACTGGAGGGGATGTGGAAAAAAGGGCCCTACTGCACTGTTGGTGGGAACAGAAGCTGGTACAACTACTATAGAGAACAGTATGGAGGTACCTTAGAAAACTATACATAGAACTACCATATGACCCAGCAATCTCACTTTTGGGCATATATCCAGACAAAACTTTCCTTGAAAAAGACACATGCACCCGCATGTTCACTGCAGCACTATTCACAATATAGTCAAAACATGGAAACAACCCAAATGTCCATCAACAGATGATTGGATTAGGAAGATGTGGTGTCACACACAGTGGAATACTACTCAGCCATAAAAAAGAACAAAATAATGCCATTTGCAGCAACATGGATGGAACTAAGAGACTCTCATACTAAGTGAAGAAAGTCAGAAAAAGACAAATACCTTATGATATCACTTATATCTGGAATCTAATATATGGTACAAATGAACCTTTCCACAGAAAAGAAACTCATGGACTTGGAGAATAGACTTGTGGTTGCCAAGGGGGAGGAGGAGGAGGGAGTGGGATGGATGGGGTGCTTGGGGTTAATAGATGAAGACTATTGCCTTTGGGATGGATTAGAAATGAGATCCTGCTGTGTAGCAATGGGAACTATGTCTGGTCACTTATGGTAGAGCATGATAATGTGAAAAAAAAGAATGTATACATGTATGTGCAACGGAGTCACCATGCTGTACAGTAGAAAACTGACAGAACACTTTACGCCAGCTACAATGGAAAAAATAAAAATCACTGTATAAAAAAAAAATGAGTGTGCTCTATTGGGAATCTTAAAAGCCAGGTATTTCAACAACTCTCTCCTCCTGTCCTTACACATACTAATGAAATCAGCATAAAAACACACTCTTCGGGTCCAGAGATTAAATTAGAAGAACTGGAAAGTAGGGGTTTCAGGAAATGCACAGTCCCGCCGACAAAGGTGAGGAAGAGAATGGGAAGATGTTAGGACAAGAGAAGAGCACAGAGGTGCTTGAGATGACTACCTAGTTAGAGTCAAGCATTTGACATTTAACTTCACGTGGCTCAGCACACAAAGCAAATATTCTAAAAAAGGGCACAAGGATCCTATCGGCCATATGCAGACTAATTCCATTTTTTCAATACACTGGTTTTATTGCTATGCTATTCAGTAGGCTACTGTTGAGAGCTAACAGTTACTAAATGTTTTTTAGTAATGTCTTACTTACAAAGTAACTATTACTAGATAATAAACAGGATGAAAAACACCTAATGAGGAGAACAGAAACTAGTCAAAGCTTTGGGTTATAAATTTTTTTAAAAAGGAAGAGGATGGTTCCTATTTTATCATATTTGGAAGTGGACAATTTCGTCAATTATACTTCAGTAAACTGGGGGGGGGGATGGAATTGGAGACATAATTGGACTAAGAATTCAGATGTAATAATACAATCTTATGGGTTTTATGCCTTTTCAAAGTTACGACTATCAAACGTCCTCTTCACACATGATTCACAACATGATTACAAGGGAACTAAAAGTGAAGTAAAAAAAGATTTATGGTCATCCTTCCAAAACTGAGCTAACTCAATTTCCCTTCAAATAAGTAAAACTAGCCAATCTTGAGATGATGGGGAAGGGAGAGAACCAAGCGTACTCTCCCCTCCTTCTGCAGATCACTTCCTCCAGCACAGAAACATGCTGATCTCTCCTCTAACACCTTCACTTGACACTCTTCCTTGATCAGCTACAGTCCTCCTCCTTTGTACTCTGTACTTCACTGTCTCCCTTTCTCTCGCAAGCCCTCTCCAACCTGGCTCTGGCCCCCACTACTCCACCTAAACCCATCCAAACCCATCACCAGTGTGACAAATGACCTCCACTTGGCTAAAGGCAACGGTGGATTCTTGGCCTTTATCTTAACACTCATAGGCATTTGACACAGTTCATCTCCCCTCATCCCCTCTGATACACCATCTTGCCTGCCTTTTTTATTTCGTTTACTGGTTCTTTCCCAACCATTTGACGTCTTAATGTCTTGGCAGCTTAAAGGCCAGTCCTTGACTCCCTTCTCTATTTGGACTTACACCCTCAAAAATTTCATTTACTCTCAAGGTTTCAATTCCCGTCTTCATGCCAACCCTTCCTTCCCGCCTATACATATGTTTTCTTTCCCGCTCTTCTCAAAATTCTAGATGCACACATCCCAATGTTTCCACCTGGATTTCCACCAGGTACCTCACACTCAACATGTCCAAAACTACTCTCACCTTATTCCTGCTGCCCTCCTCTCCTTCGGCTCTCCTTCCCCTGCTTACTCCCCTCCACCCAATCAACCTCCCTGCTGTTCCTCAACATCAGACTTCTTCCACCTCAGGGCCTTTGCTTTAGCTGTTCTCTCTGCCCAGGTCTCTTACCACAATCTCCACCCCTGGGCACTCCACTCACCACCCTTACTGGATTCAACTTTTATTTCCCACAGCATTTATTACTTTCCAACACATGACATAATAAATTATGTTGATGTTTATCATCTGCCCTTGCCCCACTAAAATTAAGTTCCATAACAGCAGAGATCTTTGTTTTACTGACTCATGTATCTCCAGAGCCTTAGTAGTAGCTGGTACAGGAGATCTCAAAAAAACATTTGTTAAATGAATGAATGGGCTCTGATGCTATAGATATAAGTGGTAACCTCCAGACTGACTCACGGGGCATAAAAGCAGTCCTGGGAAACCACCACTCCTCCCCTTCTATGAATATACCTCACACTCCCCCACTTCCCGTAGTGCAGAATCACTGAGGCAGCAGAGGCACTCTCCTACTTGTGGCACTGAGCAACTAACTGTTGGTGAGTGATTTTTACATAAAATGTTAGTAATTATCTAGTCATATTAACATTTTCTTTAAAATACTTGAAAACATGCCTCAAACCTAGTTATAGATTGTTACAATTTTAATATTCAAAATAGGATATTATGCATTTGTCAGGTACAGTTATTTCTTAATTAAGAGCATTCAAGCCAGCAAAATTTTCTCCCAGGAATATATCAAAGATGATTCTAAATATCTAGCTATTCTAAAGCAATCTTGAAGCAGCACACCTAGTCTGCACCCACGCTCTCCTCACTCTCCGAAGGATGGGAGTTGTTTTTCTGTGCAAGGCTAGTCTCCTGTTATGTCTCCTTTAGGATCAGGACCACTGCTCCATTATTCACCCCTCTCTCCCTGTTATTCCAACCTTTCTCTAATAGGCCCTTTCCTACCACCTTTTAACACTTTCAAGTTTACCAGAATCTTTTATTTCAAATCCATTCCCCAGCCCTGGAATCTCCTCCATGATTTAGCGGGGTAGCGTCACAGCCACTGGGACTGTGAGGACTGTAGTCTGATTGGAGCAGGTCAAACTGAAACTGCTCATGTGGAGTGAAACAAGGTCCCCCTCACTCTGAAAAGGACAAACCTTTTGTCTAAGAATGTGACACTATTGATCACTCCCCTGCCATCTCCTTCTCTGGTCCCCAGGACACCATCTCTCTGGGTTCTTCCTCTTCCTCTCACTGTTCCTTCTCCATCTTCTTTGTTGGCATCTCTATCGCTAAAGATGACAGTGGTTCCCAAGGTTCTATCTTTAGCTTTATTCCCACCCTTCATGTTCTGCCCAGAAAATTTCATCCTCTTTCTTCATTTTAACTACCACTATGTTTAACACCACATTTCTAACTCCACTCTTGTTCTGAGCTCATGGCCCCAAAATATAACATCTACCCATAACTGACACACTAGCCCTTCAAGTTCAGCATCTCCCAAACTGACCAGCACGTTTCCCAAATCTCGTTCCTTCTCTGCTATGCCCTATCTCAGGCAACGACTACACCACCACTGGATCACTTAAGCGAGAAAACCTGGAGTCATCTTCCATTGTTCTCTTTGCTAAGGTCTCTCCCATCAATCCAACTATTTCATGCTGACTGTTAATATGTTAGTTCAGAACCTTATCTTTTGCCCAGACAAGTGTTTCTCAAGGGAGGTGCTAATGGCTTAACAGATGGAGAGTTCTTTAATGCACAATTATCCTACTAGGGCAGACAACCTAACAGCCTCCTTTTGTGAACTGGGGAGTCGACTCCAGCACCAGGCTTAAAGTACTGGACATGGCTCCAGGCCCCAATCTCCAATATAGCCCGTTTGGTTCCCCTGACTACACTGGGTCCAAATCTCCACTCAACACTGCCTGCTTATGAGTCCAAACCCAGGAGGCCTGTGACCTCTGTTTGATCTGCTGTTCCATTTACAGTGCATGAAGAAAAGATGCTACTTCCCTCTTCCTGGCAACATCATCTTTTTCTTTTCTTGTTTTTCAAATCTTTCTTCTTTCTTAACTTGGAATAGAGTTGATATTTAGATAACAGAGAGAAGATGCTACTTTCCTTTTCCTGGCAACATCTTTTTCTTTTCTTGTTTTTCAAATCTTTCTTATTCCTGAACTTGGAATAGAGTTGATAATAGAGGCCCTATATTTCTTAACTTCTTATCGACAACTCCAAATCCAAAACCTCTGAAACCTGAAAGTTTTTTTTTTTAAGCTTGTTACAAGCTCCTCTGATGACAAAATAAGCCCTGAACTGATATGAGGCTATTTATGGTCACTGTTTATCTTCCTTAGAATGAATATTCATATGATTCTTTAAGAGGTATGAATGTGTAGTATTGTAGCGTAACAGCCTATACTCACTGAGCACATAGAGAATACATCGGGTAACCGTTCAGAAATCCCCCAAAACCTGAATTATAAAACAAATATGGCCCCAAAGGTCTCAAATAAGGATGGTCATCTATTTAGCGAAGTCACCACACCATCTTATCCAGAAGTCTGTCTCTTAAAGCTGACTTTTCTAAATAGACACTTAATATCACTTTAAACATAAACATTTCCAGTGAATATTTTAGAAGCTTCCATATACATAGTTACATTTAGGAAAGAAAGCACAGACCATGACCTTTTTTAAAAGGTTAAATTCAGTCCTACCAAGAAATAGGAATAGAGAAAATTACTTTGTGGGATCCCTTCCAGTTTTAAAATGCTTTGTTTAGACAAAGCTCTTTTGGGATTTAAGCACATAGTGTGGACAGGGATCATCTTCCCTCTTCCAGAGGTCCAGCCAGTTCTGTGTAATATGTATTTAGGGGCTCTTATTACAACACTGACACGTACAATCTCAAAAACAAAACCACCACTACAGCCCTAGTTTTTCAATTACCCTAGCAACTTACATTTTACAACCAAGATTGAGGGCTGATGTTGCTGCTACTGTTTAGGAAAAGGAAAATAAATTATTATACTTTACAAGTTGGTATCTATTATGTCCATCTGGAGCTAAAAGTTTAAACAGATGTCTAATGGGAAACCAAATATGGAAAATGATGCAGTTATCTACTAAGGCAATGAGATACAGCAAAATAAGATATGCAGACATGGAACATAAGCCCATAAAACTTTAAAGATGTTAAAGGACATCTTTTCCAAAAGAAAGAATATCTATGTTCTCATTTATTTGAACGCCACAGATTCTTCATATTCTTGTATAGATTTTTTCCCCCCAGTGGCCACTGCTTTTGAAAAATAGTCTGACAGGCCCTCAAAAGGTTAAACACAGAGTTACAATATGACACAGCAATTTCATTCCTTGGTATGGAATTTCTTTCTCCCCAGAGAAATGAAAACAATATCCACCAAGTATGTGTCCACAATTGTCCACAGCAGTATTATTCATAACAGCCAAATGTCCATCAACTGATAATGAAAGAATAAAATGTGGTATATCCATACAATGGAATAAAAAGGAATTAAGTGTAGCACTGACACATGCTACAACAAAGACGAACCTTGAAAACATGATGCTAAATAAAAGAAGCAAGTCACAAAAGGCCACACTGTTATGAGTCCATTTATAAGAAATATTCAGAGTAGGCAAATTTAGAGAGATAGAAAATAGATTAGTGGTTGCCTAGGATTTGCCTGGGGTTTGAAGGCAAATGAGGAGTGACTGCTAATGAGTGCAAGGTTTATTTTTAGAGTGATGAACATGTTCTAAAACTGACTGTGGTGATGATTACAAAACTGTGAATATACTAAAAAGCACTGAATTATGTGCTTTAAATGGATGAACTGTATAGTATGAGAATTCTTTAAAAAAAAAACAACTGGCAAATAAATAAGGCCTATACCAAAAGTAAAAAATCAACTGAGGTAGAAAACTAGAAATTCTATTAATTCCAGACTCTTGAGATAAAACTGTTATTGCTCCAATGACAGAAGACAGGTGAGACCCTAGAAAATCTGAGAACAGACCACACTAAAGAGCCCAAAGGTCCTTCTGGAAAAGGGTAAGAACAGTGGGTATACAAATTGATACACAGATGCCCAAATTCCAAGAACATACAAAGAAGACATAAAAATCAACTTTGTTTAAGAAAGTCTTATGTGCACAAGATATGTATGGCCATGAAAAATAACAGGAGTTTAAAAAAAAAAAAAAAGTAGGAAAAAATATTCAAAGAAACAAAAACAAACTATTATGAAAATGTGAAAGTAATATTGCTCCTTCAATAAGCTGGGGCCAAATGGAAACAACCATTAAAACTTACCAAAATATTGACAATGATTCGTTTGTTCTTTTTTTTTTTTTTTTTTTTTTTTTCTTAGGGCCGCACTCACGGCATATGGAGGTTCCCAGGCTAGGGGCTGAATCGGAGCTATAGTTGCCGACCTACACCACAGCTCACGGCAACACCAGATCCTGAACCCACTGAGTGAGGTCAGGGAACCTACACCTTCATGGTTCCCAGTCGGATTCATTTCTGCTGCACCACAACAGGAACTCCCAATGATTATTTCTAAGTGTTTTTTTTTTCCCCCTTCTCCTCAGTTATAATTTACTGTACAAGCAAGACAAAAACAAAAACCACACATAAATTATCATACTTCTAAAAACTTCTTTTAAATGAAGTTATATGGAGATGAAATAAGGATATTAAAGGTTTAAATTAACATGTCAGAAAATAAGCAACTTGCTCTTGATTTTCAACATATCTGTTCTTTGCCCTTCCTCCTATTGTTCACTGTTGGAAAGCTCCATTACCAGAAGAGAGAATTAGAAGGAGGAGGAAAAAGACTTAAATATAAATTTCTAAACTTATATTCTCTTGAGAGAAAGGGATGCCACACTACGAAAATGAGATCTAGAATCTCCAAAATCATGTTTACCCCTAATTAGCAAGGGTCAATATGTAAATATTTCCAACTCTTAACACAGACCATACTTTTTAGTACCCCTGATAAACACATAGCTCAGACTGTCCAGCAGTGTTGTACAAATACTCAGCTATGGGGGGAATATCTTATTTTCATCTTTTTTTTTTTTTTTTTTTTTGCTTTTTTAGGGCTGCACTTGTGGCATACGGAGATTCCCGGGCTAAGGGTTGAATTGGAGCTGTAGCTGCCAGCCTACACCACAACCACACCAACGCAGGATCCAAGCTGTGTCTGCAACCTACACCACAGCTCATGGCAACAGCGGATCTTTAAACCCACTGAGCGAGGCCAGGGATTGAACCTGCATCCTCATGGATGCTAGTCAGATTCATTAATTGTTGAGCCACAACGGGAACTCCTTATTTTCATTTTCATTTGAAGACAATCTCTTTCACTTGAAAGTATCAAAAGAGGAAAAGTCTTCAGAATAAAGACACTTTAAAAGCTTTCATCATATTCACATGTTTGTGTCTTAAAATTTCATTAAATGTTATTTCCTAAAGATCTCTATTCCTGCCACCTCTACCCCACCCCTGTCACTTACACAACAGTCACCTACTAATCTCAAAAGTTACAGATTGGTGACTATAAAGGGCATAAGAAAACCTTCCTGAAAAGTCCAGCAAGAGTCTTATTCAGTTCTCTAGTTGAGAACAGGTCATTTCCCCAGGGATGGAATGAGGAGGGTTCATTTCCCCAGGACTGGGAATGCCAGATGTCTAAACTGATGACTGACAGGTTATCAAGGTGCTGGTCAAGCTCGTCCCTGCTCTAAATCTAACTGCCATGGCCCCCAGGCTTAATGCTCAAACCAGAATACTGCCCAAGGAGTGCTCACCCTCAAGGCAAAGGCCAGTGACAGGAAGCCATGCTGACCTTTCAATTTGTCAGCAGTCATCCTAAAGATACAAGTTTACCAGCTTGGTAAACTGATACAATTTTTGTCAGTCTGGCTGCCCTTCAGGAAAACAAAATGCAAGGAAACACCTGCTTTTAATAGGCCCAATTGCCACCTAAGTTATTTGTCTTAGGATCAGCAATAGTGAAGAGCATTCTATCTCTAGTACCAATTAAAAGAAAATAATAAGTACTGTAGGAGTTCTCTTGTGGCGCAGTGGGTTAAGGATCTAGCATTGTCACTGCAGCGGCCTGGGTCACTACTGTGGTGTGGGTTAGATTCCTGGCCCCAGAACTTCCACATGCCACAGGTCCCTCTAAAAAAAAAAAAAAAGAAAGGTACTCTCATCTTTGATTCCTATAACAAACAGAATATCAGGGTCCTCCTAAATTCATTTCAATGTTGGTTTCTTAAAATCAGATTGTCAAGGAGTTCCCTGGTGGCCTAGTAGTTAAGGATTTGGCACTGCCACTGCTGAGGCATGGGTTCAATCCCTGGCTTAGAAATTTCTACATGCCACAGGTTCGGCCAAAAAAAAAAAAAAAAGAAAAACAAATTAGATTGTCAAATTTCCAGTAAAATCTGAAGCATAAAAATAACTATATTTTTACAGGCATATCCCATTTTACTGTGTTTCACAGATCCTGCATTTTTTTAATTAAATGTTTGTGGGGACCTTGTATCAAATAAGTCTGTTGGCACCACTTTATCAACAGCATCTACTCACTTCATGTCTCTGTGTCATATTTTGGTAATTCTCACAGGATTTCAAACTTTTTCATTATTATTATACTTGTTATTTGATATTAAGGCAGAAAGATTATGACTCACTGAAAACTCAGAGGATGGTGAGCATTTTTTAGCAATAGTATTTAAAAATTAAGGTATGTACCTTTTTTTAGGCATAATGCACTTGCACACTTAATAGACTACAGTATAGTATAAACATAACTTTTATCTATGTACTAAGAAACCAAAAAAGTCATTTGATTCATGTTATTGTGATATTTGCTTTATTGCAGTGGTTTGGAACCAAACCCACAGTATTTCTGAGGTATTATTTTTTTTTTTAATTGAACCCTGCCTCCAGACCTCCTTCCCAAGAACTCAGCCTAGAAAAACGTGTATTGAGTTGTGGGGCGGCAGCCAGTATGTTATCTGTTACCTGATGTTCAGGTAACAGGGAGACAAGCTTAGCAGAGTAATACAGGACCAGACAGCCAGAGTCCAGACTGGATGCCACCATGTGTCAGCTGTGTGATTAATTCCTCACCAAGCCTTCTTTCTTCACCTGTTCAACAGGGACTGTAACAGTTCCTACTTTATAGGATAGTCCAAAGCATTAAATATGATAATCCATCTAATCCTCAGGGCCTGCCTGACACATCACATGGTGATCAAAAAAAGGCTGGACTATGACAAAGTGATGACATCCCTAGATGCCACATCCCCACACTGGTACACATGTATGACGTGACACAAATGCTTTCATGGGTTACTTCTACCAGATGGAAGCAGCACAGTATGGAAACAAACACTGGCCTTGGGCAATCTCATTATCTAGGCCTAAAGGCACTCTACTTATGGGCGTGGTTTCTTCTTAGAAAATGAAAATGTCTCACTAGATCAGTGGTTTTCTCTCTTTAAAAAAAAAAAAAAAAAATCATGAGAAATATAGCCTCAGAAAAATTTCAAGAAATATAGATAAAAAAGCTATAGTAAAAGTTAAATCTCAAAGTTCCCATTGTGGGGCAGCAGAAACAAATCCGACTAGGAACCATGAGGTGGTGGGTTCTATCCCTGGCCTCACTCAGTGGGTTGAGGATCCAGCGTTCCCATGAGCTGTGGTGTAGGTCGCAGACGTGGCTCGGATCTGGCATTATTCTGACTCTGGCGTAGGCCAGCAGCAACAGCTCTGATTAGACCCCTAGCCTGGGAATCTCCCCATGCTGCGATGTGGCCCTAGAAAAGACCAAAAAAAAAAAAAAAAAAAAAGTTAAATCTCACTCTGACTCCCTGCTTTCCCCAAAATCAGTTTTCAAATTGTGCTATGCAGAGTTCTAGGGATCCCCAGAAGCAGAAGGTGACTTTCCAGCACAGGTTAAGTAGGCAGGGCCCCAAGGAACCCTTCTCGCATCACACCTCAACCAAAGCAGCTCTGCTTTTGAAATGGAGTTTTAACTAAAGGACAACCCCCCCCCCCTTGGCTAAGAAGGCAGCTGCAAGCCTTTCCAGCTATGCTCATCACTGTGCCACCCTTCTTGTAATAATGTAACAACTGTGTGCTGTCTGTCCAAGCCAGCAGCCCTGCTAATTAGGTACCTAGCATTGCTTATAAATTCTGCTTCTGTAACCTTGCTTGCTCAGTTTCTTAGGGAGGAACACTGTCTGCTTGGGGATGGGGGAGGTCCGGGATGCTTACATGGGAAAACCAAGGCCTTGTAGTGTATAAAAGTTACGGAGAACAAAGACCTGGTGCTCAGACTCTGGAGGTGACTCCTCTGAGCCCGCACCGGTGCT
Source organism: Sus scrofa (assembly GCF_054392235.1). NCBI lineage: Eukaryota > Metazoa > Chordata > Mammalia > Artiodactyla > Suidae > Sus > Sus scrofa. Next base: position 152,284,504 of record NC_139396.1, on the reverse strand, counting down.
GAATAAACCTTGCTTTTCCATATCTCCGAGTGCTGTTTGTCTCCTTCCGTTGCCACAGTTTTTGCGGTTTCCGCAACATTTTTATGCATCTTATATACTCGATTTCAGATTTTAAAACAACAGTTCCACTACCACAGGATTAAATTACTCTAAAGATATTATCCAGCTCTAAAACAGTATGATTCTTGCTTATTAAACCAAATCCTCATTGTTGCTATTATATCTACATCATATTTCCATAAAATTTCCTGAGACTTCACCTTACCTCGAGCTCAAGATCCTGAGGTTCCATTTCAGAAAGTGACAGCACAGCAACTTTGGTAACTTTACAGACCTCATGGTCTCCTGGAAGTTTGCCCACCAAAGCTTTCTGTCGAATTAAAATAAGCCACCATGGAAGATCTGAAAAAGAAAAGTCATATTTAATGTCTGGTTTCTATAAAGTGCTACTGTCCTGACAAGCGGAAGGTGAATAAACTAAGACAGTGTGCAAAAGATACAACTCCATAAAGTAAAGCACGCAACAAAGATATAAAAATGGCCTTTAAACATATGAAAAGATGTTCAATGGAGATGTAAATTAAAATGTTGCAATACCATTCTCACTCATCAGTTTGGGGACAATAAAAGCATATGACAGTGCATTCACTGGTAAGACTGTGAGAACCAAGCACTCTAACCAGGCATCTGTTTGCGTTCCCACCACTTTTCTGGAGGGAAATTTTGCAATAACAGAATAAAACATACGCACCTAGCTTTTAACCTAGCAATCCCACTCTTGTGAATATACCCTTGAGACACACCTCAACAACACAAAAGTATATATACTCAAAACTATTCATTAAAGTTTGTAACCGCAAAATACTGGAAACAGCTTGAATGCCCGGACATAGGAGGACGGTTGAATAAACTATGGTACGCCTATGTAGTAGAGTACAATGCGGCTGCAAAAAAGAATTAGAAGCATTCCATGAATTGATAAGAAGAAATTCCTGAATATATTAAGGGGATAAACTGTATATATTATTAATATATAATAAGGGTATAATATAATAAGATATAGTATTAAATCAAAGCACAAAAGAATATCCAGTGTGTGCTACCCTTTCTGTAAAAGAAATATGAGAAAATAGGCACACGTCTGCTCGTTTGTACAAAAAAAAAGGAGAAATTAGAAATTCACAAGATTGGTTACCTAACAAGAGGTAGGTGGAAATGGGATGGAAAGCGAAAATAGGAGTGGGATAAAAGGGACCAGGGGAGTAATAGCTGTCTGAGCATACTCTTTCACATAGTTCTGACTCTTAGAACCATGGTGATGTTTCACATTTCCTCAAAAATAAAGAAATAGGAGTTCTCGTCATGGCTCAGCAGAAACGAATCCAACTAGTATCCATGAGGGCGCAGGTTTGATCCCTGGCCTCACTCAGTGGGTCGGGGATCTGGCATTGCCATGAGTTGTGGTGCAGATCACAGACGAGGCTTGGATCCTGTGTTGTTGTGGCTGTGGCGTAGGCCGGCAGCTATAGCTCCAATTCGACCCCTAGCCTGGGAACTTCCATGTGCCACACATGCGACCATCAGTCCTAAAAAAAAAAAGAAAGAAAGAAATAGTTCAGATCAACCAAAATGTGGAGGGAACCCAAAATGAAATACATAGAGTAATGGCTCTGTTACAAATGGAAAATGTAACCACACCGTAGTAAAGATTTTTACTTATGTGAGAAAAACTCTATGAAAGACAGTACGTAAAAGCAATTTTTCATTTTACAAGGCTACACCAATTAAAAATACTATCTGGAGTTACCCCCATAGCTCAGCGGTTAATGAACCCAACTAGCATCCATGAGGACACAGGTTGGACCCCTGGCCTTGCTCAGTGCGTCGGGGATCCGGCATTGCCGTGAGCTGTGGTGTAGGTCACAGGGACAGCTCGGATCCTGCATTCCTCTAGCTGTGACGTAGGCCAGCAGCCACAGCTCCAATTGGACCCCTAGCCTGGGAACCTCCATATGCCACAGGTGCGGCCCTGAAAAAGACAAAAAAATTTTTTTAATTAAAAAAAAATAAAAATACTAATTGTACCAAAAATAAAAATAACTGAAACAGTGTTTCGGGAATTTCCTTTTTTTTTTTTTTTTTTTTTTTTTTTTGTCTTTTTGCTATTTCTTGGGCCGCTCCCATGGCATATGGAGGTTCCCAGGCTAGGGGTCTAATCGGAGCTGTAGCTGCCAGCCTACGCCAGAGCCACAGCAACGCGGGATCCGAGCCGCGTCTGCAACCTACACCACAGCTCACGGCAACGCCGGATCGTTAACCCACTGAGCAAGGGCAGGGACCGAACCTGCAACCTCATGGTTCCTAGTCGGATTCGTTAACCACTGTGCCACGACGGGAACTCCCGGGAATTTCTTATTATAGAAGAGGAGCATGATGGATATACATTCTCCTAATGAAAAAGTATTTTTTAAAAAGATATACAGTATTTTAATTTCCCCCATTTTTCGCCCAACATCAATCAACTCTCACTTTAGGGATAGTGCTTTGGAGATGTGCTTTAAGCAGTTCATAATGCAAGAATTTGGAAATATCTCATAATTCTTTATAAAGTAGAGTGGAAATCTACTCCAAAGTTTCAAAGCTTTTACAGGTCATTTCATTATTCATTATCATTAAACTTTAACCAAGGACCTACCGTGCACTGGGAAGTATGTCATGCCTGGATTAAGGTTACCAAGCACCTAACACACAATAAACCAAATACATAATAAATAAAGCACATAATAGATAAAAAACTGTTAAATGTTAATACAGTCTGTTGACTGAAAAGAACTCCTTACCATAGTTCTCTTTACCTCACGGGAATATAATTTCTGTTTTCCATTGAACAATTTAGAGTGTTGGAAGGTGATTAGATGAGCCAACATTAGGAAGCCCTCTTCCCAATTTATGCCTTCTTGCTTTCACATTAACATTACCAATTTCGATTTTCAGAAATTATAGCAATGACAAAAAATGTGCCTAATCAAGTGTAATAAATGTCTATCCAATAAGCCATCTAATGGTATAGTACCAAAAATACAAAAATACTCAATTTCAAACACAGAGGTTTTATCCCATACACAGACTCACTTGGCGAACCAAAAGGCATGTTTTTTTCCACAAAAACCATTGGTATTGTCAATATGGAAATTCAACTTACAAACTCAAATACATTTAAAAATAAAATACGCATATTTTTTAGAGTTTAGTTAGCTACTCACACACACAAAAAAGTGAAAAACTGAGGTGCTTCTATAACAAAAAAATTACAGACTAAAGTTTAATACACCTGGAGGGTTATAATGAAGATTAAATCTGAGAAAATATAATGTAAATGATCTCAAACAACAGAGACAAATTTTGTGAATAGTAGCTTTCCCTTTTCAGAGAAGCCTCAATGTTCTGAACTTTGAGATGAGAACTCAGACTCAAATTTTAGCTCCATTATTTATTTGTCATGTACTTCAGCATAATACTTAACTAGTCCAAGCCTTGGTTTTCTCATCTGTAAAATGGAATAAAAAATGCCTATTTCACAGAGCAGGTATAAGGATTAAATCATTTTTATAATTCATGATATTATTACTAACAGCTAATGCTTCCCAGGTAGCAAAACTATTATTAAAAAAAAAAAGAAAGAAAGAAAAGAAATGGAGTTCCCGTGGTGGCGCAGTGGTTAATGAATCTGACTAGGAACCATGAGGTTGAGGGTTCGGTCCCTGCCCTTGCTCAGCGGGTTGACTATCCGGCGTTGCCGTGAGCTGTGGTGTAGGTTGCAGACGCGGCTCGGATCCCGCGTTGCTGTGGCTCTGGTGTAGGCCAGAGGCTACAGCTCCGATTCAATCCCTAGCCTGGGAACCTCCATATGCCGCGGGAGCGGCCCAAGAAATAGCAAAAAGACAAAAAAAAAAAAAAAAGAATGGACGAATGAATACTAGAAAATAACAGAGCGGGCAGGCACAGACGCATGTAAACAGGGGCATCTGGTAAATGATCAAGAGGGAGAAAGCTTGGTGTGTAAGTAACTTGTGTTGAAATACATACTGAAGTATCTTTTGAAGTAGCTGTTTTTGTTTTTTTGGGTTTTTTGGTTTGTTTTGCTTTTTAGGGCCACACTCATGGCATATGGAAGTTTCCAGGCCAGGGGTCAAATCGGAGCTGTAGCTGCTGGACTACACCACAGCTCATGGCAATTCTGGATCCTTAACCCAATGAGCAAGGCCAGGGATTGAACCTTGGTCCTGATAGGTGCTAGTCAGATTCGTTAACAACTGGGCCATGATGGGAACTCCCTAAAGTATCTGAAGTGTATATATGGAATTTGCTTTGAAATAATTTAGCAGCTGGGAGTGTGGGGACCATGGATAAAAATGTCTTTTTTAGTTGACCTCCAACCAGCTCTATAAATTGGAATCGGTTAATATCTCTAAGTCTTTTTTTTTTTTTTTTTTTTTTTTGTCTTTTTGCTATTTCTTGGGCCGCTCCCATGGCATATGGAGGTTCCCAGGCTAGGGGTCTATTCAGAGCTGTAGCCGCCAGCCTATGCCAGAGCCACAGCAACTCGGGATCCGAGCCGAGTCTGCAACCTACACCACAGCTCACGGCAACGCCGGACCGTTAACCCATTAAGCAAGGGCAGGGACTGAACCTGCAACCTCATGGTTCCTAGTCAGATTCGTTAACCACTGCGCCACGACGGGAACTCCTCTAAGTCTTTTAATATACGGTTTCCTGTTAGCTTAATGTGTTCCATCTCACACACTGATCAAAATGAAAAAACTAAGAGTAAGATAGTTGAGGAAATCCATTATTTACTGGTTACAATATAAATTGGGATCATGAAAATGTCCTGGAATTACATAGTGCAGATGGTTGTACAACCTTATGATGGTACTAAAAACCAATGAATTATACTAAAAGAGTGAATTTTTATGCTGTGTGAACTACATCTCAATTTTTTGTAAAAAAAAAAAAAAGCTTTCTAAAGAACAAAAGAACTTGTCAGGAGTCTTGCTTACCAGAGCAGACAATAAATAAACTAAAAAGTATATTTTCTGCCAAACACATAAATAAAAGTATTTGAACTAGTGTTCAAAGGAACAATAGAAATTATCCCAATAGAGGAGTTCCTGTTGTGGCTCAGCGGTAACAAACCCAACTAGGATCCATGAGGACGTGTGTTCGATCCCTGGCCTCGTTCAGTGGGTTAAGGATCCAGCAGTGCTGTGAGCTGTGGTGTAGGTTGCAAATGCAGCTGGGATCCTGCTTTGCTATGGCTGTGGTATAGGCTGGCAGCTATAGCTCTGATTAGACCCCTAGCCTGGGAACTTTCATATGCCTCGGGTGCAGCCCTAAAAAAACAAAACAAAACAAAAAATTACAATGGAAATAAAGTGAAATATTTAAAGTGGACCTAGGATATTTCCAGACAGACTCTAGAAAATGAAGCAAGCAAACAAAAAAACTTTGTGGGAAATAACAGCAATCTGTATTTCTGTAATAATTTTGCCTTGGCTAAAATAAAACAATAACACAGAAGCCTGAAAATCCAGCAAGAATGAGCATGTTAGTAACAGGGTTAAATGATCCCAATATATTTTCTCTAGTTTGAGTTTTAAGCCAACAATAATGTAAAAGCATAGCATCCCTATTGTTTAGCAATCCCAGTATCTTCGGGTATAATTCTGTAATGAAGTTTTAAAAAGCACCAATGTAGGGTATCACATTAATTTACATCACCCTCCAGGAAAAGACACTTGGCTCATTTAAAGCTGCCACACTGAGATCAGGATATGCAGTGTAACCAAGGTCAAAAGTAATTTAGTCTAGCAAGGTCATTTGGAATAAAGATATTTTTTCAATTTTTTAACATACTACAGTGGGGAAAAAAAGTCTATTTTGTAACCCTGGCTCCTTCAGGAAAAGACAGACAAGAAAATCTGACTTCCCTAGCAAGATAAGAAAACTGGGTAGGAAGTGATTATCTTGAAAAGCATGACCTGTTAGGGTAAACCAAAACAGTTAATTCTGGAAAAGATCCCATTGCTTGCCCTATACAATAACTGACTAAAAAGAGGGAAAGCAATGGCAGGGTAAAGGCTTTCATTTTTAAAAATACCCTTTTCTAAAATTAGAAGAAAATCTTTTCTTCCTACCTGTGACCTCACCTCTAGGAAGTTCTACATTCACATATTATTTCTCAACATGGCTATCCATCCTACCAACGTATACAAAAGATAAGCATTTGATCCAACAATGAGTATCTAGCAATCCTTTTTATTTCTATTAATGTTAATCATACAGGAAACATAGGAAGACATTCCATTTGATTAAAAATGTAAACATTGGGAGTTCCCGCCGTGGCTCAGTGGTTGACAAATCCGACTAGGAACCATGAGGTTGCGGGTTTGATCCCTGGCGTTGCTCAGTGGGTTAAGGATCCAGCGTTGCCATGAGCTGTGGTGTAGGTCAAAGATGAGGCTCGGAATCCCACGTTGCTGTGGCTCTGGGGTTAGCCTGAGAACTTCCATATGCCGCAGGAGCGGCCCTAGAAAAGGCAAAAAGACAATCAATCAATCAATGTAAACATTATATGGAAGTTCCCATTATGGTTCAGCAACAATGAACCCAGCAAGTATCCATGAGGATGAGGGTTTGATGCCTGGCCGTGAGCTGCAGTGTACGTCACCGATGCAGACGCAGCTCGGCTCGGATCCTGCGTTGCTGTGCTGTGGTGGTGTAGGCTGGCAACTGTAGCTGCAATTCAACCCCTAGCCTGGGAACTTCCATATGCTGCAAGTGCAGCCCTAAAAAAAAAGTTTACTTTATGGATAAAACTAACATTCCTTTTGATGACCATTCCCCACTTCATGGAAATTCTTTAAATCTAATCCAAGTCCCATTTAGTGAGTTGTCTCATATAAAGAGACTAGCAGAGACAAAGAGCAATTGTTTACCATTGCTGGCATTAATCCATTTGATTTTACTTGAGAGTTTAACAATGGCTTTTTTTGGGGGGGGGGGTCTTTTTAGGGCCATACCCTCAGCACATGGAGGTTCCCAAACTAGGGGTTGAATTAGAGCTACAACTGCCAAGCTTCACCATGGCCACAGCAACATCAGATCCAAGCCATGTCTGTGACCTACACCACAGTTCATGGCAATGCCAGATCCTTAACCTACTGAGTGAGACCAAGGATGGAACCTGCGTCCTCATGGATACTAGTCAGATTCATTTCTGCTGAGCCACAACAGGAACTCAACGACTTTTTAAAATACATAAATTGTTCTTTGTATGAAACATCCAAATGTACACTGACTTACTGAGAATTTTTCTTTGAGAATAAGCTCCTGGTAAGTATTTGGTGCTATAATTTACCCCTTAAAAATATGCAACAGAGCTCTATTCAATCTTTCCAAAGCATTCAATTGAGCTGTCACAGAAACAGGAAGTCTTTTTTTGTACTTTTGCTTGATGGGCTTATTTAATATTTAATTATGTAATTACAATATTGAATAAAGCAAGTATAAATAGGTTTGGAAATAAACATAACCAGAGATCCACCAGAAGAGAGAGGGCTTCCTACCCAGTTTCTACCAATAGACTTATAGAAGCATTGAGGCAAGTCTATCAGTAGACAGGTTAAGTAAGATTCAATTAAAAGCGCTCCTTCTGATAGCAATATGTATACAGTACATATTCTGTGTGTCAGATATTTGAAGTGAATGAAATACTTGTATAGAAATGATTTTGGGAGTTCCCGTTGTGGCACAGCAGAAATGAATCCAACTAGGAACCATGAGGTTGCAGGTTCAATCCCTGGCCTTGCTCAGTGGGTAAGGATCTGGCGTTGCCGTGTGCTGTGGTATAGGTCGCAGATGCGGCTTGGATCTGGCATCGCTGTGGCTGTGGCGTGGGCCAGTAGCTGTAGCTCTGATTAGACCCCTAGCCTGGGAACCTCCATATGTCAAGACACACAAAAAAAGATTTTGCCTTTCGATTTTTTTTTCTCCTGGCTCATCTTTTCTGGAGACTGGTTCTACTTTGAACTGGTTCAAAGGGTTTTTTCTTTTTTTTTAATGAACTTATATTGTAGCATACAACCATAACTTATTCTGCAGGTCCTGTTTTCACCACTTTGTTGGACACTTTCCAAACATTCATGTTATGACCAAAGGCAAAAATAAAAAGAGAAGGCGGGTCTGATAATGATTCGTGTGTCTTCCTCCTTTAGCTTGCCCCAATCCTGCAAACTATGTTCCTGAGGACCAAGCACTCCCTTCACCTCTCTTAGGCCCACTTCTAGAGTTTCCATGAGGAAGCCCAGGAGTGACAAAGCAAAGAGCACCCTGCTGCTTTAACACTCCAAGTCAATTTTGAACCTAAGAGGCAGAACAATAGAATTTATCATTATATCCACATGCCAATAAATACTAACCTACGTGGTTACTACATACTCCGAAATTGCTAGTAATGTAATACTCGAATAACAAATATTTAGGAGTTCCCACTGTGGCACAGAGGATTAAGGATCCAGTGTTACTACAGCTGTGGCCTAGGTAGCAACAGAGGTTTGGATTTGACCCCTGGCCTAGGAACTTCCAGATGCCACAGATGCAGCCAAAAAAACAAAAAAACAAAAACAAAACCCAAACAAAAACAAAAATAAGTAACAAATATTTAAATTCTTAAAGTGCTTCTGCACATTATTCCTCTAAAAGCCTGGAGGAATTAAGGGGATAGGATTGGCAATATATACACTACTATGTATACAACAGGTAATTGGCAAGGTCCTGCTGCATAGCATAGAGAAATCTACTTAGTATTCTTTTTTTTGGTCTTTTTGCCATTTCTTGGGCTGCTTCCCATGGCATTATAGGGGTTCCCAGGCTAGGGGTCCAATCGGAGCTGTAGCCGCCAGCCTACGCCAGAGCCACAGCAACACAGGATCCAAGCCGCATCTGCAACCTACACCACAGCTCATGGCAACACCAGATCCTCAACCCACTGAGCAAGGCCAGGGATCGAACCCGCAACCTCATGGTTCCTAGTCGGATTCGTTAACCACTCAGCCACAACGGGAACTCCCTCTACTTAGTATTCTGTAATAACCTGAACGGGAAAAAATATGTGTGTGTATATTTATACACACACACACACGACTATAGATGTGTAACTGATTCACTGTGCTGTTCACCCGAAACTAATACAACATTATAAATCAACTATACTCTAATAAAATTTCTTAAATAAATTTTAAAAAATCTCTGAAAAGACTGTATTTGCAATGTGTTGGTATGAAGGAAAAAGAGAATTAGGAAAGGGAGTTCTAAGAGGCTCACCTTTCCTTTCTTCTGTGTCAAGCTGACAATTCTGACATTTCAAGTTGACAGTCTGAACTGATACTTTTAAGCCAAATGACGCATTGTTCATTTTATAGTTTGAGGTTTCATTGTATAGTTTGAGGTTTAGGTGCTTACAAATATGTCTGTATCTTTCTGGTGACTTGAACCTTTTGCTATTTTTGAAATGTGTATCTCTTTCTCTGCTTCTTGCCTTAAAGTCTGCTCTGATATTAACAGAGACACATCAGTTTCCAGTAGGTTAGCGTTTGCTTTTTTTTTCTATCCTTTTAACTTTCAACCGTCCTGCATATGGTATTTGTCTTGAAAGCAGGTTGTAGATGAATTTTATTGTTTTTCCAGTATGAAAAGGTTTGTTTTTTAATTAAGTCCATTCATACGTAATTGCTGATGTTTGTAAGAATCAATCTATCATGTTACCATTTTTCCCATCTGTTCTATATACTTACCTTTCTTCTTTTGGATTAAGTTTTTAAATTATTATTATTCCATTTCCCCATTTATTAGCTTTTTATAATCTTTTATTATTCTGTTAGTGGTTATACTGTAGGGTCTGACAACATGAACCCTCATTTACAAAAGTCTAATGTAAATTAGTACTCTTGCCAGTTCCTGGACAGTGAAAGGACCTTAGAACACCAGCCCTTTCTAGCTCCCTAATTATTACTGCTGTTGTCTTTTTTTCATTCCATGTTGATTTTAAACTGCATATGGAGCAAAATTTATTTAAATTTACCAACGCATTTACCCTTTCCGTGGAGCTTCCTATATCTCCACACTTCTATCTGGAATTATTTTCCCTTTACCTAAAGAACTTTCTTTAGTATTTCTTTCAGTGCAGATACTGCTGGTGACATATTCTCCGAATTTATCTCAAAATGTCTTTCTTTTTTTGTCCTTTTGCTATTTCTTGGGCCGCTCCAGCGGCATATGGAGGTTCCCAGGCTAGGGGTCGAGTCGGAGCTGTAGCCACCGGCCTGCGCCAGAGCCACAGCAACGAGGGATCCGAGCCACGTCTGCGACCTACACCACAGCTCACGGCAATGCCGGACCCTTAACCCACTGAGCAAGGGCAGGGATTGAACCCGAAACCTCATGGTTCCTAGTCGGATTCGTTAACCACTGCACCACGACAGGAACTCCAAAATGTCTTTCTTTTCCTTAATTTATAAAGGAAGGTATAAAATTCTAGACAGGCTCTTTGAAGATATCATTCCACTGTCTTCCAGCTTCCACTATTCCTATCAAGGTTTATTGAATGTCCTTGAATTTAATGTGTATTTTTTTCTTCAGCTACTTTAAGAGGTTTTCTGTCTTTAGTTTTCATCAGTTTTTTATCTTTCTCTCTTTTTTTTTTTAAGGGCCACAGGTGTGGCATATGGAAGTTCACAGGCTAGTGGGTTGAATCGGAGCTGCAGCTGCCGGCCTATACCACAGCCACAGCAATGCCAGATCCCAGCCACATCTGCAACCTACACCACAGCTCACAGCAACGCCAGATCCTTAACCCACTGAGCAGGGCCAGTACAGCATCTTCATGGATACTAGTTGGGTTCGTTACTGCTGAGCCACAATGGGAACTCCTAGTTTTCATCAGTTTTACTAGGAGGTGCCTAAGTGTATTTTTTTTTTTTATGTATTTTTTTACCTCGCAGTTCAAAGTACTTCTTGAAATTGTGATTTGTATTTATAGTTGGTTTTGGAAAATTCTTTTGCTATTACCTCTTCAAACATTGCTAGTCTACTGCTGTCAGAAACAATCTCTGATTAGTTTCTCTTGATTTCATTTTTTTAAATATATTAAGTATTTTTAAATGATTCACTATATATTAATACACTATACATGCTAAGAGAATCTAATAAATTTATCTTGGCTCATCTCAAGATAAATTATGTTCTAATTTGAAGGATCTTGCTTTTTTTGTAAACAAATCTTTGGTAGGAATTTAAAATCAGCTCAATGTGTGCATAAAACCTACTTCATTGATTCCTATTACATAAGCTATTAATTGGCCATTTAGTGCTTTTAAATGAATATGAGCATAAGTCTGTAGGTTTTATGCAAACTTATGTATGAATTTAAATTTCTACTAAAGGATAGATTTCTGGAGTTCCTCAGTGACCTAGCAGTTAAGGATTCAGCATTGTCACTGCTGTAGCTCAGGTTCCATCCCTGGCCAGGAATTTTCATATGCCATGGGAGCAGCCAAAAAAAGATACATAGTATGTTTAATATAATTTCTTGTTTTTAAAAAAATTATTGACTTTTATTAAAATTATATTATATTAAAATTAATGTAATGTCTGTTTTTTAAACTACAATAAAATATACTTTCTTTTCCTAATAAAAAAAGCATTATACATCTTTGAATATTCTTCAGGCAGCATTGTACATCATTGCACATTACAGAAGTAGAAATACAAGTAGTACTAGTATTTACCACACCAGTATTGTTTTTTTCACTGCCAGGTACCTATAGTGAAAAGAACATCACACTGGGCTTCTCAGTGACTAAAGAGTCAACTATTATTTGTTCATCTTCCAAACTAGTAGCTACTCAGTGTTTCTTGACCAGTCGCTCTGTTGCCTACCAAAGTTTCCTAAGTCTGGGTAAATAGAAAACTGACAATAACGCATAAGGAGAGCACCTAGGGCAAGAAGCACTTTTTTTTTTTTTTTTTCTTTTTAGGGCTGCATCTGTGGCATATGGAAGTTCCCTACTAGGGGTCTAGTCGGAGCTGCAGCCACTGGCCGACACCAAAGTCACAGCAATGCAGGAACTGAGCTGCATCTGCCATCTACACCACAGCCCACGGCAACACCAGATCCTTAATCCACTAGTGAGGCCAGGGATTGAACCCAAATCCTCATGGCTACTAGTCAGGTTCATTACCAAGCCACAAGAGGAATTCCAAAAGCCATTTTTAATAATGGGCTCCATTTCAAAGGTACCAAATAGTGGGATCAGAAGCATATTCAGCTTAACCTATGAATTTACACTCATCCTAATTATAAAATCCCTAATAATGACCTGCCATAAATGATATAATCTCTTATAGCCAATAAAAATATAGTCTTTCCTAAATACAGTAGTCCTAGAAAACTAGAGAAGTCTAGCTTATAAAGTATCAGTGGGCAAAATGAGTTTCTATATAAGAGTACATTTTCCAGATAACTATAGCTTATCTTCCTAAAGTGCTATTAAGTTCTTTCTTACATATTTATTTAAAACTTTACTACATGCTTTTCTGCTTTTTAAATCCCACCGTACTAAACATAATTGGGATTCTTATTCATAATGAAGGTTTACCATCATGAAGATAAATTACTGCTTTGAGGGGGGACCTAAGTATGCTTAAAGGTTGGAGGTGTCTGACTTCTCTGCATGAAGAGACCCAAGCCCACTGGATGTAAAAACCTGATAGCCAAAACAGTAAGTCAATTAAATGAATAACCATCATGTTCTGCTCTGGACAGCTGATACTGGCCATGTCTAAGTAAGTGAGAACTCACTATATTTACCAAGAATGTCCTTTCTTAAACACAATTAAGCCTGATAATAATCTGATTGTAATCACTTCAAAATATTCTATAAAATGTTCAATAAGGAGTTCCCGTCGTGGCGCAGTGGTTAACGAATCCGACTAGGAACCATGAGGTTGCGGGTTCGGTCCCTGCCCTTGCTCAGTGGGTTAACCATCCGGCGTTGCCGTGAGCTGTGTGGTGTAGGTTGCAGACGCGGCTCGGATCCCGCGTTGCTGTGGCTCTGGCGCAGGCCGGTGGCTACAGCTCCGATTCAGCCCCTGGCCTGGGAACCTACATATGCCGTGGGAGCGGCCCAAGAAATAGCAACAACAACAACAAAAAAAAAAAAAAAAAAAAAAAAAAAAGTTCAATAAGATAAAAAAAAGTTCAGTAAGAATATAAAGGAGGAAATAAATATAGAAAGGTCTTTATAGGTGGCTCAAATTTACAGTCAATCTCAACAAGCCTCTTCTCTTTATGGAGCTAAAAACTTTTACCATCGCTGCCATAGGAATCACTGAGGAAAAGAACTGGAGTTTAAGAACAAATTCATTTATAATGAGAAAATGGAATGATAGTGAAATAGAAGATGCAAGCTGCCTATGAAGTCTCTCTCTGCCTGAGGATATAAAGGTCTGCCAGTAAGTGATATGCTCAGAACTAGACAGCATGCTTGTCTGATGAGCCTTGGGAGAGCTCAGAACTGTGGGTCACCTTCACGTGTCCAGTTCAAGCACTGCTCCTGCTGGGGAGGTGGAACCATCTGCACCAAAGAAACTGCAGCTCAGATCAGGAACAAGGGAGATGATGGAAAATCTGAAGCAATGAAGTGATGGAGCAGACTAAGGGGAGCAAAGAGAGGAGGGAAGGGTCATTCAACACCTGGGTAACTGGGGAGAGAGTAAAAAGAAGAGACAAGCAAAAAAGAGTGAAGACAAAAATCCCAAAGAAAGGAACCTCTTGCACCACTTAGCAGCCTGCTTCCAAGGCCCAAAGCTATTAACAGAATAGGGCAGCCAAACTATGATTAAAGAATCTTTTAAGGATTAACCAGAAACCTAGTCACCAATGAAAACCTGACCTCCAAAATAAATATTTCTGAAACCCTCATTAAAAAAAAATGAATATAAAATGACTTTTAAAATTACGTTTTAGATTATTTTTTGGTAGACAGGTTATGTCATAAATAAAAGTTTCTTTAGAAGACGTCCCTCAAAGTAACTTCATTTTTTTTAACTCAATGACTTCTATTACATTTACAGTTGTACAATGATCATCACCAAAGTAACTTTAGTACATGAAAAAAAAAAATCACCTTTAAGTTCCCAAAAGGTAGATGTATTTAATTTTTTTAATTAAGATCAAATCAGAAGTGATGACAACAGGATACAAGAAAAGCTATCTTCTGACTTAAATATTTTCAATAGCTTTATTGAGATATAATTTATATGCCATTGTAAGTATACAAGTCAATGATTTTAATGAATGTATAGAGTTATGCAGCCCTCATCACAATGCCTACATGTTTTTATAATGCGAGTTGTCAGAAGACAATAAAATAATCTACTTCTCTCACAATGCAACTGTACACAGATAATTAAACTCAGATTTAAAGAGAAGTACTACCTAAAGGCTGTGCCAGAGAATCAGGCCTCCAGCAGAGGCTGAGAGCTCCTCCATAGGGACCCTGCTAGGCTTCTCTTCCCTTTTCTCCAGCACCCTTGAAGAGTGGGATTTTTAGAAAAGTACTAAAACAATGCTAGTGACACTCCATTCATTCATCACTGAAGTATAAAAATACTTCATGTCGTTGGTGTCATAGCAAAGTCTCCATAGATAGCAGCAGACTAAACTCACACTTTTAAAATCATATGCATGATATGTTTTACCATTTTAATGACTGAGATATCCCCACCACTTCAAAAGTGGAGAAACAGCAGATGGTGAGTACTATTTTAATGAATGAGAGCTGCTTGAGTGATTTGTATCTGTAGCTGTTCAATACTAGGAGTAGTAATTCACTTAATTACTAAACTAAGAACCTCAATTAATCAAGATTCTTGGCAATTTTCTCTTCAAACTCTTTCTGAATATATCATGGAAAAATACTTTTGATTTTTATATTCAGATATTTCTTACTCTAACGAGCTTATCCTCTTCTCAATCTTCAAAACACTATACCCAGGGCGTATGTTCCAGGACCCCCAGTGAATGCCTGAAACCACAGCCAGAACCAAACCCTCTATATACATTCTTTCTTGAATGTAGGGGCCATTACTGAGTAAAAATAATGGTTACTTGAACACAGCACTATGATACCTCAACAGCTGATTTGATAACTGAAACGGTTATGAAGTGACTAATGGGTGGGTCCTGTGTATCTACCAAAGCACGGACACGCTGGGCAAAAGAAGATTCACATTCCGGGCAGGAGGGAGCAGAACTGCGAGATTTCATCACACTACTCAGAAGAGCATGCAGTAAGACTCATGAAATGTTTATTTCTGGAATTTTCCATTTAATATTTTCAGACTATGGTTGATCACTGGTAACTGAAACTTTGGAAAGTAAAACTGCAGATAGAGGAGGACCACTGCAGATTTTAATTTAAAGAGCTTTGGTAAGCCAGTTAAAGCCTCCAGCCTCAGGCAATCTTTTCCTGGCTATCTGAGTGATGACAAGGCTCTCCCCGACATCACACCAAAGCAAATGGAGGAAACCCATCAATCGCAGGAGTCTTTCTGCACAGCTGCTTACTCCGCCAACAAGCATTCTTCCTTCAGGCTCCCACCCCTTGCCCTGGCCCTGTCCAGATTACCTTATTAATATTTCGGGCCTCAACTCAGACATCACTTCTGCAGGGATGTCTCCAGGACCCCCACCCCGACCCCCACCCATCAGGCCCCTCTGCCATGAGCTTTCAACATCCTATGTTTTTCTGCTGAAACTTATGTCTAATGATAAAACTCTGAACAAGTAATTAACGTCTAACTCTTGGATACGATTCTATGCTCCTGGAAGCTCCCTGCAGCCCCAGCACACAATCAGCACCCCATAAGTATCTGTTAAATAAATATCTGCTGAATATTTTTGGAAAGCTGCTGCACTACCTGTCTTGGAGCTTACCCCCCAGAGTGGGGGAGGCAGGACAAACAAACCAAAAAACTAACATGTAATTACCACTGTGGTAAGAATTTAACTATTATTCTTACTTCCTCTTGGATACTTCAAGAAATAGAAGACAATGATTTTACGTGGAGATTTTTACTTTCTGTTCATCTATTTAGCACATTACATGTCTCTTCTACTTTCTGTCCCTCCTCTTAATAAATCCCAACTGGTCAAACCGAAGTCAGACACCTTCAGGTTACTGGAGATAGACTACATTAGACCCTGGTTGAAAGTCTACCTGCCTGCAAATGTCTGGGAAAGAGGCTTTCTAACTATTTCTAAAATTTTTTTTCTAGGCACTAGGTTAAAAGAACAATTAGGGGGCAGAGCTTGCCAAAAGGAAGGGCAACTATCAGCAAAGGATACCGCAACCAAGTAATACTTTTAAATTCTTCCACCACCCATTTTTCTAAAGGGGTATATGGATTATGAAATATAAACTAATGCTACTAATATTTCACTTCTAAAAACATTACTTTTTATAATCCCCATGACGTAGTCTTTAAGTGAAAGGCTAATAACATTACAGTTTTAACAAACATTAATATTATTGGGAAAAACAGTCCAAGTTTAAAAATTTGTTCAAATTGTACAGTGAGAACTCAAGTGGTTCTCTAGTAAACTATCTGACATCTCTAAGTTACTTTAAAACTAAGGGAAAAAAAACCTGCCAGTATCTATTGAATCACTACTACTACTATCAGAAGCCATGCTACAAAAACAAAAACAAACAAACAAACAAAAAGTGGGAGTTCCCATCGTGGCGCAGTGGTCAACGAATCCGACTAGGAACTATGAGGTTGTGGGTTCGATCCCTGGCCTTGCTCAGTGGGTTCACGATCCGGCGTTGCCGTGAGCTGTGGTGTAGGTTGCAGACGTGGCTCGGATCCCTCGTTGCTGTGGCTCTGGCGTAGGCTGGCTACAGCTACAGCTCCGATTAGACCCCTAGCCTGGGAACCTCCCATATGCAGCGGGAGCAGCCCAAGAAATGGCAAAAAGACAAAAAAAAAAAAAAAAAAAAGAAGAAGAAGCCATGCTAAGCACTTCATGTGAATTTATTAAATCTTACAATAACTAAATCTAGGAGGTGTTATCATCTCTGTCTTATAGTCAGCAACTGAGGCTTGGATGAAGTAACCTGATCCAAGGCAATTGTGAGCTGATCTCAGGGTTGGTCCACCACTGGAGCCAACGCCTAGTCACTGAGACTTGGGGAAATGGCCTACCCACTGTGAAATAAAGGATCAGAAGCAATGGGGGAAATTCTCTTTGACATGCTTTTGTACCGAGTATTTCAGCGGACACAAGGTTGTCATAGGCTAAACTATGTCCCCTCAAAATTCACGTTAGAATCCGAATCCCCAGTGCTTCAGAATGCGACCCTATTTTAAAGAAAGGAGTCTTTAAAGATATAACTAATTTAGGATGAGGTCAATAGGATGGGCTCTAATCCAATATAACTGATGTCCTCATAAAAGGAAATTTGGAGACAGAAGCACACATAGAGAAGACAATGTAAAGGTGATGTGACAACACAGGGGGAAGATGGCCATCTACAAGCCAAAAAAGAGGCCTCAGAAGAAACCAACCCTGAAGGACTTTAAGCCTCCAGAACTGCAAGAAAGTAAATTTCTGTTTGAGGCCCCTATTCTCTGAAACTTTGCTGCGGTAGCCCTAGCAAACGAATCCAGTTCCTAAGTCACGACTGCTTACATCCCATGAGCCTGATGACAGTCATGGCTCACCCACGCTGCTTTTAGACTGTCAATGACAACTGTTCAAGTAAACTTATGTTCCCATCTCACTAGGCAAGAACAAAAATTCGTGCATTAATATGTAGAGAATAAGTAGGAGGGAAACAGGAGTGAGACAGAGTTTAAGTACATTTTACTCCCCTCATCTTCTACCCACAGAAGGTAAGATGCTCCAGTGGGAAAGTGCACATGGTGTAATTATCTCAGTTCTAACACACAGCAGGAGCACACTGCCCATTGGCCAAGCTGGTGGTGTGGCCAGAGCAAGAGCTTTAACGGGGCACAGTGAGGGAAAGCTATGAGGCCTGCCCTGGACAGAGGATGAACAAAGAGAGACAAGAAGAGTAAGATGGATGTTCAGAGGGCGAGGAACCGGGGGTGGAGTGACACACAGGGTGGGGTTGCAGTTCTCGAGTGGGTGAGGGAAATGAGAACAGCAGGGGGCCCATAAAAGATTTTCCTTTGCTTCCTCCCCACACCCTTTCTTAAAAGCCAAACCTTAGAAGTGATGTGACAAGACAAGAAAAAAGAAAAAAAAAAAAAAAAAAGGTACAGAGGTTAGAAAAGTGAAAACTGAGACACTTTCCTGTACTTCTTCACTTTTTAATTTTTTCTTTCTTTAGTTCAGTCAACTTCCCAATTCTCCTTCTTCTAAAATATCCTATATAATACGTACATACACTGCCTACCAACTTGTTTTGGGTCCAAAGAAAGGCACGTGGTACACGGAGGCAAAGTGCATGTAAAGAGGGGCCGACCACACAAGATGACCATGGGAAATGACCACACTTTTGCCACCTCCTAATGACTATTTTCACTGTATCAGACTTGTCAACCAGTAACATATTTGTACAATGCTTGTAGGAAATGACTTTGGGTTGTCTGCCAAGTACAAACAGTCCTGCTTAGAGTGGTGGGCATGTTTGAACTTGGTGACGAGGGAAGGCCCCTGGTTCAGGCTGAGCCGAAAAGAGCCTCTTCTCTAGGGGTCTGAACTAGATAGCTAGTCTTCAGGGGCTGTAGGGACCATCAGATGTTGGTTGGTTGGTTTGAGGACTGCAGCTGGTTTGAGGACCATATAAGGGCAGTAATTTTGCCCCACATACACAGAAACAAAGAAAGCCAAAAGAAGAATAGGAGCTGTGCAAGGAAAAGTGGTGGCCAGAGACCACCTGCCACAAAAGGTAATCTCAGATGCTGCACAAATCCATTTCTTGGTTTTATTGCCTTGAATTCCTAATAAAAATTTGTTTGCTGCATAAGCTGATAGTTTTGTATTTGCAACCAAAAGAATAAAACAGTGATAATTTACTAAGCACCTTTAGGTATATTATCTCATTTGAAACTCATAACACCCTAAGGGAAAAAGTGGGCAGTGATTTTTACCCTTGTTTTACAGTTTTGGAAGCAGAGGCTCAGAGGCATTGTGGCCCCAGTGAATCATTCTTTTGGGATGCAAACCCGTGTGAAGTCTCTTCCTATGTTGGTTCCAGGCTTGGCTGTGTGACCTCCTTTGACTAATGGGATATTAGCATACTCAGAGACACAAGCAGAGCTTGTGCAATGTACAGTTCCCTCATACATTGGAACCTGTCATCTTGGCACTGTGAAAGGATGTCCAGGGATCTAGGAGAGAGAGGACCCAAGGAGAGGCCTTGAGATGAGATACTTGAGCAGAGCTGCCACATGAAAGAAAACTGAGCAGCCCCAGGCAAACTCCCAGCTGAATGCTACCTCACAAATGCCCCCAGCCAACAGAAGAAAAGGGCAGAAGTGCTGTGTGGTCATAGAATCATGAGCTATTCCACACTGCTGTTTTAAGGCATTAACTTTTGGGGTTGCGTTATATAGCAAGAGATGACACAGATGTTATGTAACTGCTCTATCTCAAACCTAATAAATAAAGCTTGAATTCAGGTCTCTTGACTGATGCCTGTGATTTATTCACAGTTTCAAGATGTAACTGAAATTGGAGAAAAATAACTCAAAAGTTTCATACACTTCACTTAAACAATAGAAAATGAATTTTAGCTCAGAACATTCAACTGTGAAATTATCCTGTCAGCATATAAATGAATTAAAAATATACATATGTAAATGTGGACAGGTAGGAGGGTGTGACTAAAATACTTAGCATGTTACACAATATCTAAATGCTTTTCTCCTTTGTATGGAAAGAATTTAAAAGCTACCAAAGACAGAATTCAACAACGCTCACAGCAGTATTATTTCTAATGGCAAAAAAAAAAAAAAGACAAAAATTACCCAATGACAGCAAAGAACAAATTATGATATATACAAACAACAGTGAAAATAAGGAATTAGTTTCATATATCAGTTGGATAAATCTCAAAAGTATCAAGTTGGAGGGGGAGAAGTAAAAAAAAACAAAACAGTTTAATATCATTTACATACAAAATTTCTAAAACAAATCTTAGCAACAGATTGTTTGGGATACATATGTAAATAAAAGCAACAGTGAAGATCAAGGGACTATTAAGTATAGCATTCAAAATCCCAGGTTCTCTGGAAGGGAAAAAGCAGGAGGATACACTTAAAAAGCAGGGAGGGCTCCAAAGACGTGGGTCAAGTTTCATTCTTAATTTGGCTGGAAGAAAAATGTCTGTGTGTTTCACAGCAAACCATATTGCCTACCTGTGATAAATAGCTTTTTGTCTCTATAAAATATTCAATAAAAACAAATTTTAAAAAATAACCAAAGAATCTAGCAAAAGAAAATTAGACTGTCTCTGGCAATCTGTGCTTTATAATATCCAGGAATCAACCTAGCTTCCAAATACTCAATATTTTGTTCTAAGAGAAAAAAAAAGCACACTACAGAGACAGCTACTTTCCCATTTACATAGGAATAACTGTAAAGCTTCCTATAGCTCATAACATATTAAAATCAATACCAAGGGAAAAACAGATATTTAAATTTCATGCTTAAAATATTTCATTTGGTCCTTTTCATGACTTTTTGGGACCTGCCTATAAAACATCTACTTTCTCATGAATAAAATTCCCTCTAAAGCCAGGGCACAGGTGCCTGTCCTTCCAAGGGAGGACCTGGTGAATGACCTAGACCTTCCATCAATTTGTCTGTCCTGAATAGAGCCCCTGGAAAGGATGCACTCTGTGCTAACAGACTCACACTCTTCCCCGGCCAGAGCTGACCATCTCAGGAATGGACAGCAGACCCAATGCCAACCAGTCCTGGTCTGCCACCTGCCCACCTCCCTCTCCAGACTTATTCTCACTATCCTCTCCCTCAAAACTAGTACCGTATGTATTTCTTTCTATCAGAGCACTGACCACAATTAACAAATAATTATACATTTCAGTGATTACTCACTAAAGTCTGTCTTCCCTCCCAAACCGTCAACTCCATGAGGATGGGAATGGGTCAGTTTTTGCTCACTACTTTATTCCACCAAGTAGCACAATTCCTGACATACAGGCATTTAATAAGTTGTTGGTTTTTTTTTTTTTTAAAGAGGAAGAAAGGATTTTTATATTACGCCTCCCTTTCTCTAAGCTTTTTGGGCATACCTTAGAGATCCTGTAGGTTCAGTTCCATTCTATTGCAATGATGTATCGCATCAAAATGAATCACAGAATTTTTTTGTTTCTCACTGAATATAAAAGCTCTGTAAACTGTAGTCCTTTTCCTTTTCTTTCTTTTTTTGCTTTTTAGGGCCAAACCTGTGGCACATGGAAGTTCCCAGGCTAGGGGTCAAATTGGAGCTGCAGCTGCTGGCCTATGCCACAGCAACGCAGAATCCAAGCCACATCTACCATCAACACCACAGCTCATGGCAATGCCAGATACTTAACCCACTGAGCGAGGCCAGGGATGGAACCAGGTCCTCATAGATACTAGTCAGGTTCATTACTGCTGAGCCATGATGGGAACTCCAAACTGTAGTCTGTTAAGTGTGCAATAGCATTATGTCTTTAAAAAAATGTACAAACTTTAATTAAGAATACTTTCTTGCTGAATATGCAATGGAGAAAAGACACTCTCTCCAACAAGTGGTGATGGGAAAGCTAGACAGCCACATGTAAATCAGTGGAGTTAGAACACACCCTCATACCATACAAAAATAAACTCAAAATGGCTCAAAGACTTTAACATAACACCTGACACCATGAAACTCCTTGAAGAAAATACAGGTAAGACATTCTCTAACACAAATCATATCTATGTTCTCTTAGGTCAGTCTCCTAAGGCAATAGAAATAAAAGCAAAAATAAATAGGACCTAATCAAACTTGTAAGTTTTGTACAGCAAAGGAAACCATAAACAAACAAACAAAATAACCTATGGACTGGAAGAAAATATCTGCAAATGATGCGAGTGACAGGGCTTAATTTCCAATTATAAAAACAGCTTGTACAACTCAATAACAAAAACACTAAACAACCCAATTGAAAAATGGGCGGAAGATCTCAACAGACATTTCTCCAAAGAAGACATACAGATAGGCAACAGGCACATGATAAGATGCTCAACATTGCTAATTATTAGAGAAACGTAAATCAAAACTTCAATGAGGTACTACCTCATACCAGTCAGAATGGCCGTCATTAAAACTAATCTACAAATAACAAAACCTGGAGAGGGTGTGGAGAAAAAGGAACCCTCCTACACTGTTAGTGGGAATGTAAGTTAGTACAAGCTGTATGGAAAACAGTATGGAAGATGCTCAAAAAAACTAAAAATGGAACTGCCATATGATCCAGCAACCCCACTCCGGGGCATATATCCAGACAAAACTATAATTCAAAAAGATACATGCACTCCTATGTTCATAGCAACACTACTTACAGTAGCGAAGACATGGAAGTAAACTAAATGTCTACAGAGGGATGAATAGATAAAGACGTGTTATGTGTGTACACACACATGTGCATACACACACAATGAAATACTACTCAGCCATAAAAAAGAATGAAATAATGCCATTTTCAGCAACAAGGATGAACCTAGAGATTATCACACTAAGTGATATAAGTCAGAAAGAGAAAGACAAATACCAAAGGTGGCACAAATAAACTTATTTACAAAACAGAAAGGTCTCAAACAGAAAACAAATTTACAGTCATCAAAGGGGAAAGGGGGTCTGGAGGAATAAAGTAGGAGTTCAGGATTAGCAGATATAAACTACAATACATAAAACAGAAAAAACAACAAGGTCCTACTGAATAAATAGCACAGGGAGCTATAATCAACATCCTATAATAAACCATAATGGAAAAGGATATGAAAAAGAATAAACGGAATCATTTCGCTATACATCAGAAACTAACACACTGTAAATCAATTACACTTCAATTAAGAAAAACTTTCTTGCTAAGAAATGTTAACCATCATCTGAGCCTTCAGTGAGTCAATAGTAGTTAACATCAAAATTACTGATCACAGATCATCATAAAAAATATAATAAAGTTTGAAATATTGCAAGAATTACCAAAATGTGATAGAGACGTGAAGCGAGCAAATGCTGTTGGAAAAACAGCATCATAGATTTGTTTGACACAGGGTTGCCATAAACCTTCAATTTGTAAAAAACACAGTATCTATAAAAAAGCAATAAAATGTGATATGCCTGTATTTTTATTTCACTTATATGGAAATAGATCTACTTTGGGCCTACCCAAAATTAAGATAAAAGAATCAAAGCCATTACAGAATCTACATTTATCCTCAAAGAATAAAATGTCATAGAATGCCACATTAAATTTGACAAGTTTAAGGAGTTTACAGAAACATACCTGAATGAAGCTGAATTTTCCCAATAACACCTTCTACCAACCCCAAACAAATGGGATTCCAAGCGAGAAGTAGATCAGTAGCTAAAATAAAATAAGAAGTAATCATGAGATTCATGAGAAAATATTCATTGGAAAACATATTAAAACAGTATCTTTATATAGAAAACAACCTAGTAGTTACCAGTGGGGAGAGGGAAGGGGAGAGGGGAATGGGAGGAACAAACGGTGTAAGACAGGCTCAAGGATGTACTACTGTACAAGCAGAGAATATAACCAATATTTTGTAAAAACTGTAAATGCAACGTAACCTTTAAAAACTGCATAAAATTTTTATAAAAGAAATGTCACAGAAATGTCACAAGATGATCTTTAAAAAAGTATCTTTAGCAGTATACTTAAAGATGATCAACATCCCAAAACAGCAGTTATCAACACCCAACAGAATGCATTACTATCAAGCAATCTGCAGGAAAAAAAAAAAATTAAATCCGAGGCTTGAATAGAGTTTCTAACACAAGGACAACTATGGGGAGAGAGATAACTAACATTCTAAAACTCTACTCAGATGGGAGGCAGTACTTTGGCGCCCTGCAGTGGAGGAAGGAGGCTGGTACACTACAAGAGGGCAAACCACAGAAGTTATCCAGGATCCTATTGCCATGGCCAGTCCCTGATCCAAAGATAAGGCTTGAGATTACCACAGAGATGTTCACTTACTGGATCACACTCTGGAAAATACCCTTTCCCAAAGAAGCTATCACCAAGCAAAGAAATCCAGAAAACCACTGCTTTTGCGTGGGACTCCTATGGCAAAAATAATAGAAATTACTTCCATTTCTATTGAACACCTACTATGTGCTAGGCATCCTATCAGGGTTCCTCGTCCTGAACCACAGAACAAGACAATGATGTGGATGACAATTTCCTCAATTCTCTCAAGGATGGCACATAATTTGTACCATTCTAGACACACAGAAGAGAAGCTAATTCATCACACACAATGGATGCCTGAGGACATTAGGGCTTAATTCTCTTGTGGCTACAAAGGCTATTATGTCTATGGAAATAAAGGTAACATTAGAGATGGGTTCAACAGAAGGAAAACATCAGCAAGAATGAAAACAATATTTCTCTTAGCAGAAAATTAAAATCACATTTTAATTCTTTCTTACCATTTAAATTCTATTTTAATGAATTTTATAATCAATCTGTAACTCATGGGTAATTACAGAAGACTTAATAGTTTAGTCTCCAAATTCACTCGTTTTGATTATTGTTTCTTGAACATCTTTGTTGTTAATGATATATTCAATGGGAGGCAAAAAAACGCTGACTTCTCTGTTTTTAATACAAGAATTAAAGTAAAATAGGGAATTAACTTTTTCTAAAGGCTGTTATTATTTCTAATCCTGACAGCTCTTATGAGTTAGATATTAGAATCCCAATTCACAGATGAGGAGCTGGAGCCTTAGAAAAGGTGGCCATGTCACACAGTGGATCAAAGGCAGAGCTGCAATTCAAAGCCAGGTCTGCATGACTCATGGCCTGTACTCTTAACCATCCAACTTCGGTGCCTCCCTCAGAACCTATATATGGAACTAATCAATAAGACAGTATTTGCATTTTAAGTAACATGCATTCTTATTACAAAAGTAACACTGTAAAAATTGAAAAAAATAATTTGTCACTTTCATTCCACCACCTGGAGATACCATTATTTTGTTACATTTCAGGTCATATATTTGTGTGCATATCCAATTACAATATTGCCAAATAGCATTACATGCTAACTTTTTCCTTAGAATATTTCATGACCATTTTCTCACATTTTTTAAATTCTCTTCAAAATCATAATTTCATGGCTAATTTTCCACTTAAGGAAGCCCTTCCTTGATCTTGAGCATTTAAGTGATTTCCAGTTTTCCCCTCTTAATACTTCAATAACTGGTCAGAATGGCCATCATTAAAAAGTCTACAAATACCAAATGCTGGAGAGGTTGTGGAGAAAAGGGAACCCTCGCACATTGTTGGTGGGAATGTAAATTGGTACAGCTACTATGGAAAACAGAATGGAAGTTTCCCAAAAAACTAAAAATAGGGTTTCATATGATCCAGAAATCCCACTCCTGACATATATCCGGACAAAACTATAATTCAAAAAGATACCTGCACCCCAATGTTCACAGCAGCACTATTCACAACAGCCAAGATATGGAAACAACCTAAATGTCCATTAACAGACAAATGGATTAAAAAGATGTGGTACGTATACACACTGGAATATTACTCAGCCATAAAAAAGTATGAAATAAGGACATTTGAAGCTATGGATGGACCTAGAGATTATTATATTAAGTGAAGTAGGTCAGAAAGACAAATACCATTTGACATCAATTCTATATGGAATATAAAATATGGCACAAACAAGCTTGCCTACAAAATAGAAACAGACTCACAGATGTACAGAACAGATATATGGTTGCCAAGGAGGAGAGGAGGTGGTGGAAGGATGGATTGGGAGTTTGGGATTATCAGGTGCAAACTATTATATAGAAAATATATAAAAAATAGATAAATAGGAGTTTCTGCTGTGGCACAACGGGATCGGTGGCATCTTGTGAGCACTGGGATGCAGGTTCCACCCCCAGCCCAGCACAGTGGATTAAGGATCCAGCATTGCTGCAGCTCAGATCTGATCCCTGGCCCAGGAACTCCAAATGCTGCAGGGAGCCAAAAAAGAAGAAAAAAAAAGAAAACAGACAAATAACAAGGTCTCCTATAATACACAGGAAATTATAGTCAATATCCTGTAAAACCATTTTAGAAAAGAATATATCTATGTATAACTGAATCACTATGCTGTACAGCAGAAATTACCACAATATTATAAATCAACTATGCTTCAATTTAAAAAAACTGCAATAAATGATGTATATTACACAAATATTTTATTTGCCTCCCTAATTAACAGCTTTATGATAGATTCCTAGGAATGAAATTAGTAATTGAAAACATTTAAAAAATTAAGGCTTTCAAATATTCCCAAATTGCTTCCTTCCTTCCTTCCTTTTCTTTAATGGCCGCACCTGTGGGACATGGAAGTTCCCGGGTTGAATTGGAGCTGCAGCTGAAGCCTATGCCACAACTACAGCAACCCGGGATCAGAGCGGCATCTGCAATCTTCACTGCAGCTTACTGCAGCACTGGATCCTTAACCCACTGAGCAAACGCTGGGTCCTTAGCTTGAGCCATAACGGTTAGAACTCCCTAAATTGCTTTCTACACAGGTTATATATACATCAAGTTAGATTTCTGCCAGAAGCAAAAGAAAATGCTTATGCTTGCTATCATTTAGAATTTTTTAAAATGTTGCTAATTGATGGCATCCATTGCCTAAATGATGCTTAATTTCTTTTCACAAACATTTAATTCTAATGTGTTATTGCTTGTGTTTCTTCTATGATTTTTCTCATTCATATAGTCTAACTTTTTTTATGTTCCTTATTGATTTATGAGTTTTTTCTGTATTAAGACATCAATTCTTTGACATATTTGTAAATATTTTAGGGTTAAAATTTTTATACAAATCATTTTTTCACTTATTAAGTTGTTCCTTACCCATTAGCAATTATTAATTTTTACATCTTTTTTAATTTATAAAAATCTAACTCTTTAACTCCATTGGAATTCATGTTTGTGTACAGACTAAAAGTACCCTGATTTATTTTCTTTTTTTTTTTTTGGTCTTTTTAGGACTACACTCAAGGACTACACTTAAGTTCCTAAGCTAGGGATCAAATCGGAGCTTCAGCTGCCAGCCTATGCCACAGCCACAGCAACACAGGATCCGAGCTGCATCTGCGACCTACACCACAGCTCACAGCAATGCCAGGTCCTTAACCCACTGAGTGGGGCCAGGGATTGAACTTGTGTCTTCATGGATCCTAGTCAGATTCATTTCCACTGAGCCACAATGGGGACTCCCTGATTTCTTTTCAAATATTGACCCTGAATCCCTGTCAGGCAGGCCAAGCCTCAAAATCTGCCAACACAGAAGGCCCTGCTAAGGAAAGCGCTCCAGATTCCCAAAACCCCACCCTAACCTCTGATGAACTACCACAGTTTTAAGACTCTACCCCTTGGCTACCACATGAGCTCTAGGAATATGGAGAAGGAGGAAAAAGAGTTAAAGCAGTCAGGGACAGTTACACAGAGGAAGTGGAACTTCAAGGATAAGGAAATCAGAAAGAAAAACAAGGCAGATTAAATAAAGTACAAGCGTTGTTCTGGAATCTGTCCCTTCACTGGTGAAACATCAAGTACCTTCCAGAAACCAGACACTGTTATCAGGCTAAGAAGATGTAAAAATAACAGAGCAAACAGTATAGATCAAAAGACCAATGAATATAGTGGAGATCTGAATTGATAAGACTGGAAAAAAGTAAACTGAGAGACTTGAATAAAAGATAAATGAGCCTTACTTCCTGGAGACCTTGGCAGGTAATGACAAAAGTAAAACAAGACTGCAGCCTGGGATTAGCTGACAGCACTGAAAGGAGGTGGAGACTGCGAGTAAGGAAAGGAACTAGGAGGTTCTGACAAGACCTGCTTGAAAGGGCACTGCAGCTTGGGGAGAAAGGTAAACAGTAGGTGAAGAATGTACAAAAGGAAATTAACATGAAACACATCCAAGGAAGCTACACAAAGGACAGGAAGAGGGTAAATTTGAAAATGACATTGAAACATCTATCCTCTCCTGAGAGGGAGAAGATGAGGACCTCAAGTAAGGCAGAAAAAGCAGGGTATACAGCAGCTGGGAGAAAAGATGGATGAGAACGTCTTAACTCAAGAGTACCCTTTTGCACCTTTGACATTTTGAACCATGTGAATAATCAGCCATTCAAGAAAATTAAATTTTCACCTTAAGAAACAGAAAAAAACTAAAAATGACCAAGTTTTGCGGTCTAATGACTAAAATAGTCACTGATAATCTTTGAGGTCCAGAAAGAGAACCAGTTAAGCCCATTAAGACTGAGTTCATTGTGGGATAGTCAAGGAAAAATGTCTAGGAATAAGAATCAGAGGAGGGAATTCCCATCATGGCCCAGTGGAAACAAATCCGACTAGGAACCATGAAGTTTCAGGTTCCACCCCTGGTCCTGCTCAGTGGATTAAGGATATGGCATTACCGCAAGCTGTGGTGTAGGCCGGCAGCTACAGTTCTGATTAGACCCTTAGCCTAGGAACCTCCATATGGTGTGGCCCTAAAAAGACCAAAAAAAACCCAGAGGAGATAGTTAAGAAAAAGAAGATGAAATCAAATGTACAGGTGTTAAAGTTAACCTTGGAAAGGAAAGGTATTACTTTTTTCTAAGTCTGGAAGAAAAAATGAAAAGGCTAAATATAGAAATGGGAGAAGAAAAGCAGATGGATGTATCAGATGGCTTTGACTCAGTAAAAATAGGCGTCAAAGTCATCTTTGTTTTAGCAGGGGAAGGACAGAGGGAGAACAAGAGGAGTACCAGATGCTTGACATGGTGTGGGGAATCCAGAAAGTTTGTAAATAATTCTGTGTGTGCTTGAAAAGCATGTATATTTTCGTAACTCAGTATTTTCAAGAAAAAGGGTGTCAATCCAGTCATAGGTAACAAATTTTGAATAATGACACCAGCAATGAACAGAAGTGAAACAATAGAAAAGAGAAAAATTGCACCATGTAAACAGGAACAGTTCATGAAACTTTGTTCCTGGTACATACAAATATATGTATCTGTTCACCAAGTCATGATTTTAAAAGTATTTCTTCAAATATTTGAACACATTATTTAATTTTGGAATGAGGGCTCATTATATCAATTTTGTTAATGATTTTGTTCAACTGCTCAATGTACTTGCTAACTTTTTTTGGACTGCTCAACCTGATAATTTGAGAAGGCTTTTTTTTTTTTAATTAAATCTTATACTTTGTATCTCCCCCTCATTTTTCCTTCTTAATTTTTGCTTTTTGTTTTTTGAAACCATGTTTTCAGGCACATACAGATTTAGGATTATTATATTTTTCTGGTGAAAAACTGCTGTGTTTATCAGGATGTAACAACTACCTTTATTTCAAATAATGCTCTTTGCCCTAAAGTCTAGCTTGAATAGCATTAATATTGTGAAATACATCAGGCATTAAAAAAATACACAAACCCAGCTAGTATCCAAGAGAACGCAGCTTCATTTTCTGGCCTCATTCAGTGGGTTAAGGATCTGGCGTTGCTGTGAGCTGCGGTATAGGTTACAGATGTGGCTCGAATTTGGCGTTGCTGTGGTGCAGGCCAGCAGCTGTAGCTCTGATTCGAACCCTAGCCTGGGAACTTCCATATGCCTCGGGTCTGGCCCTAAAAAAAAAAAAAAAAGAGAGAGGCAGAGAGGAAAGAAAGAAAGAAAGAAACCCAAACATACAACAAGGAACATTGCTAATCTAATCATATTACTTTCCCTACTCCCCAGAGCCTTAGAAACAAAGTCCAAACTCCTGGGAAAGGCCCTCATGGGCGGCTCCTGTCCACCCTCCTCCTGCCTCCCCACCCCAGCATCTGGGTCTTCCTTCAGTCATCCAGAAGTGTGCGCAGGCTGGGTCTGGAATGCTGCTCCCCACCCACTTCAGCCTGCTGTTCATTCCACACTCAGAACACTCAGAACAAGGGTCACCGGGGTTCCCTGACACATTGCCCACTCCATCCACCCAGCAGAACTGATCAGGCTCTCTTTCTGGGCTCCCCTGTTCATATTCCTATCATGGCATCTCATTTTGATTTATTGCACCTACTTACTGACTTGTCTCCCTGACTGAACAGGAAACTCATCAAGAACAGGAAATGCAATGAGACCTGGCCTCCTTTAGCTTTATGTCCCCAGTGCATAGCAGGCTCCAAAATGCTGAACAGACAAATGACATATAACGTGGAATGGAAAGGCAGGCTAGATAGAGTCAGATAATTTGCACTGAATTGTGTTAGAAGGGTTCAGTACAAAGTTAAAGGGCAAAGTGCAAGGGTTCAGGGCAAAGTTAAAGTCATCTGGTCTATTTTAAAGATATCATGGCTGGCAGAGGTAAACTGTCCAATATTAACAACTTGTTAAAATCAAAACCCCATTTCCCACTCTCAGTCCAGGGCTATATCACACCTCTAACACCATAAGTTTTCCTACCAGGGATAATTACTTTTATTTTTAATTTTGTTTTTATTTTTATGGCCACATCCACGGCATACAGAAGTTCCAATCGAGCCTCAGCTGCAACCTGGGATCCTTTAACCCACTGCACCAGCTAGGGATTGGGCCCTCGCCTCCACAGTGACCTGAGCCACTGCAGTTGGATTTTTAACCCACTGCACCACAGCAGCAACTACAAAATTTTTTTTTCTTTTTCGGCCAAACACCTTCATTTTAAATTTGGGGGGGGGGGGGGTGTTCAGCTCACCGCCATCATTCCAAGTTGCTCAAGCCAGAACCTGAGAGACATCCAAAATGCTTTCTTCCTTACCAAGTCCTACTGATTCTATCTTCTCATATCTGATGAATGAATGTTTCACTTCTCTCCATCCCCCACTGCTGCTATCCTTGTCCTGAGCCAAGACCTCCCCCATCCGGATCATGAAAAAAGCCCTAGGCAGCCCCATATCCAGCAGGCTGTTTAACACATAACAGGCACTCAAATATTTATTGAACACAACGAAGCCTCTAAATGGTTAAATACTCTAAGGCCCTAAGAAAAAAAGCAGGAAGCTGTGAGCAAGAGGCTGGAAAAAAAAAAAAAAAACACAGGGACCAACTCAGGAGGACCACAGACAGTAAATTCAGGAGCCACTTCATCAAGAGACGGCAGACTTGCAGCTGAGACTGAACATTAGGGCCAGTATGCAGAGGGTATACACGAGGGGGCAAGCCCCAAGCTAGAGGTTCAGGTGGCTTGGTGCGGAGTCTGGAACTGGAACGGTGGACAGAGGCAACAGACTCTGTGATATAGCACAGCCAGTGTTCTGTGTCCCAAGGGAAAAGTCCTAGCTTTACTCCAGTCTTGGAACCCCTCTCAACTGTGGGGCCCTCTTTCATAAACAGGAATTTCATCTAACTTACAGGGTTTGTTACGAGGATTAAATGAAAGAATTATGTGAAAGTACCCAGCACAATGTCTGGCACATAAATGTCCAATAACTTTTAGTTCAAGTAGGGAAATACACATGCATTTAAAATTCCAGGTTCCTACCACTCAATAAATCTCTCCATAGACTTTTATTTCAAGGGTCTACATATGGCTTTACTTTTAAGCAGAGGATTAAAAAAAAAAAACTGATCATGTTTTTTACATTAAATCTTATAGTAAGGCCATAATTACTAAAAGCCTTCTCAAAGTAATAAAGGTTTTATGAAAACACCTGAGTGCTCAGATATGCCCCCGGAATTCTGTTTCTTTAGGATGTGAAACAGGTACAGGGCTCTGGTGCAGCTCAAAACTAGGCATCCTGTCTCAGTTCTAGAAACCCAATTCAGATCCAAATGGCAAAGCAAGCTGCCAGCTTCCTCCCTTCCTCTAAATCCCCTACACTGGAGAGAAGGAAAATTTAGAAGAGGCAGAGTCTAAATGGAGGTTAAAATGTGCTTAGGAAAAAGACAGACATCAGTAGACCTCAGTTATTATATGTGTGAAAATAAGTCCTGGGGTCCTAAGTTTTGAGAAACCATAGAAGCACAAAAAACAGAATGCGTAACTTTTAATCAGCAACAGAAAGACATCTGACAACAATTCATACCATATAATGGAAGACAGTAAAAGGTGATAGAAATAAAACAGAAAAAGTATGATAAATGAAAAGCATGAATAAAAAGGTAGAAATAACTCAGAGTAATAATTATAATAAATGTAAAGTTTCAACTAACCAATTAAAAGACAGACTGTTAAGTCTCAACCCTTTGAAAGGTTTATTTAGTTTGGGGCCTATTTTGTTTATGACTGTATGCCTGCAACCTCACATATGTTTGATACACAGAAGGCACTCATTCAATAGTTCTTGAACCAAATGAATAAATGAGTAGAAGCAAGCATGAAAGAGTGAACTGGAAAATGATTTCTTACCAACTGCTTATTCTCTTTAACTTTTAATAAGATGAATATCTTAAGTTTTTAGTGTTTTTAAAGAAAGTCTCAAAACTCAAGACTCTATATGGCACTTTTAATAATAAAAGCATTTCTTTTTCCATACATATAATAAATGATGAACATGTGATTTCTCACAATGAAAGACTTAACTAAAAATTCTGGGAAACTTTAAACTATCTTAAAATCTCCAGCAGGAGCCCACAAGCTTTCCACACCAATGTAGAGACAAAAGACAAGCCAGCAGAGGAAGGCCTGAAGCAGGTTATGTAGCTGGCACAAGAAGGAAGGCTAAGTGTGTCTTTTTGAGCCACTATGACTTTCCTGCCTAGTATAGTACTTGGCACACAACAGACACTTCAAAATGTGTGTGTGTGTGCGCACGCACGTGTGTGTAATTTTTAATCTGTTACTCTTCACTAAAGAAATAAAAACAAATAAAAAAGCTTTAGCAGAGTGTCTGTATGGAGGACATGTATAAAAAACACTATCAGTCCAGGCATATGCAGCAACTATGCTTAGTAATGAAAACCCTGTCACCATTATTAGTGGATACTCTGGAAACAGAAGATATCGGAATGGAGGAGAAAAAGGCCAGTGGGCTTATACCATCCTTCCACAAAGAACAGCCAAGTAATTGATCTGCTCCAACAAACCATGCTTTCTAATCCTTCTTCCAAAAGGTACATTCCAACATGGCACACAAATTCAAAGAGAAATATCTGAAGTTTGTAAATAGGTTTTAAAATTTAGGATTATTGGGAGTTCCTGTCGTGGCACAGTGGTTAACAAATACGACTAGGAACCATGAGCTTGCGGGTTCGATCCCTGCCCTTGCTCAGTGGGTAAACGATCAGGCGTTGCCGTGAGCTGTGGTGTAGGTCGCAGACGCAGCTCAGATCCCGAGTTGCTGTGGATCTGGCGTAGGCCGGTGGCTACAGCTCCCATTCGACCCCTAGCCTGGGAACCTCCATGTGCCGTGGGAGCAGCCCAAGAAATAGCAAAAAGACAACAACAACAACAAAAATTAGGATTATCAAACCTATCTAGTAAAGGGTAGAGTTGCTTAAAATTACAAAAGTACAGCATTTTAGAAATAATGCCAAATTTTAATTAGTAAAATCATTAAAATAACATACACCCAAAGAATTTTGTCATAAGCTCAACTGTTTGACCCATTAGGTCAACATTTCCATTTGGCAGTATATGGCTTCTATTTTCATATGCCCTCCTCTTCCTGGTACATAGAAAACAAGTGATTAAGTACTGTGTGCCTACAGAGAGCATGAGTCACTCATTCCAAGAGCCCAGAGTGATGGCGCTCCCTCAGCCCAAGAACAAGCCTGGGTTTTGCACAGCTGCTGAAGTTTACAGGCAGTTTCACTTGTATCCAAAAAAAAAAAAAAAAGCCAGGGTACGTACAAACAATCAAACCCAAGTTTCATTTCCTGCTAAAGACAAAGGGATTTATTATTGCTCTGAAAAGACAATTACCAACACCAAGGTCAAAGAGATGAGGAAAAGGGTTCTACAACCCGAAACTAAAAGTCTGCATGGTTAGCTCATCCATACTTTGCAGTTCTCAAAATTTAATAAGGTCAGAAAAAAAGTTTAAAGGATGACTTGATTCAGCTTCCATCTTCTAAATGCAAAGTTTGATACACATTCCTCTGAACTCTCCAACAGTAATTATTTTCCACCATTCAGCCAGCTAGTGCTAATCCAATTTAAAAGTTCCAGAGCTGCTGCTTTCCCAGTGCGAACTCCAGCTCAGTGGCCCTGGAACCTGGCTGTTCATTATCACCATTATAAATACCGATGCCTGGGCCCCACCCCTCAGAGAGTCTGACTCTGTTGGTTAGGGTGCAACCCAGGCATAGGTATATTGTAAATCTCCACCAGGTGATTCTAATGTACAGCCAGGTTGAGAATTACTGTCCTAAGTGATTCTATGTTACTAGCTGGAACCTGTGTTAAGTAGCTTAGTTTCATCCTACTAGCCTGATTCAAAGATGATGCCTGTGCCATGTACAGCTTTAAACTCTTTGATGTAATCAAGTGCTACTGACTGCATAAAAAGCTCATAATATAGTGAGCTGGCAAAAAGCTGACATAAGCTAGTATAAAAAAATACATTTCAAAAAAATATCCCCGGAGTTCCCATTGTGGCTCAGTGGAAACGAATCTGACTAGGAACCATGAGGTTGTGGGTTCAATCCCTGGTCTCAATAGATTAAGGATCTGGCATTGCTGTGGCTGTGGCATAGGCCGGCAGCTACAGCTCCAATTACACCCCTAGCCTGGGAAACTCCATATGCCACGGTGTGGCCCTAAAAAGACCAAAAAAAAAAAAAAAAAATCTCCAAGAATAGTCGAAAGATGAGATATATATACTACTTAGGAAAGGGATCTTAAGCATTTCTAGACTTTTTCTCATAAAATAGGGATCTAGTTACAGCATAGCAAGAAAGCCACAAAGTTTTGATCATGATTATGAAGGATATTAGAAATCAGTTTTTAAACTCCATACTATCCAAACTAAAAATTGATTCTCTATCTTAAGCATAAAGTCCAAATTGTCACATCTCAGGAAAGACCCAGTATTTAACTCAAAAAAGAACAGAGGAAGTTCCCATTGTGGCTCAGCAGTATCCATGAGGACGAGGGTTTGATCCCTGGCTCCCCACTCACTGGGTTAAGGATCTGGCCTTGCTGTGAGCTTGGTTTAGGTTTCAGATGTGGCTCAGATCCCATGTTGCTATGGCTGTGGCGTAGGCCAGCAGCTACAGCTCCAATTTGACCCCTAGCCTGGGAATTTCCATATAACACAGATGTGGCACTAAAAAAGACCAAAAAAAAAAAAAAAAAAAAAAAGAAATAAAAGAAAATATACAAAATTATGAAAGGTGAAGACTTTATAGTACATGCAAAATACCAGTATAGGGGACACAGATTTAAAAGACATGGTTTGGGACTAAATGAAGGGAAATGCAGCTTAAATTACAAGTTTCCAAACTCATTACCTTAAGAAGCTGAAAATATAACCAGTTCAAAGAATTAGATAAACCTCTGGATAATAAATTCATAATGCATCACCTAAGAAACAGCAATGTGTTAGGATGTACCACTCACCTTCTGCTCTCCCCAAAACTGTCCTTTGATATAACTTTCAGAAATAGAATTCTGAGAGCTGAATAACAGCACAAGTGAGCTAATAATTGGTATTTTTCCATAACTCATTTTAGAGCTCGTAACAGAGATGCATAAAATTAGCACTTTGATCATAAAAATAGATGCAAGCTTTGTCCCTGTTGGTAAATAATTTCCTAGCTTTTCCTGAAAACTGTTCAAAATTTACTCTCTTCCATCCAGAATTGTCTATATAATCAGTCTGCCACCATAAGTCCTTACCAACAAAAAGCTCTGCCTTCCAACCCACCATCAGGTCTAGGATCTGCCATTTTAATTGGCCTCAAATTAAGAACTGCTCCTAGATCAAACAAGGGTCACAGCAGAGTATCCTAAGGAGTGGGAGGTACAATGCAGAACCTGTACTATTTCAGTCTGGACAGTTATGCACTATCATTCTTTTTTTTTTTTTTTTTTTTTTTTTGAGTACCTAATTAGATCCCAAGGCATTGTGCATGCAAAGTTATTTCTGGCAAGACAAAAAAAAAAAAAATTCCATAAAAGTCCACTACTTACACAGACAGTGTCTTCCAGGGCTTTCCACTCTTAATAAGAACCAATCCCAGATTATTTATAGCTGGAAGAAACTTCAGAGAATCAAATAAAGAACATCTTTCTGGAGTTCCCTGGTGGCCTAGTGGTTAAGGATCCAGCGTTGTCACTGCTGTGGCTTGGGTTTGATCCCTGGCCTGGAACTTCTGCATGACAGAGACACAACAGCCAAAAAATGAAAGAACATCTTTCTTCCTGTTTTCTTTATTATGAAGAAAAACAGATTTTCACCGTCTTAGAAAAAAACTGAGACCCTGAACTTCAAATCTCCAACTCAAATCTCCCACAGAACTCAGTCTTATAGCTCAGTCACAGAATCTGTCACTCCAGACTCCTGTGTATTCTCTCCCTTGTTGGACCACTACCTGGCCTAGGGTAAAGACAGTGTTTTATCCACCTCTTTGCCTTGGCACAATGACCAGCAGACAGAACTTCAATAAATGTTTGTTGAAATAGTAAATAAATGACTTTACAGAATTTTAACTTAATATTATTTGGAAAGAGAAAGAAATAGAATACTAAATTAGTTGTGGAGGCAGGGGGCTGTTTCTTTGAGAAAAAGGAGTATTTGAAAGGTGCAAAGGGGGGATGCAATAGCTACCAGAGATGAATCCTGGAAGTCAAGGAGCACAAATGCCCAGAGGGAGATGAGCTAACTAGAAACTCTGCCAAACTCTTTGGTCTGCCCACCACAGCTGTTGCCTAGGAGAGGGGATGGTTACTATGCCAGAAATAGGAAGTAGAATGTTTATATCTGGCATAAAAGCAATGTATAATGATACTGTGACACATCATTAACATTATACGCACAAACTACTAAAATTAAAAGCACTGTAGCACATTTAAAATGTCCGAACATTTCAGTCATATATTAGGACTGTTTCAAATTGTTTATATTGACTATTGCAGAAAATGGAATTTGAAGTTCAATATAAGTAAAAAGCAGGTTCAAAGAATAAGACTCATACATTTTCATAAAGAAAAATTAATACTTTAAATGTACCTTTAAAAATCCCACTATGACGTTAAAGAAATTCAAGGTTAAATGTAAAAGAATCCTAGATTAAAATGAAGTAAAAGGAAAAAAACAAGGAACACTGACCTAAAATCCACTTGCACTTCACTCAACCAGGCTTACCAAAGAAAGCAGACAGGAGTGAATGCTTTTATTTTTTTGTGAATGAGAGCAGTTTCTTTAAGGGTCTCACAGCAACAGGAAAATGAGTCATCCTAACAGAGCATGGGATTTAATTAAGATACTACCAGTAAGTGTTGTGATAGTACTATAATCCTAATGTTCAGTGTTGATCCTTGCTTTTAAAATACTCCTTAGGAGTTCCCACTGTACAGTGAGTTAAAGGATCTGGTGTTGCTACAGCTGTGGCACAGGTCACCGCTGAGGCTCGGATTCAATCCCTGGCCAGGGAACTTCCATATGATGAGGGTGCAGCCGAAAATGAAAAAAAACAAAACAAAACAAAAAAAACTTCTTATATATTACTTAATGTATAATCAATATCTATGGATAATAATGTCTTATTTCTCTGTTTTGTTAAACACACTATAATTTAAATATTCCCAGCTCAATAAAATAATGTCTTATTTCTCTATTTTGTTAAACATACTATAAATATTCTCAGCTCAATTATAGTCAGCTG
Organism: Sus scrofa; assembly: GCF_054392235.1. Classification (NCBI taxonomy): domain Eukaryota; kingdom Metazoa; phylum Chordata; class Mammalia; order Artiodactyla; family Suidae; genus Sus; species Sus scrofa. Next base: position 152,246,329 of record NC_139396.1, on the reverse strand, counting down.
ACACATATGATTATGACTTAAACCAGCTAATAAATAATTCGTTAGGGGCTCTACAACACTGCACTTACTTCTCAGACTTGTGTTTGCAAGACTAGATTTTCAAAGGTTATATTTTAGAACATATTTGAACAGGAATAGAACAGTTTACAAAAAGATTCACAGAAGGATAGTGATAGAGCTTATAAAGATCTCACAAATTTAAATCCCCATAAAACCACTCCAAGGTTAGACTGTGGCTCTGAAAATGTGCTGAATCAATATTACAGCCAAACTAGTTTGAGTTTCCAGTAGCCTAGTATCTATCTGCAAATATCCACTAATTTTGTCATAAATCACAAGGACCAATATTAGCAACAAGCAATCTTTTTTTTTTTTTAATGCATGAGGGCCAAAGAGAAAAAAAAAAAAAAAGCTTTTGGGTTTCATTTATTTTCATTCAGAATGATTGGGTGAATCCCACAAAATTAAAAACTAGACTTCCCCCTTTCCTGAATAAAATAACAAGAAATTCACACATTTTTTAAAGCTGGTAGGAGAGGTGGCAATCTAGCCTTCTAATCTTATGTTCTTCATTTAAAACTCCAAACAACTTTGCTACTCAAGGGATGCAGGGCCAACCAGAAACTAGGGGTATTTCCATTCATTCAATACAATTTTTTACAGAAGACCTGCAGTGGGCCAGGTGCTAGGGATATAGGGATGAATCTTCATCATCTCCTCCTTGCTTGGGCTAAGTTAGCCTGGGCAGACAGGACAAGGGGGAGACATGTTTCTGGGCATGCTGCAGCAGCCACAATGTAGTCATGTTCCCAAAAGACCACACTGTCAGGGCACCCTGGTTTCTGGCACTTTTTTTTTTTTTTTTTTTTTGTCTTTTTGTCTTTTTGTTGTTGTTGTTGCTATTTCTTGGGCCGCTCCCGCGGCATATGGAGGTTCCCAGGCTAGGGGTCGAATCGGAGCTGTAGCCACCGGCCTACGCCAGAGCCACAGCAACGCGGGATCCGAGCCGCGTCTGCAACCTACACCACAGCTCACGGCAACGCCGGATCTTTAACCCACTGAGCGAGGGCAGGGACCGAACCCGCAACCTCATGGTTCCTAGTCGGATTCGTTACCCACTGCGCCACGACGGGAACTCCGTTTCTGGCACTTTTATGCTCTACGCTAAAGGCCTGGATTCTGCTTCTCCTCTGAAGCCAGCCTTTGCCAAGTCCTGGCCTTCGCTGGCATGGCCTGGTCAGAACACAAGCATCTAGGAAATGATGCTACACAGGTCCCTCCCCTCTTTGAAGGTGGCTGCCCTAAAGACTTTTTCTCCTCCAGTCCCTCTCTGCTTTACAAGCTCTGAAAGGATGTCTGTGAAATTGGATCTGGAACTCTTGCAAAGCTAGACTGGGAAGGCTTCAGGTTTCTTACCACTGGCTGAAATAGTTCCCATCCAGTACATATCAAAGTTTCTACTCAAAGGTCTACCCTCTATTTAGTCCCTCCCCAACCAGCAGATGTTCTAAAAGCTTAAGCAAAACCTGATAAACTGATCATAACTGAAAAACTAGTTAACCTATTATATAATGCTATTCCTTGTAACTATATGAACTAGTTTTGCAAGAAAGGAGTCAGGAAAGGTGAAAGGTCAAAGAACGAACCAGTGGTCCCATATCAGCCTTTTCATTCTACAGAGATCCTTCCTCAGTGTGCTTGCTTTGCCATTTGAGAGGCTGTTTTACTTTCTACATTGGCTACACTATAACGAATATGATAGATGAAGATACATTGCCAATATTACCCATAAAAATATAAACCCTATAACTTTGTGGTCAAGAAAGCAGAAAGGTTTATAAACATGTTTGTCAATATTGAGAAAAGCTTGGCTTTGGAGTCAATTGGGGTTAGAAGTCTGGCTCTCCCTCCTACTCTTTGAACTTGGACAAATTCTCTGCGCCTCAGTCACCTCCTCTATAACAAAAAACCTTCTCCTAAGGTTTATTGTGATGATTACATGAAACAGCACAATAGAGCTTAGAACAGTATCTTCAGAAAAATTCTCAATAAACAAAAGCTGTTATTAGCTACTATTAATCTCAGTTGACAAAGTAAAATATGCACAAAAACTTCCCTCTACCTGTAAAACCTCATTCCAAAAACTGTCATTAGTCACCCCCAGGGACGATCCTTTTTTTTTTAAGCCAAAGAAGAGAGAAAATCTTTTTAAAAATCTTTTCTATTTTGCATACATAACAATAAGTGTTCATAAAAATAAGTTTATAGCCCTGTTCAATGGAATTGTTAGTCTGTTAGAAATATAAAATACAGGGTAAAAAGTTTTCAGGGTATGAAACTGGAAAGCCATTTAAAAGAAACTGATGTCTAAGGACACTAGGAAAAAAACTGCTCATTCGACAGCAACAAAAACAGTTAAAAAGAGGAGTTCCTGTCGTGGCACAGCGGAAATGAATCCAGCTAGGAATCATGAGGTTGTGGGTTCGATCCCTGGCCTTGCTCAGTGGGTTAGGGATCTGGCATTGCTGTGAGCTGTAGTATATGCCGCAGACACGGCTCAGATCTGTGGCTGTGGTGTAGGCTGGCAGCTGAAGCTCCGATTCAACCCCTAGCCTGGGAGCCTCCATATGCTGCGGGTGCAGTCATAAAAAGCAACAAAAACAACAACCCAAAAACAGTTAAAAAGATGTTTACAATAAATTTAATAATTATTTTTAAATTAAAATGCCCTATTACATTTTGTCATGGCAATTTGTGAATTTTTAGCAAATACAATTTTTTAAAAAGGTAAAGTTAAAAATAACTTTTCTTCAAAAGAAAATACCAAACACAAAACTCTAAACTGAATAGTTTCATAAAATATGATTCCTCAAAGAGATAAAAGTTCTGTGTAGATTTCAATCCTTTAATTTCTCATTCAAAAAAGTTTTCATACAAGGACCTACTATATAGCACAGAGAAACATAATCATAATCTTGTGATAACTTATAAATTAAAAGAATCTGAAAAAGAATATACATATAGGAGTTCCCATTGTGGCACAGCGGAAACAAATCTGACTAGGAACCATGAGGTTTCGGGCTCAATCCCTGACCCTACTCAGTGGGTTAAGGATCTGGCGTTGTAGTGACCTGTGATGTAGGTCGCAGATGTGGCTCGGATCCCGAGTTGCTGTGGCTGTGGCACAGGCCTGCAGCTACAGCTCCAATTCAACCCCTAGCCTGGGAACCTCCATATGCCACGGGTTCAGTCCTAAAAAGCAAAAAAAAAAGAACATACATATTAAATATATAACATTCACTTTGTCACTTTGTTGTACACCTGAAACACAACACTGTAAATCAACTATACTTCAATAAAATTTAGTCTTCATATGACATACTAAGAGTAATTTCATTATCAAATTATCAAATAACTAAGAAAAAGAGGAATGCCTTGTTATATTTCTGAGAATTCTGATAACTAGTATCCCCTCCAAAAACTGTTCTCTGGTATTTATCACTTAGAGTTTCACCTCTGTCTATAGTTTACATGGTTATGAATGTTAATGTGTGTGACAGATGCTCTGCCATCTTTTCGTGGTCACTCAGTCCCAGAATAGAATGAAGCAATACACAGCAGGAAATTACATAATACCAGCATTATCAGACAAAGCTACAAGGACTAATGAAAGCAATTTTAAGACTAAAGCGATAAGACCATATCACCCTTCTCCAAGAGTGGACTATATTACATTGCTTTTTAAGTCTTTAAATTACAATCCCTATTCTCAGGTAGTGAAACTCCACTCTCAGGAGATTACTCAGTGTTTACACAGTGCCTTATCATTTTCCCTGGTAGAAAACAAAACAATCTAAATATTTTCCTCTTGTGGTCATTACCCTGCAAGAGACACAAGCATCCACCAAAAAGCAATTCTAAGTATGAATAGAGACTACCCACTACTCTTAAAAAAAATGTAAATACTTGAAAAAAATACTCAACTGTTTAGCTAGAAGAAAAAATTTTAACAATGTTAAAGATGAAAATAAGGAATACCATCACAAAAAATTTCTTAAGCAATGTTAAATCTGATAGAAAAATAACACAAGTGGAAATGCACCTTTCCTCACATTTCTTTCTTTACGCAGCTGGACAGAAATTTTCCACCCCAATTAGAAGATATTCAAAACAGGGCCTAAAATGAGTAATATGCATAACACAACATCCTATTTTTATGGCAATGATATTACTGAAAAAAAACTTGGACTTATTTCAACTCAACACAACCAAAAATGCCTTCTGTGTCCTAAGCCCTCAGAGATACCAAGATGAGGAGAATATGGTCCTTACCTTGAGGAATGCTCTGTCCACTGGGAAAGAAGAGAGCAAATTGTTTTTTTGTTTTTTTTTCTTTAGGGCCCTACCTGTGGCATATGTAAGTTCCCAGGCTAGGGCTCTAATCAGAGCTATAGCTGCCAGCCTACGCCATAGCAACGTGGGATCCATGCAACATCTTCGACCTACACCACAGCTCATGGCAACACCAGATCCTAAGCCAAGGCCAGGGATTGAATCCACATCCTCATGGATACTAGTCAGGTTTGTAACCTGCTGAGCCACAACGGGAACTCCCAAACTGTTATTATATGATGCAGTAAGGGCTATAATCAAAGTGTGTACCAAGTGTATAAAGCCCCTAGAAACACAAAAAGATGATCAATTAATTCTGACCTAGGAATGCAGGCTATGGCCATCACAGTGTAGGGGTGGCATCTGAACTGGGTCTTACAAAATGAACTACAGGCTGACAGTATCAAACATTCCAGGCTAAATAAATTCATTTTAACCTTAAACATCAATACTGAACTTTCTGATGTCACTAGAAAAAAGAAAAGTCCTGTTTCAGGTTGTTCAGTAGCCACAAACAAAAATCACAATGCTCACGAGTTTTTTTGGTCTTATGATACTGCCCTTTGGAAAGAAAAGGACTTGGTCAGGAATCTATTCAGCTGAATAACAAATAGGAAACTATAAAAGATTTTAAACACTTTCATTACAAACAATAGCAAAACCGTCCACAAAAGCAGAGGGAAATGGTCCAATAAAATGGGGAATTTTAAATGCGTCTATAGAAAAAGATCAGAAAAACATTTAACAATTAAAATGCCATTATTCAATAGTCATTCTTCAGAAAGGGTCTTGAGTATTGGATAGGATAAACTATTTGGTAAAGTCAAGTACATGAGATTCTTTCACTGGCTATATGTACTTGAACACCTAAAGATCAAAACAAGGTTTTCTGAAAAATAATGGCCTCTTCCTCCCTCTATATTTTCGGTGTACTTTAGCCTGTGGTAGGCTATATCCTAAGAAGTGAGATAAATTTAATTGCAAAGACTACAGCCACTTATTCAGAAAAGTTCGTTTGCCTTCTGATATGGACTTTGGATATATACACAATAATTTCAAACCTTGTGGCTTAATCCAAAATCCAGGCCCAGGTTTCCCTGTGAATATTCCTTAAAAAGCTTAAGCCTGTAGCTCACCTGAGCTTCTTTAGCTCAGAAGTATGTATTTATGTATCCTTCCACTGAAAGGTAAGTAAGATCATAGAAGAGGTGACTAACTTCACTTGAAGGGAGCAATTTATCCCTAAAGCCACTAGAATTTGAGAGGTTCCTCTGTACAAGAAATGATCACAAACCAAACAGAAACCATCTATTCAGAGGACTCCTGGGAACTTACCTCCTTCCATGTAATTCCACCAGTTTGGTTCATCTCTGTCAATCTTAAGAGCAAAGAGAAAGGAGAGAGTGGTCCTGGAAATGGAGACAACCAAGGCCACCGCTACTCATATATCCCTAATTCACTGTCCCAATACACAGGTGACCACCCAGAGATTTCCTGAGTATTTTTCACAAAGCGCATCAATTCTTATCTTCCAAGAGGTACACTGAACAAACACTTAACAAATTGGAGTTGTGTTAAAAACATTTCATTATGGGAGTTCCCATCATGGCGCAGTGGTTAACGAATCCGACTAGGAACCATGAGGTTACAGGTTCGATCCTTGGCCTTGCTCAGTGGGTTAAGGATCTGGCGTTGCCATGAGCTGTGGTGTAGGTCACAGACATGGCTCGGATCCTGCGTTGCTGTGGCTCTGGCATAGGCCGGTGGCTACAGCTCTGATTAGACCCCTAGCCTGGGAACCTCCATATGGGAACAGCCCTAGAAAAGGAAAAAAAAAAACAAAAAAAAAAACACATTTCATTATGTACAAGGACCAAAAAGCCCAACCCTCACTTTATAGCTAAGGAAATCAGGTGCAGATAAGTGTTCTGTCCAGTGAGTTGGAGATGATGTCAAGTTCCATCTAGCTGTAATAGTTAATTTTAAGCTCTTAGAATCCAAAGAGTTGGCAATCTACCTTTCTTCAGGCTGCACTTGAAGTCTTATTCAAATACTGGGGAAGGGTGTGTGGGTGGGTGGGTGGTAGGGGTGGGGAAGATCAGGCAAATTATCAAATTAGGAAAAACAGAAGAGAATGACTGGCAATTGGCCAAAATTAGCCTATCTACAACAACTTTTGTCTCAAGATTATCAAGAACCTTATCTGGGTGCAGTAGTTTCTCATCCATTCTGCATAGAGGAAATAAAATGCAATGGCAAGAAAATACACTCAGAACCTAGGAAAAAATAAATTCTCCTTCACTGCTCTAGCAAATCAACTATCAGGCCTTCCTAAGCAAGCAACAGGACCATGAGAAAATGTTCTGGGGGGCAATTCTACTCTCTATGAGCTCCAGCAAGTTTCTCAACCTTTCACACCTGTCTTCTCACCTGAAGAAGAGGATACCACCACGTGCTTTGTAAAGCAGTTGTGAGGATTGGCAAGAATACATTGAGGGACCAGTTCCTTGGAAACCTCCCTATAAATGGAAACTGCTGTGATATATATGAAAAGTTCCTTTAGTACCTTTCACACATTTCATTCATACCATGTAATTCTTTTGTCTAGTTACTTGCAAGAATTACAACTTGAAACACTACTTCTTTAAAGAACTCTATTCTCTCACCTCTCCTAAAATGAAAGATCTCTGTGGTAATTAGGAAAAAAGGACTGGTCCCCTCCAAAGAGGGGTGCTACTGAGCCCCCTCAAAAGAAACCGACCCCTGGACTGTCAGCTCTCTGAGGGCAGGGCCTGCCCCGTTTAACTCACCACTGTGACCTAGTTTCTCTCACGCAAACTAATCGCTGTAGACTCAGGCATCTCGGGACAGCTTGCAGGACACCCAAACATGGACCCCCCCCCCCAAGACGTTCTGAATCGCACGATCTTGAGTGACACAAAAATATTAAAAGTTTAACATCACGCTGCTGTTTAACTGTAATACTAAAATCAAAGAAAGGGCGCCGGAAATTGAGTGCCTATGAGGTAACCAAAATGAAGTCACACCTTTAATGCTAAAGGACCAGTGACACAAAGATGTCAACCGGGAGTGAAGCTTCGGCAGGACGTTCCATTGAACTGGTGTGACCGCCTCCGGCCTGAGATCGGAATTCGAACCCAGAACTTCTCCCAAAGGACGGGTCAGAGGCCACTCCAGGGTGGGAGAGGCCTTTAAGGCCAGGCGCACCTCGCCCGAACTTTCCCGGTGGGGGGCAGCCCGACCCCGACCGCCCGCGGCGCGACTCGGGTCCGCTCTCCGGAGCAGCGGAGCAGATCTCCAAGCGGAAGCGCGCTCGGAAGGACGAGGGTCGACGGCCCTTTGTCCCCCTCAGAGGGGCAGGGGCGAGGCGAACGCTCCTTCGCGTCAGGAAATAATGACAGATCGCGCGCCCTCGCTGGCGCCCGCCCCGCCCCGCCCGCCAGGGCCCCAGGCGGCGCCGGAACCCCAGCCCCGAGCTGAGGGGCCCGGCCGCGCCCCCTCCTCGCCCCCTCCCAGTCCCAGGGCGACCCAGCGCCGCCAGGCTCACCGGGTCGGAGCTGGAGGCCGCCGTCGCGGCGGCTGCACCACAGCGCGCGCTCGCCCTGCTGCAGGATGTAGTGGTCCTTGGCTTGGAAGAGCTCCATGCCGGCCCCGGGCGCCGAGGGAGGCGGCGGCGGCCCGGGAGCGCCCGCGGCTCCGCGGTCCCCCGGCCCCAGCGGCGGCAGCCCGCGCGGGGCGTCCTCGTCGGCCGGGGCCGCCAGAGCCGGCGCCTCAGGGAGCGGCGGCTGAGGGAGCGCCCCGGCGGCCAAACCCGCGGCAGGGGAACGCGCCCCGGCAGCGGCGGCTGCGGCCTGGGAGGCCTCTCCCCCGGCTCCGCCCCTCTATGCCCCCGCCCGGCTCCTCCCTGGCTCCTCCCCCTGCTCTACCCACTCCCGACTTCTCGCAGGCTCCTCCCCCTCCCCGTCTCCTCCCCCCCCCCTTTCTCCTCTCCATTCCTCTTCCTGCTTTTTCCCGCCGCCTTCTCCAGCTTCTGGGTTTCTTCAGCTGGGTTTCTCCTCCTGGTTCCTACCCCGAGGCTCTTCCTCCTCTTTCTTCTCTTCCCTATCCCAGCCCCCTCCTCCTCCTCCCGCTCTTTCCAGGCCCCGCCCCTGGCGGGATCGCCTTCCCACCCCGGGCGACCACTTCCCAGCCTGGGCCTGGCTGAATCAGGCTGGCCGCCCTACTGCTCTGCGACCTTTGGAACAGAAGCCCACTCCTGGGCCTCCCCTCCAATACTAGCAGGTTATTCGTTTCTCTCACCAGCCCTGAGACAAGCCAGGCCGACTCCCTGAATCTAGTCTGCCCGCAGAGACCCCAGACTAGGAGAACGGGAAAGGCGGCTCAGGTTGCAGGGGTCCATCCCCAGCCAGACTCTCCGCGGAACCGGGACGTCTGTTTTGGAATTTCCTCTTAGAATCTTGCGACGTTTGACAGCAGCAGACATTCAATAAATACACATCAGTGAAGAGCGTGTAACAATAGAAATTGAACAAGTATTAGCAGCACAGTGCTCTAAATAACTAGGAGGAAGAGAGCAAAGTTCATAAGCTATCGTGCCCTGAATTCAGCAGGATGCCTGTGAAAAGACAATAAAATGTCAAGGAGGTGAAAGGGATCTAGTTTGACAAGGCTAAGGTGGTTGGAAAATATCTTGTAGAAGTCAGAAGCACTCCTGAGTATCTTTTGAGCTGTCTAACTTGAATGGCCAGGTGGTACCTTGCACAGAATGGAGCTTGGGAGTTGGGCCCCCAGTTCCAGGCCCCACTCCAGGGATGCTCTAGCTGTGTGATCTTGGGAAAGCCTCTTGGTCTCAGATGGTGGGTGAACTAAATGACTAATTACACTCCCAGTTTTATAAGTCATCAAGTCTTTCTACTCCAATCTCCTGCCTTTTCTAATGCCTTAGAAAGGAAGAGAATAAACAAAACAAAAATGAGGTAGGAGACAAGAAAAGCAAGGCAATACTTTTAACCTTCTGCTTGATAAAAGTGAGAGGCCCTTTTTTCAGGAAGGAGTTCCACTTTACTAATTATTCCAGCCCACACTGATTTCTCTGTTGAATTTCCATAGCACAGAAAGTCCCATGATGACAAACTGTCCGGGAATCTCTGATAAGTATAAATAGGCCTCTTGAACTGTCCAGACACCTCAACCTAAAGGTCAATAGGAGAGATTATTATGTCAAATCTTTGTGATGTGACATGGACAAAGAAGATAATGGAGACAAGACGGTAAAAAGAAGTTTCAATGGAACCATCAGTTTCTGATTTATTATTGAATTCAGCCATATGTTGACTCTCCCTAGCAAAAATGAATAATGAGAAAGTCTTATGAAGACAGGATGTTCTGCAAATTATTTCATTATTTTTTAACGAGTCACATTGCCAGATGTGAAGAAAATGCTGTTGTACCTGTTTTAAAACAATTGATTAGTTGATTACAACTTTCCCTGATGTTTTAAATCAGCGGTTCCACTGGCAACCTAATAGAACCACCTGGGTAGTTTTTCAAACATGCCAATGCTCGGATCTCAGACCAATTAAATCAGCATTTAATTTAGATGAGCTCTCCCTTCAATAAATGGTGCTGGGAAAACTGGACAGCCATATGTAAAAGAATGAAATTAGAACACTTCCTAACACCATACACAAAAATACACTCAAAATGGATTAAAGACCTAAATATAAGACCAGATACTATAAAACTCTTAGAGGAAAACATAGGCCAAACACTCTCTGACATAAACCACAGCAACATCTTCTCAGATCCACCTCCTAGAGTAATGACAATAAAAACAAAAATAAACAGGAGTTCCCATCGTGGCGCAATGGTTAACGAAACCAGCTAGGAACCATGAGGTTGTGGGTTTGATCCCTGGCCTCACTCAGTGAGTTAAGGATCCGGCATTGCCGTGAGCTGTGGTGTAGGTCACAGACGAGGCTTGGATCCCGAGTTGCTGCAGCTGTGGCGTAGGCTCCAATGAGACCCCTAGCCTGAGAACCTCCATATGCTGAGGATGTAGCTCTAGAAAATACAAAACAAAACAAAACAAAAAATAAAACAAAAAATAAACAAATGGGACTTAATGAAACGTAAAAGTTCTGCACAGCAAAGGAAACCCTAAACAAAACGAAAAGACAACCCACAGAATGGGAGAAAACATTTGCAAATGAAGCAACTGACAAAGGTTTAATCTCCAAAATTTATCAACAGCTCCTGCAGCTCAATACCAAAAAAAAAAAAAAACCCATCAAAAAAATGGGCAGAAGATCTAAACAGACAATTCTCCAAAGAAGACAGACAGATGGCCAAAAAAACACATGAAAAGAAGTTCAGCATCACTAATTAGTAGAGAAATGCACATCAAAACCACTATAACACCTTACACCAACCAGAATGGCCATCATCAAAAAGTCTACAAACAATACATGCTGGAGAGGGTGTGGAGAAAAGGGAACCCTATTACACTGTTGGTGGGAATGTAAATTGGTGCAACCACTATGGAAAACATTATGGAGATTCCTCGGAAAACTTAAAATAGAATTACCATTTGATCCAGCAATCCCACTGCTGGGCATCTATCCAGAGAAAACCATAACTCGAAAAGATACTCCAGTGTTCACTACAGCACTCTACAATAGCCAAGACATGGAAACAACCTAAATGTCCATCAGCAGAGGAATGGATAAAGAAGATGGGGTACATAAACACAATGGAATGTTACTCAGCCATTAAAAGGAAAGAAATAACAGCATTTGCAGTAACATGGATGGACCTAGAAATTATCATGCTAAGTGAAGTCAGCCAGACAATAAGATACCAACATCAAATGCTATCTCTTACATGTGAAATCTAAAAAAAAGGACACAGTGAACTTCTTTGCAAAACAGATACTGACTCACAGACTTTGAAAAACTTACGTTTCCAAATGAGACAGTCTGGGGGGTGGGAGGATGCACTGGGGGTTTGGGATGGACATGCTATAAAATTTGGTTGTGGTGATCATTGTACAAGTATAAATGTAATAAAATTCATCAAGTAATTAAAAAATAAATTCCAATTTAAAAACAAACAAACAAAAAATAATTGGGATGGGTTCAGGCATCCGTATTTTTTTTTTTCCTAAGCTACCCAGAGTATTCTGATGTGCAGCCAGGGTTCAGCACCGCTGTTTTATGGGAAATTAATTGGAATACTCTGCCTCACAGCAGCTTAGCAGAGAACAGCAGTTGGTCATTAACTAATACCAACGTATAGGGGTGATTACCTATAAATCCAGAGTTAACAAGCAGAGTCCTTAGGAGAGAGAAAACCTGAAGATGCTCCTGGAATCTATCTGACCCAGATGCACATTGCTTTTTTCCCTCTTATTTTAAGTGCACACTTGGCTTCAGGGTAGGTAGAGCCCTCGCCTGGCCAAGCCGAATGAGTAAAAAGAGTATACTCTGTCCCTGGCAGTTATGACACCCCCCTTTCTGCCACAGCTGCCTTGCCTTGCTCCTGCTAAGGACTGCCTGGACCTTGAATGCTGTTTACCTATCAGGTGCTCCAGACCCTGCAGCTTTTCCACGCCCTTTCTGGCTTTCCCAACCTTGGCCGTGGCTATCTGCCGGCCTTCTCCAATTTCTTCCAGCTTAATTCAAGGCCCTGCTGCCCTTGAATGGTATCACTCAGGTTATGGAAGAAAGTTCATGGGATGCTCTTCTATTTTGTAAACATGATTGACCGTCTTCTACATTATATATCTTCTTTCACGTGTATGGTATATTTACACTAATTTAAGTATATTTACTGGGGAGTTAGGTTCTAGTCAGTTCTGTGTGATCTTAGGTCAATCCCTTTTAGTGTCAGGTTCCTTACTTATGAAAAGAGATGATCACTATGGGTTCCTCTAGCCCTGCAATCAATGAATGCGAGGAAATGTGTCACATAGTTAAAATGTCCACAAATAGTGATGGTAAATGACTCGATTCTGATGATCGATTTGGCCTTCAATGTCATGTATATTATTTGTTTGAGATGGTGGCATTCTGATTAGAGTCTAGTGTCCTCTGGTGTAGTTTGACTTTTAATATCCTCTCCTATCTACTTGTCCACAATCTTGGATGTTGTTTTTCTACAAGAACTCTCTTCAGTCTTGTTTGTATATGAGAAATCTTCCAAAGAGATTAAAAAATATGTATATATATTCTTCCTTCTAGGAGGCTGGTAATTTCTTCAGGCAGCAGTCCGGGCATTTAAGAACCCTAGGTACTCACAAGCCAAATTTTCACATTTGACCAACTGTCAGCCAATTTCTCATGGATTTAAATGCCATCGCTCCTCCCATCATTTCATGAAGGACAACTGGAAATTGTAACAACCATCTTGGAGTACTTTGACACACGTAAAATTGTTCATTTGAGAAGAACGTTCAAACAAAAAAGGGAAAAGTCCCTCAGAAGACTGTTACTTTGGTCTAAATGAGAGCAATCCTTTGGTTCAATAGAGATCATTTCTCTTCCATTGTTATACTTTGGGGGTTAATAAGTACCGACTTTTTAGTTGTATGGCCTGACAAAATTGTCAAGGACCCATGTTATTGTTTAAACTGGCTATGATAATTCTTTTTTTTTTTTTTTTTTTTTTGTCTTTTGTCTTTTTGTCTTTTGTTGTTGTTGTTGTTGCTATTTCTTGGGCCGCTCCCGCGGCATATGGAGGTTCCCAGGCTAGGGGTTGAATTGGAGCTGTAGCCACCGGCCTACGCCAGAGGCACAGCAACGCAGGATCCGAGCCGCGTCTGCAACCTACACCACAGCTCACGGCAACGCCGGATCATTAACCCACTGAGCAAGGGCAGGGACCGAACCCGCAACCTCATGGTTCCTAGTCGGATTCATTAACCACTGCGCCACGACGGGAACTCCCATGGCTATGATAATTCTTGTGTGTGTGTGTGTGTGTGTGTGTGTGTGTGTGTGTGTGTGTGTGTGTGTGTGAGTGTATATGCGAAAGAGAGAAAGAAAATGAAATGTTTTCTGCCTCTAATCTTTCTCCTTCCAGAGGAAAGATAATTAGCCTTCTACAGTGTTAATTTTATATTTGTCTAAAACACAGCTGTCTCTCACTTCCTCTGTTATGCGTTTATTTTTTCAATTTTAAAAATATCTTTAAAAATTAGTTCCACATAAGCTTATTTAAGTCCAAGGTATACTGTTAAACAGAAAAAGTCCAAGTTGCAGAGTAGTATTTTAATTTATCCCATTTGGGTTTTTAAAAGAGGAAAATGGGAGAGAGATGATGTTTAAGCCCAGAACATTTCTGAAATGAAACCCTGGAAGTGTGGCTACCTCTGAGGGATGGAGATGGGGTAAGGGGAACACTCAGGGATGGCAAGAAGCTGCTTCTCATTTTATACTCCTGTATGCTGTTTTGATTTTTTTCCTGTGCTTTTAATGCTTTAAATTAAAAAAAAAAAATGTTAAATTGTATGTGTGTATGTGTGTGTGTGTGTGTCTGTCTGTCTGTCTAAAAACTCATTCTTCCAGCACACACAAAAACAGATTTTCAGGTAACTTATTACCCAAGGATTTAGAGCATTTTGGCTTAACAAGCCAGGAGTTCAGAGCATGTCTCTTTTTCTTTCTTTCTTCCTTCCTTCCTTCCTTTCTTTCTTTTTTGGCAGCACCTCGGCATATGGAAGTTCTTGGGCCAGGGATTGAATCGGAGCTGCAGCTTCAATTTACATTGGATCCTCAACCCACTGCACCACAGCGGGAACTCTGAGTAGCTCTTTTTATTCTTCACAAGCAGCTTAATATTTTTGAGTTTTCCTAACATCTTAAATGCTGTCAAAGTGAGGTATAGTTAAGTATATAAGGCATTTTTCTGCACTGTATCCTCTTTTAAATGGAAGATAAGAGTTTTTTTCTTTAGCACCTTTTCTAAACCACAGCAGTAGCTGCGGCTTGTCCTTCCTCTGCCAGTTGTAGTTCTCAGGCTGATGGCCTGTTGGGGCCTGTACCAACATAAATCAATAACAATGGTCAAAAATGCCTTCTGTTAGATAATCATTTTAGAGATTTTTCAGCGAATGCTTTGTACTGTAGCAGAAAACAGTGCTGGGCAGCAGGGAGAGGGGGGGTGGAATGACCCTGGTAGAAACGGTACTTCTTTGGAAAAGCTGCCCAGTGGATTTTAAACCTATTGTTTCTTCTCCTGGTTAAAAGAAAAATAGTAACAGCTCACATCGTTTCACCATTTTGTAAGAGTAGCACTTAGTGACAAGGAAATATAGGGGTTTAGTTTTCCTCACACTGCTCCATCCTTTGCCTTCAATTTTACAGCAATTCTTCAAAGAGCCCGAGGAAGCTCAGTGAAGGGAGTGTGTTGGGGGAAGGGTGTTGGGCTGCTCCTGACCGAGGCCCTAGGGGGAGAGGGGGAGTACTCGGGTGGGAGGAACTAACAATGCCGTGTGATTTGCAAAGTCTGCAAGATGAAGTTTTTAATGAGGCCCATGGTGTGTAATCAGAGGCCAGCCACAAATGTGGCAGATAGATTTTCAAAATTCGGCCTTCCCTCAAATACCTGGTGTGTCTCTTGAGCATGGCGAGACACTAGCACAGAAGTTGCCTGTGAGCAGCACCACTTCTTGTGGTTTTTTGCATCACTGTTCTATGATTTAACCAAGTAGGGATTCTAGGTTGCAGGGAGTGAGCCTTATAAAGCCACAACGCAAGGGGTTCAGTCCCGGGCAATATCCAAGTTGAAAAAAGACCCATTCCATAAAATTAAATATAATTTGAGAAAACTCAAGTCCTTTATGCATGTATTTCTCAAATATTATAATGCCCTCTGTACTTTTTTTTTTATATAATCTTATTTCATATCTTCTCGGCATCATCCTACAGCTCAGACAGTCTGATACATCTCCTCTCCAAAATCCTCTCCGGCTTCCTTTCTCGTCTTCAGTTCTTTGCTGTGAAATCTGACCATGCAGGGCTCTTTCCCCTGGAGAGGGCAGGCCCTCCTTGGAGGGTGGGAAGAAGGGAAAAAACAGCAGAGGCTAAGCCAGAAAGGCCTCCTGCTGTGGGGAAAGCAGGACAGGCTGGGACTTTTCAGACACTAATAAATCTGTCCCACTACTTCAGCAAGAGCCTCTTTCTCCTTTGGGATTCGAGAAATCTATTTTCATTTTGAATGGGAAAAAAAAAAATATGGCCTGTAAACAATTTTATTTGGGGCCCTTACATTAAAAGACTGCAAAGTAATTTCTGGCCTTTTCTTCCCTTGTGATTTCATGATTGGAACACAATTAGCTCAGAGGAGGAGAGTGAGCTTTGGGGAAGTGGTATCTGCCTGCAGAGACAGACAAGCTCTGACTGAAGGCATTCCCCAAGGCAATACCAGTCTCATGCCTTCTGCCGATCAGGCCTATTTGAAGCAAATTACTTACTGTTCTGCTGGTGGAGCTCGGAGCTGAGAAATCCAGTGGGGGATGGAGAGAGACAGGTAGGAAGGATCAGTGTCAGGAGGCAGGCGTCTTGTTCTCCCTCTCCCCTCCCCCACCCCAGCACCTGGCAGAGCCCTGGGTCCCAGCCCACCTGCCCTATTAACCCAAGCCTGAGGTTCTTGGGCAAATCTCTCAGTTCTCCAAGGTTAGTTTCCCTTATGTAAAATGGGGATAAAATATAAAACTTCCTTTTCAGGATTAAATGAAGTCATCTTTGAAAGGGTGTCCTAAGCTATAAAGCATTATAGAGATGTGATTTTATAATTTTTTTAAAAAATGTATTTTATGTGTAGTTTTCCCCTCTAGATCTCAGTTTATTTGACAGATTTCTAACATATTCTATATGCACAGATTTTTTTTTTTTTTTTTTGTCTTTTTGCCTTTTCCTGAGCTGCTCCCATGGCATATGGAGGTTCCCAGGCTAGGGGTCTAATCAGAGCTGTAGCCACCGGCCTACACCACAGCCACAGCAATGCGGGATCTGAGCCACGTCTGCAACCCACACCACAGCTCACAGCAACGCCAGATCCTTAACCCACTGAGCAAGGCCATGGATCGAACCCGCAACCTCATGGTTCCTGGTCAGATTCGTTAACCACTGCGCCACGACGGGAACTCCTATATACACAGATTTTTAATGTATATGGATGTACCTATTGTTAGGGCCTGCATGGGGACTCGTTGCTAAAATGGCTCATTGTGCTGACCTCGCAAATAAAATACGATGGCACAGTGACCCATGAGACGGACCACCTTGCTCAAGTGACATCCTGATTTCACTGCTGGCGTCTACCTTCCCAAGACCCCCCTACTGTGGGACACCACGCACCTCTGGTTTTCTCAGGATTACGAGATCACCCTACCATGAGACACCTCCCATTTCCTCATGACTACGTGACCACCAGAGTCCAGCTGCAGACGAAAGATAAACTAGCCTCCCCCCGATTCAGGGAATCCAATTTCCCATCTGTGGGGTGTAAGAAGGCCCCGCCAGAAGGGTGGGGGGGCTGGCTCTTTTTCAAGGGTCAGTCACCCTCTCCTTTCCCTCTAATACATTTTCTTCTCTTTGCCTAAACACCAGCCTCATTCTCTTTCTCCGCACTCACCTTACACCTGTTACATCTGTATTATGCTAATTTAAAACAATTTTTTTTCCTTTGCAGGGCCGAGCCTGCGGCATATGGAGGTTCCCAGGCTAGGGGTCAAACTGGAGTTGCAGCTGCTGGCCTACACCACAGCTCACAGCAACACCAGATCCTTAACCCACTGAGTGAGCTCAGGTAAGAAACCCACATCCTCTTGGATACTAGTCAGGTTCTTAACCTGCTGAGCCACAATGGGAACTCCTATGCTAATATATTTTAAAGAAGAATATATTAATATGTATGATTCAGATGCTTTTACCTCAACTCATGTCATTGGGACATAGAAGTAATATACATCAATCATATAACTAGAAGGATGGTGGTCCTGATCCCTGCCGGGCTTTACCCCACAGGGCTGCAAGCCTTGTAGTTGTCCAACTTTGACTGAAGAAAGAGCCTGGACACAGTGAGAGACATCAACAGTTTGCTGGATAGATCTTACATGTCCCAAACAAAGGTTCTAGAGCGACACCCCCACTGTGCATGGTAAACAGCAAGCAGGATATGGCAGCAAAGCTTGACTGCTTGGGTGAGAAGGAGGTTCCCATTTATAGGGGAAATTGACATCAGATTGGTTCATCAGTTACCAGGGAAACCAACAGCTGGGGCAGGAGGCAAGCATGTAGACAGCTACTAATTAAGCCCTAGAGTTAGGAAGATTGGCTAATCATGTGAGAGGAGCAGGGCCTGGTCGAGTAGGGGATGTACAGAGAGCAAGAGCCACTTTGAGTGGTCTGACCATAAGATTCCCAACCAGAAACAGAGTCACCCTGAGGCTAATGAAGCTTAAGCTTCAGGACTTTTGTTTGTTTTAATACTCCGCTTAAAGTTATTACCAAATAATGGCTATACTTCCCCTGTGCTGTACAATATATCCTGGTGCTTATTTATCTTACATTAAGCTTCAGGATTTGGGGATTTCATTCACATAATGAATACCTAGTTCTGTATTCATTATTATGTATTCTTCTCTCTAAAGAGGACCTTCCAGAGTTCCCACTGTGGTGCAGTGGAAATGAATCCGACCGGTAGCCATGAGGATGTGGGTTCCATGGTCAGTGGGTTAAGGACCCAGCGTTGCCACGAGCTGTGGTGTAGGAAGCAGTCAAGGCTCAGATCCTGTTGCTGTGACTGCGGTGTTAAGCCGGCAGCTGTAGCTCCGATTTGACCCCTAGCCTGGTAATTTCCATATGCTGTGGATGCAGACCTAAAAAGCAAAAAAATAAAAAACAAGAATTAAAAAAAATTTTAATTAAAAAATAAAATAAAGAGCAAATTGCATATGTTAAAAGGCTTCAGTGCCACAAACCGTGATCCTAACACTAGCATAAAAGAATGTTCTGTTTAGGAGTTCCCGTCGTGGCTCGGTGGTTAACGAATCTGATTAGGAACCACGAAGTGGTGGGTTTGATCCCTGGCCTCGATCAGTGGGTTAAGGATCCAGCATTGCCATGAGCTGTGGTGTAGGTCGCAGAGGCGGCTCAGATCCCACATTGCTGTGGCTCTGGCGTAGGCCGGCAGCTACAGCTCCGATTAGACCCCTAGTCTGGGAATCTCCACATGCTGCGGGTTCGGCCCTAAAAAGACGAAAGACAAAAAAAAAAAAAAAAAAAAAAAAGTTCTGTTTAGGGAGTTTCCATCGTGGCACAGCAGAAATGAAAACGAAAAAAAAAAGAATATTCTGGAGTTCCCGTCGTGGCGCAGTGGTTAACGAATCCGACTAGGAACCATGAGGTTGCGGGTTCGGTCCCTGCCCTTGCTCAGTGGGTTCACGATCTGGCGTTGCCGTGAGCTGTGGTGTAGGCTGCAGACACGGCTCGGATCCCGCGTTGCTGTGGCTCTGGCGTAGGCTGGTGGCTACAGCTCCGATTGGACCCCTAGCCTGGGAACCTCCATATGCCCCGGGAGCGGCCCAAGAAATAGCAACAACAACAAAAAAGACAAAAGACAAAAAAAAAAAAAAAAGAATATTCTGTGCCAGGGGAATATGGAACCTGCTCATCTCTTGATTTGTCTTTCCCTCTTTGGTCAATTTCCTTGCATCCTTTTAGCCCCTCCCCTCTTTCTAAACCCAGATATACTTTGTGATACTCTAATTCTCTAATCCACTAACAACCACATAGCTGAGTGAACACACACACACACACACACGTATATGTACATACCCACTTCTATCAAGAGACAAATTTAGAGATCTGAAAGAGCATGTTCAAGGATAGCACCATTCATCCCAAATGACTCAGAGAGAGCTATTCCCGGTGAATGTGGAGCCCTTATAGTGGAAGTAGCGCTAGGAAGAATTCTTTGATTCAGTAATGCTAGGGCTGTAGATGTTCCAGACGTGGATCCCGAAGTACTATTAATAGAAGAAAGGGTTTTCATCATATGATATTAGACTAGGCTGTCTTTGGAAGAAATGTAACACTCCATGAACGGGCGTGCTGGCCCGTGGGAGGCTGACTGAATCCTGGCCACAACCACCTGATTAAGGAAATCCCTGGAAGCAAGCAAGGCACCACGGTCCTCCCCCTGTTTGTAGGAACCCAAGTTCACTCTCCCCGCCGCCCCCCAAATCCAGAGCCAACAAAGGAACATCCTCAGTACCATCAGGATGAAGCCTGAAGTGAGAGCTACCTGGGGAGATAAAGGGCAGGTCCCCACCTGGAGGAAGGGAAGGGACTTTCAAAATTGGGAGACAACAGGCTGGGAGGGGAATTAGAGGAAGGCAGGAGACAGACACTCAGAAATGAGAGGTGAAAATGAGGAAACAGGTAGAATCCACTCAGAATATCCCCTGAAGGCCCAAACTGAGAGGCTTGGTCCCCCTCCCCCTCCCTCCCCAAGAGAGACAGGAGGAGAAGATTAAGTTAGATGAAGGTAGCGTCCAACCCTACCACAGGACTGCTTTAGGCTGCTTATCTGACATTTTGATAAAAGTTCCGTCTAAATCCCTGTAGCCAGAAGAACAAAAAATATCAGATACCAGAGTCTAATTCCCCCACCCACTCACTCCTGCAACCTGTATTAGGACCATGCTCTAGCCGACTGAGCTAACCAGCCCTTTCCCCTCTACCTGTAAATGTTACTCTACATGGAAAAAGTGTCTTTGAAAATATGATTGGACATCTTGAGATGTGATTGAGGTTCGGCTCCTGGATTACTCAGGTGGGCCCTAAATGATGCAATCCCAGGTATCCTTCTAAGAAAGAGGTTGAGGTAGATTTTTTTGGGTTTTTTTTTTTTTTTTTTTTTTGGCTACACCCTCAGCATATGGAAGTTCCAGGCTCTGGGTCAAATTGGAGCTGCAGCTGCTAGCCTACACCACAGCTCAAGGCAACACCAGATCCTCAACCTACTCAAGCCAGGGATCAAACCCGCATTCTCATAGATACTAGTCAGGTTCATTACCACTGAGCCATGATGGGAACTCCAGAGGCAGATCTTAAACATTCTCATCATAAGAAAAAAAATTTTTGTAACAATGTGTGGTGATGTATGTTAACTAAACTTATGGTAATCCTTTCACAGTATATATCTATACCAAATCATTATGTTGTACACCTGAAACTAATACAATGTTAAATGTCAATTATCTTTTATTTTTTTGGCTGCTCCCACGGCATGTGGAAATTCTCAGGCTGGGGATCAAACCTGTGCCACAGCAGTGACCCAAGCTGCTGAAGTGACAATGCTGGATCCTTAACCTGCTGTGCCACAAGGGGAACTCCTTGTATCTCAATATTTTAAAAAGGAGAGGCTAAGGGCGATTTTACATGCACAGAGGAGAAGGTGGTATGAAGGAAGATAGAGCGGAGAGAGACTTGAAGATTTGGCTTGGAGATGGATATGTCCACAACCAAGGCATGCTGCAGCCAGCAGAAACTAGACCGGCGAGGAGCAGACTCTGCCCTGGAGTCTCCAGGAGAGAGCAGGGCCCTGCTGACAACTTGCTTTTGACCCAGCGAGGCTGATTGTGAATTTCTGAGCACCAGAACGCTAAGTGAACAAAGACGTGTTGTTTAAAGTCACCACAGGAAACTAATACCAGCCTCATTAGAATTCGACAGGTGTTTGGTCTGGCAGAGATTGGAAAAGACAGGCAGTCCTGGCTTGTAACCATCAGATACAGCAGGGACTACTTGGGTTCCCCGGGGAGAGGCCTACAGTGCCAGGAACCTCCCGAAAAGACTGTCTTCGTTTCCTAGGGTTGCCTTACAAATTACCATAAACTTGGTAGGTTTTTGTTTTTGTGTCTTTTTAGGACAATACCCGCGGCATGTGGAGGTTCCCAGGTCCAATCGGAGTTGCAGCCACTGGCCTACACCACAGCCATAGCAACACAGGATCTGAGCCGTGTCTACAACCTACACCACAGCTCATGGCAATGCCAAAACCCACTGAGTGAGGCCAGGGATCAAACCCACATTCTCATGGTTACTAGTTGGGTTCGTAACCCGCTGAGCCACAACACTGGCATTTCTTGGTTCGCAGGTGCATTGCTCCAATATGTGCCTCCTATGTCTCAGGACCTTTTTCCCCTCTGTTTCTGTGTGTCTCTTTCAGTTCTTCCTCTTTTTCTTTTTGGGGGTGAACCCATGGCATATGAAAGTTCCTGGGCTAGGGGTTGAATTGGAGCTGCAACTGCAGCCTATACCACAGACACAGGAACATGGGATCCGAGCCACATCTGCGACTTACACTTCAGCTTGCAGCAACGCCAGATTTTTAACCCACTGAGTGAGGCCAGGGCTGGAACCCACATACTCACAGACGCTAGGTTGGGTTCTTAACCTGCCGAGCCACATGGGAATTCCCTCGGTTCTTATAAGGACTCCAGTCACATGGGATTTAGGGCTCACTGTAACTCAGTATGACATCATCTTAATAACCAATTACATCTGCCAAAAGCTCTATTTCCAAATGAGGTCATGTTCACAGGTTCCTCATGGACATGAATGGGGGTGGGGTGGGGTGGGGTGGGGGACAGACACTATTCAACCAAAGACACTTGCCCAAGGGAAATTTACAGGTCTCTTTGGATGGCTTGATTTTCTTTTACTGCCCCTTTTAATACACCAATTCCTCATGTCACTCAGAAAGAAAAAGCCGTATAGAGCGTAAGAGAAGCCTGTGCAAATTAATTACCTTGTTCTCTTCTGTTTCGAGAAAGTACAGATTTATTTACTCCTAAGGAAAGTAAAGCATCAATCATCAGGGACTTTGTTATGACAGCAACCAAATATTAAATTGTGAATATTTACAGCCCCTCCCTACCAGCTCCCCCCAGCTCTAGGAGTATGTGTGTGTCTCTTCTTACCTGCATTGCTTCCCCTTCTCTACCCTCAAGAAGGGCCCCATCTCTGCAAGCCAGCCTACATATGACAGCATACTTAGAGCTTTCAGAATTGTACCAAGCAGGTCTCCAAATTGACAGCTCTGCCACCTGTCTTCTCCTTCAAGCCCCTCCCACTGCCCTTTGAGCTGAGCTCCACAGGAGGGAAGGACTTGCAACTGGTACCCAGCTGTACTAGCAGCTCAAGCTGTCCTAACAAAGAACCCCTGACTAGGTGGCTTAAACGACAGAAATCTATTTCATCACAGTTAACAGAGGCTGGAAGTTCAAGATCAAGGTGTCCTCAGAGTTCATTTCTTCTGTGGCCTCTCTGTTTGGCTTGCACTTAGCCACCTTCTTGCTGTGTCCGCACATGATTCTCTCTCTGTCAGGTACTGTATGTGTCCTACTCTCCTTTTCTTATGAGGAACCCATCAGAGTTCCCATTGTGGCACAGCGGGTTATGAAGCTGACTGCAGTAGCTAGGGTTGCTGCAGAGGCACAGGTTCAGTCCTGGGCCCAGGAAATTCCATATGCCATAGACACAGCAATAAAGTGATGAAGTAGGGAGTTCCCATTGTGGCACAGTGGAAATGAACCTGACTAGTCTCCATGAGGATGCAGGTTCGATCACTGACCTTGATCAGTGGGTTGGGGATCCAGTGTTGCCGTGAGCTGTGGTGTAGGTTGCAGATGAGGCTCAGATCTCAAGTTGCTGTGGCTGTGGTGTAGGCTGGCAGCTGCAGCTCCAATTTGACCACTAGCCTGGGGACTTCCATATCCCATGTGTATGGCCCTAAAAAGCAAAAAGCAAAATAAACAAATAAGATAAAATAAAGTAAAATAAAACTTCGTTGGATTAGGGCCTACCCACATAACCTCATTTTTACTTTGACTGCTTTTTTTTTTTTTTTTTTTTGGCTGTTTAGGGACGCACCAGTGGCATATGGAGCATCCAAGGCTAGGGGTTGAATCAGAGCTGCAGCCACTGGCCTACACCACCACAGCCATGCCAGATCCCCAACCCACTGAGCGAGGCCAGGGATCAAACCTGCGTCCTCATGGATGACAGTCAGATTCATTTCTGCTGAGCCACAATGGGAACTCCTTAAACAGAACATTCTTTTATGCTAATGTTGGGATCAAGGTTTGTGGCACCGAAGGCTTTTAACATATGGAAAGTCCTCTTTATTTTTTTAATTTTACAAAATGTTTTAATTCTTATATTTTATTTATTTATTTATTTGCTTTTTAGGCTCTGCAGCCACGGCATATGGAAGTTCCCAGGCTAGGGATCAAATCAGAGCTGCTGTAGCTCCGATTCAACCCCTAGCCTGGGAACTTCCATATGCCATGGATGCGGAGCCTAAAAAGCAAAAAAAAAATAAAATAAAAAATAAGAATTAACTCTATGGAGTTCCCGTCGTGGCGCAGTGGTTAACGAATCTGACTACGAACCATGAGGTTGCAAGTTCGATCCCTGGCCTTGCTCAGTGGGTTAAGGATCTGGCACTGCCATGAGCTGTGGTGTAGGTCGCAGACACAGCTTGGATCCCACGTTGCTGTGGCTGTGGCTTAGGCCGGCAGCTACAGCTCCAATTGGACCCCTAGCCTGGGAACCTCCATATGCTGCGGGAGCGGCCCTAGAAAAGGCAAAAAGAATTAACTCTAGCCTTGAAGACTTAAAAAAAAAAAGGTCATCTTAGAGACATATAACAAGTATTTCATTAACTGAGAAAATGGAAAAAAATCAGAGTTGAGAAATTCAGGTCCATTATTAATCTCATCTAAAATCACAGGTTTGCTGTATGCTAAAGATAGCACCAAGAAAAAAAAAAAAATAGCACCAAAAGTCTGAATGAGCAAATGACTGAGAATAATCACAGTTTTTTTAAAAATCAAAAAACCTCAACCATAAGCAACACCTAATATGAGAATGTGTCTTCTTCTTAAAGCACACAAAAAAGGTGATTAATAGGCAACAACAAAAAGCCTACATTTCAGAATGAGAGCCAAAGGGTTGTATGCACAGAAAAATGAAACCAAATAGCTAGTAGCATTTCTCTTTACAGCTTGAGGGAAAAGATACAAGCGATGCCTTAGGGAAGAGTTAACACTGAGGCCAGAAAATCAGCACACAGAAATAGCCCTAGCACCAGAACAGAGGATTCCTCTTTCAACAGGCAAGACAAAGCCTTTCTTTGGAGTTGGAAAGTATGAGACCAGAGAGCTTATCACTAATGGTAAAGTAATTAAGCAACAGATCCTTTTTCCGGTCATCAGCTGAGTGGCAGTTTCAGGTTCTATGTGACTTACCGCAGTAGTGAGAAAAGTGAAAAAAAAAAAAAAGGGCATGAAGTCAACAGGGTTTACATATTAAAACAGGGCTTCACGTGTTTTTCAAAAAAACCCACAGTGCTAAGGATGCATTCCATTTATACTCATCGTTACAACCCAACAAGTAAGGGAATATATTCAACAAAGATATCCTTCTCAGCTCCACGTCTATGCATGAATGGAAATAAATAGCTGAGTTCCTGATAGAATGGAAAAACCATACCTTTGCTCAGGTGTGGAATCACCAATGACATCAGAACAAGAATTATTTATCATCAGGTACCAAGGAGAAGGTGTCCTAAGGGAAAAGATAAGAATAACAAGTTCTGAGGAAGGGAAATCTGATTTAAAAAACAAAAAAGTAGGAGTTCCCTTCGTGGCTCAGTAGTTCACGAACCCAACTAGCAACCATGAGGACTCGGGTTCGATTAAGGATCTGGTTAAGGATCCGGCATTGCCGTGAGCTGTGGTGTAGGTCAAAAACACGGTTTGAATCCCTTGTTGCTGTGACTGTGGCTGTGGTGTAGGCCAGTGGCTACAGCTCTGATTCAACCCCTAGCCTGGGAACCTCCATATGTGACAAGTGCAGCCCTAAAAAGACAAAAGACAATCGATCAATAAGTAAAATTAAAAAATAAAAAAGAGTAAACAAAGGAAGATTCTGCTACCTCTAATTTTCCACAGCAGCCTATATAGGGCTCAAAATAATCAAAACGAGTATTTTTATTCTGAGGGAGCAGGGAGGAAATATCAGCGGCATTTCCAGATGGTTTTCGTGGTTCCTGGTTCTCCTGACAGGACCTACAGCCCTTGAAGGAGCAGCTCAAAGGAGGACTTGAACTTCTCCCAGGAGCTTACCAAATCAGCCATCAGAAAGCTTCCCCAATCCAAAAGGAAAGTAGTTTAATATAAAATATTATGTACTGAGAATTATCTCCATAGAAATCTCAAACCTGTGGAGAGCAAGGATTAGTCCTAGTCTACAGATTAAAATTAGAGAGGGGACAAAGAGATGTTATTTGGTCAATGTGTTAAGTTTTCTAGGGCTGTCATAAGTTATCCCCCAGTAGGTGGCTTAAAACAACAGAAATTTATCCTCTCACAGTTCTGAAGGCTAGAAGTCCAGAACCAAGGTGTTGGCGGGGCCATGCTCCTTCTGAAAGCTCTAGAGGAGACTCCTGCATCTTCCGATACCTTTCTTTTTGCTTTTTAGGGCCATACTTGTGGCATATGGAGATTCCCAGGCTAGGGGCCGAATCAGAGCTGCAGTAGCTGGCCTATACCACAGCCACAGGAATGTAGGATCCAAGCCACATCTATGACTTACACCACAGATCACGGCAACACCAGATCCTTAACCCAATGAGCAAGGCCAGGGATTGAACCCGCATCCTCATGGATGCTAGTCGGGTTGTTACAGTGGGAACTCCTCCTCTTCCAACTATTGATGGTGGCTGGCAATCCTTGGTGTTCCTTGACTTGTAGATGCCTTAGTCCAGTCTCTGCCTCTATTATCACATGGTGCTCTCCCTGTGGGACTGTATGTCTGTGTTCAAATTTTCCTCTTCTTATTAAGACACCAGCCATTGGATTAGGGCTCCAGTCTGGCCTCATCTTAACTTGATTATATCTGCAAGGACCCCATTTCCAAACATGGTCACAATCAGAAATACCAGGGGTAAGGACATGAACATACCTTTTGGGGGGGGACACAATTCAATCTACAACAGTCATTTTAAGAACAAGATATTGCTACTTAGAGGCAAACATACTCAAAGCCACCACAAGTCATAATTCTCCAGGCAAAAAGGGAGATTAAAAACGTTTACGGGTGAAATGGCCCAGAATCCCTTTCTGAATAAGTTCTCCAAGAGCTCTTCCCTTTTCTAAGATTCATGATTCTGTGACTTAAAACTTATCGTCCCATGGAATCTATCTATAATCTCTTATGTGGCTTTTCCATTACAAAAATTTCACATTCCCATCCCTAAAGCTGGTAACAGGGTTTGTCAGAGAAATTTCTTCCACCATGTGGTATTCTGGCCTAAACAATTCGTCTATTCTTTGGAAAGAAAAAAGAGTATCTACGGAGGGAAAACACAGTATAGGAATGATTGACATTTTTGAGCTTTCGTTCTGCATGAGACTCTGTGGGAGCCACCAGCAGTCCACTTAACATGATGTACACGACTGTCCCTACTAGACATGTGGAAGAGGAAAGGCAGAGCACACAAGGAACTCGCCACCATCTCAGAGGCCATAGAGGATAAAGGGGACAGACAGATGCACCCTACGTCTGACCACAAGAACAAGACAGCTGGGACTGGGGAGAGAGGATGGGAAAAGCCCGAAATAGATGCTTCCTTCCTTCTTTGTGTACCCAGCGATGGTGTGTATAGGGGCTGCCGTTGCTGTTTGTGCAGTGTGTTGCCTCGGACTGACCAACAGAATCGGAATAAGCCACTCACACAACACCCTACAACAGGGCCCCATTGTCATGTGAATCAGGTGGCTGTGAGCTAAGCATTATTCTCCTCCTCTGTACCGTGCTTTGTTGAGAGGCTGGAGGAAGTCATGAAATGTAATCTTTCTTTCTTAGTTTGGAGGAGAACCAACAAAATTGAATGATTCATTCATGGATGACCCCATCTTGCCTCATTTTACCCCCACAACATTCTCTGTCTACCTACTCCTTAAAAAGCAGTTATTTAAAAAAAAAAAAAAGACCTCCTGTCGTGGCTCAGCAGTAACAAACCCGACTAGTATCCATGAGGACTCAGTTTCGATCCCTTGCCTTGCTCAGTGGGTTAACGATCTGGTGTTGCTGTGCGCTGTGGTGTAGGTGGCAGACAAGCAGACGAGGGCTTGGATCCTGAGCTGCTGTGGCTGCGGTATAGGCTGACAGCTACAGCTCCAATTTGACTCCTAGCCTGGGAACTTCCATATGCCACTGGTGCAGCCCTAAAAAGACCGCCCCCCCAAAAAAAAGCATGCATTCACTCAACAACGATATATACTAGTATTAACAAGTTCAAAGTAGCTACTAGATGTCAGCTCTTTTTTTCTTTAGAATTGCTAAACCGCAGAGAGTCAAGTCAGAGTAACTTCTGAAGATTTCATCTTAATGTAAGAGAAATAGAAATAACCAGGTTTCTCTTCCTCTTTGGCTTAAAGACGAAATTTCATATGATTTATCTTTGGCAACTCCAAGAAAACATTTAATCTTCTACTTCCTCCTTTCCAATTGTTTTACTTTATCCTTCGCTTTCTGTGGTTCTGAATTATTTTATATTGGCCTTCCTTGTCCTCGGAATTTTCCTTTACCCTAATTTTCTTTTTTCTTTCTTGAGTTTCCTAATTATCCCTGCTGTTTGACTCTCTCTTCCTTAGGTTCTCTCTAGAATCATAAAAGTGTAGAAATTTAAGGACAAAGGGACTTTTCAATTGGTTTGACAGATTTATTTTACAGATGAAAGGCTTTCATTTAAGGAATTTGCTCAAGGTGATGCAGTTAATTTGCAGGAGGACCCAGCACCCGAACGCAGGTGTCTTGATCACCGATACACATAGCTGATTCCTTCTTTGTACCTAATGCCACGTTCATATAGAAATTTTCATATTCCTGACATTCTTGCTGATCTCTTATGCTGTGCAATAAGGCCAAATCATAGGTTCTGTGTTATCAAGTGTAGATTTAGAAAAGTTATTCCAATGATTAAAATTTTTGAGAGGTTGGAGTTCCCACTGTGGCACAGTGGAAATGAATCTGACTAGTATCCATGAGGATGTAGGTTTGATCCCTGGCCTCGCTTAGTGGGTTAAGGATCTGGCGTTGCCGTGAGTGCAGTATAAGTCACAGATGAGACTCAGATCCTGCACTGCTGTGGCTGTGACATAGGCCAGCAGCTGTAGCTCTGATTCGACCCCCAGCCTGGGAACTTCCATATGCTGCAGGTTTGGGCCTAAAAAAAAAAAAAAAGCCAAAAAAAAAATTTTTTTTTTGAGAATTCATTTTTGGGAGGAGGGCAGATTTCATGAGAGTTTGTGAAACATAGCATTCTTAATATTTAACTTTACAAAAAAGGGAAATACAGAGAAAAGAAGGAAAAAGGGGAAATTTTGATACAGTATTACTAATAGTAAAAGTGTTAAGAAAGAAGGAGGAAGTGAAATTATACAATTCAAAATATACTAATGGTATACTCATAAATCTCCCTCATGAACGCAATCTAATAGTAAAACATTTGGGTCACAGGTCAAATAAGTAATCATTTTCAACAGAGGAAAGAATATTTTCCATTAACTAGAAAGGGACCAAATTTTATTCAGTACTGTATCACTATAGTCCTCATTGGTTCTTGATGATTTTGTCTAATAAATGCTGGTTGAAATGGGTATGTGTCTACAGAAAGTTAAATTAGAGTACCGTAACTCTTTTTTTTTTTTTTTTTTCGGTCTTTTTGTCTTTTTAGGCCGCACCCACAGCATATGGAGGTTCCTAGGCTAGGGGTCTAATCAGAGCTGCAGTCACCGGCCTATGCCACAGCCATAGCAACATCAGATCTGCACCTCATCTGCAACCTACACCACAACTCACAGCAAAGCCGGATCCTCAACCCACTGATTGATGCCAGGGATTGAACCCAAGTTCTCGTGGATACTAGTCGGGTTTGCTAACCGCTGAGCCACAACGGGAATTCCAGAGTACCTTAACTCTTAACTCAAGGTCCTTTTCATGCCAACAACCTATAATTCTAATTTAGAAAAGCAGCACAGGAATTCCCGTGGTGGCTCAGTGGTTAACGAATCCGACTAGGAACCATGAGTTTGCAGGTTTGATCCCTGGCCTTGCTCAGTGGGTTAAGGATCCGGCATTGCCATGAGCTGTGATGTAGTTTGCAGACGTGGCTTGGATCCTGCATTGCTGTGGCTGTGGCTGTGGCCGGCGCTATAGCTCCGATTCAACCCTTAACATAGGAACTTCCATATGCCACAATTGCAGCCCTTAGCCTGGGAACCTCCATATGCTACAGGAGCGGCCCTAGAAAAGGCAAAAATGCAAAAAGCCAAAAAAAAAAGAGAGAGAGAGAGAAAGAAAAAGAAAAGCAGCACGAAAATATTACCAGTTACTAATAAGAAGCCCTCAGGTTTTAGGTTCCTCCATTCACAAGATACTGAGCATCATGTACAGAAGGGTATGATTTGAATTTCTTGGTTGTCAGTAACAGCAGCCAACTCAAGCCACCTTAAGTAAAAAGGAGAATTTATGACATGACATGGGTGTATTTCAAGGAAGGTAGCACTCGCCAAATATTCCATGTCCTCCTCTACATTTTCCAGTCTCCCTTGCAGGTTCATCTGGGGTCATGTGACCAGATCTAGCCAATGGACTGCGACATGTGTCACTTCCGGGCTAAGGCAGTTAAGAGTAAGGCAGTAAGATGATGTCCTACTCAAAGACATCATCTAAATGAAATAAATCAGTCACAAAAAGGACAAATATTGTATGATTCCACTTAGAAGAAGTACCTAGAAGAGTCAAATTTAGAGAGACAGAAAATAGAATGGTGGTTGTCAGGGGCTGGGGTGAGGGGAGAATGGGAATTACTGTTTAGTTGGTACAGAGTTTCAGGTGGGGAAGATGAAAAATTCTGGAGATGGATAGTGGGTGCAGTGGGGGGAATGGTGTCCCCCCACCGCACCAAATTCATGTCCACCTGGACCCTCAGAATGTGGCTTTATTTGGAAATAGGGTTTTTGGGGTTTTTTTGGTCTTTTTTTTTAGGGCGGCACCCACAGCATATGGAAATTCCCAGGCTAGGGGTCGAATTGGAGTAGAGCTGTAGCCACCGGCCTACACCACAGCCACAGCAACGCGGGATCAGAGCCACGCCTGTGACCTACACCACAGCACATAGCAATGCTAGATCCTTAACCCACTTAGTGAAGCCAGGGATCGAACCCAAATCCTCGCAGATACTAGTCAGGTTCCTCAACCACTGAGCCAGGACAGGAACTCCTGGAAATAGGGTTTTTGTGAATAGAACTAAAGTATATCAAGATGAAATCAACATCAATTTACGGTGGGCCCTAAATCCACTGACTTTATAAGAAGAGGAGAAGGAAAAAAAATAAAAAGGAGTTTCCACTGTGGTTCAGCAGTATCAAATTCGACTAGTATCCATGAGGACTTGGGTTTGATCCCTGGCCTCATTCAGTGGGTTGATCCGGCATTGCCAGGAGCTGTGGTGTAGGTTGCAGACGTAGCTTGGATCCTGTGTGGCTGTAGCTGTGCTGTAGGCTGGCAGCTACAGCTCCAATTTGACCCCCAGCCTGGGACCTTCCATATATGACATGAATGTGGCCCTAAAAAGACAAAAAAAAATAAATAAATAAAGGAAGAAAAGGAGACAGAGACATGTGCAGAGGAGAAAGCTGTGTTAACATGGAAGCAGAGATTGGAGGGATGTGGCCACAAGCCAAGGAACAGCAGGACCCATCAGAAGGTGGAAGAAGTAAGGAAGGTTTCTTTCCTGGAGTTCAGAGGGAGCCTGGCCCTGCTAACACCTTGATTTTGGACTTCTAGCCTCCAGAACTGTGAGAAAATTAATTTCTGGTGTTTCAAGACACACAATTCATGGTATTTGTTATGGCACCACAGGAAACCAGCAGTGTTTCTCCAGGCATCTGGGGACACAGGCTACTTCCAGGTTCCTTTCTACCATCATCATGTTCCCAGATGGATATCCAGTCTTCATGTCCCCTGAGCAACAGGATGGCAAGGAAAGAAAAAGATCATTCCTTTTTTTTTTCAGGCCACTCCCACAGCATGTGGAGGGTCCCAGGCTAGAGGTCAAATCGGAGTGCAGCTGCTGGCCTACGCCACAGCCACAGCCACACTGG
This sequence comes from Sus scrofa, assembly GCF_054392235.1. Lineage (NCBI taxonomy): Eukaryota > Metazoa > Chordata > Mammalia > Artiodactyla > Suidae > Sus > Sus scrofa. Next base: position 152,214,669 of record NC_139396.1, on the reverse strand, counting down.
ATCGGAGCCATGTCTGAGACCTACAGCACAGCTCACAAGGCTCTCTAGCCAAATGGGAAACTGAAAACCAACCTTGAAGCAAAGCTCCAATAGAAGCTGAATTTGAACATGCTTAACTCTAAGCCTAAGGGAGACAAAGTCCTCCCCTCTCTCCGCTGAATTGAAAAGAGCAAGAACCTCGGGGCAATGGGCAGTACACCTGCCCACCCAATCACAGCGGAGATGTTGGAAAAGAGAGCTTCCTGCTCCCCACTCCCTGCGGTGCTGACCGCACATATGTGGTCAGCATCATGTGTGAACTCAGGAAGTGAAAGAAGGGTGGGGCCTGGGCCCTGCCTTTAACATCCGTTACCCCTACCCACTGATGAGCGTGGTGCAGACTGTCCACTTCTCCCCTGGGGAGAGCAAGGATGATGGGACTATTTCTCTGATATTCTCCCAAATGGGAAAAAGAAGCAGGAATCTTCGTCCCTGTGTCCTGAATCTAAAGAGGAAATTAATGAGGAAATTAAAATTTGATCTGGTTCTCCTTAAGCTGCCAGATATTTGAAGGTTGGGGAGGATGTTCCTGGGATGAAGAAGATGTACAAAGGCACAGAGCCACAAAAGATCAGGGCAAATCCAGAAAACAGCCTGTAGTTCACTTTGTTTATAGACTAGTGAATGTGTAGAGGAAACCACAGAAGTGTCTAGACAGGTGAGCAGAAACAAAGTGGTTTGTGAAGATGGATTCGTTTTTTTGTTTTTACTTTTTTGTCTTTTTTAGGGCCGAGCCTGCAGCATATGGAAGTTCCCAGGCGAGGGGTCAAATCAGGGCTGCAGCCGCCAGCCTACGCCACAGCCATAGCAACTGTGCGATCTGAGTCACGTCTGCAAACTATACCACAGCTTGGAGCAACACCAGATCCTTAACCCACTGAGTGAGGCCAGGGATTGAACCCACATCCTCCTAGATACTAGTTGGGTTCATTACTGCTGGGCCATGATATGGGAACTGTGTGAAGATGGATTAATTTGAAGAAAAGTGTCTGCTATGGTCTGCATATTTGTCACCTCCCCAAATTCATATGTTGAAATCTTAAGCTCCAAAGTTGATATCAGTAGGTAGAGGCTTTGGAGGGTGCTTAAGTCATGAGGATGGAGTCCTCCTGAACAGGATTGGTGCCCTTTTAAAAGAAGGACCAGGAGTTCCTGTGGCTCAGTGGAAAGCAATCTGACTAGCAGCCATGAGGATGCAGGTTCGATCCCTTGCTCAGTAGGTTAAGGATCTGGCATTGCCCTGAGCTGTGGTGTAGGTCACAGACACGGCTCAGATCTGGTGTTGCTGTGGCTATGGTGTAGTCCGGCAGCTGCAGCTCTGATCTGACCCATAGCCTGGGAGCTTCCATATGCTGCAGGTGTAGCCCTAAATAAAAAACGAAAAGACACTTCAGATCCATTAGCAGTCAGTTGCCCATTCCTCCTATCCCAAGCCTCTAGTAACCATCAATTTCCTTTTATTCTTTACAGAATTTCTGGACATTTGCTAGCAATGGAATCATACAATACGTGGCCTTTTGTGTCTGGCTTCTTTCATGCGCTTGTGCATTTTTTAATATCGCTCTGGTCGGGCAGTCAGGATTAAGAACCACTGTGCTAGAGGAAGTCCCTTCACAGAAACAAGAAAACTTCCAGAGGAATCCCTCAGAACCTAACCTATGTTCAACCCACAGCAAAAAAGAGTCTTAACAGCTCCAGCAGAAAAAGCTGATAAAGGGCTCTGATTGGTCAACCCTAGGTCACACATTCACCCCTTGGCCAATCCCAGTGGCTGGGGAATAAGCACATGATCACTCCTTTGCATGTTATCCTGAGGAAAATGGGAACATTGCTGAAGGATTTTAAGTAGTGGGGGCGACATAATCAGATGTAGAAACATCTACTTACTTAGGAAATTTATTTATTTATTTATTTACTTTTGTCTTTCTGCCATTTCTTGGGCCGCTCCCGCGGCATATGGGGCTTCCCAGGCTAGGGGTCTAATCAGAGCTGTAGCTGCCAGCCTATGCCAGAGCCACGTGGCTTGGATCCACTACACCACGGCTCATGGCAATGCTGGATTGTTAACCCACTGAGCAAGGCCAGGGATCGAACCTGCAACCTCATGGTTCCTAGTCAGATTCGTTAACCACTGCGCCACCACGGGAACTCCCCTTATTTAGGAAATTTAAACTGCTAAGGAAAACCAATTAACCTTAAGACCCAGCATAGCGTCTGCTGCAAAGATGCTACTAATAAAAAAAGATATTCTCTGTTATGGACTGAAGTTTTGTACTCCCCTCCCCCTAATTTATAGGTTGAAGCCCTAACTGTCAAAGTGGCGGGTCTTTAAGGTTTAAGTGAGGTCATGAGGGTGGGGCCCCCATGATGGAATTAGGATCCTTATAAGAAAAGGAAAGGCAGGAGCTCCAGTTGTGGCTCAGCAGGTTACGAACCTGGCAAGTATCCATGAGGATGCAGGTTCAATTCCAGGCCTCCTGCAGCGGGTTAAGAATCCAGTGTTGCCATGAGCTGTGGTGTAGGTCGCAGATGAGGCTTGAATCCGGTTTTGCTGCAGGTGTGGCCCTAAAAAAGCAAAAAAACAAAACAAAACAAAACAAAACAAAAAAAAAACAGAAGAAGAGGAAAGTCAATGAGAGCTCTCCCTTCACCATGGGAGGACACAGCAAGAAGGCAGTGGTCTGCAAGCCAGAAATAGAGCCCTCATAGAACCCAGCAATCCTAGCACCCTAATCTTGGACTTCCTAGCTCCCAGAACTGTGAGAAATAGATTTCTATTGTTTAAGTCAACCAGTCTATGGTATTTTTATGTTATGGCAACCAGACCTGACTAATTTTTTTTTTTTTTTTCTTTTTAGGGCTGCCCTGAGGCATATGGCGGTTCCCAGGCTAGGGGTTGAATTGGAGCTGCAGCTGCCAGCCTACACCACAGCCACAGCAACTCGGGATCAGAGCTGCATCTGCGACCTACACCTACACCACAGTTGACGGCAAATGCCAGATTATTAACCCACTGAGCAAGGCCAGGGATCAAACCCACGTTCTCATGGACACTAGTCAAGTTTGTTAACACTGAGCCACATAGGGAACTCCTAAAATATTTTCTAAGTCCAGTTATCAACATATAAGAGACACAAAAGACTGAGGATCTAATTAAATGACACCATGAGGATGTAATTGATCAACAAAACCCGGGACAAACTACATGTTTCTTTCTTTTTTTTCTTTCAGTAAATAACCTGCAAGGAAAAGGAAGAGATAGGAGAACCAACAGATTTAAAGACATTTAAAGACAAAGCAATAATCACAGCGTATGGACATTATTTAGATCCAAGTTTTTAAAAACGTGACATTTATGAGACAACTGGAAATCTGAACACTAGATATTCAATATTAAGGAATTATTGTTAATCATTTTTAGGTGTGATAATGGTCTTTTTTAAACACTTACCTTTTATAAATCTACACTGAAATATTTATGAATGAACTTACAGGATATATGGAATTTGCTTCAAAATTATCTGAGTGGGGAATGGATTGGGCTGGGAGAGGGAGCTGGCCTGGCCTGGGTTGACGGTTTTGGGGGCTGGGGGAATAGAAACACATGAACATTATAGCATTCTGTCTTGTCTTCTTTAATGTATGTTCAAAATTTAAGGAGTTCCCACGGTGGCTCAGTGGTAACAAACCTGACTAGTATCTATGAGGACTCAGGTTCGACCCCCAACCTCATTCAGTGGGTTAAGGATCCAGTGTTGCCATAAGCTGTAGAGTAGTTCACAGATGCAGCTTGGATCCCATGTTGCTGTGGCTGTGGTGCAGGCCGGCAGCTGAAGCTCCAATTTGACCCCTACCCTGGGAACTTCCATACGCCAGAGGTGTGGACCTAAAAAGACAAAAAAATAAATAAAGAATAAAAGTATATATTAAAGCAGACCTGTCTCCATTTCTTATAGTTGTTTGAGTCTTTGTGTATATATGAAAGTACTAAGACTGTATATCTCTTATTTGTTTACTTATTTTTGCTTTTTATGCCACAGCCATAGCAATGCCAGATCCAAGCTATGTCTTTGACCTACACCACAGCTCATGACAATGCTGGATCCTTAATCCACTGAGCAAGGCCAGGGATCGAACCTGTGCCCTCATGGATACTTGTTGGGTTTACTACCGCTGAGTCACAACAGGAACTCCCTACATTTCTTTTTAAAAGGAAAAAGAAAAAGAACACTCTGGCTGTAGTGGGGTGGCTAGGCAGAGAGGTGGAATACTGGAGGTGGGGAGCCCAGTTAGAGGCTGTTTTTATGACCTTAGGAATGATGGTGATGGCAGAGGAAAAAAGAAAAAAAAAATTAAGAGATACTTAGAAAGTAGAACACTGGGTATTTGATATATTAAAGAATTACTGTCAATTCTTTTTCGTTTGGTATTCAGGTGGGCACAGAGGGTGACAGAGAGCTGGGTGTAAATTTCGAGGCCCAGTGTCTGGCTTGAGCAAGTGGGTGGTGCCATCTTCTGAAGGAGTAAACATCCAGGGAGGAAAAAATTTGAGGGAGAAGATGGTGAGTTCCAATGGAGACACAATGACTTTGGGGTCCCTGTGGGGCATCCAGGTGGAGCTGTCCAGTTGGCTAAGAGGCCTGGGGAGAGGTCAGGCAGACATAGAAGGCTGGAACCTACTAGTATAGAGCAGGTGGTGGAGACCAGGAGGGAGGATGAGATGGCCTGGAGAGGGACCAAGAAGGAAGAAAGGACCCCGGAGAAGAAAGGAAATCTGGGTCCAGAGGAAGGCCAAGTTTAAAGGAGGGCTGGAGAAAGGCAAGTCCACAAGACTGGCTGGACGAAAGCAGCCAGAAAAGTAGAAGGAGAATTAAGGAGTTTCCATTTGAAAGAAGATGGAGGGAAAGGAACAGGAAAAGGGTCAACAGTTTTAAAAGCCACAGGGCATTCAGAGGCAGAAAGAAATGAATACAATTCATTGGATTCAACCATACAGACATTGTTTATGATCTCAGTGAGAGCGGCTTCCGGCTGCTGAGCACAGAAGCCAATTATTGCCTAGGAATGAAGAATGAACTGGGGGAAAACAAAGATACTTCTGATGGCCTGCTCTTCCCTCCACAGCCCCTTCTGAGGGAGACAGTCCTGTGCATGATTCTTTGGCCCTAAATAGCCACATCCTGTAATATGAGGTCAGAGACCTGACTTGTCTCCTCTGTTGATGAAATTACCAGGCTAATTAGGTTCCATCTCTCTTGGGCATCTGTCTGTGGAGAGTGGGAGCTGGGCTAAAGATCCTGAGGTTGACTGCAGCTGGCATGGTCATTATGGGATGGTGCTAGGTGAGAAGGAGAGAGGGGAGAATGGAAGAGATGGTCAGAGAGAAACAGAGGAGGAGAGGAGGACAGGGAAGGGAGGAGAGGAGAGGGGAGGGAAGATGAACATTGAATCCTGATGAGCTTGCGATCCTGATCCCAAGTTTCTATGGGACTAGCTGTGTTTTGGTGTCTTATCTCTAGATCTGTACTTGGTTTCCACCGTGACCCTGCAAGAGACAGCTCCCTGTGTCAGTCGGATAGGTCTCTATTCCAAAGGAACTTGGCAGAACAGGAAGTGAAGAAGCAGAGGTGGTGAGTGCAGACAACTCCTTCAAGAGACTTGGTTTCGTAAAGGAGGGAAGAGAGGGGCAGTAACTGGATAGTGTGGTGAGAAGGACTTAAGGATATTTTAATGCTGATGGGAAAACAGAAAGAGAGAAGTTGGACACACAAAAGAGCTGAGATGATGGATAAAGGAAGGTCTCAGAAGACGTGGGAGGTGAGATCACCCTCAAACAGAGCCCATGAGCCCAGTGCCACTGGCACTAATGCATCAGTGCCAAGTCAGATGCGTCTGACCTGCATCTGCTCCCCAGGCCAAAGTGGGTCTCTTCTCAGCCGCCCCTGTGATCATGCCTCCTGGTAAGAGAGAAGCTCATGAAGACTCCGTGTTCTGTCTTAATCCTCATGCCATCCTATCAGGCCTTCAGTAGCTTGGGGCACAGACTTGCTAAGTCACTGCCCAGAAGCATCTGACTGCTGTATAGGGTTGCTCACCCATCACCCAGCTCTAACGCAGAGCGCCAAAGATGGCCTTGGTTATATTCTGACTGTTTCTAGCTGTATCTTTCAATATCTGTACTCTAGGATAACAGCTCACTTAAACATTATAAACACTAATTTTAGCAGATGAGTTGGGGAATAATAGTGATGTCCAGGGTAAAAATGATATCAAACAAGGAATGCAGAATTGATGATAAATTGCTATTTTCCTTTATTTAGACTACAAGGGAAACCCATAATTTTCCAAAAAGTTCAAGGAACGTAACAATATAAGACTTACAAAGTAAGAGTTTGCTGTTTCATTTCCAGAGAGAATCATAAATAGATTATAGAATCATTTATAGATTATAAATAAATATGACGTATATCTCTCAGACCTGAGAGTTCTAACATATGATATACACATAAATACAACACAAATTTCATTGACCTTCTTGTCCATGGCTTGCTTTTCCACTTAACAGTACTCAAAATGGAATATACAACCAGATAATGCCAATAGCAAGATTCCCTGGGTGTTAAGATTATGGAAGAATTTTTTTCATTGCATATATTTTTTGCCTTCTGAACTTTCTTTCTTTTCTTTTCTTTCCTTTTTTTTTTTTTTTTTTTTTTTTGGCTTTTCTGGGGCCACTCCCATGGCATATGGAGGTTCCCAGGTTAGGGGTCTAATCAGAGCTGTAGCTTCTGGCCTAGCAACTCGGGACCTGAGTTGTGTCTGCAACCTACACCACAGCTCACGGCAACGCCGGATCCTTGACCCACTGAACAAGGTCAGGGATCTAACCCGTAATCTCATGGTTCCTAGTCGGATTCGTTAACCACTGAGGCATGACAGGAACTCCCCAAATTTTCTTCAGTAGAAGAAAAGCTCTATCCTAGCGCACAGATATTGAAGGATACAGGTAGAAACAGTCAGAATATAACCAAGGCCATCTTTGGCGCTCTGTGTTAGAGCTGGGTGATGGGTGAGCAACCCTATACAGCAGTCAGATGCTTCTGGGCAGTGACTTAGCAATGTCTGTGCCCCAAGCTACTGAAGGTCTGATAGGATGGCATGTGGATTAAGACAGAACACGGAGTCTTCATGGGCTCCTCTCTTACCAAGAGGCACGATCACAGGGACGGCTGAGAAGAGACCCACTTTGGCCTGGGAAGCAGATGCAGGCAGTAAATTACTTCTAAAATCAGAGTACATACACACACACACACAGACATATATGTCACCCACTCATGTATAATCTGTATATACATACATATGTGCACATATATAATATGTGTACCTGCACACACACACATATACATATATCTACAAGCGTATTTGAAAACAAGAGACAAAAAGATGAATTATCTATATCCTGGTTAGTTTCTCATTTGAATGAGTTATCTACATTGCTACTAATGTTGACATCACTACAGAAATCCATTGGGATGCATGGTGAAATGCAGGCCCAAGTCTTTTTTTTTTTTTGGGGTCTCCCTGAGTTCCCTGGGCCAGGGATCAGATCTGAGCTGCAATTTTGACCCATGCCACAGCTGCAGCAATAACTGCGGAAAAACACCAGATCCTTAACCCCCTATGCTGGGCTGAGGATCAAACCTGCATCCCAGGACTCCAGAGATGCTTCAGACCCTGTCACACCGCAACTGCAGCCCAAGCCTTTAGAAACCAAGTCTCCTATCCCTGCTGCAGGCCCATGGCTATCTGTCTCACTCACTGCTTGCTGCCATCACCATCCACTTGCAGAATCCTCACAGCAAAAGGCAATAATAGATGGGGAGAGAAATTGTGTTACAGACCTAAGTGACCCTTCTGGACAAGCCCAAGGATTAGCATTTGTGGGTCAAAAAGAAAAATGAATACAAGTCAAGAATGTATTGGTTCAGACACAGTTGCAAGTGAAACACAACACAAAACAAATAAGAAAATGAATTGGTTTACATACTGCAAAGTCCAGGAGTTGATATCCATCAGGCATGGTTGGATCCAGGAGTTCAAACCCTGTTATCAGAAGTTGGTCTTTCACCACCTCTCAGCTTTGTTTTCCTCTAGTTGACGTTGTTTGGGAGTAGGTTCTAGCTGCATGATAACCCCTGGAAGCTCCAGGTTCTGAGGCTCTGGTCAACCAAGCCTGAGAAACGGCATAAGAAAGGGAGGAGTTTGGTCCATTTGAGCCACATGGCCTGAGGTGGAAGATCCGAATTTTCCCAAAGTAAAACTGAGGGTCTTCTGTCAGCAGAAGAGGAAATAATGAGCAGATAACAATTTCAGGTGCCATACTGGTGATCACATTTTTTTCTGAGATCTCCCTTATCTGTGGGGAAGTCACTCAACCTCTCTGTCTCTGGACACTGATATGCATATCTGAAAATGAGAAGGCTGTACCCCCAAATCTCTAATGTCCTTTCCTAGACCAGCAGGGAGCTCTTAACTGTTCTTGATAGGAGGGTTGACCTGCCAATCCACCACTATGGAACCTCCCCTTTCCACAGAGGGAAGAAGTTGCTTCTCACTTGAATGTTTCAAATGCAGGCTTTAGGCTTTACCACGATGTTGAGTTTCTTCTCTGCCCAGACCTTGCCCATTTTGCCTGAAGAGGGGCAGCTCTAGTCCCAATAGGAGGAATGATGGTGAATGCTCTGACTTCCCATAATTACTGCCACCAGTAAGAGCTATGGGAGAGGGGGAGCTGCCGGAGTGGGGTTTCTTACTAGGTTTCTAAGAAATAAGCATGACTCATCATTCATTTTTCCATTTTCATACGAGGATAAAATAGCCCTGTCTCACATGATGAAATTTTATTTTGACCCTGCTCCTTATAAAAGAATTAAAATATTAAGAACATTTGGCTTTCCCCCCCAAAGTCAAGACTGCATTGATAGGAAACCAACCAAGAGACGTGTGGGTCACATCATACCATCGTCTCAAGTGGGTGTGGTCAGTTCCCTTTACTGGAATAGAATTCTCATCAGATCGTGAATTAGATTATTTCTGATTCACAAATCTCCCCAATTTGAGAAAGTGATGGTCTTATTTATTCACGGAGTGAAAGCATGAATGAATGATGACTGTTTTAATCTTGAGGCCAGTACCACATCCTGGACTCACTTTTTTTCACTTGGTTTTCAAATAAGGTCTTGGTCTTTGTTAGTGTATCACGTGTATTAGAAGAAATAAAAAGTAATGAAAGAGGTAATTCATTCTGAAATGGAACCCCCAGTCACAAGAATGACTTCCTGAGAACACGGGAAAGGATTTCTTCCGACTGGGGTAAAAATGGAAGGCGCAGTCATGAGTCGCCCCCTACCGCACAACGAGGTGAAATCACTCACTCCAGGGTTTAATTATTTGAGTGCTTCATTAGGAACCATGGAAGCAGAATGGCATGAGTCCAAGGGGAAGTGGCTTGCTAAAATGCACAATGAGTTACTGGGGATGCTGGAATGAAAAGCTACGATCTCAGGACTCCAGGGTCTGATTTAACTAAGCCAACATCCATCCAGGCCAGAAGCTGCCTGGCTTAACCTGTGTTCATAAATTAACTGCCCCCTCAACCCCTGCCAGAGATTTCACTGTCAAACAGCTTTTGGTAAAGCCTGAGCTCTGAAGAAATATTTTGAGTTTCACATTCCAATGTATCACAAATAAAATCACATATATAATAAAATAAACCATCTCAGCTGTACATTTTGTACTAATTAATGTTATTCTTGAGACCCCCCCCCCTCCTTTCTTCTTTTTCCTCCCTCCTTCTCATCATCATTTTTTTTTTTTTTTTGGCCACACCTGCAGCCTGTGGAAGTTCCCGGGCCAGGGATCAAACCCGCCCCACAGTATCAGCCCAAGCTGCTGCAGTGACAATGCCAGATCCTTAACCTGAGCCACAAGTGAACTCCTCTTCCTTGTCATTTTACGAAACTTTTTTTTTTTTTTTTGCTTTTTAGGGCTGCACCCCCTGCACGTGGAAGTTCCCAGGCTAGGGGTCGAATGGGAGCTACAGCTTCTGGCCTACATTACTGCCATAGCAACATGGGATCTGAGCTGCATCTGCGACTTACACCACAGCTCAGGGCAATGGTGGATCCTTTAACCCACTGAGTGAGGCCAGAGATCAAACCTGAATCCTCATGGATACTGGTCAGGTTGGTTTCTACTGCGCCACAATGGGAACTCCCCATTTTAAGAAACATAATCCTTAAGACTGTTCATGAAATGATTATGAAATGCCATTTTATTTTTAAACTATATATGTTATAAAATTTTGATCATTAGGGTGAAATATAATCAAAAATAAAAGTTACTGTATTTTTAGTATTTCTAAATTACTGTATTTTTAGTATTTCTACTGTATATTTAGTATTTTAAATCCTGAGGATTTAAAAATATATTGGAGATAATGTTTTGTTTGGTTGGCTTTGGTGTTTTTTTGGCTGCACTCACAGCATGTGGAAGTTCCCAGGCCAGGGATCAAACCTGCACCACAGCAGCAACCTGAGGCACAGCAGTGACAATACTGGATCCTTAACCCGCTGAGCCAGCAGGGAACTCTGTCATTGGGAATAATGATCATTTTGTCTCTTTTTGTCTGAAAGAACTTTGTGACCCAATAATTCATCAAAATTATCTTTAAACATATTTTAATATAACTGGACACTTAGGAAGAAATTTATAAATTATGCCATGATTATAACTATGTCAGAGAGTGGACCGAGTCATCTTAGAACTTTCATTATTCAGGCAAGAGTCTTCATGTAGGCTCTTTTAGTTATGAAAATTTGGGGCAAGTAGGCTCTCGTTTGCCATGAGTAGAAGGTGACATAAAGCTTTTTCAAAGGATTTCTTCCTTAATGCCTCTCAATAAGCAAATCCAGTTGCCAAGGAGAAAGAATATAAACTTGTCTAATAGTTAAGAGGCCCCTTGGGGCAAAGTCTCCAGATCCCAGCCCTTTCTCTCTGAAGGTTCAAAGACGGGAAAACCTGTTGGGATAGAAAAAAGGTCGCTGACAGAAAAGAATACCAAAGTCCGGGGGGAACTCTGAGCGAGATCTGAACCAGAGAGCAGGGGAGTGGGGGGTGGGGGAGGGGAGATGGGTGGGAGGTGGCAAGGGGATTAGGAAGAGTTCATGGGAGGACATACCTGGCGGCCCACAGATAGAGGTCCACAGGTAAGAACTGGTTGATGGTTTTCAGCCGCATTCTCTTAAAGTGTGCTAAGACACTTGTTCAGGTGAAGGTGTTCAGAAGAGTCTTGTTAATGGTGAGAAACACCTCTTCTGCATCACACCTGGGAAGGAAGGTGAATGGCCAACGTGCAGCCCCAGGGAGGGCTTCTCAGGCTCCCTCCTGGTTTTGCCACTTGACAAAGGCCATGAATTTGTGGGCTCCTCTTCGTGCAGGACGTGGTTTACACATCTTTTTTTTTTTTTTTTTTTTCCCCCAGCCTCACCCACAGCATATGGTGGTTCCCACACTAGGGCTCTAATGGGAGCTACAGTTGCAAGCCTACACCAGAGCCACAGCAACGCCAGATCCATGCCGTGTCCGTGACTTACACCACAACTCATGGCAACGCCAGATCCTTAACCCACAGAGCGAGGCCAGGGATCGAACCCGCGACCTCGTGGTTCCTAGTCAGATTCGTTTCCACTGCACCATGACGGGAACTCCTGCATATCTTCTTCTTGCCCCTCGCAGCAGCCCTGTTTCTTACCTTAGGTAAAGTGCTTATCTTCTTATGCTAAGAGGGGTGTGGTCTGCAGTCCAGTGAACAGGAAAGGTCTACATTTCTCACTCCTGGGTGAAAGCCTGGGCTGAGAATTCACGGGGACCACAGGCTGGTTCCGTCACGGTGTAGCTGGGGAGGAAACTCTGGATCCAACTGCTGGTTGCATCAGTGTAATCCAAGAGGGCCTTGAACTTGGAGCCTGGAATGGGGCCCCAGGTGGTGGCCTTAGGGATCCAGGCCAAGAATGCAAAAGAGCAGATGTCCACCCAGCAAGGAAGGGTCTTCTTTCAAAGCAACACTGAGGTGCCTTGGAGGCACTAGCTGGTGAGCAAGTCCCACCTCCTGTTCTCTCCTCCTGCACGTGCAGTAGGACAGAGCCCACTGAGCCGAGTGAGTGCTCCCGGAGGGTCTCAGACAACTCAGGGGGGAAGGGAGAGGCCTTGCCATGGAGACACTGGGCTTCTTGCCCATAAGGGCCCTCAGGTGCTCCCACAGCTAATTGGAAAAATGAGAGAGCTGACTGAATGTGGACCCCAAAGCGCTGGTTGAAGCAGATGAAACTGGTTACAAGGTCTCCTCATTTACCTTGTTTAAAGTCCCCCAAAAAGTAATACTATTTTGTTTCAACAGCCAGCTGCCCTCTGCAGGCCTATGGTCCTGAGATGAAGCTGGTACCATCTCAACGCCTCTGTCTTTAGGGAATCATGTTGCTCAGACCTCTCCTCTTCCCCACGGCCTGTGCTGAAGGTGTGGACATTCTGCAGCCTTGTTTGGAACCATGTTACTCGGCGTCATCCCCTCGGCCCCAGCAGATTTGACCAAACCTGAGTCCCCCGCCCAAGGCAGACAGCCCCTAGACTAGTCAGTGAGCTCTCTGTCCCGGTGAAGAGAGATGTGCTGTTGGCCAAACCTGTGCTCAAACATTTAAACTAAAATGCGTAGGGAGTGAGTTGCGGAGGAATTGGAATCTTCCTGCACTGCAGGTGGAACTGTAGAAAGGGGGCAGCCACTTTGGAAAAGTCTGGCCGTTCCTCAACGAGTTAACATAGGAGTTCCTGCTCTGGTGCGATAGGTTAAGAATCCAAGTGCAGGGGCTCAGGTCGCTGTGGAGGCACAGGTTGGATCCCTGGCCTGGAGCAGTGGGTGAAAGGATCTGGTGTTGCTGCAGCTGCAGCCTAGGTCGCTGCGGTGGCTCAGATTCAATCCCCGGTGTGGGAACTTCCATATGCCGAGGGCGTAGCCAGAAAAAAATAAAAAAAGGTAAACAGAGTTTGCAAGGGACCCAGCGTGTATATTCCCTTGGGGCTATACCCAAGTGAAATGAAACTGTATGTCCACACAAAAATGTAACATGCAAATGTTCACGGCAGCACAATAGCCCCGAAGTGGAAAAAACCCAAATGTCCATAAACTGATGACTGGGTAAATAAAATGTGATATATCCACACGATAGATATCTGTCAGCCATAAAAAGAAGTACTGATTCATGAGGCACAGGGATGAACCCTGAGAACATGACATTTAAGTAAAAGAAGCCAGTCAAAAATCAAATAGTGAATGATTTCAATATGAAATGTCCAGAATAGGTGAATCTATAGAGACAGGACATGGATTAGTGGTCGCCAAGGGCTGGGAGGAGGAAGAGGGTTAGGAGGAAATGAGGGGGAAATGCTAACGGGTGTGGGTTTCTTTTGGGAGGGATGAAAATGTTCTAATATTGGTTGTGGTTACAGTGGCACAGCTCTGAATATATTTAAAAACACTGCAGTGTACATTTTAGCTTTTTACTTATTGATTTATTTATTTTGCTCTTTAGGGCTGCACCTGAGGCCTGTGGAAGCTCCCAGGCTAGGGGCCGAATGGAACTGTAGCTGCTGGCCTACGCCACGGTCACAGTCACATGGGATCCAAGTTGCAACTGCGAGCTACACCACAGCTCATGGCAACATGTCCTTAACCCACTGAGTGAGGCCAGGAATCAAACCCGAAACCTCGTGGTTCCTAGTAGGGTTCGTTTCTGCTGCACCATGAAGGGAACTCCTGTCTCTAACTCACACAATCTAAGCCAGCAGAAGCACACCCGAGTCCTCCAGAAGGCAAGAAAGCAGCCCCAGCAGCCTTCTCACTTGAGAGCTACTGCCAGTGTTCACACTATGCACACGCAGGAGTGGTCATTTGAAGCTAAGCAGTTCCAAGAATCTATAGAATTTAAGGAGCCACATTATAGGTATTCCCAGCTTGTCCACTGTGAATTCCCACGTGACTGATTCCCAACTGAGGCCTTTTTGCTGGAAGTTTGTCTATTTGGTCACACCCTTCCTGTATCAGTAGGGGAATGGTGGGAAGGCAGGTGGGCGGGTGGGGTTTCTTGAGGCTGAGCATGGATGCCTGTGAGGCTCTAGACCACGAGTGGGCCCTGGCACATGCTCTGTCTAGATCAAACCCACCACTCCCTAGGATTGAATCTGCTTACATTTTGCTTAGAAATGTATAAAGGGACCTCCTTTTTTTTTTGTCTTTTTGTCTTATGAGGGCCGCACCTGCAGCATATGGAGGTTCCCAGACTAGGGGTCAAATCAGAGCTGTAGCTGCCAGCCTACGCCAGAGCCACAGCAATGCCAGATCCGAGCTGCGTCTGCGACCTACACCACAGCTCAAGGCTGCTGGATCCTTAACCCACTGAGCAAGGCCAGGAATTGAACTGGCAACCTCATGGTTCCTAGCCAGATTGTTTCCACTGAGCCATGATGGGAACTCCAAGGGACCTCATTTTTGTGTCTCAGTTCTGGAACTGTACGCCCCCCTTCATCATTGCTTTTTCGTCTACCTAATATTGAGGGGTCCTGAGGGTAACTGCCATGGTTAGGTACCAGCAGTCAGGGGCCCTGAGGGCCAGTGTGTTCCTACAGCCCATTTCTATATTCCTTTGTGTTTACCAACAGCAGGTTTCAGTTCCCAGGAACCACGCCGAGGTCATTCTTCCTGAAGAGTCCACCTCACAGCAGTTGGTATGGCCAGTGGTTGCCAACTTGAGTGCTTCCCTGATGGCATCATGCGCCCTGATTCCTATGTCCTCATCATCGTTGGGGAGGGAAGAGCAGAGCAGTTGCAGGGAGAGCTGGCAGCTTAGCCCAATGGCAGAGCCCAGGCCACCCTGCATCCCTGCCTTCCTTCAGCTCTTGATGCCCTCAAGGCCTGGCCTGGTGTTTCCTGGGTTCCAGGGATGAAAAAGCTTTGCAGTCAACCCTGCTGCTCGAGGCCCTGTTCCTTGCAACCCTAAAATCCCTGCCTGGAATGCACTGTAAAAAGATGTCCTCTGGGCCTGAGTGTGTGTGTGTGTGTGGGGGGGTGCTGCAGGGATGGATAAGCGGTGGCAGGGAAGAGAGGAAAGAGACTTGAGCAATTACCCTTCGCCTGGACTCTGCCCAGATGCCATCTTGAGGCTGGAGAGCAGGACAATACCACAGACCTGTTCCTTGACCCCTTTCTCCTTGTCATCGGGTGGTGTGTAGGGAAGGACGGTAGAAATGATGCTCCCAGTTGGGCAAAGTGCTGAGTCCAGGATTAGATGCGTCACTGCACATACAGTTAGGTACTCTTATTGCCCATCGAGCTGAGGGAGAAACCAAGGCTCAAGAAGGTTAAGAGCCCGACCTGAGGTCGCAGAGTTATTGAGTGAGGGAGCTGCAATGGGAACTCAGCCGATGTGACAGCAGAGCTGACTCCCAGATGCTGCCCTTACGATGGTGTGACGAGCACAGGCCAGGAAAAAAGGGACTTGAGTGTGCATTTGCACGAGGGTCCTGGAGGCAGCCTACACTGCCTCTTTGGAACAAAGGGGTCAGGGGCTGGGGACCTTGAAGGTAAGTCACCTCTGGACTAGACACCACAGGGCACTGCTGGCGGTCTTTGAGCAGCAGGATGAAAGCCTTGGATAGGGTGGGGAATAAAACAGGATTTCAGCAAGATGGAGAGAACGGGAGCAGGGAAGCAGGCCCCTCTTCGCACTGCCTTTTCTCCCGCTCATATGTTCCACCCCGCGAGGCTGTGGTGGCCCAAGCACCGGGGACACAGGCCTTGCTCTCTCAACTCTTGTCTCCCAGAAGGAAGGACAGGGGGATCGAGACCGAATTAAGTATTTACAGGCCAGTGGGACCTGAGACTTGCCATTTGGCAGCTGAAGGTCAAATCTGGCCTGCAGATGGGTTTCGTTGGTCCTCCTGGGTTTTTTAAACATTAAAAAATATTTTAAAATTGAGAGATCTCACAAAAACAGATTTCTGACCTTTCTTGAACATTGGAAAGCTCTTACGACACTGTCCTCATATGGCAAACCCAGGCTGGGATCAGGCAGGGGCTGTCTGCCCCCGTCCCCCCCGCCGCCCCTGTGACAGTTGGCTCTGCCGCCCCTCCACCTGGTGGCCTCTGTGAGCGTTTGGGATCGAGCCCCATGGAAGGCTTGTGCTGTCACAGCGCTGACTTGGTGCTGAAGGAGCCCTGGGCGTTGTGTTCGAGGCTCCTGGAGGAGATCAGAAGGATGTTGACTCTCCTGTGGGCTCTGTAGGCAACTGTGCATCTAAGTTTGGTGTTTGGGAGAAAGCAGGTTCCAGCAACACAGATCCAGAGTTGACTGGGGTCTGGGAAGTGGAAGCCAGTGACCCAGGGAGAGTGTCAAGAGTATGCATCACCAGTCGGGGTTCTCCAGAAGTGTGTGTGTGTGTGTGTGTGTGTGTGTGTGTGTGTGTGTGTATAAAAGAGATTTAAGGAACTGGCTCATGCAGTTGTGGGACAGGCAAGCAGGGTTGGCAGGCTGGAGACTCAGGAGGGAGCTGACTCTGCAGTCTGGAAGCAAAATGCCTTCTCTTTCAAGAAATCTGTTAGTGGTCTGAAGGCCTTCAACTAATTATTGGGTGCCCGCCCACATGAGTGAGGGTCATTTCCTCCATGTTTACAAAATACCTGCACAGCAACACCTAGACTGGGTGTCTGCTAAAGAGCTAGGTACTATCTCCTAGCCAAGCTGGCGCGTGAAACCAACCATCATGCCTCCCTGTTTAAAGGTGGGCAGGGGAGGTGAGTCTGGGCAGCTCTGCTGTGGAGGAGGTCGGGCAGGCCACAACAATGGCTGCGGCCTGGGCTCACAGGAGTGGGCAGCGTGGGGGTGGGGGGCATGCTGCAGTGGGGGAGCAGATGGGGGGGGCAGGTGGTGACTCCAGCTACTCTTTCAAGATATTTAATAGTGAGGGGGATACACTGAGGATGGAGAAGGAACTGCCTCTTGTTTGCACTTTGTAGGCTCAGAACAAGGAAGGAGCCAGGTGAGAAAAAAGAGAGGTGGGGTGGCGAGGAACAGGGGAGGGGCTGGTGGGAGGCTCTCTCTTTGCAGAAGAGGAGACCTTCTTCCTCAGCAATAGGGCTGTGGAGACAGCCCAGAACACCAGGGCCAAGTGCTGGCCAGAGCAGGCGAGGGCAGGAGAGGGAGTGTTGCAGAAAAAGGCCTCTCCTGCCTGGAATTCTGTTTCCAAGGCCTTCCACATCTCCTAGTACCTCCTTCAGGCTGCCTTCCAGACGCACTGGGACCTCGCACCCCCCGCCCCCCAACGCCACGCTGTCCTGGGGACCCGAGCAGATGACCTGAGGCTGCCTCCCCTTCCCTTCCACTGAGAGCAGATGGCACCAGCACTGGCCTTGCCTGCTCTCCCCTCCGGTTCTGGACCTTTCTCGCCCTGATCAGTACTTTCCCCTGGGGCCGAAGCAGCCCTTCCTGGTCTCCACCGGCTCCTAGTGGGCAGCGCTGGACAACAGGCAGCTTGAATGTCAGAAAAGTAGGCACATGTCCAACCTCACACACACACATTACTGGAGGAATTTTTAATTTTTAAAAAAGCCACAAGAGTATAACATGGCAAATTCAGATGATCCTTATTCTTGTGGCTTGCTGTTGTTATTTTAAATTAGATGATGGGGAGGGACCATGATTATTCTACACTTTGGGTCTCCAAGAGCTTGATCCAGGCCTGCCTTGCTCCCCATTTCAGCACGCAGATGTGGTGGCACAGCCAAGAAACAGAGGGGCAGCTCAGGAAGGGCATGGGAGGCACAAAGGGTGTGTACGCCTGCGGGGCTTTTTTTGTGGCGCCTAAAAGTTCAAAACATGCTGGAACACGGAAAGAAAGGTATTTGCCTGGGTGACTCAGACATGTTCCAGCATTTTCCCACAGGCTCCTGCACGTCCCAAAATAACTGCAACCCTGGATCTTGTCCCCTGGCGTATGATTACATTTGTATAATGTTACAGAGAGTGGCCACGCTCCCATGGGCGTCGCAGGGATGCAGAGCCCATGACGGAGCTCTGACTGCGTGGCTGGAGAAAAAGGAAGCAGGGAGACCACCACAGTACAGGGGCCCGCTAGCCGGAAGCAGACAGACCACCAAGTGGGGACCTCTGGTGGGCACCTTTCACAGATGAGGCGGAGGCCCAGAGAGAGAAACAACTCGCCCAAACTCACATTTTGGGACTACAAGAGAAAGCCTGTGGGAGAGCGGGCCCTAAACTCTTCTCAGCTGATGCTGGTGTTTCTTTCTGAGTAAACCTCAATTTAGCGTGGGGATCCTAAGACCTCAAGTCAAAGGAAGCTTAAGGGCCTCGTCGCCATGCAGGGGGCCCCTGTGCTAGGTCTGGACAACGGTGTAGGAATCAGGTGGTGTTGGAACGGACCTGCCCTCAGGGGACTTACAGTCTTACTTAGGAATTGGCTGGAGATGTTAAGACAGCTGGATGACAGCTGGGTCCTGGCAAAGAGACTCAAGGGGGTTCTGGGGAAGGAAAGTCTGAGAAGGGTGCTGGGAAGGGAAGCTCTCACAGAGAGGTGGGCCTCGAGGGTGGGCCAAGAAGCAGGTGGGAATGGCTGGAGGGGAGCAGAGGGCGGTGAGAGGGAGGAGGGGCGCTCCAAGAATCTCTGGACACCAAATCCAGGGAGCCAGGTGGCCAGCACTGAAGCTGTGACTCTCACTACAGACGTCACTACTTATAAGTTCCAAGCCATTTGTTTCATCTGCGAGGTAGGAATAATCTCATAGGATTTTGACACATTAAAAAACAAAAACAAACAACCAAAAAAACCCCAAAGCCCGCGCTAAGGAAGAGGTGAGAGGTTATTTTCAAATTTCTCTGGTACTTACAGAGTCCTTTCCCTCTTGGTGCTAAAGAAGAGGGTGAGACCGGCACGGGGGTTGATGTCTCCTGGGCTGGATGCAATCCTGCCCCTGCCCCTGTCCCTGCGGGCACAAGCCACTTCCCGTTTCCTCACCCGTCGCAGGAGGACGTTAATTACAGCTAACACTGTCACCGCCGACACTACTTTCACTCCTTCACATGTCCGATTTCATTTAATCATTTTCCCCTCCATCTCACAGCCGAGGAAACCAGGAAGGAGAAAGAAGGCTGTGCAACTTGTCTGCTGTCCCAGAGCGTTTCCCTGAAGCTTTGATTTGAACCCAGGAGTTCTTAATCAAGCCCTCAACTACAATGGCATCCCTCATCCACCGGGAGGATTAAATAAGCCAAAAGCCCGACACTAGGGAGACACTCAGCAGATATGCGTGCCCTGACTTCTTCAGGAGCCAAGACAAGCCACATTACCAAGAGCCTTGCAGTCAGCCCCAGGCCTGGCCTGTTACCCTATGCAAGGCCCAGCGACCACGATCATAGGTGGGTAACTCCTGCCCGATGTCCATGTACCATTGGGGTGACTGAAAATATTCTGTTAAAGGGCTTCCTGTGGATGATCTTTAGTGATGAAACACCAACCTAGTTCAGTAACCACTCGAGAAGTCTTACTGTTGTGATCCACTGAGAACAGATGCCCAAGTCACAGAAAAAGGGGTCACATCCTTTGCTGTTGATTCATCTAAAAAATAGCCCAGTGGGCTTTTATCCTATTTGCACACTTGAGTTTCTAGAATCAGTGGTGTGTCGTTAGCAGTCAGCTTGTACTTCTCAAATGAGTTCAGCCTGCAAAGACGTTGGCGGGTCCCATCGGAATGACTTCAACCTTTCTCATCAAGCTGAGAGCGGCAAGTGCACCAGTAGGTATTTTTGTGTGGCATCGTCAGGCACCCATATTAAACTCAATACAGTCATGAGGAATTCAGCTTGGAGCTCTCAAGTCAGCGTGCTCCCTGGCAGTTCCAAGGTCTCAGGCCCATCTTCCTCTTCCTTCTCATTTTCAGGTTTATTTGGCCAAGGACTTAAGAAAACAAAATCTAGCACATGTCCACCTTCTGGGGCTGTGGTCCTTCCCAAGCTCTTTAAAAATGTGAGAACAGGAAGATCTTCCACTCAGCAGCTTCAGAGAGCAGCTGATCCCTAACCCCAGTGACTTCTAGGAACCCAAGCTGGGAAGATAACCTGGTCCTGGGCTGGTTTGGTGACCCAGAGAGTGTCAGATAAAGATGACCCCAAGACTCTCATAGAACACGTGCCCAACCCCCAGCAACCTGCATAGAACGCTTTGGCCAGCCTCCAGCAACATTGGAGACTGGTTTTCCCGTGTACTTTGGAACCCACTCAGCCCCCTGATGGGGCTTAGGATGGCCTGGGGTCAGGTGGGCAGAGATGGACCTTGGCCAGGGCAGGCTGAAGAGGTGTGACAGGCACATTCCCATTAGCTGAGTTCACAGCTCTGGGCCTTCCCAGGCTCTAGCTGCAACCTGAGACTGAAAATGACTAGGACTCACTGTCTCATGCGCCGGACCAAAAGAGATGTTACGAATCCCAGAACAGGCTTGTAAATGCATCTGCTGTTCATTTTTCGTGAAGCCGGCAAGAGACTGTCTTGATGCTGCCCTTCTTCAAAGTTGAGAAACCACAGAAGACATTCAGAGTTACGTTATTACTTTATTTCCTTTTTTTAAAGTAGCACTAAAGTCATCCAACATACAGATATATTCCTATGGCTCCATACACATTTTATGTCATCTAACGTATTTTAGCTATGAGATGATGAAGGTCATCCCATTAAAATGGCAACATTTCTGAAAAACGGGTTTCATACTTGGTGATGGGAAACTGACTGCCTGTCTAACTGCCCCCCCCGCCCCAGTACTCCTTCGGTCCAAAACTATAGGAAGACAGTTCATAGCCATGGCTGACATCCGGGGCCCATACAGAAAGGGCCCAAAAACAATAAGCGATGGGGTTAAACTTCTGTAACAAGCAACTTATTTGTACAGAATAATACAGAAGAAAAGCATCGTTTTCCTTTTAGCCCTTTCATTAGTGTGTTTTGCCTCCACCCAGGTTACTGCGTATCAAGCGGCTATGAAGAGTAAAAACCAACTGATTTTAAGTCCCTGAAATGCATGCAACTTAAAATTCCCTAAAGCACACAATCAGTTCCCAGCCTCCAGGTCTGATTTTTACTTAGTGGAGACTACGGTGCTGCTGGGTTAGCAGCTGCATCTGTCGTGCTGCTGGGGGTTGGAGCTGCTGCTTCCTTGGCTTCTGGCTGCTGGGTTTCAGTTTTGAGATCCTCTTCATTTCCCGTACTTTTCTTGCTCTTGTCTGCTGCCATCTCCATGATTTCCTGCAGTGGCTGATCGGTTTCAAGAGAGCTGGGCTGGAGTTCATAGACCTGGACTTGACCTGGGACATCGATTGCTTTCTGTTCAAGTTTTTCCAGAATGGTCTGAACCTTCCTGACGCCGTCTCTCCTGGCCTGGCGGACATCAGCTCGTCCCTCAGGGTCTACCGAATCCAGGGCCAGTAGCTCTTTGGTCAAATACTCTTCTATCATCAGGTACTTTTTGTCTGTCTTCTTGCCTTCAAAGTTGTCCACAGCCTGCTCCAGCCCTTGCACCTTCTCCAGGATGGCTTCCACTTTCAGCACACCTGGATGTTTTGCGGGAACTTCAGCTTCTCCTGGTTTTGGGGGTGTGGCTTCTGCAGGGGCAGGGCTGGGGGCTGCTCTCTCTTCCGCAGCCACATTTTTGGGGGAAGAGGGGACAGCAGGAGGGGCGGGGCTGGGAGGAGAAGGCGCTGGAGCAGAGGAAACTTTTATTTCCACCTTCTCAGAGGGAGGCGGGGGCTTCTGCGCAACAGGCTGGGAATCTGCCTCCTTGCGGATCACCTGAATCGGGATGTGTCCAGGAAGGAGATCTGGTCCAGCTGGGCCTGGCTTGCTCTCTGGTTTGTTTTCAGGTTGGGGGACAGGAGAAGGTTCTCGATGGGTCATGGGCTGCTGAGAAGAGGCAAGGACACAGAGATGGTTTTAATAACTGGCTGAGAATGACACACTAGTTTGTAGCTAGCACAGACTAGAAGAAAACAGAAATGACTTGTAAAAGTTTAACAGTATAGGAGTTCCCGTCGTGGCTCAGTGGTTAACGAACCCGACCAGCATTCCTGAGGACTTGGGTTCGATCTCTGGCGTTGCTCACTGGGTTAAGGATCTGGCGCTGCCGTGAGCTGTGGTGTAGGTCACAGATGCTGCTCAGATCCTGCATTGCTGTGGCTCCGGTGTAGGCCAGCAGCTACAGCTCTGATTAAACCCCTAGTCTGGGAACCTCCATGTGCCATGGGAGTGGCCCTAAAAAGACACACACACACACACAAAAAAAAAAGAAAAAAGAAAAAAAAAAAAGTTTAACAGTATAAAAGATTCTTGGCGTCAACCAACAGCTGTTACGAAATAAAACTATGATAAGTGTCATGTATGTGACCAAACTATTGTTACGCTTCCATTCGTTACCTTGGTCTACTGGTCTGTTACCTCTCGTTGAATTTTTCTGGAGATGGTATTCTTACAGCAATGCAAAGAAAACCAATATAATTTTGAAAAATGAAAATGCCAGAAACGCATGCCAAGTGCTGAGTTACTCCAGCTTAAGGCAAAGTCCTGGGTGACTCAGACTTTCAGGTGATGGAGCCATGGAGTAATTATTGCCACTTGTCTCCATTATGCTGTGACAGTCTCTGCTCGGGGTGTGACCGTCCCATCTCCTGTTTCAGAAAAGTTATAATTGTCTTTTTTTTTTAAACCTATGACAAGCCTCATGGTTTCTGCCCAGACTGATGTATTTTTTGAGAATAAGCAAGATGCCTAAAATGGGTAACCTTGTAAGAATTCTGCTGGGACACACTTGTGCCAGAGCTAACACTCAGCTGGGCAGCACTTCTTCAATGTGACTATAAGCTATGCCACATTAAAAAAAAATGAACTATGCTTAAAACAGAAGTATCGTGGTTCATCTATCATTTAAGTGAGTATCTAAAACACCCTTGTTCCCATTGCAGCTCATTGGTTTCAGAACCCAACTAATATCCACGAGGATGCAGGTTTGATCCCTGGCCCCCCTCAGTGGGTTAAGGATACAACATTGCCCTGATCTGTGGTGTAGTTTGCAGACATGGCTCAGATCTGGCACGGCTGTGGCGGAGGCCAGCAGCTGCAGCTCCGATTTAACCCCCTGCTTGGGAACTTTCATATGCTGCTGGTGTGGCCTTAAACAAACAAACAAACAAACAAACAAAACCCTTAAAAATCTCACACACTCTGACTTCATCAACTGGGAAATAAGAGTTGGACTACATTATTGCTAATGTACTTCCAATTCAAAAGGCTAAATCTCACTATAATGTTCAGTTAGATCAAATCTTTGCAAGTCTCCAAAAAGGGATCTTTGAACAAGCTATAAAAGGGAGGCCACCACAAACAAGGTTAAAGGAAGTGGAAATAGGATTAAATATTGTCTCACCAATTGCAGAAAATACATGGGAAAAATATGAGTAGAAATATCTCCAGCTATGCAAATGGAGACTTCTTTCTCATTTGAAAGGATTACTGAGTCTGAGTAAAGATCTGACACATAGCTGGCTGACTGAACACCCAGCAACCTCCTTTTCCATCAAATCTCTTCTGCCAACCCAGATGCCTTCAGCTTTGGCTCTTACCGCTCATGAACCAGCCACATGCCCTTTCCTAGGTTTGGGTTTCCATGGCTGAATTAAGTGACTTTGGAAACACTTTAGAGGGGACGCCCTGTGGCTTGTACTCTTCAAAAATATCAAGGTCATGAAAGCAAAGAAAGACCAAGAAACTGTTTCTGATTAAAGGAGACTAAAGGGAAATGACATTTACAGGTAGTGCTTGTGGTCCTAGATTAGATCCCGGAACAGGGGAAGGAGATTTGCTATAAAGGAGACTTGAAAATAGACTGTGTATAAGATAACAATGCTGTAAGGATGTTATATTTCCTGCATCTGATAATTCTACTGTTATGCATGAGGTCTCCCTCTTAGGAAAATATATGCTGATGTTTTTAGGGATAAAGGGGCACGATATCTACAGCTAAATCACAGACAATTAAAACATACAGGTAATATGTAGAGAGGGAAAATGATGACGCAAATGCAGCAAAATGTTAACAAACAGCATATGGGTGAATCTTTGCTTTCATGACCTTCACATACACTGGATTTCTCTTCTCTAAGGTTGAAATCATTTCCAAATAGAAAAGCTTAAAAAAATAACAATAAAAGGATGGTGCTCTGTTTCAGGGTCCTGGACAACGTCACTATTTACAGTACACTTGTTGATGAGGGGCTTTCCTCCTAAAAGCTGTGGATGAGAATCCACTTAGTTGCTGAATGTCCTCATGTCACCAGAGCCCTTCTTCCCAGGAACCAGCGCCCACATGTCTCCACTAAAGGAGGGGCAGACCCGTGCCTGTAACTCTGACCAGGCAGGAAGGAAAGTCTCCCATCCCCCCAGCCAGCCCGGCATCAGCCAGGTAACATAGAGGAGGAGAAAGGATGGGACACGGTCCCTGTGGTCAAGGTCAGAGCAGCTTAGGAGAAGAGATGAGCACTTCTGAAATGTACAGAATAATCAGATGCACAACTGTAAGGGACCCACACAAGACACCGTGGGCAAGATGAGGGGGCTTCATGGAAGCGGCAAGACTGGCTCGTCCCTTGAAGGACGAGGAGAGCTTGGATTGTGAAGGCATTTCAGGAAGCGGGTTCAGCATAAGCAAAGGCACAAAAGAGGAGATAGAATGGATGGGCCTGCAGAGGGGGGAAGGGCTATCAGTGCGCAGGAGACACCAGGAGTTTGAAGGACCCTGAAAGAGTGGGGTGGGCACTAGGACACCTGGGGCCCAGGTGTGTGTGATGCCATGTTCTGCCTACTGTTTCCCATCGTGGTGGTTGGGGCTCTGCCCCTGAGGCAGCTACAATGAAAAAAGAGCAAAAGCTGTAGAGCGTGCTGAAGGTTCCCAGTCCTTGCCTGCATTTCTGCTGACAACCAGTCATGTGCAGGATCTCACTTCCCCCCCTTACACGTGTGTAAACCCGGAGGGGCTGGTGAGGGGGACCCCTGGGCACCTGCGCAGAGCCCTCTGGCCCGACACCGACTTCCATACCTGAGGCCTGTCGACCATGGTGTGCATGCGGAGGGACGGTGGGGAGTGCACCGGCGGGCTGCTTCTGGCCGGAGAGCCCTCCCGGCTGGACGTGCTCCGGACTGGTGACCGGAACGGGGATGCGGCCCACGTGGTCCGGGGCTCCCAGTCATCCCCCTGGATCTTGTGGTACACAGGCTGGTGGGTCTGGTATTCACCCTGCTGAGCTGGGTAGTGGGTCTTCTGGGCTTGGTGGAAGGAGGGCTGGGCTGCCGGCCGGGTGACATTCTGCTCATGTATCACAGGGATGGAGATGTAGCCCCGGGGGAGTTGGTGACTGCCCAGGCTGCTCCTGCCTGAGGAGGAAGGCAGGCTGGCCGAGGAGGATGAGGACGAGCAGTCTGAGGCAGCTGGAGACTGGGACCGCTGCAAGACACAAAGGGCAGACCCGGCCCCATGAATGACCCTCTGCCTGGCCCTCCACTCAGGGCAGCAAGTTTTTTTGCTTTTTGTTTTGTTTGTTTGTTTTTGCTGCACCGGGGGGGGGGGCATATGGAAGTTCCCAGGCCAGGACGGATCAAGCCCCAGCCACTACAGAGACAAGGATGGGTCCTTTACCAACTGCACCCCAGCGGGAACTCTGAACAACAGATTTATTACGACCTCCTATCTGAAAGCCTTTACATAGTCAGAATGTAGTGTTAAGATTGGGAGCTCAGAAGTCAAGAGGCCTGGGCTCAAATTCTTAACAGCTCAAGAGCTTTAGGAGCCACATTCAAAATACAGAAAAGATGGGAGTTCCTGTCGTGGCTCAGAGGTAAAGAACCTGACTGGTATCAATGAGGACGTGGGTTTGATCCTTGGCCTTGCTCAATGGCTTAAGAATCCAGCGTTGCAGTGAGCTTTGGTGTAGGTTGAAGACATGGCTCAGATCCTGCGTGGCTGTGGTGTAAGCTGGCAGCTGCAGCTCTGATTTGACCCTTAGTCTGGGAGCTTCCATGTGCTGCCAGTGTAGCCCTAAAAAGCGAAAAAGTAAAAATAAAAAAATAAATAAGATAAAATAAAATATATAAAAGAGTGAGCCCTCCCTCCTCCCTCTCTGGGCTGGCCTGAAGGTTCAGGAAACTAGTCCGTGCACGTGCCCCAGGACCAGTGCCACACACAGGGAGCACTTGCTACATTTTACTTGTTGTCACTTCATTTCCTCCTTCCTTTAACTCCTTTCCTGATGATTTACAGATAACTCAGCTGGGCACTGGGAACTGTGTGTGTTGTGCGGACTAAGGCAGGCCAGGCCCCCTTCCCTTCCAGGCCCTCTACTTTCTGCTCTAGCAAACCAAGAGGGCGTTTCCCCAGCTGGCTTCTAAGAGCTCTGCTGGAGTTCCCGTCGTGGCGCAGTGGCTAACGAATCGGACTAGGAACCATGAGGTTGCGGGTTCGGTCCCTGGCCTCACTCAGTGGGTTAACGATCCGGCGTTGCGGTGAGCTGTGGTGTAGGTTGCAGATGCGGCTTGGATCCCGCATTGCTGTGGCTCTGGCGTAGGTCGGTGGCTACAGCTCTGATTCGACCCCTAGCCTGGGAACCTCCATATGCCGCAGAAGTGGCCCAAAGAAATAGGAAAAAAAAAAAAAAAAAGAGCTCTGCTCACTCAACTTTGTTAAAATTTCTCTGATGGGTCACTTTTGATTTTTACAACAAAAGCGTTACAAATATAACTATTGCTTCTCCAAGAAAGGCAAACAGGCTCCTGGTGTCCCACATTAACCATGACTTTCTGCCCCTGGAGCAAGCACTTGTGCTCAAGAGCAGTGCCAGGGGACGCGATGGGACGGTTTGCCGACAGGAAAACCAAGGGAGCTTATGGCTCAGAAAGCCTACTGGGGTCCATGGCCTCAAATCTCAGCTAAGAACTGGATTAAGAACCCTTCTTTAGACGTTACTGCACAGAAGTATTGGTTGGCTTCAGGCTTAAAACCTTAAAAGCAGCTCCCTCCCTGACTTTGAATTTTTGACTTTCTTTTAAACTGTGGGATGCTGTGAAGGCGGGTGCAGTTTCCCATTTCCAATCAATACAGCTCCAAGCAGTTAACACCACCTGTCAATAGTGAACTGAATGAACTAACAGAGTACCTCTGTGTCTGGCACAGAGAGCCCCATGGGAATAAGGGACAGCCAATCAGGAGCCAGAAGGCCAGGCTTCCGATCCCCACGATGCTGTCTCCTACTTCATGCTTTTGGACAAGCTGTTTACCCTTCTGAGCCCGAGTGCTTTAACTACAAAAATAAGCCATGATCCCTGCCCACCTGAAAAAGCAACCTGTGAGGTATGGCAGGGGAACATGGGCTGGCAAGCCGGCGAGCTTTGCTGGGTGACCTCTGATGCTGCAAGCCAGGCCCAGATGCCCGCATCTTGCCAGCTGCTGCCCCGGGCACCGCCCCAGGGTCTGGGGCAGCCTAGGAAGCACGACAGCTGCCACCCCCAGGGTGGTACCCCACAGGCCCGCGAGCCAGGCCTCTCCTTACCTCAGGTCCCTGGGAGGCTGGGGGCTGGGCTCCCGCAGCTGCCACTGCCTGTCCGCACTGCTTATCTGGCTGGGTGGCTTCCACCACACCCCGCAGAGGTGTCTGGGATGTCTGTGGAGCGGTGGGGGCCGCCTCAGCTTGGAAGCGCTGCACCCCCGGCTGGGGGTGGGCAAAGAAGGGGCGCAGCTGCCGGCTCTCAGCGCCTTCGTGGAGGACAGGGATGGGAATGTAGCCTGGCCGGAGCTGGGGGTACACGGCATGGCCTTCCCTAGTGGGGAGTGCCCTGGAGCCCTCCCGCGAAGGCCCGTTCGCAGAAGATGTGGTTTCCTAAAATCAAAGGAGAAGAAACACAGACCAGTCAGAAAGTGAGAAGCAAAGAGCCCTGAAGAGGAGAAAGAACAGTGCCAAGCGTGCATCTTCCAGAAGGACTCTGGGCCTCGCGGTGTCAGCAAGGACTGCTGAGCACTGGAAGCGTGGGCGACCCCCCTCCCCGCCCTCGACGTCTTCCAGAAAGCCCCCTCCCCTCCAGGGCTGCTGCCTGCCCAGCAGTCTAAGAATTAGAAGCATCAGGAGAAAGCAAGTGAAGCAAGGCATCTCCTGAGCACAGGCAAGGTCCCCGTTTCCCAAACTGGCAGGACAGGTTTCTTTTCCAGATGATAAGGCAACAGTGCACCTAGGATTTGCCTGCCTCCCAAATCTTCAGAGACCCAGATCAGAGGATGTGAGGAAGATTCAATTCCAACTTGGTAAATTACAACCAGCTTCTCTGCTTCCTGAATGGTCCTCATATTTCCTAACAACACAGCGCTGTGCTGGACCCAACACAGGCCTGGCCTGGAAACCTGCAGAGAAGGGCCTGGGGTGGGGGTGGGGAGGCTGCCTCCTCAGGAATATTTTCAGAACAAGCCGTAAGAAAGAGAGGACCACAAGGAATGCAGAAGCAGCAGAGGATGCGGACAAAAGCCGGGGATTAATTGTGCTGGTCTGAGGATGCCAACAGAGCCTGCTGGGCGAGGAGCGGCTGGGGTCTCCTGTCCTCTTATGAAGTTCTCCCTTCTGTGGCCTGGCTATTTTGGGACCCTTGAGAAGGCCAAGTTCCAGATGTACCACAGAGAAAGATCTTGTTTCAGACAACAAGGCTGGCCAGTCACTCACTGGGCAATGTCACTTGTCACCAAGCAAAGGCTGGGCAACTGAGGCCAGGGACCCCCATGGCCTGCGGTCCTATCTCCTGAGCACTGGCAGGTCCTTTTATGGAGAAGGGGCTAAGGTCTGTGCCACTTACACACACCTGAGCGGACTATTAAGAAAGAGTGTGATCCTTCCTAACGAGGGATTTGTTTGCAAAAAAAGCTGAAGGCTGAGGCCCTAGGAGCCTCGGGGTGTAATTCTCACTGGGGCAAATCTGGCCAAAAGTAGGGAAAGCCAAGGACTGATCCTGGAATTTAGCCCTCTGAGACCCACAAACTGCCTCCCTCCTGAGCCCCTGCCCGAGAGGGCCTCCAGCACACAGGAGAGGCAAGGGTGTCACCACGTCCTTGGGGACACCAGACAGGCACTCTCAGATTAGAATACCCACGTGCTCAGGGCGGCGGCATTATTTTAGCCTGCTTAACTCTCAGGTCACCCAAGAGCAGGGAGTAGGTCCAGGCCTCACTTTCAGAATCGAATTCCTGCCACGAGGTGGGCACCGAAAGGCAGGCAGCAAGAGGCAGTGAAGAAACCCTGTGCTGCTCGATGCTGACTCATAACAGGCTGTCAGGCACTTTACTCCACTCGCTGGGGCACCCATCCTTCCAGCCTGGAGCAGGAGCTTGGGCAAGTGCTAGGACGCCGCCTCTGCTGGCTTCTTCCTGGCCACACACAAAAGCCTTGCGCCATCCGCACCGTCCATGGAGCTGGCCAGTTAGCCCTCATCCGCCAGCCAACTCCTTCCTGGTGGCTGCTAGGTACCACGGGTTTACCAGACCGGTGAGGCATAAGCCCTGCCAACTGGGGGCTTATAAGACACTTTAAGGCTCCATGAAAGAAAGAGGAAGCAAAACCACCTGGAAAGCACAGGAGGCCCTGCAGACGGGGGTGGGGCTGCGGGGCTTTTCCAGCAGGACGGGGCTTTCCTAGAGAGGACGCAAGTTCATGCTTACCTCTTCTAGTGATGTGATCTGGGGTAATTCTCTTCACCTCTGTGAGCCTTAATCCTTTTTCTAGAAAATGGACCAAGCGACACCCATGTCACAGGACACAGACAGGACTGTCATGAGGTTTTATGAGAGCTTATCAAGAGGGATGCTCAGAAGGCCAAAATGCGTGTGAATTCTCTCCCTAAATAGGCACAGGCTTATGCTACTCAGACCCCAAAGTGTCAAAGGAATCAAATCTGAAGGACAAAGTTATCTGGTGGTGAATGGAGTCAGAATGGCGGTTGGACCTGGAGGAAATGATTGCCTGAAATGGGTCTCGAAAGAACCTTCTGAGGAGACGGCAGTGTCCTCTACCTTTCTCTGGGTGGGGGTGGTAACGGGTGTTAGCCTGTGTACAGGCCTCGCTGGCTGTTCGCTTCTCTGGGTCCCCTGCAGGCTGCCCCCTGCCGCAGTCCACCCGCACCATTCAGACTGAACAGGTAGGGCTGCCAAGCCTGCCACCCCTGCATAGCCGGCTACCGGCAGTGCCCTCCCCGGACACCTCGAAAAGGCCTGGCTGCGGATGGCCCCTCCTGGGGAAAGCCCCCGGGGTCCAGAAGGGACTGAAGCCAGCACGCCAAGAGGTGTGCACTTTATCTCACCAAACATACTTTGTACCTCAATTGAAAGAAAAAAGGGAAGAAAAACAAAGGGAGGAGGGAGAAGGGAAGAGCAGTTCCACCGGCCCAAGGGGCTGCGACAGCAGAGACTGCGGCCGGGGCCAGTATCTGACCTGGGTCTTGGAAGCATCTTGGGGACAGTGAAGGGAAGCACACAGTCACTGCAGGGCAGGGGAGGGGGGGAACAGGTGTCAGACCAGCAGCGGGAAAGGGGATGGCATCTGAAGTTGAGCGCTAAGCTGAAGAAAACAAAGCCGGAGGCCAGAGGGTCCCACGCCTACAAGAGTCACCTAGCGAGACGGGAAGAACCCCAAGCAGGAACGAGGACACATCAGGAAGGAGAGGAGTCAGGCACGAGGGTAAAGAAGTGAGGGCAAAGCAGAGCCGAGCACCTGGAAAGGGAGGGGCGCCCAGGAGGAGTGGGAGGTGGAGGCGCTGAGGGAAAAGGGCTACAGCGCAGGCGCCAGCTCTGAAGCCGGGGACTGAAATGGTCCTCGCAGGGGTCCAAGCTGGGAGGCAGGGTGGTTACGAGAGGCCTGGAGGCTGCTCTCCTAGAGTCCTGAGGTCTGCACTCCGGGTTCCAAGTGAATTAATGAACCATTTATGCCATTTAATAAAAAAGCCACACCTCTTCATGCTCATCACCTCTAAAAGAGGCAGGCTCCTCTGCCAGTCCGTGATGATTTTGTTTAGAACTCGGTGCTTTGACTGAGTTAAAAACCACATCACCTCTACAGAGTAGAAAACCAAACACTTCTACATGAATGAGTAATTTACATCAACAATGAAACGCCCATCCATGGCAAGGTCCACACGGGATGCTGATGCCACCTCTGTTTCTACTCTGCTGTCATGAGATCGCTGCCGGCACCAAATACTTCAGTTTTTACTCACCAAAAAGCACCACCTGAAAGAGTTAAATTGCCCTTTCTAACTTCTGTGGTGTTTTCATCACGGTCTAGTTAAAAAAAAGATGTAGTTGTTTTTTTAAGAAAAAAGTTCAGGGAGTTCCCTGGTGGTTCAATGGGATAAGGACCTGGTGCTGCTATTGCTGTGGCTCAGGTCACTGCTATGGCCTGAGTTTGATCCCTGGCTTGGGAACTTCTGCACGTCACAGGCACAGCCAATAAATAAATACATAAAAAGAAAAAGGTTCAAAAATGTTTACTATTTCTAACTCTCCTAAATCCATAAGATATGTTCTCAAGTTCAAGCTCAAGTCCAGGAAAAGCCCATTAGAGCTTTTAGGTTTTTATAACATCGTTCCTAGAAGACTCACTACCTGCCCCACTCTGACGTCACCAGGGACTGGGGAATCTGCTTCCTGGGGGTCACACTTCTGTGTGACCCCGATAGAGGGACAGAACACCATCACAGTGACCAAGCAGCCAGCAGGAGCCCTGCCTCCTCCACGTCATGGCTGCTTAGCTTGGTAAGGAGTGGTGATGGCATTACAGGAGTCACCTTCCAGCCGGCTCAGCTCAAGACAACAGGAACACAAACAAGAGCCTGACTTTCCCTGCTTATCTCACCGAATTAACTTAGACAATGAACTCCTTAATTCTTTTTTTTTTTTTTTTTTTGTCCTTTTTTTTTGCTATTTCTTGGGCCGCTCCCGCGGCATATGGAGGTTCCCAGGCTAGGGGTCGAATCGGAGCTGTAGCCACTGGCCTACACCAGAGCCACAGCAACGCAGGATCCGAGCCACGTCTGCAACCTACACCACAGCTCACGGCAACGCCAGATTGTTAACCCACTGAGCAAGGGCAGGGACCGAACCCGCAACCTCATGGTTCCTAGTCGGATTCGTTAACCACTGCGCCATGACGGGAACTCCTGAACTCCTTAATTCTTAATTCTCCTTTGCATGCTGCATTAAACCTCGGCAGATACCAAAGAACTCCAGGCTAAAAAAGCAGGAAAAATTATCTCAGATGAGCAAACTCTGCCCTCTCAACTGCAAGATATCATTACCAGACAAGTCTGGGGTCAGGTTCTGAGCCTGAGCGACCTCGAGGCTTACCCAAATCTTGTTTGCTTAAGAGCATGTCTGAACTTTGCTACTGATTTTAGTAACAATGTGGATGCTAAGGGGACAGCCAGGTGACTTGGGAAAAGACCGTACTTGGTCCTAAAGTTGGCTCTGCCCCTCAGTTTGTGCACGAAGGGAGCAGCTCACATCCCCTCCCTGGACCTCAGCTTCCTCAGCTGTGAAATGAAGGGGCGGCCCAGGCGCTCTGGAAAGCAGCAGTTCTCTGACCCTAGGGGCATCAGGAGCACCCAGGAAATGCCCCCCCAAATGCAGGATCGAAGCTCAAATGCAGCAAAGTCCGACACCAGGTGTGTGGAGAAGCCCAGCCCGGGTGGCACGGGGGACACTATCAAAATGAGGTTCCCTCCAGTCCTGACAATCTCCATGACCTCTGATTTCAAGGCCTCTCCTGGCTCTAAACATTTACATAAAACTCAAAGACAAGGAAAAGCTGATGTCACAGAAAGCTAAAAATGACCACTCAGTTAAATCATGTCGGAAACTGCTGGAGCTCAAGGTGCCTCAGAGTTTCACGTGACAAGAGAAGAGGAGGAAGCTGCCACTCCACGGAAGAACTCCTCGCACCTTAAAAGCAGGAAAGAGCATAAATCATGAAAACAGGCCCTGGGAGCCCCGACTTCAGTTCCACGGTATAGCACTCTTTAAAAAGTGGGCTCAGGAGTTTCTATTTGGCTCAAAATAGTGTCTGTGAGGACTCAGGTTCGATCCCTGGGCTCACTCAGTGGGTTAAGTAAGGATCCAGCGCTGCCGCAAGCTTCAGCATAGTTCGCAGATATGGCTTGGATCTGGTGTTGCTGTGGCTGTGGTGTAGGCCGGCAGCTGCAGTTCCAATTCAATCCCTGGCCTGGAACTTCTATATATGCCACAGGTATGGCCATAAGAAAAAAAAAGAAAAAAAAAAAAGAGAGCTCAGATGGAGCTCCCACTTTGGTGCAGAGGGGTTAAGAATCCAACTGGGGCAGCCTGGGTCACTGCAGAGGTTCAGGTTCAATCCCTGGCCCGGCACAGTCAGGATCCAGCATAGTTGCAGCTGTGGCACAGGTCACAGCTGCAGCTTGGATTCAATCCCTGGCCCAGGAACTTCCATATTCAGCAGGTGTGGCCATAAGGAAAAAAAAGTGGCCTTGGAGTTCTCTGGCGGCTCAGTGGGCTGTCACTGCTGTGGCTCTGGTTACTGCTGTGGTATGGGTTCAGCCCCTGGCCTGGAAATTTCTGCCTGCTGTGGGCATGGACAAAAAATTTTTTTAAATAAAAATAAGATAAACAAGCATTCTTTTTTTTTTTTTTTCCTTTTTTTTTTTTAAGCGGGCTCAGAGTTCCTGTTGCGGTGCAGTGGAAACGAATCTAACTAGAATTCCTGAGGATGCACGTTTGATCCACGGCCTTGCTCGGTGGTTTGGGGATCTAGCACTGCTGTGACCAGTGGTGTAGGTTGCAGACAGGGCTTGGATTTGGCATTGCTGTGGCTGGGGTCAAAGCTGTAGCTCCAATTCAACCCCTAGCCTGGGAACCTCCACATGCCCCGGGTGCAGCCCTAAAATGCAAAAGAAAAAAAAAAAAAAAACGGGCTCAACACCTACAAACCACAGCTCCCATCCATGTGGTCTGAATGAAAGGTAACCGCCTGCAGGACCTCCGCCTTGACAGCCCTGGGGTCTTAAGTAGGACACAGATTCTCTTAACTGGGTTTTTAGGCCAGGAGAGCCTCCCACCAGTCCGGTAGTGACTTTTACTAATGACACGTCAAAACTTCTAAGACAAAGAAAAATAGATGGAGGGAAATAGGAATCTTGGAACTCCCCGCATAGCTAGGACTTGGATCAAAATAAAGGGGCTTGGTTTTCAGGCAGGAAGCAAAACAAAAGAAAAACTTCCTTTCATTTGAAAAGCACACACAGAGCTGAGCTTCAACCTCCTACCCCAACTTTCCATTTGGTATTTCAGGCTGTAGATCTGAAAGAGGCTGCCAGTGTGATACATAAACAGACATCTACATTCCCAGCCCAACTCAAAATTTCCACTTGACTATAAAGGGTCTCCCTCTGCCCTCAGCCCTGTTTGGGGCACATAATGGATACTGGGCAACCTCTGAGTAATAAGCAAAGTCCACATCCACCGAAGTCAGTGAGACAGGAGTCTTCGCTGCCCATCAACTCTGTAAGCAGTCAAGTCCTGGGTGACTGGAGGCTTCATGGGACATGCAGATAAAAGTATTCAAGTATGTAGACTTCATTCTGGGATTACCAAGATGGAAGTCCCCATGTGTTTTCACCAGGGAAAATTTTTAAGATGACATTGCTTCTCTCTGCAACTGTATCCAAACATGAAGGAATGAAGGAGCATGAGCCCTCGGTTCCCAGGTGCCATCCTGGACTCCAATCTCACCAGCTGTGTGCCCTCAAACAGGACTCCTTGCTACTAAGACTCAGTCCCCCCCCCCCCCAACTATAAAAATCCCCGTGCCTGCCAGGGACTTTTGCAAGATTTAAGTGAACTAGGGCATGAGAAAGTCTTTATAAACTCTGAGCTGTCCCATGCCCTACACATCCACAAATAGTTATTGATGGACTCAGCTTTTCCCAAGCAACAGTTGGTTGAGCCTATTGTTTACAAACTTGTGAATTTGGATCGAACTCCTTAGTGGCCTCGGCTAGTTGCTAATAAGCCTGACAGAGTTAGATGCCCCTGAACCTGAGAGTCTTAAGAGTGCTAATTAGCAGGGATGTCCTTTTCTCTGCTAAGGAATGTAAGTAAAGTTTCACAATCTAGAAGCCAACATGGCCAAAAACAACTCCATGGGTCCAAACCCCACTCCTTTCTCCCTCCAACGAGCCCAGGCTCTGAAGGGGGCTGCCTTGTGGACCTGGCAGTCTACACCCAACCTGCAGGGATTGGGCTCCAGCACAGGTGCCCCTGAGACCTAGGGGAGAGCGCCAAGTCAGGCTGGGGCAGGAGGAGCTGCCCGGGGGAGGGCAGAACACCTGCTGGTGTCTCCCCAACATCCTCAGTGTGTCTCCCCAGGGTGTGGAGTGGGTGTGTCCTGCTGAAGGGAGTTGCTCGGGGCTCAGAGTCCCCCACCCCCTGGAGCCCTCCTCTAGGATTCAATGGAGCAGAGGTGGCCCAAGGTCACATGAGAAGTTACTGCAGAACCAGGCAGAGAACCTCAGTCACCAGAGTCAGCTCCTGAACTCAACAGCTTCAGGGAAATTAAAAGCGATCTACCTCTCCTTCAGGAGCAAAAAATAAATAAATGGGTAGGGATCTGCTTTAAACAATCTAAAGCCACAAATCACAGACGGAAAAGCACCTCAAATTTTCATATCAAGAAAACTCTTATCTGAATTTAGATAAAGAGACCTCTTCATCCCCATGGGTGCATGTCCATGGGTTTCTGGAGGTCTGGTCTCAGACTCAGGTGGAACACTGGTCACTCACCAGGCTCCTCCGCCCGCGAGACACCAACCATGCAAAGCATTTGTTGGTATCAGGGTGCTGGGCTTCACTAGACACGCATTTTGTGCAAAACACAATTTTCAAGAGAAGTCTCCAATTCATCAACTACAGCTCAGGCAAGGGGAGGCTCTGAGGGATGGAGGCAGCCTTGGGGTGCATTTCTGGGGGGGACTCCCTCCCACCCTACACAGCTTCCCAAAGCATCCCACCCCCAACAACCACACTCCCCCACAGGGGTGGTGGCAATCAGAACCCGCTCCCACCCATGGTGACATTTCTACCCCTTAGAGCTGGGGCTAATACACCTGCAGGTGACCAGCCAGTCATTTATGTGGCTCTGTTTCCCCCCTGACACCACTGGGCACCTGGTTGCTGCAGGCACTGTCCTTGGGCCTGTGCAGAGACTCCGAGGGAGACCCTCCCCTCAAGCAGTGGGGGTTGAGGGTTAACACAGCACCCCCACAGAACAGAGGATACACGATTCCCCTGGCCCTTTGGGGGTGAGTCCACAGGTAATGGGGCTGCAGAGGCTCCAGAAGGCCAAGAGGTGAAGACCTGACCCCATGCTGTACCCCCAAGTGACTGCCCAGCTCCTCCTCCCCTCCCGGGGGGCACAGGAACCCCCAGGGAAGGGGGCTGAGGGCATCCAGATATTGTGGAAGGAGTTAGCTGAAGTGGTTCCAGGGGGCTAGGAGGAGGCCGTGCCCTGAGAAACAAGACCTCACGCCCATCAGGACCCGACAGACCCACGTCCAGCCAGCACTGGCTACTCACGAATCCCCTCCGACTGCCTGGTGAGGGTGGGGCCTGTCTCCACCGACCGCCCTCATGTGTCAGGTCGGCCGGGCCCTGGCTCGTCGCTGCCCGTTTTCAGGAGGGAAGGCTGAGGCTCGGGGAGAATGAGCCATTTACCTGAGACACCAGAACCCAGGTGTGTCTGACACCAAAGCCGGACAGAGGCGAACCCTTAGCTCTTCCTGCACATCCCGCTACGGGGTGATGAGGGCAACCCCTCCCCTTCCCGGGGTGAAAGGCAGCAGGAGGGAAGGCACTTCCCTTCACCCAGTGGCGGAGCCGGGCTGAGGCGCAGACCTGGAACATTCAGTTCGGTGCGCTCTGGGTCAGGGAGCCAGGGCTCGATGCTGAGTCACTGCCTGGCTGTGGCAGGGCAGCGAGAGCGAGGGCACTGGGCTCACTTCTGAGTCACCACAGCCGCAGGACTCCACACTCGCCCCGGGAGGAAGCCCAGCTCGAGCCCAGCAGGAGAGCCGGTCCTGCTCCGCGCAGGGTCCGTGCAACAATCCGGAGGACTCGAAAGCCCGCGGCGGCCGCCTCGGCCCCTCACACGAGCGCGATCCTGCCTTCCTGCCGCCTCCATCTCTAAACCGGCCGCTCTTTCACCGCCCAGGAAGATGTTTTCAAAGAACTGAAAAGAACTACAATTCTACCTCAATTTAAAGTAAATGACACTTTCAAGAAACCAAGGAAGTTGCTTCAAAATAGGAAACGTCTGTTCTTCAACAGGACGCGAAGGACTTTGCAGGGCAAGGCTCCCTCCGTCCATCACCAGGGACCCAGCCCTGTGGAGGCAGGTGTTTACAGGCTCCTCATGCAGGCAGTGAGCGACCTACAGCTCTGGCTCTTCAGAACTGACAAGGGAAAGAGGGGCTTCGCCCTGCAGCACCCGAGCTTCCTGCCAGCCGCCCGGACCAAAAAACTGCAAAGAAAACCCCGGAGACGCCTTCTACAGAGCGGAGGCTGCTCTCTGCGGCTGTGGCTTAGCGACGTCTGGCAGCGAACCAGCCTCCAAGATGCTGTGTCACTGGTGAGGACAGAAAAGAGCTCCTGCAGACCTGTGAGGACGACCTGAGGGAAGCAATATCCAAGTCCCCTGTGGAGAAAAGGCCGTTCAGAAAATTCAGTGAGGAACGTTTGGGAGCCCAGGATACCACTGTTTAGGGACCGACAGCATGCTGCCCACGACACCCACTTTAATAAGGGATGTTTTTCTTCAACCTGCCTGTCCACTCCGGAGCCCAGGCCCACGTTTTACTGTTCTCCAAGCAGAATCCTTCGATTTTACTGAGCCTGTAGACCCTGCCAGGCCCCCAAGAGGCAGAAAGATGAAAGAGACACAGACTCTGCCTCTGGAACGCTCAGCCCACAGGGACGTGACCCCAAGGCAAGGCAGAAAAGCACTGCCTTTTGAAGGAAAGATTCGAATTAAAGTAATGTGGAGTCCAGAGCAGGGACAGCTTGCTTCCACGTGGAGAGACGTAGCAAATGTCTTGAGGAGCATGGCACCGAGGGGGACAGAACTGTCCTCTATGTGGCATTTAACATCACGACTTGCAGAGAGCGGGCATGCAAAAATTTAGGATGGGATGAATGAGTGAGTGAAGACAAGGACCCAGCTTCTAAGTTCAGACCCAGGCTCCAGAAATGAGCCAACATTTCTGATCAGCTGTAAAGAGGTGGACTCAAGGCTGTTTATCCCCAGGGCTGTGCCTGGCAGGATCTGAACATAAAGGAGACGCCATCAGGCCTACAAGCGGCCAGTCTGTCTGTCACTGGCCTGGGGGTAAACCTCTGGCCACAGCAGTGTCTCTGTTCTGTCACAGCTGACAGTCCTCGGGCCCTCTCTCTCCAAGTCTGTTTCCTCATGCATAAGGTGCATGTGACAGCTTCCATGAGCTGCTCTGAGGATTTAAAGAGAAGAGGTTTGTAAAAGCACCCACCTGTGTCTAGAACATGTATATAAACAAATATGTTGACAGACCAAAAAAAAAAAAAAAAAAAAAAGGTTCATTCCTCCCTAAAGAAAGTCTCTCCAACTAAGCTCCTGCAAGCTGCCTGGCTTGCTGAGAAGCTGCCAAGGCCCCCAAAGAAATCGTCATAGAAATATGTGAAGACTTAGTAACATGAGCTATCTCACACAGCCACACAACGCCAAACAAGGGCTGGAGATCAACTTCCACATCTGCAAAAGGAGGGCATTTGGAGCCCAGCTTCCAAGTCCAGCTGTGAGGCTGAGGGCTGAGGCATAAGAGGCTCATGGGGGTGCAGAATGGAGTCACAAGCCCCGGGCGGCCAGGAGGGGCTGGAGAATTCCAGAGTCAGGTGTGGGAGAGGTTTCCTCAATGTTCATCAGCACTAGAGGGTCCTCAGAGGTTCCCAATAAGCAAGGCCTTTGTCATCTGCTGCTCCCAGTTTTCATATATAGGGTGTCTTAAATATGTAGGAGCAACATTAAAGCAGCAAAACACATGAAGGAGAAAGAGTAGGTTTTTATTATGCATCATTTCCTAATTTTTATGAAAAATACCAGATCATTAAAAAATGTCAATAGGAAGTAATAAACATGCACGGTAGTTTATATAAGGCAACTGTGTGTCGTTCCAGAAATGAGGACAGTGCTAATCAAGCCTCATGGGTGGTATGAAGCTTTCTGACTCACAAGCAGCCCCAACAGCATCAAACAACTAAGCCTTCCCAGCCCTGGCTAACGTCAAACGCCACCACAGTTCCTGTGCACTGACTCTCCCCTTGTAAAGGGCAAATATACTCTACGAAACAGGCGACAAGTAATGCTCAGTTCTTGCATAATCCAAACACAGACTGTTCTTTAGAGGGGAAAATGAAGGTCCTGGATGAGCTGGACTCGAAAGGCATGTGGCCATGTTCTTTATCCACCCCCAGCAAATAGCTAGCTATTCATCAGTCATAAAGAAATTTGCCCCAGAATAACTGCAATTTGCTGAAAACACAAAGCGCAGAATGGCCACTCATTTCCTGACTGTGTTCTGATTCTAAGAGGTAAACACGTTTGCAATCGATCTGCAAAGAGCAAGATGATCTCATCTTTAAGAAGATTCAGGAGGCTCTGCTGAACATGAAGCAGAACAAATGGGTCTCTTCACTTCAACTGTAATTCAAAACATTCCCTAACCTATAGGGGACAAGACTCTGAAAAAGAGTGGATATGTGTATATTATAACTGAATCACTCTGCTGTACAGCAGAAATTAATATGACATTTTAAATCAATTATATGTCAATACAATTTTAAAAAATGAGACACAAAAAACTAGAACAAAACAAGATTTCCAATTTCCTCTGAAAGGATGTTTCTGCCTGTCTCTCACAGAGCCTGAGAATAATCTGTCAAGTTACAGTGGTGAGACTCTGCTAGGACAGGAAGACAGAAAGGAAAGCTCTGACTTGCTCCTTCCTGGGGTTCAGAAGGGTCTTGGGACACCTCCCCACACCCTGGCACTGCCACTCCGCCAGGCTCAGCACCATCTTCACTCTCCTGGAAGCCAGCACTGGCAAAGTTTCACCACGAAGGAATGGAGGCTTGGCTGATGGCTCTGCAGGTTAGATGTTGAGCAGGAGCCCTTGAAGATGCCAAGGCCTATGCAGGCGCACACGATGTCCCAGCTCATCGTCCATCACTGGCTCCCAAATGCCAGTCTGGCAGAACAAGAACCATCAGGGGAGCTTTTCTGACCTACAGACTTCTGAGCCTTACCTTGTGGGATTCAGATTCAATAAAGGTTGGGGGGGGAAACAAGGGGACACATAGCAGGCAATCCATGTTCTTAAAAGGCTTCTCTGAAGGTTGCCAGGCGTGGGAATCTGTGCCAGGGACCTGGGACCTCAAAGACCTGCAGAGCTGGAACATGGAGGAGGGACTCGCCCTAGTCCCTGGGGAGGTTTAGGAGGGAGTGGCTCAGCGCCTCTCTCCAAAGTATCTGGCTTCCATTTACTTAGCAAGGAAAGCTTAGAGGAGCGGCTGCACTGAAACTGTACATCTCCTGACTCCACAGTGGATGCCAAGCTCTCTGCTGGGGAAGGGGCCGGGACTGGTACGAACATGCCAGTGGGAAGCCCACGTGTGCAGAAAATCGATATCCAGGAAGAGCACAGGTGGGGAGGTTCAGTGGCTCAGAGTGGAGCTGGATAAGGCCCAAAGCCTTGGCCTCTAGCTGCCGGCCTCTGCAAAGGGAGGACAAGGCACTTGCTTTCACTCGCCCCCCCCCCCCCCCGACTGTAAAAATGGGGAGGAAAAGAGACTCTAACAACCTCAGGGGAATGGGGGAGGATCATCTACAAGGCAGCAGAGGATACTAATAAACCAAAGTTCTAGTCTTTTTCTTCTTTCCATGAAAGCCATTCCTTTAACATTCGGAAACTGTCTTGCCCCAAAGAGGGCTTTCTCTGTTTTTCATGCTCAAGGAATAGCTCTTTACTGACTGACAGCATCTCCTCTTGAAGGTTAGGATGCTTGGTGAGTCTTCTTAGCTCAGCTCCTCTAAAACTACCTTTCATTTTCAGACAGAGCCCTTTTCTCATTCCTCATTCACAAAGCAAGTTCTGGTGTTCCTGCCATGGCTCAGCAGAAACGCATCTGACTAATGTCCATGAGGATGCAGGTTCCATCCCTGGCCTTGCTCAGTGGGTTAAGAATCTGGCGTTGCCGTGAGCTATGGTGTAGGCGCAGACATGGCTTGGATCCCACATTGCTGTGGCTGTGGCATAAGCCAGCGGCTACAGCTCCGACTCAACCCCTAGCCTGGGAACCTCCATACACCGCAGGTGCGGCCCTAAAAAGACAAAAATAAATAAAAAGAAAGCATGTCCCAGTATAAGGTAATAGAGAAAGATTTTTCCATCATATTTACTCTGCACTATGGGGTCATAAGTGACAGTGAATTAGCCACGCAGACGTTCTGTGTATATCAAAGCACAGGCTTGAAAGCAACGAAGCCCATGGAGCTAATGAACCGAATGTTAGTTTTCTCCTTATGATGTGGTGCCATGCTGACAAATCTCAAGTAATTAATCTGGTAAAGAGAGTTCTTTTCTTGAGTTGAACACACCCAGCCATCACCACCCAAGTAGTGTTCCAGCCTACAAATTTCAGTGTTTCATAAAAATTTAAGACATTTCTATCTTCTTCTGAACAGATCTACTGCCTCTTATCAGAACCTTCTGGTATAGTTCTCTCTTTTCTATTGGTTGCAGCGGAGTGACCGTTGGAAACACAGTTGAACTCTCTGGGTTTACTTCTTAGATAAATGAGACTGAGCTAAAAAATCTGTAAGGACCTTTCAACCTTAAAATTCAGATTGTTAAATTTTCACATCAACTTTTCCAGGATCAGAGTTCTTTTTGGTTGAGTAGCTCTTATTTTCTACTTGGGAAGAACAATAACAGTAATTCAACCTGGTTTTTCCCCCTTAAGAAGGTTTATGAAACCACAGCCTGACCCATCCACTGTGCGGGTACACAAAGATCTCAACCTGCTGGGTGAGTTTCACATTGAAAACAAAGTGCCGGCAAGGTGGGACTTACACTGCACTCACAGTGGATATGTTCAAACTTGATCCTCATTCACTACTAAGGATACCACTGGATTCTGACATCCCTGTCTCTACAGGACATTAGTCTCAAAATGACAACCTTTTTCTTTTTTTCTTTTTTGGTCACAATAAGGACCTCTTCCCTGGAGACTGCAGTAACAGAGGGGGACTGAAATGGGCATTAGTTTCACTCAACAATGGGCTGAACAGACACAGAAAAAAAAAAAAAAAGAAGTATCTGCAGTTATGACCATCCCAGCTAATTACAGCCTCTTGTACTAATTTTCAAAAATAAACATACAATTAATTTCTTATAAATGTAAGTTGCTAAATATACCCTGTCTCACTGTTGGGCACCAGAACTTTATATACACTTTTAAGAAAAAAGTACATTAAAATGAAAATGGATAACAGATCTTTCTTCTGAAATAATGACTTACAAAGCCTTTAATTTGGTGAATTTTTAAGTCTTCAAAATAACTTACCAGCTCATGACTTTTATTTTTATTTTGCCCAAACAACATTAACGCTACCCTTAATG
The DNA here is from genome assembly GCF_054392235.1 of Sus scrofa. Lineage (NCBI taxonomy): Eukaryota > Metazoa > Chordata > Mammalia > Artiodactyla > Suidae > Sus > Sus scrofa. The sequence goes on along the minus strand of NC_139396.1, from coordinate 152,171,664 downwards.
TAGACCTCTTTTTGCCAAGCTTTATCTTTTGAAAAAGCTCAAATGGACAGAAAAATCACGAGAAAAGTACAGTCATAATTTTTTAAACACTCATTCCGAGTTTATATTTTCAAAATTTCAGGCTCCTAAGGATTAAGAAGTATATACCCTTACATAAATGTAAATAAGGCATACATCTGTATTCACAAAAGCATTACTACTCAATTATTTGTGTATTAGAAACAAATCCTGGGTATTGTAGTAACATAACAAGGAAAGGAATGTATTGCCATTTAAAAAAAAACAACAACACTTTTTCTCGCCAGTGTGAGGCAATGTCTAAGTCAATAGCCAACTAGGCGACAGTCTCACGTCTTTAGTTTAAAATTGCCTGGGAGAACAGCATCTTTTTTTTTTTTTTTTTAACAAGTCATTCTAGAATATATTCTTATCGAAAACAGTTTCAAACAAGAATACAATTTTAATTTCAAATTCAAGGGGCGGGGGGGATGTATTTACGTCAGTCTCCTGAGTCACTCTGTGCCTCAGGTGGAAGACTGAAGTCAAGATACCCTCAAGCAAGTTCTGGAACTTTGGGAGGTAAAAGTCCTTAGAGATCCTAAGAGACCCCCCCATCCAAGCTTGCCAAAGGCCCCCTGGCGTCCGACCAAGCGTGATCAGCAGAGTGAAACCAGGCTCTCAGCCCTGGAAGCCGGGCGGAGGCCGCGGTGGGGCCTGGCCCGGGCCTCCGAGGCTGACCAGGCCGATCGCCCCTCGCCTCCTGGCCCACGGCCCCTCGAATCCAGCCGGTGGACCGGACCTGGCACCATGGGGCGGGTCGCACTTCCCGCCCGACCTCCGGAAACCAGATGCAGCCCAGAGAGGACAGTCCTCCCCGGGGCCTCCCCCTCGCCCCGACGCCGGCCAAGGGCGGGCCTGGGGAGGGGGCTCCTGGGACGCGGCAGGCCGACTCCTGAGAGCTGGTGTCCACTTGGGGGTCTGTACGTTCCCAGTGGCCTTCACTGACCTCTGGGACACCGGCGCGGGCGGGCTGTGGCCGGCAGGCACCCTGCTCCTCGCGTCCCCGCAGCCCGGCCCAGTCCAGCCCGCCACCCCCATCCCCGAAGCCCTGTCCCGCCGCTCGCCGTCGGGGCGCGGGGGGGGTGGGGGTGGGGGGAAGTGCTGGCCAGAGTGCAGCTCGGGTCCCGCTTACCTTGGGGCCCTCGGGGGGCACGCGCGGGTCGTTCCACGTCGTGGTGCGGCTGTTGTGGTCCACGAAGAAGGGCCAGCCGGTTTGCGGATCGATCTTGATTTCCCAGCCGGGGGGCAGGGGGTCGCGGTCGCCGGCGCCGTTGCCGGACGCCATCTGAACCATCGGCGAGTGGGTGGCAGCGCTCATGCTGGGTCGGGGTCGGCCCGGAGGGGCAGCCGCCGGGGTGCCGGGTCACAGGGTCGCGGGGTGCCGGACTTCCAGGCGCAGAGTGGCTCGCTGGCCGAGGCCGGAGCTAGAGTCTTGTGGGCTGCCGACGTGTCCGGGAAGCCGGCGCTGGGCACCTTTATGAATTAAAGGAGGGGGTGACGTGGCCGGAGAGGGCTGGAAGTGTCTGGAAATAGCCTCCACGCTGCCAAAGGGGAAGGAGGAGATAAAGGGAGGTAGCAACTGGCCGGCTAGAAACTTCTGGTCCCATCCAGAGAAGTTGGCGGCGGCGAGGGCTGGATGCGGAGCTCCGCCCTGAGTCATCGGCTATAATCGTGGCGGGGCGGGGCGTGGGCGTGGTCACGGGCGTGGCCTCCCTGCCGCCCCTCCTCCACCCCACCTCCTCCCTCGCGCCAGCTTCCTGGGTGGGTGTCACCCGGCTGAGACAGCCTCAGGGTGGGCCAAGGTGCACCCGAGGCATCTCCCTGATGCTGGCTGACTGGACCAGCGAGCCCCAGGGACGTCGTCTTTGTGTCCTGGGCGGTTTCGGTTTTCAGACTGCCTCTTCCTGTTCTTAGGACTGGGAGTCCGCACTCAAGAGTATCTGCTGCAGTTCCTTATAAAAACAAAGTCATCGTTAGCCTTTAAAGTCTTTGGGTTTAAACCAGAGTCTCTCCCCACCTCTCATTTGTACCCCCATATACTGATACTCGGGGCACTGGTGTCCCTCCGTTATGTTTTAATCACTTTTCTCCCTTGGGCTTAACGGCTGTCGGAAGGAGCGCTGGAATGTTGACCTGACACAGTAACCAAGCCAGGGGAAAAATGGAAGTGCAAATGGAAACTCACCTGCCTTTCTTTCAAAAAAACCTGAAGACAGAAAGATTGCATCAGCCCATGGTTTTATGCTCCTGAACCTCATAACTCAAATAAGAAACTATCATTGCTGAACAACTTTAAAGAAAAAAACACATTATTTGGAGTTTTGGTCTTTTTTATGGTAGAGGTTGGTTCTTGCTGTCTTAAAATTTGAGCTTTACTTGAGAAGTAGGGAACAAATTGAATCATTAAATGTATTTGTTGGGTTGTTTCAATAATCGCACTTGCAGCCTGAACCCAACACCTCAATTCCTCTGGGAGAGAGAGTGTGTGCCCCCCAGAGGGAGAATGTTGGGGAGGTACTAGTTTAAATCTTTGGGCCTGAGACTCATTCCTTTCTCCAGAAGCACTTTGAGAAGGTGCCATGGCTTAATACTGGGCCCAATTTTCCAACTCAAATGCAGAGACTACCCAGGAACCCTCAGAGGCAATACCTTTCCTCTCTTCCTGCCCTCAAATTACTCCTTTTGGAGCAAACGATAAGAGGCCTACCAATCATTTCCAATGGAATGATTCTCACTTACACAGGTGTTCTTATCAGCTTTAAAGTACAAAATTCAGTTTTGGGAAAACGCAGAGACGATTAAGCCCCAAGGACTGACTCAGGTACCAAACACACAAGAGACTGATGTATAAACCCAAATGCCAGTGCACTAATTTACCCTAAGTACTACTATTGAAGGAGCTGGACCCTCAAGCGCCTTATTCAGTGGCTTTTTTGGAGGGGAGTCGCACCCCAAGCTTATGGAAGTTCCCAGGCTAGGGGCTGAATTGGAGCTGTAGCTGCTGGCCTTCGCCAGAGCCGCAACAACACCAAATCCAATCCGTGTCTGCAACCTACGCTACAGCTCACAGCAATGCCAGATCCTTAATACACTGAGCAAGGCCAGGGATCAAATCCACATCCTCATGGATACTAGCTGGACTCGTTACTGCTGAGCCACGATGAGAACTCCCGTCAGGAAGAACTTATTTCTGGAGACCTGAGCTCCAGAATCTATATTCAATAATATTGATGTATACTGAAGACTGATTCTAAAGTGAATTTTTATTTCTCTTTCCTTTACTCCATTTGCATTCTATGACAACTACATTTACACACTGAGAGCATTCTTTGCTGATGTTTTGTTTGCAGGTGCACTAGACAGGAGCAAGGAGGAAGCAAGTTCTCCTGGGGCTAATATCGTTGCTTCTGGGAGTTATGTTCCACCAGGGACTTCAAGAGGGTTTGTCTAAAATGGAGCCATAAGTCTTGGAGAACTACCTGGAAGAAGCTCCTTTGAGCCATGCTGAATAACAAGGAGCATGTCTGACCTTGGTGCCTTTTTTCCTTCTAAGTCTTGGGATGCTCTTTCCCCAGGTGCTAGAGACTGGAGGTTTCTATCCTCCCAAAGGTCATATGTTGAAACCTATTCCCCAGTGTGATGCTATTTGGAGGTGGGACTTTTGGGAAGTGATTAAGTCATGAGGATGAAGCCCTGGTGAATGGGTTCAATACCCTTATAAAAAACACCCCAGAGGAGTTCCCGTCATGGCACAGCGGAAACGAATCCGACTAGGAACCATGAGGTTGCAGGTTCAATCCCTGGCCTTGCTCAGTGGGTCAAGAATCTGGTGGTGTTGCCTTGAGTTGTGGTGTAGGTCACAGACATGGCTCGGATCTGGAATTGCTATGGCTCTGGCGTAGGCCTGCAGCAACAGCTCCGATTAGACCCCTAGCCTGGGAACCTCCATATGCCATGGGTGCAGCCCTAAAAAGACAAACAAACAAACAAAAAACCCCAGAGAGCTCCCTCACTGCTTGCTTCCTCAAGTGAGAAGTGAGAAGACAGATGTTCCTCTGGCCCCTACTAGACACCGAATCCACTGATGCCTTGATCTTGGACTTCCCAACCTCCAGAACTGTAAGAAATTTCTTTCTTTCTCTTTCTTTCCTTCCTCCCTCCCTTCCTTCCTTCCTCCCTCCCATCCTTCCTTTCTTGCCACACCTGTGGCACATGGAAGTTCCTGGGCTAGGGGTCAAATCAGAGCTACAGTAGAGGGAACACGGGATCTGAGCTTCATCTGTGACCTACACCGCAGCTTGCAGCAACACCAGATCCTTAACCCACTGAGGGATGCCAGGGACAGAACACACATCCTCACAGAGACAACATGGTGTTCTTAACCCACTAAGCCACAATGGGAACTCCAGGAATAAATTTCTGTCATTTATAAGTCCCCCAATCTGTGTTATTCTGTTATAGCAGCCCGAACAGACTGAAACTCCAGGCCTCCTGGAGTTCATTCACCCAGACCAGCAGCTTAAACACGACTCTGAATTCCCCTTTCTCCCTTACCAGCCAATCAACACCAAGTGTGTAGATGCCATCACCTCAGTATTCTTTCACTCTGGTTACCCTTCTTTTTCTTCAGTCTAGCCTGGTCCAGGTAATCCTTATCTCTCACCCGGACCCCGGCAACAGCCTCTAATATCATCCATGGGCAATCCATTGCCCAAATGGCAGCCACCGTGACTTTTTTCAGGCATTAATGGACCATGTTCTTTCTCTGGTTAGATTGCCTTAATGACTCCCCATTGGCCTCTTTATATCCAAGGCCACACTCCTTGGCCTGGTGTATGTAAGACCCTTCATCCCCTCTTGCTGGTGCCCACTCCATGCCAGCCCTGCTGGTGTACCTCATGCCCACACTGCGCTTTCTCTTGTCTGCACACACTGCTTCCTCAACCTTCTCCCTCCGCCCCCACCCCCCAATGCCTCCCACTCCCTTCACCTGGCTGACTCGTCTCCATCTCCAGGCATCACCTTTGACACCACTCTCTTTCACCCTCCTACACGTCTGGATCACGTGCCATTTCTAGATGCTCCCATACAAATCCTGTGGCAACCTGTCAAGTGCACTGCATTACAGATGCTTGTCTAATGGTCCAAATTGTTGTGGATTGAGTTTCTTGAGGGCAGGTACAGAATCTTGGTCAATACAGAGTTCCCAGCCTCTAGCACAGAGCCTGGCAAATACCAGTTTTAAAACCAACAGTTGTAATGGTGACCACTTATTAAGCATTTACTGGAGGCTAGGTACTGTGTTTACACACTCTATGTGAATAATCTCATTTAAACTTTGCGATGGAGGCTGGGATCCCCTTTCAGGATCAGGAAAACCAATCTCAGGAGTCCTTCGGGGACTGGCTCAGCTGAAGAAAACTGCCTTGCTCAAGGTCATACCTCCTTCTAAGGGCAGTCTGCATCCAATGGCTGATCTACCCATCTATCAAGGGACATAATAGCCCTGCCCTTCTGGTCCAACTCTAGGAAAGGCTAACATGCTCTCCCAGCTCCAACCCCTGGGGTTGGCTAGTTCTTTCTTTTTTTTTTTTTTTTTTTCCTTTCTCTCTCTCTCTTTTTTTTTTGTCTTTTTAGGGCCGCACCACAACATATGAAAGTTCCCAGGCTAGGGGGTGAATTTGAGCTGTAGCTGCCGGCCTACACCACAGCACAGCAACACCGGATTCGTAACCCACTGAGCGAGGCCAGGGATCGAACCCATGTCCTCATGGATACTAGAGTTGTTTCCGCTGAGCCCATGACAGGAACTCCTGGCTGCTGCTTTCTCAGTACTGCATCCCAACTCAGCTTCTCCCTCTGCCCAGTTCTGTTTCCTGCTCTCCCTTTTACTGGTGTTCCTCTGAAGAGAATCCTCTCATAAAGTTCTGCTGGCTACCTTCTGCTTCACAGTCTGCTTCCCAAGGACCCAAACTTGAAACAATCCTTGCAGCAGCCTAATGGGTAGGTGTTAATAGGATTCTCCCTTTACAGATGAAGCGATGAAGGTTTAGAGATGCTAGGTGACTTGCTCAGTGTCACAAAGCTCTCAGTTTGTACAGGTGGGATTTGAATTCAGGTCATTGATTCTAGAGCCCCTGCTTTTGACCACATACTCAATAAATGCAATAAGTGAATCGATGGCTAGTCCCGCTACCCATCTATCAAGGGACACCGAGGGGGAAAAAGTTTTTTAAGCTATTATTCAGAAGCAAACTTTGTGGACATAATTGTCTCAATGCTGAGGAAACGAGGGCAGCAGCAGATGGCTGTGGACGATCACAATCCACCCTGTCAATGGTGTGGATAGTCCTGGCTGACTCGTAGCAGAGGTCCCAGAGCGAAAACTCCCGCCCAGCTATAATGGTGCCTTCTACATGAAAATGTCACCCGGGATGGCTCAGCAGAAGCAAATCTGATTAGCGTCCGTGAGGATGCAGGTTCGATCCCATTGTGGCTCAATAGAAACGAATCTGATTAGTATCCATGAGGAGGCAGGTTCGATTCCTGGCCTCGCTCAGTGGAGTAAGGATCTGGTGTTTCCGTGAGCTGTGGTGTAGGTCGCAGATGCGGCTTGGATCTGGCATTGCTGTGGCTGTGGCATAGGCCACAGCGGCTAGAACTCCAATTCAACCCCTAGCCTGGAAACCTCCGTATACTGCAGGTGCGGTCCTAAAAAGACAAAAAGAAGAAAAAAAAAAAAAAAAGAAAAGAAAAAAATGTCACCCAAAAGATCCCAGTGTCTGGATGATTTAATCCATTTCCAATGGAACACATGAAGCGGCATAGAAGAACAGCCAGTTCTCCCGTCTGTGAAAATGCTGATCGACCCAAGTTGTTTTTGTTTGCCTTGGGAAGTGATCAGAGATCAACACATGCAGCTGTGCGCAGCCTCACCAGCCAATGCCTCCCATGGGGACCCTTCCACTATGGGCAGCCTAGACAAGGGGAGGCCAGAGCCACCTGGATGGAAGCTCGGGCCTCTCTCAAATGTCCTAATGGTCAAGTTCATTGGGAGAGAGGGACCACAGGCAGTAGGTGGTAGAGCAGAGAGAGGAATAGAAGGTGTCTGGTCTGCTTACGTGGTGGAGAACTTGATGATAAGCTCCAGATAGACACCCTGGTGGAGGGGGAGGGGGAAATCAATATGGCTTAGCTCAGAGTTTCAGATTTCAGCACTAACTTTGCATCTGTTTGTTATTAAAAGTTAAAGTCTGTGCCTGCTCCAACCCAGACGTCCTGCGCTCTCTGACCTCCTGTGGCAGGTACATCCTGTTCCAGGCATCTGGGTCTTTAATCATAAACTATTCTGTTTTGCTATTCAACTGTCTATGTTCTTCCCTAAAAGGATTGGCAAGAGCCATGGAAATGAGGACACTAGTATTAAAAACTGATTTTTTTAAATATCAGGTGCAGGTGCTAAGCACACTAGGAGGTGATCTTATTTCTCTCAGCAGTTCTAGGAGGCATTAAGCCCATTGCATGGAGGAGGAAATAGGCTTAGAGAAGCTAAGTAACTTACCGAAGTTCATAAGGCTGACCAGCAGGTAGAACCAGGATTTGAAATTAAATCTGTCTGATTCCATGGCTGTGCTTAACCACAAAATTAAATATGCCTTTGCTTTTGGCTCTTTCTCCAACTGAGCTGTACGAGGGTAGAGAGTGTTCCCCCAAATTCACCTCCACCCAGAACCTCAGAATGTGCCCTGACTTTGCAGATGTATTCAAGTGAAGGTGAGGTCATAATGGATTAGAGAAGACACTAATTTGGATGGGTATCCGTATAAGAGGAAAATGTGGGGCGTTCCTGTTGGGGCTCAGGGGTAACAAACACAACAAGTGTCCATGAGGATGTGGGTTTGATCCCCAGCCTTGATCAGTGGGTTAAGGATTCAGCATTGCCACAAGCTGTAGGGTAGGCTGCAGAGGCAGCTCGGATCCCGAATTGCTGTGGCTGTGGTGTAGGCCAGCAGCTGCAGCTCCGATTGGGTACCTAGCCCGGGAACTTCCATATGCTGCAGGTGTGGCCCTAAAAAGCAAACCAAAAAAAAAAAAAAAAAAAGAAAGAAAGAAAGAAAAAGAGGGAAACGTGGACACACACAGGGACAATGCCATGTGATGACACAGCGAGGGTAGAAGTTGCAGTGATGTGCCTACAAGCCAAGGCTTGCTAGCCAACGCCAGAAGCTGAAAGAGGCGGGAAGGATCCTCCCAGAGCCTTCCAGAGAGAGCGTGGTCTTGCCAACACCTTGATTTCCAATTTCTAGCCTCTGTAACTGTGAGAAGATACTTTTTCTTTCTTTTGTTTTTTTAGGGCTGCATCCGAAGCGTATGAAAGTTCCCAGGTTACGGGTCAAATCGGAGCTGCAGTTTCTGGCCTACAACATAGCCACAGCAACTTCGGATCCAAGCCACATCTGGGACCTACACCATAGCTCACAGCAACGCCAGATCCTTCACTATGGATACTAGTTGAGCTTGTTACTGCTGAGCTACCATGGGAATTCTTAGACAATACATTTCATTTGTTTTAAACCAACTAGTTTGTAGTATTTCATTGAGGAAGCCCTAGGAAACAGCCACACTAGCAACTTTTTTACCTAACCCACATGTCCCTTCTGTAATCCATGACAAGACCCACCCTTTGGAGCATGATTGACAGATTGTTTCCTTTGTCCCTCATCAAGCACAGCTTGGATGGCTTTCCAGATTCTTCATCTCTCCATCAGGCAGAAATCAACCCTCTTCCTGTTTGAGGAATTGTTTCCCTCAAAAACTACTAAACTCTCAACTCATTGGAAGTGAAACTCTTAAATATGTTGGTTTTTTTTTCCTTTTAGGGCCACACTCATGGCACATGGAGGTTCCCAGGTGAGGGGTCAAATCTCAGCTACAGCTGCCAGCCTACACCACAACCACAGTGACGCCAGATTAGAGCCACATCTGCAACCTACACCACAGCTCACGGCAATGCTGGATCCTTAACCCACTGAGCAAGGCCAGGGATTGAACCCGCATCCTCATTACTGTTGAGCCACAATAGGAACTCCCAAATGTTTTTGTTTTTTGTTTTGTTTTGTCTTTTTGCCTTTTTTTTTCTAGAGCTGCTCCCGTGGCATATGGAGGTTCCCAGGCTAGGGGTCCAATCAAAGCTGTAGCCGCTGGCCTACACCAGAGCCACAGCTACGCGGGATCCGAGCTGCGTCTGGAAATTGCACCACAGCTCACGGCAACGCCAGATCCTTAACCCACTGAGCAAGGCCAGGGGCCGAACCCACAACCTCATGATTCCTAGTCAGATCCATTAACCATTGCGCCATGACAGGAACTCCCCAAATGTGTTTTTATTTATTTATTTATTTATTTTTTAATTTTTTTTGCCATTTCTTGGGCCACTCCTGCGGCATGTGGAGGTTCCCCGGCTAGGGGTCCAATCGGAGCTGTAGCCGCCAGCCTACGCCAGAGCCACAGCAACATGGGATCTGAGCTGCGTCTGCGACCTACACCACAGCTCACGGCAACGCTGGATCGTTAACCCATTGAGCAAGGGCAGGGATCGAACCCTCAACCTCATGGTTCCTAATCGGATTCGTTAACCACTGCGCCACGACGGGAACTCCTCCAAATGTGTTTTTAAATGAGATCTTTTTCCTTTCATCTGTCAAAATCCTCCAAACCTTAGGGTCAGGTCTCAGTGATCTTACCCTGACGAATCATCAATGAATTGATAGTTTAGCAAGTCCAAAATCAATGAATAGCCATAAAAATAGAGGAAGGGAGTGAAAAATGTCTAGTTATGTATTCATTCATTCATTGCAGCAAACATGTGAGGGCTGGTTTCTAGGACTATAAGGATGGATAACATGTGGGCCCAGCCCCTTTCGTGGAGGTTAGAACCCCATGAACAGTTAATCACATCACAAAATTGTGAAATGTTCTCAGAGCCCCAAAGTCAGAGACATCAACTCAGACTGATGAATCTGGGAAGACTTCAAGGAGGAATGGACATTTGTGCTAAAATTTTTTTTTTTTTGGTCTTTTTGCCATTTCTTGGGCCGCTCCTGCGGCATATGGGATGTTCCCAGGCTAGGGGTCCAATCGGAGCTGTAGCCACCGGCCTAAGCCACGGCCACAGCAACGCGGGATCCGAGCCACGTCTGCAACCTACACCACGTCTCACGGCAATGCCGGATTGTTAACCCACTGAGCAAGGGCAGGGATCGAACCCAAAACCTCATGGTTCCTAGTCCGATTCGTTAACCACTGCGCCACGATGGGAACTCCCAAAATTTTTTTTTTTAAATCAGTAATACACGTACACGATACAGAACTCAAAACGTACCAAAGAATGCTGTATTCATTTGCTAGGACTGCTGTAACAAAGGCCCACAGACTGGGTGGTTTAGAATAATAGAAATGTGTGGTCTGGAGTTCCCTGGTGGCCTGGCACGTTAAGGATCCAGCATAGTTACTACAGTGGCTTGAGTCACTACTGTGGTGTGGGTTTGATTCCTGGACAGGGAACTTCCACAAGCTGTGGGTGCAGCCAAAAAAACTGTATTGTCTCATAGTTTTGGAAGCTAGAAGTCCAAGATCAAGGTGTTTGCATGGTTGGTACCTTCTAAGAACTGCAAGGGAAAAATCCATTTCCATGCCTCTCTTCTGGCGTCTAGTGGTTTGCTGAGAATCACTTGGTACAGGGTTCTCCATGTGTACCTGTCTATCCAAACTCCCCCTGTGTAGAAGGATGCATGGCATATTGGATTGGGGGCCCACACTATTCCTATATGATTTTCTCTTAGCTAGACACATCTGCAACGACCCTATTTCCAAATAAGGTCTGATTTTGAGATACTGGGGATTAGAACTTCAACAAATGAATTTTGTGGGTCACTATTCAACCTGTAACCGTACTCAGCAAAAAATAAATCTCCTTCTCTCTGATGTTCCCAAGCCTCCCAGGTCCCCACCCAGGTTACTGGGTATTCTGCCAGGGTCCTCCATGCATTTACCACCATGTATGTGTGTTCTTCCCACGCACAGATGCTAGCACGCCACATGCACTGGCATCCTCCTTACTTTTTTCACTTAGTACCCTGCAAAATTTTCCATAGCAGTCGCTACAGACCTTGCTTGTTCCCTTAAGTGGCTGTACCATAGTTTATAATTTATTTAACCGGTCCCCTATTAATACACATTTAGACAGTTCCCAGCCTTCTGCTATTACAAACAATGCCACAATGTATATTTTGGGGAAGACGTCATTTTGCATGAAGGTACAAGTACATCATCTATTAATACCTTGAGGTGGAAGTGCTTGGTCATCAAACCAGTTCATCTTTAAAATTTGAGACGTTTTACCAAATTGCTCTCTCAAGGAGGTCAGAGAAGGTTGGCCTTGCACCAGCTGTGCGTGTTTTCCTACAGTCTTACCAGAATGTGTATCTAATTTACTGATCTTTGCCAATCTGATATATTCCCTTTGTACTTTTAATTTGCATTTCTATTATTATGAGTGTAACTGAGCATCTTTTCATCTGCTTAAGAGACATTTGGTATTCCTTTTTGAACAGCCTGTACCTATCCTTTGCCCATTTGTCTACTGGAATTGAGGAGCAATGAAAAGGATGTTTACAGTTGCTGAAGAGGAAATAAAAAAGGGCACCAGATAATTGTGAGGCATACAAACTCAGGGACTGGCACTGCAAAATGGCTTGACGACCTAACCTTACCAGCTCTCTCCAGTTGCCTGAGATTTCTGGCGTAGGCCTCCTACCTCCTCGAGCCTAAGAAACAGCCTGCTTAGGAACCAAGAGGAAGCCTGGAAATTAGATTCTGGGTTTAGAATTGCAAATTGGAGCTTGGACTGTGTGAGAAAGCACTGGGCCCCTCCTCTGAGCCTGGTTTATCTTCAGGGGGGTGATTTAAGTTGATGGGGACAGGGTGGGACATAAGGCATGGGAGCTTGTTGCTTGAATTACTAACAACAGCCTTGGGAGAAAGATGAAGCTTGAAACAGGTACAAATGTCATAAAAAGACAGTCAGAGACCAGGTGCAGAAATTCTTCCCTAGACCACAACATGCTTTTGTGTTTTTCTTTTGTCTTTTCTTCACTGGCTAGGGCTAGGCTGAGTTCAAAGTCAAATGAGCAGACATTTCTGTCTAAATCTGTTATTATCTTGGAAGGTATGACTGAGTATGGAAGAGCTGTTTTCAGGAGAGAAGGGATTAGGGTTATGCTTGTGGTGTCTCTGCAGCCATGTGTTTGCACTCTGGAGATTAGGCAGATGCTGGTCAAACAGCCCCTGTTGTTTCCAGAAGGGGCCCAGGGTTGCTCCCAGGGGTTCTATCAAATCTTGCTGCTCTGTCCTTCCATTCCTGGGGGCATTTATTGAACACTTCCGGACAGAAATCTCTCAGTTTGACCCTGTGGGAAGATTCAGACGTGTCCGCACTAACCTGTGCCTTTCAAGGTGGTAGAGTCTAGTTAGGGAAATAAGACTCTTATGATAGTTAATTGTATATGTCAGCTTGGCTGGGCCTTGGTGCCCAGATATGTGGTCAGCATTATTCTGGATGTTTTTTGTAAAGATATTTTTTTTGGATAAGTGAAGTGTTTAAAATAGTGGACGTTAGTAAATCAACCATCCTTCAAAGAAACTTTAAAACATTAAAGAAATAAAAATAAAAAACAGGGTTAAGAATCTGACTGCAGTGGCTTGGGTCACTGCAGAGGTGAGGGTTAGATCCCTGGCCAGGCACAGTGGGTTAAAAGGATCCAGTGTTGCCACAGCTGCAGTGTAGGTCGCAGCTGTGTCTTGGATTCAGTCCCTGGCCTGGGAACTTCCATATGCCATGGGTGTGGCCATTAAAAACCCTAATTAATTAGTTAATTAAAATCATGGACTTTGCATAAAGCAGACCACTCTCCTTAATGAGAGTGGGCCTCCTCCAACCCACTGAAGGCCTTAATCAGAGCAAAAAACTAATGTCCCCTGAGCAAGAGGGAGTTCTGCCTACAGGCTGCCTTTGAACTTGGACTAAAACTCTTTATTGGGTTCCCAGTCTGCTGTTCCACCCTGAAGGCTTTGGACTTGCCATTTCACAACTGTGTGAACCAATTCTTTAAATATCTCTTTCTCTCTCCCTCTCTCCTCTCTCCGATAGACAGATAGAAAGACAGATACATTCTGCTGGTTCTGTTTCTCCGGAAACCCCTGACTAATACAACCACTAGTGAGTTGTATTGCGGTATCTGACTAAGCACAGGACGAGGAAGATGACGAAGAGAGAGAGGAGGTGAGGACCTCACCAGACAGGGAGGCCTTGAGCGGGAACTGGAGAGTTGAGCAGAATTCTGAAGCAAGGTCAAGAGAGATGAAAGAAGGAGGAGACCAGGCCTTCTGGGAGGGGGAACCGCAAGAGGGAACCTGTGGAGCGAGGCCCAAGCGGGGCTGATCCTGCAGATGCAGATGCTCCTGGTACCAGGCACCTTGCCCATGGCAGCGTCAGAGGTGCAGCAAGACCTTGTTAGTGGGAGTATGTGTCCAATGCCTGTCTCCCTCTTGGGCCACTAGCTGGTGTGTTTTGAGCATGCGTATTCCCCATGCTTACCTAGGCCATTAGCGTGAGCTGGTGTTGAATAAATATTTGTGGAATGAATGCATTCACTTTGTCCTCGGATTGAATTACAATCTATAGAAGAATGAATTCCCAACCTTGTTCAAAAAGGGGTCAAGAAATTGGCAATAATGGTTAAGAGGATTGCTTTTTCCCGACGGGGAAATAACTTTATTACTTTCCATTTCAAAAAGCATACTTGTAAGCAATTCAGACAATGCAGAAGGAGAGAAAGTAGACTATCTACAGTCCTGTTGCCCAGAGACAAGATGGAAATGAAATAGCATTAAATCACCATTAAGTGTAGAGTGTGATACATTTGTGGGGTTTTTGTTTGTTTGCTTGCTTTTGTGGTTTTAGGGCTGCACCACGGCATGTGGAGGTTCCCAGGCTAGGGGTTGAAGGAGAGCTACAGCTGCTGTCCTACGCCACAGCCACAGCAATGCCGGATCCTGAACCTACTGAGTGAGGCCAGGGATGGATCCTGCATCCTCATGGATACTAGTCAGATTCATTTCTGCTGAGCCATGATGGGAACTCTAAATTTGATGCCCCGTTGTCAGAGCTTCACTTGCTCTTGAGCCAGGACCGTCATATTTATGGAGCAGGTACTCCTGCGTTAGGGAGTGAAACACAAAGCAAAATAGACAGACGTGGGCTTTTCCTGCCTCCTGGGAGTGATGAGCAGATTAGAGGGAGTCTCACAGAATCAAAAGCTTTTCCCCACTTGGGATGTTTCTGTCCCACCTCTTGGCTACTGGCCACGTGGTCTTTTGTTGTGGTTGTGCCTAAAAAGATATTGTCCCTTCCCCTGCCAAGGGTGAGAGGAACAAACCTCTCAGAGCATTTCTTTGGAGCCGTTTCCACTTTACACAAAACGGGTTGTTAATTTTGAAGGGCTCTTTTCACTTCTTTCCTTAGATCCCTCTGGAAATTCGGTCTTCTTAGTTTAACGATTTTTTGTCTTTCTTTTGGTATTGTTTGTGTTTAAAGATCACATTCTTCTACTGGGCAAGCAGCTATTCACTCTGACAGGCCAAACTGGTTTAGTTTTTAACACTCTTCACTTATAAAAAGAAGCATTCTTCTCAGGACATAGAAAGGAGCAATTAGCACTGTCTTCGTTTAAGTTGTTGTTTTTTTTTTTTTTATTTTTTTTTAGTGTTGTTCATTTTTAAGCACCTAAATGATAAATGTGTCCTGATATGAACATGTGTTTTAAATTTTAAATTCAGGTGTAAATGAAGCATTTCATCCACTAAGTCTTAATCCAGACTTTCTTGCATTCTTTAGGGTTGTTTTTATAGGGTGCAGGCCAGTGCTTAACTCATTGGCACCTGAGAAAAATCTGTTATGATTTTCCAAAATTTCTCTGTTTCCCAGATTAATTTTATTCACTTCACCCATCCAGCTATACTGTTTATAGGCCACAAGATGCCAGGACCTACTTGGGAACCAGAGCAAGCAGCATTTGCTTTCATGGTGTCTACAACCCGGTGAGGCCACCCGCACCCTCTGGGACAGGCCTAGTGGCCCCCTGAGCATTCATACAGTGTTCCTTACCCACTGCTCTAGGCTGATAAAGGAGCATTTGAAAGTCAGGGAAAGCCCTTGCTAGTCAGTGGCAGCTCACAGGCCATGCCAATAGCAGCCCGGTCCCAAAGTCAAGGGAGGCCAAGCTGTGCTCATGCTGGACTCAGTGACCAACCTAATGTGGCAGAGGAGGCCAGCAATTAGGATTCTCTCTCTCTCTTTCTCTTTTTTCCTTTTTAGAGCCACACTTGTGGCATATGGAAGTTCCCAGGCTAGGGGTCAAATTGGAGCTGTAGCTGCTGGTCTACGCCAGAGCCACAGCAATGCTGGATCTGAGCCTCATCTGCAACCTACACCACAGCTCATGGCAACGCCAGATCCTTAACCCACTGAGTGGGGCCAGGGATTGAACCTGCATCCTCATGGATGTTAGTCAGATTTGTTTCTGCTGAGCCACGACAGGAACTCCTTCTTTCTTTTTCACATAAAGAGCAGAATTAGATTTTGTGGTTAGAATTTTTAAAAACGGTATTCTTTTCTCTGTAATCTCATAAGCAATTTATATATACTCTATAAAAGCTGGAAAATACAAAAATCACAGAAGAACATGAAAATCTCGTGCAAGGGTGAGAGCTTTGAAGGAGACAGGATGCAGGTTGAGATGGGGGAGAACTTGCTAACGGTCAGGAGTGAGCCCCTGGTCACTGGGAGTGTTCACCTGGCAGGGGACTGAACAACCCACCTCTAAAAGGCCTCTCTGCTCTGATTTTGTGGGGGGATAGCATGTCCTTTGTCTTCTGGCTTCCTAACACTGTGCTCATTTTCCTTAGCCCTCCCCCCACAGAGCAAGGGAGGACAAAGTGAATCAAGGCTCTGCGGAGTGGCATTGCAGAGTGAGTTTCAGAGATGCCACATCTGTTTGTTCATTTGTTCATTCATTCATTCATTCATTCACTACTCTTTAAATATTTATTGAGCGGTTACCATGGATGGGGCACCACATCAAGCTCTGAGGATTTTCCATGAACAACATAAACTCTAGATCAAGTTATTACATAGGCATGAAAGTCGTACCGATAAGAATTTAGCCACAAGCTTTCAAAAAATACACAAAAGCAGAGCTCCTGCCGTGGCTCCGCAGTTATGAACCCAACTGGTATCCATGAGGACGCGGGTTCGATTCCTGGTCTCACTCAGTCGGTTAAGGATCCGGCGTTGCCATGAGCTGTGGTGTAGGTCTCAGACACAGCTCTGATCCCATGTTGCTGTGGCTGTAGGGTAGGCCGGCAGCTGTAGCTCTGATTCGACCACTAAACTGGGAACCTCCATAGGCTGCAGATGCAGCCCTAAAAAGACAAAAAACAAAACAAAAAAATACACAAAAGGAAAGAGAAAAATATTTAATCACTGAATAGCAGTAAATACTGTTCACATTTTGATAGGTAACTTTTCAGTGTTTTGTATACATTTTAATTTTTTATCAGAATGAAGTGTTATCCTCTATCCTCTATTTGTAGCTTGTTTCATAATATGTTTTCCCATGTCATTAAATAATTACATCAAAAAAAAAAAAAGAATTTAGTCACAGGAGTTCCCACTGTGACACAACAGGATTGGCAGCACCAGGAGGCAAGTTCGATTCCCAGCCCAGCACAGTGGGTTAAAAGGATCCAGGTTGCTGCAGCTGCAGGGTAGGTTGCAACTATGGCTCGGATCCGATCCCTGGCCTGGGAACTCATACGCCTTGGGATGGCCAAAAATGAAAAAAAAAAAAAATAGAATTTAGTTACAGTTGTTAACAGCCAGAAGGAACAGAAGTTGGGAAGGCGTCTTTGAGGAAGTCACAGGCCTTTTTCAGATGAGTAGGAGGTAGCTGAGCAGAGGAGGGCAGAGGAGCCCTTCTACAGGAGGTGTGAAGGTCTGTGTTAAGGAACCTTCAGGAAATGAAACAAGGCCGGTGTGGTGGGAGCCTGGAGAGCAGGGCCCTGCTGTGAAGTAGGCTGGCCTTGGCCTTGCAGGGCCAGCGAGGCCTCTCGGGGGGTGTGGGACGTTTTCCCAAGGGCAATGAGAATCATTTGCAGAATTTTAAGCCAGGAGTGACATGATCAGATTTGTGTTTTTAGAGACTTATTTGGCTGCCTTGTGGAGAATGCCTTGTAGGAAGGCAAGGTTGGCGGTCAGGAGGCTAGTTAAGAGGCCAGATGAACATTAAGTGAGAGATGCTGTGGCTGAGACTAGAATGGGGAAAATTGAATGAAAATAAGGTTTGATTGAACATATTACTAAGTGCCTGGCACCTGTATGATTTCATCCACTCCTCACAAGCACTTGTGAAGTCGGTTTTATTAATAGTTGTTTTATAGAGACCACTGAGGCTCAGAGAGGTTAAGACATTTGCCTCAGGTCACACAGCTGGTGAATGCAGAGTCAGGATTTGAATCTGGGCACTCTGGGTCCAGAGCCTGTGAGCTTAATTACCATCTTTACTAGAAAGAAATAGATAAGACTCAAAATACACTTGAGAGTGAACAGCAACAGAACCTGGTGATTGATTGACTTATTTCTCCCATGAACCCACTAGATGATCTGTGCCATTTGTTAAGACTGGGACAGCGAATTCAAACTTAAAACTTTTTACAGATACGGCTTAATGGGAGAAAAGCTGCAGGTCAATTAATTTATACTAGGGTGATAATAATAATAGCATATGCCGATATGGAGCTATATGCCAAACGCTCATAATCTTCTATGAGAATTAATTTTTTTCTTTGTATGGCCGCACCAGTGGAAGTATCAAGGTTATCATCCCTGCTCTGGTCTTTTGAATGTTTGTGTCATCCCAAAATTCATATGTTGAAATCCTAACCCCCAAAGGTGATGGTAATAGTAGGTGGGGCCTTTGGGAGGAAATAAAGAAAAAGAAAAAAGGAAAAAAGAAAGAGGTTCCAGAGAGATCCCTGCCCCTCTCCCACCAAGTGAGGACATAGCTACAGAGAGAGAGAGGGCTCCCCCAGAATGTGACTATGCTGCCTTTTTTTTTTTTTTTTTTTTTTTTGGTCTTTTTAGGGCCACACCTGTAGCCTATGGAAGTTCCCAGGCTAGGGGTTGAGTCAGAGCTACAGCTGACAGCCTACACCACAGCCACAGCAACACAGGATGAGAGACACATTTGCAATCTACACCACAGCTCATGGCAATACCAGATCCTTAACCCACTGGGTGAGGCCAGGGACTGAGCCTGCGTCCTCATGGATACTAGTCGGGTTTGTCATTGCTGAGCCACGACAGGAACTCCCCATGCTGCCCTCTTGATGTTGGACTCCACCCTCCAAAATGGTGAGAAATAAATTTCTGTTCGTAGAAGCTTCCCAGTCTTTTATTTTGTTATAGTAGCCTGAACAGACTAAGACAATACTATTTCATAGATAAGAAACAGAGGTGCCGAGATTTCAACTGACTTACCCCAAGTCACAGAGCCAGAACATAAGCCCCAGCAGGCTGGCTGCAGAGGCCATGCAGCTTCCAGGAGCCTTTGCAACATACTGGTCCCCCTACCGGGCTTCACCAAAGCAACCATTACTCTGAGTGAAAGCCTAGCCATAAAATTGGCGCTTGGATGTTTAAATAATAAAACTTGTGACTGGCATCTCTGGCTCATTGCTCACTTATGAAGGAATCATGAGTCTGCTGTAAGCTGATTATTAGTAAGGCCTGTATTGCTGAAAGGCGTTCTTTTCCAGACATCATTTTCTGAATTGGTTTGGAGGTTGTTTGTAAGATTGTGACAAGTTATTTAATGAGGAGTACACAGGGAGACTTTTCTCAGAGTTCTGATGACATTTTTTCATTATGCAGATGTGGCCTTCTTGGTGGTGCTGAATAAAGCTTGGCTTAATTTGGATGCCTCTGAAATTACATTTGGAGGGATTTCTGTTAAAGGAAACCAGTGGAGGGGCCATCATTAGTTCCTCATAAGCCTGGGTGTCTTTGTGTAATGGAGCTACGGCTTTCCTCAAATCATACACAACCCCTGTGAATTAGAACCCAAAGGGGATGGATGCTCCTGCGTTTAAACAAATCTTCAGGAGTGTGTTTAAACAAACCTTTCTGCTGTGGCACAGTGGGGTCGGTGGCATCTTGGGAGCACTGGGATGCAGGTTTGATCCCTGGCCTGGCACAGTGGACGGGGGATCCCATGTTGCTGCAGCTGTGGCTCAGTTTGCAACTATGGCTTGGATCTGATCCCTGGCCCAGGAGCTCCATATGCTGCGTGGCGGCCAAAGACAGAAAGAGAGAGTAAAAAAGAAAGAAGGCTTCAAATGAAGACTCAGCCCCTGGAACCACCCTCAGGAGTCCCCATTCCTGTTTCAGAACCTTGGAGAACCTCCCACTGCTCTCAGCAAGAACCCAAGCTCTTCACTGAGCTGCCAAACCCGTCCCAGTGTCACTCCATCCGACCTTGCAAACTCTTCTCCCATCCACCCCACTATCCATTCCCACTAGAGTCTCACCTCCCCCAAAAATATCCCAGCTGGGTTCCTTCCTGCCGGAAATGGGCTTCTCCCTTCTCTTCATCTGGATCTTCTCTCCATCTCTTCCTTTGAGACCCTGACAGAAATCTCCCTAAAAAGCTTTCCCCACCTGACCCAGGTACTTCAAGTAGAGATTTATTATACACAAATGATTATTTGGCTGTGTGTTATCTCCCTCTCTAAACAGAGAGGCCAGGGATCAACTTACTTGTTTTCATTCTTTTTCCTTCTCACCATCTGTGGCCCCTCCATCCCACAGAGCACGTGGTGAACAAGTGCCAAACTGGGCAGACTATGCTGCCCAAATTCTGACCGCCACCCTCTGCCCAATCTCATCATTGCAAGACTATCCTGACCACAGCCCTGTGCTAAGGGGTCTAGGTTTTGGACCATGTGAGCCTTGGCTCACTGAAATGTCTCGGCTAGGAGTGAATCCCCAGAAGCCAACCCAATGGTTGGCATGTAACCTGCGATGACCTGGGGAAAAAAGATGAGCTGAGTCCTTAGGCTCTGCTTTTAGGAATGTGAAGTAAGAAACATAGAAAGAACTGGCAGAAGATGGGGTCGTGACTGAGTCACATGAAGGGAGGGAACAAAAGTGAAAATGGAGGGAGGCCTTCTACCTAAAGGTCCATAGCTGCCTTGACTCCAGGATACCCCCTGGAGAAGAAGAAGGCCGGCTGTGGTCACCGCTCTTGGTCTCTGAGTCCCAGTTTCCCTTCGTGGTAGTCAGCGTCCGAGATGCCCCCATGACTATAACCTCCTGGTACTCACCATTGTATAGTCTCCTCTGACATTGAATAAGGCTGATGGGTGTGGCCCATAGGATAGTGCAGAAGAGACTGGCTGACTTTCAAGATAAAGCATAAAAGACATTGCAGCTTTTGCCTTGGTGTCTTGACTCACTCAGCCTGGGCGAAGCCATTCACCACATTGTGAAGACACACCAGCAGCCTTGTAGAAAGTCCTTGATGAGAAGGAGCTGAGGCCTCCCACCAGCCATCAGCGCAACTGGTGAGTGAGTCACCTGGGCAGTGGGTTCTCCTGCCCCATTCAAGCCTTCGGATGACTGGAGACCTGGCTGACTGCATGAAACACGGAGCCAAAGCCTCTAGCTAAGTGGCCCCCAAATTCCTGACCCACAGACACTAAGTGAGATAATAAGTGTTTGCTGCTGTGTCTGTGTGTGTCTTTTTTTTTTTTTTTTTTTTAGGGTTGCACGTGTGGCATATGGAGATTTCCAGGCTAGGGACTGAATCGGAGCTGTAGCTGCCAGCCTGCGCCAGAGCCACAGGATCCAAGCTGTGTCTGCGACCTACACTACAGCTCACAGCAATGCCAGATCCTTAGCCCACCGAGTGAGGCCAGGGATTGAACCTGCATCCTCGTGGATACTAGTCGGGTTCGTTTCCTCCATGCCAAGATGGGAACTGTGCTGTTGTTTTAAGCCCCTAAATATGTTATGAGCAATAGACAACTAACACACTTTGTTTCTTTACAATAAAAATTCCCTGTGTTGGCTTATGTGTAAATACTCACTATTTACTCACTGATGCCTTGTGTGGTTGATGGGTTCCCACGCATACTCAGGACAGTTTATGCCCTGGGATTAGCATCTGCTCCACTGGAAGCATAGAAGAGCTATAATACATCTCTCTGTATTGGTTATACCAATAACATGATATTTATGTTTGATGTGTTAGTTTTTTTTTTTTTTGTCTTTTGTTGTTGTTGTTGTTGCTATTTCTGGGGCCGCTCCCGCGGCATATGGAGGTTCCCAGGCTAGGGGTCCAATCGGAGCTGTAGCCGCCAGCCTACGCCAGAGCCACAGCAACACGGGATCCGAGCCGCGTCTACAACCTACACCACAGCTCATGGCAACGCCGGATCGTTAACCCACTGAGCAAGGGCAGGGACCGAACCCGCAACCTCATGGTTCCTAGTCGGATTCGTTAACCACTGCGCCACGACGGGAACTCCTGATGTGTTAGTTTTCAAAGAGCTTTTCATACACATCTCATCTGATCCTCTTAGCAATTGACATGGATGTGTAATTCTACATCTCAGATATACCTACTGCTATAGATTACACTGAGAACGTTTGCATTAGTACATGGATAAAGCACTTTTTGAAATTTTTCACATACATATGGGATCAATAGTTTTCCTAATTCAACAAATACTTATTGACTTCATGCTATGTGTAAGGAGTTAGATAGAAATCATATAGAAAGGAATCAGAAATTAACCTTGCCTTCAGGGAATTTATAATCTAATGGGAAGATTGGAATGTGTATCTAAATAATGAAGATACCATGTAGAATCTTCTAAAGCCCTAACACCTGGAAGTGAGCAGTGACCTTCTCCTAAGAGCTGCACTAAAAGCTTTAAGAGTCCCTACTTAGATGTGATATCCACAAGGGCAGGGATTTGTCCTTAACTCTTTGTGTGTGTGTGTGTGTGTGTGTGTGTGTGTGTGTGTGTGTGTGTGTGTGTGTGTGTGTGTCTTTTTAGGGCTGCGCCTGAGGCATATGGAGGTTCCCAGGCTAGGGGTCAAGTCAGAGCTATAGGTGCTGGCCTACACTACAGCCACAGCAATGCCGGATCCAAGCCGCATCTGTGACTTACACCACAGCTCACGGCAATGCCAGATCCTTAACCCACTGAGCAAGGCCAGGGATCGAACCTGCCCCTCATGGATACTAGTCAGATTCATTTCCGCTGAGCCACAACAGGAACTCCTGTTCTTAAGTCTAACACCTGTGACAGTACTTGGCACATGGTAACTATTTTTTTTTAGTGAGTCTCACTGAGTCCCCACAATCTCATGAAAAAAAGGAGAGTAGCAGAGTGGTTAGTGCGTAGGTTCTAGAATCAGTCTCCTGAATTTGGATTCTGGCTCCATTACTCGCAGGGAAATGATCTTGAAGAAATTACCGACCATAACTCAGTTTCCTGACATGGGGGGCGAGGGTGTTCATAGGTGTCTAGCTATATGATCTAATCACATTATCTCACAGGGTTATCCTGGGACTCACATGAGATAAATACTTGGAAGCGTGTCTGACACATGATAAACACTAAAGTGTTAACTCTCATTACTGTCGCTATGATTATCCCCATTCTACAGACAAAGAAACGGAGGCTTGGAGATGTTTAGTAAGCATGGGTACATGCTTTTAACGGTATCATTCTAATATTTCCCAAAAAGGTGGAAAAGGAAGGCAGACCAAGATTAGTCTCAGAATATTTTCTAAAGAGAAAAGGGAGGGTGAGTTCACATCTAAAGATGTGAGGAGATGAGTGGAGCACCTCTTTGGAAAACAGTCAGCTCTAAACCAAGGTCAACCGGATTCTGGCCCCAAGTTACTTTTACTACGTCCCCTCCCAGATGGTTAGTTGGCAGAGAAGCCCCTCTGGGGCTGGGGCGAGGGGTCCGCAGCTGGAGAGGCCATTTTTGCACGACTCACCAGGCAGTTCATAGCACAGTTTAGAAACACCAGGGAGAGCAAGACTGCTAATCACACAGTCTGCTGATGTAAACTCTATTTGGATACAGTAATGTTTTAAAATAACCGCAAATACAATTACCACTCTGAGGAGGGGGCTGGTTGAATGACTAGAGAAATATCATTCAGATGGTTCATTGAGTAATTACAGCATTCCACAAACTGTGTGCAAGGCAAGGGCTGTGGGGCTGAGTCACAGGGCCGAGCTCAGGGGCGGAGGGAGGTTCAGCACCAGCATCAGGAGGTGGTACTCTTTTTCTTTTCTTCCTTTCTTCCTTTCCTTCCTTCCTTCTTATTTTTTTATTTTTATTTTTTTGCTGTGTTCACAGCATGCAGAATTTCCCAGGCCAGGGATCGAATCCGTGTCACAGCTGCAACCTGAACCACAGCAGTGACAATGCCAGATCCTTTACCCACTGCACCACTGGAGAACTCCAGGAGGTGCCATTCTTGATTGGGCTCTTCCCTCCTTGCTGTCCTCCTAGCCTCCATGGGCAGGTGCTATGGGAGGCCCAGAAATACTTTCACGCCAGGGCCACAGAGCTTCAAAAGCTCCGTTCCTCTCCATGGTCACTCCCGACACTGATAACCCAAGTCAGAATCTCAGAGAGCTTGAACAGGGCAGGCAGGTGGCCAGTCACCCATTCAGTTAATGCACCTGCTGTCTTGAGAGCTGGGTGGAAGGATGGATACCTCCTGCCCTACTACCTGGAAAGCACCTGCTGATCTTTCAGCTGGAAAGACGTGAATTCTTACTACATAGGACAGGGGTGGCCAGGCAGAGGCAGGGCTGGTTACAATGCCACCATGGGGGGATTAAAAAGTTATTTTTAAAAATTATTTAAAGGTGTAAAAGTGTTAGCAAAGCACATTGAACTCCTGCTGCTTCAGACAAGCCACTCTTTGAATCTTGGTTTCTCTAACCCTTGGTTTTTTGTTTTTGTTTTTGTTTTTGGTCATTCTGTCTTTTTAGGGCTGTACCTGCAGCATTCGGAGGTTCCCAGGCTAGGGGTCCAATCAGAGCTGTACCTGCCAGCCTATGCCAGGGCCACAGCAACGTGGGATCCGAGCAGCATCTGTGACCTATACCACAGCTCATGGCAACGCCAGATCCTTAACCCACTGAGCGAGGCCAGGGATGAAACCTGCATCCTCACGGATGCCAGTCCAGTTCGTTAACTGCTGAGCCATGACAGGAACTCCGGCTTCCCCAACTCTTAAGGAGTTAAAATTAGTATCTACCTCAAAGAATTGTTGGGTCAAATGATGTATGGGTTTTTAGCACAATGCTTGGCAAGAAGCCAGGGCTCAATCAATTCTTCCTGCTGTCATTTGATCACATGCATGCTCTTGCATCCTTGGGAGGAGAGCAGGTTTAGACCTCTGCTCCCTCCCTGTCTCTGAACACTTCTCCATCCGTGTTTGGACCCTCCCGGCATTTGGCCACCATTGTATGTTGCTAAAGACTGATGACTCGCAATTCTTTTTCTGAACTTTGAAACTCAATGTCAGTAGCATACTATTTCCTGAACAGCAAAAGCTCCCCCAGCAGCCCCAGGTGAGAAGTGGCAGACACCCCCCACCACTACCACTTTGTTTTGAAAAAAAAAAAACATTCTTTATGAGAAATATAATTGAGCCTAGCTGGCTGTACGACTCAATTTTTCTATTTTCCTCCAAAGTGAATGCCAGACATTTCTGTAGCCAAAGACAGGATTAACGTTTCTCAGCCTAGTAAACACACCCATCTGGATTCAGCAGGGAGCATTAGGGCTCCAACCATTTCCTGTAATCAGCTTGAAGGATCCAGGCCCCAAGCTTGGAAATTGAATTCTAGAAGTGAGTTTTCCATCGTGGAAGCTGTTTCAATTATGGCTTCTTGCAGATGAACCTCAGACAAACGCAAACTTACCAGCCCTGCACTTCAGTAAGGAGTCTGCACAATGGGAACCTTGGGGCAGCACAAGTGAATAGGCCACCTGGAGGCTCAGAACACAACTGCTGGACAGAGCCACCTGCTCTGAGTGCCCTCAGTGTGCCAGACATCAGGTGAGTCTGAGCAACTCAGGGGCCCCGAACCTGGGGCCCATCCTTAAATACCTGCAGTCCAAAGGGGAAGGTGCATTTCACTGTTGGAGCTGGCATGGCAGTAAACCCTGGTGCTATGAAACCATTAGCCCAGCATGGGGTTGAGGGTGCGACCTCCGAGCTGAATCTCTGAGATTAAATAGCAGTCAGCCACGTGAAGAGAGATGCAAAGGGCATTTCAGGCAGAGGGACGAATAAGCCAAGACCCAAAGGTATGAAACGTGGTGTGTAAGTGTGGCTGCATGTGTGTGCATGCACATGTGCATGTGTGCACATGCCTCCAGGCTGCCTTGTATTCAAGTGGGGGGGGGCGCGGAAGATCAGCTTTGCCCATTACCATCATTTTTAGCCTCAGAAAATCCTCTAGGAACTGCCCCAGTATCTTATCTCCAAGACACCACATTTCTAGGGCACGAGATTCAGAGCACAGTGAGCCCTCCCCAGCTCTGCAGAGGCCAAACAGCGGGATTTCCAAGCTGGATCTCTAGAGTACAGTGGGGCCTGAGTATTAGAATTAGGGTCCGTGGGTGGCAGAGTAACCAGGGCCTGGGTGGATATTCCAGGACACAACTGTCAGTCTAGGAAGTTCTCGGCTCTAGATCTCAAGAACAAGATTCAGGGCCATTTCAGAGGTCATCAGACAGGTGCCCATAGGGCGATCTGATAGCAGGTGCCACATGGCTCAACATAGAAGACCTGGGAGCAGAGAGAGGCTGGCTCACGAGGCAGGAGCCTTGCACTTATGCACTCTTGGTATCCGACACAATTTGGGTGAAGGATGCTTAGGAAGGGGGGCCTGAACCTGTGAAACCTGTGGCACCTGGCCACTGTCAGCTCACCTGCAGGAAGCCCACAATGGGAGTTCACAGGAGGTCGGACAGACCAGAGTTCAAGTCTTAATCTTGCAGTTTAAGATTCTTAAATCTTGCTGTGGGCCTGAAATGACTGACTTTCACAAAATACCAGATTCCTTGCTGTTAAAATGGGGACAAGGGGGCTCAGGGGCTAGCGCGGGGGTCAAATGAAGTCAGTGTAAGACCTGGCGTCAGAGTGAGTGTCAAACAGTAAGGGGTGTTGTCCAGGCGCCACTGGATAGGCGGTTGCAGCCAGGTAAAAGGCTAATCTTGAACTGTTTAGGCTGCTAGGAGGAGAGTCCTACCCTTCAGTTTTGAGGCCTCTTTAACGTCACCATAGTGGCAGTGGGGTTGGCTCATCCATAATCACATCCTTGGGAAACCAGAGTTGGTGGCTCCTGAAGGGCCTCCAACAGGTCTTTCCTCCTTCCTGCTTCTGCTGAGCTCCACGTGGCTCCTGGCCACCTTCTCCACATCAGGCTGCCGGAAAAAGGGCATCCGGCGAGAAGGCAGGCAACCTGGGTTTTCATTCACTGCCCAAATGGAACTTGTTGGGACTGAACATTTCCCCTGCCCCACTTGGTTTCAAAATCCAAGAGGGAAAGGTTTTACAAGAGAAGTAATGTAGAGTCAAATTTTCAAAAACTCAAACAATCTAGGACCTTAGAAATGAGTTACTTCTGGTTTTAGTTTTCTAATCTGTAATGCAGAGATAACAGTCATATCTTCCTCTTGGGGTTACTGTGCAGATTAAATGAAAGCATTTGAAAAACACTGGGTGCAATGCCTGGCTGAGAGCAAGCACCTCACATATGTGAGTGATAGTCATCATAGCCATTCTACTTCCAGAGATGATATACGTCTCTTTCCAGAAATACTCCATGCTTACAAGAAAATATACCTACATACGCATGCACACAGAGAGATGCTAAACAATTTTTTTCGGCCACACCTGAGGCATACGGAAGTTCCTCGGCCAGGGATCAAACCCGCACCACAGCAACGACCCAAGCCACTGCAGTGACAATGCCAGATCCTTAATCCACTGCACCACAAGAGAACTCTGAGAGATACACTTAAGCCCTGTGACTTGCTATGTGCATTTAACAATCATCTTGGGCATCTTTCCACACTGATGCTTATTGATTTACCACATTGTTTTTAAAGAACTGGACAGTATTTCATGAAATGAGTTCCAAATGTTATATGACCAAAGGAGAGCATTTAAAATATATAATTGCATACTTGTCTGGAGGTTTTATATTTCAACATATGTGCAAAACCTACTCAAATAATTCAAACATCCTTTACAATGTTTACAAATCTTATAAACTTGACCCATATTGTGTGCCCACAGTGGTGCAGAGAAACAAACTGGAACTTCAGGTCAAGAGCACTGTGGACCAGACTGGACGTGCCTAATGGGGCCAGTTAAAAACATCGTAAGTTACTATACTTATCCCAGATTAATTTGGCACAGAATCAGCGTTACAGAAAGTGTCATAGTTGTTTGCTCAAGATTTTAACTGCAATGTAAAAGCACCAGTGGTTTTACTGTTATTTTTCCATTTGGATTCCTGGCACCTCAAATTCAATCAGTGCCCTGCTGTTCAGAGGTATTTTGAAGTGTGCCAAGTCTTAATTGAAGTGGAAGTGCCTGAAACCAGAGTTAATACTATGAGCAACAGGGAGTCAAATTTATGGAGATAAACTGTTGCTAGCTCTGCATTTCAACTACTTTTGGTTCCCAGGGTCAATTGAAATTCTGATAATAGATTGGATGGT
This sequence comes from Sus scrofa, assembly GCF_054392235.1. Taxonomy (NCBI): domain Eukaryota; kingdom Metazoa; phylum Chordata; class Mammalia; order Artiodactyla; family Suidae; genus Sus; species Sus scrofa. Next base: position 152,143,643 of record NC_139396.1, on the reverse strand, counting down.
TGGAAGCTGGACTGGGTCAAGGCTGCAGCTCTGGTGATTCTGCTGAGCTTTGGGTTCCCTTGGAATGTAAGGAAAGAGTTCTGCTGCCAGGTGCAGTGGCCCAGGGTGGCCAGCACCTGGATGCAAAGTCTGCTGAATGCACCAGGCACTGTGCTGGGAGTTAGAGATGCAATGGACAGCAGGATGAGATCTGAGCAGGGTCCCTATCCTGTAAGATTTTCCTTGGGAAGACTTGACGCAAGCAAGCAAAAAAAATGAATAGAGCTTATGGTTGGTACCTAGAAGGAAATAAAGTGATGAAATAGAGAATTATTGGGAGAAGCCACTTTCCATAGGAGATTAAGGGAGGGGGCATGTGAGCTGAGACCTGATAGATGAGAAGGGCCTGGCTCCAGGAAGAGCTGAGAAAGACCATTCCAGGTGAAAGGAAGAACAAAGGCCAAGGCCCCAGGGTGGGAAAGAGACTGGTATGTTTGGTGAACTGAGAAAGCCCAGGTGGCTGGATCATAGGGACGAAAAGGAGAGGAAACTCCACAGTGGGGCCCAGATCTTGCAGGGTCGTATCAACCATAGCAAGTAGCTTGTTTGTTTGCGTCTTTTTAGGGCCACAGGTACAGCATGTGGAAGTTCCCAGGCTAGGGGTCAAATCAGAGCTGCAGCTGCCGCCAGCCTACACCACAGTCACAGCAACGCAGGATCCTTAACCCACAGAACAAGGCCAGGGATTGAACCCACATCCTCATGGATACCAACTGGGTTCGGAAGCTACTGAGCCACAACAGGAACTCCAAGCTTGGATTTTATTCTCAATGCCTTGGGAGGCGACTGAAGGTGTTAAGCAAAACAGTCATGTGGTCTGGTTCTCATTTGTTCAAAAAGACCACTTGACTGCTGTGTGGAGAGTGCATGGAACGGAAGGAGACCAGTGGAGAAGGCGGTAGCTGTTTTCCATGCAAGAGATGATGGTGCTGGGGGCAGTGGTTACAGCAGCAGAGGCACAGCTTAGTTACAGATACCGCCAGCAGGCTGAGCCCCCTGTAGGCTCCAGGATACAATGATCCTCCAGAGTTTCCCATCAACCCCTCACCAGCCATCCCGAGTACTTGCTGAGCACAGGGACAGATGGCTGGTGCCACAGGGTTTATAGGAAACATTAAGACAGATACCTGTCTCAATGGGTACATCAAACACCCCCCACATACAAATTAAATCATAAGATGCCAGGCCTCAGGCATTTGTGACTGTGGGCATGAGTCAGGGCAGCAGGGACAACTTCCTTGGCCCCACAGACACGTGGGATCCTTGGCAAAACTGTGAACCCTGTACTGTCTCTACTGCCTTCATTTCCCCAGCCAGGAATACAGACTCACCCCATCTTTCACACCGACCCTCTACTCAGACCCCACATGCCAGCTTTAGCCACCCCAACACAATCTGCTTTTTATTTTTAATTTTTGGCCATGGCTTGATGTGGGATCTCAGTACCCAGCCCAGGGATTGGACCTAATTAGCAGAGTGAAAGTGCCAAGTCCTAAGCACTAGACCACCAGGGAACTCCCCACACTTGCTTTCTATTGATTTATTTTTGGCTGCGTCCGTGCTCTATGGGAATCCCCAAGCCAGGGATCGAACCTGCGCCACAGTAGCGACAACTGCTGCAGGGACAACATCAGATCCTTAACCCACCGAGTCACAAGGGAACTCTCACATCCGTTATTTATTTATTATTATTATTTTTTTTTTTTTTAGTGTGGCCTATGGAAGTTCCAAGGCCAGGGACTGAATCTGAGCCACAGCTGTGACCCGTGCCACATCTATAGCAATGCTGGAATCCTTTAACCCACTTGGGCCAGGGATCGGAACCTGCACCTCCACAGTGACCCGAGCCACTTCAGTCAGATTCTTAACCCACTGTGCCAGAGCAGGAACTCCCCACATCTGTCTTTTAAAGTGATGCTGTAACCCAAGTGGGTATTTCATTTACTGGTCTGTGTGGGAGAGAGATTTAAGGTCTGGCTCCACCTGGGGACTGAAAGGCTACAGTACAGGCCGGGACTAAACAAGTGCTAGGTGAGTCCAGAGAAGCAAACTTCAGGGCAAGAGCTGTCTGAGGGACAGGTCGGCGGTGCTGAGCTCTGACAACTTTTAGAAGCTGGATTCTAGGATTCCTGGCAGGGAGCCATGAGGTGTGGCTTTTCTCTCTAGTTGCTTTTAAGATCTTCTCTTTGTCTTTTGGTGTCAGTAATTTCACTATATTGTGTTGGGGTATGGGTTTCTTTTTATTTGTCATCCTTGGTATATAATGTAATTCCTACTGTTTTGAGCTCCCCCCGCCACACCTCCCACCCACCACCCATCAAAGTGTTGAAGTTCTAGCCCTAGTACCTTAGAAGGTGACTGTTTGGAGACAGGGTCTTTAAAGAAGTAATTAAGTTAAATGAGGTTAGGAGGCAGATACACTTGGAGGAATAACAGGTGAAAGACAACCTCTTGCCAGCCCCAGAGAGAGGGTCAGAAGAAACCAACCCTGCTGATACCCTGACCTCAGATTTCTAGCCTCCAGAACTGGGGAAGATAAACTTCTACTGTCTAAGCCACCCAACCTCTGGTACTTTGTCCAGGCAGCCCTGGGTGCCAAGAGACTGCTCACTACCAAAAATAGCAGCCAGGAAAGAGTAGACATTATTTTCCAAATACTGGCAGAAAGTAAAGGATGAAGGTGAAATAGGAGAATAAACTTTTTGATTATTTTACGGCTCTTCAAGGATGTTACTTCAAATCAAATATTGGGAGGAGTTCCCATTGTGGCTTAGTGGTTAGCGAACCTGACTAGCATTCATGAGGATGCAGGTTCAATCCCTGGCCTCGCTCAGTGGGTTAAGGATCCAGTGTTGCCATGAGCTGTGGTGTAGGCTGGCGGCTACAGCTCCGATTTGACCCCTAGCCTGGGAACCTCCATATCCCGTGGGTGTGGTCCTAAAAAGACCAAAAAGAAAAAAGAAAAAAAAATTCGAATACTGGGAGAGTGGGAGGGCTCATGAAAAGAGTTTACTAGAAAATGTTGGAACCAAATATTACTGATTGATTCAGGGAAGGGTCATCATTAAGTGCTAAAACCACTGGTGAAATAATGTTGGGGAAAAAGATACTTGAGCAGAACTCCAATTATTACTTCGCAGATTACTTATTAATTACAAACAGTAAGAGCTCTCTTTCCAAAGGGGAAATCTGGAGGACATCTTCTTCGTCAGTCACCTTTTTCACGTCGTCTTTAACATGACCAACGATGCAACAAATCAGCACCACATAGCTTCTAATGGGATGTGCCGAGGACACTGCATCACTTCTGAGGTCTTCCTACCAAAAATGTTTAGCCTGAATATATTTATGAGGAAACAATGAGACAAATACAAAGGGAGGGCCTGAACCTTTAAAAAGTGTCAATGTAATTTCAAAAGAAATATGATTGTGATAAATTAGTATTTGAAAGAAGGGAACGGAAGCACAGACTCAGCCTAGTGTAAGTTACCCCCTAACTTACAGGTAGATAGACACCTGGGGGTGAGTAATGCACTAATTCTTAGGTTGGGGGGCAGTTCCTGAGAATGCACTTTATTAAACTGACAATGTCACACATTACAAATATTCTTTAGCATGTGTGACATATTACATGGTGTTTTAAAGTGGCATTTTGGCTCGGGGAAGTCAGGAATGCCCACATTTTACCTTTGGCCTATCATCTCTAGCCAAAAGATGGCTCTAGTTCCAAAAGAGGAAGCAATGGCAGGTAACTGGGGGCCCAAGGACCATGGATTGTTCCACCAAACCCCATCCCAGGAGAGGGGGAAGCTGGGCAGAGCAGTACTGCCCCTCTTACCCGGATTGGTTGGGCTGAGGGGCCTGCTCACGGGTTCTGCGCTCTAGAATTTCCTACCCTAGAACACAGACTTGGGCCTTAGATTGTGCTGCTGCGATGGGAAGAAAAGTGGGCTTCACACACAGCCATCATGACCAGGGAGAATGGACCCAGGGGGCAAGAGCAAAGGCACCAAGTGCAGAGCTGGTTGGTGCAGGTGGGGAGGGAAGGGGGGGAGGGACGGTGGTTTGGGCAAAGGCTCTTATGGAGGGAGCAGGCCTCCCCCCTTTTTTCGTCCTGCTATTATTTTACAGGGAGGGACTTAGGAAGGAGCCACGTTGTACCCGAGATCTTTCTCACTCAGTAACACTGTCCACTGGCAAGTGTGGCCCATGTTGAGTTCCAGAGAACCTCATCTCAACATCAGGGGGGAGCAGGCGTTGGGTGGGAGCAGGACAGGAAGGGACCTGGATTCCTGAGCCTGGAGGACAATCTGTGCAAACAGGGCAGCTCCAGTTTATTCTTCTAAAATTTAAATTGACACAGTTCTTGGGGCTTAGTAAGTGTTACATTGCTTCCTTCCCCTCAAAGAACCCATGGTCTCCTCGGCCCAAACCTTTGGGTGGTGAGAAGTACTGTTATCCTCACTCCCCGCTGGGTCAGCCAGGGGCCAGCTGGGTCCTTAGGGACAGAGCTCCCTCTACTGGCTCCAGATGTTGAATAGAACCCTCCCTATGTGACATCGGCCTCAAAGAACTGTCATCATAATAATCTGTAACAATTTGTTTCTTATCTCGTACACTTATCTACTGCTATAGACCAATAATGTTAATATGAAGTGTAGCAAGGCTCTAGAGCCAGCCTGGGCCCTTACTGGCAGTGACCTTTGGCGTGTTTCTTAATTTCTGAGCCTCAGTTTTCTCATCTGTACAATGGATATAATAATACTGTATCAGTCAGGGTCCAGTGGGCAAAACAGAAACGGCACTAGTTGATTTAACAGAGAGAGCACGGGGGAATTGTTAAACATGAGTTGGAGGACTGAAAAAATAAAATGGGTCTTTTGTGGCTACAGGATAATAACTACAAATAGCAGCTACCATTCCTTTGGTGGAGAGAAGAGGTTGGGGTTATCAGAACTGCTTCCATCATCTCTTGCTGCTCCACAAATCACCCCAAAGCTTAGAGGCTTCACATCCCCTGAGGTGGCTGGACAGTTCTGTGGGTCTCACCTGGACACACTCAGGCTGCAGTCTTCCACTGGGAGGTAGGCTGGGATACCTGGGTGGGTTGGCTTCTCTATGTCTCATTCAACCTCAGGGAAGCTAACCCAGGCTCCCTCATGTGAAGGTGGCAGCAACAGTCCAACAGAAGAAGTCCCAAAGCCTAAGTGCTGGTCCAGCCTTAGCTTCCTATTAGCCAATATCCCACTGGCCCCAGCAGGTCACATGGCCTGAGTCATGCAGGAGAGAGAACATTGACTACAGGAGGCATTATCTATCCAGGGTCAATTATCTCAAGAACCTACAAGCTTAGAGGAGGGGTCTCCAGCTACTGCTGTTACCTCAGGACCGTGGCAGGATGGGGTGTCTCATGGAGCTGGGGCACAGACAGCTGAAAAGTGGGCGCCACCCGTCTATGCCGGGAGTGTGGAAAGAAGTTGGAAATTGGAACCATCTGCTGTTCCCGGCAAGCAAATAGAAGGAACAAGTCCCTTCTGCCTTCTGATCTCCCTCCAGTGGTCCTTTTTTGGCCAGCTGACAAAGGGGAAATGTAGCTTGCAGACTCCCAGCCCTGGCATCAATCAGAGAACTGGGCAGAATAGGGGGAGCTGAAATAAAACCTGCCTTGGAGGCATGGGGAAGACTGGTACTGTTTGCACAGCCCAGATGAAATGTTCAACAAGGGATAACTTTTGTTATTAACCCCTTTTTCACCTTTTTTTCCCTTCTCTTTTTGTCTTTTTAGGGCTGCACCTGCAGCACGTGGAGGTTCCCAGGCAAGGGGTCTAATCGGAGCTGTAGCTGCCAGCCTACACCACAGCAACTCCGGATCCGAGCTGTGTCTGCGATCTACACCACAGCTCATGGCAATGCCGGATCCATAACCCACTGAGCGAGGCCAGGGATTGAACCCACAACCTCATGGTTCCTAGTCAGATTTGTTTCCACTGCACCACGATGGGAACTCCCCCTTTTTCATCTTTCTTAATTTAAGCACACCTGCACTAAACTCTTGCTGTACTAGGTCCCATGCGGTGAGATAAAATTTGGAGATAACTGAGGTTTTATTCTATCCCCATTTCTTACTGCCCTGTAGCCCTCATCCACAAAGGCAGTGACATCCCAAAAGCACAGAGGGGAAAGGAAGCCATGAGGTCCCTGGAAGAGTTGTTTTTTTGTTTGTTTTCCTGCCCCAAAGGAGATGGTAATGACAAACCAGTAGGAGAGAAAGAATCAGAGGGGCTTAACTAGATCTGATTTGTTGAGTCTGCAGGAGAGGCCCTATATGCTGGTCTCTCCAGGAGCTCAGGCAAACACCAACTGCTGTGGGAGTGCCAAGAAAGGAAAGGTTTCCTTATTGTGTCTCAAAAAGCCAGGAACAGCCTCATCTATCCAGGACACAACACGCTCAAACTGGGGAATTGAAAGAAAATGAATCAGGGATCTATTTACAAAAGTGTGGGCAGGGTTTAGTAAGAGCAAGGAGGAGGAGCTGGTACAGTCCTCTGGTACTAATAATAGTTGGGAGCTATCAACTACCACTTTTAGGCCTGAGGGAGCAAGTAAAAGGACCAGTTACTAGAACCTGGTGAGCTGTATGTTGAGGGCCGCTGGACAGGAGCTATGGGAGACACAGCCAACCCACTGCAGCAGCTCAGTGGGCAGGAAGCTGGGGGAATAAATACTGTCGTCTTTTTCCTCCTACCAGCTAGTACAAGGGTCACCAGATTACATGGGGAACACCTCTGCTAAAGTATTGTTTATCTGAAATTCACATTTAGCTGATGTGTATTAGGTCTGGCAAGCCTAGCCTGTGCTCCTCATTGGCTGAACTCAGACAGAAGCCAGCACTCAGGACAGCCTACTGATGCAGCCACAAGGGTCCCTTTAGGTTTTATTTTGTAGGCAATACGGATAATGCTAGATTTTAAGGAAATGAAGAAACACTTTACTTATCTATTTGTTTATTTTTTGGCTGTGCGCACAGCTTGCAGGAGTTCCCCAGTCAGGGGTCAAATCTGTGCCATGACACTGACCCGAGCCAAGGCAGTGGCAATGCTGGATCCTTAACCTACTGAGCTACATGGGAACTCAGGGTTTGGGGCTTTATATAAATTTCTTAAATAACAATATTTAAAATTTTAAAATATTTATGTAGGGTATGTAAATTTAATATACATGACATATTATTTTTAAGATAATTACCTAAATTATATTATTAATTTTGCAGATTTATACTCAATCTCTGTGTATCATTAACATGTTTAAGTAGGCAGTTTTATGTCACCATACAGTTTCTTTTCAGGAGAATAATTTTCATGATTGCCTCCTATTCATTTTTTGGCATATTTTTATGAAGGTATAATTTATATACAATTATGTAATTGTCACAAAATCAAGCTATAAAACAGTTCCATCACACCCCAAATCTCCCAAAGCCCTTCTGTAGTCCATTCCTTCTCCAGCCCTCGGCCTCTGGCAACCATTGATCTGTTTTCCAGTTTTTCATATAAATGGAGTTTTCCAGTTTTTCATATAAATGGAGTCATACAATATGAGGACTTTTGGACCTGGCTTCTTTCATTTAGCATTATGCATTTGAGATTTCATTCCTGTTGCTTCATTCCTCTTCATTGCTAAGTGTGATTCTATTGTGTGAATGATGTAACAGTTTATCTAGATTCAGAGGTCTAAGGACATTTAGGATCTGTATCAATATATATGTACACATACACCTAGACATATACATACATACGTATATTCATCTCTCCCTTTATCAGTATCTATGTCTACACTTATCTTCCTCTTGCGCTCGCTCTGTTTCTTCTCTCTAGACAATTTATTGTGAGGCATTGGCCCATGTCATTCTGGGGGCAAGTAAGTCCAAAATCTATAGGGTAGGCCAGCAGGCTGGAGACTTAGGCAGGACTTTTTTTTTCTGGCTGCCTCACAGCATGTGGAGTTCCCAGGCCAGGGATCAAACCTGAGCCAGAGCTGGAAACTATACCACAGCTGCAGCAATGCCAGATCCTTAACCCACTGTGCCGGGCTGGGGATCAAACCTGAGTCCCTGCCACTTCAGCGACACCGTCCATCCTGGTGCGTGCTACAGAGAGAACTCCTCAGGCAGGACGTCTATGCTATATTTTCCAGGCAGAATTTCTTCTCTAGGAAACCTTGGTGATTGCTCTTAAGACCTTCAACTGATTTGATGAGGTGAGCCCCACCCACATTATTAAGGGTCATCTCCACGACCTAAAGTCAACTGATTGTAAATGTTAATCACATCTTCAAAATACCCCTGGACTAATGTCCAACCAAACAACTGGGCACCATAGTCTAGCCAAGCTGGCACATAAAATTGTCACAAGATATTTCCAGCTTTTGGTGAATACTCATAAAGCTGCTATAAACATTAAACATTCCTGCATGGGATTTGTGTGGGCACTAGTCTTCATATCACTTGGGTAAATAACTTGGAGTGGGACAGCTGGATCATACAGTAATTTTTAATGTTATAGGTGACTGCCAAATTGTTTTCCAGAGTGGTTAAAGGGGTGAGGAATTAAGGCAGAGTCTCTTAACTGATGACCAGGCTGGGGTCCTGATCTAACAGACTGTGAGATCAGGGATTGGAGAACTACAGGGAGGAGCATGTTAAGGCCTCTGGAGGATATAACAGATCCCGGCCCCCAACTGTCAGATACCGCAGATTCAAGGGCCCTTAACTTTCCATCGGATCAGAGGTTTGTGTGCGTGTTTTTAAAAAATTGTTTCTATTTGACTTTACACACAGTAGAGGCTGAGATTGCTATGTGCTGGGTTTTCAACACACCTATGTTCCTTTTTTTTTTTTTTTTTTTTTGTCTTTTTGCCTTTTCTTGGGCCACTCCCACGGCATATGGAGGTTCCCAGGCTAGGGGTCAAATCGGAGCTGTAGCCGCTGGCCTACGCCAGAGCCACAGCAACACGGGATCCGAGCCGTGTCTGCGACCTACACCACAGCTCACAGCAATGCCGGATCCTTAACCCACTGAGCAAGGTCAGGGATCGAACTTGCAACCTCATGGTTCCTAGTTGGATTCATTAACCACTGAGCCACCACTGGATCTCTTCAACACACCTATGTTCCTTATTTGTCTGAATTCAAATTTAGATCAGCATTTTGCCATATGTGTGTGTGTGTGTGTTTGGGTTTTTTTTTTTTTGCCATTTGTTTCGTGTGGTTTTACGAAAAGTAGGGCCTTTAATCATTTAGAGGGCACTCTCAGGTCTGAAGCCTACTATGAGTGGAGGAGGGTATGTTTTTCCACTAGAGCAACTACAGTGATGCTTTCTTTTTTTTTAGATTAATTCTAATCTTTATCAGATCTATATACAGAGTTTAAAGAATCAGAATCTATAGGGCCTATGAGGAAAACCAGAAATTCCCTCCTGGAAACTCTCCCATTTCTTGTTTCCAGAATCATTCATTTTTAACTCAACTGAATATTTAGTATTTACCTCCCTATCTTTAAATAGCTTGACTTTATTGCCATTTCCTGGTTCCTCAATTTTAGGTATTACCTAGTGACTTCCCACTCTAAAAGGCTTTATCTCTCTTTCACCCCTCCTTTACTGCACAAATGCAGATTCCCTGTCATCAATATTCAATGCTTTTATTATTACGGCCATGGAAATGCTATGCACAGCTGAGCCAAATAATACAATATAATTACTTCTCCTTTCCTACACAGGTTTCCTTTTAAGGAGCTGGTAAATGTCTTATTTTCTCTTCACGTGGTTTTCCACGTGCTTGTGATTAACACCTTCCCCAGTTCTCCCTCAGTTGTTTGCTCTCCTTTAAAAGAGATCAAACAAATTAAGTATTCATTACATTTCATCATCATCTTGAATAAATCTCTCTTGGACTTTTTTTTTTTTTTTTTGGCACCGGCATGCAGTGGCTTGATGTAGACTCTCCATTCCCAGACCACAGAGGTGAAAGTGCTGAGTCCTAAGCACTAGACCACCAGGGAACTCCCCATCGCTCAGATCCTTTGTAAAAGATTGTGGTAAAATACACATAAAATTTACCATCTTAGCCATTTTTAAGTGTACAGCTCAGTGGCATTAAGTGCTTACATATTGTTGTGCAACCATCCCTCACCATCAGCACCATTCATCACCAGAACTTTTCCATCATCCCAACCCGAACCCCTCTGCCCATTAAATAGCTCTCCACCCCCTCCCCTAGCCCCCAGCCACCACCCTTCTACCTTCTTTCCCTCTGAATCTAACTATTCTAGGGACGTCATATAAGTGGGACCATACAATACTTGTCCTTTGTGACTGGCTTATTCCACTTAGCATGATTTCTTTAAGGCTCATCCATGTTGTACATGTGTCAGAACGCCCTTCCTTTTTAAAGCTGAATACTATTCCATTGCATATATACATTTGGTTTATCCATTCATTCATCAGTGAACACTTGGCTTGTCTCCACTTTTTGGCTACTGTGAATAATACTGCTTTGAACATGGGTGTACAGTGTCTCTTTGAGATCCTGCTTTCAATTCCTGGGATATATATTCAAAAGTGAAGTTGCTGGGCCATATGGTAATTCTGTTTTTATTTTGAGGAACTGCCATACCCTTCTCCACAGTGGCTGCATCATTTTACGTTCCCATCGACAGTGCACAACAAGGGTTCCAATTTCTCCACATGGTCGCCAACACTTGCTATTTTTTGTTTCCGGTTTTTGGCATTTTTTGATAATAGCCATCCTAACAGGTTTTGGAGAGCAGACTTTCCTTTTGATTATTCTTCATCAGGTTTTTAAAAGTAGTTTCTCTACCTCTGATTCTTCCATATGCGTGAGTGTCCTCTCAGATTCTCAACCCTCCTGTCTTCCACTCCCTCCCCTGGTGACACTTTCTCACACCTAAGACTTCAGTTGCACCTACAGATTTATTCCTCCCAAAGCCAGTCTGGGTCCCTAAACAAGCTCTAGACCTGTCTATTTGAACACTGTGAAGCTTTAAATACATTCACGATGAGCAAGTGCAAAGCCTTGCAAGTGCAAATGCCTCTTCTTGTATTTCCTGACTCAAAGACCCCATAATCTGGGCAGACAGTCAAGCCATTAACATGGGAGTTAACTCAGTTTTCCCTTTCTCCCACCCTTCTGCCTCTCTGTTATGTTGTATCCATAACTTGGTCTCTTTTCACTGTTACTGCCTAAATCCGCTCAACTTGTAATTCCTTATCTCTTACCTGGACTATTGAAATTACGTTCCAGAAGCCCTCTCAGCCTGAAATCTCTCATCCCTATGATAATCCACACATCCTGCTACAGAACAGATCTGATATTACTCCCCTGCTTAAAACCTCTGAGTATATACGGAAGGATAAAAGACCAAGAATAGTCAGGACATTTCTAGAGAAAAGCAGGAAGGCTAACTGACTCTACCATGATTCAAACTCCTATGAAGATAATAGCTTTTTATTGACATAGGCATAGACTAGAGGGCCCAGAAAAAAAACCTGTGAGTATCTGAAACTCTAGCATAAGGCTCTGGTGCCCTGCTCAGATCCCCCTCCAAGAGAACCTGCTGTTGGGAGTACAGTTAGTGGACAGCCTCCAGGCCTTTCTTGTCCAGCTTAGAAGACAGTAACTTTATATTCACTGAAGTGTTCATGCAGAGAGCAAGCTCTCTCCCAAAGCTGCTTTCAGCCAGTGACTGAGACAGTTGGGGTGCAGCAGCCAGGCCATTTCTGAATGACATAGGACTCCTCTAATAGGTAACCTTTGCTCTGGGGGTCCCCAATGGCCTACCCAAGGTTTTCTTAGAGCTGCACCAAGTTGGAGACAATTTCTAGCCAATCTTCCTTCCTCCTTTCCCTCTTTGCACAAGTGTCCAGCCTGTATTGTGGATTCTTGCCTATTTCCTCCTTTTATCCTCCCCAAGAGTTTCCTTTCAATGCATCTCTTGCACATCTAATTCTATCTTGCTATCCTCTTAGAGGACCCAGACTACACAAAGACAAGAGGAGCATGTCAGATCAATTGGGAAAGATTGAATGGAACTATTCAAAAATGGAGTTTAAAAATAATGGTTATGCACATGGAAAAATATGAAATTGGATCCCTACATTTGTATAAAATTTAACTCCAGGTAGATTAATGACTTAAATTTCAAACACTAAGTTTTAAAATTTTAGTAGACTCTATGGATTAAGTATCTGTTTTTTTTTTTTTTTTTTTGTCTTTTTGCTATTTCTTGGGCCGATCCTGCGGCACATGGAGGTTCCCAGGCTAGGGGTCGAATCGGAGCGGTAGCCACCGGCCTATGCCAGAGCCACAGCAACGCGGGATCCGAGCCGCGTCTGCAACCTACACCACAGCTCACGGCAACGCCGGATCGTTAACCCACTGAGGAAGGCCAGGGATCGAACCCGCAACCTCATGGTTCCTAGTCGGATTCGTCAACCACTGTGCCACGACGGGAACTCCTGGATTAAGTATCTTTTAGATACTTAATTTAGACCTAGATCTGTAATTTAAACCTTGAGGTAGGGAAATATTTCTTAAATGATACACATGCACAGCAAATAGATTTGACCCTTTAAAATTAAGTACTAAAAAAAGAAATTAAGTACTTTTTTCATTAAAGGCATTTAGAGCGGCAAGTTACAAATTAGGAGAAGATAACTGCAGTACACAAGATTAGCTTTAAGAATTCCTTAAAATCAATGAGAAAAGCACATATAACCCAAAAGAAAAATAGGCAAAAGATACCAACAGGCATTTTTCAAAAGAGGGAACACACAGAGCTAATAAAATATGAAGAAATGCTCAATCTTACTGATTAAGACCACACTGAGCTAACACTTTGATTGATAAAAATGTAAAAAGTCTGACAAAAGCAAGTGTTGAGGAGGACGTGGGTCCCCTTATAAGCCCTCCTACATGATGCTAATGGGAGCACAAATCCAGGTATCCACTTTGGAAAAAATGTTTGACGTTATCTTCTAAAATTGAATACTCACATACCCCATGACTCAACAATTCTACTTTTAGGTACAGACTTGAATAAACCAAAGAGAGCTCATGTACATCTGTAACAGAAGAGTACAGGAATGTTCATAGCAGCACTGCTCACAACAGTAAAAACCTGGAGGCAGCCCAAATGTCCATTCATGAGAAGTCAGACAAAGTGTGCTATGATCACACACTGGAATAGCACACAATAGTGAAAATGAATGAACTAAATACATAAAATATGGCTGAATCTTCTGCATGTTACGGAGGGTGAAGAGAGTCCAAAAAGATGCAAAGGCATTTTTTCCCCTTTAAACAGACTTGACTTTTAGAGCAGTTGTAGGTTTACAGAAGAATTACAAAGAAAGGATAAAGTTCCAAGCCATCCTCTCTCCACCACACATGCTGTTTTTCTTGTTATTACTACCTTGCATTTATGTGGTGCATTTGTTGCAAAGGATGGACCAGTGTTGATACATTATTGTCTATAGTTCACATTAGGACTCATGATGTACATTCTATGGGATCCATCATTACAGTACCACACAGAGTAGTTTCACCTCTGTAAAAATGCCCTGTGCTCTACCTACGCAGCCCCACCTCTAGCAACCATTCATCTTTTCCCCTTTCCCATAGTTTTTGTCTTTCCCAGCATGTCACCCAGTTGGAATCATACAGTTCGTAGCCTTTTGACACTGGTTTCTTCCACTCGGCAATGTGCATTTATGTCTTTTTGTGGCTTTATAGTTCATTTATTTCTGTCACCAAATAATAGCCCATTGTCTGGATGTACTAGTTTGCCCATTCACTTACTGTAAGACATTTTGGTTGCTTCCAAATTTTGAGTTACTAAGAAACCTGCTATAGGAAGTCCCCCAGTGGTGCAGTTGGTTAAGGAGCTGGCATGGCTGTGGCTGTGACGCAGGTGGCAGCTGAAGCGTGGGTTTGATCCCTGGCTCAGGAACTTCCACATGCCATGGGTGTGGCCAAATAAATAAATAAACCCTGCTATAAACATTCATGTGCAGGTTTTTGTGCAAACATAAGTTTCAACTCATTTGAGATACCTAGGAGCTATGACTAGTTTTGTAAGAAACTGCCAAAATATTTTCCAAAGTGGTTACACCATTTTGCATTCCCACCAGCAGGGAATGAGAGTACCTGTTGCTTTTTATCCTCCCCAGCATTTGGTGGTGTCAGGGTCTGGGATTTTGGCCATCCTAATAAGTACGTAATGGACATACCCTTTTTTTATTATACCAAAAAAACCCCTCAAAAATACATGTGTATACACACACACTTTTTGGGGAAAAAATTATGTATATACATATATAGAGAATAAAACTCTGTAAAAAGAAAAACAAGAAATGCTAAATTCAGAATTCAGCATGATGGTGAACCCAGGTGAGGGGAGGCAGGAGGATGAGAGAGTGTGTGTGTGAGCAAACCCAAGAGTTAGACTAAACTGCGTCCCTAAGAACTTTTTTTTTAGGGTGGAGGGCTCACAGCTATTATTGCATTTTTAAAAAAGTAACAAACTAAATGAAGGCAGGAGTGGTAGACTGAATAATGACACCCCCCCCCAAGATGTCTATGCTCTAATCCCCAGAACCAGTGTACTCATTAGGTTATGGTAAAAGGGGTTTTGCTAACATGATTGAATGTCTCAGAGAAATGGGACGTTATCCTGGCCCCATGTGATCACAAAGGGTCCTCATGAAGTCAAAGAGGGAGGAAGGAGGATCAGTCACAGAGAGAGAGGCAGAAAGGTCAGAGAGGAAAGAAGATGCCATGCTGCTGTTTTTGAAGATGATGGGAATGCAGACGGTTTCTAGAAGCTGGAAAAGGCAAGAAGCCCATTCTCCCAAAGACTTTAGAAGGAACCAGCCCTGCCAACATCTTGGTTTTAGTTCAGTGAAACTAATTTCATACTTCTGACCTCCAGAACTCTAAAATAATATAGTCCTGTTTTTTTTTGTTTTTTTATTTTATTTTATTATTTTTTGTCTTATTGCCATTTCTTGGGCCGCTCCCATGGCATATGGAGGTTCCCAGGCTAGGGGTCCAATCGGAGCTGTAGCCACCAGCCTATGCCAGAGCCACAGCTAGGATCACGGCAACACCGGATCCTTAACCCACTGAGCAAGGCCAGGGATCGAACCCGCAACCTCATGGTTCCTAGTCGGATTTGTTTACCACTGAGCCGCGATGGGAACTCCCAATATAGTCCTGTTTTAAGTCCCTAAGTTTGTGGCAGCAACAATAGGAAATTAACACAGTGGGCGTGGATCAATGATGAATTGGATGATGATGGTTACAGCTCTGGACGTCGGTTCAATTAAAAAAAATAAAACCTCTGAATAGCTCCTCATTGATTGGGAGACAAAGCCCCAAACTCCTCAGCCTGGTACCCATCTTTAACAACATGGTGCTATAAAACCGTTGCCCACCTTTCTAACTTAGCTCTCCAGATTCCTACTCCATGCCTTCCCCCACTTCTCCCCCCACCAAACCCATACACTTTTTTTACCCATGGGTCCTGGCCTCGGTGCCCCTTGACGTTCCCATTGACTCAGGGGGCTCAACTCTCTTCTCAAGGTCTTATGAAGCCTTCCAGGTTGAACCCCCCACTTCTTCCTCCCCATATTGACATTACAACGTTTTTGCTGCACGGTTGACCCCCATCACAGGATTAGGAGTCAGTGGTAGTGTTTATAAAACCAACTCTCAAGGCACAGTTTACCTGGGACCTTCTAGCTCTGGCAACAGGATGAAAAATCTTTCTTCGCCGTTATAATCCTTCACTTCACTAACCTACAAGAGGGGGTACGAGCTCAAAAGCATTCTCCCAAAGACGCTTGGGGGTGGGGTGAAGGAGTGGGAGCGTAGGGTGAACTGCCGCCGGTGAAAAAAACAAATTCTACAAGGTTACGTAGCCAGTTTGAACGGGGTTTCCCACATACTCGAGCAAGACTTCATTCCCCGTCCATATGATGGATGGATGGATGTCTGTAAACACAGCCTTAAGTCTGTGCACGTCTCTGCCCAAAGACTCACTCTAATAACTAAATGAGGGGCAGAAGGGCATTATCGCCCTCTTTACACCAACTCGATGAGTCATTTTAGTGGAGGGCTGCTCTTTTGACCCCCTTATCCGATGAGATAACGAATGAAGAAGCCGTCTACCCAGGGTAGAATACCTATTTGCGGGAAAACAAGCCCAGAGGAGGAATCGGCGGGCTGTTGAGAAAGCCGGAGGGGCCCCGGCGAGCGCAGCTTCCAGCTCAGCGCTGGGCCGGAGGAACCCCCCAGCCCCTCCGCCCGTCGCGCGGGGCGGCAGTTGGCGACCGCGGGCGGGCGGTTTTGATGAATAGAGGAGGGCCAGAAAGGCCTGCGGGCTTGGACGCCACGCGGAGCCAGAGCACGGAATTAGCCGCAGTTGAAGATACCGCTCTTGGGCTGGACAGAGGCGGAGCAGCAGCCCACGCTGAGCCAACAGAAGAGTCTTAAAATGCCTGAAGCAGTCCTAGGACAGCCCCCAGCGCGAGGCACTATGGGACTTGCAGTCTACTTCTCCGACGCCGCTTTTTCCCAGCTCGATTCCCTGCCTTTCAACGTCGCTTTTATTCTCTCCCTCCCCTCCCAGCACGCCGACTTCCTGGTCGCCGCACGTCTCACGTACGACTACACTACCCAGAAGTCTCTTCTTCGCTTCCCAGAGCGGCTCCGGCTCCTCAGGACTACAGTTCCCAGAAGTCCTCCGGGGAAGTGCTTACCTCTCTCATTTCCAGGACCACAATTCCCAGAGACTTCAGTTTTACGGCGGTTCTCTTTTTTCTCGAGTTCTTCTTGAGCTGGCTGGGTTTCGCTAGCCAGCCGGCGAGTAACGACGACGTGATCCGTCGTGACCGGGCACGAGGTTTCCTCAGTGGCCCCTTTTGTTCCCCACTCAGTTCTCCGCTTTTTCAGGCCGTCGCGGCTGGCCTGAGCGGTGACCTGGCGGGCCGCGCCTGCGCTCTGCCCCGTTTCCTGCCTGGCTGGTGGCGGCGGCCATTTTGTTCATCCTCCTCCTCCTCCAGCTCCTCCTGGTTGGAGCGCAGTGTCCGGAGCGGGCTGGGGGGAGAGAGCCCGAGAGCAGGGTTCGGTGCCTTTTCCTCTGTCCCCAGCCGGTGCCCGGAGCCCCCCTCCCCTTCCTCCCCACCCCCTCCCTTCCCCAGCCCTGCCCTCCCCCTTGTCCCGGGATCGCTCCGTCGCACCCACCATGATGGAAGACGACGGGCAGCCCCGGACTCTGTGAGTACCCAGACGGGGGGTGCCAGGCGCCTAGAGGCCCGGGCACTGCGGGATGCTATGGGAGGGAGCAAGAGAGCGGGGCCGAAGCCAGGACTCTCGGCGGCTCCCTAGCTGGGGTGGCGCGGACGCGAAGTGCATTCCTCATTTGTCCCTTTTTCCTTGGGAAGGAAGCCCTCCCTTCCCCCAAACACAGTCACTTCCTGGGGTCCGGGGCTAGTTTCGACCTTTTCCTCTCGCGCCCTTCTTTGCAACCCCGTCCTGAGCCGGGCTTTTGCACGGCAGAGTCTGTCAGGCCCGGGAGAGCTCCTGCTCCCCCTGTGCTTTGGGGGCCCTGGGCTGGGCCGGGAGCTGCCGGTCCCCACGGGGGCTGGGCCTGGTGGGGGTGGGACTGGGGGTGGGACTGCGGCCACATCCCCTGCGTGCTGCGAGGAATTAGCACTCACGCCCTCCACGTCCCCAGCTCCAGTCGCTCCCGGCTCTTCTCCCAAGCTAAGCTCTGCGAGGAAGCCGGACACTCTTCCGCCACTCAAGCCCCTACTCTCTTTCTGCCCCACGTGCCCCCGCCCACGCTGTCAGAAACACTCGCCAAGCGCCCGCTACTTTTGAAGTGCAAAAGGGATGCCTCTTGCCGCCGGAGCATCTTTCCTTTCTTGGATGACGAAGTTTACTTTGAGCGCTACCTACGCTAAACTGACAACCAGTTGTTAAACAGCTTTTTGCTCTATTGGTGCTACCTTCTCTATTACATACCTAATCTATTTCTGCGTCGAGCCCTTCGGAGTTGGATAAAATGATATTTTTATCAGCTATTCGATGTGTGTCTTTTGAGTGCTTTTTCTTCCACCTTGCTGTTGCTCTTTACCCTGAAGCCCAAATGTAATGAATGAATTTCATCTTCCCACCGCTTTCCTTCCTTTCCTAATGAAGAGTGATGACTCAGCGTTTGCATTCCTTTCCAACTAGTGTGGCACTCCTTTCTTTTTTCCTGCATTTTTTTTTTTTTTTTAAGTGTGAGTCTAATTAAATGTGTTAAGTTGGGCACTGGGTTTTCCTCGCCTTACGAAGCTCAACACACCTGCTTCGAGTACAAGGAGTCAGTCAGAACGCTGCTTTTGTTTTCTCTTGGCTCTGCCTGGTGTTTATATGACCATAGTTCACTTGGCTCTGCTGTCTGATGGGGTAATTACTTTTTGGGGAATAGATGCAGGTGGAAGGGTGCTCAGGAAGTTTGACTAGTTTCTGATCTCTACTCCTGCCAAAGAAAGATTGCTCAGTCCAGAAAATAGATGTCTTATGTTCAATATTGATAGTTGGGATTTTCATTTTGTTGGGGCGGGGGGGGGTTGCATTTTTTTTATTCCTATTTCTTTAATGTCTCACTAAAGTATCTGCTATACTGTTTTGAGAATTTGAGGCCAACTTAAGCACATCAAATACTTGAATGGAAAGCCTGCTTGGTAGAAGTTTTGTATTTATGTCCTGTGTTGTCTTCCATTTCTGCTCTATTTTCCCAGAAGAGAGAGAATTGGGACAAACATGAAGTTTGTCCCCTAACATCTGTTGAAGTCAAGACTTGGTATTTAGTTAGCAGTGTGTTCTTTGATGGAAGCATCTGGGAAAGCTGGATTTAGGTCTAGCTAGTATGTGTTTAATAAAGATAAAAGTTACATTGTATTTAAAAATCTGAAATGTCACCATTGCATCCTAATAGTTACTGAATAATTGGTAAATTTTCGTGGCACATTTCTGATTAACTGTATCTGTCTCTTCCTTATGAAGAATTCTTGGTTTTGTGCTAAATAATATGCTATTTCAGTACCTTTAATTCGTATCGCTGTCTTTGCATCTGCCTTGTCTTCATCTCCATCAGACCTTAGGCCATAGACTAATAAGCTAACGTCTTTGTGTCACTTGTTTCTTACCCCTACCTTCTCCAATCTCCTGTTCTTTCTCAGAAACACACCTAACTTGTCTATGTTTACAGTTGTCTAAAAAATGTGACATGTATACATATAAGTAAAGAAACATCTTGAGCTTCATTGTACGTGTATGTCAGTACATGTTTACTATTCTGTCTTCCTTTTTCCTTCTCCCACTCTTCTCCATGGGAAGGGTTTTTTTTTTTTTTAGACAAGGACTGCTACATCTTCCTAGGTCTTACCCCTGCAGCACTTAGTTCACTGCCTGGAACATAAGAGGTACTCAAATATTTTACAATGATTATACTTCTTTTCATTAAATTAGTATTAAGTCCGTTTTTTTTAAAGTCCTGATTGATTTAAAATTTTAGGCAGACGTGACTGTCATATGTGGTGCAGTCTGCTGATTTTTATGTATTTTTTTAAAACCTTCAAATGTAAAATTTTGAGATAAAAGCAAATGTTTCACACTTGGATTTTTGTCAGATTTTAATAAAAATAATGCATAACTTTTAAAATGTTCGTTTTATGTATTTCTTCTAAAAGTTCTTTTAGATACAAGTAACGTGATAAAAGCATTGACAGTGACTAGAGGTTGATACCTAGTAGAGTTTTTTGTTTATTTATGGCCATCCTTCTTTTATTTTTCATTGTTATCTATGGATTAGGTTTTCAAGTGGCTAGTATGTTTTAAAGAATGTACTCTTAACAAGTTTATCTTAAACTGTTTCCTTAAAATGCCTGTGTGTTACTAGTGAGGTTTTTTTCCTGCAGACACACACAAGCTAAGACATATGGTTCTATCATCAGAAAACAATATGGTGTTTATAGCCTAGGTAGGTCTTTAAATATTCATTATCCTACAGTATTACTAATTTATTTGATGGTATTTAAAGTGGTATAGAATTGCTTTGATGTTGAGCCTTAAGTTTGTCATATAGTTGCTTTGAAGGTCTGTTTTCTGATATTCTTTGTTCTCCTTTGACATTTTTTGGGGGGTAACATGTATTGGATAACTTTGGGATCTAAAAAAAAAAACCAAGCAAATGAGATCTTGCTGTGTTAACACTGGTGTTGGAGGTGGATTGACTGACACATAGCTTGTAGGACCCACATTTTAGATTTGTGTTGTGGGTAGTAACTTTGAGTGCAGTGATTTGATCCATGGTATATCTGAATGTGTTATATACCACATTAAAATGTAATAGTGTTCAACTGTAGTTTAATTTATTTTCTTCATCTATTTGATACACCAAAATGAGTAGTAGGAATTGTGGATCTGGGATTATACCATGTTATGCAATGCCACCTTTTAAGGCTGGGTTCTAACTGATAAGAGGGTCAGTCCAAAGGAGGAATTAAACCATTGGTTTAGAGCATGATCTGAACCTCTAAGAAGGGCAATAGCAGAAGTAAATACTATTAAATCCCATTATAAAATTGATTAGCTATATCATGGATTTGGCTATAATATGGCTGTAATTAAGCCTCCCATTCAGTTTAATCATATTCTGTTTCTTTAAAATGTGTATGTGTGTTGATCTTCCTTATGCAGCAGGTCTCACTTGTACCTCCTGCACCCTTCCTCCACCCTGCCTCCTTTCTAAAATGAAACATCTGACAAATTGATCCTGTTGCTTAGAGGCCCACTGAAGGATAGTGTTGCAAAATCTCCTTTTATATAGGAACTTTAAAGAACAAAATCAAAAATGTTTCTTTTTTAGAAATTTAGCTTTAGTATCTTGTGTAAAAGTGCTGGTAATTTCAGCTTTTGCAGGGCTAATCTTTTTAGAGTGAGAGCACATTCAGTGTGGAAAAGTATGACTAGTCTTCTGAAAGGCATGATGTTCTTAACTTA
This sequence comes from Sus scrofa, assembly GCF_054392235.1. Classification (NCBI taxonomy): domain Eukaryota; kingdom Metazoa; phylum Chordata; class Mammalia; order Artiodactyla; family Suidae; genus Sus; species Sus scrofa. The sequence continues at coordinate 152,122,471 of NC_139396.1, read as the reverse complement.
AAATTCTGCCCAGTTGGACATAGGAAGTGGTTTGGCAATGTGAACTTTTGCCTGCTGTGAAACCGCCAAGTTCTAGTCTCAAATTTGATTTTTACCCTGTTAGGGATAAAGGCATCATTTTCCATTATTAATGCTTTAGTTCCAATAGTTCTTGTTCTTGGAAAACAAAACAGACCTATATAGTACGTGCCACCCCTCCCCTTGAGTTAAAAATCATTTTGGAATTTCATAAGTGTTTACTCTTTGAATTGACCTCAATATGAGTTTGAGCCATTTGTCTTTTTCTTTTATTTTGTGTATGTTCTTCAAGTAGAGATTTTATATTTAAACCTTTGGAACGTTAGAATGTAGTGACTACTTTATATCCAGAGTAAAAAGAAAGTTAAGTGTAAAAACTATATGTGATTTAGAAAAAAAAAGATAATATTTCAGTATACTACCAAGAGGTGATGTTTTTACTAAATTGGGCGTTGAACATTTGCCTTAAATATTTTTGTTAGTATTTATTTTGGGATAGATAATTTCATGATAATGTCAAGTCCTTAAGCTGTATAGTATAGTATTTTTAAAACTATAAAATGTTTCTTATTAAGTATTACGATGATGGCAAATGTAGAGGAATGAATTACAGAACTCTTAAGTAAAGGAAAATGTCAGATTTGGGTAAAATTAAGGTGAATTATATGGTGAATTATATCCTTTTTATCTTAATAAATTAAGATGTTCTACAAGTTGTTATGGAAGGCCATTTTTATATTAGTTTTAAGAATTTGCTGCTTTACCATTGAACTTTTAGTGGAGATAATTTGAAAAATAGGAAACCTGAAAAGTGGACTTTTTCTATAAATATTTTGTGACAATCTAATCTTAGATTAACATTTTGCTCTTTGTTATTGGTACTTAAAATGTAAATTAATGTATCTAAATGTGCCTCTAGAAATTCTTCAGAAGCACATTTGGCTTGGACTAAAAATCCTATGATTGGAAATGGGTTGGCTTGGACTAAAAATCCTATGGAACAGTAATAGCTTTAATTGTGACTGTTAGGTGTGTAAGGTAAATGCCTATGCAGTTTTTTTTTTCTGGAAAAAAAAATAAATGTTTAAACAGTCACACAGATTTAAAATTATTTAAGTCATTTAAAATTTATTATATTAAGATGATGATTCTGTTTAACTTTGCTACTAATTAACTTTGATATGTGAAAATCATTTTTATCCACTCCTATTCTGTTAGAAATAAGTAGCACTTTAGGTTAGATTAGTATTTACACTTCAGAGACCAATTCATGGTCTCTGTTCATTTTCTTTATAGATAGGTCTACCTTGTACGAAGAGAAATTCCATGGAAATTCAACACGTTCACAAACCCCTATGAGTTTTGTTTTGTTTTTTATTTAAATAAAGACTACTGTCTGACTAGCTCATAAGCCTATAACCTTTCATGACTGCTAGAAAAAGTATGCCTTTGGGTGGCCTACCAATGGATCTGCTCTACTTTAAATATAACAAAAAGGTGCCTAGTTTGTCACTGGTTTAGTCTCCCATTTAAGTAACATTGGACTTGTTTTAGTTTTAAAGCATGTTAAAGTTATTAGCACTCATTGCAACGAAATTCTTAGCTGAAGAAGAAAATGGCAATTCATACTTAGTCAGATTTTTTTTTTTTTTTTTTTGGACATTTAACCTTACTTTTCTCAGTCTGTTTCTCTTTCAGAATATCTCTAAAAGTATGGCACCCATAGATGTAAGGCTTATATTGGTCTCGGTCTCAGTACACAGTTTCCATATGTTATATAGTATAGCTAGGAAAGTAAAACTTTTGCCCTTCTGCTTTCCAGAAGAAACTATGTTAAATTTTACAGCTATTGTTTGGTTTACGAGGATCATAATATGTGAGGTTTAGGAATTACATACTGAGTATTAGAGAGGCTTAAAAGTTTATTAAGCTAAATTAGGATAGATCCATGGTACGAGGTGGTTATCTTTGGGTAGTGTTTTGTTTTGTTTTGTTTTTTTTCTTTTAAACTTAACTATATATTTTTTTATTTTTTAGGGCCACACCCTTGGCACATGGAAGTTCTCAGGCTAGGGGTCGAATCAGTGTTACAGCTGCCCGCCTACACCTCAACCACAGCAAGGCCAGATCCGAGCCGTGTCTGTGACCTGTGCCACAGCTCACAGCCGCGCTGGATCCTTAGCCCACTGAGCGAGGCCAGGGATCGAACCTGAGTCCTCATGGATACTAGTCAGGTTTGTTATTGCTGAGCCATGATGGGAACTCCATACATTTATCTGTATTTAAATTTTTTAAATAAAACACATATATTCCATTTGTAATCTTAAAAAAAAAAAAATCCAAACTTTAGATATGTTGTTGTAGTCAAAAATATACCTGGATTTGTCTTAAATTTTTCCTGAAATTTCTTTTTGTGTGTGTGTGTGGCTGCACTTACTGCATGTGGAAGTTCCCGGGTCAGGGATCAAATCTGCACCACAGCAGCCACCTAAGCTGCTGCAGTGACAATGACAGATCCTTAACCCGCTGCACCACAAGAGATCTCTAGAATCTCCAGATTTTCTCTCAGTTTCTAAAGAAATCTTTATATTTGCTTTGTTATCTACATAAAAATGTATTTTGTTGATTCTGATACATTTTAGACTAGGAAGTTTTATAATTTACCCTGCTCTCCTGAAACAAAACAATGAAGACATAGCACCAATAACAATCCTAATAGCAGGACAGAACAAAACCCTTCAATCTCTTGTGTGTTTTACTGTAACTTTAATTCTGCTCTTTGTTCATGTAATTGCTCTGGTTGGGGGGGGGGGGGGTCTGAGATAAACTCACCTTTTGTCTGATATCCCTCTGTTCAGGTGTTTTAATCAGTATTGGTAGAGTGTGTATGTATGTTATTTTGAATCGTGTTTGACATCTAGAAATTGTAGTTGATACCGGTTTAAATTTTTATTATTTTTTTCTAACAAGATGAGAAAATGACGTATAGGGTATGTGGAATGCTATGCTTTGGGGGTATGCAAGGTCACGTCGATTTGCTCTTTATAAAGTCTTTTGAAGTGATGTTTTAGTAGCCTGAGAACAATTATTGCTTTCCTAAATGAGAGTTAATATTCAAAGGATCAGGCTTAATTGGAAAAATTTTGTTGAAGACAGGAAGTTAAAATGAAAAAAAGTTGATAAGTAAATGATAAAGTTTTAGAACCAGAGCTGAAGGAAGATCGCTGACAGTATTTTTTTTCCTTCCTGTACAGATACGTAGGTAACCTCTCCAGAGATGTAACAGAAGTTCTTATTCTTCAGTTATTCAGTCAGATTGGACCCTGTAAAAGCTGTAAAATGATAACAGAGGTAAGATCCTCCCAGTTCCACGTGTTGTCAGATAGCATGTGTTTAACATTTTAAGATACATGAGTCAATTAGTACTGTTTTAAACCTCGAGTTACTAGATAGATTCTTGTTTGTTGTGTTGACTTATTTGATTTGGCTGACAGACTAAGTTTAGAATGGAGTTTTATTTGAGAGGACAAAGTTTCTGTGCTGTTACTCTCAAATGCTTCTTTGTGATGTAGTTATCTTCAGGTGATTCTGCTTATAAAAATTGTTAGAGCGTATCTCAAAATGTTGAAAAACTAGATGATGTTTCGTACATTTCCAATAGGAGTGTTACATTTCCAATAGGAGTGTTACTGGTGTGTGTAAAACATGAGGTTATTATGCGCATAGTGCTACACAACAAATTTGAACATTTTTAGTAAATAGTGACTGAACAGCTTTATGTAGATAGGAATTTAAGTTGTTGGAATAATAATTGTTTTCTTCTTTTTCCAAAAAAATCTTACTTTTTATCTTTTCTTGGTAAAGACCGTAGCAGTGCCCAGTGACATGTGTTTCAGTTTGTTTTTTTCTTTTTTGTTTATTAACACTTGGGGGGGGTACTAGTATGTACTGGATACCACTATAAGTGCTAGAAATACAGTGATGAGTAAGACAGTTCCAGCCCCATAGAATTTTCCAGTCTAATGAGGGAGACAGAGGAGTTAGCAAACACTAATGATAGAGGAAAATAAATGCTGTGGAAACTGACAGGTTCGAGTGCTCTGGAAGCATTTGGGTCCATGGTCTTGGGTCAGGGGAGGATCCCTGGAGGATTCAGTGTCTAGGCTGAAAACTGAAAGGGATAGTTGTGGAAACTGACTAGATAGGAACTTGAGGAAGAAGGGATTCCAGGTAGAGAGAAGAGTGTTGATCTTGCCTGATAGACAGAGGGCAGGAGTGTTTGGGAGATAGGGGAAAAGATAGAAACTGTAACAAGGCTAGAGTTTCAAATGGGATTAAGAGATGCCAGGACTGTTAAAAACCTACAAAGCAAATTGGCCTTTTGATTTTTCGTAACTAATGATAATCATCATTGTGTTATATTATATCTTCTTTTCTTCTTGTCTTTGATTATATGCATTCTCTCATTAATCGAAATTTTACTTTGTTTTGGCACTATTCAAAGCATAATGCAGAGGTAGACCAGTGAGGGTCCCAGCGTTTGCATATTAGTGAGAGTCTTGTAGATAGCAGGTAAACTAGATAATTCCAGATAGGAATAAGAGCTATCAAGAGAATAAAACAGTTGATGGCAGTTGATGGGAGTGTTGGTGCTCTGTAGGCTGGGTGGTGAGGGGAAAGGTGTCTTGCTGCAGTTGGCATCTATTTTGTGAATGTAACAATACAGTTTCTTAAGGAGACAGGAACTAAAGTTCCCTGATTTAATGTTGAGGCTTTTTGGTTATGGTTTGTGGTCTAGAAATCTCTCTTCAGCAAACATTTGCTCCAAATCAAATTTTAAAAGAACAAATGAGTCTTATTAGACTGGATGTTTGCTGTGGGATCCAATGTTGAGTACTATCAGAAATCACCTCTTCAGGGGTTCCCACTGTGGCTCAGCGGTAACAAACCCAGCTAGTATCCATGAGGGCTCCAGTTCGATCCCTGGCCTCTCCCAGTGGGTTAAGGATTTGGCATTGCTGTGAGCTGTGGTGTAGGTTGCAGATGCAGCTTGGATTCCACTTTGCTGTGGCTTTTGGCATAGGCTGGCAGCTACAGCTACCATTGGACCCCTGGCCTGGGAACTTCCATGTGCTGTGGGTGCAGCCCTTAAAAAAGAAGAAAGCAAGCCCGCGTTGCTGTGGCTCTGGTGGCCGGCGGCTACAGCTCCGATTAGACTCCTAGCCTGGGAACCTCCACATGCCTCGGGAGCAGCCCTAGAAAAGGCAAAAAAGACAACTAAAAAAAGAAAAGAAAAAAAAAAAGAAGGAAGGAAGAAATCAAGAAATCACCTCTTCGAGCTGAGACAGGAATGACAGGATGGCACCATCTACATTAAGAGCTGGAGGCCTTGAGTTGGTAATGAGCTTGGTGTATTTGTAGAACCAAAGACCAGAGTGGCTGGAACCTGGTGAATGGTGAGAAATGAGTCTAACGAGGTAGGCAGGCAGGGTCCACTAGGGCAGTAGGGGCCATGACAAGAGTGTTCAGATTTTACTCTGATTGCAGGAAGGGTTTTTAAAAGCAGGGTGTTAAAGTACTCTTTATTTGCATTTTAAATATTACTCTATTTGGAAAATGAGTGTTGTATGTAGAATAGATTGGAAGGGGCAAGAGTGGAAGGAGAGGGAAACCAGCTGGGTTTAATTTCACTAGTCTAGGTAATAGATGATGTGGAGGGCTTGTTCTTTCGGGTGGTAGCCATAGACATAGAGGGATAAATTTGGGATATATTTTGGAGGTAGAATCAATAGGACTGGCTTGGCTGTGGGATACAGGGAAAGGAAGACATCAAGAAAGACCCCTAAGGAGTTCGCGCTGTGGTGCACTGGGTTAAGAATCCGACTGCAGTGTGTTGGATCACTGCAGAGGCACGGGTTTGATCCCCAGCCTGGTGCAGTGGCTTAAAGCACCTGACTTTGCCACAGGTGTGGTTTAAGTCACAGCTGTGGCTCAGATTCATTCCCTGGCCCTGGTGGCTTCCATATGCCATGGGTGTGGCCATAAAAAAAAGATGGGAGTTCCCATTGTAGCTCATTGGGTTAAGAACCTGACTAGTATCCATGAGGATATGGGTTCGATCCCTGGCCTTGCTCAGTGGGTTGTGGATCTGGGGTTGCCACAAGCTGCAGTGTAGGTCACAGATGTGGCTCAGATCCAACGTTGCTGTTGCTGTGGCCATGGCGTAGGTTGGCAGCTACAGCTCTGATTTGACTTCTAGCCTGGGAACTTCCACCTGCCATGGGTGCAGCCCTAAAAAGACAAAAAAAAAGACCAACAGAGACCCATGTTGATGATACTAGCTTGCAGGGGTTTTTGAAGCCATGGGACTGAATATGGTCTAGTTCCTATATCTAGAAAGTGCTGATAGAGAAGAGTAGAGGGGTCTGAGTTCAAGCCCTGAAGCATCTCAACACTTGTGTGACATTTATAGTTTGAGTTTAGGAGGAAGAGATACCTTCGGAAAGATCCTCCAGTGAGGAAACAGGAAAACCAAGAGAATATGGTAGAATCTATAGGAGAATGTTTAGAAGAGGAGGAGAGTTTGAGAAACATTAGGTAAAGATTTATTTTAGCAGTTTTTGTTTTTTTTTAACTTGTGTGTGCACAGCCACTTGAGGGGTAGAGGGATTTGAAATGAACTTTCACAACTTACCTGTGTTCTACAACTCCTACATTTGAACTTGTAAATAGTTGTAAAATTTTCTCTCTCTTGACATTTATGTCATCCAACAAAAATTGGTGACAGTTGGAGTTTCCATTGTGGTTCAGTGGAATCGAACCCGACTAGTAACCATGAGGATGTGTGTTCGATCCCTGGTCTCTCTCAGTGGGTTAAGGATCCGGCGTTGCCATGAGATGTGGTGTAGGTCACAGACGAGGCTCAGATCTGGTGTTGCTATGGCTGTGGCATAGGCCAGCAGTTGGATCTCTGACTCCACCCTTGGCCTGGGAATTTCCATATGCCACGGGTGTGACCCTAAAAGAAAAAAAATTGGTGACAACACCAGAATAAGGACACAGTTGATTTTAGAGTGTTACTTGGTGGTGGTGTAAATGGGAAGCTTGCAAAGGTGTGGACTCTAGTACATACTATTATTTTGTTTTTTATTTGCGGGTTTTGTTTTTTTGGTTTTTTTTTTTGTCTGTGCCTGCAACATACCAAAGTTCCCAGGGCAGGGATGGAACCCGAGCTGCAGCAGTGATGGCAGGTCCTTAACTGCTAGTCCACCAGGGAACTCTAGAGTATTATTTTCTTTTCATAAATTTTATTTTTAATAAATGCAAAATCTTTTTCCCCTTAATTTTACTTTTTTTTTTTTTACTTTAGTTACTGTTTATCTTAGATTCTAGCCTGCCCTGTATACTATCGTAAGTATATATTATCAATTCTAAGGCGAATGTTAAACTTTAACATTTCTGGCAGATGGGAGGTGACAAAAATCAGTGGTATCTTCAGAGAGATAAAATGCAGTGTGAGGAGTTCCCGTCGTGGCGCAGTGGTTAACGAATCCGACTAGGAACCATGAGGTTGCGGGTTCGGTCCCTGCCCTTGCTCAGTGGGTTAACGATCCGGCGTTGCCGTGAGCTGTGGTGTAGGTTGCAGACGCGGCTCGGATCCCGCGTTGCTGTGGCTCTGGCGTAGGCCGGTGGCTACAGCTCCGATTCAACCCCTAGCCTGGGAATCTCCATATACCGTGGGAGCGGCCCAAAGAAATAGCAACAACAACAACAACAAAAGACCAAAAAAAAAATAAAATAAAATAAAATAATGCAGTGTGATGTAAATATAGTAGTGGAATATGTGTGTACATGCACGTATGTACATTGAATGGGATCTAGGTTACTAGTTAGACTTCTGTGTATTTTGTTACAATGATCAGTGTTTTCCTTAGAGATCTTTAGGGCAGGAAAGGTAGGGGAAGTTGACTAGCACCAATTTATTTATTTATTTATTTATTTTGTTTTTTTTTTTTTTTTTTAGGGCTGCACCCACGACATATGGAGGTTCCCAGGCTAGGGGTCTAATCAGAGCTGTAGCTGCCAGCCTACGCTTAACAGCCACAGCAGCGTGGGATCTGAGCAGGGTCTGCGACCTACACCACAGCTCATGCAACACTGGATCCTTAACCCACTGAGCTAGGCCAGGGATCGAACCTGCATCCTCATGGGTACTGGTCAGATTCATTTCTGCTGAGCCATGACGGGAACTCCAGCTAACACAATTTAGCTTCTTCTTTGCCTTTAAATCCTTCAGTGAATGGCACTGGTAAGTGTTAACTCCTTTACAAGAGGAATTTGAGTGCGTTTCTATTTGGCCTCTTTTCTATTTCCTTTCTCTGCCTTGTAAGAACAGCATTCACGTGGCTACAACAGTAGGATTTTGTATGGGAGCCCATAGTTTTCTTGTCAGTATTAATGATTACACTTTTTTTCTCTCAAGGAAATGCCTTCTGGTTGCTTCACCACTATTGTTTTAGACGTCTTATTTTGGATTTTTCTTCCAAAACTTTCCTGGAATGAAAAACAGTGGTTGTTGAAAAGAGCTTTATTTTATCTGGTATTTTAATCCCTTGTAAGTGCAACTGGAATTCTACATTTTGAATGTTTTTTAGGGTGTTTTACAGTGATGGATATTTTTAACCTTATCTAAAAAATGTGTTTGTACAGTGGTATAACTATTCAGTATAGGTTATATTCTTATAAAATTCATTTCCATTTTGGTTGATAGTGATGATATACTTACTATACTTTAGGTACTTTCTCATCGTCCTTATAAATATCTGTTTGACAGTGACCATCAAGCATAGTATTGCAGAATATAAAAATAAAGATTTCTCACATTGGTGTTTTTGTGATATAAAATTGTAGCTTTGTCTTAGAATATTTTATTCACACACATTTTCAGAAAATCTTTTCTTCATCACTAGTATATATATATTTTTGGTCTTTAGAAGACCGGATTCAAAGTGAATAGAATCTCTAGTGCTTTCGAAGATTTTAAAAGGTAGGGAATTCATTTCAGCAGCTGGTTATAATCTGAATTTCTTCTGTTTTCACTCTCATTCCTTCCTTATCCAGAAAAGAAATACGTAATCTCATCTCATCATATATAGCACTAATCCTAGTTTCATTCAGGAGTAAAGTTTGTAAAGTTGGTTCATTTCTGTATTTTTTTATAGTCATGGGATACAGTTTATGAAGGATTATGATGCATAAGTAGAATTCATCCCTTTGAAAATAATGTTGGGAGAGAAGAGCAGTGGTAAGGAGTGGTCCTCATCTATCAAATCTGAACTTGAGGTTTTGTTTGGTCTAATATAAACTTCTATTTTATATTCAGCATACTTCACCAGAATTTTGTATTTCGATTTAATACTGATAGTCTTGATTCTGTGTTCCATTGTAGTTCTGTTTGAGTACAACAGTATTCTGAGGTGCATAGTCAGTTGTAGGTGTAAATTTTATTTTGAAATTGTTAGGCTTTCATAAGCTTGTGCAGTCTCACCTCGTACATTCCTAGCTATCAGTAATGTTTTTTCCTGGATTTTCTTCTCAGCAACCCGATAGCAGAAGGGTCAACTCTTCTGTTGGATTTTCTGTTTTGCAGCATACAAGCAATGACCCATATTGCTTTGTGGAATTTTATGAACACAGAGATGCAGCTGCTGCATTAGCTGCTATGAATGGGAGAAAAATTTTGGGAAAGGTAAGATAATAGAATGGTGGCACCTTATGAATGTATATATTTGCATGTCAGGTTATTTTGTGTTCTTCCTTTAGCAAGTTTTTAAACAAATATTCAGCTTTGCCAAGTGATGGTTTTGCTTTATTCAGCCTAGTACTTTTACCAAAATAATCCTGCTTGATAAATGATTTAATAAGTGGTAAGTGTTATGATTCACAGTGAAATACCTAATAATTGTATTAAATATAATCTTTATTTTTAGGAGGTCAAAGTAAACTGGGCAACAACACCAAGTAGCCAGAAAAAAGATACTTCCAGTAAGTACTTCTGCTGCATTTTACTGTGGAGGAGTTCTGAAATTATCCTGGCAGCATTACCAGCTCAAAGAGGGTTTTTTCTTCCTTTAGTGTTGCCTAAGAAAGATTTCGTCGCTAACTTCTTAAGTATTTGATTGCCAAATGCTTTGATTTCAGATCATTTCCACGTGTTTGTTGGGGATTTGAGTCCAGAAATTACAACAGAAGATATCAAATCAGCATTTGCCCCCTTTGGTAAAATATCGTAAGTATCATAATCAATACTATACCCAGTAGTGATAGGCAAGATTGTATATGATTAACTTGTATCAGAACTAAGATTTTCTTTCCCTAGTTAGTGTGATTTTTTTGTTTGTTTGTTTGGTTTGTTTTTTTGATCAGTAGGTGTTGTTGAAAATGTTAATGTCATTTCAGTGTTTTGGGGTCTTGTTTTCATCTAATCCTGTGTATAACATGTTAAAAATTTTTAAGTAATTCTGTTTGTTATCTTTAAAGCAGATGGTTGGGTGATAAAACCTATTATAAAATCTAGCTTTTTGTCAAATGTTTTCAGATTTTGGTGGTTAAAGAAATGGGTTAAACAAAAATAAATGTGATTTATACTGTGTATTAAACTTTTATAGGAGTTTATAAGTGGGGGAAGTAGGTAAATTTTGGGGTGTGCTGTGGTGAAATTAGAAATGTATATGTTTAATTATAATGATAAATGTGTTTTGATATTTTAGCTGAAAAATAGCACTATTACAGTATTGAAATGTTTTAATGTCTGAGCCATAAATGTGGGATTAATCAGTAGATTTTTTTTTTTTTTTTTTTTTGTTAGTGGTATTTGATTCTGCTTGTTAGGGCCCAATTGTGATTTGATTTTTTTTTAAACAAAGTTTATGATCAGATTTCACTGTGTTACTTTATCAACTATATTGGGAAATTAAAAGTGGTTACAAGTTGATAAAATGTTTGTCATAGTTTATCTTTCTGATTAAAATCACTTTATTTCCTGTGGATTTAAATTTAATGTTTTAGTACTACTTTACAGAAATGCTTCAACTAAGAACAACAATACATTTCTCTCTATAATTTGTTGTTCTATAGAGTTTATTGATAGATTTAATTCTTAATTTTCTATTCTGATATTTGCTTTGCTTTTTAATTTCTAAATGTGGTAAGTAGTACTGTTTTAAAAATCAATATAAAAAATAATAAAGGTTGCTGTTTTTCAATCTTTATTTATACCTGAGACCTGCAGTTTTTCTGAAGTCCAAGTCACAATTAAAAGTAATAGCATTCTGGTTATTTTGCAGAATTGCTCATAAGAATGGACAGGATCTTGAAGGCTAACTGCAAGGAACTGTGCACACTGGAACTCAGTTGTAGATTTTTTTCTCATTTCTATTTATTCTTATTATACATTATTTATATATACATATTTTAGTATTTACATTTTAACATTCTATATTCAGTGGAGTTCTATATTTCCAATCATTTTAACTTACTCACTAAAATTTCTGTGTAAATTTGTTGTTTTCGTACTGGTGTGCTTAGCATTGTTGTTAGTTTTTTATTCTCCTTTCTTAAATTTCTGAAAATGTCAATTTTTCAAAATTTACAGCTGCCCAAACTCCAAAATGATGGTAGAGAATTGACCAAGAAAAATAAAGAAATCTGTTAACAGGCCATGTATGCCTTTTTAATTCCTATTTTTTCCTCTTTTTCAATTTTTTAATATTTCATATATTTTGTATCACTAGGCAGAAGACATTTAACTATTTAGAAATTGCATGGTAAAGTAGTTAGCATTGTTACAGTAATTTATAGAAGCAGTAAACCTTAGAGGACACTAGCCGATAGAATATTAGAAAAGGAAACTATTGTTCCTATTAATCTTCAAATTTGAGCATTTAGTTTAGAAAGCACAGGCTATTTGATTAGGTTGCATGTTTATTACATGTTTTTGTCCTACTGCTTTTTTCTAACAGGTAAAGAAGCGTTAGGGAGAGTTCAGGAATGGCAGTAGTTAATTAGGGCTAACTGAAATTTTATTTAAAAAAATGCTCACAATACAGTGTGTGTGGTTCCTTTTAGTTTTTATTTTGAGGATGACTCTTACTTCCCTCATTTAGCTGTGCTTCTTTTCACAGGGATGCCCGAGTAGTTAAAGATATGGCAACTGGAAAATCTAAAGGCTATGGCTTTGTATCTTTTTATAACAAACTGGTATGTTTTTTTAACTCAATTTAAATTTAATACAAGACTTAGTCATTAATAAATATTTTTGGATGTTAACTGTAAACAACTGGGAGTCCCTTTGTGGCAAAGTGGGTTAAGGATCTGGTGGTGTCACTACAGTGGCCTGGGTTGCTGCTGTGACACAGGTTCAAGGAACTTCCGCATGTTGCAGGCAGGACCAAAAAAAGCCTACAAACAACTATTGTGTAGCTTTGTCTGTTTTAATAATAGGGTATAGTTTGTTCTTTTCATTTGTAAGCTTGGAAATAACTGGGGAAACAGAGGTTGATACCTATATTCTTCCTTACAGAGTGTTAAAGTTTGCATTTGTGACTTGGTAACAATAAGATGTGTGATAGAAGTAAAGCTCAAAACTGGAACAGATGAGCTAATCTCAGAATTTGGAAGGAAGTTAAATTATATTTATCCTAACCACAAAAATCTTAGTTTTAGCTTTTTAATTATTCATATTTTTGTAGGTGGGATATTAATGACTACAGCAAATTGTGTAAATGAAAATTTAAGCAGTTCCTCTTGATTTTTGCATGTATTTAAGAAAGGGGTACCAAAATATCTTAAGTATTCACATTAAATATAGCATCAGATAATAAAATGGGCGTTGGGGAGTTCCTGCTATGGAGCAGTGGGTTAAGGATACATTGTTGCTGCAGCTGTTGGCGTAGGTTGCAGGTCTGGCTCAGATTCGATCCCTGGTCTGGGAACTTCCATATGCCACAGATGCTGCTGAGAAAGAAAAATTATTGGCAGCCGTTTTACAGCATTCTAAATCATAATGAAGAAGTCTTTTGTCTTAAGTTTTAAATCTTGTGTTATAGTCAAAATCTGTTAGAATGTAGATTGGGGGAGTAGGTTGAAGAGTTTTTTTAGATATTCTTCAGTAAAAATGTTATATTACAAATCAACTGTTAAATTAAGATATTTGAAAACTTTGTCCTTTTTTGGTAATCAGTGGGAGTGATTTTTCTTTGCATATTTGAATTACAGATTTTTTTTGTCTTTTTTTAGGGCTGTACCTGTGGCATATGGAAGTTCCCAGGCTACAGGTCTATTTGGAGCTGCAGCTGGCAGCCTACACCACAGCTCAATGAGGCAGCATTGAGCAGGGCCAGGGATCAAACCCGCGTCCTCATGGATACTAGTTGGGTTCATTACCGCTGAGCCACAATAGGAACTCCCAAATTATAAATTTTTCTTGATGCTTAAATGCTGTCCTGGTATAAAAATGGCTTTAATGAATCACTCGAGTTCAGTTCACTTGTGAAATTCAGTTTTATTTTAGGATGCTGAGTGAATTCATTTACTGATAAGATTTATTGGATCCAGTGGTGCCAGCGTTTTGTTTCATCTTACTGGGTCTTATATACCACCATTTTCTGTGTTTGTAATTGCTCTTTTTTTTATTTCTCTCTTTTTCTCTGTAGGATGCAGAAAATGCAATTGTGCATATGGGAGGTCAGTGGTTGGGTGGTCGTCAAATCAGAACCAATTGGGCCACACGTAAACCACCTGCACCTAAAAGTACACAAGAAAGTAAGAAATGTCTGCTTTACATGTTTTTATGGATACCTCAAAAAATCATGTGTTTAGTCTTAATTTCTTAAAATTTGAATTTTATTAGTATTCTAAGACTCATTTCATCTTCAGTGTAATTGTCTGAAAGTAACTGGGCTTTGATGTAAGTATATTTGGAGTTGTGAATCAGCAAATTTTACAGGTCAAGTCATAGTGTCAAGAGAAAAAATTCTGTTTCTCCCTACATTGAGGCACATCTTAATAGTATACAGTAATCAGTTTCACAGTGCTGTATAACTACCAACATTTTTGGTTTTTTTCTGCATGTAGATAACACTAAGCAGTTGAGATTTGAAGATGTAGTAAACCAGTCAAGTCCAAAAAATTGTACTGTGTACTGTGGAGGAATTGCTTCTGGGTTAACAGGTATAGTGTCTGGTTTTCTAATTCCCTTCTCTGGAGCTGCACTGTTAGTATTTTCATGATAACATGAACCTTAAATTATTTGTATGTTTTTGTTTTTCAGATCAGCTTATGAGACAGACATTCTCACCATTTGGGCAAATTATGGAAATCAGAGTTTTTCCGGAGAAGGGCTATTCATTTGTCAGGTAAAATTCTACGTATAGTTTTGTTACTTGTACATTTGATCCATTTCTTTCAGTTATATCATTTGTTCCCTTCAGGTATTAGAGTTTGTTATTTTAGGACTTCGTTGCAATGTAGAACTATAAACTACCTTCATCATGTACTTTAGTTATAAACTAATGAGTTTCTGTGTTACTAAGTTCTTTTAAAAAATCAAAAACAAAAAAACCTCATTCTCTTTCTCTTAGATTTTCCACCCACGAAAGTGCAGCCCATGCCATTGTCTCAGTGAATGGTACTACGATCGAAGGACATGTTGTTAAATGCTATTGGGGTAAAGAATCTCCTGATATGACTAAAAACTTCCAACAGGTAATTCGATTTTTCATAGCACTTTTTAAGGTTTCCATCTTACATATCTACATAAAAGCTTTAGAAACACCATTTAAAAGAAAACAAAGTGAAAAACAACAACAAAAAAGCATTTAGCTGCTTTCAGTTGATTTTGTTAATGCTATTTCAAAAGTGATTATTTTGTGGTATTAACTGAATCTTAATACTTTCTTTTCACAGGTGTCACCACCCCAATAAACTTAGACAATGATAAATAACAGAGTCCTATTCACATAAGGGTGCTTACTTAGTTTTTCTCTTCCTTGTCTCCCACTTTCTTCAAATACTGTGTTTTCTTTCTTGTTCCCTAAAACAGTAATTTGCTTTTTCCTAGGTCGACTATAGTCAGTGGGGCCAGTGGAGCCAAGTTTATGGAAATCCACAACAGTATGGACAGTATATGGCAAATGGGTGGCAAGTACCACCTTACGGAGTATACGGGCAGCCATGGAATCAACAAGGATTTGGAGTAGAGTGAGTTGTTTGAATTTTTCTAGAATGGAAATAGATATGACTGTGACAAAAGGAATTAAAAAGTGTGTTTTTCTAAGGAGAGTCTGCTTAAACATTGAACTATCTGGCATGTACAGGCATTGTAGAAACCTTATGCAAAAGGATTTGTAATGCTAAAAATTTGCTTTTTATTATCTAGGTAGAAAGGGAGGTTGGGGTAATAACATTTGGTTTGTCCTACTATCTCTGTGAGTAGTTGGTAGAATTTGATTTACATTTCTTTTTCTTTTTTTTTTTAAGTGCTGCACCCGTGGCATATGGAACTTCCCAGGATAGGGGTCAAATTGGAGGTGCAGCTGTCGCCTTCCACCACAGCCACAGCAACACCAGATCTGAGCTGCATCTGTGACCTACACCACAGCTCGTGGCAACACCAGATCCTTAATCACTGAGCAAGGCCACGAATCTGTGTCCTCATGGATGCTAGTCAGGTTTGTTACTGCTGAGCTACAGCAGGAACTCTTAGATTTTTTTTTTTTTAATTTGCTTTTTTAGGGCCGCACCCGCAGCATGTGGAGGTTCCCAGGCGAGGGGTCTAATCAGAGCTACAGCTAACGGCATACATACATACAGCTGCAAGCAACGCCAGATCCGAGCCACGTCTTCGACCTACACCACAGCTCATGGCAACGCCTGATCCTTAACCCACTGAGTGAGGCCAGGGATCGAACCCAAGATCTCGTGGTTCCTAGTCAGATTTGTTTCCTCTGTGCCGTGATGGGAACTCCCTACATTTCTAATATACTATTTTATCTACTTGTTTATTTTTGTTTGGAAAAGATCTTTGTCTAGGTGTGTTCAGAAATGATCTATGCCTGTTGGCTTGTGTGAGAAGTCTCTGAGATTTATCTGATACAAAGCAGCTTGCTTTTCTTCCTTTGTTGATAGATTGTGTTGGTCCCTTTTACTTTTCCCCCCAGACCAGCCCAGACCTTTATTTTCACCAATTCCTTCTCTTTCCAATGTGAACTTGTGTCTTTAAAATTGTTTATAGGGAATTCCTGTTGTGGCTCAGTGGTAACGAATCCAACTAGTATCCATAAGGGTGCAGGTTCAATCCCTGGCCTCATTCAGTGGGTTAAGGATCTGGTGTTGCTGTGGCTGTGGCACAGGCCGGTAGCTATAGCTCCAATTTGACCGCTAGCCTGGGAACTTGCGTATGCTGCAGGTGCAGCCCTAAAAAGCAAAAAAAAAAAAAAAAAATTGCTTATAAACTGATATACCATGTGTGTATGCAGTACATGCGTCATACACCGTGCAGTAGATGAAGTGTTGAATCATTTGTCATTTTTTAAGAATCAGTTTTGAGATACTTTGGATACTTTTTGTAGAAGTCATTATGTTGTTATTTAAGCACAAATTTAAGACTGATATTGGAGTGTGTACTTCGCATATGTGGATGAAGTGTCATTTATTTCTTTGCTCTTTGTTGTAGGTATGTTGATTTCTTGTCTATTCTATAAAGCAGCTTGATTTTTGCATAAATTTATGTAGATAATTTTTTCTTTGTGTTTGCTAAAGTTTTTTTTTTTTTTTTTTTTCTTCCTTGCAAGTCAATCACCTTCAGCTGCTTGGATGGGTGGATTTGGTGCTCAGCCTCCCCAAGGACAAGCCCCTCCCCCTGTAATACCTCCTCCCAACCAGGCTGGATATGGCATGGCCAGTTACCAAACACAGTGAGCTGGGACTCTAAACAAAATGTAATTCATGATAGCTTCAGTTTCCTTGTGACATTCTGAAGACATGAAAGTAGACATCGGAAAATGAAAATATTTATTTTAAAAATTGAAATGTTTGGAACCTTTAGCACAGCTTTGCTTTGGTGAAGGACACATGTCTTCTAGTTCTGCCTTTTTAAGTTTTTGTTCATGATGGATATGAACATGATTTTTCTTTGTGTACAAAAACTAAAATAAAGTCAATAAAGACAATTCTGACTACAAATTTTGATATAATAGGAGAAATGGGTAATACATTTTGATTCTTAGATACTATTCCATTTTTATCTTGCTGTTCAGTATTTTAACTCACTGTGTTTTTAAAAGAGCAAAAAAGGGAGGATTGTGAAAAACTGGGAATAACATATGAGTTCATCCTGAACCTTGATATTCCCTTCCCCTCCTCTGAGGTGGACCACATTCGAAGTCAGCAGAAAAAAGTGTGACATTGAGAAGAGATGCATGATTTTGAAGTCGCTTTGGAGGAAGTACTTTCTCTGTGCCTAAAGAAACCGAAGCCAGACTGACAAAAGAAATTTGCCATCTAAATAAGGGACAGCATTGTTTCAGTTACTTGAGCAAATGTTGGTGGTCCACATTAAGACATATTTTTAAAACTTTAAAAAGTGTTGATTATTAAAGCTGTAGTGAATTACATTTCATTTTGGGGGGAAAATTCAAAGTATGGTGTTTATATTAAAGTCAGTCATACTTATGCTTTTACATGAAGTTTAAATGATATACATTGTAAATAATTGAATACAGTGTTTAAAAAGCATGCTTCAACATAGAAGTAGCAGTAATGTAATTATTTGAAGTAACACTTAACACACTCCACTGCATTGAATGCAATGGATGAATAAGAATGTTTAAGACTGACATTTCCAAGGTTGGCTACTATGTAAAATTAAAATTATACAAATTACTATACAGAAAAAGCCTTAACTTTAATTTCATATAAATCTTTGATTCATTAGTACATTTTAAAATGTCATTGAAAATTAGATTTTTTTTTCTTTTTTTGCTTTACATCAGTTGGTATGTAAATACCTGGATTAAAACCTTGTAAACCTATTTCAAGGTTCCTATAAGTTGTAAAGTACAACTGTTTTTTAAAAAATCTTGGGGTGTTTTTTAAAATTAGATATATTTTGCCCAAGAATTTTTTTAACAAAATTGCTTAAAAAAATCTTAGACACTTTGATGTACCAATTTATAATTGGATACTCAATTTACTAGTACACAGAGTTGTGACTTTTATTTTTAATTAATTTTTTTCCTTGTGGGTAGTGTGCATGGGATGATAAGCCTGAACAGAGGCTGAGTTGTATGTGTGCAGAGTTAGTAAACGAATTGATTGGGTAGGTGTATATGATTGATGTTTGCTTTTGAGGTATTTTTCAGGCCATGTGGATAAAATCTGTCTCAAATTTCTATCGTAACAGGAATGTAAAAGAGATGAAATCCTATGTATTTGAATTCTGACAGCTAGGGGGTGCAAATGTTTAGGCAGTGTATTTGAAATGTTTTGAGGCCTGAACACCAAAATGAGAAAACTCTACAGTTAAGTAATAAGATGCAAATAGCACCCACAAAATACTATTTTTTAAATGTTTGAAGCTACAATTTGCTTTAAAATGATGGTTTTATAAATTGGTGACCACAATAATTTTGGTATTTTCCTTCTTCCCCCATTTAGAAATGTATTAAACATAAAATTTTACAGGGTCTGAAGTTACTCATTTTCAGGCCAAATTTTTTATGGCACTTTAGTTTTAACCACAGTACTCATCTATTATTACACTCTTATTTTAAAATTTACCCTTAGTTTTTTTTGTTCATGGTTAGCATCTTTGGGGGATGTTATGGAAAAGTTACTTTATATTTTATAAGGAGAACATTCAAATTATATCAGTTATGCCTCCTAGTTAAACATTTCTTAAACATATGGGAAACTTGAATTAAAGATTTTTTTTAATATATATTGATAAAAGCCTATTAAACTCTCAGTTTGCCTTTTTTGGTCTACCAGTAAATTAAGTAGCTTATTGCAGTACCAGCTAAATATAGCTTCAGTGTTTCCTGATTGTATGTTCTACAGTTTAATAAAATGACCCAGACCAGTAATACTGCATAGTAAACATGACTGAAGTGTCCTTCATCTTAATCCGAAAGACCGAGACTACATGCTCAGTTCAGGTGATGGGAGTTTTTCATATTAAATGGTTTTTAAAATATAAAGCTACTTATCCAAATGAAATGCACCACTTTAAAATACAACTGTCAAGCTAACGCAGACTGAAGACCATAATACAAACTGAAGTCAGTGCTATCTTGATCCAGTTTAAGCCTAAGAATCGTTGCCTTTTCCATGTTCCTTAAAAACAGCAGCAGAGATTCTTTGGCATGCAAGAAAATGTTTATTTCATAATCATTTTCTGATCTGATTTATATTTGGTGATGTGTTTCTGACTGCCATCTCCCTTGCTCTAATCTCTCTACTAGTATTTCCCCTCCCATGCCATGACCACTTGATTTTTATGCCTGCTGGCAGTGAGAGGCTGAAATGACTGGCCAACTTAAGCCAAAGCTGTAAACCACAGTTGAAGTAAGTCTTTCAATAAAGACGAGACTATATAAGTGGCTTTTTCTTATTGTCGTTTATTACATAATTATTCCTTCCAGGCTGCAATTCCATTTTAAGTTATTAATAAGGTATGTAGAGTGTTTATATATATCCAGGACCTATATCTGTCTTTCGTGTAAGTGATAAAATCTGTTTACTTTGTTGGATTAAATTTAATTTCTGGATATGGAGTAGAGATTTGCATCCTTCTAAAGACGTATGCTCTGTTGAATATTAATATAGTAAGAGCTCATTAGAGTCCACAAATAATAGGAACCATCATTTTACCATTTCTAGATTGATCTTTGGTAGTACTTGTGAGTAAAGATTGCATTCAACAGACAAAGTAGAAAAATTTAATATGTAGACAGACACTCTCTAGCAGGTATACCCAAATTTAAATCTTATCTATTTATTGAAAGTTAGCGTTTGGGCTTCCATTTAATATGATGTAAACATTGAATTTGCACTTTTAGTATGTGTTAGAAAGATGCAAAAATTATTTAGACTTTTAGTATTATGTAAGCTTTCTCAAGAGGTCCAAAAGACCGGGTTTTGTTAAATATGAATTCTGCTGCATGTAATGGTCATCTGCTAATGTCCAGTGTTGTTCAGGTGTATCACAGTAAATTATGTTTCCGTCTATTGCATTTTTAAACTAGGAAGTGTCAGTAATTACGACATTTTAAAAAGGTGTTATTCTAAACTGTAGTCTAATATGGTATGCAAATGCCATGTTAGTATGAAAAATGGGCTTGTGCCTATGTAAATTGGGTCTGTTTTGGGGAAGAGGGAGGTCTGTTTTTTTGAATTAGTGCAGATACACTAGAAACTGTGATTCACAAGGTACTCTGTGTAAGTACCTCTTTTAGGGACAAGAAAAACTTGATTTTCGAATTGCTCCAATGTGAAAAGTTCATTTTATATCTAGGAAATAGACAAAGGGGAAATTAAATATATTTTTTTATCTTAGGCAAAAAAGTGGGGGAGTAGGGGGTTTTAATACTCATTGATCCTTTTGTTGAAGTAGGCTTTTGTCCTAGGGAAAAGAATATTAATCTGTATAACATTCATAGTTTGTTTTTTAAATAATGTGGCTTAGAGTAACAGCTGACAATAAGTGTGTATTCAATAAGTTATTTCCTTAGTGTTCCAACTCAGTTGTAATACATATTGCTACATTTGCATTTTTCTAGATTGTTGCTCTTTTCAAAATTCAGTAACCACTGTTCCTCTGAGATACTCCTCTGGGAAAATGACCCGTGTCTAATATTTTGAAGTTGTCTGAGGTAAACCAGGTTTTGCTATGTATAAAACCAGCAGGTATAACTTGTCCAACTGTGATTTTTCTTTTTTCTTGTTCCTGTATCTTTCTTCCTTGGGTTTTGGTATACCAATGAAGAGAAGTCCGAAACCGTCTGGACAAAATGGGCATGAAATATGTAGCCATATGTAACTGCCTGTTCTGAGAATGGACTATTTTGCATAAATTTCAGATTCTCACAGTTGATTTTACTGGTTAAGAGTTGTGAGTTGAATTGTTCTATATATAGGTGGTTTATGTGATTGCTTTTGCTCACAAAAATAAAGCTAACTCATAAGACTTAATGTAGCTAAACAAATGGATTTAATAATCTTAGCTTCTTTTTGAAAAGAACTAAACTGGGAAAAACATTTGTTAACTCATTTCCTTTGGCTATGTTATATTTCAGCACGTGGCCCAGCTCCTACTTGTTGATATGTTTAATGAGATTGGGAAAGGAGTGGTGGCTAGGTTAATGAAGAAGGGAGAAGTCCTTGATTCTGAAGAGCATTGACAGGGGAATAACAGTCCTGGGCAGATGTAGTAAACCATGCAGGATAGTCAGGGTTTGGATGCTGATAATTACTATATTAGCTTAAGCTATGCACATTTATCAAGAAGACTGGGAGACTTAACGGGTGATTGGAAATAAAATATTACCAATATCTTTGTCTTATTTACTGGCCTTGGTCATTTTTTTTCCCCAATTTCTCTTACTGTGTTTGTTTTCCCCCCCTCTAACTATTAGGATGTTGGGAAAGTGCCGCTGTTATAAAATACAGCCTTTGAGCATTTTCAGTAAAATGCTGGGATTAAGACATCTTTCAGAATCCACATTTAGTTTGTTATAATCAAGAATCTTTTATTTTTAAAAATGGATAACCTCATCCCAGGTTTCTTCACCATTTTTATGTATCTTTGATTATGTCCATTTCCCTCCATTAGAATGTAAGCTCCATGGGGGCAGGGACCTTCTCAAACCCTAGGCCTTTTACAGCAATACTTGGCACATGGTAGGTGTTCAGTAAATGTTGACTACACGAAGGCAATTGAGGAAGTAAAGGTAAATGAGTATTTTAGTCTCCCTCTTAGATCCAGAACAGCACTTGGTAAGTGGAACTTGATCAGAATCAACTGGGTGCTGGTTAAAATGCAGATTCTGAGGCTCCACAGTTGTGGCTGAAGATAATCTGAAACAAAATTATTTAGTGCCAATTCCTTTCTTCCTTTTCTAGCTCTTGTCAGGGGAAGAAAAAACTGTCAATGGTCACAAACATCCTAGAAAAACAGGTGCTTTAGAGTGCATATTCTCTTTGATTGCTACCAGTACAGTTTTAAGGCTCTTTCCAAGTGGTGAGGCTGTCCTCCCAGTGGTGGTACAGCTGAAGGCACCAGGTGGAACCAAAGCTGCTCCTGAACAGCGCTCTTCAAGAATGTGAGCGATACAGGGCCCTGGTGTCAGGTAGTTTGGGGAGCATCATTTTCTCGGAAGAGGATATTATTAGCAAGGCAGAACTGGGTTCCTGGACAGGCAGCATCTTATTTAGCATAACAGACTACTTGGGAATAGCCATAGGAAGTGACACAGCTGAAATTCTTAAAGTGACGTGTATGAATATATATATATATCACATAAACACCTGAAGTCTGTATTGGCATACTTGACAAACTGGTTAGAGTACAAGGAAGTTTCTTAATTGTGAGAAAAGAAACCTTTAAAAATGACAATAAAACAACTTAGAAAAGATTTGTAGGAAAACAGGTAATTTTAATAGTGGTGTTCTCTTGTGGTGAGTACACATTTAAAATTGTGTTTTATTTAAAATTTGATCTACCCTTCCATGTTTGTTGAAGGCCTTGTATTCTATACTTTTTTAGTTTGATTCCTAAATCTCGTGCTATCAAATGTGAAGTTTTTAAATTCTAATATACCTGGAAACTACTTGCATTTACTCTCCTGTAGTCACAACCTTACTCGTCTGCTACCTCTTTCAAGCAAATGCTTTGCCTTGACATTAAATTTGCTGATGCTTTTATTAGACCTGCTAGACTGGTGACAAAATGCAAAAGCAGAATGGAAATACAAAAATACCCTATTTTATAGATCTTGTTTTCCCTTGCTGTCTATTTGTACCTCTTCAATTTAATGTCTTCTTCCACCTGCAACAGTGAAATAGCTTCCTACCTGGTATGCATACTTTTAAAAATTAGGACATGACCCTGAAGAGTACACGTGCATAGCTCTGGATTTTTAGGAAGCGAAAATTCATGTAATGCCACCAAGATTGGGAAATAGGACATTGACAGCACCTCTAGAAGCCTCCATGCTTTTTTTCTAGTCTCTAGGCTCCATTCTTCCTGTAAGATAACCACTCACCTGGTTTATGTGATCTAAAATCGGTTTGCTTGTTTTGGAACTATATGGAATTAAGCAGTATGCTTTTGTTTCTGATTTGGTGCTGTCAGTTTCTTGTCTCCTATAGCTGAGTTTTGCAGTGTTATGTTACTGTGTGCATGTGCAACATTTTATCTGTTCTACTCTCCATTAAACACTTGCTTTTCTGTTTGGGAGTTATGTATAGTGCTGCAATGAATTTTTATTAATGTCCTAGGGAACATAGGTACACATTTCTGTTGAGTGTATAAAATACATTCTACCTAGTGATGGAATTCTATGTTCTAAGATATGTGTCTGATCAGTTTATTTTTTCATTATTTTTATTTATTTTTTGTCTTTCTGCCTTTTCTAGGGCCGCTCCCCACGGTATATGGAGGTTCCCAGGCTAGGGGTCCAATCGGAGCTGTAGCTGCCAGCCTACACCACAGCCACAGCAACGTGCGATCCGAGCCGTGTCTGCAACCTGCACAGCTCACGGCAATGCCGGATCCTTAACCCACTGAGCAAGGCCAGGGATCGAACCCGCAACCTCATGGTTCCTAATCAGAAGCTGTGCCACGATGGGAACTCCAGTTGCATTAATTTTTAAAAAACATTGACTAACATGTAGCCTGAAAATGCCTCGGTAACTTCCCACTGTACTTAGCCTAAAATCTCAAGTCCCTGACAGGGCTTTACAGCCTGCACAGCTGGGTGCCTTCTTACCCATCTCGCCCTTCTTCCGTCTCTGTTAGCAAGCACCAGTCACCCTGGCTGAGGCTTTCCCACCTCAGGGCCCTTGGACATGCCTTAGTCTAGAAAACTCTCCTACCACTGTCTCCATGGCTGTTTACATCAGCTTGGCCTTTTTTCGAGAAAAGTCTTCCTTGACTGCGTCATCCCCATCATCTAATTCAAGGATTCCCTAATTATACTTTGAGATCCCTTAATTTTTTTTTTTTCTGTATGGTCCTTGAAATAGACATATTTATGTGATAGTATTTCATTAATGGCATTCTGCCAGATTATAAGTTCTATGAAAGAGTAGAGATTTTGTCTCTTGTTAGCACTCTCATAGTGCCTCTGTATTAGATGCTGAATGAATAGTTGTTTAGTGAATAAGTTTATGAGGTAAGTTTGCAAACGGTCACTTAACGCCTTTCAGCAAAGATGATGATAAAGACTGGGGACAGAAGGGAAATGCTTTGTGTACAGAACTGGAGCAGCAGTCTGGTTCTGTTAGCATGAGGGAACCGCATTGCTGCAGGAAGCCGCATGGGTCATTCTCTTACTCAAGGCACAGTTGCTGTACCTCCCACCTTGTCACTCCCAAAGTCAAGTGGGCGTGGAGAGCTTCCTCTGGCAGTCTGGGTGGCCACTGCCAGTGATGAGAGCCTCTTGAGTTCTCAGTGGTTTGGGGAAACAGGCAAGTCAGCTTTGTCTCAGGAGCTCCTGTCTGCTTCAGCATGCTTGGGGCAGTGATTTGAAAGGAAATCCCACCAGCCAAGAGCAAAATCTTCCCTCTCCTGTCCCTGCCATGCATGCCTGCCTCATCCTCTTTTCCACTGGCTATTCTGCAGTCGAATGGGCCCTTACTCATCTTCTGCTCCCTAATGGATCAGAATAAGGACAGAGTGTTCAAAAGGAAGAATAAGCAGCAATCCAAAATAAATAAATAACTTGGAGTTGAAATTTTAAGTTCTTGGAACAATCATCTTGTCCGCTACATACATTTTTTTTTTTTTTTTTTTTTTGTCTTTTTGTTGTTGTTATTTCTTGGGCCGCTCCCGCGGCATATGGAGGTTCCCAGGCTAGGGGTTGAATCGGAGCTGTAGCCACCGGCCCACGCCAGAGCCACAGCAACGCGGGATCCGAGCCGCATCTGCAACCTACACCACAGCTCACGGCAACGCCGGATCGTTTAACCCACTGAGCAAGGGCAGGGACCGAACCCGCAACCTCATGGTTCCTAGTCGGACTCGTCAACCACTGCGCCACGACGGGAACTCCCGCTACATACATTTTTAAATTTTGAAAAATTTTAGACAATTCCATTTACCAGTTTTCAATAAGTGAAAACTTTACTGCTGATACAAAAATTATATATATTTTTAATCTAAAAGAAAAAGAAGCAAGCCAGAAAATAACAGATGTTGGTGAGGATGTAGAGACGTACTGTTGAGGGGATTGTAAAATGGTGCAACCACTGTGAAAAACAGTCGAGCGTCCTCAAAAAAAAAAAATTAGAAAATAGAATTACTGTATGACCCAGCCATCTCCCTCCCAGGTATATCCAAAAGACTCGAAAGCAGATTCTCAAATAAATATCTGTGCACCTATGTTTATAGTAGCACTATTTACAATAGCCAAGAGCAACTCAAATGTCTATTGATGGATTACACGAAATATGTATTCCTACAATGGAATATTATTCAGCCTTTTAAAGGGAATCTGACAGAAATCTGACCACAACCTGGATAAAGCTTGAAGATGTGCTAAGTGAAATAAGCCAGTCATAAAATGACAAACATTGTAATTTACACTTATCTGAGGTATCTAAAGTAGTCAAATCCATAGAGACAGAGTAAAATGGAGGTTTTACCAGCCAGAGGGATGGAAAAGGGGGAATTACATATATTTGTGGGCATAGTTTGAGTCTTGCAGGATGAAAATGTTTTGGAGGGGTTTCACAACAATGTGAGTGCACATGACCCTACTGAACTGTACACGCAAAAACGGCAAAGACGGAAGATTTGATGTGTATTTTCAACGCAGTGAAGCCTTTGGAATTTTCTAGATCACATTAAAATAATAATGAGCAGGAGCATCATTACTGCTTAGGCCTAGATACTATTTTCCTTTCAGATTTATCACTGCTCTCCAAATTCTTGTCATTTTCTCTCAACAGAAGTAGTCTCTGTGTAAATTTAATCAGCTTTCTTCTTGTTAGGTGACCATTATAAGATAGTTTTCCTTTTGAGAAACAGTAACTTTTTGACATCTTTGCTTTATCAAGTTTCATTTATGAGAAGGAGTTTGAGACCTGAGGCGAGCTAAAATCTCAGCTAGTCATCAGTTTATTAGCAAATTGCCTCTTAAGTTGCCTTAAGGTGATTTTAATGTACTGGCATTTTTAAGCTAATTGCATAAAAACATTAGCCATAGAAAAAAAAAGTGGCCATCAACCTCAGCTACACCAGCACAATGCCTGCAAAATATAGTCGGTAACCACAGTCTTTATTCCCTAGCTGCCACATACCCATTTAGCTATAAAGTCAGGGATGGTGTGTTTGCACTTGGAGAATTTACTGCTGTTTATGCTAAGGGTGAAAAGTTTTTCTGGTGACCCTGACTGAAAAAGGTTGAGGGCACTGGTGGCTGAGAACAGACGTGGCCTCAGCTGGAAAAACTGAGCTTGTAAATGGTGCCTGGCAATAGATTTTACCTGTATCTATAAATCCCTTCAAAATATGGACCGGATCCGAAAACAACACTTTATAGCCTATTATGTAAATGTGTGGGATTCCGTTATTAAAGAAAATATTTTGGTATTTATGACTGGAAGCATGTAAAACTTAAGTACTCTTGGTGCATTCTCCCGTCTTTATCAGTAGAGATATCTAACGATCCTGATAGCCAGAAATTTGTGGTATTTGCCTCCCCATAAAGGTAATTCCTTTTTATGGGCTTAAGACTTTGGATCTGATGATTGCCAGACCTCTGTGTGGAATTAATGGCTCCTCTTGAGAGTGTAGCTGTGCACTGTCTCTAAAATGCATTTATCCAGCTGCTGGGCCAACAACCTTCACTGCTTTTCAACTACCCACAAACTCATTTAAATATGTATCTGCATCTATGCATGCATGTGCATATGTACATACATGTTCATGTGTTTATATACATGTATTTTCCATTCCAAGTATCTTTAAGATCTGAGTCATGACTGTATGTTTTTTAAGCTTTTTTTTGGTTTAGGGTACAAAAACTCACATATAATGTTCCTTTAATACTTGATTAGATCAAACTTGTAAGCCAAAGTACACTTCCTGAGAATTTGGGCCATGAATATCTAGGAAGTAGTGATTCAGAACAGTTTCTCTCTGGCTTACAAATTTAGTTCTTGCTAAAATTTAAGCAAGAATGACATGGTTTGCTGTTCCATATTTTGTCAGGTGATTTTCTTATATGTTTACCACCATTTTTGACATTTTTCTACAACTACATGCAAGATAGGCATAAAATAGCTTTTAAGTGAAATTGGATGGCTAGTCAAATGGTAGTTGGGAACATCTCGATAAATGATCCATATTTTGAAGATTGCTAACTTTCTCGGTCGGGTTTTATGATTTTAAAAACCATTTTAAAGGATCCTGGAGATGAGCATATAAGTATAGATAAATAACCAGAAGACCTAATTAAGATAATTAAAACTTTTGTATTTTTTAATATCCCTCAGACTTGAGTTAAATAATTTTTAAAATGTTTTCATAGAATCCTGTCTTATGTGACTGATTAGTTCACAGAACATCCGTTGTTTTTAATAGCTACCAAGGAATAGTTGGTGCTTTTATAAAGTAAATTTCTTTTAATCATGCCTGATTTTATATATCCAAAATGTGAAGGTGTATGTTTGTCTTAAAAAGTAGTCATCTGTAATCTTCTTCCCCAAAGCTGATTCTTTTGAAGTTGTTTTTGGATGTGGCTTATAAGCCACACTCAAATTGGTCCAGGTATTTTATAGCTGCATCGCATAGCCCCCCCCCCCCGCCCCAGCATTTTATCACCCACCTCATTTTGTCAGTTTTCATCAAATAGCTTTTCGCCATTTTCAAAAATTAGATATGTCCACAAGATATTGTTCACTTTTCAGACATACCCGAGGAGAAGTTTTTGAAAAGTTCTGAGCAGTGACAGCTGCCCAGTTGCCTCAAGAAAGTGTCTGTGTGATCACACTGAAAAGACCACACTTGGTGGGACATGTGTGTTCCAATACAGTTGTTCAAGAAAACCCCAGAACCGTATGATTATGTTATGGTCACGCCTTATATGTGCATGCGTGAGTTGACATGCACAAATGCTTTTTTTTTTTTTTTTTTTCATTTCCCCTTCTTTTTCTTTCCCTTTTTGCTTTTCAGAGGGCACTTTTGACCTGGGTTTTAAGGAAGTTCCAGTTAAGATACCTGGAAATGCCAAGCCTGTTTCTCCTTTAACATTTAAAAATAAGACGAGGGAACAGTGTTACAAAGTGGACACCAAGGACAGCGATATTTTAAGAACCATTTTTTTCACAGGTAGAAGGCTCTTGTATCAAGAGCACCAGGAGCCTAAAGATTTGAATTCCAGCCCTAGTTTTTTTCAACTGTACCTGTGACATTGACCAGTTCTCCTCTCTGAGTCTCAGTTTCTATATCTACATTCCTGTATTGTGAGGTTTAGTGAAGATCAAGTGAAAATGTGTGCGAATATGTTTTTGAATCCATAGAGATCCACAGCTTTACTCGCAGTTGGGGATCCAGCCTGCATTAGAGGCCGTTTAGAACTGAGACCCTCCAAGGGGGTGTGTTAAATGAGATCAGGATTTAAAACAGCACTTAGACCCATGCCAAGCACATAGAAAGTGCTCGGTAACCTCTAGCTGTGACTGCTGTTGGCAATATCACCAAGGTGTTCCTCTTTTGTTACATACTAGGCATGTGATGATTACTAGAATTTGTAAGAAATTTTTATTAAAATGATATACATGTAAAATAGTTTTTAGAAAGTCAAATAGTTCTAAAACTCAAGGAAATTTTCACTCCCCTTGCCCATCCTCTCCTAAACTTCTCAGAGGCCACCACGTAAAATGTTTAGCTGCTCCTTCTGATACTCAATTCCATGTAACAGACAACACACAAAAGTGCTGTTTCTTAAAGAAACAATCTTAGACTTTTTCTGCTGACTTCCCATTGTGATAGATGAGGGTTTACTTTTCCTTCTCCTCAGCCCCTCCACCCCAAATATGTCAATTTTCAGTTAATAGTGTTTATGAATCATGACTATGCCGTTATTGATTACAAGTAGTATATTTTGACTGTTTTCTTTCTTGCGCTTTTGGGGGTTCTTCCTCTAGTTAATAATTGTCTGATTTTTCTTTGGCTAGTTTTCTATAAACTTGTCACTAATTTTAACCAAATAGAGCAACAGATTCATCAAATGCTCTACAATACATCAACATTCAGACTCATCAGGTGAAGCTTCTGGAACCTTCCCTGTCATGCTTCTCTCTGGACTGGCTGTCCTGGCTTTATCACACGCTCACCCCTCATCCCGGCTGGGACTTTGCCTCTCTTTGATGTTGGGTTGCCCCTGTTCCCAGAAGCCTGTGTTTCCCTGCCTTTTTGCATTTTCTTATATTGCTGCAGCATATCCTCCAATAGTTTTCCAAGAAGTCCAATGACAATTTGATTCTGAACCCTTGTATGTGAGCTGGTTTTGATCTTTGCAATTAAAACAAATTTAACAATTTTATTGAGAGATGACTTATATACCACAGGGTTCACCTATTTAGAGCATACACGCTTGATTTTTAGTATATTTACAGAGCAGTGCAACCATCACCATAATCCAATTTTGTGACTTTTTCATCATCCCCAAAAGAAGGCTTGTACCTACTAACAGTCACTCCGCATTCTGCCTTTGCTTCCAGGCTTAGGTAACCACTAATCTACTTTCTGTCCCCACCAATTTGCTTATTTTGAACCTTATATAAATATGATCATACAATATATGGTATTTTTGTTGTGGTTCTTTCACCTAGCAAAATGTGTGTTAGGTGCATTCATGTAGCAATACATCAGGGCTTCATTTTTATTGCTGAATAATATTCTGTTGTGTGGATATAGCATATCTGTCGTCTTATTCATCAGTTGATGACATTTAGGCTACTGTTAATCATGCTGCTATGAACATTCATACACACATATTTTAGTGCAGACATTTGTTTTCATTTCTCCTGAGTAGATACATAGCAGTGGAATTTCTAAATTATATGGTAATTTCATGTTTAGCTTTTTGAGGAACTGCCCAACTGTTTCCAAAGGGGCTATGCTATTTTATAGTCTCACAGGTGATTTTTACAAACCCCTTTATTTACATAATATACAATGAAATGTACATATACAAAGTATATGATTTTGGAGTTCCCATGTGTCTCAGCAGCTTTAGGACCTGGTGTTGTCACTGCCACATGACATGTGTTCTATCCCCGGCCTGGAACTTCCACATGCCTCAGGTGCAGCCCAAAAAATAAAGTATATGATTTAAGTTTTGACAAATATATACCCTTGTGAAACTATCACCACAATCAAGATAATAAACATATCCATCACCCCAAAACTTCGTGTCCCTTGGAAATCCGTCCTTCCCACCTCATTCCCTATTATCCCCAAGCAACCACCAATCTACTTTCTGTCACTCTGGTTTAGTTTGCATTTTCCAGAATTTTGTATAAGTGGAATCATACAGTGAACCCCTCTCGGTCTGCCTTTTTTTCACTAAGCATCATTGTTTTGAGATTCACCCATGTTGTTGAATGTATCAGTAATTCTTATTTTTTGGGCTGTGCCCACAGCATGTGGAAGTTCCTGGGCCATGGATCGAACCCAGGCCACAGCAGTGACCAAGCTACAACAGTGACAATGCCAGATCCTTAACCCACTAGGCCACCAGGGAACTCTGTAAAATTTATTATTTAAAAAAATTGATTCTGTTGTATATTTATACCACAATTTGTTGATTCCTTCAGCTGTCGATGGATATTTGGATTGTTTCCAGGTTGAGAATATTACAAAGAAAGCTGCTGTGACCAATTGCGTACAAGTCTTTGTATACACATACGCTTTTATTTTTCTTGGGTAAATCCCTAGAAGTGGAATATTTGAATTATACAGGTGGTATATGTTTGAAAGAAACTTCCAACTACTTTCCAAAGTGGTTGTACCTTTCATATTCCCACCAGCGGTGTGCTCCTTGTTAGCTTTTTGGAAATTATCTCTTTTGACATTTCATGCTGGTACACTTTGTTGCGGGTGTGTCATGGTGCCTGCTTTGTGGGCTCTTTCAATTTGGAGAAGAGTTTCCTTCACTCTGGACAATATTCTTGAATTGTATCTTTAATCTCCTCTCTACTATCTTCTCTGTAATGTCTTTCTAGAATGCCTATTCCTTGGACTTATTCTCTACTATTTTTCTTTCCCTCCTATTACACATTTATTCGTTTGTTGTAATTTTTAGATTTCCTTGACTTTCCCTTCCCATCCCCTTTAAAAAAAATGTGGGGTTTTTTTTTTGACCCACCCGGTGGCATGCAAAATTCCCTGGCCCATGGATCGAACCCGTGCCACAGCAGCAGCCTGAGCCGCTGCAGTGACAATGCCAGATCCTTAACCTGCTGCATGACAAGGGAACTCCAAAATGCTTTTATGTTTATGTTTATATTCCAAGATCTATTTCTTGTTTTATGGATAGAGTAGCTTCTCTACCTCTAAGGTAATTTTAGTTTTTTAAAAGGAGTTATTCTTCTCTATTGTCTTTCTCCTGAGTTGTGATCTTCTGTTTGTTCTGGTCTATCTTGTTGGAGGCATCCTTTGAATGTCTGTTATCCTCACATATCCCTCATATTTGAGAGGGGGGCATCAAAGGCTCTCAGAAGCTCTGTGTGTGTGTGTGTGTGTGTGTGAAAGAGGCATGTGGATGCTGTATTTCTCTATGATTAGTTAGGCATCATAACTTTGGGGAATCCCGAAATATTAATATCTATGGTGTTTTATTTATTTGGAGGGAGATATGAAATGTGTGCAGGACACTCAGCTGCTGGCCTTTCTAGAGGGAGGGGAAGGGGTCTCCTGGTTCAGGATGCAGACCTTTGCTGAACTCTTACAGCCCAGAGGCTCAACTGCACCCCAGCTGGGCCAGCGGTCCCCACGTCCACAGCCTCTGCGCCTCCATTTCCCATGGTCCTTTCTGGTTTCCTAGTCTGGGGTAGGAGGGAGCCTGAGGCCTCCTTATACAGACTTAGCCAAAACCCATTTCCAGCCCTGGCCTGCCCTGCTGTCCGTGGCCCTAGGCCTTTCTATCTGGAGCTCATCTGAGGCTCTGCAGGGTACACTGGCCTCCTCACTGGCACCCAGCTGCCTGCGTTGGGTTATAGCTTCTTTCTCTTTGTTAAAGCAGTTTCTGCTGCTCCATCTGCTTTCAGATGGGTTGAAATTTTATATTATAAATCAACTAAATTTCAGAAAAAAAAAAACCTCTCTTCCATTAATGCTTCCTTTCCCATAAACCTTGTCTAGGAAGGTTTGTACATCATTAAAATATACCTTATTGGTAATATATTTTCTTGTCATCTTAGTGATTTGTGAGAGAAAAGTATTTTTCCTCGATTCATCAACACATTTTTGTTGAGTGCCTACTATGTGACAGGCACTCTTCTGGGTTCTGGGAGAGCAGGGCTAACATTCTAGGGAGAAGGGAGGGGAGGGTGCATGCAGGCACAGTAGGGAGAAACATCATGCACGTATAGGAAGTTACAGTGTGTTGGAAGGTGATTCATGCTATGGAGAAACATGGCAGGGATGGAGGGAAACAGGACAAGGAAGTCCAGGAGGAGTGAGTGGCCATTTTAAAGCCTGATGAGGTGAAGTTTGGGTAAAGACCTGAAAAAACTGAGGGCGTGTGCCATGCATACCCAGGGCAGAGGGTTCCAGACAGAGGGAATGGCCAGTGCAAACAAAGGTCATGGGTGCGATTGTTGGGGGGGTGGGGTTGAAGGTTAAGGAGGGGAGTTGGTGGGAGCAGCTGGGAGAGGGGGAGAATGAGGAAGAGGGTCGGAGAGGAAGGGAGGTCCTGGTCATATGGGGCCTCATCCATCTTTATAAGGTCTCGGGCTTTCTCGTGGGGCCGCGTGGGGAGCTGCTGCCGTTTTGAGCAGAGGGTTGATATGGTGAGAATTCCCTTGTTTCAAAAGGCTCACCCTGGTCGCTGGGCTGAGAATAGACTTGAGCAACTGGCAGCAGTGCAGCCTGTTAGGAGGCTGCCACAGTAAACCTGGGCAGTGGATGGTGGCTTGGATGAGGGTGACATGGAGTTGGAGATGAGATGCAAGGTGGGCTTCTGGATTTATTTCGATGATAGACCTGCAGGGTTACTTGATGGATTCAAGGTGAGGTGTGAAAAAAGGGATGATCAGAAAGGACTCCAAGATAATTGGTCTGATCAAGGGCAAGGGTCGAGCTGTCTTTAGTTGTGGTGAGAAGGCAGGTGGATCAGGTGTGGGCAGGAAGAGGAGGATCTGTTTTGGACACAGTCTTTGGTGTCTTAGTCTGCATTTAAGAGGAGATGTCAAATAGGCAAGTCTAGGCTGGAGATAGAAACGTGGGGTTGTGAGTCTAAAAAGGGTATTTGACTATTCACAATGGCCAAGACATGGAAACAACTAAACGTCCATCGACAGATGAATGCATTAAGAAGATGTGGTACATACACACAATGGAATACTACTCAGCCATACAAAAGAACAAAATAATGCCATTTGCAGCAACATGGATGGAACTAGAGACTCTCATCCTGAGTGCAGTCAGTCAGAAAAAGACAAATACCATATGATATCACTTATATCCAGAAACTAATATACAGCGCAAATGAACCTTTCCACAGAAAAGAAAATCATGGACATAGAGAACAGACTTGTGGTTGCTGAGGGGGAGGGAGTGGGATCGATTGGGAATATGGGGTTAATAGATGCAAACTATTGCCTTTGGAGTGGATAAGCAATGAGATCCTGCTGTATAGCCCTGGAAACTATATCTAGTCACCTGTGATGGAGCATGCTAATGTGAGAAAAAAAGAATGTATACATGTATGTGTAACTGGGTCACCTTGCTGTGCAGTAGAAAATTGACAGAACACTGTAAACCAGCTATAATGGAAAAAATAAAAATCATTATAAAATTAAAAAAATAAAAGGGGCATTTCATCTGGACTTAGGTGAGAATGATGTGTTGATGATGGCTCACCTCTTGGAACAAATGCACCACCCTGGTGGGGAAGGGACTGCTTCAAGAGGAGGGACCAGTAGGGTCAGATGCTGACAGTGGGTCAAGACAGAGACAGAACTGTCAGATTTCCCAAGGGGAAGCTATGGTGACTTAGAGCAGTTGAGAGGCGTAGTGGAGATGCAAGCAGATGTGAAAGGGCTTAGAGAGTGGGAGGAGAGCGATGGGAGACGGTGCGTACAGACAACTCATTTGAGACACTTGGCTGAGAAGTGCTTCAGTGAAATAGGGCAGCACAAAAAGGTTTGGGGGTTTTGGTGTGCTTTTTGAGATTGGAGAAATACAAGTGTGACCACATGCTGATATTCATCTGCCTTTGTTTAGCAGGAATCTCAATTTGAATCTGCTTTTCTTTTTAGAGCCACACCTGCGGCATATGGACGTTCCCAAGCTAGGGTGGAATCAGAGCTGCAGCTGCTGGCCTACACCACAACCATGCCAGGTCCAAGCCACATCTTCGACCTATGCTATAGCTTATCCTTAATCCACTGAGAAAGGTCAGGGATCAAACCCACATCTTCGTGGATACTAGTTGGGTTCTTAACCCACTGGGCCACAATAAGACTCCCTAATTTGAATCTTAAACACACATTAAGGTGCATCTTCATGAATGCAGCATGGTATAAGAGTGCTGTACCAGGAGGACCACCTGCCTGTGACTCGGGAAACCTAGCATTGCTCCCAGCCAAAGCCATCCGGGCCTCAGTTTCCTGATCTGCAGGGAACTAGGCTGCTCTCCAGGGATCCATCCAGCTGTGACATACCATGAATGTGTGACTTGAAAAGCAAGGGAGATCAAAGATGGGAAAAGCAGTTGATGTCTCTTCACTCCTTCCATGGGAAATGAAGAGTTTAAGGAAAGCACAACTAATATAAAGATGCAGGCTTGAACATTTGTAGATTAAACCTAGTAGAGATTTTTTTTTTAGGGCCCCAACTGTGGCATATGGTAGTTCCCAGGCTAGGGGTCAAATCAGAGCTATAGCTGCCAGCCTATGCCACAGACACAGCAATGCCAGATCTGAGCCATGTCTGCAAACTACACCACAGCTCCTGGCAAACACCAGATCCTTAACCCACTGAGTGAGGCCAGGGATTGAACCCACATCCTTGTGCATCCTAGTCGGGTTTGTTAACCACTGAGCCACAACGGGAACTCCAAATCTAGTAGAGATTTTGATCAGTTTCCAATTGCTGGTTTCCCCTCACCCCAGTTGAAAAGCATATTCACTGAAGAGATTTTGCAAAACGGGAAAAATATAACAATGAAAAGTAAAATCACCCATTATCCCAACATCTAGAGGTAAATGCTGGTAGCATTTGGAATCATTTCCTGCAAGCTTTCTATCCATAAATATGCTATATTTCCTCACTTGTCCCACTCAAAAATGTCTCTATTTGTATCCTGCTTTTTTCAATGACAGCTTCATAAACACGTTCCCTACATCACCAAATATTCCTCACCCAGTTCTTACTGGGTTCAACATTGCATCATAGGAATATACTGTAACTTAGTCATTCTATTAATGGTCATTTATAGCTACCGTAAATAGCACTGATAAAAGAAGTGTTATGATATTCAACTTTGCACATAAACCTTTGTATTTCTTATTCTTTGGCATAAATTACCAGTTGTACAATTATTCACGGGTCCAATGGGTATAAACATTTGGAAGGCTTTTATACATGCTGCCAAAATATCATCCAAATACATCTGCCTCGCTTGCCTTCCAGAGAGATTGTAACCATTTACTTTCCCTGTCTACACTGGGTGTCAATTGCATCACATGGTTCCTAACCCTGCCAACTTCCTATAATTTATTAAAATGCTATTTTTCACCGCATATAAGCTAAAATTTATTATTAAAACAGCATTGGAGGGGGAGTAAGTTATTCAGATTCCAAGGCTTTTTTTTTTTGTACCTACATGTGCCGGGCACTGTGCCAGGTGCTTTCTTGTTTATTGCTAGTGAACACCACACTCTTAGAATGTAGGTGGCATCCTTTCCTTGTCCAATCCCAAGAGGCTGTGTGTAAAGATTGGCCAGGATTCGTACCCAGATCTCTTGACTCCAAGCTGGGCGCTTACATAATTACTTATTTGACCATACCTCACCTGCTTCAAATGGTTGAAATTTCTAAGAGACTCAAATATGTTTTATTTTATGTATATGATAAAAGACTCTATAATGTATTCACAGCTTACCAGTTGTAAGTTTCTGAGAATAAAAAGCAGCAAACTCTAAAGTTAATGATCATTCTGGGGTTCTGCTTTTCAGGACACTCTAGTCTCTTGCTCTGTTCCTGGTTGGAATGAAAGTTGTGCAACTAAAGGCCAGACCAGCAGGGGTAGGAAGGGGCCAGACTGCTTGTCCTTTTCTTGCTCAGACTGGCTACCAGTGTTTGTAAAGGTTTGAGATGAGCTACACAAAGTGAGTGATGCTATTTGGGTGGTAAGCATCTTTAGCCACCGCAAGCCACAGGCAGAACCTGAATCATGCGGGAGGGGTGTGTGTGTGTTTTCTTTTGGCAAGACTTAGGAACTGTGTGGTTCTGTACCTCGGTACTCAGGCTTTTGTGCAGTACATGTTGAAAACTGGCTTTTGGATCTTCAGACACTTGAAACAGGTATTTATAGCAGTTTCATGAGGACAGTCTTTTAGTGTCCTGAAACATTAAACCTTAATCGTGGGTCTTCATTCCTATACTCATTATCTGATATGCTAATGGGACAGTAAAAGTGATTTGAAGCTCTTCTATTTTCATTTCAGGAAAACCTGGCCCCTTCAGCTCAGGACAGATTCATAAGCATGTCCTAGGCGATGCCCGGTTTTATCAGGACACGGGGTGGACCTAGCAACATTCAGCTGTGCCTGACTTTTACCCATCGTGCCAGTGTCCTTATTTCCTGTGTTAAGATTACTTGTAATTTGGTCTCTGGAGACGTTTTCTGGGGAAGTGTGCTGCACAAAGTCCCTGGTTATTGCAATGAAACTGCAGCGACCTCATCTGGATCCAAGACTCTGCAGAGTTGAAAGGTCCTTCCTTTACAATGGATGAACCTGCAGCCTATAGTTTTAAGCATCACCCGTTCAGTCCCATTACAATGAGAGGAAGCTAGCAGGAGCCCAGCCCCAGAGGAGCCCAACAACAAGAGAAGCTTTTAAAATTGAACTTCGCAGCTGGGTTTTACTTTCCTGACCACAGTGGTCTCCTGGAGTTGCAGCTGAAAGCACCCCCCCCACACACACACCCCCCCTTCAGGAGTAAGAAAAGCCTCTCTATGCAGCAGAGGGGGCGCAGGGTGGGGGGGGTTAGAAATACTCTGAGGAAAGGCATACTTTGAGAGGGGAAGGGGAGGTAGGGAGAGAAATGAGAGGCAACCACAGAAGGCCAGGAATGGGCCGGGTGGGGTTGGGACTGAAGGGGTGGGTAAAGGGAGGAGGAAAAATTGGCGAATGGGAAGCTCAGAATAGCAGATATAAAAGAAAGTGCCAACTAGGGAAAATACTGAGAAAGGATGGGTGGAGGGGGATCGAGACTGGGTATAACGGTTGAGAAAAATAGCAATTAGTACAGCTAAAAATAAAGACCAATTTAGAGACAAAGCCAGATACACAAGGGGAAAAATAGGACTCGCCCGAAAGAATTTCTCACAAACCAAATCCTCAAGAAAATGGGGCTAATGACACCCCCTCTTGGTCTGTTTCGCAGAAGAAATGAGAATAGATTCGAGTAGAACTGGTGGCGCTGAGCAGGTGACTGGTGACAGAGGAGAAATCAGAAGTAGGGCGCAGCGCGGACCCTAGTGGTTCGTATTCCGGGCGTTGAGCTCAAAGGCCCTCCGGGAAGATGAGCCACGTGTCCCTAAACTTATTCCCTCCAGTCAGCTGGTGTGCGGGGCAGAGGCATCGCTCTGGGCTGGAACGTTAAGGGGTTCCTATAGAATTCCCTCGAGACCAGGGCTCTAGCGCCCAAGTTTCGGCACCCACGCAGCCCACCTGGAAGAGGGCGCGCCCACCCGCAGCAGCTCTGCTCGCTCTGCAGGTGGACACCGCCGCCCGGGTTTCGGCAGCGACGCCGCACTAGCTCTCGTGGCGGTGGGATGGCTCAGTGCCCACGGAGTCGCGGGACAGGCAAGCCTGGGGAGCAAGGATCCTAGATCACCGGGACAAGAAGAAGGCCGTTGGCCACGCCTAGGTTTTGCAGCACTTCAAGGCCTCGGCTTCCCGGTCTCTGAGCCGGGATGTGACCCCGGCCTGCCTCCCCGCCAAAGTGCAGGGAGTCAAAGAAGCACTGTGCTCCCGCGGTGCCGCTCCCGGTTCTCGTGGCTGCAGGGAGACGGCTGGGGGCCGGGCAGGGCGGGACTGCGGGCGTCTTCTCTGGCCAGCCCCGCGGGGCAGCGAGGGGTCCCTGGGACGCGCGAACCGCCTGGGCAGGGTTCCTAAGTCCTAGGCGGCGCAAACTCCTCCTGCGCTCGTGCGCACCATCCCGGGCGCTGAGCCGGATTCTGGTGTTTGGGAGTCACCCGTGCGCGCCCTGCCCGCCCAGGCACCCCGGGGCTGGACCGCGAGGCCTCAGCTGGGGTGGGCAGGGCGCAAGGAGCGCGCCACGCGGCGCCTGGCCGGGCGGAGGGCGGTGGGGCGGGGGCGCGCGCTCCGGGGCGGTCCTGAGCCGGCTCCTCCTCCTCCTCCTCGGCCTCCTCCTGCTCTTCGCCTTCCCCAGCTCAACCGCCCGCGCCGCCCGGCTGCTCCTCCTTCCTCCCCGGGGTGTCGCAGCGATGTTTAACCGCGCTGTGAGCCGGCTGAGCAGGAAGCGGCCGCCGTCAGGTAAGGGGCTCCATGGGTGGGGGACTGGGGTGCCCCCAGGGGCAGCAATGAGCCGCTCGAGCCGGCGATGCCGGTCCAGGGCATCCTTTCCTCCCGCCCGGGCGCGGCATCTTCTCCCAGCTCCGTCCAGCGTCTTTGCGGTTCCAGCCGCGGCGGGAGCACAGAGCCGCGAGAGGTGCGCCGGGGAGGAAGTTTGTCTAAAAAGAGGAACAGCAGCACTTTTCTTTTTAGTGAAGATCGGGGAGAAAAATGAGATCCAGAACACCCCCAAACTTTGAAGGTAGTATGGGATCTAGATTCTGAAAGCAGACCGTCACCGCCCCCGCCCCCCCATTTTTCTTGAGTTCTCTGTCTCTGCTGCAGGCGTTGGTGTGAATGATGCCTGTGCAGTGCCTGAGGAAGGCACGCCTGGACCCCGGGCATCCGGGCTGGGGCTGCCGAGCGCCTTCTGTTCTGGGCTGCGGAGCCGAAATGTGGGGTGAAGAAAGGGTGAACGCCAGGTGAAGGGCGTTCGCGCCCAGGCAAGGGGCCGACATTGCAAAGACTTCGGCTTGGCCATCCCTCTGGTCCAGCATTTGCAGTTCGCGCCCAGGCAAGAGCCGACTTTGCAAAGGGTTCGGCTTGGCGGTCACTCTGGTCCAGCCCGAGGACAATTTGGAGCGATTCGACAGGACAAAGAACCCACGGTGATGATGAAACCATGCCCTTGATTCCAACCATCTTACCCTTTTTGTTCATGATAACAGCTACGCCCTTTTGAGCGCTTAATGGGGACCACTCTCTGTGTTCACTCGGCTCTCGGTGAATTCTCTCTTCACTCTTAAGGGCAACCCAGTGAGATAGGTACTGTTCTCGCCCCTTTATGGAGAAGGGAACGAAGGGAAGCCAGGAGCTGTTAGGTAACTTGTCCCAAGTCACACTTAGGAAGTGATAGAGACTCTTTCAAACCCAGCTTGGCCCCACTCTGGAGGTGAGAGGTTTTTCTGTTGCCTTCCACCCCAGGAGTTGCTTCTGTATATACTCAGTGTGTACATGTTGGCTCATGAATTTTTGTCCCACTGAATATCATATTTTATGAGACACACAGTGGTTAAGAGAAAGGATGGAAGCTAAGTTGGGTGGATCCAAATCCCACCTCCACCACTTACTAGCTATGGAGCCTCCCTGTGCAAATAAGGATCCGCAAAATGGGAATAAAAGATCCCTCTTTAAACAGTTACAGCTGGTTTCCCATCTATCAAATGATGCATGTTATTGCACTTAATATTTAGAACCCTAATAAAGTAGGGTTTCCACCCTAATAAAATAGGATTTCATAGGGTTATTGTAAATTGCTTATATTTAGTCTTAGTGGTCATGTAAACATTTCTGTGTTGCCTGTGAGTCAAAGTATCCATGTGGGTCTTCGTATCAGCTACTCCCTATGGTTGGATATTTACAGGCCTATGGAGTGATGGTCAGAGTCTGGACTCTGAAAAACTCCTGCTTCCCACACTGACTATCATTCAGTGAACTTGGGGGCAAGTTACTTGACCTCTGAACCAATTGCTACATCATCAGGAAATTTGGGAGCTGGTTGCTAAACCATAGGTAGCTTGAAGTTGGCTGTCGGTGGCTATTTACACCACAAAAATCAGCAGATGCTAAAAATCAAGGTTCCCCCACTCCGCTGCCCAGGAGAGCTGGTTCACCAGCACACCTCTGCGTCAGTTTTACCGTCTTTAAACTGTTTCATAGAGTGATGGGATAAAACACAGAAAAGCATGTATATGAAGTTTTTAGTACAGTGTCTGGCATTACTGAGTAATGATTAGTTGTTATCTTTTCCATTTTTATTATAAATAGAGCTTCTGTGAACATCACTGCACAGGTGGCTTTTGAGTTGAAGTCTTCCAAACAAATCAACTGAATTATGGGATATGCATGGTTTGGGGGTGCATGGGCGCATGTTGTACGCCAGAAAGACTGGGGCTGTTTCAGTGGAGTGTACTGCTTTCAGGGTAACACATTTTAAGGCTGACGAAATGTGATTAGGTTGTGATAGAAAGATCGGTAGCTAAATATCATGGATTGGTAATGAATGCCTGGCTTCCAAGAGCCTGATGTTGTTAACGATTTTTAGGTTTAAAGTTTGTCCCCTGATGAGAAAGGACAAATAACCCCTTGCCAGTTTGGTCATCACCACCCAGCACTGAGAAAGGTGGAGCGTGGGCCCTGAGGCAAAGGCACTGGAAGCCAGCCAAGCGAACCATGGGACCCTAGACTGAATCGGGGGCAGGGGGCGGTGATTTTGAATTTTTTTTTTAAGTGGTTCTCTAGATTGTACAAACTTCCAGCCCCACAAAATTTGGATCCACCCCTGCAGGACCCCGATTTGGACCTGGCTGCCGTCCTACCTCCTAGCTCCTTTTATTCTAGACTTTTCCTGCTTTTCTGCAAAATCTTATTGGAAACAATGTCTTTAAGCTGAGGTTTGGCACTCCCAACCCCTCATTCCAAGTGCAATTCAAAATGTGACTGTTCTTCTTTCTGAGGTTTCTCAAGGTGCGTTCATGAACCACATGGGGGGGGGGGAATTGATAAAATGCAGCTTTCTAGGCCATGCCCCTAAACTGTGAGGACCCCTCGAAGGGTTCTGTGCACCCACCCTGCCCCCTATAACCACGTGCACTGTTGATAACTGGGATGCTCTTCACTTGAAAAGCAAAGCCAAAGCCACAGCCACAGCCACAGCCGTCCACCCCCTGGGTCCAGACTGAGGGCTGAACCGCCAGGGGAATCCCCCGCCACGGCGCTCAGCCCTGGGGCCTGTTATATATTATCCCATTAAACCTCTGGGACCAGTCTCAGATTTATGGCTGGCTGAAGTTTTTATTTAAAGATGACAGTTGACATAACAATTCAATGTCTTTGTTATAACAACCTAGTGGCAGGGCGGACTTGGCCACTGGGGAGAGTTTCCCCTGCAGAACATCACCAGCCCCGGGGCCTGCAGTTTCAGGAGATCAAAGCAGGCAGAGAGGTGAAGGGCATTGTTTAAATACAGGTGCAGTCAGACCACCAGCCGGCTGAGTGCCCGGTGCCAACTCTGAATGCCACCATGGGCTGGTGGGGAGGGTGCGCTCGTGGGTCTTTCACAGACTTTGTACTGGAATGGATGCCTTCTTTCCTCGCTGTTGGAAGTTCTGGAAAACTAAGCAGGTGCCTGGCTGGGCCATTTCCTAGGGCTTCCTGGGTGGACTGAGTCACTTCCCTCCCTGGGGTTGAGTAATCCCTTGGGCCCCCTGCCGCTGGGCTCTGAGAACTTGGCTGTTTAAATTGTACTAAATTTACTCACCAGTTTCTTCTGCTTCCCCCAGATAGCTCTCCACGGCAGCAGCCTCAGGGGTGGCAGTGGGGGCCCAGGCAGGCGACAGCAGCAGCTCCTTGATAAGAGCTGTCAGGAGGGGTCCGCTGGAGTGGAACAGTCCCTTGCAGCCTTCCGGGGACAAATTTTCCTTCTGCTGAATGCCTGGGGTTCAGCTTTGCTGTCGCCACGCTGTGGTATGCTCAGGGACCCTGCACCTGACCTTCCCTCCTGGTCCCGTTCCTTCTGTTCCCCGCTCTTCCCCTGGGTGGCTGGACAGTCCTACCTCTGTCTTTTGTCCCCTCCCAAAGCCAGGTCTCCCTGAGGCTTCTTGCCCCTTTCCCTTTTTTTTTTTTGTCTTTTGAGGGCTGCACCCGCGGCATATGGAGGTTCCCAGGCTAGGGGTTCTAATCGGAGCTGTAGCCACCAGCCTATGTACACCACAGCCACAGCAACACCAGAACCGAGCTGCGTCTGTGACCTACACCACAGCTTACGGCAACGCCAGATCCCTAACCCACTGAGCGAGGCCAGGGGTCGAACCCACAACTTCATGGTTCCTAGTCGGCTTCATTTCTGCTGCACCACGACGGGAACTCCTGTCCCTTTCTGTTCCTGAAATTCAGCCTGTCTGTCTCTAAACAGCTGCAGAAACCACCAAGGCGCAGGGACTTGTCCAGAGCCCCCCTTTCATTTTTTCTTTTTCTTTTCTCTTTTTTTGGTCACCCCGCGGAATATGGAGTTCTCAGGCCAGGCATCAGATCCATCCTAAGCCACACCTGCAGCAGTACTGGATACTTAGCCTACTGCGCC
Source organism: Sus scrofa (assembly GCF_054392235.1). NCBI lineage: Eukaryota > Metazoa > Chordata > Mammalia > Artiodactyla > Suidae > Sus > Sus scrofa. The sequence continues at coordinate 152,079,054 of NC_139396.1, read as the reverse complement.
GGCTGGGGTTCGAACCTGTGTCCCACAGCTCCCAAGAGGCCACCAATCCCGTTGTGCCATAGCAGGAACTTCAAAGAACCACCCATTTCAGAAGGGACAGAACGGAGAACTTGAATCTCTGACCTGAGCCCAGAGCTACCTGCGTGACCTCACGCAGTGGCGCCTTGGTCATCTTGCTCACATGTCTTTAGAGACTGAGTGTGGAGCAGGCAGCTTCTCTCTTTCCTTCCCTGCTCCCCTTCTTTTTTTTTCCTTTCTCTCTCTAGTCAGGACATTAAAAACAAACCCCACCATCATCAGCCATCTTTCTTATCCCACAAATGAAGGATGTTTCAATATCCCAAATAGTAGGAAAGAAATCATCTCATGTAAAGAACGTCCTGATACCCAAGAATCTTCTAGCGCTGTTGCTATTAAGGAGAGGCTCTGGGTGGCTGAGGGGCGGGGGTGACCGGAAGACCAGTTCCACTGTGTTCCCTTGTGTAGCTCTTGTCTTTTGCACCGTGTACATAAGTGTAATTTACTTACAGAAGGTGTAACCCAGGATGATCCTTACACAACACAGCTCACGTGATCAAACTTTCCCTTCTCATTCTTTCATGAACCAGTGAAGAAAACTTCATGCCGGTGTGTGGCATCTGGGAACACTGGCCTCATCCTCTCAATTAAGTTCCTTAAGAGAAAGGGCCCACTTTTTTTTGTTTCATTTTTGGGACACCCCATGGCATATGGAGTTCCCGGGACAGGGATCAAATTTGAGCTGCAGTCGCCACCTAAGCTGTAGTAGTGGCAACACTGGATCTTTAACCCACTGTGAGGGCCGGGGTTTGAACCCACGTCCCAGTGCTCCCAAGATGCTGGCGATCCTATTGTGACACAGCGGGAGCTCTGGGCCCACCTTTTGGTTCTTGCATCTTTCACTGCCCTTCTCTTTCCAGCCTCTGCAGCCAGATAGCCTAGGATTGAATCCCAGCTCATCTACTTCCTGGCTTGCTCCTGTGGAGTCAGTGATTTAACCTTGTGGTGCCTCAGTTTTCCTCATCTGTACAATGGGCCAATGATGGGCCTTGCCTCCAAAAGTTGTAATGAGGTTGAGATGGAATATAGTAAGTGGTCAGTCAATGCCAACTCTTTTTTACAGCCACCACCCTCCTCTCTGCCTTTCCCCCCACCGACAATCTACCAGAAAACACTTATCACTACCAATCTATATGTGGTGCCAGACACTGCCGACCCTGAGAAGACAAGACTTTTTTGTTGTTGTTCGGTCTTTTTAGGGCTGCAACCATGGCATATGGAAGTTCCCAGGCTAGTGGTTGAATCAGAACTGCAGCTGCCAGCCATAGCCATGCCAGATCCCAGCTGTCTCTGCAACCTACACCCTAGCTCATAGCAACACTGGATCCTTAACCCACTGAACGAGGCCAGGGATCGAACCCGTATCCTCATGGATACTAGTCAGATTCGTTACGGCTGAGCCACAACGGGAACTCTGAAGACACAGCGCTTCCTCTCAAGAAACACACAGTCAGAAGTTCCTTCATGGTGCAGCGGGTTAAGGATTTGGCATTCTTGCTGCTGTGGCACAGGTTTGATCCCTGGCTTGGGAACCTCTGCATGCCACAGGCACAGCCAAAAAAAAAAAAGTATGGGGAGGAATACACAGCTTAACTTACTGCTATTGGAGGGGAAAAAGTCACTAATTTGCCCCAAGGTGGGGGCCAGGGGAGAGTGAGGGCACATTTCTGCATAAATGTCAGGTCCCGGAGGAAGCACAGGGGTGCTTCTGGAAAGTTAAAAACAATAATGATGGCGCCTTCACTCTCACCTCCAGAACTGGGCTCCTGGGTAGTTTTAATTTTTTCTGGGCCGTTGCCTAGAAAGTGAGGATTCTAGGGAGGCTGCCCATAGCAGCCTGACGTTCTTATTTCCTTCCCTCTGGTAGAAACTAGAAACCAGGGGCCATCTGTTGTTTAGTCCACTCAAAAGAGGATGTTGGGGCTTGTTTTTCCTCGGGACCCAAGGGTGCTCAGGAGGCCTGCAGCCTCTGCTTGTCTCGAACAAAGCGTCTCTGGAAGGCAGCGGCGTTTTAGGCTGTGGGCACCTCCCCAGGCGGACCCCAGAGCATGGCACGTAAGGAAGGACCCCCACCACTTTGGCAGATGCCCTCAGCTCCTCCATCGCTGGGGGCTGGCAGGCGGGGGATATCGGCGGGAGGGGTGCAGTGCACACACAGGGGGCATAGGTGGCCTTTGAAAGGGTCGCCTGGGCATTTGACTTTCTTTGAGGCCTCTGGCCTTGCGGAAAAACTGCCATGAGGCCATTTCTGAGCCAAACCATCCTCTCCAGCCTGTTGGCCTGCTCTGGTGGTGCTTGCTATTAGTATGATTATTTCAAAACGTTTTTGTTTTTACTATTATTTTCTGCTCATGGCAATTCAGGCAAACCTCCCCACCGAGGGAATTGCATGCCTGAAGGGTCGCTGTTCTCCGAAGCTAGATACTGGAGCTGATAAACACTTAATATTTAGACAGAGGGTTTCCATGACCTAGTTTCGCTGGAACCTTACATGGATCACCAGTTGTAACAAACTGATTCTCTGCTTCTAAGTTGGGATGAATTTTTTAAAAAATGTCATGTCTGATGTGGTATAAGTGATCCAGCTCTTTAAGTTTTTTTTTTTTTTTTTGTCTTTTGTCTTTTTTGTTGTTGTTGTGGTTGTTGCTATTTCTTGGGCCGCTCCCGCGGCATATGGAGGTTCCCAGGCTAGGGGTCGAATCAGAGCTGTAGCCACCAGCCTACGCCAGAGCCACAGCAATGCGGGATCCGAGCCGCGTCTGCAACCTACACCACAGCTCACGGCAACGCCGGATCGTTAACCCACTGAGCAAGGGCAGGGACCCGAACCCGCAACCTCATGGTTCCTAGTCGGATTTGTTAACTACTGCGCCACGATGGGAACTCCTAAATAAGTTTTCTGAGGTGTGTACGTTCCCCGAGTATTTTAAGGGAGTATGATGTGTGTGTGTGTGACACCAAACCACTTTAGAGTTTAGGGTTCACATTTCTGCCTTTTCTGGGGCTTGAATGGTTTGTTTTCTTTAATATGCTGTGCATTTGTTGGGGGGTGTTTAAGGCAAAGAGTTTGAGGATGTAAGTTGACTGCTGTTGAGGGACCTGGATATTGAGATTCTGCTGAAATCTTTGATTTGGGGAAACTGTCTGCAGGATCATTCACCATGATCTTTCTGCAGACTAATAGCAGGAAGTCATACCGTGAGCGTTCAGGTCTCTGAGTGCCCGAGATGCCTTTTGAGTATGGATTTCCACGGAATTAACGTCCGGAGAAGGTCCCTGATAGATATGACGTCATACCATCTATAAATAATGCACCGCACAATATGCTGCAAGCAGCCAGCCTCAGGCCTCCACGCCGTGATGCTGAGCCGGCTTTGAAATGATGGCTTTTACTAAAGTCAGACCACATAGGACAGCATCAATGTAACGGGAAAGTATATACCTCGTGCTTTCATGCTGGGTGACTCTGGTACAGTCTTCTATGGGTTTTTGTCTTGAGGAATTCAACTCCGTTTTCATAGTCCTCTCCCACATAACTGCCATAATCAATAAGGCTGTTGTGTTCTGGCCTCTGTCTGAGGATCAGCAGATGTCAAAAATAAAAATGGCTGCAGAGCCTATGCTAAGTGGCATGTGCTCTGGAGCAGGATAACCTAGACGTGGGCCATGGTTCCCTATTTTCTAGCTGGGTGACCCTTACAAGGTACTGTGCCTCGGTTTCCTCATCTGTGAAGTGGGGCTAATATTAACCATATCAGAGCGTCATTATGAAAACCAGATGATTTAACCCATGGGAGAAGCTTGGAATAGTACCCCGCACATTGTGAATAATTTGTTGTGTTAGTGGTTCTTATTAGCCAATGATAGGTTCATCTAAAGATGAATTTATTGCAAAAAAAAGTAATATTGTGCCTGCAAAAATATGCAGATCTAAAATGCTTTGAAGAGCCCAGGAGATAAAAATTTTTTTCATTGCAAAAATGTTTTCTAGCTGGTCTAATTGACAACAACAACTAAGCAGAGCTGGACAAAATCGAAACAAACGTTACCTCCGACAGGTCCTTGGTAGCGTCAGTGATCTTACTGCTGCTAGAAAGATAGGTGTAAGTGTTTTTCCTCCTTGTGTAATTCATCTAAAATGAAACTCTTATCAATGACAAAGGAAAGAAGAGTGTGGGGATCTTTGTGTTCCCAAGTGCCAGGAACTGGGGAGGAGATGAGACGCTAGGGAACTCTTGGTTTTGCTTTATTCTTAAGCCCAGAAGTAAAACTTTCTTGCTATGAAGATAGGTTCTTTCCTTCTCCATTATTGGGCTGATGGTGACATTTAAGTGAGCCGAGAGGAGTTCCATGGTGGCTTAACTGTATCCTGATTAAGAATCAGGCATCATCACTGCTGTGGCTCAGGTCACATATGCAATGAGGGTTGATCTCTGGCCCAGGAACTTCTCAGACAAATGGGGTGGGGGGGAAGAGCTGAGATGGCTTGGGAAGACTTTACTTACATGCGTTGGAAAATAGCAGAAATCTCCTTGGGCAGAGGATACTGAATAACGGAAATACCCCACATTAAGTGGTGATCTATAGGGCGATGCCAAAGGAGTGGACCTCTGCCAATCTCATGGTGGTGGGATAATGAACAAAGAGGCACCATTAAGTGAATGAGTTTGCAAATATTCCTTTATCTAGAGCTCTCTATCTGTACTGATACCAATCAAGAAGGATTTTTTTTTTTTTAAAGGCATAGCCACAGGCCTTAATCAAAACCAAAAGTCCGTCAGGAAGTCTTGGCAAAATTCAAACCAACATTTCCAGGAAAGCAAAGACACATGACAGAACATGAGCCAAAGATTCCTAGAGTAAGGACTGCTGGGGCAGAAGGTGGGCAGAAAGGCAAGAAGGAATTTCTCTTTGTCCAGGGCACCAAAGCCAGCAGCAGCCAGGTAACCATGGCCGTGGAGATACTGTCCGTGTCCTGGTGTATTTCCTGAGCCAGCCCTGAAAATTCTGTGCCTTCTGTTACAGTGTCAGCTGTAGATGTGTTTCATGACGTCAGTGGAAGGGAGCTGGTTCCCCAGGAGGAAACTGAAAAGGAAGGGCCATCCATTTGCAAACTCTTGTGTTCTGAGGAACCGTGGAGTTCTGGGGAGGTGGTCCTGGGGAAGGGGACAGTTGCCTGGATATTGCCCAGTACTGGTTTTTTTCTAGGCGTTCCTAAGCTGGGACACCTTACTTTCTGGACTTGGATTTCTCAGTCTGTTAAATAAGGGGACTAGACCAGATGAGTGGATTTTGAGTTGTAAAACTTTTTGTTCAAATGCAAGCTCGTGCAGAAACCTAATATGCAAAAATAATTAGAGTATGAAATAAAAGGGGGAAGGGAGAAGACCCAATTAACCAGAGCACGCTATTGGCTAAATGAGAATCCCCCAAGTGTATTTACTTGCAAGACAGTTCGGCTGTGAAAACTCAAATGTGGTTTGGTTTATTATTGAAAAGAATGTTAAGAGTTTTAGAATCATTTCAGGCCAAGGCTGAAAACTTACAGCCAAAAGACTTGTTCTGTAAGAACAAGAGAAAGAGAAATTTCTGGCTGCCCAACATTGTTCGTGGAACAGCAAACTTGTGTCTCTACATTTATTTATTCAAGAGAAGATCTGGTAGGGAATTGGAGTAAACTGTCAAAGTGCATTCTTCAGGTAGGGAACAGAGAGTCAATTTGTGAAATGCTTGGTAGAATGAACCCTGTTGCAGAAAGTTCTCATGCTAATGATCTTTTAATTTGATTTATACTTTGTTGCGAAGAAATGCAGTCTTCAGAAGCTTGCTGTTTTAGCATTTGCAAAGAGAGCAGGGGACTAATTTAATATCCACAAACCAAAGATTCACTTTAGAGAAGCGGCAAGTCCATTTGAGATGTTTGAGTGAGTTTGCCTCTCGATTAAAGAAATGCATTTGTTCCAAACAATTCTCTTACGTGCTCCATCACCAGTGCATGTTGAAACACAGCCCCTGTGGGCTTCTGGCTTCTACTTTATTTAGGCCAGGCCAGCCAATCAATGTCTAAAATCCAGGTAGATTTCCCAGATGCTGGGAGATGGAGTCAGTGTCAGCTGCTGCCTGAGAAATTAACATGTGTATGAACCCCAGTAGAACAGGAGGGATCATAGAAGCTGAGTTACTACTAAGTCCAACATGTTTTGATACAACTTTCCTCCAAAAACATTTTAAACCATATGGCCCCCTTGCTACTTGCAGCAATGAACACTTCCAAGAATTTTAAAATGTATCCTTTTAAAATGATCTGCTTTGTGAACTTCTGAATTTAAAACTTATTTTCTCCTAGATTCAGAGGACTTTTTTTTTTTTTTTTTTTTTTTAAAGAGAAACATGTCTCTACTTTGAAAAAAGGGAAATGGAGGAAGGAGTATTAGCTATTAAAATTGTTCACTTGATAGATCATTATTTTAAGGAAGAAGAGAGAAGAAAGAATATTTTCTGGAGGGGCCACAGTGGGCATCAAGGGACCTAATGTGCTTCCTCCTTTAATCCTTCCGATGACTCCAAGAGATAAGGAGATTATCTTCATTTTACGCAGAATTTTGTCTATGGTCACACTGTTCGAATTAGTCAAACTGGCTTTGGAACCTGAGCCCACCCGAAGTGACAGTCCATGTTTTTTCCTTTATCTCCGGGAAGGGGCCAAATTCTGTAGCTGTGTTGTCACTTCCTTGTTCAGGCGTAGCCAGAGTGTGTTAGTTGGAGGCCCCTGTCCTCTTTCCTTTAGTCAAGAGGCTCTCTTTTCAGAGGGTAGAATGAGAGTGCACCAGATACAGAGTGACTGATTCATTCTGTCTACCGTTGTAGAAACAGCCTGGCGCCGAACCATACTGGAGCCTGAGAAGCACAAGGAAAAAATGAGTTATTATTATCCTGCATTGTTTAAATTTTTGGTATTTTGCTCGTGATGGATTTTTTTGCATTAATTGATTTTTTCAAACGATTGCAGGACCATCTCATTTATCTGATGCCTGAGTTTTTGGCACCTCCTTAAATTTTGCACCTCCAGCCAGTGCCTCCCTTTCTCCACCCTAGACCCAGCCCTGGTACATACTTTTATTTATGTGCCAGCGGGCAGTGAGCTACCTGCTAGAGACAGAAGATCAAGAGCTCTCAGACTAGTGAGAGCCAGTCGTGCAAACCGTCACAACACAGCCTGATAAGACTGTGCACAGCATGTAGGGAGAAAGAGTTGCCGTTGAATCAAGGTCCATGGGAGGAGGGCTCCAGGGAGCTGGTGGAAAGGTGAATGGGCGAAAGATGATGCACTCGGAGTGTTGGGAAATGACACATCCCTTCTTAGCTCTGAGCCTCAGTTTTCCACTCCTGTAAAATGGAGGGATTGGTAGCACCTACTGCATAAGGTTGTTGTCAGGACTAGAATGAATTTGCTACGTTAAGCACCTCGAGTCGCTTCTGGATTGTAACAGTACTAAAGGTGAGCCGCTGTGGTTATGAAGATCATAGTGACCATTGTAAAATGACAGTATCTTTGGGCCACATACACAGTCTGAACTTTGCTTTGCAGATATCCACGACAGTGATGGGAGTGCCAGCAGCAGCCACCAGAACCCCAAGAGCACAGCCAAGTGGGCGGCTTCTTTGGAGAATCTGCTTGAAGACCCAGAAGGCGTGAAAAGATTTAGGGTTTGCATTTTTGTTGTTGTTGTTGACTGGGATTGATGCAACACACCAAGCGGTTTCAGAGCCTGTGGGGGAAACCCAGGCCAGCTTTTAACACTGCGTGTCCCCACTTGAGAATGAGACCGGCGCACCTGTCATGCCCAAGATGGAAACGCTTTCCCGCACAGTTCTTATACAGCTGGCTGGGAGGGGTAGAGATGCCGGGGACGCGGTTCCATGCTTGTTGACAAAGCGTTTCCAGCTCTGTGACACCTGGAAGGGGGTGGCCTGGGTTTCTGTGATGTGAAGGTTTGTTCTCTTGTGTGTTGGGGATTTTCAGGATATATTAGTGACAGTGAAAGAGGCCGGATGACAGCTGGCAAGGTGAAGTTGAACTCAGAGGAGGGCAGGTGGATGACAAGGTCAGTGCTGCCTAGAAAGGGTCTGCAGAAACCCCAGGTGTCAGAAGAACCACATGTGAATGTCAAGAATGCCTTTTATCTGCCCGACTCCCACTGACGTCTGTCTTTAAGCCTTGGGTCAGGCCAGGATAAGCTCTCGTGCTGTTGCTCCCTGTTGCAGATTCCAAGGAGGGGGTAGCAGGCAGGGCTACTCACAGTTCTGGACAGAGGACCCCAGTGAGCACCATCTGGATCTCGAGGAGAAAACTTTTCCATGCATAGCCAGAGAGCTGGCTGTGCCAACAAGCCCCCCAACATCTGCCAGAGGAAAGCACACCTCCAACTTCAGATAGTTTTCATCATGGCATTTCTAGACATGCTTAATATGTTTTCTTTTGTTTAAAAAAAGGGGGGGCCTAAATTTAGAGGAATGTACTTTGTTTAAACACTGTCTAGAAGGAATGAATAGATCTTCCACTTTAATTTACTTTCTGGTAATTTATTGTCAGTTGAGAATTGTAAGTAGATTCCTGCTTTCTTACTCTTCTTCACAATGTCAAAGTCATTAAGTTCAAATGCACGTGGAATTCCATCTGTAACATTAAACATACATGGGGTTTTTCAGGGCGGAGATTGATCAGTTATTGAATTTTGACATATCTGTTCTTAAAGGGAAATGCTTTGTTTTTGAAGTAGAATACTGTTTGACATTTTTCTTCTTTTCATCCATAGGAGTTTTTAAAAAAAGAATTCAGTGAAGAGAATGTTTTGTTTTGGCTAGCCTGTGAAGATTTTAAGAAAACACAAGATAAAAAGCAGGTACTTCTTCCACTCTATAATCACCTTTTTTTTTTTTTGAGCTTTTTTAGGGCTGTACCTGCAGCATATGGAAATTCCCAGGCTAGGAGTTGAATTGGAGCTACATCTGCCGGCCGACATCACAGCCACAGCAATGTGGAATCTAGCCATGTCTGTGACCTACACCACAGCTCACGGCAATGCCAGATCCTTAACCCACTGAGCAAGGCCAGGGATTGAACCTGCATCCTTGTGGATACCAGTCACGCTCATTACCACTGAGCCACAAAGGGAACTGCCTGTAATCACGTTCTTGATCATTTTTTCCCCTTCTTATAAAGTTACAGCCATCTTTCCAATAAATGTTGAAGTTGCCTAGAGAAATCTAATCCGTTTTGGACTTGGGGGGAGAGATTTAAGCTTCAGATTAGGCTATCTTGTGTTGATCAAATATTAACAGTTTTTAAAAAGCGTGTTAATCTATTTTTAAAAGGGAGCTGTTCAAATGGACAAATATTTAAAGTAAAAATAACGATTTAAGTCATTGAGAGTTCATCATCGAGTAGGATTTTTTTTCACGAGTAATTTATGTGAATGCATCTCCCAGAGTTTGACATGCCAGCATCTTGCATGGATCTTGTAAAGCAGGCGTGTGGTGATAATGCATCAGATGGATTGTCAATTATTCAGTGTATCTTTGCAGAACATCTTGTGGTTGGCAGGCATCCCACATAAAGTTTCTGACTGTTCTCCTGGGTGGATATGTGCTCTTTGCAGGAGGTAGCCTTTAATTCCAATGTCAGCTGGATTTTCTGCCATTGAAGTTGGGTGTCAGGAGAGGTGGAGGAGATTATGGAGAAGGCGGCTTGTGGATTGGGTATGCTTACGAGACCCATGCCTGCGTATTTCTGAGAGGCTAGTGGCTAAATGCCTGCAGCGGCTGGTAACTTATAGGGCACGAGGGAGGTTTTTGGTGTGAGGCTGTAGGGAGTGGTGGGGACTGGAGCCATTAGGGGGTAGCCTGCCCTGCCTCCAGAGGCTCTATGTAGCGGGCTGCTTAGCTGACTTTGACAGTGAACGCTTTGTGGTCTATGGCCGTCAGAGCCTTCCCTGCTTTGAGTTCTACCCACCTAGGTCTTGGCTTGCACACCCCTCACCCCAGAACTCTGAGGGACCCTTCCTCCCAAGGCAACTTCTATCTTCAGCCCAGTGCTGCCTGTTTTTCCAGAGACGCTGGACATTTGGCTTCTTATAGGAAACCTTCCGATTTTATAAATGATGGAACTCATTCTTTTAAAAGATGGAAAAGCTTGCCTGCCAAAAAAAACATAGCCATGGGCCGATGAGGCTCGTAGGCTGCCAGTTTTTGAGCCTCTGGCTCCACATAGCTGGAATCCCTGAGGCCAGAAGCCATTATGTGTTTGCAGAAGATGTCTGTATTGGTTTATTCAAAGGCTTTTCTGCCTCAGGCACCCTTGCTCCAAGATCAAGCCGTGTGGTCTTTCTACCACTTTCCGCTCTGTGGGGACAAGGGTGGATCCGAGGTCCCTTTAGCTGAACTTCCTCAGTCAGCTGAGAAAACCATCCCAACATAACCCTTGGCATTTGCTTCCTTCCTGCTTCTTCCCCCTGGAGGATGGCTTTGCCCGAGCTCCAGGGTGGTGAATGGCCTCAGGTGGTAGGGCCTGCTTTGGAAAGCCAAGTGTTGGCTGCATCCCTTGAGACAGGCGTGCCCCTTGCTCTCTTTTGCCCCCACCCAGGCCAAGGCCAGGACAACCCTCAATAAATGCTGGCCTGGGCAATGGATATGTCCAGCCTCGCCCTAAAACCCTTGCTCAGACTCAAGCAGGCAGACAGATGTCCATTCCCTTAGTTTGCATGCTGGAGGTGAGAGGGGCCGACAGGTCAGCTGGCCCACCCCTGCATTGCACAACTAGACAGCTGAGGTCCCCGCCAGCCCGAGCTGGGACTCGAATCTGCACCCTAAGCTGCCTAGTCGTTTCCCCTGCATAGGGTGTCAGTGTGCCCTTTGATTCAATTGAGTTTTCCAGATCTTTGCAGTGTACCTGCTCAGGGCCAGGCCTTGTGAAAAGCACGTGACACACAGGGACCAGGCAGATGAGCCTCTTTAGGGAACAGGCTTTCAGAGGGGAAGCTGCTTGTTAAACAATCCTTTGCAAGTATGACGAGTACAGAAATGGGAAGTCCAGCTTCTGTGGGAGCACAGGCAGCGGGTGTCAGGAAGGCCCCTGGGGAAGTGACTCTTGGGCTCACATCTCAGTGGAGTCTGGCCAGGGGAGTGTTCCTGGAAGAGGGGAACAGCGTGTGGGGAGCAAGGCCTGGAGAGAAGAGCTGAAGGAAGCCCAGAGGCAGGCGCCGTGCTTCAGGGGTGGGCTGGCTCTGCTTGCCTGCGGCTGGGGGTGGGGCACACCTGGAGACCCCAGGCACCAAGGTGAATGCTGGAAAGCCACGGTGTTGGATTGTACTGGCCCGCCCACAACCCACAGTCAGAGCTTCCAGAATCTGGCCCTCTCTCTGTGCGCCCAGCCCTGTCCCACAGCATAGGACTCCTTGAAGGCTAGTGCCCTGGAGCGTGCCTGGCCATTGCTTCCAGGCAATGACCGCCACTTCGCCCACCTGCCCGAGGATGCAGATGGCACTGGGAAGGGAGGTGGTATGTTCTCTGGGGCCCATGGTGGTGTCCACACCTCAGTCTGGGTTTATCACTCAGCCTTGTGATGACAATTCCCGCCCTTCCAGATGCTGGAGCTGTGGTCTGAGCACTTAAGCTCACCCACAGCCGCCTGGCTTGGTGCAGAGAGAACCAGGATGCAGGCCCAGATCCCCTGTGTAGTCACGGGTGGGTCTGGCTGCAGGGGAAGTAAAACCAGAAGTAAGTTCTGTTTCACTAATTTTAAAAAGCGGAGGAGGCCATCATACAGGGAGAAGTCGGCCTAACTGAATTGCACAATCAGACTTCCCATGTCTGATCCAGGGGGGACGGTTTCTCTACAGGGAACTAGGGCAGTTATGAGACTGATGCGAACCTTGCTTTGGCCTCCGTTATTTAAATAGGACCTGTGCCGGTTGGGTTTTGCATTCTTTGACTCTAATTATCCAGCCGGATCTCTCCAGAGCACTTACCCAGTTATCTGGTACCTTGTATCTCTTATTTATCTTCAGTTTGATTTGCTTTTCCCTCTGTCATGTGGACTCTGGAAGGTTTGTCATCTTTGTCCTCTTCCCCACTGTATCCGAGCACCTAGGACAGTGGCTGGCTCTGTCCTTCCACTCAGGCCACTTTCAGATGACCTCTAACCTCCTGTTACCTGCTGAGCCCCTGAGGATCCGCAGTGGGCAGGGTCCTGGCCTCCCTGCTCACCTTGACATGCGGTCCGTCACTCAAGGGGTTGGATTTGAGTGAGGAACCTGCCCTCCGTTCTGTTGGGGCCTCTGTTCTCAGAAGCTCCAAACAGCGGGCTGGGGCTGTGTCTTCCCCAGTCTGTGCTTCACCCCCTGGCAGCCTGGAAAGCAGCCATTTAGTTTGGGAGGGTCTCGACTCTGTTTCTGGTGGGGAGCCCTGGGGTTTAGGAAGATGGGTGGGTGATGCCTCCCACCCTCCCTCCTTGGAATGGTCCTGGGGTGTAATGCCAGGCACTTAGATTCAGCAGTCAGCCTTCAGAGCTGTTCTCTCCCTTTGCAATTTCTTTACAGTTTAAAATTTTCCTATAAAGGGCCTCTTCCTGTTGAATTAGCCCATGAGATACATCAATCTTCTAATACAAAACAGCATTTGTCTCATAAAACCTCAAAAAAAAAAGCTCCAAAAAGGTGCTTCTTCTTTGACTACTCCTGAATTCTTTCCTTCCTTCCGTCATCAGCTCATGCATATTAAGTTGGCTTACTGTGTGACAGGGCTTGAGATGGATACAGCCACTGGTACAGATTTGTAAAAACCAAACAGAGTGGGGGCGGGGAAGTGGTGGGATGGTGCAAGATTTCTAATAATCATAGCTCTGAGAGCAACTTGCGCTGATATGTTTAATTCTAATGGTACTGTGCATTTTTATAGTGTTTTAGAGTTAATTATGGGGAGCGGGGTCTGTGGTTTTTGTTCATTTTATTACATTGTATTTAACACTAAAACTTGACCCAGTATTTAACAGCGATTGATTTTTTGTTTAAAAAAAAAACAAAAACTAAAAATCCAAAGTGACCAGCACTCCTTCCATGAAATTCATTCACTTCACAGGTGAGTGAAGTAAGACGGGCTCATGCCTTTAAACCCTCAGCACACTCTAGATTTCACTGCCCCTCGGCTTTGGGCTGTGTCTTTCCCAGCTTTGCTTTTGCCCGTGGACCTGGCTGAGTTCAGGTGGGACAGGGTGGGAGCTTAGCTGTTCATGGTGTGGCCTGGGGCCTAGCATGGGCCTGCCCTACACCCCCGCTCCTTCCTGGCCCATTTTGTCACTTTCAGATGGCCTCTAACATCCTGTTACTATAACTGAGGTTTCACTTACTCTAGACCTCTGTCTGCTGTATTTTCATTACTGAGGCTTTTTTGTTCGTTGTTTGCTGCTGAGCCAAAGAGGATGCTGAGATTACATTTTTCCTTCTTGGACTTTTTTTTTTTGCTCTTATTTTTATACTAATAGCCCTTTAGACCACTTTACACAGGCCTCTCAGATCGTCTCTACCATCCAAGTTCCCCTGGGGACAGTCCTCCTGGGGTCCTCTGACCACAGCTCCCACGGGGTGACCCCAGGTCTTCCTTCGCCACCGCTAGCCCTTCCCTGCCCCTCTCCGGCCGGCCTCCCACACCCAGGTCCTCTTCTGTCCGGAGTCACTCATTTTGGTGGAGCAGGACCAGCAATAACTTCTTGAGAGAGAGGACTGGGCGTATAGACCTTTAAAGATTTTGAATGACATTTCTATTTTTTCCCTATTCTCCCACGTCATAGAGCATAGAATTGAACTCTAGGTTGAAACTCAGAATTTTGTAGACATTGGCCTATTATTTTCCATTTTTGTTAAGAATCAGTATGTTATAGGTAAGCTATTGTATTTTCTTTGCTTTTTCTCTCTGGAATGGCATAGGATCCTCTTTCTGTCACCAGTATTGTAAAACTGTACAATCAGAGGCTTTGGAGAAGGGGTGGGTTCATTCATGGTGTGGGCATTTGATGGAGCCCTTTAACCTGGAAATTTGTAGTTCTGGGAAATGATCTTACATTGTTATTTTCACAGTCATTTTTAAAGTAACTTCTTTCTCTCCATTTTCTCTCTCCCCCCAAGGATGACCATCCCCTAGGATGAGTCCTTAATTTTATGTTTTTTCCCCTCCTACTCTTTCATCTTTTCTATAGACTGGGGCCCCCTAGTCCCTTCCTGGTGGCCACAAGCCCGATGTTTATAAACATCTCAGATCATCTGAGTTGGGAGAAACTTGCAGGGTGTTTCCGTGAAGGATTCCACTTAGTCCTTGTATCCACTTTGCCATCTCTTCCTTGCCCTCCTTCGTGTCTGCCACTTCCCCGAGTCAGTTTCTATAGAGGAGAAAATTCCAGGCTCTTTTCCTCTGGGGGGTGGGGGCGCGGCGGGATAACTGCTCAGGGCTGGGGGTCGGGGACCTGGGGGGCTAACAGCTCCCTTCTGCGGCCCTCCTCATCCCTCCGGCCAGGGTTCCCCAATGCCCTGGAATTCCTGCTACTTTTGGAGGTTTCTTGCTGGCTTTGCCTCCCCACTCCAACCTGGCAGGTGCCCAGGTTTCTTCCTGCTGCTCTCTGCAGTCCCTTATTGTACCTCTGAACGCTTTCCACGTCCTGCGTCAGTGCGCAGAAATATGCTCAGATTGTTCTCCTGACACGTTCTTTGCCTCTTTTTCTGAAGCTGATGTTAAAATGAAAGGATCGAGCCATTACTTCCAGTTATGTGTCCTGTCCCATTGTCCATCTCTGGCAGAGTGATGAAAACGGAGGGGAGCGGGCTGATGGAGGCAAGGCGGGGACTCGGTGACAGGCAGGGTGCAGGGGTGGGGGGCGGTGTTAGGGGATGGCTGCTCCCAGCTTCCTGGATTAGAGACGGCAGGACCCACCAGCCAGGAGGGACCCACTACTTTCCTTGCTGTTACGTTTGAGGTGACATTCAAGCCCATATGTCTAGAAATCAGTTGGCTACATGGTCAGTAGTCTTGGGAGAGAGAGATAGGCTGAAATCTTGAGACACGGTGTGGCTGGGAACGCAGCCAGATTAGGGCAGGACTTGGGAAACTCCAGAATTTATGGGGGGCACAGAAGGACAGGAGCTGGCAAAGGAGGCAGATGGAAGCTGGGAAATGCTGGAGAATTCTGAGAGGGCAGCCGCGGTAAGCAGGACCAGGGGCTGGAGGTGGAAGGACATGAGTGAGCTGGTGGGAGGGGCAGAAGCCGGGGGCTGAGGAGCAGGTGGCGCGGGGGGACAGAGTGGAGCCACAAAATGCACGTTTTTCTTTTGAGATGTTTCAGTAAGAGGTCATTAGCTATAGGAAGATGTACAACCTTTTACTCAAAGGTTGTGTGTGTTTTCCCAGTGGGGGGAAAAAAAAAATCCAAGCACGCTCACTGGGAGGGAGAGAGGAACCAGAACAGACAGAGGAACCAGCTCGTCCAAGCTGTGGGCTGCAGATGCTCTTGTCCTTGTTCCGGGTAGATCTCTGTTTCTGGGGCTGATGTTGAAGTGAATTTGCTTCTCCTAAACTTGCACTTGCTGGGAGCAGCGTCTGAGGGCTAACTTCTGCCCGAGTCTTACCACGGCTGGTGCGCTGCCAGGCTGGTGGGGTGTCTGGGAGGCAGACCTGGTCCGTGCTCCACAGACGGTCCTCAGGTGGATACTGAGACTCATCACCTGGGCCCAGAGGGCAGAATGCTTTTCCAGCACTTTCTGGGGCAGAGTTGGGTGCTGGGCCCATTTGCTGTCCTGGCAGGACAGACACTCGCAGCGGAGGCTGCAAGGGCCAGAGGAGCGCGGCAGGCCACCCAGGCTGTGCCCAGGGTAAGGGACCTGAGCGCTGCCACCGTCTCCCCCCCACCCCAGTGGGGGATGTTCTCACCCTGTCCCGACGGGAACTAGAGTTGGGTTAACCAAGCTCTGGAAAATATACCAAAATAACTCGAGCCACCCGGTTCTTCTTTTTCGTTGTGTTCTCGGCGTGGACACCAGGCCTTCCCGTGACCGGCTTGTGGTTGGCAGTCTCAGGGTTTCCCTTCTCAGTCACGCTTCCTACCCCGGCCCGATAAGCTCTGCCCACGCCGCCGTCACCCTGAACGATTAGTCAGAGACGAGGGCGGACTGGGGACCCTGCACTCTCCGCAGACTGGGACGCTGGGTGCTGGGGACATGTGGGTGGGGCCGAGAGCCAGCCCCCCCCCCAACCTGCTTCCTGTCCTCCCTCCACCCCCACCTCTAAGCCTCAAGCTATTCATTACACTTCTTTTCAGAACCACCCAAGACAGCCCGGCTCCATCTGGAACACGTGTGTATGTGTGTGTGTGTATGTGTGTTCAAGGGGGAGGAGAAGCCTACAGTGATTTCTGCTTCCAGAGCCCCACGTGGAGGTTGCTAATCTGCTGGCTGCACGTCTGCCACTATGAAGTGCTCTTACAACAGGAAGTGGTTTTCCAAAGATGTTCCTTCCTGACAGAATGGGGGTGGTGGGGGTGGTGGGGGAGGCCGTCTTCGAGAGGCAGGCGGCCCCAAAGGGCTGCCCCACTCGGGTCTTCCAGCCTGTCCCCTAGAAGAACCACGTTACCATAAAGGCCCCCACCCGGGCAATGTTCCCTCGCGTCTTGCCCAGGCTTTCTTCCTGGGGCTGGCAGATGGCCAGGCCTCCGCCTCATGGGGTCTTTTGTCAACTGGTCCCCAGAACTATACAAAGTTAAAAGATGGCTTTTCCCCTCCTTTCAAGCACCAGGAATTGAACCTTCTGGGGGTTTCCATGAGGCCAGAGGTTTTCAGAATCCGGGGTTTCCTAAGCCAAGCTCTGCAGCACATGTGGGGCTCCAGGTGGGCTCTGGAGAGAAGGGCGGTTTTCTAGAGAGACCTTGAGCAGCCCCCTGGCTTCTCCTTGCAAATCACATATCTGCAGCTCTGTTTCAGAGGCATTTATTGTCTGGTTTCCTCTGTCGGGTGAGGTACCATGAGGCTCTGATGCATAGAGAGACAGCCCCCATGTCTGCTGCCTGCACGGTGAGAGCACAGGAAGTCAGAGAGCCTAGAACCCTCAGGGGACACCTCCAGGACCCAGCAGGTGCCTGCTGTTTGTAAGACAAAGCGCTCACCCTGAGAGCGTTCCTGCACCAGCCGCTGCTGGGATTCGGTGCAGCCTAACTGCAGGTGTGGACGCCTTTGCCAACCTCGCTGATGAGGGCAGACGCCTTCCGGCCCGACTGCACCTAGGCCTTGGGGCAGGTGGCCGAGGGTTCTATCTTACTAACACTCATAGCTTGTTCCCCGAAAACGACCCCAGTCCTGGTGCCTGGTAGCACCACCTGGGGGATTAATGTCTTTTGTAAGCGTGGAACTGAGCAGAAATGCCAGGCTTTGGACCAAGTGGTCCTTTGTCTCCCTGGTTAAGCCACGCTAGCTCTCCTGGCCTCCTTGTCCTCATCTGGGATGTGGCCCTAACTGGAGGAGGGTACTTGGCTAGGCACCCAAGGGATTAAGGAAATGGGCCCCTAGTTATAAACCACCTAGTGAGTATCTGGAGCATAGTAGGGGCTTGGTAACTGGCTAGGATATGTGTTCATCGTTTAAATTTTTTAATTGCAGCAAAATAGACATACATTTTACCATAACCATTTTTTAGGGTTCTCATGTTTACCAGTTCAACCATTTTAAAGGGAGCAGGTCAGTGGCGTCAAACACGTTCACCGCGTTAAACAGCTATCACCATTACGTAGTTCCAGAACCTTTTCATCATGCCAAACAGTAACCCCTTACTCACAAGGCAGCCACCCCCCCATTTCCCCCTCCCCCAGCCAACCACTCCTCGCCTCTAGGGAGTTGCCTGTTCTGAATATTTCATATGAATAGACTCCTGTAACAGGTGGCCTTTCATGTCTGACTTCTTTCACTGAGGATAATGCTTTCAAGGTTCATCCCGTTGTAGAACGTGTTGGTACTTCCTTCCTTTTTATGGCTGAGTGATGTTCCCAAGAGTCCTTTGGAGAAGTCACAGGGTGGTCAGGAATGCTACCTAATGTCACTCACTCTGGGCCAGGATTCCGTCTTTATTTCTGAATGGATAGTAAGGCAGCTTTGTGACAGGAGATGCGACTACAGATGCATGGAAGGCGAGGGGAGGGGGCCAGGCTGACCCCAAGCCCCACCCCCACCCCCCAGGGCTCTTACAGCAGCAGCGTCTCCTGCTGGACTGGGCTGGCGAGGGGAGCCGGCTCAGGCCCGGAAGGGCCATGCTCGCAGATAACAGACAAGCTCTCCGTGTCTCCCCAGATGCAGGAAAAGGCAAAGGAGATATACATGACCTTTCTGTCCAGCAAGGCCTCATCACAAGTCAATGTTGAGGGCCAGTCCCGGCTCAATGAGAAGATTCTGGAGGAACCACACCCACTGATGTTCCAAAAACTCCAGGACCAGGTAATCTGACTTCCCTACTTAGACCTTGATTTGAAAACTGACATCCCCCCCCCGACCCCACCCCAAGTCTGGAAGAATTCAGTTAAGACTAAACGTTAGACACCCGTCTCTTCCAGATGGACAGGCTGAGGCCCGTGGAGGGTCTGTGGTTGGTGACAGACAGATACTGACTTGCCAGGCCCAGGAACTGGCCCGGAGGAGCCTCCCTCAGGCCTCTTTCTGTCTACACACAGTTTGACCCAGCAGGGTTATCTGGCTTCTCAGCCAGCTTAGAAGGGAGGCTGGAGTTAGTTGAGGAACCCACAGAGGAAGCAACACGTGATATAACTGAAGGTAGGAGCAGCCAGAGAAATCTAGCAAACAAGCACACAGACTCGAAGTGGCAGGGAACCTAAGGTTGCTGTGCTAATGCCCAAATATTGCCACCTGCTTCTGATGGCTCAGGAGCCCACTTTGCCAACATAAATGCACTTAAAGCAGGAAAAGTTAGATTTCAAGAAAGGACCTATAAGGGGTAAACTTTAGTTTTCTGGCAAATTTTCATAGGAGGAATGCCAGAAGTAAGATAGGCAAAAGGGATGAAATTGTACTGCAGAGGTTTTTGTTTTTGACATGAATTTGCAAATGTGACTATTCATAGCATACTCTGTTCTTAGGAAATGGTATGTACACACTTGCAGAGCATGGAACACTGGCAGATTTCAACCTTCTGCCAGCCCTGTTCTTACTGGGGAAGCCAAGGCCTTATTTGGCACACAGGTGGAGACTAGCTCTTAGCTTAATTCAGCCCTCCTCCAACATGAACAAGCCCAGAGCCACCTGGAGGGTTTTGTTTTGTTTTTTGCACTTTTTAGGGCTGCACTCATGGCATATGGAGATTCCCACGCTAGGGGTCGAAATGGAGCTACAGCCACCACCTACACCACAGCCCCAGCCACGCAGGATCCAAGCTGTGTCTGTGACCTACACCACAGCTCATGACAACACCGGATCCTTAACCCATGGAGCGAGGCCAGGGATCGAACCCACATCCTCATGGATCCTAGTTGGGTTCGTTAACTGCGGAGCCACGAAGGGAACTTCTGGAGGGCTTGTTAAAACAGAGGCTGGACTCCAGCCCCAGAGTTAATCAGCAGGCTTGATGGTTCCCAGGTGGGTCGAGATGTTGTCTTCCCAACAAGTTCCCAGGTGACTCTTATGCTGCAGGTCCCAGGACTACACATTAAGAAACCACTGGCCCATTGCATCGTTTGGCGTTTTTTGATCACCTGGAGTGGGCACTGAGCCCAGGACATATCCCAACATCCAGCAGGCCTCACTTGCTCAGCAACAGATAGAAAACAAGACAGGTAGCAAATACAAGTATGAGAAGTAGCTGGGGACTGTTTTCCAATTGATACGGTGGCAAGTGCAAATTCCGCATGAATTCTGAATCAAGTTTGGGGGTTGAATGGACGCCAGTTAACATGGAAAACTTGCTGAGGGCTTCCTGGAGGTGGTGATTTTGAGCCAGCGAGAGGGGTGCTGTGGACATGGATTTGTGGAGGGGAAGGGAAGTGGGAGGAATGATTCAAGGCAGTTCCTGGGCTGTAACCGCACGGGGATCCACCCTACCTGGACCTCTGATTTGCTCCCCGGCTTCTTAGGGCACTTTGACATGCAGCCAGGGCTGAGAACTGCACTGACACTCCTGTGTTCTAGGTATTCTCAGTAAGAGCAGTATCTACCTTTCAGAGGTGCCCTTCTGTGCCCGGCCCCCTTGGCATCTGTACTATCACATTTACACTCCAGTGAGCAGTGGCATTCCCATTTTGATGGGGAGGAAAGCTGGGGTCAAGGGCACAAGTGGTTTGTTAGCACAAAGTCCCGCTGGTATAGGAAGTGCTGGTGGCTGTCATGCCTGCTTTCAAAGACTACACTGTGTCCCCCACAGCCTGAGCAGCTGCCCTGGGCTCCAAGACAGCCCCACACTGCTCCTCAAAGCCCCCTGAGATCTGCTGGAGCAGGGGGATTGGAAAGCCATGGTTGTATATGGTTCTTTTCTGGGACTGCAGAAGCCACCTGGGGTGGCGAGGAGTGGGACGGGCTCCTGCCATTCCATGTGCAAGACCACGGGCTCCGGAGGACCTGGCTCTCCTGCCGTTAAGGCTTGTGACACGTCTCAAAATCCAAAGGCCTGGCTGTCCTGCCGTTAGGCCAGCTGGGTCTCTGTGACCTGGGCACCCTCACTGGATTGAGACGTGGAAGGTTTAGTGTTATATAAAAAGGAGGAAATAAGGGACAGAGGATGTTTCCTTAAAGTGACAAAAATATTTTAAAAATAATTTTTATTAAAAAAGACTTGTTGGGGTTCCTTGGTGGCCTAGCGGTTAAAGGAGCTGGTGCTGTCACTACTGTGGTGGAGGTTGATACCAGGCCCCAGAAACTTCTGCACGCTCTGGGTACGGCCCCAAAAAAACAGACCCCAAAACTTATCTACTTAACTGGAAAAATCATACAGGCTTGGCAAAAGAAACTTGGGAAACCAAAATGTAAAGATGAAAACAGTTTCATTCCATTCCTGTTGATGTCTAGGCTTTCCATCTTTTTTCTACAAATATGCATGTGCACACACATCTAACATGTGTGGTAGAAGAGTTCAAACTACTCTGTAAAAAAAAAAAAAAAAAAAAAAAGTGCTTTTATACCCTGTTGTTAAAAGTCATTTATTTGAGGGGGGAAGAGGAGCTATCTTCCTGAGGTGAAACTGGGTGGGGACGAGATATTTGGAATCTGAGCTGATTCTATAGCAAGTCCCTGGGAAGGGCTTCTGGGTTCTGTTTCGCTTTGGAAAACTCTGCCTCGGGGCGGAGTTGGGGGGAACGTGGGGTGGGGGAATTGCTCATAACTATCATAACGGATGCTCAGCACAGTCTGTGGGTCTCTGCTCCCAAAAGGCTCCCGCGAAAGCCGTGTTTTCCTAAATGAAGGAGCGTGAAGCTGAGGGGAGTGTGTTTGGAACAAGACTGCACATTAACTTGAAGACTTCCTCCGCAGCTTTGGCTTTGTTAAGCACCCCTTGGCTTTATCGCCAAGTTGTCTGAACAGCCTGCTTTCAGCACTGGCTCACCAGGAAAACCTCAGGGAGCCTCAGCTCCTCCCCACAGCGGGCAGCACTCCATGCCCTGGAGGCTGCTGATAGGGCAGCATGGATTTGGGGGCACAGCTGGAACCTTAGAAGGACGGGAAAATCCTCCCTGAGCCTCACATGAGATGATCTGACATCCACGAGTCTCATCTAAAGGAGAGCGTCTCAGGTCTTCGTTCAGGTCCTGTTGACTCTTGGTTTACACGCAGTTCTGACAGTTTTGGTTTTTCAGTTCACAGCCAGTTTGAAGTGCTGGTGGTAGAGGCTGTGGAGTAATGGGCAGCAAGAAGCCATGGCTAACAGCCAGGGAGGAAACAAACATGATACTAAACACGAAACCACAGCACGGTGATTGGGAACCACCAAGCGTGGGGGCCACAGCTCCCCACACACCACACTAGGGGCATCCCTGTGCTACAGGGTGGTGACGCAGTTAGTGATCGTAATGACCCCAAAGTATCAAGCAAAAAACAAAGTTTGGCCAGCATATTCACTGCCGAAAGTGTTAAACGTTTTAAAAGAATTTCATCCGATGGAGTTCCCGTCGTGGCGCAGTGGTTAACGAATCTGACTAGGAACCATGAGGTTGCGGGTTCGGTCCCTGGCCTTGCTCAGTGGGTTAACGATCTGGCGTTGCCGTGAGCTGTGGTGTAGGTTGCAGATGCGGCTCGGATCCCGCATTGCTGTGGCTCTGGCGTAGGTTGGCAGCTACAGCTCTGAATAGACCCCTAGCCTGGGAACCTCCATATGCCACGGGAGTGGCCCAAGAAATGGCAAAAAGACAAAAAAAAAAAAAAAAAAAAGGAATTTCATCCAAAATGATCCCTTAAGTTTGGGGGCTTTGTTACTTGGAAAATACATAATTGGAGAGGTTGTCTTCTGCTTTAATTCAGCTCTGCTCCTGTGGCCCAGCGGTGTGCCCAGCTGGCCAGCCCAGGAGAGGCGAGAGCAGTACTGGAGGCATTTCTTTAGCCTAGACTCCAAGGCTGCTATGGGACAGAAGTTGTAGGAAGCAGGAAGGGGGAGGTGATCTTACAGAGAGCTGGTTTCTTCAGTGGCTTTTTGTCTGAAGAATTCCCCTGGGAGGTCTCAGTTCAGTTTCGGTTGGTTTGCTGCTGTGTGGACTTGTTTTTTCAGTCCTTTACGCTGTATGTATCCATGGAGGGCCTGCTCTGTGCCAGGGACTGTGCTAGGAACTGTGTGTGCAGCAAGGAAAGCAGCACCTGTCCACCCAGGAGGCTGGAGGGAGGTAAATGCCAGGAAAGGAATGCAACAGGTGATGGGCTAAGAGTGCCTGGGAAGAGCCCACTTCGGGTCAAGTGGTCAGGGAGGGCCCCCTGAAGAGGCAGCTGAGATCTGAGCGGCCAAGGGGAGCCTGGTGAGAAGGGGCAGGACCTTTCAGGGAGAGCTAATGGCAGGTGCAAAGGCCCTGGGGCTGGAATCCACCCTCTGTGTCGGGGGAGGTCTGTGTGGCTGGAGTGGAGTGAGGGAAGGAAGTGACAGAAGCTAAGTTGGGAGGGACTGGCTGGGGCTAGACCCTGAGGCTGGGGTAACCAGTTTAATTTCAACCCTGTGCTATTTATAAAATGTGCCAGCTAGACTAAGGACCTCTTGAAAGCTGGGCACCTTGGCTCTGATCCCCAGCTCCAGCTGTGCCCGTCATTCATCAGCCAGGCAGAGAACATGGATGACTGCATGCAGAGTGATCTCAGTTACTAGAAAGTCAGCTGCAAACCCTCGGTCTCCTGACCATGGCTCATCATTTGTACCCAGATGGCCTGCCTCCCCTCCCCCTTCCCTACCCCTCCCTGCCCATCACTTCCTGGATGCTGAGTGACAATGCAGATGCACTGTCATTGTCACTGCATGTCAGGTCAGCCAGGAGGGGGAAGTGGGAACTGATGTTTCAGTTTGACCTCCCATCCTGGCCCACGTGGATCCTGTTTCCTGGTGGGGCCTCTGTGGCCTCATCAGTAACGTGGGGCTTTTGGCAAACTCTGCTGCCTCCCCAAGCTACACACAGAGCCACCCGCAAGCCTTCCATGCCCCTGTGTTTAAGAAAAATCACCCCCTGATGGCAACCTTGTTTCCTTAGACCTGATTTTTTTCTCTTTTCTTTGACTTTAGAATTTAGTGGTTATCAAACTTTAGGCAAGATGTGGTCCTTCTCTGAGCCTCAGTTTCCTCATTTGTGAAATTCAGGTTACAATGAGGCAGTCATGAGGATGAAACACAGTGAGGTGCTTAACTTAGTGCGGTGCCTGGTGTGCAGTCAGCTCCCCAGAAGAGGTAACTGTGCCTGTCCTTTAGAATGTCACAGGAAGATGTGCCTTGGCCTCACGCAGTCATTCTTACCTGGGGGTGGATTGTGCTCCTTAGGGGACCCTGGGCCGTGTCTGGAGCCATTTTTGGTTGTCACAGTTGGAGTGGGAATGCTACCCCTGGCACCTAATGGGCAGAGGCCAGGATGCTGCTAAATACCCTGCAGTGCACGGGACCGCCCCCTCCCCCTCCCAACAGACGCATCTGGTCCAAGATGTCAGTAGCGCCAAGGCTGAGGAACCCTGGCTTAATGACTTCTGAAAACGAGATAGTCCACGTGCCTTAGCTTCACTGAGCCCCCAGGCCCTACCTTTTAAAAAAGCAGCAAATGATAGATGTCAGTTTTCTACACTTTAGTGAATCCTGGGAAACCAGTAGGACTGAACCTCGTTTACACAATGTCATTGTGTGTGCGTCTCATTTGACTCTCAAGTTGTCTGGGGAAGGAGGGACCCAACACCTCAGTTTACGAGAGAAAGTTCCCTCGAGGGAAGGAAGGTGACCTGACTGCCCGAGGTCGCAGAGCTGGGAGGGGAAATGGAGCCTGAGCCCAGGGCTTCCGGTTCAGCTGGACCCTTCCTGCCCCACCACTCGTGGGGCTCCTGGGACAGCAGCGTGGTCTCTGGCATTTAAAGACCAACCAATGCTCTCCCCTGGCTTCTCTTTTCCCACCTTCGCCTCCTTTCCTCAGTTCTCATCTCCCATACAACCAGCCCTTGCTGATTCTAGAACATTCCCTCCAGTCACTCAGGCGCTGAGAGGCACCCACAACATGAAGGGGTCAAATTAGTCACAGCAGCCTGACATGCCTTTCTTTTGTACAAGAAATGGCAATGCCCGCCTGTGCTGGCCCTGTCAGCTTGGTGGCCTGAACACATGTGTCCTATTCACCCTCACGGCTAGAACTCCAGGGAGGAAGGCCAGCACAGGAACCCACTAAACCAGCACTAGCCATGAGCACATCCTGTTACTGCTCCACCCAGCATTCTGGACAAGTTAACTTTTAAAATTGTCATTTTTGCTGTGCCTGCAACACATGGAAATTCCCTGGGCCAGGGATTGAACCTGTACCACAGCAGTGACCTGAGCTTCTGCAGTGACAATGCCTGGATCGTTAAGTTACTGTTCCACAAGGGCATGCCTTAAAGTTTTTTTAATTGTTAAATTACTACATGAAGTGAAAAGCTAACACCACCCAGTTCCTGCCTCTTCCCTCTCACTTTCTGCCTTATGTTGTATATCCTTCCAGAACCTTCCCTGAGTATTTGAAAATAGAACACCTTGAACTCTGCTCAGTGACTTGAGGTTGTGCCATGTGAAAGATTTAAAACAGAATTCTGCTCCTACAAGTGTCTGGGCCCCAGTTCACACACCTTTCTATCTCTAAAGCCTCTGGTTTGAATTCCATAGCCTAGCAGGATGGGTTCCCTGGACCAGCAGGGAAATTGGAGAAGACAGAAGTCAAAGTCATTGCAAATGGCAACTTGAGGTCATTGCTTTCTCAGACCATGAAAGAGAAGGCCGCAGGTTTCTTCCAGAAATCTTAGGGGCCCCGGTGTCTACACTTCCTGAGGATTTTGAGTGTTGCTAGGACGCTAAGCCGCCCGGGCTTCGAGGTCGATGCTAAGTCTGGTCTGGGGAGGGCAGAGTGGAGGCGGCCTTCTCCACGGAAAAGGAAGTCCTCCACCTCTGATGTTTAAAAGAAAAAAAATTGAAAGACTTCAGTGAGATGTCAGCGCTCCCAGCCACATCCTTGACAGAAAGGAACCATATGCACAGGCCCCTTTTTAGCACTGTCGTTTCTTTGAATTTCCCCAGAACCCAAGAAGTGAGAAGCGCTTCCTTTTTAGACCTCAGTAAGAGGGGCGGACCAGCTGGCGAGGACCCAGAGGTGGGGGAGGGGCTGCCCTGTCTATGGGGGTCGTTTAGGTGTCCCCTTTCTCCAAGTCTGCAGTGGTGGCTGGAGCCAGGGATCCGGTCGCCTCAGTCTTAGTGCCAGCTGACCTTTGCTCCCAAAGACCAAGCCCAGTCCGGAAAATGGCATGGTCCAGTGGCCAAGCCAGAAAGAGCAGCCCGTGGGCTTTCATTCCAATGGAAGGAACGCTGGCTCCCGGCCTCTGCCACAGCTCTCTGCCGGCTGATGGTGGGGCGGGAAGGACAGCATTTGAAATGCTTAGAGTTATTTTATTTTTCACAACTTTAAGACAGTGTTTAGGGGAAGAAGAGGGCGTGGGGGAGGAATGCCAGAATAGTATTGAATTCCCTCCCTGATGGCAAAAGGCAAAAATAAAACACCTTCACCCCATATGGAAAGCATGTCATTTCAGCTTTGAATTTTAATATTAAGGATTCTGGGAACAGGTGGACGAAGCCCCACCCCCACCCCCTGCAATGCAACAGCACCAGACTTGAGGGCCTGTGAGGGGATTTCACCCCAGGCAGGGGTCTCTGTGCATGTTCAGCATCTTTCTGGAGTTCTGATCCCACTCTGGCACGTTGTCGGCCTCTGGAGGCCTGTCCAGGAAGCAGGAGCACTGTCCAGGTGACAGAACCTTCTGTGTCGCCCTCCCTGGTACTTTGGGAGAAGCGCTGACCTGAGCTTTCTTTTCCACACCTGCTCTCTGCCAGCTGCCCTCAGGCCTTCTTCCCCACTTGGGGTGTGGGGGGCTCACCCCATTTCCCTGTCACCAGAGGGGGAGGGGGGTCTTCAACTCCGGGATGGGAACATCCCTCTGCCTAGTCCCAGCAGCCTCTGTGCTGCCCAGCTGATCCTTGAGTGAGGAATGGAGCGCGAGCTGGCTTTATCTGTGTGGTTATGATAGCTTGTCTGCAGTCTAGGCTCGCAGGTGTGTTTTAGAACTATGCTTCATGGACAGGTGTGCATTCTTTCAACCATTTTCGTGTAAAAACTAAACCAAGTTCCTGAAGCAAATATGAAATCGCCTAAGACTTTCTGTTGTGTTAAGGGATTCGTGTTTTTCCTCCTGATGCCTGGTTGAGATAACAGGGAGGGGGGCTGTGAAGAGCAGGCAGGATGCGTGTTTAGTTTAGGTCTTTAGCATCCCTGTCTTCGAGGAGGGGTTAAAAGATTGATTTGGCCTGCAATGCACTTGATTGAGATGGGGCTGAAACCTTCACAGAGGGGCCCTCACAGCTAGTGAAGCTTCTCACTCTATGGTTGATCATGTGTCTCCGCGGGAGCCCTTCCCTGGAGCCGCAGACACACAATAGTCTCAGACCGAAGCACCTCATGGATAGTTTTCCTTCACAGAAAGGTGAACCCTCCATCAGTCATGCTGTCTGGGGATGGTGGGGTTCCTTGTTTTGTAATGATCTTGAGTTGGGGAACCTGTTTTCACCCTGAGTCCCATGTCCAGCAGCCTGTAGGGCTGGATCCTGAGGCTACGACACTAAGCAATGGACAGTCCTGGCATGCACCTCCAGATGTGGGGCTGCCGAAGCCCCAAACCTGCTGGGCTACAGCTGTGCTGGCCAAAAAAAAAAAAAAAAAAAAGCTAGATAATGCCACTTAAGCTGCCAACTTGAGTTTTCTGCTCCATCGGCGGCTGCCTTCCTGCCTGCTTATGACTCTGCTCAGATGGTCTGCCCACCTGGAGCCCCAGCCCAGCACAGATGGAGCTCCACCTTCTGTGGTCTTTTGCTCCCCTGCGGACAACGTGAAGCAGATTTGTCAGGGGAAGGTCACAGCTCAGTCCTGGTGAGGCCAGGTCTCCCCATCCGAGGGTCCTGGTTTTCTGGGACCCCCTAGGGCCATCGTGTTTTCTGTGCTCAAGGAGGTATGAGGTGTAGTCCGTAACTTGACTGTGTTCACATCCAAGGGCTGTCCTAACAGATGAGCGCAAGCCAAGTTGCTTAAAACAACAGACATTTTTTCCTCTCCCAGCTCAGGCGGCCAGAAGTCTGACAGCGAGGCTCTGCCAGAGCCAAGCTTGCTCGGGAGGCTGGAGGGGAGCATCCTAACTTGCCTCTTGCAGCATCTGATGGTGGCCGGTGCTCCTTGGTGTCCTCGGCTTGTAGCCGCATCTCCCCAGTCCCTGCCCAGCCTTTCTCCCTCACTCGTGTGTCAGCCTCTCCTCTCCACTTCTAAGGAGCGGGGCCCACCCTAAATACATAATGATGTCAGTCGAGATCCTCAACTAAGTCTCTTCCCAAATAAAGTCCTATTCTGAGCTTCCAGGTGGACAGACATCTGGGGGGCACACTGTTCGACCTCCTCTGCTGACCTTTGGGGATATTTCCCATTTACACGCACAAGCGCACATTAAAGAACATATTTGGGGTCTTTGTCTCTAGGTTCGGGGCATTTAAAAAAATGCAGTGTTCAGCCATTTAACACTTGTGTACATCTTCCCACCTGTTCACCACCTTTTTTTTAAGGACGGCCTCTTGCTCTGCCATATGAGCTGCAGGGGAGCCCAGAGGTTAGGAGTGTGGGCTCCAGAGCTGGGTGGTCGGGGTTTGCAGCCCACCCGGCTCTTTTGCCCACTGTTGTGGGCAGACTTGTGTCTCCCCTCAAATTCATGTGTTTGATTCCTAAACCCCTGAACCTCAGAATGTGACTGTTTGGAGATGGGGATTCCTTAAAGGGGCGATTGACATTACATGGGGTCCTTGGGGGTGGGTCCTAGTCCAACCTGAGCTACGTCCTGATAAGGAGAGGAGAGTAGGACATAGACACGCACAGAGGAGAGACCCTGGGGAAGACGGCCACCTCCAAGCTCAGGAGAAACCAGCCCTGCTGCCACCTTGATCTTGGACTTCCAGACTCCAGAACTTGGAGGAAGGAAACTTTTGTTGTTTAAGTTACCCAGGCCTCGGTGCTTGTCACAGCACCCGAGCTGATAATGTACCAGCCACTGGAGCAAAGCACAGAACCTCCAAGGCCTGGTTTCTTCCCCTGTGGGATTGGGGATCTCAGGGGTTTGGTGAGGATCAGAGGCTGCTCCACGCAGGGCCTGATGTGTGGTTTGAAGGCACTCTCGGCTGGCTTGGTACCAGCCTGAATCCTTTAACCAGCCCTGTCGTTGCTTGGCAGGTGGGTTCTTTTCGTTCACTGGGCAAACGTTCCTCTGAGGAACGTTTGCCATTGCCCAGTGATAAAGATGCTGTGGTCAGCAGCTGAGTAGCTGGTCTTTGGCCACTTTCTTGGAAGAGATTTTTTAGGCATAATCCCTATCCTCTAAGCCATCTGCACTGAGCACCACCCATGAGGGGCCCTAGGATGGGAGCATCCTACTGCCACATGCTCCTAGGCCAGTGCCCAGGAGACCTGTGGCCCATGGCAGTGAAGACCCGGAGCAGAGATACCAGGCAGCTCATCACTCCAGAAAATGAGGCTCTTGAGAGCAGCATCCCTTTCCTTCAAATCTGAGTCTGAGGACTGCAGCTGCCACCCAGTGACTCTCGGCACCAGAGGCTGCACCAGGAGGCAGGCGAGGGCTGGTGGAGAGGGAAGCCCCTGCCCGACGGCCTCCACCGGTACCTCGTACCTGCCCCGGCAGGGAGTGGCCTGTAGGTTCTTCTAGTCGGTAGCCACCCGCCCCTTGAGCTTGCTAGCCCCAAGAGTGCCTAAGGGGGAGCAGAGCCTGCGGTGTCCTGGCATCTCCTGGAGGCTGGGTGAGTCCTGCCGGCCCCTGACGCCTTGCTCAAGCAACCCCCTTCCTCCTCCTCCACGGCCTCTGGCCCTGGGAGCCTCCAGCCCGGCCTTTTTTCTTCTTTGCTTTGAAGAGCCACGGCAGGCAAACAGGATGTTCCACTCCCACACACGGAGCCTCAGACGAGACACTCGGGTCGAACCGCATCCTGCTGGCTGCGCTGGGTCCCATCTGTTGCGGACCGGGGTGGGGGTGGCAGTGGGGGTGGGGGCGGGGTGCCAGGAGGGGCACTCTCACACGAAGTTGCTTCCATTAGCTCCTCTTCGAGCATCATTCCAAATTTGAACTAGGTGGGCATCTCAAAGTCCCCTTTGGGGGCTCTCGTTCCTGACTAATGCAGGTGCTGAGGGATGGCACATACGTGGGAGACCGCGAAATGGTGACATTCCTTATTCCTCACCTCGCCCCTGGCAATGGTTTTTGTATTTTCTGGGAGATTTTTTTAAATGAATAACTTCTCCAAACCTCAGTAAATAATCTAGGATGATGAGATTGCTACAAAATAGATTAACTGCTAGGGAGATGCACAGGGTGGGGGCTTCCAGAGGCTTGGTCTTTCTGAGCAGTTAGACTGGAAGGGCACCCAGGGCAGGGTAGGTGTAGTTTAAGAGCTCCAAGAAAACCCAGGTCAGTCAAACACAAATATCTTGTGATATTGCTTATATGTTGAATCTAAAAAAACGATGTAAATGAACTTATTTACAGAACAAGTAGACTCAGAACAAATTTATGATTACTAAAGGGGAAAGGTTTGGTGGAGAGGGATAACTTGAGAATTTGGGATTAAAATACAATATATATAAAATAGATAACAAGGACCTACTGTATAGCACAGGGAACTATACAGAGTATCTTGTAAAAACCTATAATGGAAAAGATCTCCAATATATATAACTGAATCACTTCTCTGTACACCTGAAAGTGTAAATCAACTATATTTCAGTAAAAATTAAAAAAACCCGAGGACCAGACTCTGCTGAGAGCGAAGGGACTTAGGCGGTTCTCCCATGGTTGAAGGTGTCTTGGGAAAATGAAGGTGTCAAGGCCAAGGCCGAGTTCTCCCATCCCCCCAGGCAGATGTCCTGAGTCCTCGGACACCATCGGACATTTCATTTACAAAGTAGTTTGTGTGCCTCTTGGGAGAGGGTGGGTTTAAAAGCTGTTTTACCACCCACTTGATAACCCCGCCTGGCAGTGAGCGACATTCTAAGACACCCCTGGAACTTTCCACTTGTTGAGCCTATGGCAGTGCTGTTCAGGCATCAGGGTGTGCCGTGTGGATTTTCAGTCTGTGGTGTGTCCTGAAGATTCAGTCGAAAGGCCTGAGAGTTGGAGAGGGGTTCCCCAAGAAAGACGGTATCCCCAGATATTTGGAAAGTTCTTCTCTTTTCTTCACCCCTCTGCAGGGCCAGGGAGGAGGCTAGCAAAGATGCGGTGGGAGTAGGGAGAGGGCTGCTGGGAGTAGGGGCTTAGGAGAGAGGGGGGAGCTCTTTGAGGACTTGGAGTGGGGCAGGGGGCAGGCAGGAGTTGTCTTCCCTTTGCACCTGACGATTCTACCTTCCAATGCATTCTTCTCCCAGAGATGCACTGCTGGCCCATTTGAGCCAGCAGATGTTTGCATTCTGCAGCTGACTGCTATTTTCTTGCATTAGGGCTGTTAGATTGTCATTTCACTTCCCTGCCCTGCACTGAATAAGCCCCATTTTGTTTCTAGGCATAATGATAGGTTTGCTTGAGATTTTCATGCCAGACTTCCGGGGGGGCTTAACTGTCTTGGCATCATCTGATATGTTAGTGGCCTTTATACCATCGTATCTCTACAGAAATGGTTTCTGTTCTGCTAATCTCAAGTTCCTGGAGAACTCCTTCCCTGTATTAATTGCCCGAATAAAGTGGAGATTCTTAAAGAACCTCTTGATACCAGGCTATGAATCAGAGCTCTGTGAACCTATACTTCCGTGGAAAGTATAGATTTGTGGGATTCGTTAAGCTCTTATCTTCCATTGAGATACTTTTGCAATGACCCCCAAATATCCCAGAAACCCGCCTTGTCTAGCGCATGACTTACTTTAGCTTTCTTTGTGGGTTTTGACACGTATTTACATGCCTCGGCACTTGCTAGGTATTTAATAAACATTTGATGGGATGATTTGAAGCCTGGTTAGCCTCACCCTTCAGACTCTTTTCCTTTTCCCCTTAGATCTTCAACCTCATGAAGTATGACAGCTACAGCCGCTTCTTAAAGTCTGACTTGTTCTTAAAACACAAGCGAACCGAGGAAGAGGATGAAGATTCCACCGATGCCCAGACTGCGGCTAAACGAGCTTCGAGAATTTATAATACATGAGCCCCTCCCCCCAAAGAGGCTGGCAGGACTGGCAGCTTTCCGGAGCAAAGGAACTCATTCTCAGGGCCAGGCAGGATTCATAACGGCTTTGTTATCTGCAAGGACTGAAATGTACAAAACCCTTCCATGGGATATGTGTATTCGATTACCTGCTTGGCCAGTAAGTTTTGCATGATGGCTCATCTTACATAAAAAAGACAAATAGCTTTGAAATTTTAGTTCTCACACAAACACATACACAAAGGCGGAAGAGGTCCTTAAACACTGGACATTTTGAGTACTTTACAGCTTGATTAAACTTCATGTGAGGCCACCAGGTGAGGCTTACAGCCAGCTTGAACCTTTGAAATCTTTGCCCTGCCTCTGGGAGGGCCGGCCATGGGTGTCCACAGATTCACTTGGTGAATCAGCTCAAGAAGGAGTTGATGGGACAAACTCGGGCCACTGGGGCTTTGGCCTATCAGGTACTTTTTGGGTTAAATACTCCTAGAGAGTAAGTTCAGTGCTGGGAAAAGAAAATTCATCACGGCTTCTAAGGATTTGGGGGGCTGCATGTGAGCGTCTTCAGAGGGCTATTTCTTACACGTGGGTTTGTCCTGGTTCTGCCCACAGCCTGTGACAGTTCATGTGACACAAGTAGTTCGTTTTGACAGAAGCGAGATCTCAACCAGGAAAAAGATGGGAGATTGTTCAGGGTCCCCATGGCAATGCAAGGTGCTGAATGGGATGGTGGCGCCCAGCCTGTGCCGATGGAGTTGGGGGGCTGGTCCCTTCTCTGGTAGCCCATCTGGTGGAACCCTTTGTTGGACTTTTCTGTGGGCTTGAGACTTCAACCAGGGGAAAGAGATGCTGTCTTTGGAAGTCCTCTCTTCTTGTGCGGAGAGGCTGTGAGTCAAGTCCTGCTCGGCCCAGATTGTCCCAACCAGCCCACAGTGCCCACCCCCCAAGCAGAGCCCAAGGTCAAGCACAGTTCCCTTCTGCTTATTGCTCCTGCCATCTGCTGCCACCAGACCTTCTTCATCACATTTGCCAAACCTTAAACTCCTGTTTGTACACACGAACCACCAGACTCTTACTGAGAGCCTTTCAGCTCCGTTGTTCCCCATTTGCAAAAAATTCTCTGCTGTTGAGCGTGACCGTATGGTGTATCAATCAAAACCAGGACCTTTGGGAGAGAAGGGAGTGAGTTTACTCATTACTCTGGGGTAACAGGCGGCAGCTGGTTCTGCTGTGGTTTGCAGAATCACCCTACCCGACCACCCTCTTTTGGCATGACGTCTTGGGCAGCCCCCACATTCTCAGTGTCCATTCCTGTGGTCAGATGCTCCCCTGTTCTTCTGTCTTGGGCCTTGGGAGGGGACGGTCTTCAGGGAGCCATTCACTGCTGCAAACCGAGCCACCCCACCGAGCATTCCTCAGAAGCAGCAAGTGCTTCACCTTCCTCAACAGGGGAGCAGGTTTCTGCCTCCCTCAAGATGTTCCAGACTGGCTTCCTCTCAGCCTGGGATGAGAGTGATACCCATGGGCTCTGTCATCTGAAGTCCTGTCCATCGTCAAGCACAGCGACTGCTGCACTTTAGAGGGTAAGGATTAAAAACAATATGTGTCCTCAAGCTCGGCTGGCAGTTTCCCAGCCAGAAAAGTGCAAGGATGCAGACCCCCCAACCCCTGCCCTTTTGCAGATGCAGGATAGTCCTGGGGTGCCATGGAGCTGAGCGAGCTGCTTGGTACTCCCTTTGCGGGGCCTTACTGGGCAGGTCCCAGAGAATGTGGGTTGGCTGGAAACCCTCTTTCTGGCTTTTACCCTTTTACCACTGGGTTCAGAGACGCTTTGAGGTGGTGATCTCGTCATCAGCACATAAAGGAAACAGCCAGAGTTGGCCTGAAGATTGCTGAAAGAAAAACCTCTCGCGTAGGAGCTGCCTGAAAAGCTGAATGCCAGCCACTGGGAGGGTGAGCTTACGTTTCACCGCATCTCACTCCCACCAGTGTGCACTCCCACCACTTCCCCCGGCTTGCTCCTCCCTGGCTGCCCACACCTCCGCCAATCCCAGAACTGAGGCAGGTGCAGCATTCAGCTTCCCAAAGCCATTGCAGAAGTGAGATGGAGTGTAGGGGGTCTGTGTAGCCAGACTGATGCTTCTACTCGGCTTTTCACTTTCACGCTAGTCTGTTCATCCACCGATTTATTAGTATTTAAATTGAGTCTGCAATGTTCTCGGGACCATGTTAGGTGCCAAGATTCAGTGGGAATAAAGCGGTTGTGACAGTTCATGCACCAGTGGAGTTCACAGGTGTTCTAAAGTGTAGGTTTGAGTATTATTTCAGGTATGGTGAGCCTAACAGATCAGGTGACAACTACCATTGAAAGGAGAGTTTGTTACAGTTCCTCAGCAAAGGGGGCAGGTCACGCCACACAGGGCCATGTGAGGAATCGCCAGAGTCAACCAGGAGCCAGGGGAGTGAGGGGAACGGAGGGTGGGCAAGAAAGGGTCTTGCAGTTTTTCCTTGGAAAAGTAGGGCAGGCTAAAGGGTAGGATGGGCTAGCTTGAATCATTTCGCTGGGCTCTGGGGCCTAGGGACCGTCCCTAATTGTCTGAGTGATTAGGGCAGGTGGCCCAGAGTGGGAAAGCCCTATAAAGAAGGGGCCTGGGGACATAAGCCCCCGATTGGTCAGCTGGGAATCTAGTGCTGGGAGAGGCAGTCTCACCGGTGCCAGCCAGGACCCAGATGTCAAAGCATCAGCGGAAACGTGCTTAAGACAGCAGCCTGCAGGCTCTCAGAATCTCGGCCCACAGGCCATAGATGTGGTGCTTATGGGGCATGTGTTTTAAAGCTTGCAGTGCTTTTGCCTGGGGTGGGTCACGTGCGTGGTCTCCAGTTGGCAGCAGGCCCCCTCATTCCCTATGGCCTTGTAACCAGCCATTCAGTTTGTTATCTACTGGCTCCATAGTTTGTGCCCTGATCTCTATTTCCAACGGGCAGAGAGCTCGGACTGGGTGACATTGTCCTCTGTGACTTGGAAGCAATCCTACCTCGGCTCTGCTGGCCCCGCCTGGCCTTCTGAGTGTCAGTTCTGGTCCATGCCCCTGCATAGTCCTGCCTTCTCAATCACACAACTCCACCCATGGTGGGCCGGGAATGCCTCCTGCTTGAACCCCTTTCCAAATCTTTTTTCCCACTGCCTTAGTACAATCTTAAAAAAGTGGGAGGACAGCTATTTTCTCCCACTTTAGAGGTGGGGAAACCAAATAAAAGGACAAGACTCACATAGGCACGAGCTTGTGAATGGTAGAATCTAAGGCTTGAAACCAAGCCTTCTGTGTTCCGACCCCAGCTCCTCCTTTGGTCCATCCTCTGCCCGGACGGGGGCCCAGGGACACCACCCATAGTGGGGGGTAAATACCGGCATTTGGAAAAGATGCTCATTTACATGACAACTATTTAGTGAGCACCTACTATATCCAAGGCCAAACACTAGCCATAGGAAGGTAGGGGGGTTAAAGAATGAAGCATCAGCCCTGCCTTTAAGGGAGCAGCTGGGCAGATGGGATGGAGTCTTTTCCAAAAAACTCTGCTAGGGGAAAGTGGCTAGCTCCTGGGAGAGGGTCTGATGGGACACACCTGCTGGTTGTGTTCATCCCAAGTTTACATGCTCGGTTGTTTTGTCTTTTCCCTGAATATCAGGACGTTAAGCTTCATACTGACACCGGCGGTGAAGTGATTTCATTCGAAAAACATGAGAATGAGCGCTCTCTTCTCATGGGGATAAGCGTTTAAAATTCTAGTCTCAGGTGGACTGCAGAGAATGAAGAATTAGCCAAGTTTCCCATTACGGTTTTGCCGATACATCTTTTCCTGTGTTACAGAGTTGGGAGCCGATGAACGGGTACCCAACTCCCAGGTCACAGCTCTGAATTTGTGAGCACGCTTTGTTTATATGCTCTGCAAACGACTAGGCAAGCACCGGCATGACTCACATTGTCATTATTTACTTTCGTTTTGGCTGCGGGTGTTCTAGAGCTTGCATTTATTTAAGCGCTAAAGGGTCTTCTTGTCCCCTTAGGTTCCAGGGTTTGAAAGTTGTGTGTGTCTTCTCGAGGCTGGCTGTACAGGATGCGGTGAGCCCTGCAGCAGGGCTGTGCCTGGGCAGGGCGGGGAGCGGGATGGAATCACTGCCAAAAGGGTCCCCACATGGCT
This sequence comes from Sus scrofa, assembly GCF_054392235.1. Taxonomy (NCBI): domain Eukaryota; kingdom Metazoa; phylum Chordata; class Mammalia; order Artiodactyla; family Suidae; genus Sus; species Sus scrofa. The sequence goes on along the minus strand of NC_139396.1, from coordinate 152,042,790 downwards.
CTCCTTGGATTCCCACAGGCATGGCGAGCTTTGCAGGTCCAAAGTTGCTCAAGCAGAAACCTGGGGGAGGCGTGTCTCTCCTTGTGGCCTCTGAGTGAGGGTCAGTACCCTCGGTAGGTGTTTGTGTTGGTCACAGTGCTGTGTCCACCAGAAGAAATGGGGGTTTTCCCAGTTACCACAAAGCCACTGAGTTGGGGCACCTGGAAGTGCCCTGAGGGTCTCCCCTTTCCTGCATTTTTATGTCTGATCCATCAGCAGGTCTCCTAGATTCGGCTCCAAAATCCAGTGAACACGTCCATCCTTCCCACCACATGGCCCCAGGTCCTGACCAAGCTGCCTTCCTCATCCCTTGCCTGATGGAGCCTCCTCACTGGTCATTTCTCCTCACTCACACCCCCTTCCCCATCTTCAGCTCGCATCTATCCACCTTTTTAAAATTTTTTAAAAAAATTTTTTCTTTTTGGCCATGCCTATAGCATGTGGAAATTCCAGGGCTAGGGATCAAACCCACAGCAGTGACCCAAGACACAGTGGTGACAGTGCCAGATCCTTAACCCACTGGGCCACCAGGGAGCTCCTCCACCCACCTTTTAAAAAGCCCAGACCTGACCCGGCTGCTCATCTGCCTGAGCCCCTTCTGTGGCTTTCTTTGTTCTCAGAGTAAAAATTCAGATCATGACCATGGCCTCATTTCAGATGTGAGTGGGCCACGGATGCTGCTCTCTGAAGCCTCTGCACAGGCCACCCCTCCTGACCTCAGTCCTTTCTGTCCTTCAAGTCCCAGGCCATATGTCAGCTCCTGGCAGAAATCTTTCCTGGGGGCCGCACTAAGCAGCCCCCTCCCCCTGCCCTTGCACCCCCTCTCTAGTATCTCCAGAGCCCTGGCACATGGCTCATTTTCTGTTACCAGTTTGACCTCTCTCCCCAAGGACAGGGACTGGATGTGTTTCGCCGAGTTCCCAGAGGTGAGCCTCCTGCCTGGCTTCGAGCAGCCACATGGTAGCCCTCTGTAAACGTTTCTGCAGTGAGCCAAGAAATGCCAAGTGGGTCAGGATCTCAAGTTTTGGTTGAGCCCATTCACACCCTAGCATCTCACTATGGCCTCTTGGTAATGGTCAACCCTTGCGATTGTCATATAAATGCAGATTTGGGAGATTCCCCATTTCTTGAGCTCCTCCCTCGTGCCAGGTATTGTGCTGGGCGCATTGCAGATGGTGTCAAATGTGGCCGGTGGGTGTGGCTTGCACTGTATCAATGGGGACCAAACTTTGGAGGCATGGAACACGCACCAGGTAACCATGGCTCATGGTTGGTGATGTCAGGATTGGAACCCAGGTCTTTGAGGCTCCCACACCCCCCCAGCCCACCATCTTTCTCTATACCAAGCTGAGTCACGTTTTAGCTCAGACAAGCCTTTGGCCATTCCAACTAAAAAACGGGTCTCTGTTTTCCCAGGAAGAAGGCCACCACCCAGCCAGTCTTGACCTCTGCAGGACATGCAGAGGGTGTCTCACCCTAGCCAGGGATAGAGAGTCAAATGCTCCTTTAAAAAGTCTGGTTCGGTATTTGCAACCATTTTTTTCCCTTTTAGCAATATATCATGACCATCTTTCCATGCCAACAAACATAATTACACATCATCCAAAAAAAAAAAAAAAGGTCCAGTTTCAAGATTATCTAGGGAAGATAAATGTTTCCGTTGTGCTAATTCCAGCACAGTTTATATGCTGTTTTGCAATGCTGGCAAACTGTTTTCTTCTTATTTAAGCATTTAAACTCTGTTTTTTAAACTGTTATGGCATACAGATCACTTAAGAGTAACAGATGTCTGCTTGATAGAGATGTTCCCAGGAAAAGAATTTGCTGCTTCTTGGTCTCCAGAGGAAGGATGCCTTTGCAAGTATGTGGCTTTCGGTCCACACGTTGCCCCTCTTACCCTCAATAAGAAGAGCAGGGGGAAGAAATACAGTGCCTTGGGCTGCTTTGTAAATATATTTACAGGTCCTGTTGATAACAGAGGTGAGGCCCTGGTCTCCCGGGAGGGCCATCCCTTCCCCTCGTGGAGGGACTATTTCCTGAGTTTCCTTAGGTAGTTAAGATCATGGCCCATCTGGAGACGTGAAAACCTGGGTCCACTTTTCCTATAAATGCAGATTACCCCAGAATTTTAGCTAGAGATTCTTCCAGAATCAAATTATTTTATGATTTACTATTGGCTAGCGTGAGAATTTTTATTAAGCTCACGTCATGGAGTTCAAATGCCTTTTATTTTTTGGTCTTTTTAGGGCTACACCTGCGGCAAATGGAGGTTCCCAGGCTAGGGGTCTAATCGGAGCTGTAGCCGGCAGCCTACGCCAGAGCCACAGCAACTTGGGATCCGAGCCGCATCTGCGACCTAGATCCTTAACCCACTGAGCGAGGCCAGGGATCAAACCCGCAACCTCATGGTTCCTATTCAGATTCGTTAACCACTGAGCCACAACGGGAACTCCGACTGCCTAAATTCTAAACCAGCTCCATCATTTATTAGCTGTGTGATCTTGGGCAGGTCACATATCTTTCCAAGCCTAAGTTTCCTCACCTGTTACATGGGGCTAAGAGTGACTCAGTGAGACTCAATGAGATGATACATGTAACGTGCCTAGCACAGCACCCCATCCATAGGGCGTCAATAAATATTCATGATTCAGAGTCATATGGAATGTTCAAGGTGACACCAGTCTGGGCCTCTTCCTCCATGTCATTTCAGTGGCCACAGGAAGGGCCCCAGGGCCAGGGAGCTAGATCTGAATATTGAGGTAGAAAGTGGGTAGGTGTCAGAGCAGGATTGGGTCAACACTGGTGGACATAGCGGGCAACAGGGGAGGGGAGGGGGAAACTAAGGTAGGCCTGGGATTGGGTATCAAGGCTGGGAGATGGCTCCGTTGCCAACCCAAAGCTAGGTTCCTAGTTCAGCCAAATGGCCAAGTTAAAGGGCAGAAGTCTGAGAGTCTCTGAAGGGCTTGACATCTGACCAAGGAAAAGCAGTGCTAACAGGGAGCTGGTGGTCACCTCTGGAGACATTTTGCATCTGAGGGAAGGAGAAGGGAACCCAGCAGATGACCTTTGGGGAGCTGCTCAAATGCTCTGCAACTTTCCCTTGGCCCTCCAGAATGATTGATTCCTGGGGGAGGAGCTACCCCTTGTGCCTTCCAGGATGTCCACGACTCCACGGAACCCAGTAAGAGAACGGCCCTCCTGAAGTTCCCAGCTCGGGCTCACGGGGGAGCTGCTGAGCCATGGAGGGAGCAAACAGCTGGGCTCCCTGCGGACTGTCCTGCAACTCAGGAGGAACTTCAAAGGCCCTGGGCATCACCCCTGCCCCCAGGGAGTGGTCCTCCCCACCAGAGCGCCCTGTGTTGCCCCTCTCCCCAGGTCTGGTTGTAAAAGGATCTTTGTGCTAAACACCTTCCAAGAGCCCAGGTCTGGGGATGGGGCAGCCCCAGAACTGCTGGGTCCGTGCCATGGCCTTCGCGTCTAACAGTGCGAGTGGCAGGAAGGTGGAGCAGTTGCTGGTATCCTTCCTAGCCCCCGCGGTCCCATGGCTGTTTAGGCAGGAGGACGAGGCATTTCCTGGGCTTGCACTGAAGTTCTTTTACTTCTTTTCACTGGTTCCCGATTCCCTCCCTCCCCGCCCCCCACCAGCCCGTCTTCCTACCACCGCCCCCACACACCAACCTTGGCTTCTGCTGGCTCCAAAGACCCAGATGGGCTACCGTGGGGGACTTTCATTTCACCCAGTTCTAAAGTCACTTGCTAATTTTTTTTAAGCACTTGGAAACCGTGTTTTGCAACAGTGTTTTGATGCGAGTTTCTCGAAGAACTGCAGGACTTTTTGCACAATAAACTGCCAGGTACTAAAGCTGCATTAACAAAGAGATCAAGAAAGGACTCGCTTCATCCACTGAAGCTCAAAGGTTTAAAGTGGTTCAGATAAGTTAAGTACTTCCCTTTCTCATCGGTGGATATTACAAATCTATCTCCAGATCCTCATCTTTTATCTCTGGTGTTTGTTCTGAACTGTAGTTATTATTCCTGAAGCTTCCGAGATAAGAGGCTAAAGTGTTCACTCTCCTTCCTAGCTCTCTGGGATGATTACTTGGTGGGGGGGGGGGTGCTTTTTTTTTTTTTGAGTGAGGAATAATTAATGTTCAGTAAAGTATACAATCCTTGAGTGGGCTGCTCAATAAATGTCCACAATTGTTTACACACATGTAACCACCACACTGCCAGCATCTGGAGTCGTTTTTGTGGTGTGCTTTTCTGGATGGGTGGGTGTTAACCCCAGGGCCCCCGCTGTGCTCCTCTTCTCACCCTTCCTGTTTCCTGCCTCAGTTCTCACAGACAGAGGTAACTGCCCTGTCCCCAACTCCTTGCCCAGCTATGTGGAGTGAGCACGGCCCCTCCTTCATGCACCGAATTCTTTGAGACTCGAGGGTTTTTTTTGTTTTGTTTTGTTTGGTATTTTTAGGGCCACACCTGGAGCATATGGAGGTTCCCAGGCTAGGGGTCGAATTGGAGCTGCAGCTGCTGGCCTAGACCATAGCCACAGCCATGCAGGATTTGAGCCATGTCTGTGATCTACATCACAGCTCACGGCAATGCTGGCTCCTTTAACCCAATGAGCGAGGCCAGGGAGCGAACCTGTGTCCTCACGGATGCCAGTCAGATTTGTGTCTACCGAGCCACAATGGGAGCGCCCGAGTTTTTTCATTAGGGAAATTATTTTGCAAATAGTTAGCAGCCAAGGTGCCACTCTGCCTTTGTACAAGCTTATGGCAAAGTTGGGAGGGATTTTGATGGATTTGTCCATATCTTGACATCGTGCTTCTTCAGTGCTGGTCAGTTGTATCACTCAACCACCAACCTATTACGTTAGGTAACTAGGAAGAGTTTCAAAACATTCAGAAAGGTAAAAAATAGTTACAATAAAACCATTGTCTGTCTTTAATATTTAATAACTTATCACTATTAGCCATGTGTCTTCCACTTGTTCATTTTTTTTGCCAGTTTTAAAGAAAATTAGACTTGATCTCACCTCGTATTTATTATACCTATTCAAATGAACAATTCTTCTCAATATCACCTAACACCTACTCCATATTCAAACTTCTGGAACTAGAGAGCATTTAGAAATTAAACCAGGATTTAATCGAGGAGCTGGCATTGTAATGTCTCTCAATTTAGACCAGTCTCCCGATCTTTTATATTTTTTAATGGCATTGCCCTTTTTGAAGAAATCAGGCTTAGTGTATGCTGCCTGTTCTTGATTTGTCTTACTGTTTCTCCATGGTGTCGTTTAGCTAGTATTGACTTTGCTTCTGAGACAATTATTATTTATGCTGACCCTTCTTAGTCCAGAGGCTCCTGAATTTCCTCAGTTCACAATGCCCTTGATGTCTCATTTTTTTTCCAGTGTTCTTAGGTCTTAACCCTGAACTAATTGTTCATTAAATAGGTCCAAAAAATTGTTTCCTAATAACTTCATAACTGATTTAACATTTGAAATTATTTCTATTTCACTCAAAAATAACCAAATTACTAATAGAATGGTGTACCTGCGGGTTCTAGCCAGCTTCTCCAACCTTAGAATCAGATGGATGCCACCATCCTTAGTTAGGTCCTGCCCCACAGTGATTTTTGTGTGCTATTTCCTCTTCAGCACAGCAACCACTGAAAACCCAGTATAGAAAGATATGACTCCCTCAGAAGGAATGTAGCATGATCTAGTGTTGAAACCTTGAACTACCTTAGCTAATTCAATGCCAACTGCCCCCATGTTTCCCTTGAAAACTGGGATGTCCTCTGGCACTCCTGTCAGTTTACTGTGGTGCTTGGGTGCCTTGGTGGGCAGTTTGGGAACCGTAGTATGAATCCAGCATCTGACCACCTCAGCTGCAAGGATTACAAATGGCCTGAAGACAAAATGAACAAGCACAGGTTTGTCTCAACTAGATGGACAGAGAACACCTCCTTACCTAGAGCAGGTCTTCCTAACCTCACCATGCTTCAGAAACATCTGGGGACCCTATCACAGCAAACACTCCTGGGCACCGCCCCCACCCCCACCCCCACCCCAGGGGACTTGATCCGGGTTTCAGGTGCCTGTTTAAGAAAGGAGCATCCTTGGTGGTTTAAGTAACCCAAAGCCCACTGTGTTCCGACAAGTCCTCTGAGGTCATCTCTGACCCAGAGTTCACTGTCAAGAGAAGAAAATGAAAGACGGTGGGATAAAGGTTCAATGAATAAGGCCTGGGTCTGGATCTAGCCAATAGAGTGAGTTCAGTGGCTTTGTGAATACCCCTTGCTAGAAAACCTGTTCTCTTGGATAGGCGCATCTCACGTGACAGTCCCAGAGTGCCAGGCAGTTCGGGACCCAGAGAGGAGCAAGGTCAGCCCTGCCTGTGTGTCTGCAGCTACTGAGAGGGAAGGGACATGACGGTAACTCCAAGTGTCAGGGTGGATTTAAACCCCGTCGTTGCAGTTTCCTCCCCTCCCCCTCCCTGGACCAAATAAGGACATTTCCCCCTCCCCCACAATGTCCATAGGCAGGGGGAGGTGAGGGTGCTTTTTCCAGGAAAATCTCGTATTTCCTTGGTGAATTATCTACACTTCTTGACTGAAGTGTTGGGAGCTGGCCTCTGCCAGGAGGCCCAGCTGCAACCCCTGCTCTTGACTTCAGTGCTTTTCCAGTTCCCTTCTCAGAAACTGCAGTTGTGAATCTGAGAAGCAGCCGTCGGAATTCTGGTTGATCAAGGTTAAATCATTCTCCTCCAAAGCTTCCACCCACTCAAATGTTTGGGGCACCTCTTGTACACCGGGCCCTGGGTGGGTTCTTCTGGGTCATTTCCTTTGACTTCCCACAGCCAGCTCCCAGCCTGTGGGGGTTGGGAAGGTGCGGAGCCCAGACCCAGAGGCCGGGTGCCCCTTGGGGAGAAGTCAGACAGTATCCCCAGGGCCTCAGGTAGGAGGAGAACCCCTGTCTCCCTCGAGACACCCAAGCAGAGGCTGGACTGCCTCCCATGGGATGTGGGACCTGTGATTAGACTAGCGGAACCCTGAAGCCTCTTGCACCTCTGGGAGGCCATGGGGTTCATGTTCTGGAAGATGCTTCAAGAACAGCAGGAACGCCAATCTTCATTTTCATCCTGAATAAAAGCAGGAAATGAGCTTAAAGGGTGATTTGAGAAAAAAAATAGCCCTGAAGATATTTGTTCTCAGCATTTGTACAAGCTATTAAGTCTGGGCCACAGAGCATTTTGAGGACACCATCAAAAGAAACAATTGCATTGGCATCATAAATAAATATGAATCCCTGAGCTCTCCTCTGGAAACAGCTGCCCCCAAGAATCCCATCGCGGCCAGCTGGTCACCACCCCACACACAGAAAGGATTCTTTCCAGCCCACAGAGCCCAGGTTGAGCCCCATCACACAGAAAGTGGGGGAGGAGAGAAGCCGGGCAGGGCATGAGGGAGGCGGGTGGGAGAGAAACGGATTTGAACACGTCCCCAGAGCTTGTTTGGATCTCCTTCACGGTTTGGGGGAAATAAAAACACATCCGACGGTGCCCTTTCAACTGTGCAATGGTGCTGAGACTCAGTTGTGGAGGTTCAGGTTTTATCAAGGCTACCTGATTAACCCTTGCGCTCCATGCAGGGTGGCTGGTGGGATTAGCACCGTGGAGGAGCTAAGGCTTGGTGTCTTAAGCTGCAATTTCTGGCTCCCTAAACAACCACCTGCATCCTAGAGACCCGAAAGCCCTCACTTTTCCAAAGTGATCGCCTTTGAGCTTTGCCAGGATCCAGTGATGGAACACTGGTGTTGATGTGTGCATGGAGCCGATGTGAAAGGTAAGGCTCAGAGGCACATGACAGCTCCGTGAAGAACTCGGGGGTATTGAAGCTTATTTTTTTCCCCCTCAATCTGGTGCTTTGTCCACTGCCTGTCATGTGAGCCCCAGGATCTCTTAACCATCTGAACCTGGACATAGAGTCACCAACTTCGTTCAGTTTCACGATCCCCAGAGAAACCCTCCAGTAACTTTGGAACACTGGCTGAATTGTCATTCTGTTTTCTTCCCGAGCCTTTTTTGGCTTGGTTGTCAGCACTTTTTAAAAGCCCATTGGGTTGTTTGTGAAAATGAGTGACAGTGCATTTGTGAAAGCCTCATGTGGGTGGCAGCATTCTCTCTCTTCTGCATACAGGAAGCAACGATGCCCCTGATCACACCTGTCCCGTCTGGATGTACCCATCGGCCCCTCAGAGCCATTGCTGTTCATGGTGTTCTCGGCTCAGACTGGAGAGAGGGGAGGGTGAGGGAGCCAGGGCTTTGGTCTCACCATGCTGTTGACACAGAGCCGAGCAAGGGCGCTGTTGGTGAAGTTCATATTTCCATTCTGTTGTTGTTGTTGGGAGGTGGGGGAGGGCCAACATACATTGCAACTGAGAGATGAAGCCTTCTATGGTTTCACTTGCAGCAAGTTCAAAGGCTGTGTTAAGGAAAATTGCAGGTGCTGGTTCTGTGGTATTTGGAGTTTAGATGAAAAAGCAAAGCAAACAAACTTCTTGGCAGCTCATGTCAAAGAGGGGCTGGCTTGTGGATCACCCTTTCCAACAGGAACCCTCCTTCTGTGGGTCCCAGAGGAAGCAAGGGCAGTGGAGGGGGCAGAAGGAGCAGAAAGAACAAATATATGGAGACCCCCCTCACTCACCCAGTTTTTTTTAAATGGAAACAGGTAGGAGAATAGATCAGGCATCATGTTGGAAGATTTTACGAGATGCCACAGAAGGAAAGAATTTTCTGATGTTCCAGTGTTGCTTAAGTTCAAGCTGTAGAAACCACAGGGTTTCTTCCGAGGTGGAACCAGTTCACTGGGCTATGTTTTCCTTTAATGTAGAAAGGACGGGTTCCAAGAGGCAAAATGTAAAGTAGCAGAGAGATCTAGAGTGGGAAGGGGCCAGCTGATCTCGTTATTCCTTCATGTCAGATGCTGAGAGGCAGAGATCATCTGACCTCCCCCTGGGTTTCTGCCCAGCCCCCCTCCCCTACTACGCCGCCCCCCCAACTATGCCACCCCCCCGTCACCACTCTCCCCCGTCAGCTTCCCTTAGTAGAGGCTGGCAGAGCACCTGGGGCTTTGATGCCCGGTCCTGTCTCCTTTCCATCTCACCTCTGGGTCTTTAGAGATTTCACTTTCATGCACACTGTTTAAGGCTTCCCCTTAAACAGATATGCCTCAAGTATTTTCCTGGAGAAAAAAAAAAAAAAAAAGTCCCCCTTGGCTCAAGCTGCCAAGCCCTCGGCCCACTGGTTCTCCCTTCCTGCCACCGAACTGGTGCTTCTGCATTGATTCTGGGCTATCTGCAGTGGCCTCACTTTCTGCCACTTATTTGGTGGCTGCCAGGGGTTAAGGATCTGAGGGGAGGGCAGGAGGGAAGGGAGTGGCTATGAAACAACAGCAGGAGGGATCCTTGTGCTGGCTGACAGGTGTGGTCTGTAGGTTGACAGCATCCATGTCACTATCCTGGCTGGGATGCGGTACTAGAGTTTCGTGAGAGGTCACCGTGGGGGGAGCTTGAAGAGAGGGTACTTGGGGGCTCTATTTACCACTGTGTGTGAGAGTCTACAGTTACCTCAAAATGAGTTCACTTTAAGAAAGTAACACCCCCCCCCACATTTCTATATTATAGTCAATTATGGGAAAATATAACGTATCTTTTGGAGAAAGGTGGTTTGCCTCTAGCAGTCAGAGGGGAGCCAAGCTGCGCCTGGCTAAAGGCTCACTGGCCCACGGGCCATACAGGCAGACAAGTCCGGCTCTGGGCCAGTGGTTCTGACGTGGTGAGCACATCAGAATTAGAGTGAGCTTCAAACAGATTCCCAAGCCCTCCTCCCAGGGGCCCTGTTCTGGGCGGGGCCCAAGGGCCTGCATTTTAACAAGGGCCCCAGGAGCCTCCGATAGAAACTGGTCGCTCATTCCTGGTGCACTGCCTCCATTCATTCCCCAGAGTGAGTGTGTGCACCAGCTAGCGTCAGATGAAGTGCCCACAGGATGTTGGTTTCTAGATTTTTCTTTAGAAAATGAACACTTGGGATTCAGCTGTTTCAGAGGGTGCTCCATGATTTGTATGCTCATGATCAATAGTTAATAGCAAGGCTTCACTGCAGACCACGTGCTAGGCTAAGGCTTTATGTCTATTAGCTTTTTAAATCCTACCACAGCCCCGTGGATAAGGACCGAGGCACAGAGAGTTTAAACCAGTGGGTACACAGCCTAGAAGGGGTGGGGTCAAGGCTTGTAAGACCATGCAAGCCTTGGGTCCCCTTCCCAAATCGATGCTGAAACTCTCAACCAAGGGGATGGGATTAGGTCATGAAGGTGGGGCCCTCCCCTCGTCAATAGGTCAATAGTTAGTGCCCTTATGCAAGGCATCCTAGAGGGCCCTCATCCCTTCTCTCCTTGCAAGGACAGTGAGAAGGTTCTCACCAGAACCCAACCATGCTGGCAACTGATCTTAGATTTCCAGCCTCCAGAACTGAGAGAAATAAATGTTTGTTTATAAGCCACCCAGTCTATGGCATTTTGTCACAGAAGCCTAAACAGACTGAGACACCAAAGCACTGAGCTCCAGTGCCCCTGAGCATAGCACTGGGCATGCTGGAAAGGATTGGGTGTGGAGGTAGGGCCCTGGGTTCCAGTTCTGGCTCTAACACAGCCATCCCCTGGGCATCAACCCCATCACATTTGCTAAGCCTCTTAGGCTGGATCACCTTTCCCCCAACCTGAGTCCTCTGTGTACTACCTTCATAAGGCACTTCATACATTGAAGAGTTCTCTCACTTCTTAATGGACTTATTTTTAAAAAGAAATTAAGTCACTGCTATAAGTGGCCAATGTCACCTTAGAAGACAATGTGTGATTGACGGAAATGATGTGTTTAGTTCTGACTCAGTCTCTCTTCCCCTCCCAAGTCTCCCAGCCTGACCCCTTCTCTTTTCTACGGAGAGAAGATAGACACAGGGACATCAGCACTACACTGAGGTGTCATGGGCGCTGTATCCCCTTGAAATTCATGTTAAAACCCTAACCACCCCAGTACCTCAGAATGTGACTGTGTTTAGAGGCTTTAAGTTAAAATGAAACCATTAGGATGGGCCCCAATCCAACCTGATGTGTTCTTGGAAGAGATTAGGACAGACACGCACAGAGGGAAGGCCATGTGATGACACAGGGAAAAGACAGCCACCTACAGGTTCCCAGAGGAGCCAGCCCTGCAGACACTCTTGCTCTTGGGCTTCCAGCCTCCAGATGAGCCAGAAAATGAGTTTCTCTTGTTTGGGCCCCTTGCTCCGTGGGACCTGGTGCGGCAGCCCCAGCAGATTAAGACTGGCTTTCCCTGCAAGGTAACCAGAATGATTCAAAAATGAACAGAAGTCACTTTTCTAAGATGCCAGCTTATGTTCTTTGACTCGGGGTCTGAGCACCACCCAAAAGCAGCTGCTATGCTGAGGAAAACAGCACACATCTGGTTCAGGGGTCCCCAGCTTTTCCAGGGGGAGCCTTCTTTTTTTTACCGTGAAGTGGGGAGGGTGGAAGCCTCAGTGAGGGTGATGGGTGGAGGCTCTTCAGCCACTGAAGAGGCAGGTGAGTTCGGTCCAGCAGTGACTTTGGGTCAGCGGGTTCTGACTCTTCCACAGCCTCCTGACCTCTCCCTCCCTCCTTCCGGTTCGTGAGCCTCCGCGTCCCTGTCTCCCTGCTCCTTCACATCGGGGAGAACTGTGCTTTGCCCGAATTTCCCTTGGGACCCCCTCCCCTCCCCGAAGATGATGCTATGTTGGAAAGGGACCCGTCTGCTTCCCTCCAGAGCGGGACTCCCGGGTCTGAGGAGAAGTGCCAGCCCAGGAGTCACCAGCTTGGGCGAAAAACACGTCTTTAACCAGCTGCATTACACGCAGTGGGGGAGGAGGTGTTCTCAGCACGCGGGGCAGCAGGAGCAGCTTCTCGGACCCGTGTGGCCTCACTCAGGAAATGTGCTCTCCGCCTGGGATGGTGCGTGCAATTGCTTCAGCTATTCAAGAAGCTCGCTCCTCTCTCGAGTGGGCAGAGCTGAATGTTTGTATTAAGTGAGCTCCTGATGGCACCTCCGTGTACTCAGAGACCCTCGGTCGGAGCCCAGCTCCTCTCCCCAGCCCGGGTGACCTCCAGGGCGCTGAGCCGACCACACCCACCCAGTCTGCACGTCCCCCCGCCCCCAGCCTGAGGCATGCACAACCCCGTCAACCACAAAGTCCACGCTCTTGGCTATGACCTTCCGGCCTGGGCCACCTCAGGGATCTGTGCGCTCAGGGGCCACCACCCTTTCCTCCCCCGCCCCCTGCCGTTTTCAGTAACAAGTATACACTTTCTTTTTGCATATCTTGGAAAAACAGTAAGTTTATTTGGTTTGGTTTAAATTCTATTTTAAAAGAGAGTCCTGTTGTTCCGGCTGTGGTCTGGTTGCTGGATTAATAAGGACTTGTTGACCTTCTGGTCTGTACTTGCTGGAGGAAGGCGAGGGCGGAAGGTGGACCAGGAATCGAGGGGAAAGCACCGCCAATCCCCTGGGACTGCAGAGGACAGACGAAGGGTCAGGGGACTTCCACAGAGGCCATCCACATCCGCCCCGGCCCGATCTCTCGCGTGGTGTGCTGTGTCGGGCAAACGCAGCTTGTGAGAGCAATTCCACACAATGTGACGCCACTGGTGGTGACATCAGCCTTGGTGAGAATGTCTACACCGCAGAAATCAGCAAAGGCTTCAATCTGGGCTTCTCACCCCCTTCCCCCAAGAGCCTGTTAACTATTTCCTAGCACACCACTGAGCACTTCCAGGCAAGGTTTGTCTCTAATATACCATCAGGGGTCTCTGGGCAGGTAGGTGACAGAGGCTTGAATTCCTGGTCTATTGATTGATAAAAGAAACAATCATTTAATGGGCATCAAAGTTCCCCAGTGGCTTAGCAAGTTAAGGATCCAGTGTTATCACTGCTGTGGCGTGGCCACAGGCACAGCCAAAAAAAAAAAAAAAAATGGATATAGGTATATGGATATAGACATAAATATCAATTTCTGTTTAATTCATAGGACTGGGTGTGTGTTGGGGGATCATTCAAAAAACCCATAAGTACATCCTTGGTTGGGCAATGAGTGACTAGAAAACCAAGCCAATGGTGAACTCAGACCTGCGGAGAGGATCCATGAAGGAGGGGGCGGGGAAACGAGCAGAGACACACCTACTAAGCAGCTTTAGGAGGACAGATTAAGCTCAAATCCATTTTTTAGAAAAATATTTTTAAATAATTCCTCCACGCCTTTCAGAATCTGCACACATTAAGTGGCAAAGAGGTGTGAGGTCACCAAACCCCTCCCTGTCCTCTAGAAACGTCCCAACACCCGACTTCAAGACCAGCCAGAGAGGACCAAGGCTTGTTCTGAAGATTGCCCATGGCCAGGGCCCCACGATGGCCCAGGGCCATCACCTTGACCTTTATTTGCTACGTTAGGTTTAAATTGCCTAAGTTCTCCCCGTTCACCCGGATGAATACTTGTGTATCATTTACAAGAACATGAGCAAAATCCCTGGACTATACTTTTCAACCTCAAACTCTTGTTGTTTCTGGACTCTTTGGTGACTCAGGACCCACTGCAAAGGGACGCCTTTGTAGCTTGGCCAGTTACTCAGTCCAGAATGCTCCACCCTCATCACGGGCTGAGCCCAGGCTGCACAAAAGGACATCTCCAGACCCTGGGACCTGCTGTAAAAACCCACCCAGTCCATCACATTTTTATTGTTGTTTTTTCCCCTCCTCCTTGTTTGTTACTGGTTTGGTCTCCCTTTTGTGGGATTGGCATAAAAAGGGCTTGAAAATCAAAAGCTAGGTGGTGAGGAAGTTGGCAGACGGGGCTGGTTTAGCTCTGTGCCAACAGACTTCCAGTTAAAATGGGGCCTGGACAGCTGGCGACCTGGAAATTGCAAAGGGGTGAACTTGGAACATCTTGGCCAGCAGCTGAGAGGTGTCTAGGGCCCCCGGTCCACTGTGCCAGGTGGTGCCAAATGCCATCGGGTGCCGCTGAGCAAACAAACATGACCCAACCCAGAATCCAGAGCCAGATGTGTGGTGACTGGCCCTCGGGCCCAAGCAATGGGCATCCCGCCCCACCACAGCTTCCCCCTTCCTGGCACTTCCCAGAGGGATGCAAATCTGGCTGCCGCCCCAGTCCTTTCTCACTGGGAGAGCGGGTGCCCCCCGCTCCAGGGCCTGCCTGACTCTTGGAGCCCAAGTCTGGCATTGTACCTGGGGTCTCTGGGGGTTGGGGGGCTGTGTCAACAGCCACCACAGGGGTGAGGCTCCCAGAATCCTGCTGCAGCTGAGGCAGCACTGAGGAAACAGTGGCTCAGAGACTCCCCCAGTAGGGCCAAGATCACAGCCTGCTAGGGGTCACACTTTGAAATCGCTGAGGCAGGATAGACACTTGACCCCACCCCACCACCGGCCCCCACCTCAATGAGAGAACGCTGGAAGGGAAGCCAGCTGAGGAGGCCCCTTAGGGGGTGGGAGGCCCCCACTGCTGCAGAAACACTTCTACGTGGGACATACGTCCTCCTTGGCAATCAAACGCCACCTCAGCAATGTCACGTTAGACATATGGGGCAGCTGCTGTTATTAAGATCAGTTTAACAGACAAGGAAATAGTCTTGGATTAAATAACTTTCCGAGGTCACACAGCTAGTAAGGGCAGAGCCAGGATTGGATCTGAGCTCTCTGGGTCCAAAGCCGAGGCCTTAATAAGCATGTTGTACATACAGCACCCGGAGTACCACGGAAGCGGCCCGAAGAGTTGGACATGTGTTAGGAGGAGGTGAGCAAAATCCAGAGACTGGATCGTTCAGGTTACGCTTTGAGGATGGCGCTGCTTTGCTGGCAAACACAGCCCTTCCCGGCAGGCCCATGGCATGGCTGGCAGTGATGGCATGGGTTCAGCATCAGCTTGCTCTCGTTTGTGTGCAATTTGGTACCTTTTCTGTGGGCACGTGTCTCCTCTCATGTTTATATAAGCCCATTGAAGGGCCTGCAAAGGCCCAGCACTTTGCATGCAGTAGTTCCCCTATCAACACGTGGTGAATGAATGAGAAGTTGATCAGCACATGCGATTCTAGAGGTGGAGCAGGAAATAGCTAAGAGGTCAAGTTTATGGGCAAATTCACTGCCATCGTTTGTCCTCCCACAACCACTGCAGACATTACTAATCAATGGAGTCAACCTTTCCCACTGAGCCACTATTCAGTGTCACAGTTTTCCTCAGCACAGGGCAGGGGTGGCCGCTCCTGCTGATGACAACAGCAGAGGCTGCTGGTGCCCTGTGCAGGTGACTTTCCACCTGGTGGGTGGGCCCGCATGCCGAGTGCTACAGGGCTTGGTTGTCAAGGACCCACAGCCTCATTCTCTCCTGGAGAATTGCCCCAGCTGCCTCTCACGCAGAGATGCCTGGCAGGTTTGCAGCCCCTGCTCCCCCCATACCCATGGCTAATGGCCGATGGATGCAGCAGGGCTGCGACTGTCCAGCCCCAGGAGCAGCTCTGTGCTGTCATGTACACACCAGAGCTCCCTGTGGGATCGGTTGAGGCTGGACTTTCCCTGAAACTGCATCTTTGCCCAGCTTCTTCCACCACCTGGCCGGCTTCCTTTCCCTCAGGGCAGGCATACCCATTTCATTGCGCTTTGCTTTCTTGCACTTTGCAGAAAATAAAGAATTGAAAACTTGTGGCAAACCCTACTTGGAGCATGTCTATCGACACCATTTTTTCATTTTTAAGTTAAGGTATGCACATTGGTTTTTTCATACTTTATAGTCTAGGGTAAATATAACTTACATGCACAGAGAAAACATTCATGTGATCTGCTTGATCATGGTCTGGAACCAAGCCTGCCATTTCTCCAAGATATATGCCCGTATGTGCATTTACACACAAATCCCAGCCTCAGGCTCTGCTTCTAGAGAATCTGACCCAAGCCAGACAGCAACGTCACTAGCGTGTGTTGAGTTTTCACTGGGTGCTATGTAGTGTGAAGAATGCTTTACATGCTTTGTCATAGCAAGTGACAAGGTTAGTATTCCTACACCCATTTTACAGCTTTTGAGACTGAGGCCAAGAGTGGGTAACTCATTGTCTCTGGTGTGTTTGTTGCAGAGCTGATTCAAATCCAGATCTCTGTGCCCCCGAGGGGAGAAGCACCCCATTGAGAAGGATGCAGCCTTTCCTCCCCCCTCCTCTTAAGCTTTGTAGGAATAAAAGGAAAACAGAGGCTTTGGCTGTTGGTGCTTCGTTTGACTCGGTTGGGGCACCAAGGGCATCTTGGGTTTGTGTTGACTTCCCAACCTGCCTGAGGCTGCATTGTCCTGCCATTGCTTCGTGTCCAAGCGGCTCCTGTCACAGGCCACACACTTGCTGCCTAGCGGGACCCCCTCCCTCAACAGAGTCCCTGCGCCATCTGAGGCCACCTCCCAGGAGCAGCCGCACGGACCCTGGAGAACAAGGCCGCCACCTGCTCCAATCTCTGTGGAGAGGACCTGAGGAGGGAGAGGTGGCCTGAGGTGATGAGATGGAAAAGAGGGATCAGAGGCTGAGGCCCACGAGGAAAGGCAGGAAAACAGTGATCGGGACCGGGGGCCGCCTGCATGTGCCACGTGTTACTTCTAAGGGAGAAGCGTGCCAAGGGGGGCCTCCTCTGGGGGGGGTCTGTGGGCAGCCAGGCCTGAGGGCAGCAAATGGACCAGCTGACCCTTCACCGGCCCTCCTACCCTCCCGCAGGACCTTTGACCTATGCCAGGGGAATTGGGAACCCCTGCTCCACCCCTGCTCCAGCTGAAGCATCAGAGGCTGTCGTTAGGGTTGAAAGGAATCTTCGATGAGGAGCCCAGAGAGGGGTCGTGGCCACGTTGCTGGACAAGAGGAGGTCAGGCATGTTGGCTGAGGAGGGTGTTGGCCTTAGCAGGGCTTGGGGAAAGAAACCTCTGGAACCCACCTAAATGATCATTTACGGAAGAATGAGAGGAATCTTTACGGCCACATGTACAGAATACTGAGCAGGTAAAAATGACAAGAACATCCTGCACCAGCTGCTGTAAGACCATCTTTGGAGACACTGATGAGTAAGCGCACAGCCCCCCTCCTCCCCCGAGGAAAGGTAAAGGAATGTGTATGCGAGGAACAGCTCCGGAGAACAAAACCTGCAGGAAAACCCTTCTCCTAGGAAGGGGGGTTGTTGTGTGACAATTTTTTACTAAAAAATTAAAGAGCGAGGCCTATGGACTCAGACCTGAGTTTTGGGTCCTGCTTTTATCACTTGCTGGCTGTCAGACTTCGGGTAGGTTCTTTCTTGCGAAACCTCAGTATTCCCATCTGTGAAACGGGGATAATTCATAGCAACACCCAGACAGTTGGGCGTTTGGGATGATTGAGAAACGGAGGCTAAGCACTGCCCTGATCCTGTTAACTGTTATGATCTTCATTCATAAAGGCCCCTCGCACAGGCCACTGTGCCTCAGAGGCCCAAAGGCAGAGGCAAACGCCCTTTTGGGAAGGAACGTGGGAGCCATGAATGTCCCTGGGTGGCTGGCAACAGACCGAAGGCTGGAACCAAGTGGGTCTCCCCAGCTGGAGACCGTCTGGCCCTGACTGCCCGAAGCACACATGGGTGTTTCAGCCACATGCGTCCCCGGACCCTGTGTGTAGGGCTGCAGGGACGAGACCGTCCCCGCATCCACCCTTTCATGGGGCTCAGTGGAGGACACAGGAGGAAAGGGGCCCCACTGCTCACCAACCACAGGACTTGGGGCAAATGACAGAACCCTCTGCTCCCAGTTTCCTGCTCCAAGACCTCGTCTAGTCTGCCTACCCTTTGGAGCTGAGCTGATAAACTGTAAAGTGCTGTGCAAGACACTGAAAGGGAGAAGCAGCCCTTTCTTCATGATCACAGAGAAAATTTAGGGAGGTTTTCTGCTTCATACATCTGGTTGCCTCACTGGACTTTGTTTTGGAGAAGAGTTTCTGCTGCTAAAACAAGTTTGGGCAAAACACACATCCTGCTGTGTGTTCTGCCCTCAGAACCTGGCTTTCTAGTGAACAGATTAACAAAAACAGGACAAACCCTAAAACCAGCTCCAAACAGTGAACCAGGAGATGGTTTTGACATGAAAAGACACCCCCCCCACCCCAAATATGGGGGGGTCCATTGGGCTGGCAGGTCGTACCCCCTTCTCGGCAACACAAAGTCTATGATGTGAGCATAGTCTTGACCTCAGGGACCCATAGAACAGGCTCCTGCTGTGCTCGGAGTCCGTGTCCGGCCGAGAGGCAGCTGTGTCCTAGCAATGGGATTCGAGGGACACCAGCGTCAACAGCCCTGCCCGGCCCCAAACCCTCACCAGCCCTGATGGTCCGCGTCCCTCCGCGTCTCTGCCTTGTGCTTTACTTTGAAATTCCGGACCTCAGAGCAGGTCATCTGTCAATATTTCAGTGCCATCTCCAAAAGTTCTAGACCTAAAATAACGGCTATATATCCAACTTTTAAAAAGGAGCATTTAAACAGAACCCTAAGCTCTCTAATAAAAATAAACTGGCATTTACTGAGTATTTGCAGCATTTCTAGGTTCATGGCACTTGGCATTTAACATCCGCCACCCGCTGCCCTGAAGTTTATACCGTAAAATCTCATCACCCATGGCCCACATAGTGCCAAGCCTTCCTCCTGCTTTAGTTTATATATATATATTTTTGTCTTTTTGCCATTTCTTGGGCCACTCCCGTGGCATATGGAGGTTCCCAGGCTAGGGGTCAAGTCAGAGCTGTAGCCACCGGCCTACACCAGAGCCACAGCAACGCGGGATCCGAGCCACATCTGCAACCTACACCACAGCTCACGGCAATGCCAGATCCCTAACCCACTGAGCAAGGCCAGGGATCAAACCCGCAACCTCATGGTTCCTAGTCGGATTCGTTAACCACTGAGCCACGACGGGAACTCCTAGTTTATATTCTTACACTTTTAATTTGAAATAATTATAGATTCATAGCAACTTGCAGAGACAAGTACAGGGGTCCCAGGCACCCTTCGCCCAGTTTCCCCCCAATGTCAGCATTTTATGTCACCGGAGTACCTCAAAGCCAGGAAATTGACATTGGTCCAATGTGTGTGCAGTGTTAGGCCACTTTTAATACGTGGGTAGACTTGTGAAACCACCACTGCAGCCAGGATACAGAGATGGTTCCTTGCCAAAGCTCTCTCATGCTGCCCTTTGCAGTAACACCCACCCCCCAACGCTGGGCGGCCTCTGTTCCCCATCTCTGCAGTGTTGACGCTGAGAAGGACATGAAGTGGAATCACACAGCACGTGACCTTTAGAGATGGGCTCTCTTCGCTCAGAATTCCTTTTGGATCCACACAAGTTGTGTGTATCAATACTACCTTTTGGCTGAATATGCCACGATAGCGGACGCACTGCCCTTAAACTGCTTGAAGGACATTTGTTTCCCCTAAACATGCGTTTGTCTTAGTTTCTCTACCCCCCTCTAGAGGGTAAGCCCCATTAAGAGCAGGGACTTGTGCCTTTGTCATTCCTTTGTTCATCTCTGGGGCCAGGGACAGTGCCCGGCCCATGCTAAGTAAGAGCTCACTACCCATCTGTGGGGTGAAGCTTGCATGCATGTTACAGCAGAAGAGATTCTGACTTGGGGAACTCAAGTAACTCGTCCAAGTTCATGGAGCCGGTCGGTGGCAGAGCTGGTCTTGCACCCAACTCTCTTGGCTCCAAGCCCCACTCTCCACCTCCTTCCAGACCTGGTTCTTTCTTCTCTCCGGCCAAGTGTGGGCAATGCGGTCCCATTTCTGTGTTTCCCTTGGCTTAAAGGACAGAGGTTTTCAAATGGAACTTTACTGACAGCCCGCAAAGCCCAAAGGGAAATAAACAAGAGAAACAGGAGGACTTACAAAATGTGCAACTTTAAAAAACAGATTTTCTTTTCCTTTTTACTCCCTTCCCTGCCCCCCTTTTTTAAGTATGCGGAATAAACATTGCTCTCTCCCTTCTTCCTCCTGGAGCTATTACGAGTTAGATAATGCAGGCCCTCGGGATTCGAGGATGAGGAACCTGCTGGGAGACTGGGGTGCAAGAGAATTAGAAGAGAGTTTACATCCTTAAGGAATGTATAATCTAGTTAGGGAGACAAGGATGTGAAATGCTTGGGAGACAGTAAAGCCCACTATGAGTCTAAGACCTCCTGTATTGAATATATCGATAGAGTATTGCATCGGTGTCATTTTTCTGCTGACACCAAGTATCACAAACTTAGCAGTTTAGAACAGATCTATTCTGGTGTCAGAAGTCTACAATGGGTTCACAGGGCTGCGCAGTGTGACTGGGAGGTGAGGAAAGTCAGTTGAAAACTTAGCGCTTGGTACTCTGCCTTGCAGTCCACTGACAAACATTTAGAGTGATGGAAAATAAGCTTCATGTTAAGGAGACCCCACTGGACTCCAGTCCTACATCTTGTCTGTGACACGTCTACCCTCCCAGCTTCCAGACGGCAGGTGGGATTATAGGTAGGGACAGGAGGAGTGGCCAGGCGGCAAGCCTAGGAACCTGCCCACAGCCCTGGGTTGGCTACGCTTGCCATCACGTGATGCCCGTCCACTCTCCCTACCACCCCCCTTCCCACTGTGGGGCAGCAGGGACTGACCAAGAATGGGCCTGCCAGCATAGGGAGAGAGCCTTGGGGAGCAAATTTCTTCCCAACAGGCGCTGGATGCCAGCTACTCCCATTCTGCATCAAGCCCATCTCTGGGATTTGAGGTGGGACACGTGGAGAGCTGGGCAGTTGGCAGCAGATGCAGGGAGACCTAGAGAGACTAGGTGGGGTCAGGAGACACCAGCTGAGGCTCTGAGGCCCAGCTCTTTGAGGTCCAGGGCGAGGTGGACAGGTGAGAGCAGGGAGAGAAGCCGACTGTCTGGGGAGGGGGAGTTGTGCCACACGACAGGTGAGGTCTGCAGTGGCCTGGGGGCAGGGGGGCCTGGGGCCACTTATGGAGCCTGGTCCAGGCTTCCAAGAGGCCTTCTGATTCTGGAGTCCCACATGAGCCCCTCGGTCCCCAGCATGAAAGAAGCCACCAGAAGCAATGGTCATCCTGGCAAAGAGCCCATGAGGGCAGTGAGGGAAGGTGGGCCTACGGAGCCTTCTCTGGCCAGCTGTGTCAAAGCCAAGTGTCAGACATGGTGAGACTGCAGAGGAAAAACAGCTCACGGATTGAAGGCAACACTATGATGCTCAACTCTGGTTGTGCTTGAAAGAGAATAGGCCTCTGTGGCTGGAGAATGCAGGGTTCAAGTCCCAGCCCTGCCACTTCTTAGCTGTGTGACATTGGGTGAGTCATTTAAGCAAGCAAACCATGGTTTGCTCATATCTGTAATGGGGTAGCAGGCCCTGCCTTGCTGGGTAGTTGTACCGATCACTTGAGAGTTAAAATAGAGCCCAAAAAACCAAAGCCACCACTTCTTTGTAGGTGGAAAAGTACACCCCATTTGCTGTCACTTTCCTGGTGTCCTTCCATTGTCAAATACAAGTTTTAAAAAGTTAAATGACTTCCTGCAAATGTAGAATCAGCCCATGCCAAAGTTTCAATGATGAAGGAGTCAAAAGAAAGCAAACTGTCAAGGAGAAAAATGGGTATTAACAGTCACTTAAAAGGAAGTCACAGGGGCTGGGGAAGGATGGACGAGTAGAGGGAGCAGAGCATTTGGAGGCCATGAACCATCCTGAAAAATACCCCCCTGGTAGAAGCACGACATCAAGCATTTGCCAAAACCCACAGACCTGTACAACACAGGGCGACGGCCCTAGCGTAAATCGTGAGCTGCAGTTACTCTATCACTATTGGCTCAGTTATTGTCACAAAGTACCACATGAATGCAAGACGCTGACAACAGGGGGAACCCTGTCATGGAGTTGCGGTGGGGGTGGGTAGGAGCAGGAGTGGCATAGGGCAGTTCTCCGAACTCTGCCCAGTTTTTTTCATAAACCTAAAACCGCTCAAGAAAGTCTAGTGAAAGAAGTTTATTAATAGAAGAAGACGGTGCGCAGGCCAGGGCCCAGCATGTGCAAAGGCCTGAAGTGAGAGGTGGTGGGTGATGGGGAAGCCAGAGGGTCTTAGAGGAGGCACGTGGTCAGCTTAGCCTCCGGACCCAGTGGTCCCTTCTGCACCCTCCTGCCCTTCAAGGCTCAATTTTTTCAGGATCTTAAGGGCTGGGGGAAGAGGGTGCATCCACCAGGCTGCTGCCTTATGCTTAAAGGCCCCTCCCAGGCGCTCTTTCCTTGTCCTGGGCTCCTGCCCCATGTCCAGCGTGACCCGAATGCTGCCACTTCCAATAGGCAGCCTCAGCGGAAGGGCCTGCGAGGAGGACCCCAAATCCCTCCCTCTCCCCATTCGAGGCCCTGCATCTGGAACACTTTCCTGAAGGAGGGGCCACAGAAGGACTCCCGTCACAGGATGGGAGGACACAGCTTGAAACTGGGCCTGAACTGTGTCCCCAACACCTAAAGATCCACAAAGAGCTTCCCAGAGGGCTCCCCAAGGACATACCCCAGGCCTATGCCTAGTCTCAAGGTTGACCCTTCCCTGGCAGTGGCCCCAGAGCCACATCCCCACTTGCCAAACATGCAGCCACCACAGGAGACGGGCATCCTTTTCCAACCTAGTCACCTTCACCCACTAGGGCAATACAGGAACCTGGTACCCAGAAGGATCCAAGTTTCTTAGAATGTTCTCCCTGAGAGAGGGCTTTAGCATGACTGCCCTGGTGCTGTGATTCTCCCTGGACGGTGCCCAGAGTCCCCCACACAAGCATGCCTCCTCCAGACTCTCTTCCTGCCTTCGTGTGTTGTAAACTGGTGTTGGGCTGCACCGAGCAGGCCTGCAAGCCTTGTAGTTGCCCACCTTCCAGACTCAAGGGCTCAGAGACAGAGACACCAATGGCTTATGGGTTGATAGGGGATCATACAAGAAGGGTCCTGGAGCGACCCCACCCCCACCCCCATATGCTCAGCAGATGGCGGGGAGGACAGGACAGCAGTGTTTGCCCCCCGGGGAGAAGGAGGCTACTCTTTATAAGGGGAACTCATGGCAGGTGGGCTCTGTTACCAGGGACTAATTAAGCTCTATAATTAAGAGGTTGGCTAGTCGTGTGAGTGGCGCAGGGGGTGGTTGAGCAGATGTACAGAGAACAGCCATCCTTTTTAATTTTTTTTGCGTTTTAGGGCTGTACCCACAGAATATGGAGGTTCCCAGGCTAGGGGTCTAATCAGAGCTACAGCTGCCAGCCGACACAACTCACAGCAACGTGCCGGCTCCCCACCCCCAAGGCAGGGATCAAAGCCACATTCCTCATGGATACTAGTTGGGTTCATAACCTGCTGAGTCACAACGGAAACCCCAGAACAGACGTCTTAAATGGCCTGACCATACTGCTAGTAATCTGTTACTGGCCAGCCCCACATCTCCCAGAAAGTGATCCTCAGCCAGGCGACCTGAATCCATAACCAGGAAAGGGACCTTCTGTGATACAGCGTCCTCCACCCTCCTCTGGGTATTGACAGTGATGCCCAGCGGCCTGTCTTTCTCCAGCTCCTGGACAGAGAAACATGGGTGGAGAGGGGAGGGAGGTCCTGGGGTAAAGCTGGCCCCCAGCAGGCCGGGCACTTGAGCCCCTGCTGGATATAGACTCTGGCAGGACTTAGAAGTTTACTTCCGGCTGGGTTGATCTGTTCTCAGCGTCCCCTCTCGGAAGGATGTGTTCGTTCTCTTCTTCTGGGGCAAACCCTCGACGTTGGGGGGGAGAAAGGAATGTTGTCACAATAAGGGGAAAAACCCGTTAGAGGGCTATTAAACTGAGCTCAAAGCTCTGCCTTTTGAGGATGAATTAAAGGATGCAGGTGTGGGGAGAGGAAGCCCCTCCTCTCCTCTTGGCCCTGGCTCACCCAGCCCCTTTCCCCTGGCTTCCACTCGGCCAGGAGCACCCCCTCTCCCCGGAATTTCCAGCACCCAGAGGCACTTCAGGGCTGCCCTCTGCTCTTCCTTGGTGGAAGTCTCAGCCGGTCAGGTGTCCGTGACACTGACTGCAGAAGTTGGGGAAAGCAAATCAGCCCGAGTTCCCGCAGGGAAGCCTGACCCACGGTCAGGATCTGACACACCTTAGAGCCTCAAAGTGTTTTCCAGCCTCTGGCCTCAGCGCAGAGCTACAGAGAGCAGGGCATAGTTCCCACCTGCAGGAGGAGCGGAGCTGGGCAAACTATAAAGCTTTTCCCAAACCCAGAGAACCGAGGTTGCAGGACAAGCAACTAGCCTGAAACCTGGGGAGAGAGGCAGGACCTAAAGCGTTTGCTTATCTGGTGGGCGGATGCCTCTGGCCACTTATGTGCTGGCAGGAAAACGAAGCTAGAAAACATTAGCTACTTGCCAAAAACAGTGTGAAGCTGCTGGGGCTGCAAACACGAGGGCTTCACACACCTTCCTGCAGGCTCTTCCTACAGGATCCCACCAGACACTCACTGGGAAGACAGGGAGACCCCTGAGAAAGCTTTCCCTAGGGGCCACATGGGAAGGGAATGACTCTCAACTGTGGAAACTCCTTTGAGAGCCAGCTCCTCAGTCTCCCTAAGAAAAACCCTTCATCTCTAAGGGGAAGGTTTGTAAGGTAGCTGTATGGCGCTCAGGAACTCTTTGCAGCTGGGGGAAGGGACTAGGAAAAAAGCCCAGGGGAGAGGCGGGAATAGAGCCAGGCCTGGCTTTTGAGCTGGAGGAGGGGCAGGAACAGGTGGGAGCCATTCTCCCAAGATCCATGCTCCCAGGGTTTGCTGAGACCCAAGGTTAGTGAGAAGATGAGAGATGCATCCCCCGCCACATTAAAAGCACTAAGCAAAAACAGTGATCCAGCTAGGAGAGAGTTGAGACAGGTTCTCCTTGGAGGGCAGTACAAAGGAGACCAAATCCATGCCAGGAGGACCCACTGAGAAAGTTCCTCTGGCAAAGCGGCTCACACCTAAATGTACGGTTTTGCCTGAGGAGTTTTTGGACGCCTGTGGCAACTGAAGGTAGTAATCTCCGCACCCCAGCCCAGCTGACACACAACCCACGCCCTGAAAGGCCCAGGGAGAGATGGCACAACCATTCACCAGTTACTTCAGGATCTGCCCTCAACAGTGTATCCAGCTTCTGAAACTGAGGCATACAAAAAGGCAAAAGAAACTGCACCCCAAAGAGACCAAGCATCCAATAGGATGATCTGATTAGGGAATTTTAAATAACTGAACAATATGAAATTTGGAGAATGGGAGATCAGGTAGATTATTTCAGCAGACAAATGAAAAGGCTAGAAGTCAAAACTAGTAACAGGTGAAGGTCTCATCACTAGATCCAACACAGCTGGGCAAAGTGTCCCTGTTGAAGATGGGTCAATAGAAATTACCCAAAGAAGAAAAAGAGGGAGGAAAATGGCCTTTTAACAGTCTAATACATGCATAATTGGAATCCTAGGAGGAGAGACTGGGGCAGTATGCTTAAAAGGAATAAAGACAGAATTTTCCAAAATTAATGACAAAAGTCAGTGAGAAGCAGATTTAAGTAGCTCAGTAAGCCTGAAGTAAGACAAAAATACCCAAAATCAAACACATTGAAGCATATCTTAAAATGCTAAATCAAAACCTTAAAGGTAGATAGAAATGACAAAATTACCTCCTTGGAAACAGAGGTAAAAATTACATCAGAAACCATTCAAGCAGGAAGACAGTGACGTTACATCTTAAAAGTACTGAAGGAAAAAATAGTCAACCCTGAATTCAATACCCAGCAAAACACTTAAAAGAAAAAAAAATGAAGATCTTCTCAAACAGAAAATGAGGAAATTCATTGTCAGACTTACTCCGTAGGACATAAGTTCAGGCAGAAAAAATGGGACATAGCTTTGAAACTTGGATTCATGCAGAGAAATGAATAACTTTGGGAAAGGAATGAGAGGGTAAATGAGGTTTTTTTTTAAATTTCAAAGACACCTGCATTTTTAAAGCAAAAATAGCAACAATGCCCTGTATGCTTATAGCACGTAAAAGCACAGTAACCCTAGCTAGCACCAAGGATGGGAGAGAAATGGGGAACATGTTTTAAGATCGTTGCAGGACTCAGAGCAATATAATATTTGAAGGGTGACCAATTTATATTGTAAGCCCCATGGCGACTACAAGTGCTTTAGGAGGGGACATAACGGAAGAGTTACGTGGAATCAAAAAATGTTCCATTAAACCCATAGAAAGCAGAAAAGGAAGGATGGACTAAATGGAAAAGCTAACAAGGATGGTTAGGTTTCCATCTACCCATGGTTCATAACTAACGTGAATGTGTTTAAATGTGAGTGGTACAAACATACTAGTTAAGATTGTTCAACTGGCTATAAAAGACCCAACTTTGTTCCACAAAAACCCCACTTTTTTAAAAGGCAATTTTCACAGGCTTGCTGCATGCATTTTCTCCCATTGGCTGAAAAATCTATTTGCTTTGAGTTTGGGCAAAAGTTCAGCTTTTCTCAGGCTTTGATAAATTCCATAATACTGGAACGGGGGCGGGGGAGGGTGTCTGAGGTTTGGCCTCACTCAGATGTGATCTTGTGTGTAATCTATTTTGAAATACTCTGGAATAAACAGTGAAATAAATGGATGTGTGGAGGTTAAATTTAGCTTACACCCTCATAGTGCTTAGCTAGTTTATGCAGGGCCTTAATCAGGAATTCAGGGCTCCCAGTGTAGACATGTGTTCAAAATATCACTACCAAAATCTGCACAAGAGGGTTTATCCAGATGAGGCTTCTGCCCAAGCCAACGACAAGTGTTCAGGTTTGCAGAAACTTGGACGCTGATGTTGGGAATAGCGCTCTCAGCCCAAACCCCAAACGGCGAATTCTGGCTTGGCTTCGTGTGTGTGGTCATGTGCGTTGTTCTTGCCTTAGGGGGAGGATGGGAAAGGGAGGGATGATAATTTTTTAAAATATCTCCTGCGTGCCAGGCCCATTTTATCAGGCGAGTAAAACATTTCCATGCTTGAAGTGAGGCTTCATTCTTCCATAAAGTAACCTAGACTAGACACAGAAGCCTCAGCGAGCCTCGGGCTCTGTGGGGCCTTTCTGAAGCTTTCTGCCTTTGCTTGGGAAACTCAGTGTCTCCGTTGCAGCAGCTGCATTACCTGGTAGTTAAGCACCTAACTTCTGGAGCCCAATTGCCTAGGTTCAAATCCCAGCCCCTCCACTTATGCAGCTGGGAGAGCTCAGCTAAGTTACTCGCTCGAAGCCACAGTTTCCCAATTTATGGATGAGTATCATGTGTGTATTCAAACTCTTTCGAGGTGGTGGAGAGTTTCTGAGAATCCACATAAAGTGTGTTTATCGTTGCATCCCTGGCATGAAACCTATTGGATGATAAACGGGACTGGAATTCTTTCCCATTATTTACTACTTTTCAAGATAATGTATTAGTTCTCTAGGCTCCTCTAAACATGACGTTTTTCTTTAAAAACTTGTGAATACTATTCCAAACTCCTGGTTTGATGTGATTTAATCTATTATCCTTATACTCCAGTTGTCCCCTATTTGGGCATGGTAAATTTCTAGTAGCCTTTGATAGGTTTGTTTTCTCAGGAGGAATCAGCCATTTCATGAGAAGTCCTGGGCCCTTTTAGTGGGAAATGGTATTTGGAGGCCAGAGTCTGGGCCCCCAGGGACTCCCTGCTATTGTTGAACCCAAGTTTGTGTGCCTTGTGCTCAAGCAAGGCCAAGCAAACTGAAGTTTCAGTCTGGAGCCGAGAAAAAGGCTTACACGGCAGGGCGGAGCATGGAAACAGGCAGCTCATGCTCAAAAAACCCAAGTTTCTTAACGATTTCAGGGAAGGGTTTTTAAAGACAAAGTTTGGGGTGAGGGCTGCAGGATCATTTCCTTCTGATTGGTCGGTGGTGAGGCAAACAAGGCGATGTCCCCAGCATTTCAAGCTTCGGGTTCCAGTGTGAGGTCTACGTGCTTGTGGTCGGCTCGTAGTGTCTTCCCCCCAGTGTCTTAGTTTCTGAGAACTAAGGTTTTCCACACCCCTTCACTACTGCCCTATCGACTGCCCGCGTCCACTTTGGGGAACTTAGGGAAAGCCTGGGAGACCAGGGCCCTTATTAACAGGATACGGAGGGGCTTTTGTACCTGAGAGCTCTCCCCACCCCTGGGTCCTGCTCCAGTTCAGTCACTTGAGAGTGTTCTGTGTGATTATGCCACCAGCTGTGTATCCACATAGCTTTTTTTTTATTGTTATTTTTAGGGAATGCTTTAAAAAATTAGTTTATAATTATCTAAAGCATTTACAGGTGAGTGCTGAATTTTACGAGTCCAGGGCTCCTGAAAAACAGACTTTAAAGAGGCCTCACTTTCATGTTCAAAAAACAAACTCAAACAGCTCATTGTAAAGAATCTCCCTTCCCATGTGACTTAAGACCCACAGACACCCCACTTGTTCACCTAGGACGAGGCCAGACAGACCCCCCAAAATTCCCATCCTTCGCCTTAAATGGTTCGCTGAAATGTCGGCCCTCACTGGCCCCTCCGAACAAAACGCCTGTCTCCACAGCTTTGGTTGTCTCCTTCCTTGAACCCTAACCCACCCTCAGGCCGAACCAGCACACAAACACGCCGGCCTCAGGGTAAAGGGTTCCTTTAGAAAAAAAGACACGAGTAGGGGAGTGGGGTGAGAAAAGTCTTGTCTGTGTCCCCCCCCAATGAAAACCCCTTTTCACATAACCCCGAGCCCTCGCAGAGCAAGGGGTCAAAGCTACTTTCTCTGCAACATTGCAAGAGCCCCTCTTCCACCCTTTGAAAGAACCCTTTTGAAGGAAAAAAAATCTGCTTATATTAAGTTGCTTTTTGACCCCCGCTTCCAAAGCCAAATTTGCAAGACAGCCTCCCTCAGAGAAAGCCCGGATTTTATGTCGGTCCCCTCACCCCCTCTCTCCCTTCCCAGTTGGCTTCTCCCCAGCCTCCCGCCCGCCCACTGTAGCTTTTTCCTTGTAGTTTTTCCCCCGCATCACTTCATTATCTAAAATATAAGGCAACAGGACAACACGTCACCTCCTCGCTCCCTTCTCCAAAGACCAAAGGCGGGGGAGGGTGGTCGTGCAGCCCTCCCTTTATAGGCCGGAGCCTGGGCCACGTGACGACGTGGCCCCGCCCCCTCAGCTAACACCTGCTGGGGCGTGGACCGGGCGGTCCCGGCGGACCTGTGGGCGCATCCCGGAGCTTTCAAGCTGAATGCACTTTGTAAATGAGGAGCCTTCACACTTGAATGGCCCCCGAATCACCTGGAGGGCCTGTTAGCCAGTCCCAGATTTTCTGATTCAGTGGACCCGGGTGGGGCTGAGAATTTGCACGAGTTCCCAGGGAGGCTGCAGCTGTTGTTCCGGGGACCAGACTTTGAGAATCACTAGAATGAGCCTCCCTCATGGGCGGGATACACATACCTGAGTATTAAGAAGACGTTTCTATCTCTGAACGCGGGGCCTGGAGGGGACGGCAGTGGGAATGGAGGCCCTGGCTTGACTACAGACCCTGGCCTGACATTCCAGGTTAAAGTCCTCTCCTCAGAGGTAGTTTGTGGACCAGCAGCTTCTCCTGGGAGCTTGTTAGAAGTGAGCTTGTTAGAAGTGCGGAGCCTGACCCAGGCGTGTACTGAATCAGAACCTGTAGTTTCCAAAATGCCCAGGTGAAGCTACGCTTCTGAAATATGAGAGGAGCTGGCCTAAGTCTCTGTGCCCCCTGGTTTATGCCAGGAGTGGGGGTGGGAGCTAATGCCCCCTGGACCTCCAGCTGGAGAGAGCAGGGGCTTTATCTGGTTTGGTTGTGAGCCAGAGCTCCCGGCATAGCAGGTGCTCAGTAAACACCTACTACCATGAGGGCTGAGAAGGGGGAGAACCTGCCTGCTAGCCCAGTGATCAGGCCTCCTTCCTGTGGTCCTCCGCCCCTGTCCCCAGGAGCCCTGACCAGCTGCAGCTTGGGTGCCCATCCCCGAGGGCCTCCCTCTCCTTCCTTTTCATAGTCGCCAGGGGTGGCAGGTAGATGCCACCAGCCCCATGGATCCCTTCCCAGAGGGATAGTGGCCTACAGGCCCTTAGTGCCCTGGGTGCCCACTTTGAGCCCCTCTGAAAATGGAGGCCATTTGGTCCCTCACTTACCAAGTCCATGGCTGTCTGGATGATGGGGGGGCAGGGCCGGGAGGGGTGCGGCTTGCCCCCCAGCCCACCCATTCCCCGGGAAGGGGCCATGGGGCTGGAGTTTCTCTCCCACAGCCCCTGTCCCAGAAAGACGGCAGCTGAGACAGGTGAGGGTTCTGCGTGGTGGTGGAAGTCCCAGAGGAAGCTCTATGGCCAGCAAGAGAGAACAGCCCCTGTGAGGAAGGGTGGCCCCGTCCTTGTGAGGGGGGCCCTGTTCAGAGGCTCATAGGGCTCCCTCCCCTCACCCCATTTTCTCCAGGTGAATCTCCCTCAGCCTCCTGCTGACCAGGTTCCCCAGCCCGCCCTATTGCTCACCAGCCCCCCTCTCTCAAATTCCTAAGCCCCCCTATAAGCAGAATCCTGCTCAGTCCTTTTCTTTCATTAGGAAAGACACCTGCTCTGGGAGCAGGAGTGGGGGAGTAATATTCCAGTTCCTACCTTCCCTGTGAGACGGGCTGGCTGGAGCCTTGACCCCCAGCTCAAGGTCTCCCCTCAGCCAGGCGCTGGGAGTGCACCTGGGCTGGGCTGAGGGTCTGATGAGTGTGGGTCTAGGACCCCCACCCTGTCCTGAGGTCAAGGATCAAAAGGAGTCCAAAGACAGCAGGGCAAAGTCCTCTATTCTGGGTATCACACATGCCCCCTCCCCGAATCTTCTGGAACCCACCTGCGCCGTGCAGGTGTCATCCCATTACAGATGAAGACACTGAGGCTCAGAGTTAAGTGGCCACTCAGGCTCATACTGAGGGTCAGTAAGGGATTCAAGCCCAAAGCCCTGCTTGTTGTACCACAAAGCCAAGCAGATGGGGTCTTGGGACTTAGATTGGGACCCTGAAGTCTGAGGCTAGTGACCAGTTCTAGCATGTGGCTGGCTCTGTGTGGCCAAAACGGCCAGAAGAGCATGAGTAGCCCACCTCTGAGTTACGGCCTCTGTCAGGTACAAGCAGGTGGAGGGGCCCGGCCATCAGGTTGTCAGCAGCGGCTCAGGCCCTCTGGTACCACATGGCAGGACACTTCTGGAGCCCTCTGCTGGGTTTGGGATCAGAAGCCAGTCAACGTGGAAAGAGATTAGGCGGTCTCCTTAGGCCCTGCCTACTGGCGCTGGGCCATCTGTGGACAGGTCAGTGTGGACAGGTCAGGATGGATAGGGTGAGGTCAGCTTTAGGTGGGGCTGAGCCACCCACCCACCCACCCAAAGGAGAGATTAAAATTAATTCAAAGACTGAAGCAGCAGGTCCTGGCATCTTGTAGGCAGCTGGCCTCTGCAGAAGGAACAGAACAGCACAGCGGAAGGAAAGAAATGCAGTGTATTTTCATTAAGGAATTTATTTCTCTTAAAAAAACAACAACAGTGGTTCGATCTAGATACAGCAGCACTGTGACATATTTGACGGAACATACAAAGGTTCAGAGCAGCAGGAGAACAAAAGCCGACATCTTCGGGAATGACCTCCCAAATGGAACTATTTTTATTCATCAATGTTAAAATATCCCTGAAAAACAAAATAGAAACCTTTGGATACTAGTAGGATTATTATTTTATCACTACCAACAGCCACTAAACTCTTCTAATTGAGAACATTTGCTTTTGATCTATTACAAAAATGACTTATTGATGGGCTAGGAAAAGACATAGAGATTCTTCTTTGGGGAGGTGTCTTTCCCTCCTAAGGAGAGCCAACTTTTCAAATGTTTTAACCAGTGTCCCCAGCACAAGCTTTTAAAGTTAGAGCAGGAGTTCCCATTGTGGCTCAGTGGTTACTGAACCCGACTAGTATCCATGAGGGTGTGAGTTCGATCCCTGGCCTCACTCAGTGGGTTGAGGCTCCGGTGTGGTGTTGCCGTGAGCTGTGGTGTCGGTTGCAGAGGAGGCTCGGATCCCGCGTTGCTATGGCTGTGGTGTAGGCCAGCGGCTACAGCTCCGATTCGACTGCTGGCCTGGGAACCTCCACATGCCTCAGGTACAGCCCTAAAAAGACAAAAGGCCAAAAAAAAAGAAAGAACAGATGAGGCTGCTGCGCCAGAGCAGCGTCTGACCCACACTCGTTGGAGCTTCAGTAGCTGGGCTGGTTGGTTGTTTGTAAAAGTTGTCACCATGGCCTCACCATCGTGGTCTGTTGTGATCAGAAAGCAGCAGCTCTCTGCTGTTGATGACTCACAGTTCTGGCACATGGAAATGCGCAAAGATGTCACACCACTCTTTCCCTACAAAGGTTGGACCGTTAGACAGTCCTATTGCAGAACGTGGAGCTAGCGAATAGGAGACAACCAGAGAGGTGGCCCTCGGATGCTCAAGCACACAGCAGCGTGAGAGGAGAGACAGCTGTCACTCTGACTGGCCTTTCCTCTTCATCTTGGTGGACTTCCGGCGGTCCCCCTGGATGCTGTTCCCTTTGGCGAGGCCTGGGATGCCAGGTTCCCTTGGTACTGAGGTCGGGGCCCGCAACTTGCATGAGAAAGTTGGTGGGAAACGCTTTGGGAAAGGACATGGACATGGGGGCCCCTGGCTTCTCAGAGGGCAAGTCCTCAGCATGCTAGGGCTTGCTAGGTTCAAGGGCAGGCAGCCGTGTCCCTCTTGTGCCTTCTAGGCTAAGGCCATGTCCACATATGTGTCCCCAGAATTGCCATTTGCCCCCATGGGCTGCCAAGAAGTGTGCATACCCCAGGCCACACCACCTGCTTCTGAGCAGCACGGCCTCCAAGCCCGAGTGCTCTGCTTTGCTAAGAGCCGTGCATTTTGGGAAATAAGCCTTCCTGGGGCTTGAGACAGAGCAACTCTTAGCCCCTGGGCAAGTGAGCCACCCTCCCAAGAAGCATCGTGGTTTAAAAAGTGATGTGCCCAGCCTGGAAAGACCAGAGGATGAGCTGATGCAGGTGGCGGTGCCATCCTCGGTGAAGGTGGGCTTGGGTCACCGTGAACTTATGGAGCTTCCCAGAGGCTCGAGAAGCACTCACGGGTCATGGTGATCATGGCAGAGACCACCTCTGTCCCACTGGGACCGCAGCTTGTCTCCTGAAGTGGAAGCAGAGACGATTCTGGAAGACCCTGCGTCTCACCTCAAAGGCACGAAGTCAGCGAAGGTCCGGTAAGAAAATGTCACACGTGGAGGAAGAAAGGCTCTTCCATGAAGAGCTCAAGTGCAGTAAGAAGATTTCAATCCACTTGCAACCTGTATATGCCTGGACAGGTGGATAGTGGAAAGTTTTTGTTTTGTTTTGTTTTGTTTTAAATTAAAAAATCTTTAAAATGCAGCTATAGAAAACAAGCTGGAGTAGAAGTAGGGGGAGGGCTCAGGGGCAGGACCTGTCGTGACTGGGGACCCCAAGGGGCTACCTTTCAGGCACTGTTCTCAGTGAA
Organism: Sus scrofa; assembly: GCF_054392235.1. Taxonomy (NCBI): domain Eukaryota; kingdom Metazoa; phylum Chordata; class Mammalia; order Artiodactyla; family Suidae; genus Sus; species Sus scrofa. The sequence continues at coordinate 152,009,022 of NC_139396.1, read as the reverse complement.
GACGCCCTTTCTCTGTATGAAGCAATGGGCCAGAAAGAAGAGGAGATTTGCAAAGGCCGGTGGCTCTGACCCCGTGTCCTCTGGGGGCTCCAGGGACAAGTAGCAAATGGGAAGATTCCCATTATCTTAGGCGCCACGGAGAGCTCTGCGCCGCAGCATCTGTGCTTCTCGCGCAGAAACACACTGAGCAGATTTAGGTTTTCTCTTGCTCTTTGGGGATTCGCTACTGCCAACGGACAGGCTTTGAGCTGGAAAGAGACTGGTCTCTTCACACCGGGGGGGAAAGGTTGGGGTTGCTGTAAATTGGGCAAAATGACCGAACTCCTGGACAGGAGAGCGGTGACTGTCCCAGGAAGATGACTGTCCTTTTCATTAGAAAGGACAATCGGGAAGACCTTGGGGATCTGAAAACACTGGTCAAAGAGCTTTCCACTTCGTGGCCAAAACTGAGTGTGGCTGTTTGTATGCATCTTGTATTCAGCCCTAGAAAGGGAAGGGAAGCAGCCTCGGGGACCAGAGCTGGCCTTGAGGAAAATAATGCCGCACATTAAGGGGTCTGAGGGAGGCCCAACCTTTTCTTCTCTCGCCTTTGTTTGTAAAGTGGCCTCAGGATGGTCAGTGGCAAAGGTCAGGCCCTTGTCTGCCAGTGTGCCCTGGGACCCAAGTGGCAAAGTCTGGGGAAGGAGCACGGGAGTTGGGCCGCAGTCACACGCTGGCTTCTCTCCTCCCAAGAAGTTCAGGCTCCAAGGCTTCGGGGAGAAGGAGGTCTAGGAAGATCACATCCAAACCACACCCACGCCTAAGGCTGTGCTTGCCACTCCGCAGGGCGCAGCAGAACCCACCTGACAAGCTTTTTAAGAATGCAGATTCCTGGGCTCTACTCCCAGAGATCCCATTCTGTAGGTTTGGGGTGGAGCCCAGAATCTGTATTTTAATAGGAGACATCGCTGTAGGAAGCAGGGCGCACATGGGGAGAGACCCTGGCAGGTGACCAGAGGTCCAGAACAGGTCTGACTGGGGATGTGGATTTGCCCCTTGTCACCCTGTGGAGGCAGCAGGGGAAGGCTGGCAACTCCCTGGGGCTGGATGGCCAGGCTCAGAGGGCCCGGGGGCTGCCTTTAGAGGCTCTGGTCTGGCAAAGCCACCAAGTCCTCCTGGGGCTACTTGGGCCTGAAGCTTTGAGATGCCCAGTTAGAACTCAGCTCTGCCCCACCTCTCCCAGAAGTGACAGTGAGTTTGTCTTGGGCTTCTTTGGTGGCCCAGCCTCTCCTTGGGCTCCCCTTTGCTTGTAGAGCCAACCCCATCCATCCATGCCGCCTGGCCAATGAGTCTGTGGCTCCTCACGAAGCTCTCAAGACCCCATGACCCTGTAAACACTCAAGGGACGTGCCTGGAATCCCTGGGCAAGCCACTCTCCCCGTCTACAGACACTTCAGGGTTGACCCTACGACCCCTGCTCCCTGACACTCCCATGGGACATCAGAGTTTCAAGCTCTTGGGTTTCCATGACTACTCATCTTTGCTATGCTTTTCTTAAAAATGGAATAAAACAATCCCCAAATGCAAGCCTCTTGAAAACACACTGGCTTTAGCAATCAGAACCTGTTCAGAAAGAGGCCCAGACACCACTGTGCTGAGAGGATCCTTAGATCCACGTACCGGCCACCTTCTAGAAGGAAGAGAAGGAAGAGGAGGCAGAGGCCAAAGCAACAACAGCCTCACACGCCCCGAAAGGAAACGTGCACACCTTGACAGAGCTGCCCCGGCAACTCCGAGGACCCCAAAAGAAGACATTCTGGCTGGGGGTGAAGTCTCAGTGGGTCTTTGAGCTCTTAATTCAGATTGTCCACAAGCCAACAGAATGGTGATACCAATGCGAGGGTAAAGTTAGAGAGATGGATACACCCAATCCTTTAAAGGTGAAATGTGAATCATCTTCTACATTTAATAAAAACACTTTCTCATTTGAGGCTCTTGGAAGTCTTGAGTCACATTTTTTTTTTTTTTGTAAACCCCCCACCCACCCCCTCTAAAATGTCAAAACACATGGCTTAGCAGTGGCTGCACAGAAAATATACACCCTCAAAGTCTGACTTTCATTTAAATACAAATATACAAAATGTAAACTGAGACAATAGAGAAATTTACAAAACTTTTCTTTAAAAATAATAAAGACAAAATTCAGTTCTAGTTATGACGCTATTAAAATACGTGCAAGTTGTGGTATCCAATTGGAGTTCTATTGCAATGTTCAACAGAGACACGGCCGATCCACCTCGGCTTGAGGGCCGCCTCCGAACACAGAGCTGAGTGGGAATCTCTCTGAGGAACCTGGAGGCCCCTGGTCGCGGGAGAGGACGCCTCCTTCTCCTGCTCCTGGATGGCTGTCCCGTCCGCCCCGCCAGAGCGGAAGCTCCACCGGTCCCAAGTCTGCTTCGAATGAGAAGGGTCTAGGCTGGTCCCGCCATGGACTTCAAGGCCAGAGCTGCAACTAGCTGCTCCCGGTGGAGTTTGAACTGACATGGTTTGAATTTATGTGGTGGTTAAAACTGGCCTTGGAGTTGGGTGAACTCTTGGAATTGTTCTGATGCTGGGAGTGGGGTGAGCAGGGAGGAGAGAGAGAGAGAGAGATGGAGAGAGAAAGTTGGTCATTTAGAGTCCAGCTCTGGGGCCCTCACACCACAGGGGCCTCTGAACCTGAAAGAAGATGGGGCCCTGGACCATGGAGCAGCTCCTTTCCTTGCTTGCTGCTGCCTTTTGCATTCTCCCCGTGCAGACCTGGGGACCACGAGCTGCTGGTCCTCAGGACTCCTGGCCCCCTCCTGGCACCCCGTGGGCGAGGGTCCCTCACACCACAGGAGAAGAGAGACCCAGAGTGTCTGCTCCCCTGGGGGTGGGGGTGCCAGCCTCTGCCCCGAGGCCGCTGTCTTCCACCTCCCTCAGCCTCCTCCTTGCTCCGGGCAGCAGGAATTTCCGTCCTGGTTTTTCAAGTGGACAAACTGAGGCTGGGGTGGTTCAATAAGCTGCTGCCCGTCTGAGGAGGGTCAGGGCCTGGTTTGAACCCGGGCCACGAGCTTTCACAGCAAATGCTTGTCCCAGGGCCTGGGGCCGTCCTGTCCCCCGCCCCATGTTGGAGACAGAGGTCATTTTTTTTTTTTTTTCTTTTTAGGGCTGCTCCCATGGCATATGGAAGTTCTCAGGCTGAGGGTCAAATCGGAGCTTCAGCCACCAGCCTATACCACAGCCACAGTAACATGGTATCTGAGCCACTTCTGCAACCTACACCACAGCTCATGGCAATGCCGGATCCTTAACCCACTGAGCGAGGCCAGGGATCAAACCTGCAACCTCATGGATACTAGTCAGGTTCTTAACCTGCTGAGTCATAAGGGGAACTCCCTGAAACTTCAATTTTACTTGATGGAAGCATTTTAAAATTATATTTTTACAGTAAACAGACAGGAGTACAATATGGAATAGGATGTGAAGCTCACATGAAGTTTTTAGACAAAAACTCGGTCTGCATTTTCTCTGCCAGATCCCTGCCCTCCTCCCTGTTATCCCAGGTCTTTCTCATGGGCTCACCAGCTGTGTGACCTTGGGCAAGTTCCTTAACCCCTCTCGGCCTCAGTTTCCTCATCTGTGAAATGGGGCGATAGGAGCACACCCTGGACTCACACTTCACTAAGCTGCCCCCAAGGAGGGATGTGGTTTCCCGGCTGAAGCTTCTCAAGTCCTGAGTTAATAGTCTAGCGCAGAGCAGGTGCTCAGTACATACTGGAGGAATGAAGGTCTAGCTGAATGAAGGTCTGGGGTTTTGTGGAGATTACATAAGAGAAGCCTTCAAAAAGCACCCAGCCCAGGGCCTGTCCACAGTGGAACACCATGAACGGCCACCACTTCCCTGTTATCCAAGCGGGAGGGAGCTGGGATTCCCAGCGGCCTGGGGATGGAGCTGCACCTACCTGCGCCTATTCATCCTCCTTGGGGGAGAGGCTGCTCCCTTCGTGGGGAGGAGGAAAGTAAGAAACCAGGGGCTTCCCAGGCTGTGGGATCAGAACGCTGGGGCCAAGCTTTCTTGTAGGGCTTGGCCAGGAGGTGGCGCTATTGTGGCCACCCTCTTGGAGGCAGGGTGGAGGTTAGGGGTCTCATTCTAGAAGGCCTGCCAGGTCCTTCCTGGGTTATTTCTTCCACCTGACTCACACCAACCCTGATCCAAGGACAGGCTCTGAGGGAAGAGTACCTTTTCCCAAGGGGCAGTCTCCTCTGGCTGAGGCACACAGCATCAAACTATGGGGGCCGCACCTTAGGAACCATGAGGTTCTGTGGGGATCGCCTCTCCAACACCAGTTCCCTGTGCCTTGTTATGTCAAATCTTTATCTACAGAACTTGCCTCCATCTTTACAATGGCTCTCAACCACGGGCACTGTGTCCCCAGGGATACTGGACACCTGTCTGGAGACTACTGGCCATGCCCGTGGATGCAGAAGTTCCCAGGCCAGGAGTCAAACACATGCCACAGCGGTGACAACCTTGGATCCTTAACGCCCTGTGCCACCAGAGATCTCCATGGAGACATTTTGATTGACACATGGGAGTGGGTGCTACTGCCATCTATTGGGTGGAGGCCGGAAATGCTGCTAAAGACCCCCCAAGGCACAGGTCATTCCCACGACCCAGGCTGAGGGACCCTGAGACTCTGATGAAGCAGCTGGCCTGCCCCTTCTGCGCAGGGGACCCATCAGCCAGTGGGTTCAGGGCACTTCAGACAGGCTGCCTGTCCCCCCTAGGCCACTGCTGCTGTGGGTCTCCCAAGCCCACAAATTGGTCTCTGTCTCCTGGAAAGGCCAGGCCTGGGGGTTTCCCAGAGCAGAGGCTGGGACAGCAGGGTGGGGGGTAGGGGGGGAGCTTACCTGACGCTTGAAGAGCCTGTGGAGCAGCCCTTTCTTCGGTGGTTCCGGAGGGTGGCTTCTGTTCAGGTCCGGTGAGAGGGTACCGTTAGGTCCAAACACGTTCAGCTCCTTAAAGCACTCCGTTTCTATCATCTGGAGAAGCAGTCAAAACACGGGGGGTGTGAGCGGCTGCATGGGTCATCTTGGGTGGAAAGGAATCCCAGTGGGCCAGCCCTGGCTGGCGCCGTCCTCAGCCTGGTCCTCAGCCTGCGGGGGCCTCCACCACCCTCCATCTCACCAGGCTGACACCTGGCAGCTCCCCGCCTGCCCACCGCCCCTCCTGGACAGCCTTGCAAGCCGCCCTCCCTGAGACAGCAGAGCCGGTCATGGGGGGGGGGGGGAAAGGGGAGGGGAGGGTGAGGGGGGTGGGGGGTGCTTATCTTCCAGCCCCGAACCCACCTCCTCCTCCACCCCAAAGCTGCAGCCCCCTTGCCCCATCATTTCCATCTCACTCGAACCAGCTAGAACTTGCCCCAATTCTGACCCCCTTAAGCACTCGGCTGCTGCCCCATTTCTCTTCTTTCCCGGCCGAACATCTCCAGAGTTCTCCGGACAGGCCGTGTCTGCCTCACCTCCTATTCCCGTCCCGCCAGCTCCTGACCCGGCACCACACCATGTCCCCTCCACACCCCACCACACCCCAGTCCAGCCACAGGGACGCCCACCCAACTGTCCCTCTCCTGCCCCCGCTGCACCCTCCCCCCGGGGCGAAGCCGAGGACCCCGTGGTGCTCACCTCGCTCTGCCACGGGATGGGCACGGAGCCCGTGGAGAACTTGGAGTAGAAGTCGTCGTCCGTGTGGTCCAGGTTGACGCCCTTGACAGTGGAGAACTGCTCGATGTCCAGCACATCCTTGCAGTACACGGCCCGGGGCTGGGAGGGCAGGGCACTTGTCACCGGGGGCCCTGCCCAGGGCTCTGGGGGCCCCCGGCCAGGCCTGGGGGTCTTGATGGGAAACAAGGGAGGTCTCCCAGGGCCACCCTAGCCCTGGGAACCCGAGCTGCCCTCACTCAGAGGTGCCAAGAGCCCCCAGTTGGAGTGATGAGAGCTCAGGGCCCCCTCCCGCTGTCACTGCCCCACACAGGCTGTGACGGGGAGGTCCCAGGAAGACTTCACATCAGAGGCCAGTCAGAGGTGGTGGGTCAGCATGCAGGCTCTGCAGCCACAAAGACCTGGGCTGGGGTCCCAGCCGTGGTGCTTCAGCACTTTGGGAAAGTCACACATCCCCTGAGGCCTCAGTTTACTTGCCTGCATAATGGGGATAGTGGAAGCACCTGGCCAAGGGGCTGTGTATGGACGTGGCACTATAACCGCAATGATTTCTTTTATCTCACTGGTCTGGGGCTGCTGTGCTGGGACTGAGAGACAAACCCGGGCCCTGCCCTCTGGGAGTTCAAGGTTAGTCATAGGGGTCGCCCAGGGGGCTCTGAGAGCCTGGGATTCTGGAGATGAGGGCTTCATAGAGGGGATGATGCCAGGCTGGACGCAGAGGGAGCCCCCAGACTTAGAGTCCTGCTGCTGGAGGCCAGGGGTCCTGCTATTGGAGGCCGGGGGTTGCCCCCTGCCCCCTGGGTCTCCACCCCACCCCAGGGCCCAGCATAGATGTTGAGCGAAGTCAAAAGTGGTAAGTAGGTGCATAGGCTCGATCCAGGCTGGGGAGGCTACTCACATCCGGAACAAAGGGAGGATCCAACATCCCAGCTTCTAAGCGCTTGAAATTCATGTTCCTGAAGAAGGGGTGTCTTTTGACCTCTGCAGCCCCCTCCTCCTGGCAGCCCAGCCTCTGCTTTGCATCTTTGGTGAGCAGCTGTGACAGGAAAGTCCCATGAGGACACGCCTGGGGCTGTTCCTCCTGCCTGGAGGCCCGAGGGGCCGAGGGGCTTGGAGAGCCCGTAGTTATCTCCCTCTCACACGTGTCCCTGAGACCCCCGGACATCCGTCCTCTCACCTCCATGGTGCCTGCACCACTCCAGGTACCCAGTGGACACTGCCCAACCCTGCTCAGACCTCGATTCGGCCTCCTGAGCTGCGCTGTGCCTGGTGGTCCCACATTCCCAGGGTGCTCAGATGCCTGGTCCCCAGAGAGCAGGAATCCTGTTGCTCCCCACGACTGCGTGTCCAGCGCCAGTGCCTGCCTGGAGCTGGTGGGATCTCTTCTGCTCCAGGTCAGCTACGAAGGGCAAGGGCTCGTCTCTAGTTTCTCTCATTCATTTACTCAATTCACAGGTACACTGTAGCCTGGTACCCAGTAGGTCCCGAGAGAGAGGATGCTGAGGGTCTGGCCTCAGCAAAACCATGTTCAAAGGGCCCATCAAGGCAATACAGATATGACACCAAGGTGGCAGAGGAACAGGGACTGGCTGCAGGCTGGGGGACCGGGAGGCCTCCTGGGGAGGTGGCCTTTGAGACAGGCTGGCGAAGCAGGGAGAACACGCTGGAGGGACCTGCATCAGCATGAGCAGAGCAGCAGGGACGCTCAGGGTGTGCTTGGGGAACACTGGTCTTTGAGTTTGAGTGAAGGCTGAGTGCGACGGACGGCTCAGGGAGAAGGAGACTGGTGGGGGACAGGGATAGAGGGTCCTGAAGGCCAGGTCTGGAGGTGGAATTTTAATCCCAAGGTAGTGGGGAGCCAAAGATGGTTGGGGTAGACGAATATCCTCGTCACAGCCAAAAGGCAGGACACTTAATAGAGGAAGAGGCTGCAGCAACAGCCAGCCGGCCAGATGGGAGGAAGGTGTGAATGAAAGATGTGGGAGGGGGGGGAAAGGGAGGGGAGGGGGAGAGGGAGGGGCGGGCCTTAGTGTGGGAGGGGCAGGGCCGCCACGCCCCTCCCCTCAGTCTCAGGCTCCAGCCCCAGCTTCTCTCTCCTGCCCCACTGAGCACTGCACCCTGTATACAGTTGCAATCTACTAAGTGTCTGCTTTGAGTATACAATCAAGATGAGTGGCCTGCCTGCACCTTGGAGGGAGTCCAGCCCTATCTTTCACCAATATTCTGGCATCCTTGGCACTTGTTCATTTAACACGCATTTGCAGCTTGCCTCAGAGCCATTGGCGGGGGGCGGGGGGGGGGAGCTCCTGGGGCTTATGGTCTGGAGGGTAGCTTTGCTGGGACAGTCCCCCCCTAAAAAAAAAAACAACAACCCACTAAGGAATGAAAGGGGGCAGCAGGGCAAGCACCAGGTCACAGCCTTGAAGGGACTAAGCCATTTGGTCACTGACCACCCGGCATGTTTCACCCCAGGGCCAGCAGCTTGGGGCCTCCCTTGGCTGTCTTCCTGGGGCTTTGCTCTGCTCACAGAAATCCCAGGAGGCCATGGACCCCAAAGCCTGCAGGGGCTGGCGGCTGGCCAGACAGAGAACACAAATGAGGGCTATAAAGGAGAGAGGTAGGCTGGGTGGGCTGTGTCAGGCGGCCCATCAGCTCCTGCCAGCCAGCAATGTCGGCCAGTGTCCAGGGCTTCTACTTTTTTTGAGAGAAGCCAGAAAAATCAAAGTTTTTTAATGTGAATTCAGCCCATTTTAAAGTCTTGGCAATTAGCCTATTATTCACCTCTTTCTAAAACACTGCGCAAGCTGAAATAAATGCCCACGTACCCGCTGCTTGTTTGCAACCTGGGCATCAGGTCAAGTTGATACATTCAACATCAGGTATGGACCCGGAGAAGCGGGAGGGAGAGAAGCTGTGAGTTGAATGGGGTGCAGGCAGAGAGGGCTTCTGGTGAGAGTGAGCTGGCTACGGGGCCGGTGGGGAAGGACCAGTGCTGGGACTCAGCAAGGGCCTAAGAAAGTGGGGGCTGAGGTCTGGGCCCAGGGATTGGACCCAGGGGACAGTGCGATGAGATGCATGCGTTTCTGGATCCCAGGGGAGGGGGGTCTTGTGGCTGCCAAAATGGAATGGGGGGTGGAATCTGGGGGCGGAGGTCCAGCTTCCTTGTTGTTTGTAGCGAGGCCTTGTTCAGCAGGCGGGGCCGGAGCTGTCCGGGGCCTCCATGGTTTCCTTATAGTCAGGCCCTGCCATGTCCCAAGCTGGTGTCCCTTGGCAGTGACAGCACAAGCCTGGCTGCCAGAGCAGATGGGCTGGGGTTAAGGGTGTAGAAGAAGCCAAGACCAGAATCTCAAGACTCCAGGGTCATTTGTAAGGAGACAGAACAAGGCCAGAGGCCTCCTAAGGTTCTTCTCGCTGAGAAAGATAAGGGGACCTTGGTCTGACACTTGCACCCACAGGCTGAGGTCTGCCTGGAACCCCAGGCTCAGCTGTCGCCTTTCCTTCAGTGACCACCAGGAGGCAGCAGAGGAGCAGCAGTGCCCCTGGTCCTGGAGCGCCAAAGCCGATGACTGTGGGCAGGGAGGGGGCCCTCTGTGGCTCTCTGTCCTCTCAGCATGTCCACGTTGCCATTGAGGATCTCTCAAGACCTGCTTCTCTGAATTCCTGACCCTGACCTGGGACAACTGGGGATGCTCTGACCTTCTTCCACCCCTCACCCAATTAGGTCCCACTGGATAGATGTCTGGTTGCGCCGTCACCAGGTATTGTTGCCTTCCCCCCACCCCAGTTTTCAAGCATCGCTAGGACCCCACGTGTCCATGTACCTGCCTTTTGCTGCCTTGCTCCTCTTGTGCCCCCAGCCCCAGCTCTGGCCGCTGTGAAACCCTGTTTTCTTAGAGGCGCCCCAGCTGCAGGCAAGTGCCCAGCTGCAGGCCGGCCCTCATGGTCTGGGTGTGTGTTTGCCTGTGTACACGCCATCCTCCCTCAGGGTCTCACACACACACATGCAAATGACAGCTCTATGTTCGGTTCCTCTCCCTTAGGAAGTGGTCAGGCGGCAGCTCGGCCCAAGTCCTTCTTCCCCGCCTCTGTGACATCAGACTGAGGCTGGTAGAGAAAGCAGTCCGGCAGGGGCAGATGGCTTTAGGAGGGCAGACTTCTGGGCAGGGGGAGCTATGCCAGGTGGCTCCTGGGCCCCTAGCAGTGCAGCCTCTGGTCTTCTAGAAGCAGGAACTTCACTACTTTTAATCAGATCCCTGGGCTGCCCTTCTGTGATTCCAGCCTGATTGTTTATGCACAGGATTCAGACATGGGGGAGGGAGGGCAGACCCCAGGGCCAGCGGCCTCTGCTGCTCCCATGCAGTGTGATCCAGGGACAAGAGGTGCCCCGCACCAGTGCTCAGTCCCTTCCTGTCCCTGTGTGGCTGGCATTAGAGGGCAGCTGCCTATGGTGGGAGTGCCAGCACAGCTGGACCTGTACCAGAGGGAGGGGGCCCAGGGGGCACAGGTGGGAGCCCGAGAGCCAGGCAGGAAGGGAAGGGGCCCACCTGGGTTGGTGGGAGGGGCCGCAGTCACTCACTGACTCTCTCCCAGCTCCCCCGTTTCTTTTTCTGGCCTCCGCATGCAGTGGGTTGATGTGGGATCTCAGTTCCCAAACTAGGGATTGGACCCAGGCTGTAACAGGGAAAGCACCAAATCCTAACCACTAGCCCACCAGGGAACTCCCCCTCCCAGCTCCACTTTTGATGGCTCCTGTCACTCCTTCCTCTATCTGGCTTCTAAACCCTCAGTCTGGCTCCACCCAATGAGCCTGTCTAAAGGTCACTCCCCAAGGGAGCCCTGCTTGTGGTCAGACCAATTCACTGTCCATGGATGCTGTCATGCAGGACCCCAGCAAGTGTGACCAACATCCACGTACTGGGTAGAAAACTCGATTATAAGACGTTCGAAGACTGAAACTATCACCCTGCTCCCCAAACCTGCAGCCTCTGGCCTCAAGCCAGCACCCAGAGATCCAGAGCTGGAGGGAGCAGGAGGCCCAAGGTCAACGGTAGGAGCTGCCTGAGGTCCCTTTGCATCTTGAGGACCAGCTGGGGTCATCCCCTTTCTCCCCCATGCTGACTTCCCCAGAGAGCTGGATGGGATGATGTCACCCACTGCTCATCACAGTCCCCCCTCTCATCACTGGGCCACCCTGCTCCCCACCCCCCAGGCCATCACCGCCTGCTCCCTGGCCTGCTGGCTTCACGGCCCGCACCCTAGTGTGCCCCGGCCCTGCCCCCTCGGCCTGTTTGCCGTTCTCGGTTAAGGGCAGGAAGGGGAGCCAGCACTGGACACCCGGCCCAAGGGCAGCGACTGGTTCACCGGGAGCTCACCATTTTGCAGATGGACTTGGCCTCCTCGGAGAACTTGTGCGAGTACACCTCCTCCGTCTCCAGGACCCGGCGGTCCACCTCCTCCCTCTTCACCTTCTCCTTGCGGCCGCGGAAGGGCGACTGGCCCTCGATCATCTCGTAGATGAGGCAGCCCAGGCCCCAGTAGTCAGGGCTCAGGCCATACCTCTGGTTGTTCAGGACCTCCGGGGCTGGGGGCAGAGCAGGGGGCCGAGAGAGGTGAGAGACAGGCGCATGGGGCCAGGGCTGTGACTCACACCAGCGGGGCCTCAGGATGTCCTGCAGCCAGCAGTGACGGTGCTGCCTGGAGCTTCGTGGCTGAGACCTCTTGGCCCTGCTGCCTCCTCCCCACCAACGGCTGTAAACACCGCCTCTTCCGGGGAGCCTGCCCTGGTTGCTCTCCACTGTGCTCCCAACAGACTCTGTGGATTTAGAAGCCTGAGCGCAGCGGATGAAAACACCCTGGTCCCTTGATGTCCCCCCAACAGAATGTGAGCCACATGATTCTCCATGGTGCCTGGTAACAGGGGTGACACCTGGCACACAGCAGATACCGCCCACGTATGCGTTTCCATGAGTGCAGGTGTGTCCACCCAAAGTAAAGATGATTTTAAATTTATCTGGAGTTCAAACAGCTTCTCAATATGACATCCCTAACATTTGGATAAAATGAATCATAGATTCACCAGGGAAGTGCAAAAAAGATAGTTTCAGGTCATGAGGCAGACCATACACATCCAGGGAGGCAAATGCACCCGCACGTGCTGGTGTGCACACGAAAGAGGCTATACCAACACTCTGCAAGAGGGTGCACGATGTGCAAGAGAGTACAACACTCTGTGCACAGAGGTGCACGATGGAGCTGTCACCCACCTGTCACCCAATCACCCATTATCCATCCACCCACCCATTTACTCATCCATCCTCATCCATTCATCAGCATTCACATGGGTAGACAAACCCCCCACATACCACAAATACCCCACAAGTTCCACATGGCATGCAATCTGAAAAGAACCCTTGAGAACCAGAGACCAAGTCCAGAAGCCTGAGCATGTGTTGCTGGCACAAGCCCGGTAGAGGACAACAATGTCCTCAGCCCCCAGAGCTTTCTGGAGCCCCTCACCTCCTGGGGTGGGCGGAGGTGTATGAAGTGTCCAGGAGGAGGCCCAGGCGAGGTCCCTGTTTGGAAGGGGGACCCTGGGGGACCACTGTAGCTCTGGCGCCCATCCCTGCAGACCCCAGGATGATGGTCTCAGAGGTGCTCAGGGGATGCAGGGCAGGAAGCCAAGGCGGGTCTCTACTTAGAACGGTGCTTTGAGGAGTTCCCGTCGTGGCGCAGTGGTTAACGAATCCGACTAGGAAACATGAGGTTGCGGGTTCGGTCCCTGGCCTTGCTCAGTGGGTTAACGATCCGGCGTTGCCGTGAGCTGTGGTGTAGGTTGCAGACGCGGCTCGGATCCTGCGTTGCTGTGGCTCTGGCGTAGGCCGGTGGCTACAGCTCCGATTCGACCCCTCACCTGGGAACCTCCATATGCCGCGGGAGCGGCCCAAAGAAATAGCAAAAAAAAGACCAAAATAAATAAATAAATAAATAAAGAAAGAACGGTGCTTTGTGACACAGAAGGGGGTGTGCTCCTCTCCCTTCTGGGCCCGTCCTAATGATCTCCCTACTCTGTCATCACCGTAAAAGGCTGTCTGCCAACTGACGGGACACCTCCTTCACCTCCGCCCAGGCAGTGCTGTGTGCTGGCTCTGCTCCTGACCCCAGGAGGGGCTTGGCTTTGAGACACAGCAGGGACTGTGGGGGTGGGCCACAGAGAGCTCAGTGCAGTCAAGTTGCACCCTGGGCCCCAATGCTCCCCCAGCCTTGGCTGAGACCTCCCACCTCCTACCACGACCACTTCTGCTACGAGGTACACAGAGAAGCCAGCGGCTCTGTGTGCCGGGCTGGGCAGGGGCCGCACCCACACTCACCCATGTAGCCGACGGTGCCCACCCGGCCTCGGATCAGGTCGCCCTCGGGGATCTTCACAGCCAGGCCCAGGTCCGAGATCCTAATGTGGCCTGAGTAGGGACAGCAGAGTCAGTGAGTTCCTGGGATGGTTGTGTGGACATCTACCTACACCAGGCAGGGCTCCAGACGTGCCATGTGTGGGCCACCCATCCCAGGAAGAGTGGTACCTAATCTGCCATCGCTGGGTGACTATAGACCCTTGGGACAGTCCAGGTATCAGAGGAGAGGGATAAATTATTGTTTTTTTAGGAGAAAAACTTAAAGATGCAAAAGGACGCCTGGCTTTGGTTGGACGATGGCTGACCTGCCTCATAAAATGCCCTAATGGGCTTCTTGGAAGGCTGAGGTCACAGAGTTTAAAGTGCCTTGGCCCAATTCTGGGATTGCTTCATGGGAAAATGTGAGATTCTCCTGACATTTAGCAACACTTTGCTTGAGGGGAAAAATCATAAAACAGTTTGGGAAGCAGCTCCCTACTCTGCCTTGCTGCTCTTTGGAGGTTGTTTGTTTTCTCCCTTTGGAGAAAGAGAAGATGCCCCTGGGTCCAGCAGAGACAGGGAGATGGGACGAGGGTTCCCAGGTCAGCACTGACCCCCAAAGGCAGTGACGCAGTGCTGAGAGTTTGCCTCACCCAGCAGTGGCCTCATCTGACCCCCAGGAAGGAACAATGACCCCCTTCCCAGCCTGGATCTCAGCAAGACCCAACGCCAGGGACCTCCCTGAGGCTAAAGCTGAGTGGATTCCCCCGGCTCAGTGGCCCCTGACAAAGGCAGGAATAGGGGAAGAGAGCACGCAGATTCCAGCTGTCAGGAGACAGATCAGTGGTGGGCACAGTTCCAAGACCAGCAGGGAACAAGGACCCCTGTGGGCGCTGGGTGCTTCCAGTGTGAGGAACCCTGTGCCTGCTCCTCCACGTGGTAGCATCACGCTCAAGCCTGTTCTCCTGGTTACCAACACCTCCCCCACCTCCCCAGGGCTGCCTGGTGCTGGGGCATTTGGGCAGTGAGACCTGGTGTCTGGCCTTGACTCCCCACTGTTATGGCTGGGGGCCCTTGGTGGGTCGGCTCCTCTGAGCCTCAATCTTGTCGTCTGTAAAATGGGCTCAGGGAGACTCCGGCCTTGCCCCTCTGTAGAAATGGGAAGATCTAGTCAGATAGAAGATGTGACAACCTTTTCGCAGGTGCCAGAGGCTAAACAGTTATGAGGAGTTACTGTGCTTGCTCTTGTTACCCATGTGCACACACACACACTAGAAGATCTCAACAGTGATGTATAAGTAATAGTGCCTAACATGTGTATAGCTGGCTGTAATTGATAAAACAATTCCCCTTCAAGTTATCTTGTCAGAATCTCACCTCCCCCCCTCCCCTCTGAAGAAGGCAGGGCAGGACCCACTGTTTCCATTTCACAGACAGGGAGGGTGAGGTGCAGAGAAGTTGCACGAGAGTTAAGTATTTGCCCAGAGTCTCTGGAATTCTCGACGCCTCATTCAGTGCTCACCCTCACCCTTGGGCACGCACCCTGTCTCCCCGTCCCTTTCTCTTGGCTGGGCCACACTGCCTCTTCACCAAGTAGGAGCTTTATCCATGCCCTCTCCCTCTCGTGGGCCCAGGGTTGGCATCTCTGAGTCTCTGCTGGGAGGCCCTCTGCTCCCTTAAGGTTGCGATGCTCACCTCAGCTACAGAGCAGGAAAAGGATCCCAGGGCCACTGTCCGACTTACCGTAATCATCTAACAGGATGTTTTCGGGTTTCAAGTCTCTGAAAGGGAAAGATTACCAGCATGTGAGTGTGGGTGTTCTGGGTGCCATGGGCACAGTAGCCGCTGAGTGGACCCCTTTGAGCCAACCAGGCTGAGTGTTTCCTTCCCACCTCTGGGCTCAGGAAGTCTGATCTCTCCCTGAATCAAGACAATCTTGGGCTAACTTCTCTCCCTCCAGTAATTTAAAACAAGCCCTGCTATTGACCACAGGTGTCTTTCTGACCCTGGGGAGTGACTGAAAGGAAGTCAGGCAAAGGCCAGTCCTGCCACCTGTCCACACACTGATGGCTGAGAATACCTCTGGCTGGTGACAGTCCCCTCCAGGGCTAGGAAGACCTTGAGGTCTCAGGATGCCCTGAAGGCAAAGCAGGGCCTGGGCATGAAGGGGGATGTTACTGAGGACAAAGCACTGGCTATAGAATTGGGGCAGAGAATTGTGAGGGAGAGAATGGCAACCTCCAGGACAGAGACTCCCTTTGGGATGGAGCCCCAGGAGCCTGGCGCATCCCCTGATGCCAGCTGAGCCACAGCCTGGGAAGAAGCATGGCCAGAAGGCACATCTGTAGCTGCAACCACCCCGTCCCATCCCTCATGTTTCTCTCCTTTTTAATGACATGATTGTGCTCATGAGAAAGGGAAGCTCTCTACTCCCAGAAAAGGGGGGGTGGCAACAGAAGTTTCTGGTTTTACTAATAAAAGATCTCCGTGAGTTAAAGAATACCAACAGGACAGTGTATGCAACTCAGTTAAGCCACTGGGCAAACGATATAAGGGCATCTGGATTGAGGATCCAGTTCTCAACCAACTGGCTTTGTTCATTAAACTGAGGGTAGCTGTCCTCATGGGAAGTGGTTACTGTGCTTGTATCCAGCGGCGCAACCTCAGAGTGATAATTGGTGTTTGTATATAGCTATTTATTACAAAATACTTTTGTTGCTGTTGTTATTAACTTGCATGCTTTTGATGTGCTGACCATTCCAAATAAGGGCAGGAGCCATCATTTCAATGAATCAGCCCCCACTGACCAGCGCATCAGAAAGACAGATGGCTAGTGGGCCAGAACCCACACCCACAGAGAGGTAACAGCAAGCGGTCAGGCCACAAGGTGCTCTTCCTCCCTAGATGCAGGGCTGGAACTTGGAGGATTGCCCTTTTCCTTCTTTTAAGAGGAAAGGAATCAAGTGGAGGGTTTTTTTTTTCAACCCTTAGGGAAACTTTTATGACTTTCTTCTCACTTGAATGAAAACAAAACAAAAGCATAAATTGGGATCCGGGGCGGAGGGGCGGGGGGTGGGGGAGCCTGTCCTCAGGACCATTCCTCCGTGCTTTCCAAACCTTCTTGGGCTCCCAAGATCATCTCCGCCAAGAGCTCTGAGGCAAAGGTCTTCAAACGGGTGTGTGAGCTGGGGTGGGCATGCCCACATGTGCCTGCGACCTCAGGAATATGCATTTCTAGATCCTTACCATCATGATGCCCTGGCCCGGCTCCCTCTGGGATCTCCCTTCCACCTGCCCTTTCTCCGTAACTCTTCCCTCATTTGACAGAAGAAAAGCAGCTCCTGGAGTTCCCGTCGTGGCGCAGTGGTTAACGAATCCGACTAGGAACTATGAGGTTGCGGGTTCGATCCCTGCCCTTGCTCAGTGGGTTAACGATCCGGCGTTGCCGTGATCTATGGTGTAGGTTGCAGACGCGGCTCGGATCCTGCGTTGCTGTGGCTCTGGCGTAGGCCGGTGGCTACAGCTCCGATTCGACCCCTCGCCTGGGAACCTCCATATGCCGCGGGAGCGGCCCAAGAAATAGCAAAAAGACAAAAAAAAAAAGAGAAAAGAAAAAAAGAAAAAAAGAAAAGCAGCTCCCCACTCCTCAATATGACCGTGGAGCCTGGTCCAGAGGGTAAAACCTCCAGGGTCCCAATTAAAAGAGCCATCTACTTATTATAAGCGTGGCCAGAAGACATGATTTTAACACTTAGAGCCATGTAGTCAAAGCAAATTTTGAAAAAAATCTTATATATCCGTATATGTCAGAGCGGAATGCGGAACAATGACTTTTATGTGGAGTTCCCTCTATGGCGCAGTGGGTTAAGAATCTGAGTACAGGAGTTCCTGTTATGGCGCAACAGAAATGAATGCAACTAGGAACCATAAGGTGGCGGGTTCGATCCCTGGCCTCACTCAGTGGGTTAAGGATCCATCATTGCCGTGAGCTGTGGTGTAGGTTGAAGACGCAGCTCTGATTTCACGTTGCTGTGGCTGTGGTAGAGGCCGGCAGCTACAGCTCTGATTGGACCCCTAACCTGGGAACCTCCATTTGCCGTGGGTGCAGCCCTAAAGAGACAAAAAAAAAAAAAAAAAAGAAAAGAAAAAAAAGAATCTGATTACAGCAGCTGGGGTAGCTGCAGGCTTGATCCCTGGCCCCCCACAGTGGGTTAAAGGATCCGGCACAGCTGTAGCTGTGGCATAGGTCGCAGCTGGGGCTCGGATTCAATCCCTAACCCAGGAACTTGCATGTGCTGCGAGTGTGGCCATTAAAAAAATGACTTTCATGCAAAAAAAAAATATATATATATATATAATATTCTGTGGTGGTACAGGAGAATGGGTAAGAAAATGATAGAAAATTCTTCACCATTAAAGAGCTGTCATGCATTTTTTAGATGATGGTGGAACATTAATTTGCTGGAGCAATTAGATTCCACTGGATACCTTTGGAAATGAGATGTCACTTTAGTTCCATTCAAGATAACACGAGCCACTATTTTAACACATGATGGACTATTTCAGATGTCTATAAAATGCATGAGGGCATTTTCCAGATTTTCAAGATTCTTTGAGGTGGGCTGTGAGAAGAGTCTGAGGCTCACAGAATCTGACCACCTGGTTCTACAAAGCCAGGCGGTCTCGGAGGGACTGGGCTCCAGGCGATGCCTGTGGTGGCAGTGACCCTACGAAAGCCTTCCTGGGGTTGGTTCCGCTACCAGGCTCCACTGAGCTGCCTGGGTGCTGGGGGCAGGGGCACGTGGCCCCACCGCATCGACTCTGAGGCAACACTTGGCCCCGCTAAGCGCCCCTCCCTGCCCCCCACCTTACTCGGTTGCAGGGTGGGCGTCTATTCGACTCGAGGGCAACGACCCGGCCTCGACCTCCCAGGGGATGACGGTCCAGTCCAGGCCGGGGAAGGGTGGGCCCCAGCTGCTCGGCCTCAGATGGGGGCCAGGGCCGGACGTCCGCTCACCGGTAGACGGTGTTCTCGCGGTGCAGGTCTTCCAAGCCGCACAGGATCTCCGCCGCGTAGAAGAGGGCGCGCTCCTCCTCGAAGCCAGGGTTCCCCATGTTGTAGATGTGGAACTTCAGGTCCCCCCCATTCATGATGGTCAGGACCAAGCACAGCGCGTCCTTGGTCTCGTAGGCGTAGGCCAGGTTGACCTGGGAGCCCAAGGTGGCCCTGCGGTCAGGTTCTGGGACCCGCCACCCCCACTTCCACTCCTCCTCCCTGGGGCCCTTGAAGCTGCGCGGAGGCTCGGGTGAGGGAGCTGCGGCAGCTTCACACCAGCCCCTGCACCCCGCCAGCCTCACCGTCCCCCTGCTGCTGCCCCTCAGTCCGATTCGGTGGTTCCAGATGAGGGGGCAAAGCGAGTGAGGGGCAGCCGGCACCTGCGCTTCCAGGGATCCTGAAAGCAGGTGTCTGTGCTTTTCCGTCATGAAAACATGTATGTGCATCAGGTGGTTAAAACTTCTGCCCGCTCTGAGCATCACCTTATAAAACCCACCCACTCCAGGGAAAGACCGCTGCAGCAGGCTGATGGTATCCTTCGCCTTCACGCACAGCTGCCGCGTGGTGTGTAACTGGGGAAATGCACACACCCTCTGACACAGCCACTCCTCCTCCAGGAATCCACCACGCACCCTCTCCCCAGAACATGCCAAAGGGGTGCTGGAGGATGGACATGGCAGCCTTGTCTGTTGTGGTGGCATCAAAGCCAGAAGCAACTTGTACATCCATGGGGGTCGGCTCTACAAGTTATGGCCTATCTCTTTCCCTGTACATCAGGGGACTGCTGCCCAGCTTTAAAAGAAGAGGTGCAGCTATAGGCCTGGTTACTGAAAAAGATCTACAATTTAAGGAGGAGAACACTGCAGCCTAAGATGTGTAGTAAGATCCCATTAGCTAAAAACAAGCAACTCTGTACATGAATCAAACACATCTGGAGGAGTTCCCGCTGTGGCACAGTGGGTTAAGAATCTGACTGCTGCAGCTCGGGTCGCTGTGGAGGCACAGGTTCGATCCCTGGCCTGGTGCAGTGGGTTAAAGGACGTGGCATTGCCACAGCTGCAGTTCGGATTCAATCCCTGGCCAGGAACTCCGGTATGCCATGGGTGTAGCCATTAAAAAATGCAAATAATAAAAAAAACCCATGTCTGGAATGATTACTCAAAGAGGGAGGCTTTTAACTTTACTGTGCTGTTTGACTTTTTACCTGCGTGTATATTATTTTTTATAATAACAAGTAGCAGAGACATTGAGAGATGGCCAAACACCCTCATCCGCCTCCACATTTCCCAGCCTCCCCTGCGGTTGGCTGGTCCCTGGCCGGACCTGGTCTCACACTAGAGGGGAGCCAGGCTAGCTCCAGGGACGGGACAAGGTGGCCACGACTGACCCCCAGGTGCCCTGTGACGGAGGGGACTTCAGGCCCCTTTCTGTGGCTCATTTCCCCTCACCGCATTCCATGCCCTGGGCGGACAAGGACCAGCCCCCCGGAAGATCACCCCCTTCCCAAGGGATGGAAGTCCTGTCGCCAGGAGGGGGCCTGTCCCGGAGCCCTGACACTCACCACAAACTGACTGTTGACCTTCTCCAGGATTTGCTTCTCATTCAGAGCCATGGACTCCCCTTTCCTCTTTTTGATCCTCTTCTTCTCCAGGCGCTTACAGGCGTACATTTTACCCGTGGCCCGAACCTGGCAGGCACAGACCTGAAGGGCAAGGAGGAAGCCAAGGGCACAGGGCACGTGAAACGAGGCGGCCTGAAGCTCCCTCAAGGTCAGGATATTGTGTCTCCAGGGCTGGGAACCAAGAGCCGGCTGCACCGCAGCGTGGGGTGTCCCAGCCTCGGACCCGACAATGCCTGAGTCCTGGACCCACTGGTCCCAGGGTCCTGCCCTTGAGATCTGGCTTTGGTGCCACCTTAGGCACATCCTAGCCCTTGAAGGTACAGAATCGGCCATTTACACCCATGTTTAGATGGCTGGCCAAGGCCTGAAGGACTGGGCCTCTCTCAGAGGCAACCAGATTTTCTCTGTCTCAAGCTTCCAACCAGATGTGGCCACTGATAATGGGGACTTTCAAGCACCAGGTGCTGGTCAGAGAGGCTTTTTGGGGAGTGGGGTAGCGATGGGAGGGAGACCCCTTATAATTCGGAGGAATGAGAACCAGAGCATTGGGTCTGGTCTTAGTTCTGCCCCTATTTTTTTTTTTTTTTTTTTCCTGTTTGGCTGCACCTATGGCATGCAGAACTTCCAGGGCCAGGGATCAAACCCATGCCACAGCAGTGACCCGAGCCACAGCAGTGACAATGCTGGATCCTTAACCCACTGAGCTCCCAGGGAATTCCAGTTCTGCCCCTGTTTGGCTGGGTGAGCTTGCCTGGGTCACCTAACCATTCTGAACTTCCGCTTTCCTCATCTCTAAAATGGGAATAACAAGGCTTCCCTCATGTATTGGGAAGATCAGATTAAGTGCAACAGTGCAAATTAACCACATGGTCAGGCCAGGTTGCTTAGGCCCCTCACGCCCTCACTTCTCCCTCCAAACACAACCAGAAGTGCCCATTTCTGTCTCCAGATTTGAATGCTGCTTGAGGCTGGCTCCAAGAGCACCTCCCTCTCACCTGCCCCGCCAGGCACGGTTCCCACCTTAGACACAGCCGACCTCCCCAGAGGCTGCAGCCTCACCCTCCCTCTCCACCAGGGGGCGTATGACTGAGCCATTGGCTCAGAAGCCCTGCTTAGAACACTTCAGGCCAACCCAGAAGGAACAGAAAAGGGGGCAAGAGTACAGCAACTGCCCATGAATTCGGGACGTTCACTCACCTCCCCAAAGCCCCCTTTCCCTAGTACTCGGTACTGCCTGAAAGTGGTTTTGGTTACCGGTTGCCTGGAAAAAAGCAAAAATCCAACCTGAGTCTTGTAGTAGTAAAATGCAAAATCCAGAAGAAATAGACAACGGCAGCATTGAGAGCAGCCAAAGTGAGGCTCAATTTCACGCCCCCCATACCGGGCCCTGGGGCCCCCCAGGAATCATCGCTGCAGACGGGACCCTCCCTCGGGGACTTGCTCTGGGGCTGGGTGTTCAAATCCCAGGCCTCAGCCCTCCACCCTGCGCTGGGAGGAAAAAGCAGGAGGCTCAAAAATGTGAGCCGAGGCTGCTTCACCGCACTTTCCCTGTGGTTGCCCTCTCTCTCCCAAATGCAAATCATGCGGCTAAACGCCCAGGGAAGCTGTGTCCTCAGCGCAGGGAGGGGGAAGGGGCCAGGAGCCACAGAGCCTCGGTGTCCCACGGTGGCCACAGAGGAAACCACAGCCCTCCCACACCTGCTGGGCAGGCGGCTGCACCTCTGTCCCCAGGCGCCCTGGCCGTTCCTTCCTGCAGAGGTGCCCCCATAGCGCCTGGCTGCACCCCTGGAAGACCTGGCCTCCCCGGGGGCAGAGGCTGCTGGTCTTCACGTCTAGTCTGGGGACTCTCTGGCTTCCTGTCCCCAGCCTTCCCATCACCAAGGGAGTCAATTACATTCCCCCTCCCCCGCCCCCGAACACCAGAGATCCTGTCTGCCAGAAGCGGCATTTATGACGAATCACTTTGCCTCTCCCGACCCCCCATTTTAATTAGCCAGAGTCATTTATAATGTCTATTAAGACAGACCCTCTGATCACCAGGCAAGGATGGGACTCTTGGAGTAAATAAATAAATGGCCATTTAGTTTCAGCAAAGGACTCCGTGTTGCAGACAGCTTGAGGTTTTTCATCGCTGGCCTGTTTGGCTAAGAAAATTCAGGGTTTCCCCCCCTTTCTTTGGCTTTAGTGAGATATAATCGACAAAGTGAGCACAACTTGATGTTTTGATAAATGTATACATTATGAAATGACCACCACCCCATCAAGCTAATTACCATTCTGTCACCTCACAAAATTACCATCCCCCGACGCTCCCTTCTTTTATCCTTCCTTTTTTTTGGTCTTTTGTCTTTTTAGGGCCACGCCCACAGCCTATGGAGGTTCCCAGGCTAGGGGTCGAATTGGAGCTATAGCTGCCAGCCTACACCACAGCTCACAGCAACACTGGATCCTTAATCCACTGAGCGGGGCCAGGGATCCAACCTACATTCTCATGGATATCAGTTGGGTTCGTTAACCACTGAGCCACAATGGGAACTTCTCCTTCCCTTCTTTCAAAGGCACTTTAGGAGTTCCCATCTCAGCGCAGCGAAAACGAATCCGACTAGGAACCATGAGGTTGCGGGTTCGATCCCTGGCCTGGCTCAGCGGGTTAAGGATCCAGCATTGTCGTGAGCTGTGGTGTAGGTCACAGTCACAGCTGTCGCTCCGATTAGACCCCCTAGCCCAGGAACTTCCATATGCTGTGGTGTGGCCCTAAAAAGACAAAAGACAAAAAAAAAAAAAAAAAAAAAGCAGTTAAGAGCTACCCTCTTAGCAAACCGCAAGCGAACAATAGATACAGTACCGCTAAGCACCATCACTGTGTTGTACAGGAGATCCCAGAACCTACTCATCTCACATAACGAAAACCTTGTGCCCTTGACCGACATCCCCTTTCTCCGTTTCCTCCCCACCCCTGGCCGGGACCGCTCTGCTCTCTGCTCCTGTGAGCCTGACGGTTTTAGATTTCACCTATAAGGGAGGTCACGCAGGATTTGTCTTTCTGTGTCTGGCTTGGTTCCCTTAGCATCATGTGGTCCAGGTCCATCCATGTTGTCCTAAATGGCAGGATTTCCTTCCCTTTTTTAAAAGGCTGAGTAATAGTCCATTATATAAACATTATCATTTTTTACTGCCACGTTCATTGCAGCACTATTCACAACAGCCAAGATACGGAAACAACCTAAATGTCCATCAGTTGATTAATGGGTAAGAACGAGCAGCTTATGCTCAAATTGACTCTTGGCTCTCTTGGCCTTTTTTTCTCTCTCTTTTTTTTTAATGGCCACAACCATGGCTTATGGACGTTCTCGGGCCAGGGATGGAATCTGAGCCGCAGCGGTGTTCTACGCTGCAGCTGTGGCTATGCCGGATCCTTTAACCCACTGTGCCCGGCTGGGTATGGAACGCATGCCTCTGCACTGACCTGAGCTGCTACAGTGGGATTCTTAACCCACTGTGCCACAGCAGGAATGCCTCTCTTGGATTATTTTTGAGCATCCCCTCAAACCCACCCCAAGAGTCTTAATCAGGGCAGGGACTGGTGAGGCCAAACTGGACCAAAGAATTGGGTCAGCTTGAGGAAGACCAGTGAGCCTCTGGTCACCGGCAGCTCCTGAATGAATCTTCCATGGAAACTCTTCTCGCTGCTGGGTCCTGACGAGGATTTGGGTTTCACTGGAAATCACAGCTTCTTTGGCACCACGCTGTTCTCTTAGGACAGCCCTGAAGACTCTCGGGCACTCCTGGGCACGCCTGTCTCGAATCCACGTGCTGTGACTCGTTCTCTCTTCTCTGGCATTTCTGTAGGAAGCGGGGGCCCAACCCCTGCACAGACTGCCCGGGTTCAGGACTCCCCCTCGCCCTGCATCTTCCGAACGGGCAGCCCAGCCCAGAGCAGCTGCCATGCGCCTGCACCCGCTGTGCCGCCCTGGGAAGCGTTTCCTCCAGCTGCCCTTGAAACCACATGAAGGCGCCCGGGCCTAACAGTTTACGAGACACGGAGAACAAACAGTCGGTTGACATCACCGCAGAACTCCTCTGCTGGGGGAAACGAGTGTAACACAATTTCCGAGGAATTTCTTGGTTAACCTTGGGAGGGAAAAGAATCCCTTTAATATTTCAACAGCACAGCTCCAGCAGGCCGTGATCTGGTTAGCAAGAAAAAACAAAAGGGGGCAGGCGGAGTGCTGTCAGTCATATAGGGCATTTTTAGGCCAGAGTCCTGCCCTGCTGGCTCCCACTGCTTAAGACCCTCAAAAAGTCATAACTTTTTTGCAGGCGGCACACAGATTTGAAAAGGCCGTTTCTTTGTTTCGTGTGTTTGGTACTGACAAGTGAAGTGAAAGCTGGTGGCCATGGCTAAAGCAGTCCACTAGAACTGCAGTGCTGGGTGGGCTAAGGGTGAAGGATTTGAGTGAGGGACTTGGGGTTCAGGTTCCAGCCTAGCCAGGCCCCTGCTGTGTGACCCAGGGCTAACCCATCAACCTCTCTGAGCCTTGCATCTTCAGGAAAATGTAGCTATTGAGACAGTACATGCATGGGAAGGTTCTTTGTGAGATGCTAAGTGTCAGATGTCATTATCAGAACTCTAGGGATAAAGGACACAGCCCCTTCTGGGGGTCTCTATGGGAACAGACCCTGCTGCTCAAAGCCACGTGCACCTGGACTCATGTAATCCTCACACCAGCCCCAGGAGGTGCGACCACTACTGTCTTCACTTTGCAGATGAGAACCCTTAGGCTTTGAGAGGTGAAATGAGATGGGTCACGGCTGGTAGGTGCGGGGGCTGGAGCTGGAGTCCAGGCAGCCTGCTGCAGAGCCCACACTGGGTGTCCTGACCCTCCATTGCCCCCCCCTGCCCCCCACTGGAAGGTGGGTGCAGATCGGGGCTCCAGAGTGGCAGGAGGGGCAAGATGAATTCCGCCGCTCCCAACAGACTGTCCTCTGCAAGGGACAGCCGCTTCCTCCAATACCAGACAGGGGAGGCGACGGCCACAGTGATGCCGGTGAGTTCAGTGACAGCTCTTCACAACGGTTATGGTCAGCCGTTTCCCTCCTGCATCTGCGAGGCTGGCTTTGTTGAGGTGTGGGCCATGCTGTCTCCTCTCATCCCTGCCCCATGCCCACAAGGAGGCACTGTTATCATCCCCACATTGCAGGTGAGCGAAGCAAGCTGTGGAGAGGTGTGCCCTCCCAGGGCCCCTTGGGAGGAGGCAGAACGGGACACAGACCCAGGCTTGGCCTCTCTATCTCCTGGAGCCATGATATGCACAGCAAGGTGGCCAGTGGCAGGCAGTGCGTCAACAGGGAAGGCCATCCGCTGCTCGATGTCACCTGCTTCTGTCGGGGTGGAGAGAAATGTCCCCCAGGGGCTACAGGGCAGAGAGATTCCTCAGGGCTTCCTGAAGTGGGCAGGGAAAGACCGTGAATGCAGCTTTTTGGGGCTTCGTGTCCTGCAGGTTCATGTCCTAAGCATCTGCAGGGGACTTGGCAGCACCGATGTCAATACACCTGCAGGACCAGGAGGGCTCCTTGCTCTCTGACCACGATGGCCATGGGCGACACTCCCAGCCTCGCCTACCAGCTCACATAGAATAGATTTAATGCAGGCATTGCCGGCTTGGGAATCCTGAAACATTGTGGTGGGCAGAGCACTGATCTGGGGGTCCTGGGCCAGAGTCTGCCCTTGGCTGTGCTGTCATGGCTGGGTGACCCAGTTAGCCACATCCTCCCTGCCTCTCCCTCCTTTTCAGTTGCACGGAGGCCACCTCTGCCCCTCCAAGTCACTGCCATTCATGCGAGAGCACTTTGCAAAGAGTAAGGTGGCAAGCAAAACATGAAAAGATGCCCGGTCTCACCCATGATGAGAGATGAAAAGACACACAAGCAGGAAACCCCGCTCTCACGTGCCAGGAGCAATGTTGCTGCAGAGGGGTGGAGGCAGGCACCTGGCATTGGCAGGGCTGGAAACTGGGGTAGCGGCTGGAGAGGACGATCTAGCTGTCCCCTCAAAGTGGGAAATCTCTCTGCTGGGAATTTCTATGGGTGTGTTTGCAAAAGTACATGAAGCTGTATGCACAAAGTCATACATTACTTAGTGAAGGCTGAACGCAAAATTGAGAACAAACTCTGCGCCCATCGTGGGGTGGGTTACATGATGGATCTTACTTTTCTTCTTCTTCTTCTTCTTCTTTTTTTTTTTTTTTTTTTTGCGTTTTAGGGCCATACCCAAGGCATATGGAGGTTCCCAGGCTAGGGGTCGAAATGGAGCTACAGCTGCTGGCCACAGCCACAGTCACAGCAACAAGGGATCCAAGCCACATCTGTGACCTACACCACGGTTCTCAGCAACGTTGGATCCCTGACCCACTGAGCGAGGCCAGGGATCAAACCCACATCTTCATGGACACTAGTCGGATTCATTTCCATTGTACCACAACAGGAACTCCAGAACTTTCTAAGCATATAGCAGCTCTTTATTTGCTGGCAGAGAAAGAATTCCCAAAGACAGTGAACCAAAATGGTAAGAACACAATGCTGAGTATACACATGCACAAGTGTGTGTCGGTCCATGTTAATCAGCACAGACCATTTCTAGAAGAATATGTAAGAACTTAACTAACGGAAGGAGAACGTTTAATTTTATTTGGACCATGGGAAGTAACAGATTTCTATATGACTTAAGTGAAAAACCCATACCTTCCCCAAGACACACACACACACACACACACGGGCACACGCACACTGGCACACCCTGGTGTGGTGGGTGTGCCTGGGGAGTGCTCACCTTTCCAACCACTTCCACTGGAGAAAGCGATCAAAATACATGCTGTCCAGGTACTCGTGGAAGGGTCCTCCCCGCAGGTATTCGTGGACGGACCTGGCTCAGGGGAAACAAAGAGGTGGACGGCTTACAATCTTGATCTTGGAGCAGGTGGACAGAGCTTCATTCAGCAGGTTAGAGCCGGGCCTCATCCACTTCCAGACTTTGGAAACGCAAACACACAGGGGCCTCCAACAGATGCAGCAGGAGTGGCGAGAGGCCCCATCATCCTACAAAGGCTGTGTGAAACTGACGGGTGCTGCAAAGGCTTAGCGAGTATTGGCCGTGGACGTTGCTCCAGGCTCCGGGATACGCAGCAAGCGTGATGGAGGACACAAAGGGTACATAACAGATCAATAAACGACCCTGGGGGGCATGTTATCATGAGTCAGGGGTAGGTGAGGTCCTGGGAGGCTGGGGAGAAGAGACAGGAGCTGAACAGGGGGATACTTAACTAAGTGCAGGGGAGAGACTGAGACTCTGGGATGCTGGGTGTCTTGGGAAGGGGCAGAGGGGCGCAGGCTCTGGATTTGGTCAGGACCAGTGAAGCCTCTGGAAGGTTCTCAATGCTGCAGCACAATCTCCTGGTCACCTGCTGTGGGCCGGGCCCTAGGCCAGGTCCTGAAAGGTTTTAAACTTGGCTGCAGGCAGGGGTAGGCTTCACCCTTTAAAAAGCGGCCATGCTGACCAATCTAGACCAGGCACCTGGGACCTGGGGAAGGGAGGGGACACGCAGAGTGGGGGACATGCTGGTGTCCTGCCAAACCTGAGAATGGGGGCCGGCGTTGTGGGCCAGGATGGCCACTCTCTTAGGGTCAAGTGGACAGCCCAGGGACCCTCAGGGTCAAGTGGACAACCCGGGACCTCACTTGTTGTCAGAGCTGACCCTCCGCCACCTCCAAGAGGGCAGCAATCAGGCTAGTTTCTGCTCATGGTGGCCTCTCCCCAGCACCCACCCCAGGGCGGGGACCCACATTTGTCCTCCTGAATGTCCCGGCTTTTCCCATAGTGCATGGGATGCTGGCAAGAAGGTCCATGAAAGCAGGACTGGGTTCTTGCTCACAAGGTCTCCCCCACATAGCATAGTGTGAGGTCCACAGCAGGCGCCCCACTAATGTCTGTGGCACAAAGTCTGAACAAAGGTGCACAAAAAGCCCACAGGACTCATGCCAGCTGTGATCTGGGCATGTATGTAGGTTCGTGTGCCTAGATGTCACAATGAAAGGGGGCAGGGGGCTGTGTGAGTCTAGCTGCCTACGCCTTCCCGGCACGTGTGTGTGGGAAGATGGGGCTTAACTGGTGCACAGCTGGCACCACACCCACCGACTTGTCTTATGTCTCAGGGTCACCGTACAGCCTGCAACGAGGTGATGGGATGTGGCCGAGAGGGCCGCCTGCAGCCCCTCTCCTGCAGCAGTGCTGGTGGGTGGGGGCTGGGGAGGATTTCTAAATCACCCAGACTGGGTCTGATTTTTTTTTTTTTTAAATATATAGTTGATTTACAATGTTGTGTCAAATTCTTCCTGGGTCCGATTTTTGCCCGTTCCTCTGTCTCTGCCTGGAGAGCTGCTTGCCCTCAGCACCATCTGAAGCAGCTCTTCTCTTTGGGCGTGGCACGCTGGTACCGTTTCCCTTCGTAAGAAGCCTACAGCCGCGGGCACTGACGCTATGGGCACTGAAGCCCTGCCCCGGGCGCCCGGCACTCCAGGCAGAGGCTAGAGGCAGCCCCTTTTCAGGTGACTGTGGGGCCTGATGCCCGGGCGGGCGGGAAAGGAGGGAGGGAGACCCGACGGCCGGAGCACTTACTGTACGCAGGTGGAAAAGAGTTCTTTGCAGGGTTTCTGGAGGAGCTTCTCCTCAGCCTGGGAGACCAGGTCCTGGCCGACTTGGGCGATGAAACCTGGAGACTGGAGGGAGGAAGAGGAGAGGTGCCATCAGTGAGGGAGGGAGCCGGCCGGCTGCTGGGCACTGGGATGGGGGTGCGGGGAGGTGGCGGGGCAGAACGGTGGTGAATCGGCCAGATTTAGGGGCAGATTTCTGGCTCTGCCACTGCCGGTGTGTGTGACCTCACGAGGCCACACAGCTCCTCCCCTGAGGGTGTTGTCTCCATCTGCAGGACACGGCATCGTCACCATGTCCTGGGCTGAACCGAGTGAGGGGTGTGAGCGCTCACAGCATAAGGAGCCCCCCAGAGCTGCCCCCGTCCATTAGCCGCTGGGGTCCGTCTCCTCAGAGGGCGGGTGTGAGAGGTTCCCCCGGCCCATCAAGGCCAGGCATGGAAGGGTCGGCAATTGGCCGGGGGCAGGTGGAGGGACGGCTTGGCAGCGAGCGGAGGGTTTCGACACGGGCACAGCCTGGGTGCTGGCAGGTGTGTGGTCCAATCCCACACCTGCTGCTCATAGCTGTGGGACCCTGGCCGTGGCCCTGCCTCACTGCCACCAGAAGCGGGGACGGGTGTTACGAGGTGAAGCCAGTGTCGTCCTTCACCTCAAAGCACTTTCTCTCCGTAAGACATAAATAAGGTCACATCCTCCCAGAAAATCTCCTTTGCCTCTCTGGGCTACAGGGATATATAAAATGAGCTGGGTGGCACTCCATGGCTCTCAAGCTTTTTTTAAACAGCAAACTCCTTTACTCTTCCTCCAAATGAAATGTATCTATAGACCCAATACTGAAGGAAAACCCACAGACACAATATAACGGGTAGCAACGGTTTCCTTCCATTGAGGCCCACTCTGGTCAGGCACCGTGCGAAATACTTTACATGCATTCTTTCTTTGTGCCTTTTTTTTTTTTCTTTTTAGGGTTGCACCTGCAGCATGTGGAAGTTCCTGAGCTAGGGGTAACAGCTGCAGTGGCCAGCCTCCGCCACAGCCACAGCAACACTGGACCTGAGCCACATCTGCCACCACAGCTTGCGGCAAGGCTAGATTCTTAACCCACTGAGCGAGGCCAGGGATCGAACCCACATCCTCATGGACACTATGTTGGGTTCTTAACCCACTGAGCCACAGCGGGAACTCCTTTACACACATTCTTTCATTTGATCTTCCTTACAGCTCTACGAAGTGGAACTATTATGATGCTCATTTCACAGATGAGGAAACCAAGGTTCAGAAAGGTTAAGACATTTGCCCAAGGTCACCCAGCCAATAAGCAGCAGAGAGGGGATTTACCCCAGGTTGGGTGGGTCTAGGTCAAGTCTGGTTGGAGGTGGTGGGGTGTCTGGGCCACCTATGTTCTCCTCACCCACCTCCACCTTCCAGGAGGCCCCTGCAGTGTGGCCTTAGCTGTGGGCTGACGTGGCACAGTGAGGCCCTCCAGCAGAGGCAGCCAGAGCTCATATGGAAGATGATGCAGCTCGGGGCAGTGGGCTGCTGGGCTGGAGGCAGGGGCAGAGTGGGGGAGTCATCTAGGAAAGCTTCCCAGAGGGTGGGGTCAGAGGCAGAGCAGAAGGCGCCTTCAGACCTCCCCCCCCCCCGCCCCCGGCTCCTCTCACTTGCCGGCAATCGGCCATCCAACTGGTCAACCACACTCCTAAGCAGATGGAGGGGCTTCCAGAGTCTGGGGGTGGCCCAGCTGTGGGAGAAGTCACAGCACACATTCCTTGGGGCTGGCTGGCAGGAGGGCTCTGGGGAGGCTGCCCACAGCCAAAACCCTGAGGGGAGTTAATAGCGGGTAATACGCGTTTGATTTAATGACCACAGGTTTAAACTCAGCCTTTGGCTCGACATGAAGAGATTAAGCAATTTCAACCAAGCCCCTTCTCAAGTGACTCTGGGGAGTGACACTTTGGCCAATAAGAAGGGAATAAGAAGCTGTTGGCTGGTTTAAGCTGGGAACGGAAACCCAAACCTGCCAAGGGGGTGGGCTGAACCACTGCTCAAAGGGACATTGGCTATTTGCATCAATGGCATCTGAGGGTCGGTCCTTTTCCCCCCAGCTGGTTTCAAAGGGAGCCCCGCTGAGAAGGCTCCCCCAGCCCACATGCAAGTCTGACGCATCACGTAGGAAAAAGGGCCGTCAGACATTCAGAGGGCGCTGGGTCCCCGTAACCACGTTCCACCCTTTGTGGCTTGAAGGTGGGAGAACTGCACACACGTTTAGATCTCTTTCCAGGAAGTTCATCCCTTCTGGTCCCAGGAGGCTTGTGACGAAGTGAGAGGCATGTCCTATGGGCCAGGTGGGCTCCAGACAGGAATGTCACCCTCACTGCACTGAGGGTTCAGGAATGCCAGCTGAGCCATGGCTGGGCAGTGCTATGACCCCTTCTAGCAGGGACTGTCCCTCTGGGGTGAAACTGTGGGTCAGGATGGGGAGGAAGGGGTGGAGTCATTCTCCTCCAGGCCAAAGGTGTCCCTCTCCTTCCCGACCCAACAGAAAGGACCTCCAGGCCCTTAGATATTTGCAGGATGAAAAGCAGCCCGGGGCATTGGAGGAAGTAGCTGGTAAAATTCCCTCTGGGGCCTGGGACCCCCTCAGGCCAGCAGTGGCCTGAAGTGACACTTTCTTTGGTCATCAGTTGCTCTCCTTGAGTGGCTCCAGCCTGCAGGCCCTAACTTTAACACAACACGGCAAAGTGAGGCACCAAGGTTCCCTGTGGCTTCAGAGGATGGGAAGACTGGGGACAGAGTTTCTCTGCTGGTGGCTCCACTATGAAGGCTTGGCTCCTGATGGTCTTGGTCAGCTGAAGCCAACTAGCTGGACAACCGCGATGCGACCAGTCCACCGGGCCACACAGAATGTCCACTCTGACGGCGGCAGGATGAGCCCCAGCTGCCCTGAAGGAGGGCTCCACAGTCAAGTCCAGGACAGCTTAATGCAGAAAAGACAGGCTTCGGGGACACGGCTATGTGCGCCCCAGGCTGCTGACCACAGAGCTCTACACGCTGGCCTGAGGAGAAAGGACCCGCAGGCCGCAGGGTCACCTGTCCTGCCCCTGAAATCACACGGGGAGCAAGAGGAGATGCCTCGCTCTCCTCTTTGGCTAAGACTCTTCCCCATTTTTTCTCCCCTGAGGCTGAACGTGGGCCCAGACGTGGCATTAAAGCTCGGGTGTGCTTTCTCCACTTTCTGTGGGTCCGGGCCCCTGGATAAAAGCCCGCTTCACCAGAAGGAAAAGAACCCGCTCCCTCCCTCCGTGTGGAATGTGAAATTGACCTTGAATCTGGTACCAGAAGAACCTGGGCTGCACGTGGGTGGGGCCAGGCAGCCGGCCCGGCCCATGTGGTAGGACAGGCTCAGCCTATTTGTGGCCTCAGAATACCTGCTCCTTTGCACCTCCAACCCCTATGGCTCAGCCGCACCCTTGGCTCTGGGCATCCTGCTGTGTGGTGACCAGAATGCGGCAAGAGGGGAAGGCGGCGTGGCTGGATTTCTGGGCTCCACAGGGCATTGAGAGGAGCCCTTTGCCTTGCCCATGAGTGGGATAGGCCAGTGAAATGGCTGCAGGGGCCCAGGGGGCTTTGACCTTCACACCTCCCTAAACTCTCTCCTCCCTCTTGTCCCCCCCCCATTAAGTTCTCAGTGCCCTCATGCTGCCTCACTGCTCCTCAGCTTCAACATGTGGCCTAAGCCGACCTCTCCTCCTCCGCTCCATCAACAAGGAAACCTCTTCAGACACAGACGGTTTTGAAGACCAGTAATGATGCAGCGCACTGGAGGCCTTGGGATTTCTAAAGAAGAACAGTTGATAAAATATGACCGTATGATCCAGCAATCCCGCCCCTGGGCAGACAGCCAGGCAAGACTATAATTCAAAAAGATACATGCATCCTATGTTCACCGCAGCACTATTCACAATAGCCAAGACATGGAAACAACCTAAATGTCCATCAACTGAGGGTAGAATAAAGAAGATGTGGTACATATACATACAATAGAATCCTACTCAGCCGTGAAAAAGAATGAAATAATGTCATTGGCAGCAACATGGATGCCACTAGAGAGTCTCATAAGTCAGACAGAGAAAGACAAATACCACATGATATCACTCATACGTGGAATCTGAAATATGGTACGAATGAACCTATCCTCAGAACAGAAGGAGACTCACTGGCATGGAGAACAGACTTGTGGTTGCCAAGAGGGAGAAGACAGGGAGTGGGATGGACTGGGAGTTTGGGGCTAGTAGATGCAAACTATTACATTTAGAATGGATAAACAATAAGGTCCTGCTGTGCAGCACAGGAAGCTATATCCACTCCCCTGAGATAGACCATGATAGAAAATAGTATTAAAAAAAGAATGTATATATGTATGAATGACTGAGTCACTTTGCCGTACAGCAGAAATTGGTACAACACTGTAAATCAACTATACGTTAATTAAAAAAAGAAGAAAAAGAGCTAGCTAGTTGGGGGTTGATGGGGTCAGGGGTAGATTCTGATTGGTGAGAAGAGCTAAGGACTTGTCCTGAAGCTGCATGTGTACAGTAATGGATTAAGGGGGAGCAGGTGCTGGGTTTGGGGTAACTTGCAGGCTAACAGAGATTATCTGGTGTTTCAGGGACCGAGGCTGCAGAGGGAGGGAGGGTGGTGGGGAAAGCGGGGGCTTGACCTGGGCACGAAGCCTCCCCTTGGGTGCTTACCTCAGCACTCAGTCCAGGAGCATCCCCCACACCCAAGGCTCTCCCACCCTCAGTGACTTCTGTGAGGGGGATGGAAACCCACCCTGGAAGCTCAGCCCAACCCCAGCTCTGCCTCCAGGGCCCAGGTCACCCAGGCTCGGTCAGGCCAGCAGTCAATCCACGAGGTGGCACTATTGAGCCCTTGCTGCGCTCACAGACACCCCACGGCAGACCAGCCTGGGGGCTGACGGCCTTTGTAAAAACAGTTGGGGGGAAAATGAGAGGGAGCTGCACCTTACAGGGGAATAGGAATTTACACAGGGTGGGGGTAATGGGGGAGGGATGGGGGGAGGGGCCTTGAGGACAAAGGCCCGGAGACTGAGCAAGTGGGCGCAGGGTGGGGGGTTGCTGCTCAGAGTGAGGACTCATCTGATCATGTTCAATAAATGGGACGGTCACCGCGGGTCAGGTCTTGTGAGGCTGGTTCTCACTGATGGCTGAGTCATCAGCCCCGAGGGTGATGTCGTCAGGGCGCTTGGCATCACTGCCCCCTGCTCTCCTTGGCGCCGCCGCCTCCCTTATTTCAGGAAGGGGCCTTATTTCCTGCATCAGAAAACCTTTCTGAGGACCTCGTTCCCACAGCATCTCCTAGCTTCCAAGTCACTTGTTTCAAGGTGTCAGAGTGGAGACAAGATCCACTGTACCTGGCTGATGTCCCTGGCGGCGCCCAGGGGTGGGCCGTGAAAGACTTCCCAGGCCTCGGGCCGCCAGTGCTCCTGAAGTGGGCGCCTCTGCTGTCGGCGAAGCCTCCTGGAAACCCACGCCCTGTACTTGTTCAGAGATTTAGGACCTGAGAGGGAGCAGGAGGACACAGAGCCTCCCCTGGAAAGACCCTCAGGGCCTCATTGATTCAACCCACTTGTGGCACAGATGGGCAAACAGAAAGAAAGGACCCCTCCAAGTCACAGTGGGGGCCCAGGGCGGAGCCAGGACCAACCCTGGAGGCACTATGGGGGGCAGAGTTGGGGGAGGGAGTGGATCTGAGCTGCAAGGGCTCCAGACCAAGTATCCTGAGCCTGCTCACTGGCCCCACTCAAAACCAGCTTGTCGCCATTCGCAGGTAAGGACAGACGCACAGCAGTCTCAGCTCCTGTGTATCACTCATCCCAGCCCCTCCTCTCGATCCCCCCTGCACTGGTGTCTGGAACCCTCACCTCTCGCCTGGACTAACCAGGGAGCCCCCCACAGGTCTCTGCTCCCACCTGCTCTGATGTGGACGCCCAGCCCCCAAGGGAGTTTTGCCACAGCACACAGCACCGCCAAAGGACCACGTCCGGGCCTTCTTGACCCAAATGCCCCTCTTGAGCTGCTTCCCCATCGCGCCCTCTGCTTGCCGCAGCTCTCACCCCACACCCGCTGTTTCCTGGGCGAGCTCCAGCTTTCCAGCTGCTGGGCCTTTGCTGTTTCCTTGGAAGGAGCCCTTCCCACCCCTGTCCCCTCAAGGCACACTAATCCTACCCAGTCTTCACAGCCTCATCCAAGATGATTCTCTGAGCAGGCAGGACCTTCCGCCCCATCCCACCTCCCAGTGACAACTGTCATCATTGTTATTTCTTGAGCACCCGGTATGTGTTAAGTCCTGGAGATTTTCACTGGGTTTCCTTTTTTTTTTAATCCTCTCAAAGTAGGTTGTATCATTATTGTCTCCATTTGATAGATGCAGAAATAGGCTCAGAGAAGTTAAGTAACTTGCCCAAGATCACACAGCTAGCATGGGAGCAGAGACAGGGTTCACACTCAGGCAATCTGGTCAGAGAGCCTCATCCCTCAGCACCATCAAGTCCTCAAGGCTGCCATGGTCTCTCTCGAATAGCCTGAGGAGGATGTGACTTTGGCCTTGGAGAGCAAGCCCTCTCTGGAGGCCCGGAGGGGCTGAACAATGAGGTGCAGTGGACTCTGCATGTTTTGGCGAGCACTATTTGTATAGCACTGTTGTGTGTAACACACACACACACACACACACACACACACACACAGAGGCTAATGGCCAGCATATGCTTCGCTTCAACATATGAAAACATCCCTCCTGGGAGCTCCATACTCATTAGCAGTGGTTCCATCAGTGAACAAAAGGTCAGCCCAGGAGACTGTCCGCTCTATCTCCAGACGCAAGCACTTAGGGCTTAATGATGTGTATATTTTCATATGTGGGCAGCTGACATTCCCCATGTAAACTATTTGCAATTTCTCAACGTGGACAGACTCAGCTTTCAGGAAAAGCTGAGCCAGAAAAAGGCAAGACACTCTGGAAGAAAAGGGTCCCGGGGGTCCCCTTCCTTCCAAACAAGGGGCTGCCTGGGGGGCTTCCTGTCGGGCCCATACCAGGATGGAGGCAGCTGTTTCTCAGGGAGGGGGGCACCCCATTTCTCCTCCAGGATAGGAACAGGGAAGGGCACTCCCACAGCTGTACCCTGGCCGCCCCTTGACCCCTCCAGAGGGGATCTGCGTCAGCCGCAGGAAGCTCTGCACCCGCCTGCCAGGGCCTGGCCGTGGGCAGGGGCAGGGGCGGGAATCAGGCCTCTAGCAGGAGCCCGGGCCATAGGCATCACGGGCACCTAGGAGAGGGGCTGGCTGACCATCACTGGCCCACCAGCTCCCACTTCTGTGGCTCCCCAGAATGATGCCATCGGTGGCGCTTGTTCCAGCATCATGATGTGGACGCTGAGCCTTAGGGAGCTCTTTGAGGGGCAGGAACGCTCTGCATGGCTGGTGAGCAGCAAGTATGCCAAACATGCCCGTAGGCAGAATAGTAAACAGAGGACCTGAGATTCAAATCCAGGCCTGCCCGGCTGCACAACCTGTAATCTCTCCGCCCTGCTTTGCTGAAATAGACTGACCATGGTCCTGGTGCATAGTAGGAGCTTAGGATCTTTGTTGAACAAATGTGTGTCTACATGCAAATATGTGTTTACAGCAGGGAAGAGGGCGGTGGAGAAAGGGGGTCTTTCCATCCATCAGAAGTCCCTTGATGAGGTCATCTGGCCTGCCCCCTGCCTTTGGGACAAGTGGCCGATCAAAGTTCTTGGGGATTTTCTTCCCTATAATGGGTCTGCATGCCTGTCTTGAGCAGAAGCGATGGGCTGGAGGCTGGGAGGATCTAGAGCTGTCCCTGGAGAAGCATTCCGGTGCCAGGGATTCCTCAGCCCGCGTGCCACTGTGTCTCTCCCAGTTTCATTTAAACCATCCCCCACCCACCCAATAAATTCTTCCTTTGTTTGAGCCACTGGGAGTTGGGTATCTGCCTCTTGCCGCCAACAATCCAGATGAATTCACCATCTGCAAAATCAGGAGTTGGGCCAGGTGGCCTGGACCCTCCAAAGGCTTCCCTCCCCTCGCTTTTCTCTTGCCCCGACTCAAGTTGGCTGGTTCCGAGTTCTGTAAACTAACTCAGCCCAGCCTGCCTGACTCTAGGGACGGGAACTGGGTGAAGAAAGCAGGAGGTGGGCAAAGAGGGGGCTCATTCCACCCCAAACCCTGGTTTTGAAAGTAAAGCTGCTCGTACAATCACAACCAAGCTGACAAAGGAGAGCGTCCACTGAACGGCAGCCTCGGGCGGCCTTGCCTCACTCAGGCCTTGATTTAAGGTCTGGCTGAGGAAGAAAAAGCGTCATTCTTCCACCTTTTAAATCAGAACCTTCAGTGCCATGTGGCAACACGATGGCCACGCAGCCTGGGTGCATCTGGAGTAGCTCCTGTTCCATACCAGCCAGGCCGCCGGCACAGTCCCCGAACCCAGACAGGAACAGAACCGAGGCAAAGGGCAGAGCGTGGTTATCTTGGTCACTGGGGGGGAAAGGGAACTGACCCGGGGCCCAGCGCCAAGGGCCGTGGGCTCTGGTCCCCTCGCTCTGAGCCTGCTGTCGCATCCTGCACCTTTCGGCAGAAACAGCAACTCCTCCCCAAGTGTCCATGTGGTCAGCGTGGTGGCTGGACGGCACGGCCTGAGCACCCTGCCAGATGCAGCCCCGCTGGACAGGGACACATGCTGGACAGGAGGTTGGTGGCTGGAGGTCCTCGGGGCCGAGGCTGGAACAATGACAGGTCTCGTGGGGTCTCTCCTAAGCTCGGTGGGTGCGGCCTCCACTGAGAAGCAATCCACACTGAAGCAGAGGAAGCTGAAGCTCTGGGGCCCTTGACTTGCAGTCGTGGGACCCCCCGGCGTGTTCGAGACGGGAGGGGAGGCGTTTCTGCACAAGCACTTCCCGTAAAACGAGATCTCAGATGAGAAGGACGGACCCTGCAAGGCATTGGTTGGGGCTGCTGTGCTCACTCTCGGGAAGTGCTCCCTCTGCACCTCTTTATTCCTAAAGAGGATGCTCCCCACACTATTTAAATTTCAGCCCCCACAAAATCTGCATCTTCCCTGGTCTCGGACAGATGGCGCTCAGTCTTGAAGGGGCCTTTTTCGGAGGGACACCCAGGAGTCGGCCTCCTGCCCAGTGGCCACTTTGTGCCTTTATCTCTCTGTGATGAACAGCCGAAGGCCCCGAGTCTGCGGGGCTCACGGGACGCTCCGCGGCTTCTCGTGGTTGGAGAAGGTGAGGAAGGCCAGCGGCCTGACCGTGCTGGGAAGCAGCCCAGTGTTCCGTGAGAGGCCCATGGTTCTGTTATGATGCAGACACATGCAGCCACCTGGGCCATCTCCTCAAGTCTTTGGGCAATGACCTCTTACACCAATTTGAGGGCGACTCTGGGGATGGTGACCGTGGTTCCTCTGCTGTGCCAGGAAGATGCTTCGGGGGATGGGGTTTGCCTCTGCAAGGAGAGTTAGAGGGGGTGCTCCTGCTGTGACCAGTCAGAAAGCAAGGAGCCTGGTGCTTCTCCAGCTGGGGTCCGAGCTAATTCAGTCCATGCCCAGGTCATGAGCTCCACCCCAAGGACCTCCTAATCTGACCCACTCGGCCAATGGCAGGAGTTCAAGGCTGGTGGGGACTGGGGGTGGCCGAGTGTGGTGTAGCCTCTCAGCCCCTAGGAAGCAGAGCTCAGAGCTCAGGTGAGGGCTGATCAAGGCTCAGAGGATGGGAGTTCCCGTCGAGGCTCAGTGGAAACAAACCCGACTAGTATCCATGAGGATGTGGCCTTGCTCAGTGGGTTAAGAATCTGCATTGCTGTGAACTGTGATGTAGGTTGCAGACGTGGCTCAGATCTGGTGTTGCTGTGGCTGTGACATAGGCCGGCAGGTGAAGCTCAGATTTGACCCATAGCCTGGGAGCCTCTATATGCCGCGGGTGTGGCCCTAAATTGAGGGAAAAAAAAAAAGGCTCAGAGGATGAAGGGCGTTTGGCTAGGCAGTGAGGAGGCCCCTCCTGGAATCTGTACTCTGGGAAGCATTCTCAGAAGACTGGGGTTCTGACAAAACCAAAAGTCGACCCTTTTCTGGACAAATCCAAGATGGCAGGACTGCCTTCGAGGACCCCAAACAGATGGCAGGTTCATAGAAACCAGTAACTGGGTGAGGGGCCATGGGGCCAGAAAGTGCTCTGAGCAAGCCTGCCACCACAGAGGGCTCCAGCCCTTGTCCGGCGTGCCCCTGCTGGCCTGGCCACCCCAGGTCACAAGGTGTCACAGTCCCCGGGTCAGCAAAGTGCAGAAACACAGCCCTTGAGAAACAGCCACAACCCTCCAAGAAGGGAAAAGCAGATGGGACTTAAAGGGCCTTGTCCTTTACTTCCTTTGCTGTTCAAGTGGCTTCGCAGAAATCAGGATGAAGGATTTTTAGGGGTCAGGAAGTGAGAGAGGACATTTTTAAACACGGGCAGAATTTAGCCAGAGGCCCTGAGAGCTGGGCAACTTTAATGAGGAAGAAAGGAAAATACACAAGTGGCCATGACCCAGACCTTGACTTTTTACGTCAAAGGCAAAAAAGGATAATTAACAGAACGAAATGCGCCTGGACGTGGAGATGCGAGGCCAGCCGGGCTCTGTCAACTTGATAATCCCCGGTCGAGACCTGCAGGCCCCGAGTGAGAGGTGGGAGATGATTTGCTGTTTACACAGGCCGGGGGCCGGCTCTCAGGACCCAGAGAAGCGGGGGGTTTTCCTGGCAAGTGGTTTAAATCTGGTCAACTCTGCTCTGGGTCAGGGTGGCCATGTGCGGGTATCAGTGAGCGGAGCCGGGTCCGAAGGGGCTGGGGTGCAGGATGTTCACGCCCGGGGGAGTCTCTCGATCCTTGTGTGTGTGAGAGCGGAAGGCGCAGCAAGCCAACTTTCCATCTTCCAGAACATTCTCCCAGTCCATGGCCTCCGACCGGCTTCCATTTGTGTTGGAAATATCTTGGCCCTGGAAGAGTTTTCTCCAGCAAAGATTTCATTCCGTGCAGCTTGGGAGTGAAGGAGGGGCAGG
This sequence comes from Sus scrofa, assembly GCF_054392235.1. Taxonomy (NCBI): domain Eukaryota; kingdom Metazoa; phylum Chordata; class Mammalia; order Artiodactyla; family Suidae; genus Sus; species Sus scrofa. The sequence continues at coordinate 151,969,400 of NC_139396.1, read as the reverse complement.
CAGCTCCTAAGACCCCGGGGGATTCAATTGAACCCCCCCAGCTTATCATCTCTCTGCGCAAGGCCCACAGACAGGGAGGGCCTGTCCGGCCACAGAGTGGGCCGAGCCCAGGCAGCGCAGAGACCTGCAAGGCCGTCCGACCAGGGCAAGGCTGGGGGCAGGAGAGATTGTCCTTGGGAAGCCTGTGGCTGCTTTTTCTCTGTCTCCAGCTAAAAAGAGCGACTCTAGGCAGGAAACACTATGCACATAAACACACACAGGAACGGGGGTCGGAGGCAGAGCCGCCTCTACTGGCATCAAAGGAACATCCAGTTTTCTGCCCTGGAAGGTCACGAGAAAGGAAGAGGGACCCAGCTGGGCACGCTCAGGCCTGCTATGAGGAGCCCTGGCTGGCATACCAGCCCCAGGACATCAGGCTGCGGGCAAAGAGGATGTGTTTTCCAGGAAAGGTTGGGGGAGAGGAAAAAAACGTGTCCAGTTGAAGGACAATCACACTGTTGTTAAAAAACAGCCATGCAGGGAGATTGTGACATGACAGCATGCTCATGACATAGTGCAAAAGCTCGGTGCCAGAGCTGGACAGGGCGCAGGAGGGACCAGCCAGTGTGCACAGCCTACAGCCCACTTGTCCTTCCAGACTCGCTTCTTCGTGCTGCCGCTGGGAAGCTGGTTCAGGGGGAATTTTTGTCTCCGGTTAACTTTAAAGAAGGCGACACAGTGGAAAAGAAAAGGCATGGGTTCTAGAATCAGACGGAGCGGGGTTATAGTTCTTTTTCTTTTACTGTGGTAAAAGAGGCATAACAGAAAAATGGCTATTTTAACCATTTGTAAGTGGACAACTCAGCAGCATTAATTACATTCACAATCTCAACTATCACCACCATCTTTTTTTTTGTCTTTTTTTTGGTCTTTTTAGGGCTGATGGAGGTTCCCAGGCTTGGGGTCCAATCAGAGCCATAGCCACTGGCCTACACCACAGCCACAGCTACTCATGCTCTGAGTCACATCTGTGACCTTCACCACAGCTCATGGCAATGCCGGATCCTTAACTCACTGAGCGAGGCTAAGCATCAAACCCGCGTCCTCAGGGATGCTAGTCAGGTTCGTTAACCACTGAGCCACAATGGGAACTCCTATCACCACCATCTTTTTCCAATTTTTTTTCATCATCTCAAACAGTAACTGCACCCATTAAGCAATAACTCCCCATCCCTCTCTCCTATGAGCCCCTGGTAAGCTCTAATTTACTTTCCATCTCCATGAATTTGCCTATTCTAGACATTTCATAGAAGTGGAATTACATAACGTGGCCTTTTATGTCTGGCTTCTTTCACTAAGCATAATGTTTTCAAGGTTCATTCACGTCTAACAAGTATCAGGATGTCACTGCTGTTTGTGGCTGACTAATATTCTCCTTCTGGCTGTTCCACATTTTTTGTATCCATTTATCCATTGATGGACACATGGGTTGGTTCCACTTTCGGCTATTGTGAAGAACGCTGCTGTGGATATTTGCATACAAGTATCTGTTTCTGTCTCTGTTTTCAATTTCCCCAGCTTTCGCTCTTCATGGCTAAAGGCCTGAACTCAAGGTAAGACGGGGACAATTGTGTCTAATACACAGGACTGTCATGAGGACAGACTGTGATAAAGAGGTACAGCACGCAGCACACAGTAGGTGCTAAAACAATGTTACTTTGCCCCCCCTTAGTAAAAGAGTGTGAGAGGGCCAAGCGGTGCCCCGGCGAAGGGCGTCTCCATTTAAAAAGCATGGATGCGGGAGTTTCCGTTCATGGCGCAGCAGAAATGAATCCAACTAGGAACCATGAGGTTGTAGGTTCGATTCCTGGCCTCGCTCAGTGGGTTAAGGATCCAGTGTTGCCGTGAGCTGTGGTGTAAGTCGCAGACGAGGCTCGGATCTGGCGTTGCTGTGGCTGTGGTGTAGGCAGGCGGCTGCAGCTCCATTTAGACCCCTAGCCTGGGAACCTCCATATGCCGTGGATGTGGCCCCAAAAAGCAAAAAAATAATTAAAAAAAATAAAAAGTGTGGATGCATCAATGGTGGAACTTCTAGCACCAGCAGCCTCTCTGCTTTTCTGGCACACTACAGATGTCTCATATTGAGAAAAGTATTGGCCCTGAGAATAAGAGCCTCAGAGGAATTCAGGCCCAGCTTCAGGCCAGCCAGGAGAGGAGGAAGAAAACGAAGTCAGGAAGCATTCCTTTTCATGCCTTTGTTCCATATTCCAGCACGGGGGTGTGGAAAGCCCAAGGAGGAATGTCCCAGGTTCCTCTTCCAGCCACATGACCTTCAGGGGTCCGGGCCCTCTTTGGGCCTCAGTTCCCTCATCTAGGAAACAGAATCTGGCCTAGCCCAGTCGTTTTAAAACTGGGTCCCCAGGAGCCATGAGGGTTCTTCTCAAAGCCAGGGAGGGCCCAGGAAGGGGGAGGGAGCAAAAGGGGTCCTGGCCCCAGGCTGGTCAACCACGGCAGATTCACGTGTCTTTGCATTTGGAAATCTACTGCTAACACTCTGTGCAAGGCCCTGGCCTGGGTGGCCCCTGAGATGCCCGTGGGTGCTGCGGCCTATTCTAGGTGGTGTCCTCTTTCCCCTTGGGGTGAACTGGAGGAATGGTCCCCAAGGACGGGCTTTGGGGCCACCTCCCAATGTACCAGGGTTGCTGGAGGCCCGGACCTCCATTCTGAGTGTGGCTCAAGCAGCAGGGGCCCTCTGTGGGGAGCAATGCAGTGCTGGGCGCTTGGGCAAACTGAAATGGCCTAGGAACACTGCTGCTCTCCAAAGGGCACCCTAGCTCCCTGGCCATTAACAGCCCCTCAGTCAAGAAGGGACTCAAGCAGAGCCCAAGGCAGGGAGCCAGGTTAGGTTATCTCAGGAGAGCAGGACGGGCAAGTGTCAAGAGGGCTTCTGAAGTCTCTGCTTCTTCCTGCGGGACCGTGAACAAGTTACGTAACCTCTCTACGGCTTCATCTCTCCATCTTTAAAACAGAACTAATAATCCTTAGGGTAGACGTGAGGATTCAGTGAGTTCTTTAAAGTCTTCGGAACAGGGCTTGGCACACAGTAAGAGCTTTTCCCAGGAAGTTCCTCTCCCGAGTTTTCTTTTCAACCCTTCACCGCCCCTGAAACTTTCTGCAGTGCTGTGGCAGGAAGTGGGAAGCAGGTAGTGGGAAAATCCAGGGTCCATGTCCCGCTGGTCCAGCTGGCCTTCCACCCCAGCCGGCCACTTAGCCAGCCTCTGTCTGGGGAGGGGGGTCTTTCAAGCAAACATGGATTCTGATCTCACCGGATTCACTGACAACAGGATGGAGATGCTGTTGCAGGCGCTGGAGACAGACAAGGGACAAGTGATCTTAGCGGAGATGAAAAGCTGGCTCCAGGGCCGGCGGTTAGGAGCCCAAACCCCTTGGAGGGCAGGGTCGGCACCTGGAAGGGAGGCCTTTGCCCAAGCCACCCGTATTCCAAGGCGTTGGTTGCCCTGAGGACCAAGGGCTGGTTAGATGGTTGGGTGGATTCAAAGCCAGCTCCTCAAGGCCCCAGACCCGGGAAGAAAGATCCAGGAGTGAGCTCACTCCTGGTCCACTGCCCTTCGCTTTAGGTCATGCTGTCTCTTCCAGCAACAAGCAGTACTTATAACAGGCATCACAGCTGGAAAGCAGGCAGCCCCGCATTCTCCAAAGATGAAGTGGTCTTAGCCTCGAGGGACAGGGACACAATTAAATAATACTGAATCACTCGGTGAAAAAGATATTCCCTTGACAATTTTCCTTCAGGCCTCCCATCCTCAAGAAGAAAGCCTGGGTGCGATGCTGCCATCTTGCTACCATGGCTCTAATACTCGCTGACTTCCCTTCAGAACTAAGAGAAAGGAGGCCCAGTGCCTTAGGTGAGCCAAAGAGCACCCAGCTAGGATTTAATGCCATCATTTCCAGGGATCCTGATGTACAACAAATTGATGTTGGTCTTCTAGGCAATTCCGGATACTAAGTTTCCTTTTGAAACTCATTTAAGTTAAAAGATGAGTTGATTTAAAGAAAAATGAGCCTGTTTGAGCGCCATTGCTATCATCCCCATACTCAGATGCGGAACCTGAGGCTCGAAGGATGCCCAACGTGGCAAAGTAACGGCACTGGCTTCCTTGTGCCCCTGAGCACAAAGACTGACGCCTCTGACTGCCCCAGGGGCCGAGGCGCTGTCCCCTGCCAGAAGCCAGCCCGTCCAGGCGTCCAGGCAGCTGAGACGCCAAGGCTGCTGCCGGGGTTGGGGGGAGGGGGCGGCGCCGGGAGAGGCTGCGAGGCTGTGAGCCGGGGGCCAGAGAAAGAGCAACTTGGAATCATTATTATTTCCTCTCATTCAAGCTCCTTACTTTTTAAAAGGTGGATGTTTTCCGGCGAGCCAAACAAGCGCTAGGAATAGAATTCTTTTGTGCAGCAACTCCGGCTGAGGGGTAATTTCCCCCTTAACAAGAACAAACTTCCCCGCCTCAGCATATCATTGTTTACAGAACAAAGAGGCCTGCATCTGGGGAGGGTCTGGAGCACACATCCTGCCGGCAGACCCTCCGACCTCCGCAAGAAATGCCTTCCCAACGCGGGCTGCTCTGGGGCACTCCCAGCCTCCCACAGAGGGGGCCACGCTGGTTCATGTCAGAAGCCTGCCCCCACCCACCTGGTCACCTCATCGTGGGAAGAAACCCATGCAGGCTCGCTCTTTCTTTTTCTTTTTTGTCTTTTTAGGGTTGCATCCACAGCATATGGAGAGGTTCCTAGGCCAGGGGTTGAATTGGAGCTGCACTGACGGTCACGGCCACAACCACAGCGATGCCAGATCCAAGGCACATCTGCGACCTACCCATAGCTCATAGCTACGCGGGATCCTTAACCCACTGAGTGAAGCCTGGGATCGAACCTGCATCCTCAGGTATACTAGTCAGGTTCTTAACCCAGGGAGCCACAGCGGGAACTCCCCAAGCAGGCTCTTTCAACAGGACCCTTGCCAGGTCTGATCCCCTCCTGGAGTCCACTGATACTCCCAGCAGAACCACACTGAAACTGGGTGCTACCTGCCAGGCCTTAGTGACTGGGGTAGAGACCTGACACCGTTGCTCAGGGGCTCAATTAAAATGAACCACAGCAAGATGTCCTACAAATGGCACTGCTGAAACAGGACACTAAGCGGCTCCTTTCAAGCCCTGCCTCCATTATTCCAAACCAGTCTTTTCCCTTCTCCAACCTCAGGTGCCTGATCTGTGAAACAGGTGCACTGTTACCCATCTTGGGGAGTTGCTAGGAAGATCCAAGAGCAGGTCCTTGCAGCGCTGGACCCAGAGGGCCTAAGGAACATTGTCGCGTCACCCAGGAAGGACTAGAACATTCGTGAAGGGCCAGGCCTGGCCTGCTCTTTCCAAGAGGCAATGGGGCTTTGATTCTCCAGAGGAAGAGAGGTTCATGGACCCAGTGTGTTTCCATACACACCCTGTTCTTCCAAACACTAAGGCCTTTGTACAGGGACAGATAAGACAAAGTGAAAATAAATAATTTAAAAACAAGTAACGACAATAAATCTGAATATCATCAAAATGAAAAGTCTTTGTGCTTCCAAGGGTACCAACAAGAAAATCAAAAGACTGGGAGTTCCCTTGTGGCTCAGCAGGTTAAGGACCTGGCATTGTCACTGCAGTGGCTTGAGTCACTGCTGTGGCGCAGGTTCAATCCTGGCCCGGGCACTTCCACATGTCTCTGGTGTGGCCAAAATAAACAAATGAATAAATAAAGAGACAGCCCATAGAATGAGAGAAAATATGTGGAAATCATATACCTGACAAAAGACTCGGACCTAGAACATAAAAAGAACTCTTAGGATTCCACGTTAATAAGACAAACAACTCAGTTTCAAAAAACAGGCAAAAGATTTGAAAAGACTTTTCTCCAAAGATACGCAAACGGCCGATAAGCACATGAAACGGTGCTTGACATCAACAGTCATTAGGAAACTGCAAATCAAAACCATAATGAGATCGCACTTCCCAGCCACTAGGATGAATAAAAGCGAAAAGACAGAAAATGCCAAGTGCTGCAGAGGATGTGGAGAGATTGGAACCTTCATACACCGTGGTGGGAATGTCAAATGCTGCAGCCATTTTGAAAGTTGCCTGGACATTCTTCAACTGATTAAACATTGCATTAATATAGGACCCAGCAATTCTAAAACACCCCAGAGAGAGTAAAACAGATATCCATGCCAAAACTTGAACATGGATGTTCATAGCAGTATGATTCATCATAGCCAAAAATGGAAACATCCTAAGTGTCTATCAGTTGATGAGAAGATAAATAAAAAGGGGTTTATCCATAAAATGGAACACTACACAGTCATAAAAAAGGGACCACTGCCATCTGCTACAGCATGGATGAACCTTGAAAATATACTAAGTGAAAGAAGTCAGTCACAAAACCCCACATATTATATGATCCTATTTATATTAAATGTCCAGAAAAGGCAAATCCATAGAGACAAGAAGTAGACTAGTGATTGCCTAGGGTAGGAAGAAAGGGAAATAGGGAGTGTTGCTATGGGTTTGGGGTTTCTATTGGGGGTGATAAAATGTCCCGCAATCAGCTAATGGTGGTAGTTGCACAATCCTGTGAAGGTTGTGAAAAACCACTGAACCATGTGCTTTAATACAGTGAATTTTGGAGTTCTCTGGTGGCTCAGCAGGTTAAGGATCCGGTGTTATCAACTGAGGTGGCCTGGGTTTGATCCCGGCCAGAGAACCACCACATGCCATGGTGGTGGCCAAAAAACAAACAAACAAACAAAAAACCCCAACAGCGAATTTTTTTTTTTTTTTTTTTTTTTGGTCTTTTTACCTCTTCTAGGGCCGCTCCCACAGCATATGGAGGTTCCCAGGCTAGAGGTCTAATTGGAGCTTTAGTTACCAGCCTACGCCAGAGCCACATCAACGTGGGATCCGAGCCATGTCTTTGACCTACACCACAGCTCACGGCAACGCCAGATCCTTAACCTACTGAGCAAGGCCAGGGATCGAACCCACAACCTCACAGTTCCTAGCCGGATTTTTTAACCACTGAGCCATGACGGGAACTCCAACAGTGAATTTTATAGTATGTGAACTCTATAAAGCTAGCATTTTAAAAATAAAGCCTGTGGTGATGAATGATACATAGTATTGTTTTCAGGATCACCTGAAATATCAATAGTAATAACTGGACTATTTCCTGGCCCACCCCCAGGCTCAGAGCAACCCCGTCTCGTGACACCTGTATGACTTCTGATCTGTAGGTACCTGGAAGGTGAGCCGCCTAGATCTCAGAGCCCAGCACACATGTCTGATTCAAGCAGCTTCCGGACAGCTTCCCTGAGCTGCCAAGCTCAAGACTATCTACAGAACGTGCCATGCTCAGGGCTGTCTTGCCAGCACTGGAGATTAGCCTGCCACGTAGACCAAGTCTTCAGCTTGCAGGTAGGGGAACGTGGGGAGGATGCAATATTCCATATGCGGCCCCCCCTCCCCGACCCCGCTGCAGTCCTCCAGCCTCCCTGCTGGGCAGGAGAGACAGTGACTTGTCACATCAGGACCAAGGCACTTAAAGTTCATGTGCCTCCTTCACCCTCTCTTCCCCTGGGTGGTGGAAACCCGAGAGCAGCCAGGGTCTCTGGTCTTCACTCAGAAGAGACCTCATCCGATCATGCATGAGAAAGACATTTCTGGTGTGTGAAGCCCCTGAGATCTGGGGTTTGTTTGTTGTGGCAGCTAGCATTAATCATGCTGACTAATGCATTGCCTTTTAATGAGTCCAGCCTCTCTGGCCAGCCCTCGGCCTCTCACACCCCACAGCTGGTGTTCATGTCTGAACAATTTCCTCATTCGATGGCCTGATTTTGAAAGCACAGACTAGGGAGGGGAAACTCAGGCAAAGACCTCCCCTCCCCACCCCCGCCTCGGGACTGTCTTATTCGTACCAGCTCCTGGCTGGTATTTGGGACCCTCACCAGTACCTGGCCCATTTGACAGATGAGCAGCCGGAGGTACCGGGAGGTTAAAGCAGATTTCCCAGGAGGCCAGTCAGCACAAAGAGGCCAAGCCTGGCTTCCAACCCAGATCTACCTGGTTCTAAAACTCACTTTCTCATGGCACCTGCCGCCTTTGCATCAGATCTCAACAGCTTTCAGTCCATTCCAAAGGCCACCGGGAGCTCCTGTCCTCTAACCGCCCCCAGAGCAAAGCTGGCCGGGTACAGGCAACTGACGCAGGATCCTGGGCAGCGTCCAAGGCGTGGACTTAGCCTCCTGGGATGGACGCCTTCAAGGCAGGGTTTGGACAGCAACATCCCACAGGGAGCGAGAACTCGGCTCCAGGCACAAGCTTTGCCTTTGAGCAGGGACCTTGCAGCCAGAATCCCAGCAAACACACCCTGTCAGTCACCAGGTGACACAAGCCAGCTCCCCAAAGAGACTTTGGTGGGAGAGGGGAGGGGCTTGCAGAGAAAGCTTCCCAGGGCTCCCTCATTGTCTCATTCAAAGCCACGCATCCAGCACCATGCAGGAGGCAGGGGACACAGAAAACAGATGCCATCATCTGCCCAGTGAGCCAAAGACGGCCACCAAGAGCAATGGCCCTCTTCCTACACACACTGCCTTCCCTGGGAACCCCTGCACCCACTCGGTGACTCAAAATGGAAACCAGAGACTCACCTGAGACTTCTCTTGCCCCCCTCCCTTCACACCCACACCTGCCATCCTCCAAAGAGCTCCTCCTTCCTGACATTTCGCAAGGCCCGGCCCCCCAACCCCACAGCGGTGGCTGCAGCAGCCCCCGATGGCCTCCTGCCTCCAGCACCCCCTTCTCATCTCCCCGGCAGGAGAGACCATCCTACGTGGTATTCAGAGCCCCAGGGGCCCCCCACCACCCTTAGGAAGGTGTCAAACTCCCCACCATGGTTTTCTAGGTCCTGCCACCCAGAGGGTCCCATCTCTCACCGTTTCCCTCCTGTTAACCCAGACCTCCCCGCTCCACCAGCTTCCCCACCTCTGCACCCAGGCCTCTCACCCTCAGCACTATTGACATTTCGGGCAGATAATTCTTTGTTGCAGGGCCGTCCTGTGCATCGCAGGGTTCAGCAGCATCCCTGGCCTGTGTGCATTAGATGCTAAAGCACATCTCCCCAGGGTATCAATTGAAAACATTTGCAGACACTGCCAAAAGTCCCCTGGGGGGCAAAACCTCCCCAGGTGAGAACCGTGGCTCTAGACCTTTCGCATAAAAGGCCCTTCTCCTTTCTTTTCCTTTCCCTTTTTTTTTGTGTGGCATATGGGAGTTCCCGGGCTAGGGGTCAAATCAGAGCTGCAGCTGCCGGCCTCCACCACAGCCACAGGAACGCAGGATCTGAGCTGCGCCACCAACAGCTTTCAGCAACACCAGATCCTTAACCCACTGAGAAAGGCCAGGGATCAAATCTGTGTTCTCATGGCCACTGTGTCAGGTTCTTAACCCGAAGAGCCACAACAGGAACTTCCCTTCTCCTTTCATTTGCACCTGGCTTCCCCTGGTCATCACCTTAAAATTGAATTCAGCTGCATTAACTCCCAGACACCTCCCCAGATCGCCCAGACTGGTCTCGGTACAGCTTCCTAGGAACCCCCTCACCCCATTTTCCTGTGCACAATCCACCACTGCTCCCCTCACACTGCATTCGACCCATCTGGTGACGTGCTCTCAGCCCCTCTGTAGGGCGGGCTCCAGACACCCCCCAACCCCCGGGCATGGAAGCCCTGACCCCAGGGACCTGCAGAAGCACAACAGAGCGGGTGCTCAGAGACCACCCAGGTTGGAGTGACAGCTTCTGACCAGAGGCAGAATCAGCTCTGTGCCCCGGAGCAGAGGCTCAGAGGGAGAGAGTCGGAGCGGGGGCAGTGCCTTCCAAGTGAGGGAACTTGCAGGGAACAACCTGGACAAAGCAGACCAGGGCTGGATGTCAAGACGAGACTGGGAAATGGGGTGGCCAGAGCCCAGCGAGGGGCCTGTGGGAGAGGTAACTGGAGCAAAGATGCTGGAGGAGGAGGAGGTCAGGTCGTGAAGACCCTAGGAGATGCTCTGCAGCCCAAGATGTATTCAACAGGACGGGAAATTAAAAAAAAAAAAAAAGTTTAGGAAATGCTTTGTTAGCAGTTAAACGGGTTTCTTTTTTTTCTTTTTTATGGCCCCACCTGTGGCATATGGAAGTTCTCAGGCTAGGGGCTGAATCGGAGCTGCAGCTGCCAGCTTACACCACAGCCACACCAGATACTTAATCCACAGAACAAGGCCAGGGATCAAGCCTGCATCCTTATAGATACTAGTCAGGTTCATTACTCCTGAGCCACATTGGGAACTCCTACATGAATTTCTTTTTTGCAAGATTTCTCAGAGCCTCTTTTCAAGGGAGAGATGTAAGAAGCAGTGTTGCTCACAAGTAATTGATCACAGAGGTGTTTTTCCCACAGAGCTTCTTGAATGATCGGTGTCCCACTGGGCACCCTTTGGAAAATGCTGCTTGGAGCTGAGATGCATGTGCTGGACCTTCAGGAGGGGGTCCTTCAGGAGGAGGTAAGGTCTATCTAGGTTTGGGGACAACAGTTCTGGGGGTTTCTCGAAGGCCTCAGAGCCAGTGCTGCTGCATCTGGGGTGTCTGGCAGCCCTGAGAGGTTAAATGGACTCCTGAGAGAGTGACTCCAGAAGGACTGCTAAGGCAGCGTGAAATTCATTAGAGGAAAACAGTCAGCCCACGGCCGCTTGTTCCACCTCCCCCAGACCCCTGGGCCATAAATATGGTGTGGTTTAAATTTTTTAAATTGAGGAGTACTTAAGGAAAAAATGCTGGCAAGCTCCCAGGCACTTGTAAAACCATCAGAGCCGATGAAGGCTGGGCCCCATTCCTCCAGGAGGTGGAGGCAGCGTTGAGCAGGGGTAGGGAGGTCTGGAGAGCTCAGGTTGGGGTTCTGGGGCAGAGGCCTCCGCTCAAGGTTGGCCGGGGGGAAGAGAGGGCAGTGGCCCCCGCAGCAGCCCTGGGACTGGCCCGAAAGACCAGCAAGGCCGAGCAAAGGAACCACTTCATCCCCTGCAGATGTGCCAGGGAGGGGGCGGGGGCGGGGTGCAGACAGTGCCCCACGGGGAAAAGCCAGGGGCTCCGGGATCACCCCGGCCTGGGCTCAGCTCCCAATCATGTGACCTGGGACAATAACGGCCCCTCCTAAGCCTCCCAGTCCTCGTCTGGAAGAGGGAGCCAATGGAGTCACATCACACGGTGACAGCAAGACAGAGTGAGATGGTGTCTGCACACAGCGAGTCCTCAGTACATATCAGCTGCCATTGTTTGGGGGGAACCCAAGCAGGTGGGCAGCCCAAACGGGGGTGCGGATGGACAGCTAGATGGACAAGCTGAGCCACCGCAGAAACCACCTTCCCCGAGGGCAATGAGCGACTATCAGCTGCGAGGTCACAACAGGTTACCTGGCCCTCCGGGCCCTGCAGCCACCTGGAAACAGGACCATCTCCTCTCACCTCTCAGAGGCCAGAACCATCACAGACAGTGTCTAGTTGGCGTCTGGCTCACGTAGGTGCTCAGTGGTGAGCTGTCCTCATCCCCCTGGGGTACTCCCCCCCTGGTGGGGGGGGGGGGCTGCCATGCCGGGGGTGCTCATCCTGTGTCAACACAGGAGATCAAAAACATCTGCCTGCAGGAGTTCCCATCATGATGCATCGGAATCGAAGCTGACTGGCATCCATGAGGACGCAGGTTCGATCCCTGGCCTGGCTCTGTGGGTTAAGGATTGGCACTGCTGTGAGCTGTGGTGTAGGTCACAGATGCGGCTTGGATCTGGCATTGCTGTGGCTGTGTCTATGGCCAGCAGCTACAGCTCCGATTTAACCTCTAGCCTGGGAACCTCCATATGCTGTGGGTTGTGGCCCTAAAAAACAAAAACAAAACAAAACATCTGCCCGCAGCCTCAGCAACACGTCTGCAGCTGCAACTGTGGGTGAACAGGGTCTCCTCCTGGCCCATTTCCAACCTGAAGAATTTCACAGATGCCAACAGACCTGTACCTGGAACAAAGTGAGGCTGTGCAGCCTGGAGGCCCTGCAGGCAGAACAGGCAGCTGGTGTGCCCAGGGCCACCCCTGTGCAGGGTGCCCAGCCCTGTCTAGCGTCAGGTGGCGCTTATGAAATTAATGCTCTTGCTTCTGAAAGTGCAAAGGCACTAGGGGTGCTTGCCCTTCCGTTAAGAGATATGTGTGATTATGACGGAGACAGAGGCTGAGAAACAACAAAGGGAAGCCACTGCAGGTGGTGCCTCTGGAGAAAGTGACACAGGTGATACCTTTGTGGGGAGGCTGGGCTGATCCCCAGGAGATGTCCACTGGTCGCCTGCAGATACTGGAGGCAAGCACACCTGATTGGGAGCAAGGTCTCAGGGCAGCACGAGCTGCCCTCATCCCATGCTCAGGCCCCTGGGCCCCCTCTCCCTTACATCCGAGGGGGCAGTGAGGCTGTGAGGTAGGACCAGGGCTGCCCAGGACCCCTGCGCCCCCTGCCGAGAAGGACAACGAGGTGAGGCTTACTTGCCTTGAGGGACGTCCACGTTGTGTGGATAAAACATATAAAACTATGTAGAAACCATCCATAAATGCAGGGGAGAGGACGAGGCCTGATTGTAAACTCGGATGGAGCTGCTACGGGTTTAAGCCCCTCATGACACCTGCTGGAGGAGCTGCCATTTGTGACCTGGATTCCTTCTGTCTCCAGTCCTACCTCTGTCCCCTGAGCAGAAGCCAACCTGAGGCGCCGCCGCATCCATGCTTAACTGTACTCATCACCACTGCCATCAACAATGGACCCAAGCCATCGGGGTGCTCCTAAGGTGGGCTCGGGGTGGCCCCTCACCCTTCAGCACACTCTGGAACGCTTCAGAACACTCTGCATTCCCCTGTGTGTTCACCTGAGGGGGCCTCTACCCACACAGCTTCAGCCAGCCCTTTCCTCCTAATCACCCCAGGACCCTTCCCCTTACTCGACCCCTCGGAACCACCCCTGTTAGGCCATTTCTTCAGGGCACTTGGACCCCTGCCTCAGCCGAGCCTCCACTGGTCCTACCACAAACACTGGAGCAGGCAGCATGAGGGCCCCAAGAAGCAGCCCTCCCTGCCCCAGACCTGGCCTGGCCACCCACCTCAGCCCTGCCAGGCGTGGGTGCCCTTGGAGAAGGAGAAGTCTGGACGTAAAGGCAGCCGCTGGCCAGGCGCTCTCCACGTGGCCTGGCCCAGATCTGGGGGGGTCCGTATTCCAGCATAAGGCCTCCCACTCCTGCTATGGGGCTTGGGGGGCCTCTTACCTTTGGGGTGAGGTACTTGGTCATAATCTCTTTCCCTTTTTCTCCCAGTTTTTCATCTGGAGTAACTTCATATTCTGCCTAAAACAGAAGGAAGAGAACAATGATAGATTTCCTCACAAGCTTCTTTTTTTTTTTTTTTTTTTTTTTTGTCTTTTTGTCTTTTGTTGTTGTTGTTGTTGCTATTTCTTGGGCTGCTCCCGTGGCATATGGAGGTTCCCAGGCTAGGGGTCTAATCAGAGCTGTAGCCACCGGCCTACACCACAGCCACAGCAACGTGGGATCCAAGCCGCGTCTGCAACCTACACCACAGCTCACAGCAACGCTGGATCGTTAACCCACTGAGCAAGGTCAGGGACCGAACCCGCAACCTCATGGTTCCTAGTCGGATTCGTTAACCACTGCGCCACGATGGGAACTCCCTCACAAGCTTCTTAGAGTTGGAGAACCTTAGAGGTTCCTGCAGAAGACATCCTGGAGGTCGCCTTACCCATCTCCTCTTGGGCAGGGCAGGGAGCTGAGGCCTGGGGAGGAGAGGGGCCCCGACGTCCAGCTGACTCTGCTGCAGCCCAGGACGTGCTAGAACAGCAGCAGCACGTGAGAGTCACTGGGAGCAAACGCTGGTGCTCGGGCCCCACCCTGCACCGACGGAGTCAGGCCCTCTGGCATGGGGGCCGGGCAGCCAGGCAGCTGGGGTTGAGAACCACCAAGCTAGGTAACTCAAAGGAAGCCCCTGGAAAATAACAGGAGCCACCAAACTGTAAGGTCCTGAGAGGCTGCCTGAGATCACACAGACCCTACAAGCAGCCTGACTTGGGACAGTTTCTTCAACCTTGGTAAAATGCAGATGTTGGAGTTTCCAGGTGGTACAGTGGGTTAAGGACCTGGCATTGTCGCTGCTGTGGCTTGGGTCCCTGCTGTGGTGCCAGTTCAAACCCTGGCCCCGGAATTTCCACATGCCTCAGGTGCAGCCAAAAAATAGCAAAGCAGATGGAAAAAGCACCTATGTGTAGAGTGATTGTGCAGAGAAAGTGTGATAAAGCCGGGCACACGATAAATACTCAATTAATAGTTCCCTTACAGAGTTCCCATTGTGGCTCAGTGGGTTAAGCACCTGACTAGTATCCATGAGGATACAGGTTGGATCCCTGGCCTGTGAGTTAAGTGTCCCACGTCGCCATGAGCTGTGGTGTCGCAGCTCGGATCCTGCATTGCTGTGGCTGTGGCATAGGCCGGCAGCTGCATCTCTGAGTCAACCCCTAGCCTGGACACTTCCCTATGCTGCAGGTGTTGCTGTAAAAAGCAAAAATAAAATAAAATTAAATAAAATAGTTCCCATACTTATCATTATAATCACTACGCTCTGCAAGAGAGGACAACAATACGCACTGCTGTACCTTTTACAGCTTTTCAGTTGAGAAAGTGATCACACGGAGGTTTTTCAGATGCTCTTATTTGAACCTAAAAAGAGCCCAGGTAGTGACACGGGAAGACAGGGGAGGGCAGGGGCTGCTGGTGCACCCCCCCATCCGCATGTAAAGATCAGGGGGTCTGGCAGAGTTGCCCAGCGTCACTCAGGGGGACGTGGCAGGGCCTGGCATTGGACCTCCAAGCTCAAATCCCTTCTTTAACACCAAGGAATTTAGAACCCAGATTGCTGGCCGAGCCAACGGGAAGAAAGAAATGAGGCCTTGAAAGACAGACCGTTTTATCTCTCTCCACCCATGAGGGGCTCCTTCATGGGCACTGACCCACTTGCCAAGTGGATAAAAGGCCTCGAGTTAAGGAGAGGCCTGGGTGAGCCTGCCTTTCTCACTTAAACAAGGGAACTAATTGCAAATTGTTTAAAACCACGTGGGGTTAGAGCTCTGTCTCCCTGGCCTGGTTCAAGACAGACTTTCAACCCAGCCTCTGGGGTCAATCTCTCCCCAGGCCAGCCTGGAAGACCCTCCCGGGCTGGAGCTGCATCTCTAAGGGGACTGAACACAACTGCTCACCTATTTTCCAGGGGGGAGGAGAGATGCTCCCAGAGCCCAGCTGCCCTGGAAACCCTGCCTGGTGGTCTGGCGCCCCGGGAATATACCCAAAATGCTTTGCAGGGCCCAGGCCACAGGCAAATGGCCGACTACCTTTGGGGGTAACTCAATCCCATGCAGAACCCTGGATTTGCACTGTCCCAAAATATATCCGGGAAGGCGGCTCTATTTAACCAAACGGAGGCCCGAGACTCACTAATCAGCCTCAATAACCAGCTGAAAATATTATTGCTCTGGGTATTAAAACCCACGTTAAAAAAATAACACCACTTTCAGGTCAGCCTCCTCCCAGCAGAGGCCCGGCTGGGCAGCTGGGCGCCACGGTTCCACAGGGAGGCAGCCGGGAGCACGCGGGGACAGGCACCCCAGGCCGGGATCAAAAGCCCTTTCTTTGAAAGTCCATGTCAGGTCACCACCACTTGAAGAGCATTTGTGTTGGGAGGCAGAAAACCAACAGAAGGCCTCCAGCTGGGCTTTCCACACCGATTAAGTCACCTGGAGTGACAGGCCGTGTCTCCACGGTGACCCCCGAGAGGGGCTCATGGGGGACCCGTTTTAGAGGCCACCTACCGAGCAAAGGCACCATGGCGGCTGGGCTGGGCGGGCAGAGCCCCCGCAGGTCACACGACCCGAGGCGGGGGACCACCCGGGAACCCACGGCTAAGGGAACACTCTCGCCCAGGTAGTGGGCAAAAGCTGCTGAAATCAGCTTAAACCAGAAAACATGAGCAGCAAATAAGAGGTTGGGTTGGGCCAATGGCCTAGAATTTTACAAGGAGAGTGGGCTCTGGAAGTGGCAGCCAGACAACAACTTCAATGAGCAGAGAGGTAAACCGCATGCAAGGATGCCCACGTGACCTCCAGCTGGAAGGGTTCTCCCCGCCCAGAGACGGCCTGGGCTTGTCCCCTCCCCCTCGGTCCAGCAGCGGGTACACGCCATCCTCCCGGCTGTACGGCCCAGGACACCTCCTCCTGCCCAGCGTTCAGTCCTAAGGGCCAGGATTGAAAGAGCTCCTCCAACAACCCACGGGGGACGTCTCTCTTCCCCAGATACATGCACGGTGCCAGCCAAGGGAGGCATGTCCTGAGCCCTCTCTCTGCACCGTGATTGATGCCAGACGCGGGAATGGCCTTTGGGGAGGAGGGGCTGTAACACAAAGAGCAAACTACTACACTGAGTTAAAGCAAAAAGAATCATTTATATCCACGCCTGCCAAGGAGTATAAACATCTGTGCACACCCTAGTTCACAAGCCGAGTGTTTCGTTCTCTGGGCCAGCTCCAGGCGCATCAGCCGTCTCAGAAAACGCTCAGGAAAGCATGTCCTCGCTGTTAAAACACATTTCCCTCGGATGATTTTTCAAAACACGAAGCCTGCAAACCGGCACAAGGGGGCCTGCCATGCGTTCACAGACGCCGGCCCTGGTTCACAGAGCGGCGTCTGAGCTGAATTCCTCTCGGCCTCTGACTAACTTGAGATGTCACCTCCTTCTCCCGGGAGACCTTCTCCTGCCCTGACAGGAAGATGAAGTCAGAGCGGCTCTGAGGTCTCGCCACCTCCGGCTTCTGTAATTACCGATGTGGTCAGCTTTTCCAGCGTCCTCGCGGTGGGGGCAAGTGACGCGGCCGGGGGCTGGCAGTGCGGCTCCCGTGGCCCTGGCTGGAGAAGCACCAGCGCCTCCCCCGGGGGCCTGGGCGGCGTCTTGCCTGTGTGGACTGTGAGGGCTGGGGGTCTCCATTTGTCCCCTGGAGTCACTCTCTGCCCCGCTGTGGGGACTCATCTGCTGGCTCCCTCCCTGCCTGGGCACCCCTGGGGGTGGGGGGCTCCTGGACCCCCTTCTGAAGCCCCAGCTCTCGCAGCTGTCTGCTCCCACTCCTGCAGGGATCAGCCCCCTCCCCTGCCAAAGAGCCAGTGGAGGCAAAGGCTCAGGTGACCACGACAGCCAGGACTCACTTCCGTACCTGGCCCAGCCCTCTGTCCACAGCCCTTCATCAGGCTCTGTCTCATCCACAGCTGAGCAAGCCATCCCTCTCTGGCGGGGACCCTCACTGAGGCCCTGAACAACGCTGCAGTGGGTCCTCCCCCCTCCCGTTTCCCCCCCCCAGTGAGAATGAAGATGCGCTGTAGACGGGGGTTCCTCCCCCCAGGGCCCCAGGACCCGATGGGCCTGGTCAGCCCCAAGCCAGTGCCCGCCTGGACAGTGTTCTCTGATCTCTGGCTCCACGTGAGTCACCCCCTCGGGCCTGGGTCAGGAAGGGGCTCCCATGGCCCAGATTCCCTGGGACGGGCCCTGAGAGAGAAAGGAAGGAGGAGAGGACCCCTGGCCACGTGGAGTACAGACAGTGGTGGAGTGACCCCAAGGTGGCGGCACCACAGCCACCAGCTCGAGCGACACATCTTGGTGGAGGAGAACTTGGAAAAGTAGTTAGGAGGGAAGGGTGCTAAGCCTCTCCTCCGGGAGGTGACAGATTTACTAGCCGCAGGTGGTCCCATGGCAGAGGGGCTGTGCTCTCACCTCCTGTCTCCCATCTCTCTTCTGGGAGCCTCGGCCCTGAGGGGCTCTCTTCCCCTCCTACATCCCACTCCCACCCCCGCCGCCTGCACTGCCCCTGGCACCGCCTAGCTGCTCCTCCCCTCCCCCCAGCCCCTGGAATTATTTCTCTGCCCTCACTCCCCCTACAGCTCAGAAGGCCACCATGCAAAGGTCTTTCAGTTCTAAGTGGAAAGAATCCCAACCTAACCTAATTCAGGCAAAACGGTAATCTCTGCGCTCCTGGAGCCAAGGATGGAATGAGCAACCGAATTGTGGGGAAAATGGAAATACTGCCTGGCCCCACACAAAGGAACAGGGGCATCAGCCCATCGGGAACCCACTCGTGTGTGTGTGTGTGTGTGTGTGTGTGTGTGTGTGTGTGTGCGTGTGTGCGTGTGTCTCATTCTCCCTCAGTGCTGCCTGGCTCGCTCCACAGGTAAGAAATACGGCAGGCGGGTTTACGAGAGAAGAAGTCTCTAAGCCCCAGAGAAAGGACTCATTGACCTGCACTGGCTCACAGGCTCATCCCTGCTCCAGTCAGCTGTGGTTTTCAGGTGACATCATTAAGGACATGGCAGCTTCACGCTGTTTGGGACACACACTGTTTGGGAGTGTGGGTGGGGCACCCAGGAGACTGGACAACCCCATAGATGTCCACTCTACGAACCCACTTTATAAATGGTACTTTTTCAAGTTGACCCTGCTCCCCAGGGTCTGGCTTTACCAGCTGTTCTGAGGCTTTTTAGCTCCGTCTGAACAATGAAGAATGATTTCCACCCAACCCCCACCTCTTTTGGGAGATCACAGCAATGATAGAAAGACAAAAAGAGATACTAGGTATAGTTCAAAAATAAGAACAGCAGAATATTTAGTTTCCCTGGTGAGGCATTTCAAATCATATTACAACAAAACTTCAGGGTAATGACATAATCTGAAACCGGGTAAGAGCCCGCTAATTTCAAGGGATTTTCCATGGTTCTGGACTGATGACTATCTTAGAGTAACTTTCAGCATCGCTTGATGTGAGATCCCATTCACTGTAACCGCATCTTTGTAGTCGCCAGTCTCCAAGATGGAGATTTTAAGAATCCCTGCCCCCTGCTATTCAGTAGCTCTTGAGAAGGCTCTTTCCAGACTTGAATGGGACTAACCCATGTAACCACTACAATATCAGGAATATGATAGCATGGAACCCCTGAGATCAGACTGTAAAAGACACTGGAGCTTCTACCTTGCTCATCCGGATCACTCGCTCTGGGGAAAGCCAGACATGTTAGGAAGACACTCAAGCAGTCCATGGAGAGGCTCCCATGGGAGCCAACTAAGGCCTCCAGCCAACAGCCAGCACCAACCTGCAGGCTGGGTGTACACGCCTGGAAACAGATGCAGCTTTCAGATGACTGCAGCCCAGCCAACATCTTTATACAACATTTACAGAGACCTTGGGCCAGTAGCCCCTCAGTTAACCACTTCCAAATCCTTGACCCACAGAAACTATGAGATAAATAATCGTTTAATACTATATCAAGCCGCTAAGTTCCGAGATAATAGATAATGAATACTTGATAGGTATCTGAAGTCATAGCTGGTATCACTTACTTTGCTTAAAAAAATATTCTTTCTGGGAGTTCCCGTCGTGGCTCGGCAGTTAACGGCTAGCATCCATGAGGATGCGGGTTCGATCCCTGGCCTTACTCAGTGGGTTAAGGATCTGGCATTGCCGTGAGCTGTGGTGAATGTCACAGACACGGCTCAAATCCCGTGTTGCTCTGGCTCTGGAGTAGGCTGGCGGCTACAGCTCCAATTGGACCCCTAGCCTGGGAACCTCCATATGCCACAGGTGCGGCCCTAAAAAGACAAAAAAAGAAAAAAAAATGTTCTTTCATGTTCTTTCTGGAGGAGTTCCTGTCACGGCACAGAAGAAACGAATCTGACTACGATCCACGAGAATGCAGGTTCGATCCCTGGCCTCGCTCACTGGGTTAAGGATCCGGCATTGCCGTGAGCTGTGGCGTAGGTTGCAGGTGAGGTTCTGATCTGGTGTTGCTGTGGCTGTGGTGCAGGCTGGCAGCTACAGCTCTGATTTGACCCCTAGCCTGGGAACCTCCACAGGTGCAGCCGTAAAAAAAACCAAAAAAAAAAAGTTATTTCTGGAGTTCCTGTCGTGGCACAGTGGAAATGAATCCAACTACTATCCATGAGGACATGGGATTGATCCCTGGCCTCGCTCAGTGGGTTGGGGATCCCATGTTGCTGTGGCTGTGGCACAGGTCAACAGCTGTAGCTCCAATTCAACTCCTAGCCTGGGAACCTCCATATGCCACAAGTGAGGCCCTAAAAAGCAAAAAAAAAAAAAAAAAAAGTTCTTTCTTTTCAATCTTTCATGCAATTGGAAAACTAGCTCCATGAGGGCAAGAACTCCTCCTGCTCCCTCTGTAGTTTCCAACTGCTGGAACGGAGCATGACACATTGGAGTCTGTCTATAAATGTGTGCTGAGTAAATCGCACCCAATACGGGCCACACCTCCCCCATCCCAAAGAGAAGAGACCTGAGAATTTTAACTCATCCCACTTGGGGACTGGAGTGTTTTCAAGGAGCTGAGATGCCATCAAGGCTCCCAGAAAACAATCTAAAGAAGTATCTCAGTCGTTAAGAGGTCCATGGCAAGACCCTATTGGGCTTTGGAGGTTAACATGAGCCTCGAACCTCTTCCGATGCCCTGCCTGGCGGGGCAAATCTTTACCATCCAGGAGCCAAATCCACTCAAAGGCTTGACTTGGGTCATGGACTCTACTTCTCTGTGGGAAGGCAATAGGGGATCCTTCTCAGGCTCTCAGGAGCCTTTTGACTACAGAGTCTCAGGGCTGAATTACCCTGCAGTCTGAGGAATGATGCACAAACTATTCTGCTGCCCCTGCCCCTCCAAATCACCCAGGCCCCATTTTATTTATTTAAAACAATTTTTAGGGCCACAGGTGCAGCATATGGAGGTTCCCAGGCTAGGGGTCAAATCAGAGCTGCAGCTGCCGGCCTACACCACAGCCACAGCAACGCAGGATCTGAGCCGCATCTGTGACCTACACCACAGCTCTCAACAACGCCGGAGCCTTAACCCACGGAGAGGGGCCAGGGCTCAAACCCGCATCCTCATGGAAACTAGTCGGGTTCCTTTCCACTGAGCCACCACGGGAACTCCCAGGCCCCATTTTAAAACAGCCACTGTCTTCCGGTTGAGACTCTCAGTCCTCAGGACTGTGCAAAGGAGCAGCCCTTCCTGGGAGCTACGTCAGAGCCCAGCAAGGACGGGCTATTTTTAATAAACGCCACTTGGTAGACGTTCAACACAGAGGTGTGAACGGTGTGGATGGCACCGGCTCAGCCGGCGGGCACTGGAGCTGTGAACACCACCGGGGACACCGCCACCTCCTCCCTCCTCGGACCTTCAGTCAGAATGGAAGGGGAAAAAACGTATTTCAGGCGATCGTTGCGCCAGCCCTGGAAAACTCAATAAAGTCTTCGTGCGTAAAAGAGGTGCTTCAAAGACCCATCATTTGACGTCAGGATGGGCAATGAAAGGCCTTGCTAATTCCCGGAGATGCAGACAAAACGTCAGGGGATGGGGCGAGCCTCTCGTGAGCGGCGCCTTCGTTAAAGCGTATGTCAAGAGCATCTGGCGCGTCAGCACGGGGAGCCAGACTCGCGTTTCCTTTCCAAAAAGAGAGCTCTTGGTACAGACCCAGCGAAAGGGAACGTCTGCGCGACCAGAATGAAAAGAGGCATCTACTGGATTTTTCTTCCTCTTCTCAAACTGACTGTTAGCGTCTAAGAAGACACGTGGCTGGAAAATTCCACTGGCTCCTGGGCTTAGCCTTGCCCTCTCGGCCGCATCAACTCTCCAGACAGGTCCCGAAGCTGCCGATGCCACATCTCTTCCAAACAGGGAGCAGCCTGGGTCCCGGGCCCAGACTTTGGTCCTCGGCTCCTCCATCCACGTTCACCTCCTTGCTGAGCTCATCCAGCCCCTGGCTCTAAAGACCAGCTCTAGGGTGACAACTCCCAATTTGCTATTTCCATCCCAGAACGTTCTCTCAGACTGCAGATTCGAACAGCCACCTCCTCTTAAACATCTCCACTGGGACGGACGTCTGACAGACGCTTGAAGCTGGCTGTGCCCTGAATCAAGCTCCCGAAGACCCTTCCTCAGACAAGCCTCCCACAGCCTCGCCCTCCCTTCAACCTTCCATTTATTCAGGTCAACACTAACGCTTCACTCTCACTTCAGGGCATCAGAAAATATTGTTAACTCTGCCTTCAGAATGTGTCCCCAGTCCTACCGCCTGTCACCACGGCTGGCTGCTTCCACACTGGCTTGAGCAACTAGCAACTACCAGTTCTCCACCATCAGAATCCCCCACTCTGAACCTGTACCCCCCCACCCCGTCCCCGCTGCCCGGTAGCCTCTTCCCAATACAGGAGCCAGAGGGATGCTTTAAGCACCTAAATCAGGAGTTCTCGTTGTGGTGCAGAGGAATTGAATCCGACTAGTATCCATGAGGAGGCAGGTTCGATCCCTGGCCTCGCCCAGTGGGTTGAGGATTCGGTGTTGCCGTGAGCTGTGGTGTCGGTTGCAGATGTAGCTCGGATCCTGCGTTGCTGTGGCTGTGGTGTAGGCTGGCAGCTGCAGCTCTGATTTGCCCCCTCTAATTTGAACTTCCATTTGCCACAGGGGTGGCCCTAAAAAGCGAAACAAAAACCACAAAACCAAAAAACCCTAAATCAGACCATGCCACTGCTCTGCTCAACCCTCCAGCAGCTCCCCTCTTCAATCACAGGCAAAGTTCTTTAATGGAATGAGGTCTTGTGTGATGGTCACCCCTCTTAGACCCCTCTGTCCTGGCTCCATCCACTCCAGCCTCGGACACCCTGCCTCTGGGCCTTTGCACTGGCTATTCCCACCTGTGCGCTCTGCTACCACGTCCTTCCGGCCAGCGCAACTCCTTCTAGCCCTCAGTCACATGTCACCCTCTCAAAAACATCTCTGTTGACCACCCTATGAATGCCACAGCCAGCACCCCAGCTGCATGCTCCCAACACCCCCCCAACCTGATCCAGTTTTTCTTTCCCCATCACCGTCTAACATTCCATGTCATTTACTCACTACGCTTATGGTTGGTGGCCTCTCCCTGGATAGAACGTGAACACTGTTAGGGCAGAGATCTTAGTCCATTTTATTCACTGATTTATCCCAAGGGCCTAGAACGGTGCCTGGCAGACAGTATTTTTGTGAAATGAATGAAAGACTGAGAGAATGGTCGGGAGCATGGGACTGCTCTTCCTGCCCCAAGTGAAGGCCTTGCCAGGGTCATGGCTCTGGGACCCCATGAAGAAGGGAAACCAAGACCTGGGGCCTGCTAAGAGCTCACCAAGCTGCCTGGAGCCCTGAGGCCTCTAAGAGCCTGGAAGGTGGGCTGCGCTGGGGACTTTGGGTGGATTCTTGGCCAGCAGCCCCCAAGTCTGATGGCCACAAAGGCCCTTACAGAGGTGGCTCCCCAGTGGTGTGAAATAGGTCCAAACCTGTCAACTCACACCCAAATCAGACTACAGAACTCCCCCAGCCTGGCTACCAAAGTGGGCTTGTGACAATCATGACAGCTTGGCTTTTTGGACTCCTGGGTCTTGTTTTAAAGAAATCCAATCTGGGAAAAATATGGCACATCACTACACAAGGTCATGATGAGACTGCAAACGGATTCATGGTAGGTCTACTTTTTTTTTTTTTTTAAGCAAGCAAAGACTTTATTAAAGGAAAGCAAATAGCTCCCAGGGCTACTTTGGGCGGGGGGGAGAGCCCCCCAGGTCTACCTTAAACAACAAACCTACCCCACCACAGACCCTGGAAAGCCACCTAGAGGCAGCATGCATGATGCAGAGACTGGACCGGGGGCCATAAAACCTGTTCGGGCCGTCCTCTGCCGCTCACTCTTGGTATGACTCTGGCCAAGTTACCAGCCCCCAGTGGGAACACGTCCTCAGCAGTGCCCACCTGTCAGGTGTGGCGTCGTGAGGGATCAGAGGTGATGAGCTCCACATATGCCACCAAGAGACCTGCCGTTAGTGGAGGAGGCAGGCATCCAACTCAAGCCCTGCTGGCTGCACTCACTGGGCACCTGTGACGTGCAGGACGCTGCTCTGTGTAAGCCTGGGCTCTCCTCAACACTGCCACCACCATCAGGTACAGCCGTGTCCCCGCTTACAGATGAAGGCGTGGGGGAGAGTAGGGTGGAGCTCTGCCCACATTCTCCGGGCGCCAGCATCTGCCTCAGGGGCCTGCATCCCCCTTGTACCATTTCGCCAGCACAGCCAGTAACGAGGCTCAGGTGCGTGGCACGGCCAGCCACCCAGAGGGATAGCAGACGGGGAAGGCTCCAAGGGCAGAGTACAGGGGGACCAGGGGGCATTCACCAGGCAGAGGGGTCCTGGAGGCATTTCAGGCAGCAAGAGGGAGGGAGTCCGAGAGGTTTCAATCAGCTGGGCAAGTCAGATCCATCACAAGCAGGATGGGGCCAGGATGCAGGGCTAGAGAAAGACCGGGGGAAGGCCAAGGACGAAAGGGCAGCAGGGGTGGGCTGGGGAAGGTCTAGTACGTCAGCCACAGAACTGGGGCTTTGTCCTGGATGTCAGTGTTTCCTAACCCTGGACACACCCACAGTACAGGCCTGGGAGATTTAAAAAGTGCCTGACGTCTGGCGCAAACAATGGCCAATCCAGTGGTAGTGGGCACCCTAGTGCCAAACTGTAGTCTCCAAATACCATTTCCCAGTAAAAGGAACCAGGCTCCTTGGAAAGATGATGAACTCCAGGTGTCGGGTGGGAAATACACAGGATGAGCCCGGAATATTGCATCTACCAGAGAGAAGGCTGCTGAGGACCGCTGGGTCTTTTCAAGGGCTCAGAAGCCAAGCCGAATGGTTCCCACAGGCCAACGATGAAACCATTGAGCACCGGTGCATAAAAATGCCCCAGTTTATTTTTACTTTATTTTTTTGCTTTGGGGGCCCACACCTGGAGCATTCTGGAAGTTTCCAGGCCAGGAGTCTAATTGGAGCTACAGCTGCCAGCCTACACCCCAGCCACAGCAACGCCAGATCTGAGCCATGCCTGTAACCTACACCACAGCTCATGACAATGCCAGATACTTAACCCACTGAGTGAAGCCAAGGATCGAACCTGCATCCTCATGGATATTAGTTGGTTTTATAACCCACTGAGCCACAATGGGAACTCCAAAATGGCCCATGTTTAAAACTAGTTAAAACACTAATTGGTTACCACTACTGGAGGATGCTAATGAGCCAATTTGGTACTTTGGAAAGAATCAAGCATTTTCTTGCCTTTTTTTTTTTTTTTTTGCCACACCTATGGCATGTGGAAGTTCCCGAACCAGGCATCACACTTGTGCCACAGCAGTGACAATGCTGGATCCTTAACCTGCTGGGCCAACAGGGAACTCCCAATCCCCTCCTATAGGAATTCTACCACCGGGTAACCAAACAGTAATTGAAAGGAAGTGTTTCCCAGGATGCAAAAGAAGAAGGAACAGTAGCCTGAGAATGTCTCCATGTTACAACCGCTAATGAATCAACAGGTGTAGGGGCTGAATATCAATGGCTGCTACCATCTCAAGAAGACAGACAATCACATAGGTCCCCAAGCAGAAGAGCATGAAACCACTTACGATGTCAGTCCCACCACCACCAAACGGAAACTCAACCTGACCAAGTTTCCAGATCCAATGAGCAATTTACAAGAAACACAGAGGAACCTATTAAGTGATACACGGGGGTGAGAAGACAAAATTCAAACTGTGGGACGCTCTTGGAGATAGATGGTTGTAAAACTGTGAAAACATGCATTTATAAAAAGTATGAGGAAATCAGAAACTTCTACATGGATGAGTATTTGATGCTAGGAAAGAATTCTATTTTTTTAGCTGTGATAATGCTATTGTGGTTTTTTCAGTTCAAGAGCCCGCCTCGTTTAGAAATACATCCTGAAATGTTTACAGATGAAACGACATAAGTGAGATCAGCTGCAGAGTGCTACAGAGGGGAGGACGTGGGTGAAACAGGACTGGGCGTGAGTTCGTAATTGTTGAGGCGGGGTGAGGGCTGCATGGGGGTTCATTATGCTGCTCTGCGGACTTTTACTTTTTATAGTTTGAAATTTTCCATAGTAAAGAGTTATGAAAATACGAGGCCCCATCCCCAGAGATTCAAGTTAATGAGACTGGGCTTCAGCTCAGGCACTGGCATGTTTTTAAGGCGCCCCAGGTGTTTGTGCTGCTCGGTTGAGGCTGAGAACCATGGAAATCGCCCGTGCGCGTCATGCGAGATCCTGCACGGGGACCAAGACAGAGGCTGTGGAGGGGAGGGCACGGGGCTGGGAGAGGTCAAGGGGCCAGGCATGTGGTCCTTGATCAGGCTGGGTAAGGAATGATGGGAAGGGAGGAGCCAAGAACAAGGCAAAGATTTCAGGCTTGGGTGATGGAGGGTGCCAGTCACTGGAAGAGGGCACCTGCCAGCACTGGTAGCCATGGGGACCTGGGGAAAGATGCTGAGTTGGCTAAGGAGCTGTTGACTTGGAGGGGCCCATGGGACTTCCAGTAGGCACATTCAGTGGACAGTCTGGAAAGTAAGTCTTGAGATCCACAGTGAGACCCAGAAGCAGACAAAGAAACTTGGGGCCCACAGGGCTGTCCCCCAAACCAAGAGAGAGGCCGGGATGCCAATGACGGCATTAGAGCCTTTAGGAAGCAATAGCACCTTGGCCCCCTGACTTGGAAAGTGCGCCTGGTCGACCCCATTCCTTTCAGGACCGACCTCCATCCTTCACCTCCACACGCCTTGTCCACCTTCTGGACAGACACCCGAAGGGCAGTAGGACAGAATGAGGTGCCCTGCTGTCTGGAACAGGTGCTGGGGAACTCCTGCATCTCCCTACATCGCATCCTAAAAGCCCACAGAGATCAACCAGCATTTTTCTTTTTCTTTTTTTAGGGCTGCACCTGCGGCATACGGAAATTCTCGGGCTAGGGGTCGAATCAGAGCTATAGGTACTGGCCTATGCCAGATCCGAGCCACTTGAGATCTGGACCACTTGAGATCCGAGCCACGTCTGCAATCTATACCGCAGCTCACAAAGATGCTGGATCCTTAACTCACTGAACAAAGCCAGAGATCGAACCCACATCCTCACAGACACTATGTTGGGTTCTTAACCCACTAAGCCACAAGAGGAATCCCCTACTGTTTTTTTCTTAAATTGAAGTCTAGACGATTTACAGCGCTTCAGGCATAAAGCAAAGTAATTCAGTTACATACATTTTTTTCAGATTCTTTTCCATTATAAGTTATTATAAGACATTGACTATAGTTCCCTGTGCTATTCAGTAGGTACTTTGCTGTTGATCTATTTTACATATTGGAGTGTGTATCCCATATTCTCAATTTGTCCCTTTTCCCTTCGGTAACCATACTTTGTTTTCTATATGCGTAAGTCTATTTCGGTTTGTAAATGCACTCATTTGTATCATTTTTTAAAGATTCCATATATAAGTGATATGATATTTGCCTTCCTCT
Source organism: Sus scrofa (assembly GCF_054392235.1). Classification (NCBI taxonomy): domain Eukaryota; kingdom Metazoa; phylum Chordata; class Mammalia; order Artiodactyla; family Suidae; genus Sus; species Sus scrofa. The sequence goes on along the minus strand of NC_139396.1, from coordinate 151,941,788 downwards.
GTCTGACTTCATTTAGTATAATAATCTCTAGGTCCATCCATGTTGCTGTGCATGGCATTATTACATTCTTTTGATGGCTGAGTATCATTCCATTTGTTAAACAAATGAATGACCGATAGATCTGAAGGCAGTTCCCCTGGTATCAGTCACGAGCTGGGTGCCAGCAGCCAGTACAGCCAGCAGCTGTCAGATTGGCTTGAAATGGCCAACATATGCTCCTTCCACAAACATTTACTAAATGTCTGTATGTGACAGGCACAATGCCAGGCAGGGGTGAACTGGAAGCCCAGGGTCCGGGCCTCGGGGAGCTTGCATTCTAGTGGGCAAGCAAGTGGGAAACAAGTATGCAAATAAACACAAGCTTTGGAATTTGAGAAAATGGGTGCTCAGCTGGAAAAGGGGCCTGGAAATCCAAGAGTTACCATGGGGTGTTGGGAACACCACCCAGCTTCCTAGGTGCTCTTGCATAATAGCCAGGATCTTGGAATCAGAGAACTGACAGGACCTCAGCAACAGCGACAAAGGCCCAGAGGGAGAGGTGGCCCTCCACAGTCATGCAGCCGGTGACAACCTGGAGACACGTCTGCATTCGCAAAGGCTGCACTGGCAGTTTCTCAAGCAACATGTTTGTCCTCTATCTAAGCTGTGTGGTCTCTCTTTGCACAAAAATGATTGCTGATCACAAAGGGCCCAAGGGCTCCCCCCACCCCAAGGAGCAGGGACTTACCACTGAGTCCAGGAACTGAATGTAAGACTCCAGCCCAGGTCTGGTTTCGCAGAACTGCCGGAAAAGCAGCCTCCCAATTGGCTGTTTGTCACACAAACTGCAGTAATCTCTGTCTGGAGACAAGAAAAGAGGAATGCATGAGACCCAGGGAGGGCCAGGCAGAGCCATCAACCCCACCTGGACCCTCACCTCAGACAGATGGAGCAAGGTGACTGGCAAATGCTCAGGACCCCTTGTCCATCTCCAGGCTCTGCAGACTCAGAAGGGTCAAGGTCAGTGCAGAAAAAGGTGCCAGTTATGACCTAGCCTCTACTCCCCAGCCCACTCCCTTTCTGATGCCCTGATTTCCATATGGAGACGCCAGCAGTTCCAGGTCTATGACTCCGTCCTGGCTGACTGATCAGCATGTCACTTTCCTTGGTTGCATGGACTTGATAAGGGTGGCAGGCATATAACCTAAGCTAGTAAAATCAGCGTGCAGCACAGACTTGGCCTAGGCATGCTAAGCCAAGGTGCTTGCTCTTCCTCTGGGTGCTGGGGTATGAGGGTGTGAGGCCAGGGTCTGCTGCAGTGTTCCTGACAATGCGAAAAGAGCTATTGTGAAGATGAGGCTGACCTACAGAGGAGTTCAGAGCTGGGAAAATTACAAGTAGGTGCTCGAGTGAAGTCATGAGTCTCTGGATCACACTATGCCTGCAGCCCAAACCACATCTGAAAAGCTTATTTATGAGCATTATTTAGGGCAATTTGAAAAAATTTAAAAATGACTTGTAATTCAAAACATTCTAATGAATACAGCAAAAAAAAAAAAAATTTCATATTTACCAACTGGAGCAAAGCTCAGTCTTAGGATGCTTCAAATTATGAACACCCTGCATTCTGAGGAGCTAAAGGCTCAGAGACAGGAAGTGACCAGCCCTCAGCCTCTCAGTAGCCAAAAAAGTTCTGAAGAGGAAATACAGTCTAAGACTCAAAGTCCCAGAAGACTGAAGACCAGGGTTCTAGCCAATGGTTTGCTGGGTGACTTTAAGCAACACACTTGCCCTCTCTGGGTCTTAGTCTTCCTCTGAAAAGTGAAGGTGCATGTTGGAGGTAAAATGGGAGGGTCCTTTCTGACTCTTCCTGCAATGATTCTCTGGCCAGGAAGATGCTCAAAGGTCTGGCTGAGGCACGTTGCCTTGATCCTCTAAACACTGAAAATGAGCCCTTTGATTCTGCAGCTGCAACAGGAACCAGGAGACTTCGTGGGGAAGCCGAGAAGAGGGTGAGGTAGATCTCGGTTAGAACTACCTGGAAGGAAGGAAGGAAGGTTTATCTTTGCCAAGAGCAGAGGAGAAGCCAGGACAATCATCCCCTCAGAGGGGTTTCCCTGGACATAAGGACACAACAAGGAGACAGGAACAGAGCTGTCACACTCGTTCACTTTCATACCCAAGGAGTTTATCCACGGGAGGTACAGCCATTACCTGTAGGGAGGGTGGTGGCTGTGAGCCAGGGCTCTGGAACTAAACCAGAGTCAAATCCCAGCCTCAATACTCAGGGCTTGTGTGCCCCAGGGCAACTGACCTGACACTTGATCCCTCAGTTCCCTCATCTGTAAAGTGGGAACAATAATTGTATAAATAAGACAAAGCAGAGAAAGGCCTCAGATCAGAGCCTGGCACACAGGAATTGCTTAATAAACACCGTCTGTTATCATGGAAGGAGGGGAGGGGCCTGTCCCATCTCCCTGCTCTTGGGGAACCTCCTCTCTCCAAGTGTGTAGAATTCCAGCCACCGTTCTAAGGGAACAACTCCTCCCAAGCCTCAGGGATGGGCATGTGACTCAGTCCTGGCCAATCAGAGCCCTCTGCCTCAGGGCCTCCAGGATGGGTTCAGAGCACATGACCCAGGGAGCCCTGGAATCCTAACAGGGTTTTGGCTAGTACTTCCAAAAAAGACACTTGTTCCTCTCTGGGATGACAATGCCTTAGGACTGGTCAGCTGAGAGCTACCACAACATCACAGGAATATCACAGGAGCCCCTGAAGGCAGCTCCCAAGGCCCTGCGCCCATGTGGTTATCCACCAGTCTTTGCTTAAGCCAGTGGTGTTGGAGTTTTGTCTCACACAATTGAAAGAGCAGGTGACCAGGGCCAGGGAGTTTTATGGCCCACTTCTCCTTTCATGGGCAAAGTGCCCGAGGGCAAGAACTGTTTTCGTAGGCATTACCAGTTCTAAGTTTACGGAGGCTCAGAAGGCACTCACAGATTTCTCATTCTCTCTTGAGCAGCCACTGATCAACATGGACGAGCCCCTTGGCCCCCTCCTCAAGTGGTTTGGGGGCTACTGCCTTCACTCAGCCTACCTTTCTGCGCACAGATGGTTCGGGAATAGCCACTCCAATAAGCACTTAACCTACCTCAGAGCGTGGCAGGATTGGTGGGGATTGGGAATGGGACAAGGTCCCAGACCTCAGGGATCTTGGACTCTGTTGGAAAGGGGGTGTGGGTGTGGGTGAGCAGACAAGATCCCAAGTGACAGTAATAAAATGTCAAGTTAGCTGAGTGTTATCGTCACCCACAGGAGGGAGTCTGGGGGGAGGGAGCCCACAGGGTGACAGGCCTGCAGCCTGCACCTGTTAGCACAGCTACAGGCAACCTTGCTGGTCCCTTCCCAATCCGTGAGCGTCTCCAGCACAAACAAAACAGAGTAAATTACCGTGTGACCCACTCCCACTTCCCTTGCTCACGGCAGAGAGTGCCACATTGCTTATGTGATTTGAGCAGGGGGCCCTCCCGCATTTCCAAAAGCAATTATGAGATTTCATGTACCATATTGTGATTCCTCAAGGGTTCATCTGACAGGGTTTTTTCTCTCCATATGGCGTGTGCTGTCAGTATGGAAACAAGGCCGTTATAAACTCACAGCGCAGTAAACACCATGGGATTCCAACACAAGCTGTCAGCACCTCAGTTCTGTGCCTCCCCCAGCTGTACACAGGATCCCGGGCAAGAAAGGCATGCGTTGGAAGCCCAGGAAGAAAGAAAAGGACCAGTGATCATCTATTTGGATGCTTTTCTCAGCTTTGAATAAAGACACGTGGCCCTATCTTTTTGAGGGAGCACGACCCCCACCACCAAAGTCAAAGGCCAAAGTCTGCAGTTGCTTTAGAAAGGGAGAACAAGGAGTTCCCACTGTGGCACAACAGGATCTGGGGCGTCTTGGGAGCGCTGAGACTTGGGTTCGATCCCCAGCCCAGTACAGTGGGTTAAGGATCCAGTGTTGATGCAGCAATGGCTTAGGTCGCGACTATGGCTCAGATCTGATGCCTGACCTGGGAACTCCATATGCCTCGGGGTGACCAAGAAAGAAGGAAGGAAGGAAGGAAAGAAAGAGAAAGGAAGGAAGGAAGGAAGGAAAGAAAGAAAGAGAAAGAAAGAAAGAGAAAGAAAGGAAGGAAGAGAAAGAAAGAAAGAAAGAAAGAAAGAAAGAAAGAAAGAAAGAAAGAAAAAGAAAAAAGAAAAGGAGAACAAGGCCATAGATAAAAGAATATGAATTTGGAAATTGAAAAAAACAAGAATTTGAAGATTGATTGAGGTGACAGGAAGAGGCGCAGATCAAAGTTCCTGATGTGTCAAGAACAAGTCCAAGGGGCAGGCCCCTTCTGGAAAGTCAGAGGATGCTGAAGTTGAAAGTACCGGTTGCTGTGTAACGTGTCTTCAGACTGGACCCTTTCTGAGGGGTTTCTACAGAAGGTGGCCATGCTGCTGAAATACCGCTTGGAAGCGCTCTGCCCACAGCCCTCCTTCCAAGGGTGTCCTGTTGGGGTCGGCGGGGAGGAGACCCAGGACAGAGGGGCAGAGTCTGCCTCTGAATCTCCCTCTCAGGCAGGGAGGACCCTGGGATGCTGAGCACAGAGGCATGCACGATGGTTCCCCCCACACATACACACCTGCTCTTCTGAACGTGAAAATCCTGCTTTGGGCCACATCCCTCATCAGTCTTTCCCTCCAACCCAGAAAGAGCCTGTTGTTATGTAAGATAGGAGGGGCATCGGGCTCCCTGTGCCCAAATCATCTAATCATTCCAGCCTATTCTTTTGGGTCCTTCCTTCATTCAACATATGCTCTTCCAAGGTCTCCTGCTTTTTGATACTAGAAGATCCCTTCAATTTTAAGGCTCTTACTGAATTCAACATCTGGTGTGTGGATGAGTGGATGGGAGGAGACCCACCATATACACGTTGGCAGGTTAGTGATCCAGGAACGGCCTGGTGTTAACAGCGGGCTGTCAGCTGAGACCAAGAACAGGGGTGTGGTCTTTGCGATGTGACATCTGACCTTGGCTGCAGTAATACTGGTGTGGTGGACACAGCACCGCGAAGCTTGTCCAGAGGAAGGGGATGGAAAAGGGAGTCCAGAAAGCCCATTATAAGCCCAGGAGGGTGGGGGGAGATGTGCTGGCAAGGCAGGCTGGGCTCAAACAGGAAACAGCTGAACTCCAAGGCCAAGGAGACTGGGATAGATTCACTGTCCCACTGGGGCATCAATGATTTTGAAGCACGAATGATTCAAGTGCAGCCCACAGGAAGGTGGACAAAAATGGGGTGGGAGGAGTTCCCATGGTGGCTCAGCAGAAACAAATCTGACTAGTATCCATGAGGATGCACGTTCAATACCTGGCCTCGCTCAGTGGGTTAAGGATCCAGTGTTGCAGTGAGCCGTGGTGTAGGTCACCAGAGACGTGGCTCACATCTGGCATTGCTGGGGCTGTGGTGTAGGCCAGAAGCTGCAGCTCCAATTCGACCCCTAGCCTGGGAACTTCCACATGCTGCAGTTGTGGCCCTAAAAAGACAAAAGGAAAAAAGGGGGTGGGAGCAGGGAGCCTGAGACATTTAAGGAGGAGGTCACTGGACTGGGAGCTGCTCCCGCTTGCGGTGCGAGCCTCAGCCTTTGGGCAGCAAAAGCGCAGCCCCTGCGGTTGGGCTCCTGCTTTGGTGGGAAGCCGAACTGAATTGGCTTTAAGAAAACCAATGTGTCATTTGTTTCTTCAAGGGCTTGACACCTCTCAAGCATGCCCATGGCTGGCCAGGAAAGACAGGACTGGCCCTCGTTCCCACAGCACACAGACCTCTGCTCGCCCAGCACCGTTCCCTAAAGCAAGTTCGCAGACACTGGCAGAGCCCCTTCTGGGCACTGCATTCCAGGCCCTGTCAGGGGCATCTGTGAAGGGTGCATCCCCACAGGCTTCATCGTTGTTGGAGCAGTTTGCTGAGCAGCTGGGCCAGGAGGGAGGCACAGTCACAGACAGAACTGGGCAGGGCAGCCTCTAACAAAGCTGCATAAGCAAGACAGCCAAGAAGTCAGGGGAGGTGCCCTGGCTGAGCAGGCACATGCTGCTCTTGTGATGTCGAGCTGGTTTCAGGGGTGATGCCTATGGGAGGGCTCGTGGGAGCATAGGAATGGGAGTGACGGGGTTTCCAAAGGCAATGCAAACTGCCAACAGGGAGAGGCGAGTGCTGGCGTAGAAAGAGAAGGTCAAAGCCAGAGAAATGGGGGCCAGAGGTCAGGGGGAGAAGCAGGGAGAAGGCACAGTGGGGATAAATCCCCAGGTGAGAAGCCAGGAGGGTGTGGAAAAGCCTGGGACAAGTGTGTCAGGCTAGGCTAGGGCTGTGACCACTGCAAGGAGCGCTTAGGAATGGCTTAAAGTGTATGAAGTCTCCTCAAAAAAGTAATACAATTCAGCAAGTCCACTGCTGGTTATTTATCCAAAAGAAAGAAAATCGGTATTTCAAAGAGGAATTTGCACTCCCATGTTCACTGCAGCACTAATCTTAACAGCCAAAATGTGGAAACAATTCAAATGTCCATCGACCAGCCAATGGATTTTTTAAAATGTGTAACCCACATGCCTATGGACAATTAATCTTCAATGCACGAATATACAATGGGGAAAAGACAGTCTCTTCAGCAAGTGGTGTTGGGAAAGCTGGACAGATGCATGTAAATCGATGAAGTTAGAACATACCCTCACACCACACACACACACACACACACACACACACACACACAACCACTCCAAATGGCTTTAAAGACTTAAATATAAAACAAGACACCATAAAACTTCTAGAAGAGAACACAAGCAAAACATTTTCTGACATAAATTATTCCAATGTTTCCTTAGGTCAGTCTCCCAAAGGCAATAGAAATAAAAGCAAAAATAAACAAATAAGACCTAATCAAACTTGGAAGCTTTGTACAGCAAAGGAAACCACAAACAAAACAAGAAGACAACCTACGGAATGGGAGAAAATATTTGCAAATGATGTGACCAACAAGGGCTTAATTTCCAAAATATACAAATAGCTCATTCAATTCAATAACAAAACAAGCAAACAACCCAATTGAAAAATGGGCAGGAGACCTGAATAGACATTTCTCCAAAGAAGACATCCAGATGGCCAACTGGCACATGAAAAGATGCTCAACTCTGCTAATTACTAGAGGAATGCAAATCAAAACCACCTCACATCGGTCAGAATGGCCATCATTAAAAAGTCTACAAATAACAGATGCTAGAGAGGGTGTGGAGAAAAGGGAACCCCCACCCCTCACTCTTGGTGGGAATGTAAACCGGTACAGCAACTATGGAAAACCATATGAGGGTCCTCAAAAAACTAAAAATAGAGTTGCCATATGATCCAGCAATCCCATTACTGGGCATATACCTGAACAAAACTATAATCTGAAAAGATACATGCACCCGAATACACATAGCTGCATTATTTACAATAGCCAAGCCATGGAAACAACTCAAATGTCCATTGACAGATTAATGGATAAAGAACATGTGATCCACACACGCATACAAACACACACACACACACACACACAAATATTATTCAGCCATTAAAAAGAATGAAATAATGCCATTTTCAGCAACATGGATGGACCCAGAGATTATCATACTAAGTGAAGTAAGTCAGAACAAGACAAGTATCATATGATATCTCTTACATGTAGAATCTAAAATACAACAAATTGGAGTTCCCGTAGTGGCACAGCAAAAATGAATCCAACTAGGAACCATGAGGTTGCAGATTCGATCCCTGGCTTTGCTCAATGGGTTAAGGATCCCACGTTGCAGTGGCTCTGGTGTAGGCCGGCAGCTGTAGCTCCGATTAGATCCCTAGCCTGGGAACCTCCATATGCCGCAGGTGCAGTGCTAAAAAAAAAGCAAAAAAATAAAATAAAAAAAAAACAAGTTTATGAAACAGAAACAGACTCACAGACAGAATAGACTTGTGGTTGTCAAGGGAGGGGGGAAGGATTGAGATTTCGGGATTAGCAGAGGCAAACTACTGAATGTAGTTTGTATAAACAAGGTCCTACTGTCAACACAGGGAGCTATATTCAATATCCCTGTGATAAGCCACAATGGAAAAGAATGGGAAAAAAATATACATGTGTGTGTGTATAACCTCGCTATGCAGCAGACATTAACATAACACTGTAAATCAATTGTACTTCAATAAAAATTTTAAAATGTAGTATATACATACAGGGGAATATTATTCAGTTTTTTTTTTTTTTTTTGTCTTTTTAAGGCCACACCCATGGCATATGGAGGTTCCCAGGCTAGGGTTCGAATCAGAGCCTACTGCCAAAGCCACAGCAACTCAAACCTGCATCCTCATGGATACTAGTCAGGTTCTTAACCAACTGAGCCACACCAAGAACTCCTATTCAGTCTTTTAAAGGAAGGAAATGCTGCCACATGTGATGACATGGATGAGCCTTGATGACATTATGCTGAGTGGAAATAAGCCCATCACAAAAGGACAAACACTGCATGACTCCACCTGCATGAAAAAGCTAAGAGTCAAATTCACAGAACCGGGATTGGGGAGCTGCTGTGCAACGGGCATAGCATTCCAGAGATGCAAGATGACTAGGTCCTGGAGATCCGCTGTACCACACTGTGCTAACAGTTAATAACTTAAAAAAGGTATTAACAGTTAGATCGCATGTTAAATGTTCTCACCATAATAATTTTTAAAAAAGAGAATGGCTTATAAAATAGAATAAAATATTGCCATCTGCGACAACATGCATGGACCTGGAGAATATTATACTTAGTGAAGTTAAGTCAGAGAAAAACAAACACTATACGATATCACTTACGTGTGGAATTTAAAAGATAATACAAGTGAATCTATATACAAATCAAAAACAGACTCACAGACATAAAAAACGAATTTATGGTTACTAAAGGGGAAAGGGAGGGAGGGAGGGACCAATTAGGCGTATGGGATCAACAGATACAAACTACTATATGTGAAATAGATAAGCAACAAGGATTTATTGCATAGCCCAGGGAACTACATTCCGTATCTTGTACTAACCTATAATGGAATATAATCTGAAAAAATACATACAATCACTGAATCATTTTGCTGTATGCCGGAAACTAACACAATATTGTAAATCAACTGTACTTCAATTTTAAAAAAGAGCAAGAACGGTTTAAAGCAAATGGACAGAAAGTGAAAGGTGGCTGGGGAACAGGAGGTGATGCACAAAGGCTCAGGAATCAGAGCAGAGGGTTAACGGAGGGGGAAGCCAATCTACTCGGTAATGAAGGTAACTGAGAACACAGGGGCAAGCATGCCTGCACACCCGCACAAGGATGCAACACACACGTCCTGAAGGTCAGGCACAGTCTACCTTCAAGGTCGGGCATGACACTGCCCAAGTTGTCAGCCAACAGAAGGTGCGACAAGACAAGCGCCCGTCATCACCTCCACCACCTCGTGACGTTCGGGTGTTTGCTGAGAGCTTCCTCTTGTCTCCTGTCTGTTCTCGTAAGAAGCCACTGACAGTACCCTCACCTCAGGCCTGTTGCCAGGGATTCCAGCTGTCGATTAAACGTTTGTGTGCCTCCCAAATTCCTGCTGGAAACCCAATGCCCAACGCGGCGGGATACGGCCTGGGAGGTGATTAGGTCATGAGGGTGAAGCCCCCGCAGAATGGGATTAGTGCCCTTAGGCACGAGGGCCCAGAGAGCTCCCTTGGCCCTTCTGCTGTGAGGACACAGCGAGAAGATGGTGGTTGATGAACCGTCCCCTGGACGTCCAGCCTCCAGAAATGTCAGAAATTAATTTCTGTCCTTTCTAACCCATGCCGTTTGGGGTATTCTGTTGGAGCGGCACAGGTGGACGAATGCTATTCAGTCTTGGGCTTCCTAAGGCCAGCTCCTGACACATCACAGGGCAGTCAGAGGATCAGCACCACACAGGAGCCCCCCCGCCCAGTCTCAGCACACAGCAGGTCCTGCGCAAACAGTAGTCATTCGGACATCACACCTCCCCTCCGACACTCAAGAAAGGGTGGCTTTCACTTCTTCAAAGATTCGGAAAGGAAATGGGATGTAGCCGCTGAAAGGGGTGGCGGGGCGACTCTGGATCAGCACCAAAGAGGGCGAAGCCAAGGCTGCTCCTCCCAGCGAGAGTGCTGACTCCAGCCCCGGGAGGGCAGGGGCCAGGGCTCTGCAGCCCTTCTCCCCCAGCTCCGAGCCTCCCTCTCAGAGAGAAGCCACACGTGTCCCCACAGCACATGGCCGGGGTTAAACTCTCACAACCCACAGCCAATTCCTTCAAGACTCAGAACCCCCAGTGGACTCAGAAACAGGAATGACATTGATAGTGAAAATAAATAAATGCTGTCACTGTTTTCATTCTTTTCAAATGACATGAAATGGGAACATACTTTCTTAATTAAGAGCCTGTGGTATGTGGCTGCTTGGAGGGTCACCAGATTTTCCCAACCGAAGGCCAGAACTCAGGCAGCGGGGACAGCACGGCTCCCCTCTGTTGGCTACAAACCCCCATGATGGAGGCCACCACGCTCCCCTCATGGAGCTGGTGCCCCCCCTCGGGGGATGGGGGCCAAGGAGAAGTCAAGGCAGGAGGGGAGGGGGTGTCCGAGACCAGATCCTGCTGCGGACTGTTTTCACGGTTGCCCCAGGCACACCTTGAACTTGGGCCAGGGAAAATGCATGTTCCATTTCAGAAATAAGAGCAAGAAAGGCAGCTTCCTGAGGAAATGGAAATGCTAACACCGGAGCCCTTGGAAATGAAACCACATGTTTATGGTACCAGGGCGGTGGTGCTGGGGCGGGGCTTCCAAAAGGGAGGCCTGATTCCTCGAGCCATCGCTCTACCAGTTGGGGGTTTCTTTGCTTTTGTTTCATTTTATTTTATTTTACCAAAATACCAGGTTTGGGGGTTTTGGGTTTTGTGGTTTTTTTTTTTTTTTTTTTTTTTTTTTTCTTGTTGGGGCAGGAGTCCTGAGGCAATTTAGGAAAGAGAATTGAAGAGACGGGTTAGTCAGAGGCCTCAAGCCCTCCCTCTGCTCCATTTGAGGTCTCAAACAATCAACAGAAAAGTGAGTGGAGAACAGCTTTCTCTTTAAAAGTGCTGCCAAAGCTGGAAAAAACAATCAGGCGTTTGCTCCGAGGAAAAGGCTCTCTGACGTTTGAAAGGCAAGATAGCATCACGGATAACGGCAGTTCTTCACAGCCCGCCTCTTGGAAGGAGCAGGAGAGGAAAAAGGAAACATTTGGTATTTGGTTAGCAACAGCTGAGTGGGTTCCTATTGCTTCGAGAAAGATGTTTTTATGTGAATAAAAATGACATATGGCACATTACACAAACACACCCAAACCCAGCCCCATCTTCCTGCGCCTTCTGTCACCCTCGTTCTGGTCCCCAGCTTCCCTGAATGTCTTGTACTTGTCACATCGCTGCAGAATCAAAACCATTAAGCTTAGGTCTTAAAAGGTTGGTGACACCTGGGCAAGTCGCATGTAAAACCCACGGAGTTGGAGGGAAGGTTTGGACCTGCGCTGCCAGATGGGGGAAGCAAGGCAACATGGGGTGGGGAGGTGGGATACGGGGGCGGGGGGGGGGGCGCTCTGGTCTATGGATTTCTGAAAGGAAGAGACGAGGCGGCTTGAAGTGTGCTTCTGGGGGGCCCAGGGAAGCAGCCCCACCTCATTGTGAGGGTTCAGGTCTCTGTCCTGAATCCACTGGGGGCAGTCACAGCTCAGGAGATACCTAGGGGCTGGGCGGGAGAGAACGCCAAGCCTATTCTGTCACCCGGGGCTCTCTGGGCAATGATGGGACCCAGAGGCAGGCAGTGACCGCTCTTATCCTCACGGCCAAGAAAAGCAAAGCTAGAGAGAATGAGATGGAGCACTGGGTAGATGCTGGGTGGGGGGTAGGTGGACCCAGACGCTGTGTGGCAGTGGAATGCTGGCATGTTGGAAGAGCTGGGCACACCATTGGGACCTGGGTTCCAGAACATGCTCTTTCACCGGCCGTCTCTCAATGAGGGGCCCAAACTACCAGGCTCTGAGCCCTCTCTTGTGCTGAAAGCCCCCCACTCTGTGGCCATGAGCCTTTCTTCCAGGCCAGCACAGAGGGAACATGACACCCACAAGGTGTCAGCAGAAAAGGCGCTCAGCACAACAGCAGGGGAGGCTCTGACAAATGCCAGGCAAGAAGGAGACAAGAGATATGAGTGACCTGGGCTTGTGTGCGTTTCTCTAGATTTTCGCTATTTTTACAAATGGGGAAACGATGGTTCTAAAAACACGGCTGCAAAATCACCAGGATTAGGAAGGCCCTGGCAAGCAACGGAGCTGTGGCCACCAGACATGTCCCCCTGGGGTGCAGGGCTGGGGTAACAGTGGGTGCTCAGAACCCCGAGGGTCACCCTGCCGGGCCTGCGGTGGGGCCTTCCCGGAGTAGAACCAGACCTGCAGGAAAGCCCAGTGGACAGTGAACCCTGCTCCCTTCCCGTCCCCAAGGCCTTCCCGCGCTCCTGCTCTGCTGACAACCATCCTCTTAGAGTCCCGTCCTTTCTACGGGCATTTTTCCTCCCAACAAAGACGTTTCACTGCAGGTACAGGCAATTCTAGAAATTGAATACGCGGGCCACACCCAGGCCAAGTGCATCAAATCTCTGGGGATGGCGTCAGCAGTTTTGAAAGCTCCCCGGGAGATTCCCAGGTCTAGGTCACTGTTTTATCCCCAGCGCCTGGAATAGCGCCTTCCTGGAGCAGGAGAGCAGATGTATTTGTAAAACAAATGAATATAAAGCCAAACAAATGGGGAGTTCCCACTGTGGCTCAGCAGAAAGGAACCCGACTCGTATCCAAGAGGATGAGGGTTCGATCCCTGGCCTCGCTCAGTAGATTAAGGATCCGGTGTTGCCGTGAGCTGGGGTGTGGGTCACAGACGTGGCTCAGATCTGGTGTTGCTGTGGCTGTGGCCAGCAGCTGTAGCTCCAATTCGACCCCTAGCTTGGGAACTTCCATATGCTGCAGGTGTGGCCCTGAAAAGCAAAACAACAACAACAAAACAAGTGAACAAACTTACATGAAGTGGAGGCCATAAGCTTCCCAACTGTGCTAACGCTAACACCGGAGCCCTCCTGAGGTTTTTTTATCTTTTCTTTTGTTTCATTTTCTTTTTTTCTTTTTCTTTCTTTTTTCTTTTTTTTTTTTTTTGTCTTTTGTCTTTTTAGTGCCGCTCCCGCAGCATATGGAGGTTCCCAAGCTAGGGGTCTAATTGGAGCTGTTGCCACCAGCCTACACCAGAGCCACAGCAACACAGGATCTGAGCCACATCTGCGACCTACACCACTGCTCATGGCAACGCCAGATACTTAACCCACTGAGCGAGGCCAGGGATCGAACCCGAAACCTAATCAGATTCGTTTCCACTGCACCAGGACGGGAATTCTCTTGTTTCATTTTCTTTTATTTTACCTCGTTTTATCAAAATACCAGAAAGGAAGGTCTCTTCTCCCTTTAGTAACTAGATGAAGAAGAGTTGCTCCCAGCAAGGCTTCCATCCAAGGTTAACACAAGAACCTGGGAGGCCTGTGGGGCTCTGGGTGCCCTGGCCAAGGTGAGGCTGGGCCTGAGTGTCTGCTGTAGCTGTGTGGGGTCAGAGCCCCCCAAAGCGAGGCGGGCCTGAATGCAGGTCCCCACCTGACTCACTGCCTTCCGGAAAGTTTAGCCAGGGCCACAGAGATGGGGCCAGGGGACTGAGCTGTGCCTCCGGCTCCTCCTCTGACCTGTCTGACCTCAGCCCCATCATTCTGCTCCCTGGACCTTGGTTTCCCCTTTTACAAAATGAGGCTGATGATCTAGGAGTGTAAATGTCCCCGCCTCCCAGCTTGGTGGGTCCATAGCAGGTGCCTGGTGGACATGAAGACCTCAGAGGGCCCGGCCTCTCTCCAGCATCAGAGCCTCAAGTTCATGACCACCGAGGTCTTTAAGCCCACCTGGCCCCTCCTGCACTGCACTGCAGCCAGAGCAAGCGAGAGCTTAAAGGCCACACTTCCCCCAAGGCTGGAAAAGGGTGCTCTGCCAGGGCCCTGCCAGTTCGCGGCAGGGCCCTGGGGCCACGTGACTCCCCCTCTCTGTGCCTCAGTCTTTTCCCTTTTCTGGTTTAACCTTGGATGACAATGCCTGACGAGCCCTTACTGTGGGCTGCTATAGCCTGACTGGCAGGAGAGCAGGGAGGTGTGTGGGCTCTGGAGCCTCAGGGCTGTGCCCACCATGCCATCCAGGGCCCTGGGGACTGGCTTCACCTGGACCTATGAGCTAATGAAGCAAAAGCCACAGGAGGGCAGGGCCAGGAAATGGCTGGGCAAGTAGAGGCCAAGGCAAACAGCATCTTCATGCAGAGGCGGCCCTGCTTCTGCCTGGGCCAGGGGCCAGGGCCTAGCAAGGCTCACAGCTGTGCTGGCTGAAAGCAGCTTGAGAAGTGAACGCCTGGGAAGCTGGAGGCAACTGACTTCAAGATCCTGATGCGTTGGGGTCCAAAGACCCCTAGCACCCCAGTCTTCTCAACATGAGCCTCATGAGGGGCTTAGCCAACCTTAGCCTGTGAGTTTCCAAGAACAGGAGGCATTTCACCTACTCTCTTTACCAACACCATGTTCAAAGTCAGTCTTATTTCGAGACCAAACCTGTCTTTCTGCAATGCCCGCCCCTCAGTCCTTATTCTTGGCATAGGGAGGGCAAGTGTTTGGTGGCAGTTTTTCTGGGCTTCTAGAGTCCTCTCTCAAAAAACTGTCCGGTTCCCCAGCTGCCTCATCACAGCTCCTACAGGACCAGCCAGGTGACACACCCGAACTCTGCCTCTCTCTCCAAGGAACAGTGTGTAGAGGGCTTGGCGCACGGGAACCTGGTTCAGGTCTTCGGTAATTAAATGTGAAGCCATGTCAACACCTTCCTTCAAGCCCCCTTAGCTTAGCTCAGCCCCAGACACGAACATGTTCACAGGCGCCCAGCTCACCCTATGCCACGTTCCAGGTAAGAAATGTGGAGGGGCGTGTTGCTTCAGCAGAAACCAACAGCGAAGTGTGGAATCTCAATTCAGACTTGGTTTACTTAAGTTACAGGCCAGGAGGAGGTCCAGATTTTAGACATGAGTTGTCATAGGGTTTGGCAAAGCTAGTTTTTAGAAAGAAATGACTTTGGGGTCAGACAGTGACCTTCCCACTTCACTACCAGATGTGTCAGGATAATAACTGAATGAGAGCAGCGACCATGAATGGGGCGCCTGCTGTATACCAGACACCAGGCAATGCACTTCACGAGCCTGGCTCTCGTGATCCTCCTAACAGCCCTATGGGACAGGTGCTATAATCAGTCCATTTTTCAGATGCCAAGAAATGAGGCAGTGAGAAGGGATGAGCAGCAGGTCCCAGGGCTAACAAGAGGAGAGGATGGGATTTGAACTCAGCTTTTCCTGAAAACAAAACAACCCTTCTGCATCTTTTTAGCTTCTAGGGATCCCCAGCAGCAGCAGGCAAGGAACTGGAAAACTGAGAGGTGGATGGCATCTCACCTTTGGCAGGTTCTGGGGGCCCACAGGGGAGAGGGACACCCTGGTAACCAGACGTGCCTGTGGCCTACTGGTTATTCCCTTCCCATGAGCCCAGGGCTGCTCTGTATGTACTGAGTCCAGAGGTCCAGCCCCCAAAGACTAAGCCCTGGGAACATCATGGCCACTCAGGGGCTGGCTCTGAGCTGGACACTCCCCTGGCTGGGCCAGCCCAGGAAAACCACGTGGAACGGTCCTCCCCCAAGACCCCTCCAGCTCGGCACCTTGCAGCACACCTGTGATCCAGCAACTTATGTGCTGTCTCATTCCCTCGGCTGCTATCCTCAGACTGGGCCTTCTCACGGCCACCAACCCCGTCCCCAGGTGAGCTGTAAATGCTCTGCATCCTTGGCAGAACCTGGGACAGTCTGGACACCTATGAGGTCACCAATAAATACACAATTGATTAAAGCAGGAGCATCCATGACAAACATTATTCACTAGGATCCTGCTGACACGTCCTTCGTCAAAACAAATCCCTTGCCCCTTGAAGGTAGACATCTTCGAGTCCTGGGTGTCCAGAAGTAAATGCTTGGCCTTGAACGGGCTGTTGGAATTGCACTGCACAACACATTCCTGTGCTCGGACCTACATCGAGGCAAGCCCTTAAGCCAACAGGACAGGCATCCAAACAGGGCTGGACCCAATCTGGAAAGGGCAGGGCCCAGGCCGCCTTGTTCCCTGCACACCCCAGCACCCCACACGGAGCACAGCACAGAGCCAGCACACAGTAATGTTTGACGAGTGAATGAATGAATGAACTGCCTAGCTTGTCCATCTGCAGGCTCTTGGCTACATTCTAATTTCTCCCTGTGCTGAGTCAAGCTAATGACTGGATCTGCCACATGGGGGGCCTCTTTCCCAACCCTGGCGTCCTGGTCTGTTCGTTATGATGCAATCACGGCAGAGCACAGGAGGGCGCGCTGGAGGGAGCAGGGACACGGACCCTGCAGAAAACCTGAAGAAAAGCCAGTGTGACGCCCTCATCGCCCAGGAAGGGGTAGGGTCTGGTCTTACTCATCACTGCAGAGCTTGCTTAGCTGCTCAGCTGCTCTGAGGCCTGGGCTCAGGGTGAACAGGGAGGGGAAGCCCTTCATTAAATTCAGAGACCCTCACCCTAGGGTCCCACCCAGATCTGGCACAGAAACTCCCGGGGAAGCCTTTCTGAACTCCCTCCCAGGACCTGGCATTTTGAACACTGTGCACCGTGGCTGCTTGTCAGCCTGAAGGCCAGTGATCAATGCCACACAGGTGTCTCATATAAATCTTCAAGGGCCGTCTCTGCGTGGAGCCAAGTAGAGGCTTTTAATCATCAAGGGGGGAAGAAAAGCAAAATGCCTCATGCATTTTCATTTTTATCTAAGTAAAGAGTACAATCAATTTGTCAGCAGGCAGTACTGCTTCTTGCCAAATACCACTTCTTTTAAACTAAAGCTTTCTCAGCTATACAAATAGAGAAGAGAAGCGCCCAGAACCCAAAACACATGTTTTCTCCCCCCCCTTTCTTTCTTTTTTTGAGTCTCACGTATCTCATAACTGTCTAGACCTCGTAAGCTCTGTCTCAGCCCGGAGCGCTGCTCCCCGAGAACATTTCTCTTCCTCTGACTGCCGGGCTGCAAATAGACATCGCGACAGATATTTAACGGATGCAGAGCCGAGCAGGTAGCCTCAGTTACTCGGCACAGGAGAGCTAGCTGGGAAAAGGACCAAAAAAAGATTGGGATGATCAAAGAATACCATTGTGGTGACACCTCGGTTTCTAACCGGTCGGAGAACGTAAAGCCATAACGGCTGTTTGTTTTCAATTATTCCTTGCCAAGAACAATGTTCGGATGATGGAAAAATTCCACCCTGGAACCTCGGATGCTGACGTAATTTTCCTTCGGAGCACCTGCATGGAGAGACGCTTTGCTCAGAAAATGTAACTAATAGCAGGGACAGGTGAACTCTCAGCATCTCAGATTTAGTCTGTTGCCTCCAAAAGCCCTCCGAGGACTTCTTAACGGGGACTGGGTTCTGAAAGGTCAGGTTTAACTGCATGTTGTTCTAGATGGGCCAGGGCGGTCAGAGGAGGCGGCTGGAGCACAGCGGGAGGGAGGCCGAGACCCTTCCTTGCAGAGCAGGGGCCAGCAGATGACAAACCCAGACCCACGTGGAGCTGGAAGAGCACTGGGAACGGACACGGCCCAAGAGACCGCTCCTAGGAGAGAAATGGCTCAGAGCGGTCAGTTCCTCCCAAAGGGGGCACGGAATCAAGTTTCCATTCTGTAAGCACAGTTCCTAGATGTCTTCAAAGTCGGGGTTAAACCGGGGGAGCCTGAACCTCTGGGCCCGAACGAAGCAGCCAGAGCTCCATCCTGCAAAGGAATCCTCCCAGCAGTTAAATCACTGCTGTTTCTAGCCCCCTCTCAATTCGTACCCAGACCTGCTCATCATATTTAGCTGGCACTGGATCTGATGGGCCACGTCCCTCTCTATTGCCCTCCCTTTAAGACTGATTTTACTAAGCGTCTGCTTGGTAACCTGCACTGTGCTTGCCCAGAGGATCAAGCAGTCAGCAGAAACACCCACCAGTGTAAGCAACCAAGGAGCTTAAGGCCCAGCTCTTTTCCTCGGAGCTGACCTAGAACTCTTCGGGGATGAGAGGCGGAAGACAGGCAAGGGGCATGAACTCCGTACACTCCCCCCCACCCCCGGACTCATCCCAGTCCCTCAGTGTCTATACATCATGTTTTCTGTTGTAGTAGATCTCCCACTTTTAGCTGTGCACATGGCCACCTACAAGAAAGACTACATTTCCCAATAGACTTTGCAGCTAACTGAGGCCATATGACCACGTTTTGGCCAAGAGAACATGAGCAGAAATAATGGGTCCAAGTTATCTGGGTTAAGCTCTTAAGGGGAAGGACACGTGCCCCTTCCCTCACCCGTAGACTAGAATACAGACACTGGGGCGCCACCTTGGACCATGGAGATGCAGACAACATCCTAAAGGCAGAAGAGACTGGGACTTAAACGCCCACATAGATACAACTTCCACGGCGGCCCCAGGCCCCTACCCAAGCATGAGAGACAAATAAGCCTCCATCTTGTTTAAACCAGTGTTTGTCTGGGTCTTTGTTATAGCAGCTGAACCTATACGCTGCTTGATCCAACCACATACCAGCTGTATGAGCTTTTCTGAGACTCACTTTCTTGAACCTAAAATGGAGACAAGGAATCCCCATTGTGGCTCAGCAGGTTATGACTAGTATCCATGAGGACTTGGGTTTGATCCCTGGCCTTGCTC
This sequence comes from Sus scrofa, assembly GCF_054392235.1. Taxonomy (NCBI): domain Eukaryota; kingdom Metazoa; phylum Chordata; class Mammalia; order Artiodactyla; family Suidae; genus Sus; species Sus scrofa. The sequence goes on along the minus strand of NC_139396.1, from coordinate 151,922,826 downwards.
TGTGGGTTAAGGATCCAGCATTGCTGTGAGCTGTGGTGTAGGTCCCAGACACAGCTTGGAGCTCACGTTGCTGTGGCTGTGGTGTAGGCCAGAAACTGCGGCTCCAATTTGACCCCTAGCCTGGGAACCTCCATATACCACAGTGGCGGCCCTAAAAAACAAAATATACAAATAAAAAAAATTTTTAAATGGAGGTGATAACAACATAACCTACCTCACAGGTACGAATGAATCAAGGTGCCTATTTGCGCAGTGCCTGGCACACAATAGGCCCTCAGTGAGGACGATCTATCCATCACTATTGTAAGAAGGAGCCACTGGATATTCCTGCCCAATTCCCTAAACCCACATACCTCACTGGCCAAACAGGGGAGGGCATGAGCATACAGCCAATAAGGGACTAATTGTGGAAACTATGTTCGCCCACCGGAGGCTCATCTACTAAATCAGGCAGAATTTCAGATGTGTCTTTGCCACGGAGAGGGAGCCCGAGGTGTTGCTTCCAACACAAGGAACCTACCCGACCTCCCTCAGCACGACCCAAGGTGCTGTGCTAAGGCTCCAAGGACCCCTGGTTTTCGAGCAGCCCTTGCACCTAAGCAAATAGAGGACTGTTCCGTGCTGGAATTAGGGACCCAAATCTCAAAAACATGTGTTCCATTCTAAAAATGGTGGCCTGAAAATGGAGAACATTTTCCCTCCCTGTCAAACACAATTTAGCTTTCCTTCCCTGTGATATGCTGGGTAATCCACATTTTACCCATTGGATACAAATCCAGTATTTCAGGAGTTCCCTGGTGGCTCAGTGGGTTAAGGACCCAGCATTGTCCTGTTGTGGCTCTGGTTACAGCTGTGGTGTGGGTTTGATCCCTGGCCCTGGAAACTCTGCAGGCCGCAGGTATGGTCAAAAAAAAAAAAAAAAAATCCAGTATTTTAGTAAGTTACAGTTTGGAGTTGGAAGGTTCTGAAGTCAACGCATCTGTTTTTGTTGCATATCACATAAAATAAACACTCTGGTTCCAGGAACTCAAGACAGCACACTGGGAACCACATTTGTTTTCCCAAGATGCAGGAGTTGTGCAAACTGCCTCATCCTGGACCCATCAGACTCCAGGGTCTCTGGGCTTCCTGAAGGGCACGGACAAAGAGTGATTCCCAGATGGCCACGCCAGCACTTGCTGTGGCCCTGACTCGCTTAAACGACTGGGAAGGTGGGTGATGTGTGTTCCCTCGGGGGCAGACGTCTAGGTGGCCCCTAACCTCGGGCTACAGCTAAGTGACTAAACACAAGGCTGTAATCAGGGCTATTAAGGGCTCCCTAAGAACTGACATTTCTTTTTTAAAATATTGACTTCCACCTTGCAATATGATTGCTTCTGACAGTCACAGAGCCCAGAGTGGGGACAGCCTGCAGCTGGTTCCCACACTGGAAGGCAAGGGCTGCCTTTCCCTTCAGAATCCCCTCAAGCTCCCAGCATGGCCCCAGGCATGGGCTCCTTCACCTCTCCTCAGAGGCACTCAAGGGAATGGTTTTATTTATTTATTTTTTTTTAGGGCCTCACCTGCGGCATAGGGAAGTTCCAAGGTTAGGGGTCCAATTGGAGCTGCAGCTGCCGGCCTACACCACAGCCACAGCAATGCCAGATCTGAGCCATGTTTGCAACCCACACCACGGCTCACGGCAATGACAGATCCTTAACCCACGGAGCGAGGCCAGGGATCAAACCTGCGTCCTTGTGGATACTAGTCAGGTTTGTTACCGCTGAGCCATAATGGGAACGGGAATGGTTTTAATCATGATGAAGAAGATGCCTCCCCCCTGGGCAGCTTGTGAGCCTCAAGGCCTGGGTGATAAACGCACATGGGCATCTGCTCCTGTCCACCTGCCAGGGCACCACTACACACAGGGCGGCTTGCACCCGTCTAACCAGGAGCCCGGGGCTTTAGACTCCGTTCTCGCACTTTCTGCCACACTGTGGGATAGGGGGAACATCCCTGCTGCCAAACAGAAAGCCATACAGCCAGTCTAAGGGACCCGCCGAGGTTACACAGCGAAGTGGGGGAACTGGGGTCTGAGTCCAGGTCTTTCTGGTTCCAAAGCCCCTGGAGCTCCCGGCGAGCCCTGGGGAGGAAGGAGGCTTCCCGGAGGCCCCTCTGCAGGGAGGACGGCAACTTCCTCCTCCCTCGAGAGGAAGCCACCATTTCCCAGCAGGGAAGCCAGGAGGCTGAAGGCTCAGAAACACTCAGGGGCCTCCCTCCGGGCGGAAGGGAGCCACGGGCCTGGGAAGAGGGTGGGACCCCGAGCAAAGGGCCCCGGTCCAGGTGCAGAGCAAGGAGCTAAGGGGTGGGAGACGGGGAAGGGCAGATGCTCCATCTTAATGCGGGGAGTGCAAGAGCTTCAAGCACTTTCACAAGGAGCCACGAGAGGGGCAACTGCCCTCTCAGATGGGCTGTGGCTTGAACTCTGAGAAGCAACTTACGAGTTCAGAGCCCAACAGGGCTCCGGGAGGGCTAAGCCCAGGAATAGTCATGAGAAGCCAAAGACACCCCAAACACACAGTCTCAGACTCTGCTCTGGGGCAGGGCTGGCACTGCGGTCTTTACAGAGGAAATGTGAGAAACTAGAAGTTCCACTGAAAAGAGCAGAGTCCCTCAGTCTCCCTCAGTCTCCTTACCCTCCTCAGATTCCCATCTCCCTCAGCCTCCCTACCTTCCCTCAGTCTCCTCAGCCTCCCTCAATCTCCTCAGTCTCCTTCATCTGAACCCCGAGGTGGGGAGACAGACGAGGGGGACAACTGCATGTGAGGCTGCCCTGAAAGGAGCCAGATTCCCAAATGGGGCCACTCCCCAAGCCCAGCATATACTCATACACACCCAGAGACACACACCTCCTCCAGGAAGCCTTCCCAGATCGCCCCAGTCCTCTCCCTGGGCTCCTGCACAATCACTCCAAATGTCCCCATGTTTGATGTGCAGAAGCAGCCGTTTCCTGGTGTGATCTGCTCCCCCCTCAAAAGTGGAAGGGGCTCAGTGTATGTTACAGACGGAACTGTTCCCACCCCCTAAATTCACCCAGAAGCACTAACCTCCCATGTGACTAGAGAGAGAGGGCCTTTAGGGAGGTAACTAAGGTTAAACGAAGCCATAACGGTGAGGCCTGGTGTTCTCAGAAGAAGATAGAGGCAGCAGAGATCATTCTGAGTGTGTGTGCTGAGGAGAGGCCACAGGAGGCCACAGCGAGAAGGCGGCCGTCTGTGGGTCAGGAAGAGAGCCCTCACCAGAAGCCAACGCTGTCAGTACCCTGACCTCAGATTTCTAGCCTCCAGACTGTGAGAAAATACGTTTCTGTTGTTTAAGCCATGCAGCCTCATTCGGTTAAAGCACTCAGTGCTATCTTGCTGCGGCGGCCTGAGGGGACTAACACAGGGTGCATGATCAAAAGAGCGGGGCTTGGGAGTTCCCACTGTAGCACAACCAGATTGGCGATGTCTCAGCAGTGCCAGGACACAGGTTTGATCCCCTTCCCAGCACAGTGCGTTAAAGGATCCAGCGTTGCTGCAGCTCTGGTGTAGGTCATTACTGTGTCTTGGATCTGACCCCTGGCCCAGGGAAATCCGTATTCCATGGGAAAGGGGGCGGGAGGGGGAGGAGGAAGTTGTTTGAAGCTCATTTCTGCAAATTCCAAGCTCGGTGATCCCTGACAAATCTCCTGGCCTCAGTTTCCTGGTCTGTCAAGAGGGTGCTAACTCTCTTTGCCCTGCCGGCCTCCCTGAGAGGCCTGTGGAGGCCCAGGAGAAGATGGCCAAGCTACAGGGTAGGAGGGCCTGGGTTGGGGCAAGAGATGGACACGAGTTCAGTCCTGGCCCTACCAACCGCCACCATTTAACCCCGGACAGATCACATGATCAGAGCAGCCATTCTTAGCAGAGCGTCTGCTACAGGCCAGACTGTCCATCTGTTTTCCCAGCTGAGCAATGGGGACAAGGACCCTGCTGCTGGCGGGAGTGACAGCCAGATGCTAACATGGGCACAGTGTCTGAGCCGGGACCAGCCATGCCTGCTGGGCGACCACCCCAGAACACTGCCTCCCAGCCCTCGCCACACCCCTGGCCCAGGGACACGCACTGGTGCTCCAGGACCCAGGACAAGCTGGCCCTTTGCTCCCTTCCCGCTGCGCCACGGGGAAATCAGCTGGGGCCTTGGAAAGAAGAGGCCACGCCATTCCAGGCTGTCCATGCCGTCATCCAAGGCTTACATACTTTCCACGCCAAGGCCTCACCCCTCGGGGTGTGACTGGCACAGCCACCCCCAGAGGACTGGGGTCTGCTCGGCAGATGCCGTGCCACCCGCTCAGGAGGCTGCTTCCACACTTTATCCAAAATCCAGTCCCCATGGGGCCAGAGCAGCTGAGTTAAGAAGTGAGTCCTGCCTCTACTCACCACCCGGCTGACGGCGTGGTTACTGACCATGGAGAAGGCCCCACAGACAAAGGCTCCCAGAGTCCCCGCAGGGCCGTGAAGAGAACAGCAGAGTGAGAGGCGGGGAGGGACTGTGAAAAGAAAGGCGTGCAGAGCAGTAAATGTGGGGCCAGTGGGAGCACCGAGTTTGTGCTGGAACTGCTATCGTCAAATGAACCTTCATCAGAATTTCCATGGCACAGGGGACGCAGGTCTCTGGAGGGCAGTCAGACCAACATCAATCCAGATTCTCATGCTTCCCCCAATAGGCAGGAGCCAGGAGACGGCGGTCAGGGTGGGCACCAGAATGGAACTGTCCCCCGCCATTTCCCTTTTGCTGTCATGGCCTTTCTAAGCATCTCCCTGACTCCAAGTAGGACGCTCCCACGCAGCCCCTCAGCCACTATCTCCCAGATCTGCAGACTGGACACAGGTCCCCTTGGAGACACCTCTTTGCTGAGATGTGCTGGGCTCCAGGGAATTTGCCAGAGCAAGCAGAAGGCCACAGCCACCTGTCTCCCATTTGTCGCTTTATCATTGGAACATAAACAAGCTTCACCTGCATTTATGGTCAAACGGCCCAGCCCTGCTCTGTCACTTAAAAAAAAAAAAAAAATCACTTATCGACAGGGCAAGGCATTTCATGACTTCACTCCACCTGGGCTCCAGGCTCCGTTTGGCCCCCCACCCCTTTCACACCTCAGTGGTTGCTAAGAATGTTTCTTCCCCCATCTGGCCTCATCCACAAGCTGTTCTTAGTGGGTGCGGCAGCTCCCTGTCCTGGGGCTGGGTCGTCTCTGACAGCGCCATAGAGATACCATGAGACAGCCCCGCACTGGTCCATTGCAAAAGGAAGAGTCGGCAGAGCAAGTTTCAGGAAAGCAAAGCCTTTCTTGCTCCTCTTGTCAACTGTGAGAAGAATTCACACGCAAGGAAAATCCTCCCAGAGGCTGCGCTGAAAACTTGTGAGAAAAGGGACCAATGGTGGCTGGTCTGAGTCTGCGGGAGGCTGAAGCATAAAGAGGGTTGTGCTTCTGCTCTGTTGTTTAGTTTTGATAGTTTTCTCTATTCTTGGCTCTTCTCTCCCGCGATGGTTCTGGGCCGCAAATGGAAATGTCTGGGGTCAAAGAGCGTCTAAAGGTTCTCTGAAGTTGGACTCAGGCAACGCTGAGAGCAGAAATCCAGGCATGGTGAAGGGGCTGATCTGCAGGGCATCAGGAAGGCAGGCAAACAGGGCTCTGGCTAACCCACCCTTGGAAATCAAACAGGACCTCGGAAATGAGAACGGATGATCCATGAACATGGTTGAAAGTCCAAGGGCTCAGAGCCTCAAACCCTGGACATCGAGAGCAATGGAAGGGACAGGGCAATGACCAGTGAAAGAGCTGGGGGCAGGCACAGGCTCAGACAAGACTCAAAGCTCAGCTTTCCAGCCCCCACATAGTTCCTATCGGACAGAAATCATCCTTAGCAGGGCCATTTGGGAGCAGACATTATCTAACAGGATGGTGTTCCCTGGAGAACTTTTAAAAAATATAAAATTCTGGGCCCAAAGACTCTGATTCTGTAAAGCCTCGTAATTATTTATTTCTTAAAAGCTCCAAGGTGATTCTGATGTTAGCCTGCTCTAAGCTCCACCATGGACCACTGATTTTCCATCTAACTGAGGAAGACGGTGTGCAGGCAAAGGAATCGTCATTACATCCTTTTTGAGTTGCTTTCTGCATCCTGAGATTTCTGTTTTGTCTAAACCTATTATTATTATTTTTTTTTGTCTTTTGTCTTTTGTTGTTGTTGTTGTTGTTGTTGTTATTGTTGCTATTTCTTGGGCCGCTCCCGCGGCATATGGAGGTTCCCAGGCTAGGGGTCGAATCGGACCTGTAGCCACTGGCCTACACCAGAGCCACAGCAACGCGGGATCCGAGCCGCGTCTGCAACCTACACCACAGCTCACGGCAACGCCGGATCGTTAACCCACTGAGCAAGGGCAGGGACCGAACCCGCAACCTCATGGCTCCTAGTCGGATTCGTTAACCACTGCGCCACGACGGGAACTCCGAATTTTTTTTTTTTAAGTCTGTTTCTCTCATCCCTTTGTCCCCCCTCTGCTAGAGTTCTCAAACTTTACAGACTCAGGACATCAATACACTGTTAAAAAGGATTGAGGACCCCAAACAGCTTTTGTTATGTGTGTTCTATCTATTGAGTTTCCATATTAGAAAATAAAATTGAGAAAAATCTAAAACACAAGAATAGACAAACATACATTTCATTAGTGAGGCTCTAGAAATTTCTACTATACACTAATGAAAGAACAAGAGTGAAAAGGGCGAATAACATTATCATGGATTATATATCAGTATGAAAATAGTTTTGACCTTGCTCAAAGGGTCTCAGGGACTCCTGAAGGTCATGGTCTGCATTTAGAAACTGCTACTCTACTAGGTTTTTTTGTTTTTTGTTTTTTGTCTTTTTGCCATTTCTTGGGCCGCTCCTGTGGCACATGGAGGTTCCCAGGCTAGGGGTCGAATCGGAGGTGTAGCTGCCAGTCTACGCCAGAGCCACAGCAATGTGGGATCTGAGCCGTGTCTGTGACATACACCACAGCTCACGGCAATGCCGGATCGTTAACCCACTGAGCAAGGGCAGGGATTGAACCCGCAACCTCATGGTTCCTAGTCAGATTCATTAATCACTGTGCCACCACGGGAACTCCAGAAACTGCTATTCTACTAGTTTTGAAGTTATACTCTCTGTTCTTAACAAATCTGTTCTTAACAAAGTTAATGAACCTCTAACTTTCCTTCTGAAAGATATGAGACGCTTTGAAGGCTTTAATTTTGATTACCCCCTCCCAGCTTACATGTTCTGCTTACATGTTCTGGTTGTCCAATTTTTTTGGTTTTTTTTTTTTGGGTTTTTTGTCTTTTTAGGGCCACATCCGTGGCATATGGAAGTTCCAAGGCTAGGGGTCAAACTGGAGCTGTAGCTGCTGGCCTACACCACAGCTACCGCAACGCCAGATCCAAGCCACGTCTCCGACCTACACCACAGCTCATGGCAACACCAGATCCTTAACCCACTGAGTGAGGCCAGGGATCAAATCCGTGTCCTCATAGATACTAGTTGGGTTCATTAACCACTGAACCATGATGGGAATTCTGTTTTTTGTTTTTGTTTTTTTAATCTTTCAATTGAGATACTACTTTATACAATCAGCATTTGTTTCAATACAGTCAAATATTTAACAGTTTTGCCCATCATTCCAGCTTGCACCTCAGACTATGCCTGAAGTACATTCTTCATAACGTCTTATTAACAAGTAAACTTGTGGAAGATTATCCAAGCTTTGTTATTTTCCCATCTTCTATCTTTAGTTTGGCTCTTCTTCTTAAAAGGAGCTTCCACTGGGTACAGAATTACAGGCTGACAGGTACTTTCCCCTCACACTGAAGATGGTTTACCATTTTCTGGCTTTCATAATTGTTGTTGAGAAGTCATCAGACCAACTCATCATTCTTCCCAGCCAGGAAATCGTGCTCTTCTCTCTGGCTGCTTCTAAAATCATCTCTTTGTCTTAGATGGACCATAGGCTTACATTGATGTGTTGAGGAAAAGGCTTATTTTTTAAATTATTTTATTTTGTTATTAAAGTACAGTTGATTTACAGTGTTAGCATATATATATATGCTTTTTTTCATATTATCTTCCATTATGTTCTGTTCCAAAAGATTGGATATAGTTCCCTGTGCTGTACAGTAGGACCTCATTGCTTATCCATTCTAAATGTAATAGCTTGCATCTACTAACCCCAGACTTCCAGTCCATCCCACTCCCTCCCCCTTGGCAAGTCTGTTCTCCATGTTTCTGTTCTGTAGATGGGTTCATCTGTGCCATATTTTAGGTTCCACATATAAGTGATATCATATGGTATTTGCCTCCTTCTGACTGACTTCACTTAGTATGAGACTCTCTAGTTGTATCCATGTTGCTGCAAATGGCATCCTTTCTATTTTATGGCTGAATAGTATTCCTTTGTGTTTATGTACTTTATTTATCATGCTTTTTTCCTCATGCTTGGGATTCAATAAACTTCCTAGATCTAAAGTATCATGTCTGTCAGACTCTGCAAAATTCTTAGTCATTATCTCTGAAGATATTGATTCTTTTCCATTTCTTGTATTATCTCCTTCTGAAAACCCAGGTGGATGTGTTTTAGGCCTTCTAAATATCCTACATGTCTCTTACTCTTTTATTATTTCCATCTCTGTGTGTCTCTGGGCTGCAATCTAGTACTTATTTGAATATATCTTCCATTTTTCCTAATTTTTTTTTACCCACTAAGTCTAATCTGCTGTTTAATGTATCCCTTGAGTTTTTTTTTTGTTTGTTTGTTTTTAGGTCCGCATCCCCAACATACAGAAGTTCCCAGGCTAGGGGTCGAATAAGAACTACAGCTGATTGGAACCCACACCACAGCCACAGCAACTCGGGATCCGAGCTGCGTCTGCAACCTATACCACAGCTCATGGCAACACCAGAGTCCTGACTCCCTGAGCGAGGCCAGGAATTGAACCTGAATCCTCATGGATACTAGTCAGATTCGTTTCCGCTGCGCCACAATGGGAATGCCTATATCCCCTGAGTTTTAACTTTCATTTATTAAATTTTCATTTTTAAAAGTTCTTTTTGCCTTGCTTTTTTTTAATATACCTTCATCTTCCCTGCTCATATTTTCAAATCTTATACCGCTTGACACATCCATTCATCTCATACGCTCTTTAGGCAACGCGACTGACATCCCTCCCACTAACAGGTGGGGTCTGTGTCCCTTTCCCTTGAATTCAACCTATAGAACATGGTGAAGGTGATGCTTTGTGACTTCTAGCGCTGGGTCACAAAAAAGATGTAGCTTGTGTTCAGCTCTCCATCACAGGGATGCTCACCCCTGGAACCAGACACCATGAGGAAGCCCAGGGCACGTGGTAAAGCCACGTGGAGAGGAAGTAAGGATCCATCAACAGCCAGCACCAGCTGCCAGACTCGTAAAGGGATGAGTCATCCAAACTTCAAGACCCACACTGAGGCCTCGAACAACATGGGACAGAAACAAGCCAACCCTGCTTTACCGACTTTGAATTCTGGATCCGAGGCATCCGCGAGCAGAGTAAATGGTTGTTCGGTGTCATGACCTCACTCGGCCATGGTAACTGGAACATTTTCCCAATGTAGTTCCAGAGCGTGGTGTAGATCTGGCACAGAGTGGATGCTTAAATACTTGTTAGCTTTATCACACATTAGCTCACATATTACTACCCTTCTGGAACCTACAGCCTACTCTTCAGAAAAGTCCTCTGCCCTTCATTGGCTCATTCCGATCCCGGGTTGGAACAAAGGCTCCCTCTCCTGCTTGCTCGTGAATGCAAGCACCCAGTTCAGAGGGGGCTCCTGCCCCACCCAGTTCCTCAGAAAGCTAAGGGGTGCGGATTCCCTGGGATCCACCCTCAAAGCAAATAAGACACTCGTCCCCCTGGTTCCCAAACAAATATTTATACTGCCCTTGGCTGGGTGGCTGCCATTTTGTTTTCCTCACGAACCGGGTACTTCCGGGACAAAAGGGGTGTGAGGGGAAAAAAACATTTCCAAACAGCACCTGCATCATCCAATCTAAAAACAAAGTTGGTGGAATTGGTTTAGTAGTTAGTTAGGTATGCCCCTGCTAAAAATGCTGAGGTACATAACGGCATTAGCAGGTAACCGGCCTGGGACCTGCAGGCCCCCCTGCATCCACCACTGGGCATCTCCGAGGAGCTGCCTGTTTCCGAAGAACGCCAGCCCCTCCTCATCCAACCCCACCCAGCCTTCATTTCGGGAAGCCGGGGCTGGACCTACTAAATCCAAGGAAAAGGCCTGGCTGAACATAGGGAAAGCCTGGATTTGGAGCTTTCATTAAAAAGTAATACGGATATTCTATTTCCAGAACAGAATGTATAACAGTGTTGCCAAGGAGAGGCTCTCCAGGACTTGCTTAAAGGGTAAATACAAAACCGTTGTAATTAGCATATTAATAGCGGTTTGATTTCTAACGCCACATGGAAGCGTCTCTCCAGCCTCTTTACAATACCGCTTGCTTGGAGGTAATTACAGAACCAAGACGGAGCACCGGAGAGCAGAAGCTGGCTCTCCCCAGCTCTGCTTCAGACCAGCTGCAGCAAAGTCACCTGATGGAGAAAATGGAGGCTTGGGGGCTGACCCCACCTCATGCACCCATTTTAGCTCTAACATTCTTTCCACCATCCTACAAAGAGCGAACATTTGGCAAAAAGTAAAAGGGGAGCATTTCTGGCTCCAAAGAACCCAAATCCCAGTGGGGGGGGGGGGCGCTTCTCCCAAACAAGGGCTGATCTTCTGTGAATGGGTCCCCAGGATGGCTTCTGCAACTCAGAAAAGCATCAATGACATGATAGAGCTCTCCCAACGTGACATTCCTGGGAACTGGCCAGCATGCACCCCCAAGAGGTGAGTCCGCACACCCCCAGGGCTCAGAGGCCGGGTTAGAGGGAGGCTGGTGACCAGACAGAGCGCAGTTTCCCCTGAGCCGCAGGGAACCCCATTCTCACCTTGGGGCTCGTGCACACCATGCAAGGCTGGAAATGATAGCCCAGGGTTCAGTTACCGTCTGCAGTGAAGAGCTGGCTCTGCGGTTCCTGCTCTAATTGCACTGGAGGGTGAAAGGTTGAGAAGCTGGTTTGTTTTACACTCCAGAGTGGCTCTTGTCTTTTCAGAGGAGCTGATGAGATGGCGAGCAGGGGCTGCCTGGGGCAGCGTAATTGCTGCAACTCTACACTCCAATGAGACACCAAATAAATGTGCTGAACAATCGAAAAGAGACCAAGCTTACTGGGGCCACTTCTAGAAGCATGTCCCAGGTGAGGAGGTTTTTTTCTTCTCCACTCAACGGCTCTCCGCTCCCCAGCTTCAGCTGGAGGCAGCTTGCGTTACTGGAAGCACCTTGCGCGCAGGACTTTTGTTCTCCACACACGGATGCCTAGCACACAGTAGGCAGCCTCTCCCTTAACCAGGGTGGACCAGTGAGATGAGGATAAGCTGAGTTAGGCTCAGCTTCCATAAAAGCTCCTTAAAGGTAGATGACTCATTGAGAGGAACATCCATGTCTACTTTTCCTTCTTTTTTCTACCACCTGGAACAAGTACGTGATGGCTGCAGCTGCATCAGCCATCTTGAACCATGAGGTACCTGCTAGGGCAGAAAGATGGAAGGAACCTGGATCCCTAATGGCACAGAAGAGCCAACCCATAATCTAATCTTGAGATATCATATATGAGGAAAAAATATGTTGTTCAAACCATCTAGCCAATTATCATGGGTATCTGATCCATGGGATAGTCTGCCTTACCACCCAAACCTCCCTTGCTAAATCCTACTTCTCAGTCAAGGCCTCCTTCTCTAGGAAACTTGCTTGGATTATACCCTAGGGAAGAAAACCCCCCCTTTTTTTGGGCTGTGCCCATGGCATGTGGAAATTCCTAGGGCCAGGCATCAAACCCACACCACAGCAGCAACATGAGCTGCTGCAGTGACAATGCTGGATCCTTAAACCCCTGCCACAAAGGAACTCCCAATCACCTCTTTATTTGACCAGCTGCAGTACTTTGTCATACAGCATCATGAAGAGTTCATGATCAGGAGTCAGACAGACCAGGGTTCAAATTCAAGTTCCTCTCCTTACTAGTCATGTGATCTTGGACAAATCATTTCCCTTCTTTGAGCCTCAGTCTCATCAGCTGTCAGTTGGGACAGTAACACTCCCAACTCCCAGAGCTTCCTGAAGCTTGGGCAATAATACAAGCCTCCAGCACTCCATGTGCTAGCCATGAACCTGCACTTAACTTTCCTAGCCATCAGCCACTGTAAGCCACTGCCATGATTTTTTTACCAATAGTCTTTACCATAATCTACTGCCTATAACAGTTACCACTGATACAGTATTCACCTGATATTTTTCTTTAACTTGGGTTTTAAGTGACTCTCCCTCGTACCTTTTCTCAACCTTTTTTTTTTTTTTTTTTTTTTTTGTCTTTTGTCATTTTAGGGCTGCACCCACAGTATTTGTCAGTTCCCAGGCTAGGGGTTGAACTGCAACTATAGCTGCCAGCCTTCACCACAGTCACAGCAATGCAGGATCCGAGCCACATCTGCGACCTACACCACAGCTCACGGCAACGCCAGATCCTTAATCCACTGAGTGAGGCCAGGGATCGAACCTGCAATCTCATGGTTCCTAGTCAGATTTGTTTCCACTGCGCCTAGGCAGGAACTCTCATCAACCATTTTTTTCCTAGGCAGTAACACATGGGAAATTATTGCTCTAGATACTGGTTTTTTGTTTAATGACATATATTAAAATAATTGCATGACCACAGTTCATCCTTGTGTCACCTGAAATCATCTCACACACTAAGAGATGCACCTGCCGCCCTTCCTTATCTGGTCCTGAAGTATTCAGGAAAGGAATGCACCTCCATCTTCTAGTCCCCATCATCTGGGCTCCTTGAGGAAGAGGCCTGGGTGGCATTTATCTCTGATTGGACAAGAATCTGGGACATAGAAGGAGCCCATGGAGTATCTGCTTAATAAGCAGTGAACATTCTCTCATAGCCATATCAGAGACCTGGACAGAAAGCTAGCCAAATTCCATTCCAGCACATTCCGAGGGCCGGCCAAATTCTTCTGCTGTGCTTGGTGCATGTTCTATCAAAAATTACACAAAAGGAGTGCGCTGCCAGCGGAGGAGTCTGCAATTGTTTCCACAAACATTTCCATGAACCTTAAACGGCTTTGGCTGTAATAAGACTTGATCCATTCCATGGCGCACTGGCGAGGCCCATCCTGGCCAGTGAAACGTGGCAAGAAATCTACAGAAAAGGGGTTCTTCTCTGAGTCAGACAAAGAAAACCTTCTGAAGGAGTTTTGTGCCACCTTCATGGTTAAAAACATTCTTGCAAAATATTTCCATCGGGGAGTTCAGTCCTTACGCAAAGCAAGAGGTGGTGACATTCTGAAAATACTGGATCCCAAATAAAATGTGAGCTGTGACAAGGATGCAGCAGGACCCAGCTTCTGTGTCAGAGACACTTTCTGAACGATGGAAATGTTTGGGTGGAAAATAGTGCACTTGGCCTGTTAAGAAGTAACCAAGTGAAATGGGGTTTGGCATATGGAAATGTTTTAGTTGGCAAACTCGTGCCAGCGCAGACTGGAAGGTAACTCTTCTCCCACCACTTCACCTTTCTGTGGTCAGACGGTGTACTGAGAAAAGGAGACAGGTGGAGGCGGCAGCCTGCTTGGGACCAGAGAGCCAAAGATCTAGATGCAGAAGGTGCTGGAGCGGGGGTGGGGAGGGGGCTGTCAAAGGGCGGCTGCCACGGGCAGGAGGCTTACCTAGCAGGAATGGGCTTGACCCTCCAGCCCCATCTACATGGCATGCTGACCCCATCCTGGGGCAAGCTGTGTAGCGCTACTGTGATTAAGCCCCAAGAAGCCACAGTGAGCAGCCATGGGCCAGGCCTGGCTGAGCCATGCAGGCAACTTCTCAGAGGCTGGTCCATAAAAAGAGAAGGGAAGTACCACTCACCCGCAGGACTGCTTGGGGATCCCATGAGCTCAGGGAAGGTGAAAAGAGCTTTGCAAGCTGCACAGGAGCCCAGAGCCTCGTGGGGAGAGAAAGGCACGTTCACGAATGTGGCCTGAGCAACGCCCACAGGCAGGTGGTGGTTCTAAGAATCATCAGAACCCCTGGAACTCAGAGGAATGGGAGGTGAAGGCAGCTGAATCCGTGCCAGCAGGAGAGCCGGCTTTCACCGTTCAGCCCTAACAGGGAAAAGAACTTGGCTACTGGCCCATGACCCCAAAAAGGCTGTCCTTGGACCTAGAGGGAGATGGACCCAACGCCCACTCCTGAGGAGCATCTCAGGCCCTGGCAAGAATTACCCACACCTGCAGGTGCCAGCCGAGTACGGGACCCTCCTATTCACATCTTAGTTGATGCTCATGAGAGACATTCTGTATTTACCCCCAGGTCTGAGTGAGGAGCTGCTTCCTGAAGGTGAGAGACTTGCCCAAGGCCACTCAGTGAGTAAATGGAAAAGCAAAGAACTGAATCCTGTCTGACTTCAAAGACACCGCCTTCCTTCCAGAACCACTGGAAATTCAGCCTGATGAAGCATCACCCGGGCCCACCTCCCAAGGCCTACCCAGGAGCTGCTGTCCTCCCTTTGGTCTGCATCTCTGCAACACTGAAGCCCAACGAAGACCAGGCTCAGGCCGCTGCTAGTCCAGCCCCATCTGCTCCCGCCCTGCCTCCTTCCAGCACTGACCCCCAGAACCCCATCTTCTGTGCTCTCCTCCCTCTGGTCTCAAGCCACAGCTTCTTTTCTGAACACAGCAAAGGGGCCGCGTATAACTCTCCACTCAGAGCTCTTCCCCCCAAACCTCACACGAGGGCCAGGGTGAAGGAGGGAGGTGGGCACAGGATGAGGGGAGATTATTCAACTCTCATCTCTTGCCAAGATCTCAAAAAAAAAAATCTGTCTCCTGGGAGCTCCTGTTGTGGCTCAGCGGGTTAAGAATCGGACCAGTATCCATGAGGCTGTGGGTTCGATTCCTGGCCTTGCTCAAGGGGTTAAGGACCCAGCGTTGCTGTGGCTGGGGTATAGGCTGGCAGCTGCAGCTCCAATTCAACCCCTAGCCCAGGAACTTCCACATCCCCCATGTGTGGCTCTAAAAAGACAAAAACAAACAAATAAACAAAAACCAACAACCTATCTCCTGCTGTTGGCCAGGACTTAAAGAGCAGCCCTTCTGCGGTGGTTGGGGGCGTGAGCAGAGCCGCCCTGTCATCTGGCGCTTCCCCAGCCCTCCTATTTATACCTCTCAATCAAGCTGGCTCCTTTTTCAGACAATGTCACCGTCTTGGCTCACTGTGGATGAACGTCATTGTACCTCTTTACCAGGGGCCAGAGGAGCAAAGCAGAGCAATGCGCAGCCCACGCAGGGGACCCGCGGCACTGCTCTAACTTGTGACGTCCAAGTCCCCTCCAGGGCACTTTCCATGGCCTCGTCGAGCCAAGCTCTCAGCCAGTTTCTCCAAAATAAGAGCTGCACCCAGCCAGGCCAGCTCTGGCCCCCACCAGACTGGTTGTTCCACAGCCAATTCCGCAGAGGTGCCTGGCGTCTTGCTGCCTGAGTGCCCCTGTCTTTTAGAGCCCCGGGGCAGGCACCGACTTGGCACTGCCCTGCACCCTGGCCTGTCCAAGTACATTCTGCTCATACATTCCTCGAAGTCAGCAGGGCAGGTGCTAATCTGCCTGCTCTGCAAAGAGGAGGCACAGGGCCCAGACACACCTGCTTCCAGGTAGGGTGGCGGGCCTTTGCTCCTGTGCATTTCTAATGGACTGATGTAGTCATGGCTTGCTTATGTCTCAAAAGGATCCACAGCATTTTCCAATAAAAGCACATGTTCCATTGTTCAAGGAAAGACAAAGAACAGGAAATAATCAGCAAAGAGGGAGGGAGGAAGAAAACCAGCTCCCTCCAGGACATCTGGCAAAGGAGAGCTAGGCTTTCAGCACCAAACTTGGCTGTGGGCTTCCCAGCAGTTTGAACAAAGAGGGACGCAGGTGGGAGGATGGCGGAGAGCAAAAGCTGAAACCAGGCCTCAGGAGTCCTGGTTAATCAAACATCAAGCACCTACTGGGTGCAGGCACTGTGGCACATGCTGGGGGCCCAGGCAACTGAGATAACAGCCCCTGACCTGAGAGATGGGGGGGCAGAACGACAGGGCAGTGGGGGTGAGAGAAGAACTCACCCGTGGCGACCAGTCTTCCCTGCCTCACGGGGAGCGAAGGGTGGACACCGGAACGGAAGGGGACAGGGAGAGTGCCACCTGGCACTGCCTGGCTGCACCCGTTCATACAGGCTGGCTGCCCTCTCTGCCTGTCAAGCTGTCCCTGTCTCCAGGGCAGGGTCAGGATCCTAGGAGCAAAGCCCATCCCTAATTTGTTTATTTTTATTTATTTTATTTTATTTTTGCTTTTTAGGGCCACAATGGCATATAAAGGTTCCCAGGCTAGGGGTCCAATTGGAGCTGAAGCTGCCGGCCTACACCACAGCCACAGCAACGCCAGATCCGAGCCAAGTCTGCGACCTACACCACAGCTCATGACAACACAGGATCCTTAACCCACTGAGCAAAGCCAGGGATGGAACCCGCAACCTCATGGTTCTTAGTCAGATTTGTTTCCGCTGCGCCACGATGGGAACTCCAGCCTGTCCCTAATTTAGAGGCAGCTTCTGAGAGCAGCAGCCACCCTACCTGCCTGGCAGGTGTTCACTCAGCTCTAAGGCAGGATGTGAGGCGGCCAGGGTACAGGAAAGGGTCCCACGTCCCCACAGGCCCAGAACAGCTCCTCCCCGGCTCCTCCCCCACCTCCACACACAAGATGCCACTGCTGGGGCCTTCCACGCTCCTCCAATAGGGCACCTCCCAGGCCCACAGGGCCTGCCCCCCAGCCAGCAGACCCATGTCCCTCCTCATTCCCTGCCATCCTCAGCCTGCAGCCTGCCCCATCTGTCCCTCTGTGGGGCTTCAGTTTCCCCAGCTGGCACTGAGCTCCCCAGCTCTGATTTCCAAGAGGAAACTATTAGTGCAGAAATCAAACTGGAAGTCGGATCTCTAGCTCCAGCACTGGCACCACACCTGCTCAGCACCCAAGGGCTCTCTGAACAAAGGAATGAAGGGGTCTCGTGAGGGACTGTGCACTCAGCGGCCGCTGGGATGTGCTGGGCTTCACTCCCCACCGCAAACCAAGGTGGCAGAAATCAGAGCCACTCCTGGGGAGGCCCTCCACCCCCACTCCCCACCCCCCACCCCCGCAGAAGGCCTTACACCCCGAGGGTTCCGCTCAGAGGAGGCAGAAGCAGCAGCAGCTCATCCATCCCCTTGTCTCAGAGCCTCCGTCATGTCATCCATAAAATGAGGGTGAAGAAGGCGATTTCTGGACCCCCCCCCCACCCCACAGTAAGAACAAGGCAGGTGTCCCTCCGCATTTGACAGGCGAGAAAACAGCCTCGGGGAGGGGCTCCGTGGGAACTCTATGTTCTCATCAATGTTCCCACCAGACTAAAACGGCTTCCAATAAGTAAAGTCTGCGGACTGAAAACGAAGCAAAAGCTGAGGCTTGGGAGAGAGGTGACTTGCTTACGACACAGGGCTGGTAAGTGGGAACATGAAGAATTTAGAACTTCTAGCTCCCGGCCCAGAACATTCCCCACTGCTTTCCCTTGCTGGTCTTGTCTCCGTCAGTCACACCACCTGCTACCTGTGGAGGGGCAAGAGGTGCCAGCCAGATGGCAGCCTGCCTTCAGGGCACATGGTCTGATGATGGACACAATATGGTGCCAGGTCACCAATGCCAGGCTAAGGACAATGTCCTCAACCAGAGTGAACCCCAGCAGACTCTTCTAGAAAGCTGGAGGGCAACAGACAGCACAAGCCCGGTCTCCCCTGCTGATGAGCCAGGTGCCAGCTGTACCTCAGCTCTCAGGGCTGCACAGGCCACTGAAGTGAAATGGCCCCGGAAACGCTAATTGCATCCTGCTGCTGAGGCGGGGAGCTGAGTCCAAAAGACAGCAAATGGGTTCAGTCTCCACAGGACGGCCTGCCTTCCATTCCTGGGAGAAAGATTCTAGCCCGTGCCCCCTGTGCCAGCCGGGGAGGGGGCCCAGCCAGCTCTGTCCTCAGAGGAGGCTGTTCATAAGAGAAAATAACAAGAAAAGCCAGCTCACCCTGGTGACCTGGTTTCTCCCGTGCCTCAGCCCGGAGATCAGGTGCGCAGGGAGAACCCCCAGCCCCTGGGAGTCTTCCCGGCAGGGCCCCTCCCGAGCCGGCCAGCCCTCTTCGATGGCATTCTGATGTTCAGCCAGGTGGCGTGTCAGCTGGTGGAAAGGCCTTAGCCTTGCAGCTCCAGCCTGCACGTCCCAGAGAGACCTCAGGCCACTCCCAGGGCGGGGCAACTGGCACTGCCAGGCTCTGCAGACAGGCCCAAGGCTTGACTGCGGTGGCCCACAAGCGGGGAGCCAGCTCCAGCAAGGCAGGCTTCGCCCTCTGCAAACCCGGCCCCATGGGGCTTTTTCCTTCCTGTCCCAGAAAAATGATACATCTGACCCAGGAAGTCACGGTCAGGAACTCACCGAAGCCAATGCCCAAACTCTGGAGACCACGGAGGGGTGAGGACAGGGGAGCGACCGGGCTTGCAAAGGTGGCGAGCCCGTCATATACCATGAAGGAAAACAGTCAGACACCCAAAGCCTGATTCTGTTCCTGATTCTGTGGGTGGTTATTTGGGGCAGGGGTCTGCTGACGTTGGAGGCAGCACCTGGCCAGGCAGAAAGGAGGATGAGGATGCAGCCTGAGCAAAGGCCTAGAAGCAGGAAGAAACTGGGCTTATTGAGCTCCCCTGTGGGCTCAGCATTGGGCGGGGACTTCTACATGTGCAGCCGTGTTTAAACTCCCTGGCAACCCTGAAAAGTGCGTGCTGTGGTCCCCAAATGTTCGGGTGAGGACCAGCGCTCAGACAGGACCTGAGTCTAGCTCTGCATCTTAGTGGTGTGTGACCCTGGGCAAAGGGCTTCACTACCACAAACTCCAGTTTGCTAAATGAGCCTAAAAATAATGCCTCCCCCCAGGGTGATGATGGGGTTGCTATAAAGCCATCATGCAAAGTGTTAGGCATAGTACCTGGCCCATAACAACCCGATCAGTGATATCTATCAGCATCATGATCATTTTTGTCCTGTCTCTGCAGCTCAGAGAGGTTAAACAAACTGCTCAAAGTCACACAGCTCCTAAAGAGAAGAGCAGGAATTTGACTTGAAAGGTCACGCTGTTAACTACCATCCTGGTAAAGGTTTACCCAAGGGCAGGCTGAAGGCTGAAGGTTTCTGGGGCTGGAAAGTCTGGGGAGAGGACCACTCTGGGAGGCTTCATATAGCAAACCAGAGACCAATTTGGGAGGGACAGAGCACAGAACAGTCAAGAGGCCCTGCCTCCTGGGCTGTGTGCTTGGCACGTTGTCCCATGGGCAATGGATAGGCCATTTATAGCTGCTAGGAGTCTCAATTTTGATGTCTTCAGAAAAGCCAAAAAGCTTCTGAGTACTAAGAACAGCAAATAGGCAGGACAGATTGGATGGGCAGGAAGGAAAAAGAAACCGGCCAGAAACACAGGGTCAGTGAAAAGGCTCCTTGCACTGGTCCAAGCAGGGGTCGCATGTCAAGGCAATAGGACGGAGAGGAGAGACAGGCCCAACCACCAGGGGACAGAAACGTCGAGGTTTCTACCTGGTAAAGCCATCGCAGGAAACAGGAATCCAGGAGCGGTGCAGGCTGGTGATGGGTGGGAAGTTAACACAGCAGCAAACAAGTATGCTGACAACTATCCTTCCATGTTTAAGCCAAACGAGGACGGAAGGTGGCGAAAGCCCCAAGAGAATGAGTATATGGCTGGCCAGCCAGAGGAAGAGGCCAGAGGACTGTCGGGGGGGAGAGCTCCTTCTGTACCCCACACCCACGATCTGACCCCCGTCAGCTCAGGTCTTCAAGTCTCACCTAGAACAAGCCTGAGGTGACCTCCCAGCAGGACCCCAGGCACGGCTCAGGCAAAGAGGTGGCTAGAGTGACACTTGTGCCCATCTGCCACCTTCTAAAAGGCCCTGCAGGGGGAGGAGGGAGAGAGGACAGCCAGCAGGGGAGCGAGAAATCACCCGCGAAAGGAGGGGGCAGAGACAGGTGGGTAGCAGGAACAGCTGCCAGCCCAGAGACCTCACAGGTGACGTGACAGTCATCTTGTGACCAAGCGTCACAAAGAGAAACCTGCTTCCAGCCTGATGCTGCAGGTGAGACAAGCTCCAGCCACTCCTGCCTCCTGTGGCATGACCTGTACCATGGAACACTGTCATCAGAGGGGAGACCATTTCTGGTACATTCCAGGTCCTGGGCTGGGTACCAGAGAAACACTGTCTCCTTTCTCCCTGGGACACAGTCGGTAAAGGACAAATATCTGGAGAAGTGAATGAATCTCCTATAGCCCAGGAAGCCCAGCCTGCTCCAGCCATAACCTCTCTGTGCTCTCTGCTCGGACCCTGAGAATGGAGATGAACCTTCAGCGGCTCCCTCCCACCTACAGGACAAAGACCTAACCCTTCCAGCTGGAGGCACCGATGGTGTCACTGGCCTGACCCAGCCTTTCTTAAACCTTCTCCCTCACAACTTCTCTGCACAAAGTTCACCAAAGCAATGCACCATCACCTCCCAAATGTGCCCCAAGTTCCCACCCGCCTGGGGAAACCGTGGCCAACATGGGGGAATTCACAGCCAGCATGACTTTGACCCAGGCCTGGGTTTGAACCTGGGCTCTGCTTCTTCCAGAGGTCTGTAACTTTGAGCAATTTACCAATCTCTCTCAATCTCTACATCTTCATCCATAAAGCAGGGGTGGGGAAAATGGCACCTGGCCCACAGGGTTTTGTAATGGTTCAGTAAGCATGTGTCTGTAAGGCCAGAAGCCTGGCCTGATGCCTGGCCCTGCTAAGTGCCCAGGAAAGCCTTGCTGCCCAAATGATGCTGATGACGCTGAACCTGCTGACCCCAAAAGCCTTCCCTTTCTCCCAGCAACTCAGCTGGAAACTTCTCATCCCACATAAATGTCTCTGTCTGCCTCCTCTACCTCTCCAGCCCTTGGCATGGTGGACAGACATTTGACAGCTGCCACAGTCGCATGGCTCTTACTGGTACCATGTGTGTGCCTTCTGCCCTGTCTCCCCAACTAGGAACAGCTCGGGACCCTGTGCTGGGCCTTGCCCAGAGTGAAAGACAAGCAGTGGGTCTACCACCCTAAGCATCTGAGTTGGAGGGAGAGGGATACAAGAGACGGCTTTTGACGAAGGGGGTATAGGTGGAGGCGGGGTAACCATCTAAAACCTCTAAGTCTGTAGAGATGTGGGGCTAAGAGAAAAGGGCTCTATTTGGGTTATATAAAGGAGATACCTGGCCCAGGCCAGGCTGCCAAGAGCCACTCCAGAAAGCAGTTCCCCACCATCTGGCAGCTCCCCGGATCCCTGGCACAGAGGAAGGACTTAACAGATGAATGAACGAATGAATGAACAGATAAACTTAAAACCAGCAGGACCTGGCAACCACCAGCCGGGAAACCAAGAAACAAAGGTCTGAACCGAAGAGGACTGTTGACAACAGCGATGATGAGGAGGAAGGGGACGGATCAGTGGCCCGCGAGCCCTCGCTGTGAGCCAGGCCCTGGGCAGCGCCCTCCCCAGGCGGGCCTCCATGCGATCCTTCGGCACGCCTCCTCCCCTCCCCTTCAGCAGACAGAGAGACTGAGGATCCGGGAAGCTGAATCACTTGTCCGAAGTCACAGTCAGGAACAGAGCCCGGCTCACACCCAGGTCTCTCCGATGCCACTCACGTTCTTCACCGCTGCCTCCGACCCAAACTGACGGAGCCCCTCAGGAGCTCTGTCCCAGCTGACCTGCCCGAGGCATCAGCACAATGCCTACAGCTGTCCAGCACTCCCAGGGTTGCTGACACCCAAGCCTGACAATAGCATCTTTCAGCAAAGCCCTTCTCAGCACCCTGCTCTGCCTCAAGCTGGGCTCAGCCAAAGGCCTGGAGCAGCACCACCTCTGTGCCCACCTCTGCCCACCAGCCACAGGGGGCCAGCATGACAGTGGTCCTAGCAGTAGACACCCCTCCCTCCAGCTCTCCTGCACTGCCTCTTGGGGCAGTCGGGGACCCAAAAAGGAAGAGAATCTGGACATCTTTCCTGAACCATTTCTGATCAAAGTGGTCACTGCCCTTGGGGAGTAAAACTGGACATCTCTTTCCTGAACCATTTCTTTTCTTTGCTTTCTTTCTTTCTTGTTTTGTTTTGTTTTCACTTTTTAGGACCTCACTGGCAGCATATGGAGGTTCCCAGGCTAGGGGTCAAATCAGAGCTACCACTGCTGGCCTACACCATAGCCACGCAACATGGGATCCAAGCTGCATCTGCCACCTATACCACAGTTCACGGCAACGCTGGATCCTTAACCCACTAAGAGAGGCCAGCGATCAAACCTGCAATCTCATGGCTCCTAGTCAGATTCATTTCGGCTGTGCCACGACAGGAACCCCTCCTGATCCATTTCTGATGGAATTGGTTACCTCAGAACTGACAAAGTGAAGACCATTTTCTACCCCCATTTCCACAGCCTTTTAAAAGAACTCCTAAGAAAAGTCAGACCCATCAGTAATCATTCCAGGATTTGGGACGATGAAGGCAAAAATGTCCGAGCACGGAAAGAAAAGCAAGATGCTAAAAGGGCCTGATGCAGGGTAGGCACTCATGTTGGGTGCTGGGCAAACAGTGCCAGGCAGATCCACGCTCTACCCTGAGGTCAAGGGAGGTCAAGCATCAGACAGCCGCCGATGAGGACGGGACCCAGGCGGGTGAGGTCGCCAGGGAAGGCTTCCCGGAGGAAGTAGCCTGCAAGGCAGAGAACAGGTGGAGTCAACGGCCAGGCAGAGTTAGGGTTGCGTGCTGGGCCAAGGCCTGGAGAGGGAGGAAACTAGGAAAACAGGCTGAGTGGGCCAGATAGGAGAGGCTGGAGCTGGAGGGGTGAGGAAGGGCAGGTGAGGCAGGGCAGGGACAGCTCCATCCTGACAACCATGGAAAGATACTGAAGCGGCGGGCAGAGGCATGATCAGATGGATGTTTTAGTGGGAACTGCTGTGTAGAGCTTGGTAAGAAACACAGGCGCCTGGAGGAATGCAGGCCAGAGAGGGTGGTGGCCAGGAGAACAGTGGGGAGGCGGAGCGAGGGGCTGCCAGAGAGGTGGGGTGGGGGCAGAGCCACAGGGCGGGGCTCTCTGCACTGGACAGGGCGAGAATGGCAGGGCGGAGAGCAAGGGGGGCTCCCAGGTCTCTGGGCAGCCAGAGGGAGGGTGCTGATTGTCATCAAGATCAGAGATAGGGGTGGCTTTAGATGAAAGGGTCAGGTGACCAAGTTGAAAATGGCTAGCAACCATCTGCAGAGCTCGCTGTACAGCGCTTCCTCCCAGTAACTCCACTGGCCACTTGATCATCCAGCGAGGTAGGAGAGATGACCAGATTCCCATTTTAAAGAGGGGCAAACTGAGGTGAAAATGACTTTCCCAAGGCCACAGAATCAAGGGAGTAGCACAGGCACATGGGTCTCCTGCCTCCCAGTCCAGGGGGATTCATTCTACAAGCATATATTTCAGTTTCAAATGGTACCTAACTTCTGGGCAGGAAAACAAAAGACAGCTGGTGCAATTCTTTCTCTCTATGCAAAACAAACTAGGAAAGGGCCACAGACCAAAATGTTAACAGTGGTTATTTCACCAGTAATTTTTTTGGCCATGCCCGTGGCATGCAGAAGTCCTGGGGCCAGGAATCAAACCTGTACCACAGCAGTGACCAGAGCCGTAGCAGCAACAATGCCAGATTTGTAACCCATTGAGTCACCAGGAAACTCTTCATTGGCAATTATTATTTTCCTCATTTTTGATTATATTTTGGAAATTTCATCAATGGGGTTATATTACTGTTGTAAAGAGTAAGAGAACGAAAACATAATTTTAAAAATAATTTTTGGAGTTTCCATTGTGGCTCAGTGGATTAAGGACCCAACATTGTCTCTGTGAGGATGCAGGTTCAATCCCTGGCCTCACTCAGTGGGTTAAGGGTCTGGGGTCACCACAGCTGCAGTGTAGGTATTCTTTGTTGCTGTGGCTGTGGTGTAGGCTGGCAGCTCCAGCTCTGATTTGACCCCTAGCCTGGGAACCTCCATATGCTGCAGGTGTGGCTGTAAAAAAATAATAATTTTTAAACATGATGCAAAGACAGTGCAATCATGAAACAAACAAACAAATCCTGAACAAATAAAATGCAGCATTTGCTTTGCATGTTTCTCATTTTGCATTTTCCTTGCTAACACGGGCTGGAAGGGACTGCAGCTAGAAGTCAACAGGAGCTCATGCCCACAGGAGCTCTTTAGAGAATACATTGTTGTTGTTGTTGTTGTCATTATTGTTTTAAGTTGAAAGTTTATACTGGCCCCAAATACCCCTCCACCCACATTTTTTTCCTCCTAACTCTCTCTTGGGTGCTAGCTCTGGAGTACTCGGAACAAGGGGTGTTTAACACGCCAAGGTAGACGCCAAGGTGATGCTGCCAAGGTGCAGCTGAACAGACAGAGCCTGGGAAATGAATTCCGTAAACAGAGCCTGGGCAGAGAGCATCAGGAGTGTTGTCCTAGTGTCCCTTTATGGGGCAGAACTCTGTCATGCTCAGGGTCAGCTGGCCTCTTGTGCAGGTTTGAGGTCCCCGTTGCTGCATCAAGCAGGGGTTGTTTTTCCCATTTTCAGCCACAGGCTTTAAAATGGACAGAAAAGCCCTTCTCATGCCTGTGACTGCAGTGAATCAGGGCTGAAGAGCGGGGCCAAGGTGCTCACCAAACCCCGCCCGCTTTGTCCATCACCAGCCCATTTCAGGTTAATAGCATCTGCAGATGCAACAGCACACTGGAAACAGAACATTCCAGAGGAAGCCAAGGGGGCAGAGGATGCTTGGGCTGAGCTAAATGTGTCTGCCATCAAAAAGACCATGTGGGCTTTCTCACCTCTGAGCCAGAGATCTCAATGTCACGGTGAAGAACGAAAAAAGAAAACCTCCAAGTGTGACATAGACACGGGGTAGACAGGAAGGCTTTAAAAATCATGCTAGGGTAATGGGTGGGGGCTTATTTTCAAGATAATTTTTTTTTTTCTGAAAACAGTTTTATTTTTTCATCACATTCTGTCCCTGAGATCACAAATGAAAGGTTAGAAACAGCCAATGCTGGAAACACAAAAATTTGAGGCAGAAATCATTTAATGAAGTAAAATCTTTTATAAGCACAAGTGGCTCATGGCTATGCACAAGTTTACCATGAGACAATATAAAAACACCCAAATAACCTATTCCTACAGTTCTATTATTTATCTAAATTCACCTTCATGTACCAGAGTAGGCAATTAATGCAGAGATCATAGAAATTGCCTGTTAGTGTCAGCTCTTTTACTTTGTGAGCTAATTAATGGTTTTATTTTTTAGTTTTTTTTTATTATAGTTGATTTATAATGTTCTCCCAATTTCAACATAACTTACAGGAAGAATCTGCCCTTAGGATATAAATAAGCCATTGACAGGGACAGACCGGGGACCGTAGGCCAGTGCTGGGAGGAGGGCACTAGTCTGGTTCCCCACTGTTCACTGGCGCTCACCCTCCAGAGAGCCCCCGAGAACAAGAATTTTGTGTTTTGTTCACTGATGTATCGCCAACGCCTGACACTCAATGAACATGCGTCAAATGGAAAAACATAAATCATGTTTCTGGAGGTTTTTACAGACGTGGGAAAATATTTTTGAAATTATATTAAGAAGAAAGTTAAGAAAGAAAACCTTGGTATGTGCACAGGGGTGGGGAATGCTAGAGGGAATTACATGAAAGTGTTAACTGAGGCTATAGCTGCGCAGTAAAGTGATGGGTGGCCTTTCATGAGTGTTTTCCTGAGTTTTTTAGCAAAGTAATTTGCCAACTAGAATTACTTGGACAATAACAGCAACAATAAAAAGAGGGAACAAAAAAGCACCATGCAGCATGGTTTGGAAAGCAGTCAATCCTCCTGTAGACATTCCTGTGGCCTGTGGGGAAGCAGTCAGCCTGGGCCTGCAAGGGTTAACCCAGAGCCAGGGTCAGGAAGGAAGGAAGGGTCCACCCTCAGACTCGGTAGGATTTGAGATCCTCTGGCCCCTCGAACTTGACCTCCACCAACCATGTAAGAAGGTGGAGTTGAGGGGTTGGATTGTGACCCCCAAAAAGATATGTTGGAGACCTAAGCCCTAGTATTTTAGACTGTGGTCCTATTTGAATATAGGGTCTTTACAGAGGTAATCAAGTTAAAATGAGGTCATTAGGGTGAACCCTAATCCAATGTCATACCAATATAACTGGCATCCTTATAAAAGGGGGAGATGTGGATAGACACAGACACACACACGAGAATGCCACATGAACATGAAGACAGGATTAGGGTGCTGCTTCTATAGGCCAAGGAATGCTGAAAATTGCAACCATGAGAAGCTAAGAGGAAAGCCTGGAGCTGATTCTCCCTCAGGGCGCTCAGAAGGAAACAATACTGCTGACACTTTGCTCTTGGACTTCCAGCCTCCAGGACAGGGAAACAATACATTTCTGTTGTGTAAGCCCTCCAGTCTATGGCATTTTCCTATGGTAGCCTGAGCCAAGTAAGACTGTGAGGGAAAAGTGCCTGCCCTGAAGTCAGGTCACCGGGGAGCCTTGGCAAGTCACTTGTCTCTCTGGGACTCAGTTTACTTATCTGGAAAATGGAAGACCTGGCCTAGAGCAGTGGATTTCAAACTTGGTTTTAACTCTGGAATAAAGTCTTACACAGAAGCCCCAAAAGTAAAGGTAAAAAGAAACTCTGATCCGTAGAAGCCTGCTCTGGATCTCTCGTGCTCCCTGTAGAGCAGCCTTTGAAAGTCACAATTTCTGATCATTTGCAAAATCCCTAGCAGTGCTCCATTCTAAGAAGCTCCAAACCTGAAAACCCACCAACCAGGATGTCCGAGCATCTTGCTCGCAGCCAAGCTTGGGCTGGGCGCCAAGGATCCAGCCCTTTTCTTCAAGTGGCTGCCAGTCTTGGTGGAGGTGAGGAGACTAATGCCCATCACACTGTTGGACCAGCCAGGCCACCCTCTCCCTCCTAAGAGCTACAGCTCCTAAGTGCAAACAGGTCACCTGATGTTCTAAATCCGCCACATCTAAATTTATCTTGCCCTCCAAGGACAAGCAGATGCTATGCCTTATCAGAGCATGACAAGTGGCAGAACGACAGACGTGACGCGCCCTTATCACCCCAAGGACAGGAATGACGTCTGCAGAAAGACTTGGTTTCCCTGACGACGAAATCAAGAGCTTGTGTGCCAGCCTGGCAGGCCTGAAGGGGACCAGGTCACACAGACCTGTCCCTGGAGCCTGGACTCCTCACCCTGACGCATGCCTGGCACTGCCAGGGAACCTGTAGCCCTTAAGCAGGAGCGAGAAAAAGGGAGGCTATGTGTAGCACGGCCCTGCCCTGTCACATCTTTGGGAAAGGACCCAGGACACCCATCCCACTCAGTGAACACCGACAATGTGCGGGCAGGAGACTGGGGGCTGTGTGAGGGGGGGACACCACCAGTCACAGCACAGCACTGAGCAGCCCAGGAGGATGCCAGAGACCCCAGGGATGAGGTCCAGGGTCGGACAGAGCTGATCCAGACATGGCTTCCCTCCAAACCCTTGCAGGATCCAAGGCCCTGGGACTGCACCTGCTAAAGGAGTAAAGGTGGGCCCTGCCTGCCAGCATCCCAGAAGAAGCGGGCAGCAGCCCTCGGCCACAGTCCTGCAGAAGGTGCAAGATAGCAAGACTCAGCCCATCCTCCCAGAGCCCAGGGACTTGTCGGGGGACACAAAATCAACCAGAAAAGAGGGAAATGGCATCACCAACCCCACTGCCCCACTGTGGAACAGGCAGCAGATCTGGTCTTTATTCGTTCAACTTTTAATTACACAAATAACTCACCAGTTCAGGCTCCTCTTCAAAAAAATCACCTTAAAGATAAAGTCCCCCCAACCTCTATGCCTTCCTCAGGGGCAACCTTCCAGAACATCCATATGTCCTTGCAAAGAAACCTACCAGGCCAGGAGTCAGGACACACTGTGACACAATCGGCTTCTTTGAGTATGCTGTGGGGCCGAGGCTGCAGGAATGGCTGCAGGGTGGCCTCCAGGAAGAGGAGGCTAGAGGCAGGGACTTGAATGTTCTAAGGGCAGAGGTCCCTGGGGACACTGGACCCATGTGATGTCAGCACAGAAGTAGCTGGCCGCACTCATCGTTTGTAGCCAATTCAGCTTCTTTGGGAAACTCCAAGGCCTTCAACCTTTGCCCTACCCCACTAGCACCATGATGACGCTGATGACAATGACGGCAAGTGCCAGGCATTCTGCTGGTCCTCCCAACAGCTCTACCAGGTTGGTATTAGTGTCACCCATTTTATAGACAATGAAACTGCAACCCAGAGAAGTTAAGCAACTTGCCCCATGTCACACATTTGGGAGCAGCAGAGCCACCGTTGGACCTTAATGCCAATGACCAAGTCCTTTCCAAGACTGCACTGCTTCTGTGGCCAGTGGAACAGCTCCTGCGCCTTAAACAATGCCCAGCACACAGTAGGGGCTCAACACACATCTGCAGGCTGATTTCTTGTTTAAATACCATGAGCGATGCCAAGTGAACCGTCCAGTGCTAGGCTCGTTCAAGGCAGTCTTTGCATTAGCACAGTATTCTGGGTTTTTTGGTCTTTAAGCTTAAAAGTCTACATTTTCTTCTAGGAATCCCCCATAGCCTAGGGCTTCTGCTCCTGGAAAGAGTTAAGACTTTGGCAAGAGGCTCTTGCACAAGGCAAACGAAACCTCGCCCGGCCCATGTCTGTCTATATGGGAACAGGGCACAGCAGCAGCCACCTTCTGTGAACGGCCTCCTCGTAAACGTCAGTCCCGCCAGGAGGTGGGGACGGGGCCTTGATTTATTATATAGCTTTTGGACAGTTCCTACAGAAATATTGCCAGACAGTGGAATAATCAACTCTTTCACTCAAGCCCCCTCCTACTTTTTTTTTTTAAATGAAAGAATAAAGTACGCAATGAGCCTGGGCTAAATAAATAAAAATGCCACACTTTTTGCCCAACAGAACTTTCTGCGTCACTGAGAAATATTTGCAGACCTCAACAATCTTTTATCTTCACAATAACGTTCCAGCCTTGCAAGTTTTGGACATTATGAGAAGGTCTTTGATTTGGGCCCTCTAAGCATCTTATAATTAGCTTACTTAACTAATGCCATTATTTGATGTTTCAGCAAGAAGACATTAGAGAACGCTTCCTCCTCCGTGGTCTGTCTGCTCTCTGCCAGGACTGTCGAAAATCAGTTACTCATGTCTGGACATCACACTGGAAGTTGATATACACGGCAAAGAATTTCTGTCTTAATTCTCACTGCTGCCAATCATAGTTACGGCCTCCAGGCCGGGGAGGACAGCAGCATCCATTCAGTCCCTTTATCCACCCATCACCCACCCATCCACCCACCCACTGTGCCAGTAACAGAAACCCCAAGGTGGAGAGGACATGGTCCATGGCCCCTGGGAGCTCACACAAAGAGAGGTTCAGAGATGCTCAGAGCGATGGCACTTCCTCTAGGGAAGTACCCGACAGATGGAAGACTCTCAACGCTCTTCTCCAACACAGCAACCTGTCCCTCCATCATGGAACTTCCTCAGTTTGTTATTACCTTTTTATGTTCACCAGTGTCCTGGGCTCAGCCATGACTGAGCTCCCCCAGCAGGTAGCACACCATAAGTGCCCAATAAGTACTCAGTGAATAAGCAAATAAACCATGTCATCCCGACTTAGGCGATACAGGAAAGAAAGAGACAGAACTGTCCCTCCATCCGAGGGCCTAAAGAGTCTCTCTTCTTTGAGGACTGGCTGGGGGCTGATGCCAAAAATGTTCATGAGTCAACACAATGCTGGGAGCCTCCACTGTCCTCTTGAAGATGGACAGGCTCTGAAATTCAGACTTGGGTCTGAAATGGATGGTTGGACAAGAAGCGCTCCAGTCACCCGAGTTGAGAAGTCTGTAATAACTTAACATCACAGAGAGAATTACTCAACCTGCAGCCTCAGGGGAAACCAGCCTGGGCCAGGAGCCACCACGTTGCCTTCCCCACGGGGCGGACTTGAGACTCTGACCCCAGCCTTCTGATGGTGCTAAGCTTCCTCATTGGTCTAGTAAGGATTGGGGGAAGGGAGCAGGAAAGCAGATACTTTCTAAGGTGCCTCCTAAGTCTAAACTTTTAGGACTCTACATTTAAACCACTGACTAAGGTTAAATTCGGGCATGGCCAGCACAGGTCACAAATGTTGTAAACAGAGCCCTCACTTCCAATATTTCACTTCATTCATTCCTTCACTCCCTCACCCAGTGTTTAATGAACCACCTGCTGTGTGCCGGGCACTGTTCTAGTGGTGAGCCACACAAGACACAGTCACAATTGCCATAGGACATCCAGTCCAGTGGGGGAGAGGGAGGGGGCAGGAAGGGGAGAAAACACACAGGTTAACAACTAAACAAAAGACGACTGCAGTAAAGGACATTAACACCCAGCAGTGTGGGCAAGACAGCAGTTCTAGGGAGAGCACAATTCCTTTCTAGAGGCTAGTTGGGAAGGTTTCCCCATGGAGGCGATACCGAGCTGAGACCTAAAGGCCCCCCGGAAAAAGTGTAGGGAAGAGCATCCCAGGCAGAGGGAACCGCAGGTGCAAAAGGCTCCAGACTAAAGACAAGCTTGGGGTCATCAAAGAACAAAAAGGCAACCAGCACCGCAAAGGGAATGGAAGAGAAGGGCGCGAGGCAGACAAAGGCGGGAGCCGGCTCTTCAAGAGCAGTGCGGGAAGGGCATCACCAAGAGGTCCATGGATGGGATTTAGGGGGTCCATGAACTTGGAAGGAGAAGGAAGTCACTTCTCTCTTCACCAGCCTCTAAGTGGAAATGAGTACTTCCTGGAGTGATGAAGGTTGATCACAACCCAGAGTAATGTTAGCAGTGACTGCGACTCATCAACGGCAGAAATCGCAGAACTATTCAAATTGCCATTGTTGCAGGAATCTGGAAACATCACTTATTGTTGCAGGAATCTGGAAACATCACTTAGGTGCATCCCTAATTCAGAATTGCAAGAGCTATTAGACCAGGTGCTGAGCCTTATTATTTAAAGTATCAACAAAAATGCGCATATATTTCAATATCCTTAAAGCTATCTAATGACTACCTGAAAAGAACTGGTTTCCTTTGGAACCCTGTGTATTGTACTGTATGTATGCAAAAGCCTTATGCTGAGAAGGGATCCCTAAGCTTCACACAAAGGCCAAAGTGCTCCTAAGCCACAGTAGGGAGGTTGTGTTTTATTCCAGGTGGGAGAGAGAACACTGCAGTGATTTCAGCAGGGGATCCACGGGGTGCAGACTGCATTTCTCAAAATCACCCCAGCTGCTGGGGGAGACGGCTGCGGCTGGCAGGGCAGGGCTGAGGGCAAGAGCGGGCGTGGTCCTAACAGACCACCGCTCTGAGCCATCCAGAGGGGCTGCGGCCCTGGGCCCCCGTGGGCTCCATCCTCCCCTCTGAGCAGCAAGAGCCTTCCCACGGGGCCCTCTGGGCCCAAAAGGGCCTTGTCGCCTTGGCCCAACGCCTGCTCCAGGGCATCTTCCCAAAGAGCTTCAGAAAGTGAGCTCATGTCCCCACAAGAAAAATAAATGCGGCATTTGCCGCTGTTTGGTTTGTGTATGGGTCTAGAAGAGAAATGAGATTTTTATTGAAGAAAGTCTTCCAGCAGGACCCCAGCAGAGGCTGGGCAAACACCGGGGCGACGGACTGTAAACAGGCAGGAAGGCCCAAGCGCCAGGGCCGCTGCCACGAGCTGCAGCCCCTCGGTTTATGGCGGCCTTCCTGTCCCCCCCGAGACTGCGCTCACACAGAGTCTTTTCAATGCCCTCTAGGAGAACACAGGAATTCATTTTCACACGCCAGCACGCACGTTTCTCACACCCTCCCAGGGGAGTGGACCCTGCCAAGAGGCCCGTTTATGGACCTGGAGTGACAGATGGGGATGGGGCCTGTGGGGTGGGGGCCACGGATGGAGCAAAGCACAGAAGCGAATCCCCGCTCCAGGGTCCCTCAAGCCCCCAAACTGGAAGTGAAGGGGGTGGGGCCGGGCCCCGTGGAAGGTGAGGAACATCTGAGGCACTTACGGGGAGGCCTCCCGGATAGCAGGGCTCGAGTGGGGGGCACTGAGCCGGGGGGTGGGGTGGGTAGAGGTGGGGGGAACCTCTCTGCAGGGCTCTGAATCAGGAATTAGGCTGAGATGGAAGGCAGGAGGGGCGGCATCCACGTTGCTGGTGTGAACTGGCAGAAATGTGACAGTCCCGGCGGGGCCACTTCAGCTCAGCTGCCCCTTCCCCAGGCCATTGTCTAGAGAGAACAGGCTTTTATTTCTTTATTTTGTTTGCACCTACTGGCATTTTCAGGTGGGGAGTTTCTCCAGCACCTGGTCCCTGGGGTACAACGGAGGCAAAAAGGAAAACCCAGGGCTCCCTGGCTGTCATTCCTCACACCCGATCTCCCAGCCAGTGTGCCTTCTCACCACCTTTCAGAATCTTCTTACATTTGTTTTGGGGTTTTTTTGGCTTGTTTTTTAGGGCCGCACTCGCGGCATATGGAGGTTTCCAGGCTAGGGGTCTAACTGGAGCTGTTGCTGCCGGCCAACACCACAGCCACAGCCATAGGCACAGCAACACGGGATCTGAACTGCATCTGCAACCTACACCACAGCTCACGGCAATGCCGGATCCTTAACCCACTGAGCAAGGCCTGGGATCGAACCTGCAACCTCATGGTTCCTAGTTGGATTCGTTTCCGCTGCGCCACGATGGGAACTCCCTTACATTTGTTTTATATGTGATGTCCAGAGCTCTTGACTGTCGCTGGTAGGGAGGGATAGGAGTCAGTGTGTCTACTCTATCTTGTCTGGAATAGGAAGTCCTATACTTCATGTTTGCATTTTTCTCCCTTTCTTTCTTTCTTATGGCCTCACTCCTGGCATATGGAAGTTCCCCAGCCAGGGACTGAATCCCTGCTGCAGCTACAACTTACGCCATAGCTGTAGCATCCTTTTTTTTTTTTTTTTTTTTTCTTTAATGGCCTTTTTTTGAGCCACTCCTGCGGCATATGGAGGTTCCCAGGCTAGGGGTCCAATCGGAGCTGTAGCTGCCAGGCCATGACAGAGCCACAGCAACACGGGATTCGAGCCGCATCTGCAACCTACACCAAAGCTCACAGCAACGCCAGATCCTTAACCCACTGAGCAAGGCCAGGGATCGAACCCGCAACTTCATAATTCCTAGTCGGATTCGTTAACCACTGCACCACGATGGGAACTCCTGTAGCATCCTTTTAGTCCACAGTGCAGGGCCATGGATGGAACCCGCACCTCTGCAGTGACCGGAGCCATTGCAGTCAGATTGTTTTTTTTTCTTTCTTTCTTTCTTTTTTTTAGGGCCACTCCTGCAGCATATGGAAGTTCCCAGGCTAAGGATCAAATTAGAGCTGCAGCTGCCAGCCTACACCACAGCCACAGCAACAAAGAATACCAGCCATGTCTGCAACCTACACCACAGCTCACAGCAATGCCAGATCCTTAACCCACTGAGTGAGGCCAGAGATCAAACCCACGTCCTCATGGATACTTGTTGAGTTCATTACCGCTGAGCAGGAATTCCTGCAGTCAAATCCTTAACCCACTGTGCCCCGTGGTTTC
Organism: Sus scrofa; assembly: GCF_054392235.1. NCBI lineage: Eukaryota > Metazoa > Chordata > Mammalia > Artiodactyla > Suidae > Sus > Sus scrofa. Next base: position 151,888,737 of record NC_139396.1, on the reverse strand, counting down.
CATTTTTAAGAAACATATAAATCAAATACAGCAAAATATTAAAATTTCTTTAATCCAGGTGGCAGATACATGAATGCTCCCTGCATGACTCTCAACGCTCCTCCATTTATTTAAAACACTGCAGAAGTTCAGAGTTCCCTCACGCACACTGCTTCATTCATTTTCTCTGCACTCACTCATCCGTTGTGCACTTCCTGTGAGCAGGCCCTAGGGACACAGCGTCAATTTAAAAGATCCTTCCCGAAGAGACTTTTACACTCGAGTGGCAAAGAGACATCCAATAATAGCTGGGGCGGGGTGCAGGGTGCTCTGACGGAAGGGGACAGGATGTTTTGAAAGACTCTGGCCGGAAGCTAATTTAAATTCTCTGAGGAAGTGGCCTTTAGACCTAGCTGTGCCCGCGGAGCACGCCTGGCACCACCACCTGCTGGCAGTTAACCCAAAGGCAGAGGAGCAAATGGGCTCCCCGGGCAGGGCCCCTCCTGGGTGGGCCTGGCCCTCAGGCAGTTACCCCAGGTCTCTGCACAGCTCCCCCTCCTTGGAGGGTCCTTTGCTATTTCAAGCTCTCTCTTCCAAATCAGCACTCACAAAGGCTCTGAAGCTGAGTGGGAGCCATTCCCAGGGCCTGCTGAGGAAACGCTGGGCTCAGCATCCAGCAGAGGCCTCTGGAAGCAGGTAAACGTGCTCTCCCTGGATGAAGAGGATGGTCGGATCCCCAGGGATGTGCAGAGACCACAGCATCTGAGGTCCCCGCCCCTCGCCATCCCCAGGCCCCACTCTCTCCAGGCCTAAGTGAGCATGAAGAACAAAACGGCCTCGGAAAGCTCTCCCCAGATCCCAGGGGAACCTTCCCTCCTCTCCTCTCTTTGGAGGCTGGCTGTGCGTCGTCAGGGGCAAAACCCTCCCCAACATGCTCCCAGCCCCAGGAGAAAAGCCCTTCCTCTCTCTGACTCTGCCCCATGTGCCCCCAGATCAAGGGTGAACATGGGCACCCTCACAACACAAGAGGCCCAGCCAAGTGGGAGCCATCGTGCCTCCCAGAAAGGAAGTCGGCTGCTAAGGGGAGGGGTCCCAGGCTCCAGGGAGGCCCTTTATACACATGGTCTCACTTGACTGGTCCATGATCACTGCCTTCAGCTGACAGAACTGAAGCTCCGCCAGATTAAGCAGCCTGGCAGGTGGCTGGGGGAGAGGGTGGGCTTTGATGCCAAGTCTGCCTGGCCCCAGAGGCCCTGATCTCTTAGCCACTCCACCCTTGGCCCCAAGAGCACCATGGGGATTCCGACCTGAGGCTGAAGGACGGAAGGTGGGTTAGAGGCCAGCTCCCCATCCCTCAGCACCCCCTGCCTCTTCCCTGCTCACATACGCCTGCGTGGGCTGCACGTGCCTTCCTTTCCCTCATAAACACCAATTAAGGCAGCTCCTCCTCCGGGCTGGGCATGGAGGGGGGGGCACAGAGCGAACAGCGGTCAGCTGCTGTCATGGCACAACCAAAGAATCTGGAGGGTGGGACCGGGGGCGAGGACCGAGCGGGCCTGGGACAGCATGTGAGTTCCACCTGGCTTGGGAAGCTGGTGGAGGCCAGGCCACAGGCAGAAGCCATTCAGAAAAGCTCCTGCTCACACTTCGAGGCAGGAACAGGGCAGTTCAGCCAGGACCCCGGGCAGAAGTCCCTGTGCAGCGCTGGCCGACAGCACCAGCCTATGTCCACGCTCAACAGATCTGAGTACAAAAAAGGGAATTTGGCATGTCCGTGACCTCCAGCAGTCAAGAGCACATAAGACACCGTCATGCAGAAAGGGGGCAGGCCCCACCCCAGGGCAGAGGGGAGAGGGGGCCAGGGCCCCCACCAGTCCCACAGGCTCCTCACCACAGCTGTGTCCTGAGGGGTCCTGGGAGCAGGTGGCCTTTGCTGCGTTTGGCTGGGTCAGCCCCTTGGGAGACACCCCCGCTACCCGTCACTGCCAGAGGCACCTGGCCGTGTGGGTGCTGGATAAAGAGGACAGGGCTGTGCTGCCAAGTGGGCCAGCCCCTCGCTGAGAAACCACATCCCTGCAGGAGGAAAGGGGAGCCCAGAGCTCAACCCCACCCACAGCTGCCAAAGCCTGGGGCTGCTTCCTGAGGGCGGGACCCACGGGCCCCGCGAGGACGGCTAGAAAGCTGAGTGGGGGCTCCGTGCTGGGCCTGACCCACCTCCACCGCCCTCCCACAAGCTGTGCAACTTTGGGTCACTTACAGCATCTCTCTGTGCCTCGGTTTCCCCAGCTGAAATGTGGAGTAAAGTAATAGCACTTGCCTCAAAGGGTAATTGGGAGGCAATCCTGCCCCGTACACACCAAATACTTGATGGATGTTGGCTGCACATCTTCATGTCCATTAGCAAAGAGGTCGGCTTTGGAGTGCCTACCTGGCATCGCTTGACTGCATGAATGGATGTGTCTTTGACTCACGGTACAGATGGTTCGGGGGTTAACGGACTCCCGGCTCCCCCCGCCCTGCCCTTCCCGGCACGCGCTCCAGGCGGACGGCCTACCTAGGGTCCTCCGGAGGTCTTCGCACTGGCTGATGTGAGGGAACTTCAGGATCTCCTTCCACTTCTTGCTTTTCCCTTTGCGCTTTCCTCCGCCCCCTGCAGAGATGAGGGAGAAAGACGGGAGCTGACGCTGGTGTCCCAGGCTCCAGAGCCTACGTCCCATCCCCGGGAGCCCCTGCACCAGCTTCCAGGCTGGGAGGCAGGGACCCACCCCTGCCCCACGGGCAGCAGGTTGTGTGTTCTTCCTGCGGGCTCCCCCCACCCCCACCCCCCGGGCCTGGCCACCCCCTCCCGCAGCAGCAGCAGCCCCTTCCATCACCCACTCTGGGCACCCTCTTCTTCCTCCGCATCTCCCACGGCTGTGCAGCCCTACTGGGTGCCTGGTATCCTCCCAGACCAGCCCACAGCCTTCCAAGGGCAGCAGCCAGGCCTGCCAGCTGGGGAAATCCCGGTGAAATGGATTCACGAGTGGGTGAACCGCAGACCCCTCACCAGCTCATTTTGCCCTCTTGTTTCCTAGGGAAGAGTCCCCGTCCCCAGCTGGAGGCCAGGTGTTGGGGACAAGGACTTCAACTTCCACTTGTTCTGAGTACCCCTTCTTCTCCCTCCTCACAAACCCCAGGGTCTCAGAGGACGCGCTTCTCAAGGCAGTTAGGAGCCTGGCGGACCCCATCAGGCTGTTCCCATCATCTCGACACTCCTTATCCGTGGACAGTGGACACAGACGCCAGAACGCTCAAACGGCCCCAACAGATGTGCAAACATCAAGGGCACGCTGACCCCGGCCTTCGCGTCGCTGAGCCCACCACCACTTGCATCTTGGATCTGGAGGGACCTCTGTGCCACATGGCTAGGACCCCCCAGAACCTGAGATGCTATCGTCTGCCCCACCTGCCCCCGGAGTGGCCCTTAGACTCCACTGGTCAGGGACTCACCAGCGATCACTTGGTGAGCCCTTCAGGGCCCTCAGCACCTCAAGACTTTGTATTTTGTTCGTTTGTTTGTGTTTTGTGTCTAGAGCCGTACTCGCTGCATATGGAGGCTCCTGGGCCATAGGGCCCAGGTCCAATCGGAGCTGCAGCTGCTGGCCTGCACCGCAGCCACAGCAATGTGGGATCTGAGCCTCGTCTACATCACAGCTCATGGCAACGCTGGGTCCTTAACCCACTGAGTGAGGCCAGGGATCGAACCTTAGCCACGACAGGAACTTCCTTTCAGGACTTTGAGGAGCCTTTTATCCTCTTCCAAGAATAAAAGGCCCCAAAGTATTGAGGCCTATCCTCAATACCCCTACGCACCTGGACAGCTTGGGGCCCGGTTCAAGAGACACAAGATCTTCAGCAGGACCTCTGCACCCTGGACCTGCTTCCCGATCTGGGTGGGTGTGTAAGCCCCTGTCTCTGACCCTCAGAGGGGGTCTGGGCAGGACAAGGCCCCTCTCTTCAGCCAGCAAACCCAGGGACGCCCAGAGGACCTAGGTTCTGGGCGCTCCGCCGGCCCAGTGGTTTTCGGGGCTGTCACAGAGCTGGGCTCCATAAAAAGAGTTTCCTAACTTGGGAGTTCCCATCGTGGTGCAGTGGTTAACGAATCCGACTAGGAACCATGAGGTTGCGGGTTCGATCCCTGGCCTTGCTCAGTGGGTTAAGGATCCGGTGTTGCCATGAGCTGTAGTCTAGGGCACAGATGTGGCTCAGATCCTGCGTTGCTGTGGCTCTGGCATAGGCTGGCAGCTACAGCTCCGATTGGACCCCTAGCCTGGGAACCTCCATATGCTGCGGGAGCAGCCAAGAAATGGCAAAAAGACAAAAAAAAAAAAAAAAAAAAAAGAGTTTCCTAACTCATCCAGCTGCCCTGGAAAGGGGGGCCACTTCCCCAAGAGCAAGCGGGCGGGTTTCTGAGAATGAGACCAGGACTCCACCCTGGTGGCGGGGGAGGAGGAGAGGGAGCTGATGGCGAGGGGGCAGGACACAGTCCATTTCTGGTCTTCAGCCCAGCTACCCAGGCCCAGCTCCCCCCTCTCCAGTGTCCGCAGAGGTCAAAGGCCTCAGGCTCCGAGGGTCGGGATGAACATGTATCAGGCACACGCTGCGGCCGGGCACGTTAGAGCATTATCTCATTTAATCCTCAGAATGACTCCTGGAGGAGGAAATCACTGGGCACATCACAGATGGGCAAAGAGACGCCGATGTTGCATAACCCACCAGCGGACGGCCTGTCCCGCTCCACCTGAGCTCCCACTCCAACAGGGCCAATTCGCATCACACACTGTGCCCAGGGCACAGCCCTTCTGCTGGCCCTGCCCGGACCAAGCCCCTCACAGGCACTCTTCCGAGTCCTCGCACTAACTTTCCTGGGCAGAAGTATGACTATTCCCACTTGACAGATAAGGAAACTGAGGCATGGGGAAGAAAGAAGCGAGCCACCTCCGGCCCCACAGCTCGCTCACGGCAGAGGCACGACCCCAGCCTGAGCAGAATCAGACCCTGAGCACTGATGCTCACCCTTCTGTCTGCAAAGCTCCCTTTCGGGTGCATTGAATGCCAAGGAAACCCTCGCGGATCAGAGAGAAAGCTGGCAGCAGACCTCAGAAGTGCAACCTGGGAAGAGGAGCCAGAAGGCTGAGCTCTCCGGGGAGGCTCAGGCCTCCCAGAAAAGACGCCCCCATGGCCCCAACCTGAAGAGCTGTTGTTTGACCCACATGTAGCTTGTGTGTTTGCCTGTTCACTGAACCAGGCATCAAGATTTAAACATTAGGGAATTTCACATAGGCTTCCAGACTTGGGGTTTCTCCCATAACCAGCACTCCACATGGCAAGGACCAGCTGGAGCTGGGCAGCAGCTGGCATTGTGAGCAGAACAGGTGGCCCCCATGCTTTAGAGGTTAGTGGGTATACCCCCCCCCAGAGAAGGGCCGCCCTCCCAAGAAATCAGCCAAATCAGAGGCTCCCATCCCATCAGCTGGGCTCCAAGGCTTAAAACCAAAGGGCCACAGGAGCTCAGCCAGCCTGCACCTCCTCGCCCACATTCATCCCTACACTGCTCATTCCCAGATCTGCTAAAACATACGTCACAGAAAACCTGCCCTTTGAACCATGTGTAGGTACACGATTCGGTGGCATTGAGAACACTGACACTGTTGTGCAGCCCTCACCACCATCCATCTTCAGCACCTTCTCATCATCCCAAACTGAAACACTGTACTCACCAAACACTAGTTCCCCACTCCCCTCCACCCCGGGCAGCCACCATCCTATTTCCTGTGTCTCTGATTTGTCGACTCCGGGGACCTCAGGAGTGCAATTACACAGCATGTGCTCCTTTGTGACTGGCTGGTTTCATTTAGCAGCTGTCTTTAAGGTCCGCCCCTGCTGTCGCTCGTGTGAGATTTCATTCCATCTTCAAGGCTGAACAATACTCCACTGTGTGTATTACAGTGGAGTACATTCTGTTTATCCCTTTGTCTGTTGACAAATCGATAAACAGAACGCTGCTTGGCTCTGGCTACTGTGGCTACTGTGAACGCTGCTGCTCTGAAAATTCGAGTGCCTACTTTCAATTCCTTGGGGTATATAACCAGGAGCAGAATTGCTGGATCATACGGATAATTCTACATTTACCTTGTTGAGGAACTGGTGAAGCCTTCTTGACAGCATGGGCTCCCAGGCTGCACCCCATCAGGCTGGTAACTCTATGATGGGAACCCAGGAATGTGGCTACCGAAAAGGCTTCCCAGGCAATTCTTAGGTAGCCAGGCTATGGAAACGGGAGTCTATTTTATACACACACACACTTTAAATTTTTCTTAATTTATTCATTAAGAAAATTAACACATGGAGTTCCCATCATGGCTCAGTGGTTAACAAATCCAACTAGGAACCATGAGGTTGTGGGTTCAATCCCTGGCCCCACTCAGTGGGTTAAGGATCCGAAGTTGCCGTGAGCTGTGGAGTAGGGCATAGACACGGATTGGATCCCGCATTGCTGTGGCTCTGGTGGAGGCTGGCGGCTACAGCTCCGATTGGACCCCTAGCCTGGGAAGCTCCATATGCCACAGGTGCAGCCCTAGAAAAGACAAAAAGAAAAAAGAAAATTAACACAAATTCATTAACTCCTTCAACCAATATGTGTTGAGCATCTACTAAATGCTGAGTCTATGCAGGTGCTGGGGACGTGGTAGCAGGCAAGGCAGATGGGGTGTGACCCTCTTGGGGCTTCCTCCTCTTGGAAGATGCCCCATCTAGTAAGGAAAGCAAACATCAGAAGCTTTATTGAAGTGGTTCTCAACTCCTGGGCAATGTGTCCTCCAGGGGACACTTGGCAGGGTGTAAAGACATTTGGGATTGTCATAACTGGATGACGGTGCTCCCAGCCTTCAGCAGGCAGAGCCCAGAGATGGTTAAACATCGTAGAGTGCACAGCACAGCCCCCAGAGCAAAGACCAATGGGATCAGAGTGTCAATGGTGCTGAGACGGAGAGATGCTGCCATATTTAATGACCACGATGGCCAACACCCATGGTTCCTAGTCGGATTTGTTAACCACTGAGCCATGATGGGAACTCCATGTGTTAATTTTCTTAATGAGAAGTGCTGGGTTATAGGGAGACTCGATAATAATGGGGAGACTCACTAATAACGGGGCAAGAGTGGTAGAAGTGGGGGAGGCGAGAAGGTGAGTCAAGGCCACCTGGAGGATGTGACAGAGAGGATGGAGTTATGAAGAGGGGGTACCATAAAGCCATGTGGGGGCTGCCCCAGGCCAAGGGCACAGACTTCCCGGCCCCACCGGGGGCATGTTTCTTCCTCCTCCTTCTTAAATCCTCAGCCCCTAGAGCAGGGCAGGAACTACGTAGGCAAAATAGTGCTCCCCCAAAGTATCTCTTAATCCCTAGCACCTGGGAATATGTTGGGTTATGGGAATTAAGGGAGTTAAGGATACTGATATGGACGTTACCTTGGATGATCCGGAAGGAACCACAGACGCCTTAATTGTCGGAGTAGAGGCAAGAGAGTCAGCTCAGAGGGACACGAAGCGAGAAAGACCTACCAGCTGTCACTGGCTTTGAGGGAGGAAGGGGCCACGAGTCAAGGGATGCAGGTGGCTTCCAGAAGCTGGGCAAGGCAAGAACACAGATCCTCCCCTGGGGACCCAAAAAGAACGGAGCACTGCCAACACACTCATTGTGACCCAGTGAGACCCAGGGCAGACTTCTGACCCCCAGAGCAGACCCCTCTGCCTGCTGAAGCTCTGCTCCTTCTTCAAGCCCCCATTCTAATGTCCCTTCCAGGGCTGCCCTTGAGATGCAGACCCCTTGTACCCACGACCCTCTTCCAGCTCAGCCCACACCTGCTCCATGTCCTTCCAGAGGGTAGGGCAGCTAACACAACTGGCCTGGACACTGCAAGCTGTTGTTAGGTTAACTGACTGGGTAAAAGAATGTTTGCGGTGGGCTCACCATGGAGCTGGGTATTACACGTTTGATCCTTGTTACGGTAGTATCAGCCCATTTCACAGATGAGAAACCTGAGGTCAGGGAGAGGAATTAATGGGGCCAGTGAGTGAACCACACATGCAAACAGGAGCATGTATGTTCTCCAACCTGTACTGACTCGAAGCCCCTTTGTCTCCAGCATCCTTGAGCTTTATTTTCTTTAGCAATCAGCCCACTGCTGCTCACAGGTTACCTTCCACAGGCTAGGAGGAGAGGGCCCAGAGTGCCACCTCTCTGGACATCCAGCTCATTCCATGCTTCAAAGAGCAGAGTTGAGCAAGACGGCTGGGGGAGTGGCCAGGCAGGTGGGGGCCGCCTGGAGGAAGGGGGCTCCAGCCAGGGAAGGGATGGGAGCAATACAGGCCAGAAGCCAGGCAGGTGGGCTCCTGCCAGAGGTGGGAAGAGGCCAAGATGTCAGGCTCAGGGACCCAGGCTGACCTCTACTCACTCACAGCTCTGGCAAAAGCACCAAAGGACCAGGGCAGTAGGTGCCTCTCCTGGGGTGGGCAAGAGTCCAGGCAGAACCTGGAGAAAGGGGGGCGACAGGAAGATGCGGTGCTCCTCAGAAGCAGCCCCCGGTGGAAGCTGCCACTCATCATTTCTGGTCTCTCCAGCCCCCGGGGTCCCCCTCAGCAGACAGCAACGGCCTTGTGCAGGTGCCCCCAGAGGGGGGGATGGAAGCGTGATAAGGGGGTGGCAGGGCAGGAGGCAGGAGAGTGGCCAGCAGGAGGGCAGGTCCTAGCAGGGATGGAGCACAGGGCTTGGGAAAGAAGCAAAGTAATCGAGAGCTACCATATCTTAAGCGCAGGGCCAAGCACTCATCACAGGCTGAGCTACTAAGAAGCCAATTGACGTTTCTTTTGTTCCTGTGGGCCCTCGGCGAAGAATGAAAGGATCGTGCCAAAGAACTGGCAGGAGAAAACTGTCCTTGTGGGGGAAGAAACTGGCTGTTATTCTTGCTGCTGGTACTGTTTTCCAGGGAGGTGTTTGTGCTTTGAAGGCTGAGGACTGAAGTGAGAATGAGAGGGAGAGAGTATGATGGGGGGCGGGGGCTGTGCTCCAGGAAAGCTGCTGGATCCCAGGGACCAGGGGCTCTGAGCAGGGAGGGACCCAGGACCAGCCTGGCACAGGAGCTACTGCAGAGACACCTCCTCCAAGGGACACTGACAGAAACGGCAACAGCGGTGACCCCGATCGTCTAAGGTCTTATTTGCTGGACTCCTTTGAGCCCTTGGGCTTCTCAAGTCATCCTTAGCAATGGATGGGACAGACTTTTGCAAAACAATTGACCTTGGATTTCTCATCAAGCTTAATAGTGTATTTGAGTTGGAAGTTAAAGAAATATGGCATTTCCTGTACTGCTAAGGTCAGGGAACAATTTGTTAAGACATCCTCTCATTTTATCCTCACATCAAGCACATGAGAGGGGTATTTTTTTTCTTTTCTGGGTTTTGTTTGTTTGTTTTTGCTTTTTAGGGCCACACCCGCAGCATGTGGAGGTTCCCAGGCTAGGGGTCAAATCGGAGCTACAGCTGCCAGCCTATGTACGCCACAGCCACAGCAATGCGGGATCCGAGCTGCGTCTACAACCTACACCACAGCTTACGGCAACGCCAGATCCTTAACCCACTGAGCAAGGCCAGGGATCGAACCCACAACCTCATGGTTACTAGTCAGATTTGTTTCCACTGAGCCATGACGGGAACTCCGAGATGGGTCTTGTTATTGGACCCACTTGATAGGTGAGGAAATAGAGGGAAAAGCCGAGAACCTTGCCTTAAATCACACAAGGGGTTTCCGGGTGTCCTGACTCCTATTCTAATGATCTCTTCCTCCCTGGTGACAAATGAGCAATCAGTCAGAGAAAGGTTCCTTGGGGGAAGCTGAGGAAGACTACATTTGCCGCAAAGAGCTTCTTCCTTCATGCCCTTGAGTCAGTGGTTCCCACTGCAGTCCTTGGACCAGCCGCACCAGCATCACTGGGGAACTTGTTAGAAATGCAGACCCTTGGGCCCCACCTTACATCTTCTGAGTCAGAAACTCTGGGTCTTGGAGTTCCCGTTGTGGTGCAATGGTTAATGAGTCCGACTAGGAACCATGAGGTTGCGGGTTCGATCCCTGGCCTTGCTCAGTGGGTTGGGGATCCAGTGTTGCCGTGAGCTGTGGTGTAGGTCGCAGATGCGGCTTGGATCCCACCTTGTTGTGGCTCTGGTGTAGGCCGGCAGCTACAGCTCCGATTGGACCCCTAGCCTGGGAACCTCCATATGCCACATGTGTGGCCCTAGAAATGGCAAAAAGACCAAAAAAAAAGAAAGAAAGAAAAGAAACTTTGGGTCTGTTGTAACGAGCCTCCCAGGCGACCGTGAGGTGCACTCAAGCTTGAGAAGGTCCTTGAACATCCCGTGGGAAATGGGACGATGGGACTACTCTTCATGGCACTTTCTCTCTCTCTCTCTGATTTGTTATTTCTGCCCTGCCTACGTCTAAAAAGAATCTGAAGACACACACAGGGGTTTGGACAAATTCAGGGATCCTGGGGTCTGAGTCTGACAAGAACCCAGGTCCCTGTCCCATCTGACTCCAGCCTTCTTCTCACATGCACATGACACCCACAGAGCCACTTACCCCGCCACCTGCCAGGGCGGGAGAGCCGATGGATGAGGACCAACTGCTTCCAGAAAGCCAGAGGGAGGCGCTAGAGAGAAGCCTGCCAGTGGCCTTGGCGGGTACAGGTGGGTGAGACGGCCTCAGGGACCCACCCCTCTGGCAGAGGCCCCAGTGTGGCTCCTGGGGTGCAGGCTGGACCCACCTGGACACCCGCCTAAATCACCGCGTGCCTCCCGGGTGCCCCGTCCCACTCGGACAGCCTTGGACCTTTACTGGCTATGAATCCCAGAGAGGAAAGAGTCAGCCCTGGAGACAGGCACGCTGGGGTCCGCTGAGGACCTGACTGTTTTGTGGGCCCCCAGGAAGGGGAGGCCTGTGTTCCCATGGACCACGCTCCTCCAGGACAGGCTTGTGGGCTCAAACTGGACAATCACGTTGGCGAGCGCAGTTCTAGCCGAGGTTAGCAGCTGAGCATTGCAGCTGCCCCACAAAGGGGGACGTTACCACCAGGATCACCAGAGTCTCAAGGAATCCAAGGAGAGACAGCCAGGAGCAGCTGGGTTTGTGGGAACAGGAAGGCCGTGGAGACCTGGAGAACCCAGGCTGGTCCCCGCCCCTCCTGCCTCTCTGCTGACCACACCAGGTCTTTACTCGCCTCTTTGCACAGAACCCGAGTGGCCATTGTTGTATAATGATTTTGTCCCTGGTTCCCAAGAGGTGACCCCCCCAAGTCCTTGGAATTTTCCGAGCGATGGTGGTGTGGGTTTTATTCATGGTGGGCCCCCCAACCCATACCTGAGTCTCTGCGAACAAGATGCCTCAGTCTGGGGCTGATCATGCCAGAATGACCAACCATGGGGTTAAAGGTTGTGGCTTTGAGCCAAATGATGGTACCCAGACTTCGGGGAGGGAAGAGGGCTGGAGATTGAGTTCAACAACATGGCCAGTGATTCAACCTACTGTGCCTGTGCAATAAAAGCCCAATAAACACTCTGGGCACGGGGCTTAGATGGACTTCCTGGTTGGTGATCATCCACTGGTGTGCCAGGAGTGTGGCACAGCCCTGTGCATACCCCCTTTCATGGCTCAGATCTGTGTCTTTTTGCTCAAATGAAATTGTAGGAGTTCCCACTGTGGCTCAGGGGTTACGAACCTGACTAGGATCCCTGAGGATGCAGGTTCGATTCCTGGCCTCACTCAGTGGGTTAAGGATCAGGCATTGCCATGAGCTGTGGTATAGGTCGCAGATGCAGCTTGGATCCAGTGTTGCTGTGGCTGTAGGGTAGGCTGGCAGCTGCAACTATGATTCGACCCGTAGTCGTCCGAGTGAATCATCAAACCTGAGGGGGGCTGGGGGAATCCCCGAATTTGTAGCCAGTTGGTCAGAAGGGTGTGGGGCCTGGGGGCCCCCAGACTTGTGGCTGGAGTCTGAAGTGAGGGTGGTCTTGAGGAGTCTCGGCTCACTCCAGGTGGTCAGTATCAAAACTGCGCTGCAGCCATCAGGCCCCCAGTCCCCAGGGCCCTGCAGCCCCCTCCCTGCCCATCTGCCAGGATTCTGAGTCTAACGCGCCAAGGAGCAAATCTGATTGGCCAGCTCAGCTCTCCTCTCCAAGCAGGCCACGTGTCGTGACTTGGACCTGGACACCACCCGTCAGTTCTGGCCCTTGCTCTGGGTCGAGACAGAGCGGCTGAGCGAGCTTTGCTTGTTCAGAGCAGAAGCCTCCAGGGTGTGCCAAGCAGAACCAGAGGCAGCACCAACAAAACCACAGAAACAGCCACCCTCCCTTCCTGAACAGTTAGAGCACTGCTGGTTAAAGGCACAAGGACACTGGGTGGAGAGGGCCTGGGATCCCCAGCAGGGCCTCTGCCTCCTGCTATCTCAGAGCCCCTTCCACAGAATGGCCTATGGGTCATCAGGGGCCACAAGGCCTAGAAAAGTCCTGCTAATGCTGATGACCAAATCTGTTAGACATTCAAGTTGTGCGGCAAAGCAGATCTTAAGAATACACATCTGGGGGGTGCGAGGGGGTGAGAACCATGAAAACTGGAGGCGCTGCTCTCAGCGCATCTGGACCGAGGTCTGGGAGGGTCTCGGGTATCCTAGTGACCGTCCGTGGGAAGGAGGGCTCTCTGTGTTCCCAGCCACAGAGGGAGATGACTCAGCCCCTACAGCTGGTCCAGGGGGAGGTACTGTTACAGTTTTGCCTGTGACGTCTGTGGAGCTAAAGAATCTGTTCAATTCCTTTCTACGCAGGTGAGCTTTTAGGACTCAGTTTCCACAGCGCTGCCAGCAGGGCTGGTTTTCCAGAAAATATCACCACGGGGAGGCCGTGGGTGTTCGCAGAGGCCACAGGCAATGCCAAGGAGGCTGGTTGTCCTGAGGAGGCAGGTGACCGCTGTGCCTGCTTTCTTCCTACGCTTGCCCTCCCCGCCTCCAGCTGTCCCATCCACCTGGGCTCTGCCACCTTGGCCGCCGCCAGCATGGCACCCCCAGCTGACGCCAAGGAAAGGGGGGCGTGTGGCATCTCACTGCTTCAGTCTCTTTGCACACAGCCCCAAACAAGGCAAGATTCCAATTATAGGGCCAGTCAGGGCTGCGTCACCGAGTGACTCAAGCCTTTTCAAAAGGGATGTGACTCCAGCCAAGTGTACTTGAGGTGACCTCAGTCTGCAGGGGACCTTCTCCAAGCCAGTGCACTTGGCAGCCTGGTGAAAGGGAGATGGGCCCACTCCTCTGGGTTCAGTTTTCTCATCTGGGATGGGAGCGGGGGAGGGGAAGGGCGGTGCCCGATCAAGGCAGCAGAGCCCTTTTTTCGAGAGTATTTCTTTAAGATCCCACGGGCACAGATAACAGGGGAGCTGATCAGGTGTGGTGGGCAAGGGAGTGGAGCTTCCAAACACAGGGCCAGAGGCTTCATTCTGTTTTTGTAGGTCATCTTTCTAGAAATATCCAGTGTCCACAGGGTCTCTGCTTCTGGGAAGTTTCCTGGACACCCCCCGAACCACGCTGCCTCCTTTCCATCCCACCCCCGCCCCTTCCCACTGTCTCAAAGCGCTGGGGCCAGGAGGTCAGGATCTGGTGGCGTCGGGTTGAGCCACCCCTATCCTATAGCCACCTGCCGATGGAAATGTGCAGAGGAAAGCATAACACAAGGGGCGCCAAAGGCACCTCTGGCCCAGAATCTCCCGAGATGGGAATTATGTGGTTTACACTGGGCAGCCGAGTCCATGGTTCCTTGGGGCAGAAGCATCAGGGGGCCGTGGTGTCCTCAGGGGTGTCCAGAGCCTTCCTAACCGGACACAGGACCCCAGGTGGATGAGAGAGGGAGGAGGTTGGGGGCACCGAGCCTCTTCACACCCAAAGGTGCTTTCCGGGGACTGATGCCGCCCCCACCTTCACCGTGAGGGGATACAGACCCTCCCTACAGCGTAGAGACCTCAGTGAAGCAAGGAGGACTTTGCAGGCCCTGGTATCCCTCCCGGGAGCTGAAGTGGCAGTTCACTGGGCTTCTGTGTTCACAGGGACCACCCCCAGCAGGGTGGGCAGAATCCTGGTGGGCAGATGGGAGCTGCATGTCTTTACCACACCCCAGGCCATGGGGCCAGCACTGCCCGCCGTGGGACTGGACCCGGGGAGTCAAAGACACAGTTATCCTGACCACGGAAGGTTTTGTGGTGCCACAGCCACCAGCTACAGGAACCTAAAACCTCCAGTGCATTCTTCAAAGGAAGGGCAGTGTTGAAGTTGCAAGAGGCCTGGGCGCAGCGCGAGCCGTGGGCGGCCTGTGGCCAGCGGGCAGGTGCAGCACCCCCAGGCCCACCTCATGGCCACACCACAGTCGAGTTTCCAGAGCAGAAAAACCTCAGCCACAGTGAGAAGGACCGCACGACCTCCACTGGGAAAACCCAAACCAGTCCAAGACTTGGTAACTGGTTGCCCTGAGGAGAGGGTGGGGGGACATGGCCCCGCCCCGGGGACATAGAGCCTGAGAAAGAGGCGGCCTCGGGTGTGGCTTTGGGGCAAGAGGGGGAAGTGAGCCCAGGGGACTGTCCCTCCCAGGAAACCCTGGCTGCCAAGGGCAGCACTAAGACGGGGCCACCTTGACCAGAGGCTGCTGCCCTTGAGTGACAGCGGAACTGTTTACCAGGGGTTCTCACGCCCACTGCCTCAAGGCCTCTTCGTTTCAATATGATAAGCAGCTATCAAAGCATGTTATCTGGGCCCTTAGCCTTCCCTAAGCCACTCCATAAAACACCTAGTAAAACACTTCTCTTGCAAAGGAAGACACTGCTACCCGATTTGCATTGTGATGTTAAGAGTTGAAGCCAAGTGGGCAAGTACCTAGCGCTGCGCAGGGTCTCACTCAATGCAGCCATTCTCAACCCCGCCACCCTCACGCCCACCACCGTCATCCCCATCCCTGCTGCCACTGTCTCCACCAGCCCCACCACCAAAGTCCACACTATCACCCAAATCCTCATCCACCACCATCACACCCCCACGACTACGAACCCTGCCACCACCACCACCCCACTACCAGCAGCATCCCCATCCACACCCACCCCGCCATCGTCATCACCCCACCCCCACCCAGTAGAGGAGAAAGCTGAGGACACAGAACTGGTGAGGGACAGACAGCAGATCTCAAGCCCAGGTCTTATGACTCCCCGGTTCAGCCACCTCTCCTCCTTACCACACTACCCCACCCCAGCACGCATCATATGCGTGCACACACACACACACGCACACACACACACACACACACACACACCCCTTCCCCATCAGCATGACTTTGGCCTCTGTCCCGACACTTGCTAGAGGTGCCACAGGAAAGCCATACAAGACAGGCACATGATCTGGTGATGTGGCCCCGAGACCTCTCTGCCCTCCACTCCCTCCTTGACTCACACCAGCTCTCTTCCTCGGGTTCCTCGAACACCCAGGCACCTTCCCAATGGAGGACCTTTGCTCTAGCTCAGGTGTCAACAACGTTTTCTGTAAAGAGTCAAATGACGTCTCTGGGTCACAGGTAACACGCAGGTGAATGAACATGGCCATCGTCCCATCCGACTTTATTACAGAAGCAGGCAGCAGGCTGCCAGCCCCAGGGTCACAGTGTGCCTGAGTTCGCCTGCTCTGGCTGTTCCCTCTGCCCGGAACCCTGCTCTTTCTCCCCGGGGGCAGGGGGGAAGCATCCTCAACAGGAACACCTCCCCTCCTTGAGGCTTTTGCACAAGTATCGCTTTTCCCATGAAGCTGACCCTGACCACTTTTTTCTTCTACTAAATAATGGATTGAAGTGAAATTCACACAATATGAAATGAACTAATTTAAAATGAACAAGGCAGGGCATCTGGCACATGCCCAGGGCCGAGCCACCACCACCTCTGCCTAGTCTCAAGGTGTTTCCGTCCCTCCAAAGTAACACTTGCTGCTCACCCCTTCTGACGCTACAGCCTGCACCATCCCTGCTGTCTCTCCTGATCCCTCAGCCCTCCTATTACTTTGCATTTTTTTTAATTAAAAAGGAAAATTTGGGGCCACACCCATGGCAAGCAGAAGTTCCCGGGCCAGGGATTGAACCTGCGCCACGGCAGTAACCAGAGCCACAGCAATGACAATGCCGGATCCTTAACCTGCTGAGCCACCAAGCAACTCCAACTTGGCATTTCTAATTTCTACTGCACATGTCACCTTGTATCATCCTCCAGGACTTACTGATTCTGTTGATTGCTTGCTGCCTGTCTCCACCATTAGCACAGAGGGTGTGTATTATTAGCCCCGCACCAGGCACTGGGTGGGTGCTAACATGATTTCAAGCCCTACGTTCTCTTCCATTAGAATGTGGCTTCGAGAGGGCAGGGATCTTTGTTTGGTTCCTGTTGTCTCCCAAGCACCCAGAGAGCAGCGGATGCCCAATAAATGGTTGATGAATAGATGTGTAAACAGATGCAAAGGCAGGACCACAGGGGAGAGATGGTTTCCACGTGGACTTTAAGACAGTAAAACCAAAAGTTCTCGTCGTGGCTCAGCAGAAACGAATCTGACTAAGGACGCAGGTTTGGTCCCTGGCCTCACTCAGTGGGTTAAGGATCCAGCGTTGCTGTGAATTGTGGTATAGGTCAGAGACGGGGCTCAGATCCCGAGTTGCTGTGGCTGTGGTGTAGGCTGATGGCTTCAGCTCCAATTCGACCCCTAGCCTGGGAATCTCCATATGCCGTGGGTGCAGGCCTAAAATGACAAAAAAAAAAAAAGCAGTAAAACATCATACACCGTGCACTTTTCTGAGCTTACATTTTCCTCGTTGACAGTGGGAGGGGGAGGGCGCACACAGCCTCCCAGCCCTTCCCCTCAGGTGTGTCTCTCCCCATCCCACTGTGTGAGTTATCCTGATCCTGGAAGGCAGCGTGGACGGCGCAGAGGCTCTGGTTGGACCGGCAGCGTAGGACTTCTGATTCCTCTGCCCACCAGCTGAGGGACCACAGGACGCCTCCTCAACCTCTCTGAGCCTCGGTTTCCTAACTGGTGTGATAACCAAATGTCCTTTGTCAAGGTCAGACAGAGCGCGCGCTTAAGCCAGCACCAGGCACCAGGGGGATGCTGAACCGCTTTAAGCCCTCTTGCTCTGGGTCTGGATGCATCTCCCTCCCCCAGTCCCCATAGCTTCCCCCCTTGCCCTCTAATCCCCTGTGTCGTCCTCTTTTTAGGAGCTGAGAGACTATTTCCTTCAAGAGAAAACCGACACCCCCACCCCGCCTGCTTGCAAACACTAATGACCTTCTTAAAAATGTCCTTTCCAAGGAAAATCATTTTTCAAATGTACTTTTGGGCTTGCTATGCTTTTGCCCACACTGGTTTCCACAGTTGAGAAAGTTTGGCCACAAAAATTAACTTTTCACTGCAAAAGTAATCCCCTTCTCTCGGCAAAGCCCAAATTTGGTCACTTTTGTCTTCACTATGTTTTCTCTGGATTAAAGAAGAAGAGAAAGTGGGGAGGGGGGGGTAGGTGGGAGGTGAGCTGACCCCCTGAGAAAAGCCATTGGCATTGAAAGTTGGCCCCTGCAGCACAACTGTGGCTATTTTGTTAGAGAAATAAACAGGCCTGTTTGCTCATGAAAAAAAATGCCCCAATTTTTCATAGGATATTCATAAAAATATTTGCATTTCCCTAGGAGTAATAGTTGCTTCTGCTATCCTCAGAATTTTTGCATCATCTATGGAAAAGAAGCCGAACAGACGCTTTGGAAACCCTTCCCAATCAAATCCACCCAGCAACCTGGGCCTGTTATGACGTACATCTGACCGTGTACCCACAGGGGCTGGCAAGTCTGAGGTACAAAGAGGACAGGGAAAGCCAGGCCCCAGCCTGAGCGCTTCGGCTCCACTGCGTCCGAGTCTTGTGACACCACAGCAAAGTGTATTCATTTTACAGATAAGGCAACAAGCCCAGGGAGGCCCGGTATCTGGCCCAGGGTCACATGGCCACTAAGTGCCTAAGCTGGAAGCTGAACCTAAGAATGCCTGGTTCTTAATTCTTGATCCACAAGGTTGGCATGGAGGAAGTTCAAGGGACAGAGGAGAGCGAGGCCCAGAGAAAGTTCCCCCGAAGCCAGAGGCCATCAAAGCCCCAAACCAGCACAGCCCAGGGGCACCTAGAGAGAGGGTTTCCAGTGCAGAGGGGAAGGCTCCCAAACTGGGGTCCAGAAGAAAGTTCTTGAGTCCTACCCACCTTCACTCAAACACATGCTTCTGTCTTCCAGTAAACAGCACCACCACGCACCCAGGCTCTTAGGCCCCAAGCCCAGTCTCATCCCTGTTTCGTCTTCTTCATGGCCTCGGTGGTAAACAGCCTCCAAGACAGCCCAGTGATTCTTGCCTCCTGGTATTCGCAGCCTGTGCAGCGCCCTCCCACCTGGAACCCATGTAACCAAAGGGATGTGGTGGCAACAACAGAGCAGGACCCCAAGGCTAGAGTCCAGGAAGTCCCTGTGTCCTCTGCCCTCTCTCTTGGATCACTTGCTCCAACACAGGCAGCCCGATGGAGAAGCCTGTGTGGGCAGAAGCCGAGACCTTCAGCAAAGGGCCGGCATGGCATTTGTTTGCTGACCATGCGCATGAGCCACCCTGTAAGCGGGTCTTCTTGCCCCAGTCAAGCCTTCAGGTGACGGCAGCTCCAGCAAATATCTTGACCGCAACCTGAGACCCGAAGCCACTCCCAAATTCCAGACTCACAAAAACCAGAAGATAAGAAATGTTGGCTGTGGTCCTAAGCTGCTAAGTTCTGAGTGATCTCTTACTCAGCCACAGCTAACATCTTCCACCTGCAACCATCCACCAAGTCCTAGGGGTTCTATTCCCAAATGACATTTTGCCTCTGCCATCTCTCTGCCCCTTCACAATGGGTCACTGCCATGATCCAGGCCACCATCACATCTCACAGGACAACTGCAGCAGCCTCCTGACTGGCCTCCCTGCCTCCATCTGGTTCCAATCCAACCCACTGTCCATGTCACAGCCTGCGTCATTCTGCAAAAGCAAACAACTCCCAGTCTCTCTAATGGCTCCCCAGGGTCTTTGGGATAAAACCTGAACTCCTGGGGAGTTCCCTGGTGGCCTGGGAGGTTGGATCCAGCATTGTCACTGCTGCAGGTAACAGCTCAGGCCGCTGCTATGATGTGGGTGTGATCCCTGGACCGGGAACTTCTGCAGGCCATGGGTGCGGCCAAAAACAACAACAAAAAATCCTGAACTCTCTGCCATGACCTACAAGGCCTGTGGGCTGAAACCCACCTGCCTCCCCCTGCAGCCTCATCTCCTGGTTCACTCAGGGCCGGCCACACTGGGCTGCCTTTGGTTCTCCAAACACTCCAGTTCTCCGCACTCCAAGCCTGAATGCCGGCTGTTTCTTGTGCCTGAAACTCTCTTCCCATGATCCCTGCCTTGGGTTCCAGTTGAGAGATCACCTCCTCCGAGAGGCCTTCGCCCATGAGCTGGCCCAGGAGCCACTCCCCCTCACATCTTGTTTATTCCCCTTATAAACTGCCAAGACCTTAAATTATATTAGTCATTTATCTTTTAAGCTTGCTTATTGTCACTGACCCCTTCCACCCCTTAGAAGTTATTAGAAGTTAACTCCTCAAAAGCTGGCACCATGACTATTCCCAGCAGATGCACAATAAAAAGCTTTTAAATGGATGAGTGAATGAATCTCTTGTCTTAATGTGACCCCAGAAACAACCCCTATCATTTCAGAGCTTGGAATTCCCTCCCATTAAGGAAACCATTAACTAACTTCCTGTGTGACCCTGGGGAGCCCCTTCCCCTCTCTGGGCCTCAGTTTCTTCAGATGAGGAGCTGGGTCCATGAGTTCTCAGGTCTCATGGGTCCTTGACTGGATCCATGAGCAGTTAAGGCACACGCTTGGGAAGGTAAAAGAAATCCTTTTTTGTTTGTTTTTGTTTTTTCCTTTTAGGGCCACACCTGCGGCATATGGAAGTTCCCACAGGCTAGGGGTTGCACGGGAGCTGCAGCTGCCAGCCTACACCACAGTCACAGCAACTTGGGATCCAAGCTGGATCTGTGACCTACACTGCAGCTTGTAGCAATGTCAGATCCATAACCCACTGAGTGAGGCCAGGGATCGAACCCACATCCTCATGCACACTAGTCGGGTTTGGAACCTGCTGAGCCACAACGGGAACTCTCAAAGAAATCCATTTTTTGTGCTCCTGGACAGGACCTCACCTTGGGTTCTACAGAGCCAGCACATTGTTCTTAAAGGTCATTTCAACGAGCCTGACTAGTATCCATGAGGACACAGGTTCGATCCCTGGCCTCGCTCAGTGGGTTAAGGATCTGGTGTTGCCATGAGCTGTGCTGTAGTTTGCAGATGCGTCTCGGATCCTGTGTTGCTATGGCTGTGGAGTAGGCTGGGGGCTACAGCTCTGATTCCACCCCTAGCCTGGGAACCTCCATATGCCGTGGGTGCGGCCATAAAAAGACAAAAAAATTAAAAAATAAAGATCAGTTCAAGATAACATCTCTCCAGAAAGAACTGCTTTCTTTAAGGGCTGTTAAACTCCTAAGGCAGTAAAGCCCACAGGCTACTTCTGCCACAAGCATAGGTACCTGAGGATGAACCAGGGCACCTGCGTTCCTTGCAGGGACCCAGGGAGAAGCCCACCACTCACTAGCACAGACCTTGGCCTCAGGCGCAGACCCCATTGCAGCGACCACTCACGGAAGACCCATGACGGCGCCTGGAGAGGTGGAGTGTCCAGGTGAGAACTTGGAGAGATTGAGTCCTTGCTAGGGTCCCAGGCCCCCCAGGACCCTTTCCCTTTGTACCTTCCCCTCCTAATTCCCATTACACAGCAGAGAAAAGAAGGGTCTGGCAGTTGGCCTTACAAAATCTTTCTCAAAAATGCTCCTTTAAAGAACAGACGTGTGGTTACCAAGGGGGAGGGGGAGGGAGTGCAATGGATGGGGGTTTGGGGATTAGTAGATGCAAACTATTGCCTTTGGAGTGGATAAGCAATGAGATCCTGCTGTGTAGCACAGGGAACTATATCCAGCCACTTGTGATGGAACATGATGGAGGAAAATGTGAGAAAAAGAATGTATATATAAGTGGGTCACTTTGCTGTACACCAGAAATTGACAGAACATTATAAATCAACTATAATAAAAAAAATTTTTAAATGCTCCTTTAATTGTAAAATGGCCAAGAAGAGTGCTATTTGGCAGATTCGATTTCTACCCCTAGCAATTCCAAATCAAAGCTGAATACACAAAGGAGCGCGAGCTTTCGGGTGAATGAGAAGGACATGGGCGTTTCCGTTTCCTATTGATGCTACAGCAAATTACCGCAAACGTCAGACTCGCTGGGCTAACACCTAGGGGTTGGCAGGCTGGCTTCCTTCTGGAGGCTCGAGGGGAGAAGCTGGTTTCCTGTCTTTTCCAGCTCCAAGAAGCTGCCGGCGTTCCTTGGCTCGTGGTCCCTTCCTCCATCTTCAGAGCCACAATTGCTGGTTGAGTCTTTCTCAAGCTGTATCCCTCTGACTTCTTTCTCTGTAGTCAAATCTCCCTCTGCCTGCCCCTAATCAGGATGCTTGTGATTACACTGGGCCCCAGGCTCATCCAGGCAAACGTCCACATCTCAAGAGCTTTGACTTAATCATATCTGAAAAGGCCCATTACCCTGTAGGGATTTGGAAGTTAACGTCTCTGGGGGCCATAATTCAGCCTCCCACAGTGATGATTTAAACCACACCGTCCAGGGCCAGACTGTCCTGTGTCCTTCACTAGCTCTGTGACTCGGCCCATGAGTCAACCTCTCTGGGCTTCGGCTGACTCTTATGGAACCTCACAGACACGGGAGTCATGAGCTGACACATGTGAAGCATTTAGCACAGTGAAGAAAGCTCAATGAGAAAGGGCTATAATTACTCCCTCTTCTCCACCAGACTCAGAATTAATGGATGCCAGAGCTGGGTGGGACAGTGCTGATCACCCAGCCCTGCCTCTCAATAAACAGCTGGGGACAAGGAGGCCCAGAGGGGAGAAGTGAGTCATGCAGGGCCTATAGCATTTTCTCAGGCAAAGCCCCAGTACCTTCTCACGACCACCTGGCATAGGCTGGCCCAAAGGAGGATCCAGCAGGGGCAGAGGCCGTGGCCCTCCTGCACCCAGGAGATGCTGGAGGCCACTGCAGCCAGAGTCACACCAATCGGGAGGGAAGTGCTCCCTTGTAGAACGTCTGTAGGAAGCACCTGCAGGTGCAGGGCCCCGGCCAGAACCTCACACCCGCGGTTCCCACCCCACCCACTAGGCTCAGGGGCCAGAGTCAGACGCATGTATCTTCCCCCGGGGGAGAGGTCAAGAGAGCAGATCTCAGCCAGGGACAGGAGACCTGTGTTCGGGGCCAAGAGAAAGCACTCTGACGGCAAACGTCAGCGGGTCCCTTGCTTCCTTCCCTCTCTGCCTGACCTCGGGCTGGACACCTCCCCCCTTCAGGCCTCTGTCTCCACATGGGAAAAGTGAGGTCTGAGGCCAGATTCGTGATCCTCAGTCAGCTATCCCTGCTCCCATGGATTTCAGAGTTCAGAAAGAGCCGTCCACGGACACGAAGCGGAAGCTCGGGCCCAGCCTGCTCGGCCAGGTGCCGGAGTTCATCCGTGTGTTCGGTTACGGCTGAACCGATGTGCTCGGAGGTGTCTGGGATTAACAACATGGGGAAGCAGTGACTCACCTCACACAGATGGCCTGGTGAGCAGGCAAAAGCCTGCACAGAAGGAGAGAGGTATCGCCTCGGGCCCTTGGCAGAAGCTCGACTAGGATCTACTGCATTCACCTAAAGAGGACTGTCTCACCCCGAAGGGTTCCCCTCCCCAAAAATCTAGCTCAGGCAGGCACTGCCCCCGATGGTCCAATTTCCCCACCATCACACTGGCTTCCAGCCAACACCCTCGAAGGCCTTCCCAAGGATCAAGAAAGGGCTTTTCCTGCAGTCTTGGGGGCAGCTGAGAGACTTTCAAACAGAGATGTAGGGGGCTGGCTTCCGGGGCCAAAACCAGGCCTTCCCTTGCTTCTTTGTGGGGAGAGATTTCCTGCCTCAGGGCCTTTGCACATGTCCTTTCCCCTGCCAGATACATACTTCCACTATCTTTTTTTTTTTTAATGAAACATTTGAAGCTCAAAGAGAATTTTAAAAATGTAAACATATATACCCACAGGTTTTGAGAAAATAACTCATTCATCTACTCTCTGTTGAGAGACTTGTGGGTTATTTCCAGATTTTTACCATCACAAATAACGCTGCTCTGAGCCCCCTGACACACACCGCCCCCACTTCTCCAGACAAGGTCTCAGCATCATGTCAATCCCAGAACCCCCTCCCTACCAATCCAAGAGCTATGTCTCCAGGTGTCTCTCCCACCGCTCCCCAGTCCTCCCTTCAAAGCATACTTCACAGTCTGTGTCTTCATTGGGTTCCTATCCAAGAAGACAGAGGCCATGTCCCTTTTGCTCACAGCACTCAGTGCCCAGGACACACTTCCAGGCACTCAGCAGACCTCGGGTGGTGTCTGCAAATGAGCAAGGGGACAGAGAATGAGTGAGCAGAGGGGTCACCCCAGCAGCAGACCATGTTGTGCTCCTGAAACATGACCCTGACACATCTTCTGCCTGCCCCATGCTCTGCCCTCAAAGGGACAGGAGAGGCCAAGAAGCCCCTGGGGAAGGGACCTTGGGTTCCTGAAGTTTCTGAGAGCCTTGGGCCCCAAACAGGGAGCCCTGGGAGCTAGCAAGCCAGAGGCTCTGGGCCAGGCCCTCCGTGCCAAGTGCAAGGCGAGGTTCAGCAGACTTTTATCTGGGCTTTCCCCGCTCCTGGAGGCCAGGAACCTTGTCCGCTCCACCACAGCAGGTTTGGGAAAAGCCCAGTGGTGCCAAGCAGCTGCACTGGGAATGCTGAGAGGTGGGCTGCGCTCGTCCTCATCTCTGGAATCCCTAATCCCTGCACGCGAAACACACCAGCCCCACTGCGGGCCACAACTGACCCTGCATCAGGCCAAGGAGAAGGCTGAGCAAGCTATCAATTACTTAGGGTCTCTGTTTTTTTGTTTAATTGGTTTTTTTTAGGGCTGCACCACCTACAGCATATGAAGGTTCCCAGGCTAGGGGTCGAATCAGAGCTGTAGCCTCCAGCCTACGCCACAGCCACAGCAACAGGGGATCCGAGCTGCGTCTCCAAACTGCACCACAGCTCACAGCAACGCCGGATCCTTAGCCCACTGAGCAAGGCCAGGAATCGAACCTGCATCCTCATGGATACTAGTCAGCTTCAGTAACTGCTGAGCCACAATGGGAACTCCAGGGTCTCTGTTTCCAAAGCTTCAAGACAAAGCGCTGGAAACGGGAAGCTGGGTGGCAGCCAAGGAAATGATAACACTCGTTAGCTGCTGTTAGTTGCTGAGCGGCACTCTCTGGGGGCTGAGCGCTCCATGTCCCCCTCGACTCTGCGAGGAAGGACCCGCTGTGGCAGGTGAGCAAACCGAGGAATGGCCAGCCACTCTTCCTTCCAGAGGTGCCAGGGCCTTAGCCAAGCAGAGGCCGAAGAACCAGCCGGGGAAGCAGACTGCAGACAGAGGGGCAGACAGACCAGGATGCTGTCAACGGTGACATTCTTAAAAAAACACAAGCACCACAAGCCTCCCCACCAGTCCACTGCCGCCCCTCCAGATGCAGGTTTCAGGGCACGGTGTCATGAGTCCACCCACCAGACCCAGGCCCAGACCCCTTTTTAGGTGTGTGGCCTTTGAAACAAGTTGCTTTCCTTCTCAGCCTCTATTTTCCTTCTCAGCCTCTATTTTCCTTTCCTTCTCAGCCTCTATTTTCTTCTCTGTGAAATGTGCTCGCTGGATTGCTGGGACCCTCCAAGGAAATGCTCGGGAAGCCATTCGGCCCAGCATAGATCCCGGAGGCTCCCCAGGCGGGCAGGCAGGGGTAGGGCTTGGAGACCACATCCTGGTCCTGAACCTACCCCACCCCTTCTAGAGCCAGGACATGGAACCCTGGGGATGGGAATGAAAGGAGTATACACACACATACAAACACACACAAACACACACAGACACATACATAAACACAAACACACCCCCAAACACACACACAGAGACACACACACACACACACATACACAACTAGCCTTCTTCAGAACCCAGAGGCTATTAAAAAAGCACTTGTACATCTGCCCCAGCCCCAAGGAGGGCACAGGCCATGACTGCCTGGGGTGGGGAGCACCCCGGGGCCCAGGGTTGGGGGGACAGTCACAGCCTGCCCCCTGCTTCCTGTGCTCCCAGCCCAGGGCCTTGGGGGTCCTGAGAGTACACCTGCCCGCCATCCTCTCTCCATCCCTCTAACACATCTGATGGCTCAGGACCCAGAGATTTTCTTCTCAGTTCCCTCCCCCCACCTCAGCATCTCAGCCTGTATTCTGAGTCCCAGGAGCAGGGCTCAGTTGTGGCCTGGCCCAAACCCCCCAAATCAGAGCCTGCCTCTGAGGAAGGTGGAGGGAGCCCAGAGGGCCCAGAGACCCTGGGGCACCCCCCCAAGGCCCTGCTGTCTCCTTCAGCTAACTCTGGCACCAGCCCAGGGCGTTTCCCTCCCCATCCCCATTTCAGAGGTGAGGACACTGAGGCTCAGAGCCCTGCTTTGGTAAAGCAGGCAGCAGTAAGAGACTCGGGATTCCAGCCCAGGCCTCTTGGCCTTTCAAATACCTCAGTAGAGGCCAGTGCTGTCCAAGAGAAATATAGAATGTGAGCCACGTAGGCAAATAGGAACCATCTGGTAGCCACATAGAAAGGGGAAAAAAGAAATGAGTGAAATTTTAATAACAATTCATATTTAACTCGATATATCAAATATCAGTTCAACATGTTATCAATACAAAAAATTACTATTTTTCGCCACACCGACGGCATGCAGAAGTTCCTAGGCCAGGGATCAAACCTGTGCCACAGTTGTGACCTGAGCTACAAGCAGTGACAATGCCAAATCCTTAATGGCTAGGCCACCAGGGAACTCCCAGTATGAAAAACTATTACTGAGACACATCATTTTCTTTGTTGTTATATTTAGTCTTTGAAACCTAGTGTACATTATACACTTAACAGCTCATCTCAGTTCAGACTGGCCACATTTCAGGAGCTCCATGGCCATCTGTGGCAAGTGGCTACCAGCTTGGACAGCACAGGTCTAGAGCAATCAAGGAGCATCGAAGACCAGGCACAACCCATTCATTCATCCATCCATTCGCTCACTCTATCCACCTATCAGCCAGTGTTTACGGAGCGCTTACAATGGGCCAGGCAGGGTGCTGGGGGCAGGGGTACAATCTGAATGAGTGGGAGGCTTACACGGATTGACACTGGGGAGCAGGGCGACATGGAGAGGGTGGCAGGTGGCAGTCCGGGAAACCACACCCCATGGGCTCAGTCCCAGAG
Organism: Sus scrofa; assembly: GCF_054392235.1. Taxonomy (NCBI): domain Eukaryota; kingdom Metazoa; phylum Chordata; class Mammalia; order Artiodactyla; family Suidae; genus Sus; species Sus scrofa. Next base: position 151,862,104 of record NC_139396.1, on the reverse strand, counting down.
TCCCAGGTCTTGTCCCCATAAGGATACACATGGATGGTCACCTGCCAGGCCAGGGCCTCTGAACGGAGGTTGTTCTGGAAATGGGGGCACATGACACCCTCTTCCGGACATCAGAACAATGATCCCTCCCCACTCCCTGCTAAAGAAAAATGGGCACAATAACTTGGTATGACTTTCATCCTCAGACCCTGAAGGAGTCCTGAGGGCTCATCCGACCCTGAAGAAGAAGCTTTGCTCCCCACCCACTGGCAGGAACAGGCAGCGGTAGATCAAGCAGAAATGGGTCAGGTGTGCCCCTGCAAGTGCCAGGGAGGAGGCGGGTAGGGCCCAGGTAGCTGTCATGGTTGCCCCAAAAGACAGGGCTGGCAGAGCTCCTGCCCAGGCCCAAAGGGCTCCTCTGCCTGCAGCTCTGCCAGGCCCCAGGCAGCAGGATCTCTTGGGAGGGCGTGAGGGAAGGAGGGAGGGAAAAAGAGAGGGAGGGAAAGAGGGCGGGACCGCAGTTTCTGCAAATTCCCTGCAGATCAGGGGTTCTCCAGCCCTAGACAGAGACAGGCACGGAGCAGGGCCTGGGCACATGGCTGGTGAGGGGACAAGGTGGCACACTGGTGACACAGTTGGGTGTTGGCAAAGGGCATAATACCTGGAGTCAGGGGCCTGTGGGTGAGCTCAGCATGTCAGTAGTTGGGGGGACCTTGGACCAAACACTGAGCCCTGGTCTCTGCCTCTACAAAGTGAGAATAAGAGCACCTACTTGGCCGCTCGAGGTTGTGAGCAACAACTGAGAAAATGCATGTACAGCTCTGGGCACAGCACAGGGCGAGCATTCAATCAAGAGTAGCTCTCGCTGTTGTCGCAAAGTGGCTGTCACTGGGTCAACCACAGCCCTGGCTATATATCCTGTTTCCTGGCCCATCAGCCAGGGATACTCAGGGCTGCCTCTCAGGCATCAAACCCTTGAGTTTTCCAACTTCCCTGGACTCTAGGTCCATCACTCCATCACACCGTCCAAACTTTGGGATCCAGAGAGGCAGGCAGAGTCAGCCGCTTGAGGCTTGATGATGTATATCTCCAGGGGCCAGGCTCTGCACTGGCACCTTGGGGTCAGCAAGGACTCTGGGTCTGCCTGGGAGGGGACACTGTAGGCCACACCCTAGGAGACAAATCCAGGAGAACCTCTGGGCTCTTCAATTCCCCTCCCCCACCTGATCTTGCACCCTGGGTCCATGCCCAAATCTGTAGTTTCTACAGCCAAACACACGCCTGTCCCCTCCCTGCCTCCACAGCTGCTGCCCTGGGCCAGGCCGGGACCCGCTCTTGCCCCTCTTTGCTTGGATCAGCCTCCTCTTTGCTCTCCCACCTCTGTTCTCACCTGCTTCACACCCTCTCCACCTGGCAGCCAGAGCTATCCAAACCCAGATTGAATCATGGGGTTCGCTCACACACGGTCCTCCAGTGACTGCCCAGGAAGCCTGGAATAATGCCCAAAGGCCTCAGAGCCCTAGCCTCCCCTGCCTCTCACCTCGGCCCCCACCACGCCCCCGGCCCGCACTCCCCTCCAGACGCCCTGACCTCTTCCTGTTCCCCTGCAGACTTTTCAGTGAGTTCCCAACTCAGGGCCTTTGTCCCAGCTGTGCCCCCTGCCTGACCATCCCAGGCGGGCTCCTTTCTGACACCCCTGGGTCACCTGACCCCACAGAGGCTCCCTGCTCTGCTGCCCACCCCGCCCCACCCCACCCCTTGTCTACAGTCAAACCCTCCACCCACAGTCTGTCTCATTCTCTCATCTAATCCTGCTTTATCTCACTGACTCCACAGTTTTCAGCACTATCAGGAACTATTACTGTTTATGTATTTATAGATTATTTCTACCTGGCATGATCTTGTTTGCTTCCTGGTTGACTCTAGGCCACCACCCCGATCTGATGGCATGTGCCTTGGTCACTACTGATCCTTGGAGTCCAAGACAATGCTGGACACACAGCCCTCCCTAAACGCGTAGGACTGCCCTGTTCAGTGAGCAACTTAGTTCCTGCTCTGTGAAAGTCACTGACTCTGCAGGGGTGTGGGTGCTGGGGAAGGAAGGGAGCAGATGCTGTTGGCACCAGGACAACCTTTGCCCTAGTAAGTGTCTACAAGCCGTGATGGTGCTGGTGGGGCGTTGTCACCCTGGCTTGGCAGCTTTTCCAGAGGCCCCTGGCAGCGGCCCCAGGCAACCCCAACCCCCCGTGTGGAAGGAGCCCCGCAGACCCCGCCCCCTCCTCTGGCTCCAGGCTCTCCAGCCTCTGCTCAACACCTGGACGAACCTACTTTCTGGCCCTAGGAAATATTTACATTTTGATTAAGTCTGGTTTTAAACCACCAGGTAGGCTGGCCTGAGGCCGCTACACCCCAGCCACTCCAGCTGTCGTAACAGCGCATTGGGTTGGGGGGGGCAGATAATAAATGTGGGACAGAGGGAGGACCCATCTGTGTTCCCAGGGGCCCCTGAAACCCCCACCTCTACCCTAAGCCACCTGCTAGACAAAGGGAACCACCAACCTGGGGTTGGGAGAGCCTGGGGGTCCCGCCTGGAAAAGAGACACACACGGCAAAGGGCAGGGATGCCCCGACCAAACCTGGCAGCGAGGAGAGTGGCCACCCCACCCCCTGCCAGCACCCCCCTCCTGCCAGGTGGTGTCTTCACCCAGGAAGCAGGAAGTGCATCTATTCCAAACTGGGGACTCGTGCAAGTCACGTTTTTATCCTGTTGGATGTATTCTGAGGACTCCACTAACAACCAACCATTGTGAGGCCTCAGGAGGCTGGGAGAGGGCCCAGTTATTTATTTACGCCCTTCAAGTCTCCTTGAAAGTGTGATTCTGGAAGCTGCAAATGACAGCCTGAAGGAATGTGGACTCCTGAATTCAAAATACCCACTGGGCAAGATGTGCCCCTGTGCCCACTCCCTGCCATCCCAACTCCAATGGGAAAAGGTACAGGCAACTAAGGAGCACTTCCAAAAGGCAATTTCCCTCACTGTGGCCCCTTTCATAGGAAATCGATCAAAAAGCAGGATTCCCTCTGTATCACTGGGAGCTGCAATGGCAAAAAGATTTTAAGCCTGTGAGAGCCAAACAGATAGCAGTGGCTGCCCAGAGTTCTGGGACTCGAGACAGAGTTCAGGCTCAGTAGACAGAAGTGTGACAATTGATTAGCAATGTCTGCCACTGGCATGAGTGGGGGAATAATGCTATGTATGCTCCATGTCTGCAATTTAGGGCTCAGCTAAAAATCAAAACCAAGGGAGTTCCCGTCGTGGCTCAGTGGAAATGAGTCCAACTAGGAACCACGAGGTTGCAGGTTTGATCCCTGGCCTCACTCAGCAGGTTAAGGATGTGGCATTGCCATGAGCTGTGGTGTAGGTCACAGACGAGACTCAGATTCCATGTTGCTGTGGCTGTGATGTAGGCCGGCAGCTGTAGCTCTGACTGGACCCCTAGCCTGGGAACCTCCATATGCCACGGGTGCAGCCCTAAAAAGACAAAAAAAAAAAAAAAAAAAAAAAAAAGCAAAACCAATGGTGGGAATTCAGAAAACCTGGGTTTCTGTTGGTAAGGAGACATGGTCAAAGTAACTCAAAAGGAGAGCCAGAAACTTTTGAGACCAAAGAAAGAGTCACTGGCAAAGTCTAGGGCAGAAGGACAAATCACGCCCAGAAAGATCAAGTCACTTCCTCAGCAGCTGTCAGATAGGACACGTCCTAGAGCCACCCCCATCTACGCTGTTAACCCAAGATCCATTCCCAGCTCCTCAGAGAGACTCAATTCCAGACGTCTCATGAGACAGAAGGGTGTCTGACCTTTAGGGCTCAGAAATAAACACCCAGAGTGATGAACTGGGGAGCTGGGGGTGGGAGGTGTCTCTCAGATGAGACGTCCATTTAAAAACAAGGGGAAAGGAGGAGCTGGAGCACAGAATGTTCCATCAGAGGCTTCTGCTGGGCAGGGCTGTGCAGGAATGACGTTTACAACGGGAGAAAAAGACAGGCCTGCCTGGTGAAGCACCGTGGGCATGGTTTCAGGGCAACGTATGTTTCTACCTCAACAGGAGCCCCAAGGAAAAGGCTCCCCCATGACTGCCTGAGGCAACCTTCCCAGAGGAGCCAGGCCGGCTGGGGGTTTCTGGCTGGGCTCGCCAAGGAAGGGCTTCGAGGCAAGCAACCCAGATAATACAGGGTTGGGAGGAGGCTGCATCCCTCAGCCGGCCCTCCCTCCGAGGGTGACGTCCAGGGAATGTGAGGTATTTCCCAGAGGAGCAAAGTAGAGAGTGTCCATTTCTACAGAGCAAAAGAAGATACGGAAAGGAACTTCTCTCGCCTCACGGAGGAGTTACGTGAAACTGGAGGGAAAGGTCCAGAACATGCTACACTAACTGGTAAGGAGGAGGCTCAGGGCAGTGTTGAGGGGCCCAGAGTGTGGAGATCCAGGGGAGAGCTCTCTGGGGGACCCCGGCCCTCCTCTGCTGACCTGCAGGCAACCTCTCATCCCCGACACTGGGCTTCCTTCCTCAGGGGACAGGAGGAACAGTCCCCAACCCGCATACCTCGTGGGGCTGCTGTGATGGTAAATGTGTGTGGGAGACAACGGAAGACCATGAGAAGGAGCGACTGCAACCCCGTGGCTGAATCTCAGGCGCAGTGATGAGTCAAAGAGGCCAGAGGCAAAGGAGAAGGCAGTGTGTGACTGGCCCAGCCCCTGGTGTTAGCACCACCTCAGGGCAGGCGGAGACAGGAAGGCACTCTCTCGAGGTGCAGACTCTGCAGTGCATGCATGTTGCAAAAACCCATCCTGGAGAACGTCCTTTTTCACGGCCACTCCAGAAAGATTTCAGACCAGGGATCAAACCCATGCCACAGCAGCAACCCAATCCACAGCAGTGACAAGGATGGATCTTTAACACACTAGGCCACCAAGGAACTCCTCAGCAGAATGTTTACTGTTTCTGCCTTTCCTTTTCTTTTCTTTTTTCCTTTTTAGGGCTGCACTTGCCACATATATAAGTTCCCAGGCTAGGGGTTGAATCAGAGCTGCAGCTGCCAGCCTACACCACAGCCACAGATATGCAGGATCTAAGCCGCACCTACAACCTAGCCGCAGCTTGCAGGAATGTCAGATCCTTAACCTACTGAGCGAGGCCAGGGATCAAACCCACATCCTCATGGATACTAGTCGGGTTCTGAACCTGTGAACCGCAATGGGAACTGCTTATCTTTTCAACATAGACAATACACCCCAATAAAAAAAATATACATACCCCCCAAAGCTGTCTAAAAGTCTCCTGTAAACCTCTAAGTCATGATATTAAGATAAGTGAGAGTTTTCTAAAACACAAGATCTCCAGAAACGAAAGCTGAGATGCTCTCCCAGAGTCCCTGCAACTGGGGGAAAACCCAGGAAACCTTGTCCTCTTTCCAGGACGACGACGACGAATTTCTAAATTGGACCACTGTTTAGGTGACAGCAGGGACAACGTCTGCGCTTGGCCAATGGCACACTGTGTCTTTCTCCAGGCGGGGTTGCCCCTCCCTCTTCCCATCCCCACAATATACAGAGAACCCTGGGGTTCATCTGCGGAAGGTCACACACTAGCCTTCAAATAAACCAAATGTCAATTTCCACCCTACAAAAAGGAATACTTATGGACTCCTTCCTTGCAGGCCCCCTTCCTTCGTATCTCTCAATTTTAAAAACACAGTTGCCAACTCATAGAAACTTGTGATACAGTAGCATCCAGGCTCAGGGGGTACACATATTTCTCCACTCTTCAGCAGCATTTTTCTTTAGGGAGGACAACATTTGATGTTGAAAGAAAAATCTCAGGAGTTCCCTTTGTGGCTCAGCGATTAACGAACCCAAATAGTACCCATGAAGATGTAGGTTCGATCCCTGGCCTTGCTCAGTGGGTTAAGGATCCGGTGTTGCTCTGAGCTATGGTTTAGGTCGCAGACGGAGCTCAGATCTTGCATTGCTGTGGCTGTGGTGCGTAGACTGGGGACGACAGCTCCGATTCCACCCCTAGCCTGGGAACCTCCATATGCCGTGTGTGCGGCCCTAAAACAGCAGAAAGAAAGAAAGATCTCAGCAACTGATCTTTTGCAAAGCTCAGTGTCATTGGAGTTCACGCTGCATCATCAAGGATACAGGACTGCATCCCCTTAGAACATCTGCTTTAACAAGGTGGCACATCAGGGAATTCCCATCGTGGAGCAGTGGTTAATGAATCTGACTAGGAACCATGAGGTTGCGGGTTCCATCCCCGGCCTTGCTCAGTAGGTTAAGGATCTAGCGTTGCCATGAGCTGTGGTGTAGGTTGCAGGCGTGGCTCGGATCCTGAGTTGCTGTGGCTCTGGCGTAGGCCGGCAGCTACAGCTCCAATTGGTCTCCTAGCCTGGGAACCTCCATATGCCGTGGGAGTGGCCTTAGAAAAGGCAAAAAGACAAAACACAAAACAAACAAACAAAAAAAACAAGGTGGCACATCAGGAAGAGCCCTGGCACCAGAAGACTAGAGGCACCTTCAATTCACCCCTTCTCCTCTCCAATCCTCACTGAGAAATGAGACCTTAGCTAGACCAGATGCTTTCAAATTATTTCATTAGGACCCCACGGGGTGCCCTGGGACCTCCTCAGGAGCCATTAGAGTCCAGCAATTTTGTTTGAACCATAGGTTTCTAAAACATCTAAACAAGTTTGGAAACTGCAGAATAAGATGAACTTAAGGCTCCCAAGGAGAAGAGGATTCTACTGCGTAAAATAATCCCAGGACGGACATCTCTGCCTCTGTCAGAAACCTACTCCAGGATTCACCACTCACCCTATTGGTCAATAAATGTCTACCATTCTGGACACTGAAGATGAGGAAGCAGAACACACAGGAGTTCCTGCTATGACTCAGCAGGTTAAGAACCCAACTACTATCCACGAGGATAGGTTCCATCCCTGGCCTTACTCAGTGGGTTAAGGATCCGGCATTGCCGTGAGCTGTGGTGTAGGTCACAGATGCGGCTCAGATCCCGAGTTGCTGCGGCTGTGGTGTAGGCCAGCAGCTACAGCTCTGATTAGCCCCCTTGCCTGGGAACCACCATATGGAAGGAAGGGAGAGAAAGAGAGAGGAAGGAAGGGAGGGAAGGAGGGAGGAAGGGAGGGAGGGAGGAAAAAAGAAAAAGGAGAACAAGCGTGGCCCCCGCATCCCAGGAGCCCCCACCATGGAGGAAGGCTTTAGAAGGTCAGACTGGAGACGTGGAATGCTCGCACCCCAGGAGGCATAGGGGCAGGCACCCACGAGTCTTCTGGGAGATTCCAGGCGAGTCAGGGAAGGTTCCTTGGCGGGCACGTTTGAGCAAAGACTGGCGTTTGGCAGGATTGGGGCGTGTGGCTGGGGGCAGATGAGGTTCCTGGCAGCAGGAAGAGCATGGGCAAAGGCACAGTGACAGAAAAGCAAGGCTAAACAATCCAAAGCTTGAAACTGCATGAGGCTGAAGCACAGCAGGGGCCGTGGAGATGGGGTTCTGGGAGCGTACCCCAGAAGCTGATGTGACTGTTCTTAGAGGTTTTAGGGGATTTAGAGAGCAGTCTGTACAGGCTCCCACATGCAGGCAGGCAGGCAGGATGCAGAAGAAGAGGAGCACATCTGGAGAAACCAAAACCCACAATAAGGCCCACTGGCATTGCTGAGTTTGTGGTGCCTAGAACTTCCAGAAAGAGGCAGTGGTGTCCAGGGAAATATCCCGGCTGAAGGTGGAGAGCCATATGGTCGGGGTGGGACAAGGGACAGAGCATTCAGAAGCAAGGGCCAGCTTTCTGCTGCCTTCTGCGGCTCCTGAATGACTCCCACCAGGGTGTAAGCTGCCGGAGACAGGAGTCTGTCTGCCTTAGTTAGCACCTGGAATTGTACCTGGGACATAGGAGAGGCTCAATAATCCTTTTTTTTTTTTTTTTTTTTGGCTGTGCCTGAGGCATGCAGAAGTTCTTGGGCCAGGGATGGAACCTGCCCCACAGCAGTGATAATGCCAGATCATTAACCCACTCTGAGCCACCAGGGAACTCCTGGAGCTCGACAGACCTTTTATTTTTTTCTTTTCTTAAGGCCACACTTGCTGCATATGGAAGTTCCCGGGCTAGGGGTCGAACACCACAGCCACAGCAATGCAGGGATCAGAGCTGCATCTGCAATCCACACCTGCAGGAGGGATCCTTAACCCAATGAGCAAGGCCAGGTATTGAACCTGGGTCCTCGTGGATCCCAGTCAGATTCGTCTCTGCTGTACCACAACAGGAACTCCCTGGAGCTTGATAATCTTGATGAATGAGCTTGGGAACAAATGAGCAAACAGGGCTGACCTCAGAGACCTGCAGTGTGAGGACCAAACAATGCATCACAGCAGCATTTTCACAGTGCTGAGCAGAGCTCGTGTACCCAGTAAGTGCTCCATAAATGTTAGCTGGGATTCCAACTTGGGTCTGTGCAAAGTTCTCCCACCACCCCACAGGCATCTCACCCAGATCCAGGTGCCCTTTGCTCCCCTAGGAAGGGTCAGGAACAAGAACAAATGCATCTCCTCTGCAAACCCAGAAGCCTGAGCCGCCCTGTCCCACTCCCTGCTGCTCCCAGGACTGGACACTTCCCCTCCATACAAGGAGCGGGGAGTGAAAGTACTGCCGCTCCCAGACCCCAGGGGATCAGCAGGTGATAGTCAAGCATCTGGAAAGACAGACTCCCCGTCATTACTAAACCTAAAGGATGCATCTCACCGCCCTGCCTCCACCAAAGGTGTCTATTTCAGGTTTAACATAACAATAGGGTATTGTTCCCACTCCTGACGAGGTCCCAGCCTGCAGAGGTGGGGGTTGGGGCAGCACCTGCACCACCCCCTCCTGGCACTGACTCCTGAGGGAGCTCCTAGGCGCCACCCACTCCTACCATCCACTGTACCACCAGGGGCAGAAGGGAGCAGCTGCCTTGCGCCCCACACAGGGCAGGTCGACATAAACTGACCTGCTGCCACCCATCCTCCAGAGGCGTTGGAGTGACAGCCCATGGGCAGTGCTCTGGAAGATGGAGGGGTGGACCAAACAAGAGTCCCTTACTCCTTAGAACACTGTGTACCCTGCTGCCGCTCCACTGAAGGCGCACCGTGTATTCAAGGCTTTACAGCTACCGCACAGGAGAGCAGCATCTGTCTGCCAATCAATAGTCCAACAGCGTGGCCAGAGGCAGGCGTGCTGCATCACAGTCAGGAGCCTGGGTTCACACTGCATATGCCTCTATGACTCTCAGGTCTCTATTTTCTTTTTCTTCCTCTTTTTTTTTTTTTTTTTTTTTTAAAGCTGTGCCTGTGACATTTGGAAGTTCCCCAGGCCAGGGATGGAGCCCATGTCACAGCAGAGACCCAAGCCACAGAAATGACAACACCGGGTCCTTAACCTTCCAAGCTACCAGGGAACTCCAGGGCCTCTATTTTCTCATGTGTTGAATGGTAGATAAAAATACTTTCCCTCCCTGTTCACGAGATGGCTTTAAGAGCGCAAGCGAGCCTCACACTTAGCCTTTTGGCCTTAAACTACAGGTGGTACATAACTTCTCTAGGCCTTAGTTTTTTACCTATAAAATGAGACAATTCTTGCCCATGAGGCTGCCGGAAAGATGACATAGGCCGATGCTCCCTGGTGCTAAGTGCACGGCCTGACCCAGAGCTAGTGCTCAGTGTCACTGAGATTAAGTCATTAAGGGAGCTTTGGAAACCACGAAGTCAATAGGACTAGAGAGCCTTACCCTGCCCTGGCTGGCAAAAGGCATCCTTAAATTGGTGTAGGACTGCAAATGTGCTTATTCCCTGGGGGTAAGAACTACATTTGGCACTTATTTATTTTTTTAGAATTCTCTGAAAGACCCCCAAAATAGCCACCCACCTAAGGCAGCAGCCCAAAAACAATGAGCGGATGAGCTCGGAGCAAAGGCACCAGGCGACCGTGAAGGCCGAGGAGGAGGGCTGAGGACACAGTTCCTTCCTGGCTCCGGGAAGAGAGCTCTGCACCCACCAGCGCCCGAGGCAGCTGTGGTCACGCCTGTCACAGCCAATGCCACTGGCAGGACCCTCCCACCCACCCATCCCAAACCCGAACAAGTAATCCCGAAAGGAACCTGTGCCCAGAGGCCTGCTTTTCCAAGGATGCCAGGCTGAACCCCTACCTTGGTGCATAGCTAAAAGGGCAGCACAGATTTCACGGAGTCTCCTGCTGATTTGCGTTCCTCTGGAAACCCAAGGAACACTCCTTTGCTACTGAGGCCAGCTTGCAGAAAGTGGAAGAGATCACGCCACAGGAAACCTGAAGGTCCTGGAGAAAGACCCCCATCGACCACCCCACCCCCTACCCCCAGCGTGGCCCACCTGCCCACCTGCTCCAGTGGCCACCACCATGATGCTGCTACTGCTGAAGACCCCCCACCCCAAGTCCACTCCCCACCAGGGTCACCCTCAAGGGCCAACTCCAGGCTCACCCCTTTCCCCGCAAAGCCTCTCCCACTGCTCATCCCAGGAACCACCTCTCCGGTCCCTCCTGCTCTCCCATGATCCTCTCCGCTCCATCCTGGGTGCACTGACTGAATCAACGTGCTTCCATCTTTGACTTGTACTGCGCTGGGCCTGCTGCTGGGAGTACAGGGACAAAAGCCCCCTCCTTAGGGAGCCCAGTCCAGGAGACAAGACAGGTAAGGAAGCAGATGATTCTGCCCAACACAGTGGGCTCCAGAACCCACAGGAACAGAAGGCTGGAGGAGCACAGGAGGGGAAGAACCAAACCAAGGAATCTAGAGGGATGTTTCATCATGACCTGCAAGAACAAGCAGGTGTCCTGCAAGCAGAGAAAGGTGAGATTCGATTCCAGGCAGAGAGGCTTCAGAGGGTCAGGGGTCCTTGGCAATGGCTGGATCACGGGGTGCTGGGAAGGGACAGGAGTCTGGCAGGAGACACTGGGGCCAGTTTGCCGGAGGAAAGCCATGATCAGATGCAAGTGTCAGAGCCATCATGATGTTGGCCAGACCAGGAAGTATTGCAGGGGCTATGGCAAAGATGCAGGAAAGAGAAAGAATGAGACTTGGAACCAGCATAGTGGCCGTAGAGGTGAGAACAAAGGACAGAGGTGATATGGGCCAGAGATGGAGAGAAGGGGATAGAGGCATCTTCCAGCAGCTGCTCAGCACTTGGAGGTTCTTATGATTCACCCTCCCCTGCCAAGCAATCCTCCTGGCAAGCAGTGACCAGCTTTCCTACTTTTCTTGAACACAAAGCAGCCTCTCCATTAAGAAGTACTTGTGGAACCACCAGTTTTAAACTCTAAAAGGGTCTCTAAAATGTAGGTATATGACAGGCCTGGCCCTGATCAACGCGGAACAAAGAGCACGGCTGTACAAATGGGAAACGAGAACCCTACCTAGGCTACCCCGCTCAGGCCAAAGACAGTTCAGCCGGACCTTAATGAAACTGCCTCCAGGAATTCAGTCAACAAACTGCTGCTGGGTCATGGGGAGACTCAAGAAGCGGGGGCATCTAGCACAAAGACCAAGACATAGGAAGTCATTCTCTTCAGGCTTCTGCTCATCACTATTCACGTGGCTGTGTGACTATGGCCCAGTCGCCTACCCTCTCTGGGCCTCAGATCTTCCATCCACCAGATGAGAATTCAGGGCCTATAAAAATGCCCGCAGGCTGCTGCCATCCTTGCCCGCCCCGCCCCAACCACAGGAGAAAGCCATAAGCAGGGCAGGTCTGCCTCCCATCCTGCCCCACACTGTGCCCAGAATACCACGCCCAAAAGCAAAGACATTAAGCACTTCCTCCTGCCAAGGAGAGGCCTGTTTACAGGCCTCAGTAGGTCCAGTCCTAGGTCTTCAGAAGGGGAGGAAAAGGCGTTCAGAAATCCTTGATCGCAGCAATGACCAAAACAGCTCCAGGTTCAACCTGCAGAAACCTCTCAGACTCTCTGAGGAGGGGCCACGTACACATGACTTGGGCAGAAGAGGGTTCTAGGTGGCAGCCCCCATAGCACAAACCAAAACAAAGAGACCACAGTATTCTTCCCACCCCTCAAAGTCTTTTTTTTAATTAAAAATCTCTTTTAAAATGACAGTTCTGAAAATAAAATATGCTCCCTTACCATATTTTCTCATGAAGTTAAAAATACAAGTGTTGCAGAGAAAAAAGTTTTGTTTGAGGTCAGAGGCGGGTGGGGCGGGGAAGGCATGTTTTTTGAAATCTTGGAAAATAAACAGACTCGGCCCTCATCTGCAGGCTTTCTGGGAATGTGACCTGAAGTGCCGCTGGGGGTCAGAGAGCTGTTTAAAGGAAAGTTCAAGGGCACGCCTGAGACCAGGGGTTAGGGTATTGGACACTGTGTCCCCCTCCTGCTGGCCGCTCAGGACACGAGTGTCCAGGAGATGAGAAACTGAGTGAGCAGGTGAGAAGAAGGGCCCCACAGGCAGGTCAGCGCAGAAGGACCTTATCTGATGGGGCCAGGGTGTGGGGACACACTCCAGGCAGGCAGCAGCAGTGACACCAGTAAGAGCTGGTGGAGTTACTGTCCACTCAGGGGACAGGGTCACACTGGGTGGCCCCTCAGCCTGGCTCATCCATGCTCAGCAGTAGCTCAAGAACCCACAATAAAGCCAGTCTGGGGAAGGTCAGGAAGCAGGGCTCAGAGGTGACTCATGCAGTTAATGTGTTTATTAAGCACCTACTATGTGCTTAGACCATGCAACAGACACGTAACTACAACTAGCAAGACAGAGCTGACATTCAGCGCTCAGAGCCCCTCCCATTCCCTTTGCCTTCCCCACCTGGCGGACCTCCTGACAAACCCCAGCAGCCTGGACTGGAGAGGGCCGTGCCCCTGCCCTCGAGGCTCGTAAACCCCGGGGGATGGAGGGCTCTACGGGCAGTCAGGGTGGGGAGCAGCACATGGGGTGCTGTGTGGCCAGCCAGCATCGTGCCCTCATAGGAGGTACACACGCTGCCAGAGTCCAACCCTGGGAGTGCTCCGGTCCCACGTATGAGGACCACCCAGCCTAGAAGGGGAGCCCCCGAGGGGGAGCCAAAAGCCTAGGATTCGGATGCACCCAGGAGCAGCCTGAGCTCCATGCAGGGTTTTGGAATCAGACAAGGCTCAGTTTGGACCTAAGGCTCCCTATTCACTAGCTGTGTCTACCTGGACCAATCACTTCGCCTCTCTGAACCTGGGTCGTCTACGGTGACATGGACGTGACAGTGCCACCCTCCCAGTGACCAGCTTGCCATGGGCACTTGGGAAAGCAGAGAATGACCCTCCCCCGATCTGGACTCTACAGAGGGATGGACAGAAGTCTTGGAGACAGGGGAGGTGACCATGGATTTTGTCAGAGAAGGTTCGAAACATTTTAAAGGATGAAAAGTCAGAGTTCCTGTTGTGGCTCAGTGGATTAAGAATCTGACTAGTAGCCATGACGATATGGGTTCAATCCCTGGCCTTGCTCAGTGGATTAAGGATCTGGCATTGCCGTGAGCTGTGGTGTAGGTCACGGATGTAGCTTGGATCTGGCGCTGCTGTGGCTGTGGCGTAGGCTGGAGGCTGCGGCCCCAGTTCAACCCCTAGCTGGGGAACTTCCATATGCCACGGATGTAGCCCTAAAAAGAAGAAATAAATAAATAAACACAAGATGAAATGTCATCGGAGCTAAGCCTGGAATTGGAATACAATTTCTACAAAAAGTAGACAAGGTATTCTAATGCCAGAGGAAACAGGCATTTTTTCCTTGGGGACTTTCTTTTTTTTTTTTTTTTTTGTCTTTTGTCTTTTGTTGTTGTTGCTATTTCTTGGGCCGCTCCCGTGGCATATGGAGGTTCCCAGGCTAGAGGTTGAATCTGAGCTGTAGCCACCGGTCTACGCCAGAGCCACAGCAATGCGGGATCCGAGCCGTGTCTGCAACCTACACCACAGCTCACGGCAACGCCGGATCATTAACCCACTGAGCAAGGGCAGGACCGAACCCGCAACCTCATGGTTCCTAGTCGGATTCGTTAACCACTGCGCCACGACGGGAACTCCCCTTGGGGACTTTCTAATGCCATTTTTGTCCTGAAATGAAAACATAGTGACGATTAACAGGAGATGGACGGATGTAGCTTCTCCTTCCCCCCTTCCTTCCTTCCTTCCCTCCCTTCCCCTGGTCTTCAACAGAAATGTGTTGAGCACTTACTATGTGCCACACACCATTCTAGGCACAAGGGACAGATGAGTGAGCTGGACACACATGATATCTCTTGGAGTTGACATCAGACCCTCACCACCGCCAGAGTCGAAGCTGGAACTATATACAGCAGCTTTGAGTAGAAACAGACCAAAGGAAGCCCAATGGGCCTTCGCCCCTGACTCCGCACCTCCCCAGCTTTCCTAGTGAAACCGCCACACCCAGGCAAAGGAATGGTGACCGTCCCCCAAAGTGACCACTTCCAGGGGGCACCTGCCTGGCAGGCTAATGCGAGCAGAGACAACAGACTTCCTGGCTCCCTTGAAACCCCTGCAGCCACTCCCAGGTTTCTCGTGTAAATAATCATTTAAACTCCACAACAGCCTTTTCCCTTCAAATTACAGCGAGTTGAAAAGCAGAGTCCACTGAGGCCCACAGACTCCTGAGAGAACTGATCCTGCCTTCAGGGCTTAAGGAAGGGCGAGGGGGCCACAGAGGCCACACACGTAAGACCACCCGGTCCACTGAAGGATTAAAACTGCTCAAAGGCCAATCACAGGTTGCAGCAAGCATGTCAGTCAAAAAAACCTAATATACAAACAAACTCTTTTTCCCACAAGGGGGCAGATTGTACTTCAAAGGACTTAAAACACTTTGGGAACTCAATTAATGAGAGAAATTATTAAGTGAGCTCAAAATTGCCCTGATGAAATAATAAGAATTGCTGAAGCGGGCTGAAAAGCACAGAGGCTTCAGTATATGGTCCTCTCCATATCTGACGACATCTGAAGTTATTCTCAAGACAAATTTTTAAAAATCCAGATGAAACAACAACATGATACCTTAAGGCCATGGGATGAATAAAAAGAAAATAATCACAGTACAGTCAATAAAAATAATAACCCCTGATTTCTGGAGTGTTTTGCCCTATAAAGTGCTTCTCCTTTATAGTGTACAGTGTCTAAGTTGAACTTGCAGGGAAAGTAGGGGTTATCAGACCCATTTTGCAGTCAGGGAAGCTGAGACAGTGTTGCACAAGGACTTGCTGCCAGGAAGCTGAGGACTAAGCACTTGAACTCGGCCGCAGGGCTGTTGAGGGAACTACCTCCCAGTTGTGGCCCAGCCCCAGCAGCTCCCTGCTCCTCCACTCCTGCCTCAGGGGAGGGAGCCTTATCAACTGGCTGTTGGGTTTTCTTAGCGCTCAAATATTTTGCCCAACACTGCTTCTCTTCCCAGGCACCCTAGTCCTGTTTCTGTATCACAGGGTAGGATTTTAAGAACTTTGCCATGGCCCCCATAGGCCTGGCTATTCAGTTGCTCCCCAGGCCCTCTCAGCCCAGCATCCACCTTCCTTGCTGGATCTTTGGACCAAAGTATTACTGGGCTGGTGGATGGGCCTCGGTATAAAGTGTCCCCAGTGGCATAAATCAAGTCATCATAACGGAATGCTTCCTCTGGCCAGTCAACCGTTCCAACCCCAATGCAGAAAACTTTTCAGAAACCTTGTCTAAGAGGAGACTGGCCAGAGATGCCTCTGCCCTCTGCCCCCAAGCCAGGAATGGAGACAGGGGGCGGGGGGGGGGGCGCTTCTTACCACCCACCCTCCTCCACTGAACCTTAGGACTTGTCCAGGAAACGTTATAAGAGACAGTTTTAACTCCTTTCATTCAAGACCTATTTGCGAAAACACTAGTGCATTACTACCCCTTTCCACTGAGACCCCCCTGCCCCCCCAGGCCTGGAATTTCTAGTCCCTCCCCCGCAGGCCTCCTCCAAGCCTAAGGTGCCCTAATGCGTCAGCCCACACGGACCCTGTGATGTCCTGGTCTGATGACTTCACTCCTGACACCGGCCCTCAGACGTCCTCTATTTGTATACTCAGAACCTCTGTTATGTCTGAAAGCTCGTAACCTTTTCCGAAGAACACATCGTACCTGTTCTGAGCTCTGGGAATTTTGCAACTGCCTTTGGCCAAAAGCAACACGGCTCAGAGCCAGATCCCCACGCAGACTGGCAAGGCCTCCCCCCAGCTCAGGGCTGGAAGCTCAGGGTGTCCTCCCAGGCCCCAGCCCGGAGGGCAGGTGAGATGCTTCGTTCTCAGGGACAGCCTCTCGCCGACATCCCTTTGCGAGGTGGCAGCTTTCACCCGGCTCCCACTCAGGGGGAGAGACCCAGTGCACACGGCTGGGCTGCTGTGGCCTCTGATATTCCCTCTGACCGCTTCCTCACGCTTCCTCACCCCCACATGGCGAGAGCACCTAAGGGTCATTCACAGACTAGCAGAGCGGTCCGGAGCTTGCAAGGCCCAGCACAGAAACCACCAGACACAGGTAGCTTTTGAGCACTTGAGACGTGGCTGGTCCAAACTGAGATGTTAAAATACACATTGGATTTTGAACACTTAGCATGGGAAGAAAAAAAAAAAAAGAACCCTGCAGAATATCTTACGAATAATATTTATATAGATGACATGTTAAAATTATAGAATTTTGCATATAGTGGATTATATCAAATATACTATTAATGTAATTTCAGGGGTTTCTCTTTTGCTTTTTTTTTAATGGGAACTACGGGAACTCCAATAACTAGAAATTTTTAATTTCACAGGAGGCTCACACGAACTTCCTATCGGACAGTGCGGGTCTAGATAGTGGCTTTGATCTACTACCTGGATCCAAACCTCAGCTCCATTTATTAGTTGTCTGGTGCGGGCAGGTTTCTTTTCCATCTGTACTCCAGCTTCCTCACCTGCACACAGGGGTAAAAGCACCTACCGCCCAGAGCTGGGGGAGGATTCTATGGCATCCCATAGATTTGCAGTTACCACAGTTTCTGGCATTCAAGAAATGCTGGTGACTATTACTCACTCAACAAAGATACACTGACCTCGTTCTGACATGCCAGGTTCCGTGCTGGGCCCTGGGGACACAAAGATGCACCTTGAAATATTCCCCTGCTGGAGACACTTCCCTCCTCCACCCCACCCCACCCCCAGCCCCAGGTCAGGCCTTGAAAAACCAGGTTCACCTCTTAGCTCTGCAATGGTGTGACCCTGAGCAAGTTACGCTGCCAGGAGGGGGAGTCCTGATCCCATCCACAGAGCAAGGGGTGGGATGTCCAGTTCAGACCGACCTGGTGACTCTGAGACCTCAAGGAAACCATCAGTGTTCAGGCTCCCACAGAGCAGGCCAGTCGCCAGAGGGTGGGCATTCAGCTGCTGCTCTGCCCGAGGAGGCTGCTCCACCCCAGGATGCTGCTCCACCCCAGGAGGCCGCTCCACCCCAGGAGGCTGCTCCACCCTAGGAACCAGCCTCCCCCTGTAACAGCCCCATTAGCACTTGGCCAGGGAGTCCAGGGACAGGGCATTCCAGAAACCTGGCAACTCCCAGCCTCAGGAATGTGTGTGAGTTGCTCCCTCCCCCAGGCCCCACCCCGGGTCCTCATTTCCCAGCCTTGAAGAAGGACTGGCAGGGCCTGGGGGTGGGGAGGTGAGGATGGGGATGGGAGGGGGGACCTGGCCTCACTTTCAGAGAAGCCTCAAGAGCAAATATTTTATACCACGTTCAAATGACACTACATTCAGCCCCAGGGACACTTCTTCGTGATCCCAGCTCCACCCGGCCTGCAGGGCACTCTGAGTCAGTATTCCCTACACATCCTGACATTACTTTGTACCTAGAGTTGCTATGCAGTTTTTGCTTAACAAGCACCATCTTTAAAAGAGTAAATCAGGAATTCCCACTGTGGCTCAGTGGGTTATGCACTCAACTAGTATCCATGAGGATGAGGGTTCGATCCCTGGCCTCACTCAGTGGGCTAAGGATATGGCACTGCCGTGAGCTGCGGTGTAGGATGTGGCTGAGGTCCTACGTTGCTGTGGCTGTGGCGTAGGCTGGGAGCTGCAGCTCCGATGGGACCCCTAGCCTGGGAACTTTCCATATGCCACAAGTGTGGCCTTAAACAGAAAAAAAAAAAAAGTAAATTGTTTTAAGGGCTTATAGTGTTTGTGACCTTCTTGTGAAATTTTAAAAAAATTTAATGACCTTATAGCCTCAGAACGAAACAAAAAAATGGGAAGCAGTCCACGCCTCTTGCCACCTCTGAGAAGCACCAAGACGCACCACCCACTCTTGCAGAAGGACCCATTTGCATGGGCACTTGGGATTGTCCAGGCTTAGAGAAAGCACTGGACCCAGGTCAGCAGTCTGCTCATGGCTCGTCAGGCCCTGGCAAGTGGAGTAACTGCTGGCTCCTCCTAGTCCCACATACCTGCCTTCTCTTTTCTTGCTCTCTTTAGGGCCGCAGTTGCGGCACATGGAGGTTCCCAAACTAGAGATCCAATTGGAGCTGTAGCTGCCAACCTACATCACAGCCACAGCAAAGAGGGATCCAAGCCACGTCTGCAGCCTACACCATAGCTCATGGCAACACGGGATCCTTAACCCACTAAGCAAGGCCAGGGATCGAACCTGCATCCTCAATGATGCTAGTTGGAGTTAACCACTGAGCCACAACGGGAACTCCAGACCTGCCTTTTTTTTTTTTTTTTTTTTCTTTTGGCCTCTTTTGTCTTTTAGGGGTGCACTCAGGGCATATGGAGGCTTCCAGGCTAGGGGTCCAATCGGAACTGTAGCCGCTGGTGTACGCCACAGCCACAGCAACACAGGATCCAAGCCACGTCTGTGACCTACACCATGGCTCATGGCAACGCCGGATCCTTAACCCATTGAGTGAGACCAGGGATCAAACCCATGTCCTCATGGATGCTAGTCAGGTTCACTAACCGCTGAGCCATGACAGGAACTCCCAGACCTGCCTTCTTATGAGAATTTGCCTTTATGGTTAGACACTCAGTCTGATTTGCTCAAGTGATAGAAGTTCAAATGCTTCTAGAAAGCCCTCCCCAAGCCTCCGGGGCCTCCACTGACCCTGGAGTCTACGGACAACTCCTGGAGCACCTGTCTCTACTCCAGTTAGCTGTGTCCAGCCACTGAATGTCCTGACCCTGGAGCCAACCTTTCACACCCCAGATGAGAAACCGGATCCAGGGCCTCAGTCCATCCACCCAGGGGTCTGTCCAACCCCAGAGCCCACATTTCTCCAGCAGCCACTGTGCCCAGGCCCTGATCTACAGAGCTAGGGACACAGCGGCATGGGACCTGGCTAGGTTGGGGAGGGAGACAGGCCAGGAGAACAGACCATTACCAAGCAGTCCGGGGAGCACAGGCTGCGAAGAGAAGTGGGTGCACATGTGGTGGAGACAACAAACTGGGGTCAGAGAACTGCACGCATGAAACAGGGCGGTGGGCGGGAGGGCGCATGCACACTCAGGGGCCCAGAATCTGCGCAGGGAGGGGCTGTTAGGGAATCACTGGTGTGGGGGGTGCAGCTCAGATTCCAACCCTAGGATGGCTGTGCCGCAAGCAGGCAGATCAGAGTGGGGCACACATCAGTCGAGGTGACACCACGTAGGAAGCCACAGCGATCACCTAAGCCAGACACATGGGCAATTCAGAGAATCACCAGAGTTAATGAGAAGTAGAACAGGCTCGAGAGACAATGCTGGATTTCCAGCTTTTGGGGTGACAGGCCACGCGGGCTGTTTTCTGTGCAACAAGACCACCCCTAAGAACTCAGAGGCTCAGGTGCACCAAACCCATCCACCAAGCTCAGGAAGTGGCTGCCCGCTTCTCCGTCACTGGTTTATAGTTGTAGTGTTCAGCCAGGCTTCCCGGCCCCCCGTGAGGGATCAGATGACCTGATGGCCTGGTTCAGGGATGGCAGTGCTAGAGGGCACGCTTCCAAATGGGCAGAGGCCCAAGAGGGGAGGCCGCCAGGCAGCACCCCGGGAACCTGCAGCAGCCTGCTAGCATGGAAGGCTCAGCACACTCATGCCAGGGGCCAGCCAGATCCCTCCCTGTGAAAAGGATGCCACATGGAGGCTGATTGCAGAGCAGCAGCTTGCCCACTGGCGGTCACGGGCTGGCTGGACATAGAAGCATGGGCTGAGCTGCTACGACCCGTCCATGCATGGTTGCCTTCGGTGTGCCTGACACGTAATGGGACCTCAAGAGCAAGAGAAAAGGGGCAGAAGAGGGATTCAGAGCAGAGATCACCCACCCACGTTTCTTTGTAAATTGGGATCTGGGTTTTTGTTTTTGTTTTTGGCCGCCCACAGCATATGGAGTTCCAGGACCAGGGATCAGATCTGAGCTGCAGTTTCCAGCCACATCCCTCTAAGCCACAGCTGTGACAACACCACATCCTGAGCATACCGTGACGGGCCAGGGATTGAACCTGCATCCCAGCGCTCCAGAGACGCCACTGAGCCCACTGCACCACAGCAGGACTCCTAAACTGGGATCTGGATCACTGAGTCAGACCCACAAGAACCGCCGTGGAAGCAGCAGGGAGGAGCAAATTGTCCCCAAGGGAGGCGGTAAAGGCAGGACTGGCACCAGGTCCAGGAGAGGTGAAAGGACTTGACCCCTCCCAGGCATGGAGGCAGGACACGGTGGTAAATGGGGGCAGATCTTGGGCTGAGCCAGAATGAGCAAAGTCCTGAAATGCAAGAAGTAGACCCAGGGGGAAATCACCACCTCCACAGCATTCTGCAAGAGAGACAGGAGAGCAGCTCCTCAGAACAGGAAGCGCAGAATTTCATTTCCCTCCAGCAATTCCATTTCCGGGTACACACCTGCAAAACTGAACACAGGAGTCTTGAACGAATACCTGTACACCGGTGTTCACAGCAGCCCTATGTTCACAAGAGTCACAAGGAAGAAACAACCCAAGGGTCCACCAGTTACGGATATCCAGACATTGGGATAGCATTTAGCCAAAAAAGGAAAGGAAATACTATTATGTACTACGATGTGGAATACGAGAAGATTGTGCTAAGTAAGCCAGACACAAAAGGGCAAATACTGTATGTCTCCGCTAATACGAAGCGACTAGAGTAGGCAAATCCATAAAGGCAGGAGGCAGAACAGAGGTTACCAGAAGCTAAGGGGGAGATGCTATTTTTTTAACGGGTAGAGAGTTTCTGTTTGGGATGATAAAAAAGTTCTGGAAACGGATGATGGTAATGGTTGCACAGACGGTGACGGTAACGAAGAGTGCTCAACTGCACACGTTAAAGTGGGAGTTCCTGCTGTGGCGCAATGGGATCAGTGGTGACTCTGGAGTGCCAGGACACAGGTTCGATCCCCGGCCCAGCACAGTGAGTTAAAGGATCAGGCATTGTCACAGCTTCGGTCTAAGTTGCAGCTACGGTTCAGATCTGATCCCTGGCCCCAGGAACTTCCAAATGCCCCAGGGTGACCAAAAAAAAAAAAAGGTTAAGACGGTAAATTCTATGTTTTGTGGCCATCCAACACCTGGAAAGCCCAGGTTCACATCCGGGCAAGCACGGCAGAGCCGAATAACAACACGTTTATTCTCTCTCCTTCCTGAGACCCCTAAAATAACATGAAATAAAACAGGTATCAACCTATAAAGACTGAGTGGACTGGAGAGTGGATGAGAGCAGATCAGGGCTGTTAGACCCATCTTTGAGTGACAACGGAGAAATGGATGGAAGGGCACCAGCTGGGCAGGCCAGAGCAAGCTGACTGCCACTACCTTGCAGGTGGCAGAGCCAAGGAGAAAAGTCCCACTTGTAAGCTAGAGGCAACGTGTGTGCTGGCCCAAAGGCTCAGAGGATCGCTTTGCATTCGTCCAAGTGTGGACCGCTACTGTCACTCAGACGAGGCATGCCTGGACAATCTATTACCAAATATAACTTCTCCCTGTACCAACTTTTTTTTTTTTTTTTTGCTTTTTAGGGCCACACTCATAGCATATGGAGGTTCCCAGGCTAGGGCTCTAATCAGAGCTACAGCTGCCGGCCTACGCTACAGCCACACCAATGCCAGATCTGAGCCACATCTGCAACCTACACCACAGCTCACAGCAACACCAGATCTTTAACCCACTGAGCAAGGCCGAGGATCGAACCTGCAACCTCATGGTTCCTAGTCAGATTCATTTCCGCTGTACCACAATGGGAACTCCACGCACCAATATTTTAAAGTCACTCTTCTTCCCCTTCAGCACAATCGCTCTGCACAGACAGGGAAAAGTCCTCCAGTTAAAGGCACGAAAGCCTCTAATTCCCTGGGCCCTGCCCAGGGATGCCGGCTGCCTACAGGTAAAGTCCCAACACTGTTCTTGCATCCAGGGCTTTTCCCATCCTGGCCCTGGTACAACTCAAGCACTGGATCCGTGGGGTCAGAACAGCAGGAATGCAAGTGGAAAAGGAGGCCACAGCATCCAGACAGCCTACGTGGCCAGGTGGTGAGATTCGTGCCGGCTCCACCACCATCAGCATGAGGCATGTGCACCAACCCACAGCCTCTCCAGGAGCAGAACCAAGACGTCACACTCTCCCGAGGTTGCCCTGTTTTTCACATGCTTTGCTTCCACTTCACTGCCCCCCAAAACCCAGTGAGAGCGCCTCCAGCAGGAGCACTCCTGCACCATGGAGCAGTGATGACGTGCGTGCACCTGGGCCCTGGCTCGCAGCCTGGAACACATCGCCGCCTCCTCACCCCGCAGGTCTCAAGGCGGCCTTAGCCATGGGATGCCAGGGGCCGCAGGACTCCTCAAGAGCCCTCAAGAATCGCCCATGCTGTGAAAGGCATGTGTGCTCGGGGCAAGAGGCCCTTGCTGTGCCACCAAATGCCCCTCACCCTCTACCCTGCCACCAGCTTGCCCACTCCCTGCCCCCTCCCAGGCCAGCTTTCATCAGAAAATCTGCCCCTCCTGGCCTTTCTCCTGGATGCTGAGCCCTCCAGGATGGAACTACCCTGTTCATCTTTCTATGATGAGCTCAGGGGGCAGTAAAAGCTGGTCATGGGAGGAGGGCGGGGAGGAGCGCTGAGCCACCTCCCAGGCATGTCGGATTTCAGACTGTCTCTTCCATGGGCTCGTGTCAGTCCAGGGGTCCCCTGAGAAGTGACCCCCGAGGCACGCAAGCATTCCTGAGGCACGCTGTGAGCATCCACCTCTTTAAGGCCTCTGTGGCTTCAGATAAGAAAGTTCCTTGCACCATGGCCTGTCCACCCTAGAGAAAGTGAGTGCACCTGCCATGGCTTGGGAGGCCTGTGTGCACAGAAAGAATCGGAGCTGCCCCTCTGCTTCCCAGGGGCAGCCTGCAGGGAGGTGCCAAGGTCCAGCCAGCCCAGAAAGACCAAAGAGGAGACTGGCTCCCTAAGCCTGTTGCTCAGGGTCAAGGGCAGGCCTGTAAGGTGAGTGCGGGAAGGAGAAGGCTGGGGAGGCTTATTTACCAATGCAGACTAGTACTAAGGCTCAGCTTAATCAACCATCTGCCACCACTAAAAAAATAAAATAAATGAAAATGAAAATGCAGATTCCTGGTACAGTGGTACCATCACTGTAGAAACTGAGAGTTTGTTGATTCCTGGAAAAGTTAAACCTATACATATGATCCAGCCATGCCATGCCAGGTATTTACATCGAGGCATTTACCCATGAGAGAAGGAAAAATATACGGCCATAGAAAGACTTACACACAATGTTCCCAGCTGCTTTATCTGCAATAGTGGAAAAAACAAAAACAAAAACAAAAACTGGAAACAATCCAAATGTCCAAACAGGTGAGCAGATGAACAAGGAAGGACCTACTGATCCACAGGACAGGGTAGATGAATCTCAAAATACTTACACTGGGTGAAAGGAGTCAGACAAAAGAGAGTGCTCATTATGCGATTCCATTTATAGACATCTCTAAAAAATATCAGCTCATCCACAGTGACAGAGAGCAGGGGGAGTGGTTGCTGGGGCTGGGGGTGAGGCAGGGAAGGATGAGAGGGAGGGATTATAAGGGGGCATCTGGAAACCTGAAGGGGTGACAGACAGGCTCACTCTTGTCTGTGGTGGTGGCTTCACAGGTGTGTAGATGTGCCCACATTTTTCACATCCTATGCGTGTTATAAATGCTTATAAGTTTACAGCCTGTCAATTGTATCTCAATCAAGGGGCTTTAAAAGAACATGGATTCCTAGGTGCCATTCTGGAGAGTGGAAGCCAGCTGTATCGTGGTGGTGGGGGTGTTACAGAGAAAAAGAGGTGGGGCACAAGCCCTCCCTGACACCCCAGAGCAGAGCGACCAGAACCAGCCGCCTTTGACTTGCCACTTTGGTCCATTTACAGGATATACGCAGGGACCATGTTTCAATGTCATCAATTTTCTGTCCAGGGAAAGTGCACAGACCTCTCTGACATCGAGAGACAGCTGGGTGTCCTCGAGAGCCAGTGTGGACAACCACTGGAAAGGCAAAAGTGCATCAACTCAGCCAACTGGTCTCTATGCCCAGGGTGGTGGTTTGCAAGTCCTCTCATGGGTTTGGCTTAACTGATCTGGGTGTCAGCAACTCATGCTCAGCGTCTAGCAAAAGGATTCCAAACAAGCCATCTTCTGAACCCTTTTTTTTTTTTAGGGCCACACCCACAGCATATGGAGGTTCCCAGGCTAGGGGACCAATCAGAACTGTACCCGCCAGCCTACATCACAGCCACAGTAACACCAGATCCAAGCCCCGTCTGCGACCTATACCACAGCTCACGGCAACGCCAGATCCTTAACCCACTGAGCAAGACCAGGGATCAAACCTGCTTCCTCATGGATGCTAGTTAGATTCATTAACCGCTGAGCCACAACAGGAACTCCTGGACCCATTCTTTGCTGGAGAACATTTAGGTTAAAATTTCATTTCCCAAAATGAGGCCAAAACCTGGTCATGTCAACCAGAGGTTTGGCTAAGGAATTCTAAAACTTACCCATCACAAAAACAAGGGATGGAAACACAGCCATCAGACTTCAATTCAGTTTATTTGGAGGTGGTGGGGGGTGGGGTGCACCCATGGCATGAGGACATTCCCAGGACAGGGATTAAACCTGAGCCATGGCAGTGACAATGCTGGATCCTTAAGCACTAGGCCACCAGGGAACTCCCTCCAATTCAATTTTTAATAAACATCCAGGGCAGGCTAAATGATAAGTCTGATGTTATTACAATTATTTCTGCTTGTGCATTTACTTTGTCTTTCTTTCTTTCTTTCTTTTTTTCTTTTCCCACCTACATGCTCAGGCACAAATGAAGACAGGAAAGAAACAGGCCAAAACATTAATGGTTGGTGGACTTCGTTCCTTGGAGAAATTTTTTTACAGTATGATCACATCACTACTTCTGAAAAAAGAACACACTGTGGATTTCCCATTGTGGATCAGTGGGTTAAGAACCTGGCGTTGTCTCCCTGAGGACATGGGTTTAATCCCTGGTCTCACTCAGTGGGTTAAGGATCCGGCGTTGCCACAAATTGCAACGTAGGTCACAGGTGCGGCTTAGATCCAGTGTTGCTGTGGCTGTGGTGGCCTCAGCTACAGTTCTGATTGAACCCCTAGCCCAGGCACTTCCAGATGCCGCAGGTGCGGCTGTAAAAAGAAAAAAAAAAAGAAAAAAAAAGAACACATTATAAAATATAAACTTCATCTGCCAAAGTAAATTGGTACAGAAGTGACACATGGCATGATAACAATTGATCATTGTACAAGACCTGTGAACTGCAACGAGCCATAGGCTGATCATAGAGGAGCCTCAGATTCGAAGTTAAGACTTGAGTTCAGCTCTCAACTTGTCGCTAACTAGCTGAGCGCCGTTCGGCCTTTGACTCCCTCCCGGAGCCTATTCTCACATGTATAGGAAGGACGTCCTCCTTCCCCAGGTCCATCCTCCTTTTGACGGGTCTTGGACTCATCTTACATCCTGTTGGAGCTCAAATCCTGTGGGAGCTTTCTACCCCAATCTGCTAGTTGTGCTGCTAAACTGTCAAGGGTGACTTTAAGAAAACCAAAATCAGCCTCGGATTTCAGCCAAAAAGGAGTTTTTGGTGCGAGTGGCACACCTTTCCAGCAAGAGCCCAGGGTACCCACCTCTGGAGCTAAATGCATGTGAAACTTTCATCTGGCAGAGGGAAAACACAGGACTCTGAACGCCAGCCAAGGGATCCTCAAAACCCACCGCAGTGCTAGGACAGCTGTGGACAATCGGCTCCCTGTCTGCATCTTTGGTACTGCCCAGCAGGATGGTCCCCAACTCCTGTAGCCCTTCTTCTCCTGCCCGATGTTGACGCGAAGGGCATAGAGCCATTTTTATAAGGCTCAGCCCTCTCCCTGAGCAAATGTTGCATTTTTACCCCTATGAGTAATACCTGAATGCCTTCCAAAGGCACCCATCTAATTTACTGGCATCTCAATCGGATTATCAGCCAGAAAGAGCAGCCACCAAAAGCACAGCATGTCGTGACTTTAAAAATCATAGCAGCAAAAAAAAAAAAAAAAAAAAAAAAAAAATCTGCCTTGGAGAACTCAGACTTGACCCTAGTTCCAAAGGTCATCATTTATCACAGGAAATAAAGGGTTCACTGGATGTTTTTCTTCCTCTGTATCAAGTCTCCATCACAGAAAAGTTTACATAAATGAAACTCAAAATTGAAAGGACTGGCTGTCTCCAGGAAGTGGTAACACGATCCGTGGTCACAGATCCCATCCTGCCCAGTGAAAGGAAGCTCTCTCAGGCTGCCCTCATGTGTTTCTAACAGGTCAAGTGCAGGTCACAGCCACACAACCGGTCCAGGTCACTGCTCAGAGAAAAGAAACCAAAGATGCTGATCAACTATAGGCCCTCATCACT
The DNA here is from genome assembly GCF_054392235.1 of Sus scrofa. Lineage (NCBI taxonomy): Eukaryota > Metazoa > Chordata > Mammalia > Artiodactyla > Suidae > Sus > Sus scrofa. The sequence continues at coordinate 151,835,094 of NC_139396.1, read as the reverse complement.
TCGCTCTGGGTGCTTATCTGGGCTATAACCCCAGCAACTGTCAGGAAACTTGCCCCTCATCCTGGGTGACGGTCACACCCGAGACGACAGTGATCTGAAGTGCTAGCTGCCACCTTCTGAATCTTACCTACGAGCCAGAGACCACACTCCGGTGTCCATCTCCTTTCATCTTCCCCAAACGCAGCAGGCTAGGGGCCACCACTAATTCATTTAAAGGTGGGAAAACCAAGAGCCTGAGGAAGCAAATGTGCGGCCGAACCCTAATTCAAATCCCGGCTCCTGAACCACTCTGCAATGTTGCTCTCTGAGAAATGCTACATTTGAAGGGTTTTTGCATTTCCACAGCAACTCCCTGTAACAAAAGGAACCTGCGGCCCTCAGAGGCCAGGAGATTCAGGCCACCCAGCAAGAGCTGGCATCAAGGCAGGAACCCTAGGGTGCCGATTCCCCTGGCAGCCTTCCTCGGGCTGCAGCCTGGGCCTCAGAGCCCACCCGGAGGGCACCAGATCTGTTAAAGGGTGTGAGGGACCACAGCCAAGGGCATGGGGGAAGCTAAGCTGCAACTTTCCCTCAACAGGCAAAGATGCCCCTGCCTCCAGCTGCAGACGGCGGGCTGGGGAGGAACGGCCCTGCTTCGGGAGACACGAGGGTCACCAGAGGAAACAGAAGCACGAGGAACAGCCACCTAGGAACCTTTGCTGAGCCTCCCAGGTTTCTGATGACCCAGACACCACTTTCAAGGCCAAGGTGACACTCGGAATGAATGGGCTGATTACCCTCTGAAGGCAGCATGGTGGCAGAGTGCCTGAGGGACCCTCAGAGGGAATGGCAGCCCTGGGGTGTCCCCGCAGGGTTCCTGCTTGCCTGCTTCCCGTCCACGTCATATGCAGCCCACCAGGAACTTTCCCCTCCTGCTGGCTCATATCTTCCAGCCTTGGCAAGGTCAGACTGCCCAAAGAACAGTGTGGTCAGTGTTCCCTGCGGTTGCCTCCAGGGAAACTGCCAGAGCCCAGGGTATCACCTGGTGTCAACCAGTACCTGGGTCCAGCTTCTCAGCTTCTCAGCTCCTGGACGAATGTCTGGGTTGGGAACCCATCCCTAGTCACACGCCAAGAGCCAACGAAGCTTTGCTGCAAACCAAGCACCTCAGGGCTCTCTCATTCACAACAAACCCACTCTAACTAGCTAAAGAAAAAGAGAACACCAAGATTAGGAAAGGCTACCCCAAAATCTCAACAAGAAATGATGGTGATACCACTGAAAAGCCCTAGGCATTACAAGATAACATGAGAGAAGTTCCTGTTGTGGCTCAGTGAGTTAAGAATCTGACTAGCATCCATGAGGATGTGAGTTCGATCCCTGGCCTCCCTCAGTAGGTTAAGGATCCAGTGTTGCCATAAGCTGCAGCATGGGACACAGATGCGGCTCAGATCCAGTGTGGCAGTGGCTCCGGCGCAGGCTGACAGCTGTAGCTCCAATTCGATCCCTAGCCTAGGAACCTCCATATGCCTCAGGTGCAGCCCTAAAAAGACGAAAAAAAAAAAAGAAAAAAAAAAGATAACATGAGAAAATCTAGATGACATCAGGTTTGGCATGACCCTTTAGACACAACACAAAAACGTGATCAGAAAAAGAAAGAATAGATAAGCAGGACTTCATTAAAATGAAAAACCTCCACTCTGTGAAAGATAATGTCAGGAGAATGAAAAGATGAGCTACAGACTGGGAGAAAATATTTGCAAAAGACACATCTGATGAAGGACTGTTATCTTAAATATACAAAGAACTCTTAAAACTCAACAAGAAAACAAACAACCTAATTAGAAAAGAGGCCAAAGACCTTAACAACCACTACGTCAAAGAAGAGGTCCTGCTGTGGCACAAGGGGATCAGCGGTGTCTCTTGAGCACAGATCGAATGCAGGTTCGATCCCCGACCAGGCACAGTAGGTTAAGGATCCAGCGTTGCCACATCTGTGGCGTAGGTAGGTCACAGCAGTGGCCTGGATCCAATCCCTGGCCCGGGAACTCCACATGCCACAGGGAGGCCAAAAAAGAAAGAAACGTATACAGATGGCAAATAAGTAAATGAAAATGTGTTCCACATCTCATGTCATTAGGGAAATGCAGATTAAAATGAGACAGCACTACACATCTACCAGAATGGCCGTAATCTGGAACACCAGCACCACCCAATGCTGGTGAGGATGGAGGGCGATGGAAACTCTCACTGCTGGCGGGAAAGCAAGACGGTACAGCCACTTTGGAAGATGGTTTGGCAGCATCTTCTAAAACTAAACAGACTCTTTACCATACGACCCAGCAACTGCATTCCTTGGTACTGACCCAAAGGAGCTGAAAACATGTCCACACAAAAACCTGCACACAGCTATTTATAGCAGCTGTATTCATAAATGCCAAACCTTGGAAACAATCAAGAAGTCCTTCAGGAGGCGAATGGATAAATAAACTGTGGTCCATTCAGACAAGTGAATATTAGTCAGCACCAAAAAGAAAAGAGCTATCCAGCCATGAAAAGACATGGAGGAAACTTAAATGCATATTACTAAGTGAAAAAAAGCCAGTCTGAGAAGGCTACATACTGTTGGATTCCAACTATATGACATTTCGGAAAAAGCAAAGCTATGGAGGCAATAGAAAGATGAGCGGTTGCCAGGAGCTAGGGGTGGGGAGGGATGAAGTAGGCAGAGCACAGAAGTTTCATTTAGGGCAATGAAACTCTTCTGGAGCCTAACTAAACCATGGACTTTGTGGAATTACGATGGGTCATGTAGGTTCATCAATGGTAACAAAGGTACCACTCTGGTGGGGGGTGTTGGTAACAGAGGGGGATGAGCACAGGTAGGAGCAAGGATACATGGGAACTCTCGGTACTTCCTTTTAATTTTGTTGTGAAGCTAGAACTGCTCTAAAAAAAGTAAAATATTAAAAAAAAAGAAAACAACCAACTAAGTATATGGCTCAGCCACTCTCCCACCATCAAACAAACCCCAAAACCACAGTCAAAAAAGTTAGTGGCCAACAAAGCCTGGGGAAATAAGTCCTGCCCTATGGGTCAGAGCAGTGGCCCACCTGCACCTGTGGTCTGAGGTCCCATGCCTAAGGCACCCTCGACGGGCTGGAGAAAGCCTGGGCCTGAAGTGTTGAGGCTGGCACCCTGCCCTCAACATCCAGTAATGAGCACCACGGATTGTTCATGGCTAAATTTACTGAAAATATTTTTCAAATGGCCATATGGAGTCTGCACATTCTTGAAGTCACTCACTCCTGATCTTTACAACCTATTGTACCAAGGCAGACAGCAGAAGCCCACAATGGAGCTCCATTTGGAAGAGACCACATCGAAATCCCCTTTGTGCCACCTGTGTCCATCATGGCCTCTAATGCTACTGGGCTCAGAACAGGTGCCAGCGGATGCATCTCAAAATCACCTCTTTTGAGCTTAGGGTGCAGGGGCCAAGACCCCCTTCCAGAAATCCACAGTCTACCCATGATGGTGTAACCTCCTCTCTGACGGGGCCCTTAAAACTGGTTAACGGTACCCCCATTAATTCATTCGTGATTAATCCATTAGTTGCCCTCATATTCTGAGATGGCGAGATTGGCACGTGTGTGGTGCTGGAGAGAAGGATTTTCTCTGGTTCTGTACAAGAATCCTAAAATGCCGAGGGCGGAAAGGACACTGCAGGCTGTCAGGAGGGACCGTCACATCCCTGTCCCCCCACACCCTCGGGGACCATCCAGCTTCTGCTTGGAGCCCTCTCGGAACAGAAATCCACGCTGTCCTCGGTGGCTCAGGTCCCTCCACCATGGTCTTGCCTCCTCTCCCTCCAGTTCCAAGAGCTGGACCACAAATGACCTGGACAATCTAATGGGGTCAGGCTTTGGGAACTTGAAAGGCAGTGACCTCTGCTCCCCACTCCCCCAGCACTTCACTTTCTTCCAGGTTCTCTTGTATGACCAATGCCCTTTCAAAGGATACCGAATGCTGGCCTTTTCAGATGCGGCTCATCAGTCAGGGCAAACCCCCTACCCGCCGTGTGCTGGCTTTGTGCCAGGCCCCACCCGAGCACCTTACGAACAGGTGCAGTAAATGCTCACAGCCACCCTGTGAAAGAGGGATTTCGTGCACTCCGTTTCACAGATGAGAAACGCTCAAAGGTAAGCAGCACGTCCAAGGTCACAGGGCCGGTAAGAGCAGGCGCCGGGGTGCAAACCCAGTTCTGTTCTCATTCAGCATCTGTGCGTCCTGTGCAAGGCAGAGGCTCAGAACATTCTGAACCGTTTCTATGAACAGACAATCACCACTACATCAAAGGAGGACCACATCAACTTACAGGGACAAACACCTTGATTCCACCTCGAGGTCAGGTGGGTCTGCTGGAGAGCCTTTCCCAACAGGATCTCCGAGGAGAGCCCCCAAAACAGGGCCCAACAGACAAGCGACAAGAGCACCTGGCATGTATTAGCACCAGATGGTTTCTGAATAGTAAGTCCTTTGAGCCTTCCGCCAAGGTAGGTACTGTTTTTACAGATGAGGAAACACACAGTTCAGGTAAGCAACTTCTCAGAAGTCACAGGTAGCTGCTAGAAGTGCGAGAGCTGGGACTCAACCTCGACTACCTAGTTCTCAAACATGGGTTTCCTCCTGCCTAGTGAGAGGCCCCCTGTTGCCCTCCCTCAATGCAGCCGGCACTGAACCTCCTCGCACACACAGGCCAGCGTTGACGGCATGAGTCACTCACGCGTCCTGGACCAGCCAAGGTCTCCAGACTCATGGAGCCAGTGACTCAGTGCAGCCGCCTGGTTTGGGGCTCCAGATTTCTCTTTGTCGACTGCATGGATCTGTGTATGTTAAAAGCATGTTGACTAGAGCAAAACAAAGCAGTCAATGCGGGCAAACAAAATCTGTAGGAAACACATGGTTTCAGCAAGTCACTGGGGCAGCAAACAATAGAAAGGAAAGGCCATGAAGAAGCGCAGCAAAGAGAAACTGCCTTGCAGGTCCCGGACCTGTAGACCCCACACTTGTGCCAGCAGCTTCAGTAGTGGTGGGTAGAAGAGCCTCTACAGAGGCAAGGCCATAAATCAATCATGCATACATCAATAAAACTTTAAAAAATGGAAAAAATTTTAATAAAAAATAAAAATAACTTAAAAATAAAGAGGGGAGGCCCGTGACTGAGAGACCACAGGCCTCCGCGGCGCCTCCCTGAGTGACCAGAGCGCCTGAGGGCGTGGAGGATGTGGCAGAGCACGTGTGACCAGGGTGGAGCTTCCGGTGGAACCCTCGATCCCTCCGCCTGGCGTTCACAGAGCCGGCGCCTCCCCAGGGGCCACCGTTCTGTCTGACGGGGAGCTTAGGAAAGCGCCTGTCTGCTATTATTCAGCAACTTCTGGGTGGGTCCTGCTATTATTATTAACAAAGATAAGATTACAACTAATAATAACGCATGACATTTAAATGCATTTTGCTTCAGCCTGTCTCTCGGAAGTAGGGGAGAGTTCAAACTCCACCTTGGTATCGCTGGCGAGGCCTCGCGTGCCAGTTCACCCACACGCAGATGAGGGTTCCAGCTCTTCTTCAGAACCCAGCGATTTGGTTTTTTTCCTTTGCCAGGTACTCTGCAGTGTGAGCTGCTGGAAGGAAAATGTTTACGGTCTTACAAAAACCACCTCACTGTCTGCATGACACCTCTCAGAAGAAACAAACTTCCTCTGAAACCTCCTAGAGGCCAACCCCCCCCACCACACACACACACTCACACACACACTCACATGTGCATTCACCCAGCCTTTGACAGTCCGCAGGTGCTGTGGGCTCTGGTATGGGCAGCGTGAACCAGGCCCGCACCATCCAGCCTGGCCCAGTAAACCCACCAATGCACAATCACAAACTGGGGGGAGGGCCCTGGGGAAGGAAGGACCGAACAGGGGGCTGATGGAGCACAACGGGGCTGGTGGTCCACCAAGGAGCCCAGCGACTCAGGACGGCGAAGAAAGGCCTCCCTGAGAAGGTGGGGTTTGTGCCAAACCCTGAGGGGTGGCGAGGAATCGAACGGGTGAGGGGCAGGGAGAGGACCAGCACACACGAAGGTCAGGGAAGGAACTAACAGGAGGCTGAGCAGCAGGAAACCCGGATGGAAACGAGTACAAGGAGCAGCTGGAAGCGTGGAGGGCACAGCAGGAGGGTAAGCCGGCGGTGGGGGGGGGGGCCTCCCTCCCAAGGTCAACATCCCAGCTGGGGGCTGGCAAGCTTTTGGGAGCCGGTGTCCGCGGAGAGGCCAGACAGCAGAACGCAGCAACTCCCGGGGTCCTGATCACTTCCTCCGGCTCAGCACATTCAAGTGCGTGAGGTCTCAGATCAGGGTCTGCCCACAGGGACCCCAACGACGGGCCCTGACTGCTCCGCTACGGGGCCAGCAAGTTAAGGGGCCATGGGATGCTCTCAGGAAATCCCTTCCTTGAGGACCAGGGCCTCCGGATGCCCACCTGTGCCCATTCTTCCTTCTCACAGGAAGCAGCCATGACCACACTCCATTGTTCTCGGGCAAGTCACGCCAATTGTTGGCGAACAGGCCACGCGCCACAGCAAGCAAGAAGGTGCCGGGTCTACAAACTTCCTGTGAAAAGTCCCTCTTCGTTTAGAAATGATGCTGCCTTGTTTGTACGTTTCCATTAGAGAACAAACAGAAGCCTGCCCGGAAGACATCAGGGTTATGACCACGGCCCCAGGAGGGGCCAGAACACCACGGAGACCTGGCTGCCAGGTGAGGGCTTCCCCTTTGTTATCCACTCCCAGCTCACCCAGGAGTGAGGCCAGCTGGGACCCAGGCCTCTGCGAGGGACTGACGGACCCCGCCTTCAGGTGGAGGCCTGGAGACGGGACCAGGACAGCATTCTCTAGGGACTAAAAGGACAACAGACCCCACCTGTCCCCCCATCTCTCCTCCACGTTCTGAGCTGATGAGGACAATGATGACCAAGATGACAGGGACCACACTTACTTGGCATTTATCCTGTGCCCTCTGGAGCATTTAAATCTCAACCACCCTATCACAAACCACAGAGGCTCAGGGAAATTAAATAAGTCAGCTCACATCCTCACTGGTAGAAGAGCTAGGATTCAGGCCTAGGCCAGCTGACCTTCCAACCTCAACATCACGCCCCCTCTGTACAATGAAGCGGCCAAGGGGATCTAGCTCATCGACGGGGCTGCACTAATGGAGGCGGGTCCCCAGACATCAGGACCAAGTGCTGAACCCACACATGGGGTCTGCCCAGAAGCGGAAGGAAGTGAACTTGGAACTTCCTCTATGGTGAATAAACTTTACACAGGAAAACAGTGCAACCAAAAGCAAGAAATACACTGCATTGGATTTTGTTTTGAAATAATCTGTTTCTACTTAATGAACACAAAGGCTGTTTGAAAGCTGACTCTGACAATTCAATTTTCCCATCTGCTGCTTCAGACGCAGGTGAGAGATAAACGACAAATACAAAGAATGTCTCCATCCGGGAGGGTGCGTGGGGCTGTGGGCGAGGCGGGGATGTAGGACAGGAGCGGGGCTGGTACCAGTCATCGCTACCTTGTCCTTTGCCACCTGGTGACACACCCTGTAGGTACCAAACCTGGGTGGGCTTCAGAGAGGATACTCATTTGGGGACCAGCCCAAACAAGGGCACCCTATCCTTCTCTCCCTCATGTCTGCAGAACCACTGGCTCTGGCTCTAACCCCATCCTCGGGGACCCTGTTTCCTACCAGGCAGCATCTAGGGTTCTGGGCATTCCTGGGCAGAGCGGTAGGGAGGACCCTCGTTCCAATGCCTGGGCAGTCTTCCCAGTCCACAATACCATCTGTGAGGCTATGCTGGGATGAAGCGCCATGAAAATGGTAGCTTTGAGAAGTTCCCTGGTGGCTTAGCAGTTAAGGATCTGGCATTGGAGTTCCCGTCGTGGCTCAGTAGTTAATGAATCCGACTAGGAACCATGAGGTTGCGGGTTCAATCCCTGGCCTTGCTCAGTGGGTCCAGGATCCGGTGTTGCCGTAAGCTGTGGTGTAGGTTGCAGATGCGGCTCAGATCCCGTGTTGCTGTGGCTCTGGCATAGGCAGGTGGCTACAGCTCCAATTCGACCCCTAGCCTGAGAACTTCCTTATGCCGCGGGAGTGGCCCAAGAAATGGCAAAAAGACAAAAAAAAAAAAAAAGGATCTGGCATTGTCACTGCCAGGGTACAAGTTCCATCCCTGGCCCTAGAACTTCCTCATGCTGCAGATGCAGCCAAAACAAAAACAAACAAACAAAAAACCCATAGCTTTGAACACACTCCAAGAGGCTGTCTAATCTGAGCCCTTCATTTCACGGAGAACAAAACTCAGGCCCACAGCAATTGCTGGACTTACTTGCTATAGGATCCAAGACTAGTCAAGGGGGTTTCTCCCCTTACATCACAATAGCACCTTCTTTTTTTTTTAATTTTTTTTTTTTTTTGTCTTTCGTTTTTTTTAGGGCCGCACCTGTGGCATATGGAGGTTCCCAGGCTAGGGGTCAAATTGGAGCTGTAGCTGCTAATCTACACCACAGCCACAGCAACATGGGATCCGAGCAATGTCTGCAGCCTACACCACAGTTCATGGCAACGCCAGATCCTTAACCCACTGAGTGGGGCCAGGGATTGAACCCACATCCTCATGGATGCTAGTCAGGTTTGTTAACCACTGAGCCACGACCAGAAATCCATATAATAGCACCTTCTAAGAGCAGCAGGATGAGTTCAAGTTGGTTCTGCCAAACAGCTGAAAGATGATGAGTAGCTTCCCCTTGGCAGGGGCAGACCTAAGCCAGCCCCTTCTTACCTTCTCCTCTGCTCTTTCTCATCCTGATTTGTCAGTTACAAGTGTCAGTCATGTGCTGCTTGGACAGGGACAGATGCCTGACCCAAGAGACTCTCATCGCTTGACTGGTTGGTCCCTGTAGCCTGGAGAAGACAGACAGGCTCTCTATCCCAAGAACCCCAAGAGTTTGAAGCAGTCAGCTGTGGGGACATAACAGTCTAGGGAATGAGGCTGCCCTGCTGGGTCAGGTGCTAAGTCAGCAAGCAGCTCCTAAAATATATACCTTATTTTCTGCTCATTTCTAGTCCTCTTGTGGCCTGTCTTGAGATGCCTATTGTATCTGTACAATAAACCCCCCTTTATGGGAAGTGGCTTTTATGGGGCTTCTCTCCTTAAGACCAACCAGCCTAAAGAGAACCCACTTACTCCACATAGGTGCATAAAAACCTATGGGTGAGCTCCACATGGAGAGCAGAACAGAGAGGCAAGTTGAAAAGAGCACAGACAGTCCCTGTAGGTCAGAGTCGCATCCCAAGTACAGCCCTTCTGAAGTCATGACCAGTAAGAGGCTCTGGAGCACTTACATTGCACCTAGATCTGGATGAGAAAGGGGATGAAAAGTTTGAGAAATGCTGAAATCAGAGCAGTATACCCCAAAAGGAAGAAAAAGGCTACCTCGTGGTTTGCAGGGTGTGAGTTTCAGCATTTCTCAAACTTTTCATCCCCTTTCTCATCCAGATCTTCGCAGCCCACAAAATTACCTGGGGCCACAGATCAGCTTTCCAAACCATTAATCCTCCTGCATTAAAACCTTCTGTGGCTTCCTGGTGCTAAAGCCCTACCTCCTCACCGAGGCTCCCATGCGCTGGACTGAGTCTTCAGCCAATTCACTTCCTTCTTTGTCACCTGGTACCCACCCCCACCTCCATCAGCAGTTGGAAGATTCCCGGACAGATTTGCTCTTTCACACCACAGCTAAAAGGAGAGGGCACAAAGGCCACCCACAGGTGACCTGGTCTAAGACACTGCCTCTCAACTTACCACCATTCTCAGTCCCTAACGCAGGACCCAGTCAGCTCAGGCGCAACACCCTGCCAGCCTAGGAATCCCATGTCTGGCCAAGATGAGAATGCCTGCAGCCCTGTGCCCAGCTTCCCGGGCAATTTTGAACCCAGGCCCCAGAATAAGAAGCTTGCAGGAGGGCCCATCTAAAACCAGCACCAGATTGCAAAACACATCTTCCTGCCCTTCCCCCAGCCCCACCACAGAGGCCAAATCCAGACCCTGTGGGAAAGCTGCAGAAAAGGCCCACTGGTTTCTCAACCAGCCGCCCCAAAACAAAAAGCAGCTAGGCCTCTCTGGCTCCACGCAGAAGCCGCCTTCCCTGCCTCTGATCCCAAACACAAGGAATAGACACAGTGTTCCCTTGGCTGACCCCACAGCTTTACCATTTAAACCTCCTCGCCTTCAAAAAACACGCAAGTTGGAACATCCATGTCTGCAGGTGTGGCCGTAAAAAGAAAGAAAAAAAAAAAAAGACGTTAGGCAGGTATAAAAACACCCAAGGTGGAATTCCTGCTGGGTGCAATGGGATCAGGGGTGTCTCTGCAGTGCCAGGACACAGGTTCGATCCTTGGCCCCACACAGTGAGGCAAAGGATCAGGCGTTGCCAAAGCTGCAGTAGGTCACAACTGTGACTCATATCCGAGTCCTGGCCCAGGAACGCCACAAGCCATGGGGCAGCCAAAAATAAAAAAAAAATAAATAAAAACGCACAAGTTATGAAAGGGAAAGAAAAGCTCATTGAATGGTGGCTGGGCCTTTGGGAAGGGCTCTTCTTGGTAAAAACAACCAGCACTGTTTCTAAAAGTAGGTTACAGAGTTCCCTGGTGGCCTCGTAGTTAAGGATTCAACGTTGTCACTGCTGTGGCTCAGGTTCAGGCCCTGGCCTGGGAACTCCTGCATGCCATAACCAGAGCCAAAAAATAAAAATACTAAAAATAAAAGTAGGTTAAGAATTCAGACTGCTCAGGCCCACAGCAGCCTCTGCTAAACCTCCCCAAGAAAATGGGCACAAGGGTTCTACCTCAGAACATCTACCTCAGAACAGAAGCCAGGGATGTCCTCTGTCTCCAGATGGTCCCAGGCTCAGCTAAGACATGAATTTCATCATGGAGTCCCACCCTCAGAACCTCATTTAAATCTAGTCTCCTCCCAAAGGCTCACTTCCAAAATATCATGGAAGTGATGACACAGTCAGTCTATGACACCAACTGTGAATTAAAATCCTTGCTCTCAGAGTTCCCATTGTGGGTCAGCAAGTTAAGAATCCAACTGGTATCCGTGAGATCACGGGTTCGATCCCTGGCCTCACTCAGTGGGTTAGGAATTCCGCGTTGCCATGAGCTGTGGTGTAGGTTGCAGATGCACCTCCGACTCAACCCCTAGCCTGGGAATTTCCATATGCTACAGGTGTGGCCCTAAAAAGAAAAGGGAAAAAAAGAAAAAAAAAAATCCTTGCTCTCCTTCTCACCTGCACAGCAGCCTTGGCAAAGGCCCACTCTACCCTGAACCTCAGTTTCCTCCTCAGTAAAACAAAGCTGGTGATGCCTGGCTCATCAGCAGGTTAAGAAGATTAAGGAGGAGGTCGCATCGTAGCTCAGTGGCACAGAACCCAGGCTTGGGAGGGGCGAGGACCTGAAATATTAATTGTTGCTCTTAATGACCACAAACCATAATTTGTACAGGATCTTAGGGTCCAAAGAGGAAGGCACAGACCTGTCCCTGGGTGCTCAGTGTCTAGTCTGGAGGCAGATTCCACGATGCCTTCCACCCTTTTGTGCTACTCCACGCTGGGCTGGTGGGGGCTCACCACAGCCTCTTTGGACAAGCAGCAGCCTTTGCCCATCTTACCTCCCCGGCATCTAAGAAAGCAATGCTGTGAGTCCCTCCCTGACCTGTGTCCCTCGGTCTCTCTCAGAACATGTGCTATGGAAAAAAAGCCCCACAATTAGTAATCGACCCGGTTTTAATACTTGGGGGACAGAAGGGAAGACAAGGGAACAAGAAGTTAAGACTGGAGAGGAAAATCTAAGAGCACGACGGACAAGAGACTTAATTACCTTCTTAGCCAAGTGCTCAGACTTTTAAGCCAGAAAAGTTTAAGAAACATCTATTCCTGTTCCCCAAACTGATAGATCTATAGAATTGTACTCTAGGAGTTCCCATCGTGGCGCAGTGGTTAACAAATCTGACTGGGAACCATGAGGTTGCGGGTTCGGTCCCTGCCCTTGCTCAGTGGGTTAATGACCCGGCATTGCCATGAGCTGTGGTGTAGGTTGCAGACGGGGCTCGGATCCCGCGTTGCTGTGGCTCTGGCGTAGGCTGGTAGCTACAGCTCCAATTCGACCCCTAGCCTGGGAACCTCCATATGCCGAGGAAGTGGCCCAAAGAAATAGCAAAAAGACAAAAAAAAAAAAAAAAAAAAAGAATTGTACTCTAGGAAATGCCAAGAAAGAGATGGTTCACACACTCAAAAAAAGTGGGATTCCAAGCCCAAATAATTTTAGAAAACTGGATTTATACAGTGAACAAGAATATTTTCAGAGCCTTTGATATAAGAATGTGCATTGGGAATATCCAGGAAGATATAATAAGCGGTATTTCCCAAAATATTTGACCACAGGACCTTTCTTCTCGGATATACCCATTAATATTTCCTGCAATGGTTTCATGGAACACTTGTAAAGTGCAGATCTAATCAAAAATCCCATATTTACAGATGAAGAAACAATAGTCAGTAAAGTGCAGTTACCTGTGAAAGGTCAGACAAGCAAGCAAGCAGACTTGGTGGCACAGCTTGAGTTAGAGACCTAGCTCTTTGACTCCCTGTCCAAAGCTCCTTAAAGCTTGATTATAACGACACCAAAGACATTTTAGTCAGAGGTCTGCTGGGCATTTCCTGAAGCCAAGACAAAGTAATACTAAAATGAAACTTTAAGACATTCATATAGAATGTCGGGGTGGTACGGCACTTAATCTGGTTCCGACTTGAGAAATGCACACATCAACTGCCATCAAGGAGCACAACTCGTACTTCCAAATTCCAAGAGACAACTTCGGCCCCACTTCCTGGTGGGCCGACCAGCTGCCAAGCGTCTCCACATGTGAGGGTAAAGTCAGTAACCACAGACATAAATTTGAAAACACCAACTAGGGATAGAACAAAGGTCAGAGTGAGTGCCAGAGTTAAAGAGAACTTCTGAGAATAGAATGTCATGTCAGAATGTCAAAGGAGGCTCATAATAGAATCATACCCCCCCAAAAAATCGCTGGGTCAATTTTAACGTCATTGCCTTAGATAATGGCATTTCCAATTCCTGAAGCAGATGGGGGGTGGGGGGAAGAGTTTAAAAGATTCAGAATCAGAATTACAAAGATTCTGAATGAGATATTAATTAGCTTCTTTAAAAAATGACCTCTAGAAAATGTTTTATTGGAGTTCCCTGGTGGCATAGCAGGTGAAGGATCTGGCATTATCACTGCTACGGCTTGGGTCACTGCTGTGGCTTGGGTCACTGCTGTGCCACAGGTTCGGTCCCTGGCCCAGGGGACTTCCATATGCTGCAGGCACGGCCAAGAAGAAAAAAATTTAAAAATTAAAGAAAAAAAAATTGTAATGTTTTATCACATGTCACATTGTATGCTAGAGAAAAAGGTCAAGGCCACGTCTAGGCCCATGGTCTAGAACCGTGCTGTCCAATTCAGTGGCCACTAGCCACTATTTGAATTTAAATATTCATTAACTGAAATTAAACTAAACTAAAAATTCACTTCCTCAGCAGCACCAGCTACATTTCAAGTGCTCAGTAGCCGCCTGCGACTAGTGGGGGTCTGCCACATTGGACTGCACACTTCCATCATCACACAAGGTTCCACTGGACAGCAGAGACAGAACACTTCCATCATCACGGAAGGTTCTACTGCACAACAGGGATACAGAGAACGCTTCCATCATCATGGAAGACTCTACAGGATGGTAGAGATACAGAGAGCATTTCCGTCCTCACAGGAGGTTCTACTGGACAGCAGAGATACAGAGAACACTTCCATCACCATGGAATGTTCCCCTGCACAACGGAGATGGAGAGAACACTGCCATCATCACAGATCGTTCTACTGGACGGTGCCACTCCAAACTCTCTCACTTCCCTGCTCATAGCTGCTTGGCCCAGACCAGGCCACCTACCCTAAGGGCAACCAGTGTATAGCCAGAAAGAAGGGGTACAGGGTGATCTAAGTTGAGCGCGCTGCCTCATAGAAAGACAGTGACTAACTTGCCAACCACTCTCTCTCTTTGGAGTGTCTGAACTCAGTTAGCTGGAAGTGAGAACATAAGAAGGGACACAACGGCAGAAATTATGAAGCAGACAGGGAAGCTACCAGAGAGAGCCATGCTGAGAGAGGGAGCGTGGGGAGCAGCTGAAAGGAAATGTCTATTATCCGAGGAGAACACACCTTAACTGTCATGTGAAGGCCTGACTTCCAGATGCCCTTCACCTGAGCCTCCGTCTGCAGAAACCAGCGGTCCCAGCACACAGGTCGGCGGCAAGTGCCATCAAATGAGACCCCGGCAGCCGTCCTCAGCCAGTGGCTGATGGAAGATGGTTTACAGAACCCAGCTGCCTGGCCCCTGGGGTGGCAGGGACCTCAGGTACGTGTTCTGTACTGACTCTCAGAGTTCCCAGTGGGGTAGAAGGTGAATTGCCCCAAACAGTAAACTGCTTGATGGGACACCCTTTTCTGGCTTCCTTTGTTTCCCTCGCACTTCCCCACTGCCTTGCTAGTGTTTCCTGGGATCATTCCCCAAATAAACCACTTCCGCGCAGATCATTGCCTCCGAAGCTCCTTCTGGGGGAATCTGAACTTAAACAGGTAAGGTAAACAGCGTAGGTCTTTGTACCTTGCAACTGAAAAAGCCAAGCTATGCATTGGCTTTAATCAATCTGAGGACTAGATTGTAATAAAAGACAACAAACACTCATATATCCCTGGTGGGAATGCAAAATGCTACAGCTCTTTGGGAAACAGCGTGGAAGTTTCTTATAAGGTTCAACATCCACTTACCATATGACCCAGGAATCCCACTCCTAGATATTTACCCAAGGGAAATGGAAACTCACACTCACACAAAAAGCTGCTCATGAATGTTTATAGTGGCTTTATTCATATTCGCCAAAAATCGGAAACAACCCAAATGTCCTCTAACTGGGAAACAGATAAACAAACAATGGAATTCTACTCAGAAATAAAAGGGAACTTAGACACATGGCAACACGGATCAATCCAAATGTATTATGTGAATGGAAAGAAGCCAGACTCAAAAGGCTACATTCTATGTAATTCCATGTATATGACGTCCTCGTAAAGACAAGACATAGGGACAGAAAACAAATCGGGAGCTGGAAGAAGCTGGGGGTGGGGGTGGGGGAATCTAGAGGAATTTCAGGGAGTGATGAAATGTTCTTGATTGTGATACATGACTGTATATAGTTGTTAAAATGTCTGAAACCATTCACTTCAAAAAGGTGAATTTTTTTATCATAATGAAATAAATGGGGAGGTACCCTCCTTCACTGTAGGTGGTAATGTAACTTGGTACAACCACTATGGAAAACAGTATGGAGGTACATCACAAAACTAAATATAGAACTACCATATGACCCAGCAATCCCACTCCCAGGCATATACCCATACAAAACTTTCATTGAAAAAGATACATGCACCCCTAAGTTCATCACCGTGCTATTCACAATAGCCAAGACATGGAAACAACCTAAAGGTCCATCAGCAAATGCATGGATTAAGAAGAAGTGGTACATATAGACAATGGAATACTACTCAGCCATTAAAAAGACAGACTAATGTCATTTGCAGCAACATGGATGAAACTAGAGATTCTCATACTAAGTGAAGTAAGCCGGAAAGAAAAAGACAGATACCATATGATATCACTTATCTGTGGAATTTAAAATATGGAACAGAAGATCCTATCTAAAAACACAGAAACAGATTATGGCCAAGGAGAGCAGACTTGGGATTCCCAAGGGGGAAGGGAAAGGCAGTGGGAGGGAAGGGCATTTTGAGCGTTTTGGGATGCAAACTGTTATATTTAGAATGGATAGGCCATGGGCTCCTACTGCACAGTACAGGGAACTGTGCGTGATTGAGTCACTTTGCTGTACAACAGAACTTGAAGAAACTTACAATGTTAACTACACTTTAATAATTAAAAAAAGAAAGAAAGAAAGAAATGGGGAAAAGAAAAGATAAAGGCAATACTCGAAGCAAGGGCCCCAAACTTTGTGGACCAAAGTTCCTTGGACAAATCAGAAAAGAACTTCTATAGTTCCCATTGTGGCTCAGCAGGTTAAGAGCCCAACTAGTACCCATGAGGATGCGGGTTCAATCCCTGGCCTCTCTCAGTGGGTTAAGGATCCAGCATTGCCTAGAGCTGTGGTATAGGTCACAGATGCAGCTCGGATGTGATGCTGCTATGGCTGTGGCGTAGGCTCGCAGCTGTAGCTCCGATTCGACCCCTAGCCTGGGAACCTCCATATGCCGCACGGGCGTGGCCCTAGAAAAGGCAAAAAAACAAAAAAACAAAAACTTCCAAACACAGAGAGCTCAAGGAGAGATATCAGAGAGCAGTGATCAGGGTTAAAATGAAAGGGGAGGAGTTCCAGCTGTGGCGCAGAGGCTAGGGATCCAGTGTTGTCTCTGTGGCTGTGCGGATTTGATCCCCAGCCCAGCGCAGTGCTTAAGGACCTGGTGTTGCCACAGCTGTGGTTACATCACAGCTGCAAATCAGATTCGATCCCTGGCCAAGAAACTTCCATATGCTGCAGGTTCAGTCAAAAAAGAAGAAAAAAAAATTGGAAATGTGCACAAACAAAAGGTCACACATTCACACGACGGATTATTACCCAGCCACCCAAAGGAATGCAGCACTGCCACCTGCTACAACATGGGGGAAGCTTGGAAACGTTATGCTAAGTGAAAGAAGCCAAGTTCAAAAGGCTACATATTGTATGATCGATTCGCGTGAAGTGTCCAGTAAGAAAGGACAGACTGGAGGCTGCCAGGAGCTGCAACAGGGGCGAAAGGTGGGAGACGGCTCACAGGTACAGGGCTTCCTTGGAGTACAATTAAAGTGTTTTGGAATTAGATCGTGCCAATGGTTGCACAACATCGTGAAATCACAAAAATTCAATGATGTGTACACTTGGAGATGGTGAACCTTATGGTATGTGAATTTCATCTCAATTTTTTTTTAGCTTTTTAGGGCTGCGCCCCGTGGCATATGGAGATTTCCAGGCTAGGGGTCAAACTGGGGCTGTAGCTGCCAGCCTCCACCACAGCCACAGCAACATCAGATCCGAGCCGCATCTGTGACCTACACCACAGTTCACGGCAATGCCAGAGCCTTAACCATGGACAAGGCCAGGGATCGAACCCGCAACCTCATGGTTCCTAGTCGGATTCACTTCCACTGCGTCATGACGGGAATGCCTTGATTTTTTTAAAAAATTTGAAAAGTGGAAGTTTAGGGTTAATAGATGCAAACTACTACATTTAGAATGGCTAAGCAATGAGGTCCTGCTGCATAGCACAGGGAACTATACCCCAGCGCTTGTGATGAAACATGATGGAAAATAATGAGAGAAGAAGAGAGTGCATATATACATGACTGGGTCCCTTCGCTGTACAGCAGAAATTGGCAGAACACTGTAAATCAACTATAATAAAACAATTTAATAAAATTTTTAAAAAGGAAAGAAAAGAAAGGTTCTCAAAGGCCACCACTCATCACCAGAGACACAGCCCTACCCAGAGTCCAAAGGAAGCAGCTCAGAAGGCAAGGGAACAGGTAGGGGTGGGAGTGGGGAGCAGTGGGCGTGCTGTGGCCCAGTGCTGCTGCCCCAGACACACAGGCATCGACCAGCCCAGGCCAGCCTCGGGTGACCTTGACTCCTGGAGCCGGGGCTCCGCTTCTGCTCCCATCCCATGTGCAGTTTTTTTGTTCACAACTATTTCCCCATGAGACTGTGAGTCCCTGAGTGCAGGGTTCACGTCTACCTTGCTCACCACTCTGTCCACCATCCCTGGAGCACGTGTGACCCTCGGAATGATGGAACAAATGAGACCAGAGTGGAAAATAAAATACTGTTTAAGACTTGTCACCATATACTGTCTTAAGAAAGAGGGGATGGGGGGATGCACTAGGGGTGTGGGATGGAAATCCTATAAAATTGGATTGTGATGATCATTGTACAACTATAAATGTAATAAATTCATTGAGTAACAAAAAAAAAAAAAAAAAGGAAAAGAAAGAGGTGGCACAAAATAGGAGTTCCCAATGTGACTCAGCAAAAACGAATCTGACTGGCATCTGTGAGGACGCAGGTTCTATTCCTGACCTCGCTCAGTGGGTTAAGGATCTGGCACTGCCGAGAGCTGTGGTGTAGATCACAGATGCAGCTCAGGTCCTACGTTGCTGCAGCTGTGGTGGAGGTCAGCGGCTGTAGCTCCAATTGAACCCTTAGCCTAGGAACCGCCATATGCCTTGGGTGTGGCCCTAAAAAGGGGGAAAAAAAAAACGGAAGTGGCGCAAAATAGACAAAACTTTTTCCTGGTTATCAAGAGCCAGGATTCAAGTTCTAGTTGTGTGACCCTGGAGAGGACTTGGTTCTTCTCTGGCCTTCAGTTTCCTCTTCCTTTTTTTGGTGTGTGTTTTTAGGGCCGCACCCACAGCATATGGATATTTCCTAGGCTAGGGGTCCATTCGGAGCTGTAGCCGCCGGCCTACACCACAGCCACCAGCAACTTGGGATCTGAGCCGCGTCTTCGACCTACACCACAGTTCGTGGCAAAGCCAGATCCTTAACCCACTGAGCGAGGCCAGGGATGGAACCCGCGTCCTCATGGATGCTAGTCAGGTTCATTAACCACTGAGCCACAATGGGAACTCCTCCTCTTCCTTTAAAAAGGGTTGTTTAGGCAAGATGACCTCTCAGCACCTCCAGTAAACTCAAGCACTGTATGATTCTGAAAGCATTTTTCCAAGGCGCCTAGAATTGAGACAGTGCCATTGCAGGGGGACAGTCACCAGCCCAGAAGGCCCCATGTGTGGCTCATCCTTTCTGGTTGAGGTTTGGTTTACTCTAAAGGCAAAGTCAGAGGAGACACATCAGCCCTGGTGACTACGGGGTAATATTTTCCATCAGGTGTCAGAGCATTCTGTACTTTCTCCTTTCCCCAGGGGACGCCCCAAAACCATCCACACGAGCATCTGAAAATAAATGTATCCTATGAAAAGGCCTGCACATACATGCCTGCGCACACACACAGACACACACACACCCCTGGGGCAAAGAACTGCCAAGAGCCCAAACACGAAGCACCCTCCCCCAGGCCAAGCTCCAGAAGCTGCATCCGGGAGATGCTGCATTTTTCTAGAATTGTGTCATTAGTCACAGAGAAGTTCACTCTCAGGCCTCACATCCACCCAAAAGCTGGGTTGGGCCGCCCAGAGCCACAGTGAAGAAAGAGCCGGCCGCTCGCACCATTTTTATGGCGAGCTGTGACCTTCAAACAAGCTGGCTATGTGCAGGGGACACAGCCGCTCTGCTGGTCCAGCCCTGGAGAGGCCACATTTGGTACATCAGGGGCCAGGCCCATGCAGGGCTTGGCCTCAGTCAATAGGCCACAGAGGACAGCAGCTGCATGGAGGACTCCAACTCCCGGTTAAAGGGGGGAGGTGGGGGGCAGGCTTGTCCCTCTCCTCCACAGGCCTCCCACAGGCAGGGTCCAGGGGCTGGGGAGACCACCGTGCCGGGAGAAGCACACATCAGCGCCCTGGTGGGACCTATTTCTGAGGCAACCCTGAACCAGATATAGTTCGTGGCTGCCCCAACCCCCCACGCGCTTCCTTGGAATGTAGAGATTCCATCAAGTGCCAACGTGACCGACTCTACCGCTGAGCCCCAAGGGCACTGTGCAGTGTGGACACCACTGCATCATGCCCGGGGTGTCAACGCTGAGCCATCTCTAGGCTCAGAAGGACCTGGCACGCGCACTCCCTCACCGGCAGGTTAGGGCAGCCAGGGTCTGAAACCAGCCTGGAGCCATGAGACAGTCAAGGAAAGCCAGGCCTGAGCCCCCACAGGGGACATTTGATTTCCTGGCTCCAGGACAAGAAGATGACTTGATAAATAAATCGGGGCAAGTTGCAAAGTTCAAACCTTCAACCATGGCCTCATCTCTCAAATGTCTGCAGGAAAGAGAAATGCTATTTATTGGGGGCTCCTCTAAGGCCCATAAACATGAAGCAAAAATGAGTGACCCCCCCACCCCCGCAAGCCTCTCCCTGAACCCCAAGCCCCTCACTGAAGGCCATTAGTCAGGAGCTCACAACTAAAAGCAAATTCAGGCAGGCCACAATCCCACCTCTTAAACAGTCCTGCCTTTGTCCATAAGTCAGGAGAAAAACAGAAGCGCAGAATGAGCTAAAGGAATATGGGAAGGTGGCTTTACGGGAAACACAAGGACCAGAAGGAGGACCTATTTGCCTAAGGTCACGCTGCTCCTCGGGTAGAAGGGAAACCAAACTCGGGCCTCGTGACTCCTGGCCCAGTGCTCTTCCCCCAGCGTCTCAGTGTGGCCACTGCACCCAGCTGTCAGTGCTTTGGGGACAAGTGGAGCCATATATCCCAGAAAGGCACTCAGAGCCTCCTGCTCCTCAGGCCTGGGAAAGGGCTATGCTCCCACTCACTGGGATCCAGCTGAGCCTCTCCCGGGAGTTTCACCATCTCTGCCCTCATGATCCAAAAGGGGAAACAGCAGGGCAGCTCTCTGTCTGCCAGGGGCCTGGGCCTCCAGGGAGCAGAGCTTGGTGACCCATCCGCTGCCCACGCCCCCAGGACCAGAGGCTGGGGCTGCCAGACTCCACCCCACACCAACTCCCTTGAAGACCTGTCTCCAAGACCATCTTGCCACCCACACACCTTCCCAGGGGATGCACCAGCATGTCATGCTGACCAGCAGGGCGCAGGGACAGGGACCCGCCTGGGAGAGTGTGGGCTGCAGCGCTCTGAGCAACCTGCTTTATTCCAGGGCCCCAGGCCCAGGCTGAGCTTGGCACATCTGTCAAGATGAAGCAAAATGTCAAGGTAGTAACGGGGGGATGAAAAAAAGAAAACAAGCCTCCCATTTGTGGGAGAGCTGCAAGTGGCAGACGCATAGGGAAAAGGCACAGGGTTCAAGTTCAAGACCAGAAAGATGGAGGCCAGTGGCTCTCGCCACTGGGACCCCTGGCAGTGTCTGGAGACATTTTCGGTTGTCATAACTACAGAGGTGCTACTGGCATCTAGGGATGCTGTGAAGCGTCCTCCAGTGCACGGGGCAGCCCCTCCCACAAAGGATTATCCGGCCCCAACTGCCAATAGTGTTAAGGCCGACAATCCCCCTTTGGGCACCTTCTTACCTGCTGGAAGAAGGTTTTCCTTTTACTTTCTTTCCCCCAGGCCCCCTTCATCATCGCTGTGTAAGACAGCAAGAAAATAGCAGGAGACGCTGACAAGTACAACTTCAGGTACGTGTTCACAGCCCGTCAGCATGGAAGTCTAGGCTTTTCATCTGCTCCAGTGACAATCAGTCACAGGGTTACAGGAAGGAAGGCCAGCTTTGGGGAAAATAACTCAGAGCAGAGACGGCTTTAAGAGGAAGGTTTCAGTGTGTTCTTCCAAAGCCGAAGCATCACAGGAAGCCCTCAGTGATGCCATAAACACCCATCTCGTGCTGTCTTTTTCCTTTGGTTAAATAAGCAGTCCCCTGCCAGGAGCTCTCGGCTATGGCCTGCTTTTTGTTTTAACATGGTTTTAATCAGGAGATTGTGGCTCTTCATTTCTTTAGGAAATTCCGTCAAATGTTTCACATACCTCGTAGCAAACAACTGTCTGTGCAGGTTAAGATCCCAAGTTTGAAACTGGGGGGGTGAGCGGCATTTTGTTGTCTCTTAACAGTCAGTGTGAGGGGGGAAAAAGTGTGGAAGGAAAGAATGCAAATGTTCGTCATTGAAAACACACACAAACCCAGAAACATTCTTCCCCTCATGCACAAGGTCAAGGAAACCTGGGGAAATTTGCTTCATGTTTTGCAGACGCGCTAATGGAACATGAGAAATGCTGTTGCAAAGGCCCTTGACAGGAGCGCCTGGAGACGCCTAAAAATAGACATTTCACCCAAAGGAGAGTTATCTATCAGAACTGCATCATTCTCCGCGTGACAGAGCAGCACAGACTGTGACACCGGGGCCTGAAAATTTGGAGCGGCACAGGCTCTGACAAATTCTCTTTACTTAGAACAAGAGGAGATAAACTTGGCCGTGACTAAGCCACTCCCTTTGAAGCTCACTTCCAATTTTCCACGCAGCTCACACCCCGTTATCAAGAAGCTGAGGGCACGTCTGACATCTCCTGATGCTTTGCTGGCAGGAAAGGAGCATTGTCGAAAGTTTTGGGGACCTCGAGCAAAGTATTTAAGTTCTCTGAGCCCCTCAGCTTTCAGCTGTAAAAGAGAGGTGGCTGTGGAAACTAAACACGAGAATGTCAGGCCCAGGGCTCAACATGTGCCAAGTGAAGGAGACAGTTGCCCAAGCAGGGTCAACCCACAGATCTGGGCACAGTGCTCAGAGGGGACATTCTGCCTCTCGAGGGGCTGCTTGGAGCCCATCAGAACCCAACTCTTCTCAGACTCAGTTTTTTTGTTCTTTTGTTTTTTTTATCTATTCTCTGAGCTCTATCCAGCATGGTCATGAATGGGGAATAGCAGGGACTCCTGGCAGCAAGATCGGTAAAGCTGTTCTGGGAAGCAGTTTGGTAGCACTTATCAAGGTTCCTCCAACATCGAGTCCACTTCTGGGTATCTGTGTTGTCCCTGCACGTGTATAGCAATGATGCTATAATAGCAGCCAACTTTTATGGAGCATTTAAAAAGTTCTAGGAGTTCCCATCGTGGCTCAGTGGTTAACGAACCCAACTAGCATCCATGAGGACGCAGGTTCAATCCCTGGCCTTGCTCAGTGTACTGGGGATCCAGCGTTGCCATGAGCTGTAGTGTGGGTCACAGACACAGCTCGGATCCCTGTGTTTCTATGGCACAGGACGGCAACTATAGCTCCGATTCGACCCCTAGCCTGGGAACCTCCATATGCATCAAATGCAGCCCTAAAAAAACAAAAAAAAACAAAAAATAAAAATAAAAAGTTTTAAATGTTTTGGGTTTTGTGTGTGTGTGTGTTTAGGGTTTTTTTGGTTGAGCCCATGGCATACCAAAGTTCCTAGGCCAGGGACTGAACTAGCGCCACAGCAGTGACACAGCCGGATCCTTAACCACCAGACTACCAGAGAACTGCCAAAAACTTCTAAATGTTCTGCATATAATATATACACCTACATTTGTCATTACATACTTTGCAATCTGGTATATTCTACAGGTGATCGTTATTTGATACTTATATTAAGTAACTTCACCCTACAAAGCAGGTTTGGGTGTTTTTTTAACTATAGATGAACAAAGCAGGTTTTATTATTATAGAAAAGAAAGTGGAGCCATGGAGAGATTAGTAACTGGCCCTAGGTCAGGGGTCAGCAAATGTTTTCAGTAAGAGGCCAGATGGTAAATATTTTAGGTGGGCCAGATGGCTGCTGTCACAACTACTCAACTCTGCTGCTGGAGCTGAAAAGCAGCCCCAGACAACAGGTAAACAACTGAGCGTGGCTAAATTCCAACCAAAAAACTTTATTTAAGGACACTGAACTTTGCATCTCAGATAATTTTCATTTATGGGGAAATATCATTTATCTTTTGATGTTTTTTCCCGACCGTTTAAAAACAAGAAAAATCCTTCTTACCCTGCAAGACACAGGAAAACATAAGAGGGTGGATGTGGCCGGAGGGCTGCCCTTTGCCAGCGCTGCCCTGGGTCCTACCCCCGCCCCCCCCCACCCTCAGTGAAGTCCCTTTTCAAAGCCAGACAGCCTAGCTCCACAAGGCAGTCGTGATCTCATGCTTTCGTTAACTTCATTTCACAGCAGAAGGAAGGTATCGAGTTCAGTAAGTCGCACACGCATCTTATGGGATGTGCTACAGCATTAAAAGGCATGCCCACACAGACTGACCAGAAGGAGCTCTGGACACGTGAAATGAAAAATGCAAGTTGTGGGGGTTCTCCTGTGGTGCAGCAGGTTAAGGATCTAGTGTTGTCGCTACAGCCACTTGGGTTGCTGCTGTGACACAGGTTGGATCCCTGGCCCAGAAACTTCCACATGCCACAGGCGCAGCCAAAAAAAAAGGGGAAAGAGGAGTTGTGCCTCAATATGTGTATCATGACCCTACATGTGCATTAAAAATAAAACTAGGAGTTCCTGTTGTGGCGCAGTGGTTAACGAATCCGACTAGGAACCATGAGGTTGCGGGTTCGATCCCTGCCCTTGCTCAGTGGGTTAACGATCCGGCGTTGCCGTGAGCTGTGGTGTAGGTTGCAGACTCGGCTCGGATCCCGCGTTGCTGTGGCTCTGGCGTAGGCCGGTGGCTACAGCTCCGATTAGACCCCTAGCCTGGGAACCTCCATATGCTGCGGGAGCGGCCCAAGAAATAGCAACAACAACAACAAAGACAAAAAGACCAAAAAAAATAAAATAAAACTAGCTGTGTATATTGTATTTACATATATACACACTTGCTTGTGGACACAGAAACAGGTAACACGAAGAAACAGATCTAGAAAGAACAGGAAGGCTTCATGGCCAGGGAGGCCGGGGGTGGTGGCAGTGAGAAGGAATTTTGAGCTCTCCTGTGCATGTGTGCTGCTTCGTAATTTGAACCCTTTACATCCCAAATGCATCCTTCCATTCCTTGTATAATAAAAGGAAAAAAAAAAAAAACTGAAGTCCTATTTACAAGGCACTACTACAAACATACTTTGAGCTCTCAGAGCAAGTCTCCATGTACTTGGATCTAAACAAAAGCTGGTTATAATTAATGACTGAAAGACAAAGGCATTCTTTCCAGAAGGAAAAACAAACAAGCCAACAAAGGTGGCATAAACTATAGCAAGGAAACACGGCTGTATCTCTATGATAGTGACTTTTTTAATTGTACATTGACATAACCTAACCTTCTCTAGACACCGTTAACCTTCAAACCAAAGGGATCAGTTGTAAACCAAGCCGTCCCGGTTTTCATCTGGTCTGTGATAGCCCAGGCCTAGCTTTCTTGCCTGCATCAACTTTAATTTATGAAGTTATTTTGGTTTGCTCCACTGGCATGAGCACAGCTAGAGGGGGAGTCATCGACTGGGGAAATGAGATTTTCCCTCGGTGCCAATTTTTAAATCCAGCCTCCAGGTCATCTTATTTTTTTGGATGCTGCCCACAGTCACATTTTCTGCTCGTTTTACATGAAAGAGCACATTCCCGTTCCCCAAGCCAGGTTTACCATTTTCCATTGCTCTTATTAAGCACATCTTATGCACACGGAATGTTCTCAGAGTTTCCTCCTTGCAGTGGACTGGGAAGGAGGCCTGGAGTGGATGCCCCAGGACATCACACCGACCCTGGTGCTCCAAGCTGCCCCCGTGCGCCACAAATCACCTCTGCAGAGCGCAAGAAGGTCCAAAATCCCAATCCGATCCCAGGACCCCAGACTCTTCGAGGATCTGGAGCAGACCCCCGTGCCTAGGGTGTGGGGAGCTCAACCAGCCCCTTGGTGCCCCTTAGAACAGCAGCTGCCAAGCAGAGTCTGATGGTGCTAAACGCACATCTGGGAGGAGACCAGTCCTTCCCAGGAGACACTCCCATCAGAGTTGTGAGGGCCTTCCTTCCACTCACCAGACAATGAATGTTTTTAATCCCAAGCAACACCTGGTTTTGAGGGTAGAGGAGGGAGCTTTAAACCCCAACTAGACATGCCACGCTAGTCCCAAAGTGCACACTGTGCCAAAACCACCAAGACAAAGCTATCCTAGCCGGCGGCTTGAACGCAGCCACTGCGTCGCAGCGTCAGATGCCATCTCTTCCGTGTGGCCACCGCTGATTTCCTCCCCAGGTGATTGATCAGTGATGGAACATGATTTGCCTCTTTGGACAGGGCCATTCTAGTTCCTCGTGTCTATGGTGGGATTGAACTTATATCTTCCAAATGCTCCCCACCACATTCGAAACAGAAAATAAACTATCACACAATTTCCTTTTTTTGAAATTTTTATCGAAATAGAGTTATTTACACTGTTGCATTCGTTTCAGGTGTACAGCAAAGTGATTCAGTTATACATATATATTTACATACACACACTCTTTTTAAGATTATTCTCAGGAGTTCCTGTTGTGGCTCAGTGGTTAACGAATCCGACTAGCATCCATGAGGACTCGGGTTCAATCCCTGGCCTTGCTCAGTGGGTCAAGGATCCGGCATTGCCGTGAGCTGTGGTATAGGTCAGAGACGTGACTCGGATCCTGCATCGCTGTGGCTCTGGTGTAGGCTGGCGGCTACAGCTCCGATTCGACCCCTAGCCTGAGAACCTCCATAGGCCACAGGTGCGGCCCTAAAAAGACAAAAAAAAGACCAAAAGAGTATTCTCCATTATAGGTTATTACAAGATATTAAGTATAGTTCCCTGTGTATTGCAGTAGGTTCTTGTTGGTTACCTACTATATATACAATAATTATATATATATATACACACACATATATATACACACACAATTTAGCTATACAGTTTCTTAAAAATGACATCTACTCTCTTAACACACTTTTAAGTGCACCATACAGCATGGTTAACTGGAGGTGCACTGTATATAACAGAGTTCTAGAACTCTGCACTTGGCATAACTGGAACTTTACACCTATTAAACAGCAACCCCTCATTTCCCTCCTCTCTCCAGCCCCTGGTACCCTCCATTCTATTTTCTGCTTCTATCAGAAGCAGACTACGGCTGCTTGGGGTTAATAGATACAAACTATTGCCTTTGGAGCGGATTAGCAATGAGATCCTGCTGTGTAGCACTGGGAACTATGTCTGGTTACCTGTGATGAGGCATGATAATGTGTGAAAATAGAATGTGTACGTGTATGTGTAACTGGGTCCCCAAGCTGTACAGTAGAAAAAAAAATTGTAATGGGGAAATAACAATTAAAAGAAAGAAAGAAGGAAAGAAGGAAGGAAGGAGACTGTAAGTCTGACCCTCTTGGACACCTTCTCTAAGTGGAATCATGCAGTATCTGTCTTTCTGTGAAGGGCTTATCTCACTTAACATCATGTTCTCAGGATCCATCCCTGTCGTCACATGTGCCAGGATTTCCTTCTTTTTTCAAGGCTGAATAACATCCCATTGTGTGTATACATCACATCTTCTTCATCCATCCATCTGTTGAAGGACACCTAGGTTGTTTCCATCTCACGTCTTGTGAATGAGCGGCAATGCACATGGGTATGCAAACATCCCTTTGAGATCCTGATTTCAATTCTTTTCCATACACACCCAGAAGGAGAATTGCTGGAGCACAGGGTAGTTCTATTTTTAATTGCTCGAGGACCCTCCATACTGTTTTCCATGGCAGCTACACTTTTACATTCCTAGAAACAGTGAACAAAGCTTCCAATTTCTCCACAGCCTTCCTAACACTTGTTATTTTTTGTTTGATAACAGTCATCCCAACTGGTGTGAAGTATTATTTCCCTGTAGTTCCGATTTCGAATTTCCCTAATGATTGGTGATGTTGAACATGCTTTCAAGCATCTGTCAGCCACTTGTATCCTCTTTGGATAAATGTCTACTCAAGTCTAAATCAGGTTATTTGATTTTTTTTTTGCTATTGAGTTATAGGATTTCCTTATATTTTTTGGATACTAATCCCTTATCAGATATGTGGTTTGCAAATACACAGTTTAATCTAGAGCAGTGTCTTGTGACTTTTCCGAATATAAGATTTTCACACATCCATATCAGAGGTCAGCAAGATAAGTGTCTATGGGCCAAATCTGGCCCAACATCCGCTGAATTTCATTGACACGCAGCCACGTCCATTTGCTTAGGGGTAGGCTATGGCTGCTCGGAAGCTACCTGCTAGAGTTCAGTAGTTGCAAGAGAGACCACAGAGCCCACAAGTTGAAAACATTTACTACCCGCCCTTTTCAGAGAAAGTTTGCTAAATCCTGGCATACAGGATCAAGACAAAAGCATACGCTGGCGTTCTCTTGTGGTGCAGCTGGTTAAGGATCTGGCACTGTCACTGCAGGGGCTTGGGTCGCTGCTGTAGCTTAGGTTCAGTCCCTGGCCTGGGAACTTCCAAAGGCTGTGGGTGTGGTCCAAAAAATAAAGCAAAAGCCTATTATCTGTTTTGGCCCCAGTCATGTGACAGGAAGGACAATCCTGAGTCAGACTATTCTGTTTAAACATTACGATTCTTGTGACTGGGAACAACCTGAAAATCCAAGCTCCAGGAGTATGTTACTGATGAGTCTCTGGTGCTACCGGGAGGCACCTATTCATACACAGTTGGGGTGGGCATTCGTGGTTCTCACTCTGTGGCCCTCCTTCCTCCCTTCTCTAACAGCCATTCAACCTGTCCACCCCTCAGACAGCCAATCAACGTGCCCACCCCCATACAGCCAATCACCACCACCCCCATACAGCCAATCACCACCACCCCCCTATACAGCCAATCACCACCCCCCATCCTTCCAGCCACTCCAGTCACAACGCAAGCAAGTGATATCAGGCTACCAAAAAGTGAATTTTCCGGGACTTTCCAGCTGGTTTTCAGAAAAGATGCTCTCTTTGCACTGGGGTTGTTCAGAGAGCTGCTATGGGACCCCCTGAGCAGCCACGAATTAAGTGAAGGAGGAGGGTCAGCCAGAACCCCAGGGTCATTGTTTGAATCCTGGATCCAGAATTCCAGCAATAACCTAGACTCCCAGACACATGAGGCCATAAATTCTCGTTTTTGCTTAAGCTAGTTAGATTTGCATTTCTGTCACTTGCTACCCAAGGATTTCTGAGTCCTGCGGTTGTGATCTTTTCATGTTCATATATCATTTTCCATGTTTCTACATTACCTTAATAACACCACCTTTAATGGGTACATAACCCATTAGATGGGACAAACCTGACCCAGCCTGCTGACACAAAGCAGACCTCACTGGGTACCATAATCCTGACTTGGCAAGACTTGCATACAGCAGACAAAACGAGTAGGCACCATGATGCCCTGGGCAGCCCATGTCATGCAGGGGATCACCTCCAGCCAAACAGGTGCCCACCTAACCAACAAGCCCAGGTACTGCCAGCCTGGCACCAATGCTCAGTGAGACTATCTTCCCAGTGTCAATAACTTACAGCTTGTGGGCGTTTAGCTCTGAAAACCCTACTCCATCTTCCCCTGCCCAGACTTTGTCCCTCACAGACAAGACTCTATGCCGCTGGATTCCCCACCTAGCCCTAAAAACTTTCCCACTTAGTGCTCAATCTTTGGTCTCTTAGTTTTTTTGTTTGTTTGTTTGTTTTTTTGTTTTTTTCCTTTAACAGAGTGTTTATTACTTGTGTTTATTTGCAAGCTTTTCCCTCAAGGAGGCAAGTTTCAGATTAAGGCAGGTACCAGGTTGGCCTGGCCACCCCAATCACCCCAGTGCCTGGGACCAGAGCAGGGCCCAGGGCCCAATGCCCATTTGCTGGGTGGGTAAATTCAATGAATGAGTGAATGTATCCTAAGTGGCAGCCACTACACCATTTCTCACAAACACTGCCTCTTTCTACAGCTACACCAGCTTCCTTCTGGCAAAAGACGCTCCCAGAGCTTGCGGTCAGCCGTGTGGGACGGAATTTGAAGACAGACCCATGTTAGGAAAGGCTCCACTTTGGCGAAGGCTCCTTGGACCTGCCGGCTGCTGATGGGGCTGGGAAGAGAGTGCACGGAAGGCCATCTGTCACGTGTCCCTGACACGAAGTTGCTCAAGGGTTACTGTTCCCTTTTGCCCACGGGAAACAGCCCTTCTTGTGCCCACACAGGGGGCGCAGGCCAAGCCCTCATGTCGGCATGGCCCGTCCCTGCACCCTGAGGCCTCTGGCCTCCTCCATTTGCTCTTGTGGAAGCCCTGGCCAGAGATGATGGTGCCTGTTTTCTCAGGTTACGCCTGAGGGAACCAAGGCTGAACAGGAACGACCCTCTGCCGAGGAAGGGTTACAGTGATAAAGAAGGAGGCCGTCAGGCTGAGGCAGCCTACGGACACAAACCACAGTCAAAGCCTATGACAGCCTCAAGGCTATGAAATCAAAACACCAAGGACAGGAGTTTCCGTCGTGGCGCAGCGGAAATGAATCCGACTAGGAACCATGAGGTTGCAGGTTCGATCCCTGGCCTCGTTCCGTGGGTTAAGGATCTGGCATTGCCGTGAGCTGTGGTGTAGGTCGCCAATGCGCCTCGGATCTGGCATTGCTGTGGTTCTGGCTCAAGCCGGCAGCTGCAGCTCTGATTCGACCCCCTAGCCTGGGAACCTCCATATGCCACATGGGTGCAGCCCTTAAATGAAAAAAAGACAAAAAACAAAACAAACGAACAAAAAAAACCCCACTAAGGACAGCCGATCACAAACAGCCAATCTGGCCTTAAGCGGCAGTCAATGGAATAATTTCCTTTCTTTGCTTCCGCACTTTCTCTACTTGTCTTTCCCCAGCTCCTGTCAGCCAATCCTCAACAGCTTCCAGTTTGGCACTGCCTGATTGGAATCAATTTTGCTCCAATAAACTCTTAAAAATTTCAAGAGCCCCATCTTTTTTTTTTTTTTTTTAATAGCCATACCTGCAGTATATGGATTTTCCCCGGCCAGGGATTGAAATTGAGCTGCAGACTCGACCTACACCACAGCCGCAGCAATGCTGGATCCTTTAACCCACTGTGCTGGGCCAAAGATTGAACCTGGGCCTCCACAGTGACCCAAGTGGCTGCAGTCAGGTTCTTAACCAACCACACCACAGCGGGAACTCCTCCCTCAGTTTATCTTTAACAAAAGTGACTGGAGCTCAGATTTTTTTCAACCCTTGATCCCCCCTCTTGCAATCACCCATGGTCAAGGATGGACCAAGTGGCCTCAGCAAAGGACTGGGAGTCTGGCAAAAGCCTGCTCCCTCTGACCTCAGGGCCCTCTGGCCTGGGCATCTACATTGCTAGGTAGATGTCAGCAGTATCAGCCAACACTCTTCATTGCTGACACTGAGGGGCCTGCCCACGTGGACAGAAAGCCATTCTAAGCCCTCTTTCAGCCCCCACAGCTCCTGCATGGTTAGGGCCTCTGGCTAGGAAGCTCCAGGTTCTTTTACTTCTTTCTGCTTGTTGTTGCTTTTACTTTTATTGAAGTTTCTCAATAACAAAACTTCCTTCTGGTCTTTCCAGCAAGACATTGGGCTCTGAAATCTATACACGTCATTTAGATTACAAAAAAGAAATACATATATATTTAAA
This sequence comes from Sus scrofa, assembly GCF_054392235.1. Taxonomy (NCBI): domain Eukaryota; kingdom Metazoa; phylum Chordata; class Mammalia; order Artiodactyla; family Suidae; genus Sus; species Sus scrofa. The sequence goes on along the minus strand of NC_139396.1, from coordinate 151,803,664 downwards.
TGTAAAACAATGTTTGGGGGAGCTCCCTGGTGGCTCAGAGGGGTAAGGATCCAGTGTTGTCATGGTTGGCTCAGGTGGCTTCTGTGGCGAAGGTTTGATCCCTGGCCCTGGAACTTCTGCATGCTCTGGGCACAGCCAAACAACAACAACAACAACAACCAAAAAAACAAAAATCCTGTTTTTCAAATGCCTTGGTTTCAACACCACCTCCCCAAACAAAATTTTCTACTGAGTGTTTTCTGCTTTTCAACAGTAGAGCAACTTTGTAACTTATTGTCCAAACAGGAACCCTTTTAGGAAAGAAATGGGGAGTTCCCTGGTGACTCAGCAGGTTAAGGATCTTGCGTTGTCACTGCTATGGCTCTGGTCACTGCCGTGGCACAGGTTCGTTCCCTGGCCCCAGGACTTCTGCTTGCCATGAGCGCAGCCGAGGGAAAAAAAAAAAAAAAGGAATGAAAAGGGACACTACTAATTTTTTTTTTTTTTTTTTTTTTTGTCTTTCTGTCTTTCCTAGGGCCGTACCCATGGCAGGTGGAGGTTCCCAAGCTAGGGGTCTAATCGGAGCTGTAGCCACCAGCCTACACCAGAGCCAGAGCAACGCCGGATCCAAGTCACGTCTGAGACCTACACCACAGCTCATGGCAACGCCGGATCTTTGACCCACTGAGCGAGGCCAGGGATCGAACATGCAACCTCATGGGTCCCTAGTCGGATTCGTTAACCACTGAGCCATGACAGGAACTCCAGGACACTATTAATCTTGACACTATCCATATGATCACTCTTCTTTGAGAGAGTCACCATTTCTCGATGGGGCCCAGGAGAATGTGGCAAACCACTTCCAGACAGCAAATTGCCTTCGGGCATATTAATGTCAGGCGCTGGCAGAGTCAACAGCCATGCAGTCCACTTTTAAATAAAGAAGATCCTCTTTGCTCTGCTCTCCGGCACTGGAGCTTGAGTGTCTAACAGAAGCAGAGTGTTTTCCTGCTTACTGCCCAAGAAACCAAAGGATCCAGCTTTAAAGATCTTTATTTTCCACAGTACTTCTAATGTGCTGGGACCAAACCTTGCTAGTCCTTGAATTTTCTCTGGGGGTAAGGGGTGGGGTGTCTTGTCTCAGAACAAAGAGGGCTAGGGAGATGGCTGAGGCCATCCCTGATGCCAGGCAGGGCCACACCCACCGTTCCAGATGCAATCGAATCTCTGCCCTTTATTTTAAACCTTCAGAGGAAATCGTGCCACCTCCCGGGTGAGTCAGTCCAGAGTTTAACTGAGACCTTCAGGGCCAGGCACCCCTTCTTCCAGTCCACCCTTGACCTGCTCCTCCAGCTTGTCATCTAGGCAGCCTCCGTCTCCTGGAAGGGGGGTATTTTCTCTGCAGACCAGAAGGTCCTCTCTGGGCCCAGAAAATGCTCAGGACGTGAAACAGAAAAACACACGCACACACACACACACCTCCCTCCTCCCTGGCTCAGCACCCTCCCCTCCCGGCCTTTTAATCCCCAGGCAGATCATAAATGGAAAGACAGGAAATGCAAGATGCAATGCTTGAGCCATTTCCATCTCAACTCCAGCCCTCCCCCCCGCCCAGCCTCTCCTCCCTCGACAGACAGACAACCCATTAAGAGCTCACTCATAATAGTCTTTCCTGTAAGAACTTGTAAACAGCATCCTTGGAGCTTCAACTTGGGTATTTCCCAGCTCACTTGCTTCCATTTTCCTTTGTCATGGCCCGTTCCCAGGGGAAGTGGGGAGGCCGAGAGGAGGGTCTCGTTCCCCCCCAACCCACCACCTCACCTAACCTTCCCCCTCGTCCCTCCTTCAGCCACCCTGAAATTGAAGGGTCTTCCCCTTGAACAGGGCTTCTGTCACTCAGCGTGGCGCGTTACTTTCTGTTCCTTTGAAGGAAGCCCTTCCATTTAGTGTGCTGGAGACTGCAGATAACGCCTGCCACCACTTTCATTCCAGCACATTTCGACTGCTAAGTATTCATACACAGCTCTTGCCAGTTCTCAGCATTAAATGAACAAAATCTGTGCCTGCTGACATTATGTTTTAAGGAAATCCTGTGCCTGCAAAACTGCTATTTCTTTAAAGGAGAACGTATTTTTATTACCTAACTTCAAGTCTGCAAGGCAAATGCATACGCGATGGAAAAGAACATGGGCCCCAAACTCAGGATTTGATCAGGTAACATAATTGAGTAAAAGGGACTCATTATGGAGCAAGAGGGAAGAGTGGGGTCTGTGGTGAAATGTAGAGCCTGAAACCTTGCCCCCAAAGAGGCAACCAATTTTCAACTGTAGACAAATGATGCTTTGTAAAAATTTTTACTTCGTATTGCCAAAATTTCCAATTTTCTTTTTGTCTTTTTTTTTTTTTTTTTTTTTTGTCTTTTTTTGCCTTTTCTAGGGCCGCTCTCGCGGCATATGGAGATTCCCAAGCTAGGGGTCTAATCGGAGCCGTAGCCATAGCCACCGGCCTACACCAGAGCCACAGCAATGCGGGATCCGAGCCATGTCTGAAACCTACACCATAGCTCATGGCAACGCCGGATCCTTAACCCACTAAGCGAGGCCAGGGATTGAACCTGCAACCTCATGGTTCCTAGTCAGATTAGTTAACCACTGTGCCATGACGGGAACTCCCCAAAACTTCCAATTTTCTAAGAGAAATCGCAAGTCAGGAATGTTAAATGAGACTTTCTGATATTTAAAATAGCGCACGAGCTCAAGAGTTTACAACCCATGGACTAAATGATAAATAGCCCGTGCTGCACCTGGGCCCCAGCACTGTTGGGCACAGTCACCACCTGCACAGAGAACACAATGCCAGGAGCAGCACCACAGCCTATGCGGTGGGGGAGGGCCAGGCATTAGGCCAAAGGCAGATGCAAACACTACTCCTCAAAGCCCAGCTCCTCTGGAGGCTGTGGCCTCCTGGGACACTTTCTGGAAGAGATCTGATTTTTTAGGAAGGAAACAATCAGGAAGTAGGATTCACTCTAAGGAGCTCCCTTGTGGTGCAGCAGGTTAAGGATCCGGAGTTGTCACTGCAGTGGCTCAGGTCGCTTCTGTGATGAGGGTTCGATACTTGGGCTGGGAGCTTCCACATGCTGTGGGCATAGCCAAAAAAATGAATAAATAAATAAAAATAAAAGGATTCACTCTGGGGTAATTCACTTTATTCAAGTTCACTTTACAAAAATTCACTTCACAGCGAGTTTTGCCAAATGGATCTATAAGAGATAGGATGGGCAACAGCCTTTTCCCAGTAAAAACATACAAGATAGACTGAGCATAAAGCCCTTAACTAGCTCACAGGCCCCTGTGATTGAACAGAAACCATTACTTAAATAAATAATCCTACAAAACAAAAGCCTATACCTTCCCTCCCAAACTCAAAGCAGGGGAGTGGGAGGAAAAGGGAGCTTGAGAGTCATAATCCCTTGCTTGGTTTTAAACAACTGACACAGGATGCTGGGAAGCTACTGATCCTCTTTAAGCCTCAATTTCCTCATCTGTAAAATGGAGATAACAACTGCACTCTCCCATCAGGGTCCCTGGAAGGGATGAGAGACAAAGCACCGCAGGCTGGAGAATGGTGGCAGAGGGAGGACCACGTTTGTGTAACAGAAAGGGAAGCGGGAAATAGAAATACTAGCGGGAGGGAACAGCCAGTGAGAATGTATTTAGTACTTAGTACAGGGCCCTTGCCCACTTTAAGTAACCAAGAAAAAGTTAGTTCTTTGAGGGTTTTTTTTGGGGGGGGGTCTTTTGTCTTTTTAGGGCTGCACCTACAGCATATGGCAGTTCCCAATCTAGGGGTCAAATCGGAGCTGTAGTCGCTGGCCCACACCACAGCTCACAGCAACGCCAGGTCCTTAACCCACTGAGCAAGGCCAGGGATCAAACCCGCAACCTCATGGATACTAGTTGGCTTCATTCGAACTCCCAGGTTAGCTCTTAATTAAGACAGCCCCCTCCCATGGCTGAGGCTGGCAGTGACTTGCAGGTTCCAGAGGGTAGAAGCAGGATCTCCCAGGGCAGGTTACAACAGGGCTGGACTCACTTCATATTGCCAAACTTCCAATTTTCTGGAAACTTCCAATTTCCTGCTCCCTCTGGGAACAGCCAGGCCCAGAGTCACTCTCTGGCCTCTGGCCAAGATGTAAGGCAGCCCCACGCCAGTCCCAGGCTTCCTGAATCTTCAGCCTGTATGCCCTGGGCTCCACCTCATCCTGTCCTGGTGGAGAGTGACTTTCAGCTTTCCTGGCAGGGCAGTGAGAGCTGAGGTTGCAGCTGAGCCTGAGGAAGAAGGAGGCCCTTGGCTCCCAGGCTGGACTATCTAGTCTAACTGTCCAGAGTCCCACTTTGGGCCCCCAAACCAGCTGAAACCATCCATCAGCCTTTAGCCAACAGCCTGCCTCCAGGGTGCTCCTGGATTCATAGTTTATCCCAAAGGTAAGCACCTTCTGTATACAGACACAGGACAAAGAGCAATAAAAAGGCACAGGCCCTGGCCTCCCACAATCCACTTTTATTTCTAACAGTAAATCCTAAATAGAACACATTTTCAGGAAAAGAAAAAAAAAAAAAAAAGTGTCAGAAATTACTCAAGCAGATGTCCTGCACCTTCATATTAAAACGATTCATGCTTTTGGTTATTGAACCAATTCACGAGTTTGGGGGAGTTTAAGCAGCCCAAGTGTGTCTTGTAATGAGCCCTCAATGAAAAAAAAAAATGTCACATACTCCCACTCCACAGCATCCATAACAGGTCCAGCCAGCCCACAAACAGTAGTACACTAGGTTTTTTCCTTCACTGAGGAACGAATTTACATAGACTTAACGGTGTGATTTTGTTTTTAAACCTTAGCCTTTTGCATTAACATTTTCCAATTATTTACATGCTGGTGAATCCCAGGATATGGTTTTCCAACGCTAATAGACAAGTCAAATTGCCATTATTCTCTGTCCCTAATGCTCCTTCTCCTGATTTGCTTATTTAATATAAATCTATGGTGAAGAACATCACAGTCAATGAAAGCCTGATTTAGAAATTAGTTATCACCCATCCTGGGCTTCCAAGTTAAATTTAAGGCACACTAGCATTTCAAATCTGTCTGGGAAAAAAGAAAAAAAAGAAAAAAAAAAAAACTCAAAATATATTTCTGCCTCTTAGGGACTGTGGAACTTGGGTAGAATTCCTAAATCCTCTGGGCCTCAGTTTCATCATTGATAACATGGGAAGGTCTGTACCTACTCCACAGGGTTGTAGTAGGGAAATAAGACATGCAAAGTAAGTATTAGCTACTTTGATTAATATTTTTTTCAAAACCATTGTGAGAGAGTGGAACGTGGTGGTTAAAGAGGAACAGGGTCTGGGGGCCTGGGTTCAAGCCCCAACTTTTCCATTCATAACTGTGGCCTTGAGTAAGTTAAGGAATCTCTCTGCGCCTTAGCTGTGGAATTGGGATAAAAACAGTATCTACTTCAAAAGGCAGTTATCAGGAGAGCTCTGGCATGCATAAGCACTGTACTAAGTTTATAGCTATTTTAATGATAATAAAAACAAAGGCTTATCAGAGGTGTTTCCCTCTCAGTGGGGAACTGGCTACATAATGAGTTTATGAACATGTCCAGACTCCCACAAGGAAGCGGATTTGGGATCAAATCAATGCCTGTGTAGACACATCCACTTCCGGACTCACACACAGCTATTGTTCCTAACACCTTGGGTTCACATTTCCATGGTGACCAGCAGGTTTGTTTACTGGTTTCCTGTTTTGTTTTTGTTTTTGTTTTGTTTTTGTTTTTGCTACAGCTGGAGTCCCACAAGGGCAGCCAAGTTGGAGACTGTATTGTTTGCGGCAAACATCAAATACACCTGCCCGTATGCTCAGGCAAAGCCTGGGACAAATGTTCACCTAGCCTTCCTTAACTCAAGGCATGCCTTCTAGGGCCAGGTATCTCTTAAAGACATGGCTTCTAACCTTGAGTGGGTCAACAGCTTTTGACTGTTAGTGTCAGGTCATCAGGTCACCCAAACAGGAAGCCCAGGGTTATGCATACAACTCCCAGGATGGCTGGAGACCCACATCAAATAAAAGTGTTGAAGAATCTCTCTCTCTCTCTCTCTCACTCCCTTTCCCTTCCTCCCTCCCTCCCCCTCTCCCTCTCTCCCCCTCTCTCTCTCCTCCTCTCTCTCTCTCTCCCATGTTATTCTCAAGCAGGCTGTGGGAGGATGATGAAGAGCCACCAGCAGCTTCAGGCTTCCCTTCCGCCAACCCCCAGCAGTAGAAGAGCAGCCCTTCCTGGACCATGAATCACATCCTCAACTCTGGTCTCTAAAGTCAAGAAGAGAAGTAGTGCTCTGACTGGCCAGTGCTGGGTCACATGCTCACCAACAGAGCCAATGAGAAGTTACTCCCACCCGATCTCAAGGATTGAATATGGGGGAGGAGTGGTCCTCCAGGAGAAATGAAGGTGCTGTTATCAGAAGAAGGAATGGGTGCTAGACAGGGAAAAACAACAGAGCCACCTGCTCCCACGTTTCTTCAAAGCTGCTGCTTGTCTGTGCCTCACCAAAACTCACCTCTGGCCTGAGGGTCTCTACAGGCTCCGAGGCTCCATGCTGGCCATTCCTCCATTCGGTAAGGCCCAAACCATGCCTACATCTTTCCCCAGAACCAGCAACGTCTTTCCAGCTGCTCTACAATGTCACCTGGATTTAGACTTAATAGTTTTGTCCTTTCACACACCTCCATGTCCCATCAAGTGCCAAGTTCTATAGATTCAGCCTCCAAAGCCATGCTTACCCACCCTCTTCTGGGGAGAACCCTGGTCCGCATCGCCGTACTTCTCAGAACTATGGGGTATTTAACTCACAGCCTCTGCTGCCAGATCCAGGGTCTTCCGGCTCAGCCAGTATCAGCCTCTGCTGCTGAAAAATTCAGCGACTCCATTTTGCCTAAAAATTTAACTCCCAACCTCTCTGCCTGGCATTCAGGGACCTTCCCACCTCCCAGATGCTTGTCCACTTTTCCAGCCTTCCTGCTCCCTGATGCCCAGTCATAACTCCAGGCACCAGGCAAACCAGCACCTCGTGCCATTCCTCACAGTCACCACTATTTGGCTCTGCCCTCCCCACTGCCAGGAACCTGTCTTCCTCGTTTTCCATCCGGTAACCTCATAAGGGGGCGTTCTTCCCACAACACTGGCTATAGGGTCAGAGCCAAGCTCCAACACTGTCCTGATGCACAACTTTAGACGAGCACATTAGCCTTTCTGTCAGATTTGTCATGTGCAAATGACAATGACACCCAACTCACTGGATTGAAGGGAAAAGTACCTCTCTAGGAAGCTCCCTTCGCAGAGCCTGGCACCCAGCAGGGGCTCTGTGAATGATGGCTTCACACGATCAGCCACCAGACCCCATGGTCCCGATCCAAATGCCAACTCTGCGAAGGCTTCGCTGAACGCCCCCTCTGAGACCTCTATGTTATGTAACTGGTCACATACCTGTCCTTCCCCAATTTGACTTGATCACCGAACTCCCTGAAGGGGAGGAGCACTCTCTTTCATCTTTACATTCCTAAAACACCTCACCTGGCCTTGCCCGCCTGGGAGGGGCTTGAATCATGCCCGGGAAAATGACTCTGACATCCCACAGTATTCCTGCTCATTAGCTGGTCATCGGTTCATTACACAGAGCTGACAGGACCCCGGCCCCAGGCACATCCCTGGCTACAAGATTCCAGACAGCCACCGTGTCTCTTCATCAGCTCCCTAGCCTGTCATAGGAGAATCCAAGTATCACCTCCCACCAACTGCTACAGGAGGATAAGATAAGCAAACAGTGCCGGTTGCTGTTGAAGCAAACACACAGTGCCACACACCCAGAAGAACCCCGCCTAACAAAGCAGGCGCCCCAGGGGAGATTTAGATCAACCCCAATGCTGCTCAGGGCATGAGGAAGAATTCCATTCTCCACACTTGCCTCCTCCTCCCACCTGCAAAAGTTCCCATCGTGGCAAAGCAGAAAGGAATCTGATGAGTATCCATGAGGATGCAGGTTCGATCCCTGGCCTCACTCAGTGGGTTAAGGATCCGGCGTTGCCGTGAGCTGTGGTGTAGGTCGCAAACACAGCTTGGATCTGATGCTGCTGTGGCTGTGGTGTATGCCCACAGCTACAGCTCCAATTCAACCCCTAGCCTGGGAACTTCCATATGCTGCAGGCCTGGCCTAAAAAGCAAAAAAAAAAAAAAAAAAAAAAAAAAAACTACCACCCAGAGGGCCTGTCTGCCTTATATACCAAAGCCAACAATAAGAATGTAAGCTTTTCCCAAAAATCAAATGCATATTTGAAAGACAAAGACACTTCATCACCTAGCAGAGACAAAAAAAAAAGTGCACTAAATACACTAAGGCATTTATTCACAGTTTCAGTCAAACTAATCAGTCAACAAATGAGTCCAAGAAGAAATTTTGAGAATCATTTGAGCAAGATGGCTGGAATAATCTTATGACTTATCACAGTGAAATGCTAAGAAGGACAACCCTTGGTGAGATCCAGAGGGCCTGGCATGTTCATTTTTTTTAATGATTTATTTCTTTATGTTCCCATCAAATGGCCTTACATTTATAAGACACAAACTGTCATCCCCCTCCAATGGAAATCTTTGTTTTTCTAATTATAATAAAGGCTCACTGCATAAAACTCAGGTTTTTGCAACCTCCATTCACTATGTTGTGATCATCTCTCCGTGTCAGTAAGAATAGATTCCCAAAATTCTTCATGACTACATATGAGCCCATTCTTTAAATATGCCACAATTCTTTTTTACGGCTGCTCTTTCAGCATATGAAGGTTCCCAGGCTGGGGGTGGAATTGGAGCTGTAGCTGCTGGCCTACGCCACAGCCACAGCAACATCAGATCCAAGCCTCGTCTTCGACCTACACCACAGCTCACGGCAATGCCAGATCCTTAACCCACTGAGCGAGACCAGGGATTGAACCTGCAACCTCATGGTTCCTAGTCGGATTCATTTCTGTTGCGCCACAACAGGAACTCCCACAATTCATTTTATCAAGCCTCTACCAAAGGTCACTGAAACTGTTTCCGATGTCTATTATAAATACCCTTTACTGAACAAGCTCCTGCATAGCACTTGTGCATTGATTTTGCCTCTTTCCAGAAAATATTTTAGAAATGGAACGTGAAGGCCAAGGGTTACACAATTTTAAGCTTTTTGATGTATATACTGCCAAACACTCCTTAAGAAAGACTTACTAATTTACACTCCTATCAGTAGTGGAAATACAATGTTTGAAAGAACTTATTTACCCACACTTCCTTAAAGAGGCATTATCGATGTTTAAAATCTCTGCCCGTCAAAGATTATGCATATATAAGATTCTGCTTTCTAGTGAGATCGAGGGTAACTTCTTGTATCCTCACATACTGCACATCTCTTTTTTCCCCCTAGAAACCACCTCCCCACTTACAACCCCATCCCCTCTGGCTGTAACCAGAGCCACCAACCATGTCTTCTGACTTCCCCCCATGGCCTGCAATCTAAGAATTGATGCCTGCGATCTATCCTCACTGTGGAAGAGAGATCCACTGACAGAACGCAGGCCAATAGGAGTCATTCCTCAGGATTTGTCTTATCAGAATGGAGAGGGAAATACCAGCCTCCCTGCAGTGGTGGAAGCAATAAGATGCAAAACCCAGATACGTTTCTCCAACACAGGGAGAAAGCTGTGAGGACATGGGAAGTGGGTAGATGAAGAAGCAGATGTGAGCGATGGAGAGAATGGGTGTCCAAGTTCCAGGTCACAGGGACCCTGAGGCCATTCTGGCCCCTGAACTCCCCACCCTCCCCATGAGGTGCAAAGTGCCCAGTATCCTCCCAGATGAGCTCCTATTGGTCTGCATCATCCTTGTTCAGACCAAATTCCTGTTGCTTGAACCCAAGACTCCTGCCTAATTAATATTATCTTCTTTACACTTCTTTCTTCTTTTATGAATTTCTTCATGTTCTTTACCCACTTCGCTACTGGATATTTCCTCTTTCTGAATGATTCTTTTTTTGGACCACACCTGGGGCCTGCAGAAGTTCCAGGACCAGGGATGGAACCCGTGCCACAGCAGTGACAATCTTGGATCCTTAATCTGCACAGCCACCAGAGAATCCTCTGAATGATTTTTATGAGAGTATCATCTAAAGGAAGGCTATTTTCTCAGCTCCTCACTTGACTTTTAACTTTTATTATGACCTTTTTTTATTTTGCACCATCCAATATGTGGATATTTTTTCCTTATGACAGTACCCCCGAACCATAAGAAGTATTCATCTCCATTTTCTTCTGGAATGTTTGTAGTTTCACTTTTAAATACTTTAAACTGGTGTTCTCTGGTGGCCTAGCATTGTCACGCCATGGCTTGGGTCACTGCTGTGGCACAGGTTTGATCCCTGGCCTGGGAACTTCCGCATGCCATGAGTATGGCCAAAAAACAAACAAACAAACGAACAAACAAAAAGCTCTAAATCTTCAATGCATCTTTATTTTAGCAAGTGTCAGGCAAGAATCTAACATGCTTTCCCCAGTGACTAGGTACCCAGTTATCTCAACACTGTTTGCTGAGTAAGCTGTTCTTTTACCATTGATTTGAATGCTTCCCTTATTATATACTAAATTTTTGCATACACTTGGGTCATATCTGAACTTTGTATTTTATTTATATTCTCTGTCTGGTCTCTGTAATTTTTAGGGCATTATCCTCATATGATGATAATGATACTAAGGCTAAGCTACTCGTTTGGTGACCTCAGACAAATCAGCAACAAAGACAAACCCAGATCACCAGTCTCCACCTTGTACCAATTCCAGCTGTAGAAAACTTACGCAGGAGAGAACCCACCAACCAGCATCACCCTGGTCTGTGAAAACTGTGCTCCGATTCGACCCCTAGTCTGGGAACCTCTCCATATGCCAAGCAAGGTGCAGCCCTAAAAAGACAAAAAAAAAAAAAAAAAAAAAAAAGATAAGGCAGACATCTAGACTGTACACTGCAAGCAAATGAAGAAGTGGGTCAGGATTTGCCAGGAACCCACAAGAGCACTTGGCAGTGCCCTTGCCCGTCTCTAACCTCTTTCCCTGTGGGTGACAACAGTGTCCCCAACCACAAGTCTTGAAAAGAAGGTAATGCCTAGCAATCTCTAACTCCTTGCAGGATGTCACCAAGTCCATGACAATGTTTTCATTACTCATGTCTAGATGGAAAATTCTTACATTCTCTCAATACTATTATTGGGGGGGGGGTTGTCTTTTTTTTTTTTTTTTTTTTGCCAGAGCACTGTCTGTATTTTTAAGCTTTCCAGGAGGACGATTATTTATCATAATAACACAGTGCAAAATAATCAAACTGTTTATTTTTTTACTTTTGATTTAATTTTCCTTTCTATAATCCACTTAAGAAAATATTAGAATCATGCATTTGCCTTTCTTAGATTGCAGGCTTCAGTTCAATTAGCAGCAATGAGTTTTGTTTTGTTTCTGTTTGTTTCTACTACATGGGTAACTCCTCCCAGCTTCAATTCTTTCCTTGGGGTAATTTTCATTTTAATGTGTAATGCCTGCCTTTCAAATTAACATCACATCTTATTCTGAAGTACCCACAAATGAATTACTCTCAGTGGAATATGCACTAGCAAATTCTCAAGATCTGAAGGGTGAGAAGAGCTCCAGAAAGCACTTGGACAGAGGTGTGCATTTACACAGCTGAGTAAAGTGTGGCTCAGAGAGGTCGAGCAGTGCACCTAAGCCCACACAGCGTGCAGGTGGCACAGTCTCCCTCCCCTTTTTCACTAGAGGCATTAATTGCGCTTTCAATGAAAACCGCACATCTTGGCTTAGGTGCACTTAACAGCGAAAGACGATACCATTTTACCTTGAAAAGCAAACCGGTGGGTGTCTTGACCCCGCCTCCAGGAATTTATTAAACTGCTTTTTTCCTTGAGCTACGTCAGGGGTGAGCAACACCACATCCCGATCTGCTGAAGGTGTCTGTTATTTGAATGACGTGCAATGAAAGCAGAGACCTGGGAATCCGGAGGCAGGGTCTTGATATCAGTTCTACAGTGGGCATCACAGCTGCCTTCCAACATTAGAAGGGCCCCCTCGGCAAAGGGTGATGCACTGATTCTGGATGCCTCCAAAGAGCAGAACCAGGACGTTGTGGGTTAGTGCTGCACAGGCACCCAGGCATGACCACAGAGGCTGGGCTTGCCATTAGCATTTGGGGAAGCAGAGGGAGACACAAGGAAATAAAAAACCCAAATATACATATTTTTATTAAATTTTTTTGTCTTTTTTTTTTTTTTTTTTAGGACCATACCCTGAGCATATGGAGGTTCTCAGACTAGGAGTCGAATCAAAGCTGTAGTCAACGGCCTACACCACAGCCACAGCCACACCACCAGATCCAAGCCACATCTGTGACCTACACCACGGCTCACCGCAACGCCGGATCCTTAACCCACAGAGTGAGGCCAGGGTTCAAACCTGCATCCTCATGGATATTAGTCAGATTCTTTTCCATTGACCCACAATAGGAACTCCAATTTATTATTTTTTTTAATCCAGCAGTTCTAAATGGAATGGCTGCTCATGGTGTGAGTTTCTGACACTGAAAAGGTTTGAGCAGCAGGCAGAAACCAACCAGCTTCCCTAGCAGAAACCAACTGCTAGGGAAGCTTTGGAGGGTCCTATTAGGGGAGCCAGGTTGGAGTGGAGTCATCTCAGAAGAGTCAGAAAACCCTGAGAGTTTTCAAAGAAGTTTTTAAAATACAGATGCTCAGGTGTTACCCAGGAGCTTCTGATTCAGAACATCAGCATGGTCAGGGCTGTGTGTTATGGGGGCAACTGTGCCCCCCTCCAAAAGAAAAAAAAAAAAAAGAGAGCGCTGTTGAAGCCATACCCCTCTGAATGTGACCTATTTGGAAACAGGGTCTTTACAGAGGTGACTGAGTTCAAACGAGGACGCTGGGGTGGCCCCAGGCCAACATGACGGATGTCCTTAGCAAAGGGGGAGTGTGGACCCGGAGAGATGACCGGGTGAGAGACGGAGCCAGCAGGGGACAGCCGTCGACGAGCCACTGCCGGCGGCTCCCAGAAGCCAGGACAGAGGTCTGGAAGAGATCCTCCCGAGCACCTTCAGAGGGAGCGCGGCCTGCCCACAACTCGATGTTGGCCTCCAGAACTGTGAGACAATAAACTTCTGTGGTTCTAAGCTGCCCATTTTGTGGTACTTGGTAGCCCTAAGTGGCCCCGGGGAACTAATGCAGCCTGGGAGTCGGTATTAGAGCCAAACTGCCTTGGAGGGGAATCTTAGGCCAGGCCCGCTGGGGACACGGCCACTGCCCTGGCCCTGCACCCGGCCACCCCCGTGGGCTTCCCTGGGTCCCAAGCCCCCTCCCCTGGGGAAGAAAGGAGTGGGCTCCAGGATGGGGGGGCACACGCAGACTCAGCATCCCTGGAAGGAGCAGCCTTTCCCTCCTCCCTGCTGCTGCCAGGCACGGGGCGGGGTGTCCCCCGAAGTGCCAGCCAACACAGCCACAAACGCCTCCAGGAAGAAAATGCCACCCTCTTCCAACTGGTACAAAAACACTGAAGACCCGGGACCTTGGACTGCGCCCTGAGGCCAAGCTTATCTCAGAGGGAGATAGAGTGGGGAGGCCGGGCCAGGGACTGCAGGCACTAGAGCTCGTAATTCTCAAGGTGGGACTCGAGGGACCTGCCCTGAGGTAAATCACATGCAAACCTCCAGTCAAAGGGGACAGGAGGGGAGGGCAAGGGGAGGGGGGACTGGCATAGGGAATGATGTGCCAACAGGGACCTGTGGTGTAGCCAGAGAACTCTACCCAGTATTCTGTAATCATCTATATGGGAAAAGAATCTGAAGGAGAATGGATATGTGCATGTGTGAAACTAAATCACTTTGCTGTATGGCAGAAATTATCACAACCTTGTAAATCAACTCAATACAACTTTTTTTTTTTTTTTTTTTTTTGGCTTTTTAGGGCTGCACCCACAGCATATGGAAGCTCCCAGTCTAGGGGTCCAATCGGAGCTGTTGCTGCCGGCCTACACCACAGCCACAGCAACGCTGGATCCTTAACCCACTGAGCGAGGCCAGGGATGGAACCCGTGTCCTCATGGATACTGGTCAGGTTTATTACCACTGAGCCATGACGGGAACTCCCCGAGTTCAACAAAACTTTAAAAGAACTCACAGAATTCCACAGAGGAGAAAGGGTACCAGCTAAGAGGCAGGAGGCAAAGGACATTATGTGGAACCAACAGCAGCACCTTTGAAAGAATGAGGAAAGGGTACTCCTTCCCTGAGATGCATTTATAAATCTACGACCTCAGAACTCCAGGTTCAGACGCCTCCCAAGAGTTTCACAACACATGAACAAACCTGGAAGTCCTTAGGGATGGGAGAAGATGTAGTGAGTTAGTACCAGAGGAGGAAGTGGTCCTTGCGGTGGGAACTTGGAATAGCACAGTACCTCTCTAAGTTTGATTTTTTCTTTCTCAAATTAAAACAACAACAACAACAATAATAATAGCTTGCCCTGTGGTGATAATCAAAAGAGAGAAATACGGGACCACCTTGACAAAGCTATGGGCTGGGTATCCGAGTCTGTTCCCTGCCGGATTCACATATACAAAACTCAGTAGCAATTACAAAGTCACTGCCAAATAAAGTCTTTGACGGAACTTGATTTTCCTAATCCAAGCTTTGATGACTGGGGTGGGGGGGGTAGTTTAAGTCCCAAAGGTGTCAAAAATGTCACATCGCATGTCCTCATGTGTATCATGCTTTTTTCTCATAAGAAAATGTACTCTGTACATCCCTAGGATGACTTAGCCCCATTTAGAAATTATCACTCTTTTCCAAAAGTAGGGAGTAAGGGATAGAGGGTGGGGAGATGCTATTAGGCAGCTACTACCTGGGGCGGCGGCGGGGGGGGACCCTAAATCTTTAAATAAGTATATAAAGATGTTATACAACGACGAGAATATTCACACACTGTTTATAACACAGTTAAAAACTGGAAAACTAAGTGGGCCATTATATGGGCCACGTTAGATATATTATTAAACTGCTCCAAGACAATCAAAGACATAGACCCATTTACAACCAGATAACCCTAAGGGTCTGGTAGAAAACACCCAGCATTCCATTGAAGTGACACTCACTCCATTTCCAAAGTCTTTCACAATTTTTCCTAACACCCCTCCGTTTCATGGGAAACTATAAACACAGATACTACAACGCATTGTTGACTGAAAACAGCTGCAGAAGCACACGTATGCTAAGATCCCATGTGCGCAAAATCTATCTGTAGGTCCACGCAACACACACACACAGACCTCTGGAAAAGCGTCCACCTAAATGCTGACAGTATCTCGGAGGGGTGGAACTGGTAGCAGGGGCACATGGGAGCAGGGAATTTCTGACTTTCTTTTTTGGGGGCGCTTTAGGGCAGCACCCACAGCATATGGAAGTTCCCAGGCTAGGGGTCGAATCGGATCTGTAGCTGCCGGCCTATACCACTGCCACCACAACATGGGGTCTGATCCACGTCTGCAACCTACACTACTGCTCACAGCAACGCCAGATCCTTAACCCTTAATCCAGGATCAAACCTGCATCCTCATAGATACTAGTCAGATTCTTTTCTGCTACACCACAATGGGAACTCCCGAGATTTTGACTTTCTTCTTGATGTTTTTGCACTGTCTTTGGCGCTGTCTTTTTGCGCTGTCTGTGCAAACATGTGAAAACCTGCAAATTTACAGAGAAGGCTGCCTCCTATTTAACTGTGAGTCTCAGCAGCACACTCGATTCTTTTTTAAACGTCTCACATACATTAATCCTGATGTTCCCATTAGCTGGTAAAAGTATTGAGGGCAGCAGTTGTGACGGAGCAGAAGGAATATCAGAGTAGCAGAGTTCCCATCATGGTGCAGCAGAAATGAATCCCACTAGGAACCATGAGGTTGCAGGTTCGATCCCTGGCCTTACTCAGTGGGTTAAGGATCCCGCGTTGCTGTGGCTGTGGTATAGGCTGGCAGCTGTAGCTCCAATTCAATCCCTAGCCTGGGAACCTCCATATGCTGCGAGTGTGGCCCTAAAAAAAGAAAAAAAGAAAAAAAGAATATCAGAATAGAAACTGGGCCTGCTGCTGGGCCTGGGCTGTGTAGCTAGCAGGTGCTTCAGGACAGGGCCGTTCCCTCTTTGCTGTGATTCTTCATTTATAAAATGGGGTAGAATGGCCTTCTCTGGTGGCACAGTGGGTGAAGGATCCAGCATTGTCACTGCAGCAGCTCAGGTCACTGCTGTGGCCTAGGCCCTAGCCCAGGGACTTCCGCACGCTGTGAGCGTAGCCCAAAAAAAAGTTTTTTTAATAAAAAATACATGGGGAAGAATAAAACACACCTCATAGGACAAGATCAAATAAAACAATGGGCACAAAGGTCTCTATCCCTCCTGAATGATTCTGTTAGAAAGACGGGAGACTCCACGGCTTCCTGTCCCCCTTCCAGAGCCTAGCATGGTGCCCTGTACACAGAAGAACTGACTGAAGACTGGATTTCTGACACTAGGGAAGATGCAGCAGTCAATCCAGGGCTATTCTCCTCAGAGTTTTGCTTGCAGAACCCGCCCCCGCTGCTGGGTCTCTACTTAAGGCAGACATTTAGACATTTAGAACACAGGGGCCCACCGTGGGAGAGTGAAATTACAAGCAGACACAGGTCCGCTTCTCTCAATAGGCTCCTCAAATCCTCGACCCCCTTCGCAGTCATTCCTGAAATGTTTGTCAGCTGCCCAAAAAGACTAGCGAGAGGACCAGGCACCAGGACATGGGACAATGAGCCACCCACCGGAACGTCAAGTGGGAAGTGCTCCTGAAGGGAAGCCAAAGACGAGCCCTCGCCGTGGTCACCCCTTGAACTGTCAAGGAAATCAGGTCTGTCCTTCTTTAATTTACATCCTGCTCTATGGTATAAGAGAATTAAGCTTTAATTTTAAAAAGCCCTCTAATTGGGTACTACTGATGGGAAGACATCTGGGGCAAATATCTAGGCCTGGTGCATTCCACCCCAAGCAATGGTTAGTGGTTTGGGGAATGAGTGTGTGGCAGCATAACCAGTGGTTACTAATTGTTATATAGCCCAGGGTTTGGCATCATCCATAAAGCCCTGTCATGTCGGCCCCTTCCTCTTCAGAGAGGATTACAGGATTGACTGTTTAGCAATCTTTTCTCTGGGCTAACATACGTTTTCCTTGTCTTAATTGGATCCAGCCTCTTTGCCCATGAGCAAAAAAGGCAATTTTTCTATAACAATTCTATCCTTCAAGTGCCAGGTCATCAGCCATGCCTGGGTCTGGAAGGATCATTGCTTGGCTTCCTATTTTCTTTCCATTTGCTCAGCCCCGTTCTAGCAGTGATGCGAAAAGCATGTGAAGATCGTGTCCTAAGCTACCTTCCCTTTAGCCAAAAAAGGTCTGAGTGTTATCAGCATGAAACATCTCCGACCCACACAGAGCCTCAGAATTGGGGAAAACTGTTTGCCCTGAATGTTTGGACTAATGCAAATATTTATTTCTTCCAAAACAAGTAAAACAAACCACTTCCAATTTGGGGGTGGGGGTGGGGAAGTCTGCCAGACATTTTTCACAGTTAAGACAAACATGTGGAAAACATTTTCCAATTTGCCCTATACCCTTAGCTAATCTTTCTTAACCATGTTGAATCATTTCCTAATTTACCATCTACTGTGACATCAAGGCCACTTCTTGAGGCTCTCGTTTTCTCGGCTCTTCCCTTTTCCTCCACGTAACTTAGATAAAGCATCAGCCAATCGCTCTTTTATTTTATTTCATTTTGGTCTTTTTAGGCCCACATCTGCTACATATGGAAGTTCCCAGGCTAGGGGTCAAATCGGAGCTACAGCTCCTGGTCTACACCACAGCCACAGCATCCTCAACCTATGCCGCAGCTTGTGGCAATGCCAGATCCTTAACCCACTGACCAGGGCCAGGATCAAACCTGAATCTTCACAGACACTATGTCAGGTTCTTAGCCCACTGAGCCACTACGGATACTCCCAGTCAATCATTCTTGAATCAAGATTTGTTGCACACCTATTATGTTCCAGGTACACACTCATCTGACGACTGACAGCCTTTCTAATCTGTGACTGTAGGCTTAGCAGCATCACCCACGATAGTACTTGGCTTAAGAAAAGTGGGATTTTTTTTTTTTAATTTTATGACTGCATCTGCGACATATGGAAGTTTCTGGGCAAGGGATTGAGTCCAAGCAGCAGTTTCGGCAACACCAGATCCTTTAACTCACTGCACTGGGCTGGGGATCAAACCTACACCTCTGCAGTGACCTGAGCTGCTGCAGTTAGATTCTTAATCCACTGTGACACAGCAGGAACTCCTTTTTTTTTTTTTTTTTTAAGAAAAGTGGGATGTTGAGCTATCTTTGCCATTCGAGTCTATAGTCCAATTCTTTGTACCCACCCCACCCCCTTTTTTCTAGAACTTGAGGTTTCTTCTCAGGAGATGTTATCTAAACACCCCAACAAGCATTTCCTGGGTGCCTGAACAGACATCGTTAAAACGGAGCAGAGTGTGTTCCTTCATCAATCATCAGAAAGTGGTTTTTCCTGGGCCATTCTCTGACCCGCCTCCATTTCACAAGAGGTGCTAAGACCTGAGCCAAAATGGAATTCCGTTTTCAAAGGAGGTTTCCTAAGACCTTTCTTTTATCAGATATGCAGACCAATTACACTGGCCGGGTTCTCTCTACTCTGAAGTTGGGCCATTCTATCCTTCACCCCACCCCCACCCCCACGCTGCCTTCCCTTCCTGAAGCGGTTAAGCACAGAGCTTCACCTTCTCTGCAGGAACAGATCAAAGGCTTAACTTTCTGTCCCTTCATTACTGGGCTGGTGACATCATACTGCTTCCTCTCCAGCAAGAGGTCTCAAGTTTGACAGCAATCCCAAGGGAAGAGACTCCAGCTCACAGAGATCTTTGAAAAGTAAAGCTGCTAAATTAATGCAAAACACACACACACACACACACACAGAGTCTGGTTTCTAAAAGGAAATACCCATAAGGTTAACCCTGAAACATGGAAAGGGTTAACCCTGAGAGATTATCTGGGGAAAAAGGCTGCTTCACACATTCTCTTTGCAGGGACTGGTGGTGGGGGAGATGGCCTGTGACCTGGGGGAGAACTCACTCCGGTAGGCTTCCCCAGAGCCTCCACCCCAGCTCCCTACTTTTTTTTCTTTTTGGCCGTACCTGTGGCATGTGGAAGTTTCCAGGCCAGAGATCAAACAAACCCACAGCAGCAACCTGAGCCACAACAGTGCCAACACGGATCCTTAACCCACTGCACCACCAGGGAACTCCGCCCCCTACTTCTTTATTAGCGAAGAAAGCTGCAGAGACATGAGCATACACCTAAGGTACCACTATCAGGCAGAGGTGCTTGGGGCAAGGATCTCTCAAGGGGTAACAAGCACCCAAGGATGGGGGGCTCAGTGCAGACGAGACCTGCACGTGATAGGCCGATGTCAGCAGGAACTGGCCTGCCCGGTGCCCATGTCTTGGCTCTGCTGAGGAACGGAAGCAGCTCAGCTGCCAGTGATGTGCCCCCACCACCGCCCATCTCGTTTAACCCTCTGTCCCTCAGGGATAATTCTTTGGCTACTCAAGATTCTCCCCAAGCCCTGCCAGGATGAAGAAGAACTTGGGCTGATCTTGCTCTTTGGGTGAGTGGTACATGTGAGGTGCAGGGAGGTGGGGCAATGAAGGGAAAGGGGGAATATAGGTGATGGGCTCCAGAAAGGCCTGCAGCCAGGGGTGCGGGCACATACAGGTGCACGCATGCATGTACCAAACGTATATATTTCCCCTACACAATCACAGGTTCATTTGAACTGATAAACAGTTTTAGTTTTTACATGGAAACACCAACCATGAGGTAGTCATTCACAACTTAGTAAGAATTACTTTATCCAACCACTCTCAGTTAGGCATTTGGCTGAAATTGGGGTCTGGGAAGGCACTTAGAGTCCCATGTTGCTTCTTTCCCCAGGGAATCAGAGAGAGACCCTCTTCCTCGTCCACAATGGCAAATGTATTGCAGTTTTTGCAAAACTTACCACCCTGAGAAATGGATTTCATTTCTGGTCTGGGGGCCTCGTGAGGGTTTTTCGCTTCCATTACAACAGAAGAGGGGAACGATGTCTCTTGGAACATTAAAGGATTTCAGCAAGTTTCTCCAGAGAAGTCCACAATTTAAGTAACCCTGGACAACTGACTCCCTTTCTTTTGTGTCGCTTTCCCCATCTGATAAGCAGGGGTGACCCGTATTCTGGAAAGTGGAGAACAGACAAGTGGACCCACTGAGATGCCTTGGGGCAGCCCAGGCACTGGCAGCCAGTGAGCTTCTGCCACTTCCCAACACAGGAATGTTCTTATCTGTTTATCTTGGTTTCTTTTACTTTCTGCACAGGCCACCCCCCCACCACCACCCCTAAATTGTCCTTTGAGGTTTATTTCATTGTTGCCTTTTAAAAAAATATTGATATTCCACAGATTACGAATTCCTAGAGACAAAACAGGCCCAGTGGAAATAAGCCTAATTTATTACTGACTCTGTCAGGAGGAGGTTACCAGTTGACTCTTTGGCGCAACTTCAAATACTTTGCCTGGACACCGAAGCACAGCAACTGTTTTACTGTTTCCAAAACTTCTGTTGCTTTCTAAGTGTGTTCTAACCGGGGAATCGTTAAAATGTTTCAAATCTCACAAGACACAGTTTTAAGCAGAAATCATTTTTTAAAGTGGGTATAAGGACAGTATGGTTTTTGACATCTTTCTTGTGATCTTCTTTCAATCCGTCTTGTTCAAAAGAAATGGAAACCCTTACATTGGTTTTATCTATTGTCCTGCTCATTTTCGACCCCCTTTTTAAAGTCCATAGAAAGGGTTTTCATTTCTTCTTTCTGTGGAGTTACTGTACACACAACTTTTTTCCTTAATAAAACAATGGTTTTAAAATATCCTCGCCTGAGGAGTTCCGAGAAGGAAACGGGGCTCTCTGTGCATCTATAACGTGCACTTAATTTGAATCGGGACAGTCAATTGCTCAACCTAGGCAAATTTCCCAAGATATGAAAAACAAAGGGAAATATGGGTGGCTCACTCCTGCCACCAACATCTCTGATTGTCTACCAACTGCATTTTTCTCTGAAGTGACTTTGACCCCATCTCCATTCTCCAGTCTTTTTTTTTTTTTTTCAGGGCCGCGCCCACAGCATATGGAGGTTCCCAGGTAGGGGTCGAAACAGAGCTGCAGCTGTTGGCCTACACCACAGCCACAGCAACGCCGGATCATTAACCCCCTGAGCGAGGTTAGGGATCGAACCTGGGTCCTTGTGGATACTAGTCAGATTCGTTTCCACTGAGCCATGATGGGAACTCCTCCCCAGCCCTTCTGTCTCTCTCCCTCTCCTCCCCCTGCCCCGTTTCCCTCTCTGCCCCTTCTGTACCTTCTCCCAATTTTCATGTTAGAAATTATGGGGTTATCACACTCTGATTTAGTTCAACATGTACAACTCTAGAGAATCGCTTTCCGAGTCAACTTTCTGCCACGCTTTGATGGTTCCACATCTTCCGTCTCTAGCACGGTGGCCACCAGCCATATGGGGCTGCTGGGCACTTACAATGTGAATGGTGAGCTCAAGGAATGGAATGTTTAACTGTAATTAATTTAAATGTTTATTTTATTTTATTTTGGCCACACCCACAGCATGCAGAAGTTCCGGGGCCAGGGATCAAGCTGAGCCACAGCAGTGACAATGCCAGATCCTTAACTGCTGAGCCACCAGGCAACCCCTTTTTTAATTTTTTTTTTTTTTTTTTTTTTGGTCTTTTTGTCTTTTTTGTTATTGTTGTTGTTGCTATTTCTTGGGCCGCTCCCACGGCATATGGAGGTTCCCAGGCTAAGGGTTGAATCGGAGCTGTAGCCACCGGCCTATGCCAGAGCCACAGCAACGCAGGATCCGAGCCGCGTCTGCAACCTACACCACAGCTCACGGCAACGCCGGATCGTTAACCCACTGAGCAAGGGCAGGGACCGAACCCGCAACCTCATGGTTCCTAGTCGGATTCGTTAACCACTGCGCCACGACGGGAACTCCTAATTTTTTTTTTTTAATGTAAACAGCCACATGTAGTCAGGAGCCACCGTGTGAGACAGCAAGCACATCTTTAGAGGACCAGAGAGACATCTTTAACACTTGCAGGTCATTCCAGGTGACAGGCTATACCAGAGGACATGCTCAAGCCAATCCCAACAAAAACCCAGAAAGGAAGGCGGCCTCCACCAACTTTACTCCAGACCTGCGGCCCAGGCTGCTGCCCTAGGAAGGCCTGGAAGGTACCTGTGCTCACCAGTTTCCTCTTAGATCTTCTTATTCCTCAACTACAGGGCCTCTTGCTACTGTTTTTGGTGGTTTCCATGTGTAGGAACTGACCTTCATAAAG
This sequence comes from Sus scrofa, assembly GCF_054392235.1. Classification (NCBI taxonomy): domain Eukaryota; kingdom Metazoa; phylum Chordata; class Mammalia; order Artiodactyla; family Suidae; genus Sus; species Sus scrofa. The sequence continues at coordinate 151,781,000 of NC_139396.1, read as the reverse complement.
ACACAGTGTTTTGGAAAATTAGCAGCTGTCTCCCAGATTCAGACTAATCCCTCAAGTATGACTTTCGAATTATCCTGAAATCATGTTTTGGTTCCTCAGGCTATGTCCAAGTTCTAGGCACAGCAAAGTAGCAACAGAGAGTTCCCAGCTAAGCAGACCACACCACAGTCAGCTTCTGCTCTTCGGGAAAAATAATTTGGTTCTACTCATATCTGATTTATCAGCTGAAAAGCCTAACATAAAAATGATGCCCAATTTCATCTCTTCACCCACCTCTAGCTGCATCTCTCCAAGGCCAAATATCCAAAATGAGTCCTTCAACAATCAAATGCTGAATGAATGAATGAATGATTTTACCCTTGTAAAAACGTCAGAAGACAATTTAAGAATGGTTTTCTCAGAGTTCTCACTGGGGTGCCATAGGACGCAGGCTCGATCCCCGGGTGGCACAGTGGGTTAAGACTCTGGCAGAGCCGAAGCTGTGGTGTGGGTCACAACTGCGGCTGGCATCTGATCCCTGGCCTGGGAAGTCCATATGCCACTGGGCGGCCAAAAAAGAGAGAAGGGTTTTCTCCAAATGAGAAACCAGGGGAGGAGGCAAAGTCTAGTTGGGCCATTACTGCTTTCTCTTCAAAAGATAGCATGATTTATACTACATGCAGTGCTTCTCCACTGTCTGGATAGTACTAAATTGATCAATACCCCCAAAAGATAAAATTTTAAGAAGTTTTATTTATACAGTAAAATCATCTCAATATTTAGGATGTTTTTAAATAAAATTTTTCAGTGAAATATTACAGGATAAGTTTCAAAGTAGAAGTCACTCCTATTATGTAAGCCCACATAATGCATTTTAAGCATTTAAAATCACTTTTTTTTGGGGGGGGGCTTTTTAGGGTCACAGGCTAGGGGTCTAATCAGAGCTATGGCTGCTGGCCTGCACCACAGGCCTGCACCACAGCCACACCAGATCTGAGCCTCTCCTACAACCTACACCACAGCTCATGGCAACGCCGGATCGATCCTTAACCCACTGAAGTAAGGCCAGGGATCGAACCCTCAACCTCACCATTCCTAGTTGGATTGTTTCCACTGTGCCATGACGGGAACTCCAAAAATCTCTTCTTAAAACCCTTTTTCGGAGTTCCTGTTGTGGCATGGCGAAAACAAATCCAACTAACAACCATGAGGTTCCGGGTTCAATCCCTGGCCCTGCTCAGTGGGTTAAGGATCCAGCATTACCGTGAGCTGTGGTGTAGGTCTCAGATGTGGCTCGGACCCAGCGTTGCTGTGGCTGTGGTGTAGGCTGGCAGCTATAGCTCTGATTTGACTCCTAGCCTGGGAACCGCCACATGCTATGGGGGCAGCCCTAAAAAAAAAAATAAAGAAAAAAAGAAACCCTTTTTCTTCACTGTTCTTTTTTCTTTTTTTCTTTTTTTGGCTGTGCCTCCAACATGCAAACGTTCTCGTCAATCCCAAGCCACAGCAGTGACACCACCAAATCCCCAACCGCTAGGCCGCCAGGGAACTCCATTCACTATTCTATTTCGAAGTGAGGTGTGGGGCTGCGAGGTAGCAAGACTGAAGAAATTCCTGAAGTCTTTTTATATGTCACCTGTTTTTAGCCCCTTTCTATTGTTTCCTCAAGTTTCACCTCTGAGTTGCATGATTTACTACGGTGAGATCTTTCAGGAACCATAAGACATTTTTTATTTCAAAAATGTCTCAATATGATAATGCTTTACATTAAGCCACCAATTGTCCATGGTCCCGGAACCGTTTTGTTAGAACACTATAATTTCTTAAGTCTGGGTTGAAGGTCCCTTGGTAAAGGTCACTTTGGTCCTATATTGAGCGCTTTCCTGAAATTCACTTGAATGGTATGAAAGTCTTTGGCCCAGACCCAGAGGGTATCATTTAGCAAAGCCACTACAAGAGTTACGGCTGCCGAAGACATAAGTTAAACAAGGATTGTTTGGGCACTGGAAGAATCAAGCTTTGGGGCGTTTAGAATCTGACAAGAAGCAGCTAAGCTACTGAAAGATGACAGTCTTGTGGGCATTTATCTGATGGTTTGAAAAACAGGCGGCAAGATTAATTAAAATCATCACTGGAAAGAAAGCGAGGCCTCTGGAAACATGTGCCTTGGGTCTCTCCACCTCCGAGTTGTCAGTATGGAATAGAAACTTAGAAAAAGTCAAAGGCCAAAAAAAAGAAAAAGATAAAAGCCGTTTTATTTCATGATGGCATTGGACTTAACAGGCCCAGCAGCGTCCACCACGCTGAGCCGCCCGCCGCAGGCGGAAGACGGATGCTCTTCCGTGGGAGCCGATTGTCGAAGGTGGATCGAGCCGGCCTGCCGACGGCAGGAAGACGGCTGCGGGCTGCAGAGACATGCCAACGTTCTCATCACGGAAGACACAGGCATTTCGGTTTTGTCCCCCGTGAACGGGGGGTACAAGGGAAAGAGGGGAGAGCGGCTGCCCCTAGCCAGCTGGATGCAGGTTCGCTCCCTCCCCCAGCCCTCCGGAGCCTCTGCCAGCCCTGAGCCTCTGCCAGCCCTGAGCCTCTGCCAGCCCTGAGCGGCACCTCTTCCCGGGTCCCTAATCTTAATCATCAGGAGGGTCCAGGCTGACAAGTCACAGAGATATCTGAGCAAGAGGGCCTCGCGTATTCAGCTTTTCAAACATCCTGACCAAGGGCAAAGTCATTACGTTTCCGACGTCTCGGCTCCTGTGCTTGGTGCCCGTCAGTATCAAGCTCAGGAAAATGTGATCAATACTCCCTCTGTCGTCTTTATTGATCAACTACGGCCACTGCTGGCCTGAGAAGAAAGGAAAGGTGCCCCCTGGCAAGATTTCTTCTCAGCACGGCGCACTCTCGGGTGAGGCAGCGGATCCAGAGGATGAGAACAACACGAAAACCTTGACTGCAACAATAAAAACAAAAGGAAACCCAACGGGCACTCTGCAAACTCTCTCTCCCTGCTGTAATTTCAGCACTAGCTCGCCTGCCAATTTTCTGAGATTTCTGAAATGTAAATAGATAGATAGATAGTCTGGATCTCTCTTCATTAAATGCTTAATCACTTAGCTCATCACCATAAACTGGCATGAATTCAGTCTCAACTTCTTTTTTTCCTTAACCACCTCACTTTTTAGGAGGCATCTGAATTCCTAAGAGTAATCAAGTTGACGTTTTCTCATGAAACCAGAATAAACAAACAGCCCACAAAATCCATTCGGGTGCTTTAAAATTTTGAACTCAGATCTCAATCTTTTTTTTTTTTTTTTTGTCTTTTTTAGGGCCGCCCCCGAAGCATATGGAGGTTCCCAGGCTAGGGGTCTAATCGGAGCTGTAACTGCCAGCCTATGCCAGAGCCACAGCAATGCAGGATCCGAGCCATGTCTGCAACCTACACCACAGCTCACGGCAATGTCGGATCCTTAACCCACTGAGCAAGGCCAGGGATCAAATCCACAACCTCGTGGTTCCTAGTCAGATTCATTAACCACTGAGCCATGATGGGAACTCCTCAATCTTTTCTTATTTCATTTTTCTTATTATTTATTTATTTGGCCACACCCACAGCCCATGGAAGTTTCCAGGTCAGGGATCAAAACCATGCCACAGCAGTGACTCGAGCCACTGCAGTGACAATGCCAGAGCCTTAACTTGCCCCACCACAAGGAAACTCTCTTTTCGTTTTTCTTTTTTTGCTTTTTAGGGCCAGTGCAGCATATGGAAGTTCCCAGCTAGGAGCTGAGTAAGAGCTCTAGCTGTGGGCCTACACCACAGCTACAGCAACACCAGATCCGAGCCACATCGGCAACCTAGACCACAGCTCATGGCAACACTGGATCCCAACCCACTGAGCATGGCCAGGGATCAAACCCGAATCCTCATGGATACAAGTCAGATACATTTCCACTGTACCACACGGGGAACTCCTCTTTTCTTATTTCAACACAACTATCGCAAAGGTACAACTTGCTCCTACGTTTTCTAATTACTAACAGTGAATCATTCTTACTCTAATCCACTTACAGATTTTGTTTTATTGCCATATTCATGTTTTCCACTTTATACATGTATTATTACAGTAAAAATTTGAACTTACATACAATTTAGAAGACATCTGCCTTTAAGGATACAAAACAATAACAAAAGATAGACCCCCAAATTACCCCACCAACATGAACAACTACAGATTCCTTTATAGCATTTGAGAGTGTGTCTGTCTTTCTTCAAGGCCTGTTTCTCTACTGTTTGGGACAAATGTGATTTTTACTTGAAAGCCACATTTTAAATTGTTTACAATGTGTTTTGTTAAGTGAACTGAATTAAATTTCACATTCACCAATTATGTTTCTCATCTCTAACCATTCACAAGAATCTTCAAGTAAGAAGTAGTTTTAAACATTCTAAAGAACTCAGAATTTTAAAGATGCCATAAATTTTATATTAGATAGTTCACTAAATGGACTGGGATTTTCATTTCTGAATATTTGAATAATATGATTATTTGGAGAACTACTTAATTGAAAAGAATGACTGAGTATATGAGAACTGAGAAGAAAAAAAAATTGATTTTATTTCTTCTTCTTTTTTTTTTTTTTTTTTTGTCTTTTTACCATTTTCTTGGGCCGCTGCTGCGGCATATGGAGGTTCCCAGGCTAGGGGTCCAATCAGAGCTGTAGCCACCGGCCTACGCCAGAGCCACAGCAACGCGGGATCTGAGCAATGTCTGCGACCTACACCACAGCTCACGGCAACACCGGATCCTTAACCCACTGAGTGAGGCCAGGGACCGAACCCGCAACCTCATGGTTCCTAGTCGGATTCGTTTACCACTGAGCCACGATGAGAACTCCTAAATTGGTTTTATTTCTAAAAGCTTCCACACTAATTAGAATCTATGTGCTCAAATCTTTAATAAAGACCCAGCAAGAAGAAAGTGAAAACATTTAAAATCAAGAACCTAAGACAGAAAGAGGGACGAGAGATGCAAATTTCAAAATCAAGATTCCATGTAAATGATTCATTTTTCTCTTTCACATGTCGGTTCCTCTGAGTCTTTATAGGCAAGGCTCTCTCCATTTCAAAGGCATCGTCAAGAGTTACTTTCTCACTATGAGATGACTACCAAACCCTCAAAGAGAAATTGAAAAGACTTTAAAAGGAAAAGGAGTTCCTGTCGTGGCTCAGTGGTAAATGAATCCAACTAGGAACCATGAGGTTGCGGGTTCAATCCCTGGCCTTGCTCAGTGGGTCAAGGATCCGGCGTTGCCGTGAGCTGTGTGGTGTAGGTCACAGACATGGCTTGGATCCCTCGTTGCTATAGCTGTGGTGTAGGCCAGCAGCTACAGCTCCGATTAGACCCCTAGTCTGGGAACCTCCATATGCCGCAGGTGCAGCCCTAGAAAAGGCAAAAAGACAAAAAAAAAAAAAAAAAAAAAAAAAAAAGTAAGCAAAAGGCACATTTTTAGAACTTTTAATCACTATAATTTCATCGTTCCATATACACTTCCAGACTGTAGCTCTCTTCCCTAAGGTTCTGAGAAAATCAATTTGTTAACCTCACAGACAAAAATATCAGACGGTGAGTTCACCTCGGTGGAAAAAAAAAAAAAAGCTGGGGAGACCAAATTGGAGGAGAAAAATTGACAACACTTTGCCCACTCCAAGTAAAACATTTTAAAAGAAGCAACCGAACGCTGAGAGAAGAGCAAGCTCCAGGCAAACGAACATACAGCGCAGCAAATCTAGGTAGCTGGATTCCCGGGGCAACAGGAGAAACCAGTGAAACTTGCAAAGCCTCCAACCAAAATCGTGATCTCCCAGTAAAAAATTTCAGAATGGAGGGAGGGTGAAAACTTTCCCAGTCCCCGAGCCCATAGCTGTACAACCATATCCCACCACTAGGTGGCGGCGGCAAAGGCTGCCAGCGGGGGGCTGTTTTCTCCCCGTCTTCCGCTCCAGGACGCACAGCTCAGTTCAGGAGAGAACCCACCAGCCTCTCACCTTGCTCGAATTTGTTAAATGTCGGGTTATGAAAAAAAAGAAAAACATTCAGCCCTTAGATCCTTAGGTCACCAAGTAACAGCCTCTCCTAAAAGTGTTCACACCAAGGCTGAACGATGGGAGGGACCGACCTGCATATTTTCAACTCCGCTGGAGTTGTCAAAGCAAACCTTCCAGGTTACTGCTTTAAAGACAAGTGAAGCCGAAATTACGGTGTGAACCCTGGAGAAGCCGCTGGGCTGTGCATCACCTACTAACTCTTCGTGTACAGTGCCGCAAGGTGATGAAACCGGCTGAATAAACATGAATCGTTTTATTGTTAGCCAGAAAGTCTTCCTTCATTCATCAAAGTGGGTGAATGAAAATATTAAAAAGGTAAGATATTTTCGTGGGCTATTCCCCCAGTATTCTTCTGAAGTCAAAACCATAGTCAGGCTGCGTTCTACCGTGGGTGTCAAATAAAGCCTCCTCCCATGAAAGGGAAAACCACTTCCCCCTTCATAAAAAGGCTGCACCCAGAGCTCAAATCTTGGTAAAAGAGATGTTACATAAATTCCAGGTGCTCCTAAATATGTATGTTTACCTCATGCAATCACTTCGGAAGCATCTAAGTTTCTGCGCCACTTTCTCTTTTTCTTTTCTCTTTTTCCCATCTCAAGGAAGAGTCAAAAAGTGTTTATATTCTTGACTTGGAATCTTACCCACTCCATGAAGATATTCCCTACCAGCCAAGTGCAGAAAATCTAATGATTTGCATCCGAAACGCATCAAGCATCAGCACACTTACCTTTCTCTTCTTAACTGAGCCAAAAAAAAAAAAAAAAAATTCACTTATCTCTCCCCCTCCCCAAAGGGGGAAAAAAAACCTACCCCTGAAATCCTTCATTATTTTCTAGGTGATCTGTACAGTCACTCTCTCTTGTCACTGTATGAACAAACGAATTCCTCAACATCTTACTTTGCCATTAAAAGGCTTCTTTCCACACGACGGGATTTCCCTAAGAAACATTCCCAGCGGATGGTTTCCAGCAATAGCCTATATCAACTCTGCCTGCGCAAGCAAAGACTTGGCTTCTGCTAATTCCACCCCCACCCCCAGCGCACACCAATTCACTCGCACAACCATCCTGGGCCGACTCGAAAAAGCTATTTCACTTGCATGTTTGCCCATCTCTTCCTGAATGAATGCTTTTCCAACTGACCTTTCAACAGCTGCCGAGATGGCACGATCTGCTAAGGTTAGAGCTGGAAACTAGGGGATATTTTAGCATCCTAATCCCTGCAACCTCAACGTTTCTCCTTCTCTGCCCAAGTCCAGATTCCCTGAGCACTAGGGCAGGAACCCTGAAGTGTTTGCAGAGCAGCTCTCTGAGGTGTCCTGCTTGCGACCAACTCACTGCGGGCATCCTGCATACTCACAGCCCCAGCCCACAAGCCGCCCGACACCCGCACCCCGGCCCGCGGCGAATGCGCCAGGCACCAGCCCTGCCTCTTACCTTCCCTGGCTTTCAGCAAGACCGTGTTGGCCACGATGTTTTCCAGCTCCATTGACAGTCGGCGGTCAGCGAGGAAGCCGGCCGGCGGGGCTGTCAGCTCCTAAGGGTGCTGCCGCTGCTACTGCCGCTGCTCGGGCTGCTGCCGCTGCTGCCGGAGCCGGGAGCAAGCAGCCCGCCTTGCCTACCGCATTATTCCGGCTCTTATCCCTCGGAGTTTTCCCCCTCTGCAAAGAGGAGCCGCCGCCGCCGCTTCTTCCTCCCTCTGTGTCCCCCCTCCCCCCTCCCTCAACTGTCTCCCCCCCACCCCCCACCCTCCGCGTTTCTCTGTCACTCCATTCTCCTCCCCTCGGGCTCCCTCGGATGCTTTAATGCCTCGGATGCTTCTGCCTCCCCTCTGTCCCTCCCGGGGGTGTGGTACTAACTGGCTCGGGCGGCTGCACAGCGCAGGCGCCAGGATGGGCCGCGCCTCCCGCCTCGGCGCTCGCGGCGCGGGGCCTGCTGGGACTTGTAGTACCAGAGTCCACGAGCCGCCCTGAGACTTGTACTCCGAAGGCGGGCGCGGATAAGGGGTGGTCCGCGGCTGCGGAGGGTAGCGGGAGAAGCAAAGGCAGTCCGGCCGAGCCGGAGCCCCGGATTCGCACGTCCACGCCCGGGGCTCCGGCTCGCCCGCTTCCGGCCCTCCCGAGAACCCAGAAAGCGAAGAGCACGGACCACGGCGGCGGCGGCGGGCGAAGTGCTGCGGCCGGGCAGGAGCCGGTGCGGGTCCTGGGCGCCCCTCGGAGCGTGCCCGGGGTTGGAGGGAGGTCAAGCCAGCCCAAGCGCGCGCTGCACCCCCCTTCCTCCCGGTCACGCCGGGCCCACGCGGGGGCTGCAGCCCAGAGGCGGTGGCCAGGCGCGCCCGCGGGCCCTGGACGCGGCGACCGGCCACTGTGCGCCGTCTCAGACGCACACGCGCTCGGTTGCTGACAAAGGTGTACTTTGTTTCCTCCGAGGGCGCGAAGGGGTCTATGAGTCGGCGGCGACTCGGCACCGGCAACCGCGCAGCCCGAGCGCCCCCTGGCGGCCTCGGGGTGGATGTGCAGCGGCGAGTCCACGCGGACCGCGGCACCACCTCCTGGCCCTCTGCGCCTGGAACCTCCCGCGCTGCCGGGCTGCAACTCTCGGCGGGGCGGGGGGCGTGCATTCCGGCGTGGTAAGCGGCTGGTCCTGTTAATAACCTGCCTTCCAGCACCCGAGGCCCGCAAATGACCGCTCGTCATTACATGCAAACTCATTCCCATCAATAAAAACACAGATGGAATCGCTGGAGTCAGGAACGTTAATAAGAAACAGCACCCGGCCGGTATTGGGAATTAGTTTTCAAATTCTTTGCCTATTTATCTTGGGGCTCTTAGCGCTTTTCCACTGTATGTTCAGGACATCAGACCCCAGATCTGCGCTCAGCGTCCCTTGCTTCGTCTCAAGGCCCCCGCTCCTGGGAAATGGGACTTGGGACACCTGGGGTCTGCGATGAGTTATCCTCCAGTCTAGTTGAGGGGAGGGCTGGCCCTAAGGAACAATGAGGCCTTTGCCTCATCTGCATCCTGAAGGCCGGATATCCGTTCAGAAGTCGGGCCCCGGGCCTTCTGTGTCCTAAAGGAGAAAGCCTTCCAACCCCAGGGTTGCCTGGAAGTGGGAGGGAGGCGCCCAGAGAGAGAAAGGGAGAACAATTATTGTGCACTGGAGAAAACAAAGAAATGAATAGACTCTCCAGGCCTTGGAAACGTGGACGGTCACTGATTTAACAGCGCAGGATTGTCTTGTTTCGTGGTAGAGTGTACCCACCACCACCACTTCCTTGTATCTGCATATGGGTCAGTGGGTCTCCCTGGGCCTCACAAGTCTTGTCTGCAAAGTGGGGGCAATAACAGTTGGCTTGTCAGAAGGCAGGGAGCAGAGCAGATGACACCTCAGGCATCTTCCACTCTAAGAAATTATTCGAAGCATCCCAGCCTTGGCCTTGGCTTACATGTGCACCTGCCCAGAGCCCTAACTTACAGTGAAAGATTCTCTCAGACAGAATCCTAGAGCTGGCAGTATCTCAGAGCTCACCAACCAGTGGGCTAAAATTGAATACCTTTAGATGGCTAGTGCTCCACAAAGGCCTTCTCAAACTTTCTTGTGCATACAGATCACCTAAGGGATCTTAAAATGCAGCTTCTGTTTCATTTGGTCCAAGGTGGATCCTGAGAGTCAGCCATTTCTAACGAACTCCAAGCTTCAGTCAATCTTGCTGGTCCATGGACCACACTTTAACAAAGCTCAGCAGTTAACCATAATCTCCACTACTCTTTACTCTCTTTCTTTTTCTTTTCTTTTTTTTTTTTTTTTTTTTAAAGGCCAAACCTACCACATATAGAAATTTCTAGGCTAGGGGTCAAATCAGGGGTGCAGCTGCCGGCCTATATCACAGCCACAACAACGCAGGATCTGAGTTGCATGTGCTACCTACACCACAGATTGTGGCAACTCTGGATCTCTAACCCACTGAGCAAGGTCAGGGATGGAACTCGTATCCTCATGGATACTATGTCAGGTTCTTAACCCATTGAGCCACAGTGGGAAGTCCTCTATTGTCTTATACTCAGCCTAAATCACCAGTGATTTTTACCTATGTGAAAAATTTATGGACTACTGAGTTTGCAACCCTGGAAAATCCCTGCCTTCCCAACCCTCCTCTTCATTTTATAGATGCAAAATATACCCTTAGAGAATAAGTGGGTTCAGCATGGTCACTCAGCAAATGAAAGTCTATCGACTTCTCTCTCTGCTACCAGATAATACATACTGTCTACAAAATAAATAGCTGTACTTCAAGTATCTGGGCCTCGGAGTTCCCGTCGTGGGGCAGTGGTTAACGAATCCAACTAGGAACCATGAGGTTGCGGGTTCAATCCCTGACCTTGCTCAGTGGGTTAAGGATCCGGCATTGCCATGAGCTGTGGTGTAGGTTGCAGATGCGGCTCGGATCCTGCGTTGCTGTGGTTCTGGCGTAGGCTGGCAGCTACAGCTCCAATTCGACCCCTAGCCTGGGAACCTCCATATGCGCAGCTGCGGGCCAAAGAAATAGCAAAAAAAAATAATAATAAAGACAAGTATCTGGGCCTCTATAAGGAAAATAAGATATTCCAATACAATCATGGAATAATAATGGCTAGATTTTCTGGACACCAGCTGTGGGCCAGGTCCTAAGCTATGTGAGTGCTTTACATGGATAATTTCACCAAACACAACATTAGATGAGGTGGAAACATAGCTCCACTTTACAGATAAAGGTTCGGAGAGGTTTTATAACTTGCCAAAGGTCACACAATGAAGGAGCAGAAGAACTGGGATTTGAACCTAGCAGTCTGACTCAGAGTTTAGGCCCTTAATTTCTGGTTAGCAGGCGGGCCGGCAGAACTGGGTTGCAGTTGTTCTGGTTGGCTGATGGCCCTGGCAGTGAACTCAAACGGTCTTGTAAGAAGGATAAGCAGGCTGAATGATTAATACAAGGGGGGGAGGGTTCCATTCCAGTTCATAACATCATCATGAAAGCTTCATGCCTTTCCATTAACTGCAATCATGACTTGCAGTCCTCTTGAAAACCCAGGTTTGATTCAGGAAAAGGAGTCTATTAAATATCAATCGGTAAATTGGGAATCTTGCTGGCCGAGAGCAAGAGTGGAAATCCAAAAAGAGGGTGGGTGAGTTTGAGAGGGATGGGAATACACCCACGACAAACAGTGACTTCCAAATCCACTCAGGGTCAGGGTCAGCTGAGCTGGAGACGCCAGAGAAACAGGGAATCTTCTCTTTCTGCTGTCAGGACCTGTATGGCATGCATAAAAGCTACCAGGTCAGAGTTCTCATAACTAGAAATCAACTATTCTGGAAAGTCACAAACCTATCTTTGTCCTAAAATATGGACTGCTTTTGCTTGAATAATTGAACTGGCTTTCTAGTGTTGGGGCTGGAGTTTCCAGCCTTTTCCTTGCCTCACATCAGGAGAGAGAGTGTTTTCTTTTTTTTTTGTCTTTTTTTTTTTTTTTTTTTTTTGGTCTTTTTGTCTTTTTGCCATTTCTTGGGCCCCTCCCAAGGCATATGGAGGTTCCCAGGCTAGGGGTCAAATCGGAGCTGTAGCCGCCAGCCTACACCACAGCCACAGCAACTCAGGATCCGAGCGAGTCTGCGACCCACACCACAGCTCACGGCAACACCAAGCGAGGCCAGGGATCAAACCTGCAACCTCATGGTTCCTAGTCGGATTCGTTAACCACTGAGCCTCGACGGGAACTCCAGAGAGACAGTGTTTTCATTCTCCTGTATATTCTCTCCTCCTTCAAAGTTTACCTTTATGTGCCAAGCATGGCAGGGAACACAAAAGTGACTTCCCAGGAGAACTCACCCCTAGGAAGGCAAGCAAACTGTGAGCAAACCACGGAGATAAAAATAGAATAAGGACCACTGATATGGATGGAGTAGGATAGTTACACAGGTGGTTGTAGAAGTCCCAATAAGAAAGGGACCAAAGATAGAGAGGGAAACTTAGGGAACTTTGGGAGATCACTGTAAGTTATAATTGCTCAAGAAAGCCATCAGAACGAGGCAAGCTTGCTAGACTAGTGGCGCTTAGAGACTTGCCTCAGCTCGTTGGGTGAGGGGTGGGGTGAAGCCTGCATTCAGGTTCAGACCTAGGGCATGAGTTTAAAGACCACCCTTCCACCAAATAAGCACCAGGGCAGTCCTAGTTTATTTGACCTTATAGGGTCAAATACTCTCTAACCAGACACCATGGAGGAGCTACTATTTGAAGAAAGAGGAAGAAGCGGTCTTTTCCCCTTGGATTATAAAACTGTAATCCCTCCTGATCCTCAGGGCAGAGCCTCCTTGCCTGCCTGCTTGCAGCTCTCACAAGTGTGCTATCTTAATAAATCTGTTTTTCGCCCATCGCTTTGTCTCTCGCTGAATTCCTTCTGCAGGGAGGCATAAAGAACCTGAACCTCAGTAAGTCCAGACACCAGGTGAGTGATTCTAATTTAAAAACGGTGGGTTCAAGTCCGAGTCTGGGTTCTGGTGAGGTTCAAGCCACAAGTGCTGTCAGTTTCACCACTGTAGACACAGACACAAAGGACTTTGGAAACAGAGAGGAAACAATTTCAGGCATCTGGGAAGATTCCAAGAGATAGAAATGAGTGCTGATAGCAGGGTTGGAATCGTGAGGTTTCCAGTTATGTTGCTTCCCCTCCCAAAAGCCCCTCCATGGATGGACCCAATGGTGCCCAAATTTGACCTTAAAATTTTTGCCATCCTTGGTGATGGAACATGATGGAGGATAATGTGAGAAAAGGAGTGTGTGTGTGTGTGTGTGTGTGTGTGTGTGTGTATAACTGGGTCACTTTGCTATACAGCAGAAATTGACAGAACATTGTAAATCAACTATAATAAAATTTTTTTAAATTAAGGAGTTCCTGTTGTAGCGCAGTGGTTAACGAATCCGACTAGGAACCATGAGGTTGCGGGTTCGATCCCTGCCCTTGCTCAGTGGGTTAAGGATCCGGCATTGCTGTGAGCTGTGGTGTAGGTTGCAGACGTGGCTTGGATCCCGCGTTGCTGTGGCTCTGGTGTAGGCCGGTGGCTACGGCTCCAATTCGACTCCTAGCCTGGGAACCTCCATATGCCACGGGAGTGGCCCAAGAAATGGCAAAAAGACAAAAAAAATAAAAAAATTAAAAGTAACATTTTCCATTTCATAAAAAAGTTGCCATGCTGTAGACTATCTACTGTTCTTCCCTTTACATAACATTTTTCTTTACAAGTTGATTTAAAAACAAACAAAAAAAAAGTTCTTTTGGAGTTCCCATTGTGGCTCAGTGGAAACAAATCTGACTAGCTTCCATGAGGACACAGGTCACTCAGTGGGTTAAGGATCAAGCGTTGCCAGAAGCTGTGGTGTAGATCGCAGACATAGATCATACCTGGCATTGCTGCGGCCATGGTGTAGGCCAGAGGCTACAGCTCCTATTCAACCCCTAGCCTGGGGACCTCCATATGCTGTGGATGCAGCCCTAAAATAAATAAATAAATAAATTAATTAATTAATTAATTAATTAAAAACTTCTATTATCTTAACCCAAAAAATTCTGAAATGTGAGTAGTAGTAGAAATATCACACTTTGGACAAAACCAACTTCCAAGGGGCACATGAGACCGAAGCAGCCTTTGCTTTCAGGAAAAACTGGCTGGAGTCCCTGTCGTGGCTCAGCAGAAATCAACCCAACTAGCATCCATGAGGATGCAGGTTTGATCCCTGGCCTCACTCAGTGGGTTAAGGATCTGGTGTTGCCATGAGCTGTGATGTATGTGGCTGCAATCTGGCATGGCTGTGGCTGTGGTGGAGGCTGGCAGCTGCAACTCTGATTCAACCCCTAGCCTGGGAACTTCCATATACCACAGGTGCAGCCCTAAAAAAAAAAAGAGAGAGAGAGAGAGAGAGAAAGAAACTGGCCGATCATATTCAGTCTGTTGGAAGGATTCACCCTGGTGTTGCCAGATACTAATGACCTTCACACATCGAAATGTCCAGCTTGGTAACAAGACTTTATAGGGTCACCTGAACTACAAGTTCAGAAAAAAGATTCCCTGAGTTCCCTGGTGGCACAGCAGATTAAGGATCCGGCATTGTCACTGCTGGGGCTGGGGCCCTGGCCCAGCATGCTGTGGGCACTGGCCTGAAAAAAAGATTCCAGCCACAAGGGATCTCCATGCTGCTGCCACTACAAGCAGTTTAACACCGTCTTCTTTAGTGAGAGGGAAAGCGTGCCTTCCTGGGGCTAAATTCTGTTAGGAGGGTCCTCACAGGAGGCTTACTTAGGCCCTGAATTATTACAAAGATGGTGCCTCCATTGCATACAAAGGAAACTGAGCCTGAGAGAATTATGTCACTGGGTAATCAGTGGCAAGGCTAGTTATTTAGGTAAGTGTCTGCCTTCCCTGCTAAAAGGCCTGAAACATGTCTTTTTCATCTTTTGATTCCGTGCTCTATAGAACCTAGTAATTTCCTTACACACAGTGTCTATCGGTCAATATTTGCTGACTCAGAGCAAATGTGCCATGACACAGGCCCAACCTAGGCTTCTGGGTGCTAGTTATCGTGTGCTAGTTAACTGTCAAAATTCCTACATCACTGCCAAATCAGAGATGACAAGGGAAAAGTAGGGGAGACTGGCCTCCTGGTATCAGAGGTTAACATCAGCAGAAAGCCATGGACAATCTCTCACAATCCTTGGAACTTCCAGACACCTGACTGAACCTCCATCCTCAAATCCAGCTGTCTCCTGCAATCAGTCCAACAGTTAAGCCAATTACACAATTGTCAGGAAAACTAAGCAGACCAATTTCAATTTGTTTTTCAGACTTTCCTAAAACACAAGCGATTTACTCCAAAAAGGGCACACAGAAAGCTGGACATTTTTTGTTCGGTTCAGTGCGAAGCAATCAGATAGATTTAGATGTCAGAAAAATGTCCAAATTGGTAAGGAAATTACACAGCAAAAGCATAAAAATTAATTCAGGATGGAAGGAGGAAAAACAGACTATGTTCTAGTAATTTACTTAAAAGCCAGTGATTTTCTGTTAATATGGAGAAGGAAAGAATCCAAACCATCACGGACGGTCTTTTGATGACTAACATCTATCAGGCGATGACATCACCAAAGTCAAGGTCGTTCATTTGAACATGGTAGCTTACAGTGGAAATGGGGATAAAATCTTGAAAGCAAAGGTAGAATTGCTGATTCTTCCTCTTTTCTTTTTTTTTTTTTTCTTTTCCTTTTTGGCCACACTCACAGCATGGAAGTTCCCAGGTCAGGGATCAAATCCAAGCTATAGCTGTGACCTGTGCCTCATGGCAACACCAGGTCCTTAACCCACAGACCAGGAATCAAACCTGTGCCACCACAAATATAATGCCAGACCCTTAACCCACTGTGCCACAGTGAAAACTCTTGCTTCTCCCCCCCCTTTTTTTTTTAACCTTTTTTTTTCTTTAAAAAAAAATCCACATTGTGCAAAAATTCCCAGGCCAGGGATCAAACCCACACCACACTAGTGATCCAAGCCTCAGCAATGACACTAGATCCTTAACCCACTGAACCATCAGAGAAGTCCTAGAATTGCTTTTGTTTTTTTTTTTTTTTTTTTGTCTTTTGTCTTTTTAGGTCCACACCCATGGCATATGGTGGTTCTCGGGCTCGGGGTCGAATTGGAGCTATAACTGCTGGCCTACACCACAGCTATAGCAACACGGATCTGAGCTGCCTCTGTGACCTATACCACATCTCACGGCAATGCCAGATCCTTAACCCACTGAGTGAGGCCAGGGACGGAACCTGCATCCTCATGGATATTAGTTGGGTTCGATTAACCACTGAGCCATGACAGGAATTCTAGAATTGCTTCTAAATTCTAGAATTTAGAAAAAGGAGGTGAGCTGGATTTGCAATGTTAGGAGACTTAAAAAACCGATGACTCATAGGTCAGAAGGCTCTAGCAACTTCGACTTTAATGCTGCAATAACATGAAATCTCTCTTGCTCTAGAGACTGTGAGCCTAATTATCTTTGAGACCTTAATATGAAGCTTTCACTGTCCTAAGATAGGTCTCTGTGGGTATATGACTATTTAATTGACCCAATAAAAGGAGGGCATACATGCTCCATTCTTGAAGTCTTAGCTAGTCGGTTATATGCTAAATGGAATCTAACAAATACTCAAAGTTTTAAAAATGTAATGGTTTTCAGAGTTCCCATTGTGGCTCAGTGGGTTAAGAACCCGACACAGTGTCCATGAAGATGCAGGTTTGATCCCTGGCCTTGCTCAGTGGGTTAAGAATCCAGCACTGCTGTGGCTGTGGTATAGGCTGGCAGCTGCAGCTCCAATTTTACTCCTAGCCCTGTAACTTCCATATGCCACAGATGCAGCCCTAAAAAGAAAAGAAAAAAAAAAAGTAATGCTTTGCACAGATTGCCTTTTTGACAACTACATAAAATAGAATATAGTATCTAATTTGTAGCAGCCTAATTCTCTGCTGTTTGAGCAAAGGCCTGGGTTGCTGCCATAGATATAAGCCTGTTCGTGAACCAGCAGGTTGAGGCACTCATTTTGAGGAGCTGTCATAGTCTCCTCCATGGAGAGAGGATGCCATCTAGCATGAAGTCTGGAGAGCTGCAGCCTCCTAAGTGGCAAAAGTGACTCAGGTTCCACATTTGTGATCTAAAATGAGACCATGACAAGTTCCTGCTATGGCACAACAGGAATCTGGTGTCTCTGCAGTGCCAGGACACAGGTTCAATCCCTGGCCAGCCACAGTGAGTTAAAGGATCTGGCATTGCTGCAGATGTGGCATAGATCATACTTGTGGCTCGGATCTGATTCCTGGAATCCCTGGCACAGGAACTCCGTATGCCTCAGGGCAGCCAAAAAATGAAAAAATAGATAATAAAAATGAAATGAGAGGAGTTCCTGTTTCGGCTCAATGGTAATCAAACTGACTAATGTCCTTGAGGAAGCAGGTGCGATCCCTGGCCTTCCTCAGTGGGTTAAGGATCTGGTGTTGCGGTGAACTGTGGTGTAGGTAGCAGATAAGGCTTGGATCTGGCTTTGCTGTGGCTGTGGCCTAGGTGGGCAGGTTCCAGCTCTGATTCGACCCCTAGCCTGGGACTTCCATATGCCACGGGCACAGCCCTAAAAAGACAAAAAATAAAAGAATAAAATGAAATGCAATGAAATAAAATAAAATTAAATTAATTAAAAATAATGAGGCAATGAGTGTGCTAGATCACTCGAAACAACACAAACAGTCCCCACATGCTACAGAGGGAATTCTGCTCATGAAGTGGTTATTGGGTTACAGAAAGTCTCTGTTACTTAAACCTCAAGCTCCACAACAAGAATTCCCTCTTCTCCAGGTTGTATCTGGCCTCTCTGTGTTTCAGAGAAAAGGTAGGGAGATGGTTAGCTCCTTTTTATTAAGGACCAAACAGGAGTTCCCGTCGTGGCACAGCGGAAACGAATCCAACTAGGAACCATGAGGTTGTGAGTTCAATCCCTGGCCTCGCTCAGTGTGTTAAGGATCTGGCGTTGCTGTGAGCTGTGGTATAGGTTGCAGACTTGGCTTGGATCCTGCATTGCTGTGGCTCTGGTGCAGGCCAGTGGCTACAGCTCCGATTCTACCCCTAGCCTGGGAACCTACATGTGCCCCAGGTATGGCCCTAAAAAATAAAAAAGGACCAAGCATATCCATTCCATTAAATGACTGGAGCATAACTTCTTTAACTAGTTGTTCGCTAATGAACACTTTTTTTTTTCTTTTTCTTTTTTTGTCTTTCGAGGGCCACACCAGAGGCATATGGAAGTTTCCAGGCTAGGGGTCAAATCGGAGCTGTAGCCACCGGCCTACACCTCTGCCACAGCAATGTCAGAACCAAGTCCTGTGCATGACCAACACCACAGCTCACAGCAACGCCGGAGCCTTAATCCACTGAGCAAGACCAGGGATTGAACCTGCGTCCTCATGGATGCTAGTCAGATTCGTTTCCACTGTGCTACAACGGGAACTCCTGATGAGCTTTTTTTTTTTTTTTTTTTTTTTTTTTGTCTTTTTGCCATTTCTTGGACCCCTCCGGAGGTTCCAAGCCTAGGGGTCGAGTTGGAGCTGTAGCTACTGGCCTACGCCAGAGCCACAGCAACGCAGGATCTGAGCCGCATCTGCAACTTACACCACAGTTCACAGCAACACCTGATCCTTAACCCACTGAGCAAGGCCAGGGATTGAACCCACACCCTCATGGTTCCTAGTTGGATTTGCTAACCACTGAGCCACAACAGGAACTCCTGAACATTTTTTTATCATGGCCAATCTTTTGCCATAACGATGAGATGATGATTTTTTTTAAGAGCTAATAAAAAGAAAAAAAAGAAGAGTTGATAAGTATCTTTTTTCTTTTTGTCATCTATCTTTTAAATTTATGTACAGTAAAATACAAATTCACTCTCTTTGATATTATATGAATTTAGACAAATGCATATACTTGCATAATATCAAAACAGCCAAAATATAGAACTGGTCCATTGCTCTTGATTTTTTTTAACGTTCTTTTTTCCTTTCCTTTAAAAAAAAAAATTCTGAGTTCCTAAAAAAGTTAAACAGAATTAACGTAGGACCCAGCAGTTCCATTCCTATGTATATACCCCAAGAATTGAAAACTTATGTTCACACAAAAACTTATACACAAATGTGCATAGCAGTACTATCACAACGGTCAAAAGGTGGAAACAATTCAAATGTCCATCAGCAGATTAATGGATAAAAAAATTGTGGTGTATCCATATAATGGAATATTGTTCAGCCACAAAAGTAATGAAATATTGATACGTGTTACAATGTATATGAACCTTAAAATCATTTGGCTAAGTGATGGAGTTCCTTCATGGCTCAGTGGTTAAGGAACCCGACTAAGATCCATGAAGATGTGGGTTGGATCCCTGGCCTCGCTCAGTGGGTTAAGGATCTGGCGTTGCCACGAGCTGTGGTGTAGGTCACAGACGCAGCTCGGATCCTGCATTGCTGTGGCTGTGGTGTAGGCCAGCAGCTGCAGCTCTGACTCGACCCCTAGCCTGGGAACATCCATATGCCACAGGTGCAGCCCTAAAAAGCAAAAAAAAGAAGAAGATGACTGGCAGTAGTCCAGAGAAGCTCCTAGAGCAAGGGCAAGAGAGGAGACGAGAAGCCCAGAGCGGTCGTTGCAGTGCTGACGGCTGAGGGAAGAGGATGTGTGGGATCCACATGGACAAGATGAAAAGATCCTTCTGGGCTCGCAAGGAGTCCTGGGAATGGGGACTGGTAAAAGGCCGGACTGCTCCCGGGCTGGTAGGGACTCTGGTTGTTGGACTTTAGGATGCTAATGTTAATGACATTTTTAGGAGTTGCCCCTGTGGTGTGGTGGGTTAATGATCCAGCTTGTCTCTGTGGAGGCACTGGTTCGATCCTGGGCCCAGTGCCATGGGTTAAGGATCCAGTGTTGCTGAAGCTGTAGCATAGGTTGCAGGTGCAGCTTGGATTAGATCCCTGACCCTAGAAGTTCCATGTGCCATGGGTGCAGCTAGAAAAAAAAAAATGGAAAAAAAAAAAAAAAAAAAGGAGTTAACGTTGTGGCGTAGCGGAAACAAATCCAAATAGGAACTATGAGGATTCGGGTTCGATCCCTGGCCTCGCTTAGTGGGTTAAGGATCCAGTGTTGCCTTGAGCTGTGGTACAGGTTGCAGACGTGGATCAGATCTGATGTTGCTGTGTGGATCGGATCTGATGTTGCTGTGGCTGTGGTGTAGGCTGGCGGCTGCAGCTTGTATTGGACCCCTAGACTGGGAACCTCCATATGCAACATGTGTGGCCCTAAAAAAGAAAAGAAAAGAAAAAAAAATGACATTTTTAGTAGTCTAACATGTCAGAGCATAATCTACCAATCATATAAGGTGTCATCATTAATTGTTACTTCTGTCCTTTGACGTTCGCCTCTTTTTTTTTTTTTTTTTTTTTTTTTTGGTCTTTTTGCCTTTTCTAAGACCGCTCCTGCAGCATATGGAGGTTCCCAGGCTAGGGGTCCAATCGGAGCTGTAGCCACCGGCCTACACCACAGCCACAACAATTCAGGATCCCAGCCTCATCTGCGAACTACACTACAGCTCACGGCAACGCCAGATCCTTAACCCGCTGAGTGAGGCCAGGGATCAAACTGGCAACCTCATGGTTCCTAGTCAGATTCGTTAACCACTGTGCCACAATGGGAACTCCCTTGACCTTAAATAGGAAAGCATAGTTAGGCATCATGAGAGGAATAAGACCACAAAAATGAGTAAGACACGAAAGCCCTGCCTATCAACAGCAGCTTCTAAACTCTTAGGACCAACCAGTCACATACAAGAAATTGGAACAGCATCTATCCAGACAAAACTCTACTTAAAAGAGACACATGCACCCGCATGTTCATTGCAGCACTATTCACAATAGCCAAGACATGGAAACAACCCAAATGTCCATCGACAGATGATTGGATTCAGAAGATGTGGTATATATACATAATGGAATACTACTCAGCCATAAAAAAGAATGACATAATGCCATTTGTAGCAACATGGATGGAGCTAGAGAATCTCATACTGAGTTAAATGAGCCAGAAAGACAAAGACAAATACCATATGATATCACTTATAACTGGAATCTAATATCCAGCACAAATGAACATCTCCTTAGAAAAGAAAATCATGGACTTGGAGAAGAGACTTGTGGCTGCCTGATGGGACGGGGAGGGAGTGGGAGGGATCAGGAGCTTGGGCTTATCAGACACAACTTAGAATAGATTTACAAGGAGATCCTGCTGAATAGCATTGAGAAATTTGTCTAGACACTCATGTTGCAACAGAAGAAAGGCTGGGGGAAAAATGTAATTGTAATGTATACATGTAAGGATAACCTGACCCCATTGCTGTACAGTGGGAAAATAAAAAATAAAATTAAATTAAATTAAAAAAAAAGAAATTGGAACAGAAGACAGATGAACGTGAGAAGTACAGACTGCCGAAAGCAGGATGCTTTAAACTGTTTGGATTCAGTGTTGGGCAAAGTCTCCTAGAAACCACCCCTTTCACTCATTTTGGAAGGAGTGTAAACTGGCACAGCCTCTCTGGAGGGTGGCAATTTGGCAACATAAAACAAAAAATTTTAAACACACACACAACCCTTAATCATAGCAGTTCCATTTCCAGAAATATACCCTAAAGAAATAGGTAAGAATGTTTGCAAACATTTGGCTACCAGGATGTATGAAGATCACAATATTAGTTATAGGAGTTCCCGTTGTGGCTCAGTGGAAACAAATCCGACTATCGTCCATGAGGATGTGGGTTTGATCCCTGGCCTCGCTCAGTAGGTTAAGGATCCAGCATTGTGGTGAACTGTGTTGTAGCTCACAGACGTGACTTGGATCCCTTGTTGCTGTGGCTGTGGTGTAAGCCGGCAGCTGCAGCTCTGATTCAACCCCTAGCCTGAGAACTTCCATATGCTGTGGTTGAGGTCCTAAAAAGAAAAAAAAAGAAAAAAAATATTAGTTATAACATGAAGAAAAATTTGAAACAATGCAAATCTCCAACAATATCAGATTGGTTAAACAAATTATGGAACAACACTTCAGTGGTATTCCTGTCCAAAAGGCTTAACCTGCATTGAATGATAAGAAAATATCAAATGAGTGAACTGAGGGACATTCTGCAAAAGAGCTAGCTAGTGTTTCTTAAAACTTGGAAGGTCAAGGGAGTTCCCGTTGTGGCGCAGTGGTTAATGAATCCGACTAGGAACCATGAGGTTGCGGGTTCGATCCCTGGCCTTGCTCAGTGGGTTAAGGACCCGGCGTTGCTGTAAGCTGTGGTGTAGGTCACAGACAAGGCTCAGATCCCACATTGCTGTGGCTCTGGCATAGGCCGGTAGCTACAGCTCCGATTGGACCCCTAGCCTGGGAACCTCCATACGCTGCGGGAAGCGGCCCTAGAAAAGGCATAAAGACAGAAAAAAAAAAAAAAGACAAAAAAAAAAAAAAACTGTGAAGGTCAAGAAAGATAAAGAAAGAACGAGGAACTGTTCCAGGTTAAAGAGACTAAAAAACAAGGCAAGAAAAAATGACATATAATTTTGGATCGGATCATGAGGGGAGAGGAGGGCTAGCTAAAAATAGCACTGTTGGGACCATTGATGATATTTGAGTATGGACAGTGGATTAAATCATAATGTGTCAATGTTAACATCCTTGATTTTTTTAAAAAGTATTCCTCTTTATTTATTTATTTGGCCATGCCCACAACATGCAGAATTTCCCAGGCTGGGAACTGAACCTGTGCCACAGCAGTGACAGCACTGGATCCTTAACCCACTGGGCCACCAGGGAACTCCCATAGCCCTGATTTTGATTGTTACAAAACAGTATTTATTTATTTATTTATTTATTTATTTATTTATTTATTTATTTATTTATTTTAGGGCTGGGCTGCATCTGTGGCCTATGGAAGTTCCCAGGCTAGGGGTCAAACTGGAGCTGCAGCTGATGGCCTACACCACAGCCACAGCAATGCCAGGTCTGGGCTGTGTCTGTGACCTACACCATAGCTCATGGCAATACCAGATCATTAACCCACTGAGCAAGGACCAGGATCAAACCTGTGTCCTCACGGGTACTACTCAGGTTCTTTCTTTTTTTTTTTTTTTTTTGCTTTTTAGGGCCGCACCCATGGCATATAGAAGTTCCCAGGCTAAGGGTCAAATCAGAGCTGTAGCTGTGAGCAACAGACACAGCCACAGCTACAGCAACTCGGGAACAGAGCCGTGTCTTCAACCTACACCACAGCTCACAGCAACGCCAGATCCTTAACATCCAGGGATCGAAACTGCATCCTCATGGTTCCTAGTCAGATTCATTTCCACTGCACCACAACGGGGCCTCTAACCTTAGGTATTGAGGGGCGCAGTGGTTAACGAATCTGACTAGGAACCATGAGTTTGCAGGTTCCATCTCTGGCCTTGCTCAGTGGGTTAAAGATCTGGTGTTCTCCTGAGCTGTGGTGTAGGTCGAAGATGCTGCTCGGATCCCCAGTTGCTGTGGCTCCGATGTAGGCCAGCAGCTATAGCTTTGATCTGACCCCTAGCCTGGGAACCGTGGGTTCGGCCCTAATAAGACAAATAAATAAATAAATAAAAAGTGAATTAGGGAGTTCCCTGGGGGCCCAGCATTTAAGGATTCAGCCTGTTACTGTTGTGGCTTGTTGTCACTGCTGTGGCCAGGTTTGATCCCTGGCCTGAGAACTTCAGCATGCCATAGGCACAGTCAAAAAAGAAAGGGTGAATTAGCCAGTTACTCAAGCTGCAAACCAGGATAGCCATCAGAAATGATTAAGAAATAAAACATGACTCGAATGACAGTTCAAGACAACAAAAAAAGGTCTGTGATAAAATACACAGAATTGAGGTTCCTGTGGCACAGCGGGTTGGGGATCCAGCATTGTCCCTGCAGTAGCTCAGGTAGCTGCTGTGGCATAAGTTTGATCCCTGGCCCAGGAACTTCCACATGCCTTGGGTGTGGCCAAAAAAATAAATAAAATAATAATATTGTATCATTCTTTAAAATGAATACATGTACAAAACAGAAATAGACCCGCAAACATATGAAACAAACTTATGGTTACCAAAAGGGCAGGGAGGGGTAAATTAGGAGTTTGAGATTAATATACATGCACTATTATATATAAAATAGATAACCAATAAGGACCTACTGTATAGCACAGGGAACTACACAATTATATTCAACATTTTGTCATAACCTATAAGGGAAAAGAATCTGAAAAATAATATATATATTATATATAGAATATATATCACTTTCCTGTATACCTGAAACCAACACAAATTGTAAATCATCTATACTTGAATAAAAAATAAAATTAAAAGAAAAGAATTATGTTGATAACTGCCAAAGGTATTTAGGGAAAGAAGATGTCAGCTGGGGGTGGGGGTAGGGGTTGCAGATAAACAGAAGTGGCTGCACACAGTGAGTTTTTAACTAGGTCTTCAACTAGCTAATTAAAGTTTATTAAGTTTTTAATTATTAAAAAATTTCTTGGAGTTCCCGTCGTGGCACAGCGGTTAACGAATCCAACTAGGAACCATGAGGTTGTGGGTTCGGTCCCTGCCCTTGCTCAGTGGGTTAAGGATCCGGCATTGCCGTGAGCTGTGGTATAGGTTGCAGACATGGCTCAGATCCCGAGTTGCTGTGGCTCTGGTGTAAGCCAGCGGCTACAGCTCTGATTTGACTCCTAGCCTGGGAACTTCCATATCCTGTGGGTGCAACCTTAGAAAAGATGAAAAGACAAAAAAAAAAATTATTTTCTTAAAATTTTCCAGGAGCCTGCCATGTGCCAGGTGCAGTGCTAGGTGCTGGGCATGTAACAGTGGAGCAAGACGGGCACAGTCCTTGGCCTGTTGGGGCTTCTAGGAGCCCAATAAATACCCAGTAAGCAAAGTAATTGTGATTTCTAATCAAAGGAAACAAATAAGGGCCAAGCCGGAGAGTAACAGACGTGACCATTAGGGAGGGCTTCTTGGTAAGGATGATGGCTAAGCCATGACCTAAATGAGGAGGACGTGAGTGGGGCTTGCTCTGGGTATTGGGGAAGGATGAGTGAACCAGCATGGCTTTAGCAGAAATGGGGTGGGACAGGCCTCAAATGCGTGGTCTAGAAGGAAGCAGGGGTACAGACTGTGCAGGGCCTTGTATGAATTGGCATTTTACTCTAAGGAAATGGGAAGCCATTGAAGAGTTTTATGTAGGAGATGAAATGGTCTGGCTGGTGTTTGAAGAAGAACCGTTGTTGCAGCTGAGGATAAACTGGAAGGAGGCAGTGAAAGCAGAGAGGTTCAGAAGCTGCAGGGCCCCTCCTGGGAGGGGGAGGGGAAGGCGCAGGCAGGGGGCGGGGCGGGGTGGGGGGATGGGCCTCATGCTTGGACTTCTGCAACATCTCGGAATATAGTTCTATGGATCGTTACAGAGGCGGACAGGACTGAGAAAGATGGCAGTCCTCCTCTGCCTTTTAACCTGCTTCCTGTCACCAGCTCTTCCAGCATGAGCAAATTACACACAAATGTTTCTTTCTTTCTTTTTTTTTTTTTGTCTTTTTGCCAGTTCTTGGGCTGCTCCCTAGGCATATGGAAGTTCCCAGGCTAGGGGTCTAATCGAAGCTGTAGCCGCTGGCCTACACCACAGCCACAGCAATGCCAGATCTTTAACCCACTGAGTGAGGCCAGGGATCGAACCTGCAACCTCATGGTTCCTGGTCAGATTCGTTTCCACTGTGCCACAATAGGAAATCTTCCATGATGTTTCTTAGTGTGGGTTCTCTTAGACCTTGAGACTAGGATTCTATGCAAGGAGCTTGTTTGGGAGGTGCTGGAAGTGTAAGTTAAGGAGGAAAATCATACAGGAAAGCCGAGCAGTAAAGGTGTGTGAAGGAACTTGCATGGGTGACCGCCATTGAAACTCTGGGAAACGTGCCTCAGCTTGTGTACTAACTCTTTCCACCTGGCCACCGCAAGGGCTGCCGGGTAGGGGTTAATCGAAGTTCTGCCTGTCCGCAGGGATGGGTGGACCAGCCTTCCCCAGTTCTGAAAGATATGCAGGAGGGGCAGCTGGGAATCTCTGGAGCCCAAAGAAGTTGCAGGGTCTGAGGGACACAGAGACATGTGACAGAATAGCCTAGACTTTGTACTTTCTTCCCCACCTCCTTTTTTTTTTTTTAATTTCTTTTTTTTCTAGGGCCGCATCTGTGGCATATGGAAGTCCCCAGGCTAGAGGTCAAATCAGAGCTGCAGCTGCCGGCCTACATCACAGCCACAGGAACGCCAGATCCAAGATGTGTCCACAACCTACATCACAGCTCATGGCAATGCCGGATCCTTAACCCACTGAGTGAGGCCAGGGATTGAACCTAAGGGCTCATGGATACTATCCAGGTTCATAACCTACTAAGGCACAGCAGGAACTCCCTGTTTCCCTTTTAAAACAGACCTCACATCGTGAAAGTGACCTGAGCCTTTTTGACTACCAAGAGACCGTGAGAAGCCATGAAAATTCCCGGGGAGAAGAGATAGTAGCCTGGACTGAGGCGGTGGCAGTGGAGGGGAGAGAAGATTGTGTATTCTTTGAGTGCTGGTTGGCTGGGGCAGCGAAGGGGGCAAGGGAGGGTATAGATTTCAGGAGAGAAAGCAAGGGTTTGGTCCTGTGTCTGTTAAGTCTGAGGTGTGTGAGAGCTATCTCAGTGGAGGGAAGATATTGGCAGGCTGAACTGGGGACACAGCTATAAAAAGGGGATAGGTGGAGTTCCCGTCGTGGCGCAGCAGAAACAAATCCAACTAGGAACCATGAGATTTCGGGTTCCATCCCTGGCCTTGCTCAGTGGGTTAAGGATCCGGCGTTGCCATGAGCTGTGGTGTAGGTCACAGACAAGGCTCAGATCCCGCATTGCTATGGCTGTGGTATAGGCTGGTGGCTACAGCTCCGATTAGACCCCTAGCCTGGGAACTTCAGTATGCCATGGGAAGTGGCCCTAGAGAAGGCAAAAAGACAAAAAAAGAAAGAAAAGAAAAGGGGGATAGGTGGCCAAGGGTTAGGGGGCAAGAGGGATGAATATGGGGAGCGCAGAGGGTCTCTAGGGCAGTGGACTAGTCCATACAATGCTATAGTGGTGCACATACATTTTTCCAGACCCATGGAAGATGCAACATCAGAGGGAACCCTAATGTAAACTAAGGACTTTCAGTGATAATGACATTGTCAACAGAGGTTCATGGATTGTAAGGAATGCGCCGTCTTGGTGTGGGATGTAGATGGTGGGGGAGGCTGTGCAGGTGTGGGGCAGGGAGCAGATGGGAACTCTCCGTATTTTTATTTTTGCTGGGAACCTAAAACTGCTTTAAAAAATAAAGTCTATTTAAGGAGTTGCCACTGTAGCTCAGATGGTTAAGAACCTGACTAATATCCATGAGGATGTGGGTTTGATCCCTGGCCTCGCTCAGTGGGTTAAGGATCCGGCGTTGCCACGAGCTGTGATGTAGGTCACAGACTTGGCTCAGATCCCGAATTGCTGTGGCTGTGGTATAGGCCAGCAGCTCTGATTCGACCCCTAGCCTGGGAATTTCCATGTGCCACAGGTTCAGCCTTTTAAAAAAAAAAAAAAAAAAAAAAAAACTATTTAAAAAGAAGAGTAGGTGGGGGAAGTAGGCCGGGGATAGGCAATAAAGATAGGAGGGAAGTCAGGGCACCGGGGTGGCAGGAAGAGAATGGCAGGTGAGGGAACCCCATTGCCTGCAGCCTGCAGTGGGGCAGGTACTTCCAACACAGCCTCATGAGAAGCTTCACAGGGAGCCTGTGAGGTGAGTGTTCCTGGAGGGAGACCCTCAGACTCTGAAAGGTGAAGTAATCTGTAGGGGTTTGAACTGAGGACAAGTTGATTCCATCCACTACTCTGCTGCCTGCTTTGAGGAGCTCAACCTGGAGGAGCATGAGGCCATGCAGAAGGCATCTGGGGATAAGGTTCTTAACAGAGCCTTTTTTTTTTTTTTTTTTTTTTTGCTTTTTAGGGCCGCACCTGTGGCATATGGATGTTCCCAGGCTAGGGGTTGAATCAGAGTTAAGCCAGAGCCACAGCAATGCAGGATCCAAGCCTGTCTGTGACCTACACCACAGCTCACAGTAACTCCAGATCCTTAACCCACTGAGCAAGGCCAGGGATTGAATCTGCATCCTCATGGATGCTAGTCAGATTTGTTAACTTCTGAGCCATGACGGGAAGTCCTCAAGAGAGGTCTTTCCTAGGAGACATGGCTCAGAGTAGAGGTTGCATCCTCCCTGAACCTAGAAGATGCTGAATGTGGGGCCCTCATCAATGAGAAGAGAAAAAAAAAAAAAAATGAATGCAGAGTTCCCACTGTGGTGAAATGGGATCAGCAGGTCTCTGGAGCACTGGGACACCAATTCATTCCTCAGCCCCATAGAGTGGGTTAAGGATTCGGTGCTACTGTAGCTGCTGGGATCTGATCCCTGGTTCGGGAGCTCCATACACCACAGGGTGGCCAAAAAAAAAAAAAAGAGAGAGAATGCTTTTTGCCGTGGAAAGAGGAAGAATCCAGCAAAACCCAGACTAATGTTTGCCATCTCTAATTGTAGACTCAGCTACCGGAATATTAATTTGTGGTTCCAGGGAGGTATTTTCCTAATCATCATAAAAAGTAGCATACATTTTTTTCATTTGCCTTTCCCTTAACTAGGTCCAAAAATTCTTCTCCCAAACTCAAAAGAGAGAATTTCAGTTATTTTCTACTCTTTTAGTAATGAGGACAAGTTCAGTTTGTCTTTTTCCCTTCAGGGGAACAATCCATGTCCTTGTTGTGACAGCAGAGAAAACTGAATAAAGGGATGTTTTTTTCCAGAATGAATGTGGAAAGAATGTTTTGGCCACCATGTCAGCCACTGCTTATTCATTCATTTCACAAATTTTTGCTTTTTGCTGAGCAGTTGCTACGAGCCGGGCACTAGCCTAGACTTGGGGACCACAGAGATGAGTAAGATGTGAGTTCTACTCTCATGAAGTTCACAGTATGGTTAAGACCTAAACTAGGCCATAGAGAACCCCAAGATGATGTGGCAAGAGCATCAAGAATGAGTAACAAGTGCACAAAGCTTTCTAGGTACTTGGGAGGTTCCTTTAACCCAGGCCCACAGGGGAGGTAGTCGGGGAAGGCTTGGCAGAATAGTGCTCAAATACCAATCAACGTCATCTTTTCTTGAAATGAACAAATGGAGGACTCTGCTTATCCTTCCAGGGGATGTCTTTGGCTGATGCCTGAAATTAACCGAAGGCCATTCACTTTGCAGTCCTGAACAGGCCAATGAGAGACTCTTGCATGAAATTCCTCTGGGTCTCTGAGCCTGAGATTCTAGGGTATTTCATTCCTTTTAGGACAAGGGAGATAAGCTTTAGACTGAGATCGTCAGACCAATATGCCCAGTGAGGAATTCTCAGTTCTAATTGTTTCCCGGCCAGTGAAACCTTGTGCGACTTGAGGAAAGCTGTTTAACTAGACAATTGCTTTGGCTGTTTGGAAAAGAAGGGATAAGCAGTGAAACTTCCTCTTCAATGGCCAGAAGATCTGGAAATTGGGCTGCTTGGTTGGGCCTGTAAGCAGATAAGGCAGATGGTCCCTGGAGAAAGAGAACTGGGCATGTCTTTCTTTTTTTCTTTTTCTTTTCTTTCTTTTTTTTTTTTTTTTTTTTTTTTTTGCCTTTTCTAGGGCCTCTCCTGCGACATATGGAGGTTCCCAGGCTAGGGGTCTAATTGGAGCTATAGCCACCGGCCTACACCAGAGCCACAGCAATTCAGGATCCGAGCCGCGTCTGTGACCTACACCACAGCTCACGACAATGCTGGATCCTTAACCCACTGAACAAGGCCAGGGATTGAACCTGCAACCTCATGGTTCCTAGTCGGATTTGTTAACCACTGAGCCACGACAGGAAGTCCTGGGCATGTCTTTCTTGACATAAGAGAAGCCATTTTTGGTCTAGGCTATTCCGTGATCTAAGCCTGGCCATGGTGTTTGTCCTTGAATGGGTCTCAGTAGTTAATGACCTAAAAGGAATGAAAGAATGCAGAAACAAATGACTTGTCAGGCAAGAGAAGTAATTACAGCAAAGATAATGCATCAGTTGTAAAATCTTCTAGGTCTGTTTCAGTGGTACAGATTGGCCTAAGGCCCTCAACTGCCAGACCAACTGGAACCTAAGGGATAATGTTGACCTTTTCTGACTCTCATGACTTCAATCAACTACAGCTTGGGGAGTTTCCGATGTGGCTCAGCAGGTTAAGACGTGACATAGCGTCCATGAGAAGGTAGGTTCAATCCCTGGCCTCACTCAGTGGGTTAAGGATCTGGCATTGCTGCAAGCTGCATCATAGGTTGAAGATGTAGTTTAGATCTAACATTGCCTTGGCTGTGGCATAGGCCTGCAGCTGCAGTTCCAATTTCACCCTTAGCCTGGGAACTTCCATATGTTGCAGTGCGGTCCTAAAAAGAAAAAACAAACAAACAAAAACATATGAACTAAAGTTTGGATTCTGTCTGCCACCCAAGCCCCTTCTTGAATATGCATGTTCCCTTAGCTTAAAACTAACCAAATCTGGCTGTTTGAGGAGATACTGCTTTGGGACAGATCCTCCATGTTTTCTTTACTTGCAGCAAGTAATAAATGCTTCCTTCTCCAGATCTTTGCCTGGGTTGTGTCTTTTGGCTCCATATCCACCAAGAGGTGGATCCAGTTTTTCAGATAACAGGCTTGGCCTTTGGAAAATGCCCACTTAGAGTTTACATTTTGTCACACTTACTGTAAGGCCACTGTATGATTTTTATCATGTTTAATGAACTTGCTTCAAAGTACCATGTTCCCCCTGAGCACTTGGCTTTACTAATTGAGAGAAAACACATTTTAAATTTGTCCCAATTCCCCCATTGTTGTGAAGGGAAACCAAAATGGGAGCTCACGCATCATCCAGGGATTTTCAGGACAACAAAGCCTTGCAGGGTCTGACCCACTCTGCTTATTAATCGGCTAAAATTTCATTGATAACTAATGCCATTTCGTGCAGAAGCCTGTGGTCGAAATAGGAAACGGATCCTTTTACTGCAACAATAATCCACGGAGGTTAACAAAAAAGTAACAAGTATAGAAATATCTAGCTTCCTGCCTGGATTAGTCCTAGAGGTTGGGGCAACAAACAGAAACAAAGTGTCGCTTTCACAAGCATTTAGCTACTTAGAAGCTTTAACGGGAATTATCCCAACCGGAAGCCGGGCCGAGGGACCCAGCGATTGGGACGTTTACAGCCAGAGGGTGCCCAAAAGGCGGCGAGGGCATAGGACTCCGGGTCCTGGCTCCCGGCTCCATCCCTGGCCAGGGCTGCAACCCAGGCCCCTCCCTGCCCGCCGAGGCCCCGCCCATCTGGCCACGCCCCCGTAGATCCCGCCTTCTTTGCTTCTCTGGCCCGAGGCCCCAGTGCGCACCGAAGATGGCGGCGGCGGCGGCGGCGGCGGCGGGAAGGTTGCTCCGGGCTTCGGTGAGTGGCTGCTGGCGGGGCACAGGCGCGGAGACACTGAGGTGGCTCCGAGAACGTGCTTTTCAAATGGGATCCCGCTCCCTTGCGGCCTGGGGGTCTTTCACCCTCTCTGAGGATGTCAGAGGGTAACGGACCTGAGGCCTCCTCTTCTAGGGAAGGCTCCCTGCGCGTGCGCATAACTGCCCTTCCCCCACCCCACCTCGCGGTCCCCTACCCAAATCCCTCTTCCCTCCTAGTCGTGGGTCCCCAGTCCCCTCTCCACCTGAGCACCTGGCTCTGGAGGCAGGCGACCTGGCCCTTGATTCCGTTCTGGGACCGACTCTATGACCTTGAACAAGTGACTTCTTCGTCTTTCTGAACCTGTTAACTTTCCTAACTCAACATAGAATGATGCCTGCCTATCTCAAGGTTTCCGTGAGCATCCACTTAAGTGCTGGATGAAAACCAAAATGTTCAAGTAACCAAAGGGCTTACGTGCAAAAGGCACTTTTTCCTTACTCTCCAGGGCCAGCCGGCCCTGCTATTTTTCTCTCGCAAAGCCTGGTACCCTCTTGCTGTCCGCTCTCCCCTTTCTCATGCTGGGGTTCAACGCAGGCTGGTCCTGAGTCACGCCAAACACTGAAGTTAAGCAAACCTTTGCCTTGAGCCCTGTCCAAACTCTCCCAGAGGCTGAACTTTGCTCTATTTGTTTGCTTCTCTGTAGAGCTTGAAAGGGCCTTGTCTTTTCCAAGGAAAACCTTGACATTGTAGAACAAGTTCAGAAGTTCTGCTGGAAAAGGGCCTGGCCAAGTCTCCTTGGTTTTTTAATCCTCTGGGTTGCTGTTAAAAGCATGGAGTCTTTGTGTTTTTATAAATCCCCCCTGCCTTGCAGTCTTTTTTTTTTTTTTTGGCTGCACCCACAGCATGCTGAAGTTCCAGGTCCAGGGATTGAACTCGGTCCCCTGCAGTGACCATGCCAGATCCTTAACCTGCTGAGCTACCAGGGAGCTCCCTTGCAGTCTTTTTCCCCCCTTCATTTATTTATATATATTTTAAAATAAAAGTTATATGTATTTGAAGTGTACATTATGATTCCATGTACATATACATAATGAAATGATAAATACAGTCAAAGTAATGAACATATCTCTTCATATCGTTACCTTTATTTATTTACTTATTTATTTTTGCTTTTTAGGGCCGCACCCGCAGCATATGGAAGTTCCCAGGCTGGGGTCAAATCAGAGCTACAGCTGCCGGCCTACGCCACAGCCACAGCCACGTGGGATCCGAGCTGAGTCTTCGACCTACACCACCGCTCACAGCAGCACTAGATCACTGACCCACTGAGCGAGGCCAGGGATCAAACCCACATCCTCACTGATACTCGTCAGATTGTTTCTGCTGTGCCACAGTGGGGACACCCCACATAGTTACCTTTTGTGTGTGATTGTACCTGAAAACTACTCTTAGCATATTGCCAGCGTTCAGTGTAGTTTAAGCATAGTCAATATGCTTGTACATTAGCTATCCAGACTTATCTACACAGTTGCAACTTTGTACCCTTTGACCACCATCTCCCAACATCCCTCCCACCTGGCAGTCCTGAGGGATAAGGAAGCAGAAGGGAATTTTGAGAACATGGAGATCCAGTCCATGCTCTTGGAGTTTGGTATTTTGTTCCCAGGAATAGGGACGGCTGAGGCTACTGCTGGCCTGATGTCCTCAGCACGGATTCAGCCACCATTCTGGGAATATTTCCTAATATAAAATATTTCTCTTTGTAGGTTATCCGACATGTGAGTGCCGTTCCTTGGGGCATTTCTGCCTCTGCAGCCCTTAGGCCTGCTCCTTCTCGAAGAACATGCTTGACAAGTGTGCTGTGGTCTGGTTCCAGTCAAGCAAAATTCGCCTTTAGCACCAGTAAGTGTTGTTATGCCTTTGTTTGAACCAGATAATGGAAACACTTATCATCTCTGAATAATGGCTGTATGAAGACTCACCTGGGAGCTTTTATACACTTACTGCAGCCCCAGCCTCACCCCAAACAAATTAAGTCAGTGTCTAGGGTGAGACCTGAATGTCAGTATTTTTTTAAAAGCTCACCAAGAGATTGCAATATGCAGCCAAGGGTTGAGGCTCCCTGAGGCAAAGTGCCCTGTGTCACATTTCCATGTTGGTTCTGGAGGTTTCACTCCCCTGTGTTGCGGAACATGGAAGGGGATGGGGACACTCAGAGGTGTCTGGGCCTGCTGTTTACGAAGGGTAACGGACCTGAGTGCAGCTCCTCTGAAGGCTGTTGCATTCAAACCTGGGGGCCAGCTCCACTTGGCCACTGAGGCCAGTCGAATGGACTCTGCCAGGCTCTGAGCGAAGCGCAGCTGTTTCTCGAGAGTTATACTCCATTCTCTGGAATAAGGGGTTTGCTAAGATCAGCCTCAGATAATGAACAGTATTTGAAAATGCCTCCGACCTCTTAAAAATCATGTATTTAACATGTAGTGGTTTGTGGGTGAGATGCTCTAGAAGGTTTCACAATTTTACTTCCTGATGAGAGCTTTTTAACAAATTTTCTAATAGTGATTTGATGCCACAGATTTAAAACTTTGCTTGAGCCTGTCCCAAACCCCTGCTCCCAACAGCTCCTCCTGTTTCTGAGGCCCAAGCATTTTGATGCTTGGTCTCCCGTGTCCCACTTTCCCAGGTTCTGACACAGCTCCTGCATCCTTTCCTTTCTATTCCTCCTGCCAGACCCTTTCCCTCCACACCTCTACCTAAAAGCACCTCTTACCATCAGGCTCCCCTCTCCCTGCCCCTCGTATCCCCCCGCCCCCAGGCTGATCTTCCTAAAACTGCTGACTCTTCATCTGCCAGGATAACCTCCAGGGACTCCTTTATCTCTTCTTATAAGAACAGACTCACCAGCCTGCTGTTGAAGGGCACTCGGCATGGCCTTCCCTGCTGCGTGCTTTGTCTCCCAAGCAGCTTCGCCCCACACACACTTTTTCTCCATGTTCTAATCAAACTGCCATGGGCTCTTCCCCACACCTGCCCTGTTTGCCCTGGTCTTGGCAAAATCCAAACCATATTTAGAATCTACCTCCAAGCTCAGGTCATCCTTAATCCCGTGTAGCTTTTGTCTTTTTAGTTTCCATGGCATTTTGAACTTGTGTATAAACTTGTGTACAGTCTAGCACTATGGAAAGAAGAAAAATGACTGAACCTTTTAATTATACTTCTAGGTAGTTATTGTGAGAGGTTAAAATGAAATCACATAGGTGCTGGATTTAACAAATGAGCTATAGATGCCTGTGTTTGGTTTTGGTTTTTTCAGGTTCTTCCCACCATTCCCCTGCCGTCACCCAGCATGCGCCCTATTTTAAGGGCACAGCCGTTGTCAATGGAGAGTTCAAAGAACTAAGCCTTGATGACTATAAGGGGAAATACTTGGTGCTCTTCTTCTATCCTTTGGATTTGTAAGTGTAATTTCTGTGATGCTTTAATGTCACTCTGAGAGCAAAGATCTGTGCTTCCTACTGACATTGCCTGTCTCCGGTTACTCTTGTCAAGGGAAGGGTTATTTCTGACCCTCTATCACTGCTGATCTTATTGATACAGCTTGCATCTGTAGGTAATTGACAAGCAGTAAATATAGGGGGTGGAATGGCATTCCTTTTTAGGGGGCAGGGTTTTAATATGACTATTTTATGTACTCTGGAGTGGTGGTTCCTGTAAGCTGGTCTGTGAGGAAGTTTCCACTGGTCTGGGAGAAAATGAGAAAAGTAAGGATAATAATAAGAATGTTTCATAAAGCTACTTTATTTAAATAAGGTTTTTTCTTTATTCTTTGACTATGTGTCAGAGAACCTGAGTTCCCCATGCCTTTGGGGGTGGGGGCACATTCATGGCATGTGGAAGTTCCTGGGCCAGAGATCAAACCCTTACCACAGGGGAGTTCCTGTTGTGGTGCAGCAGAAACGAATCCGACTAGAAACCATGAGGTTTCGGCTTCGATCCCTGGCCTCGCTAAGTGGGTTAAGGATCTGGCCTTGTCATGTGCTGTAGTGTAGGTCGCAGACGTGGCTTGGATCCTGTGTTGCTATGGCTGTTGTGTGGGCCAGCAGCTGTAGTTCCCATTCGACCCCTAGCCTGGGAAACTCCATGTGCCTGGAGTATGGCCCTGAAAGGACAAAAGACAAAACAAAAAAACCCTTGCCACAGCAGTGACCTGAGCCACAGCAGTGACAGCACTGGTGTGCTAGCCCCATGTCCATTTTTTGATGTGCTTCTTAAATAGAAAGTTGATTTTTTTTTTTCTCTCTACTGGAGTATCATTGTGATAAGGAGTCCAGTGAGGGCCAATCATTTTGGCCTTTTCATCTTTAAGCAAAATGAACTAATTTATAGACACCTCTTGTTCAAATTTTAAAGCCAGCCTTGTTTTTAAATTCTCTGATAAGAGAATTCTGATAAGAATTTCTGCCTTTTCTTCCTAGCACCTTTGTGTGTCCTACAGAAATTATTGCTTTCAGTGACAAAGCCAATGAATTTCATGATGTGAATTGTGAAGTTGTTGCCGTGTCAGTGGATTCCCACTTCAGCCATCTGGCTTGGATAAATACACCAAGGAAGGTATACACATCATCCATGTTGCCTCTGTACTTGTGAATTTTTTTTTTTTTTTTTTTGGTCTTTTTAGGGCCGCACCTGCAGCATATGGAGGTTCCCAGGCTAGGGGTCGAATCAGAGCTACAACTGCTGGCCTACACCACAGCCACGGCAACACAGGATCCGAGTCATGTCTGAGCTACACCACAGCTCACGGCAATGCCAGATCCTTAACCCACTGAGCAAGGCCAGGGACAGAACCTGCGTCCTCATGAATACTAGTTGGGTTCATTAACCACTGAGCCACGATGGGAACTCCTACACTTGTGATCTTAAAAACTGAAATGATCCCATTACTGACCAACCGAGAAGTTGTTAGAGCATGACTAGTCTGAAATGGGCTACTTGTAAGTCCTAACCTACTGGCAAATTCCATTGAACTCTGTCCATATGTCCCTTTAACATTGTTTGTGTTTCTTCCTCACTACGCTTTTGTTTTCCAAGGTACATACAGTAATGCTGCAGGGCAAGGGACCAGCTGGTGCCTATTGCCTTCCCTCTCACCTGTTCCCTCTAGATCCCATCTACCTTGGGAGGCCCACTGTTCTGCAGGATCAGTATTCTTGCCTAGAAACGCTTGGGAGAATCAGAATTTCTCGGGGTTCCCTGTCTCAGTGGAAACGAATCTGACTAGCATCCATGAGGATGCAAGTTTGATCCCTGGCCTCACTCAGTGGGTTAAGGATCGGTTGTTGCCATGAACTGTGGTGCAGGCTGCAGAGGCAGCTTGGATCTGGCCTTGCTGTGGCTGTGGTGTAGGCCGGCGGCTACAGCTCTCTTTTGACTCCTAGCCTGGGAACCTCCATATGCCTCAGGTGAGGCCCTAAAAAGCAAAATAAATAAATAAATTTTAAAAAAGAATCAGAATTTCTCTGTAGGACTATATGTATCAATGTGGATTAATATGCTGCTGGACTATCAGCATCAAATTATTCAACATATTCCTTTTTTTACTCTTCCATTTTTATGCTTCAGAAATTAATCTTCAACCAAAAGGATACTTGAAGAATTAGAAAAGGAAGGGTCTGTAGTATAAGCTGGGTTCAAATGTTGCCTCTGCCCCTTTCTAGCTGTGACCTGAAGCAGGGTACTTAACCTTTGTGTGCCTTGGTTTCCTCACTTATAAAATGGTGATAATGATGGTACCACTCCAGGATGCTTGGCGGAGGAAGTGAGGCTAGAGAGAGCTTAGAGCGGCGCCTGGCCCATCGTTGGTGCTCAGTTCCTGCTGCCTGATGCCCATGTTGTTGGTCAAACATTGAGTTACTGGCCACGGGCGATGTGAGAGAGCAGAGCATAACCACCAGCCCTCTTTGCCTTTTGCCTAGAATGGCGGTTTGGGCCACATGAACATTGCTCTCCTGTCGGATTTGACCAAGCAAATTTCCCGAGACTACGGTGTGCTGTTAGAAGGTCCCGGTCTTGCCCTGAGGTAAGATCCTGTTTCTTTTGAACTTAAATTGTTTTCCATGTTTAGCATCATCCTTCTTCTTAGGGGATTTAAAAGAATTTTTAAAACCACAAGTCTTGGTCTTTTATTTATTTATTTATTTATTTATTTATTTTTTCTTCTCATCTTTCTGTCTCTTCTAGGGCCGCACCCGCAGCATGTGGAGGTTCCCAGGCTAGGGGTCTAATCGGAGCTATAGCCACCAGCCTACACCAGAGCCACAGCAACGCCACATCCAAGCCGCGTCTGTGACCTACACCACAGCTCACGGCAACGTCGGATCCTTAACCCACTGAGTGAGGCCAGGGATCGAACCTGCAACCTCATGGTTCCTGGTCAGATTCATTTCTGCTGAGCCACATCGGGAACTCCCACCAGTGCTTATTAAAAGACAGATCAATGTTCCCATCATAGCTCAGTGGTTAAAGAATCCGACTAGGAACCATAAGGTTGCAGGTTCGATCCCTGGCCTCACTCAGTGGGTTAAGGATCCGGCGTTGCTGTGAGCTATGGTGTAGGTTGCAGATGTGGCTCAGATCCTGCATTGCTGTGGCTGTGGTGTAGGCTGGCACCTGTAGCTCTGATTCGACCCCTATCCTGGGAACCTCCATATGCCTTGGGTGTGGCCCTGAAAAGCAAAAAAAAAAAAAAAAAAAAGCATTGATGGATGCCTCCTGCAGGGGTTGCTTTCAGAAAAGGCTGACACAGGTGTGCCCCCCTCCGTCACCCTGGGTCCAGTTGTGAAAAAAGGATATCATGTCTTAATGGTCACACTGCTCCACTCTCCCTAATTATGTAGGAGCCACTCCATGGGGGCACACTCCTGGCAGTGAAGCTGTCACAGTTGAGGCAGGGGACCAGCAAGGGTAGGAAAGTATCCTGGAATGGTTAGGACCTTGTATAAGCACTCCAGCTAGAGCAGAGTTTGAGTGTGTTTATCTTTAACGTCAGCTACTTAATAGCTATATGACTTTGAGCAAGATACTTAACTTCTTTGAGTCCCACTTTTCCCGTAACTAAAATGATAATGTACCTCCCAAGTTGGTTTTGATGACTAAGTAACATGAGGCAGCTACAAAGTTTTTAGCCCAGATGGTGGTAGCTGTGCTACCCCTGACTCAGACTGCCAGCTTCCCCAGGAGGGATGTGAACTTAGGCCTTAAAACTGGCATCTGATGGCCGCTGAGGGAAGGAGGGGTTGGGCAGAACTTAGCTCCAGTAAGCAGCTGAGGATCCTGCTCGGATGTGCCTCACAGTTTTGCTGGGGTGGCTTGGACCTGCTCTCCTGTCCTCTCTTTCAACTGACCTCTGTAGCCTGCCTCGATTATACCTGGAAGTCGGCTTTCAGAGCCACCTTGGAGCCTGGGCCCTTTTGACTCCAAGGAGATGACTGCCTTCCTCTAATAAACTAAAGTTTGGCTTTTTATTTTTTTTTTAATTTTTTAAAAATTATAGTTGATTTACTGTGTTCTGTCAATTTCTGCTGTACAGCAAAGTGACCCAGTTATACATATATATGCATTCTTTTTCTCTTATTATCTTCCATTATGTTCCATTACAAGTGGCTACATGTAGTTCTTTGTGCTATACAGCAAGGACCTCATTGCTTATCCACTCCAAATGCAATACTTTGTATCTACTAAGCCCAAACGCCCAGGCCATCCCCCTTCCTACCCTTCCTCCTTGGCAACCACAAGTCTGTTCTCCATGTGCATGAGTTCTTTTCTGTTCTGTATGTAGGTTCATTAGTACCTTATATTATTTTATTTCGCTTTTTAGGGCTGCACCCACAGCATATGGAAGTTTCCAGGCTAGGGGTCAAATCAGAGCTATAGCTGCTGGCCATGCCACAGCCACAGCAATGCTGGATCCAAGCTGTGTCTACAACTTACCCTGCAGTTCACAGCAAGGCCAGGGATTGAGCCCGAGTCCTCATAGAGACTAGTTGGGTTTGTTACCGCTGAGCCACAATGGGAACTCCACCATTAGTGCCATGTTTTAGATTCCACATATAAGTGATATTATAAGGTATTTGTCTCTCTCTCTTTTTTTTTGGTCTTTTTAGGGCCATACCTGTGGCATATGGAAGTTCCCAGGCTAGGGGTCTAATTGGAGCTGTAGCTGCTGGCCTATACCACAGCCACAGAAGTGCCAGATCTGAGCTGTATCTGCAACCTACACCACAGCTCACTGCAACACCAGATTCTTAACCCACTGAGCAAGACCAGGGATCAAACCTGTGTCCTCATGGATACAGTTGGTTTCATTACCACTGAGCCACGACAGGAGGTCCTGTCTATCTCTGACTTCACTTAGAATGAGAATCTCTAGTTGCATCCATGATGCTGCAGATGGCATTATTTTGGATTTTTAAGGCTGAGTGTAGTACTCCATTGTGTATATGCACCACATCTTCTTAATTTGTTCATCTATCAATGGACATTTAGGTTGTTTCCATGTCTTGGCTATGTGAATAGTGCTGCAATGAACATAGGGGTGCATGCATCTTTTTGGATGAAAGTTTTGTCCAGATGTATGCCCAAGAGTGGGATTGCTGGAAAGCTTGACTTTGATGGAGTTGGCAGGGAAAGGAGAAGAGTGCGGGCATTTTCCTCCCAGGATTCCTTGTAGAATCTTGCTAATTTTGCAGTTACCTCCCAACTGGTTTCACTGTCAGGACTGACAAAGGGAGAAGAGCTGAGTCTGGCTTGTGAGATAAGGCTTGCTTTCTGGAATCTGCGGGCCTGCTCCATCCCAACTCCGTGTTTTTATCTACATGGTGGACTCCAGTTTGGCTCCACCCTGCAGGAGCATGTGCGGGGACCCCTTTGCCCCAGAGCCACCTTTTTATCTTTTGAGTTTCTCTCTCTCTTTTTTGTTTTTTGTTTTTTTAGGGCTGTGCCTGCAGCACATGGAAGTTCCCAGGCTAGAGGTCAAATCGGAGCTGCAGCTGCCAGCCACAGCCACAGCAACGTGGGATCCGAGCTTCATCTGCGATCTACACCATAGCTCATGGCAACGCCAGATCCTTAACCCACCGAGAGAGGCCAGGGATCAAACCCATGTCTTTGTGGATACTAGTTGGGTTCATTATTGCTGAGCCACAACAGAAACTCCTCTTTCTCTTTTTTAAGAAAGTTTATTTAAAGTTTTTATTTATTTTTTCTCTCATTTGCTTTTTTTTCCTGAGTGATTAACACTTGAAATGCAACACCCTTTTAAGATGAACTGTTCTAAACCTGTGAGTTTTAGACATCCGCGTATGTCACAACAACACCGACTCTGGTATAGAGGATGAACACAGACCCCAGGGAGGTCCCTGCATTACATTGCTGCCACTTGATAAAGAATGACGGCGTTGGACAATCTGAACATCAAAATGATAACTATAAGTGGTTGAAACACCTCAAATATATTTACATCAATGATTTGAAGAATTCCAGGAACAAGTCATTATTTTGAAAACTATTAATAATGGAATAATCTTTCCTGTACAAACTGTATATCAGGGTAACCAAAAAAATAAAAGTGGTAGGCTTGGTTTTTCCCTTGGATTTCTGCTCTGCATAGACTTAAGGCCTGTAGATTTTCCCGTGGAATTTCCTCCTCCTAGGCAAGAAGTTACTCATTTCATAAGTATTTGCTGGAGTTCCCGTTGTGGCTCAGCGGTTGGTAAGCCCAATTAGCATCCATGAGGATGCGGGTTCGATCCCTGGGTTAAGGATCTGGCATTGCCATGAGCTGTGGTGTAGGTCACAGATGCAGCTTCAATCCCGAGTTGCTGTGGCTCCAGCATAGGCCTGTGGCAATAGCTGCGATTAGCCCTCCTAGCCTGGGAACTTCCATATGTCATGTGTATGGCCCTAAAAGGAAAAAAAGACCAAAAAAAAAAAAAAAAAAAAAGAAAGGTATTTGCTGAACATAGGTTAAATATGTCTCTGTCTTTTCCCATTTGCCTGTGGTGTCTGGCCAGGATTTGATACAGCAGCCTAAAGAATGCTTGCTAAATCACTAATAAGAAGCCTTTGCTCTCTGTAGTTCATTGACTTACAGATACTGTTTGCCATTTATAAATGTGACCCTTCTGCTGTTGCCTAGGCCAATCCCATCTTTGTTAAAACATCTGTCACCAATGAGAGATGAGTAGCTTTTTGTGCCATGAGGAAAACCCCGCTTTTAAGCATATGATAGAGTTTAATACATGCTCTATCAAAGAGAATTAAAGTTAGTATCTTTCTAGCTCTGGTAATGTTGAGATTCTGATGAGAGTAAATTCCGATGCAGAGGTCTCTTCATAATTGACCCCAATGGAGTCATCAAGCATTTGAGTGTCAATGATCTCCCAGTGGGCCGAAGCGTGGAAGAGACCCTCCGCTTGGTGAAGGCGTTCCAGTTTGTGGAAACCCATGGAGAAGTCTGCCCAGCCAACTGGACACCGGATTCTCCTACAGTAGGTTTCTTTTCCAAAAGCAATGGGACCCTAGCAGGGGGTCCCAGGTCCTCACTGCTCCAAGGGCTGCTGGCCCGGAATATCCACAAAAGCCCGCCCTTGGAGATGGTGTACAAATGGGTAGGGGTGAGGGGGAGTATCGAGGCACCAGGCAGGCTGTTATTGCATATTTCGTCCATGTATTTTAAAGGAAACAGACCAGTCTTTATAAGTTAAAGAACTTGAGGTTTATAACTGAGGGCTTTCAAATCACTTTTGAGACTAATATCATAAAGTCACTTGCTTAGTGATATGTTTTTGTATTTTCAGATCAAGCCACATCCGACTGATTCCAAAGAATACTTTGAGAAGGTCCATCAGTAGACCATCCCTTGTGCACCTGCCGCTTCCCTCCCCAGAGAAGAGCCACAGTTGGGATTCACGTTTAGCATTTCAGAGATGATTGTAGAAGACAAAACACCTCAATTATGCTTGTCTTCCTAAGTATCACTTTAAATGTTTTGTTTTTGTAACATTGGCCAAGGCTTTTAAAATATGGTTAGTTACTAACAGGAGGAGTCCTCTACTGGTGATGTATGGCTGGCTGGCTAGTTCCTTTTGAGTGTTTAGTTCACCTGTTTCTTGAATCATGTCTTCAGAGGGAAAAGGAAACAACTCTTCTTTCTTAGCCTTACTTGAACCCTTTTGTACACTAGCGTAGTAGTAGTACAACAGCATTGAAAGCTTCTGATCAGGGGTCCTGAAGATTTCTTCTTGAATTTCTCTGTGTTACCTGAATTTTCCTTTAAGTAACAAAGATCAGTTTTAAGTCATTACCGTCAGGTCTAATTTAACACTTGCTTTAGATGCATGTGTGATTGAAACATATGTGAATCATGTTTTTTTTTTTTAAAAAAAAATTCAGTGGCAAAGTGACTTAAGTGATCATGCATGTCCCCCATCCCTGCGGTTTATAGTTTATGGAGTTATTTTACTTAGTGTTTACATACATTTCTAATATGGATTTGGCAGAATTATAAAGAATACTTATTGAATCCAGGGATTGAAGTTTGATTTTGAATCATTGTAATTATCTTCTTTCTTGACGTGCTCAATGTAAAAAATATGATAAAAAATAAACATATTTAAACGTACTTGCATTTTTAAAATTTTTGGCCATGCCCATGGCATGCGGAAGTTCCTGGGCCAGGGATTGAAACTGCACCACAGCACTGACAACACCAGATCCTGAACCTTCTGTGCCATGAGAGAACTCCAGTACTTGAATTTAAACACCATTAATTCTTAGTTCAGCTTATGTTAATGTGGTCTAGTTTTCCTTCTCTGCTGCTATCAACAAATATTTATTGAGCATTTAACTCAGTGAATCCAAAGATTAGTAAGATACTGGTTCCACACTCAAGGGACTCAGTTTAGGGGGTAAGAGAAATATGGAAGCATTTATTCATTGTTTCAGTAAGTCTGGAGTGCCTACCATAGACTGGGTGTTATTTTGGAGGCACAAGAATGAACCAAAAAACCACACCCCTTCTTTCATGCACTTACATTCCAAAAGGAATAAACAATGAAAATACGTAGAATGTTTGGAAGGAATGACGTGGAGCAAGGGGTTGGAGCAGAGAATTGAAGGTATTCTGAAGGGTTGTCAGGGAGTCTTACTGTAAAATGAGGATGATGGCTGTACCTATCAGTTTTGATGAGAAACAAATGAGTTAAAGCATGTTTAAAGTAGGGAGTTAGGGAGATGAGGTTCTAGGCAAAGGGCTTGGCAAGTGCAAAGGCCCTGAGGCAAAAGCAGACTTGGGGTGGGTGAAGTATTGAAGGACCGTGTGACTGGAACCTTGAGAAGGAGAAGGTAATGGGGAGCCTGCAGTGCTTCATGGGCAAGCGAAGGACTTTGGATTCTCTTGTTTCGCTTTTGTTTTTTAGGGCCAAACTTGTGGCATATGGAAGTTCCCAACCTATCTGTCAAAACAGTTGTGGGCACCAACCTACACCACAGCCGCAGCAACATGGGATCGGAGCCACATCTGTGGCCTATGCCACAGCTCACAGCAAAGCCAGACTCCCAACCCACTGAGCGATGCCAGGGATCGAACCCACGTCCTCATGGATCCTAGTTGCGTTCCTTACCACTGAGCCATGACAGGAACTCCCCGAGATGGGAGGATTTTGAGAAGAGTTACATTAACTTGTCTAAAAGGATCACTGGCTCCTTTGTTTAGACTGTTGAGAACCCAGAGAGGGAAGCAGAGATTCAGCTGAGTTGGATTTATGACATACTTGTA
This sequence comes from Sus scrofa, assembly GCF_054392235.1. Classification (NCBI taxonomy): domain Eukaryota; kingdom Metazoa; phylum Chordata; class Mammalia; order Artiodactyla; family Suidae; genus Sus; species Sus scrofa. The sequence goes on along the minus strand of NC_139396.1, from coordinate 151,736,868 downwards.
GGTAGAGCCAGCAGAACAATACAGGTGTGCTAAATACTGTGTACAATAGATACATTCCTGGGTTACAGTTCACTGGGGAACAGTGAGGAGCATGCACCTTACCCACCTCTGGGCATCAAGGAAGTCTTCCTGGAAAAGGAGATGAAGTCTTTTATAAGTGAGCCAACTGGGAGTTCCCATTGTGGCTCAGTGGTTAATGAATTCCACTAGGAACCATGGGGTTGCGAGTTTGATCCCTGACCTCTCTCAGTGGGTTAAGGATCTGGCATTGCCATGAGCTGTGATGTAGGTCGCAAACGCAGCTCGGATCTGGCGTTGCTGTGGCTCTGGCATAGGCTGGTGGCTACAGCTCCGATTAGCCTGGGAACCTCCATATTCCGTGGATGTGGCCCTGAAAAGACAAAAACAACAACAAACTATAAAGTGAGCCAATTGAAGTGACCAAAAGTGGAGCTAAAACCCCAAGTGGGCCTGAAGCAAACCATGAGCGGGTTTCATGTTCCTGGCGGGGGAAGCAAGGCAAAGGAGAGGACAGGCCTGCTGGGTGTTAGTGGTCCGGGCTCAGCACTAACAATGGACCCAGTTCTGTGTTAGGGCTTTACGTGTTCTGTCGCATCTGATGCTCAACAAAAACAAAATTGGTGCAATTATCCTCATTTTCCAGATGAGAAAGACTGGAGGTACTGATTTGATCAGAGTCACACGACCAAGTAATGGATGGGCCTGGCTCCCTGACTCAGGACGCCGGAGGACCCCTAAACAACCCCCACCCACCCGGTGCTAAGGAAGAAGGCGAAGGTATATTTTTCTCTCCAAATGGGCCCTGCTTGATCTGGTATCCAATAGATGGAGCTAGATTTGCTCCAGCACTGAGGAAAAACCCTCGGGCAGAGAGCTAATGCACTGAAAGCAGGGCTAGCTTCACCGGCTGGTGGCAGGGGCCCACACTTAACTTAAAAGGGCCCAGGGGGTTTTGTTTAATGCTTTGACATCAGCTTTTGAAAATTCCTTTTTTTTTTTTTTTTCTTTGTATGGCCACACCTTTGGCATATGGAAGTTCCCAGGCTAGGGGTCAAATTGGACCTGCAGCTGCTGGCTTACGCCACAGCCACAGCAACATCAGATCCAAGCTGCATCTGCGGCCTACGCCACAGCTCATGACAACACCAGATCCTTAGCCCACTGAGCAAGGCCAGGGATCGAACCCATGTCCTCATGGATCCTAGTCCAGTTTGTTAACCACTGAGCCACAAAGGGAACTCCTTGAAAATTCTTAACCTTTTAAACTTTTTTTGTTCTTTTTTTATTTTTAGGGCCGCACCCACAGTATATGGAGGTTCCCAGGCTAGTGGTGGAATCAAAGCTGTAGCCACTGGCCTATGCTACTGCCACACCAGATCTGAGCTTTGTCTGTGACCTATACCACAGCTCTTTGCAATGCCAGATCCTTAACCCACTGAGCAGGGCCAGGAATCAAACACTCATTCTCATAGATACTAGTCCTTACCACTGAGCCACAAGGGGGAACTCCTCAATCTTTTCAAATTTTTATTTTTTTATTTTTTGCTCGCCACCCCACCCCCTCACGCCAGTGTACCTGGGCCAAGGAGCCAACTCTCGCCACCGCAGTGGCAATGTGGTAACCTTAACCCGCTGAGCCACTGGGAAACTCCTGCAGGTTTTTTTTTTTTTTTTTTTCCTTCTTTTTTAGGGCCAAATTCGCACATTTGGAGCTTCCCAGGCTAGGCGTGGAATCATAGCTACAACTGCTGGCCTACACCACAGCCATAGCAACACAGGATCAGAGCCCTGCCTGGGACCTACACCACAGCTCACGGCAACGCAGGAACCTTTACCCACTGAACGAGGCAAGGGATCGAACCTGCAACCTCATGGTTACCAATCGGATTTGTTTCCACTGAGCCATTAAGTGAACTCCTTTCTTTTCTTTTCTTTTTTTTTTTTTAATTAAGGGCTCCACATTTTCATTTTTCATTGGGCCACTCAAATTATGTGGCAGTCCTGACTGTCCATTCTGTGAAGTGAAGGGATTTTCGAGGGTACTATCTAAAAGCCTGGGCTGGGTGTTTAGACGCTGCAGGAGCCAGGGCGGTGGAGGGCGCCACGTGCGACCGGATCTGGTCTTCTCAGTAGGTACAGTGACAGGAGGGCTCTGATAGGTGACCCCCCCACCCCCCCGCCCCCAGGCCTGGAAGCGACCAGGCTACCCGGAAGAGCAGAGAAAGGTTGGGAGAACTTGGCGGGTGGGAGGGATGGGCTTGCCACGCTCGGGGCGCTGGAGCGTGGAGTCACCGAGCAGCAGGCAGTCGGGCCGGGAGTGGGAGGAGCGGGCGCGCGGGCCCAGGGAGCCGGGCCGGGAACGCGCGCGCCCGGGGCGGGGCTCGCCGCCCGGCTCCTCCTCCGCGCCCAGCCCGGCGACCGCGGCCTTTCCTGGCAGCGCTTAAGTCCCGGGAAGAGGAGCCCGAGGAGGAGGAGGAGGAGGAGGAGGAGGAGGAAGCACGGGGCCCAGGCGGCCGAGTGCAGCGGCGCCGCCCGCATGGAGCCCAACGTGCGCTTCTGGATCACTGAACGTCAAGTACGGCCTGGGCCCGGCACGGCTGGGGATGGGGAGGGCGAGGGCCTCTCGGCGTGGAGTCGCCGCTGGCCGCTGTGACCTTGAGAAGGCCACGTCGTCGCACCACCCGCCTTCCCATCACACCCCCTGGGACGGGAAGAAGGGAGACCCAAGCTTGCCGGATGCCGAGGGCCACGGCTGTAACCGTGCGTCGCCTCTACCCGAGGCCTGGCTGGGGAAGGTCGCACAGTGTCACCCTGCAGATCCCACGAACTGAGGAGTCAGTCTCCACCACTCAGGGGCCTGCCCTCTGCTGCCTAAGCTGTTGGAGAGGAACAGGTCCTCCCGGGAACCCCCAGCTGCCCAGTTGTGAGACCAGCCGCCGTCGTGGAAAAGTAACCCGGGCCCCGCCTCCAGGCAGTGGCTAGGGCGGCGCTGTCTAATTGAAGTAGGATGGGAGCTACAGAGATCATTAAAATCTTTCTAGTAAATGTAAATCTAGTAAATTAAAAATGTGGCTTTTAAAATTTAAATTTTAATAATATATTGCATTAGCCCAATAGACGGAAAATATTAGCATTTCATCATGTAATCGATATAAAAATTGTGAATGAGATCTTTTACATCCTTTTCTCTAGAAAGTCTTTGAAATCCTGTGTATGTTTTACACATACAGCACACCTTTTTGTTTTTTCTTTTTTATACTGTGTGGGAGTTCCCTTCGTGGCTCAGCAGTTGACAAAACCCGACTAGGATCCATCAGGGTGTGGGTTCGATCCCTGGCCTGGATCAGTGGGTTAAGGATCTGGTGTTACCGTGAGCTGTGGTGTAGGCTGCAGACGCGGCTGGGATCCCAAGTTGCTGTGGCTGTGGTGTAGGCCGGCAGCTGTAGCTCCGAATCGACCCCTAGCCTGGGAACTTGCATATGCAGAGGGTACGACCCTTTAAAAAAAAAAAAAAGCAGAAAGCCGTTAGGTTCCCCAAAATAATGTTAACTGTTTTTATTGTCGTAAATCTTTGTTTTCCTGCTGCCATTAACTGATCTCTTGCTCCTGCCCCTCTTAAGTCTTTTATTCAGAGATTTCTTCAGTGGACAGAATTATTGGATCCTACAAATTTGGTCATTTCAATTGTAAGTATTATTTTCGGAGAGAGTGATTTTTCCACATTTTATTCTGAAGCGTGAAGACTGTGTTTCCCTTTTGAAAGCAGTTGAGATAACAGAGTCCATATATTTTATTATGTTTTTATTCCTTCTGAATGAGCTTGTCAGATTGGAAGGGTGGTACATAAAAACGGACACTCATTTAATAGGTAGTACCAAGCCTTGGGCCAGATGCTGGTGGTTTTCAAAGAGGATCAAAATAAACCTCCCTAGTAATGAGGACAGACCAAAGCTAGTCACAGACCTTGACCTTGGGCTCTAAGGGCAGCTGTAGCAAGGAATTAGGGGAGGTTGTTGAGGGAAGCCTGGCAGGGAAGGGACAAGCAGGAAGTGTCAGAGAGAACGGGCTATAAGCAAAGCTGGGGAGAATGGGGGGGACAGCAGGTCACTGGGATTTTAACACAGAGGAACCAGACAGTTTTTTTTTTTTTTTTTTTTTTCCTTTTTAGGGCCGTACATGGAAGTTCCTAGGCCAGGGGTCGAATCGGAGCTGCAACTACCAGCCCACGACACAGCCACACTGGATCCGAGCCGCGTCTATGACCTACACCACGGCTCACTGCAACACGGGATCCTTAACCCACTGAACAAGGCCAGGGATCGAACCCATGTCCTCATAGGTACTAGTTGGCTTTGTTAACTGCTGAGCCACAATGGGAACTCCGGGACCAGATGATTCTCAAAGGTCCTTGTGTATCATTCAGATGAGAGGGGTTCGTACCTAGCCATGTGATTAGGAACCAGAGGTGGTTAGACTGTGAGCAGTTCAGGGGATGGCTTAGCTGTCAAGCGAAAGATGAGGGCTTGAGTCATGTGTGGCTGAGGGATGAAGAGAAGAGACCCTGTCACCAGCAATGATCTAAAGGATGCCCCCATCCTTGGGTTCAAGATGCCCCATCCATGGGCTCATATACTCTTGTCTATAATAGAGAAGAACAACCAAGCTGAACGCCCATCCATAGAGAAATGGGGAAATATAAGGTGGTTTATCCATGCAGTGGAGCACTGATTAGCTGTTGGAAGTGATGATCTGGTGATCAGCCTATGATATTATCTGGAAACCTACATCATATGTGATATTAAATGGAAAAACATGATGTCTGTGATGTTTAGTAAAGAAAGCAAGATGAGGAGTTCCCGTTGTGGCCCAGTAGAAACCAATCTGACTCGGAACCATGAGGTTGCCGGTTCGATCCCTGGCCTCGTTCAGTGAGTTAAGGGTCTGGTGTTGCCGTGAGCTGTGGTGTAGGTTGCGGACATGGCTCGGATCCTGCATTGCTGTGGTTGTGGTGTGGGCCAGCAGCTGTAGCTCTAATTACACCCCTAGCCTGGGAACCTCCATATGCCCTCACAGGTGTGGCCCTAAAAAGCCAAAAAAAAAAAAAAAAATTAAAAAAGCAAGATGAGTATAGTACAACATTTATGCAAATTACAACATAAAAAAAAACTAGGAGTTCCTGCTGTGACTCTGTGGGTTAAGAATCTGACTGTAGTGGCTCAGGTCACTATGGAGGTGTGGGTTCGATCCCTGGTCTGGTGCAGTGGCTTAAAGGATTTGGCGTTGCCGAAGCTGCTGCCCAGATTGAATCCCTGGCCCGGGAACATCCATGCGCCGAGGGTGCAGCCGTTAAAGTACAAAAACCCCAAAACACTACATATATGTTTATGGGTATAGGTGTTCATACATGTATAGATATAAACAGTGGACTGAAAGCTTATACCTTGAATACATAATAGTGGTTACCTCTGATAGAATGGGGAGGAAGTTGAGATTGGAGATGATGGGTCTTTTTGGGGAAAAAAATTAGAAGCAAATATAATCAAATGTTCACAGTTATTTTTGGGTGAGGGGATTATGAGTATTTGTATTTTCTGTATTTAATTTTTTTTTCTCAAATTAAGTAAAAAAGAGAGAAAATAAGGCTGCTCTGATTAGATGTGGATATAAGAGAGAGAGAGAAGGGACTTCCAGCTTTCTGACTTGTGTAGTGAGAGTGGTGGTGGAATATTCCCCTGGTCAGTGGACATGGAAGAAGAATGGGTAGGGGAGATGGCAGCACCAGTGGGAAGCGAAGAATCTGGATGGTCTGAATCCAAGTGACACACAGCACTATCTAATGGAAACTCAGGAGGTAGAGAGCCTTGGCTACATGTTGCATTAAAATCAGGTGTGAGAGGAGTTCCCTTGTGGCAGAGTGGGTTAAGGACCTGGCATTGTCACCACAGCTTGGGTAGCTGCTATGGCATGTGTTCTACCCCTGGCCCAGAAACTTCCACATGCTGCAGTTGCAGCAAAAAAAAAAAAAAAAGAAAAAGAAAAAAAAAATCAGATGTAAGTAAGCATGTGCTTCCTAAATCTGTGGACAAACCTGAACAATGTTGAGATCATTGCTTGATTTCTTTATATCTAATTATAGGAAAAAATAGAAAAATCTCGGCAACTTCTGTTAACAAATGAAGACGCATCCAGAGGTGACTTGGAGGACAAAAGGGTATGTCTCTTGTTTCCGGGTGTCTCTGGCTCAAGGCTGGGTGTGGTTGTCTTCAGGTGATTCTACTTGCATGGTCTGCAGTCTGGTGGGAGTTTGTCGTTGTAAACACTACCCAGTTGAGTTAGCCTTTTGTGTTTTATTTACTTGTTTTAGGACCACTTCTGCGGCACATGGAAGTTCTCAGGCTAGGATTTGAATCGGAGCTACAGCTGCTGGCCTACGCCACAGCCACAGTAATGCCAGATCCAAGCCACTTCTGTGACCTACACCACAGCTCACAGCAACATGGGATCCTTAACCTACTGAGTGAGGCCAGAGATCGAACCCGCATTGTCATGGGCACTAGTCAGATTAATTTCCGCTGAGCCACAATGGGAAGTCTTGGGTTTTGGGGTTTTTTTTTTTTTTTTTTTGGCTTTTTGCTTTTTCTAGGGCCTCTCCCTCGGCATGTGGAGGTTCCCAGTCTAGGAGTCTAATTGGAGCTGTAGCCAGCCCACACCACAGCTCACGGCAATGCTGTATCCTTAACCCACTGAGCGAGGCCAGGGATCGAACCCGCAACCTCATGGTTCCTCATTGGATTCGTTAACCACTGAGCCACGATGGGAACTCCTGGGGTTTGCTTTTTAAATTTCATTAGAATTCCTTCTCAGAAACCAGGTTAATATTAATTACTCGTGTTAGGATCTGGTATTAAGAAGAAAAGGAATAGAATTCCTTCTGTGTGACAGATATTAGTAGGGATTCCCTGTGGCTGATTCCTGGAGCCCCATGGAAGTTCCAGAATTCAGGTGGGTCTCTGAAGTCAGAATCTACTTCCTGTGAGAGGCGGAGCTCCCGGGCTGGCCTACAGTCCTGCCCAGACTCAAACCAAGTATCTGTTGTCTACCTTGCAGTGTCGGGAGCTGTCTGGACCCCACACGCATCAGTCTTTTGAAGCAGCCTGCGGAAAGCTCACATATTTAACTTGATTTTTCTAAGAACTTGTTGGGGACTCTGGGCTCACCTTCTGGCTCTGTTGTAAGTGACTTGGCTGGCAGTGTGGGCTGTACACAGCCTGGTCTGCTGTGAGCCAGGAAGGCCGGCTGCACTCAGAGACTCACTCATGGAACAAGTTAGGTGTTGGCCTTGAGTCCTCTCCAAGGTTAGAGGCTTGGGCTTCTGAATGTTCTGGTCATTTTCATGTGGATCATTTGTTTGCTTCCTGTTAGTTGGTTTGTTCATTCATTCACTTGAGTCCCTTGTTTTGATTTGTTCCATCCATGTGGTAGAAAACAATTCGCCCGTCATTCTCCAAAAAGGTGGAGCAAAGGTGGCACCGGAAGCTGCCTTTAAAAGCCATTGCTTGGAACTTCCCTGCAGCTGGTTAAGGATCTGGCATTGTCACTGCTGTGGCTCCGACCGCAGCTGTGTCTGGGATTCTATCCCTGGCCCCGGCGGGGAGCATCCACATACCGAGGGTGTGGCCAAAATACACAAATAAATAAAAGCTACTGCTTGCTTTTTCTTTTTTTAGATACAAGAAGCATGGAAGAGAAGCCTGGTAAGTTTCAGCCCCATCCTAATTTTTAGCCTAAAAAAACAAAGCCCAGCATCAGACTAATGTTTGTGTTTACCCTTCTGAAGTCAACAGTCCATCCTGACAATAGCAAGCTGATCCCTAGTCCTTTTCGACCTGCAGGTGAGTTGATTCTAATTGTGTCAAGTGGTTTGTAACCATTAGAAAACCTTGCCTCCCTCTAGTCATGTGGTTGGTTCCCCTGGCAACCAGCCCCCATCCTTAGGTGCTTTCCAAAACTCACCGCCTTGGCATTATCTCAGGTATGGTCGAAAGGGGCTTGTCATGAAGAATAAAAGATGCGCCTTTCACCTTTATTGCTCTTTTCACTTAGGAAATCCAAGGGTTTTAGGATCTCTGTGCCAGGGACGTGGGTGAAGAGAAAATATCCATAAGTCACCATATCACAGGCGTATTAAATTCACGTGGAAGGACAAACAAGGACTTGGAACAAGTGGTCATTTCCCTCCAGTGAGAGGGAGGCTGGTCGTGGCTTCCTCTGCTGATTTAAAGTTTTGCCACATAGTTATTATTTTTATTAGAAGAAAAAAAAAAAAGAGGAACACATAGAAGATGTCATTTGATGTCTCAAATGTCCTCAGCTGGCCAGAGAAGAGGTTTTTGTTTTTTGGGGTTTTTTTTGCCTTTTCTAGGGCCATTCCTGCGGCATATGGGGGTTCCCAGGCTAGGGGTCTAATCGGAGCTGTAGCCACTGGCCTACGCCACAGCCACAGCAACACTGGATCTGAGCCGCGTCTGTGACCTACACCACAGCTCTTGGCAAGGCTGGATCCTTAACCCACTGAGCAAGGCCAGGGATCGAACCCGCAACCTCATGGTTCCTAGTTGGATTCGTTAACCACTGCACCACGACAGGAAGTCTGAGAAGAGGTTTTTGGGTGGAGGGTTTTCCACCATCTCTGCTGACACTGACCCTCCTCTCTTCTTTGCCAGCTCTCCTGCCTTTCACGGCGCCCATGGTGAGTAAGCCGCCACTCAGTGTTATAAAGTTGGGGGTTTAGGAAAATGTCCCTCCAGCTCTGGGCCCCTGTCCCGTGACCACCTCATAGATGGTTATGGATCGCCCACCGCTGACCCTTGTCCACTTCCCCCGCACCACTTCTCCAGCCGGGCACCCGGGCCTCTTGAGGGTCCCCAATGTCACAAGGTAATCCTTTCTTTGAACCCCTACTGTGTGCAGAGCACCATGGAGGGGGTTGATGAGTTAAGATGTGCTCTCTTGCACAAGCCCATGTCATTGGCTGTCACCTTCTCTCCGCAAGCCCCCCCCATGATGCAGGCCCTCTCTTGGGACCCAGCATCACCCCCAATGAGGCCGCCCACCTTGGCTCTCACAAGGCACTCTCAGCAAGTGACAGCACCCCTCCGCTAAGTGCTGCATCTTCGCTGTCCTGCTCCATTGCACGTCTTGGAGACCACGTCTTAGGGACCACTGTGGGCACCCGGGTGCTCTCAGTGCCTGCAGGTGCCCATCCAACACCACGTGACCACTGCACTCCCCTCCCCTCCCCCCGCTCCTGGGGCTCAGTCCTGCATCTCCCTGAGCAAGTTCTTTGCTCCACAAGCCCTCCCTGCCCCCAAACACTCACAACCCTGCTCTCTTTTCTTTTTTTTAATTTATTTTTATTTTAAAAAATTATTTATTTGTTTTCTTTTTGGCTTTTGTCTTTTTAGGGCCGTACCCGTGGCACATGGAGGTTCCCAGGCTAGGGGTCCAATTGGAGCTGTAGCTGCCGGCCTACACCAGAGCCAGAGCGATGTGGGATCCGAGCCTTGTCTGCAACCTACACCACAGCTCACTGCAATGCCAGATCTTTAATGCACTGAGCGAGGCCAGGGATACTAGTTGGGTTCATTAACCACTGAGCCACAATGGGAACTCCTTTTTTTTTAAATTGAAATGTAATTGATTTACAGTGTTTCATGTCTATAGCAGTGACTTAATTATATGTACATACATACACACCTATATATAATTATATATGTATACACATGTGTGTGTGTATTCTTTTTCTTTTTTTTTGGTCTTTTCTAGGGCCACACCCGTGGCCTATGAAGGTTCCCAGGCTAGAGGTCCAATTGGAGCTGTAGCTGCTGGCCTGCACCAGGGCCATAGCAACACAGGATCTGAGCCGTGTCTGTGACCTACACCACAGCTCACGACAATGCTGGATCCTTAACCCACTGAGCAAGGCCAGGGATCAAACCCACAACCTCATGGTTCCTAGTTGGATTCGTTAACTATTGAGCCACGACGGGAACTCCTGTATTCTTTTGCGGATTCTTTTCCTTTATAGGTTCTTGCAAGATATTGGATATAGTTCCCTGTGCCATACAGTAGGTCCTTGTTTATTTTAAATATAGTCATGTGTATCTGCTTTATTTTCTTTACAGGTATTTTTGTCGATGCTGCCAGTCAAAAAGCTAAAGTCCATGATTTTACCTCAGGTAGCGATTCTTTCTCTGTGATGACTGCTGAATTGTCTTGTGCTTGAAACCAGAATGTGCCTTATTAGCCTCTCGTCTTCCTGCAGGTTTCCTTCTATACCTACAGCACCATCTTCAACCTCGTTAATGGGAACGCAAGTTATGTGAGTGTTACGGGGCCCAGAGGCTCTGCGGTTTCCTGTTACTCCTTTTGGAGGTTTTGTGTGTTTGTTGTAATTATCTTTCCTGGGTAAAACTATGGTATTATTTGCTAAATATGAACTTTGGCTTTTTCCTAGGATCGTCGCCCCCATGAGAGTGTGTTACTAGGGGCAGGAGTAATTGCTTCTTCCACTTTTTTTGGAGTATGTATTTGAAAAATCTGTTGAACCTTTTTTATTCTTCAGAATCAAAACTTTTATGTTCTAACTTAATTTAGAAAGTATGATTGGAGTTCCCGTCATGGCGCAGTGGTTAACGAATACTACTGGGAACCATGAGGTTGCGGGTTTGGTCCCTGCCCTTGCTCAGTGGGTTAAGGATCCGGCATTGCCGTGAGCTGTGGTGTAGGTCACAGACGCGGCTCGGATCCCGCATTGCTGTGGCTCTGGCATAGGCCGGTGGCTACAGCTCCGATTCGACCCCTAGCCTGGGAACCTCCATATGCCACGGGAGCGGCCCAAGAAATAGCAAAAAGACAAAAAAAAAAAAAAAAAGAAAGTATGATTAAGGCATAAAGAAGAAAATGAAAGTCACCTCTACTCCAGTCACCCCCAAGTTATCATGTGATTTTTTTCCCGAGTTTCTAGGCATGGACTCGGAACTATTAACTTTGGAAAAAAATTAATTTGTGAGTTTCCTTGTGGCTTAGAAAGTTAAGGATCTGGCACTGTCACTGCTGTGGCTCTGGTTATAGGTGTGTTTGCACATTTGACCCCTGGCCTGGGAACTTCCCCATGCCACAGGCACGGCTTAAAAAAAAAAAAAAAAAAATTCACGTTATATAAACATGTTAGGAGTTCCCGTCGTGGCTCAGCAGTTAGCATACCCAACTGGCATCCATGAGGATGCAGGTTCAATCCCTGGCCTTGCTCAGTGGGTTCAGGATCCGGCATTGCCACGAGCTGTGGTGTAGGTTGCAGACATGGCTCGGACCCTGTGTTGCTGTGGCTGTGGTGTAGGCCGGAAGCTATAGCACCGATTGGACCCCTAGCCTGGGAACCTCCATGTGCCGTGGGTGTGGCCCTCAAAAGACAAATGACAAAAAAAAACCCAAAACATGTTATACAAGTTGTATAACACTTTAGATGTCAGGACGCTGTAATGGTTGAAAATGTAGACTTTAGAACCTGGTAAGCCTGGTTCACGTCTTGGCTCAAATCCTTAGTGGATTAGTGACTCTGGACCAGTTCCGTAGCCTCCCCGAGTCGCTGAGTCTTCCTCTGATGGTGAGGGAGGGCACTTCAGTGTGGCAGGAATTAACACCAAAGATACCTGGAGAGCATCTGCAGGCTCTGACCTATAAGAGGAGCTAAGTCGACACCAGCTTTCTGCTCTCTCACGTGTTCAGCTGCTTTTTTCGGTCCCGTGCTATAATGATTTTTCTCTCTTTTCTAGTTACTCCCTCGTTTGCTCCAAGTAAAGTTCTCACTAAGCACCGTTTTGAGCAGAAACGTCATTCCTGTGCTCGTTCTGGGTAAGCAGGGAGCCCGCTGCCTTTTGGTCTTTGACCTTCTCTCCGTTTTCAGGGACATCCAGGTCCCTAGGCCACACTGTGGCTGATGAGAGCCACTGTTTGCTGCTTGCCACTGCCCCCCCCCCCCGGCCCAAATTAGGTGTTTGGCTTGAGAGTTGACACTTTCTCTGTAATACCCCTTGAGCTGTCAAAGGATGAGCACACACCCAGAAACACAAACTGCATTTTAAAGACTCTGTACAAAGACCCTCTCCTGGTATGATTTCATTTAATCTTGACCACAATTTATGGGTAGGTAATATTATTATTCCCATTTACAGACAAGGAGACCAAGGTAGGGGCGGGGGTGGGGGTGGGGTTAAGGAACGTTCCTAGGGTCACATAGGAAGGAAGCGGTGGTCTAGAGAATTCTTGCCCAGTGATCTGACTCCAAGGGAGTGACAGAGATAGTAACCAAGTGTTTTAAGTTCGGCAGCCTGTACGTTCACTTGTTCACGCTCCACACTTGGGTTTGGGAATCATAGCAGCTTGCAGAGTTGGCTGAATTATGTCAGTGGTAAAATTGGGGAAATCAGATTCCAGACACCTGGTCACATCCGCTTCCGCAAAGAAGGCAGGTGTATTTCAAGGACCCTGGGGTTTCTCTGGAAGTCCTGTCGAGGTGTCAGCATGACGCTGGGTTGTAGTCAGGGCCCAGGATTGAGAAGCCAGCAGTTCTGGCCATACCCACAGCCCAGCGGAGTGCGTGGTCGGCCCAGGTCACATCCGGGCACCCCTGGAGGGTCAGGAAGCACAACCATCCAAGAAGGAGGTGTGACACTCGAAAAGATGTTGCCTCATCAGCCCAATCCCTCTGCCATGTGTTTTCTTCTTTACTCCCGCAGCCCAGCTCAGTGGAATGAATGTGGTTGCGTCTCGAAGTTTGGAGCCCATGCGAGGGATTGAGGTCATGGACAAGGAAGGCAATGTCATAGGCTATTCCAGAAAAGCGGGGGCAAAGGTAGGGGATGTGAACAACACAACGTTGTAAATGAACTAGACCTCATTTAAAAAATAAAAAGGTAAGGGGTCACGATGGAGCCGGAAGCTGTGTGCCTTTTGGCCAAAGAATTGAATTTCCTATTTGAGAACTGGTAGCAAATTCCCATCTTCTTTCAACCTTTTCTTATCTGTCTTCCTTTATTATGCTGGGAGAGTTTGCATTTTGCTCCCTGACGTTTAAAAGGTGATACACCTGGTGTTCTTGTCGTGGAACAGTGGAAAATGAATCCGACTAGGAACCATGAGGTTGCGGGTTCAATCCCTGGCCTCGCTAAGCAGGAAGGATCCGGCATTGCCACAAGCTGTGGCTCAGATCTGGCGTTGCTGTAGCTATGTTGTAGGCTGGCAGCTGTATCTCTGATTCGACCCCTAGCCTGGGAACCTCCATATGCCGCGGGTGCTGCCTTAAAAAACCAAAAAAATAAAAAATGTAAATAAAATGTGATGCCCTGGAGTTCCCTGTGGCACATCGGTTAAGGATCTGGAATTGTCAGTGCAGCGGCTTGGGTTGCAGCTGTGGCACAGGTTCAGTCTTTGGCCCAGGAACTTTCAATTACCATGGGCGAGGCCAAGGGAAAAAAAAAAAGGTGATGCATTAGTATAGGTTCTCCAGAACCAATAGGATATTTGCCTATCTATTATCTACATACATACATAAAAAGAGATTTATTTTAAATAATTAGTTCCTGTCATTGTCACACAGGGAATGAGTAGGTCAGGGCTGCAGGCTAGAAACTCAAGAGTTGATGCTGCAGTGGAGGCAGAATTTCTTCTTTGAGAAATCTCAGATTTTGCTCCCTAGGTTTCCAACTGATTAGACGAGGTCCATCCACCCTATGGGGGGTAATCAGTCTACTTAAGGTCAACTGATTGCTGGCATTAATCACATCCACCAAACACCTCAACACTTCACGTAGTGTTTAATTAAATACCTGGGAACTACAGCCTAGCCAAGTGGACTCGTAAGACTCACCATCCCTGATGGGCATTCACAAACATAAGGTCTCTCTCTGAATATGAGATCTGGTTCTGCAGGCTCAGCATCTGCTCTCCCAGCCTGCTCTGTACTCATAGAAGTCAGTGGTTTAGGGAAGCCCTCCCTCTCTACCTCCCAGCAGATTTTCTCTTCTTTTTTCTTGGCTGTGCCCACAGCATATAAAAATTCCCAGGCCAGGGATAGAACCCATGCCAGAGCAGTGACAATACTAGATTCTTAGCCCACTGAGCCACCAGGGACCTCACCAGATTTTTCCTTTTTTTCTTCTTTTTAGGGCCGCACCTGAGGCCTATGGAGGTTCCCAGGCTAGGGGTCAAATCGGAGCTGTCACTGCTGGCCTACGCCAGAGCCACAGCAGCACAAGACCTGAGCTGCATCTGTGACCTACACCACAGCTCACAGAACACCAGATCCGTAACCCACTGAGCAAGGCCAGGGATCGAACCTGCGTCCTCATGGAACCAGCAGATTTTCTTAGTCTTCATCTTGAAGAACCGATTCACTGTCAAAGATGGCCTGAGAAAGTGCAGTGCTCTGCTGAAACTGTTTTAAAGGGCCTCCATTTTAAAGAATTTCTGTTGTTAAATCGTTGATTCTTTTGCTCAATTCAACACCGTCACTTCTGTCTGCATTCAGTTCAAAGCATGTGCAATAGCCTATTATTTCATTTTTGTAGACTTAACAAAACAAAACACTTCTGCAGTTCCCCTTACGGTGCAGCAGAAGCAAACCGGACTGGTAGACATGAGGATGTGATGGGTTGGATCCCTGGCATCGCTCAGTGGGTCAAGAATCCAGCACTGCTGACAGCTGTGGTGTGAAAAGAAAAAAAAAAAAAAAAATAACCTTTCAGCAAATGAGATCTTTTCTGATCTTCATGAAATGACTTTAGCTAAAAAATCGTAACACGAGGCATTTGTTTGCAAAGCAAAAAGACACAGTATCCACGTTCAAGGGGACTGAGCCAGCTAGACCTCCCTCTGCCTGGCATGCTGATGGAGGAGGAGGTGAGAAGAGATGGCTTCTCATTCCGTCATTAAATACAGCATTATTTGGCTCCTGAAATGTGTTACTCTAAATCCTCTTTTCTTTCTTTCTTTTTTTTTTAGGGCTGCATCTGAGGCATATGGAGGTTCCCAGGCTAGGGGTCAAATCAGAGCTCTAGCTGCGAGCCACAGCCACAGCCACAGCCGCACCAGATCTGAGCTGCATCTTCGACCCCACAGCTCACGGTAACGCTGGATCCTTTAACCCACTGAGTGGGGCCAGGAATCGAACCTACATCCTCATGGATACTTGTTAGGTTTGTTACCACTGAGCTACAACAGGGACTCCAGTACCTCATTTTTGAAATGAAGATTCCATGCCTAAGAATCCAACTTAAAGAGGGAGTTCCCATCGGGGCACAGTGGTTAACGAATCCGACTAAGGAACCATGAGGTTGCGGGTCCGATCCCTGGCCTTGCTCAGTGGGTTAGGGATCTGGCGTTGCCATGAGCTGTGGTGTAGGTCGAAGACACGGCTCAGATCCCACATTGCTGTGGCTCTGGCGTAGGCTGGTGGCTGCAGCTCCGATTAGACCCCTAGCCTGGGAATCTCCGATGCTGAGGGAGGGGCCCAAGAAATGGCAAAAAGACAAAAAAAAAAAAAAAAAGAATCCAACTTAAAGAAATCTTTTTTTTTTTGGCCTCGCCTGGGGCATGTGGAAATTCCCAGGCCAGGGATTGAATCTTGCCGCCTGCAGTGACCCAAGCTGCTGCAGTGGCAACACTGGATCCTTAACCTGCTGTGCCGCTAGAGAGTGCCTAAATAGACTTTATTTTGTGGGGGGAGGGTTCTTTCTCAGCCTGTGGAAGAGTTCCCAAGCCAGGGATCAAATCTGAGCTGTAGCTGTGACCTGTGACACAGGTGCGGCAACACTGGATCCTTAACCCACTGTGCGGGGCCGGGGATGGAACCTGAGCCACCACAGAGACAACACCAGGTCTTAACCGATCCACAGCAGGAACTCCCAGGAGACCTTTTTTTAGGCAGTTTGATTGAGAAATTTACATACTATGAAATTCATTGTAAGAGTAGTAGAGTTTGATGAATCTTAGTGCATTTAAGCAGCTGTGCACCTGTCACCGCAGTTCAATTTTACAACATTTCATCACCCTAAAAATTTTCCTTGTGCCCATTTGCAGTCGTTCCCCTTGCTCCCCCCAACCCCAAGGAAACCTCTGCTTTGTGTCTTCATGGTTTTACCTTTTTTTTTTTTTTTTTTTGTCTTTTTGCTATTTTTTTTGGGCCACTTCCGTGGCATATGGAGGTTCCCAGGCTAGGGGTCTAATCGGAGCTGTAGCCACTGGCCTACGCCAGAGCCACAGCAATGCGGGATCCGAGCCGCGTCTGCAACCTACACCACAGCTCACGGCAACGCCGGATCATTAACCCACTGAGCAGGGGCAGGGATTGAACCCGCAACCTCATGGTTCCTAGTCGGATTCGTTAACCGCTGCGCCACAACGGGAACTCCGGTTTTACCTTTCCTAGACATTTCATGCATGGGAATCATACCGTATTTTTTGTCTGACTTCTTTGAGGTTCATCTATATTTTAACACACATCGGTTGCGTGTGGCTTTTTATTTCCGAGCAGCGTTCTGTGCTATGGATGTACTGCGCTTTCTTGTCTGCTCCCCAGGCAGTGGGCATTTGGATTGTGTCCAGTTTTTGGCTGTTACACATGATTCTGCCCTGACCACTTGTGTGCAGCTCTTTGTGTAGACGTGTTTGCATTTCTCTTCAACTCACTTTCAGCTGCAGGGTGTGAGTATGGTTGTGAACTATGCACACAACTGGAGGGAAGAGTGAGAGCAAATGTTTAATCCACAAATCATTCCTCAGCACCTCCTGGCTGCCAGGCACTGTGCTGGACTCTGGAGACCCAAACCCTCTGCCGTCAGCATCTGTCAGCATCCTGTCTCGCTGGGTGCTGGGTTTGCTCAGCCTCCCAGCGAGGAGCCAGCCTCAGGCCGGGCTAGCTATCCAGGTATCTAGCCCATCTCAGTTTTTGCATGAAGGCCAGTTGAGGATAAAAGAACGGTTTGATGATCTGCTTGCAAAAACAAAAAGTTTATCTTTCTCTGAAGACCGAAGTGTCCAAAACTGTGCGTAAGCATAAGCATTCTTTTATCATTTCCCTGTCACCAGAAGGTTTATTTTCTTTGGTTAAAATTTCAGAAGCTGCGTAACCAGCGGTATCTGATTGTAACAGAGCACCTTTGATCAGATTTCAGAAGCCTAGTCCACACTGTTTTCCTTTGGCCTCATCAGCTACTGAGTTGCAAACTGTCCCGTGTCTCCCGGTGCCACCTCATGGCTGGTGTCTAGTTTGGAATGTCTCCTCGCCACCCACACAAGACAAACGGGGAGAGGCCGCCTTCTCCCCACTGATGCTGAAGCACACCACGCTCTGCAGCCACCTTTCTCTTCCTGGAGTTGAGCAACTTTATCTTAAATTCCTCAAGGTTTATTTTAAAAGCCCCCCGTCCTTGGCGCCCTCTGCCCTCGTGGGGGAAGGGCGTTCCTACAGAGGATCAGATGATCTGAGCATCAGTGTCCTAAGCAGAGAGCAGGGGGGCCTGGCCCAGCCAAAGAGCCCAGAAAGTAGGCTGGAGCCATGGGAGGCCGGAAGTGCAGAGAACAGAGGTCAGGGAGGGAAGTGTGGGAGGAGTGTCTGTTCATCTATCGCTGAGCAGTGCTCTCTGTGGAGTCATTCTTATTTGAGGCTGGGTTCTGATGTTCATGTGCAAGTGTCACCTGTAGTCTAAATTTCCCTTGAGGAATTTCCTGGTGGCCTGACAGGTTAAGGATCTGGTGTTATCACTGCAGTGGTTCAGGTCGGCGCTGTGGCCTGGGTTCAATCCCTGGCCCAGGAACTTCTGCATGCTGCGAGCATGGCCAAAAAAAAAAAAAAAAAATTCCCTTGAAAGTCTCTGATGTTGCCCTTGAGTATACATGATTTTGTGCATATAACCCATACAGTCAATTACATGTTTAAATATTCAATATAGAGTATTATAGAAAAGACAAAATGGGGAGTTCCCATCGTGGTGCAGTGATTAACGAATCCGACTAGGAACCATGAGGTTGCGGGTTCGGTCCCTGCCCTTGCTCAGTGGGTTAATGATCCGGCGTTGCCGTGAGCTGTGGTGTGGGTCGCAGACGCGGCTCGGATCCCGCATTGCTGTGGTTCTGGCGTAGGCCAGTGGCTACAGCTCCGATTAGACCCCTAGCCTGGAAACTTCCATATGCCGTGGGAGCGGCCCAAGAAATAGCAAAAAGACAAAAAAAAAAAAAAAAGACAAAATGTTGTAAACTACATATACACATGTGTGCAAAATAAAATTTTGTAGCACACAATTACACAAGCAAAAGATGGGCGCATACAAGTAGACTTATGCATGTGACATGTGGGTGTGATGCCACATCGGTGCACTCGGAGCTGGGTTTCTGGAGGATTCCTCCACTGGAAGGGGTAGGAATAACTAGGGAGCTATTTGGGAGAAGAAAGCCAGTGTAGGGTCCTGGACTGAGAGGATGACATGGAGAGGGCCTCATTGGCAAGTCCACCGTCTCCACCAGAGGGACTGCCATCTGGTTCTAAGTAGGGACTTGTTTCTAAGCTGCCTTTGCTTATACTTAGTATTTTATTCGGAGTGGTTGGTGGAAGTGATGGACATCGTGGTGGAGTCAGGGCGAGGTAAATCCCATCGCTGGTCATTCCCGACACCAACCCCTGTTATCATCTGTACATGTGCTCATCAGGTGCTGCCTCCACCTCTTCGTACACGTGTTATTTTTTCAAAAGAAGGGAGAGTCGTGGTTTGCTGGTTTCTGTCATGAGTGGCAAGATGCCTGGGAGTCAGAGTTCCCACTGTGGCACAGTGGGTTAAGGATCTGGTGTTGCCAGGGATTTGATCCCTGGCTGGGACCATCCATGTGCTGAGGGTGTGGCCAAATACCGTGCACGCGCGTGCGCGCGCACACACACACACATCTCACTCCATGCGCTAAACTGCCTTCTGTTCATTTCCTCCAGGCCATTAAAGATACAGCCACATCCAGAGTTGTGCTGTTTGGGAGCTCAGCTTTTATCCCGGAGGTCTTCTCATACTTTTTTAAAAGGTAAGGGGTACGCTCATCTCCCTGGGGAGGAATATACATTTCGACAGTCAAAATCCTTATAAAACTTGTCAAATACTGAACCTGGTGGGCGGGGTGGGAAGAAGTTGCTTCAGGAATCTTCCATCTCGACGCACTTCATGGAGTTCCCGTCGTGGCGCAGTGGTTAAGGAATCCGACTAGGAACCACGAGGTTGCGGGTTCGATCCCTGGTCTCGCTCAGTGGGTTAAGGATCTGGCGTTGCCGTGAGCTGTGGTGTAGGTTGCAGACGCGGATCGGATCCCGCATTGCTGTGGCTCTGGCATGGGCCGGCGGCTACAGCTCTGATGAGACTCCTAGCCTGGGAATCTCCATATGCCGAGGGAGCGGCCCTAGAAAAGGCAAAACTAAATAAATAAACGCACTTCATCACAGTTAAGACAGCAGGGTTGATGCAGGGCGGCTGTGGAAATCCTGACGCACTCTTTCCTGTTGATCTGGCATCTCACACGGGCCCTGTCCTCAGTTACGTCCGCCCTTAGGTGTGTCCTGGCACCTGCTGAGCCTGGTCCCTCACGTCTGGAATGATGACTCTGGATGGTTTTCGGTTTCTCCAGCTCTGACATGCTATGAATGTTCCTCAAGCCTCTTTTCCCCTCTTCACTCCAAGCATGTGTTACATTAGCTTAAGGGGCCCAGAATCAATAGACCACCATCCTTTTTGAGAAGCGAGACATGGCCTGTTAGGAGGAGAGCCTGGGGATCGGCCAGTATGAGGAGCCCCCCTTGCAGTGAGGAGTTAGTGCAGAAGGGTGATGGGTTGGTTTAGGTACTGGTGCAGGTGGCGGGCGGCGGGGGCATCGCCCGTGGCAGCTGATCAGAAGCACTCCTGCAGGACCGCCTTCTTCTTCACGGGCAGCGCCTTCCCTCTCCCGCCACACATTGGCTTCTTTGTGTTGAATGAAGTGGCTGCTTCCACCTCCCAGCCCATATCCTCATGGGTCCTGATGAGAGAGAGGAACCTGAGACACCCCGGGGTGGCGGGGCGGGAATGTCTTCCACTCAGTTCACACACTCCCAGGGACGGATTCTGTCGGCCCAAGTGGGATCACCTGCCTGGTGCTGAACCAATCTGCTTTGCCAGGGTGATGAGCTGGAAGGCCTCCCCTGGGACCACGCGAGGAGGGGGCACCTTTCAAGAAGCGGCAGTGTCCTGGGCAGAGCCACGTGTTACTTCTCATGGTTGAGCCTGCTGGGTGGGTGTGGGCACTTCTGCTGGGTCGGGTCTTCCTGAACCCCTTTGGCTGGCTCCCTGGGGCTTCTGGGAGAGCTGGGGTCTGGGCCTGCACCGTGGCACCAGCCTGGTGGGGAGAGAGGGTCCTTGTCTCCCAGATGGCCTTGGGGCGCCTGGGAGGACCTCGTGCCATCCCACAGCCATGATGGTATCCAAGCTGGAGTGCCCGTGGTGGCTGTTCTGACTCAACCCTTTCATTTCGCATCTGAGAAAATTCAAGGCTCAGAGGGGGAAGACGACTTGCCCAGAAGCACGTGGTCTGTCGGTGGCCGAGCCCCAGCTGGACCCCGGGACCCCGGGTCTCTGAGTCCCAGGCTGGGGTTCTTTGCACTTCTTCTCATGCTCTGAGGCCATGGTCAGAATGTCACTTTCTGGTCAGTATAGCCCAGGCACTAGAACCTGACCTTGACCCTTGAGAGTTTGAACAGCGGCCCCTCCGGTCAGTGGCTGCGTTCTCTTGTTCGTGTGAGGGGTTGAAGATAACGTAGACCTCTCAGGGTCGTCGGGGTGTCAGATGAGCCAGTGCCCTCAAAGTGCTGAACCCTGGGTCTGACCTTACTGAGCTCATGGTCAGGGCGGCTCCTAGTAGCACCTGTTTGTAGGCGAGTGGCAACTGGGGCTGGGCCTGCAGCTGCTCGAAAGACAGGGGGCCACCGTTCGAGCAGAGGGCCGGCCTCTAAAAGAGCTTTGTACCCTTGTCTCTTACAGGACCCAGTTTTTCCTGCAGTGTCCGTGGTCACTGTGGACCCTGAAGCTTTCTTGTACTATCCTTGTCATGGGGCTGATGGTGCCAGTTTCTTTCAGTGTCTTCCCCCAAATTGGCCGGGTAAGTGTCCCCTCCCTGCCTCTTAGCTGTTTCTGCCCCTTGTTATCAGACTGAAATAAAGGATTCTCTGAAGAAATCTGCAAAGTTCCTAAAAGTGTAAACCAAAATAACATTATTTACATGTAATTCCAACCTCCAGATCACTTGTACCATTTGGGGCCAGGGATCAAATCTGAGCTGCTGAAGTGTTAACCCCCTGTCCGGGGCCGGTGATTAAACTGGAGCCACCACAGAGAGCAAGCCAGGTCATTAACCCACTGTGCCACAGCGGGAACTCCCTGGATTCTGTTTTTCTTAATGATATATCAGAAGCAGTTTTCTGGGACTTGAAAAAAAACAAAACAGGAGTTCCTGTTGTGGCTCAGTGGTAACAAACCTGACTTGTATCCATGGGGAAACTGGGTTTGATCCCTGGCCTTGTTCAGTGGGTTAAGGATCCAGTGTCGCGGTGAGCTGTGGTGTAGGTCGCAGATGCGGCTCAGATCCCGTGTTGTTGTGGCTGTGGTGCAGGCTGGCAGCTGCAGGTCCAATTCCACCGCTAGCCTGGGAACTTCCAAATGTTTCGGGTGCAGAAAAACCTTTGAGCTGTCTTACATACTCCATAATAGTCTAGAGCAATGCCCCATGCAGTGGAACTTTCTGCAGTGATGCAAGTGTTTGTATCTGTGCTGTCTGATGGGGTAGCTGCTAACCTACCTGTGGCTGTTGAATACTTGAAATGTGGCTAACATGACTGCAGAACTGAGCTTTTCATTTGGCTTAATTTTAACTCACGTGCAGCTAATGGTGCTGTTCCATAGACTAGGATATACGATGACCTGTGATGGCATCAGACAGCGAGGATGCAAATTCCCAGCTCCCCCGTGATGACGGTTAATTAGCTTAAACTCTCTGCGGCTTGGTTTCTGTTAGAGGCAGATGAAAATCATAGTTCTTCTGCCAAGGCTTGTTGCTCCTTTCAAGCACATTATTGACGTGGTAGATAGTGTCGATTTTTGGTATTTCTTGTCTGAACATTTCAAATGCTTCTTGCTGTTACTAAAGTTAAAAATTAGTCATATCCTCAAAGGCATTTATATTTATGGAATGATCTTTTTCAAAACCCAGATTCTCTCTCTCTCCCTCTTTTTTTTTTTTTTGTTTTTTTTTTTTTTTTGACTGCAAGCTGTGTCTGCGATCATGGCAATGCCAGATCCCTGACCCACTGAGCAAGGCCAGGGGTTGAACCCGCATCCTCAGGGACACTAGTCGGGTTTGTTTCCACTGAGCCACGATGGAAACTCCGAAAAGAAATTTCTTTTTTTTTTTTTGTCTTTTTTTTTTTTGCTATTTCTTTGGGCCGCTCCTGCGGCATATGGAGGTTCCCAGGCTAGGGGTTGAATCGGAGCTGTAGTTGCCAGCCTATGCCAGAGCCACAGCAACGCAGGATCCGAGCCGAGTCTGCGACCCACACCACAGCTCTCGGCAACGCCGGATCGTTAACCCACCAAGCAAGGCCAGGGACTGAACCCGCAACCTCATGGTTCCTAGTCGGATTCGTTAACCACTGCGCCACGACGGGAACTCCCGAAAAGAAATTTTTAATCCTCACAGGCCTGCCTATTAGTTTGTTATAATAAGATTGCAGTAAAAGGGAACCCTTCTGCAAGTAATTATTTCTGATTGCATTGGTACTCAGAGGGTGAAGCAGATGGCTATCTGTAGGTTTGGTCATTTACAGAAGCCTTTAAATCTCGTGGGATTTCCCACTGCGGCCGTGATCTGGTTTCCTCCTGGGTTCTCACATTCGTCCCACAAACAGCCGGGATGCACCGTAGGTGCTGGGTGTCAGTGGTGAGTGAGTTCGTGGAGGCTGGGCAGCTGTGCAGAAGTAGTGCCATGTGGCCTCCACAGGCTTTGAGGAACAGTGAGGGTCGGGGGAGCCACAGGGCCCAGGCTGAGTGGAGCGGGGGGGGCTGCAGGGGGCCCAAGGAAAGGAGTCGTTTTTTGGAGCTGCCTTTGCTGGCATAGGGGAGTCAGAATTCAGAGCCAGTGATTTTGTTGTTGATAACCAGGCTTTTATAGATGCACGTCATGAAGGGTAATGGGATTCACTTTTCCGGGGTCAGGAGTAACTGGGTCCCTCACTGTGGTATCATTGTGGTCCTCAGCCAGTGGCCTCTTTCTATGGCTGGGGACCTTGTGGCCATGAGGTCGTCCCCCTGGAGAGGCTGGGTCAAGACAGCGTGTCAGTGGTCGGCCTGCAGCACTAGCATTCTCTGCTCCCCACTAAAGCCCGATGCCACTCCCTGGCCTTTTTTTTTTTTGTCTTTTTAGGGCTGCACCCACAGCATATGGAGGTTCTCAGGCTAGGGGTCTAATTGGAGCCGTAGCCACTGGCCTACACCACAGCCACAGCCACATGGGATCTGAGCCACATCTGCAACCTACACCACAGCTCATGGCAACACCAGATTCTTAACCCACTGAGCCAGGCCAGGGATTGAACCCGCAACCTCATGGTTCCTAGTCGGATTCCTTAACCACTGAGCCATGATGGGAACTCCCCGATGCCACTCCCTGGCCTTTTTGAGGCAGGCGGCCACTAGGCTCAAAGTTACAGGGCTGAACCAACTTCTCGCTTCCTCGGGCTAGTAGGGGAAGGCTCTAGCACACAGAGGGAGCCGAAGATGCAGTGTGATTTTGGTGGAGCACAGGGCAGGGGCGGGGTGGGTGCTCAGAGTAGGGATGGTGTGGATGCTTAGGGCAGGGGCAGGGGGGTGTGGGTGCTCAGGGCAGGGCAGGGTGGGTGCACTGGGGAAGGGCTTGTTTGCAGGCATGCAAGTCTGCTCTGGCGTGGCACACTCAGGGCACTTGGAGGGGTTCCAAAAAGCTAGGGTATTCCCATTTTACAGATGAGGCATCTGAGGCTTGGATGAAATGTGAAATACCTCTCCAGCTTACTCAGCTAGGGCACAGCAGGGCAGTGTGCCTGGGTGCCAGCCAGAGGGTGACGGGCCTCATAAAGCCCCATGAGGTGATAGAACTTTATCTCAGGGGCAGCAGGGGAGATGTTTCAAGGAGGGAGCAGCTCAGCAGGTTGTATTTTAGGAATGTCGCTGTCTGGATCTGACATTGTAGGTGGGGGCCGTTGGGAGGCTATAGACGTATTCCAGCTGAGGTGATGGGGGGCTCAGGGTAGGTCCGGGGGACAGTAGGTTGGAGAGAAAACTTGAATTGGACAAGTCAGAACTTATGCGCATTCAGACTGAGGGTGAAGGCATGGAAGAGAAAGGGAACAAGGGGGCCACCCAAATTTCTGGCTCAAGCAGGATGCCAGTAGCCGGGACCGAGAACGTGGGAAGGGAGGGCTCCGAGTTAACTAGGATTTCATTTGGTTGTAACTGGGATCCAACACAGTAGTGCCTTGAATGAGGTAGACTTTTATCTCTCATTCACACCCGGTGTGGGCGGCCTGGCCGGGTAAGGTAACCATGTGCCACAAAGTCCTCAGGAACCTGATTCCTCCCAGCTCAGCCACACCACAGCCCTGGCCCCCATCCTCCAGATGCCAGATGGCACCATTCTCATTCCACAGTCACCCGGCACGTCTGCTTTCATCACATTGGCCAGAACTTAGCTGTGTGGCCAAGCCTTCCTGCAAGGGAAGCTGGGAAATGAGGTCTTTATTCTGGACTTATTGCAGGTTTTGCTGCTGTGAAAGGAAAGAACAGCTAGCTGTTGGGAACAGCTGGCAGTCCCTGCCCCAGGCTTTTGCTGGAAAGGTCATGGGTCACATATGGAAACGACTCTTCTGTAATCGAAAGTAAACATGAGTTCTCCTTGTGGTTCAGTGGTCATGAACCTGACTAGTATCCATGAGAACGCAGGTTCCATCCCTGGCCTTGATCCGTGGGTTAAGGATCCGGCGTTGCCGTGAGCTGTGGTGTAGGTCACAGGTGCGACTAGGATCCCTTGTTGCTATGGCTGTGGCAAAAGGCAGCAGTGGTAGCTTCGATGCAACCCCTAGTCTGGGAACTTCCACATGCTGCGAGTGCAGCCCTAAAAAGACCAAAAAAGAAAAAAAAAAAAAGTGAACATGACTGAAAGGCTCTGGAAAGATTAGGGAAGGAAGAGCATTTCCAGCTAATCCAGGAAGGCTGAATGGAAGAGGCAGGCTTTGGACGTGGGTGGATTTGAACAGGCCGTTGGGGAAGGGAGGAAGGCATTCCCAGTGCAGGTGCAGGAGGGCTGAGGAGGCCAGTGTACCTGGGCACACTTGGCTGAATGGGATGCTTGGGCCCAGATGGCGGGGGCTTCCACGCAGAGGAAGCAGGCCCCACTCCAAAGGCAGCAGGAGTTTTGTGCAAGGCTTGAAGAGGGCAGGGCTTTCAGAGGCCAGGGTGGAGCCAGGAAATGGAGTCCATCTACCCTTGAGACACCCCACCTTCACTCTCACCAAGCAAGTCTTGGCATTTGCTGGACCTTTAAAAGACCTTCTTGGAGTTCCCATTGTGGCTCAGTGGTTACAAACCCAGCTAGTATCCATGAGGATGCAGGTTCAATCCCTGGCCCAATCCCTGGCCTCGCTTAGTAGGTTAAGGATCTGGTGTTGCTGCCAGCTGTTGTGTAGGGTGCAGACGCAGCTCAGATCCCACATTGCTGTGTCTGTGGTGTAGACCAGCAGCTGCAGCTCCAATTTGATCCCTAGCCTGGGCACTTCCATATGCCACAGTTCCCTAAAAAGCAAAAACAAACAAAAAGCCTTGGTCCGTGGTGGGCGTGGAGGTAGCTGAATGGTGGTCCTGGGTAGTGGGGACACTACCCCCTGTCCTGCCTGGAGTGGTTTACAGAGAGAGCCCAAGGCTAAGAGGGATTCTGCCAGGCCCCCTCCTCAGACCGTGCACGGGCCACAGCAGCTTTCAAGCCTGGAACTTCAGGGGTCCTGACGAGGGAGCTTATTCCTCTCAAAGCTCCTTTTCCATTAGCTGCCTCTGCCTGCCAGGGTCAGCTTGTTGCTACACTAGAAATGTTTGTTGACTATGTTGTTGTTAATTTTGTTAGGTGTGATAATAGTAGAGTAGTTCTAGGGAGTTCCCATTGTGACTCAGTGGTTAACGAATCCGACTAGGAACCATGAGGTTGCGGGTTCGATCCCTGGCCTTGCTCAGTGGGTTAAGGATCCAGCCTCGCCGTGAGCTGGGGTGTAGGTCACAGACGCGGCTTGGATCCTACATTGCTGTGGCTCTGGTGTAGGCCAGTGGCTGCAGCTCCGATTGGACCCCTAGCCTGGGAACCTCCATAGGCCACAGGAGTGGCCCTAGAAAAGGCAAAAAGACCAAAAAAAAAAAAAAAAATAGTAGTTCTGTAACAGAGTCTATCTTTTGGGATTTTGTACTTGAAGTATTTGCAGGTGAAATGACACATCTGAGAATTGTCGTAAAATACTCCAGAAAATACCCCGTAATTTGATATGCGGGATGCTTGATGAGAAAAGATTGGCGGATGGTTAATAGTTAAAGCTGAGTGACGAGTATATAAGGATTCATTATATTCTTGTCACATTTGTTTATGTTTGACATTTTCCGTAAGCAAGTTTTTAAGAAGATAATGTTTCTTGGAGTTCCCATCGTGGTTCAGTGGTTAACGAATCTGACTAAGAACAATGAGGTTGCGGGTTCAATCCCTGGCCTTGCTCAGTGGGTTAACGATCCGGCGTTGCCATGAGCTGTGGTGTAGGTCGCAGACGTGGCTTGGATCTGGCGTTTCTGTGGCTCAGGCGTAGGTCAGTGGCTACAGCTCCGATTCGACCCCTAGCCTGGGAACCTCCATGTGCCACGGGAGCGGCCCAAGAAGAGGCAAAAAGACAAAAAAAAAAAAAAAAAAGATAATGTTTCTTGCTAGAGATTAGACATCACTGAAAAAGTGGACTGTGAAGTAGATGCTTTCTGAAAATGTTTTATTTTGAACTTGGCTTCTAAGGTAAGAACACTTCTTAATATTGAGAATTTAACTTTGTTTTTCAGATACAGTGCAGTGAGCTTGAGAAGGAAATTCAGTCTGCAACAGAAGAAACGGAACTCTTCTATAACAGAGGGGTGTA
Source organism: Sus scrofa (assembly GCF_054392235.1). Taxonomy (NCBI): domain Eukaryota; kingdom Metazoa; phylum Chordata; class Mammalia; order Artiodactyla; family Suidae; genus Sus; species Sus scrofa. The sequence goes on along the minus strand of NC_139396.1, from coordinate 151,709,546 downwards.
GGGGGTGAGTTTTCCCGGGATTTGTTTGGTTCCTTCATGAAAACCTTTCTCCAAGGTTTCAGTTTTGAGAACTCCGCCCGAGGTGTCCTGGAAATCCCAGAGGTGTCTGTGCCAACAGAATGGCTTACATATGCCAAGACTGTTTCAAGGCTGGTCATGCCTAGGGTTAAACGAGCCTGGATGGAAGAGGAGAAATGGCAGCTGTCCGGTCTGACCCACCCCACGGGGTTGCTGGGTGGATAGTGATAGAAGATTCAGTCTTCCATTTGTTCATCACCCTGTGAAGGGATACTGTGAAATTATGAATAAACTTGTCCAAGGCGGAGTATTTGAAAACGAAGGAGAAAGGTCCACTGTGCCCATGTGCCCCGGGCACAGGCATTAAATTGGTACACACGTGGGGTGCCAGTGAGGGCCTCCAGACCCCAAAGCAGTCCTGTCTCCCTTCCCAGCCTGCTCCTATTTGGACAACTGCTCAAAGTCTTTGCCAGCAGCTGCCCAGCGCCTTCTTTCACTGGCACGTGACCTCATCTCTTCCTTCACGGTGAAACCTAAGGCTCTGGGCCTCCTGGCACCAAACCTGCCGACCCCCTCCACGCAAGGTCAGCTGTGCCCTGGGCCCAACCCTTCCGTTTCCGCAGGTCCTGGCTCTGCAGCCTCCGCTGCCCCTCTGGTTTCAGCCTCCCTCCCGTCTCTGCTCCTGCCCAGTAGCATTTAAACTGCTTGAGCCACCTGCCTCATTAAAAGGCAACCCCCCCCACCCTGTGCGGCTTGTAGCCAGACTTTTTCGAACAGTCTTCTAGTCTCCACCCTACTTTCCACTGCTAAGCCTGCTGTCATCCATGCCCCCGCAATGCTGTTCATACTGCCACTCTGCCGGCTGTGCAGGCCCGTCACAGGGCTCACTCTCCCGAGCAGCAGGCCTGAGTCCTGCTGATCCCGCATGTGCCACTTAGATGCCCACGGAGACCGTCTTTCCTTCCCAGTCTAGGAAAGGGCACCAGCGCGTATCAGTTTCGTTAGACAGGATCACGACACCTCTCCCCCATGGCCCCTGCTACCGCCCCTGCTTCCACCCCAGCTCAGTCCTACAGCATCCCCTGCTGGTATCGCTCAGCTCATCTCCCGCCCCTCCAGTCCATCTGCTTTTCTAAACCACCCCTGCTTCAAAGCCTTAAAAGGAGTTCCCCGGTGGCCGAGCAGGTTCAGGATCCGGCATGGATGCAGCCAAAAAATTAAAATAAAAAAAGCCTTAAATGGGAGTTCCTGTTGTGGCGCGGTGGTTAACGAATCCGACTAGGAACCATGAGGATGCAGGTTCAATCCCTGGCCTTGCTCAGTGGGTTAAGGATCCGGCATTGCCGTGAGCTGTGGTGTAGGTTGCAGATGCTGTTCGGATCCTGTGTTGCTGTGGTTGTGGCTGTGGCCGGCAGCTACAGCTCTGATTAGACCCCTAGCCTGGGAACCTCCATATGCCGTGGGAGTGGCCCAAGAAATGGCAAAAAGACCCCCCCCCCCAAAAAAAAAAAAACCTTAAATGGCTTTCCAGTGCATCAGGTGCAAGTCCAAATTCCTTGCCATGGCTGGCAGGAGCCTTCACCTTACTCAGCTCTTGCCTCTCCCTCTCCTCACCCTGGACCGACCTGCAGTTCCTCCACTGTGCTGTGGGCTCACTTCTCTGGACCTTCCCCCAGCGGGTCCCTTTGCTCTGGCTGACTCCTGCCTGTGCTTCAGGTCTCATTTGGACATCAATCACTTTTCTCCAGGAGCCTTCCAGGATTCACACTACTGAATTAGGGGTCCCTCCCACATGCTCCCACAGCTCTCACCACTTGCCACACTGCTGTGCTGTGGCCTGTTTGCTGACCCTACACCCCTGTGGACTGTGCCTTGAGAACGGAACTGTTGTCTTGTGCACCAAGAAAGCCCCAGGATAGGTAGTGCACAGTGTGGGGTAGGCACCAGACATTTCTTTCCAACACACGTACCCCGAGTCACCGAAGAACACACCTGTGGCTTTCAGTTTTCCTTAGGCCACAATGAGTTATCTCCAAATTTGGTAAAAGGTGTTTAACAACAGCCTAAAAGGACAAAATCAGTAAAAATGATCTACTAGTGGGCTCCTTGCAGCCACAGGCTTATACTAAACAAACTTAAAGAACAAAATGTGCACAGGCTCCAGGTGGAGATTTAACCACTGACACAGATGACAGAGTTGTAATCGGGGGGTGGGGGGGCGCATCTTTTCAAAGATGACACTGTGACCTTACAGTCAGCCAGTCAGCTCCAGGAAGTGGGAGATGGAGGGAGATAAGGGCTGAACCCGTGGTGGAAGGAGCCAGAAGTTTTAACTTTCAAATGGGCCTTTGGATAATTCCCCAGCTGATTTGCAGATGACAAAAAGGTTTTTTCCGTTTATTTGTTTGGAGGGGATAGAATTTAGAGAAAGAGAATTTTTCATCTGCCTAAAACTCTGTTGAATATCAAAATATTTCCATTTTATTTCTGTATCATAAATTTGTCATTTTAACAACTTTGATCATTAGCTAATATAGTAAGTAATATAAAAAATGAGGGAGAAAAAAATGTTAGTATTCATTTTCATAAAGTGCAGATTTAATTTTCAGGTGTTTGCCTCAGTAAACATCATCTCATTTCAAATCCTCCTCTGTTGCCATCCAGGGAAGGGGGCGCTGTTTAAAAAATGTTTCCCTTAACAAATGTCTAACACCAAGAATAAATGAAAGATCCAATAAGGACAAGTTTTTCCGCAAACATTTTGCTGGGTAAGATTTCTAAGGACAACAGAACTGTGTGAAAAATAACCTTCCATAGTTAATGTGAATACATATAATAAAATAACAAGGACATAATTTAGTGCTTATTTTGCAATTTTTAGGCCTCCAATTATGACAAAGGTATCTAACCGAACAGTTACCTTCATGTGTGGCTAAAATATCTTTACTGAAGTTGCTTGAAGACATTCTCTGGCTTTGGCCCTTGCAAGAAGTTAATTCTGGAGTTCCTGAGGTGGCTTAGCAGTAATGAACCCGACTAGCATCCATGAGGATGCAGGTTCGATCCCTGGCCTTGCTCAGTGGGTTAAGGATCCTGCACTGCCGTGGCCTGTGGTGTAGGTCGCAGACTCGGCTGGGATCTGGCATGGCTGTGGTTGTGGTGTAGGCCGGTGGCCACAGCTCCGATGTGACCCCTAACCTGGGAACTTCCATATGCTCTGGGTGCGGCCCTAAAAAGACAAAAAATAGAATTAATTCTCACATCTCTCACCAATTATATAAAGCTGCCGTTTCCGTCAGACTGGCATTTATATTCAAAATGGGATTCTTAATTTACCACATTAAGGACTGGCATCTTTTTCAAAAGACTATTGCTAGCAACAGGGCTAAGTAAGTACTAATGTCTTAAGTTTGCCAAATGCACACTGCTGCGACAGTATACATATGGATTATTAAAGTTGTCTACTCAAGTATAAAATCTATGCAAAACCCTTACAATATAGGCAAAATGTTCAAAGTCTATGAAAAAAAAATTCTTTTCCAAGAAAGTGCAACTGCAGGGTCTTTTGAATGACTTTCTCGATGGTTCTGCAGGAAACTTAGTAGTTTGGCTCAGAAAGTAGAGTTCCTCCTGAGGACTTCACGCTCTTCCTAGAAGAATACAAAGCCAAATTTCAGGCAGCTTTCTGGAAAGAAACCATTCTTAGTTTGTGGCTACACAGTGAGACACACTGGAACTGATACTAATGAAGGCTTTTGGATTCGCTGTAATTTGTGCGAAGATATGACAGAGCTGTTCTGCTCTTACTCTAGGACATTGGGCCGTTTTATAACGTTATATGTGGTGCTTTGTAAACACTGAGAGTAGGCATGAGATTAATCAGACAGGAGGAGATCAGAGGTGTTTTCAGTGCTTTCCCAGGTCAAATCGCAATGCTTTCAAATAAATCATTAAAAAATATAACATTTGCTTTGTTATTTCCAGTATTTTACATAGTTAATGGATAGTCATGGTGCTGGGGCTTGAGACCAGTCATCAGTGACACATTCGGTCCCGTGATTAGATTTTCAGCATTTGTTCCGCGGCTGCTAGATGGTACAGGAAGTTTTCTGTTGCTGGTGGAAATCGCCTTTGCTTTAGGGCCTCGTAATTGAGCACTCGTTTTTCTCCATCATCTGAAACTTCTGAAAATGGAGCCAAGTTGGTGAAGATTTCTTTTGTTTTTAGGGAAATATCCTTTAATAGAACAGGAAAACATGCAATATGTCAGTATCAGAAAGTTTGAATAGTTCTCTAGAATTCTTCCTATTTTTTTTTTTTACCAGACTAACTTTATAAATTATAAAAAGAAACATTTAAAACCACAAGAAATAAATGTCATGGGTAATTTTGAGCAGCAGCAACAGTAGAGGGGGTATGTCATTTAGCCGCTTTTATTTTGCTTTCTAGGGCCACACTCTCGGCATATGGAGGTTCCCAGGCTAGGGGTCGGATAGGAGCTGTAGCCACCAGCCTGCTCCAGAGCCACAGCAACTCCAGATCCAAGCTGCATCTTTGACCTACACCACAGTTCCCGGCAATGCCGGATCCTTACCCACTGATCAAACTGGCAACCTCATGGCTCCTAGTCAGATTCCTTTCCACTGCGCCACGATGGGAACTCCTAACCTTTTTTTTTTTTCTTCTCTTTTTTCCATTTCTTATGCCACTCCTGTGGCACATGCAGGTTCCCAGGCTAGGTGTCGAATCGGAGCTATAGCCTCTGGCCTATACCAGAGCCACAGCAACGCGGGATCCCAGCCGCGTCTGCGACCCACACCCCAGCTCACGGCAATGCCGGATCCTTAACCCACTGAGCAAGGCCAGGGATGGAACCTGCAACCTCATGGTTCCTAGTCGGATTTGTTAACCACTGCACCATGACGGGAACTCCTAACCATTTTTTTTTAAGCCAGACCCATGACATGTGGAAGTTCCCAGGGCCAGGGATCAAACCTGAGCCACTGTAGAGACGACGGATCCCTAACCTGCTGTACCACAAGAGAACCCCAGAACTTCATTCTTTTTAAGGCTGAGTAATATTCCACTATAGGTATACACTACATTTTGTTTATCCATTCATTCAGACAGTGATGGACATATGGGTTATTTTTACCTTTTTTTTTTTTTTTGTCTTTTCTAGGGCTGCACCCGCAGCATAGGGAGGTTCCTAGGCTAGGGGTTTAATCGGAGCTGCAGCCGCCAGCCTACACCATAGCCACAGCAACATGGAATCTGAGCCGCGTCTGTAACCTACACCACGGTTCACGGCAATGCCGGATCCTTATCCCACTGAGTGAGGCCAGGGCTGGAACCCGCAACCTCATTGTTCCTAGTCGGATTCGTTAACCACTGAGCCACAATGGGAACTCCTATTTCAACCTTTTGAGTATTGTAAATAACGCTGCTATGGACATAGGTGCACAAATATCTATTTGTGTGCCTGCTTTCGATTCATTTTGATATATACCCAGAAGTAGAATTTTCAGATCTATACTAATTCTGTATCTACTTTTTTGAGGAACCTGGTTTAAAAATGTTTTTTCTTACCCGCTCCCTGACTCGAAGCACCCTCTCCCCCGGTATTGTTTTTAGAACAAATCTCTTCCCCAAGCCCTCTCTTGCCCAGGGTGAGTGACCCAGCACCTGCCACACAGGCTTCACTCCCCTTCCCTGACTGCCATTCCCTTTGGATCGCTGAGGACTCGCCACAGCTTGCATTACATCCTGGTTTTCTGGAATTTCCGTCGTGGCTCAGTGGTTAGCGAACTTGACTAGCATCCATGAGGACAGGGTTTGATCTCTGGCCCCGATCAGTGGGTTAAGGATCTGGCATGGCTGTGGCTGTGGTGTAGGCCAGCAGCTATAGCTCCGATTGGACTCCTAGCCTGGGAACCTCCATGTGCCTCGAGTGCAGCCCTAAAAGACAAACAACAACAACAAACCTGGTTTGCTGACATCATTAATTTATTCAAATATTTTTGAACCCCTGCGACATGCCAGACACTCTCATCCTATATTATACCAAGTCATCTTTGGATGAGTTTTAGTCCATGAAAAACACAGTAATTCAAAACTCGAATTTACACATTTTACCAACATTGTAAAGAATCAGTGTTTTCATTCTAACATGGATGAGGGGACGGGGGCGGGGGGCGGGCAATGATGATCGGGTAGGAGTCTCAGTAGCCTAGCCTGTCCTGTCCTATCCTCTCCTGTCAGCCAGCATCCTGGCCTGATTTCTCAGGATAACACCCACACACCTCTCCTGGACACAGATGGGCCACCAGCACTGAACAAAAAGAACACTGCTGCTGTCAGGTCCCCACCAAACCCCATGGCCCTCTTACCACCGGCAATTACATCTGTCACTATACTTGCTTGGCTTCAGCACCAGCCCCCTGCACCCACCTCTCCCTGGGAGCCTAGCAACTGATTGGCCAGGGTTGCTCATCCTCTCCAGGTCCTGCAGACCTCATCTGAGCAGCTATCCCCCGGCCTCTCCAGGCATTGTCACCCAGTTCACGTGAACAGCAAGCAGATAACCAGCCACTGCCCAGTGATACCGTTTGGGGACTCAGTCCATGGGAAGATGAAAGCGTTACCTGTATAACTTGGCTGTCTGATTTCTCTGGATCTTCTGCCGACTGGACAATTAACTGACCGATTTCTTTATGCAGTTTGCCCATTGTCATGGCCTCTGGTGAGATCAAGAAGAATATGTTGTGTGAACATTGAGAAGTTTACATAATTAAAAATAATCATCAGGAGTTCCCTTCATGGGTCAGCGGTTAACGAATCCAACTAGGATCCATGAGGATGAGGGTTCCATCCCTGGCCTCGCTCTGTAGGTTAAGGATCTGGCATTGCCATGAGCTGTAGTGTAGGTTGCAGACGTGGCTCAGATCCTGCGTTGCTGTGCCTGTGGTGTAGACTGGCAGCTGCAGCTCTGATTAGACCCCTAGCCTGGAAACATCCATGTGCTGAGGGTACGGCCCTAAAAAAACAAAAAAAAGCTTGATACAGAGGGGATTTTCAAAAAGCAACTGACAACCCCCCACATTTCCATCTCATTACTGCACACAAATATGACACAATAGGAGGTAAAGCATGATCATGATTTATATACTTCATGTCCAAAACAAAAATACACCAATACCAAACCAAAATTCTGATATAAGAATTCTTTTTTTGGCTACATCTGTAGCACGTGGAAGTTGCCGAAACAGCACATGGAAATCCAAGCCAGATCAGAACTTTTATTTTTTATTTTCTTTTTCTTTTTCAATTTTTTATTTCTAGACAAAACCTAATAAAAACTGATTACAAATAGGTTGTGATTTTAAGCCAAGAGTCTGACTTTCCTGTCCAGTTGAGCATTTACACTTATCTTTCTGGCAGGGATACTGTGAAAACAGCACTTCCTGTCAGTTCTGCAGAAGCAGCTCAACATTTAGTGTCAAGGCCTTCAAAAATGGGCCAAAGCAACAAGCTGTTACATTAATCATATAGCTTGCTGTTTTCTGCAGCAAGGAGGTTCATAGAAGTTCCTTTTGACACTCCGAGGGACAAAGTCCCCTAGAATGAGCCCGTTGTATAGACTCAGAGCAGTAGAGGCAGCAGGCAGTGGCCATGCTTTCTGGTCCTAACGCTGCAATAGCTCCCGTGGCACTGGCTGAAGCTAGTTTTCTATTGCTCTGGTGTCACAAAAGGCAGTGTATCCTAAAGATCTGATTCTATATTTTGAATTTTTCACCAGGAATATGTATTATATTTGTAATTTCAAAGCAAATTAAAAGAAAAAAAGATATATATATAAAGATAAAAGCAAATTAAAAGAAAATGAGTTCTGGTCCTATTACTTCGAGGCTGCTAGATAAAAACCTCACATAATCAGAACCTCATTAACAAAAATCCCTAATTGACTGGCATTTAGCTGCTCCCACTTTTAGAAGAAATGACAATACAAAAGCTGTTATCAGTAATTCCCATGTAAAACTAGTATCTCATAGTGTCCTGAGCTCAAAATGTATTTAATCCAATATTTTCTATGTTTGGCAGCTGTAATTTAGGACCTTTTTTTTTTTCCGGCCACACCTGTGCCATGTGGAAGTTCCTGGGCCAGGGATCAAACCCACACCACAGCTGTAACCCACTGCCACAGCAGTGACAGTGCTGGATCCTTAACCTGCTGAGCCACAGGGGAACTCCCTAGAACATCCTTTCTTCTTTTTTGTTTGTTTTTTGGGGGTTTTTTTTGGCTTTTTAGGGCTGCACATGAGGCATATGGAGGTTCCCAGACTAGGGGTCTAACTGGAGCTACAGCTGCTGGCCACAGCCACACCATCACCATATCCCAGCCGAGTCTGTGATCCACACCCCAGCTCACAGCAAGGCCAGATCCTTAACTCACCAAGCAAGGCCAGGGATCGAACCTGCGACCTCACGGTTCCTAGTCAGATTCGTTTCCGCTTTGCCATGACAGGAACTCCAAGAGCATCCTTTCTTATTAGCCCAAGATTGCACTCATTCCCTACTGCTTATGGAGACAGGCTTCAGAAAGAATCTCCATACGGGAGTCATATTCAACATTGTGGAGTGACAATGTCTGCACACTTTTTGATGCTCCTTAATTTCATTCTCCCTTAATGACTTAACAAAAATGGGGGAAACAGTGGTGTAGGACTTCCAAGACTAGGTCACAGAAGGCGCTGTGGTCCCCTCTCTCTTGAGTTAATAATCCCTATTGGGGAGGCCAGCAGTCACGTGGTGAGAACACTCAAGCTGCCCTCTGGAGAGGCCCGTGGGCTGAGGCCTCCTGTCAACAGCCACGTGAGTCTGCTTGGAAGTGGGTCCTCTAGCCCCAGTCAAGCCCTCTTTTGACTGCAGTCCTGGCAATATCTTGATTAAAACCTTATGAGAGGCCCTGAACCAGAACCTCCTAGCTAAGTCATTCCTAAATTCCTGCCCACCAAAACTGTGAGATAGTAAGTATTTGCTGTTTTAAATCACTAAGTTTCGCAGTAATCAGTTATGCAGCAATAGATAACAAATATACCTGGTTGAAATAGAAAAGTGGGGAGACAAGGTGAGTAGACCATTAATCTTAACGTAAACTGTGCAGCACCAGCACTCACATGTATCGCTAATGGGCTGGTCTATCAGAATGAGTGCTGTGTTCTAGACACATGAAAAGCCTTCCAGCCTCAGCACAGCAGGTAAGGCAGGCCCTCGAATACTGGTTTTAGAGAATCAGCCTGAAAAATAGAACCGCTTGGCTTACATCTTGTGTCAGCAACAGAACAGAAGATGATAGAGAACTAACCTTTTGCGAGCGGAGCAATGGTAATCTCACTATCTGCCAGATTCACAAACACATCGTACAGGTCTGATCTATTGCTCACCTCCAAGTCGACAAAGCCAGCGACGTAACCTGCATCAGAGAGGACCAGTGTGACTGGGGGAGGAAGAAATCACGTTGGGAGCACACGAAGAGCAGAGAGTCTCAAATCGCATCAGTGCTTTTCTTCTGGGGTTTCTCCTGGATAGTATGGTGGAAACGGGCATCACCTTCGCCAATTTCAGATTTGATACAACCAACGCTAAAGGAATCAGGGCAACTCAAGAATTAGCAGCAGTTCTTGCTGTGGCGGGACAGAGATCAGTGGTGTCTCTGTAGTGCCAGGATGCAGGTTCCATCCCCGGCCCCACTCAGTGGATTAAGGATTAGGTGGCCAAAAAAAAAAAAAAAAAGAAGAAGAATTGGCAGAATTTTGGAATTGGTGATAAGACAATCGTTCCCAGACTTTTGGGATTTCATAGAGCAGTACAATTTTTTAAAAAGTTTCTTGAAAGTTCCCATGGTGGTGCAGCAGAAACAAATCTGACTAGTAACCATGAGTATGCAGGTTCGATCCCTGGCCTCGCTCAATGAGTTAATGATCCTGCACTGCTGTGAGCTGTGGTGCAGGTCACAGACATGGCTCGGATTCTGCTTTGCTGTGACTGTGGCTGTGGCCAGCAACTCTAGCTCCAATTTGACCCATAGTCTGGGAACTTCCGCATGCTGTGGTTGCAGCCCTAAAAAGAAAAAAAATTCTGTAAGGACTAATTTTACTTTACTAAATGAGAACGTTTAAAAAAACATCAACTGCAGGAGTTCCTGTTGTGGCTCAGCGGTTAACGAACCCGACTAGTATCCATGAGAACATGGGTTTGATCCCTGGCCTCTCGCAGTGGGTTAAGGACCCAGCGTTGCTGTGTGCTGTGGTGTAGGTCGAAGATGCAGCTCAGATCCTGTGTTGCTGGGGCTGTGGTGTAGGCTGGCAGCTACAGCTCCAGTTCGACCCCTAGCCTGGGAACCTCCATATTCCATGGGTATGGCCCTACGAAGACAAAGATTAAAAAAAAAAAAAGACCAGAAAAAAAAAACCCAGTTGCAAAAAACCCCCAAACCTACCACAGAGCACCCAGACAGACACACTCATTTATGAGAAAACTGTGATATATGACAAAAATGACACTGCAGATTCATAGAGAAAGGATACTATTCAGTAATTGTTCCTAAGCCAAGTTGCTATACAAATGGAAAAAAAAATAAAAATAAAACCGGATCCCAAATTCACACCCTTCAAAAACAGTAATTCCAGAGAGTCCCCTTATGGCTCAGTGGGTTAAGGACCCGGCCTATCGCTGCTGTGGCAAGGATTCGATACCTGGCCCGGGAACTCCCCCAAGCCATAGGTGCAGCCCCCCAAAATAAATAATAAATAAATAAATAAACAAACAGCAATTCCAGGTAGATTAAAGAATAAATGGGAAAGAAAAAAACTTTTTAAGAAGTTACAAGAAAATAGAGCAGAATGTCTTTCTATCACTGGGTTAAAATTTTTCTTAAAGAAACACCGTGAAACCTGTAATATGAATGCTCACAGCAGCATTCTTTTAAAATGAATAACAAGAAAACTCCAAATGAATAAACTATAGTGTATTACTTAGCAGTGAAAATGAGTGGGGCTACAGACACTCATGTGAACATGAGTGAATTCCACCACAAATGTTAAATGTTGAGGAAAAAAAGAAGAATTTGTCCATCGTGCAATACGAGTCCATATACATGAATTAGGTTTAGTAAAACTAAACAATATGTTGTTGGAATTCCCTGGCGGCTCAGTGGGTTAAGGATCTGGCATTGTCACCGCTATGGCCCAGGTTACTCAGGTCAATGCCTGGCCCAGGAACTTTCCCCATGGTGCGAGCACAGCCAAAACAAACAAACAAACAAACAAAATATTTAGATGGTAAATTGGATGTGATGTGTATTTCACCACAGTTTTTTGGGTTTTTTTGTTTTTTTGCTTCTTAGGGCTGGACCTGTGGCATGTGTAAATTCCCAGGCTAGGGGTTGAATCGGAGCTACAGCTGCTGGCCTACGCCACAGCCACAGCAACTCAGGATTCAAGCCATGTCTGCAACCTACACCACAGCTCACGGCAATGCTGGATCCTTAACCCACTGAGCAAGGCTAGGGATCAAATCCGATTCATCATGGATCCTAGTCAGGTTCATTAACTGCTGAGCCATGAAGGGAACTTCACCACATATATATATTTTTTTAATTAAAAAAAATTTTAATAAGACATGCAGGGAGTTCCTGTTGTGGCTCAGCAGTAATATACCCTACTAGTATCCAGGAGGACACAGGTTCGATCCCTGACCTCACTCAGTGGGTTAAGGATCCAGCATTGCCATGAGCTGTAGTGTAGGTCGCAGACACAGCTCAGATCTGGGGTTGCTGTAGCTGTGGTGTAGGCCGGCAGTTACAGCTCCAATTAAACCCCTAGCCTGGGAACTTCCATATGCCGTGAGTGTAGCCCTGAAAACCAAAAAAAAAAAAAAAAAAAAAAAAAAGAGAAGACACAGAGATGTCCAATGGGCACATGAATAAATGCTCAACATCACTAATTACTAGAGATATGCAAATCAAAACCACAATGAGGTGCCACCTCACACCAGTTAGAACGACCATCATTGGAGTCCCACTGTGGTGCAAAGGGATTGGCGGTGTCTTGGGAGCCCTGGGACGCAGGTTTGATCCCCAGCACAGTGGGTTAAGGATCCAGTGTTGCCACAGCTGTGGCTTAGGTCACAACTGTGGCTTGGATCTGATCCCTGGCCCAGGAACCCCATATGCCACGGGGCAGCCAAAAAAGAAAAGAAAAAAAAAAAAAAAAAAGGAATGGCCATGATCAACAATTCTACAAATAACAAATGCTGGAGAGGGTGGATAGCAAAGGGAACCCTCCTTCTCTGTTGGGAATGTAAACTGATACAACCATTATGGAAAACAGCACAGAGATTCCTCAGAAAACCAAATATAGAACTACCATTGATCCAGCAATCCCACTCCTGGCCATATATCAGGACAAAACTATAATTCAAAAAGATACATGCACCCCTATGTTCATAGCAGCACTATTCACAATAGCCAAGACAGGGAAACAACCTAAAAGTCCATCAACATACGAATGGATTAAGAAGATGTGGTACATATAAGCCCAAATGTCCATCGACACACAATTGGATTAGGAAGATATATACACAATGGAATACTACTCAGCCGTAAAAAAAAAGAATGACATAATGCCATTTGCAGCAACATGGATGGAACTAGAGACTCTCATACTGAGTCAAATAAGTCAGAAAGAGAAAGACAAATACCATATGATATCACCTATAACTGGAATCTAATATACAGCACAAATGAATGTTTCCACAGAAAAGAAAATCATAGACTTGGAGAATAGATTTGTGGCTTCCCGGGGGGAGAGGGAGGGACTGGGAGGGATGGGGAGCTGGGGGTTAACAGATGCAAACTATTGCTCTCACAATGGATTTACAATGAGATCCTGCTGTGTAGCATTGAGAACTATGACTAGATACTTACATCGCAACACAACAATGGGAGGAAAAATTATGTATACATGTATGTGTAACTTGGTTCCCATGCTGTATAGTGGAAAAAAATAAATTAAAAAAAAAAGATATGGTACATATATACAATGGAATACTACTCAGCCACAAAAAAGGACAAAATAATGCCATTTGCAGCATCATGGATGCAATTAAAGATTCTTATACTTAGTGAAGTCAGTCAGAAAGAGAAACACAAATACCATATGATATCACTTATATGTAGAATCTAAAATATGGCATAAATTAACCTATTTATGAAACATACTCAGAGACATAGAGAATAGACTTGTGGTTGCAGAGGGGGAGAAGGAGGGAGTGGGATGGACTGGGAGTTTGGGGTTGGTAGATGCAAAGTATTACATTTAGAATGCATAAGCAATGAGGTCCTACTGCATAGCACAGAGAACTATATATAATCTCTTGGGATAGAACATGATGGAAGATAGTATGAGAAAAAGTATGACAGTATGACTGGGTCATGATGCTGTACAGTAGAAAATGACACAACACTGTAAATCAACTATAATAAAAATAAAATTTTAAAAAATTTAAGTGATAAACAACTGGTGGCAGTTAGCAAAGAAATGATAAATGCTAAATAATCCCCATAGGAATGCATTCACACACAAAAAATTCCACCTGGAGTTCCCGTTGTGGCTCAGTGGTTAATGAATCTGACTAGGAACCATGAGGTTGTGGGTTCGATCCCTGGCCTTGCTCAGTGGGTTGGGGATCCAGCTTTGCCGTCACAGACTCATCTTGGATCCTGTGTTGCTGTGGCTCTGGCATAGGCTGGCAGCTACAGCTCCAATTAGATCCCTAGCCTGGGAATCTCCATATGTTGTGAGTGTGGCCATAGAAAAAGACAAAAAGACAAAAAGACAAAAAAAAAAAAATTCCACCAGCAAAAAACAAACACAAACAAACCACCACCAGGTTAAAGCCTTTCCTCGCCTCCCCTGGAACATGCTGTCTACCTGGACACATCTGCAGGGCTTCCAGCTCATCGGCGTCCAGGTGCACATAGGAGTGAAGGATGGTCCAGTCCTGTCGATGCCACACCAGGGCAGGGAGAGTCCTGGGGGTCAAGGTGAGAATGCAGATAGTGACTGACCTGCACCCAAGACTCAGCCTGCCCTTCTCCCTCTGCTGGGGGCAGAAACTGCCTACCAGAGGCAGAGGGGAGAACAAATCCTAAACATGTTAACACCTCCAGGCTTCAAAGTAATGCAATGTTTGAAATACCACTTTTGGGGTCAAGATTGGCCACAAAAAACTCCAGGTAAAGTTTCAAAAGATCTCCAAGATGGCAAGGAGTGACATTTCTAAAGTGTTCCTACAAACACCCCACTCTGCAGATCACCACAGAGGGAGTCTGATGGGAGAATCCAAAGTGGCCCCAGAAAGCATGAAACTTTCTTTTTGTTCTTTTTAGGGCTAAACCTGCCACATATGGAGGTTCCCAGACTAGCGGTGGGTCAAATTAGAGCTGCAGCTACCGGCCTGCGCCACAGCCACAGCAACGCAGGATCTGAGCCGCATCTGCAATATGTGCCGCAGGTTGTAGCAACACCAGATCCTTCCTTGACCTACTGAGTGAGGCCAGGGATCGAACCCACATCCTCATGGATACTAGTCAGATTCCTTACCCGCTGGGCCACAGTGGGAATTTTGCAAGAGACTTTTTTGAAGTCTTGCATTTCATATTTAAAATTCCAGCCAAACTTGTGAACTACTTTGTTTTTGTACAAAGACCAAAATTTCACCCTCAGCCTAACACATTCTATCCCTACCAATGTGCAAAGGAACAGGCGACACAGTAACACACAGGGCCCCGAAATGGATGCCAACAAAGTTTACACTTTTTAGTGATAAGAGATCATACCTGGTAAACTCCTGGACAGCTTCTATTTTGGGGTGATAGACGACAATCCTTTTCTTTAGCATCAGTGCTGTGTGTAAGATAACAGTTTCCATTCCAAACTGAGATACAATGTCTTAAAACAAAATAAATTATAATGTCACTGTATTAAATATTATATAAGGAAATTAAGTTTTTATCAGAAATAATTATAATCATATAAATGCAAAATTATTCTTTAATTGGATCTTTCTTATTTATTTATTTATTTATTTATTTATTTGATTTTTTGGCCATGCCTGTGACATGTGGAAGTTCCTGAGCCAGGAATGGAACCCGCACCACGGCAGTGACCCAAGCCACTACAGTGACAATGCCAGATCCTTAACCCACTGTGCCATAAGAAAGCTCTGCAAAATTATTTTTAATACAGAGAACACGTTTAGGTAAATGTTGTACGTACAGAAGCACCTTTTCTAGTGGGTGGGCATAGCAATCCATCCACCTGCCCCCAGGGTGTGTATTAGTACAGTAGCTACACCTGCCCCCGCTAAGGGACTGTAGGCTGGCTGCAGAGATGAAGCCAGACTCACAGGAATGTAGACTTATATGAAGGGAACCACCATTTTCAGTGTCATGAAAGCCTAAGTTTTAGAAAATGTTCACTGACCCTCCCTCCAATCCACACACGTAAGTCCTTGAGGGACAGCTGGACAAACACCTAACACGTCAAGAGGAAGGCTCAGAAACCATACCAAACAGCAGGATCAACGGCAAAGACAGGCACTGTGGGAAGATGAGAATGGAGGCCAGTATCGGCCTTGGAGTTCCCTCCGCCTCCCTTTTAAGGACCCTGACGTCATGCCTAAGCCCTGGACAGGACTTTCCAGTGTGCAGAGAGGCGGGGAGTTAGACGGGGCGCTCTGGGGCAGGGCTTGGGCTCTCCGGATGGAAGGGGTCCCTCCCTGAGACCCAAGGGAGGGAAAAGGATGGCGGTCCGTGGAGACCTTGAGCTGTGAATTGCAGCTCACGGGTGAAAAAACCTTTGTATGTTAGCAGGTGGAATGGAAAGGGACGCCACAGAAGTCTGCCTTCCTGGCAGAGCTTGACCCACACAAGGAAACGTAGGAGCTGAGCTACCCTCCTGTGGCGGAAACAAATATAGCAGAGATGAAAAGATGAGAGACTGTCCTTGGCTTGGGGATTTTGTTTGCTGGGATGGGTTTTTGCTTGTTTTCTTTCTTCCTCTTTTTTTTCTTTTTACCTTTGATGGAGCCTGCAAGGTATGCTTTTCGGGCATCAAAGTCCTTGCTAAGGAAAGAGCCATTTTCTTCACTTTGGCAAATCCCCTTCGTGAGAACAGCGATGTAACTCTCCATCATTTTAACTGGGCTCCCGTGTTTCAGGTACATTCTGTGAGAAAGGACAAAAATCAATCATGATTCTACTTAGCATGACCCACCTGGAAAAATGAACCAAGGCTAGGCACGGGTACTTCCTAGAGAATCTAAGTCAATTTGCTAATACACTTCTGAATGCCTGAATCTTCCTGACAATTATTACTTCTATAATTTGAAAATGTATTTTAAAAAAACCCAAAACCACCACTTGACAAACCATCATCAATTCTTTTTTTTTTTTTTTTTAGGGGTGGAATCGGAGTTGTAGCCACTGGCCTATACCACAGCTGAAGCAACGCAGGATCCAAGCTGCGTCTGCAACCTACACCACAGCTCACAGCAACGCCGGATCCTTAACTCACTGAGCAAGGCCGGAGATGGAACCCATGTCCTCATCGATACTAGTTGGGTTCATTAAACACTGAGCCACGACAGGAACTCCAAACTGTCAACAATTCTTTGAAGTCAGCTCTCTTGTTACATCTGAGGAGGTCTACTGTGGTCCACTCTGGCAGGAGAATGAACTATGGACTTTGGTTTTTTTGCTTTTTTTTTTTAAGGGCTGCACCCATGGCATATGGAGGTTCCCAGGCTAGGGGTCGAATCGGAGCTACAGCTGCCGGCCTATAGCCACAGCCACAGTGACGCCAGATCCGAGCCATGTCTGTGACCTACACCACAGCTCACAGCAACGCCAGATCCCAGCCCACTGAGTGAGGCCAGGGATCGAACCCGCAACCTCATGGTTCCTAGTCAGATTTGTCTCTGCTACACCACGAGGGGAACTCCAGCTATGGACTTTCTGAGGCCCCATTGTTCTCAAGAATATTATATCCTTATCTCTTTTTGTGTCTTACATTCATAAATGGTGTTGTTAGTCATAAAAACTGTTTTATTGCTGGGATCTCCTTTGACAAGAAAGGAGCTTTATGCCTTGTTCACAGAGACAGTAGTAATTAGGTGTAGAACCTATATTTATTACCAAAGTTTGCAGAGGTAGCTATATTTAGATAATAAAAAAAAAAAAGAAAGAAATCAAACTCCTTTAAGCAAGTTCATGGTGAGAAATGCACATCAGATACATCCGACCGACAAGTGAAAACTTCCAGAAAATGCTGACAGGAAACTAGCCACATTTATAGCTCACGTGTGAAATCAGTGCCTTCCCCTGAAATCTCTTCCTGTGAGTAACTTAATCTAAATTCTGCTGGAGAAGCAGGACTGGGTCTACTGGGGCATTTTAGTAGCTGAAGGGATAGAACACTGAGGTGGAATCAAAATCACTGTTTAAGACAGATCGCTTGAAAAGTATATTTATTGTAGATTAAGTAAAAAAAATGTAATTATTTTAACTGCTTACTAAATGTTGTCACTCATCAGTGCTTGAAAATTATTTCAATGCACAAATCAGGGGGGAAGAGAACAGTGAATATGGTAAACGATCATATACGTAAAATACAGAGTTCCCTGGTAGCTCATTGGAATAAGGATCTCTTGTTGTCACTGCTGTGACTCAGGCTCTGCTGTGGTGCCAGTTTGATCCCTAGCCTAGGAACTTCCGCATGCCACAAGTGCAGACAAAAAAAATTTTTCTTTGCTTTTTAGGGCCGCATCCCCAGTGTATGGAAGTTCCCAGGCTAGGGGTAGAATCAGAGCTGCAGCTGCTGGTCTGCACCAACCACAGCCACAGCAATGTGGAATCCAAGCCACATCTGCAACCTGCACCACAGCTAAGGCAATGCTAGATGCCTGACCCACTAATCGAGGCCAGGGAATCAAACGTGCAACCTCACAGGTACTAGTTGGATTCGTTTCCACTAAGCCACGCTGGGAACTCCTAAAAAATTTTAAATTTGTAGTTCTCTTGTGGTGCAGTGGGTTAAGGATTTGGTGTTGTCACTGCAGTGGCTCAGACTGCTGCTGTGGTACAGGTTTGATCACTGGCTCAGGAACTTCCACATGCTGTGGGCATGGACAGAAAAACAAAAACCAAACCAAACAAAAACAAAACAAAATTTTTTTAATTATAAAAGGGGTTCATGGTAGTGGACCCGGATCTCACAGGGGGAATGAACCCTCCAGGCCGGCTTCCGTGGCCACTGCGAACAGCGCGCTGATGAAAGGGAGCGCCTCAGCACCGTCAAAAAGTATTTACATAACTAACTCAACACTGTAAATCAACTATCCTTCAATAAATATACGATAAAATAAAAAATAAAGGAAAAGTTAAAAAGAAAAGAAAAAAAGTGTCTCTGTGTGTGTGAACAGGCACATGTGTTCATGGAAGTGAGCAGGTGTGCACAGGATCACGTGGGTGTGGACACGTGCTAGAGCAAGTAGTCCAGTCTGGTAACGTGTGGGGACAAAGGGGTGGCCAGCAATAGCTTGAGTCCTCATTTCTCTTGTAACTGACAAGAGAAGCAAATCCAGAATGTGACAATGCCACGGCATTGCACAGCTAAGAAACCTTTTGGGCCTCCTCCTGGGCAGGAAGTGGTATCAAAGCAGCCTTGCCTTCTGGGTCCCAGTGAATTACCTCACCCTGACTCAACCAAAGGAAATGGGGGTCCAATGTTTGTTCAAAAACATCTTGGCAGTGTTTTTAATTCATGGCTTCTGGAGAGCACCCCTTCTAACAATAATAACCCCCCGGTGTCAGTGCCGTATTTGCAGACACCTGTTTACATTCCACAGTGAGCCACACGCCTGCAATTTATCTCATTGAGACCAAGAAGTCTTTCTTATCATTGCTGACTGCAAAAAAAGTAAAACTTCATTTTGTCAAAATACAACCCAACGTAAAACCTTAGGAGCATTCCCATTGAGGCTCAGCGGGTTACGAATTAGACTAGTGTCCATGAGGATGCAGGTTCGATCCCTGGCCACCCTCAGTGGGTTAAGGATCTGGTGTTGCCATCAGCTGTAGTGTAGGCTGAAGACACAGCTCAGATCTGGTGTTGCTATGGCTGTGGCGTAGGCTGGCAGCTACATCTCCAATTCGACCGCTAGCCTGGGAACTTCCATATGCCACAGATGCAGCCCTCCAAAAAAAAAAAAAAAAAAAAAAAAAAAAACAACCTTAGGTCATGGAACAGTATTCCTACTGTGTGTGCGTGTATGTGTGTGTGTGTGAACATACATAAAAATGGCAAAAGGCAACCATTTAGCAGGCTTACAGTGAGAAAAACAAAAACATACTCCCTTTATCCTCTCTAAAAAAACCTACTTATTAGGCATAAACCTGAAGGCTGAGGGTAATACAGAACACCTAGTTATGATTTTATCTAGTGATAATATTAGAAAAAAACCAAAACAGAACCCAAAACCCTGCAAAAGCCTTGATTAAAGAAAAAGCCAGTGTCTCTAGCATATAAGATTTCATTAATTCCATGAGATATACTAATCAAGGCAAAAAGTAGACTGGTACATTTTAGATAAATGTTTTCAACAGCTGGGATAAAACTGAAGGCATCCACTTGAATCACGATTAACCAATTAATCAGTTTCTCAGCTCCTCAGCATTCTAGCTACGAAATATTTTCCTGTGCTTTAACATAATTCAAAATGCCATTAACTTTCCCCAAAATGACTCCCACACAGAGATCTTAATGCAAATAAACCAGCTCACTACTTCCATCTTAAAGAAAGCTCCAGATTGGAAGTAAGAGAAACAAGAGACTGAAAGTGACTCAAGAGAGCCAGAAACAATAGCTGTGCAAACTGCTTTTTCTCCTCCCCTCTGCCATCTTCCTAATAAGAGGAACAGAATCATGGAAACAGAAGACAAAGTTCCTCTTTATAAAACAGTGTCCAAAGGGCCAGGAAAGATCAAGCTGGGGGAAAGGGAAGGCTGAAATATGCTTCCTCAGTGTGGAAATCTACTACGCAACTATTGAGTAAGATCTTCATTTTTGTATATTAGCGTTTAATACAGTTTTCATACAGACCTACACAATATCCTAGTGAAGGCGGCATATTTCTCTGGATTAAAATCTTTGGCGGTCAGAACAATAGAAAAATGAGTCACCTGTCCAAAACAAACAAAAAAAGTACACTCTTTAAAGACACTTTCATAGAATTAATCTTTATTACTATATTCTAACAAGCCTACCGTACAAACATACCAGCATTACAAGACCAAGATGTAACAAGCCCTCAGTGGTTCTTCACATGTGTATATACACACGCTAAAAACTACTTATATATATACATACAAATTTAGTTCCCTACATAAGAATGTAATGCTTTTAGAGTTAGAATTAATTTTTTCTCAAAAACATAAAAATATATCAAATATTAAAAATGAGAGTTTTTACTTAAAGCCCCTTTCCCTCACCAAAGCAGAACTAGGAATGCTATATTAGATCTATTACTCAGTGACTATTTTTCTTTAATAAAATAGAGGGATGGAAAACAACAAAAATAACAAAAACAACAAAAAAGTTTCAGTAGAATTCATACAGTAAAAATCATACAGGGAGTCCCGTCGTGGCTCAGAGGAAATGAATCTGACTAGTATCCATGAGAACACAGGTTCAATCCCTGGCCTCGCTCAGTGGGTTCAGGATCTGGCATTGCTGTGAGCTGTGTAGCTTGCAGATGCAGCTCAGATCTGGCATTACTGTGGTTGTGGTGTAGGCCGGCAGCTATAGCTAAGATTCGACCCTTAGCCTGGGAACTTCCACATGCCCCAGGTTTGGCCCTAAAAAGAAAAAAAAAAAAAAACTTCCAGTTTCCAAAATAGTCAATTCTCTGTAGAGTGCTATATAAGCTAAAGCGCATTGTTATAATAAACCTTTATTTATTTATATGGATCTATTATTATACATACAAATTTCTAATAATCATATACCTCTTATTTCCATTAATGAGTTTTTCTTAACAATTTTCTAATTATTCATCTCTGTTTTGTCTTAAACTTATTACAGTTTCTAAACTCTTGCCTTCCTGCTATTTTAAATGTAATTCCTTACATTTAAACAGGTACCTTGGACATGCGTCACACTATCTGGTGATTGGCTATAAAGTTAGCCTTGAAAAAGTAAAAGAAGTCTCTACCCAGAAATTAGCAGAGAACTCAGCCAGTTCTTTCCAATATTCTTTTCTCTGAAGAAAACCTGCTGGCTATGTGGGATTAGGAAATTCCATGAGGCCACGTGCTTACTGGTTTTCAGCCCCGAGAGTGTTCATACTAAGCGATGTGTGTTTAATATGACACAACGTCTACCAAACACATGAATTTCCTCGATTATCCTCTCTATTCCTATTATTTCTTTATTTATTTTTGGCTGGGCCAGAGGCATTCAAAAGTTCCCAAGAGGAGTTCCTGTTACGGCTCAGCAGTAATGAACCCAAACAGTATCCATGAGGATGTGGGTTCGATCCCTGGCCTTAGTCAATGGGTTAAGGATTCAACATTGCCATGAGCTGTGGTGCAGGTCACAGACAAGGCTCAGATCTGGTGCTGCCATTGCTGTGGTGTAGGCCAGCAGCTGCAGCAGCTCCAATTCGACTACTAGCCTGGGAACTTCCCTATGCCCCAGGTTTGGCCCTAAAAAGCAGGAAAAAAAAAAGTTCCCAGGAGTTTCCAAGCCAGGGATCAGATCCAGGCCACAGCTATGGCAACACTGGATCCTTAACCCACTATGCTGGGCTGGGGATTGAATGTGCATCTCAGCATTCCCAAGATTCCACCAATCTCCTTTCACCACAGTGGGAACTCCCCAAGCCAAGGACTGAACCTGACTGTAGCAGAAACCAGAGCCACAGCAGTGACAACACCAGATCTTTAATCTGCTGCACCACTGAAGAACTCCTATCTTCTCTATTCCTAACATGTGATCTATAAACAAATGAAAAAGTCTTCTTAGGTAGAATAATTATGTGCTTTAAAATAGTTTTTAGGGAGTTCCCGTCGTAGTACAGTGGTTAACGAACCCGACTAAGAACCATGAGGTTGCAGGTTCGATCCCTGGCCTTGCTCAGTGGGTTAACAATCCGGCGTTGCCTATGAGCTGTGGTGTAGGTTACAGAAACAGCTCAGATCTGATGTTGCTGTGGTGTAGGCTGGCAGCTACAGCTCCGATTAGACCCCTAGCCTGGGATTAGACCCTCCATATGCCGAGGGAGCGGCCCTAGAAAAGGCAAAAAGACCAAACAAATAAAATAAAATAAAATAAGTTTTTAGGAGTTCCAGCCATGGCACAGCAGAAATGAATCCAACTAGGAACCATGAGATTGCAGGTTCAATCCCTGGTCTCGCTCAGTGGGTTAAGGATCCAGTATTGCCATGAAGTGTGGTGTAGGTTGAAGACACGGCTCAGATTCGAGTTGCTGTGGCCGTGGTATAGGCCAGCAGCTGTAGCTCTGATTTGACCCCTAGCTTGGGAACTTCCATATGCTGCAGGAGTGGCTCTAAAAAGACAAAGAATAAGGAGTTCCTGTTGTGGCGCAGTGGTTAACGAATCCAGCTAGGAACCATGAGGTTTCAGGTTCAATCCCTGGCCTTGCTCAGTGGGTTAAGGATCCAGCGTTGCCATGAGCTGTGGTGTAGGTTGCTGACGTGGCTCAGATACCAAGTTGCTGTGGCGCTGGAGTAGGCCGGGTGGCTATAGCTCTGATTAGACCCCTAGCCTGGGAAACTCCATATGCCATGGGAGTGGCCCTAGAAAAGGCAAAAAGACAAAAAAAAAAAAAAAAAAAAAAAGACTAAAATAAAATAGCTTTTAATTAAGGAGAAATATTTCTTCCCACCTTTAATCAGAGTCAAAGCTATGAAACTACTTCTGCATTTCTACTCCATCCAAGTATAACCTGGGAAAGGCTTCTATTTTCTACACCAACCACAGGTTAGTCATATAATATACACCAAGAAATATGAAATGAATGAGAGTGAAATGTGAGAGACAACATTTCCAAAGAAAGTCATATATGTCATATTTTCCCAAAGCATCTCTGAATCATGAAGTCTAAAGCAAAAGGTTATTAGAATAATCTTATATCACTTAAAATATTTTTGGCTTTTTGACTTTCATACATACCTTTTTCAAAACGGAAGCATCTGGCACTTCCACTGTTGTGATATAAAACCAGGTTCTTCTGTACTGACCATAGACAAAGGGATGGAGAAGTCTGTTTTCATCTGTAAGGCAGCATTTTCGCAGCAGCAGATTCCTTAAAGTAGCTGTCGTGGAAGGATAACACCACACCCACAGAACTTCTCCATTTGTGTCCTTTTCTACGGTGGAAAGATGGTCACTGTGAGAATGTCAAACAGCAGCAAGGAAGTGAATTGATTGGTGACTCAGAAGCACTTCGTGGAATCAGTTTTAACAACCCGTTTTACAAAGCAACCCAGCGCATGTGACACTCCAAATTCTCACCTACCTGTCCCGGTGACATTATCTAGCTCTCCTGATCTTGAGTATTAGGCCAACTGAGTAAAAAGCGTTTCTAACAGATCATGAGGAAAATGTCGCCTTAGAAGTTTTAGTGAGGTTTTCCCTATCGCCTCCCACACAAATTCTCATCAACTTGTAATCATTTTATATTTGGTCTAGTTGAAATGTTCTTTAATAAATACAAAGAAAGCGTTTGTTGAAAACAAAGCTGGGGGAGTTCCCGTTTAGCTCAGCAGTAATGAATCTGACTAGGACCCATGAGGACATAGGTTCAATCCCTGGCCTCGCTCAGTGAGTTAAGGATCTGGTGTTGCCAAGAGCTGTCGTGTAGGTTGCAGACGCGGCTTAGATCTAGTGTTGCTCTGGCTGTGGTGTAGGCCAACAGCTCCATCTCTAATTCGACCCTAGCCTGGGAACGTCCATATGCCCTGGGTATGGCCCTAAAAAGGACGAAAAAGTAAAAAGAAAAGAAAACTAGAGATTAAGAAAATGGTGAAACTGGAGTTCCCACTGTGGTGCAGTGGATTAAGAATCTGACTGCAGCAGCTTGTGGTGCTGTGGAGGCACAGTTTCGATATCCAGCCCAGCACAGAGTGGCTTAGGTCGAAGCTGTGGCTCAGATTCAATCCCTGGCCCAGACACTTCCATACGCCGTGGGTGCAGCCAGAAAAATTAAAAAAATTAAAAAAAGACAATGGTGAAATCGCTGTCAAATCATACCATGAATTCGAGCTAAAACTGCAATCTACACCAAAGCTCCGGCAACACCAGATCCTTACCCACTGCGCCAGGCCAGGCCAGGCCAAGGAACAAACCTGCACCTCTACAGAGACAAGCCAGATAGCTAACCCACAGTGCCACAGAAGGAACTCCCTCTATATTTAAAATTTTAAAAATAATGGTTAAACTCATATATAGTTTCATCATCAAAGTCAACACATTAGTAACAAAATAGGAACAATTTGCTAGTAACAACAACTTGAGATAAAAATAGTCTAAACTTTAGAGAAGCAGGTACTGAACATAAAGCAGTAAAAATTCATTTGATCTATGGACCAAAAAAAACGACCATTTCTTATGGAAAATATCAAGTATATAAAAAAGTAGAGAGAAAGATAAAATGAATTCCGCCATCTCCATCACTCAGCTTCAGCAATTTTCAACACCTAGCCCTCCTTGGTTCATAAGGGGCAGGAGTGCCCCCACCCACTATTTTTAAGCAAATCCCTTTTAAATTCAAGTCAGCAGGAAAAATTTTAAAAGTGAACTGAGGAGTTCCGGTCATGGCTCAGTGGTTAACAAACCTGACTAGTATCCATGAGGATGTGGGTTCGATCCCTGGCCCCGATCGGTGGGTTAAGGATCCAGCATGTTTGTGGCTGTGGTGTAGGCCAGTAGCTACAGCTCCAATTCAACCCCTAGCCTGGGAACCTCCATATGCCTCGGTGTGGCCCTAAAAAGACAAAAGACAAAAAAGAAGTGAATTGAAATTATAAGTCAGCACTTTCTATACTGTTACCAGATAAAAGCCAGAGATTAGGAATTCTCTTGTGGCAAAGTGGATTAAGGATCTGTCATTGTAACCGCAGAGGCTTGGGTTGCTGCTGTGGCACAGGTTCCAACCCTGGCCCAGGAACCTCCACAAGCCAAGAGTTTGTGTCGGGTGGGGTGGGGTGGTGGAGTGTCAGAGTTTAACTCAAACTTGATTCAGAGTACCTTCAAGAAGGACAAAGATACCCGGGCACTTAGATATTGCTTTGAAAGTTTAAAAATCACATTAGAAATGAGTACAAGGGGGAGTTCCCGTCATGGTGCAGTGGAAAGGAATCCGACTAGGAACCACGAGGTTTCAGGTTCGATCCCTGGCCTTGCTCAGTGGATTAAGGATCGGGTATTGCCGTGAGCTGTGGTGTAGGTTGCAGACGCAGCTCGGATCCCGAATTGCTGTGGCTCTGGCGTAGGCCGTCGGCTACAGCTCTGATTAGACCCCTAGCCTGGGAACCTCCATATGTTGAGGGAGCAGCCTTAGAAAAGACAAAAAGACCAAAAAAAAGAAAAGAAAAGAAAAGAAAGAAAGAAATGAGTACAGAGGGAGTTCCTGTTGTGGCTCAGCAGTAATGAACACAAGTATCCATGAGGATGAGGGTTCAATCCTTGGCCTCGCTCAGTGAGCTAAGGATCTGGTGTAGGTCGCAGACAGGGCTGGAATCCTGAGTTGCTGTGCCTGCAGCTCTGATTTGACCCCTAGATGGAGGAACTTCCATATGCAGCATGGTTGCGGCCCTAAAAAAAAAAAAAAGAAAGAAAGAAAAATGAAAGGAAGAAAGAAAGAAAAGAGTACAGGAAGCTGTTCCCAGATAAAAGCACTCCTTTGATAGAATGAAAAATAATCTGCGACATTTCACATTTCCATCAATTTTGCTAAATCCAAGCAATGTTCTTGTGCACTAGGGTTCAGGGTATGTACAAATCTCAAGGGAGTACTTTTTCAAGGGACAGTGGTACACGGGAAACCCACATTAGTTCATTCAAGTAACCCCGTGCTCACTGTTGCAGTCGAATGGTTGCTTCAAATACCCACTCCTGAACCACACTGCACACGGCTCCAGCACACATTCCGGGCTGCCCAAGGATCCCAACGCACTTCCCTATTAATTAATTCCTCAAAATTAACTGGGATTCCACCCAATGTGATTATGTAGACAGCTGAGCACGACCTCCATCATAGGATGCAGGTGCTCTCCACCGGTAGGAGCTGGGGATCTGGGGCTAAACTGCAAGCGTCCCAGTCCTGGGTCGGCCACTTCCTAGAGTGCGTTCGTGCGCAAATGACACCCTGGGCCTCCATCTGCTCCATAAAGTGGGCGTCAAACAGTATCCAGACCCCCTGGAGCCGAGGTGAGAGTTAAACGGGAGACAATCCATGCATAACGCGCAGGCACCCCGGGCCAGCTCTTGGCTCCCTCGTCTTGACTCGCTCGATCACATGATCGGAGACAGCCGGGCGCCAGGCTAGCAGTCACGCGTGGCTTCCCCTGGATCGGAGGGACCCAAACCCTGCTGCCTCACAGACCCTCGGGCCGAAAGCTGCTCTCGGCCTAGTCCGGGCCCGGCCTGCGCAGCTGGGTCACCCTCCACGTTCCGGTCCAGGAGGAGCTCCTTCCCGGAACCTAGGAGGCCTCCGGGGTCCCCCGCCCCGTCGCCGGCTCTAGGCAGTCCCCACCCAAGGGTGCGGGAGCTCGGGCCCAGGGAGGCAGGCCCGGGCCCCCGCGCGGAGGAGGCCGGGCCCCGCAGCCGCCAGCCCAGGCCCAATAAGGAGGGGGCCGCGCCCTCCCCACCGCAGGCCGCGCGGGGGGCCGCGGGAGTAAGGGCTGCCGCAGGCCCAGGCGGAGATGGAATTGGGTGCGGGCCTGCGGGGCAGGGCGCCTGCGTCCTCACCGATCAGCCCGACTCCGAGCATCAGCTGCGGGTCTGTAGCCTCAGCAGCAGCCATCTTCCGCCGCAGCGCGCCGCTCCCGGCTCACAGGCCCCGCCCCCAAACGGACCCACCCTCCCACGGGCCCCGCCCCGTAGGCTCCCGCTCCGCCTCCCTCCTCCAGGCCCCGCCCCGCTCTTCCGCACTATCTTCCGCTCCACTCGCCTTCCTGAATTTTTCTAATCCAGATTTTCATCAGGCTCCTCCTCAGCCCACTCCAATCTTCACTCTTCTCAGGATTTCCTCATTCTACCTCTGCCCTCTAGTCTGGCTCAAAAGAGGCGTCCTGGGAGTTCCCGTAGTGGCTTAGCAGAAAGGAATCTGATTGGTACCATGAGGATGCAGGTTCCAACCCTGACCTCCACTCAGTGGGTTAAGGATTGGCATTGCCGTGAGCTGTGGTGTAGCTTGCGGCTACAACTGTGATTAGACCCCTGGCCTGAGAACCTCTGTATGTCATAGATGCGGCCCTAAAAAGACGAAAAAGAAAGAAAAAAGAAAATATGTTAAATCCGAAAGATTCTAGATATCCTGTCTTTTCTACTTCACCAAGGTCATTTGCTGAATCTTAAAGACATATACTTAGCCCAAAATACGTAATAATTTTCTGTAGTATTTGGGTTAAACTAAGCATTTTCCATTAAATTAGCAAGAATCAGTAACAGTTGATTTCCTTTGCTCAGTGTGCTAACATTTGCAAAACAGACAGTGGCATGGGGTAAAGGCTGGGAGGATGGGTACAGACATAACCACAGCAGAGGTTTTTTTGTTTTGTTTTGTTTCTTTAAGGGCTGCACATGCTGCCTATGGAGGTTCCCAGGCTAGGGGGTGAACTGGAGCTGCAGCTGCCGGCCTGCATCACAGCCACAGCAACTTGGGATCTGAGAGGAGTCTCTGACCTACACCACAGCTCATGGCAATGCTGGATCCTTAACCCATTCAGCAAGGCCAGGGATCGAACCTGCATCCTCAAGGATCATAGCCAGGTTCATTAATCGCTGAGCCACGAAGGGAACTCCTCACAGCAGAGTTCTTGCCTTTGACCACCTTACAACAGATGGGACAACAGAACAGGGGAGAGGAGAAATTCCTGCTGTGTCACAGCAGGTTAAGGATCAGGTGCTGCTCTGGCACAGGTCACAGCTGCAGCTCAGATTCCATCCCTAGTCCAGGAACTTCCATATGCCGAGGGAGTGGCCAAAAAAGGGGGGGGGGGGCGGGTAGGGAACATATAACTTCTGGGATGTCAGATGTAGAGATCCAAATTTGCAGAAAGGGAAAAAGGCAAAAAGTCTCAGAGGTGGAACAGGATGACAGCAACCGTGGCATTGCTTCCATTTGGTCCTGGTCATGGGCGGGGACCCAGAGCAGGCACTCTAAGTACTTCCTCTAAGAATGGGTTAGGGACAGTCCCTGTGGCCAAGGCCCATTGGTGCCACCTTAGTCTCTGGCACATTCTGGAGGCATTCCGAAAATAAACGAGGATGTAGATGATGAGGAATAGACATTAAGCAAAGGATTTGAGGGAGATGGTGGTGGGTACAGGGAGGAAAGGGGAAAAGCAGGCTGTGGCCAGATTTGGCTGGAGTGGGACATGGGGCTGGGGCGGGGGGGGGGGGGGGGGGGGGGGGGAGGTTATCTCTGGGATGGTGGGAGGATGACTGGAATTGACGCCGCCTTCCTCCCTCCCCTTTCACCTCCAGGCGCCATCAGACCTGCCAAACAGGTTCTCCAGAGTTAAGAGGAAGAAGCAAAGGGTGGAGAGAGGGGAGGCATCCCAACTTTTGGCAATAAGATCGACTGCTACACTGTTACAGGCGGCAGGAGCTGGGTGTAGAAACAAACTTGAGTTCTAATCCCAGCTCTGTGGCTGTGAAACCTCACTTACCATTGTCTGTCTTCTCTGGGCTTGTTTGCTTAGTAATCAAATGGAGCTAATCATACTTAACTCTGTGCCTGTCCTAATAAGGGTTGGACCAAGAAAAATATTTACCCTAATGTTATCAATAAGAGTAGCCTTATCAATAAATGAACCACTGGGTAGCTGAAGTCATGGTAGATTGGGCATTTAGAAAGTTTCTCCCCTCCCCTCTTCTTTGGTAGCGCATGTGCATGTGGCAGTTTCTGGGCCAGGAATAGAACCCACGCACACTACAACAGCATCTCTGCTGCAGTGGCAGCTCAGAAACCTTAGCCTGCTGCTGCCACAAGGAAACTCTCTCTTTATCTCTTTGACTGAGTATTAGTTAAAAAGAGTGCAGCCAAAACTGTAACCGAAGGAGACTTTATGCTTCCAGAAACATCTCAAGGAAAAGTATTCCAAGCAAAGGTAGTAGCTGTGGAATTGGGCTCTAAGGGACAGAGTGGAGAGATTCAACCAGGTAGCATGTAAGTTATTTTCCCAGAATATGGAGACACCAAAGTAGTTCTAGACAAAAAGGATTAATTTTTTAGAGATGGTGGCATTCTTGAAAAGTATGTAGACTGCAATAAATCACTGCCGAAACAGTGAAGCTGCCCATTCCACTGACGTTCTGAGATATTTCATCTCGTGAATAATTTCCATGTCTCTCTTTTATGATAAACTAATGCTACCCTCCCATAAAAGAATAGACTTGTGTAGGGGGTCCCCAAGACCACCCCCAGATTTGATGATTCTTGTAATCCTGTAAGGGGGACTTACAGGATTCAGCATACAGCTGTACTCATGGCTATGACTCATTACAGCTGGAGGGTACAAAGCCACAGCGCAAAGGGAAAGGCACGGGGGCGATGTTCACAGGAAAGTAAGCTCCAGCTTCCAAGAAGAGTCCTCTCGTGAGGTCACAGAGGATGCACTTAATTCCTCCAGCGACAAGTTGTGGCAGCACATGTGAAAGATTGTTAACCAGGGAAGCTCCTTAGAGACGCAAGGGTTTTATTGAGGGCTGGTCACGTAGGTACCTTCCGCCCAGCACAGAGCAAACTTCCATACTCTCACTAGGAAACAGGTGTTCAGCATAAGCCCCATTGTGTATGTGAGTAGTTTAGGCCCAGATGGTCATTCTCATCAATTCTGGAATTCATAGGAGTGCTCCTGACATCCAAGTTCCCAGACACCAGCCAAGGGCCTACCCTCCCAGCAGGCTTTTCTAAGGGTGCAGTCTCGGTTGGCTTCATCTGGTTTGCATGGCCTGCTGGCTCCTTGCTCCCCCACAAAAAAGAGTAAGAAGTCGCTGGCACTGTTGTGGATTTGGAAAATGCTCAAAATGCCTGGGCATGTCGATAAGGGACACCAACATTTGCCACAGATATTCCAATGTCCAGGAATGCCTCTTCTTTTCATCTGTTTCCATGACTGGATTTAATCAGAGATTAGGCATGTGCCAGCCAAGAGCTTCTTTGGGGTGGCAGCTCTTTGAAGGGATTCCAGGCCTGTTTGGGGATTGGAAAGCCACCTCTGCAAGGGGGTTCAGTCAACTGTCCTGACACTCTATCCTGATGGTTAACTGGTTTCCACCCTATTCAAGACTTCCAGAACATTCCCAAGAGGAATGCATCCTTCTTGTGTTCTCCGGTTCAGGATGCTGATGTTGGAGCCTGAGTAGATCCTAGGCCCCAAGAAACCCAGATTTGGACTGTGTCGCATTAAAAAAAATAGTTTAGTAAGAAAAATGAAATTAAAATTAATTCTGGGGAGTTCCCATTGTGGCTCAGTGGGTTAGGTACTCAACTAGTATCCATGAGGATGCGGGTTCAATTCCTGACCCTGCTCAGTGGGTTAAGAATCTGGAGTGGCGTGAGCTATTGGTGTAGGTTGCAGACTCCAGTTCAGATCCCACGTTGCTGTGGCTGTGGTGTAGGCCAGCAGCTGCAGCTCTGATTCAACCCCTAGGCTGCAGGTTTGGCCCTAAAAAGCAAAATAATAATAATAATAATTCTGGGAGTTCCCTGGTGGCCCAGGGTGTTAAGGATCTAGCGTTGTCACTGCTGTGTCATGGGGTCATTTCCACCTACCATGGGCATGGGCCAAAGATCAAATAAACCAAAAAAATTCAAAAATAAAAAATAAAAAGTCTACAGATAATAATTTCTGGAGAGGATGTAGAGCAAAGGGAACCCACCTACACTGTTGGTAGGAATGTAAATTGGTGCAGTCACTATGTAGAACAGTATGGAGGTTCCTTAAAAAACTAAAAATAGGGCTACCATATGAACCTGCAATCCCACTCCTGAGTCTATATTCAGAGAAAACTCTTAGTACGAAAAGATACATGCACCCCCCGCCCCCAATGTTCATAGCAGCCTTATTTACAACAGCCAAGACAAGGAAGCAATGTATGTGTCCACCAGCAGACGAGTTGATAAAGATGTGGCAAATATACACAATGGACGATTGCTCAGCCATAAAAAGAATGAAATAATGCCATTTGCAGCAAAATGGATGGACCTAGATATTATCCTATTAAGTGAGGTTGGAAAGAGAAAGAGAAATATTATATGTCACTTATATGTAGAATATTAAAAAACGTTATAAATGAACTTATTTACAAAACACGAAGAAACTCACAGACATAGAAGATAAACATATGGTTCCCAAAGGAGATAGCAAGGGAGTGGAGTGGGGGCTGGAGGAGATAGCTTAGGAGTTTTGGATTAAGACACACACACTGCTGTATATAAGACGACAAGGACTTACAACAGGGAACTAAATTCAGTATCTTGTAATAACATGTAACGGAGGAGTTCCCGTCATGGCTCAGTGGTTAACGAATCTGACTAGGAACCATGAGGTTGTGGGCCTCGCTCAGGGGGCTAAGGTTCTGGCCTTGCCGTGAGCTGTGGTGTAGGTCGCAGACACAGCTCAGATCCTGAGTTGCTGTGGCTCTGGCGTAGGATGGCAGCTACAGCTCCAATTAGACCCCTAGCCTGGGAACCTCCATATGCCGTGGGTGTGGCCCTAAAAAGACAAAAAAAAAAAAAAGATATATATATATATATATGTATATATATATATAAAATGAAAAGAATCTGAAGATTATACATATATAATGTATATGTTATGTATATAATATATATACCTGAATCACTTTGCTGTATAACTGAAACACTGCACTGTAAATTATATTTCAATTTTTAAAAAGTGGTTAAAAGAACAAAAAAAAAACGTCAACAGGAGTTTCTGTCGTGGCTCAGCGGTTAACAATCCCAAATAGCGTCCGCGAGGATGTGGGTTTGACCCCTGGCCTTGCTCAGTGGGTTAAGGATCTGGCGTGGCCGTGAGCTGTGGTGTAGGTCGCAGATGCAGCTTGGATCCTGTGTTGTTGTGGCTGTGGTGCAGGACACCAGTTACAGCTCTGACTGGACCCCTAGCCTGGGAATCTGCATATACCATGAGTAGGGCCCTAAAAAGACAAAAAACAAAACAAAAAAAAACCATTGGCAACAACAAAAAACCAAATAATTCTTCTTGTTACCTTCACCTTCTCTCCTTCTGTTCCATCACCCTTTTCCATGCCTCCATTCTCCCTGTCTCTTATTTCAGTCCTTTCCTACTTGAATCTCACACCCAACTTCTCCAGCTGTCCTCCCGATTACTTCATGTATTGAATGAAATATAAGTGGATAAAATGGGGAAGGAAAAGGGGAAATGTTTATTAGTCAACATCAGAATGGGTTTGCACATGAAGGGGCAAAAAGAGGCCATGAATATTTCAAGGGCTGATTATTTTATCTGTCTTGTATGTGTACACACGGAAATGATTTCTAGAGAGCTTATGTCAGGGACTATGCTAACAAGACCACATGTAGGATCTCATCTAAACCTCACAACAACCTCATCCTGTTTATTCCACAGATGAGAAAACTGAGGCTTGGAGCGATTCCTTGCCCAACGTCAAGTAAAATAGCAAAGCTGGAATTTGAAGCCAGAACTGACTCCAAATCCGGCATGCTCACAGGAAGCACTGATGTATTTATAATCCTAGTTCTCTAGGAAATGAAACATACCTCTAATTCTTTTTTTTTCCCCTCTTTCTCTCTCTCTCTCTCTCTCTCTCTTTTTTTTTTTTTTTTTTTTTTGGTCACGCCTGCAGCATGCAGAAGTTCCTGAGCCAGGGATCAAACCCATGTCACAGCAGCCATCCAAGCCACAGCAGTGATGTCAGATCCTTAACCTGCTGCAACACCAGGGAATTCCAAACATACCCCTAGTTCTGAAAACACCAATGTGGAGTTCAGTAACATGTCTCAGAGTCTCAACTCTCATGAGGCTCTCGCCTGAACTGTCTACATTTATGTAGTTACACCTTACACAGTCTTGTCCTTTTTTTCCATTGACCTGTACTTTAGTTTTCACTTCCTGCAAAGACTCCATCATTTGAAGAAAAATGGATTTTTTTTTTCCTCTATGAGTC
The DNA here is from genome assembly GCF_054392235.1 of Sus scrofa. Classification (NCBI taxonomy): domain Eukaryota; kingdom Metazoa; phylum Chordata; class Mammalia; order Artiodactyla; family Suidae; genus Sus; species Sus scrofa. The sequence continues at coordinate 151,675,983 of NC_139396.1, read as the reverse complement.
ATTAAGAGAAAACTGCTAAGGTCTCTGTGTTAGTTTTCTCCTGCTATGTAACAGGTTACCACAAATGGCAGCTTAAAACAATTAGCTTAAATTTCTTAGCTCTCAGGTCTGTAGGCCCCTGTGACTGAATCTCTGATCAGGGTTTTGCCAGGCTGAAGTCCGGGTTATGGCCAGGTTGCATTCCTTTCTTTCTTTTTGTCTTTGTTTCTTTTGTCTCTATTTTTCTTTCAGGGCCACGCCCATGGCATAAGGAGGTTCCCAGGTCCAATTAGAGCTGTAGCTGCCAGCCCACACCACAGCCACAGCAACGCAGGATCCGAGGCATCTCTGTGACCCACACCATAGCTCATGGCAATGTCAGATCCTTAACCCACTGAGCAAGGCCAGGGATTGAACCCACGTCCTTATGGATAACCGGCCTGGTTCGTTAACTGCTGAGCCATGACAGGAACTCCCAGGTTGCAATCCTTTCTAAGTTCATCCAAGTTGTTGACAGAATTCAGTTGTAGGACCAAGACCTCTGCTCACTGGTTGGCCCCAGGGTGGGGATGGGGGTTCTGCTCTCAGCTCCAAGAGGCTGCCATGCCAGTGTTCTGCCATGTGGCTCCCTCCATATACCCTCTCATGCTTTGATTCTCTTACCTCCTCTGCCTCTGACCTCCAGACCCAGATTTAAAGGGCTCATGTGAATACTTAGGCCCACCAGAGAGTCTCCTTTTCTTAAAGTCAAGTGTAACATATAACATAACCTAATCACAGGAATGATACACCATCATATTTATAGTTCCAGGTATTAAAAAGGATGCATAGAGAAAACCACGACTTGCAAAGACACATGTACTCCAATGTTCATTGCAGCACTATTTACAATAGCCAAAACATGGAAACAACCTAAAGGTTCATTGACAGAGGAGTGGATCAAGAAGATGTGGTACATATACACAATGGAATATTACTCAGCCATTAAAAAGAATGAAATACCGGCATTTTTAGCAACATGGATGGACCTAGAAATTATCATGCTAAGTGAAGTCAGCCATACAATGAGACACCAACATCAAATGCTTTCACTGACATGTGGAATCTGAAAAAAGTACAGACTGAACTTTGCAGAATAGATGCTGACTCACAGACATTGGAAAACTTATGGTCTCCAGAGGAGACAATTTGGGGGGGTGAGGGATGTGCCTGGGCTGTGGGATGGAAATCCTGTGAAATCAGATTGTTATGATCATTATACAACTACAGATGTGATAAATTCATTTGAGTAAAAAAAAAAAAAAAAAAAAGTATGCATACAGGAGTTTCTGTCGTGGTGCAGCGGAAATGAACCTGACTAGAAACCATGAAGCTGCGGGTTCAATCCCTGGCCTCAATCAGTGGGTTAAGAATCTGGTGTTGCCGTGAGCTGTGGTGTAGGTCGCAGATGAGGCTTGGATCTGGCATTGCTGCGGCTGTGATGTAGGCCAGGAGCTGTAGCTCCGATTCGACCCCTAGCCTGGGAACCTCCATATACCATGGGTGCAGCCCTACAAAAGCAAAAGCAAAAGCAAAATAAAAAAAAAAAAAAAAAGATGCGTATACAACAGAGAAGGGGGCTTGGAGGACATCTTAGAAGTCTTCCTCCACAGTCTCCATTGCTTTATTTCTTCACACGTCACACATTTACGAAATCTCTGTCCTGTGCCAGGCAAAGTTCTAGGAGTTGGAGATACAATGGTGGACAAGACAAACATGGCCTTTGAAAGTTTACAGTAAGACTGATAGTAACCAAGAAAACTAAGACAACTCCCAGATAGTGCTGGATGCTCTGCTGAGAATTAAAACAGGCTGGTCTTTCTATGTGAACGGGTGGTCAGGAAAGGGTGCTCAGAGGAGGGGCTAACACAGCAGATAACACAGGGCAGAGGTCCATGTGAAGACCGTCTAATATCCACAAACTCGAGATGAAAGCCCACACGTTCCAGGGCTCCTTCTAATCATGTTTAACACATTTCCCAGAGAAGCCTCTTTTCAAACCACACCCTAAACCACAATGCACAGGGTCTTACTCACTCTGCTTCCTTGGCTGTCATTGGTTTGTGTTGTTTTGGGCATAAACTCCTAAATTCCCAAGCAGGAGTTGGGTTTCAGGGCATGCCAACAGTGGCATGTGTGAGCATGTGTGCCAATTTCCACAAACAAGCCACTCTTTTTCCCTTCACCCTTCTTCCAGAGTTCTGGCAGAATAGTAATTGAAGACTCTTGAGTGTGAGATGCATTTTTTCCCAATAAATAACAAATATTGCTAGGCCACGTTACTGCTAAAAACACACTCAACTGATGAATCTGCATTCCAATGTTCCTCCTTTAAATATGCAGGACCCAAAGATTCAGTGAGAACTGTCTGGCATAGGCACAGGGCACCCCACATGTGCCCTTGGTATTACCACTGGTTAAAAGATTTCCAACCCCAGTTGGACACTTTTGTGATTAGGAATGCGAGGCTGTGCGGTTTTGGACCTTGTTTGTTATTGTGCAGTTGGAACCAACATGGTGCTCTGAAACAGACACTGAGCAAACTCTTTCTAGGGGTGACTGTGAGCTGGGCACCATCCATACACAAAGATGAACAGGCCAGTCACTGCTTTCAAGGGACTTCGAGGGTCACAGAGGAGACCATGCAGATGAGCAATTACAATATAAGAGCCTTGCATCAATAGTCATTTATTTAATAAATGCGTATTGAATGCTTATTCTGTGTGAGGCATTGTTCTTGGTGCCAGAGAGTAACAGGTGGAAAAAAACAGACAAAAATCCATGCCCTCATCAAACCTATATTCTAGAGGGGTAGGCAATAAAGAAATAAACTCATAGAATGTATTGGGGATAGATGCTGATAAATAAATGCTGTGGTGGAAAATAAAGACGAGAAGGGTGATGGGAAGTTTGGGAAGAAGGGATGTTACTATTACTCTAAAGATGTGAGGAGGACGTGGGGATGACAGCAGCGAAATGGAAGGACAACTGATGACTGGACTGCAGCTCCCAGTCAGGCAGCAGGGTTGTTCAAGTTGGGATCTCACGGTAGAATTAACCACAGGAGGTGGTGGCCAGAAAGGGGGCTTGACATCAAGATTTAGGAACCAGAGTTCCCACTGTGGCTTAGTGGAAACCAACCTACTTAAGATCCATGAAGGTATGGGTTCCATCCCTGACATTGCTCAGTGTGTTAAGGATCCAGCATTGCCGAGAGTCGTGGTGTAGGTCGCAGATGGGCTCGGATCTGGGGTGGCCCCCGTGGAGGGAAAAAAATGATTTGGGAACTGGGATAGTTAGTATGACAAGGTCTAGTGTGGGGGTTAATGACCATGGCCTGTGGGCTAAATTGGACCTGTTGCCTGTGCTTATACAACCTTGAGCTAAAAATGGTTATTTGTTTGTTTGTTTGCTTTTTCCCATGGCATATGGAGGTTTCCAGGCTAGGGGTCTAATTGAAGCTGTAGCCGCCAGCCCAGCTACAGCCACAGCCACAGCAATACCAGATTTGAACCCTGCCTGCAACCTACACCACAGCTCAGGGCAATGCCAGATCCTTAACCCACTTAGTGAGGCCAAGGATTGAACCCACAACCTCATGGTTCCTAGTCAGATTTCTTTCCACTGCACCACAATGGGAACACCAAGAAAGGTTTTTCACATTTTTAAATATATTAAAAAACAACAACAACCTGTTATCCCTTTAGCAAGAATAGTTGCTCCAAGAATTAAAGACATTGCTCTCTGGCCCGCAAGGCCTAATATATTTACTATCAGGCCCTTTACAGAAAAAGTGTGCCGACTCCTGGTCGAGACTGTAGGGTATCACCATGATCACTTACATGGGTGTAGAGCCCATGATGGTAGGTAGTGTTGGTGAGAGTGACAGGGCGCCATATCCAAGAGTCAAGGAATGAGAGGATATGCCCTGAAATCTGAAGACGCCTGTAGAGAGAAGACTGCGATGTGGAGGAATGACATGTGGTCTAGACTGATGGTGTGAGCATCGAAACTCAGAATTTCAGGGAGGAGAGAGAGAGAGAGGGATGGAGAGGGAGAGAGCGGGAGAAAGCTCAGAAAGTAACTAGCAGGAAGAGTTAGTGGGCCACTGACCCATCTCCAGGCAGAGTGGTTAGAGAGGAACACAGCCACCCCTTGACAGGGTTGCCAGGACAGCAGAGTGCTCAGGGTTAGCCTGGATAACGGAGCTAAAGGTGGCCTGAGCAAAGAGCACAGGCAAAGGGTAGTTAAGTCAGCCCCTGGCTGGCAGGAAAGGCTTTGCAGAGGAAGCCTCTGAGCTGAGGCTTGAAGTATTAGCAGGAGTCAGCCAGTGGTGGGTAAGGGATGGAGGGATATATACAAACAGGAAGCATGATATCTTTGAACACTGACCTCAGAAAATTATGAATGAGGAGTTCACCGGTGGCACAGTGGGTTAAGGATCCAGTGTGGTCACTGCCATTGCTCAGGTTGCTGCTGTGGCAAGGGTTCCATCCCTGGTCACATGCCGTGGGTGTGGCCAAAAAGGAAAAAAAAAGAAAAGAAAATCACAAATGTACTCAGCACAGCTGGAGGTTCAAAACCAGTGCAATTAGGAGCTTTGGGTGAAGAACATTATTGTTTCTTCTTTAATATTTGCATGTTGAGGTTTAGGTAAATTGAACACTCCATGCAGATGGGTAGATGCGCTATGACTCAAACAAGACACATTTTAGACTTTAAACTTGTTACCTCCCCATGAGCGTAGTAGTAGGAAATTGTTCTATATAAATGTTTATGTAAGGATTTATTAATTTCTCTCTCCAGCACTTTTTGAGAGCATCCTATCTGTCAGATGCTCTGCCAGCGGCTGGGGATACACCTGGTGAGCAACACCAATAAGGTCCTTCCCTTCTTGGAGCTTACCGTCTGCACGTAAGTACATTGAAGTATGGTCCGTTCCAAGACAGGATGTTGTTTTTATTTACTTTTTATTTCTGGCCACCCCCGCAGCATATGGAGTTTCCTGGGCCAGGGATGTGGAAGTTCCTGGCCAGGGATCGAACCCTGCGCTGCAGCTGTGGCAAGGCCACTGGATCCTTTAACCCACTATGCCACATGGGAACTTGCAGACCAGATGCTACTGATGCTCAGTGCCTTGGTATCTAATCTGGGGGCCAGGGAAGAATCCTGGCAGAAATGACCTTTACTGTGAAGGAGAAACAGGTTGTTGCCAGAGCAAGGAATGGGTGGTGGTGAATTTCCAAGTGTCATGATGGCGTGCCTTGGGTTGCAGGTAGGATAGGACTCTTTAAGGTGCTGAAAAACATTGTGTGTGATGAGAGACAGGCCTGGAGAGATGATGGGGGCCTGGACTGCAGTGGGGTCTCTGTCTCCATGGAGCTTCTGGTGAGTGTTCTAAATCTTCCTCTCTCTGGACTGCAAAATCTGAGAAGGCAGGAACCAAGTCTGTCTTGTTCACTGCTCTGTACATACCCATTGCGTGCTTACTTCCAGAGCTGAAAACATAGTAATGGTTTGTTAATAACAGGTTTTTCTTTTCTTTTCTTTTTTTTTTTGGCTGCACCTGCCACATGTGGAAGTTCTCAGGCCAAGGACTGAATCTGGGCAGAGCAGCAGCTTGAGCTGCTGCAGTGACAATGCCAGATCCTTAACCCACTTCACCACAAAGGAACTCCAATAATAGTTTGTTGAATGAATGTATAACTTCAAAACTTGGTTTACTGCTGCAATTTATTATGTTCACCAATATAAATGCCTTCCTTACAGTATTCTTGGAAACAAAATGATGAAAGTGAAAGCATTTTGTGAATTGTAAGACACCATACTTGTTTTAAAGCTGTAAGATATTATGTTGCAAATATGTATAATAGAGTACTTCAGTTGCGCCCTTAACAACTGTTTTTTTGAGAATCTTATTTATTCCACTCCAGTTGGGAAGGCCCTCCAAAACACTGTATTTGAGAAATTATCCAGTCATCTATAGTACAAAAGTAGCTTGATTAGGGAAAAAAACCTTCATCAGACTGATTACTTCCTTCTGCCACTTCCTCAAGTGGCTTTTAGCATATTCAGGTTGCTTGTTTTCTACTAAGTGAGCATTAATCAACAGCAAGTAATTACGCTTTTCTCCAGGCCCAGAATAGATCCTATCTTGTCCCTCACTGTGTATTCATCTATTTTCACCAGTGAATCATCTTCTCCTTGAAAGCAGGCATCTTGCATCTTTTTAGCCCTGGCATCTAACTTTATGGCTGTTAGCTGGTACTGAATACTTGACAGTTGAACGTAATAGGTAAGGTTTTTGTTTTTTGGGTTTTTTGGTGTGTTTTTAGGGCCACATCTACGGCATATGGAAGTTTCCAGCTTAGGGGCTGAAGCAGAGCTAGAGATGTCGGCCTACACCACAGCCACATCAATGCTAGATCCAAGCCTCGACTGCAGCCTACACCACAGCTCACGGCAACACCGGATCCTTAACCCACTGAGTGGGGCCAGGGATGGAGCCATGTCCTCACGGATACTAGTCGGGTTCTTTACCTCTGAGCCACAATGGGAACTCCTTAGTCAGTAAATTTATCCTGGAAATTGGTATTATACATTTATTCATTCAAAAACATGGTAATAGACTATAAATAAGTTTATCTAATGCACTTAAACGATTATTGGCTAGTATATCATCAAATGCTTCACATGCAGTCTTCTCTTGGTATCTGGTGGTTCCAACCCCCACTACAAATCAAAACATGCAATGTTCAAGTCTTACAGAAAATGGCAGGAGGTCCCCGTTGTGGCTCAGTGGTTAATGAATCCGACTAGGAACCATGAGGTTGCGGGTTCCATCCCTGGCCTTGATCAGTGGGTTAAGGATCCGGTGTTGCCATGAGCTGTGGTGTAGGTTGCAGACGCAACTCAGATCTAGCGTTGCTGTGGCTCTGGCGTAGGCCGGCGGCTACAGCTTTGATTGGACCCCTAGCCTGGGAACCTCCACATGCTGCGGGTGCGGCCCTAGAAAATACAAAAACAAAACAGAACAAACAAAAAAACAAAAAAGAAAATGGCATAGTATTGGCATGTAATCTATATCTGCCTGTATACTTTACCTTTAGATTACTTGTAATACTGAATGCAATGTAAATCTATGTAAATAGTTGCCAGCAACAAATTCAAGTTTTGCTTTTTGGGAATTTCTGGAATTTTTTTCCAAATATTTTCAATTCATGTTTGGTTGAATCTGTGGATGCGGAACCCCATGGGTGTAGAGGGTCAACTGTACTTATTAAATAACTTCAAAGAAAAAAGAATGAAGATGTAGAAATACTGAATTTCATTTTACCTCCGAATATTCTAGTATTTTTATTCTTTCAGGTCTACCAAATAATTGAGTTATAATAATCATTTTACCATTTTCTTTGAGCTATAACAATGGAAAGGTAAGAAAGCTTTCTGGTTGGGAAGCAGAAAGATACTCAGGGCAGGTTTCCTTTTATTTTATTCTGTTAACGTGTCTCTATGGCCTACTGGGTAATTTTCTAGCTATAGCATTTAAAAGCTATATTTGCTCTTATGTTTAGCTTTTAAATTTTGACTTAATTATTATATACACAAACAAGTCTCTTGATCCTGCCCCATAAAACAGTTCCTACAGCTTCTTAGTCCTTATTGCTCAACCCTGCTATTGTTTTTTGAGAAGCACAGACATTGACAGATCTGAGCATTTTGGAGGGAGAATTCTCTGTTTTTTTTGTTTGTTTGTTTGTTTGTTTGTTTTTTGCTTTTTAGGGCCACACCAGTGGTATATGGAGGTTCCCAGCTAGGGGTTGAATCGGAGCCACAGCCACAGCCAAGCAGGATCCCCAACCCGCTGAGCAAGGCTAGGGATTGGACCCCCAACCTCATGGTTACCAGTCAAATTCATCTCCGTTGCGCCACAACAGGAACTCCCCTGAAATTAATTTTAAAATAAACTTTTTTTCAGAATTTGTAATTTTTTTAAATGTCTGCATTTCCCAACTTTTCTTTTTCTTGACAGGAAAGTAGGAATTTTTTTTTTTTTTTTTTTTTTGGTCTTTTTAGGACCACACCAGCAGCAATGTGGAGGTTCCCAGGCTAGGGGTCAAATAGGAGCTGTAGCTGCTGGCCTATGCAACAGCCACAGCAGCACGGGATCCGAGCTGCTGTCTTTGACCTACACCACAGCTCATGGCAACGTGGGATCCTTAACCTACCGAGCTAAGGCCAAGGGATCAAACCCTCGTCCTCATGGATGCTAGTCAGATTCATTTCTGCTGGGCCGCAAGGGGAACTCTGGAAAGTAGGGTTTATTGATGGGCATAAGGAGGACATGAGTGCAGGGCCCACCATTTGTCCAGGCGCCACCGTTAGGGATCTTTTGACCACAAAGCCATCCGGGATAAGCTGCTTTTCTGTCACCATGTTTTCAAATTTATCCTCATTATACTTAGTACATCTCCACTTCTTGGAGATGTGGCTCTTCTGGCGGCCAGCAAACTTGAACTTGGCCTTGCATAGGGATCCTTGTTCTGCAGCTTTGGTGCAGGTGGACATTATAACTTGAGCAATGTGGACCCTGGCCACTGTGCCCTGGGCTTTGCAAAGGCACTGGGGCATACCTGTCTGGAGCCTACATAGGGGACAGCATGCCTATCATGAATGTCCACTGGAAAGGGTTGTCTCCTATATCCCCTAGGGCAACCCAGACAAGCGACAAACTGCAGACATCACCTGGCAGGCTGCTGTTTGCAGCCACTGCACACAGGGCCCCAACAAAGAAAAGAGAAATTTTCTTTCTTCACAGTGATAAAGTTAAATAGAACAATCTTTTTTTATGAGGCAAAGGAATGCAGGGGAAATGCTTTCTGTGCGCAGGTACTGTAGTTTCCTCACTCCTTAATGTAGCACTCTCTCAATTCACATATCCCATCTATTATTACAAAATGCGTAATAAATTTGCAACAATTTATTCCACTGGTGCTTTCTGAATTTTTCTTCTGAACTCATCTTAATTTCACACAAGGCTTGAATGGTTAGCTTCAGTGTAAATGGCTTTCAAGTTCTACGTACAATGTTTTCACATTAAAATTATTAATCAATAATAAGACTGTAACAAAGGGCCTGTTATATATGGATTTTTTTCACTAACACTCATTTTTCCTACATGTGTTTACGATATGTGCTGAATATAAAGGCAACAACACTCGCATATATTTTCAAATATTTTGAGGGTCTGTTTTGCTGCAGGTCTTTTTGTCCCCTGTCAGACTGTTGTTAACAGTCTATTCCCATCCTTCAGGTCTCGGCTCAAAACTCGCCTTCTCTGAGGGACCAGGCAACCTCTGTGTCACCAGCTTTAAAATTTTACCTAGATATGAAATAAGATCGCTTATTTGTTTAGTTATTTATTACATCCCTCCTCATGCTAGTCTGCCATGTGACAGGTCACCACAATCTCCCAGTGGCAAGTATTGCTGGCCTAATATCTGCCCAACGTATTTTTGTTAAATGAACCAATCTGGCAATTAATGCAGCCAAGTCAGGCCATTCCCTAGGCAGAGCGACCTGACGGTAACTTCGAAAAACTTTGCATAAATCAAGTTAGGGACGACTCTATGCAGACACCTGCCTTCTCGCCAGCCAGAAGCTCTGACCCAACTCTCACCTTGCCCACTCCGATTTTCGCTCCAGGAGCGAAAGGCCTGACAACCGGCTCCCTAACGTTTCCCAGCGGAGTCCCGAAGAGGCGACGGAACTCAAGGACGCCTGCCATCGCCACGTCAGCGGGCACGCGTGACGCCAACGCGCCTGCGCGCGGGGAGAGGCGGTGCGTGCGCGGAGACCCGCCTCTACATCCGGGGCCTCGGCGGCGGCGGCGCCGCCGCGCGGGGGTCACGTGGCTTCTTCCTTTCCGTCTCTGGCCGGCTGGGCGCGGGCGACTGCTGGCGAGGCGCGTGGAGCCTCGCGCTGGTTCCCCTTCGTCTCCTCTCCCGGCCCGGGCCCCTAAGGAGTTCGCTAACGCCGGGTGAGCTGAGCCTGCCGCCAAGATGCCGGCCTACTTCCAGAGGCCGGAAAATGCCCTCAAACGCGCCAACGGTGAGTAGGGGATCGGGGCGCGCCGGGCTGGGGCGGCCCGAGGCCTGGGAGGTCGCGGGGCCGGGGACTGCTTCTCTCTGCTCTGCTGCCCGCCTGCAGCTGCACAGGAGGCCGATGCGGCCTGCCCGCCACCGACCCAGCCCGTGGTTGGGCATGTTGCCTCTTTCGCTCCAACCGACGTGGGGGTGAGAGGCGCGCAGCCCGGAACCGTCGCTGTGGGGACCCTACTTCCCCCCGCCGCCGTCTGGGCCGCAGCTCCTGGGACAGGCCTACCCGGGCCGGAGCTTCTCCCTTCCCGCCTCCGCTTGGCCCTCCAGACCACGGGCTTTCTGCTGAGGCTCCGCGCCCCCGGCCGCCATCTGGGAGTGCCGGGGAGGAGGAAACATGGCTCCCTCCCGGGGACAATGCACGCGAGAACCTCGACTCCACCTCCCGTCCGGCCGGGAGCCGGCGGTCCCACCTCCGGCCCTCCCGCTGACACCTCCGGGCGCCCCCCCCCCCCCCAATCTAGCGCCTCGCTCTTCTGGGTCAGGGTCCACGTCCCTTTCCCCTCTGGCCACTGTCTCCTCTTCGGGGACTCTGACCCATTTAACTGGTTTCCTGTGTTTTCTGGCATTGATTATTGGCAGTCAGCAGCTTACTTCGACTCTCAGAAGTTGGGACAGAGTTAATACTATGAGAGAGACTTCAAGTTCTCTCGTAAAGATAACGAAAGTGAGGCCTAGAGAGACAGATTTGTCCAAGGTCACTCTGGGAGTTAGTTGTTGAGCTTGGAGACCAAACCAAGGTTTCTTAACTTCCAGATCGGTCTTTTTTTCCCCACCATGGCACTGCTGCTTGCGATTTTTATTTCCGTTTGTGTACTTAAGCCACTGGAGCTTTTGGGAAACTTGTGTGTGTGCCGGTCTATTCAAGAGGCATTTATTACGTTGACGTTATGGAAGTGCAAATCTAATATACGTGCCTCTGGTCTTAAACAACTTTTATTATTATTTAGGGCTTATAAGTGTTAGTGTATCCATTGCTCATATTTTCACCTTTCCTCTACTCAAACAAGGGTTGGTTCTCATCTGTACTGGAGATGAATATACCGTGTCAGTCACAGTTTTATGCTTGCGAGCTTATTTTGTTAGTTTGAAAATCCTCTTATGAAAAGGTCAGTTTTAGTCTGTATACAATTATTACTACTGATAATCTGTCAGGGCTAGAGATCTCTTTGTCACATGCTTGTTATTTTAACCAGAAGTAACAATTTGGGGGAGACGTAACAGTCTGTGGAATAGGATAATGCCACATTCTGTGGAATAGTGTAATTGTTTTAAAAACCAATTATTAGAACAGGCAAGAAGTTTAAGGATGTTGATTAACTTGTAGGAAAGAAAATAGAGTGAAATGGAGATTTAACCCTACAAAATAAACTAGCAAAGTTTGGAAAAATTCTTTTGATGTTTTGAAATTTAGAGAATTATTATCAGGGTATACCAAATGGCTTTGGTGAAATTACCGCTGTAATTGCCATGGCAGATCTGTTTTATATGGTCTTTTGAATGCTTTACCAACAGGCATTTTTGCCTCAGGTTAATAGGCTGAAGCAGTGTAATCTCGATGGCCTAAATATACTACATATGATGTGTTCAGGCCTTGTTTCCTTCACTCTTCCCTTCTGAATCTTTAGGTGAATTTACTGTTTCAATAACTTACTTAAAATTAGAAGGGCTATATGATGTGTGACGTCTTAATCTTTTCAGAATTTGAGTTGAAATAGGTTTGGTTTATGAGGGACAGTTTGGAGAAAACATCTGAAATTAAAGTAGGCAAGATGAAAAAGGGACACTGGGATGGGGATGGGGATTTGAATTTTGTTAGTGTGGGTTTCGAAAAGGGTTGTATTGACTCCTTGCTGCAGCCCTTTTAAGGTGTAGGCCGGGTGCTTATGGTAGTGATGCCTTGCATTCAAGTCGTAGTTTCTGTATTTTCGATCTTGTGAACTAGAGCCCCCTTAGTGTGGCACTGCTTAACAACACTTTAAATAGGGTGATCAAAGCACATTTTATTCTAAGGGAAATATTCTCATTTTATCTATAACATTTGTAATCTCAATCACATTTAGAGCTCATCACATTACAATATCTTAATAAAATGTGAGTAAGTTTTAACTGTGGAATAGTCCTTCACGTCACCCTCAGTCTGTGTATCAGAGCAGTGTTTTTGGAAACAATTGGGAAAAAAATCCCTCTGGGAAGATGAGAACTTGGCCCAGCAGCTACAGGCAAGAAACTCATATTCTGTTACCATTTGAAAAAAGCTCTTTTTCCAGTTTAAATTGTTAATAATGCTAAATTAGTCCCTTTGACACTGTAAACTTGCACTCTACAGCCAATGCTTTTAAAATAAATAAAGTTGTTATTAAACTCACAAATTCTGTAACATTATAGCTTGCGTATTTGATCTGTTGCACAAATAAGTAAAAATGAAGGGCTGACCTAAGCTTTTTCTTTATAGATAGATACATAGTTTCATTCATTGTATCTTCAAGGTAAATTCAGAATGCCCACCCTCCTAGTAATAGTTTGTAATTTCAGATTTTAATTTTTATTTCATGAATATCAGTCTGGAAATGAACATTTCTTTAAACATTGCAATAGAACTTTTAGTGTGTGGTAGTTTTTTCCAGCCTCAAGAACTCCTCGTCTGCCTCACCCCTCCATTGGATAGATGATTTCAGAAGAACTAAATCCTTAGATAAAAGGATAAAGACAGGAACTTACCGTCTTGGATTATCATGAAACTGAAACTTGTTCCCATTCCAGTTTATTTAAAAATATCCTTGTATCTTTTTTTTTTAACCTTGGTGATGTTACTATATATTACTTTTGGCCTGTGAAAATTCCTGGGCAAGGGATCGAACCCATGCCATGCTGCAGTGACAATGCTGCACTACAAAGGAACTCCTAAAGAAAAAGTTTTTTAATGCATTTTACTTTGTTGTTGTTGTTGTTTTTTGTCAATTTGCCTTTTCTTGAGCCTCTCCTGTGGCATTTGGAGGTTCCCAGGCTAGGGGTCTAATTGGAGCTATAGCCACCAGCCTATGCCACAGTCATAGCCATGCGAATCCAAGCCGCGTCTGCAACCTACACCACAGCTCAAGGCAACACCGGATCCTTAACCCACTGAGCGAGGCCAGGGATCGAACCCGCAACCTCACGATCGGATTTGTTAACCACTGTGCCATGACGGGAACTCCTTTAATGCATTTACTTTGGCTTGTTTGAAACTATTGTTTCAGAGTTTGAAAGTATGAGATTTAGAATCATAAATTTCGACTGTTTAGGAAATGAAAAGTACTTTTAGTTCTGTCACCAAACAAGACGTCTTATTTTTGAAAATGACATTAAAATACCTCATTTAAAAATAAGGGATTGGGAGAATGAAATATTTTTAGACAGTTTAGTATTGTGTCATCACATCTTGCTGGGGCCAGCTCTTTAACTTTCTTTGTGCCGATTTTGTGTTGCAACATACTGGCAGTGCTTATATACAATAGTGTGGATTTAAATCAACAGAAGATTGGGAATTGGATATGCTAGGTCATTTTGGTGGTATTGCTGTGGTATTCTTAAGGTATAGAGGATAAATTTAAAAGCATTTACTCCCAAATTTTTGGCTGATAGTTTTGTTAAATAGTTGTGAAAAGCACTTAGGTATTGTTGGATTTTAAAATAACCTTGTATGCATGCTCCAGGGTTAGGGTTAGGGATGGCTAGGTCCTCTTTAAAACAGAAAAGACTTATTCCAACAAAGTATCTAGTTGTATTATATCTGTTTCATTGCTGGTGGGGGGTGGTGGTAATTGACTCAACTGAAAATAGCCTTTCTCCCATATTGGTAGGTTTCATGTTGAGACTGTTAACTTGAAGTATTGAAGAGGGGTTTATATTATTTGCGTGTGAGGAATATGATTTGCTATAATAAAGGATGAGGTAGGATATTGCGGGGTATAGCATGCGGAAGTTCCTTGGGCCAGGGATTGGACCCGCACCACAGCAGTGACAACACTGGGTCCTTAACCCACTGAGCCCCAAGAGAACCAAGGATATTGTGTTAAAGATACTTAATTCAGTATGATTTGTGATTTATCCTTTTGCAAACTTTTTAATATACTGGAGGTGGAATTTTTTTTGTCCTTTTCCTGGAGGAAGGAATGTTCAGAAGCAGCATTCCTGAAAGATGTGATAATTGAAAGAAGAAATAACAGAATTACTCACTAAATCTCTAGATCTAGTAAACCTTCCAAACAAAAGACATTTTTGCCTGTTGTTTGCCTAGAACAGTTACATGTTTGATAATGCTATATATTGTTAGGTTAACACTTAAGGATTTTTTTGTTAGGAATTTTTTCCTTTGGAAGAAAATATACAGTGATTTAAAAAACAAAGGTGTTCTAAGACTTTTTTATAGTGTAAACTGGTGTTTAGTTCTGCCAAATTATTTTTCACAAGTTCAGATTTGTGTGTGTATGTGAAGTTTGGCAATTACTGAATTTTAAGTTGAATATAACCAGAAAAAATACTCCTTCCCTCTGTCTATTGTTTATACAAAATAAAAGATGAGGAAAAAATATGGTACTATTTTTTTCCACATTAGACAATCATTTTATTAAAGCTGTTCTACTATGTCTTAGAGTGCAAATTTGGACTATTTCAGTTATTCTGGGCCACCTGTAATGTGAAACATATGAATCAGAATATTTAAATAAAGTCACAGGATAATTAGAGATAATAGTTGTGAAATAAGATACATTTTAACGTGGTCAGGAATAATGTGACAGAGGAGCCTTTGCTTTTGATTGAATTTCAAAATGAGCAATATATCCAAAGATCTAAGATCGGAACTGATTTTGAAATATTGACTTATACAGAAGTACGTTCAAGTTTAGGGGGTGTATTTTAAGAGTCCATTTCTTTGCTCTACATTCTAAAAATTTTTTTTCCCCAATTAAAAAAATGAACTTCTAATTTCATAAGTTTGAGATTTACAAAATTACTGTAAACATAGTACAGAAGGTTCCCACCTGCAGAGATTCTCCTATCTTACATCCATGTGGTAGATGTAAGAATGTACATCAATACTGAATCAACTAATGAATCAATACTGAAACATTGTTATTAAGAAAAGTCCGTACTTTAAAAAAAAAATTTTTTTTTTTTTTTTGGGTCTTTTTGCCTTTTCTTGAGCCGCTCCCGTGGCGTATGGAGGTTCCCAGGCTAGGGGTCTAATTGGAGCTGTAGCCACCGGCCTATGCCAGAGCCACAGCAGCATCAGATCTGAGCCAAGTCTGCGATCTACAGCACAGCTCACAGCAATGCTGGATCCTAACCCACTGAGCAAGGCCAGGGATCGAACCCTCAACGTCATGCTTCCTAGTTGCATTCGTTAACCACTGCGCCATGACAGGAACTCCAGAAGGTCCATACTTGGTTGATATTTCTTCAGCTTCCCCTAATGTCACTTTTGTATTCCAAGATCCCATCCAGGATACCACATTACATTTAGTTGTCCTGTCTTCTTAGACTCCTCTTGGTTGTGACAGTTACTTAGATTTGTCAATGGCCTTTTGAGGAGTACTTGTCATATATTTTATAGACTGTCCTTCAGCTGGGATTTGTCTTAATGGGTTTCTCATGTTTAGACTGTGATAAGTGGAGCGGTATTCTTTGTTTATGGTTTGGAAGACTAAATAAATACTGTTGTCATTTCTTCCAGACTTACTATATAGATTCAGTAGAATCCCAGTAAGCTATTTTGTAAGTATCTACAAACTGAAGAACAAAGTTGGAGCACGCTCACTGATTCAAGGCTGCAGTAATCAAGACATGAAGTATTGCAAAAGACTAGACAATAGATCAATAGAGAATGATCAAAATAGAGCCCAGAAGTAGACCCATGTAGTCAGTTGATCTTGAACGAAGTCAACCTAATTGTTTTATCCTGCCTCAGGTCTTAACACAAAATTAACAAAATTTCAGTCAGATTATCATTCTTGAAGTTAAACTTTTCTGCTTTTGTAAGGGGGAGATTGTTTCCCTCATGACAGGAATTTCTGGAATTTTAAAATCACTTAGACAGGATTGGCACAAAGGAATTGAGTGAAATCTGGTTTTACAAGTTAGGACATTTTTGAGATAGTACCAGTTTTTCATTGTTCTTACTTTTACTTTGGATAATTTTGGCATAGCTGTAGAAGTCAAAAATAAACGTGACCTCAAAAGCGTTCAGAAATTAAACAACCAAATTAAAAAGCAAGATTTAGACTTTTGCATAGTATACGTAATTTAATTTAATTCTTCTGAATTACTTTTCCAGAATTTCTTGAGGTTGGCAAAAAGCAACCTGCTTTGGATGTTCTTTATGATGTTATGAAAAGTAAGAAACATAGAACATGGCAAAAAATACATGAGCCAATTATGTTGAAATACTTGGAGCTTTGTGTGGATCTTCGCAAGAGCCACCTGGCTAAAGAAGGATTATACCAGTATAAGAACATTTGTCAACAGGTATGAACAGCTTGAGTTTTAATCTTTTAAGTGCTTTTAGTAATTTTCAGAGGAGTTTACTTTTCAAAGTTAATATATTTTGTATCACAAAATTTGCCTTTAAAATATTTTACAGTCTTTTTGGGAAAAGTGTTTCATCTATTTGTTTATTTGGTCAGGTGAACATCAAATCTCTAGAGGATGTTGTTAGGGCATATTTGAAATTAGCAGAGGAGAAAACTGAAGCTGCTAAAGAAGAATCTCAGCAGATGGTCTTAGACATAGAAGATCTGGATAATATTCAAACTCCTGAGAGGTATGTAGGTTAAATTGCTAAATTAATTTCTTTCAGTGTTTTTTTTTTTTTGTCTTTTTGTTGTTGTTGTTGTTGCTATTTCTTGGGCCGCTCCCGTGGCATATGGAGGTTCCCAGGCTAGGGGTCGAATCGGAGCTGTAGCCCCGGCCTACGCCAGAGCCACAGCAACACAGGAGAGCCAAGTCTGCGACCTACACCACAGCTCACGGCAACGCCGGATCGTTAACCCACTGAGCAAGGGCAGGGACCGAACCCGCAACCTCATGGTTCCTAGTCGGATTCGTTAACCACTGCGCCATGACGGGAACTCCTTTTTTTTTTTTTTTTTTCTTTCTTTCAGTGTTTTTGTTTTTGTTTTTCTTTTTGTCATCCCCATTTGAAGTAGATGTTTATTAGGAAAATGCCTGTCTTTGAAATTTTAAATGTATAGTAACCTCAAGAAGTCACGTGCTGTTCAAAATTCATAAAAGTGGAAAATTACAACCATCAGCTAGGAGGGGGTATACTAACTTAAATGGCTATAATAAAGATTGGGAATTCAAATACTTAGAATCAAAGTAACAGCTTTACAGTGTGTCCAGAGTAGTAGGAAGAATTTGAACTATTTTATTTTATTTTTTTTGTCTTTTTATTTTATTTTTTTTGCCTTTTCTAGGGCCAGTCTTGTGGCATATGGAGGTTCCCAGGCTAGGGGCCCGATTGGAGCTGTAGCCACCGGCCTACTCCAGAGCCACAGCAGTGCGGTATCCGAGCCTTGTCTGCAACCTACACCACAGTTCACGGCAATGCCGGATCCTTAACCCACTGAGCAAGGCCAGGGATTGAACCCTCAACCTCGTGGTTCCTAGTTGGATTCGTTAACCACTGAGCCACAATGGGAACTCCAATTTGAACTGTTTTATATGACTGTTGTTGGTCTTGGTTTTATAATCATAATGGTAATGTAGGAAACCATGTCTAAAATTGTTTTCAACGTTTTTCAATCTTTTTGTAGTGTTCTCCTAAGTGCAGTAAGTGGTGAAGACACTCAGGATCGTACTGACAGATTACTTTTAACTCCATGGGTTAAATTCCTGTGGGAATCATACAGACAGTGTTTGGACCTTCTTCGGAACAATTCTAGAGTAGAGCGTCTCTACCATGATATTGCCCAACAAGGTAAAATAAGAACTGATTTGAAAAGTTGACTTAAGAATAGGTTTTGCAAAAGATTAGCTGTTAACCTGTTAATAGCTGTTAACTGTATGTAATGTATTCCACTGATGTCTGAAAGACCTTATAAGTCATTTTGAAAATTTTCCAAATGACTGAAAAGACAAACAACTTTTTGATTGCCTTTTGGCAAACTTGAGTTCCACTTTTGACTCTACTGTGTATTCTTTGGCAAGCTACTTAATCACACACTCAGTTTCTAAGGTCTTTACAAGCTCCAGAAAACTTTTATGATTTATAAAAAACAAATGTATTTTTCCCTTTCTGAAACAGTATTGTTGAGTATAGAACACCTTCTTAACGACTTAAAATCATCATAGAAAATATCCAATAGTTAATATAGCGTGTACTTTTAATCTGAAGAACTGTATTAAATGTGTTTTCCTAATCTCTGTTCTTTGCTGTCACTTATCTTGCTGTCAGTGAAGCCTTTTAACTATATGTGACTTGAGAGAGTGGCTCTCGGCTTTTTTTAACTTTGGCCTTAAGCACAAGCTTGTGTCGCCATTCTTTTTAACATGGGGCTGATTGGTATTCGTGTATTCATTTATTCAAGTTTTAAGTTACTTTGTGACTAAGAATTGTTTACTAGGAGTATTAGAATCTGTATTTCATTTTGCTTACATGGCTAGCATATGTGAATTTTCATTTAGCACAAGTAAACTAGGGCTTTTTGATAAGATTAAGATTAAATATTAACTTGAAGTTAAACTATATCCCTTTGCTTTAGTCCTATTGAAATAGAAGTACTCTTTAAGGGAAGGACAAAGGATATCCAAAAAAGTTATTCTAGTATTGCAGATGTGATGGTAGAAAATTACTGTGTATCTTAATGATGGAGCAAGTAGTTCATTTGCATATCTGGGTACATAGTTGAAACTAGGTTACCATAAACCCTCAGTTTACATTACTCAGTTTTAATTAGTGCAAAAGCTTATTGTTTTCAGTAAGTTAGGTGAGAAAGTTCATTGTATTTCAGACCAGGATTCTCTTGCTCTTTTAGAATTTGAAGTGGTAACTGTTTGAAAGGTGAGTCCCTCTTAGACCTAAATTTGATGAGCTTCCTATTTGTAAAGTCCAGCACCGTATTTTAATCTTAGGCCAGGACTGATCACTATGTCCCCAAGGTGGTCAGGACACATGAAGTTAATTATGACTCTGATCACTTCTAAAGACTGATAGTGAGTTTGGTAAATCTTGTTAAAATAACTGACCTTAATATATGAAATAAAACATTAAAATGCCCAAGTTGATGGTGGAGGGTACCTAATACATTTTACAATTATGCTTACAGCTTTCAAATTCTGCCTTCAATATACCCGTAAGGCCGAATTCCGTAAGCTGTGTGACAATTTGAGAATGCACTTGTCTCAGATTCAACGCCACCATAACCAAAGTACAGCAATCAATCTTAATAATCCAGAGAGCCAGTCCATGCATTTGGAAACCAGGCTTGTTCAGTTGGACAGTGCTATCAGCATGGAATTGTGGCAGGTATGTTGTGAACTATTAGGTTTTCTTTGTAGTAATAACAGCTTATAATACTTTTTTCCTCTCAGTGAGTATCTGCATCATGATGTCTGTTGGTTAATTTCTTTTTTTTTTTTTTTGTCTTTTTGTCTTTTTGCTATTTCTTGGGCCACTCCTGCGGCATATGGAGGTTCCCAGGCTAGGGGTCGAATCGGAGCTGTAGCCACCGGCCTACACCAGAGCCACAGCAACGTGGGATCCGATCCGCATCTGCTACCTACACCACAGCTCACGGCAACGCCGGACCCTTAACCCACTGAGCAAGGGCAGGGACCGAACCCGCAACCTCGTGGTTCCTAGTCGGATTCGTTAACCACTGCGCCACGACGGGAACTCCTGTTGGTTAATTTCAATAGATAGGTGGAGAATTTAAGATTGTCTAATGGAGTAGGAAGTTTTGGATAGAAAATTTCAGATATTTTTGGTTCGAGATGCCTCCTGTCAATTCTGAGCCAAATCATGTAATCCTTTTTTCCCCCCTTCTTTTTTGGCCTCCCCTCAGCATATGGAGTTCCCGGATCAGATCTGAGCCAATGTGACCTATAGCTGCCGAAAGGCTGGACACTTTAACCTACTGTGCCAGGCAGGCTCAGCATCCAACCTACATCCTGGTGCAGGAGAGATGTCACTGAACCCTTTGCACAACAGCAGGAACTCCCAAATCATGTCATCTTTTTCAGACCTCAGAGTGTTGCTCAATGCATGGAGAATATTCATTTATAAGGATTTTTTTTAAAAAAGTAACAATTTCATGATAATTTTGAGACTCTTTACTCTTTTTAAAAATCTTTTATATATATATATATATATATATTTTTTTTTTTTTTTTTGCTACT
Source organism: Sus scrofa (assembly GCF_054392235.1). Lineage (NCBI taxonomy): Eukaryota > Metazoa > Chordata > Mammalia > Artiodactyla > Suidae > Sus > Sus scrofa. The sequence continues at coordinate 151,655,428 of NC_139396.1, read as the reverse complement.
GTACAGCATGGTGACCCAGTTACACTTACACGTATACATTCTTTTTTCTCACAATACATGTTCCATCATAAGACTCTTTACTCTTTTTAAAAAACTGAGCTTGGGGGTTCCTGTTGTGGCTTAGCAGGTTACAAACCCAGCTAGTATACATGATGATGTGGGTTCAATCCCTGGCCTCACTCAGTGGGTTATGGATCCGGTGTTGCCATGAGCTGTGGTGTAAGTCACACGCAGCTCAGATCCCGAGTTGGTGTAGCTGTGGCTTAGGCCGGTGGCTGTAGCTCTGATTTGATCCCTAGCCTGGGAACTTCCATATGCTGTAGGTGTGGCCCTAAAAAGCAAACAAAACAAAACTGAGCTTCACTTTTTTTTCCTTTTTTTTTGGTCGTAATTTTATTGTATTTAATAAAATTATTGTTGGCAGCAGGTTAGAAATTACAGAGACAAGCTTGTCCTTTACTGCAGGTAGTTGGAGAAGCTGCGTTCAGGTTTCTCAGTGCTGCCGTGGTGTGCACAGCCAGTGTGTTCTGCATTGGAGAGCGCTTAGTGGTGTTGGGAGTCTTGTTCTCAACATGACCTTTTTACTCGAATTCTGCAAAGTCATTTTCACATGATTTTGTAGTCATAATTTGTTTCTATATGTTTGATTCCCTCCCCTCAATGTAATTGAAATTGCAGAGGAAAAAACTAAAAATTAGTAGTTTTTCAGCCAAGTGAAAATATGATTTCTTGCGCTCTCCCTGTATTTTCCTTTTCTGTTAGGGCCACCCTCATAATACAACCTGATGAACTAAAGGAAAAAAGTTCTATCGAAGACAGTAAACATGCTTAGTATAGACAAAACAAGTAAAAGGAAGAACATATTTATTCATTATCTTATCATTGAGAAATAACCTCTATGTTGTTTTACATCCTTCCAGATATTTCTGTAATATATTCTCTCAAGTGGTATGATATGCACCCCCCACCTTTTTTTTTTTTTCTTTTTGGCTGACACTTGGCATATGGATTTCTCAGGCCAGGGTCAGATTTGAGCTGCAGTTTCGACCTATACCATAGCTGCTACATTGCTGGATCTTTAAATCCAGTGTGTTGGGCCAGGGATTGAACTTGCGTCCTGGTGCTTCAGAGATGCTGCCTGTTGATCCTGTTCTGCCACAGCAGGAACTCCTGCACATTTTTTTCCTAAGGTTTGGGCAATCTACTTTAAGAAGTTAAAGGATTTAGTATTTTTGTGATGGTTTTCTGAAATATGTCAGATATTAAATTACAGTTGAATGAAAAGAACCACACATGAAAGCATTTTCATTTTGCCCCTTTTGTTCTCAAGTGTTTTAAGTTTCATAAAGAGATTTGAGTTAGATTTTTTTTGTTTAGAATGCAGCGACTCTAATTTATACCGTTAATTTCAGGAAGCATTCAAAGCTGTGGAAGATATTCATGGGCTGTTCTCCTTGTCTAAAAAACCACCCAAACCTCAGTTGATGGCAAATTACTATAACAAAGTTTCAACTGTATTTTGGAAATCTGGAAATGCTCTTTTTCATGCATCTACACTCCATCGTCTTTACCATTTATCTAGAGAAATGAGAAAGAATCTTACTCAAGAAGAGATGCAAAGGTAAGTAATACTGTCAGTACTGAAATTATGAAATGCCTTCTAATGCCGTGATAGCATTAGAGTTTCTCAACCTCTACGCTATTGACGTTTGGGGCTGGTTAGTCTTTGTTGTGGGGTACTATGCATTTAGGATGTTAGCAGCATCCCTGGTTTACCCACTCATCCCTCCAGTTGTAACGGCCAAAAATGTCTCTAGAGATTGTTCTTCTTGGGCCGTCAGTATTCTTGGTCCTCAGTAGTTATCTTTTATCTGATAACTAATTCTCCAATTGTGAAAATGGAACATTAGGAAAGACAGTGTTAAGTATGAGCTTTCTATCCACATACAGATATTTAGGATCTAAGAACTAAAAAGACAAAAACAAAAAAGAGTTTTTTTTTTGGGGGGGGGTGTCTTTTTTTGTCTTTTCTAGGGCCGATCCTGCAGCACATGGAGATTCCCAGGCTAGGGGTCTAATTGGAGCTGTAGCCTCCAGCCTATGCCACAGCCACAGCAGCTCGAGATCCGAGCTGAGTCTGCAACGTACACCACAGCTCACGGCAACACCAGATCCTTAACCCACTGAACAAGGCCAGGGATCGAACCTGCAACCTCATGGTTCTTAGTTGGATTCGTTAACCACTGAGCCACAACAGGAACTTCAAAAGGGTATTTCTATGTAACTTTTTTTTGGTCTTTTTTGTCTTTTTAGGGCTGTACCCGCACGATATGGAGGTTCCCAGGCTGGGGGTCAAATTGGAGCTGTAGCTGCAGGCCTATATATACCACAGCCATAACAATGCGGGATCTGAGCCGCATCTGCGACCTGTACCACAGTTCACGGCAGTGCCGGATCCCTGGCCCACTGAGTGAGGTCAGGGATGGGAAACTCCTTAAAGACTTTTTTTTCTTTTTAGGGCTGTACCTGTGGCATATGGAGGTTCCCAGGCTAGGGGTCGAATCGGAGCTACAGCTGAGGCCACAGCCACAGTGATGGCCAAGACATGTCTGCGACCTATACCACAGCTCACTGCAACACTGGATTCTTAACCCACTGAATGAGGCCAGGGGTCGCACCCACAATGGCATGGTTCCTGGTCAGATTTGTTTCTGCTGCGCCGTGACAGGAACTCCGATTTTTTTTTTTTTTTTTTTTTTTGAAACTCTTGAGGACAGTGTTCATTATGTCCTTCACTGACTCTTACGTAATCCATGTGTGTTTGGGATGAGAAAAAACTTGATTTTTTTTTTTTTTTAAATGAGGTATTTCTGTACTACCCCATTAGAAAGTACTATAAGGGTACTGTCATAATTGTTAGGCTATTTTACTTTTTGCTTCCCAAGAGCCTTGTGGCTCAGAAAAGTTAAGTATCTTGCTTAAGGTTCCATTCTTGGAAATGGGGAAGCTGAGATTCTAACCCTTGACTTTTGGGCTCCAGAGCCCACAATCCTTAGTGTCCTATGGTGCTCTGAATTCAACCTGGCTTCCCTTTTGTGTTTTAAGGGAACTTAAATTTAGCTTTTGGGAATTCCTCCTGTGGCACAGTGGGTTAATGATCTGGCTTGTCTCTTTGGAGGGGCGGTTCCATCTCTGGCCGTTGCGCAGGCTTGATCCCTGACCTGGGAACGTCCCCATGCTGCAGATGCAGGCCCCACACCCCTCAAAAAAAGGTGCCCTAGTTGTGTTTATAAGGCAGTGTAGAGGATACAAATGTGTCTGTTGTGCCATTTAACCCATAGTCCTTTTCCCTAGCTAGGAAACATTGACAGTGGTGAGTGGGTAGATGAAGTTCTCTTTCTCCAGGTGTTCACTATAGCATAGTCCATTTCCGTTTTAATTAATCCCATGACTTGATGAATAATATTTATGAGTGTAGTTCACCGTGGTGGTTTACATATTCTGTCACTGGCACATTTTACTAGTTGATTAAAGATAAATGTCTTTCTGCTTTTCAAGTAAAATTTACAAATTTAACAGATTATAACTTTGTTCTCCAGAATGTCTACTAGAGTCCTTTTGGCCACTCTTTCCATCCCTATTACCCCTGAGCGTACTGATATCGCTCGGCTTCTGGATATGGACGGCATTATTGTTGAAAAGCAGCGTCGTCTTGCAACACTGCTAGGCCTGCAAGCCCCACCAACGCGAATTGGCCTTATTAATGATATGGTTGGTATAAATAAGTTTTAGCATTCTTGTGGCTTTGAAAGAATGCTATAAGGTTAGGTTTTATAATTTTTAATTAAATGCTAGGAATTCTGATGCATCACCAGGGGATTCTGCTGCATGGCCAAGTTTGAGAACCACTGGGAGAAGTCAGCGCTGTGTTCACTTGAGGTGATTGGTTTTGAGTGAGCTGGAGTTAAGTTTGATGTAGCAGATGAGACTTGGGCTACCTTTGAGAAATAGTATGGTTAAGTAATGACGGGCAAGAAGGTTCATGGCTTGTTTTAGGGGCTATAGGGAAAAAATCAAGCTGAAAGGCGTTGGAAATAAGATGAGGCTAGGAGAGAATGTGAAGTAGATTAGGCCCAATTCTGGAGAGGTAAAACATTTCTAGTTTTTTTTTTTTCTCTTAAGCTTTGATTGTATGTTATTAAGGCAGTGGTTCTTAATCAGGACTGTGTACTGAAACTGTGTGTAAAGTACTTTTTAAATTACAGATTTCTGTTTTACCCACTGCATACACTAAATTAGTTTCAGAATATGGAGTCTTAGGTTGTGGATCTTCACAGTGTTTTACACTGGAATCTTTAATTCAGTGGTAATTTATCATGTGTGTCTCACAACACCAGACAAACTCTCTGGAATTTGTGCACCAAAGAGTTTAGTTTTTAGGAACTCTGATTCAAAATAGTCTGACTTAGTGGTTCTTGTGGTACATCTCCAGCAGTCTATTTTGGGATAAGAGAAAAAAGAGGAACAGGTACTAGAGAATGGGCCTTACTTTATTGGCAGGATCAACCAGTTTAGATAAAAATTAATACTTTTTTTTATATGGTAACAGTTATCTCTTGTAACATAGTTTAGCAAGGCAAATTCCCTTTGTGATCAACTTTTAAAAATAATTTCTAAAACAGTATTTCCCTGTCTTTGTGTGCCTCCATGTTTTATTCTGCCACTTGCAAAAATTAGTTTTGTGTTTTGGCAGGTTTCTATGGGACTGAATTAGGATTAAATGTAATAAAACAACTGCACTGTTTTAGTTGCAAATATGTCTTTAAAATACATTTTTTAGGGACTTGCCGTAGTGGCGCAGTGGTTAATGAATCCGACTAGGAACCATGAAGTTGCGGGTTTGATTCCTGGCCCTGCTCAGTGGGTTAAGGATCTGGTGTTGGTGTGGCTGTGGCGTAGGCCAGTGGCTACAGCTCCGACTAGACCCCCAGCCTGGGAATCTCCATATGCTGTGGATGCAGCCCTAGAAAAGACAAATATATATGTGTGTATGTATGTACACTTCTTTAATACTGAAAAGAAGTGGTGTCAAACTGAAAGTATAATCCATATCTTGAGCCCATGTCTGTATATACCACACCTTGATGTTAAAGTTGGTCTGTTTTGACACCGATTCAAGGGTCAGTGTCAGTAGGCAGGACGTCCAGATTTGGGTCCTCATTGTGCCCATACCATAGATGGATGTTTAAGTTTGTAAGGAGGATACTGGTTGGTGCTAGGTGAATAGATTAGCTGACCGCCAAGAGGCGTTTTATGAATCTTGATGAATTTATCATGTGTACAAATTCTAAGGCCTGAGTTTTGGGCTCATAACTGAATTCGTAATCACCAAGAGAATAATTCCAGTATCAGGAACAGACTCAAATTAGTCCATTTTAGAGTTCCCATCGTGGCTCAGCAGAAACCAGTCTGACCAGCATCCATGAGAATGTAGGTTCCATCCCTGGCCTCGCTCAGTGGGTTAAGGATCCGGCATTGCCTTGAACTATGGTGTAGTTAGCAGACAGTGCTCAGATCCCACATTGCTGTGGCTGTGGCCTAGGCCGGGGGCTGCAGCTCCAAATTGACCCCTAGCCTGGGAACCTCCATATGCTGTGAATGTGGTCCTTAAAAAAAGTCTGAGTTCATAGACTTTTAGATCAGAGAGCCAGTTAGTAATTTTAGAGAGAAATATACTTTAATAGCCTATTTGGGCACATTCCCTAATTGGAGGGGGTGCTAAATGGAAAATCTAGAATAATTTCTTGATAGGAATGAAATTAATTAGGGCTGGAGGAATTTTATTTGAATGCTTATGTCATATCTTATTCCTCTAAAGTTATAAGGACACTTACAAGGGAAGTATTCAGACGTGGTAGGCCATTAGTCATGCACCTGTTGTGCACAGGGATTAAACGTAGACTGGAATGCTCCAGTGCGTGGACATCCTCCCGTCTTGGGGATGGGATCGCCAACGGCTGCCTCAGTTTGGGACCTGATCTGTAGGGATACTCCTATGCTTTGAAGTCTTGGTGTGTCGCTGCAGTTTTTCTTTTTGGGTTAGTGGCACCCAGCAAGTGAAGGGTGAAGGTCACATGCTCTGCATATAGTTAGAGCATAGCTAAGATAGGATTTGGTTATTGACAATTTTGGAATTGATAAAATTATGCCACTTTTTGGTCTCCTTTGTGAGGCAGGTTATCAGGTGGCATCTTTATTGTGAAAGGAAGTTGAGTTCTATTCAAACATAAAATATTATTAAAATAAAACTTTTTAAAAAAGTACAAATCATAGATGTAATTGGGTGGATTCTCAGAAGGTTTTTCTGGTAACCGTTCTCTCATTTCCTCCAACAATAGCCACTGTCCTGATTTGTAACACCATAGATTAATTTTAAAATTTAAATTTCAGAAATAGAATAATGTGAAATTCTTCTTCTCATTGCTTGTGAGATTTATTCATGTATTGAATATACTTCCTTTGACCATTTCTGTATATTAGTGTGAACCTATTCCTGTATGTTCTGAATTTGAGTTTGGGGCAGTCAAGAGGAGTGCTGCTGTAAAAACTTTTGTGTGGTAGTTATATGTAAACTCTGATATTTTACTTGTTATTGATAATAAATTGGCCTTCATTGGCCACATGATTTGTCTTTGTAAATATTTTATTGATGGTGTTGGTGAGTATTTATATCCTTTAAAAATGCTGGTGCGCTTTCATTGTAAGTAGCTGCGTAATTTGGGGCCAGAGACGTAGTGGTCCCAGATTCCTCTTTGGTAAATTTGAAGGAGGTTGCTAGATGATCTTCAGTTATTTCCTAGATTTCCAGCCTTAAAATTTTCTTTAATTTGTAATCAACTCAGAGTCCCAGTTGGAAAAATACCTTCAGCAGTTAAACTTTTTGTTTTGTTTACTGTAGGTCAGATTCAATGTGCTACAGTATGTTGTCCCAGAAGTAAAAGACCTTTATAATTGGCTGGAAGTCGAATTTAACCCACTAAAACTCTGTGAGAGAGTCACAAAGGTAAGCTTTGGTGGTATTACCACATGGCCAGCCCTGTTGCACTTTTAGGTTATATTTATATTTGTTAAGAGAAGTGTTCTGGGGAGGTCCCGTCGTGGCTCAGTGGTTAACGAATCTGATTAGGAACCATGAGGTTGCAGGTTCGATCCCTGGCCTCGCTCAGTGGGTTAAGGATCCAGCATTGCCGTGAGCTGTGGTGTAGGTCACAGACCCGGCTAGGAACCCTCGTTGCTGTGGCTCTGGCATAGGCTGGCGGCTACAGCTCCGATTGGACTCCTGGCCTGGGAACCTCCTTGCCGCGGGTGCGACCCTAGAAAAGACAAAAAAGAAGTGTTCTGTGTGTTTGAACTTGGTGCACATTTCATTGTCTTTTTTCTTTATGTCAAGAGAAAAGATATTTCTGATGTGCTAAAGAAACCTTTGGAGGTCAATTAGCAGCATGACTAATGTAGCCATTGCTGTCAGTCACCTTCAGACAAGAATTGATAGCTTCATATTACATTTTATATTTATTTGCTTTGCGTGATGGTTTTATATGTTAAAATGAAAAGGTTTCACAGGTGTTTTAGTATCTGTTGGGTAGTAAAAGTAATTATTTTTCAATTTAATTGATTTTATAGGTTCTGAATTGGATTAGGGAACAACCTGAAAAGGAACCAGAGTTACAGCAGTACGTCCCACAGCTGCAAAACAACACCATCCTTCGGCTTCTGCAGCAGGTAAAAAGGAAAGAAATGGATGTTTTATGGAAGACCTGGAATTTCTCCTTTGATTGTTTTGATTACAAAACTAAGAAAATTAGGAGTAGCTTGGAAAATAAAAGCCTCCCTACATTCTTTCTACTCCCAGTCACAATTAGTTGTATTATTTATATGTTTGATTTGAAAAAGTTATTTTACATAATTTATAACTGCTTTTGTCTCTGTTGACCACTCTCTTTGTATATTTTCCCTTGTTAGCTATGTATGTATGTCTTACTCCTTTTTATACCTACGTGGTTTTTCATTGTCTAAAGGTACCATGATTTATTTTTTCAGACACTACTGATGGAAATCTTAGTTTTTTTGCTTTTAGAAAATGTTTTATTTATTTATTTATTTATTTGTATTTTTGCCATTTCTAGGGCCACTTCTGCGGCATGTGGAGGTTCCCAGGCCAGGAGTCTCATCAGAGCTGTAGCTGCTGGCCTACACCAGAGCCACAGCAATGAGGGATCCGAGCCTCTTCTGCAACCCACACCACAGCTCATGGTAACGCCGGATCCTTAACCCACTGAAAAAGGCCAGGGATCCAACCCAAAACCTCATGGTTCTTAGTTGGATTCATTTCCACTGTGCCACAACGGGAACTCCTGTAGTTTGTACATTTAAAGCTTTGATAGATCATCCAAGATTTGATTCATGGACTCTCCAGTAGTGAACAAGAAAGCTTTTTTTTTTTCTTTCTGCCAACACTAAGTATTATCAGTTTTTTAACATTGTCCAACTTTTTACTTAAATTTGAATATTACGGTTTTAGCATGACTTACAGGTTCCTATTTTGTCTTCCATTTGTTTCATTTCCGGTCTGGGGGCGCCTTTTACTATATTTTTACTTAGTGTGTTTGTGCACAGTTCATTGGCCTGCTTTCTCTTACACATGTGAGCAGTGTTATTTCTCATGTGCTATATAAAGAATTGAAGGTTAATTAGCAGTATAACTAAATAGTAATGCTGCCAGTCTCCTTCAGACAGACAAATAATTTTGTTAAATGTTCAGATAAAGTAGGTAAGTAGCAGGTTCATTTAAGGGTTTTTTTGTTTTATGAAACTAGGATTTGAAAGGATTATGTGATGTTTCAAAATATCACATAATCCTTTCAAATAGCCTTGGATTGTAATTCTAGCTCCAGCTGTGTATTGTTAACAAATATTCAGAGCTTCAATTTTCTTTTCTTTGAAAAATAGGCATTATTTCTACTTTCCATGGTTGTCATGAAATTCCACATAAAAAATACTGAATAAATGATAGCTATTATTACTAACCTTGTGTTTCTTATGCAGGTGGCACAAATTTATCAGAGCATTGAGTTTTCTCGTTTGACTTCTCTGGTTCCTTTTGTTGATGCTTTCCAACTGGAACGGGCCATAGTAGATGCTGCCAGGCACTGTGACCTTCAGGTAGGTGCTGCAAGGGGCACTGAGGTGGGAGGCCTTTGAGGACTACAACCACTTTATGTTTCTCGGCTTTTGGTACAGTGGCACTATTTTAAAGCTTTAGTGAATGAATGTTCTAGCTTTTATATTTAACATTCTTGTTTTTTTTTTCTTTTTGTGGTCGCTCCCGTGGCATATGGAAATTCCCAGGCTAGGGGTCAAATCAGAGCTGTAGCTGCCAGCCATAGCAACGTGGGATCTGAGCCGTGTCTGTGACTTAACACCACAGTTCATGGCACCACTAGATCTCCGACCCACTGAACAAAGCCAGAGATCGAACCCGAATCTTCATGGATGCTAGTTGGATTTGTTTCCGCTGTGCCGCAATGGGAACTCCATATTTTAACATTCTTAGTTGGTAATTTTTCTCAAATTCAGTTGAAATTTTTTTCTTTATTAGTTGTGCCTGTGGCATGTGGAAGTTCCTGGGCCAGGGATTGAATCAGAGCCACAGCTGTAAGAATTTTAATGAGAAGTCATTTTTTTCTAGAAGGATTTTATGTTTGCATATAGAGTAATGATTTTAAAAAGTTCTTTTTTTTTTTTTTTTTTTGTCTTTTCTAGGGCCGCTCCTGTGACATATGGAGGTTCCCAGGCTAGGGGTCCAATTGGAGCTGCAGCCACCAGCCTACACCAGAGCCACAGCAATGTCAGATCCAAGCCATGTCTGCGACCTGCACCACAGCTCACAGCAATGCCGGATCCTTAACTCACTGAGCAAGGCCAGGGATCGAACCCGCAACCTCATGGTTCCTAGTTAGATTCGTTAACCACTGAGCCGTGGCAGGAACTCAGTTCTTAAAATTAAAGTATAGTTAATTTACAGTGTTGTGCCAGTTTCTGTTGTACACGTATAGATTAACTTTTGATAATACTATTTATAATTTTCAAAGGTTCGTATTGACCACACTTCTCGGACCCTTAGCTTTGGATCTGATTTGAATTATGCGACTCGAGAAGATGCTCCAATTGGTCCTCATCTGCAAAGCATGCCTTCAGAACAGATAAGAAACCAGCTGACAGCCATGTCGTCAGTACTTGCAAAAGCACTTGAAGTCATCAAGCCAGCTCATATACTGGTAGGCATCTTTGGGAGAAATAGACTCTAGAACTTTTGAAGGGCTCTTCTGTCTTTCACAAAAAGGTTTCAGATGATGTCCGAGAGAAGTGATTTATTACATATTTCTTATTTAGTTGTATTTGATAGTTTAGGGATTTTATCAAATACCAATTTTAGGTATTCAGATCATTGAGCTGCCTTCCTTGGGGTAAAATGATGCATTACCTGGATACTGTGATCATAGGAGTCGTCATGTACAGGAGCAAACCACACGAGGACGACCCTCTAAATGAGGAGTGCTATGTTTGGGTTTTCCTTTCTGCTTCAGTTGTTTCTTATCGGTGAGCTCTGTTAGTATTCCTCCTTGGCTTGAACACTAATGTAGGTTGGTTCAGAGAACAGTCAACCTAGGAGATAAAAGGTTCTTCAGCTGTGTCTTTGCTGTTGAAGACTCCAAGTAGGACTAGGGCATAGCATTTGGTACTAGGAACCAGTAGCTCGAATAATGTCATTTTCTGTTGCATGCAAATACATGTAAGGGTGATAATCAGGATTTTGTAGTAATGGTTTTGATATGTAATACCATGGTATGTCACTTAAACATTTTTTGTTAATGCATTTGTTTTTGAAGCAAGAGAAAGAAGAACAGCATCAGTTGGCTGTTACTGCATACCTTAAAAATTCACGGAAAGAGCACCAGCGTATCCTGGCTCGCCGGCAGACAATAGAGGAAAGGAAAGAGCGGCTTGAGAGCCTGAATATTCAGCGTGAGAAAGAAGAACTGGAGCAGAGGGAAGCTGAACTCCAGAAAGTGCGGAAGGCTGAAGAAGAGAGGCTGCGACAGGAGGCAAAGGAGAGAGAGAAGGAGCGTATCTTACAGGAACATGAGCAAATCAAAAAGAAAACTGTTCGCGAGCGTTTGGAGCAGATCAAGAAGACAGAACTGGGTGCCAAAGCATTCAAAGATATTGATATTGAAGTATGTAGTGTGTTATATTTAGGTTTCTTAGCATAGCCTTTTACAATTTATTGCTTTGTTTTGTGTTTGTTTTTTTTCACTCATTTTAATTCAGCTAGTTTATTTATCTGCGAAGCAGCATTTGTTTCTAGTGACTCTTCAGTTTTTAGCTGCTGTTGAAATGCAGTTTGGACACATGTAGAATGGAGGAATAAGAAACAGATATTAAGATTACTGTTTTTCCCTTTCAGTCAAGTAGAAATAAGGCTATTGTAAAACTTTTTTTTTTGTCTTTTTGCCTTTTCTAGGGCCACTCCCAAGGCATATGGAGATTCCCAGGCTAGGGGTCCAGTCAGAGCTGTAGCTGCTGGCCTACGCCAGAGCCACAGCAACTCGGGATCAGAGACGTCTGCAACCTACACCACAGCTCACAGCAACGCCAGATCGTCAACCCACTGAGCAAGGGCAGGGACCCGAACCCGCAACCTCTTGGTTCCTAGTTGGATTCGTTAACCACTGCGCCACAACGGGAACTCCTAAAACATTTTTATATTGCCTGAATTTACCCATTGCAAACATTTGCCCAGTGTATATAAAAAAAAGTAATGTAGGATTCATTTCTAGGAAGAATGGTGCTCCGTATTGACTGTTAATGCACTTTGCTTATATTCTTTTTTTTTCTTTTTAGGGCCACACCCGTGGTATATGGATGTTCCACGGCTAGGGGTCCCATCAGAGCTGTAGCCTCCAGCCTACGCCACAGCCATAGCAACGCCAGATCTGAGCCACATCTGCGACCTACACCACAGCTCACAGCAACGCTGGATCCCCAACCTGCCGAGCGAGGCTAGGGATTGACCCTCAACCTCATGGTTCCTAGTTGGATTCTTTTCTGCTGTGCCACAGTGGGAACTCCCCCCCCCCCCTTTTTTTCATATTCTGATTAGTTATGTTGTGTTCATATTACTTTTTAGGACCTTGAAGAACTGGATCCAGATTTCATCATGGCTAAACAGGTTGAACAATTGGAGAAAGAAAAAAAGGAACTTCAGGAACGCCTAAAGAATCAAGAAAAAAAGGTAAGTAGAACTGATAAACTTAAAAGTTAAAAAGTTAAATTTTCTTTTTTTTTTTAAACAACATTTGTTTTCATGATATTCAGATTGACTATTTTGAAAGAGCCAAACGTTTGGAAGAAATCCCTTTGATAAAGAGTGCTTATGAGGAACAGAGAATTAAAGACATGGATCTGTGGGAACAACAAGAAGAAGAAAGAGTAAGGTTTTCATTTAATTGTAGTATTTTTAGACTATAGGCCATAATTAAGTCCTCTGTCAGTAATGGCACCAGGGTTTCAAAATTGGTTTTTGCATTCTGCCAGAAATGTGCTTTAATGTCTGCATATTAACAGATTCTGGGAAGAAATTTTCAGAATAGAGATTAAAAAATGAAACTTATAAAATACAAAGGGTAGCTTGAAAAGTTCGTTTTTATTTTACTTTTTTCTCTTTTAGGGGCCTCACCCGTGGCATATGGAGGTTCCCAGGCTAGGGCTTGAATCAGAACTATGGCTACCGACCTACACCAGGGCTCATGGCAATGCCAGATCCTTAGCCCCTTGACCGAGGCCGGGATCAAACCTGTGTCCTCATGGATGCTAGTCAGATTCGTTTCTGCTGAGCCATGACGGGAATTCCTGAAAAGTTCATTTTTAAAAAACAGCTTTATGGAGATATAATCATGTGCCACATGATTCACCAATTAATGGTTTTAGTATATTTACAGAATTGTGCGACAATCAAATTTTAGAACATACCTGGAAACTTCATAACCATTAGCAGTCACTCCTCTCTCCACCCCCATCGCTGTAGGCAGCCACTGAGGTCCTTTTTGACTCTAGACATGCCTGTTTTGGCTATATCTTATAGATAGAATCTGCTCTTTTGTGACTAAACAACTCCTTCTGTAGTTTTGTTACTCTACATTATAAGTTTTCATCTAACAATAACAAAAGCAAGGTTTGTAGATGCTTGCAGTGGCCAAATTTGTAGTAAAAATGAATGACCTCATTCTGGTTAGGAAAAATAACCATGGGCAGGAGACACACATACCTGTGGGGGCTGCAGTGTGGAGAAGCAGCCTCTTGGTTCCATTGGATTGTTGTCATTCTGGGTCTGGTGTTGCCAGTTTTTCCAGTTTTGTTACAAGTTGGAATTTGTGTGATAATTCCTTTAATGTAAAAATTAGAAAAAGTGCTACAGACAAGCTAAAATACTTGTGAATTTTTGCTTCAGTGTGCCCTGGAGCCTTCTGTTTCATTTGAAGCACAGAGGAAAAGCTTCTTTAGTATCAATAGTTCATCCTGCCTTAACCTCCAGTTGTTTTTAAGGAAGGATGTGCTTTTAAATGGTTAAGTTAATGCTCTAAAAGGTAGTGCTTGATACCATGAGGTATTTATTATTTTGTTTTGCCATATACATTGTAGTTTTTCGTCTATAAATACCATGGGGTTAAAATTTTCTTACAGACGCCCCATGTCTTTTTAATCCATCTTCTGTCCCTGACTGTTTTCCTAGGGACGTGTAGCCTCAGATAGTTACCTTTTCATCTCTGGCAGACGGGGCAAAGGAGCTTCTTGTAATACTTCAGGAATATCTGTCAGGAATTTGGGGTAAATTAGTAATCACATAATGAATGCTTAGAAATCATTTAACTTTGAATCGTGTGTTTGCAGATTACTACGATGCAGCTGGAACGGGAAAAGGCTCTTGAACATAAGAACCGAATGTCACGAATGCTTGAAGACAGAGATTTATTTGTAATGCGACTCAAGGCAGCACGGCAGTCTGTTTATGAGGTGAACTTACTGGTTTCAAGGAAATGTCTATCCATTAGCTTTTAAGTTTTGCCTTCAGGATTGTTCTTTAACATGGTGGTACATTATGTCTTGAGCTGACATTTATAACGGGCTGAATATTTGATTGACCATTGATTGATTGAAAGCCTGTGGTATGTGGTAGTTACCAGGCCAAGGATCAAACCTGCGTCACGGCGGCAGCCCAAGTTGCTGCTGTGACAATGCTGAATCCTTATCCCTTTGTGCCCCAAGGGAACTCCTAAAATTTGCTTATTTATTTATTTGTCTTTTTAGGGCCACACCCACGGCATATGGAGGCTCCCAGGCTAGGGGTCAAATTGGAGCTGTAGCTGCTGGCCTATGCCACAGCCACAGCAATGCCATATCTGAGCCAAGTCTGCGACCTACACCTCAGCTCATGGCAACACTAAATCCTTAACCCACTAAGCAAGGCCAGGGGTTGAACTCTAATCCTCATGGATCTTAGGTTCATTAACTGCTGAGCCACGAAAGGAGCTCCTCAAATAGTATTTCAGTAGAGATATTTTGCAGATATTTTATATGCTCAGTAACCATCACTAGGAACAGGTTTTTCCAAATGTGAAAATGGGCTGTGTAAAATCTGCTTTTGATACAAACTTTTGTTTATTCTTCCATTCATAAAGGAAAAAAGACCAGTGTCCTGCTCTTAGGTTCTGACTTAATCATTCAGTTAATTTTGTATAAAAATAAATCCACTAGGTATAAATAATATTATCAATTTGAAGTTTAAAAAATTTGATATGTGAGAAAACCTTCAGTCATTTGGAAAATCTGGTTTTTATACTTGAAGGTTGCTTTCTATGGTCCCACAAAACTTGGAATGCTTTTGTAAACTTAAAACTTATTGCTAATTTGTAGCTCTTGAAAGTTTGATTTTTTTTTTTTTTTTTGGTAACCATTCAATTGCAGGAAAAACTTAAACAGTTTGAAGAGCGATTAGCAGAAGAAAGGCATAATCGCTTGGAAGAACGTAAAAGGCAACGTAAAGAAGAACGAAGAATAACCTACTACAGAGAAAAAGAAGAGGAAGAGCAGAGGAGGGCCGAAGAACAAATGCTGAAAGGTGACTGTGTAGACTGAGATTGGAGGTGTAAGGCAAGGTTAATACGAGATCCAGTGCATAGAGTCTTACTTAAAAAATAGAAGAATGTGAAACTAAGGCGATTGCCCCCCCCCTTTTTTTCCTTCCTATTTTTGGCTTCTCAGTGGCATATGAAGTTCCTAGGCCAGAGATCAGATCTGAGCTGCAGTTGTGATCTAAGCTGCAGCTACAGCAATGCCAGATCCTTAACCCACTGTGCCAAGGCCGGGGATGGAACCTGTGACCCAGGGCTTCCAAGATGCTGGTGAGCCTGTTGTGCCCCAGTGGGAACTTGACTTAACAGCAGCGTGCTGGTTCTCAGGTTCTGAGAACCCAACTTCTGGTTTTCTGCAGTTCGCCCTCTGGGAAGGTGTTCTATCCTCTGCCAGATTATTTCCACTTTTTTTGTGTTCTTGTACAAATTCTGCTTTTTTATTGTTTTTAATCACTGTAGTCTATGTAGTATTAGCATTTATTGAGAAACACATGCCAGATGAAATCTCAAGTTTTAGCTGGCATCCCAGATTCTGGGGAGTAGTTGGGGAGGGATTCTAATATCTAGTTGTGTTGAGTGGCATAAAACTTAAATTTTTGAATATCTTCTGATACTTGAGTTTAGCTGATTGTAAAAGAAAAAATTTCTTCCTATATCATGCTGCCTATTTAATACCACAAAAGTAGATCTAGCACTGGGGGAAAGGTGTGGGTAGGAGGCATACTTTATAACCTAACACATCTTACAGAGCGAGAAGAGAGAGAGCGTGCTGAACGGGCAAAGCGTGAGGAGGAACTTCGAGAATACCAGGAGAGGGTCAAGAAGCTAGAAGAAGTAGAAAGGAAGAAACGCCAGAGGGAATTGGAAATTGAAGAGAGGGAACGTCGTAGAGAGGAGGAAAGAAGACTTGGCGAAGATCCACTTTCTAGAAAGGTAAGTAAAGGCATTACTGTGTGTGTGTCTGTCTGTCTGTCTGTCTGTCTCCGTGCTTGGACTTGGCAGCTTTTTAAATCAGTTGTTCACTTTTCTTCTGAGGTCTGGTATTGCTCTATTTTCCTAAAGGCAGAAAGTTCCTAAGCAGGCAGCGTGGGGGTGGGGGGCAGAGATGAGACTTGTCTTAGCAAAGCTGAGATTTTATAGGCTTCAATTTAGAATAGTTGTCGGAACTAATTCTGTGAAACTACGTATTTGAGGAAAAATATCACAGTTGTATGGAAGAGGCACTGTTTTGGTTCCTCGAAAGGAGTTGCTGTGAATTAAGAGGATGATGTGTCGGGGCACTCCAGGTTGAATCTGGGGGGACAGCAATAGTCATCATTGCTTAGGAGCTAGTTAGAAATGCAGAGTCTGAGGCCCAGTGCCAAGTCTTCTGAATGAGAAGCTGTATTTCATTAAGGTACCAACTGATTTTAATGCTGCTCTGAATTTTTATTTTTAGTATGCACTCATGTTCAAAAATGACCTGTTTCCCACTTTATCTTGTGTCTCTTTAATTCCCTCAACTACTCAGTGGTGCTGTTGCTACCCACCAGCCACATTGATTCGAACCCCTTATTCTCCTTTTTTTTTTTTTAAGGGCCACACCTTCCCAGGCTAGGGGTTGAATGGAGCTGTACCTGTTAGCCTATGCCACAGCCACAACAATGCAGGATCCTTAGCCCACTGAGCAAGGTCAGGGATTGAACCTGCGTCCTCATTGATGCTGGTGAGATTCGTTAGCCACTGAGCCACGATGGGAACTCCCCTTATTCTCCTTTTTGTCTCTGTGTTCCTGCCTTAATTCAGATATTTCTATTGCTTGTATTATTTGCTGTTTTTACTGTTTCCCTAACTGTAATCTTCCCCAGCCTCAGACCTTCCTTTATGTTGTGTGGCCTGCTTGGTTTTTCATAGTGGGTATTTGATGGTTACATCTGCTCTTGTTTTCAAACCTTCCTTTGATTGGTACTCATTGCTTAGAGCTGAAGGTAGAAAACATGCCTTAGCAGTCAAGGCTGTTTATGTTTACTGCCTTTTTCATTAGCTTCATCTGTTACTGTTGTCTTCTTAGTCACCTATACTCTAGCTGTTCTGAGCTGGTTTTATGCCTTATTATGTGTCTGTGACATCTTCCTACATGCTCTGTTTTTCCTGGGATGTGCCATCCTCCACTTTAAATCAAACACTTCTTTTTTTGGTCTTTTTAAGGGCTGCACCTAGCATATGGAAGTTCCCAGGCTAGGGGTCAGATCAGAGCTGCAGCTGTCAATCTACACCACAGCCACAACAATCTGGGATCCAAGCCTGTCTGTGACCTACACCACAGCTCATGGCAGCATGGGATCCTCAATCCACTGAACAAGGCCTGGGATCGAACCCGTATCCTTATGGATACTAACTAGTTAAGTTGGATACCTCTGAGCCACGACAGGAACTCCACATACTTCTTATTTTTTAAGCTGAGAGCTAAGTAAGTAGCTGGAGTTCTCCTTGTTGCCATTTCTTTGAGCCTTTATCTGTAGCACACCTGTATTAAATGCTTATTTTTATTGGAGGACCTGCTACTAGCTAACCATGTGGTCTTGAGTTTGTTGAAAATATGTGTGGATAGATTTTTAGTTCTACTTGTTGCTAATTTCTATATTACGGGTATTCTTATTTGCTGGGTGCAAAGTTCTGTGGGAATGTATGAAATCAGAGATAGTTGTGTTTCATTTGCTGACATCCTGTTAATTTACTTCATTTTTGGAAGAAAGTGAGGCACATCACCCCAGTTAAGGGTTTCTGGGCTTTTTTCTTTTAGATTTTGCAAATCTGTGTTCATCCTTTCTGTTGTTTCTGTTTTGTGGGCCTCCCTTCCCTTTCATTTGGAGAGGTTTTTGTTTGTTTTTTATTTCCTCTCTTAATGGCTGCACCCTGAGTTATATGGAAGTTTCCAGGCTAGAGGTCGAATCAGAGCTGTATTTGCCATCTGTGCTGCAGCTTGCTGAGCCACAGTGGGAACTCCCAATAGGAGAATTCTTAGTTTTATCTATTCCCATTTAACATGGTAACTGATATACTTGGTTTTATTTGGCTTAGAGCTTTTTATTTGCTTCCATGTCATAGCCATCTCTTCCTTAAGCCAAATATAGGAGCTCTTTCCAATTCATTTGTGTTTGTCTCTAGTCTTTCAGCGATTACATACATTCATTCTTTTCAAAGTCTAAACTTTTAGTCTGTAAATTTTGAGAACTCCCGACCCTTCTCCAGATCAGAACAAAATTTTGAACATACCTTTACATGAATTTAATTGCCTCCACTGCGTTAAGACAATGTTATCTCTAATTAGAACTGATTTAACAGTTCTACAAACATATTGGCAAACGTTTTTGTGTATGTCACAAAAGAGGTTTTGTTTTTCTCACAGTTGAGCAATGGTTCATTGGTTAGGCCAGTTCAGAATCAGGCTCCTTCAGAACTTTAGAGACCTGTGCTCTCTATCCTGTGTCCTAGCACAAAGTGGGAGGAAGCTTCTTTTTTTTATTTTAGGGCTGTACCCGCCGCATATGGAGGTTCCCAGGCTAGAGGTTGAAGCGGAGCCAGCCACAGCCACAGCCACGTGGGATTCCAAGCCAAGTCTGTGACCTACACCACAGCTCACGGCATCGTGGGATCCTTAACCCACTGAGCGAGGCCAGTGATCAAGTCCGCAGCCTCATGGTTACTGCTACTGTTTCTGCTATGCTACAGGGACAGCCTGGAGGAGGTTTCTAAATATTTTTTTTTCTGCTACACCTACAGCATGTGGACGTTTATAGGCCGGGGATTAAACCTGTGTCACAGCAGCAACCCAAGCTGCTGCAATGACAGACAGCCAGGCTCCTTAACCCTCTGCACCACAAGGGAACTCCAAGGATTCTTGATCATGGTCTTGTTAACTTCCATGGATACTCAACTTTATTACTTGGAAGCTCTTAGAATGGGCGTTTAAAAATTTCACCAATGCTGTGTTTAGGTGCCTAAGCTCATGGTCTTTATAATTCACCCTTTTTGGCATGTGTGCCCTTTTAATCAGGATTCAGTTATCTTAGAACAGAGTGAATTTCTTTAACTTAGAGAAATATTTCTCTTTTCCCACTTTTCAAAATTGTATTCTTTATCTCTTTTAATATTTTACTTTTTTTTATCTCTGTTTTTTTGTAACTGGCTCTGATATTCCTGTTTAGTTTATATGTTTATCGTCAGGGCTTCTGCTGTTTGATCTATCAACTGACTTAAACATTTTGGTAATCACATTTAATTTTTTTAGAATTCTTTTTGTCTAATGTGTCATAGCCATCCTTAAAACCTCTTTTGAGGTTCAACTATTTGCACTTAAAATCTCCAGTAACTTGAATTCTTTGTTAATTTGCAGAGTGAGTGTGAAGGGTGGGAGAAACTTGGTCTTCTGGGTGTGGATGTTCTCTCTGTTGTAGTAGCCATAAGTTACATTGACAGTTGAGCTCATATTTTCTCCCACAAGGTCCACTTGGCAAAGTCTTTGCACAATTCCCACCTTAGCTTAGAGTCAGCAGCTATGATGGCAGATACTTATCATCTGGCTATTCTTGTTCTTCACTGCTTCTTATCACTAGGTGTTGCTGGAGAGTTGTTGCCAAGACACTTAAAATATTTAAATGATGGATTTCCTGCTGGGGGGCTGGGATTCAGGTTTGATCCCCAGCCTGGCTTAGTGGGTTGAGGATCCATCCTTGCCCCAGCTGTGTGGTTTGAGCTGCTCTGATGCCTGGCCTGGGAACTCTGTGTGCTGTGGGGCAGCCGAAAAAAGAAAAGGAAAGTTTTAGATAAAGATCCTTTTATTCACATACTTGGGACCATAGTTATTCTCAGCGTCATTCGATTTTTATTTTAGTCCTTTAGATATAGTCAAGTTGTGTCAGGTGTTTGTGATTAAAATTGTTTGCATTGCCTATTACAAAGGTTGTACCAGGTTTACATTTTTGCCTTAAGAGTGTTGTGTATCTCCCCATACCTTTCCATGGTGTGTAATGGCAGCCATGATATTTTGAAGAGGAAAATACTGTTAATGTAGCTCCTTGATCGGACATTTCACTGGCTCCACCTCTGTTGAGTTATTTGGAGCACAGGGCCTGTGTGTGTGTGTGTGTGTGTGTGTGTGTGTGTGTGTGTGTGTGTGTGTGTGTGTGTGTGTGTGTGTATGTGTGTAAAAGGGCCGTACTCACGGCATATGGAGGTTCCCAGACTAGGGGTCAAATCAGAGCTACAGCTGCCGGCCAGGACCACAGCCAAAGCCACTCAGGATCCAAGCTGGGTCTGCAACCTACACCAGAGCCCATGGCAACACCAGATCCTTAACCCACCGAGCGAGGCCAGAGATCGAACCTGCATCCTCATGGTGCCTAGTTGGGTTCATTAATAACCGAGCCATGAAGGGAACTCTGCACAGGGCTTTTTTTTTTTTGACAAAAGTGAAATTTTAGATCAAAGGAAATCTTTTGGTATTTTAGTGATTTCAGGGGCATTGTGCAAGATTGCCTTCAAGTGTTGTTATAAATGATTATGTGAGAAAACCTGTTTCCCTGTACTATCAGTCTGATTTAAATTTCTGAAACAATTTGAAACTTGCTTATATTTAAGGACTTAAGATTGTTAATGAAAGCACAAAGATGTTTGGTAGTTGTGATAAGTGTTGCTAATGTGGTGCCTCTCATTAACTTTGGTCAATGTAGGACTCTCGTTGGGGAGATAGAGATTCAGAGGGCACATGGAGAAAAGGACCTGAAATAGATTCTGAGTGGAGAAGAGGCCCACCGGAAAAGTAAGTAGAGTTAAGGAAGATAGGACCAACTAATCACAGGTCCTGTTAAATATCTTATTAGCGTTTTTCTACTTTGGTTTATTTTGTAGCAGTGGGGGAAAAAGAGCCACGAAAACCTTAAGCATGTGTAATGTTTTTCATTGTTTTGTTCAATGCTGCTGTAATTACTGACTTATAAATATCTTGGAAAATATGTGCTTTAATTTTTAAGTCCCTAAACCAATATTAAGGTTAGAGTAAGAAGGCAGAGTTTCATAATGTATTTTTCTTGTTGTTTTGAAAGTTTGTAGTACTAGGTTTAGAAATTGTTAGGGTACTTTTCATAAAGTACAGATAACTTTTTAAGACAGTCGTCTGCTTATTGGCTTATTGACATAAATAAGATTTTGGATTTGGTGTTATTTTTATTTGGAACTCTTTTATGACCAGGTTAATTGATTTAGACTGAATTGATTTTTTTAAAGTGAGTAAAATCCCCAAAGGATCATGTGCTTTTAAGGAAATTTTCCTTAAAGATGGTTGGCTTGTTGCCCTATAGAGATTGGAGACGTGGAGAAGGGCGGGATGAAGAGAGGCCTCACAGAAGAGACGATGATCGGCCAAGGCGTTTGGGGGATGACGAAGAGAGAGAGTCCTCCCTCAGACCAGACGAAGATCGGGGTCCGCGGCGGGGCATGGATGATGACCGAGGCCCAAGACGTGGTCTTGATGAAGATCGGTTCTCTCGCCGAGGGGCAGACGATGACCGGCCTTCCTGGCGTAACACAGACGACGACAGGCCTCCCAGAAGAATCGGTGATGAAGACAGGGGAAGCTGGCGTCATGCAGATGACGACAGACCACCTAGACGAGGACTGGACGAGGACAGAGGAAGCTGGCGAACAGCTGATGAGGACAGAGGACCCAGACGTGGGATGGACGAGGACCGGGGGCCTCGGCGAGGAGGTGTGGATGATGAGCGGTCATCCTGGCGGAATGCTGACGACGATCGTCCCCGGCGGGGCATGGATGATGACCGGGGTCCCCGGCGGGGCATGGATGATGACCGGGGTCCCAGGAGGGGCATGGATGATGACCGGGGTCCCAGGCGAGGGTTGGATGACGATCGAGGACCTTGGAGGAATACCGATGATGATAGAATTTCCAGGCGCGGTGCAGATGATGACAGGGGGCCTTGGAGAAACATGGATGACGATCGGATTCCCAGGAGGGGTGACGACGATCGGATTCCCAGGAGGGGTGATGACTCAAGACCTGGTCCCTGGAGACCCTTTGTCAAGCCAGGTAAAATTCTAGTGTTCAGAGAATGAGAATGGATGCTTTACAGAAACTGCCTAATGTGTTCACAAGTATAAAGTGAAATTGTACACTGACTAACCTCCACTGTTCTGTAGAGGATAGCAGGTTTTTTCAAACAAGGAACTCAGCTCTCATCACATTTTGATTGTTAAGAAATGTTATTTTCAACTGGAAAAAGTGAAAATTTTTAATGGACACATGACAGAGATTGGGCTGTTATTACTAGTTTTAGATAAACTGGTCTTTTATCTTTCCTTGGATAGCTCTGCATTGACTTCTGTGTCAAAAGCTTGTCTCTGAGCAGTTCTCTTGTGGCTTGCTTGCTTGCTGCTCTGGCACTGGTTTGATCCCTGGCCCAGGAACTTCTGCCACATGCAGAACTCAGGGTACAACTGGCCTTCCCCTCCCCTCCAAAAAAGAAAGAAAACTTGCCTCTGAGATCCCTCACACCAAAACCAATAACCTCACCCCCTTTTCTGCTTTCGTGATAGGTGTTCTTTGTTTTCCTTCTCCCTTGCTGACTCCTCCTTTCTCGGCCTGTGCCTTGCATGTTGGTGTTCTTCAGGTTCTGTTCCGGACCAGTCTCCTTGTATAAATAATGGAAAACAAACTGTACCTATCAAACGTTTGCTGTACTCTGGCCAACCAGGGAATTGTGTTCATGAAAGGAGTATATTTCCTATATAGTTTCTCAGTCTTGGGTCTGCTCATCATTTCATACTTTTTATAATTTCTCATTAATTAATTCAGGTGCCCAAGCCACTGCAGGGACAATGCTGGATCCTTAACCCGCTGCACTGCAATGGAACTCCTACTTTTTATTGTTCCTGAGTAATTGCGTATAAGTTTGGACTTTCTGTTACCATCTTCTCCAGATGACTTTTCCCCTTACCTTCAGACCTGTGTCTCCAGCTTTATATCCTACCTGTGTCACTGACACTCAGCCTATCAAAACTGAATTCCCACCCCTTGTCTTCAGGGGCACCACTGTCCTTCTGATTTTATGAGATGGGAGTTCTCCTTTACTCTGCTCTTCATTCTTTCTGTTATATCTTTCAGTAACCATTGTAATTTGTTCTAAATATAAATGTGAGTAGCTTCCTTGCCTAAACCTTTGGTGACTTCTGTGCAGTCTTATGTTTCTACTCACTTCAGTCCATTGTGAAGCTGTGTGACTCTGGGCAAGCCACCTGACTTTTCTGTGTGTGTAGAATGGAGTAATAGAGTGGCATCTCATTAATTTGTGATAAAGTCAGGGTATATTGAACCATTGCGTCTAAGGGACATAGCTGTTTAGGTTCCTTTGAGCTCTCTGGTCACAGTTTTTCTCAACCAGTCAACACATATAACCTTGTTTTATTTTTCTGTCTAAAGATACCTTATTTAACATACAGTATTGATTCATTAACATTGAACGCATGGCCAACAGCACTGTAACTCATTCTTGAATGAAGCTTATCTAACACATGTATTTTCTTGTGCTTGGGAATGCTGGGGCTGGGGCGCCTTTAAAAACTGAAGTCAACCACAAAAAGCACAAGAATGTGAAAGCATGGCACTAAATAGACCACCAAGAAGCGACTTGTTTAAAGTGGGAGAGCCGCAACTAGAAGTTAGCATTGCCTTGTTTGACTTCAGCTGAAAGCAGCCTTGTCAGGAGGCTCAAATATCTTGCCACACATGCTAGTGACTTGTAAAAGTGCTAGAGTATTTATTAATTTTGGAATCATAAATTTTAGCAAGTAGCAAATTAACAAGTATGGAATAATCTGCTTCTCTCAGAGCTGTGGTTAGGATTGAATGAGCGAATATAAGCAGGAGGTGGGGATGGGTGCTGTGACACATAGGAACAGAAACGGTGGTGATAATCATTGTTAGCCTTGCAGCTGTCACACATTTTCACTGGGATTTCTGCTTCCTTTGGCCTGTGCATGTGTGTGTGTGTGTGTGTGTGTGTGTGTGTGTGTGTGTGTAAGGGCCATACCTGTGGCACATGGAAGTTCCCAGGCTAGGGGTCGAATTGGAGCTGTAGCTGCTGGCCTCCACCACAGCCACCGCAACGTGGAATCTGAGTCGAATCTGTGACTACACCACAGCTCACGGCAATGCTGGATCCTTAGCCCACTGAGAGAGGCCAGGGATTGAACCCACATATTTATGGATACTGGTCGGGTTCGTTTCCACTGAGCCACAACGGGAACTCCATTTTGGTTTTTTTTAAATGAGGTTAGAGTGTCTCAGATTAGCATTTAGCATGGTGGTGGATGAATGTCGACATCAAGATCTCTATGGTTGCCAATCTGAGCGGAAATTGTTTTTTAAACATAGGTGGATGGAGAGAGAAAGAAAGAGCCAGAGAAGAAAGTTGGGGTCCACCTCGGGAATCCAGACCCTCAGAAGACCGTGAATGGGATAGGGAAAAAGAGAGAGACCGAGATAATCAAGATCGTGATGAGAACGAAAGGGAGCCTGAGCGGGACAGAGACAGAGAGAGGGACAGAGAGAGGGACAGAGACAGAGATGGGGATCGAGAGGATCGCTTCAGACGACCAAGGTTTGTAATTCTAATTAAGTACTGTCCGCGGCATTAATTACAGTTAGGTTGATTTTCATACTGTGCTGTGCCTTCCCAACTACTTAGGAAAGATGTGCCCTTCATTCCTTCCAGTTTAACTACTGGAATCATAGAACAGATTAAAAATTTTTTTAGAGGTCATCTTATTGAACCGGTTCCCTCATGACTGGAGGGAAGTGAGGCTCTGGGGCCTCAGCTGTGTGGCTCTGTGGCAGTGGAACCAGTCCAGGTTCTTCACTGTCCAGTGCTTTTCCCCTGTGATTGAGGTTAATTTAATTGCCTTTAAATTATTAATTATTTAAATTATTAAAAACCTCTCTACTTTTATTAAGAGTAAGTTCTAGCTTGCTCCCTCTAGTCAAAGTGGCTTTGTACTAATCTAGACCAGCACCAGTTCAGTATATTTCTGCAAGGATGAAAATGTCGTGTGTGTGTGTGTGTGTGTGTGTGTGTGTGTGTGTGTGTGTGTGTATTTTCACATGGTAGCTAGTAGTCACCTGTAGCTGTCGAGCATTTGGAATGGATTAGTGCTACTGAGGGAATGTCTTGGTTTTATTTTAGTTAATTTCATGGCTACTATATGTTGCACAGTTTAGATTCAGATATTCTCATTTGACCTCAATGCCTGAGGCATTAGTTTGAAAGGTCCAGTCACGGGTGTAAACTTTATTGCTGTTATTACTTGCAAACTTGGATATGATGTTTTCACTTACTGTTACCCACATAGTCTAATGACAGAACTTAATACATCGTTTTGAATGGCTGCAGGGATGAAGGTGGCTGGAGAAGAGGACCAGCTGAGGAATCCTCAAGCTGGAGAGATGCGAGTCGTCGTGACGATAGGGATCGAGATGACCGCCGTCGTGATGATCGCCGAGATCTAAGAGAAAGACGAGATGACCGAGACCGAAGAGGGCCTCCTCTCAGATCAGAGCGCGAGGAAGGTAGAAGTGTTCTCTCTGTAGCGCTGCTGGATTTGTGGGGAGCTGTAATTTATGTAGGATTGGGGGGAGGGGTTACTGTCTTGTAAATTTGTATGAACACCAAAAATAAGATAATAAGTAGATCATTTATTCCATTTAGAGTTTGTGGTTCTCACAGACTTAGTGATTGCTTTGTGAA
Organism: Sus scrofa; assembly: GCF_054392235.1. Classification (NCBI taxonomy): domain Eukaryota; kingdom Metazoa; phylum Chordata; class Mammalia; order Artiodactyla; family Suidae; genus Sus; species Sus scrofa. The sequence continues at coordinate 151,629,381 of NC_139396.1, read as the reverse complement.
GTTTAGCCCATCATTAACTTCAAAATATAGTAGTAGAAATAAATTGGATAGAAGAAATCTCTCTATTGATAAAACAAGTTTATGTAAAAAAGGAAACAGTTATTTAAAAATTAGGTCCTGGTAGATAAGCAAAAAGTGTAAAACATTCTTTCTCTTCAGTTGTAACAATTGAAACTTGAGTAGAAAGTAACTTTGTTTAAAATGGCTGTTGCACTTAGTAGTAGCTGTCTCCGAAGCTTTCACTGTTTGATTTGTACCAATGGATTATAAGGGTATTCTTTTATAGACATAATGAAATATATTCTTTCATTTGTGGTTAAAATTTTATCAAAAGGAGCCAAAAATCTTTTAAAACATTTTTATTTAGCTATATTTTTGTCACCTTGTCTTAAATATTTTTTAAAGATTAGGACACTTCCCAGGTCATAGATTTCTTCTTGCTTACAAACTTGCATTTCTAAGTCTGTATTGTTGTTGGAAAGGTTTTTCAGAAATTGTATCAAAATGATTAAAGTAGATTTAGCTTATTTATTTATTTAATTTTGGGCCGCCTATCTGGCATGTTGAAGTTCCTAGGCCAGGGATCAAACCTGAGCCACCTGTGGCAGCCCAGGCCACTGCAGTGGTAATGACAGATCCCTAACCCACTGAGTCACTTGGGAACTCCTAGCTTCTGGGGTTTCTTTTAATGGAGATTCTCTATCATTATCTTTTTTTTTTTTTGCTTTTTAGGGCCCCACCCTCGAATATGGAGGTTCCCAGGCTAGGGGTGGAATCGGAGCTGTAGCTGCCGGCCTACGCCAGAGCCATAGCAACACCAGATCTGAGCCACATCTGTGACCTACACCACAGCTCATGGCAACACTGGATCTTTAACCCACTGAGTGAGGCCAGGGATCGAACCTGCAACCTCAAGGTTGCTAGTCAGATTCGTTTCCACTGTGCCATGACAGGAACTCCTGTCATTATCTTTAATACAGGATTTCCTGAGTAATTTGAGGCATTCCTTTGGCTTAAGTTGTTTAGTCTGAGCTAATAGAATACAGTACAAATTTATTCTCTCTCCATTTAAAAAATTTTTTATTTTATCTTGTAGTATAATTGACCTACAATGTTGTATTAGTTTCAGGTGTACAACAAAGTGATTCAGTTATACATGTATCCATTCTTTTTCGGATTCTTTTTCCATATAGGTTATTATAGAATATTGAGTTGGTGGTTATCTACCTTATATGTAGTAGTGTGTATATATTAATCTCAGACTCCTAATTTATCCCTCCGTTTCTCCTTTTCTTTTAATTAAAACTTTTTAGTAAGTTCTTGGAGACGCGCTGATGACAGGAAGGATGACCGGGCGGAAGAGCGGGATGCCCCTCGTCGAGTTCCTCCCCCAGCTCTTTCGAGAGATCGAGAAAGAGATCGAGATCGAGACCGAGAAAGAGACGGTGAAAAAGAGAAGACCTCCTGGAGAGCTGACAAAGATAGGGAGTCTCTCCGTCGTACTAAAAATGAGACTGATGAGGATGGGTGGACCACAGTACGACGCTAAGCTTCAAGATTCAAACTTGTGTCTTACATAGGTTTGGTCACATTCAAGGATTATTATACTTGTGCTTCAACCAATCTGAATTGGATTCTTTAATGTTGTCTCACCATAACACAAAAAGCATGAACTTGTATTAATCCTATATAATAGATTGATCATGCACTGTTATCCACAGAAGGTTGGAAAACCATGCCATTTTTTGGGGATTTAAGGTGTTGCATTATTTCATCAATCATTTGTTTACAAAAAAGAAAAACTAAAAAATAAAATGTGAATTCTTCAGGTATTCAGTAACACCTGTACCTTGGTTATAGAACTGATCTTTTTTCTTTTGATTTTGAAATATCTGATATTAATTTGGAATGAAGTAAGGTTCTGTTATAGAAAATGTATTTGAAGGCTAAGGAGGGAGCTGAAACATTTTCACACCATTAGTGGTTGAGACATACCTCTAGTTATTTTGAGGTATTTCCTATTTGCTAAATTTGGAAAGTTTTTAGGCTTTACTATAAGTGCGGTAACCATTACACACATGGGATACAGTGAGATTTTTCTGTAGATTTTACTTGAGAGAAGGTGAGTATAAAGCAATTTGCAGTCATTGTAATGACAAGAATATTGCTTAAGTGTGAATCCAAAACTGATACAGCTTTTAAATTTTAAAGCGTTTGGTAAACCTATTGCTGAGTTTTTTTCTGTTGCCAATAGCCAACTGCTTTTCCATTTATGGAGATTTCATGCCTTTGAAACATTTTAAATATGACAATATTTATAAATGTCTGGTTTGGAGGAATTGTTTAAATTCTTTTTTCCTAATTTTCCTTTCTCTTCAGGATAGATTCTTTCCACAAGTAATTCGTAGTAATGACTGTGTTGACTTCAATTTTGGAGTGTAGTCGCAATGTTAAAGATTAACTGTTTGGTTTTATTGAAGCCAACACAGAACTTGCTGCTGTGTTTTTTCTTCAATGATAAATAAAATACTTACAGAATTTGTTTTTGTGTTGATTTGTGGTTAGATTGGTTTTGTTCATAATGCTGAATTTGCGTATTCAGTTGACTTTATTTCACTTGAGTCTTTTACTGGTACTATTTAAATATGTCAGTGTTGAGTATCAAAGAAAATAATCTAAATATAACAAAGCAAATGTGGCCAAGATGTTTCCACTGAAATATCCTCCTCCGTTAGTTGAGGAACCCCATAGTTTGATTATAACACTGTTCTGTGAGTATGGGGGATGTGTGTGTGTGTGTCTGTGTCTGTGTCTGTGTGGGTGTGTACACCTTGGGTTTTTCCCCTGAAATCAGTCATGAAAAATCATAACTAATTTCACAGAATGTTGTAAATTTATAGTGGCTGTAGGCACTTAACATTCTTCATGGTATTAAATAGAGGTGAGAATCCTGTTGGTACAGCTGTGATGCCAGGAGAGGGAGTATTAATGCTTTTTTCAAAGTTAAATAATCAGCCTTTCCTGTTTGATGTTAACATAGCACTTTTAAAAACAATTTTCTTAATACCTGGATTTCAAACAAGTGAAAGTCTTAAAAGGTCTTTTGTGAGGAGAGGGGCTTTTTCTTTTGTAGTAAGTGAAAGAACTTGGGTACGTAATCTGCTCTTAAGTTACTGGAGCAGGACTGTGCCTGTAACATTGCAGATAGGTCCCAACAGACGATTCCTTTACACTGATGTGTTTAGATGAGTTACAGATGCATGTCTTCTGATGGTTAGGTTTCCAGGCTAGACTGCACACCACCCCTTCCTTCCCAGACCCTTTTCCAGACTTACTGTTCTTTCAAGTTCTTTGTCCTGTGTGTTGGATTCAGCACAGGATAAGGGCAGAAAAGTCTGCTGTTTTGTGATCCTGCTCTTAGGTTTCCACTCTCAAGTCCTCACAACCTTACCCCTCCCCAGTGTTCATTCACAAGTGTCAAAGGAAAGCTGAATGACCCACATACCTCACTGGTGTCTTCAAGTGGGGCCTGCATTTTTAAACAGGGATATCATTACTATCAATATGGATCAATCTCAGGGTGGAGACCGTAGCTGCCAAAAGACTCCCATTCCATGAGTGTCCATAGTGGCTACCCAGGAGGAGGTTGGCATCTAACGTGTGGCATGATTTGGCTGTAAACTGGTCTACAATTTTGTTTTTTTTTTTTTTTTTTTTTTTTTTTTTTTTTTTTTTTGTCTTTTTGATATTTCTTTGGGCCGCTCCTGCGGCATATGGAGGTTCCCAGGCTAGGGGTCCAATCGGAGCTGTAGCTGCCAGCCTACACCGGAGCCACAGCAACGTGGGATCCGAGCCGCGTCTGCAACCTACACCACAGCTCACGGCAACGCCGGATCATTAACCCACTGAGCAAGCGCAGGGATCGAACCCGCAACCTCATGGTTCCTAGTCGGATTCGTTAACCACTGCGCCACGACGGGAACTCCTGGTCTACAATTTTGTAAGTGTAGTTGAAATACATAGAAAATTAGTGAAAGGAATGTTCGTGCTATAGCTAAGAACACTAGAAAATTAGGACTGCATTGAAAATTTTCTTTGAGGTGCACGTGTATTTGTGGTATAATTTTATTTATTTATTATTTTTTTTGTCTTTTTGCTATTTCTTTGGGCCACTCCCGTGGCATATGGAGGTTCCCAGGCTAGAGGTCTAATCGGAGCTGTAGCCACTGTGGAGCTGTAGCCACTGGCCTACGCCAGAGCCACAGCAACACAGGATCCGAGCCGCGTCTGCTACCTACACCACAGCTCACGGCAATGCCGGATCATTAACCCACTGAGCAAGGCCAGGGACCGAACCCGCAACCTCATGGTTCCTAGTCGGATTCGTTAACCACTGCGCCACGACGGGAACTCCATAATTTTAAATTATATGGTTTGGCTTACTTTATCTGTGCCAAATGTAATTAAATAATCCTGCAGTTTCTAAAAAGGACTTTGTGGGAAAATTGAAAGCCTCTGGAAATGTCTCCAACAGAAAAGGACAGGCTGGTTAAAGCAATCTTTTGAAGATTCTATACATCGTTTTTTGCTTTTGCCAATTATGCTGTGTGTTCTTAGGAAAACAAGTACTTTTGTTACTTTATATATTTTTAAACTTGGAAAAATTGGGTTTCTTTTACCCTAAATTAGTCTTGCAAGTGTATAAAACATTTTAGATTGAGAGTTGATTTTCAATGTGTTATAGTGGTTAGTATACTTTTCATAAGAGGTCTCTAGAAAACCGATGTTCTCTGTTCTTGCTTTCAAATACTGAGTTAAAAGTTAGCTGGAAAACAGGCAAATCTGAGGAGGGTCGCTATGGGGTGCTTTTTAAATAGATGAGTGGTTGCCTGGCTAGTTGCGAGGGTCTTCTGAATAAGCTTTCCCAGTACTCTCCCAACTTCAAGACCTACATAAACTATGTTGAACACATTCCAAGTTCTGGTAGAACAGTAACATCGGATCACCAAGGCATTCTTGCATTGACGGTATTAAAGCCACACACCTGATTCCTGGAAATACTGTCTATAATTTGGCTCTGAGTCACTTGCCTTGTCCTGGTGTGAAGAATGTACATATCTGGTGACAGCGACTGTTGACAACGCAGAATAGGGCAGCTGGGACAAGGTAACAGGAATACATTCCTGTCTGAAAACTGCCCAACGAGTGAAACTATTTTAAACTGGTATATTTTCTAGCAATATTGAAGAGAATAACTACATGGTTTTATTAAGCTACTTCAGTTTCAGCCTAGTCAGAGCTGAAGTTCTCTGGCCTGGGGCTAGATTAGGACTGCTTTTTTTTTTTTTTTTTCCTGACCGAGAAAGGGTTTTCGTTCCTCCCCTGCCCGCATTCTGATGTACTTTCCTTTGGCCAAAAAGGCTCATAGCTACCCCAATGTCATTTACAGCAGCTTTTAAGACTTTCAAAGGAATGTTCATGCAAATTTGCTGTGGAGGAAGTTGTTGACATGAAAGCAGTCTTGGTTTTTAGTAACCTCGCTAAACTCTCCTGGAACCTTTGTACATTTAGACTAAATCTTGCTGGTATTTTCAGACAGTGATTTTGTACATTTCAGATGACCTCCTTGTAATTCATTTCCATTTTTGCCTCCGGATGTCTTGTTGGTAGATACGGTGTGGTATGCACTATGGTGAGACAGAAAATGAGGGTGGAGGTTACGGGAGGAGGAAAGCACCTTTGCCTAAGGATTAGGTTTAATCTCACTATTATGGATAACTGGTGGGATTCCAGGAAGGGACAAGTCCTCTTCAGGGAGAATGGGAGTGTTGAGAGACTGTTCCTTGTCTCCACACACCCTATCCCCATGCCCTCAGTTACTTTAATTAGTGTTTATATAGGTCTGAGGAGGGTCTGTGATGTTTAAAGTCGAGAGTCCAGAGTGGCACCTCCCTGAGCACAGGTTATTACATTAACCTTCCAGAGCTCAAAGGATTCCATCTTACATTTAGTTCAAGAGGCCACAGCTGGAATGAGCCTTCCACTATTTAGGAACACTGGAATTGAGCATCAGAGTGCATACGGCTCCATTTGATCTTCAATAATCAAATATTTTTGAACTAGAAATGGCGAGGTGGAGGTATACAGACAAAAGGCCAAGTACCAGAGTGAAAGACAAGATTAATGAATTCATATACTGTTACTGTATAAATACACAAATTCTTTTAAACAGCACCATTTCCAAGTGTATACACAATATTATATAACCTGGCACGACTTTGAAAGATGGGAAACGCTAGTTGCTCGTTCAGTAATAAAAGATGTGGTACATAAAAGGATAAGGAGCTGTATTCTACCTGCCACAGATTGTACATCTTTACACCTCCAGCTAGGACAGAAACAAGCCACGGGGGGAACACCCACCCAAACTAACACTGGAAAGTTTACTAAGCCTTCACTTAATGATGCTACCAGGCAGGTGAGGGTTGCTTCACCTGGAATTAGAATAACTGATTAAGGACAACAGAAATATTATTACTTGTTTCAAACAATAAAAGTCATTTTGCTGACATTCCATAAAATCGCCAGTTAAGTTCAGTTTAGAGGCTTTTAAAAAAATATTCTAGGCCTAGTAAAGTGCCTCCATTCATAAAATTAAACATCCAAGATTAGATTGAGACAATTTCATATACTGATGCGCATCTAAAATAGGTTGACGTATAGAGTAAATAAACACTTCTAAGTTGCCACATTTCAGTTAGTGGAACGAACACCCAGCCTTCACCGTCTGGATGTGCACAAACTAGAGATAAACAAATCAAGATTTTAGCTTCTAGTCTTAAGCGCTCTTCGACAGGAAAGGACTCAGTACCGCCGGGTTCTTTTGAAAAAAAAAAAAAAAAAATCAGTACATCTCAAGTTCAACCAACAGCTGAGCTCCACGCTCCTCAGCAGCGAGAGAGAGAGATGGTGCGCAGGCCAAACTAGACATTGGGCAGGCGGCGACCCTGGTGGCGTCAGGTGGCAGTAGCAGACCGGAGTCCGGGCCCTCAGCGCAGCTTCTTGCCGGGCAGGCCGTCCCTGACGCTGCGCGGCGGCGGCACTTTGGAGAGCGGGCAGTACTTGATGGTGTGCGCGTTGTCGCCGCTGGCGCCGCACAGGGGACACGTGTAGCGGCGCAGCACGGGGCACAGCACTCGCCCGTCGGGTCCCTTCAAGATGTGGGTGGTGTAGAGCGCCACCGCCTCCTTGTTGTTCCGGCAAAACACACACACCTGCAGCTCGGGCTTGAGCAGCCGGGCGCCGGCCGCCCCAGAGGCTGCGTGCAGCCGGGGCTCGGCCGCCCACGCCGGGGCCCGCTCCTCGCGCGGTGCCGCCTCGGCGGTGGCGGCAGTGGCGGGTGCGCAGCCCAGCAGCACAGCGGTGGCGCGACCCGCGAACGGGCTCAGCTCGGCGAAGCGCTCCTCCAGCAGCCCGGCCTCCGAGGGGTCCGCGCACAGCTCCAGCGCGCGCAGCTCCAGCGTGCCCCCCAGGTAGCGGCCCCGGGACCCCGGCTCGTCGCTGTCGTCGTCGTCGTCCTCGTCGTAGTCGGGTGGCCCCAGCGCGGGCCCCAGCGCCCCAGGCCCGGCCCCCGCGTGGGGGGAGCAGCACGACGAGGAGGAAGAGGAGGGTGGGGAGCCGCCGCCGCCGCCGCCGTCCTCGCCGCGGGCGCAGCCAAAGCGCGGCTCGCCGTCCACCGCCTTGGTGATGAGCGTGGCGAGTCCCAGGTAGTCGTTCCACGAGCTGAAGGGTTGCGGGTGCGCCGGGCCCTGGGCGCTCACGTAGCGGGCGCTGGGCACGAGCGCCATGGGCGGGGGGACGCGGCCGCGGCGGGGCGAGCGGGGCGCCCAGGGGAAAGCCTCCATGGGCGGGCTGCGGGCCGCGCGCGCCGCCTCCCCGCCGCCGGCGCGGGCCGGACGGAAAGGACGCGCCGAGCCTGCCCGCCGGCCTGCAGCGGGGTGGGGCCGCCTCGCTGCCTTTTATCGGGCCCCGCTCCTCCCCGCCCCCCGGCCTCGCTGCCGCGGCCCTGCCCCCTGCGCTCCCCCGCCCCGGCCACCTCGCCTGCGCCCGGGACTGAGGCGGAGCGGAGGCGGACGCGGACGCGGACGCGCTGGGGGGGGCGGGCGGGCAGTGCGCGCGCTCCGCTCCAGCCCGCGCGGCCCCCGAGCCCCCAGCGTTGCGCCAGCCTCGCCAGCTGCCGGGCGGCTTTCATTCTGGAAGGGGGTGGGCGCGGCGCCGCCTCGGGCCGCGGCGCTAATTGGCTGCGGACCAGAGCCCCCTGCGCCACGGGCGCCGCTCCGGACGCTGATTGGTGAATCCCGGGGAGGGGGCGTGCCCTGCCCGCGCAGCTGGGAGGGGAGGAGAAAGTAGGCGAGAGGAGCACGCGAGCGGCGGCCGCTGGGGCCTGTCTTCGCCTGAGCTTTGAGGCCTGGGTTTGGAACAGGTGACCAGGCCTGGATCTTCCGCGGCCGGGTGGTGAGACCCACCTCCAGCCTTTAGTGTCCTGGACGAGCTTCTGCCTTTTGAGAAACCCCTTCTCTTCTTTCCTTCTCACCACAGCATCAGCGAGCAAAGCTGTGGGGAGGCAGGACTTGGCGCGATCTAAGGATGCAGTTTTCAAGTCAGAACCGCCCAACAGCCGAGTAACTTCCGTTTGCACGGTGCTTTGGAGAGCTTTCCACTGGGTGAAATCCTCGCGCAGACCTCTGAGGTTCAGAGAGGTTACGATGGTTTTTGCCTAGGAAGTAGTGGAAGGACGCAGGGCTTTCCTACAACACGCAGCACCTCCCAGCAGATGTTCTGATACCCTGGTGGACATTAGCTAGTGACTTAGGTAGGAATGAGGGCTAGGCCAGAGAGTCTTCCAGCCTTAGGACAGTGATTGGTGTGTGGGTAGCTCGTCACTCCCGCCCCCTCCTCCGGGGTTCATCTCTATTAAAATCTGAGCTGTATGTGCAGTTTGAAAAACAAAGCATATTCAGCGTCACTATTTAATACTTTGAAATGCATAAAATATTTTTGTAGAAACAATGGAAAATAAATCGGAAGATTTTTGATTAGATGGCTGTGAGGTGGTCATGCCCTTCCCAGGAGAAAGGGCAATACTTTTTTTTTTTTTTTTTTTTAAATGGAAAGTAGGAAAGGTATTAGCTGCTGGAAGCATTCTTTTTTTTATTCCATATACTGCCCCCCCAGCACATGGAAGTTCCAGGGCCAAGGATCAAATCCGAGCTGCAGCTGCAACCTACACCATGGCTGTGGCAAAGCTGGGTTTTTAACTCTCCTGGGAGCATTCTTGTAGGGTACTGTGGAACAAGGAAAATGCCTCCTCTGGTGGCTTAGCTGGCAGGCAGGGTTGGCTTCATGGGGCCCCGGCAGGGTTTCCCTTCCCCTCTCTGGAGGAGCTGATGTCGCAGCTGTCACTAGGTGTGAGGCTAGGCTTATGGGTCTGGCTGTGCACAGCAGGTTTAGGACGGCCCGGCAGGGGATGCTCAGAACCTAGGGCTGGCATGAGTTAATATTAGCATGAATCAGTGAATCAGAATGTTAGCAGTGGAAGGGATCTGGCTTTACAGATGGAGAAAATGAGACCCAGGGAGGAGAAGGGCTTAAGGTCACATGGGAAATTTAAAATCACAGCCAGAACTAGGACTCAGACCTTGTCATGACTGGCTTGGGGGCCTTCCCTCTATACCATGGGTCCCGAAGGAATTTCAGACGTCGAGTCTGTGCACGCATCAGCAGAAATCAAGTGTGGCACACAGGGGAGACAGGAAAAAGAGAAATGAGATGGGGCTTTGCGCCTCTGACGTGGGCCCCTGCACTCAGGAGCAGTCGGGGGGCTGGGCAGCAGGCACGGGGAAGGCCTTCAGGCAGTAACGTGATGCCTGTTCTGGCCACCTGTTTGCATGTGGGGTGGGAGATATGTTTTTCAGTCTCTTCCTCACCTCCTACTCCGTAACGGTTGATTTAAGTCCCCAAACCAGGCAGTGATATTCTGCACTTGCCAACCCAGTTCCTTTTCCAAGTTTGTGTTGGCACTCAAGTTAAAAAGCTATTCCTTTATTTCCTCCCCTCTCCCACCAAAAATAAATAAAAGGGCCCGGATGGCGTGAGGCTCCTGCAGAAGCGTGGCAGGTTTGCTGACACTGAACTCTGAGCTCTTACCATGAGAACGCCGGCCCCCAGAGTGGTATGAAGAGTATTATTCTATAAATGGAAAATTCCACTCTGTGCTCATAGCCCGGCAGCCTGCATACTTTCAAGGTATGCAGGCTTTTCAAGCTCTGAAGGCTGGGAGCTGCCATTCTGAGAAAAACTTCTGCAAGGAAACTTTAAAGCTGCCAGCTGCTGGGTCCAGTCCCCCTTGGCCAGGCCAAGAAGAGGATGGCAAATAGACGAGGCCTTCTCTCCTCCCCGACATGATTTTTTTGGCCCTTGTGGTTTTGCAAAAGAAATAAACAAGCTTAAGTGAACACAAATAGGAACAAATGCCTTGATTCGGAGCTGCAGCCTGGGTGGGTGGGTAGTGGTGGTTGTGAGATTGATGCCCTGGAGAGAAGTGGAAGGGTGCTCAGTGTCCTGGGGGCCTGACTCTGTGCTGTTTCCCCAGGGTGCTCACCTATCATCTGCTGTTGACCTTGCCCACAGCAGGTGTTTTGCCCTGAAAGAATATCTGGAAGTGGAGGTCAAGAGCATGAAGACTTTTTTTTTTTTTTTTTTTTTTGGCAGGGATCACATGCTGGGCCTCCGTATACTGAGAGCCTTTGCTGTCAGTGACCACAGAAAGGCTGGAGTGGGCGCCCGGGCCAGCACTAGGCTCAATCAACAGTTACTTTTGTCATCAAGCACGGGCCTCAGGTAAGCTCTCCGGCTCCCTTTGGGACAGTGGAACTGAATTCCAAGAGGTTCTTAGTTCTTCTGATGAAGTCTGACTACCTTTTGTTCCCTTTTCAGGAGTCTGGAGTGAAATGGGCAGAAAGAGCCAGAATATGAAAACTTCTTCGAGGGACGCCTTCAGATTGATGGAGGCAGGAAGACAGATCAGGCCGGACCTCATCTCCGAGGTTAGAGAGTGTTGCTCAGTTTCTTCTGCGATGGGGCCTGTGTGGCAGAGGCAGAGGTCTCGGCCAGTGCAGGGGTGGGTTGGGGGGAGGGATGCTGCGTTCCCACCTCTAAACGTGGCCCCTGGTCCCTATCCTGGGCCACTTCCTTTGCTGGCAGCAGAACTGAACCATGAGAGGCAACACACAGACCTCAGTCGTCTTGAGTCTCTTCAGAAACATGAGATCAGCCCCAGGGAATGAGGCAGCTTGGCGGGGGGCCAGGCAGCTACAGAGATGCTGTTTGTCAGGCTCTGGGTTCCTGCTGACCTGCCTGCCAAGCTCCTTCGAGGGGCAGGAAGAGCAGTGGCTCCCCCAGCCGTGGGCCTGGAGGTGGGCGAGGTGCTTTGGAGCATGTCAGGGGCACACTTCTGCAATGGTGTGGACTTTGTCCGTGAGTCACCTCTGGCCAAGCTCAGGTGTCCTAGGGACCGGGCTCCTGCCCTTTGGAGAGCTTGTTGGGCCAGCGGCTGGGTTTTTATCTGGGTCCTTCTGTAGAGTCCAGTGTGGTCTCTGGATGCGGCCCCTCACCCCTCTGGGCTCCAGCTCCCTCCGATCAGTGAGGGGGCTCATCATGTAGATTGGAAGCCGCTTTCTCCCTCTTGCTTTCTTACTTATGTTCTGGAAGAGTCTCTCCCTCGGCCTAGTGGATGATCTGTGAAAGGGGCAAGCCAACAGAAACAGCCCATTTCCCTGACTGAATTAGGAGAGGACGCCCTCCTGACAAGGGGGATGTCTGTTAGTGGATCTCTGGGAGGCAGTTTGAGCCCTTCTTTAATTTTATTTTTTCAATTTTTAATTTTTAAAAATGTATTTTTTTTTTTGTTTTTGGGCCGCACCTGCAGCATATGTAGGTTCCCAGGCTAGGGGTCCAGTCGGAGCTGCAGCTGCTGGCATGCACCACAGCCACAGGAGTGCAAGATCTGAGCTGCATCTGCAACCTATACCACAGCTCATGGCAATGCCAGAGTCTTAACCCACTGAGCAAGGCCAGGGATCGAACCCCTGTCCTCATGGTTCCTAGTTGGTTTCATTAACCCCTGAGCCATGACAGGAACTCCTGGGCCCTTCTTTAAAAAGACCTGGGAAAAAAACATGAGGAACCTCACCTTCTTTCAGTCACTGGCAGGGTGTGGAGCTGAGGCAACCCTGAGGTGACAAGTCTTAGGGACAAAAAGCTGGCATACTGGTGATGGCTACTTGGAAAAATTATGCTAAAAAGAAAAAAAAAATGGGGCGTTCCCTGTAGCTTAGTGGAAATGAATCTGACTAGTATCAATGAGGACGCCGGTTCGATCCCTGGCCTTGCTCAGTGGGTTAAGGAGCGGGCGTTGCCATGAGCTGTGGTGTGGGTCAAGGACGCGCCTCAGATTCCACGTTGCTGTGGCTGTGGTGTAGGCCAGCGGCTGCAGCTCCGATTTAACCCCTAGCCTGGGAACCTCCATATGCTTCGAGTGTGGCCCTAAAAAAAAAAAAAAGACACACACACAAAAAAAATGACGCTTCGGTGACATTTCTGTTGATGTGACTTGTTGCCCAAGATAAACATCTTTATTGTTTCAGCCGCTGCGAGTCAGGTATTCTTTTACTTGCAGCTGATTTCACTCTAGTTGAGACTTGTAATAATATGAAAAAAATGCACTTGGCAGTTCTGTCAAAAAGGGGGAATGCAACATTCTGGTCCGATGGAAGTGACAACCATGTCAGAAGTGTGTGTGTGTAAGAGTGAACGGGGGCAGGAAGGAAACACAGAGAGCTGGGACCAGGGGCTCCAGGTGCTCCTCTCTTACCCGCCCTGCCTTGCGCCGGAGCCTCCCAGCTGATACTAGGAACGATAACACCACCGTGGCCAGACCAGGTGCTTTACACAGGGTCTCAGTTAGCCCCTGCGTGACCACTGCACGAGGCAGGTGCCGTGATTGCCCTTGTGTTGTGCAGGAGGGAAGCCCGCGGGGCTCACGTGTAAACCTGGGTCCCTCCCCAGAGCTGGGCGTGAACTTACTTGGATGCACCTGGTCATCCTCAGGCCCTGAGGCTTCTGGGACTCACGGGGGTGGGGGCGGTGGAGAGGCCGGCTTGGGGGTGGGGTGGGGTGGGGCACAGGCGACGGGAGCAGAGGGAGACTGTGCAGGGAGCTGCCTGGGCCAGACGGGGCACAGCCAGCGTGTCGGAGATTGTCCCCAAACAAAACTGATTCCAGGACTTCCTGTTGTGGCACAGTGGAAACGAATCCGTCTAGGAACCTTGAGGTTTCAGGTTCGATCCCTGGCCTCACTCAGCGGGTTAAGCATCGGGCATTGCTGTGAGCTGTGGCGTAGGTCGCAGATGCAGCTCAGATCTGGCATTGCTGCGGCTCTGGTGATTCAGCCCCTAGCCTGGGAACCCCCATATGCCACGGGTGCGGCCTTAAAAGACAAAAAAAAAAAAAAAAAAAAAAGACGAAAAACAAAACAAAAACCGATTCCATTCACAAGTCAGGGGGATTTTTCTCTTTCTCCAGTAACGGGGCCTTTGGTTCAGCGAGTAATCCTTTCTCTCGGTAATACACCCTCCCTCCTTCCAGCCACGTGGTTTGCTCTTAGAAATCTGGATTGTCCTAGTTTTGTTTAAAGCAAGATATGCCTGGAAGTCGATGGCCTGAGGGGCTGAAGCCCCTGGGTTGATGGTGCTGGTAATGATGATAATAACAAGAGCGCCCAGGTTCCTTACAGGCACCAGCAGGAGCGCATATTGTTTCTTTTTTTTTTTAGGGCCACCCCCAGGCAAATGGAAGTTCCCAGGCTAGGGGTTGAATCAGAGCTACCGCTGCCGGCCTATGCCACAGCTGCAGCAATGCCAGATCCCGGCCATGTCTGTGGCCTACACCACAGCTCATGGCAGCACTGGATCTCCGACCCCCTTAAGTGAGGCCAGGAATCGAACCCACATCCTCAGATTCATTTCTGCTGTGCCACAACGGAAATTCCTGGTCAAGTCATTTTAGACATCTTCTCCGGGTCTTAACTGACCTGCATTTTCCCAGCTGGTCTGAGTTTCCTAGGGTTTCTTATGCCACACGACAAACCTGTTCCTGATGGTGAGTTGGCATGTGGGTCTGTCCTGGGGTTTCTATGGCTTTGGGACCAGAGGGCAGGGTGGTGGCCTAGGCTAGTTCAGATTGTTTAGCCTTGAGCAAGTCATTTCCCTTCTCTGTGCCTTAGTTTTCTGTTTCATTGAAAATAATTAGGTGGCCTGAGTGATTTCTCAGCTCTTCCCAGCCCTCAGGTTTATTTGCTCACCATCAAGGCCTTGGGCTGAGTGTGAATAAGATGGTGTGCTTCTGGGGTCATGGGGCTTATACTCTGGTGGGTGGACAGACAGATGGTGATGCTTTGGAGGGAAGTATGTTAGTTTCCTGTTGCTTCTGTAACAAATCGCCACCATCATAGTGCCTTAACACTGCACAAACCTATTTGCTTACCATTCTGTAGGTCAAATCTGAAATGGGTCTCCCTGGGCTAAAATGAGGGTGTATGCCGGGCTGCGTTCCTTTCTGAAGGCTCTAGGAGAGAATCTGTTTCCTTGCCTTTTCCAATTTCTAGAAGCTGCCTGCATTTAGCTGTGGCCCCTTCTTCAAAGCTAGTGACAGCAGATTAAGTCCCTCTTATGCTACCATCTCTCTGATTTTTTCTTCTGCCTCCCTCTGCCACTTTTCAGAACGCTTATGATGACACTGGGGCCCACCTGGATAATCCAGGCTAATTTCCCTGTTTTAATGCAATTTAATTTGCAATCTTAGTTCCACCTGGAACCTTAATTCTTCCTTGCCAGGGAGGGTAACATAGTCTCTGGTACTAGGAATTAGGCTGTGGGCATCTTTGGGGGCCATTATTCTGCTTCCCCCAGGAAGAGTACAGGAAGAGACTGTGAGACCTCTAGCCAACCTAGGGGACATCTAGCCAACACGCAGGGGACCCATGTGTCATGGGTCCCAAGACCTTACCATAGCTAGAGGTCAACTGGGCTGGAGAATTTAAGTTTCCTTTGACACTGCAGGGGAATCTGGGGGTGAGGAAGCCCCACTGTGTGTGTGCGCGCGTCCTTCAAGCCAATGGAAACTGATTGCCAAGGGTCTGAGTTGCAAGGAGGAGTGGTGGGCAAGGCAAGTATTGTATGTGTGGGGTCCTCTGACGCTGCCTTGGTGATGATGACGTCACTTAATTTGTGGTTGAAGCAAACAGCCAAGTACAGCAAAAACACCAGGCAACAGTAGCGTGCACATCAAGGCGGAGCGACTGGAGTAAAAGGCCCTGTAAAATTCTCGTGCTATTCAGGAGGAGGGTAAAGATCCTGGCTCTAAAATTAGCCTACGGAAAATTTCAAGCATTACGAAAGTAAAGGTCATTGTGTCAAGAATTTCCACCCACCTTTCCCTTAATGCAGGATGACTCTCATTGTATCTATCCCCACGCACCGAGTTTTTTCACTCCACCTCCCACACGGTGGGTCATTTTGACGTTGTGAACCTCGATATTAATTAAAATCCGATTTTGATAGGTGAAGTATGTATGTTAAAATATGTAAAAAAATTAACCACTTGTTAAAAAGGAAAATAGAGGGTATAGCTTCCAACACAGTAGATGTGAAGAAGTGGAATGAAGAAGAAAGAAAACAAAAAAAGAAAGCATGGGGCGTTCCTGTCGTGGCACATCAGAAATGAATCCACCTAGGAACCATGAGGTTGCCGGTTCGATCCTTGGCCTCGCTCTGTGGGTTAAGGATCTGGCGTTGCCATGGGCTCTGGTGTAGGTCACAGGCCCATCTTGGATCCTGGGTGGCTGTGGCTGTGGTCTAGGCTGGCAGCTGTAGTTCCGATTTGACCCTTAGCCTGACCCTTGAACCTCCATATGCTGCAGGTGCAGCACTAAAAACCAAAAAAGAAAAGAAAAAAAAAAGAGAGCATGATAGGGAGTTCCCATCGTGGCTTGGTGGTAACAAACCCGACTAGCATCCATGAGGATGCAGGTTCGATCCCTGGGCTCGCTCAGTGGGTTAAGGATCTGGTGCTGCCATGAGCTGTGGTATAGGTCGCAGATGTGGCTCAGATCCTGTGTTGCTGTGGTGTAGGTGGGTGGCTTCAGCTCTGATTCCACCCCTAGCCTGGGAACCTCCATATGCCGCTAATGCGGCCCTAAAAGACAAAACAAAAAGAGAAAGCGTGATGGGGGTTTCCCGTTGGGGCTCAGTGGTAACGAACCCAGCTAGTATCCATGAGGACACAGGTTTGACCTCTGGGCTTGCCCAGTGGGTTAAGGATCCAGCATTGCCGTGAGCTGTAGTGAAGATCGCAGATGTGGCTCGGATTTGGCGTGGCTGTGGCGTAGGCATAGGCAGGTAGTTGCAGCTCAGCTCCAATTCAACCCCTAGCCTGGGAACTTCAATATGCCTTGGGTTGCCCCCCCCCAAAAGAAAATATGATGAAGAATATTCACACACTACTTACTGAACTAAAGTAGGTGTGATAGAGGAGACTGGCGGAACCAAGTGGTTTTGCTACTTGGATGTGGAGAAACGGGAACTCCCACACACTCTGGTGGGCACGCCAGATGAGACAGCCTCTTCGGAAGACAGCTTCCTTGCTTCCTAAAAGTTAAACATTGCTTTAGCCTATGACCCACTCATTCTACTCTCAGGTCATGTACCCAAGAGAAGTGAAAACATAGGTCTGCATAAAGACTTGTACACAAGTTCTCTTAGCAGCTTTATTCATATTAGCCAAAACCTGGACATAATCCAAGTATTCAGCAACTGGTAAGTGGGTTAACAAGTATGGTGTGTGTCCGTATCGTGAAATATTACACAGCAATAAAAAAGATGAATCAACCTCAGAAACACTCCACCAAATGAAAGAAGACACAGAAGGCTATTTATTGTATGATTCCACCTGTGTGAAATTTCTAGAAAAGGTAACGCTATAGGGACAGAAAGCAGATCAGTGATTGCCTGGGACTGTGGGGTGGGATTGAGTGCAGATGGGCACAAGGGGACTTCTGGGATGATGGACGTGTTCTAGACCTGGATTGTGGTGATGGCTGCACAGCTGCATTCATTTAGAGCACACTTACTGTGGGTAAAGAGTATAGTAATATAAATTATACCCCAACAAATTCCTAATTGCCCCAAGCTGGAAACACAGCCACATACTCATCAATGTGAGAAGGAATACTCTGTGGTATGTTCATTCAGTGGTGCCCATTGATGAGTTAATTATAGCTGCATGAAAAAGCATGGTCTCAGGAACAATGTCGAAAGAAAAAAGACAATGGCAAAATTATATATATATATGTATATATAAGTATACCATTTCAATTTATTTATTTATTTATTTATTTATTTATTTATTTATTTATTTATTTAGGGCTGCACCCTTGCATATGGAGTTTCCCAGGCTAGGGGTTGAATTGGAGCTACAGCTGCCAGCCTACGCCAGAGCCACAGCAATGTGGGATCCAAGCCTCGCCTGTGACCTACGCCGCAGCTCACGGCAATGCTGGATCCTTAACCTACTGAGCGAGGCCAGGGATCAAACCCGAATCCTCATGGATGCTAGTCAGATTCGTTAATGGCTGAGCTACAACAGGAACTCCTCCTATACTGTTTCATTTTAGATAAAACTAAAAAGCATGCAAAACTGAACAAAATGTTGGAGTTCCCACTATGGCTCAGTGGGTTTAGAACCCGACATAGTGTCCATGAGAATATGGGTTCCATCCGTGGCCTCACTCAGTGGGTTAAGGATCTGGCATTGCCACAAGCTGTGGTATAGATCACAGATGTGGCTTGGATCCTGTGTTGCTGTGGCTGTGGTGTAGGCCGGAACTGCAGCTCCGAGTCTAACCCTGGTCTGGGAACTTCCATATGCTACAGGGGTGGCTCTAAAAAGAAAAAAAAAAAAAAGCACAAAATGTTTAAAAGTACGAACATGTATGGTCCAACCATAGAGAAGAACAAGGGAGTGGCCACAGAATTTGGACAGTCCTTCTCTGAAGGGTCTGGGGTGGCATGGGACTGGGAGGGAAATTTAAAGGTGATGGCAAATATACATAGTTGATTCTTGCCGTTATTCTTTATATCTCACCTCTGTTTTTGAGATAGTATTGTGAATATACTCAATAAGAACAATGATTTTTTTTTTTTTTACAAAATGTTAATCATTTGAAGTATTTGGTTCTTTATTATTAGTAGACATTGCTGATAAAGCACTTCAGAGCTGACCAGACACTGCAGTTGAGAATTACGGGTCCAGGCTCTAATGCACCACCTCTTTGATGACTGGGCTTCTCCACACAGGCAGACACCAGTCACCGCTTAGGGTGGGTCTGAGGAGTTTCCATTCTCCTTACTCCCCCTGCCCCATTTGTTTTTTGTTTTTTTTGGTCTTTTTAGCTATTTCTTGGCCGCTCCCGCAGCACATGGAGGTTCCCAGGCTAGGGGTCCAATCGGAGCTGTAGCCACCGGCCTATGCCAGAGCAGAGCCACAGCAACGCGGGATCCGAGCCGCGTCTGCAACCTACACCACAGCTCACGGCAACGCCAGATCGTTAACCCACTGAGTGAGGCCAGGGACTGAACCCGAAACCTCATGGTTCCTAGTCGGATTCGTTAACCACTGCGCCATGACGGGAACTCCCCGTCAGAAGAGAAACAGAAGTTTAATGGCATGTGTCCTTGTACACATGAAAGATACCCTGGAAAGCTGAGTACCTCCTCCATCCTTCCTTCTGGTGGTGGCACAGCGTGGATAGGGGAGTGGAGCACAGGGAGCCCTGGGCTGGGATCCTTGCTCCTTTGTGAGGCTAAACATGGTTGGGGGAGTGGGTGGGGTGAGAAGGTCCAGAAAAACCATCAGCATCTTCTCTGATGATAAGCATGAAGGAATCTCAGAGTGAGATGAGAAAAACTGAACATGAATGTGTTTGTGGAGAGGGGATGCTTCTCAGGGCCCCTTCTGGACCAGAGTAAGGATGTTTATAATTTAGTATGTGTCATGTTCAGGCTTGCTTTTGGCTAAACTTGGATATCTCTTGGGATTGGTATTTGACTTTGGGTACAACTTTAAAAAGTTGCAGGCGAGTTCCCGTTGTGGCTGAGTGGGTTAAAAACCCGGCATAGTGTCCTTGAGGATGAGGGTTTGATCCCTGACCTTGCTCAGTGGGTTAAGGATCTGGCGTTGCTGTGAGCTGTAGTGTAGGTCACAGATGCGGCTCGGACCCTGCATTGCTGTGGCTGTGGTATAGGCTGACAGCTGCAGCTCTGATTTGACCCCTAGCCTGGGAACTTCCACATGCTGCAGATGCACCCCCCTCACCCAAAAGCAACACACAGCATAAAAGAAAATGCATGTAAACATTTACCCCCATCTCTGACTGGGAGGGTCTTTCTAAGGATTCGAACAATGGGTGAGATCCCAAAGAAAAGCAATAGATCTGACAACATGAAAAAAAAATGTATAGAACACTAGCAACCACAAATGCTGGAAGGCAAGAGTAAACAACAATTTATGGCAAATGTTTCCCCCAAACAAATATTTATGGAAAGTGTTTCCCCGAAGCAAATATGTGTGACAAATATTTTTCAATATATATATTTGTCATATACGTGAGAACACTGGGTCATTACTTCATGTTCATGTTGTGTATACATAAAGCAGATTAGAAAATTATTAATGCAAATAGAAACAGGAAAAAAGCACATGACCAAATGATTCATAGATGACATAAAAAATGACTTATAAATATATGAGAAAAAGGTTTCAATTCCACTGATAGCCAGGGACTATTTTTACCTATCAAATTATTTTTAAAAATCCTTGGGGTTTTCAAGAATCGGAAATGGACTCCTTCCTGTACTTTTCATTTTGGAGAGCCATTTGGCAGTAGCTGTTAAGAACCTCAAAATGTTCATACCAATTGGATCAATGATTTGACTTCTAGGAATCTAGACCTAAGATTCAGTCAGAAATTCAAGCAAAGGAGTTCCCTTCATGGCTCAGTGGAAACAAACCTGAGTGGCATCCATGAGGACGCAGGTGCGATCTCTGGCCTCCTTCAGTAAGTTAAGGATCCAGCGTTGCCGTGAGCTGTGGTGTAGGTCACAGATGTGGCTCAGACCTAGTGTTGCTGTGGTGGTGGTGTAGGCCTGCGGCTGCAGCTCCAATTTGACCCCCAGCCTGGGAACTTCCATATGCTGCGGGTGTGGCCCTAAAAAGATTAAAAAAAAAAAAATGAAATTCAAGCAAAAATGTTTTTTGCAGGATTGGTTGTAATGGTCCAGAACAAAAAACAACTTAATGGCCAAATAAAAGGGAACAGTTAAATAACGGTGCATTTATATGATGAACAATCATAAAGCCAATGAAAGTTAGGTTTTCTATTAATTTTTAATGATGTAGGCGAATGCTCATGATGTAAATTTGCAACCATGGTATAATTCCAGAATATTAGTAGTGGTCCTCCCTGGGCTGTGAGATTACAGAAGATGCCCTCTGCTGCCCTTTTTTTCTTGAAGTTTCAAGAGCTGTGCTTTGGAGTCAAACAGATCTTTGATTTTTGAAGCCAGCAATGGCCGGGTGAGTCTCTCTCACATCATGTCTCTCTGACACTGACTCTCCTGTCTCCCCTTCCACTGGGCCCACCTGGATAATCCAGGCTACTCTCTCTATTTTATTTATTTCTTTTTCTTTTTTTGGTTGTCCTGCCGTATATGGAGTTCCTGGGTCAGGGATCAGATCCGAGCTGCAGTTGTGACCTATGCTGCAGCTGTGGACTCTCTATTTTTTTTTTAATTTTAATTTTAATTTTTTTTGTCTTTTTGCCTTTTCTAGGGCTGCTTCCTGTGACATATGGAGGTTCCCAGGCTAGGGGTCTAATCAGAGCCGTAGCCACCAGTCTACACCACAGCCACAGCAATGCGGGATCCAAGCCGAGTCTGCAACCTACACCACAGCTCACGGCAACGCCGGATCCTTAACTCACTGAGCGAGGTCAGGGATCGAACCCGTGACCTCATGGTTCCTAGTGGGATTCGTTAACCACTGCTCCACGACGGGAACTCCTGGACTCTCTACTTTAAGATCAGCTGATTAGCAACTTTATTTCCATCTCCAACTTTAATTTTCCTTTGCCGTGTGTGGTACCATATTCACAGGTCTGGGTGGCTGTTATTTGCCTACCATACTAGCTGTGTGACCTTGGGCAGATGAGTTTCTTGAACCACAGTTTGTTCACCTATAATAGAGTTTCTTTCTTTCTTTTTTTTTATGGCCATACCTGTGGCATATGGAGGTTCCGAGGCTAGGGGTCGAACTGGAGCTGCAGCTGCCAGCCTATGCCACAGCCATAGCAATGTGGGGTCTGAGCCCTGTCTGCGAACCATGCCACAGCTTGTGGCAATGCCAGGTCCTTAACTGACTGAATGAGTCCAGGGATTGAACCTGCATCTTCATAGATACTAGTCAGGTTCTTAACCCACTGAGCCACAATGGGAACTCCGTGTATTTTTCATCATTTTCTCTCCAGAGGTTGTAATAGTGCCAGACACACAGTAGATATTCAATTCAAGCTTGTTGAGTGAATGAATAAGTTTGGTGTGTATTGTTCTAGTTCTTTGAAAAAGATTTGCAGTGTAAAATCTTCATGGTGGTTATTATTATAGCCCAGTTTATTAGCTATATGATCAGATTACCTAACCACACAGAGCCTTAGTCATTTCGTTGGCAAAAAGAGGTTAATACTGCTCCTGCGTGGGGTGTTTGTGAGGCATCCCAGGCCTTTGGCCAGGCATTTATATAGACACACACACACATTCTTTTAAATTTAGTCTGAGGTCCTGTTCTGCAGTTGTTCATTTAATATGTCTTAGGAGCTTTCCAGTTCGGTGTATATAGAGCTGCCTCGTTCTTTTTAGCTGCACTAAAGATGAACCATGGTTTATTTAAGGGATATTGTCACACTCCCTGCCCTTCTCCTCCTGGTGTCTGGCAGGTGCTCAGTGAACAAATATCTTTTGCTGAATCACCGATTGGGCAAAGTGCTCCCCAAGCTGGAGGAGCCTGTTGATATTTCAGTTTTCATCAGCTGTGCAAATCTTGGGAGTCTTTTTGGTTTGAATGCGTCAGAGTCTGGTCTGGATATCTATCCGAGATTATTTTTAGCCTGCCTGGCCAGGGGATCAGCCACACTATGGAAATGTTCACTCAGGGCCAGAGGCCAGTCTGCACATGCTGCCTCCAGGGGGCGGTCAAATGCTCTTGAAGACACACCTGGGACTGGGGTGGAAGCTGATGGGACCTTGAGTTCCTAAATCTTAAAGCAGGACTGGGGGGTCTCCTGAGATTGGCTCCAGCCAATATGTAAGGGACCCCAAGGGTTTCCTGGATCCCTTTCTGGTCCTGCTCAGACCGTCTCTGTGATGGTGGTGGACGCTGATGGAACGTTACACTCAGGCTTCAGCCCCTCCCCAGCCCTTCCTCAGCTCCAGACAAGCTGTGAACGTTCATACCTCTGTGCCTTTGTACGAGCTGTTTCCTCTGCCAGGAATATCATTCCTTCTTCCTCTTTTGCATCCAAAGCTCAGCTCAAACGGCCCCTCTTGGGTACAGTTTTTCTCTTCCCACTGGGGAAAAGCTGATCACTCTCTGAGTGCCCAGAAACTCTCTACTTGCTTCACCCTGGTCACAAGTTAGGACCAACCGCTGTTGCCAGTGGGAAGTGGGATGTGCATGGGGGAATCTGGAGGCAAGGACCCCCCAGTGCCCATCCTAGTGACTGACACATCATGGGACCTTGCACATGTCCACTGGATGAGGGCGGCCCAGTCACAGCAGAATGCGGGTGCTCAGGAACAAGCAGGTGAGCGGCCACGAGTGCTCCAGGGAGAAGGCGCTGAGAAGTCATGAGGTTAGGAGCTTCTGGCCCTTCTTGGGATGACTTCCTCAGCATCCTCAGCATGGTCCTTGCAGGCTGGAATAAGAAACCCCATGGCATCAGAAACTTGCATTCCACTCAGGTGAAATCTCTTAATTTCTTACAATATATTAAAGGAAGATGGCAATTGTTTCTGTGATATTGATTCTACATGCATCTGAAAAATGAAGCATCTTACAGCACCCTCCATGCTGGAACTCTCTGGCTTAGCAGAGTGATGGGTGCTTTTCTATGGGTCTGACCCCTCCCCCCCCCCCAACCTCAGCCATCCAGGATGAGACCAAGAAGTGGGATGGGCTCATCTCATTATGGCTCAGTGGATTAAGAACTCTAGTATCTGTAAGGACTTGGGTTTGATCCCTGGCCTTGCTCAGTGGGATAAGGATCTGGCATTGCTGTAAGCTGTGGTGTAGGTTGCAGATGTGGCTCGGATCCGGTGTTGTTGTGCAGGTGGTGTAGGCCGGCAGCCGCAGCTTTGATTTGACCCCAGCCTGGGAACTTCCCTATGCTGTAGGTGTGGCCACAAAAAGAAAAAAACAAACAAACAAAAAAAGAAATGGGATGTGAATGGAAGGCCTTGGGTAATGCTCTCAATTCTACTAAAGCATTTTTGTTGTGCAGAAGAGTCAGCTCCTCTCTGGGAACCTGTTAACTCACCCTTTACATATATTTGGAACCGGCTCCTTTTTCTGGTTTCTCCGCTCAGGCTATAAGGCGGTGGTGGTAGAGGATGCGGTGATGGGTTGGGCAAGGCCTGCTGAAAGCAGTGAAAAGCGGTAACCGAGAACTTGATGGAGAGAGGAGACGAGCAAATTGTAAAAAAGCTGATATGGGCATGATCCGAACAGAGCCACCTTGGTTTGGGGCATTTAGCGATTGAACAAATAGCCCAGCTTGCATCTGGTCACCTGGATATCTATTACCATATGATGGCAGGATGTAATCCTTTGGTAGTGTTAATTCTGTGAATTATTAGAAAAACATTAAATCCCAATTACTGTGTTTAAGAAGGCAGGAAATGGATATGGTACAGTCTAGAACATGAGAACCACATAGTCTGGTGTATGGAGTTTCTGTCATGTGCCTGTGTTTACTTCGTGGTCTCTCTCCTTCTCAGAATCACAAGGTAAATAATAACTGTGGTTGGAGTTCCTGTCGTGGCTCAGCAGTAATGAACCTGACTAGTACCTAAGAGGATGAGGGTTTGATCCCTGGCCTCGCTCAGTGGCTTAAGGGTCTGGCGTTGCTGTGAGCTGTGGTGTAGGTTGCAGATGCAGCTCGGATCTGGTGTTGCTGTGGCTGTGGTATAGGCCAGTGTCTACAGTTCTGATTCAACCCCAAGCCTGGAAACTTCTATATGCGCGAGTGCAGTCCTAAAAAGACAAAAAAAGAAAAAAAAGAAAAAAAAACACACACACACAAAGAAGCAAAAAAACCCTGTGGTTAATGTGTCCAGCTAAGAGCTCTACCTTATAACCTCCAACAACGCAGGGGGTAGGCATTCTGAGTAATCCCATTTTAAGATGTGGAGGGTGAAGCTCAGGGAGGGAATGCAGTGCAGCCAGGGTCAGCCAGCCAGCAAGAGCTGGAAGGGACTTTGATCCCAGGTTAATAGGCTCCAAAGCCCGTTCTCTTATCCTATGGGCCCTAACTCTCTGCTGTGATTGTCCTCCCTTGCCTCCAAGACTGCAGCCCTGCTGGGTGTGTCCCCTGCTGACCTTTAATAGCTCCACTGGCCCTAGCTCCCAGGGTGGGGTTCGGGGTGATGGAGTGGCCTCCCAGGAGGCTGGATGCCTCGTCAGGGCCCCTGATGTCCACTGCCATGACCTTTGCTAATGACTAGCTTTGTTAATGGGGCCAAAGGAAATACGTTGTCCCCTGACAGCACCAAGATCAATGCTGACTGTCTGGACGTGCTCGGGGTGTACCCATGGCTTTTGCTTGAACCAACTACACCTGTCTCTGGGCCAGAGGTAAAGTCTAGGGCCGTCCCTCTGTCTGGTGACAGGGCTCAGCTGGAGGGTGGAAGAGGGCAGCTTCTGGGAGGCAGGGTCCAGGATCTTGGCCAGAAAGCCGCAGCTTCCTGCAGGCTGCTGTGAGATTGAGGGGTGTGTGAGCCCCAGAATCTCCTGCCGGAGTCCAAGGTGGGCTTTCACCAGCTCCCGCAGCTGCTGCCTGCAACGCAAGACCACAGCCCACCTTCCTGGTGTTCAGCACAGGTGTCACCTTCAGGAGGGACTCACCACACAGCAGTGTCACCCACTGGAGGGGCCCTGAGTGCGCTGGACCTGGAGCAGCGTTCTGATCCACTGGCGACTGACAAGTTGTTTCCTTCCCTCTGAGTTCAGATTCCTTCCTGTTAGATGAGGCAATGGCATGTACCACTCTTCATACCTATCGCTGTGAAACAGGGTCTCAAAACCATACCCCTCCCCCCCGTCCCCCGTTATCTGGTTAAATGACGTTTCTGCAGCTGCTTTTGCTTCTACCCAGGGACTTTCTGGGCCTGAACTTACCTCGCAAAGAGACTTTTAAAGGGGATAACAGGGTCTCAAAACCTATTCCTGCCTCCCCCATTATCTTGTTAAATGAAGCATTTGATGGGTATATTTCCTCTATGTACTTTGTGTGAAAAATACAGAAATAGATAAGAAAACGTATGTACAAGTATAGAGGGAGATACATACATCTATAACCATGTGTGTGTGTGTGTGTGTGTGTGTGTGTGTATGATTGCTAACAGTGATCACCTCTGGTTGGTGGAATTTTGGTACATAGTTCTATACTTTTTTTAATACAAGAAATTCAAAGCCCGAAGGGTAGATTCCAAATTCTGCACTCCTGGCTCATGGATGCTGCTGCCTCTGCCATTAAAGCCCAACAGCAGCTGTCCTTCTCATCCCTGGAGGCTCCAGCCAGCCCATTGCAGGGACCAGGTCCACCTGCCAGTAGCCACATCCACCCATTCTACCCTGTTTTTCCTCTGGTTCTCTGTGTTGCACACCCGAGTGTGCTTTCAGCTGGGATTTGGTGGGATCCGAGCTACATCTGCGACCTACACCACAGCTCATGGCAATGCTGGATCCTTGACTCACTGAGCGAGGCCAGGGACTGAACCCACATTCTCATGGATACTAGTTGGGTTTGCTAACCGCTGAGCCATGATGGGAACTTGGGGGATTAGGTTTTAACATATGAATTTTGGGGGGTGGGACACAAACATTCAGTTTATAGCCCTCTCCTAAGCCGTGCTGCAGGGTCACTCCTGTCCCACACCTGTTCCCTCGCCCTCCTGGCTCGCCCCTGGTAAATCTTGCCCAGCCGTCAGAACCAGCTCATATGCTGCCCTCTCAGCGAAGCTTTGGGCAGTAGACTGGGGAAGTGAGTTCCATCTGCCCAGTGTGCTTTCTCACACTCCTTCTTTGGGTTCCTTCGGGGAACTCCCTCAAGCTATATGGTCCCAGTAGGGCTGTCAGTCACAGCTCTGCCCCTCCTACAGGGGTCAGCATAAGACACAGGCTGGCCAATCAGAGGATCCAACACCCTGGCCACAGAGAATGGCTCAGGGTGGACCTATAACCCAAACAAGACCAATCAGATTCTTCCCTGAGATTGATGTGAGAATGTTGCAAGAGAGAAGTGCTTTTCTTTTCTTTTCTTTTCTTTTCTTTTCTTTTCTTTTCTTTTCTTTTCTTTTCTTTTCTTTTCTTTTCTTCTCTTCTCTTCTCTTCTCTTCTCTTCTTTCCTTCCTTCCTTCCTCCCTCTCTCCCTCTCCTTCTCTCTCTCTTTCTTTCACTTTTTAGGGCCGCACCTACAGCATGTAGAAGTTCCTAGACTAGGGGTCAATTTGGAGCTGCAGCTGCCGGCCTGCACCACAGCCACAGCAATGAAGGATCTGAGTCACATCTGTGACCTACAGCACAGCTCACAGCAACTCAGGATCCTTAACCCACTGAGCAAGGCCAGGGATCGAACCCATGTCCTCATGGATACTAGTTGGGTGTGTAACCTGCTGAGCCACAGTGGGAACTCCCGAGAATTGCTCTTTTCACTTACTCTCCTTACTTGGGATGCTATGAATCTGTAGCTGCTGGTGGCACTCTTGCCTGCATAGGAAGAGCACCTCTATGCAGAGGAAAGCCATATACCGACAGAGCCCAAGTGGCATAATTGCTTCAGTCTCTGGAGCCAGCTGTACCTGAAGCTGATACTCCGGAACCTCCCAGTGAAGCAGTAACTCTCCTTTTTATTTGAGCTGGTTTGGTACAGATTTCTGTTCCATGTGTCTGAAGGAGACTTGACCAGTACAACTCCCTGCCTCCCCCCGCACGCCACTGCCTCCCACTACACACCTCTTTAGAGTTAGTAACTCTTACTTACACTTCTGTGCCATGTTGTTGCCACTTGCTGCTGTCCTCCTCCTGGGCAGGACCTCCTGCTCCTCTCTAGGCCCAAAGCTCTGAGACTGTAGTCGTAGTTAGTAAAGAGGGGCTGAGTGAACCAGGGAGGGGCGAATGCAGGTGCCACTTCGAGACCCTTTCTGCAGCTGCTTTTGCTTCTACCCAGAGACTGGCTGGGTCTGAACTTACCTCGCAAGGAGACTTTTAAAGAAAACAAACAGATCTTGCCCCACCAGCCGACATTCCTACTTCAGGAATGAGGCTGGGCTTGGGCAGTGCCTCGATGATTCGGTTCTGACCTGCCACAGGCCAAGAGGACAGACAGAACTGTTTCTGGGGAAAGGAGAGGGCCCGAAGCCACTGTGCCAGCACCTGCCAGGGGCAGAGATGACATCAGAGTGTGTCTTGGCCGTTTGCAGGACAGCTGGGAGCTGGCCAGGCGGTCCGAGGCAGGGCCCCTTTCGGTGGTGGAGTCATGATCCAGACAGGGGTCCATCTGGGATGGGTGAAAAGCTGACTTCCTGCCAGGAATCTTGACTGTGGACAGCTTCAACTCCCCAGGAAAAGTCCAGATTTACGTTGTGTGATGCAACCCTGGCACATGGGCACTATTTTCAGCATGGCTGTAAGGATAAAAGTGGTGATGGATTTTTTTAAAAAATGGAATCAAATAACACATTTCTAGGTCTGCAACTTGTAGGAAGTTTGGTGGACAGTTAAACTTTTTCCTATAATAAATCACACAGTGTTTTATTTTTCCTTCAGCTAATTTTCATAATAAATTGATTGTCCTTGGTGGGGCAGGCATCTTTAAAGTAATTCTTCCCTGAAACATAACATCTGCTGGTCTCATATTGCCATAAAGGACCCTTGATTAGTTTGAAGTCGATGAAGATAAAATATTCATTCTGTAACTTGCCCATATCTTATTTCGATTTGTGGAAGTCACTTTCTCCTCCTTACTTTGACTCTCAAGTAAATACCATGACTGTGGCTTAGACAGTTAGGAAGTTCACAGATGGTGGTTTTAGTGGAAGCATGGACAGCAGGGAAGGCAAATCCATATATGTATATGTGTATGTATATCTATATATCTGTATCTATATCTATCCGATTTGGGGGGGCGGGCTATGCCTGTGGCATGCAGAAGTTCCCCAGCCAGTGACTGAACCTGTGCCACAGAAGTTACCAGAGCCACAGCAGTGACAACACCAGATCCTTCACCAGCTGAACCACAGGGGACTCCCAAATCCACATTTAGAGATTCTATTTCTTTCTTTCTTTCTTTCTTTTTTCTTTTCTTTTCTTTTTTTTTTTTTTTGTCTTTTTAAGGCCATACCTGTGGTATATGGAGGTTTCCAGGCTAGGGGTTGAATCAGAGCTAGGGGTTGAATCAGGCTAGGGGTTGAATCAGGCTAGGGGTTGAATCAGTGGTGTAGCCACTGGCCTACACCACAGCCACAGCAACACCAGGATCCAAGCCACGTCTGTGACCTACACCAGAGCTCACAGTAAACACCAGATCCTTAGCCCGCTGAGCAAGGCCAGGGATTGAACTTGCGTCC
This sequence comes from Sus scrofa, assembly GCF_054392235.1. Taxonomy (NCBI): domain Eukaryota; kingdom Metazoa; phylum Chordata; class Mammalia; order Artiodactyla; family Suidae; genus Sus; species Sus scrofa. Next base: position 151,600,312 of record NC_139396.1, on the reverse strand, counting down.
TCGTGGATGTTAGATTTTTTTCCACTGAGCCACGATGGGAACTCCTAGAGTTTCTATTTCAGTGAGAAAAAAATGCTGCCCCTTCCATGATGGAAGAGATTCAGTGTGATCAATTTGCCACTGGATCACTGGCTGGTCCCCTTGGGGGATGGTGACGTGTCTGTAGCCGGATGAACCTTGAGGAGGGGAAGTCCGTATTACCGAGCCGTGATGTTGCAACCACTGCGGTGCAGGTGCAGAACCAGTGCCCAGTAATATCTGAAACGTGTTGTTATTTCTCCTTCTCCAGTGCTTAGGAACCTGGTCACCAGCTGTGTCGGAGGAACAGAGTTCTTTTTCAAGGGATTATGACAGGTTGTGTTTTCCAAACATGACCGTGTGGGAAGCAGACCGTCTCACTCACACGTTCTTTTTATGCTGTGACATTGAGACTCCTCCTCTGCTGAGGGGGTAGAGCCTGAGATCTCTTCCCTCGACCAGGGGCTAGTCTTGGTTCTAAAACACAGAACGTGGCTGTGATGGTTCATATCATGCGTCAGTTTGACCAGGCGAAGGGATGCCCAGGGAGCTGGTAGAACATCATTTCTGAGTGTGTCTGTGGAGGCGTCACTGGGAGAGGTGAGCGTTTGAATTGGTGGACTGAGCAAAGCAGAATAGCTTTTCCCCGAGCAGGAGGGCAGCATCCAAGCCACTGAGGGCATGAGTGGAACAGAACAGCTGGGGAGGGTGAACTCATTCTGCTTGGGCAGAGCTGTCCATCTTCTCTTGCCCTCAGACATCGGTGTGCCTGGCTCTTGGGCTTGCAGACTCACACCTGGTCTTACACCATGAGCTCCCCATTCCTAACTGCTCCCCACCCAACCCCTCTTCTCAGGCCTTTGGACTCAGACTGAATTTCTCTACCAGCTCTCCTGGTTTCCCAGCTTGCAGGTAGCAGGTCATGGGACTTCTTGGCTTCTGTAACTGTATGAGACACTTCCTATAATAAATCTCCTTTTATATTTGTCTGTCTGTCTGTATGTCTGTCTATCTATCTGTCTGTCTGTCTGTCTATCTATCTATCTATCTATCCTATTGGTTCTCTTTCTCTGGACAACCCTGACTAATACAATGGTGGTAGTGGTGCTGCTTGGCATCTGAGCCTAGGCTATAAAAAACGATCCAGTTCCATCTGCTGTTTCCCTCTCTCTCTCCATGTGTCTTGGGAATCCTGAGCCAACATATAAGAAGCCTAGCTACTCTGAACCTGCCATCCTGGAGAGACTGCACATGGAGGCCAAACAAAGATAGAGAGAGGTGGTTGGCAGGCTCCAGCTGTTCCAGTCCCCAGCTGTTTGAGTCCTCTAAGCTTTAATACCAGGCATCTGGATGAGTCTTCAGATGATTCCAGCCCATTGCATTTGAGCTGTCCCAGATGACACCAAGTAGAATAGAGATCAGTTGTTCATACTGAGCCTCATGCAGAATGCAGACTTCTGAGCAGAGTGAATGAGTAAGACTCAGTGCTTCAGCGCTAAGTTCTGGGTGGCTTGCTAAGCAGCATTATTCACAGGGTCTGGGTCTGTGGACTGGCTCAAGTACGGGAGTGAGTGGAAGGGCTATGATTCTTTAGTGTTCATTCAAAGGTAACCTTTGCTCACCTGATGTAGAGCTTCTCTGTTTATACGAATCCATTAAGTCGCAGAGTGCTCAGCTCTTCTCTAGGGTCACCGTGATCTTTCGCCAGTACTGAAGTTCTCTGCTTGTCGGACCAGGAACACTGGTTCTGTTGCTCGTTACAGAAACCATGCCAACCTTGTCTCAGGTAATTCAATACCGTCACTTGGCCTCTGCTTCTTTAGGATTTCCTCTTCCCTATCGAACTGAGGAAACCCAGTTTGATGCCACTATCATCCCTGGTCTATAGAAAATAACCACCAGGGAGACCTTCAAGGATGCCATGCACCTGTCATGGAAGAATCTCTCAAAGCCTTGGTGAAGGGAGTGCCCTCTGCGCCCTCCCAGGGTCACAGTCCTCCTCTGCAGAGGACTGAGCAAATCTTACCCAGTAGATTTGCTCTGGCCTCCCAGCCTCCCCAGCCTTTGGACACCTCCCTCTGCAGCATATACCACAGAAGTTCCGGCACCTCAGCCTCATTCAACATACACATATTTGGGTCTAGGATTCAGTCAACCAAGTAAGTCAATAAAAAACCGAAGCTCCATGCCTATGCATTTTCAGTGGCATCGGACTTCCCAAGCTGAAATATTAACATCAAATACAGTCCCTCTGGGACACCTTGCAGAAGCAAATGTAAGACTTTGAATAGAAATTCTTTCATCATTCAGGGTCCATGGGACCGCTCAAGATAAACTCAGAATCCAAAATTACAAAGGATATGAAGAGGAGTTCCCATCGTGGTTCAGCGTTAATGAACCCACTAATATCCATGAGGATGCGGATTTGATCCCTAGCCTTGCTCAGTGGGTTAAGGATCCGGCATTGCCGTTAACTGTGGTGTAGGTCTGCAGACTCAGCTCGGGTCCTGCGTTGCCGTGGTTGTGGTGCAGGCCGGCAGCTGTAGCTCCAATTTGACCCATAACCTGGGAACCTCCATATGCCGCAGGTGCAGCTCTAAAAAGACAAAAGAAAAGAAAGAGGTGGAACTAATGCACTGCAAAAAAAAAAAAAAAAAAAAAAAAAAAAGAAAGAGGTGCATCAACGACCTGAAGAAACGGTGGTGATATTGGAGGCCAAGTGTTCTAAGATCTTTGTGTCATTGAGGGGGAGGATACTCACGTTGCTTAACTTGAAACCTTGTTAAAGATTTGTATTAAAATATGATAGAAGCTAGCTCTAATAGTAAAATAAATGCCTTTGAAATCAGTAGAAAAGTAATGTTTAAAAATGTGATGAATCCAACAGAAATCAGGAAAGGGAAAAAAGAGACAAAGATAAAGAGTAAATAGAGGGAGTTCCCATCATGGCTCAGTGGTTAACGAACCCGACTGGTATCCATGAGGACACAGGTTGGATCCCTGGCCTTGCTCAGTGGGTTAAAGATCCAGCGTTGCCATGAGCTGTGGTGTAGGTCATAGACGCGACTTGGATCCTGCATTGCTGTGGCTGTGGTGTAGGCCAGCAGCAGCAGCAGCTTCGATTTAACCCCTAGCCTGGGAACCTCCATATCCTTGCAAGTATAGCCCTAGAAAGAAAAAAAAAGAGTAAATAGAAAATACAAAATAGGATGACAGAAGGAGATGTGAGTACTTTAGTCATCACAACACAGGTCAACGGATTACACTTGACATCTCAAAGAAGTTCTCCAACTGGGAGTTCCTGTCATGACTCAGCGGTAACAAACCCAACTAGTATCCATGAGCCCTCGGGTTCAATTCCTGGCCTTGCTCAGTGGGTTAAAGATCCGGTGCTGTCGTGAGCTGTGGTGTAGGTCGCATATGAGGCTCGGATCTGGTGTTGCTGTTGCTGCAGCATAGGCTGGCAGCTACAGCTCTGATTCAAACCCTAGCTTGGGAACCTTCATATGCTGTGGGTGCAGCCCTGAAAAAAAAAAAAAAAAAGACAGAAATTCTCCAACCAGATTAAAAAGTGAAACAACTTGAATCCAGCTTTGTGCAGCTAACAGTGGTCTAAAACATAAAGACACGAAAGGTTGAAAGAGATGGAAAAAGATACATCCAACAGCTACTAACCCAATGAAAACTAATGGAAGCTAGTATAGCAATGTTACTATCAGACAAAATTAATGAAGAAGAGGGCCTTATACCTCATGCAAAAGGAACAGTTCACCAGGAAGATATACTTGGATGAAGAAACCCTGCCAACATTATTTCAAATATATATAGAGAAAGTAGACAGAATTATGAGAAGAAATGGAAACATTTATAGTCTTAGTGGGAGATTTTAACACAGCTTTCTGGAAAATGAGAGCTCTGGTAGACAAAAAAATTAGTAACGATAGAGAAGTTTTGAACAACATCTTTATCAGTCTTGATTGGATGGCTACATGGAGAACCCTAACCCTGTGTTTGTCATTTAAATACATATTTTCAAGCAAATGTGAAACATTTACAAAAATTGATCACTTACTAACCCGAAGCAAGTCTCAACAAATACCAAAGAACTATCATCATACTAGACCACATTCTCAAACCACAATCAAGAAAATTACAAATCAATAGTGAAAAGTTAGCCAAAAAAGGAGAAAGATTATTCTCAGGATTTCCAACCATGTTCACAACATCATGACATGGGACAGGCTGGTAGTTACTGCTGTGGGCTGATCTCTCTGTTATTACGGGGCAAACTATCCCTCCCTGGGCTGGTGTGTGGGTCGGAGAGAGGGTGCCTTGTCAGCATAACTCAGCAGGCTTATTAGCTGCTGTGTTAGTCTTTGAGGCTGACACCGGCCCCCTCAGCAGCAGCAGCAGCCAAGTCAAGGCATAGACTGGAAATGACACCTCTGGTATTTTATCTTTGGCTTTCTCCCTGGTTGCCCACTGACTCCAGATTCATGTCTGGATGAAAAAAACCATCTTCAGGCTGGAAGTCGCCTCCACCCTGAGTGCTATGGGAGTGGCTCTGTTTTTGCCTGCCTTCATCTGTGGTCTAGACCCTGACAGTCCTTGAGAGTGGGGTGGGGTATTGCTGAATGAATATCTCACTCCATATGTTAGCTTTAGGGTGGCTTTGGGTTTGGTCCAGTGTTGGGGCCGCCAGGCAGAGGAGAAGGCATGGCAATGTGTCAGGTGAATGGTCTAAGAGTCAGGCAGCCTGAGTTCTGGTCTCTGCCTTTTCGTTAAGCAGCTCCATAACCTCAAGCCTTTCGCTGCTGCCGTGAATCCCAGTATGTGTCTTTTTTAAGGTACTCAGTCAACCACAGGGACGTTAGGAATCTGGGAGTTTGACCCAGGTCTCTTGTTTGCAAGTGACAGAAGTCCATCTCGGACTGGCTCAAATAAAAAGGGGATTGGGAGTTCCTGTTGTGGCGCAGTGGAAACAAATCCCATTAGGAACCATGAGGTTTCGGGTTCAATCCTTGGCCTCGCTCAGTGGGCTAAGGATCCGGCATTGCCACGAGCTGTGGGGTAGGTCATAGATGTGACCTTGGATCTGGCGTTGGTGTGGCTCTGGTGTAGGCTGGGAGCTACAGCTCCGATTCGACCCCTAGCCTGGGAACCTCCATATGCCATGGGTGCAGCCCGAAAAAGCAAAAAATAAAGGGCATTGGGAAGCTCAAGAGTGACACTGGCTTTAGACTTGGTTAACTCCAGAGCTTCAGAGAAGATGGTGAAGTCTTTGTCTTTCTCTGCATTGCTTAGCACTGTGGTCGTCTGAGCTGGTTTCAACCTCAGTCATGTGCCCTCCGTTTGCAGCAGAGATGGCCGGCTCTGCTTCAGAGCTCCAGCGGCAAGATCATACCTCTTTCTCAGCAGTTTCATCATGAATCCCAGGACTGAATCTTATTGGTCTGACTTAGGTCATGTGCCCATCCCTGAACCAATCACTGTGGCCAGATGATTGGACTTGGTGGTGGACAGGGGCTTGATCGTGGGCTCCCTGCTGGAGCTGAGGGGGAGGGACTTCCCAGGACTTTCAGAGAGGCAGCAGGCAGCCCAGCAGTGGGTGCTTTGGATACTCTCCTCCCCTCCGCACCACGGTTGCCAGCGCCTGGGCTGGGATGCTGACCTGATCTTAAATTGCTCACTCTCTGGGGACAGCAGATAAGTACACAACGAGCTGTAATACCAGCCAGACCATTTCAGAGGCTATAATTGCAGCCCACGCAAAGTGCTGCCAGAGCCCAAGGAGGCAGGAATTAACTGTGCCTGGGGGCCCTGGAGGGCTTCTCAGAGAAGGTGATATTGGTTTGTCCTGCATCGCTCTGTTTTCTTTCCTTTCTGCCTGCTCCTGTGGCAGTGGAGACCTGCGGTGACGGGAGGCTAACCCTGGGGCAGGACCTAAGCCTCCCCTCCACCTGAGGGAACCTGGCGGTGGCATCGCAAATTTAATAGAACCGAGCGACTTCTAAGGATTCCTTGAGGACCTGGCTTCACACGTCTGAATGTGGAAATTTAATAACCATACTTGATATAACCCTCCATCTCTGCACTACTCCAGGGGGAAAATGAGTCTCGGTGTTTGCAATTTTATAGACATTAGGGAACTGGTTCCTGAGTTCACGGGTCTGAGGTGACAGAAGAGGCTGGCTGAGTTGTTGATACGACTTTTTGAATGTGAGAGACAGAAGGCCTGAGAGGCAATTCAGGCCAGGAGCACTTCATGTGAGGTCTCCAGATTTGGAGCCAGATTTATGCCTTGGTGCGGGTGGGTGTGGAGGGCTGGGTGGTGTGTGTTCCCCAGAGAATGGGTTCATAGCTCTCACAAAGGCATCTGTGGGCACCAAAAGCTAAGAGCTCTGAAATGGGGCCCCAACACTTATTTGCCACTGGAGGAACGGAGCCCTGAGAAGAAAGTCTTTCCAAGAGAGCCCCTTGGGTCAGTGTCCTAATTGGTGCTGAACTTCAGATGTCTAGATCCTGGCCTGGGGGTGGGGAGACCTTCTTCCCAAACCAGGAGTTCTCAAGCTGACTGGGCATCAGAACCCTCCACGAGGCTTGTCAAGCACCCAGTGTCCTGGGCTGGCTCCAGACGCCCGAGTAGAGGACAGCTGAGCCCTGGAAACTGCATGCTTAGCAGGCTCCTGCTCCACGACTCTCGAGGAACAAGCCTCAAATGGATGGAGGATCAAGGGGCACGTTTGACAGAGGTGTGTAGGTGGGTGGGTGGGGTTTCCAAGACCACACCACTGGGGAGAGTCACTAGAAAGAGTCCTAGGACTTGGTGTGTAGTCGCACCCAAGGCTGAGATCTATTACAGCACAACATGGAAAGCAGAACAGCAGAAGGAAAAGGCGATGAAGTCCAGAGGAAGCCGGGCGCTAGTCTCCCAGAGAGGCTCCTGGTGGAGTCGCACAGGGCACGCGTAACTCCTCCAGCCTCAGCTTGAGTACTGGTGCCTAGGGCACTGGTCTGAGCCCCGGAGTCCAGGGTTTTCATTGGAGGGTCGGCTTCTGCCTAGCACGCACCCCAATCCCAAGCCTCCAGGAGGAGAGCAGGTGTTCAGCATACACCCTAGTTTGTAAAACGCTGTCCTTGTTCCCTAGTGATGAACTAAAGAGCCCTTCTTCTCAGGGAGTCATGAGCAGGCTCCCAAGCTCTAAGATCCCTGGTGCCAGCTGAGGCCTTTGCAGGGGTAGCCGTCTCCTGCACAGGGGAAGATACCAGCTGGTTTGACCTCGACGTGGCACTGGGTCATCCATGCTCTGGGGCAAAGCACAGGGTCACCAAGTGCATCAACACACCTGTGTCCACAGCAGACAGGGGGTCACAGCAGCTCTCTGCTGTGCAGTGTTCCTGTGACCTGACCAACCTGGGTCCTCTGCTTCTCTGGGTCACCAGCCCCGACCGAAGGTCCCAGGGGCTGCCTCTGTTTGCTCCCGGTTGCTATCTGGCATGTTTCACCTCTGCAGTGGGGGCGGGGGAGGTTGTCTCTGTGTCTGCTCAGGCCTCACAAGTGGGCAGATCTGCTTGCTCCAGCTGCCGTGACAGAGCCACGTGGCTTACACGGTAGAAGAGCGTTTCCTCAGTTGTGGAGGCTGGAAGTCCCAGATCAAGGGGTCGGTAGGGATGGGCTCTTCTAAGGCTTGTCCTCTTGGCTTGTAGGTGGCTGTCTTCCCTGTGTGTGTCCTAATCTCCCCTCTACTAAGGACACCCGTCAGGTTGGACGAGGACCCACCCCAATAACATCCATCACCTCTTTAAAGACATCTTCAAATACAGCCATAGTCTTTGGTACTGAGGGGTAGCATTTTGAAATATAATTTTTTTTCGTCTTTTTAGTGCTGAACCCGTGGCATATGGAGGTTCCCAGGGTAAGGGTCCAATTGGAGCTGAAGCCGTTGGCCTACACCACAGCCACAGCCACGCCGGATCTGAGCCGAGTCTGTGACCTACACCACAGCTCACGGCAATACCAGATCCTTAATGCACTGAGTGAGCTCAGGGTTCGAACCTGCATCCTCATGGATACTAGTCGGGTTGGTAACTTGCTGAGCCACAGTGGGAACTCGGAAAATAGGAATTTTGAGTGGACATATTTCAGCCCACAACTGGAGGGAATTCCCCCGATATAAGCAGGAGGTTTGGAAGCTAGGCCTTTCTTCCCGAAGGACAGACAACACTGGGGTTTTAATGTCTGCGGGCTTCTGTGGTCATGAACTTTTTGGATCCCCTTCACTGTCCATTCCTGCTCCCAACCCCAGGTTCATACATTTGCCCGCTTGTGTCTTTAACTGATGTATCATGCTCGCAAAGCCCCTTGGAAGCTGCATGAGAGAAGGTGACAGCACAGGGAGGTGACGGGGGGGTCCGGGGAACCAGACCTGGGCCCTGGGCTTTGCTGCTCACTTGCTGAGAAGCCTCACTTAATTTTACTGGATCACTGCCTTGTGCATAGTGGGGGTAGGAGCTGCCCACAGATGGCGTGAGAGTAAAGTGTGGGGGTGGGGAAGGCCTTCTCTGGTCCGCACAGTGTTGTAGGGGCGCAGGGGCCCCTCTGCCTTGCCTCCCAGTCACTGACCTCTCACAGAAATTCTGATTCTGTCCTCCATGGCCAGAGACAAGCTAGGATGGGGACAGCGGGGAAGCAAATGGCCTGATCCATTCCAGCCAGAGCTGCTGGCCAGGGTGGGACGCCCTGTCTGAAGGGCGCCCCCTGGTGTCCACCACTACAGATTACGGGCCCTGTTTGGCTCTGACACCCCCTTCCCTGAGGTTATAACTTTCCTTTCCCAGATGGAGTTCTCAACTGAAATGGAAAGTGGGGCTGCATATGCTGCACAAGTTCTAGTGCACCCTCCCCCCACTCTCCCTGTGTACCGGGATGGAATATGCACAGGAGTAAATATTCTCAAGTCCTGGAAGCTTGTACTTTTTGTGTTCTGCTTATGAAATCTTTGCCTACACCAAGGTCCTGAAGAATTTTTCCTAATTACTTCATAGAAGATTTTGTTTTACTTTCTTTTGTCTTTTTTTTTTTTTAAAGGGCTGCACCTGTGGCATATGGAAATTTCCAGGCTAGGGGTTGAATCAGAGCTGCAGCTGCCCGCCTACTCCGCAGCCACAGCCACAGCCACACCAGATCTGAGCCTTGTCTGTGACCTACACCACAGCTGATGGCAACGCTGGATCCTTAACCCACCTGCGTCCTCATGGATACTAGTTGAGTTTCTTACTGCTGAGCCATCATGGGAACTTGTTTAACTTTCCTTTTTTTTTTTTTTTAAACCTAAAATCTGGAGTTCCTATTGTGGAAACACATCCAACTAGTATCCATGAGGATGCGAGTTTGATTCCTGGCCTCGCTGGGGTCGGGGATCTGGCGTTGCTGTGAGCTGTGGTGTAGGTTGCAGATGTGGCTCTGGTCCTGCATTGCTGTGGCTGTGGTGTAGATGGATAGCTGTAGCTCTGATTTGACCCCTAGCCTAGGAACTTCCATATGCCGTGGGTGGGGCTCTAAAAAGCAAAAAAACAAAAACCAAACAAAAAACCTCAAACAAGCAAAAAACCAAAAACCAAAAAACCAAAACCTAAAACCTGCTTAAAAATTATTTATTGGTTGCTGTGGGGCGAAATTCACTTTGGGGCAGAAATAGGTAATAACACCTAAGCTTTGGAAAATGAGGATGATAATTTTCCCAGGACTGTCATGAAATTAAATACATGTCAAGTGCTCAGAGCTGGGGTGGGCACATAGTAAGTAAAACTCAGGGTAGGTTTTTACTGTTTGGGACCCATCTTGTTGTCTTTATGGTTTTCTACTTCACGATGATGGTCATGGAGGCAATTTCTTTTTCTTTCTTTCTTTCTTTCTTTCTTTCTTTCTTTCTTTCTTTCTTTCTTTCTTTCTTTCTTTCTTTTTTGTCTTTTTGCCATTTCTTGGGCCATTCCTGCAGCATATGGAGGTTCCCAGGCTAGGGGTCTAATTGGAGCTGTAGCCATCTGCCTGTGCCAGGGCCACAGCAACACCAGATCCAAGCCTCATCTGCAACCTACACCACAGCTCACAGCAATGCCAGATCCTTAACCCACTGAGCAAGGCCAGGGATCAAACCTGCAACCTCATGGTTCTTAGTTGGATTCGTTAACCACTGAGCCGTGACGGGAACTCCCCATGGAGGCAATTTCTAGTTTTCCACTATTACAATTGTTGCTGAAACTTGGCCTCCGTCCACTGGTGCTGAATAGATACTCAGAGACAGAATTTTGGGTGAAGGAGAAAGAAAAAGATAGCTTTTATGGCTTTGCCAGGCAAAGGAGGCCACAGCAGGCTAATGCCTTAAACACGGTGTCCCCCTTTGGGAGAGAGTAGGAGATGGTCTTATAATTTGGGAGTGGAAAATAGGGGTGCAGCTAAGGATCAGGGTAGGTGGAAGCTTGCATTCTTCAAACCTGGTGTTTAGTGGCCCTGGCACTGGTTCTGGTCATCCTCCTGCTTTCTGGAATGAAGAACGCTTCATCAAGTAGTTAGCATCTTTCATTTGTTGGGGGTTTTAGTTCTGCAAAAGAGCTCAAAGCTATTGTTATGTGTATTCCTTGAGAGGGAACCTGGACCCCTGCCCCAAGGCTGCACTATTGTCTCTTGACTGCTTCTCCCTGGTCTCTGCCTCTCCTCCGTTCTCTGATGAGCAACTGTTGGAACCTGCCCTGTGGACCTCAGGGAAGGTCATGGAGGCTGGTTTATTCCCTAAAAACAAGAAGTGGGGGACACAAAGGCTTTTGTGCTCAGGAGCCCCACAGGGCCCTGCACGGGTTTACAATCCATGCTGCTTATAAATAACCATAAACCAAGGCGATCCTGAGTATTTTTGCAGGACAGATTATATCTGTCCTGGATGATTCTTTGTGCCTCCATCAAGAGTCCCACTAGGTGAAAAAGAGGAAAGGACTCTGAAGATTGTCCCAGGTTCCCATCTGCCCCTTGGGAAAGGATGGGCGAGGAGCTGTCTGCTGAGAAGCTGCTGGAGAAAGAAGACAAATTTGTGAGATTTGCCCTCAGGAGGTGGGGAGCGGTTAGGATGCAGGTGTGGAATAAGAGCTATTTGCTACAAATGGTGAGAAAAATAGCTTGTGGGAGCCTTTGTTCCTTCGGAGGAGTAATTGCCTTTGATGGGCTCTTAATAGGAGACATTATGTGGTTATTAAGAAGGGAATGTGATGAGCCCAGCTCTGAATAGCTAAACTCAGGGATCTCCTGGTTTAATGCTGTTTTTGCCTCTGCGAATAAGGAGCCACCCCGCTTGCTGGGAACCCCCTAGAATCAGGGGTTTTGACCTTGGAGTCCAGCAGGTTGGGACAATGCCTGAGGGTGCCAGTTCCCTCCTGGGGTAGCTAATGGGAGCGCAGGGCTGGGGAGAGAAAAGGAAAGGAAGAGATGAGAAGGGAGGTAGGAAGGGACAGAGAGAGAGAGATGGAGTGATGGAAAGAGGGCCCAGGAGCTCCAGAGGGAGGACAAAGAGGTGGTGAGCAGAGAGGGGGGAGGGACGGGGGAGGGGGAGAGAGGAAGAAAGGAGGAGAAAAGGAAAATGGAGAGAACATGACTATTTACATGGTACATTCTAGAACCTGAATTCTGGCCCATGGCCTGGGAATGCAGGAGGGTAACCTGCTCAGTGTTTCTTGGAGACCTGTTGGGTGAAGCATGGCGACCTCTGGTCCCACAGCCAGAGCCTAAACCCTCCAGGGATGCTGGCTCGATGGAGCCCAGAGGGAGCAGCGCGGTCCTCGGTGTGGGGATTTGTGATGCCAGGTCACAGGGATGGCTGAGTAGGAGCCAAGGCAGGTATAGCTGTGGACTCAGGATTGGGGGACCGGGGTCCTAGTGTTACGGCAGCTGCCCAGCAACCTTGCGCCACAGTGTATCATCTCTGGCGACAGCCCTGTAGCTGTCGTGTACCAGCTCCAGCAGCTCTGTGGCTGCAGTGTATCAGCTCTTTTACCCGGCGAGAAACCAAGCAAGCACTCGGAGAGGTGGAGAAGTCAGGTTTATTACGCTGGCGGGCTCAGAGGAGATCGCTCTTTGAAGTCCGAGCCCTGAAGAAGGGTTTCACAAGGCTTTTATGGGCTACTCTTCCGGGTCTGTGCTTGGCTAGTCGGACTGGAGTGAGGTCAGGCAAGGTAGTAGATGCAGAAGCAAGTTTACAGGAGCAGATGCGTGGGGGAGGGGTGGTTAGGGGCAGTTGGCTGGACTTTGCTTCGTGTTCATGGCCGGGGTCTCTCCTTTCTACCTTTTTATTGGGACAGTTTCTCCTACACTAGTTCCAACCAATGTCACTGACAAGCTATGTGACCCTGGGCAAGGCACTTGACCTCTCTGGGCTTCCGTTTGCTTATATGTAAAATGGAGATAATGAAAATAGTACTTACCTGTAGGATTGTTTGGAGCATACATGGTATCAGCTGTCAATAATAAAATTAGTAGAAATGCACTTTATCTGTATCATTTTGTGCTTACTCCCTCTCTCTGACTTCCTCCACCTTTGGCTCAGCAGTTTGGGCTGGGGACAGTTTCCTGCCAGGGGGGAGGAGTCAGGGTTACATAAAAAGTTTGTTGCCACCTTCGGGGCCAGGAGGAAGTTACTGGTCTCCCCCGAAAGTTGCAAAGCACCCAGTACACATGTGGCCAGACTTTGCCATCGCTGCCCCTGGGGGTGTTTGGAAGCAGATGGCAGGTGTTGGGTGTTTTGATAAGCACCTGATCAAGCGCAGACACCACTCTTCCGTCACCCTTCCAGTCCGAGGCGTGTGCAGACGGCGGTCAGCGTGAACCGACTCACCCTAGAACAGTCTAAAATACACTCAAGATATCATCTTGGATCTGAGCTTGGAGCTGGGGAAGGTTCAGAGCCTCTGCCACCTGTCAGGGGCTTTCTCAGGCCTCAACGGTCCAACTGACACAGGCAAAATCCAGACTCTTCTGTGTGGTGCCCTTGGCCTTCCAGGACTTGGACTGGCCTTGACTTCAGATGCCCCACCTCCACCGCCCTGGCCTCAGGGGCCCTCTCTTCTTCCAGCTCCTGGCAGCAGCCCCTGAGGCCAGAGAGTGCCCTTCGTGCCTCCTTGCCCAGCAAGCCAGGCCCACCCCCTTGCCCTCCTGGCTGACTCCTGCTGTGTGTCCCCATGGGGCCCATGACTTGACTCTGACTCCCGCCCTGTCCCTATCTTAGGGGGCGCTTGCCATCAACTCACAGCCTTCCTCCGAGAGGGTGGGGGCTCCTTACTTGTTCAGCATCACTCCTTTCCAGAATACACATGACTCAGTGAGGGAAGGAGGGCTCCTCCTCCTCCAAAAGCCGAAGGGCTCCCTCCAACTGTTTTCTAGAAATAAGTCTTTCTCATTTCAGTCTCTGCTCCTGCTTTCCACCAAAATGTCAAGGAGTTTCCATTTCCTCCAGCGAACGGGGAGGAGAGAAGACATGAAATCTGGCGTTTGTTTTTCACCACTAGCACAAAGCCAGGCTTTCTCAGACCAGTCTCATCAAAAGGAGAAGAGCTGGCCGAAATGTATTTCTTCTCTTTCCGCCCTTTCCTTTCTCCCCTCCCCATGCTCCCAGAGCTGCTCTGCCCCAGACTGAGTAAATAAGTATTTCTCTGGGACAGGACCCGGCCTACGTGTTTTTTTAAAGGTGTCCCAGGTGATTCTAAGGGCTGGTAGTGTTACGGCAGCTGCCGAGCAGCCCCACGGCCTCAGTATATTAGCTCTAGCGACAGCCCTGTGACTGTCGTGTACCAGCTCCAGCAGCTCCGTGGCTGCAGTGTATCAGCTCTTTTACCTGGCGAGAAACCAAGCGAGAACTCAGGCTTATTACGCCAGCAGGCTCAGAGGAGATCGCTCTTCAGAGTCTGAGCCCTGAAGAAGGGTTTCTCAAGGCTTTTATGGGCCAGCTCTTCTGGGTCTGTGCTTGGCTGGTCAGACCGGAGTGAGAACAGGCAGGGTTGTAATTGCAGACGCAAGTTTACAGAAGCAGGTGCATGGGGGAGGGGTGGTTAGGGGCAGTTGGCTGGACTTTGCTTCGTCTTCATGGCCAGGATCTCTCCTTTCTACCTTTTCGTTGGGACATTTTCTCCTACACTGGCACTGAGAACCACTGCTTCAGGGTACATGTCATTAGGACTAGAAATCCCAGAGGCCAGAGACATGGAAGGGGAACAGCAGTAGCCACAGTGCTCTCACTGGGACAGGGCATATCTCTCTTTCCTTTTTCTTACTGTCCCTCACAGTGGCTCCTACTTCAAGCCCTAACTTCAGAGGCACAAGACGGCTGCAGCAGCTCCAGGCTTCACAACCCCTCAGCTTCAAGTCATCAGGAGAAAGGTCCCACTCATGACCTACGGCATCTCACTAGTGCTTGCCACTCTCGTTGTCTCTGGTTGGCTTGTCTTTGGTTGTTTTCATTCTACAAAAAAGCTTTCTCCAGCAGGTGGACTCGTGCCATTTCAGTTTTGGGGTTGTGTGTGGATAATTACAGTGGGGGATGTATGAGGGGCTGTGGGAACACAGAGTGGGGTTACTGGCTGAGAGACGGTCAGTTACAGTTAAGGGGAGGCCTAAAGGAGAGTGTGTTCCTAGCAGAGGAGCTAGAATGACTTTTGATAAGAAATATATTCTTGGTCTTGGTCCTGTTCCTGGCACCTCCTAAAACCCTTGGAATTTCTTAAGTGGTAAGAGGATGAAGGTGTCATTTGTTATTTATAACAAGTCCCTTTCAACTACTTCTGAGTTTATGTTAACGAGGAGCCTTTTGGAAAGCCCCTAAGGATGAGGAGGGGGAAGGGCTGGCTGCCAGGGACCCACATCAGAGGGTTGGAACCTTGAGTCTGTCCCCCACCTCTCACCCTCTTCTCCCAGGAGGAAAGAGGGGTTTGGAGGTTGCATGCATTACCAGTGGCCAATGACTTAATCGATCATGCCTAAGGAATGAAGCCTCCGTAAAGCTCCTAAATGAGAGGGTTCTGAGAGCTTTGAGGTTGGTGAACAAGAGCACAACATGCCAGAGGGTGGTGCACCTCAGACTCTGCTGGGACAGAAGCTCCTGTGCTCTGGACCCTGCTGGACCTCACCCTAGGTGTCTCTTTACCTGGCTCTTCCTTCGTTTCCTTCAATAGCCTTCATAATAACCTTATCGTCTAGTAGTGAAACTGCTTTCCTGAGTTCTGTGAGCCACCCTAGCGTGGGAACCTCCTATGTACAGCTGCTCTGTTGGGAGCACAGGTAACAACTTGGACTTGCAAGTGGCGTCTGAAGTGAGGGCAGTCATGGGGGGCCAAGCCTTTGACCAGGGATCTGGTGTGCTCAGGTGGTGTCAGGTGTCAGGAGTTTCCGCCGTGGTGTAGTGGGTTAAGGATCCAGCATTGCCACGGCTGTGGTGTAGGGTGCAGATGCAGCTTGGATTTGATCCTTGGCCCCAGGAACTTCCATATGCCATGGGTGTGGCCCCCTCAAAAATTGTAGGACATCCAGCTGGTGTTGCAGGATGGCTGGGTGTGGGAAGCCTCCCCCACATTGTCACAAGTGTCTGAAGTGTTGAGTAGAGGAGTGAGAGTAGACAGGACACAGTTTCTTCTGCAGGAGGGAATACATGTACGTAATTTTAAAAGATAAAGGGTTTTAGAGTTCCTGTTGTGGCTCGGTGGTAATGAACTGGACTAGTATCCATGAGGACACAGGTTTGATCCGTGGCCTCACTTAGTGGGTTAAGGATCCAGTGTTGCCGTGGCTGTGGTGTAGGCTGATTCGACCCCTAGCCCAGGAATTTCCATATGCCACAGGTGTGGCCCTAAAAAAAAAAAGTTTTATAAGCTAAACATTAAATAATACCCTACAAGACTTCTACTCTAAAAAGTGCAAAACTCTCCCCCACCCCCAATCCCACGGCTCAGTGATCATGGTTTGTCTCTTCTTCTAGAAATGTCTTCTGGTTTCTACTTCCATATTCCTGCTCTTTCTTGATTTTTCCATTTTATGATGACTTCCTACTGTGGAAGACAGAGCTTTAGCATTCTTATACCTCCTCTGCCCTAGTGGGCTGAATACTGCACACCCCCGCTCCCAGATGTCCCTGCCCTACTCCCCCAGACTTGTAGATGTTACCTTATATGGCAAGAGAGTCTTCACAGATGTGATCAAAGTTAGGAACCTCAAAATGGGGAGATTATCCTGGATTATCTGGGTGGGCTCGCTCTAAGCATGGGTCCTGAAAAGTGAAAGGCAGCAGAAGAGGCCAGAGGTGTGACAAGGGGAGATGAGGCAACAGGGACGGTGAAACTCCCACTGTGGCTTTAAAGATGGAGAAAGGGCACTGCGGGCCAAGGAGTGTGGGTGCTTCCAGCAGGGGACCGGCCGTCCACTGACAGCCAGCAAGGAAGGGGGGCCCTCATTCCTACCTGTGGCAGGGAACTGAGTTCTGCCGACAGCCCGGGTGGGCAGGATGATGGATTCTCCCTGGTGCCCCCAGAAGGAATGCAGCTCTGTCGACACTTTGACTCTCCCAGCGAGACCCATGTCTGACTTAGGAGCCATGAGTATAAGATAACAAATTGCTTTTGCTTCAAGCCACCAAATTTGTGCAGCGAATAGCAGCAATAGAGAACACGCCTCCCACCCTGACCCACAAACCTCCACCTCCTCTTTCCTTCTGATGTATGTACAACTAGAATGCAAATCTCAGTGTTTACATAAGATGAAACATTGTTCCCAGCTGATTCCCACAGAGTACCGTAATTACATTCCTTTCTTATACTACTTTTGGGGGTTTTTCCTGGAGTTCATAATTGCCTGTTTTGTTTGCTTAATTTCCTGTATATTTAAGAATTCAGCCCTAAATATTTGCTAACACTCTGACAGGTGCTTGGTTGCGAAAAAACAGAATTCACTCTAGCTAGAAGAATTTCTTACAGGATGTTCACTGGCTCCAGAATCTCCCGGGTCAGGTTAGGCTTAGAGACCCACAGCCAGGGACAGTGCTCAGACCGCAGGGCTGGCTGGCAGAGATGCCATTCTCCCCACCACCCTCCGTCCCTGAAGGTTAGATGCCTTCCCCTCTACCTTCTCTTGAAAGGCAGGTGTCTTTCCTTGGCACCTGCTTCTTACATTGTTGTCCCCAGAAATGAAATCTCAGGTGGATCCACTGATTGGTGGGGCTTAGGGTACATGTTCCCACCCTAGCGGCAAAGGAGGCAGGAAAACTCCAGGTTTGTCTGGAAGATTTGCTCTCTAGATCTCCTGCACCCAGGAATCTCCTCCCAACATCTCTTTGGTATCTTCCTTGCCTCTCTCTTGTGCTGGACCCCCTGCTTCCTGGACTCCCTGTCTTCCTCTTCCTCATCTCAGTGGAGCATTTCCAGTTGGATGCTCTGATGGAAGGAGTAGGCTTGTCAACTGCAGACTTCATTTTTTTAGTGGTTTTCATTTCAGGGGTTTTCAATTTTTGCTGCACATTCGACTCACCTGGGGAGCTTTTACAATGAGGCTGCCTGACCCCTCCCTAACTCATTAAATCGTCCTCTCGAGGGTGGGGCCCTGGGATTGGTGTGTTTTTAAGGCTCCCCAGGTAGTTCTGATTGCAGGTAAAGTTGAGACTCCTGCTGTAGGGTGATTTAGTTCAGCTGTCTTGAGAAACAATAATAGAAATATAAGGAGATCCTGTAAACTTGTAATCATACACGGCAAACACTGTACTGTTTCCTCCGCTACGACAGCAACGATGGGAAATAATAGACGAGGTCCAGGAAATTGAGTTTCCCCTGACTGAAGTTAATTCTAAATTAAGTATCCCCGAAAGAAAAGCAGGGGAAACCTTTTTACCTGCCTATCATTTGCCCTCGGAGAACACAAAACAACCTAGTCAGTCCCGGGAGCTCTTTTCTCTTGAGCTGCTTGGCATCCTCCAGTGAGGAATTTTCCATTCTCTTGCCCCTTTGCCAACAGTTTGAGTTGTGAGTGGCGGGGGAAGTCTGTGGTCGCAATATCTGATATGTAAGCTTTAGGCTCTTCTCCTCTTTCCGGCGTGGGTCCTCCCTCCCCAGTGGAAAGACTCAAGGCATGAGAGTGGTGATCAGTGCCCCTGAGGGAGCATCACCTTCTCAATCCCGCTCCCGCCCCTCCCCTGCCAGGGGTGCCTGGTGCCGCTGCTGCCTGGGCAGGGCTCCTCTCTGTCCAGCAGCCTGAATCCCAGCCCTCTGCCTGGCTTTCTCAGTTCTGCACTCTCTGTGACAACTTCTCCGCCTGCTGTCCGTCTTCCAAAATTCTGTCCTGCGGTTCCTCCTTCTTTTTGTTCCTTTGAGACTCCGCTTACCACAGTTTTAATGGGACAGGCGGAGGAATCACAGGCGAATGCATTCTATTTATCATCTTTCATCAGACGTGTTCACTATCACCATAAAAGTTTGTTGTCTCAGAGTTCCCATTGTGGTTCAGTGGAAACAAGCCTGACTAGCATCCTTGAGGATTTGGGTTCGATCCCTGGCCTTGCTCAGTGGGTGAAGGATCCGGTGTTGCTGTGAGCTGGTATAGGCATTACGGCAGTTGCCCAGCAGCCCTGGGGCCATGTGTATCAGCTCTGGCGACAGCCCTGTGGCTGTCATGTACCAGCTCCAGCAGCTCTGTGGCTGCAGTGTATCAGCTCTTTTACCCAGTGAGAAACCAAGCAAGCACTCGGAGAGGTGGAGAAGTCAGGTTTATTATGCCGGCGGGCTCAGAGGAGATCGCTCTCTAAAGTCCGAACCCTGAAGAAGGGTTTCACAAGGCTTTTATGGGCTACCTCCTCCAGGCCCTTGCTTGGCTGACCGGAGGGAGGTCAGGGAAGGTAGTAGATGCAGAAGCAAGTTTACAGACGCAGGTGCGTGGGGGAGGGGTGGTTAGGGGCAGTTGGCTGGACTTTGCGTCGTCTTCATGGCCGGGGTCTCTCCTTTCTACCTTTTTATAGGGACATTTTCTCCTACATAGGCTGGCAGCTGTAGCTCCGATTCCACGCCTAGCCTGGGAACTTCCAAACACCACGGTTGCAGCCCTGAAAAACAAACAAAAAGGAATCTGTTGTCTCACTTTGTGCAGACAGGTGAGATATTTTAACTTTAGGGAGCAGCTAGTTTAACAATTGCAAAGTTAGCTGTTCAGGTGTCATTTATTTTCCATGAGGCACAGATTTCACTGTGAACAAAAGGATCTTCTGGAACCTTGCAGAGTGAGGGGCTGTGTGAGAAGAAAGGCTCTGTGTTGAACATTGATGGGACAAACTTTTTTTTTTTTTTAGGGTTGCATCTGTGGCATATGGAAGTTCCCAGGCTAGGGGTTGAATCAGAGCTACAGCTGCCGGTCTACACCACAGCCACAGCACCACCGGATCCTAGTGACCTATATCACAGCTCACGGCAAAGCCAGATCCCCACCCGGTGAGTGAGGCTAGGAATCGAACCTGCATCCTCCCGGACACTCTGTTGGGTTCTTAACCTGCTGAGCCACAACAGGAACTCCATTTTTTTTCCCCCCAAAGAGACAACTTTGTTTCCATTTTGCACAGAAACATGGTGGAATGTATCACAGATGCTGCTGCATGGCGAGCTCCGGGATTTACGCTGTACTTCTGGCTTCCATTTGCATTGTGGGTTTCCATTTGCAGTTGCTGCTGGAATAGGTTCTGTGGACTTTCCTGTTCAAGAGCTAGACTTGGGTATTTGGTTTTGTCTGGACAGAAACATTTCTGCCTTTGTTGCCAAATGCCAGGATTTGTAAAGTTGAACTCTGAGCTGTGGACTGAAATAAAACGAGTCAGACTTTCTGGGTGTTAGATTTCCAAGGCGATGTCTTGAGCTAGGGATCCATGGGGTTCTGTCTTCGACCGTGTAGTTCAGGCAGGAGTCGGAGGTGAGTGGAGGGGCTGGGGATCCGTGGGAGAGGCTGTCTTCTGTGTGGCCCCTGTCTGCTAGCTGGGGTGGGGGAGGCACCGCTGCAGCCATGCCGAGGATGAGGTTACTTGCATCAGACCCCAGACAGCAGGTGGGGAAGGAGGCGTCCGGAAATCCGGACTCTTGACTGCAGGCAGGTTGCCAGCCCCAGTGAACTTTTGACAAACCATTTCAATGTTTTATCCTCCCTAAGGTGGAGGCAGCTCTGGGGAGGAGAAAGAGGCCGTATTACAAGGAAGGAACGCAGATCTTGCCAGTTATGAGAGCCCCCCTCCCCCACCGGCCTCCCACTCAGTCTGCGCAGGATGGACAAACTTTTCCTGTGCAGGGAGGGCCCGGGAGAAAACATCTTAGGCTTTGTGGGCTGTACAGTCTCTGTTGCATTTTCGTTTTCTTTTGGTTTTGTCTTTTGTATACCTTTATTTATTTTTGTCTTTTTAGGGCCACACCCGTGGCATATAGAAGTTCCCAGGCTAGGGGTCAAATTGGAGCATGGCTGCCAGCCTATGCCACAGCCACAGCAACACAGGATCCAAGCTGAGTCTGTGACCTGCACCACAGCTCACAGCAGCGCCGGGTCCTTAACCCACTGAGTGAGGCCAGGGATTGAACCCACATCCTCATGGATACTAGTTGGGTTCGTTACCACTGAGCCACAGTGGGAACTCTGTCTTTTGTTTGTCTTTAAAAATGTAAACCCGTTCTTGGCTTGCTGGCTTACAGAGGCTGAGGCAGGATTTGGCCTCCGGCTGTAGTTTCAAAGCCCTGAATCACATCACTCTATTTACTTCTCTCCTAAAACCTCCCACAATTTGAATTGTTTTTGTTTATTTTGCTTCCTCTACTAGTAGGTGAACTCCACAAGGGCTAAGGCTGTGGCTCGTTTATTCTCTGCTCTGTCTTTAAGGTCTAGGCCAGTGCCTGGCACAGACCGGGCACTGCATTATCAGTTCTGATTTCACCTCTGGTAACTGCTCTGTAAAAAAAGTGATGTGCCCCAGGTGGTCTCTGAGGGACCTTTCAGAGTTCGAGTTCTGAGATTCGAATTCACTGAGTAGTGAGGGACTTGGGGTTCATGTCGCAGTGGTGTGTGGATTCTCCAGCCGTCTCAGCCTGCTCCCGCGTGCGGGGTAAAGCACATAGGCTCTGGGAGCTCAGGGTTGGCCCTTGCCTTTTACCTGCATCCTTCTGTGATGTCGGCCCATCCTGCTAGTGCTCAAAGTGGGATTCCCCCCTAAAATCTGATCTTGTCAGCCTTCTGTGGATAGTTTGCTATTCCAGCCCTTCTCTAACAGAGGTGATGGTCAAATTATTTAACCACGGGTACAAACACTGACCAATCAGGACAGATGTTGTTGCATGCAAAGAATTGGAGCTGCCATGGTGAAACCTACAGCTATCTCCTCTGCCCACTTCTTTAACCCTGCCCCAGACTCTCCACCCTGGCACGGGCATTCCACATTGTCCTTCTTTGTTCGTGCTCTTTCTTGCACCTGAGCTTCTTTTCTTTTGCCTGGCAAACTCCTATGCATCCTTTATAACTCACCTCTGCTATCAGCTTCTCCGTCCACAGGCACACTTAATCACTCCCTCTCCAGCATTCCCATAGCACTTCTATGGCATTATTGTCACCAGCTTGGGTTTATCTCCCCTCTGACTCACTTCTCAATGCCTGGCTCCTAAAAATCTCAGAAAATGTTTGCAGAAGGGAAGGGATTGAAATCAGAAGAATGAATCTTGCATGGTGGATTTTAGACCATGAATCCTCTCCTGGTTTGGACACCTGGCTGTGAGCAAGTGGGCAGTCTTGTGAGGCGCTTGACATTGAAAGAATTGGATGGCAGCACCCAGCAGCTGGTCCTTTAAGAACTGGCACTTGTCGGAATGGTGTCCCAGGCCACTGCAGGAGGCGGGCCTTCTGTAGGGGGCGGAGCTGCAAGGCTGCGGGGGTGGGCTGGCCTCTTTCCAGGAGCGATCTCACCTCTCTGGGCCCTAGTTCCCTCACTTTTCTTCTGAAAGGATCGATAGATTCCCTCTGAGGTCCTTTCAGGGATTCCATGAGAGCAGTATTGGGTTATCAAATTGGTTCCTTTATCAAATCCTACTTATTCTTTATTTTTTTATTTTTTACTTTTGTCTTTTCTAGGGCTGCACCTGCGGCATATGGAGGTTCCCAGGCTAGGGGTCTAATCGGAGCTGTAGCCGCTGGCCTACGCCAGAGCCACAGCAACGCAGGATCCAAGCTGCATCTGCAACCTACACTACAGCTCCCAGCAACGCCGGATCCTTAACCCACTGATCAAGGCCAGGGATTGAACCTGCAACCTCATGGTTCCTAGTCAGATTCGTTAACCACTGAGCCATGAGGGGAACTCCAAAATCCTACTTATTCTTTAAATGCCTCCTCTTCTGGGAAGTCTCCTAGGCGCCAAGCCAGAGTCCCTCCATGGCACATTGCCCCCATGGCTGTAATTCTAGAACAAGGCTGTCTGTACCAGCCCTCGCTGAGCGCCAGGTCTCGATGCCTCTGCTGCTCAGGCTTCCCGCACTCCTGTGCCCGTTTCACGCGCGGCTCAGAGAGGCCAAGTGAGCAGTGAAGGCTGTGCTCTTTGGCCCATCCTTGAGGTCACCTCCAGACAGTTCCTGCACCCCGGTGACTTCCTGCCTCTCCTCCTGGGACTGGCGCGGGGCATGTGCTGGCCCATGTGCATGGCTAGTCTGAAGTGCCAGGGAGCTGACACCTGGAGTGCTCTCCAAACCCCCAGCCACTGGGAGGAAAGGAAGGTGGTTAGATAAACTCTCAGCTGCCAAGCCCTCGCGGGGCAGCTCTGGCTGCAGTGCCCAGTCTACCAGGGGCTCCCACAGGGCTCGAGGCTTATCAACCACCTTGGGTTGGCTTTCCTCCTTCCCTGCCACACCTCCCCACTTCCTGGGCCAGTGCTTCCATGTCCCAGAGAATCTAAACTGCACCAAATCCTTGCCTTACGGTCTGCTTTTAGGAAACGCACTTCTAAGTGGTAAAGCCAAGGTTTGACCAGGTCAGGCTGACTTGGCGTCCCTTCCCCACACTGGTGGCATTTGCTCCGTGCAAATCGGTAGGGCTGAACAGGTCTAGGTCCTGTTCATTCAGGGCCCTGGTGCCTGACTGCAGCATGGCCTGGGTAGCCTTTCTATAGATGTGTGCTGACTGGATGTGCTTTCTTCCCGGAAGCAGGAAGCCAGAGGTCAAGGAGAGCCGTGCCTCTGCTCAGGGCTGGCTGGTGGCTGGAGGCGCAGGCTGTGCAGAGGAAGTTTGGGGGACCCACCCCTCCATCTTGCCTCTGGTCACTCAAGCTTGTGTTTCTCTTTCCCGGCTCACCCCAGCCCCACCTGGCCTCTTGGCCACTGCCTCTGGGTTCCACGACTTTGGCAGGGAAGTGGGGATCATCTGAAGGTGTGACCCGTGTAACCAGACAGCTGTGGCAGGCCCGGCGTGGACATAAGTGCGGTGTACGGTGTGTGCGCTCTGGTCCCTGCCCCCGAGGCCCGGAACTGGCCTGGCAAACCAGACCGGCATCCTAAGCCTGGTTGTGTTTACAGAAGCTCAAGGAAGGAGGCTGGAGTGGTCCAGGGGGAGTTTCTGGGAAGGCGGGGAGATCACTTAGGTCCTGGGGAGAGAACTCAGGGACTGCTTGCAAAGGGGAGGGTGGGGATGAGGGAAATCCCGGGGTGGGGTGCTGACCGCCCTGGCTGGAAGGTCGAGGGCAGGGAGTGCGGTCAGCCTGGAGCTGGAGCAGACCCTCCGTATAGAGCTGTTGGCCAGAGGCGAGGACCTGGCCCTGCCAGTCTGTGGGCGGACCTTCGCCCACCTCCCAGCCTCTTGCTGGAACCACGGAGTCGATGAGCCCCACCGGGAGCTGAGGTGCTGGGCTGGGTGGGGAGGCCGAGGAAGATGTCCAACCAGGGGGGCTGCCGTGTTTCCCTCTGAGCAATGCCTGGTACAAAGCACAGCAGCCTGTGTTTGCTGCTTCGGTTTAATCCGACAATGTTCCAGTCCCGGGACTTGGTGTGTGGCTTTATTTCTGACTGGATGCCTCCTTTTCTCTAAACGTAAGGCATCTGAACAGCCCCGCATTTGGAGTAATTGCTCCTCTTACTCCTTTGCTTGTACTTCCCTGACCTTGAAAGAGCCATTTTCCAGGACCGTCGCTGATGGACCTTCACACGATGACAATAAAATATCCCAGCGCTCAGAGAACAGAAAGGAAAAGCCTCCTCGAGTGACTCCTTGCTGTCTCCAGTGTTGTCCTAGGAGACTGGCCACGGCCAAGGCATGTTTCCTCACTTCCAGCCAGCCTTGGCCTCTCTGATGCTGGAGATGGAACTGTGTTTATTTTATTTTTCTTTTTACGTCTGTACCTGCAGCATATGGAAGTTCCCAGGCTCGAGATCGAATCGGAGCTACAGCTGCCAGCCTACACCACAGCCACAGCCACACTGGATCTCAGCCATATCTGCGACCTACAGTGCAGCTTGTGGCAACACCAGATCCTTAACCCACTGAGTGAGGCCAGGGATCAAACCTGCATCCTTACAGACAGACACTATGTTGGGTTCTTAACCTGCTGAGTTACTGGGTTTTAAAGCCTTTCCATTTGTGCAAAACCCACCCTCCTTCACTGAGTAATGTAATGGCCAACAGTTGACCCACCAAGAAGATATCAACTGGGGAGTTCTCGTTGTGGTGCAGTGGTTAATGAATCTGACTAGGAACCATGAGGTTGCGGGTTTGATCCCTGGCCTCACTCAGTGGGTTGAGGATCCGGTGTTGCCGTGAGCTGTGGTGTAGGTTGCAGACGCGGCTTGGATCCCGCATTGCTCTGGCTGTGGCTGTGGCATAGGCCAGCAGCAACAGCTCCGATTAGACCCCTAGCCTGAGAACCTCCATATGCCGTGGGAGTGGCCCTAGAAAAGGCAAAAAGACCAAAAAAAAAAAAAAAAAAAAAGATTGACTGGACACAAAAGACCAAGATCTGAGGGCACCTCACCGTCATCCACCTACCGAGGGGGCAGGTCCTGCTGGTGGGTCCCTTGGGAATGTCCAGTGGGTCATCTGAGACCTGAAAGATGCTTTTAACTAGGAAAGTGAATCACTGGGCTCTCAATAATATTTGTTTTTTCCTCCACTTCCAGCACACAGCCCACCTCAGGAGGCCTGACTCAGATCCCCAGCTGGCCCTGCTCATCCCCTTCTGGCTGGAGGGTGGAAACCAATCCTTGCGTAGGACAAGCCTCAAACTTGCCCTGGGAGTGAGGGACTGATTAGCTGGTGGCCTTGGCTATTGTCTAACTGCTGTCTGGCCTCTTCAGGAGGCTTCCTGGGGTTGGGGGTGGCCCATTGCAGGGTACCTGGTGTCATGAGCTGCCTCTGAGCCAGGTCTCCAGAGGATGCGGGTGCAAGAGGCAGGGTTCTTGTGGGGCCAGAGTTTTATGCTTAGACAGAAAGCTGTGTCAGAAAGCCCAGCTGTGATGCAGGAGCCTCCTGCGGGGGCATGTCTCTGAGTTCTGGTCTGGCTGTTAGGAGGC
The DNA here is from genome assembly GCF_054392235.1 of Sus scrofa. Taxonomy (NCBI): domain Eukaryota; kingdom Metazoa; phylum Chordata; class Mammalia; order Artiodactyla; family Suidae; genus Sus; species Sus scrofa. The sequence goes on along the minus strand of NC_139396.1, from coordinate 151,574,725 downwards.
CTTGGTTCTCACCCTGGCTCTGGCCTCTGCTTTAGGTGGGACCCTAGGCAAGTATCCTTTCTCTCTCATGTTTCTCATCTGCAAAACCAGGAGTCAGGTAGTGGTCTGACAGCCCCGCTTTGCTGTCTCCCAGGGCCCCTCTGCTCAGCTCACAGCCCCAGTCCAGCAGCTGCAGCTCAGAGCTCCCGGGTCCTCATTTGCCGTGAGCTCACTGCTCTGACAATGTTGCAGCATGGGTGTGATGGGCCCCTTGTTCACTGGGGGAGACACAGTGAGGACCTTTGACCTTCTAAGGTCCCCTGGTCAGATGGTGGGAATCAAGGTCAGAGCCTTTGACAGTCAACCTCACAGGGATTTCACTTCCTTGGACCCCTGCGGAGCCTGTCCCCTCCCGGGGACCAAGGTATGCAACCAGACCTGCATTAGTTTTCTGGTGCTACTGTACAAACCGACACAAACTTAGTGGCTTAAAACAACACAGATTGATTTTGCTAGTTTTACAAGTTGGAAGTTTGACACAAGCCTCACGGCTGAAATCAAGGTGTCTGCAGGCTTGCTTCATTTTTGGAGGCTCTAGGGGAGCAGCTGTTCTTTAGCTTTTCCAGCTAGAGGCTGCCCACCTTCCACGGCTCCAGGCCCTTCCTCCAGCCTCTGAGCCAGTGGGTTGTCTCTCTTTCTCTCTCACTTGGTACCTTTTCTGCCACATCTTCCTTTATTGCAGCGACCCGAGCCACAGCAGCAATAATGCTAGATCCTTAATCCACTGAGCCACCAGGGAACTCTTCCTCTTTTATGTTTTAATGACTCACGATTAGTTTGAGCCCAGCCTAACTGTGGATAATGTCCCCATCCATCTAAAGGCCTTAACCTCATTCATGTCTGTAAATCCTGTGGCTGTTTAAGGTGGACATATGCTCAGGTTCTGAGGATTAGGGCGTGCACATCTTTGGGGGTCATTAGTTTGCCTGCTGCCCCACCCCGCTCTGAGGCCTGGGGCTGGCACCAAGGCCGTTCTTCTGTGCTGGAAAGCACCTTTTCCCTGAATCCCTCCCTGACTGCACCACACGGAGGTGGCCGCTCTGTACTGTACAGCCCCATGGCCCCAGGGGCTCCTTGTCGTACTATGTGGCAGTGCCCGAGACTGTGCACAGGGTCCTGACCTTCTTCTCTCTGGACCCCTGGTGTCCGGGGGTGGAGAATCAGCACGTAGGGCTGAGCTGTGGAGCATCATAAGCCTTTGGGCAGGATGAGGAGCCTCCCCAGGGGCCAGCAGGAGCCGTGCCCGCCCTAAGCACACGTCACTGATCCTTTCTCAGACCCGGGACACCTGGCGGCCAGGTGAAGCACAGGTCACACTCCCTGTTTTACAGGGAGGAAACAGAAGCCCTGAGAGGTTAAGTGACTGCCTGGGCTCCCAGGAAAGAGGAAGTGACGGAGCCAGATTCCAACCTGATCCTCTCACCTGTTCTCAGTCTCTCTGCCTCGTCTCGCTCAGTTAGTCTTTATTCCTCAGACCGCCTATTATGGGTTGAATCGTCCCCACAGATTTAGACATTCAAGTCCTTATCGCCAGGGTCAGATCATGCCCATATTTTTGACTAGAGCCATTGCAGATGTGACGAGTTAAGATGAGGTCACACTGGAGCAGGGCGGGCCTTAATTCAGGGTGACTGGGGTCCTTATAAAAGGGGGAGATTTGGAAGAAGACACACACACACGTATGCACACACCTGCGTGCACGCACTCACACATGCACACAGACAGGGCCTTGTGAAGGGGAAGGCAAAGATCGGGATTCATGGTGCTTCTGGAAGCCAGGGGATGCCAAAGTTGGCCAGCAAACCACTGTCGGCCAGGAGAGTGTCCTAGAGCAGATTCTGCCTGACATTTGGGAACCTGACCTTCTGACACCTCAGTCTCTGACTTCCAGCCCCCAGATCTATGAGATAATACATTTCTGTTGCTGAAGCCACTCAGCGTGCCGTCCTTTGCCTCAGCAGCCCTGGGCATCTAAGGCACTGCCCACAGACAAGGTGCAGGCAGCCCGACCGAGCTGCCCCTCCTGGGTCTCCAGCCCCTTCCCGCCCCTCCCTCCCCTCCATGTGCTCCAGCCACACCAGCCTTCTGCGTATTCATGTCTTCACAGCTTTATTGGGGAATAATGGGCATACAGTAGGCTATATGTAAAGTGTGCAACTTGACAAGTTTTGACTGGGGTCTGTACCCACGCAGCTGTCACCACCCTCGAGATCACGAATGGATCTGTCACCCTCGGTAATCTCTCCGTCCTGCCCTGCCTCTCAGCCCAGGCAGCAACTGTCACTATAGATTAGTTTGCATTTTCTAGAATTTTACATAAATGGAATCTTCCAGTAGGTGTTCTCTTTGTTTTGCACACTGGGCTTTTTCCAGATTCTTAGAACTCCTCCGGCCCTCCTGCAGTGTGGTCTGACCTTCTTCTTCCTGTGCTCCTCCCCCTCGTGCAACAGGGCTTAACACCCCCAACTCTCATCAGTTCCTCAGACAAGGCTTCCCTGAGTCTCCTGGACCAGAAGGCCCCCCCCCCCTTTGTTTTGTCTTCTTTGGGTCCCACCCCGTGGCATATGGAGGTTCCCAGGCTAGGGGTTCAACTGGAGCTGTAACCGTCAGCCTACACCACAGCCACAGCAATGCAGGATCTGGGCTGCATCTGCAACCTATGCCACAGCTCATGGCAACAACAGATCCTTAACACACACAGTGAGGCCAGGGATCAAACCCGTGTCCTCATGGATGCTAGTTGGGTTCGTTCACCACTGAGCCACAACAGGAAGTCCAGAAGGGCCCCCCTTTTAACACATTTTGCCAGCCCTGCCTCCTCCCTTGTCAGAGGCCGTGACACTGATTAATGTCTGTCTGCCCCCGGTCTCTGCAAGGGACAGGCCTGGGATGGAGTCTGCTTGCCTTTATCCCTGGCACCTGGTGAAGGGCTGGCACAGAGGAGGCACCAGAGAGACAGGTGCACACCTGTGATGGGAGGGGCACGAGCAGTCTGCCTGCCTGTGGTCTCAGGTGAAATTGTCAAGCCTGCCTTCCTCTGGCTCCAATTTCCCATCTTTAAAATGGGTGCAAGGAGTTCCCGTCATGGCACAGTGGTTAACAAATCCAACTAGGAACCATGAGGTTGCGGGTTCGATCCCTGGCCTTGCTCAGTGGGTTAAGGATCCGGCGTTGCCATGAGCTGTGGTGTAGGTCGCAGATGTGGCCTAGATCCTGAGTTGTTGTGGCTCTGATTCGACCCCTAGCCTGGGAATCTCCATATGCCGTGGGAGCAGCCCCAGAAAAGGCAAAAAGACAAAAAAAAAAAATGGGTGCAAGAACAGCACCCACCTCACTGCATTGTGAGCTCTGAGGGATGAGACACATGGAAGGAACTTGAAAAAGTGCCTTCCTAACACGTAGGTGGCCCTCAGGAGAGATACTGATACATTTTGGGGGGTTGCCGAGGAACATGACAGTTCTGTGGCTTCAAGCTGAACTTCTCTTCTTCCAAATTGTGGGTCTGCATGGCTTGTAACCCCCCCTCCCCGCCCCTGCCACATCCCCGTTGCTAACGAGTTCCCTAGTCACAAGCCTCTTGTGGGATCAGCAGTGCTGGAGGATTATCTGAGTCGGGAGAAGTCCCTGGTGCGAGTCTGGTTCTAGTCTGGTGTTGGGATTAGACCGGCTGCTGACGGTGCTGTGCTCTCCTCTGGTTCTCTTCCTGGGGACCCAGGATGGATTGATCCAGTGCAGATGTCTGGGCCATGGATGCTGAGTAATGGCCCTGGGGGGCCCATTAGAAGTTCAAACCAATGGGTGGGCCAGTGATGTGAACCTGTGGCTGTGGATCTCCCACCAGCCCAAGAGCAGAAAAGCCCCCCCAGGCTCTGGAGCCCCTCCGTCTTCTCCAGCTGCGCCCATGGGGTGTGCCCTGGCCTCCACCAGGACTTGGCTTAGAGCAAGAGCAGACTGGGACAGGCTCTTGAGTGAGATGGCCTGTCTGGGCTGCTGTGGACATGCCCACCCAGCAGAAGGAGCCCTGCAGACAAGGGCAGGGTAGCATTGCGCTCAGTGGAGCCAGGCCTGGGTGGGGGATGTTGTAGTCCACGTGAATGGTGCCCCCTGGGGTTGTGCAATGTGCAACCTGTGTGGCCATACATGGCTGCCCTGTCCAGGGTAAAAGGCAAATGCTCAGACCCTGGGGACCATGCAGGAGGGAACAGAGGGGAAAGCTGGTGATTTGTGAGCAGAGCAGGTGGCACAGAGCCAGCTCTTCCACTAAGGCTTAGGACTGAGGCAAAGCTCCCTTGGAGTCTCTGTTTTATCTGTACCCAAGGGATCATCTGACATGCCTGACTCGCTGCTCAGGGTTCCTGAGGATTATGTGAGCTGGGGTGTGTGGCATCTTCGTAAGTTGCCGAGTAGGAAGGGCAAGTAATAGCTTAGCTTTTTGGCCCCTGAAGTGTGGGCCAAGTGTGAGTGGTGGCCCTTCCCCATTACAGCCTCCCCGTTACAGGCACAGGACAGGCACTGCTTCTACATGAGATTTTGGTTTCCTGGGCCTTCCTGGGGACTGGAGCCAGCATAGGAGACCCAGAGCTCTACATGGGTGAATGCTGAGGGGCTCAGGGGGACCCCCAAACGAGCCACAGAGCAGAGCCTTCTGTACAGCCTTCTGTTCCTGGGGGCTGTGCAGCTGAGGGCGGCCAGGGGAAAGCTGCTGAGTGGGCTCTGAGCAGCCTGGGTTGGGGGATCCTCTGGCAGGTGTTTCCTGAGGCTCAGGCAGCACTCTGCTTGGTGTCCCCACACAGCGCCACCACACACTGGCAGAGGCCACAGTCCCAAGTGTGCTGGGGCAGATACATTCCTGTCTGCTGTGGTCTTGGGGGGAGGTTAAGAGGGTGGGCTCCGGAATGAGCCAGAGTGTGGTCTGAATCCCTACCCTACCTCTTATAACTTGGCCGTGGGCGAATTGCTTCACTTCCCTGGGCCTCAGTTTCCCCACCTGTAAAGTGGGGATGGTTAAAAGTACCTCCCTCCTGGAGTTGGTTGTGAGAATTCCGTAAGCTCAGAGGCCCATATAGACCAAGCACTCAGGAGGCAAGAAAGAAAAAGCACCAATGGAATGAACCTGCCCGGGGACAGGCACTAAATAGTTTAGGGGAGCCAAGGCCCTGTTACCTGTGTGGGTCACGGGTTCCCTGCTTGTCCAGGCTTTGGGCTGGTCAGTTGCCTGGGGGTGGAGTGTGGGGGTGACCTGATTTGCTCACTGTCCCAGGAACTGCTAGGATATTTTTTGGAGGGAAAATAACAGCAATGAAAGTCCCTAGAACAAAACCAAATAAATCACAAAGACACATAAATGAGGTGGTCCCAGAACACAGATCTGCCTTTGTAGACCCTGGGACAAACACACACAAAGAAAGTCCAAGAGGGAGTTCCCTGGTGGTTCAGTGCATTAAGGATCCAGTGTTGTCACTGCTGTGGCTCTGGTTGCTGCTATGGTACAGGTTCGATCCCTGGCCTGGGAACTTGCACATGCTGCAGGGACAGCCAAAAAAAAAAAAAGTCCCAGATACACAGGTCGCCCCCCACAGTCTCCAGCTGTGTTCTCGCTGGTTCCACTTCTTTCCTCTGAAATCTCAGCAGACTCCATGGAGGAAAGAGGCAGTATTTACCTGCACTGTCACCAGCTGGTCCTGGAGCTCCAGGTTCTATGGAGAAATTGCATGGCAGTGACCACTCTAAGTGACTTCTGTCTCCTGGGATGAATCAGGTGGCTCCAGGCTGCACCTGGACCACCAACACATGAGAGTGGGGTCCATCCATCCATCAGCATTCTGGAACCTTCCCCTGCTGCCCAGATGGGTTCATTCATTGGCCATGGTCTGGCCAGGGGCCACCTTTCTCAATGGGTATCTTCACTCCTGGTACCTGGAAGCTCATGGAAAAGGGTCAGGCACAGTTTCCATGAGGAGAGGGAGAGTAGGGGCCCAGCGCCTGGAGGCTTATATTTGAGAGTCTCCCTCCTGAGATCAAAGAGTCAGAATAGGTTATTTTGTTTTATTTTATTGATTGATTGATTGATTGATTGTCTTTTTGAGGGCCGCACCTGAGGCATATGGAGGTTCCCAAGCTAGGGGTCAAATTGGAGCTACAGCCGCCCACCTATGCCACAGCCACAGCCACGTGAGATCTGAGCCGTGTCTGCGACGTACACCACAGCTCACGGCAATGCTGGGTCCTTAACCCACTGAGCAAGGCCAGGGATTGAACCTTCGTCCTCATGGATGCTAGTCGGATTTGTTTCCACTGAGCCACGATCGGAACTCCTGAATAGGTTATTTTAATGAATATTAATAGCCCCAAAGAAAGATGATTTATTTAGCACTTACTCTGTCGGACACCGAGCTCGAGGTGCCTGGTACACATGACCTGGTTGTTACTGGGTCCCGAGTGGCCCCGTCTCTGCGGGGAGCTGCTTTCCAAGGGTGCAGTGTGGCCCCTTGGAGGTGATTAGGGGCGGTTCAGAAATGACTCCATCTCTTGAGGAAGATCAACGGCAGGAGAGAAGAGGCTCAGGGTGGTGAGTGAGTTTCTCTAAAAACCCTGTCTCCACACTTCTCTGCAGTGTCTTTGCCAAGGTTCTGTCCCCAGAACTGGCCTCAGACTCCGTTCTCCACACCAAATCCTCCCTGAAAACCTGTGCGCCGCTGCTTTCCCCTCTGCCCTCCCACTTAGATGTGGTGTCTGTGTCAATACATCGTAAAACCCCCATGCACTGAGCTGGCGAAGAGAGGAATCTTTGGGAGAATTGGGTGTGGGCAGAGTGATGACTGCAAGTACTTATAATATATATATATATATACATATATATATATATATAGTCTTTTTGTCTTTTTGCCTTCCCGTGGCATATGGAGGTTCCCAGGCTAGGGGTCTAATTGGAGCTATAGCCGCCGGCTTACACTGGAGCCACAGCAACGCGGGATCCGAGCCGCGTCTGCAACCTACACCACAGCTCATAGGAACGCCGGATTCTTAACCCACTGAGCAAGGTCAGGGATCGAACCTGCAACCTCATGGTTCCTAGTCGGAGTTGTTAAACATTGTGCCACGATGGGAACTCCAGTACTTATAATTTAATACCTTTTCATTTTCACATGTATCATTCCTAATTATCCTGACGTCAGAGCTCAGTGTGGGCAACACCAGCATCCCCATTTTACAGATGAGGAAACTGAGGCTCAGGAGGCCAGCGGTTTCAGGGTCCAGAGCCCAGGCACTAAGTGGAACAAAGGGCAGCTTTGTCTAAAAGAGTGTGCTTGGCTGGGAGTTCTTGTTGTGGTGCAAAGGAAAAGAATCTGACTAGTATCCAGAAGGACACAGGTTCGATCCCTGGCCTCGATCAGGGGGTTGGGGATCCAGCACGGCTGTGAGCTGTGCTGTAGGTTGCAGATGCAGCTTGGATCCCGAGTTGCTGTGACTGTGGTGTAGGCCTTCGGCTGTAGCTCCAATTCAACCCCTAACCTGGGAACTTCCATATGCCGCGAATGCAGCCCTAAAAAGCAAAAAAAAATTTTTTTTAATAAGTAAAAGAGTGTGCTTGGCATATTCCTCTCCGGCTGCCTTTCTTCTTTAAAGAGCCGCCTCTCTCAAGAAGCTCGAGATGGCAGGGAATACTCTCGTTTATTCCTCGCCGATTTGCGCGCTGTCCTATGCTGCCCAGCTTGCAGGGCGGGGCAGTGAAGGAGCCAAGTGTCCTCTGGTCCCTGGTTTGGATGCTGTGTTGTCAGCTTCGGGCTGGAGGCTTCAACAGCCGAGGTTTCCTTTCTCACGGTTCTGGAGGCTGGACAGCTGAGCTCGAGGTGCCCACAGGGTTGGTTTCTGGTGAGACCTCTCTTCCTGGCTTGTAGACCGTCACCCTTCTGGCTGTGTCCTTATGGGGACTTCCCTCCATACGTTTGCAGAGAGGGGGAGGGAGGGAAGGACAAAGAAGGGGAGGAGGGGAGGAGTGAAGAGGAAGGAGGCAGAGAGAGAGCACTGGTATCTCTTCCTCTTCTTTTTTTTTTTATTATTTTTAAAATTTTATTATGTATATTTTATTTTTTCATTTTTTAAAGTTGTATTGATGTGTAGTTGATTTACAGTGTGGTTCTTCTAAGGGCACTAGTCCTATTATAATGATTAGGGTCCCACCCACGTGATCTCATTTAACTTTAATTATCTCCTAGGCGTTCCCATGGTGGCGCAGCAGAAACAAATCCAACTAGGAACCACGAGGTTTCGGGCTCGATCCCTGGCCTCGCTCAGTGGGTTAAGGCTCTGGCGTTCCTATGAGCTGTGGTGTAGGTTGCAGACTCTGCTCAGATCTGGATAGGCCGGCAGCAACAGCTCCGATTAGACCCCTAGTCTGGGAACCTCCATGTGCTGTGAGTGTAGCCCTAAAAAACAAAACAACAACAACAACAAAAAATCTCCTTAAAGGCCCCCAATATAGTCACATTGGGGCTTGGGGGTTTGACATGTGAATTGGGGGTAGAGTGGCCATAATTTGTAACATATGCCCAGTCAAGGGTGGTGTGCCCCACTGGGATCGTCATGGGACAAGGCAAAAAGGATGGAGGAGACTTTTCTAGACCATCAGATAGAAATGTAGGGCAGGAGCGGTCCCGTTCCCTCAGGGAAAGTGCTGGAGAGAACGGGCAGTGGGGAATCCTGTGCTGTGGGGCTTGGACCCTTACTGGGCACATTGCCTGGCACTTCTGACAGCCCCTCTGAGCCTTATTTCCTCATCCGGAAAGTGCAGCTAATAGTGGTATCAGCTTCATTAACTGGCTCTGAGGATAAATCAGGAAGTGCATCTAAAGGGCTCAGCACCATCCCTGGCACATTGTGAGACAGGGGAGTGGCAGTGAGGGTGCTGGACCCCCCGAGCAGATGGCCTTGAGTTCCAGTGTGCTGGGTGATGATGGATTAGAGAAGAGCTCTGGGCTAGGTCAGGTGCGGGGGGCTGGGCCTGAGTGCGGGGGCCCTGAAGGCAAACTGGAGGGGAAGGATGTGACTGTGGAGGAGAGCCCCTCAGGGTGGAGGAGAGGTGGGGTCTGGCAGGCAAATGAGGCCAGCATGCAGTGAGCTGGTTTTTTTTTTTTTTTTTTTTTTTTTTTTTTCCATTTTTGGCCTCCCTGCGGCATATGGAATTCTCAGGTCAGGGATCAGATCTGAGCTGTAGTCTCGACCTAGGCCTGAGCTGTGGCAACACCAGATCCTTAACCTGCTGTTCCAGGCTGAGGATCAAACCCTCATCCCAGTGCTCCCAAGACACTCCTGATCCACTGAGCTGTTTTTTTTTTAACTCAGTGGGACAAATGCCAGAGATAGGAACAAGCCTGGTGACAGGCCTGGGGACCTAGTCCTTAAGTCCTTTGCTGGACACGTCTCACCTTTCAGCTCAGTGTCCCCTCCCTTCCCTTCTGACAGGTAAGGCGTGACTCCAAACACGCAGCTACTACAGGTAGTTGAAGACATTCATGAGTCACTTTATTTTATCAAATGAGATTAAAGCCTTTTTGAGGGCAAAGTACAAAGTTTCTTCTGTATGACTTATTGTGATCAGGGTCATTTTAAGGGCTGGGTACTCGGGGTCGGGAGCACCAGACCATGCTCTCAATCAGAAGGATGTGTGCCTTCTCCCGTGGTGGCCGGCACGTACCTGAAAGCCGCTGGTGACTTTTGAGTCTGAAAGGCAGAGAGGACACTGAGGCTGAGGGTTAAGGAGCTGTAGCTCCCATGTCGGATGGCATTTCTCAACAAGAGAGGCAGACAATCAGTTCTGGGATCCTGTTTAAAGGATCCGGGCACTAGCCTGGGAATGTCCACCTGGAAAATTCCCGAGGAAAATTCCCATGAATCTTTGTGGGAAATGATGCTGGTGCAAGGTCTAGCCCCAGCCTGGGATCTGTCTGGATATTATTATGGACCGAATCAACTGCATCCCTTCCAAGTCCTCAAAGCTCGGGGAAAGAGGGCCGCTTGTCACAGTTCCTCTGCTCTCTGCCCACGCCCAGTGCCCAGTGAGGTCACATGGCCACCTCCCACCGTCTTGCCCAGCCCACACCTGGCCAGATAAGAGGCAGGTGTTGTGGTGCTTTGCATGCCAGGCGGTTTCAGCGTGGGGAGAAAATAAACAAGCTTGGGGTTTTCCCTTGTGCTGTGTGCGCATTTCGACTTAGAATCGGGAAAAACTCAAGATGAACCTTCTTGGAATCTCTGGTATTTTCTGGCAAAGCTTTATCTTGGGAAGGAGGAGGCAACCTGGAGGTTTTCCATCAGGGGTGGGAGGGTGGCTTTTCCTGGGGTCTCACTGGCTTGAAGCCTCATTCTTCTTTTCCTTTGTGGGAGCCCAAGTCCCCCTTCACGCTCCGTGGGACCCTGGCTGCAGGGTTGAGTGTGGCTCTGTGCTTTGTCAGCTGCTGCGCTGACTTCTGCTGCTGATGGTGATGGTACACTGAGTGGGCACTTCCTCTGTGCGGGTCAAGTGCTTGGCACTTAGCAGCCCATTTCTCCCTCACAAGAGCCCTCTGTGGAAGGTACTGTTCCTTTTTGCACACTCCAGATGTGGAAGCTAAGGCCCAGAGAGGTTCACTTGCCCCAAGTCACACAGCTAGAAAGGAGAGTCAGGATTCAGATCCAGCCTTACCAATGGGAAGCGTGGCTATGGATCAGAGAGCCTCCTTGGCTCTAGTCTCTGGCTGCCCCTCCTCCTGCCCAAGTTCCCCCAAGAGCCTTCACTGTCTTTTGGCTTCTAACCCCTGCACATGGGTTTCCTCAGGCTGGAGCACCCTTCCACCTGGCCGACTCCCACTTATTCTCAGGACCTGGCTCAGTGACCGCTTCCTCCAGGAAGCCCCCCCCAGATCACCCCCAAAGTCCAGGCTAGATGCCTCTCTGGGTGGTCCCCTGGCAAATGTGGATCCCCCTCCCCACATTATAAGTGGGGTTTTACTTGTCCATCTCCTCCGCCAATCAAGCCTCTGCTCACTAAACGTTTGATGAATGAATGAATGAATGAATGAATGTTGAGTCTCTTGCTGCAGTGTCTGGTCAGCAGTCAGCCTGGTCTCTGGGGTTCCATCCTTCCTCGTCTCCCTGTGCCTCAGTTTCTCATCAGGGAGCTGGAGAGACTCACAGGTCATCCTTGGATGGCTGTGGTGAGGCATGAATGAGTGAAGTCCCGCGAAGCACTCAGGACAGCGCTGGTTGAGGAGGCCTTATTTTGCTGGCCCTTTTCCTCGCAGGGGCAGGGCCGTGAAGACTGACCTCCTTCTCCCTCAGACACTGCTCCCTGGGGTGAACAACTCAGCATTTGGCAATCTGACTTCTCTTTTAGAAGCCAGGTCATTTCCCCATCTGACTAAAGATATTAGGTGAGGTTCAATGCCGGCTGACACCGAGGGGGTGGGGTGGACAGCAAGAAAATTGTCCAGATATTTTCTGTCCTCCATGGCAACCATTTGTGTGTGTGTGTGTGTGTGTGTGTGTGTGAGTGAGTGAGCGTTGGGGGACGAGGAGAGGCTGAAGCGGGAGATGTGAGAATCAGGGTGTGAAATGCGACTGGAGGTAGTGTGCGTTTTTTTGGGGAGGGGTTTATTTTAAAACTTTTAATTTTGAAGTGATTTCAGATTTACTTGAGATTTGCAAAGATAATACATCTTTCCTCTGTGCCCCCATCCAGTTACATGTCAGCACCTTACACACCCAGGGTGCATTTACCGAAACTAAGAAATTAACATTGCTGTGTCACTATTAACCGAAATACAGACTTTATTCAGATTTCCCTAGTTTCCCCCACTGATGTCTGTTTTCTGTTCTAGGATCCAATCCAGGGTCCTACATTGCTTTGAGTCACTGTGTAGTTTTGTCTTTTTTTTTTTTTTTTTTTTGGTAGCGCGAGCTTCGTGAAGTAGTTCTTGGGCCAGATATCAAACCCATGCCACAGTAGTGACAATTCTGGATCCTTAACCTCTAGGCTACCAGGGAAATCTCCCCTTTTTTGCTTTTTGTTTTGGTTTAGTTTTTTTTTTCCCCTTTAACTTCTTCAGAGTAGTCATGTGTCTCCTCCAACCTGTGACAGTTTTTGCCATCTTTCCCCACCTTTCATGACCAGGACACTTTTGTAGAGAAGCTGTCATGTATTTTGCAGAATGTCCCTCAGCATCGGTGTGCCTGACATTTTCTCCCGAGGAGACTGAGCTTATGGATCAGGGGACGATGACCACAGAGGTGAAGTCTTCTCACTGCTTCGTACCAGGGGGCTCGGGTAGCAAGGTGACTTCTCACTGCTGCTGTTAACCGGCTGGTCGCTGGGGTTAGGTGCTGCCCGCCAGGTCCCTCTACCATAAAGCTTGGACTCTCTTCTTTCCACACTCTACTTGGGATGCAGGGCTTTGTCCTGGGAAGGGGGGGCCCTCTCGGGTTCTCTCTCCTCCCAGGCCAGGCCACCTGCTGGAGCAGATCCTGGCCCTGTGCTCCTCATCACTCTCCAGAAAGGCCAGTGGTGGCTTCTTAGGACTTCTGAATTTCAAGGCTGTCCCATCTGCTGGGCCACAGAACTGTTATTTTTCCAGTGCAGCTGGTTTGGAGCTACAGTTCTGGATTCTGTCATGGTCTGTGCACATGGGTCGGAAAGAAGAATTTTCCAGCATGGCGAGGTGAAGAGAAAGAAGAGTTTATTGTGATAAGAGATGCTGCTGGCACAGGGGGACAACTTTGAGAATCAGGGAGAGCTGACCTGGGGCTTGTGGTTGAGCCTGTGTTGATAGCCCAGGGAGAGGAGAGGTCTCAGGATACACCTGCTGACCTGCTGCTTGGTTGGGAGAGAGGGGTCTTGCAATGCATTTGCTGGTTGGTTGGGGGTGTATAAGGCCCCTATAGGGGTGGGGTGAGGAGTGCGCCACGTACCTTTCCTGGAACAGGTAGGAAGGAGTAAAGCCGGTTGCTTGTGGGGGGGGGGCATTATAACGAGACGGGTGGGGCGATGATAAGGGTCTGGTAATTCTTGTCTTGGTCAGGGGCTTTGAGTTTAATCTCCTTGAAACCCAACAGATTCTAATGGGAAAACTTGGGCTAAAGCCAGATGTGGTTCTGCCCCAGCCTTTTGGAGGAACCTGGTATTTTCTCAGGGACAAGGAGTGTTTCCTCCAGGAGAGTAGGGAGAGGTTGCAGAAGCAGGAAAACCGAGGAGGCTGGCGGTGCCTCTCACCGGCTGCGGGGAGATGGATGTTTCTACCGAAAAAAAGGTGGTGGTGCTGGGGTTCCCGGCGACCTGGGCGGAGGGCTCACAGCGTGGGGAGGGGGTCGGGGCCCAGGACACAAGGCTGGTGATGGCCTGTTTGCTGGGGCCTCTGCTGACCCATGGCTGCTCTCTGGAAATGAAACATTTGACACATTTACTCATTTGGGTCCTGTTTGCAGTTATGTTCTGAAAGATACTCAGTTGTTGGACTGAGTAAGACCCGGTGCTTTCAAAGGAAGCTGAGCCTATAAAAATAAGTGTAGTTGGTGACCCAGAAAAATCAAGTCTGTACAATCCCTGTGCACGTATGGAATTCAGGCACTTTGGCACTTACTGGTGGTGAGGGGCAGGCTGGGAAGACGTGGAGCTTGGATTTGGTGTCACCCGTGAGGCCCAGGCTTCGGCTGTACCCTTTATTAGCTTGGTGTGACCTCAGGCAAGCCACCTGGCCTCCCGAGCCTAGTGTCTCCTCTGAGAAATGGGGGTAATAATAGTGCAGCCATCTCGCCTTGCAGCTCAGGGGCTGTTGGATTTGAGGTCATTAGGCAGCAGGAAATTAAAACAATATGTATGCATGAGGGACACTTTGTATTTGGCCCAAGACAGAGAAATGAGATTTGGGCACTGTGTGCCTGGGGCTGAGTGAGGCACTGGGGAGGGTGCCTGGGGCCAAGCAGGGCACTGGGGAGGGAGGACCCATCTGCCTTCGAGTCCCTCTAGGAGCAGGAGACAGAAGTGGCTGCTTTGGAAACATTTTATAAGACATGAGGCTCACGCAGGGCTGCTTGAGGCCCTGGGAACAGTGCAGGACCTGAGTGGGAGGACCCCTGTGCCACGTGCGCCTGGATACTGCCAGGGTGGAGGAAACATGGCTAGCTGGCACCTGGAGGGTTTCGTGCTGGGGAGATGGTATCTGAGCAGCAGCGCAAGGGGCAGGGTGAGAAGTGTCCCGGGAGGGGCTCGACGTCTGCGGCAATGGAAAGGCTGTAGTGGAGGAAGGTGAGACGAGATCGTGCCTGAGCCCACAGGAGCCCCAGGAAGACCTGGGAGATGTTCAAAGAAGCTGAAGCCCCGAGGGTGGTGGCCTCGAGCTGGTGAGATGCAGGCTCAGTGGTCACAGGGCCCACAGATGGTGCCACCTGCAGGGGTGGCTGAGGTCACCGGGTCACTACAGTATGCCTGCCTCCTAAGGCTGGCGGTCAGGTGAGAGCACCGGAGGGATGGCATTGTGACAAGGCAAAGTGACATGACAAGCTCCAGGGTGCCCTGCCCAGCTACCTCGTCATTGCTCTGAGCCTCAGTCTTCACACGTGTGGAATGGGGATGATGAGAATGCTCTCCTTCCCCCAGGGTGGTTATGAGGATGGAGGGACATAGATATGTTTTCTCCTGGAGTTCCCGTGTGCCTCAGTGGGTTCAGGATCTGACATTGTCACTGCAGTGGCTCTGATTCCATCCCTGGCCCGGAAACTACCACCTGCTGCAGGCGTGGCCAAAAAATCTGTAGGATTTCTCCTTAGAGGCTGAATGACATGCACAAAGTCACACAGCCGGGAGCATCGTGTCAGCTTCTGTTTGTGTCACAGTCAGTGTTTATCCCTGCATAGCCCGCACTCGGCAGATGCTGCTCCCAAATTCCACAGCGTCTTGTTAGAGCCCAGAGTACTATTTGGAGAAGTTCTATCATGAGCGCGCTCCCCGTGGAACAGAGGCACCACCTGAGCTCTGAGCAATGAAAGCAGCAGACGGTCACTGAGGGCTGGCCCGCAAGCTGTGGCGTGTTACTTTTTTTCAGCCTCGCAATGATCCTGTGACGTGGGTCCTATGACTAGAACCCAATTCCCATTGAATATAATTCCCATCGTGCAGCGAAGGGAACCGACTTTGGGAGAGGCCAGGTGAATTGCCCAAGGTGGTGAGAGGCAAAGCTGGGATTTGAACCAGGTGGCTTACTCCAGTGCCCAAACGTGCCGGCCATTCATGTTGCAGTTGATGATGTTATAGACCTTGGTCCCAGGTACCCGGCGGGCAGGCCACCCCTGGACCCCAACCCTGGTTAATCAACCTAGGCCCCCCCACCGCAGCACACCGCTAATGAGCAGTTTCCAGGTGGTGGCTGCCAGGAAACGCCAGGACCCCAGGCTTCCTCCAGGAATTACATTAGGGGCTTAAGAGGCAGAGGGTGTTTCAGAAGAGCTATTGGAGCCAACAGTGATTATTTTTGGGGTACAATGGGTAAAATTTCCCTCTCCTTACTTACTCCCCTGCTACAAGACTCAATTGAATAAGTAAGAGAAACAGCAGCATGTGTTATTTGAAAACTGTTTAGTGCAATTACTGCTGCAGGTTTGACTGAATTTGAAAATGATAGATGGCAAATCTTAATTTCCCAAACTCTCCATCCCGGCAAGCAGTTTGTTAAAAACTAGCGGTGCGGCTAATCGCCAGAGCATAGTGCCCCCAGATACACGTTTTTCCTTTTTATATAACACATTATGCTAATCACCCTGTATTCCATTTTTCAATAAAAGGTCAGCAGAGCACTGTTTGTTCAGAATGTGCAATTTAAACTTCATGTCTGTCATTAGAGATAATCTAGGTTTGCTGTATCAAGTGGGGTTGTCATAGAAACCAAACCCGCAAGCTCTGTTTACAGCCTTTGGAGAATAAACACTTTGCATTTATTTCTCTGGAAAGGGAAAAAAAACACATCAGAAATCATCGAACAATTAAGTAAGGTTTGAAAACAAAGCGGTAATAGCTCAGAAGAGAGAACTATGTCATTCATCAAAAATCAATAACTGTCGCGCAGTTGGTATACCGGGGCGTTCAAGCAGGTGACTGACAGAAGTGGTCAAATATTTCCCCTGGGAGGAACAAGCAAAGGAGAGCGGATGTTTTATTATGCCGAGTATGGAATTAATTTAAGGGTGCTAATGGGCTTTATCCAAGCTATTATATCCTTGAAAAATATTTTGTGTAAATTGCATTGAGTGTCTGACTAGGCTTTTTATGCTCTGTACTTGGATATTCATTTGTGAACCCCAAATAGCCAAGATGATTCCATGGTAAGGTTTTTCCGATCTTCCTCCTGTCATTTATAAGGATCCTCCCTGGAAGCAGTGCAGGGATCCTGGGCTTCAGCATTTTAAGATCCTGCTAGAGTAGCTTCGTCCTGTTTATCAAATAGAAATACAGGATGCCTAGTTAAATTTGAATCATCTAAAAAGGCATAAGTGTATCCCAGATAGTGGATGGGATATACTTATGCTGAAATTCTTCATTGCTTATCTGAAATGCACATTTAACTGGCTGTCCTGTCTGAAATCTGTCATCCTATGTCTGAAGGGGTCCAGGTTGGGGAGGAGCTTATTCTCCGACCTCCCAGGCCAGCCTCAGGCCCATACTTCCTTTAATAGGGGAATGAGAAGTGTGTGCACAGGATGTGTGTGCATGACTAATCCCGTTAAATCACAGTGTAATTGTGGCTCTAATTTGCTGGAGGCACCAAGCAAAGTCAAGCGCAAAAAAGTCACCCACTTGGAAACAACCAAACACCCACCCTGTGCAGCCACCCCACAGGACAGTAGCTTCTGGGGTTTTCTCACTGAAAGAGGGTTGCTGGACCTCCTTTCCTGGGATGGGAGCTAGCTGTCCCCAGTTGTTTCTGGAGCTAGTCCCTGGTGGTTTTTTGGGAGCTGGGCCAGAGGAAGGCTCTGAGACTTGTCTGTGGGGTCAGATGCTCAGTTTGGGGCTGAAAGGGTGGGGCTCTGTGAACTGTGGCCCTGGCCAAGGGCAACTTCATTGCCGTAACCTCCACCCGTGCAACGCATTTCCCAGAAATCTGGTAATTGGCAGAAGACGTCTTCATTACACGGCTCTATTGGATTCAGGCTGATGGAGGTAAGTAAAACCCATCACACACTCAGTTCAACAAGTGGGCGTTCAGGATCTGCTGCCCTGGATCAGGCACCCAGGGACCCCAAACCCAGATGACGATCACTCCTCCAGGGCTGCTTCTGCTGGTCAGGAGAGAGTCAACCATAGATGTTATTTGAGAACCAGCAGACAGGCCAAGTGCCAGAGCAGAGGCAGAAACAATGTGCCCTGAGGATGTGCAGGATTAAGTGATGGATTTCACTCTGGGGAGCCTTCTTGGAGGAGGAAGAATCTTAGTTATCTTTGAGGTGGCTGTGTCTTAAATCAGATTAGTTAATACCAAAAAAGAATGTCTCTTACTTGGACACTCTCATTGGATTAGGGGGCCACCGCATTCAGCATGATCTCATCCCCATCCTGACTTTAATTACCTCTGCAAAGACCCTATTTATATTTATTTTTTTGGTCTTTTTAGAGCCGAACCGGTTGGGCATATGGAAGTTCCCAGCCTAGGGGTCGAATTGGAGCTGTAGCCGCTGGCCTACACCATAGCCACAGCAACGCCAGATCTGAGCTGCATCTGCGACCTACACCATAGTTCACGGCAACATCGGATCCTTAATCCACTGAGCAAGGCCAGGAATTGAACCTGCATCCTCATGGGTGCTAGTCAGATTTGCCTCCGCTGAGCCACAAGAGGAACTCCCAAAGACCCTATTTCTAGATAAGTCACATTCTTAGTTTGCGGGTAGACATGAATTTTGGGAGATTATTCAAATCAGTGATGAAATCTCACAGATTTCACAAAATGCAGAGATTTCGCCTTCTCTCAAATAAACAATCTCTGCTCACTTCTTTCTTCACCTGCCCAAGACCTGCTTTAAGTTCAGGTGGGGCCATCATGGGGCCTCTGTGAGGCTGGAATCTGCTTCCTGCTCTCCCCTCTCCTTCTCAATGTCTCCTTCACATCACATTTATTCTGTGCATGAGCTCATTTATTCTATGCATGAGCCACTGGTTAATAGTGTTTATTTCCAGAGTCAGAAATATTTGATCCAATATTAGGGCCATCAAATCGAAACCCATGCATTGTCGAAAATGCAGATCAGGTGATAATTGAGAGCCCAGTGACGTGAGACCGGGAAGGAGGGTGTAGGCTCCCAGAGGAGGCAAGCCCTGCAGCCTCTGCTCAGATCTCTGTGTGGTCTTGGGTAAGTCACTTGGTCTTAGCCAGCCTCAGTGTCACACCTGGGAAATGGGTCTGATGACACTTCCCTTCAATGTGGTGAGAACTTGAAATACTATGTGTAAAGGGCCAAGCACAGTCCTGGCATGTAATAAAGGCTTAATTAATGTCTGGGGAATAAATAATGTATTTATTGTATAAATGTGTAAAGTTGTCTGAACTTTGAGTCACTTCCAGCTAAAACAGAATAAATAGTTCAGATGCAAATAGTAGTGTCCAAACCCCACTGACGAAATCAGAAAAGGTGATAGGATGTTTCAAGAAAGATTCTTTTTTTCTTTTTTTTTTTTTTTTTTTTTTGCTTTTTAGGGCCACACCTGAGGCATAGGTAGAGTCCCAGGCCAGGGGTCCAATTGGAGCTAAACCTGCCCGGCTACACCTCAGCCAGAGCAACGAAGGATCCAAGCTGAGTCTGTGACCTACACCAAAGCTCACAGCAACGCCAAATCCTTAACCCACTAAGTGAGGCGAGGGATCAAACCCGCAACCTCATAGTTTCTAGTCAGATGCGTTTCTGCTGCGCCATGGTGGGAACTCCTCAAGAAAGCTTCTTAACAACAAGATTCTATTGCTTGGCACAGGGAACTATATCCAATCTCCTGGGATAGACCATGATGGAAAATAATACATAAAAAAGAATGTGTATGTATATACATATGACTGAGTCACTTCACTGTATAGCAAAAATTGGCATGACATTGTAAATCAACTATACGTTAACAAAAAAATAAAGAAGACTGGGAGTTTCTGCTGTGGCTCAGTGGGTTAAGGACCTGATATTATCTCTGTGAGGATGCAAGTTTGATTCCTGGACTCACTCAGTGGGTTAAGGAGCTGGCATTGCCGTGAGCTGCGGTGTAGGTCAGAGATGTGGCTCAGATCTGGCGTTGCTGTTGCTGTGGCTGGGGCGTAGGCTGAAGCGGCAGCTCCTATTTGACCCCTGTCCTGGGAACTTCCATATCCCATAGGTTTGGCTGTAAAAAGATAAAAAAAGATAAAAATTAAAAATTTAAATAAAAGGATTCTTATTGGCCCTACAATGCAATCAGTGGGGCATTTTTTTTTTCAATGAAAAGGGAATTCACTGCAAGATCATTAAGTAGTAATTCCAGAAGCAGTAATAACGACAATCCTAAGTGGTTATCCCAACAGATGTGAAGTTTACATCATTAGGGAGTAAAGTAAGATTTTTTTTTGTCTTTTTGCCATTTCTTGGGCCCCTCCTGTGGCATATGGAGATTCCCAGGCTGGGGGTTGAATTGGAGCTGTAGCCACTGGCCTACGCCAGAGCCACAGCAACGCGGGTTCCGAGCTGCTTCTGCAACCTACACTACAGCTCACGGCAACACCGGATCCTTAACCCACTGAGCAAGGCCAGCGATCGAACCCGCAACCCCATGGTTCCTAGTCGGATTCGTTAACCACTGAGCCATGACGGGAACTCCAAATAAGATATTTTTTAAGCATCTAGGATAGCAGTTCCAATTGTGTGTGTTGTAAAAGAAGTTTAATAGGTGTTCTGTGAAAAAAGGGCTCCTGGTTAAACAATTTGGGAAAATCCTCAAGTGTAAACATGTTCTTTACTGCAGGAATTTTCAGAGACTTTAATATGTTAATATGGACTGTGAGTTTCCTCAATGAGTATAGAACATGCAGTATTTCCCATATATATTTGGGCATAGAAAAATCACCCCTTCCAATCCGTTTTGGAACTAGCACTATATGGAGCATAGCACTGGGAAGATACACCATGATTTCTGATGAATACTGTTCCCTAAACAAATGTTAGATATTCTTGTGTGTTTCAGGAGCGCTCTCATCCTGAGTAGAACTGGCTGCCTGTTTAATCCTATAATTTCGAGTATTAAGCGACAGGCTGATTTCCTGCTGTTTTGAAGCATGTTAGGAATCTGATTGCAGGAGTTCCCATCGTGGCACAGTGGAAATGACTCTGACTAGGAACCATGAGGTTGTGGGTTTGATCCCTGGCCTCGCTCAGTGGGTTAAGGATCCGGCGTTGCTGTGAGCTGTGGTGTAGGTTGCAGACGCAGCTTGGATCCCATGTTGCTGTGGCTCTGGCGCAGGCTGGTGTCTACAGCTCTGATTAGACCCCTAGCCTGGGAACCTCCATATGCCAAGGGTGTGGCCCTAAAAAAACAAAAAGACAAAAAAAAAAAAAAAAAAAAAAGATCTGACTGAAATGGCTTCAGTCGCTTTAGAGGCTCGGGTTTGTTCCCCATCCTGGGAACTTCCACATGCTGAGGGTGTGGCCAGAAAATAAATAATAAAATTACATTTTAAAAAAATGACAGGAGTTCCTGTTGTGGCTGAGTGGGTTAAGAACCCAACATACTGTTTGTGAGGATGCGGGTTTGATCCCTGGCCTCGCCCAGTGGATTAAGGATCTGGTGTTGCCACAAGTTGCAGTGTAGGTTGAAGATGCAGCTCAGATCCAGCATGGCTGTGGCTTCGGCAGCAGATGCAGCTCTGATTCAGCCCGTAGCCCGGGAACTTCCATATGCTGAGGTTTCGGCCATAAATAGAAAAAAAAAGACAGGCTGATTCAAGGGCTTTGGGTATGGAAGAAAAGACACTGGCCTTTGAGCCTGCCTGAAAGTTGTCACCTTTAAGGCAATGGGTAAGAGATTCCTGGCCGAATGGGGAGGGTTGGGAAGAGCCAGGACAGGGTCCTGCTTCTCCAGGTGGGCTCTGTCTGTCTCTGCCTCCAGGTCCTCCAAGGCCAAATCTTATCTTCAGAGGAGTGTTCAGCAGTGCCTCCTGAAGGGCTGGAGCACAGATAGGACGTCCTGGGGCCTGGGCTGGGGGTTGCTTGCTCTTGAAGCCGTCACCTTTAGTCTCTTTATTTCTCTGCCACCAAACCCCACCTGCTGACTCCGCCCAGTCACTCCCCTCCTCCCTAAGACTCAAGGACCGGGCAAAACTCATCAGCCTTAGGGGTTAAGCCTTAGACTTTACCTCTAAGTTGTCTTTAGAGTTCCTCTCTTCCTGTCTCTTGGCTGTTCAGTCACATGACTCTCCTAGCTGCAAGGGAGGAAAGGAAGTGGGTCTTTACCTTGGGGTCCTTATGTCCATGTGAAAATCAGGGCTCTTTTAAGAAAAAGAAGGGGATCCTAGGAGGATCCTGTGACAAACCTAGCCGTCTGTTACAACATCCTTAACTTTGGACAAGACACTCTTTTTATTTCTTTATGTATTTTTTTTTTTTCTTTTTTGGGTCTTTTTCCAGGGCCACATCTCCGGCATATGGAGGTTCCCAGGCTAGGGGTCTAATCAGAGCTGTAGCCGATGGCCTATGCCACAGCAATGCAGGATCCGAGCCACGTCTGCGACCTATACCACAGCTCACGGCAACTCCGGATCTTGAACCCATTGAGCGAGGCCAGGAATTGAACCCGCAACCTCATGGTTCTTAGTCGGATTTGTTAACCACTGAGCCACAACAGGAGCTCCCTCTTTATGTATTTTAAATTAAAATTCCATTCATCTTCATTGGTGAAAATCTAAAAAATGATGGCTATTTTCAAAAAGAGAAAAACTATCAATAACCATTTATCCTGCTTCCTGGAAATAACTGTTATTACCACTGTATGCAAAACGTCCCCCTGGCACCAGCCAGTGTTGAGGTCACATCTTAAATTTGATTTTATATCCAGCTTTTTCACCGTATTTTTGCATGTTGTTGAAAACGCTTCACAAATATTTTCAGCGATGGCATGAGATGTATCACATGGCTGTAATTATATTACCATAATTTACTTCATCATTCCTCTAATGGCTATTGAGATTGTTGGCAGTTTTTCATTATTAACAGTAAAGAACGTTTCTTGGGTTTTGACCTCATTTTGGATGATTTCCTCAGGGTTGATTCCTAGAAGTGAAATTACTGGTTCAGATGGGCTGACCTTTGAAAGTTTCTTGATAGACAATGCCAAATTGCTTTCCTGAAAGCTGATTCACTTTACTTCCTCCAGGATTGGGAGCAAATACTGCTTTTCAAAAATCATGCTGGCCTTTACTTTTGTGATGGTTGCACTCAATTGATTGTTGCAACATTCTCCTTTGTGCCCCGTTAGCTTACTGGCTCCTGCCTGAGAGGATGGGACCATGGGCAGTGCAGCCTACAGATTGGGCTGCTCCAGGATCTCATGAAGGTTCCAGAAAGGTCTTTGGCCTCATGTGTTGGATGGTGCCGACTGTCTCATCAATAGGGACATTTCCATCCTTCTCACGGTTTTCCTGCATCTCTCTGTCCCTGGCTGGTCCTTTGACAGCTCCGATGATCAGAGAAGAGGTTAGAAACACCACTGCAATCCAGCCTGTCCATCCTGAGGGGTCAGTTTCACTGCCATCTTTAGCTCCTTCCATCACTGGGTTGCCTTGGTGACGTTATCACCCACTTTTTAAGAGATGGACTTGGCCAATCTTTGGGGCCATAACAGGCATGGGATCAGTTCCCCATCTAGGGCAGCAGCAGCTGCTGTCAGACAAGCCTGGATTTGAGACAACCAAAGAAAATGGAACCTTTGCCTTTTTCAGGCCTGAAGAGGAGAGCTCTCTGCCTTTCCTTTAAAAAAATTTTCTTAAAACTCTTTTTATTTTAGAGCAGTTTAAGAGTTATAGCAAAATTGCACAACTAGTACAGAGAGTTCCCATATACCACACGCAGTTTCCCCTATTATTAACACCTTATATTAGTGTGGTATATCTGTCACAACGAATGAACAATTACTGAAACTTGTTTTTTTCTTTTTAGGGCCTTACCTACAGCACATGGAGGTTCCCAGGCTAGGGGTTGAATCAGAGCTGCAGCTGCTAGCCTTCAGCACAGCCACAGCAATGTGGGATCTGAGCTTCCTCTGCCACCTACACCACAGCTCATGGCAACGCTGGATCCTTAACCCACTGTGTGAGGCTAGGGATCAAACCCGCATCCTCTTGGATTCTAGTCAGGTTCGTTACCCCTGAGCCACAACGGAAACTCCTAACACATTACTTTTAGCGAAAGTCCATACTTTATTCAGATTTCCTTTGTTATTACCAAATGTCCTTTTCCTGTAATCCCATGTGGGATACTTTCTACTAGTTACTGTATCTCCTTAAGCTCCTCTTGGTTGTGATAGTTGCTACCACTTACCTTGGTTTTGATGTCACTTTGACTGGTCAGATATTTTGTAGAATGTCCCTCAGTTGGGATTTGTCTGTTCCGCCCTTGCTGCCCTTGTTTTTTGGGAGGAGGTCCACGGAGGTAAACTGTGATTCTCATCATATCAAGGGCATGTGCTATAAACATGATAGCACTGTTGGTGTTGACCTTGATCAACTGGCCTTGGTAGTGTTTGCTGGGTTTCTTCCCTGCAAAGTGCTTTTTCTTTCTTCTTTTCTTTTTTCTTTTTTTTTTTTTGGTCCTTTTTCTTTTTTATGGCCACTCCTGCGGCATATGGAGGTTTCCAGGCTAGGGTTCTAATCAGAGCTACAGCTGCCAGCCTACACCACAGCCACAGCAATCCCAGATCTGAGTTGTGTCTGCGACCTACACTACAGCTCATGGCAATGCTGGATTTTGAACCCACTGAGTGAGGCCAGAGATTGAACCCGCAACCTCATGGTTCCTAGTCGGATTCATTTCTGCTGCGCCACATTGAGAACTCCCTCCTTCTCCTTTTCTTACTGTGCTCTTTGGATGAAAGTTACCATGTGCAGCCCATGCTTAAGGACTGGGGAGTTATCCTCCACTTCCTTAAGGGCAAAGTGTTTATGTAAATTATTTGGAATTCTTTTGCATGGAAGATTTGTCTCTTCTTCCCCATTTACATATTTGTTTATTTATTCGTTCATTTATTTATATCAGTGTGGATTCGTGAATTCCTTTTGCATAAATTATAAATATTTATAACAGCTTTCTTTGCATATATCACATGATTCACCCATTTAAAGTATACAATTCGGAGTTCTGCCGTGGCTGAGTGGGTTAAAAATCCAGCTGCAGTGGCTCAGGTTGCTGTGGAGGTGTGGGTTTGATTCCTGGCACAGTGGGATAAAGGAGCCAGCATTGCTGCTGCTGCTGCAGCATAGGTCACAGCTGAGGCACAATTTAGTCCCTGGCCTGAGAACTTCCGTATTCTGTGGGAGTGGCCATTAAAAAAAAAAAAAAGTATACAATTCAGTGTTTTTTTAGTATACCCAGAGTTCCTGGAGTCAGGGCATACATAGAATCAATTTCCCATCCAGCGCAGCAGCATCTGGTATCAAATATGCCTGGATTTGAGACAACCGAAGAAAACTGAGACAACCATAGCCAGGTCAATATTAGAATATTTGCGTCACAGCATAAAGAGACCCTGTAACCATCAGCAGGCACTTGCCATTTCCTCCTAATCCCCTAACTTTAGGCAACCACTAATCTACTTTCTGTCTCCATGGATTTGCTTATTCTGGACATTTCATGTTAATGGGATTATACAACATGTGGTCTTTTGTAACAAGCTTCTTTCACTTAACATGTTTGCAAGTTCATCCATATTTTAGCTTGTATCAGTACGTCATTTCTCTTTGTTGCCAATTGTATTCCACTGTGTGGATATGCCACATTTTATATATGCACTTATCTGCTGGTGAATATTTGTGGTGTTGCTGTTTTTTGGCTGCTATGAATAATGCTGCCATAAACACTCTTGTACAGGTTCTTGTGTGGATATGTTTCTAACTTCTTTTGAATATATAACTGGGAGGGGAATTGCTAAGAAGTGAGGGTAGAGTGGTATCTCACTGTGGTTTTGGTTTGCATTCCCCTGATGGCTAATGATGTTGAGCATCTTTTAATGCACTTATTGGCCATTTATATATCTTTGGAGGAAGGTCTATTCTGATCCTTTGCCCAAGCTATAATTAGGTCAAATGTCATTTTATTATTGAGTTGTAAAAGCCCTCTCCTCCCCCTTTTTGGTCTTTTTAGGGCTGCACCCACGGCATATGGAGGTTCCCAGGCTAGGGGTCTAATTGGAGCTGTTGTTGCTAGCCTACGCCAGAGCCACAGCAACACCAGATCTGAGCCGTGTCTGCGACCTACACCACAACTCACAGCAACGCCAGATCCTCAACCCACTGAGCGAGGCCAGGGATCGAACCCGCAACCCCATGCTTCCTAGTTGGATTCATTTCTGCTGTGCCATGACAGGAACTCCTGTAAAAGCTCTTTATATATTCTATATACAAGTTCCTTGTCAGATATGTGACTTACAACACTTGCTTCTGTTCTATGGATTATCTTTTCATTTTCTTGTTGTTACACTTTGAAGCACAGTGCTTTTGACTTTGATGAGGTCTAATTTATCTTTTTTCCCCTTTTGTTGCTTGTGCTTTTGGTATCATACTTAAGAAACTATTGCCTAGTCCAAGGTGATTAGAGCTTTTGTCTATATTTTCATCTAAGAGTTTTAGTTTTAGCTGTTACATTTAGGTCTTTAATGCAATTTAAGCTAATTTTTGGATATGACATGAGGTAGGAGTCCAATTCTACTCTTTTGTATCTGGATGTGTAGTTCTCCCAGCACCATTTTTTTGAAAGAAACTATTTTTTCCCATTGAATGGTCTTGTCACCCTAGCCAGAAATCAATTGAGCATAAACAAAAAGGTTATTTTTCAACTCTCAATTCTAGTCTGTTGATCTAAATATCCACCACACTGTCTTGATTTCTATAGATTTGTAGTAAGTTTTTTAAATCAAGAAGTCTAAATCCTCCAACATTCTTTTTAGTTCTCAAGATTATTTTGGCTCTTGTGGGTCCCTTGAGTTTCTGTAGGAGTTTTAGGATCAGCTTTCCAATTTCTTTTTTTTTTTTCTTCTTATAATGACTGTAGATTTTATTTTATTTTATTTATTTATTTTTTGTCTTTTTGCCACTTTCTTGGGCCACTCTCGCGGCATATGGAAGTTCCCAGGCTAGGAGTTGAATCGGAGCTGTAGCCACCAGCCTAAGCCAGAGCCACAGCAACGTGGGATCCCAGACGCATCTGCAACCTACACCACAGCTCACAGCAACACCGGATTGTTAACCCACTGAGCAAGGCCAGGGATCAAACCCGTGACCTCATGGTTCCTAGTCGGATTCGTTAACCACTGCGCCACAACGGGAACTCCAGCTTTCCAATTTCTGCAAAGAAGGCATCTGAGGTTTTGATAGAGATTGTGTTGAATCTGCAGATAATTTTAAGGAGTATTACCAGCTTAAGTCTGGTCCATGAACATGGTATGTCTTTCCATACAGATTGTATTTTTATTAAAATATTCTTTCATACAAAGTAAGTAAAAGATAGCATGTAAAGCAGCATATATTTTGTATTTTATAATTGTCATTATTCATATGCTATAATATTCAAAATGGTTTTCTCTGATATGAATTGAGAATATGAGGTGTCACTGTGATTATGAATATCTGTATATTTATACCTTGACACCAGCTGGAAAATCTCACAAAAAGAGTGTGTAACAACAGTTACCTGTCCTTTTATTTAGCTCATATCATTCAACATGATGTAGCACAAAAGTCAGAATGCATCTCCTGTGGCAGGATTCTTACCTACAGAAGTGGAGCCAACAAAGCTGAAGTGGCCCCTTCTGTCCTGAAAATACATTTCATGGTTTGCTTTCATTGTCTGAGAAAAAGGCTCAGTTGTAAAAAGTTGGAACTTTACCAAAAGAGGATTTTCCCTAACACAAGATTATTGCCTGGAGTCATCCTGCTTGCTGCATTGTTGGATAAAAAAATCTTGATGAAGCAATATACCCTGAAAATTGTTAAGCTGTTTGAGTGTTGGAGGAAAATTTAAAAGCAATGTCTCTGTCAAATGTTCTCATTCATTCCAGAGTCATTAAGCTCTTCTAATATTTTGAAGCAGATTGTACAGAAATTGTCCTTTCCCTTCATGGCTCATTGGGATGATAGTATTGATGTTTCTTAGGAGAGCCAACTCCTGATTTTCATCTGTGCAAGGACAGCATCAAACAGAGATTCCCATTTTCTGAGCCTGTTTGAAAAGTTCAAAGACATACTTTTTTTTTTTTTTTTTTCTTTCTAGGGCTGCACATGTAGCATATGGAAGTTCCCAGGCTAGGGTCAAGTCAGAGCTGTGGCCACTGGCCTATACCATAGCCATAGCAACTTGGGATCCGAGCCACGTCTGTGACCTACACCACAGCTCACGGCAACGCCAGATCCTTAACCCACTGAGTGAGGCCAGGGATGGAACCTGAATCCTCATGGATGCTGGTCAGGTTTTTTAACCACTGAGCCATGACAGGAACTCCCTTTTTTTTTTTAAATTAAAAGTTTAATTTTGGGATGAATGTAGGTTCACACAGTTTTAAGAGTTAATATAGGAGTTCCCATCATGGCGCAGTGGTTAATGAGTCCGACTAGGAACCATGAGGTTGCGGGTTCAATCCCTGGCTTTGCTCAGTGGGTTAAGGACCCAGCGTTGACGTGAGCTGTGGTGTAGGTCGCAGATGCGGCTCGGATCCCGCGTTGCTGTGGCTCTGGTGTAGGCTGGCAGCTACAACTCCGATTAGACCCCTAGCCTGAGAACCTCCATATGCCGTGGGAAGCGGTCCTAGAAAAGGCAAAAAAGCAAAAAAAGAAAAAAAATTAATACAGAGTGATCTCCTGTACACTATGTAGTTCTCCCAATGGTGACATCTTACAAAACTGTGGTACAATGTTATCACCAGAATATTAACATTTACGTGGGTAAGATACAAAATATTTCTATCACCATAAGGATCCATGGCTGTAACCCTTTTATAGATACATCCACTCCCCTCCTACTCCCATCCCTTCATGAACCCCAAGCAACACTAATCTGTTCAACATTTTAATATTTTTTTATCATTTTAAGGATGTTATGTACATGGAGCCATTATAGTATGCAACCTTTTGGAACTGACTTTCTTTTTTTCACTCAGAATAATTCTCTGAAGATTCATTCATGGTATTTATATTAATAGTTTGTTCTGTTTTATTAAGTAGTATTCCATGTTATGTACCATAGTTTGTTTAACCATACATCCATCAAAAGACATCTGTGTTGTTTCCACTTTTGGCAATTATGAATAAAGCTGCTATAAACATTTATGTACAGGTGTTAGTGTTGACACAAGTCTTCATTTCTCTGGGATAAATGCCCAGGAGTCCAATTGTTGGGTCATCTGTAGTTCCATGTTTAGTTTTTAAGGAAACTGTAAACGTGTTTTCTGGAGTGACTCTACCATTGTACATTCCCACCAGCAAATGTATAAGTGACCCAGTATCTCTGCATCCTTGTCAGTGTTTGATGTTGTTAGTATTATTATTATTTAAAAAAAAATTAAAAAACATTTTTTTTGCTATTTCTTGGGCTGCTTCCACGGCATATGGTGATTCCCAGGCTAGGGGTCTAATTGGAGCCAGGCTAGGGGTCTAATTGGAGCCATAGCCACCAGTCTATGCCAGAGCCACAGCAACTCGAGATCTGAGCCGCGTCTGCTACCTACACCACAGCTCACGGCAACGCCGGATCATTAACCCACTGAGCAAGGGCAGGGACTGAACCCGCAACCTCATGGTTCCTAGTCGGATTCGTTAACCACTGCGCCACGCCGGGAACTCCTGATGTTGTTATTATTTTTTATTTTAGTCACTTGATAGGTTTGTAGTCATGTCTTGTGGTTTTAATTCCATTTTGATTAATGATGTTGAACATTTTCTCATGTTGAACATGAACATGCTCGTTTGATACTGATACTGGTTTGACACTGATACTTTCTTTGGTGAAATGTCTATGCCTTTTGCTCATTTAAAAATTAGATTGTCTTGGGAGTTCCCTGGTGACCAAGTGGTTAAAGATTCAGTGTTGTCACTGTGGCTTGGATTCAGTCCCTGGCCCAGGAACTTCTGCATGTTGTGTGTGTGTGGGGAACACACACACACACAAGTTAGATTGTCTTTTCTTTTACCCTTGGTTCTTTATATATTCTAGATACTCGTCCTTTGTTGGATATGTATTTTTCAAATATTTTCTGTATATAACATGTTTTTTATCTTCTTAACAGGGTGTCTTTTATGGAACAAAAGTTTTTAATTTTGATGAACTCAAATTTATCAGTTTTTCCTTTTATGGGTCATATTTTCAGTATCAAATCTAAGAATGGTTTGCTCAGCTCTAGAGCCTGAAGATTTTCCTGTATTTTTTTCCTAAAAGTTGTACATTTTTCTCATTTTGCACTTAAGTTCCTGATCCATTTTGAGTTAATTTTCATGAGACTTAACCAGAGGTTTCCCCCCTCCCCTTTTTTTCTTTTGGCCTACAGATGTCCAGTTGCTTCAGCATTGTTTAAAAGACTCTCTTCTCTTCTTCACCTTTGTCAAAAAATCAGATGGACATATTTGTGTGGGTGTATTTCTGGGTTTTCTATTTTGTTTATTAATTTGTCTATCCCTCTACCAATGCCAGTCTTGATTACAGTAGTTTTATTCTTCTTTGTCAGAATTGTTTTTGTTCTTGTAGTTCCTTTGCTTTTCCACATAAACTTTAGAACAACTTTGTCTGGGAGTTCCTGTTGTGGCTCAATGGTTAAAGAATCCGACTAGGAACCATGAGCTTGCAGGTTCAATCCCTGGCCTTGCTCAGTGGGTAAAGGATCCGGCATTGCCGTGAACTGTGGTGTAGGTTGCAGACGCAGCTCAGATCCCGTGTTGCTGTGGCTGTGGTGTAGGCTGGCACCTGTAGCTCTGATTAGACCCCTAGCCTGGGAACCTCCATATGCCATGGGAGCGGTCCAAGAAATGGCAAAAAGACAAAAAAAAAAAAAAAAAAAAAAAAAGGATAACTTTGTCTGTACCTACAAAAATTCTTGCTGGGATTTTAAAAGTAATGGCATTAAACCCATAGGTCAATTTGGGGAGAATTGACATCTTTATTTTGTTGAGTCTTCCAGCCTATGAACATGGTACATCTGTCTTCATTTAGAAATTCTTTAATTTCTTTAATCAACATTTTGTAATTTTCAACATGCAAGTCTTATCAATATTTGTTTAGGTTTATAATTAAATTAAGTATTTCAATTTTGGGGAGCAAATAAAAGTGATACTGTATTTTTTATTTCAGTGTCTACATAGTCATTGCTCTTATATAGACATACAATAGATTTTTGTATGTATATTTCATATTCTGTAACCTTGAAAAATCATTTATTAGTTCTAGGAGTTTTTGTAAATTTCCTTAGTTTTTCTATGTGAATAATCACATCATTTGCAAAGAGAAACTGTTTTATTTCTTCTCTCCCTATCTGTATGACTTTTATTTTTTCTTCTGATTTTCTTGATCTGGCTAGACCATTTTGCATTATTTTAAATAAGAATTGGAGTTCCCTTCATGGCTCAGCAGGAATGAATCTGATTAGTATCCATGAAGATGCAGGTTAGATCCCTGGCCTCACTCAGCTTTAAGGCTCCACCGTTGCTGTGAGCTGTGGTGTAGGTCAGATGTGGCTCAGATCTGGCATTGCTGTGGCTGTGGCGTAGGCCAGCAGCTGCAGCTCTGCTTCAACCCCTAGCCTGGGAAATTTCATATTCCCCAGGTGTGGCCCTAAAAAGACAACAACAACAAAAAGAATAAATCTCCTTGGGAGTTCCCACTATGGCACAGGGGGTTAAGAATCTGACTGAAACACCTCTGGTCACTGTGAGGTGTGGGTTTGATCCCTGGCCTGGTGCAGTGGGTTAAAGGGATCGTGTTGCTGCAGCTGTGGCATAGGTTGCAGCTATGGCTCAGATTCAATTTCTGGCCCAGGGAACTTCTATATGCCATGGGTGCAGCCATAAAAAAAATTTAAAAAAAGAATAAATATCCTTGCCTTGTTCCCAGTTTTAGAAAGAAAGCCTCATTCTTTCACCGTTAAGTTCATTGTTGGCTGTAGGTTTTTGCACATGCTCTTTATCAAATTGAGAAAATCTATTTTTGTTTGCTGAGAGTTTTTAATATGAATGTGTTTTGAATTTTGTAAAATGATTTTTTTTGCATCATTTGAGATGAGCATGTGATTGTTCTTAGCTTGTTAATATGATGGATTATATTGATTGATTTTTTAATATTGAACCAGACTTGCATCCATGAAATAAAACTCAGTTGGTATTAGAGTATAATTCTTATTAAATATTGCTGAATTCTATTTTTTAGTATTTTGTTAAGAATTTTTGTTTCTATGTTGAAGAGGAATATTGGTCTGTAGTTTTCTCTTTTTGTATTGGTAACAGGGTGATAATTGCTTGGTAAAATGAATTGGGAGTTATTCCCCTCTCTTCTGTGAAAGGTTTTCCACATTTTTTTTTTTATCATGTTCTTCCTTTCTTCTTGGTATTGTAAGTTTTTTTTTTTTTCTTTCATTGTTTTTTGCTTAGAGAACATCCTTTAGCCATTCATTTAGAGTAGATCTGCTGGAAACAAATTCTCTTAGTTTTCTTTAATCTGAGAATGTTTTTATTTACCCTTCATTCCTGTAGGATATTTTTGCTGGGTATGGGATTCTAGGTTAATAGTTCTTTCTTTTGCCACCTGGAAAATATTGTGCCACTTCTTGCTGGCCTCCATGGTGTCTGATGAGAAAATCCACTGTCATTCTAATTATTTCTCCCTAAAAGCAAATTGTCATTTTTCTCTGACTGCTTTTAAGATTTTTTTCTTTATCTTCAGTTTTTAGATTTTAATTGTGGTATGCCTTTATGTGAATTTCTTTGGGTTTATCCTGTTTGGGATTTACTCATCTTCTCAAATTGCTAAATTTGGGAAGTTTTCAGCCATTATTTCTTTGAGTACCTTTTCAGCCCCACCCTGTCTCTTCTCTCCTCTAGGACACTGATGACAGGCATGTTAGATTTTTATAGGTCCCCAAGGCTCTAATTCCTCCTTTTTTTTTTTTTTAAAGTCTCTTTTCTTTCTTTAGTTCAGATTGGGTAATTTCTATTCTGTCATCCTGTTCACTGATTCTTTTCTTCTGTTTCCCATTTGGCCACTGAGCCTATCCACTGAGCTTTTATTTCAGTTATTGTGTTTTTTCACTTCCAAACTTTCTGGCTCTTCTTTGCTGAGTTTTCTACCTTTTTATTTGCTTCACATGCATTTGTAATTGCTTGTTGAAGCATTTTTATCATGGCTGCTTTTAAATCTTTGTCATGTAATTCTAACATTCCTGTCCTCTTTTCATTGGCATCTATTACTTGTCTTTTTTAATTTCGTTTGAGCTCATCATGGGTCTTCATATGAGTGATTTTTGACTGAAATCTGAGCATTCTAGTATTATACCGTGAGAGTCTGTATCTTATTTAATCCTTTTATTTCAGCTGGTCTTCTCTGATACCACTTCTGAAGGAGAAGTTATAGTGCTGCCTTGTTGCTCCCAGGTAGGGGTGGAAGTCCAGGTTTCTTACTTGCTATTTGTCGACATCCGAGGTGGAGGCTTTTCATTATTGCTGGTTAGGGGTTCTTGTTCCTCATGTGGTCTCACTGACACTGAGGGTTGGGGGCTCATTACCACTCTGCAGGAGTAGGTAAAACCCTGGCTCCCTACTTGATCTTCTCTGATACCATCTGGGGCCCCTTATTACAGCCTCAAGAGAGTTGAAATCTAGGTTCCCCATTTGGCCTTGGCTGTCATGGGTAGAGGTGGAACTATAGTTTTTATTGTGAGGTTTTACTGGAGTAGAGTGGTTAATGGCTACAAGTGTTCTTTCCTAGCCTTTTGGCTAGAGAGAGCAGGCTTTTATTGGGGCTTGTTTGTGTGTGTGTGTGTGTGTATTGGCCTTTCTGGGTTCTTTAATTCCACGCAGGTGGGGGTGGGGCGGGATATGAGCAAAAATAAAACTCAGGGAATTCACAGTGTCATTTCATGCACACTGGATTCTGTAGCTGCTCTGCCTTCTTCCCTTTAGTCTATTTATGTGTATTTTATATATGATTAGGGTTTTTAGTTATACATAGTGGAAAAAAAAGGAAAAAGCATGTCTAGTCCATCTTCCTAGAATTGGAAGGGTCTTCTGGATTCCTGGATTTTATTTTAAACTCAGGTTCTAACCCAATACCACAACATTTCTTTTTTTGCTCAACATTTCCCAGCTATAGTCATTGGTTGTGTTTTTCCTTTTGCATCAGAACCTAGCTGAGCTGTTTCAATGGCCAGGGAAGGAAGCAATCCTACTCAAGAGCCAGGTCTCCATTTCAGTGTGGAAGGAA
The DNA here is from genome assembly GCF_054392235.1 of Sus scrofa. Taxonomy (NCBI): domain Eukaryota; kingdom Metazoa; phylum Chordata; class Mammalia; order Artiodactyla; family Suidae; genus Sus; species Sus scrofa. The sequence goes on along the minus strand of NC_139396.1, from coordinate 151,541,005 downwards.
AGGCTTGGCTTCCTTCCAGTCCTTCTTCCATCTGAGAGCTTGAGCAGAGGCCTAAATTGGAGCCATGTCTGTGGCTCCCCCAAGAGCTTTCCTACACAAATCGGAGGTGGGCTAATTAACTGATTGCAGGGCAGAGGCCCCAGACCCCAGCCTCTCCTCCCCGGAGCCTTGATCCTGCCCATTTGATTGTGACAATTCTTCCTCCTACCTTAGCTTGTGACAAAATGGGATGCAGCCAAGGTGATTGCTTATCTGGGGTGACAGCAAGTAAACATGAAAAATGTGCTGGAGAACACGAAAGGACAGTGATCAGAAAGGCTTTTTCTTTCAACCTAAATCATGATGTTTTGGGCATCGACTAGAGCTTCCCAAGCTATTTATAACTGTCCATCCCTGTTAGGGGATATATGTTTTATCTAAATATAGGTAATCTTTCCTAATCAAATGATAAATGTGTGTGTCCAAAATAGAAGGCCCATTGTTAGCATCTCATTACAGAAGTTCAGGAGAATAATGGAAATATTACCAACATGACACTGAATCAGATGCTTTGAGATAGGCAGTGTTTGGATGTTAGGCTCTTTGAATGTCTTGGGAAGACCCTTCACGGTAGCAGAGTGGCCCTCGCATGTTGAATCCTTATAGACTGATATTCAAGGTATGTCTTCTTCCTGGCAGCTTATGATTGTGTGTGTAGGAGGTTGTATCATGTCCCTTTGGAATTTTTGTTTGGAACAGTTAGCATCTGGCTCTTTATCTCCAGTCCTTCTTGAGGGATCCCAATGGGGCATCTCAGTTCCAGACTTAGTGGGTATCTAGGACTCATTTCCTCTCCACACAAAGGGAAATTCATAGAGCATTAGAGCTGGCAGGAACCCAATTCCTGCTTCTCTATAGCAACCCCGATTGCTGTTTATAAACATCTGGAAATGTAAAAAACACTAATGTCTGGGCCCCACTTTTAGCAATTCTGTCTTTTTATACAAGTGTGATCTCCATTTAACAGACAGAGACCCTGAGGCCTGGACTGGATTTCTCTCAGACTTGACAATTGCCTGTGGTGGGGCTGGATTTGGACCCAGGCAGTCTGAGTCTGGGGGCCTGGATCTTAATCCACACACTGCCTGGAGAAGGGCTTTCACACATGCTGGTTTGCTTCGACACCAATGAATGTTAGAAGCAGCTGGGGAGAGTTTTATAAACACGGACAATGGTACCCTACTTCCTGATTCTGGTTTAATTGGTCTAGTGTGAGGTTGGTGCATTGATGGGCTTTTAAATATCTCCAGGTGGTTTGAATGGGCATCAAGAACTGCTGTTCAAGCTCAGTCATATGGATTACTCTCCAATGCCTAGAAACAGACCCCATGCCCAGAGGTGGAAGGGAGCCAGAGGTGATGCCAGGACTCAGGTGCTGCCCAATTTTCTATGCAGAAGGGACATCTGGATGAATAAGGTCCTCAATATTTTTATTTATTTATTTATGATTGGGGTTTACATTGTTCTAAAAATATTTTTAACTGGTTGAAAACATTGAGAGATTGGGAAATTTCACACAGAAGCCCAGATTTCAGAATCCACAGGGAATGTCAGCGTATCTGGTGATACTTGGCTGGAGCTGAGCAGGTTGTCCTCTTCAGTTAGAAACGTCCCCATTGCCTTCCTAGCATCCCCCTTTCTGGACCCCCAAGTGCACTGGAGCTTACAGCCGCTGTACTCCTGCCATGATGGCGTTTGTCATGAAGCTTTGTGTAGTTGTCTTAGTTGCTATTCTAGATTCAAGCACCTTAAGGTTTTAAACCTGGGGGAAACTCTGCCCCTTACGGACATTTGACAATGTCTGGTGATCTCTTGGGTTGTCACTGGGAGTGGGGTCAGTTCTTCTAGCTTCTAGTGGGTAGAGGTCTGAGATAATGGCTATACAGCCTACAATGCACAGGACAGCCCAGCAGCTGAGAATTATCCAGCATTGAAAATCAGTCGTGCTAAGGTTGAGAAACTCTGCCTTAGGGCAGTGTCTGTGCCTCTTGCTCATCTCTGAACACCCCAGGCCTTGGGCCTGGCTGGTGGCACATAGTAGACGGTCAATTAAATGTCAGCTGGCGGACGGTGCTGGCTTCTCCTCTGCTCCCGCTGGGTTTCGGCTTGATGCATCGTTGCTTTGCTCTGTGTGCACCATATGGCCCCTCAGTAAATGAGTGAGTCAATACAAAGCCTGCCATAGGCGAAATAAGTGAGCTTATGAATGAAATCTAGAGCAGGGGCACCGCAATTTCATCTGAGAGACTAATTAAACACAGGATTGCAGCAAGCTCATTTGTCGGGAGAACTGAAGGCAGTTCTATGACCGAAGGTTCATTGCTCATTCCTAGAGAAGAGGAAAGGGGAGGAAGTCTTAATCATGCTTTTACTGATCAAAGGTGTCCTTAAAATCAATCCTTTCATTAACTGGGTGAAGAATGAGACTGACCCAGTGGGATGTTTCAGGCGGCATAAATTAATTATAAATTGCTGCAAATGATCTGTCTGGGATCTAGCTCCCATGCCTTTGCAGGGAGGGATCAGAGGAATTCAGTTAAGGCTCTGAGGGGCCTGATGTTAAATAACCCAAGGAGTTCCCACTGTGGTGCAGTGGGATGGTCTTGGGAGGGCTGGGATGCAGGTTTGTTCCTCTGCCCGGCACAGTGGGTTAAGGATCTGGCATTGCTGCAGCTATGTCTTAGGTCACAACTGTGGCTTGGATCTGATCCCTGGCCTGGGCCTTCCATATGCCATGGGGCAGCAAAACAGAAGAAAGAAAAATAACCCATGCTGGGCGTGCTGAACCAAGGCTTCACATCACCTTTTGGTGACCAGTTGGGCATGAGGACCTTGCTGGACTTAGCGTGGTCACCACTGTGTCTGGCCTTGCAGCTGTGTCCAGAATGAGGTGGCCAAACATCCAGGGACTGCCCCAGTGTTAGTATGAAAATCCTGTGTCTGGGAAATCCCTCCCCAGGATGTAAAAAAACCCTGAATTTCAGTGATGAGGGTAGAGGTTCTAGGAAAAAAGTGCATAACCCAGACTACAGCTCCAGAGAACACTGTTTTAGTGGCAAATGGATATGGAACAGATCATTTGCCTTCTGTAGTTGCCATGGCTATTTTGCCCCTGACTGCTGATGTCCACAACCCCAGGGATCCTTTTGAAGCTGCTCTTTGCTCACCCTGGCTCTGTATCTGGCCCGATGAATGACCAAAATGTGGCCTCAGATTAGGTGTCTGAGTGTGTCTTCCCACCCGGCTCCTAGTAGCTCTGTAGCCTTGGGAAAGCTGTCTAACCTCTCCAGGACTGGTTTCCCCCACCTATTCCAGAGGGATAATAAGAACACCCTCCCTAGAGGTCTGTAATGAGTATCAAATGAAACAGTGCCAAGAAATGCTCATGGAAGGGCTTGGTTCGGATAAGTGATCAACAAATGTTAGCTGCCGTTAACAAAGTCGTTGTTATTGCTTTTATTAGTACTGTTATTTTTGGTGTGATTGGGGGGGTGGAGCCGCTCAGATCTTTGTCCTGAACATCTTCCTTGTAAGCGCAAGCTCTTCTGTGAATGCACAGGCGGGACGGGATTTCTTTTGTATGTGGCAGGGAGACATAGGGTGATTCCCTTGAACCCTGCTACCCTGTGAGCCTGAACTCCAGTCACCTGGACTCAGAGGGTGGAGGTGGGAAATGAGGGGGAGACCAGCTGGGGCCCCCAAAGACCCAAGTTTAGAGGCGCAGTGAACTCATTCATCCTTCTCCCTAGAGGGCTCCCTTCATGAGTTGTGATTTTGGTGCCACAGACACTGTGAAACTAACACCACAATCAAGAAAATGAATATATCCATGATGCCTCAAAGTTTGTAATCTCTCACTCCCTAACCTAAGGCCACAAAGGTTTTCTCTTCTGTGTTTTCATCCAGAAGTTTATTCCTTTACCTTTTACATTTGAATCTGTGATCCATTTTGAATTGAGTTGCAAGATATGGATAAAAGTTCTTTTGTTTGCAGTGGATGTCCACGGTTCCAGCCCCACCTGCTGACAGGACCCGTCCCCTCTCAACTGCACTGCCTTTGCACCTTCGACAGAACTCAGTTGTCCACATATATGTGGTCTTTTTTCAATACTCTATTCTGTACCTTTGATCTCTTTGTCTTTTTTTTTCAAAGTTAAATTTTTTTTTTCTTTTTTCTTTTTAGGGCTGCACCTGTGACACATAGAGGTTCCCAGGCTAGGGGTCAAATCGGAGCTGTAGCTGCCGGCCCACACCACAGCCACAGCAACTCGGGATCCAAGCTGTGTCTCCGACCTACACCACAGCTCACAGCAATGCTGGATCCTTAACTCACTGAGTGAGGCCAGGGATCAAACCCGAACCCTCATGGTTCCTAGTTGGATTTGTTTCTGCTGTGCCATGATGGGAACTCCCAAAGTTAAATATTTTTTAAAAATTAAAAAATTATAGTTGACTTACAATGTGCCAATTTCTGCTGTACAGCAAAGTGACTCAGTTATATGTAGATATACATTCTTTTTTTATGTTCTTTTCCATCATAATCTATCCCAGGAGATTGGCTATAGTTGCCTGTGCTATACACTTTGTCTCTGTCTCTCTCTCTCTTTTTTTTTTTTTTTTTTGCTTTTTAGGGATGCATGTGCAGCGGCGTATGGAAGTTCCCAGGCTAGGGGTCGAATCGGAACTGCAGCTGACGGTCTATGCCACAGCGACAGCAACGCCAAACCTGAGCTGTGTCTTAGACCCCTACACCAGAGCTCACGGCAATGCCGGATCCTTAACCTACTGATTGAGGCCAGAGATCAAACCCTCATCTGCATGGCTACTAGTTGGGTTCATTAATGCTGAGCCACAGCGGGAATTCCTGCACTTTGTCTCTTTTTAAAAATTAATCTTTTTTTAAATTTTATGGCCGCACCTCTGCACATGAAGGTTCCCAGGCCAGAGACTGAATCCTAGCCACAGTTGCAACCTGTGCTGCAGCTGCGGCAACACCGGATCCTTTAACCCACCCGAGTTGGGCTGGGGATTGAAGATGCACCTCCACCGCAAGCCTAGCTGCTGCAGTCCGATTCTTACCCCACTGCGCCATGGCGGGGGCTCCAGCACTTTGTCTCTTTTGACACCAGTACAACACTATCTGGATTACCATAGATTTATAATAAGTGTCCAACGCTGTTCTTCTTTTTCAAAGTACCCTCCAGTATAATATTAAGTAGATGTGATGAGTGTGGCCATCTTTGTTTTGTTCCTCATCTTCGGGGGGAAGGCAACAGTTTTGTTTTTTTAAATCAAGTATGATGTTGGCTGTAGGCTTTTAGTAGATGCCCTTTATGAGACTGAGAAAGTTCCCTCCATTCTTAGCTTGCTGAGAGTTTTTCTGAGAATGGATGTTGACTTTTGTCAAATGCCTTTTCTGAGTCTGTTGAGATAATCATATTTTTCTACTTCAAATTTAATACCATGTGGGGAGTTCCTCTTGTGGCTCAGCGGTGATGAATCCAACTAGCATCCCTGAGGACGCGGGTTCGATCCCTGGCCTCACTCAGTGGGTTAAAGGATCTGATGTTGTTGTGAGCTGTGGTGTAGGTCACAGATGCGGCTCAGATCCCATGTGGCTGTGGCTGTGGTGTAGGCCGGCAACTGCAGCTCTGATTCAACCCCTAGCCTGGGACCTTCCATATGCCGTGTGTGCAGCCCTAAAATAAATAAGTAAATAAATAAATTTATTACCATGTGAATTATATTGATTGATTTTTGAATGTTAAGACAATCATGCATTTCTAGGATAAATCCCACTTGGCCATGATGTATGTCATTTTTATATATTGTTGGGTTTGATTTGATAACTTATGTTTAGAATTTTTGCATCTAAGTTTATGAGGGATACCGGTGTGAAGTTAATTTTCTTGTGATATCTGTCAAACTGTGGTATCAGGGTAATGCTCTCCTCTGAGAACGAGTTGGGAAATAATATTTTCTCTTTCATTTACTGAAAGAGTTTGTCTAGAATTATTTATTCCTTCAAGTCACCAGTGAAATCATCTGGGCCAGGAGTTTTCTTTGTGGGAAGTTTTTAAACAATAAATTCAATTTCTTTAATAAATAAAGGGCTATTCCAGTATTTACTGTCTCTTGAGTGAGTTTTGCAAGTTTGTTTTTCAAGGAATTTTTCCACTTTATTTAGGTTGCCAAATTGATTGGCATGAAGTTGGCTATAATGTTTCCTTTATTATCAGTAGAATCTATAATGATATTCTCACTCCTGATGTTAGTAATTTGTGTCTGTTCTCTCTTTTTTTCCTTGATCAGCCTGGCTCAGATTTATTAATTTCGTTAATGTTCCTGAGGAGTCAGCTTTTGGTTTCATTGATTTTCTCTATTGTTTTTTTGTTTTCTCTTTCACTGATTTCTGATTTTTCTGATTTTCTTCTACTTTAGGTTTAATCTTCTTTAGTTTCTTAAGGTAGAAGTTGGGGTCACTGATTTGAGACCTTTCTTTTTTCTAAGATAGCTGTTTAGTGCCTTGCATTTACCCTTACATACTGCTTTAGTGGCATTTAACGATTTTTACATATTGTATTTCATTTTAATTCAGTTCAAAATACTTTGTTTCCCTTATGCTATTTTCTTTGACCTGTGGCTTATTTAGGAATGTGCCATTTAGTCTCCACACATTGGAAGACTTTCCAGAGATCTTTCTGTTATTGATTTCTAATTAAATTATCTTATGGAAAATGAATATAATTTGCATGACTCGAACTTTTCATTCATTGAGCCTTGTTTTATGGGCCAGAATCCTGGTAACTGTTCTGTGGGCAGATGAAAAAATTGTGTGTCCTCCTGTTATAAAAGTCTTTAATAAATATCGGTGAGGTCAAGCTGATTGATTCTGTTTGCTCTCCTATGTCCTTACCGATTTCCTGCCCGCTTGTTCAATTAATTATTGAGAGAGGTTTATTGAAATGTTTGACCATATATGTGAATTTCTGTATTTCTTTTTTCAGTTCTTTTGTGTGTGTGTCCTGTGTTTTGAAGTTCTGTTATTTATTATAAATTTTTATAATTTAAAAATATTATGTTGGGGAGTTCCTGTTGTGGCTCAGTGGTTAACAAACCCGACTAGTATCCATGAGGACTTGGGTTCGATCCCTGGCCTTGCTCAGAGGGTTAAGGATCTGGCGTTGTCGAAAGCTGTGGTGTAGATTGCAGATGTGGCTTGGATCTGGCATTGCTGTGGCTGTGACCGGTGGCTACAGCTCTGATTTGACCCCTAGCCTGGGAACTTCCACATGCCGAGGGTGTGGACCTAAAAAGCCAAAAAAAAAAAAAAAAAAAAAAAGATTGGTATAGGAGAGTTCATTGGTTAATGAACCGACGAGGATCCATGAGGATGGGGGTTCAATCCCTGGCCTCACTCAGTGAGTTAAGGATCCAGTGTTGCTGTGAGCTGTGGTGTAGGTTGTAGATGCAGCTTAGGTCTGGTGTGGCTGTGGTAGCTCTGATTTGACCCCTAGCCTGGAAACTTCCATATGCTGCAGGTTCGGCCCTAAAAAAAAAAAAAAATAGTTGTATCATCCCAATGAATCAGTCCCTTTACTGCTGTGAAATGGTGTTTGTTCTTCACTCCTGGTACTATCCTTTGCTCTTAAATATCATTACAGCGGCTGATGTAAATATAGAGTTAATAAACCTGTTTTGTTTTAAGCCTCCACATTTGTGATAATTAGTCTTGCAATGATAGAAAATCAATTTACAGGGTGCAGTGTTCTAGGTTAAAGATTTTTCTCTCTGTGCTATAGAGGTGTAAGCCCATGTTCGCTCACATTGCTTCTGAAGAGAAATCTGCTGTCATCTTTCTCTTTTTTTGTATGTATGTAATGTGACTTTTTATAAACTCTGGCTACTTTTAAGATTTTTTCCTTTGTAATTGATTTTGAATAACTTTACTGCCATGTATCTTGGGACCGTTTTCTTCAGAAGTCTTGGGTTTGGGTCCATTGAGCTTCTTAGATCTGTGGGTTTATAGTTTTCATTAAATTTGGAAAAAATTTCAGCCATGATTTCTTAAAATTTTTTTTTTTCCTGTGGCCCTTGCCTTCCTTTCTCTCCTTTGGAGATTTAATATCACATGTATTAGGTTGTTCACAGTTGTCGTACAGCTCATTGTCACTTTGTCCATTTTAAAAAATTCTCTTCTATTTTTAATTTTGGAGAGATTTTACTGTTACCTCTTCAAGTTTCCAAATCTTTTCTTCTATGATGTTTAGTTTGTCATTAATCCCATCAAGTGTATTTTTAATGTCAGATGTTATAATTTTATTTATTTATTCATTTATTTGTCTCTTCAGGGCCACACCCTCGGCATATGGAAGTTCCCAGGCTAGGGGTTGAATCGGAGCTGTAGCTGCCGGCCTGTGCCACAGCTACAGCAACAAGGGATCCAAGCTGTGTCTACAACCCACACCTCAGCTCACGGCAACACTGGGTCCTTAACCCACTAAGGCCAGGAATTGAAACTGTATCCTCATGGATACTAGTCAGGTTCTTAACCTGCTGAGCCACAATAGGAACTCCCCAGATATTAAATTTTAATCTCTTGATTTGGTTCTTTTTTTTATATCTTCCATGTCTCTAGTTTTTCAAACATATGAAAGACAATTTAATACTCTTAATATTTTTTTTTTGGTCTTTTTTTTTTTGTCCTTTTAGGGCTGCGCCCATAGCACATGGAGGTTCCCAGGCTAGGGGTCGAATTGGAGCTGTAGCCGCTGGCCTATGCCAGAACCACAGCCATGCAGGATCTGAGTCTCATCTTCGAACTACACCACAGCTCATAGCAACGCCAAATCTTTAACCCACTGAGCAAGGCCAGGAATCAAACCTGCGTCCTCATGAATCCCAGTCAGGTTCGTTAACCGCTGAGCCATGATGGGAACTCCAAATACTCTTTTAATATTCTTTTCTGATAGTTCTAATATTGTGTCAGTTCTGGGTAAGTTTCAAGGGATTGGTTTTTTCCTCATCATGCCTATTATTTTTTTGCATCTTTGCATGCCTGGTAAATTTTCCCTGGATTCCAGACATTCGACTTTTACCTTTTGTGCTGAATGTTTTAGTTTTACTGTAGATATAGTTGAGCTTGGTTCTGGGATGTAGCACCTTACTTGGAAACATTTGATCCTTTTGAGTCTTGCTTTTACAATTTTTTTGGGGTCTTTTTTTTTTTTTTTTTTTTTTCTTTAGGGCTGCACCTGCGGCATATGGAGATTCCCAGGCTAGGGGTTGAATTGGAACTGTAGCTGCCGGCCTACGCCACAGCCACACCAATGCCAGATCTGAGCCCTGTCTGCGACCTACACCACAGCTCATGGCAAGGCTGGATCCTTAACCCACCGAGTGAGGCCAGGGATTGAGCCTGCTTTGTCATTGATACTAGTCAGATTCGTTTCCTCTGAGCCACAATGGGAGCTCCTTACTTTTACAAGGAGCAAGGATCTTGCCCTGAATTATGAGATTTTTCCAGTCTGATGGGACAGGCACGATTCCTGGTCCTGTTGAATGCTGTGTAGTGTTGTCTCTTACCCTTTTGGGTTACTCATTCTCCTGTCTTGGGTAGTTTCCTCACAAGCTGTGCTGACCAGTACTCTGCTAAATGCTCCTTGGGAACCCTATGCAGGTCCCTGGAATTTTCTCTCCGTGAAGCTCTCTTCTTTCTGGTACCTGGTCCTGAGAACCCCAGCTGCTCTGTCTCCTTGGACTCCAAGTTCTGGCTCCTCACCTCAGGGCTTCTGGGTGCTGCATAGATTCTCTGAGTGCTACATTCTGGAAGCTCTCCCAAGGCAGCAGGCTGGGCCACTGTGGGCTAGTATGGCCTATTTTCTAACTCTCTGGGACCACTGTCTTTCATTGCCTGATGATCAGTCTCTTAAAAACTGTTGTTTCAAACACGTTTGTTCAGTGTTTTAGTTGTTTCAGGCAAGAGGGTAAATCTGTCCCTCTTTTTCTGTCTTGGCTGGGAGTGGAAGCCCCAAACCTCTGTGTTCTGTGGTCAGATTCCACTTACATTCTGGTTTAAACTCACTGTTTTTTTGTTTTGTTTTTGGCCACACCCGAAACATGCAGAAATTCCTGGGCCAGGGATTGAACCCGAGCCACAGCAGACACAAGGCTGAATCTTTAACCACTAGATTACAAGGATCGCATATTTTGCTACCTTCCTCTTCTTTTTTCTTTTTCTTTTTTTTTTTTTTTTTTTTTTTTTTTTGTCTTTTTGCCTTTTCCAGGGCTGCTTCTCGCGGCATATGGAGGTTCCCAGGCTAGGGGTCCAATCGGAGCTGCAGCCACCGGCCTACGCCAGAGCCACAGCAACGGGGGATCTGAGCTGAGTCTGCAACCCACACCACAGTTCATGGCAACGCCGGATCCTTAACCCACTGAGCAAGGCCAGGGATTGAACCTGCAACCTCATGGTTCCTAGTCGGATTCATTAACCACTGCGCCACGATGGGAACTCCTACCTTCCTCTTCTTATCTAATCTCCTTTCCCATAGTGTTTTAATGACCTCTTTGCTTTTCCCTAAGTTCTGCAACTTAGTACATTCTATTTTTACTCCCTAATCTTGATTGACTTTCATCCTCTAATGCAGTAACTTTCTCTTCAGACCAGTACTATCTGACACACACACGCAATGTATTTCTTCTTCACCTTCTCATCCATCAGCCAAGGAATGGCAGCCCTCCTGCAACTGGCTGAACTGTGTCCCCCCCAAATCATACATTGAAGACTTAGCCTCCAAAGTGATGGTATTTGGAAGTGGGGCCTTCGGGAAGAAATTAGGGTTGGATGAGGTCACGAGCATGGGACCCCATGATGAGATTAGTGCCTTATAAGAGCTCTCTGTCCTCTCCATGTGCACACACTGAGGAAAGGCTATCTGAAGACATATTGGGAATTCCCGTTGTGGCTCAGTGGGTTAAGAACCTAACTAGTATCCATGAGGATGCAGGTTTGATCCCTGGCCTTACTCAGTGGGTTAAGGATCCAGTGTTGCCACGAACTGTGGTGTAGGCCGGAAGCTGCAGCTCTGATTCGACCCCTAGCCTGGGAACTTCCATATGCTGCAGGTACGGCTGTAAAAAGAAAAAGAAAAAAGACATACTGAAAAGATGGCTGTCTGTGAGCCAGCAAGAGCCCTCACCGGAAACCTAACCCTGCTGACCTTGATCTTGGACTTTCCAGTCTCTGGAACTGTGAGAAAATAGCTTTCTGTTGTGTAAGCCACCCAGTCTATGGTGCAGCAGCCCAAATGGACTAAGCATGTGAAGACAGAAAGCACTGGGCTGGAGTTCCCTTTGTGGTCATCAGTAACAAACCCAACTAGTGTCCACAAGGACTTGGGTTTGATCCCTGGCCTTGCTCAGTGGGTTAAGGATCCGGCATTGCTGCGAGCTTCAATGTAGGTCACATAGGTGGCTTGGATCTGGTGTTGCTGTAGCTGTGGTGTAGGCTGGCAGCGGCAGCTCCAATTTGACCCCCTAGCCTGGGAACTTCCATGTGCTGCACATGCAGCCCTAAAAAGACCAAAAAAGAAAAAAGAAAGTATTGAGATGAGTGTCAGCTGACCCAGATTCTGAGTAAATCCTCTTCCTTAGCTAAGCATCACTTTCTTTATCTTTCAGGTTATGGGGTTTGGCTACAGGGTCTTGAAGATCCCTTCCAGTTTGAATAGTTCGTCCTCCTCTGAATTTTTTCTTTGTGGTAACTGTGATCCAGGGAAGGAAATCAATGAAGTAAATGGTAGATAGAAGCTTTTGTTGTGAGCCACAGGGGCAGTCCAATGGTAGAAGCTTTAGTGGGTTTTTTTTGGTGGGGTCGCTGCAGGTGCGGCATATGGAAGTTCCCAGGCTAGGGGTCGAATTGGAGCTATAGCTGCTGGCCTACACCACAGCCACAGAAACACCAGATCCGAGCCTCATCTGTGACCTACACTGCAGTTCACAGCAACACCGGATCCTTAATCTACTGAGTGAAGCCAGAGATTGAACCCATGTCTTCATGGGTACTACTTGGGTTTGTTTTCGTTGAGCCACAATGGGAAATCTCTACTTTTTTGGGTGGTGGGGGGTGGAGCACTTTAGTTTTTGATTTATTGTTGCCTGCCTATTTCCTTAAAAGGATCTGAGGAGATGGGTAATCTTTAGATATTTTTGCATTATGTATATATACACACATCTCTACCTAAGGAAATGTGGCAGTTCTTTTAAAAGTATCAATTTGTAGCACTGTGGGAAAGCCAGGGAAATTCCCTTCTGTCACTGCAGAACAGTTCTGGTGTTGGGATCAGAATATCTTGCGCCTTTAAGCTGGATAAAATATGTAAAGAAAACAAGACTTAAGGGCATGGTGCAACACGTGCCCTGAATGATCTCTGGGAGAAATTTAATTTTGTTTCCAGTTATTTGGGGTTATAGATAGGATTATATCTCCGAGGCAGAGAAAGTCATTAATCAAGAAAGGCGCCTCTTAATCCTTCTCCCGATTTTAATGAGACACAGGAAAAAAGCCTTTCTCTGGCAAATGGCAAGTATCAGCTGGGTGTGATTAGCAGACTTCTGGGGCAGGTTTGCCATGGTACTAGGTACCCAGTTATTCACCAGCCTAATCCCACCTGACTGTCACGGGGGTGGAAATGGGCAAAGATAGCATTATGGCTTCCCTTGAATGGCAGGCTGACAAGTGAGGACCTGGACAATGGCACATAGGGTCTGTCCTTAGACATCAGCTCACAAGTATGAGAGTGGTCCCTGAGCAGAATTGCCAAAGTCTATCTTATGTACCAGAAATAGAGCTTCACTGTCGGCATTTGGGTGCATCCTTCTTTGCTGAGGTCAGAACTTCCAGCCTGGTAGAGAGGTGTGGGAGAACCAGAATCCCCCTTGACACGTTTCCCTCCTTCCATGTGCCAGTGGCTGTGCTAGTCACGACGAGAACAGTGTATAAGATGTGGTCCTGTCTGCAAGAAACCCAAAGAATATGAGTAACAGATGCGTTATTACAGCATAACCACCTCAAGATCTTAGTGCAGGAGTTAAGTGCTTATTGAGCGCAGGCATCTGTGACTTGGCCAGAGGTTGGCTGGTCTAGGCTGGGCACAGCTGGAGCGGTGTCTTTTGTTCTCCTAGGACCAGCAGCCCAACCAGGGCATGTCCTCCTCCTGGTGTGTGGAACATTTCACCAGGGCGAGCAGAAACATGCCAGGCTTCTTAATGCCCAGGCTTGGACTGGGCACACTGGTCACATTTGCCTATTGGTTAAAGCAAGTCGCATGACTCAGCTTTCAACAGTCTGAGGGCGGTGCAATGTGCTCTCTCTGTCTTAATGGGGAGAATCCCAAAGCCTTGTAACAAAAGGTGTCGACACAGGGTAAAGAATAGGGGCCAGTAACGATCAATCATGATCCCAGGTTAACCGGTCAGCGCGATAAAGCCTTTGTGTTAGCACACTTTCTGTTGCTGGTGTCAGAAACCTCCTCACACGAGGCCAAGCTCATGGAGCTGGCGAGCCCGGGAGCTGTCTGCCTGTGTATGGCTCGGTGCAGAGGCTCTGACGGTGTTGTCTGCACTCTGTCCCGCTTTTGTTTTCCTGGCCTGGCTTCCGGATGTGTTAGCTTCATCTTGCAAATGACTTCTCTATTACAGTTGGGGAAGATGGCTCTGGCAATTCCAGGCCAGGCTTTCTCAGTCTTTACTGCTGCCCCCGTTGGAGGACAAGGGATCCCTTTGACATCCCTTTCTTAGAGAAAGCTTTGACTGGCTCAGGCTAGAGCCATGTCCTTGTCTCTGATCCAGCCATAGGACCAAGAGAGATGGTGCGTTCTGACTGGCTAGTCTGTGTCACATGTCCAGCCACATGTTAAAGGGGCTGAAGGACCTTCTATAGGCGAACCAGGCACAAATAAAGCTGGAAAAGGCAGGTCTCCCAATGGAACAGCAGAGTGTTTTCACCAGATGGGAGAGGAAGGGGTGCTGGACACAAGTGAGCGCCAGAGCGGGAGGGAAGGAGTGGGATGGCCCTCTTGTTTGCCTGTGTCTACAGCAGACGCATCCCATGGCCTTTGGTGGTGTTTGCTAACAGCACAAGGGTCAGTGATGTTTCTGGGGCAATAGGTCATCCCCAGAGAGTGAGCTGGTTTGGCAGGCAAAAGACAGGGTTCATGACCCAGCTTCTAAAGCCAGTCAGGGTTAACAATGGACTGAGCCAGCCAGGTCAAGACAGATGCCAAGTAGGGTCACTAGATGATCTGTAAGGTCCCCTCCTGCTCCTGTGCGTTGTGACTCTGACACTGACCTTGATCAAAGGCTGACTTGGAATATCTCAAGGGTGCTTTCACACCTCAACCGTGTGGATAGAGATCAGGGAGCTGTCAACGCTTTTGAGGCTACTGGTATTGGTGTCCATTCTGATACAGATTTTGGCTTTCAGAGGAGGCACTGGGGCTGGCAGGGATGGACCGTGAGAAGCAGATGCTTAAGCTCCAAGTTTTATTGAACATCCCTGTCTGTGTGCCTGGCACTGGGCAGGGATTGACATTACAAACACACATGCCCAACGCTGTCCCTGCTTTCAGAAGAAAGTCCAGGGTTTCAGTCTTGGGCAAGCTGCGTAGTCTCTTTTTGCCTATTTCCAGTCTATAAAATGAAGATGAAGAGTTCCCATTGTGGCACAGTGGTAACAAACCTCCATGAGGACTCTGGTTCCATCCCTGGCTCTGCCTAATGGGTTAAGGATCCGGCATTGCCTTGAGCTGCGGTGTAGATTGCAGACATGGCTTGGATCTGGCATTGCTGTGGCTGTTGTGTAGGCCAGCAGCTGTAGCTCCGATTCGACCCCTAGCCTGGGAACTTCCACATACCACACGTGTGGTTCTAAAAAGACAAAAATGAAACTAAACTAAACTAAAATGGGACTCATATCTACCCTGCTTACACCATAAGGTTGTTGTTGTTGTTGTTTTTTCTTTTTTGGCTGCCCCACAGCATATGGAGTTCCTGGGCAAGGGATCAGATCTGAGCCGAAGTTGCAACCCACGCTGTAGCTGTGGCAACACCAGATCCTTAACCCATTGTGCTGGGCTGGGGATTTAACCTGTGTCCTAGTGTTCCAAAGACACTGCCAGTCCTGTTGCACCACAGCAGGAACTCCACATCACAAGGTTTTAAGGTCAGTTTATAGAAAAGCAAATGTGTTGCAGTATTCTGTACAAGCGTCCTACCCCTGTGACGGATTGTACTGAGACAGGATCATGATCTAATTCAGGCCCAGTGAGTCCACCTGCCCTTTAGTGATACTCTCAGGATTCCCAGAAAGTACCTGACATGGGGAAACCAACACGACATAGGCAGGCCACATGGTGTGTCGGAGAGAGAGGACTCGTGACCTCAGACCTGTGCTCCTTACCTGGAACCCCTTTAGTGGAAACTTTTGGTCTGAAGGTACGATTAGGCCCCTGAATGGCATCATCAGGCTTTCCTGGCTACGGTTGGACATTGGGAGTGGGCGGGTGATGAGGAAGCAAGGCCCAAATGCAGTGATGATGATCTCCTTTTCTTAAAGGTCTGGCCCTTTATTATTATTGTTGCCGTTGTTGTTTTTGGCCACACCTCCAGCATGCAGAAGTTCTTGGGCCAGGGACTGAACCCAAGCCACAGCAATCACAAAGCCCGGATCCTTAATCCGTTGTGCCACAAGGGAATTCCTATAGTCTTGCCATTTATTTATTTATTCATTCATTCATTCATTCATTCATTCATTTATTTCTTTTTAGGGCCACACCTGTGGCATATGGAAGTTCCCAGACTAGGGGTTGAATCAGAGCTGCAGCTGCCAGCCTATGCCACAGCCACAGCAACACCAGATCCAAGCTACGTCTGTGACCTATAGCACAGCTCACGCAATGCCAGATCCTTAACCCACTGAGCGAAGCCAGGGATTGAACTTGCATCCTCAGGGATACTAGTCACGTTCGTAACCTGTCGAGCCACAGTGGGAACTCCTGGTCTGGCTTTTTGCATAGCACCTCTGGCCCACAGGAGGAAGGAGACACAAGCCTGGCTGCTTGGGAGCACCTTGGCCAGGCTAAGTCTATCAGAAGCAGCTCTTGTCCTTGAACTCCATTTCTGCCAGGGGTGGGGAAGGAGGAGGCTTCAGCCTGAAGCCTGAAGCCCTGCCGGAGAAGGGCTGGGGGCAGGACGAGGGCGATGGCGCTTCTGGGGTCAGGATAGAAGGAGCCACGGGATGTAGAGCCTGCATTCCACTCGCTTCCAGGAGGGCCTGGGAGCGCTTAGAGTCAAAACTCATATGTGGTATTCAGGGACACATATTTTGAGAAGAAAAAGAAAAACTCTACGGATAAGTAGAGACTGTGAGCAGGAATAAAACATTAAGTAATGACTTTTTTTTTTTCTTTTTGTCTTTTGTCTTTTGTTGTTGTTGTTGCTATTTCTTGGGCTGCTCCCGCAGCATATGGAAGTTCCCAGGTTAGGGGTCCAATCGGAGCTATAGCCACCGGCCTATGCCAGAGCCACAGCAACGCGGGATCCGAGCCGCGTCTGCAACCTACACCACAGCTCACGGCAACGCCAGATCCCCAACCCACTGAGCAAGGGCAGGGACCGAACCCGCAACCTCATGGTTCCTAGTCGGATTCGTTAACCACTGCGCCACGACGGGAACTCCAGTAATGACTTTTGATTGAAGTCTAAGTTTGACCCTGAACTTCCTGGCAGACAAGACAAAAAAGAGAAGTAAGATGGGCTTCTTAGTATCTTGGAAGAAATGAAGTGTTCAGAGAAGGAAAAAATTTCCCCTCAGCACAAATTTCTAGGAGAAGTTTATCACCTGGCTCTTTCCTTAAAGGACCCTGGAAAACAGCAATTCAACACATGGGCGAAGCGCCCACGATCTTTTGCTTATGAGCAGGCACCTCGTGGCTGGACACATTTGGGGGTGTTGTGGTTTAAGTGTCTCTGTCTCCTTCTAGACTGTGGGCTCTGTGTAGGCAGGACTCTGGGTGGTTGCTGGGCCTCTGCACGGTAGATGTCTCTGCATGTGTTAGAGGAAGAATACGTATTTTGTGGGTAACTAGAGGGATAGCTAAGTCCGATCCGTGTTGTCAGTGAGGGGGAGATGGTTTCCCAGGTGGAGTGGCATCTTAGTGGAGAGTTGAAGGACTCTAGGAATTGGGAAAAGGGCAAGGGCTGGCAGTTACTTGGGAGGAGAGAATAGCAATGGGAGCCAGAGAGAGCTTTCCACCTAAGGTAGGAAGTAGATCATGGGCTCAGCAAGGATGTGGAAGGGTGAGGGGTGAGGTTGGTGACACGAGCAGACAGAAGGTGGACTTTGTCCAAAAGGCAGCGGGGGCCCCTGCTGGGTTGGACACGGCCACTCGATGACATGTGTCGGGGGTCGGGCTCTGAATGAGAGGCTCAGGCTGGCAGGCGCCCAGGATTGACACCCTGGGGGGAGCCCTAAGTGCATGTTCCTGCCAGACTGGCAGCTCCCCCAGGGCCAGCCAGCTGGCTGTCTCACCACCCCTGAACTCCCTCACCTTGGGCTGCGGTTTAAGAGAGCGTCTCTAGCAGTGCACGCTGCTCCCCAGGGTCTGAGCGGACTGAGAGAGACGGCAGGGGAGCCAGCAGATGGAAGCCCAGATATTCCCATTATCCCCGTGCAGAGGTGATGTTTGCAAATGTCACTCAGGCTAATTTCCCAGAGACAGGTGGTGTGGGCCCCCAGGAAGGGGGGCAGGTCCCTTATAAACGTTTGCATGGAGGGAGCTGAGCAGATTGCCAAGGAGGAGGCCGTCCCCTTCTCCAAAGTCACGCGTGGCGGCCAGCCTCTCCTTCTCCCTGGGGACGAGTGAGGGGACGCAGGAGGGTTTGCTCATGGGGCGCCTTCTACGGGGAAGGAGACACCAGAAACCAGGAGTCATAACCCCGATGCCCACCATGTCCCTGGCACGTAGTAGGCACTGGATAAATTCTTAGTGAATGACCGGATTGGTATATAGCACTCACTACAGATTGGAAAAACCTGTTCTCCACCTACTTGATTATAAGGGTGGTCTTGCCCTCTGTGTTTAAAACCAGCACCACCACCAGACCAGTGCTGGCTCTTCATTCTTTTCCCAACCGAGGCCCTCTGCCTTCCCCCAGCTCTGAGGCCCTCTGGCCTTGGGTCATTATGGCTTAAGGGTTC
Organism: Sus scrofa; assembly: GCF_054392235.1. Classification (NCBI taxonomy): domain Eukaryota; kingdom Metazoa; phylum Chordata; class Mammalia; order Artiodactyla; family Suidae; genus Sus; species Sus scrofa. The sequence goes on along the minus strand of NC_139396.1, from coordinate 151,522,707 downwards.
CACTGCCTGGCCTGATTCCTTGGAGTTGGTGGCTGGCAGAGCCTCTGCTGCTGTCTTTCTGTACAGCTGTTGGCCTGCTGTGACCCAGGAGTCACCTGCCATGGCATCCCATAGGTGTGTGTGTGCTGAGGGCCTCCAGCTATCAAAAGTGGCCATGGTGAGGAGGGGGACAAAGGGCAGCCTAGTTTGGGGGTGATTGGAAAATACCCCAGGGCCAGTGGATTTGCAGAGGGAGGGGCTGGACTCATCAATAGTCATGACCTTGAATTAATCCCTGAGCTGAACTAAAGGTTCTCTTTCCTATCTCCTGCAAATAGGAAGCTGAGGAAAGAGAAGGGAGAGAAAAACCATAAATCAGTGATTGAGGACTAAACCGTAATGGGCATAGTGTCCAAGCTCTTGGGTCTCAGGGAACCTCCATCTGTGGGGCCAGGGACTCAGGAGGCCAGAGAAGGGGAAGCTTCCTTCCTGAGTCAGTGACCTGGCTCTTCCCTGGGTCCTGCTTGCAGCAGGTGTGGCCTGCACATGTCACTCTTGGGAAGGGATGGGGCAGCTCCGATTACGTGGGTTCTATGCCCCAACTTCCTGTTGACTGGCCAGAGGGAGAGGAGAGACGCTGAGGATGAGGGAAATTTTCTCCCATTCATTTCTCTCCCTGCAGGATCATGGTATATAGTAATATTACATAATGTGAGAATGTTAGTTTCCTGTTGCTACTATAATGAATTATAGAGACTTAAATCCACACAAATTTGTTCTCTTATAGCCCTAGAGGCCAGAAGCCTTATAATCAAGGTGTTGGCATGGCTGCATTCCTTCTGGAGGCTGAGAATTCATTTCTTTCCTGTTTCTAGCTCCTCGAGGCTGCTTGAGTTCCTGGGCTCGTGGCCGCAGCCTCCATCCCCAAAGTCAACGCCCTCTCTCAGCTTCCATCCTCCCATCAGCGTCTCTTTCCTCACCCTCCTGCCCCCTTCTTCTAAGGATCCTTGTGACTATATTGGGCCTAACTGGACAAATCGCTCCATCTCAAGGTCCTTAACTTAATCACAGCTGCAGAGTCCCTGTGGCCATGGAAGGCAACATAATCACAGGTTTTTGGGATTAGCACATGGGCATCTTTGATGGGGAGCAGGGATTATCTGGTTCCGTGTTTTCCAAATGAGTGATCTACAGTGTCCTGGAGCTCTGTCGTTTATGGGGTGGGGAGGAGGGGTCAGCTCTGAAGCTCACTCACCTTCAATTGTGAGATGCTTTATTTTGTCTTTGGTATCTACTGGGATTCCATGGATGGTTTCATTTGAGGAAAAAGCTTGAAAACCTCTGATTTAGTCCCACCTCTTTAAAAGGAGGCCCAGATGGAGTTCCTATCCTGGCTCAGTGGTTAACGAATCCGACTAGGAACCATGAGGTTGCGGGTTTGATCCCTGGCCTCGCTCAGTGGGTTAAGGATCCAGCGTTGCCGTGAGCTGTGGTGTAGGTTGCAGACGTGGCTCGGATCCCGTGTTGCTGTGGCTGTGGCGTAGGCCAGCAGCTAGAGCTCCAATTCGACCCCTAGCCTGGAAACCTCTATATGCCACAGGAGCGGCCCAAGAAATGGCAAAAAGACAAAAATAAATAAATAAAATGAAGTCCAGAGATAGAAGGTGATTCATCCAGAAATGAACAGCTAAAAATATAAGATCCAGTGCTAGCTGCTGGTCTCCTGACTCTCAGGAAAGTACTCTTTCTACAGGCCCACCTCAGAGATAAAAAACCAGCCAAATTAAGACAGGGTGCATCAGGAAAAGATGCTCAACATTGCTAATTATTAGAAAAATGCAAATCCAAACTATGGTGAGGTACTGCCTCACTCTAGTCAGAATGGCTATCATTAAAAAGTCTACAAATAACAAATGCCGGAGAGGGTGTGGAGAAAGGGAACCCTCCTACACTGCTGGTAGGAATGTGAATTAGTACAATCATTGTGGAAAACAATATGGAGGTTCCTTAAAATATTAAAAATGGAGAGATGCTATATGATTGAGCAATCCTATTCCTGGGCATATATCCAGAGAAAACTGTAATTTGAAAAGATACATGCACCCCTATGTTCATAGCAGCACTATTTACAGTAGATAAGACATGGAAGCAACCTAAGTGTCCACCAACGGATGAATGGATAAAGAAGATGTGGCACATATATGCAATGGAATATTACGCAGCCATAAAAAAGAATGAAATAATTCTCTTTGCGGCAACATGCATGGGCCTGGAGACTATCATACTAAGTGAAGTCAGAAAGAGAAAGACAAATATTATATGATATAATTTATATGTGGAATCTAAAATATGGCACAAATGATCTTATTTACAAAACAGAAACAGACTCACAGATATAGAAAACAAACCTATGGTTACCAAAGAGGAAAGGAATGGGGGAGGGGTAAATTAGGACTTTGGGATTAGTAGTACAAACTACTAATGTAAAATGGATAAACAACAGGCTCCTACTGTATAGCACAGGGAACTATATTCAGTATCCTATAATAAACCATAATGGAAAATAATATGAAAAAAATATGTATATATATATATCTAGCTGAATCACTTTGCCGTACACCAGAAACTAACACAACATCGTAAATGAACCACAATTTAAAAAAAGAGGAGTTCGCATTGTGGCTCAGCAGTAATGAATGAAACTAGTATCATGAGGATGCAGATTTGATCCCTGGCCTCGCTCAATGGGTTAAAGGACCCGGTGTTGCCATGAGCTGTGGTGTAGGTTGCAATGCAGCTTGGATCGTGTGTTGCTGTGGCTGTGGCATAGGCCAGTGGCTATAGCTCTGATTTGGCCCCTAGCCTGGGAACTTCCATATGCCACGGGTGCGGTCTTATAAAGACAAAATAGATAAATAAATAAAAATAAAAAAGATTTAACAGCTTTATGAGGTAGAAATGACTACTAATAATTTGCAAATAAATTAATGATTTGTCAAAAAAGAAGGGGTGCATGTCTGTGTGGTGTGTGTCTCCTCACTTGTGGGGAGCAATGATCCGAAGTGAAAAGCAGAGGGACATTGCTTTTTCGCCCCCATTCGTCATGAGGAAGGCCCTGTCTGGTGAGACTAGGTTCCTGGAGTGTCACCAGGAAGGGAGCAGAACGTGGCTGAGGCCTTCAGACAGGTCCCCCTTCCCCACACGCTGCCTCGTCCTCCTGCTCCCTCCGGTCCCCTGATCCGGCTCCGGCTAATTGAAATTGGTGGCAAGTCAGACCCTCAGCTGCTTTGCTGCTCTGGGGCTTCTGGGCCACAGCTTGTCATGAAATTAACAGTGATGATTTTCCGTGTGGGCTGGGAGGCAGTGACACAGGGGAGGTGGCAGGACTCGGGAGCTATCATTTGCTCCTCTGGCCTGGCTCAGAGCAGCTGCCCTGGGCGCCTGGAGATGCAGTAATTTAATTGCAGAGCGCTGTCTCCCCAGCCTGGGCCGGGCCCAGACCCACAGTCCAACCACCCAGCAGCCAGACGGATTTGCGAGATGGAACAATTAAATCCAAAGCGAGCTGTCGGAACTGATTTTCCCCCTTCATCCTCAGCCAGTTCTGCAAACCCTCTTCCCGGCATTGTCTTCATTAGCAGCTGAGACAGCCTGGACAGGACTCAAATGGCTGGTTCCAGATTGTGCGCTCCGCACCCTGAAACGCCAGCTTCGGCCACACCCGCCCCCCCCCCGCCCCCCGCTGCCGCCCCGTGCCTGCATGGCTCCAATGTCCCTTTCCTGGCTCCTCCAAAGTCAAATTCTGGGGCATGGCCCATGATTTCAGGGGCTGGCGGCTGCATCTGGCCACACAGCTGTGCAGGGCTGCATTTCCTTCAAGCCCAAGGTGCATGGCCTACCCAGGACTTAGGTGGCCATGCCCCCATTCAGGGCTCTACTCAGGCTAGAAAGGAGGCACCGTTTCTATGGTCGGTGCTTCTCTTCTGACTCCTTTGTGTCTGGAGCTCATGGTGATGGGGGGAAGAAGGGCTTCCCCCTCCACCACTGAGGAAGCTCCATTCATCAGTCATTTCCATCTGACATGATAGATGGATTCTGGGTTCGTGCTCCTCTCATCAGGGCTTGTAGCATTAATCTGGCTTAAAAACCCAGGGGCAGAAAGAACGGGGAAAAAAGAGGAATCTGGAAGAGATTCTGGCAACATTCCGATGTAGCTTCTTAGAAGGATCAAATGTCAGGACTCAAGATGGGGAAACAGAGGCTCAGAGGGGGATGGGGAGGGCTCACAAGCATGCAGTGGGGAGCGATGGATCAGGCCTAGACTCTTTGTTGTTCCATGAACCCCTGGGCACATAGCTCTGGGGCTCAAGCACAGTGCTTGGCACGCAGTGGGTGCTTAATAACTGTTTGTTGGTTGACTGAATCCAGGGAGCAGCAGTGATTTATCTAAGAAGAAATGGTAACCAGCCATCAGCCTGTCAAAGTCAAGACCGTGTATCTTTATCTCCTTCGTCCCGGAGCCCAGAACAGGCTTGGTACACAGTAGGTGCCCAATAAAGATGATTACATAAGTTAGTATCATTGGGGGCAGAGGAGCTGGTTTTGAAACAGAGTCTACTGCTCTCACATTAATTAGTCATTTTGGAAAATTAAAATTAAACTTGTCCTCACCTGGACCTTTGATGTTGCTGAGAGAAGTTCAGGGAGTGTGGAATATACTTCAGCACTGGGTGGGGTGATAGGAAACTCAGTTCCGTCTCTGTTGCGTGTTGTTGCTTGAGTCTGTTCTATTCTCTGGGGCTTGGTTTCCCCTGTGGTGAAAGGATGGGGTTGGGCCAAGTGTCCCCAGGGCCCCACCCAGCTCCAACATCGCGAGAAAACGTAGGGGACTCTAGTGAATCCCAGAGGGCTGGGGATCGTGGACATGGGGTGCTGGCTTCTCATCCTGATGATGTGGGGAAGGTGGAGAGTGTTTATTTTCTTCCCAACGTCTTCCAGGCAAGAGAGTCTGGAGTGGCCCGGGCCTCAGGGACAGGCATCTGGAAGGGAAGTGGAAGTCAGGCCAACTTGGGGTAGCTCTGGACCAAGCTGCCCTCAGAAGGAGACCTCTCTGTCGGGGCGGGACCAAGTCAAAGACTGGACCCGGATGGCCCTGAGGCTGATGACATCCAGGCTCCCCCTGGCACATGTTGCTGACTGCATGGCAGAGAGGTCATTTCAAATGCTGCTACTGCTGGTCCTATGGCAGGTGCATGGCTAGGGGAGGTGCTGGGCCCTCGAAGACATTCGTGGGCTCATTAGTGTCCATCATGGCCCTCAGAAGGAATTTCAGGGTTAACCTCAGATGACTCTGTAAGAGCTGCGGAAGGCCAGGTGGTCCAGTGGTGACTTAAAGAGTTGTCCCTGGAGCTGCTGAGTGACTCAGAGGATCTGCCATTTCCATGCTAAACCGATTCACATGCAGTGACCCTTGTATCTTCCCCAGCAACTTTAGGCTGTTTTTCGCCTTTAAGTCAAGCTTGGGTCACACTTCAACCTTTGTTCTCTTGGACCTCATCTAGGCTCTCTCAACAGTATTCTCTCCGTTGCCGCAAATGCCAGCGTTTAATTATTGGAGTTCACGCACATCCAGATTGATGTCTAGATACGAAGAGACTACACAAGCTCTCTGTGCACACGTGACTATCTGAAGCCACACAGCCACACAGTTCTCTGAAGAAGCTCAGGTTATCTTCAGTGAGGCTGCTCCCCCCCACCCATCATGCTCTCTGAGAATAGCATGACCATTTGCTGAGAAACTCAAGAATCCTTGTCACTTACACAAATGATTCTCTTGCCCACCTGGCTCTGGGCTCCCTCCCACCTTCTCTTGCTCAGAGACATGGCTGCCTCCTCATGGGCCACTGGCCTCTGCCCTTTGCCTACTGACTACTCCCCCTCTGGTCTCTGTGGCTCACAAGGCCTCCTGGTTCCCTGAACACGTCTGGCTCCTTCCTCTGTCTGCATCCCTCTGCTTGGAGCTGAGTATTTCTCTCACCAAACTGATGCTTCTGTATCAGCCCAGACACCCCTTCCTCCTTGCTGTCTTCCACATTCCCAGTGTTGCTACATATTCTTCATTTTAACCAGGCCCGCACCCATATAGGAGTCTATCAGCTGGCACCCAGGCAGTTCACCATCACATACTTCTGGGCATAAAATGTATTTCCTCTGTTCCACGAATATACATACTGCTGCATAGAGTTTCCTTGATCTTTAGCAGGCAGTGTAGAGCCGTCATTAAGACCGTCTCTAAGTTTGGATCCTGGCTCTATTGCTACATAAAAAGTTGTCAAACTCTTTTAAGTGTCTTAGTTTTATCATCTGTAAAATGAGCACAAAAACAGTATCCGATTGTTGTGAGGATTAAATGAAAAAAAAAAAACCACACATATATAAAGTGTTTAGAATAATGTCTGGCATAGAGTAAGTACACTTTTTATAACCTATTGTTTCCCTCCTTATTGTGTTTTTGAATTTGATCCTGACAGATATATTCCCAGAAGTGAGATTACTGGATCAAAGGTGAGAAGGTTTTTATAGCTCTTGAAATGTTTTGACAAATTGCTTTTGAAAAGACTGTGCCTCTTTCAGTCCCATCAGCAATGCCGGGGTGATAGCTGGTTGCTCTCGCCTGCCTTTCTGCGTAGTCTGTGCCATAATTCCAGGTGCAGATTTTAGAAGATGTAAACCATGATGAAGGCCACCTTTGGGCTTTTAGAGCCTCCACCTACCCACTCCCATTCAGCTCAATCCTCTGCTGCTAGCCTAGCCGGCTCTCTCTTGCCTTAGTGTGCCCCGGGCTGCTTGCACTGCATTTCTCCATAACCGTCTTAGGCTATAATGACTTATTGAGATATTAACTTAGCTGTTGTTCTTCCCGGGATGGCTACCATCCCCCCCCGCCCTGCCCCATTTCAAGAAGGCAGCTGTACCTGTTCCCTCTCACTGCTGGGTTTTGTGTGGCCAGGTATTGTGGGGCCCATAGGCAGAGTGGGGGTGGGTGGGCAAGGGTGAGAGATGGTGAGGGGCACCAAGCTGACCCCTGGGGCGGCCGGTCAGGATTCAAACTCCAGCTGCTGAAGCGCTGGGAGATGGGGCCAGGGTGGCAGGTGGTAATGTGGAGTCAGGTAGCCCTGCCTTTGGGCACCTGGGAGGGAGGGACTTTATCAGCATCATTTCCTGTTGGATTCTGAATACCCAGCACAAGGGTACGTGTTCACACATACTTTTTGAATGAATGGATCTGTATTGAGGGCAGATCTCTGTGGGTGGCTGTGAGCATGGAGCCAGGATTTTGGTTAAAGCTCTGGGTTCAGGGTTGGAGGGAGCAGAGGAACGGCTTCAGAGTAGGGAGCAGAGTAGACACCTAAGCCCAGGAGTTCGTGCAGTCATGGGACGAGTGGAGGAGGGGCTGGCGGGACTTGGGACTCAGGAATGGTCCTGGTTCAGCCCTTGGCAGACTTGCCGGCCATCATCTAGGCCATGCTGGAGAGTCATGGTCACAGCATTCCAGCCTTGACCCTTGGTGTGGGTGGTAGCAGCATGAGGGGAGAAGGCCAAGGGCCTAGGGCATCCCTCAGGACCCATAACTGTGGTGGACATGACTGTTGCCTGTCCCCCAGACCCCCCAGCTTGGCTGTGTGAGAAGTGCCCTGATACCCCAGTGTTACTTTGAACCTAGACCCTTCATCCTGCCGGGCTGGTGAGGACTTCTGACCTGACTGGGGCTCCTCGTCCTGATCCCTGGTGTGTGAAGGTCCCAGGGCTCTCATGCTGAGCAAAAGCTTCTGCAGCCTTTACCGCTGCCCAGCCTTGGCCTGGGGGGTCCCAGCACCTTAGCCAGCCCTGGCCAGTCCTTGGGCCATCCTCAAAGTCCTGGGTGGCTTTGGGGCTGCATCCAGAGCCTGCAGACCTCTTTCTCTCTGCCCGCTCCCACCGGCAGCTCCCCTTCCCCTATTTCCTGCCAGTCCTGTTCTCCCCCTTCAAGGCTCAGCTCTGTCTTCTCACCTCCTGGTCATCTCGCAGCAGCCACTGAGTGAGCTGATGCTCACAGAAGCCTAGAGATTTTCTGCAAGCAACCTCTATAGCAGGCCCTGGGTGCGTGAGCTGCCTTTGAGCCAAGGGAATACTCAGGGCCCTGGCTACCTTCTTTGGGGGGGCGGGGAGGGGGGAGGGGGGAGCAGGAGGGTATGAGAAAGTGCAGCAAGAACAAAATGCAGATTAAGATTTCAGCAAATTACCTTGTCACCCCAGCATCAGCCATGCTGGACATGTGTAGGAGCTTCATAAATTCGTACCAGCTGATGGATAATTCAGCACCACCCCCATCCTCAAATCTGACTTTACAGAAAAAGGGGCCTTTTGTGTGTATTTTGGTTGGTTTTGGTGAGCAGACCTAAGAGTGTCGGAAGCACTGTTTCCCGAGATTGAATTCAGCTTCTCTGCTGCCCAGAGCTGTCTTGGAGACTGTCAGTTGGATAAAAGGTTTATAATTAAGTTAATATTGTATCGTCACTTCAGGTTTTAAAACTGGGAGATCTTTAGCCCCTCTGCCTTCAACCCCCCCGCCCCAAATCCACCACTAAATTACAGTCAACACAGCGCTGATTTAAAAGAACAGCATGAAATCACTCATCAGGCATCGGGCCCAACAAATCTGAGTTGTTTATTCCTAAGTCATTTAATAGCTAATTACATGCTGCATAATATAAAAATGCAGCAAGACCCCATTAAGAATAAATTCGATTGTTTGCAAGGCACGTTCTAGAAATTCAGGTTTGGCATTCCCCCACTTTCAGTGACTGCCGACTGAGGCTTTTGGCAACTGAGAGACCCGGAAATGGAACCACTGTTTTTATAACAACGCTGTTACCTTTAATGACCATTTTCTCCCCTTAAGTGCAGGAAAGTATGGAAATATTGCCATGCTCTTTGGTGCAATTTTCCTACTGTGATTTTTTTTTTTTCTTCATTAAAAGCCCCAAGAGAGTGCATTTCTCTACCCACTTATTTTGCTACTGTCAAAAGAAAGCAAAATTTATGAAAAAACTCAACTGTCAATCCTCAATAAGTGTGCAATTATTTCAGCTTGGTGTTTTAAGCAGAAATGGTTTTCATGGCAGAAACTGGCTTCTATTTTCTGCACAGGGGACGGGGGCGTGTTTTTGCTTCGAGCTGTTGCACTCTCTCTGGGCATTTCCCAGGAACACCTGTTCTAACGCACAGAGGTGAAGTTCCACTCACAGGACCCTGACGTTAGGCTGAATTAAATGCCAGTTTGGGAGCCCTTTGATCTGGGCAGAGCCCCTGCTAATTCTTCTTCCTGACTCACAAAGCCCATCATTCCAGGACCTTGCACTGGGTGCTGGGCGGTAAATGACAGAAGGGCTTGGAAGGGAGGAGAAAATAAACACTCCTGTCCCCACAGTAATACAGGGAAGATATATAAAGGGAGGAAAGTGGCAACGTTCTTGAAAGATAAACAATTGACTGCCTGTCGCCAATAATTGATGACTGAGATCACAAGAATGTAGCTCTGATAAAAAATACATAGAGAAGCTTACATACACCATATTCTCCTGGCATATCATTGCTTTCCGCTTTGCAGGAATCTTTGCAGGATCAAATTAGAAGTACTATTTGCTGAAAGGCAATCTTCTCCTCTCCTGGCTTGCGAAAGCACAGCTCCCTGTCTCCCAGGGAACCTTCGTTTGACTTTCATCTTGATATTGAATTTAAGTCTTGTATTTTATGATAAAGGCATGAAGCCCTCGGCCCACCTGGTAATAACTGCTGCCCCATGCCGTGCAAGTTTCATTCACCAGAAGGACTGGGAGCAGACCCCTCTGATTACTTGAACTCCGGTATTAATTAACTAAAATGTTTCTCTAGTTTGAACAATCCTTGGTGGGATTCTTCCATAAGTGCATTTGCTTGTTTTGCTGTCTTGCTCTGAGTTAAGAATACCACCATGAACAGAATTGAATTCCCGGGGGAAGAGGGCTCCCTGTGGTTCTGCACAGCTTACAGGGTAATGCTAAGACCAGCAGATGGAAGCGAGCATCAGTTCCTGGGGGTGGGGGTGGGGGTGGGGGCCGACTTTCTCCCCCAGAGAGCTCGCTGAGAATAGAAGTGTTGGGCTGCCTTGGACGGTAGGTCATGAGTCCCTGGGAAACCATTGGTGGAGCTGGATGAACTCTTGGAAGGGCTGCTAACCAGTAGCATCACTGAATCATTCAACCTTTGAATATGCTGACACCATGACCAGCTCCTATCCCTCCATCTTTACGGTATTAGGACAAGTAGAACCCAGTTTCAACAATCAGCACCTGAGGGTATTTTTGTGGCATCGAATCATATTGCTTGCCCATTCTGCTTTTGCTGGAAATGCTGGGGAATTCCAGCCCCCTTCCCCTGGTGGCCCTCAACCAGTGACTGGTGGCTCTAAGTACCCCAGCTCCCTCACCCTTCTAACGCTGGGTCCGCTGGCGCTCAGTTTCCCCAGGAGGATTAAGCTTCCGTCCCCTACAGTGGTAGCTGGCTGGATAAACACTGTTTGTGGGTTAGGGTTAGAGTCAGGGTTAGGGCTGCTTTGCCTTCTTTTACTGATCTGGCCTTTACTCCCCAACACACCACACATCTAATCACTACCCATCTAATCTGCTCCTGGGGGAGCCCCCTCGAAGGTAATGACTGCCTTTTCCAGACAACGTAGGGGCCCATGGCCTGATGATGGGGCGTTTGGGTCTGGTGAACGTGGTCCTGAGGTCTTAGACCCTGTAGTGTGAGGGTCTTTCTCAGCCCTGATCAGAAGCAATTCTTTGCTCTCCCATGTCCTCACACCCTTTGCCTTTGCAGCAGGGCCCTCATGGCTCACTGTCTGCCCTGCTGCCTCCTGTCGCCATGCCTGCGTGCCAAGAGATGGTGCCTGGCTTTGTTTCTTATGACCCGTCTCCATCTCATAACCCCGTTGCTTCAAAATGGAGGATCCCACACCTGGCACCACTGTCCTGCCAGCCCTGGGCCCCCTTCCTGCTCTTGGACATTCCTGAGGACAGCTTCTTGCCCACTCAGGCTTTCTCTTGCCTATTTCTGAGACAGTGGTCAGTCTGGACATCTTCCATTTAGCTGCCAGGTTCTGATACTGAGGAGACTGCAAGGCCAAAGAAGCACCATTCTGAATACTGGCTTATTTTCTGTTGTAGATTTAATGATAGAAGCATCAGGAGAAGGGGCTAAATATATCCAGGCTTCAACTGGATATGAATGCAGGTTTCCTTCCTCCCTTGCTTACTTTTCTCTTTTCTTCCTTTTTCATTTACATTTCCTTGTGTTTGCCTCCCTACCTTGAGAGTGGGGGTGGAGTTCCCTGGTGGCCTAGCAGTTAAGGATCCAGCACTGTCACTGCTGTGGTGTGGATTTGATCCCTGGCCTAGGAACTTCTACATGCCACGGGTGTGGCCAAAAAAAAAGAAAAAAAAAGTTGGGGTATGAGTCTTAGGATTCTGGTTAACTGAATCTTCTCAATGCTGAGCATTCATTAATTCCCAGGTTCTAACTTTGAGAATGTTTCTATGTTTCTGAATTTTGTAGATAATACTTGTTTCTGGGTATTTTCACAGCATGAGCAGCCCTGAGTCAGCTTCTTGTTCAAGGACTAGGGAAGAAATACTTGAATTAAACACAGTAAGTCAACAGAAAATGCCATGCTAAGTTGCAGATAGCTTTCTGGGCCTGGTCTCTAAAATGTTCGGGTGACTCATCTCTGGCTGCTTCTGCCTTCTCTCCATGGTACCCAAAGCAGGCTCCCTCCCCTCCTGATGCATCAGAGTGAGAGAAACTATCCTGTTCGTCTCATGATGATTTATGGCCCTTTAAACGATGGTAAATGTTCAGCCTTATTCTAGGCTAGAAGAGGTCTGATTTTCCCTGTTAATTAGTTAATCTCTTCCATATTATTTGCCTTGTCTATCCCAGAGAGTCTTGTCTGAGGCGTGGACTTCAGCATATCGACACGTTTCTAATGAAGGAAAACCCCTTCATTTCTGTTAGTTGGGGTGGCTTTTTCTTTGCTTCCTCTCACCTGCTAGAAGGCACCCAGTGACTGGTCATTTTAAACCTGTAAAAACAGCATAGCATTTAACTGGACACTAAAGAACATTTAAAAACAAGCCCGCTTAATGTTCTCCCTTCCCAAGGTAACTTCTCATTTTTGCATGTTGTGATGTCAGGCTGACCCCATGTCTAACATGGCTTATTCTCTTCACATTTTATTAGAAATGCTTTCCCGTGTTTGTACAGAAAATTCACAGTGATTTTTTCAATGGCTGCAAAGCCCGTGTCCTGGTTTATTGAACTGATCCTTCGCTCTTGGCAGTTGAGGGGTTTCCAGTCTCGGACTCCCGCAGTGAACACCTTCGCAAAGAACATTTTCATTTAATCACTCCCTTAGCGTGTAGTCCAATAATAGAGGAATTATTGGGCCAAAGGGTGGAGCGGTTCCTCTGGCTCTTGAAAACTGTTCCTACATTGCTTTCCAGAAAGGCATAGCAGTGTACTCTGTCATCCCCGTGGGCTCTATGCAGCCTGTTAGAGCCATGTGTGCAGAAAATGGTCTATAAGGATTCCTAGCTCTCCCTTCTGTTCCAAGCCTCATCCTCCCGAGGAAGAGTTGGAAATGACATCGTCAACCAAAACAAACAAACAAACAAACAAAACCCCCCTAAAAAAAAAAAAGCCAAAAAAAACCCCCTCAAAACAGACCCACAGAAAAGACAAACAAAAAGTCAATGCTGGCATCACATGCTACCTAGCAGAGACCCTAAGTGTCCCCAGAGGTTCATGGTGATGGTCATAGGGCACTTGGGAGCTAGGCAATGGCTTGTTCTCTCACATTTGCATTACTTCGCCTCGTTCTTCTAGCAACTCGAGACAAGGTTGGTATTTGGTATTTATGATCACTGTTTCTTTCTTTTCTAAAATTAAAGTAGGGTTGATTTACAGTGGTATGCCGATTTCTGTTGAATCGCAAAGCGACCCAGTCATACATATACATACATTCCCTGTCTTATATTATCTTCCATTACGGTCTATCCCAAGAGACTGGGTATCGTTCTCTGTGCCATAGAGTAGGACCTTGCTGCTTATCCATTCTAAACACAACAGTTTGCATTTACTAACCCTAAACTCTCAGTCCACCCCACTTCGTCCCACCTCCCCGTTGGAAACCACAGGTCTGTTCTCCATGTCTGTGAGTCTGTTTCTGTTTTGTAGGTAGGTCCATTTCTGCCATATTTTAGATTCCATATGTAAGTAATATCATATGGCATTTGTCTTTCTCTTTCTGACTTCACTTAGTATGATAATCTCTAATTGCATCCATGTTGCTGCAAAGGGCATTATTTTGTTCCTTTTTATGGCTGAGTAGTATTCCATTGTATATGTATACCACGTCTTCTTAATCTATTCATCTGTCAATGGACATTTAGGTTGCTTCCATGTCTTGGCTATTGTGGCTAGTGCTGCTATGAACATATGGGGGCACATATCTTTTTAAATTATACTTTTGTCCAGGTATATGCTCAGGAGTGGGATTGCTGTGATCCCTGTTTTGAGATGAGCAAACAGGCTCTGAGAGGTGAAGTAACTTGCTTCAGGTGATATAACTAGTGTCTAAAACAGGACTGAATTTAGTCTACTTTTTTTAAAAAATTAAAAAAAATTTTATTTTATTGAAGTATGGTTGATTTACAATATTGTTTTAGTTTCAGATGTACAGCCAAGTGATTCAGTTATACATATGCATATCTTATTTTTTCTTTATTTTATTTTTATAGCATTTTTTATTACTCAATTACATTAATAGCTGTACAATGATCATCACAACCAAATTTTATTATAGAAACAAAAGTTGTTATGCTAGAGTGTTTAAGTGTATTGATGAAGGGAGCATCCTGAAGATCATCATCAGCTACGGTGCATCTTTGAGAAAAGAACTGTGGCTGTGAGGGCAAGATAGTCTGAAGGTCAGTCTGAACTCAACGCAGTCTAAACCTCTAAGCCTTGGTGAAAAAGAAATTCAGGGGCACGCTAACACAAGGTATAGCTCATCAGGGAAGCCCAACATCAGATAATAACCTGCAAATTCTATAGTCTAAGTGAACTTCTAATTGGGGAAGCTGAAATAGTTTGGGGAGTCAGGGAAGGCTTCCTGGAGGAGGTGTTGTTTGAGCTGCAATTCAAAGGATAACAGTAACTAGAAGAAGAGTGTAGGGGTAGAGGTGGGAAGATCATTCTAGTTGGGGGGAAAGTGTGTGCAAAGGCCCTGTGGTTGGAGAGAACTAGGCACTTTTAAGAAGCTAAGAGAAGGCTCATGTAGCTGCAGAAAAGAGCAGGCAGCCTTGTGTCCTCTTACCTCATTGTACCAGCTTCCATGACTAGGAAGAGCAGGGGCCACAGCTGTTCTCCCCCTCCCAGGGAGCTCTGGATGGTGATGGAAGCCCAGGCTGAGGGCAGGTCATTAGGGAGCATGGGAACAGGGTACATTGCTTCCCCAAACTCGTTTCTGCCTCATTCCAGTTCGTGAGGTTAGAAAGCTGAACACTACATTCTCCAGACTCCCTGACAGCCAGCATTCCAAATGTAAATCTAGTCCCATCAGTTAGATGCAGGTGTACAAGATTTGGGCAGCAGAACTGTGGTAGAAGCCTTCTGCCTGTCCCCTTAGGCTTTTTCTGATGATAAACGAGCAAGTGTGAGGATTTCTGCAGCCATGTTGCAAAGCTCATTCTGTAGCCTCCCTGCTATAGAGAGCGTCGTGGTGGCAACAGCTGTAGCAGTGGTGGCTTCAGAGTGCGAAGGTGTCCCAGTGGGTCAGTTCTATTTGTCCAGGAGTCATTCCCAGAGGCCAGCCTAGAAGGGCTCCTCCAGCCCTCCCAGTAAATGCTGCATCTCATTCCTGGTATTGAATCCCTTCCCCGTGTTATAGGGGGCGCTACTGATGCTCCACCTCCACTCCTCCCAACCTCCTGGGTTTACCTGCAGCTGTGACAGTCCCCAGCTTCCCTCCTGAAGAGCCTGTGTCAAACTTGATCTCTGATTGAGGGCTTTTTCAGCACCTGGAATTTACTCTGCTAAATGCAGGGCAATCCAGGGGGTGAAGGTATCAATGTCCTGGGGCTGCTTCCAACCACCGGGCAACGGGAGGGGGTATGTATCCCACTCTCTGTCCTTGTGAGAAAATTCCAGGTCTCAGTCCACATGATTTCCTAGAGAGTCTCTGATGAGACTGAGCCCCAATTGCCCGCAGCAGTAACCCACTCAGGATTGATTTTTTTCCCCTATCTTGTCACACCTTCCCCACTTCTGTACTTGTACTTCCTAAGATCACCTCCTGAATACACCACCTGCACCTCTACCCTTGCCCCGGGATCCACTTTGGGGGGAGTCCAAGGAAAGACAATGAAATAAGTTTCTATTTTGCTATGCAAAAGCTTTTAAGTTTAATTAGGTCCCATTTATTTATTTTTGTTTTTATTTTCATTATTCTAGGAGGTGGATATTGCTGATTTATGTTTTTCCTAAGAGTTTTATAGTGTCTGGTCTTACGTTTTTTTCATGTGTTCCAAATCTGACTTGATAGAGAGGCATTAAAGACTGTTTTACAAACACAGATATGGATTCTTTTTAACCAAGTCAAACATATTCCAGGCAATCACATCACTGGGCTCTGAATTTATATTTCACAGGCCTTCAGCCTTCTAGTAACATTGTTTTCCCAATACATTAAAATAAACTGCTAATGTTGTATCTTTGCCAGTCCGTCCGTCCATCCATCCATCCATCCACTCATCCATCCATCCATCCACTCATCCATCCATCCATCCATCCATCCTTCCAACCATCACTCCATCCATCCATCTACCCACTCATCTATCCAGCCAGCAATCATTTATTAGCCCTCTGCTTGTGCCCAGTGTTGTGCTAGAGGCTGAGGATAGGGAAACTAATTAAGCTTCCTGCCTCCAAGTCACTCACTGTGATGAGATCCTACAGCAAATGTGGTTCTGCCATTTTGATTTCTGCACATAATGCATTTAGCACAGCCATGTAAACTCAACACTAATGCCAGTGAGTGGTCTTATTATATAAATATACTAATCATAACATTTCCATCTGTCCTGAAAATTGTCTCCAACATTCAAACTGTGTGTCTCTTTTATTAAAATGCCCTGTATTAAGACAGTGCTTCTAAGGAACTAAATTTAGTTTGAGAAACTGCTCTGAATTTTGGAGTCATTAAATGTAGCTTTTGTGTGTGTGTGTGCACACATGACAGAGAAAAATTACAGCCAGCAGTGTCTATATTGAAAATCCTGCATTAGATTGCCATCAGTTGCTAATAATACATCATAATTATTCTTATAGGGTTAAGCTTTTCTCTTTCCTTTTCCACCTGCCTTGCTGAGATAACCGCTAAGGATGTTCTGGAAGACGATGGGGTTGAAATTCAAAAGCTTTCATGACAGCTGAGCTCTCCACGAAATTCATTATGTTGAAAAGATGGGGAGGAGAGCATTGTCTGCAAAGATAATGACTGTGCAATTTCCAGTCCATTCTCTTGATGGCCAGATCTTGGAGGCAACCCATGGACCAGTTTCACCAAGCAGACCCTGCTATCTCTCATCCCTCTGTACTAGGAAAGGGTTGGGTCTGGCTCAAGCAGGAGCAGCCTGAAGCCCTGGTAGGATGGGCCAGTTTGCAGGGGTGAGGGTGGGGGAAATGGGATAGGGAGGGAATTGGGAAAATAGAGCAGGGCTCAACCCCACCACAGTGCTTGGTTCTAGAGATGTTAGGTGTGGATCTGGCTGACATCAGTGTCAAAGGGGCTCACAGCAGATAGTGCTTCCCAGCCCAGGTGACAGTTCTGTGCTTTCTCTGTATCCCCAGCTTTGAGCCCAGACCCAGGCAAAGCAGGAGCTCAATAAACATGTGTTGTCTGAGAAAGCACTGTATAGGATTATGCACCGCAAAGAAATCAGCCAAGCATGATTCCCATGGGAAATAAAATCACGTTCTTCTCCAGTACCTGCCTATGGAATAAGATTCTCGGGAGGAAATCATAGCCCGTCAGCAGTGTCAGTGTTGGACTCTCCATGGAGAGGAAGGTCTCCTGTGTTTGGGGCAGACATCCGAGCACTGCCCAGGAGGGACCTGCGTCTCTCATCATGGGCTAAACCAGCGAAATCCAGTGTGGCTCCCACAGGAAGACAGGCCACCCTCTAAACATAAAGGAGGTGATTTCCTCTAACTGGAAAGTAGCAGATGTCACACATGCCGTGTCTGCTGGGCAGGTTCTCATTCGCACTTTCAAGGCTGTTTCATTTTCCTTCCCAGCATTGCTACCCTCCTTTCTCTGTCCCCCTTTCATTTGTTACCAGTGTGCCCTTGGCAGGTTCCCAAGGTTATAGTCACTGCAAAACGAGTGGTCTTGCCTGGTCCCAGTAAGGAAAGGGAAACACTGAAAAATTGCAGAAAGTAGGATGACAGCAAAAATTAGAATTATTAAATTATTATAAGGATATGAAATCTTCCTTGAGCCCCCCCCCAAAGAAAAGAATCATTTATTCATTTTATTGACCAGTGGCAGAGACCGATAGTTGTCCCTCCAAATCAAGTCTCTGCTTTCTTCTACAGTGAAAGTAACCACACCACCCCAAAATTTGAATTGAACACAAAGCTACGTGGAATAAAGATTGTATTTCCTGGGAGTTCCCGTCGTGGCGCAGTGGTTAACGAATCCGACTAGGAACCATGAGGTTTTGGGTTTGGTTCCTGCCCTTGCTCAGTGGGTTAACCATCCGGTGTTGCCGTGAGCTGTGGTGTAGGTTGCAGACGCAGATCGGATCCCACCTTGCTGTGGCTCTGGCGTAGGCCGGTGGCTACAGCTCCGATTCAACCCCTAGCCTGGGAACCTCCATATGCCGCGGGAGCAGCCCAAGAAATAGCAACAACAACAAAAGACAAAAAAAAAAAAGATTGTATTTCCTGTAGTTCCCAATGGGCTCAGTGGCAGCGAACCCAACTAGTAACCATGAGGTCTCGGGTTTGATCCCTGGCCTCGCTCAGGCGGTTAAGGATCCAGCATTGCTGTGGCTGTGGCTGTGGCTGGCAGCTACAGCTCTGATTCAACCCCTAGCCTGGGATCTTCCATATGTCTCAGGTGCAGCCCTAAAAAGACCAAAAAAAAAAAAAAAAAATTTCCTGGTCTTCTTTAGAGATAATTGTGGCCATGTGACTAAATTCTAGTCATTGCGATCCAAGCAGAAGTGGTGTGTTTTGAGTTCCTTTTTTTTTTCTTTCTTTTCTTTCATTATTAAAAAAAAATG
This sequence comes from Sus scrofa, assembly GCF_054392235.1. Taxonomy (NCBI): domain Eukaryota; kingdom Metazoa; phylum Chordata; class Mammalia; order Artiodactyla; family Suidae; genus Sus; species Sus scrofa. The sequence goes on along the minus strand of NC_139396.1, from coordinate 151,504,300 downwards.
GAAGTATAATTCACTTACAGATCTTAGCTGTACTGTTCAATGAAATGTGGCAAAAGGATACCTACACTTCAGTCAAGATAAACAGCATTTCCAATACCTATGGAAGTTCCCTACTTCTGACTAATTAATCCTCTCCCTATGCCTCAATCTGGACAGCCCCCACCCGGGACTAACCACTGTTCTGCTTCCTAACACATAGGTCAGTTTTATCTGTGATTGAACCGCAACGGTACACTGCATACACTTTGAATCTGGCTGCTTTTACTCAGCACAATGTCTGCGAGATTCATCCGTGTCATTCTCTGTGTCAGCTGTTCATTCCTTTTCACTGCTGAGCAGTGCTGTCTTGTACAGATGCATCACATTTTACTTATCCATTCTCCTTTTGACCGATGTGTGAGAGGTTTCTCGTTTTGGACTATAAGGTTAATGCTGTGCACATTCCTGTACAAGTCATTTTGTGGACCTATTTTCATTTGTTTTAAGACTAGGATTGCTGGGAATCCCCTCGTGGCTCCATGGGTTAAGGACCCAGCATTGTCTCTGCAGTGGCTCAGTTGCTGCTGTGGCATGGGTTCAATCCCTGGCCTGGGAACATCCACGCACAGCCAAAAACAAAAAGCAAAATGAACAGGAAAGAATAGGATTGCTGGATCAGCGCCAAAGAGTTTTCCAAAGCAGCTGTTCTATTTTACACACATCCACCAGCAATGGATGAGAGTTCCAATTCTTTCACGTTTTCGCTGACATTTGGTATTATCAGTCTTTTTCATTTTAGCCATTCTTTTTTTTTTTTTTTCAATTTTTTTTTTCAATTTTCAATTTTTTTTTTTGGTCTTTTTAGCTATTTCTTGGGCCGCTCCCGCAGCATATGGAGGTTCCCAGGCTAGGGGTCGAATCGGAGCTGTAGCCACCGGCCTACGCCAGAGCCACAGCAACGCTGGATCCAAGCCGCATCTGCAATCTACACCACAGCTCATGGCAACGCCGGATCTGTGAACCCGCTGAGCAAGGGCAGAGACCGAACCCGCAACCTCATGGTTCCTAGTCGGATTCGTTAACCACTGCGCTACGATGGGAACTCTCATTTTAGCCATTCTAATGGGTGTGATTTGGTACCTCATTGTAGTTTTCATTTGTGTTTCCTTATTGACAAATGAGGCTGAGCACATTTTTACATGATTATTGTCTATTCGTATGTATTCTCTTGGGAGGTATCTGTTGAAGTGTTTTAAAACTGGCTGCTTGGTTTTTTTTTTAAATGCTAATTTTTTGAGGTATAATTTACACAGATGCATCCATTTCTGTGCAGAGTTCCCAGATTTTTCACAAATGTTTGTACCTGAATAGCCACCATCACAAGCAAGATGAAGGATATTTTATCATCTCTCCAAGTTCTCTAAATGCCTCTTCACCACCAGTCTTCATTCTCCCTTCTCACTCCTAGCCCTGGGCAGCCACTGGCGTGCTTTTGTCCTTATAGATTAGTTTTGCCTTTTATAAAATCTCAGATGAATGGAATCACACGATATGCACTCTTTTGTGTTTGACTTTTTTGCTCAGCGTATTGTTTTACGGTTTCATCTTTCTTTTCTTTCTTTTTTTTTTTTAAATGGCCACATCCTCAGCATATGGAAGTTCCCTGGCCAGGGATTGAATCCAAGCTGCCGCTGTGACCTATGTCACAGCTATGGCAACACCGGATCCTTTATAACTCACTGCGCTGTGCCAGGATCGAACCCTCACCTCCACAGTGACCCTAGATACTGCAGTTGGATTCTTAGCCCACTGTGCCACAGAGGGAACTCCTAGAGTTTTATCCATTTAATTGTGCGTATCAGTATATTTTTCTTTATAGCTGGACAGCATTCCTTCGTATGGACATGCCACTGTTTGTCTATACCTTCGCTAGCTGATGAATAGTAGTACATCAACTAGTGGGTTTGTTCCCAGCTTGGAGCTACTTTGGTGAAGGTTCTATGAACATTTGTGTTTAAGACTTTGTGAGGATATATGTTTTCATTTCTCTTGCATAAAAACCTAGAACTTGAATACTAGGTTGTATGTTTAATGTTATAAGAGTCTACCGTACTTTTTCCCAAAGTGATTATACCATTGTACATTCCCACTTTCAATGTATGAGAGTTCTGTTGCTCCAATATCTTCTCAACACTTTGTATTGTCGATAATTTTAATTTTAGCCATTTTAGTGGGTGTGTAGTAGCATCTACTTGTAGCTTTAATTTGCATTTTCTGGAGTTCCCGTTGTGGTGCAGTGGGAACAAATCCGACTACGAACCGTGAGGTTGTGGGTTCGATTCCTGGACTCACTCAGTGGGTTAAGGATCCAGCGTTGCTGTGAGCTGTAGTGTTGGTTGCAGATGGGGCTTGGATCTGGCGTTGCTGTGGCGGTGGTGTAGGCCAGCAGCTGTAGCTCCGATTAGACCCCTAGCCTGGGAACCTCCACATGCCTTGGATGCAGCCCTAAAAAGCAAAAAAAAAAAAAAAAAAAAAGTACACAGGAGTTCCCATGTGGCTTAACACTGGATTCTTAACCCACTGAGCAAGGCCAGGAATCAAACCCGCAACCTCATGGCTCCTAGTCAGATTCGTCTCTGCTGCACCCTGAGACGGGAACTCCCTGTGTTACTCTTTAATAACTTTCTCTGCCTCAAATTTGTGAAACTATTCTCAAATGATTTCACCTAGATGTTTTATAATGTTAGCTTTTATGTTAGGGCCTATGACCCATCTCAAATTGATTTTTGTGTATGGAATGAGGTAGGGGGTTGAGGTTCATTTTTTCCCCCATGTCGAAGTCTAGTTGGACCAGCATAATTTGCAGAGAAGACCTCCTTTCACCACCCCTCCCCCCACACATGGACATGCCTTGCTGTCTTGTCAAAAGTAAGTTGTCGGTATATATTTGGATCTAGTTCTCTAATTTCTATTCTGTCCCATTCGTATTTTCATCTTTATGCAAATCTCTCACTAACTTAATTGTGGTGGCTTCATAAGTTCTGGAACAAGTAATGTGGGTTTTCTAAAAATTTTATACCCAAAATTGCTTTGGCTAGTTTAGTTCCTTTGCACATATTCTATATAAATTTTAGAGTCAGTTTTTCAGTTTCTATGAACATGGGATTTTTACTGTGATTGTTTTGAAGAATGAAAAGAATTAATTTCCTAATAATACCAGTTCTTTATAATACATGAACATGGTATGTTATTCCATTTTTTTAGGTCTTTCTTAATTTCTTTCATCAATGTTTGTCATTTTTGATTTAGAAGTTTTACATGTCTTTCGCTAAATTTGCCCCTAAGTATTTTTAAAATGCTGTTGTAGTTATTATTTTAAAATTTTCATTGAGCAATTATTTGCTACTAGGATATATAAATTCAACTGTTATATTGTCTTTTATCCTATGATGTTGCTAAATCTACTACAGTTCATATGTTTTCTATTTCATTGATTTCTACTCTTTATTATTTCCCTCCTACTAATTGTGTGTTTTTTACTCTAATATGTAGCTTCTTATAGTGGAGGCATAGATTAGTGGTTTAAATGTTTCTTCTCTAATATAAGCACTTAAAGATACAAATTTCCTTCTAAGTACTCCTTCAGCTGCATCTCATAAATTTTAATAAATTGTGTTTTCATGATCATTAATTTGGCAGGCGAGAATTCTACCACCGAACTACCCATTCCATTATCATTCAGTTGGAAATATTTTCTAATTTCTCTGATTTCTTCATAATCCATGGATTGCTTAAAAGAGTGTTTCTTAATTTCAAGATTCTTAGGGATTTTCTAGATTTTTTAATTGTTGACTTCTAATTCAACTACATTTCGTCAGAGAATCAAACTCTGAATTATTTTAATCATTTAAAAATCTTTGAGACTTGTATTATGGTTTAGTATATTTTAAAAATATCAGGTCAGGTTGGTTGATACTGTTATTTAAATTTTCTATATTTATTTATTTATTCATTTTGTCTTTTCAGGGCCTCACCTGCAGCATGTGGAGGGAGGTTCCCAGGCTAGGGGTAAAATCAGAGCCTATGCCACAGCCACGTAGGATCTGAGCTGCATCTGCCACCTATACCACAGCTCACAGCAATGCCAGATCCTTAACCCACTCAGCGAGGCCAGGGATTGAACTTGTGTCCTTATGGATGCTAGTCAGATTCCTTTCCGCCAAGCCACAATGGGAACTCTGAATGTTTTATATTTCTACTGATACATTGTTCACTTCTTTTATGAATTCCTGAGAAGACAATGCGAAAATATACTTTTATGGTTATGGATTTGTTGATTTCTCCTTTTGCTCTCAATTTTTGCCACATGCACTTTGAAATTATATTATTAGGTACACATGCATTGAAGATTGTTTTGTCTTTTTAGTGAATTGACCCTTTTTTCATTTTGAATTCTCTCTTTGCTTCTGGCAATTTTCTTCTATCATAATGTCTGCTTTGCCTAATAATAGTATAGCCACCCTAGCTTCTTATGATTAGTTTCTGCATGGTGTATTTTCTCTATCCTTTTATATTTAATCTTTGTCGTTAAAGTGTATCTCCTGTAGACAGTATATAGTTGGTCTTGCTTTTGTATCTAGTCTGACAATCTTTTTATTTTATTTTATTTTATTTTGCTTTTTAGGGCCACACCCATGGCATGTGGAAGTTCCCAGGCTAGGGATTGAATTGAAGCTACATCTGCTGGCCTGTGCCACAGCCACAGCCACGTGCGATCTGAGCTGTGTCTGCCACCTAACCGTAGCTCACGGCAACACTGGATCCCTGGCCCGCTGAGCAAAGCCAGGGATTGAACCCAAATCCTCATGGATACCAGTCAGATTCGTTTTTGCTGTGCCATGAAGGGAACTCCCAATCTTTGCCTTTTAATAGGAGTGTTTAATTCATTTACATGTGATGTAACTATTGATACACTGTTTCAAGTTTATCTTCCTTTTTTGTTCCAACTGTTCTTTGATCCCTTTTTTTCCTTGTTTTCTTTTGTATCAAGCAGGTACTTATTTCATATTTTATCTTATATCTTTTATTGAATTTTCTGCTGTCTCTATACTTTTGCAGTGGTTTCTCTAGGGATTAAATATGTATCCTGGGAGTTCCCATCGTAGCGTAGTTGGTAACGAACCTGACTAGCATCCATGAAGATGAGGGTTCAATCTCTGGCCTTGCTCAGTGGGTTAAGGATCTGGAGTTGCCATGAGCTGTGGTGTAGGTCACAGACGTGGCTCACATTTGGCGTTGCTCTGGCTGTGGTGTAGGCCAGCAGCTGTAGCTCTGATTTGACCCCTAGCCTGGGACCCTCCATGTGTTATGGGTGCGGCCCTAAAAAGGCAAAAAATAAATAAATAAAAATAAATTTGTATCCTTTTTTTTTTTTGTCTTTTTGCCTTTTTGGGGGGCTGCTCCCTCGGCATATGGAGAGTCCCAGGCTAGGGGGCTAATCGGAGCTGTAGCCACCGGCCTACACCACAGCCACAGCAACCTGGGATCCGAGCTGCGTCTGCAACCTACACCACAGCTCACAGCTATGCTGGATCCTTAACCCACTGAGCAAGGCCAGGGATTGAACCTGCAACCTCATGGTTCATAGTCGGATTCGTTAACCACTGCGCCACGACGGGAACTCCTAAATTTTTATCCTTAATTTATTATAGTCCACCTTGAATTCACAAATAGTGTAAGAACCTTTATCCTTCTCTCCTCTTATGTGCTATTGTCATATTTTACTTTTACATACACTATAAATCCTACAATGTATTGTTATAATTTTTTACAATGTACTGTTATTATTTTTTAGTTCTCGAGTTTCTTTCTGGTTCTTTTTCAGTTTTAATTTTTTTTCATCTTGAAATAACCCATGAATTCACCCATTATATTAATCTCTTCCTATAACTTACATATATGTATTCATTAATATATAACAGTTGATTTAATTTTCTTGTCTGTTGTCCAACAACTAGTGGTTCATCTGTGCATCTGTTTCTATTAACTATCAGTTTCCTGACTTTTGGTTACATGTTCTTCCTTCTTTTTTTTTTCTTTTTAGGGCCACACCCCTGGCATACGGAGGTTCCCGGGCTAGGGGTTGACTCAGAGCTACAGCCGCCGGCCTGCACCAGAGCCACAGCAGGATCCAAGCCGTGTTTGCGACCTACACAGCAAGGCCAGATCCTTGACCCACTGGTCGAGGCCAGGGATCGAACCCTCAACCTCATGGTTCCATGGTTTCCACTGCACCCTGACGGGAACTTCCATGTTCTTGCTTCTTTGCATGTTTCCTAATTCTTTTGTTTGGAGACTAAAGGGTAATATTTTTGATTTGTTTGTTTTCCAGAACATGCAAACCCACCCCTCTGTCTTGTAGCTGGAGTGAGGGGCTAAATCGGTCATATTCCTCCTTGAGTCTTGTTGGGCTACAGGCTTCGTTAGATTGAGAGTTTACTTATAAGCCCACCTGTCTTCCACCTTTTCTAGCTAGTCAGTATTTGAATTGGGAGGAGGCTGGATCAGAGTCTCAGATATTTTTGGCTCACTCTGCATTCTGCTCCTCAGGGCCCCCAAATCCAATCACTGTGATCATCATGACGCTGAGTGGGACCAAGTGACTTGTCTCTGCCTGCCTGCCCTTTCTTCATGACTCCTTCCTTGGCACACTTTTTGACAGGGCAGCATTGTTGGGCTGAGTAATTTATTTTTGCTTTTGAGGTTCTTTCAGATTCCACCTCATCCTGTCAGCCCACTCCGTGCTTTGTCAGTTTGGCTGAACTGGAACTATGTTTCCAAGAATTTCCTTCCCTTGCCTCTGGGTTAGTTTAGGCCACAAGAGGCATTTTGCACAAGACGTGGCAGATCGAAGTGAAGCTGCAGGTATATTGCTGGACATCTTGAAGGCTGATGAGAGCCCTGGGGACGCTTGCCCAGATGGCCAGCTCTCTAGCTCCCATGAGGTCCCCTTCATCTTCTCTGAGCTGCAGATCAACTGCACATCTGAGGCAAAGGCTGCTGACTTTTCCTGCCTATCATCCGGTTTGGAAAGTGTGAGCAGCCGTTGTGGATTCCAGTTTACCTTCATAAGTCCCAGTTGATCCTTGTGATTCCAGTTTGTCGTTTCCTTCATCCACATTCCATTTTCCTTTCTGGCTGCCAGTCTGGGTGACCTCTAGTGATTTCAGGCTTCATACTAGTTACAGAGGTGACTGCCTGTGGGCACTGTGCCACCAATGCCTCATATTGTGTAAGGTCAGACTCATGAGATGAATCCCTGACTCTGTGCCCTGCTTCTCTCATAGCAGCAGTGCCATCTCTCTGATCGACCCTGACTGCTACATGGTCAGCTAAGGCTAGGTTGGTTCCTCCTCACTCACCAAGAGCCTCTGCCCACAGGGCACGCTGCATGTACCCAGACCAGTTTCTCCATCCCTTCTCAGGTAGGGCAGCTGCAGTAGCCCTCTGCTCACCTGTGAAAGGCTCAGTTCATGAAGGCTCCCTCCCAACTTTGCTCCTTCCATAGAGAAGGATGGTTTTAATTTGTTTCCGGGTTTTCCTTGCTATTACCATGGAGTCACAAGTCTTTCACATCCTTCTACAACCTAAATGGCAGCAAAATTCTGGACAATGTACTCGAATGTGAGTGCGGGCCCTTCTCACCCCCCTTCTCCTTTCTGGGCTGGGAACACCCGTGGTGACTGCTGCTACAGGAGCTGCCTTAGACCTGGCAACAGAGCGCAGCCCCAGCTGTGGTACAGGGCAAGTGAGAGGAATAGGGAATTGCTCTATAAGCCCTGGACGGCTGACTTGCAGAGTTTTGATGTAGGAAACATAGACCTTGAGTGCTTAAGCCACGGACACGTTTTGTTTTGCTTTGTTTTGTTTTAACATTCTTTTCATGGAAATTTTATTTTATTTTTTTCCATTTTTTTAATTACTCAAATGAATTTATCACATCTATAGTTTTATAATGATCATAATAATCTGATTTCACAGGATTTCCATCCCACAGCCCAGGCACATACCCCCACCCCCCAAATTGTCTCCTCCGGAGACCATAAGTTTTTCAATGTCTGTGAGTCAGCATCTGTTCTGCAAAGAAGTTCCGTCTGACCTTTTTTCAGATTCCACATGTCAGTGAAAGCATTTGATGTTGGTGTCTCATTGTATGGCTGACTTCACTTAGCATGATAGTTTCTAGGTCCATCCATGTTGCAAAAAATGCTGGTATTTCGTTCCTTTTGATGGCTGAGTAATGTTCCATTGTGTATATGTACCACATCTTCTGGATCCACTCCTCTGTCGATGGACATTTAGGTTGTTTCCATGTCTTGGCTATTGCAAATAGTGCTGCAATGAACATTGGAGAACATGTGTCATTGCGAGTTGTAGTTTTCTCTGGATAGATGCCCAGGAGTGGGATTGCTGGATCAAATGGTAGTTCTATGTTTAGTTTTCTGAGGAATCTCCATACTGCTTTCCACAGTGGTTGCACCAATTTACAATCCCACCAGCAGTGTACTAGGGTTCCTTTTTCTCCACACCCTCTCCAGCACTTATTGTTTTTAGACTTTCGGATGATGGCCATTCTGGCTGGTGTAAGGTGGTACTGCAGAGTGGTTTTGATTTGCATCTCTCTAATAATGAGTGACGTTGAACATCTTTTCATGTGTTTCTTGGCCATCTGTATGTCTTCTTTGGAGAATTGTCTGTTTAGATCTTCTGCCCATTTTTTGATAGGCTTGTTTGTTTTTTTGGTATGGAGCTGCAGAAGGTGTTTATAAATTTTGGAGATTAATCCCTTGTCAGTCGCACTTGCAAAGATTTTCTCCCATTCTGTGGGTTGTCTTTTTGTGTTGTTTAGGGTTTCCTTTGCTGTGCAGAAACTTTGAAGTTTGATTAGATCCCATTTGTTTATTTTTGTTTTTATTGTCAATACTCTGATAGGTGGATCTGAGAAGATGTTGCTGTCGTTTATGTCAGAGAGTGTTTGGCCTATGTTTTCCTCTAGGAGTTTGATAGTGTCTGGTCTTATATCTAGGTCTTTAATCCATTTGGAGCTTATTTTTGTGTATGGAGTTAGGGAGTGTTCTAATTTCATTCTTTTCCATGTGGCTGTCCAGTTTTCCCAGCACCACTTATTGAACAAGCTGTCCTTTCTCCATTGTATATTCTTGCCTCCTTTGTCATAGATTAGTTGGCTGTAGGTGTGTGGGTTTAATTCTGGGCTTTCTATCCTGTTCCACTGATCTATATGTCTGTCTTTGTGCCAGTACCATGCAGTTTTGACGACTGTTGCTTTGTAGTGTAGTCTGAGGTCAGGGAGCCTGATTCCTCCAGGTCCATTTTTCTTTTTCAGGATGTCTTTGGCTATTCTGGGTCTTTTGTGCTTCCAAAGAAACTTTAAAATATTTTGTTCAAGTTTTGTGAAAAATGTCCTTGGTAATTTGATAGGGATTGCATTGAATCTGTAGATTGCCTTAGGGAGTATAGTCATTTTGATAATATTAACTCTTCCAATCCACGAGCATGGTATATCTTTCCATCTATTTGTGTCACCTTTGATTTCTTTCATCAGTGGCTTACAGTTTTCAGAGTATAGGTCTTTTGTTTCTTTAGGTAGGTTTACTCCTAGGTATTTTATTCTTGTGGATGTGATGGTAAATGGGATTGCTTCCCTAATTTCCTTTTCTGCTTTTTCATTGTTAGTATATAGAAACGCTGTTGATTTCTGTGTATTGATTTTGTATCCTGTGACATCGCCAAATTCGTGGATGAGCTCTAACAGTTTTCTGGTAGAGTCTTTAGGATTCTCTAGATATAGTATCATGTCATCTGCAAATAGTGATAGTTTTACTTCTTCCTTTCCAATTTGGATTCCTTTTATTTCTTTTACTTCTCTGATTGCTGTGGCTAGGACTTCCAGAACTATGATGAAGAGTAGTGGTGAGAGCAGACATCCTTGTCTTGTTCCTGATCTCAGCGGGAATTCTTTCAGCTTTTCACCATTGAGAATGATGTTCGCTGTGGGTTTGTCATATATGGCCTTTATCATGTTGAGGTAGGTTCCCGTTATGCCCACTTTCTGAAGGGTTTTTATCAGAAATGGGTGTTGGATTTTGTCAAAGGCTTTTCCTGCGTCTATTGAGAGGATCATATGGTTTTTATTCTTCAGTTGGTTAATGTGGTGTATCACAGTGATGGATTTGTGGATATTGAAGAACCCTTGCATCCCTGGGATAAATCCCACTTGATCATGATGTATAATCCTTTTAATGTATTGTTGGATGCAGTTTGCTAGTATTTTGTTGAGGATTTTTGCATGATGTTCATCAGTGAAATTGGCCTATAGTTTTCTTTTTTTGTGGAGTCTTTGTCTGGTTTTGGTACCAGGGGTGATGGTGGCCTCATAGAATGAGGGAGTATCCCTTCCTCTGCAGTTTTTTGAAATAGTTTCAGAAGGAGAGATGTTAGCTCTTCTCTAAATGTTTGATAGAATTCGCCTGTGAAGCCATCTGGTCCTGGACTTTTGCTTGTTGGAAGTTTTTTAATCACAGTTTCAATTTCAGTTCTTGTGATGGGTCCATTCATCTTTTCTATGTCATTTGGTTTAGTCTTGGAAGATTGTACTTTTCTAAGAATTTGTCCATTTCTTCTAGGTTTTCCATTTTATTGGCATATAGTTGCATATAGTAGTCTCTTATGATCCTTTGTATTTCTATGATGTCCGTTGTTACTTCTTCTTTTTCATTTCTAATTTTATTGATTTGAGTCCTCTCTCTTTTTTTCTTGATAAGTCTGGCTAGGGGTTTATCAATTTTGTTGATCTTTTCAAAGAACCAGCTTTTTGTTTCATTGATCTTTTCTATGGTTTTCTTTGTTTCTATTTCATTGATTTCTGCTCTGATCTTTATGATTTCTTTCCTCCTTCTAACTTTAGGTCTTGTCTGTTCTTCTCTCTCGAGCTGCTTTACATGTACAGTTAGCTTGTTTATTTGGGCTTTTTCTTGTTTCCTGAGGTGGGCTTGTATTGCTATAAACTTTCTTCTTAGAACGGCTTTTGCTGCATCCCATAGGTTTTGGAGTGTCGTATCTTCATTGCCATTTGCTGCTAGGTATTTTTTAATGTCCTCTTTGATTTCTTCTGTGATCCATTGGTTGTTTAGTAGCATGTTGTTGAGTCTCCATGTGTTTGTGTTTTTTGCAGTTTTTTCCTTGTTGTTGATTTCCAGTCATGTAGCGTTGTGGTCAGAAAAGATGCTTGATATGATTTCAATTTTCTTAAAGTTACTGAGGTTGGATTTGTAGCCCAGGATATGATCAATCTTTGAGAATGTCCCATGTGCACTTGAGAAGAATGTGTACTCTGTTGGTTTTGGATGAAATGTCCTATAAATATCTATTCAGTCCCTCTGGTCTAATGCTTCATTCAGGGCCTGTGTTTCCTTATTGATTTTCAGTCTGGTTTATCTGTCCATTGCTGTAAGTGGGGTGTTAAAGTCCCCCACTATGATTGTGTTATTGTCAATTTCTCCTTTTAAGGTTGTTAGCAGTTGCCTTATATATTGTGGTGAACCTGTGTTGGGTGCGTAGATATTTTAAATTGTTATATCATCTTCTTGGATTGATCCTTCGATCATTATGTAATGTCCTTCTTTGTCCCTTAAAATATTCTTCATTTTAAAGTCTATTTTGTGTGATATGAGTATTGCTACTCCAGTTTTCTTTTGATCCCCGTTTGCATGAAATATTTTCTTCCATCCTCTCACTTTCAATTTGTATGTGTCCCTAGAAGTGAAGTGGGTCTCTTGAAGACAGCATATATTGGGGTGTTATTTGTATCCATTCAGCCAGTCTATGTCTTTTGGTTGGGGTGTTTAGTCCATTCACATTTAAGGTAATTATTGATATGTATGCTCTTACTGCCATTTTATTAATTGCTTTGGATTTGTTTTTGCTGCTCTTTTTCCTTTCCTTCTTCTCTTGTTCTTTTCTGCCTAGAGAAGTTCCTTTAGTATTTGTTGTAAGGCTGGTTTAGTGTTGCTGAATTCTCTCAGCTTTTGCTTATCTGTGAAGGTTTTGATTTCTCCTTCAAATCTGAATGAGAGCCTTGCTGGGTGGAGTAATCTTGGTTGGAGGTTTTTTTCCTTTCATCACATTGAGTATATCATGCCACTCCCTTCTGGCCTGCAGGGTTTCTGTTGAAAAATCTGCTGATAACCTTATTGGGGTTCCCTTGTATGTTATTTGTTTCTTTTCCCTAGCTGCTTTCAAGATTTTCTCTTTGTCTTTAATTTTGGTCAGTTTGATTAGTATGTGTCTCGGGGTGTTCCTCCTTGGGTTTATTTTATATGGTACTCGTTGTGCTTCCTGGATTTGAGTGAGTGATTCCTTCCCCATGGTAGGGAAGTTTTTGGCTATTATCTCTTGGAATATTTTTTCTGTCTCCTTCTCTCTCTCTTCTCCTTCTGGAACCCCTTTAATATGGATGTTGGGGCGTTTCACGTTGTCCCAGAGTTCTCTGAGACTCTCTTCATTTGTGTTCAATCTTTTTTCTCTTTTCTGTTCTGCATCCGTAATTTCTTCTAATCTGTCCTCCACCTCGCTTATTCGTTCTTCTGCCTCCTGTATTCTGCTGTTAGCTGCTTCTGGTGAATTTTTTATTTCAGTTATTGTATTTTGCATCTCTTCTTGTTTAAGTTTGATATCTTGTATCTCTTTGGTCAGTGTTTCCTGTAAGTTATCCATCTTTGCCTCCAGTTTATTTCCAACGTCTTGCATCATCTTCAGCATCGACAGTCTAAAGTGTTTTTCCTGGAGACTGAGAATCTCCTCATTGCTTAGCTGATTTTCTGGGGTTTTTCCTTTCTCCCTCATCTGAGTTATCATTCTCTGTCTTTTCATTTTTATAGGTTTTTGGTGTGGTGTCCTTCTTACAGATAATAGGGTTGTAGCCTCTCTTACTTCTGATGTCTGCCCCCTTGTGGCTGAAGTCAGTATGGGGGCTTGCTGTAGGCTTCCTGATGGGAGGGGTTGATGCCTGCCCACTGGTAGGTGGAGCTGATTCTAATCCCTCTGGTGGGTGAGGCTTAGTCTCTAGATGGGATTAGAGGCTGCTATGTGCCTGAGGGGTCTTTAGGGAGCCTGTTTACTGAGGGGTGGGGCTGTGATCCCACCTGGATTGTTGTTTGCCCTGGGGCTTCTCAGCAGCTGACTGACGGGTGGGGCCAGATTTTCCCAAAATGGCCACCTCCAGAGAAAGGCAGCTGCTGAATATTCCCGAGAGCTTTGCCTTCAATGTCCTTCCCTCACAACAAGCCACGTTCACCCCTGTTTTCCCATGATGTCCTCCAAGAACTGTGGTCAGGTTTGACCTAGGTTCCTGTGGAGACCTCGCTCTGCCCTGGGACCTAGTGCACATGAAAGTCTGTGTGCGCCTTTTAAGAATGGGGTCTCCGTTTCCCCCAGTCCCGTGGAGCTCCTGTGCACAAGCCCCACTGGCCTTCAATGCCAGATGTTCTGGGGCTCTTTCTCCCTGTGCCAGATCCCCACACATGAGAGTTTGATGTGTGGCTCAGAACGCTCACTCCTGTAGGTGAGTCTCTGTAAGCCAGTTAGTTTTCAGTCTGTGGAGCTTCCCACCCAGGAGGTATGGGGTTGTTTATATCGAGAAATCGCCCCTCCTACCTCTTGATGTGGCCTCCTCTTTTTCTTCTGGAGTAGGATATCTTTTTTAAGGTTTCCAGTCCATTTGGGTGAAGAGCGCTCAGTCTTTAGTTGTGAATTTTGTTGTTTTTAGGAGAGAAGTGGAGCTCCAGTCCTTCTATTCCTCCATCTTAATCCAAGATCGCAGGAAGTTGTTGCTGAACAAGGATGAGACCCAGATGTCCCAGCTCCAATCCTGGCAAAGGAGGACCCAGGGCAGCGTCTGTTGTCCTTAGGTAACTGTAAAGCACACCAGGGTACTTCCTTCGTGCTTCGCTGTTTCACTTGCACACAGGGTGTCGCGTGGAGAGGCCTCACACACAGCATGAAATGGCCGGCCCACCACCTCAGCTCCACAGAAGCGCTGCGCACGCACCTCCACGTTGTTTTCTGATTTATGCAGCCAGACTTCTTTTGAGGGGATAGAACCAGCTTCTGGGATTTCGAGGGGCTCCTCATGGTGGGTAGTAAAGAGGAGAATGATAGAAGCTGGGACAAGCCAGAAGGCGCTTCAGAAGACAGGCTAGTTGGGGAGGGGAGAGGAAGCAAAGGTAACTAGTCTAAGGCCCGGGTGGCTGCGGTGGGAGGGGGCTGCAAGGAGAGGATGCACATTATTTTGGGGGCAGCCTTGGTATGAGTTGTGTGATGTAGCTTCCCTTTGGAGATGTCCCAACGAGGCCTTCTCTGATGGGCCTACATTTCTTTCCAAAGCTGTAAGGAATTGGATCTGGGTTTCCTTTTGATGTAGCCTTGTGCTGAGATGAGCCTAGAGAATCCCAGTGTTATTTAGCTTCCAGAAAACAGTCTGAAGGGAACCCTAGGACTGGAGATGACTGGGTTACAGAGCGTCGCCTGGGTGGTTCTGCAGCCTCAGAGTCACAGAACTTCCAATCCGGAAGGGTCCTGGGCAGCCATCCACCTACACCCCCCAGTTGTGGATGGAGGCAGTGTCTGCCTGGATTGGGACTCCCTCTCATTGCCCATTTTCTCCTGAGGACCAGGTGGATGAATGGCAGGACTTCCCACCTCAGCTTCTACTAGGAACCTGTCTCATCTCAGCCTAACAATGAGCCAGCAATCAACAGTCAATCTTATCTATAACTGCCATTCCCAAATGGGAATTCAGCTTTGTGAAGTTGACAAATAATGACTTTTGGAGGTCCCTTTGTGGCTTAGCAGGTTACGAATCTGACTAGTATCCGTGAAGAAGCCATGCAGACATGGCTCAGATCTGGTGTTGCTGTGACTGTGGTATAGGCTGGCAGTTGCAGCTCCAATTTGACCCCTAGCCTGGGAACTTCTATAATGCCACAGGTGCGGCCCTAAAAAAGCCAAAACAAACAAACAAACAAACAAAAAAACCTTTGATCATTTTTAGGATCTTCATTGAATGACTGCAATGGAAGGGAAATGCCTTGGCCAACGCAGAGGAGGGAACTGACTCCTCCAGGAGCATACAACCAATAGGGCCTGGGCTGGCATTAGAACCTACGCTCACAGCTCATGATCCAGAGCACTTCCCACTACCCCGACATGAGGTGGTGTGGAGCAAGGGAAATGACAGTAGAAGCCAGATAGACTGCCTTTTTATACTGGCTTCTCTCTGAATTATTGTTGACCTTTTTTCCCACCCATCTGGAGGCTTTCTTCTCCTTGGTGGCAGCAGAGGGATGAAAGGCACTTGTAGCAGCAAATTCACCCCAACCAGAAAAACAAACCACCATCTCTCAGTCCCTGGCTTCCCTTCCTGGACTGATGGTCCCAGGTAGAACAGATGAGGCAACATGACGTCATAGAAATATTTTGTTTATCTCAGTGGTTCCCAGTGGAAGGGGGGCAATTTTACATTCACACCCCTCCTTTTCTCTGCTTGCCCTGGAATATTTGGCAGTGCTTGGAGACGATTTTGTGTGTCACAACCAGATCGGTTGGGGATGGGACTGGAGAATGCTACTGACATCGAGTGCGAGAGGCCGGGAATGCTGCTAAATATCCTACAATGCACAAGGCAGCCCCAAGGACAAAGGATTATCCAGGCTGAACTGGTAATACCCTGGTAGCTTAACCATGACCAAAGCAATGAGAAAGCTATCCAGTCTGTGGTACCAAGGAGGCGCCAAGCACACAGGCTCAGTACAGGCCCTTTCACCGACAGCTAAATCCATCTCTCATCTCATCCTAATCATTCCCCCAGGGTCCCCCAACCCCAAGTGTGGAACTGCAAAGAGCTTTCCAAACTGTAATGTACACATGACTCATCCAGGGATCTTGTTAACATGCAGATTCTAGTTCAGTGAATCGGATGGGGTCCGAGAGTCTGCATTTCTAGCATCTTGATGCTGCTGGTCCCCAGATGAGATTTGAGTAGCAGAAAGACCAAGTGCTGCTCTTCCTCTAATAACTGGTTACTTCTTGTTTGCTTTTTTTTTTTTTTTTTTTTTTTTGTCTTTTTGTCTTTTGTTGTTGTTGCTATTTCTTGGGCCATTCCCGCGGCATATGGAGGTTCCCAGGCTAGGGGTCCAATCGGAGCTGTAGCCACCGGCCTACGCCAGAGCCACAGCAACGCAGAATCCGAACCACGTCTGCAAGCTACACCACAGCTCATGGCAACGCCGGATCGTTAACCCACTGAGCAAGGGCAGGGACCGAACCCGCAACCTCATGGTTCCTGGTCGGATTCGTTAACCACTGCGCCACAATGGGAACTCCCTTCTTGTTTGCTTTATTGTATCCCTACCATGTGGGGCAGGAGGGGGGGGGTCAACTGTATCACTGACATGCTGAGGGTGGCATGTTTTGTCACTGGCATACCCTGGAGAGGGGCAGCCGAGTTCAGTCACAGCTGGACCCTCTGCTCCACTGGCTGCGTTCCAACTTGGCTCACTTCATCCCGAGGTTGTAAGAATGTGAACAGAAAGCCCAGGAGATGTGATGCAGTAATGCCAGCCGGTTCCTCTGAGTTATTCTGTCAGTTTTCTCCAGTATTTCTTCTGAATGGTCTCATCATATTTCTTTTCCACTAACTCAACCTAATAAATTTCCCTCCTAAAATAAAACATTTTAATTTTGATGAATAGTACTTAACTCTCCCACCAAATAGCAGTATCTTTAAAACATCATATACCTCTATAAAAAGAAGCCTCCTACCACACCCTTAGCACATGATCAATAATCCCTGTTAACCAACATTGGTAGGTTACTCAGCCGCCTGAGCTTCACTTTCCTCACATGTAAAATGGAGCTAGGAGTTCCCCTTGTGATTCAGCAGGCTAAGAACCCGACATAGTGTCTGTGAGGATGCAGGTCTGATCCCTGGGCTTGCTCATTGGATTAAGGACCCACTTTATTTTTTATTTTTTATTTTTTTGCTATTTCTTGGGCAGCTCCCATGGCATATGGAGGTTCCCAGGCTAGGGGTCGAATCGGAGCTGTAGCCGCCGGCCTACGCCAGAGCCACAGCAACGCGGGATCCCAGCCGCGTCTGCAGCCTACACCACAGCTCACGGCAACGCCACGACGGGAACTCCCAGGACCCACTTTAATTTGACCTCTGGCCCAGGTATTTCCATATGCCGCAGGTGCAGCTGTAAAAATAAAAATAAAAGAAAATAAAATGGAGCTAATAGTTCTTACTTTGCAGTGTGGTGGGCATTACCTACATTCATGCTATTTTCCTCTTGTTATCTGATCTGTCTTTATCAGATATGGTAAGATGACAGATGTGGAAACATTTGCCTTGAAAGAAGAATTTATTTATTAACCTGTTATGGCTCAGTGGTTAACAAATCCAACTAGGAACCATGAGGTTGTGGGTTTGATCCCTGGCCTTGCTCAGTGGGTTAAGGATCTGGCGTTGCCGTGACCTGTGGTGTAGGTCACAGATGCGGCTCGGAACCCACGTTGCTGTGGCTCTGGTGTAGGCCAGCAGTTGTAGCTCTGATTAGACCCCTAGCCTAGGAACCTCCATATGCTGTGGGTGCAGGCCCTAAAATGACAAAAAAAAAAAAAAAAAAAAAAAAAGAAGAAGAATTTATTCTTCACAGTTCCCCAAAGAAGGGGGCACACCATGCCATGCAGGGCCACATGGGGAAGCACCTAGGGGGGTCAGGAATGAAGGCGTTAGGGGAGACCCTGGCCAAAACCTTTATTGTGGTTTCCACGGGAAGGAATGGGCAGGCAGAGCAGGCAAGTTAGAGCAAGTTTAGAATTGTATGGTTTGAATAACATCAGTGGGCTCTGGGCTATAAGGGTGGTCTCCAGATGTCTGGCACCTGGCCTGGGGGTGAGTTAGGGCAGTGGAAAGATTAGCGTGGCATGAGAAAGCTAGATCAAGCAGGTGCTGGAGGTATGAACTTTAAACTGGTTGGTTTGCATAGGAATGGCGTGTGAAGGCTAGTTGTTTGCTGTCTTCAGGAATTAGCCAGCCCTGGGTGGGGCAGTCCCTCCAGTATCAGCAGGGCCCCAGATGTCAAAGCATTAGAAAACACAGAAAATAAAAAATAAAATAGGGAGTTCCTCTTGAGGCTCCGTGCTGATGGACCTAACTAGTATCCATGAGGATGTGGGTTCAATCCCTGGCTTCACTCAGTGGTTTAGGATCTGGTGTTGCTGTGAGCTGCAGTGTAGGTCACAGATGTGGCTTGGATCCTGTGTGGCTGTGGCTGTGGTGTAGGCTGGCAGCTGCAGCTCCGATTTGACCCCTAGCCTGGGAACCTCCATATGCCAAGGGTGTGGCCCTAAAAGGAACAACAACAACAACATGGTGTCAAGCATGGCCTTGATCCTTGCCTTCCCTCCCCATGTGGTCTACTCCTCACCACCTCAAGTGAAGAGACAACTTAGGTAAATGTGGTGACTTCCAACCAGATGGCTGCCCCAGGTCTTCCTCTGGAAGACTCTTTTCCTGCTGCCTCTTCTTTGTAGGAGGTCAATGACAGTGCTGCTTCCAACTCACAGAATTTCCAAATGGCTGTATAATCACAGACCCATGTAACCCTGGGGCCTGACGCTCACAGGAAGAGGAGACAAGTCCCAGATCCTTGCCTCGGTGAAGCCAAAAGACTGCTTCTGCCTTTCCTTTTCATGCTGGTAGAATGAGGCTAATTTTGACTTCCCAGCAGCTCTGCTTCCAAGCGAATAACTAGAAGCAGCAAGCAACAGGATTGGGACCTGCTGGTGCAGTTAGAAATAAATTGCACGGGCATGGATTCCAGAGGAGTGCTGCCCTTTGTGGGAGAGGAGAAAGGGGAGGTGGGTACTGAGAACAGACTAATCTTCATCCTGCCTTCGTGCTCGGGCTGCTTCTTGGAAGGAGGACTCACAGCACCACAGAACTGCCTTCCCTGGGAAGTTCAAGCTCAAGAGATGCAATGCAGGAGAGCCAGCAAACAGTCATTTGAGGATGGCAGGGGAATGTGGAGGCTGGTGGGGCAGGTGTCATTATTTCCTTGGAGCTCAATGGGATAGTCAGGCTGCTGGGCTCCCTGTCTCCAGCTGCCCTGGGGGAGAGGGCGCCTGCATCCAATACAGTGGTTTTGGTTGCAGTGAACAGATGAGCCAGCCTAACGTGACTTCAGGGTTGTCTGACATTGCACTTCATAAGGTCATCATGGACCCTTGCTCCTTTCTACCCCTCTCTTCTTATCCACAGCGTCGGTTTCATTCCAGGCTGGTTCCCTTCTTTATAGGCTTGCTGCCAGCAGCAAGCTGGGCTACCTTCTTCCTCATTTATTTTAGGAAAAGACAGAAGCTTCCTAGTCTTGTTCTTCTTCTTCTTCTTTTTTTTTTTTCTTTTTGGGGCCGCACCCTTGGCATATGGAAGTTCCCAGGCTAGGGGTCGAATCAGAGCTGCGGCTGCTAGCTTATACTACAGCCACAGCAACGCCAGATCCGAGCAGCATCTTTGACCTACACTGCAGTTTGCAGCAATGCCGGATCCTTTAACTCACTGAGCCAGGCCAAGGACTGAATGTGCATCCTCATGGATACTAGTCATGTTCTTAACCTGAGCTACAATAAGAACTCCTAGTCTTGTTTTTAAAAGTAGGGAAGCATAGGAAATGAAGTCCCCAGGAGACTTCTTATCATGTCTCATTGGCTAGCACCATTCCCCAGACCCAGGGGAATGGCACATGTTGACCAGCTTAGCCCTGCGCTGACTAAGTGGGGCCCACCTGGACTGAACACAGTGGCCACACAGTGGGAGAGAGGGATGGATGTTGGGGCGTTAACCACCCTGTCTACTGCAGCATCTTACCACTGGAACCAGGAGACGTGGGCTCAATCACTTGCTAGCTGCGTGACTTTGGGCAAATGGTATAACCCTTCTGAGCCTCTGCTTCTACATTTTTTTTTTAAATGGGAGAAAAATGTTTTACTTGATTTTCAGACTGTGAGGACTAATGAGGAATTGGGTGTAAATCTCTTGTAAGTTGCACATGTAAAGGATCTGGACATGTCTCCTGACCAGCTCCTTCCAGATACGTTCATCAGACCGATCTCTGCCTCCTAAGGGGTGATGGTTCTTCAAGATGATGCTGAAGCAGAGAGCAGATGGGTTTACAGTTGAGAATGAATTAATGGCAAAGTAAGAAGCCTAGAGAAGTGGCAAGAGTCCAGGATGTGATGCTGTGTTCTTCTTTGTGATGCTGCTGCTAATGTGAACTTCGATCGTTTGGTTTGGGTGGTGTCCCTGAGGCGTCTCCATTTTCACAGTGAATGTTTTCTCCATTGGCATTTTGTGGGGAAGTCTTTGAGACTATGTAGATATCTTGTTTACGCTCAGATTTTTATCCACAAGTTTTAGCATCCATTAATGATTCTTGCCTGAATTATTGTTATTAATTACTGCTATGATGCTTACCAAATTGTGATTGTCTAACTCTATCATTTCCTATTTTTTTTTTTTAGCCTCTGTCTCAGCTTAAATCAAAGAACCTGGGTCTCATTCTTGGTCTTAAATGGGGGCATTTTGGGTTTTCGGTATCCCAGGGAACTAAACTCCTGACACCTCTGCCTCCTCCCAGACCTGCAGCCAAATAGCTTCAAGCTTCAGTGCATTTTTCAAGTGTTATTTTCTTGAGTTTTGATCCTTGGAGATATTTACTTTGTTTTTTTTTTTTTTTTTTTCATGTGGGTGTGCCTTTATGATGTTCTCCTTTAATTTTTGTTTGGTATTGCTTTGAGTTTGGGATTGGGGCATGGTGCTCAGTGCAGGTGCTTGAATGACATCTTGTCTGGGTTCCATTAAAATAAAAGGGCCACACCTTTTTATTTTAAAGGTAGTGCTTGTCCAGAGGGGTGCTTGGCCAACAAAAAATTATGTCCTATTTTCGCCATATATGCCAGGGCAGCAAGAGAGGAATGACAAATAGACCACTGGGCGGGGATTTAAGAGTCCTGGGTCTTGTTTCCCAAAATATCCTCTTTCTGCTAACTTGCTGTGTGACATTGGACAAATGACTCAACTGCTCTGGGCCTCAGTGGCCTCCCCCTGAAAAATGGTGCTATTAGAACCAAGGTCCTTGGCAGCTCTAGAGTTCCAAGAGTCTACTGGGGGTAGTTTCAAACAGTGTTCTCTGTTACAGTTGGAAGGACTGTGGAGACTATTTGTTCAGTTCAGGCAAATGGTAAATGTATCGGCTGGTCTAATGAAATGAGTACATTTTTGCTCTAAATGTCATGGATGTTTATTATCAGATTAAACTACAGCAGACCTAATTTTAGCTCTTCCAATTCGAGTGGAGCAATGAAGATTAAATGTTAGGCATAATTAAAGATGCAGATGTAGTTATATTGAATTATAAACCTCATTAAGTGCAACGTCTCAGGAAGGCCCCTGAGACCAGCTACAAAGGACTCCTAGTCGCAACACTGCAGTTATTAAAATATTGTAAAGTAAATCTCACTCCAAAAATATTATGACTTGGATGGAAGGAGTTTTTAAAAGCATGGTTGGAGTTGGTTTCGTGGGTAATTTCCTTGCTCCATCTGCAGACAGTTGAGAAGGGAAAGCTTTTCCTCGGCATCACCACAGAAAGATTCCCTGGGGCTTGGCGCCCCGCCTCGACCTCCCAAAGTGGGCTCCAGTCTCCTGGGCCAGCAAGAAGGGCAACTTCAAGGTCAATCAGATTTCATTCCAGAGTTGGTAGCAAGGAGAGAGGGCAGAGATTTTCTATGGCCTGGAAGGCCAGGCCATGTATGTGTGTATATGTATATATATATATATACACATGTGCGCACACACACACACACGGTTATGGTTAGAGAGAGAGAAAGAAAGAGATAAGAAAAAGGTTCTCTGGGTGACTTTTCTTCCCCCCTGTCTGTAAAGATAATACATTATCATTTTACAAATTCCTACAATACAGAATAGGATAAGGAAGTAAAAAATTCAACCACTTCAAAATAATCACTGTTAGTATTTTGGTGCATGTATTTCTCCTTCCCTCCCTGTCCCTCAAATTCAACAAAAACAATAGACCCTAGAGTTTCCTGGTGGCTCAGTAGGTTAAGGGTCTGGCGTCACTGCTGTGGTATGTTTGTTTTTTTTTTTTTCATTTTTTTTTTTTTATTACTTGTGGTATGGTTTTGATCCCTAGCCTGGGAACTTCCACATGATGTGGGCACTGCCAAAACAAAAACAAGAACAAAACAGTAGATCCTGACTTAAAAGCTGTTTTTCCATTATTTTTTTTCATTTAACATGAAGTAGACATCTTTTTATGTCAATGTTGATATACATTAAATGGCTGATGACATTCCACTGTGTGGATTTTATTTTTATTTTTGTCTTTTTGTCTTTTTAGGGCCACACCTGCGGCATATGATCCCAGGCTAGGCGTCCAATCAGAGCTGTAGCCACTGGCCTACACCAGAGCCACAGCAACCCCAGATCCGAGCCGTGTCTGTGACCTACACCACAGCTCATGGCAACACCAGATCCTTAACCCACTGAGTGAGGCCAGGGATTGAACCCGCAACCTCATGGTTCCTAGTTGGATTCGTTTCTGCTGCGCCATGATGGAAGCTCCTGGATTTTATTTTTAAAAACCAGTCCACCATTGTGGAGCCTTTAGATCATTTCCAGAAAAATTTTCTTAAATCTATTGTAAATAAATAATACTGTAAGGGACATCCTTATTCACACATCTTTGCATCTTTGTTGGATTAGCTCCTTAGAATAAGTTTCTGAACAAGAGATAGGCAGCGTCAGTTATCTACCAACCTAATAATGCTGTGTAATGAGAGTCTGCGGGTTGGCAGTTTAGGTGATGCTCTGCTAGGCTGTTCTGGACTTGGCTGGGCTCACTCATTTGTCTGTGGTCAGCTGTAGGTTAGGTGATCTCCGGTGACCTTGCCTGGGACAGCTGAGGGTGGCTCTGCTTAGCCCCATGGTCCAGATGTGTTGTCAGGGCAAAAGCAGAAGAACAAGAAGCAAAGCAGAAACAAGCAAGGGCTCTTTCAAGTGTCTGCCTGAGTCAAGTGTACTAACATCCCATTGGCCAAAGCAAGTCACGCGGCTGAAGTCAACCTCAGGAAGTAAAGATGGGAAGAGTCACAGAGTCACCTTTCACAAGGCTTGGATACAGGATGGGTGAAGATTTGGGGTCCTTGATTTACTCTCTCCCCCATAGGCAATCAAAGCACATGTACATTTAACATTTTGATACATATTAATAAACTGTCCAGCAAATGGGACCAGCTTACACAGCCACCAGTAATGATGAGCTACAATTTGTGGAGTTTGTAGTTAACCGGCCCAACTTCTGCTTCCCAATGGGCAGGCTGCTCAAGGCGACCCACCTCTCTCCTCACTGTCCCTTGGGCATCTCATGCTGGTCTCTCCTATCTCAAGTGTTCTTCCTCCCTCTACCCTATGTCCTACCCACCATATATCCAAACCCTGCACATTTTTCAAGGCCCTCCTCTGTTGCCTCTGCAACTCTCAGGGATTTGCCTTCTTCTGAGCTGCTCTGGAGCAGGTACGTGACCAATTTGTTCCAGTGTGCCCAAGATTTTACTGGTTTTAAAACATAAAGTCCAGGAGTTCCTGATGTGGCGCAGCAGAAAGGAATCTGACTAGCATCTATGAGGACTCAGGTTCGATCCCTGGCCTTGCTCAGTGGGTTAAGGATCTGGCATTGCCCTGAGTTGTGGTGTAGGTCGCACGTGTAGCTCAGTCTCAAGTTGCTGTGGCTGTGGTGTAGGCCAGCGGCTACAGCTCCGATTTGACCTCTAGACTGGAAAATTTCATATGCTGTGGGTGAGGCCCTAAATAGACCAAAAAAAAAAAAAAAAAAAAAAAAGAAAAAAAGAAAAAAGAAAAAGAATCATAAAGATAGATAATGTTAAAGTGGGAAGGCTTTTCAAAAATGTTTTAATTCAATACCCCTATTTTACTTTATTTATTTGGGTGCATCTGTGGCGTGTGGAATTTCCCAGGCAAGGAATCAAACCTGTGCCATAATAGTAATCTGAGCTGCTAGGGTGACAACACCAGATCCTTAACCTGCTGGGCCACCAGGAAACTCCCCAACACCCTCATTTGAGAGATGAGCACCTTGGAGTTACTCCTAAATAAGCGACAGTCAGATGCTGTCAATTACAGCTGATAGTGCCCTCCCTGAGGGCACCTTCTTTCCCATGGTTGCCTACCAGCCCCTGCCTACCCAGAGGGCAAATTCCAGCTTCCATGCCATGGTCAGCCTATCCTCGGAGAAGGCTAGCTTTTGTCTCATTTTCCATCTCCTGGTCTCATCCTTGGGATGGTGTTCACTCACCTGGGCTATGCAGGTGAGGCCCAGAAGAGGGCCGACCTGAGGTTATCACTGAAAGATCCAGCACAGGTGGAGTCAGGTGCTGGGAGTGCATCGATAGTGGTCAGACTAAGGCTGTGGATGCACAGGTGTGCTGGGCTTGCCTCAGGTTGGGGCCTGGCATGTGATGTGTGGGCAGACACTTGGTTCAGGCAGGCCACGCAAAGCCCTGGACTACACCTGCCTTCTCTTAGGGTGGGAGGCAAGAAGAGGCGACCCCATGGGAGACACTGGTCCAGCGATCCCTTTGGTCAAATCCCTGCCACCTGGTTCTTCATCAGGCACATCTCATTGGGGTGATCCTTCCATCCTGGTGCTGGCTCAGCTTTGATCTGGGAAAATGAAAGGCCAGGCCGTTGGGTCCCCAGCTGCCATCTTTTGCCGTGAGAGTGAGACTTCGTGATCCCGCTGGCTCGCACACACTTCATTTCCCGGTAATTAAACAAGTGGAGATCAAAGCCGACAAATCTCCCCATCTCTCGGCTCAGCAGATGAAAGGTAAATATATCCAGCAACGGTTTTTTTTCCCCTCATTAAAAGTGAGATGTGAAATGTCTTCTCCTTACTTTGAAGAATACTGATAAGTTCAAGGTCACTCCTGATAAGATATTGGGTTTGACAACTTTTATTATTCCACACCAATTGTTAGTCTATATAAATTGGGCTAAGTTGAGGGGATTGCAGAGGCTAAATCATATCGAATAAGTCAGGAGACAAAGGAAAGTAAAGAAAGATACCAAGATAGTAGCTGGTCAGCACTGTGGAAAACTATACCTCGTGTATTATTTTCTCTTTGCCAGGCAGGTTTAAGGACTTGGGAGGCTGGTGTTTAAAATGGGCCCTGGAGTCCTACATACAGAGTACATACAGGCAGATGACCCAGTCCTTTCTCAGCTGGTCTCCAGAAAAGGCCATTTGATATCTGCTCTTTTCTTTGTTAACCAAAGAACCCATCCAGGGGTAGCCAGTCTGCCCAACCTGTGTCTACAAATGCCTGTTGGGTGTTGTCAGCCTCTTCATCGCAAAGACCAGATCTCACTCAAACAGTGGCCATTGGTATGATACGACAGGGACTCAGAATCAGAACAGTAATTCGAGCGCTGCCCAAGGAGCCCACAGAGCCCTCGGGAAGGAAGAAGATAGCCTCTCTGCTGCCCACTCTCTCCACGCTCCCCTGACTGCTGTCCCTGGCCTTGACACCCTCGCTCCTTCCTCTGGTCTTCTGCCCAGTCACCAGCTCCCAGGGCTGCTCTGAGGGCAGGCCCCCTCACACCCTCTCTGCTCACCTCCCTTGGTTTCCCTCTACAGTCCCTTGGTTTTGGACTCCAGAGAGAGGTCTGTCTCTAGCCAGGCTTCTGAGGAATTAGGTTTCTGGCCAGCCTGAGGGCTCCAGGCTGTAAGGGTGGTACCTTCTCTCCAGAGTCACATGGTAAAGAGATGCCAGCCCTGAGTTCTTATTGTGACTCAGTGGTAACGAACCCGACTAGTATCCATAAAAATGTGGGTTTGATCCCTGGCCTTGCTCAGTGGGTTAAAGGATCTGGCGTTACTGTGAGCTCTGGTGTAGGTCACAGATGTGGCTCAGATCTGGCGTTGCTGTGGCTGTGGTGTAGGCCAGCAGCTGTAGCTCCGATTTGACCCCTAGCCTGGGAACTTCCATATGCCTCACCTGAGACTTGCATCCTCCCCCCTCCCCGCCGCCTCCCAAAAAGAGAGAAATGCCAGTTGCCCCCTCAGCAGCAGATGTGGGTATGAGATTCCCCTCAGGGGGACGCTGGTTGTGTGAGGCTGTGATGGATGTTGTGAGGGGTGTCAGAGCAGGGCTGAGATGCTGATGGCTTGGGTTGGACCTTGGCTAACTTTTTATCAGCTGTTTTGTTTGTTTGTCTTTTTAGGGCTGCAGGGGTGGCATATGAAAGTTCCCAGGTCAGGGATCAGAGCTGAGCCATGCGCCTCAGGGCTGGATCCTTAACCCGCTGTGCCTGGCTGGGGATCCAACCTGCGTCCCCGTGCTCCAGAGACGCTGCCGATCCCACTGTGCCACCGTGGAAATTCCAAGCATGGGGATTTTATTTCCACTGTGCCTATGTCACTTCCTATTGGCCAGTGCTTGAGCCCACTCAAAGCAGGGTGTGCAGCTGGTGCAGTTCCTTTAACAGTGCTCGGAAGACACCATCCCCTGGGGCCGCAGAAGGGGATTCTCAGGCTTTCAGACTTCACCAGGGAGATCTTGTTTTTGGCTGGGCACCACCTGGGAGATTCCTGTGGGCTACAGCAGATGTCCCCCATCTGCAGATCCTGATTAAAACTATCCCCATAGCAAGGAAGTAGTGCCTTGCTGGGGCACGAGCATTTCATACCCTCAACATGGGGTTCCGTGTCAACGCTAAGCCCATCCCTCTGGGCATGCGTGATGGCTGGCATGTGTGGAAGTACTGCCTGGAGATCTCTTAGAAGACAAACTCTCTCATTATCAATACCCGAGAAGACAATTTGTCAGTCAACAAACACAGATTAAGCACCTGCTGTGTACCCCACACTGAACCTGGCATTGTGAAAGAGACAGAGGTGAATGAATGAGAGCTGCCTTTTCCCTAAAGAAGCTGCCATCTGCTGGGAGGGATAACTTTAAGCCAACAGGGAAACAACATGAGGAGTTCCTGATAGGATGAAATAAACGCCCTGCTACAGTTCCCAGTAAATCTGCTGTGGGTGGAGAGAATGCTTCACTGTAACTGAGGCAGCAGGGCAAGTATGAGGAGGCCTTGGAAGGGGGAGGATGCTCCAGGCTGATGGCCACCAGGAGTGAAGGTGCCGCAGGTGGATGAGGTGTGGTGTGGGTAGGGAAGGGTGGTGAATTTCTTGTGGCTGGAGCGCAGGGTGTGTGGACAGCGGACTGGGAGAGGAGGCTGAAGAAGTGAGCTGGGGCGAGGGGGTGAGGATCTTTGGTGTCAGGCCAAGAGGTTTGGACTTTATTCTGGATGCAAAGAGGAGCCGAAAGAGGGTTTTCAACGGGGTTTGTAGCATGGTTCTGCCTCTTTTTAGGAAGAAAGTGAGACAGGAAGAGAGCTAGGAAAGATGAGAGGCTCAGAAGATTGGTAAGATTAATCATTATTAGTTATATTTAAGAGAATCCTATTATGGGTTTTTTTTTTTTTTTTAAAGAAAGAATCATTATCAGATGCATCTTTATCTCAGATCCATACGGAAGTATTTACAATGACTCTATAATTGAACCCTGAACAGTGTTGGCCACCGGAAGACCTCAGAGCTGGGGCTTCAGTGGGGGCGATGGTGGAGTAGAGATTATTGGATGGTCCAAGGGAGGTGGGAAGCCCTGGACCAGGGCAGGACCTGATGAGGATGGAGTGGAGTGTGGGTGAAGGAGAAGATAAAAAGTAAAGCTGGTTAGACTCTGAGTCCATTTAGGGAAGGGGTCAGGTCTTCTTTTTCCTGCACAAGGTCTGGGGCATCCAGAAGGGGCCTGCTCCATCCACAAAAATCAACCATCTCCACCCCCAAGTCGTCTTTCTGCCGGGTGGTCCCTCCCTCTTCTTAGATCTATGGGAAGATAGAGCAGCTGGGTCATTTGGAAATCCTGTAATCAGCTGTCAGAACTGTGGCTCAGGATCTTGACCTTCAGTTGGCTTTGGCCATGGGCTTGTCAAATGGGTCCACTCTGTGAGGCTCCCGCACCATCAAGACAGAGTGAGCACCTGCCTTGTAGGACAGAGGCAGAGTGGCTTTGAATGTTCTGAGTTGGAACCGATGGGGACAGGGTGGGGGCATGGTTCTTCTTCAAGTGAGTCTGATGCCTTCCAAAGTTTGAACACTACTGGTTTGGGAAAATTTTTCTAAGGAAAAGGAAGGGTCTGTGTATTTAAACCCAAATATACTAGAGTTTAAAGGTTAAATGACCTTGAATACAAGGAGCCATTGGATTCTCTTTTCTTGTGGGAAACTGCCAAGAAATTTGAGTCCTTCCAGGTTTGTGCAAGAAATTGTTACATTTTTGTAAGTAATAAAGCCATGTGCATATGGAAGAGTCATGTTACAGGTAATAATTCCAATGAACTTGATTCTACCCTAGCTGTACACACTGAGTCTCTAGCTCTGTTATAAAACCAGCCAAGCTATTTAGGCAGTTCCCTTGAAGTAACTTGAACATGGTGGGAGAGGATCAAGTCCTCTCCCACCAGGTGGCGCCATGGGCTACCCAAGGTTCTGCTAGGCATCTGCCATCTTCCACCTGGAATCTCCTGGGTACCCTGGGATCAGCTCTATCACCCCCACTGAAGCCCAGGTTTGGAGGGCTTCCAGTGGCCAACACTATTTAGAGTTCAGCTGCAGCATCATGTAAATATTTCAGCATTTGACTGAGATAAGGGTGCATCAGATAAGGACTCTATTTGGAAAAAACACATCCAAATAGAATTATCATCCCTAAAATAAATTAGTAATGTTTTCTTTAAAAAAAATTGTTTTGATCGCACCCTTGGCATGTGGAAGCTGTCACAGGTATCGAACCTGTGCCTCAGCAATGACGATGCTAGATCCTTATCCCACTGCACCGCAGTGAAAACTCCAGTAATTTCCTAATAACATCAAATATCAAATGAGGTGTTTAAATTTCTAGTTATCTCCTAGATGTCCAACTTTTGAAATAGTTTGTTACTTTGAATCAGGATCCACAAAAAGTGGATCGACATTGTTCATTTGTCTCTTATTTGTCCTTCCTTTATTCTGCAATTACCCGCTCCGTCTCTCTCTTCCCTTTTGCAATTTAATCATACAAGAAACCAGGCCCTTTGACCTATGGGGCTTCCCCAGTGTGGGTTTTGCTGATTGTCGCTTCTTGGTGTCCTTCAACATGCTCCTTTGCTGTGTGTCCTGTATATCGGTAGTTGAATCTAGAGGCTTGATCAGATTTGAGTTCATTTGGGGGGAGTGGTGTGTGTGTCAGTGCTACTTCATAGGTGGTGTCGTGTTCTTCTTTGAGAAGGCACTTAATGTCTGGTCTTCTCTGTCTCCATCTCCTGTGATATGGGAAGACACAGAGGAACAATGCTGAAGGTCCATTCTACGTCTATCTTTGCTCTTTACCTATTAGCTCGGTTATTTCTATAACGAGAAACATCCCTCTGTCAACTCTTAGGTTCCTCAATGGCACAGTCCTTTTTGGAAAAATAGGTTAAATGCTTGACTCCTTTGCTTTAATTTTATCAGTTTTAAAAATAATGAATGGGTTCTCTAGCATCCTCCAATGGTAACCAGTTAATTTTTAGCATAATTAATGTCCTCATGGATTTAACTATATTTGGTGTGCTTTGATCCCTGGCAGTTATTACCTTTATTGATGCTCAGATTTTCTCAGCTTGGGCCAGTGGCCCTTGAGTCCTATGCTATGACTCTTTTCTTTCTTTCTTTCTTTTTTTTTTTGTCTTTTTTGCCATTTCTTGGGCCACTCCCATGGCATATGGAGGTTCCCAGGCTAGGGATTGAATCGGAGCTGTAGCCGCCGGCCTACACCACAGCCACAGCAATGCGGGATCTGAGCCTCATCTGTGACCTACACCACAGCTCACGGCAATGCTGGATCCTTAACCCACTGAGCAAGGATTGAAACCGCAACCTCATGGTTCCTAGTCGGATTCGTTAACCACTGTGTCACGATGGGAACTCCTGCTATGACTCTTTGATAGCTAAGTCTCATCTTGTCTATTTCCTATGCCAGTCCTGGGACCAATCATTTCTCCAGGTAGCCCTGGTTCCTTTCAGTAGGAGATGTATTTCAACAGCACTATCTGGGTGTGAGGGATGCTTATTTCCCTTGGGTTGGTGACTGTTTCTAGGCCTTCTTAGTGAGTAAATCTCAAAACTAGCTCTTTTGTTAGATATATAGTAGATCATAGGAGTTCCCTGGTGGCTTAGTGCATTAAGGATCCGGCATTGTCACTGCTTTGGGTTGCATTTGGTGTGGAGTGGGTTCAGTCCCTGACCCAGAGCTTCCACATGATGCAGATGTGGCCAAAAAAAAAGATAAAATTCATTATGAATATTTGCTGATACTTCCTATTCAAATTTAATGACGAGATTTTTGCCAGATTTCTTCTAACTTACACATCTGTCTCCTTTTTCTTATGTCAAGGATACAAGCATGATAAAATTAGAAAATCATAAAACCACTCATTTTCTTTATCTCACATACATACAGGGAAGTCTTGTGACTTAGACAGGTCATGTGAGTATTAAAAGGGGGCAGCAGGACTAGGAGCAGGCTGCCTGGCCTCAGAACTTGAGTCTTAATGAGCATTCACTAAACTATCTTTCTCTCACCAGCTCTGCTCTCTTTTAAGTTCTGTCCTGAATCCATGGGGCTGGCTGTGGGACCAACCAGTGTAAACAATAGATCCCACTCTTCTCACAAGTCTGTTGACTGGGCCAAGACCCTCCTTTAGGCTCCCTTTCCCATGGAATGGGTTCCCTGAAGACGCAATTTGACCATGATGCAAATACAGGTCTAGTGGAACCCATGTGGGTTTCCCTGGGCAAGTCTGTCCTCTCTTAGATCTCAGTGGGACTCTGCTTGCTTTTGTATGTCCCTCCCTCTCTCCATTTCTTCTATTCTCTCTCTCTCTCTCTTTTTTTTAATTGTTTATTTCTTTTAGGGCTGCACTGTGGCATATGGATGTTCCAAGGCTAGGGGTGGAATTGGAACTGCAGCTGCTGGCCTATGCCACAGCCATGGCAATGAGAGATCCTTTGAGTTGCATCTGCAACCTACACTGAAGCTTATGGCAATGCTGGATCCTTAACCCCCTGAGCAAGGCCAAGGATTGAACCCAAATCTTCACTGACACTGTGTCGGGTTCTTAACCCACTGAGCCACAACAGGAACTCCTTTCTCTTCTCTTTTCTTTTTCAAGACCAGGGCCATCCACTTCTCTATCCTTTGGGAGTCTTGACCTGAGAGGTTGTTGGGCTTGATGTGAGAGCTGAGGAATGATGTATTTCAGGATAGTGAGGGTCCCAGGTCCACGGCAAATGGAAGGAGCTCAGGATTCAGAGCTAGCTGACTTGATTTCCAGCCATTGCTCTGCCTTGATAGCCTCTCTGAGCCTTAGTTTTCCTCACTTTAAAATGGGATTGTCACAGGTACAAGGTGGGGTGATGATAAAGCCTCCTGGCAGGGTGATTGTGAGGATTTAATGGGGTCAGATATAGGGATAGGGCTGTGACTCTTTTGACTAATTGTTTTCCTAAAGGGAAAGCAGAAGCAGTTTAGATCTCAACCATCGTTTGTTGCTGGTGGCAAATTAGGACCAGAGCACCTGCTTGCCAAGGCTGAGAGGGAATTTATTTTGACTCTAACTGCCTGGGCAACTCAGCAGCCTGTGAGGTCCCCATGCACAATGGGTGTGCTGAGATAATAGCTCAAGTACTTCGTTAAAAGAGAAAAGCTCTCCACGTTTCCATTAACTCTCTGCATGGGGCAGTTTCAGCCCACTGCACCAGGTACCATTTACAGTTCAATTTCTCAGCCATGACGGACAGAAATACCTGACTCGCTTCCACTCCTCTCTGAGAACCACATGCATCCACAAACAGCAGAGATCATCAGCTCATTCCTCCCCGTTCTTTCCTGTTGATCCTCGCCCCCTCCTGATCTTTCTCCCCCTCCTGCTCTTCAAATGATAGAGCCATGAATGCATTTCACTCTGAATTTCAAAGGTCCCTAGAAGTACTTTCATTCACAGTGGGGACTGATGAGTTAATTTCTTAGGATATAAGCTGAGCACCCAGGAGCTGTTATAATTCCCTGCCCCCAACGCCAACATCACAAAGAATAGCACAGTAGCGCAGAATCTACCACTTGCATATGTTTACTTAATCACATTGGAATTCTCTTTGAACTTGACCCCAGGGGATAGAGATCACAGAACTGGCTGGTAGCTAAAATAATCCACTGAAAAAGAGTTCAGTGTCACACGAGAACTTCAGGGGCTGTTTGTGAAAAGCATGGAGCCGAGGTGACTTCTACACCATTTGATTCTGACGACAGGCTTACCCAGGGCTGGGACACCACCCACCTTAGGCTGTGGGTTGCAAAATGACTTGGAGGATATGATTTTCTTTTAAATGTGTGCTCCTACCTTGATTTTCCAAATAGCTTGCACTTAATGTGTCTGATCTCTAAAAGTGCAATGGGAAGGGGAACCTGGGCTAGACTCATCAAGGCAAGATGGTAGAGTGGATGGTACTGTCTATTCTTGGGGTCAGAGGGTGAGGGAAAACCTTGGAATCAAAGAGGTCAGGCTGGGCAGGCCCAATGACAAGCATAAGGGAGCACGGGGCAGGGCAGAGTGGGGCGGGGGTTAGATGTTGTGGTCTGTGCATACGGGTTGGAAAAAGAATTTTCCAGCATAGCCAGGTGAAGAGAAAGAAGAGTTTATTGAGATGAGAGATGCTGTTAGTGTAGGGGGATGACTTCCTGATAATCAGGTAGAGCCAACCCTAAGCTCACGGTCATGTCTGATCCTATAGCCCAGCGACAGCAATGTGGGATCTGAGCTGCATCTGTGACCTACACCACAACTCACAGCAACATCAGATCCTTGATACACCTGCTGATTGGTTGGGGAAAGAGGGGTCTTACAATACACTTGCTGGTTGGTTAGGGGCGTATAAGGGCCCTATAGAGGCAGGGGGGTGGGGGGAAGTCATTTACCTTTCCCAATAGGGATAGGAAGGAGTAGGCCAGGTTGCTTAAGGTGGGAGAGTGGGCATTACAATGAGATGGAAGGGGTGATGATAAGGGTGTGATAATTCTTGTCTTGGCCCGAGGCTTTGAGTTCTATCTCCTTGAAAAGGCCTTGAAGCCCCACAGTAGAGGAGACCAGAGCTTGAAATCCATAGCAGGATTCCATCAGTAGGTTCTTAGGGGGATCCACCTTATGAGACCAGGTAATGTTAATACACCCGTTTGGTGTATTCGATGGCACTTTGGTTCCAAGACCAAAACTGGCCACTGGGCCCAGACACACCAGCTCATTGCTGTGGCAAGTTCCTTGCCTGACACACGGTTTGGTTAGTGCAGGGGATGGCAAATCTGACCTGATAATTGTTTTTGTCTGGGCTGTGAGTTATACAAAAGAATGGTTTTGGTATTTTTAAAATTTCTTTTTAATGCTGCACCTGTGGCATATGAAACTTCCTAGGCCAGGGGTCACATTGGAGCTACAACTGTGGGCCTATGCCACAGCCATAGCAATGTGGGATCTGAGCCGCATCTGTGACCTACACCACAACTCAAGGCAATACCAGATCCTTAACCCACTGAGCAAGGCCAGGGATCAAACCTGCATCCTTATGGATACTAGTTGGATTCGTTTCCACTGTGCCACAATGGGAACTCTGGATTTTTGTATTTTTATTTATTTATTTTTGTTGTTGTTGCTATTTCTTGGGCCGCCCCTGCGGCATATGGAGGTTCCCAGGCTAGGGGTCGAATCGGAGCCATAGCCACCGGCCTACGCCAGAGCCACAGCAACGCGGGATCCGAGCCGCGTCTGCAACCTACACCACAGCTCACGGCAACGCCGGATCATTAACCCGCTGAGCAAGGGCAGGGACCGAACCTGCAACCTCATGGTTCCTAGTCGGATTTGTTAACCATTGCGCCACGACGGGAACTCCTGGATTTTTGTATTTTTAAATGGTTAGTATCAATGAAAAATTAATCAGTAGTCAATCTAGGAAAGAAATGGAAAAATTTCATTCAACTCAACCTGAGGATTATAACCTGCAAGACACTCTTTCAGAAAGCTCTGAGGACTGTTTTGCCTGTGAGAGGTCAAAGCACAGTTATACAGTTTGGAGACAAAGGGTTATACGCCAAATGACATATTGACAATTTATACACTCCAGATCCAGGTACAAAGCAGAAGTAGGTCATCAAGATCCCTTACAGGATTCAGAAAGAAGGTTATCTTCTAAGGAGGTAAGGGTCACTGTGACCCCTTACAAGATTAGGAATGAATGTTATCTCCTAAGGAGGTCTGGTTAATACAGATGCACAATACACACTAAAGGGGAGGAAGGAGGCCCAAACAGGCAGAGAAAAATTTTATATTTATATTTTTCTTTTAGTTTTTTTTTCTTTTTATGGCTACACCCATGGCATATGGAAGTTCTCTGGGCTAGAGGTTGAATTAGAGCTGCAGCTGCTGGCCTATGCCACAGCCACAGGAATGCTGGATCCTTAACTTACTGAGTGAGGCCAGGGATCAAACCTGCTTCCTCACGGACAATATGTCAGGTTCTTAACCTACTGAGCCACAAGGGAATGCATATTTTATATTTTTCTTGTCTTTCCACAAAATATGGATTTTATTTCATATTGAAAAAAAAGAAGAAAAATATATTGTGATATAAAATGTATGAAATTCAAATTTCAGTGTCTACCAATAAAGTTTTATCAAAACACAGCCATGCCTGCTCATTTACATAATGTCTAAGGCTGCTTTTGTGCTGCTGTGGCACAGTCAAGGTGCTGCAACAGAGGCAGTGTGGACCACAGAGCCTGAGATGTACTGTCTGGCCCTTTATAGGAAAGGTTTGCCAAGCTGTGGATTTGAGATGCACAGGTGTGAAGCACAGATTTGAGACAATTTGGGTTCTGGGTAGAATTAAGGCCAAGCAAAATGAGCATGAACTAACTGGTCTCAGTGGGAGCCAGTTTCCCAATCTGTGAAATGGGTATATTAACATTACCTGGTCTCATAAGGTGGCTTCCCCCTAACAACCTACTGATAGAATCCTCATGTGTGTTTCCAGATATTTGCATGGCTGGGAGAAGCCACAGAAATTGGCTGGAGAATGTTTGCAGACCTGGGTCATCATCTGAACCATTTGCTGAGCTCTAAAAACAGGGATCCCTGGGCTACCATTCTTTGGAGGAACTAATGAGGTAGGTCTGGGGTGGGACTGAGAGTCTATATGGTCACCGAGCTGCCTTGGGATGGGGAAGCTGTGATCCAGCCATGTACCTCGAACCACACAGGTGAAGAGACACAGGGGTTTGATCCGTCCTTCTGGGTCTGTCTTCAGTGACTCCCCTGCCTGCACCCTTTCTTCCTGAGATCACCTGGTCCCATGTTTCTTCCTTTGTCCCCACACTGAGCTCAGGCTCTCCTGTGGCATCAGTTTGTGGATACCATTCTCTGCCCTTTTAGGCTAGGGGCTTTCAAAGGCCAGATTCAGGGGCACAGTTGGGTCTCCCCACCAAAGGCCACTCCTGGTTCTACATCCATTGAGGACCGGGCAGCTGCGCCATAGGTGGGAGGTGTGGCTTTGACTTCTACATGGCTCCTCCCTGGCTGGGGGCACCCAGGAGAACCATTTAACAGTGCCTCCCCCTCCCCTATCCAAGGCCTCAATCTCCTCATCTATATTATGTGGCTTGTCCTCCTCGTCCCATAAAATTGTTATGGGGCCCAGAGAGGTAATAGTCATAAAAGCACTCTGTAAGTGGGGGACACTGTGCAGATGCAGATGGGGCTCTTAGATGTTTAATAATTCTAGTTGGCACAGAACCAGCAGGGTGTGCATTCAGCCCATACTTGGGACATTGTGTCTTACACTTTCCAAACTACTTCCCAAGGCTGTTGACTTCCCCTGTCAACGTGGATGTTGGGCTTAGGGTGACCAACACTGAAAGTGCTGTGGGAAACCCCTCAGTCCTGGGCGAATTAGTTACTTGCTCACTCTGGTTAGGCCTGACTCAGGAACTGAGATTTTGCTGACTGCCACAAGGTGATTAATCATCTGCATGCCAAGGAAGGTCCTAGAAGGGCAGGAAATTAGGGGAGTGGGCTTTTGGCATCCTGCCAAGGCCCCTTTCCTCCCGGCTAGGACCCCCCAGCTCCACTCCCAGGACCCTTCTTTTGGCCTCTGTTGAGTTGACTTGGAGCCCAATCTAAGCCTTTATTTAGAACTTGTCCACTTTTCTCCATCTCCTCCTCCCTCCCATGGCTGAGCCACTATCACTTCTTACCTGGAGGCAACTGCTGAACTTGTCCACCTGTTTCCACTCTGGCCCTCATCAAATGCACCCTCCATGGTCTACAGCAACAACACACCGATTGCCTTAAAATGCCAGTATGATCACGTAGTCTATGCCTAAATTTTTTAATGGCTACCTCAGTCCTCTTAGGACACTGAACAAACTCCTTAGCTGGCCTGCAAGGCCAGCCCCTTGTCCCTCCTCCACTATGGTCTTAGCTCTTGCCCCTCCCCCTTGCTCACCTCCTTCCTGCTTTGGGGTCTGATTCTTGGAATGCTCTTCCTCCTGCTTAGCCTGGCCAACTCCACTCCTCTCCAGGACCCAGCCCCAACATCACTTCCTCATAGAAGCTTTCCTTAGCCTTCCTGATTGGTCTGGTTTTACCTGAACTCCCTCATAGCACTTAACACAAATGTAATTCTGATTTGTATGTGTGTGGAACTACTTGTTGTCCGTCTTCCTATAAGGCTGTAAACTTAGTGAGGGTAGGAAACATATTTTTCTTGTTCTCAGCTGCATTCTCAGCAATTTGCACAATACCCAGGATATAATAGCTGCTCCATAAATATTCTTGGAACAAATAAATGAATGGATGATTGAATGTATTATCAGATGGATAGATGGATGAAGGTTGGAAGGGGTGAATGGAGGGTAGATTATGATTGGATTATGGTTGGAAAGATAAATGGAATGAATGTGGGTAATTGGAAGAATAAGTGGTTAGATGAGTGGATGGATGAGATGGATGGTTGGATGGAAGTGCAGTGGTCAGGGCCTCCTGAGACCCTTCCTGGCTCCCTGTATCATCCTCATTCCATTTGTGCTCTTGTTTTGTTCTCATCAACAGTAATAGCTACCAGTACTCCTGGCAAAGGGGACACACCTTTCCCCATATCTTTGGAAAGATGGTTGCCTCAAGGAGGCAGCAGAGTAGTTGGCAGACCCCAACCTGCTCTGACCTCTTTTTAACCAAATTCTACTCCATGTTAGGATCACTTGGGTGTTTTCTAGGAATATGGCCCTCAGTAGCTGCTGAGGTTCTGCGCTCTCATCCCCTGGACTGGGACCTCCTAGGTCAGATTCTGCAATGTGAATGGCAGAAGCCAGTTGTTGGTGCTGGTGCCTTAGCCCCAAACACACTGAGCCCTACTTATCCCCTAAAGCAGAGGTTAGCAAATCTTTTCCACACAGGACCAGACAGTAAATATTTAGGCCTTATAGACCATATGGTCTTTGTTGCAACTACTCAACTCTGCTTTTGAAGCATGAAAGCAGTCGTAGAGAATATATAAATGAGTGACTGTGTTCTGATAAAACTTTACAAAAGCAGGTACATTTGGCCCAGAGGATATAGTTTTCTGACTCCTTCCTTAGAGTAGTAGCTTTCAAAGTGTAGTCTTTGGATCAAAAGCATTAGCATTACCTGAGAACTTATATGTAATACAGGTTCTTGGGCCCTGCCCTAGACCTAATATATCAGGACAAATATTTTCTGTTTGTACCCCACTTCCTTCTGGGACTCCAATTACATATATGTTAGGCTGCTGAAAATTGTTCCAGAGCTCACTGAATCCCTTTTAATTTTTTTTTCTTTAATTCATTTCGTTTTAAATAATTTCTACTGCTGTCTTCGAGTTCACTAATCTTTTCTTTTGCAGGGTCTGATCTTCCATTAATCCCATCTAGTATTGCTTTTTAGTCTGAGACAATGTAACATTCATCTCTAGAAGTTTGATTTTGGTCTTTTAAAAACATTCCCCAGGAGTTCCCATCGTGGCGCAGTGGTTAACAAATCTGACTAGGAACCATGAGGTTGCGGGTTCGGTCCCTGCCCTTGCTCAGTGGGTTGGGGATCTGGCGTTGCCGTGAGCTGTGGTGTAGGTTGCAGACGTGGCTCGGATCCCGCGTTGCTGTGGCTCTGGTGTAGGCTGGTGGCTACAGCTCCGATTGGACCCCTAGCCTGGGAACCTCCATATGTCACGGGAGCGGCCCAAAGAAATAGCAAAAAGACAAAAAAAAAAAAACAACCAAAAAAACATTCCCCAGGAGTTCCCATTGTGGCTCAGTGGTTGACAAATCCGACTAGGAACCATGAGGTTGTGGGTTTGATCCCTGGCCTTGCTCAGTGGGTTAGGGATCCAGTGTTGCCATGAGCTGTGGTGTATGTAGCAGACACGGCTCGGATCCCGTGTTGCTGTGGCTCTTGTGTAGGCCGGCGGCTGCAGCTCCGATTAGACCCCTGGCCTGGGAACGTCCGTATGCCACGGGAGTGGCCCTAGAAAAGGCAAAAGGACAAAATAAATAAATAAATAAATAAATAAATAAATAAAACATTCGCCATGTTTTTATACAACTTTTCAATATACAGAATACAGTTACAATAATTGCTTTAATGTCTTTGTGTGCTAACTCAAAGATATCTGA
This sequence comes from Sus scrofa, assembly GCF_054392235.1. Classification (NCBI taxonomy): domain Eukaryota; kingdom Metazoa; phylum Chordata; class Mammalia; order Artiodactyla; family Suidae; genus Sus; species Sus scrofa. The sequence goes on along the minus strand of NC_139396.1, from coordinate 151,465,267 downwards.
TATAGATGTTAATCTGTGTCAATTCTGGGTTGATTTCATTTGATTGCTTTTGTCCCCCTCACTATAGTCATGTTTTTCTGCTTCATTACATGTCCAGGAAACTTTGATTAGATGTTAGATATTGTAATTTTACCCTGTTGGGTGCTAGATATTTTTAGATCTTGAGGTTTTTTCCTGGGATGCAGTCAAGCTATATTTTGACTCTTTTGAGTCTTGCTTTTACAATTTAGTAGGCAGGAGCAGAGCAGTGCTGTCTGGGTTAATTATTCTTTACTAATGAGGCAAGACTCTTCTGAATACTCAGTGTCCACAAAGTTTTCCAGTTTGGAGGTGGGAACAGGCACTGTTCCTGGCCCTCCTTTTGGAAGGTCCTTTCCATGACAGTGGGTAGTTTCCTCATGCACAAGCTGATCAGTCTCAGCACACACTCTGCAACCCTCTGCAGGATGCTGGAGTTCTCTCTGTACAGCTCTCGTCTCTCCAGGAGCCTGTCCTTTGACCTCTAGCCGCATGCATCTCCCTGAACTCTTAGCTCCATCTCTTTAACTCAGAGAGTCCCCTGGGCTCTTGGGTTCCCCTTGGGTTTCCCTTTTCTGCACTGCCTCTGGAGACTTTCTGAAAGCAGCAAGCTAGGGCGCTCTTAGGTCTTATCTTGTTTATTTTCTGTGTCTCAGGATCGCTGTCCATCATTACTTGATGTCTGATAGTATTGAAAAGCCTCACTCCATCTTGGTCAAATGCACTTCTATAAGCAGACATGTTGATCTTTGATATTCTGATTGACCACAAGTAGTAATTCAGACTTTATAAGTGTTAGAACATTTGATTTCTCAGAAACGCCAGTGAAGTAATTTTCGTTTTAGAGCTGAGGAAACTGAGGCTCCGACAGGTGAAGTGACTATTTGCCTGGCCCCCAAGCTCTCATATTTTCATTACTTGTTGCTGCTCCCCTTCTGCATCTGCCAGCCCCTGCTAGGATATCTCCCATAGGAACTAAAGCAAACCCTGGGATTGCAGTAGGCAGGGTTAGATCCTCCTGATATTTAAAATGTGGGCTGGGAGCCAGCATTGTCTGCATCCCCAGGAGCTTGTTAGAGATGCAGAGCCTCGGCCCCTCCCAGGCCTGCTGAATCAGAACCTGCACGTCAGCAAGATCTCAGGTGATTTTTTTGTGTGCATTACAATTTGAGACACATTAAGTCAGAAAATAGTTCCTGTGCCTTGATCTCTTGAGCCCAGTCCAGGCTCTCTGGGAGCACAGAGCTGAGCAGAACAGGGAGGAGGCACAGCCAGAAACTGGGGCCCACACCCATGGTGAGCCAGTAGGTCCCCACCTTTCTTCCAGTGGCAGTTCATGTGCCTGTCACAGCTCACACTGGACAGGGCTCCCAGGGAAGCTGGTTGGACTTGGCCTCTGCCCTCTGGGAGTTTGTCTAGACCATGGTTTTCCAGGAAGCTGTGACTCACCCTGCCTTCAGCCACCTGCCAGGTGCTGGCCTGGCTGGAGGCCAGTGGGTTGAGTTCTGGGAGAAGGCAGGAAAGCCTCTGGGGGAGGGGAGCAGGAAGGGAGATGATGGTGATTCGGAGCAGCTGCTGGCCTTGGTGCTTCCCTGTGGCTCTGGCCCAGACTGGCTGGGGGGCACTGCAGCATTACCTGCCACACTCCCCTGCCCTCTGCTTCAGCCACAGCTGGACGCGTCTCTCCAAACTTGCCTTCTGAGCCTTCGTCTCTGCACTTGGAGGACATTTCGGAAAAAGCCTCCCTACTCCTTCTCAGCAGGACAGGACAGAGCTGATGGTCCTAGTGGACCAAAACCACAGGGGAGGAGAAGGCAGACCTGTTTATTGCTTGTTTATTTTCTGTGAGGCCCTTACCTGGTGATCCGCATAAATTGTCCCCTGGAGTTCCTGTGTGGCTCAGTGGGTGAAGGATCTGGCATTGTCACTGCAGGGGCTCAGGTTGCTGCTGTGGCGTGGGTTCAGTCTCCAGCCCCGGAACTTCTGTGTGCTGCGGCACTCTGTAACCTGTCTCTAGGATTAGTGTTTCCAGACTCCTCTAACCAGGATCCACACCTGTACAACACTTATGAACCATACTGCAGCCAGGTGCCAGGAAAAAAGGAACTGGCACAGCTGCAAAGTCAGAAAGCCCTGGCTTCGGAACCGGCAGGCACCATGTATGAGCTGCCTGGCTATTGGCACACTTAGAAGCTTTGAGCCTCAAATTCTTCATCGAGATTGGGGTGACAGTAAAACAAGGGGGTTTCAGTAAAACAAGTTCATGTACTGGCCAGGTGTGATGGTTCCGTTTTTGGTCCACTAGACTGGGTCGTGGGATATCCAGATATTTGGCCAAACACTTGTAGGTGTGTCTGTGAGGGTGTTTCCAGAAGAGATGAGCATTTGAATTTGGCGGACTCAAATAACTAAATAATCCAGGCTACACCTAATTGAACTGTGAATACAGGCTTCATTTATCTGGAGTTTTGCTTCAAAGAACTACTTTTGTTAAGGCAGCCCTGCGTCTTATGACAGTAACTGAAGCCACTGAGAAATGACTCCACTGTGATATTTAGCAAATTATTTTTATCTGATGGGTAAACTCACATTAGTGCAGCTGTTCATGTCGAAGAGAAGGGAACAGAGTGAGGGGTGTTTGGGGCGCCTGCTGGGCTCGCTTCATCAAAGGTGCCTTGTTGTCTGGTGTCTGTCTCCGGTTGTGCTATTTCTGCGGGGCTGAGTTGTCACTGACGTGTCGCTGGTGGCAATAATAAAACTTAAAGAAAGTGGGAGTATCCTGGTTCAGTGAGAGGGCCTGGACTAAACAGGTGAGGCAGTTTTCTGCATGAAGGAGGGCCTTGGCTCCAATTTCACTTTCCCAAGCCTCATGCCAGACAGGCTTCCCACCCCTGCATCGCGTGTTCTTTTTTTCCTGCATAACTCATGCCCAAGGCAGAGAACACCAGCTGCCTCCTCCACTGGCCGGTTGGGTCACCTGCCACTGGCACTGAGCTCCTCCAGCAGAGGTCCCTCCGGAATCATCGCCTTCATAATTGCTCTTCCCTCGGCAGGATTCTTCCCTAGGCTTCCCCTGGCTTTCCCAGGGCATGTGCGTGGCTGTCTCCTCACCATTCAGGCTGCCGCTGAAATGTCACCTCCTCAGAGAAGCCCTCCCTGACCCCACCAGGGAGGTAGCCCCCACCCCACCAGCGGTCTCATCCAAGGTCAGCCAAGTGAGTGAGCCGTTTCAGACACCTGGCTCAGCCTAGCTGCAGGTGGCTGCAGCTGTCGCCACATTGGACTATAAGGACAGGAACAGCCAAGTGAGAACCGCTCAGCTGAGCCTCGTCAACTCACTGAGCGTCGTCACCCCCTGTGGTAAAGCCACTGAGTGTTAGCTAGTTTCCTCATCACAACTCTGGGAGGACGGACATTCTTCCTCCCTTTAGAAAGGAGGAAGCAGAGCCACGGAGAGGCGAGTCAGCCCCCACAATCATGCCGCGAGGCCTGAAGCTCCTTATTGTGTCGAGGGGAAACTCAGGTTCTGAGGGATTAGAAAGACTGGCCAGGAGTCCCCCGCTGGTGGCTGCCCAATGGGTTCAAGGCTGGAGCTCCCTGCCCCCACCCTCTCCATGGCTCTGCCCTTCCTGTCGAGCGTGGCTCTTTTCCAGCCCAGCTTCTGCATGTCTCCCCCCGCCCCCCCGGCCCTTTCCAGGGAGCCCCTCCCTCCCTGAACAAGCAGCAGGGGCTAAAATTTTGTGCACGTGGCACTAGGAACCGAGCCGGGCGAAAATAAATCCCAGATGGAGCAAAGAGCTAAACAAACAAACAACTAGAATAGAATCTTTGCAGAAAATATAAGAGAATATTTTTGTCATTCTCGGGAGTGTCAGCTTTCCTCACCGAGTCACAAAACCCAGAGGCTCCCAAGGAAAAGCCTGACATCCTTGACGATATACAGCGAGAAAACCTTCAGATTGACAGAGGCCCTTGAGTAGAGTGAAGCACAACCACAGACCAGAGAAAATTGTTTTCTTCATATCCAACAGAGAATTAAGTTTCAAAATAGTCAATGAAGAGTTCCCATCATGCTAATGAATCCGACTAGTAACTAGGAGGTTGCGGATTCGATCCCTGGGCTTGCTCAGTGGGTTGGGGATCTGGCATTGCCGTGAGCTGTGGTATATGTAGGTCGCAGACTCAGCTTGGATCTGGCATTGCTGTGGCTATGGTGTAGGTCAGCAGCTGCAGCTCTGATTGGACCCCTAGCCTGGGAACTTCCATATGCCTCATGTGTGGCCCTAAAAAGCAAAATAAATAAATAAATAAATAAATAAATAATTAAAATAAAAAAAAGAATATTCAATGAGGGAGTTCCCATCATGGCTCAGTGGTAATGAATCCAACTAGTATCCAAGAGAGTGCAGATTTTATCCCCGGCCTTGCTCAGTGGGTTAAGGATCCGGCATTGCCATGAGCTGTGGTGTAGGTCGCAGACACGGCTCGGATCCTGGGTTGCTGTGACTGTGGGGTAGGCTGGCAGCTGTAACTCTGATTAGACCCTTAGCCTGGGAACCTTCATATGCTGTGGGTGTGGCCTTAAAAAGAAAAACAAACAAAGAAACAATATTCAACGTTGAGCAGAGACAGCTTCCTCACACCCCCAAATAAAAACCATAGTTTAGTGTTAGGTTTGCCGAGGGAGGAACGCACAAGGCCAAGGTGGTCAAGCAACAGAGATTGATGAAGGCATCAGAGGGGCACGGGCTGAGCTCAGGATGGTGCCAGCCCTGACTGTGAGGAGGTGCCAGGCTTATAAAGGACCTGTGCTGGGAATCTGGCTGAATGGAGTTCATGGCGGGAATGTGGGGCAGGAAGGATGAAGGAGGGGAAGGTCAAGGGCGGGTTAGGGGGTCGAGTCCCATGACAGAGGGCACTGAATCCTTGCGGGAGGTTAATCTATGCAGGCGGTTGTTTTCCACAGGCCGTTGTTGCTTGCTGCCCAACTCAGCCTCCACATTCGGGCAGAGGGTGTCCATAGCAGGTCTCCAAGGTCAGCAGCCACACTTGGGGGGTGGGGGGTCTGTCTCTGTCCTCCTGGGAACCTATCACTCAGGAGTTCCCACTGTGGGGCAGTGGGATTGGAGGTGTCTCTGTGGCACTAGGACACAGGCTCAATCTCTAGCCTGGCACAGTGGATTAAAAGGATTGGTGTTGCTGTACCTTTGGCATGGATCTGATCCCTGGCCCGGGGAACTCCATGTGCCTTGGGGCAGCCAAAAAATCTATAGCTCAAACACATCACTTGAGGGCTCGCACCACTGGCATATGGAAGTTCCCGGGCCAGGGATTGAACCCATGCCGCAGCAGTAACCAGAGCCAGGTTCTTAACCTGCTATGCTACCAAGGGAACTCCTGACCTCAGCTGTTTTGCTTTCCATCTCATAGAGGAAGGTGTTTCAGGGCTGACAGGAGGGTTCCACTGTGATCAGAGACCTGGCTGCTTCTGTCTTTCGGCTTCACCATTGCTAGAGAGTAGCTTTTGTCCTCAAGTTTGCCTCTGCTCCAAAATGATTGTTGGGGCACCAGCCATCACATCTATATTCTAAGCAGGAATCTCCTCCAAAGAGGAAGAAGAGGAAGAAGGAAGAGCGAAAATGTGCATCTCAGCTTTCTGTTCTTTGTGGCTATCATACCCAGTAACCTCTGCTCATATTTCATTGACCAGCACTTAGTCACTCAGGGGCAAGTGAGGTTGAGAAATGTAGTTTCTAGCCGGACACATTGCGGCCCTGAATTAAACAAGAGTTCTGTTTCTAAGGAAGAACGGGAGAATAAATCCTGATAGGGAACCAGCAATTTCTGCCTCTCATAGCATGGCAGTCAAGGCCTTGAGTAAACTTTCAGAGCCAGTGAGTTCATCTCTTGCTGCCTTGCACGCCTGGCTCACGCATCAGAGGACGTGGAAAGTCGGTATTTGGCTCTGTAAGGCTTGCGGGCTCTGACTTGGATAACCAGCACCTGAGCCAAGCCCGAGCATCCTGCCTCCCCGCTCAGCATTTCTGCCGCTTCCAAGGCAGCACTTGGAAACCCGCATGAAGGGCAGAGCTGCTAAGGGCTCCTATTCTGTTCCCCAGTGAGTAGGGCTGTCTCCGCGGATGCTGTGGGTGCCTTTGTGATTCATCCTTTCGGCTGGGCAACCTCACAAATCACATATCGGGTCTAATTTTTAAAGCTGTTTTCATGACTGGTTTTCCACTGAATCCCCTAGAGCTAACAATATATAATCAGTTTTCCTTAACAAATGACCTCCTTTAACTTCATTAGTTCATAATTAATTTGCTAGCATGTAGCAAGATAATTAACACTCCTGATTAGAGACAGGCAAAAGAAGGAACTTCTGGTTTTTTTTCTTGGCTAAGGCAAATATTGATTAAAATCCGAGATGTTTTCTAATTTTCCTTACAATTTAATTCATTGAAGGTGGTGGTTGGTGATTTGTAGGTTTTGTTTAAAACATTAAAGTGGAGGCGAGATGAATGGGTCTTACCACAGCATTTTATTACCTACTCAGGCTTTGGATACTTTTGCTTTCTTTTCCTCTGATATAAAGACATGAAACCAGAGCATCAAGTGGCGGTTGAATTATGTTTAATGGATGCTTAAATAGCTGGAGAGACTTAGCTCATCAGGAGGGGAAGAGGAGCAGAGGGGAGGGGAGGGCTGGGTGGGGAGAATGGAGAGGGCCGCAGGGCCCAAGACTGACCATCCGGATCACGAGCAGTCTTCTTGAGTGGTCTGGTCCTTGCAGTTTATGAGGCCCTTTCACTCCTGGATCTCACTTGTCCCCACACAGCTGTAGGATGGGGATGGCGAGGAGGGTCCCACCTCCAGAGGCCTCAGCATCCCTGATCCGTAAACAGGCCCAGAGAAGTGAGGCCTGTTGAGCAAGTGGTCCCAAACCTGGAATTGCGCCCTCTGCAGGCCAAAACCTGAGTCTTCCTCTCCTTGGTGAAGATGGATGCAACTATTGGCTGATTCTGGGGTCTTTTTGTGTGTTTGTTTTTATTTTTTTTTAATTTTTATTTTGCTTTCTCAGGGCCACGCCTGCGGCATATGGAAGTTCCCAGCCTAGGGGTCGAATTGGAGCTGCAGATGCCAGCCTATGCCACAGCCACAGCAATACAGGATCCTTGACCCACTGAGTGAGGGTAGGGATCGAACCTGCATTCTCATGGATACTAGTTGGGTTCCTAACCCACTAAGCCACAACAGGAACTCCTATCTGGGCTTTTTATATTTTGGCTGCACCTGCGCATTATCAGAGAGTTAAGCCTGGTGCCAGGCCACCAGCTTCATGGAGCTCACACTCTCAAGCCCCTGCACTCTGTGCCCTGGTGGGTTCCACTCCCACCAGGCCCTGCATCAGGGCTCACTAACCTCTGTCTCAAGCTTACTCCCAGCCTGGCCCTGTGCTGATCGTGTTTTATGCACTATTTAATCCTTACAACCTGGTGAAATGGGTGTTATTGGTATCTCCATTTTTACTGACGAGGAAATTGGGGCTTAGAGAGGGAGTAACTACTCCGAAGTCACAAGGCTGTAGTGGCAGATTTGGTTGGAGTCCTGGCTGGATGGTTCCTGGGCTCTTAAGACAGAATCCCAGACTCCCCAGGAAGAGAAATGCTTGGATCGGGACATCCCCTACCCAAGGTCTGCTTGCTTGGCCTGCCCCAGCCAGGGTTTCCTGGTTCAGGGCAGGGGAAGGGAGAAAGCACAGTGCTGGGTGTGGCTTGGGAACGCCTGCATGTGAGTGGCTCCGGTGGGGAGGGCGGGCGGCATAGGAAGGAAGCGAGGAATCTCCTCGCTAGGTCTTGTCAGGCGGGCAGACCCTGCCAAGGAAAACAGGGATGCTCTCACTTTGCACCCTTTTGGTGTGTGTGTGCTTTTTTAGGGCTGCACCTGCAGCATATGGAAGTTCCCAGGCTAGGGGTCAAATCTGAGCTACAGCTGAGGGCCTATGCCAGCGCCACAGCCATGCCAGATCTGAGCCAGATCTGCAACCTACACCGAAGCTCATGGCAACGCTGGATCCTTCACCCACTGAGCGACGCCAGGGATCAAACCTGCATCCTCATGGATACTAGTTAGGTTCCTAACCCGCTGAGCCACAACAGGAATTTCTGTACCCTCCCAATCTTAAACAAAGAACTCCCTCAGGGCTTTGGGCTCCTCTTCTGAGTCTCTGGAGGTGGAGCCTTTCCCTGGGGGCAGAGTGGGTGTGCTCAGAGGTGCTAGGGTTTGGGGCTCAGGCCATGGCCCTTGCATGGGCAGGCAGCTTTCTGAGCAGCCCCTCCCCCCAGCCCAAGAAGCATAGCAAAACTTGGGGGGAGGAAAGCTTGGGGCAGGAGGTGGGCCGTGCAGGGTAGCTAAATCCTGTCCCCAACCTAGGCTGGGGCCATGAACAGCACGCTAAGGGAATCCGGCCAGAACCCAGCCCACAGCGAGGTGAGAACCGGAACAGCAGCTAATTCTAAAGGCTGTGATTTATAATTTATCCCCAGCTCCTTCTAGAAAGGACTGGTGGCTGCCTTCCAGGGGATTTGTAAATGTGGGTTTTGCTTTGATGAAGCTAAGGGGATTTCAGGTGGCCCCTCGGGTTAGTTTTTACTGAATTAAGACCATCTGTGAGACCAGTCCCTGTGTGTTAACTTCTCTGTGCTCACGGCACTGCTGTGGAGTCAGAATGGTTATCTCCCTGTGACAGATGGGGAAACTGAGGCTCAGAGGGTGAAGCAACTTGCCCAAGGTCTCACACCTGGGGAAGGCGGGATTCCAACCCAGGTCTGTTTGATTTGGGCGGCATCCAAGACTGTTTCGTGGAAGCAGATAGTGATACCATTTAAAAGCCAACCGAAATCTCTTGCCTGCAGCCATTTGAGGCATGCCCCAGGTCTGCACGTTACCTAGAGGGTTCTAGCCTCCCACTGAACACTGGCCCCATGTTTCCCTCGGACCATTTCCACCCAAAATACGGGTCTTGGCTAGTCCTGAAAGCACTGTCTCTTGTTATGTAGAATAAGGAGAGAGGGAGTGAGATTTGGCAGTCTGTACACTTCTTGTACCCACAGGCCCAGCCCTAAGGAGAGCTCCCACCCACCTCTGCATTCTGAGTCAACTGTAGAGATTGAGGTCCTTAAGAACGTAGCTCTGGGAGTTCCCTTCGTGGCTCAGTGGTTAACGAATCCGACTAGGAACCATGAGGTTGCAGGTTCAATCCCTGGCCTTGCCTAGTGGGTTAAGGATCCGGTGTTGTTGTGAGCTGTGGTGTAGGCCAGTGGCTACAGAAAAAGAACGTAGCTCTGAAGTCAGGTTGCCTGGTTCCGAGGATGGCTCTGCCATCGCAAAACACCCCAGTCTGAGCGGCTTAAACAACAGAAATGTGTTCTCTCCCAGTTCCGGAGGCTGGTTGTCCAAGATCAAGTGTTAGCAGGATTGGTCTCTTCTCAGGCCTCCGTCCTTGGCCTGCAGAGGGCCAGCTTCTCCCTGTGTCCATGTGGTCTTTTCTCAACGAATCCCTGCTCTCCCTTCCTCTTCTAAGGTCACCAGTCCTGTTGGGTTCGTGCTCTACCCAGGTGACCTCATTGTACTTTGTTTATCCCTTTAAAGGCGCTCTCTCCAAATACAGTCACATGGAGGCTCCAGAGTATGAATTTTGGAGGACACCCTTCCGGTCATCATAGGTGGACATAGGCGTGTGCCTCCCTAAGCTTTAATTTCCTCATCTGCAGCATGAGGTTCATAAAGCACCCGTTCCCTGGGGTTTTTGAGGGGTTCCATGAGGTGCAGCCTGGGGACAGTGATGGGATTATAACAAGTGCTCAGCCTGCTGGGTATCTCCCCCCTCACCATCAGCTTCATCATCACCATCCCCGCTCCTTCATCTGCGTCCGCCTAGAGGTCTGCTGGATTCAGACCTCTGGGCTCTGCTTGTCATTTGTGGTTCAAGGTTGGATCAGAGCTGCAAGGATCTTGACCTTTGATACTAACTGCTGATTTTACAAAGGAGGAAACTGAGACCAAGCTAGTGGTTCATCTGGAATCAGAATGTTGGTAGCCTGTCACCTGGCTTGGTGTTCTTGAACCATTTCAGTGACCAGGATGGGCCAGGAGAAGAAAACCCCAGCAACACCACCCTGTTGGGGCCACCCATGGAGTAAGTGGACAATTCAGTTAGTTTTACCCCCTCAGTATCTTAAGGACTGCTTGCCTCATGTCTTAACAGAGTGCCAGCTACGTAGCGAATGAAAAAAAGCCATTAATTACCAATCCCCTACTCATGGGTTCCCAGCTCAGCCCCTCTCTATAAACCCCGCATCCCAGCTCCTGGTGTGATGACATCAAATCCTTCCAAGGGCGGCCTAACATTTCCTTGCTTCATCCAATCCAGGCATCTGTGTCTCCCTGGGAATTTGGATAGAAGTATTCATAAGCCACCAGGCCTCAGTCAGAAGGGCATGGTGACTCACTTGTTTTGACAGTATAATATCTCTAGTTAAAAATAATGCAGAAGCTAAAAACCAAAAATCCCAATAAGGCCTGGTAGCTCGGCTGGTTTCCAACCCAACATCCACTCCCACCATCTTCCTTCCAACAGAATCCCAGCTGCGCTCAGGCCTGGGGTGCTGTGTACTCAGTGGGGGTCAGCCTGGAGCCCAGCTCTCGCCTCTTTGCTTTAGGGCTGAGCATGTGACCCTGTTCTGGCCAGTGGGACTTAGGGAAGTTTCCTGAAGACTTGATTTGGATGAGAAGCCTCCTTGCCCCATCGTTGGGTCTTGGGAGATAACTGTTTGGAGAAGAGATGCCTGCACCTGTCTTGCATCCAGGAAGGGGAGATGAATACTTTAGACTCTCAGAGGATGTGACCTGGAGCCCAGATATCACAGAGCCATGAACCCATCCTGGAATCACCTATGCCCAGGTTTCTCCTTATGTATTATTTAAGCCAGGCTTCCTTAGGTGTTACTTGCAGCTGAAACCATCCCAACTGAAGCTGGGTTGGTGGTGACACCCATGGCCAGGTGCAGTGAAGGGATAACGTCCATTCCCTCTCGGGGATGGAGGTGGTTGTAAGGATGCTAGATACAGTTCTCAGTCTTGCTGTCTCACCTGGTGACTGGTGGTCAGGTGGTCCTCTCACGCCTCCCCCTTCCTGTTCCTCCCTTCCCTACCTTTGTGCTCCCTGCTCATTGGCTTCCCAGGGCTGTTTCTCCACTGCCATCCGCACATCCTATTTCTGGACTTCACTTTTACATGCAGCTACTGAAGAGGACACATGTTCCAGACCATAGATGCCCTACCCTGTACCCCTCCCCGTACAGGGTCTGATTTCCGGGCACCTGAGCAGGCATGGCTGTTACTGCATTTCACAGGTGGGAAGGTGTTGCTGAGTGAGCTGAGCAGCTGGCTCCGAGGTCCTGCAGCCAGGTGTCTAACCCAGACTTCTGGCATTGCCCCCCAAGGCCTCTTTCTGCTGGTTTCCCCCTGTAAGACAGGGTGGGGCTGGCAACGTAATCACGAAGGCTTGGGTCCCAGCAAGAGGCTAAGCAGCTTCAGCTATGGCTGGGCTTGGGCTCTGGGGCCACCAACGTGCATTTGTCTGATGGATTCAGGGATTTGCTGGGAGAGAGGTCACCCGAGGGAGAGGGAATCAGGAAGACAGAATCAGCCCAGTGCTGACTGTGACACAGGGGAGGGGTTAGGGCGACCAGGTCAAGCCTGAGCACAGCTGGGGAATCAGCAATCCCTGAGGCGGGGGCATAGCCACCAAGGGCGAGGAGATATTGAGATGCAGCTTGGGGGCCTGTGGGACCAAGAAGAACCCTGGTGGGAAGAGACGCCTGGGCATGGCACGGGTGGCAGGCCAGGGCTGGGAAGAGACTGACACACAGAGTCTGTCCCCAGCTAAGGGAGCTGTGCACAAGGGCTGTGTGAGCCTCGCCCTACACCTTCGTAATTTGCCTTGGAGGGAAGCCATAGGTGGCCGCTCCAGCTGGATTCCTTGTCCAGGAACCTGTAGTCCACAGGTGGCCTGCTGCCTGCTTTTGTGTGGCCTGTGAACCAGGAATGGTGTTTACATTTTTAAGTGGTTCAATTGTAAATATTTTTACAGGTACCTACACAATACACTCAATTTTGCCTCTTGGGCTGACTCTAAAGCCTGAACTATTTACTTACTATCCAGGTCTTTTTTTATTTTTATTTTTTATTTTATTTTATTTATTTTATTTTATTTTTTCTTTTTAGGGCTTCACCCACGGCATATGGAGATTCCCAGGCTAGGGGTTGAATTGGAGCTATAGCCACTGGCCTACACCACAGCCACAGCAACGTGGGATCCTTAACCCACTGAGCGAAGCCAGGGATTGAACCTGCAACCTCATGGTTCCTAGGTGGATTTGTTTCTGCTGCGCCACGATGGGAACTCCTACTATCCAGGTCTTTACAAAGTCAGCTGGCCCCTGGAGTGGTCTGTCTTTAGAGTCCAGCCTTGGGGTCCGTCGGCTGCCAGTGGAGAGACCTGGCCTTTTCAGAGTCTTGGCCCTGGGATGCTGGCTGTCCTTGGCCTTGGGCTCAGTGTACCCACGTGCCCTCCATGTTTTTTTCTGAGGCCCCCTGAGCACAGAGGGGTAGGTGTGGGACAGGGCACCAAGCCCTAAGAGCAAAGCCCATGGCTCCATCCTTCCACCAAAGCCTTTCCAGGGCCATCTGCAAGAGGAAGCTTCTGGAGGCTGCTCTTCCTGGGGGCAGGTGTGTTCCCGCCAACTGAGCAGCATCTTGCTGATAAAACCTAATGAGCTGCATTTAACAACACCTTCCTGCCATGTGGCTTCCTCTCGGGGCTGCCCATCTGTTGGCCCCGGGAGGCCACTCTCCAAGCAGCTGAAACCCTCCCTCGTCATAGAATCAGGAGAGAACTCGGGTCCCTGGGGGCCAGGCCTAGCACATGGGCCAGCAAATCTCTGCGCTTAGCCTGTGCCAGCTCCTGGCCACCCTCCAGGCTCTCAACGACACTGCCAGATGGTGGCTAACGGAGGGTGAAAATCTCCCTGGAAGGTCTGGGCATGGAGCAGTGGGGGGAGGCCAGCCAAACAGAAGGCCCCCTGACCGTGGCCGTGGGGAGGGCACCAGGTGTGGCTTGCCTATGCCCAGGCCAAGTCGCTTTTATTCCTGACCCCTTGCCAGCTGCCCTTGCTTTCCTCTCCTTGTCATTGGACCCAGGGACCTGCCAGTGGGACACCTACACATTGCAAAGGACAAGCGAAGCAAGGTGTCGGAAGATGTGTGCAGTCCACGGCTGGGCCAGGGTGTTCCGGGAGGGCACTGCTCTGTGGCCTCTTCCCTCCTGGTGTCAAGGGCTGGGGACATCACACATCTAGGAATTCTGCAGCTCATCCCCCCGCCCCCAGCAACAGGCTGGGCTGTTTAGGTGAAACAGTTCGACCTAACCTCTCAGGGCTGTGACCGCCATTCACTTCATCCTCTGATGGCTTCAAGCATCGGGCTAGAGAGGTCGGTTCACAAACTAGTCCAGTCCCCGCTGTGGGCCCTTGTCTTCTCCCTCCAGATTCACCCCCAGTCCCTTTTGGCTGGAGGACCAGGTGGGTGAGACCAGATGACAGAACAGGGCTGAGTGAGGATAGATCCAGCTCCACATGATGGAAAAAATATCATCGTAAAAAATTCCAAGCCAGAGTTCCCATTGTGGCTCATTGGAAACGAACCCGACTAGTATCCATGAGGATGTGGGTTCAATCCCTGGCCTCACTCAGTGGGTTAAGGATCTGGCATTGCCATGAGCTGTGGTGTAGGTCACAGATGCAGGTCAGATCTGGTGTTGCTGTGGCTGTGGTGTAGGCTCGCAGCTGTAGCTCTGATTCGATTCCTTGATTGGGAACCTCCATTTGCCACAGCTGTGGCCCTAAAAAAAAAAAAAAAAAAAAAAAAAAATCCAAGCTGATGTTAGGATGCCTGTCTTCCTGGGGGAGTGAGAGGCATCCTTCCCAACTGCGTGAGGATAAGGATAAGGACAGATACCACATGGGGACGAGAGAAAGGCAGAGACCGCAGGTGATGTTATAGTCCTCTGAGAAGGTGCTGTGGGGGACCTGCAAAGGGATTCTGGGCTGTTTGGAGCTGGAGAAAGCTGGGCTCCTTTGCATGATGAGGAGGAGGGGGCAGTTTTTTTTTTTTTTGTTTGTTTTTTTTGTTTTTTTTTCAAGTTGCAGGAGAACCAGCAACAGAAGGTGCTGACACCCAGGCTGGTGACATGGCTGAGGTTCTATTTGCGAGCAAGCCTGTCTAAGATTGAAACTTGTTTTGTGAGTCCCTCTGCCTGTCCTGTTTCCAAACCCCCAGGGTGAACTGCTGCCCTCTTAAGGCCTGAGTGGGTCTCTGCCCCTGTGGCTTCGAGGGGGTGGGGGGCACTTGGGTACAAAGAACCAGCCACAGAATGTAGTGTAGAAGACAAACATTTGAGGAAGGCAGGGACTAGAGCCCAGCGACCATGGGGATATAAGGCTTTAGGGGTCTGGGGCTGGGATGGGGGAGAGGGTTTGGGGCCATGCTGTCTGGATTTTAGGGGCAGAGGGAGCCCAAATGATACCTCGGTTATATCAAAACAGTGAGTGGGTGACAGTTTTGCTCTGCTGTTTTCTGGCCACTTTCCAGCCAATCCCACCATCTCCACCCCCCCTAGCTTTTGAAGCCCAGAGATGAGTTCATAGCCCAGGTCTCTGTTTGAATGGGCACCAGCCCTCCCTTCTGGGCTTGAGGGAGGAGCTGGGGCTTTTAAATGTTTCTTTTATTCTGCTCGTTTTATTTCAATGTTTGGGGAGTGAATGGCAGGCTTTAAAAACCCAGTCTTTTAGCTTTAAGGCAATGGGGGCAGAAATCAGGCTTGGGTGAGCTCTAGCCTCTCGTAGACCCAGGACCCCTGCAGAGGAGGAAATGGTTCTGGAAAAAGACCTTCCCCAGGGAGCCTGAAAGCACTGTCAGCCTGGGCCTGAAAGTGAGGTGGGGGTCAGAGAGGCTGGCTGTGGCCGTGCGGTTCTCAGCTACTGGAGGCTTGGTGCTTTCTGTCTGTGGAAGGTCCTTCCTGACCAGGATGTCAAGAGCTGAAGAAGGTGTAGCCAGATGCACCCCTGCAGTGATGTCAGAACCTGGGTTCTTGTTCACGGAGCTGCAGAATGAACTTCTAGAACACACAGGCAGCAAGCAAGCAAGCAAAGTCTTTATTACAAGAAAGCAAACAGCTCCCAGGACAGCTGGGAGGGGGAAGAAGAGCACCCCCAACCCCCCCCCCCCCCGCACTGTCCTATAGGGGTTTTTATCCCTTGAAGATGGTGAATATCACTGTGGGGTCAAGAAAGATGTGATTTTGTCCCATTGGCCTTGTCCAGTTACCTGTATCAGTCCTTGTCCAGTAGGGGCCTTAGAGGTGGAAAGGTCCCGTAAGTTTTATGGTTTCTTTGCCCTGCTCTTCCTTAGACTGACAGTCACCACTACTCTCATTCCTCTTCTATCAGTTGAGCAGTGGGTTAGAGATTGACGTCCATCTGGGCGAGGCTCCCTCCCTGTAGTAAACAAGGCCTTGTGGGGATGTTACTCCCTGGAGCCCTTAAGCCACAAATGTTCATCAATGGCCCTATCAAAGAAGGCATGGAAGCCCCTGCTCCTACGCCGACTACCTGAGTTCGTATTCTGCCTCAGAGGGAGCCAGGCCTGCTGGGGAGCCCAGGCTGCACTCCTCTGGGGAGGCAGGGTGAGGGCGAACTATGCTGAACAGGGTGGGGCCACAGGCTGTATTTTCTAGAGATGGCCCCACAAACACACACCTCACCCCACGCTCTTCTTACTGTGTGATGCCGACCCTCTGTTACATAGTGTGACCTGTGTGCTCCTCCACTGAACCCAGGCAGACACTGGTAACTGCCTCTGCCCATCGAGGGTGGTGAAGTGACTTCTGAGGCTAAGTCATAAAAGGTAATCCAGCTTCTGCCTGGTTCTCTCTCTTGGGACGTGAAGAGCCGAGCCCTGAGCCTCCAGATCAGAGATTGATATTTATTTATTTTCTTTTTAGGGCCACACCCAAGGCCTATGGAAGTTCCCAGGCTAGGGGTCAAATTGGAGCTGCAGCTGCCGGCCTACACCACAGCCACAACAACACCAGATCCAGGCCACATCTGCAACCTGCATCGTAGAACTCGGCAATGCTGGATCCTTAACCCACTGAGTGAGGCCAGGATCAAATCTGAGTCCTCATGGATACTAGTCAGGTTCCTAACCTGCTGAGCCACAATGGGAATGCTTCTGAGACTTTAGTGGCGCTGAAGCTGCCGTGCTGGAGAAGCCACATGGAGACACCGTGTCCGGTCAGAGAAGCCTGAGCTACTGCAGGAGCCCAGCTCAGTCAGTCATAAGAGAGAGAGGGTCGTTTGATGTCTCCAGCCCCAGCCTTTAAATTGCTGTCACCCAACAGAGCAACATGAGCCATTCCTGCTGAGTCCTGCCAAGACTACAGCTTCATGTGCAAAAGAAATATGTTGCTATATTCAGCCATGAAATTTTGAGGTGTTTGTTATGCAGCCATACTGACTGATACAGGGGTAGGAGGAGAGTATTCCCACTACCAAGCAGCCATTTCGCCAGCTATTTCACTGGCATGAACTCATTCAATTCTTGCAACAGAAAAGCAGGCACCACGGCTAAGCCCTGCTTTAGATGTAGACACCGAGAGACCTCAGAAATCAGTAATGCCACCAAAGACACACCCCTGTGGGAGATGACCAGGACTGGAGCCCAGGGCTGACACAGAGCCTAAGCTTTTATCCATGGTGGTGCCTCTGTGTTCTGGAATTCTCACCCCAGCTCTGTTATGAGCTGACTGACCAGCCTGGGACAAACCCTGCCCCCTCATCTCTGGAAGGAAAGACCCCCAGCCCGGACCTTGTATCTCTGGCCTTGCCCGACCCCTTTCTTTTGACGTGTGAGGCTGGCTTATGTGGGCCTCCAAACTTAGGCCTCTTGAGGCCAGGGGAGCTGGACACATAAGTATGTATGGGGGCAGGGATAGCAACAGGGCCAAGGGGGGAAAGCCTGTGCTCTGGAGCAAAGAGCTTTTGTGTGTGTGTATTAGGGGGGGGTGATAGGAAGTATTAATGTCTTTTTCTATTTTCATCCTTTGCCATGTATAAGCACTGCTCTAAGGGCTTTACAAGTATTCATTTAATTGTCACAACAGCGCTATGAGGTAGATACTATCCCCCTGTGTGCTGTACAGAAACGGAGACCAAGGCATAGAGTGGCTACTGAATTTGCTGAAGTTACCTGGCTGGTGAGGGCTGGGACTGGGATTTGAACCTCAGCAATTTGGCAAAAGAATCCCACGTGACAGGTCATGAAAACAGCTCCCTGAGGCCTGACACTGCTCACTGTCCCCTCAGGGTGGTGACGGCACCTGTCAGAGGGTGGGGAGGAGAGCAGGCAGGATGGGGCAGAGTGAGAAGCAAGCTGTGATTCGGGTTCACAGGAAACCTCTGCTGACTCGCAGGGAGTTCTGGGCTGTTCCAATTTGGGGTGAGAGGGCCAGACCTTTATGCCCCCACGTCCACTGGCCATTGGATGTGAACTGTATGGGTGAGGAGGTGTCACCCTGGGGAGGCACTGATTTCAGCTGAGCCCCCCCCACCCTCCAGGATGCTGCCCGCTGAGAGCGGTCCTGGATTCTGATTCGTCCTTTCTCAAGAGGAACGTCACAGCCTCCACACAGGGTGGGCGGGGGTGGGGGGCAGGACCTCTGTGAGAAGGTGCTCTTTGAAGAGAGAAGATCAGAAGGGCTGCAGGCCTGGAGCAGACGAGGGGAGGGGCTGGTGGTGGCAGAGGCTTAAGCCGCGGCAGGGAGCAAGTCATTCAAGGGCCTTGCAGCCAAGGATGTGGCCTTTCCTCCCGAGTGAGAGGGAGTTCTGAGCAGAGGAGGACAAAATCTGACTTCAGATCGAGGGCTGGCCCTCACGGCTCCTTGGAGGACAGGCAGCGGGAGGCAAGCAGGAAGTCCAGCCAAGAGCCTACACTTGGTGGGTAGGATGGGTTGGACCCGAGGTGTGGCAGAAGACAGGGCTCTGGACCAAGATTTGGCCTGACTCACTTGGAAGAATGGACTTGGCCATTACGAGAGAGGGAGAGTTTGGGTTGGGGGTGGAATCGGCTAAAGTTTCACCCCCTCACCTTCCCAGGACTCCATCTCTTCCGTGGGTGCTCCTGGGGGCCATACTCAGCGGAGCTCCCGCAGCTGAGGCTCTGGAGGCTCCTGGAAGGTGGGACCGTGTCTGTTTCTATCTTGTAGTGACTGTGGGATGGGTGCAAGGATAAACGGATTCGGGAAGGTCTGGGTGGAAGTGACGCTTGGCCCAGCTCAGGATGAGGCAGTAGCATCTTCTGGGCTTCCTGACTTCAGCTGGTGGGGGTGGGATGGGGAGAGTGAGTTCTCAGAGGGGCTGGTCTGACCAGGTCTATGCAGCGTTTTCTTTCCTCTTTGCTCTATCGTCCCTTCATCAAATCTCCTGGAGAAGGAACACAGGGAGACAGGGCTGCCACTGCGAGGAGTGAATCCAGCCCCCAGGTTCTCTCTGTGAGCAGCCCGCTCGCACACACAACGAGGGGAAAGAGGTCTGAATGGTCCCCTGAGAGAACATTCCCATCTGAACAGGCTCACAGTCTCCACGGCGCTCGTTGCTATGGCAAACAGCCATTTACAGAGAGCCAAGCAGATCTTTCCAGAACCCCTGCCCCACTGGTTACCCTGTGATCAGCACAGTGAACAGGCTCCGCTTTGAAGATGCCAAGTCTCTCACCTGAATGGGAGCTCGGTGTGTGCCCTCCCCTTTGGTGGGCATGCGCCCTTGCTGCTTTGTACCTGGCAAAAGCTTTCCCTTCACCCGCTGTTCTGGGAGAAGGAAGCGTGATGCTCAGATGCTCACAGCCCCTTGGCCTTAGAAAAGAGCGTTCCTGTCTGTGCTGATGAGGCTGGATCCTTCGTCTGAGCTGTTGTTGAAGGCCAGTCCTGAGCTAGGTTTCCTTCTGGACCTCGCGTGTCACCATACCAAACACTCAGGAGCAACTGACTGGTCAGAGATTAAGGCTGGGTTATTGTTTGGTGGGGCCATCCAGAAGGTCTCCCTTTTGGGGGGCTGCTGGGTGGATGGAAGGAGGGTATAGTACATCAAGTGTTTAGCACAGGGCCTGGCCCAGGGAGGAGCAAAATGCATGCTGGCCTTGTTTCTTAGTCTCATTCCCCTCCATGCACTCTCCTCTGTGCTCTCTTTCCCCCCAAAATACTCCAGAAACTTAGAAATCCTAGAGAGCTTCCTGGAAGTAAGCGATGTTCATACAACCAAAGCAGAATGTATGTATTTTCCATTAAAATGATGGACCCTATTTCTAGAGTATCTACTGTGTGCCAGGCACGGTCTATATTCTTATTGCAACCCTTTAAAGTTGTTTTTTGTTTTTCGTTTTTTTTGGGGGGGGGGCCGCACCTGCGGCATATGGAGGTTCCTAGGCTAGGGGTTGAATTGGAGCTATATCTGCTGGCCTACGCCACAGCCACAGCAATGTAGGATCTGAGCTGCGTCTCCAACCTACACCACAGCTCACAGCAACGCTGGATCCTTAACCCACTGAGTGAGGCCAGGGATCAAACCTGTGTCCTCATGGATGCTAGTTGGATTTGTTAACTTATGAGCCATGACGGGAACTCCCCTTTAAAGTTTTATCATCCCTGTTTTTCAGAAGAGGAAATTTAGATGTGACTCAGAGAAATTAAGTAACTTTCCCAAGATCACACAGGTTATTTGAACTTGGGAAGGTTGATTCCAGAGTTTGGGCATTTAACCCACATGTGATACTTTTTTGCTATCATATTTGTGATTGTATTTGCTTTGGGCCTCTTCTCAGCTGCCTTCATCCCCTCCTCCTGCTCTGGTTCCCCTGAGCAGCAGTGCCTGCCTTCGATAGATGGGCACTTCTTGCATCTGCTCCCTTTCGGCTCCTCTCTGCCCTCAGTAAGGCAACGGCCACTTATCCAGCCACTGGACCACACCTTCCAGTCCACTGGAGGAAGATGGAAAGAGAAGGGAATGAAAGGAGATGAGCTCAAGTGTGAGCTGGACCGGGGCTGCAGCCATGGGGTTGACAGACTCATGGGCAGGGAGAAAGCCCCAGGGCCAAGGCGAATGGGGCAGATGTGGTCACCCTTCAGCCGTCCAGGGTCTGGTGGCAAGCTCTGGGAAGTCTGGGAAGCACGCTCCAGCCTCTAGGGAAGGGGCTGGAAAAATTCAAGCCGAGCCTTAGATCCCCAACTCAGCAGACTAAGGGGAACCAGAGCTGGGCTTGAGGTCTGTGGGGCGATGGACCTCTGGGAAGGCCAGCTGAGGTAGGAACTTTGTCCCCCATGCTGGGCCAGCCCATGGTTCCTGTGCAGGCTTCTGACCCCCAGGGGGACCTGGCTATGCAAACCTTAGGCCCATGTGCTATAGAGCTTCACCCCCCAGGTGCTGGCATTACTTAGGTTGTCAAGACCTTTGCTGCCCATCCGGATGGTCTCAGATCTGGGTAGTGCCAGGTCTGCAGGTGGGCACAGGTGTTCCAGCTTGGGGAGTGAGGAGGAAAAAAAAATCAAAGTGAGAAGGTGAAGATGGTACCTCTCAGACCCCACCTCTCCTGGTTGCACAGAGCATCCCCTCCCCAACTCACCATCCAGAGCCCCGCACTCCCAAGACCTTCTCTCTCTTTTTTTTTTTTTTTTTTTTGATCTTTTGTCTTTTAAGGGCCACACCCACGGCATATGGAAGTTCCCGGGCTAGGGATTGAATTGGAGCTACAGCTGCTGGCCTACGCTACAGCTATAGCAACATGGGATCCAAGCCTCATCTTCGACCTACACCACAGCTCATGGCAGTGCTGGATCCTTAAGCCACTGAGCGAGGTCAGGGATTGAACCCACATTCTCATGGTTCCTAGTTGAGTTTGTTAACCACTGAGCCATGAAGGGAACTCCCCCAAGATCTTCTCTTCAAGCACACTTAGGGATGGTGGGACTTAGGAAAGAAGAACCTGATAACTTAAAAAAAATTTTATTATAGTTGATTTACAATGTTCTGTCAATTTCTGCAATATAGCAAAGTGACCCAGTCATACATATATACACATTTTTTTTCTCATATTCTCTTTTATCATGTTCTATCACAAGTGACTGGATCTGGTTCCCTGTGCTATAGAGCAGGACCTCATTGTTTATCCATTCTAAATGTAATAGTTTGCATCTACCAACCCCAACCTCCGAGTCCACCTCACTCCCTCCCCCTCCCTCTTGGCAACCACTCTCTATGTCTGTAAGTCTGTTTCATTTCTGCAAATAGGCTCCTCTGTGCCATATTTTAGATTCCACATACAAATGTATCATATGAGAACCTGATAACTGGATTGCAGGACTTTATACTAAAGTGTTAATGACTACTTCTTTTTAGAGAAAGGGCCTAAGAACCTCAAAGAAGCCCCTCCTTGGTGTTGACTCAGTAGGGGGATACCGTACATGCCCTGATCGCTTCCTGAGTGCTTGTCCTATAGTTCTGACCTGTTGTGAATTCACACACTGTCACTTGGCTCTCCCAGACTGAGAGGCTGGCCATGGACAAAGCCCCAAGGACAGAAGAGGGAGGCTACTCCTCAGTGGCTGCCTGGCTCCCATGGGTGGTATTCATTATCCCGAAACCCACAGCTGGGTGTCAGCCATGCCATCCTTTGCCCACAGCCGTGAATGCCTCTCCGCTCTGCCAGCTTCATGCCACCTCATGACTGCTGCCACCTGCTCAAGAAGATGGAGGCCTGGAGTTCCCATCATGGCTCAGTGGTAATGAACCCAACTAGTATCCATGAGGACATGGGTTCAATCTCTGGTCTCGCTCAGTGGGTTAAGGACCTGGCGTTGCTGTGGCTGTGGTGAAGTCCGGCAGCTATAGCTCCTATTCAACTCTTGGCCCAGGAACTTCCATATGCTGGAGGTGAGGCCCCAAAAAGACAAAAGAAAAAAAAAAAAGGATGGAGGCCTGTGGTCATCCAGGCAGGTGTGTGAAGTGGAGGCACAGACTGGGGGTGACAAGGCAAAGGTGGCCCTTGCAGACAGGCTGGAGCTGGTTTGGGGCTCTGGGAAGGATGGATGCCCCAGCCCAGCCCGCTGGTAGGTTGCAGCTGCTGCTCTGACCTCCTTGCCTTTTCCTCTTCACCCCGTTCCTGGAAACCTCTCCCCTTGGGAACACCAGACATGTGGTGCACGGGCGCCTGGGACTGTCCTGTAGCTCTTCTGCTCCCACTCCCTGCCCTCCATGGGTACCAGGGGAGGCTCCCCAGTCTCTGCTGAGCCCTGTGCTGACTCTGCCTTCTGTCATTTTTTATTTTTTAGCCACACCTGCAGCATGTGGAAGTTCCTGGACCAGGAATCAAACCCACACCACAGCAGTGACCTGAGCCACTGCAGTGACAATGCCAGATCCTTAACCCACTGCACCGTAAGGGAACTCTGCCTTCGGTCTTTAGCCTGATGCTATCATCATGATTTCCATCCCGGCTGTTACCAAGGAAGGAAGAGGAGGTAGAGGAAGTGGAGGGGGAGGAGGAGGAAGAGGGGGGGTTAAGGAAGAGGAGAAGGAGGGGTCATTGGCTCACAGGGGACACTCCCTTCCATGGAGCTGTGGAACTAGAGTGACCATTTCAGTTTGCCTGGGACCAAAGAGGTTCCTGGGAGGTGGAACTTGGAGTTTTTAAACTTAGAAAGTCCTTGGCAAGCTGGCACCAGTTGGTCACCCTCTGTGGAAAGCCAGAGTTGAATAGGGCCAGAGGCAGTACCTGGCTGTTCTGGAACAGAACCTGCCTCTCCTGCTCTCCCGAGCCTCTCCGGGAATGCAGCTTTGCAGTCACTTGGCCGCGTGAACCTGGGTGTGGCTCCCAGGAATGAAGTCTCCATTTGCCTCTGCACTCAGAGTTCCTCTGGTGAATTCCATGTTCCAAGAACTGGTATGCTTGGAACCTTGGCAATGCCCTGAGAACCAGATGTCTGCATTTCTCTGGCACCATCCCATTCCTTGGGTCAGGGCCCAGAGCCTATCCCTGAGAGCTGAAGGTCCAAACCAGAGAAGCAGATGCACTGTCAGGTTCAAGGGTGGGGCGGGAAGCGAAGAGGTCAAGGACTTCTAAGAGCAGGAGACAAAGCCAGTCAGGAGTTGAGAAGATCCAGAAGGAATACTGTTGATCCTGTGGTCCACGAGAGGGTGGGCTTTGTTAGAGGACAAGAATAAATGGGCAGACAGCCCTAGGCAGACATCACATGTCACCCCCTCACACTGGGCAACATGGTTGGACTTCCGGAAGGCACGCAGTCTGAGCGACGATGGCGAATGCTGGCTGCATGCCAGCACTGTACTCGACCACGCGTAGGTAGGCTGCAGAACTGAATTCCGTGAATGCAAGCTTCATGAGGCAGAGAGCCTGCTCATCCTTTTCATTCCTGTTTTCTGAGCACCAGGTAACACTAGCGGACACTTACTGAGTGCTTATTATGTGCCAGGCCTTGTTCTAAGACATTTTAAAAGGCAGCTTTAGTGAGATATAATCCATATACCATACAATGTACACACCAGTTTAAATGTACAGTGGCTCTTAGTATATTCACAGAGTTGTGCAACCATTACCACCATCAATTTTAGAACATTTTCACTACCCTAAAAAGAAACCACGCACCCCCTAGCCGTCCCTCCTCATTCTCCCTCCCCCGCCGAGGCATCTACTAATCCACTTTCTGTCTCTTTAGATTCCTCTGTTCTGGACATGTCATATAAATGGAATCATGCAATATCTGATTTTTCATGACTGGATTCTTCCACTTAGCATAATGTTCTCAAGGCTGATCCTTACTGTAGTATCTGTCAGGACTTCATTCCTCTCTATTGCTGGATAATCTTCTATTGTGTGGATATATCACATTTTATTTATCCATTCATCAGATGGACATTTGGGTTTTTTCTCCTTTTTGGCTGTTATGAACATGTGTGGTTTTGTGTTCTCATTCCTTGTTCTCAGAAACTGCTATAAAAACATAATTTAATCCTTAAAACCCTGCAAGATAGGTAATATTATCCCTAAGTCTCAGAGAGGTTAATTACCTTGCCCAAGGTTACACAGCTTGCCAGTGGTGGAGCTGAGACAGGTAGAGGCAGTCTTGCCCCAGAGCCTGAGCCCACAACCACTCTGCTCTATGACCTGGAAGAATGCCTGGCACATCCAATAAGTATTTACGGAATGAATGGCTAAGTTAGACTGAGGCTGTGCTCTCCAGAGACTCATAATGTGGTTGCCTTCTTGCAGACAGCTCCTAATTAATCTCTGCAATACTCTCGGGGTTGGCAATGGGGAGAGGAGGACGTTGGCAGGAGTCAGCTGTTAAAAAGTTGAATGTGGTTGCTGCCAATTGTGTATAGGGTCCCTTTCGGCTGGGGCTGAGGCTGCAGATTCCTAAGGGAGAGAAGAGCCAGTATAGGGGCCTAGAAGTCTCAAGAAGTTACAGAAAACTTCCTCTTTAGAGAGGCAAACAGGAAATCTGCTTTTTTGGTGGTTGTTTTTTTTAAGTGAGTGATCCTGAAGTTCATTTGTGTGCCTGAGGTCCCAGACTGCCTGTTCCATGTTACCTGTCACCAGATGACCAGGAGGGCTGATTCTGGGGTGGGCAGCTGAGCTGAATCCTCTAGAACAGCCACTAGCAGGCAATTGCAGAAGGGCAAAGCCAGAGAGGTGGACATCTCACCCCAGCTCCGGGTGAGCCGGGAGCTGACTCTTAGCGACAAAGACCCTGGCAGACCACGTTCCACGGAGCCCCGTCCTGCTACCCTGCTGCATCCTCAGCAAGGCCAGCACCAAGGACCTTGCTCACCAAGCTCCTTTCTGCCTTTTGTACCAGCACCCACTCTTGGCTGTCCTCCACCTCTCCTGCCACTACAGCATTCTGGGTCCCAGCCTCTTCTCTCTTCCTGCACAAGCCCAATTGTCTTGTGTTCCCAATGTTTGCTCAAGCTGTTTGTTCTGTCTGGAATGGCCCCCCTGGATTATTCAAGTTCCAGATAAATTCCTGCCTCCTCTGGGAAGCGTTCCCAGTCACTCTGGCCATAAAGAATCTTTCCCTCCCTCCATGAACCCTGCTACTGCCCCCCCCCCCTCCAGCACTTCCCCCTGGTCTGCAGTGGGGAGAATTATTTATGTTCGTCTTCTTCCTGCGGGGCAGGGGTGAAATTGCATTTGTGTCTGCTCTTTCCCCAGGCCTGGCATAGTGTCAGCTCATAGTAGGTGTTCAGTAGACGAGTTGCTGGATTGAGCTGGCCACCTCGAGTGAAGAGTTTGCCCTCATGTGGCCCAAGTTCACAGACGGCCAGGGGTCCTCATGCCTGTTTTGTCTAATTCTGGCACAAGGACACATCCCCCTGTGGGGAACGTGGTTTATTCTAGACACACTGATAAAGGAAAACCATATCATGAAAGAAAATGCTATAAATATTTGATTGGAATTTTTACGATAGAAGATAAAATGAGAAAAAGAATATGAGAAAAAGAATTTTTCTGTACAGCAAAAAAAAAATTGACAGAACATTGTAAATCAACTATACTTTAAAAGAATTAAAGAAAACTTTTGGAAGTCACTGCTTTTTATTTTTGTAATTTTTATTTATTTATTTATTTATTTATTTTTTGCTCCACCCATGGCATGTGGAAGTTCCTGGGGCAGGGATTGAACCTGAGCCACAGCGGTGACAATGCCGAGTCACTCATTGCCAGGCCACTAGGGAACTCCTGGTTGGAATTTAAAAACATTTTTTAACCTCTCAGAATTAGGGCCACTGCTATCCAGCATGATGGCTTGTGAAAATCAGAAAAAAGGACTCCTTTTTTTTCTGGATAAATACAACCTTGCGCCAGGGCACATAGCTGGATTTCATTCCTCACTTATCTGCTTGGCCAGGTGCCCTTGTTGCAGTGCACAACCTGCCCAACCATAGAGAGCCATTTGGGCCAAAACTACTTATATGTGTATGTCTTTTGTGCCACTCATATACAGTTAATTTCATACATATGTTCATATTTATAAAAGCAAAGGACTGCCTACATACAGTATTTCCTGTTCACTTACTCTTCAAGTTACACAACTTGTCCTATCTTCGAGACATCCCTAGAAAAACTGAGAAAGCTGGGCTATGAGGCTAACTATGAAAATAGCCTGCAGGGTGGTGCTCTACCGCTTAGATTTGCATTCGTATCTCCTTTCTTCAGCAGTTCTCCTGCCATTTTAGCTCTGGAGCCATTCTTCATCTTGTTTCCTAGTTATTTGTTAATCTTTTCTTCCTTCTACTGGATTGTCAACTCTCTGAAGACAAGAACCATCTGTCTTATTTGTCTCTTTATTTCCAGCAAATAGCACAGAGACCCGAGGGAGTTTGCTGGTTGCGCTTTGATAGAAAACGAAAAGAACTTCTGGGATCATTATTGTCATAATACGGAAGATTTTTTTTTCTTTTTCTTTTTTTTTTTTTAGGGCTGTACCTGTAGCATATGAAAGTTCCCAGGCTAGGGGTTGAATAAAATCTGTAGCTGCCTGTCTGCACCACAGCCATAGCAATGCCAGATCCAGGCCACGTCCGCAACCTACACCACAGCTCACGGTAGTGCCGGATCCTTAACTCACTGAGTGGGGCCAGGGATTGAACCCATGTCCTCATGGATACTAGTTGGGTTCATTACCACGGAGCCACAACAGAGGCTCCCTAAAAGAATTGATGCATTTTCCTCAGGTACTTGCATCTCTGGACTCTTGCAGCCTTTGGGGCATAAGCAACCCTTGGCTGACGGACTTGCTTCTATTTCTTCTTCCTTCCAGTGGCTGATGGGAAGAGCCTTGCTTGCGGATGATGGAAGATGATTAAGTATCAGATCTTCCTTAGGACTGAGTCACGCCTTCTCAAAAGGATTGCATTCAGGGGCGTCTAGGTTCCAGCTTTTTCTGTGAACAGGGGCTCTGGATGTTTTCTTTAGTTGGTTCCTTTCCAGCTTCTCTGAGGAGCTCAGGCTGAGCTTTGGGGTGAGCCAGATGAGAGGAGAGGTCAGGGGTGGGAAGAAAGAAGTAGAACCCACAGTGGCTGTCTGTGTGACAGGCATCTGGGCATCGGCACAAGCAGTGGGAAGCAATGGACACGTCCTTTTAATCAAGGAATGGGAGCGTTCCCGTCGTGGCACAGCGGAAACGAATCCGACTAGGAACCATGAGGTTGCGGGTTGGATCCCTGGCCTTGCTCAGTGGGTTAAGGATCGGGCATTGCTGTGAGCTGTGGTGTAGCTCACAGACAAGTCTCGGATCCCGAGTTGCTGTGGCTGTGGCGAAGGCCAGCAGCAACATCTCCGATTGGACCCCTAGCCTGGGAACCTCCATATGCCGTGAGTGCAGTCCTAAAAAAAGACACACACACACAAAAAAGTGAAGGCGTAATTAAGGAACGAGTCTGGGATCCACGTACGAAAGCCATGGAACCGGGCTCAGTTTGTCACATGATGGAGCCACATCGGTCCAGATGCTTCCCCAAAGACAAGAGAGGTGTTTATTTCCCTGATGTTGGAAATCTGGTGATTGTTTTATGTTGGAAAAGCAATAACTGTTCCGGTACACTCCCCGATTTCCTGAAGACTTTGATTGTTTTTAGTATATTATGAGAAGAGTAAGAGCCCACGCCGGCTCCTTCTAAGCTTTGTTTTATGCCACAGACCCCGAGGTCACGTGTTTCCGCCTCTCCCCCAATAGAACGTCGCCCGTTTTGGCTTAATGCCTTTGCTCTTGACATTGTCCCTCTCTCGCCCTCTTCCTCCCACCTCCCAGTCAGGAATAAAGCCCACCTCTTCAGGAAACAGAGTGCTGGCTCCCAGAGTGGGGAGATGAATTTGCAACACACAGATAAACATCACGTAGGGGTTTCAGGTGAGAACCGCTTTGAAAAGTGACTCTCTCCTTAAACTCTGCCCATGGACTGTGACCCGTGTTGCCTTTCTCAGACTTCTGGACCGTTTCCTCTCAGGCCTCACCTTCCTCTTTGCTAAAGCAGGCAGGAACTCACTGCCATGGGAGTTCCACTGTGGCTCAGCGGGAACAAACCCAGCTAGTGTCCATGAGGATGCGGGTTCCATCCCTGGCCTCCATCAGCGGGTCAGGGATCTGGCATTGCTGTGCGCTGTGGTGTAGGTTTCAGATTTGGCTCCGAACCCTTGTTGCAGTGGCTGTGGTGTGGGCCAGCAGCTCTAACTCCAATTTGACTTCTAGACTGGGAACTTCCATATGCCGAGGGTGTGGCCCTAAAAAGACCAAAAAAAAAAGGAACTCAATGTCACATACAGCTGTGCTACTCAAAATGCAGTTCTGGGACCGGCCTTGTAAGAAATGCTCACACATCTCAGGCACCTCCCCAGAACTGCTGCATCAGAGCCTGTGTTTTAACAGCACCCCCAGGTGATTCATTGTACACAGAAGGTTAAGAAGAGCTCTTCTGAAGCCCCTTCTGGCTATAAAGCTTTATGATTCCCTAGGAAGGTATCCAGTAACAACAGCCAAAATATATGGAGCCTTCACCTTGTGCCAGGGCCTCTCCCAGGAGTTCGGCTCCTTCCCGGCACGAGCTGGAGGCAGGGGCAGTCAGGATGCGTATTTTACAGGAGAGGAAGCCAAGCCTTGGCTCAGAGAAGCTGGGCTCCTTGTCTGAGGTCACCCAGCTAATTGAAGACAGGTGAATCCAAAATCTGCTGGGCCTGGAATTCCTGTTGTGGCTCAGTGGTTAACGAACCTGACCAGCACCCGTGAGGACGCATGTTCCATCCCTGGCCTTGCTCAGTGGGTTAAGGATCCTGTGTTGCTATGGCTGTGGAGTTACCCAGCGGCTGCAGCTCTGATTGGACCCCTAGCCTGGGAACCTCCATATGCTGCATGTGTGGCCCTAAAAAAAAAAAAAAAAAGACAAAATTGGGTGGGCCTGACTTCAATCACCCCTTGTGCAGCATTGCCCCAGGGGTCAGGCAGAGCTTCAGAGAGGAATTGATAGTTGAATTGTGCATTGCTGGATGAGGAGGACTTTGCCGGGCAATGAGTGAGAGAGGGATTCCAGGGGACAAAAAGAGCAAGGGCAGAGGCTCCCGGGCAGGGGAAAGCGTGGCAAGTCTGGAGAGTGGCCTGAAGTCTTATATTAACAAAATGAACAATAATTTGGCCTGAGCTAGTTTCTGCCAAGCACAGCACGGGAAAGTTTCCCAAATTATCAGCAAGTTTAGTTGAAATCTAATGACATTTTAATGTGTTTTCTGAAGGTGCTGTCTACTGAAGTAGAATCTGTCATACTGAGCAAATGTATCACATGCTTATTGTGCTGGAGAAAGAACATTCTTGTGGGCTGAATTTGCTCTTTATAATTCAGCTGCCACGGCTTTAAATGTGTCAGGTTCACCCTGGCCACGTCGCAGTATGAGCCCCTGGGAGTCTCTCTTTGGAAGGAGGGACCATCACCAAGGAAACCGAATGCTTGTGGAAATTCATCCTGCATTTACCTGTCGGCCCAAGGTTCTGAAGTTGTCCTCAAGGGGTCCTCACATCCCTGGGCAGATGTGACAGTCATCACGTAGTGAGGTCAGAAGCCCTTTCATAACATAGCAGCCATGGTGAAACCCCTTAAAGTCAAATTTTGGAGGCAGCTCTAGGAGCCAACATTTTTTAAGCCCATCTTTAAAGGTTTTGTGAGAGGATGAATCACTTGATAAAAACATAAGAAAGAAAGGAAGATCCACACATGTCTTTTTTTAACTTGGATTTTCCTTTTTTTAATTTTATGGCCATCCTTGTGGCATATGTAAGTTCCCGGGCCAGGGACTGAATCTGAGCCTCATCAGCGGCAAATCCAGATGCTTTCACCCACTGCAAAGGGCCAGGGATCGTACCTGCATCTCTGCAGTGACCCATGCTGCTGCAGTTGGACCCTTAACCCACTGTGCTACATCGGGAACTCTTGGATTTTCCTTTTCTGAGGAAGCGTCTGGATCAGAAGGGACTGAGTTGTAAGGAGGAGAAACGGTAGGGAAATGAGGCCTAAATAACAAGGACACGCGACAAGTAGCCACGAGTTAGGGCAGCACCAAGGCTTGCAATGGGATGGCTCCTTGGTGACATCTGTGATGCAGGCTCCTTCCAATCTGTCCTCTTCAACATGTTGGTTTGTCCTGTTGGCAGCTCCCCTCATGGTCCCAGGTTTAAGGCTTTAAAGGCGTAAAAATAGGTAGGGTCGTCTCAGGAGTTTCTCATAGAGGAGAGAAGGCTCTGGAAAGCCCCCACCAGCCTTCTCACATTTCTTTGGCCATAACTGTGTTATATGCTGTCTCCTAAATCAGTCACCAGCAAACTACAATTGGCTTAGATTAATTGAGACTTGCCCCTTGAGGTTGAAGAGGACACCTTTTCTGAGCGCTGATCTTGGCTGGGCAGAGAGTGAACTCCTATAAAATCAAATCAAAGCTCTGCAGGATTTTGCCTGCGGTGCAGTGGGTTAGGGCTCCAGTGTTGGTTCTGCAGTGGCTCAGGTTGTTGCTGTGGTGCAGGTTTGATCCCTGGCCTGGGAACTTCCAGTGCCACAGGCATGGTCAAAAAAAAAAAAAAAGAAAAGAAAAGAAAAAAAAAAAAGAAAGAAAGAAATCAAAGCTCTGCCAGAGGGAATGGATTTAGGTAGCAACCATTAGAATTTGCTATTAATAATCACATAATCATGGTAATGAAAAACTTCTTGAAATTCTAAAATCAAGGGATGAAAGAGTCAACGATTGGTATGAAAGTGCTGCATAACAAACAATCACAAAGTTTCAGAGGCATCAGAAATATTTTTTAACTGATTGTGAGTCAGCTAGTGGTTGTCTAAGCTAGAGTGTGTTTGGCTGGGGGTAGCTCAATGCCACCTGACTCTCATCCTCTTCCTTTGATCAGCAGACTCTATTGAGCATGTTCTCACAGAGGTGACAGAGGGGAAAGTGCCCAAGCCCGGGAGAGCAAGCCTCTGCTTGCATCGTATCTGTTAATATCCCATTGGCCAAAGCAGGTCACATGGCCAAATTCAACCTCATGGGGCTGCACCCATTTGGTAGGAGGTGCTGCAGAGTCAAATGGCTGAGGAAGGGTGACAAAATGATGCAATCTACCATGGGAGGAAAAAAAAATGTTGTCAAAAGAAAATTACAGGCAACTTTAACAACATTCTTGTTTTTAAACTGCATTTGAGGAGTTCCCTGGTGGCCTAGTGGTTAAGGATCTTGCATTGTCACTGCTGTGGCTTGGGTCACTGCTGTGGCATGGGTTTGATCCATGGCTGTGGAACTTCTGCATGCCAAGGGTGTGGCCAAAAACAAAAAGGAAAACAAGCATGCAATTTAAAGATACAAAGCATTTCTTTAGACTATAAAAGATTTGGGAGAGGAGTTCTTGTCGTGGCTCAGTGGTTGATGAATCCGACTAGGAACCATGAGGTTGCAGGTTCGATCCCTGGCCTTGCTCAATGGGTTAAGGATCCGGTGTTGCTGTGAGCTGTGGTGTAGGTCACAGACGAGGATCGGATCCCACGTTGCTGTGGCTCTGGCGTAGGCTGGTGGCTACGGCTCTGATTAGACCCCTAGCCTGGGAATCTCCATATGCCGCGAGAACGGCCCCAGAAAAGGCAAAAAGACAAAAAAAAAAAAAAAAAAAAAAGATTTGGGGGACATTCAGGTGAATAAATCAAAAAGCATGTTTTTCTGGTGATTAACACCCCTATCTGTGGTTGTATTAACATCGCCTATCAGGGTATCAGTTTCTGAAGAGCTAACTGCTCCCGTTGCTCCCTCTCCCTCGCTTAAAAAGCAAAACCTATAAACAAACTTATGGTTGCCAAGTAAGAAAGGGTGGGGAAGGAATAAATTAGGAGTTTGGGATTAACATACACACATTGTACTGTATAAAATCGATAACCAACAAGGACCTACTGTATGGCATAGGGAACTAGACTCAATATTTTGTAACAATCTATAAGGGAAAAGAATCTGAAAAAAAATAGATATGTATGTATGTATCACTGAATAGCTTTGCTGTATTTCCTTTTTTTAAATTTTTTAAGTGAGAACTGCAACTTTTTAAATTTAAATTTTGATTTATTTATTTAGCTGTATTCCTGAAACTAACACAACATTCTAAATGAACTATACTTAAAAAAAAAAAAAAAAAAAAAGGCAGGAGTTCCCATTGTGGCTCAGCCATAATGAACCTGACCAGTATCCATGAGAATGCAGGTTTGATTCCTGGCCCCACTCAGTGGGTTAAGGATCCAGCGCTTCCTTGAGCTGTGGCGTAAGTTGCAGAGGCAGCTCGGATCCCGCGTTTCTCTGGCCCTGGTGTAGGCCAGCAACTTCAGCTCCAATTTGACCCCTAGCCTGGGAACTTCCACATGCTATGGGTGTGGGCCTTAAAAAAAAAAAAAAAATCAAGAAGCAAAACCTCTGTAGTCCATACTGAGGAAATAAAAGAAGTCCACTTAAATGAAAACAAAGAAAACAAGCTGTTTATTTAGAGCCAAACTCAAAGGCAGGCAGGGGAGTGGGGAAGCTTCCCAGTGAAGAAAGAAAACTTCAGCTCTGCCCTGGTTGGAGGATGTTGCCCGGGAAGCTGGGGGCGGATAACTAGAAGGGGGGGATTCCGTGGCACTGGTTTAACCGAGCAGGAGCAGGGGAGCAGGGGCAAATAACAGGGAAGCTGGGAGGCAGCGACCCCGCCCTGACCTCCACCGGCAGGTTCCTGCAGAGGCGGTGATGTGGCTTTCTGGGCAGCCTGCTGCAGAGGTTGTGGTCAGAGTTTACGGTCCTCTTTGATCTGAGCTTTGTCCGTTTGTGCCTCTCAAGACCCCTCGGAGAAAGTCCCAACTCCTCAGCGTGGGGTAAAGAGCCCTTCACTTTCCCCATGACATCTCCCGACACCCGTGATGCCCAGTGTCCCCACCCCTCATCCCACCCTCTGTGAGACACACGGCTCCAGCCTCAGCAACCCAGCCTCTGCCGAGCCTCCACCCCGTCCTCCCAGAACCCAGCATGTCTTCCTCGGGCCACATCTCCACCGCTTTACTCCTGTGCAGGGAGGTCCCCTCAAGAGCCCCCACCCCACCCCGTACATTTTCTCCAGCTTTTCTTCCACCTCATCTGGCTCTTCCCCACACAGAATGACTTGTTTCCTCTTCTATGTCCTCCAAATAATTTGCATAAATATTTATTAGGATGGGGATTATGCAAAAGGCATGGGAGCCCTCCGACTCCTTCCCTATGCAGTGAATACCTCCAAGGCAAGCACTGGGCTCCAAGTATGCCCAGAATAGGACTTTGCTGAGAGTGGGCTCATGGAAAGGAGGGAGGAAAGGTGGAGAGCAAGCGAGGGAAGGTCACAGGTAGGGTTGACATAAAATGCAGGATCCTCGGGTAAACTTAAATTTCAGATAATTAAAAAATATATTGCATTTTTAGTATTAATTAATTTATTTATTTTGCTTTTTAGGGCACATCCGCGGCATATGGAGGTCCAGTCAGAGCTATAGCTGCCAGCCTATGCCACAGCCACAGCAACATCCGATCTGAGCTGAGTCTGTGACCTACACCACAGCTCATGGCAACAGCGCATCCTTAACCCACTGAGCGAGCCCAGGGATCGAACCCACAACCTCACGGTTCCTAGTCAGATTTGTTTCCACTGTGCCACGACGGGAACTCCAGATATTGCATTTTTAGTAGATTTTAAAATATCACATGAGACACACTAAAAAACTACTCATTGTCTATCCAAAATACAAATTTGGTTGGCCATCCTGCATCCCTATTTGGTAAATACAGCAACCCTAATAGTAGAGCCACTACCTAGTTAAGCTTGAAGGTGCATTGGCTGGGAGGCCAAGAGGTCGTCTCCCCCCTCCATTCCCTTCTCTATTGGCAAGAGCACTGCCCTGGGGCTTTGCTATTGTGCCTGCTGAGAAAACCCCAGTGGCTGGCTCCTTTCTCGGAAATGAGACACCAGGCTGGTAGTTCTCGAGAGAATGCCTGGAAAAGCCTGAGAGGAGAAAACGTGCATAGAAATGGTGGTGGAAACACAGCAAGAAGGAGCCTTAATGGTCCTTAAAGGGCAAGAAATTGCTTTTCCAAGTTGCAGGCATTTCCTTCACATCAGAAGACACGGGTTAAGTAGGAACGACGAGGAGTACGTGCTGCTTTGCCGGGGGAAACGTTCTGTGAAGAAGCATTGTGTTCCCAGAAGCTCTGCGGGGCCTTAAGGGACAGAGAGACGGAAGCTGGTCCACACGGTGCCCTGAGTCTCCTCCTGGGCCCCACTGCATCGGGCAGAACTGTGGGGGAGGATGTGTGCATTGGGTTTAATGATGACCTTCCAAACCTGCACAAGTGGACCTTATTTGGAAACGGGGTCTTTGCAGATGTCATTAAGGGCTTGAGATGAGATCATCCTGAATTATCTGGGTACTGGCCCCACATCTGACGCAAGATGTCCTCCGAGCAGACACACGGAGGAAAAGGCCATGTGATGACACCGCAGAGTGACCTCGAAGAGTGACGCCAGCCTCGGAGGCTGACAACCCTGCAAGGAGGAGGAGTCAAGGGATCATTCTGCCTGGAGCCTGCCCACACCTTGCTTTCCGATTCCAACCCTCCCGAATTTTTGAGACAGTACATTTCTGCTGTTTTAAGCCATCACGTTTGGGCATAAGGCATTGTTTTAAATCTTAATATTGTGTGTGAACCCTCCTATTTGTCTCTGACAAAGAAGACCAGTGGTCTCCAAGTGGGGTACTCAACACAATGGCAAATGGGCAAAAATGAAACGTTGGGAATGAAAAAAAGAACACAGTTTTCCTTTCTGAACCTTTTCAGGTTCAGATTGGCAGCAGGCGCTTCCCTCTGTGGGTATGTCAGAAGGTCCCGAGTCACGCATGGCACAGGTCGGTCCTTGAAGGGCTCCGCAGGGAGGGGCCAACGGAGGGACCCTCACCCGTGTATATTTCCTCCCTGGGAAATGTGGGCCATTACGGTCAACATGCACTTGGATAAGTGGATTACAAATCACATCATTTAGTTTGAGCTCATCTCTACGAAATAGAAAAATGGTTTTAATAGATTACTGTAGAGAGATTGAGGATTAAAGGTAATACCACTAGTACAAGACTGGGTAAAAAACAGGAAATGAGCTGATGGGGCTAGGATGAACTGTGTTAGCGCAATGTCAGGGAAAAACGAGGTCTGCTAAGTCATCAGTCCCCTTGCCCCTAAAACGAAAACTACCAAGAAACTTGAAAGATGGATTTATACTGACTGTATTAATGATGAAACTCACCCTTTGGGTATATTGTGCCTGGGATATTGGTTATTAATAGTATGGAGTCATGAAAACTAACACTCAAAATATTACTTTTCGCCTTTAATTCATCTAGCTAAATTTTCTGCTTAATGGAATGTGTGTATAATGAATACATAAATATGCATATATTAGAGAGGCAAAGTTTTAAAAAATCAGGGATTGCTATGGACTGAATTGTGGCTCCCAATTCATAAATTGAAGCCCTAACCCCCAACATGCCTGGATTTGGAGTTAGGGCTTTTAGAAGGTAATTAAGATTAAATGAGGGCATGAGGATGGAGTTGGATGGCCTTAGACGAAGAGGAGGAGACCCCTCTCTCTCCTTCTCTTTCTCCCCCCTCCATTCCCACCCCCCCACCCACCCATGCATAAGCACAGTCGGTAAGCTGGAAAGAGAGCTCTCACTGGAACCGATTGTGATGGCATATTCTGATTTCAGACTTCCAGCCTCGAACCGTGAGAAATAAATGTCTGTTGCTGAAGCTCCCATCTGAGATATTCTGTTGTGGCAGCCCAAGCTGACTATTACGAGGCTATGTGATCAAACACATTCGAAGATCATGGAAGTACAGAATATGGGGTTCCCCTGTATTCCTTCTCTGATTCCTTATCATCAATTCTTTTTTCCTCTGGAAAGTGGGGATGGCTCAGCACGGTTGACTATGGCAGCGATAGCCCCCATTTGTTCCTGTGTCCCTCATTCCACATCCTTGGGCTGTCCCCTCCCATACAGACTCTGGCTTTGGCCTTGTGACTTGCTTTGGCCGCTGGAATGACAGCAAAGGTGTCACAGGCAGAGGCTGGGAAAGTGCTGGTGAGTTGGGGCTTGCCTTCTCCCTTCCCGTGGGGCCTTCCGACACCTAGGGAACACGGCGACCGGTAGCTTCCTGGAGGCTGAGACACCACAGGGAGAGGAGCTCAGATATCCCAGCTGACACCCCAGGCTGGCCCAGACCTGAAGCACTTCCCAGATAACCCAGAGTCATGAGAAAGTAGAAAGAGGGTATCGCCGGAAGTCACTGAGTGTGGGAGTGGTTTGTGTCACCGCAAAAGCTAAGTGATGCGAAGGCGTAGGTAGGTCCCAGGGCCTTTTCCCCTGGTTGCCCTGCGTTGCAGTCTAAAACATGAATGGTCACCAGATGAGAGGCCTTTTAACAGTCCTTCCAGCTTTGTTATTTGTCTTTGCATTTCCAGAGCCTGGAAGAGAGCTTCACACATATTAGATGTGCCAAAACATTTCTGGTGCGAAGAAGGTGGGTCAGAGCAAACACATGTTTAACATTTCCTCAATGTGTTTACGGGGATTCTTTTACTTACTTCTTCCCCCAGCATGGGGCAGGTGCTGTGATCACCACATCCATTTTAAGATGGAGCAACCAAGGCTTAGGGAGATTAAGGAACTTGTGCAAGTTGGACAGGTGGAAACAGCTGGGAGGCTTTGCTCTCTCCCCTAGGTCCGCCTTCAGAGTACCTACTGAGGTTCTATGTGATACCTCCAATTCTAGATGGCCTGTCTTTCCGCCCTGCATGAAATTCCCAGGAGAAAAGCCAGAAAGGGAATTGTCAGCATCCCTCTGTTACTTAAGGTGTCCTCAGCCCATACAACCAGCCCCTCCTGGCACATGGTGACGGATCGGGTCTGATTGCTTAGCTCTGAGAACCAGGTTGCTCGGGATGATGACAGCTGTGGGCTCGGTGAGTCCTGCCTGATGGAAAAGAGGTCACCCACGGAGGCCGTGAGGAGTGAAAGACACACAGCCCAGGAGCTGGCGGTTTCTGACGCCATTACCTGGGAGGGGCGCCAGGGTACCGTTCTAGCTTGGGCTCAATGAGAACTAATTGATGCCAATTGCCTTCCCTGGGACCCAGGTGGTGCCCATTAGGCAAAGGGACAAAGCCAGCTCAGTGGCGGACCTGTGCCAGGCAGGGTCTGCAGCCAGTCGCTATCCCTGCTGGCAGTCTGTCCATCTTCCCTCTCTGCAACCTCGGATGGACTGAAAAGGTGCAGAACAGATTATTCTGGTAGGAGCTGTGCATGGGCTGCATGGGGTGGGCCTGGTCTTGGGCTTTGCTGAGGGCAGGCTCCCCCGCTGCCCCCACCCCTGAGGGAAGCAGGTGTGGAAGCTTCCAGGTAAGGACTACAGTAGAAACTAGCGAGTGTGCTCCAAGCATTAACACGAGGTGTGTGAGGGAATGATTTCCTAGTCCCCAGGGTTCCCACACACTGTTCTTCTCTGTTACAGGAAACTGTTGACTGTGATTATTTTGTTTGCTTTCTTTATCCTCGCTCCCTCATTGGACTTCAAGCTCCAGGAGCGTGGAGGCCGTTTTTTGCTCCGCGGGATCTCCAGCATAATGTCAGGCAGGTGGTGGATGGTCAGTGAAAAGGTGCTGGTGAACTCAAGACAGACATTACTGGTCTTATTAAAACAGGAAACTGAAGTTCAGAAATGTTGGGCAACCTGCTCAAGGTTACACAGCTGGGGTATCTTTGAAACGAAATTCTAACCTAGACTTTGGAACCCGTGAGGTTTTTCTAAAGCACGAGACAGATCGCTCCGTGGCTGGAGCGATCGCTTAAGTACCACACAAACATGTTTAAAAAATATCAAATCATAATGCAAATGTCATTTCCTTTCCATTTATCTTTCAATCCTGATTGTCTCGAGAAAGGAATTTTTCTAATAAAGAGTGGGCTCAAGCTTAGAGCCAAACTATCAACATGAAATTTGGCTGTAAGAGAAAGAAAGCTTGAAAAGATTGGTTGAACATGATAAGGTATTTCTGATGTAAAGAGACCCAAATAGCCTGGGATTGGAAAGGCAGTCTGTGATTGTGAGGAATCCAGACTTATCCTGCTCTGTTGCTCTGGTACCTTTATCATATAGTGTCTACTTCATAGCCCAAAATAGTTGCTGTAGCTCCAGCCATCATGTCCACCTTCTAGCCATAAGGAATTAGGGAAGATCCTGCCCCTTTCTTTAACGGCCACTTCCTAGAAGTCACTTTGTATTCCTTCTGCCACTGGAGAATTTAAGGAGGAAGGAGGGTGAGGAGGAATCAATAATTTTATTCTTATGGAGCCTGGCTTTTACAATGTTCATGAGCTCAATGCAATTAGCAGAGCTTCCGAACCTGGAAGCTTTGATCAAAAGATCAAGAAGTGCTTGATTGTGGGACAGGCTATAAACTGGGACGTGTCCTGTGGCTCTGGGCCTGAGACTGATGAGGGAGTCACCATCATGGGCTATATGGGGGAGAGAGGGCTGCTTCTTTGTCATTCTACCTTCCAAGCCCAGTGAAGGGGAGAGTTTTCAGAGGAATCCCTTGTAGGGACTGGCGGTGCCCCAGGAGGAGGAACCTGCCACTCTATCCTGATCAGATAGTGCTGAGTCCTGGGACGTGCCGATCTTCAGGTGAGCCTCACTGAGCAGGGGAGAAGAGGGCTGGCCTGAAACAACAGGGCCAGAGCAGCACTTGTTTACCCACCTGTGCCCTGAACACCCACCTGTGTGAGTTTCCCAGGCGTTCAGGGGACACAGTGGGAGGTGGCTGCCTCCAGGCAGAAGGACCCCAGCAGCAAGAGGCTGTGGGTGTAACTGCCCGTGGAGGCAGCTTGGGTGTGTGGTGGAATGGAATCGGACCTCATCTAGTCTGCTCACCTGAAGGTCTGAGAACCAGGCTGATTCAATGATCACACTGATGACTCCACAAGCAGCTGCAAGGCTGAGGAGGGAGATGGACTGTCATAAAAATTCAGAGCCCTCCCTGTGTACCAGGAACCCAATTAAGCACACTGCTTGGAGCTAAGCAGTTTGCTTACATTGCCTTATTATTATTATCTTTTTAGTATACCATTTGCAAGAACTCCGAGGTAGGTACGATTATTCTACCCATTTTGTAGATGAAAATACTTAGGCTCCGACATAGTAAATTATTTGTCTAAGACCTCAGGCAAAATAATGCGTGGATGAGGCACCTGCCAGGTTCTGACCTGGGCATGAAACGCTTCGCCCTGCACAGATGAGATAAACACACACTAGAAAGGGAACCAACCACACAAGGCATAATTCCAGGTGACAGATGGGAGTGCACTGTGCACAACTGAAGATTTCAGAGGCAACAAAGAAGCCAGTGAGGTCTGGATAGTCAGGAATAAGGGCTGGACTGTCTCCAGGGTGGAGCCAGGCCTGGAAGATGAGAAGTAAGTAGAAGATGGTTGTCTCTGGTGCAGAGCCTGGCACAGTGGCCTGGAGGGAAGCAGAGACCACAGACCAGATGGGCCCTGGATGGGGAAGTGGAGCTAGTACGTGCCTTGGCTCCTCATGGCAAACATGGACCCTCATCGTAGCACAGGGAGAGACAAATGGAGCCTGGGGACTTGAGTTTTTCTGGAAACAAATATCAAACACATAGCAAAACTAGAGGTTTCACAAGCAACATATCTAAACATCGTAACTCAGGGCAGAACTGAAATAGAAAAAGTTCTCTGCCTACATCTTTGGGACGACCCCACTGACTGGCACTCAGGGACCCATGTATTCTCTGCCCTCCTCGCTTGCTATGCCTTTGATTGTTTGCACAAGGTTTGCATGTACTTAGTTTTCTGTCTCCAAAGTCCATGACAGCTCAGTAGCCTTATAAAAAGAAATTCTTCTTTTGCCCCATTGAGTGCAAGTGGTTTCTGACCCCGACAGTCAACATATCCCAGTTTAGAAGAGAAATGATGAATCTGGCTTCTGACACAGACCAGTTGGGGTGGATCGTATAGGATGGACTCTAGTAAGAAGCTGGAATTTAAGAGATGGAACTTGGAGTTCCCATTGTGGCTCAGCGGGTTAAGAATCCGACTAGCATCCATGAGGATGCAGGTTTGATCCCTGGTCTCACTCAGTGGGTTAAAGGATCTGGTGCTGCCTTGAGCTGTGGTATAGACCAGCAGCTGAAGCTCTGATTTGACTCCTAGCCTGGGAACTTCCATATGCCACAGGTGTGGCCCTCAAAAGACAAAAAAAGAGAGAGAGAGAGATGGAACTTGAGGAATTCCCTTGGGGACAGTGGGTTAAGGATCCGGCATTGTCACTGCAGTGGCTTGAGTTGCTGCTGTGGTGTGGGTTCAATCCCTGGCCTAGGAACTTCTGCATTCTGCAGATGCAGCTTAAAAAAAAAAAAAAAAGGAACTTAAGCAATATATTAGTTAAGATAATGCCAGATGCTGGGATAGATAAACCTTAGTGGTTTGACACAAGAGATGTTTGTTTCCTGTTGACTCCATGGTGTGTGGGCATTCCTGGTCAGGCAGCCCTCACTAGGGACCCAATCCCTCCCTCCTGTGGTTCCTCCCTCCAGGACAACTTTGGGGTCCACTGAGTGGGCTGAGCCTGCGGGGAAGGACCTCTGCCCAGATGGGCCAAAAGTCCCTCCCATTCACTTGCCACATCAGTTGCACGATCCCACCAAAATGTGGAAAATGGTACAGTGGTTCCTCAAAAAAATAACACAGAGTGACCACACGACCCAGCAATTCCACTTCTAGGTATTTACCGAAAAGAACAGACAACAGGTGTTCAAATACGGGCCCACGAATATCCATAGTAGCGTTATGCACAATAGCCAAAAGGCGGAAACAGCCCAAATGTCAATCGACTGATACACGAAGTGTGGAAAATCCATAAATAGACTAGTATTCAGTCATAAAAAGGAATGGAGTACCGACACAGGCTACCCCACGGATGAACCTGGAAAACATTACACAAAGTCAAAGAGGCCACCTTTTGACACAAAAGGCCACCTACTGAATGATTCTTTTCATAGGATATGTCCAGAGTAGGTAAATCTATAGAGAAAAAAGCAGTTGGTGGATGTCAAGAGCTGGAAAGAGAAGGAGGAATGGGGTGTAATTGCTTAATAGGTACAGAGTTTTCCTTTTTTTTTTTTTTTGCAGGGCTGGGGGGCGGGGGGGGGGGGGCCCTGCTCCCA
Organism: Sus scrofa; assembly: GCF_054392235.1. Taxonomy (NCBI): domain Eukaryota; kingdom Metazoa; phylum Chordata; class Mammalia; order Artiodactyla; family Suidae; genus Sus; species Sus scrofa. The sequence goes on along the minus strand of NC_139396.1, from coordinate 151,423,698 downwards.
TGGCATATGGAGATTCCCAGGCTAGGGGTCGAATCGGCGCTACTGCTGCCGGCCTGCACCACAGCCACAGCAACGCTAGATCCCAGCAGCATCTGCAACCTGCACCACAGCGCATGGCAACGCCAGATCCTTAACCCACTGAGCAAGGCCAGGGATGGAACCTGCGTCCTCATGGATACTAGTTGGATTTGTTTCCATTTTGCCATGATGGCAACTCCCAGGATTTTCTTCTGAGGGGATGAAAATGTTTTGGAACTTGATATGGGCCATGGCTGCACGACACTGAATGTACCAAAGTGCCACTATATGGTACCTTGAAAAACAATTAATTGTATTTATATGAATTTCGCCTCAAAAAAAAAAAAAAAAAAAAAAAAAGCAAGGGAGCTGGGAACCGCCATCCCTGGCGGCTGCTCCCCAGTGACATCACCACACTCCGGAAGGCATTGCGTATCCTTGGTGACCAGCTCAACATCTGTGTGTCCTCTTCCACCCCTTGCTCCAGAATACACTCATTTCCTCCCCAAAGGAGGTAATCTGGAGACCCCTCAGGTCCTTGTGCCCAGCTCGGAGCTGGGGATGTGCAGTCTTCTCTTGAGTCTGGACATGGCTTGTGCTTTAGGGACATAGAAGCTCGAGGGCAAGTTAGCAGGATCCCTCCACCCTCCTATCCAACACACAGAGGCAGAGCAGAAACAGCAGGAGGACCGTTCAAACTTATATTCAGAAAGGGGGAGGCTGGCAGACCAGAGCAGCCCCTGGCCCCTGAAACTGTGAGCTCCTGCTGAGCAGGCACTGAAGAGGCAGGCCCATGGGTGGGGAAGTTCCTTTATTAGGCGCCATTTGATTTCTGGGAGAAGCTCTCTAGTCCATTGTTTTCTATGGCTGACTCCACCCTCTGGGAGATTTCTCCCTGATCCTTATCTACTGGGCCACATCCAAAGTGGATGTTGGGGAGTTTGCCCTACTTAGAGGCTGTGCAGCTTGCACAAGGCAACTTCCTGCCTGTGTGGCCCCCAGGGCTGTTTAATGCTTAAACAGTCAAAATTCTTGCTAGTTGGGGCCTGACATTTCTTTGGCAATAAAACACCTAAAAATTGTAGTAGACTTACTAAACACACACAAAAAAGTGCAGTGTGTGTGATTTTAGTTACATGATGTTCAAGAACAGGCAGAATGAATTCTTGATGACACTTCACATTGGATTAGAATCCTACAGATAAGAAGGCTCAGAGGGGGTAAGGGGCTCCCCTGAAGTCGCACAGCCCATTTGAGCAGAGTCAGGACTAGAACCCAGGTCTCCAAACTAACAGTGCAGGGAACTCCCTTTCACACTTGGCTCTCATAGGGAATGAAGAGACACAGCAGTTTCAAAATGCAGCCTTTTCTTTTGGTTGCTTTTAATTAGCGTATATGAAATACACTGCCAATCTAATTTAATTATAATTAGGTAACCAGAAGGCTGATTATGTTGTAAATTTAGATTAAAGAGCTGTTGTTTTCAATTAGGTTTGATTGTAAAGTGCTTTGACACTTTTCTGGGCCTCAAGGATAGTTCATTACATAACTTCCCACTTATTCATTTGCATTTTGCCCACAAGTCTGGGGTGCTGGTAATGGGACTAAAATTCCTAGGGCATCCCCAGTCTGGTACAGATTTGGACCTGGTACCCCACTGATGCCAAGGGCCACCAGATACACTGATAACACTGGGCTAGTGTATCAGGGTGATTTCAGCTGCATGTAATGGAAGATCCAACCAAAAGAAGTTGGACCTCAAGAGGACTCAAAGTCTGACATGATAAGAAATCTGAAGGTAAGGCAGTTCCAGGGTTAATTTCCTTTCAAAACACCCAGGCTCATTCCATCCTCCGGCCCTATTAATTTAGGCATGTTGTTTTCTGACCTCAGGCCTGTGGTTGTGTTGACAGTTGCTGCAACTCCAAGCTTCCTCCCTGTCCCTAGAAGAGGACATGCCTTCCTTATCCCTTAAGCCTCCAATAGATTTATCATGACCCCGTGGCCAAGATTGCAGCCCAGGCCCATTTCTAGGTCAACCACTGTTCCGGAAGAATCAGTGATTGGCTTGGGCAAGTCGAGATTCATTCTGTAGAACCCATGGTTGCCTGATACCTGCCAGCAATTTAGTAGTCCTGTGGGGATTTAGTAGTCCAGCTTGGCCACACCCTAGGCACATCTGGCTGAACCCAGCCTGGGTCTACAATACTATGATCAAAGCCGCGTAGCTGCAAATCTTTGCTTCTTGACTTTCCATCACTGTAATCCTGAGAGCCAAGCTTTAGCATTGCTTGTAGGTGATGCTGGGGATATAAGGCAGAGTGAGGCAGGGAAAAACGGAGGAAGAGAGCAGCTATAGACAATGATGGAGGAGGCAAGGTGACTGGAAGATGAGAGAGAGGTGTTCATGGCTGTGAGGGTGGCTGAGCTGCCCGCCCCCGCCCCGCTTGCCTCGGCGGGGCGGGGGGAGGGTATTGAGAACTCTGCCTTGGGAAGAGGGTATCAGAGAGAATGGGACTGGCCCTCCGCCCCTCAGGAAATGTGTCCAGCAGTCCTCTGAGGTGGGATTGTCTGTCGGATCCAAACTCGACTTATTCTGCCGCCCCAGGCTGCCTGTCTCTGTCAAGCCTCCGGAGTGATGCTTCAGCGGTCACCTTGGAGACATGCAGCTCCAGGAAAGAGGTTTCCATTTTGAATCTCTGCTGACGGCACAGGCAGCCTCCGCTTCCCCACAAAACATGTTCCTCAAGATGTTGGGAGGCCTGCATGCATGAAGCTGAACAATGGACCTACAGTTATAAATGGCTGTTCCATTCTCAGAAAGCTAAACATGTTATAAAACCTTCCAGCACAATCGTCCTTTATAACACTCTCTTGGACAATATCTTGTGGCCTTTTGAACTTTGTTCTTTTGTTTTGCAATTAAACACGTGAGTGACTGGCTGACGTCTAGTGACTGGCCAGGAGGGGTTGCACTCTTGGTGGCAGGACTAATGGTTTCCATCTGTGTTTAAATGGGATTACCTTTACAGCTTTCTGAAAATCACTGGTATCAGTTTATCCAGTTTTCCATTTTATACCCATTTTTTACAAAACAATAAGGCAAAACCACGGAATTTTCATAAACATATACTGTTGACCATATAATGAAAGGGACTGACCCAAACTGACCAGTTGGCTGACAAGAGGCACCATGGTGCCAAAGCTGGAAATGTTTGGGTTTAGAGGAGAAAAGGCAATTTGGGGTATAATGTGTGAAAGTGCCGTTTGTGTGCGAAACAGATGGCGTTGAGGCCTATTTTGTCTGTCCCTTCTTAAACATGACAAGATAGATGTCAGCTTCTGCCAAATGATCAGTGTGGCCTTTAAAAGGCGCTGGCCCCTGCCCAGGGCTAATCCATTGAGAACAGTGGCCCCAAGATCGCGAAGCATCTTGGTCCAGCCGCCTGGAATGCCGATGAGAATTGCTTGGATTGATTGGCCATGAAGAGCCAGGTGTTTCGTGCTCACCGCTGCCAGCCACGTTCATGCCCGTGGTGCCTGCCAGTGCCGGCTGATGGCGGAGAGCCAGGCCTGAGTTTCAGTCCCAGGAAGGACCTCACTTCCAGGCCACAGCTGAACTATGCGAGGCCCAGGTGTTCACTCCTGCTAGGACTCCAGTCGGGACTGGATCCACTGGATCTTTCAACACCCTTTCATCACCCTAAGGGCAAGTGATGACTTTTAATACACTGCTTAATTCTCATCTCCAAACTTCTCTGTAATCTTCTCCCCTGACACCAGCCTTTGCCCCTTTCCTCCCTTTCATAAGCCCTTTTCACTGTGCCTTCAAGAACACTTGCTCCACGATCAGCACATTCTTTTTAATTTTTAAAAAACAAACAAAAAAATATTTTGCTAATGGCCGAGGGGCATATGGAAGTTCCCAGGCCAGGAACTGAATCTGAGCTGCAGTTGCAACCACTCCACAGCAAAGACAGATCCTTTAACCCACCGCATTGGGCTGGGGATCAAACTCATGCCTCTACAGCCACCCAAGCTGCTACTGTTGGATTCTTGCCTCTTTTTTTTTTTTTAGGGAAGTTCCTAGGCGAGGGGTCGAATTGGAGCTACCGCTGCCAGCCTACACCACAGCCACAGCAATGCCAGATCCAAGCTGCATCTGCAACCTACACCACAGCTCGTGGCAACACCAGGACCTTAACCCACTGAGCGAGGCCAGGGGTTGTACCCACGTCCTCATGAACACTAGTCAGGCTCGTTACTGCTGAGCCACAATGGGAACCTCTGCAGTCGGATTCTTAACCCACTGTACCACAGCAGGAACTCTACTCAGCACATCCTTCAAATATTCCCTCCAGGTCTTGCCTTAACCCAGATTGAGCTATCTAAGTGTAGCTGCCATGGGACCTCTCAAAGGGCCATATTTCTTGTCGTCTCCGATGGGGAGGTGGCTTTGGTGTCCTTGTTCAGTTCCATTCCTTCCCTTGTCTCTTCCAAGCTCACACCTTTGGAGTTTCCTACTCACCTCCTCAAAGGGACCACCTCCTCACGTGCGCTTCCAGATCACCTTTCTCTCCACGGGAGCTCCTGCCATCATTCCCCTGAGGGAAACCTCAACTCTGCATGGATGGCCTGGCAGCCCTCTGGCCTCCTATATCGCTGGCCTCCTCGCCAGGCCCAGTTCTAATATTTGCTGTAGGAATATCATTTCTATGTTATACATCCAGCCAACAAAATATTACATAATAATATTTATTATTATTAATTAAATAATAAGAAGAATTATAATATTTGGGCCACATCTGTGGCATATGAACGTTCCTGGCCCAGGTGTTGAATCAGAGCTGCAGCCGTCAGCCTACGCCACGGCCACGGCCACAGCCACAGCCACACCAGATCCAAGCTGCATCTGCATCCTATGTTGCAGCTTGTGGCAACACTGGATCCTTTTTTTTTTTTTTTCTTTTTTTAACAGAATAAAATACATACATTTACACACAATTACATTCACACAGATTATTATAACATGGATCTTAAGAAACAGATTAAGTGACTCCCACTGGAGAAGTGGAATGGAAAATATGCTGAGACAAATAGGAAATTTATTCTATACTTTATCCCAATTTTATGGCTTTCATCTTTACTACTTAGTTTTATCTATTACATTTCAATTTTTCTTTAAAAATTAGCGTTATATTAAATTGGTATATTATGCAACCATTAAATATTTTATATAGCATAGTAAAAAGAATAACTTAACTGGTAAGCATAACAAAAATAATACACCCTCTGAAAATAAGTAAAATATAAAATGCATAAGTTGGTTAAAAAACAGTGTAACTATATAAATATGTCCTCACAATTTGTTCCATCTCATTGATTCTTCAATAAAGGCATTACACCATTCTAGGTGATGTGATAAACAAGACATCATAGACCTTACATTGTACCATGGAGAGAAATGGTTATTAATCATACAATTGTAGAACTGTATTATTTAATTGTACAGTGGCATTATTTAATTATAATTATCATAAGTTCTTTGATGGAGAGGAAATCAGAATCAGATCTAAGAAGACAGCAGCATTCCAAGAATGATGTCAAATGACCCCCTTCATGGTGGATTATGCACTTATTTACTATGAGATATATTTCTTCTCCAGAGAGTCCTTGTTTGTGTATCAATTGTAGATTTTCGATTTGCAGTTATTCTGAAGTTTTGATGTAAGAGTCTATATGTATATGAGAGTGTTTTAAGTTGTTGTTCTCTTAATTGCAAGTTCATCTCCAGTGTCCCGCATTTGTACCCACCTCTTCTCATGATTTCTGATTTTGGTGGTATAATTGTGCATGGATGATTTCGTATCTTTACTGTATATATACCTTTAGTGGTGAGCCTTGTCATTTGTGGCATTTTTGTTTCCTGTTGCTGATCTTTTCTTTCCTGCCTAGAGAAGTTCCTTTAGTATTTGTTGTAAGACTGGTTTAGTGTTGCTGAATTCTCTCAGCTTTTGCTTATGTGTGAAGGTTTTGATTTCTCCTTCAAATCTGAATGAGAGCCTTGCTGGGTAGAGTATTCTTGTTTGGAGGTTTTTTCCTTTCATCACGTTAAGTATATCATGCCACTCCCTTCTGGCCTGCAGAGTTTCTGCTGAAAAATCTGCTGATAACCTTATTGGGGTTCCCTTGTATGTTACTTGTTTCTTTTCCCTAGCTGCTTTCAAGATTTTCTCTTTGTCTTTAATTTTGGTCAGTTTGATTAGTATGTGTCTCGGGGTGTTCCTCCTTGGGTTTATTTTGTATGGTACTCGTTGTGCCTCCTGGATTTGAGTGAGTGGTTCCTTTCCCATGTTAGGGAAATTTTCGGCTATTATCTCTTGGAATATTTTTTCTGTCCTCTTCTCTCTCTCTTCTCCTTCTGGCACCCCTATAATACGGATGTTGGTGCGTTTCACATTGTCCCAGAGTTCTCTGAGACTCTCTTCATTTGTTTTCAATCTTTTTTCTCTTTTCTGTTCTGCATCCATAATTTCTTCTAATCTGTCCTCCACCTGCTTATTCGTTCTTCTGCCTCCTGTATTCTGCTATTAGCTGCTTCTAGTGAATTTTTTATTTCAGTTATTGTATTTTGCATCTCTTCTTGTTTAAGTTTTATATCTTGTATCTCTTTGGTCAGTGTTTCCTGTAAGTTATCCATCTTTGCCTCCAGTTTATTTCCAACGTCTTGCATCATCTTCAGCATCGACAGTCTAAAGTCTTTTTCCTGGAGGCTGAGAATCTCCTCATTCCTTAGCTGATTTTCTGGGGTTTTTCCTTTCTCCCTCATCTGAGTTATCATTCTCTGTCTTTCCATTTTTATAGGTTTTTGGTGTGGTGACCTTTTTATAGATAATAGAGCTGTAGCCTCTCTTCTGGTGTCTGCCCCCCTTGTGGCTGAAGTCGGTATGGGGGGCTTGCTGTAGGCTTCCTGATGGGAGGGGTTGATGCCTGCCCCCTGGTAGGTGGAGCTGATTCTAATCCCTCTGGTGGGTGGGGCTTAGTCCCTGGATGGGATTAGCGGCATCTGTGTGCCTGAGAGGTCTTCAGGTAGCTGTGATCCCACCTGGATTGTTGTTTGCCCTGGGGCTTCTCAGCACTGACTGACGGGTGGGGCCAGATTTTCCCAAAATGGCCACCTCCAGAGAAAGGCACAGCTGCTGAATATTCCCGAGAGCTTTGCCTTCAATGTCCTTCCCTCACAACAAGCCACATTCACCCCTGTTTTCCCATGATATCCTCCAAGAATTGCAGTCAGGTTTGACCTAGGTTCCTGTGGAGACCTCACTCTGCCCTGGGACCTAGTGCACGTGAAAGTCTGTGTGTGCCTTTTAAGATTGGGGTCTCCATTTCCCCCAGGCCTGTGGAGCTCCTGCACACAAGCCCTACTGGCCTTCAATGCCAGATGCTCCAGGGGCTCTTTCTCCCGGTGACAGATCCCCGCATGTGAGGGTTTGATGTGTGGCTCAGAACTCTCACTCCTGTAGATGAGTCTCTGTGAGCCAGTTAGTTTTCAGTCTGTGGAGCTTCCCACCCGGGAGGTATGGGGTTGTTTATATCACGAAATCACCCCTCCTATCTGTGGATGTGGCCTCCTCTTTTTCTTCTGGAGTAGGGTATGGGTTTCCGGTCTGTTTGGGTGGAGATGGCTCAGTCTTTAGTTGTGAATTTTGTTGTTTTTAGGAGAGAAGTTGAGCTCCAGTCCTTCTATTCTGCCATCTTAATCCCCAACACTGGATCTTTAATCCACTGATCAAGGCCAGGGATTGAACCCGCATCCTCATGGATACTATGTCAGGTTCTTAACCTGCTGAGTCACAGTGGGAACTCCCCATCCTCCTTCCTTGATAAAACATACCTCTATATGATCAGATTAAAAAATGTATAAAGTTATGGTAAAATTTCAAAGATGACTGAATTTTACCTATGTTTGCATGTGTATGGGTGTTCTTTCCATGAGCTTATTATTTGGATAAGAAATAAAATCAACTTATACATAATTCATAGATTATTTTTATTCCATAAAAGTTAATTTTCTTGCCTTCACGTAAATGACTAATTATGTTGTTGTAATCAAGACTTTCACATAATTTGTGTTTTATTGAGAGTAATGACAAATTGGACAAACTTCTGGGGACAATGTGGTGCTTAGAGTGTTTTTCATTAGTTTCAAAATGAAGAAACTATGTTTGAATGAGGTTGGAGTAACTGGAATTGTCAGTTAAATTCTTAAAGCAGTACTTAGATTGGAAATGAACCAAGAACCTAATACATCAGGTTTACGTGATCATGATATATCATGAGTTTACTATATCATGTTTAATATATAACATTGCTTTTTTTTTTTTTTTTTTTTTTTTGCTTTTTAAGGATGCACCTGTGACATATAGAAGTTCCCAGGCTAGGGGTTGAAACAGAGCTGCAGCTTCCAGCCTACACCACAGCCACAGCAATGTGGGATCCAAGCCACCTTTGCAACCTACACCACAGCTCATGGCAATGCCAGACCCTTTAACCCACTGAGTGAGGCCAGGGATTGAACCTGTCTCCTCACAGATACTAGTTGAGTTCATTGCCGCTGAGCCACAACCGGAACTCCCTTTTTTTTCTTTTTTTTTTTTTTTAATATATAACATTTCGATGGGGCTAGGTTGTATGTGATTAATTAGTCAGAAAATAGAACAAATTATTTTAATTTCATCATGAAAATTCCTTTCACCAAAATGTTTGTTTCTTAAAAGCAAGACCAAGATTCATACATTATTTTAAAGTATTTTCCTTTCAATTTATTCAATATTGAGATAGAATAAGAAAACTGACAACAGTGGTATGTTATTCAATTTGTTAAAATCTTTCTTCAGATTACATTTTGATCCATAATGGCCAAAAATCATCTCTATAGAAACCAGTTTGGGGAAATTTTATGCTAGGCTCTTTATAGTCGTGCAAACATTTTTGTTTCCTTTAAAATTGTCTTTAAAAATTAAAATATTAATGCTTTAAAAAAATGACATACACAAACAACTCTGTATGATTTTCTTTTGTAAGCAGCAATTCATACCAAATACCTGTGGACTGTTCAAATACAAATACAAAAATAAAGTAATTTAATTTTCCGTTAAAGACTACAATTCACTTGTATTTGAAGATCTTCTATTGTTTCACTTAACTTTTCAAGTGCTTCTCATCTATCTCGTCCAAATTAAATCGAATTGCTTTAACACAGCGAATCTCTCCAAGACCATGAATTAAAACATGAAAATGGACACTTGGCACAACTGGGAAATGTTACTTTGTTATGCAAGAATCTATCACATTAATGCCAAGTGGAAAGGGTTTCAGGAGTTAATTAATTTGTCTTCACTTTCAGTTAAGTGCTTCTGTTGCCCAGATGCTCCCTGCAAGCTGAAATGTCATTATCTCATGTGCTGGTGGTAGACACCACCCAGAAACCTTCATGGCATCCAGAAGCTATTGGCTGTTGTTTGGAGGATGTGCAGAAGCAATATTGAATTGCTCATTCAAACATTCTACCTTTTGGTTCTCATCTGTCCTGCTGGGTTCTTGATCAAGAATAGACATCCTTGCAGTAGCTCTTCAGCCTCATGGAGACCTCTCATCCATAAACAGCTCTCCCTTCTCTCTAGCCATCTGCCCCATCTGTCTTTCTTTTCTTTTCCAGCTTGGCGTCCATGGCTGATTCACTTTCATCACTAGTCCAACTCACCTTCCACTGCCTGCAGCTGATAAAAACCACAGCTTTCGATGAACGTGATCAAAAATAGCAGAGCAGCTGTGTCCTCCTTGAAACCTTTCTTTCGCTCCCCTTCCATGTTTAATCCGTCAAGTCCTGTCCATTCAAACACTGAAATAAACCTGCAGTCTACCGCTTCTTCCTAGGACCATTATCATCCCCTAGGCCAAGCCACCAACACCTCTTGCCTGAAGTCTTGTCTTAACTCCCTAATTGGTCTCTCTTTCCACTTTTTCCTTCCCTTGGGGCAGTGAGCTGCTCCTATACAATGTCAGTCTCCTCTTCAGCACTTCCTTACCTCTTTTCCATTCAAACAGAAACACAGAATCCTCAACAGCGCTTACAAGGACATGCAGAATCTGGTCACTTCCTGCCTTTCCTCCAGGCGCCACAGCCTTTTCTCCCTCCTTCACTCCACCAGAGGGCCATTGCCTTTCTTCTGGTGCCCAGATGACGTCAAATGCCCGCTGCCTGGGAAGGTTTCTCCCTGGCTTGTTGATTAACTTCTCTTTCTTTCTTTTCTTTTTAGGATCACATCTGTGACATATGGAAGTTCCCAGGTCAGGGGTCAAATTGGAGCAGCAGCTGAGGCCTATACCACAGCCACAGCAACACCAGATCTGCGCCGCATCTGCCACCTCCACCACAGCTCATGCCAACACCAGATCCTTAACCCACGGAGCGAGGCCAGGGATCGAATCCACATCCTCACGGACACTGTCAGGTTCTTAACCTGCTGAGCCACAACAGGAACTCCGTATCCTTTTATCTTGGCAGACATATACTTTTTCAGGATGATTCTCCTTGGTCGCCCAAGGAAAAATAATTTTCTCCGTTATGCCCTCTCACAGTGCCTAGTATTTTCCTTCTTGGTGCATGTTAACCTTTGGTTCCTGTGGTTGTTTAAATCTTAACACTTCAGAGGAATGGAAACTCCATGAGGGGCAAAACCCTTTTTTGTTTATTCTTTTTTTCTTCTCTCTTTTCAGCCGCACCCTTGGCATATGAGAGTTCCTGGGCCAGGAATTGAATCTGAGCTGGAACTATGACCTATGCCACAGCTGCAGCAACGTCGGATCCTTAACCCACTGAGCCAGGCTGGGGATTGACCTGGCACCACCAGAGAGACAAGCCAACTCATTGACGCACTGCGCCGCATCGGGAACCCCTGTTTTTTCCTGTAGCCCCAGCACAGTGCCTGAACACAGAAATATTTGCGAATGGCTGCGTGAAAGGAATAGGCCAGCAACAGGGTACTGGTCGGAAAAGGTTTTTTCTTACGGTCCCCTTCAGCCTACTGTCCTTTCCTTCAGCTCCTAAATTCATCTGGTTTACAGAAAGAATCTGCATCATTATCTGTTTCCCTGCCTGGATGGAATTTATGATTCAGATGCTACGATGTAAAAAGAAGAAAATCCAGCATGGAAAGAAATATGGCAAAGAGAATACTCCCCCGAGTGGCTACACATCTCCACTGTAAGCAGTAATCTCAGTGTGCAGCTATTGAGGCTTGAGTTATTGCCATGCCTCTAATCCTCTTACTTTCTAATCAAGATCATTTCAATAGCTTTGCCTTTAGACTTCCAATTGCATTATGCGTTCACAAGTCATTTCTTTGTCCAATGCTATATTGGTACCATTATAATCTCCTAGGGATTAAAAAAAGTATTCATTCTTCTTTATCCTAATATAGTTTATCAAAGTTTTGTTTTAAAGTTTTCCGTGCTAATGGCTTTGTGAAATTAATAGTAAATTTAACATAAAATAGCAATTAAAATAAATAATCTGTAGGTCTGTATGTTGTCTACCACAAACTTGTCTGATTCAATTAGTTCTTACTTGACTACTTACAAGCTTGTATAGTTTGTGAATTTTTTCATATAATTTTTCTTCTTGTATTTCCATTTGCTCACCTCTGAGCAATTTTATCCTTTTCCAATGCAAGAATTAGGAGAGTAGGATAGATGAAGAGATGTAAAAATGGCAATAATATGCTTTGCTTTCTCTTAGAGAAAAATGCATCTTATCATACAGGTTATTTTTCTTGGCCACAGCCACAGCATGCAGAAGTTCCTAGGCTAGGGTTTGAATCAGCTCCACAGCAGTGACAAGGCCAGATCCTTATCCTGCTGAACCACCGGACAACTTCCTGGTTATGTTTTAAGAGTTGACTAAGGAAAAAAGGACTATGATAACAAGTAGATTTAAGGTTGTCATGCATTTATTCATTCAAAAATAAACAACTTCAATGAAATATTTTGTGGGAAAAGTAACATTAAGGTATTTATAACCATTTAGGAGTTCCTTTCATGGCTCAGTGGTTAACGAACCCGACTAGGATCCATGAGGTTGTGGGTTCAATCCCTAGCCTCACTCAGTGGGTTAAGGATTAGGCGTTGCCCTGAGCTGTGGTGTAGGCTGGCAGCTACAGCTCTGATTTGATCCCTAGCCTGGGAACCTCCATATGCTGCAGTGTGGCCCTAAAAAGGAAAAGAAAAAGAAAAAAAAAATTCAAAGATTAATTTTTAGTGTCAAGGTCTCTGTGCCACTATTCCAAGTTTTAACTATTTTAGACAGTCAGCTACATATTTATTTTGTAGTTATGTCTTCCTTCTTTTCTCTTTTGGCTGTGCCTGCAGTGTGTGGAAGTTCCTGGCCCAGGGATTGAACCCGTGCCACAGCAGCAACCCAGGCCACTGCCTTGACAAGGCCAGATACTTAACCCACTGCACCAGAGGAGAACTCCTAATTATGTCTTTCTGGGTTCAAATCAGTATATACACAACTTTCCATAAATACATTGATTAGGGAAGTATTTACGAAGGCGAGGGAGTGGAGCAGTTGAGATGAGGTTATGTAATGGCTAGGCTCCAGGGATCAAGTACTTGGGCCTGTAATGGGCATTGTTGCCTACATAGCACTCATTTCAACCTCCCAACTGGACCAGTTTTTGTTCTTGTATCCCACTCTGAGTACCAGGGGTGGGCCTCAGTTTCCAGTAAATGCCTCTGGAATGTGGGTCTAAATATCATGTAAATTGGTTTAGGAATGAGTCAATGAGACATTGAGCAGTTTGCTGAGGGCTTCTGGGAAAGAACTTGCTCACAATTGACAGCTATCAGAAGTCACAGGCCCTCTTCTGGACTTTGTTGTCCGGGAATATGAGGACCGGGGCTGTGGCAGCCATTTTGTTAGCAGCCTGAGGACGAAGCTCGGAGGAGAGGAGTTCGGGTCAAATAACAAGACAGACAACAGAGCTGGAGCCCCGACTGAACTATTTTCTTTCACTTTTGCCCTTGCTAGACCGTATCAGTCTGTGATCCAAAGAATAGCCTTGAGCTTTTAAGCAATTTTTACTTGAGATTTCTGTTTCTGGAGGCCAAAATAAACATTTTAATGCACGGAATACCAATTTATACTTTCTGAAGGTTGTTTTTTATTTCTTAACCTTTAAGGTTAGGAATGTTTTTTGGATTATAAAAATAATACATGCTCACTGTACCGAGTATGGAAAAGACTGAATGATACAAAGAAGATAAAAGCCATCTATAAGCCCATTAGTTAATGTTTTGAATTTGTTTTCTCTTTACATAAACAAACGTTTTGTTTTGAATTTGTCTTCTCTTTATATAAACAAATTTACATATGTATTTTACATATATGTGCACACATAGGTAAAATATATATGTACATACATTTGTATGTATATATGTATACATATATATACACACATATACACACACATATATATCCTGCTTTAGTGAAACTCATAGCTAGTGGAAAATAAACAAACCAAAGAGCCAAACAAATAGATTAGAATCTGAGACTATGGAAGGTTGTAATAATAATTATTAACCTGTTGTAACTGTCCAGTGTTGGGTCAATATTTGCTAGTAATGTCATTTCCCATCTCCACATCCCAGAACAAACCACCAAAGATTTTAAGTTAATACCTACTGAAATATATTAAGCTTTCAAGTGTAATATAATAAAGTCTCATAATGTCCATAAAATCAACCAGTTATCAACATGTTCATTTGTTTCCCTTCAGTAGGTGGTGCTGCTTCTTATTTATGGCAAGATGCACCCTGTTGGTAATTGCTTTGGCTCAATCATCATTAGATTTTCTCCGTAATGGTTTGTTTAACCAATTACAGCTAAAATGAATGTCTTGTATTGATCATTTTGGCAGCATACATGTCAAGGGTTCAGTGTTCACCAGCATGCTGTGTAAAAACCCCTGGATTACCAGATGGAAGTGTTATTTCTGGGATAGTACCAATCTCTTCAGTTCTAAATGTTTCCTAATTTCTATTATGATTTTCTGACCCACGAGTTGATTGGAAGAGTAGAAATATGGGGATTACTGTCTGTTGGTTACTGATTTCTAACAACTACAGAGAATGTGGTTGCTATGGCACCAATCCTTAGACACACATTGAGAGACTTGCTTTATGACCCAGTGTGTTCAGTTTTTGTTAACGTTTCACATATTCTTGATAAGAATATATGTTCTGCAGTTGTTGAGTGCAGTGTTCTGTATGTATTCATTAAACTGAGCTTGAGTAGTTGTATTATTTAAATCCTCTAGTCCCCTAAAGATTTTTTGGTCCCTTTGATCTAAGTATTAGTTTCTTGTGGCTGCTGTAACAAATTAACACAAATGGGTGGCTTTACACAGCAGAAAGGTATTCCCTCACAGATCTGGAAGCTAGAAGTCTGAAATAAAGGCATTAGAAGGACTGCCTTCTCTCTGGAGGCTCTAGGTCTCATCCGGCTTCGGGAGGCTGTTGGTGTTTGGGGTGGGAGTGTGGCTGCATCACTCCACCTCTGCTTCTGTGGTCACATTGCCTCCTCCTCCCCTTCTGCTTCTCTTCTGTCTCAGAGCTCCCTCCTCTTTCCTCTAATAAGGATGCTTGTCATTGCTTTTATGGCCCACTTGGATGATCCAAGATCTCCTCAAGATCTTTTAAACTTTTATTAATTAAAAAAACTGTAGTTTATTTACAATGTTAATTTTTACTGTGAGAATCTTTAATCACATCTGAGAAAGACCTTGTTTCCAAATGAAGTAAAATTCACAGTTCCAGGGATTAAGACATAAACATATCTTTTGGGGAGCTACTATTCAACCCACTGCCAACTATTAAATATGTAAAAACCACCTACTCTGACAGTAGATCTTTCTTTTGTCAACTTTTGCTTCAAGTATTTTATGACCATGTTATTAGGGATATATTTATGACTCTTGTATCTTCCTTGCATACTTAATCTAGTTATTCCCACTCACCCACCTAGAAAGTCTATGGATGACAAACTATCGGGTTGTTCATCTGAAAAAGACTATAATTGGTCATTCTGCTTCCTTTTCTTGCTGGGCATAGAATTCTCAGGTTACATATTTGTCTCCTTAGCATTTCATTCAATAGTTTTTTACTTGAAAAAATTTTTTTTTCTTTTCATATTCACCAAATGTCCCAAGGCCAGAGAATTAGTATAGTTCCAAGCCTGGATAATTAAAAAAAGTGTGCTGATTCCAAAATTTTGTCATTAAATATTATGAGGGCGTATTGTCTGAAGTTAAATCATAAGCGATTGCTATAAATGTTTCATTAAGTATTTTACAGAATATATGGGGAAAATATGTGTAGAGAAGCTGAATCAAATGGGGACACTGAAGTCTATCACAGACAATTTCTGAAGTAATTCTGAAGTAATTCTTCACATCTGTGGAAATAAAAGACATGCTTAAATGTAATAAAGGGTTTTTCTAGGCCACCTTATCACCAGCAATGAGAATGATTTTCACAATAAACAATTACGACCTATATTGTCACATAATATACAGCTATTGCTATAATTTGAGAATTCAGAGAAATCAAAGAAATTACAATAGTTACATAGTCTTTATCTGTCCTTCAAGACTCTCATAACATAACCTCAAATTCATAGTGAGATTTGTGACCAGCATACGGAGAGTGGCATTTTTGGTAAATTTTTTGGCCTCAGGTACGCAGAGTTAAGGAACTTAAAAAAATCCACTAATAGCTCAAACGCATTAATTTTTTTAAGCCACCCTGCTGTTTCGGTTGTCACTCTTGATTTTGAGGGTTTGGATCACTTGGGCTGAGGCCTGGGAGCAAAGGCCGCCCAGGCCAGACCCATCCGTTTTATAGCGCGAGACCCCGAGTCTCTAATGGCCTGCGAGTTCCGTAGTCAGGCAAAGGCCGGGCTGCGAGGCCCTTTGCGGTGCGAAGGCTCGGCATTTCGGGAGAGCCAAAGAAAAACACCACCAAGACGCTGAGCCTGGGTTACACGAACCAGCGGGGAGTCTCTGGGCGCATCTTCAGCAGCCAGTTGGACCCCCCGTCGTCCAGGTAACCAAACTGAGAACGCGCGTGCGCAGCCAAACTCCTCTATCACGTGAGGGTAGGCCGGGGGCGGGGGCGGCGAATCCTCCTCCTGACTGGTCTCCCAGTCACTCTCTGCGCGTGGCCAGCAGAGGCTCTACTGCTTGGAGGTGACGCACAGCGCCCGCCCCTTTTTGCTTAGCTTTCTCGCGGTTGGTTCCTCGCGCCACGTGCCCTCCTGGGCCGCTCCCCCAGCTGCCCTTTCCAACTGCCTGTTGGAAGCTGCTGTAAAATGTCGTGAGGGGCGCTGCCGCTTTACGGCTGCCTCTCCCCAGACTGAGCCCGGGAGCGACCGACCACCGCGGTCAGCGCTGTCTGTAAGAGTCGGCCCGGTGGAGACGGAGAGCCCCGGTGCACTGCTGCCCTCCCTGCCGTGCCCGTTCCGGCCCTCGGCGATGTGAGCTCGAGGAGGCTGCGGTGCCCCCCCCTCCCCCGGCCGGGGTTGAGACAGGCGGCAGGTGCCTGTGAGGCAGGCGGGTGCTGGGGGCCTGCAGGATGGAGGAAAGCATGGAAGAGGAGGAGGGGGGCAGCTACGAGGCGATGATGGACGACCAGAACCACAACAACTGGGAGGCCGCCGTGGACGGCTTCCGGCAGCCCCCGCCACCCCCGCCGCCCCCCTCTTCGATCCCAGCTCCTGCCCGAGAGCCTCCGGCGGGTCAGCTGCTGACGATGCCTGCGGTCTCCGTGGACAGGAAAGGCCCCAAGGAGGGGCTCCCGATGGGGCCTCCGCCACCGCCGGAGGCCAATGGGGTGATCATGATGTTGAAGAGCTGCGACGCGGCCGCCGCCGTGGCTAAGGCGGCCCCCGCCCCCACCCCCAGCTCCACCATCAACATCAACACCTCCACCTCCAAGTTCTGTGAGTCCAGCCTTTCGCCAGCAGCCTTAGCTTTTCTCCTCCCCGCTCGGACGTCGAACCCACCCCCTCGGCCAGCCCCGCTTCCTTTGTTTCTGGCCTGGGTCTCTCCTCCCCTCCCCGACTCCCTCCCCCATTCGCTTGGTGTCTGCGGCCAGCTCTGAAGCGGCCCTGGCTTCTTGTATTACCTGGCTTAGAGGAGCAGTCTGATTGTGCACACTGCCCCAAGTTCTCCTACAAACGCGATCGTATCACAACTGGCTATCTCTCAACGTTAGGAAGCTCTTTTCTTCTCCATTCTCCCTTAAGTTTCACTTTCAAACAAGAAAGGAAAATAAGGCTGCCTTAATTTCGTTAGGGAGAGGCCTTCATTCGTTTTTTGCAGCCAGAGGAAAAAGAAACCTGGTGACTTGTGTTCCTGTGCTTTTAGCCAGTCTGCGTTAAACAAGTCAGAAATTAGAAAGTTGACCTGTTCTACACTTCGTTCTTCCTCCAGTGTACGCCTTCTGCATCCTGCTAGGGAAATGTAGGAGTTGCTTCTTGAGTAACACCAGTGCAGCGGGAGCTGCGACATCAGTTTTGAAGTTAATAATGTATAAAATTACTTTTTCAAAGCCTACACTGGTAAGAATAAGCCATTCGGTGTGTGACCAAGTCCAAGGTTATGTTGAATGTTGAACTTTATGTTAGTGATCTGCCTTAACTCTCAGTTGCAGGCAGAAAGATTTAGGACCAAACTCTGTTTTGTAACTGAAACTGTCTTCACAGTTGTTGTATGCTTCCACAGCTAGAAAAAAGAGTGCTTTTGCTTTTTAAGTGGGGTTTTTTGGAGGGTAGTGGTTGTGAAAATAGATCGTCACAGCCAGATTTTTCTCTCCTATTAATAATGCAAGTTTTGAATGACATCTGGTAAAGCAACTGGAGATTTCATTTCTAGTTACTAATTTTATCAAGCTGAACCACTAATTGTCCAATTAGCTGTGCAGAGAAAATATCTGCCTTGCTGCCGATACACAGTCAGAGCCTTACATATTTTTTTTTTTTTTGAACAAGCACTTAATTTTATTTGCCTTTGAGATACTGCTTTAGACAAAAACACTCATGTAGGTATGATTGGTAAGATTTGTCTGTGGTTATTTTTCCCCCATATTGTGCGCACACGAGAGTAATGATTGTATCATAGTTTGTCTGTTGAAGGCTCAGTGGTGAAACCAGACCAGGGATAGAGTGGCAGGACAGCTTATCTAAATGCTGGAGGAAGCTTGCTTTAGTGCTTCAACAAAGTTCTTTTGAATAGTTCTAGAAAACATCATAAAGCTAAGAGCAGAAATTAGTAAAATTAGGAACAAAGATTTGCCAAACCAAAATATTGGGGTTTTTTTTGAAGATTAATAAGCTAAACAGACCTCTGATTTAAAAAAAAAGATGCATATGAAATAAGTGATAAATGGGAAATTACTACAAACATGATACGTTTAAAAAAGGATTTTAGGAGTTGCTATAGGTTTATAAATTTGAAAGCCTTAGGGGAAATGTATAAATTCTTAGAAAACTACAAACCAAGAAAGTTGGTATCAGAAGAAATAGATAGCTTCAGCTGACTAATAAATATTTAATAAACTGAAATGGTAAAACCTCCTCTCTCAAAAACTCTGGATAGAGGTAATCTTACAAGTGAATTGCACTGAACTTTTAAACAACAATTCCTTTTTACAAGTTGTTCTGGGAAATAGAAAAGAGAGAGAGGCGCCAAGCTCATTTTATGAAGTTAGTGAAATCTTCTTGAATCCCAAACTAGGTCAGGTCCATAGGAAGAAATTATACATCTGTTCAGTTATTGGCATAAATAGGAAAATCCTACACAAAATACTAGCTCATCAAATCCCACAGTGTGTTAAAAGAATCATGATCTGTAGGGTTTGTTTTACAAATCCTAAGTAAATATGGTTCAACATTTATTTATCTGTTAATGTAATTTACCTCCTTAATAGATTAAAGGAGAAAAATCATTATTTTGAAACCATAAAATCATTTGATAGAAGCTAGCACCCATGTATGATAAAAACTCTCCACAAGCTTAGAATACAAGATAACTGGAAAATGGTCGTTACCAAAAACCTCCAGCAAATAAGAAGTACCTAATAGAGAAGCTTGAGGTACATTTACTTTAAGATCAGTAGCAAGATAAGGATGCCCTCCACCTCTGTTACTGTTTAACATGGTAAGAAAGTCCTAACACTTTAGAAGGGAAAAATAAAGGACAGGAAGGGAAGTAATAAAACTGATGATTTTCAGGTAACATCACTTACCTAGGTGAACCATTAGAAACAAGAGAAACTGTTAGAACTAGTAAGAGTTTGGCAGAGTTGGATTTAAGATCAACTTGAATTAGTAGCATTTACTACACTAGCAATAATCAACTAGTAAAGGTAATCAAAAGTAAGTACTGTGTATGATAATAGCAACATTATAGTCTCTAGGAATTAACTTTCAAATACTTCAGATCTTTAAGGAGAAAACTTCAAAAACAAGCTAGAAAGGGATGTGAAAAAGTGGGAAAACTTTCCATGCCCCTGGGATAAGATTGTTTATTGTCATAAGAATGTTAGTTTTCTCCATTTTAATCTACACATTTGATTAAACTGCCATCAAAATTCCATGTGGTTTGTCTGACAAGCAGTAATCTAGATCTAAAATTTATATGGCAGGTGGGATAAGGTCTGAATAGCTAGCTAAATCAGTCCTGAAGATTTGCTTCGGATGGGGGCTTTCCTTATCAGGAGTTAAGATACTATTTCAAGACTATAGTAATACTAGTATAAGTGCAAGAACATAAAAATAGACTAAGGGAACAAACTGGCCTGTATATGTTCAGGACTTAAGATTCTGGGGGCATCATAAATCACCAGAGAGGAGTTCCCGTCATGTCTCAGTGGTTAATGAACCCGACTAGTATCCATGAGGATTCGGATTTGATCCCTGGCCTCACTCAGTGGGTTAAGGATCCGGCATTGCTGTGAGCTGTGGTGTAGGTCATGGAGGTGGCTTGGATCCTGTGTTGCTGTGGCTGTGGCTGTGGTGTAGGCCAGTGGCTACAGCTCTGGTTTGACCCCTAGCCTGGGAACCTCCATATGCCACAGGTGTAGCCCTAAAAGACACCCCCCCCCCCGAAAGGAGTCATATTGCTAGGAAGAATGGCTCAGTGTATGGAGAAGAAAACAAACGTAACACCACAGATAGGATGAAATGTGGATCATTAAAGGTCTAAATGTGAAAGGACAAGGTTTTTTTTTTTTTGTCGTTTTGCCTTTTCCTGGGCCGCTCCCTCGGCATATGGAGGTTCCCAGGCTAGGGGTCAAATCGGAGCTGTAGCCACCGGCCTGCACCAGAGCCACAGCAACACAGGATCCAAGCTGAGTCTGCCACCCACACCACAGCTCATGGCAATGCCGGATCCTTAACCCACTGAGCAAGGCCAGGGACTGAACCCGCAACCTCATGGTTCCTAGTCGGATTCGTTAACCACTGAGCCATGATGGGAACTCCAGGACAAGTTTTGAAATTAATGGAAGGCTGTGTTGAAGAAGCCCTTTCTCCAGGGACAGGGAAGGACTTCTCAAAGCTCCTAAAGCTTATAAAGGTGAAAAAGTAATGACTTTGTTTATATAAAAAGCAAAGATTTTCATTCAGCCCAAAGACAGGTGAAAGAATTAGAGAAGATATTTGCTAAGTGATTTGGCTTTGAATTTATTCAGATTTTGTTTGTCTGCAAAAATACTTTACGTTCATTTTCTAAGGATATTTTTGCTGGAGGAAGAGTTCTAGATTGACAGTCTTGTTTTTTCTTGTCGTCCCCCCCCCAGCACTTTATTTATTTATTTATTTTGTCTTTTTGCCTTTTCTAGGGCCGCTTTCAAGGCATATGGAGGTTCCCAGGCTAGGGGTCAAATCAGAGCTGTAGCCACCGGCCTACACCAGAGCCACAGCAACTTGGGATCTGAGCCACGTCTGCAACCCACACCACAGCTCACGGCAATGCCAGATCCTTAACCCACTGAGCAAGGCCAGGGATCGAACCCGCAACCTCATGGTTCCTAGTCAGATTCGTTAACCACTGAGCCATGATGGGAACTCCTTTCTTCACTTTAAAGATGTCTTTGCATTGTCTTCTGGTGTACATTAATTCTCTTTATTTACTATAATAAATGCCTGAATAGTCTTATTTTTGTGTGTCTTGATGTAATGTGTCCTTTTTTGTGGCTGCTTTTTACTTTATCTTTCACTAAATCAAATTTAATTTGATTGTGATGTTTTTCGGGAGGGTAGGGTTTTCTTTGTGTTTATTCTTTTTAGTGTTCTTTGGGTTTCTTGGATTTTTGGGTTCTAGAATTTGTTAAATTTGGACCATTATCGTTTATTATATATACTTTCAGAATTACTGTCCCATGCCCTTCAGTTACACATATGTTAGGGCCACTCGTTATTGTATACTAAGTCATGAGGCTCTGTTCATTGTCTTTTTCAGTTTTTTGGCAACCCTCCCCCCTCCCCCCTGCCCCCAGCTTTAGTTCAGATAGTTTCTTTTGCTGTGTTGTCTTTGGTGTGTAATCTGTTGTTAATCTGTCTTAATCAGCAAGAGTTCTGTTTCTAACATAGGCTGTCATTGAGTTCAGGTTGCAGATTAACTAAGATAATTAATTGTTGGCTTCTTGAGATAGTACAATGAATAAAGAATCTTCAGTAAGTGTATTCCTTTTGATAGCTTAAGTCTTATGTAAAGTTATGTGTCAGTCTTTGGACTTCTTAGTCTTCCAAAAGTGCACATAAGCACAACTCAGAGACATTATGGATTCAGCTCTAGACTACTGCAATAAATGACTATTGCAGTAAAGTGAATCACACAAATTTTTTGTTTCCCAGTGCATGTAAAAGTTATATTTAGGGAGTTTCTGTCGTGGCTCAGTGGGTTATGAACCCGACGAGTATCCATGAGGATGCAGGTTCGAGCCTTGGCCTTGTTAGTGGTGTGAGCTGTGGTGTAGGTCTCAGACGCAGCTTGGATCTGGCGTTGCTGTGGCTGTGGTGTAGGCTGTCAGTGCAGCTCCGATTCAACCCCTAGCCTAGGAACTTCCATATGCTGCAAGTGCAGCCCTGAAAAACAAAACAAAAAAAAGAAAACAGTTATGTTTATACTGTAGTGTAGTCTGATAAATGTGTAGTAGCATTATGCCTGAAAAACAAACAAACAAACAATGAACATACCTTAGTTAAAAAATACTTTATTGGGGAGTTCCCGTCGTGGCGCAGTGGTTGACGAATCCGACTGGGAACCATGAGGTTGCGGGTTCGGTCCCTGCCCTTGCTCGGTGGGTTGACAATCCGGCGTTGCCGTGAGCTGTGGTGTGGGTTGCAGACGCAGCTCGGATCCTGCGTTGCTGTGGCTCTGGCGTAGGCCAGTGGCTACAGCTCCGATTCGACCCCTAGCCTGGGAACCTCCATATGCCGTGGGAGCGGCCCAAAGAAATAGCAAAAAGACAAAAAAAAAAAAAAATAAAAAATACTTTATTGCCAAAAACTGCTAAATATCTGAGCCTTTAGCAAGCCATAATCTTTTTGTTGGTGGAGGGTTTGAAATATTTTGAGAAGTACCGAAATGTGAGAGGTGGGAAGTGAGCAAATGCTGTTGGAAAAATGGTGCCGATAGACTTGTTTGACTCAGAGTTGCAGTAAAACTTCAGTTTATAAAAAGCCCAATATCTGCACAAATAAAGTGCAGTAAAATGAGGTGGGAAGTCATCCCTTTGGAATATAAGCTGGCTCCTGTCTGTTTAGATTTGGTGCTTATTCCTTGGGGAAATTTGATTTAGTTGGGGGTTTAGAGGCGGTGAAAGCTGCATGTCTTCCCTTGCAAGGTTCCAGGTAATTTTATGGCACGGGCTTCAGTCAAGTAAAGATGAGTAGCTTCATCTTGGGGAGGAAGGGTGAAGGTTAAAGATTAGCTTTGTATTGGGAAGGCTCAGTGAGTTTTGTGAGGTCACGGTTCTCAGATTGATCAAATTCTATCAAACTGACCCCATTTCAGGTCTCAGGGTCTTACTGTTTTACAATCAGTGCCCTGTAACTTAAGAGGTCTGTCTAGGCTTTGAATTATTTATATACTAATTCTGTAAAATACAGGGAGCAGTCTGTTTCTGATTTTTACCTCTAAGAATTAGGAGGTTCTTTTATGCAGTCATGGATGCTCTTTGGTTCTGTTTACTAAGCTAATTCTTTTTTTTTTTTTTTTTTTGTCTTTTGTCTTTTTAGGGCCACACCTGCAGCATATGGAGGTTCCCAGGCTAGGGGTCAAATCGGAGCTACAGCTGCTGGCCTACACCACAGCCACAGCAACTCAGGATCCAAGCCACATCTGCAACCTGCAATGCCGGATCCTTAACCCACTGAGCAAGGCCAGGGATTGAACCTGCATCCTCATGGTTCCTGGTCAGATTTGTTTCCTCTGCGCCACGATGGGAACTCCATGAGCTAGTTATTTTCTTAAAGCTTTCCACCTGTCATTAGAATCAGCCCACTCCGCAATCCTTGTCTTTCTCGTTTCCATCATAATGGCCATAGCAGTGTGCCATGTTGTTTTCTTCAAGAGGAACTTTATTTCCGGTATCTATAGGAGATAAGTAATTCTTTGCTGCTACATGCCATGTACTATTCGTATTATGTTATCTAATGGTGGCAATGTCATCACTGGCTTTAAATCAGCTAGATTGGAAAACCATAGCCAGCTTCCTACCTTTTAAGAGTCTGTGTCCTGGGGGTCCCCATTGTGGCTCAGCAGTTTAAGGACCCGGCATTATCTCTGAGGATGTGATTTTGATCCCTGGCCTTGCTCAGTGGGTTAAGGATCCAGCATTGCTGCAAGCTGTGGCATAGGTCACAGGTGCAGCTCAGATCTGGTGTTGCTGTGGCTGTGGCGTAGGCCTCAGCTGCAGCTCTGTTTCTGCCCTTGGCCTGGGAACTTCCATATGCCATGGGTGTAGCTATAAAAAGAAAGAAAGAAAAAAAATAGTCTGTGTCCTGTAACTACTCCAGTACCAAATACTTGATCGTTACAGTTCAGTGCAAGGAAACATTCTAGGTCTCTAAAGCAACAGGAAATGATAGCAGAAATTGAATCCTTTAGAAATTGTTGGAAAGATTAAGGGCATAGAAGTCAGTGAGTTTGCTCCATTCAAACTGATTCCAGAAGGCAGGCTGTTGCTGCTGCTGCTACCATCACAACTGCCTCCCTCATCTTTGAAGTTGGTGACTAGACACTGGCACTTGGAGTTGGTGCTCACAAACTCTGACATATCTAACCTTACTTTCCAGAACCATCAGCAGCAGTGGTCTGTCCTTTGCCTGACTTTGATGTGCCAAGTCTCATTCACATGTATCTCATTGATAGAATGTAATTTGGGAAGTGCGTTAGTCAGCTCTCTGTGATAATAACTACCAAATTTCAGGAGCTTATGGAACACCAGAGGCTTTTTTCTTGCTCATATTATGTTAGCGTTGGCAGTTGGCTGTGGCTCTTCACATGTCATCTCACTTGGAAGAGCAGTGTCTTTCTGGGTCCTGTCACTCTTGGAAGAGGCAAGGAGGAGAGAGTGGACAGCAACACGCAAATGGCTTTTAAAGCTTCTGCGCAGATGTAGCATATGTCACATCTGTTTACACTGCAGATATGTTAGACTAGAACGATTCCCTGTGGGGATGCGGGCAGGTGAGACTGGAGTCTGAGGATAAAAAGCAGTGAATGGATGGGAGGAAGGAGGGGTGGGAGGGATCTTGCCTTGACTGATGTTGCAGTGCCACAGTCTCTGGAGAATTATGAACCTTGTGCACCCAAAGCTTCTCCACATGAACATAAACTTTATAGAGTATATTTTTAATTGAACTCAGCAAGATTATTCTGTTTCTAAGTTAATGATTCAAAAAATATGTTAAAATCACCTTTTGGGAGTTCCCGTTGTGGCTCAGTGGTAACAAACCTGACTAGTATTCGTCCTGGAAGACAGGCTAGGCTTCCTGTGGCTGTCTCCCTGGCCTGGGTGTGGGGATGCTGGCCTGCTGGTGGGTGGGTAAGCCTCCAGTGCTAATTAATGAAGGGAAGGATCCCAAAACGGCACTTGCCGGCTGCCTTATCTCGGTAGAACAAGCTCCCCCAAACGGCTACTGTCAGCATCTCTATCCTCAGGGGGAGTTGCCGTTTCTTGCTGCCTCTCCAGGAGATTCTCCAAGATCAGCAAGTGGGTCTCACCCAGGCCCCTTTCGGTCTGCTTCAGTGCTGAGATTTGGCATCTGTGAGATTGGGCGAGTGCCCTTTAAAAGCAGAGTCTCTGTTTCCTGTAGCCCTCCAGCGGCTCTGCTGAACTTAAGCCCCACTGGTTTTCAAAGCCAGATGTTCTAGGGGCTCATCTTCCTGGTGCAGGAGCCCTGGGCTGGGGAGCGTGATGTGGGGCTCAGAACCTTGTGGAGAAACCTCTGTGATTTCAATATTCTTCCCATTTGTGGGTTGCTGACCAGGGGGTGTGGGTCCTGACTATACCACATCTCCACCCCTGCTGCTCATCTCCTTGTGGTTCCTCCTTTGTGTATGTAGTTGTGGGATATCTTTTCTGCTACTTTTTAGGCTGTTCTTATAGATAGGTGTAATTTTGGTGTGTCCACGGGAGGAAGCGTGAGTTCAGGGTTTTCCCACTCCACCATCTTGGCCACTTCACTTCATGTCTTCCTTTTTTTGGGTGTATTCCCGTGTGTGTGTGTGTGTGTGTGTGTGTGTGTGTGTGTGTGTGTGTGTGTAAAACATACCTTCTAGCAGCCTCTTGAGAAAATGTGCGTGGATAATAGTTTCAGGTCTTGCATCTGTAAAAATGCTGCTTTTACACTTGATTGACAGTTTGGGTAGAGAATTCTTACCTAAATAATTTTCAAAGTGTTGCTTCATTGACTTTAAGCTTGCAGTGTTATAATGAAGAATTCACGTACCGTTTTAATTCTTGTTATTTTACATGTGGCCTTTTTTTCCATTGAGGAAGTTATTGGTATGTTTTCTTAGATTAATGAATCAATGTTTTTCTTCCTTTATATTTTTCGTATTTTCCCTTTTCTCTGGAATTATTGATAGTCAAATATTGAACTTCTTGTTTTGAACTTCTGAGTCCATTAACTATCTTTTTCTGTATTCTGTGTCTCCTAGTGTTCTAGGAAAGTTTCTTGGTTTCTTTTTTTCTGTAGGTTTTTTGTGTTTTTTGTTTGTTTGTTTTAGGGCCCCACCGGTGGCTTATGGAAGTTCCCAGGCTAGGGGTTGAATTGGAGCTTAGCTGCCAGCCTACATCACAGCTCACAGTAATGCCGGATCCTTAACCCACCGAGCAAGGCCAGGGATCGAACCTGCGTCCTCATGGATGCTAGTCAGATTTGTTGCTGCTGAGCCACAATGGGAACTCCTCTTTAGGATTTTTAGTAAAGGCTATATTTTTCTTTTTTTTTTTTTTGTCTTTTTGCTATTTCTTGGGCCGCTCCCACGGCATATGGAGATTCCCAGGCTAGGGGTCTAATCGGAGCTGTAGCCACCGGCCTACACCAGAGCCACAGCAACGCAGGATCCGAGCCGTGTCTGCAACCTACACCACAGCTCACGGCAACGCTGGATCGTTAACCCACTGAGCAAGGGCAGGGACCGAACCCGCAACCTCATGGTTCCTAGTCGGATTCATTAACCACTGCGCCACAACGGGAACTCCTATATTTTTTCATCTTAAGAGCACTTGGATTGCTTCTTTTTCATAACTTTAATTTTTATCTTCATCAGGCATTGTAATTATAGGATTTTTAAAAAGTTTTTTATTAATTATCTTTGCCTTTATCTTAGCAATTTTTGTTTGTTTTGATCTCTCCTGTCTGAGACTTTGTAAATCTTGGTGATCCTTAGCTGTCTATTCATATTTGAAAGTGAAAAAGACTAATTGGTAGTTCTGTGTTTACAAGGGATCTTGCCAAGTTTAAGTGTTGGGCTTCACTTTGGGCTAATTGGATGCAGAGCTGCTGTTTTCTGGGGGACCTGCCAAATAATGGTATGTGAAGTCTTTTCTGTGGGACTGTTCAGTTTCTCTAAAGAAATGTTCTTCCATTCTGGGAGAATCTTAGAGGTGGGTAGGTGGGGCAGGAAGTAAAGACGTTTCTCCAGGCCGATGGCATTCCAGAATTAAAGGAGCAAGGTTAGATGTTTGAGCATTTCTCGTTTTGACTTTTGACTTTTTCTTAAATCTGCCAGCCCTGCTTCACACCTTCCCATCCACCCTGTATCTCTGTCTTAGAGTCCAAACCTTTATCTTTCAGTTTCAGTGCCAATGACCCTTCTCTTCTCTGTCTCTCTCTCTCTTTTTTTTTTTTTTTTTTTTTTTTTTGCTGTTTAGTCTGTGGAGTTGCAATCAGTCTTCACCCTTTCTACACCATCTACCAACTCTCTGCTACTAACCCTCTCTTGCAGTATCCTGTCCTCAGCTGCTGAATTTCTCAGGGTCCTGCAGGGCAAGAGAGCTCACCTGTTGGTGTTTCCACCTCAGAACACACCGCACTGTGCTGTTGCTTTGCAGTTAATGTTCCTGGTCTTCGTGCCAGGGAGGGTTTGACTTGTTTTACATCTTCCAGCAAATCACAGAATTTAAAAACTATAGCAGACCTGCAGTTAGTTTGCATGGTTTGGGCCTATGTAATCTTAATTGAACAGATACTTTCTATGTGAATATTGTGAGATTTTGGATTAGTTGGAGTTGGAGCCATTAATGGATGTTTTGATAGCACTTGACCTTTTCATATATGTACTTCCCTAACATGTTCCTTTGGGGAACTGTGTCGCAGGCTCAAGTGTGATGTTGTAATTGTAGAATAAGGTTGTGCAGTAACTATTCGAAAGTAATGTAGATTTCAGTCTCGTCTGTAGACCACTGCAGTTACTTTCCTTTTTTTCAAGGTAGTGATGAAATTTCTATTTTATTATATTTCCTCTCATTGAGAAAGGATTTTTAAGCAGTAAAATAAAGAATATGTTTTCTATACAAGTTATACACTGTTTTGGGGAAAGAAAGCGTCATTTGAAGCAAGGCAAACAAAGCAGGTTATATAGTTTCATATAATTCAGTCAAGCCTTATCTAGACCAAAATATTATCTAGTCATTTGTTTATATGAGTGTAACTTAATGTTTATGTGGATGTAACAACATTACAAAGAATTACTTTTGTTTTGTGTTTTTGGCTGCGCATGCAGAAGTTCCCAGACCAGGGACTGAACCCAAGCCACGGCACTGACAATACTGAATCCTTAACCCCTGGACCACCAGGGAACTCCCAGAATGACTTCTTAATGATCATAGTAGACATTTTATATTGTCCATGGTGTTTAAATTAAATTGCGCAAACCACAAATCCTAAAACTTAGAAACTTCCCAGACATGTGCAGTTTAGAACCTAAAACTTAGAAACTTCCCAGACATGTGCAGTTTAGAACCTAAAACTTAGAAACTCCCTGTAGAGCCTGCAGCTTTTAAAAGGTGTTAGCTTACTTGGGAAACATTTGCCTCATTAAGCCTTACCATTAGCTGTCGTCTTTTACTGGTGAATCAAAACATACCTGAGTAGGTGGTATAGGTTTTGTTTTTTACCTCCTAATGTAGAAAAGAATATTTGAGGATTTGATAATTTCCTTTGCCACGTTTTCCCCTCTGGGGCAGTTCTTAAGTGAACAGCTCAGTAGTAGTATTTCCTTTGCCAGGATCAAGTTATTTTCATTTTGAGAGAAATAAATAATGGGATTTTTTTTTTTTTAAATAAAGAGTCAAACTCCTATTTATTAGGCGACATTACCTTATTCTGATTCTCCTCTTCCACTCTGACTAATCTCTTTCTTTATTCCCAAAGGCTTCTCCCCATTCTGCAGGCTTTATTCTGGCCGTCTGCTTCTCTCTGTCCATTACTTGAAAGATTTCAGACATCCTCTTGTGCTGGAGGGAGAAGAATATTCTACCAGGTGGTAATATTTTGGATCACACAGATTTACTAGATTGTCACTGATAGATGGACACACTGTGGCAACAAGAAGTCATAATTTTTCTTAGATCATCACATACACTAGCCCAAGTTAAAAAGAAAGCCCAGAGCTTTTTTCTCTGAGTCCATCTGTCAGATTATCTAATTGTAATTGTAATTATAATTAATCTAAAAAGTCATTATGTTTGAGACATAATGTAGCCTGTTACATTTGGCTTAATCACTTATTTCGTAATTGCCAATACTGTATTCTTCTTAAGGAGCCAGTTCTTAATGAAAGTGGCTTTTTTGGTCGGGAGAAGGGACGTGGAAGAGTAGAACTTTAATGCTCTTTGGACATGAAAACAATTCCTAGCTGCCCTTTAAAAATTTTTCTTTGCTACATTGACATCTTTATTTGATGCTTGAGTTGAGCTTGTTCTGAACAAACAACCATGTGCTAACAGTTGAGAAGAGGAGCACCTGTGACACCTGGCTCTCCTGTGCTGAACGGCAGCATGAGGCGGAGGTTCTCCAGCTAGCAGCAGGAATCACCTAGAGGGCGCAGGTGGATTTCTGTGTCACCCTCCCCCGCTTTTCTGATTCCATAGGTCTGGATTCGGCCTGACAGTTTGCATTTACAAGTTAACAAGTTTCCAGGTGGTGCTGTTGCTCTTTTGGGTAGCACATTTTGAGAGCCACTGATGGAAAGTAATGATCAGTCCTTGCAGTAGACCAAGTATGAATTAATAACACCTGCTATAATTTCTGACTGTCCTCCCCTTACAAACAGATAACGAAGAAAATTCAAAAGGTATATCCAGTAGGATTTGCCTGGTTTGCTTACCCTGTGTGAAATCAAATATACTTCAGTTTTTTATTCCAGAACACTAATAAGTTGTGTGCTTTAGGTTGTTTTTCTATTAAGCATTTTATTTTGACTTTGATTAAATTAATTTACTTCACATACATTATTGAATACCTGCTGCGTGCTAGTTTGCAGTTGGGGCTCTAGCACTGAATCCTTTCTCTAAGGGGCTTATGTCTAGTTTGAGGGAGATTGATAATAAATACAGAATATGTCAAGTGTTGATAAGTTCCTTGGATAACAAAGTATGAGGGTTGAACATATTTCTTCCTGCCTGATTTGAATTACATATCTTTACTAGTTTCTCATTTATTAGCAACCTGATGCTATTTCCTGAACCTTAGATTCCAACTATTCTGTATGTTTCAGATTTTATTTCACTTTACCTTAGTAAAGATCAGTTGAACTACTTTCTCAATAGCACTGAGGCTATACGGGCTTCTAAGTATTCATCTTCGAAGTATGAGTTTCTAGGTTTAAGCCTTGTGGCATGGTGTTTTGAGGCCAACATGTGGGTTTTTAAGTTTTATTTATTTAATGGTTTCATTTTTGTTTAGGCTCCATGCTTTGTATTTCTTTTGGTTAGTCTGGACTTTTTTGTGGGCAAAATTGAAAACATTTGATTACATTTCTCTAAAAGAAAATCTAGTGTTAAAATTCAAGACTACACACACACACACATACACACACGCACACACGCACATGCGCTCATTCTGAGGCTGTATGTGTCAAATGTTAAATAAACCAAACAGCTACAAATTTTGTTTTAAATACAGATTAGGTTGAGATTAGCAAAGAGTGAAATATAAAGTCTTCTAGTTTTGTCATTTTGGGTGTTGACTGCAGATCGGTATGGAAAGCCTTCATGACCTTTGATTAGAGTGTATGTATGCCAACTAGTGCCCATTCTTCCAACTCCCTGTAGCTCTGCAGATCTGGTTTTCCTTTCTGCTTTCCTTTGCTTTGTGACTATGGTGGAGATAGGTGGTTTCCTGAGAAGAAAGTTACGTTAGCTGACTGTTCAAGCTGCTGCACCAGACTGTTCTAGACTGGGTGGCTTATTTATTTCTCACAGTTTTGGAGGCGGGGAAGTCCGAGGTCAAGGTGCTGGCAGATTCGGAGTCTGGGGAGAGAGCCTGCTTCCTGGCCCAGAGAAGGCCATCTTCTCTCTGGCCGTCTTCGCACATGGCAGAGGAGGTGAGGGAGCTCTCTGGAGACACGATCTGTTCATGAGGGCTCCTAGCCCATGACCTAATCCCCTCCCAAAGGCTCCGCCTCCTGATGCCATCTCCTTGGGGGTTAGGATTTTAACACAAGTCTTGGGGGGACATAAACATTCACTCCGTAATAGCTAGCATATAAATGAACTGGTTTCCTGTTGGTTGGTTTTTCAAGCAAAATACGTGGGGAAATAGATATAGTTTCTTTTTAGATGTGGAAATAGGATTTAAGATTTTCTTTCTTTTTTTTTGCTTTTTAGGGCTGTACCCGCGGCATATGGAGGTTCCTAGGCTTGGGGGTCGAATCAGCTGTAGCTGCTGGCCTGCACCACAGCCACAGCAACGCAGGATCCGATCCACATCTGTGACCTACACCGCAGCTCACGGCAATGCAGATCCTTAACTCACTCAGCAAGGCCAGGGATTGAACCTGCCACCTCACATTCCTAGTCGGATTCGTTTCCGGTAGGAACTCCCCGGATTTAAGATTTTCTACTGTGACTCTTGCTGTTTTCATTTTGGTTTGAAAGTCTCATTTCAAAAATACTTAAAAGCAGGGCTTTTTTTTTTTTTTTTTTTTTTTAATGTCACATAAAAGACACCTGAGAGGCATCAGAGATCACTGCTTCTGTAGTGGAACTTCATTCTGTTCTTACAGCTACAGGACTTCCCATCACAGGGTCTTTTCTTGTTGTGATTAGCCGAAGTGTGAGACCTTCAGCCTGTCCAGCTGCAGCACAGGGTGTACGTCGTTGAACCAAAGAGTCCAGGAGCTTGTGGATTGGCATGTTCATTCTTGGCTTTCAAACTTGAAGTTTTCTTCCTGAATAACTTCTTTAATTCCCAGCTTTTGGTGTAGAGCAGGTGAATGATGTGGTTTAGGTGATAAACACTGATGGGAGATTCAGTAACCTAGAATCATATAGTGAGAAAGCTATTTTCAATTTTTTTTTCTTAATTCTTCTAAAAGCAGAAAGGTGGCATTTTGGAGCTAGTGTGCAACACGTCTCAACATGTGCTGATTTCCTTTTTTCACAGAGAAAGCGAGCTTCACGCAGAACCTTTGAAGGCAGTAGGACCTCGCTAGAATTTAATAACACTGTGTTTATTTCTGTATTGCAAATGACACTGCTTTTTAGTTTTTGATCAATTCTTTTTTTTTTTTTTTTTAAGAGCAAGTAGTTTTAAGCACAAGGGGGTGATTCTAGGTAGCACCTGCAGGAGGGTGGAGAGGTGAAATTGGGATGGTAAGGAAGCCAGTGAAGAAGTCACCACTGCAACTGGAGTGTAATCCCTGTGGGGACTTTGGGAGTCAGTGCAGCACCCTCAAGAGTAAAGGGAGATGCCGGGGTATTTACACCCCATTCTCATTGGTCATTACTTGATGGTGGCTCCTGGGGATGTTAATTCTCCAGAATTTTCAATCTTCTCCTCCTTCAGGCAGAGCAGCCAGAGACAACACTGTGGCAAATAATGGTAGGTGTTGACAGCGGCCTCTGTGGACAGAGCAAATGGGTGGCGGTACCAACAGTTGCAGCTATACTCCCAAGCATGCTAAGCATCCTCTACATCCTCCTTGTGTTAATCAACAGCAACCCCATTCTTTTGTGCTCAGGCTAGACCTTGAGAGTCATCCTTGACTCTTCTCCCACACCTCACATCCAGACTGTCAGCAAACCATGTTGGCTCTACCTTCCTATGTATTCAGAATCTGACCTTTCCTTTTGCCCTCACCGCCAACACCTAGTCCAACCCTCCCATCATCTCACAGCCTTCTAACTTGGTTTATTCTTAATACAGTGGCTGGAATGATCCCTAGAAAACTAAGTCAGATTACATCACTTGTCTGCCCCAAACTCTCCACCTGTCCTTATCTCATTCAGAGTGAAAGGCAAAGTCTTTATGATACCCAAGAGGCCCTCCAGGATCTGGCCCCCTTCTACCGTTTGTGTGTGTGTCTGTGTGCACACACATGTACAGTTCTTTCTGTTTTTAGCCTTATGTGTGGTCAAAACGGTCCTTCCCCCCCCCCCCTTTTTTAAAAGTGCAGGTTATGTGATTTGTTTGTAAATTAGGTTCATTTGTCACAGTTTGCATTCCATCTTTACCACTATATCCTGGTTGATTTTTTTTTCCCATACAGTGAAGATACTTTTTCTAGTCAATAGTTCTGTTGGTTTTGACACATGCATGGAGTGGGGTATCTGCTAGCACGGTTCCATACACAACAGTTGGTTGTCCTCAGTGTTCCCTCCTGCTGCCCCGAGTGGATAGCCCTTTCCACCTTCCAGTCCCTGGCAACTTCGGATCTGCTTTACTCCCTGTGGTCTTGCCTTTATTATAAATATGTGACAGTCTTATGATATGTAAACTTTTTGGTCTGATTCTTTGACTTAGCAGAATACATTAAGATTATTCCATGTTGTGTAAATCAATAGTTCACTCTTCAAGAGTCCTTTAAATATATTTAAGCAAAAAAAAAAAAGGTGAATCGATTTAAAGACAGTATTGAACAAGCACAGTAGAGGTGGCACAGATATGAGAAGCATCTTGAACCTGAATGACTCAAATTTGGAAATGAATAATGGGATAGATGTTAGTTTAAGGCTTTTTTGCTTTACCTGGTACCTCTGCCAGTGCTTATCTGTGTGCTCTAACGGCTGAGGGGAAGTCAACCTTATGCTTCCCAGTTTCTGGCCAAATAACCAGTAAAATGACTGATCCTAGTAGTTGTTAAATCCTGTTGTGAATCATAAGACTCCGGGTATCTTAGGTGCTTTTTTTGGTAGCTCTTTTTAACATTAACATGTCATTGCTGTGAAGCATCCATCACCCCTGGATTTCACAGTTGTTCGGACAAGCTGTTATAAATGCTTTATTAAACATATAGTGAAGGAATGAGAGCTAACCGTTAGGAATGAGGTGAGCCTTCAGTGTAAGGCTCCAGTTTGATGTTTTTTCTGTTGAGCTTTCTAAAGTGTAGGATAGTGAGAGCCTGAATCAGAGCTGTACTCATGCCTGGGAGGTACCGGTGGTGCCGTAAACTCTGCTGGTTTCTAGCGCCTTCTTTTGTTACTGGAGCATTAAGATTTTAATTTCCATAGTCCTTTCCTTAGGTAGATTTCCCCAGGGGTTTCTGTAAAGATTGGTTGGGAATCTGGGATTGGTTGGTCCAGAATTTCATTGTGGTTCATGAACAGACCATCTTGTCACATCACTGACAGTATATACCGAGGGTCAGTGCTTAAGGATGCTCCACTGAGAACAGAAGCCATGGGAAAGGGAACCAGTGATAATCGCTTGTTTTGTTTTTATTTTTAAAGATGGACAGAGGCCTAGTAATTCCTTTTTAAATCATAATTACTGGCTGCTTAAAAATCCCTGATCAGGCTGTTTTTTTTAAAACCGAAACTAGGATAATAATTGAGTTGTGTTTAGATGATAGAGTGTTAGTGTGAAGTCAAGAGTAAATGGAAGGAGGACTTCCCGTGTGGCTCACAACCTAACTCCTCAGCATTGCTTCTGCAGTGGCTGTGGCTCGACCCCTGGCCTGGGAACTTCCATATGCCGCAGGTGTGGCCCCTTGTTTAGAAAAAAGAGTAAAGGAAAGGAATTTGCCTGCATGATTGCTGTGATTTGTGTGTATTTTCCATGTGGCACATAGTAATATTAATTTTACTTTTTATTTTTAGTAATGAATGTTATAACTATTGAAGATTATAAGAGCACATACTGGCCAAAATTGGATGGTGCCATAGATCAGCTTTTAACTCAGAGTCCTGGTGACTATATCCCCATATCCTATGAACAGATATACAGGTAAGTCAAGATTTAATTTGCTTGGGTTTGAGGTTCGTGGCAACTTCAATTATGACAGTAATATATGCGTTTAATATAAAATACATATGTGAGGCTCTGTAAGTTATTTACATGTTATACACTTGTGGAGTGGGGGTTTGTTTGATTTTGCTTCAAAGTTGGTTTTCAGATCAAGATAGTGTTAATTCCACCAGAGCCTGCCACCCCTGCTATACACAGTGCAGAAATGATGGAGATCAGTGAAAAAGCCAAAAATACGTAGTTTTAGTCTCACAGGGAGACACTAACTTAAACTGTTGGTGTTCGTGACACACAGTTCTTCTGTCTTTGGTTATTTTGTTTCCCAGCTCCTGGTAAATGGAAGCAGCAAGTTAGTGAGGAACTGGGGTGGGATGTGAGATCAGTCCAGTCACAAAAGGAGGAAGTGACAACCGCGTTGTTCTGCACCCAGTGATGCTCAAAGAGGTTACATTGCAAACGTTTCTGTGAGTTAGAAACCTTGTGCTGATTCTCCTTCTCTCTTTTTATTTTTACATCCATTAAAGTGAGAGAGAAACTGGTTTATAGTTATCAGAGTCAGACTCTCAGATTATCACCTACTCTTGGATTATCTGGTACTGATAAAATATATAATAGAGTACTCAAAAAGATTATTTGTAGCTGGTGATAAGGTCTCTTCCGGCTGAATACTGATTGGGGCAGGATGTTTTTTTATTTTAGAGTTTTGATTGGTCACTTTTTTAGGCCTGAATTATTTGACCAGGGGCAGTTTATGGAGAATATGCTTTAACCTTACCTTGAATTAAGTCCTCCATCGTTAACTTGGTTTTTCTCTCTCCCCCTCCCCCCCCATCTCCCTACAGTTGTGTGTATAAATGTGTATGCCAGCAGCACTCGGAACAGATGTATAGTGATCTGATTAAAAAGATAACTAATCACTTAGAAAGAGTCTCAAAGGAGCTGCAGGTAAAGAACTGATTGTATTGATTTTTGCTTCTTCAGGACTTTCTGGCTGGTTGGATTTCGCTTGTATAGTGTACCTTTGGAGGCTTGTTAATTTGATCATGATATAAACTTATAAATATTTTATAGACGAATATTGATCACATCATATTTAGAATAGATTATTTGAAAATTTGACATAAAGTGGACATCTTTAGATTGATATATTTCTGACTTTAATTCCATTTATTATCTGTCAGTGTTTATTTAAAACCTTATTTGTTTTAATTTTAGCATTTGGTGACTTTTATAGTATAAATATGTGTATGTTTTAATTTTTTTCATGGAATTTTAAAAATTATTAGTTTTGAAGTGTTATTTGCCTACCAGTTTCTCATATTTGTGAATATAAACAACTGACATCAGCATTTTTTTTTTTTTTTTTTTTGTCTTTTGTTGTTGTTGTTGTTGCTATTTCTTGGGCTGCTCCCGCGGCATATGGAGGTTCCCAGGCTAGGGGTTGAATCGGAGCTGTAGCCACCGGCCTATGCCAGAGCCACAGCAACGCGGGATCCGGGCCGCGTCTGCGACCTACACCACAGCTCACGGCAACGCCGGATCGTTAACCCACTGAGCAAGGGCAGGGACCGAACCCGCAACCTCATGGTTCCTAGTCGGATTCGTTAACCACTGCGCCAAGATGGGAACTCCGACATCAGCATTTTGTTGAGAAATCCTCAGCAGATGCAGTTTGGCGCAAGTTGTGGAAAATATTTTAAGGAGGTACCTGGCCTCTTGATCCCACTCCACCCCTCCTCACCTCAGGAAAGTTTCCGGTGCTTAAAGGTCAGGCCCTGCCTTTGTGCTGGGGCCAGATCACATTTTGGTTGTGGATTAACTGGGTGGCAGAGTCACTCAGATGCAGATCAGCAGGCTCCACATCACAGCTAGGAGGAGCTCCAGCAATTCTGCAATATCCATTTTCGAGCCAGTGCTGGCTCGCTCGATGGACATTGTTCCTCGCTTACCTTGTGGTCTGAGATAGCTTAGTTCTGTCTACCCCCAAATAGTTGGCACACTAAGTATCTTAAAATTTTTTTTTATTTTTTAATTATAGCAGAGCTGAGTTTATCATTGCCAAATATATCTTTTCCTGTAAGTTGTTTAGTATAAATTGTTTTCATCTTTTTGCCAAAATCTTTATTCATTTAACAAACATATTATTAGTGCTAGGCATTGTATACAGATTATAGATGAAGCTAAGATTTGTGCATTATAGCTTTGAATGATTTACTTAATTCTTGACTCTACCCTCTCCCTGAATCCTCACGTCAATTTGCTGCCAAATCCCATTTACTTTCTCTTTCTCTCTTGGCTCTGGTCCACTTGCCACCACCCCAGTCCAGGCCACATCATCACAGATGTTTTACTAAAATGCTCATCTTAGCTGGTGCTCTGCTTCTAGTCTTAACATATCTGACTTATTCTTGCGTTTCAGTCGGAATGACTGTTGCTGAAGTACAGCTCTGATCATCATATTCCTATTAGCATAAAGTCTAAACTTCTTAATGTGGTTTAGGAAGCCTTGCGTTGTCGGACTCCGGCTTCTTTCTGCAGCCTAGTGTCTTACCCTTCTGCTCCTGCAAAGTGCTGAACTTATTTCAGTTCCTTGAACTTTATATGTACTATCTCGTATTTTGGCTTTTGCCATGTTAACTTGACTGCCTGCGACTTTTTTCCTTTTCCTCTGCTCCCTCATTTTTTTGGTCACTGTGAACATTTAGGCTGCAGCCGAGACATCATTTGTTTTGGGAGACATTCTGATACCTTTCCCAAGTCTGGGCTTGGGAGCCCCTCATCTGTGCTTCTGTAACACCCAGTACATCGTGGCAGTTCACTGTGTATTGCAATTTCTGGTTTAGCCGTGCCCCTCCCCCGTGCCCCTGGCCCACCCCCCGCCGGCCCCAGGACTGTGTTCAGAGGGGGCAGAGGAACACGTCTGTCTTTATCAACGTGTCGTTAGTACCTTGCCTCAGATCTGACCCATGCTAAGCATTACTTGTTGAGTGAAATGTATATTGAATGAATGTTTATGATAAATATTTGCTATCTTTTGCATAGTGAAAGTTTTTCTAGTAGAAATCTGACTTTGATCATGTTTTTTAACCTCAAGCCAAGGTGGCTTTTGGGGTGCAGGATATGCCAGAGATTTCATTAGATCAGCAAAGAACTCACCTCAAAAAGGATTGTTTTATTTACATGGTTTTGCTGTTATTGAACTAATACTAAATATTCTTCTAAAACAGAAGGCAAACCATTTCATTTCCAATTATAAGGACAAAATACATCACTTATCTTGCTTATGAGAGTTACTATAGATAGGAGTTCCCGTCGTGGTGCAGCGGAAATGAATCCGACTAGGAACCATGTACGGGTTCTATCCCTGGCCTCGCTCAGTGGGTCGGGGATCCAGCGTTGCCATAAGCTGTGGTGTAGGTCGCAGACGAGGCTCGGATCTGGTGTTGCTGTGGCTTTGGCCAGCAGCTGTAGCTCCATTTGGAACCCTAGCCTGGGAACCTCCATATGCTGTGGGTGCAGCCCCCCCCCCAAAAAAAAGTTACTATAAAATGTGAAATTAGATATTTTATAGTATGTTTTACTCTTGTGCTTTGCCTTCACATATAAGTCATTAATTTGACTGATGGAATTGTGATTTGCTAAATTCATTTGTCATGTTGCTGTTTCTGTTTGATTAGATTTTTTCTTTGTTTTGTGAGCACTGTAAGACTACTTTTCATTCTTACAGTTAGAATATTATTATGAAATATTTGTAAAGTTACAGGGTACTATAATATTGTATTATCAAGCTCCATCTAATTGGTGGTTTTGGAAGGCCACTTGGCTACATTCTCTGGTATGAGTTTGCTTGACCAATTATCAGTAATGCAGAGGTAACCTATTACTTGCCCAGGACAGCCTGTGCAGGGTACTAATACTTGGGAATCACTGAGGTTCAGAGAGAAGTGTCTAAGGTTTGGGAGACTGACCCTGGTCAGTGTGTATACACCTCTCCTTTATTCGTTATCGTGAATGCGGGACAGTTCATTATACCTTGCTTTATTGATATACTTCAGTTTACTTAGCCACTTTTTAATGGATGAATATTTAGGTTGCTTCCAATGTTTGGCTTAATAGTTCTAGAGTGAATAATCAATCTTGTAAGTTTTATCAAACTTCACTTTATTGTGTTTTTTACAAATTAAAGGTTTATGGTAACCTCGTGACAGGCAAGTCTTGTTTGCTTGCTTCATGTCCCTGTCATATTTTGGTAATTCTCGAAATATTTTGAAGTTTTTCATTATGATATTTGTTAGGGTAATCTGTGACCATTGATCTTTGATGTCACCACTGTGATTTCTGAAGGCTCAGATGATGGTTAGCATTTTTTAACAAGAAAGTATCTTAAAATTTAAGTATATACATTGTTTTTTTTTAGCCATAATGCTATGGCGCACTTACTGTACTACAGGGTAAACGTAACTTTTATATGCATTGGGAAACCAAAAAAAATTCATATGACTCGATTTCTTTTTTGGGGGGTGGGGACTGCACTCACTCACCATGTGAAAGTTCCTGGGCCAGAGATTGAACCCAAGCCACAGCAGTGATGATGCCAGATCCTTAACTGCTAGGCCACCAGGGAACTCCTTGATTTCTTGATATTTGCTTTACTGTGGTCTGCAGCTGAACCTGCAACATCTCCATGGTGTGCCTGTCATTTGTTATGTCCATATTGAGGTTCCCAAAAGTTTTTCCAAGTTACATGCTCATGTTACTTACATGATTTCTACATATCAGAACGTGTTCTTGCACCATTACTAGTCCAGTGTTAGGAAACTAAAGGATTTTTGCTTTATATTAATATAGACTCTGGTCTCAACTCTGCCATTTAGCAGCCTCTTGATTAAACATGCCAATATCATCTTATAAATTTTCTCAGCATTAAAATGAAGTTTGCTCTACCGAAATACCTGGTTTCTTTAACCTAATAAGTTCTAAGATTTCTTTTTTTTTCTACTGCTTTCTGTGTGGCAAATGCTTCTTCATTCTTTTCTCAGGCTTAAACTCATTTGTGTTCACCTCTGTAAAATCTGCGTAGAACTCTTGCACTCCTCTCAAAACAAAACAGCGCTTTTGGGACTTTTTCTTCTGTGTTTTCATAGCTCTTGGCAATAAAAACTATTAGAGCAGTGATTGTGCTGTATTGTTTCTGTCCCTGTCTGGCCGCTGCCTCACAGGTCTGTCCTCCCTTGAGGGCAGGGATTGTCTTGTTTGTCTTTTTGTCTTTAGTTCGGGGCACAATTACAGCTCAGCAAATGTTTGTTAAGTGAATGCTCAGCATCAAACTTGATCTATACCTGTGGGAAGAGTAGCATAATTAGCCTTATATGACCACTACTCTTTGTGTCTCTGGACACTTAGGCATTTTATTAACTTATTCAGTGTTACGACTATGTGGCGTAATCCTGGTGAAATCTCTATAGAGACTTTAAAGGCAGTTCTCATTCGGGAGCAGTTTTACTTGGGTGGAGTGTTTTGTTGCAGCTCTGATTTTGGTAATGAAATACTGTTGTTATGAGCTAAAACAAGAGTGTGGGGTGATTTACATTTAGCAGATAATCAGAAATTTGGTTTTGGGGCTGATAAATCAGTGAGTTGGACCTTTACGACATTGGCCTTTCAAGGGCATCTTAAAATAGCTACCGGTTTGTATAGTTTACACGTTGGAGGGACTTAGTATCTTCTATCAAAAGCTATATCCTTTGAGGGATTGACGAGTGTATGAAATAATGCTTCTTCTCTGGTTATTGATTTAAAGCTAGAGAAGACTGGTTTTAGAGATTTAAAAAGATTATTTTAATTTGTTTTTTCTTTGGCCACGCCCATGGCACATGAAAGTTCCCAGGCCATGCCATAGCAGTGACAATAAGTCAGATCCTTTAACAGCTAGGGCACTAGGGAACTCCTATTTTAATTTGTTGAACCTGGATGTTTTTATGTAGCAGCTTAATCTAACTTGCTTCCTCTTTAAAAAAAAAAAAAATACACATTCTTTTTTCATTTTGGAAAAAGTGACTTTTCCAGTACTTTGGTCACTTAAAAAAACCTCTTGTTGTTAAATTTATTAAACCACTTAAATAGCTAAACACACTTAGTATTCTGCTTACTATTGTGATTTATTGTGTGTATAGCTTATACTTGTTAGTTACTATTGAATTGTTTGAACTGTAACATATATTTTGCCTTAGTTTTTTTTTTTAAACATTCTCCCCATTTGTGCTTAACTTCTCTGTTCTTTAAATGTGATAGTGAACATCTCTATTTTATTTTCCCTTTTCCATGTCTCCAAAGCCTCAAAATGTGAATTTCCAGTTTTGATTTCTTGATATACCAATGGAAAGATGGCTGTAGAGAGAAAATTGGCTTATTAGTTTGGTAAATGATACTCTGTTAGTTTTGGAAAATTCTCTTGGAACTTTCAGCAATCGCTCTGCTTTTGTTGAGGGCTCAAACCTGGTTTTCCAAATGCCTATTGTACATTTCAACTTGGATTTCTTCTTGTGGATACTTCATATTCATGTCTAAATCTAAATTCCTCTTCTTTTGAATCAATTTTACTTGAGATTTCATAATCACCTTTGACTTCCTTTTTTCCCCCTTACCTCTTATTTCCAGGTGAGAGTCAGGGTTGATGGAATATCGTAATCCCACTTGCTTCTGTCCCCTTTCATTCCCATTGCTCTCATCCTCTTTGGTGTCATTACTGGCTCGTGCCCACACTAGTGCAGTACTCTCTTAACTGGTTTGCCTTTTTATGGTATGTTCTTTTGACTCTTTGAAAAAATGTTAATTTGATGGATTTCCTTTTCTTGTTCAGAAACGTTAAAGACTCCCTGCTGCTTTTCTCAGTCACAGTTGATTTCTTGGTCAGTATTTAAAAAAAACTGAGCTGGTTGAT
The DNA here is from genome assembly GCF_054392235.1 of Sus scrofa. Lineage (NCBI taxonomy): Eukaryota > Metazoa > Chordata > Mammalia > Artiodactyla > Suidae > Sus > Sus scrofa. Next base: position 151,381,687 of record NC_139396.1, on the reverse strand, counting down.
TGGTTGCAGGGATTCCTGGTGGGGAAGCTAATATAGCTAATGCTTTCCTATACAAGTATGCAAGGTACTCTGGGAGGTACAGCCTTAGACATATTGATAAGACTAGATGATTTTAGATCAGCTCTCCTGCTGAGAACAATTTAAAAATTGGACCAAGAAGCTAATAAACAAGCGAAGAATTATAGGACCAAGATCTGGGAAAAGGAGGACATGCAGAGACTAGCATTTGAGCCATTTCTCTACTAGGAGCATTTATTTATTCTGGAAGGAGGCCAATAGGCTGAGAAATTTAATAGAGCTTTGATGGATTTATGAGGGCAGGTTGGTAAAAATTGGAGCTCAGGTCCCATCAAACCTAAAGGATCACATCCCAGGTATAGTAAGAATAAGTTATAGATCAGCTTGATGTTGCCAGCACCTGATTCCTTATTGGATTTAGAAGGTCTGGATTTGCTAGTTTTTCTAGTTGCTTACCAGAGTAAAAGTCGATTCTCTCTGGAGAAAGAACATTATCCTAGACGTCAAATTGTTCCCATAGTTTTTCATAAACAGTGTCTGGTGTTCAGTCAGTACTCTCTAGTCATATTAGGAGATAAGGCAATCATATAACCAAGAGAAGTGGTGAAATACATTTTTGGTAAAAACTGGGCAAATTTATCACCAGTTGTCTCTCACTTTAAAGAAATACAGGCGTGTTTTTCACATAGAAAGAAAATTTCCCTAGATGAAAACTTAAGAGAATCAGTAGGAATGAAGGAAAACAGAGGAGATAAATAAGCAAGTATAGAATAATAATGATAATATCTTACAGAGTATAATATAAATAATCAAAACACATGACAGTTGCATGGAAGGTGGAAGGGGGTAAATGGATTTAGAGTGTTCTTAGGAGTTCCTGTTGTGTCTCAGTGGGTTAAGATCCCGACTAGTATCCATGAGGATATGGATTCAATCCCTGGACTTGCTCAGTGGGTTAAGGATCCAGCGTTGCTGCAACTGCAGTGTAGGTCGCAGATGCGGCTCAGATCCGTGTTGCTGTGCCTGTGGTGTAGGCTGGCAATTGCAGCTCCGATTCTACCCCTAGCCTGGGGACTTCCATATGCTGCAGGCATGACCTTAAAATAAAATAAAATAAGGTTTTCAGAGGGCCTTGTGTTGTTGAGGAAGAGGTGAAAGTACTAATTTGTTTTAGACTATGATAAGACAAGGATGCAGTCTGTAATCCTGGGGTAATGACTACAAGAATAATAATGTATAATTAATAAAGTAATAGAGAAAATGGAATAGTTTGAAAATAAAGAAGTCAAGAAAGGATAGAGAAGGTTACAGAGAACAGATGGGACAAATAGAAAAGAAATAGATAATAAATTTAAACTTCAGGGTATCAATTATTATATGAAATGTTAAAGACAAAATGCATTAAAAAAGTAAATAATTATTGGACTGAATGACATTCTCTACCTTACTAAATGCTGCTAACATGAGACACATCTAAAATGTGAGACAGAAAGACTGCAAGCGAATGATAGAAAAAGATATATCGTACAAATGTTAGCCAAAAAGAAAAACTATATTGCTATATAGCTATTACAGAAAGTAGATTCAGAGCAAGAAGTATTATTGGATATAAAGAGTACTTTTTATTGTAACAAAATATTCGGTTACTAGGAAGATAATAATTCTAAATTTGTATCCACCCAATAACATAGCCAGGAAAATTAACAGACCCAAAAGGAGAAACAGACATCTCCACTGTCACAGTGAGAAGTTAGCACATCAATGGCTTTAGCATTTATCTCAAGAAATTAGAAAAAAGAAAGAGAAATGAAAACCAAAGAAAGAATTAGATCACCATCTCTGCCAGTAGACTTTTGGAAAATAAGAAATATTCAGGGAACAAAGCAGAGTAATGAAAGTGCTGTGTCAGACTCCATGGTCATAGCCAGATGGAGAAATGAAGAGGAAGGTGGCATTAAAAATATGTCATGAAGAATGGATAGATGTTTGGGGAGGGGGTGTTTTGAGCTGAGAGGACTTCATAAATAAAGGCAGTTTTGGAGAGGTTTGGGTAACAAGGAGTGGTCCTATGTGGGCAGAGTGTAAGGTATTAGGGGGAGATTGGGAGATAAGGATGAAGAAGGCAGATTGGAGTCAAACTGTAGATGCCCTTAATGGCAGGGTTGCATTTTAGGAAGCAGTGGGGTAAGAGGATACAAGATGGATTGGAGTAGGAAAGAATGAGATGTGATTGCAGTAGACTAGGTGAATTACGGGTCCACAGCCCCTTATCTGTAATTCCAGAATACAGAAAAAAACTTTGAGAATGAAAGTTTTCCCCCTCTAAGTTTGGCACCAAAACTCATTTAGAGTAAAACTTCATTTACACTCATGTGAGGAACTTAGTGGGAACATTCAGAAACATCTCTGTTGGTATTCCCAATCTCTGCTGGGCATTTTATATAGTATATGGTATATCTGAACCTCAAAAGCTTTGGGTTATGGCACATCTGGCCCCAGGAATCGTGGATGAGAAGGTTTGGACCTTTTGGCAATGAACGGTAGAAATGGGTGCTGGGGGCACATTGACAGTATAGATAAGACAATGACTAGTTGGAAGAGAGGTGAGATGAGAGGACTGAAAAATGCCATTTTGGTTTCAGTGGAAGTGTTAGAAGTTGAGAGAAGGGCCTTGAGAGAGGGAAGGAGAATGATAGTTTTAGATGTTTAGTTTGGCTACCGTTTACTGAATGTCCATGTGCCAGGCATTGTGCTAGATGCAAAGGGTACAGCCATAAATAAGATGCGTATATTCTCTGTACTATTTAGGAGAAAGGTGTAATGATCATTTTAATATACTGGAATGTGATGAGTAGTAGGATGGAGGTATGAAATGAGTCACAAGTCTTCCTAATTTTCTCTTGTGAAATGTCTCAAATTTATCTCCTGCCACTTCCCTAGTTTAGGTCCTTATGCATACTTGCCTGAACAATAGAAAAAGATTTCTAGTACGTGTCTTGGTCCTACACTTTCCCTCAATCCATTTTGTTTATTTTTCAGACTTATTATATTGTTCTTCTTTTTTTTTTTGGCTTTTGAGGCCGTGCTCAAAATACTGGGTATGGGAGTTCCCATGCTGGGGATCGAATCAGAGCTGTAGCTGCCAGTCTACGCCACAGCCACTGCAGCGCCAAATCCAAGCTGCATCTGCAGCCTGCACCACAGCTCACGGCAATGCTGGATCCTTAACCCACAAATCGAGGCTAGGGATCGAACCTGCATCCTCTTAGATACTAGTTGGGTTCTTTTTTTTTTTTGGCTATTTAATATGTCCTCTTTTGGAGAAGTATTTGTTTAGATCCTTTGCCCATTTTTTTGTTTGTTTGTTTGTTTTTCGTCTTTTTGCTATTTCTTGGGCCGCCCCTGCGGCATATGGATTTTCCCAGGCTAGAGGTCCAATCGGAGCTGCAGCCACCGGCCTACGCCAGAGCCACAGCAACGCGGGATCCGAGCCGCGTCTGCAACCTACACCACAGCTCACGGCAACGCCGGATCGTCAACCCACTGAGCAAGGGCAGGGACCGAACCCACAACCTCATGGCTCCTAGTCACATTCGATAACCACTGCGCCACGACGGGAACTCCATTAGTTGGGTTCTTAACCCCCCGAGCCACAACAGGAATTCCTCATTTTTTTAACCTTTTGACTCTCATACTCTACAACTGAACTCAGCAAGGCTCTACAACTGAACTCAGCAAGATAACAGTATTTTGTGTAACAGTTTTTTAAATTTAAATGAGGGAGTGTCTTTTCATCGTTGTGTGTTTTCTCACTGGGTTTCTTTTGCCACATTTCTTTCCTCGCTTCCCTTTCTGCAGAGGAGACATTCTGTTTGTCTGCTAGGGTTTGCCCAGCTTTTTAACTTCTCTTCGCTGCCGTAGCACTTTATGTTGCTGCCAGTCCTTAGTTTAGCACTTGGCCTGTATTTCGTTACCAGCAGGATGTCGCTTTTACAACACTAGGAGCTTGAGGGCAAGAATCCTGATTTACTAGCATTGGTTTCTCTTGGCCTGTTGTAGTCTTAACTAAAGTACTCAGATAAATATGCTGGTCATAACGCTATTGACCAGAGGTTTCTAATTTTCTACTTTTTGGGTACATGCTTGCTAGGGGTGTATTTCTCTATCTCACTGAAGCTAGACTTGGCCAAGTGCTTTGGCCTGTGGATTGAGAGAGAGAGTGAACTGTGTTTGGTGAGGTGTGTACCTGTATGGAAAGATCTGAAGCCTTTAAGATCAGCTGTGCAATCTTCCGCCTTTCTCCTTCTCTCCCGAGTGTTCTAGATGGTAGCGTCTCCCTTAACCTGGGTCCCCGAGTATAACATGGAGCAGACTCTCAGGGTGGGCATGTGACATGGAGAAAGAAGGCTTTGCTGTGTGTATTTTTTCCTTTTTTAAAACACATTCAAAAAAGTTATTATTTTGTCTTTTTGCTTTTTCCAGGGCTGCACCCACAGCATATGGAGGTTCCCAGGCTAGAGGTCTAATCGGAGCTGTAGCTGCCAGCCTATGCCACAGCCACAGCAACGCGGGATCCGAGCCGCATCTGCAACCTACACCACAGCTCACGGCAACTCTGGATCCTTAACCCACCGAGCAAGGCCAGGGACCGAACCCGCAACCTCATGGTTCCTAGTTGGATTCGTTAACCACTGTGCCACGAAGGAAACTCGGTAAAAAATTACTGTTTTTTGTTGAGATACAATTCACATACCCAAACATTCACCTTTTTAAAGTGGGTGACTCGGTAGTTTTTAGTATAGTCACAAAGTTGTGCAGCATTGTCACTGATTTCAGAACATTTTTGTCACCCCAGAAGGAACCCAGTGCTCACTAACAGTTGCTCCCTCATCTCCCCTCTTCTCAGCCACGGGCAACAACCTATCTACTTTCTGTCTCTGCAGATTTTCCAATTCTAGACACATCATAGAAATGGAATTAGTCAGTATGTGGCTTTTTGTATCTGGCTCATTTAACTTTGCATGTTTTCAAGGTTTATTCATGTGAATAGCATGGTGCTTCATTACTTTTTTATGGCTGAGTAACATTTCATACTGAATATTGTCTATCCAAGCTCTTGTTATGTTAAGTCACTGAGATTTGGGGGGGGGGGTATTTTTTGACGAATACAGTGAGTACTTGAATTGACAATATTTAAAATATTTGGAGAGCTGAATTTAATGGATATAATATCCTTCACTCTTAACACTGTTTTAAATGAAACTTCCACATTTTGACTATTTTTGTGTACATCTAAATCCACTAGAGCAGTTGGGAGGCATTTTCTTTCCACATACTGTCGATAAACATGTTGTATATATTGATACACTGTATTGAATTGAGAGTGTATTTTTTCTTTGGCAAATCAAAATATTCTTTTTTCTTTTTGTCTTTTTTTCCCCCCAGGGCCGCACCTGTGGCATATGGAAGTTCCCAGGCTAGGGGTCAAATTGGAGCTGCACAAGTCAAATTGGAGCTGCAGCTGCAGGCTGTGTCACAGCCATGGTAACACCAGATCCAAGCTGCATCTGCGGCCTACACCCCACAGCTCCTTAACCTACTGAGCGAGGCCGGCATCGAACCCGTTGCCTCATGGTTCCTAGTCGGATTCGCTTCTGCCGCGCCATGACGGGAACTCTCTTTGATTTCTTTTAAGCTAACTATATCTTGGTTGAGTTAAATATAGTTTGACTCTCAAACCAATTAGTAATGGAAATGAATAGAAACAAATCATAATCAGTCAACATTGCTTAACTTTGACTCACTCTTCACAGATCCCAGATTACCTATAAAAGCTTTATTTCCAGACTGCCAACAAACAGAACCAGATTTTCTTTGTTTAAATCAGAGCAAAGATTGGTTTGCCATTTGTGTTTTGTCCAGTGGGTGGCAGCATAACTCAACTAGTTGCATGCAGTCATATGATGTATATTTTTTAGAGGCTATAATTTTTATATCTGTTGAATTACAAAATGTTAAAAAAAAACTTTCATTCTCCTCAGATAATGCTGTTTACTCCTTGATAGAGTAAGGAAGATATTAGATAATAAGAACATTACCTGTTAGCCTTTCTACATAGATTTCAAGTAAATATCACTGACAACTGGTAGGTAACTCTTCACATATGTATTCTACAGGAAGTTTTTCTGAATAAGTTATTTGATGACCTATTTTGAAATCCAAACTAGAACTTAAAGCAGTTGTTATAGCAAAGTTGTTCTTGTCTCAGGGAATTTGCCAGTGAGACACCTTAACCTCAGTCAGTCTATAGGCTTCCATTCAGACCATATGTCTGATGTTTACTATTACCCTTTGAGGGCAGGGTCTGTGGTTTTTTTCCTTGTGTCCTCATAGGGCTTAACATAATGCCAGGCCCCAGGCAGAGATTCAGTAAAAGTACTTACTAGTTGATGAAAGTAAAAAAACATGTTTGTCTTACAGCTGAGAATACTAGAACCATCTACTTATTCCAGTTAAAACAGCATCCTGAACTCGGGAAAATGGAATTTGTGATGAGCAGGGGAGTCAAATCACTTAAATAACAAAGTTATTTACAGTTGTATATTGTCACTGTGTACAGAGTACTTTTATAAATAACCTTGTTGTTTTGAGACAGATTTATGTACTTAAATTGGGAAAGATAAGGAAAAGAGTTTCCTTTAAAAGATAAGCAAAAAGGGATAAGTGGTAATTTTTGCTCAGTGTTAAAAAAGATGAGGTGTATAGGAAGTTGAGAAGTCATCTTAGTCCAGCAGACTTCTTTGGATGTTTTCTTTTTTTAATTTTTAAATATGTAATTATTTTTAATCTTTTTACAATTACCTGTGTGATTTTTAAAAAAATTTTTATTGTATAGTTGACTTACAATATTGTGTTAGTTTCAGGTGTATAGCAAAGTGAATCAGTTGTACAGACACGTATCCATTCCTTTTCAAATTCTTTTCCCATATAAGTTATTACAGAGTATTGAGTAGATTTCTCTGTGTTACACAGTAGGTCCTTGATACTTCATTATTTTATGTATAATAGTGTTCATATGTTAATGTCAACCTCCTGATTTATCCCTCTCCAGGTGTTTCCCTTTGGTAACCATTAGTTCGGTTGCAAAATCTTGAGTCAATTCTGTTTTTGTGAATAAGTTCTTTTGTATTATTTTTACTGGATTCCACATATTAGTGATTTCATATGATGTTTGACTGACTTCACTTAGTATGATAATTTCTAGGTCCGTTCATATTGCTGCAAATGGCATTATTTTGTTCTTCTCTGTGGCTGAGTAGTAGTCCATTATATATAAGTGCCACATACTCTTCATCCATTCCTCTGTTTATGGACATTTAAATTGCTTCCATGTCTTGGCTGTTGTGAATCGTGCTGTAATGAACATTGGTGGATATTTTCTTTATTAAGTAATCTTTGAACCTTTGAAATTGTTCTTTGTTACCTAGTCAGTCAGTAGAAAGCTAAGATTAGAACCTAAATTTCTCTCATTGTCTTGTGGCTGAGCTAAAGGAATCCAGGATCACAGAGGCTGGACTTTAATTCAGTTAACTGTTCAATTCCAAAGAGTATTTGGAAAATAGGAAAGTCTTATTTTAGAAATAAATGAAGACATTTCCATATAATAGTAATAATAATAATAAATTCAGTTAACTTTGAGAATTAAGAGACCTTAGAGAGAAAAGCCTTGTACTGTCTGTTAGACTTACTTTGACTTCTTTATTGTTGCTTTTAATTAGAAAATAATTCTTACTGCTCCTATTAGGAGGATTTAGTATTAGGAGGATTTAGTATGTATGGTATAGCTTTTAATAGCGTCCAATATTCACTTACCTCTGCATAACTTAACATTTTAAAAAATATTTTACTATGGAAACAATATCTGTACAGCAGGAATGGGAATGGATGAGAATGTAATGTCAGATTATATATATATTTGTCTATTTGGGAAGAAACTCCATTTTTTTCTGTAGCACCTCTGTCACCTCAGGTGTAATTAGCATTGCTTCTGGAGCCTTGATTAACCTTTGTTTTAGCAGTTTGGTATTGCTCTGGAAAGTCACAGCATAACCTGGCTAGATTAAAAGCATATTCCATGCTATCCATTTTTGCTAAAGTTAGTCTAGTAGGGGCAGATTTTTTTTTAAAAATAGGGATTTCTGGAATTCCCTTGTGGCGCAGTGAATTAAGGATCTGGTGTTGTCACTGCAGTGGCTTGACTTGCTGCTGTGGCACATGTTCAGTCCCTGGCCCACGAACTTCCATGTGCTGCAGGTGTGGCCAAAAAAAAAGGGAATTTCTGATTTGATCCAGAAAATAATATTAAGAGAGCGTTCAGGTCCATTTGTATGGTTTCCAAAAATGCCAAAACTACACTTGGTAATAAAGAAATAAATGTTAAAGGATTATGAAAGAACTATTTGAAAATTTTTGGCATTTCCATTTGACTTTAAAAAAACCCAAAAAACAAAAACAGGGAGTTCCTGTTGTGGTGCAGCAGAAACAAATCTGACTAGTATCCATGAGGATGTAGGTTTGATCCCTGGCCTTGTTCAATGGGTCGGGGATCTGGCATTGCCATGAGCTGTGGTGTAGGTTGTAGATGCTGCTCGGGTCTGTTCTTGCTGTGGCTGTGGTGTAGGCCTGCAGCTGTAGCTCTGATTCGACCCCTAGCCTGGGAACTTCCATATGCTGCAGGTGAGGCCCTAAAAAGAGGGTTGGGGGGGGCACCTTTTCATTTGTCTGCTTAAATTCCTCACTTTTTTTTGCATATTGCATGCCTTTTCTCCCAGATCATTATATGCATTAATCATAGTTATTTTAAAGTCTCTGTCCAATAGTTCCGACTTGTGGGCATCTCTGCTTCTGGGCTGTTGGGTATTTAACACTTGACTGGTTATGTTTTCTTGTTTTTTTTGGTGTTTTTAATTGAGTGCTGGACATTGTATAAAGAGACAACAGTAGGAGTTCCCGTCGTGGCGCAGTGGTTAACGAATCTGACTAGGAACCATGAGGTTGCAGGTTCGGTACCTGGCCTTGCTCAGTGGGTTAACGATCCGGCGTTGCCGTGAGCTGTGGTGTAGGTTGCAGACGCGGCTCGGATCCTGCGTTGCTGTGGCTCTGGTGTAGGCCGGTGGCTACAGCTCCGATTCGACCCCTAGCCTGGGAACCTCCATATGCCGCGGGAGCGGCCCAAGAAATCTCAAAAAAAAAAAAAAAAAGACAAAAAAAAAAAAAAAAAAAAAAAAAAAAAAAAAAAAAAAAGAGACAACAGTAGAGGCTGACGTATTTATGCTTAGTACCTGGCACGCCACTCTTCTGTCAGGCTGTTAGTGTGAGGAATCGAGTCAGTCCTATCAGTGCTGAGTTGGTTTGAGTTTTATTAGAAAAGATTAGCAACAAGCTATCTAAGGGAACTGGTTAAATAAATACTACATCCAAACATTGTACTTATAAGGATAAATTTCTTTAAAAGTGGTTTGAGGACCTCTAAAGATCCCTGAAATCCTTTCAGGGGGTCTGCAAAGTCAAAACTGGTTTTCTGCTATTAGTAGGATCTTTTTTCCCTTTTTTGCTATGTTGATATTTGTTCTGATTGCACGGAAGCAAAGGTCGGTAAAAGTGTTTGATGCCTCAATTTCTCACACAGCAGAAAACAAAAGTATTTCACTTAAGAATGTCCTAGTTGAGGCAGTGAAAGGTATTAGTTTTATTAAACTGTGATCTTCAGTATACTTTAAAAAAATGTTCTTTGTGAAGAAATGGGAAGCTGTATATACCGAAGCAACAATAACTGTTTTGAGAAATAGCGCTTGTGTGGTTATATGAGTTTTGAGTTAAAATACCTGTTTTTTTCCCCTATACAATGCAATATTTGGAAGAATGTCTGACCGACAAACTATGGGTATTTAGACTGATATTTAATAGACATTTTCTGAAAAATGAAAGAAGTGTGTCAATTCAAGGAAAATAATGGACAGTATTTGTTGCCAGTGATAAAATTTGAGCTTTGAAATGAAAATTAGAATTTTGGAAAACCTGTATCTACCATGGTGACCTTGATAACATCCCAGTACTTAAAAAGATTCTTCTGATGAGATAGGTGGTGATGTTAACATTTTTTTTCTTTTTGATGTTGTGTAGTGAAAGGTGTCATCATTTGGAAGATCTCTGTAACTCAGTATTTTCCAAATGACAGTTTATAATGCTGTAAAATGTATGTGTAAAGCACTGATTCATAGTAGAAGGGCAATAGGTTTTAATGTAATGGGGTACAAAGAATTCATTGATAGTTTTAGATTTCATGTCAGCTAACCTTTAAGAAACTACCACTTGTCAAGTTTCTTTTTTTTAAATTTTTTTTTCACTTGTCAAGTTTCAAAGAAAAGCATTCACAATTATTTGAAAAGGCTATTAAAATATGTTTTCCTTTTCTGTCTGCATCTCTTGTGAAAGTAAATTTTCTTCATTTACTTTAACTAAAACAGCACATCACAACTGATTCAGTGCAGAGGCAGATGTGCGAATCCAGCTGCTCTGTTAAGGTAGAGACTTACAAAACTGTAAAACAATACCACCCTTCTTACCAATTTTTTGTGGGAAAATATATTTACTTATATGTAACTGTGGTTTATAATATAAAATAGTTAACTGTATTTTAACATTAAAAGTGAGAAAATGTGATTAGTTTGTCAACAAACATTTTTAATTTCTAATAAGGTAAATATTAATAGATGTAACCTATATTATAAATAAAAGCTTTTGGGGATTTTCAGTTATTTTTATTTATTTATTTTTTTTAAATTTTTTTTTTTTTTTTTTGCAGCTTTGGTTCTCACTTAAGATCCAGTAAATTTATTTATTTATTTTGTTTGTTTGTTTGTTTTTTGTCTTTTTGCCATTTCTTGGGCCGCTCCCACGGCATATGGGAAGTTCCCAGGCTAGGGGTCAAATCGGAGCTGTAACCACCAGCCTACGCCAGAGCCACAGCAACTCGGGATCCGAGCTGCTTCTGCGACCTACACCACAGCTCACGGCAACGCTGGATCGTTAACCCACTGAGCAAGGCCAGGGATCGAACCCGCAACCTCATGGTTCCTAGTCGGGTTCATTAACCACTGCGCCACGACAGGAACTCCCGATTTTCAGTTATTTTTAAAAGTATTAAAGGTTCCTAAGACCAAGATGTTTGAGAATCACTAGAATGACACAGTCTCCAAGACACATTGTTAAGAAAAGTACATATAGATTGGTATGATTTTAAGTTAATATTCATGTGAAAAGATTATAAATGGGATATTTATTTTCTTGTATATACGTAAAATTCCTCCAGAAGGACATAAAGGAATTACAAGGGTTGGTTCAGCAAGGAAGGAATGAAAAGTAAACTCTTTAAACTCTTGAGCTCATTTGTATTTTGAATGCATTACTCATAGTAAAAAGAAGGACTTAAAATATCACTACCAGCTGTATTGCAAATTTCAGGGAATCTAAGTCTGCTATGAAAAGTTGGAGCAGATTTAGAATAATGGTTGTTTTTCTGGTGACATGCTTTTTTTCTTATTTGGGAAGAAAATTAAGCTTGCTTATGTTGAGAATGAAAAATTTAATTTAATGTCCAAGCCAAATATGTTCTGGTGAAATTACATAAATCAAATAGGTAGCAGTTTCCCCTGATAGTGCCCAAAGTATACTGAACCTAAGTTTTAAGGAGGAACAATTTAATTTTTTTTTTTTTAACCAACGGTTATTTCTAAGTTCCTAGTAAAGAGATTGGATTTATTTTAGAAGACTTAGAATGTGTAGTCTGTCATTTAAGAGATTTTGAATAAGTGCTGCATGAAATGTGGAAGTACAACTAAGTAGACTTTGGTTCTGACATTTGATTGGATGCAAAAAGTGCTTTTTAATCCTCATAAGCTTTGAGGCTTTGGGAATTCTGAAAAGAATAACTAAGGAGTTCAATTTTATTTATACTTTCTGCTGTTAAGTGTAACTTTTGATCAGTGTTCATACTTTTAACTTTTACATTAAATGTCCTTTAATGAAAAGGGAGAATTATTTTAATGCAGAAACTCTTCAGATTTTCTTTTTCTTATAATACTTCTAAAATTTATTTCTTTGAATACTGAAATATAATTTCTAGAGTTCTTTGAAGCAGTTTAGAGAAAGATATAACATGAAATTCTGTTCATTAGTTAGAGTAAAAGGTTTGCCCATAATGTGGAACCATTTCCACCAGTTCTTTAGTTATTAACAAAGAATGCCTTTAGTAATGTTACTGGATTTTTCTGAAGCATTAGACAAATGGGTAGTTAATTCAGAAAGGAGTTTACTTACTGCTTCCATATACATGTGTAATAGTTGACATTTTTAAACGCGCTCACATTACTTTCTTTGATTCTCCACACATCTTGGAAGTGGCACAGTTAGTATTTTTCTTATTTTTATGTGTATGGAAATTGGAATTCAGAGGGCTAAATGAATTGCCTTATGTCATATAACCTTGTTAAATAGCAAAATAGCAATTTAGATTTGAGTGTGGCTAGATTCAAGATTTAGATTTAAACAATGAATATTGAAGCAAGACTCTCCTAAATGCCAAAAGGAAGAAAAAAAAAAAAAAAAAAAAGGCATTTCTTTACCTACTGCGTTCCAGGTTTTGTGGTTTGCTCTAGATACCCAAAGATAGCACACAGATCTGGCCCTCCAGTGGCTGAAAGTTTAGCGGCAGAGACCACCCAGGGACAAGTGAGTAAGTGCAGTGGTGCCCTCTTAAAGGGCTGTGTATCTCACTTTTGAGGAAGTGAGTCAAGTCTTGAAGGATGAATAGGAGAAGTTAGCCAGGGTGAGTCTGGGACTGTTAGTAGTTCCTAGTGATTGCTGTGCTGGGCTGCATGTGAGAGGAGCAGGATGTGAAAGCAGAGAGGTAGGTGGTGTGCCCTGAAGTTGAAACCGAACTTTCTTTTTGAAGGTTTCACAGTGCTAAAAAAGGAATGGGAATAGATGGAACGACTCGGTTTGAACAAGGTTTGAGTCTCAGTTCTTGAGCTTATTAGCTGTGGGACTGTGGTCGAGTGACTAAATATTTCTGAGCCCCAGTTGCCTCAGATGTAAAATGGGAATAACATTTAATTTATTGCAGTAGGAGGACTAAGAAAAATGTGAAAAGAAGCACCTAGTGGCCAAACCTGATGCAAGAACTCAGTAATGGAAGATGAATTAGAAGTAAGGACAGCTCCCTACACATACTCTAAGCTTCTAAGTAGAACTGAAAAAAATGAATTAAATCTTATTTTAAAATATTATCGGACTGTTTGGGCATTTCTAAAACAGTTTAGCTGAAATGGTTTTATAACTTCAATGTTTAAATTTAATATTTTGGAGTCTTTTCAGTGGGGCGTTTCTTTATATCCTTGTTTGAAAGCCAGACTTTGTGTATGATATGGCTGTCAGGTTATGAGGTTGTTACAAGTTAGCCCTTGTGTAGAGTCAGTTTTGTTGGCTTGATGTTTTGTGCCAAGCCCATTCCTCCACCTCTCTTGCCCAGGAATGAATTCACAGCTGGAAAGACCTGGATCTGTCATCTCTTAAACACTATAATTTTAGGCAAATCCTTAAATTGTAGGCAAACACATTTGTGTGTTTCTTCTATATGAAAATGGCACCTAATTAATGTAGCTTTAGAGAATAAAATTAAATAGTACATGGGTGCATTTGTAAAACGCATTAATCTACTTGGGCTGCTGTAACAAAATACCACAAACTGAGTGGTTTAAACAACAGGAATTTGTCTCCGTTCTGGAGGCTAGGAAGTCCAAAAATAATGATATCAGCTGATTTGGTGCCTGATGAGAGGTCTTCCTGGCTTGTAGACAGCCATTCTCTTTACGTGTGCTCCCTCACGTGGCCTTTCCTCTGAGTGTGCTCTGGGGGAGGGGAGGGAGAGGAAGGGGAGGAGAATGTGCCCTGGTGGGTGTCTTTTCTTATAAGGACACTAATCCTCTAGGATCAGGACTCTACCCTTACAAACTCATTTTGCCTTAATTACTTCCTTACTCTAAATGCAGCTGCACTGTTAGGGCTTCAGCATATGAACTTGTGTGTGTGACACACAAACACACACACATTCATTCCACAACATGCAGTACAATTGGAAGTTTTTTTCTTTGATGCCTGTATGACATGGTATGTGGTAACAATGAGTTAAATGCCAATCATATATTATATTTAACTGCTCTCCAGAGCTGCATGTGTGTATAGACCGTTTGAATGCTACTTCCTAGCCAATAACGTTTATAATCCGTTAGCTACAGGGGTGGTTTATGACCGAGTTATGTTACTGTGCTTACAGTAGATATAAGATATCAGCAGACTTTCTTGTAGTGTGTTAAGTCCATACCACAGTCAGAATATTACTGTGCTTACGGTAATTATAAGATATCAGCAGACTTTCTTGTTGTGTGTTAAGTCTATACCACTTCCTTGATTTTTCCCTACCTTCCAGGCCCTAATGTGGTTTGGTTCCCATAGTAAATGTCTATGGTTCAGTGATAATTTTAAAAATCGTATCATTTATCTTGATTGCGAATTCACCTTTTTATTTTTTAACAGAGCAGGGCTTTTAACTAATGTGGTAAGGTTACACATTTTAAAGACAGCTGAATCAGACCTCAGTTTTGCATAGCAGATTTTGGAGCAAAGATAAGAAGTCTTAACTAAACTTCAAGATACAGGCCTCTTCCTTTTCTTTTTTGTGAATTTCAATATGAATTTTGATTGACTTGTAGGTCTGTTTGCATTTTAGATTGTGCTGGAAGATCTTCATACCTAGTTTCCCAGGATGATCACGTTTATGCTCTTTCTCACAGGCCAGCCCTCCAGACCTTTATATTGAAAGATTTAATCTAGCTCTTGGACAATATATGGGAGCATTGCAGAGCATTGTGCCTCTTTTCATATATATGGTAAGTTAGGTCTCTTTCCCCTTTCTAGATACCTTGGTTTATTGGTTTAAGTGCAGATAAATGTGTAAAGTTAAGCATATTCTATTATTCTTTTACTATGTATTGTGTTAGAAATGGAAATTAATCTATTTCAGCAATGTTTGATAGTGTTGCCATAGAAGACTTATTTAGACTTTTACTATTTTAAAATTTCATAAATGCCATTGCTGAAATAGACAATTAGGCATTAATTATTTCAGCAGTCGCTCAATTAGCATTTATTATATTTCTGCCCATGTGGAAGATACTGTACTTGGAAAATAAAGATATGTAAGAAAGATTTCTTCACAAAGTAGAGAGTTAAGACATGTATCTGAAAACATGATGTATAACAAATGCCCAGTAAGTTATCCCATAAAACGTAGAACAATAAAATCTGATTTCATTGTGGTGATCATTTGAAGACTTGTGCCATGAGTATAATTTGTTATCTGTTGTCTTTGTTGACTAGTCATTTCCCCTCCTCTTTTAATATATAAAGTTACGAGACCTTTTTTTTTGGTCTCTTTTGCCTTTTCTAGGGCCGCTCCACGGCATATGGAGGTTCGCAGCCTAGGGGTCTAATCGGAGCTGTAGCCACCGTCCAACACCATGGCTCATTGCAACGCCGGATCCTTAACCCACTGAGCGAGGCCAGGGATCGAACCCCCACCCTCATGGTTCCTAGTCGGATTCGTTAACCGCTGAGCCGCCACAACGGGAACTTCAGAGTTATGAGATCTTAATGTTAGTGTTTCTCTTGAATGGAAGAGCCCTTATTAACCATTGTTACAATTTCTCTGTTGATTAGATTTGTAGAGCCTACATTCTGTAGCACAGAGATGGCCGTATGTGTGATGCCAGTCTTCAAAACGACTTATTCTCTTTAAGATACACTTTACTGAAAAAAACAAGACAGAACATTGGAAAGAATCTGTGTTATCAGTGGGGAACTACTATTTAAATAATTTATGTAGGGTATTTACGGTAGAGAAATAGGCAGCTAAAAATAATGACATGTCTGTATATTATTTTAAAGAAAAATCTTTTCAGGATACAATGTTAGGGGAAAAGGCAAGATGTAAAGCAGCATGTGTTGTATTTCCTCATTATCAAGTGTTTTCTTCTTTATTTGGGGGAAAAAAATCCCCAAAATGCAAGCAACATTTTAGAAAGAATATACAAAAGTTTTCGCAGTGTAGAATGGGACAGAAGGTGTGCTGCGGGAGACTTCTTTTTATTGCATACCCTTTTGCATAGTTTTATAATTATGTGCATGTTATTTTTATAACTTTTTAGAGAGGAAAAAAAAATGTTAAGAATCGAAAGTGACAGTGAGCAACTTAACGTTCCTCTTTCGATTTTATATTTTCCACTCCTGTGCATTGAGTTAACACTTAAACATGAACGAAGTCAATCTTTTTTGACTTGCCTGTCCTTCTCATTAGGATGCTTTTGACTGCAAGAAACAGAAAACCTGATTCAAAATGATTTAAGCAAATAAAGGAAAGTATTATCTCTTGTAAAAAAAAAAAAAAAACCTCCAAAAATAAGACAGTCTCTAGGGTTGGTCGAATTTGTGGTTCAACAGTGTTAATCAGAGCTTCGGGTTTTTTTTTTTTTTCCTCGGCTTCACACTTCTGCTTAATTTGTGCTCATGGTGTAAGATGACTCAGATACCTGTCATTCAAGCCTAGGTTCCCTTAGTCTGTTTGGGCTACCTTGGGTCCCTTGGCTACTGTTGAACCAAAGAGCATCCCTAATGAATGCCATAATAAGCTGAATGATCTAGACTCGTCATTGCAGTGGAGTGTAGGTTGGCAAGTCAACCAGTGCATGTCAGCCTGGTGCTGCCTCTAGATGATGATATAGTCGTTTAAAAGGGGATATTAAGTGCCTGTCATACAAGTGTGGTCCATTACATCCAGGTCTAGTTAATGTTGGGTATCTCCCCATGTTATTTGGAGTGTGTGGTTAATAGCATTTTATCTTCATGTGATTTTAACCCTGTTATAGGAAGACTAACTAATAGTGATGGGACTTTTGTTTTCTGATGTTGAGTTTTTATGTTTTCATTCATGCCTTTATGAATAGTTTCTTAAAATAATTTATTTTTTAGTGCTTCAGTTCCTTAGACAAATCATTTTCCCCTAATTGATGCACAGAAAAATAATTTATTGTCTTTATCAGAATAAGTTTTACATCGAAACCAAGCTGAACAGAGACTTAAAAGATGACCTTATAAAGCTGTTTACGGAACATGTTGCAGAAAAGCACATTTACAGCCTAATGCGTAAGTAATTCAACTTAGAAGGATGAGATAATGCTAGCAATTTTTTTTTTGGGGGGGTGGATCAGAGAGCATTGGCATCTAAACCCTGATGTTGACATCTGAATCACAGAGCAAGTGTTGAAGTCCAGTTTATAGCGAGAGATACTGAAGAACTGAAAATGTGACTTGAAGGTCACCCAGTGAGCTGGGAGCAGCCAGGTCGTTGGACAGTGCTTTCATATCTGGCATGATACTTGCTGCTTTTTTTTCCCCCTCTGACATTGAGGGAAATATTAAGGAGTTCAGCCCTCACTTTGTTACTGGTGATTCTAGAAAGAGCACAGTGTTAATATCTGAAATTGGAGCACAGAATCCTCTCAGTTTCCTTATTTGTATTTTTTTTTTTAAAAGGTATATATATCACAGTTAAGCTTGTGAGAAAGTAAGTCCTAAATTAAATAAAGCTTAGGAGAATTAAACATATGTAAAGTACCTAGCACCTATTAAATCCTTAATAAGTATTTTCTTCTTCTCTCAAGCTACTACTGTTCCCTTAAATTCTCATTTCTTTTTCCTTAGAAGGGGAGGTCAACTAGGAAGTCTTTCAAAGACTGTTTTCTACAAAGAGTTTTAAGTGAAGAGGATTTTAGTGAAATGTTAAATAAACCTTTTCAACTTTAGTAAGCTTTTGTTACTGAATGTAATTATTTCTAATTCATCCCAAATTAACTTATATACATTTTATGTGTAACTTAATTGGTGAATTTATCATTTCTTTATAGCTGTCAAATTTGACATAGGTGGTTATAGTTGTGTGGAGGTTGTTTGTAAATGTATATATTTGCCCACGTAATGAACTTGTGATTGATCTTGAAGGGTTAGTGGAAACAAGACTTATTTAGTAAAGTCCAAAACAGTTGCTCAAAAGGTAGGAAGATGGGTTAATAGAGATAGAGCCCCAGTTTGAGGTACATGTTGAATTTAGAGAGAACCTTGAGTAGACAAGACTCTAAGAACCTAAAATTGAGAATTTCAATTTTTAAACATTGTGTATTAAATAAAACAAGATTTTTTTGGATTGCCTAACATTTGTCATCCTTAAAATCTCTCTGGGCCATTCAAAATTATAACTATCTATTGATGATAAAATCGGAGGGATAAACTTTGGCCTCCATATTGTAAATTCATATGTAACTCATATTGTATGTTTGAAACTACAGAAATGCCAAGTGAGATGGTGTTTCCATTTTTATTTTTAAAAACCTTTTAAAATTTATTTCTTTTTAATTTTTAAACATTTTATTGGAAGAATTTTGATACAATTGTTTATTCTTTTTAAATACATCTGAGGTTAAGCAAAATACATACATGAATGTCTTCAGGTAGAAAAAAGTGAAATGTACATTTATGGGTTTGTGGTTAGGCAAATCATAATTGCTCTCTTTAGCACATCCAAACCAAATTACAACATAGTTGTTGACATTCAGCCTACTGTTGTACTCAAACATTTGCTTATAAATGGTTTGATGCCATAATCTTCAGCAAAGGAATCAAACCCAAATTCAAACTTGGCAATGTTTCAAAACCTTTTAAGACGGGAGGTAAAGTATTGGAGTGTCTAGAATATACTAAGAAGGGATTTGGCAATTTTTCATCCACAGTATTTCTTTTTTTTTTTTTTTTTTGTCTTTTGTTGTTGTTGCTATTT
Organism: Sus scrofa; assembly: GCF_054392235.1. Lineage (NCBI taxonomy): Eukaryota > Metazoa > Chordata > Mammalia > Artiodactyla > Suidae > Sus > Sus scrofa. The sequence goes on along the minus strand of NC_139396.1, from coordinate 151,362,666 downwards.
CTTGGGCCGCTCCCGCGGCATATGGAGGTTCCCAGGCTAGGGGTCGAATCGGAGATGTAGCCACCGGCCTACACCAGAGCCACAGCAATGTGGCATCCGAGCCGCGTCTGCAACCTATACCACAGCTCACGGCAACGCCGGATCGTTAACCCGCTGAGCAAGGGCAGGGACCGAACCCGCAACCTCATGGTTCCTAGTCGGATTCGTTAACCACTGCGCCACGACGGGAACTCCCATCCACAGTATTTCTAATATGAAAGACCCCATCCTGTTTATCAATCAGCTTCACAAAAGTTGCGGCAAAATATCGCTTTGGCAGAAATATCACTGAACTTGCTGCTGTTAGAGGGGCGTTTCCATTTTTTTTTAAAGCGTGGACAGAAGAAAACAGCTTATATAATTTTACAAGCCTGGCTTAGACCAAAATTATGCCAGGCTTTTGGGATATTTGCTTAGTAAATTATAGGTCTTTAAGAGATAAATTACAAATGGGCTGTTTTGAGTTAGTAGTATAGTGGATACTCCACTAAATGATGGAATTCATTTGTATCTGTTAATGATGCTATCTAGAGGAAGTATTCCTATCCATTTAAAAATATTTTAATAAGGTTTTAATAACCTAAAAGAAGACTGACTCTGTTGCCACGTTTAGTCAGGATCACGTGGTTACCAGAATCCTGAGCTCGGAAGGCATGAGACAGTGGTGGAATCTCTTGCTCTTACCTTTAGTAAGAAAGAAGTACATGCAGTTGTAACATTTAGGAACATGAGTTTCTGACTTCGATCTCACAGTTACTAGAATTACTAATAACATGTCTTTCAGAAAAAATTCCAAGAGCCTCATGTTTGGTGATTTGGGGGAAATGGTTGAGGGGGTTAGAGAACATTTCATTCCCCAAACGCAGCTCTTTTGAATCGTGAGCTTAATGGGAAGCACTTGTAGCTCTGTCACTAAGTGCCATGAACACTATTGCTTTTAGAAAGCTTTGCTTTATTTTCAGAACCTCTGTGAATTGAATCATTTCTGTTAGTGTTTCAGCAGCCCTGAACATATTTACTTGTTAAATTGAACCTCTCCTGCACTGGATTGAAAAAAAAAAAAAAGGAATCTTTATAGTCTATAAACACTTGGTTTGTTGTCCTCTTAGGCTGTTCTTTTCTTGCCCTTGTTTAGCCTTCAGTCTTTGTGAGAAATGGTGATAGAAAGAGAAACATTGACAGTCAATAAATGTTACATCATTTTTTGGACCTGTTTTTTTCTTTTTTTCAGCTTTACTTTTAGAAGCCCAGTCAACACCATTTCAGGTCACACCTTCAACTATGGCAAATATTGTGAAAGGCCTATACACTCTCAGACCAGGTAAACGTTCACCACTTCTTATAGGGGTTGGACTTGTTTGTTTATGGCAGTTCCAGCTCTGTCTGAACGGATCCTGTTTCTTTGTGTTTTCTGAGGTCTAGAGGTATTTGGAATTGTTATAGCTAATTTACATTATGAAATGTAAACTCAGGACTCACTTGGAAATCTTACTGTACTTGTGAAAACCAAAATGCAAGAAATAATTTGTAGGAGACACTTTAGATAAAGTTGAATCTCATGTCTCTTTTTTCCATGAATCTCTCCTTCATTCTACGGATGTGCACATTCACAGTTCCGTCTTATTAGGGCTGTTAAATAATTTGCAAAAGGGATCTAAGGTGTTGGTAAGTGGCAGTCATTTCATAAGGGTATTTTGAGGAGAGAGAGAGAATAGCAGAACCAGAAATCAAAGATCACTGTATTCAAAAGCATGGTTTGTAAATTATCTTAATGTAACTGTCTTAGAATAAAAACCTTGTGCATTTAAAGGAATCTCAAGTTGTTTTTGTGTTTTTCTTCCTATTGGAAAGCCAGGACCTCAAACTCGTCATACAGTTATATACCCAGTTAAAAAATAGCCATAGGAGAGAGAGAGTATAGAAGTTCAGGGTAAAATAAAATTGTTCTTCAATCCAGAAGATTGAGGGGATGCTTTTTTTTTTTTTTTTAATGGCCACACCCATGGCATATGGAAGTTTCTGGGCCAGGGATTGCGTCTGAGCCTCAGCTGCAACCTATGCTGCAGCTGTGGCAACACCAGAACCTTTAACTCACTGTGCCAGGCCAGGGCTTGAACCTGCACCTCTGCAGCGACCTAAGCTGCTGCATTTGAGGATTGAATGAAGTAAAATGTCCTCTAACGAGCTTAACATAATACTTGATAATGTAATAAGTGAGCTAATATTAACTGTTTTTACTACTGTCCAGCTGGATCCAGTGGTTATTTTATTTTAATTAATTGATCTCTTGACTTTTAGTTAATTTAGAAGATATGTCAGAATTTAGCTTGCTGAAATGGAAACAAAGTTAAAAAATGTGACATTAGGGATCAGAAGTACTTTCTTAGGCTACTTTAAACAATGACTTCTGGAGAACTCATTTACTTAAATTTAGTTAGGTTCTTGCTCTAGTCTTCATAATTTTTGAACAAATTATTCCTATAAACTAATTATATAAAATAACAGAAACGTTGCATATGTCCAGTGAACCGATGTATTTCTTTTCCTAGTTTCTTAGAATTTTTTAAATTACTTGATGAATTTTATTACATTAATAGTTGTACAACTGTCATCACAACCAAATTTTATAGCATTTCCATCCCAAACCCCCAGTGCATCCCCTCACCCTCCCCAGCCTGTCTCATTTGGAAACCGTAAGTTTTCAAAATCTGTGAGTCAGTATCTGTTCTGCAAAGAAGTTTCCATCTTTTTGTGTCATCTTTGATTTCTTTCATCAGTGTCTTATAGTTTTCAGAGAACAGGTCTTTTGTCTCTGTAAGTAGGTTTATTCCTAAGTATTTTATTTTATTTTTTTTTGATACAATTGTAAATGGGATCGTTTCCCTAATTTCTCTTTCTGATCTTTTCGTTGCTAGTATATAGAAATGCCGTTGATTTCTGTATATTAATTTTGTGTCTGCGACTTTGCCAAATTCATTGATGAGCTCTTAGTTTTCAGGTAGAGTCTTTAGGATTTTCTAGGTATGGTATTATGTCATCTGCAAATAGTGATAGTTTTACTTCTTCTCTTCCAATTTGGATTCCTTTTATTACTTTTTCTTCTCTGATTGCTGTGGCTAGGACTTCCAAAACTATGTTGAATAGTAGTGGCATGAGCAGACATCCTTGTTTTGTTCCTGATCTCAGCAGGAATTCTTTCAGCTTTTCACCATTGAGAGTGATGTTAGTTCTGGGTTTGCCATATATGGCCTTTATTATGTTCAGTTAGGTTCCCTCTATGCCCACTTTCTGAAGGGTTTTATCAGAAATGGGTGTTGGATTTTGTCAAAGGTTTTTTCTGCGTCTATTGAGAGGCTCATATGGTTTTTATTCTTCAGTTTGTTAATGTGGTGTATCACACTGATTGATTTGCGGATATTGAAGAACCCTTGCATCCCTGGGATAAATCCCACTTGATCATGATGTTCAATCCTTTTAATGTATTGTTGGATGTAGTTTGCTAGGATTTTGTTGAGGATTTTTGCATCGATGTTCATCAGTGAAATTGGCCTATAGTTTTCTTTTTTTGTGGAGTCTTTGTCTGGTTTTGGTACCAGGGTGATGGTGGCCTCATAGAATGAGTTTGGGAGTATCCCTTCCTCTGCAATTTTTTTGAAATAGTTTCAGAAGGAGAGATGTTAGCTCTTCTCTAAATGTTTGATAGAATTCGCCTGTGAAGCCATCTGGTCCTGGACTTTTGCTTGTTGGAAGTTTTTTAATCACAGTTTCAATTTCAGTTCTTGTGATGGGTCCATTCATCTTTTCTATGTCGTCTTGGTTTAGTCTTGGAAGATTGTACTTTTCTAAGAATTTTTCCATTTCTTCTAGGTTTTCCATTTTATTGGCATATAGTTGCATATAGTAGTCTCTTATGATCCTTTGTATTTCTGTGATGTCCGTTGTTACTTCTCCTTTTTCATTTCTAATTTTATTGATTTGAGTCCTCTCTCTTTTTTTCTTGATAAGTCTGACTAGGGGTTTATCAATTTTGTTGATCTTTTCAAAGAACCAGCTTTTCGTTTCATTGATGTTTTCTGTGGTTTTCTGCATTGATTTCTGCTCTGATCTTTATGATTTCTTTCCTTCTACTAACTTTACGTCCTGTCTGTTCTTCTGTCTCTGGCTCCTTTAGGTAATAGTTAGGTTGTTTATTTGAGCTTTTTCTTGTTTCTTGAGGTAGGCTTGTATTGCTATAAACTTCCCTCTTTGGACTGCTTTTGTTGCATCCATAGGTTTTGGAGTATTGTATTTTCATTGTCATTTGCTTTTAGGTATTAAATTTCCTCTTTGATATCTTCAGTGATCTATTGGTTGTTTAGTAGCATGTTGTTTAGACTCCACGTGTTTGTGTTTTTTTCAGTTTTTTTTCTTGTTGATTTCCAGTCTTGTAGCATTGTGGTCAGAAAAGATGCTTGATGTGATTTCAATTTTCTTAAAGTTACCGAGGCTTGATTTATGGCCCAGAATGTGATCAGTCCTAGAGAATGTCCCGTGTGCACTTGAGAAGAATGTGTATTCTGCTGCTTTTGAATGGAATATCCTATAAAATATTAAGTCCATCTGGTCTTATGCTTCATTTAGGACCTGTGTTTGCTTGTTGATTTTCTATCTGGATGATCTGTCCATTGCTGTAAGCAGGGTGTTAAAAGTCCCCCACTATTATTGTGTTACTGTCAATTTCTCCTTTTAAGGTTGTTAGCAGTTGCCTTATATATTGAGGTGATCCTATGTTGGGTGCATATATATTCGCAATTGTTATATCTTCTTCTTGGATTGATCCTTTGATCATTATGTAATGTCCTTCCTTGTCTCTTATAATATTCTTTATTTTAAGGTATATTTTATCTGATATGAGTATTGCTGTTCCAGCTTTCTTTTGATTCCTGTTCGCATGGAATATTTTCTTCCATCCTCTCACTTTGAATTTGTATGTGTCCCTAGAAGTGAAATGGGTCTCTGGAAGATAGCATATATGTGGATCCTGTTTTTGTATCCATTCAGCCAGTGTTTGTCTTCTGGTTGGGGCGTTTAGTCCATTAACATTTAAGGTAATTATTGATATGTATGTTCTTATTGCCATTTTATTAATTGCTTTGGATTTGTTTTTGTTGCTCTTTTTTCTTCCCTTCTTCTCTTGTTCTCTCCTCTCCTGGTTTGATGACTATCTTTAGTGTTGTATTGGAGTTGATTTTTCTTATTTGTGTGTGTACCAATTGTAGAGTTTTGGTTTTCAGTTACCCTGAAGTTTTGATATAGGAGTCTATACAAGATTGTTTTACGTTGTTGGTCTCTTAATTGCAAGTGCATCTCCAGTGTCCTGCATTTGTACCCTCCTCTTCTCATGATTTCTGATTTTGATAGCATATTTGTGTGTGGATGATTTCCTCCCTTTACTGTATACCTGCCTGTACTGGTGAGCCTTGTCATTTGTGGTATTTTTGTTTCTGGTTGTGGCCTTTTCTTTTCTGCCTAGAGAAGTTCCTTTAGTTTTTGTTGCGAAGCTGGCTTAGTGTTGCTGAATTCTCTTAGCTTTTGCTTGTCTGTAAAGCTTTTGATTTCTCCTTCAAATCTGAATGAGAGCCTTGATGGGTAGAGTAATCTTGGTTGGAGGTTTTTTCCTTTCATCACGTTAAGTATATTGTGCCACTCCCTCTGGCCTGCAGAGATTCTGCTGAAAGATCTGCCATAACCTTATTGGGGTTCCCTTGTATGTTATTTGTTTCTTTTCCCTAGCTGCTTTCAAGATTTTCTCATCTTTAATTTTGGTCAGTTTGATTAATATGTGTCTCAGGTATTCCTCCTTGGGTTTATTTTATATGGTACTCGTTGTGCTTCCTAGATTTGAATGAGTTGTTCCTTTTCCATGTTAGGGAAGTTTTCAGCTTTTATCTCTAAATATTTTTTCTGTCCCTTTCTCTCTCCTCCTTCTGGCACCTCTGTAATACTGATATTTGCGTGTTTAACCTTGTCCCAGAGTTCTCTGAGACTCTCTTCATTTCTTTTCAATCATTTTTCTCTTTTTTGTTCCACATCAGTGATTCCCATTAGTCTGTAATTTCTTAGAATTTTGAATAGCATATTACAGAATGTGTTGAAAGTGGCTCATGAATTTTTTTTCAGTGCTGGGTTATGAATGATTGTTTTATTTTGGAAGATACCCAAGTGCAGTATGACAAATTTCTAAATTCTGCCTCCCAAGTGGGTAGTCTTATCAGCTCTGGCTTTTATCATAAATAACAAAATTGTAGAGTAAAACTAGTGACTAAGGGTCGAAAAACTTATAGGTACATGTTTATCTAAATGCTATTTTATCCAGGTTTGAGCACTTGTAATAGGTTTCATACTACTTGTGAGGAGAATTCTGTATTTGGAAATTGTCCTTTTGAAAAGGTGAATTTTATCATAGACTAACCTTCTGTTGCCCCAGTATTTTCTGAGATACTATTAAACGTATTTTGACATTTACTTGTCTTGCCAGTACCCATTGTGTTCCTGGTTTGTTAAAGCACTTTTATTCACCTGAAAGATTAAAGTTAAAATATTTTAAAAGTTGAATTTTAAATGTTAATCTTTCTTTCATTGTAGTACTTTGTTTTCTTTCTTTTTTCTTTTCATAGCTGCACATGCAGCATTTGGAAGTTCCTGGACTAGGAGTCAAATTGGAGCTGCACCTACTGGCCTGCACCACAACACCAGATCTGAGCCACATCTGTGACCTACACCACAGCTTGCAGCAACACCAGATACGTAACCCACTGAACAAGGCCAGGAATTGAACCCACATCCTCACAAAGACAATGTTGGGTCCTCAATCTGCTGAGCTGCAATAGGAAGTCCGTTTTGCAGTAGTTCTTGAGTGCTGATTTTTATATAATGGGTGCATCTGAATCATCCCTAAAAGTTTTAAATCGTAGATTCCTGGGCCCTAATCCTTGGAGATTCTGATAACAGTTACCATTTTATATGTGTTCCTCTTCAGTCTTTAGAAGCTTAGTCTAGGTGTACTTCCTGCCATCTCATCCTACCCTCCTTTAGTTAATGTACACATTTTTCTTTGTTTCTTCATCTTTATTGTAATGGTTCCCTAAAGTTCCATAAAAAGTCAAACTACTTTGACTCCTTGCCAGCTCTGATTGATGCTTGAGTGGTTCCCCAGGACACTGAATTGAGACTCTTTCTAAGGCCATATTTGAGCTGAGCTAGGAGAGACACTGTTGAGAACATTTTGACATGAGTTTGTATAAGGGGTGAGTGGATTGGTCTTAGTGGTCTTTACGTCCCCCCACCTTTTTTACCCTGTCTCTGTTATTGTTGGACATTTTTTTTTTTAACTTAGCAATGACCCAACATTGCATAGCATTAAATGCATTTTTTCTTCAGATTTAGAATTATTTATTTAGATTACAATTTTTAAAGTGAGCTTGCTGGATTAAATAGAGCATTGAAACATTTTATGGTTTTTGAAGTGTATCTAGACAAGATGTTTTCAAAAAGGGGAAATTTGAAAGGGCTGAATCAAAAGAATCCCAAAGGGCATACGGGTGGTCGTTATTATTTGTACTTAGTGTTCATTGAGTGGGGGGAAGAGTGTATGTTTGCTTTAGCTTGAGTTTTTCTGAATATTAACAAAGCTATTCTGTTTATTTTTTTCTTGTAAATTATTCATTCCTGTCTTTAACCCATTTATCAAGTCTTACTGATTTGTTAAAATGCTTTATAATAAAGATACTAATTCATCTTTGTCATGTCTGTTGCAAATTTTTTCCTTAGACTTCTCTTTGTCTTATTTTGATGGGTGAACATTTATTTTTCTATAGATTATTTGCTTGATCTTTTATCATTTTACTATTTTGATAACCATTTAATTCTCTTTTCTTTTGTTGTTATGTATGTTTAATTTGCTATAATTCAGGATGGGTCAAAGTAGGTTTATATTTTAAAAGTACTTACCAGTTCTCTCTCTCACCCTCTCCTCATTTTTGTGGTATTTCTTTTTTTATATGTCTGCTGATTACCACATGTACTTGTCTTAATTAATGTTTTAGAGAGCTAAGTACTTTCCACCAAACTTTTTCCCTCCATGTTCCCTCCCACTCAGAAATCTTTATTTCGCTCATGTTTTCTTCCATATTTAGCTCTAACAATTTTCATTAAATTTTGTGAAATCAGCAAAATGTAAAAATATTCACTTTCTGTAAATTCTATGTAGAAAGGAAATTTAACCTCTTTTATTGGGAGAGAGTGCACTAATTTTTTTCCCCATTTTAAGTTTGGTTTAGTATTTATTCTTATTCTTTTTGTTTGTTTTTGATCTTTTTAGGGCTGCACCTGCAGCATGTGGAGGTTCCCAGGCTGGAGGTCCAGTTGGAGCTGCAGCTGCCAGCCTACACCACAGCCACAGCAATGTGGGATCCAAGCTGCATCTGAAGTCTACACCACAGTGCATAGCAACGCCAGATCCCCAACCCACTGAGCGAGGCCAGGGATTGAACCTGCCCTCATTGATACCAGTTGGGTTCGCTAACCGCTGAGCCACAATGGGAACTCCTGTTCTTATTTTTTGAGAAAAAACTTTTCTATTTAACTTAATTTGCCTATATGGTTTACTTAATGAATCTTTTCCTTCCCTCACAGAGTGGGTTCAGATGGCTCCGACTCTATTTTCTAAATTTATTCCAAACATTCTCCCCCGGGCGGTGGAATCTGAACTTTCTGAATATGCTGCTCAAGATCAGAAACTTCAAAGAGAACTTATACAGAATGGTTTTACAAGGCAAGTTTTCTTTTCCTTTGGTGACAAAATATGTCCATTTCCTTAGGTCAGTTTGGCTTGGCTGGGGAGGGATGCTGGGGTTCCTAGAATGGCAGATGCTGTCCAAGAGTCAAGGCTGTGCTTCTGGGAGAGCGGTGTGTGGAAATGTTGGAGCTGGACCTTGATTTTATGGAAGTTGCCCTTTGCTTCGGTGGATTTTGAAGACAGGGCTTTTCTGTGGGTGGGCAGTTGGGCTGGTCATCTCTAGGAGCTCTTCCAGATTGTTCTGCACATTTGTAAACCTTGTAGAAATGCCATGACCAGTTTTAATGTACTTTTATGACTAAACTAGCAAATGACTCGTCTTTTGACTAACTGGTAAAGAGGGTTTAAATTCTGTTGTTCATATTTTCACTTTTCTCCTAAATTCTAGTTGTTTCTTCTTTAAAAAGTAGAATATCACTTACATATGTTCACAAAATTTGCCTCTTTTGGTTTTGATAGAAACACTGCTAATTTTTCTAAAATTTGAATTCAGTATCATTGGCTTTCTCCTGGAAAATCTCTCAAAGTGCATATTTTCAACTGTGTATGATAAAACAGCCTTTATGTCACCAGATCATGAAGATACAGTAGTACTTTATATTTTCATAATCCTTACCCTCTTCTTAGCACTTCATGTATCTTCTTTTACTTGAATCCCTCACATTAAAGGAAGAAAGTAGTGGAGAGGAAAACCCCTGAGTTCCTCATAGAGGCACAGTTGTGAGTTGGCTCCTGGCTAGGGCAGGGGATGGAGACTCTTCTCTAGGTTCTGAGGTCAAGCTCTGTCTCATAGTACCAGTCTTGATACAAGGTCACTTTTTCTAAGTTTCTAGTTTCAGCACAGGTTAGGACAGAAGGCAGATAATTTGTTCTTTATTGACCCACAGATTGGCGTTTATCCCCTTTTTGTCCTGGTGACATCTGTATTCATGTGGTACAGGGGCACTGAATAATGCACTGGTCATTACCCCCTCGGTGGCAGCTCACACTAGAAAAGCTCCGTGAGCCATCATGGGGAAGCTGTGTAGACAGGCCTGGTAACCCTTCCTTTCCTGTGGCAAGCTAGAGGAAGAAAAGGCCAGTGGGAGATTCTAGATAGAATCCAGCCAGTTCTTCTCCCTGACACCCAATGATCAAGTGTTTCTTGACATCAGTCGTAATAGTTCTAACTGGTGTTATTTTCATACACAGAATGAGGCCATTTAATGCCATAGTAGTTTTACTTACTCCTTTTTGAAAAGCTGATGTATATTTATATGGTTTTTAAAAAATGATACAAAAATACACACTGAAAAGTCTTATTCTCACCTGTCTCCATCTGCTCTCAGCCATTAGGTAAGCATTTTTAGTAGTTTCTTTTTAAACAATTTTTTAAAAATTGAAGTTGAGGAGTTCCCGTCATGGCGCAGTGGTTAACGAATCCGACTAGGAACCATGAGGTTGTGGGTTCGGTCCCTGCCCTTGCTCAGTGGGTTAACGATCCGGCGTTGCCATGAGCTGTGGTGTAGGTTGCAGACGCGGCTCGGATCCTGCGTTGCTGTGGCTCTGGCGTAGGCTGGCGGCCACAGCTCCGATTAGACCCCTAGCCTGGGAGCCTCCATATGCCGCAGGAGTGGCCCAAGAAATAGCAAAAAGACAAAAAAAAAAAAAAAAAAATGAAGTTGAGTTGATTTACAATGTCGTGTTAATTTCTGCTGTGCAGCAAAGTTACTCACTTTTTACACACACGCACATGCACACACACATCTTTTTCATATTCTTTTCCATTATGGTTTATCACAGGGTATTGAGTTGTAGTTCCATGTGCTGTGCAGTAGGACCCTGTTGTTTATGTAATAGTTTGCATCTGCTAATCCCAAACCCCAGTCCTTCCCTCCCTCACCCCTTTTTCCCCTTAGCAACCACAAGTCTGTTTTCTTTATCTGTGAGACTTTCTGTTTTGTAGACACATTCATTTGTGTTGTATTTTAGAGTCTACGTATAACTGATATCATATGGTATTTGTCTTTCTCTTTCTAACTTCACATAGTATGATAATCTCAGGGTCCATCCATGTTGCTGCAAATGGCATTATTTCAGTCTTTTTTATGGCTGAGTAATATTCCATTGTGTATATGTACCACATCTTCTTTATCCATTTATCCATTCATCTGGTGATGGACATTTAGGTTGTTCTCATGTCTTGGCTATTGTGAATAATGCTGCTATGAACATAGAGGTGCATTTATCTTTTTGAATTACAGTTTTGTCAACATGTATACCCAGGAGTGGGATTGCTGGATCATATGGTAGTACTATTTTTAGTTTTCTGAGGATCCTCCATAACATTTTCTATAGTGGTTGCACCACTTTACATTCCCACCAACAGTATAGGAGGGTTCCTTTTTTTCCACACCTGCTGCAGCATTTGTTATTTGTAGACTTTTTAGATGGCCATTCTGACCTGTGTGAGGTGATGTACCTCATTGTAGTTTTGATTTGCATTTCTCTAGTATTTATTAGTTTCTTATGATTCCCTGCAGTGCTTATACAGATATAAGCAAAGACAGTGTATGTTCTTATTTTTATTCCTTTCCTGCACATTCTGTTGTGTAGATATACTGTAACTTCTTTAACCAGTCCTCTGTAGATGGCAACCTGAATTGAATTATTTCCAGTCTTCTGCTGTTACAGAGAATGCTGCATGCATAATTTTGTACCTGTTGTCAGTATGTTTGGAGAGTTAATTCCCTTAAGTTAGATTGCTAGGTTAAGAGTAAATGTAGTGATAATTTTGATTAATATTGCCAAATTATTCTCCATAGGGAATTGTGCCATTTTGTATATCAACTGGCAAAGCTTAAAAGTGCCTTTCTTTGTAGCCTTGCCTATGGAGTATGTTTGTTCCACTTTTGTCAGTCTGGCAGGTGAAAAAGAACTACTCAGAGTTGGTTTCATTTGTGTTCTTCTCCCTTTCTCTCTCTCTCTCTATATCTTTTTTTTTTTTTTTTTATGGCCACACCTGTGGCATATGGAAATTTCCAGGCCAGGGATTGAATCCAAGTTGCAGCAACACTGAATCTTTTAACCCACCTCACCAGGCTGGGCATTGAACCCTCATCTGCACAGCAACCTGAGCTGCTTCAGTTGGATTCTTAACCTGTGCCGCAGTGGGAACTCCTAATTTGTGTTTCTCTTACTGTCAGTGAGGCTGAGCATGTTTTTGTATGTTTGTATTTCTTACCCTGTAAATTGCCTGTTTTTGGTGGTTTTTTGGCTCATTTTTCTATTTGATTCTTAGTCTTTTTTTCATTTCTAGGAGCTCTTTCTGTAGTGAAGAGATTGTTTGCCCAAGATGAGACAGTTTTGTCTTGACTTTCCTTATGGTGGCCTTTCTGTTTTATTTTAGGTCATGCAAAAGTTTTTTATTTTACGTAGCTAACTTTATCAGTTTTTTTTTTTTTTATGGCTTATGCATTTTGCATTATAGTTAAAAGTTTTTCCTTAAATGTTTTTAAGTAGATGCAGAATGAAGTGAGTAATACCTTTTATGTGTTTTTCCTAGGCTCACCATAATTTTGGAGTCGTTTATGCTTTTATTCATGTTTTATTTGAGTATTTTAATTTTAGAGATGAGCTTATTGATGCCTTTAACAAGTAAACAGCCTTCTTTATTTCTGTGAATCAGTGTAGGGAGAGCTCTTATAGATTTCTCTCTCAACAGCCTGAATTCACCTTCCAGCACAGTGTGTAGAACTCTTTAAGCACGACTGGAGATCTTTTCCTAATCTGATTTTGGAACTGGAATAAGAGAACAGGATGCAGACTCTTTGGTGTGGTGGCTCTTATGGAAAACTTCCTTGAGCTGAGATGAGGCACTGACTCCGTAAATTGTCTCATGTAACATTGCCTTTGAACATGAAGGACTAACTAGGCGCTATTCTGCTAAGGCCAAGTCAGTCATATTCAGGGAAATGCAGTGGATTTTCCGTGTTAAGGGAATTTTTGTTTCTCTTAGTAGAATTCTTTCATATGGAATTTATTGAATTTTTAAAAATTATTTTATTTCAAAATGGGATGGATTTTTTTTTTTTTTTTTTTTTTTTTTTTGCTTTTTAGGGCCTCACCCATGTCATATGGAGATTCACAGGCTAGGGGTGGGATTGGAGCTATGGCCAGAGCAATGCCAGATCCAAGCCGTGTCTGTGACCTGCACAATAGCTCACAGCAACGCCGGATCCTTAATCCACTGAGCGAGGCCAGGGATTGAACCCACAACCATATGGTTCCTATTTAGATTTGTTTCCACTGCACCACAACGGAAATTCCTCATATGGAATTTAAATGATGGTCTTCCAAAAGGTGATAGAGTGAAAACGTTTTATTTTACAAACTGAATTGGGCCAATTTACTATGCATTTACTGTGAGGATTAAAGTCTGCCTCATGACTTATTCTGGCAGGTGCTTTGTGCAGAGTAGGCACTGCTTTAATTGACATTCTGGACTCTCCATCTCACTCTTGGGCTGGATCAGCAGGAGGATCAGAAAGGTGTGCAGACACCATACACTTAGCAGCTGAGGGAAGGTCTGCCTGTGCTTCCAGCTCTTGTGTGTGGACCTTCTCTGTTCTGCCTTGCCAAACCGGATGCTGCCTTTGCTCATTATTTTTTTTGGAAGAGATGGAAATGATGTCCACTGATGCAAAAATATGGTATAAACTACCTAACAAAAATTCTGTTACTGGCTCTCCTGAGATGAGCAGTCAGTTCATGGTTTGTGTCTAGCCAGTCACGTAATTCCTGTTCAGCTTTGCAAGCTATTTTTTCATTTAGAGCTGTGTTCCATTTACATGATGGAGGGAGTCCTGAATAAGTAGCACACACAGAATGTACTGGGGATGGCACAGAGAAAGTCTTTGGAGTGTTTTGAAATGCTATGTGAATGTAGCGAAATAGATCCTCTTTTGCAGTTAGTGGACAGATTCTCATTTCAGCTGGAGTTTATGTGAAACATCTTTAGGTGCATGGAAATACAGTGTGGACTTACTTCAAAGCTGGAAGTAGCATACAAGCTGAGAACAACGTTTTCTTTTTATGTGTTACCTGCATAATTGAATTGATTATGGGGGGGCAGGCTGGTGTCCGTTCTTGTCAAAGATAACATCATGGAGGATGGGCTCATTTGGGAACTCCTAACACGCAGGCCTTGAGATGGACCGTCCTCATTGAAACCAGTCTGAGGGCCTCTTCGAAGCAGGCACTAAATAGCTTTTAAAGAGCAAGTGAACTGTTTTTGCTAAGTGATTGTTACCTGGATTTCTGGACCAAAATAGAACCTTGTTATTTTTGCATGTTCTTTTTTTTTTTTTTTTTTTTTAAATTGGGGAATGGCAATGAAGGCTGTCTATAGAGGCTGATATAATATCTTCTAGATATAAGATCCATCCTCTTGCTTCCTTTTTAATCAGCATGAACATACTCGTTTCATTAACATTTGGGGAATGCTCCTGTGATGATACTAGTCTAAGATCCTCACTGGCTTTGGCTAGACACTGTGCTAACAGTGGAGTGTTTACAAAGTGGCCTTCGGGCGATCTGTGTAGAGCTCTTTAGGCTGCCTAAAGCCAGCTCTCACTAAATGTTCTGTATGTTTTTCTCTAAATGCTCAGCCTAGAGAAAACCCTTCAGAGGCCATTTGGTGTGTTCTCTTCCTGCCAGCCATTAGGCCTCCTTACCCAGCCCAGCAAGAGGCTTCCGTCCTGGTCTTGAGCATAACCAGAGAAGGAGAGTGGGAAACTTTGGTTAATCTAGAAAATAAAGCAAAAGCGTGAAACAATTACTCGAGCTTGTATTTTTAATCCATCTGTAGAAGCTATTTATAAATTATTCACTAATTTGTTAATTCAGCAAATATTTAGTATTTTCTACTATGTGCTAGACATTGCTATAGGTACTGGGTGAACAAAGAGAGGCAGAGTTCCTCTTTCTCTGGAGCTTATGCTCTGCTGTTGGGAGATAATAACAAGCGTATAAACAGATTCTTTCAAAATAATAATAAATGCTAGGAAGGAAATGAAACAGAGTGTGAGATCGAGGGTGTGTGACCAGGGCATGTGAGGGGCTGTTCCAGCTAGCTGGGTGCTGCAATGCCTCTGGGGGGCAAATTCCTCCTCTCTGGTACCCAGACAGCCCTGTGGTTGACTCCGGGGAAGAGGGTTGCAGGCAGAGAAAATAGTAAGTGCAGAAGTGCTGACTTGTCCAAGGGACAGAAAGCCCAGAGTAGCTTAAGAATAGTGAGCAGAGGCAGAAAATGAGCGTGGAGGGCTAGGCAGAGGCCATATCTCACAGGGCTGGGAAAATGAATTTGAATTGATTTTTTTTTAACTGTAATGGAAAGCCACTGAAAGGGCTTTAATCAGAGGCGTGAAATAATCTTATTTATGCTTTTACATAAGATTGCTCTGGTTCTTGACTGCACTAATAAGAAGACTCTTAACAGTGGTGCCGGGGAGAGATGATAATGGCTTGGATTGGGATTGTAGCCGTGGAGTTGAGAAGTGGATGATTCTGGATAATGTGTGGGGACACAATGCCCCAAAGTGAAGGAAAGAGAGAACTCAAGGATGAGCTAGGATTGTGGCTCATTGAGTGATTGGGTGGATGGCAGTACAACTTACTGAGGAGGATTGAGGAAGTTGTGAGGTGGAGGGCGTTCTGGCCGTGGTAAATTTGCAGTATTTTGACGTCTTCCAAGTGGCTTACTAACTGAAGTGTGTAGGGAGGAAAAATCGGAGCTGGAGATAGAAATCTGGGAGCCACTGGCATATGGAAAGTATTTCAAGTCATAGGACTGGTATGACCACTGTCCTAGACTAGGGAGAACATGATATACATGGAACAGAAAAAGTGACCCAGGACAGAAGGTTGGGCAGAGCTAGAAGTGTTTCAGGAAGGGAGAGCTCAACTGTGTAAATGCTGCTAAGAGACCCAGGAAGAAAAAGCTAGTCGTTTTAGTCATTTGTATGGATTATTGTCTGAAAAAGTGGAGAAACAAAAATAGGATGTAATTACAGGTAGCATTGGACTTAATCAGACCTCTATTTTCTTATCTCTAAAGTGTAACTAGAATGTCTATGGGTGTTTGAAGAAGAACCAGTTACCATCTGTAAAAGTTCACGTTCTTTCATGTGCATTAAGATTCTGAGATTTTTCTTTTTTTTTCTTTTTCTTTTTTTAACCTTTCAGGGCTGCACCCACGGCATATGGAGGTTCCCAGGCTAGGGGTCAAATTGGAGCTGTAGCAGCTGGCCTACACCACAGCCACAGCAACGCAGAATCTGAGCCAAGTCTGCCTGCGACCTACACCACAGCCCATGGCAATGCTGGATCCTTAACCCACTGAGCGAGGCCAGGGATCAAACCCGCAACCTCATGGCTCCTAATCGGATTTGTTTCCATTGTGCCATGACGGGAACTCCAAGGTTCTGAGATTTTTCAAAAGCTTTAAAAAACAGTTTTGGCCCCATAAGCTTTTAGGGGAAGAGTTTGAATTATTCTGTTTCTTATTAGAAATTTGCTCTGTTATATGCAGGTCACCAGAGATGGTGATAGTGGAGCCCAGATTTATCATCAAAGACATTTTAATCTGAACCAGTTTCTAGACCCCTAAGTAAACCATCTTTATCAATAATCCTGCCTTCATTTAATAGCTTTTTATATGTAAAATATAGCACCTTTTAGGTAAGAATATTCAGGTTATAAGTGACTCAACTCTGGTTTAAGTTTAGTGTTTGTTTTAAAATAGGTTGTTAGACTTGAAATATTCCCTCTACTTCCATTATCAGTTATACCAATTCATTGCTCCTGCTTTGGTGTGTGAAGATGTCAGTCAGCTCTGTTGACTCCCTCTTTTCCTGTCCCCAGAGGTGACCAGTCCCGGAAGAGAGCTGGGGATGAGCTGGCTTATAGTAAGTAATGATGCTCCTTACCATCTTTGGTGGGTCTGGGATGTAAAGCAGCCACTGGCTTTCATGGTGTCCACAGGGTTCTTGACGGTGGTCTCCTAGGGGACTGGGTGTGGTCAAGGTCCGACTGCTCTGCAAGCTGTGGCAGCTTGGAAAGTCCAGTTGGTGGTGGTAGTTCTCAGGCAGCTGACAAGAGGCTGCCCGTTCTTCAGTCTCCACTAGAAGGCGATAAGGATCCAGACTCGATTCCTGATGCTCCGGTCCCCTTTCACGTCATTCAAAACCACATGGTTTTGTGATTTTTTTTTTTTTTTTTTTTTCCTTGATCTCCTTTTGGCTTGGGAGAGGGGTGAGAAATATGTGTTCACCAAACAGATTCCTACGGTTATCAAATGCTCTTGATACTTTTTCCTCTTCTGATGTTTTTTCTCAGACAGCTCGTCAGCATGTGCAAGTTCCAGAGGGTACAGATAGTGAATGTATTGAATGTGCTCTGCTTTTGGAAACGAGGACACACTGGAGCTGCAGAGACTGTACTCAGAGCACAGCGAGGTCCTGCAGACACTCAGGAGCTCCGTCACAAAGCTGTTCTTGGAAGAGGATGTTGGACTTCTTACATTGGTTTGTAATTAAAAAAAAAAAACCTAACAAACAAAAACAAAACAAAAAAATTGTTGCTGCTAGACTTGGGGATGATTTTGAAATGGGACAATCTTCTAATGAGTTTATATACAGATTCCGTGAGGAACAAGCGGCATGAAGAGTGACCATTGCTAAGTGAGATCCGGCAGCCAAAATCAGCAGCTTCCTCCAAAAATATAAGAGCAGAAGAATCTTTGTTTGTTTGTTTGTTTTTACAGCACTTGTTTTGTTCATTTGTGGACTTGGCACTTTGGCATATTGGTTTCATACATCAAGATATCTTTTGCTTTAAAATCAAGCAGATCATTTCAGCATAGTATTTTTCACCCATAACCAAAACAAACCCCTTTAGAAGAGATGGTTTTTGTTCAGCATCAGAAGGTCTTGTTAGAGGAAAATGCCAACCCTGCTTTTGATATAACTTGTCTCCCCCCACCCCTGTCAGTTCACAACTCTTTTCTACTCTGTGCCTTGAGCTTTGTGCACTTTGCAGCTCTGTGACCATGTTGTCAAACTCACAAATGCTTCCCGAAAAAGCTTACAGTTTCCCAGACCAACCCACTAAGGTGTCGGGTGTGACTTCATAGCCGGATACTGAATACGTGGGAAAATAGAACCGTATTGCACGTGGGTCAGATTTCCTCCTGCCTCACTGTGGCATATTCTTGTTAATGTTGGGGACCAACTCGTAGAGGACATTTCCATTCCCTCTGTCACCTAACATGATCTCAACAGCTGCTGTAGTGTTGGCATCATGCTAGTTTATGGCTGGGTGGTACTTTAGCACTAAAGCTCCTTTTTTTTTTTTTTTTTTTTTAATATTGTTGTGAATTACCCAAATGGTAAAAGCTGGTTCCTGTGATGCTCTAGGAAGCAGATACGGTTATTAAATCTGAATATAATCAATGGTGTGGGATTCCTGATCCTTTTCCTTTTAAATGGGTAAGTACTTAAAAAAAGTCTGCAGTCTGCATTTTTTAAAACATTATATTTGAGTATAAGAAGAAGTAGCACTGCTGTTTTTAAGGATCTCTTCTGGCTCTGGCAAAGCTATATTTTCTGTTTTCATATACCCACAGTGCTATTTAGCTTCTTATAAAAGACTCTAAAACTTACTCTAAGTTGATTTTGAAAGGCAAATAAAAATAGATGTGGTAAGGGAAAAACATTTTTTTCTTCTCAGTTTTGCTTAAATCCCAATTAAGCATACGCTTGACTCTCTTTGGCTGTGTCCGCACCAATATTTACCTCTTCGAAGAACAAGGGGCAGAAAAATGAAGACAGACATATCAGGGATGTTATCACACTTCCAATTTGCTAGGTTTTCATAGAGCTGCCTCTCCTGGTTCACTGTCCTTCCTGGGGAAGCAGGCTGCATAGGAGAGTTAGAAGTGTGGTTAAGGAGCAGCTGTGTCATCCAATAGTTGTCCTCTGTTTGTAAGATTATCATTCGCAGAAATACAAGTAACGGTTGTCAGGTTTATTTTTTTAAGTGCTTATCAACCAGGGTTGGTGGATTTTGAAGAGGACTTTGAATTGGGCTCGTTTAACTTTGTGATGAGCGTCTTGGATTGTGTTGATAAACACTGAATTACTGTGAGAATTTATACAGGCTCTCACTGTGCCCTGTACAGTTTGATTTGCCACACCAGTAACATTCTAATATCAAGGAAGAATTCCATTTTATCATGAAGTTCAGATTTTACTTTACTCAGTGGAATGCTTTCTGCAGGCTTATAAATAACACCTGCAACTGAACTCTCTCTTGAGCAGTTTTAATAATACTTCTGAAAGGAATAAAATTGGAATGTTTCTTTAAATCTGGATGAATTCTTCAGTATCCTAATAATGTAGCCAAATGCTTTTTCTGGGAAGAGGTATGCTTCTTTGGCCAGCAACAGAACTTTCCCTGTAAAAGCGTTGTATTATGATGTGAATTGGCATTAAAATCTTTGGATACTTTTTGCATTATTAAGTTAATGGAGAAATATTTTATATTGTCTTTTTATTATTATGTACGTGATAACAAAAAGTGGACAGAGTAAAGTTTGTGGGATTTAGTTTCTCTGTCAGTTTTTGCACAGTGGCTGCAGCTCACCCTGGGTGAGGACTCTGTGGTGCAAAGCACTGTAGAAAGAAGACACACTTTCTCCCAGTGCATGTGACCGGGTCACTACTCATCTTGGCCCCATGAGGTACATTGCAGTATGAAGAACCTACTCTTCAAGTCGATACTGACCTTGCTTATTTAATTGGGATGCTAAACAAAATTCCTAGTTTGCAACATGAGAGGAAATAAGATTTGCTTCCATTTTGTATTGACTAAGCACGGTTCACCTGAAAGTATTTTCTTTTCGTGTTTACTTGTGTTCTTCTTGCCAGTACAGTGTAAAGTTTCTCCACCTCAGTTAAACTCTGGCTCTTTGTGGGGCCCCCAAAATGTTGGAGACAGAAAGTTGTAAAGCAGGTTGATTGTCCCGTGAATCCACACATGCAGTTGGTTTGGCCGAACTGACCAGTGTGTGGATGTGCAGCCTCAAACGAGACCCTCCAGAGAAAGCCAGTTCACTTGTCGTGGGTTGATGACGTGTCAACATCAGTAGATGGTGGTTGTTTTGAGAGGTGGGGCTTATTTTTAAGGTTGGCCTTAAGCTTCGGTTAACAGTGTCATCTCATGTCCTCTCTTGTCACAGCTGCACCTTAACCTGCTTTGTTTTCTGTGGACCTGGTGTTGTGCCTCTTAACCTGCTAGTTTTTAGCTAGAGTTAGCAGAAACACAAACCTGGATGCATGAGTTGTGCATTATTAAATTTTGTGGAAAAGCTGTTTTTTTTCTGACCCTTTTACAAAGTTTGAGGCATTTCCCCTCCCTTCCTTTGGGGATGGGATGCAAGCCGATTTGTGAGTGTGATTGTGGAGAGTGGATGCCCGTGGTCGTTAACACTGCAGGTGCATCTCCGGCGCTACAGCCCTATGAAGCTGTCACTCCCCTCGCTGTACGCCATGCTTTCTGTCAGGTTGCAAATTTGCACACGTAAAGAATTCCTCAGGAAGAGTTTGCACATACATCACCTCGCAATATTCTGTACTGATGGAACGAGGGATTTGAAAGTGTTTTAGCACAAAAAGAGAACTTCAGTGATGGTCTGTGCACATGTGCTAGCGAAGATATTGGTGATCTCGCAAACACGATTGGTTTCTGGAGTTAAAAAGTTAGTAGGAGTATCGTAGAAGGTTTAATCTCCCAGGGTAACCCTTAATTAAACAAGGGTGTTTAATCTCCCAGGGTAACCCTTCCAGACTTTGTCATCTTCTCTTTGAGACTGGCTCTGTTTTCTTCTGTTTTTTCCTGTTGTATTGCAGTTCATTATTTCCATGATTATTTATGCAAGAGACATTGCCCTCGAGCTAGTATTCAGTTGTCTAATAAGCAGCTATTATTAGATAATTGAACATTATTTTATGAATATACACTAATTTAAGATATTAAAAACCTTTACAATTAAAAAGCAAAACAGAACCCTTATGTTAGTTATCCAGTTATTGTTTGGATGTTTTTTAAATGGTGTCTCATTGAGCTTCAGAGTATTATGTTTACTTTAATCCAGGTTTAGGGCTCTTAAGGGGACTTTAATATTTAAGATCAGAATATGAATCCCTTGACTGACCCCTAGAAGAGGTTTATAAGGCCCTTTTTGTTTGTGTCGACTGTTTTCAATAAGATTGCATAAGATGAAGTTCATGTTTATCAGAAGTTAGAGTAGAGGCCACAGGAGTTCATGGAGAAATGGCTTTCCTATTACTTTCATTACTTTGTTGAAATTTGCCCCAGTTTCTGGCCACCAGGTTATTTGAAAGGACCCTTGTTCTTTTTAAGGGAAATGCCTCCTCTTCTGTCCCCACTGTTTACTAAGTAAGTCATTGATACTTTCTCATCTCCACCGGCCGAAACCCTATTTTAAGCCTCTTTTCAGAGCCAAGTGGCACACGTACATGTACCGTTTCTGCTTATGTTGGTGGAGTGGCTGTGGGAGATCTTTTAAAAATGCTAATCAGAGGTACATCCTTAAAGGACCCTAATATGTATTGTACCCCTGCTGACTGGAAATTATCTTTTTTCTGGTTGGACTGCATTGTTTAGAGAAATGTTAATGGCTTACAATTCTGGGAAATTTATAGCATGGCTCTGGAGTGAATTCTGCGGTTTGAAAAAAATAAATATTTTGTATTGATTCTCACATGTCATTTCAATGTCGTGACTGTACTAAATGCAATAAGACTGTGGATATTCTCTTAGAAGGGTATGTTTTGTTAAACAGAAAGCAATTTAATTGCCCTCATTAGTCCAGTTTGTCAGTATTACAGCCATGCAATTCAGGAGAAACTATTCAAATAGAATGTTGTGGGGAACTTGGGCTGGAGACAGGAACGCTTATCAGTAAATGGGAGGTCAAATGCAGACAAGAGGCTTTTGCCACCCACCAGTGTAGCCCAAGCAAGGATGAAGCAATGAAGTCTGGTCTGTGGTGGTGCTTGTTTGCGGGAAGCATGGTGGAGCTTAGAACAGGGTGTTCTGTATGTCAACTCTTTGATTAATCCAAGAAAAACAAATGGTGGATAAAACTGTTGTTGACTGGGGCTTCAAAGCCACTTGACTTTGGCTCTGACCTTTAAATGGATTTTGAATCACTCCTTCTGTATTAGGGTGTATACCATCACTCTAAAACATTGTGGTTAATGAAATAAATCTTGTACAGATGTTCTTGGCCTTGTTATGTTGATACCTGGTGTACTGGAACTTTATTATAATACTGAACATAGGGTTTTTCCTACAGTACATTCATGCCTCCTAAATAGTTAACCACACTTGATGTCCTGCCACGGTCAGTTTGCCCACAGGGCGAGTGTGCGTCTTAACCTCTGTACCAGTGATTAACAAAACTCTGTGTGTGTGTGTGTGTGTGTGTGTGTGTGTGTGTACTGTATATATGTAGGTACATATTCTATATATGTGTATAGTATATATACACGTGTGTGTGTACAACATATATGTAGGTACATATTCTATATATATGTATAGTATATATGCATATATGTGTGTGTATATTTTTTTTTCTTTTTTTAAACACTGGTGTATTGTGGACCTTTAATCAAAACTTTCTGACTTGGGTTTTTTTGCATTGATTATATTGTGCTTTTTAAAAATAACCCTATGTGTTTTCTTGATTACATCCCCTAGATTTTTTGTAGTCTTACTTTACAGTTTTAGTTTTTCTTGCTTTCTCTTTGCAAGCATTCTCAAAATGCCCGTTCTTATCCTTGTCTTTTTTGTAGCCTGAGCTGTGTTGTAGTGTTACCTCCTTTTTGATTACCATACACAGTAAGATTCAGCGACTTTTTCTTTGCTTTTTCTCTGCATTTAAATCACCTGATATTTTCCTTCAGCTTTTTTCCCCAGCCAAGTAGAGAGCTATTTAAATTCTCCTCCTTCTCTTAGCAATTAAAAAAAATTTTTTTTTCTACTAGAGTCAGTTCTTTATGTGTGTTTAATTTATTTTCGCTGTTGGCCTGTTTCTCAAAAATCTAAAATTTTAAAACATTTTGAATTTTAAACAACATGATATAGTAGAAAGAATATCATACATAGGATCTCGGAGCTAAAGCTTAAGTCTCTTAGCTAGTTGTATGTTCTTGGGTAGGTTTTTTTTCTGAACCTCAGTTTCCCTGTATTCATACTAAAAATCCTCTCCCCACACCACATATGACAATGGACTTAAATTTGCCAGATAGATATAACAGTTCTAAACTTCTTGATTACTCACCTAAGTCACTAATAATATACCTCAAAATATAAAAAGAAAAGGCCACAGCTACAAGGAGAAGTAGATTAATCTACCAATATAAGAGGCACTTTCATACCTTAATAGAGAATGCCGGAGTTCACACCATGGCATGGTGGGTTAAGAATCCAGCTGTAGCAACTCAGGATCTTGGATCTCTGTGGAGGCATGGGTTCGAACACTGCTCGGCACAGTGGGTTAAAGGATCTGGAGTCACTACAGCTGTGGCGTTAGGTTGCACCTGTGGCTCGGATTCAATCCCTGGCTTGGGAACTTCCATATACCTCAGTGAGGTCATAAAAAGATAAAAAAAGATCTTGCAGAAGACAGAATCATTATAATCATTAAGGGTATAGAAGATTTAAATAGCACAGCTAATAAATTTGATCTGATAGGCATATATATCCCCTCGCACCCTCCAATAAGAAAAACATTTCTTCCAAACCAAGTCTAACATATTTAAAGTATAACAAATGATGGTGAAATTGGATTTATCTCAGGAATGCAAATTGGTTAATACTAGGAAATCAATTAATGTGACTCATCTATTAAGATTGCCTATGAAAATCCAAAGAATACAAGGCAAATTACAAGACTTAGGCGTTCATCAAGGTTGCTGGAACAAAATCAGTATGTAAATGTCAATTACATCATCATGCAGTAGTCAGTCATAAGCAGTAATTATTGATTTTAAATTTTTAAAATGTAAGAAATAGAATTTACAGTAGGAACAAAAAAGTTATAAAGTACCTAAATATCTTAATAAAAGGTGTATAAGCCTTTTAGTGAGAAAATGATTATTTATTTTTTAATTTTTTTGTCTTTTTTAGGGCCACATCTGCAGCATATAGAAGTACCCAGGCTAGGGTTCAAATCAGAGCTGCAGCTGCCGGCCTATTCTACAGCCACAGCAACTTGGGATCTGAGCTGTCTGCAACCTACACCACAGCTCATGGCAGTGCCGGATCCTTAACCCACTGAGCAAGGCCAGGGATCGAACCTGTGGCCTCATGGATACTAGTTGGGTTCACTAACTGCTGAGCCACAATGGGAACTCTCCGAAAATGATAATTTATTAAAAGCACCTTTGTTGACCCAGATAAATGGAGAGACTGTGTAAGATGATCATTTAGGTCTCAACTCTTTTTCCAGATGTATTAATAGGTTAAAGCAATTCCAATAAAAATAACCCAGTGGTACTTGTCAAGCTGATCCTAACATATAAATGGAAGAGCAAAGGACCAAAGCTATCCAAGGTATTCCTAAAAAATGCATGAGAGGAGCTAGCATTGCCAAAGTAGAAAACTTTAGTAGAAAATACTGTGAGTGAATAAAACAGCATGGAGCTGACACAGAGGTTTTAAGTAGATGAATGGACAAGAATGAAGAGCTCAGAAACTGACCCACTCATGTGTGGGAATCCAGTTTCTTAAAAGGTAGTCATTGAAGACCAGTGGGGAGGAGGATGGGTTATTTAATTAAATGGGGCTTCAGTAATTCTTCATAAAGGGGGAAAAAAAAAGGCCAAGTCCCAAGTGTATTAAAGATTTACTGGATTACAGTTAAAACTATAAATCTTGGAAGACAGTATAGAAGGATATTTTTATAACCTTGGGGAAGGGAAGGATTTTGTAAACAAGAGAGAATGTGCAAGCCATTACCTAAAATATAAATAATGCGGCTGCATTGAGATTTTATTTACCAGAACCTGCCACGGAGTGAAAAAATAAGCCTACCCTGGAACAAGACACAGATAATCTCAATATATACATAACTGTTTAAAAAAAAAATAAAAAAACACCTGAGTGCAAATCAGAGCAACAACAGCAGAAAACAACTCAGGAGAGAAATGGGCAAAAAACACAAGTATTTCACAAAAAAACAAATGGCCCATAAAGATGAAAAAATGTCTAACCTTATTAGTGGTCCGGAATCGCATATTGAGACCATAAAGAAATAGTTTCCTAGCCACCAAATGTAAAAGTCTGCAAACGGGGAAGGGATAAATTAGGAGTCTGGGATTAGGTGATACAAACTACTGTGTATGAAACAACAAGGTCCTACTACCCTAAATAGCACAGGGAGCCATATTCAGTATCCTGTAATAAACCATAATGGGAAAGAATATGAAAAAGAATGTTTATATCCGAATCACTTTGTCGTGTGCCAGAAACTAACACAGCATTGTAAATCAACTATATTTTAATTGAAAAAATAATAATAAAGGGAAAAGAAAATACCACACATTGGAGAGATTATGACAACGGGAACTTGTATCTGTTACTCTTGGCATGTAAGTTGGTACTGCCACTCTGGAAAACAGTATTATCTCATTAAGTTGAACAGGCATATCTTAGAGTCCAGGCTTTATGCTTTTAAAGAAACTCATGTCAGATGTATATACCCTGGAAACATATCCAGGAATGGTCACAACAGTATTATTTGTCATCACCAAAAAGGAGAGAGAGAGCATGAGCCACTTGCCCATCTACGGTAAAATGTATGAATGTGTGTGTGTGCAGTGGGACGTGTAAGTGCACCGTAGAGCTTTGTATGTCAACGTGGGTGAATCTCAGAAATCATGTTGAGTTAAAGAAGCAAGGCAGAAGAGTACTGTCAGCCTGGGTACCTTTATATAAAATTCACATCTAGGGAGTTCCTTGGTGGCTCAGCGGGCCAAGAATTCAGCATTGTCACTGCTGTGGCTCAGGTCACTACTATGGCACGGGTTCAGTCCCTGGCCCGGGAACTTCTGCATGTTATGGGTGTGGCCAAAAAAAACCGTTCACAGCCAGAAAAAAAGAGTATATTGTTTAGAGACTCATAAATAGTAAAATGGTAAAAGGAAAAGAATTATTAACGTTCAAGGTCATGGTTTCCTTGGGGTTGAGGTGGGAGGAAGGAAGAACCGAGAGGAACAAGATGGGGCTTATACGCATTTGGGAATAGGAATATTTTGACCATGGTAAACACATCAGTTCTTGACCTAATATCTAAATTCAGCCAAAAGCCAGTCCAAGTACCGAAGAGTGTTTTAAATATAAATTAGAAATTGGCATGGAGGTATAGGCTGATGAAAATAGAACCTTTATTGAAAGGGGGAAAAGGAGAGGAACTCGCTATACCAAAAAAGTCTCCAAAAAATTGCAATTAAATTTTCACACTGACACGTTGATGGAAAATAGTTTAAAATAGACTCAAATGCTTTTAAGAATTTTGAGGACATTAAAGGTAGTTTGTTGAAATGATTCTGACCATGATGGATTATTCAATAAAAAAATGCTGATATAACTGGAGAAAATTCAATTAATTCTTGTCATACCATTCGCCAAAAAGAAATTCCAGATGGACTGAAAATGAAAAAAGTAAGTTATAAAGCTAGAAGACAATGCAGTTAATCTTTTCTGCAGGTCGCAACAGTTTGTTCTAAGGATGTAAGCCGTGGCCTAATCCAGTCACCTGCCTGCGTTCTTGAGAGTACCACCCCAGTGTGTGCATATACATATTCATATATACACACACACACACACACATGTTTTTCTTCGTCTTTTTAGGGCTGCACCCGCCGCATAGGGAGGTTCCCAAGCTTGGGGTCTAATTGGAGCTGTAGCTGCCGGCTTACGCCAGAGCCACAGCAATGCCAGATCTGAGCTGCGTCTGCGACTTAGATGACAGTTCATGGCAATGCCAGATCCTCAACCCACTGAGGCCAGGGACTGAACCCACAACCTCATGGTTCCTATTCAGATTCATTCCCTCTGCGCCACGACGGGAACTCCATGTATATACATGTATATTTTAAAATGAATGTCTGTGTACTAATACACCTAAGACAAAAAGAAAAGGAAAAAGATGAAAATGTTTTAAAATACTTTGTGTGTATGTGGTTTAAAAAAAAAAAAAGTTTAGCTTATTCTAAAATCTAGTAAGAACCATATGATTAAAAATGCTCCATTACGGAGTTCCTGCCATGGTGCAGCAGGTTAAGAATCTGACTGCAGCAGCCCAGGTCTCTGTGGAGGTACAGGTTCAACCTCTGGCCTGGCACAGTGGGTTAAAAGGATCTGGCATCACCACAGCTGTGGTGTAGGTTAAAGCTGTGGCTCATATGCGATCCCTGGCCTGAAAACTTCTGTATGCTGTGGGTATGGCCATAAAGAGGGGAAAAGAAATGCTTCATTATTTTTGAAATTCCTAGTTTTAACACTTAGGATAAAAAACAAGGCAGTGTCTTGATTTTAAGGTAAGTTAATTTTGATGCTAGGCTTTAGTGGCCATTGTAGCTGAAAAAGGCACTTCATTCAGATCTGTGGATCCAGATAACTGTGCTTTCTGAAAAATAATACTCAGTTTTCAGTTCCATCCACTAGTCTTATAAAAAAAAAAGTATATGATGAAATCTCCATGTTTCTCACTGTCACTAACTTGTTCTTGCTCAATAATTGTGCGTGTGCTCTATTGTTAACGAATGGGCTCATAACCTACTGTGGAGTTCCTGCTGTGGCACAGTGGGTTAAGAATCCAACTGCAGTGGCTTGGGTTGCTTTGGAAGCATGCGTTCAATCTCCAACCTGCAGTGGGTTAAAGGATCTGACATTGCCACAGCCGTGGCATAGGTCAAAGCTGCAGCTCAGATTCAATCCCTGGCCTGGGAACTTCCCATATGTCATAGGTTGGGCCATAAAAATTAAAAAAAAAAAAAAAAAAGAAAGAAAAAGAAAAGAAACCTGCCCCTCCCCCCAGCAAATAACCTACTGAAACTCACTTTTGGATTTTAGATTCAAGTTTCAGTGTGTGCTTAGGAGAGTTTTTATAAATGACATTTTGAGACAGCACGTTTTCATGAAGCTGGAAACATATCTAACCATTTTGAGATGCTCTTAACATGAATTTCTCTAGGAAAAATAGCCACTCTCTTACTCATTGTATATCACTTTATGTTGAAGGGTTGGGGTTTTTTTGTTTTCGGTTTTTAAAAATACTTTACTGTCTATTACTGACAAGCACTTGTCACCAGAAGAAGGGTTGGCAAATTGCAGACATTTGTATTTTTATCAATAAAAAATATATAGCATTTTTAATATTGGCAATACTTTTATGAATATTGCTGTAAGATAACCAGTAAATCTCTTTGGGGAATTAAATTTCTTCATCTCACAAAACACTATAAATGTGCCCTTATGTTAAGATAATAAAATCAGCCCAGTTGCCTTGGGGGAGCCCACAAGCTACAAGTTTTCTGGAAAAGAGTGGGAGTCCCACTGTTCCTTTTAGCATCCCGTGTGAGTGTGTGTGTGTGTGTGAGAGAGAGAGAGACCTGACCCCTTACATGTACACTGTGCACATTAAGTACAGGGAAAGCTTCCTTACTCTTAAAAGCATGTATAACTCCTGTTTTCTTCCTGCACCTCTGCGGACCATCCTGTTTGCTCTGGAGACCACTAGCTTTAACATCAAGGGAAATTTATTATCTCCCAAGTTAAGTCTCAAGCTTGGGCAGTTCCAGGGTCCAAACTCCAGCCGCTCATTGACATCATCAAGGTCTCGGCGTTCTGCTCTGCCAGCGCTGTCCTCATGTTGCTTGCCCCAGCATCCTCACTTGGCTGCTGCAGTCGTCAGAGAAAACACTATCCACTTGAGAAGAAGGTCTCTGTTCTCTAGCATCAGGAAACTGCAGAAGCCCACCAGCATAGTGCCCAACCTCACCTTCCACGGGGGAAGTTGGCCACACAACCGTGCCCGGACTAACAACGGGAGAGAATGGGACCACCACGGTAGACCTCGGCTCAGCAGGTCTCATCTCTTGGGGCTGTGGCTGGGCTGCACCTCCCAGTGGCCTCGGGAGGAGGAGATACCTGAATAGAGCCAGGTCTGGGTTAGGAAGGCAGAGGGAGGGATGGTGGTTGGTCACTGTCGGTCACCAGAGTCTGCTGCACAGGATGGAGCCTCTGGGCGGTGGCAAGTAAAACCAACCCCATGACTCCAAAGTCAGCTTTGTTTTCCACACATGTACACAAATATCTACCAGCTCTCCTGCTTCTTCACAATAACTGATGGAACTGATGTGCTTTTGTTTGAAAGTCATGATGGTCCAGATCTAGAATCTATAGTAAAGAGTAGTCACACCCCTAACTGAAATAGTCAGGGAGCTAGCAGTCAAAACTGAGGAGAGCGTGACCCAGGGAGGTCCCATTGTGGCTCAGCAGTAATGAATCCGTCTCACATCCATGAGGATGCGGCTTTGATCCCGGGCCTCCCTCAGTGGGTTAAGGATCCAGCGTTGCCGTGAGCTGTGGTGCAGGTCGCAGGTGCAGCTCGGATCCTACTGTGTCTGTGGCATAGGCTGGCAGCTGTGACTCCGATTCGACCCCATCCCAGAAAGTTCTATATGCTGAGGGTGTGGCCATTAAAAGAAAAAAGGGCGGTGGGGAGAAAGACACAGAGAAGGGGGAAATCAAGGGGTGTATTGTGAGGAGAAAAATGGTGGCTGCATATGCCTGGAGCATCCTCTAGAAAGGGGGTTCTCAAGGAGCAGCCTATAAAGCTAGCAGCCAAAGGACAGGAACTCCCTGTGTGTGCAGAGTCCTGCCTGTCCCCTCAATGCCCCGCCCCTAGCTCATGGCTCTGCCCAGGTGCTAATAGGGTGAGGCCTTAGCTGGACTGGGTGCGTGAGTCCCACTTTTTAGGTTTCCCGAATTTTCCTGGGGCCTGTGAAATGGGAATAATTCCGCCGGAAGGAAAGAACACACTGCAAGGAAATTGATTTTTTTGTTTCACTTTTTTTCGTTGAAATGTAAGTCTTGTACAATATTATATGATTACAGGTAGTGTAGTGATTCACAGTTTTAAAGGTTATACTCCATGTAGTTATTATATAATATTGGCCATATTCCCTGTGCTTTTCAATAGGCCCTTGTAGCTTATTTTATCCCTAAGAGCTAGTATCTTAGTCTGCTGCCCCTCCCCGGGCCCTCCGCTTCCCCTCTCCCCACTGGTCATTACTAGCCTGTCCTTTCTCCTGCTTCTTTTTCATGATATTTACTAGTTTTTTGATCTCACGTTTCAGTGATGTCATGAAGTGTTTGTCTTTCTCTGACTAATTTCACTTAGCATAATATTCTGTCCCAAGCAGTTAAGACTCACAGCTGAGGAAGTTCCTTTCGTGGCTCAGTGGTCGACAAACCCGACTAGGATCCATGAGGATGAGGGTTCGATCCCTGGCCTCCCTCACTGGGTTACGGATCTGGCGTTGCCGTGAGCTGTGGCGCAGGTCACAGATGCAGCTCGGATCTCGTGTTGTCGTGGCTAGGGTGTAGGCTGGCAACTGTAGCTCCTATTGGACCCCTAGCCTGGGGACCTCAACATGCCGCAAGTGCAGCCCTAAAAAGAAAAAAAAAAAAAAAGACTCAGAGCTGAGCTTCAGCCAACATGCTTGTTAGTTGCTCCAGTCAAGCCAACCAGAGTCTCCCAGGTACAGAAGAGGCCTGGGTGGAGTCAGGAGATCCTTTCTCTAATCCTAGAGACCACTTGCCAGATAAAATGACTCCTTTTAGGGAAGTTGATTCCCAGTTGTTCTTTCTGCCCCAAGACCTGCCACTAAGACTAGTTGGTTTTCAGGCTGCTGTTTTGTGGAGATAAAATCATGTCCTAAGCGAAGGCTTGGCTTCCTGTGGGCAATGGGTATTGGATGTGGGCATTGCATAGTTGAACAGAGAGTTCAACAGCTTTTTTTTTTTTTTTTTTTTTTTTTTCCATACCCGCAGCATTCAAAAGTTCCCAGGGTCAGGGATCAAACCCGAACCACGGCAGTGACCCAAGCCACTGTGGTAACGAGGCCATATCCTTAACCTGCAAGGCCACCAGGGAACTCTGAAGTTCAACAGCTTTAACAAAAAGGAAGTTTAATACAAGGATTCAGGGCTGGGGCTGAATCCGACTCAACATCCCTTGAATTTAATTTTATTTCTCAAGAGCCTGGTGCAGCCTCTCTGATTTGGACAGTGGTACCCAGCACAGGCTTGGAGAAGCATTCCTGGCTTGGAGTATAGACGGCTTGGTGAGGAGAGGGCTCCTCCCTGTGAGATTTTGTGCCATGGATGACACAAAATGTTATTGTTTTTACCAACTACGAGATGAAACACCTTAAAGCAGCGATCAGAAAGAGCTGGGTCTGACTCTTGCTTATCCTTCCTACAAGGTAATAGAAAGGAGATTCAGGCCTGCAGTATTGTGGGAGGAAAGAAATGGTACAGAGATTTGAAGAGCTGTCATGCATACCCAGGAAATGCTCTATCTCAGAGAAAAAGAGAACGGTGTTCTGTTTGGTTTTGTGTGGTTAGGTGAAGTGGATTTCATGATGATAAGTTGCAGAATATGCATAAAGTAGAACACGATGCAGTAATAAAAGAACACCTGTTACGGCAATATCGCAATGGAATCTCACAGATGGAGCAATGACTGAGGGAGAGAAGCTGCTAGCCATGGGAAAGCACACACACCGCTCAAGGGTGTGAGAACTCAAGGGTGTGAAATACCAGCACAGGAGAAACGAAACTGTGGCAATGGAGGCCAGAATACTGGTACTGAAAATCCCCCGTGGCACAGCTGGTTAAGGATCTGGTGTTGTCCCTGCTGTGGTTCAGATCACTGCTGTGGCCTGGGTTCAGCCCCTTGCCTGGG
Organism: Sus scrofa; assembly: GCF_054392235.1. Lineage (NCBI taxonomy): Eukaryota > Metazoa > Chordata > Mammalia > Artiodactyla > Suidae > Sus > Sus scrofa. The sequence goes on along the minus strand of NC_139396.1, from coordinate 151,330,687 downwards.
AACTTCCACATGCTGCAGGTGTGGCCAAAAAAAAAGGAATACTGGGGACCTGGTTAGGGTGTGGGGGAGGGACAGGTGTAGGTACAAACTTAGGAAAGGGGTATGAAGGATCCTGCTGGGGCGTTAAAATGTTCCAAATATATTATATTTGCACATGTATATGTGTATATATATATATATTTGCAGACATATCTATAAAACTCCACTGATTGGTGCCCTTAAGATTTGTGTATGTATCTACACCTCAATAAACATTTAAGCGGGAAAAAGAAGATGATTTCTTGGGCTTGTGGTATATTATCTGGGGTAAGAGTTTGGTGGAGATTGGCACCCACTACTCAGGGCAGCAGCTGAGAGTCAGGAGGTGAGAGGGCGGGCTTCTCCCCAGAGCGTGTTTAATTTTAGGTGCGAAACTGACCGAATTCCCAGGTCTCGCTGGAAAGAATGTGGGAGTCCAAAGCCTTGGACAATAAGGGCTACTACATCTTCCTTACAGAAGAGTTCCAATAATAAACCTAGAAGGAACAGGGGAAACTGAAAACCCATTAGAAAACCCCAGTGATAATTGCTGTAGGCAAGATCCACCGAGGAATGCTAAATCAGCGGGCGGAAGTTGTTTAAGGAGAAATAGGATCATTGCATCAACTCAAAGTTATCCCACCCCCAAAATATTGATTCGTATGGTGGTTTTAACATAAGTATACGAATACTTTGATACTGCTGCTTCCAGGAAGTGGAGCTTCATTTTCCTCCCCCTGGGTATGGGCTGGAACCCGTGGCTTCTCTCGGAGTATGGAAAGGGGAAATACTATTTTTGCCACAGAGAAACCTGGGAGCAGCGTCTGAACCAAGTGGTCACGGTTCCCTTCCCGGTGATGAGCCATCTTACTATCCTACCCCCCACCCCTACCCCCAGGATGCCCTGAGAAGGACACTCTGCCTCTGTGACATTTTTTTCCCAAATCCATAAGCTCAGCCTATACCCAAGAGAACATCAGACAAATCCAGAGTGGAGGACTTTCTCCAGGACACCTGACTGCTTCTCATCGAAGGTGTCAGGGTCATGAAAAGCCAGAGGAGACCAAAAAGCTGTCACAGGGAAACATGGCTGCAGAGTCCTAGTGACGAAATGCAATGTGGGATCCTGTGATCGAAAAAGGGTGTGAGGGTGTCCCCACTGTGGCTCAGTGGCTGAAAGACCTGATGTCGTCTCTGTGAGGATGTGGGAACGATCCCCGGCCTCGTTTAGTGGGTTAAGGACCCAACATTGCCGCAGGCTGCGATGTAGGTCACAGATGCTGCTCAGATCTCCTGTGGCTGTGGCTGTGGCTGTGGCTGTGTTGCAGGCCGGCAGCTGCTGCTCTGATGTGACCCTGGCCTGGGAATTTCCATATGCCACAGGCGCAGCCCTAAAAAGAAAAGAAAAAGAGTAGGAGTGGAGAAACTGGATAACTCCGGATAAAATCTGTGGCTGGTTAATAGTATTGCACTGATGATGTTTTCTTAGTTTTGATAAATGTACTATAATTATTGTAAGGTTTTAATTCTAGGGGAAACTGGGGGAAAGATTTGCAGAAACACTGCACTATCTTTGAAGCTCTTCCATATGCAAATCTAAAATTATCTCCCCAGGAGGGTTTTTTTTTTTTTTTTTTTTTTAAATCCCATGGGTTTCTCAGAGAGTTATGCGGCGTGAAATAACAGTTCTTGCAGGAATCTGCGCTTCTAATTCCTCTTTTAGAAGCCATACAGAGAGCCACGGTAATACCAGTGGGCATGTGGCTTTTGGGGCTGGTGGCTCATTTCATAAAAAGCTCTGTCATAAAGTCTTTTTTTGAGATGAGTTAAATGTTCATGTTCAAGTCGAAGCGTTAACAAGCTGTCACATGAGTCACTTGCGTTTCATTCATAGCGTCCCCTTGCTGGCATTGAAGACACATGTTAGCTTCCGATCAGGGTTAGAGAACTGGATTAACACTGAGAAAATGTCATCGAAACCCATCGGAGGAACCTTTTTTTTTTACGTCTTTTTGCCATTTCTTGGGCCTCTCCGGCAGCATATAGAGGTTCCCAGGCTAGGGGTCAAATCGGAGCTATAGCCGCCAGCCTATGCCAGAGCCACAGCAACGCGGGATCCGAGCCGCGTCTGCAACCTACACCACAGCTCACAGCAACGCCGGATCCTTAACCCACTGAGCAAGGCCAGGGATCGAACCCGCAACCTCATCGTTCCTAGTCAGATTCGTTATCCACTGAGCCACGATGGGAACGCCGAGAAAACTTTTGACCAAGGGGCAGTTGAAGTTCTTAGCACCAGGTATCCAAGCTGGGGGTCATTGCTGGACACAAAGGGGCCCTTCTCTCTGGCTTCCTCGCACCCCTCTGCTCTTAGAATTCCCAAGGATAACCTGGTTAGAGTCCGGACCCCAAGTTCCCGCAGACCTAGAATCCTCAAGTCTACTGAAAAGCATGCTAAATCCAGCTTCTCCAAGGTGGCAGAGTGAAGTGGGGGCAGCACTAAGGAACTACAAGTACAGCAAGAAGATGAAAGGCATCAGACCCATCTGCTGATACAGGAGAGGGGATCCCAGAGAGGAAAGCAGGCACGAAAGGGCTCTCTGTGGTACGGTGCCATCTTACTGGGGGGCCTTGGACAGAGAAATGGGAAAATTCAGGTGAGAGGCAGGTGCTCTGAGGAAAGCAGGTCGTATAAGCATTTTGAAGAGTCAAGACTGACAGTCACATTAGGCCCTCTTGGGCCAGGGCCCGGGGTGGGCTGTCATGGGCAGGAGACTCAGGGAGGCGAGCAGGCAAGGGCAGAGCTGGGTCAAGGCCTGGGACTTTGTAGAGGCCGTCTGGTCCTGTAGAGAGAATATTAGCTCTGGACTCAGGGATGCCCTTGAGGTCAGTAGCGGCGGGTCCTCCAGGCTGTGCGTCCTGGGTCAGGTCACTTCAGCTCTCTGAGCGTCTGTTTCTTCTGCTGTAAATCTTGCCTTCACTTTTTCCATGGCTGAGAGGTTTCTCAACCTTCAGGTCTCAGAATAACAATTTCTGCTACTGTTACTGCTTCCACTGTTACGTTTACCCAGACATCCCCGTGTGCCTGGCACTGTGGGAAGCACGCAATGCCTGCCTCAACTAACACTCATGAAAGTTCTTTTTCCTGTGAAAAAGCTGGACCTCCCAGACCTGAAGTGACCTGTCCAGGGTCCCCCAGCTGTCACCCAGGAGCTGGTCCTTAGTGATCGCACACTGGTTTATGTAAGGGTTTCAAGATGAAACTGTAGGGATTTCCCATCATGGCTCGGTGGTAATGAATCTGACTGGTATCCAGTCTTTTTCAGTGGGTTAAGGATCTGGCGTTGCCATGAGTTGTGGTGTGGGTTGCATACACAGCTTGGATCCCATGTTGCTGTTGCTGTGGCTGTGGTGTAGGCCAGCAGCTACAGCTCCAATTTGACCCCTGGCCTAGGAACCCCCATAAGCTGTGGGTGTGGCCCTAAACACACACAAAAAAGATATAATTGTGAAACAGTTGGTACAGAGGAGAAGGGGGTGCCTGGCAGGTGCTCACCTCTGCCTGCAGCAGCACAGTAAGGCGCGCTCCTCCGCGGCTCAGCTGCCCAGATGGGGGAGGTGTCCAAGCAGCGTGAACTCAGCCTCCTGGAGACCCGGCAGTGTCATCGTGACCTTTCAGGCCAGCAGCATTCTTGCCCCCCTAAGCTCTGAGTGGCTTCAGACAGAGCCCCATCCAAGTGTCCCTGAATTCGGGAAGACCAGATTTGGAGGCACACAGAAAGGTGCCTGACAGTCCCATCAGGGGTGGGCTCTCTCAGCAGGACCAGAGACGCCCCAAGCCAAAATGACTGTCCGATCAGCACAACCAGAAAACACAGCCGAGTGGCGGCTAATCATTGCTCTTTGGAGGAAGAGAGATGTAGGCCAAGGTCAGATGTATTAAAGGGAAGCTGAACCCTGTTGTAGGGAAAGCTTGTCCTAGAATCTGGATTCAGCTGGGAATTTTGGCTGCACTATCAGTTTACGAGGCAAGTCACTGAACCACTCTGACCTCCAGTCTCTTCCTCTGTGAAACAAAGAGACTGGCCCACGGTTGTGCACACCCTGGTTTGGCTTTGCTCAGCTTCCATTCTCCTTTACGCAATTTACTTCAGGGAATTGCTCCTTCCTGTTCAACACAGGGTTTGGGCGGTGCTGGTGAAGGTGTGGCGCCTTCCTCAGCCTTTGGATGGATATGCTACCTGAGCCAATCAGCTCGTTCCCCAGGAGCTAAAATTGTGAGTGGAGCCAATTGAAACCCGAAAGAGCCTGGGTGGGCGGACCCTTCCCAAGAGTGGAGACCCTGGGGACTGAGCTGGGGTTCTGGCTGCTGAAATCCCGGAGCTGCTGAATCCTTGTCCTCCCGAAGCCTGGCTCTGCCTTCCACTGCGTGACTACCTTTCCATCATCTTTTTTTGCTTGTTTGCTTTTTATTTTTCATTCTAGACCTTTATTTCTCTGCGAAAAGGAAAAAAAAAAAAAAGGAATAAAATAACAACGGTATAGATGACACAAAAAGCCACTGAGGGGAAGGTAGGGAGGTGAAGGGGTAGATGGGGGAGGGGGGTCCCCATTACAGCAGCAGGAGCCGGTGACCTGAGATGCTCACATCTCTCCCCTGCTGCAGGTGGGAGTGGCATCTTCCTCCCAGGGGCACTGCCCTGTCCCACCTAATCCTCCCTCCCCTCTGCCCCTTGGGAGGTGGATGGTGAGAAGTCGGATCCCCAAGCTGGGGAGAGGATGAACTCCTGGGGGAAGGGACTTGAGGTCTGACCATGTACAGGGAGTGACAGCCAAAGCCCCCCACTGTCTTCTTGCAGATGGGACTTGGGGGTGGGAGGGTGGACACCAGAGGCTGGCAGTGGCTCCTCATCCAGCATCATGGTGAAAAGTGAAGGTCAGTGTTTGCTACTTGCAGTCCAAGTGCCCCAACTATGACCCCCAGAAGCTCTCTTAGGTGCTCTTGCTTCTGTGTGATCCCTTCCCCCTAAAGGGAGTCTTTGTCACCCACTTTGCAGCTTTTCTGCAAACAAAGTGATGAACCAATAAACTAATGCATTTAAAAGATGGGGATAATGATTTTTCCTCTGAAGAGAAACGGGAGATATCTCAGTTGATGGCAAACCCAAGGTTCCCAGGATGAAATAACCGGGCATGCAGTCCCTAAGAGGCCCCATCCTTGGTCACCCACCTGCCGGGAAACCCAGGTGTCAGTTCATCCAGCCCAGTCCGGGCACCATGCATCCCATAGCCCTGGTCAGCACTGTTTAATGAACTGCAAAACACTTCCAGCCACGGCTCTCCTCTAACTGACCATTTGTAAATTGCTTTTGCCCTGGTGTCTGACAGAGTGAAAAACGCATTTTCAATCTCCAGGCAGCTGTAGGTGTATTTCTAGCACAGCATTGCCGGGCTTGCAGGGGTGACCAGACATCCCGGGCGCTGGGTCCCCGGGGCTTTGGGAGGACAGGTGAAATCCTGGGAGAGTGGGAGCCCAGGCAGGAGACGGTGTCATTTGTAGACCATTGCCACTCCCCACCTTAGGCTCTAATGGCCCTCTCGTCCCCTGCCAGGTGAGATCTGCATGGAGACCCCCCCCACCCCCTCCCCCGCCCCGGCTCTGGCCTCATTGTGTCTGAGCAGGATGCTGAATGGAAGCCTCAGTATTTGTTCTCTAAGTGAGGCCATTTAGGAAGAAGCCCCCATTGTCCCCCCTTATTAGCAAGCCCTTGCTTTGCGCCAAGCACTGTGCCAGGCACTCTGCCCATTTTGTGTTACATGTCCTCACCCCGCCCTGTGAGGTTGGTGCCACTCTTATTTCCTCTGCTGTCCACGTGAGGCTCAGTCCTAGGTCCTGACTGGTGCTGTCTGACTCTAGGGTGGCTTCTGTTACACGGTGGCCCAGCTGGAGATAAATTTCCATCTATAGATTCACTGGGGGTTGTGTTCGGAGTGGGGCTATAAGAACAGCTTGCTCTTGACGCGTCTGCAAGCTCTCATTTTTCCTAATACTCTGGCAGTTAGTGCTGCCCAAGATGCCACGGAGCTGGTTGCCAAATTAAGAGAAGATCACAATGAGGTTCAAGTTAACCCAGACGCAAAAATCTGAAATGGATTCGCCGTGACTCGGTCAATGGTAAACCTCAAGACAACTAGCAAGCTGGGGCGTCTGAACCAACCGCAGTTAAAGAGTTTGAAATTTGCAGCTGAAACTGCAATCACCATTCTTTGAATTAACAATCGTATTTAGTTACAACCAGAAAGCAACGACTCCAAGCATGGAGGTTATGAAGATGCTGTTCACTCTGGAGCCCTCGATAACTGATCTGATTTCTTTTATTTATAACAATGTTAGATCCAATTTCCTTGTACCTGAAGTGCTATGCATTAAAGTATAATACCGTGTACTTTAATGTATAATACTGGCAAAAAAAAAAAAAAAGTGTGGCTAGTAATAGCCCTGAGGAAACGGATAGTACCTGTGATTAGTGAATTGAAATGATTTTTTTCTTTAAAGGAAAGCAGTGACCCCATAGTAAGTACTGAAAACATCAGCAGTTATTATCCTACTGTCTGGCCAAAGCCCATTACTCAAGTTGCATTTTAACTTTCTCTTCTCTGGGCTAAAATTAGATTCTTATTTTCTTTTAACTCAATAAACAGCCACAAGCTGGCGTTGCCTCTACAGATTAGAGTAGACAATCTCCGTGGTTATCTGAGGCGTCTCCATCTTGGTAGGATCTGTGCCTTGGCGTCCAAGGCTGTGGCGTCAGACTGTGGTTGAAGCACGTTGTATACACTGTGTCACTTAAATCCCCAAGGCAGGAGTTCCTGTCGTGGCTCAGTGGTTAATGAATCTGACTAGGAACCATGAGGTTGCAGGTTTGATCCCTGGTCTCGCTCTGTGGGTTAAGGATCTGGTGTTGCTGTGAGCTGTGGTGTGGGTCGCAGATGTGGCTCGGATCCAGCACTGCTCTGTCTGTGGTGTAGGCCGGCAGCTGTAGCTCCGATTCGACCCCTAGCCTGGGAACCTCCATATGCCGCGGGAGTGGCCCTAGAAATGGCAAAAAGACAAAAAAAAAAAAAAAAAAAAAAAAAAAATCCCCAAGGCAGTCCGGGAGGGAGCGACCAATATTGTCAGCCCCATTTTACAAATGGGGTAAATGGGGTTCAGAAAAATTCAGTAACTTATTCAAAGCTCCTCTGCGGCTAATAGGACACAGAGCTGTGGTCCAGCCTGGGTCTGCCCCCGGAGGCTGTGCTCTCAGTCCCAGGCCACACGGTAGACCCCAGCTTGGGACTGAGGCTCTGAGCCACCTCGGCATTTCAGGACCCTTCCTAGAAAACCTATCATTCCCCCCCCACCCCAGTGCTGCTCAGATAGGCTCATTCAGCAGGTAGGATGCTATTAACTCCCCATGGCCCCCTTGGCTGTCTCATTCTGCTTTAACTGGCCCTCCTGAGCAGTTAAAGATGTGATTCACAAAACAGAGGATGAGTTAGCACTTAACCGCAGGGTGTTCAGGCAGCCTCTTCCCACGCCAGGAGTCTGGTGGGCGGCGAAGGGCGTGATCTGGGCTCTGCCCCAGGATGGAAGGTCGGTTGGCTTAGGGCTGGGAGCAGAGCTGGAGGGCTTAGGGCTGAGATCCAGAGAGGTACCCAGGGTCACGTCGCTGGTGGGGGGCAGAGCCAAGACGGCCAGACCCCAAGTGGAGCTCCACCTGAATTGTCCCATACTGTCCACACAGCCACCGACCCCAGACCAGTGGACGTCCTGCTTCATGAAGATGCCCCTGGGCTGAGACTCTGCCTGCCAGGCGTGCATCGACTTCACCTGAAAGAGCTGCCAGAGCCTGAGCCCCTTTACCTCTAGAGCCTTCTACCTGCCTCCCAACAAATCAAGGCCTAGCCTTCACCCCCGGCCCCGACTACCTGCTCCCACCCTCAGCCCCCATTGCCCCTCCCAGCCATGGCAGCATTTCCCAGGCTTCCTTCTTCTTTTTCTTTTTGTTTTGTTTGTTTCTGTTCCTAATTGTTTATTTTTTAATAGTTATTTCCCCAATACAACTTTTTTTCTACTGTACAGCATGGTGACCCAGTTACACATACATGTACACATTCTATTTTCTCACATTATCAGGCTCCATCATAAGTGACTAGACATGGTTCCCAGTGCTACACAGCAGGATCTCATTGCTCATCCATTCCAAAGGCAATAGTTTGTATCTATTAACCCAAGCTCCCCAACCACCCCACTCCCTCCCCCTCTCCCTTGACAACCACAAGTCTGTTCTCCAAGTCCATGATTTTCTTTTCTGTGGAAAGGTTCATTTGTGCCTTATATTAGATTCCACATATAAATGATATCATATGGTAATTTTCTTTCGCTTTCTGGCTTACTTCACTCAGGATGAGAGTCTCTAGTTCCATCCATGTTGCTGCAAATGGCATTATTTTGTTCTTTTTAATGGCTGAGTCGTATTCCATTGTGTATATATACCACATCTTCCTAATCCAATCATCTGTTGATGGACATTTAGGTTGTTCCCATGTCTTGGCTATTGTGAATAGAGCTGCAATGAACATGCGGGTGCATGTGTCTTTTTCAAGGAAAGTTTTGTCCAGATATATGCCCAAGAGTGGGATTGCTGGGTCATGTGGTAGTTCTATGTATAGTTTTCTAAGGTACCTCCATACTGTTCTCCATAGTGGTTGTACCAGCTTCCATTCCCACCAACAGTGCAGGAGGGTTCCCTTTTCTCCACACCCCCTCCAGCATTTGTTATTTGTGAACTTATTAATGATGGCCATTCTGACTGGTGTGAGGTGGTATTTCATGGTAGTTTTGATTTGCATTTCTCTAATAATCAGGGAAGTTGAGCATTTTTTTCATGTGCTTGTTGGCCATCTGTACATCTTCCTTGGAAAAATGTCTATGCAGGTCTTTTGCCCATTTTCCCATTGGTTGTTGGCTTTTTTGCTATTGAGTTGTATAAGTTGCTTGTATCCCAGGCCTACTTCTGACCCGACCTTGCTGGGGCCTTGGGCTTTCTCACTGGTGAGAAGAGGGGGCTCCTGGACTTTGGAGGGCAGAGCTGTCACTCAGGGGGATTGGCACTCCTTACCCCCCCACCCCACCCTGTCCCGAGATTCTGAGATGCAGGGCCCAGAAACCTGCATTGCAGCCTCACACTCCAGGTGACTTGGAGGCCGGTGGGGCCTACCCCACGTGGGGACACAGGCTACATCAAGTCTAAGGTTCTAACTCTGTGTTATCTGATTGAAGGCAACTCTTAAGTCATCTTTCAACTTTTCTCATCTAGGGTTAAAATTAGAGTTCCAGATTTAATTGCTCTTTTAATTGTTCTGTCACTGCGCCCTGAGTAGCCACATGGGTGCCAGGACCTGGGGGGTGATAGGTTCCCAGGTGGATGGAGACAACCCCCCCCCCCAGTGTGGCTGCTGACCTTGGAGACCTGCTGTGGACACCCCCTTTCCTAGAATGTGGAGGCCGAGCTGGGCAGCAAGCAACAACGGCCTGTGGAAAACAACCGCCTGCATAGATTAACCTCCCGCAAGGATTCACTGCCCTCTTGTCATGGGACTCGACCCCCTAACCCGCCCTCGACCTTCCCCTCCTTCTTCATCCTTCCTGCCCCACATTCCCGCCGTGAACTCCATCCAGCCACAGATTCCCAGCACAGGTCCTTTATAAGCCTGGCACCTCCTCATAGTCAGGGCTGGCGCCATCCTGAGCTCAGCCCATGCCCCTCTGACGCCTTCATCAATCTCTGTTGCTTGACCACCTTGGCCTTGTGCGTTCCTCCCTCAGCAAACCTAACAGGGTGGGGGGCTGATGGGGCACACAGTGGTCCCTGTCCTCCTGTTGTAGGGTCACACACAGAGGCCTTGGAGGCAGCTAGAAGCCGAGCCCTTTGAGGGGGGCCCAGCACACAGAGCACACAGGTCCCATTTTGTGGAATTCAAAATCCCTTTCTCCCTGGGTGTTCTCAGCCTCTCCAGACGGGCATCCTGAGGGGGGCCTGGCCAAAGCCTCCCCCAGCAAGCCCCGTGAGCAGCTCAGCCCCGGGAGCCTGCTGTCTGCTGGCAGTAAGGGTGGAGTGATTACCCAGCTGGCTGGAGATGGATGGATGGATGGATAGATGGGGAGGGGGGCTGTGGTCTGGACCCCCACCCCCAGAACCCTCTGCAGTCAGGAGCTTTATTAATAGACATTAATGAGCATAAACAGGATTCTTGATTTCCTCAAATAAATGGGTTTCGAACGGTTACTCTGGCAACCGGGCCTGGCCCCATTCATTATCCAGGGAAGACGGCTGTGCTTGGCAGGATCTCTGTTCTTGCCCTTATATTTTGCAATGTGTGATTTGGGATGGGCAGAGCAAGGGATGGTGAGAGGAGGGTTGTTATTCAAGCGGCTCTGTTGCCCTCTCGGGAGGAGGCCAGTCCCCAGCAGGAAATAAGGCAGGTCTGGTGTGGACTCATTGGCCTCCAGGTTCTGGGCCAGCGGGCTCAGTGTCACCAGGGGCCTTGAATGCCAACAGCAGGGGTCCTGACATTTGAAGACAACACGGGGATTGTCCATGGAGCGCCAACTCAGGACCCATCCTGCTGAGAGGATTTGAGGCCACCTGGCATGGGGAAGGGCCCTGGTGGGGACTCAGGATGCTTGGGCAGTCTCCCATGCTACCTACCGTCCGCCCTTGGAGCTCTTTTGTTCTAAGGCTCCCAAGAGGCGCATAGAGCAGGAACTAGGGAATGTGGACAACGTCTATGGATACTCCCTCCGGGCAGGACCCCAGGAACCCTGGGAAGGCGGCCTCTGGCTAGCAGAGCCTGGGTAGGCACCAAGCCACAGTACCAGCTGGGCTCTGGTTCTGCTGACCCAGCATAGACGATGAGATCTGACCAAAGTCAAAGCCCGTCAGGTGGAAACCAGGGTCAGGTGGCCTTTCCCCCTTGTTAAGCTGCCACCACTTCTTGAGCACCACGGTACACACCTTCTCCCTTTGCATGTATGATCTTGGTAGCTCTATGAGGCTCAGAGAGGTTAGGCACTGGTCCAAAGTGGCACAGCCAGCAAGCATGGTGAAACCCAGATGGCCTGGCTCTAGTATCCACATCCGTGAAGTTCATTGTTCATTCAGGAAATCTTTGGGTTGTCTAATTTTTTGGCCATGCCCACAGCATGCAGACGTTCCCAGGTCAGGGGTGGAACCCCAGCCACAGCAGTGACGATGCTGAATCCTTAACTGCTAGGCCACCAGGGAACTCCAGCAATTATTTGTTGGGTGTCTATTTTGTGCCAGGCTCTGTCCTGGAAACCTGTGATAGTCCTAGAGCTTCTGAGCATATGTCCGAACACACTGGGCAGGTTGACAGTGTCTCTTTGCCGGCATCACTCACCCGCCGTGCAGAGAGCCAAGGCAGTTTGTGGAACAGGGCAGATGAATGGTCTTCAAAGTCCTCCTGTCAGGCTCTGATGGGGAAATTGCAAGGGAAGAACTCGTTGCCACCCTCAGCTGCCCTCTGAGCCAGGCTGCCAGAAAGGCAGGCAAACCAGCAGAGGCAGGTGTGTGGTCCCTGCAGAGCTGGATGGGTGGGCTTCTCGGCTGTTCTAGTGGAGCTTGAAAGCCTCCCCCAGGCAGTATTGGGGCTCTTGATAATGGGGCTGTTAAGGACACTCATTATCTCAGACTGACTCTTGCTTCTCCCTCCCCAGAACAGCCTCCCACTTGCCCAGCTCAGAACGTGACACAGAGGTGCTTGAGGTACAGGCTATTCCGGGAACAGGTGATCCCTAGAGCAGACTGCTCAACTTAACTCCTCCCCCTCCCTCCCCCATTCCTTCTCTTTCTGCATCTCATTAGGTGTGCATCAGTTCATACTGAGCACAAATGAAATCTTAGCCATCATTAGCTTAATGATTCTTAGCCACCTTTCAGAATAGAAAGTATTAGGAAGCAATGAACTAGGTGCTATCAGAGCAGTCATGTCTAAAACAGTAGCCACTCTTGGACACTATCTCGTGGACAGCGCTGGTCTGGAGACCACCTGGGCTGGAGAAATGACAGAGGGCTTGGTGGCGGAGGGAAGCCCAGTGTGCCGATGCAGTGCAGAGAGCAGGTGTGGCTACTGAGCCTGCATGTCTAAGGAGCCTGGAGTCACGGAGGGCTTCTGAGGCCAGGCAGCCCCACAGGGAGCACACCCACTCCATGGGCTGTCAGGCACCTGTCACCTGCCACTTTGCACCTCCTTGTGCCCCTGGGTGGCTCTCTGACATCTGTTGGCCAGACCAGGCACCTGGGAGGGCAAGGGTGCTTCCGTCTTCTTACTCTTTTTTCCTTAAAAAAATGTATTTTAGGCATTCCCATCGTGGCTCAGTGGTTAACGAATCTGAATAGGAACCATGAAGTTGTGGGTTCAATCCCTGGCATTGCTCAGTGGGTTAAGGATCCAGCATTGCCATGAGCTGTGGTGTAGGTCGCAGACATGGCTTAGATCCAGTGTTGCTGTGGCTCTGGCATAGGCTGGTGGCTACAGCTCCAATTAGACCCCTAGCCTGGGAACCTCCATATGCTGCAGGTACAGCCCTGGAAAAAGACCAAAAAAAAAAAAAAAGTATTTTATTTAATTGTAAACATACATAATATTTACCATCTTACCCGTTTTTTTTTTTTTTTCACCTTTTTATGGCTGCATCCGTGGCAGATGGAAATTCCCAGGTGAGGGGTCAAATTGGAGCTACAGCTGCTGGTCTATGCTACAGCCACAGCAAAGTGGGATCGGAGCCTTGTTTGTGACCTACACCATAGCTCACGGCATCGCAGGATCCCTGACCCACTGAGCGAGGGAGGGATCGAACTCGTATCCTCGTGGATACTAGTCAGATTCGTTTCGGATGCACCATGATGGTTGACTCCACAGGGATCTCTGGAGCAAAGGTGGCTCCCCAGAGGTACCTGAGGCACAGAGGTCGGAATTTTCTTCCCCATCATGACAGTCAATTCTTGACTGTCAGCTACTCCACCACCCTAACCTGGAGTGGGCATAACTTCCAAGGCCATATTTAGTGAGGAGGTAGCCCTCTCTGCAGGCAATTTTCTGAAGAAGAGTGGGCTAGGGGCACCAGCCTGGTAAAGGCGGTCAGGATGGAGGACCCCACTATCTCTTGAATCCCCCAGCAGCACATCCCACTCATTAGGTATTTGTGAAAACCCAGGAGGGGTTTCCCGGTGCTCACAAACAAGTCTGACCCCCTTGGGTACTAATGAGTTTGTGCATAGGATGCTTCTGTGGAGATCAAGCCCTCCATCACATATCATTTGTTCTAGGACCCACCCGCGGTCCTCTGGTGCCCAGTAGGTGCTGGGCTCTTGGAAGAAAAGTGAGGAGCATCCTTCTCCCCATTGGTATTTGTCTTGCCCCCTGAACCCTAAGGTAGCATTGTGTGGGCCCGAATGTCTCAGGGGCCTTCAGGAGCGGCTTGCAGCACTGAGTCCATGGGGCCCAGACACAGAGGTCCGAATGGGTGAGTATATACGTGTGTGTATATATAAATATGTACATATATACGTACACAGATATATGTACGTGTATATGTTTGTATATGCATGCATATATGTGTATATGTTATGTGTGTATATGTGTCTATATGTATGTATATATGTACATGTATATGTGTGTATATATATGTAAGCATATATGTGTGTATATAATATACGCGTGTGTATATAATGCATGTGTATTTGTGTGTGTGTGTGTGTGTGTGTATGTGGGTACATACACATTTTTTTTCTTATGCTAACACTATGAGTATATTTTTTGTTTTTTGTTTTTGTCTTTTTGCCTTTTCTCGGGCTGCTCTCGCAGCATATGGAGGTTCTCAGGCTAGGGATCTAATCGGAGCTGTAGCCCCCGGCCTACACCAGAGCCACAGCAACGTGGGATCCGAGCCGCGTCTGCAACCTACACCACAGCTCACGGCAGCGCCGGATCCTTAACCCACTGAGCAAGGGCAGGGATCAAACCCACAACCTCATGGTTCCTAGTCAGATTCGTTAACCACTGCGCCACGAAGGGAACTCCTATGAGTATATTTTTAAGAAGAATACCCCACGCATGGACTCACCCTGTGAGTTCACCAGGCCTATAGTATGGAAAACAGATTCTTTGGGGATCTCTATGTAAGATTCTTCCATGAGTTCCCCTGTGGTGCAGCCGGTTGAAGCTCAGGCCATTGCTATGGCACAGGTTCTATCCCTGGCCTGGGAACTTTCACATGCCATGGGTGTGGGTGATAAAAAAAAAGAAAAAGAAAAAAAGATACTTCCACATACAGATGAGGAACCTGAAGCCCGGAAGGGGAAAGTGACTAGCCCAGGATCACAGAGCCACCTAGTGTGATCAGGCTACTGATTGCTTGTCTAGGGTGGTTCTCTGGAACTCAAGGTGGGGATGGTCTGCAGACTTCTCAACAGATCTCCGCATCTCCCGAGATAGGTTGGTAAATACACTTGAACCCTAGAAGGGGGCAGGCCCACAGGAAGTGTGGACACATTTCTCCAGGCTCGTCCTGATCAGAGCTCAGTTCAATGAGTGCTAAGAGGACACCCAGTAATCCAGACATCTTGTAGGTTGTCCCTTTCTTACTCTTCCCTGCAACTCTAAGGCATAGCTGCTGTCCTTGGCTCCACTTGGCAGATAGGCACAAAGAAAAATAGGCACAGAGAGGTTAAGCAACTTGTCCTGGGTCACGCAGCTGGGAGGTGGTAGAGCTTGGTTTCCAGCACTGCTTGGGTTGACCCCTGAGACTTCTCCACTAACCATCATGCTAAACAGTCTGTGATTGAGGGGCTGCTTTGAAGAATATTCCTTTTTTTTTTTGTCTTTTTTTAGGGCCTCACCCACAGCATAGGGAGGTTCCCAGGCTAGGGGTCAAATCAGAGCTACAGCTGCCAGCCTGCGCCACGGCCACAGCAACACAGGATCTAAGCCACATCTGTGACCTACACCACAGTTCATGGCAATGCTGGATCCTTAACTCACTGAATGAGGCCAGGAATCGAACACACAACCTCATGGTTCCTAGTCAGATTCGTGTCTGCTGCACCACCATGGGAACTCCTTGAAGCATATTCTTGAAGACAGTGGTTTTCAAAGTGTAGCCCCTGGATCAGCAGCATAGCATCATCAAAATGTGGTAGAAATGCAAACTTGGGCCTTATCCTAGAACCATAGATTCCGAAACTCTGGGGGTGGCACCAGCAGCCTGGGTTTTAAGAAGCCCTCCAGGTGATGCTGGGGTGCTAGAGCTTGAGAAGCACCTTTGGTATATTGGCTTTGAACTTGGTCATAGCTCTCAGCTCCAGCTCTCTCCCCGGGCCACACACAGGACTCCCTTTCCCAGTCCAGCAGCCTTTCTCTTGCTCTGTCTGCTCCCTGATCTATGGCCTAAGAGTAGACCAGGAAGTAAGTGGTTAGTGAGGGCTGGTCCTGCCTCCCTCCCCCCTGCAGCTGGCCCCGCTCCTAGTTGGGTATCATTGATCTGCAGTCTGCAGCAGGTGCTTCTCAGACTGTTAACTTCCCAGTAATTAGTCCCATGGAAAGTGGTGTGGACAGAGATGCTGCTACGTGTTGAAAGAGATGCATCTCCCTGGCTGATAGTTTATTGCGACTGTCAGCTTCAGATGACAGAAATCAGGCCCCCATGAGAGCATCTGCCACAGCTTGCAGCTTCCAGGTCCCCAGGGGAACGAGAGGGGAGGGGGAAGATGGAGAAATGTAAGCCCCAGGCAGCTGTGGAGCTTGAAACCAGGGAGCCCAGACCCCTGGCCAATGAAATCAGACCCTCAGGCTGGCATCTGGGCACGGGTGGTTTTAGAAAGCTCCTCAGATGATTCTTTTTCCCCTTAGCTTTGTGTAGGGGTTGAAGGTGACATATAACAGTTGCAAGGTTGAGGTGTATGAGATGACGGTTTGTGGCACGTATTCATTGCAAAGTGATAGCCACTATGAGGGTAGTTCACACCGCCGTTACCTCACATACTCACTGTCTTTTGTTGTGGTGCTGAGAACATTTAAGATTGACTCTCTCAGCGCCTTTCAAGTGTGCAAGACACTATGGTTAACTATGGTACACTAGATCCCTAGAACACACTCATCTTTTAACGGGAAGCTCGTACCCTTTGGCTCACATCTCCTTTCTCCCACTCCCAGCCCCTGGCAGCCACCAATCTAAACTCTCAGTTTCTACAAGTTCAGCTTTTTCGGACTCCACATCTATGTATCGTACAGTGTTTGTCATTCTCTGTCTGACTTATCCAACTTGTGTCACTTAGCATCGAGCCCTCAAGGTCCATCAATGTTGTCACAAATGAGAGACTTTCCTGCTTTTATTATGGCTGGATGTAGTATATCCATTGTGTTACATATATAATATATATAATTGTATGTGTCACTTCCCATTTTCTTTATCCATTCATCTGTCGATGATGGATACTTAGGCAGTTTCCATGACTGTCCTGGCTACTGTGAAAAATGCTGCCGTGAACGTGGGGGTGCAGATATTTCTTTAAGATCAAGATTCTCATGTGTAACCAAAGCTGAAAATCATTGTTCTAAATAAGCATCTCTTAAACTTGAAGAGCAGTAGGACTATCCTGGAATCTTGTTTGAAGTACAGATCCTGATTCAATGAGTCTGGAGTGGAGCCCAAAGAATCTGCATTCTCAATCGACTCCCCAGCCGATCTGCCAAATGACCAATTTGTCTACATCATCAGATTGCCTGTTTGATTTGGTAATGACAGTGTTTAGCAGCTTCTTAAAGGAGGGTTTGCATTTATTTAAAACATTTCATCAGCAGAAAAATCCTATTTATGAGCATTTTATTTGAGAGTTTTAGCAATTATGCTAATTTTTCATATAGGATATTTTCAATTTCCTTGGATGATTTGATATTTGGCAAAATGATTCTTGGTGAGTGGGCTGCTTTTAGTGTCCATGGAGGAGTCTCTCAGCCAGCCTTGGGGAAACAGGCCACACAGATAGGTCTTTGGTGAGCCCCCGACTGTCCCCAACCCCCCCCCGCCCCAGATTTATCAGGCTCTGCATCCTCTTTTTTTTTACCTTTGAGGGATCTACTGCTAGAGTGTTTGAAAACACATTCTTTTAAAATGTAAATGCTGCATGTGACAGTTGAAACGTATGAGTCTCCGAAAAGTTAAGCAACTTGCCTAAAGTTGCACAGCCAGGTCATCCGCTGACCAAAGAGATGCCACCGGCCCTACGTTGTGAACTCAAGGGCAGAGCCTGGCTGGTGGCTAAGCAGACAGACTTCCCAGACTGAGGTGGAGGCTGGGAGGTGTTTGGACACAGCACCCTCACTCCCTCCCCACTCCCTTCGCCAGCATCGACTGTCGCTGAGGGTCCCCCTGCCCCATTTCCCTCCTGGGCGGTGGCAAGAAAGGAGGATCCACGGGCTTAGCTTAAACTTGGACCCATCAGGGCCTTTGGAGGCCAGAGCCCAGAGGCCTGGGTTTGCGGCTCCTCTGCTGCCTGTTCCTTAAAGGAAAAGTTCCTCCTGCTGTGAGGACGGGCAGCAGGGCCAGGTCAAAGCAGCAGTGAAGGCAGTGGAGGAGCCCACCTGTGAGCTACTCACCTGGAGGAGAGGCGCCCCCTCCAGAGGGGCTCCATTGCCTCACCTCATCCTGGGGGAAGCCTCCTTGGCTGGGGTGGGGCTGCTCCAGGGCCAGCTTCGCAGACTGGCCAGACAAGCCCCACCCCAGAAACCAGGAGAAGGATTATATACTACAGTTTCTCTGTGCACCTGAAGTTTCCCCAGTGCTACTTGTGACCAGGGAGGGAGGGTACCAGACCTCAAAATCAGCCCATTGGAGAGTTGGGGAGCAAAATACACCTTTAGAGGTTCGTGTGGTTCAGGCCTCTGCCTCCAGGTGGGTCCATTGCATAGATGAGGTAACCGATCCCCAGAGGATAGTCAGGTTTGGAAGGAAACAGACCCGAACCTGGCCTCCTGCCTTCTGATCTGGGGATGGAGCAGGTGTTGGGGCTGGACTCGTGTCTCCCAGTAACCTTCACATCTTGCCATCCCTTCTCCCTCCCTGGTTGCCAGTGGACAGCAGAGGGAGGAGCAGGATAGATGGAGCAGGTGTCAAGGACTAAAGGAAGCCAGGAAATTGGAATGGAAATAAATGGAAAACTTCTGCTGGGGTTTTGGGGGATGGAGCAGCCTCTGGGGTGTGGCACTGGGCTTGCACCTCCAATGGCTGAGCTCAGAATGATAGGGTTGGGAGTCCCTGGTTATGGACTTCAACTCAGGGTCCCCAGCCTCCCGGGGGGACTGGTTCCAGCCCAGCTGTGGAAGGCTGGGGACCTCCCCCGTGCCTGCTCTGTCTAGGCCCAAGGCCTCAAAGGGGTGCAGAGAGAGCCATACCAGGAAGGTCTGCCTGATGCTCTGTGCTTTCTGGGAGTTGACAAGTGGGGACCCCCTTTTCATGGGAAACACCACTGCTCATGCCCACCCCAGTGAGATGCCCCCCTCACCCACCCATCCAAGCTCTACAGCATCAAACTTGAGAGCAGGTGCACTGGATTCATTTTTTTTTTCTTTTCTTTTTTTGGTTTTTTGCCATTTCTTGGGCTGCTCCTGCGGCACATGGAGATTCCCAGGCTAGGGGTCTAATCGGAGCTCCAGCCGCTGGCCTATGCCAGAGCCACAGCAACGCGGGATCCGAGCCGCATCTGTAACCTACACCACAGCTCACGGCAACGCCAGATCCTTAACCCACTGAGCAAGGCCAGGGATGGAACCCGCAACCTCATGGTTCCTAGTTGGATTCGTTAACCACTGAGCCACGATGGGAACTCCAGGTGCACTGGATTCAAAGCCTGCTGCCACCACCTCCTAGCTGGGCAGTTTCCCCAGGCCCTCTGCATCGTCTTTCCCTGGAGGAGGACGGCGCTGGGACTGGCCACACAGAGACAAACTGAGCATTGAAAGATATGGTCCACGTAAAAGGCTCAGGACGATGCCTGGCCTGGCTGCTGCTCAGGGAGTGGTTCTTGGTGCTACTGCTCTTTGGGAACAGGGAGGGAGAGGCAGTAAGGACCGAGGAACTCAGCTAGAGGGAGGCCTGCATCTTGTATTTCCAGGCCTGTCGTGCTCCCCCAAGTACCTGGCATCCCCTCCAGACACTGCAGGGTCCCTCTTCCCCACCAGGCCAGGCACAGGTACCAGGGCTTTGAGAGCAGGTGGCCTGGGAGCTCAGCAGAACCTGCCTCAGCTTCGGGCAGATTCTCATCAACAGGACTAAATGGATGGAGCTGGGCCTCTCAGGCCCTCTAATTGGTGGTGGTGGGGGGGTTGTGCCTGGAGGAGGCGAGGAGGGGGTACTGCAAGCAGCCAGCTTGCGTGGTGCTGAGAACGCTTTTCCAGCTCTAATTTGAAAAATCGAGCTGAAAAGCCGTCAGACCTCTGGTGTGACTCAGCACCATTATCCCTAATCACCCTGAGAACGCACCAAACTCTCCCCCAGCCCCCTCCCCCCTCGAGTTCCCCCTGCAGCAACTGGAGAGTGGTCTGTGTGTCGAGGGAGGGGGAGACATGGGCTCACAGAACAACTGGACAGGGAGCCCCTGGCCTCTGGAAGGAGGTGCTGTGCCAGGGAGTCTTATCCAGGCGGTGCCTTCACTTCTCTGCGTGAGGAGCTGGCAGGTGCATGGGCTCCGCCCCAGGCTGGTCCTGGCCCCTCGGGGGTCTCACCTCAGACAGCTTCAGGCTCCTGCCCTCAGGGAGTTCTTGCCTCAAGGTGGAGAGAAGGCATTGCTTTGACACAACAACAGTCTTCGCTTCAGAAACATTTAGGAGAAGCTGAATGTGGGCATTAAGGTGATGAGGGGGTCCTTGTAGGGACAGACCCCACCTTGATGTCCTCTAGAGATAATTCAGTGAAAAAAGCAGTTTATAAAATAGTGTGCCGCATGTTTTTGTCTGCTCAGGCTGCCATAACGAAGCTCCACAGGCTGGGCAGCCCCTACAACAGCTATTTGTCTTCTCAAGTTTTGGAGGCTGGAAGTCCAAGGCCAAGGTGCCGGCAGATGTGGCCCTGCAAGGCCTCGCTTCCTGGCTTGCGGACGGCCGTCTTCTCCCAGGATCCTCATATGGTCTTTTTCCTCCGCATGCACATTGCGGGTGGGAAGGGGGAGAGAGACAGTGCTCTCTGGTGCTTTTTCCTAAAAGGACACTAATCCTATCAGAACAGACCCCACCGCCCCCCACCTCACTTCAACTTATTTATTTCTTGAGAGGTCCCACCTCCAAATAGAGCCACACTGAAGGCTAAGGGTTGCAACATATGAACTTGGGGGTGAGACGCAAACATCTCATCCACGATGAGGCGCAACCCCTGGGCTCCTACCAGCTCTTCTGTTTGCATGTGGGGTCCCTTGAATGTAGCAATGTGACCTCTCTGAGGTCCTCAGTGTCCCCTGCTGTATTCTGAGGAAGCCTGTGCTTCTGCCTCCCACCTTCTGGAACTGTGGCAAAGAGGAAGAAGATGACCGGGAGACTGTAAGAGAGGCTTGCAAATGAAGAGGGGCCCCTTTAGGAGAAAGGAGAGCTATGGATGGTAGCAAAGAAGCCCTAATCCTCAGGACCACCTCGGGTCAGGAGGGGGATTTTACAGAGATGCCCAGAACACCAGGTGTCAGCTGAAGCAGGGGTACTGGATGCCAACACCTGCAGGCTGGGCTGGTCCTCTCCCCCCAGGGAGTGGAAGTGAGCGTGGGTAGGATGAAAGGTTGCCATGGTGACAAGCAACCTGGAGCCCCCCTCTCCCCCCCTGCTCCAGCCAAAAAGTCGACTGTTTTTCTCTCACTTTCTCAGGACGAGGTGAAAATTTGACTTGTTCTGCCGGTAGGTAGCTGATTAAAGCATTAAACGGTAGCAAACCAAACCAAACAGGCCCAATTTGGCCCACAACTCAGCAGTCCCTGATCTGGGCTATCTGAGCGGCTGGTAGGACTGTGCTGGGGAGGGTCCTTATATCTAATGGGTCGAGGCCTGAAATGCAACCAAACATCCTCTAATGCCTGGGACAGCCCCCAGCCCCTATCCCCACCCCCCACAAGGAATTAGCCAGCCCCCCATGTCAATAGTGCTGAGGTGGAGAAACCCTGATGTGTGATGGGCTGGATGATTCTTTCTGGATATTCAGGGCTGTCCTGTGGATTGTTGCACACACACACACACACACACACACACACACAGAGACACGCACACACGCTTTTCACTGGGAGCAAGGCAGGAGGGGATTGTCCCTTAGCATTCAATCCCATGCTCCCTCTTCATCTGAAATACATTCAGGCCAGTCCCGAGCTGCCCACGCCAAGTTCAGAAGGCAATTCTCAGATGGAAGATGTTTCGCCAAGTGTAGCCCTCTCTGCTGGTTTCCAGCCTGTCCAGGAGAAAAGCACCGCCTAAATATTGGTTATTATCATGTTGACAAGATTGTAGCTAAAATGTTTTAGCCCGGGTATGATTGACAGGGCTCTTCGAGGGAGAAACAAACAAGCTCATTTCATTGATGCCTAAAGCTTCCCATTCGGAACCCAATTTCCTCCCCATCTCCCCCGTGCCCCAGGCCCATAGCGCCTCCTCATTCAGAGAGGGGCGGGCAGAGGGCAGGTGCCCAGTCCCGGCTGGCGGCTGGCGGCTGGCTCAGCTGTCTTGAGCTCCAAGTCCCTAACAGCTTCCAGGACAATTTCCCCATGAACCTGTGCTCTTGGGAGTGCGTCTGCCATTTATTATTTGATTAGTCTCTCCAAGGGCATCTTAATTTGTCCTTCCCAGGCACGTACTCCAGCCAGATGGTTTGAGAAATTACGTTTCTGAGCCGGCTATAATCAGACAATTATTCCAGCAGCGCCCTGCATCATGGCAAGAAGTCCTGGCCTTGGTCACGGTCTTAATTCCCACCCTCGGTGAGGCTGCACGGACATTTTGAGAAGCTGTAGCTTTCAGATGACCTGTGTGCAGCAGTGAAGCTCAGGCAGGGCCTTGACTCTGGGGGTGATGCTTGTTCCCTTGACCTGCTCGTGGTCTCTGGAGTCGTGGGAATGGGGTTGGGATGCTGTGGGCTTTGGAGCCCAAAGAATGGAGCTGGAATCTTAGTTCTGCCCTAAGTGTGTGGCTCTGGAAAAATGATTTAACCCCACCAGGCCTCAGTCTCCTCATCTGTAGAATGGGTATGGTTACAAGAATCCCACAAAGGGACTGTTGATCGACTGCTCAACCTCTCCCTGCCCTCCTTCGGTAACAGCTCCTTGATTTCCTTATGAGGAATTACCTCCCTACTCTGTGCAATCTCAGAGTGATCATGTGACCAAACTGGGCCTAAGTGGCTCCAGGTGGGGACACGCTCAGGATGACCAGTGCTCCTCTTTCCGGCAACTGAGCCCTGACAGGTCTCCTGAGAGAGCCGCTCCTTAGACCCCTGGGTCTGCCCGAGGTCCCTGGTTCTCTTCTGATCCTGTTTCTCCAACGTGTCACTTCCTTGAGCTAACCAGTCTCCTCCCAATGGACTCCGTTTTGCTTTCATTCTTCAAGGTTAATTTCTCTTGCCTGTAACCAGAGAACCTTGTCACCCACAGGCTTGTTGGGAGATGAGAGAGCGGATCTTGGCATGATTACGTGCCTGCTTCAGAGCCTGGCATGTGGGGGCTACTGCCCAGGTGAGCAGAGTTTATAGGAGTGGAGGTGGGGTGGGGTGCTCTGGTTCCCCGCCTTGGTTCTCCTGCTCTCCTGGGCTCCTTTTGTGATTCCCTCTGACTCCTTAAGGTGAGGGGAAAGCCGAGGTGTCCCTGCCACTCTGGAGGGGGCAGTGGGCCCCGGGGCACTGGAGCTCCTGCCTGCCTTCCCCCTGGCTGCTGAGCCTGCCCACCTGACCCCCACCATGCGCTGGCTGGGGGTGGGGGTTGCACTGCCAGGAGCAGAAGCTGTGATGATTTTAAATTGCGTCTCCGTATGTGGAGCTGAGTTTCCTGAAGCCCCATTAATTTGCCTAAACCTCAGAGAAGCAGGATTCGCTGGGCTTCACTGGACGGCAATCAGTGGCTCCAGACGTGTCGACATGAAACGAATGTTCATTGTGCTGCATTAAATGTGCAAAACCACTTCCGAATCTCCCACCTCCTTTATTTGAAAATTTTTATTTTGCGAGAAATTTAAATTGCATGGAAAAGTAAGTATAGAAAGAATATATCAACGATTAAATTGTCACCACTTAAATTAATAGCAGTTAGTATCTTATTGTATTTTCTTCCATGCTTGAAAAAATAGTGGACATTAGCAATGGCATTGTCTTGCAGGGTCCTGTTTCTCCCATCTCACTCTTCCATGCCCCCTGCAATGTCCAGCGAGCTTGCTGTGAACCCTTCTGCCCTGCGGTGAGCACACATGGATGTTTCCACAAGCAGGGTCAGTACTTTCGGGGTGTGCATTTTATTTATTTACTTATTGGCTGCACCCGCAGCATGCGGAAGTTCCCGGGCTAGGGATCGAACCTGTACCACAGCAGTGACAATGCTGAATCCTTAGCCAGTAGGCCACTGGGGAATTCCTGCGTGTACATTTTAAAAAATGAAATAAGTGGTATTGTTTTCTACCTGTCACTTACCTTCTTCTCTCCTCCAACATTTTGTTTTTAAAATCTGCACTAGTGTGTGTGTGTGAGACAGGATAACACACACACTTCCTTTTAACTTCTGTGAAGTATTCACTATATAGAGAGATCGCTTCGTGCTGCCCTTCATGCTGGACATTCAAGTGCAATAACCCCCGATTCTGTGCACCTGTGCCTGCGCTCATCTCTCTGAGCCTGTGTGTGAGTTTCCCCCAGAAGGATTCAGGCTGTGCTTTTGCAGTGTTATGAGATCCTGCCATATGGCCACCGTGCTGCTCCCCTCTGCTGTTCCCTCCTCCAGTCTCACAGGAGCTTCCTCTGTGGTCAAATTCAGGGGCTGCTGACCAGTCTCCTCTTCTCGGCTGATCACCGACCACGCCCAGCTTCCTGGTCCTTCTTCCCTTCACTCTCCCTCTTGGCTTTTCCTGCTTCGGGTACTGGCTTCTCTCTCCTCTCGCCTCTCCCTCCCAGGCTCTGCCCAGCCTCTCCAAACTTTGCTTATGCCAGGACTCTCAGGCTTGCAAAGAGAGGTAGATGTGGCTGAGATGTGTCTTGTCTGGCCAGCACGATATTCTTGCAAAGTTTAGAATCTGAACTGCCAGCCTTCTGTTCCAACCTCCTTCTAGGATAACATTCTCCATGGCAGAGGCTGAAAAGCTCCGATCTGCATTTCCCAGACTCCCTGCAGGTATAGCTCCAGAAGCGATTCAGATTGACCATCAGATGCACTTGCTGGGACTTTTTTTTTTAGGGCTGCGTCTGTGGCATATGGAAATTCCTGGGCTAGGGGTTGAATAGGAGCTGCAGCTGCCGGCCTATGACACAGCCACAGAAACTCAGGATCTGAGCCACGTCTATGACCTACACCACAGCTCATGGTAATGCCAGATCCTTAACCCACTGAGTGAGGCCAGGGATCAAACCCACTTTTTCTAAGGGCAGCTTCTGGCTCCCCACCACTGGTGGTGTAGACGTCCAACCAGTAATTTCTTCCTGTGTCTGCAGCTTCCTGATTCTAGCAGAATTAGCAATTCTCTTCCTTTTGAGGACCAGTTCTGTGCATTTTTGAGAATCTCTTAGACTAGAGATAATTTATTCTTTCATCCCTTCCGATGACTCTGTAAGCGCTCGACTCCTGGAATTAAAACTGTGTCTGGGAAGGTCTCATTGTGGCTCAGAGGAAACAAATCTGACTAGTATCCATGAGGATGCAGGTTCGATCCCTGGCCTTGCTCAGTGGGTTACGGATCTGGCGTTGCTGTGGCTGTGGTGTAGGCTGGCGGCTACAGCTCCGTTTAGACCCCTAGCCTGGGAAACTCTATATGCCATAGGCGTGGACATAAAAAGCAAAAACAAACACCCCCCCCCAAAAAAAACCAATTTCTGTTAATTTCTTAAATTAACTGGAGCGGTTGCTGTTATCTGCAACTGAATTCTGATTAATAGGACCCGAAAGGAGCAGGATTTTTGATGCCTGATTTGTTCCTTTACTTTCTCTGAGAGCACATTCTGACTTCAGTTTCATTCATTTATTTATTGAATCATCCCAAAATATGTATTAAGCATCTTCTAGGTACTTATCGCTGTGCTAAGCACGGAGGATATAAGACTGAACTAGTACAGTGCCAACTAGTACCCATTCCAGGCTTTCAGAACACCGTTCCCGACTTCTAACCTAGAAACCACACATAATGACTGTGACTCTTCTTTTTTTACCCCTCTCATTTTCCCAGGATCCCTCCATAAGTTCTGACTTCATGATGAGCTTCCATGAATTATTGATTTTATTCCCCATGACCTGAAGCCCTACCCCATCCAGACATATCCCTGTGCGGATGAAATGGCAGACAAGCCACCAGGAAGGGGATCGTTACCTGAGAAGGTCACCTATGTTTTTGAGATTTCCAAAGGGCAGCATTAGCATCTGCCCCCCCAAAGCCCAGTGATTTAGATCTAAGACTGGTGATACATCGTCACTTTTCCCCAAGATAAAAGGGCTTAGCCCATCTGATCTAAGGGGGCTGCTTCCCCTGTAGCCTAATGAGAATCACATCTGGGAAGGTTTAAACCAGATTATTTTTTTTCTTGTATAAATGGAGGCTCTAAATGTTGAGATCTGTCAGGCTCCAAGAGAGGGAATAAAAAAACCAGCAAAAAACACAGACTATCTTTGACTTTAAATGAGTCAGGTCTGCTCTAGGGACATACACATTTTCTGGTCTCTTTCTTTTTCTGAGTTGGAAGGGAAGTTATGAATTATTTAACTCAGACTTCAGGAAAGAATCTTGCCAGAGATACAGAGGGACTTTTCATAATGATGCAAAGGCCAATTCTCAGAAGACGGAACAGTCCTAAATGCATATGAACCCAGTAACAGAGCTTCAAAATACAAGAAGCACACCTGACAGAACTAAAGAGAGAAACAAACGCACCTACTATTCTAGTTGGAAATTTTATGACCCCCTTCTCAGTAATGGATAGAACGAATAGAAAAAGGATATGGAAGATCTGAACAAAACTATTAAACAAC
This sequence comes from Sus scrofa, assembly GCF_054392235.1. Lineage (NCBI taxonomy): Eukaryota > Metazoa > Chordata > Mammalia > Artiodactyla > Suidae > Sus > Sus scrofa. Next base: position 151,304,375 of record NC_139396.1, on the reverse strand, counting down.
TTGACCTATTCACTACTTGTAGAATCTTTACCCAACAAGCAGAACACACATTCTTTTCTCCTGTAGATGGGACATTCTCCAAGTTAGACCATATGCTGGACTATGAAGTGTGTCAATAAATTTAAAAAGGTTAAAATCATATAAAGGATACTCCCTAGGAGTTCCTGTTCCCTAGGAGCAGAAGCAAATCTGACTTGGAACCCTGAGGGTTCATGTTCCATCCCTGGCCTCACGCAGTAGGTTAAGGATCCAGCATTGCCATGAGCTGTGGTGTAGGTTGCAGATGTGGCTTGGATCCTGCATTGCTGCGGCTGTGGCATAGGCTGGTGGCTACAGCTCTGATTAGATCCCTAGCCTGGGAACCTCCATGCCCTGGGTGCGGCCCTAAAATACAAAACAAAACAAAAAATAAATAAAAAATAAAAAAGAATACTCCCTAACCAAAATGAAATTACATTTGAAATTAAAAAAAAAAGGATATCTAGAAAAATCTCTAAATATTGGGAAATGAAGCCACACATTTTTACACAATGCATTGATCAAAGAAGAAATAATCAAGAGAACCAGGAAGTATGGCAAATTGAATAAATAGTCATGTTCCCTTTTATTTTCAAAAGTGGAGTGACCAGATGTCCCATGTCCTGAGAAACTTTTCACCCAGACAAACCAGGAGAGTTGGTCATCCATTGATGTGTTTGGATTCAGACTATTAAGTTATGTGTCACCTTAGGTATAGGGCGCAGGGCTTTTCTCTCACTTTGTCTTTTTTTTTTCCTCAGCATTTTTGAAGTGTAATTGACAAATTAAAATTTTACACTCTTGAGGTGTACAAATTGATGCTTCGATATATGTATATGTTGCGAAATAGTGACCCCAACAAAGCCAGTTGACATATCCATCACCTTACATAGTTACCTTTTGAGGAGGGCAGTGAGAACACTTAGGATTTACCTCTAGCCAATTTTAGGTGTAGACTACAATTTTGTTTAGTCACATGGCTGTACATTCTCTATCCAGAACTTATGCAGCTTATAACTGAAAATGAGTATCCTTTCACCCATAATCTCCCCGTTTCTTCTACCCATCCCCCAGTCCTTGCCAGGCACCCTTCTACGCTCAGCTTCTATGAGTCTGACTATTTTATATTCCACATATAAGTGAACGCATGCAGTGTTTGTATTTTGGCAGCTGGTTTATTTCGATTAGCATAATGTCTTCTGTTTTATCCCTGTTGTCACAAACGGTAGAATTTCCTTGTTTCTTTTAGGCTAAATATTATTCTATATAATATATAATATTCTATTCTCTCTTTGCCTCTCACACACACAATTTTCTTCATCCATTCGTCTGTCAATAAACATTTATATTGTTACCATATCTTGGCTGTGGGGAAAATGTTGCAATGAACACAGACGCGCAGATAACGTCTTTGAGATTTGAGATCCTGACGTAATTTCCTTCGGATATTTACCCACAAGTGGAATTGCTAGATCATAAGGTAGTTGTGCCAATTTCATTCCTGCCAACAATGCACAAGGATTCCCTCTTCTCCACATCCTTCCCAATACTTTTGCCTTTGTTGATAACAGACATTCTAACAGGTATGGTGTGATATCCCACCTTGATTTTGATGTACAGCTCCTTGATAATTATAATAATTATACTGAGCAGTTTTCATATACCTGTAGGCCATTCATATGACTTCTTTTGAGAAATGCCTATTCAGATCTTTTGCCCACTTTTAATTTATTTCTTACTTTTTTTTTTTACACTATGGAATTATATGGGTTTCTTATATAGTTTAGACATTAATCCTTTATTAGATGTAGCGTTTGTAAAAATCATCTCTCATTCCATAGGTTGCCTTTTCATGCTATTGAACAGTTCCTTTGTTGTGCAGAAACTTTTTTGCTTAATGAAATCCCATTTGTCTATTTTTGCTTCTTCTTTTGGTGTCATATCCAAAAAAAAAAAAAAAAAAAAAAAAAAGTCAGTGCCCAAATCAATATCAAGAAGATTTTCCCCCTATGTTTTCTTCTAGTAATTTTGTAATTTCAGGACCTACATTTAAGGCTTTAATTGATTTTGAGTTCATTTTTGTATATGGTGTGAGATACGGGTCCTATTTCATTCCTTTGCATGTGGAGATTCAGTTTTCCCAATGCCATTTATTAAAGAGATGTCTTTTCCCCGTTGTGTTTTCTTGGCACTCTTGTTGAAGATCAGTCAGCTGCTGATGCTTGGATTTATTTCTAGGCTTCCTTTCTGTTCTGTTAGTCTATGTGTCTGCTTTTGTGCCACTACTATACAGTTTCAAAAGGTCTTCTTTCTTTTTACTGAGGTAGCTTCAGTGATACAGTAAAAAGCTCTATTTTCCAGCCCAAGCTCTGCTTTTTACTAACTGTGTAACCTTGGGCAAATTGCTTCACCTCTCTGGTGCTCAATTTTGTCCTCTTCCAAAGAGTGGCTAATGTTACCTACTTTGCAAGGTAATTTATGAGAAGCAGATGAAATCATGTGACTCCAGTGCCCAGCACACAGGTGCTTAGTAAGCAGTATGTATGATTATAACCTCAACTTCTTACAAAACAGATGTTTTGCTGTTTAGCTATAAGGCAGAAAGTGGCCTTGGAGATGAGTCATTCACTGAAACTTTATTGTTACATCATCGCAAAAACTAATATTCATGGAGCACTTGTCAGGCGCCTCTCACTGTGCTCATAGCCTTTTGTGTGTCTTGTGAGGAAAGCAAGTCCCAGAGAAGGGCGGTAATTTCCCGTAGTCACACAGCAGGTCAGAAGTAGATGTGGCATCAGCTTCCTGGTTTCTTTAGGGCAGGAAATCTTTCTACAAGACCTTGGAGGGTCTCCTAGCTTTGGGGAGCATCGGAAAGCAGAGGGCTGAGGGGGTTGGGAAGATTTTGGAAGCCCTTGCCCAGGCTCCTGTCCTTTCTGAGCTTCTCCTGCTACAGGGCCAGAAGTGACCTGGGAACAGACTGGCCTGGGTGGCTGTTTCCACCACAGCCAGCTCAATCCTGGGGAGGCTCTGGAGTGAGCAGGAATGCCCTGGGCACGGGCGTGGCTATCACCAGCAAGAGTCTCTCTTCTGCTCACTGATTCAGTGCAGCTGATTTGTAAGCCAGGTCAGAGCCCCCAGCTCCCCTCCGAACACTGGCCCGGCTGCTCAGAGCTTCCTTCTCACTCCAGGGATGGCAGAAGGCACAGGTCCCCTGACCTCCTGCTGGCACTCTTGTCACCTCCCTGTTTCCTCCCATCTGAGGCTTTACGAAGAGTTTCCATGCTGGCGGTATGAAGGTCATTCTATTTCCAGAGAGTCCTTCATGTGGAGGAGAAAACAGAGCCCAGAGGGGCCACTCTGACCTGGAAGGGGAGGTGGCTCCCTGGGAGCAGGGGCCTCTGATTTTCCGCTGGTCTTTCCTCCCTGAAAGAGCAGCAGTGAGAGATGCAGAGCTTGTTTCTCTGGAAAAACGTGGTGACGGCCCTCAGGCTTTACTGGACAGCAAAATGCTTTTGCATTTCCTTTTTTTCCCCCAGAATTGGCTGGTCCCTAAAGTGCAGATGCTCCAATTGCCCCCAGGGTACAGAAGCCCCTTTAACAACATGGCTGGCAGATGGTCCATGCCCAGGGCTTTATCTTCCATCTGTGCAGGAAAGCACCTGGCAAACCTATTCACAAGTCCATGTGGCATCTTCACTTTGACAGCAACTCACACACAGCACGTCCCAAAGTGGAGCAATCATCTTTGCTACACACAATTCTCTTTCCATCACATGAGCCAGAGCCCCTGCCTCCTGGCGCTTCCCCTCCCCTTGGCCGTAATCTATTCTCTCAACGCAATTGAGTACATCTCATGTACACAACATGCATTAAGTACATACAAGGACACTATTGTGCTATAAATGTTTATCAGGAAGAGACCCATTACACAGGATGATAGAAAGGCATCATGACTAAGCAGAAACAGGAGCTCAATGGAGAAACTCAGGAAAAACTCGGTGGTCCAGCCGGATCTTGAGGCGAGAAGGACTTAGAGGAGGAGAGGGAAAAGAGACAGGGTGTAGGACTGAGCAGCACTCCTGCCTCATGTGGGCTCCCCTCTCCTCTCACCTGAACCTCTGCAGCAGCCTCCCACCTGTCCCCACAGCCACCTTCCCTCCATACTCAGACCAGAATGAGCTTCATTCCAATACTGACCTACGCATCAGTGAGTCCCAGGTCTTAGAGAATAAAGTTCTAACTGCTTAGCCTGGCTGACGAGTTCCTCCAGATCTGGCCCCACCTCCCCAGCCTGCCTTTTCTATACATCTGATCCTTCTCATCCAAACTCTGCTCAGCCACTTGCACCGCTGGCACTTCTGGGCTGGGTGGCTCTGATCTTCCAGGTCTTTGTGTTTCTTTCTTACCCAGTCTCTCTCATCTTCCATGTCTCATTCCAAGCATGTCCTGACCCATTCCCTCAGGTTGGAACTAGCTAGCGACCTCCTCCTGTGGTCAGGGCCAGTGTGCAACTGGGCTTCAGGAAGAGTGGGATCCAGGTGCTGGGACACTGTCAAGACTGACTTGCTCCATGTTCTTTGCTACTCTCAGCCACTCAGCTCCATTCACTTAGGGGCTTCCTTCACTTTGTGGGAAATAAGCCTGTCCAGGATTCACAGTGATGGAGTTTAGGACATACTACTTCAAAATATGGCTCCTTGGAATATTGAATATTTTAAACTGTTAGAATTAAAAAAAAAAAAAAACCCAAATGACGGAAGCAGGAAGGTCACTCTGACCCCTACCACCCTCATTCTCCTCCCCTAGAATAAATAAATCTCCCATGTGGAAGGTACCCTCCTGCCCCAGGAGGAAGGAAGACAGCCTCATCATCAGAGATAGGAATTTGGGGCTGAGAAACCCATACAAACAAACCTTGTTAAACCAACCCTTATCTTTCTAGCTACTTCTTCACCGTTTACCACCCCCGGCCCAGGCCTCTTGTCTTGTCAGTTCTTTGCACATGTATTATTGCTTTGTCTAAAAGGTATAAAAGCTCCCTGCCCTGGTCACTTCTTTGGGTCTTCATTCTCCTGGGAAGCTCCCGTGCACATGTAAAAATTCGATGAAATTTGCATTCTTCTCACCAATCTGTCCTGGTCAGTTTTCAGTTTATTTTTAGATCCAACCAGGGCCCTAACAGGGTGGAGGAAAAATTTTTCTTCCTCTACACCTGTCTTACTTCTTAAAGGCTCTGTCTTAGGAGGACTCATTGCTTTTCTCAACTTCAGTGTGAAAAGCCTTAGGGAAGATTTCTGACCGGCCTTGCTCGGGTCAGCTGACCACCTCTGACTCCATCACCCAGTGTCAATGGGACGGGTCATTATTATTACGGCAATGTTGTCTATTTATGTGTAGCTTTTTAATCAGTTGGCATACTAACTTATTTCTAATGACCTTGATACCAACTTACACAAGTGAATTCACCGTGGGCTGGTGAAGATGAAACTCCTCTCATCTTTCTATCTTTTCCACATGACCTGCCACCAGGTTAATTCACAGATGATCAATTTGCTGAATGGTCACTGTCAATCCACCACATTGACTGAAAAATTGCAATCAAAAGATAAAACTGGGTAGTTTTTTTTTTTTTTTTTTTTTTTTTTTTTTAAGCTGCCCCCGTGGCCTGTGGAAGTTCCCAGGCCAGGGATCTAACCCAAGCCACAGCAGCAACCTGAGCCACAGCAGTGATAATGCCAAATCCTTAACCTGCCGCATCACAGAACTCCAAAACTGGGTAGAATTAATTCACTGATTTTCTTTCTGTTTTTACAGAAGTATTTTAAGGAATATTCAATTTGGTTTTGCCTTTGCTCTCTGTTGCTAAAACCAGAGCCTGGAAAACAGAGACTAATTATGAGGGCAGAAAGTGGGGGTGGGGGGGAGAAAGGTCTCAGAGGAAAAGATGAAAAAATGAGGAATCATGAATGTATTTATAAGAACATATTCATAAGGCTATAGCCTTAAGATGATCTATGCATTGAACAAAAAAATTAACTCATTCAAAAATGTGTTCGAGAAAAATACATGCATAAAGACTATTCTTGAACATAAAGAATTCTGCTTGCTATATTCTTACGAATAAGTATATGTTAATGACAAGAGTATTGGTAGCAAGCTTCATATTCAAAATACACTTACTAACATATTTTCCTGAACCCCTTGGTCTCTCCCTGTCCCTGCCCCTAAGGCTTATTCATTGTTGCTTTGTTTCTTTAACCTAAATGACCTCAGGGCCATCAACTTTTCCTCCTAGATGTGCCTTCTTCTTATTATACGGGCACTACTTTTCCCACTTACCATATCTACACTAGTTTTCCTCCGGACTGGCTCCAGGTCAGACTGAGTGTTAAGGAAATACATGAGATAATAGGAAAAACATCCCCTTAAACTCACACCCTGTATTTCCACTAATCACCACCTTTATAATTACGATTAATGCTGTCGGATAGGTGTTCATTTTCTCAATAACTACCCTCACAGTGAGTTCAGGCTGTGCTTGCCACCTGACAAGCCCCCTCCCACTTTTCCCCCGAAATTTGCTACTAGCCTGGGGAGAAGTTTCTCCACCCAGGACCTGGAGCCCTTGGCAACTAAAAATGCCCTTCCGTCTTTGTGTTCCAACCCGTATCTGCGAGTGGGCAGCAGAAACCTCACATTGGACCTCATTTGAAATTGAGTGTTTGTACTACTGATATTTTAAAATTGTTTGGGAGGACTTGGGTCCTTTCACCTAGCTTGGCTGTAGTCCTAACATTTGCAGAATTGCTCGAGAGCAGTTTTATGTTAATCCCAGCAACACCATGTCTTGATGGCTTGAATTTGTGTGTAGACATTTTCCTCTTTATTAAATCACATCCTGGCATCATTGGACCTCCCTAGGGCAAATCCTATGACTTAATTAGATTTTTATTTAACCACAGAAAAGAAAAGCCTGTTACGTTTCCAGACAGTGTTTTCACCCGAGCTTGAAAGCATTCCCCGTCCTGGTTTAGAATCAGAGTGTGCTTTCGTCCCCTCTCCCCCAACCTCCTTGTATCCTTCTGACTTTGGTTGCTCAAGGCACATGTCAAAACTAGCCTTTAAAGACTGATTTAATCTTTGTCATAATTACATTGCTCAGAATTAAACCCTTGAGGCTTTAACGCTTGATTGTGTGGTTAAAAAAGCCACAAAGCTCCAGGAAGTAAAAAATACCTCTATTTAATATTTTAAAAAGAGTCTCGTGATAATCCGAGGAATTATGCGTGGGTTGAATGAGACAAATGTGGCTGATGTTTGGGCCGGTGGCTGACACGGGCGCTGAGTTGCTGCAGCTGAATGGTCCTGGCCTCCAGCAGGTGGGCTGGGCTCCTCAGGAAAGATGGGGAGAATTCTAGAAATCCAGCTTTGAATTTTTTGCTCCTCTTACACTCTTCATCAGCAAAATGTGGATTGTCACAGCTAATATTTACTGAGCGCTTACTCTGTGGCAGGTGCTATTTTAAGCACTTTAGTCATTCTGAGGTAGGGACAAAATTCACTCTGTCCATTTTAGAGGCAAGAAAAGTGAGGCCACCTTGAGGTGAAGTGATGGCCCACAGTTACCTGTCTAGTCTGTGGTGGAGCCTCTATTTGAACCCAGCCGTTGGGCTCCATAATTTACACTCTTAAGCCCAAACTGGACAGCATGTGCGCTATTACTCTCTTATTTTAGGAAGGAATTAAATGAGGGATTCTATAAGTGCTTTGTGAGCCCAGAAGCGACTTGCTGTTCTCAGGAGCCCCCCGCCCTGATGTCTCACACGGAGGGGTAGGGCGAGGCAGCTGATGGCCCCAGGGATTAGCCAGGTTCTGCTCCCACAGCTAAAGGACCTTCAGGAAACCATATACTCTCTCTGAGCCTCAGCCTCCAAGACTGTAAAATGGGTATAATGACTGTACATCCTTTTCAAGGCTACTGCGAGGTGGAAACAAGGCAACAAGTGTTGGCAGCACCAGGAAAAGGAGTAAAGGGCGGATATAGTTACTAACATCTACTGGGTGCTGAGCACGTGCAGGGCTGTGCCCCGAATTCATTACCTGGGGCATCTCATTCAAACTCAGGGAGCACCAGTGAGGACTGTCATATTTTACAGACGGGAAGCAGGCTCAGAGAGGGAGATGACTCACCCAGCGTCACACAGCCAAGCAGGGTCAGAACGTTTGAGCCCATGTCCTGAACCCCTGCACGCAGCTCCTACTACAGACCTCCCCAGGAGGTGGTTTCTCGAGCTCTCCCCTGGCCGCTCCGTGAAGTCTTTTGTATGACCACCTCTGGGGGCCCATCCAATTCCCCCAGTGCCTCCTCGAACTTGTATTTTTTTTTTTCTTTGTCTTTTTAAGGCCACACCTGCATCATATGGAAGTTCCCAGGCTAGAGGGTGAATGGGAGTTGCAGCTGCCAGCCTATACCGCAGCTCACAGCAATGCTGGATCCTTAACCCATTGAGCAAGGCCAGGGTTCAAACCCATGTCTTCATGGATACTAGTCAGGTTCCTTACCGCTGAGCCACAGTGGGAACTCTGTGTTTTGTTTTCTTTTTACAGCTCTACCTGCAGCATATGGAAGTTCCCAGGCTAGGGGTCGAATTGGAGCTGCAGCTGCTGGTCTGTACTACAGCATGGCAACACCAGATCTGAGCCATATCTGTGACCTACACCACAGCTTGCAGCAATGCAGGATCCTTTACCCACTGAGGGAGGCCAGGGATCGAACCCACATCCTTGTGGATGCTGTCGGGTTCTTAACCTGCTGAGCACAACGGAAACTCCCAAACTTGTATTTTGATTACAAGCTTGTTCCCAAGTGAAATGTGCCTCTTCAGCTGCCCTTCTCCCAGACCTGCCCCGTGTCTTCCATGAGACTTTAATTTTCAGGGTAGCTTTTTTTTTTTTCTTTTTCAGTGAATCTAGAAATACTGCTTTATTTCCTTTTCATGGTATAATCTATTCAAAATTAATATATATACCTCATCAACATCATTAAAGTTTGTTTCCTGAGTCACCCAACAGTTTTCAAGAGCATGTTTCTTTATATGCATCCACAGTATCTGAGATACATCACTTTTATTTTTTTATTTATTTTTATTATTTTTAAATTTTTTTTGTCTTTTTGCCTTTTCTAGGGCCACTCCTGCAGCATATGGAGGTTCCCAGGCTTGGGGTCTAATCAGAGCTGTAGCCACCGGCCTATGCCAGAGCCACAGCAACATGGGACCCAAGCCACATCTGCGACCCACACCACAGCTCACGGCAATGTTGGATCCTTAACCCACTGAGCAAGGCCAGAGATCGAACCCGCAACCTCATGGTTCCTAGTCAGATTCGTTAACCACTGCGCCACGACGGGAACTCCTATTTTTTTATTTTTTAATTGAAGTATAGCTGATGCATAATGTTGTGTTAGTTTCAGGTGCACAGCAAAGGGATTCAGTTCTACATACACAGCTGTTATATGCAGACATAAATTATGGACACACAAATATATGTGTGTATATATATATATATATATATATATATATAGACTTTTTCAGATTCTTTCCCCTTATGGGTTATTACAAAATGTTGGGGAGTTCCCTGGTGCCTCAGTGGGTTAAGGATCTGGCATTGTTGCTACTGTGGCTCAGGTCTCAGCTGTGGTGTGATTTTGATCCGTGGTCTGGGAAGTTCCACATGCTGTGGGTGTGGCCCCAAACAAACAAAAACAGAAACAGAATACTGAGTACAGTTCCCTGTGCTATACGGTAGGTCCTTGTTGGTTTATCTATTTTATATATAGTAGTATGTGTATGTTAACCCCAAGCTCCTAACTTATCCCTCCCCCACTACCCCTTTGGCAACCATAAGTTTGTGTTCTATGTCTTTGGGTCTATTTCTGTTCTGTACATAAGTTCATTTGTATCATTTTTTTTTTAAGATTCTGCATGTAAGTGATAACATGTGGTATTTGTCTTTTTCTGGCTAACTTCACTTAGTACGATAATCTCTAGGTCCATCTGTGCTGCTGCAAATAGCATTATTTCATTCTTTTTTGTGGCTGAGTAATATTCCATTGTGTATATGTACCACATCTTCTTCATGCATTCATCTGTCAGTGGGCATTTAGGTTGTTCCTATGTCTTGGCTGCTGTAAATATTGCTACTATGACCACTAGGGTGCAAGGAGCAGCTGTTTTTGAGGGGCGGCAGTGAGAGTATTTTCCTACCCTCCCATTTCCCCTATTCCTGCCTTGGGGTTTTGGCCCCGAACTCTGCCTATGCTGGGATGTTTGGGGTTAGTACTTCTGAGTGTCCGAGCACAGGGAGGCTGCTATGGGCACCAGACCTGGCTGTGGGTACAAGAAATAACTATGCAGGACAGGCTGAAGTCTCCCGCAGCTGAGAGTGCAGGTTATACTCCTGGAATTAATTCCGTGGATGTGATGCTTTAATGCTGCTAGACCACGGCTCAGGACTCCTGGGGGTGCGGCAAGGAGGCCGCTGGGCTGAATACCTTGAAGCTTGACCTGCCAGCCACAAGTCCTCTGCTGTTCTCAGGGACTGTTCTGCTCCCCTCCCCTTTTTTTTTCCGTCTTTTGTTTTTTTAGGACCACACCCATGGCATATAAAGTTCCCAGGCTAGGGGCGAATTGGAGCTGTAGCTGCCAGCCTACACCACAGCCACAGCAATGCAGGATCCAAACCACACCTGCGACCTATACCACAGCTCACGGCAACTCTGGATCCTTGACCCACTGAGCCAGGCCAGGGATCAGACCTGCATCTTCATGGATCCTAGTCGGGTTCGTTAACTGCTGAGCCATGAAGGGAACTCCTGTCCAGCTCTTTAAATGTCTCCTGGAAGGCAAGGCCCCCCTATTCTCTGCTCCCAGGTGGACTCCCTGCCCCGTGGATCTGTTTTAGCTCAAAGGCTGTTTTGAGCGAAAAAGAGGAAGGCGAATGAACATGGACCAAATTATTTCTTCCTCCTATAAAATCAAGGCTCTGCCTTCAAGGAATCAGAGGGAAACGGCAAAGGTCGAATTCAGAAAGCAGATATGAGACTGTCTCACTCCATCTCCAGGGAAAACTTTTTCCTGGCATCATATGCCCACTGGTGGGAACTAGCCTTGGGTGTTCCAGCTCTGCCCCTGCTCATGCTGCTTCAACTGGTTTTGGCAGCTGTCAAGTCTCCCTCATCTGGATGTAATTTAACTAGAAGCTACCAAATGCCGCAAAGAACAGAAGGATAAATCGCCATCCCCAGCTGGTCTCCTGGGGGCAGTTAGCACAGCAAGTGGAACCTGGCAGAGGAGAAACGCATTGCCTCCAAGTGAGAGTTGGACTCAGGAGTGGAGGAGAGGCTGGCTCTGGAGGAATTGGGAAGAGGGAGAGGTCAGTATGGGCTCGAAATGAGGAGAAGTGGTCCATTTTTGCCTAGGTTTTATAAAACAAACCGGATTTTAAAACATAAACATGGTTAAGGAGCCCCATATTTACCAGGCAGGGCTCAGCCTTGGCAAACCTGGCCTCTGACCGCAGCTCTTTTCTCCATTTTTATTACTGTGTCTACACAGTGTGGCTTTCTATTTTGAATGAATAGAAGAGATAGATCCGAAAGTTCTGGGAAGGAGTCCCTGTTGTGGCTCAGTGGGTTAAGAACCCGACTAGTGTCCATGAGAATTCGAGTTCGATCCCTGGCCTCCCTCAGTGGGTTTAAGGATCTGGTGTTGCTGTGAGCAGTGGTGAAGGTCACAGATGCGGCTTGGATCTGGTGTTGCTGTGGCTGTGGTGTAGGCCGGCAGCTGGAACTCCAATTTAACCCCTAGTCTGGGAACTTCCATTGCAAAACAAAACAAAACAAAAACCAGAAAGCAGACAAACAAAAAACCCAACAAAAAACAAAACAAGAAGCCAGAAAGTTCTGGGAAGCCCGATGGAGTCTGGTCCCTCTCTCGGGTGGTCATCAGTATCACAAGCACACCCTCCACCCAGAGGAAAAAGCACTGAGCCTGAGTCCTGGAGACCTGGACCATGGCCTTGCTGTGCTGCGGAGTGGCTGGGTGACCTTGGCCTGGTCTCAGTCTCCTCACCTGTAAAAGCCCCCTTTGCCCTGAATGCCGCATTTGTCTTTTTCCCTGGGCTCCTTGGGAAGCTCCTGGGTGCCCTGGATGGATTCTGTGGCAGCTGAGCTTGGTGAAGTAGAGCTGGTGACCCAGGGACGTGGTGTGCTCAGCAATAGGACACAAAATGCTGTCTGGGGTCCGAGGTGTGGGGATGAGAAATTTCCATTCGAAAGACTAGGACGAGGTTAGGGGAAGCTGAAGAGTTTAGGCCTTTCCAGGGCCTGATTCTTGGTCTGGGCTACTCAGAGGGGTTTTCCTAAATGGTACTGGTGTGCCTGCTCAGATGCAGAATGAGGACTGGGATTCTGAGCACCCAACAGAAGGCAAGATGGAGAAGCTTCTAGTACAGTGTTTCTCAAACTGGAACTTGCACACTGATTACTCAGGATCTTGTTGAAATGCAATTCTTTTTATTTATTTATTTTTGTCTTTTTAGGGCTGCACCCATGGCATATGGAGATTCCCAGGCTAGGGGTCACATTGGAGCTGTAGCAGCTGGCCTACACCACAGCCACAGCAACACCAGATCCAAGCCACGGCTGCAACCTACACCACAGCTCATGGCAACGCCAGATCCTTAACCCACTGATCGAGGCCAGGGATTGAACCTGTGTCCTCATGGATGCTAGTCCGATTTGTTTTCACTGAGCCATAATGAGAACTCCAGAAATGCAATTCTTTTAAAATATTTTTTTGGCTACACCGGAGACGTGCAGAAATTCCTGGGTCAGGGACTGGACCCGCACCACAGCAGTGACAATGCTGGATCCTTAACAGATAGGCCACCATGGAACCCCTAAAATGCAATTCTATTCAAGAGGTATGGCGTGGGATCCAAGAGTCTAACAAATCCCAAGTGATGCTGCTGCTGCTGGTCCACAGACCATACTTTGAGTGGCAAGACCCTAAAATACTTAACCTAGGTAAATAGACTAGTAAATAGAATTGAAAAAAGTAAAACAAAGAAATGACAACAAGAAGGTCTCAAGTCCTAATATTTTCCCAGGATTTTCAGCCGCTTGAACATTTGATTTATGTAGGAGTGTTTCTAGGAAAACAACTTATTACCTTGTGTCCCATGTACTTTGATAATGAGGAAACTTGCATAAGAAACATCTCAGGGAACTCTCTAGCCATGTTTAATTTTATGGGTTTGAGTTAAGGGGGAAAAGCCCAGCACATCCCATAATTGTGTTTTTGAAATTTATGATATGAAAGAAAAGTAGCTGGGGGAACAGTAGACAGACTATTACAATTAAAAAAAAATCTTGTATGCAAAAGCATCAGGGCTATCAACAGAGCCATCACACAGTTGGAAAATGCCTGCAGAGTGAGAAGGAATATGGAGACGTTTTGATTGGATGTGGTGGATCATGGGACTCAAAGAAAATGCAACTAACTAAATTCTGAAGCCTACTGCAATTACACAGGACGACTTTCCCCAACAGTTCAGCTTAAATCCTAGAGCTGAACTGTTGTGAGGGGTACACAGAGACTACACAATTTCCTTCAGGGAGTCTTATCCCAGGGAAGTTGGAATCCAAGGTCCTGAGGTTATTTCCTAGATATGAAAGGCAGCCGGACGTGTGGAGAGAAAACTAACGTGAGGCTGTAGAGCGATGTCCGGGTGCATCAGATAGAAGGTGAACCGTCTCTTATTAAGGAGGAACCCGGGACAAGTGGTGTTATTCAGGTGTGTGGACAGATAATGTCATCCAGGTGTGTACAGACCACTCATGTCATCCAGGTGTGTGCAGGCCACTGGTATCGTCCAGGTATGTTGCGAGATGAAGTCACCCAGGTGTGTCAGGCCACCGATGGCCTCCGGGTGTGTCAACACGACTGTCGCAGGATCACAGGCTCGGGCTCTGGACGATCAGAGCTTGTAGAGACCTTTGGGATTTGTCTAGTCCTCCTTCCCCAACCTGCTTTAGAGGTGAGGATACAGAGCTCCCCGAGTTGGGTAGGGCTTCCTCGGGGTGACTTGGGTAGTTATTGTCAGTGTGGGAATTTGTACCTAGTGTCCTGATTTTCAGGTCTGGGGATGAAAACCTTTCCCTTTAGACCTCTTTATTTTATTTTTTTCCTGTCTTTTGTCTTTTTACGGCTGTACCCACAGCATATGGAGGTTCCCAGGCTAGGGGTCGAATCGGAGCTCTAGCAGCTGGCCTACACCACAGCCACAGCAACTCGAGACCCAAGCCAAGTCTGCAAACTACATCACAGTTCACAGCAATGCCAGATCCTTAACCCACTGAGTGAGGCCAGGAATCGAACTCGCGTCCTCATGGATACTAGTAGGGTTCATTAAACACTGAGCCACAGCAGGAACTCTGACCTCTTTGTTTTATTTTTATTTTTTAATGGCTGCACCCGTGGCACACAGAATTCCCAGGCTAGGGGTCCAATCAGAGAAGCAACTGCCAGCCTAAGCTGCAGGAATGCCAGATCTCAGCTGCCTCTGTGAACTACGCTGCAGCGTGAAGTAACGCCGGATCCTTAACCCAATGAGCGAGGCCATGGATCAAACCCACAACCTCATGGCTACTAGCTGGATTCTTAACCCGCCGAGCCACAACAGGAACTCCGCCCCTTAGACCTCTGCAAGCTGTCCTCTCCTCCCCATAGCAGCTTGCTCCTCCTGGAGCCTGGCTGGTGGTGGTCCCAGCCTACCCTATGGACGCCACCTAGTCCAGGGGTTCAGTGGCTTCGATTTTGGCCTCAGACATTTTATTAGTCATGGGGTTATGAGCTTCACTGATGTTCCCCATGGGCACCTCGTCTTAACAACGCCTTGAAGTAGAGGTTCCTTTGCAGAGCCTAGAACCAGGCGGAAAGCAGCGCCTCGCTTAGGCTGATGCACTTTACGCTGGTCCTCCGGCAGGAGAACTCGTTCTTCCCAGCATCCGTCCCGAGGCCCTGGCTGGCAACGGGCTGCAGGAAGGGAAACCTGCGGGGAAGAGCAAGGCGGGGGGTGTGGGGGTGGTTCCGAACATCCGTGAAAAATGCTGTCTTCTTTCCACACGTTCCTGACCATTAGAAGAACTCGTGTCATATATAATGAGCTGTTACAATTCACGAAGCAAAAGAGAGGCCCCTGCAGCGCTGGTGAGTGTGAATTGGGTCATATCTCGTGACTTATAAATTTCCCTTTGATGAATGGCCTCTCAGAGAACTCTTTCCAAGAAGGCATATGGGAACATGCTTTTTATTTTATTTTATTTTGCTTTAGTTTCTCTGAATTTGAATCCTGACTTTTTACGAAATCACTAATGCATATAGAGCAGTGTAAGAATATTTTGGGCAGCTAGTAAAACTTTCTTGCTGACCATATGCTTTATTCTCAACCCAAATAAAAATATACAGAATCTTTTTTCCCAGCTTCATTGAGATAGAATGGACATTTAGCCTTGTGTAAGTTTCAGGTGTACAAGTGGATCTGATACCCTTATGTATTGCAAAATGCTTACCACTGTAGTGTTAGCTTACACCTTCATCACATCAAGTAATTAGCCTTTCTTTCTTGTGGTGCGAACATTTAAGATCTACCCTCTTAGCAACTGTTAAGTATATACTACAGTATTATGAACTATAATCACAATGTTACACATTAGAGCCTCAGAATTTTTTCATTTTATAGCTGGACGTGTGTTCTCTTTGACCAACATCTGGACCTTCTTTATTACAGTGAGATTTGTAATAGTAAAAATCGGCAAACCCCATATATGTCCATCAACACTCCTTTTCTCTGGGTTCAGACACACACATATAGAGAGGCACTTTTATAGGGAGTTCCCACTGTGGGTTAAGGACCCGATACTGTCTCCATGAGGATGCGTGTTCAGTGGGGGTTCTGGCCTTGCTCAGTGGGTTAAGGATCTGGCATTGCTGCAAGCTTCGGCGTAGGTCACAGATGCAGCTCCGGTCTGGTGTGGCTGTGGCTGTGGTGTAGGCTGGCAACTGCAGTTCTGATTCGACCCCTAGCCTGGGCACTTCTCTATGCCGCAGGTGTGGCCATAAAAAGAAAAGAAAAAGAACAATTATAACCTCTGAGGGAGGGAGTGGGATTGAGGGTGGAGGTTAAAGGGGATTTTTACGCTTCTTTGTTTCATGTCTATTAAGCAGGAGGATGTGTTCCAGTGCTACGTTAAAAATAATTTGAGGAGGGCGTTCCTGTCATGGCTCAGCGGTAACAAATCGGCTAGTATTCCTGAGGACGCGAGTTTGATCCCTGACCTTGCTCAGTGGGTTAAGGATCTGGCATGGCCGTGAGCTGTGGTGTAGGTTGCAGACATGGCTTAGATCCCACGTTGCTGTGGCTGTGGCGTAGGCTGGCCGCAGAAGCTTTGATTTGACCGGTTGCCTGGGAACTTCCAAATGCTGCAGGTGCAGCCCTAAAAAGCTAAATAATAATAACTAATAATTTGAAAAAGGTATGCTCTGGAGAAAGCACCAAGCTAGTACAATATAATCACCTTCCGATGTAAGGCGATCAGGAGGGCTGAAATCTGCTGCTGGGCTCCTGGGGCAGGAAGCCAGGCTGAATTTGGCAGCTGCTCCACAACCCTTGGCTGGCACCCCAGTCAGGTTTGGAGAAGTCAGGAGCCAGGTTTACCTAATGACAGATGTTAAGACAGTGGTTCTTACACCTTACAGTGCATCAGAATGACACGCAGCGCTTGTGATAAATTCATTTTCCCAGGTCTCACCATCAACAATTCTGATTTAATGCATCTGTCTTCTGGTCTAGTAATCTCCATTTTTTTAGACCTTTTTTTTTGGCTGTGCCCAAAGCATGTGGGAGATCAAACCTATGCCACAGCAGCAACCTGAGCCAAAGCAGTGACAATGCCAGGTCCTTAACCCTCTGAGCCACCAGGGAACTCCGCAGTCTGCATTTTTCATAGGTGCCAGAGTTGACTCTTTTTTTGGTTTTTTGTCTCGCCATAGCCACAGCAACGCCAGATCCAAGTCGCATCTGCAACCTATACCACGGCTCACGGCAACGCCAGATCCTTAACCCACTTAGTAAGGCCAGGGATCAAAACTGGAACCTCATGGTTTCTAGTCGGATTCGTTAACCACTGAGCCACGATGGGAACTCCCAGAGTTGATTCTGATGAAGGTGATCTTTGGGCCACACTTGGAGGAGAGCAGTACGTTTCTGTTACTCGACGTTTGCTGAGACACTGCTCCTGAGAGCCTCACGGATGAAAGCCAGGGCTGTTTCCCTGGTGACAAGGACCCACTTGCTAAGATAAAACATAGAGAGGACACACCATTCTAGACATTCTAACTGCCGGACTGCTGTCCCTGAAAATTGTGTGTGTGTGAGTGTGTGTGCACATATACTTCACTTGAAAAACACTGCAATGGCCTTTCCAGTTCTTCATTTTGTCTAAACAAAAAGGAAAAAAAAAAAAAAAAAGAAAAAAAACAAACAGGAAAAGGCCCATTAGATAGTAACACTAGAATTAACTTGGATGTGTCTAGGTAATAATTTAGAGGTGGACATAATGAGCTGTGGTTTGGTTCATCACTGTGTTTTGTCAGGAGACATGTATTAATGGAAATCCAAATGGGGGCTTCTGTAAGGTCAAGGTTCCCGTGTAAATGTGACCACAAAGAGCCCTTCACTGCTAAAGAGCATGCTGCAGATGCAAGATGATTTTTACCATCCGTAAAAGCCATTTCTAGTTGATAATGAAACAGGATAGGAATAAAAATGAGAAAGCAAATTGCCTTGTCCCTGCCTTTGGAGAAGAATGTAATAGAAATGGCTTCCAAGTGTTTTGTTTTGGTCTCCATATCTGTCTGTCTGTCTGTCCGTCCGTCTGTATGTCTATCTATCTATCTATCTGTCTATCTATCTACCTACCTACCTATCTATGCATCTGTGTATATTTTCTACTTCTAATAGACTAAGCTTAGATATGGCATCCCTGCTGCTAATATCTGACTATTGGTAAGGGTCCAATCAAAAGATTTTTAAAAAATGGGCTGGAATCCTGAATTGGGCATGTTGGTCAAGGCTTGTGTCTTTTAGGAGGGTCTTTGTATACCGTGTCACCAGAGAAGGTGACCTGGCTGGGACTGGGATTTTCAGGAAGGCAGTGAGGTCCAGGGAGGATTGCAATGAGGCTGCTTGTGACAAGAGACCCTAGATAAGTCAAGGGCGGGTACTAAAGCGCCCTAGAATGTTGCAGAGGGTGGAGAGATGGGGTCCGGCAACTCAGACAGTCTGAACCTCCCTCAACTCTGCTTAATCATATACCAATAGGCCACAGTGTCAGCATCATTCCCAGGCCTCTTGGGTTATGGTTAAAGATGTACATTTCAAAGTTAAACGATCAAAAGAGGGCATAAGACCTGAACAGGCATTTCTCCAAAGAAGATACACAGATGGCTAACAAGCACATGAAAAAATGCTCAATATCACAGATTATTGAGAAACGCAAATCCAAACTACTATGAAATACCACCTCACACCAGTCAGAATGGCCATCATTAACAAGTCAACAAATAACAAATGCTGAGAGGGTGTGGAGAAAGGGGTACCCTCCTTCACTGTTGGTGGGAATGTAAATTGGTAAAACCGTTATGGAAAACAGTATGGAGGTACCTTAGAAAACTAAATATAGAGCTACCCTATGACCCAGCTAGCCTACTCCTTGGCATATATCTGGACAAAACTTTCATTGAAAAAGATACATGCACCCATATGTTCATTGCAGCACTATTCACAATAGCCAAGACATGGAAACAACCTAAATGTCCATTGACAGATGAATGGATTAGGAAGATGGGGTACATATACACTATGGAATACTACTCAGCCATAAAAAGAACAAAATACTGCCATTTGCAGCCATGTGGATGGAACTAGAGACTCTCATAATAAGTGAAGTAAGTCAGAAAAAACAAATACCATATGATATCACTTATATCTGGAATCTAATACATGGCACAAATGAATGCTTCCACAGAAAAGAAACTCATGGACTTGGAGAACGGACTTGTGGTGGCCAAGGGGGATCGGGAGGGAGTGGGATGGACTGGGAGTTTAGGGGTAATAGAGACAAACTATTGCATTTGGACTGGTTAAGCAATGAGATCCTGTTGTATAGCACTGGGAACTGTATCTAGTCACTTGTGGTGGAACATGATGGAGGATAACGTGATAAAAAGAATGCATGTATATATATATGATTGGGTCACTTTGCTGTACAGGGGAAATTGGCAGAACACTGTAAATCAACTATAATGGAAAAAATAAAAATCTTTTAAAAAGAAAAAAAAAAAAAAGACAATCAAAAGGCGGCAGAAGGAGTTGTGCCATGTGGCAGTCTCTTCCAGTTTCAGCACCCCAGGGCCTGACAGGGCTGGAGGGACCACTGGGGACACGTCCCCTGGGAAGAAATTATGCTGAGCAGTGGCTGGGAAGGGAGGGGGCTGGATTCTGGACACAAGGCCTCAGCCTGAAGAACATTTTGATGCTTAGAAAGACATAACCAGCACTCACTTCTTACTTGTTTCTTGCCTCCTGAACACATGTAGAGATTTATAATGGGCCCTAAGTTGTTGTGCATGTTTGACTTAAACTAGGAAAGGGGACATGTTTAAGCAACATGTGCGATGTTGATATGGTAGAGTAACAAATGTTGTGAATGCTTTAGAGGCTCTTGTGCATTAAAATAAATATGATCTACAAGGGTAAACATGATTTTAATTTATGAAAGCAATGAGTAATTTCCCAGTGATCATTGTTTACTTTTCCTGGCAGGTGGTGGTAGTAGCATTTATCATGATCATACAACATGAGTTTTGTAGACTTCTCTCTTGTTTACTAGGCTGCCAAATTCTAGACAAGAATGTCCCCCCCCCTTTTTTAAAATGAGAGTTGCAATGTTTATTTCAGATTCTCTCTTGCTATTTTTTCTCTCTTGTTTGCCACACAGAAAAGTATGTGGTAATTCCTGGGCCAGGGATTGAACCTACACCGTGTCGCAGCCAGCAGAACCACAGTGGTAAGCATGCAGGACTCTCAACCCATTAAGCCATCAGAGCACTCTCAATAATACCCTTTTTTTAAGGGGGATGGTTTCTGATTCTTCTTAATATATCTCACCCTGGGAGTTCCTGTTGTGGCTCAGTGGAAACGAATCTGACTAGCATCCATGAGGACACAGGTTCGATCCCTGGCCTCAGTCAGTGGGTTAAGGATCCAGCGTTGCCTCAGCTGTGGTGTAGGTCGCAGACGCGGCTCGGATCTGGTGTTACTATGGTTGTGGTGTATGTAGGCCAGTGGCTATAGCTCTGATTCAGTCTCTGGCCTGGGAACCTCCATAAGCCTCTAGTGCAGTTCCCCCCCCTCAAAAAAAAAAAAAAAAAAAAAAGGGATAAAATATATCACACCCTGGCCTTTGCATGCCTGATAAACCAGGGTGAAATGAAGGAACACATTTAGACTAAAAAACATCAAATTTCTCTTTGCTACAAATACCTATTTCCTGGAAAAACATTCAAGTAGAAGAATTGGAAACTGCACCCCCAGAAACCCTCTTATAAGAGACAGCAACATAAGACAGGACAAAAATTTACCCAAGAGTAACTCCCATTATTGTGAGCCAGCTTTGTACCAGTTGTTCACCCATATTGACCTTTTCAACCTTCTTCAGAGGGGGGCATTTATGAATTTCTTATATTTTCCAAAACGGGGGTTCTTCCAAAATTAGGATAACTCGCATTTAGTAGTGGCAGAGCTTTACACAAGCCTAAGAGCTGTATGCTTCTTATTTGGGCTTTCAGACCACGTCTCTTCTCCCTTTAGCAATCATCTTACGTTTATCTTAGGGTTTTCTTTTTTCTTAAATGTCATTTTTCTCCATTTGCCCTGTTGCTATTTTAGGAAGCAGTGAGGGAACAATCTGAGAAATGCAATGTTTTTGAAACACAATTCTTGGGAAGGCTGGTAGCATTCCCAAGCAGAGGCTTTTGTGAAAAAAAAAAAAAAAAATTTTTTTTTTTTGGCCTCGCCTATGGCATGTCGAAGTTCCTAGGCCAAGGATGGAGCCCAAACCTGCACCACAGCTGTAACCAGAGCCACAGCAATGACAACACCAGATCCTTAGCCCGCTGAACCTTGAGGGAACTCCTACATTGTGAATTTTAAAAGTGGAAGGCACTGCTCCTTAACCAGGAGTGACTTTTCCCCCACCTCCACTGCAGGAGATATTTGGCAAAACATTTTTGATTGTCACAACTAAGTATATGTACTACTGGCATCTAGCGGGTAGAGGCCAGGAATACTGCTACATATCCCATAGTGCATAGGACTGCTTCTGCCCATCGCAGTATCATCCTGCCCCAAATGTCACTAGTGCCAAGGGTAAGAAACCTCTGTGTAAGGTGTATATCTTTGGAAGCTATTTTTTTTTTTGGGGGGGGGATGGTTATTTCTCATAAACTGGATACAGTTAATTACATATATTAGGGTAAAATAAATGCAATGCTTTTACATCTTTCATTCTCTCTTGTTTTTCTCTGCTGCTTTCATTCAAAATGAGAAGCAGAGAAGCAATTTAAGAGACCGTGTGGGTCTCCTTATAGTTTTGGTCTTTAAAAATCAGTCTCACTGCCACTCGAGACTGATAACAGGGTAGAATGAACATTTATTATAACTCGTGGCTGCTCATCATCTGCTCACATTTGGGGACATTCCTCTTCATCTTCCCCAAGTAGAAGTCAGAACCCCAATTCCCAGCATCCTTTGCAAATAGAACCCAGGTATGGGATCTGGGCTCTGCCACTCAGATACACCTGAGTGAAACTTTCTTCAGTGAACTCTGAAGGAGTTCCCATTGTGGCTCAGTGAGTTAAGAATCGGATATAGTGTCCGTGAGGATTGGGTTTGATCCCTGGCCTGGTTCAGTGGGTAAAAGGATCCAGCATTGCCTCAAGCTGTGGTGTAGGTCACAGATGTGGCTTCAGTCTGGTGTTGCTGTGGCTGTGGCATAGAACGGCAGCTGCAGCTCCGATTAGATCCCTACCCTGGGAACTTCCCTATGCTGCAGGCACAGGGCCCTAAAAAGAAAAAATCAAAAAATTTTAAAAAATAAACAAAGAGAAATGAATGATCCGAGGACCCCGGGGAGATGGGGACCCCATTTTGTGGAACACCGAGGCTGCAGAGGTACCTGGCTTTTGGGAACTGTGATGGCTACAAGATTGAGTTCCTGATGCAGAATGGCGTTGGTGGAGGTGACAGCACTGGTGGCAAAATTTCATGTGAGGTGTGTGGGTAGAGGTTTCTACATCGAGGGTTTTTTTAGAAGCTGAGTCTTGAGGCTGATCGCCCAGTCTTCCTAGACATCATGGATGTGAGCTGCCATTCTTTGCTACTTAAAGCAGCCAGAGTGGGTTCTATTGTTTGCAAGGAAGAACTCCAAACGATGCACAAGCTTTATCAGTGGCGAAGTTTTTTAAAATCTAAAAAAAGCTTCCTTTCCTTTGGTAGCATTGAGAGTATTCAGTTTAGAACAAAAGGCTGAAGGTCCTCCTTTCTTTCCAGGCTCTAGGTGGGGGGGCTTTGGAACTTTTGGTGACTGGTAAAAGGCCAGACGGTGGGAGATCACATCAGGCAGCTCTTCCCCGAGGGAACTGGGAAGCATCAACTCTAAGCCTAAAAGAGGTAAAAGAGAACCGGAAGGGTGGAGGGCAACCTTCCAACCACAGCGGAAAGCAAGGCGTTTAACACTTTTTTTGCCGTGACAAAAACTCCGCTTAGAGAAGCCCTTTGTGTTTTATTCCAACAAATCACCTTTTCAATGTGTGATGGGGGGCGAGGGCTTTGTGTTTGAAAACGTCTTTTGTATTTATTTCATTAGTGTTTGAATAATAAAGACACCTGTCCAGAAATGGGTGTAGGGACAGACCAGACAGGATTGATGCAAATATGGCCATCAAAACAGAGCTGGTGTGCACGTCTCTGTTCTTAATACCCTGACTGCCAGCTCAAGGTCTTAGTCCCTTATTTCTAGTTGAGTTCATATTTTATGTACAAACATTAGTACATACATACTTTATGTACAAACCATTAAAAAAAAAGAAGAAAATGAAAAATAAGAAGAAATTATTTAAAGAAACAGCTATAATGAGATATGTAAGTCTGAAAAGGGTTGGAAATCAGGAGCTCCAGAAATTGCTAATTTATGAAAGCCACAGGGCTTTTCAGTTTTAAGATTGCATATTCTAGAATAGCAGCACCCTGGGATAATTTTCATAGTTCCTTCAGCTAGCTGACTCTATTTCTAGAAGATCGTGCCTCAGACTGTGAGGTCTTTGAGGGCAAAGAGTATGCCTTACTCATCTTTCTCTCACTCAGTGCACCTTGTCACAAAATAGATGATTTGCAAATTGTTGTTGAATCAGCAGGTTATATCATTCCCTTTTCTCATGCAGCAGGGAAGAATCTCCTACCACATTCCACCCTTCACATTTTTCTGGGGGGCTTACCCACTGCTCATCTGGGGACATAGCCTGACTCCAGGTCTTTTTTTTTTTTTTGTCTTCTTAGGGCCACACCCGGGGCATATGGAAGTTCCCAGGCTAGGGGTCCAATCAAAACTGTAGTTGCCGGCCTACCCCAGAGACACAGCAACGTGGGATCTGAGCTGTGTCTGTGACCTACACCGCCGTTCACAGCAATGCCAGATCCTTAACCCACTGAGTGAGGCCAGGGATTCAACCCGCATCCTCATGGATGCTAGTTTGGTTCTCTAACCACTGAGCCATGACGAGAACTCCTAGCCTAACTTCTGAATCGTGGAAGGTAGAGAGAAGACAAAACTTTGTTAGTTAGTTACGATTATGTAATTATCAGGAATTTATCTACACTATGAAAGGAAGGTGCATTTGTCTTGCGGATGTTCTACTCTGAGGTCATGCTCTTGCAGTAGCTGCCCAGCAGCCCAGCAGCCTCATTGTATCAGTTCTAGCAGCTCTGGAACTGGAGTGGGAACAGGCAGGGCTGTAATTGTGGAAGCAAGTTTACAGAAGCAGATGGGTGGGGGAGGGGTGGTTGGGGCAGTTGGCTGGACTTTGCTTCGTCATCATGGCCGGGGGTCTCTCCTTTCTACCTTCTGTATTTTCTCCTGCAATGCCAACCAGGATCACCAATGGCGATAGAGCTTCTCTGGGACCTGTCTAAAATCTGCCTCAAATAAGTATGGCCTGATAGGTGACTAGTGAGAAAAACTAAGGACTGCCTTATATGATCCTCTGAACTCTACACACATGCGAGATCATCTAATAGTAAGTTTTCTTTCTAGAAAGTTTCTCTGCCTTCTCATCCTTCCAGAGCAAAGGGTGTAGTTAAAAGCTGTCACACAAGTTTGGCTAGAGAAAGCCCAGAGGTTGTCTAGGCCTCCAAGCCCAAGAGTGGGGACCCATGATGGAGTCTAAAATGAGGCAGGCAGATGTATGCCCCATGTGCCACCTCAGAGATGATGCCAGGGAACACAAGGCCACTTGGAGCTCCCTTTTGATTTTTGTTGGGCTGAGAAGAAAAGTCCAACCAAAGAAAGATAATATCTCGTCGGAATAATAGCATTTAAGCCTCCACTTTATGTGTGGGCAAAGCTGGGCCGAAGAGTTAAAAAACTAGCGGTGTGTGCATGTAGGAGCTGGAGGCGATAATTAGCATGTCTGGAGTCTGAGATGAAAAATCACTTTCCCAGAGTTGTCTAAGGGAAGCACACGGGGTATTCTTCACCTTCCTGTGTGATGCCACCGTGTCACTTTTCACACTGCCTGTCGCAGGCTCTTCTCTTCCATAGGTGGCCAGTGTGCCATGCCGAGTTGGCTCAGTCTGAAGAGCTGGTGAATGCCTAACTCTTGGAACACACACAGGACAGGCTTAGAAGACAAAATTCATGTCTGGAGGAGCACCTACTCTGTTATTGCCTGGGGCTTAAACAAGTTTCAAAAACTATGCTCTCCCCACTAGTAATTAAAAAAATGATCTCTAGTGGTTTCTCTTAAGTTTGGGCTGACTACTCGGTATCAGCAGGAATTTAGCCATCACAAAAATCTTCAGAACTCTTAAGCAGACTTCTCAGGCTCCTAAATGCAGTCTTTACTTCAGTTGTCCCTGTCTTCTCTTTTCTACATAGGGTTGCCTAATGTTATCCTAAAGCGTCATACCATCCCTGAGTTTCATACAGCCCAAAGTTTTTCTCCTACATGGAATTTTAGCCAGGGACATTTTGGGTGAGGTAGGAAGATTTGTTCAACTTAAGCACAATAAAAGTAGAGTCGTAACCAAATTTGTTGGAGTTTCCTTTAATAAGCCACGGAGGGGGATGGGTTACCTATATTTATTCAACCATGTGGTAACCCATTTGTATTTTCAGTTCATACAGATGCATTTGTCATGTATTCAGAGGCAGTAAAGTACAGTAGTAGCGTGTTTGGCTGCAGAATCAGGCAATCTAAGTTATGATTCCAGCCCCACTGCTTATTAGTTGTGCCACAGTGGGTAGTTACTTAGCTTTGAAGAGCCAGTTTCCTCATTTGTAAAATGGGAATAACAGTTTTGAAGAGATCAAGTGAGATAATGTGTCTGAAATACTCAGCACAGTGCCTGGCATGTAAAAGCTCTATTTTTATCCATGCAATCCAAAAGTTCATTTATTCAGTATCTGCAAGAGAGGGGACAATGAAGCTCCACCTTCTGGGAGAAGGAAATAAAAGGTGAAAGGAGGAGATAGCTTCAAAGAAAGGACACTAGAGACTCCTTCTGGCCTCCTCCCACGTGATCCATGTTAATTTGCATTTCAGTGACAACTTAATACTACTGAAGAGTTTAGGTAACTTTTAAGCTTTTCAATTGCTTGTTACTTTTGTTGTCCTGGTGGAAATCCTGCAATTGTGCCTCTATCTATCTATCTATCTATCTATCTATCTATCTATCTATCTACCTATCTATCTACCTATCCCTAAAATGTGGTGAGGAGGCCTAAGGGTGTTTATTCAAGGACGGAGAGAGTATAGAACTCATATTCCATACTGGTATTGTCAGGCATATAAGGAATAAAGCATGGTAGCTGAGAAAGAGTAGCGAAGTAGTGGGGACCAAGTAATGAAGTGTGTCTGTCTAGGGTAACTGGCACGAAGGCTGCGTTTTCTGACCAAGGGAGATAAAAGGCAGCGCCGTCGTTGGCACTAAGTGCGGTTACCCACTGCAGGAGCACTTTACCACCCTCTGACGCCGCTTCCCTCCCCCAAGACCTCGGCTAATCTGCCTTCACTCCACCCTACTGCTCTTGGAGTCAAGGAGCAGGCTAGCGAGGCAGCCCTTTGGATGAGGTCAGGTCCCTTTTCCTAATACAGCGAACACGGAAAGGGACTGAACCCCCCAGGAGTCCGCTCCCAGGCACGCAAGCGCAGCGCAGTCCCGTCCCACAAGGAGCTGTCCGTGGTGCTGAACCATTTCTTCGGCTTAGGCAGACACGCGACTCCGCAAACGCGTCTCCAGCATAGAGGAAGAGTTCATTGGGTTCCTGGGAGCGCTAGGAACCCAAGGTCTGCGGCGAGCTCTGACCTCTAAAATTTTAATCCTTGACAGAGCCCCCTATGCGACTCTGTAAATCCAAGCTTGGACTCTATGCAGGATCCAGCGCTTAAGGACGTGTCCCTCATTTCTCCCTGACGTCCCGTAGTGAATCTCAATCCCCCGCCCCATTTCCTCCCCTGCTCCTTCCTTATTGACAAGGCGCCAGGTCGTCCCGAGAGCCTGGTGCTTCACGCCCCTCCTCTCCCTACTCCACTGCACTCTCCTCGGGAGCGGGGCTCTCCCAGGGCGCAAGCTCCGGTAGTCGAGATTCACCGTCGCCCCTCTGGTCCAGGTTTCCAACCCCTCCTTCCTTGTCTGTTTCCATCCTCCCCTCTAGTTCTCTAAGCACCGAGTCGGGAGTGGCGTGCTCCGCCCCTGTTTTCCATTCAAGGGCGTGCTGGAGTGGGGGCGGGGCAAAGGGGAGGGGCTCCCAGTCCCTAGCAAAAGCTGCGAGCCCACCGGGAACTCTTGACTCTGTTCAGCTCGCGGAGAAGCGAGAAACCTGCACCGCCTTCTTGGGTGGAGAACCTCCAGGGGACAACCACGATTCTGCCTCTCCTTTTCCAGACCGCTTTCCCGCTCGCCAAGCCCCACTCACCAGGTAAGACTGGGCTCCTGGGTCTGCTGTGTAGACTGTGAGAGCTCTAAATTGAGTAGAAGGCATTTAAATAACCTGTACACATCTAACCGTGCATAGATTTAATTTTACAGAGGTGGGGTGAAAGCACTTTTAAGTTTATTGTTTATTGTGGCCAATTATGCCAAAGGGGATATTTGGGTAATTAAGGTGGGAGGGGCGGTTGGCGTAGGAGAGGGCGGATGGAGAATGGGAGGTGACAGACTTTGATTCTCTTTGGACAGGTGGCCATGGCCTCATTGCCGACTCAGGATCCCGGGGGCCCTGACTTATTTTCTGGGCTGCCGCCGGCAGCCTCGACTCTAGCCAACCACAGCGCAGAGGCCTTAGTGGGCAATGACTCCGCGGCTGGTCCAGGCGCTCAGGCCATTACGCCGTTCCAGAGCCTGCAGCTAGTGCATCAGCTAAAGGGGCTGATTGTGCTGCTCTACAGCATCGTGGTGATCGTGGGGCTGGTGGGCAACTGCCTGCTGGTGCTGGTGATCGCACGGGTGCGTCGGCTACACAACGTGACCAACTTTCTCATCGGTAATCTGGCCTTGTCGGACGTGCTCATGTGCGCCGCCTGCGTGCCGCTCACGCTGGCCTACGCTTTCGAACCACGCGGCTGGGTGTTCGGCGGCGGCCTCTGCCACCTGGTCTTCTTCCTGCAGCCCGTCACCGTCTATGTGTCGGTGTTCACGCTCACCACCATCGCGGTGGACCGATACGTTGTGCTGGTGCACCCGCTGCGCCGGCGCATCTCTCTGCGCCTCAGCGCCTACGCTGTGCTGGCCATCTGGGCGCTGTCCGCGGTGCTGGCGCTGCCGGCCGCCTTGCACACCTACCACGTCGAGCTCAAGCCGCACCGTGTGCGCCTCTGCGAGGAGTTCTGGGGGTCCCAGGAGCGCCAACGCCAGCTCTACGCTTGGGGGCTGCTCCTTGTCACCTACCTGCTCCCCCTGCTGGTCATCCTACTGTCTTATGTCCGGGTGTCGGTAAAGCTCCGGAACCGCGTGGTGCCTGGCTGCGTGACGCAGAGCCAGGCTGACTGGGACCGCGCGCGACGCCGCCGCACCTTCTGCCTGCTGGTGGTAGTTGTGGTGGTGTTCGCCGTCTGCTGGCTGCCGCTGCACGTCTTCAACCTGCTGCGGGACCTCGACCCGCGCGCCATAGACCCCTATGCCTTTGGGTTAGTGCAGCTGCTCTGCCACTGGCTAGCTATGAGCTCGGTCTGCTACAACCCCTTCATCTATGCCTGGTTGCACGACAGCTTTCGCGAGGAGCTACGCAAGCTATTGCTGACCTGGCCTCGCAAGGTTGCACCACATGGCCAGAGCATGACAGTCAGTGTGGTCATCTGACGTCACTGCACCGGGTCTTGGTTGGGGAGGTTCAAGTCCCCTGGTCCCTGAGGGTGCTCACCCGGAGGCAAGACTGGAGAGCTTATTCCAGACCTAAGCTAATTCTAAACCATTTCCTGGCAAAATGTCCAGCTGTCTTGGCTTGTCGTTGTGGTTCTGTAAAATATTAAGCAGACTTTGGTGAGAGTCTTGAGCTTTGCTTGGAGGAGGCCGGGAGAGAAAATGTGGATTATTATTTCCTTCTTATGTCCTTAAAGGCCAGACAAAGCTCTTTCTCCTGATTCAGAGCAGTATTTCAGAACCATGGCTATTTTCCTGCTTTCCTTTCTGCTTGCTCAAAGGGGAGATGGAGGAACAATGAGGATGGGATTTTAAATGACTCTTGGGGTTGGTAAGGCTTTTCAAGTTGCCTTTTAGAAGGGGCTCAGCTGAAATGGAATATCTGATATTGCTTACTGCACTTGAACTCATTAATTTCCTTGATTCCAGGGAACTACGCATTAGAAATCTACATCTAAGATTTCAGCATTTCTGGAATAAAAGCTTTATATGACAAAATGCTTTAATTTAATTAAATTATTATTATTATTATTTTGTCTTTTTGCCATTTCTTGGGCTGCTCCTGCGGCATACGGAGGTTCCCAGGCTAGGGGTCGAATCGGAGCTGTAGCCACAGGCCTACGCCAGAGCCACAGCAACTTGGGATCCGAGCCTCATCTGCAACCTACACCACAGCTCACAGCAACGCCAGCTCCTTAACCCACTGAGCAAGGCCAGGGATTGAACCTGCAACCTCATTGTTCTTAGTCAGATTCGTTAACCACTGTGCCATGACGGGAACTCCCCAAAACGCTTTAATTTTAAATACACTTGAATGTATAGTAGAAAAACACTAACCAACTTTCAAAAGGTTTTGCTATTGTTTTCCCTCTTCCTGATCCTGAATTTCTACTTGAAAATGATGAGACGAATTCGTTGATGAAGCGATAGATACATAGGGATAAAGAGGAAAAGGTTCACATAAGTTAAGGGGATATAGGACTTGGTAGGACAGACCTCCTATCTGTGTGTATGTTTTGTATGTACATCCGGTGTTTGCCACAAGGAAAACACTCAAATATTTGGTTTTCTGAATACTCAGTGTAAGATGTGTGCCATAGCATTCTCTTGCATCCTCTGATTGATCTCACATCAGATCACAGCTGTCAACTGACTGCTCAGCACCTGTTCTGTCCTGACACCCTTGGAACCTTATCAGCCCAGAACACAAGGACTGGGAGAAGTTTATTTAAGGCCAGAAGAGAAAAATAAACAGCCACCTACAGGAGGCAGAGATCAAACATTTAATTCCTTCCAGGGTTAAGGAAACAGGTGAAGCCTCTTGGGCCATGATATCTGGCTGTTAATCCTTTCTTTAATATCCCAAGAGCTCTTTAAATGAGGACAAGTGCCCTGGGACAAGGGTTTCCACACTGATGTTCGAATATTGACCGTGGCTGTGAAGGCAGGAATCTTGGGAAATGATACATGATATGTAACTGTCGGATTAGCCCTTGTGGCCCATAGGCAATGGACTGGTGTCTGCAGTCGTTCAGTTATCAACTGGAAGATTCTAGTACTTGCCCCAGTTCACTAAATAACAGAATCAGTGTTCCCCCACTTCTCCCTTTCTCCTGCTGTCAATGGGCTCATTTGCTCATTAAAGTGTACCCTGAAAGGAAGGGAAAGGGGATGATTCGGGGATGACAAGTATTAAATCCTATTATTCTGATATCAATAGCCACAATGGAACCATGGATGGTTCCATTCATGGTTGGGCTATTAGCATTGCGAGTCTTTAGTACTTATATAACTAGGCTTTTCACAGCATGGGGAAGGCCCGGAAAAGGCGGGAGAAAGGAAAACAGGTTAATTTGGAAGATGCAAGTTACCTCTGAATTCACTATAACTAACTTTCAGTTTCATTCATGGATGTGGAGGACAAAGAGCCTGTGCTCTAATAATGTGGCCCATTTGGAGCATTATGGCCCTCCCTCGCCCAGGTGAGCGCATCTTCTATTACCCCAGGGGCTAGTGCCTGTGCTTCACACAGTGCTATTGTTCCTGGAGACCCATGGACAGACACTTCTTATTTCCTCAGATCATTCTTTGGATGAGTATGTGTGGAGAGTGGAAAGGGTGAATTTGCTGGGAAGGGATCTGATCAATTGTGGTTTCTTCATTGGAGGGTTTAAGTCACTGGGTCTCAGCCCTGGTTGCTTCTGGAATTAGCTGGGGAGCTTTCAAAAGCCATTAATGCTTAGGCCCGATCCCCAGAGAGTCTAAAGATGGGGATTGGGCAGCTTTGGGAATACTCTATTAGCCTTCAGACAATACCTGATCACATAGAGGCAAATCCTCTAATCAGTCTATGTAGGTATCCCTTTAACAATTTGCTTACACATTTCCCATTCATAAGGCTCCATATGAGTCCCAACAGTTTTTTTTTTTAAGAACTGTCATTCAACTTTAGATCAACTTTGTTATAAAATTGTACACCACGAATTACTCCAAATCCTGGTTTCCAGCATGTTAAAAAATTGAAACGGTCTCTGATTACTTGATTTAGGTCAATTGCGAGAAGAAAGTGTCCCCATTAATAGAAAATCTCCCACCAGTTTCTATCATGCCTATAACCTAAACATTTTTAACATTTATGAAGACTTTATGGAGATCCTAAAAAGTTGGAGAATAATGATGTATTTACAAACATCTTTGTGATTTATGCAAATTGGCAACTGAACAGCAACTAATTAATTCTTATCCTATCTGAACTCTACTTGGGACTCATTTGACTATAAAACAAACTGACCAGGAGTTCCCTGGTGGCACAGCAGGTTAAGGATCGGGTGTTGTCACTGCTGTGGCTTGGGTCGCAGCTGTGGTTCAGGTTCAGTCCCTGGCCTGGGAACTTCCCCATGTTGCAGGCACAGCCAAAAATAAAACAAAAAAACAAAAACCAAACTGACCAAAACAAATCTCTCAGAAGTGAGTCCTAGAGAAATCCACATAGAGTTGAGGGAGAACTTTTAATTTACTACAGTAGTTCATTTTCGTTAACACCACGCAGCCAGTCCTTTTCCTGCAAGGAGTTGTAAGGCTGGGAACAGAGCCAGCCTGATACTTGGCAGCAGCCCTTTCTGAAGCTGATGGCAGGTTCTGTAATCCTCTTTGCAAGCATTGTCCCTAAGTCTTAATTTTGGCAGCCAACCCATAGATTTATCTCACTAAATCGGCTGGGGAGTGTTTCAATATATGTTGGCAGCCGTTACCTGGAAATAGCAACTGTGAGAGATGCTAAGGTAACTATTCCAATTGGAGTAACCTTCTTGAATTTTTGTTCTTGTGGATTTTCAGCCTGCTTTTCTACTGGGGGGTGCTAAGTTCCAGATTTATGTTCTCAGGTAGGCTAGTGCACCACCTCTGTCCTGTGACTCGCATTCCTAAACATCTAGTGGTCTCACAGATGCAAAGCGTGGAGCTGATATCAAGGAGATTCAGGCAAGAGTGTGGCTATAGGTCTGGGAGCAAACCCAGGGTCTGTCCCCTCAGATGAGAGGTCAGGAGCAGCTTTATTCCCCATTGTAGGTCACTGATTGTTTTCCCTTCATGCGTTGATATCTTTGTAATGTGTGTAAGATGTGTTTGTGGCTGACTCACTATGTGAAGCTCTTCAGGCTTCAGGCTTGGGGCTTGCACTGTGTTTCACGCATTGTGGGTTCACAATAAACATTAATTAATAGAACAGTCTCCAGCCATCGGATTGGATTAATAAACCTTTCCAGACACACACACAGTGTACCCACAAAACCTCAGGATGGACAGGATCAAAGCAAAGATAAATCATTCCAAGGAAAACATGCCTTTCATTCTAGACTTGTCAATTCCAGCTAATTCCAGGAATGAACTATTCATTTGGGGCCTTCTGTGACCCCCTGGTTCCAACTTCAGTAATGGTGGCATTTCAGTATCTGGCACCAAGGTCCTGCTTCACTAAGATTGCGTATGTCTAAATCCACAGGTCCATCAAAGGGAGAGTAGAGAATGTTATGCTCAGTTTCTACATCATAAATCTGAATCATTATTTAAATGTTAACATTTAAGCACCCACTTCCACATAGAACCTGAGAGATTAAAAAAACATCCAACACACGGGTCTATAAACAAAATTTGATCATCTAGATTCTAAAATATTCATGACACCATCATAAACAAGATTTTCTGGTACATTTAAAATGGATTTATGCACTATGCACACCTGCACACATTCCCAGGGATCTTTTTTTTTTTTTTTTCCAAAATGAGATGAGCTAGCATACAAATGTTGGAGATGTAAAATATTGAAATGTAAAATATTTGGATGGAGGAGGGTTGCAATCTTGATTTGTTAAAAGGCTACCCATTCCTAATCAGTCTTTGGAAGCAAAAGGCCTTATTTTGAAAATGGAATGTCCACACTTCTAACAGGTTAATCGTTCTTTGTTTTCTAAGTTAATTCCTCTTCATTTATCACTGTTTCTCTATTCTGCCCTTTTTTTCCTGCTACTTTTCCATATTATCTATAAAAACCTCTGATCTGAAACTCCCTGCACCCCTGAGAGGGGAAGGGCGGTGGGATTCAGGCTTCCATCTTCTGGTGAATCACGGGGAGAGACCCTTGCAAAGGGCAGGAGGTGCCAAATAAGTTAAGGGCTGTTGCTCGTTGAATTTCCTGCCCACTGTGGGGTCTTGGAGCTCACATGATTAATGTTTCACAGACGAGTGCCAGGCAGAGGTGGATAACAGGAGTTTGCGCAGAATCTCCGCAGGGCCCTTGACGTGATAAATCTCATACAGAGCTCTCAAGAGGGGCCTAACAACCAAAGGTCAACTGTGTTTCATTTTGATGTTTGGTGCTGTAGCGAGGAGACCTGAGCCAGAAAAAGCAAAGGACAAACAGTCTCCTCTTTAAGGCCTCCCTTGCCTCCCTCCGGTCTCAAAAAATCCTCGTCTTGACTTGCTGATGACTAAATACACCAGCCCCGGCTCTCCACTCTTCTCTCCGGAATGGCCTCTAATGATGCACGGAAAGCTACGCTTTTTTTCTCGACCACACATACTCACTTATTGCCAAGTGATGAACACCATCCTTTGAGCTGGTAAAATTAAATAAAAACTCCAGGCCTGAGCTCAGGGTGAGAAGCCAGGTGCTGAATTTCTTCCCTAGCCCAGAACACTGCAATCACCCTTGGGTCTCCAACCCAGGAGGCCCGTCCAGTCACCTGCAGGGGAGGCACGGTGCTGCAGCATAACAGGTCCCAGGGCAGTCAGATGAGGGCCTTGGCCATGCAGGCTGTGTGAAGCCCATCCTGCTGAGGTTGCTGCCCGTCGTAGGGCAAATCGGGGGGCACACGGACCTCCTCATTATTATGAAGTCCCAAGAGCCATCACAGGTGGAAAACGGGAGCGCTTGCAAGTGCTTTCAACTGCTATAATTGTTTCTTTAGGACAAACCTCTGTTTATCCCTATTTCCTTCTCACCTCAGTCTCCTCCAGCAACCCCCCGTTTCTTCCTGTGATAGAATTACAAAGCTTCTGGGTATTTCCACAAAAAACGTTATTTTCTGGCATCTGGAGTCTTTTAAAAGCTTAGAGTGAGTCTAATAATAAGCAATCTCCACATGCATTTAGCTGAGCCAAAGCCAACAAACCTGGCCAGAAGGCACTGTCTTTTTGCCTGACCTGGCTTCATCAGGGGCTTTTTGCCCAGCACAGCAGGTGTACCGCAAACGTGGTGAGGTTCTGAGTGGAGGAGGAGGGTCACAGGCCTGCAGAGAGCCCCAGGGACCCAGGAGTGAGGGTGGGGAGGAGCTGGGGGAGACTGGGCCCTGCGCCATCACCTCTAGCGCTGCCACTCATGCCTCCCACCCCGGCAAGGGTAAGCTCCCCCAGGGACTTGCCCCTGTACCCGCGTGCAAGCCGCTGGGTGCCTGGTGCCTTTCTCTGAGACCTCGTGGTCCTCCTGCAGCCTGGAGACGGCACCTTGTGAGAGTTTCTGCTTAGTGTCCCCGCCGAGGGTCTCTGTACAAGTCCGTGGCGTTCCTGCCGCTGACCTGGCGGTGCTCGAGGGGCCGCATGCTTCCGTTGCTGATCTCAACTGGGGCAAGCGCGCCAAGGCCTGCCTGCACCAAGGGCATGCCATGGTCGACTCCAAGGTTGTCTCCCTGTCGCCTCTGATGGAGGCTGGTGGTCCTCTCAGCCCTTCTTGGAGAGTGACCAGGCTCCGCCACCATGCGCCCCCAGGTGAAACTCCGGAGTGCGGATTCAGAGGCTTCTGCTGCTCCTCCAGGGACCCTGCGACATCTGTGGCCCCCTTCTCCCATTGCTTGCTCCAGGGACTGGGTGTGAGCCTTATCTTCTGCGCTCTTCCAGTGTCCTGCAACTGCTCTGCCCCTAGAACCATCGCCACCTGCGCCACCCATGATGCTGTCCATTCGTGCGGAATGCGTTCTTACCTTCAGTCTCCATCGTCTGTCTCTCACCCTCACTCTTCTACTCCCGGAACCTAAGGGAGGCCAGGATCCTTGTCTGGGATCTCATAACCCGCTTCCTTGCTGTTTCATCAGCTCCTGGGCACTGCAGCGCACCCTGTGAGAAAATGGGAGTCACAGAAGCAGGCATGCAGTGCAGGTCCAAGCCCCAGGCTGCCAGAACAGGTGCACCCGCAGCTCTCCGAGAGATCCTGGTATAGGAGATCCTTGGAGAGGATGGACTCAGGCGGTCAGCCGGGAGCTTCCTCTGCCCTGGGCAGCTCTAGGTCCAGCCCTGGCACGGAGGAGCTATGCTCTGGGGTTCCTCTTCGCGGCAGCTTCTATCGCCTTATTCTATGCGATTCGGACTTAGTTCCTTAGGCATTCCTTGCCCCGCTCTGGAAACGAAGTCTGACTTCCAAAGAGGAAATCAAGAGCGCAGCATCGTTGAGCAGGGTCGAGCCCTTGCTAGCGCGGCAAGCAGGCGGGCATCCTGCAGCCTGGAGGGTGAGGGTGAGCGAGTGGGTGTGGTGGGGGGAGGGGCTTCTTGGGCACGCCGGCCACCCTGTCCCCATTCTGGCATGATTGCCTCACCTGTCATTTGCCTGTTTCCTGAGCATTATATCTAAGGGGAAAGTAACACAAACCTGCTTTTCTAATTATTATTATTATTTTGGCCGCGGAAGTTCCTGGTCCAGGGATCGAACCCAGTCACTGCAGTAACCAGAGCGCCTGGTTAACCCACTGAGCCAGATCCTTAACCCACTGAGCCACAATGGAACTCCAAATCCACTTATCTTCTGTATGTGATGGGGACTTCGGGAATCCTCATTCTTCCACCTCCTGATGGAAATGGTAGGGACTGAGGGGCCAAGAGGGAAGGAAGCGACTGGCAGGTCTAGAGGGTGGTTAGACCCCATCTGCCTCTCCCAGCCTCTCACCTGGAACAGCAAGTTCCGCTTGCTTTGCTGGGTGCGCAGACTCTGCAGCGCCCCCTAGGCCGACACTAGGCCCACAGTGCTGGGAGCTGAGATTTCTGCAACCTGGCAAACACTTTCCATTGCTGTGGAAGAGGTGAACGCTGCTGGAAAAAAGCAAAAGCTGCCTATTGGTCCTATTGTTGATTTGCAGAGATAACTCCTGCTGAATAAAGGATGTTCGGGATTTAAAATTTTGAAAAAAAAAAACCCTGCAGAATCAACAAACCTTTTTTAAAAAACACTTTATGGGTAAAAATTCCCACCCATCTTTCCTGGGGTGGGGTGGGGTTAACAGTGTGTGCTTTTCTTTGCAGACACTATCAGGAGCATCCACAAACATATATACATAATTTTATATTTTACAAAAATGGAATGACACTATATAAACTGTTCTGTAATTTATTCCCCCTCCCCTTAAAATTATATCAAGGACATTAGTGGAGTAAAGATACTGACACTATGCTGTACCCCTGAAACTAATATAAATTTGTAAATCAATTATACTTTAATTAAAAAAAATACCATGGACAGCCTTCCACGTTGGGGCATAGGAGTGAACCTCATTCTAGGCTGACTGATTGAGGAGGAGTCTATGGTCTGGATATACTTCTGTGTAGTCATTGGTCAGCCAGTGAGTCACGTTGGTTGAAGAGACAGTTCTGAGGCTTAGAAGGGTTCCCAGACCCCTGCAGGGCGTGCATAACCATTTCAGTTTTTGTAATCATGATGCCAAAGTGATGCCTCTTGGTCCTAGGGAGGATAAAGCCCTCTGTGGAGATCTCCCATACACTGCTATCATCTGGGTGGGTTGGGTGGGGCTCCCTCTCCTTGGCTGTTTCCAGCTCCTGCACAGCCCTGGATCATGGCTAGTGGCACCCTGGCTGTTCCCCAGTAAACAGTGTTTGGTGTGTCTAATGACACACTGACAATCAGAGTGGGATTTTTCCCAGGAGTTGGGTGGTGCAGTGGGAGTGCCTCTTGTGACCTTGAATCCACAAAGGTTAAAGGCCCATGAAGAGTAAAGAACTTTACCTTATTTCGCCGTTGGTGTGGGTTTCGGCCAGGATCCTGACACCGTTAGGAGGGTTCACTGACAACGGAATCTTTTACAAGGGTGAGGGTGAGGTGTCGGGAAGTATGAAGAATGGTGGGGTGGCAGCAGAGGAGACTGCAAATGGGGGGTGGGGTTGCTGAAACTCCCAGGGGTGGAGCCATTGAGAGAAGACCACCTGTAAAGGAGCCCTGTCTTCAGAGGAGGACTCGAGCCAGCCCCAGGTGTCTCACAGATTGGGGACCAGGGGAAAAGCAAGTTCGCAAGAAACTAGAATCCCCAGTCATGTCTAAGTGTCGCAAAAGTGATACATAAGTAGGCGCCATGTGAATTCAGTAAGGAGCTGATCATAGGACCTCTTGAAAGAGGCTTGGGATTGTAAGCAGTGCTGAGAGTGATGGTGGGAGGGCTTGGGATGGGCAGGGAAGAATGCCAGCTAAGGGACTGATGCAGGAAAGGGTTATGCCCATTGAGAAGCTTGGGAAGGCTGTGCTTATGAGAGCAGAGAAAGCCTGGCTGGCTGAAGCTAGATCCAGGAAAATGAAAGATACAGTTTCATTTTGTTGAATTCTTACAATGTGCTAAGCACAGTGCTAATACCTTCTGCTATATCAGTTAGTTCTCAACATGTTAAGAAGTAGGCATTGTCATTCTCATTTTAGAGCTGGGAAAGGGGGCGATGAGTCAGAGAATCATTGCCATTGTGTAGGAGGGTGAGAATGAGGATCAGAGGCAGTTAAAGCGAGAATGGAGAAGAGACAGGTGGGAAAGTGCCCTTGAGAGAACTCTGCATCAAATCTGAACGTCTTATCTGGTTTAACTTTTCCTATTTACCATCTTTACATGGAAGAAAAAGTAAAATGTGGAACCTATACTGCATCAATCAGGAATGCTTTCTGTAGAAAGGAACAGAATTCCCAACTATCCCCAAGGTGAAATCCTAAGGGTCTTTATTATCTGACTTAAAAAGAAGCCTAGAGGTGGTAGTTTCCAGGTTGGTCCAGTAGCTCAATGATATCACTGAGGGCTCAGGCTTTTTCTGTCTTTCGTCTCCATTCATCTTTGACTCATTCACTTTTATGCCCACACTGTCATCTCATGTCTTCAAAATGGCTGCTGAAACTCCAGATACTCTTCCAAGACCAAGACAAGAAGGGGGGAAAGAGAAGCACCAGCAGCTCCCCTCCATGCAAGAAAGCAGAGACCTTCCTGTAAGTCCCCAGCATCATTCCCTTTATGTCTTGTTGGCCAGACATGGGTGATATTCCTCTATCTGCAAGGGATGCTGGGAAAGAAGCCCCCTTCTGTCTTCTCTAATGGAAGGTTCATGATGGCCATTGGGTTTTCCAGCCCACAGTGACTGCCTGAGTCCTGCATCTTCTCAGGTCTTGTTCCATGTTTGGGGAAGAAATGAAGTGGAACACATTTATTGGGGGTTCTGGAAAGTGACAAACTGCACCTTGGTGAGCATCTGCTCATGGATGCCCCCGCCCCCCATGCCCACTAGTGTTGTGACTCACACTTTATGAGTCATCGGCTACATCTCAGCCGAATGCTGCTGGAAAGTTGAAGTTAATTTCGTTTTAACAAATGCTTATGGGGTGTTCAAAAAGCGTGGAGACTTGAAAGCCATGAATATGGCTGAAAAATAATGTAAAGATTCTTAGTGTTAAAAGTTTCACTCCTGGAGTTCCCATCATGGCTCAGTGGAAATGAATCTGACTAGCATCCATGAGGACGCAGGTTTGATTCCTGGCCTTGCTCAGTGGGTTAAGAATCCAGCATGGCTGTGAGCTGTGGTATAGGTCTCATACACAGCTCAGATCCCATGTTGCTGTGGCTGTGGTATAGACTAGCAGCTACAGCTCTGATTCAACCCCTAGCCTGGGAACCTCCTTATGCCGTGGGTATGGCCCTAAAAAGAAAAAACATTTCACTCTCTGGATAGCTCTAAGCTTTTTTGTTGTTGTTTGTTTCGTTTTTGGTCTTTTTAGGGATCGAAAAGGGGCTAGGGGTCGAATCTGATCTGCAGCTGCTGACCTACACCACAGCCACAGCGATGCAGGATCTGAGCCATGTCTGTGACCTACAGCTCACGGCAATGCCGGATCCTTAACCCACTGAGTGAGGCCAAGGATCGAACCTACATCCTCATGGTTGCTAGTCGGGTTCTTTACTGCTGAGCCAGATGGGAACTCCTGTTTGTTTGCTCATTTGGTTTAAACATGTTAATTCTTTCAGATGATGACAAGAGGGAGAGAGAGAGTTACCCACTTTCCCCCAAACCCCTGGCCATTTTACAGCAATTTACCAATGCTGGTTTCCTGATCTCTATCTCTTAGTTGGCCATTTGCCACTGTGCATCTAGACAGCCTCCCTTGAGGACCAGGGGCTAGTGTGTCTGTCTGCTGTGTGTGCTCCTTGCAGCCTAGGCTGTCAGAACCTGGAGTTCTCTGGG
Organism: Sus scrofa; assembly: GCF_054392235.1. Lineage (NCBI taxonomy): Eukaryota > Metazoa > Chordata > Mammalia > Artiodactyla > Suidae > Sus > Sus scrofa. The sequence continues at coordinate 151,264,562 of NC_139396.1, read as the reverse complement.
AAGGAGCTTCAGCCAGCCATAGTCCTTCTCACAACTCTTAGTCACCTGCACAACTCTTAGAAAACACAGGGTCCCCATCTCTACCTGAGACCTACTACATCAGATCCTCTTGGGGTGGAATCATATACTCAAAAAATGGTGTTTGGGAATCAATCTTTAAAAGTGCTGCTATAATAGGATATTTTGCTAGGAAACACATCGCTCTGTTGTTGAATGGAAATTCATAGTAAATTGGCTGAAATTGAGGAGGACGCTTCTCAGGTGCCTTGACTGTGTAAGGTACTGCCTCCTTCAAGCATTTTCTCTGTCTGTCTTCTAGCAAGTGATGAGGGCTGCCTATGCCCTCGTAGAGTCCTCAGTGCACCTGTGTTCTCTCCAGACCCCACGGTGCCCACAGTGACTGCTCAGGTCCTGCTGCCCTGGGCGTGCAAAGCAGCAGGCGTGGTGGCATTCGTGTCCTTTCCCGAGATGCCCACTCTGTGCCAAGCACACACATATCCAGCTCCCATTACAGTCCTGCAAGGCTGGCATCACTGTCCCAGTTTTATGGGTTTAAGGTCAGAGAAGTCATTTACCCAAAGTCGGTGAATGGCACCGGGATTTGAAGCCAGGACTGTCTAGTTCCAAAGCCCTTTCCTGTCATATCATCTGCACCATGCAGGTGACATGATACTAATGACAAATAACTAATAATGGTAATAACTATTGCTACAGTTTATTGAACATATACTATGTGCCAGGTAGCCTAGAACTTTAGAGTGAGATAGTAACCCTGTGAGGTAGGAACTCTGATTATCCCCTCCTCCTAGTGGAAGGAACTGCAGTGTTTGTGGCCATTGGCAGTCTACCTGCATTGCATTTTATAGGTCAGGAAAATAAGTCACAGGGAGACTACACAGCTTGTCCAAGATACCACGGTTTGTCCGTCAGTCACAAAGCTGTGACTCAAACTCAGGCAGACTGCTCCAAAGCCTGGATTCCCCCCTCACTAAACTGTGCCCTTTCTCAAGAAGCAGGTGTTTCCCGACAGAGTGACAGCTTGTCCCGAATGCACCCTCTTTACTCCCGTTGCTCTGTGTCTAAAGTATTCTTGGATGCTCAGATAGCTGGCCTCTTGTTGTGCAGAGACAAAGCCCAAACCCACCATGGGTGTCCCAAGCAACTTGTGCCGTCTTTGGATGCTGACCAAGTGAGGTCTGACATTTTATCATTAGATGGAGTTCCCTTCTTCCCTCCTCCCTCCCCCCTCCTTTCCTTCCTTCCTTCCTTCCCACCTACCCACAGCATACGGACGTTCCCAGGCTACAACCTACAACCCACGGCTGCAGCAACCCCGGATCCTTAACCCACCGCACATGGGACCGGGGATCAAACCCATATCATGACAGAGACGACACCAGATCCTCAACCTGCTGTGCCACAGAGGAAACGCCTCTTATCTTTGTTCTTTTGATACTGGTGATTTTCCACTTGGATGCAAGGACGGTGGATGCTTTGACTGTTGCAGAGAGCACCCTACTATCTACACAAGTACAAGAGCAATTTGTCAGGTGCTCATTATGATAATCAAGAGGTAATGACACTGGGACTGTGGCTGAAGCCTGAATAGAAATCAGCCTGGCTGGATTAAGAGAGGAAACATCATGGTCAGAATGCATGTGTCCATTTCTTGTGCTTATTGTCAAGGCAGCTCAGACGTGGGTCTTAATGGATCCACTCATTCAGGGAGATTGGGTTTGGAGTGCATTTAATACCCACAAAGCCTACTCATCAATCTTTCCCCCTGGGCAGCACACCTGCTCAGAGAACAGTAGCTCATTATGCTCTCCTTCAACTGCAAACCAGACTCCATGAACAAACCAAGTCCCTGATACCCACAGCTGATGAAAGGGACCGAAAAAGGAGCAGACGTAGCCTTATAGATCATAGCAACAGGGCTGGTATTTGATCATAGCTTGTCAGTCTGGGACAGTCCAAGAACTGCCCACATTACAAAACTCTGGCTACAGCTGTGCCAGCTGTGACTTGGAAAACACCGAGGGTTTCCCACTGGCTTGCAGTGCTGCAAAATAAAACACCTTATTCCAGGGGGCAAGAGACTCTGAGACATATGTAGAGTCCAAACCATGAGAAGGATTCCTGAGGGAGCATTTGGTCCCATCCTTGCATTTAAACAGTTTAGGTGACCGAGGTTCACAGAGGGTGTGGGGCTTCTCCAAGGCCACACAGCCTGTGTTGGTGTCATAGCAGGGACACACTTCTGTGATTTTTTTTTTTCAATTCTATGAAAAACATTTTTTTCTTATTTTATAAATACAAAAATATTGTTAAAACAAACAGTACATGAAAGTATAAGGAAGAAGTAGAAAAACATAAGCGATTTCTTTTTTTTTTTTCATCTTTTGTCTTTTTTAGGGCTGCACCCACGGTACATGGAGGTTCCCAGGCTAGGGGTCCATTCGGAGCTGTAGCTTCCAGCCTATGCCACAGCCACAGCAACACCAGATCCAAGCCATGTCTGAAACCTACACCACAGCTCACGGCAACTCCAGATCCTTAACCCACTGAGCAAGGCCAGGGATTGAACCTGTATCCTCACGGATACTGGTCAGGTTCATTAACCACTGAGCCACAGCGGAAACTCCCATAAGTGATTTCTTAAGTTCTGCAGGCATGTCGATGAGTTTATGCAGAATCGGGCTTATTTCAGACACATGAAGAAGAAAGTAGCCAATGGGAATAGAACAACTGGCAGGCAATTGAAGAGCTAATATCCATAATATCCACTGCTGGATTTTTTTTTTTTTTTTTGTCTTTTTGCCTTTTTCCAGGGCCGCTCCTGCAGCATATGGAGGTTCTCAGGCTAGGGGTCCAATCAGAGCTGGATCTGCCAGCCTACGCCAGAGTTACAGCAATGCAGGATCCGAGCTGCGTTTGCGACCTACACCACAGCTCACGGCAATGCTGGATCATTAACCCACTGAGCAAGGGCAGGGATTGAACCCGCAACCTCATGGTTCCTAGTCAGATTTGTTAACCACTGTGCCACGATGGCCCCCTGGATTTTTTTTTTTTCCTATAGAATTTATTGAAGACACACTCACTCACCCAGCTTTTTCAGTGACAGCAGATCCATTGGAATAAGTTCCAGGTAAAGCTTATTTAAGGCAAAGGTGTTGCTTTATATCCCACGCACTGTTTGGGCCATTATGGAGCCCTGCACGGACCAGGATTCTGGAAGGTGTAGAGAAAGGTTAGGGCACAAAGGGACTCAAGTATGTCGAGGGACCCTTATGACCTCATGTAATTCTCTCTAAAGGCTCTGAATACAGTCCACTGGAGGTTAGGGCTGAATATTTGCGTCCATCACACTCTCCAATGCCTACTCACCTTGGAGCTCATCATCACCTGTGCCAAGGTTAGTGTCACAGGTCAAGATCCCTGAGAAACAGGCTGTGACTGGAGATGAGCAGGCAGCCTGTTTATTAAGGAGGATCAAGATGCTGTGGGAGGAAGGGAAGGAGATGATTGGTCAGAAGGAGAAGTTGACTGCAAGGTGGTCTCCATGGAGGCCTCAGTCAGCCCCGTGGGAACATCTGGATGTCTTGGCTTGGAGACCGGAAGCAGGGGCCCATTCCCCCATGTCAGTCAGTCTTTGGATGTGGGCGACCGCAGGAAGGAGGTATGACCTTGAATGAGCTGGCTGTCTTCAACTGAGACAACCTCTGATGGGGCTGATACTTTCTGACACCCAGACACACTGCCCATGAATCCACATATATTCTAACCAGGGGTAACTTCACTTTCCACCCCAAACGGATGGTCAGGTATTCTGCCTGAAGCTCTATTCATAGCTCACTATTGACCTTCAAAGCCATTGCTAAGAAAGGCCATAATGCAATCACCCTCTCTTTTTAGACGTACATGTACTGAACTGACACGTTGATGAACATATGACCACAGTGTGAGCTGAAGGAAAGATGCTGATGTAACTGAGGGTCTGGCTACTTGCTCATAAAGCTTGGGTTCTCTGGCCCTGCTTGGTTCAATTCCAAATGCATTACTTTTATCTTGTTCATTTGATCCAATTAGCTCATTAGGCCCAATTAGCATAATGTCATTGACCATGGGCCAGCACAGATGATGTTTTGTTGGCTGTTCGTTCATTATGCTAGAAAGCAGAAGAGTTAACCTAGTCCTAGGACAAGACCATAAAATGAATGCTAAATGTTACTGTTTCAGATTTTTCTGTTCTGATAGGGAAGGAAAAGAATGCATTTGGATCAAAGGCAATAGACCAAGCTAATCATTTCTAGCAAAGATTCCATATGTAGCACAGCAGGTGAAATTTATACCACTACTTGGTTGAATTTTGCAGTATTCCTATGTCACCTTCCAGGATCCACCTAGTTTTTACAGGGCCCAAATGGAGATAATGAATACTCACCATCTCTGCAGCCTTTGGGTCTTTAGGGGTGGCATTAATATGTGCTACTTCTGGAATACAATATTGCTTTTGATTTACTAGTTGGGCAGAGGGAGGCTGCTTCAGAGTTTTCCAAATGGCTACATTCCGACAGCTCTTAGCCCACAGGCCATCGTACCATTGTGGGGGTTATGCTAACTATCAAGTGAGTTTAATTTTTATTTGGGGACCACAGAAATGAACACCAGGTGAATCCACGGACCCCGTGGGCCTATTGTGAGTCAGATCTGGCCATTTACTACCTGGATCCCATATGACCCCAATTCTAGTAGGGGACACAGTGAAGCTTTGGGTCTCCATGTATCAATGTCCACTGGGATCCTGTAGTCAATGATCTTGAACTTTCCCCCTGTTTTCTGAAATTTGTGCTATTTCTAGTTTTTAGACGTTTATTTATGATGTGTCTTGGCACGGATTTCTTTGTCCTGTTTGGTGTTTTCTCAGCAACTTGATTCTGTAAGTTTAGGGCTTTCTCATTTTGGAAGTTTTTAGCCAGTATTTCTTCTACTGCTTTTTGGCCTCATCCTCTGTCTTTGCCTTCCCAGGACTCTGACGGTGTTAGATCTTCTGTTATAGCCCCGCAGGTCTCTACTCATTTTTTTTTTTTCAGTCTATTTTTCTATTTTTGCTTCTGTTTTATCAGATGTTTTTAGGTGCACAAAATAAAACACATAGGTTTACCAATTATGTTAAAGCATGGTTATCAGAATATTAAAAAACCCACATATGGGATATTTTAATATGTCAATTTCTTTATGAATATATTAAATAAAAATATCTGGTGGTAGGTCTAATGGGCGCTGTAATATTGAAGCCGTGATTTGCGTTAGTGGTATTTTGAGAATCTGCCACAGTGTCAAACGATGTGTGATTTCTCCCAACGACAGGGTCCCTGATGTCTCTTAGTTGTTTCTGCCTTTCCTAACTGAAGGAAATTCCAAATTGTAGTTATCGTGAGTCAAAAATAAAGGTCCATTATTTTCTGATCCCACAGACTCACTGAATTCTTGACCCTGGATAACAACCTCTGCTTTTAAGGATAAAACAGAACCACAGCAGCAAACCCGATAGGCAGAGATTTCTGGCAGACACTTAAAAAAAAAGTCATTTGAGATCAGAAGCCCAACAGTGTTCAATAAATAGGACGATCAGGTCAGGGCAGCCAAGAGCACAGCTGGATCCAATTAGGGGCTGACAGGATGCCAGGGTGTGGAGGTTGGCACCAGATGGCAGAGAGTCCTGCTCCCCGGACTCATGGATGCTGCATCAGTCAATTGGGGAAGCTCAGCAAAGCCTGGTCTTGCTGGTCACCCAGGAGAGACTCCTTTGGAGAAGATGGGTCTTTGGCAATGAACGGGGCAGCTTGGAAAGAAGACAGCCTCCCATCCTTCTTCTGACAACCAGCCAATTACCCACTCTGCGCCTGTTCCTGCTGCATAAAAGTGATTTTTCTTCTGAGGACATTGTGTTCTGTGCTCCGGCATCCAGGGCCTGACTCCCACACAATGACCGTCTGCCGGGAGCCCCAGATTGGATTGGCAAACGCATGTGTTTTTTACAAAAGGCAGGGTGGCTTTGTGAAGGCTTGAAGGGGCGCGAGATGCTACGTCTGCAGGAAAATCAAATAAGCTCCCCAATCTACAAGTTGCCAGTTTGATCCTATTTGTCTGGGGCAGGCCTGATGCGATTTGAAGGGTGGTGCAAGTTTCCTTTGCCCCTTCCTTGCCTTTTTCTCTTTTTCATTAAAGTTATAAATAACTGTGCCTCGCATTTTAATGAAAGGGAGTGGTGTGAACAACCAGAGGCTTTGGGAGGAAACCTGAAATAATAGTGCAGTTGCTAAGAAACGGGGCTGGACAAGTTAATTTTGTTGGCATAACATCTCCTCGTTATTTAATCTCCTACCGTATTCATTTCATCCATCTGTCACCATGTCACTGAAGCTGGGAGGAACTGTTAATTGCTACACCAAGGTGGAGAACAGACCTGTCCAAAGCTTGTGTAAATTTCAACTCTCAGAGTGGGGCCCTGAGATTTGATTTGACTGCGGGAGGGCCCACCCTTTCCTAAGGCGGGGGCCTTATCACTCTGCCAGACCAAGCTCTCGTGCACCCCAGCAGTGGCTCCAGACCCTGGATGGACATTATTTACATGGGGTGCTTTGAAAAAAAGACCAATGTTTGCGCCCCTTCCCGAGGATTCTGATGTAATTGGCCTAGGGGTGGGGTTCAGGAACGGGATTTTTTTTTTTTTCCCCCTGCACCCAAGGCATGTGGACATTCCTGGGCCAAGGATCAAGCCTGTGCTACAGCAACCACCCAAGCCGCAGCAATGACAACACTGGATACATAAGCCATTGAGCCACCACGAAACGTCCCAGGCATGGGATTTTTTTAAAAAAAGCTCCCCTAAGTGATTTTAACAGGCTACCCAAGCAAAGAACCACTGATTTGTAGAATTGCCACCGTTCCACTGATGTCTACTTTCAAAGTTCCAGAGCCTCTCAGATTTTTTTTTGCCTCCCAGATTTTTTTTGTGTGTCAGTTTCTTCTCACTTCACATATAGTAATGCTGATAATGAGAGCTCACTGGGCGTGGGGCATTTTACTATGTTTTTAACCCGTATGACCTCTTGAATTCTTACCATAATCTTATAAAGTGGATATTTTTGTTGGCCCCATTTTATAGACAAGGACACATGCTCAGAGGGGTTCAGTGCCCCGCAGCCAAGTGACAGATCCAGGATTTGGACATGGGTCTTGCTCCAAAACTCAACCAGTTGTGCCGATGGCTTCTGAGCCCACAGGAGAACCCGCTGGTCCACTCTTATAGGCTCAGGCCCACCCGTGCTTGGAACGAGCTCTGTCCTGGCCGGGGGCTTGTGGGTCAGATGGCTCAGTAGCTAGACAGGCCTATTTCCAGCTTAGGCTCTGGGTCCCAGCTCTGAGAAACAGGTTCGCGGGGCTCCTCACCTCAGTTGCCTAGATCCAAAGCCAGCCCTCCTTCTTCCCAGAGAGTGACCTTGGCCAAGTGTCGGAACTTCTTTAAGATTCAGTTTCCTCACTGTCGGTGAGATGATCACCCACTGCATAAAAGTGTGATGTTGGAGTTCCCGTCGTGGTGCAGCAGAAATGAATCCGACTGGGAACCATGAGGTTGCAGGTTCGATCCCTGGCCTTGCTCAGTGGGTTAAGGATCTGGCGTTGCCGTGAGCTATGGTGTAGGCTGCAGATGTGGCTTGGATCTGGCATTGCTGTGGCTCTGGTGTAGGCCAGCGGCTACAGCTCCGATTGGACCCCTAGCCTGGGAACCTCCATATGCCGCAGGCGCGCAGCCCTCAAAAAGACAAAAAGACAAAACAAATAAATACAAAATAAAAGCACTGTGACGTTAAATGAAACAACACATGAATAGGGTCTGGCACCCATTCCTCATAATCGTTAAACACTGCATTATCTCCACCCTCCAGCTTTATTGAGATATAATTAATATGGAACATTGTATACCTTTAAGGTGTGTATATCTTTAAGGTGTGTAGTGCATTGATTGGATACACTTATGTATTGCAAACTGATTACCCCCGTAGCTTAGCTAATATCACCATCATGTCACAGAACTACCATTTCTCTTTTGTAGTGAGAGTATTTAAGACCTACCCTCTTAGCAACGTTCAAGTATAAAATGCAGGATTTTTAACTATAATCACCACCCCGTACAGCAGTTCTCTGGGGAGAACTTATTCATCTTAGAGCTGGCAATTTATACCCTTTGCCCTATAGCTCTCCAGTTTTCCCCACCCTTCAGCCCCTGGTAACCTCCATTCTAGTCTCTGTTTCTATGAGTTTGGTGTTGTTTAGGTTCCGCATATAAGTGGTGTCATACGGTATTTGTCTTTCTGTCTGACTTGTTGCACTCAGTATAAGGCCTTCGAGGTCCATCCATGTTGTGACACAGGGCAGCATATTCCTTCTCACGGCTGAATAATATTGACACATATCTCCATCATTTTCTTTATCTATGCATCGGTTGTTGGACACATTGTTTTCCGTGTCTTGGCTTTTACGAACAATGCTGCCATGAACACTGAGTGCGCATATCTCTTCTAGATCCCCTTGTCATCTGAGACGCTAGCTGGCACCACCATTATCAGCACAGAGGCTAACGCTCAGAGGCTGTCTTACTCCCCCAGTCCCCTCTGACCCAGAGATGTCCAGTGCCTGGCACAGTGTCTGGATTCCAGGTGCCAGGCAGCTCTGAGGCTGTGCTGGGCTTCCTGAAGCTGCTGCCTGGTCTAAACACAAACATCTGACCCCACAGACCCAACCTTACCCCCGCTTTTGGTTGTTGAAACCACATCAGGTGACAAGGACCCTTCTCCAAATGTATCAGTAAGAGCTCTTTCAGGATCAGAGAAAGAAACTCAACTCACGCTAGCTTTAAACTGACAAGGAAGCTTGGCCGACACTGGCTGATGCAACTGGAAAGTGCAGAGCTGGTTTCAGGCAAGAGGGACCCAGGGGCTCAGATGGTCCCCAGGCTTCTGTCCCTCTCTTCAGCTTTCAGTGCTTCCTTTCTCTGTTATCTTCATGTACCTATAGCCTTATCAAGTCCCCTTGTAAAGGAATTTCTTGATCCCAATAATTCCAATGCAAGTCACGGAATGCACTTAGACCAGACCCATTGGCTCAAGCCCAGCAAGGCAAAGGTATATAACCCAGCCTGGCCCAAGCTGGCTCAGAAGGGAGCAGTGTGCTTTCCAGGTTATCAACAAGTCAAAGCCAACCCCACATTTCATAGCCATCTAAAAAATCAGCTCGAGAGTTCCCGCCTTGGCGCAGGGGAAATGAATCTGACTAGGAATCATGAGGTTTCGGGTTTGATCCCTGGCCTCGCTCAGTGGGTTAAGGATCCGGTGCTGCCATGAGCTGTGGTGTGGGTGGCAGACGCGGCTTGGATCCTGTGTTGCTGTGGTGTAGGATGTCAGGCCGGCAGCAACAGCTCTGATTAGATCCCTAGCCTGGGAACCTCCATATGCCATGGGTGCAGCCCTCAAAAGACAAAAACAAACAAACAAACAAACAAAAAAATAAAGTAAGCTCAGCCTGGTACCTAGACAACTCAGAAGCCCATCTTTTTGTTTTTTTTTGTTGTTGTTTTTTTCTTTTTGGGGCTGCCAGAGCTGCAGGACTATGCCACAGCCACAGCCACACTGGATCCAAGCAGCATCTGTGACACATCTGTGGCAATGCTGGATCTTTAACCCACTGAGCAAAGCCAGGAGTCAAACCTGCATCCTCATGGACACTGTGTCAGGTTCTTAACCTGCTGAGCCACAACAGGAGCTCCTCAAAGCCCATCTTAAGGCTTGTTAACACAGACACGTTTTGGGGTTTAAAGACAAATTGCAGACAAATTAGAATTTGATGGGGGTGGGTGTGAGAAGCTGTTTAGGGGAAAACAGATTCCCCTCAAGACACTAAAGAACAAGCAAAAAACTCTGGTGGTATTGAAATGATCTTTACGAGTCCTCTCAGCTCGCAAAAAAAAACCCCCAAAACAAAACAAACAAAAAAAGCTCACCTGTGTTCAAAACTGTGTGGGCCTTGAGCGCCACCTTGTGTCAGAGCGCAGTATTTTCCCTCGATGATCTTTTCTATGGAGAAAAGCTTCAGGCTGGGACCACCTCCCACCCTCACCCTCTCCCCGCCCCCATCTCAGCACTGCTGGCCTCTATACTAGCATCATAGAAATGACAGTCCCCACCACGAGGAGCCCTCAGCCAAGGTAATACAATACAACAAGGTGGACTCTGTTTGAGAGGATGAGAAGTGTCCTATGGGGGCTCCAGGGTGGGAGGCAGTGTTTTGTCCAGGGCACCTCAAAAGCCAGCCCAGAGCAGGCACCCCATGAATGCTTGATGAATGAAGTTAGCTGTTCCTTCCAGATTTCCCATTATTTGCTCTGTTTTTTCTTATGGGCATTCCTCGGGCTAACATTAGCCCCTGTCCTACTCAATTTTCTCAGTATAGACATTTCTTCTCTTACTGCTGGCCTGTAATTTATCTTCCAATCCAGGACCTTAGGATAGACACTTCCGCTTGCCATCTGCTCTTCAGTCAATGGAAGCTCATTATACAGTCATGTCTCTGCAGAGCCTGAAAACACCCTCCACCCTAACCTGTGTTCTTGAGGCTGAGGTCATTTCTGGTGCCTCGCCTGGACACACACAGGTGGGCAGAGTCAGTGGAACCAGCCTCTCCAGAGTCCTGGAAAGCCCATGAGACATGGAGAGCTGGGGGGTTTGCTTGGCTGTCAAAGCTGTGACTTCACCTCTTATTGAGAAGCTGCCCCACCAAAGGGGCAGGAGTCCAGGCACAAGGAACCCACAGAAATGAGCAGTCTTATAGGGCTTGTCAGTAACCCTATATGTCTGCCAGCACATTTTCCCTCAGCCGGCAGAGAGCCCATCATTTGAAGAGGCCCCTGGCCCCCGCTTTCCCCTCCACTTGCATGGAGACACCCCTGTCCTTCTCACTCCCATGTCCCCCTCTGCCCCTCCCATTTGGGAACATTGCACTGTTTTTCACACTTGCCAGCTATTTCATTTCTATAAAGTTCGACAGAAAACAGTTTGGGTTATTGCAAAGGAATAATTATTTATGGAAACGACAGTTAATGAGCCAGTGGCCGACCCCGTTCCAGGTCTGGGGGAAGAGTGGTGCACTAGATGAAAATGTTCCTTCCCTGCATGAAAAGAAGGGTCTAGTAAGGGATTAGGATTTTATTTTAATTGCAGTGGGTCACCATGAAGAGTTTTAAGCAGGGAGTTCCCATCTGTGGTGCAGAGGAAATGAATCCGACTGGGAGCCATGAGGTGGCGGGTTCGATCCCTGGCCTTGCTCCGTGGGTTCAGGACCCAGTGTTACCGTGAGCTGTGGTGTACGTTGCAGAAGTGGCTCGGTTCCGGTGTTGCTGTGGCTGTGGTGTAGGCCAGCTGCTACAGCTCTGGTTCAACCCCTAGCCTGGAAACCTCCATTTCCCATGGATGTGGCCCTAAAAAGACCAAAAAAAAAAAAAAAAAAAAAGAGTTTTAAGCAGGGATGGGCTTGATCTGATTTCCTTTCAAACAAGGATCTTGGTGGGCAGTGATATGACAGGGCCCGTGAGGGGGGAGGAGTAGGGGAGCAGGGGAGCTGGGCTCTCCTGCCCAGGCCCAGCTGGACCATGAGGGAGGCCTGTCTGCGTGGGAGCAGCGTTGATGCAGAGGGAAGTTCTGCGGTATGTCTTGTGCAGAGAGCTGCCAGGACTCGCTGATGGACTGGATGTTGGGGGTGGGGAGGGCAGGAGAGGGTGGAAGGATGGTTCCCAGTGTGTGGGTCTCGGGGACGGGTAGACTGTGGCATCAGGGACCAAGATGGGGGAGATGGGGGGATAGCAGGTCAGGAAAACCAAAGGGTTCTGGTTAGGCCTCGTTAAGTTGGAGAATCCACCCACCTGAGCTTTCGAGGGGTTGTCAGGGGGCACTTTAGGAATGACCTGGCCTTATCTCAGGCCCTAGGCTCTGGGCCCCCTGCTAGGCCCCTCCTTGTACTTGTCACCATTAGGAGAGTAGCACCTGTTGACGAGGGATTAGCAAAACCACCCCATGAGGAAGGGAGCCGAGCCGCGTCTGTGACCTATACCACACAGCTCATGGCAACACCGGATCCTTGACCCACTGAGCAAGGCCAGGGATCGAACCCGCAACCTCATGGTTCCTAGTTGGAGTCATTAACCACTGAGCCATGACGGGAACTCCGGGGAGACCTCTCTTGGATGAGGAACAGACTAGCAAGGTAGCTTCTGCAATTCCTCCACATCAGGCTGCCAGGAAGTGGAGGAGGAGCAAGAGGCTCTAACCGATGTCTGACTTTAAAACCACTGAATGCACTGAATGACTGAATGAGCGACTTTGTTCTGAATGACTCTGTCCTCTGGGCTCCAGGGAAAGCTGACAAGGGGGAGAGGGGAGGGAGCTTTCATGGGGAGCGGGGGCATTCCAGTAGTGCTTCAGTCCACTCAGCTGACGGATATTTACTGAACCCGGGCCATAGTTTTCAAATCAAAGGTTAGAACTCTCTGGGCCCAGGAATTCCTCTTGGAGCTCAGTGGGTTAAGAACTTGACTAGTATTCATGAGGATGCAGGTTTGATTCCTGGCTTTGCTCAACAAGGGTTCAGGATCCCTTGTTGCCTCAAGCTGCAGCATAGGTCACAGATGCTCCTTGGATCTTGCATTGCTGTGGCTGTGGCTGCAGTTCTGATTCGACCCCTAGCCTGAGAACTTCCATATGCTGCAGATGCAGCCTCAAAAAGAAAACAAAAACAAAAACAAAAAACAAACCAAAAGAACAATCTGGGCCCAACTGAATTTACAGGTTATTTCTTTTCTTTCAACTTTCAAGAAACCATCATTTCCATTGTATAGAAATAATTCCTTAACTTTGTAAAAGATAGTCCATTCGGTTCATTAACTGAGCATAACCTTGACACAGCACCATGAAAAGAAGGAAATGATAGACCAAACTCTCTGGTGACTATAGCTATAAATTTAAATTGCAAATCAAATCAGTTTTCAAGCGATTGTCATACCGTGATGTGGACTATAAGGATGGTTCAATGCCAGGAAAGCTATTAATGTAATTTATCACATCAGTCGATCAAAGAAGGTCAAATACAATAGCGCGAGAGGAGAGGTAGAGGCCAAGCATCAGACGCTGAAGACAGAGCCCCTGGGTTGGAAATGGGGCTTTTCTTCTTCTGCTGAGATGTTTACCAAGCAATCTGACTTCTCTGTGCCTCAGTTCTCTCTTTGTAAAATGGAGGCACTGACATTATCTACTCTAGGTGACGGTGGTGAGAAACGAATAAATTAACATGGGTAAAGTTGTTTACACCACTGCTTGGTGTTTCGTAAGCCCCATACCGAGTCCTCACTAAATAAAACAAAACCTAACTGCCATCTCTCTAAATCCGGATGATAAAGTTTACCGTCATTCCCTGTTAAAAACTTTTGGTAAACTGAATAGTGGCTATTTCCTTAACATCGCTGAGACAATCCATCCCGGACTAACAGCTGACACCATTCCACTGGGCAGTGCCATTCGGCTGCTTTCCTTGGGTTTGCTGTTGCAAGAAACTTTCCCCCCTCTTTTCAGGCTGAAATCAGAGAACGGATCTTTTTTTTTCCCCTAGAAAAAGTTCATGATATTTTATTAGCGAGACCATCAACACGCCATGGCAAAGGCTTCTGTGATCCTCTATCAATTAATCCATTTACACATTTTGTAAAGCAAATTTATTTTTTTGAAAGGGTGTGCTACTGAATGGTTACATTAAACATCTTTAGAGATATTTGGGCTGTTATAAAAGATCAGTTTATTATTCATATCAAGTGTGGGAGGCAGCACTTTCAATTTCCTCTCACCATCTGAACTGTCACTTTTCATGTGCACACATAGACAGAAGCCCATCTTCATTCATCTTCCGTTTGCAATTAAAAGCTCTGTTTAGCCTAATACCTTGTTGCAGTATGAGCCGGTATCCCACGGTGCTATTTCAGAATAATGTCAGCTCAGGATTTAGAGCTGTCGAGGCTTATATGGAAATATTTTTCATAGAAAAAAGGTATGCAAAAAACAAGCATTTATTCAGCAAGCGTTCAATCCTTAGATAGGAGCTAAGCGAGTTAGAAAAGTGGAGAAACTATCCCTGCCTTTAGGAAACGCACGGTTTTGTCCCCTAGACCCTGGGCCATGTGCACGATGCTTTTTGTAGGTACTTGGTCATGACCCTCACAACGACTTTTCGGAGTGAGTCTTAGTGTCTCCATTTTGCAGCCAAGGAGACTCACTTGAGAGACGTCAAATCCTTTACCTGTGGCCAGGTGCCTCAGCAATCATAGGCTTGGTATTCCAGCTGAGGTCTCTCAGAAGCCAAAACCCACCTCCTTTCTCCTAGTGGTTTTCAAACGTCAAGAGTCCCAAAGAATAGGACCAGCTTTCGGTGTCACTTTCTGGATGTGTGGGAATCTGGTTGCTTTCTACTGACCTGGCCAATCCTGAACTAGCTTTTCTTTCATCTGTTTTATATATTAGGTTTTTACATAAGACTGCACTTGAAGAAAGACTCTTGTAGAAATTCCAAATAGAGAGAAAACAAACTTGATTGAAAAAAAAAAGGAGACCCAGAGACATCATGGGGGTTGCTTTAGGCCTGTCAGGTTGTAAAAGGCACAGGGAGACGGAACCCAGGTTGGTTCCCTTCAGAGCCCAAGCACTTCCCATAAGGCCATGCCGTTCGGACCAGAGGCATGTGCTTGTCTTTAAGACGGAGGATCAGTGCTCTCTCTGTTATCCATTGGTTCTTCCTTGAAGACATCAGCTGGCTCTGAGAGTTGCTATCGCTGAAGATAGAAGCTGTCAGTATCCAGCCTTACACAGATGATGTTTTTGAAATTTGGAAAGCCTGTTACGCTTTGATTGCTCAGACTCTGTCCTGTTTAAAGAACCACAAGTCAGGAGTTCCTGTTGTGGCATAGCAGAAATGAATCCGACTAGGAATCAGGAGGTTGGGAGGTCGATTCCTGGCCTCGATCGGTGGGTAAAGGATCTGGCATTGCCATGAACTATGGTGTAGGTTGTAGACGTGGCTCCGATCTGGCGTTGCTGTAGCTGTGGTACAGGTCGGCAGCTGCAGCTCCGAGTCGACCCCTAGCCTGGGAACCTCCATGTGCCGTGGGTGCAGCCCTAAAAAGCAAAAACAAAAACAAACAAAACCAAAACCAAACAAAACAAAGAACCACAAGTTGTAGGCTGGCGTTCAGATGCTACCAATAAGGGTTCTGTCCTTCCCCTGTCCTTGGGATCTGCAGGTGTCTGTCCATCGATACATCTAGGAGTCTACGCTTTGTTCCTGGGGTAAAGGAGGAGGATTTGGGGGAGAAGAGGACCTTGGGAAAAACAGAAGGGAGAGGAGTTGGTAAGATTTGCTGCTCAGCCAGCTGCTTGGTTGAGGAAAGAGCTACTATGGTTGGAGGAATCAGAGGGGGAAGAGTGTTTCCAGGAGACACCTGGGCCCAGTTAGATTCTGGGCAGAGTCAGAGCCTTCCTGGGGCTCAGGTGACAAAGGAGGAAGATAACAGTATCCAGAAGTGCTCTGCCACCTCCAGACCCAGAGACCTGGAGAGCACTCAGGTCATTCACAGGGTCCCTGGGGTTTATGATGGCCATGACCATGGGGAGGCTTCTCCAGGGGCGTTAAGGACCTAGATGTGGACTCACAGGCCTTGGCAGGAGGGGGCAGGCAGGAAAACACTGCTCGGCACCTGCTCACAGCCATGCAGCCCTTCCCTCTCGAGAGACCAGTGGGACGCTCTGGGGGGAGTAAATGTCCATTTTTAAGCTGAGGGGAGATTTCTACGATCATGTGGGTGGAAAGAAGAGTTCTCTGGTTATACATATAACTTTATTTTTATTTACTTATTTTTTTGGCCATGCCTGCAGCACATGGACGTTCCAGAGCCAGGGATCAAACCTGTACCGCAGCAGTGACCATACCAGATCCTCAACTCACTGAGCCACTGGGAACTCCAATACACAGAACTTTATTATTGTATTTTTTTTTTTTTTTGTCTTTTTAGGGCTGCACCCACAGCATATGGAAATTCCTGGGCTAGGGGTCGAATTGGAGCTACAGCTGCCAGCCTACACCAGAGCCACAGCCACGCCAGATCCAAGCCATGTCTGCGACCTACACCACAGTTCACAGCAACTCCAGTTCCTTAAACCACTGAGTGAAGCCAGGCAAACCCACAACTTCATGGATGCCAGCTGGATTTGTTTCCACTTTGCCACAACAGAAACTCCAAATATACAGAACTTTAGAATAAAACATGACTTCATTTTAATATATTCCTCTTTTTCAGATGTGAATCAAAACTCACCCGAACAAAATGATCCGTTGTCTCCCCCCACCCCCTTGCCATCTCAGGACTGTTAAGTCAGCCTCAACACTGGTGGCCCTGCCTCCGAGAGTCGCTGGATCATTGTACTGTTTTGATACCCACTTTTCTTCATCTTAGAGCTGTATTTTCTCAAGTCCGATTGTATTTTTTTTTTCAGTCCTTTCCCCTCCCCTTCCCTATCACCCCCTTCCCTCCCTCCTTCTCAAACAATTTGGTCCAGGAGACCTCAGGTGGGGCCAGGCAAGAGCTGCCTCTGCGCAGGGCATCTGGGGACCCGGTGCCTGGGTAGATGTGGGTCCCGAGCGCACAGAGAGCATCTGTGTCATGCCTGGTGGCCAAGTGCAGGTGTCACTGCTGCCCTAAGGTTTGGGAGCCTACTGGCCTCGGGGTGTGTGTGTGTGCCCTCCCTCAGGGGGTAGTGAGACGGGGGATCTGAGCACACATAAGAGGGGGTCTGCCCAGCATAGGATGTTGGGGCCCTAGGGCATCTATGCAGAAGTTGTGTTCAGCGGGTGTCCGAGCCCCAGCCCAGTGAGGGCATGTGTACATGTGGGGCAGAATTTGAGTGGCTTCCAGTTCCTGAGATTCCGAGGACCAGCCTCATGTCTGCTTTCATAGTTCTAGCTAGTTTAGACCCCTCTGATATGGGCATCACCCTGGTGGGTTCCTCATGCTCTGCCCACCCACCCTTTCCCACTAAAGCCAGTTGGAGCTGGGCATAAGACTCTTGCCACCAGGGAGTTCCTCTTGTGGCTCAGCTGGTTACGAACCTGGCAAGTATCCATGAGGATGAGGGTTCGATCCCTGGCCTCACTCAGTGGGTTAAAGGATCTGGCATAGAGGTGAGCAGAGGCGGCTCAGATCCTGAGTTGCCGTGGCTGCTGTGTAGGCTGGCCGCTGCAGCTCCAATTCGACCCCTACTCTGGGAACTTCCACATGCTGCAGACGCAGCCCTAAACAGCCAAAAAAAAAGAAAGAAAGTAAAGACTCTTACAGCCAGAGAGTCCTGGGTGACAGACAGGGATCACACGTCCCCCCACATCAGCCAAAGTAGGTCTGCACAAGCCTTGGGCAATGGCCTGGCGCTGAGGCCTGGCCTCACAGGCTGGGACCACCATTTAGTTTTGTCTCATGCAAGTTGATGGGAAACAGCAGGAAATCACACCCAGACTTCCAGAGGCCTCTCCTGGATAGACCCTCCATCTACTTCTCCATTTATAATTACATGTATTAACAAGTTCATGGCGGTGATACATGAAGAAGCATATTATGCAATCAGATTGTCTTTGATGGTATAGTTAATACTAATGTGATGATTATGTGTGAACATTTAAATATATGACACTCATTATCAAAAATTGATTCAAGGACCAGACAGACACCAGATTTTTTTTTCCCCCCAGATTCTTTTATGTTCTTTGTCTGTAGGTTCTTACTAATGCAGTAGGATGGCACGTGTCTAAATCATTCTTTAGCGAAAGGACCCGGCTGGGCATTTTCTTAGCTGTGACAGCCAATTGTCCTTCTCTGGAATCCTTGGGACAAAAGCTGGTCCAAGAGCCCTTTCCAAGACAGATCCTACCTCCTCCTGTACTTGGAAACTGGAATAAATAAAATTGAAACTCAAGGTGCAGCAGAGTGGAATTGCTGTTATAGCTCAGTGGGTTAAGGACCTGACATTGTCTCTGTGAGGCTGCTGGTTTGATCCATGGCCTCACTCAGTGGTTAAGGATCCGGTGTCGTTGCACGCTGTGGCATAGGTTGCAGATGTGGCTTGTATCTGATGGTGCTGTGGCTGTGGTGTAGGCCGGCAGCTGTAGCTCTGACTGGACCCCTAGCCTGGGAACCTTCATGTGCTGTGGGTGTGGCACCAAAAAGCAAAAAACAAAAAAAAGGAAAAAAGACTTTTCACATAGAGTATCATCCTATTTTTTAGAAAGTAATTAAAACATGCACACAGACCAAAAAATGTGCAGCATGCATCAACAGATTATTGATATTTAAGTCTGAGGGTGAGATTATGGAAGATTTTGTTTCTGAGAGCAAATATTTCTGTAACATTATGGATATTTTATAATATGCGAATATTTCTTTTGTAAGCAGGGGGAAAAGATAAAGTAATAAATAAAATAGAGGAAAACCCAGATATCCAATCCAGCCACTTTATGCTTGAGATAACATTTTTCTTTTTGTTTTAGTTTTTTGCTTTTCAGGGCTGCACCCATGGCACATGGAGGTTCCCAGGCTAGGGGTCAAAACGGAGCTGCAGCTGCCGGTCTACACCACAGCCACAGCAACACAGGATCTGAGCCGTGTGTGACCTACACCACAGCTCATGGCAATGCCAGATCCTTAACCCACCGAGCAGGCCAGGGATCGAACTGGCAACCTCGTGGTTCCTAGTTGGGTTCGTTTCTGCTGCACCACGACGGGAACTCCAAGATAATATTATTCTAAGGCCATTGTCCTTTTCTGCTGTCATGGGAATTGGGGACCCATGGTGTCTTGAAGAATCTTTGAGAAATGTATTAACTGCAGTACAAAATCGGGTCTGAAGCAATAGGAATTAAGTGCTGGTGCATGGTTTGTATAAAATATGCACAGAAAACACATCAGCTCTCAGGGCCTGTGGTTTGCAGTGATTTGTGGGGACCCTCACTTGTGTGCTGTTTTTGTGTTTCATAAGTGTGAGCGGTGTTTTCCTTTTTTCTGTCCTGTGCAGGCGCCAAGCCCCTCCTGGCTGGGGCTGTCTTGCCTGAATTGCCTTGGTGTTTCAGAGTCGAAAATGGCACCTGCCAGGCACACGAGACGAAGCTCCCAGACCCGCCTTAGCTCTGCTTGGGATCTTGGCTCTCAGAGAAGGCACATGAAGTTGCAGAAGTCCTCAGGTCAGAAGTTGAACTTGGGCTTCCCCTGGGGACTAGGAAGGGGATGGATTTGAGTGAGTGTGTGTGTGTGTGTGTGTGTGTGTGTGTGTGTGTGTGTGTGTGTGTGTGAGCGCAGTGTGGTCCACAAGTACTGTTGCCCTGGGTTCTGCTGACAGGTGGCAGCCAGATGTGGGGAGGGTTGTGGGCTGTGGTGGAGAGAGACTACAATGCCAAGGTCTGGGGCACAGAGGGAGGGGGAGCCCCGACTGAGCCCTCACTCGTGGAGAGGGTGCTGGAGCACCTTTGGGCTCACCCAGGTTCCTGGGGTTACAACCAGGCCCCGGGGGCAATGCTGAGCAGGAGGAGCCAGCATAAGAAGGCAGCCCCCATACACTGAAGGGGGGCCTTACACACTTTCCTGGGTACCTCCTGACATTCCTGGATGTCAGGTGACCCTTAGAGTCTCCTCTTTCAAAACATGATTGAGATAGAATTTCTAGTTACCTAAGCAGTGGGGGGCTCAGAGCCAGATCTAATTGGCTTTTTTTTTTTTAAAGCAAGTAATATGACCTCTTTCTTCTTGTCATCTGAGTGTTGCAGAGCAAATTTATAGCCATTCCATATTTTTCTTGTATTCCCCTGCAAAGACCTTGCCCTGTCCTGGGCACTTCTTGGCCCTTGTCTTCTCATGTCAGACTTCGGTTTATTGCTCAAAGTGGCAGCACGGATGCCCGATTGTTACTGCCCTTGCCAGCCAGGTCACTGCATGGGACATGTGGGAATGAGCATTCTGTAGGATGCCAGTGTAGATGTGACACCCACAACTGATCCCATAGCTCTTTATGGGCAAATGTTTCCAAAGTGACCACAAACAGCCTCAAGAGGGGACTCGGCACATTGGCTCACGGCTCGCAGCTCGCAGGTAGCTGCCCTGTCCCACTGCCCGAGGTGCCTCAGCTCTCTGTCCTCCCGACATTCGTCTTTTGCATGAAAGCCTGTATCTGCTCCTTCAGGCTTGGTCTGGGGTCTAGCTCCTGGTGGGCAAGTGGTAAATGCCAAACAGAGTGAATTGTCTCAAACATGGGTCTTCTTGGAGCCCATCACTCAATGAATAAACAATACAGAGAGTCCCTGTCACGTGCCACTGACCACAGGGGTACCTCCATCATCTGGAGTGGGCACGGGCACCTGTCCTCAGCCCTCCATGTCATCAGCAACTGTGAGGCTGAGCTCCCCGGCCCCCACACCGGGGCTGTGAGAGGGACAGGGCTGCAACCCCCTAGCTGCCTTTCTGCCTGTTTTTTTATATGTCAGTCGAAACTTTGGATTTCAATGAAGCTTCCCAGCACCCTGCTACCCCCCTGCCCTGGCCGACCCCGTACTCAACTCAAATGAAGAGTAGGTGGTGAACATAGACTACAGAATCTGGAAGCACTGAGGATGCATAGCCGGTGGTGGCTTTGGATGTGATGTGTGCAAAAGTCATTTGCCCAGGTGCCTGATTCCCTCGTTTGTAGATCACTATCTCCTAATGGTACCCAAGCCAGGCAGCAGGTTCAGGTTGTCAGCATAGGGCTGCAAGGTCCTACCTGTCACCCAGCGTTTCAGGTGAAGGTACTGCCAAGTCATGGGCTAAGCATCCAGGCAGGGCTGTGCCTGCCGTGCTGCTATGTTGACTCTCCAGCAGCAGGGATTCTGGGAAAATGTGTTCCATTGGGCCAGGACTTGGAGGGTTGGGGATACAGAGGGGGAAAACCAGGAAAAAGGGAGTGGGGCTGGGTTAAAGGAAGTGCTGGGAGATGGTGGGGGCTGCCCACACTCAGGGAGACTGGAAGTCTAGCAAGTAACACTTCCTGTTCTGTGTGCCAGGCATGGTGCTTGTCCTAGAGCTTCCATCACGGAGTATATCAGCCTCAGCGATTCTATGAGGTACCATTGCTGTCCCCTTCTGTAGATGAAGGAATTGAGCCCAGAGAGGCCAAGTTAACTTGCTCAGTGTCCCACAGTCTGTGAGTGGTAAGTTGGGGTGTGTACCTAATTTGACGCTAGAATTCTGAGGTATAGGAGAGAGTAGGGGCCACACCCCAGAAACAAAATTTTCTAGACACTGGGGCAAAGTCAGGCTCTGATGGAAAATATTTTATATACTTACAGCTGAAGAAACAGATACCCCAGACTCTCAGGCTGTGCCCAGCCTTGGGCTGGAGAGAAAATATTTTATAACACTTATTATGTGCCCAGATTTTTCACATTTATTATCTCTTTTAATGACAACGATTCTGTAGGATTTGCTTCTCCCATTTTACAGATGAATAAATAAAGGTTCAGAAAGGCTAAATAACTTGTTCAAGGATATACAGCTAGTAAGGGGTAGAGTTAAGAGTTCCTACTGTGGTGCAGTGGGTTAAGGACCCAGTTGTCGTACCTGTGGTGTAGGTTGCAGCTGTGGCTTGGTTTCGATCCTTGGCTCAGAAACTTCCATATGCTGTGGGTGTGGCCAAAAAAAAAAAAATAGTGTCAGTCCCAAGTTTACTTCCAAAACTCAAGCTCTTTCTAGTAATAACCTATTTCTGCAAGTGGGTATTGAGTAACCCTAGTTTCAGAAGTGGGTATTCCAGGGTGTGCATTCTCAGTGAAGACACCTTGAGTCACGAATGTTTGAGGATAAAAGAGGTCAGATTCCAGCAGTCACCTTATGACCTAAGCTCTTTCAACTGACATGAGGGATGGGGCGTGGAAAAAGACTCCCTTCCTTCCTCTGTACAGGATGCTCTGGGGAGCCTCTCTGGGGCCATGTTACACCAAGAGAGGGAGGTGAGAGATGACGGGGGAGGGGCTGCATGAAAGCGCCAGGAATTCTCCACTTGTCCCTGGAGGTAGCACCTTTTTGCAATAACCCCCGAGGAGGCAAAGCCTGGTTCCCCATCAATGCCCCTGTTGTAATGGTGCTGGAGAGGGACACACAGCTGCCTTCTCTCAGGCTGGCAGGTGTCTTTCTTTCACCTTGATCGTCTATGGCTGCTGACGTCCAGCCTCTGACATCCACACACCAGAGGGGACCGCTTGGATGTCAGTGACATCATGGCAGAGCTGACGTGGTGCTGAAAATCGCTTCCTCGTTTTCCCCGGCCCCTCTCCAGGCTGGAAGGGGTCCTTTCGTATTTGAAATCACCCACATGATATCGTCCCTAACACGGCTCTCTGGGATGTGCCTCAAGCTCTTCTACTTATGAGACACTATGACCTCCAGGGGGCAGCAGAGGTCTCTGGACAAGGAAAACGTCTTTGAGGTCAGCTGTGTTGTCCTTAAAAATTTTAAGAATTTTACATCCTTCTTGATAACGCGTTTAATATGTCTTCAAAGTGATTGCAATGTCTCCTCCCAAGTCTTTGAGTAGAATAGAGTCCCCGGAAAACATGCTATGATTTCCCTGGGGTTTTATGCACTGCTGGCCCTCCACGGGGCATGCTGTGGGGGTACTCAGGCAGGCTGATGTCGCAAATTGTTGGCTTGTCATTCAAGGCCCTTCTCAAGTGGATTTTTTTTTTTTTCCTTTCTAGGGCCGCACCCATGTCATATGGAGGTTCCCAGACTAGGGGTCGAATTGGAGCCATAGCTGCCGGCCTACACCACAGCCACAGCAAAGCGAGATCCAAGCCACACCTGCGACCTACACCACAGCTCACGGCAACACCGGATCCTTAACCCACTGAGCGAGGTCAGGGATCAAACCTGCGTCTTCATGGATGTTCATCAGATTCATGAACTGCTGAGCCACAACAGGAACTCAAGGGGGTTTGATTCATATTTACCACTTATTCCCTGGGGGACCCCAGTTGGTACATGCCTTGATTTTTGTAGCAGCTTGTGAAGCCGGGACCTTGTATTGTCCAATGTCTGCCCTGCACGGGTCCGTAAGTCCTTAAGAGCGTCACAGGACGCTTCACCTCCTGGGGTGTCATATGCAGAATGGCCAGCAGATGGCACCAAGGTGTCTGCTAGAGCTGCTGGGCAGGTTTGTGGTTTGGCTCTGGATGGAGGGAAGCAGCAGTAAGTGACATTCCCTCTCCCTCACTCTCTGTTCTGCCCCCTAGGCCACCCATTCAGCCTTCGGGGAGGAGAGTAAGTGGGAGTGAAGAAAGGCATGTGGGGCTATCTCTCCATGATTTCTGCCTGTGTGGAGGGATGCAGCAGGATGCTGTTGGATTCACATTTCCAGAAGAATCTCAGGATTCTCTTCTGCATCACAGAAGGCTCCCAGCAAAGTAGAGAAGGTGACTCAGCACCAGGCAGTGGGAGAAATGTTTCTATTAAGCAGTAGGGCACTTTATCAGAGGAATATGGACTGAAATTAAGAAATGATAATATATTGAAATACTACAAGAACCATTTTGGCTACAAGAACCATCGCTGCCACCGTCACCATCAGCATCACCACCACCACCATCAGCATCACCGTCAGCACCACCATGAGCGTGGAGCTTTGCAGACTGGAGAATATCTATGTGTGTTATATACTTTCTATCACTTGATCCTTATCAGAGACATGTCAGAAAGTAACTGTGTTGGGAGTTCCCTGGTGGTCTAGTGGTTAGGATTTGGTATCTGCATCACTGCAGCCTGGGTTCATTTCCTGGTCTGGGAACTGAGATCCCACATCAAGCTGCAGCACGCTGCGGCCAAAAGGAAAGAAAAAGAAACAAATAAAAAAGAAAGTAACTGTGTTTTCTGTCTACACAGCATGCTTGTCCCTTTTCATGTCTTCTGGTTTCTTTGGAGAACTCTAGAAGGCCAGAAGAGGAGAGATTTAGTGGGTGCCCCTAATGCGAGGAAAAAAAGGTCCTTTGTGCTTCAGAAGGAGCAGAGAGAGCAGCTAAATAGGGGAGAAAGGCCACACCGGCCCTCCCCCCTATAGGGACAGCGACAGGTGACTTGAGCCTGAACAATGTCAGCCTTGCTCTCCCGGGCGCTGCATACATTGCTGACCCTTAGCAGGACGTTTGATGTTTACTTGATATTTCCCGGAGGATAACAAGACCTTACTGAGTCACTCACATCTTCATAATGGTGCCCCTGGACATTGAAGGGGTCCCTCTAGCTTCCCCCAGGACAACATAAAAGATGGGGACGGCCAGGCTTCCAAAGGAATCTGGGGCAAGGAAGGTTATACCTGAACATTAGCAGGAAATGCATGTCAGGCCTCATTGCGGAAAAACCTTAAGATGCTCCTACTGGCCGTGCCTGCCCTCAGGCCTCTCAACCTTCCAAAGAGGCAACATCCCAGCCTCGGCAGAGAAGCTCTGCATTCCTAGTTCAGAAGGCCGACTTTCTCTGGAGAAAATTTTTTTTTTTTCACACCATCTGCTGGTGTGGGTGGCTGGAGGCCTGTCTTTATTGAATACCACATATGTGTCAATGTCAGCACTGCTGCCACATGCACGGACTCTGTATGACGCTGCTGGGAATGTGCCCACGGGAGAGGGACAGCTCAAGAAGGAAGAAAGACAATATACGTCTATTACTCAGTTTTATGCATCTAATATCACAGGCAAATATGGACACCTGGAGTCTATCAAACCAAAATTAGAAACTCATTGGAAGGAAAGGACAGTATTTGCACAGATCGCCCATAAATCTTCAATAACTAACTCTCCTTGGGCAGAACATCAAATGTTCACTTTCTTTTTAGTGTCTCATTAGGAAGAAAATTTATTGCCCAACTATTGAACTATGTCAATTTTCAAAAAACATTGTGTGAATATTTCCAGGAACCACATGCTTGATTTTTACATTAGCTTTATGCCACTGAACAGGAAAAGGCTTGGTCTTTCCAATGATGAAATGACACTAATATGAAATTAAAGGAGATAGCGTGTACTCAGTGGGAAACGACAGCAGTTTCCTATAAATGTATCATAGCCCTGGTTCCCTTTGATGAGTTAGAATGACGTCACTCCCTCCAGCCCAGACCAGGGCACAATCCACTTCCCCCGCCCCCGCCCCCAGCACCTTCCTTCCCTATTGAAATGTGGGTCCAAAGAGAGCTTCAGAGGAACCCGATTCTTAGGATGGGGTGTGTTTTCCAGCTGTGCTTGCTCGCCTGCTTTGGTGGGAATAGCTTGAGAAGGACTAGGAAGGAAAAGGAAAACGTTAAACAAAAACCAATGAACTGCATATGGTACAAATAATAGGCAGAAGATGAAGGACTGAGCTTACATATGTGAACCTGCCCCAGCCCTGGCATCCAGAGGGAGCTGGCTGCTTCCTGTTCCTATTGTCCTACCTCAGACCACACCCCTGACAGGAGCTTCTCTGAGCAGCTGGGAGGGAGCCGGAGTTGGGTGCAGAGATGGGGAGGCAGTAGGGAGACTTGAGGGTTTACTTGGTTCTCGTCCCCCTCTTCCCTGTGGGGTCTTCAAACAGGAGAATGCCTTGGCCTTGGGACCTCCAGTCAAGCCAGAGGTAAATATATGTGTAGCTGCAAAAACTGGGAAACGAGGGGAACATGGGAGCAAGACTGCATAACCCTGAAACCCAAGCCTCCCCTGCGGCTGGAAATAAGACTGGCTGAGTTTAGTTCACTACCCAACGTAGGGCTCTTTTTCTCAGTTCTATCATGTTGTCTGTCTGTCTATCTATTGATCTATCATCTGTCCATCTATCTACCTATTCACCCGTCTGAGAGCCTTAATATTCATGCCAAACTAAGATGAAGAAGAATCTCTTCAAGATGTCCTGGAGGAGGGCATGGAATAATTAGGCACTCATGCGTCATTTTCCCTCCCACCTTAGATTTATGATTTGGTCTCTCTCTCACACTCTTTTTTTTTTTTTAACAGCTGCACCTGCGGCATATGAAGTCCCCCAGCTAAGGGTCGAGTTGGAGCTGCAGCCAAGGCCACAGCCACAGCCACACCAGATCTGAGCCACATCCGCAACCTACGCCACATCTTGTGGCAACACCGGATCCTTAGCCTACTGAGCAAGGCCAGGGATTGAACTGCATCCTCACAGACAGTATGTTGGCTTCTTAATCTGCTGAGCTGCAATGGGAACTCCTGATTTGGGTCATTAATTCAAGTTTCTTTGGGTGAATGCCCTTTTTCCTTCACAAAAAATCATTTGCCTTTATCAATAGGCTACTGATATAGATTTTCATTTTTCTTCTTTTTTTTTTGGTCTTTATAGGGTTGCACTCCCGACGAATGGAGGTTCCCAGGCTAGGGGTTGAATCAGACCTACAGCTGCCGGCCTACGCCAGAGCCACAGCAACGCCAGATCCAAGCTGCATCTGCAACCTACACCACAGCTCACGGTAATGCCAGATCCTTGACCCACTGAGCAAGGCCAGGGATTGAACCTGAAACCTCATGGTTCCTAGTTGGATTCAGTTCCACTGTGCCACGATGGGAGCTCTGATTTTCATTTTTCAATTAAGATTTGAGTGTCTACTTGATTAAAGAGGCCAAGAGGTATAGGAAAAGGATTTTTGCACAAATAACCAGTATTTGAATAAATAAGTAGGATACTATTTTGTAATTATATACGTGCTTGAATGTGTGCATATTATGTGTGTTTATGTAGGTGTTTACAGATGTGCTTTTTGATTGTCAAAAACATGTATTAGCTTTTTTTTTTTAATGCAGCAAAGCCTAAAAAGGCTCAAAAATGTCTCCCCAGATAATCCTGAAGACTTAAGTAAAAAATAAAAGTTACATTTGTACATGGTTGGAAAGTACTGAAAGATGTGCTTTTAAGCATCTTAAATATACGTCCCCAAACCCAAATTCAGAGTTCTGGCAAAAATTCAAAACTTACTTCAGTTAAAAACAAAACACAACCCAGTGTATTAGTTTTCTGTGGCTGCCACAAAAAGTGCCACCACCTGGGTGGCGTAAGACAACAGAAATTTTTTTTCTCACGGATGTGGATGCTAGAAGTCCAAGATCAAGGTCTTGGTCAAGCCATGGTCCCTTTCTGAGCTTCTTCTGGTGGCTGCTGGAACCCTTGGCACCACTGCAATCCATGTCTCTGACCTCACAAAGTTTATCCCTTTGTGTGTCTCTGAGTCTCTTCTCTACGTGTAAGGACACCTTATATTCCATTAAAATCCACGCAACTCCAGTATGACTTTATCTTAACCTTCTCCTGCATTGCCTATACAAAGTCCCTGCATCCAAATAAGGTCACATGCCTACCCATCAGGGATGAGATGGTGACATATATTTCCGGGAGACATAATTTAACCCATAACAGTTAAGAATACTCAGTTTCTTCCTACGATTCATATTAAATTATACAAATAAAATTACCTAAACATTTATTGTTTCAGAATAATCAGCTGAAGAAAGGCAACCAACATGCTTCCCTGTATATTTTCCCCTACATGTCCGGGTAAGCATAATAATCCAAATTTGAGAGATTTCTAAAACTCTCCCTCCAGCATTTCCCCTCCCATCTTCCGAAGGAACCCAAAGAGTTTGAGCATGAGGACTGCAATAGCGGTTTTCACCACAAGGGGGCAGATTGCAGATGCTACAACTGTGAACATAAAAAACAAAAAAAATCCTATTTGCCTCAAAGCACTTGCTGCTGCTTTCTGGATGAGACTGAAGAAACTCCTGCTGCTGTTTTCATCAGAGGAAACGTGTGAAAAGGTGATTCAAGGGCTTTTTATTCTGTATGAATCTGTCATGGGGCGAGCAAGAAGGATATTGAACTATAAAATACATCTTCAATTTTTTTATTGTAATATAGTTCATTTATAATGTTGTATTAGTTTCAGGTGTACAAAAAAGTGATTCATATATATATATATATATATATACACATATATATATTCCATTCTCTTCCATTATAGATTATTATAAGATACTGAGTTTAGTCCCTGAGTTAAACAGCAGGTCCTTGTTGGTTATCTATTTTATGTACAATAACTTGAATCCCAAACTCCTAATTTATCCTTCCCCCGCTTCCCTCTTTGGTAACCATAAGTTCATTTTCTATGTCTGTGAGTCTGTTTCTGTTCTATAAATAAGTTCATTTGTATCATATTTTAGATTTCACATATAAACAAAATCATATGATATTTATCTTTCTCTGTCTGACTTACTTCACTTAGTATGATAATCCCTAGCTTCATTCACATTGCTGAAAATGGTATTATTTCATTCTTTTTTATGGCAGGGTAATATTCCATTATATATATGTACCATATCTTTTTTATCCATTCATCTATCAGTAGGCACTTAGGTTTCTTCCATGTCTTGGCTATTGTGAACAGTGCTGCAGTGGACATTGGGGTGCATGTATCTTTTTGAATTATATTTTCCTCTGGTTATATATCCAGGAATGGGCTTGCAGGATCATATAGTAGCTCTACTTACAAAGTAAGTCTTGAAGCTATTGATTTCCTTTCATTCCACTAGCTTAAACTACCATCACCCAGCTTCTTCTATTTTTCACCCAACAGCTAGACAAGTCATGCTCCTTCCTTATTTAAACTTCTATGATTCTCCCCTTCTCCCTAAGACTAAAACTGGACAAAACATTGAAAAAAATTAAATTATAAGCCAATATCACTGATGAACATAGATGCAAAAATCTTAAAAAAAAAATACTAGCAAACTGAATCCAACAATATGTTAAAAGGTGTTAAAAGGCTCATACGCTATAGTCAAGAATGATTTATCCCGGGGATGCAAGGATTTTTCAATGTCTGCAAATCAATCAGTGTGATACACCACATTAACAAATTGAAAAATAAAAACCATGTGACCACCTCAATAGATGCAGAAAAAGCTTTTGATAAAATTCAACATCCATTTATGATTAAAAACCTTCCAGAAAGTGGGCACAAAGGGAACAGACCTCAACACAGCTAACGTCATACTCAATAGTGAAAAGTTGAAAGCATTTCTTTTAAGATCAGGAACAAGACAAGGATGCCCACTCTCACCACTTTTATTCAGATCCTAGCCACAGCAATCAGAGAAGAAAAAGAAATGAAAGGAATCCAAATTGGTAAGGAAGAAGCAAAAGTCCCTTTGCATTTAGGATGAAATCTATAAGGCATGGTTTGCAAGTCACTTTTCTACAGTTGCAGAGACATCTTTGAACTGAGTTAATTCTTTTGGCCTGGCTCGGGGTATACACCTACCCCTAAGTCAATTGCGGTAGCCAGGGGGAGAGATGACCTTCGAGAAGCTCCTCACCCCTCATCACATGCACTGACATGAGAGAGCTTTGGGACCTCAAGGAACACTGGGAGCAGTTCTTAGAGGAGAGGATGCCAAGAAGTCTGTAAATACAGATGTCCATCCCCTGACAAAGGGCCGTCCTGCATTCCTCTTTGCCGTTCTCTGGCAGCAAATCTGGTAGAACTGGGACAAATGTAGCAGCCACAAGTCTACAGGGAGGTGCCTGGACATAAAGGAAATGAGAGGAAAATAGTTCTTTAGGAGTACACCACAAGAAAGATGTGAGAATAAGGAGAAGAAAATGACTCTTTAAAACCCAGAAAATGGCGTTACTCCATTTTCCTGGAGATTCTGCTGTCGGAGGTCTGGACAGGTCGGCCATTTCTTGCACGAGATCATTGCCAGGGTCACTCAGATGGGATGCTCCGCTATAGTCCAGAGAACCAGGGGGTGGAAACTTCCGGCCTTTCTTTCTCCTCCATTCATTTGTCTTTGCCTTTTTTGGCGGAATGGGTGGGGAGGGGGTGAGAGAGAACCAGACAGTCCTTTGGGTAGGAAAAAAGAAAGACTCCGTTCTGGAAGGATAATGGCCAATCTGATTGGATCTAGGGCGCATTGATCTGATTGGCAGAGGGGGTGGGGACGGGGGGGGGGCTGGGGTGGGGGCTGGGGCTACCCTGGAGGAGAAGCCTCTCATTCCTGGCTGGATGGTTTCCACGGGTGCAGACCTTGCCGGCTCAGAGCCGTGGGTTTCTTTCTGCGACTCTGATTTTCCATTCTAGATTTCTTTATCGTTACAAAAGTTTACATTCACAGGGTCAAAGGCTGAGTAAATATTTGTCAGGCAAATCAGTAACATTGAAACGTGCATGTGATAGTGCTTTGGAGCTGGCAGTAGGGTCTTTGGTGAAGAAATCAAGAAGAGGGTGTATACAGAACCACTTGGGAGGGTTTGCTGGGAAAGGGGTTCCACTTCAGAGGTGGTCGTGGACCCACATGTTCAGGGAAGTTGGAACCGGAGGCGGCTCCAGCACAGACCTGAGTGTCTCTCCCCGCCTGTCTCTCCTCCTGAAATGAGACAGCACGTGTGACCTGGGCGAAGGACTGCCCAGTGGCTGTGCTTGGCACAGGGTCGTGTCCCTTGCTGGGTCTCTTAGCCTGCCTACCCCTCTGTACAATAATTTCTTCATTAGCATCTCTTTAGTTGAACTAGCTGAATGGAAATCTGATTCCTGTCTGATTTCTGACTCAAAGTACAGAATTGAGATAAAGGCAAGGCCAGAGTTCCCACTAATATCCATGAGGATGCTGGCTCAATCCCTGGCCTCGCTCAGTGGGGTTCAAGGATCTGGCCTTGCCGTGCACCAGCTGCAATGGAGGTCGTAGATGTGGCTTGGATCTGATGTCGCTGTGGCTGTGGTGTAGGCTGGCAGTAGCAGCTTCAATTCGACCCCTAGCCTGGGAACTTCCACATGCTGCAGGTGTGGTCCTAAAAAGACAAAAAAATTATCTATCTGTCTGTCTATCTATCCATCTATCTTGGAAAGACCATGTTGAAAGTCCTGAGGTGCTTTCAGATAGCAGTTGATACAAAACAGGGGCTGGCCAGCTATAGCTCATGGGCCAAATCTAGCCCACCGCCTATTTTGTCCACTGAGCTTCATTGGAACACAGCCTCACCCATTCTTTATGTTTTATCTACAGCTACTATCATGCTGTGATGGTCAAGCTGAGTTGCGACAGAGATCGTATGGCCTGTGAAGCTTAAAAATATTTATTATCTGGTCCTTTGTGGAAAAGGTTTGCCGTAAGTTGGAGTGGTAGAAAAGGATGAAAAAGGAAGCATAATGTACTTGGAAAATAAGTCAGATCTGAGTCCAGAGGTCCGTTTGGCCTTCACCACTTACGGGTAAGTTAACTGCTCAGAGCCTCTGTTTCTTCCTCTGTAAAATGGGGATAATGGTAACTTCATCTCCAGGTTATCATGATGATGAAATGCAGTAGGGTGGTACCCACAGGTGAATAGTGCATGCCTGTTTCCTGCTCTCTATCCTTCCCCAGTCAGGTATGAATAACAATGTCTGACAACAAGGAAAGACACAGAAGTGGGTCTCAGAGAGGCAGCTAATGTGGTGGGAGAAAATAGTGCATCAGGAAAAGTTGGGACGGGGGGTGAGGTTAGACTCTACCTGCAAGCGGGACCAGCTAGGTCATTTGCTAGCATTGTGCAAAGTGAAAATGCAGAGGCCTTTATTCAACCATTGTTGTTAAGAATGTCAAGATGGCAACAGCAGAGCACTAAGCCAAGTTCATGCCCTCCTAAGGGCCCCGTGTGATGGCCCAGCTCACAGGGCTGTGGAGCTTCTAGTCACCAGAGGAGGCCCCCACCACCCCCAGGGAAGACAGTGCAATAGCAAAGGGGTGGGCCCTTGGATGGGAGATCTGGGTTCCGGTCTTGACACAGATGCTTGTCAGGTGTCTGGGCTGATCAATGACATGTTCTCATTATCTGAGCCCCCTGTAAAGTGGGAAGGACCAAAGGAAGTCGTGTTAAGCCCAGTGTGTGGTACTTAGTGTCTTTAGTAAATGACAGTTCTTTCTCCTTTGATGAGTGTATTCTTTCTTGGTTAAGATATTTACTTTTTTTTTTTTCTTTTTTTAGGGTGGCACTTGTAGCATTTGGAAGTTCCTGGGCTAGGGGTCAAATTGAAGCTGCAGCTTCAGGCCTACACGACAGCCATAGCAACTTGGGATCCGAGCCGTGTCTGAGACCTACACTGCAGCTCACCAAAACACTGGATCCTTAACCCACTGAGCCAGGCCAGGGATCAGACGTGCATCCTCATGGATACTAGTTGGGTTCTTAACCCTCTGAGCCACAGCGGGAATGCCACATAATTGACTTTATATACTGCATTGATCGGGAACCCCAACTAACTGCCTATAGGATGGGGCCAGACAAGGATTTGTTTCTCAGCAAACTGTCATTTCCACAGAGCGATGCTAGTACCACATCTTCTCCTCCGGGGCAGCCTAGTGTTTTGGAAGCTGAGAAAGGTGCTCCTGGAAGGGAAAGCAGCATCTTTCTCTTTGCCCCTCTCTCCTGCCTCCTTATGCCTTTGGAGTTTCCAGACACGTTCCTTTGAAAATAAAAATTCACTTCCCAAATGGCCTGTGTGGCATCCATTTGGTGGATGAAATTATTGAGACCCCATTTGGGGGCTAGGTCCTTGGTCCTGCAGCAGATTAAAGCAAACAGCTCTGTGCTCCAGGCAGGGACAGGAGCTCCGGGTGGCACCTCCTGTGAGATTTATATACTGTGCATCTGTCAGGCAGTAAGTTGGAATTTGCGGGTTAGCAAGTGACACCCACCTGCCCAGGAAGCCACGCCCACTCTCTGAAGGGAAGTAATGGGTTCTGAATTGGGGAAGCGCTGGGGTAGGAGCGCCCAGAGCGATGGAGGTAGTTCCAAGTCATTGTGCCAGGATTCAGTGGGTGGCACATGGAGACGTTTGCTTTGTTTTCGTTTTTAATGAAAATAGTGGCTTTCTGTCCTAGTTAAGGAACGTGATCTTTCTATCGTTCTGAGACAGGTCTCGGAGGCTGTCAGGCTTCTGCTGTCCAGGTAGAGAAGCAGTGTCAAGAAGGAGCATAAGGCATATTCAACAGTCCTTTGCTCAGTTTTGAACTTGGCAGCATGAGCATAGTCTCTGCCTATTGGAAGAGAGAATGCTTAAAACCACCCAAGAAAGGCGTTGATTTGGGGTGGGATAAATAATTAGATGCTGCATTTTTGTTTTCTTGCCCGTGTTGTTTCTTCAATGGCACAGTGTGAAGAAGCCTCAGAGATGAATAAAAACCTCGTTTCTCGGGGATCCATCTGGGCAGACGATACGTTCCGGGTCTCTGATTCCTATTTCCAGTTCTGCCGTTTAGGCAGGTGCATTTGGCCTTGGCGCGTGCGTGCTGATGGCCTTGGAGACCCAGGCTCTGAGCGCCCAGAGAATGAGATGACCTCGTGGAGCTCCTTCTACAAAGGGAGGTACACAGAAGGCCACTTCTTTTCGGTTCAAATGTACAAACAAATCCAAATGGCTAGATAATCATTTCTCCCTCCTCTTTCCCCAGGCGCCACCCCTGGGAACATACAGTAGTCAGCAGGACACTTTGAACTTATTCTTAGTCAACAAAAGTCAATTGTTCCCTCCAGCCCATCCTGGAGGCCCCCCACCCCCACCCCATGAAGGTCTCCTGCTGCTGTTTAAATGCCAAGGCAGAGACTCAGCATTTACCAAAAATAAATGTTGAGGTAAAGATTTGACATTTATTTTCAAAGTGAGAGGCCATCTTCCCATCACAGAATTCAGCTTGTTAGATATTCTTTTGTATTAGCCCAAAGGGTTCATGTTAGCAAAGAAATACAAACCAGCTTTTGCAGCCAGCAGGCTAACAGGACCTCTGTTCACTAGGCTGTTATTGAAAAGGTAGACTCTGGTGTCTTGGTGCGGATGTGAGCTCCCTCAGTAATGGGCTGTCTGAGTAAGTAACACCGGAGCCTGGAGATCTGATGTGTGACATCTGCCTTATCTGTTAGGCTGGGGTAGGATGCTATCGAGGGAAGGTAGTAGAAAATGGAATAGAGCAATTGAGTGATGGATTTAAATCCAAGTCATAAGTGTAAGAAACTCCCCCAAGTAGCTCATCATAGTTACTGGTGGGGTTTTGGAGGCAGGTGA
Source organism: Sus scrofa (assembly GCF_054392235.1). NCBI lineage: Eukaryota > Metazoa > Chordata > Mammalia > Artiodactyla > Suidae > Sus > Sus scrofa. Next base: position 151,230,270 of record NC_139396.1, on the reverse strand, counting down.
ATTAGCAGGAGAATAGACCATCGCTCCATTGGCAGGTAGCACTCTGGCTCTGCTTTCAGTGGCTGTGTTTCTGCTCCATCATGTCTTTGTGGCTTCCCACTGCCAAAGCACCCCGCTTCCCCCCATCCTTGGCAGCATTTGTGCTACTATCCCTTTTTGTCCTTACTGTCCACGTAAGGGAGTGAACAGGGCGTGGCCAGGATTGGAGAGTCTGTGGTTAGTCTGGTAGAGGGTCGCTGTTATGCCATAATCCTTAGGAATGACTTCTGGGCAAGACTGATTGCAAAATTTGTGGGGGCCAGTGAAAGATGGTTATTTAGGTCCTAGTTCAAAAATTACTGAGAATTTCAAAATGGTAACAGCAGGGCCAAGCATAGGGCCCTTTGAGTACAGGGCCTGGTGTGATTCTATATGTTATACATCCATGAAACTGGCCTTGCCTCTGGGGGTGGTGAATGTGGGATTAGGGTGAAGGAAGTCACGACAGTTCCACTTTTGACTCTTCTTCCTGAGAAACTAGAGGGTAACATCTCTCAGAAATGGAGGAGCAACCCCAGTGGGTAGGCGGATGCTCCAGGAAGGAGCATCTCTCCAGGAAGCTCCCAGAGAAAACCAGATGCAGAAAGCTGGTCGCTGTGTATGGTTGCAACAGACTGTTCAGGGACAGAGGAAAGCCACTCATTTCCTGCTAGGATTGCTCCAGCTCTGAGCCCCCTGCCTGCTCCTTTATTCCCTCCCTTCCCCCACAGACGGATGAGTGGTGAAAAGGGACTAGAAACCAATATCATCCAACCATCCACCTTACATACTAAGACAATTCTAACAGTAGTACTCAGGGAGCCATGGAGGAAATTGAAGGAATGTATATCATACCATCCCTACTTGTGTGAGACAAATAACAGGCCGGGGGAGATGTGCCTCAAAACAGGAAATGCAGAGATTCATGAAAAGCTTCTATGCCATAGGAGTTCCCATGGTGGCGCAGCAGAAACGAATCTGACTAGGAACCATGAGGTTGCAGGTTCGATCCCTGGCCTCACTCAGTGGGTTAAGGATCTGGCATTGCAGTGAGCTGTGGTGTAGTTTTCAGATGCAGCTTGGATCTGTCGTTGCTGTGGCTCTGGTGTGGTCCGCAGCAACAATTCTGCTTAGATCCCTAGTCTGGGAACCTCCATACACTGAGGGTGCGGCCCTAAAAGGACAAAAGACAAAAAAAAAAAAGTGTCTGTGCCATAAATGATGATACCCAGTAGGCAAATTATGATGACCATATATCTGAAGAAATTATGTTTAGATGGCAAATCCTTAAAAGAATAGGAAAAAAAACGATTTATATGAAAGAAGAGATGATACTAGTAAATCAGGCAGACTGAAATAAGAGATGGTAAAGTAAGAAAAATTTTTAAAAATTATTTTATTTTATTTTTCTCTTTTTAGGGCTGCACCTGTGGCATATGGAAGTTCCCAGGCTAGAGGTTGAATTGGACTTGCAGCCACTGGCCTATGCCACAGCCACAGCAACACGGGATCCGAGCCGCTTCTGTGACTTACACCAGAGCTCATGGCAATCCTGGATCCCCACCCCACTGAGTGAGGCCAGGGATTGAACCCTCATCCTCAGGGGTACTAGTCAGGTTCTTAACCCACTGAGCTACAATGGGAAGTCCAGATAAGAAAAATTTTGTGGAAACAAATAATGCCAAAATAGAATCTAAAATAATACTATGAACATTTAAGAGAATTGACACTCTTGAAAATTTTTATCACATGTAGAAATCAGGCTTGAGAAAACCCTTCCAAAGCTCAAAGGAAAAGATCAAAGAGAATAAATTGATAAGAGGGATAATAATTGATATAGAGATGAGATTACATAGCTATATGTGTCCAGGTGTAGCTGCTGAAGAAGATAAAAATATTCAAAGATATAATAGTAGAAAACTTTCCTGAACTGGAGAAAGATCTGAATTCATGGATTGAAAGAATGCTCTGAGTGTAGGTAAAATTAATTAAAAATGGCCAAGACATAGGTAAATATTCATATTTTGAGTATTCTTGAATTTTAAAAGCACTCAGTTACTGAGAATGAGAAGTGGGGGAATGTCACTTTGGCTCCAGAATTTTTGGTGACATTAGATTTCATGGCGTTTTATGAGTAAAAAGGACTTCAGTGAAAGAATTGTATGGTCAGCTATAGCCCATGCTTTTTGTGATCCAGCACCATGTCCTCTCAGGTCGCCTGTGATCTGTGACAGTAACTCCCACCTGCTGGGAGTTACGGTCACATCCCACCTCAAGTCAGTTTGGGAGGTATTCTGCCTAATAGCTTTGTCCAAAGCTGTAAAAACCAGAAATGAAGGAGAGTTGGCATTCCTGAGGGTAACTCTTGACCAATTGGAGAAGGAAGTTGGTGGATAACTTCTCTAGCTTCCCATGCTTTATGGAACGATTTTGAGGCATATTCTACATGATTCCTTAGGGGTTCCCAGTGGCATTGAGCCCCAGGTGTCCATCAAGGGAATCAACTCAATCATATGCCCATTGTTGGCTTTTCCATCTTCCCTGTCTCTCTCTGCTCCCTCACTGCTGTTCCTGGAAACAGCTTCAAATTAAACTACCCATTTCTGAGTTCTTGTCTCAGGCTTTTGGTACAACCAAAACTAAGACCCCTAACATTCTTTATTGTCATATGCAAGCAAAAGAAAAAAATTCTCACATGTTTAAGGATTCAGAAAAGAGATATCTATGCACTTTTGTGATAAAGTGAGAATTGAGCAAAGTAGACATCATGAACAAGGGACTGTCTGATGAAAATTTTAAAAAGACCAACAGTGAGCATTGAAATCAATTAAGCATGGAATTATCCAAATGACTGTGGTGAATGTGGTTTTAAAGCAACGTAAATAGTATAAATTTGAAAAGACAGTGAAAAACAACATCATGATAAACATCAAGATATACTGTTTCTTGATGTTCATTAGTCGAGACACATAGCATAAAATATAAATTTTAAAGTCTAAAAGCTGTATTTAGATTAACAGCAATCTTATCCTTTCTACCCTGTTCCTGAGTCATCCATTTTCCTTCCCTATAGACAACCATTTTACCAGTTTATATGTTGCATCTTTCAGAAATACTCAATTCATATTCCAGGAATCAGGAATTCCATAGATACCTCCCCCACATCCCAACAAATAACATACTAAAGAGCCTTGCTGTTTTCACATGGTGAATTTTGTAATAGCACCTTTTGGAAATCATTCCTTCTTTTCTTTTTCTTTTTTAGGGCTGCACTTGAAGCCTATTGAGGTTCCCAGGCTAGGGGTCAAATTGGAGCTGTAGCTGCCAGCCTACACCACTGCTCATGGCAACACCAGATCCTTAACCCTCTGAGCAAGGCCAGGGATCGAACCTGCGTCCTCATGGATGCTAGTCAGATTCGTTAACTGCTGAGCCATGAGGGGAACTCCTATTCCTTCTTTTCTACAACTGTAGAGTATTCCTTTGCACGGCTAGACATTAGGTTATTTCTTTAGTCTCTCATTATGGGCTTCCATGTTGTTGCTCCTCTGTTGCTATCATAGTAGAGATTCGAGGGATAGCCTTAGCACATGTGTCAGCTTACTTGTCTCCTTCCCCCTTGAAACACTTTTCTCTCTTGCTTTCCATAATATAGTGCTTTCCTGTTGTCCCGAGATTCTCTGGTTACACCTTCCTGTCTCCTTTGCCAGCTCCTCTTCCTTCACCTTGTCCCTTGAATGTCAGAGTTACTTAAGGCTTCCTTCTCCACACTTCTCCCTAGGTATACTCACTCATTCCAGGGGTTTAAAACTATCACTGTGCTGGTGATTCTCCAAATTCTCTATCTAACCAAACCTCACCTCTGAACTCTGGTACTTTCATAATACCCTCTTTCACATCTCTCATAGACACTGTAATCTTAACAGGTCCCAAATAAGACTCTTGAGGTCCCTCCAACCTGGGTCGTCACCCAGTCTTCCACAAATCAGGTAACAATAGCATCATTTTTCTAGTTTCTCAAGCCAAATCCTGGATGCAGTTCTGCCTCCCAAACATATCTTCAATCCTTCTACCTTTTTCTTCTCTCTAGTGCTACCACTGTTGTACTGCCTGCCATCATCTTCCTCATGGACCACAGGAATCCCCTCGCCGGGTGCCCTGTTTCTACTCTTGCTTCCTACAGTCTACTCTTCACTCAGCAGCCAGAGGGTCTTTGCAGGGTGTCGGTCAGACCTTTGTCTCTATGCCATGGCAGTTATCATGAAATAATCTAACAACTTGTTTTTGTGGTTGACCCCCTGCAAGATGGAGGTTTCCTTGAGACATGATTTACCACTGATTGTCCAGTTCCTGGAACACTGGATACATTTACTAAAGTAGGAAATTCATGTGGAATTGAGTTTCCACATACAAAGAGGAGTACATCCAGGTCAAGTTAAAAAGACATTTTCTGAAACACTATTAAAATAGTAATTGTCCATTAGACTGAAGGGAGGCTATCTTGACCCATCTCCCATCTCAATGTCCTTTTCTTTTCTCTCATTCTTCCACCTTCAGATAACTTAAAAAAAAATGTCTCTAAAAAGAGAAGCAAAGATTTCTATGGGCTACCATATTTCTGAGTCTTTAGGAAGGTTCCCTTTCAGTGTGCAGAGAGCTCTCACAATAAAGTAAGGATTCTGATAGGCTTTCAAGATTTCATGTTATTATTCTATTTGTGAACAATAATGATTATTATGATCTATTCCTCTGTATAGACATTTTAAAGACTGGTTAAGCAACTGAGAATTAATTTATTGGTAATGAACATTTTCAACTTCATTAGATACTCAGAAGCCTACTACACTATCATTATCTGGATGTTAAATTTTAATTGCATGCAGGCTGGTCCCTCAATAATTAACACATTGTATATCCCACCTAATTCGCAAACTAATTGTCATTTCTTAGATCTTAATATTACTTGCTAATTTTGCCACGGATAAAAAAAAATCTGACTGTCAAAACTCCAGAGAAAATGACATTATACAGGCACAATAGTGACAAAACAAGTTAATTTATTGCAAAGTCACTGAGAGAAGGAGTTTTTAATTGCATATTTGTTACCTTCATAAAAGACATAAACGGCTTTTTAGTTACATATTTGCTTATTTCTTACATACTATAAAAGTGTTAACAAGCCTGATTAAAATTAATTGCAAGGTCCAAGATCTGAGTGGAGATACCAGCGTTAGCAAACTTCTAATTGAAGCTGAAAGAGAAAGAACGAAAAGAGATATTGGGTGGAATGGGAATCAGAACAGATGTTTGACTGCGGAGATGGAGAATAATTAAGTGACCCACCAAGAAAAAAATAATCTAAAGAAAAAAATCAGGCTTAGTAATAAATAGGAGAATTTTTATCCTAGTGGTATTAACAGTAGGTAATAGTGATTTGCTTCCAAAGGCTCAAGATGGAGCAATAACCAATGTTATTACATAACTTTAAAAGAAGCACACTCTGTTGTTATAGCATGAAAAGCTATAATAATGAAAACGTTTCTTGTATCACAGAAGTACTTGGTAACTTTCAAAATCAATGTTGATTCCATCTATAAGTAGCAAGTTCTATGTAAGTTTCTATCAGCCAAATATCTTTGGCATCTTTAACGAGCTGGGGCTGCCATCTTATTCAGAGACACTGACAGATGGGAAACCCTCTAACCTTTTCTTTTCATGACTGGCTGATTCTAACAAGAAAGAAGACCATCCTTCCTGCTGTGACACTTCCCTAGTACTGCTGACATTCGGTTGTCTCTCAGTCTAGCCATTCTCTGCACAAAGAGAAGATGTATTTGAACTCTAATGCATTAGAAATGTTTCCAAAATTGAGAAGTAGCTTTCCTAACTGCTGGAACATGCCTTCTAAATCAGGGCTTCCCAGGAAAGGGATTTAGTACAAGGGGGAGAATGGCCATTTATATCAGTCATAGAACGCAAGTAGAAAATGCCCATCTATCCCATGAATCATCTAAATTGTTTATGTTTAGTTTGTGCATTTGAGCTAACATGGCTCTTCATTGTTTCAGCAGCAAATTAAAGACATCATCCATCCTGTTTATAAGGATTTTTTTTCACAAAATTATCCACTAATTGGAAATCCTCTTATCTGACGCTATTTGTTTGTTTGTTTGTTTGTTTTGGCCATGCCCCGCCGTGGGGTGCAGATGTGCCCAAGTCAAGAATCAACTCTAGACACAGCAGTGACAATGCTGAGTCCCCAAACATGATGCTATTACAAGTTGTTATCAGTCAGTCTATTGAAAAATTTGGCTAAAGCAGGGAATTATAAAAGGTGACATATGAGGACTACACTTGAAATGTTTATTTTTACTTAAAACACGTATATGTACATGCATTTGCTTATATTTTGATATGAGGTCTAGGACTTTTCTGTGAGTGGGGGCTTGTTGATTGGATTCCATAGTGTTTTTCCTACATTCAACAAATCAATAAGGCATTGCCTTTCATTTCCAGAGTTAGTTGTTTTTTTTTTTTTTCGCACTGATGCAAGAATTTCAAAGTGGTTGGGAAGTAATTTAAGCACAAAATCATTCTAGATTTAATTTTTGCCCAATTTTCCTCTTCTACAACTAATTGCATATTTTTATTAAGTGCCTCACCCTTATCCAGCCTTTTCAAAGGCTTCTAGGGTTAGCTCATGAGTCATTCCATGTGCCTGGGGCATCTGCTAAATATTAAACAGATAGGCAAGAGAGGTCTTATTTTAAGTGATATACTTAGAAATAACTTAAATATTGGGCATTGATTTTTTTTTAAAGGTACTTCTAGGGAGTTCTCACTGTGGCACAGTGGGTTAAGTATCCAACTGCAGCTGCTCAGGTCGGTGCAGATTCAGTCTCTTGCCCGGGAACTTCCATATGCTGTGGGTGAAGCCATAAAATAATTTTTTTACAAAAGGTACATCTAAGTGATGGGATACTATAAAGTCATCAAAAACATTTTTGTAACATATTTAATGACCTAGAAAACAGTTCATGATATAGTACATGGAAAAGCTGGTTACAACACAGCAAGCATATTATCCCATATTTACAAAATAAGAATATATGTATGTACAGAAGATTGGATATTAAGTTACCAAAAACACACTGAAAAATACTAACAGTTTCTCTCTGAATGATGATGGATTAAAGGCAATACTTAATTCTTTGTGCTTTTCTATAATTTCACAATTACATCGATATTGAATATGCTTTACTTATGTATTATCATAAAGGTATACATTTTATTTCTAATCTAAAAAGCAGATTAGAATCACTTCCGGTAAGTATTCTAATCCTGATACAATCAAAGTACTCTGCTGCTCTGTTACACCTTCCAAAAGGGCTGGTCTGAAGAAGTGACAGACCCATGAAGGGAAGTGAGGTCCTTGAGTAAACAGGATGCATCTTGGGACATTCAATTCCTAAAGGGTACACATGACCTTCAACCTTAAATCCTCTGTTGGTACCAAAGACTGAAGACTTGGGTGATGGATTTACTAGATCTACTGTCCAGAAACATTTTATGCTTCAGAAAGCACTTGCAGCTTTCAAGGCTGAGAACCAGTTCTTGGCATTTGAAGTCTTTGCCTTTTGAAAAGCAAGTTTAGGATCCATCCCACCTCATTCCAGGCCCCAAAGGGAGAAATGTATTTTGTAGAATTACCTATGGCAGCTTCTCTACAACATCCAGATTTTGGAATAAAAAATTTATGGAACTCATGGCTATTTTGATTGCAGATTTTCAGTAGACCCAGTCTGTGTGCAAGTGTTCCCCAAATGTCTCTCCTGCGACTAGGGAGTGAGCCCTAAAAAAGGCATTTTCAGGTGCTGTTGTGAAAGAGTAAATTGATCATCTCTCCCTATAAGACACTTTGGCAATGTGTATCACAAGCTCTAAAATCTGTATTTGTTTTGACTCAGTCATCGAACACATTCTTTTCATAAGATCTAGCCACAAGCTGTAACTTCTGAAAATAATCAGGAGGATATAGAAAGAGTTAAGTACAACAATGTTTACTGCAGATTCATTTAGATCATCGAAAAATGGAAGATAAGTTAAATGCTCAACAAGAGAGGGTTAGTTAAATAAATGACACATCCAGAAATGAACACTGTTAGTTCATTGAGTCAAGCTTCAGAAGAACACTTAATAACACAAGAAAATCTCAGAATAGGTTATGAAAGATACAAACATCCTGATTTTGTAAACGAGAAAAAGTAGGTAAGTCTACAGAAAACTGTTGGAAGTATACCCCAATGGTAACAGTCTAATCTCTGGTTACCTAAAGATTTAATGTAATTTGGTTATAAAATAACATTCTAACATAATAAAAGGTATTTCGTAAAAGCTAAGCGCCCCCCAGCTCCGGCTCTCCTCCCCAAATGCAGCCATTCCCTTTTTTTTGTTTCCTTCTAGAGACGGTCTGTAAATATTAGGTTGAATTTTATTTTCATCATCCTTTTTTTTTTTTTAATTTTCCAAAGCCAAAAAAAAAAACCCCACTAAATATTTCAAAAGTGTGTTTCACTTTACTTGTTCTAAATGTCCATCAATAATTTCCACCAGAACTTGAATTGCTGTTATATCATACAAATGAATAGATGGAACAGAAGTTATTCACTATTTCATTTAATTTCCATTTATATTGTGAAATGAAAAACAGCTTCTTGCAATTTTACTTAAATAACCCGTTTTGATACTGTTCTATTAGCCTTCTAATAGCATGAAGGCCCAGAAATTAAATTGTTCCACTTCCTTATCCATAATTATGTGCAATTAAAATGGTTACAGACCTTAAAGTTTTCTTCCGAGCTCCAGACCCTTCATCTGTCATTCTTTATTATCTTGAAGCCCAACACTTTTTAGTAACACTTTGTATACAGCGAGTTAAGTAAGAGAGGAAGCATTGTGTTTAACTGATGTGGGTGTTCTTTAATTAATCTGAATTAGCTTTTTTGATATGGATACTAATTATTTTCTTTGAAAAAAAATCACCAGAGATGTGCGATTCTTCTATATCTGCTGTTCTTCAAGAAAATAGTTAATTGCAGAAAACAGGAAGGTTACCTTTTAAAAATAATCAGCATCACATCAGAAGAGCTGCTCTTAATCCAACTTTCTAACTTGCATCCCCTGGAAACCTGTGGTACTTGTGATGAACAGAGTTGCCTCTGACTTTTGATGTTGGCTTTATATGGATTCATAAGGTAGGAGGACTAATTACAACAGGAAGGTGGGATAACAAGGGTTTCATTTGTTTATTTTTAACAACACCTATTGTTTATACACCAAAATATCAAAAACTCTCCATAAGGGAACAAGGTCAGAAAACAAGGCACCACCTGCAATTACAGAGAACTATCCTTTTTTCAAGATTACTCAGTTCGGTTGATTACCAAAATGTAAGTAGCTTCTCCTAAATAGATAGATTTAACTACAATTACCACATTCCACCTTCATTAAGACACCCTTTTCAAGATCTAAGCATTTTGAGCATTTATAAAGAAGTGTTATCCTAACAAGAGTGATAATGAGTTAAGAGCACTTGGGAGTCAGGGTACAGCTGAATAACTAACTTTAAAGAGAGCCCAAAACCAATAGTCTCGTTTTCAAAATTTGTTCACAGTATTTTCAGATCACTTTCTGATGAGCATAGAACCTTAGGTGGGACCTGCCCTCCCTGCCCCAAACTGAACCTTTAAAAAGCCATGATTAAAACCCGGTAATCGATTCCACACTCTCTCTGTTGACTTGGTATTTTTTTCCATTAGGAAGCAGGATAGCATCTTTGAATCTAGTCTGTTGTGCCAATGCATTATCTGTATTTTTCATCCGAGTGAGCGGGGCCCTGAGTCGGATAAATAGCCATGTGGAACACTAGTGAATTATGCAAACTCTCCCCCTAAAAGCTTCATGTATTTTACTCGTTAGAGCTCCAAATATCTTCTTGTACTTGACTTCATCATTTTGGATTTTGGCTTACACCTCTCCCACAGACTACAGAGTTATTTGTTCACACATGGTGAGCAGAGGTAAAATACTCTGGGAAAAAAAAAAAAAAAGCAAAAACCCTGGAGTTTGATAAAGCATGCCGTAAGCCATTTCCACGAGGAACACGAAAAGTGATTTTCCAAATACTCGGTATCACATGAACTTTATTTCAGCCCCACATCTTTTTTGAGCATCCCTGGGTGGTATCATCACCCACCACATCAAATCTTTCGGTCCGCACGTACTTATTAAGGGCCTGGAATCCTGGTAGCATAGAGTTAGAGGAATGACTGATAGGTATTGTGCTGGAGCGGCTCAAGCCCTCTCTGGGGCTGCAGCTCGAAGATGGGAAGAGTGACATTGCCACGCTGTGGGTGACAGCCTGGGAGGGGTGCTGTCACAGCTGTTTGGGCTTTGAGGCATGTGTCCAGCAGAACCTGAGCTGTCTCATGGAGGTTTCCACCTGTTTCCTCAAAGAGCTGATTGGCAGGTGTAGCCCCACTGGAGGGAAATGAAGGATCCCCCCAAAGTCAGCTAATGGGCTTGCAAAAAAGCAATTACCAGCAAAGCCCGGTGCTCTGGGTGAAATCTGTGTAATATTGGAAATGTCTACGTAATCGTCAGGTTCCTGCTGAAACTTGATAGCCCTGGGCTTTGTTTTGGCTGTGTAGACTTTGGCTGGAAAATGATGTATTCTTTCCTCTTAATAATTGGGAATTAATAATAGTCTTAGTAAAGTTCAGCGACAAGACTGCCTGGGTTGGACCTCAGTTCTGACCCTTGAAGTCATGTGATCGCTGAGAAGTTGCTTACCTCTTGATGCCTTTGTGTTTCCATGTGTGAAACAGAGAAAAAATGGTGTTGAATAAATGATATTTTCTGTACGATCCCATTTAAATTCTCAATAAGGGCTTACTAGATGTCACCTTATGGTGCATTTATGGGGGGGCTATGTGAGGCCAAGCATTGTGTTGGGTCTCAGACTTGGGCTGGCAGGAAGCTCTTATTTGCAAGCTGAGGAGGGAAGGAGATGGAGGCTCAGAGAGGTGAGGTGATTTGGCCAAGGTCTTTTTTTGCTTCCATGTTTTGTTTTTTGTTTTTTTGCTTTTGTTTTTGTTTTTTGCTTCCATTTCCCACCACCAGGCTAGGTATCCATCCCGGGATTTGAGACAGACTCTTGGGAACTGTGTGTTAATGATTTGAACAGAGAACTCAATGAGAGCTTAAAAAAGCAACCTTTTTGCGTTATTCACTTTTCATTTTAAGTCGTAGGAACGTAGTCCCTAGCCTAAAAGATACTGGCACAGCATCGGTAAAAATGTGTTCATTTGTCATTTGTAGATTGTTTTATTTTTAGATTAATGAAGATCCAAATTAAACCATCGGAGTGCAGTCATCCTGATAGTCCTTATCACGTTTTGCTCATTATCACTTCATTTATATTTGCGATGAAGAACAGATGGTCCCAATGTCATATTTCACTGTGTATCGTATCCAGCTAAGAGGAAATATCTCATATTAGCTGCACTTATCAAAATATTTGTACTTAATAACAACAGAAATCTGAGCTTATGTACTATCTTGTCACCATGTCGTAGCTACCATTTAGAAAAGACCCTTTAAATTAGATATGGGAGGGAAAGACTGCATCGTTCATTATTATTGAATGAACGCACTGAACTCTGAACAGCAATTATGGGTGAGTTGTAAGGAGAGAATCATTAAGCTTGAATGCAGAACAGCAATTACAGTCTGTTGACTCGGTGGCGTGCCCAGGGTTTCTTACTCAAGCGGCTGGTAGGAAAGAGAGCACCAAGAAGGGAAAGAGACAGTTGGTGATGACGGAATGAGAGGGGCTAGTGACAGACAGGGAAAGCCGTCACCAAACTTAGGAGACCGCCCCCTTTTCTAAATGGTAGCTCAAAGAAGAAGGCCACCTGCTCCCAGAGGTGACTTAGAAAGACTTTAAAATAATACTCGTGGAGTTCCCATTGTGGCTCAGTGGGTTAAGAGCCCAACATAGTCTCCATGAGGATGCTGGTTCGATCCCTGGCCATGCTCAGTGGCTTAAGTATCCGCATTGCTGCAAGCTGCTGCATTGGTTGCAGATGTGTCTTGGATCTGACGTTGCTGTGGCTGTGGTATAAGCTGGGACCCCTAGCCTGGGAATTTCCGTATGCTGCAGGTACAGCCCTAAAAAGACAAATAGTAACAATAGTAATAACAATAGCAGTAATAATAATAATACTCATGTACAAAAAGTCCCAAAGGGATGAGAAAATGTGAGAGTCTCATGTTCCCTAAAATAACAACACAATCTTTGTGATCCTTTTCTTCAAACGAGTGTCAAATCAACATGTACCAACCATCTGTTACATGTCCCAGGCAGGTAAGAGGCATAAGATATACTCCCTGACCTTACAAAATATATAGTCTCATATGAAAAGTCAGACACAATAGCAAATAACTCCAATGATTAAAAAAAAGTGTGGAGGAGTTCCTGTCGTGGCGCAGTAGTTAACGAATCTGTCTAGGAACCATGAGGTTGCGGGTTCAATCCCTGGCCTTGCTCAGTGGGTTAAGGATCCGGAGTTGCTGTGAGCTGTGGTGTGGATCTCAGACATGGCTCGGATCCTGTGTTGCTGTGGCTCTGGCGTAGGCCAGTGGCTGCAGCTCCAATTAGACCCCTAGCCTGGGAACCGCCATATGTCGTGGGAGAAGCCCAAGAAAATGGCAAAAAGACAAAAAAAAAAAAAATGTGTGGAGTTCCTGTTGTGGCTCAGCGGGTTTTGAACCCGACTAATATGCATGAGGATGTGTGTTCAAACCCTGGCCTTGCTCAGTGGGTTAGGGATCTGGCGTTGCTGTAAGCTGTGGTATAGGTCACAAACATGGCTCAGATCCTGCATTGCTGTGGCTGTGGTATAGGCTGGCAGCTGCAGCTCCGATTCGATCTCTAGCCTGGGAACTTATGTATGCCATGGGGGTGGCCCTAAAAAGAAAAAGAAAAAAAGTGTGTGCACAGGGCCAAAGTGGCCCAGAGGGAAAGGCTACCTCCATTTGTGGAAGTCAAGAAGAATGTCATAAAGGAGGTGATTGTGGCTTAGGGTTCTAAAGGTTGAATAGGAGTTCAATGGTTGGGTAAGAGGGTAGGGATGGAGAACATTCAGTCAGCCAGCAGACTGGTCAAGAGCTCAGTTTTGGTGTCAGGCCAGACGAGCTTTGAGTTTTAGTCTTCACTGCTCACTAGTTGTGTGAACGTGGGCTAATCATTTATTGCTCTGTGCCTTTGTTTCCCTGATCTATAAAGTTAAGCAGATAACAGTATCTACCTCATCAGACTGTTGTGACATATTTAGCACAGTACCTGGCATATAGTATGTGCTCAGCTAATATCAGTCCTTAGTAGCATTCCAGGCACAGGGAAAGGCATGGTAAAGGTTCAGAGGCATGAAACAGCTGTGGTGCCTTTGCATTTTCTCAGGGCATTCTAGCGATTGTTTATAATTATGTAACCCAGAAGGCCCAGAAAAGGTGAAAAAGTAAATCACATTACAAAATCCTTAAAGTCTTAAAATGACATGAAAGCCAATCACTCGATGAGGTAATTGGTTTGGAAAACAAAAATAATAGGAATGGCACTTGCCCTGATTGAGGTTGTTGGAGGCTTTGACCTGGGGAAGGGCGTCTTGGAAGTGGGAATCTGCAGCATCTACTTGAAGAGCAGGGATTTGGAGGAGCCATGGGCCTGGGTCAGAACCCCAGGGGGCCAGACACTAAGTTGCCCCATGAATGGCCTTGTTGAATGACAAGCGCCTGTCATCCTGAGCTGACCATTCTCCAGAGGGGACGATGGTTGGTGGACAAGATCCCCATGTTAAAAATCACCAAGAATTTTGCAAAAATGTGATATGAAAAACAAATTTGACACAAAGATGCATGAAGCAGCCTGGTGGTCCCAATTTGGTATTTAATCTGGGCACATTTTTGGAGGCAGGCACATTCTGCTTATGACCGAATTGGACTCATGGTTTGCGTACCACGCTGGCCATCGTGGTCTGTGATAGTAAAGTAGCAAAGCCACCTTGGGGGGTGGGGGGAGTGCTGAAGAGGGGTGCCATCTCAGGCCCTCGCCTTGTCTTTTTAGGGCCACACCTGTGGCGTATGGAGGTTCCCAGGCTAGAGGTTGAACTGGAGCTACAGCTGCCGGTCTACCCCACAGCCACAGCAATGCCAGATCTGAGCTGCATCTTAGACCTACACCCCAGATCCCGACAACACTGGATCCTTAACCCACTGAGTGAGGCCAGGGATTGAACCTGCGTCCTCATGGATACTAGTTAGGTTTGTTACTGCTGAACCACGATGGGAACTTCAGTTCTTTTGCTTTCATTTGCTCTTTTGCTGAAGCGCCCTTGGCCTTGAACTCCGTGCCAATGCTGGTCGCAGAGGGTGGGGCTGGAGAAGCATCCTGTGTTACGTTGTCTGCACTCAGATTTCCCTCTCCCCTCAATCCAAGCTCTGCACCTTCTCCCTCAGGGCTTGTCCTTTCCCAACAGCCTCTGGGTCCCTCATGTAAACAGAACCCCAGGCTGGCCTCCTAGCCCTGCCCAAATGCCTGGACTTGCTTGAATCCTCCAGAGACCCCGGCTTAGGCTGCCAAAATGGGACTCCCATGGCACTCAAAATAAACTCAAAATGTGTACGGGCCCTTAACACCCCCAAAATAGGAACATACCATGATGGGGGGAACTCTGCAGAGCACAGAGGTGGTGAGAGCCCCTGACTCACGCAGATCCCTGAGTGCTCCCAGCCCACAGGCTCACTTCTGTAGGCTTTTGGTCTAGCTTGGGGCCTCGCTCCCATAAGAGAGTGGCTTCACAGCTGCTCCCAGGTCCAAATAGGCTCATTGGCTTCAGGAAATTGCATATGAGCTTTAATCCCCAAACTCAATAAGCCAAGAGGCCATTAAGTGAGGCTTTTGGGGAGGTTCACCCAAGCCACACCAAGTCTTGGGCAAGATCATGACCACAGGCTTTGGGGTCAAACCAAGCAGGGTTGACATTTGTTTGGCAGCTTACAAGTTGTGTGACCTGGGGCCATTAGCTTATCTCTGTGTCAGTTTTCTCATCTGTGAAATGGGTAAAATCATACGCACTAATGGAGTTTTCTGGATAATGAGTGCAGAGGGCCTTGCCCGCGAGCTGGCTCTCAGGAGTGGAAGCTGTGATAGTGACACCCAGGGAGAAGAGGGCTTTGCTCCAGGTCTGGGCATGCAGGCATGAGGAGGTGGGAAAACAGGGTGGGGGTGAGAGGAGAGGGAGTAAGAGCCATTCTGACAGAGGAAACAGCAAAGCAAGGATGGATAAATATGAGGTTGGGTGCAAAGTGTTGGAAGACTCCCTACAGAAGAGGCTTTCAGGGAATTTTCTAGATCTCAGGAAGAGCTCTGTATTCAGAAGCCTCTTCTTACGCTCCGGCCTCTGCACAGCTCCTGGTTAAGTCCAGACCCCGTCAGAATGTCCAGAGAGCCAGGTCTAGATTAGGTGGGGAGTTACCTCCTGCCGACCTTGTGGGTTTCGTGCACGTCTGTGCTGCCACCATCCATTTTATTTCATTCCTATGACATTGGTGGGAACAGGCCAAGTTCGATCCCTGCCTTGTTTTCATTGCAAATTACCGACTCTGATAAAAATGAATGACAGGCTAAAATTCAACTTAACTCACTCTAGCAAGAATTTATTAAGCATCTATTATGTACCTGGTACCATGCCTTAGACAGCGATGGACTTAATTTATCCATGCCTCAGTCAACTCATCTATTAAATCGAACTTGGGCTAAAGGGCCTCCAAGTGTTGTTTTTTTTTTTTTTTTTTTTTTTTTTTTTTTCATTACTTCTAAACTTAGAGGAAGTCCTCAAAGAGCTTGGAATTCTGCTAGGAGGATAATTTTACTTTTGCTTCGAGAAAAATTAGACAAAACAAAATATGAATATAACCACATATGTGTGTGGTGCTGTTGGCCTAATTCCGAGTTCAGCATAAGAGCTGTGAAGCAGAGGTCAGCAAGGCTGAGCACATCTGAGTACCTAGCATGGGGAGGGCATCTAGAATTGGGTTGCAAAGCAGCCAGCCCCAAATCAGACTTCACATCACACGCAGCTTTAAACTGCGAGAGGAGAGAACATTCAGATGCCACTTTCCCTCTGAGAGTCTGTGAACCCAGCATTTGCTCAACTTGAAATTATTAAAGGCGAGGTTTTTTCTATTTCAGGTCTGGTGGGAAGATTTCTATGTTTGGAGACTGTAATCACAGATGGATTGAGATGATTCGTTCCCATTCCGTGGCTTATGATCAAGCACAATTAGAAGTTGACAGCAAACACGCTTCACAAAAATTATCACATTTAGTGTGATTCCCATAATAAAAACAGGAGCAAGCACAGGAGTCTTTTCAATTTACACAAAGAGCCCTGGGGTCTCTCGACAGTGACTGCCAATCCAATGTTTCTGAGTAAACTTTAGTAGGAAAACAGATTGAAAACTCCTGAGGTTTAGTTAAATCTTGGTTTGAAACACACACCACACACACACACACACACACACACACACACACACACACACACACACACACACCATGCCTGCCCTCACACCTTATTTATTTTCTTTCTTTAGCCCAAGCATTCATATTAATACCAGATATTAGAAGGGGCGTGGAGGGTCCTGTTGCCAGCACATCCGATGTGCATCGTCATGTGCCAAGTCTTGAAGGGGCTTCCTAGACATGGTTGTCTTCCGATCCCATTGTAATTAGCAACACTCTTTGTACACTGTTGTACTTTAAGAAGCCTTTTATATGTGTTATCTGATTTCATCCTCATAACGATCCTGAGCACTACAGGAAGTATTTTCTATGCTGTTTTATCGGGAAAAACAGATGTTCAGAGAAGAGAAAGTAACTTCTTCAAAATCACCCCTGTTATTAGGGGCTGGGCAAACCTTGACTCCTGGGATGGACCTTGCTCCTGTATTCATGTCATTGACTCTGGAGGCATCAGGGAGGCAAGAAATGAACATATAAATTATGCATTCATTCTGAAATATCTGTTGAGCACCCATGTTGTTGCTGCCTGCTGGACATCCTAGTCAGTAGAGTGGTGTGGTGCTTATTACTGCTTTTTGTCTGATCAGCATCCTTTGGGAAACTGCCCCTCGCTCATTCTATAATAGTCCTGTTCTCTCTGCTTGATTTGGTCAAAGCTGACTCCACCCTCTTACCACAAAGGGTGGGATCTGTCCCTAAGTGGCCAATTAGAATACTCCACACACCCATACCACTTGTGATTGGTTCTGGCATAAGCATGTGACTTTGAGTCAGCCAATCAGAATCTTCCAAAGCATTTTGCACCAGAGGTTTCAACAAAAACATTTACTTTTCTCTCTGGATCTTCCAGGGACCCCACTGCCTCCACGAGGAGAAAGAATATCTGAGGTTGGAGCAAAGAAAAAACAAGGAAAGCTGAGAAGTAAAGAGTACAAGAGGATTGATGGATTATTTTGGACTCTGGAGTCAGCAATGCCAACCTGGACTTCATAGTCATCTGAGGTAATACAGGCCCTGTTCTAAAATTTAATATAATTATCATGACTCAAGTAATGGACAAACCAGAGAGCACTTTTCCAGTCTATTGGACAGAGACAAGACAGACAACAAACCAGTAAAAGAGCATATATAATAATTTGTATATATGTACATATAAAACCTCAAACTATTATCTGTATTATGAAGGTAAACACAGGCAGATAAGCTTTGATTCAGACAAAAGTGCGATGGCCAGAAGAGGGAACATTACGTACCGTCTGAGAAGGACAGGTATGATGTGTTACAGGAGGTGCCACTTATGTTGGGATTTTGAATAATAGAAATGATAATGATGATAATGATATTGACAATAGCAACCACCAACAACTGCAACAGCTAATATTTATTAGCTCAGCACTAATTATTTTATTTAATTTCCACAAATCCTGCAAGCTAAGAATTCCTACATCTGTGATTTACTGATGCGGCAATGAAGACAAGAACAATGAAGTAACTTGCTCAAGGGCCATCACTGGTAAATTGCACAATCAGGTTTGAACCAAAGACTGACTCCAGAGCCTGTGCTTTTTAATTTCTAGAGTCTGTTGCCAGCAAAGAGGGGGGTCACATTCCAGGTGGGAGGTGCAATCCAGAAATTTTTCATAAGAGGAACCAAAGGGGAAATCTGGGTGTGTACTGGGGCTTATGTCATTGCTGCTCTTTAATATCTTAGTATACATCCGTTGACACCAAGCCTTTATCAACTCCTGGCACATGCCTGGCACTGGGATGAGAGTACACAAGACTCAGCCCCTGCAACCTCACCCCTCGCCATCTGGAGGTAACACAAACAATTGAACCCACATGCAACCCTGGGCTGAATATAAGTTTAATTTCCCATTGCGCCTTCTTCTCCTCTGCCTCTCCCTCCTCTTCATCACCCTTTATTTCTCATTTCTTATTTCTCTTTCTGACTGGAGCTAAGTTGGAAATGGAGCCTTTAGTGGTGGACAATTAGACATAAATCCCCTTGGCTTGTGTGCCACTCGATCCATCACCTGCTATTTTGCTTTCTGTGAGTTACTATGTGTGAATTACATATGAGCTCGATGTGAAAATCCAACCCCATCAAATTCAGACCTTGCCCCTCCTCACCTCCCTTCCCCCCCTTCACTCCATTGCTCTTATTCATCGCTATTCCCCTCCCCCTCCCCCTCCTGCCCAGGTTTGACAAAAGCAGATTCTTCAAAATTGTCCTTCTGGGACTGTCCATTTCATTTTGAACTTGACACAAAATTACTATTTTTGACAGTTGAACTTTTCAGCATGCTTGATACAAATATTTTAATATCCTGTTACCTGAGCTGAGGGAGAGATAAAGTTTTACACCAGACACCTACAGTGGCAAGGGAATAAGTTTTCTGGTGACTGATTTAAAGGTACAGTAATAGCAAAATGGTTAATGAACTAACCATGCTTGGGAGGGCAAAGGTCAGCAGGGAAAGCAAACCCGGTAACTCAGCCAGAGCTACGGGACTCACATGAGGGAAGAAATGCTGCCTGTCAGACAGTGCAAGAGTTTCATCCCAAGTTCATTCCCAAGAGGCTAGAAAGGGAAAAAAGATCAGCTGACATCTAGAATGTCTCCTGACTTACACCAAGGGATGAAGGGCAGGAGGGGAGAAGTAGCTTGGGTGACAGGAAAGGAAGGCCTATGAGTGCTGGTGTGTTGGATGTGACAGAGTGACTGTCGATTGTTGTCACTGAAGAAGCGTTGTATGGTAGGTCTTTGGGGTTGAAGAAAAGGTAGCGAAATACTGGGTATTATCTCAAGCCCATATGTTCAGCACACCAGAAAAAGACGGAGAGTTAGGCATGGGAAGGCAACAATGCTGGCAGAGCCTCGCCTCTGAGAAACCAGAACTGACTCACATTGCCTCAGGAACCCCTAAAGCAACACTAGTCAATAGAACTTTCTGGAAGGATGGAGAGTTTTCTTTTCAACACTAAGTTGGTAGTCATTCCATGGTTATTGATCACTTAGAATATGGCTAGTATATCTGAGGAAGTGAGTTGTTAACTTTATTTAATTTTAATTAAATTTAATCGCGACTTGGGGCTACTGGTTACCGTATTGGGCAGCAGAGCTCTGAAACGTGGGAACCTCAGAGGAAGTCTCTAAGCTGCTGGTGCAAGTACTTGACTGTTAATGGCCATCTGCTCTCTAGATCAACAGTGTTATTTTTCTATTGCTGCATTACAATAGCAATAAAAACTTAGTGGCTTAGCATAACAGACATTGATCATCTCACAGTTTACATGGGGCAGGAGTGTGTGGGTAAGGTTTAGCCCTGTCCTCTTCTTTAGGGCCTTACAAAGCTGCAGCCTCATCTGAGGTTCCACTGGGGAAGGGTCAGCTTCCACACTCAGATGCTTGCTGGAAGTTTCGTTCCTTGTAGGCTGTTGGACTGAGAAACTCAGTTTCTTGCTGGCTGTTGACTGGAGGATGTCTTTTGCACCTTACCATCCGAGCCTTCCCAAAGGGCTGCTTGCTTCTTCAAAGACAGTGTGAGAGAGGTCTTCTCTCCAGGTGGGTAGTGCAATCCTATGCAGTGTAATCAAGTACCCACATACACATAATCACACACATCCTGTCACCTTTGCTATATTCTATTGATTGGAAGCAAGTCACAGATTCTGCTGAAAGGGGGGCTACACGAAGGCATAAGCACCAGAAAGCAGCATTCTGGGGCCACCCTGGAGCTGTCCTCCATACCGTTTCCAGCCTAAGCTCTTATTGCATTTGGCTCTTTTTCTTGCTGTTTCTGTGTTCAAGTTCCAGAAAGAATGAAATCGTCAATCAGGTTTATTCCTTTGCACCTGGCTACCTTGTATATCCCATCCTCAGGTAGGGTGGGCCACCTCTCTGGGTTGATCTGCCTTGTCCAGGGGTGAGGTTACACATTGAGCATGATGGGTCAGGCAATGATTAGGTCCCTTGTACAGAAAGTTAAATGGGGCCACACCCCGCAACATCTAAAAAGACATAGGAAATTCTACTCCCCAAAGCCTGGTAGAGGCAAAGAGGTTTTCTATATCTGCCCCCACCCCCACAACCCCCGCTTTTTTTTGGCTCACAGCCTTTATCTGAGGTCCAGAGAGAAGAGAAAAACCGGAGGGAAGGCACCCTTTGAAATTGGATCTGTTACATTTTAGACAAATTAAAGGAAATATTACTCTACAGAGTAGAAAGTAACCTCATGGAATGCTTCATTCCAAAAGCAAAGAGGGCTAGGAATATAAATGGATTAAAAGGTGTAAATGACATAGTCATAAATTATGTCTATGAAAATAATCCAAATGATTAGCAATATGGGAATGGTTAAACAAATTATGGCAAATTAACATCATCAAATGTTACATAGCTTTTAAGAATGATTATATGAAAACTAAAACAATGTAGAAAAGTATTTTTGATGCAAAGCTGTAAGAAAAAAAGCCCAGCACACAAAAATTTAAAGATGAAAAATTACAACATTGTAAAATTATATATGCATGGGATGGAGCATAGAAAATGTTTGATTATAAGAGTATGGCTGGTTTTTTTCTTTAAATATCCTTTATTGTTATTATAAAGCTTATTATGAAAAAAAGTTTAGAGCTGAATGACTAAGAATAATAGCTAACGTTATTTGATCTGAGCCTGTGCTAATTATTTTCCATTCTTTTAGCATGGTGGTCTCAGCTATTATCCTTAATTTGCAGATGAGGAAACTGAGGCTCCAAGAGGTCAAATAATTTGGTCAACCAGATGGAGGGATTTGAACCCAGGCTGACTGGCTCTTGAATGAGGGCTGTTTTAATCAATTTGAGGTACTATGGGCAAAGCACATGAGCCTGTAGGCATTTCAATGACTTCACTTGTGGAATATTTGAAACCAAACCAAACAGTGCACCCAGGCCACCTGCAAACTCACATTTGAAAATGTAGGATGAAATATCCGTTGAGTATGATATTGTATTAACATGACTGTTCAGTGTATGATTCACAACAATTAAAGTGTTGCATTTTGCAAGAATTCCTGATCGCCTGTGACTATTATTGCAAAATGATAGCCAATTATAAATCAAATGAGTTGCTTTTGGCCAAATAATTTCACCAGTAACATTAGAAAAATCATCCCCCCAATTTTTGCAGGTAGTAGATGGTGTGGGTGCAATTAAAATGATTTGATATGGTATGGGATGTGCAACCTATTAAAGTCTTAGAATGGGCTTTTCCAGAGCCCATGCTAGCTGTTGTCTATTCTGCCTCTTGCCTACAAAGGCACAGCCCTTTGGGGCAATGGGGAGACAGGAAGAAGGAAGACAGTGAGGAGGAGGGTTGGGGGGTGGTACGTAGGGAAGGAGGGGGCAGCAGGGGTCTGGGGGAGAGCTGAGGGGAGGGGCAGCTCTTAGCCACAAGACAGTTTATGGCTTGCATCCCAAAGCTGACTCTGTAGGATGTAACACTGGAGTTCTTATTCTTATGCTCTCGTGAGGGTACAAGCTGTGTGTGTGTGTATGTTGTGTGTATGCACATACATGTGAACCCACAAGCGCACGAGTGGCATTTGTGTGTGTTGCTTGGGGGCTGTGTCCTTAGCAGAAACACTTGAGGTAGTGCATCCCCACCTTTCTTTGCAATTGCAACTCTATGTGTTCCCGCTTTTCAACAGATTGCAAACCCCGCTTTTCAACAGATTGTTTCTGTCGCACTCTCTAGAACCAGTCCTGGGAAAATGGACTTGTGCATTGTCTTTAAGTAATGAGCTGCTGGTGGCTGACTAGTCAAGCTGGTCGATGTTCCTGAGAGAGTGCTTAGGAAACTCCGAGAGTTTGCATTAATCTTTGCAGCTTATTACACCAGTTAAAAGCAAGTTGCAACCCAGGTTTTGCTCTATATGGCAGCCCCATTCAGGGGGATTTTAAGGGTCCATTGCACCAGTGTCCTCCGTTGGAGAGGCACCCAACAGGGCACTAATGCTCTTTCCCGAGGCAGGGGAACCAGAATGCTTTGCGTGTTGTGTTGCTTGAAATATCATTAACAGGTTTTCCTCCCCTTTCTCATCCCTCCCCCAGACTTCTTTCTCCATCAAAATATCATTCTCGATTTACAGGTGGCTTTTGAATATAACTTTTCATTAAGTTCCTCGGAGCAAGTTTATGAGAGGTCCAACTGTGAGGCATTTACGAGATAGGAGTCCAAGATAACATTTCAGGACTGAGGCCTCTTACATGTCTAGCCTTGCAAATTCATTTTCGATGACACCCTTTAAATAACATCCATGAGCATTTTTTTTCCCCCATTGCAACCAAGCACTGGGACCTCACTGTGATAACTACAGGCCGTATGTTACTTGATCGGGGTAATGGAGAATAATTACCGGCCCATTGCACTTCATTACACCACTGGAATCGGTGGCAGGTCGATGTTTCAGCTGCAGCTGCTCTGAAAATGGACCTGACATGGATACTGTGATAGGAATGATAGGGCAGGGGGCCCCCATGCAAATGGCAGAAATCAGCATCCGGCTACTAGGTTCTGAAATGCACTATGCAACGCAGCCCAGGACAATGGCTTTGTGTCTCTCGTTTTCTCTGGGATACAATATGATGACCATG
This sequence comes from Sus scrofa, assembly GCF_054392235.1. NCBI lineage: Eukaryota > Metazoa > Chordata > Mammalia > Artiodactyla > Suidae > Sus > Sus scrofa. The sequence goes on along the minus strand of NC_139396.1, from coordinate 151,206,968 downwards.
GAATAAATGGGTCCTTCAACTTGTATGACGTCTCATTAAAGGTCATTGAAATGCCAGACGATGTTAAATACCATGTGCTCGGAGAATCACATTCTATAGCACATCAAATAATTGTTTCTAACGGTCAGTTTGATGGGCGCAGGTGACACCCTGCTTCAGTCTAGATCAGTCTGTCAGTGGCTTTTTAGCATTTACCTGGTATAAAACAATGATCAAAGGTCCAGAGTTGTAAGAGGACCACAGAGGGACCATATATGCTTTATCATCTGAAATAGGACCCTTCAGAGGGCAGAATGGAGTGATAGCAATAATTACACTGGGAAAAAGGGTGGAAACTTGGATTGTTTCTAGAAAAATGAGGCCCGTGGTGCCCAAGACACGGCATGGTTATGATCTATGTTCACTATCCCTTCCCTGACAGCCAAAGCTAGTGTCATCTGGAGACGGGAAAGGTTATGAGCTTGGCCCTTTGCCACCCTGGCTGGGTGAGATGCGATCCACCAGCCCTTCCAGTCCAGCAAGGAGATGTTAACACAGGACTGGAGTTGGGGAGAGAAATGTAGGATAAATAGATTGGGGAGTCATCCTTGCATGGGGATGTATAGGGTCATAGGAAAGTCCTACTTTGGAAAATACTATTATGGAAGCCACAGGCTCAAGAGGAGGAGTCTCAGAAGCATGAGAGGGAAGAGTCTAGAGAAGGAAGGAGAAGCAGGATCATGGGATGTGAGAAAAGGATGGGCAAGGATCATGGGAAGTGAGAGATGGATGGACAGTCACTGGATCTTGTGAGAGGAGGGTGTGGCAGCCAGCCCCTCAGATGGCTTCCAATGGTCCTGCCTCAAGGTATTCACGTCCCATGTGGTCACTCTCACACCACTAGGGGCGACCTACGTGACCAGTAGGAGAGTGCTGAAATGATTGTCACTTTTGAAACTAGTTTATTGGTGACATTGTAGCTTTAAGGTATTCACGTCCCATGTGGTCACTCTCACACCACTAGGGGCGACCTACGTGACCAGTAGGAGAGTGCTGAAATGATTGTCACTTTTGAAACTAGTTTATTGGTGACATTGTAGCTTTAAGGTATTCACGTCCCATGTGGTCACTCTCACACCACTAGGGGCGACCTACGTGACCAGTAGGAGAGTGCTGAAATGATTGTCACTTTTGAAACTAGTTTATTGGTGACATTGTAGCTTTAAGGTATTCACGTCCCATGTGGTCACTCTCACACCACTAGGGGCGACCTACGTGACCAGTAGGAGAGTGCTGAAATGATTGTCACTTTTGAAACTAGTTTATTGGTGACATCGTAGCTTTCCCCATCGTCTCCCTTTGATCCCTCACCCTGGGAAAGATGGCAGCCATGTTGTGAGGATGCTCAAGCCGTCCTGAGGTGGGGTCCCCCTGGCGAGGAACCGAGGGGCTCCTGCCAAGAACCCTGTGAGTGAGCCATTTTGAAAACACTGTGGTTACAAAGACTACGTTCCTTCTAAGTTTCCCACCAGCCATGTCCACCAGCATCTTTTCAAGGAAACGATATTACAAGAAGCCACAGAAAATGATAAACACTGTGTGCAAAAATCTGCCTTATTACTTTATAGCCACTCTTCTCATTTTCTGGGAAATAGTTTGAGTCTCCTTTTAACTTTTCATCCCTCCACCACATTTTTCTGTAGATAGTTTTATGGCACAGGACAACCCATATAAATTGCATCCGCAATAATTCCTCTAAGTGGTCAACTTGTACAGGCCACCTGGAATTACTGGATGATATCCAAATGACATAAACCTTCTCTCTCTTTTTTTTTTTTTGGTCTTTTTTGTCTTTTTGCCTTTTCTAGGGCCGGCACCCACGGCATATGGAGGTTCCCAGGCTAGGGGTCTAAATCAGAGTTGTAGCTGCTGGCCCAAGCCACAGCCATGCCAGATCCGAGACACGTCTGTGACCCACCACAGCTCATGGCAATGCTGGATCCTTAACCCACTGAGCAAGGCCAGGGATCAAACCCAAAACCTTGTGGTTCCTAGTCAGACTCGTTAACCATGGAGCCATGACGGGAACTCCACATAAACCTTTTCTGAAAGACAACTGCAGTGTCATTGCATGATCTGAATCTGTTTGATTGAAAAATAAATGGAGGAGGGGCTGCATGGCCCTGCAAGGGTTTACTGATACTCATTTCCTTTCAAGAGCAAAACTGCCCATGGCATTTGGAGGGTGAGCTGAATTTTCTCTACTAGCTTTGTCCAGATCTGGACCCTCCCTTTGCCCTGTGTTTCCCTGGCTAAATCACATCCCTTGATCCACTCTAAGTCATGAATTAATAAAGAACCAATGAACTGCCCTCTCTGGAGAAGGCTGTTTAATCTTTCATGGCCAGCTCCAGGAAGGATACCTTTGAATGGCTATTTCTTTCCTTTTTTCTCCATCCCTCTAAAGAGCTGACCAGACAAATGGGGTCTTTTTTTCCCCAGGTAATTAAAACAAAAAAACCTTGGGCTTACATAATGAGAAAGGGAGGAAGGAACGTGAACATCCAGGGCTGCTGTGTACAGTTGTATGGGCTGCACACTTTACGAGATGTGCAGCAGAGGAAAAGGTGTGATTATAAATCAACTATACTTCAATAAAATTTTCAGAAATGAAAAAAGAATGAAATAATGTCATCTGCAGCAACATGGGCGGACCTAGAGATAATCATACTAAGTGAAGTCAGACCGAGAAATATGTATCATATGATGTTACTGAATACGTGGACTCTAAAAAAAGATAAAAACGAACTTAAAAAACATAAACAAACTCACAGACTTTGAAAACATACTTGTGGTTACCAAAGGGCAAAGGTAGGCGTAGGGATGGATTGGGAGTTTAGAATTGGCATGTGGAATAACTGGTCAATGGGGAGTTGCTGTAATGCACAGGGAACTCTACTCAATATTCTATGATAATCTATACGGGAAAAGAATCAGAAAAAGAATGGATATGTGTACATATATAACTGAATCACTTTGCCGTACAGCAGAAATAATCACAACATTATAAATCAACTATACTTCAATAAAATTTATAAAAATGAAAAAAAATAGGAAGAGAGTATAGCTGAAATCCAGACCACACTCCACTTGCCTAAACATGACCTTGGCCTGGGGCCATGTCCGTTTAGAGGAGAAGCACCTTTGGTGATTCACACGGAGGTCATGTCCCAGCTAACACTGGCCCCACCAAGGTCGTTTCGTTCTTCCTCCTCTTTGTCTTCTCTTCCCTTTGCACCTTAGCAAAAAGCCTATATGAGGTCTCTTGCAATTTGTTTTTCTCCCGGAGCAAAGATTAATTCTTGTAGCCATAATTCATTTACAGGAAATTAGACATAGGAGCAGTTGGACGCCAGAGATAATTTGAAAAGCCCCTTTGAAGCTCTTTTCCTTCAGGTTTGTTTAAGGCCCTTTCCCCACCCTGAATTCCTGATGGGTCCCCAAGTCTTCAGGCAAGAGGGTTCCCTGGGGTGAGACTGGTATCCAGGCAGGGATGACGGAGGCAGGACACCCAGGGTGGAAGCTCTGGGGCTAACCAGACTGGGCCAGGGTTTAGAACTGTGACCTCCACTCTTTTACACGTCCTTCCAAGGTTTTTGTTTTCTTTTTTTTCTTTTTCCTTTTTATAGAGCTGCATGCACCTGCCGCCTATGGAAGTTCTCAGGCTAGGGATAGAATTGGAGCTGCAGATGCCAGCCTACACCACAGCCACAGCAATGTGGGATCTGAGCTGAGTCTTTGACCTACGCTGTAGCTCACAGCAATGCCAGATCCCCGACCTACTGAGTAAGGCCAGGGATCGAACCCGCATCCTCATGGATACCGGTCAGGTTCATTTCCACTGAGCCACAATGGGAACTCGCTTCCAGGGGTTTTAATCAAGGTCTTTAATGTTTGGTGTCAACCCAAGATGATGGATCTTTTTCATATCCATCACTACTTCCAGTTTATGTCATTAACGGGGCCAGAGGACAGCGATCCACAGGCACTTCAAAAGTACTCAAGAAAGGAAAGTCTTCACTTTCTTTCCTAGTTTTTTTAATAAGAGCAGGTATGAGCCATGGAAATGACCCCTCTGAGTTTTATCCTGGTCCTTGTCTGTCTCCTGCCAGAGAGCCCTGCGCTGCTTTAGGAAGGCTGCTGTGCGTTATTGTCTTCATGATGTTATGTTTCTTCTCTTCAGGGCAGCATTAAGTAGCATGGTCTGGAGTCAATTCCTCATTTTATCTTATTTTATTTTATTTTTTGTCTTTTTTGTCTTTTTAGGGCTGCACCCATGCATATGGAGGTTCCCAGGCTAGGGGTCTAATCGGAGCCGCAGCTGCCAGCCTACACCACAGCCACAGCCATGCCAGATCTGAGCTGCGTCTGTGACCTACATCACAGCTCACGGTAACACCGGATCCTTGATGCACTGAGCAAGGCCAGGGATCGAACCCGCAACCTCATGGTTCCTAGTTGGATTCGTTTCCACTGTGCCACGATGGGAACTCCCAATTCCTCATTTTAATTCCCCTAACAGGCTTGGAAATATGAAGTGGCTTGTCTGTGACAGCTGCTGGGCACAGGACGCACCAGAATGGGGACCTGGCTCTGCCTCACTCTGAAATCTAACTCCTAATCTTGCAAACTCCCAATCCCATGTGATATTGTATTCTGTTGGTTTAGTCAGCCTCCTCCCCTCACTACCCCTCATTTTCCTCTGTGACCAGAGCTACTCTGAGCCCAAGAATCACCTTCACGAACTGCTTATTGTCCTGCTCAACAAAGTGGAATGGCAACAGCCAATTGCTTTGGTCTCTAAGCCAGTATTTAAGGTTGTGTGGGCTTCAAAACTGTCTTTATGGATTAGCATTATTAATTTCTCATCTCTTTTATAAACTCTTCAGTGGGGAAATTCTTAAAAGTTCTCAAGGACTCCCAGACAATGGAATATTATTCAGCGCTGAAAAGACATGCGCTATCGGGCCATGAAAAGTTACGGAGAAAACTTAAATGCGTATCACTAAGTGAAAGTAGCCAGTCTGAGAGGATTACATGGTGTATGATTCCAATTTACGACTCCATCCACACCTGGGTACATGGTGACTGAAACCAGTGTCTGTGTCCACAAGAATATTCACAGAGACTTGATTACAAGGGTTCAGACCTAGAAACAACCCACATGTCCACTGGCAACAAGAAATTGTTCTAGATGTGCAATGGAGTAAAAAGAACAGATCGCAGCTACGAGCAATGACATGGAAATGTCTTACAGACACAGTGTTGAACAAAATTAAACACGCTAAAGCATACACACTGGATGATCCTATGTCTATAAAATTCAAAAACAAGTGGAACTGATGAATGAGGATAGAGGCCAAAACAATGATGCTGACTGGGAAGGGGCACGGGGGAGCCTGCTGGGTGCTGGGATGTCCTGTATCTTGATTTGGGTGGGTGGATACCTTGGGGGGGGGTGCACACATATGTAAAAATCTGTCACTTAAGGTTTGCACACCTTATGCATGTTATCCTTCAGTTTAAGCATTTAATAAAACAACAACAACAACAACAACAACAACAAACACCGGAGTTCCCATCATGGCTCAGTGGTTAATGAATCCAACTAGGAACCATGAGGTTGAGGGTTCACTCCCTGGCCTTGCTCAGTGGGTTAAGGATCCGGCATTGCCATGAGCTGTGGTGTAGGTCACAGATGCCTCTTGGATCCTGTGTTGCTGTGGTGTAGGACGGCAGCTGTAGCTCTCATTCGACCCCTAGCCTGGAAACTTCCGTATGCCACAGGGGTGGCCCTAAAAAGAAAAAAAAAAAAAAATGAAACAAAACAAAACAAACCGAAAAAAACTCAAGACTGCTCAAGGACATGGACATGGAGTTGTTGAAGTCAGTGCTGGCCCCTGCCAGTTGACCCAAGGCCTCTGAGGTTGCCCCTTGCAGATGCCTCCCATGCACTGTTCTGTGGCCAGAGTGCTCTGGCTGGGTGGGCAGCCTTGGTCCGTGAGGGATGTCAGGAATAAGTCACACTGCCTGGGGTCCAGCATCCAGGGTCCCTGTGGCTCATTCTTGACATTTTCGTGCCCAGTGACTCCTTCTCACGGTGCTGCTCGTATCCTCTTTTCTCATGAGCAGATTCCCAGGGGGCTTGTGGTTTTGCCTTGAACCCAGCAGGCTTGCCCATGCCCCTTCCCAGTGCCTTTGCTGGAGGCACCGATGCCGTACCTTTCTCTTACCAGCATCTTTCCTCCGGGTGCCCAAGTCCCATCTTCCACGCCCAGAGTCACCGGGATCTCCTTCAACCATGTTGGTGTGACCTGCCTATGAGAACCCCCATTCCCTGCAGCCTCTTTTTGTCACATTCATTACTCGATGGGCATCTGATTACTGACAGGTGTCATGTATCCATATATTGGACTTCTGGGGCTCTGAGAAGCAGACCTCCTGGTGGGTCACTTCACCGACACACTGGCCCCAGCTTCTCCTTACTCCCCACTGGGCACATTGACAAGCCCCCAACCACCTAGCACCCTCCCCCAACCCACATTGGGACAGTTCACCCCCATCAGCTGCTGCGTTTCTGATCTGCCCATATCAGGCTGAATACTAAAGAAAACCCAGATCTTTCTTTAAACACCGTAAGACCTAGAGCGTACAGTGAAATGTATACTAACACTTCCTTTTGCGCTCTTTCTTGTGGCATTTCTTTGGAGAAGAAAATCTCTTTTTCACCTGCCCATTAACCATGAATGTTCCGAGGCACGGTGGGGATAAAGGAGAAAAGAGCAAAGAGAATGCCCTCGAGACAGTCCACTAGAAACGTTCGCCACAACATGAATACCTTCAAATATGTTCCATCTGTCTCTATAATTTTGTTATTCATGAGGCACAAAGGGACGGAGAGAGCAAAGTAAACACAGCCACTTAGGAGATGGAAGGGCCACACAAAGAGAAAGAAAGCCACACAACCCAGCAAAAGAGCAGAGCATTATAGGCAGAAAAATGACATCTGGATTATTCTGCTTAAATAGAAGAAACATAAATCACAGTGAGGGGCTCGTGGCCATGTGCGCTGGAGTGATAATGAACAGAGCAGCCTGACTGCCCTCTTTTCCTCCCTGAGTTGAATCCTATGCCTCCTGTGTGATCCTGCAGACGTCCTGGGAGCCAGCCACGGTCCCAGTTCTCCTGCCAGTCCTGCCCTGTCCTGCCCCATCCAGCCCCGTCCACTGTGGTCTCGCCTCTGCTCTACACTCCATCACTATTTTCTGTCTCCGCTATTATACTGACTTACTCATGCCATTGGTTTTCTTTGAATATGCCTTTGTTGCTGTGGCTCTCTCAGATTGCAAGCTTCTTGAAAGTCCTTGTGTACCTTTGTATCTTTCCTCCCTGCCCCAGGGCTGACGTTCTTCCGTGTAGCAGGTACACTATATATTTGTGTACTTGAATATACAATATGTAAACATATATTGATTGGTAAATTAATTGCAAATGCTAGTGACTCAATTTTTCTGCAGTTGGGACTGTGAGCAGAACTTCCGAGTGCAGAAGGCAGATGGTTAATTATCACTGAGTCACCTATTACAGGACCCTATTTGGACAAGCATGCCCATTTCTAGCAGCTGATTCTCTTAAAATACCTTCAATAGATAGACAGAAATAACGCAACAGGTTCAAAGATCTTCAATAGCAGATATTTTGTCCAGATCTCTTCAATTAAGTATATTTGGAGAATCCTTGAGATTTACAAACCAATGTCTTATACCCAATAAGGATATCACAACTTTAGTTATCTGACTGTTTACTCAACTAATTTGTGAAATGTCTCAATTTCTTTTGAATAAGAAATAGCAGAAAGTATGAGGAAAGACTCTGTAAAGGAATGGATGTGTGTATATGCATAACTGAGTCACTGCTGTAGAGTGGAAATTACCACAACCTTGTAAATCAACTGTACATCAATAAAACTTTAAAAAATGAAAAAAAAAAAAGAAATAGCACAAAGGCTGAACTGGATGTAAACGCTATCCTATCTGAGTTCTAAAGTCACTGTAAATCAGAACTATCCAATTGTCTTTCTTGGCCTGGAAAAGTTGCCTTTACCCAATTTTCACTGGGATAGTCAGTGATACCTTGAAGGAAATAGTGCCTAACGTTTGCTAAATTCTAAGCACAAATTACCATTGTGTTAATCTCTCATACATGAGAAGTGAGTCTAGAACATTTCTATGCCTGAGGTTCCTCATCTATAAAATGAAGATGGTGGAACTAACATCAAAGTGTTGTTAGGATTAAATTAGTAAATATGTGTAAAATGCAGTCTTAGATTAATGACTGGCATTTGGGAATTGTTTGTTGGAGAAATAAAAATAAAATAAATTTAACTCTCATAGCAATGCTTTGTGGTTGATGCTCTTAAAGGTCCTGCCAAAAAGAGTTAAAAAACCAGCAGATTCATTTGTTTTTTTTTTTTCTTTTTTGACCTTCCCAACCAATTTATTTATTTATTTATTTATTTATTTTTAATATATATATTTTTTATTTTCCCACTGTACAGCAAGGGGGTCAGGTTATCCTTACATGTATACATTACAATTACATTTTTCCCCCACCCTTTCTTCTGTTGCAACATGAGTATCTAGACATAGTTCTCAATGCTATTCAGCAGGATCTCCTTGTAAATCTATTCTAAGTTGTGTCATTTGTTTTTTATCCTTAGATTTACAAACAGTAGATATCACCAGGCAATCTTCCCTGACCCTTGGCAGCAATTATTTGTACAGCCTAGCTCTCTCATCTTTATTTGTTCTGAATAAATAAATGCAATTATATCTGTTCTCAAGGCCCCTGGAAACATTTTCCCAACACCGAGAATGAAAAGATACACCGCCATCTTTTTTGGTAACTAAGTCAGTTTCACACTTGGTGAAGGAGAAGCTCAGCAGAAAGGGAAAAGGTCTTAAAATATTAATTTTGTATTATGAGTTTCATAATTTTTTAAATTTTCTGAAAGGCATTAATAACAAGAACCTGTAATGACTCAAGGGAAATGACCCCTTTGCATTTTATTAGTTAAAATAAGTGCAGTGATACTTTGGTTATCTGATTGTCACTGAAAAAGGGCCATTTATTGTGTGCACATTTTTCAGACAACTACATCTTGGTCCTTCCATTGCAAAGACTGATTGTTTTAACTTAACTTTAAAAAAATTTTTTGGCCACACTCATGGCATGTGGAAGTTCCAGGGCCAGGGATGGAACCACACCACAGCAGGGACAACACTGGATCCTTCTCCTGCTGAGCCACCTAGGAACTCTTAACATCTTTTTTTGTGTGTCTTTTTGCCTTTTCTAGGGCCGCTCCCGCAGCATATGGAGGTTCCCAGGCTAGGGGTCGAATCGGAGCTGCAGCCACAGGCCTACGCCAGAGCCACAGCAACGTGGGATCCAAGCTGCGTCTGCGACCTACACCACAACTCATGGCATCACTGGATCCTTAACCCACTGAGCAAGGCCAGGGATTGAACCCGCAACCTCATGGTTCCTAGTCGGATTCGTTAACCACTGAGCCACGATGGGAATGCCTTTTTTTTTTTTTTTTTTTTTTTAATGGTAGGAGTAGTCACTCACTTTCTATCATTCACACACATTGGAAAACACACACACACACACAAACGCTGAACATGATGTTAGCCTTTTTTGTATGGGAAGCAAGGTCAACATTTACTTTACTAAATGGTACAGCAGTAACGTGTTCAGAGACTCTGAGGCATAAGAGAAGTCTTTGCCTTGCACTGAACGGCCCCACTGCTGATGCCTTATTACATATCCTGTTGGGATTTTATATTTTTATGAGTTCACAGAGCACTGTGCGGTTGTTGGGATTTACTTGTGAGGTATCAGCTATTGAAAATAATTAGAACTACCTTCTGGGGATTAAGAAAAAGTAGATCAAACAGGGGTTATAAAGGTATATATCTATAGCCATCAACTCAACAGCAAGAGTAGGCGCTGTTGGTGACCTAAAAAGAAGGAATGAAAGAGGAAAAAGAAGTTTGAGAAGGAGGAGGAGAGGCAAAGAGTGTCTGGAAACTTCTCTCTTCCACCTGTGACTGGTATAACGTGGAGGCTGCGCCTGCCCCAGAGCTGGGGGGACAGGTGAATATGAGAGAGGGTCCTGGGAAAGCTGGAGACAGAGGGGCCCATATCCAGCAAACACATTCTGGCTGCTGCTTGGTGCACACATGGTGACACCATATGGGCCAGGGAAATGAAGTTGCTTTAATCCCTTCATCTGGAAGGGAGTCCAAGCTATTTTAGACATTCTAGATGTTTTCACCAAGATAACAGTCTTGCCCAGAAAAGTCAAATTCTGCCATCCTTCTAACACAGTTGCTCACAAAAGCTATTTATTGATCAAGCTGAATTTTATTTTTTCTTTTTAAATTTTTAAATTTTTATTATTTTTTTATTATGGTTGATTTAAAGTTCATTGTGTCCTTTTTTCAGATCCCACATGTAAGTGATAGCATTTGATGTTGGTGTCTCATTGTCTGACTGACTTCACTTAGCATGATAATTTCTAGGTCCATCCATGTTGCTAAAAATGCCGTTATTTCATTCCTTTTGATGGCTGAGTAATATTCCACTGTGTATATGTACCACATCTTCTTGATCCACTCTTCTGTCGATGGACATTTAGGTTGTTTCCATGTCTTGGCTATTGTAAATAGTGCTGCAGTGAATTTTGGAGTCCATGTGTCTTTTTGAGTCATGGTTTTCTCTGGATAGATGCCCAGGAGTGGGATTGCTGGATCAAATGGTAGTTCTATTTTTAGTTTTCTGAGGAATCTCCATACCATTTTCCAAAGTGGTTGCACCAATTTACATTCCCACCAACAGTGTAATAGGGTTCCTTTTTCTCCACACCCTCTCCAGCCCTTATTGTTTGTAGACTTTTTGATGATGGCTATGCTGGCTGGTGTAAGATGGTACCTCATAGTGGTTTTGACTTGCATTTCTCTAATGATGAGTGATGTTGAACATCTTTTCATGTGTTTTTTGGCCATCCATATGTCTTTGGAGAATTGTCTGTTTAGATCTTCTGCCCATTTTATTTTTCTTTTTAAATTTTAAAATTTTTTATTATTATTTTACTATAGTTGATTTACAGTGCTGTATTAATTTCTGCTGTGCAGCATAGTGACACGTGTATATGTACATTCTTTTTCTCATACTGTCTTCTATCATATTCTACCCCCAAGAAATTGGACATTGTTTCCCATGCTGTACCGTGGGACCACAGACCACTGCTTAGCCACTCTTTTTTTTTTTTTTGCTTTTTAGGGGCACACCTGTGGCATATGGAAGTTCCCACTAGGGGTCAAATCAGAGCTGCAGCTTCCAGCCTACACCACAGACACAGCAGAGTGGGATCTAAGCCAAGTCTGCAAATTACATCACAGCTCATGGCAATGCCAGATCCTTAACTCACTGAGTGAGGCCAGGGATTGAACCCACATCCTCAGGGATAGTAATCGGCTTAGTAGCTGGGTTCATTTCCACTGAGCCACAAGGGGAACTCCTGCTTATCCATTCTAGATGTAACAGTTTGAGGCTGAATTTTAAAAGTTAAGGGCAGTGGGGTTTTTGAGCGAGAAAAGAAGCAAAAATAATAAATAACTGTGTAAAGGGCCCTAAATAGTATAGGAAAAATTCTGAGCATCTAATCTTGCTGTGTTCCTCTCAAAGTGTTAGTTAGTTAGCAAAGCTGACCTGGTAAGGCTTGATCCTGGCTCCTGGATGCTGGGCCACGTATCTTCTTCCCCGTACAATTATCCCTGGTTTTCATGCCAAATCAGACCACAGACATTACAGGTGCTCCGGAAAGCATCTTCAGAATGGAATAATGACTGCGGACATGTCTTTGGGAGAAATTCAAAGTAACGGAGTTGATTTTGACATTCATTTTTATGGTGATTATGATCACGGTCTGTCCTTGAATCGGATCTAATTACTTTCCACAGCCCTCCCTCAGTGTTAATTTCTTAGCATGGGGGTAACTCTTTGCTGCAGAATCAGCCAAAAGTCTTCTCCTCAACCCATCCCCCCACCCCTTCAAGAAGGAGGCAGGGTATTTTCATAAGAGAAGATTTTGCTAAATAATCTATTCCAGGCTTCTGTGACCATCATCAGAACTGCACAAGAAATTAAAAAAAAACCTTTTCCAGGTATTGAAATCCAATTAACTGTTATAATCATGCTAATGGCTAACATGTGCTGAACACTTAGGTGGCAGCAGAGCGGCTCCGAGCAACGGACACACGCATTAATTCACTGAATGCACCAGCAACTCCCAGTGGCTAGTGTTGTCCTGCCCCAGGAAAGGAATGGAACCCAGGGTGAGCAAGCAGCTTGCTTGCGGTCACAGACCCCGGGCCTGCCCTTCTGCTACCTCTTCATCATGTCTAGTAGGAGGTGACCTGTGTCTCAGAATTCAAGTCTGCAACAGAGGTGAGAACGCAACTGCGAGCTGAAATTACCTGGGGTGAGGAAATGGTTGATGCATAGCATTATTCAGCTGTGGACACTTCACTCTGTGGCTATAAATCTTGGAACCTTGTGCTTGGCTGCGTCAGGTGTGCAAGACAAAGTGGATTGTAAGATGCCCTGTAAGGGCAGGGATAGTGTATAAAGAACAACCTGTGTGTGAAAGAAGCCAGTCACAAAGGGCCACATAGTATATGCTTCCATTTATATGAAATGTCCAGTAAATCCATAGCAACAGGAAGTGTATTAGTGGTTGCCAGGGGCTGAAGGGAGTGGATCAGAAATGGGAAGTAACTGCTGAGGGCAGAGTATGAGTTTCCTTGGGGGGAAGATGAAAATATTCTAAAATCGATTGTGGTGAATCTTGCCCAGCTCTGTGAATGTACTAAAAGCCATTGAAGGTACACTTTAAATGGCTGAATCGTATGGAATGTGAATTATATCTTCATCAAGTAGTGACTACAAATAAAAAACTCTCAAAGTGTTGTCTTCCAAGTGTCTCAAGGCAGAGACAGCTCAGGAGGACTCACACCCATGTGGCTTTTGTAGAATTCACTTATTAGAGGGAGAAATGGCCGATTAATTAAAATCATATACATAATTTATGTTGATCATAAAAAATTAAAAGCAGCCATAATCTTGGCCCTTAGAAAGAATCATTGTTAACATTTTCAGGTTTATCCCTGCGGATTTTTTTCCTATGCATAGAAAAGCTACATGGAGATACTGTCTCGCTCTCTCTACTCTGTTGTAATCCACTTTTCTCACTAAGCCACGTGCTCCCACAGAGGCCCTCGCCGGGTGATGTCTGGGCCATCAGCACCAACATCACCTGGACACTTATTCTGCAGCCTCCTCCCAGGCTTACGGAATGAGACACTCTGCAGGTGGGGCCATCAATCTTGTTTAATAAGCCCTCCAGGTCACCCTGATACATATTCAAGTTTAAGAACCCCTGCCTTATGTGTGTGCATGTAAATATATATGGACTTCTGCCATCACTGTTTTTTGTTTTTTGATCTTCATTTTTAGGGCCACACCCACGGCATATGAAAGTTCCCAGGCTAGGGGATTCCAGCCTACACTACAGCTACAGCAACGCAGGATCCAAGCCACATCTGTGACCTGTGCCGCAGTTTGCAGCAATGCTGGATCCTTAACCCACTGAGCGAGGCCAGGGATGGAACCCGCATCCTCATGGGTACTAGTAGGTTTCTTAACTGGCTGAACTGCTACGGGAACTTCTCTACTGTAATTTTTAATGACTGATATTTATCTCAGTGTTTGGCTACCGTAAGTAATTCTGGAAAGACCATACTTGTACTCACTTGTGTACCTGTTTTATTTTTCCCTCCGTCACATTCTCAGAAATGTGTTTACTGGGTCAAAATCTAAGTTTTAGGATATTTCCAAATTGCCCTCTGAAAGATCTTCTTAATTTACCTTCCCATCTACAATATATGAGAATGCCTATATGGTGTCCAACATTTTTGACCATCTGGCTATTCTTTTTTTTAGGCTGAGAGTAATACAATAACTAAAAAAATGTAGATTATTGTGTTTTAGTTTATATTTGACTACTGGTGATGGTGAGCATTTATATGTGGTTATTGACTCTTTCTTCATTTGTGAATATCTTGTTTATGTCCTTTATCCAAATTTCTATTGGATTTTTATACAGGTATTTGTATATGTTTCTGGTGGAATTTAATATATCTTTAAATAGTTAGGATATTAATTCCCAAATATCACATATATCGAAAATATATCTTCTGGCTTATTTGCCTTTTAACTTTTTTTTTTTTTGGTCTTTAGAATAAATTTTAAATTTTAATGTCATAAAAATTTATTTCCGTACCATCCTTTCAAAGGAATTTCTCATCAAATTTTATACAAATATTTATCTATCTTTTCGTTAGTATTTTCACCTTAAATTGTTTAATCCATGCAGAATTTATGTCGGTGTTAAATTCTTTTTTCCCAAATGATTATCCTTATTTCTTTTATTGAATAGTCCTAGCTTTCCTGCTTGGTCTGAAATTCTAGCCTTTTTACCTATAAATTTTTTTGTATATGTTTGGGTCTGCTTCTGAATTTCCTTGTCTATTTAGTTACTCTGTCTCTTTTGGAGTCAGTTTTGATACCTCCTAGTAAATGCACTGTCACTAGTCTTTTTCTTTTTTCCCAGACTTTTTTGTCCTTTTAGGGCCACACCTGCAGCATATGGAAGTTCCCAGGCTGGGGGTCGAATCAGGGCTACAGCTGCTGGCCTACGCCACAGCCACAGCAACGAGGAACCCCAGCCCTATCTGGGACCTACACCACAGCTCACGGCAACACTAGATCCTTAACCCAATGAATGAGGCCAGGGTTCGAACCTGCCTCCTCATGGATGCTAGTCGGGTTCATTACCACTGGGCCACGACGGGAACATCCCCAGACTTCTTTTTCTGATTCTTCTCGCACATTATAGTCTTCGGATAAACTTTAGCCAAGTTTTAAAAGAAATATTGGAGGTTTGACCTGGAGTGCATCAAATCCATAGCATGATTTGTCAGTATTAATATCTTTAAATATTAGGTCTTTCCATCATGAAACATGGTATGTGTTCTACTGCCATTCAGGTATCTTTGGGTATTCCTGAGTAGAGGTTTATGGTTCTTACCAAATGGGTTGTAGTCATTTTTTGATAAGTTCCTTTTAGACTTGCACATTTATGGCTGTTAGAAAACATGTCTTTCCCAGGTGGTTATAGACACATTATTGACTTCTGCAAACTAAATTTACAACCACTTACCTCATTGTGATAATTTTTGTCTGCAGTTTCCGGCCTCTATTCCTGCTGTTTCATGTTCTTTTCTATTAGTGGGTACTTGTAGATCCATGTTACACAGGCATAATGAGTAGCCATTTATGTTTTGTTCCTTCCTTGTAATGGCAGTGTCTTCCACTTTGCAGTTAATCAGGATGCTGTTTGTTAGTCTGAAAAAACAAGTTATGGATATATGTGTGTATACATATACACACAACCATGTACAGATACACATACACAGGAGGTCGTGTTGTGGCTCGTGGGTTAAGAACCCGATGTAGTGGCAAGGAAGACGCAGGTTTGATCCCTGGCCTTGCTTAGTGGGTTAAAGATCCTGCATTGCTACAAGCTGCAGTGTAGGCTGGCAGCTGCAGCTCCTATTCCACCCCTAGTCCTGGAACTTCCAACTGCACAAGTGTAGCCATAAAAAGAAAATAAAAAAAGAGATACGCATACATACACACATTCATCCATTCATCACATTTGCTCCTCGCTTACATTCTTAGTTGACGAATAGTTTGTTTTTTTTTTTTTTTAAGACATTAAAGTATAATATAATGGATGTTTCAGGATCACGGAATGGTCCTTTCAGGATCTAGCAAGATGATAATGTCTTTTGCTTTCATTGCCCTATTTCATACATTTTCAATTCAACTTTTATTGAGCATCTACTATGTTACTAGTCACTCTACTAAAAAACAGACGCTCGTGTATAAGCAGGAAAAAACTAAATTATTTGGTTTCCCAGCTCTTAGCAAATTAGAAGCTGTCAAAGAGAAGGCAGGATGGCTGTCCAGGAAATGCTGAAGGACCCGTACAGAGTGTGGATCTCTGTGATTCACATCCTGGCCACTCGCAGCCGTCACTTGGAGGATCTCTTAAAAAAAAAAAAAAAAAGCACACACACAAAAAATTATGCTCAAGGCCATTAAATTAGTGTGCCCGTGTCTGTGTGTTGGAGAGGGGTGGGATGTAAATCATGCATCTGATGGATAAAGGCAGTAGTTAAATTGACGGTGCAACTTTTTTTTTTTGTCTTTTTAGGGCCACACCCTTGGCGTATGGAGGTCCCCAAGCAAGGGGTCGAATAGGAGCTGTAGCCTCTGGCCTACACCACAGCCACAGCAACGCCAGATCCCTAACCCACTGAGCAAGGCCAGGGATCGAACCTGCGTCCTTATGGATACTAGTCAGATTCATTTCTGCGGAGCCACAATGGGAACTCCCAAAATGATGGTGCAACTTAACTGACTGATGTCCTCAGCTTTCCCACAGTGGCTTCTGTTAGCTGGTTGTTTTACAAAACTGGGATGGTTCCAGTTTGCTTGGTGATGATAGTATTATTTTTATTATTGCTATTATTATTACATTTAGGGTATCCATGTGAAACTGCCATTTTTAGAGGCAAAATAAGGATAGAGACCAACAATTTCATGTGATCCCACCTTATATACCAGCAACAGTATTAGTATTTTCTGCAGGCTATAAGCTTTTAATGTCTATGACAACTCCATGAAGTCAGAAGTACCATCCTGATCTACAGCTGAGACAACAAGCTCAGAGAAGTTAAGGAAGTCGGTAAAGTCACACAGCTAGTAGGCAGTAGAGCCCAGAGGCAGACTTAGGTCTAACACCAAGTCTTAAGTTTTTCTCTTGGCTCAAGGACAGTCTTGGGTCTGCTTCATTCACTGATTTTCACTGATGGGAAACTGACCCAAGAAGGGGAGTCAAGTTTGCTCAGTGCTCATCTTAGGGGACCATCCCAGACTGGACAGGAGTGTGCACACCTGCCTCTCTGCGGTTGTAGTTTCCTAGTTCCCATTCCACAGATTAGGGGCTGTCAACACATAGTCCGCAGAGCAGCAGCATGACTTGGGAGCTTGTTAGAAATGTAAATCCTAGGAGTTCCCGCTGTGGCACAATGGGATTGGCAGCATTGGAACTCGGGTTTGATCCCTGGCCCAGAACAGTGGGTTAGGGATCTGGCACGGTCGCTTAGGTTGCAAGTCCAGCTCAGATCTGATCCCTGGCCCTGGAACTCCATGTGCTGCGGGACGGCCAAAAAAGGGGGAAAGAAAAAATCATAAATCCTCACCCCACCCTAGGCCTGCAGAATCAGACACTCTAGGGGGTGGGGCCAGAGCCAGCAGTCTGTGGTTTAAGAAGCGCTCCAGGTTATTCTAAGGCGGGCTAACATTTGCGAGCCGCCGCCCTGTGTAACAGCAAAGATTCTAACTTGTACCAGGGCCCGCTTGGCCCCAGATCTAAGCCCTTCCTTTGAGGGTCTCTCTACACGGGAAGGGTGTATAATCGTCTTGATTTCTGTTTGCACCGAAGCAGAGGGAGCTTGAGGGAGGGGAATGGACTGTGTGATGCTCTTCAGGGAGCAGCTGGCTGAGTGTGGATTTGAACTTGGCTCTGAAGGGTGAGTTGATGGCCTTAGCCCCTATGTTAAACTGCCTTTTGCCACCATGTCCAGAAGTCTGGGATGTCGCATGAGCTACGGAGTGTCTCCAAGAAAGGCTAGAGGGAGAGAAGACCATCCCGTGGTCAGCCCAGTGCTTTGGAGGAGAGGAAGCAGCTGGTCTCTCACGGTGTATCCTTAGGGTGGGGCAGAAAGGGATAAAAGTTTCATCAGGAGGCCGGGGCATTCTGGATCCGATGCCCCTGTTTTCTTTCCCACAGGCCAGATGCCTTTATTCAGGCCCTTTGCCGTGACAACACCTCGTCTGCAGAAAGCCCAGTGTGTGTCGGGGGGCTTTGTATGTTGAGGGTCTTACTGGGGATTATCGCAAGGCAAGAATAATGGTGATATTGTTTGCAGAGCCAAGGTGGAACATCAGACGCGAGCAGAGGATTTATTTTTCTGCCATAAAGCGGACAGGGGGGCTCTTCAAAAGTTCACTGACTGTGGCGCTAAAGTCGGTCCGTTTGGAAACAGTCCTGGATAACCGGGGCAGACTCCCAGCTAATACCAGACACACTCCTCTATCGCCAGGCATCCAATTCCCAGCGAATTTTGCAATATAGTGACAGTAATGGAAAGCAAAATGATCTCTAAATAATGGTTTAAGATGGCTACTTGATAAAGGGCACTGCAATAATTATAATCAATGGAGCATGGATTCAATATATATTGCCCATTTAGATGCACCAGATTAGCTTAACAGCTTTCTTTAATGTTCTGAGTATTTTGCGTGTGCGTGTGTGTGTGTGTGTGTGTATGTGTGTGTGTGTGTAAGAGAAGGGAGAGGGAGAAGAGAGGCAGCGTGGAGGGAAAGCAGCAGCAGCCTGCAAGCTGCTGTGAGCCTTCCTCGGCTTCATATTGATTGATCAATGCGGTCGAAGTGACACAGGGCTGGGAAAGGAAATTGAGAGCCTGAGGTTGTGTGATCCGTTACCCAGAGAAAGTACTCAAGTGTCCTGCGTGTCAGACAGGCAGGGCCTTCGGGAAGGGAGGTGGGAGCGGGGGAAGGGGCGGAGGAGGGACACCCAATCTGAGTCCCGTCATTTTGTAGAGGGCACTTTCTGGAGGCTGACGGGGTGTAATCACGGAAATTAGGCATGCAGGCAGCCGGCCAGAAGAGCCCCTCAACATCCCTGGATCCAGGCGCCATCAGCTAAGTGAGCTGGACAGGACCTGTTTTGGAGAGCAGGGCTAGCTGTGGAAATGTGTTTTACCAGGAGGTGGGGGGGGGGGTGTGATTTACTTGACGTTGGTTCTAATCCTCCCCTCCCCAGCACCCCTCCCCCCCACGGAAGGAAATTTTCCGTGACAGCCTGTCTGGAAATCTGGGTCTGTTCCCTACCTTTTATGTTTCTGGGTTGATCCCAGGTAACACACAGGGTCTGTGATCAGCGTGTAATGATGAGGGCAGTGTGCCAGATGGGCTGAAATGCCTTGGGATAATGAGGATAAAATGATTGCCGTCTTGGTCCTGACTTGCTTTGATTTGTCAGTTAAAAGAGAAGCCCCGTCTCCACCCTTTTCATGAAAGGACATCAGGAGGAAGTGTCGCTGTTCACAGGAGAGAAAGCGAGTCCCCTAAACCCAATAATCTCTGCCGATGTCCCTGCTGATTGTCAGTGGGTGAGGGGCTGACTTGGTGGGTTTTGGGCCTGGCGTTTAGAGGACAGTAAGGGCAGCTAACGTTCACTGAGCATTTACTATGTCCCCCCGGTGCTTTGGTGCAGTGCTTCCCACACTCTGCAGACTGAAGTCATTTGGGGAGCTTATTAAAATGCAGATTCTGATTCAGTAGGTCTGGGGTGGAGACAGAGGGTCACACTCCTCGTTGCATCTCAGTTGGTGCCATTGATACCGGTCAGCAGGACCACGCTTTAAATAACCTC
Source organism: Sus scrofa (assembly GCF_054392235.1). Classification (NCBI taxonomy): domain Eukaryota; kingdom Metazoa; phylum Chordata; class Mammalia; order Artiodactyla; family Suidae; genus Sus; species Sus scrofa. Next base: position 151,187,215 of record NC_139396.1, on the reverse strand, counting down.
CTTCATTTTGGTGTGTGTGTAGTGTGTGTGTTTAAGGCCATGTTCACGGCATGCGGAAATTCTGGGGCCAAGGATTGAACCCAAGCCACAGCAGCGACCCGAGCTGCTGAGCCACCAGGGAACTCCTGAATCACCTCCTCTGCTTCTCCCAGGAGCCCCATCAGGCAGGTGCCGGGATGAATCCTGCTTTACAGAGGAAGGAGCAAGCTGACCCTTAAGAGGTCAGGGTACTGCAGGATGTCACACTGCCCTTCAAGGACGGGTCTGAGACTGGAAGCTTGGCATTCCATCCTTCCCCCCTTCCCTCCCCCTCTGCCTCCACAGCAGCCATGGAGATGCACTTAGCGTGATGCCTGGCAGGGTGGGGAGGTGGGAGCAGCCCTGATTCCTGAGCAGCCAGAGAAGAGAGGCCATCCAACCCCAATGGAACGAGGATGAAATGTACCGAGGGCTGTAAAGCCGCCAAGAGGCCAGGGCTCTGTTGCAGCAGCCAGCCTGCTTTATCCTGACCAGCGCCATCAGACGGTTCACTGCTCATGGTGCCCTTTATAATTCCCATTGGCTCCCGATCATCAGGCATCCAGACTTGTCCAGAGCATCACTTTGTGAACAGACCCTCCAAATAGGGCCAGGAAGAAAACGGGCCCGGAGTCCTCGGAGGAGGGGGGAAGATGACGGCTGTGCTCCTGTTGAGCTTTCAGTGTCGTAACGCTGGGGCTGGGCTGCAGGGCTTCACTCAGAGCTCATCAACACCTCGGGCCAATTTTCAAGGGCTCCAGGCTTGATTAAACCCAAGGCACATTCTGCCAAGGGCTTCCTCCCCCACCTTAATTGTTTAGATTGTGTAGAATTTGAGTAAAATTTAATCCAGATGTTTCTGATTCGTTTACGTTCAAATCACCAGAAAATGCTCTTGGGTTGCTATTTGATGTTGAAGAGGTTTTTCAAGCGTTTTCCCCCTTCTCAATAGGAGAGGTCACTGTCAGGCAGCCCTGTGCACCTAGAGGTTTCATCGGATTTGATGTGAAAACCCATTCTTGTGAAATCTGAGTCAGAACTCCATTTTACTTTGACCTCCTCTTCCAGCCCCTACCCTGAGCATCTCAGAGAGAGACAGCTGCAGTAATTTGCATGCAGCTGATACCAGGGATTCTGGTTTGAAAACGTAACACCCCTGGTCCTGGCCTCTCCAGCCCCGTGACCTGATTGGAGCTGGCGAGTGGCCACTCCCTTCTTGGACTACGGGAGGCGCAACTGGGCGGGGTGAGCATGTTGATTCCACTTTACTTTGGTACCTTGCTAAGCTGCAGTCAGGCAGTCTGGCACCAAGTGTCTGAGAGCCGATAGCGGAGAGCATAGGCGAGGTCATCACCCATGGTCTAGGGCAGAGGTTCTCCGCATCAGCATCACCTGAGAACCTGTTAGAAACGCGTCCTTATGAGCCGGGGCCTGGACGTACCCAGGTCAGAAGCTCCAGAGGTGGGGCCCAGTGGTTGAGGCTGGAGAAGCTTTCCAGGTGGTTCTGAGGCCGCCCGAAATTTGAGAATCACTGGTCAAGGCCCTCGGTAACACTTGTCACCTTACTCTTAAGACTTTGTAGGGATTAATATGATAACACTGTCACATGGCACAAAACACTCAGATCCAGGCTGTATTTACCCAGGGCTCCCAGAGTGACCTGTGTGATTGAGTTGGAAGGCCAGAGAAATCAACCTACCACTTGAGTTGGATTCTTCTCCCTCTGAATTAACTTTTTTTTTTTCTTTTCTTTTTAGGGCTGCACCATGGCATATGGAAGTTCCCAGGCTAGGGGTCAAATTGGGGCTGTAGTTGCCGGCCTATGCCACAGGCACAGCATGGGATCTAAGCTGCATCTGCAACCTATACCACAGCTCAAGGCAATGCCGGATCCTTAACCCACAGAGAGAGACCAAGGATCCAACCCTTATCCTGATGGATACTAGTTGGGTTCATTACCGCTGAGCCATGATGGGAACTCCCAACTTTTTTTTTTTCCAAACAATGTCTGAATTGAATGATTGCTTGGGGGCAGTGCAGATACAAGCCAGAAGGCCAGTTTTAAACAGCAGCACCCCTGAAGCACAGATTCTTCTGGGAACTGCTCTGTTTCCGGAGCTTGAAAAACACAGTTCCCTGCATATGCGGCTTTTAGGAGGTGTGCTTAGAGGAGTCTCTGCAGTTGGCAGGTTGATATGACAGGACCCCCTTCTGCTCCCTGAGTTCATTCATCCAGTCTTATATTTGTCAAACATCAATCAAGTTTCGGCTACGTTCTGGTGCTGTCCTGGACTGTCTTGGGGATTGCTACCGGAGATCGAGTTCTTAGCTACTGGGCTTAACCCAAAAGTTCCCAGGCTAGAGCTTGACAAGAAGAAGTAAACAGAGCTCTACAATGAGCATTTCCCAGCAACAGTGGGAGTGGAGGGCAGCCTAGGGTGGGTGGGAGGGTCGTCCCGGAGGCCTGCCTGGAGAAGGTGACACCTGGGTCTTAGAAGCAAAGATGCACTGGGTAGGCTGGGTGGTGCAGGAAGAGGTGTGGGGCCAGCAGGGGTGACTGCAAGTGTTCCAGAATGTCTGGGGCTCAGGGGGCCTGAGGGGCAAATGAAGCTGGAGACAGCGGGGCTGGTTTCTGAAGCATCTCTCAGGGCAGAGTGAGTTCCTCCTACTCCTTGGAGTCTGGCGGAAGGAAACCCATCTTGCCGGGAGCCCTGCATGCTGTCTGCATCACCCGTCCCTCGTTTCAGTTGGGCTCTCCCTGCACTCTTGGTACGTGGAAGGGCTGTGAGGTGAGGTGGAAAGGAACAGGGCTCAAGGTCAGAGAGCTGAAGGTCAGAAGGGTCCTGTAAACGTTGTCCACTGTGGGCTGCCGCCGCTGCTGCCAAACCCTGCTCAGTCACCCGCAGGATCGAGACCCAAGGCCTTTGCATCGTACCCCGTACACTTGTCCTCACTTCATCTCTCTCCGGCCAGCATCGCCAGACGGATCCTCTCTGCTCCTGGGCTCCTTTCCACTCTGCCCTCTCTTCATGTCTCTCCTCCCACCCGTCTCTGAACACATCACCCCCAAGAACCTTCTTGGGCCATCTCAGTCCATAGCAAGCCATCTGCTGAACTTCCAGAACTTCCCGCCTGTCCCTTCATCAAACGGGACCTGTCCTTTAATCAATCTCAGGGGTCTTGTGTTTTTTTGGATCTTACTGGCTTGTATAGTTCTCTCCAGCTTGAGGGGAGGGTCCTTCCTGTAGACTCTAAGGAAAGTGTGCCCTGCGTGAGTACGAGAATCCATAAATGGTGACCTGAGAAGATTAGTGCCCCCTGCACCTTGGCAAGAACTGTAGAAACAGCTCAGTTTCATTTTGCTTAGGGAAAATAAATCATCCATCACAGGGCTGCAGTAACCATATGAGCCATAAACCATTAGGACTTAACAAATTCTTTTTTGTTTGGTACGGTAGAATTCGTGGGAAGTGTTACATGCATTTCCAGAATGTAAATCCGATCATGACTCTTCTGCTTAAAACCCTCCACATTCCTCCCAGGATCAAGGTCACGCTCCATCTTAATGGCTTCTAGCCCTGCACACAGTCTGGGCTGTTCACCCCCTAACTTCGCCTTCTACCCCTTGGCTCCGACCATAGCTAAGGGCTCCCAGGGCATTTTCTCTCACAGCTGCACTTTCAAGCAAGATCTCATCTTCAACTCTCAGCTTTTGTCTTCTCCTCAGCTACTTGGTTCATTCTTGTTCTGTATCATGAGAGCTTAGGCATCACCCTCTGAAGAAAGTGTCTTCCCTGATTCTCTTCATCTGAATCCAGTGTCCTCTGATGGGCTTTTAAGGATGTGGTCCTCCCTTCTCACCGCATCCATTTCATTTTTATTGCACGTGCCCTTATGCCCCCCTGGACCATATGCTCCCTGAGGGAGCTGGCTCATGGTGGGTGGGTTGGAGGCTCTCAATTTTGGGCTCTACAAAAGCGCAAATGAATGAGTAGCTGCTTTGCCGAAAGTGTGGGAGCCAAGGGTTGCAGGTCAGAGTAGCGTTCGTTATGCAACAACTCATAAATCACATCCCTGCTGGAGATGGTCAGTGGCTTTGGGGCACCAGAACCAGGAGCACCGTTTATACCTATAATGAAAACATCTTTTCCTGAGGGTTCCAGCAAATCCTCTTAAATGATTCCACTTCTATGCCTTTATTGACATGTATTTCTTGCTCCTGAAAATGTGTCATGACAATTTCACATTTCAAAGTGCTGAAAGAATGTGCCTAGGTTGAAACTTTCCGCCATTTGCCAGGATGTCAAGTTTTAATCCTGGATGCATTTTTTCCCCCAGCCGGCTTTTCTCTACCTGATAATGGAGGGTTATAATGGAAATGCTGCCAGATCCATCAGCTGCAGTGTGGTGAGCGTTGCTGTTATAATACAGCCGGCGATAGGTACTGGAGAGCCACAGAATGACTCCTGCCTCAACAGAAGAAGCAATTTGGAGGGGGTGATAAAACATGCCACGCTGAAGGACTGCATCGTTTCCCCTACAGAGGAGTTGAAGAATTATGATAAAGAAGCGGGGCCACATCATTCTTCCTTTCCAAGTGCCTCTAAACAGTCCTAATAATGTGCTATCTGAACTTTTAATGATGCTGGGGAAAAAAAAAAAAGCGTTCTGTTGTCACACATGTTTGCAAAAGCACATGGAGACAAAAATTCCCCCAGAATTTGCTTCAAAATAACCTGCCAGCTAAACATTGGCCAAATATACTAATTAGTCACATTCACGACAACACTCTCTGGCTAAGAAATGGGCTGAGGGGATTTTTGAGATGATAGAAGGGGTGATATACAAATATTTTGGGTGAGACATAATCAGTTAATTGCTTTATTAAATTATAAAACCATTGTTTGCCCGAAAGAGCAATAAAACTAACTAAATGAATAGTCACCCCTTTGAAGACTTCTTACATTAATTACGTTTATGCATCACTAGCAGCAGCCCTGTTAGACAAAGGGTTCTTTATCTTTGCATGCCATAGCTACAATGTATTGTGGTTCAAATGATGGCACCGACTTTATGTCTACATAATTACAGAAATCTTATCCCCTTTTTGTTTGCACATCATTTTCGGTTTTTTGGAAGAGTTAAACTCCATTTTACTTTTTAATAACATTTTAGAAATCATTGTGATTCAGGTAAACAGAATTTGATTGCTTTGATGGATTGAAAATGGTTAGCTCAGCCTGAGTTTATTTGATTTGTTTCTTCAGGGATTACAAAGAATAGGATTTTATCTCCAGACTGACAAAAGAGACAAACTCTGCATTTTTGCCTATGTAGGGGCAGAGCTGTGAAGTCACACAGCCTCCCCCAACCCCCCGCCCCAGGGAAAGGCAGGAGCTGGTGTTTTAGTCGCGACTGGAGTTTTTGTTCCATCAGATGTTGGTGAGGGAACAAGGAAGGGAAGGTGTGCTTCGCTCCTCTTTTATTGGGCTTTTTTCCTAATAGGGAAGGAACCTGGGTTATGACCTGGCACTAAATGCAGCAGATCCCACGGAGGTAACCTGGTGAATCCACACCCATCCTCTCAGCCTGCTGCTAATTGAATGCGTTTCGGAAGGCAACGCATTGGTTGCTGGCTGGGTTCACGTGGAGAGATGGCCCCTCGTGGATTTCCTTCTTGCTCTGATCCGAGACCCAGGCGAATGGCATGGTGTTTTCGATATTGCTCTTCATTTCATCCTGTGCGACCACACATTTGTGTGGCAGGAAGAGGTCAGGAAAGTGTTACCAGCCAAAGCAGAGAAATGCCACCTCGCCGTGCAAAAGACCATTCTCAGCAGGGCCCTCTCTGCTCGGGAGCGTGGGTGCCTTAATTCCTGCTTCTCTGGGAGACCACGGTCCTGTTTCTTCCCACACTTCTTTAAGCCCTGACGTCTTGGGGGACGGGTGGGGGCGGGCTGTGGAGCCATGGAGCTAACCAACTTTGGGGTGTAGAGTTTCAAAGCCTGTGCAGACCCCACGGTGGGCAGGAACAAAGTGCTGGGGGAAAACAGAGCAGGGATTGGTGAGAGCGCCTGGATCCAGATTCCTGTCCTGTCTCATCGCCTGTGGACCTTGGACAGATTGCCAAAGCTTATTCACCTTGGTTTTCTCCTGGGGTCATTGGAAAGATTACATGAGTCCACACAAGGCCATGGTGCAAGGCTCGGCTTGCGGTGGTTGTCCAGAGCAAGCTCCCTGATGCGCCCATCTGTCTGCAGAAGGGTGGCCATTGCCCTGGGACACTTGCCCTGCAGTTGACAAGGCCCTACGATGATGAGGGACACGTATTTCAAACACACTGGCACCTTTCTGCCCTAAGGGTCCCTAATGAGGGATAGCATTTTAAAACAACCCATATAGGGTTACAGGAAATCTTGTTACCTCATGATGGGCTCTTTTGATTATGACTGAAACAACCAATTTCATACAGATTCCATGCGATGAACAATTGCAAACGTGCAGCAAATAACCACATGCAAACGCCCACCAGGTCAAATCTCATTACCACGAATCTAGCTTCTACAAAGCAAAGAACAAGCACTTAAAGTGGTTTTAATGGCACTGAAATATTCCCCAGCCTTATTTGCTCGTTAATTGATTTAAGAAAGGGAACTGATGCAATGATGATAACTCGGGTAGCACTTTGACATTTTAGACAATGCCATTTGGTTTTGATATAAACCTAATCCTGCGAATCGGCTGAGTAAACTCATTATCAGCATTAGGAGATGGTAATCAGTGAAGGCTCTCAGGTGGAGGTGTTTTTGTTTTGTTTTTGTTTCCTTTTGGAAAGGTGAGGAAAAAAATTTTTTTTGGATCAAAGCTTCCTCTTTAATTATTATAACAGATAGACAATATTTTCTATTCTTTTAGTTTATCAAGACTCAAAGCTTAATATAGTTCAAAGTGAGGAAGATTGAGGCTGGAAAAATGGTCTCTCCAAAAGGCAGGGATAATTGAAGTCATGGTGAAAAGCGAGGCCAGGAACCTGAGAGCGGAGGAGAAGGGCTGGCTGGGGGTTAAAGGAAATGACTCCCAGGCCAAGGACTCCAAGAGATGCGGTGAGTATGGGGACCGAGAAATGAGAAAGGTATTGGAGGAAAACCAGGATTGACTGAACACTCAAGAAACTGGCTGCTCAAATGATTTTCCAGAGCCTTGAAAGCTTTTTAATAAACCATAGGCCCCCTAAATCTCCCAGATAAAATGATTTCTTTCAGCATCACTTGCAAGGAGTTGACACTGTCTTGCAGATATCGGCACACAGAACCCAATTCTCCTTCTCTTATTCTTTGCTCTAGAGGCATCTGCCTTGTGGTTGAGGCTGTACAGCTGGGCGTGGAAGCAATCTCTCTCCTCCAGCCTCCTTTTCCCCCTGAGCGTTAGTTCTTTGGGCTTACCAATGAGCAGCAGGACCCTTGGTGCTGGAAGGACTGGGTAGGGGAGTGAGGGTCGGGGGTGAGCGTTGGGGTAGGAGGGACCACATCAGGGGGCACAGGACCCCATCAGAGCAGAGCTGTCTAGTCTCCAGGGCAGAAAGGGGATTTGAGGTTATGCCTCCGGGTATTAATATGCCATCCGAAGTTCTAAGGCTTGAACTGTAAGACAAAGCTCCTGTGCTAGAAGCCAATGTGCGAAAGAAGACCAGGCGGGTGGGGGCCCTGGGCAGGCCGGTTTGCAAGGTCAAGGCCAGGAGGGGTCTGCACTGAGGATGACAGGTGTCACTGACATGAAGATGTTCCACCCAGGCCCAGCCAGCTGCAGGGAGCAGGGTTGGAACTCAGCCTCCCCCTGTGAGCCCCCTCTAGGCCCCTTCAGCCATAGACAGCTGCTGGCCCACGGGGGAGCCCACAGTGACTGGTCACCCAGGCAGGGGAATAAAGGCCAGGCCATTTTGCTTCCATACGGGACAACTCTACCAGTCAATATTCATTCCAGAGCTTTTGCTAAGTTGGTGGAGGTTTTCCAGGCCTGCCTGACTTACCCTTCTGCCCAATCTGAATTCCACCCCCTTCCTTTCACAGGTGTTTGCCCCAGGAAATATCCTGCAGCCCAAACTCCATCACCCAACAGCTCCCAGAAAACTCAACCCGTGCCGGCAGGAAAGGAAGGCGAACATACCAGGAAGGAGAGCAAGAGCACTCGGCAGACAACACATACTTGTGGTTTGGCGGCAGCAGAATTAAGGAGCCCAAAGGCTTCTTGCAGGTGGCTCCTGGGAATCAGGAAGACAGGACTGGTATGGGTAACCAGATGGGGGTGACGTGCCTGATATGACACCGTTAGGTGCTCCCAGCCTGCTCCCTGGGGTGGGATGTCAGGTCAGGTGTGATCAGTCTGGGGCCGATAGGTGAGAAGACAGGTGAGGAGTTTCACCTGGCTAGAAAAAGGACAAGTGGGAGTTCCTGTTGTGGCTCAGCGGGTTAAGGACCTGATGTCTCTGTGGGGATGTGGGTTTGATCCCTGGCCTCGATCAGTGGGTTAAGGATCTGGCAGTGCTGTGAGCTGTGATGCAGATCACAGATGTGGCTCGGATCTGTGGTTGCCCTGGCTGTGGCATAGATCCCAGCCTGCAGCTCTGATTCAACCCCTAGCCTGGAAACTTCCATATGCCACCGGTGCAGCCATTAAGGTAATAATAATAATAAAAACAACAACAACAACAAAAACCCAGCGCGTTCCCGTCGAGGCTCAGGGGTTAGTGAACCTGACTGGCATCCATGAGGACACAGGTTCAATCCCTGGCCTTGTTCAGTGGGTTAAAGATCTGGCATTGCAATGAGCTGTGGTGTAGGTCGCAGACAGGGCTCGGGTCCCGCATTGCTGTGGCTGTGGCTTAGGCCGGGGGCTCCGATTAGACTCCTAGCCTGGGAACCTCCATATGTCACAGCTTTGGCCCTAAAAAGACAAAAAGACCAAAAAAAAGAAAGAAAAAAGAAAAAAAAGAAAAGAAAAAGGACAAGCAAAGAGATGAATGTGCAGTAGGTAAGTTCTGGTGACATCCCCTTCCTTCTGAAGCCAAAGCATCTCACGGCAGGTGCCACACCTCTGTGTTTGCTTGTAGTGACTTTCAGTGTAGACACAGAAAGAAGGCACTGTAGCCTCCCCAGGAAGCAGCAGAGGCTGGCATAGCCCAACTTGTGGGGAGTATGGGTACTCGCTGCTGTTGAAGAGGTACATTTGTTTCTGTACCTTTCAGCCTTCAGGCTTCTGGGGCAGAAAGTGATGGCTGACAGGCACATTTCCAGCCAATTTACATAGATGTAAAGTTTAACTTGGTACTGATTTCTTTGCTTGTCAAACATTCCCCTGTTACAGCTGGCACGCCGTGTGCAAGTCTACATTCTCTTTGTCAATCTGCTCTTATAATCTACTCCATTAACTGTCTGAGAAATGTTTTTCCGAAACGACTGGTGGCAAAGCGGGGGGCGGGGGTGGGGGGCGGCGTGGGGTGGGGTGGGGTCTTTGTGGAGGAAGAGATGCCCTGAACATCCATCCTCCACAGGGATTATCTTGCTGGAAGGGAAAATGTGCATTTAGGTTTTGAGGAAGAAAAATGACTTCGCCTCCAGGACAAAATTCTGGAATTTTTATGTCTTAGCACCCAAGGCAATCACAGCTGATGATTAATTCCTAATGAAAGCTCAACTTAGAGCAATTTTACTTGACGTTTCCATTTCTCATTTGCCTTAACCATATTTTAATTTTTTTATTAAAATTTTAAAAATTATATTATAGTTGATTTACAATGTTCTGTCAATGTCTGCTGTACAGCAAAGTTACCCAGTTATACATATACATACTTTTTTTTTTTTTTTTTGTCTTTTTAGGGCTGCACGTGTGGCATGTGGAGGTTCCCAAGCTAGGGGTCTAAGCCACAGCTCACAGCAATGCCAGATCTTTAATCCCTGAGCGAGGCCAGGGATCGAACCTGCGTCCTCATGGATGCTAGTCAGATTCATTTCTGCTGAGCCATGGCAGGAACTCCCCATATACATACATTCTTTTTCTCGCATTATCCTCCATCATGTTCCATCACAAGTGATTAGATACAGTTCCCTGTGCTATATAGCAGTAAAAAAGATTTTTTTAATGGCTACACCCATGGCATATGGATGTTCCTGGGCCAGGGATTGAATCCGAGCCAAGGCAGCACCAGAGCCTCTGCAGTGACCCCAGCCTGCAGGCAGATGCTTAACTGACCACAGTGGAAACTCCCTTAACCATATTTTTAAAGGGATAGTTATCCCTTGGGAAACCTGGAGAAGGTATCTTATGTAAAATATTAGATTCAGTGTATGCCCCAGATGATACTTTCTGGTAAAGACAGCTAAAAAGGTCCCTCTAATTTGCAATTCATATGTAAACATATTTGTAATTTCTGAAGGGAAAATTCTTTACAGAGCATAAAGTTTAGTTCATTATGCTATTTCTATGTGACTTTCAAATTCTGAGAAGCCTTTGAGCCATGACCTCTGAGGATACACAGGCAAGCAAAAACAAAGACAATGGCAAATGCTGTTTTATGTCACTTTACCAAATGGATTCTGAAAGAGCCTGGGGAGTTCCCGTCATTGCGCAGTGGACACGAATCTGACTAGGAACCATGAGGTTGCCAGTTCGATCCCTGGCCTCACTCAGTGGGTTAAGGAGCTGTGGTGTAGGTCGAAGAGGTGGCTCGGATCTGGCATTGCTGTGGCTGTGGTGTAGGCCAGCGGCTACAGGTCTGATTAGACCCCTAGCCTGGGAACCCCCACATGCTGCAGGTGCGGCCCCCAAAAGACAAAAGACAAAAAAAAAACAAACAAACCCCAAGAACTAAAAGAGCCTGGGCTCACAGGAGATGATGTGACTAAAATAATTTTACCTGCCTTCCCCTGCAAGTGGCCTGCTTCTTAACCAGGATATATTTGATTATGGGGCACCTAATTCTCCATTTTAAACGAAGTTCTTTTCTGATTTCAGTCTTATTTCTTTTAATCTGGCCGACCCTCCTTCAGGTTTCAATCCCTTGGCAGGTGCCAGCCGGACAACTTTATTAGGTCTGTTTGAATTCTGAGTCTCCCCTTGGGCCAGGTCAGAGGTGGAGCCTCAGAACAAAGTACCTGCCTTGTTTCTTTCCTTAGTGAATAATGGGCTGCCTCACAAACTTCCTGCAGGTTTCTTACTGACCATCAGAAACCAAACTTGTCAAGGAGCAAGAGAGTTATGATGACGTATCACGTTCCACTGGTTGTCACTGCCAAGGAGAGGGGGCTGCAGTGGCTCCAGCAGGCTGCTAGTTTAGGGTGGATGAGAGTCTTTGGTCTGTAATCTAATGGGTGGTAAAACCACCCGTACAGTTCTGGTTATTTCCCCAGCGGAATGCTCTGACTATCCTGAGAATCATTGAATATGCTTTCGTTTTTAAAAAAAATGTAAAAATTATAGTTGATTTAAATGTGCCCATTTCTACTGTACAGCAAAGTGACTCAGTCATATATATATATATTTTTTTTTCTTTTTTTCTCTTTTTTAAAATGCTGAGCTTTTTTTTTTTTTTTTTTGTCTTTTTAGGGCCACACCTGCTACATATGGAAGTTCCCAGACTAGGGGTCTAATTGGAACTGAAGCTGCTGGCCACAGTCACAGCAATGCCAGATCCAAGCCACATCTGCAACCTACACCATAGTTCACTGTAACGCCAGATCTATACTTAACCACTGAGTCAGGCCAGGGCTGGAACCTGCATCCTCAGGGATACTAGTTGGGTTTGTTACCACTGAGCCATGACAGGAACTCCCTACACCTTCTTCTTTATATTCTTTTCCATCGTGATCTATCCCAGGAGATTGGGTACAGTAGGACCTTGTTTTTACCCTGAATGTCCTCTCTTGATGTCTGCGTTCCCAGTCTACAAAGGTAATTTCTCCTTCATCATAAACAATGAATCCCCAGGGCCGACGGTCATGATAATGAAAATAATGGCAGCCATTTATTGAGCATCTACTACGCGCCAGGCAAGCACCGCGCAAAAAACGTCATAGATCTGCCATGACATTTCCCCCAGTAATTTTGAGGACAGAGATATCACTCTCCCTACTGCCAGTTGAGGACTCTAGGGTCTAGATAGATCAAAGTGTAAGAGCCCCCAGGTTTGTTTGACCCCAAACCCCAGACATGTAATCACCATGCTGAACTCTGTCAGAAGCATGACAGAAGCTCTGGGTGCTTAGAAGTTGACTGTACAACAATGTCCCATCAATCTCATTACTGCCAATTCCTGGTGCACATGTGCAAACATTCAATAGACCCAGAAGAGCTTAGCTATAAAGAATATGTGTCACTAGCTTGATCAGCTACTACTTAGATGTTATGGCTTCATCAGCTATTACTTAGATGTTAATGTATGTAAATTATATGCTTATTAGAGATTTATCCATTATTGTTCAATGTGAGTTAGACAGTAATTGGTTATTTATCATGAATCAGCTATTTATTAAATATTAATTAGAAATTGTGCCAGTTTCAGCTTCCACCAGCAAGGTCAAGGTAGAGAATCTCTACCTTCTCTACATCCTTGTCTACATCTGGATCTGGTATGGCCAGCTTTTCTTTAAAAAAAAAAATGACCAGGCTGAGGGCACTGAATTCCACCTCACTGAAACTTTGATCTGCATTTCCTCGTTAATAATAGGTTGTGCATTGTATTGGTCATTTGAGTTTCCTCTTCTGTGAATTGCCAGTTCATGTAATTTTCTTTTTTCTCTTGGGTATTTATCTGTTAAAAACTGATTTACAGGAATTCTTTATATAGCCTGGATACTAAGATTTCATTGATTGTGTCGTGTGTGCTGCAAATATTTTCGTCTAATCTCTGTTAACTTTAAGGTGACTTCTTTGAGAGTTTTATTTATTTATTCATTTATTTTTGTGATAACAGAACAGATTTATTTATTTTTTTGAGTTTTTTTACTCAATGAATTTTATTACATTTATAGTTGTACAATGATCACAACAAATGATCATTGTACAACAAATTTTATAGCATTTCCATCCCAAACCCTCAGTGCATTCCCCCGCCTCCCCAACCTGTCTCCTTTGGAAACCACACTTTTTCAAAGTCTGTGAGTCAGTATCTGTTCTGCAAAGAAGTTCATTGTGTCCTTTTTTCACATTCCATATGTAAGTGATAGCATTTGATGTTGGTGTCTCACTGCCTAACTGCACTTAGCATGATAATTTCTAGGGCCATCCATGTTGCTGCAAAAAGAAACATTATTTCTTTCCTTTTGATGGCTGAGTTTAAGGTGACTTTTGCAAAAGTTTTATGCAGTGTAATTGCATTCATCTATCTTTGCTTTTTTGGGGGCTAGGTATTGTTGCATATCCCTTATAGTCTCCTACATCTTCTTCTAAATTTTATTTTGTTTTCACACTTAGGCATGTAGTACATCCGAAATGTGTTATTTTTCTATGGTCTGAGGTACAATCTAGATGTATTTTGCACAAAATAATAACCAGTTCTCCTCGTAACATTTATTATGAGTGTACCCTGTCTACTCTGATTTATAATGTCCTTCTCGCTTATGTCAAATTTCCATGCATATGTGGATTCGTTTCTGAACTTTGTCTATCTTTGTACCTATACTGATGTGGATACTGTATCTTTATGGAAAACAAATCATGCTGTATTCTTCTTCAGATGGCTTTTGTTATTCTTGGTCTTACAGATTTTAGCCTCAGGGCGCCAATAATCTACTTAAAAATGAACTTGTTTTCTAATGAATTAGATACGCTGGTCTTTGTGGTGCTCAAGGGTTTGGTCATAGAGTGTGCTGGCTTTCACCCTTTAAAAAAATTCATCTCCAGCTCACCTGAACTAGCTTAAACCTGAATGTTGAGACATAGTTTTAAACCCCCATTCTGGGTTTAATTAAATAAAAGTCAGGGTTTTAGTCAACTTAATTAGAAAACTGAATCTGAGGTCTACAGGTCGAAAGATAGCAGCTTTGGGACCATGTAATTGTAGATAAGAATTACATGAAATCGTATGAATCATATGAAAAAGGAAAAAATCATTCTTGCTTACCAGGGAGCCCTCCTAGTGCATTTTACAAAATCAGCCACCAGAGGGCAGAATGAGCATGAGAGTCCCACTTGCTTCCCCCAGAAAGAGGAAGGTAAATGAGTCCTCATTTGTTCCCACCAGGGCTGTGGGGTGTTCAGAGTGTGGAGCAGGTTAGAACATTTTCTGGGAGATGTTTTTCAGCTGCTATTCAAGATGGCGTTTCCTGCTGGTCTTATCTCAGTTGAAGTATTTTTTTTTTCCCAGCACAGTGAAAGAGAAGCTTACTTCCTAATTGTTGAGCTCAAACCTTCGACTTTTGTCACAAGGAAACACTGTTGACTATTTTGTTTCTACTGATAAGATGTCCCGTTTATTTAACTGAAAGTTGATGGAGGGGTATTTCATAGTCTGGGTGCTTTTTGGTGGTACCAGTCCACCTTTGCTTGAATTGCCACCACAAATAGCATGCTTTTCTAGAGGTCTGATTTTTCATAAATAAAATAACACATGTTATCATTCTCCTTGCCAAAGGAAATAAGCCAAGAGGTGAATGTAGTTTTTCCACTCCGGCTGCATAGAAGGAAAGAGGTGCTGAGCCTTCTGTGGGGTGTACCTTTGGTTCAGCATGTCTGGCTGAATGCCTGTTAGGTGTTCTTTTTTTTCTTTGGCCATGTCCATGATATGCGGAAGTTCTCGGGCCAGGGATCGAACCCTCACCACAGCTGCAACTCTCGCCACAGCAGTGACAATATCAGATCCTTAACTGTTAGGCCACCTGGGAACTCCAGTTGTTCTTCTCTGAGGCATCACGGGGGGCCACCGTCTTGCCTCTAATTAACTAAATCCCATTTGGGAGTGATGTCTTCACATTGGGAAGTCATTCACACAGCCAGAAGATAAGAACAATTAAATGGAAAAAATGATGTTTAATATGGGTCTTGAGTTTGACGAAATACATGGTAGCTAAGATGATTATGATTGTTATCTGGTTTGAAACTTCTTATTGGTTTCCAAAGAGCCAATAAGAACTAAGAAGACGTTCTGCCATATTTGTTCTCAGGGCAAACCCTAGCTGGTACCTCTGCTCCCAAGTCCTTCCACCTCTCCACCCCCGGAAGCTCCAGCAAGTGGTGTCAGCTCTTCTTTCCCTCGGTTTCCCTTGCCCTCGCTTACATCGGTAGGTAAGTATTCATGGTCCTGTCGGACCACAAGGCCATTGAGACCAGAGGCCAGGGCTTGCTGGTCATGTTTGGGTCCCAAGCACCAACACAGAGCTGCAACCAACCACGATTTGCTCAACTGGAGTGAAGGTCACTATTTTTGAGGTCCCCAGCCATCACATGATCCTTGGAAGGCCCCGCCAAGCTTTCACTTAACCATCGCCGTGAAATCCAACATGCGGCTTCGACGAGTGAGCCCCAGCCACATGGCTCCGGTCTGGGCTGGCGTTCTGGTTGTGCACGTTCTGCAAGCCCTGCCGTAGCTGAAAACTGATTTACACGAGCTTGAATCCAGGGCTTTTGACACTTCAAAAAGTTGAATTTTTCTCATTCGACATAATAAATGGCTCTCCTGTGCCCAGGAGTTTAAAGTTTATGTCCTGGGAGGGCAAAGGAAGGATAATGAAAAGAACATGGCCTTCTAGGTCTGTTAATAGGCCCTCAGGTATTTGCTGCGTGAATGAAAACATGAACGAATGATCCATAGGGCTGGAAATATGGACTCAGGTATGCAGCAGGTGCTTACTGTATGCTGGCAACTAGCAAGCGCTTGCTTTCATAGTTTTATCGCATCGAATCTTCAAAACTCTTTGAAGTCAGTACTCTGTTAGCCCCACTTGATAGAGAAGAAAACAGAAGCTCAGAGAGGGTCAGTCAGTCTCTTGGTGCCACACAGCGAGTAATTATCTGAGCCATGACTCAAACCCGGGCATTTGGATTCCAGGGCGTCTGCTTTTCACCCCTGCACGGACAGCAGAATTCCTGGCCTGGGGAAGACATTAGATAAATAGCAGGTGAGCTCCCCCTTTCCTGATCCTGCCACACTGTCTCCTAGAGCTTTAAACAAAATTTTATGGAAAAATGATGGTCCGAAGAACGGTATATGCATTTCTCTTCAACTCCTGGCCCTTCTCATCTTTCTCTAGTAAGGAAGTGTCTGCAAGGTGCTGTATTAGATGCAGACAGGACCCCGAGTCTCCAAGGCAGTGGGCCTCCTGAAGCAGAGCGAGTACCCCTGATCCGATGGGTCTTTCAAGGAGAGAACCACAGCTCAGCCATCACACTAGCTTTAGCTCACTTTTCAGATCCCCAGGTGGGAACAACTTCAACTGGAGGGGTGGAGGGGTGGAGGTGGGGGCATCACAGGGGATGGGATTGGAGCCAGAATTTGCCCTCCTCAATCTGGCCCAAGCGATAGAAGGCGTCTTTGGCCTGAAGAAGTGTCATACAAAGAAAATCCTAATTGCTACAGCTAAGTAATTAGAAGATCCAACCTATAAATCAGAGTGCAGGCCACCCCTTTAATTATGTGCACGATTAACTAGTGACTAACGCACATTTTCCCCTAGATGAGCATATTTAATATCCTGTAATGGCGACAAGTTTCGAGCTGATTTATCGTTATTTTGTTTGGTCAGATGATTTTTCTGCATTTTAATGTGTTTTGTGGTTACATATTTGCCGTGAACAAACAACGCTTTTCCCAGGTAGCGCGCTGTAAAGGGCTGGCTGCGTGCTTTGTTTATAATTCTTTGAGGCCTCTCAGAAATCAAACAACATTATGTACTTATTTTTAAGTAGTGGCACTAAAATCTCAAACAGCCTCCTTAGACTCTTGCTTCCCCTGCCAGTTTGTACCCACACACAATAAGATATTTGAAAAATGGTCAGTTGCCTTGAGTCTCATTTTTGACAGGTGGGTTCTGATAGGAGACAGATAGCTCTCTCATCAGAAGCATCTATTAACGCCTCAATGGTATCTGGATTCAAAGAAGCTAAAACAACCCACTGGAGGGTGCCTGTGGTGTTGCAGTTGGGATGGCACTGAAAGTTGAAAGCACGAGAAAGGTAATATGATGGGAATTGTAAACATGCCCTCTAAGACCTTACACTCAGGTTCAGGGGATGGGTGGGAAGATTCCAGGCATTGGAATGACTCCAGTCCCACCTCTGCTTCTCATTGGCCTCATGCAAGTTATTTGTCTTCCCTGGCACTAAATTCCAGGAAGGAAGAACTAAGCCTACCTGCCCCTGTGGAGTCGCTGTGAGGACTGGGGACATTGCTCCTGAGGCCCTGGTGTGGTGCCTGGGCTCCGATAGGTACTCAGTAAATGCTCGCTGCTGTTGCAATGGTAACGCAAGTGAATTTGGGCCTTCTCGCTCACAGGATCCAAGAGAAACCCCCAAAAACCTTGACGATAACTGGTCCATCTCTCCAGGACCCTCTCTGCCTCAGGCAGCAGAGGGAAGATTGTAGACACAGCACAGCCAAACATCTTCCATATTTTTTTTTCATCTTGAGCCCCAAATCATCGTTCTCCCTTTTCCTCCCCAAATCTCTTCCATATCAGATTCTTGCCACTCCTCTGCTCCCTTGGGGTCTTTTCTCAACCTCCCGGGTGCTTTCTTTCCTCCAGGTGAAGCTCTGAGCTCCCCGGATGCAAGGAGGTCCTCAAGCTCTTGGCTGCCTCTGGTCCAGGTCTCCCAGCTGCTGCCTCCATCACTAGGTCGGGTCTGGAGCCAAGGGCCAAGGAAACTCTCTTTCTCAGGAGAGAGGAGGAGAGCTGAAGATGCGCATGCTCTCGTATTTGTTTTGGTTGACGAAACATTGTCACGTTGTAATGCTCGATGGACATCATTTATAACAAGGGGGTGAGGATGTTAGAATTCATGCTTTCTTGGGGTGGGGGGTGACCGTTGGAAGAGAATGACTGGGGAGCATAAGGCAATTTTCAGCTAGGAGAGAAGGTGGGAGATGCCAACAAGACGATGGTTAGAAGGGCTGGGGCAGCAAAAGGCGGAAGAGAAGAGAGAAAGGCTTTTATCAGCCTGGGATCCCCTGGCTGTGCTTCTGCACTTGTAACACGGAGCCCACGTGTATGGGGCGTTCATCACTGTGCTCAGCCCTATTATGTGACTTGATGAAATCTCACCACGCTCAGAGCTGGGAACCTTCATATCCCATATTACAGATGAGTCAACTGAGGCACAGCAGGTCCAAGGGGCTTGTCTGAGGTCACAAAGCCAGCATTCAAATGTAGGCAGCCTGGCTCCAGAACCCAGGCTCTGACCCCGCCAAGATATCCTGCCCTGTGTTTGCAGCGGGTGACCCACAGAAACGTCCGCGATGCTGACGCGTCTGCATCGAAGAAAGCCTCTTAGAAGAAAAGAAAGGAGGCTTTGGGCTGCACTGTGGTGCCTCCAGTGCCTTGGTTCTGCTGGAGCGTGGTCAACAAACACCTGGGGACAGGGGTCTGCGGGGAAGGGAATGCACTGAGTGCGAGGGCGGAGAAGGATGCTCTGAACCCTGCAATTGAGCGTCTCCCCACTGACAGGCTCCAGACCTAGGTGGCCAGTACCAAGGTTTCATGTCGCAGAATAACCAAAGCTCCAGGGGGCCACAAAGCTATGAAAAGTTTGAAAAGATGCCGTGATGGTTGGGGGGGGGGGGTCAGGGCAGAAATTGTGCTTTTTTTTTTTAAATTTTTTATCCTTTAAAAATCTGGAAGGGCATGGAAAATATCCTTAGAATAAGCCCTCATAAGAATTCTATACCTATCCCAACAATGTAAAGGATGTGAGCGGAGGCATCAGGAATGGTACCTGGCCTGGGAACAGGGTCCCCCCCAGCAGGACACTGCAGAGACGAGAGCGGGGATGTGTCCAGAGATTGCTGTTTGGCTCTTGTTTTACGACAGTTCCGAAGGACTTTTCTAGGAGTTCCCATCGTAGTGCCGAGGAAATGAATTCAACTAGGAACCATGAGGTTGCGGGTTCGATCCCTGGCTTCACTCAGTGGGTTAAGGATCTTGAGCTTCCGTGAGCTGTGGTGTAGGTTGCAGGTGTGGCTCGGATCCCGCGTTGCTGTGGCAGTGGTGTAGGCCAGCAGTTACAGCTCCGATCAGACCCCTAGCCTGGGAACTGCCATATGCTGCGAGTGTGGCCCTCAAAAGCCAAAAAAAAAAAAAAAACCCAAAAAACACCTCCCTTCCAAAAAAAGAAGGCCTTTTCTAGAGTCCTGGCTTAGAGGCCGCATTTAAACAAACCTGGTCACACACTAACCCCAAATCAGCCACAGCCTCACGGGACCTCCTTACCCCTGTGGACCTAGGAGATGCCACTATGTTTCTTGATGGGTCTGCGAATAAAAGCAAGGGAATCAATGCAGAAGGTCGATTTTAAAGAGATTTTCTAATGTGGTTTTTCATACTCAGTGCGAGGCTTTGGATTAGCATCCCCAAAAGAAGGTTATTCCTTTCTTCTCAGCTCTGATTCTGAATCTGTTGAGGGCTATTCGTCCTATTTAGTGCGAAGAATCTCACAGGAGGTAAACAGCATCTGGGCATCGCAGACTGCCTTTGATGTTTAGCACAATTTACAACGAAAGCTTTGGGAGACATTTAAAACCGTGCAAGGTCCTACATCATTAAAGGAATGTGGTGCTAGACTTAAAAAATGATAATTGAATGCATTCAACAATAAAGCTGCCAAATTTTAGTGGCCTGTTTGCTAGAGGCTCTTTTGGAGAAACTGAGCTAGATTTAAAAAAATAAATAAATTAAAAAAAATAAAAAAAAATAAAAAAAAAAAGCATGCGAATTTAAGAAATGATTATTATGCAAATGGAACCTGGATGGAGGCAGGTAAAAATCAAAATAAGAATAGATGAGCTAATGATATCAAAAGTGCTAAATGATCAGAATATAATCATACTGGGCACTTTTGGGGGGGTGTTTGACAGGTTTGTCACCTGCATCTCTGGGCCCCGTAACCATGTTTGGATCATATATTGATACATACTCTCTTATCCAGAGGGCGAACTCCAGCCTGCTTTGCCTGGGACAGTCCCAACTGAAGTCTGCTATCCTGATGTAACGTTTTTAAAAAGTTTTCTCATGGAAAACTTCCAAAATATACAAAAAAATATGCAGAATAGAATAATAAAGCTCTGTGTGTCCTCATTTCCTCTCCCGTACTATTTTAAAACAAATTTCAGTCTTCGTAAAAGGATGGCGCTTTGGGAGTTCCCTTGTGGCACAGCAGGCTAAGGATCCAACGTTGTCACTGCTGTGGCACGGGTTCAATCCCTGGCCCGGGAACTTCCACATGGGGCAGGTGCAGCCAAAAAAAAAAAGCTAAGCCCTTTTTAAGAAAAGCCTAATCATGATAACCATTGTCACATCTAAAATAATGAACTATAACTCCCAGTATAATCACTAGCAAGTCAGTGTTGAAATTTCTCTCTCTTTTTTTTGTCTTTTGTCTTTTTAGAGCCCCATCCGAGACATAGGGCAGTTCCCAGGCCAGGGGTCAAATCAGAACTGTAGCTGCCGGCCTGCACCACAGCCACAGCAATGCCAGATCTGAGCTATATCTGCAACCTACACCATAGCTCATGGAAATGCCAGATCTTTAACCCACCAAGCAAGGCCAGGAATTGAACCCTGGTCCTCATGGATACTAGTCAAGTTCATTACCCACAATGGGAACTCATCCTCCTTTTTTTCTTTTCTTTTCTTTTCTTTTTTTTTTTTTTTAACTTTGGCTTTGTTTGAACTAAGATTCAAAAAACCACCCACATTGCAAAGTCTCTTTCCATCTACAGGTTCCCCATCTCTTTTTTCCTTAAAGTGATTATTTTTACATCACGATTACTTCATAGGCTTGAGTGTATTTTATGGGCTTCAATTATTACGGTTGTTATCTTTGCAGATGCTCAAATTGTCCCATGTTTGGCCAGTGGAAACTTCTTCAAGGTGGCCCTTGAGTTCTTTGACAAACTCCTAAGAGCCTTTGATGACTTCCTTGCTACTCACCTAACTAGAGGTTCCAGGCTCCTCCTGCATACCTCTTGCTCTAGTGTCAAGATCAGCTGTTGCTCCAAGAAGCCCTGTTTCCTTTTCATGGGACATAATACTTACAGAACACAATCTGGGCACAGGAGTGCTTATTCCTATTGTTTGGTCATGGTTTCTAGGCATTTTCAGTGGACACAGCTAGGGAAAATTCAAAGGTAAAACACATCATGAACTCCCTTTTTTTTTGGCCACCCCACAGCATATAGAGTTCCTGGGCCAGGTATCAGATCCGAGCCATAGTTACACCCTATGCCACAGCTGAACGCCAGATCCTTAACCTGCTGTGCTGGGCCAGGGATCGAACATGCATCCCAGCACTCCAGAGATGCCACTGATCCCACTGTGCCACAGTGGGAATATTTTTTGTTTTTCTTGCTTTCTTTTTTATTTAAAAAAAATTTTTTTAAAGCATATCATGAATTTATACTTATATTCCCAATTCAAGCTTGGGGAATACAGGATTTTTACTTAAAATTTTGTCATACATTTGTGTCTCCATTTTCACATGCCAAGAATGGGGAATTACCCAGCTTCACTAATGCCTCCTCCCATCATTCAGATCATATAAAGCTTGTTATCCAATTGATTCCTCAGGAAGAGCTCGTGAAGATACTGTAGGTTCTTTCATGTTTGTAACAGTTATCTGAAGTATTTATACTTTAATATAAATTTGATGGGCTAAAAGTATATAAAGTCACATTTTGTAACCTTGATTACATTAAAGATATCATTCTCTTTTCTTCTGGCATAGAGCATTTCTAGGGAGCAATCTGACGATAATCTAGTTTCTGAGTGAGTTGGCCTTTTTTGGATGCCCAAAGGATTTTCTTTTTCTCAAAGTCCAGTCTTTTTTCAAGACTGCATTGCAAGGTTGGTCTTTCTGGGTTTTCTTTCTTTTTCTCTTCTTTTCTTTTCCCTCCCCTCCCTTTCCCTTCCCTCTTTCCTTCTTTCCTTCCTTCCTTTCTCTCTTCCTTTCTTTTTCTTGTCCAGGGTATGTCCTTTCAATATGTGGTTTCAAGTGACTTTTCAATTCAGGAAACTTTTCTTGGTTTGTAATTTTCGAAATCTGCTACTACTCTACTTGCTTGTCTGCTAATCTGCTCTACTTTTGTTTCTTTCCTTGAGTGGGAGTGTGCCCTCCTATTATACATATGTTACTTCTTCTTCTTCCCATTCTTCTTCTTTGCTTTTTAGGGCCACACCTGCTGCATATGGAAGTTCTCAGGCTAGGGGTTGAATCGGAGCTGCAGCTGCAAGCCTATGCCACAGCCACAGCAACTCAGGATCTGAGCCCTGTCTATGACCTACACTACAGCTCATGGCAATGGCAGATCCTTAACCCACTGAGCCAGGCCAGGGATCAAACCTGCATCCTCATGGATACTAGTAGGGCTCCTTACCACTGAGCCACAATGGGAATTTCCTCGTCTTATTTTATGACTTACCTTTGTATCTACTATTTTCTTTTGAATAATTTTTATCTCTTTATTTCTTTTTAATTGAAAATGGGTTTTTGTATGGCTGTTTTGCCTTTATTTCATAAGACATTATATGTTACCTACTCATTTATTTCTTACAACTTGGTCTTCATTTATGAAATGATTTATTATTTGTTTCTAAATATTTCCCGAGTTCTATAATCTCTCATGTTTAAAATTTAAAAATTCTGACTCATGGTTTTCTTTCATATTTTATATAACTTTATATCTTCTTTTTTATTTCTTTATATTTATATATATTATTAATAAATATATATATTATTGTATTTTATAGTATTTACATATTTATTCTTTATATATTCTTTATATATATTTATATATGTTATTGATATATATATTAAAGAAATATATATTTCTTTATATTTTATTTCTCATTTTGAAATATTGGCTGCATTTCTGATATATTTTGTAGGCATGTCATTCTTACATGCTGCTTATTCTCTTCATTTCCTTTTTAAAAAATTATATGGATTCACCTGCAATCATATTCTGTTGGTTATTATCATGTAAAGTGAGTTTTCCTTTACTTTTAGGTGAGGGTGGAGTTAGAGCATTTTTTTCTAGCTTCATGGTTCTAGAACTCTCTCTTTTGTTTTGTTTTTTCCTACAGAATGATTAAAAAAAATACGGCTTCATACTTTGGAAAACTGTCCTCTTCATTGTATACCCAGGGTTTTATCTGCATCTTACTTTTTCCTTTGTTGCCCCTGTCCCACTGTAGGTTATACTCCCAGAGAGGAGCTTTATCCTGGGAGGAAATTTCGGTTTGTTTCTTCAAGGGTTCATAGGACCCAGACTATTGCAGTCCCTTAGTTTCATAAGCCTTCGTACTCACCCAAGAACTGGATTGTGCAAAAAAATCCCTCAGTTTCCCTTATTTTCAGATTACACATTTCTTGTATGGACTTATTGGGCATTCTCCTGTTCTCAAGTCCATTTGATGTGTCCTAACTTTCTTTTGATTCCTCCTACACAAATGATACACACAGAGATCTCGCAGCTTTTAAATATTTAATTGCTTTTTGGAGTTTATGGGTATACCCACCACTTAGTTTGTTTTTGTTTTTGTTTTTTTCTTTTTAGGGCTGCACCTGTGGCTGATGGAAGTCCCCAGCTGGGGGCAGAATTGGAGCTGCAGCTGCAGGCTTACACCACAGCCACAAAATGCTGCATCTAAACCACATCTTTGACCTATGCTGCAGCTTGTGGCAATGGCAGATCCTTAACCCACTGAGCAAGGTCAGGGATCAAACCGGCATCCTCATGGAATTCACCACCACTTAGTTTTTTCCGTACCTATTACCCATGGGCTCTACTTTTGCTGTCCTAGTTGCTCTGACTGTAATTGTGGGGTGGGGTGCGGTGGGGTGGGGGGATTACAGACTGACGCTGCTCCACTGCATATTCTCAGCATTTCCTCCCAGGGCCATCTCTCATAGCATTCCCTTTACTCTTAGAAGTGAAGTTTGGATGGTACATTACATGGTTACCTTACTTATCCTCAATCAGAAATCCAAATGACTCTGAAAATTGAAAGCTTGTCCAACTCATTTGGGGGCAAATTCAAACCTGACCTGAATTCATTTGATAGCTAAACTTGACCAGGTCTGACCTGGAGCTATTTATAATTTTTAGTTGTCCCATTTATTATAAATAGCCATCCTTTTTTTTTTTTTTGCAGAAATATTCATGTCTTTAATTTTAGAACATGGCCCCACATCCAGGGATGATGTTATGTAATATACAGTATACAAAACTCATCACCACATTAAACTATGAAAAACTGTAAAACCAGAAACATTTTTGGACCTACAGATTTCAGATGTGGAAAGGACTTCATCAACACTGCCACTGAAAACTGCAGTAGGGAGGATTTCTGTCCCAAGATGGATTTTCCCCCCTGGAATTAGAACTAGGGACTCTGCGCTGCTCGTAGGGCTTGGATAGCATTTGACCTGAAAGGACCATAGAGTCTCCTGGCAGTAAGGCAGCGACATATAACCCAAGTGTAAGGAGAGACAGAAGATGCTAAGTGCTAACTAAAGACACAGAGAGGTGTGTGAAAGAGGTACCAAAAGACCAGGGGTGAGGAGAGACCGTGAGACTGGAACCAGGGAACAAACACCGCTCATGCCAGCTTTCCAGTTCATGACTGCAGTCACTCTAGAGTCCTTTGCGTTATCCTTGTGTCCTTCCAATAAAACCCATTACAATAAAACCCTTTGGCTGGCTGAAATGGATTCCTACTCTTTGCAATTGAAGGGCCTTTAATAAGACACACATATGTTGGTCTTTCCCCCGATCCATCTTCACCAGAGGGCTCTGTTGGAACTTGACACACATGGTGGAAAACCAGAGTCTAACCTCCCACCTGTTACCTCATTTATTCTTCAGAGAAGCTTCTAATTCCTGCCCAGGGCTGTATCTTGATACAAAGGAACGGGATGGAAAAGAACAAAAGGCATTGTCCCCACCTTTGGGAAACAAGAGTTCCATCAATGACATCTTCTTTTTGGCTCCTCCCACCTCAACCAGATTCTTCCCTCTAAGGCAGATGTGAGCATCTAAACATAGTCAAAAGGGCAGCTGCAGAAATGATAAGAAGGTCTGACTAGGATCATCTTAGGGAAAGTGCAAAAAGTCCTCACATTTGGAAGAAATTGTCATTTGTTTATTCATCCAACAAATATTTATTGAACAGCTCCACGTGTCAGGCACTGATCTAGATACTAGGGAGGCCACGATGGGCAGGATGGAACAAAATCCTGGTCTTAGCAGAGGTGGCAGAAAATCGAGAAACCAAAATACAGGAGGTTAGATGGATAAGGCTTGTGGAGAACAATAAACCAGGAAGGGGCCAGGGGGATTATGGGTCAGGGAAAGGTTGTGATTTTAAATGAGGTGGTCAGGGAAGGTGTCACTGAGAAAAGAGCAGTTGAGCAAAGACCCAGAGGAGGAGAAGGAGCTGGCCACACAGAGACTGTGGGGGGTGGGGTGGGGGAAGCATTGCAGAAAAGGGGACAGCAGCTCAAGCCCCCGGGCAGGAGCTTGTGGTGGGCTTGAGGGTCAGCAAGGTCCCCAGAGGGGAAAGTGGTAGAGGATGGGATGGTACAGGAAGGCTCAGGTGGGGCTCAGGTAGGGGCCATGGCAGGAACTTGGGCTTTTAATCCAAGGGAGCTGAGAGGAGATGGGAGAGTTTGAGTAGAGGAGTGTCAGGATCATTCTTGCTGCCCCGCAAGAGAGCTGACTGAGGGAAGGGAGGATTCTGATCCCAATTCCAGTGTTGGGGGTGTTCCCCACACCACCAAGCAATTCTCTGACATGGGCTGGGTGTCCTACAGATCAATTTCAATTCTGAGACTACCTACTCGGAGACAGCATCAGAGTCTTCTGGTTAAGGGCTCAGTCCCACAAGACTGCCTCCCCACCTCCCCTTGTTCCCTGGCACCCCCCCCCCTCAGATGCCAGTCACAAGACCAGGTTGTCACCTAGACTTCTGACCTACTGGCTATAGATCTGAACTTCCAACGACTCCATCCTTGGGTTCAGTTAATTTGCTAAAGCACTCACAGAACTCAGAGAAACACATTACTTACTGGATTACTGGTTTATTATAAAAGGATATAAATCAGGAACAGCCAGATGGAAGAAGTTCATAGAGCAAAGCATGGGGGAAGGGCATGGGGCTTCCTGGAAGCTCTTTGAACCCAGTCCTTTTATGGAAGTTTCATTAGATAGACATGATTGATTAAGTCATTGGTGATTGATTTAACCTCCAGCCCTGCAACCCCTCCCAGGAGGCTTTGGGGTGAGATTGAAAGTTCCAACCCTCTAATGGCTTGGTTGGTTTCCCTGGCAACCAGAGTCCATCCTTAGGTGCTTTCCAAAAGTTGCCTCATTAGCATAACAAAAGACACCTTTGTGGGTCTCCGCAGGAAATTCTAAGGGTTTTTAGGAGCTCTGTGCCGGAAATAGGACAAAGACCAAATATTTATTTCTTATTGTAAATCACCAGAGCATAGACGGCAGGGTGGAATCTGGGAGAACCTGGGGGAGGCTGTTATAGACATTTGAGGCAAGGAAGCAGTGGCTGGACCCCGGAGGTAGATTCGAGGTGGGGTTCTTTGCTCAGGACCATACGTGTTTCTCTTCCATCAAAAATGCCACACACTCTTCTGGGAGTTTAAGCGTGTTATTTTTACAATAATTACGTGTTGCAGGTTTATAGGCGTCCCATGTTTGATGTAGCAATTTATGAAACAATGACACCACTTCACACCTGTCATCCTAGGGTTTTGAAGAGGATGACACACTTTCTGCTCTGAAGAAGCCAATTAATTAACCTGATTCCGCCTTTCCCACAGAGGAGGGTGTTACCACGCCCATTGCAGAGATATTCGACTGAGGCCAGGAGGCCCTGGGAAGCCCCCTTAACTCTCAGGGGACAGAATTCTGATTTCTGAAAGTCTTCCTCCAAACTTTTTTGAACTTTTGGGACTTACATATAGGCAGAAATGAGAATTATTCTGGAATATTCTGGAATCTTCATGGTGAAGAAAAGGGCAGAGGTTCTAAACTGGAAGCTGAATCGCCTTCCCAGCTACATTTGGGAATGAAATACAAGCAGGTTCAGCTCTAGGCTTGGAAGGCAAGAGAGAGGAGGGTGTTCCCAGGGAAACTGAGTCACGCATGTGCTTCTCCTGGTGTGTGTGTGTCACTCCACTCGTGGCATCTGCCAGAGGGATGTCACGTCCTTAGTGAGTCCCAGTTCCTCCTTCCAGCTTCTTGCTTCTCTGAGTCTGAGTCTTAGGTTAAAAGATTTGCATTTTATGTTCCTTAATGCAAGCCAACTACTTCATCTGGGCCTCAAGCAATGTGACAGCAATTTATCCCAGTGCTGGGGGAGCCTGAGTTTCCTCAGTAAAGGCTTGATTCAGGGTTGTGCTTATGGGAGATTTCAGGCATCTTCCAGTGTAATATGATTTTATTATTATTATTATTGGCCACACCCATGGCATATGGAAGTTCCCAGTCTAGGGGTTGAATTGGAGCTGCAGCTACTGGCCTACACCACAGCCACAGCAACACCAGATCCGAGTAGCATCTGTGACCTACGCCACAGCTTGTGGCAACGCCAGATCCTTAACCCACTGAGCGAGGCCTTGGATTGAACCTGCACCCTCATGGATACTATGTTGGGTTCTTACCCCTCTGAGCCACAGTGGGAACTCCAAGAGTGATATGACTTTACACAAGTTCCATGGTCCACATTGCCCACAGGCCCTAACCTCTGTGTGCCCCTCTTGTTCCTACTTCTCGGCTGTGGGTTCTGAGGCTGAGAGTCAGGACTCCTCCGAGTGGATCTAAGAAGGTTCTGGGCCCTCCTGAAGAGAATGACCCACTGTTTGTAATTGGAACGGATGGTACTTGTTTGCCAAGAGGCGCTCAAGTTTACCTCGGCATTTTTCTTCCAAAGTCATGTTCAATGTAACTCTGTGGGCAGAAGCACCTCTAGGAACTTAGGAACTCAGGGCAGTCGAAAGTTCTTTGAATTCAGGGCATAGTTAATCATCTTTTCTTACTAAGTGTGAGAAACTGTTTCCCCCGTCTTTCTTGGTGGAGGAAAAAACACAGCAGGGCCAGCCACATATGCATGTGTGTCTTTTCTGATTGGTCTTGGTTCCAGCAACAGGCCAGCTGGCTGTTTAGGGAAAAATAAAGAGCTCAATGCACATGGCCGGCTTGGTCTGAATTCTATCGCTCTGCCAAAGACTTGGAAGTGGCGGCATCTGCAGCCACGGCTGTCATGGGCATTCAGGCTCTTGGATAACAAGATAAAGGGCAAAAGCTGAATTTTCTGGTGCCAAGAGAAGGAAGAGTATCAGAGCCAAGAAGATCAAACCAGTGCTGCCGAGAGTGGCTAAATGGTACCCATTAACCTCTGTCAGTGCTGGAGTCCAGCATTGGGAATCTTGCCAGAAACCAGCCCAGAGTGAAAAACACGGTTTGGCTGGCTCCACATTACCATAGGATGGAGGCATGGGAATTTCCAGTGAAAGAAGCTAAGCTGTTCCATCCCTAGCCTGCAGGGATGAACCCAGGGGCTGGAATCGAGCATTTTGTGAACGGATGGGATGCAGGTCCATGCCTTGTCCCATGGAGGAAGTGGACAGAGGGAGTTCCTGCTCGTTGTGGTCATGCTGCTGGCAGGCAGCTACCTCAGACGGGGAGTGTGCCCATCATCCGGGGCCAGGACTTGGCCCGCGGTGACTGTCTGTCTCTGAGAACTGCTTCCATGTTTCCTGTTCCTGGCATCCGGGGGATGTGCGGTTTTCTACCGCCGCTCAGAATCCTTGGCTCCATCCTTCAGCCTGGCAAGGAGTAAAGACCACATGCCACATGATAAATGGTGGAGACACACACACACACACACACACACACACACACACACGTATACATTGTGTGTATGTCTTTTTAGGGCCACACCGTGGCATATAGAAGTTCCCAGGCTAGGGATCCAATCAGAGCTGCAGCTGCAGCTGCCAGTCTATACCACAGCCACAGCAACACGGGATCCAAGATGCATCTGCAGCACATGGCAACACCAGATCCTTAGCCTTCCGAGCGAGGCCAGAGATCAAACCCGCATCCTCATGGACAGAGCCACAAGCGGAACTCTCATTTTTTTTTTTTAATGGATATACTGAAGCTAGGATTTCATGCACTTTGCTAGAGAGAAGATGGGAGGTACTGATCACCTGAGAGCATCATTAGAAAACCTGTAAGCAAATATCTGAAACCCATGGTGGCGACTTCCTCTCCTCCATTGATAGGTTAACAGCCTGGCTTAGCAACAACCACCTTTTCCCCAAGTAACTGGATTCATGAATTTGGGTGTTTACCTCAGTCATCCAAATGAGCCAAAACTCTGCACTGAATCTTATGGAGCAGTTACCAACCGAAGCCATTTATTCCAAGGCAAAGAGCCCTAAAATTTGGCCACGAGCCTGAATAAGCATCTCTGCAGAGCAGTGCCCACCTATCATTTGAACAACTTACCCTTCTGTTGTTGTGGATCTGAGTTGATGCTTCTGATCTCTTCTAGGTCTTGTATTATTTGGGTTTTCTTTTCTTTTCTTTTTTTTTAGGGCTGCGATGGTGGGCTGTGTGGAAGTTCCGGGGCTAGGTATTGAATTAGAGGTGCAGATTCTGGCCTACACTACAGCCACAGCAACGCTGGATCCTTAACCTACTGAGCGAGGCCAGGGATCTAAACTGCACCCTCTTGGATCCTAGTTGGGTTTTTAACCAGCTAAGCCACAATGGGAACTCCTATTTGGGTTTTCTTTTTCCAGCCATTCCAGCTTCCCCAGTCGCTATTAAGGAAAAACCGGTAACATTATAGGAAATAATTTTGTTTCTATCAAATGTAGCAGGTCTTCAGAATCCTGGGCTTGGATGAGGAACCTCATTCTATTCAGTGTCTTGGAGGTAGAATAGGAGTTTATTTGTAGAAAGGCTTTATTAAAGGAAATCCAATAAGCCATTTTGGAGCAAATGTCTTCTACAACAGTGATTTAAAACGGTAGGTTATAATGAAATGTAGTTCATGGCCAGTGCTTAAAAAATAAAAGTGAGTGAAAAAGAGTGGAACACAATAGATCAGAGCACATCAGACATAGCAAGGGTAAGGCTCATTTCTTGAAATTTTGTTTCAGTTGCTTGGATGTAACTGTGAAGGGATTATGATGGAAAATATGTTGCCTACAGTGGTTCACAGTCAAGAAAGTTTGAAAGTCACTGTTACAGATACGAGTCTTTGGAGTCTAGCTGCAGTTGTGCTGCTGCTACTGCTATGACCTTAGGCAAGCCATTTTTTTTTTCTCTGATGGATCTCAGTTTCTCATCTGATGAATGACAATTGTCTCTAAAGTCCCCTTGGTTCTGAAATCCCATAAGTAAAATTCCCAAAGGAATCAATCTCAACTTTCAATGATTATCCATTAAAAAATTCTCCTGGAGTTCCCGTCGTGGCTCAGTGGTTAACGAATCCGACTACAAACCATGAGGTTGCAGGTTCAATCCCTGGCCTCGTTCAGTGGGTTAAGGATCTGGCGTTGCCGTGAGCTGTGGTGTAGGTCGCAGAGGCGGCTCGGATCTGGTGTTGCTGTGGCTGTAGCCAGCAGGCTGACAGCAACAGCTCTGATTAGATCCCTAGCCTGGAAACCTCCATATGCCGTGGGAGTGGCCCAAGAAAATGGCAAAAAGACAAAAAATTTAAAGAAATAAAATAAAAAATTCTTCTGCACAGTCAACCTCTGTTTTCCTTATTTGGGAAAGGCCTGAGTTCCCAAAAAGTTCTGAAGTGTGCAGACCACAAGGAGGAACACAGCCCATGAGGATGGAAGCCACTTCAATAAGCTAACTTGGCTCCAGGACAATCTTTTTGAGTTTCCAACGATTGTTTTGTACCAGATTTCTCTGGTTCCACTACAATTATATTTCGGTTCCATTTGAAAATACATACAAATCCTCTTTGGGATGGGGAAGCGGGGCGGATGGGGAAGGACAACTAATTGCTCAGGAAAGGCTGAACTTGGTTAATTTGGAAACCACTCCCAGCGAAGGTTGAGCCTTGGGCCACTCACAGTTCCTGCTTTGTATTATGACTAATGGGACGTCAAAGAAGCATTGATCTAATAAGAGCAACCAGGGAGACCCAGAGTCAGCCAGGCCTCTGGGGGAGCGGGGGTGCAGGAGGAATTGAGAGCTTCTGATTTCTGGGCTGAGGTTCTTTCAAAACAGTCTTTTAAATTATTGATTCCTTCATTCATAAATTCATAAGAGCATCTCACACTATTGCTCGGATCTCATTAGGCTCGTTGGATGTTAATCCTCCACATTAATATCCCCCTAAATTCACGTAGAGAAAAAACCAAGGCATCTCAGGCACAACCAGAAGTCAGCTGTGCTCTGGGCGTTAAAACATGTAACTTTAGGAAGGGCTTCTGTGATAGAGCTGGTGTAGGGGTTCCGGGAAGGAAAGGCTCATTTAGGTCCTTGAAACTTAGATCTGAGTCTAACTTGTTTGCAGCAAGGAAGCAGCAAAGGTTTCTCTCTGTCATCTGCATTCATT
The DNA here is from genome assembly GCF_054392235.1 of Sus scrofa. Lineage (NCBI taxonomy): Eukaryota > Metazoa > Chordata > Mammalia > Artiodactyla > Suidae > Sus > Sus scrofa. Next base: position 151,155,392 of record NC_139396.1, on the reverse strand, counting down.
GTACTTTGATTCCCCCAGTGAATACTGTGGCCTTACCAAAACATCAGACCCGGAAGGAAGCCTGCAGACCGTCTCGTTCAAACATCCTTGTTTTTAGAAGAGGAAAGAGACATTGACTTCTAACCATCTTTTTTCTGTGTGAGGGTGCATTCAATGCTTTTATTTCTTTACACGAATTTTAAGGAGATGTTGTTTTGCTTCTGAAGACTGACCATCAGAAACGAATTGGCGAATTGTGGATATAGCTTCACTTCATATTGGCTTTTGCGATATTGCATTTCAGTAATTGGTAAACACTGCGCCTACCAACACCATACAAAAATCTTAACAACTTCTATTCACGACCCGGTCCTCTCAGAACTCAAAGCCAGAGATGCCTTGACATGTACAAGAAAAGTTGGGGAGGCTTTTATTAGCTTTGATTTTGACCCCGTTCTCATAAATTATGCAAAATGTGTCACTTATATGAACAGCCCAGAAGAGCAGTTGCCAGTTGTAATATAAAAAATGATACCACGGAAACTGAGACCTGGTTGTGGCAGATACCCTGTCAAAAGAATGATTTATAATCTGGAAATACAAGCAGCAAGAGAGGCCCACCAGCTAGGGCTGTATCATCGAAAGCAATCAAATCCCGCAAATATAAAGCAATTTTGTATTACCATTTCCAAGTGTTCCCCACAATAAGGACTCTTGTATGCCCAAGTTTAATATTCAGAGCAGAAACCACAAACTCTAGCAGCCGCTCCTGGTCAAGATAGTTAATAACAGTTCCCAGGCAGAGGCAGGCTGTAATAGCATCGCTCCAAGCAGCTGGGGATTTGCTTGTATGTCAGCCTCTCTCTCTCCGAGAACTAGAAAACGATGGTAGGTCAGACATCCATTTGCTTTATATATTGATATAATTTCATCAGAATTTATGATGTGGGAATTATTGCACAGGCAAGCAATGTAATCTAACCTTCATCTCACACAATGCAGAAAAGATATTATGTTTTTGAGAAAAATATACTGACTTGTTGAATCAGATTATGCACATGCAACCCTAATGGATTTCAATATTTCCTTGGACGAGTCATTGCTATTTGCATCATGTGTATTAAATTGGCTTGTATAGAAGATGTTTTTACGAATAAGAAAGGATTCTAATGCTGTTTCTTCTTTCATTTTCTCAAGTTCTGGCATGTGCGTTCATTACTGGTAAATTTTAAACATCTGTGTGTGTGTGTAATACTTTATCCTAATTTCTCCGGCCTATATTTAGACTTTCAATATCCAAATATTGCAATAACATATACGATTCTCTTTCATCCTTCCGAAGAGTTCCTTGAGCTTCAATTGTCAAATAGAGTAAATGCTGAGAGCCTTCAAGGACCATCTTATAAAACCTCATGACAGCGAGTCCATACATCCTATTGCTTGGCCCTTGAAACCATTTTCATTACCTTGAGTTCTATAGTTTTCTTCCAGTGGGAAACTGAATATAAAATATGTTTTAAAATGAAGGGCTTTCCAGATGGCACTCGTTTCATGTACAGACTAAACAGTTCCTCGAATCAAAAATCTTTTTTGTGTAATTTTAGAAAGAAAGGACAACTTACCACTCAGAGGAGTACCCCCAACCTGTATGCTTACAGAAGAGTCTTTTTGTAACAGTTTTTGATATCTGCTAATGACATGAGTATGTAGGGAAGGACCGTGATTAATCCAGACAACCCAAAGTCTCTATTTTAATCATTCTATAAAGGTCATGTTGAACCGCAAATAATCGTAGAGCTAAAATGTACACACTCTGGAACACAATTTTTGAAAATACATACCTCATAGAAGGCATATTTTATCCAAATAGGAAAAAAAAAAACCCTCGTGTCTAATTGGTTGGTATCTCCAAATAATAATAATTATTATTCTTCATCGTGTACCCACTGCTACATACCCTACCAAGTGCTCAATATGTATTATCTCTGATCCTCCTCCCCTCCCATTTTGAGGTCACTGTTGTTACCCTCATCCTTCAAATGAGGAAATGGGTATTCAGAAAGGTTAAGTGCCTTGCTTAGGGGCACATATGTAGTGAGGGGTAGGGCCCACAATTGAACCAATGTTGTTTGGATTTCAGAGCCTGGATTCTTTTCAGTGCTTCCTGGAGCTCTTCCTTCCAGAAGGCTGGCTGGGTTAGGGGCTCCTTTCAACTGTTTTTTGGACCACCCCATAGCCACTCCCACTTTCTTCTCTGTAGCTGTCTCCCACTAGGAGAAACTCAGAAGACTTTTATGACATATAACCAAAAGTCTGTGGGGTAGGCAGGGATCAGGGAGCCATTCGATTCCTTAAGGAAAGAAGAAGAGGATCAGAAGCAGTTGAATGGTTCTATCTTCTTCTCTTTCTTCCTGCCTTGAACAGGAATGTGGTGACTGGTGCTGTGGCAGCCATCTTGCAACTATGAGGCAGACACAGAGAGCATTTCAGGTATGTGGTCTTGACGTTGTTGAATGTGGACAGCTTTCTTTCTCCAAATGCCTTGTTATGGAGAAAAACAAAATCTTGTTGAAAAGGTTTTAAGGAGAGGTTTTGCAGCCAAATGTCCCCTCAGGTACACCCACCCCGCCATGTGGAAATTTCATTCAGTCCCTTGTTTCTCACAGGAGAGACAGAAGAAAGGTTTTCTTTTCCCTAAGCTTCTGAAAGGTAGAATCTGGTGACTAGACACTAGACAGAAGCCGCAGGTGGGATGTTCATAAGTTCAGGTGATCCTTAGGCACAGGTGTGAAAGTCTTAGGAGGGGAAACAAAAACAATTGTTGCTGTTACTGGAGAATCACCTTATTATCTTACTAAATCCATTCTTGTTTTTTGAGAGACTTCTTGATCACCTAATAACATTTGAATAAAGTTGCCAAGTGAAGGCTCATGGGATTTAACTCTCCACAATCTCATTCCATTGACTTGTCCATCCTTATTGCCATCATGCTTGTTCCTTTAAGACGGCATTGCCAGACTTAGCAAATTAAACAAGACAAGATGCCCAGTTAAATTTGAATTTCAGAAAAGTAGTGAAAACAATTTTAGTACATGTATGTTTCAGGAATGATTGTTTATTTGGTATACAGCATCCCATGGAATATTTGGGGCATATTTTATCTGGTACCTTTACTTTGAGACTCTGATCAACCCAAAGAGTTTGTATCAGGACACCCCATAAAGCCCTTTGTAATTCATGTACTCAGCCACCCCAAGTCATCGCTTGCCTCATTCATCGCTTGCCTCATTTTATTTTCTTATATTTACCATCCTTCGCTGCTTTTTAAAATTCCTACCATTGCTCAGTTCCTCCAGTCATGTATGCCTGACTGATGACTTCCACGCTTCAACTTCTGGCTCTTTCCTGAGGAGAGATCCACCAGAAACTCCTCCTCCTCCTCCTACACACGTACACACATACACACACACATACACACACACACACACTAAGCTCTTCTCTGGCAGGCATTACCCTTGCATTGGTTCCCACTGATGCGATGAAGGGAAAGCAATCTCTCCTCTGTTATTGGACATGGCAGAATTATTCCCACTTTGATGATGAAGTGCCGTTCATTCATTTATTGGTTGGACAAACAGTGGCAGAGCATGTATTATATACTAGGTGCTGTGGGGAAAAACAAGTAGGACATGGCCTGACTTGGAAGAGCCCACAATGAGTTGCAGAGAGGGTTGAGCAGCAGGTGAGGATAATGCAGAGCTATCACTGCTCATGGACGAGTGGGCGATGGATCATGGACCAGGGAAGGAAGGACTCTGCATGGACCAGGGGCACGAATGTTGGTGTCTCACCTACCTGCTCAGCTTCCTGTCTCCTCCCCAAATCCACTCTTTCCTATCAGCGGCTCTGTTTCCTACAGTTCCCGCTGGCCCATCACCTGCCTGGTGGATTCCTGGTGTCAGTCTGGTACCTGGTCTGTGATCTCCCTGAGGACAGGTACCAGGCCCTTCATATTTGTCTGCATCTCTGGCGCAATAAAGGTCCTCAAAAATATCTGCAGGCTATGACATGGATGAGCTTTTTAAAGCGGGGCTTTTAAAAAATAGAGGAAGTGGGAGGATTACGTGGCTTTTATACAGCCGCAGCACAAGTCAGTTGCTGAGCAGCAGTTAGAGGTCACCGCTTTGGAATTTACGGTCACTTGTCAAATTGGTAGAGTCAGGCAAAAGTGGTATAAACATAATTCCCAATTCCATCTGAAGTAGAAGATCTTGGAACCTTTTCCGTCTAGTTACCCCCAAACAGCTCTGATGTATTGCATTTAAGCATTCCTACACAATACTTATATAAATAATTGCAACACGGAAAGGCTTTTTCTCTCCTGCAATGTGTCATCACATACCTTTTAGGGCGCCTGTTGGGATCCTTTTTGCTGGCCAAGGCCTCTGCACATTGTATGTATTTGGAGAAACTTTTCTGCCTTTATGACCGTTTCGAAGGTCTGTTTCTACTTAAGCGCTTGCAGGAATGGAAATGTAGCTGCTAAATTAATCTGGCCTTGGTGAAATATGTCTGCTTCACTCGGGAGATTACTGAAATTTACATTTTCGTCACTCTTCAGAGCAGGCAGGCCTCTCACGCCTCTTTGCAGGATCTTTCCAGAACACATCTCAGGAGACCCAACAACTCCAAAACGATGTCAGTAATGGGAAAGGAAGAATCAACTCTATTCTTGTAGTTTTGCTTTTAACAATCAAGTACGGATGAGGGGTGAATGGGGGGCTTGCAATAGACTGGGGCTGGGAAGTGTGGCCACTTCACTTTCCTGCCACTCAGCCCTACTCAGATCGTCAGGTCGAGCTGTGCTGCCTGGATGACACGGAGCCTTGCCCAGAGAGAGCTGATGAAAAGGCAGCGCTTAGAGATTTTTCTTGGGGGGAAATGTATTCTCTCCTTGTGCTCCGAACCAGTTCTGATTGTCATGACTGCCCAAGAGAAGTGGTGGCTGTGAGTCAGCATTTTGAATTTGTTCAATGACAAATGAGTTACCTGACAGAAGATGCATTTATTTAGTGTATACTGCAGAACATCTGATTTGAATGAAGTCAATTAGAATGTATCTCTCTCATGGCCAGCTTTTTCTTTTGGTCTGTTCCACCGTTATCCTAATCTAAGCTCATACTGATACAGACACAGTTCCTTGCAAAACTTGCTAATGGTCCTCTTGCCTCCAGTCATTCCTCCTTATCCATCCTATGCTTTAACTCCTTACCAGCCCTTTGCACAAGTCTCCTTTAGAGGGACATGTTTGGAATGTTGATCAAATAGGAACAACAGGAATCTTCCTTAAGTTTCATCAACCATCTTTATCTGAACCATAGGCTACTTTCAGAAGTTTCAACAAAGTTTGGTGGGTGACATTTAAGAATGCGTGAATGAACATTTAAAAGGAGTTTTGAAAGTAGGTTTGAAATGTGAAGGAAGAGTACATCTGAAATACATGTTCATCAGAGGAACCAAAATATTTCTGAGAATGGCTGGGATTTATATTCAAAGAGATAACAGAAAGTTATTAAATGTGTGCAGCCTGATATGGGAAGAAAGAGAGACAGGGAAGGAAGGAAGGAGAGAGGGAGAAAAGAAGAAAGAAAAGCAAGAAATGGAGGGAAAAAAGAAAGCAGAACACTAGCCTATCATTGGAAGTAACAAAAATCAGGATGAAAATACTAAAATCAGATCGGTAAAATAGAAGATAAACTGACTAGTTAAGGAATGACAGAACTGGAGGACAGAGGCTAGGTCCAATAGCTGAGTAACAGAAATTTTTGAGGATGGGGAGTTCCCATCGTGGCGCAGTGGTTAACGAATCCAACTAGGAACCATGAGGTTGTGGGTTCGATCCCTGGCCTTCCTCAGTGGGTTAAGGATCCGGTATTGCCATGAGCTGTGGTGTGGGTCTCAGACGTGGCTCAGATCCTGTGTTGCTGTGGCTCTGGTGTAGGCCGGTGGCTACAGCTCCGATTTGACCCCTAGCCTGGGAACCTCCATATGCTGTGGGAGCGGCTCAAGAAAAGGCCAAAAAAAAAAGAAAGAAATTTTTTGAGGATGACAGACAATATATATATGCATGAAATTGGAAATTGAGACGACGGCTCAGGGAGTTGATGTGATATAGACTGAAATCAACATTCAAATGTAGCCTCATGAAAAGGATATTGCTAGTTTGCAAGTCAAAAATTAAAGTTGCTTACAAAAGAGGAGTTCCCGTTGTGGCGCAGTGGTTAACGTATCCGACTGGGAACCATGGGGTTGCGGGTTCGGTCCCTGCCCTTGCTCAGTGGGTTAACGATCCGGCATTGCCGTGAGCTGTGGTGTAGGTTGCAGACACGGCTCGGATCCCGCGTTGCTGTGGCTCTGGCGTAGGCCGGAGACTACAGCTCCGATTGGACCCCTGGCCTGGGAACCTCCATATGCCGCGGGAGCGGCCCAAGAAATAGCAACAACAACAACAAAAGACAAAAAAAAAAAAAAAAAAAAAAAAAAAAAAAAGTTGCTTACAAAAGAGAGAAATCTGGAAAGGTTTTTATCCTTTCCCTCTTAAATGATAAGGGCAGAAACAATCAAATAACATTTCAAGGAGGAAAAAATGAGACTAAAGAATGCTTTTCATTCACAGAGACAACTTAGCAAGTAATTCATTGATTCCTTTAACCCTTCCTCCAAATCTACATATCTCTCTGTCTGTCTGTCTATCTATCTATCTATCTATCTATCTATCTATCTATCTATCTATCATCTGTTTACCTTCCTACCTACCTATCTATTCATCTACAGAGCATTCAATACTCTAGGGAAATATGGAAGGTTTCTGGGTGGTGATGGTGGTGGCAGTTACCCTGCTACCTGCCACTCTCTTCAGGCCTAAGAATTGTGTTTAGTCAGGGGCAAGATTGTATGGCAGAGACAGTTACCTACCAAATGGTCATTCCTCTTCTCTTTCAAAGTAATAATACCCAATTTTCGTTGGACACATTACTGCTGAGTAAAAAGATTACATCTTCCAGGCTCCATTGCCCTAGCTAGATGTGATTGTGCACTTAAGTCATGGCCAATGAGCTGTGAAACTTCTGGAAAGTCACATTAAAATGGGAGAGGTGTATCTTTCTTTCCTCCTTCTTCCCCCTTCATCTTGCAACTTGGGAGGAAGTTATGATGGCTGGTGCTTCAACAGCCATTTTGGAGCATGCAGATGAAGGCATATATCCTCGTGTCTTGAAGCAGAAATCTTTCCACCGGGTCTCAGCTTCAAGAAGCTTGGGCCTTGAGGACTGTGAAACTTGTGAATCTATGAGACTAACTTGTTTTAGCCACCATTTTCTGGGTCTCTGTTACTCACACCCAATTCTTTCCTAAGTGATAATATTCTCAAGAAAAAATTTTGAGTTGGCTCTAAAATATAGGTATATAAGTGATCTGAGTCCCAAAGTCCATGGCCATAATTTTAGCTTAGTTAACTTTTAAAGGAGTAGAATCTTAATATCCACATTGACTAATGAAAAACTAATCTCTTTTTTCAAAATGAGATAACTAAGATAATTTGGTATGGGAGACTTCTGGCTATAAACAATTGAAAGGTGAGAAATGCTCTTTGAGATGATGGCTGAGGTTAAGGTTTTATAATAGCTAAGCTACAGCCCTTTGGGAGTTCCCATTGTGGTGTGTGGGTTAATGATCTAGCTTGTCTCTGTGGAGATGCTGGTTTGACCCCTGGCCTGGCACATCAGGTTAAGGACCCAGCATTGCTTGAGCTATGGTATGGGTCACAGCTCCAGCTTGGATTCAATCCCTGGCCTGGGAGCTTTCATACCTTGCAGGGGTGGCCAAAAAACTAATCTACAGTCTTTCTTTCTGGCAATAATTACATATATATATACTTTATATATGTACTACAAAATGTATACATCTTTTATGCATATATATATTTAGCTAGATACAAATTACCCATACGCATTCAATTACATTCTTTTATACCAACAAAAAGTAATTAGAAATTACACGGGGGATCTTGTTGACAATAACATTAAAAATATAAAAACTTAAGAAATAACATAAAAGGTATGAATGAATTACATAAAGAAATCTTTATTGGGAAGTATAAAAAGTTAAAATAAATGGTATAGAAACATTAGAATAAATGAGACATACAATAGTGTTATTTTGTCCTGAGGTTACATGTATGCCAAAGCCATCTCACTTGAAATTCCAGGTTATTTTAGAAAAAAACAAAAAAATTAACTTTATTTGGAAAAAAGAAACTAAAAATGCTCCCCAAAATAAATTTTGCAAGTGTGGATCCCAAAAATGTTGTTTTTTTTTTTAAAAGGAAGTCCCATCAAATATAAAACCACATTATAAAAGAGCAGTAGTAAAAAAGAAGAGTAGAATATTAACAAGTAAAATAGCTCAGTGGGACAGGATAGAAGCCCATAAATTAAATAGAAGAATTAGTAAGTAATAAACTGTCATAAACAAGAAGGAAATGAAGAATCGTTTAATAAATATTGAGAGTGAGGAAAATTGCTTTATTTTTTCCTTCCTATAGAGCAAAAATAATGGGAAAAAAATTAAACCAAAAAAATCAAATCAATGAAAATCAGTCAAAAATAAAATAAGACTCAGACATTTGGGAGGGTGAGAACTTTCTAAAGGAAAACACAAAGTAACAAATTGCAAAGAAATTTCAAAATGCTTTTCCAGTGAACATATAGAAACTCAAAAAAAAAAAAAAATTAAAGCTCCCGTTACAAGATATTCATATCAAAGATGACAAACTGAAGTAGAATTATTTATAGCATAGAAAGATCTCAATCAACTTTGTAAAGATAATATTAAGAATCCACAAAGGATGTGGACCAAAGCCTTGCTCTGACAATTTAAGTATGAAAAGATACGTATATAGTTTTTATTTATTTACTTTTACTTTTATTATTTTTATTTTTTGCTTTTTAGGGCCACACCCACAGCATATGGAGGTTCCCAGGCCAGGGGTCGAATCGGAGCTAGAGCTTCGGGCCGACACCACAGTCCCAGCAATGCCAGATCTGAGCTGAGTCTATGACCTACACCACAGCTCATAGAAACGTCAGATCCTTAACCCACTGAGTGAGGTCAGGGATCGAACCTGAAACCTCATGGTTCCTAGTCAGATTCCTTTCCGCTGTACTGCATTGGGAACTCCAAGATACATATACTGGTTTTTAAAATGCTGAAATTAGCTAGCAACAAAAATGCAAATGAAAAGTACCATTTAGTTTTATTAAGTAAAAATTAAACTAATAGCAGATGATGATTGTGAGATTTTTTTTTTAGTAAAATTGGCAAACGATAATTGCTAAAATTGGTAGAAGTTAGTACAACTCACTTGGAAAACAATTTGGCAATGCAATTCAGGATCTACGAGATATTCATACTCTCTGACATAATATAATCAGTCTTAGGAATTAATTCAAAGGAAGTAATTAGAACAGCAAAATGTGATATGTGGCGAAAACACATTTACTGAAGCATCATTTATAATAGCAAACAAACCCACAGCAAAATAGAGATAAAAAGACAACATCCATTACAAATTCTAATTCTAAATATTATGCAACAGCAAAGTTTTGCTTCAGAACTCTAAGTAATAAAAGCATACCATAAAACTGTATAATAGCTGAAGTTACACTTACATAAAATAATGATAGCAGCCACTCCCCCTCAAAAAAAAGGAAGAAGAAATTTTAAGCATGGTATCCTGCTGAAATTATGGGTAATTTTTCCTGTTAAAGTGTTATTTAATTTTGTTGGGAAAATCATTTCGATCAGTATGTGTGTATGTGTGTGCAGTGGTTCGTAATTAGGTGACCTTGAACAGGTGACTGGAGATCTTTCAGCTTCAGTTGTCCATTCGTAACAAGGAGGTAATAATAGGATCCACTTCAGAGAGTTGCTATGAGAGTTGAATGAGGTAATGCACATAAACTGCCTGTGACTGAGTAAAAGCTCATTAATGGTCTGGAAAGTGACACTGACTTTGGAAATGCTGATGTGGAGAATAACGCAGGAGTATTTTCAGAGGTTCGCCACTATTCACAGAAAGTTGTTCAAATTTCTAATCTTGATCATTAAAGCCCTCCATCCTTTGGCCCAGCCCCTCTGTCTAACGTCATCTTCAGCCCCCAGGGATGAGTTCTCGGCTTTGTTCGGGCTAATCTGAGACTTTTAGGTACAGTGACTTAAACACACAGCCACCGAATAAACATTTACAAGAAACAATCAGAAACATTCTGGTGCAGCAAGTGCACTTACACTATAGAGGCGGGATACAGACACAGACAAGTCAACAAACAAGGCAAGAAAAATGTGAACCATCTCGAGCCAGGCAGATACTCAACTGTTCTGCACAGTTATGGTCACGGCCACTGTGGGCGGCAGGTGCTGCCCACCCAGACTGGTCGGTCTCTGGACCATACCTACTATTAAAGAGTTTTAATATCACACCTATTGTTAAATATCTTAACTATTACACTGGCCAAGTGGCATTGTGTTCACACATTATCAGTAAAAATGTCTTCCCGATCCTTCTCATCAGCCCAAACTCTCACCATCTTTCAAGCCCACACCAGTGCTACCTTCGCGAGATTCTTTCCCAGCCACCCCACTCACTTCCTCTCTAAGCCTCATTATCTGTTTCGACCCATATTTTTCTAACTTGATAGGACGAAAACTTGCTGTGTTGTTCATTGACTGTTTTTTTTTTTCCTACTCTTAAAAAGAATTTCTCACAATGTTTATCATAAGGCTGAGCATGAGGTGAGCACCTCGTAAAGATGTTTTTGAGTCAGTGAGACATTTAAACGAAGACAGGATCATTTATTTGTTATTATTCTGGTTGCTTCAGGAGGAAGAAATCACAATCGCCTCATTAATAACTCCTGCAGGAGTGTTCCTGAAATTACTTTCCCTGAGTCTGTGGCCGGTTCTGAGAGTTAAATGGTGTAGTTAGGATATACTTGGTGATCTTCTTACAACAAAGTCGTGTAAAACTAACCAATATGTGAGCAATAGCTAAAATCGTGCCGCTATCTTGCCTAACTGAAGTGCCTTCTTTCTAAGATGGGACGCAGTGGCCAGTACCTAGACATCTAAGTCAGGGAGAAATACAAGACTAAGATAGCTTAGTGTTCAGCTTGGATCGAGATTAGAACTTGGAGAAAAAGCTGTGTCCTCACCTTGACAGTGCCCCGTTGTAAAGCAATCTGTCAGCTTTATGCTGGCAACGCCCCAGCTCTGTATTAACTATCCAGATGAATGTTAGATCATACCCCAGGAATTATTCATGAAGCCCCTCTGTACAATATAATGGTAGGTTTTGGCATCCAGAGCAAAGTCTCATTGTTTTATAGATTAGCTTCTCTTCCTGTACTACGGAAGAGACAACGATCTGAAACAACTCAGTCCAGGGCTAAAAGGAGTGCGTGTATTTCACATGAAAAAGCATTTGTCAAGTGGGAGTGCCCAGGTCTCACTTACATTCCTCCTTGAGGGGGACTCGCAGCCACACTGAGAAGGAGATGGCTGATGTCTGCTCCAGGCCCATGAATGGCCACTTTCATCGCGAATCTTCCCCAAGTGAAGGGAACAGCTCTTTATCTTTGCTTACGAAGTCGTTTTATCAAACCGTAGCTCTTGTTAATCTCTATGACAACATCGCCAAACGTAGTTTATACGTGCGGATGAAGAAACGTAGGTTTCGTTTCCAGGGAAGGGCACCACTGCAATGAATCATTAGAGAATATTCAGTGCAATCAAAATATTAATACACCTCCAAGAGGTTTAATATGTCACTGCAAATGTCAAGTTACCCTAGTAATCAACACACCTTAATTGTGAGATTTTAGACTCTAAGATCGTTCAGGTTGTGACTTTTAAAGGTGAAGAAAGACAGCTTGTTTCTTAAGTGGAGTTTGCTTATTTTATTATGTTTACAACAAAGGCAATGGCCTTGAACCATTTTCTAGGTCTATAAGGTACATGGGTATTTTGCTTTCTATAGGATAAGTATCTATGTGTGTGTGCGTGTTCATGCATGTATCTCTAGGGATATGTGTATGTGCATGTGTGTGTAAGAATATGTATGCTACGTAATAACTTTTATATAAAAGAAATCTCTTATTTTGGTTCCAATTAAAACCTCTTGGAGTTCCCGTCATGGTGCAGGGGAAACAAATCTGATTAGGAACCGTGAGGTTGTGGGTTTGATCCCTGGCCTCGCTCAGCGGGTTAAAGATCCAGTGTTGCCATGAGCTGTGGTGTAGGTTGCAGACGTGGCTCGGATCTGGCAGTGCTGCAGCTGTGGCGTAAGGCCGGTGGCTGTAGCTCCAGTTTGACCCCTAGCCTGGGAACCTCCATATGCTCTGGGTACAGCCCTAAAAAAGGAAAAAACAAAACAAAACAAAACAACACCTCTTCTGCAGAAATTTCACAAAACATTTACCAAAAGGAGTGATTGAGTGATGTACTAATCTAATATGAATTTATATTTTTCTCCTCATTAAATTACATTAAATTAAAGCTGTCAATTTACCCTAAATGCTCTGCCAGGGTTAGCAGGTTAATAGTTTTGCCTAATTATAAGGTTTTCCAGTTCTGCAAAATTTTCTTGTAAGAATAAATCTCTGAAATACATTTTCTCTGAATTTGAATCAATTTTCTTCTTGTCTCTGCAGACTACACCAATTATCAGGCCAGGCATTTCTTTTAATTTAGCTGCTTGTTTGACATATATATATATATATATATATATATATATATATATATATATATATATATATATATATATATACCTACACACACGCATATATATGTGTGTGTGTGTGTGTGTGTGTGTGTAAGCAGAGCATTGGGAAATCATCTGGATCATTTAATCCAATGATTTAGATTCTTGAGCAATAATCTTCTCATACGTATCTCATCTCGACTTGACTGTATGTTTATAGCTTTGACCTGAAAATGATTAGTTATTGAGGCAGGAGATTAAGGGAATGAGAAAAATCAGCAAGAGCAGAAGGTGAGTTACTAAAAATAGGGGTTTCACACACACTGATGAAAAATAGGCCATCACCAAGGCCTTATTCCGTAACACAAGAATGTTAACTGCAAGTTGTTTCCTTCCATGGAAATTCATTACACAAAGAAAAGCAGAATCTAACATACGGTAGATTCTAATAATAATTTAACTTGCAGTTTCACACAGCAGTGATTTATCCTGGCCTGATGAACCACAGGCAGTTAAGGTCCCTCTTATATAACTTCAGTGATTTGGAAATTTTGATAAAAGAGGGGATTCACCATATACAATGTACACATCTGTATCTTACACCTACAGATGCTCCATTTCTTGGCAAAGAAAAACATCTGGAAGTTGTGCAGTATCTCCAGTTATTCTTCAGCAACCCTTAAGAGTGTTTGAGTTAGCACCTGCACAAGCCTACCAGCCCACTTTAATTCTGAGAACCCTTCAAGAATATTCCGCAACGCTGTGGCTTGCAGTTTTATTAAACACTGAAAAATGCAATTCTACTTGGTATAGATGAAGCCTCGAGCATAAGAATGCACTGCTTTGCTCTGGTGTATTCCTGAATTGGTGTCACAAATCCCACAGTGTTTTGAGTGGGCACATACGTCCTTTCCAATTGCTGGTTTTCCTAAATGTAAGACCTGCCCTCCCATAATAAGGATTTTTAGCTCTTCTCTTTCACTTTTAAAGAACATGATGACATTTCCCTGCATGGAGAGCTCTCCGTGCAAAAGCATCTCACGTGAAACTGGCAAGTGAATGTCCAGATGATAGGCGGTACTCCACGGCTCCCAGTCTTTCTCCTTTTCGATCACCCACATCTCATCACTTGTTTACTATCAGGATTTCCCATCAGTCTGAAGTGTCCATATTTTGGGGTCCATATCTTTCTTATGTACATCTATATTCTCTCTGCTTAGCCCAGGGCTTGTAGACACACAGAAGATACCTAATAAATATGAGTAATTGGATGGATGAGTAGTTTACTGCTTAATATGCGCTTAATACCTTAATACTTAAAAGTTATTCCAACACTTAACCTTCCTTTGCCAAGTCCAGCAGAGGGGAGATCAGCAATTCCTGAAATGCTATCCCTTTTTCTCAAGAATTATAATCTAAAGAGTACTGTCAATGGCATAGTCCCTTTCTTGCTTGCAGAGAAGGTAAAGAAGACACTTCTCTGGGTAAGGTTTTGCTGAAAGTTCTGTTTCTATTCTTGGGTCTGTGTCTCTTTTCCATTTAGAAGTTATGACACCCCTCCTCTTTGAGTAAAGGTAAGGAAAAGAATCCTTAAACAAAGATCTGGAAGATTTCTACTCCTGTTTATTCTACTCCGAGCATTGAACTTGGAACTCTTATGTTGTGGCACAGACATGAAATGGAACGACCTTTCCATAGTGCTTTCTAGGTGCCAAGCGCTAGCTGAAGTTATTTATATGCCTTAACTCCTAACAACCACCACTAGGGAGGGCAAATATTATTGTAACTTCACAACGCTCCCAGGGGCTCTTTCACTTGTTCAATGTATTAACACTTGAATAAGAGGAGGATTTGCGGTCTGTCCCACAGTCTTAACCCCCTGTGGTATGCACTTAATGCTGTGCGAATGTGATGAAGACAGCTCTGTTTTGGTATTATTTTCTCCCCTCATTGCAGATCATTGGTGCCAGAGTGGCACCTGCATTCGGTGCGGGGGCTCATAGGCACCTGCATTCGGAGATTGACATTAAAATTCTCCATGGTTTTCCCTCTAATGATCTCCATGTTAAAAAAATAAATAATGTTGCAATGCTTTAAAATCGAAGAGGCAGGATACACTGGTGTACCAGTACAACTAGATAGAGAGAAGTGTATGTCTAAGAAGCTCTAACAGAAAAGACTGTTTTGTGTCTTAAAACACCAAATTTCTTCACTCTGGCTCAATGAAAACCTCACCAGCCTTCATGGGAAAACTTCTCGTGGTTTCCAGGCGCGCCGTGGTGGATCTGTCCAGCAGAGGGCGACAAGGTAACAAAACTCTGCAGGTTTCCAATTGTGCAGCCTGGGCTTTGGGCGACTCTGGAGCCCTCAAAGCCACAGTCTGAGGATGCTGTATAGCACGGGTGTTGCCAGGCCATTAGTACAAGAATAAAAATTCCTATGCGGACAGGAGGAACTAGAAAACAAAAAAACCCTTGAAAGAAGGACCTGGCTTGTCTCTAGCATTGCCTGGACGTTGTGTATGGGAGAAACTTTGGCGCTAGTGTGTTAGGTTTGGAATCGAAACAGAGTTTACTCCAAGGACACTCTGATTTCATTTTCATTAAGGAAAATGAGAGTGGGAGGGGATGGGGGTGTTTAAAAGTGAAAGGATCTGGAGGAAGTTTCATCTCTTTAGCAACAAACCAACCATCCTAGAGGGAAACAACAACAATAACAACAACACACTTGTTTCTTAGCTTGTTTATTTTTCATTCTTTTTGCCATTCATAATACACGGTGGGAAGGCCAGGGGATTCCAAGTTAGGAGACTGGGTTTCCCACCCTTTTCTGCCATTTTCCACCTGGGCCCGGGCTAATTCACTCTTTGCTGATGTTCTTTCTTGTCTCTTGATGCTATTGTGCGGTCTCATGTCCGGACTTCCTTGATTCAGCATCTACTCTATTCACAGAAAACAGTCCTCAAAACTGAATTCTGGGCTGGGAGTCCACAGGGCTATCATTTGGGAAATCCTTGGAACTCTAGATTATTTTGAAAACATGGGGCGTGTGTCCAGTAATATGAGGCAAAACTGGACGTCCAAAACGTTTTGGTGAACTTGCCAAGGTGGCGCAGGAAAGCCAGGGTCAGACACAGACCAGCGGACTCCTCAGGGCCCTGTCGCACGCAGGTCATGTGCCTTTTCCTCTCCGGGGTCCCTCTGAGTGTGTCGTGGATCATAGGGACCATCAGGTTTTCAGAAATAACATCCAGGACGGGCTGATGATACCATAAGCCCTACGTGCAGCCCTTCCCCGCACTGGGTTTTATCTTTGCCATTGCACAAGGCGGACTGGGCGAAGGGCTGTCATTGTCCTCATTTGACAATAAGGTGGTGATAGTAACAATGACAGAGGAAAAAAGAAAATGCTCTCTGGGCCAGAAATTAGTGGGCTTATTTCAGAACCATGCTGGTTTCCCAGTTTCCTCAGGGGCGGGGGCCACCCTGACCAAACACACAGCACTGGGATGTTGGGGGCTGAGTGGTCTCTGGTCCCCGATGCCACGATTTTTGCTTTCCTCACCAGGGCAGGTGAACTCTTCATCTGTGAGTTATCCCGCCGCGTCCTCACCCAGGGGCCTATCTGTCCTTCAAAGGGCCGCTTCCTTTCTGTGCAGAAAAATAGAAGCGGCGGCCGGAAACTTCAATCAGCGCTTTCAGATTCCAAAACTATGACACTGTCACACTGGTGTCATTAAAGCTAACTAACCATATTAAACGAATATTAAAATATGGGCTCCTTTGCATAACGTAATGAGCAAAACCGCTTTTAAGTTTCTCCCTGTGCTTTGAGGTGAGGTGGCATTTATATTCCCAAACTTTGAAGTCGGAACAAAATGTACAGGTAGAGGGTACTAGATCAAATAATAATCAACTTCAAAAAGCATTTTGGCTGTTGGATGTCCCAGGGCTAATTTCCTCTAGACATTTTAAATGTAAATGTCTAAACTCATTTAAAAATTGTAAATTGGTCTAGGTTCAATCAAAAAGCATCCTGACGCAGAACGGGGAGACCAGGCTAATTGTCATTTGTTTGTCAAATGAATTCCATTTGGAAAGCAATGAAACCTCCAAGCTAATTCTTTTAAGGTGAGCTGGTAGTTGTATTATCAGTTAAATGCAGTAAAATGCATAATCATACGATGATAATGAAAACTGAACCTGTGTTAGCACTGGGGCTTTGCCTGCCACGGGGCATGGAGTGATGAAACTTAAGTACTGTAATGCTGTCTTGGCCACAATGGCACCAAGTCTGGTCTTTAGCCTTAGAGACACTTTCTTTGCATTTTAAAAAACTTTATCAAAGCACCGTGGCAATATAGAAAATGTCAAAGTGAAATGCACTGTAGGCAAATTGAGATTTCATTAAGTTTAAATTTATTGCTTTTGACTGATGTATTACCATGCTTGTTAAGAACTAGTAATTTGGAATATCTGTCCGCCTGGTAAAATAGCTTTGTCTCCTTGCATATTACTTTGTATAGACTTTGAAAGACCACAACAATTCAGATCAAGTGTGGCCTGTTTTTCAGGAGTGTTTTGAAGGTTGGGGGGCATTGGGCCTTGTGCTCTGATGAACTTCTGCACACCTCCTGAATGTCTTGGCAAGGTTTTGGGGGTTAATCGTACAACTCATCTTTCTGGGATTTTTGTAAGCATGGCCAAATGGTGTGAAGGGCCCCAAAGTGGGGAACTGAAGGTGACTCTTCTGCTGTTTCTTCCTCACACCCACGAAGTGGGCACAGGCGAAGCACGAAAGGTGAGGGCAGATGCGAGATCCACCACGTTCAGCCGACAGAGAAACAGAATCGTGGCGGTTCAGGGAAAGAAGATCGCATAGTTCAACCCAGATGTTTTATAATCAAGGAAGGGGCAATGCAGAGGTCACACAGCTGGTGAGGGCAGAAGCAGCCATTCGGGCCCAGCACCAGTGTTAACTTATCAGAGAGGACTTGCCTCATTGTTTAGTCACCATTGTTGGCCTCCTCTACCCCTGCTGTTGGTTTCTGACACCTTTTTTTTTTTTTTTAAGCTTTATTGTGGTATAATTAATATGCAAAACACTGCAAGTTTTCAAGGGGCACATTCATTTTTTTTTTTTCCTTTTTAGGGCCGCATCCATGGCATAACGGAGGTTCCCAGGCTAGGGGTTGAATCAGAGCTGCAGCCGCAGGCCTACACCACAGCCACAGCAGTGGGGGTTCTGAGCTGCATCTATGATCCACGCTGCAGCTTGCAGCCAACTCCAGATCCTTAACCTACTAAACAAGACCAGGAAGCCAATCTGCATCCTCATGGATAGTAGTCAAGTTCTTAGCCTGCTGAGCCACAACAGGAACTCCTTGAAGGGGCACATTTTGATGGATTTGGACAGATGAGTATGTCAGTGAGAGAACCATGCCCATCAAGGTCCTCAAACAGCCAAAATGTCCTCGTGTTCTCTTGTGAGTGCGGGTTTCCTTTTGGGGCTGCACACTCAACAGGAGAACTATCCTCCCAACCCACTTTAAAGTGCACAGCTCCACGCTGTTGAGTCGGCAGACCCTCGGCTCTGCAGCGCCTCTCTAGAACCTGCCTTGCATGATGCAGACTTTCTGCCCGTTGAGCAAAAATTTCCGTTTCCCCTCCCCGAGCCCCTGACAGTCACCATTCCATTCTGTCAGGTTAACTATTTTAGGTACTTCATCTATGTGGAATCCTACAGTATTTGTCCTTTTCTGAGTGGCTTATGTCCCTTAGCATAACGGCTCATCCCTGTTATAGCAGATGATAGGATTTCCTCCTTTTTTGAGACTGAACTTTTAAGTAAAGAGACACACAGTAGGCCAAGAGGCAAAGCTCCTGATGGCATCCGGGTCTTTAAAAGACAAGAGGGACGAGAAATGTGCACAGTGTTTGGTTGCTGAAATTCAAATTAGAATGTAACACGAGTACAGTGTTTTGTTAGATCACATAGTTTTATTTAAATTAAATTAAATTTATTTATTTATTTGTCTTTTTAGGGTCGCACCCATGGCACATGGAGGGTCCCAGGCTAGGGGTCTAATCGGAGCTACAGCTGCCAGCCTACACCACAGCTCACAGCAACGCCGGATCCTTAAGCCACTGAGGGAGGCCAGGGATCGAACACGCAACCTCATGGTTCCTAATCGGATTCGTTAACCACTGAGCCATAACGGGAGCTCCAGTACAGTGTTTTGTAATGTAGGTCTATTAAGGAGAAGAATGGAATTCTTTTGTGGAAGGATGATGGTTCACTTGATTGAGGTTTGAATGTAAAAACCACTCTTAGCTCGTGGGCCTCATAAACACAGGCCATGGCCTGGATTTGCCCGCAGGCCACAGTTTGCAGGCTCTGGCTTTTGCACGTGGTGCTTGAAATCTTCTCCGCTGGACATAGCACTCTCTAGAATTGCCATCTGATTGTTTGCTGTTTATCAGTCTGCGTGAGAAAAGCAAGGCCTATGAGAACAGAGGCCTTGTTTGCTGGGTGTTCCTCTGCATATCTGGCTTCTCAACAACAGGTACGATAGATAGAGGTTTGGTGTGGGGTAGACACTTGCTGTTTGGTGACAAACCACTGAATCTAGATCCTATCATCTAACCAAATAGATGAGAAGGCATATAACCTACCAATGGGATAGGAAAAGCTCACTGGGTCATCAGTCCATATTTTTTACCTTATAGCAACTGTATTATTGAAATAAATAACAAACGTCAGGTTGCTTCTGATTTTGTCATTATTTCAGTCCATATTTTTTACCTTGTAGCAACTGTATTATTGAAATAAATAACAAACGTCAGGTTGCTTCTGATTTTGTCATTATTTCCATCCCTTCATTCCTTTCCGATTTTTGCTCTTACAAGGGAACGATAATGAACCAGAACAAGGTGTATTTTTAATACCCTTACTCTCCTGTGGTCTTTGGCTGTGTATAAATATCCCAATGCCCCTTTGGTCCTGATCATAGTGCATTGTGCTGTGTCCACCTGCCCTGCCATTTCTCTGCCCCCAGGTCCTGGCTTCTTGGCAGGTGTCAGTAGTACCTGTGCCGCCATTCACATGGGCTCAAATTGAATGCCCTTTGGAAAACCTTCCTGAGGACTCCAATCTTCCAGGACCCCCTTCTCTGAATACCGTGAGCTCTGTGTCTTACACTGAACTTGCACTATTTGGTTTCATAGTAGTTTTCTCCTTTCGGGGTGAGCATCAGTGATTGTTATCTGCCCAGGTGGACTTTGAGAGTAATTCTTTCTTATGCTTCTTTGATAAGCTACACACTACCGGTTTGTTATAGTGAATGAATGTGTATTTCGTTCTTTCTTCTTCTTTTTTTTTTTTTTCCTTTAAGGGCCGCACCCACAGCATATGGAGGTTCCCAGGCTAGGGGTCTAATCAGAGCTGTAGCTGCTGGCCTACACCACAGTCACAGCCACAGCAACACCAGATCCAAGCCACATCTTCAACCTACACCACAGCTCACAGCAATGCCGAATCCTTAACCCACTGAGCGAGGCCAGGGATCGAACCTGCAACCTCATGGTTACTAGTCAGATTCATTTCCATTTCTCCTTGGAGAAATGAGATGAAATGTTTGTATTATACTTGGAAAAATGAGATGAAAACATCATAGAAAAACAAGGCCCTATCAAGGATTTTGTTTTAAAACACATGCACTCACACATATAAATAAAAAAAAAAGAACTTTCATAGTCCAATGAAAGTTTCAAGTTCAATGTGTTATACCACTAAGTAACAATTGAAATTTATCATCAGAATTGAGACCTTGAGGCACTTTAATCTTAGGGCCCTTAAATAATTTTTTCATTATTCTCAGTATAAAAAGCATTTTATGAAGATGGTTCCTACCTAGGTGTGGGGTAAGTTTCTCCTATTGACCTCCAGTGAATCAAGGAATTCAAACAGTTCATACAGTTGGTGTCTGAACAGCTGATGAGGTGAGGTTTGCCTAGACTGGGCTTGGTAGAGATGTGAGCCCTTCAGAAATCTATTGTCAAAAAATATTGAAGGGACATTTATTTCCTAAATGACTCGCTCTAAAAGCTCTCCCATGAGTATGTTTATATCTGAAATCACGGGCATAAGTCCATTCCATCAGATTCTGTGGGAATGGAGTAATCTCTCTGCTTTGCTTACCCAAAGAACTGGTGGGAAGAGAGGAAGGGCCAGACACCCAGAGGAGTCTCTGGTCATTTGCACACCATTTAACAACATAGGGAGCAGCAGGCAGAAAACATCCCCTCCTTTTTTTAAGGCAGCCTCCACAGTGCAGATGGGGACCTAGGGCCTTTTGCTTTGATGTTTGGATCATACCTAGTGCAGACCAAATAATTCCAACTCTGAAGCAATCAATGGAGTCTGAACTCCAATATGGAGAACTGCATTAAACAGTGTCAGTCTTTGAAGCACACTGAGTCCCTGGATTTGGAGGAAGAGGTACCTCCAAACAACACTTTCTACACGAGCAGCATAGCCATCCATTGCCTGAACAACCCACATGTCTTACTGAACTACACCTTTTGTGCTCCTCCAATGCTCTCCAAAATATTATACATTATCAATTTGCTAAGCCCTAACTAAATCACTTGCTTACTAGAATTTTTTCCATACTCTAGATTGTGTGTGTGTGTGTGTGTGTGTGTGTGTGTGTGTACATGTGCTGAGGAAGGCATTCACAAGAAGGCTAATTTATACTAGGAATTAAATACATATTTAAATTTTTTAATTAAAGTATAGTTGATTTATAATGTTGCCAATTTCTGCTGTCATAGCCAAGTGACCCAGTCAGGAATTATATATTTTTTAAAAATCCAGGTTGTATTCTAGAATCACAGCTCACTCAGTATGATTTCTGTTATCGTCTCCGACTACAACACCAATTTGATGTGCCTGATGATTCTGAAGTGTTGAACGACCTTAACTCAACCTGGCAAGACGATGTGAAATATACAGTGCTTCATAAGGCAGAGAGGAGTCAGAAGGAATTTCAACCAGGGTGGAAGAAAGGAGTTCTGAAAAACATCTGCTGGTTAGAAAATTAAGTCAACCTTCATATTCTAATTAATTGAATACTTTATGGAATGCTGTAATATTTCATATTGAGGAGTTGTATCTTAACAGCAAACTCATGACTTTCTCTGAGTTATCTCTAGTCCTCAAAGGTATCTTTAGTTCTCTAAAGTTATTAGAATTGTACTGAGTTGAATATTTTGAAATGAGTTGATAGTATGTCCCAACTGTGCAAAGTGCATTATGTAGGGGGGGTTATAGTTATAATTCTCATACCAGTCCACAGGGGTTTGTATTATTAGCCTCTTTTTATAGATCTGAGAACTGAGGTTTAGAGCTAGTAAAGGACTTGGCCAGAATCATATAGTGGAAAAGACGCAGCTATATATAAACCAAGTCTATCTGGCTTAAATACTTTGTAGATACGTATGTCAGCTCAAAGGCTCCTTGCCATAGGGTGAAATCGTTATGACTCCATATCAAGGTGGTTCAAAATAAAATAAAAATCTGTTAGTCTGATCAGTCAGAGCCACCAGTGTTTCCAAGGGCACAAAAAGGATATTTATGGACAGAATTGAGTTTACATTCACTTGATCAAGTTAACTGAGAAACAAACAAGCAAACAAAGCTTTACTTATACTTTGGAGCAATGGTTCTCGAAATGCGGTCCCCAGACCAGCAGCAAGACTATCGCCTGCAAATTTGTTAGAATGCAAATTCTCAGACCCCACCCAAAGCTACTACATGGAAATCCCTGGGGATGGAGCCCATACTCTTTCAACAAGGTCTCTCTTACCTGGTGTCCATGTTTGTTTAAGACTCTCTGCTCTAGATATAACCTCTGACACTTAGCTGGTGTCTCCCTGTGCTCATTCGCGGCACTGTTTCCAGTACTTTAATTGGACTCTTTTCACATTCTATGCTCCATTTTTATTGGGAAAAAAACCACGATAATAAGCTAAAATTTTAGACTTGTTTAAAAGGGCAGCTCCCTCAGGTATATCCTAATACATTCAACATGTGGTCAGTGCAATCTTATACATTTTCTACAGCTATCGAATTATGGGATGTTAACTAATTGACTCAGCATTGGGTTGGCAGTACTGCAATTTCCTGAATTCGGGTAAATTTAATCCTGGATCGTTTTAGAATTTGACGTTGCTTAGTTCCTTTTACAAATTGGTAATCTATATTTGATATTCATGATAACCCTTAATATGAAATAGTTAAATATTCTTCAACCATTCTGAATAAGTGGGAGCTTACTGTTTACTTTTTTTTTTTTTTTAACTCTGAAGCTAGCCAAATTTGTAATAGAAAACAAAGTGCCTTCTTTGAGTGGTCATTACAGAAAGGAAAAACTGGCTGAATCTTGGAGCATTCTTGCTTCATAGACTCAACTTCTAAATTCAATAAATTGTAGCACCATAAGTGGCTCATAAAAATCATTATAGCTCCTGTTTTCAAGAGAAACAACTCGTTTTGATCCTTCTCTTCTCTCCTAAGATGTCTCTTGGGAACTGTCTCAGGTTGGGAGGCCGGTGAAAGGAAACTAATGTTCTTCTCAGCAGGCTACTGTCACTCCCTCTGCAGGGCCATTAAACACTCGCCTTGACTATTTGCCAAAGATCATACTTATTAACTTAATTCTCTTGCACTTGTAAGATCCAACATGCAAATTCATGTATGTCAATACACTCATTCATGGAAATGTGGTATTTCTGGGCAACAACCAGTCCAGATTGCCAAGGAAAGCAGTGGTAGCCCTGTTCTAAGTTATCCTCCTGCCATCCTACTTCCTGGATCCCAGTAAGAGGATCTTAATTAAGGATTCAAACCTACTATTTAAAAAGGGATTGATTCAAGTCCAGTTCAGACCATATAAAACTGTGAATATCAAAATATATTTACCAGAGTTACTATTCATGTTGCCACAGGAGGGAGGCAGGAAAAGCCACGTCCTCTTGAACGAGTTTTACTTTTTCTTGTTATCTCTTAGCGTGTTCCTGAATACTGAATGGTTTGTGGACCATGTTGATTTCAGTTCTGGAAATAAGGTCTGCAACTCAGAAGGAGGAAAAAAAGATAGAGGTTTCCAGCTACTTGCCATGATAAGTGGCCCTGTGTGAATACATTTGAAAGAGGGAGGCTCTACAAATCCTCTTATTAGCATCATGATACCTTGCAAGAGACAATTTGGACTGCAGGAAAAAAAGTTGGAAGCTGCGTGACACTTAAGAGGAAAAAACCCTAACTGACAATGGCCCCCATCCCGAGACACACACACACACACACACACACACACACACACACACACACACGGGTCCTTCATGATCTAGAAGCAGCAGAAGCACAGGCTCATCCTGCTGTATAGCACTGGGAACTAGAGTCACTTGTGATGGAGTATGATGGAGGATAACGTGAGAAAAAGAATGTGTCTACATATATATGTGTGACTGGGTCACTTTGCTGCACAGAAGAAAACTGACAGAACACTGTAAACCAACTATAATGGAAAAATAAAAATCATTAAAAAAAAAAAAAAAGCAGCTGCACAGGCTGTGTTTGGCTCAGAGTCTCTAAGCCCCGTGAAACAGAACAGTCAGGCAGCTGAGATCTTCTGGTCTGCGGGACAGTATCTCGTGGATCCGTAAGGAATAGCACCTCTTGGATGGAGATATTGGAAATCATTTGCATAGCTGCGTCGGGAGTGTGAAGTCACTGCTGGGGGAGGCAGACATTTGGAAACAGATAAAGCCCGTGAAGAATGCCTCTTTCTGGCTTCAGAGATGAACGTAGATGCGAACGCATTAGTTCTGTTTTAGGGAGACTCTTCTCTGTTACAGATAACGGGGTTTGGGGCGATTGGGTTACCTCATAATGGGTCGCTTTAGTTCTGCCATCATCACTTATCAGGCACATTAGTTTAAAACCTGCAATTTTGAACTTAGCATTACTGAGCTTTCCGAAGATTAAATTACCCAACTTTTGTTGGTGTCTCTGTGAAATTTCCTGAAAAGGATAGTGCTCCTTCTTTGTGTGACAGTGAAGCCAAATCACATACTTTATTGATATTTATAGACATACAAATGATAGTGCTAATGTACTTTAATGTCTGTCTACTTGACTGGAAAGGCTGCGGGCTGTGCTTTGGGGCTTTTGTTTTTCTTAAGATAATGCGGAGTACTGTAGTCTCTTTGTGAGCTTAATCGGAGCAGAGAGCTTTGCTTTTTTTTTTCCTCCTCCCCTGCGTCTTGTTTTTCCCAAAGCATTATTTCAGAAAAAAGGCGTACACCCAAAGTCTTTTTCAAAAAAGGCTCCGTGTTCGCCCTGGATATGGGTACAGTCTCAAGTCTCTACTTTGTTAGGACACCACAAAGATATCCCCATGTCTGTCTGTCCTCTTAATAGCTTAGGTGGAAAATGTAGCAACATGGATGCCTTGACAAAAGCGAGTCAATTTTAACATGCTGTACTAGAAAATGCCTCCACTATCGGGGAGAGTCTTAATCTCCAAGCCATGAAGATTTAATGTTTTCAGAGTAATTTTACAGACATGCTGCCTGTCAATGCCCGGTAGGGTTTACAGTTCTTGAGTCACCACAGGCTTAGCAAGCATCCTGGCATGAACCAACTTTGTAGTTTTGAGCAAGAGTAATAAATGTTGATCCATGGTGACTGAGCAGAATTAAGAGACAATTGACCTGCCCTCTCCTTGGGGAGTTTGCATACTTCTGCTCATCATAGATGAATTATAAGCCAACGCCTGGCAAAGATTGGAATGGAACAGGAATACACTAGCCCAAATGGTAAACGCTCAGAAAGAAATGAACATGGAAGGTTAGTGGCAACTGATCTACACATATTGCTAAAATACCAGAGAACGAGACAGGGTTTGTTCAAACCGAAACCAAAGTAAAAATCTAGAGCACATCAAAGTCCATGTCTGTTTCAGTCATTCTGACAAAGCTCAGGTTTCTGGTAGTCATTGTTGAAATGGAGTTTTTGGCACTAGTGTGTCTATGATAGGTAGTCATGGTTAAAAATGTATTTTTGACTTGTAAAGGCTGTAGGGTTTGGTACTATATTGATTTAAAAAATAAACATAGTGGAAAGTTTGTAGGACATAAAAACAGTTGGCAAAGATAACGAATTTGCTGTAAACTTACATTTTTATGTTGCAAAAATGGCAAAGCTCAAGCTGTTTCATGTCATTCATAATAACCCATAAACATTTAGCAACCAATGTCAATGACATTTGCCACTCAAGGAACACAAAGAGATGTATCTTAATAAATCAGAAAACGGTAACGTGTTCCTGTGTCGTTTCTGATGTCTTGGTAGAGGGCTCCGTTTCCTCTGAAATCTGAAGATATTTTTAGCTGTGAGGTGCTTTAAATGGCGCCTCTTAAAAATAATACACACACTGGCTTTAGAATATTCCGAAAAACACCTTTCTCTGTTGTTGGTTCTGAGTCTCATTTTTGTGTGTGTGTGAGGTTTTTTTGTTTGTTTGTTTGTTTTGGCTGTGCCTGTGGCGGGGAGAGATTCCCAGGCCAGGGATGGAACCCATGCCCCAGCAGTGACAACACCAGGTCCTTAACTCACTGCACCACCAGCAAACTCCCCTGAGTCCTAAATTTCGACATAGATGGCTCTGTAGGAGACTCTGTTTTCCTGGCCGGAGTTAGAATTCCAAGATATTTTCCCCCAACTTTCTAGACACCCCCAAGTCTATTTCTCACTGGTCTATTTCAGGGTGTTTATTACACACATTCACTCCCAGGTGTGGGAATGCACGAGAATACAATTATCTCCCATCTTACAAATGACTCTACGTTTGGCTGAATTCTCGACAGGGGCTATGGCGACAAAAGGAATTTTAAGTAGAGTTTATTTTTAATGTAAGTATCAGGAGACTATCGACTGAGGCTTTTCCCCTAGCCATTTAAACCACATATGAATTGAGATTTCGAAAGGAAAGGAGAATTCCTCTTTAAACCAGATATACGGTTTTCAACTGCGGAATAAAGCTGGGAGTTAGATTGTGGCCCGAGGCTGAATTCTCCCAGCGCACAAAGGACCTCAAAGGACACATGAGTGTGGGGACACTAACGGAACACAGAGTTCCACAGTTCCTTCTCAGAGGTGACTCCAGAGAGGCGAAGAAAGGAAAAGCCAGGAGCGAGAGGTCACCCCAGATAAGTACAAAGAAGTTGCTTCCAGCGCTTTCTCCCATTGTGCCGGTTACACTTATTGGTGTGAATAATGTTGTTTTGTTTTCAGAAGGACAGTCCTGAGCAGAAAAAAGAGTGGCAAGTGATAAGCCGAACTCAGGAAATTTGAGAATGACACATTTGTGATAATATATGTTAATTTCGTTGGAGAGACGTGAATATTTTCATAAAGAACAAAGAGGAAGATGGACTCTGGCTTAGATTCATTCGTTTGGACTTTTATATAGGCATTACCCACGATCACAAGGCACAAATCTCTTGGAAACATTTTTTGTTTTTAAATAGATTTTGTTGTGGTGGCTTATTTATTTAAAATTACCATATTTTTTCTTGCTTTGGAGATAAAAACTCTAGTGGAGCCAGACTTCAAATAGATGATGTTCTGAGCACATCAAAACAAAGAAAGGGTTTCTGAAACCAAATAAAAGCATTTTTTGAATGACTCCCTCATCCATTCAAGGCTCCTTTCAGCTTAGCGGCACTGGCTCAGATAAAGTCCCAAACACCTCACAGCCTATTCAAAAGTATCAGATTCAACTGAAGGTGAAGAAAATGGGCTATCTGCAATATTCATGAGTTGGGAACTTCCCAAGTTTGACCATTGTCCGCTTGACTTTACAACTGCTTGGGGTATGTATTACATAACAGATATTCACAGCACCCAGTGCGCCTATCAAGCCAAAGCTTGTAAGTGAGTCCAAAGGATGCCTAACCCCCATTCCCACCCCTACTCCGCCCCATCCTTTCCTGATTCAGGTCCTAAGAAAAGTACTGCCCAGGCTTTGAAGTGTGCTCTCCTGCTCCTTGGTTTACCAGACTGAGCTAAAGGCCTCGATAACCCTTCTTCAGGTGAACTAACTGAATTAAAATGCTTTGTTTTCATAGCATTGGGGGGAGGTTTTTTTTTTTTTTTTTTTTCTTTCATTGGAGCAAAGCACAGTTTAACACAGCCAAAATTTTCTGAAATCGGGAGAGCGATTCCTTTACTGGGACCAGCTGAGTCCTCAGAGAGACACTCCTCTGCTATCCGAGGAACTCTGGCAGGAAAGAAGGAAGGAAGGATGGAAGGGCCAGAGGGAGGGAGGAAGTCTGGTTATGCTCTGCCGGCCAGGAGTGGAATTTCCAGAGCGCTGCCACCGGATGAGGAGTTGCATGATGAATGATACCTACTTTCCCTCTTTCCTCCTCAAAGTAACTACCATCTGCTTCATATGCATGCAACCTTTAACCGAGGTCCGACATAAACACCCAGAGTCTTATCCCTCCAAGCGTGGCCTCTTGGATAGAATTCCTGCATTTGAGCCCCAGCTCTGACTTCAACTGTGGCCTTGGACAAACAACCGGATTTTTCTGGCCAGTTTTTCCATCTAAAGATGAGGATACTGAATCTTATCTCTAATTTATTACCTCCACTGTTCTCTTTCTACCCCAAGCCACACCCTCTCTGGGTGACAAGCCATGTGTGACATCTAAGACCGTCCTCCAACATGGTGCAGGCAATGGGGAACAAAGGCCTTGGGGAAAGCAGGGGAGCTGATAAAGCATCTGCAGGAGGTTGGATTCTGACCCCTTCCCCCAATACTATCCATATTCTAACCCCTGGAACCTATGACCGTGACTTTGTTTGGAGAAAAAGTTCTTGGCGGATGTCTTCAGGGTCTGAATCTTGAGAGCATTGTGGATTATCTATGTGGGCCCTAAGTCCAATGACAGATGTCCTCGTAAGAGACAGGAAAGGAGAAAACACAAACTCCAAGGAGACGGCGAGGCAGAGGCAGAGGCAGCGACCGGGGAGATGCAGCCACAAGTCGAGGAACATCTGGAGCCCTCAGAAACTGAAGGACATAGGACAAAATTCTGCTCTAGAATTGGGACAACTGAGACTCAAGCAAAAAAGTACCAAGTACCCAGCAGACATCTTAACACAGGACTGCTGACTTCCAGGGCTATCCGAGAATAACGTGTCATTTTAAACCATCTATTTGTAGTAATTTATTTTGTTTTATATGGTTTCCCCAAACATATGGAGGTTCCCGGGCCAGAGACTGAATCTGAGCTGTAGCTGCAACGTGGCAATGCCCGACACTGCACTAGGCCAGGGATTGAACTCGCACCTTAGCAGTGACCACAGACGCTGCAGTTAGATTCTTAATCCACTGTGCCACGGTGAGAACGCTTTGTAGCAATTCGTTATGGGAGCCCTGAGACACAAATGCAGTGCCAGGGTGCCTGCCCCACACTTTCCCTCGAGGGCCCCCGGCCTGCACTGTCCTCAGGCTACATAGGGCCATGCCAGGCACACAGAGCAATCTCTTCAGCTGCCAGGTTTTTTTTTAAGCTGCACCTGTGGCTTATGGAAGATCCCATATCAGAGATCGAACCTACACCACTGCAGCAACACCAGATCCTTAATCCACTGAGCCACCAGGGGACCCCTGGCTGCCATTTTGACTCTAGAAAGAGCAACCATAGACATATAGGAAAGTGGTAGGGCTGCTGGGCAGCTCTGCTGTTCTTACCTGCATCCTCTCAGCCACCTGCAGAGAAATTCGGGGGAGCTGGTCAGGTGGGAAAGAATGAAGATGTCCAAGGGGGTGGAAAATAGCCCAGACTATGAGGGAAGAATTCCAACTGCTGATCCAACCTTCAGAGAGGTTTTCCTTGGCCACTCCATGCAGTTTCACCAGTTCTCCTGGCTCCCACAGTCCGATTGGAAGAAGGGAGACTGTGTGTGATGAATTACTCCCCTCACAGAGCTCACCTTTGGGTTTTGAGTTCCGACACCCACCTCCTGAAGCAGGAGCCTGGAGGGAGGTGAGGCACCTCGCCTGGGCTTACAAGGACCTTCGCAGCCCATCGGGTCCCTTGCTTTCCAGCCATCTGCCCAAGGCTACCCTCCCTCGAGAGTTCAGCTTAGTCATCACTGCCCTGGGGAAGCCCTCCATGATCTAGATTGGGTTATGTGCTTTTTGGAGGGTGCTGAGCCAACTTGAAATGACTCCACCAGAGCACCTGAAATGCCAATCATATTTTTCCTATCTGCATTTATCTGCCACATGAGCTTCTCAAGGAGGGGAGCACGTTTGCCTTTGTCTTTTTTTTTTTCTTTTGGCTTTATGTGTCTATAATCATATATATGACACACTAATATGGCATCATAAGGGTTTCAGGCAGTACAGAAGCATGATAGTAAAGTGAACCCAAATGTGCCCTCGCTCTAAGTGTACCCCCATTCTCTGTCCTCCAGGTAGATTCTGATCCCCATTTGGCAAGTCTCCTGCCAGACCTTTACCTTGATATTCACAAACATGTGTACATCTGTCCATCCATCCATCCATCCAATCTATCATCTATTTATCACCTATCATGTCATCTTTATTGTACTCTGCTTTTCTACGACTTGCTTTTTTTCCTTTCGTGCCGTGGGTTGGAGCTCTGTTCATGTCCGTACATAGTGATGTACATAATGTCACAGTAACCAGCTCACCCACGGATGGACCATCAGCTTGCTTTCTGTGTTGTGAGCCGGGCAGGAAGGCCCATCCTCATTTATGTGTACCAGTGCACACATGTAAGCATTTCTTTTAAATAGATCCAATTGCTGAGTTACATTTTTAAACACTGGCAATTTTTGCAGGAACCCTTCCTCCCTTATCCTTTGCCTCTGCACTTGGAGCTTCCCCCAAATTGATCCTATCTTGGGGGCAATTTTTCCCCTTTTTGAGTGGTAGTTTCTACTAGACACTAGGTTTAGTTCTGCATAGATTTGATCCCTTCTTTTTACCTTTCAGAAATTCCTCAAGATCTCTGGTCAGTCTCTCTTATTTCTAGCACTGTTACAAACACACACACATACACACATAGCCCCTTCTTCTGACGACTTGTGGAGTTTGGGGCGGAAGGTGGTAGACGCATGTGCTCAGATACATTGTTGTGTATTGGTGGGAGGTAGAGGTATTCGAGGCGTACACAAGGTCAGGGCAAAGAGGATGGGCTAGAGACCCTATGATGAAGACAACTTACTCTACGTCCCCCGCCTGGTACTTGACAAACACTATGCCTGGGCAAAGTCTATGCTGAGAGAATAAATGGATTTTTTTCTTTAAGCAGGTACCAACATTTGACCAGGGACGGATTTGGCACTGATTTCTGGATTGGTGGATTACCCTTCAATTAACCACTCGCAACTCTTACTGTGCTGCTGACTACCTACGTGAGGGTACAAGTGGGATTGGTTTGGGGAAAAACATTTGCATCTTTAATTTCATGTAAAGTTAGCATAAGAGATGATGATTCCATGTTGTTCATGGAGTCTCGAAGGCTCCTTCCAGACAGCAACAAGTAAATATAACGGAGCTCAATCTGATGACTCAGGTCCAGTAAAAGGCTGGGTTGGTGTACACCTCAGACCCTCAGCTGCTTTGGAAATTTCCTTTCAAGTCTGATACCTCTAAAATTTAAAGGGATACAGCATCAAATTTCCTTTCGAGTCTGATACCTCTACAATTTGAAGGGATACCCTTTAAAGGGGCAGCATCAAAGAATGCTTGAAAATAAGTTCATGCTCAGGATACTTGGCTTAAATTGGGCAAGTTCCACTTGAGATTCACAGAAACACACTAGCAACCTGGATTCTATTTACTGAACCCAAACGGGCCCTCCTCTGCCGCCCTGCCCTCGCCCGCCTGCGCTCCTGCTGGCAGGTGCTGCAGATGTGTGCCCTGCTGGGCCTTCCTCGCCAGCCATCTGTCAGCGAGGCCTTCGCTCCTCCAGGCAACAGGCGTGTTGATAAGAATATACACTTTCTGCAGTTGACAGACTTTGCTATTCAAAACACTGTAAAAAAAATGACTATGGGAATTTAATTAGCAACTTCCATTAAGAGACTAGATGAGAAGAACAAAGAGAAACCGAGGAAAAGTCTTCTTAATAAAACCTGGAGACGCTGCAGAATATTCATAGAGTAACAAAGGAAATGGAGAATCTGTTCTGTGCGTTGTTAGAGGTGACAGATAGGTTTGGATGTCTTCTCATGGCCAGGTTTGTGTAGGACCAATTGAGGCACAGGGCGAAGGGCAGACCTCTGATCAAGCATCACATACTGGGTCTGCCAGGTAACAGGTGTGGGAACCAGCAGCCCTGCGATGCAGTACCTGTGTGCTTTCACAGGTCACTGTGGCCTCTGGAGTCTGTGGCTAGTTGACTTAGCGCCACCATTCAGTATGGATCCTACATAGGTGAACTGGCTTATCACTGCGCCATGGCTTCTGGCCGGCTGTGAGTTGGTCACCTAGCTCACAGGTGTGTGTTGGGTCAATGGAGGTGAGAGAGTATAAATGGATTAGAGCAAATCCATCCCTTGTACTAAGAAAGCAGATCCCTCAGCGGTATTCAGCAGTTACATTGTTGTGTATTGGTGGGAGGTGGAGGTATTCGAGGCTTACACAGGGCAAAGAGGATGGGCTAGAGACCCTATGATGAAGACCCAAGCATGAATTCTTGCGATTCTTAAAGCCAATGCTCTTCCTAAAGAATGCATAGCAAAGGAAACTGGTGATGAAACAGGTCAAGTAGAATGGCATTGGGAAAGCAAGTTTTGGCCTAAAATGCTACCAACCATTCCCAGCCAACAGCTACTTCCATCAGAACCCCTGTCTCCCCATGTCCTTGAGACAGAGGAGTGGTTTCTGTGGTATCAGAAGTATCTTTTGATTTTGATCTGATTCAAAGGGCTGATAAATAGATTCTGATGAGAGCTCCCATGCCATTATCAGAGAGAAAACAGGTAGCTCATCATTCTCTCTCTCTCTCTCTCTTTTTTTTTAATGGCTGCACCCACGGCATATGGAAGTTCTTGGGCCAGGGGAATCTGAGCTGCAACCTACAGTGCAACTGCAGCAATGCTGCATCCTTTAATCCATTGTGCTGGGCCAGGAATCAAACCCCTCTACAGCAACTCAAGCAGCTGCAGTTGGATACTTAACCTACTGTGCCACAGTGGGAACGCCGTCATTTTCATTTTTAATTAACATAACCTCAGATGCAGATGTCTACACACTTTCCAGAAGGAGTCCTAATATCTACAGGACATTTGAAAAGAAAAAGATTTATACAAACTTGGGTTTGCATTAAAACTGATCCATGCTGTAGCTCTGCCAAATGCATGTGCATGAACACACACACCACACACACACACACACACACACACACACACACACACACACCACACAGATATGTCGAAGAAAGTCAAAATGAAATTCTTATGAGATGAACTCTTCTTAGCTCCAAAGCCAAAAATTAGGTTAAAAATACATTAATTAATAACTGAGTCACAGCCTACAAACTGTGAATACAAGATATCTCTGTAACGGGTTTTAGTTACTAAAAGGTTAATTGATTATTTCATTTCTAAGAAAAAATAAAGCCAATTCAAGATAATGAGATAGATGCGTGGATTTAAAGGGAGGGCGGAAGCTAGAAAATTGCTGATGGCTTTTGGCAAAAGAGCCAAAGGAAATTATCATCGTTGTCTTTTGTTCTTATGAACGCAAAGCCGTCTCTTGTAGATGTTAGTGCAAAATGAACTAAATGAGAGAATGTGTGATTTCAGGGGTTGCTAAATGTGGCTGGCCCCCCTTTTCTAGGTCATAAGCGCTGCTCTCAGGCCTTGGGCGTTGACCCAGTGATGGCCCCCACCCCTTCTGGGGATTGGACTTCCTTCCTTTTGGGCTTTCCAGTGCCTCTGCTCCCTTCTGCTGGTCTTTCCAGGAGCCCTTTCTGCATCTACTCTGAATAAATTCCCTTAAGACTCACGGTTATGCAGCCTTTCTAACTCATAGGGAGAATCACCGATCTGGATTTCCACAGAAAGAAAGGGCTAGGAATGGCTGTGGACAATAAACATTGCTTCCTGAAATTGCTGGTAACAAGAAGTCCCCCTCCACCCCCAACCCCACGCTGGCCTTCTCCCCCCACTTGTACCAGTGCAGGACACTGGAAAACATCTCTGTCTCTGGGTCTGCTTCTTGAGGCCTCACTTCAGAGTTGAACGCAATTTCATTTCTTTCATGCACCTAGGAAGCAAAGGTGCTTTCTTGGTCACTTCTGTTTCCTACAAAAGTCCCCGCTCCACCTGGGATTTCTCTACCAGCCAGGCTGAGGCCCTTAAGTTTTGTCCTACAATACCAGGAAGCTCTTTCAGCTTTGGCTGCAGACAAGAATGCATCCATTCCACAAATCTCTCTCTCTCTCTCTTTTTTTTTTTTTTTGTCTTTTTGCTTTTTCTAGGGCCACAGCTATGGCATATGGAGGTTCCCAGGCTAGGAGTCCAGTTGGAGCTGTAGCTGCCGGCCTATGCCACAGTCACAGCAAAGCAGGATCCGAGCCACGTCTGCAACCTACGCCACAGCTCACGGCAACGCCGGATCCTTAACCCACTGAGCGAGGCCAGGGATCGAACCCGCAACCTCACGGTTCCTAGTCAGATTCGTTAACCACTGAGCCATGACGGGAACTCTCTGCAAATCTTTCTTGAGCACCTACCATGTGTCAGGCTCTGTTCTAGGCACTGGAGGTAGAGCAGAAGGAAAAAAGAGAAAAGAAAATGAAAAGAAACACAGAGAAAAAGGACACAAGTATCTGCCCTCATAGAGCTGACAGTATTAGTAGAGCCAGGGAGGCAATAAACAAGTAAAAAATAATGCTAAGTGTCCTGGAGTTTCCATTAACTAGGAGAAGAAAGCCTGGGGATGCCTTTGGATGTGGAGAGAGGGGGTTAATGTTGGGATCACTAAATAGGCGCCCCTTACCCCCTGCCACCCCAGTAAGGCAGGGCCCATCTGTGGCTTGTGAAATTCAAGGATCCAGTGAGAAAACAAATATCAGAAATACCCAGTAGCTCCCTTACAGGGCAAGGGCTATGATAGCTTTCACCAATAAAGAGAAGCTCACAGAGTTAAGACAAACCTATAGTCAGTTCATGAAGTGTGCTCAATAAAGTTAAACACTTCCTCAGATATTTCTTCTTCCTTTTCTTTTTGCTTTTTAGGGCTGCACCTGCGACCTATGGAAGTTCCCAAGCTAGGGGTTGAATTGGAGCTGCAGCTGCCGGGCTACACCACAGCCACAGCAATGCTAGATCCGAGCCATGTCTTTGACCTAAACAGAGGCTCACAGCAATGCCAAACCCTTAATCCACTAAGCAGTGGCCAGGGATTGAACCCACATCCTCATGGATACTAGTCAGGTTCGTTACTGCAGAGCCACGACGAGAACTCCTTTTTCTTCTTTTTGTTTTAAACAAACATGGAACAGAAAATCATGGTACGAGGGAGCATCCTTTAGTTCTTGATCTTAACAAGTCGGGGTGGGGTGGGGGGTCGCAAAGCTATTTAGGGACGGAGAGGGGTATCTGATCTTTAGGGAACAGCCAGCCAGCTTTTCCCAAGATTATCCTTAGAGGAACAACGTCTCCCCTCCCTTCTGCAATATCTCTTTTAAACTTATGTTTAAATAGCTATACTTAAATGATAAGGCGCTAGCCTTTCACCTCTGGGATCCTAACTGGATTCAAACTCAAGTCTTCTGGGAAATGAGTTTGGTCGTCTAAGCCGAGCTGGGTAGACAAAAAGTCCTTATCTTCAAACTCCAAGCAAATTCTGCCCATCATGGCAGGACTGGAAGCCGGCTTCTGGAAAGAAAGGGAATGAGCTGGGGTTGAAAGTAACTTATTGCAGGAGTTAAATCAATCCTGAATTCAAATCCCAATCAGTTAAGTCATAGTACCTTTCTGTCCAGACTACAAAACTGCTTTTCACACCCTGCTTTCTAGCTGCCTTCCAAAAGGAGGAAGCCACTTGAGCTGTTAAGCCTCCCCAAAACGAGGTCAAAGAGGCAGAAGTTTGAGCACCTTAATAAATTTAAATTTTCTTTGAATGCTAGTTTCCTTATCTACCTCAGAAGAATACCTCACACCTTTGTCCTGTATATATGCCGCAAGCGACAACTGCAACTTTATCTTTCATATACTTAAAGATGTCTAAATATAGTAGGGAAATATCATCTGCAAAGATTGTGTGTTCAAAAGCAGATTCAGTAAGTTTAGCATAGCACAACCCATGTTGTCCCCAAATGCTCTAAAAATAAAAATACAGAGTTCCTGCTGTGGCACAGTGGAAACAAATCTGACTAGGAACCATGAGGTTGGGGGTTCGATCCCTGGCCTCGCTCAGTGGGTTAAGGATCTGGTGTTGCCATGAACTGTGGTGTAGGTGGCAGATGAAGCTCAGATCCTGCATTGCTGTGGCTGTGCTGTAGGCTGACAGCTGTAGCTCCGATTCGACCCCTAGCCTGGGAACCTCCATATGCCCCGGGTGCGGCCCTAAAAAATGCAAAATAAATAAATAAATAAAAAATATAATTGAGCCCTCAAGGGGCTTCTTCAGAAGCCCCCATCTCTGGTTTACTTTACCTGGGACTCAGAGAGGGATAATTACAGTCAAGGAGCTTTGACGACTCAGCCAATGGATGAGAAATAGGCTGCGGTGGGCTACTCTGAGGCTTTTGAAGAGTTTGCTTTCCAGGTATTCAGTGGCAGGCATTTGCCTCCCCCGCCGCTGGCCTGCTCCCACCCCATGGCTCTCCTCCCATTCCATGGGCCATTTATCAAGTTAGCATTTTGCTCACAATAAAATGGATGACAGTTTCATTACAAAATGGCATCACTTGTCAAACTTTGAATTACTGATCATAAAAATATCTGTTATGCTTTGAAGGATTGTTGGAGGACTTCCACATACATATATGTGTGTGTATATATATATATATATTATCAGTAGGACTGTTTAGTGCAACATGCACAAGGAGAGAGCAGAGGGGGGCAGGAAGAAATCAAGCCCAGCCGAGATGCCCAGGGTTGGCTGTATCCTCCCCATACCAACGAGCTTCTATCACAGCTCTAGACAGCAGAAATAAAAGGGAGCTTTTTGGCTCACAGCTATAAAAAAAATTATCATAGTGATGAAGTTCCTCAGCCATCAACAGAGCTGTGATAACGCTGTTTGATGATGATTTTCCCATGAATGTTAAACAGCCGCCACTGCGGAGGGAAAGGAGCTTATCTGCACCTAATACTGATCTCTAATTCCTGCCCTTCTTGAACCATCCATTTTCTAACAGCATTAACTGGCAAATTTACATCCCATCTTAATGCTGCTAAAGAGGACAGGAGATGAAGAGTAAATGACAGCAGTGTAATGAGGGTGGCTTTTTTCTCCTTTCTCTTTAATGGCTGAAGATTTACACAATTGTCTGTAAGCTTATATAGAGAGCTTACCTGAACCTTTTCCCAGCATGGATTCAACTTACAGGAGCTTTTGTTAACTAAACACACATAAATATTTTTAAGGAGGTTTAATAGTGTGACTTCAAAAGAAAGGCAAAGGATGGAAAGAGGAAAAAAACAAATTTAGGTGTCATAAATAATATAAATGTCTTAAAAGGCTAATGATTTCCGAACAAACAAGGTGGCAAAAATAACATTCTCTTAGGGTTACCACCCAGCTAAAAAGATTTCGAATATGAAGGGATAATTAATTAAAACAAGGATTTAGAGAGAGCGATGTTGCATATGCCACCAAGACCCGGGATTTCTCTGATCATGTAACATCCATCAAAATACTACCTGTTCACTAACAGGGTGTGAAGAGATAGCAGGTAATTTCAATGGTAAGTCTGAATGTCGGGAGCTACAATAGCTAGATGTGGGGAAATCCCATTTGTGCATCCAGATGATAAAAGTAAACCAAATAAAAATCACCATGGACGAGCCATTTAACATCACAGGCTCGAAACCTTGAAGTTGTCTTTGACTCTTCCCTCTCTTTCATCCTCTTTATCCAATCCATTACCAATCCTGCTTTTCTTCCCTTTGAAATGCTGTTTGAATTTACTCCCCTTTTTTCTCTTCCTACTCTACCCCATGTCTCTAGAACCTCTCCTTTTTAAATATTGTCGATTCCTCTGGTTTTCTCTGCTTCTAGCCTCTCTGGGTCCTTCCCCAGTGTCATGACAATAATTTTACATTTTCACCATGTAGTCTGACCCCTTAAAAAAAAAGGAACGTTAACTCCTAGTGCTCTCTGCCCCTCCAACTACTTCGAGCAATGATTCTGAAGTGCAGTGGTCCACAAGAATAAAGGCTTAGGTGTACATTTAATGAAAGATTGTGTGAGACCTGTGCATGGAAAACTACAAAACCTTTAAAAGAGGAATAAATAAATACATACATAATAAATAAATAAATATTGGTGGCTTTGCAGGCTGCACAGTCCTATGTGGAACATTCTTCTTTGTTTGGTTTTGTTTTACAACCTTTCCGAAATGTAAGACTCATTCTTACCTTCAGGACATACATGAACAGGCTAGACTTGGGTCACAGACCCTAGTTTGCTGACCTCTGCATTGGAAGATTCAATACTGTTAAGACAGCGATTTACCGATTTGATGCAATCCTAACCATTACTTTACTAAGCTTTTCTGAAGAAATTAATAATTTTATTTTAAAGTTTACATGGAAAAGCCAAGGACCTAAAATAGTTAAAACAATTTAGAAAAAGAAGACCCGACCTGGAGGACTCCTATTACCTGATTTCAACCATTATTTCATACCACACATAAATATTAACTCAAAACAAATCACGATTAAACTTCTAGGAAAAATATAGGACAAAATCTTTGTAGTATTGGCACAGGCTAACATTTCCTAAACTGGACACCAAAAAAAAAAAAAATACTATAAAAGAAAAAAATTGATGAAATGGGTTACATCCAGATTAACAGTTTCTCTTTTTGGAAAGATATAATTCCAAGAAAACAAAAAGGAAAGTCACAGACTGGGAAAAAATATTCACAAGCTCTCCAGCAAATGCTTGGTATCCAGAATAAAAAACCAAAAAATCCAAAAAACTCTTACAACTCTATAATAAAACACATAACCCAACTAAAACATGGGCAAAAGAATGGAATAGAAACTTCACAAAAGAAGATAGTCAGTAAGCATATGTAAATATGTTCAACATCAATAGTCATAAAAGAAATGCAAATTAAAACCGTAATGCAGATGAGGAGTTCCCGTCATGGCTCAGTGGTTAACAGACCCGACTAGTACATGTGAGGATGCAGGTTCGATCCCTGGTCTCGCTCAGTGGGTTAAGGATCCAGTGTTGCCGTGAGCTGTGGTGTAGGTCGCAGATATGGCTTGGGTCTTGAGTTGCTGTGGCTGTAGTGTAGGCCAGCAGCTGCAGTTCTAATTCGACCCCTAGCCTGGAAACCTCCATATGCTGTGGGTGCAGCCTTAAAAAGACCAAAAAAAAAAAAACCAACCCAAAAAAACCCACAAATGCAAATGAAAAATCACTACAAACATACCAGAATAGATAACATAATAAAGATTGATGGCTATAAAAAGGCCAAAAAAAAAAAAAAAAGCCCCACAATGCAAATGAGAAATCACTACAAAGCTACTTGAATAGATAACGTAATAAAGATGGATAATACCAGGTATTAGCAAGGATGTGGAGCATTTGGAGAGCTCATGGGTTGTAGGTTGGAGTGTTAAATGGTACAGCCACTTTAGGAAACGGTATGTCAGCATTTAATAAAATTAAACATATTGATAATATGATCCATTAATTCCACCTGCAATTATTTACCTAAGAGAATGAAAGTAAACATCTACATAAAAATGCATATGTTGGAGTTCCCCTGTGGTGCAGTGAGTTAAGGATCTGGCATTGTCACTGCAGTGGCTTGGGTGACCACAGTGGCAAGTGTTTGATCCTTGGCCTGGGAACAGTCAAAAAAAAAAAGTGCCTATGTCAATGCTCATAGCAGCATTATTGTTTATAGCCCTAAACTGGAAGTGACTCAAATATTCAGTGGTTGGTGAAAATATAAACTAATTGTGGTATATCTATACAATGGAATACTACTTAATAAAAAGAACACAGAAATAATATATGCAACATGGATGAATCTCAAAAATATGCTAAATGAATATAATAATGTATATAAATAATACCTTAACAATCAAGAGAGGAAGGAAACTACAAATCTTCAAGCTTTACCATAGTATCAAGGATTATCCATAATTATCTAAAAAAGGCTATAAGCTACTGCTCCTTTTACCAACTATGTATCTGAGTTAGAGCAGACAATTCATATGCTTCAACCAAAACAACATATCAAAGCAGATTATTTGCAGAAGCAGATATGAGATTCCAGCTGCCTTTTATTAACTCAGATGCAAAAGAAATTTAAATATACATATTACTTTTCCCACTAAATTTTTTTGGTTTTTGGGAAATACAGTTATTCTTCATTAAAGTGTTGTTTATGTTGTATGTAATGGGTTTATCATTGTCATTTAATATAAAATACCAATATTTTAGGAATACCTTGGTTTTAACTTCTATATGCTAAATATCAATAAATATAACCCATATAAACAAAAGCTCTTTGGGGTTCTCAATAATCGTTAAGACTCTTCAGGGATTGTAAAGCCAAGGACTTGGAGACCTGCTGGCCTATAGGACTATAGGACTCAACCCAAATGAAGACTCAAAGTTTTATGTACCTGGGATGGTCTCATCATTCAGGCTTTATCCTTACTCTCTTCAACTGGAACCTATTTCTCCAGCTGGGCCAGGGTCTCTCTCCAGCGTTTGTTTCCAGGCCAGGTTCTGGTCATGACTAGCTGTGTCATTCTTTCTCTAATCCTATCAGCTGTTAAGACTTGCCAGCTTTCTTATCCTGCAGGTCAGTTTCCTCATCTGCAAGATGGGGATTATAGCAGGAGCAATTTCATAGGGTTGTTGTGAGATTTCAGTGGGTTTATGCAAAGCACTTAGCATGGTACTTGCCGAGGGGAAGCATTCAGTCCACGTGAGGTGATACTGCAATTGTCATTGTTACTGTGACCTTCCCTGCTTCCCTCCCACCTTTGGACATGCCATTTCTCCATGCTGGCTACCCCTGCCCCTGCTCCCAGCCTCCCAGCCCTAAGCTCTGACATCCTTAACAAATGAGTGCCACTTGCTTTTGTTCTCTTTCTTCTCATTGCTTGAAACATTTTCTTTTAACTTCCCAAATTATATCTAAAGCTCCTATAAACCAAACTCCGATTTCTTTCTTAGGCATGGTTTATGTAGCTTTGACCTGGGCAAACAATAGGTGCTTATTGAACATTTATTGAGCCGTACGATTTCAACTCTACAATATGGGAACAATAATAGCATCTTATCTACCTGTGAAGTAGATAAATAAGATGCTATTATAGTTCCTTAAAAAAGTCCATAAACCAAACCAGGCCCTTTTCTTTGGGTTCCAATATGTCCTAGGGCCATGGTAAGGAATCTTTCTGGAAACTAATTATTGTTAAACGGATGCCTCTATTTATATTTTCCCATAGTCTTCTGAATTCCTTTGGCTTGTTGAATTTTTTATGCCTAATGATGCTGTTCTGTCAAATAAGCATTTGGGGAAATATCAAAACTTTGGCTTCATAGGACATGTGAGGATGACATTTTCTATTGACCTTGTTAAATATGTTCTCACTTAAGATTTGTGTTGTCAAGTCTCAGCAGGAGGGAAAGGATTAATCCATTAAAACCCTCGGTGAACAAGACGTCAGAGGCATTTTGAAAACTTTTTTTTTGCAAAATTATCATAACTAATTTCATCGGTATTTATTTCTTCAGATAAATTTAGCCCCAGTTCTAACTTTTTTCCATGCTGAGTAAAATAATGTCAGATGTTGCACCTACACCCAAAACACAAAGCTCGAAGTTATCATGCTGAATTGATCACATTCATCTTCTACACAACCAAGAAAGAAGATTAGTTCCGATAAGGAACATTTATTGAGCATCAACTACATACCCAGAACTGGGGACATTCACTGGAGTTCAATTCTAGTAGCAGGAGATAAAGTAGAAATTAAAACTAAATAAGGAGTTCCTGTTGTGGCTCAGTGGGTTAAGGATCCAGTGCAAGCTGAGGCTTGGGTCATAGATGCAGCTCGGATCCAGTGTTGCCATGGCTGTGGCATATGCCTGCAGCGGATTCAACCCCTAGCCTGGGAACTTCCATCTGCCAAAGGTGCGGCCATAAAAAGGGAAAAAAATGAAATAAATGAGATAATTTTAGATAGTGATGAGTGCAATGCCAGGAAGAGCACAGGATGACAGGATAGAGAATGACTGAGGGTTGGGGAGGTTATTTTGATAGAATGAGCAAAAATTACAGACAGCTGCTTTAGAGATATTCATAATATCTGTCCAATGAAAAATGTGGGAGTTCCCTCCATGAAGGGTGATTTTATTATCCTTTTTTTGTACCTTATGTCCTTTCCTAATTTTTCATTTGTAAATGTACTGCTTTTATAGTCAAGGAAGAACTGTATATACAGAACATTATTCTGATCGCCATCAAGTTCAGATTGTGACCCTATGAATGAAGGTACCATGATGATCTAAAATTCTAAAGGGAGATTACTATCTGAGCATGTTTTTATATACATGATTCGGTTGCCCAGCCAATAAGTCATTATTTGTAAAGTACTTGGAAGAAGGGTTAACACCTGGTTGGTGCTGTGTATGTATTCTCTAAATTTATACACTGATATGTTGAAATGATCTCTGATGCAGTTGAACAAGTGACTTGGTAAAAACTACCATGTGCAAATCTGTCTTCTAAGCACTGTGAAGAATAATAATAGTGATACGGTACGATATTTAAGTCTGAGTGTCTTGTATCTCTCTCTCACTGTCTCTCTGAAAGATCTAGCAGCCTTGCCTTCAAGAAACTTAGAAATCTACTAGGATAGAAAAACATGCACGCAGTTGTCAATCTATGATACCAAGGTTTCCTTTTTGCAGCAAATCTAATTGAACTATAGATTCTGGTCAAGAAAGGAAGAGTTGATTTTTTAAGTTTGATCAATTTCAAAGGGGGAATTTAATGGCTTCCCCTTTATTATTGCACTTCTTGCCCTGATTGGTGAGAAATCTAAAAGTTCATCCTTTCAATGATGTTTATTGAAGTCCATACACAGGCTTAGTAATAAATCTGTGGTTATATGTGTGTGTGGTAAGTTATCACAAGGCCCCCTGATTGGATATTCTTTCAAAACTAGGAGGGTGGATGATTTGCAAACACAACGTGGTCTTAGTGTTTCTGGAAGTGATCCTATCACACTGACACTTGCTTCACCTGGTCATGCAGACATAACCCACACAAACTTTGTGCCAGCTAATGACATGAACAAAATCCACACATTTGGCCCCTTATTCTGTTAAGGTATTTCCCATATGAAAGCCTGGAATCAATGGATTTCCATCCATGGATGCAGAAACTGTTGACGGCTGTGAGGAAAAGGTTTTTGAGAACAGCCTTTGAACACCTTGGATCGAGATCTCTGCTATTTAGCGGGAGGAAGGAGAATACTGATAACATGAGAAAGTTTCTTCCCACTCTCATTACTAGGCAGCTCTTAGCCCAGTAAATGTTGACTTCTAAAAGCCCATCTTGAAGGTACTTTGGAGAGGAAAAAAAAATCAGGGAAAGCTTTAATCTGGCATACACAGGCCCTTTTCACTTTTCATGGCCTCATTCTTTATATTTTTGCTTATTCAGCACCACTTAATACAGATCTAAATAGGAAGTCTCCAACTTATGAATGTGCTTGGTTCTAGAAATGTACCTTTAGGTTGATTATGTGGCTCTGAGGACACAGTTTCTTTCAGGGGGAAGAAAATGTTATACATGGTAGTCAGGTTCCCAGGCAGGGCCTATGGCCAATGTAACTTAATGTTCCTGAACTATTACCTTAAAATAATAATCTAAAAAATACCTTAAACAAAGAGTATGGTGAGTGTTTACTTATTTGTATTTGGATTATTCAGCCCTAGAAGGATCCCCAGTCATCTGGAAGTGGCATCCGAAGGTGCCTTTTGTACCTTTTGATTTTTGAACCATTGGAAATATTTTCTGCTTCATTATGGGGGTGGGGTGGGGGTGTACCCATGGCCTATAGAAGCTCCCAGGCCAGGGACTGAACCTGAGCCACAGCAGCGACCAGAGCCACTGCAGTGACAATGCCAGATCCTTAACCTGGTGTACCACATGGAAATTCCCCCATTTTTTTAGTTAAAAAAAAAAAAGAAGAAAATCCACTTATAAATGAAAATAATTCTACCAGTCTGGGCTTTGATCTCAAGAACAGGAAGTGAACTGAAAGTAAGGAAGAATCTTTCACTTCCTTCTTGACCCGTAGCTGGTCCTAAGTGAAACCTGGGGGAGCAGCGACAAGAGAGAGCCTTTGTTTTCCTCTTTCTTATGTCTCTCATCTGCCTCCTGCTGTATCTGAGGCCCGGACTCAGGTATCCTTAGAGCTCCTCTAACCTTTCTCCCTTCCCCTGGTGGCACCATTTATTTTAAGAGTTTCTCCAGGCCTCCAAAGGTCATCAATTATATAACTGACTTTGCTCCTCGTAGCCCATCAGACGGCATATTTACCCTTCTAACTGCTCTGTGCTAGGTATTGGGAGGAAAGCAACCACGTCAAACTACTTGACCGTGGAATGTGAACGATTGAAAATTTCCTAACTTTCAATGAATTATTTGCATATTTCATAGGGATGATTCTGAAAAGAAAA
The DNA here is from genome assembly GCF_054392235.1 of Sus scrofa. Lineage (NCBI taxonomy): Eukaryota > Metazoa > Chordata > Mammalia > Artiodactyla > Suidae > Sus > Sus scrofa. Next base: position 151,110,573 of record NC_139396.1, on the reverse strand, counting down.
TTAAAAAGTGAAAGTGAAAATTAAAAAGTAAATGGGGGTGGGCAGGTCTGGGCCCGGCGGGCTGTTCCTGGCTCAGGGTCTCCACTAAGCTTGCTATTTTCTTCCACCTCTGTACGGCCAGCTCTCCTACAGGCTCTGGGCTTTCCTTAAGGGCTGTCATGGCAGTGGCTGCAGGACGCAGTAGAGAGGCTTTGGTACAGAGCAAGCTGATTGCAAGGTTTCCCTCTTTGGGTGGCCTGGTGGGTCCAGCTGATATTTAACTTGCACTTCTGCCCAATCCTGACCTCTTGACTGCTTCCCCCACCCAGCTCCACCACCCCACGCTGTGTCTCATTATGGGGTGCACTGGTTGCCTGGCACTCAGGCGTGGTCCAGGTCACAGTTCCCAGCATACCTTGGGCCAGGGCTTTTCATCACATTGGAGAGCTTGCTTCTGTCACAGAGTTCCTCCTTAAGCTTTTCTGCAGTAATAAAATGGTTACATCTCAGAGTCCACTTGCTAATAGTAACAATATCCTACCCCACTTGAGAGTTTGTCAGGCACTATCTAAATTGTTAGGCATTAAACCATATGAAATAGGTAGGTCCAATATTATCCCAGTTTACAGATGAGGAAGCGTAGGCTTAGGACTTATTTGCTCTTGGAAATACATCTGATAAAATACTTGGTTGAGATAAATAAGTGACCCAGTTAAGAGCTAGATATGGATGCCCTTTTGGCTAACTCATGCTGCCAACCCTGGTACTGTAGGGCCACATGAGAAAGTCAAGTCTGATTCTCTGGCTTACGGCCATGATCAAGAAGCTGATATTCAGTAAATATTTATTGAGTGCCCACTCTGGGCCAAGCACTATTTTGGAGGCTAAGGACACGTGAGTCAACAAAAAAGACAACCCCCACCCCCACCCCCCCGGTGCTCTTGGCGCTTGCTATTGGTGGTCTATTCGTCAGGAATGCTGGATTGTTAGTCCTGAGTTCAAACCTGGCTCTGCCCTTAGCTAAAGCTCTCCAGATGGAGATGACTCTACAGTGACTCTAGGCCTTGTCGAGCTTTGGATCTGTGATTCTGTGACTTCCCTTGAGGACCTCTTTTGGTCAAGAGCTGACAGTCTGCATGTGAGTCCCTGACTTGTTCACCCAGCAAATTTGGACAACATCATTGAAAATAATCTCAGAGAAGAAATAAAATAACACAATTGCTTCCTAGCATAGCTGTTAGAAAGTGTTGGTGATGCAATAGCTAGGCTACCTTTTTAAAATTTTTTATTAAAGCATAGTTGGTTTATAGTGCTGCATTAATTTCTTCTGTACATATTATATATATATATATATTCATTTTCATTTTCTTTTCCATTATTGTTTATCACAGGATATTGAATATAGTTCCCTGTGCTATACAGTAGGACTTTCTTTATCCATTCTACATATAATAGTTTGCATCTGCTAACCCCAAACTCCCAATCCACCCTTCCCACACCCTCCTCCCCCTTGGCAACCACTAGTCTGTTCTCTCTGCCCGTAAGTCTGTTTCTGTTTTGTGTATAAGTTCATTTGTATCATTTTTTTTTAGATTCCACACATCAGTGGTATCACAGGACATTTGTTTTTGTCTGACTCACTTCACTTAGTATGATAATCTCTAGTTGCATCCATGTTGCTGCAGACAGAATTACTTCATGTTTTTATGACTGAGTAGTATTCTATTGTGTATATGTCTCCTTTACCCATTCATTTGTTGACAGATATTTAGGTGCTTCCATGTCTTGGCTACTGTAAAGAGTGCTGTGTGAACAGAACATTAGAGTACAAGTATCTTTTCGAATTAGAGTTTTGTCTAGATCTATGCAGGGCATATCTTAATGTCAATACTTCAAGTGAGGCTGAATCGTGACATTGAAAAAAAAAGCAGCTCTATGATGTTGCTTGACTCTCAGCTGGCTTTACAAAAATTATTTCATTGGGGAAAGTCATTTTAGAGGAAAAACAAAACTATAGAGCTATAGAGCTGGGCTAAAAATACAGCATTTTTTTGGTGGTGCATATTGAGCTTCAGCACAGAAAATAATACATAGTTGATTTGATTCACAGAAGTAGCCTTAAAGATCTGTTATACGGTATAATTATCTCGGATTTTTTTTGTGTGATGGGAGCCTGCAAACCTAGCTCTGTGCTGTCAGAAATGTTTTCTTTCATTCCTTATTTTTTTTTCTAATCTTCCTTAAAATATTGGTGTGAATTAAACTCACTGAGGAGGAAACAAGCAAACATCTTCCATAATGCAGTTACGAAAATAAGAGTGGAGTTGTTATTACTTCCATCTGGGGCACCAGCTGTCTGCAAACCCGTGTGGGACCTGCAACACACTTCTGACCCCCCAACCAAGACCTGGTTAAATGTGTTTGCAATGTCCTGTTTCCTGTTCCGAACATATAAATGCAATTGAATAATAGTGAAAACAAAAGTAATAATACTGATAACTTACTAGGAAGGCATGAGAAATCATCACTGGTAAAAACGAAGTGGCTCAACAGGAATCCTGTCGTACATGTTGTTGATAATATAGAAGGAGGGGGGAGAGTTTGGATTGTGCCATACAGGCCTGCCTTATTATTTCTTTATTTTGGCCTTTTTGTCTTTTTCTAGGGCTGTACCCACGGCCATATAGAGGTTCCCAGTCTAGGGGTCTAATCGGAGCTATCGCTGCCACCCTACGCCACAGCCACAGCAACACCAGATCCGAGCTGCTTCTGCGACCTACACCGCAGCTCATGGCAACGCTGGATTCCTAACCCACTGAGCAAGGCCAGGGATCGAACCTGCCACCTCATGGTTCCTAGTCGGATTCATTAACCACTGAGCCATGACAGGACCTCCAGGCCTGCCTTATTTTAATAAAACTGCACCTTATCAGGCTGCTGCCCAAAGCAGGAAGTCCAGTACAGGAAGCATCCTCAGAACTTTTATCTTGAAATACCAGAACTAACATAAAGTTTCTTTTTCTATATATCTAAAGGGTCAAGTGGACATATATCCTACTGTATAGCACAAGAAACTGTATCCCATGTCTTGTGATAGAACATGATGGAAGATAACATGAGGAGAAGAAGAATGTATATTATATGTATCACTGGGTCACTTGGCTGTACAGCAGAAATTGGTACAATGCTGTAAATCAACTATAATAATAATAATAAAAAAAAGAAGTGGCCATATGCAACAAAACTGAAAGTACTTTTAAATCCGTTATATTTCTTTGTCATTTGTTGAAGGCCGAATGGTCCACCCACTAGTCATTTTAACACTAGAGTCTTAAGAAAATGCCTCGTGTGGGATGGGTTCTGTTGCCAAAAACTTTGTTCATCTATAACTGTTGGAGAATGGGGCTCCACTAGAAACCTCTAATGGGAAAGAGAACGGAAGCAAGATGTCCAGCAGAGTACTGACCTTCTTCTCTGAACTGATGGACTTCTAGAAGTTTCTTCCACGTACCGAACGTTTGAGAAATGCTCCTGATAATGTAAGTGCAATTTGATAGGTTTATAATACGGTTAGTTCTTCAAAGTTCAGAAAAAAACCTGTAGTAATTGTCTTGATCCCAGAATGGCATGAAACAATTCTTATGACAGTTTGATGACAAGGGTCTGAGGAAGGAGTTTTTATGCAGCAAGATCATGTGTCTGCTTAATTCTGTTGACAGTAAAATATGGATTTCAGCTTATTCTATGGCTCGGAAATACACTTTGTTGAAATCATAGTACCATGTCTTTCTTTCCTAACACCACACAAGATTACAGTATGACTTGCAGAACGAACATTTCAAATATTTTTTTAAATAATTAAACTTTAAGGAGACAAATAAATTGAAAGAGAATTTGCGTCATAGGAAGGTTAATGAATTTCTTTCCTTTTTTTTTTTGTTTTTTTTTTGGTCTTTTTTCTAGGACCACACCCGCGGCATATGGAGGTTCCCAGGCTAGGGGTCTAATCAGAGCTGTAGCTGCCGGCCTACACCAGAGCCACAGCAACGCAAGATCCGAGCCGCATCTGCGACCTACACCACAGCTCACAGCAACACCAGATCCTTAACCCACTGAGCAAGGCCAGGGATGGAACCCGCAACCTCATGGTTCCTAGTCGGATTCGTTAACCACTGTGCCACGACAGGAACTCCTGAATTTCTTAATGTTTATATTTACAACCAGGTCCTAGTGTACTTCCCTTCTCAGTTGAGTCATACAGCCCACATAGAATTTTTTGATATAGCTCGTTTTTATATACTAGATAGACTGTTAAATGATTAAGCCCTGGAATGATCAGTGTTGTAAGGCAGATAATTTATCTTCAATGTAAAGAATCATCCTTTAATACACCTGTGTTGGAAGTTTGGAATCTGATGTATCATTTTTTTCTAGAATGACCCAAATGTCACAGTGGGTTCAGTTTTCAACTCCCCATGCTTTCTAATCAATAAAAGAATGGGAGGGGAGTGAAGGAAAGTGATTCTTTCCCTTGCCTAACTGTAGAGATACCCAGCTGCTCTAGACCATTTCTAATCAAAAGGCTTTACAACAAGGTTTTATTAAAAGCCAATGTTTATTAAGACTTTTAAAAGACAAAATAATTCTTCTAAGCCACAAAAAGGTTTTTCATCTCGCGTATATAAGATTTTTTTATAAAATCTTGGTATAATGTGTCTGCAGTTTCCTCACCTGCAAAGTAAAAATCCTAAAATTTTGTGCCTGTAACTCTAAAATCACATGGTAGGAAAAGTGGTTAGAAAGTTTGTGTGTATGTACTTCACAATGGGCTTTGGGCTTCCGAATGGAAATTTTCTCTTCCTTGTAAGATTATTCTGTGTAAGGACATGTGTCGTTGCACAAAACACTAATAGGCATTTACTTATTCATAGTTCATTCAAGGAGGCTCGTTATTATGGTCTTTCACAGGCTCTGCCCAATATACTGTTATTTTCATCTTACATGTAAGTCAGAGAGGCTGGCTCCTCACATCCCTTTGGACTGAGCCAGGAATGAGAGCATGATATCCCAGTGCTCAGCTATAAAATCTGAAACATATTCAGAGGCCCGACCTCAACAGATGGCTTAGTGGGAGCTTCTAAGGGGAGCCAAAGAAGGGTGGAAAGTTAGGTCATGCTGCTAGGAGAGGAGTAAGAAAATCCTTGCCAAAAGTCAGTTCAGAGAGCAAGAAAAAGATCCATGGACTTTGCTTGGGTGTGGGGTCTAGTTCTTTCTCTGGGCACTAGGGAACAAGTGCTCCCTCTGGCTTAATCCTGGAGAAAACGGCCGCCCCTTGGCACACAATGCAGAGGAATTGTGTGACTCCTTTCTGGCACTACACGATGCTCCAGAGTCATCTTGTAGAATTGGTCATTTGTCTCAGGAGAAGGCAACCAATATCCAGACACTAGGTGAATGCCTTGCTATCGGAGTGTCATTGTTTCTAGCACCTCTCAGTTGTCAGAGCAAAAAAAAATAATTATATATTTTATATACAACATACATTATATATTACATAAAACATACATTGTATAATTACATATTATTATGTATGCTAACCCATGCATATAGTATAACTCTAAATATATATCCCCTTCATCTGTTGGTGGACACTTAATTGCTTCCATGTCTTGGCTATTGTAAATAGTGTTGCTATGAACACTGGGCTGCATGTATCTTTTCAAATTAAGAGTTCTCATCTTCTCTGGATGTATGCCCAGGAATAGGATTGCTGGATCATACGGTAACTCTATTTTTAGTTTTTTAAGAAATGTCCATTCTGTTTCCCACAGTGGGCTGTACCAGTTTACATTCCCACTAAAGGTGGAGTAGGGTTCCCTTTTTTCAACAGCTTCTCTAGCATTTATTATTTGTAGACTTTTTGATGATGGCCATTTTGACTAATGTGAGGTGATACCTCACTGTAGTTTTGACTTGCATTTCTCTAATAATTAGCGATGTTGAACATCTTTTAATGTGCCTGTTGGCTGTCTGTATGTCTTCTCTGCAAAAAATGCCTATTTAGGTCTTTGGCTCATTTTTTGATTGAGTTGTTTGTTTTTCTGATACTAGGCTGTATTAGCTATTTGTATATTTTGGGAGATTAATCCTGTGGTGCACACACACACACACACACACACACACACACACACACACACACAATGGAATATTACTCAGCCATAAAAATAATGAAATATTGCCATTTGTAGAAACATGGTTGGACTCAAAGATTATCAAACTAAGTCAAGTCAGACAGAGAAAGACAAATGTTATGTATCGCTTATATGTGGAGTCTAAAAATAATACAAATGAACTTATTTACAAGACAGAAACAGACTCACAGACATGGAAAACAAATTTATGGTTACCACGTGGGGGGATAAATTAGGAGTATGGGGTTAACAGATGCGCCACTATATAAAAACAAAAAGGATTTGCTGTATGGCACAGAGTACTATATTCAGTAGCTTATAATCACCTAGAATGGAAAAGAATGTGGAAAAGAATATATGTACATACTTACATATATATCTGGGTCACTTTGCTGTACACCTGAAACTAACACAATAGTATAAATCAACTATAATTCATTTTTTAAAAAAAAAGAGAATTAAAAATGTTTATGTGTAATCGTTTGTATCTACATTAAGCTGAACATGAGTTTATCGTTTCATCTCCATGTCTAGTCCATTACCACATTGATTACTCCAGTCTGCTCCCACTGATTACCTGTAAACTTCCACTGCAGTAGTGAGGCTGTCTCATACATTTGTAATTTGTTTGGCTATGTTCTGCATTTTATTGTAACCTCCTAAATGATTTTTAACTTTCATGCATTAGGATTACTCCTTGTACTGTAAAGTTCTGTTGGTTTTAACAAAAGCATGATGCCATGTATTCACCATTAATCTATCATATGAAATAAGTTTACCTCCTTAAAAAATTCCCTCTGCCTACATTCTCCATCTTTTCTTACGTATTGCCTACTTTTTCTATTAGAAACACTGACATATTAATCAAAAGCTTTTTAAAAATTACTTCTCTGATAATTCTAACATCTGTTTCATATCTGCATCTAGTTCTGATGCTTATTTTGTCTTTTCTGACTTTTTTTCTTGTCTTCGGCATAGCTTTTTGTTAAAAGTTGGACATGTTGTATCAGGTAATAGGAACTGAGGTAATTAGGTCTTCAAGGATTTATGGTAATCTGGCTAGGAGTTGAACTGTAACAAGAAATTTTATAGACTAAGTAGCTTAAACAGCAGAAATTTATTTCTCACATTTTTGGATGCTGGGAAGTCCAAGATCATGGTGTCAGCATGGTCAGGTTCTGGACAGCATCATCTTTCTGTTATGTAGATGGCTGTCTTCTTGTGGTTATAGCTTCACATGATGTGGGGTTGGAGGGAGAGAGAGAGAGAGGGAGGGAGGAAGCTCTTTTATATATTTTATTATGAGTATACTAATCCCATCAACTTAATAAGTATCTTAAAAGTAGACTATCTATCAGGAACAAGAAAAGGATGCCCACTTTCACCATAGCTATTCAACATTATACTGGAAGTTCTGGGGGAAATAATTAGAAAATAAAAAGAAATAAAAGACATCCAAATTGAAGAGAAAGAAGTAGTAGAACATTCATAGCTTGTTTTCTACATTAGAGATAGTCACAAAGAATCCACACGGAAGCTACTAGAGCTAATAAACAAATCCATCAAAGTTGCAAGTATAAGATCAACACACAAAAATCATCTGTATTTCTATACACCTGCAACGAATGATCTGAAAAGGAAATTGAGAAATTCCATTTTCAACAGCATCTAAAAGAATAAGATATATAAACTTATGCTTAATCATAGAGGTAAAATATTTTACAATAAAAACTATAAAAGATTGCTATAAGAAATTAAAGAGGATCTAAATAAATGAGAAGGCAACCACGCTCATGGATTGGAAGACTTAATATTGACAGCAATATCCCCAAAATGATCTACAAATTCAATGCTCTCCCTATCAAATGTCCAAGGGATTTTTTTTTTCCAGATCCCCAAACTCATATGGGATTGCAAGGGGCTCCAAAAAAGCTAAAAGAATCTTGAAAAGAACAAAGCTGGAGTCCTCACATCTCCTGATATCAAAATTTACTACACAGTTGTAGTTATCAAACAATATGCTAACGGCATAAAGATAGACATATAAATCAATGGAACAGCAATGAGTCTAGAAATAAACCCAAACATATATGGCCAATTGACTTTCGACAAGGGTGCCAAGTCTATTGAATGAGGAAAGATCAGTTTCTTCAACAAATACTGTTGGGCAACAGAATCCGTATGCAAAAGAATGAAGCTGGGTCCCTACTTCATTCTATATACAAAAATTAACTCAAGATGGATCACTAACCTAAAAGGAAGAATTAACTAAAGCCATTATCTCTTAGAAAAAATGTAAGGGTCAATTACCATAACCTTGAATTTGGCAATAGATTCTTGTATATGATCTAAAAGCACAAGTAACAAAAGGAAAAAAAATAGCTAAATTGGGCTTCGTCAAAATTTAAAACTTTTTAGGGAGATTCTTGGTGGCCTAGCAGGTTAAGGCTCTGGTGTTATCACTTCTGTGGCTCGAGATACTATGGTGGCCGGAGTTCAGTCCCTGGCCTGGGAATTTCTGCATGCAGGGGGTGTGGCCAAGAAAAAGTTTAAACTTTTGCACATCGAAGAGTACTGTCAAAAAAGTAAAAAGACAAACTACAGAATAGGAGAAAGAACTTGCAAATTATATACATGATAAGGATTTAGTATCCAGAATGTGTAAAGAACTAAAATTCAACAACAACAGACAAAAAATACATCAAGTTTTAAAAATGAGCAAAGGACTTGATTAGACATTTCTCCAAAGAAGATAAATAAATGCCCACTGAGCACTGAAAAGATGCTTACTCATTAGTCATTGGGGAGATGTAAATCAAAACCACAATAAGATACTACCCCACACCTACTAGAATGGCATAATTACAAAAAAGAAAGAGAATAACAAGTGTTGGCAAGATGTGGAGAAACTGGAACCCTTGCACATTACTTGAGAGGAATGTAAAATGGTACAGCCACTGTGGAAAACAGTTTGGTGGCTCCTCAAGAAGCTAATAATGTAATTGGCACCAGACCCAGCAATTCTGCTCCTAAGTGTATACCTTAAAGAATTGAAAATAGGGACCCAGGCAGACATTTGCGTGCCAAATTTCATTGCAACATAATGGCCAAAAGATGAAAACAATCCAAGTGTGCATCAACAGAGAATGAATTTTTTAAATGTGATATATACATACAATGGGATGTTATTCAACCATAAAATAAATGAAGTTATAGGGTTCAACATGGATGAACCTTTAAAACCTTATGCCAAGTGAAATAAACCAGACATAAAAGGACAAATAGTATATGATCCCACTTTTATGAAACCTAGTTTTACTAGTTTATCTCTCTAGGTACAAAGTTCCAGCTGCCTTTTGGCTAAGGAGCCAGGTTTTGTTGTTGTTTTTACCTATGGACCATAACATAAATGTAGCTAAATGCCTATCAGTGTGTGTGATTAGTGGTGGAGAAGGAAGGAACGTAAGGCCAGGCTAGGGAGGTGATGTGCCAGGAGTGGAGGGAATGGAGGAAGGCAGGGGGAGCCTTAAATTCCCTCCCTCCACCCTTCGCCTCCGTTCTCTGGCTTTGCATGCTGCTTCTGCACATCCACGGCTGGATGAAAAGTCAGTCTTCTTCCATAGCTCCTGCAGCTGATGTGAAGTTGACAAATTGTCTTTTGCAGCCCTTGGAGACCTGGCAGAGCTATCTAGAGATGCAATGACTACTGATGCTTACACTGTACTCCTCTGTTCTCACATTTCCCCCCAAGAGACCTAAGTGATATAGTTTTAGAGAACTTGCCAGATTTTTATATTCTAACAAACCAAAAAAAAAAAAAAAAGGCCCAAAGCAGGTCTATTAATTCAATGAGAATTTTACATATTTATGGGCTTTACTGCCATCTCTTAGGACTCTGAAGGCTTTTCACTACAGAAAGGAGTATGTGGGAACTGAAAGAAACTATGCCTAAACATACAACACAGAAGAGGTTTCTGATTGTGTTGTTATATATCCAAACGACAACAGACATACAAATATAAAGGTATATTGGTCTATCCCATACAGTGTTATTACAAAAATGAATCCGAGTTTAAATGGGAATAACACTTAGGAGAGTAGCTAGAAATGTGATGATTGTATTTGACCTGGTAGACGTGAAGCACCATGAGAGCCTTTGACCCCAACAGTTATGTTCATTGCTGTAGCTCCAGTATCAGCAACAGAATAGGGGCTCAGGTTGTCTTCACTGAATGGAGGGATGGTAGTTCCATCAGTTGACTGTAGTGATGTCATCTAATCTACTGTATTATGGGTAAGAGATAACGGAGGAGGATTTTAACACATCGATTGGGAGGGGGTGCAAAGATATTGCAGCTATGAATTTATATCTAAAATAATTAAACCTCTAGGGGCAAAAAAAAAAAAAAAAAAAAGAAAGAAAGAAAGAAAAAGAAAAAGAAAATGGCAATAAACTCGCCCAAATAGAAACAGACAATATTCTTTGATGACAGTTGTGAAATTGGCATCAGAAATTAGTGGTAAAAGTAGAAAAATCCTCTGTACCTCCTAGAAATTAAAGAACACTTGTTAAATCATATAACATATGATTTAAATAATTCTTGAAACTGCAATTGCAGAAAATTTAGAAAACAACAAAAATTAAAACATGATATATGGGAGACTATGAAATCTTGCTGAAGCAGTGCTTAGAGGAAAATCTGTAGCATTAAATGCTTACAATTAAGATTTAAGTGAATTAAGCATCCAATACAGAGTTTTAAAAGTAAAATAGTTTAGAGGGGGAAAAAAAGCTATAGAATGAAACAGTAGCAAAGAATAAGGAAGGCAGAAATTAATGAATTTGAAGAATTTTTAAAATGGCAAAAACAAGTCTATGAGTTGTGTCTGAAAAAAACACTAAATAAAACTTTGCTATGCTCAAAAAATAAAATAAAATAAAATAAAATAATTAAACCTGTAAAATCTTAAGGTTGCTTCATAAGTTTGAGGTTGATGTTAGTTGGCTACTCTTTTAACTGTGAGAAATCAGAACTTACAACTTCCAGCTGTTTGTCCAAGGCTATGAAGCAGATCTGAAATCAAATCCAGGCAGAAGGCTCCAGAACCAGAATCTTAACCTCTATTTTGTAAATATGGCTGTGGCTCAATAAATCTGGGAGGAGTGACCCTTCTTGAGAGCCCACGAGCTCTCGTGCTCTCTGCCAGTCAAAGATATCTTGTTTATTAATTTTTTTTTTAACCACTGATCCTTCTCCAAGAACCCTTGACGATGCACTTGGTGGGGGAGCAGCCCCTCGGGACACTGTTCATTTGCGTGGCAGGGATGGTTGGCAAGCCAGCAGCTTGGTCACATCACCTGTCTGCCTCCTTCCCCAGATTCTCTAAGAGAATTCACTCAAGGGATGCTAGGAAGAGACCTTTCAGAGCTTTGTGGCTGCTGATGGAGGCAGATTCTGATTCAGAATAACTGGAGTGGAGCCTGAGATCCTCATTTCTAATCACTTCCCAAGTGATGCTGATGTTTCTGGTTTATGGAACAAATTTTGAGGGGTCTGGGGCTAGAGCAGCATAAGTTATTCTTTGAGTTTCTGCCTCCTAGCTTTTTTTTTTTTTTTTTTTTGTCCAGCTGATGCCATTTATCTTGTGATATTAAAATCAGAATAAAAGAACGTGTGTCAAGGACCTAGTACTGTGGTTGGAGCACATTAGGTCTACAACTGATGGTTTTGTTGCTTTTCTTATTTCATTTTTCTAAATATTAGTCAATATTAAATCTAAAGATCTTATCATCTAACATGACAATATTCCCACTGAAATAATAAAAAGCGCGCACACACACACACACACACACACACACACGAGCTTTTGGAACCTTTTTTCAAAAAAAGCATCCAATCAATGTATTTAAAATATTCATCTGACACTATGCAGTATTAAAAAATAGTCATCTTTACCCTTTGAAACTTAAATTCACTCTGTAGCCACTTAACCTCTGGATATTCTTGGCCTGACTATTAAACGCTGATGATGAATCACACTAAGAAGAAACTCGTATTGCTTCTGGGTTCTCACCGTTACTGTAAATCCGTATATTGCCCAGAACTGTAGCTTTGAAGGTTGTTAGCTCCCAAGATTTCTATTATGAATTTGCACTTAATATTTGATCCGAGATATCTTTTAGCTTCCTATTTAATATTTACTAAATACACACTTAAAGGCCCGATGAACCAGCCTTCACCGTGGCGGCTGTCCACGGCTCTCACTTCCCTACGTGTGTTTGTGACCTCCTGCCTCTGTGGGGCTCCGAGCTGCGCCCCCATGCCCGTGTTCCGGGGGACTCGCTTAATGGATTGATCAAGGAACTTCTCTTGGTCTGGAACTCAGTAACTGACATGCTGACTGACACCAAGCATGAAAATCACATTACCCTGGTTGTAAAAAACCTTCACTGGCTACCTGTAAAGTACAGGATTATGTGTAAAGTCCTAGTTATTAACTTACAAGTCCTTAAATTGACTTGGTTTTGAATACCTCAGAGACATCCTGGAACCATACATCCCCAGTCGTTTTCTTTGGTCTCAGTCAATTGGATTAGTTCTTTTTGGCTGAAGACATTGAGCTACGGGGCATTTTTAATGTTTGCTCTCTACTTATGGAATTTATTAACCATGGAGGTCAGGCTGTCTTTCTCTCTGTCAAGCTTTCAGTCCAAATTTAAGAGGTACCTTTTCCAGATTGCTGATTTGGCTAAATAAGCCATAAATCGATCCACTGTTGTTTAGTTTTTAAATCACTGTTCTTCTTTGGTATTTTTATGTATCTGCTCCAAGAGTTTGTTTGACATGTCACAGTTAAATTTTATATTATTCCACTTAATATCTTTTTTTTTCACATCCTGACTTGAAACACTGTCAAAGTGAATTTACTAATTAAATGCTTTGCATGACATATTACCTTTTCCCATCTACTTCAGAAGGATGTCACAAGGACAATGAGATGTGAAAATACTTGGATTGTGAAATATCAGGTATTATATTCAATTATGTACATATATTTCACCGTATTTTGGTTATTAATCAATCACTCCACTGCTGCGGAGCTCAGAAAGTAATTGTTGAATGGATGAATGTAGGCTAGACACACAGGGGAACAGAGGTACAGGTCATAGATTTTATTAGCAAATTTTAATCTAGCATCTTTTGATAAGGGATAACTATGTCTAAAGTGAACTAAAACTGAAATATCTAAATATCAGGCTGGGTACTAAGGAAAACTATGGCATAGGATACTACACAGTCAAGGGCCAAATCTACTCCACATAGGATTGCAGCTCTGTAATTTCAAAGCAGAGTGATGATCCTCAGGCTGGGGCAGTGAGGACGGATGTCCGAGCCAGATGCTAGCTTTGCAGCAGACCTGAGTATGTGTGTAGGAATGGGGTAGGCAGAGAAGAGGTGGGGAGGCTGCAGGGTATCACACAAAGATGGAAAAATGGCAGGAAAAAATGCCTACATTTTTCTTTTAAGTAGGAAGAAGGGCTCTTAAATTCGAGTCATTTGGCTGGAAGATGACTCAGGAAAAAAAAAGAAAAAAAAGATAATAAATAGTGCTTTAAGACATATTTACTAAAATAAGAGGTTCTCCATTTTCTCTTAATAAAGTTCTTTTTTTTTTTTCTTTCTTTCTTTCTTCTTAGAGTCTCAGACAGTGGGGTCAGAGAGACGAGGTAGACAACATTGCGGAGGGCAGAAGAGCTCTCCAGAAAAGGGAAAAAGATTCAGTTGGTGGGATTTTACTGCCTTTACCTTTGGCTGGTTTGTTTGAGGACAGGGTGGTAAGGCTGGGATCGGGGAGGGCGAGCTCTGAGATCCAGTGCTAGACCTCGATTACTCATTTGAGACTCACTGGGAGTTCCCACTGAGGATCAGCAGGTTAAGAACATGACGTAGAGTCCGTGAGGATGCAGGTTCGATCACTGGCCTCACTCAGTGGGTTAAGGATCCGTCATTGCCACGGCATAGGTCTCAGATGCGGCTCAGATTGTGCGCTGCTGTGGCTGTGGTGTAGACCAGCAGCTGCAGCTCCCATTCTTTTTTTTTTTTTGTCTTTTTGTCTTTTTTTTGTTGTTGTCTTGTTGTTGTTGTTGTTGTTATTGCTATTTCTTGGGCCGCTCCCGCGGCATATGAAGGTTCCCAGGCTAGGGGTTGAATCGGAGCTGTAGCCACCGGCCTACGCCAGAGCCACAGCAACGCGGGATCTGAGCCGCGTCTGCAACCTACACCACAGCTCACGGCAACGCCGGATCGTTAACCCACTGTGCAGCTCCCATTCTTGACCCTAGCCTGGGAACTTCCATATGCCATAGGTGTGGCCCTAAAAAGAAAAAAAAAAAAAAAAGAAAGAAAGAAAAAGAAAGAGAAAAGAACAGCACTGCTCCAAATATTTTAAAATATGAAACCTCCCCAAAAAAGCTCTCACAGAGTCTGCAAATCCTGTTTGGAAAGAAGCGTATTCCCAACATGGCATAAGAGATCATAGCCAATTCTTTCCAGTCCAACTCAATTCTATTTAATAAGTAGTGGCCTTTGTGCTTCCAGTGTCATCACTGTTGCTATGGTGAAGAGGCAAAAGAAGAAGGAAGCACATCCTAGAATCTACTTGTGAAGATAAACCTTACTCATGGGAGACATTGAGCCATCCGATAAGACCCAGGCTCTGTAAACACCAAGACAAATAACAAGTACTGTTGCTGTGTTCCCTGATCTCAGAGAAAGACTGAGGAGGAAGAGAAAGGATTTATTTCAGGAGAGGAAGTCCTGGAGTTAGTTTGGAGGAGTGGAGGCCTCGTTGATCAAAGTAGGGTCCATGAACCAGCTACACCAGCATCGTGATAAAAATGCAGAACCTCAGGCCCCATCTCAGAGATACTGAACCAAAATCTGCATTTTAACAAGACCTCAGGTGATTCATGTTTTCTTCCTAGGAAGCACTGTTAGAAATACCAACTAAATAGCCGGAATGAAAATACCAACAGACACCTGGGAAAAGAAACCCAGGCCTGCGGGGTGCCCCTCTTGTAGCTGAGTACGCCCCAGATCCCTGCTTCTGGCAAAGCTTCTAGATTTTAATGCACTCTGCCTGGACTATCCAAAGACAGGGTTGCCCTCGTGTGCTAGGAAAGTGCCACTTAATAGCCAATCCTGTTGAAATATACCCCTGAGCCCTAAGAGAAATGTAGAAATATTTGAAAAATGGGCACAGGCTTGGAAATACGCAAGGGCTGAAAACGCCCTTTCTAGCATGTCTGGTCTTACACATAAGTGCCTGCAGGTATCGATTTGAGCTATTGCTTTCGAAGGTTAAAAAAATTATACACATGCCAAAACCTCCCCCCCAAATTGACCTCCCGTTTCTGTCGTATAAGTTCATGCTTGTCTGGTTTGAATTAGTTAGAGTGGTTCATTATGGAGCAGGCAGAGAAGAGGCATTTTAATGGAATTGGCAAAACCCAAGCCACAATGCCCAACAGAATAGGCTGGACGTATACAGCTGTGCCCTGACTTCCTACATGTGAAAAGGGTCTCTCATGGCTAGGAGGAACGGAGTGCTTAAACAGCTGCAGGGCCCATTTTAATAATTATCACAAGCCTTTCCTTTCTCCATCCCTCCCTACTTCCCTCCCTTCTTTCTTTCCTTCCTCCCTCCCTTCCTTCCTTCCTTCCATAAAGTTTTAAAGGTAATGTGGTTTCCACGCAAATCAAAACCAGCTGAGAACTTGCCAAGGCCAAGATGTAATTGAAGATGGCATTTAAGCCTTTGTGTCTCCAGAGATATCCTCATAAAGTAAAAGACTTCATCAGGTAGTGTTTTCTTCATTATTCAACATCACAATTCCGAAGCGAAAAAAGATAATTAGACATACGGTGCTGTCGACACATAGTTTATGAGGAGCTTCTAGTTAATTAGTTATGGTAAAAGGTTTTTGTATAGTCATAATTACTTTATATTTCAGAGGAAAAGAAGCAAACATTCACGTATTTTATTTTACATGGTGACAAGTTTATCAAAGTGATGCTGGTGTTTTGATGATCCTTCGGCACCTTCTTCAGACGTCCCCGGATAGAATGTAAAATGTCACGAGGGGATTTTAACAGCACAACTCTTGTCAACTTTAATAGGAGCTACACATCTGAAATCCCTACACATCATCTTGGTATATAAGAAAATATCATCATCTTGGTGCCCTGCATTTCCTTGGTCATCAACGGAAGGGTCCCTACAGAATAATTCGGAGGATGGCTACGGTAATTGTGTTTAAAACACGAGACATGCCACCTTCATGCAAATCCTTTTCCCACTCTAATTTCTGTGGGGCAGCCACTGAAGAAAAAACGATGGCAAAATAAGGGCTGAGAAATGTAGGATTCTACAATTTATTTCAAATAATTGCAATGTATAAAAGTGATTTTTTTCTAGATGTCTCTGATGAATTGGTTAGTCAAGATCTCAAAGTAATTTAAAAATGTAGGGAACTTAAAAATATGATTGCTATTCTTGGTTTTGTGTCTGCACCAGGTCCAGGACTGTCTGAGCTGAAGGGAGACCCAGAAACCTCTGTCACATCCTGCGCCCACTTGGGTGTCCCAAGCACAGATCAGGTAATCTCTAGTGACGCCTGCCCTTGGGAGAAGATCAATCAGGTAGCGACATGCCCTGTGCGCTAAGCTCCCAGGATGTCCCAGGGCTGACGTATGCCTGAGTAGATAATCAAGGTGTACTTGACCATGGGGCTGGAACACAATTTTCCTCAACCTCAGTCCAGTGCTTTATTTCTCAGAACAGAAGAAGGAAACTTGAGAAATGCATTAAAGAGGACAATTTCCATGGCATGGTACAAAGTTCTAGTGTCCCCTTCTCCACTGCTGCCCAACCCCGAGAGTGTAAATGGCAAGTTCCTTCTTCCCTCTGGCCCTGCCATCGCATGTGGTGTCACCACACTTTCAGAGAGCTCTGTGGGAGTAGTCATAGCTGCCATGCCTCAGGGCCCCGTGATGCTTGCACCCTCTCACCCTTGATGCTTGCACTGTCTGACACTACCCTTAATCAAGCACTTGCTGCCTCCTTGATGAATGTCTCTGGACAAGGGAATTCATCTTGCCAAGCTTTGGTTTCCTCATCTGTAAAAAGAGAGTAACGATAGGATTAAGACAGCAAATGTCAGGAGGTTAGCACAAGGCCAGATACACAGTAAAGGCTCAGTAAATTTTAGCTATTGCTGTTTTTATTTTGAGACTAACTCTGTGAGTCAGATGCTATTATTATTCTCATTTTACAGATGGTAAGACTCCAAGAGATCAAATCACAAAGCGAGGATGTGGTAAAGCTAGGATCCAAACCTAGGCTCCGAACCCAAGCTATTGGCCTCATTTGACTCTCCACTTTCATCTCTCTTCTGGTGGACATCCTGGAAAGGAAGATCTAAAGTTTCAGGATCCCAGGCCTTAGGACGGGGCTGGTTTCTGGTGGATCTGGGGCATCTAAGAGCCTGGTCTGAGAATCCCAACATTTTTTCCTCCAACTTACCCAGACTTCAGTGCCTCCCAATTTATGCGTTTTTTTTAAAGAGATGTTATTATAGTTGATTTACAATGTTCTGTCAATTTCCACTGTACAGCAAAGTGACCCAGTTATACAGACATGTACCTTCTTTTTCTCATATTATCTCCCATCATGTTCTATCACAAGTGATTGGATATACGTCCCTGTGCTATACAGCAGGATCTCACCACCCAGCCACTCCAAACGCAGCAGTTTGCATCTACCAAACTCCCAGTCCCTCGCACTCCCTCCCCCTCCCCCTTGGCAACTACAAGTCTGTTCTCCAAGTCCATGCCAGTTTTCCTGTTAATTTAAAGGATGGGTGCAGGGGGAAGGAGGACCCAACTAGAAACCCCCTCTCCCCCCAATCCTCATGCTCCTTGCCCACCTGGCTGGTTTTCGTGATGAATGTCAAGCCTCTCACTGCTCTCGGGTTTTTTTCCCCATCATTCTCCCTACGTGGTTTCTGTGTCCAACATCTTTCTCCAGAATGCTAACATTATTTTTTCTGGATAAATCAGGAAGGGACCTCCTCATTTCCCCAGCCAGGAAAAAAAAAAAAAAATTCAGTCTCAGCATTTAGCACCTCTGCTATCTATCCCTCCCACTTTTTCAAGTAGACCAAGGAGGGGCATGCATCTTTAGCAGAGGTTTCAAGGTGGCTAGATGCAATTTTAAGGTGTGCTGATTCTTTACATAGGAGGGTTTCTCTTTAGATAGGAATCATCTTATAGCCAAACTGAAGAAAGTCTATACAGAAAGACGAAATAAATTATATTCAATGGGGGGGTGTGTGTGTTGAGAGCCTGAATAAATGAGATCAAATAGTTTACTGTGTTGTCATTAATGTGATGCATAACCTGCATCCCTATTTCCACCTTAAATGGAATTATGACATGGATGTATGCCCTAGTAACGGAGAATCACTTTTAATCTCATCTCTTTGAAGTAATTAAGACAATATTTACTATTTCTATTAATTTTTAGTGTGAATATTTTTAGCTATGATTCTTATCATTAATCATTGTCCTGGAATCTAGGAAAGAAAATGTAGATTTAGAATGACAAAATAATTTTTGAAAATAATCTCTCTTTTGTCTCTTAAAGGAATAAAAGGTAAAATTTTAGTATGTCTAAGGTGAATGGTTTCTAAAATTCACGATACTTCAGGTTCAATCAGCATCTTTAGCTAATTTATGTAGAATACTATAATATTTTAAATTCTTGAATAAATAATTCTCAAGTGTGTTAATTAATTCTCAATTGATTATGCTAATTTACACTAATTACTACTGTAATTACAAAATTGAAGATTAACCTGGAAATTCGGAAGAGCAGTGTTTCTGTTAACTAAACAGGAATACATTACATAGGCAAGAGCACAGGCAGGGTTCTTTTTATTTTGTTTGGCTAGCTCGGCGCCTACAAAGCACAATGTAATCTGGGGACATCTGACTTCAGGATCTAATCCACTTGCAAAACCGTGGAATCAATTCTATCCTCCATTTCACTCCCCTATGTATCCTTTGTCTTCATCATTCCTGATGTTTTCAAACGCTGTCACTAACAATGAAAAGATCATCCCTAGCCACAAACGGAAAAGAAAGACCAGGTCTTTCTACAGCACTTTGTCATTGTCTGCCAAGGCTGTTGGAAAACCACAGAACTGTAGACTTATTGTCTACTTAACACGCCTAAGAAAGCATCAGTAATCTTTGCTTGCTGAGCTCAGCCCAAAGACTCTACAGGATATGCTCACTGGGAATGTGGCTTGAATCACAGGCACCACTTTCTCGTTAGGTTCAAACGGATGTGCGGAAAATTAGGATGAGTTCCAAATAGTAAGAGCTAGGCTGTTGGAGATGATAAGCAACACTGCTCCTTAAGTATTACCCCTGGTTTTATGTACTGCTGTACTTTGCGCACTATTTACAGGGCATAGGGGTTATACTTCTCTCTGATTTATTGATACTCATTCCGTCAGTCAGTTGGTCATGTGCACACCAGCTTCTGTTCTTCTCTGCTGTGCTTGGTTCTAAAACTTGTTTGTTCATTTATTCATTTGTTTTGCTTTTTAGGGCCTATGGAAGTTCCTAGGCTAGGGCTCGAATCAGAGCTGCAGCTGCTGGCCTACACTACAGCCACAGCAGTAGCAACATGGGATCCGAGCTGCGTCTGCAACCTATGCCACAGCTTGTGGCGGTGCCGGGTCCTTAACCACTGATTGAGGCCAGGGATGGAACCTGCATCCTCATAGATACTAGTTGGGTTCGTTACTGCTGAGCCACAACAGGAACTCCTTGGTTCTAGAACCCGAATATACACTCTTCAAGAAGCTCTCACCCAAGGAAAGGTAATGTCCCACAGTTTTCTCAGCAGAAAATTACAGCTTAAAGAACACAATATATCAGCGATGGGGGGAAGGTGGGAGGAAAAGATCACTTTAAGAATATGACTCACTGAGCAACAATTTCCAGCTCGCTGTTCACGTGCTGACCTAGCCTAGACTCATGGACAGAAGGATTTTGAGGGTTTGCATATGGTGAAATAATTCACCTCATTCCTAAGCAGAAAGGAAAGGGTTGTCTTTGCTTCTCCCACCTCTGGGCTCAAGGAGAAGTATTTCTCCCAGAGCTGGTGGAGAAGAATCCACTGAAATTGGATCTAATCCCCATTTCCCCTCCAAAAGGCTCTCTGACTTAGGTTAGGTCCTAAACCTGCTCTTAACTCCCAAGGAAACAAATTTTCTTCTTCTGAGGTGGAGCACCCAGGGCCTTGGAATGCTGTGAAGAATAACAAACAAATGCTTCTAAAGTACTTTCAACATCCAAAATGAAATTTGCCACATGAAAGCCAAGTATTGTTATGAATGACAGGAATTGCCAACATGCTCAGAACAAAGGAAAGCTCCAAGCACTTATCATTCATCTTATGCTTTTTAATCCACTGTGCTTTTCTTTAACAGCAAAATCTATCTTGTTATAAATTATTAGTTGTAAATTACTTGTTTAAAATCTCATGACTGTTCATTTGAGTAAACCATGAGGTAGATTTCTGCTGTAATTTCAAAAGCTCCCAAATGAGCTATAATTCATTTCCTATTAACATCCAAATAAGAGCTATAAACCTTAAGAAGAAAATGAGTCATGGTTACATCACGAGAATTAACTACAGAGAAATATTAAAAACTAAATGTTATTTTCCGTACATTGGGATTAACTATTATTTGCAACCCAATCACTGGTAGCACTCTACTTTATGATAGAAAGCACAAAAGCACATGATTAATCCTGACTTGGAATCTATTAACATTAATCTAGATCAGTGTCTCCCAGCCCTACTTTGTTTCACTCCAGGGTATTTCCAGCTACCCCAAGGGATGTTACGAAATTCTTCCAAATTGCCTAAACAAAATTCATTTTAATTCACAGTAGTATTAAAAATAAATGTATACCATATGGCAGACTAGGGGAAAGAAAATACTAGAACGTCAAGCTAATAACTTAGAAAACGGGTCCAACTCATTAGCCAACTTAAGTGAGGATTTAGATAACACTTTCTAAGCCACAGATTCTCTGCAAGTAGGAATGTAGTTCTGGGAACCAAGAAAAACATCACTGAGGTTTAAGGCTTCCAACTGCACATTCAAGGTCTCTTGATGAAACACTTGGCTTTATAATAAACTCACTCTAGTTTCAAAACATTTATAGCTATCCTTGCTCTCTCAGCGTTTAGGTAAGGATGATGCTGTACTCCCATATGCGGCTTTATGGTTTATAACACGCTTCCATCTACAGTATCTCAGCAGATAAGCAATGCTGGTGACCCGCCTACCCACGGAGAAAGAGAAAACCAAAAGGCTGCCTCCATGAAAGATCTTCACCAAACTAAACCTCAAGTGGAATAAGGTTACACGTCACCACTGGACGTTTAAGATTCTCCGGTGCACTCGGGGAGAGATGGGAATAGTGAAGGATGTGCTTTTGCTGACTTTTCTCCAGCTCTGGTGCCACGTGCTGAAGCTAAACACTGCATGACCTTGGCCTCACTCTCCCACTCCCAAATAAAGTAGAGGGAGTGACAGTCAGGAGTTGGTGGCAAAGGGGATAAAGGGAAAGGACTGCTTCAACACAAACTGAAATTTAAAGAAAGAGGTGTGGGTAGCGATCTCTTGGGGACACTGGGTGAGCAGGCTGGTAGACCACATGGGTAAAAATTGGAAAGCTCCGATGGGGGCACTTTGAAATAACTTCTACTGACGAAGGCATCTGAGACGCAGAAGGAGATCCAGGTAGAGGCACACTCACCTTTTAAAAAAGACCGACTTTTTTTTGCTCAAAAACAAAGATGTTGTACTTGTTCTGAAGCTCAGGGTGTTGAGGGCAACTCTTTAAACCAAAATTTCCCCTTCATTTGTGATAATATGGATTTATGTCCTGATTTTAATGCATATTCGGAGGAAGGCAACTGGAAATAATGCCTCGACAGTTTTAGTGTTTTGAGCATGAATATGATTTCTAGTTTACCTAAAACGGAATGAATTTGCTGAGGGTATCACTATAAGAAGCAAAAGCTAAGGAAGGAAGTTATCAATAATTTGAGACTCCTGGTTCACACAGGAAATGAAAAACCTGCCTACTGAAGATCTATGCCAGGCTCCACTTAACTCACCGACCCTCATGCTAAAATGCTAAGCAGGATGGATATGATTTTTCTTGCTACTAGGTTATCCTTTGAATCTCTTCCTGTAGGTGGCAGACACAGAATGGTGTAACCAGACTTTGAGGGGATGTCTGATCCTTGTATGATGGCCAAGAATCACAGAACTCACTCTTTCTAGCTGGCTCAGTAACAGCTGTTCATTCAACAATGTTTGGAAAACCCTTAGCAGTCTATGGTCTTGGCCTTCAAGAAGTCTCAGTTCAGTGAGATAAAGAGATACACAAACAAGTAATGTTAGGATCATTAGAATAAGGGCTGCACACGAGGTACATTTAAAAAATCCTAGAAGTTCACAGAAGGGAGTGAAAAATCTCTTTCTAGGGGAGGCACGAAAGGCTTCTCACAGAAAATAGCATCTGGGCCCCCACATGAAGAGCAGGAGTTATGAAGTATAAAAGAAGGTCACTCAAGGCAGAGAAGAGCAAATGAAAAGTCAGGAAGGTATTGAAAGGCGAGCTCCAGGGAGGAAGGAGGATAGTGTGTCTGAAGCATAGAGTATGAGGTGGGCACATAGAGAATAATGTGGAAAGGGCAGCTATACAAGATGCCAAGAGGGGAGATGTCTCTCGTTCTGGGGAACTTTTTGGAGAAAAAAATTAAAATGCACTCATAATACAAAAACTTTCAAGAAAACAGTATTGGATTTGGCAATCCCCAAATTCTCCCCAATTCTGAACTTCTAGTTGCTAGTTTATTCAAGAGAAAACCAAGCTAATGGCAGAAATGAACAAGAAAACTTTTCTTTTCCCTAAAAATATGCCTTAATTTATTTGCTGGAACACACTTATTTTATATTGAACTCATGGTTGTTATTTTAATATTAAAAATATTCACCAAAACACCTAGAAAGGATTTGTGCCTTGATTATTAAGAATTGCCAGAGTCCTACAATTCTATTGGAAAAATAAAAGACTTCAAGTATATGAGTTTAATGAGACCACAATCCACATTTACAACTGAACACTTAGAAATGAGACCAAATTTTCACCTCCTGTGTTTCCTCTGGCTATAATCTTCCCAACTATACGGAGAAGCTGCTGGGAAGTATGCCTATCATGAAAATTGCTCAATTTTCAAAATGATCTATGAATCATAATAGGAGTCTTGGTAGTTAAGAGTCTACAATAACATAAAAATGCCTCCCAGCCCTTTAACAGGTGGTAGAAAGAAGTCAGAAATGATTCTTACAATGGTCTTTTTCACTCCACTTAAATCCCAGTATATCAGACAACGTTAGAAGAAAAAAAAAATAGAGCATGGGTATAATAAAATATATAAGTTTATAGGATAATAATGTGATATGAGAGATAGGCCTAGCCAGACTCCCTGGGTTAAAATGCAGGATCCATCGCTGTGCAATCTTGGGCAAGTTATTTAACCTCTCTGTGTGTCAGCTGCTATAAAAATGCATGCATCAGAATTCCCGTTGTGGCTCAGGGGTAACAAACCTGACCAGTATCCATGAGGATGCAGGTTCGATCCCTGGCCCCACTCAGTGGGTTAAGGATCTGGTGTTGCCCCAAGGTGTGCTGTAGGTCTTGGACGCAGCTGGGATCCTGTGTTGCTGTGGCTGTGTTGTCGGCTGGTTGTAGCTCCGATTCGACCCTAGTCTGGAAACTTCCATGTGCCACAGGTGTGGCCCTAAAAAGAAAAAAAAAAAAAAGTATGTACTAACGTCATCTACTAAATAAGGTTATTGTCAATGTCCTGAGTTCTGAGGATCTTTGCTTCCCTAGATCATCCTCCAGTGCTTCCTCCATCTTGCTTTGGGGCCCTGGGGGCTGACCCAGAAAGGAGGCAACAATGAGCTCTTCACCTCCTTGTGGTTTTATGTCCTGTCTGGCTGATGGGTGGCACCTTCATGAAAGCCGGGGGCAGCAGGAAAGGGTTCCCTCCCTGTCAGGTTGCCATGGTTGTCTGCAACCCACCCTCTGTCTTTCTTTCTAACCACTCTCTTTCTTCACCCCTTCAGGCAGGCCTTGTGGTGGTAAAGGCTCCCCGCTGCTGTCAGCCACAGGGTTGTGCAATCTCTTATTGTATTTTCTTAAATCCCCCTCACACCTTTGTAAATATTCCTTTTATTCAATTCACTTCGACTTATCCAATTTGAGTGTGCCATCTGTTTCCTGCCAGCACCCTGACTAATAGAATGAGTTCATCTTTGTAAAGCACTTAGAATAATAGTGGGTCCATGATAAGCACTGTATAAGTATTTGATGGATAAAGAAAATAAACAAGATTTAGAAAATTTTTTGTTGTTGATTTAAACACAGCGTTCTGTATCCTGCCATACATACAAAGCAAAATCTTCAGAAACATTTTCCCAAATAAAAGTGTTTTCTTCAGCAGACTTTATGTATATGAAACAATCATCATTCTATTTCGAATCATGTGTTTAGTGCTTTGGTTTAAAAAATTCCAAATAAAATACTGTTACAGTTGTTTTTAATCCAGTAGGATTCCATGGGGAATTTATAAAACTCTATTTATTGAAATCATTACATATACTTATTTCCTCCTTTTTTATACTTCTTTATTGTCTCTTCTCAATATACCTTTTATCATATATACAATATTATCTTTTTTGATGCTTTAAAACAATTTGGAATATAAACAATTTTTATTCAATTGGTCAAATATATAAAATAGCTGTCTTTTAGAGCTTCTAAAATTATAAATGTATCTGATAAAAACAACAGGTTTGTTCTCTGCATGAAAGACAAGAGACTTTGCCTAGTAGATTCCACCTTTCCCTTCCTTCATTCTTAAATCCCCATTTTATTCCAGAAGAGAGTGGCAGCAGCCTTCTAGTTTGAGCTCTTATTTACTAGCCTTCTAGTTTGAGCTTTACATCTCTAATGACTGGTGGTTCATCTTGAAATACCATCGCCATTCACTATTTTTAAATTTTTTGTAATGATTTTTATTTTTTCCATTTAGCTGGTTTACAGTGTTCTGTCAATTTTCTACTGTACAGCAAAATGATCCAATCACACATACATATGCCCATTCTTTTTCTCACATTACCCTCCATCATGCTCCATCATAGGTGACTAGATATAGTTCCCAGGGCTACACAGCAGGATCTATTAATTTTCTACATTTTTTGTATGGTTTTTTAATTTCATTAGTTTCTGCTCTTTAGTTTTTTCTTTTTTCTAGTTAATTTGGGTTTCCTTTATTTCTATAAGCCAAACCATAGGTTATTAATTTTATTCATCCTCTTTTCTAATAAAAGCATTTTAAGCTATAAATTTTCTT
Source organism: Sus scrofa (assembly GCF_054392235.1). Taxonomy (NCBI): domain Eukaryota; kingdom Metazoa; phylum Chordata; class Mammalia; order Artiodactyla; family Suidae; genus Sus; species Sus scrofa. The sequence goes on along the minus strand of NC_139396.1, from coordinate 151,084,819 downwards.
GTAAGCACTGCTTTAGCTGCACGTCACAAATTTTTATGTTATGCTTTCACTATTATTCATTGAAATACTGTCATTTTAAAATCTGAGTTACACAGAATGTATTATTTAATTTTAAAATATCATATGGAGCAGATGTAGATGTATTTTTGCTAATGGTTTCTAATTTAATTCCCCTGTGGAGAGCACACACAATCATTTTATATTAATTTATGCTAATTTAGACTTACTGAATGACCCAAATATGTTCTGCTTTGCTGAATGTTCTGTGCACATTTGAAAAATGTGCATTCTCCTGATATTGGATATAGCATTTTATAACTATCAATTAGGGCAAGATAGTTGATAGTATTGTTAAATTATCTATTTCTTTATTGATTTTTTTAAAGTCTAGTTTTTTAAGAACAACTGTTGAGAAAATAGGGTTGAAATCTCCAACTATGATTGTGGATTTGTCTATTTTTCCCTTTAAATTGTTTATTTTTTAAAAATATATTTTGAAGCTCTGTTTCATACATGTTTATAATAATTATATATATAACTATATATAAATTATAATCTATATTTGAATATTCACATGTAATATATGTAAAATCTAAAATCACATTTTAGAATATATCTGTCATACCCTGACATCTGTCATAGATATTACATATGCATATACTAAATTTCCTCAAAGTTTTTTCTATCCCATTCTTTCTCCCCTCTCCCTCCAGGATTCCAATTACATGAACATTAGATCTTTTGATATTGTTTCAGAGGTTCTTGAGGCTCTGCTCATTTTTCACCAATTTTTTTCCTGTATGTTCTTCTCATAGATTTCTTTCTTTTCTTTTTTTTTCTTTTTAGGGCTGAGCCTGCAGCACATGGAAGTTCCCAGGAAATCCCTTCTCATAGAATTATTTCTACTGATCTATTTTCAAGTTCTCTGTCTATTCAGTCATCTACACAACACCATGCCAGACCTACACAATGAAAACATTTCTAATATTGTGTCTTTTTGGTTTTAGAATATCCATTTGATTCTTTTGTACAGTTTCTAGTTCTCCATTGAGACATCACATTTGCTAATTCTTTCCATATTTTCCTTTACATTAATGAGCACGGGTGCAATGCCTGACTTAAAATTCTTGTTTGCTAATTCAAGCCACTGAGTTATCTTAGAGTCAGTCTCCATTGATTGGTTTTTGGCTCACATTTTCTTTTTTTCTTCATGTATTCGGTATCTTCAAGGTCATTCAAGGAGTTATGAATGATATATATTGTAGAGCCCCTGGATTTTGTTGTGTTCCTCTGAAGAATCTTGATTTTTTTTTTTTAAGTAAGCTGTTAACTAGCCTCAGACTCCAAAGTGTCTCCCTTGCAGCAAACAGGCACAGAAACCTCTGTTCCATTCCTTTAGCTTTAGCTAGGCTGCTTGCACAGAAGGTTGGGGGTCCGCAATGATTTGTGTAGAGTTTATGCACAGGGCACATGGCCCACCCCCATGGCCCCTTGCCCCCTTGCCTTGGCTCTTCAAGAGTCCCCCCTCACTTTTCAGTTACTGCAATCACCTTGAACTCTACCTCCTGGATCCTCATGTCAGTAGGACCTCAGGTTTTCTATCCAAGTTTTTAGTGACTCCTATTTGGCAAGGACCGAGTCCTGCTTTCTGGCAAAAAGCAGTAATCATGGGAAACTTGCCTGTTGTCATTTGCTTCTTCCAAATGCAGACTGCCCCCAAGCATTTGCCTGCTTGGAATTCTCTGGTGCCTTTAGACAGCTGCTTTTTATATTTTGTCCAGAATTTACAGCTGTTATGTGCACGGGGATTACCAGAAGCCAGAAGCCTGTTCCATTTCTTTTTTGAGTTTGTTTGTATCTCATGGCTTTTCCTTTTCTTCATTATTTATTACCTTTTTCCTTTCTGGGCCCCCAGGGCAGTTCTTCTGGTCCCCAGAGTCTCATAGCCTCTTCTGAAAACAGCTTCAACAAGCCTCATCTTCCTAATCACAGAGGCTCAAATCAAGTCCAAGGGTAAGACAAGGGAAGAAGATAAGCTGTCAATGACCTTGTCTTATAACCACATCGAGCACTGTCTTCAAAAAGGCATAGTCTATAGACCTGCAGCTACTTATTCAACTCAGCAAATATTTACTGAGTGTCTAAAAGGTATGAAGCTCCATTATAGGCCTTTTGGATACATTGATAAACAAAGTAGTCAAATACCCCTGCCCTTGGGGAAGTAACATTATGAAGAGAGACACAGACAATAAACAATAAACATAATAAATAAGCATTATAGGATGTTAGAAGATGGTAGTTGCCCACCTTCCTTCTCCTTCCCAAAGAGGTCTTGGCTCTTTGGAATCACAATCATTCCAACGTCTTCATTTCCCTTAACTTTACCATCTCCTGAGCTGTCTTCCCAGAACTAAGAAACAGGCAATGAGCCTCGAAGGAAAAGCACTTGGCTTCAGCTGCTGCAGTGACTCAATTCCGCCACTGGGTGGGAAGAAAAAGAAAGGAGCTAAAGAGCAATTACAAGGGATAGACGGCAAAGGAAAAACCATTATTCCATTATTACTAAATTCCACCTAATCTCAACTCTCCACGTGACCTCTCTTACACCTTTAGTGCAAAGAACACACAATCAGAGAGAGTAATTTCATCAGAGTGGTTGTTTTGCGTGCAAAACTGAGAAGGTATTTTCTTCTGGCACAGGATTTTCTGTGTGTGTATTTATAAATGTGTAGTTGATATTAGTACTTATTTTTTCATTTTTGAACATATATTATATGTATTATATATATGTATATTATGTGTGTATTCTACTTGCACAAATACCTATATATATATGTATCCTTATCATATTTATTACATGTGTGTACATTTTATACAAAAGTATAGATTCTATTATATTGTGGACCTCCCACAAACCACTTTTTATTTAATTAATTAATTTATTTATTTATTTATGTCTTTTAAGCACCCACAGCGTATGGAAATTTCCAGGCTAGGGGTTGAATTGGAGCTATGGCTGCTGGCCTGCACTGCAGCCACAGCAGTGTGGGATCCGAGATGCATCTGCGGCCTACATCACAACTCGCAGCAATGCCGGATCCTTAACCTATTGAGTGAAGTCAGGGATGGAACCTGAATCCTCATGGGTCCTAGTCAGGTTCATTACCACTGAGCCATGATGGGGATTCCCATAAACCATTTTTAAAACCTTTTTGAGGTATGGTATTCCTTGTTCCAGGAAACAAATACGTATGGTAATTTTACGTGTACGCTCACCACCACCATCATCATTGCTCCATTTAATCAGTTGACAATAGCACAGGCTCTGTGCTAGGTCTGCTCAGGTTTTTAATGCCCACAGTAACCCTACAAAGTAGACACTATCATTACTCGCATTTTATACAGAAGGAAACTGAGGAGTAAAGAGGTTACCTTGCCCAGGTGGGAACTAGAATTTAAACCCAGTTTTGATGGACAAAGTCATTATTTTTAACTAGGGTCAGCACACTTTTTCTGTAAAGGGCCAGAGAGTGAATGATTTAGGCTTCGTGGAGCAGAGGGTCTCTGTTGCAACTACTCGCCTCTGCTGTTGTGATGTGAAAGCAGCCAGAGACAATATACAAACGAACAGATATGGCTCTCTTCCAACAAAACTTTATAAACTAGGTGGTGAGCAGGATTTGGCCCCTGAGACATAGTTTACCAATCCCTGCTTGTAACCACCAGGCTCCACTGCCTTTGTGATGCCAACGATTCAGATTAAAATGGGAAAATCCTCCTCTCTCCCACTTCATAACAGTGTTCATCAAAGACATGTCACTTGGCTATTCTGGGTTTCAGTCCCTTATTTTCTCGTGGAAACACAATATTGGCTTACACTGCAACTCTGAAATCCAGAATTCTGGGTTTTGAAGAACTGGGCTCAGCCACAAGGAGCTGCAGGCAGTTATATAAAAGGAAAGAGGGTGTCAGTGTTCATACGAGTGACTCAATCTGTCTCAAGGAGACATTCTGATGAAAGCTGTGAAGGAAACTTCTATTTCTTCTATCTCAAAACAGCACAGGAAATGGTGTACCATATCAGAGCCAATGGTGGATGAGTCAGAAACTTGGACATTTAGAGGAAAGAGTGTGCTTAGGGAATATTAGTGTACATCAGGCACAATGCCAGGCACTTGATGAGCCTTGTTGCATTCTCAATCCCCTTCTCTGGGTGGGTGTGGCATCTGGGACACTGATAAAATGCCGATATTCAGAGAGGCAAAAAGCCTCTCAAGATGCTACCTCATTTGGGGACCTGGCAGGTCCAGAACCAAGATATCATTAGTATGTCCACTGGTGACAACCTCAACTCCTAAACAAATAGGCCACATGCTCTGATGCATAGACCAGAGTATCAATTTATTCACGTATCCAGGAGTATTCACACTTATGGAGCAGTTGGATTAGCTTGATGAGCCTTTCCAGGACACCCAACATGTACTAAGGTCTTGGAACAAAGAGAAGAGGACATGGCATGTGCATAAAGAGACTTTCAGACTGGTCACTGTGTGCCTATAAGCAATTTGAGGAGTGCTGGGGGGGATGGATGAGGGACCATCTGAAGGTGGGCTGCACCCCAATACTGACCCACCTGTTGGGGACCACTCCTCTAGAGCCTACCTATGAGACAGAAAGAGGACCCCAAACGGGCTTCCCAGGCTATGGTTAGCCTTTGCTCTGCCCCATCTCCTTCTGAGAACTTGGGCAGCTGTAACATACTGGGCACTCACATATACTGGGCACTTCCAGTGCATCTGGTTCTGCATGATAAGTGCCTTACAGACATGCCCTCATAATCTGAACCTGAATCCCCAAGTGTGGGGAGTTCCAGGCTGATCTAGTGATGAGGACTTGGCGCTTTTCCTGCTGAAGCCAGGTTCCATCCCTGGTCTGGAAACTGAGATCCCACATCAAACTGCTGCGCAACACAGCCATAAACAAACAAACAAACAAACAACAAACAAACAAACAAACGGTTTGTGTGAATTCCTGAGTATGACAATGTAGGCTTCCTGTGATTCAGCCCAACATAACATTCCAGGTTTTTCTCCTCTACATGCACCCTAATCTACAGCCATGTTGCTTACTGCTTTACTGGATATTACTTTTCCTTCCAGCTTTAGTTGGCACAATCTCTTCCACCAGGATTGCCTTCTCCAACGGATCCTATCATAATGCTGGCTATTCTTCTAGGCCCAGCTCAAATGCTAACCCTTCCTTGAAAATTTTTCTTGGCAGGCATCTCTCTTATTAACATTATAAAACCGTGTTCCTTATTCATTAACACTTAGATGCCCAAAAAAAGCCATCTTAAGGCTCTCAGTTCTGACTACAAAAATAAAACGTATCTCCTTGTAAATAACAACAACGGCAAACTTTCAGCAAACGTGTCACGCTCTTCTCACAATTTTAAGTTCCTTAGGGACAAGGACTGTATTTTATTCATCTTTATATCCCCCCAGACTCTGTCCGCTTGAGTTCCTGGATGTCCACTCTAGGCTTGGTTCATAGTGAGAACTAAGTAGGTCTTTATTTGAATGAATGAATTATGCTTAGAACTTTGACAGCTAAACCTAGAGCTGATTTGTTTTAATTTTATGTGAGACTTAGGGTCAATGATGTTATTAACATGCCTCAATTCCTAATATTACAATATTTCTCTAAAAAATTACTAAGAAAATCATTTTGTTGCTAGATTAAGGAAATGCCTGGGCTTTCTTGGAGTGTGGGCCAAATCCGTCCCTGATCATGTGTTATTGCTAGAAATCCTATTGCCTCTATCTTCAGACCACTTTAGAGATGAATTATTTAATGCACGCTGAGAACATTTCAGTACTTGAGGTTGTTCACCTTTCAAAGTTCCTCAGGTATCTGCAAGAACTTGTGAGTTAAAATATTCCCGGGTTATAGGTCTTAACTTCATTGGAAATTGACTGCACATTTTTATCATTAAATCATGAACATCACAGATGACTTTCTCATTTCTGCTGAAGGCATGTTTCTTATTAAGCTAAAGCTGTTCAGTCTGTACAATTAATGGTTCATAGCACGCTAGGGAACATTTATTAATTTTCATTTTACTTGTTTTTTGAAGGTTGTGGGGGTTAAGGGGTCTGAGTTGGAGTTATTGAAATTTTAAAAGGTGTAAATAGGTAAATATTATGGTTCCTGGAAAAGTGAGACATTTTTCCCTTAAAGCAAGTGATTAATATTACTAATAAAAATGTCATCAGTCTTCCCTGCCAGGGTTATGCAGTGAGAAAGATATTTTGTATGTATGTGTGTGGTTTGCTTTACATAGCTAATAGGGTGTTTTGAGAGAGTGCTTTATATTTTAAAAAAAAAAAACTACTTTAAAAATAGATTCTTGATGCTTTGTTGATCAAATACAGTAATTCTAAAGGAAAAATAGTATCTTCCTATGCATTTACCAAAGATTTTTCTTGGCAACATTTGGTGGCTCATGTGAATGTTTGAGATGCAGGACATTTTTTGGTGTTCAGATCACATGAACACCATTCTCGTCGAAGGCAGACTTCCTTCCCATACTTTTATGGACAGATTATTTACTTTATATTTCAACTGAGTTTCCCAGTAGTTATTTCCGTATGCTACTATGTATAGTACACGATGTTGGTTATGTACAGTAAAATACTGAATTGTGGTGTATATCAAGCAGTACTTTAATAATCTTATTGAGATATAATTCACATACCACACAGTTTCTCCACTTAAAGTGCACCAGTCAATGGTTTTTCGTCTATTCACAGCATTGTGCAACCATGACCACAATCTAATTTTAAAACATTTTGTCACCCCCAAAAGAAACCCTGTGCCTATTAGTGGTCCCTCCCCATTCTCTGCACCTCACTGGCCCTAGGCGACCACTAATCTGATTTGTGCCCATAGATAAAGTAGCATTGAAAGAAAAAACACAAAATATCTACATTTTAATTATTGAAAAATTGGGTGATTTTATGACATTATTAGAGCTAATATGGTCAATACAATACTCAGGTAATAGTATTTTTCTTTATCTTTTCATTGTTTTTATCCTCAAAATGAAGCATTTGGTTTGCAATAATTTCAAACCCACTGGTAACATACAGTAGTATTATGTTTGCCTATGCTGCCTTCTACTTGTTTGGTATTGATAAGTTCTATATCCATGCCCACGTCAACGCAGAAATGTTATGTTAGAAAAATGGTGAATACCTCAGCAGTTAGCAAGACGCGTACTATGAGCAGAACATCTGTAGCAACTCTGTTGTTTCTCCGTTTCATTCTCCAGTTCCTTCCAACTCACCAATACACACACACACACACACACACACACACACACACACACTCAAACACATACACTCAGGCACACAGAGTATCCAAGGTCACATACACTGGATGATGCTAGAGAGAAGGCTTTGCAGCGACAATCAGAAGTAGCTATACATGTTCCAATCGATACATTCTTATGCACGTTATAAAAATAACGTGTTGTGGATTTTGACTGCATAGACATAGGGTTTATTTCTAAATCACAGTGGAAGTCACAGAACATCCTCTGGAAGTTGGAAGTGCTAAAGCAGAAAGCAGAAATGTATAAAATAGTATTCTGGCTCGATGTGTATTTCTACTGATTTTGTTCATGGCATTATCCGAAATCCTGGAGGTCATTCATCTCTTCCTCCATTCATACATCTATTTATTGACTAAAGACAATGTGAAGGGCGTGGTGCAAGGCCCTAGGTAATAACGAAGGGCTAAAAGCCAGCTTCCCTGGGAACTGTTGCCCAACCTCAGCACACAGAAGATGGGCTGTCTTCTCAGAAGGAAAGAGCTCAATGAATCATGCATCTTTTTCCTTTTCTTAAAAAACTGCAGCCTATATTCTGCAGGAAAATTCAACATAATTGGTATATACCCATCTTTTTAGGTGAATTAGGCCTTAACTGACAGCCAGCCCATTTTGTTCTAAAATTCAACAAACTCTTGGAAAAATCTTATTCCATACAATCTTTTGAATATGTCATTTGCCATTTATATTTGATGGCCTTAAGCAAAAAAAAAGTTATAAAAGGTATTAATGCAAGTAGATAATAAAGCTGCATTCTATAAATCTATAGCAGCTTACAGTAATCATTAAAGCATGCAAAAGTCTTTCATCTATTCAAAGATATGCAGTGCACAGAATGTCTGCTAAGGTGCATGACAAGTCAGAGTTAAATATATATTAATAAATGAATTAGCTTCATAAATAATAGCCATAATGACATTTTAGGAGACAATAAGTCTGAGGATTGTCAGAAAACGGTTGATGTATGAGCTTCACGTCTCAGTGATTCTTCAAAATGAATAGGCTTTGCGAGATAGTTCAGACCCGCGACCAGCCTATTTCCTTGAATAATTTACTTGTTGTCAATTTGTACAGCCACATTACACATGCAAATTGTGCTGCCTGTGCAAACACCACTTGGAGATGATAAAAACAAATTTACGAAGGCTATAGAAGAAGGATTTATTTCACTTTCTCACCCAGGTCAAGCAATACATGTATCTGACGATTGTGTGTACCCAATTTTGTTGTAATTATATCAGCAAATTATTCCTTATAATCTTATTATTTTTAGCAGTCTCCTTGTGCTTGGGATAATTAGCTTTCTTCACTCAGTGTAAAAACAATTCAACTTGCCAGCCAGGCAGGGCATAGCTCCATTATCTGTTTTGGGTTTAAATTTATTCCCTATATTCTTGGACACTTTGTGTAAATTAAAAATTTCATAGTCCCTAATACTGTACACGCTGTTCATTCAGTGATGAATTAAGGCCCCTAAACCTCTCCGTTTGCTATTAGATATCTCACCCACTTTATATGTTAATCTGTGCTAATGAATTCCACAACCCCTAGCCACAGCGAGATGACTAAAATTATTACCACTTACAGAGATATGCCTTTTTCATTTAAAGTTCAATTCAAATTGCTCCCATAAACAGTCTGCCACACAAAGATACCTCCTATAAAGGAGAGTTACTTACCTATAAGTAGAGTTCTCTGAAGGTAGCATTATCTGGGGATGCACATTCCTAGGTCACGTGCCCCCAGGTCTCTGGCGTTGGGGGCGGCGAGAGAATTCATAGCTGATGGGTAAGACTTTCTTTCCTTGGGGCACTTCATTAGCTCTGTGGCCTGGATCCCTAAGGGTTATTTGGGCCACACCCCTTCACGCAACCAATCCCTGCCTGGCAGAAGGACCCCAAGTGCAGGAGGAGGGCATGTAACTTCCAAATGAGAGGTGAAGGACTGGTTGCTGTGAACCACTGCTGATGATCAAGAAGCACATTTTCCACTTTAAGAGAAGTTACCTATCAGGTAATAAGCCTAATAACTGAAAAAAAGTAGAGTTTTGGCATATAATATGACATTTCAATGTCTATTTGCTTTTTATATAAATAACATGTTTATTGCCAAAAGAAGACATTGTCATTGTGGAAGACCTAGGAAGTGTAAATAAAAAAGAATAAAAATCACACATAGTCTCACAAAGAGTCCCGTTAACCATTCAGTGCTAGTGTCTGCTATCTATTTTTTACAGACTAGTTTTCTACTTACATACACCCTTCAGATGGCAACAAAATGACTAGTTTTATCACAGCCCTCTTTAACCCATTCTGACCAGAAGTTCTAGGGCACTTCCTACCCCATAGGCCCCTAAGTCTCCCACTTAGCCCATGTGAAGAGTGTCACAGACTGTCTCCTCTAACGGTAAGTGATTCCCAGAGTTTCAAGGGCTGAGCCCTTTGCTCCTTCTAGTCTTCTTTTCCTTAACATTCAAGCAAGTTATTCTGCTTCAGCTTGAACGTACTCTCAGCAATTACCACCTTCCCAAATAACCTTTCACCAACAGTATAGCAAGGCACAAGGGTGTCAGGCCAGTCTGAAGGCTGGGTTCTTGTACCAGATTTCACTGTTCCTTATACACACAGGTGTCCTATTGGTATGGTTGCTGCTGTATGTTCATTGCTGCCTCTGCCCTTGACCTTTACAGCCCTATGAAAACAGGCAGAGCAGGTGCTGTTGTTCCTGTTTCACAGCTGAAAACATCTAAGGTCCTGGAGTTTAAGCCACCTGCCTGGGAGAAAAGAGTTAGTACCCAGGTCTTTGTAACTTCTAGAACAAAGCACTCTCCATTTTAATTCTTGCCCTTGCTGGTCCTGTATGACTTTGGAACTTAAGGCATTTGGTGTGTTTTTAGTATTGCTCCTTAAAGACTGATCATTTCCAAAGGTAAATCTTTGGAAACCTTGATGGCTAGAAATTCAGAGCGCCATTATTTTGAGTTTCCTTATTTATTACTGTAACAAGGCTATTTACATAAAGCAAAGTTTTTTGCTTCAGGAGGGTCTGTAAGAGCCTATCTGAGTATCCTCTGCTTAAAAGTCAAAACAATTTCTTAGGAAAGAAATTTTTCAGTCTCTAGTTAAGAAAATACAGATTAACTCAATTTGATATCACACCTGGATATAGTATGATTGAGACTCAGCTTGAGCCATTCCTCACTCTTTGCTCTTCTCCTTTTGCCACAGGGTCACTTACATCGGTAAACACCCAACCGGTTAGGATGGCATGTCACATGGACATCAGGATGGGAGGAACATCCACCTAGAGGAACAATTTAATATATCATTTTAAAATTTGAAACTGTCCTGTGGATGACAGATTGGGCAACCTGCAATTAACCTGAGCTAGTATTTGGCAGAGCCAGATGCACAGCTCTTAGCATCTAATCTCACATAAAGTGCTATGTGTTCTTTAGTTAATAAAAACCAAATGTACTTTAGTTTAGCATCTTCTCTGGAACACAGTACATTCACCTTATTGTCTCACCTCTATTTATGAATCTCAAATGTGAGTTTGGTTTTACAGAGACCATGCCCAGAAAAGTGTACAGTGGGCAAGACTGGGATTCTGGGCCTCAAACATCCCCCAAAGTGTCTCCTCCTTTCCTCCTTCCAGCCTGGCCCTGCCCTTCTCCCGTGTGCCTGGGGCCTCCTAGTCCTCTTCCCCCTGTGAAATAAATCCTCCTGTTCTGAAGTCAGTGCAGCTGGCTAATAGAGATTCCTGTGTTTTCACTCCTAGGATTATCTTCATTTTGATTGAGATGAATCCTGGTGAAAAATATTTAGACACCAAGTAAACGTTCCCAGTGACCATTAAATGATTTGCTTTGATCCAGGTTCTTGGGGATTAGGGATATTCCAACTGTAGAATTGTTGAATGCCACGCAGAAGATCTGGGGTCCTTTCCCAGTCTGTGTGACAACTTACTCCCTTTTGTGGGGAATAGTTTACACACATACGAAATGAAGATAAAAAAGAAATCTCTCTCATATGCTTGCTGTGATGATTTAATTAGTTAATGTGCATAAAAGTGATTGGAATCATGCTGTCATTTAGGAAGTACTTGATGCATTTTGTAAATAGTCTTCCTCTTCCTCCTCCTCTCCTTCCTGGGAGAGAAAGTGCATGAGGGATCTGATTGGGAATCAGGAGATCCTGGGTTTAGGTCTAGATTCTGCCCCTTGCTAGCTATGTGATCATGGTCACATGACCTTTCTGAACTTTGACATCCTTTACTATAAAATATGGATAATAAACGTATCTTATCTTGTCATGGAAATTAAGTGAGATAGTACATAAGCTATGCTTAGCAAGGTGGTTTGTACCCAGCAGGCACATATTAATGAATTGCTATTTTTGATGTTTATAAAGGCAAAAGAATACATATATCTGAAGTCAACAGCACAATTTTCTGAATATTAAATTGCCTCTTACAGTCACTTAACTAAATACGAATGTCAGCTTGTTTGCATGTAAATAGTAAGAGTTTCCAGGTTTATGAACATAAATTCCATTTCCTTTATATAAATACTTTTCCACTAAACAACAACAACAACAACAAAAAAGCCATGGTGGTATTATTTGGAGAACACATTCCAGTGAAGTGCTAAGCAGGTGTTAGTGGGTGAGCTGTTACTGTAAAGAAAAATTTAGTTTATCGGAGAGTATGAAGTACATGTTAATAAGACTTCAATGGACAAAAAAGAGTAGAAAAAACAAAATATAGAAATTCCATTATTAAGCAAAATTTTGGAGGAAGTTCAGTGAGTTTCTTTTTAATTAAAAAATTAGAAAACTTTGAAAATTATTTTTTCTATCAATTATCTTTCAAGTCCCATTACCACTTTAAAATAGTTTATGATTATATTAAGATATGTGTGTAGATAACTGCCTTTACATGAGCAAAAAGGAACACTAGTATATACCGCACTAGCATAATAACTATAATCTACAATCTGGTTCTACTTGTCCCCATTAAATTTTCCGGGTTTTCACTTCTTTCTTTCCTTCATAGCATCTACTGCCAAACTTTTATGTTTGTGTGCTTGCTTTTGTTTTTTCCCAAGTCTATTCACTTTCCCATTTGATCTCTACTCACTCCCCTCCCCCTTTTTTTTCTGATGAAGAAACTGAGGTCCAGGGAAGTTTAAGAAGTTGAACGTCGTCATGTGTACCTTTGTGATTTCAAAGTCCAAGGTCTAATCATTTAACTATGCTACTCTTCCACTAAACATGACCTATAATTTCCCAAAATTTCTCTATAAGATATACTTATTAAGTTCCTTACAGCCTCTTAACACCAGTATCTACCTAAGAAATTGTCCTGGAATTCCAATGTGATTTCACTGCTTCCTACTTACTACAATTATAACACTTTGTTCTAATCTTGAAATAGCACTTATCATTGTCTCCTTTATATTAGGATGATATATGTCTGTCCATTTCTCTAACTAGATTTTGGATTCTTGGATGGCAGGGACCATGTCTAATCTGTCTGATTTAATCATTTTCCCATTCATCCTAAAATAGTCAGTGTTTCCCACAGTGTCTTGTATCTACTAGATATTAGATCAATAGTGATAAATTGAAGGACTTAATAGGGGATAAATTAAAGTGGATAAATTCAAAATGTAAGAAAGTAGCTTCCAGTGTTTTTGAAAGATATATAAGGCTTTTTTGTTCCAATGGCAATTATTATGAAAACTGGTTGTTATTAACTAAGTGTTCTTGTATAGGATAACTTTCTCAACAAGAGTATACTCTGTATAGGTAAGGAAAAGTTTACACTACATTAACTGATTATTATTATTTTATTTTTATTTTTTGCCTTTTCTTGAGCCTCTCCCGCAGCATATGGAGGTTCCCAGGCTAGGGGTCCAATCGGAGTTGTAGCTGCCAACTCCGATCCGCCAGAGCCACAGCAACGCGGGATCCGAGCTGCATCTTTGACCTATACACCACAGCTCATGGCAACACTGGATCCTTAACCCACTGAGCAAGGCCAGGGATCGAACCTGCGACCTCATGATTCCTAGTCGGATTCGTTAACTACTGTGCCACGACGGGAACTCCGACATTAACTGATTATTCATTATGTAATTATTAACTGGGTGCCCAATACAAAGTAGCTTCTTGAAGGCATTGGAGAGTGAACAAAAGCAGTCAGATACTGGAGAGTTGAGATACTTGGAAGAAGAAGACTGTAAAGAACGAATTTACCATTGTTTTCCAGTTTCTATCCTGAGGGAAGTTCATAGGCAGTGTTATGTAGGAAGGCTAGAAATCAAAAGGAGATACAGTCTTACTGGGGAATGAGTTTGGGTCTTTTAACAGCTGTTAAAATTGAAAGAGATTAATATGTGTCTAGGGGTGTTCCTCCTTGGGTTTATTTTATATGGTACAATCTAAATGTCCATTGACAGAGAAGTGGATAAAGAAGAGGTGGTACATATACACAATGGAATATTAGTCACTAAAAGGAAAGAAATAACGGCATTTGCTGCAACATGGAGAGTCCTAGAAATTATCATGCTAAGTGAAGTTAGTCAGACAGTGAGACACCAACATCATGTGCTACCACTTACATGCGGAATCTAAAGAAAGGACACAATGAACTTTGCAGAATAGATACTCACTCACAGACTTTGAAAAACTTACGGTTTCCAAATGAGACAGGTTGGGGGGTAGGGGGATGGACTAGGGGTTTGGGATGGAAATGCTATAAAATTTGGTTGTGATGATCGCTGTACAACTATAAATATAATAAAATTCATTGAGTAATTAAAAAAAAAATGAAGGAGAGTCTTGAAGAGAAATGGAGAGGGTAAGCTTAAATTATGCATATAAACTATGCCCTAATCTCTAGATGACCCCTGAATTATACAGCCAAAGGACAGACTCCCAGCAGCCCAACTAATATTAAAATAACTGAACTTAGATTTAAACTGCCACCGATCACAAGGAGACAGAGCTTGTACTTTGTCTTTTGTCTTTTTAGGGCTGCATCCATGGCATATGGAGGTTCCCAGGTTAGGGGTTGAATCGGAGCTGTTGCTGCCAGCCTATGCCAGAGCCACAGCAATGTCAGATCCGAGCTGTGTCTGTGACCTACACCATGGCTCATGGCAATGCCGGATCCTTAACCCACTGAGCAAGGCCAAGGATCGAACCTGCAACCTCATGGTTCCTAGTTGGATTTGTTTCTGCTGTTCCACTATGGGAATTCCAGAGTTTGTACTTTGGGGTTAGCCAATTAACTGCCTCCTTAAAAAAAAAAAAAAAAGCAAACAATGTTTTTTGGCAAAACATAACAGAATCTAGGGTTACTACATGTCATTCACAAATTCCAGGATGAAATCCAAAACTTTTCATCATATAAAGAAACAGGAAAACATGAAACATTTTCAACAGAAGAGAAAATCAGTGAAGATTAACCCTGAGATGACCCCAATGTTGAAATCAAAAGATGGGAATTTAAAAATAGTTATGCTAAGGACTGAAAAGAAAATATTATAGTATAACGAATGAGAACATAGGAAACCTCAGTTAAGAGATATAAAATATAAAAAGGACTAAATAGAAATTATATAACTAAAAAATAAAATACATGAAACGACAAATTTAATGCATAGCTTAACAGCAGCATGGATATATATAAAAAAAAGAGAATCAGAAAACTTGAAGATATACCATTATAAGTGATATACTCTGAGGAACAGTGGAAAAAAATTAATAAATGATTAGAGCCTCAGGGTCTTCTAGACCAAAATCAAAATGCCTAATATTTGAGGAATGGCACGAGAGAATGGAATCAAAAAAGTATTTGAAGAAATAATGGCTGAAAATTATTCAAATTTGTTCAAACACATAAATTTTCTAGCTCAAGAAGTTTAATGAACTCCAAGCAAAACATATACAATCTAAACTCTATACCTAGAAACATTATAGTTAAACTTCTGAAAACCAAAGGTAAAGAGACCATTTTGCAAGCACCTGAGAAAAATGGCACATTCAATACTTAAGAATGATAGTTTGATGGATTTCTAACTCCTCACCAGAAACAACAGAGGTTAAAAAACAGTGAAACAACAGCTTCAAAACAATGAAAGAAAAAAAACACATTAATCTAGAATTCTACATCCAGCAAAGATATACTTCACAAAATTTAAAATGAGTTCCACTTCCACCTAAGATGTAAAAAGCTGGAAAGAGCATCATTCATAGTATAAAACTAAGAAAGTGGCACATAAACAACAAAATTGTAACTTCCCTTGAGCCTATCATAACCCTAAGGTTATAGGGCAAACAAGAGCTAGAAATCCAAGGACGACAGACCCCATCAGGGAGGGGTGAAATTGGGGTGCTGGCCCACCTGAGAAAAGCACAGAAAGAAGGAAGAAAAAAGATATAGAACAAAATAGAAAATAACTAGAAACACAGTTGATTTAAATCTACTCATGTGAATAATTACATTAAATGTAAATATTCCTGGTAACACAGTGAAAAGACAGAGAATGAATGACAAGCTAAAAAGCAAGACCTGGAGTTCCCATCGTGGCTCAGTGGTTAGTGAATCCGACTAGGAACCATGAGGTTTCAGGGACGATCGCTGGCCTTGCTCAGTGGGTTAAGGATCTGGTGTTGCCATGAGCTGTGGTGTAGGTTGCAGATGTGCTTGGATCCTGTGTTGCTGTGGCTCTGGCGTAGGCCGGCGGCTACAGCTCTGATTAGACCCCTAGCCTGGGAACCTCCATATGCCGTGGGAGCGGCCCAAGAAATCACAAAAAGACAAAAAAAAAAAAAAAAAAAAAGCAAGACCCAACCATGTATTATCTAAAGAAACAGATTTTAAATGTAAAGTCTCAATATTTTAAGAATAAAATGATGAAAAAAGATGCCATTCAAATACTAAAAAAAAAAAAAAAAAAAAAAAAAAAAAAACCAAACTTAGGTGGCTTTTTTAATATCAGGCTAAGCAGACTTCATAATAGAGAATATTACTAAGGATAAAGATGGCTATTACATAATGACAAAGAGGTCATATAAATTCAAATATATATGCACCTAAAATCAGCTTCAAATGCCAGAAATAAACTGCTACAAATGAAAGGAGAAATAGACACATCCACATAGGAGATTTCAACATTCTTCTTCAGTAATCAACTGAACAAATAGACAGAAGATCAGTAAGTAAGCAGAAAGCCTGTACAACACCATCCATCAACTTGAGCTAATAGATGTTCCTAGAACCATCTATGTAACAACAAGAAAGTCCACATTCTTTTCAGGCCAATGATCAAAATTTTAAAATAGTATTTCTACTTAACAACAATGCAGTTGGAAATTGAAATTAAAAACAGTCCCATGTACAATATAGCATAAAGCCATGAAATACTTAGGTGAAATCTATAATATGTACATGATCTATACGCTGAAACCCAGAAAACATTCATGAGGGAAATTAAAGAAAACCCAAATAAATCAGGAGATAAACTATTCATTATTTAGAAAACTCAATAATGTTAAGATGTTAGGTCTCTCAAAATTGATCTATAGATTTGTTTGCACATCAAAATAGCATCAGTATTTTTTGGTAGAAATTGACAAACCAATTCTAAAATTTGTATGAAAAAGCAAATCATATTCACCTCCTCTCTTTTTTTTTTTTTTTTTTTTTTTTTTCCACAATCAAGGCTTGCAGAAGTTCCCAGATCAGGAATCAAAACCATGCCATAGCAGTGACCTGAGCCATAGCAATGACAATGCCAGATCCTTAACTGAGCCACCAGGAACTCCACCCCAAATTGTTTTGACTACTCTAGTTGTTCTTTGAAAGACACTGTTAAAAAAATTCAAAAGACAAGTCACAGACATTATTAGTCATTAGGGAAATTAAAACTAACACCACAGTAAGACACCACTAGACACTTACTTGAATGACTAAATTTCTTTTTAATGTCCCTGTCAAGAATTTGGAGCAATTGGGACTTTTATAAATGGCTGATGGGAATAAACAATGGTACAACCACTTTGGAAAACAACTGGTAGTTACTTGTATAGTTAAGGATAAACTTACTATGCAACCCAGCAAACTCATTCTATGGACTGACTCGAGAGAAAGGAAAGCTGTTATTCACACACACAAAAACTATATGTGAGTGTTTTGAGCATCTTTTTTCATAATTCATAATTGCTAAAAATGAAAAACATTCTGAATATCCTTCAACTGGTGAGTGAATAAACAAATTTTGTTTTATCTACATCATGGATACTACCCAGCAATAACAAACCGCTGTACAAAATGAATGATCCTCAAATGCTTTATGTTATGTGAAATAGGACAGACTCAAAAGATTACACACTACTGGATTTCATTGATATGACTTCATTCTGGAAAAGGCAGAACTATAAGGACAGAAAACATCTCAACAGTTTTCAGGAGCTGAGGGTGGGGGAAGTGGTTAAATTCAAAGGGGCATGTGGGAACTTGAGCTGATGGCAAAATTCAGTAGGTATATTGATTGCAGGAGTGACTATATGCATTTGTCAAATCTCATAGCACTTGCACTATGAGGGGATGTTTTACTGTACTTAAATTCTACCTCAATAAACCTGACTTGGGGAAAAAAAAAAGGATGAAGGTAAAACAAAGATATTTTCAGATCAAAGAAAATTAAGAAGATCCACTGCCAGCAAACTACTGGCACTACTCTACAAGACATGCCAAAGGAAATTCTTTAGAATGAAGATTAATAAAAGCAGCCATAAATTCAGACCCATTGGATGGAATGAAGAGCATCAGAAATACTACATATGTAAGTCGACGTAAAAACTATTTTCACTTCTTTATTCCTTTAAAATACATATATGGTTTAAAGCAAAACAAACACTGGCTTGTGAAACAGTTAAAATGTATGTAACTGTTGTGTGTATGACAACCTCAAGGTTGTGTCCAGAACAGTAAGTGGACTTGTGCAGTTCCAAGGTTTCTACGTTTTTTCATGAACTGTCAAAATACTAACTTTAGGTCATCTGTGAAAAGTTAAGGGTGAATGCTGTAATCCTCAGAGTGACCACTAAAATATAAGGCAAAGAGGTAAAAATAAAAAGCCAATATATAAATTAAAATGAAATTCTAGAAAGGAACTGGAAAGTGTGCTTGGGAAGAGAGAAGACATTGCCGTGGGGATGATCAGAGCTGGGAGGGCTTCAGAATGGCAGGGTCTGTGTGGTGGAGTTTCTGATTTGGTTGGATGGGCTGAGAATATAACCACAGAGTGAAACATGCTTTTCTTAACTGGAATGAAATAAGCAAATTTGCCCAAAGTTTAAAGATAGAAAACAATTTGAAAAAATTCCCAAGACAAAACCTAGCAAGAGTACGATTGGATGAGGCAGATCGCTCAGGATATCCTCAGTTTAGTAAATGTGTGGTTTCAAGTGTTTATTTCCAAATAGTTACAGGAAGTTCAGAATAGTCATTTGGTTAGAGGCAGACAGACTCCTTAAAGGCCAATTAGATTCCCGGGCCATAAAAGTTAATTCTCCATTGCAAGAAAAATCAAGCAAAATATTACATTATGATTCTGAATAAGAAACGCTTCTCCCTTACTTAGAATGATGGCAGCTTTGGAAAACATTCTATAGGGTTCTTTTGGACACATTCAAAGTGAGATGCTAATTCTTTAATTAGTTACTTCACTTTAAACTTCGACAGCACAGCACTGGCTTGGGCTTGGCAGTCAGGATTAGTGTGGTGGGTAGCGGTGTTTTATGCATCACCAAAGAAAGATGATGGAGGATAAGACACTGGCATTACTGGGCTAAACCTGGCAAAGAGGATTCCAGATGGGGGTCCCTGAATCCGTGAGGAAGAGATTAGCTGATGTGGAATTTCCATCCTGGGAACTGCACAAATCACAGGGGACACAGAGCCTGCTCTTGCCATTCTCTGCACCAGGGGAAAACGTGTTGGGTCAGCCTCCAAGCAGATCGCCAGGAGGCCACTTACTTGACCACTGCTCACCTAGAACAGTTTCTAGGTTTTAGAGTAACTTGAGGATGTTGTGCTGAAGGTAGAAAGGAGGTGAGAAGTGGCATACAACGGGTTACTTGAGGGGGTCATTTGAAAGTCAAATTTAATTAAAAATGTTTCATAGGAGTTCCTAGTGAAGGAGGTATCCTCAAAGGCTGAGCTGAATTCATAAAACTGAATGCAGAACATGAATGCATGGAAAGCAGAGAGCAATAAAAGAGCAAAGTCATGAAAGCAAGAATGAAAGGGAATGAGTGAATGAACGAAAGAATGGGGAAAATATTAGACTTGATGATCAGATGTCTCTTATCCTCCATTACCACTGCTTTTGTCCAAATGCTAGTCACTTATTCCCTAATAGTCTTCCAGCTACGTGTTATTCCTGTTGGTTCAACAACTTATAAATCCACCTTTCATATTCACAAGACTATAATATTCATCTCCCTGGAGCACCCACTTCTTCTAATCACCCCTTTCATCAGAATCCTTTAATTCTTTCCACCTGCATCAAGCTAGAAACTGTATGTTTGCTCTAGGGAAGTCCCTAAAATCTGATTCAGGCTGATTTCTTATGTCTTACAAAACTGCAAAATCCCTGCCATCCTGCATTTGTTCACATGATGCTCCTAAGCCACTACCTCCTCTATTTCTCTTCATCTCACACCCTGACATCCCCACTTCCATCATCTGTCCATCCTCTTCACCAACATTAACAGAGCATCTCCTGCAGGACTAGGACTATGCCTTCAAAGGAGCTCACATTCCATCCAGGTAGACTGGCCTATGTCAATTAATTATATTTCAGTGTGAGAAAGCTCTAATGATGCTGTATATCAACTATTTCAAAGGCATAGAGAAGAAAAGCATGTACTGTATGAATCAGGAAGAGTTTAACTTAGAAGGTAATAACTGATCTAGGTTTTGAAGAATGAAAAGAAGTTCAACAGGTATAAGAAAGAAGGCATTCCAGGCAAAGGAAATAGCACATGCCAAATTCCATTCTGGAACTTGAGCAGTTTCTACTAATACCATGGACCTCAGTGTTTTAGTACTTATGGTACAAAATGTGTCCTTTATAACCACAGCACATGTCTTGGGCTGCAAACTTGACCAGCCCGTTCATACACTTTCTTTGTATTCTCCCCAAACCTTAGCAAAGTGCTAAGCATTGGGCATACAGTAAAGACCACCAGATTAATTAATTAATCTGATAATCCATCAACATTTCTGTACTCAGTTTGTGTGTGTGTGTGTTCCCATAGAATTTTGTTTATGGACAATAAAATTTGGATTTCATGTAATTTTCACAAGAAATGAAGAGTTATTTTTATGATTTTTGCAAAATACTATTTTTAGA
Source organism: Sus scrofa (assembly GCF_054392235.1). Classification (NCBI taxonomy): domain Eukaryota; kingdom Metazoa; phylum Chordata; class Mammalia; order Artiodactyla; family Suidae; genus Sus; species Sus scrofa. The sequence continues at coordinate 151,063,994 of NC_139396.1, read as the reverse complement.
GCAATTTTGAATTCACAGCAAAATTGAAGACAAAAATTAGAGATTCTTCTGTATATGAACTGCCCCTCCCTCACGACCAATGTCATCCACCAGAGTCATACATTTGTTACAACTGGTGAACCTATATTAGCACATCATGACCACCCAAAGTCCATATTTTACACTACAGTTTGCTCTTGGTGTTGTACACTCTAGATGTTGGACAAATGTTTAGTAACATGTATCAGTCCTTATGGTATCATACAGAGAATTTTCACTGCCCTAAAAATCCTCTGTGTTCCGCCTGTTCAATTCCCTCCATGCACACACGCACACACACTTCTTAGCTTTTATATGCAAAGGAAGAAACTAATGTTATTGACCATTGACTGTATGCTAGGCTGAGTGTTACTAGCTTTACACATGTTCCCTCACTTAGAAATTAATCAGGCAATGGGATGTTTTTGGAAGACGAAGGTATTAGGGAAAGGAAGAATAACATAGACCTCAACGCAGCAATCCAGGGATGACTGAAGATGCCTCTGATGGGATTTAATCACTCACTAGGTACAGAGAGGGATGGAGAGGGAAGACACATTTTGCTACTGAAGGCTCCCTTTTCATTAGCTCCCACCTGGTACACATCTCAATGGATAGTAATGATGCTACACTTTGTCAGCTGCACTATGTTGGGTTTTATCAGGAACTGTACTTGAAAGGGGCAGTGTGTGACAGTGGGAAGGGCAGAAGCTTCAGAATCCAGGGAATCTTCCCTACTTTGCTTTGCATGTTACTACCTCTGTGACATTAGGCACGTTTCTTCAACTCTTGAAGCCTTAATTTCCTTGTTTGTCTTGTAGGTTTACATGATATTAGTTGCAAAACCCCTAGCACCCAGATATGTTCAATAAGCCTTCCTCTCCCATCTTCCTATGTACAACCTATTGGCCCTGAATTTGAGAGTGTCGGACCTAACAAATAAAGAAAAGGTACTTTTCTTTGGCAACATCTTATAGAAATTTTGTTTCCTCAAACGTCAACTCTTGCCAGTGTCATAGTGTTGATTGTTCAACATAATCTTGCAAGGCTAACATTGCCTAGAGATGCTTCAATTTTACACATTAAAACCTGAATCCAGATAGAGAAACTCTCACACAATTCCTAGAGTCCAGAAGTCTCTTATTTCTATTATTTTGCATAAGACACTTGGACTACTTTTTCTTCAGTGCAGAAAATGGAGCATTTTGTACAGACAGAAATAACTTTTCTCTTTCTCAGTTTCAGCAAGAAGCACATTTATCATTTGTACCACAAAGCCGTATTCACTTTTTCCAACCGAGAAGTATTTAAGGGATTTCATTATATTTGGGGAAATTTTCATCAATCAGAGATTTAGCAGCTACCAAAAAAGACCTCCACAATTCATCTTTCATAACATGAGTATAACTTCTAATCTCTACACTAAGGATAAAAATTACTAAATATAAGGAAAAATGATTCATAAACTATAATATTTCTTGGCAAGAAAAAACTGCTTTATGATTTTTAAGATGTTTGAAAATTTAAATGAAACTTAGCTGTTTGAAATTAGTGCCAGATGCAACACAACTCAAACACAATTCACTAGCTGCATCACATTCACTATGATTTAGTAAAAGATATTCAATAATTCTATATTTCATAGAAATCTCACAAATACAAGTATTTCATTCACAAAATGCATGGTTTGGCAGGTTTCCAGGGCAGGAATTTGCTGGAGGGAAGGCAAATTTATTGATTAAAATAAATCAAATGACTGACATTTCCTCCAGAAAACTGGCAAAAATCATAATATCCAGAGACTGAAAGTTTTATAACCAAAACCAGAAGAAAAGTCTGAGCTATCTATACTTATTATAGAAATACTATATCATAAACAATTAGGTATTTGAGAATTTTCAAATTAACATTGAGAGGATTTTAAAATAGCTATTTTTGGAATAGGACTTTTCAGAAAACTTTGAGGTTGAAATCTAGTGGGAGTAAGTCTTTGGAGGACTTATACTTCGAATCCCCCTCTATCCTTTGCACATTATATGCTGTAAACAATGAGCATTCTTTGGTGGAACACATACAGAAACAATCCAGATAGTTCTAAAGCAGGCCAACAATATTTCCTTCCTATCCATATCTCATTCTTACTCCTTTGAGCTCTCTTTCCCCATTTTGGTTACACTTCCACCATCAGAATTTGTTATGGACTGAATGTCTGGGTACCCCTAAAATTCATACATTGAAATCCTAACTTCCAGGGCAGCTGTATTTGGAGATGGGGCCCTCAGGCAATTAATTAAGGTTACATGTGGTCATAAGGGCAGGTCTCTGAGCCAGCATGATTAGAGTCCTTTTATGAAGAAACACCAGATACCCGTTCCTTTTTCTCTCCCCCTCCTTACGCAAATGCACAGAGATCTCAGGAGCACACAGCAAGATGACTGCTGCCTACAAGCCAAGAGAAGAGGCCTCAGAATGAGACCTCTTTGCCAGTGCCTTGATCTTAGCCATCCCAACCTCCAGAATTGTAAGAAATAAAAATTTTTGTTGTTTAAGCTACTTAGTCTGTGGCATTTCATTATGCAGCTCAAGTCAGCAACTGAGAGGCTCAATGTAACCAGCACAACAGCATTTTCGTGCACATCTTCCTTAACTTTTCACAGATTTGGATTCAGGGAAAACATTAGTGAGAGGCTGAGTACCTTTGGCCAGGAGAGTTTCATGCAGATCTGTGAATCACTCAGCCCAGATTCCATTCTAGAATCAGGGGATGTGAGAGTGAGAAAGGACCTTCACAACCTAAGCTTGTCAGTTCGGGTTCTGCTATGACTCTGGGGTCATCAACTACTCCATACACCTGCCACATCAATGGGGGTGAGGTGTGTAGAGAGTTAAATAATAAACATGTGTTTACACTACATCGTGCTATGTTATTGAGTGCATATACAAAAGTTTTACACATTTTTAGGATATTTCTAAAAAAGGCATTATTCACAATGTTAAGGACAATAACAACAAATGGCTGAAAGACTAAAAATTACTGTAGGTAATGGCTTAAGGAGTTCATGTGCATTTTGTTATATAATCGTCACAGCATTAGCAAATAGGAACGTATTCTTATTTTTACAGAATGTTTTTTTCAGAAAATGGCAGCATTCTAAAACAGCTCCATCACGGTCATATTATTTTCTTACTAGAGCTTTTCTTCCCCTTGCTTATTTTCTACGCTTCCCCCTCCCCAAGCCCCTTCTCAGAGCCTCAACCAGTGGCTCCCACGGAAAAGGAGCTCAAAGAGCTTTTGGCCAAGGGCACACTGCTGGTCAGTGAAGCAGCCGCCACGAGAGCAGGAGTTGGGACCCTTTAGCTCTAAATAGAGGCTGGCAGGGTGCCTGCTCCATAAATATGTGCAGAAAAGCGGGGGAAACGGCAAGAGAGCGAGGGGGAAAGGACGAATGAATGGAAACGTTCCCAGAAATGTCTAGAGAGCTTCCGCAGTGACTCTCCCTCCTTGGGCAATGAACTCTGTTCAACCAGCTCTTTCCTCACCTGAGAGCGCCGGAGTACGGCAGGGGATGGAGAAAGAACAAAGTCTTTTAAAAGTCCATAATAAAGGAGAAAACGGCGAGAGAAAAGCGGGTAGAGAAGGAGAAAGGAAAAAACTGCTCATTTCTTACGGATTTAATAGCAGAGTGGAGCTCGGCCGGTTGCCATGGCGACCGCAGGCCAGAATGGCCCCAGCCCATTGGCTGATATGCCGGAGCCAATGAGAAAGCGCGTTGTTGGTGGGTCTTAAGATGGCTGACGGGCGGCCGGCTCCGGACCGGTGAGTACGGCTGAGTGCGGGGCTGGGTCCCGGCCGGCGCAGGCTCCGGTGAGACGGGTCTGGGAAGGCAGGGTGCGGGGACTTGGGGGGCCAGCGCGAGCGGTCTCATAGCATCTCCGCTGGGCCCGCGGGAGCGTCGGCGGAGCTGGCTTCCGCTTTGCTCAGACCGGGCGTCGGAGCGCCTTCCCCAGCCTGTTGGTCGGAAAGGGGTTCTCCTTCCTACCCCAGCCAGAGTGAGAGTAAGGAGGCTTTCGCTCCGGGAAACCGGCTCCTGTTTACAGTCGCTGTACCCGGGAAAGAGCTGCAGTTAATGGGAGTGTCAGCAAGCTAGACATCCTACATCAGAATCTGCGGCGCTTAGCGCTTAGTTCTGGGCCGGGAGGGGACTCTTCCCGTTTTGGGGATCGGAGTGTGGCGCTGCTGCCGGCGAGCCTGCAGAGGACCGGGTTGTGCAGCCAAGCAAGAAAAGTGTACCTTTCTAGAGCCACCCTCTCTCTGTCTTGAACCGTGTAAGTATTCTCACAGCTGCAACCGATTTAAAATGAGCCTCGAAATGTTATTGGTTACCTGTAAATCTTTCCATGTAGGGTCTTGAGTCTGGGAAAGAGTTTTCTAGCCCTTGGCTAAACAAAACACCCTCTTTAATTAAAACATGTCCATACATGCAGAATCCTGCTAAATAAACGGTTTATCTGGGTAATCAGATTGATAACTTAAATCTGAAGTGTGGCCTCTGATTCAGTTGTTCTTTCTCTACCTTTTTGAGAAATGGGAACACATTTATTTCATAAACGTGAATAGGACATTAATGTTGCATTACATTAATGTTACATTACATTAATGTTGATAGTAACATGCTTAAAAGTATTTTAATTAAGTACCTAATTCACAATCACAGAAAGTGATTATTGTGTAAATTATTTAAAACAATCTTCAGATTGGTGGGTGATGATTTATGTTTGTCATACAAGGAAGATTAAATTCAGATGGGGCAAGATTCAGGTTTCTCTGATTAGTTCTAATTGAATACAAAATATGGGAAATAAGACAGCTTCCTTTGGTAATAATGGAATTGAAATTCTGGAGTGTTAGAAGCTGGAGACATTTACCCAATAAACTGCTCAGATTGGGTTTTGGTTATAAACAGTTGTCAGGTCTTCCAGAAAATGTGACATTATTACAATACAAGACCTCTGAATGTGACTTTGATGTATGCAGTTTAGTATAGCATTTTATGTAGCTTTTAAAAAGTGAGAAAAAAATTCTTCTTAATCAAATTTTATCAGATTATAGGCTGGGGACCTTCTTCAGCCTCACCCTCAAATCTTTGTCTCTAAGAATGTATTACTATTTAAACTCTGCCCTCTTTAGAGTTTTGAACCTGTAGAGTTCTATTTCTCTAAAATAAATGGATCGCAGTGTATCAGGTGAGTCAGTTACCTCATTTGTAAAAGGGGTTTAGCTAATAATTCCTAGTGGAAGGGTCATTGTGAGGATTAAGGGTAAAACTGCCTGTCACATTGTTTGTATGCCCTGTACAGCAATGACCTCCTTTGTTTTCTTGCTGGTTTTGTTTCTTGTGTCATATTTGGGGTTTCCTGCCCTTTCTTCAGAGCATCTTTAAGGTGTTCTCTCTGAAGTGCAGAGTCCGACTGAAAACTAGCAGGCTTGGCTGTGGTGGCTTGGTTAGGAGAGAAACCTTACCTTTTAGAGTGCTGGGGTTTAAGCAGTGTTGTGTCTGACTGAGAGAGAATGGAGTGTTACAGCAGAGAATGAGGTGATTCTGGGCATCTGGACACATATCACATTGAGGTCCATAGAGAAATGTTTTCGAGCCACAGGGCAGCCCAGATCTGATGAAACCCTTCATGTTAGAGCTTAAAAATGAAGACCCAGACAAATGCAGTGCTTGCCCTCAGTTACGTTGTTCAGGACTAGAAACCCATCTTCTGACCTTAAAAACAGTGTGTTTTTCCCCCACTGTACCCCTGGTTCCAAGTCCTTTCATAGCCTAGAGCCTTTTTCATTATAATTTGATATTCTCCATGGATCTGTATGTAAGGGTGTCTATTATAAGACATGTTATGTCTGCTATTACTATATCTGTAAGTGTGTCTACTATACTCTAGTCAATAGTTTTTGTTTTGCTTTTTTTTTTTTTTTTTTTGAAGAAAATCACGTTTATAGCTACCAGTCAGAGCCTCTGATAAATGACTGTATGGTGAAGAATAATGTTTCATTGACTTTAAGTCTCCTGACCTAAAGGTGGACAGTATTGTCTGAGGGAAAATAAAATATATTGGGCTTTCTGAATATTGAAATTACCTTAGAGACCTCCATTACCTTCTTCACAAAACTATGGAAAAACCTTGGGTAAGGAACTGATGAGCTGTGTCATGCTCTAGATGTGTTGCATCTGCCCAGGTGTGCTGGGTTTCAAGGGCAAAAGAAAGTCCAGCCATTCAGACTAGGATAACATGTAAATATTTTTTGTTCATTATAAATCATGTCAGCCCCGGTCTAAAGATATTTTCTGTGAAGTATACACAGGATTTTTCTGTAGAATACTTGTGGAATGGGAAAAATCTTCTCTGCAGAGCTATAGAATGTATAAATTGAAGAAGCCGATATTCAAATCCGTAGAGAAAAAAGAGATTCTGAATTATTCACATCATCTTTGGAGCTAAAATGGTTAAATTAAAAATATTTGACTTGGCAGGCTAAAGCCATGAAAGCTTATATATTAATACATGGGCTGTTATATGGACCTAGCTCTAATCTACAATAAAAAACTTAGGTTTCTTGTTCTCTGGTATACCATGTCTCTTGAGATTGGCTGAGTCATTTCCACATTTGAAGGGTAATTTGGAGTGATCCGCTTTAAAATAAAAGAATATACTCTGAAAGGCATGGGGGGAGAGACACTTTGAAAAACTAGAGAATCATAATCCAGAGTCACCCAAACAAAAGTTACAAGAGGCCTAACATAGGACCAGCTGGAACCATGATACAATTGGAAATGTATGAATGCACGTAGATGCCGTGACTAGGAAGACAGTGTTTTCCAATGTAAGCGCAAAACAAGTCACAAAGTAGCCACTCCATATTAGCTGATTTACAATCAAGCTGCTGCTCAGGTGGGCAGCTTCACTTCGCAGACTGCTCAGTGAATTATGTGTTTGTCACTGGCCACCGAGTTGCCCTGGTATTTGTGTGTGTGTGTGTCTGGGTGACTGTGTGTATAGGTCTTATGGTCACAGGAGAGTGGCATATCCACTCTAAAGATGTTTAAGAATTAAGTTCAGAAACAGCTTATTTGAATTTTGCCTCGTATGGATTTGGATATAGAGTCCACCTTTTAAAAGTTATTTTAATTCCCCCCCTTACCCCTCTTTGGGCACACAGAAATTATCATGCTGGCAATGGCATCCTGAGGACAGTTCTTAATGCTACACCAGCAAGTACTAAAAATAGATGATTTTGAGAAAATCCAAAAGTGATCAGAAATGATTGTGGACTGATGAGAAAGACATGCCCCACGGCAACTGAGACCACTTTCCAAGGTGAAGCCCATTTGGGTGCCCAGGGCATAGACTCACCCTGCAGAGATGCGGAAGCGGTGGTCCAGCTCCTGTCTGAGAGACACATGCCCTTTGAGCAGCCACAGCTGAGGTCTGGGCTGATTGGTACTTGGCTCCTGATGGGCAGAAGCTTGCCATTTGTATAGAACATTCGTTCCATGAGGTTAGGCATTTTTTCTGTCTTGTATACTGCTGTTCCTATGTCTTGAAAGGTGCCTGGCCCACAGTGGGCAGGCAAAGGATGTTGTGGACGGGAAAAAGAAACAGTGGCTTCAAACATAGAACCCCAATTATGCCAAGAAAGCAATCTCTGAAACTTGTTACTATCCTTAAGTCCCGGAATGGCTAGTGAGCCTGAAGGTGTATTATATGCCAGTGGCCAAGTCACGATGGAACTTCTTATCACTCCCCTCCTCCCTGCTTCACAGAACAGTAGAGATATTTTTATTGAAAGCAGAATATCTGTTTTTCAGTACTGGCACATTTAACACAATGTCTCAGGTGCTAACAGGGTATCTGGAGATTACCTCCATTCCAACTTTTAAAGTCCTCAGGCCAGATTTAGGGATGGACCCAGGTTCTATGGGGCTTCGAGCTTATGTAATTTGAGGTCTCCTCTTAAAAAAAAGGGGGGGGGGATACAGATTCTAAATAGAAAATTAGGTCTAGTGCTTGGGAAGGACCTGTGCAAAGGAAGAACCTTGAAGCTTAGGATTCATTATCTTCCTGGTAGTTTGCTTCTGGTTTTGTTGTTCATTCAGAAAAGCAGACACCAACATTTTTTATAGAAACTTTGTGTCAGACTGGAAATCAGGGAAATAAGTGATCTGCATCAATTGCTAAGCGAAAAGCACCTCAAACATTAGAAACTTCAGCACTACCATGTGGACACTGCCACCCATAATAGAAACGATAAAAATGCAGTACACAGCCACAGAAATAATAATGGCAAAAAACAGTGTTGATTGAGTCCCCAAACCTCCTAAACACTGTATTGAATGTTTCAATGGCTTATTTCATTCTCAGCATAACCCCGTGTGCAGTGTAATTATCCCTGTATTACACATGGAAAAACTGAGGGTCAGAGGTGTTGAGAACGATTTCCTCCTACCACTACTGTGTGGTTGAGTCAGGAGTACAGCTGGAGCAGTTAGATGTCAGAGCCCTTCCTCTTAAAATGCCAGGAGAACGTTTTGTTGAGGATGTTTCAGAAAGCCAGCAATGATGAGGCTGAACCCAAACTGAGAGAAGTAAGATCTGCTTTCTTGGACCTGGGAGGAGCTCCTTAAAAGTTATCAGGAATCAATTTTTTTTTTTTTTTTCAGAGTAAGGCAGAATACCTTGATGCCTTGTCTCAGAGATAATGCTGGTGGTTTTCTTACTAGATTAACACAAGAGGGGGCAGACAACTCAGCGGAAAAGCTTTCCATCCTTCCATGTTATTCCTGTAAGTTGATAGTAAATCATAAGCAGTACAACCAGCTTCTCTCTCTCAGGCATCTTTTGAATGAACTGGTTTGGGCTCATTATATATGCTAAAGTAAGCTGTGCCTTGGAGAGTAATAGTGAAAATGCGCTTAGTTATCATCATAATTTTAGCAAATCAACCTCAATTTTTAAAAATAATTTTTAGTCGATTTAACAATAGCTAATGATTCTCTCTACCACTGGGCTGAATAACAAATGAGAAAAACTACCCTGACCCTTTAACTTGTTTCCCAAATGCAGTTGTTATTTTAAAGCTATATGTTTTTGTTAAATTGTTAGGATTATACTCTATTTATTATTATTTTAGCAAGCAGTATAAAATGTAAAACTAGGACATTCCTTTTGCCACTATACTTTTTTCAAACTATTTGCGCAGCTTAAAACTTTTCCTTTGAATAGTTGTTTTCCTTGTCCTTAGACAGTAAGTCCCTTGAAGTTTTATACATTCAAATACAGGTGAAACATCTAATTTTATTTTCTTCTCTAATTGTTATAGCTTGCAATATAGTATTATAGTTCTTAAATTGCCTACAGTCTGTATTGTTAGGCTCTCAACATTCTTGAGTAAGGAATACTTTTACTGAATTTCCTCTTTTTTTGGACAAAATTATCAAAATTTTAGAGAATCAAGGTTCTGTTGTCAAGTCATTCATCTGTAAATGTGTCTTATAACAAACTTGCTTAAACTACACTTCTTAAAAATTTATACAAACTATAGATTTAAATTATTTTATTATGGCAGATACATCCCACTTTATACCAATTAAAAAAAATTTAGATGGACTCTTCCCAAAACATTGATATAATTATTAGATTCCTGGGGTATCTTTTAAGGGATTGAAAAGTCTTTTCATGTTTGCTTTCTATGTCTTAAGTCACTTTTTTCCCTGTAGAAGAAAAGATGTGGAGTGGGCTGCTCCCTCCCGGCCTAAATGAAAGTGATGTTGAGTTGGATTCTGACGATGATGAAGCCACATTAGAGAGCTCTGGACTTAACTTACAGGAAGGGAAAGAAGATGGGACCATTACAGAAACAGAGATCTCAGATATCCCTACAAATGGACCAAAAACTGAAGCAGAGGCAAATGTAAATGCGTACGAAGAGTGTCCTTCTGGAATTCCCTTAAATATGTGGAATGTACGTTTTCTCTGATGTGTTCTTGTTAAAGTCTCTGCGTGTGTATTTGTACACGGTCCTGTGTGTGTCTCTGTCATGGTCAGAATGTACATGTTTTTGGGAGGTAAGATTGTTTTATTACTCTGCGGCTCTGTAGCCAACCCACTGGCCACTCAGAAACGTGTGTTCATTTTTGTTTTGTTTTTCATGAAAAGGGGAAGGAAAAAAAAAAACCGTTTCGTTGGAGTAGCTACTTTGCCTAACATGATACACGAGGAGTTTCACTCTTAGTCTCTTTGTTGTCTGTGAGTCATTGACTTTTGCCCTTAGATTTTCAGATCGATTTATTTGGAAATAAATGAAGTTAAAAACTCAGGTTGCGAAAGTCTCAGACAATAGAATATTTCAAGAACTGAACTACCTCCATTAAATTTTATTTTTATAAATATTAGAATATAGTTTTTTATTAGTTAACCTGTGTTATTTTTTAAATGTGTGCTTTGCCTCAAAACATATTTACTTCTCTTTGGTTTTTTTTTTTTTACTTTTATATAGAAATTTCAAGAACTGCATAAAAAACATTCTGAACAGAAAACCTCAAATTCAACAATCAGAAGGAAAAAAAGAAAACGCTCCAGAAAAGGTGTTTTGTTTTAATTCAGGTTAATTGTCACTAGTATTAATGTTAAATTTGACCAATTGAGCTCAGCAATTTTTAATAAGACATATTTTTGAAATGATCAAATACTCAGGTATTGACACTTTGTGAATTCTTTTCAGATAAATTGAAGAATGAAGAAGACTCTCATAAGTAAGTAGGATTTAAAATATCTGTCAGAATTCTGGGTTATATTGGAGAGTTTGTGTGTGCAGTTGAACTTCCTACCTCTGAAATGTCAGAACTAGTCGACATAATATAATTATAGTAACCAATTAAAAGCATGCAAAAATGAGTACAGTTTGTGTTAAACATAAATCATTGTCTGTCTTCTTACAGTGAACAGTCCAAAAGTGAAACCCAGTGGAAGGAACTCACCCAGTATTTTGGAGTCAATGATAGGTTTGACCCCCCTGTTAAAAAGAAAAAAGTTGAAAAGGTACGATCTTTCTTATTGCATCTTAGATTAGCCAGAGGGAAATGTTTATAACTAGCCTTGCCTAAGTTATTTCTCCTCATTAATTTATTTAGTGAAAAAGATGACAGATAAACAGATAAATATCTAGTTACAGATCATCAGAAAAACTGTTAGGAAGGCAATAAACAAGATATTGTTAAGAAATTGAAAGGGAGGCCCCTGGAGTTCCTGTTGTGGCTCAGTGGTAACGAACCCAACTAAGATCCAGGAGGATGCAGGTTTGATCCCTGGCCTCACTTAGTGGGTTAAGTTCCAGAGTTGCTGTGAGCTGTAGTGTAGGTTGCAGACGTGGCTCAGATCCTGTGTTATTCTGGGTGTGGTATAGGCCAGTGACTGTAGCTCCTGATTCGACCCCTAGCCTAGGAGATTCCATATGCCACGGTTGTAGCCTAAAAAGCAAAAATAGGGAGTTCCCATCGTGGTGCAGTGGTTAATGAATCCGACTAGGAACCATGAGGTTGCGGGTTTGATCCCTGGCCTTGCTCAGTGGGTTAACGATCCGGCGTTGCTGTGAGCTGTGGTGTGGGTCGCAGACGCGGCTCGGATCGCACGTTGCTGTGGCTCTGGCATAGGCCGGTGGCTACAGCTCTGATTGGACCCCTAGCCTGGGAACCTTCATATGCCGCGGGAGCGGCCCAAGAAATGACAAAAAACAAAACAAAAAAACTTCTCTTTAAAAAAATAAATAAATAAATAAAAATAAAAAATAAGAAGCAAAAGTAACATTAAATAAAAAATAAAATGGAGGCCCCACTTTACCTGAGCGGTCAGGGAAGGCTTTCTTAGAAGACATGGTCTCACTAAGACCAAAGAATGGGAGGGAACCATCTATAGGCAGAATCCTGGTATAAAGGCAATAACCTGGGTAAAGGTCCTGGGGAGGAAGAGCCACTGGAAACGTTAGAATAACTGGAAGGTCAGCCTGGCTGGAACAGAGACAGCGAAGAGGAGGGTGGGTAACCCCGAAGAGATGGGAGAGGCAGGCAGGCCGGGATCAGACTGGGTAGGCCCTTAAAGGACACAAGGAGGAATTGGGTTTTAGTCACGCTGCAATTGAGAGTCACTCAAGAGTTTTAAGGGAGTGACACGAACTAAGTTATGTTTAAAAAGATCTCATCTTCTATGGAGGATAGACCTTGGGCCAGCAAAAGTGGTCGAGAAGAGAACAGTTAAGAGATGCTTCTAGACATGAAATGATGGTGGGTTGAACAAGAATGGTGCTGCTGAAAATGGAAGAGTGAGTGGATTTGAGGTATACTGCAGAATTAGCAGTATTTGCTTCTGGATTGCTTATGAAGTGGTGGGGAGATGTGGGATTATGAGGATGGGGAGAGAACCATTTAAGGTTTTAACATAAGCAGTGGTGTGAATATCACGTTAATTACAAAGGCAGGAAAGCTTTGGATGGGAAAGGATTTAGAGTGGGGCCTATCCAAAGTTCATCTGTGGATCTGGGTAATATCAGGAAGCAAGAATAGAGTCGTAGACTGTTGGTAAAATGAGGCAAGAGCTTGGAGGAGAGTCTAGCTTGAGACACAGGTTTGGGAGTTGTCGGTCTGAGGAGGGCATTAGTGTTTCTTAGAGGCTTGAGTGAGTGAGTAACTGACATATTCACATAGGGGGATGTTGACAGACTCCAGGAGCATGAAAGTTGAGCTCTGGGCCATAGGGGTAGAGGCTCGGAGGCCTGCTGGTCAAAGGCCAAGTGTTGATATCCTGCACGTAGAGATAGGATCATTGCCGTGTGTACGTAGAGGTCTTCGCCATTTTCTGGTTAATCAGTGTTTCTTGTGAAATACCTCTGACTGTAAACCCATCATTGGGTGGTATTACCTCATTGAAGGCACATGCACTAAGGCACTGACAGATTTTTGCATGTGAACCTTTTGATTCCAACTTTGCCAAGAAATCTTATCACCAGGTCCCTAGAACATGGGGGAATTGGAACCAAGATCATTTGCTGCTGTGAATAGTTACAGCTACTAAGCACTTTCCTTTTTACAGCTGTTCAAGTGAGGGCCAAAATGCTAAATTTCTTACAAAAGAAGATCCCTAGTAGAGGTGAAACTAAAACCCAGGCTTTATTATATCATTCTGAGGTCTCTAGCTCCCTGGCTGGTAAGCACTTTAAAATGTGATTGACATGCTCTTGACCCTTGTGACTCTGGGAGGCTGGGAGGCGGGATCTCGAGAAGGGGATGTTCGTGGCTGTACCGGACCTGTTGTTAAGGCAGGAGGGAGGATGCTACGCTGACACCAGTGGTGCACAGGCCCTCTCTGGTCCACCTGCTTTAGAGTCCCAGTTGCTGACTAGCTTGTTCTTTTGAAGGAAGGAATGGTCAAAGATTGGTTTTCGTAGGAAATAGTCTTAAAGTTTTACTCGTGTATTAGGCAGTCTTTGATATTCAGTTGTTTACAATGTTATTGTTTCCCTGCATGTATGAAATTGTACCTTGATACTGGTGAGATATGGCTGATTTATTCTTGGCTCTATATTTGGAATTTGTGAAGAGGAATTTTAGTAAGGGGTACTAAGACTCCTTGTGCAAAAATTTTTGAACAACTGCGCCTTAGGAGCTAGTATTCCGTTTCCCATTGTAAATTACTTGTGTGCTAGAAGAACAGTATAAGTCAAACACCATTTAAAAAGGAGATTTTTAAAGCGTAAGGGAAGACCACTGTAAATCCTTTCATAATCACTCATTGATCTGTTTTGTGAGTTTGGATGTTCTTAACGTAGGCATTCCTATGTATGAATGACATCGGGTTGAGAAAGTCATGGCATCTCCTACACAAGGAAGCTGATGGAGCCTGATGCTGGCCAGGCTAGCATCTGTCCAGGATGTTGCCAGCACTTAATATTCTGTAAATAAGTGTAAGCATCAGAGGAAAGGAAGAATTTGGTGAAGCCACATTATTTCATGTTTTCGTAATAGTTGAGCATAATTACATGCCAGCAGGTTCACACTCCTTGTTTGGTTTGGAATTACTCTTTTCCATGCACCCTTTTTGCTGTCATGCTAAGGTCTCCACCATGAATCCAGTGGAGTAACTAGACATTAAAAATGTTCCCATTGGCAGCGCCAAGGTGAAAGCTAAGAATAAATGTTAAGTCCACCAGGTAATAGCTGCTGCCTAGGAAGTCTAGAGAGGATAATGAAAATCTGTGATTTGGACAAAACTAGCGTGGATTTCTAGTCCGTTATTTTATTTCTCTGGAGAAGAGGATCTGTTACCATATCTCAGAGATCCTTGCTAGTCTGTATTCACTCAGTCACTCAACTTGCAAGAATGGTAAAACAAAGCAAACTTCTTAATCTCCTGTCTATCTTGTAGTCTTTTTTCTTTTTTCCCCTTTTTTTGGAAGACTGCTAAGATGAAACCGTTGCTCAAGCAAGGATGTGTATTTACAGCACTGCTGTCACCTGCTTCCCTGACAGTGCAGAGAGGCTTAATTTTTAAGATGTGATCTTCCTAATATCCAAAGCTGTTTTAAAGTGTTCTTTGTATTAAATACAGCTATAATTGTGTTTCTGGCAGCAGTTCTGGCACCCACCAATACTTCTGTAATCATAACATAATTATTTTGAATCTATGGGGGAATTTCTTTAGAATAAATTTTACTCATTAATTTCGTTATAGATGCCTTAAATATTCTTTAGTTGAATCAGTTTGATTAGTTCCCCAGTCATTTTTTGGAAGTAGTTTTAGATCTCCTTAAGGGATACTTTTTGGCAAGATAAACCAGAGGTAATTTAATCATTTGTGGAGTAATTGTACAATGTCTTTGATAATTTATTTTTTTAGTTGTTTATGAGAGGAAACTGCTATTAGATAGGGTGGTTTTTTCTAAATTTATATTTTTAGCGGAATACTTGAATCTGACCTCAGACTTCAATACAGAGATCACAGGCTGGCTGCCTCAAGTGGGCGGGTTCAGGGTGGGTGGTGGGGGAGGTGTGGAGGTGCCTGATGTTCCCTTGGGATCAGTTACAAAATGTTCCCTCTTGATCTTTATGTGATCCTTATTGGGTGGGTAGTAGGGCCAATATTCTTCTCATAATATAGACGAAGAAACTGAAGCCCAGCATGATTTGTCTGAGAATACAAACAAGGTGAAAAGGAAAATGAGATTTTTTTCTTTTTTTTACCATTTTCTTTCTTTTTTCTTTTTTTTCCCTATTTAAAAAATAAATAAATAAAATGAGATTTTAACCCGAGTCATTTGATCCCAAATCTAGATTTTTCTGAAGTAATAATCCAACTTAGTTTTTACTTACCTGATTCAAATAATTTAAGCAGAGGTGTGGTTTATATGTAAAAGTAACAATTAATTCTTAATTCTTTTTTTTTTCTTCCTCCTTTATGGAGGGATTACCAAATTTTTTCCTCTAGATATTTAGGTCTCATCATAAAATAGAAAACTTGAGTGGAAAATTTGTATTAAGATTTGTATTCAATTAAAAATTTTGAATATATTATCTGAGTAAATATTTAGTAGCAAAAGTTCTGTAGAAATATGTCGTGGTACAGTTTGACTTAAAGAGTTTCAATCAGAATGTTAAAAGGTTTAAGCACACACACATATAGATGCTTAGCTCTTCATGTGAAACCTAGTCCCCGTTAATGTCTCAGATATTTACAGTACTTCCTTCTCGGCGACATTTGCAACAAAACTGTGACTTACAGGTTACTCGTTGACTCATGGGAACCTGCCAGATCTTGGCCTTAAATGATTTTCTATCTGTGACCGAATTGCCATCCCTGTTTGTCTGTCCTGAGATTTATCTTCAGTTAAATTCTGATTCCTGCCACAAGACATCTTAGGAGCACAGTGAGTCCCTGCAGAATAGCAGTAGGGTTTCTGTGCCTCCTGCCACTGCTGTGCTATGAAAGATGCCCCAGGTAATTCCCATAGAGGTTACTCTGGGGGCCAACCTAAGACCTTTAAAAAGCCTTAATACTCAGATCTTATTTCATGAGACTACTTGACTGACTCAAAGTTGCGATCTTGGGTCTCATACTTGGTTCTGAGCCCTTGACAAACTATAATGAGGTCTGTAGTTACACGGCTATATTATATAGCTAAACTTTCTCTTTAATGGTATCCTGGTGGTTAGGTATAATATGAATAACTTATTTATTGACTACTACATCCTAAAAACTTTTTTTTAATTCTTTTTCAAAAAATGGTATTATTCTCATTTTACAGGTGGGATAACTGCCACCTATAGAGGTTTAGGAACTCACCCAGGGTTTCTTGGCTAGTAAGTAGAGGAGCTGGAATTTGAACCCAGGTCTCATCTTAACGACCCTGTTCTTTGTAAACTCTACTTTAACTTTTGGTCTCAAGGCTATGGGTATCTTTTACCTAAGGCTTTTTTTTTTTTTTTTTTTTTTTTTTTAACTAAGGTAAGCTTTTTGAAAATATTTGGAATGGTAATATTGGGTTTGGGTATGCATATGAAACCAGAAATTTTTCAGAGCCAAAAGGAACTATTTTATTTTACTTAAATTAAAAAAAAAAAAAGCTTAAAGGAAAAGAGAAAAGGAGAAAAAAACAGTCATATTTAGTAAAACTGTTGAAATTAAAAAAAAACTTTCAAAAGAGCTAAAAACAAAGTTGAACATGTTGGTGGAATTCTGGATTTTATCTCTAGGAGAGAATTTTGGACACCCAAGCCAATTCTCTCATTTTCTTTAAGGAAACTGAGGCTTATGAGTTGAGTACCTTGTTTACCCAGAGCTGTGACCACATTTTCTGACTTCTAGTCCAGGGCTCTTTCCATGATATTAGAGGCTGCTCTGGATGGCTGGGGGAATGGGAGTTAGTTGATGGTGGAGAGAGAGATTTGTACTTTTAGCTGATGTATTTGTAAGTGAAAGTTAAAATACCTATAAGCTCAGCAGTACATGTAAGTTTCCAGAAGAGGGGAATGTTTTGTTTTCTTTTTTTGTGATATTAACTGAAAGCTATGGCTCCATGGTAACCACCAAAGGGAATCTGGTCCATGCCAGTGGATGGCAGGAAAACGACGTGATAAGCACACCACTGGTTTATTCATGGGCATTGGTGGTCAGAGTAGATCTCTGTTATTCTGGTAGGTCCTGGAGTAAAGGGGTACAGCATGCAGATCTTCAGTAATCTCAGGAGGCCTAGGTAATTAGAGGGCAGTGAACAGAGCCATTATATGAAACAAGCAGGGCAGAGTGGATGCTGTCGGTGACTGGGTTGCTGAGCTGAAAGTGCTAGAGGGAGACAGGGTTCAGGGAGGGCACAAGGTGGGGAGTGGTGGGGGCTGGGCATAGGGGAGGGTGGTAGGGTCATCGGTGTGTAGGGAGGAGGGAACCTGCAGAGACAGAGAAGGTAACATGAAACTTACGAGGACAGTTAGGATTTTTCAAAGAGAAACACACCCAGAGGCACCGGGAGTATGAAGAGACTGGTAAATGTGGCCAGAGAACAGGAAGTATAGCCTTGCCCAAGATGGGGCTAAGAGAGCCTTTGGGGACCCGACTGTGAAGGGATTTGGGTGCTATTCAAAAGGAGCAAAGAAGCCGAGTGTTTGAAGCTGAGTAATGACGTATTATCTCCTTTAGAGAGACAGAAGATGCTTTGAAGAGGGTTATAATCTTACAGACAAGAGATGATGAGGCCCTGAAGGGAGACCCGAGAGACACAAGCAGAGTTCAAATAAGAGCAAAGGATGGGAGGCGTTGAGGGTGACTGAGGATTCTACCCCGGGTGACTGAGTGGGTGGTCAGCTCCGAAGGAGAGGCAGGGCAGGAAGTGATGAGCTCGATTTAAGAGACGTAATAAAGGTTGAAGCCCCTACCTCTGCATGGCCTTCAATATGAAGACAACTAGCAAGTTGCTGGAGATGTAGATCTTGGTAGAGTTGAGAGGGCTGATGTTTTGAACTATTTAGAGATACAGAGCAGCTTTATAAGAAATAATCGAAGCCCTAGAATTGAGTATATTATTAAGGGGAGGGAAGAGTAAGAAGAAAAAGGGGTCAGTCACAGAACCTTGAGGACTTCTATAATTAAGGAGCAAGAAGAGAAGATAAGGGGCATCAGAGGAGATGTAAGTTGAATATTTGGGAGTTCCCATCGTGGCTTAGCGGTTAACGAATTTAACTATCATCCATGAGGACGCAGGTTCGATCCCTGGCTTTGCTCAGTGGTTAAGGATCTGGCGTTGCCGTGAGCTGTGGTGTAGATCAGAGATGTGGCTCTGTTCCTGTGTTGCTGCGGTTGTGGCGTAGGCCGGCAGCTACAGCTCTGATTTGACCCCTAGCCTGGGAACCTCCATATGGCCACAGGTGGGGCCCTAAAAAAAAAAAAAAAAGAAAAAAGGGAGATTTGGGGAGATTTAAGAATGAGGATGTTGTTGCCCTAATAGATGATAGGAGGATGAACAATGTCATTTATGGCTGAGGAAGGAGCCGTTTCAAAAGAATGACGAGGACAGAAGGAATAGAGGGTTGAATGGGAGACGACTTGGGGCAACCAGTATACTGTTTTCAAGAGAGAGGTGAAGTACCACCATCAGGAGAAATCATTTCGAGGGAAGGGAGCTCTGTCTTCTCATCCAGCCCCTGGTCCAGATTGAGGAGGACAGGCTTGCTTATAGGTTGAGAGCAAGGGAGAGGAAGAGAGGAGAAAATTTAAAGAGCAAGGTTCTGAATAGCATGTAAACAGGTGAAATTATGGTAAACACATGTGGTAGGATTAGTCTTGGGAAGGGAGATGATTTTTTTTCTTGAAGGCAATAAGGATGGAGGAACAGAGTCATTGAGAGGGAGCCGAGGGGAAGATGATAGAAAGGATGGTCATGCAGGTCCTTGGTTATTTCCCCCCCACCCCCGGCCCAATCTCAGCTTTCCATTAAGTAGGGGGTAGAGATGTAGTCTGCTGAAAAGGAAGGAGGTAGGGTTAAGAGTATTTGAAAAAATGGTAAAGATGTTTTAGAGGAATGTGAGAACTTTCAAGGGCAGAGTTCTAAGCCTACCCAGCAGAGTTTGAAAAATAGCATTTAGTAAAGCCAGCGAATTGAGTCATGGTTTTCTCTGCCACTGATGGGACACCTAGATACTAAAGTAGTAGAAACAAATGGGTAGGAATAGCCGAAACAAGATGTGATGTTATAGGAAGTTGAAGGTATTGCTTAGGTTAGTGGTTCTTGAACTTTAGCCTGGTTAGAGTCAGTGGACTGCTGGACTCCAGCCCAGAGTTTCTGATTCAGATTTGCATTTCTAACAAGTTCTCGGATAGTACTGATGCTGCTGGTCCAGACTCAAACTTTGAGAACTTTTGGCTTAGAGTCTAGTTTGAAAAGATTAAGCATGGGTTGCAGGCTAGAGAGGGAGGGGGCGGAATCCAGGTAGGGGCTGAAGGACTGTGAGAACAGATATGGTGGTGCCAGAGTATGGAGTTCCAAATGAAGACAAGGCAGGTGTACCGACTGAAGACTTGGGGTAAGTGGAAGGAAAGAATCTTGTGTTTAGAGAGAATTCTATATGGCCTAGAACAAGCCTATTCAAAGTATTGGTCTTCCAAGAGATAAAGAATTTGTGCCAGAATAAAACTCAGTGTACTTCTTCCTTCTCTGAGCAAGTCTTGTTCTCATCCTTTTCCTTTCTCTCCTAAAAAAAGTCAGCTAGACAAACTGGTGCAGAGTCATGTAGCTGATTTACATTCTGGCATAAGCTCAGTCTATAGACTGGCATCATTTGCAGACCTGAACTGGTACACAGACCATCCTTGGCCTAGAGTATAGATTCTGGGGCGGGCTGTTATTTAGAGGTCCTTGAAGATGAAGCATATTGGAAGAGTGAGTCTAGGATATTGTTTGGACCATCAGAAGAATTCTGCAGAAACACAAAAAAGAGAAACTTCTGGAGACTGGTGAATGACCACTGGACCAGAATGGGAAGAGGACAGGAGAGCAGTGTGGCTTGGGGTCAGAGACTGAGGGGCTACTGAATGACCGTCTCAAGTGACAGTCGGGAGCAAGGAAAGGAAGCCTAATTGTCCTCTCAGGCCCTTGGGTGGGCTGAGGGATTGTGAGAAGGTCCAGTCTTCACTCAACATGGACATCAGTGACATCCTTGCTGGTCTTTGTCTCTGTAATCCTTGTAGACGAATTATGTGTGGATATTTTTAAAGTCATGTTTCAACAAAGGCTCCTTGGAAGCGAACTTTCTCTTGGTTGACTGGTATAATAAAGCAGTACACTGATGGAAGAGACATTTCCAAGACTCCTTTATGGAGAAGTCCGTTAACTAAAATTTTGGGAGATACGCTTTTTTCTTGTAAGACGCATATATTAGACTATTTTTAGAAATACACATTTACTGTAGTAACTGTTTCCATAAGCTAAAAACTCAGTTATTTAAGTCTAATAAGCATCTTTCCATAATGTATAATGTATCCTACCTAGTCTCTTTGGTAATCTCATGAAATTTTTAATTATGACTTCCTAAAGTATCTTCAGCTAGTAAATAACATTTCCTTAGGAAAGTAAAATCATTCTTATATATCACTTTCCTCCCATCTTTAATATCCACCTTAATACCCATAGTCAGAGACCAGAAGGGGCTTTTGAATGAAAGTCCCAAACTACAGGAATGGGCAGTAGAGAAAAGGCAGAAGAAAATTGTGGTTTAGAATACAGGCTCTGGGCAAACCTGGATTTGTATGTAAACCACAGTTTATGTAGACTTTGTGACCTCGGCCACGTTAATGAGTCTAAGCTTCTGTTTCTTCCTGTTCAAAATAGGGTAACAATATTATTTCATTGAATTGTCGTAAGGATTAAATGAACCTTCTTAACAGTACTAAGCCCACGGTGTACCAACGATAAGCACGCCATAATTTCTAACTATTATTGTTATTAAGGGAAAGCATAGTCTTTAGGGTCACAAAAATCTGGATTTGCATCTCTTCTTTCTTAGTTCAAGAAGTAGGCATTCTCCTGTGGCTCAGTGGGTTGAGGATCTGGCATTGTCGCTGCTATGGCGCAGGTTCAATCCCTACCCTAGGAACTTCCATATGCAACGGGTGCTGGCAAAAAAAAGGAGAAAAAAGAAATGATCTGACCTTGGATAAACCATTTAATATCTCTGAACTGCCTTGTCATCAGTAAATGGGAGTGGTAGCAATTACAACACATGGTCACCGTGAGAATTAAATTGTCTTAAGTATGTCATGTTTTTGGTGTGGGCCAGAGGCATAGTCTTTGCTAGCAAATGTTTGCCTTTATTTCCTGCCTCTAAGTTTTAGGTTTCTTTTCTTTCTAGTCGGGCCTTGAGAAGAGCATAGACCAAGCCGTGGAAGAGTGGAACATTGAGAAGGCCGAGGAACTCAGCAACCAGCTAGCGACTCGAGAGGTGAGTCAGTCACACTGATGACACATCTTCTGTATTTGCAGATTTTCTAAATCAAATGTACATCCTTTTTATGACGATGAGTAAGTTCACTATTCAAATATTAGATCTAAGGTTTTCCTTTCTGTCTACTGTGTTCTCTCTTATTCTGCCATTTATTTCAAAATGCTGGATTTTATTTTTGTCTTTAATGTTAGTAAATTATTTTGGTCTAAATCTCATGCTGGAAATAATCCATGATTGATATTCAACCCTAGATTTCATCTAGTTCAGAGAGCTTTTTACCAGTTATGATTAAAAGGCTTTTTCCATTTGCATCTTTAACTCAATTTAACTTTCCCTGAGGGCAGCTGTGTGTTCTGATGTCACATCTCTCAACGTAGTCCTAACCCTTGCTCCCCAGAATGCTTTCTTACTGCATATTCTAAACAGCTCCCTCAGCCCTAAGAATTTCCAGCCTTTTTTAAACCTCTGGTCCATGGTATAAAACCAGTGGGTATATTGAATATTCTTTTTCCAAGTACACAAGGCATTCAGAAGATTCTCACTTGCACCCCCTGGGAGGAATATATTCCTCCAACTGGGAATCTCTGCAAGGTGTCGCTAGACAGAGTCACACAGATAAAGAGTTCATATTGACTTTTTTTTGGTCGTTGTTTTATAATTCTGTTTTGTCTTAGTGTCTAGGAAGAAAGCTCTATCATAGCTTTCATTTTCAATGCATCCCTGCCTTCTTCACCTCATTCTTAAAGTGCACCTTTTCCGTGATGTTAATCTCATGGAGAACATAGTCATCTGAGGAAACTGGTGGCCACGTGCACTGTTCTTTCCTCCTCACCTGCAGGTGAACATTTTTTCTAAACTGAGGTTAATGATGAAATTACTATTTCAGTAAATTCTTCTATGGAAACACCTTCCACCGTTCCATCCTCAGATGCCAAAATATCTACCATTGGTGACTGTTTGTTGGCTTGTTTTCTCTTTTTGGTTGTTGACCATAAATATCTTTGGGGGGGGGGGTTATTTTCAGGTAGAGGAGAAAACAAGTTCAGAAGTGAGGATTAGGGATTCACAAATTGTCTTTGCTTCTCCTGAAGCCTTTAACATCAATTGCTACATTAAATACTTCTCTTTAGGATGTGTATATAGTTTATGTGCATTCATTAATGGCTAATCTAAAGAAAATTGTGAAGTTGTGAGCTTGAGTTGGGGACCCAGGCAAGAAGAAGCATAAATGGCAGCTATGAGGCCTTTTAAAAAGTGAGATTTAAAAAAAAAAAAAAAATTAATGATTGCTTTTTTTTTTTTTTTTTTTTGGTGAGATTCATTCTTTCTTTCCTAGCTTGTGATATGCTTGTGCTTTGAGTTTGACAGTTGCTCTCTTCATCTTTAAAGTAGCTGTATTTTGATTTTATTGATTATAGCATTCATTGAATATAATAGCTTTCTGTTACTCTATTTCCAAATAGAAGGATTCAGGTATTACATTTTAATGAAATGAATGTGATAGTGTGTTGAATGGAACCACAAACTCAGTAGGATTTCCGTGTTAGTTGTTGGTGATTATCGTGGCTTCTTTAGGTTCATAGATATCTGGGCCCTTATGTCTCTTAATCAGCTGTGTGCTAAAGATCATCTTTAAAGTTCCATTCACCACACATAGCACATACTGTGTATTAGTAAGTAGGCAGTTTTGGCACTTGGAACTTCCTCTGGCATACAGGTACTGTTAGAGGGAGTGGGGGAGTGGTCAGGTTTCTCAGCCAGCTTGCAAGTATACACCGTATAGCAAATTATACCAGTAGCATATCTGCTCTTCAAATTGGACTTGACCATGAAAGAGCAGAGAATGGTGAGGAAAGGCATGCTCGTGGGGCTGGAGGAGACTCCAGTGGGTAGATGTGGCTGCAAGGAAGGGGAGAGGTAGGCACAGTAAGATAGGGTGTTGGGGTTGTGAAGAGTGGGTCAAGGGGCTTTCCGGAAGAGGAAGGTACCTAAGGCCACAATACCAACCATTGTTCTAGGTGACACCTAAATGAGGGGTGTGGAAGATTTTGTTGGCCTGCTCTGAGTATCCACCTCATTTGGGTCAGAAGCAAAAATTTTTAGAGAACTAGTACTGAAATATACTACTTAAATACATGATGTGCCATATGTTGGAGCATGTGTCTTTAGAATCCCTTTAAAAGTTGTGGGTATTTATTACTGTTTTCTCTCCAGCAAATTCTGATGCTGTCGGCATGTGGCTGGTCTCTGAGTTGACTAGATAGTTGACTAGATAGTTCCAGGAAAGCTAAAGATAGACATGGAGTACAACCAGAAGGGCCTTAGGGTATGGCTGCCTGATTGTTCTCAGAAACACCACGGACTTCTGTATCTTCACTGTTCTCCCAAGAATCACAGAAGCCAGTAAACTGCTGTTCCATTCTCATTGCTGGTCCAGTTTTCCTTTTGGGAGACCCAACAGTTGTGTATTTTGTGATCTCTTCCAAATAGCAAGGTGACTTGCGGCTCAGCCAGAGTCTCCAGGTCAATAAGGTTCCTCAGACCTTTGCTTGGTTAAAGGAAGAAAGAGTAATGCAAGCCCTAGTCCAAGACATAAAATGTGGGCCCCGCACAATCCATTCATGGCTGGCTGTTTTTCTGTGTCTTTTTTCCCTTTATTAGCACCCTCCCCCAGAGGCGAGGGGGTTCAGAGAGAAGCATTTCCTTTACTGCAGGCTCTGTGTTCCTCTGAGGTAAAGTTAATAATGCTGAAATTTTAAGAGTTGGACACATTTGATTTTTTTTTTTAAATCTTTTCTTTTGGAATAATGGCAGCTATTCAGAAAGTTGCAAAGTTTATAAAAAGGCTTTCTATTTACCCTTCACACAGATACCTGAGATGTTAACAGTTAACATTTGCTTTACCATTCTTTCTAATTTATTTACCTTATTTAGATTTGCCAAATGTCTCACTGATTTTCTTTACAACAAAAGAAAATTTTCTTTTTTCTGATCTAGGAGGTGGCGTTTTGTTGTTATGTCTTTTTAGTCTTCTTTAATCTGGAATATTTCCTCAGTTCGTTTCTTAGGACCTTAGTATTTTTGAAGAGTAGAGGTCAATTATTTTGTAGGATTTCTCTCAATTTTGGTTTGTCTGATGCTTCCTTATGCTTAGATTCACGTTACGCATTTTTTGGCAGGAATCCCACAGAAATGGTAGTGTGTCCTTCTCAGTGGAAGCTATCACGGGGCATGTGGTATCTGTTTGTCCAATTTATCAATGATGTTCTTTTGATTATTTGGTTAAGGCGGTGCCTCCAGGTTTTTCATCTATAAATTACTCTTCTTCCCTATGTAATAAATTAGTAAGTGTCTCATGGAGAGGTGGGTGATGATTTGAGATTGTGTAAGTATTCTTATTCTCATTATTCTTAACCTGCTAGTTCTAGCATTTATTGCTGATTTGTTTTCTTGCTTGAGACAATTATTATTGTAACAACTGTTGTTGTTAAATGACTTAAATCTTTAAAAACTATTGATGGTACTTTTCAAATTCACCTGGCAAATCAAATCTAAAATTTGTCTTACATGAGACACGGGATCTTTGATGTACCTATGTTAAATCTCTCAGTAAACTGGGAATCAGGAATTGCATACGGCTTTCCTGGGTGGTGCGCCCGGTGGGGATGGGGTGACGGCGGCCTTGTGTCCACTAGGGTTGCATGTTCGCTCATTCATGCCTTGTTTTCCTCGTCATTGGTCACCTGTGAGCTTTTCTTTCTCTGCCACTTGAACCTGCTTGTTGGAGCAAACAGAAGTAGTGCCTCCGGGGCCTCAGAGATGTGTTTCCTTTGAGGATATTAAGTTTCTGTTTCTGTGTTTTGTTCTGTCACACTGCTGTTTTAGAAATGGGAATTGCGTAATACTGACTAGATGTTTTCCACTTTAATAGTTGTTTCCTGTCATACTTTATGACCAATGAGATTACTTTAGAAATAGGTAACATTTTCAGCACTTGTAAGGATAGTAAACATTTTTCTCAAGTGTTCTTTTTACTTCCATACAAATATAGTGCTTTGTTCCAGTAAAATAATTTTGATGTGGCGTTAAAGAATTCTGATTAAAAGAAGAAACAGTACCTGGGCCCTATTCTTTTCCTTGTGTACGTGGAAAAATGTCTGGAAAGTTTTTGCTGCTCAGACACAGACATTGGAGGGACACCGACGCCATGTTAATTAAACACCCATGAAGAATAACTAATCAAGATGGAATTCTTGAATAAATAGTTTAACTGGAGATTTAATTTTTCGTATTTATCTCCCTGGTGCTAATCACTGGATATGAAGGATGGGATTTTAAGAAGTAAGTGATTGTGCGTTTGGGGCAGAAACCCTTTATGAATTAAATGTATACGTGCATGGTAGGTGTCCTTTTGGAAATCAGGTATATTCATTTTTAATCAGGACCATTTTCTTTTTTCAAGAAGCAGTGACTGGGGCCCACTGATAAAGCCTTCGCTCAGAGGCACAGGTCCTAGCGTTCTTAAAGCCTTTTCCAACTATAATAAGTGAAACTAATTTTTGATGTTTAACATTTATAAGCCTGTGAAACTATTAGGGCAGCATCAGTATTGAGAAAAATGGAACCAAAAGTAGAACCATGTCTGAGAATGGCCTTTGAAAGCAGTTCAACAAAACAAAACAAAACAAAACAAAACAAAACGAACCAGCATGCCAAAACAGGCTGTCCGTGCACCGTCATTATGACCCAGCAAGTGCATACTTTTCCAGAATCGTAATATTCCCTTAAATTAATGGCGACATTACAGATGTGTATAATCTGGTTTGGGGGTGGTGGCTCAGGTTCACATTTGACACTCAGATTGTGCTTTGCCATCTAGTCATGTGGCTGCTTTGGGCTGTCCCGCCTGTTGGTCAAATCCTCCTTGGTTGTTAACAATCTTGGAGGAGAGAGAAAGTGGGAAAATACACGTGGGTTTGTGTCATACTGATGAAACTGTTCTAATTTGAAAAAAAATAGTTTTTTAAAAACACGTTGTTTATGTATTGTACATACACATACACAGGCACCCACGTCTTTGAGCGTGTTTGTGCTTGCTAACCTCAGGCCTGAATTGGAAGTACATGCCGTTCATTGACAGGGATCCTCAAAAATACCATCCTTTGGTACTTGTCTTTTCTGACATACTGTATTTGTGACAGTCCAGATCATACCCATCTGTAGAACCCAGTAGAAACAAGTATTTTTAAATTAAGTACTAAAGGCTAGATTTAGTAAAGTAGGCAGCACTTCCATCGCATCTCACGCTTCTCTAGGCATCTCCATGTTAGGCTGCTGTAGATAAAAAGCCAACTTGGGGAGTTCCCATTGTTTTCGCCTTGGAAATGAATCCAACTAGTGTCCATGAGAATGCGGGTTCAATTCCTGGCCTCGCTCGTGGGTTAAGGATCCAGCATTGCTGTGGCTGTGGTGTAGGCCGGCCATTGCAGCTCCGATTTGACCCCAGCTTGGGAACTAACATATGCCCTAAAAACCAAAAAAAAACCCACCCAACTTGGTTTGGCAGCAGACCATGAGTTTCTGTCATATCGCTTCCAATTACAGCTGTGCATTGTCAGGGCAGAAATGAACGGGGAAGGTTGCCGGTGAACCTTGTTTTTGCCTTCTGTGGCTCATGCCCTTAAAGATTACTTTCTCTAATTACGTCTCAAATAGGATGGCCTTTGGCAGCACCAGCTAAAGCTGATTCCTTGAAAACATCAGTACATACTTCATGTTCTAATGTTATAACCATTTTGTGTAACTTAGAAGCCTTTTTTTTTTTTTTAACAATTTGCAATGTATATTAATTTTCACATCTGAGTTATTTAGGTTATAATCCGCTACCATCTTTGCTCAGGCCAAAACCCTTCAATTATAAAAAGCTTCACATTTAAAGCCGTTTTGCGCCAATTTATAAATGGAGGCCTCAGGCAATGACTTCAGGCTTTAGTGATGTTGAGCATAGTATTTATTGAGGACTTAACCAGGGTATCGCAAGAATAAATGATAAAAAAAAAAGTATCTCCCTTTGATAGTATTCTTTTATAGCTATAGATATATATTTTTATAGATATAGCTAGTATTCTTTTTATAGATATAGATACATATTATAGGTGAATTAAACTGAGAATTTAATTTATTAAGTTATTAAGTAGACTGCTTAGAATTTTGGATTCCAAAACATAGGTAGAGTTAATAATATTGAAATATTAATAGTTTGTTAATATTTAAATAACAAAGGTAGGAATGGCCTTTAAAAAAAAAAAACAAAACTAATGTTTGAATTGATTGAATTATTTCATTCCTAGCTAAATAGAATACTATCTACATTTGAGCAGATTATTAATTTGTTGCCTAAGTTCTATTTTTAGAGCGTTTTCCTAGAAAATCTGAAGACATTCTCATTGCAGAGAGATAGAAATGAGACACATTTCAAGAGAGAAATGTTTTTACATTAACAGCTAAGAAGTGGCCCTTTCTCAGAAATATTTCAGATGCTGTAGCACTTGCCCTGGTGTTCAGAATTTTCTCAGCGCAGTTTGTTGTTAGGTTTTAGTTTCCCCGAGAGGATTCTGGCTGCAATTTACCCTTTTCATTTTCGGATATTAATTTTATGTCTGTGTACATGCTGTGTTGTCTTGATGGAGTGAGAGCTTGACTTCCCCTCCCCTCCCCCGAGGAAAATACCCCCTCCCCAAATAGTACCGTTTTGACCGATGTACCCATCAAAGTACCTGGAGCATTCTCCTGTCCTAGAGTTCAGAATTGAAACATTTGTTTAAATTTTTGAGATAGAGATGCTGCCACACTTGGAAAGTCTGATGTTTCTTCTCATCAGTGCTGTTTTCAGAGCTGTAGTATTTTAGGAAAAGCATTTGCATCACATGTTAAGGAAAAGCTGAATTGAAAGGCATTATGGTGAAGCAAGTCTTAATGATTATAAACTCTTTATAATCAAGAGAGCAAAATTATTTTCTTCTTCTTCTTGTAACTGCTTTCTTGTAGAAATGTCTTAACAACTGTGATTCCAAAGGTAAAACAGTTTGTTCAGATGTGAAGCTGAATGTATATTCCAATTAGCTATTATAAGAATTTATCATTAGAACATTTGACTCTAAAAAGGCTGGCAGGTACTTCCTATTTTCTTGATTGCTGTGAGTTCTTGCCACTGAAGATGGGGTAAACAAAGTAAAAATGCATGAAATAGTTCTTATTTGTACATGTTAAGAATTTAAAACTAAATGTCTCCATTTCGGCATTTCATTTTTCCAGAAAGGCGCTTTCCTTTGTTGCTAGTACGAGGGTGTATGTGCAGAACACATTCTTTCGTACAAAGTCATCTAATGCCTGCAAACTGGCCAGCAAAATTTGTTTTACGTCCCTCTTTGGAATTTCACTGCCTCGCGCGTTCCATGTCTCACTGTTAATTTTTCTTCTGTTCCCAGTTAGACAGCGGAGTGTTTCGCTGATTAGCGCTGGGAGAGGATCTAGGACACCGAGGAGAGAAAGCCCTCACTGAAGGGGCTTTTCCTCCCAGGCCGAGGGCTGGCCACCTGGGGACGCTGGGCGGGCTCTGCCCTGGGGGGCAGGGGGTGTGTCTCCCTTAAGGATCCTCTACCACTGACTCATTTTCATTAACTTTGGTCATTTCTCAGTGGTGTTTTCATTTAAATGTGCCTCTTTGTGTCATTCTGTAATCTGTGCACAGTTGGGGCGGGGGTAGGGGGGCTTTTAATGGTGATTTTTAATTCTTTGAAGGCTTGCTCTCCTTAGTTCTTAAAAGTAGTTCACTTATTTCACATGGATGAGCAATTAGCACACCTTATGGAAAATAAGCAGTGCCTGTCCAGGTGAGGGAGGGCCTGCTTGAATTCCTTTACTCGGAGCTTAAAGATGTGTCCTTTCCTAAAAAAAGTGTTGTGTAGCCTTGAAGCTGGAGCATTTTAACATGAGGAAAATAAACATGGTCCTGAGTGATGGGTTTTCCTCTCAGGCTGTTAGGTGTGCTTTTTCGATCTCATTGCACTGAGGACACTTTCTTCTAACCTCTGGGGGATGACTGGGTGATCACCTAGAATGGTGTTCCTTATGCTCCCTTTTAATTATGTTTATCTGTGCTTTTAACAAACCTTAAAAAAAGATTTCAGATGTTACAAGTCTAATTAAAGAGACAGACAAAGCACAGTTTATACTGTAGATTTTTTCTGCAGTTCAATTAATCAGCATGTTTTCTCTTTTAATTAAAACCATTTTAGTAAATTAAAGCCCACAGCAAAACACATATATAATTTGTTTGTAATTAGCTCTTAATTGGTGGTAGTTGAAGCTTAGCACCCTTGGTTTCTTTCTTCATGATTGCCATTTTATTAGCAGCCAGTCATTAATTAATCTTTTTCTAATTAGCTTATAAAACTGTTGATGGCACATTATTGTAAATGTGATTTTAAGTTCAAAGCTTGTTAATAAGCTTTCTTACTTAGAAGAACAGAGATAAAGAAATTGCTGAAAACAGTACTACAGTTCTTTAAAAAAAAGTGTCTTTCTTATGGGGACTGTGTAAAGCATCTGAGAGCTTATGGTTAATTTTTTAATGCTTTTTTCCCCTCATGAATGGAGTAAGTTGCTTGAATATAAATGTCTGTATCCAGGAGTAATTTCAACAGTATAAAATCTTTTCTCCCTCCTTTGGAATACTGTCATCGACATAAAATTTGAAGCCTTAATAGTCATCATTAAAACAGGTGTTGTATAAGCTCCTTCACTATGAAGTCAGAGTCAAGGATATGAATCAAAGGGCCATATACATATTTTTTAAAATAAATTGCAAGGTGAATCATATATATGTGTGTGTGTATCTACAAATATATCTTATGATGTATTTTACAAACAGGATTTGTTGGCTTATGCTTTATTTTAAAAACTGTTTGGCTTTAACTGATAGGAAGTTGTAGGTGTAAAAATGAATAATAGGTGTTTGTGCAGTCGTGCCCGCATATAGATCTATGTAGTACACACATTCAGACCTGTGCGTGCACATTTTAAGATGACAGTGAAATTAGACTGTTTCCTCTACTGGGGAGGAAATGACTTGATTTAAAGTCAGAGTTTAAATGACTGGATGTGGCAGAGCTTATTTGCTGTCATCAGAGCTTTGGCATCTCAGGTATGACCATGGAGAGAAAGGTACCAGTCCGAGTGTAGACATCCTGGATTTACTACAGCATATGCCATATTGTGGTTTGAGTGACAGGTTAGCGACATCATATTCTTTATTGAAATACACTCCCGATTTCATAAAACTCCTTATCTTCATGGTGGTGTTCTGAGCTCTTTATCAATATTCGTGCAAAGTTTTGGAAGTTTTTTGGTTTTTGGTTTTTTTTTTTAAATGCATCATCAGTCCTTGGAAGTGCTTTTTTCTTCTTTGCTTTTTGAACTTTGCGTGTTATTTCAACTTTGGCTATTTCTCGGCTTGTTTTTAAGAAGGCATTTCACGATGCCATGCAAGAGACACTAGAAAGGGATAGCTGACAAGGAAAAAATTAAAAATTGGATAAAAAGTAAATGAATAATGTCATATTACCAAAAAGATGAGAGGCTAATTTGTGCCGACTTTTTGCTAATTTTGTTCAAGCCTCAAAATGAGGAGCTGTCACCCGTTCTGTGTAGCACTGATGACAGTGCCAATGATCCATGAAATAAGCTGCCGCTGGCTTTGTTCTGATAAGAATGAACAAATCTGCACAATGTTCGGCTCCCAGAATCTCATTTTCATACTTGCATGCAGGCGAAAAGAAATAAGCTGTTTGCAGGCTTGATTAATCAGACATTGGAGGGGTTTTTGTCTCTTTGATCTCTTTCGTCTCCTAGGTAACTTGCTTGACATTAATGTTGAGCCTGAGTAAAGACAATCAGGAATTGTCGACCAAACTGATATAAAAATTAAAGACCTTAACACTTTAAGTACTCCAGTAATGGTTCCGCTTTACTTCAGAAAACATCTGTTTTCATTTAATTAAAGAACAAAAGAGAATGGCATAAATATTTTTTATAGAGACCCATTATTCCATAAAAAGTTAAAGTATGATAATTGGTATTTTTAAATAAGTGCCCTGAAAGTGTTCAGAAGGGAGGAAAACTTCATAAATCGGTTACAAGCTAGTGATTTTGAGATGAGTAAAATATTTTATGAAATGGATAAGAAGTTTACAGTTATGCTAGATGAAGCCATTCGAATCAGATGTTTCAAATGATTATCAGCAAACTTTAGAATGGCAGGATTTAGTGAGAAAAACTAACTCTTTAAAAAGTTTGTCTTTTAAAAATCTCTCCTATGTTATAAGATGTGCCATTATATCTATTTTACAACCCAATATGATTTACACGTGCTAAACCTGTAAAATTGAAAGGAATTAAAAAAATGTCGCCGTGCATTTGCTTGAGGTTATGCAGACGCTTTTACAAATCTTCCAAGTGGCTGTAAAGATGAATGCCTCAAGGGTCCAGCCAGGGCCCTGCTTTTCCAACCAGCTAAAGCCCTTATCTTAAATCCAAGCAAAGTACCATTAATCTTTTTGAAAGACCTTTTATGGCTTTTAATATATCCCAAATTAGAACATTTTACACCCTTGGTTCCTGAAATATGGTGATAAAAAGCCTTTAGAGCTTAATTTTCCTTACCGCTTGCTCTGACCAATTTGCAGTTCTTTGTGATAATGTTTAGACACCTTAATTAAAATGCAGCAAAATATTGGATGTTCTATATGGAAAATGCTGATACTTTGGCTACACATACAAGAAATTCTGTGTGTATTTTTATTCTTTAAAAAAAAAATCTCTTCCCACATTGTGATGCTATAGTTATCTGATGACCTGAAACAGTTTTTTTAATATAAAAACCATTGACCAAGCTTTTGTGATGTTTACACTAGGCATGAAGTTGCATTTTTCTTTCCACAGAAGCAAAAGGGGGATTCTTGTAGGCCTATATGTGGTTTGTTTGTACTACTAAAACCTAGCATGGTACTCTTTTATCTTCTGGAACTTGGGTTAGTCATCTTGCCGGGGAAAGTGTGTTTCTTCTCAACTGTCTCTTCTGTAGAAGATGTTTGATCCTTTCATATTTCCAGATATATCCATTCTTTTTACTTTCTCCACAGGAATAAGTGAAACACGTTCATTTTCAGCATGCGAAGGACACCAAGTTGATAATGACTTTTCATCATCATTGCAAGCTGAAAGAGTCTTTCTGTAAAATGCGTAGACCAGGCTTGTCTAATATTTATCAGTTAAAGAACATTCCATTTAACCTAACCCCAGGCAAAATACAGCTAGAAAATACACCTTTCATACAAACAGGTCTGCTTGAAAGTATTGCTTTTGTACCTAATCATTTTCTGTATTTACTTAGTTTACGAAATGATGGAGCCTCTCATGTAAATACATGTTTCTTACATTCTAATGAATTCTTTTTAACAAGTTTATGCTGTGTCTTACGTGGTGTGTGTGCTCTCAGTCTTTACTGTGATGCGCGTTGTCCTGGGTTTGGACATGCGGCAAGAAAATGAAAAGCAAGTACATCCCAAGAGCATGTGACCATGTTGAGATGAAGAGTCCCATGTCCACACACACTGGGATGCTCTTTGGTTTGTCTGTCCCAAATCCAGAACACCCACATTGGGAAATTTCAGTAAGCCAGAAATGGAAGCTACATTGTAATCTGTAAGTTTTAGGAAATAATTTTATCATACGGTTAATGGTAATGGCAGATTTAGTTAGTTAGTCAATTGTTTCATACTCAAAGTATAGGCTCAGCTTAAGTATGATGAACTGGCTGAGTGGGATGTTCGTTAGCGGGTGGTCTTGGAAAACTACGTCATAGATCAAATTGGCATTCGATGTCTAATACATAGGACTATAACTAGACAAATACAGAGTTCTGTGTTTCCCCTTTCGGAGGTGGGAGGCAGAGGAAAGGCAGAATATTCCACGTGAACGTGGAGAGGCCCGGCATACATCTTCAGCATAAGTGGAAAGCTGCATGTTAATGACAGTAGACAGTTCAGCGGGTGCGTTTACTGCTCCCCTAGTTCCCAGCGCACCCCCTTGGCCAGTCGCCTCGCAGCTGGGGAGAGCTGCGAGAGTGTTTCTGACCAGAGGGCAGTGAACACAAGCGCTGCGTGTCGCTTCTGGACTGAAGCACTGAAGAGCCCGTGTGAGACCCTCCGGTGGTCTCTTCCTCAGCCACGGTAGGCGGACGTGAATGCCATGTGTTGAGATGCTGGCACCACGAGGCGGAGCACCTTGCTGACCCACAGCTGACTTTACAAGGAGTGAAATCTGGGGCTTGTTCACAACTGCAGTTTTGACTAGCCTAACTGGACAGGTGCTAACTGGTTTTTTTTTGTTTTGGTTTGGTTTTTTTTTCCACTTATGACAAATGGATGGATTTTCATTCGACAGGAAATACATCTTAGTGATAAATGATGCCACAGCATTTTTCCAGAGTTTTGTTTTCTCCTTAGATGATGAAGCTACAGCCCTTTGATTCTTAGCCTTTTTTAGTCGACTTAGATGAACTTTTCTTTTCTGTGATAAAGAACTGGAAATGAAAAGATAGTAAGGCCAGGATTGAAGCAGTCAGCTGTCACTGGCAACCCCTTCTCCCCAGCTCCCCCAGAAGCTCTGTTTTGTTCAAAGCTGTGTCTGCAGCACCTGCAGCAGTGCCTGGCAAAATGATGCGTTTGTACCCTCATGATAATTATTGAATGAATGTGGTCCTTGTGGGAAGAGGTGATGGTGACGGTCGTGCTGCTCGGGTTGGTTTGAGTGTTGGGAAGTTTCCGAGTTGTCTGCTTTCCCCTTTCCCCGGTGGCCTCACGGTCACAGTCACAATCGACCCTCCCTTCCCTTCTGGCGTCAGCCCGCTGAGCACCTGGTTTGATTGTCAGGTTGCTTCCTCGCACTCACCTTCATGTGTTCTCTTTCCTGGACTGAAACATCACATCTATTTTTGTTCTCATTTATAAATGCCAGTCAGTGCTTGATTGTTGCTATTTGTTTCATCCTCAAGGAAACTGTTCTCCAAGATGAGCTGAAAGGAGTGTTAGGTGGGCCTGACCTCACTTTCCTAAGTGGGCGTCTCTCCTTACACACTAGCCCTTAACCGCCTGCCCTGCCTCACTGTTGGCAAGCAGGTCCCTAAACCTTGGGCTATAATGCTTTGACCTGAGAGTGGCTTCCGAGTGCAGAGAGAGAAAAGGAAAGAAACACCAGAGATTTAACTGTTGTTGTTTAACCTGGGTACTAGCACGTACTTTTGAGCCATCCGTGTAGGCGGGCATTTTTAAAACCAGAGTCCACAAAAGCTAGAAGATCCCTGTGCCCATCTCGGAGACACTAGCCGAGGAGCTGCTCCGCTCTGCTGAAGACAGCTGTGCAGGGCACACGTGGGAACCGAAGGTTATGGCATAGAAGCTGAAGGGCTGGAGAAATAGAGAAACAAAGATTGTGTTGGGTTAAGAGAAGACTAGGGGGTGGGGGAGCGGAGAGGAGGCTTGTTCCGCTCGGACCTTCTAGGACTGGGCAGATGAGGGTACGGAGGGGCATGAGCCAGGGCCCGGCCCAGGGAACCCTCGGTACTGAGGTCCTGGTGCCCGCCCCGCATTTCTGCCTCTCAGCCCCACTTCTGTTCTTTCTGTCAGTGAGTGAAAAGCTATTGCCCATCACACAAGGTATGTTTATGAAGTAGTAATTAGCTTTCCATGTTTTATTAATCACATCTGTGACTGCCAGTCCGAGCTTGTGATCAGCGTGAGATAACGGGTGTGCCCATACTCAGTTGCCATAATTCCAGCCCCGAGCAAAGAAACTTGATGTCTCTGTCAGCCTGCGCAGCCTTATCGGGTAAATTCCTGTCTGGTCTCCTGAAAGGCTGAAATAGCTTCAGGATCTTCATCCTCCGCCCCGTGGACCCTCGAGGGCCTTCGTGTGGGCAGGATCTCCATCTGGGAGACTGGTCCAACTGGGGACAAGGCCTGCCAGAGGGGAGGGGAGGGGAATTGGGGCTGTCTTTGCACTCCTTTTGGTGGTTTGGGGGAGGGGGCTGATCATAAGAATGTCTCTTCTTAGCATGTCTAAAGCAATGTAGACTGGCTTTCTTCCCCCACAAATTCTCGAGTATTCTACCATTGTCATTCTTACACTAGCTGGAATATTCATCTCGACTTTGTCTCCTTTGTGATTGCTAGCTTGGTGTAAAAATTGCCAAAGCAATTGCCTGCCACAACTTTGTGAAAGCCAAAAAAGATGCTGAAAATTCACAGGTTGCTCGAAAAAAGAAGAAACTTGCCTGGGGGTAAGTTTAAGGGTTTAAGGGGGGGGTTTGGTTTTTTGGTTTGTTTTGTTTTTTGGTAATTCTACTAACTAAATTATGGAAATCCTGTGATACATTTTGGGAATCCGTTTTTGTCATTGTTACTCATTTTATTCTTTGTATCTTTGCTGAATGTTTATCAGGTTATACATATGGAGACATCTCCTCATCCTTGGTTGATGGACCATCTGAAAACTTTTTACTTTTACTTTGGTGCTTAGTAAACATGTGACTTTAGGAAAGTATTTAGCAATCAATTGAGATGTTCATGTTCTTCCTTTTAGGTTTGAAGCAAAGAAGAGGTGGGAAACCAAAAGTAACATGGGGTATATGTGACTTGTCAGAATTCCTCAAGACCTTCAAGACTTCTCCCTTGAATCTTCAGTTGCTCAATTGACTGAAAAAAATTTTCCTGCTTCTGTTAACTATATCAGGAAATTGATGGAAGTAGAAAAAATAAGCATAACATTTGGGAGTTGATTATCAAATCTTTTTCAGTCTTTTTCTAAAGAGTTCATCCTATTGAAGTGAATGACATGGAGAATTCTGTTATTTGTACAGGAAATTTAAGCATACATATGGAGGGAAAAGATAGGATTTTATTTCTTTGTTTATCTGGACCTCCAGGATAAAATCAATTTTACTTTTCATCCATTTGGTGTAGCATAGCCAAAGAGCTCCTCGTGCTTTCTTATCTGTACTCAGTGTAACTACACTCATTCTGGAGTTATTCTGGAGTTTTTAAGATTGTCATTTGTTTGTAATGGATTAGTCATAAGTGCAAGAAAGTCTCAATTGATAATGAGACTTTTCCAATTTGTAAGTCACTTTACAAACGACTTTAATTATCTTAATGTTATCAAAGTAATTATTGATTCTTTATTAGAGGCAGTAGCATTGATATTTCACAGTCACATAATAAAAGCAATTGATTAATTTCTGTGTACTTTCAGATTAAGTATCACAGTTTTAAGAAATGACAGAATGTAGTGTTTGAAGGATGATTTAAATTCCAGTTCTCTGCCTGGAAATGTCTTCTTAAATCTCTCTCTCGCCTCTGTCATTTAAATTATGAGATGGTTCTTAGAGGAGAAATTGGTGTGATATTCTTAGTTATAACTCAAGACAGTGTAACTTTGAACTTCTAAGAACGTTGGCTTGATTGTTTTTACTCCTCTTCCCCATTAATCCTGGAAAGATTGAATGAATGAATGAATGAATGATGAAGGGGATTGCTTCCCTGAGAAGTAGTTTTCATCAGAAGTGTGCTTTGAGAAATCATGTCACAAGCTGGTGGACGAGACCACGGCTGGAAGTTGTGATTTTTTGGGCAGGTCTTTGGTGTTCTGACACCTCCTTCTTGGTGCTCAGCAGAGGGAAAGAACTGCTTTTGGTGGGTTTTCATTAATTCACTTCCCTTCATCAGAGGTTTTCTAGCCATCTAATACAGACTTTCTCTAGGCTAATAATATGAATTCAGGAACATAGAAGATGAGTCATGATTGTAATTATATTATTAGTAGTAGTATTTTGTTACTTTTAGACTTACAATTAATAACCAAATTTTACTAATTATGATGACATATTTAATGGGGTTTTTTCCTGTGTTTTGGACTAAGTCAGCAACTAGTTGCTATTCAAGAGAGCAAAAATCATATCATGTAATAAAGAAGGCAAGATTTTAGGAGATAGTGTATCTGCTTATAGAATTAATTCATCATGAAAAGATGTTCAGACCAAATATTGGGAAATCTTTACATTTCTGCTTGAACATTCCTTTGTTGGGGTCTGTAGGTATAATCATACACAACTTACCTGCACCATCTTATTTCGCACTCCTAAGAGGTGAATAAAACTTAGAGTATAGGAGTTCCCGTCGTGGCGCAGTGGTTAACGAATCCGACTAGGAACCATGAGGTTGCGGGTTGGATCCCTGCCCTTGCTCAGTGGGTTAACAATCTGGCGTTGCTGTGAGCTGTGGTGTAGGTTGCAGACGCGGCTCAGATCCTGCGTTGCCGTGGCTCTGGTGTAGGCTGGTGGCCGCAGCTCCGATTAGATCCCTAGCCTGGGAACCTCCATATGCCGCAGGAGCGGCCCAAGAAATAGCAAAAAAAAAACAAAAAAAAACAAAAAAAAACTTAGAGTATAGAGAAGGTTCCTCTGAAAAATCTCTCATGGGGGAGCTATCCACCACACAGTCCCGTGGTTTTGTCCAAAACTTGCCAAACATCCTCTTTGAGCTGGCGGGTGATGAACGTATTCTCATGCACAGGGCTCACAGACACGCATCTCCCTCCAGGCACAACTCCCCACTCTGTTCGTGCTGAGGCCTTACCGGAGTGGCCTCCTGTAGGGTCTGATTTGGGAGCCCCCGACCCCAGGTCTAGCTGTGGACGCCCTTCTTCGGCCTGCTCCCTGGCCATGGTGGGAGCACTTCCCCTGAGTGGGAGACTCACCTGAGAGGAGGAACCATGTCACGTTAGTCCTTATGCTTCGGGGCCTGGGCTGTAAAAGGCCCCAAAACTGTCCAGCTGAAGAGGTTCGAGGGGAAGAGGATTTGAAGGAGAGGAAGGGACTGGTTTTCTTGGGTTAGCCCTGCTGGCGTGTCATTTAGAACCACTTTGTTTTTTAATCTGTTTTAATTCAAATTAGACGTGTTGCTCATGAAAGCAGTAAAATGGGGACATCACTCTTAGGATTCGCAGGTTCCCTGAAAAGTGTCATCGTTTGTCCTCTCCATCTGGTCCTGGCAAAGTAAAGATTCTTTTTGGATCCGTAAGAGCTTCAGTTCCTGAAGCTTTAACATGTGCATTTACTACCACAGAATGCCTGAATTAGATTAGTAATGTAACTGTCAGTTATTGTTAACTGAGATTAATATGTTTCAGGCCATGGGTATGGCATTAATGTAACTATGATTTACTGTTTAAGGACTCCGGGCTAAAACACCTTACTAAAGAACAGTAATTTTGAGCTTTACAGAAGTGGCTCTGAGAAGTAAAGTTGATAGTGCATTCTTCTCGGGAAGCCCTCGGGATGTTTCTGATTTGCAGCAGAACATTCTATTTCTTTCACCAAAAGGAGAGTTTGAATATATAATCTCAGGTTTGCTATAATTAGTTCTGATGACAGAGTTAAATACCTTGGCCCAAACTGTAAATCAGTAGTTAAGCAGGTTTCTGCAGCTGATCATAAATCCATATTTTAAGCACACTTATTTTTTGAGAGAGACAGTTAAGGGCCAAGGACAGGAATAAAATGCTATCCAAACTTTGAGTAACAGCTTAAAACCTCACCTTTAAAATCTACTGATTTCCCTGGTACCTTTTGTCTAAAATATCATCCTGTAAATATTTTAAAAACTTGGCGTATTCTTCATTCTGGTAAGTTTAATTCTTGAAATATGAAGATTAATTTTCCAATGTCCTAATTTTCATTTGTTAGGTCGAGAGATCACATGTTCAGAAATGTATATACTGGAGTTCCCCTTGTGACTCAGCCAGTTAAGAGCCTGACATAGTGTCTGTGAGGATGCAGGTTCCATCCCTGGCCTCGCTCAGTGGGTTAAGGGTCTGGCCTTGCTGCAAACTGTGGCATAGGTTACAGATGCAGCTCAGATCCTATGTTGCTGTGGCTGTGGCATAGGCTGGCAGTTGCAGCTCATATTCAACCCCTACCCTGGGAACTTCCGTATGCTGCTGATGTGGCCCTAAAAAGAAAAAAGAAAAAGAAATGCATATTCTGCTAAACTATAAAAAGTGTGTGAGGTGGTTATTTAAGATGCCAATTGTGTATAATTTTTTTTTAAAGGTTAAGTTTAAGGAAATAAGGTAATATAACATTAATGTCAGGCCCCATTTTGGAAAATTAACCTAGTGAAACCTGATAGTCAAATTCAGAACCAACCGAAACAATTCAAGTTTTTCCATTTTGGCAGAAGTTGCTTTTATTTTTAGTGTCTGGCAGAGCAACAAATGCTTTGCATGTCAATTTGATGTTTTTTCAAGCCAACTGTTTATTCATTGGCTTAAAATTTACACTCTGCTAAAGTCTTAGCCTTGACTTTCATGAAACAAATAGTAATATTTGGACAAAATATGTACATGAAAATCTTTTTCCAAGACCAAATGTAGATTGGTATTTGTGGCATCAGTGCCTTCTAACATGGTGATGCATCTGAAAATACTTTGAAAAGTCTAAGTCATTATAAACCCAGGGCAGTGCTTTTCAAGAAATCCCTTTTTATTATGAAGTAATCAGAGCATTTTTCTAGGTTTTCCAGATTTAAATTAATGAGAGACTTGGCTAGAAAGTGGAATCTATATAGAGTGAATTTCAATGAACTATCAAAAGATTATTTTATCAATACGTATACTTATTCTTGACCTTGGTAGCATGCTGAGACAATAAGACCCATTTTTCTGTTTTTTGAGGTTGGAGTGCTCTGTAGATTTTGATTAAATGAATAGAGCTGAATAATCATTATTATTTTATTCTCCCTCTACACTACTCACCTTAAAAGACGTGTGCACACACACTCAGTGTTGTAGCTATAATCAGCATGAAGACTTACTGGGGAAGGGATTCTCAACTCCAGTCACAACTCAGTTCCAGCTGGGTGGCATGAAAAAGACATATGATTGGCCAGTAGGCACATGAATAAATGCTCAACATCACCATTAGAGAAATGCAAGTGAAAACTACAATGAGGTACCCTCTCACATGAGTAGAAAGGCCCTCATTAACAAGTCAACAAGTAAATGCTGGAGAGGGTGTGGAGAAAGGGAGTCCTCCTTCACTGCTGGTGGAAATGTAAATTGGTACAACCACTATGGAAACCAGTATGGAGGTACCTTAGAAAACTAAATGTAGAGCTACCACCTGATCCAGCAATCCCACTCCGGGGGATGTATCCACACAAAACATTCATTCCAAAGAATGTGCACCATGTTCATCGCAGCACTATTCACAATAGTCAAGACATGGAAACAACCT
Organism: Sus scrofa; assembly: GCF_054392235.1. NCBI lineage: Eukaryota > Metazoa > Chordata > Mammalia > Artiodactyla > Suidae > Sus > Sus scrofa. Next base: position 151,023,029 of record NC_139396.1, on the reverse strand, counting down.
AAGTGTCCATTGACAGGTGAATGGGCTAAGAAGATGCAGTACATATGCACAATGGAAGACTACTCAATAATAAAAAGGACAAAATAATGCCATTTGCAGCAACATGAATGCAGCCAACTAGAGATTCTCATACTAAGTGAAGTAAGTCTGAAAGAGAAAGACAAATACTATATGATATCACTTACATGTGGAATTTAAAATACGGCACAGGTGATCCTGTCTACAAAACAAACGGATCATGGACATGGAGAACAGACCTGTGGTTGGAGGTGGAAGGGGGAGGGAGAAGGATGGATGTGAAGTTTGGGGTTGGTAGGTGCAAACTGCTACATTTGGAATGGATAAGCTTTGGAGTCAGCACAGGGAACTATGTCAAGTCTCTTGGGTTAGAACATGATGGAAGATAGTAGTAAAAAAAAAAGGAAGACGGTCTCTTTGCTGTACAGTGGAAAGTGAAGGAATGTTATAAATCAACTATAATAAAAAGCTAAACCAGAAAAAAATGGGCAGCATGTAGTAGATCAAGATGGCCCCAGAGAAACTTAGGAAAGAGTCAAACCATTGTGCTCTCATGAAGCATGTTGTTCCTTCAACACTATCTCCTCCTCCTCACTTGTGAGGATTCTGGAGACTTGTGTTCATTTTGCTAGAATTTCTTCAAATACAGCAGTGCTATCAGAGCAGGTTTCCACCACACTAGCTTTTGTGACCTTGAACCCTGGAACACAAGAACGAGCCTTTGGTGGGACTGCCTATTCAATACCATGCAGTATGCTGGATCTTTAGATGTGCTTGTAAAATCAAGAATTAGCTGAGGGATAATTATCCTTTTATTCATATTAGTGACCCCTTTTTAGATTCAAGTAAAAAAGCATAAGAATCTTCCAAGTGGGATGGCATTTAGAAAAAACATTGAATTGAGGTGCGTGCCTTTTATATCCAGACCAGGTTTTTTATGGAAACACACAAAAAAAAGGAACTGAGAGGGGAAGAGAGGGTGGTGCCCAAGAAAAGCCTCGGCTCCTGAGTCCTCACTCAGGCATCATTCTAGAAGGGCCCAGCCCACGGCTCCTCCAGGACCCTTGGGCTGCCTCTTGCTGAATTGCTGCAGGGGGCCTGCTAGGTGACAAGTATGGGATGAGGTAATCTTTTCCCACCTCTAATTTCTGAAAGGTGTGTCTGTCCAGTTATTACTTGTTCATTGAACTGAAAGGTTTGGAAACCAACAGCTCTGGTACAAGCTGTAATTATTGATGTCTGTTTCACATTCATCTGAAATGTGAGTTCTGGCATTTGATCAAGAAGTTAATATATCACTTTATCTCCAGGCCGAATGTGCCTCTGCTATGAACATTTTATTTTTTGATGGATAGTATACAATTATGAATGCCCAGAATAAAAAGTGTTTTCATTTGTAATGTGGGTGATGAAGAAGTAACTAGGAATGTCACCAGGAGCAGTGAAACGATGAAGCCTTGCATTTCTTTGAATTCCTCCCTACTTAACATCTGAGAAACATTCACTGAACACCTACTTACTATATGTCAGACACAAAGCTAACTCTTGCTAATGCAGAAAGGAATAAGCAGAGTCTGAGGAGAAACATATATAAAGCATGTTTTGGACAACTTGATTTTCAGATGGGCTAGTAATACAAAGAAAGAAGCTACATGTCATAAATTAAGTAACCTAGAGGTAAAATGTTTGTTCGACGGGTATACATTCTCTTCAGGATGCAAAGTCTAGCTGGCCAGCTATTTACACTCACTCACTAGCTGAGTGCTCACCTCCCAGTGGGTAGGATTGACGTCCTGACTTGCCCCTTATTTCTTAGGGCCTTGCAGTGGTGAGAGTCCCTGATGGGGTTGAGATGCAGCAGTGAATGCAATTGCTTTGCAAAATACTCCATGATTTTGAGCTTAACGTTTTTCTTAGGCTGTATCAAACATGTCCTTTATGCAATGATGGCTATGTCGCAGAGCCTTCCCAGGTTAGGGAAATGTTAACTGTTGCAAGATATAGGACCCCAAACGACAGTGACTCCAATAAAAGTTTATTTCTTGCTCATGGAGCAAAGGAGGATGATCCTGTTAACAGGGGGCTCTGCTCCATGCAGTCATTCGGAGACCCAGGCTGACCAGCTGCTCTCTGACTTTCTACTCCTCAGTGACCCTGGCTGTCTCCATCCTAGTCATCTGGAAGGGAAGAACCCATGGAAGAGCACTCGGGAGGTTATGGGCCGGGCCTGAAAGGGGAAAACATTCCTCTGCTCACGCTGTCCCGGCTGGAACCCATTACTTCACCTACATGCCAGGGAGGCTGGGAAGTGTGGACTGACTGTTTTCCAGGAAGAAGAGGAAATACATTTAGTAGAGTGCGCCACGTTGCCTCGATCACATGTGACCTTGACTTATAGTAGCTAAGTGTTACTGAGGCATAATCTGCCTACCACATACTGCTATTTGTGATTTGTTGTCAGCATTTTACTTGGATGTGTTGACAGAACCCATCAAAATAGCCGGTCGTATTGCCAGGTTTTGTGCCTGGTTTAGGTCCCAAGCATCTCCCACGATGTTTGATGAGTGTTGAAATAGAATCATGTGTTCAGCAAGACTCAAATGAGAATGTTAGTTGCCTTCCGCAGAAAGTTGATCAAGGTCATTGCAGAGGTGATGCTTCGTTTCCAAGTCATAAAGGGTAATTGGGTCTTCATCCAGGAGACCAAGTGAAGCAAGCTCATCCCGGGCAGAAAGAGCTTCATGACACATTGGAGGCACAGCAAGGAATTCAGCAATGGGGGAAGGTGGGAGGGTGGAGGTCGAGCAGCAGAATGATGGTGCTGGAGTGGACTCTGGAACCCATGCGCACAATGCCAGTGAGACGTGCCGTGGGGTTTGGATTTGGCTCTCTAGGAGTGAGGATGCATTGACACATATTAAACAAGGAAGACATGTACGTATTCACATAGAGATGGTAGTTTGAAAGGCAAACCTGAAGCTCAATCAGTTAGGGTATTTTAATAGTCTGGGGAAAACCAGCGGGAACCTAAACCGACGATGTGGGAATGAAGGGGAGCATGAATGCTGGCAGCCTGAGAGGGTGGGACACTTGATGGGACTTGCTGACAGTTTGGACAGGGGGCAAGAGGGGAGTGGGAGGGCTGGGGGGTCTGTGGATGGTGATGCGGGATGAGGCAGGTAGCAGAGAGCAGGTAATGCAGGTCATATTTAGTCGTTTAGTCCTATGGAATCAGACCTGCAGTAATCAGCCATATGTAGCAATGTAGGTGATAGAACCACTGTAATCAAGGGACCTGTGGAACTTCCTTCTGAAAGTTCAAAAGAAAAACTTGTGGCAGAATACAGGTTGAGGAGAGACGCTTATTTATAAGGCCGGGTGTCAACAGCAACAAGCACTGCTGAGCTGTTGAGCAAGATGACAGTGGGAGACAGCTGTTTGAGGTGGCCTCAGAAGGCCTGATGATCTTGGCCAAATCAGAGCTTTAAGTCATGGTCCCCGTGTAGGTGGCCCCTCAAATCGGGTTTCCTAGAAGCAAGGTCTCGTTTGTCCTTTGAGAGTGATTTATAAGTGTGTGCATTTCTGGAATAACCTATCAGGGAGGGAGTGAAGCTCAAGAGGAAGGGAAAGAGCCGGTCAGGCATTGGCTCGGTGACCCTAGCGGCTCATGGCCTTATCCCAGCCAGCCATTGGCTGGGGGCCTTCCAGGGGCAGCGGGGCACCCCTGTCCTGGGCAAGGTGGCCTTCCTCGGTGGGGGGCAACTCTCCCAAAGAGGGAGAACCGGGCACTGTGAGCAGCTGAAGCAGCAGCCGGGGGATGGATAGGCTCACCCAGTAAAGGGGAGATGCCAGGAGGGTGCATGTGTGTGTGGGCCCAGGCTCAGATGAGCCTGATCATGGCCATTGGGCCCAGTTCTATCCAGGGGAGGATGGACAAACTGGGGGATGGTGGACTTGGTCAGAAAGCTTTCAGTAATCCTCACCTTGCCGGTGTCTTGATTAAACGAGAAATAGATACACCTGACAGTGCTGGGTAGAAGCCTGCCGTATGTGAAATCATGTGTTGTGGTTACTGATTCTAATAATTTTTTTTTTGTCTTTTTGTCTTTTGGGGGCCACACCCACGGCATATGGAGGTTCCCAGGCTAGGGGCCAAGTGGAGCTGTAGCCTCCGGCCTACGCCAAAGCCACAGCAACGCTAGATCCGAGCTGTGTCTGCGACCTACACCACAACTCATGGCAACGCCAGATCCTTAACCCACTGAGCAAGGCCAGGGATCAAACCCGCAACCTCATAGTTCCTAGTCAGATTCGTTAACCACTGTGCCACGACAGGAACTCCAGATTCTAATAATTAATGGAACCCTTTAATGACCCTTCCTGAGATAGTATGAAAACTGATCTGCTTAAAGATTTTTGAAAACTCATGAACACTTGCAGGCACAAGTACAGCAGGTTCTGTGCAGGGGTTTGGACACTGGAAAGGGGGTAGAAATTAAAACCATCTATTACCAAAAGATGTACGCTTAAATATGTAGATAAATTATGTATATGTATTGATACATATGCAAAGCTACGGAGAGGAGGAGCTCCCACAGTAAGTTCCATGGACCTCTGGCTCATTAAGAAAAATGGGTTTCTGTGGTCCTGTAGATTTGGGAAACATTGCGTGTTATCGCCACTGTGACCTTGACAGTGCACATCACCAGGACATCAAGGGCTCTGAGAAGTCAGTAAACCCCCACAGATGTTTATCACAATGCTTCTCAAATTTGTTGAACAATATGGTCTCATTTTTTTGCCTCCCACTTATCAACAATCCACATATGTAGTCACAACAGTCTGGGAAACACAAATCCGTGGAAGCACAAATCTCATCTATGGAATAGAAACACTTTAGACCTGACGCTTCTCTTGCTCCAGGTAACCTCCTCTGGGAAGGGTCTCTACTCTTTCCCCCTTCTGTGTTTGTGCTGAGCTCCCGCCTCCCTCTGTCTAGCAGACCCCTTCCTTTATTTGAGGGCTCCTCTAAATCCTCATACTTCCCAGTTTTCCTTCCCCCGCACCCCACTGGGGCATGGAAATCACTTCCTCTGAATCTTTATATCATGTAGATTTCTTTTTTTTTTTTTTTTTTGTCTTTTTGCTATTTCTTTGGGCCACTCCCGCGGCATATGGAGGCTCCCAGGCTAGGGGTCGAATCGGAGCTGTAGCCACTGGCCTACGCCAGAGCCACAGCAACTCGGGATCCGAGCCGCATCTGCAACCTACACCACGGCTCACAGCAACGCCGGATCCTTAACCCACTGAGCAAGGGCAGGGACCGAACCCGCAACCTCATGGTTCCTAGTCGGATTCGTTAACCACTGTGCCATGACGGGAACTCCTCATGCAGATTTCTGAATCCAACCCAGACCTACTGAATCTCTGAGCATGTGGTTTAGAATGGTTTTAAAAGGTCTCAGGTGATTCTAATGCAGCCAGACTGGCACAGGATTGCAGGGCAACATTTTACGTGGATGGACAGAGGGTGGATGGATGGATGGGTGAATATATACATACCTGGTCCTTCCAGTTAAGCCATTTGAAGTCTTGTCTTGACGTCCTTATGAAATATTCATGACTGATTGAGAACATAAGCCTTGGAATTATTGTTATTGCTCTACCGAAAAAGCATTTAAACACTCTGAGAATTCAGTGTTGTGTATGCTCCTGCCTTAATGAGATACCTTCATTCTACAGACATCGTATACAAGTCTAGCAGGTTGAAGAGCTAAAATGGTTTCATTACACCTTTCCATACAGTGCTCTTCGAAGCATCCTTCTAAGAAGCTGATACACATGACACTTGTTTTATAGATGAGGAAACTGAGACGTTGGGAGATTTCTGAGAGAACTCTGAAGTTTTGCAGCTAAAATAAAAGGGTGGGGACGGGGCCCAAGGCAGGCCTTTGTTCTTTCTGTCTCTTCCAGTGATTAATAAAGTATGATCCATGTACTACCTGCAAGCAGAAGAACTACTCGTTAAAAATATAAACCCCAGGGTCCATCTCTGTGGGCGGGGCCTGGGATTCTGCATTTTAATAAGTCCTTCTGTGGTTAATGTACACGAAGGCCAAAGAATTGTTGTCTTAGAGTAGCACCTCTTTCCTGCACAGGAAAGCTGGAACAGGAAAGACAAAAACAAGCCAATAAACTTGTACATCTTACCATAAACCATAGGGAGGAAGGTGTACCTGTCTTAACACTGAGTCTAATTCCACTATTTTAAATGCTCAATCCCCAAACAGGCTGGCTCTACTTAAAGACCACTTTCATTAAAAAAAAAAAAAAAAAAAAAAAGAGTTCCCATTGTGGCTCAGTGGATTACGGACCTGGCTAGTATCCATGAGGATGCAGGTTTGATCCCTGGCTTCACTCAGTGGGTTAAGGATCAGGCATTGCCATGAGCTGTAGGTCAAAGATGCAGATTGGATCCCTCGTTGCTGTGGCTATGGTGTAGGTCGGTAGCTGCAGCTCTGATTTGACCCTAGCCTGGGAGCTTCCGTGTGGGCCTAAAGAGAAGGAAGGAAAAAAAAAATGTATTGATGGCTTGTTATGTGCCAGATACAATTGTAAGCACTGAGGATATACAGCAGTGAGCAAAACAGAAAAGTCCTGAATTTCATGGAGCCCATATTCTGGGGGGAAAGACAGAACAGAAACAAATCTGACAGCATCGTAGTGGTTCCCAAGTCGGGTCCCTAGACCAGCAGCACCTGGGAGATGGAGAAATGCAAGTTCTCAAGTTCCAGGCCAGACTTGAATCAGAAACTGGGGTAACAAGCCCCACCCCGCAGCCCAGGTGACTGTGATGTACATTCAAGTTTGAGAGCCACCATACTCTGATGTGGTGACAAGCTATGGAGAAAAAGAGCATCTAGAGGGGTGTTGCTGATACCAGCCAATGTAAAAATAGCGAAGTCATTACACTCTGGACTCTGGAGCAACCCAGATGCAAACGCCAGCGCCGCCACTGTGAACTGTGGGACCGCAAGCAGGTCAGGTAATCTCTCTGTATCTTGGTTGTCCTTCGGAAAAATGGAGCTCATGATAGTGCTGCCCTGATAGGGCCGTGGGCATTAAGGGAATTAATGACTATGAAGGCGCTCAGATCCTGACACAAAGCAAATAACATCCTTGTGAGAAGACAGTCCTTGGGGGTCTTTTGCATTCCCCACATTTTGCAACCAAGGCACTAACTACCCTTTCATTCCAAACTATCTTTGCAAGCACGTTTGTATATAAACAACCCTGGAAGACTGAGAGTCTCTTTCTGGGGCAATGAGCAGCCATGCTTACGGTCCAGCGTATAAACAGGGTCTTGCTTTGGAGCTGAGGCAGCCCTGCTTACTCCCATTATGAAGATTCAGTCCCCCAAACAAAGTTCCCTTCCTTTCATGAAGGAAGCAGGTGTCAACTGGCCCTTTTCTTTTCTTTCTTTCTTTTTTCACAGCTGCACCTGTGGCCTTAGGAAGTCCCCAGGTTAGAGGTTGAATCAGAGCTACAGCTGATGCCTGTGCCACAGCCATGGCGACACTGGATCTGAGCTGCATCTACGAGCTACTTACAACTTGTGGCAACATCAGATCCTTAATCCACTGAGAGAGGCCAGGGATTGAACCTGCATCCTCACAGACACTATGTCGGGTCCTTAACCTGCAGAGTCACAAAGGGACTCCTCATTTGGCCCTTTTAGTAGCTCACTGTTGGAATCAGCAAAAAATGCTGAGACAATGTCTTCTGCTTGTGAGTAACCAATGGCCCTTTGTCTCTGACCTAGGAGTCTGCCTCTACCGGGATGCATGAAACAGTAGCAGGCTGCCGTGTGGACTTGAAGTCAGGGGAAATCTCAGCCCCTTCACAGCTCTTGACAATGCTGTGTGAGTGTGTGTGCATGTGTGTGTGTGTGTGTGTGTGAGTGTGTGTGTTTGTGTGTGTGTGTGTTAGTATTACTGTTGCTCTTCCTCCCCATTATGTGCCAATTTTCTGGAAGAAACAGAACTGGAACTGGTGGCTCCAGCCTTCAAAGAGTTCCCTAGTGACCCAAAGAGGCTAAATAGCTAATAAAAAATGACATGAAAGACATTACCACGGGTTTGAGTCTAGGCTCTGGACTCCCGTTCGTCATGGGAACTTTCTAAGCCTCAATATCTTATTTATCAAATGGTCTTAGTAATAATGCTTACCTTGTGACATTGTTGTGGACATTAAGGTAAGGCACTTAGAAAGTTTAGCTCAGAGTTCCCGTTGTGGCGTAGTGGTTAACAAATCTGACTAGGAACCATGAGGTTGGAGGTTCGATCCCTGGCCTTGCTCAGTGGGTTAACGATCCGGCATTGCCATGAGCTGTGGTGTAGGTCACAGACGCAGCTCGGATCCTGCGTTGCTGTGGCTCTGGCATAGGCTGGCAGCTACAACTCCGATTAGACCCCTAGCCTGGGAACCTCTATATCCTGTGGGTGTGGCTGTAAAAAGACCAAAAAAAAGGAAAAAAGAAAGTTTAGCTCAAGGCCTGGCATGCAGTAAGCACTCAGTTACCATTTGCTCCTATTACTGTCCTAATTTTCTGTGTGAAATATGGTCAGAGCATTTTCTATCCACTACCCTGGATCTTTAGGGACACAAGACCCCACTACTGCACTTGATTCCAGGCAGAAGGTATTTTTCAACTACCTAAAGCCCAACTCAGTATACTCATAGATTTTTCCCGAAGAATTCCTTAAATTAAGTTCCTATAGAAGGGGTGGGTAGAGGACAGGGCTTTAGAGTCAGAAAGCTCTCAACTCATATGTAATTGGCGGTTTAATATGATAATATAATAACTCAAAGTTTATATAGTTGTTTGTAAAGATTTTATTACTGCGCATAAAACTGCAGCACATCCTGTGGGTTCAGCCAATGTAATTTCAGTTCCCTCGGATGATTTAATGGACCAGTCTCTTTTAATGACTGCATCCCTGGACTTTTCACAATAACTGGCACATAGTAGGTGTTCAATAAACCTACTGAATTCATTCTGTCATTTGACAGAAGGAATGGACCAAAGTACCTACCGATAATTAGTAAATTTTCATTCCCTTTTCCTTTGGAGACATGTCTGCTCTAAACTGTCCTCAGCATGTTTTTCTGCAACCAAAAGATTCTTGACAAAGATCTTGACAAAGCCCCTGGCTTTTCAACATCGGGAGGCCACAGACAGACCTTCTCTCCAAAATCCCACATGAGTGAACCACTGGGGATGATTCCAGTGGTTCTTGGGCCTCCCAAACCCTTTCCCTCTTAAATGCTCCTGTTCTAAAGTACCCACTAAGATAAGAAAGCAAAGAAATTCCATCCTGTGTGCCTGTCCCAAATCAGCACGCTGTTATGAACAATCTATACCGTAGTGTCTATATTATCCTTCTAGTCAAGGCCACACAATGCCTACTTCCAATCTACTTGTGATTTAGGGGAACAAAGTTTAAAGCAGTTCAGATATTTTGGGTTCCTTGAAATAGACCCCTGGTTTTTGAATAAGCGAACAGAAATGTTATTTGTAAGAATAGATTCATTTATTCTTACTCATCATGCTTATCATCCTGAAAAGTCTTTTTTGTTTGTTTGTTTTGTTTTGTCTTTTCCTTTTGGTGGCCACGCCTGTGTCACATGAAAGTTCCTGGTATTATGGAAGTTCCTGGGCTAGGGGTCAAATTGGAGCTGCCGCTGCCAGCCTCCATCACAGCCACAGTAACGCCAGATCCGAGCTGCATCTGTGACCTACGCTGCAGCTTGCAGCAACACCAGATCCTTAACCCAAGGATCAAACCGTGAGCAAGGCCAGGGATCAAACCCACATCCTCATGGAGACTACGTCATGTTCTTAACCAGCTGAGCCATAATGGGAACTCCTCATCCTGAAAAGTCTTGTTGTAGTTTCTATAATGATATTTCTTCTCCCTCTCCATTCTCTAGTTGTGAGACTACCCAATGGTCAACGAATTACCAACCTTCCCTGGGCCCTAGAAAACTGGGAGTCCAGACTGCTCTAGAAGCAGAAAGGAGGATTAGACAGGCGAAGACTTCCTTTTTTTTTTTTCTTTCTTTTTGCTATTTCTTGGGCCACTCCCACGGCATATGGAGGCTCCCAGGCTAGGGGTTGAATCGGAGCTGTAGCCACCGGCCTACGCCAAAGCCACAGCAACGCGGGATCCGAGCCGCGTCTGCAACCTACACCACAGCTCACGGCAACGCCGGATCCTTAACCCACTGAGCAAGGCCAGGGATCAAACCCACAACCTCATGGTTCCTAGTCGGATTCGTTAACCACTGCGCCACGACAGGAACTTTGACTTCCTAAAACTAAATCATGTCAAGTGCCTTGTTGGACTTCAAAAACTACTTCACCAGGGTTGGTAATTGATAGAGAAACACAAATGGAGAAATGGGGAATGTAGGAAAATACATATGTAAAACCACCCAAAGGAAGAACCTGAAAAGTTTAGCCATAGATTTTCTGAGAAGATGGAAGTATAGGCATTAGCGTATTCAAGAATTAGGCAGTGAGTTTTCCCCATTTGGAAGCTAAAAAAAAAAGAAAAGAAGAAGAAGATCTGCTGCCCAAGACAAAGAAGAAAATGCTTCGGCCCCAGAGGGAGCTGTCACTCATATGTACTCTGTCCAGGGGGCTAGAGAAGGATTATAGCCACCATTTTGGCTTCTCTAGAGTGAAGCAGCCAAACAATGTCGAGTAGTTGCTAGGCAACCATTAGCTCGTCGCTGCCCTTTTCCATTAAACATTATCTGCCTTCTTAGATTGTTTTAATTTATTTTTTTTTAAACAGGAAAGGTAATGCAACAGGGAATTATCAGTGCAACCTAACAATAAACAGGCATTTAAAGTAAAGTTTTTTTGCAAAGGTTAGATCCCTCTTGGGTGGGATTTTTTAAAAATAGTAACCATGGACTGAAACCTCTTCCCCCAAACATTTCATCACTTGACCTCATGTTTCCTGATGCCAAAAATAACACTCACAACATAACGATAATCTCTGAACATCATAAAACTTAAGGTCAGAGATTTTTACATAGATCCCGTACGAATAATCCCCTCAGCGCGCTGCTCTGACCTACCCCAAGCTAGAGCTTGTCCTAAAGTCAGTTTCTCCATCAGCAAAGAATGGTTGTCAGAGGTGGTGAAATGGAGTTCTGGTTCTGTTCAGCTCTGCGGACAGCTAAATGCATATTATTCACAGGACTGAGCAGAGTCACATGGAAATACCACCTGTGTGTGTAAGGAATACTTTCTGGAACATAAAAATGAAAAATACCTGAAGGGAGAAATATGAGTCTTTATTCAGAAACCCACATGCATTCGAGTATTAGAGATGCATTTATGACTTTTACAAGAGCATGAGGAGGTACCCAGTGAAAGGGTATAAAATCAAGATTGGGGAAGGGTTCCCAGTAGCCTGTCATGCACCACACACGTAGGGTCTTTTTAAAATTCCAGTGGGTTCACAGTCTGGCTCAGGGGACCTGTCTTGGAAGGGATTCAGGGAAAGAAGGTGGGTTGATTTTATGGACTGGGGCTCAAACATATGATCAGGCAATTGCCCTTCTGAGTATTGACCCAAAGGAGTGGAAAACTTCTGTCGACGCAAAAAACTGCCCATGAGTGTTTATAGCAGCTTGATTCATAACTGCCAAAACTTCGGAGCACCCAAATGTCTTTCAGGCGAATGGATAAATAAACTGTGGTACATCCAGACGTGGAATATTATTTCGTTCTAAAAAGAAATGAGCTATCAAGTCATGGAAATACATGGAAGAATCTTCAATGCAAATTACTAAGCAAAATAAGCCAATCTGGAAAGGCTACATACGGTATGCTTCCAATGATATGACTTTCTGGAAAAGGCCAAACTACAGAGGCAGTAAGAAAGATCAGGGGTTTACCAGGGCTGGGGCTGGGGGAGGGCAGAGGAGAGACAAATAGGTGGAGGACAGAGGATTTGGGGGCAGTGAACACACTCTGTATGATGGATTACGTCATTACACATTCGAATATACAACACCACAAGTGAACCCTAAGGTAAATTGTGGGCTTTGAGTGATTATGATGTGCTAATATAGGGTTATCATTGCCACCAGCAACTGCTTGGCCTCTTGCTTTCCATCTGATTGCAGAAATCAGTGCTGCCGCAGACCAGACAAGGTCCGCAGTGCAAGGCGAAGCAAGCGGAGGCCACCTCAAGATTGCCCAAGACACCAAGAGTTTTTCTGCAAGACCAGATTTTGGGTAAGTCTCCAGAGTTGCTGGCTCACACTTGTGCTGATGCAGCCGTCTGCCCTCGCTGGAGTCTCAGAAGGATCCTCATGCAGGGAAGTTGATTTGCGCTGACTTAACTTACAAGAGCCTGATGAATAACCAGAGGCCAATGTATTCCCTTACAACGAGTACAAACAACTACCCAGGGACGTAGAGTCTGCATCCATGAGTTAGCAGGTTCTTCTTGTAAGAATTGACACAGGAAGCCTTAAAGATAACCCGCCATCTTTAGCCTTGATGACTACCTTCTTTCTACATCAGCTGGTCCTCACTGCATGCCCAGCGCTGCCACGTTCTGATGGGCTCCTTCTTCCTTTGCTATTATACTAACACCCATCAGGTTCCTGTCCTCTAGGCCTTTCTAAGTGACTTTGTATGTTTATGTTTCAACCTTGTAGGCATAGAGTCAGAGTTTAATTCTCTGAGACTTATCTGAGAATTGAGACTAAAGAGCATCGAGGAAGTGGATAGTATGTAAAATCTATATGATCTGACAATGTATAGGTGGGAGACAGACAAAAACTGGAAGGGAAGGAAGCAGGTTTGCATATTCAAGAATAAATCCTGCAAATCCCTGGGAAAAAGCAAATCTAAATCACAATGAGACTGCTTGACACCCACTAGAATGACTGTAAGTTTTTAAAAAAGGAAAATAGTTGTTGTGAACATGTGAGGATATTGGAATCCTCATATGTTACTCGTGGGAACGTAAAAGGTGCAGCCCCTGTGGAAAACAGTTTGGCAGTTCCTCAAAAAGTTAAACAGAGAGTTGCCACATGACCTCGCAATTCCACTCTTGGGTATCTACCCAAGAGAGCTGAAAACAGGTGTTCACACAATCACGTGTACGTGCACATTCATTGCAGCATGACTCACAACAGCCGAAAGATGGAAACCACCCAGATGTCCATCAGCTGATGAAGAGAGAAGCAAAATGTCACATATCTATGCAATGGAATGCTCTTTAGCCATAAAAATCAACTACATGCTAATATGAGCCACCACATGAATGAACCTTGAAAGCAGTTATGCTGAGTCAAAGGAGCAAGATACAAAAGGCCACATAGTGTATGAGTCCATTCATATGAAATGTCCACTAAAGGAAAACCCATTGAGACAGAAGAGAGAATAGTAATTGCCAAGGAGGAAAGGAGAGTGTGGGGACGAATCACTAAGCAGTACAGGGTTTCTTTTTGGGGTGATGGCAGTGTTCGGGGTGATGGTTGTACAACGCTGTGCATATGCTAAAACCCACTGACCTCTCGCTTTAAAATGCTTTTTAAAAAAGAACACATCCTGGCAGGCCATAAAAACAATAACCATGTTTACGTTTAGTCAGCAGTTAGAACGAGCACTTAGACAACTGTTTTACAGATGTCGTCGTGAACCACCTGTACTGTACTGAAGACACTGGTCGAGCTGCAGTTTCCTGGGGGCTCATCCCAAACCTCCTCAAACAGGATCTTTTGGACTCTCTGGGGCAACAGAATCTACATTTCTAATAAGCTTTAGGGTAATTATTTGGCACAAAAAGTCTTTTAACGCTCTGCCATATTGGTTAGGAGTGTGGGTTTTGTTTTTAAAAAAATCTTTTAGTAAATAAGAGATACCACTGGGCTACAAGCTCCTCATAGGAGAAACAATGGTTAATTGCAGTCCCAAGGTATCATTCTGAAATCTCCCCACACCATCATCCTAGGCTTTTCTTTTCTTTCCCTCCCATGTTGAGCCCTTATTACCTATACCCCACTTGTTCATCTTTCTTGATCTCTTGTTTCGGTGGCGCTCATCTCTCAGGCATTTCTAAGAAAGGGGGCAGGAAGACAAATTTTTCTGAGAACTTTGCCTGCTTGAAAATGCCTTATTTGGGATTCAAAATTGATATTAATTTTCCTTCTGAATTTTGAAGATCTTGTTCCATTACTGTCTAGGGTCTAGTATTGCTGTCGAGAAATCTGAAGGCATTATGATTCCTGATTCTTTGTATGTGACCTGCTCTTATTTTGCTTCTGTTTTCAATTTCTCTGGAAGCTTGTAATCTCTTCTCACTGTCTCCTATGTTCTGGAAGCTCACGTTGACGTGTCTTTGCAAGTTCTTTCTCATTCATTGTGCTGGATAATTTGTGGACCCTTTCAATTTTACCAACTAATGTTTGTCAACTATAGGAAACCTTCTTGAAATATTTTTATGGATTTTTTTCCCCTTTCTTACAGAAAAAAACCCACCTCTCCTTCTAGAATCATTTGTTTTATTTTTTGTTTTTACTCTGTTTTTAAGATAACATTCTCATCTTCCAAGTTTTCAATTGAGGGTTTCTTCTCTGCTATATTCTAAATCTCGAGAGCTCTTTTTACAATTCTCAGAATTTCCCTTTTTATAGTAATCTGTTATTGTTTTTGGGTTGCACTATCTTATGTCTCAGAGGTTTACTTCTATTTGCAAATTATCCATTTCCACCAAATTGCTTACTTATGTCGATTTGTTTTATTTTCTACTTTTGCACTATAACCCTTGGTTGTCTGGTTATATTTAAGGGATGATGTGCTGATTTAAAGCTCCGAGTGCCTGAGGGGAGCTCAAACGGCATAGCCTTGTCTATGGTAGGATGACCTAACTGGGCTGTGATTTCAGTGGCTGTGTTTTGGGTCACTCCCTTCAGCCTGGTCAAATTATCTGAAGACTCTACCCTTCTCTCCTTAGAGCATGACGGCTTGGCTACCAGCTTTCTGGGACCTAAATGAGTCAATGGATGGGCAGCTCAACTTCCAGCTTGAGTACATGTCCTTATCCCCCTGGTTTGGTATGTTTTCCTGCCTTGCATCATCTCCAGTATCTCTCAGTCCAAAAACATTCTCTCTTCTCCAGAGGGAGGGTGGAGAAGGATATCCGTCCAAAAGTGAAATGCTTATTAACAGATTTTCAGTCAGTTCTCCTTACTTAACCAATCTCCATGTCCAGAGGTACCTGGAGCCATTAGAACTACTTAGCCTTTGTACAGCGGGTTGGCCTTGACTTTCCCCATTGGCTCCTAATCAGTCATCTCAGGTTCTTTCCAGCTCCTATTAACTTGCTTGCTAATGACTTTTTCTATTTACTGTCCTTGTAGATATGTGCCTTTAGAAGTAATTTTACTATTATTTAATGGAAAGGATGAAAAGTTGATAAGTTCCATCCACCATTTTTTTTCAAAAGTGTCTCTTGGGTTTTAAAATCAACATCATGACATGTGATATATATATATACAACAAACTGTAGCTGTTTAAAATGTGCCATTCATTAGTTTTAATAGAAGTTCATACCTATAAAACCTCTACCACAATTAAGATGTAAAACATTTCCATCAAATATTCCTTGCGCCCCATTTGCAGTTCATATGTCCCTGCAGTGTCCCAAGCAGCCTCTGATTTGGTTTTTATCACTATAGATTAGTTTGCATGTTCTGTAATTTTATAGAAATGGAATCATTCAATATTTACTAGTTTTGGTCTGGCTTCTTTCACTCAGAAAGATGATTTTGAGATTTATTCATGTTGTTGCATATATAGCAGTTCTCATGCCTTTCTATTACTAAGTAGTTTTCCATTGCGTGCATATAGAACCGTTTGATTTTCCATTCTCCTGCTGAAGACAGAGGTATTATTTCCGGTTTGGGGGTATTGTAACTAAAGCTGCTATGAAAATTTGTGCACAAGTCTTTGCATGAGACCTTTCATTCATTTTTAATTTAACTATTTCAATAACCATGTACTGGGACTTGCTGTCCCCAACCTTTCCCTGTGCCAAAATAGCTGACATATTACTTCCAGAACATTCTTCCCAAGGCACAACTCTAAGCCCATCATACTTTTAATGATGTCTCATAGTCTCTGAGTCATAGTCAATGCTCTTCTTTTTTTTTTTTAGAAAATTCAACAAAATTTTATAAAATTAAAAAGTTGACATTAAAGCTTGATATGACATCAATAAATGTTTGGAAGCAAGTTGTTCTAACAACAGACTACCCTCCTGATTGTAATTTTATAAAATCCAGCCAGAGCAAAGATGGTATCTTGAGACCAGATTGTTTCCTAACCCTACAAGCCAATTCTTGGCTACTTTCCAGCATTGTAGAAGCACAGCCTGGAGGATTTGGGGTTTATATACACTTCTCCCACATCAAGTTTTTTTTTTTTCCTTTCCATATTTTAAAAATTCTATTTCAGTTTCTTAAACTGACATCTGAGCTATGGATGCAAATTTAATCAGGCAATCACGACTTTTTTTTTCGGTGAAATTAACTCAGGATAGTGGGGAGTGCCTGCCTACTCCTTTGGAAGTGGAATATATTTCTTTCTCTTCCCCAAAGCTTGCTTCTAATACTTCCTCCCAAGTGGTTTTCTTCTTTAACAAGTACACATCACAAATCTAAGGCAAATTTTCAGGTCATTTGATGATACAACTATTAAAGGCTCTGGATATGTCCATATTAAAATATTATTTTAAAATCTTTTGAAAACCAGTTATTTAAAAAAAAATCAATCTACAACCTCCAGCATTTTTTTTTTACCTCTGTGCTTAAAGCAATGATAGGTGCTGAGAAATGTGGTGCTTATTCTTTTTGTCCCTCAGAAGACGTGTTTCCTGTACTTGTCTTTGAATTTTCCAGTTACATTGAGAGCCTTCCTGAGCCCAAGCTTTGTACCTTGCTATAGTTTTCTTCTTTAGGACATTCTTAATTTGTATACAATGTTTGTCCTCTGTATTTTCTTTTAAAAAGAGGAGAAAGATGGACATAGCACAAATTGTGGTCCTTGCACATTAAGGTGAAACAGTTTCCATGGAAACTCCAATATGCGGCTCTGTGGTCCCTACTGCCCTAGTCATTTCCATCTCTCTCTCTTCCATCTCCCCCTCTGTGACCACTACAGCATCTACCTCAGCCACCTCTTCAACCATTGTGAAATCAACTACATTGGGCTCTTGTTGGGCCATGGCCTCTAGCTTGAGACGGTACTATTCTTCCTCCTGCTCTTTCTTTAGGAGTTGGTTTTGGTATTTCTGGTCTCTTTGATTAGCCTCCCGGAATTGCTGCTAAAGTGGTTCTCCTTCAGTGCCCTCCTTGCTTTCCTCCACACTGTTTGTCATTTCTTCTATCCTTGGTTTCTTAGTGAGTGGCAGTTTCTCTACTTCTTCTGCCTCTTCTTCGATGACAGTCTCCTCTGCAACCGGACCAGCAGGTACAGTTAGAACTTGCTGTCCAACTTGCATAGTTACACTAAATGGCTGGCTAATGCCTCCAGTAGGGACTGCAGTCTGGATATTACTGAAGGGACGCCATCGGTCGCTATGGTGATGACTCTCTGGCCTCCACTCCCCACCACTTGCTAGATTGATGAGTCAACAGAATTTCCATCTATGATTTCCTCTGAATTACCTGAGGTTGTTTGGCATTGGGTGAATTAACAAGGCTTGCGAGGTTGACAACGTCTCCTGATGTAAAGATGAATGGGGTAGCCATGGCCACAGGGTTGACTCTCTCAGGATTCGCATTCACCTGATTCTGCATTGCTTCCTGGAGGCTGACCAGAACCTCAGCATTGTTTTTCTCCAGGGCTAAGTCAGAGGCAGATTTATCAAACTTGCTGAAACCACTGACATGAGCTCCATATTTGGTAAGTAGCTCTACGACATCTCGATGGTGGTGCTCTGTGGCCCATGTGAAGCTGTCGTCATTAACATGTCCTTGGCATGCACATCTGCACCATTCCTCACAAGCAGTTCCACACTGTGTGCGTGTCCATCAGCTGCAGCATATGCAAGGGGGACCTGTTCACTTTGGTCCGGACATCCCTGGTAACACCTGCTCGAAGGAGCACTTCCGCTGTGGAATAATGACCGTACTGGGCTGCAGGGTGCCGGGGGATGAGCCAAGCCAGTGTGTGGTGAATGGGGCATCATTTGCCATTAATGTTGTGACTTCATCATCTTGGCCTTTTCTTGGTGCTTCTAGAAACCTCTTCCCCAAGTCCACCAAAGAGGTCTTCATGCATAGGAACACAAATTTGTGGGAAGCTATAACTCCTCGTCCGGGATGCTGCCGGCTGCACTTTTGCCGAGCCCGCCAGTTTGATCCTGTTTCCTTCTCTAGTTAAGTCTCTCTGTCAATGATGGTTACTTTTTGGCCTTTTCATAAAGGCATATTTTGGGGGCCTTTAACCCCCGCTCATGGGGAATCGGAGGCAGCAAAACAGCCTGTAGTTAATATTCTTTACAGCAAAGAACATCCACATATTTTTTCACATCGCTCGTAATCCACCTTTCCTCTGGCCACACCAAATCTGCTCTCATCCAGAAGCACCCTCCACACTCCTGGACCCCTGGGCCTTCATTCTTATTATTCTAGGAGAGCCTCCCCCATCACTGTACATGAGATGCTCTGTAGGTATTACAGGTATGGAAGAAGGGCCATTGCCTCCATGAAATTCAAACTGGTGATCTATCCCTCCTTTAATCCCCCATCACCTTTTATTGTGCTTCTCCTGGACTCACATTGCTTGGCACGGAGGCGGCATTCTGCCTGATGAGGAAACAAGTGAGTGTATTTTTAACTCTGTGTGTTGGA
Organism: Sus scrofa; assembly: GCF_054392235.1. NCBI lineage: Eukaryota > Metazoa > Chordata > Mammalia > Artiodactyla > Suidae > Sus > Sus scrofa. Next base: position 151,004,060 of record NC_139396.1, on the reverse strand, counting down.
CATGGTCAACAGGACGCGGTGTATCCTGCAACCCTGGGAGATGAAAAAAAAACATGAGTTATCCAGGGAACATAAGTGTAATTAGCATTGAAAATAAACATATTTGGAATTCCTGCTGTGGCGCAGTGGTAACAAACCCAACTAGTATCCATGAGGATTTGACCCCTGTGCCTGCTCAATGGACTAGGGATCCAGCATTGCCATGAGCTGTGGTGTAGGTGGCAGACGCAGCTCAGATCTGGTGTTGCTGTGGTTGTAGTGTAGGCTGGCAGCTGCAGCTCTGATTCGACCCCTAGCTTGGGAACGTCCATATGCCACGGTGTGGCCCTAAAAAGACACACATAAAAAAAAAAAAGAGAGAGAGAAAAAGAAAATAAACATTTTATGGAAATATTTCTAAAATGAGTTACAGACACCTCTTCCTTCTTAACCAGATGTAACCGAACATAATTGAGACCTTGTAATGGGTCTGAGTAACCACTAGAATCACCAGATCTGTATGGTGATGCACAGATGTTCATGGTGCAGCTGCGTGTAGAGCTTTCACACCTGCACTAAGTGTGCCTGTTGGTTCTCCGTGCTGTCACTCCCTTCCTCCACCACGCTGCCAGTCCGTACCGCACTGTGTCCAGTTGCTGCCCTCCGTTACTCCTACTTGCCAAAGTGATGGCCTGCAGGCTTCTGTTGAACTGCAGAGACTAACCAGTTCTCCAGAGTTGGGGATCGTGTGGTTGTGGTAAAATCACCCAGGCACAATGCAGAGAATGGCTTGGCAGTGAGAGCTGTTTGTTACTTTTTGTAGATTATGCCCCAAACAAAGTTGAGGGGGCCCAGGAAGGGGTGAACTAATGGAAATGACATGCTGGTTAGCAGCAGAGATGGGACCAGAGCCCAGGCTCCCCCATGCTCACCCCCAGGACTCACTCTTGCTGCACAATTTATTTCCAGAAAGTAGAGATCCACAGTCCTACTCTAGTTATACTTAAGTCTTGGGTGGCCGAGTTTCTGGAAGCATCTTCATCAGACAAGTGTAATTTGACCATGTAAATATTCACCAGTGTGGATCTCCCTGTCTTCCAGGGAACTTTTTGAGACAGCGAGATTGAGAACTGCATCAGCAGCTGGCAAAGGGGGGACGAGGCCATTCCTCAGTTTACCTTTGTCCCTAAATGGGACAGCTGCTGAATGTGCCAGAGGTTAAGCCATCAAATAACATGTTGATATCACCAAATCTCATACAAAGGTAACTGATGAGACATCAGATATTTTTTTTCCTGCCTTTTTCCCCCCTTCATAGTTGCCTCCTCTTGCTTTATTCACACGCCAAGGAGGCTTGTAACCAACCGACCTGCTATTGAGCCATTCTCTGCTTGTATCACTCTTGAGTTTATCAAAAATAGAAATTGACCTTTGGAATGTGTTACAAAATGTTTATGCTAGATACCATATATAGGAAGAAGAAAGGAGAGGAGGAACAGAGAAAAAAGAAATTTTTGCTAAATGCCTACTATGTGCCAGGCTAGCTACGCAGCTATCATGTGCTGCTCTAGACGCCTGAAATACATAGTTTATTTAATGTTCACAACGAGACTGTGCGGTAGGTATTTTCCTCCCCATTTTACAGGGGGATGAATTGGGACACCGAGATGTTACGGGGAAGAAGGATCAAGAGCAGTTCAGTAAGTTACAGAAGAGCTGGGAGTGGGAGCTGGGATCCAGCTTCACTCCTTCTCCACCACTTTGCAGAAATGCTCAACCCTCATTAGTGAAACTGACTGGAGGTCTAAAATCTGGGGTCTAAAACATGAGGTTGTGGGTTCAATCCCTGGCTTCACTCAGTGGGTCGGGGATCTAGTGTTGCCATGAGCTGTGGTGTAGTTGCAGATGTGGCTCAGATCCTGCGTTGCTGTGGCTGAGGCATAGGCGGGCAGCGATAGCTCCAATTTGACCCCTAGTTTGGGAACCTCCATATGCTGAGGGTGCAGCCCCCCAACCCCCAAAAAAGCAAAATAAAATAAAATAAAATCTGAGTTAGAATACCCAAGAGTTGATGTCAAATAAGCACACTTGATGTGATGAATAGAAGACACTGGGGGAGAAAGGGCTCTCCCTCCCTTAAAGGCTTCATGCACTCTTTTGTTGACTATCACACTGGGGTTAAAACAGATCTCAGCTATACCAGTACCATAAGTCAGGACATGATATCATGTCCCCTTACCTTATGGGCAAGCTTTTGGGAATCATGGATTCTTTAATAATCTGAAAAATAGCTATAGGCCCTCTTTTTAGAAAAAATGTATACACATGTGTACGCAATTTAAGGAAGATGCAGACATCCCTGGCATTTGGGGAGGGGTTGTTCTGGAAACTTCAGGTCACAAACCCTGAACTAAACATGCTAGCCTCTTCAGTGACAACCTAGCTCTGTGTGTGTGTGTGTGTGTGTGTGTGTGTGTGTGTGTAATTATACATGCAATAGGGAACCAAGGTGGGGAGCAGTAGAAAGTAAAAGCTAACCATATTCTTTCTGAATCTGACTGGAGATAAGCGCTGAGTTTAGAGCTCTTTGCATGTGCATCTCCCTGTGGACTAAAACCCCCTTGAAGGGAAGCCTTCCCTGCCCGCCGCATTTTTGCATAAGGTCTTCCAACCTGCATAAGGGGCTTGTGGTACGTACTTGTTGAAGGATTAACCAGCCTTCCAACCCCTTAGCCCACTCTGTATTTGACCGATGGCAGATTTCACACAGAGAGGTTGCAATGATCTGGATTCCCATTCCTACACTGTTGCTAGTTAGAGTGCATGACCTTGGTCAAGTCACTTCTCTTCCCTGGGCTTCATTCATTCATTTCATCTGTGCTCTTCTGATGTGCCAGGGGCTGAGCTGGGAAGTCACTAGGTTAAGATGGGTGACTCAAGGTCTCCACTCTCAAGTTACTCTCAGTCCTGAGGAAAGTCTTGAATGTAAAAAACAAACAAACAAAACACAAACAAGCACGACTTTAAACTGTTTAACAACCAGAGAGGCACAGGCACCCACCACTTGGCACACTTGTACTGGGGCATCCCAGCTGAAGATAACCCCTTAGAGAAGCATGGCACCAAAAGCCCATGGCCATGGTGTAGTATGTGCAAGATTCAGTGATGATGGGAAAAGTAGCCCTAAGGTCTCAGTTTCCACGTACATAAAATGAGGGCTGAGATTAAAGCAGAGGTCAGCCAATGATAGCCTGGCCAATGGACGTAATTTGACCAGCCAGGTGTTTTTGTAAACAGTTTTAATGAACACAGCTATACCCATTTGTTTACAGATATTCTGTGTCTGCTTTCATGCCACAGGCAGAGTGGAGAGGTTGCAACCAAGACTGGATGGCCCACAATGTGTGAAGTAGGTACTGACTGGCCTCCTACAGAAAAGTCTGCCAACTCCTGGATTAGAGAACCTCGAATTTTCCTCCATGATTTCCTAAGCCAGTAGAAAACCCAATTTGCATTAGATGTGGTTTTCTTTGAAGAACTTGGCAGCAGGTCTGTGTGTCCAAGCCGAGCATGAGTGCCACTTTCTGGGACGATGGGGAGTGGAGACCATATCCTTGGAACAGAGGATGTAGGCTGAGTTCTGTCCTCTGGGGAAACTATTTTTATGCTGCACGAAAAGTTCTGCTCATTGCCATAATGAAGCCCATTAGGGAGTTGCTCATTGTACCTGTTGGGGAGCATGTATTTGCAATGAAAAACAACGAAGCTTCCAGGAAGTCGCAATCAGCAAATGTGTTCAGATGTGTAACATCTGAACATGCATGATCCGTATGCATTCGGAAGGTCTCCTTGGCGTGGTTGGACTGGCTTGGAAATCACCAACCCTACACGGTGTTTCCTTGCAAGACTCCAAGAGAAGGAAAGAATCAGTAGGTTGAAACTGGGCTGGCTCCATGAGAGGCTGGAGCATTCTGGGGAGGTTGGGGTGAGGTCTCGAGCAAGGAGAAGGACTGGAGGGACTAGGTGGGGCTGCTGGTTGTTCAGGTCATCTCCCCTGATACCCTTCCTCCTCTCAGACCATCCCCCTTTCAGTCATTTCTCTTAACTCCTTAAAGGCAGACCCCGAGTCAAGAAAACTCTGGTTTATCTTTGAACTACTGTGGGTGTTTGTATTATCGGCCCCAATTCTTTACCCTTCCCTGCATTTATCCTTTCCTAGTGACTGTGCGGCTCTTCCACCATCTCTCTGAGCAGAATGGCGGGACGTGGTTTCATGCTGCTTGAATCTGGGTTTGGCCACGTAACTTGTTTTGGTTAGCAATAAAGAGGTAAAAGGACAGTGTGCCAGCTCTGATCCTGAGCTTGTGTTCCCACTTGGTGTTTGGTCCCTCTACCGTCGCTGTAAGGAAAACACGCCCCCATTAGGCAGGAAGTCAAAGGAGGATAAGAGACACGTGGAGTGGGGTTGCCCCAACCAACCAATAGACGTGCAGTGAGAGAGAGCTGCCAAGATGTCTGAAGCAGAGGCCTCATGTGATCGCAGCCTAATCAGCCAAATCCAAGCAGACCCACAGATGTGAGCAACTATAAATCATTGATGTTTTAAGCCACTGAGAGTTGGGGGGTTTGTTACACAGCAGGACTAACTGGTACTGACTTCCCACGAGCTCTGAAAGAACGGGCCTAGCAGAAAACAAGAGAGCTGTTAAATGAAGGGTTCGGGGAAAGCCTACCTACTGTGCTTAGAAGTCAACAGCTAACATAGATAGAGCACTTCTTGATTCCTGGGTAAGAAAGGAGGAGGAGGAACAGCAAGAGGAAGAGGAAAAAAGGAGGGAGAGAGAAGGAAGGAAGAAAAGAAAGAATGGAAGGGGAGGAAGGGAGGGAAGGAGAAAGAGTAGGGTGAATGAGAAAAAAAATATGGGTCTATACCTTTAAAAAACAAGGTAACATTCCCTGAAGATACAGAAGATCATTATTTTGAAAAAGATTTACCCAAGGAAGAAAAACCTTTGGAAAGTTTCTGGTTGATATTTGTAATACAATTGAAGAAAATAGGGACTTTTGAGAATAAGAAATTAAGTGTAATATGCGACAACAGTATTAACAACATGCAGTCCTTGGATCACTTACTCTGGGTCACTTGCCATGCTGTGAGGACACTCAAGTAGCCCTGTAGGGAGGTCCTGGTGGGGAGGAACAGAGATCTCCAGCAAATAACCAGCATTAATTTGCACCATGTGCATGGACCAGCTTGGATGTGGCTCCTCCAGCCTTCAGATGATGGCTGTTTGAAGAGAGTGCAAGGCAGCAGGTGCAATGACTTTTATAACCTAACCTCTGAAGTCACACTCCATCATTTCCTCAGTGTCCTAGTGGTTGCACAGTTAGCCCATTCGATGTGAAAGGAACTATGCAAGAACATGAACATGTCAGGAGACAAGAATCACTGGGGGCCATCCTGAAGCCTGGCTCTACCCTCAGAGTACGGGGTACTTGCCTTGGGAGAATGTTTTCAGTAAGCGGTAGTTGCTAACCTTTATCCTGTTTGCTATGTTACAGACATTGCTGAAAGTGCTTTACATGTGTTTAATCTTCCCCACGATCCTATGAGGCAGGTGCTATTACCTTCATTTTATAGACCAGGAAATTAAGGCACTAGGAGTTTAAGTAATTTGCCCAGTGTCATTCCCTTAGGATGGAGAAAAACCAGGATGGAAACTCAGGCAGACAGGCGCTACACTGTACTATCCTGTCCCTTGATCACACTAAATTATGCCACCATGGCTTGTTTGCAATTGTTTTGTGGGAATGGGAGAGAAGTACCAAGAATAGGAGGGAGTGAGAGTTCCTTGGTGGTCGAGTAGGTTAGGACTTGGCACTTTCACCACTGTGACCCGGGTTCAAAAAAAAAAAAAAAATAGGAGGGCGCTAAGTGAGGTTGGAATGGCTTGTTTGCTAGTGTCCTCGAATAGCAATTCTGGAATCCAGAAGCTCCAGCTCTACTGGAAAGATCACGTCCTACACAGTGATCCTTTCTGTGCAATGGGCAGGTGACAGCTGGCTCCCTGTTTTCTGCCACTAAATGGGATCATCTCAGGATGCCTGCTGATAGGGTGTATATGCCACAACCAAGCTACCCGAGCCTCCTCGCACCTCCCTAGAAAAGCGTTCAGTTAACTTTTCCCATTAAATAAACTTTCCAAGCCAGTCTATTAACAGATATCTGCTCTCTGCCACAGGCTCAAGTGGGTAGAAAGCAGGTCACTCGGCCATTTGGTGAATTTTGCGCAGTAAATTATAAATGAAATTTCAACCTGCTCAGAATGACCCTACTTGTATGTTTAACCCCAGGAGAACTTGAACTTGCACCAGAAGAAAGCAACGGGATTTCCCAGGATACAATCTGAAGCTGCCTCTGCGACCCCCAAAGCAGGGCTGGGCTGGGATAGACCAGTTGTAGACTGAGACACAGTTGAGGTTCTGCATGAGAACCTGCAGGGTCAGACTACCTCCTTTCGGGGCCTTTGGTGTCTCAGAAGATGCTGCAGTGCCAACCTGGGAGGGGGAAACCAACAGGGTTTGTCACAAAGAAATAGAGAAAGTGGCTCGAAGCAGGGTGGTGGCTATGAGGGAACAGCCTGCAGAGAACCATGAACGGGCGCACTGCCATTTTTGCTGCTCTAACTTCATATTCCTTTTTTTCTTTCTTTTTGGCTCAGAAGATGACTTAACATGTGGCTCACAGCTGACTTTTGCAGGGCTCTCAGATAAACGATGAGAAGAAAAATAATACCTGGGTACCTTTATACCATTCTGTGTGGATTGAGGATGGAGCCAGCTGGACCCTCTCCTCCACTGGCTTTATTTGTGGGGGGGCTTCACTTGCTTTTCAACAGGGAGAGGGAGGGAGGGACACCGGGTTATGTGTTGAGAAACAGGAGACAGTCTGCATGAGCAAGTGGTCCTGCTAAGCCATTGAATATGGACACGGTCCACGGGACCCACCTCTCTCTTCCAAAAGCCCTTGGCTGGGGGTCCATCAAGAACTACGTGAGGTTGTAGTAACAGGAAACACTGTACAACACTTCCGTGGCACCGGGCACTCTTCTAAGTGCAATGGAGTTGCAATCTGTTGCCATAGGTGCACGCCTACTCTCATTTCCCAGATAAGTGAGGCACGGAGAGATTAAGTCACCCGGCCAAGTTTATCCAGGTGTAAATGGCAGAGCCAGGAATGCAGACCGAGGCAGTCCAGCTCCAGAGCCCAGGTTCCTAACCACCATTCGCTCTGGGTTGGCGAAGCAGGACGAGCCTCAGGACCACCTGACCCAGCATGTCTAAACCCTCCATCGCTCACTTCCTAACCACCTTCATTATCTCTGCAACATCTGTGTCCCATGTCTAACGTAATTTACCTAACGTTTTTTTTTCTCTTAATAAATCACTGTGCTTAATGGAACACATTTATTTTAAAAAAGAATCTTGATATTCCTACCAAAGAGGAAAAATATGCATCATTTGCCATAAAGAGAAAGGAAATGTAAACATATCATCAGTGAAAACGGTGTTATGAAGTGTTAGCTGGGTACTGCTGCCCAGCTGAGTTGAGGGATGGAAAGAGAAGGGAAAGGGGGGGTCATGCCCACAGAACTGCCTCAGCGGATGCTCTGTTCTCTCAGGAACCTGCCCAGCTTGCCCGCTGTGCTCTGAGAAAATTGGTCTAGGACTATCTCTCTTCTTACCGCCAAGGAAACAGAGGCTCAGAGAGGGGAACTGCTGTGCCCACGAGCGCACTGGTGGCCGAGCCCAGATGAGCATGCCCAGCTCCCTACTCCCCAGGCCTGCATCTCCCCCATCCCATTTCGCACAGGCCACTCCTACCAAGTTCGTTCCTAAGTGAATTCTTGCAATTGACATTTGGACTGGAGCTCTGCCCCCTAAGCGTGCCCTCCAGTTCACATATTTCTAGAGTAATTCCAAGCCTCTGCTGTCCCAGCCATCATGTTCCTGCTGGTGATAGCACCAAGTCCTGTGTGAAGAGCCCTTGACCTTGTGGGGTCGGCCTGGGAGTTATTTAGCTTCCTTCCATCTGTCAACCCTTCTAGAAGTTGCAGCTTATAACGCTTTCTCTCTGGACTTCAGAGGATGGTTTTTAGCATCCAAGTGAGGTCATGGGTTGGAAAATGCTCTGGTGAAAAACGCTGCTCTAAACAAGCACGCTCATATTCACCCCAGCACTCATTTCTCTGGCATCCACAAGTGATGAGAGCCATGAGGGGAGGGAAAAGGCATTTGAACATACAAAACAGATACCTCGAAGTTGACTCATACATTTGTGGGGCATCTACTTATCCTATAGCACTATGTGCCAGGTGCTGGCAGGGTATAAGAGAACACAAAGAGGGTAGCACGTGGCCCCAACTTGAGGGGATTCACAGTGTACCAGACAGACAGACAACCAGTGTACTAAAGAGATGGGTTCTTTATGGTATAGACCCTCACCCCCGGCACCACCAGTCTTCTGTAAACCCAAGTCTAACAGGTTTGGGCATCTGTTTTTCTACATCGCGTGACTTCAGAACTAACAGATGAGGAGGTAGAGGCTATTTCTGGGGCAAGGAAAAATTGACTTGATATAGAAGGAGAGGTGACATGGAGGAAAGGGATAGGAAAGCAATGAGTCAGGAATTTACACACTGACATCTGAGGTCACTTAGAGGAGGTGCTCAAAACCTTGCATTGACCCTGAGGTGGGTTGTTCTGTATAGTCAGGAATCGATACGCATTCATAATCACTTCTTGGATCAAGAGCGTTGTTCCCTCTGCCTGGAACACTCTTCCCCAGGTCTCTGCTGGCCTGACTCTTCATCTGCTTCATGCCTCTGCTCAAATGTCCCCAGGGTCAGGGACACCCACCCTGATCACCTGATTCTTACTTATTTCCCATCTTGGCTCTTAGAACTCTTCCTCTATTTTTTTCCATAGTACTTATCACTTTTGGACATGCTACTTAATCTATCTATCTGTCTGTCTGTCTGTCTGTCTGTCTGTCTGTCTGTCTATCTATCTACCTATCTATCTATCTATCTATCTATTTATCTATCTATCTATCTATCTATCAATCATCTGTCTACCTATCATCTATCTATCCATTGTCACTTTTTCTTCTATCAATTATCTATCTATACACCTACCTATCAATCTATCAATCATTTTTCTGTCCTCTACTATGGCTTTTGTTTTACTCCCACTTTTGGAATATACGATCCATGATTTCCAAGGTGTTAGGCTTTTTCCCGATAGAGCCTCATGGCAGGAGCATGTATTAGGCACACAATAAATATCTGTTGGTTGACCTCCAACTCTGAGTCATTGAGGAAAGTTCAGATTGTAGTTAATATATTTTAAAAACAGAGCACTTGATAGTGCTTTCACCCTCATGACAGCGTAGTCACATTATAGCATGTCAACGAGCACGCTGTATTCCGTCCTGAGAGTGGACCCCTCTCTTCCTCATCTTTATATCCACAGAGAAGCCGTAGCCCTTCTCCAGCTCCCACCCCTGTCATGGACTTCCCATGATGACGCCCCTGAAAGATTTTGCAGAGAAACAGGGTTTTTTTTTTTTGTTTTTTGGTTTTTTCCATTTGCCCAATTTTCTTCACAATTTCTGCATTTCTTACTATTCTTTAAAAAGTCATTTAGGAGCTAAGTAACCAGGGTCCCTATGAAATCGCTGACCAAAAGAGAGAACATACAGTAAATATTTCAATTTACTTGTCCGCACTCATCCACTTCAAGGGGAAAAAAAAAAAAAAAACTATAAAAGGCAAAAGTTTCAAATTAGCAACCCCAAATGCCCCGCTTAACTTAAGTGCCTTTTAGGCTACCGTTGTCATGGCAACTTGAAGCTGATCTTGGTGGTCACTGTGCCCAATGCTACTGAAGCTAAAAATTACCTTAACCTTGTTCATATGCTTGGCCAGCACAGTGAAGTCTGGGTTACAGAAAATTAAGACTTTTAAACCAGTGAAATTACTTTTACTGGAGCAAAAGAAACCTCTCAACTCTAAGTGTTTTTCTTCTGAAAAAAAAAAAAAAAAGCATAATTTGTTGGACATTAAAATAACAAAAGGGCTTTGAGAAAGGATTATGGGTTTCTGATGTTTCACCACTAGCATAGATTTACATTATATCCGACTGATGTTGTAATCTTGCATTCTGAGGTAATGTTTTAGCTCTTTCTCTTCCCATAAATAAAGATTTCAATGATAGCACTTCATTCCTTCTCTAGAGCATTCCTTTGCATTTTTTTTCCCTCTCAGACTTGTAAACCATTTCACCAGGATGGAGTACAAATTGGATGCAGGACTTCTGTCGGGGGCAGGGAACTCATTACCAGAGGTTTTCATTGCGAGGAGCTTAAACTGGAAAATGTTTAAAGTCTGGAGAGTTTGAAAGGCGAAGCTTCGCATCAGATACTTTTGCTAACCAGGAGGAGGAGGACAAATTCCGTTTTTGAAATGCAGAGTTCAAAGTTCTCTTCTTAAACCAAAAGGAGCCTTGGCCCTGGGATTTCTGAGCCCGAGGCTGCAGATGAATATGCACTCGGGGTAATTCTGATTTCGGAAAGAAAGCCCCTGTGGACTTCCCTGGTCCGCTGATCACGTGCACCACCCTTCCCACTGCAACCTACAACTCTCTGCGGGCACCACAGGTTTAATTAGGGTGAAACCTCTTTAAAAATTCGCATATATATCCCTTCCCGTGTAAAGCAATTGCAGAAACTACCCAGGCTTTGAAGATCCTTTTGAAACCGAAACAACTGTATGTAAATAAAGGGGTGTTATTTACCAACAAGAGGACAAAAGCCCCGGGCACCTCTTCAGCTCCAGGCCACTGCAGGACACCTCTCCCGGGCAACTTCCTACTTATTAGTGTGACTGCCAACTTTGGTTTGTTATTCACAAACTCACCCTGAGTCCGGGCTTTGAATGCAAAGAAGAAATGGTGTTTATGTTCCAGATTTTTTTGCTTTATTCTCAGGACTGAAGTAAATGATGAAGTATTTTCTGCCTCAGCAGAGCCAGCAGGGAAGAAATGCATGTTGTAATGACCTTAAACAAGCAGGCAACAGAGACTGCATTTGGAGATGCTTGGTAGGAGCCCTGGGAAAAATGGGGGACCCCAGGATGTCCCGTCCGCACTCAACCTTGCACGAATCTACTCTCTTGGGGACAGAGGAAGGGACCCAAGATGTATACCTCCAAAGGTGGCCTGTGCCCAACTTAGTGACAAAAATGCTCTCTCTCTCCAGCCAGTAAAACACATGCTATTCATTGGGTATTACTTTGCCTTTTTTTTTTTTTTTTTGAAAGATGAAAATTGACACGCATGTTTAAATGTTTTTTAAAGGAAAATCATGTATTCAAGCAACACAAAATGATAAGAGCACATCTAAATGTTCCTTTTTAAAAAATCCATTTAAATTTCATCGCTGATGATAAACACTTATGAACCTGATCAAAGCTGCCTTCAGATAAAGATTTTGATCAGGACCAATCAACCAGGCCATTCTCTAAGGTACAAAGAGCATTCAGTGTTGAACCTCAGCAGTGATCTCCCGGTCTGGTGTCTGATGGGGGATCCGTCCTCCATCATCCCTGGAAAAGAACCCATCAACGATGCCTCTGTTTTACTCTCAAAAGCAAATGTCACCGGGATTTAGGCTTAAAAGGACTATTTTTATTAAAGTGTCTTCTGAACTTCTCTACCAAATAGTGATGCCTGATTGTCCTAAAGGAGGGTGGGAGGGAGTTGGTAACTAAAGGCCTGGGTGGTGCTGCTCCCTCCCCCTCCCCCCTCCCCCACCCCCCATGGAGCTGGGGTGGGGGTTGGGGGGTGGGGGGGGAGGGCTGTGTCTCCAGGGTCCCCTCGGTGTTTCTCCCTCCTGAGAGGACTGGCAGATTTATTTCTCCTCATTTCTCCTATACCTAGTGTGTGCAGTGTTCCTTGTGCTACTAATTAATGTGAGAATAGAGCATCAAAGACGGTGTCCCTCCAAAGAGCTGTTTTTGAAGAGTGACAAATTAATCCCCTCGGATATGCCTGGAGGCAGGCAAGATATCTTCTGTTTTGTTTTGCGAAATTTTGCAATTAGATGTGCAAAAGTTCCATTTTTAGTAAAGATTTTGTTGACAAATTTCATCCACTTCTGAACACACACACACACACACACACACACACACACACACACACACACACACACACATAACACACACACACCATTTCTGGGAAACAATTCTGAAGACAATATATTTTTGGACAACTGAAGAAGTCCTGTGCCAAGTTCTGCTTTTCCCTACCAGCACCCCCAAAACCTGGCAGAGAGCCCCGAGCTTCAAAGTAGAGGGGGAGTCCAGAAACTCCTCATGGGGAACACTGTATTCAACACAGAACGTGGGAGTTCCCGTCGGAAACACATCCCACTAGGAACCAGGAGGTTGTGGGTTCGATCCCTGGCCTTGCTCAGCAGGTTAAGGATCTGGTGATGCCATGACCTGTGGTGTAGATGATAGACGTGGCTTGGATCCAGCGTGGCTGTGGCTGGCAGCTTCAATTGGCAGCTTCAGTTCCCATTTGATCCTTGGCCTGGGAACCTCCATATGCTGCGGGTTTGGCCCTTAAAAGCAAAACAGACAAACAAAAACACAGAATGTGGACATGCTTCTGTCATTGCAGCCCTAAAATAACCTGGGGCGGAGGGGGGTGGTTCTTATTGCCTCCATTTTACAGATGAGGAAACTAAGGCCCAGAGCATGTAAGTGATTTATTCTGGTCACAAAGAGCGTGAATTTTGGAGACAAGATTCAAACCCACGTGGCTTTCTGCCAAATCCCAACCTCTTTCCTCCTGGTTCTCCTGACTTCCCGCAGCTTTCATGGGAAAGAAAATTCGAGCTGGACATGTACTGGATAAAGATCTGATTGATTAAGCCTGATCTGATTTGTCTAAAGCTTAATTGCAACCTCTAGGAAAGGAAGTCTGTGCCTCTCCTGTAATTGTGTGAAAATATGAAATGGAAGATAATTACGGGTCATGATTTAAAGTTAAATATTTAGTTTTTGCTAATACCCTCAGAACCCAGACACTAGTTTCTCATAAATCATTGCCTTTCAATCAATTAGGCTCTTGGTCACAAACAAACCCTGGAGGTGAGCTGTAATGACAGGCTAAACTGCCATCCCCTGAAGTCCTTTTCCCCTTCCACATAAAAAGGTTCCTTACTTCTTGAAATGTAACCGAAACCGGAATGTCATCTTTCTTCCAATTTTTTGCTTTGCGCCAATTCCCCCTCCCTCTGCTACCAGTAAAGAAAAACCATAGCTTTTCTGTTTGTTTTTCATTTGTTGCTTTTTTTTGGCTTTTTTGGATCACTTCCTTAAATCATTTGGCCAGGCTGCATAAGATTGCATCAAGGTGTGCCTCTTTTTTTTTTTTTTTTTTCTTTTGAACCCTCCAGGGGCAGGGAGGGCAACGGGCATTGTCTGGGCTCCTGATCCACGCCCGCTGCACTGAGGAGTTAGCACTCAGTCTACGAGGCCGGGTGGGATGACCGTGAGTCCCGTCTCCTGGAAGCACATGTTGGGCCTCCAAGAAGTTGAGAAGCTCATGTACCAAGGACCCCGAAGGAGTGAGGAGAGGCCAGGACCAATCGATGTGCCCGTCCATTCTCCCTACTGCCTCCCTAAAAGCAGGTCAGGAAGGTCACCCCTTGCTGCAGAACTTCATTCAAATCCTGGAAGACGAGTCCCAGATGCCTTCCTCAAGCCCGTTTGGAAGGTGGGACATCTGGGAGAAGGTGATTTATCCAAGGTCTTGCTGCATTTCCTTAGCGGTGGAGTCTGGATTCAAATAGGGGCCCTTTTTCCCTCATTCTGAGCTCTTTGCACTTAAGCCCATACTTCTATCCATATCATTCACATTAACCAAGCTGGGTAGGTTAAAGAATAACGGGGAGTTTCCACTGTGGTGCGGCAGGTGAAGAATGCAACTGCAGTGGTTTGGGTCACTGTGGAAGCCCAGGTTTGATCCCCCGGCCCGGCACAGTGGGTTAAAGCATCTGGCCTTGCTGCAGCTGTGGTATAGGTCACAGCTATGATTCAGATTCAGTCCCTGGCTGGGAAACTTCCATCTGCCGTGGGTATGGCTAAAAAAAAAGGAGAAGAATAATAATATTATTGAAGATGAGGACTCTCTTGGCCCTGAATCCCCGACCAGCCTATGGAAAGGAAGGGGCTTAAAAATCTTCATCTAATGCTAGATATTTAGTGATGATTTCTTACTGATCAATGCATTGGGGTTCTGCTCACCCCAAGAGTCCTGGTGAATATTGACTGTGTCCCCACTTGCAGCCTCTAAGGTCCCCATGACTGTTAAGTATTTCTTCATGTCACATAATTAAGCCTATTTCTCTAGTCTTCATGTTTTTATTTATTTTTATTTATTTTTATTTTTTTGGTCTTTTGTCTTTTTCTTTCCGGACCATACCCGCTGCATATGGAGGTTGCCAGGCTGGAGTTTGAATCAGAGCTGTAGCTGCTGGCCTACGCCACAGCCACAGCAACATGGGATCCGAGCTCAGTCTCGGGCCTACACCACAGCTCATGGCAACACCGGATCCTTAACCTGCTGAGCGAAGCCAGGGATCGAACCTGTGTCCTCATGGAAACTAGTCACGTTCCTTAACCACTGAGCCACGACGGGAACTCTGAGTGTCGCATTTCTTGACCATACATTTCCTATTACACATACTACTTTATTTTTATGTCAATCCTTTGTAGATGGTGCTCTATTAATGCTTATTCCTGGCTGACTCACAGGCAAAGGCAGATTTCATCACAGTAGAATTTGCATTTGCACTGATGGCTTCCTTTATTTAACTGAAAATTACTGCCTTCACTAGGGGCCATTAACACATCAAAATGGTGTTTGTGGAGCCAGGCAGGAAAACTGATACATTCTGCTTGCAGGTAGTCTTTGGTCCCCAAAGACTAATTGTTGGTTTGTGTTTTTAAACACCCTTTTAAGTGCTAAGAGCCCCTCGTGAGTTAAATTAACAAACGGTTAGGGTTAAGGATAATGGTGCGGTGTGGACGCAGTGTTCTAATTACGGTTCTGGACACCAGGAGGGGACAGAGGGTGCAGACACTACAAACCCCTCTCTTCGCGACACTATTTGACACAAGGCAGGGCATTTCCTCCACACTGTTATTCAATCTACACGTCAGTGCTTTGACAAGGCGACCAAAACTGCCATTTTACAGGTGAGGACGTTGAGGCTTAGAGGTGGGTGTCCATTCAGAGAGAGTTTGGAGCATTCAGAAATGGCTTGTGGCACCCATTTGCTGATAATATTACACATTTGGGTTGGGTTTCAGACATCACAGCACTGGTTGGGTTTCTTTTACTTTTTTTTTGCTTTTTAGGGCCACATCAGCGCACATGGAAGTTCCCAGCTAGGGGTCGAATTGGAGCTGCAGCTGCTGGCCCTCATCACAGCCACAGCAATGCCGGATCCAAGCCGTGTCTGTGATCTACACCATAGGTCACGGCAACACTGGATTCTTAACCCACTGAGCAAGGCCAGGGATCAAACCCACCTCCTCATGGATACTTGTTGGGTTTGTAACCCGCTGAGCTACCACGGAAACTCCTGGGTATCTATTTACAAACTGCTCAGAGCCCGCCTGGCTTGGAGGTGATGTCCCATGATTCCACTTGAAGATCTGACTTACATCAACAGAGGCCAGTCTCTTCATGCAGCTGAGTGACCCAAAGGGGACTGCGGTAATTGCCACAGGAAACAATTAAAGGAGATATTCGGGGGATGCCCCCCAAATCTGCTGAAGTGCTCAGCTGCTTTCTCTGACGGGATGGAAACCCAGCCCTATTGCATGCACAGTGATAAAGCAGCAGCCACGTCAGAAACATCTGGAGACATCCTCCGAGTGGATCTGTTCCTGGGGGGCCTAGAATACCCTGGTTTCAGGTTCAGGTTGTTAATCTTAATTATCACCATTGTTTCAGCTGGCTTGGTATCGGGTGCTATGGGCTCCATGTATGCATGGTATCAGATCATCTCAACCAACTTTTGGGGTCAGTACTACTATTTTCTTACCTTGCAGAAGAAGGTATTGAAGCTCAGAGCCGTTGAGAAGCTTCCCAGGAGGTACAGGAGCCACTCCTCCCGTCTCCTGCTGCCCTTGTCTGCGACGTTCCAGCCGGTCTCCTCCCCTGCCTGGTTCTAGCATCACTGCTTGTCTTCATGATCTGCTCGGCCGAGCTCCGGATGTACCAGATTCAACACACCCTACTGAGCCAGGGCCAAGGCAAAGCTGAGGTGGTCACTGAGAACAAGTCAGGGGGTTCAGATCACTGACCTGTCCTGGATCAACCATCAATGCAGCCCTTATGTTTTAGGGTCCTGGGGAAGGTGGACAGCAATCACTCAAAATCAAGGGCCTCCGCCCCGAGAGATGTGTGTTTCCTTGCATGTGGCAAAATAAATCATCTGGCTCTGTCTGAAGTTTTCTACCCAAAGTCTAGCCCCCCACAGTCAATCTCCACATCACCTGTGTGCTATTCTGGGTAGTACAGAACTAATGGGGGCTGCCTGGTGCTAGGGGAATATGGCTGCTTCTTAACACATAATAATCGCCATTACCTCTCAATTACTTAACAAATAGACAAGCACAGGGCCATGTTATTTTGAAAGAGCCTCCTGAGAGTAGGGCTGGAGATCTCCAAGTGTTACCCAGAATTAGCTGGGAGAAGGGCAGGCGATCAGATCTTTTAATATATACCCAGGGGGACGTGCACATATTATGTACTAATAACTCAGGTGGTGCCATAACTGTTCCATGTCCCTTCACCTTAAGCTCAGCCCTGGGAGACATCCTGCTCCTTCTTTTCTTGCTCAGGGAGAGCTGGTCAACAGAAGATGATTCAATCAGGGCCCTTCTGTTATTAGCCCTGGGGATGGACAGGCTACCTGGCTCTCAAAACTAGCAGACCC
Organism: Sus scrofa; assembly: GCF_054392235.1. Taxonomy (NCBI): domain Eukaryota; kingdom Metazoa; phylum Chordata; class Mammalia; order Artiodactyla; family Suidae; genus Sus; species Sus scrofa. The sequence goes on along the minus strand of NC_139396.1, from coordinate 150,987,001 downwards.
ACTTCTAGGTCAGAGACCAAGTAGCCATTCTGCAAAAACGAAAAAAGAAGAGTGGAAAGGAAAAAAAAAAATCAGTAAATAAAGCAGTAGGGAAAAAAACAGTTAAATTGTTTGGCACTGTATAGACCAAAAACCAAAACCAAAACCACAACAACACACCCGATTGGAAGACATCGCTCTCCTTTTTTTGGAATTACGGTAGTTACCTTCTGTTTTGAGTTTGCCAATGAGCGAGTATTGCTAAAATTCTAGGAAAAAGATGCTTTGGGCAAGTTAAACATAGCCCATTGTCTTGAGAAATATATGATTTCCCAAGGCAATTTTTAGCAGCTTAAATAAGCCCTGCTTCCTATGAGAAAGGAGGAACAAATCAGACCTTTCGTTTTATATCTAAGATTTGATTTAGATTTAATGTAGGATTGCAACTGTGAAAGGAGCTTTGGTTTTTTTCGGGTGGCATGAAAACTAAAATTAAATTTGGGTTTAACTAAAAACCCTCAATGCATAATGAGGATTAAATGTTAGGGATCTGGCTGCCCATGAAACTTTTGATTTCATTTTGATTGGCATCTCTGAATCCTCAGAGCAGAAGGCACACATTTAATTTACAGAAGCAAGGAGACCTCAGATATTCTGCTTGCTAGCTTTGCGTGGGTCTTTACACCGAGTGAATAGCCCTGTACTTCTTGTAGAATCAAGGACTAAGGACGTAGAGGGGAGAGAAGAGATTACCCTTTCAGAACCTCGATTCCCACTAAACCAAAGGTAAGCTCTTTGTAACTATTGATCAGGAAATAAATCCTCTTTAGTATTCCACAGATGCAGGAAAACCTCTTCTCCCTCTGCTGTTCTTCAATTCTTCCTGCAAATACACAGTTGATACCGACCTTTCATTTCTTCTCACAGTCTTGCCCATTTGGAACTCTTCTGACTTGCTTTTTGTTTGTTTGTTTTGCCTCCTCAAAATGGGAAGTGAAAATACCTCAGTTGGCGAGTTAAACTTTTCTGTCCAAAAAATGTGACAAATGCTTTACCATTTGCAATTCACCCAACAAGAAAAATAGTGATGTATTGTGGTCTTAGGTCATTGTAGCCTCTAATATCTCATGTTCAGTGTCTTAAAACAATGCTTCTAACAATAGTCAAAGGGTAACGAGGTAAGCACATCCGATTTTTCTGTTAAAAATGAGAGATTATGATGCTACATGATTCTAAGGAATCCATTGATATTTTGGAGAATACATAGACTTGTCTTATTCTTGCTCTGTCCAGAAATGCTCAACTTTGTTTGCTCAACTCACAAGTCTCTGCCAGTGGTTGCCACCACTGCAGAGGAGGTAGGGGGAGTGATGATTAGCACATATATGTTTGTATTATTTAAGTAGAAAATCCATGTGCCATTGGTAATGAATTGAAGGTTAAGTGACAAATTTTCTTTACAACCACGCTTGTCGTATGGTCTGTGAACTGAAAACTGGATTAACCTTTAATTACCCTCTCCGATCTCTCAACCCCAAGACATTACCACTCCTACCAGTAGTATTTGCATATACAATTTAATGAGAGAAACATCTGTTTGCATATTTGCTATCATTAATATTATGCAGATGAATAGATATTCACAATGTGATAGGCATTCGTGCTAACGTCTCATTTTCTTTCTTCATTTCTAGCCTTTCTTCCTCCACCCACTGATTCAGCCGGACCTGTATTAATTAGAATTAAAGGCTGTCTAGAGCCAACAGCCTTGTGCAGAATGCACAAATGCAATGGGATCTGAATGCCTGCAAAGCCACATTTTATTCAACTGGGGAAAACACTGCTGGGTTTTACAAAATGTACACTTTATAGGCTTGTATGAGTGTGTGTGTGTGTGTGTGTGTGTGTGTGTGTGATTTACATAAAACTATGTTTTCCCTTCTTCAATCCAAATTTAAAGAAATCCTTTGTATGTCTATTTTTGGAAACACTTGCTCTTACACACAGCTTTTCTCTTTGATGACTGTTTCAAGTACTTCCTATATGGAGTTTGACAATTTTCGTACTGATAGAGCCCTTGGAGGCCAAGCCAATCAAACCTTTATTTTCTAGCAGTCACCTTAGTATCTAGTGATGGAGTAAGAGTCTGAGCTTCCGGACTCTAACCCTAGTGCTTTGTTGACTGCTTTGTGCCTCCTCTCTATATGAATGAAGCTTCAAGACATTTACAAGAGCCAGTAAACCCATCTCATACAGTTTCCTAGAAACTCTATGTGGTTATTAATTGAGGTCATTTTAAAGGTATTACACATACGCCTTGTGAATACAAGAATGCAGAGCATAGATACAAACTTTGTCAATAAACCTTATGTTTTGTGCCCATGGGTTTTGATTCTTGCATATGCAAAGCTTCCATTTTTTTCACTGACCCAAAGATAATGAAAGATTCCTTAAAGATTTTCAGAGCTTTAATTTCACGGTGCATTTTTCAATACTACTTTCAATATGAAAAAAAAAAAGTGCTGCGTCTTTATGCTTTTTCAAGTAAAAACCTCTCAGTTCTAACTTAATTTCACCCCCTTCTGATCATAAGCCTCAAGTCAGGCACCATCCCCTTTAGTATTTCCAGCTTCCCAGCACATGCCATGGAAATTATTTGATAGAACTACTCCCCACGACTGTATTGTCTCATCAGAATGAGGAAAATTCTTGGCTTTCATTAGTGAATCCATCCTCATTAATTCAAACTAAATGGTGGTGGTGGTGAAGGGGCAGCCAGATTAACTAGAGAATACTTTGAACCATAGAAATTTTTTTTATGGGAATGTACAAATCTTACGTCCATGGATGTTCTGTAATTAGAGCTGGGCTGTGACTCTAAAGGTCTTTAGGATACATGATTAAATCTGTTGGCTTATGATTTCCTAGCCATCATTTGCCGGCAAAGCTGTATTGCTCAACGATTAGAAGCAAGCTCCTCTCTAAGCACTTTCAAAATTCTTCTTATACCCTACTTGCTCATGTACACCATCTATAAAATGAAATGCATTTCTAAAAAAAGAACAAAAGAGAGAGCTAGTTCAGGTAGAATATAGTTTATTATCATTTCCAAATAAGTAAGATATTTGCCATATTCTCCAAGCAGAAGTGGACACAGTGTGACTCAACCTGATTTTTTTTTTTTTTCTCTTTTTTGGCTGATTTTTTTTTTTCTCTCTCTTTCTCTTTTTTTTTTTCCGCAGCATATGGAAGCTTCCAGGTCAGGGATGGAATCTGAGCTGGAGCTGCAACCTACGCCACAGCGCCACAATGCGGGATCCTTAACCCGCTACACTGGGCCAGCGATAGAACTGGTGCCTCCTCAGAGGCAGGCCGGATCATTAAACCCTCTGTGCCACAGCAGGAATTCTGACGATTTGATTTAAAAGTCATTTTGAACACCTGATGAGAAAAGATCACTGAAGGGGAATTAGGTTTCTATCTGAAGTACAGTTACTCTGTACAATCATTTTAGATGCGCTATCCTACCATCCTAGATGAAAATGTCTCCCTTCCAATTGTGACTGTAAATATTACGAGTGGATGCCTGACACATCAATAATTGTAATATTCAATGTCCATTTACAACAAACACTTGTTGGACAGATGGATGGATGGATGGACAGATGGACAGATGGATTGTGGTTGCATGAGGCATCTTGACTCTATTAGCTGTTTCTAGAATCTGAAGGAGCCCACTATTTCCAATGAGCTACGTACAAATTCTAGTCCTAGGACTAAGTTTTGCAAAGAGAGGAGTCACTATAATGCATGGTTTCTAGCAGTGGCTATTCTAGCATTGCTTCACGGGCACCCAAATATGAATTCCTGATCACTCCAGAATTGCCTGGGTAGTAAAGTTACGGTGTGTTTCTCTGTGTGTGTGTGTTGAGGAGATTCATAAGGAATCTATCCAAAAGTGCATTTAACTGACATTGGAAAGTACAAATTAGCTTCCAGCTTTGTGGTGACCATATAGTTTTAAAACATCACGCTACAAATCATTCTTGTTATTTTATCAGACATGACCTATAGGTGCTCTTATTGCGTTTCTGGCTGTGCTCTGGACTCTAGAATCTATAGTACATGCTCTTGAGTGTGCTGATTTATGGGTCACGAATACATTTACTCCAAGACAGCAGGGGAAAAGACGTCAGGGGGTTCAGGGCCAGATTTTCCTTGTGGGATGTGAAGGGTGCATCTGCTGATCCACTGGCTGGAAATCTTTTGGCTCCTGCTATAATTGCACTTCACTTGTTTCTGACCAGATTAGGTCAGAACTTTTGGCAAGCAATCAAGCTTATGGTTGTATTAGAAAGTGATAGCACATCTACTTTACTTAGATGGACTGGAAGAATCTCTGAGCAGATCTTGGATTTCTTTGGGCCCATCAACTCTGGGACATTTGACGCTGTCAACAATCCTTTGGGGCGAGGAAAGTTAATAGAACTTCTATCAACATGTTTTCATGAAAAAGATAAGAAATAAAATAAGCATGACTAGTACTTATTATAATGGATTAAATAGTACATGTATATAATATACTCATAAATATACATTATACTGGGGATGGTCAAACTCTTTTTTGGGGATGGAAATACATAATCAAAGACCTCTAGTCTATGGGAAGATGCACTGCATTCTCCAGGACAGCTGACCAGGGCTCTTGCCCACCTCTCTAGTTTTGAACCCCTATGCTTCTTGGTGTTTTCCTGTAGCTCTGGACAGTCTGTATACCCCACTCAACTTTCAGACCTGTGCTATGCTATCGTGTCCCTCAGGGCCCTTGCACCTTTTTTTGGCCACCCCCATGGCATGAAGAAGTTTTAGGGCCAGGCATTGAACCCATGCCACAGCTGTAACCAGAGCCACAGCAGTGACAACACTGGATCTTAACCTGTTGAGCCACCAGGGAGCTCACCCCTGCTATTTTTTTTTTTAATCTTGGATTCCCTTTCCCTCTGCTTTGTAAATCTGTATTTTACTTTTGTAAACAGTGTCCTGTATTTTTTGGACTGTGTGAATCTCTTTTTCCAAGGGCCCTACCATCTCCTCATATCTCAGTTACAGCTTTCTAAGTTTTTTGCCCTTATTGTCTTCTGAAGAGCATGAGAGCAGAGATTGTTTCTTATGCATTGGTGCATAAATGCTTGTATGATGAAGGAATGAAAGGAAGTGGAAGCAGCCTTCATTGTCAACTGGTTGCACTGTTTGGACCCTGTGGCTCGTTCAGGTCTCCAGAAGGGGTCGCTGTTGGCACTTCCTGTAATGTCCGATCTTTGCTGAGCAGTGAGTTCTTCCCCCACAGGGCAGAGTCTAGTTTCAGCTGCATCCTTCTCCTTCCCCTTCTCCCACACACTCACTTGGGAAGGGGAGAGAGACTGAGCCAGACGGCAAACCAGAGCCTCTGACTTTATGATGAAAAATTTTTGTGCCTCGGATACCCTGGAAAATGCAGACTGGGAGCCCCTGGCATGTGACTCCATCCTCGTTGGACGGAGTCTTGGAGAAATGGTTGGTGCTGCCTTGCTTCTTCTTCTAGACCAGAGAAGCTGTTCTGGAGCAAGCAATAGGATATAAAAAAGGCTTTTAAAAATATCAGTGGCTGAGAAACAGCCACCAACACTCACGAGCAGATTTAGTGAGGCACAAAATCACTTCACTGTTTCAGCATGCAGCTGGGATGGGGGATTCCTGTGGCTTCCCTTGGCACACAGGATAGAAAAATACACCAAAGTAGGTGAGATCTTTGTAGCAACCACAACGTCAGAGACTGCGTTGCCATTTGCCATGACAAACTATGTTTTTAAAAGGCAAGCCATTCAGAAGGAGTTGGTGCACATCAAAAAGGGGTACAGAATGTTTCAGTCCCATCCTTTAAAAATCGCTATGAATGTTTTTTCACTTGATTTTGATTCAAGGGCATTTTTATACCTTGGTAATAAATTAACATTTCAAAAGTACTTTTACCTGCTGAGATGGTTCATTCCGCTAATATGGGTAACGCTGTGGACTCGAATAATTAGTGTAAATTGCCTTTGAATAACACAGAGCTGGGAACAGCTCTAACTTGCTAGGGCTTAATGCCCCTTGCCGTACAGGATGAAGAGTCCTTAATGGGGCCTGGAAAAACAACTAATACCTACAAATCAAAGGAGAAAAGCCGTTTTTGATGCATTTGTCTGAGAGTGTGAGTTTTAAACTAAATTGTTAACAGTTCCTCCCTGCTGAGGGTCATGGATTAGCTAGGCTGGGAGATTCTTTGAGAATCTTTCACACTGACCAGGGGAGGTAGGGGAGCTCCAAAAACAAGTGTTTTCTTAACCCTAATCCCCACCTCCCTGACCAGGACAGCTCTGCATTTCCCTCTAATTAGGTGAAGAATTAGGAGGTGAATAAGAGTGGTCAGGGATGAGGATAAAGTGATTAGTTCACTTCAGACCATGATAGCGATTTTGAGGCGCTACTTAGTTCCTTTCAAAATAATCACTTTTCTCTTTTCGGACAAAAACCTATTCAAGCACACCTCAAACATGTATTTATAAGCAATGATAATTATCTTTGGGCAAGTTTGGGACAAACTCTTTTTTTTTTTTTTAAATTCTCCTTTGATTTGCATCACGTTTTTAGCCCATGGAGGAACATCCCGAGCCGTTTCTCGGCTGACCCAAGTTTTATAATTATTTGTGCAATCCGAACACAATCTAATAACCTAACCACCAAATAATGCATTCACATTTAAATGATCCTTTCAAAGGAAGGGTGGAAAGACATGTCGCTTAGGAGCTGAGATAAAACCATTTTGACACTTTTTCTGCATATGAATAGATGGTCCTGTGTATGCCTTTTAAAAATTTTTTTAAAGATCTTACAGATATTCTTCATTGAAGTGTTAATTTTAAATTTCAGGCTGATGAAAGCAGTTAGAGAACAGCTCCAAACTTTGTGGATAGTAGCAACTTTCACCCACGAAGAATATCCCAGGGCTACCTGGAGTGAATCAGTTTCTACACCCCCAAATCCCAGGCTGGTACCAAAAAGAACACGTAGGCTTTTACACTTGATCACTCCGTTCCCAAATTGCAGGCATCACGTTTCCTCCTGCTTTTGCCATTTGTCGTCACTTGCAGACTGAATGTACTGCCCTTCTGGCTTACCTAGTACACGTCTTTCGTGCTGGAAACAGATCCGAAAAATAACCTCAGCGGAAAGACACGGGACGGCGGCAAATAACAAAACACGATGTTCCTTCCTGTGCCTCGTTTCCGAGGGCGGTGGAAGGCGCAGGGCCTTCTTCCCCCGGGTTCTGCGTGAAGGCCTGTGAAAGGCGAGGCTCTCACTGTGACTTTTCAGAACACCGTCTCCCTGTTTCATCCCTCGTGGACATTCGTTCATCCCTGAGGATTATCAACGAGCCAGAGCCAAACAGAGGTGAAAAGGAAAGCTGCAGCTGCGTGCTGACTCTCCAGGCTTAATTTCTGAGATACCCTCAGCCCATCTGCGCAGACACAGCCCCCGGGGAAGCCAGGATTGTGGGTGGGGATAATGGAAGGAAGTGCCTCCTGTTATTATTATTTTTGTCTTTTTGCCTTTTCTAGGGCCGCTCCCGCGGCATATGGAGGTTCCCAGGCTAGGGGTCGAATCGGAGCTGTAGCCACCGGTCTACGCCAGAGCCACAGCAACGCGGGATCCGAGCCTTGTCTGCAACCTACACCACAGCTCACGGCAACGCCGGATCCTTAACCCACTGAGCAAGGGCAGGGATCGAACCCGCAACCTCATGGTTCCTAGTCGGATTCGTTAACCACTGAGCCAGGACGGGAATGCCCCCTCCTGTTATTATTTAAAAACAATCACATAAAACAACTGCCTTTAAAGGCAGCAAGTTCCCCTTCCCAGTCCTCCTGTTACGGCTGGCTGACGCTCCGCAAGACAGACGACACGACCTTCACCAGGATTACGTTGCCTCTCGATCAGATCAGCTTTGTTTCGTAACCTACGAAAAGATCTAACTCGGGGCTGGTTAGCCGTCTAAGGCAATCTCCACGGTCCTCTGTCCCTGTCGCCGGTGTGCAGGAGGCCCTAGGGACAAGGCAAGGAGCCAGGAAACTGTGCTGACGTGCTCTCCCCCAGCCTCCTTGCTCCTCTCCATTTAAACCCACTCAACGTCTGCTTGTCCGTCCTCACTATTGAAACTGCCTTCTCTTCGGTGAAAAGAGATCCATACCTTTTGCCTTCTGAGATCTTAGGTGGTACAGTTACCCGTCTTGACTGTTGGCTTGTCTTTAAATTCTTAGCAACTATAAATAAGAGACAGAGGGGGCATCGAAGGTAAAATATACATTCCCAAGCTAAAAAGAAGGTAGAAATTCAGATGCCTGAGGGAGAAGAGGCTAATTAGCTGATCATGTGGCCAATCTCATCTTCTGGGTTGGACCTGGATAAACTCTGTGCCCATAATAAGAATTCTCAGAAGATACAGATAGGCTAGCCACTAGGCTTTAGCGTTTTTGTTTTTGTCATTAACGCTGGGATTTTTCCAAACGTGTCCATTTCTGTTTTAAAGCCTGGTTCCTTTAGCTCTAGGAGTGAGCTGAGACATCTGGATCCCGATCCACTGTAAACTGGATTGGATAGCACCTGGGCTGGGCACTCACTCCAGTTAAGCAGGTGTCTCAGCATCCTTACCCGGAGATGTGAAGCAGAACCAGATCTGCGAACAGAATCCATTCCTCTATTTGTGGTCGAAATCCGATGGGCTCAAGTTATCCGCCTCCCCGTAGAAATATCTACATGTCAAGGAGTAAACCTGATAATTGTCAGAATACAGGTAATACAGCAAGAGAGAATCCCAAACCTGATTGACACTTCTGTTACATAATTACAAGTTCAAGGCATCTGGCCTTTTACCACTTTATGGTGAGTCTAGAAAGTAGGCCCGATCTTCTTTAATTTGTAACTATTTAACTGAAATGTGAGGTCCAGCGGCCTTGTTCTTAGCCTTCTGGGCGGCCTGACATTGGTATGCAGAACCCATGCAAGAAAGCACAGCACACTATCAGAGGAGACGTGTTTGATTATTCTTTAAAACCAACTAAGAGAAGTTAATCTCATTGAACTTCTTTTTATTCAACAAAAGAGTTGGATGTTTCCAAGTCTAATGTGACTATAATGTTCATTAAATGGACTTCTTTACACCTTTAAATGGATTAACGGCACATCTTCACAGTCTAATTATTATACATGTCATTCAAAAAAATCACAGATCTAATTCAGAGGATGATAAAGGCCTTTCTTTTACAACTATGGAAAAGACACTGCAGTCAATGGGTGTGATTTTTATCTGGGCCTTTTTTTCTTCTTTTTTTTTTGGGGGGGGAAGGGCACATGTTGCTCCACGGAGGTGGGAGTGGAGGATGTGGTGACGGTGCCAAGTGTTTTCTGCCCCGGTAATTTTAGTTCAGAGATTTAGATGCTGACCAGGCCGGGTCCTGTTCCTTCTGGACTCACCGTGCCAGGTACCTGAGTGGTGCCTCCCACCCAAGCGTGCTCAGCTAATGACTTCCGTGTGTCTAAGACAGCTCTTACTCAGATAAGCGATAAATTATGGACCGCCTGCTTTCAGTCTCAGGCCGCTGGGGCTTCGCTGAGTTCCTTTACCCAAACCTTTCTTGAAAGGCAGAGAACCTCTTCTCATCACACCCCAAGAAAGAGCAGTTCGGTTTTCACGTGTATATTTAACACCCGCTATCTCTGGGCCCGAGCGTGGCTCCTTTTTTCGGGGGGTGCATTAACCTTGGCACCTCGCTGGTGTTCTCAGAATGTCACAGCCTTGCTCGGCTCAGGGTGGGTACAGAAAGTTCTAGGAGTGATCCAAGAGCTGCAGGGACATTTCTCTCCCAGGGGAAGGGACGTCGAGAAGGGGAGCCTGCCTGATAAAGGCTTTTTTAGTTAATGCTGAAGAAGGCACAGATTCGTCTTCCTTCCTTCATTTCGCCAGTATCGATGGGACGTTTTAATAGATCAGGTGCTGGGTGTAGCCCATGAGATGCTGTGCGAGGTTGAGCAGACACCATTCCTCCTCTCAGGGCGCCTTCAGTCTAAGAGATGTTGACAAGTTATTTTGTAAATCCAGGGAGACTCCAAGTTCTCCAGGTGAGAGGGGCTTGGAGGTAGCAATCTGGTTAGAAGGTGACTCTCGAAGTCTGTTGGCTTTGAAGTTGCACTTCCCTAGCAAGCTCACGCTATTTTTATATACATTGTCGCCATATGGAGTGTTTGTCGTGATGGATGGAGACTGGGGGCTTGGGGGAGGCTCAGAAATGAAGTACCTAATCCCTCCCTTGGGGCCACCACTTGGAGCCAGGAAAGAACATTTTTATCTCTCAGAGAGACTGGGGCGGGAGGGGGGATCACAGGTGAGGATGTAAGGTGTGTCTTTGGAGCATCTGCAGGGCTTCATGGAAGAAATTGCACTGTGTCCGGTATCCTGGGGGGGAAGGCCAGCACTGCTACAGCCAGTGATTGGCTTGACACATTATCCTTCCTCCTGAAGTCTCTGTTTTCTCTTCTGTCAATAGGGCTAATTATACCCACCTGCCAGGGTTCTTGTGGGGATTTTGAAACAACACACATATAAAGGGTCTAGCAGAGTGCTTGGCACACAGTAGGTGCTTAGTAAATACTACTCCCCCCCCATCCTTCCCTATCAGCTGCCCCCTTCATCGTCCTCTCTTCCCCTGCCCCATTATTAATCTTCATAGTTAATCATTTAACTCTGAGTTAGGGCTTACTTCATGAACCAAAGTGTAAAGCTCAAAGCCTGCCTGTACTGGGGTCAATAACTTCCCCAAGGACAATCCTAAAGCATGCATCATTCCAAAGAGCAATGGAATGATGGGGTTGATATTTGGTTAGATGGTACACCTTTGGTGTGGGCAGCCACATGACCACAGTCTAAAGAGCCAGGAGCCCCATTTCAGGCTCCGCGGTCTCACTCTCAGCCTGCTTCCTCGAACACCATCTCGGGTCTCCCAGGTGCCCACTTACAGCTTTGGATTAGACATGAGGCTGGCGTGGCCCAGGCTTAGCACGCGCCATCCTCAAGCCTGAGCTGTCCCAGCTCAGACGTGACACTTCTGCTCCCAGCTCTGCCCACCTTCTGGTCCCCTTCATATCTGGTGTCCCAGGGGCCATGGTGGCAATGCCTGGGGATACTCTTAGAAATAAATGCTGGTGCTGAGGCAGAACACTCTTTCATAAATCTTTAAAGATCCATGTTGTACCAATGTCAATTATGGGAATTAATTGCTCCCTAAAACACAGAGAATTGTGCTACAAAGAGTCAACATTAGCTCAGGAACTGTAAACCTCTCCTTCCCATCTTCTGAAGAAACAGGGGGAGGGTACCTTGCTAGAGCAAACATCAGCCCTTCGCTGTGCTGGGGACTGTGCCCTGTTGCCAAACTCATAAATACTGAATGAGTAAATAATTTTGTTTTCTCTCTTTGCTATAAAGATTCAGTCTTATTTGGTCAAGTAACTGCAGGGAATATCATTAAATACTTTGCCAACGGTGCTTTCTCTAAGCCATAGTCCGCTCTTGGAAGATGCCCACAGATCAATCTAGAAAGTCAAGGTGGAAGGAGGTGGGGAGCAGACCCAACTCTATAAGCAGCTTCTCAAAATTGGGGCCCTCCTCACTGAGAGAGAGCAGTCAGCAGAGGAGACAGTATCCAGTCACTCATGTATATACTTGCTTAGCTTCTCATTACCATTGAATATTAAATTACAGGCATCAAATTTTTACCCAGACAATTTCGTAAGTGATAAAAAGCCAGAGAAAAATTTAGTTATAAAAATCTGACTTCAGGGTATTTAATAGGATTCTCATATTTCATTTTTTATGTTGTAAAGTATATAAATGGATACAACTTTAACAACGTAAAAGTGTGGTGAGAGATACAAATAACATGTGTGTTACATATGAGATGAAGTTAATGCCAGAAAACAGAAATACTACTTTGGGGTTCCGTTGTGGCTCAGCGGTGAGGAATCCAACTAGGATCCATGAAGATGCGGGTTCCATCCCTGGGCTCACCCAGTGGGTTAAGGATCCGGCATTGCTGTGAGCTGTGGTGTAGGTCGCAGATGCGGCTCAGATCCCGAGTTGCTGTGGCTATGGTGTATGTAGGCTGGCAGCTGTAGCTCTGATTCGACTTCCGCCCCCTAGCCTGGGAACTTCCATACGCCTCGAATGTGGCACTAAAAGACCCCCCCAAAAAAAGAATACTACTTGAAGATTTTATTCTCTTCCAGTGCATTCTGTGATGATCCTCTTTTTCCATCTTAGATGTATTTGATCCGTAAGACAGGAAGAGTTAAATAGCCTCCTTCTCTTTTATGTTAATTTTGTCTTAGGCTTATCAGGTAATAGACAACATGCTTCGAATTGCATTCATGCAGAGACCCAGCGCCAGCGTCGATGCGTGGGAGGGAAAAGGATCTTTGTTCAGGAAGTTGCTTATTGGACAATTAACATGTGAAAACTATACCAAACAGTATGTGAAAAGGAGAAGTTCATGCTGAATTTCCAAAGGGCGGAGGCTCATTCTTCTTATAGCAAGACGACGACAACTCGTACTTGATGGAATAAAAGAGATCATTATATTTCGGTCTCTAAGTGATGATTAGAAATGAAGCTTTGTGAATTCTTTCCTAATGGGGCCACCTGTCACCCTTCAGTCTTTGTATGTGATGGTATTTTGTTACTGAAGACCTCGGTCCAAGTTAACTCTTCCAAATGTCAGGGACCATGCATGGCCTGACTCCCCCTATCTTGCCATGATGAAGAGATGCATTTGCAGCCAGTTATCCACCCTCCACCCAACATGTGATTGTGCTTTCAGTGCCTGTGACAGGTTTGTAAAGCCATAGCAAAGCCATAGCACAGCCAGGTGTTCAACCGTCATCGCTTGCCCATCACCAGACTTGATTGCTGAGACATCTGTAACAGGGGGCGATGCCGCCCCCATTCCCTTCCCCTCCCTGCCAGCTGCTGCCAGCTGCTCTGGGCTTATGGTGGCTGCATCAGGCTGCTATGGACCCTTGGGACTGGCAGGGGCTCTGTGTGGCCTGTGGTCGGGTGAACTGGGCTTCCTGGACCTTGCTCAGGGACGCAGAGAGAAATGCCAGCCCCGTATCTTTTCTACTGGCAGGCCGGCTGCGTGTGCTCCAGGCTTTTCCTCTGAGGCTGGACACCTGCAGCTTGGCTCTGATCACTCTTGCGACCCACAGGCTCTCTAGGGGCATAGCTGTCTGTGGACCTCTGGCGGATGGTTCGAGATTCTGATGACTCTGGCAGATGATTTGAGATTTTTTTTTTTCTATCTGCGATGGCCCTATTGGCAGCTGTTTGATCTGTGAGATAAGAAGTGTTAAACAACTCATCATATCTTATGCTAATTTTGCCCCAGGCTTATAGGGAAATAGGTAAAACGCTTTGATGTGTATTTATTTAAGGACTGCACATCCGCTTTGGATGCTTAGGGCGGGGAAAGGATCTTTGTTCGGGAAGTTACTTATGGACAATTAACACGTGGAAACAAACCCAACAGTACATGAATGTGATAAGTTCATGTTGAGTTTCTAAAGGGTGAAAGCCTAACCTCTTTTCTTTCTTACAGGGCCAGAAGCCTGCGACAGTAGGTTCAGCGATGGCTTTAAATAGTAGACTCTCCCCCAGATCCAGGGTGGAGTGGGGTGGGGGCTTCGGAGGGGTATGGCCTGACCTAGTGTTCGTCCCAGGGCTCTCCTCTCCTGGGCAGAGGGGTGTGGATGGAGCACAAGGCCCACAGGAACTGATCTGATAAAGGGCTTTCATTAGGTTGTGCTTTGTGCTCCATTCGCTGGAACAAGGATGGGAAATCTTGGCGAGTCTTTCCCAAGTGATGATGCTTTTCCATGTGAGTGAAGAGTGCTTTTCAGGGTTTGGGAGCGGGGCTGGGAAGTAACATTTGAGGGCAAGTCCACACAATCGCAAGTGCCTGGGCAAATTTTCTTACCGTGGGAATTACAGCCCTATAGGTCCGCGTGCATTGGGGCCGGAACATTGTGGGAAAATATAATTTCACGCTAATCAGGACTTCTCACAACCCACTTCCTGAAAGGTTCAGGTTTGGGCCAATGAGGCACATTTTCATTAGTCATCAAAAGTGTTCACTCCTAATGTAGAAAGAATCCTCAGTACTTTCTTGTATCGCTCAAAGGCTTCCTTGCTGCAAGCTGGACCCAGCGGAAGTGAGTAGTGCCAAACTAACACCTTAACCTATTCAACTCACCAAGTCTCTTGCAGGTGATGGGTCTTTAACATCTCCAAGCCTCCTTCCCTCCCCTACCTGGAGGGACAGTCACATCAGCACCTGGAGTGGCCGAAGGGAGCGCTGCCATCCTCAGGGAGCAGGTTGTGTGATTCTGACCACGGCCCCCAAATTCACACCTGTTGAAATAATATTGGAACCACATTTGTAGCTAATCGCAACCAAGATGTCAACTCAATTAGTCTGAAAATAGGACAACCCATGAGACTCTGCTCCTCCCGGGCTGATGCTCCCAGCCAAGTCCAGGCTTGTTGTCTATTATCCAACAAGCCCAGGACAAAATTAACACTAAATATAAGGTAATTTAATTAACTCCTCCTATCCCAGCAGGCAGGTCCCAGCACCCTGTGCGCCCCACGCCTTCGAGCAAGCAGAGGAGTGTGGCACCCCCAGAGTGTAAACACTTAGGCTGTGCTTTCACTCCTTTAAGTGGGCGATTGGCAACCAAAGATCTCTAAGCGCTCAAGCAAAAGTATAGTTTTTTCTTATCCTTAAGGACATGGTAATAAGTTACATGGAATCATGGGAAAACATACCTTCTAAGAGTCAGGATTCTTCAAGGAAAACACGCACTTTCTGGAGAAGAGAGGGGAAAGAGGAGAGTGAGAAGGGGGAAGAGACAGAGAGAGAATGCAGAAGACCCTGACTTAAAAGGAACAAGGGGAGTTTCCATTGTGGCTTGGTGGGCTAAGAACCCTATATAGTGTTTGTAAGGAGGCAGGTTTGATCCTGGTCTTGCTCAGTGGGTTAAGGATCTGGCGCTTCCACAAGCTTTGGCTTAGGTTGCAGATGTGGCTTGGATCTGGTGTTGCTGTGACTGTGGTGTAGGCCACAGCTGCAGCTCTGATTTGACCCCTAGCCCGACAACTTCCATATGCTGCAGGTGTGGCCTTAAAAAAAATGTAATAAGGATAAGATAGTTTGAAAGGGCCAAAAAAAAAAAAAAAAAAAAAAAAAAAAAAAAAAAAAAAAAGAGAGAAAAAGCAAAGACAACACAATAAATATAAGGAAAAAAATACACACTTTGTGAGATTTTTGTTTTATTACAAAGACCTTCCGTGAGCTGCTATTTTTAAGAGACATAATGTCCCCTTTTATTTCCAAATTTTAAGAACAAAGCTGACTCTTGACTCTCACCCCAGTACCCTGAACATCAACCTGTTTAACTATTCTGCCCATTTTCCCACTTTCCAACATTAAGCCAACACAAAGGACATAAAGCAATGGGTTATGAGTTTTATGAACGCAAATCACAACACTTCAATTTATAAAGATGAAGCAGAGAAGTTGAAAAGGATAGGTAGGAAAAACGAGGCAGCTTATGGCTGTAAAGGTTAGCAATCTGACCCTTCACTTATAAACGGTTTGTCACTGGAAGTGATAGGAGAATGTGGGCTTTCCACTGGTGTCCGTGGACCGGGAGAGTTTGTTGGAAGACATGCCTATGTCCTCACTCAGTTCTCCTGGTGACAAGTGACAGCCACGCCCAAGGCTAGCTGGGCTCAGTTGGTGTGGCTGCAGGACGCTGCGTTTCTCCATGGGAAGCCAATTAGATTAGGCATCAAAACAATAAGGAGGTCGCAGCACGTTTCCAAGTGTAGATGAAATCAGGTACCTGGGTCAGGAAGGACCAGGTCAATAAAAGCCTGCAAACTTCATTAAAAGGCAGATCAGCGGGATAGACTAAAATCATTAAATATGTTAATTTGCAGCCAGGAAATGAAGCCTTGGGGAGAAGCCAGTGGCTAGTGGGAGTCCCAGACTTGAGGTTTTATATCAGTGGCTCCCTAGGTTCTCTCCTTGGTGACCTTGGATGACCTTGGTTGACCTTGGGTGCTCTGGCTGCCAGTTTCCTTGTCTCTTTCATGAAGGAGTAGGTGCAACATCTAAAGCTGACTCTCATTCCATGTAGTTGGTCACTCAGGACTCCAGACACCTTAATCAGGTGCTTCTCAGCCAGGGCCCACATTGGAGATACCCTTTGAAATAGCCCAAAGCCCAGACTCATCCCAGATCAGGTGCATCAAAATCTCTAGGGGGAACTTGGGAATCAATATTTTTTTAAAGTTGTCCAGGAGATTCCAATATGTGGCCAAGCCTGAGAACCACCCAACTGTTATTCATTCTAATAAACAGGAACTAGAGACACCCAGACACTCCCTCCTTTGCTGCCCCATCTCCCATCCTTGACGAGAGCTGGCATTTTCTTGATGGGAAGGGATCAAACCAGTTGCTCCAGTTCACATTCCATTTCTGGGAAGAGGTCAGGAAAAATCTGAATCTGTGCCAGATCACAGGTGTAGATGAGAGCAAATGGCAAAGGCCTGACATCTACCTGGCCTGCTTGCAAACGGACCTGCTGGAGAAAGCCGAGTGGGTCATCCCCGGCTGGCGTGGAAGGTGCAGGCCATTTTGAGGACTTAAAGCCCATCTTTGCTTCTTAGACTGGTGCTCCCAGCCCCCAGGGAGGCACAGGATGTTTGTTTGTTTGTTTGCTTTTTACAGCTGCACCCATGGCACATGGACGTTCCCAGGTTAGGGGTCAAATTGGAGCTGCAGCTGCTGGCCTCCACCACAGCCACAGCTACATCAGATCCTTAACCCACTGAGCAAGGCCAGGGATGGGACCTGACTCCTCATAGATACTAACTAGTAGGGTTTGCAACCCACTGAGCCACAGTGGGAACTCCAGCACAGGCATTTCTCAGCATGGTCTCTTGACCGTCCTCCAGGAGGGAGAGAAAACTGGGACCTGTAAAAAATCAGCATGAAAAGTGGGTTCGGGTGAAGTCCTCTGTTAGGCAAACTGCACCGTGCTACATGGAGTGTCCTCCCCAGAACCTTGAATCTGACCTTGTTTGGAGTAGAATCATGATAGAGGCGGTTTGGATAAGGTCCTACGGGAGTAGGTGGGCCCTTAATCCACCGTGACCACTGTCCTTAGAAGAAGACGGGGGAAAGGAGACACACAGCGCTGATGCCATGTGTTAGCTTGGGCTGCCATACAAAATATCAGAACAGAACTTTGTTTTCTCACGGTTGGAACCTCAGTGTCGATCACACAGTCGGCAAATTTGGTGTCCTCTGAGACCTTTCTTCTTGGCTTGGCCGCCTTCTTGCTGTGTCCTCACGTGGTTTCCACCAGCCTGGTATCTGTGTCCCAATCGCCTCTCCTTACAGGGACACCAGTTCTATGAGATTAGGGCCCATCCTCAGAATCCCATTTTAACTTCATTACCGCTCTCAGGCTTTAGCTCCAAATACGATCACATTCTGAGGTCCAGAGATGAGGGCTTCCTGGGAGTGGGAGGAACACAAGTCAGCCCAGGACACTGTGGGAGGATGGAGGCAGAGGTTGGAGCCACACACCCAGAAGCCAAGGAATTCTGAGACTTGCTGAGACTTAGAAGAGCTGGAAAGAGCTGGAAGAAAAGCCCCAGAAGGATCTTCCCCTGGAGTCTCCAGAGGCCCTGCTGATGCCTTGATTTCAGGCATTCAGCTTTTAGAACCATGGGAGCCTAAGTTTCTGTTGTTTGAAGTAGCTTGTGGTTTGTGATTAGTTGTTACATCAGCCCCAGGAAACGAATACAGCTTGCCTTGTGCTTTTTCCTCTGTGCACCTGCTACATGACTTAAACGTCTAGACACGGGGAAAGCTTGTGCCCTCCAACCAAGCTGTGCTGCCTCCATAGGCCACCCCACGGGGCCGCAGGAGAGCCTGGGAGTCAACTTCTCACCTGTCGCTACTGCTGCCATCACTGCCACACTCCACACCTTTCCGGAGGGGATCCTGGGGAAGGCCCAGGCCAGGCTGGGAGGAGCTCCTGTCACGCCTCACTTTTTCCTGGCGAGGGGTCCTATGGGCACAGTCCTGGATGCGACACCCCCATCAGAAGTTCTGTGTGGGATCGGCCCTCATCTTGGGACTAGGGGATGATTTTAATGGAGTTCTGGTGCCTAGTTATTACTCTCAGGGTCCAGCCCAACCTATGGTCCTTTGCAAGCCGTGGCAGCTGTGAGCAAGGCCCTAGTGTGGCCAGCCGTGCCCAGGCCGGGCAGCAGCATTCCCGTGATGTGACAGGTCAGTGTGTGGACCCGCTTTGTTCAGCAAGTTCATTTACAGAAGGAGATTGCTGTGCTTTCCTTCCTGTGCCCCCACCCTCCTTCACAGGGTGGAGCTGAGCTGTCTAGCTTTGGACCACATGGGCAGGTTTCTGATCACAGAAGGCACAGAAAAGGGGAGTGGGCCACGGAGACCACATGGAGCAAATGTGCAGGAAGAAGCTCCAGCTGCAAACAACAGAGCACAACTGGCCCCTTGAACTGCTAGGCAGCACAGCTCTCCTGGGGGCCATTGAAGAAGCTGAGGCTGTGCTGTCTATTGAGGGAATGAATGGGTTTAAACAGGCAAGTGGAGGTGCAGGAAAGCAGCTCCCCTGAGGGTTTTGCCCCCAGGAAGTCAGCAGCCCTGGGTTCCCCTCCTGGTGGGGTGCTGGAGCTGCCACCTCCCTTCCAGGTTTCAGTCTAGGGAGGAATTAGGGTGCATGACCTCCAAGCTTCTGTGACTTGGTCACTTTTCTTTGCCAGCCATGAAAGCAGCAGGAGGAGCCTGCATGGCGTGTTTTGTCTGTTTGCTTGCTTTTGGCCCCTCACTTTGCAGATGAGCCCAGGGGCGTCATTCCGCCCTCCAGGTACCTGCAAATAACGAGCACACATAGAAGGTCGTGCAGAGCCCAGGGCCTGCCTGAAACTCTCCTTCTGGGGGGACTGGGTTTAAGAATGATTTGTAAATGCAGGAGGAAGGGAAAGACGGGGACGAGGAGGGCAAAGGGCCCCAAAGTGGAGAGCTGCCCCCCATTAGATCAGCGAGCAGCAGGCAGCCTTTCTCCCTGGCAGGAAGCACCCCAGCACGCGATGAGTGACAAGAAGCCGCTGCAAGGTGCCCACTTTTTCAAAGGGAAAATGTAATTTGTAAACAAGCAACATCTTAACAAGCTATAAACCACCAGCCCTGACTTCTAGCAGATTTACTGATGCTTGAGTGATTAAAATTCACAGTGTTTTTTCCAAACCAACTCCGTTAATTTGTGGCCTGCGATTCATCAGGGACCGCCTCCAGCTCGCCTTCCACCCTAGTGATGCAGGGCGGGGTCCGAGCGGGTTTTCCAGCAAGAGCTCGGGCCCAGGGCGGTTCGATCTTGTCGTCTTCTCTTTCCCACCGAGGCTGGCCTTGTCCTTCAGAGGATCGGCTCTGTTTGTTTTGTTTTTAAAATTCTAGCGTTCCAAAAATCACCCATCATTTATCACTCATCTTCGAGGAGCAGTGGCGGGCCGCTGCAGGCTGCATGCTTTTCCTCCAGACGCCTCCCCTCTGCACCCCCCGCTCCCCACCTCCTCCCCACCAGGGAAATCAAGAAAAACAAGATCCTACTTGTCCAGGCCTTCGGAGACGCCTCGGCATTGCTGGAATCGTCACAATAAGTGGTCGTAATAGAACCATAGACAGGCCTGTAAATACAAACTTGCTCGGTGGAGTGGCAAAAAATAATGAAGTCATTAGGTGAACTATTATCAGCACCTGTGACTGATTGGTACCAGCACCTTTCGGGCTTTATTATATGATTGTTTGCCACGAACAATAAGCAGATGCTGACGAACGTGCGAAGCGTCAGCCTCGGCACCCAGCCCCCTTCCCCCGAGGGGCCCCCGTCACCCCGAGGTGCACTGTCCAGATGTGGGAGCTGCCCGCTCAGCCCCTGGAAACCCACAGCAGGTAAATGAGAGTCCTGCTTCTCAGCCCATTAGGGTTAATGCCACTTTAATTAGCGATTGATGGGCCGCCTAAGAGGTGCTATGTAATGCGCCACTTCTAGGCGAAGCGTGTGTCCCACAGACCGACCCAAACCAAGAGACAGTCGAGGGAACGGAGACGTTCAAAGCCACTCACTGCTGGTTCTAAGTGGAAATGACCGTTCAAATGCTCAACCTGCAGCCTGGCACCTGGCAGACCACCCTTCCTCCTAGTTGCGATTTTTGCACCGACGTGCCCCATTGCCAGCAATAATAATACTAATTTGATGATAGTGATAATAGTTAATGCTTGTAGTAGAACGAGGCATTGAGCCCTCTTTTAAGCACTGTACATAAATTTCCTCATTTATCCTTCACAGTGACCCGGTGAGACAGATCCTGCTATCACCCCATTTCAGAGATGGGGAAACCAAGGCGCAGGGAAGGGAAATGACTCTTTCAAGGTCACAGAGCCAGGATTCCAAGCCAGAGAGTTCGGTGGCAAAGTGCACACTCTTCATCCTCTGTTCACTGCCCCTGTTCAGTGGGTTCCTTACAGGACCATGGAGCCAAGGATGCTGAGAGAGTGTCTAGTGGAGGTTGGGCAAAAAGGAGGCGGGGTGAAGAAGTGGAAGAGTCATGCTAAAGACGAAGGTGAGAAAACAGTTTCGCAGACTTGCAAGTGGACTTGGGAGAATCCAGTGCCTTTCCTTAGCTGGAGAAGGTAGACTTCCAGGTACAACCATCATGCACACGGAGGCATGTGTCAGAATTCCCATCCTCATCTAGAAAAACATGTGATGCTGGGAGAGGCCACCTGTTTACTGAGAGCCACAGATTCACTCAGGCTCTTGGGGTCCACTAACTGCGACTGGCTGCTTACATTCAGGATTTAATCTTTAAACCAGTTGAGTGTGTTGGATTGCTAGCAATGTGACTCTGTTTCGCAAGTTTCAGGTTAGTGGGAGGCAATGTCATTTGCTGTCACCGTCCAATCACCACATCTGGCAGAAGGAAGCTGAACAGTGGCTGTTGCTAGATAACCATGGACAAATGACCCAATCGCTTTGGACCTCAACTTTCTTATCTGTAAAATGGGAATAATGACCCCCCCCCACCCCTGCCTCATAGGCTGACTGTGAGGATCCAATGAGTTAATAAACATTAATCACTAATTACAATGTCCACATACAAAGGTGAATTATCTGCGAAGCTAAAGAAACTGAAGCTTTAGGTCCTGGTCTTGCATCCTTGCATGTCCCCTTCCCCAAAGCACTATATTTTGTATTCATCATTTTGTCTTTTTCTTAAAGAGGATTCCAGCTTGCATAAGCTTCAAGCCCCTCAAAACTTGGATCCACCCCAGGGTTACCTAGAAAAGGAAGCATTTGGTTTGGATGACTGCTGCGGACGCACCTAGTGCAAAAATGCAAGCTTCTAAGTCTTAGTCATGGACAAACATGTGCCAAACCCTCATTTGTGGACTGGGGCACAGACGTATTTCTCAGTAGACAAGGAGCCATAGAAGAGAGCATGTGCCAGGCTCATGGTAGAGTGACCGACTCATCCCAGTTTCCCTGGGACAGCACCAGCTTGACTTACAGCGTTGAGTCAAATTTCTGCTGTGCAGCATAGTGACCCAGTCATGCATATATACACATTCTTTTCCTCATATCATCTTCCATCGCGTTCTATCCCAAGAGACTGGATCTTGTTCCCTGTGCTATACACTAGGACCTCACTGCGTATCCATCCTAAATGTCACAGTTTGCATCGACCAACGCCCACCAGCACCCATTTTAAAACCTAAAGCACCACGTCTCTGAAACCCCCTCGGTCCCGGGTGAGCCAGGATGGTTGGTCGCCCTCCTCAGGGAGGAGAGATGCATGTCACTGTTATGCACCATGGAGCTCGCAGGTCAGCGATGCCTGGTGTCTTGCAGGTGCCCGGTAACTCTGTTGAGTGGGCAGTGTGTACACCAACTGTCCTGCTTTCTGAGCTGGAGGGAGGGGATGCTTGGTGGTCTGGGGTGGGGGCCGGGGGAAGCAGGGAGAGGGCATGGAAATCCAGTGTGAAAAACAAGTCCGTGGTGGTGAAGTTGGGTCAGAAAACTACTATTACTGGGAGAGAGGGTTGCGGACTGGGATGAG
Source organism: Sus scrofa (assembly GCF_054392235.1). Taxonomy (NCBI): domain Eukaryota; kingdom Metazoa; phylum Chordata; class Mammalia; order Artiodactyla; family Suidae; genus Sus; species Sus scrofa. The sequence goes on along the minus strand of NC_139396.1, from coordinate 150,964,665 downwards.
AGGAACCCCTCAAAGGCAGGTGGGGTGCCCAGACCCCGGGTAGTTTCTGTTTACTTCTGGGTACCCGAGAACCGACAGCACGTCTGTCTTCCGTGTAGAATCGCCACGTTGTCATTTTCTCAGCTCGGAAACTCCGCCTGCATCCAGGCAGAGCCCGGAGTACAGGCTGGATCTGGCTGGGGATAAACGGTGCCCCAGGCGGGTCTGCGGCTGGCTCTGGGCAGGCGGGCGAGCTGCTCGGCCCCGATTCCACATGCTGTGTAGACTCCAATTACCCGAGGACTTAGAGATCAAACAGCCCAACTGTGCTCCACAAAGAAAGAGGAGCTCTTAATTTCACTCTGTGCTGCACCCTCCTGCCAGACCCTGCAAAACAATGCTTTGCATTGATGTCCTCCGGAGCCGCAAACCTTCCTGAAACTGTCTCTGCTTATCCCAGCCACATCTCTATGAAGTGGACAGGGGACAGGGTCCGATATTTTAAAGAACGGCCCGGGATATCATGGCAGCCACAGATGGCTTAAAGCACTCGCTCCTACTTTGCCAAGGACAGAGAATTTAAAAATTGTTATTTATGTTTACTTTCAGTTATCCGTGAAAGGTGTTGGAAGTGGAGAAAAATTGTTTGTATTGGCCCCTCGCTGAGTGGTGGCATAGACGCAGAGGACCTGAAAGAAAACAGGAAAGCCAGCAGAAGGCCAAGGGCCAGAGACTGGAATTTTACAGATTTTATTTTTCTCTTCTCTCATAGTACAAATACAGGTCGTCATAGTCAGGGTTTAGAGTGGGGAGAAGCACAGCCCAAAATTAGTCTGATTTTTTTTTTTTTCAATGATAAGGTCAGTTCAAAGGGAAATACTGTGGACAATGCAATCATTTTGAACATGTAAGATGAAGGAAAGCCAAAATATTTGGGGAAAAAATTCTTTGTAGACATCTAGCTAGGTAGGCAACAAATGAGAGCTAAGCCTACAGATCTAATTTGCTTTCCCATATGTTGATATTAAAAGTACTTTTAGCTTTCAGGACAACAGATTTGTAATTAAGAAGAGTGTACTAAAGTGATACAGAATTTCAGGGTTTTTTGATAGGCGACTTCACCTGTATAATAATCATGTCTGCATGCTGCTACTTGTTTAGAAGCTTCTCTAGAAATGAATGATACAGATACCGTAAACGGATCCGCATTTCCCTTTGATAAAGTGAAAAAGAAATGTTTGAGATGTAGTTGAAACGCTATCACAACACAGGGATCAGGATAGAGCTCAAAGGCAAATGCAAATATCTTTTAAAGTGAGCATTCTATACAGAAAACATATATTTATAATAAAAACTGACCTTAATGTTAAGGGGAAATGATGGTGCAAGCCTTTCTATTTTGGAACTAATATGCTACCTTGTTTCTTATTTGATGGTCTTAAAAAGCAGATCATAGGACTTTGAAAGCAGCATTTTTCAAGCACTGTCAACACGCTGGTATAGACAACGAGAGAGAAGCCAAATTGTCCATTTGTGAGATTCCTAAGCAATTTGTCTTCATTTTAGTTGTTTACTCTCAAATATTGAATGCTCTTCCCACCATGCCACTGTATCCCCCTATTGCTAAGTGATTTTTGTAAAATTTACACTGAAATGACTTACTATCCCACTTCAGATGGTCTTGAAGACATGTCTCTGAAATAATGGAAGAAGAACTCAAAGTGCTCCCTCTCTTTTGCACTGCTTGCCACCACAGGAATAAACCTGGAGATACTTATTCTCCGCTACTAATTTTGGATCTCTTCATTGTTTTACCGTAATAGCCCTCAACTAGAAAGTCCACGATCAACATCGGATTTTGATCATTGTGACACAGGGTAACGCAATCCATTACAAAATGTCACCATCGTGCACATGTGTAAGAATTAAGATGTCTCATGAATGAGCACCGAATGCTGGATAAACGGAGCCACCTGCCACAGAATCTTCCCCCGTGCAAACTCAACAATGCTAAGCAGGTCATCCGGGTTCTAGAAGTCACGGCCGGATCATGGCTTTCTGCACACAGTGATGGTTTCTGTGGGAAAAATGTAGCAGGGAATGTCATGCTCCTTACCTTGCTTTACACCACAACTGTTGGAGGCAATGCTTTCTCCGATTTCTTCCGGTTTTGCTTGGGATCCAGGAAGAAAGAGTGTCCCTGATTAGTAACTTCTCAGATATTCCTTAGGACACAGAGATTTTGGGAGATACTTTGGCATGCCAGCCTCAGTGTGCCCTCTCAGTTTAAAGCCTGGAAGGTGGACAAATGTACATTGGCTTCCCGGCAGGCACTGAAATTCGGAGCAGACAGCTGGCTCCAACAGCCTTTCCACGGGAAATGAACACAGTTTCTCAGATGGCCACTAGATGGCGTATGACAACCATTTGTGTCAGCCACGCACGCGTCCCATCTGTCAGTAACTTAGCAAATGTGCTCAAAAACAGTTCCTCCAAGAGAACTTCGCTATTGGATTGTTCTTATCATTTCAATCTTTATATGGAAATTTCAATGCTTCTGATTTATGTCTGGGAAGTCGATGAACTCTTCGCTGGAAGAGACAACATCACAAAGTGCATTTGTTAGGTTCATAAACATTGGCACTTACAGCTGAATCAAGACACAAATATTAACTGTCAATGTGTATCCTGCCCATTTATCTACCAAAGCTTCCACAAACTTTTATTAAGTGTCCAAAGTGTCTATGGTGTGGGAAATGTTACTTGTGCTTCTAAACTATTGAAAGAACATTCCGTTACCAGAAATTAACCAAGTGCTGTAAAATAAAGACATCAATTCCATGTTTTACAGTCGGGCTATCAGTGTAACGTTGAAACAAAATATGTGCTGCAATGTCAGCAGCTTCATATTGATATAGAATAAATCTGAAGTCAACAACAAAAAAAGATCAAGTGAAGTATTTGGTAAATATTCCCCCCACCCGCACACCCAGAGCAAAATATGCCCCTTTTGCCTTAAGACAGGTAATTCCTATAAGAAGAATAAACTAGATCTAGAGTAGCGTTAGTTTTCTCTTTCGTGTCCTTTGTTTCTCATACAGGAATGACATAATGGGGTACTCATAGGAATGAGTATTTTATGACATAATTTTTTAAAAGTTTACTTGCTGGTAGGTTTAATAATTATAATGGCTTTATCACAGTGTTCAGAAGGACATGTGGCGACGTCTTCTAAAGTGAGTTCCACACCTGTAGAGATAATCAACAAATTTCTAAGATCCTTTCCACTTTTAAGAATCAATGATTTTAAAAAAGGAGCGGTTAATATCTTTCGCTCTTTTCCAAATAGGTGTGATATTTCTTCTAGGCCAGCCTCTACCCCAAAGAAAAGAATGGTCTCATTTTTAGAATTACTGGCTGTTTGTTTGAACTAAAGAATTAGTTGCATTTCAAAACAAAGACATGCCTAATGAAATGATTAAAACATACAGAGCATTAAATTATAAGCAGATGGGGGTGAGAGGGGGCCGGGGGGGAGGTGAATTTGTTAGAGACCCGAGTCCAGGGAACGCTGACAGCTTTGGGTCTTTCGCAACAGCACAGAACATGATTGTTTCAGCAATAAAAGATAAGAAAACAACCCCTGAAAAATAAATCTGTTTTCTTTTTTGATAGACAGGAACATGCAAGAAGAGCCAGAAAGTAAAATCCATGTGTTACTATAAAGGTTGAAAGGGATGGTCCACAATGATGCTGGGAAAAGGAACCAGGATGCTGGCAAGTGTGTCATAGTGGCCAAAAGTCCTAACTCAGTGAGCCAAGAGGATCAGACGGGCCCAGGATAAGTCATGGTTCAGGGTTTGGATTCTTCAGAAGAAGAAGTCAGACATGCCCGCCCCCTCCCCCGCTGCAGTCTGGTCCCAGTTATTCATGAAACGTCTTCTCTCTTCCCTCCTCCCTGAAATTTATCATTTTAAATGCTGCTCTGTATCGTTAAAAGATAAGAGTTTGATGAGATAAAGTTTAGAATAGCTAAAGAAGAAGTTTGGCGAATGGGAGCAGTTCACAGACTGTGCAAATTGTCTAAGTGACACTTTATAGTTCGATAGAATCCAGGAGAGTTTTATCTTGAATTTCTATCAGGCTACATTCAGCAGGAGCTTGTTCCCTGGAAATGGGCATTAAAAAAAAAAAAAAAAGAAAAAAAAAAGCCCTGTGTCGTCTCTCTCTTTCCTGGATATACAATGGCAGTTTCGACCCATTTGAGCCGCCTTCCTGAACAGCAGCACTGATTGTCTTTGGGTGTGGGTTAATGGATGTAGGTCTGGAGATAAAGGAAATAAACCCTCTAAGATTTTGTCGAATTTTTAAAAGGCATCTCACCTTCCTAAGTGGTGTGTCTTCTTTGTCCTGGATATCTGTAAGGGAGTGGACAGCCCCACTGTGGCGACTGTGGCTTGCACCTGGGGCCAGGGCCAGGCTCAGAGTGGGGCAGGGGGTATCGTTTTCAGAATTGAAAGCAGTTCTTGCTTTAATAACAGAAAGAACAGACTGAAGATGAGTGTGGTACACACACACACACACACACACACTCTCTCTCTCTCTCCAGGGAGAAATTTACTGCCTTGTTCTCTGCCCCATTTCTATCCACCTGAGCCGCCCCTGTGTGTGTCCACAGCACTTGGATGTCTGGCCACGTGGCCGAGAGCTCCGCTCTGAAAACCGACCAGTTATCGCGGGGTCTTTTTTCTGGAGCACCGGGCCCCGACGCTGAGCAAGCCTAAAACCCAAAGCTGGAGGTGCAAGCTCTCCATTCTGCTTTGCCACCTGCCTTATTAAAACTCTCAGCGTCATCTCTGCCCGGAGACAAGGTCTATTGCGTTCAGGAACTGAGGCAGTGTGTCTCCTTCCCAAATACTTTGGCCCATTTCCTGGGCAGTGCAGGGTTCGGTGGAAGGCTTAGCTCCCCCCCCCACCCCCCACTGGCTTGGTTCAAGAATAGTGACACCCCTTTCCACCTCCCCACCCGGACCCCTGTAAGACTCTTTTCACTTTGATTGTAAAGTTCTGTTGTGTGTGTCCTAGAACAAGCCTCATTCGACTCTTGGACAGTAAATGACCATAAATGCATAAATGTAACATTTATGTACAGAGTATACAAATAATATCTGTTGACTTTCTACCTGTAAATTTGGCAGTGTGACAGTCTGCCCTTTCCTCTTTGAGAAAAGAATATTTGAAGAGGTTAACACCATTTACATTCATTAATTACTGCCTAGAGTGGAGGGTGGGGGCCCAGAAGCTGGGATGTAGCAGGGATTTAGCTGGCTTATCAGGACTTGCTGAGGCCATGAGACAGACTGACTGATGGGTGGACAGATGTGGGGAGAGCTAGGCTCTTGGTGGGGGTGGGGGGCGAGGGAGGGAGCCCGAGACTCATAGAAAGCGGCTACTCCCTCTGTGTGGACAAGGCGCCACCCGCCTCTTCCTGGTCCCTCCAAGGTCCCACAGGAGCAGAGGGATGACTGCAACTCTGCAGGCGGACTGGGAAGAACCCAAACCTTGGCCTGTGATTCTGGCTGTGCCCCCATCAGGCACAGCCATGTGAAGACCTTGAGTTATGTCCTCTACAAACTCAGTTGAGTGGTTGCATCATTAGTGTCCCCCTTCCCCTTGCCACTGCCCCTTTAGCATGGTAGGAATAGTAGTGGCTAAACGATCGAGAGCTTACTGCCTTCAAGGTGCTATGTAAGCATCCACATGCATCGCACCCCATTTGAGCCACCCAGCCAGCCTATGAAGTGAGTGCCATGTTCAGCCCAAGCCCTGCTCAGAGCGTGCTCAGCCCATAATAAGAGCTCCAGGGAGAACAGTCATGGCCAGCACTCTCTATGAGTTCCTTGCATGGGAACAGTCCTGTGAAAGAGGACAGAGGTACCGAAGAGTGACTCACCCACAGGGACACATACTCCGTATTCTGGTGGGGACAGTGAGCTGCTGGGCTGGAGGCCTTCCTGTGCCGGGGCCGTCACCCCAGCGGAGAAGGGTTGAGTGGCTCAGTCTACAGGGGGTCAGAGACATGGACGGGCCACCCCTGGTCCTGGAGGACTTCACCTTGTGGGTGAGAAGTTGCAAGATGCAGAGGAACAGAAAAGTGTAGGAAGAGGAGCACAAGGTATACGCCAGAGACATACACCGCCCACACGCTCAGCTCCAGGAGGTGCTTCGGGCCCAAGGAGCACCCGAGGAGGTGGTCGGAGATGCAGACCCCTGGACCCCCATCCCCAGAGATGCTAATTTGCTGAGTCTGGATTGGGCCACAGAATTTGCACTGTAGTCAGGTTTCCAGGGGCTCCCTATGCTGGCGGTCCATAACCCTCACTCTGAGAAACAGAGACCTAAAGGGGACCAATCAGAGTGGACTAGGGGGGTGTTGAGGGCTTCCTGGAGGAGGAGGGAGGCTTTGAGTGGCCCTGACCTTCCTGACGAAGATCATTTATCTCAGCTCTTTGCCTGATTAAAAATGAAACTGTAGTAGATTGAAATCAAGCGCGCGGGGGGGGGGCATACTTTCCAAACATATAAATCATAATTCTTTAGGACTGGATGCTTGCCGCGGTGGGGGGTGGGGTGCAACAGATAGAAGACAAAGTCACGCATCCTGCCTTGGGAGCTGATGCTGGGAAGATGAAACAAGGCCCAGATGAGTTCCAAGGTCCCCAGAGTGCACTTCAAGGCTCTGACCAGCCAGGAGGAGGCTGAGGGGCGCCTCTCTCAGCCTGTCGTCCAGCTGCCTGGCTGCAAACAGCTGAACTTCAAAAGAAGCCTGGGGTTTACCCAAGGCAGCTGTGGTTGTGTGGTTCAGGGGAGCTGAAAACAGCGGAAGAACAGGAAGAGAGAAAGAGAGATTCAAGGAGGAATGAAGAGCCTTGGGATTGGGCTTCATTTATGGAGGAGATGGGCACTCTTGGCGGTATCTTCCACATTTGTGTTTTAATCAACACTGAGTCAGAAAATCGCCCTGATAATCCCTTGACTATCCATGCGGAGAAATTGTTTCATGGTAATTCCACCTGAAATGCTTTCTCGAGCACATACTTTAAGGACTCCCATTGAAACATCCCAGGAGCTGGGAGGCAAAGATCTTGGGGCATCCATGTCATGCCCAGCAAATGCTTCTGCAAGTTTTTTTTTTCTCTCCCTTTAGATGCTGGGATTCTAGAGAGTTTGGCTAAGGGGTGGAGAAAACCCCAAACAAACAAAAGAAAGCCACTCAAGATTTGGGGTACAGAGGAGCTAAGAGCCTGAAACTTGTTGTGTCTCAGGAAGACAACAGAAGGCAGAGCCCTGAGCAGGTTCACAATAGGTGAGATGGCCTTATCAAAGGAATCACTTTCAATGGCTTCAGTTACAGGAGGGAAAACATGGGCTCAGTGCTGGAAGAGGTTAAAAAAAAAGAAAAGAAAAGAAAAACCAAAGCAGGGCTTGTGCAGAACAAGAGAACAAGCAAAACAAGGGAATGACCTGCCAGAGAAAGTGGAATTTCCATCCCTGGAGCTATTCTGAGCGAGAGGAGGGGACCTCTTTATTACAGGTTGTTTAGAGTAATGAATTCGATCCCAGCGCGATGCATGGGAATGGACTAAATGACCCCGGCGAAGTTCCTTCCAGTCCAAACAACTCCATAATTATTGACCCAGGTGGCCAAGGGTTGGTCTCAGAGGAGGAAGAGTCCGTTTTCAATTGACTTGTGAGGGCTCAGTTGCCAGCAGTGCTTTGTCATTGACTGGATCGTTTTCAAGTCATCTTGTTTGGCAAAAACGACAATGGGGAGGCCCACTCAGCAACTGGTCCTGAGCCTTTGCTGAGGGTCTCCAGGGTTCGAACCGTTCCGGCCAAATGTAATTCCCAGGTGCACGGGGCAGGCTCTGGAAAGTTCCCAGAGGTCTCCTGCAGAACCCTGCAGCTCCGTGGAGAAAGAGAGGTGGCAAGCCCCCTCAATGTTTTCTCCTGCTAGAAAGTTCCATCCAGTGGCCTCTACGGCTGGTTGATGGAGGTTCTCCCCAAGGACATCGGGCAGAGTCTACCTCGAAATGTTTTCAGTCACGTGGAATGAGTTTGAAATTACTCTGGTCGCCAGCTCTGCAATTCCGCTGTTTTGTCACCTCAGTAGCTTGATACCAGGATGTGCCCCCCATCAAAAAAAAGTCAAAAGAGACTCCCAGTTGGTTTTAAGTTCCCACTTCTCTTTTCATCTTCCAGTCTCTGGGAGAACATTTTAATAGGCATTTTAGGAAACCAGTTTCAACCTTTTACGTACTTATATTTATACAATAAATATTTCGTAACAGTAGTTTTTTTTTTTTTTTTTTTCTTTTTGGCTAGGCATATGGAGTTCCCGGGCTAGGAGTCAGATCTGATCCATAGTTTCAACTTAAGCTGCAGCTGCTGCAATGGCAGATCCGCTGTGCTAGGCAGGATCGAACCTATGACCCAGCACTACCAAGATGTTTCCAATCTCTTTGTGCACAGCAGAAACTCCATAATAATAGTTTAATGAAAAAAAAAAAAAGCATCAGGAGTTCCTGTTGTGGCTCAGTGGGTAAGAACACGACACAGTGTCCATAAGAATGCAGGTTCAGGAGTTCCCATCGTGGCGCAGTGGTTAACGAATCCGACTAGGAACCATGAGGTTGCGGGTTCGGTCCCTGCCCTTGCTCAGTGGGTTAAGGATCCGGCGTTGCCGTGAGCTGTGGTGTAGGTTGCAGACGCGGCTCGGATCCCGCGTTGCTGTGGCTCTGGCGTAGGCCGGTGGTTACAGCTCCGATTCAACCCCTAGCCTGGGAATCTCCATATGCTGTGGGAGCGGCCCAAGAAATAGCAACAACAACAACAACAAAAGACAAAAGACCAAAAAAAAAAAAAAAAAAAAAAAAAAAGAATGCAGGTTCAACCCCTGGCCTCACTCAGTGGGTTAGGGATCCCATGTTGTTACAAGCTGTGGTGTAGGTGGATGCAGCTTGGATCAGGCATTGCTGTGGCTATGGTGTAGACCAGCAACTACAGCTCTGATTTGACCCCTGGCCTGGGGACTTCCATATGCGACATGTATGGCTGTAAAAAGAAAAAAGAAAAATCAAAAAGAAAAGCATCAGCCCTGATTTTCTCAAGCTTCCCCTGCTTAAAGGAGACATGACCTTATCTGAATGGACAAAGCCCACCTCTGTGGCTCTTTTCCCACCTACATAACACGTAACCCGTAGGACCACTGAAAGCCTCAGAAGGTTCTTGAATTTGCAAGAGTCAGTCTACCCTGGCTCCCAGCCTCAGGAAGCCACATGCAAGGGGTAATTTGCCACCATTCCTGCTAAGACCCACAGTGACACAATGGATTTCTGGATGAGCATGCTGGTTGCAGGTGGTTCCAAAGGGTCAAGGCCAGGGTCCCTCGGCAGTGCCATGTTCCTCAGGGTCCTCTGAATGCTGAAGACACAGGTTCAAATTCTGCTGACACGTGGTAAGACCACTCTCCAGTGGCCCCTACCCACGCTACCCTGTCTCTATGTCTCTGTAAGTAAGATTCAGACACCAGTCACTCAGCTTGGCCAAGGTCTTACTATCTGATTCAGATGAAATCCTCCCAGTTGCCCTTCCCTGCCAAGGAGCAAGGGCAAAATTCCCTTCTGCACTGGGCTCCCCAAGGCTCCCCCCAAATCAGGTCAGAATTCAACCCGGGTTCTTGGTGGCATTTTCCGACTCCCAAAACCATCATGCATCTTCTTAAGTTGTACCCCACAACTCAGTAATTCCTTCTGAGTCATTTTTTTCCCCCTAGGGAAATAATTCTGAGTACAGGAGAGCTCATATGCACAAAGATGTTTATTGAAATAGCATTTAGAAGAGTAAGAAATTAGGAATCACTGAAATGTTTGACCATTAAAAAAAAAATGGGTGGGTACATGATGGAACGTCCCCCTCAAAGGGATGGTGAGCAGCCCTTAAAACTTGTTTACAGAGGCTGTGTCATAACAAGGAACGTATCTGCCAAATAATATTAAGTGAAAAAGACAATCCGAATACAAAATTCTATATTCAAATGATTACAACGGCGTAAAAGAAAACTGAAGATATACATAAAAAGTCAGGAAGGCTACCTAAATAAGCATTACCAATATTTATCTTTAGGTAGTGGAATACTGGGTGATTTAACAAATATATTTCTTCCTTTCCTGAACATGTTAAATTTCATTGAATGAGAGGGGCTGTTGGAAAAAGAAAAAAATATCCCCGTCCCCATACAGGTGAAAATGGAGTCTGAATCAGCTGATGGAGGACACACAAGTTCAGCCTCCCCACTGGCAGCTGATGTTCTGTCCTAAGTAAGCATGGCATAGACTAAGTAAGCGTGGCATAGTTTAAAGGCCCCACCAGTTGGGATGAGGGAGGTGGGAGTTTTCGCCTTCTGCAGAAGCTACCTCTGTAATGCCTTAAAATTGTCTTTTTAAGTCTTTCAGTTACTTAATAATTTTTAAAATCCTTATTAACCATTCTTTCCATTAAATTATCTTTGTTCAAATAGCCGGGGTGGCTTTTGTGTCCTGACTGTACCTTGACCCTTATGATACAAGTTGACCGAAGGGGACAGTCCCGTGGGTGATCCCAGGGCTACCTAGACCATCAATTAATTATCTATTTCCTCTCATGCATATTCAATATCACCTCAAATGGACCCATCCTACTGGCTTTTAAATCTGATAAATCTCACAGAATAAAAATAATCCCTTCTCGATTTCCAATCCCTCACCTGTGACCAGCCACCCTCTTTCTCATCCTCTCAATAACCGAACTTCTTGAAGAGTTTTTAAATTCCTCATCTCCACTTTCTCCATTTCTACTTCTTTTTTGATTTACTTCAATCTGGTTTCTGGTCCCACCAGCCTTCCTGGTTAAAGTCACCAGTGAGTGTTTGTTTCTGATCCTGTGGAGCTTGTGAGGTATATAAATGAGGGCATGAGCAACCCCACACCAGGATGGTCCCGAGGCAGACCCAGTGCTCAGTCCCCCATGTAGATGCATCCCCAACAGCGTAGGACAGAGTCCACAGGAGCGTTTATCATTGACTGTGAACAGCTCCACGAACACTTTCCTAGTCTCTGCGCTCCACCTACCTGGCCTTCTCCTGCTCCCTCCTGTCCCAGGACCTTTGCACATGCCAGTCTCATTGTCTGAAATGCTTATTCATTCTTCATAATTCAGTGCAATGACCATTTCTGAGGAGGCCTTCCCTGATTCCCCCTCTCACTGCCATAGACTTGGTAAGGGCCCCTTTGCATAGCAGGATGTACTTACTGCTCTTTGGAGGCACTTCCACAATTGTAATTTTACACACATTCCTGGGGTTGACTGGATGATGTTGGTCTCCTCACAAGTTGCATGTTCCAGAAGATCAAGGACCACATCTGCCTTGTGATGCCCTTGAATTTTCAGGCCCAGAACTGGCTCTTCCACGTGGTAGATGAGTATTTGTTGAGTGAAAGAATGAGTTTGATCTCAGGATGTGGTTCCCTTGATACCCTTTTTCCATAGGGTCTTTCCATATATTTGAATGGAAAATATTGCCTGAATGTTGAGATACTGTTCAAGTTGGAAGACGACAGATTACACCACTACAGCCTGAACAGGAAAGTCCATGAACAAGGCAATATTTACTTGATTTAAAACCCAAAGAAGATTCTCTTTGTCATCTTTTAAAATTACAAATATATTTTCAAATAGGAAGAAGGCAGATATGAGTTTCATTTACTATCTAAACTAGAAAAGCTAGATGTATTATAGTCATGGAAGTGAAACCTTTGATGAGAAACATAACTTAAGTACAATTTGCTGCCTGAATCCAGAAGGGACAACTGGCTAAAAGGGTTTGGAAAGGAATGTCCTTTAACATATACGTTTTTTATTTTTAAACAAATTTGGGAGTTCCCATAGTGGCTCAGTGGTTAACAAACCCGATTAGGATCCATGAGGATGGGGGTTCGATCCCTGGCCTCGCTCAGTGGGTTAAGGACCCAGCATTGCTGTGAGCTGTGGTGTAGGTTGCAGACGTGGCTCAGATCTTCAGATCTGGATTGCTGTGGCATAGGTTGGCAGCTACAGCTCCAGTTCGACCCCTAACCTGGGAACTTCCATATGTCGTGGGTGTGGCTCTAAAAAGACCAAAGACAAACAAACAAACAAACAAAAAATTTGAATTCATAGAAAAGTTGAAAGATAAGACAAAGAAGTCCCATATGCCCATCACACAATGTCTCCTGTTGTTAAACATCTTGTATAACCATGGCACATTGATCAAAAGGGACCAACATTTGTATATAACATTTGTATATTACATTTGTATATTATTTGTCTTGATTTCATGAATTTTCCCACTCATATCCTATTTATGTTCCAGAATCCCATCTGGGATACCATATTATATGTAGGAGATTTCCTTTTTCAAGGAAGAAAAAAAAATGCTTCCAAACCTACTTCTGACGAGATGAGAGGCTGAATCTGAACTTACTGACTAAGATAAACTGGGGACAATTTCTATTAATAAACAACAAGAGTAAAGGTGTTTATTTTTTATGGGTATTTTTGAGTACCTATCATACATGTTACATTATCTGTGTATATTTTACATAAAATATATGATAACAATAGCTATGTCTTGAACAATTATATGCACTGCCTGATCTAATCTTTGCAACTATGAGGTTGACATAGTTACCATTTCTTTCTTTCTTTTTTTTTTAATGGATAAAAGAACTAAGCATTGGGGGGTTACATTTGCTCTATATTGAATATCTAGTGTAAAACAGAGGGCTTATCTCCAATTCTTGTCAGCTTGATTCCAAAGTTTAGCATGTTAATCACCATGAGAAAATTCAAGTTAATGCTCACTACGTGGATTTATCAAGTGGTCCAGTTAGCCATTGCTGCGTAACAAACAATTCCAAAATTGGCTATTTAAATAAACAACAACTATTTGATTATGCTCATGATTTCATGGGTCGGGAATTCAGGTTAAGGCACAGTGGAAATAGTTGTTTCTGCTTAGAATGACTCAAATGGCTAAAGATGACTGGCATGGCTCATTGGGCACTACAGGGACCCTGGTTCTGGCTCCTGGCTGGGTTCCTTGACTTCTCCCCATATCAAAACCTTTGGCTTGGAGGGTCCAAAATGGCTTTTTCCATCACATGTCTGGCACAGGGCTGGACAGGCTGAGGCCAGCCAGGTCTCTCTCTCTCTCCAAGAACTTTCCTATACAGCTAACTTGGAGTTCCTCACAGCATGGTGGTCTCAGAGGAGTCTGTCTCAGATGGCACTGGCTTCCTTTAGAATGACCATTGTGAGAGACGGGCTGGAAACTGGCAAGTATCATTTCTTTAGTGGTGAAAGCAATGACAGAGTCCCTCCAGATTCAAGGAGAGAGGAAACAATTTCCCATTTCTGGATGTGGCGGCATATCAAAAAATGTCACTCCAATTCGTCATAATCAGATATATACTCAGAATCGCTCTCTTTCAATGCTTTGGAATACTATATATACTTTCCCCTGAGCTTTATTCCTTTTTAGGGTAAATGTAGTGATCCCAGCAGGCTGTCAAGATGGAAGTTAATTAAAACAGAAGAGGTAGCAATAGTCTGTTATTTATGAACCCTGATAGTTAAAACATAATGACTCCCAGAAAAGTAGTGGGCAGCTGAAGAAGCACTGAGATGGGATGTGATTATGCATGTTCTGATCTCCTCTGTTTTTATGATTTACTCTCTCTTGCCCACCTTTATTTTTTGAGGTATTGGGATTTGACTGATTTCATTTGTCTTTTAGCTCTGCATTCTTCTAAAAGTCAGGAGTGCCCGTGGTGGCGCAGTGGAAACGAATCTGACTAGGAACCATGAGGTTGCGGGTTGGATCCCTGGCCTTGCTCAGTGGGTTAAGGATCCAGCGTTGCCATGAGCTGTGGGGTAGGTCAGATGCGGCTTGGATCCTGCATTGCTGTGGCTGTGGCTGTGGCCGGCGGCTACAGCTCCCATTAGACCCCTAGCCTGGGAACCTCCATATGCCAGGGGTGGGGCCCTAAAAGCAAAAATAAATAAATAAATAAATAAAATAAAAGTCATTGTTCAGTCTTATAGCTTCATAAGCCCTTTTATGGATTTTTAAAAATTAATCTTTTCATTTTGAGGTAGCTGTCGATTCAGAGTTTTGAAATATAACACAGCTCTCCTGTACCTCTTACCTAGTTTCTCCCCGCAACAGCATCTTGTAAAATTATGTCACAGAAGGGATGTCGACATTGATAAAGTCAAGATGCAGAACATTTGTCACCACGAGGATCCCTCATGCTACCCTTTCATAACCACATCCACTTCGCTCCCAAACCAATCCCTCTTGAACCCCAGCAAGCACTAATATCTTCTCCATTTCTATAATTTTTGTCATTCAAGAATATAACATAAACAGAAAGATGTGTATAGGTAAGCTTTTGGGACTGGCTTTTTTTTTTTTTTCACTCGCATAATTTTCTGGAGATTGATTCAAATAGTTGTGTACATCAAGAATTCATTTCTGTTTATTTCTAAGCAATATTCCGTGCTGTGGATGGACCACGGTAGAATCATTCAGCTGTGGAGGAACATCTGGGTTGTTTCCAGTGTTTGTCTATTACAAATAAAGTTTCTCGGAGTTCCCGTCGTGGCTCAGTGGTTAACAAACCCGACTATCATCCATGCACACAAAGGTTTGATCCCTGGCCTCCCTTTGTGGGTTAAGGATCTGGCGTTGCTGTGAGCTGTGGTGTAGGTCGCAGATACAGCTCAGATCTGGGGTTGCTGTGGCTCTGGCGTAGGCTGGTGGCTACAGCTCCTATTCGACCCCTAGCCTGAGAACCTCCACATGCCGTGGGTGCGACCCTAAAAGACAAAAAGACAAAACAACAACAACAACAACAACCAAATAAACATTCACTCACAGGTTTTTATAATTACAATTTTAAAAAATGAAAGTATATTTTAATTACGATGTTGTGCCAATTTCTGCTCTGCGGTGAGGTTTTCATTTCTCTGGGTAAATTCCCAGGAGTGCAGTTGCTGGGTGGTATGATAATGGCATGTCTAGCTTTTTAAGAAATTGCCAAACTGTGTTTTTCAGAAGGGCTATACCATTTTACATTCTCAGCAGCAATGTATGAGTGATCATGTTTCTCTGCATCATCTCCAGCATTTGGTGTTGTTGCTTTGAAAATTTTAGCCATTCTGATAAGTGTGTAGTGATAGTGTGTGTTTTCAGTTTACATTTCTCTAATGGTTAGTGGCGTTGAACATTTTTGCATGTACTTATTTGCAATCTATATATTCTCTTCAATGAAATGTCTACTCATGTCTTTTGCCTCTTTTCTAATTGGATTGTGTGCTTTCTCACTGTTGAGTTTTGAGGCTACTTTGTGGGTATTCTAGATACTAGTCCTTTGTTGGGTATGTGGTTCGCAAATATTTTCTCTTACTCTGCAGCTTGTATCTTCATCTGCTTAACAGGGTCTTTTACAAAAGTTTAAAAATTTTATGAAGTGGAATTTATCAAATTTTCCTTTTGTGGTAATGCGATTTTTGTGTCAAATCTAACTCTTTTCTCTCCTTAGAGTCTAAAGAATTTCTCTTTTTTCTAAAACTTTGGTATTTTCGTTTACATTTAAGTTAGTAATCTGTTTAGAGTTAACTTTTGGATAAAGTGTGAGACAGATCAAGATTAATCTCCCCCCCCATAGAAATCTGATTGCTCAAAAAGCACCATTTGTCAAGAAGTTTATCTTTCATCCATTGAACTGCTTTTGCACTTTTGGAAAATATCAGTTGAGCAGGTCTGTTCCTGGGTTGTCTGTTCTGTTCTGTTGATCTATGAGTCTATTCTTCTTCCAGTGCCACATGCTCTTGATTCCTGTAACGATATAATAAATCTTGAAATCAGGTAGACTGTTCCTCTTATTTATTTATTTTTTCTTTTTATGGCCATACCTGTGGCACGTGGAAGTTCCCAGGTTAGGAGTAGAATCAGAGCTGCAGCTGAGGCCCACACCACAGTTTGCAGCAACACTGGATCCTTAACCCACTGAGTGAGGTCAGAGATCAGAGTCTCATCCTTACAGAGACAACATCAGGGCATTAACCTACTGAGCCACAATAGGAACTCCTATGTTTTATTTTTAAAACTTACTTTAGCTATTGTAGTACTTTGGCTTTTCTATACACATTTTAGAATAATATTTCCTATATCTACAAAAATCTTGCTAGGATATTGATATGAATTACATTAAACCTGTTTATGCATTTGGGTAGAATTAGTATTTTTGCTATTGTGAGTCTTCCAATCCATGAATAAAGCGTGTGTATTTATTTAGATCTTTGATTTCTTTTGTCAGTATTTTGCAACTTCAGCACACAAGTCCTGTACATATTTTGTTGGACTCATGTTTACTCATTTTATTTTTTGAAATGGTAGTAAATAATGATGTTCTGTTTAAATTTTCATATTATGTTCATGGCTATTATATAGAAGTATATTTGATTTTGCACATTTAGTTTGTATCCTACAAACTTGCTAAATTTGCTTCTATGAGTTTTTTGGTATTTTTCCATTTCTGGAATATTCTACGTAGACAATCATGTAATCTATAAGTAGGGGCAGTTCTATTTCATTTTCTTCAATTTATACACCTTTTGTTTCCTTTATTGTCTTATGACACTGGTTAGAAGTCTGGCACCATGCTGAATAACAGCAGTGAGAGGGCTTTGTTTCTGATCGTGGGGAAAAGCATTCAGTCTGTTGCCATTAAATGTAATGTTAAGTGTAGGTTTCTGGTAGATGCTTTTTACCAAACTGAGAAAGTGATCTTTTTTCCTAGTTTTATGAGAGGTTTTTGTTTGTTTGTTTTTATCATGAATGGGTGCTGAAATTTGTCAAGTGCTTTTTCTGCATCGGTTGATGTAATCATGTGATTTTTATTCTTTAGACTATCATTATGGTGGATTACCCTGGTTAATTTCCAAATATGGAACTGGCCTTGCAGTCCTAAAATAAGCACCATTTGGTTACTATATATGATTCTTATGTTGCTGAATTTTACTTGCCAATATTTTGTTAAGGACTTTTGGATCTCTTCTTATGTGGGACGATGGTCTGTAGTTTTCTTTTTTGTATTGTCTTTGCCTGTTTTTTTATCAAGGTAATACTAACTTTATAAAATAAACTGGAAAATATTCCCTCCTCTTTTATGATTTGAAAGAGATTGTGTATAGTTAATGTTAATTCTGAAACTTCTGTTAGAATTCTCTGATAAAACATTGGGGCCTAGAGATTTCTTTGGGGGGGATTTGTATATTATAAACTCAATTTTCTTAATAGTTACAGGGGTATTCAAATTATATATTTAGTATTGGGTGAGTTGCGGTAGTTTGGTGTTTTGCAAGTAATTGTTCCGTTTCATCTAAATTGTTAAATTGATTTATGTAAAGAGTTTGAAGTGTTTCCTTATTATCCCTTTGATGTTTTCAGAGACTGTGGCTATACTCCATGTTTCATTTCTGATATTGGTCATTTGTGTCCTCTCTTTTTCAGTCTTGCTAGAAGCTCGTCAATTTTATTTATCATTTCAAAGAACCAACTCTTTCTTTCATTGATTTTATTTATTTTTGTTTTGTTTTTAATTTCATTGACTTCTGTCCTTCCCTAATAATTTGTTTCCTTTGTTTGCTTTAGATTTATTTTGCTTTTCTTCTAAGTCCTTGGGGTGGAAGCTTAGATTATTGATTGTATTTGTGTTTTCCATTCTTTTATCCCCAACTTGCTTTTCTTGTTATACATGAAGTGAGCTTTTTGACATATAAGACAGCACATACTTGGGTTATGGTTTTTTATACACTCTGCTAATCCCTGTCTTTCAATTGGTATATTTAGACCACTTACATTTAAAATTATCATTGATATGCTAGGTCTTAAGTCTGCCATTTTCCCCTACTTGCTCTTTCTGTGATTGTTCTACTTGTGACTGCCTGTAATTTACTTAAACATTTTTTTAGACTTCAATTTTGATTGCTGTATGGGGTTCTGAATATTTCTCTTTCTAGAGACTTTAAAGTGGTTGCTCCAAGTATTACATTATATATACATAATTTATCAGTTTACCAGTATTATCATTTTACCAGTTTGAGTGAAGTATAGAAAAGTTATCGCCCTTTATGCCAATTTATCATTTTTCACATAAGATTGTAGTAAATATTTCCTTTAATACAGGGAGTTCCCGTTGTGGCTCAGTGGTTAATGAACCTGAATAGTATCCATAGGACACAAGTTCTATCCCTGGCCTCGCTCAGTGGGTTAGGGGTCTGGTGTTCCTGTGAGTGTGGTGCGGGTCACAGACACAGCTTGGATCCTGCGTTTCTGTGGCTGTGGCTTAAGCTGGCAGCTACAGCTCTGATTTAACCCCTAGCCTGGGTGTGGCCCTAAAGGCCAAAGATAAAAAAAAGTTTTTCTTTAGTACATTTAGAAATATGTCAGACAGTGTTATAATTTTTCGCTTCAACCATCAAACATAATTTATAAGACTCAAGAGAAGAAAGTCTATTGTATTTACCCAATTTTATTGCTTGCCATATTCTTCCCTTCTTCCTGGTGTTCCAGGATTTCTTCTTTTATCATGTCATTTCTGTTTAGAGAATTTTGTTAGCCATTCTTTTAGGGTAGGTCTGCTGGCAACAAATTGTCTTAGTTTTCTTTTTTTATTACTCAGATGAATTTATCACATCTGTAGTTGTATAATGATGATCACAATCCAAATTGTCTTAGTTTTGCTTCATTTAAAAATGTCTTGGAGTTCCCATCGTGGCGCAGTGGTTAACGAATCTGACTAGGAACCATGAGGTTGCGGGTTCGGTCCCTGCCCTTGCTCAGTGGGTTAACGATCCGGCGTTGCTGTGAGCTGTGATGTAGGTTGCAGACGTGGCTCGGATCCCGCATTGCTGTGGCCTTGGCATAGGCCAGTGGCTACAGCTCCGATTCGACCCCTAGCCTGGGAACCTCCATATGCTGCAGGAGCAGCCCAAAGAAATAGCAAAAAGACCAAAAAAAAAAAAAAAAAAAAGAAATGTCTTGATTTCCTCTTCATTTCTGAAAGATATTTTTCTTGGGTATTGAATTCTGGGTTGGCAGTCTTTTCTTTCAGAACTTGAATAATGTTATACCAGTTCCTCTGGTCTCCATGGTTTCTGATGAGAAATTCACTGTCATTAAAACTGTTTTTCTCCTGTAAGTAAGGTGTTGTTTATCACTGATTAAAAGATTTTTTTTTTTAGTTTGTCTTTAGATTTCAGAGGTTCGACTATGGTGTATTTTTAGGTGGATTTCTTTAGTCTTATTCTGTTTGAAGTTTATTAAGTTTCTTAAATCTAAAAATACATGTTTTTTTTCCCCAAATTTCGAATGTTTTCAGTCATTATCTCTTCCAGTACTTTTTCAGTCTCACTCTCTCCCCCCCACCCCCCAGCCTTCTGGAATTCCAATGGTACAAATATTAGAACTTTTATTAAAGTCCTACAGGCCCCTGAGGCTCTGATACTTATTTTCAGTTCAACTTTATTGTTCAGATTAGGTAACTATTATTGTTCTATCTTAGAATTCAATGATTCTTCCCTCTGTTCACTTCATTCCATTGATGAGTCCTTGTATAAGTTATTATACTTCTGAGCTATAAAACTTCCGTTTGGGTTTTCATTGTGTCTCCTACAGCTTTGTTGTGATTCTCTATTTTTTAAATTTGTTTCAAGTAGTTCTTCATTGCTTATCAAAACACTTTTATAATGGTTTTTTTTTTGTTTTGTTTTGTCTTTTTGCCATTTCTTGGGCCACTCCTACAGTATATGGAGGTTCCCAGGCTAGGGGTCAAATAGGAGCTGTAGCCACCGGCCTACGCCAGAGCCACAGCAACATGGGATCTGAGCCGCATCTGAAACCTACACCACAGCTCATGGCATTGCTGGATCCTTAACCCACTGAGCAAGGCCAGGGATTGAACCCACCACCTCATGGTTCCTAGTCAGATTTGTTAACCACTGAGCCACCTTGGGGACTCCTATAATGGTTGTTTTAAAATCTTAGATAATTCTAGAGTTCCCTTGTAGTGTGGCAGGTTGGGGACCCAGCATTGTCACTGCAGTGACTTGGGTGGCTGCTGTGATGCAGGTTTAGTCCCTGGTAAGGGAATTTCCACATGCTGTGGGCATTGCCAAAAACAAAAACAAAAACAAAAACAAAAAACACCCCAAAACTTAGATAATGCTAATATCTGTCATTTCAGTGTTGGCCTCTATTGTCTTTTTTCATTCAGTTTGATATCATCCTAGTTCTTGGTATGATGAATGATTTTAATTAAAATCTGAATACTTTTAGTATAATGCTGTAAGATTCTAGATCTTATTTTAGTCTTTTGTTTCAGTTGGCTTCTTTTGACACTTCTCCAGCAGGACAAGGGGAGGAGGGGCACAACCAAATGATGGCCAGGTTTCCTCCTGGCTTCTTTTGATGCCTGTTTGAAAGGGGGAAATGCTTCCTGTTGGTGCTAGGAGCGTGTAGGAGTTCTGGCTCCCCACAAGGTCTCCAGTGACACCCCAGAGTTACGAAATCCTGTCTCTTCAAGTCCACAACTTCCAACCCACTGGTGGAGTTGGGTAGTGGAGGCACCTTATTGCTGTCAGGCGAGGATTGATGTTTAGGCTTACCACATTATCTTCACTGGTCCTGCAGCGGCATGGGGCTTTGGGGTGGGGAGCTCCTTACCCCCACAACGAAGGAAAATCCTAGTTACATGGCCATCTTTGATACTACCGCAGTGAGGGTGGGGGCGATTTTGGGGATGCCTCCTTGACAGCCTGGTGAGGGTTGATGTCTAGAATTCCACTTGGCCTTTACCTGTCATGGGTGGGGCTGGGGTCACAGTGTTTTTTGTGATTTTTAGTTGCAGCCAAGTATTGTTTTCTAAACGTTTACTTTCTTGCAAGTGTGTCCTTCCCTTATCTTTGACTAGAGAGAGCAGGCTTTTCATTGGGGCTTTTTTTTTTTGTTTGTATCTGTTGGCATTTCCAGGTTGCCTGCTTTGCCAGCACACAGTCTGAGATATGCGAGGGAACAAGAAAATTCAGGGAACTCATCACTGTGTTGTTTTTTAGGTCCTGGGGTCCCGAGCCCATCTGCCTTCTTCTCTCTGCCTTTCAATCATCATACGCTTGTTTTGTATGTACTGTATTTATATTTTGAGGATGAAGTCCATCAACTTCATCTTCCCAGAAGCTGAGGTTCTCACTCATCTTTATTTTTAAA
This sequence comes from Sus scrofa, assembly GCF_054392235.1. Classification (NCBI taxonomy): domain Eukaryota; kingdom Metazoa; phylum Chordata; class Mammalia; order Artiodactyla; family Suidae; genus Sus; species Sus scrofa. Next base: position 150,943,277 of record NC_139396.1, on the reverse strand, counting down.
GGGTAAAGAGAATTTTGTTTACAAAATGATAATTTTGAAGGTATAGTTTGCACAGTAGCAAAACAAATACAGAAAACAGAAAACAAACTTAGATGTAAAACTTAGAGATAAATACTCAACATGATCTTTTAAAGAAATCTGCAATCAATAAGACTCTTCCAAACCCTCACTGAATAAAAACAATGCTCCCTTACATTTAGAGTTCTTTATGCTTTCTTAAGTACTTTTAAATCTTTTATCCTATTTGATCCTGCTGGGGACCCTGGGAAGGAGGTAAGGCAAATATTATCATCCTGTTTTTATAGAAAGGGACATGGGAACATAAAAATCAGAACAAAACATAGGACCCATTAAAGATTTATACTAAACAATTGGCATATTTGTTTCCCTACTTTGAAATAAATCTCTTTTATAGAAAATCGTAAAACTAATCTTTCCTGAAGGCTTTCTTCCCCATCACCTAAAAAGAGAATATTTTAACCTACTCTAAAGCTTCCAGGTTCCAGCCATGAGAAGACTCGGTTGGAATCAATGAGAGGATGGCGATTTACTACTTCTCCACCCCCTTCAAAAATTCCGCACCATAACTTCTCCAACTCATGAATCATCTTTTGAAAGTTTTGAGTTATATTCGAAATCCTCATCTGGACCCAAGCTGGAGAAATGGCATCTTCTTTGAGTTTCAGATTCCTTCTGTGTAATGGAGGCCAAACCCTGCTGTGTTTCCCTACCTGCCTGCATGGGCAGCACGCTGCAACGTAGGGACCATTCTGAAGAACGTGTGATGATGCAATGAGATGGTGTCCAGTCTGACCCTAAGTTACAGGCAAAGTACACTGGAGCTGGACTTTTCTCAGGTACCAAACCTTTTCACACGATAGAAAATGTCATTGACTGTGAGTTTCCACTATCTGCCTCCATCATTCTGCAGGAGGCAGGGAGCCCAGAGGAAGTGGTCCTGGGGCTTTCTCTTGGAGATAGAGCCTGGAGGATTTCTCTGTTTAGTTTGGTTGCAATGTTCAGACTTAAGAGATTCAAATGAAGGAGCTATTGAAGAAGAGAGAGAAATAAAACAATACCTTAGAACATGAGGAATCTTTTATAAACTCATGATAAGAAGGGAAGTGTTTGAGGGTAAGGAATTGAGAACTGGCAGTGTCATGCTGTGGACTTAGGTATTCAGTACTGGCTCACCAACACATCCAAGGCATTACAACATGGAGAAACCATTTTCCCAATTAGGCCAGGGTCTGGCTCTTCTATTTCTTGTCAGCAATTATCTGTTGCTCATTACTTCTGTCTGAGGCAACTTCTGGCGGCAAGAAGACTTAGCCTCTGGCCTCAGGGAGCTTCCAGCCCAGCTGTAGGTCCAGACGGAGACAAGAAGACGAGGAGCTGCTAAGTGCATGACACAGACCTGTCCCTGCTTCTGTTGCTTTTGGGCCGGGTTGGCCCTAGGATGTAGGGCTGGGATGTAGCAGGGGAAAGAGATTTCAGCCAAAGAGGAGAACGGAGGAAAGACATAGGGGTGGGCCTCTGCCTGTTCTTCAGGGGCAATGGATGGACATGCCTTTAGGACTTCTGCCAAGGAGATAATTTACAGAAGGACATGATGGAAAAGGGTGGGTGAGACTGGGACTTTCTTTGGCAAGAAAAGAGAGCTCTTAACGGTCAGTGGGGGAAATGAGAGGCCTGCAGAAGGAAATGCATCAGGAAGATGAATCCAGCAGAGGAGTACAAGATGGGTTGCAGAGAAAAGACCTGCTTAAAGTGGTGACAAGTCATTTATTTAGAAAGAAATATTTCTGTTTGGTTTAAACAACAAACCTCTACAAGGGACTAATTAATTTGGATCCTCTTGATTTGCTTACAATGAATATAGTCAAATAAATGTCCAAAATCCAATTTGGCTAAGTTCAAGGTTCGTCAACCCTGGGGATTCCCTAATATAATCACGGAGCCATTATTCAACATCCTCTGAACATCTTCTGAATCTCTGCAGAATTTGGGATGCAGAACTGAAACTGTCATCTTTTTTTACTCCTAAAAAGAGGTATCTCACAATTTGAAATGCTACATTTCCTAGAAATTATAAAATCAGCTTCAATTTTTTAATTGAAGTGTAGTTGATTTACAATGCTATTTTGCTTCATATGCAAATTGTTTCAGAAAAAAATCTGTGTATTCTTTTTCAGATTCCTTTTCCTTATATGTTATTGAAAAATATTGAGAGTAGTTGCCTGTGCTACACAGTAGGTCCTTGTTGGTTATCTATTTTATATATAGTATTCTATGCCTATGGGTCTATTTCTATTTTGTAAGTAAGTTAGTGTAGCATTTTCTTTAGATTCCACATTATAAGTGACATCATATGATATTTATCTTTCACTGTCTGACTAACTTCACTTAGTAGGATAATCTCTAGGTCCACCCATATTGCTGCAGTTGGCATTATGTCATGCTTTACCATGGCTGCGTAATATTCCATTGTGTTTGGTGCATCAACAGCTTCTCCTTCAAGGGGAAAATTAAATAATTCAAATGGTTAAAAAAAAAAAGCCCAACTGTCAAGACCAGAGGAGTTTTGGGGCCTGCCACCTGTCCAGTTGATGGCCAGGCAGGGTTGTGCTGGATCCACCCCATAACTCCACCTTCTAATGTTCACTGGGACACATGCTCACACCCTTGCTGCCTGGGCCCTTGCCAGGCCCATTAGACAGGTGGTTTGAGCATCACTGCCCTGGTCCAGGGTCCAAGTGGACAGTCTCTGAGGTCCTTCCCAGAGTGAAGTCCCATGAAAAGTCTATTCCCAAACTCTACCACAAGTTTATTTGACTTCACCGGTTCTCAGTTGCTTCTTTAAAATGGACTAATGCCTACCTGCTCCATGCACCTTACAGAGCTCTGGTTAAGATCAGGGGAGACTGTGAATGTGAACTTTCTGGAAAAATAGTCATTCATCATACAAATATGTCCATATTAGCTCATTTATCCTCCAGTTAACTGTGGATTGGTTTGTTCTAAGTGGTTGGGTAAGTTTTTCTAGCCCTTGGTTCAGTGTTAGTATTCATACTGAAAACTTTGCACCGACTTAGGCTGGCCAGCAGGGTGTTAGAAAAATATGACAGTTATTGTAGATATCTCCCTTCTCACATGCATAAAGTTGTCCCCAGGACAGAGAAGAATGCCCTCCTTTCTTGCTCTTAGAAATTAGATTCAACAATGTTTATGGAGAGACCATGCTGTGGGAAGAATCATACCAAGTGTTGAAGAGGTAAGTGAAAAAGGCCCAGTGGTCCAGACAAAGCTCACAACAGAAAGGGGAAAAGAGTCACTACCATCCTGGGTTGCGAATCAAACAGGAACTAACTGCCAGCCTGGGCTAATACACACACAAGAGTCCTAGGGAGCTTGGGAGGGCCGTCCCCTTGAGAAGCACCTGATTGACAAATCAGCCTGAACTGGGCGCATCCATGCCTGTAACTTTCATGCTGGAGCTCCTTGAAACCACTGTTTGCTCTTCAAACTCATGCACACCTCTCCCCATCAGCTGTCATACCGGCCTCTCGTGGCATCTAGTTTTGACTCCGAAGAATCACCCTCCATCCCTTTGCCACGTGCCACCCTGGGCTCGTCTAGAGTGATTTCTGCAAATGTCTCACAGTTCACATTTTAAGTCAGACCTTTCTAAGTTGACTGAAAGCTCTCTTTAGCCCTTTTCTTTTCATGCTTTTGCAGAAATTTAATTTTATTGGTGTAAGTTGTTACCCACTTTCTTTGAGAAAAAAAAAAGAAAGAAAGCGATTAACCACGATGCCATGAGATAGTTATGTGTATTCATTTCCCAGGGCTTCTATAACAAAATGCCGCAAACCACAGAAACTTATTTTCTCACAGCTATGGAGGCCAGAAGTCAGAATGCAAGGTGTTGGCAGAGCTGTGCTCCCTTTGAAGGCTCCAGGGAAGAACGCTTCCTTGCCGCTTCCAGCTTCCGGGGGCTCCTGGCAGTCCTTGGCCTTCTTTGGATTGTGGCTGCCTCACTGTAGGCTCGGCCCCCACTGTCTCATGCTATTTTCCCCTCTCCTTATAAGGACACCAGTCATTGGATTCAGGGCTCATCCTGTTCTGGTATGACCTCATCTTAATCTAACTAATCATATTGCATGAACTTCTTTCTAAATCAGGTCACATTCTCAGTTTCCAGGTGGCCATGAATTCTGGGGGGAACACTTTATCTTACTACAGTAAGCAAGCGGGACCATCAGAGTGGAGCAGGGGAAAGGGCTCGCCAAATAAAATGGAATGTAAAGTTGACATCCGGAGTCTGCCCTAGGCCGTTCTACACTTTGTTACAAGGGGGGGCCACAGGCTTGTGGTTGCAATTCCTTATGGTCCATTTGCTATGAAGGACTTGTGCTCTAGGGTCTGATCACCAGGGTTTGAATCCTGGCTGGTGTCACCAATGTGATTTGGGGCAAATGACTTAATCTTCCTGTGCCTCAAAGTCTTCATCTGTAAGCTGGGATTAATGGCTGTTGGGGGAATAATTAAGTGATGCCTGGAAAGCACTTGGCACGAGGTAAGTCCTCAGTGAAAGCTAGCCATGAAAAATGTTGGCTTTGTAAAGTCTAGAAGGCAAAAATGAAAAAGGCCACAAAGTTCTGATGTGGGAGGGGATTTCACAGCGGTGATTAAAATCTAGTTGAGGCGTTGACGAAAGGCCCCTTGGAAGGGATGGCCCTTAGACAGACCTGGACATTTGGAGAGAGCAGGGGTGGTGTAGGGCACGCAGGACCTATGGAGCCGTCAGGAACGCCTAGGGTCTGAGGGGAACAGGGGCAGGTTTGGTCTGGCTGGAGCAGGGACTAAGGAAGGAGGTAGAAGGGGCTGTTTGGAAAGGTAAGCTGGGCCCACCCTGGTCATCAGGGTGAAAACCCTGGCCCAATGGGCGCAAGCGGTCAGCGTGCCATCTGTCCAAGTTCTGATGTCCACAGAGAGCCAGGAGGCATTCCTTGGTCTCTGCAGGAGCCTACATTACCCCATGCCACGTATCTCACGTATTCCCACTGCAGTTCCTCCTCCTGTCTGTTGGTTTTCAACCCTGTTGTAAATTTTGTGGCTCTGCTTTGATGTATCTCAGCCCGTTCCTCATCGCTCCTCTTGGGTGGAACCAGCACTGCCCACCACTGTGTTTTATTCCAAACTCCTCGTTTTACAGCCCTGTGTCTTCCGTCTCTCTACCCCCTCCCTTCTTTATCTAGAAAGGGGTTATATATGTGACGCTGTGTCTGGTCCACTGTGACCCCTGGATCGTTTCCAGCCTGTCTCCATGATCTGTAGGCGTTCTAAATCTTATCCTGGCCTAATTTGCTTCTTCCCTCTCCGTAGGGCACGGTGATGTGCTCATTCTGTACTGCACTGTGTCAGGGCCGTGGCAAGCTGCTCTCCCGCCCGCCACAAACCATAAAATTAAGAATGGTAAGACTCTCTTGATTAATTTCATTTGCCTGTCTTGAGCTTTATGAAAGAAAAGGCCTGTTTCAATCATTCTTTTGCAAGCGTATTTGTAAATAATACTTAAAAAACACTTGGTCTAATTATTCTTACCACAGCTGAATGTTAACAGATTGAAGATGAGATTTATGTTTCGACAGCATTAAGGTACTAATTTTTTCTCCACAATGGGCGCTGCCATTGACAAAATTAAAACCGAGGATGTAGTGCAACAAAAATTAATTTGCACCAGGCTTAAGAGTTTCTCTAAGCAAAGCCAGTCGCTCCTCAGCTGCCTAAGAAAAGCCATAAAAATTTTGGAGAAGAATCTGGAGTTTAGGATTCCACACTAATTGCTTCCCCTCCCCTTTTACCTCATCTCCTTTTCTGGTTCATCTTGACCGCAAAGGGACATGCAGTTCCCATATCCAAGATGCCTTCAGCTCTGCTGGGGTAAGGAAGTCGGGGAGGGGCGGGGGGTGGGGTGGGGTGGGGGGTGGGGGGAGGCCAGGCGACCACATAAATAAATGGGAATTTCCACATGGACATGAGGATTTTCGTTTTCGTTTTTTAAAAATGAGAATAAGGCACGAGTGTAAATTCCAAAAAGAGCAATTTATTTAAGTCTATCATTTTTGGCAACACAATAGAACGCACATCGGGATGAACCGTCACAAATCACTTCCCTTCCCACTGTCTGTTTTCTCCACCATATGTTGCGGCGAATACAATTCACATGCTGAAGTTTCGCCTCCTTTCAATGTGAGAAAGCATATTGCTATATCAGCAGCCTGGTCACCGAGCCAACGTGCCTTGGAGCTGTGGGGGGTGGGAAGAGAGAGGGAGGAGGGAAAAATAGCTAATGCTCCAGGCAGAGTGTTTATGTTAAAGCCTGGGATGGGGGGTGGGGAGGGCTTCAAAATCGTTTGCTCCCCAGCAGTGTGGACTGGACTGAACCGGACTAGGCATTTTCTGTAGCGACGTCGATTGACTCCCAGAACTTGTGGCTATGAACCTGATGGGTCCCTAGTGCAAACACGTGGTATTGCTCTTCCATCGATTTTTTTTTTTTTTAGTTTACCATTTTATGTACAAGGGTAACTTTCCTTCTCCACAGCCAGTGTGATGTGTGAGTCTAAAGTATTCGCTTTGTAGAAACATGACGATACCCCACCCCCATTCTCCCCCGTGGTCCTCCGCATCTCCCCTTACCTGGTCCTCCAAGACCAATCAGATCGACAATGGGGCAGTCATGATTGGTGAAACAGACAAAAGGTAACTCCATGACACCCTCACAGCTCCAACCTCATTGGTACTTTGTGGTAATCCGATGCCCTGCTATCCCCCCAAAGCGCTGCACACCCAGAGGCAGGCTAAAGCGGTGAGGATTTTCGGTGCCATTCCATTCATCACGAACATGACGGTTGGATGTTCTTTGTATCATAACTCTCGTCCGCCCCTTCTTCCCTGAACATGGCACAGATGGCCCTGATGAAACGAGGCTTTCTAGAGACATTCTAAGCCCACTCAGTATGAGGTCAAATATTTTATTAAGCCCTGCTCTTTCAGTTCTTGAAGGAAAAACACACCAAAAAAAACACAACAACCTCCCCCACCCCCTCCCAAACCTTATGTTTCCATTTACAGCATGACAATGTTTGAGACAATATGTTCAACGTGTTTCAATATTTAATCAATCGCCAAATGCAAGTCGATCTGCAGGTAACTTCATGAACCCTTTTTTTGGCTCTTGGGACTTATAAGAATCACAGGTAAAAAGTGAATTTGATTCCTGAAATTGTGCATCAAACTCCTTGTCTAAATTAAATTGAACAGATGTGGAAAAAATGAGTCAGGGGCTCCCCATATAATTTGAAATGAGCTTTCAGGTTCCGCTCCCTACGGCCGATTTCAGCCTAAGCCGCCTTATTGCCTAAAATCTGCAACGTGATACTAAAAGCTTGTCAGAATTAAGTGCACGCTTTATAAGTTTACATTTTACAGTCTAACTGTTTTTCTTTGATATTTGACAGGGACACAGGTTCCCATGTCATCTGGCCTTGAAGTACTTTTAGAACTTTCTCCTGGACCAATTTGAGGAAGCTCAAGATTGCAGTGAGTTATGGGCCTTTAAGCTGCCTGCCCAGCAACCGGCCGTTGGGCCCACACTTGAGGGCTAACACCTGTTGGCTGGACAGAGCAATTAATTTAAAAAAAATGCAGTAAGCCGCCAAAATCAAAGCCAAAGGATAAAAATATAATTTTACCTCTTGAGCTTCCAGGGGTGACCTTTGATCTCGTCCAGGGTCTGAGTGGCAGGAGGCACTGATCTTGAATTTTCCTCGCAAAGAAGCACCTTTGAAAGACACAAACTCTGAGAGCTGGCCAAACATTTCTGTCCTCTGTCATTCCACTCCTGCATGATTATTCACCCAGAGACCTGACAGATAGTCACTCACGCAAAAGAGGCGGCTCTACCAAATGTCCCCTCTGTAAGAAAATTATAATTGGACGCACTTAAACCACACCACAGTCCATCCCCTGTGAGATCGAGTGTTAATTCCCGAAGAGGTGATAGTTGCGTGTTCCGGTTGATGATCGTAATGTGGCATTTGTTTCCGAATATGTCTGTACATTAAATAGATAACTGTGAACTTCAAAGAACTAAATACCAATCATGGGCCGGGGCATGGCCACACGTACAGCCTCCCTCCTTTTCCAAACCCTTTGGTAGCCAAGACAAGGTCACCGATCAGGGTAATTTGCAGGAAAAGTCAATTTCTCAAGTACCGAAGCAGGTGTTGTGGCACTCTATGACAATTTACTGAATCGAAATTGAGGAAGTTGAAAAAACCAAAGGTCATGATCCGCAGGAAGAAAGGAGGAAAGGAAAAATCTCTTTGACTGTGTTTTTAACTCCTTTTCCACCAAGGCTCTGTCGCCACCCGAGACGATTAACGCTCACAATAAATAAATGAAAATCAGAACATCTCACTCCAATCAGCAACTTATCTGATTTCCTTAACAAAGAGGAGAGGAAAATTCCATCTCGCTTGCACTCACAAGGAAATAAGCCCAATTTAGAATCTCAAGAGCGAGTCTTTTGGCTCATGAGTGTTTGGAAACAAAAAACAAACCAAGTTGTCTGAACTTTCTGTCTTTAGAAAATGAAATAGATAATACACGGTATATGCTATTTACTACTTAACATGAAGTATAGCGTATGATGGGAAATATATCATCTATAACCTGGATTTTTTTTCTTTTTCTTTTAAATGAGCACATTCCTTACTTCCTCCGTCCTAGGAAAAGAGAACACAGCTGGAACGAAAAATGCTTTTAGGAAGAGAAATGGTATCTGAGTTTTAGAGTCTATAATGTTGTTGATGTAGCAGGGAGAACATGGGATGTGGAATTAGAAGGTTTGAACTTGAATTTTAATCACCGACGAACTGTGTAATAATAGCAAGTCGTTTCACCTCTTTAAGCCTCCCTTTTCTCACCTGTAAAATTGGGGGTTGCTGTAAGGATTAAATGAGCTAATATATGGGAGGGGGACAGTTGGTTAACTCTAAATATTAATTATCATTACTGCCCTTCAGGGCCTTATTATCCTGCAGGATGATGTACACACACTGGTATGCATGAGGTTGTTGTAAGCCTTTGAGGTTTAAAAAGATGAATCAATTAGAAGAAAAATGTTAAGTAAATAATAGTACAGGTGGAAAAATATTGGAGGTGGCGGCTGAAAGACTGGCATTTGGGTGACTGTTCAAGATTTAGTTAACTTCTTCTTGGGAGGTAGGAAAAAGAGATAAAACTCCCAAACTCCCTAGTGGTGTTTCCAGCACAAGAAAACATTTTTTTTTTAAAAATATAGGTTAAGAAGTTTAAAAACGAGTTATTTTTGGTTAATTCCAACATTCAACCTAAGAAGAAAACACATTTGCTTGCTTGTCAGTTTCCCTTATTCAGAAGAAAATTCTTATTAAAACAAGACTATTCCTGTAACCCAAAGACCTCTGAGTTCTAGCTTGTAGGTCAATGACTTCAAGCAATATTAAATGTAATAAAATTCCCTCCTGGTATAATCTGAATGCCTCCCTGGGAACTCATGTCCCTTTGTCTAAAAAAGGTAAGCTCATGAGGTGTTGTAGGTCAGAGTGTGACAGCCGCAATTTATCATAAATGTCATGTGTACCTGCCTCCTTGCTTTATGGGTAGGGAAACTGAGGTCCAAGGAATGGCAGCACTTTGGTAACTCTGCATATGTCACAGATCTAGGATTAGCAGGGGTTTCAGGTCCAATACCTGAGTCCAGGGCTTTTCCTAGTTCCTAAATGTCAAGAGCTCAATGTTCCAGCTAAGTCAGGAGAGACTGTGAAGGAAGCCAATGTCACTTGTAGCACTTTGACATTTAAACCTCCTCCATTCATTTGTTTTGTTTTGTTTTTTTATTTATTGGTGCTAGTGAAAGTCTTATATAGAACACAGAGGGCAATCTTAAAAAGCATTAAGCACTCCATAATCAAGACTTGAAATATAGATTGACTATTACTTCTTCCAGACTCCACACAACAGGCCAACAAATCTAGAGATGGGTTGTTGGGGCAAGGAATAGCGACTTCATTTGGAAAGCCAGCAGACCAAGAAGAGGATGGACTAGTGTCCCAAAGAACCTCTTCCCCTGAGTTAGAGTTTAGGCTTCTTTTACACTGAAAGGGGAGGAGGTAAAGTCCTGGTTCCAGTCAGACTCTGGAGGGGATGTGATAATATCCTACTTCCTGCAGCCATTCACAGGTATCCTTGGTCAGGATGTTTCCTATGAGCTACATAAATGTACGTTTGGCATAAGGTTCATTTCCTCGGAGTGAGGGTTCCTAGAGATGGGCCATTATATATAATTTAAATTTACAGGCAACATCCCTTTAGTGATTAACTTGTAATGGAATACAAAATTTCTTCCCTATTACATTCTCACCGGCTCTTAAATTTTATGACTCTTTTATGTTCCTAGTTTAGTTCTGAAGTTATTTACTGTGTTTATGTTACCTCCTGGGCATAAATATACTTTTACAAAAGTGTCTCTTAATCTTAACCATGGTGTTTGTGCACCTCCTACATGTATTGGAGTATTTTTATACTTGGCATTGATCATTGAAAATTCTGCACTCAGAAACACTGGTCTATAAGGAAGACAATAATTTAATGACTGATACATTTTATTATACTTGAGCATTTAGCCTGAAAATAGTTTGCTTTTTATGTTGGTCCTTATTGTTTGATGAAACAGATATTTTTCTAGTGGCCATTCAAATAAATTCCTGGAAAATGAATTTTATTTTAGTTATCAGGATTCTATGGTCCTTTTGGCTTTCACAAACCAAGCTCCAAATATGTGGAGAGAGATTTTCTGTGGTGGTCAGTCTCAAAACATTCTAGCATTTTACTCATACCCCTGGCACTGTGCCCTCCAGAGCTGGATCCCGTCTAGAGTTTCATTTATTATAAAGTTCTTTAAAATTACATTTTACATTTTGAAGTAATTTTATATATGAAAAATTCACAATAACAGGACAAAGAATTCCCGCATAGCTTCATCCAGATTGCCCACATTCACAGTTTGCTACAGTTACTTTATCATTCTCAACAGGCAGAGATATATTTATTTTTTTCTGAAACATTTGAGAATAAATTGTAGACATGCTGTCGCTTTATTCCTAGGTATTTCACTGTTTATTTTCCATTTATAGGGACATCCTCTGACATTGCCATAGTAAATAATCAAATTCAAGGATTTAGCATTGACCCCAGTACTGTAAACTAATCTAGAGAACTATAGATACTTATTCAAATTTCTCCAGTTGTTCCACTGATTTTGTTGACAACATTTTGTTTGTTTCTTTTCTTTTCCTTTCTTTTTTCCTTTTTTTTTTTTTAAATCTTTTTAGGGCTGTACCTGTGGCAAATGGACGTTCCCAGTCTAGGGGTCTAATCAGAGCTATAGCTGCTGGCCTATACCACGGCCATAGCAATGCAGTGTCCTTAACCCGCTGAGCGAGGCCAGGGATCAAACCAGCATCTTCATGGATACTAGTCAGGTTTTTAACCCACTGAGCCACAACAGGAACTCCTGTTGACAATATTTTCAATGTTTTATGTCTTCTAAATGCCTTGCTCTACTCTACTTATTGGCGATTCTATAAACGTGAGCCTCCAGTTCCCCTAAAAAGAATTAATTCATCTATTTTAGATGTATTAGTTTTAACAAATTGTTCATATTGAAGGAATACTCATATTGCAATTTGTATGCCAGGCCCACTAGAGCATCTTCTAGTGAGTCAAGGAGAATCACATGATCTTGGCTCAAAAGCAGGTTTCACGTGAAAATTGTGAACGTGTCTTAGTGTTTGTGCTTTCCAGGGATGGGTTCCCCTTTGCAGTGATGGAAAGTTAATCCCACACCCGCAAGGAAGTGCCTTGGAAAAATAGCTCCCATCTTGAAGGCAGCTTCCTCACCCAGGCCGCATTCACTTGGGCAGCTTATTCATGGAGCCTCAATTTCCTCCTCTGGTCAGGGGATGTGAGCTCTTCCCTGCACTCTCATTATGGGAATTACAAGAACAAGTAAAATATTAGGACTGGGACCCCTTCACTGATAGACCTGCTTGATTTTATCATTTGAACAAACCAACAGGCAAATACATTTTGCTTTGCATGAAACAGGAAAAAAATTTTTCCAATTCCATGTAAAGCAATTAGCACATTCATTTCCCACAGCTTTTCTGATCAAGCTAAAGGAACCCTAGCCCTTCTCAAGAAAGACAAAAAATAATCACAGCCTTACCTTAAACCTTTTCAAGTTAAGAGAGTACTTTAAGTGAAGGGCACAGAACTGGGTCTGGGGCTATTTTATTCAGACACTGCAAAGAATCCTTTGCCTAAGAGCCTTAAACAGTACACCTAAGAACTTTCTAACTGATCATCAAATCATATTTCTATTCCTTACCTAAGAAGTCTTAAAATAAGACAACTTGTTATAGAAACTAAAAGAAATTAGAAAGCATCTTTCTTACTTTCCTTTCTTCTTTCTTCCTTTCTTCCTTTCTTCTTTTTTCCTTTCCTTCTTTCTTCCTTCCTTCCTCCCTCACTTTCTCTCTCTCTCTCCCTTTATTCCTCTTTCTTTCTTTCTTTCTTTCTCTCTTTCTTTCATCTTTCTTTCTTTCTTCATGAAGGGATAATGAAGGAACACCTCCAGCTTGGAAATGTGACCCTGAACTGATTAGCCAGGGAAATAAATAAATACAGTAAAATACACAAATAGAGGTTGCCACACCTGCAGGCACATGGGTGGCATGAGAGGGGCTTGGTGCTAGGAGACCACACTGGCCCCCTTTCCACCACCACTGACCATCCTGCAAGTGCACCTGTGACACCACTTCGCCTCCAGCAAGGTCAGAGCACAGTGGGACAAGAACAGAGGCAGCATTGTCTCCATGTTCACAGGGAACACCATCCAGCGTGCCCTGATCTGCAGCTGCAACGTGGCCTCCCCAGAAAGCCATCTGCCATCAGCCACCCTTCTTGCATCACCTCACCATCCATAAAATCCCTTATCTTGGCTTTTTAAACACTCTTCCATCCTTTGGTGAATGTGAGACTTCTGAACTTTCTTGTTTGCAGAAATTGCCTCTAAGTTTGGCCTGTGGTGGGCACTGTCACCTGGAGCCCAATGAGAGTTGTGATTAATGAATGATAAAGCCCATTCATTGGGCCAGGACATTGGTACAGCACTGTCGTATGCAGGAACTACTTGTATGTGGAAATAATCATTCAACCTGAGAAAGGTATTTTCTATTCATTAGAAAATACTATGAAGAGAGAATTAAAAAAAAATTTCTATACTATTGGTCAAAAAAAGGATTATTCCATTCTTTATAATGAATTTGTCAGGAAACTTCAAATTTGAATTTTGGCTTAGTTATAGCTTTTGCTTTTTGGTGAAAAAAAAGTGCTACTTGATTACAAATAATTTAGTACACGACTAGTTCTTAAAAATATATATATCTATATGTGTCTTTAAATTAAAAGTTCTCAACTTGTTTTTCATTACTGAAAAACTTGGTAAGAGAAAAATGTTTTCAAGACGACAATACAAGCTTGGGGGAAAATGTTGGTCATTATTGTTCATTTATTTTCCTTATTGAGCTAATTTAATTATCATAGAGACACAAACATTAGCTCCAGTACTGGGCTTCTCACATCTGTTAGTAAAGATTTGATTAGGGCTACACAAATGTGCTAGATTAAACTATCTGGTTGGTGAAATTCAAGCCACCTGGATATTTTAGCAACATCAATAAGAATAATTCTCTTTTTGAAAATCAGTAAATCCAAGCTATATTAAAAAGAATTAATTAATGAGAGCCAGATAGGCAAAACAAACATTTGACAATGAATCATATTATCAAAGGTTTTGAGGGAGATCCTTCTCAGCTTATGTTTAGATGTCAAATTATATTACCAAAACTAAACAATCTGTTAAAATGATGTCTTAATGCAATAAGTCTCCTGTGCCATACGTATTTTTTTTTAACTTCTTAAATATTTTTAGAAGAAAAAAAATGCTCTATTTAAAAATGATAATCAAATCATAAGACATTTGCCCCAAAATATTGCCTTGGATATTTCTAAGAGCTGTTAACATAATTTAAATCCTATAAGAAAAAGAAACCATGAGGAAATTTGGTTAATGTAGCATACCGATCTTTTGAAGCAGCACAAGGCATGCGTCCTAGGAGAAGCTCCATAAAGATATGAGGATGGAAAGGATTAACATATAAACATTAGGTGTTTTACAGAATATACAAGGAATTCTAGAGTTGGAAAGGACCCCAAATCGACTCATCTAAGGCTGGCCTACTTAGCAGGTAGTAACTATTTTAGGCTTTTGTGGGTCAGATGGTTTCTGTCACAGCTACCTAACTCTGCCTTTGTAATCACAGACAATAGCAAGTAGGCATGATTGTGTTTCAATAAAACTTTATTTACAAAAGCAGACAGCAGACTGAATTTAGCCTACCAGTAACATTCTGATGATCACTTACTGAGCCCAACTTTTATATTTTGAAGATCAGACACCTTAGGCCCAATGTGGGAAAATAACGTACCCAAAGTTAAACAAGTCAAACAGGGGACAGAGCGAGGACGGAAATTGGCCCTTTTGGTTTCCAGACAGGTAGGTGCTCACACCAAGCTGAATTAATTCTAATGACAGGTGGACAGGTGGCCACGTCCAATAAGAAGGTCTGCCTCAGCCCATCCACGCGTTGATGTCGATAGAATTGTGATGTGTAGGTGATTCCTAAAATCTCTGGAGAATAAGTTGTTTTTCAGAGACCTAAGCAGAGTCACAAAGAATATTTCTGGGGAAAGGAACACGAACAGCCTGACAGTTAGCGAAGCATGAAAATGCTTGACTGAAAAGCCACACATGGCTTGCTTCCTTAAAGACCATTTCAGTCCTGGAAAACTGCATTTCTATTGAATATTTATAACAAATATGATTGAATAAGAAGAATTTAAAGTGGAAAAAAAACCCTGTGTGTTGGGATTCCAAATTAAATCTTATTTTCATGGTTGACAGTGTTTTGCATTCCCCACATTTGCATTGTATAAAAAAACCCCATCTTATTACAATGCCCTTTCCAGCACCAAAAAATGAGAATTTCTAGATTAACACTTGCGTCGCCCGCATCCATTTTTTCCGGTGGGTTTTTCTCCTTTTCACATGACTCATTCTTTTCATTGGGAAGAAAGTGGAAGACATGGGGCCCTAGGAAATCCTAAGTGGAGAAGTGGATCTGGGTCTTTCTTTGAGAGCATCTGTGGATGTCTGCGTGGAGAGGCTTGGTCATCACTGCTGTGAAACTGACAGTCCAGAAAGACATGATTGATGAAAGGGAATTGGATGTTTGAGCCAAAATGGACCGTCATTAACTAACTGAACCAAGTAAACGAAATGGAGTTTTCCAGGGGCAGTGGGGCACATTCTTCTGGAAACATGGGCCCAATGTTCAGGATGTGTTTTACCGAAGGGGGTGGGGGGAGTGGAGGGAGCCATTACTTAATGGCTCCCAGCTTGCGAAGGTGAAATAACCCACACTCTATAGGTTTTTGCTCCAGCAGCTCTGTGTTGATGTTGATTTGCACGTTTCTCACCAGACAGATGAAGGTACTTCTTCTTGCGTGCATTTTCTGGCCCTGAAATCACAAAAAAGCTTTCCATACTAATAAATGAAAATAAAATTTTGCTCCTGTAACTCTTTCCTCGCTTAGGCGTTTTAAACCAAGATAGCAAATTAAATTGTATTGCTTGGTACGTTAGCTTATGTGAACAAATGAAATCATATATGTACACGATAAAATCATGTGTTTGTGTCAAGCCATCGTTTTAGATAGGGATCTCTTTTTTGATCAAAACAACAGTAGATTTTTCAGAAATATTATTTATTTTACAATACCTCGTGTTAGAACGTAACTTTAAATAATAAGAGGTAGTTTCATAATACAGTAAAAACAAATCCATACAATTATTGAAATATTGGAGCATAGATTTTTTTCAATTTTCTAATAAAATGTTGTTTTCCCCCCAACCTCTTCCCCATCCCCAAATCCACCAGATTGCTTTAGGTCAAGGATAACAAAAGCATGAATGATTCAAATGAACACCTTTTGAACTTTCCTTGGGAAGATTTGAGTGGTAGGCTAACTTAAAATCTTAAGCAGAGTGCATGCAGGTGGCCATTTCTCGGCTTGAAACATCTTGAAGCAGTTTCCGTGCCTAGCAAGGAGGCTCCTGGTGTCAGAGTGTGGCTCACTCAAGAGGGAGGGAAAAAGAGTATGCAAATGAGCGCATGTGTATTAGTTCAAGAGCAGGACTGGGCACCTTCAAGGTTAGAAGCCCAGAATCTCATTACTCTCCTTTCAGAATGATCAGAGTACATTAAGTGACCAAAAAAAAAAAAAAAAAAAAAAAAAAAAGCATTTTCACTACGTTTTATTAGCTGAAGGGATTTCTGGTTTTGTTTCTGTAATAGAGTCTTAAGGAATACAGGAGAGCTTATAATATAGTGTTTGGTAAGTATAACAAAGAAAAACAATTAGCAAGCTATAGAATTGGTGTGGATTTACTATGGTGGATATATAAGAGTCTGTGCATTGATTTTGAGTGTTAACAGATGAAAATTTTCAGCTGAGCTGTCTGAGCCCTTTCTGCTTATAAAATAGAACCTGAGACAAGAGGGTAAGAATTTGTTTTGTATACATTTTTGTATTAGTTTCATTCCTTGCTATATGTGATAGTTTTCCTTTTGTTTTTCTCTCATGTTCTCTCAAAGTATTTTATGCATCTTTAGAAATACTTGAGGTCGTTTTTGGAAATAGAAAGTTATACAGAGAGTGTGAATTTTACACAATCATGGAAACTGAAAGATGTTATGATTCACTGATAGGCACAAATTATTATAAGAAAAGCTGAAGTCATTAGCGCAAATAAAGGATTAGAATTAACAATGGAATTGAACCTAGAGTATAATTAATGAAGTCTCTAATTGTTCTTCCTGTGTTAGTTCATTAAGCCTGACTATCGAGTGGATATTCGGGCATCTGTCTTTAACATCTGTCATCTCATTGATTCCCTGGGTTGAATCTGTCAATGCCTGGGAAAAAGGGTATGATTTTCCCCCCAAAACCTGAACATGCTGGGGAAAAAAAAAGAACCCCAATAACCATTCTCTAATATGATAGTATGATAAAGAACCACCTTGAGGGGAGTATAACTAACCTAAGGCTTACATGAAAGATTAGAGATTATATTAAATGAGTTCACTAAAGGAAAAATATAAAACACATTTTTCCCAAGAAAGTTCTTTTGTGTTCACATTAGCTGAATTCAATTGCAAGCAGAAACACATAGCAAGCACCTGTGTTGCCTAAGACGTTCTTGGCTAATGACGGCTCTCATTTATTGAGCACCTATCTTGTGTCAGACTTGGTGTCAAGGGTTTTACATACTTTCTCAAGTTTAATTTACTCCTTCCCGAGGGCCCATGTTGGTATTCCCGTTTACAAATTAGTAGACTGAGACCCGGAGAAATCGTTTAACCTACCCAGTTTCAACCAGTAAATGACTGGCCTGCTTCCAGCACTGAGCTTTTACCCAATACTCTGGGAATAGACGTGTCCCTCCAGAAAGCTGTTTATTGCAGGTCTTAGTCTGTTAGGGCTGCTATCACAAGAATAGCATAGACTGGGGGGCTTAAATTATACACACTTACTTCTCTCAGTTCCAGAAGTTGGGAAGTTCACGATCAAGGTGCTGGCAGATTCAGTGTCTGGTGGGGGCCCATTTCTGGGTCTTAGCTGACCATCTTCTCAATGTGTCCTCACATTAGTGTTTTATAAGGGTACAAATTTCATTCATAAGGGCTCCACCCTCATGACCTAATCACCCCAGCTTCTAATACCATCTCGTTGAGGGTTAAATTTCAACATATGAATTTTGAGAGGTCACAAACATTCAGTCCATAACACGAAAGACCTGTGAAGTTTTTCCCTTTCTTCTTTAATGGTCCAGGAATAAAAATATGGACAAGGAGTTGGGATGACAAAGCTAAGACACAAAAATCTGCCACTTGCTACGGGTGGCCAGTGTTGGGGAAGGAAGAGACCTTTTTAGAGATGTGTCTAGTTGTTTGGGCTCATTTTAATCTTTGCTTATGGAGGTGGTACATGGTCCACAGTGTGGCAGCCCCAGGTCACGTGTCATCTTTAAGTTCAGAGCTCTACTGGTGAAGAGATAGTTCAAGGGTAGATGTCTGTTCATATAGATGACTCTTCCCAGCACCAGAGGCTCATTTTGCAGAAACAAGAAGTTCACAGCCAGCCTCACCACAGGACCCCCTCCTCAGTAAGAATGTTCTAAATAATCTCACTGTGCTCAGAGATTACCAGTGTAGAGAAGACGTGAGTTTATCTCCTTCTTGTGTTATGATGAGCTCAATTGGACTGGTGTTCTAGATAACACACTCATTGAGAATTGGAGAGCAGAAAGATCTAGAAGGCAGAGGCACAGAAAGCAGCAAAAGATATCTTTAGCACTTAATCAGCTCGTTAAGTTCCAGGACTTTATATTAAATAAAAGAATAGTTGCTTAGGCTATTATTAAAAGGGAACAATAAAACTTCAGTTGAAGAATAGTTGGCTAGCAAAAATAATCCCAGGATAAGTTAAAACTTGCAGGCGGTATTCTGGGTTAAAATGCTTTCCCTGTAGATAGATATATATTTAGTAAAGCTCATTGCTACTTTTAAAATAGTTTGGCTTCAGCATGCACCTGCAGATGTTGTATATATAAATATTTGCTCATGGCCATTACTATTATTAATGGATAGCATTTGGGAAGTTTCAGAGTTACAGTTGCATGGATTTATTAGGAAATGTTCTCCTGTATGGAAGATGTGCATTGCTACAGTTTTCCCCTTTAGCAATAAAGCAAGTCCAGCAAATCAGTGGCACCATTACAGCCAGATATTATTTATGGTGCTCTGCTTCCCCAGGCTATATTTCAAACTGTGGGGATACGGATAGAATGGAAGTTGGGGGCTGTGAAGAGCATGAGATAGAGAATCAGGAGGTTTCATTTTTAGTTCAGGTTCTGCCACCAAAGAGCCTAGTACTCCAGCAAGTCTGGTCTTTGCTCCATCTTAGTCTGTAGAAAAAAGGGGAGAACTCATTGATTTCTAGTGTTCCCTTCTAGGTCTGACTTAGGACGAAACAAGGCTTACTCCCTGTGGCTGGTAGGCTCAGGAAATCACTTTCAGTCATCGAGCGGGAATCATAACCTCCTTTCAACTTCAGTTGAAAATACTTTTGTTTTGTTTTGTTTGTTTGTTAATTTTTCAGCTGCAATTGTGGCCTATGCAAGTTCCTGGGCCGGAGACTGAATCCAAGCCACAGCTGAGATTTACACTTCTGTTGCAGCAATGCTGGGTCCTTTAACCCATTGTGCTGGGCTGTGGATTGAACTTATGCCTCCTCAGTGACCCAAGCTTATGCAGTCGTATTCTTAACCCACTGCATCACGGTGGGAACTCTAAGTTGATAATGTTTTTGTGTGACAAAACTACCCAGACAAAAAAAAAATCATCTACCAAAAGTGATCTGGGTGATAATTCCATCCAGATGATCCCATGATATCATCTTATAAATGAATACCTTATTCATTCATTTAACAAATTTTTACTAAGTATTCACCATGGGACTGCCACTACAAAAGGAGGGGATAAAGCAAAGACCAGGAAAACCGAATGGTGGATACATATTTTTAAAAAATAACTCATTTTTTTTCTTTTTTATGGCTGTACCAGAGGCATATGGAAGTTCCCTAGCTCAGGGTTGAATCAGAGCTGCAGCTGAGACATACAGCACAACCATGGCAATGCCAGATCCAAGCTGCATCTGTGACCTAGACTGCAGGTTGGGGCAACACTGGATCCTTAACCCACTAAGCAAGGCCAGGGATTGGACCCACATCCTCGTGGGCACTATGTTGGGTGCTTAACCCACTGAGTCACAAGGGGAACTCCCAAAATATGTCATTTTAACGGAAGGAATAAGCATGATAAGGAAGTACAGGAAGATGTGGGTTTGTCAAGGGAGGCCCACTTCAATCTAAGGGTTAGGGAAAACATTCCCTCAGAAGCTGCCATTTAAGTGGAGCCCCAAAGGATAAGGCATAGGTAGGGAGCTGAAGAGAGGTGTGGTGGGGGGGGCAGAGGGTGAGA
Organism: Sus scrofa; assembly: GCF_054392235.1. Taxonomy (NCBI): domain Eukaryota; kingdom Metazoa; phylum Chordata; class Mammalia; order Artiodactyla; family Suidae; genus Sus; species Sus scrofa. The sequence continues at coordinate 150,922,938 of NC_139396.1, read as the reverse complement.
GTCATTTATCTGAGTCTGTCAGTCACCTGAAAATTGGAGGCCTATGCCACCGGTAACAGGATCTTAATGGGAGCTCAAACAGGGAGAACAGGAGACTTAGAAACAGGAAAAGATGGGAAGTTAGATTCTGCCCTTTGGAGGGACTGATGGGTTTAACACGATGCTTCAGATATGTTCTCAGTCACAGGCAATAGACATTGACTCCAGAGGATACACACACAAACACACACACACACACACACACACACACAGACACACACATATATATGCACAAAAGATACTCATTTCAAAGAGTAATGGGTAGGGACTATCTCTTGCAGTCAAGATGGAATAAGAGTGGTTGAATTCAAAAGAGAATAATTTTTTCTTAATTTAATGCAGGTTTAGGCTGATTATTTCATAGCTCTTAAGCCATCTTTTAAAATCACTTGAGCATTTTCACACCATCTTTGTCACCATTATAAACCTGATATTTTTCCCAAATACCATGGACAAGATCAAACTGCAATGTTAATAAAATAAAATGATCAAGACTAGAAAATATTGTTACGTCTCTAATATAAAGCGGTAAATGTACCAAAAAAAAAAAAAAAAGAGTTGGGGGGTGGGGAGGTCTGACTTCACTCCCCTGAAGTCACCAAAAGACCAATAAAATGTATCGAACAACAGTTTTCAAGACACTGAGTACCAGACAATAAAGAGAGAGATGTTTGACAGAATGAACTCCGTGATTGTCCCAGCTCATTGCCTGGAGAATTTCCAGGCTGTGGTACAGGGCAAGACAAACTGGCAGAGCCTGGGGGACTCCTGAGTTGAAGAGATGGAAATGACAACCTGGAGAGACCAGAGGAACTAGAGTTCATAGGTCAGAATGCCAGAGAAGAGAGGGCAAAACACAAGGAGAATTTCAGAAATCTGTAGAAGGTACACTGTAAGTGTTAAGATGATTAGTGGTCATTGTGTGTATGTGAAGAAACTATCCAAATCCAGAGGGGGAAAAAAGAAAAGATTAAAGGATTAAAGGTTAAAATGGGAGTTCCTGTTGTGGCTCAGTGGGTTAAGATCCTGACTAGTAACCATGAGGATGGGGGTTCTATCCCTGGCCTTGCTCACTAGGTTAAGGATCCAGTGTTGCCATGAGCTGTGGTGTAGATGGCAGATGCAGCTTGGACCTGCATTTCTGTGGCCACAACCTTCTTCCTCAGCAGTGTAAACCTGGCATGAGCATGGGGAAAACCACAGAGACAGTGACGTTATAAAAGTTTTGCTCAGAGAGGTCCCATTGTGGCTCAGCGGTAATGAACCCAACTAGTATCCACGAGGACACGGGTTTGATCCCTGGCCTCACTCAGTGGGTTAAGGATCTGGTGTGGCTGTGAGCTATGGTGTAGGTCACAGATGCAGCTCGGATCTGCCATTGCTGTGGCTATAGCTGTAGCTGGCAGCTGCAGTTCAATTTGACCCCTAGCCTGGGGACTTCTATGTGCCTCATGTGTGGCCCTGAAAAGCAAAAAAAAAAAAAAAAAAAGTGAAAGTGCTCAGCATACATTCAGGATTAGGAAAAGTGCCCATTTTCACAAGTCAGACTAGAAAATCTCTCGGTTTAGTAGTACAGAATAGAGTGCATTAAATGGCCTTACCACAGTAGTAGGAAATAAATCTCTCTCATGGTGTATATCTCTGGTCCCACCTAAAAAATCTTTTTTTTTTTTGCCTTTTCTAGGGCCGCTCCCGCGGCATATGGAGGTTCCCAGGCTAGGGGTCCAATCGGAGCTGCAGCCACTGGCCTCTACCACAGCCACAGCAACGCTGGATCCTTAACCCATGGCGCAAGGCCAGGGATGGAACCCGCACCCTCACGGTTCCTAGTGGGATTCGTTAACCACTGCACCACGATGGGAATGCTCTAAAAAATCTTTAATGCAAGATTGGAAATGGCCAAATTATTTTCAAGTAACTATGTGTCATAGAACAAAACTCAAGAATATTTACAGAAATATAAAAATATCAAGCACCCATTAAAGTAAAATGCATAGTGTCTGGCATTCAAGTAGAAATAACCAAGCATAGAAAGAGAGAGAAAAATATGACCTGAAATTAAAAAAAAGTCAATCAAAACCAATCCAGGATTGACACAAATGTAAGAATTAGCAGACAAGAATACCAAAACAGTTATTATATGTACTCCATATGTTTAAAAATTAAGTAGAGATATACATGGAAGTTTTAAAAAAGACTCAAAGTTAACTCCTAAAGAGAAAAACCACCATGTATAAGATAAAAATACTTTGGACGAGATTAGCAGTAGATTAAACTTTGCAGGAGATAGGATCAGTGAATGTGAATACATAGCAATAGAAATTTTTTTTTCTTGCTTTTTTAGGGCTGCACCCATAGCATATGGAAGTTCCCAGGCTAGGGGTCAAATTGGAGCTACAGCTGCTGGCCTACACCACAGCCACATCAAGGCCAGATCTGAGCTGCGACGCATCTGCGACCTACACCACAGCTCATGGCAACGCCAGATTCTTAACCCACTGAGCGAGGCCAGGGATCGAACCCACATCCTCATGGATTCTATTTGGACACGTTTCTGCTGGGCCATGACGGGAATTCCCGCAATAAAAAATTTTAAAATGAGGCATGAAAGAAAAAATTTTTTTTTCCTTTTTTTTTTAAATGAAGAAAGCATTTGTAAGCTTTGAGCTTTGGGACAGACTTAGAGGCCTAATATAACTGAAACCGAAATCCCCAAAGGAGAGGAGGAGTGGGGAACAGAAAAATATTTGAAGAAATAATGTCTGAAAATTTACTCAATTTCATGAAAGCTATACATCCAGAGATCCAAGAAACTCAGCAAGACTCAAGCACATGAAACCAAGAAAACCCTGTTAAACAAATAAAATATCTTAAAAGTAGCTAGAAGAAAAGAAATCACAATCTATATAATGGCACAAAGATGTGAATTAACACAGATTTCTTGTCAGAAACAGCATCAGTGAGAAGACAGTAGAACATCTACATATAGAGCCGAAAGAGAAATTTGTCGGGCTAGTGTTTTATGCCATAAAAAATGTCTTTTACAAGCAAAGGTGAAATGCTTTTGTCAGGTATACGAATGTGGAAAGAATTAATCAGCAGCTGATATTTGCTACAAAAAATATTTTTAAAAGTTCTTTAGGTAGAAGGAAAACAATATCAAAAGGAAATAGGGAGGAGTTCCCATTGTGGCACAGCAGTTAACGAATCCGACCAGGAACCATGAGGTTGCGGGTTCGGTCCCTGGCCTTGCTCAGTGGGTTAAGGATCCAGCATTGCCATGAGCTGTGGTGTAGGTCGCAGACATGGCTCAGATCCTGTGTTGCTGCGGCTCTGGCATAGGCTGGTGGCTACAGCTCCGATTCGACCCCTAGCCTGGGAACCTCCTTATGCCATGGGAGTGGCCCAAGAAATGGCAAAAAAACAAAAAGACCAAAAAAAAAAAAAAAAAAAAAAGGAACTAGGTAGCCTCAGAAAAGAATGAAGAACACAAGAAATGGTAACTACACGGTTATCAAGTGCTTGGAAGTAAAGGAGCATAATGTCACTTGAAGGAAAATTTCAATGAACTAAAGATGGATAAACCCTAAATAAAGCACAAAAACTATGGCTAATAAGCCCCCCAAAAAGAGCTAAAATTAAGTAAAAATTCAACTAATCTAAAAATCAAGGCATGGAGTTCCCGTTGTACCTCAGCAGGTTAAGGACCCAGTGTTGTCTCTCTGAGGATGTAGGTTTGATCTCTGACCTCCCTCAGTGGGTTGAGGGTTCAGCATTGCTGTGAGCTGTGGCGTGGGTTGCAGAGGCAGCTTGGATCCTGTGTTGCTCTGGTTGTGGTGTAGGCATGCAGCTGCAGCTCCAGTTCTACACCTATCCTGGGAACCTCCATATTCTGCAGGTGGGGCCCTGAAAAGAATAAAAAAAAAGAAATAAAACAATAAAATAAAAATAAAGGCATAAAAATAGAGGGACAGGGGAGCAAGGAAAAGATGTGATAAATAAAAACCAAGTAACAGGATGATGGACTTCAACCAAACTATGTCATTAAACACATTAAGTGATGCCAACACCCCAATTAAAAGTAGAAACTGTCAGATTGGATATCTTGCCTACAGGAGACATACTTCATGTAAAAATAAATGCAGACGTTAGAGGTAAAAGGATAGAAAAGTTATATTACGCCAACACCAATCCAAAGAAAGTTGAAGCAGCCATATAACATTGAAGTTGATTTCAGAGCAAAAAATATTGCAAAAAAATAAAGATGGTCCTATTATAATAAAAAAGAAGTCACTTCATTAAGGGACCTAATAATCCTAAATATTTACAGACCTAATAACAGAATTTCAAATGACATAAGCAAAGTTGATGAGATTGCAAGGCAAAATTGAAAAAATCCACAATGAGAGTCAGAGATTCGAATACACTTCTTTTAATTATGGATCAAGGAATAGACTGAAAATCACTAAGGCTATAGATCTAAATAATACCACCAACCAACCTGATCTTATTGACACTTATGGGAGACTACCCACAACAGCAGAATACATGCTAGCTTTAGGCTTTTTTGATAAGTTTTCTAATTTATTTTGAGCTTTACTACAGAAAGATGCTATTAGATTATAGAGTAGGATTGTCATATTTAAGGTTTATATTTGTTCTTTTTTTTTTGCACGCTGGTTTTAAGGACACAGATTTTCTAAAGACCATATTCTAAGCCATAAAAAGAGGCTCAATAAATTTAAAAGACTTTAAGTCACAAAAGTATATTCTCTGATCAAAAGAGAATTAAATTTGGAAAAAATGACAGGAAGATATCTGGAGAATCACCAAACATTTAGAAACTTAAAAAAATACTTTTACTTAAATTAATGGTTAAAAAGAAACCAAAAGGGAACTTAGAAAATAGCTTCAACTTAACAAAAATGCAAATACAATGTATCAAACTTTGTGAGATGCCATTAAACAGTACTTAGGGGTACATTTATGGCTCTAAACACCTGTATTAGAAATGAAGGACATTGTCAAATCAGTGTCTTCATGGATTTATAAAACTGACAAAAAAGCACATAAAGAAGAAGAGGAAAGGAGAGGTATGAGTGACATCAGCAAGATGACAGAATAGGAGGTTCCAGCCTTCATCCCAAACAGAAACACCAGTTTTGGCAACCGCCACCTGATGAGAATATTTTTGCGGGAGTTCTGCAGCCTAGCTGAGAGATTCTAGCACCCTGGTGTAACAAAAAATCTGAGAGTAGACACAGTGCAGAGGGTAAGAAGAGCAATTTTATCTTTTTACTCATGTTGCCTCTTCCCAAAGGCAGCACAGCTTGGTGCCACCAGAAGACCCTAAGTCTATAATTTCTCCCACAGGAAACAAGAGCACCTGGCCTCCCTATCCTTGTAGCATGATGCCCTGGAGGCCCACTTCTGTCCTGATTTATGCAGAACACAGAGGGGATCAGCATGGCTCTGTCAGCTGGGTGCCATCAGGAAGGGCTAGGAGCAAAGAGAGAGAGGGTGGGAATTCATAGCAACCAGCACATGGATCTCAAGATTTGGCCACAATCCTTCTCATTGACTTGCAGACTCTACTAAGAACCCTGCAGGACAGCTTGCATGAAGACCCCTAGTCAGCCAATGTACCTGGCATGCCCCTGTTCATGGCACCCTCCATGTCCCTACAAATGATGTCTGTGAGTCCCCGCTGACAGCACGCACATCTTGGTAGTAGGTATGAATCTCAGCAGCCAACTGGACACTACTGGACTGGACTGTGAGAAGGAGTACAGTCTTGAAACTGCAGGGTACTGCCCTGCAAAACATAAACATGAGGCTCTAAGCACCTAGCCTGGCTTTTTGGGAATCAAGAGAAGGCACACAATTCTAAGACATCCCCCCTTAGAGGGAACAAGAGGGGCAGAGTTGGTGCATCCATAGCGAAGATCTGAGATACACCAGAATCTCTAGCTGGGCTGACAGGTGAAAGTCATTCTTCCCTGAAGCCAGTCACTAAAAACTGGAGCTAGTGATGCCTTCTTCAAATGCAAAGACAGTGACAGGAAGCTTCAAGGAGCACAAAGACTCAAGGAAACATGGTACCTTCAAAGAAATTAACTCAAACTACATTGATTGAGCCAATGAAATGGAGATTGATGAATTGCCCAAGAAAGAATTCAGAATCATCATCTAAAAGTAGCTCAGTGAGCTACAAGGAGACACAGAGAGACAACTAAATTAAATCAGGAAAGCAATACATGAACAAAATGAGAAGTTTAATACAGAAATAGAAACCATACAAAAGAACCAAGCTGAAATGTCTGAACTGAAATTTTCAACAGAGTTGCAACAAAGACTTGAAAAGACACTTCATCCACAAAGAAACACAATGGCAATTAAGCACAGGAAAAGAGGCTTAACATTGTTAGACATTTGCAAAGTGCAAATTAAAGCTATGGTGAGATACCACTACACACCTATTCGAATTACTAAAATTAAAAGGGTAACTATACCAAGCGTTGGTGAAGAGGTAGAGGAATTGGATCTTTAGTATATTGTTGGGAGTGTATGGAACAACCGGTATAAAACGGTTTGGCTGCTTCTGAACATGTTAACTATTCACCTGCCCTATAATCCAGATATTCTGCTAGTAGGTATTTACCCACGGGAAATGAAAGCTTATCTGTAGGAAGACTTGTACATATTCATAGCAGATTTATTTTTAATACCCAAGATCTGGAGACAACCAAAATATCCATCAACAGGTGAATGAATAAACAAATCGTGGTATATCCACAGAATGAAATCCTACTTAGCAATTAAAAAAGGAATTAACCAGTGATGGACTCGGCATGGATGGATCACAGAATAACAATGCTGGATGAAAGATGACAAACAAGAGTACATATTGTACAATCCCATGAATATAAAATACTAGGAAATGCAAACTAATCTTCACTGTTAGAAAGCAGGTCAGTAATCACCTGGAGATGGAGATGGAGGGGTTAGAGAAAACTTTTGGAGGTTAAAGGTAAATGCATTATCTTGACTGTATCGAAAGCGTAGGTCAAAATTTATCAAATTGTGTACTTTGAATATTTGCAGGCTATTAAATGTCAACAAAGCTTTTTTAAAAACACGCAAAATTAGGGAGTTCCCACTGAGGATCAGCAGTGTCTCTGAAGCCCCAGGATGTAAGTTCAATACCTGGCTCAGCACAGTGGGTTAAAGGGTCTGGTGTTGCCACAGCTGCGGTGTAGGTTGCAGCTGTGGTTGAGATCTGATCCCTGGCCTGGGAACTCCGTATGCCATGGGGCAGCCAAAAAATTAAAAAACAACCCCCCCCAAATATCCGAAAACCAAAAACAAGCAAAATTAAGAAACTATGTTTACAGCAAATATGATAATCATATTATATCTATAGTAGATAGAAAGCTTGTGTACATTGCTATGAAAAACAGTTATAGTCCAAAAGATAAATGGGCAAAGATCAGATACATTTAAAAAAATAATAGAAATATGACCAGTGCATTAAGTAATGTTTAATTTCACTAATTGATGAAATGGAAATTAAAGCAACTCAAATACATCAATTTTTACTTTAGAAAATACATTTAAGTGATAAAAAATTCATCAAGATCTTATGAAATAGTCCTTTATATATTGCCAGTGACCATGTAAATTTATGTTTTTCTTTTGGACAACAATTTGGCAATGTGCATTACATACACAACACAACATACAACCTAAGCCTTGGAAATGAACTTTATATTGATCCAGTAATTCTATTACTATGGGGACCTATCCTAAGACAAAAAATTTCCAAAAATGAAAATCCCTCTTTTCCACAAAAATATTCATGGCAATACTATTTATAATAAGGAAGTTGTGGATATAATCTAAAGTTGAATCATCAGGATTTTTTGTTTTGTACCAATTATTTGAAAAATTGTACAGCTCTATAAATCCTATTTATGAAAATTTTATAATAACTGAGGGGAAGAAATAAAAATCCAAAAGCAAATAAGAGTACACAAAATCATATTATTATCACAATTGTGTCTTTTAGAAGTATTTTTTTTTAATAAAGAAAAGACATAATAGAGTAAATGTTGGGTTTGAATACATCAAGGTGTTGAGACTGGATTTCTTTGAGATTCTAAATTTATAGTTGACTTTCTTCCCTCCTTTTTGATCTTTGGGTAGTTCCAATTTTTCAAGTGACTGATATATTGTTATATTAAGGGGAAAATACTCTTCAAGAAATATAGAAGCAGAGTGTTGACCAGTTATTTACCAATTTTATAGTTTGAGGACAAAAGTTGGAGTTTCATTTGTTTTTTAGGTATTTGAAGGCCACTAAATATCACTTACAAAACGATATTTGGAAGGAGTTCTACCCACTTTCCATCTTTGCCGCCAACTATCTACATGGCAAGATTTTGTTTAAATATGTTTGTCTTCTCACTGGACTAGTTTTGTACATTTTTTACAGCTGCCAGCCTATACCACAGCCACAGCAATGTGGGATCTGGGCCTTGTCTGGGACCCACACCACAGCTCAGAGCAACGCCAGATCCCTGACCCACTGAGAGGGGCCAGGGATCAAACCTACATTCTCATGGATACTAGTAGGATTCGTTTCTTTTGCGCCACAATGAGAACGCCAGTTTCGTACATTCTTATGTCATGAATTTCTGGAGTACCTGCCCTGGGCCAGGCCCTCAAGGTGGGAGCAGGGATGCTGAAACACCGGCCCTCAGGATCCAAGATATCCTCTGGGAGCTCTTAACGACAGCAGGCTTCGGAGAGCTGGCTATTTCCCACGTGCTAACCTAGGGCTGGTGTTTGAGAAAACAAGCCCACAGTGATCTCTGTCCCTGAAGAGTGAAAAAGCCCTGAGATAACAGGGAAATGTACATTTATCTCAGAGGCATGTCCAGATCTAAGCCAAAAGGACAAATAAGATCAGAGGAAAAAAAACATGAAGTCGAGAAAAAATAAAGCCCAATAGTTCCTAGAGCCCCCATAATGTGGCCACTATCAGCTACAGGAAAGCAAGAGAAACAGCGTATGAGAACAGTTTAGGAGGAGAAAGAGGCCAAATAATGGTGCTATCTGTGTGGAGGGCTCAACTCTTGGATCCTGGAACTTGTGATATGTTTATAACCAAGTTTAACTGGCTCCGAAGATGCAGGGTTTTATAAAATCTCAGGAGGTCATTTCTGAATGGGTCACAAGTTCTCTTGCAGAAAGATGGTGTTGCTCCAACAAACACCTTGACCCCAGAACACAGCTGCCCCCCTTTCTCTGGACATTCTGCCTGCCTTCTCCACCCCGATTTTTTTTTAAGGTTGATGACTCCAGGGGAAGACGGCTGCTTCAGACCCTCCTGGGGGAAAACGTGCTAGCTGCCTTTAGCCCAGATCAACATTATGCTTCCGATTCAAGCCTGAAAAGAGAATCTATTTTGACTTTCTTCTATATGTAAAAACTGATCATTTGCTGATGGTTCCTTGTGCAATTCAAAAAGAAAATTATTAGATGGATGTAGGCAAGTGCCAGCTTGCCATGATAGTTTCAGCGACGATGTAGAGGGTATCAAGAAATATATTGCTAGGAATTTTCTGTTTGTTTTCATTATCTAATGTTCCCCGTGTTGGCGGGAGGTGAGTGTGTATATGTGTGTGTTTCCATGTAGGGAGAAAGTGCAAAGTTATTAACATTTTCATCTGCAGAAACTGATTGAAATTGCGTTCGCTGACTCACAAGTGAGATCCATTACTGGACGCCGGCTGGCACTGCCTTCTGAAAAGCACATTGTGAATAAGAGATTGTCATGTGGGTATTGGGGTGGGGGGGACAGTAGTGGCCACTTCTGAGACAAGGGTTTCGAGGGATGGTTTTAAAGGGGTTTGGCTGGAGTTGGAGAACCCTCCAGGCTCTGGCGAAGGGTCTGACAACAGTTAATGGGTCACACTCCGGCTTGTCATATCCTCAGGAAAAGCGGATCGGTTTTCTAAGTCCGCAAGTGACAGGATTATTGTGTAAGTGCTTCCGAAAGGCTTTCATCTTGACTGTTCTCCTCTGAAGCTGTTGGAAGGGGCTTTGCCAAGAAAAGCAAAGAATAAAATCGAAACCTGCCGGGTGCTAACGTCCTCGGCTTCGCAAGCGCCGGGGGCTTCGATTTTAAATGGGATGCCCTGGGACCGGACCGGCGCTGGGATGGAAGCTCATGGGAGGGCTGTTCACACGGCGCAAAAGGATGCAGGGGACATCACCACATTTCTTTGCCACAGGCAGAGCCGTCATGCACGAAGATTTTCCGCTCCAGCTGGCAGTGTCAGAACCTCTGCGGTGACAAACCCATCCAAAGGGTTCATTCTGGGCCAGGGCAGCGACCCAATTTTGTGCCCAACTTCTGGGAAAAGTGCCTTTGTTCCCCGTCCGTCCTCTCCAGAGGCCCGATGCTTTCCCAGCATTCCCCTTGATGCTAACCTTCACACTGTGTCTCCAAAGTGTGGCTTGTGGTCCCCCAGAATTATCTGGAGCATGCGTGAAAAGTGCAGATTCCTGCCCATCATCACCCCTGACCCTACTGAATCAGAATTTGGGAAGGCACACCCCAAGTCGGTATTTTTCAGCACATGGAGGTTTGAGGAGCCCAGAGAAGGGTGAAGACGAGTGATTTGATTTTTTCCTCCTGCTGTCCTGCCCCAGCTGCAACGCTGCCCTCTAGGCTCCTCCTCTGGCACACAGACTGGAAACTGGGGCACTGGGGGGCCATGTATGCAGGACCCCTTCACATCCAGCCATCTCCTGCTACTCCTTTTGTGTATCTTTGGTGATCAGGTATGGTCTCCTGCTTATACCTGCCAGCCTCAGCCTCTAGCCTGTCCACTCTTCCCTTTGTCCCTGCCCCCCACCCACTCACTTTGGGGGCTCTTAAACAGCCTTTTTCCACTCACCCCAGGGTACCCCTATTTTTTTTTTTTGCTGTGAGCATATTGACTTTTGTCACTGGCATTTTCTTTGGAAATTCCTTTTTCTATCCTTATTATAGTTTCCATTCCGGCCAGAGTATCAGAATCTTTGCAGTGACAAATTCATGCATAAGATACATTCTGTCAGGACCCACTGATGGCAAAGTGTGTGAAGTGGGGCATTACGCTCCAGCATCTCTACCTCCCCGCTGGCAAGTGTCCTGTATCCTGATCTGCATCCAGCAAGCTAGAGGCCCAAGAAAGCCAGTGTTGTCGATGCAGTTTAAACCCCAAATCCAGAGAACCAGAGGAGACAGTGGTACAAGTCCTGGCCCAGGTCCAAAGGAGTGCCGATATCTGAGGACAGGAGAAGATGAATGTCTCAGTTCAGGCAGAGATCAAGTTCATCCTTCCTCTGCCTTTTTGTTCTAATCAGTCTCTCGACCAATTCGAAGATACCCGCTCGCATTAGGAGGGTGATTTTCTTTACAAAGTCTATCAATTCAAATGCTCATGTCTTCTAGAAATATCTTCACATACACACCCATTAAATAGTTATACCAGCTCTCTGAGCATTCCTTGGCCCAGTTAAGTTGACATAAAATTAATCATCACAATAATAATAGGGGATAAAAAATAAACAGATAACATGGAAGCCTCATGTGACTCAGCAGCATCCTTAAGCATATAGAATCTTGGATAGATTCTAGCTCTTGTTAGGGATGCCAATACAGCAGTGGTCCTCTAACTTCAGGATGACACCCATCTGATTTGGAGTCTCACACCTCCCTCTTCCTATGTCTTTGTGACATTGAGCAGGATAAAACAGTATAAACACAATGCTGGACTTTGTAGAGCTGAAGAAAGAGAGAAACAAGCAAGAGAGCAGATGGAGGGATTCAGATAAAGATGATAGATTGAGGCAAATGGAACAAGTACAATGGTGTCTTTTTTTCCAGACTCTTCACATTCTTATGGGACTATAAGAGACATGGAAAATTCAAAGTACGCCATGCCTGATGAATGCAACTGTGTTATCTGACTTAAGGGCTGCAAGGTTACTGATGTTTTTATTTCTACCAGCTCATGAAATTAGTTGATGTTAGAATAAATCTGTGCTAAAGTGAAGCGGGATGCTTGAGTTATTTGGGACATGCCAGAAAATCACCATGACTTTTGAGCACATTGCTTAGACCATCTCCTCTCACCTTGCCAAGTGCCTCAATTGTCAAAGAATGCTCTATTTAGAAGAAAATCTAAAAACTCTCATATGTGCCAATTACTAATATAGTAGGCAAATGGCTTTTTAAAAATTGCAAACCTCACTTCTTTTCAAGGACATTTCACTTGGTGTTAGCATGGCCCGTCATGTGAGTCGTGCCATGAGAAGGAAATCAATGAGAGGTACAATGACTCAGCTTTCCATGGCGTATTAGAGAACACTGATGCAGCACAAAGATGTTTAGATAAACTCTACCTCAGGCCCTAGGTGATTTCTGGGAAGAATATCTCAGAGTCTCTTCCAAATCTTTAAGAACAGATTGTCGTTAAGATTTTCTACCTAATGTTGTTTGGTTTTGACACCTAACTGACCAGTTAGCGAGGGTTCATCTTATTGACAACCTGATTCGGAACTCAGATGGGGACAACAGAGCCTGAGAACCAGGAGGAACTCTTCTGATCATCCTTCCTCACTTCTGTCTTTGTCACTTTCACATCTGCTCACCTTCCAGTGTCTCCAGCTCAGCAAGTGACATTATTCCACCCATCATCTCTCCCCTCAACATTCATCCAGCCACATACCAAGTCTAATTATATCCTGTGTCCCTAGCTCCCTTTTCATGGTCATTCTCATAGTCCAGGCACCACCATTTATAACATCAGCTATATCCTAGACCGTGGCCATGACATCCCTACTACTCTCTCTATTTCTTCCTTTCTTCCTCTCCTTCCCTCATCCATTCTCCACATAGAAGCTAGGATGATGTTCTCAAGACACCAGTCTGACTATATCTTATCCCAACCTAAAGCCCTTCAGTGGATCCCTCTGTGATACTTTAGCAGCCTCTGAGGCATCATCTGACCTCAGCCTCGCCTCATTCTCTGACTGCATCACTTTTCAAACACTCCCTCCCTCACCATGCCCTTGCCATGCAGACCTTCACGCTAATCCTCAAACGGACCATATCCTGCTGATTCAAGATCTTCATCCATGCTGTCTTTTCTTTCTGGAATTACATAGATCCCTCAACTTTGCCTTACCCCCACAAATGTGCCTGGCCAGTTCATTTCCAACTTTCAGTCTCACCTTAAATGTCAGTTCTTCAGAAAGACCTCCCTGATACCTGATATTTAGATTCCTTGTGTTAGATGTGCTGAGAGCTGAGGTAGCCAAGTTTGTCTATAAAGGGTTAGAGAGTAAATATTTTTGGCTTTGCTAGCCATTTGGTCTCTGTAGCGATCATAGCAGAAAGCATCCATAGACAATATGTGAATAAATGAGCATGGCTGCATTTCAATAAAACTTTATTGACAAAAACAGTCAATGGGCCAGTTTGGGTCCACAGGCATTAATTTGCCAATCCACGGCTTAGAGCATCCTATCCTTGTGTTCATAGTATTTATAATAATATGTAACAAAGTCATTATATCTGGATGATTATGGGTTAATTAATGTCTGTGTTTGCTCCCTATACTGCTTTTTCATGAAGACAGAAATCAAACAGCAGCGCTCAGGTGGGGCAATAGGCACCCAAATAAGACAGCATGGGTCTCAAGCCAAGCTGGTTTATCTAATGAGACTTTATCCCAAGTCTTTAGCTTGAGCAATGAGGAAGAGACTTGAGGAGATCAATAACCTGAGCTTACATACGAGTTGCAGCTGCTGCAACCTTCTTGGCATCGTGAAGCGTCTGAGAATGGAGTCAGCCCCAGGGAAGCAGGTCTGAAGAGAATAAATTGGATTGTGACTACATTGTTCAGGCCCTGGATCAAGCCCTACCTGACTTATATTCTCTAGCTCTTGACTATAAAGTTACATGAACAACTATATTCCCATTTTTTATTAAACACATTTAAATTAAATTTTTCTGCTACATACCATGGAAAAATATTTATATAAGGCCTGATAGTTTTTCATTTGCACAATGGGAATAATAAAACATACCATAAAGTGATATCATAAGCATTAAAAATATGTATGTTAAAATGATGGAGTATTGTACATGGAAACCACTCACGTGTATTAAATAAATGAATAACTATTCTCACTAACAAATACATATGATTCTATGAAGGGCTATTTATAGTAATATAGCTTTACCCTCTCCTACCATTTAAAATGTTGTTTATGGACAATCTTGTTATTATTGTCAGTTAGCAAGCAATCAAAATGGAGCTATCATCTTAATATATAAAACAAGTCACCATGAAAAGGGGATGCAAATTATAATAACTTATTTTATCCATGATTTTAACAATAGATAGCTTATGTAAAAAGAGACTTGCAGACACTTCACCAAAGAAGATATACAGATGGAAAATTAGCATATGAAAAGATGTTCAACATCATATATCATTAGGGAAATGCAAATTAAAGCAACAGTGAGATACCATTACCCTCTACTAGAGTAGTCAAAATCCAAAACACTGGCAATGCTAAAAGCCAGCAAGGATGTGAAGTAACCAGAACTCCCATTAGTTGCTGGTGAGAATGCAAAATGGTGCTGCTAACTTTGGAAGACAGTTTGGCGGTTTCTTACAAAACTAAACACACTCTTTCCATACATTCCAGCAATTGTGCCTTTGGTATTGACTCAAAGGAGTTGAAAACTTATGTTCACATGAAAACCCACACATGGGTCTCGCAGCTTTATTCATAATTGCCTAAACTTGAAAGCAACCAAGATGTCCTTCAGTAGGTGAATGAAGAAACAAACTATAGTACATCTAGACAATGGAGTATTATTTAGTACTAAAAAGAAACAAGCCATCAAGCCATGAAAAGCTATGGAGGAAGCGCAAATGTAAATTACTAAGTGAAAAACGCGCCAGTCTGAAGAGGCTATGCACTGTATGATTTCAACTATATGACATTCTAGAAAAGGCAAAACTATGGAGACAGTAAAACAATCAGTGGTTGCCAGGACTTTAGGGGGAGAGAGGGGTGAACAAGCAGAGCACAGAGGATTTTTAGGCACTGAAAGTAACCTGTATGATACTATAGTGATGGATATATTTGTTGTTTATACCTTCGTTGCAACCTATAGAATGATCAACACCCAAAAGCGAACACTCATGTAAGCTGTTGGTTTTAGGATAATGATACATCAATATAGGTTCACTGATTGTAACGAATGCACCACTGTGGTATGGGGATGTCCTCAATGGGGGAGGTTGTGGCCTGTGTGGGGACAGAACTCATATGGGAACTGTTTGTACTTTCTGCTGAATTTTGCTATGAACCTAAAACTCTAAGCACTAAAGTGTATTAATTAAAAAATAAAAGTCTTTTGGAAAAGGTGCTTGCCTATATGATGGTTCAAATAAAATGTATTAAAGGATCAAAAAATTCCCTTGATATACCCCCCCAAATTCTTCCTTGAAGACAATATTTCCAATGAATCAGAAGAGAAACAGGAAAAAAAGAAAACAACTGACCAAATCTCCAAACACACCTGAGGACTGAGCACTGTGACTTTGGTACCAGATTTTCAATCTTCACTGTAAATATGAAGAAAATAGAATTCATTTTCTTTTGTCTGATGGCCCAGGAATGTGAATAACCATTGACAAATGCTTGCCAAGACATGAAAATAGTGGGAATCCATCTGATGCAAGGAGCAAATCATGCAAAACTGAGAATAGAACAAAGATGACAAGACCTAAAATATAAATTGGAGCCAATTTCTCCCTATGCCAAGCCAAACACCGGCTCCCCACACCACTTCGATTCAAATCCCCGGTCCTTCCCAGTACCAAAAAGGCCTACAGGAACTGGATCTCAGGTCCAACTTCATTTCCCAACACTCCCTCCCTGCCATTCTAGCGTCCCTGTGTTTCCACCTCAGGGCCTTTGCACTTGCTGTTCACTTTGCCTGGGAAGTTCTCCACCCATATGACTTCCTGTCTCTCATTCTAGTCTCTGATCAAATGTCATTTTTGCACAGAGGGTACCTTGACCACAAGACTTAACATATCAACCTCCCTCCAATCTCTGGATTTCTCCTCTCTGCTTGATCCCTTTCCGTGCCATTAATCACGTTAAGTTACAGATTGCTCTGTTCTTCTGTTCCACGTCTGTCTTCCCCTCCTGAATGTGAGCTGTGGGGGTGAGATTCCTCTGTCGTTGGGCTCTCTTATCTTTACTTCAGCATTTACCACAGTGCCTGATGCATAGGCGCAACTCAATACATATTTGTTGATTGAATTTGTTGCAGCCAATTTCTATATGTCAACTCAGCAATTGCATCAAATCCATTGTTTGGTTTTCAAACAATCAAAAGAAACCTCAGGAGCTACAAACCTCTGTGGGACCACTCACGTGTCTCCAATGACGGAGGCGTAGGTGGCTGAGAGCGCTACCGGCCTCATTTATTCCAGATCAAACTCAAACACTCATAATGTAAAGAATATCACATGCTTCCTCATGGAATGGAGACATACTTTTCAAGAGGATTAGCTTATAAGAGTCAGATAATCCCCCTGGGTTGAATAAATAGATCTTATAGAAATTCCTGGGGCACGTTCTCCATAAGGCCTTTCACTAAAATTAAATTAACAACAAAATGAGCTTTTCTTGGGGTAAATTCAAGTGGGTTTTCTTTTACAAGCTGTCTTAAACTATCATAATCTGATAGGCAGAGTCCTCCCCAGACACACACAGTATTTCTTTTTTTTTTTAATTTTTTAGAAATTAAGCTATAGTTGATTTACAGTGTTGTGCCAATTTCCATCCACAGTATTTCTAATGCTTCCTTTTGGAAACATGTTTCCCCAAGCCCAGGAAAGAGGGAAGGAAAGGAAGGCTGGAACTCCCAAAGGACACTAGCCAAGTTCACAAAGAGAGCCAGATTTGGGACATACAAAAAAGAACCTAAGAATATCAGTAATTTTAGAAAAACTACTTGCTTAAGTTGATGGCTTTGATAATGTGAAACACAGAGAAGAATTGCGATTAAAAAAAAAAAATCAGCCTGTCAGTTGCCTCCTGACCCCTCAGCAAACCAAAATTGAGATTGTGATTATGTCACAACCCAGCAGCGTTTGTCAATAACTGTCACTGGGGCAGTGACCTAACCAAGGTCACGTCCACAGAGCACATCGCGATGCTGAGGTTTGCTTGCCTCCTACAAAAAAATGTTGGTCCTGGCGAGGTCAGCTGAGCCTCCCCCTCCCACTCCTGTGCAGAGCTGTCCTCTCCCAACTGAATCACACACTGTGCAAATATTTTACTTTCATACATCATCTGTAGCAAGTGTAATACTGAGATTTAAAGGTAAATAGCTGGAGAAATTGCAGTTGCATTATTGGGCTGACATTCCTATCATCGCAAATCAAATTCCACCCTGTGCAGCCAAAAGCAAACAGTGGTTTTAGTCAAAACCCTTTCTGTGGCTTGCTTCAGACCGTATATACAAGGATGTGATTTCGGTCAACAAAGACTCAGATAAAAACATATATCATAAGGGATATTCTCAGTTAAGGGGTTGAACGCTTTATTTTAAAATCATATATTTTCTTCCCCCTAGGAGGAATCAGAACTAAACTGGGGGGAATTGACATACTGGGTGTGATTTAGAACATGGAGGAGAGAGTCAGCTTGAGCTAGAATATTAAAGCAGGCCAGGTCCCTGAAAGAATCTGGTTTAGCTTGTCGAGCTGCTGCAGGTGGCTCAACGGAAGAACTCAGGCCTGAGGTTGCTTCTCTTCAGTGCCAATGAGCAGAAGGTGAGGCATGACGCCTAGAAAGGGAGGCAAAGTTCAAGACAGGGAGCTACTCACTTATTCATTCAATCAAATGAAGCCAACCTCGTGCTAAGTTCTGTGCTGGGAGCTTGGGATATAAAGCAGCCCCCTTGCCCCGTTACGTATAGACACATCAGGACAAATGATGAACAGGCATCTCTGAATAGGAAATAAAATTTATTACTTCCACAGTAAACAATGGAAGGATTCCCCAAGGAGCAAAGCTCTGGGGTGAAGCAAAAGCAAAATCGGGTAGGGGTCTTGAGGGTGCATCTGGAGTGGGGGTTCCCCAGCACAGGCTAGAGGTTGTGCCATTTGAAATTTCTACAGGCATAGAGGTGAATCTCGTACATGGACTCACACAAGTCATAGGCAGGAGGGGCTATGACACACTCTCCGGAGTGTCCTCTCTCCTCTGCTGGAGGGTAGAAGCCGTCTTAATTATCTTTGCAACATCCACTGTGCTGGGAATCAATTTACCCCTACGGGCCTTCTGGTTCTGTGTCTCTGGAGAACCCTGATTGATTCAGTCTTTCACATCGAGTACATTATCAGCTGTGGGTTTTTCTTAGGTGCCCTTTAATCGAATTGAGAAAATATCCTTCTATTTCTAGATTAGCGGAGCCATTTTATCACAAATGAATGTTGAATTTTGAAAAATGCTCCTTCTTCTTTGTTTTTTAATGGCTGCACCCACAGCCTATGGACCAGGGATTGAACCTGAGCTGCCACGGAGACCTGGTCCACACCTTTGGCAATGTACTTATATGATCACTTTCAGTTTTTTTAGTTCATATGATGAATTACATTGATTGATTTCCAATGTTAAGGCAATCTCCCATGATGGTCATAATGTACTTTTAATATGTATTCTTAGATTAATTTGCTAAAATTCTGTTTAAGATGTTTTTAGCTGTGTTCATGGCAGATATTGGTCTGTAGTTTCCCTTTCTTAGAGTGTCTTTATCTGGTTTTAGTATAAGGATAATATAGGCATCCTAGTTAAGAAGTGTTACCTCCTTTACAAGTTTTGGAAGAATTTATATAGCATTGCTCTTGTTTATTCTTTGATACAGAATTCACCACGAAGCCATTCAATCCGGGAGTTTTCTTTGTGAGGAGGTTTTTAACTATAAATTCAACTTCTTTAATAGATATGAGACTGAAGATGATCTATTTCTTCTAGTGCGAACTTTGATCATTTGTGTTCCTTAAGGAATTTGTTCAGTTCCTCTAAGCTGTGGAATTTATTGACATAAAGTTGTCTACTATTTCATACTCTTGCCTTCTCATCTTAACATCTACTGATTCTTTCGAGACTCTTATCCAAATATTGATAGTTTCTATTTTCTCCCTTTGTTTTCTGATCAGTCATGCTTACTAGTTCTATCAAACAACTAATTTTTGTTTTATTAATTTTTTCTATTGCTTTTCTCATTTTTATTGCACCAATTTTTACTCTCGTATTTATTATTTCCTTTCTTTTTCTTACTGTAAATTAATTTGCTTTTTTCATAGGCAGTGAGGTCATTGTATTAAGACTTTATTCTTTTCTAAAATAGTATTTGTACTATGAATTTCCCTCTAAATTCTGCTATAGTGCATCCCTCAGCTCACAGACTCCATGGGACTCTGCCTGAGTTTACCCTTTGTGCACTGCTGCTCAGAAACTCTCAAGGCAGCAAACTGGGGCAATCATAGGGTCCATCTCATTTGCCTCATGTCTTTCAAGGATCACTATCTGCTTTTATCAATGTACAGGGTATTAAAAACTGTTTTTACATATATTTTTGTCTCTTTATTTTTGGATATTTCAAGGGAGGGGGTAAATCTAGTCTACTCCCCTTCATTTGTCCAGAAGCAGAAGTTCTTTTGTTTGATTTTTCATTTGTGGAGGTTTTTTTGTTTTGTTTTGACTTGTTTTTTTTTTGTTTGTTTGTTTGTTTTGTCTTTTTGCCTTTTCTTGAGCCACTCCTGTGGCATATGGAGGTTCCCAGGCTAGGGGTTGAATCAGAGCTGCAGCCGCCGGCCTACGCCAGAGCCACAGCAATGCAGAATCCGAGCCGCGTCTGCGACCTACACCACAGCTCATGGTAATGCCGGATCTTTTAACCCACTGAGCAAGTCCAGGGATCGAACCCACAACCTCATGGTTCCTAGTCAGATTTGCTAACCACTGAGCCATGACGGGAATGCCTGTTTTGTCTTGTTTTTTGACAAATGCTTTTACTTTTCTATAATTAAGTATATTGACCTATTTATTTACATTTTTCTCTCTTTGAAAGTCTACCCCCCTCCAGAAGGCTGAACCATATAGCTTCATTTCTTCTTCTGATTTTTATTCACTCTCAAATTTATTCATTTCTTAGTGTACAATGTGAGATGAAGTTCTAAATTATCTCCCATATGCCTTCCTCTCTATCTAAATAGGCAAATAATTGTCCCAACATCATTTCTTTCTTTCTTTTCTTTTTTTTTTTTTTTTTTTGCTTTTTAGGCCCACACCCTCGGTGTATGGAAGTTACCAGGCTAGGGGTCAAATTGGAGCTATAGCTGCCAGCTTATGTCACACCCACAGCAACACAGAATCTGAGCCTCATCTGTGACCACAGCTCTTGGCAATGCTGGATCCTTAACCCACTGAGCGAGGCCAGGGATCAAACCTGCATCCTCATGGATACTAGTTGGATTCATTTCCGATGAGCCAAAATGCTAAACCAACATCATTTTTTATAAGGCTTCCCTTTTCCATTAATTTCCATCATTATATTTTTAAAATAAAGAATAGAATCCATTTCCGGGATATCCATTGTTACTCTAATCTTTCTTTTCTTCTCTCCTTTTTTTTTTCTCTTCCTTTTTTCTTTCTCTTCCTTTTCATTTTTTGAAATGTTGTTTTATAGTATTTTTAATATATTTTACCATATTGTTTTATGGTTTAAAAAAAAAACAAAAACATATGCTTCCATCACTGATTTGCAGGAGCTAACTTTTACCAGCTAGTATGAACCATTTCTGTGCATATCTTCCTAATGCTGTGTTCAGTCATATCATGCTGGTAGCTTAAAACTGACCCATGGCAGAAGTATTTACACCACACAAATTCACAAACTCTGGACACCTGGAGGTTTTTGTTTTTGTTTTTTCCTCTGAAAGTCATTTCCCCAGCACATAATCAAGGTTGGTTCTTCCTTGTAATCTTTTTTCAAATTGTTCTCCATTCATACCTTTTGTACCACATAAACTTCAGCACCCTTTTAAGATTTTTATTGGCATCATCTTCAAGTTTATTTACTCTGGAAAGAATTGACATCTTCCAACTTATGGCATTCAGTCTTCCCATTCTAATAAAAGATCCATAACTTCATTTAAGTTTTTTCAAAGAAATCTCTTCTAAAAATGGTCAGTAATTTTCTCTGTATAGGTCATATACATGTTATGAGCCACATTATAAACAGTATGCTAGACTGAAATCGTGATAAAGTTGCAGTTATTGACTTGAAAGAAATGAGAATGAGAAGAAACATACCTATATGTCCCTTAGGAAGCTGAGCTCTATACTCACCCTGCACTAACAACATCCTGCTTCATCTGACTGCAAAGAGGCAAAAGACAGACAAAGTCTGGGAGGCTCATTCTCCAAGAGCAAACCAAGGGACAGAAGACAAATCATACCAGGCAAAGCCAAAGGGTCCTGAAGCTTTACACTAGAGAAGAGAAATCTAATGTATAATTTGATAAACAATAAAAAGATTCTTCTGAACAATCTGCTAAAGAATTCATCTGAGAATGAGCACTGGAAACAGTGAAGAGGAAATTTATACAAATCAGAGTTGGATGACTGGATATTTCAGTTTCTTGTGATTCTTACAGACCACAATTTAAATTCTCTCTGACTGCAGTGAACAAATAAGAAGAACCAGAAGTTTCAGTTCAATGTAAAGAGATTTCCAACTCTATTAATGCAAACAAACAACAAAAACAACAGAATAAACACCAGAAAGGGATTTGAAGAAGGCTGGGTGATCTCCAACTAAATATTTAGCAGCAATCCTGCATGGCTTGGATCTGAGGCATCAAACTGGAGGTGATGCTCTCAATATGGCATCAGGGATATTTTATTTTTCTGGCAAAGTAGCATCAAAACCCAAAACTCACACTTGTGTGTCTCAGCTGGTGGGAAATGCATTCTGCCATTTTCCACAGCCCATCTACTCTGTGTTGCCTGTGTCTTTCTTTTGGACATCTACTCTTGTCACTTATATAACCTGGCTGGCTCTGAAGGTTTCACATATGAAACCTCTGGTTTAAGCTTTCAGTGCCTTAAAGTTAAGGTATTAAAACTGACACAAGTCCTCGAATTATAAAAGTCTTAATACAGAAATTTATTTATTTATTTATTTATTTATTTATTTATTTATTTATTTATTGTCTTTTTGCTATTTCTTTGGGCCGCTCCCGGCACATGGAGGTTCCCGGGCTAGGGGTCCAATCGGAGCTTTAGCCACTGGCCTACGCCACAGCCACAGCAATGCGGGATCCGAGCCGCATCTGTAACCTACACCACAGCTCACGGCAACGCCGGATCGTTAAGCCACTGAGCAAGGGCAGGGACCGAACCCGCATGGTTCCTAGTCGGATTCGTTAACCACTGCGCCACGACGGGAACTCCTTAATACAGAAATTTAAACCGAAAATTATTACTCACATCTTGGACTTTTATTCCTTTTTTGATACTTACATGCATAATTCATGTTCATTAGCAATGATTCAAAGTAGTATTTAGGGGTAAGTAAGGTTTTCTGCTCCCATTTGACCATGGTGGCATTTCCACCTTTAGAGATGGGTTCTGCTGAGCCATTTTCTTGGTTGGTTATGCCATAAGTATTGAGTGATGAGGCCCAAAGATCAATGATAAGGAAATATTGAATGATATGTCCTTAAAAGCCATTTCTAGAGAATAAGATCATCTTTGTTTTCTGCATGTAGAGATATACTGGCACCATTTTGACTGCACACAGACAAAGGGATAAATAACAGTTCTAAAAGTTCAATTGCTATGAAGCAGAAAGTGACCTTATAGAAATAAAACCTAATCATATAGGCAAATCACAATAATTGAACTTCTAACTGTGGTTCTTGACCTTTTGCTTCAAAGGGTAGTGCAAATGTAAAAAAATAGAATTGAGTACGTGGAATCCTAAGAGGTCTGTGCCAGGGACTCAATCCACTTGGCAGATTTGTTGCTGTTCTTACCCTTAACTTCTTAGCTTCAACTTGGAATGAGAAAATAAGAAGAGAAATGGCCCAATGAAGAGCAAATGTCACACCCTCAACATGGCTTTAATATTTAATATATTAGGAACAATATAAATTTGGGTTGAAGAAATCAGTTTTTCTTTCTCTTTATATGAAGCAGCAGAATTCCATACACAGTGTTTTGAAAACCAGAGCCTCCTAAATAAGGAGCTTAAAGTTATTTCTTAGTATTTGTTTAAGGAGTTTGGGATAGGGTCATATTTTGAACATATGTATAAAACAGCATTCCATAATTGATTTATTAACATATGAGGTCATGTTTATGATTTCTTTCTGAAATATTTAAAAGCAAACTATAACTGCATAATCCTATAAAAACTATTCATCACAAACCTGCTTCAAAAGTTCATAAAAAGCACAAAAAGAGCCAGCATATTGTATTTAGTTACGGTTGAAGTTTGTACTCCAAAGGATAAATGAATACGATTTGTATTTGCTATGGATCGGGCTGGGTTTTATTCACATTGTATTACATCTCAGGAGAGAGTTTGCTAAATAAGTCCAAATGGCAGAGATTCAGAAATCCAGAAAAATGCAAACATCACATTTTTTTTCATGATGGACAAGACAGGAATGATTAAGAAATCCTTTAGAAAATATTAGGTTTTCAAATGTTTTCAAAAGGCCACAAAATTCCTAAAAGCTAAATCCCTTCCCATCCCATTCATCTTTGACTATCCTGTCATTGGATGTGATCTTTAAAAATATAATGTGCATACTTTGCTCTGCTAAGCCCTTTTAATATAGGTTTCATGCATCCTTTATATTCAGATACATTACTCGTCACTCTTCCCTGCTGATCCCAGTGGTTACCAGAGAAAACTAAGGCCCTATGTTGGCTCAAAAATAGGGTCAGTGAGTTTTTCGCAGTATAATATCTGGGTTATCAGAAACCCCCTTCTTCCTACAAAATTACTCCCCCAAGAGTGTGTGTTAATATCTCATGTCTTTTATCACATCTGGAAGAGGTGACGTATTGAATTAGTTTACTCTAAATTGTAAGTGATTGCTATTAGATCACTTAATTGAGAATAGTTTTTACTAGAGGGGCGGGTAGAGATAGGAACATATAGGAATCTTTTGAAAGGGAAAGAGAACGTTCGTGGGGAAAGGACAAAGTTCAAGAAAAAAGAGTCACTGAGTTCCCTTGTGGTACAGTGGGTTATACAACCAGCATTTTCACTGCACTGGCTCAGGTGGCTCCTGTGGGGTGGGTTCTGTCCCTGGCTGGGGAACTTCCACATGCTGGGGTGTGGCAAAAAAAAAGGGACAAGAGAGTCTTGGGTGTTAAAGATGAATAGCCCTTTTCACAGTTTTCCTGAAAGGAAGCAAAGAAAATGATAGCGCCTGAGCCCAACTAATTGCAGTGATGGTGTCATACACACGGACCTATTTAATCCAAGTGTAACCTTTTTAAAAATTTTTTAAAATTTTTATTTATTTTTATTTTTTAATGATTTTTTAAATGATTTTTATTTTTTCCATTATAACTGGTTTACAGTATTCTGTCAATTTTCTACTGTACAGCAAGGTGACCCAGTCACACATACATACATACACATATATATATATATATACTTTTTTTCACGTTATCATGCTCCATCATAAGAGACTAGATATAGTTCCCAGTGCTATACAGCACGATCCCATTGCTTATCCATTCCAAAGGCGATAGTTTACATCTATTAACCTCAAATTCCCAGTCCATCCCAATTGTAATGTTAAAGAGGCTCTTTTTTTTTTTTTTCATTTACAGATAGGAAAAGTAAAGCATAATTTTTTAAGTGGATAAAATCATGATTTAAGGAAATTAGGGAAGCAATCCCATTTACCATCGCACCCAAAAGAATAAAACACCTAGGAGTAAACCTACCTAAAGAAACAAAAGACCTGTACTCTGAAAACTATAAGACACTGATGAAAGAAATCAAAGATGACACAAATAGATGGAAAGATATACCATGCTTGTGGATTGGAAGAGTTAATATTATCAAAATGACTATACTACCCAAGGCAATCTACAGATTCAATGCAATCCCTATCAAATTACCAAGGACATTTTTCACAGAACTTGAACAAAATATTTTAAAGTTTGTTTGGAAATACAAAAGACCCAGAATAGCCAAAGACATCCTGAAAAAGAAAAATGGAGCTGGAGGAATCAAGCTCCTGGACTTCAGACTATACTACAAAGCAACAGTCATCAAAACTGCATGGTACTGGCACAAAGACAGACATATAGATCAGTGGAACAGGATAGAAAGCCCAGAATTAAACCCCTGCACTTACAGCCAACTAATCTTTGACAAAGGAGGCAAGAATATACAATGGAGAAAGGACAGCTTGTTCAATAAGTGGTGCTGGGAAAACTGGACAGCCACATGGAAAAGAATGAAATTAGAACACTCCCTAACACCATACACAAAAATAAACTCCAAATGGATTAAAGACCTAGATATAAGACCAGACACTATCAAACTCCTAGAGGAAAACATAGGCCAAACACTCTCACATAAACAACAGCAACATATTCTCAGATCCACCTATCAGAGTATTGACAATAAAAAGAAAAATAAACAAATGGGACCTACTCAAACTTCAAAGTTTCTGCACAGCAAAGGAAACCCTAAACAACACAAAAAGACAACCCACAGAATGGGAGAAAATCTTTGCAAGTGAATTGACTGGCAAGGGATTAATCTCCAAAATTTATAAACACCTTCTGCAGCTCCATACCAAAAAAACAAACAACCCCATCCAAAAATGGGCAGAAGATATAAACAGACAATTCTCCAAAGAAGACATACAGATGGCTGAGAAACACATGAAAAGATGTTCAGCATCACTCATTATTAGAGAAATGCAAATCAAAACTACGATGAGGTACCACCTTACACCAGCCAGAATGGCCATCATCCAAAAGTCTACAAACAATAAGTGCTGGAGAGGGTGTAGAGAAAAAGGAACCCTAGTACACTGCTGGTGGGATTGTAAATTGGTGCAACCACTGTGGAAAGCAGTATGGAGATTCCTCAGAAAACTAAACATAGAACTACCATTTGATCCAGCAATCCCACTTCTGGGCATCTATCCAGAGAAAACCACGACTCGCAAAGACACATGTACTCCAATGTTCATTGCAGCACTATTTACAATAGCCAAGACATGGAAACAACGTAAATGTCCATCGACAGAGGAGTGAATCAAGAAGATGTGGTACATATACACAATGGAATATTACTCAGCCATTACAAAGAACGAAATACCAGCATTTTTTGCAACATGGATGGACCTAGAAACTATCATGCTAAGTGAAGTCAGCCATAAAATGAGACACCAACATCAAATGCTCTCACTGACATGTGGAATCTGAAAAAAGGACAAACGGAACTTCTTTGCAGAACAGATGCTGGCTCTCCTGGGTAAAGAGACATTGAAAAACTTACGGTCTCCAGAGGAGACAGTTTGGGGGGTGGTGGGATGTGCTTGGGCTGTGGGATGGAAATCTTGTGAAATCAGATTGTTATGATCATTATAAAACTACAGATGTGATAAATTCATTTGAGTAATTAAAAAAAAATGGAAAAAAAATGAAGACGACACAGGTCTCTGACTACAAAAAAAATCATGATTTATACAAACATATATATCAGAGGTTTTATGTAATTCATTAGTTAACGAGATTACCAGTAAGATGTAATAAGTATAAGGAAAAACCTTTGAATACGACTTATCACGAATGCTGAAATGCAGCATTCCTTGGTGGTATAGTAGTTAGGATTTAGCACTTTCATTGCTCTGGCCTGGTTCTTGGTCTGGGAGCTGAGATCCCTCATCAAGCTGCTACCCACTGTCGCCAAATAAATAAATAAATAAAATTCTGTTTTGTTTTGTTTTTTAAGAATGGTAAAATGATTTTCTGACAAATGCAAAAATTGGTCAATAGCTACATGGTAATAACCACTTGTATTTCCACCAGGATAAAAGTTATTTACATCCGCATGGGCAAGAATCATTTGCATAACTGTAAGTCTCCTGCAATTTATAGAACTGCAAAAAAATGAAAAGTGTAAAAAAAAGTCATAAAGGAGGACCTAAGTAGGACAAAGGATACAATTAGATAAACACAAATAGTGGTCTATAAAAAAGCAGCTAAGGAATATTGAGTAGCTAAGATTTTTTTCCCATAATTAAGAAAAGTTGATTTACAATCTTCAGGTGCATAACAGAGTGATTCAATATTTTTATAGATTATACTCCATTTAAAGTTGTTGTAAGATAGTGGCTATATTCCCTGTGCTGTACATTACAGCCTTGAATTTTACATATTTTATACCTAGTAGTTTATACTTTTTTTTTCATTTAAAATAAAACTAGTTATTAAAAAATAAAAATTAAAAAAACCCAAAGAAACAATGAAAGGTGTAGTCTCCTCTATGAATCAGATAACCCCTCTGGAGTATCTGTCTAGACCAGATACTCTTTATCTGAGATACTCTTAATCCCTTTTTGGATGAAGCAGTTTTTCATTGTGGAGGGCTATCTTGTGTTTTATAGGATATTTCACAGCATCCCTCCTCTCTGTCCACTTGATTCCAGTAGCAACCCAGAAGTTGTGGCAGCCAGAAATGTCTGCAGAAATTGCCAAATATCTCTTTGGGAACAAAAATCATGCCATGTTGAGACCTGGTTTAAATAATGACCAACATTCCATTGAAAGGATACCAGCAAACTTTGCCCATTTCCAAGTCTTCCACAATTTTCCAGGCAGAATGAGATTGAGAAAAGTTAAAGTACCTTGATCAAGATTACATTGCTAGGAGGTGGTGGAATGAGTTATGAAATCATTCCAGAGCCTCTTTATCACTCCATCACTGGGAAAATAGGAATTGGTGATTATCAGCTCCTTACACGAAATTCTCCCTTAATAATTATAATCCAAACAATCCTGAGCCTTCTTGCACTTGCCTTGAGAATCGTTTCTGCTTGATGTCACTATGAAGAGAAATGCAAATCTCATCCTAAGGTCTAGAAAAGTAATGTCTTCACCAAAGTCTCTCGATGAGGTCAAAAATGAGGATTTCATTACGTAAGAAAAAGCAAAATTTCTTAAAACTGTTTGTAAGCATCAACCTTCTAGAATCACTCTCACTTATCTTTGTAGCTGCTTCCTTTTTTTTATTCAGTGAATTTTATTACATTTATAGTTGTACAATGATCATCACAACCAGATTTTACAGCATTTCCATCCAAACTCTCGGTGCATCCCCCACACCACAACCTGTCTCATTTGAAAACTATAAGTTTTGCAAACCCTGTGAGTCAGTATCTGTTCTGCAAAGAAGTTCATTGTGTCCTTTTTTTAGATTCCATGTGTAAGTGATAGCATTTGATGTTGGTGTCTCACCATCTGAATGACTTCACTTAGCATGATAATTTCTAGGTCCACCCATGTTGCTGCAAATGATGTTATTTCTTTCCTTTTAATGGCTGAGTGATATTCCACTGTACATATGTACCACATCTTCCTAATCCATTCCTCTGTTGATGGACATTTAGGTTGTTTCCATGTCTTGGCTATTGTATATAGTGCCACAATGAACATTGGAGTACATGTATCTTTTCAAGTAATGGTTTTCTCTGCATAGATGCCCAGGAGCTGGATCAAATGGTAATTCTATTTTCAGTTTTCTGAAGAATCTCCATACTGTTTTCCACAGTGGTTGCACCAATTTACATTCCCACCAACGTTGGAACAGGATTCCCTTTTTCCACACCTGTAGCTGCTTCCTAATATCTCTTCTGTCTCTGAAACTTCAGCTTGTTTCTCTCACATCTCCTAGTTCCACACCTCAGAGAGAAGCAGCACTCAGCTCTATACATAAATTAATTTATTCTCCCTACATTTGTTTTTCGATTTATTTCTTTGGCCCTTACTCTGATCAGCACAACAAAGAAGCTGATGGGGCAGAAGAAATAGTAAAGATGTAAATCCTTACATTTTTGCATTTTTGACCCTATGCAAATTTTTTTAAAAACGCTTTTTAAATGAGAGGGTAGATAATGACACATTTAAGGGGCTGCCCACTGAAACAATCTAGAAGCCTCAACACTCCAGGAAGAATGAGCACTGCTAGGGCCCAGATCTTGGTTTCTAAATACCAAGATCTCCATCAACGGGAACCAAGGCTCTTTGTAAAATGTGCAGGGGGAGGAAAAAGCACAGGGTGAGCCTGGAACATTTTGAGCCAGAAAGTGACGAACTGCTCAAAGATGAATGATGGGGACATGTCAAAAAAATGCAGGAGTTAGCTAAAGGAGTTCCCATTGCCAAATTTAAGACAATTTGAGCAGCAGAAAGAATAATGGCAGTTATGGATCATAGCACAAAAAACCCACAACTCCATAGTGATACTCAAAACAAAGAAAAACAAAAATCTTTGGGTGCTGAGAAAAAAAGGAGAAGGGAAAGATTTTCTTTACTGAAGAATGCCAACTAATAAGTGTAGCAGGAATGATAGAATAATAAAGACAGTAGCTACAGTTTGTATACAATTAATTCGATTCCCCTAATTACCAAAGTAATTATCTACTTTTAACAAAAATCTATCTATCCATTCAGGTTTATGAATTTGGATTTTATATAAGAATCTTTAGATTCCTCTGCTAAAATAAATTTGAAAACTATTGTTATGTGTCTTATTTTATATATCTTATTATATGCCTGCCTAGATTTCATTGCCTAGGTTTAAGAAATTTAATTTAACCATATTTTAATTATTATCAATTTTATTTATTTATTTATTTATTTATCTATCTTTGGTCCTTTTAAGGTGGCACCGGCAGCATATGGAAGTTCCCAGGCCAGGGGTCTAATTAGAGCTGTTGCTGCTGGCCTACACCAGAGCCACAGCAATGCCAGATCCAAGCCTTGTCTGCCACCTACACCACAGCTCAGGGCAATGTTGGATCCTTAACCCAATGAGCGAGGCCAGGGATCGAACCCTCAACCTCATGGTTCCTAGTCAGATTTCGTTTCCGCTGAACAAACAGGAACTCCAATTGTTGTTACAACAAATGGGAACTGCAATTGTTGTCAATTTTAAAAGCATTTTTAAAATTATGTTAAAATGGGCCTCCTCACTAGTAACTCTCTTTGTACATCTCAATTGTTTCCTCTGGATAAATGCAGAGAAGGAGAATGGCTGATTCAAAAGATGGAGACAGTTTTAGAACTTTTGACATAGGTTTTCCAGGAAAGCTATATACCAATATCTCCTCCTGGCAGTGGGCTTGCATGATGTGATTTAGGAATAGTAACAGTCATGCTGGTTCCTATTTTCCAGGCACCTGCACTTTGCCCTGTTGTATAGACATCTCTCCTGCTGTCCTCCCAACCACCATGCAAGGCTGGTCATCTTTTCCCCACACAAACAAGGGGCCAAGGCTCAAAGAGACCCCTTTGTCCAGACTTACAAAGCAAGAAACAAATTGTTCTGGAATTGGAGGTCTTTTCTCTGGGTCTCTAGAGTCTATGCCCTTTCCACTTGGTGGAACCTCCTTGTACAATGTGCTGAAAACAGGGTCTCATTTCCTATGACTCCATGTCCCTTCATGTCTAATTTCACAAATTGTAACTCACTCTTTACCCAGGAGAGGGGACAATCTGCTTTCTCATCCTATTTTCTTCAATACCTAGTTTGGATCCCCTTCCCCAGAAGGCTAGCTGAACCCAAACTCTCTCCCTCCCCCACACCTCATATAAAGGTGTGGGAACAGGACCTTTTGGATTAAAGGGAGATAAATCCAAAATCATATGCTTTTTTTTCTTTTTGCAGATGGAAGTTCCTAGGCTAGGAATCAATTTGGACCTGCAGCTGCCAGCCTACGCCACAGCCATGGCAATGCAGGATCCGAGCCACATCTGTGATCTACGTTGCACCTTGCAGTAATATCAGATCCTTAACGGGCTGAGTGGGGCCAGAGATTGAACCTGCATCCCCACAGACACTATGTTCTTATGTTCTTAACCAGCTGAGCCACAAAAGGAACTCCCCAAATCATGATTCTTTCTTCCTACTCCATATTCTTTTTTTTTAAATATTTTTTATTTTTTTGTCTTTTCGCTATTTCTTTGGGCTGCTCCCACAGCATATGGAGGTTCCCAGGCTAGGAGTCGAATCGGAGCTGGAGCCACCAGCCTACACCAGAGCCACAGCAATGCGGGATCCGAGCCTTGTCTGCGACCTACACCACAGCTCACGGCAAAGCCGGATCGTCAACCCACTGAGCAAGGGCAGGGATCGAACCCGCAACCTTACGGTTCC
This sequence comes from Sus scrofa, assembly GCF_054392235.1. NCBI lineage: Eukaryota > Metazoa > Chordata > Mammalia > Artiodactyla > Suidae > Sus > Sus scrofa. The sequence goes on along the minus strand of NC_139396.1, from coordinate 150,891,305 downwards.
TAGTCGGATTGTCAACCACTGCACCACCACGGGAACTCCCCTACTCCATATTCTTTATCACCCTTTATCCACAGAGAGAACCCTGGTCCTAACAATATCAGTGTATTTATTATGTTCTCAAGCTTATGATACACCATTTCAGAATCTCTCTACCAATACCACTGAAAAATAGCAAACCTACTGAGTCAAGTTGAATTCCTTGAAATCTCTTTTATGTCCTTAGTCCATATCCCACTGTAGGTAGATAGAGGAATAAGCTCATCACCTATTTAGATTCTTTTTATTTGTTCTGTGTGGCTACATTATCAACTTCATGTACAGTAAGATCAGTTTATGTCCATTCGTATTCAAATTTAGGATCTTCTCCATCTTTTCTGATTTAGCTCTCTTTCTCTTTTATTATTATTTTTTTTTTTTCAGGGCTGCAACCACAGCATACGGAGTTTCCCAGGCTAGGGGTGTAACCAGAGCTGAAGCCACTGGCCTACATCACAGCCACCGTAACACGGGATCTGAGTCATGTCTGTGACCTACGCTACAGCTCATGGCAATGCTAGATCCTTAACCCACTGAGTGAGGCCAGGAATCAAACCTGTGTCCTCATGAATGCTAGTCAGATTCATTTCCACTGAGCCACGATGGGAACGCCACCTGATTTATCTCTCTATTTGAATATAAACATGATTCAAAAGTCAAAATTATATAATCACTGAAAACTTACTTCTTCTCTATCTCTTCAACTATGTTCCCACCTACCTTTTGGAAACAGACAATGTGATTCATTTCTGGCTTATGCTTCCTATATCTCTTTTGGGGGAAATACTATTTTTCCTTCTGTCTTATGTACAAGTAGCGCATGATATACAGTCTTTTTCACATTGCTTTTTTCTCACTTAAGATATTTTGAAAATTATTTTCTATCAGTTCATAGAAATCTTCTTCATTTCTTTGTTTTTTTTCAACATCAGCATACCACTCCCCTGTGTGGCTGTATCATTGTGTATGCAACCATCCTCCTAAATATTGGTAGTTAGACAATTTCCAATAATTTTCCATTATAAATCACAACTTCAATGCATAATTTGCTACATATCTCTTTGTACTCCTACCGGTATATCTTCAGAGTAATTTCCTAGAAGTTGGATTTCTGGGCCAACAGATAAATGTATACATAATTAGAAGTTGCCTACTAGCCGTTTGTGAGAGTCTGTTTCCTCAAAGCCTCATCGAGAGAATGCTATCCAGGTTTTTATATATTGCCTGTTAGATTCAGAAGAAATTATACCTCTGTGCATTTTAATTTTCATTTCTTCTAAGTGAAGTTGAATGTCTCAGTGTACAAGGGTCATGTATGTATGTGAATATGACCTGTGAATATATAGAGAGAGATGTAGATATGTATATATCTTTTTTCTTTTTCTCCCATAATTGTTAAGAGTTATTTCTATATAAGGAGTATTAACCTCTTGTCTATAATATATGTCGCCACTATTTTTACTCCAGTTTAACATTTGTATTTTGACTTATGTTTTTCACACACACACAAAATTTTAACTTAATGTTTTCTTTGCTGCATCTGGATTTGCAGTCATAGTTGGAAAACCTTTTTCCATGTCCAAGTTGTATAATGAAATTCACCTGTGTTTTATTTCAGTATATATATGGTTTCATGTTTTACATGTAAATCTCTTACCCATTTGGAGTTTATTTTTGTGTCTAGTATAAGGGAAGAGAAGATTTTCAAATTAATTTTAAGGTTGCCATTTGCCTGACCCGTGATTCCTTTTAGGAACTTGCTAGAATGTACATTTATAAAATGCAAGTGCTATAAGGACAGGGGACCTTGAAGTGGCAACGTTAGTAGGAGATTCTCATTCGTGGGAGATGTTCTCTTTCTGAAGGGGCTGGCTGGTCCCCGAGCATCCCTGTTCAGAAGCCTTCCGCATTGGCACTAAGGTGCGAATTGGGACCAGGTTGACTCATCGATGGGCAGCCAAGCTTCTCTCTGGCAAAAGCATTAAAAAGGCAATGACAGAGAAGGTGGGAAAGGAGGGAAACCTGTGTTCATCAATGATGCCTTCAAAGGAAGGGGAATGACCTCACATGAGCTGTGGAGGTTGAGCGGAGCATCAGTGGCTGCAAGTCCTCCAAGGCCCAAGATGGTCACGATCAAGGCCAGGGTAGCAGCTGGGTTCAGGGGGGCAATCATGAATTTAACCAAGAAGAAGGCGGGGCTGGCAGCCCTGGTGCCTCTGCCATTATAACTCTTGTTCATCTGAGTTCTTGGCTCTGGACCTAAAGGGCTGGATTTAACCCAGCATTTAAAGTCATCTGTATTCTCCTAACTCGGGGGTGGGAAGAGAGAGAAACGTCAGCCATCTGAGGGAGTTTGATGGATAAGCCCCATGAGCATTCAAGAATGCATCCTACAGAACAAAGCACAGCTTACGAGGATTTAGAGAGATTTCTGACCCAGACCATGAAATCTGGCTCACGGAGACATCTACAAGTCCTGGTACTCCTCTAAGCAAAAAAGGACTAATGCCACAAAGTGCATTATTCCTGAATATAAGACCAGAAGAAAGTTTGTGTTTTATTAATTAATAGAATTGCTGCTGCTTCGCCCATCCTCTCCTGCCCCCTCGGAGGCTGGGTCCTCCCACACCAGGATCAAAAATAACTCAGGGAGTTCCCGTCGTGGCGCAGTGGTTAACGAATCCGACTGGGAACCATGAGGTTGCGGGTTCGGTCCCTGCCCTTGCTCAGTGGGTTAACGATCCGGCGTTGCCATGAGCTGTGGTGTAGGTTGCAGACACGGGTCGGATCCTGCGTTGCTGTGGCTCTGGCGTAGGCCAGGGGCTACAGCTCCAATTCAACCCCTAGCCTGGGAACCTCCATATGCTGCAGGAGCGGCCCAAAGAAATAGCAAAAAGACAAAAAACAAAACAAAACAAAACAACTCAGAAGTTCTGTGCTGTTGGATTGTGGCTGAACCAGTATTGAGGAACCCAGGTTTTATACTCATAATCTAAAGAGAGGCCCAGCACAATCCTTTTCACCTTAAAATGACATCGCCTGCCAACTAAAGCCAGGAGGGCCTTGTGATGGGTTCAAAATCCCATTTTAAATGTAAAGGAGTAGGATGAGGCACCCTTGTTAGGTTCAGATAGCAGGAAAGGGGACCCTAAACCAGGCATGAAAGAAGCAGAGTGGGACAGTGGGATATTCCCTCTCCTGTGTAAGAAGCGGACTGGAGTTTGGGTGTAGGAAGCATTCTGGCCTATGGCAGGAGATTCCCCAGAGAAGGATCTCCAATTCCAGCACGCCTTGTTCCTGGCTTTGCAACTCTGGACAACTGGGTCTCTTTGAGCCTCAGGCCCTTGTTTGAAAGGGAAGGCCTTTGGGGAAAGGATGACCAACCTTGCAAGGTGGTTGGGAGGACTAGGGGAGAGATGTCTATAAACAATGGGGCAAAGTGCAGGTGCCTGGAAGATAGGAACCAGCATGACTGTTGCTATTCCTAAATCACAACATCACACAAGCCTGTTGCCAGGGGTGATATTGGTATTTAGCTTTTCTGGAAAATCTATACTCGAAGTTCTGAAACCATCTCCATCCTTCCATCAGCCATCCCACTTCTTGGACTTATCTGGAAGAAACAGTCACGAGCTACACAGAGAATTACGGATGAGGATGTGTCCTTGTTAACACAGTAAAGACCTCAATATTTTTAACTTGGCATCATATGTTCTTTGGGAAACAATGAAAATATCGTTAAATTAATTTTTTCAAGCATAGACAATCAAACGCTAGGTAGAAAAAATAATTTATGAAACGAGAGTTTTTGAATTTCTTTTGCAGGGAAACTAAAAAAAAACTTATATGGAATCAAAATATATACACACAAATATACACACAGATGTTTACATTTACACGTAGACGCATACAGATGTGTATATTCATACACACACATATACATCTATCTTCATATAGAAAGATATATGTGTATATTGTATATATATATATAATCATAACATATAATGTGTATACAAATATAATTGAGACGGTCCTCTGCCAGGACAAAAAGGCACGTTGGGCTTCCTAAATATTACAAAAATCAGTCTTGCTGTCTAATCCCAACTTGGCAGCCGCAAGACATAAATTTCCTTACAATCAGCAGAGAGCTCTTTGCAATCACCTCTCACAGACAGCTCAGTTTTGAATGGACCCTCTGTATTGCCCATCAAAACATGACTGAGGCTACAGATACTTGATGGCGATGCCTAAGGCATGTTCTTCTCAGTCCCTTTTGCTTCACCTGATGTCAAGTCAAAGCACCAGACTGTGATGTACATGCCGCCTCTGCTAAAAAAGTGCTTTAACAAGGTATCTAGCCTTCTATCATAGGTTAGAATTAGAAGCTCCAGTATAAATAGCGTGTCTGGATCTTGCATAAAACTACTTCTTCATGATGTTCATTTCCCTATTAAATGTTATTTGATGAGGTTCTATATAATAAACTCTGTCTAAGATTCAATGCCGGGAAGTTTGGCCCTCCTGAAGAAGTAGTAAAACTACTTTTTACCAGACAATGAAAGGTACATGCCTTGCTGGGTTTTCCTTTTCACCTTCGCTATCAGGGAGCTCAGGACTAGATTTAGTGTCCAACTGAAACATGTAGTTCCTTACTGTTTTTGGTATAATTATTTCACTTCTTAGGTAATTTCTGATCTTGCTCGACTTTATTTTAGCTGTCATGATTATGGATTGTTGTAATTCAAAACACTGAAGTAAAGAAGTGTTATAGATTTGCGCAGACAGACTTCCCAGCATAGCTCTGTGATAGAAGTTCAGACCAAGCCTGGTCTGGCAGCCTTGTTGTTTTAGAAACTGGATGCTTTCTAGAAAAATAAACCAGAGATGATTTTTCTCTTAAGGACTACATTAAGCTAACCAAACTCATACGAAATCAAGTGTTAATAATCATGAGAATAATGGCTAACGTTTATTGAATGCCTATATTGTTAAATATACTTACACGCAACTAAATAAGTCAAATGCTTTATTCTAGAACAATAACCTAGAGTTCATTTGTCTCTTGGAGACTGGCCCAAGTCAACCAGATTCACAAGAGACCAACCCTGATTATTCATAATCATATACCAGTTGGTCCCTTGTGAAATATTCTTACAAGCAGCCAAGGCAACCAGTATGAATGGAATAGTGGTTAACAACAAAATAATGCCATTCGCAGCAACATGGATGGAGCTAGAGACTCTCATACTAAGTGAAGTAAGTCAGAAAGAGAAAGAAAAATACCATATGATATCACTTATATCTGGAATCTAATATAAGGCACAAATGAACCTTTCCACAGAAAAGAAACTCATGGACTTGGAGAACAAACTTGTGGTTGCCAAGGGGGAGGAGGAGGCAATGGGATGGACTGGGAGTCTGTGGTTAATAGATGCAAACAATTGCATTTGGAGTGGATAAGCAATGAGATCCTGCTTTATAGCACAGGGAACTATATTCAGTCATTTGTGATAGAACATGATGCAGGATACTGTGAGAAAAAGAATACATATATATATATATGTATGACCGGGTCACTTTGCAGTACAGTAGAATTTGCCAGAATACTGTAAATCAACTATACCAGAAAAAATAAAAATCATAAAATAAAAAAATAGCAAAGTATTTGGACTTGGGTCTGAGTTTGAGTGTGACTTTGGGCCATGTGTGATCTGCTACTTAGTCCCTGTGTGACTTTGGACAAGTTACTTCACATTTCTGTGCCAGTTTCCTCATCTACCAAATGGAGATGATTCTAGCATCTACCTTTAAGGACTGTGGGAAGATGATGCATGTAGATATTCGGCACAGGGAATAGAGAATAAAGGATTGGACATCTTGAGGCTGAGTGGGTGTGGAGGTGGTAATGAGAACTCCCACAGGAAGCCAAGTTGTAATCAAAAAATAATCCAGGAGCAAGGATGGATTCCGAACCAAGGGAGGCAAAATATCTTAACAAAGTGTCCCCTGGCTCACCTGGCTTCACCAACCTCCCCATTCCTGGGCCTGAACCCTCAGGCCAGAGCTCCAGGCCCATGGAGCTCCAGGCAGCACGTAAGTTACATCTGAGCTGGTTCTGTCTGTGTCTCTTATTGGCTGGAAGTTAAGCTCAGCCATAGACCACACACCCCCACGGGGCTGCTCAGTTGCCCCGCATCCCCCTGACCTGGTTTTTAGTTTCCTTTCACTGCACAGATTTTCTTGGGATGTTCAGCGTGTTGGTGCCAAAATTTTCCTCTGGTCATGTTCACAGGCAAGGTTGTTGTCACATCTCCTCCGGCACGTATGTCACTTTTTGAAAAGGATATCATTTAAAAAATTGTGTTGATTTTACTCATTGTGTGTCCATGAAGATGTTTTGCCCAGTTCTTGTGACTACTTTAGCCATGCTTTCCCCCATATCTACGTGCTGGGTTTTTTTTTTTTTTTAACTGTTGTTTGTTTCATATTCTTTTCTTTTCACCTTCGAATATGGGCAGAGCCTATATTTTAAAAATCCTAATCAATGGTATTTGTAAAAATATATTTCAAAATATGAGTTCATGAATATTTTAATTAACTAATGCATGAGCCTAGGGAGAAATAATTTTATTAATTTTAAAACCTACACACCTGCTTGGTGGTGGGAAAAAGCAGAGAAAACAGCAGCTGGTTTAAGAGCATTAATGATGGTGACGCCATCACAGCAATGCTATGAGGTTTTCCTTTGCAAATCCGAGAGGAAGAGCCACACTCCAAGAAACTAGAGCTATTTGCCTTTGTACAGAAATAAGTCACAGATTATTTTCTTCTTCCAGTGAAATACTATTCAAATTGAGTATTTATATTCTTACCTTCACTAAAATGCACTTGAAAATGAATATGAATCTCAAGGGGATTTAAACATTGCATATTGTCTAGTTGACAGAGTCATTTATAATAAGTTGGGATATTTTATACCCCATCAGGGCTTAATTAGGGTTTATAAAGATCACTGGCAGTTGCAATAGAAATATTGTATTTTTCCTTCCCCTGATGACTTTCCCTAGTTCTTTTATGGAGGCCTTTAAAACTCATTTAAGTCTTGCTGAAGTTCATCATAAAGATAGATACCAACTGTTCTATAGGGGAATTTAATCCTCTGTACCTTCCTCCTTTCCCCCCAGATTTCTTGGAAAACCATAAGCAAGTCAGTTCCAAATTCTGTCCGTCTCCTAATACACTTTTGAAAGGAAAAGTCCTCAAATAAGGAGGTGATTGAACATACACAGAAAACTCAAGACATCTGTACTCAGACAATTTCAGCTGACTTAGGCCAAAGAATAACAAATGAACTGTTGGTAACTCCAAACGATGGAAAATGCTGACAATTGGTATCTTCGCCCAGGAGGTATTAACACTCTGACTGTGAGGGTGAAAAATTGAACAGATGGCACCTCTAGATGCAAGGTTCATATAATCTATTTCCGCTCGTGTTTTGTGTAAACTTTTATTTTAAATTTGGTGCTAAGATCCAAAAAAGTGTGTTAATGGCACCACCCAGGGACAAACTTGTACGAGCTTTCTTTAAGAGTTCAACACACACACTTCTAATTCAGCCTGTGGCTCTCATTCTCTTCCTGTTTTTTGTTTTTCTGGGAACCAATCAAGGTGAGGTTTCAAGGGAACCAGGCTATTCCGTCCAATAGCGACAAGACTAGGGTTTGTACCACAATGAGACCTCTGATGTGCCTGACATCAAAATAGAAACCCCAAATGGTTCTCTAGCTGGCCCGTCTGTCCTGCCTTTGTGGATTTCATCCGGGAAAAGTTTATCGAGCTGTAATGATGAGTAAGGGGTGAGATAAAAATCTTATTATGTGACAGTTTCTATGTGAGACATAGCAGTTGACTGCGACGTATAACTTAATTGTCAAAGCAGACTGTCAAACTATGTCCCTCTTAGGTTTAACTGTCAGGATTTGAGCTGGATTCTAAGGTGAGGATGTTTTAGAATGTGGAGAATCTACAAATCCCACCCCTCTGGTTGTGAAATATCATTCGTTGTTTTTGTTGTGTTGCTCACAGAGTAGGTTTTCAGGGACTGAGTTTTTATCTTGACACGTGTGTATGACTTATCTTCACAACCAGTCCTGAAGGGCCCTCAGAGCAGCACAGATTTCACTGCACAGACTTAATTCTGTACGTGTATCCTTGCTGCCTCCATTGCGTGCACCACGTGAAACCCTCCCTAAATGCATGTCAGCTGAACTCTAGTCAAGTTTAAAATGAGAGTGGAAAAATCACACCAGATAATTTGCCTATATAAAAACCTAGAGACCAACTGTCAGAAAGTGAGGGCTGAGAAAAATAACTTCCTACAAAAATGAGCCAGCAATATATACTTCAGTTCTCTTCTTGCCAGCCTTTAGAAACATCCTTATTTCTACAGAATAGCTGGGTAACCCCATGGGAGTTCAAATGCATCCATCAAAATCGCCTCTCTGCCCCATGCTGGTCAAAGAAAAAAAATCACCAGTTGGGCTTTTAGATGCAAGCAAGGCACAGAAACTGACACTAGATGTTTACGTTGCAGAAGGCATTGGGCAAATGACAGTATTTTGCAGGGGGCTCAGTAAACATGGCTGGGGACAGGGAGCCGAGAACAAGGCTGAGGTGATGCTGTAGAATCAGGCTGGCAGATACCATGGTGACAGCCACAGGGCACAGATGCCCAAGTTTGTCCCACAGTGCCCTCCATCACCGACACCGGACGTCAGTTGCTGCCCCTCGAACCTCTGCCAATGGCCACCCTTGGAGAATAGATGCAATTGTTGCTGCTGCTGCCAAACCCTAGACCCCAGGTGGAACCTGCTTCTTTGCTGCACCAGCCATTGATTTGAGATGGAGGGTTCCTCACCATGGGATTGGTGAAGCTTAAGCTACATATTGTGCCCTAAATGCAAGGAAAGTTGGCACACCAGAACCTGGTACTTAGAGCTCCGATAGAAGCAAGAGGGCTATAAATTATATGAAGCAGGCCTGTTTTAGGGGGTAATATCATCTTAGTCGAGGAGGGGGAATCAAACGCCAGCAAAAGTGATGACAAAAGTCCACAGCATTTACCGTGTCATCCAGTCTAGAGATCTCTGCAGCATTGGCTCTGCCCTTGGTCTCCCCAACCTCTACACCAGCATTTCTCTTCCACCAAACTGATGCCCTGTAACAGTCTGCTTACCTATTTATCTCCTCATGAACCCACTGCTCCCTGAGGGCCGCAGGCATGTCTCTTCTCTCTTGTATTCTCAATGCCCAGCCCAGGCCATTGGCAGAGTCAATAAATAGATGACTGACAGGGACGCATCTGTCTTCTTGGAAGCTGGTCTCCAGGAAAGCTAAAAGGGAGAGTTGGGGCAGCAAGAAAAACTCCTGTCTTGAAACATCCTAATAACCACAGGCTTCAGCGCACCTGTGAGTCGGGGACATCTACGCATGTTTGAGTGCAGGTGTGCTGTGCATTTCTCTGGGGGGAAAATCCAAACTACATCCTTTTCTCAGAGGAACTGAAGATCCCAGGAAGAACCCTTAATATGTCTATTTATGTTTGATGCCTGCGTAAAGGAAAACAGGCTCGCTAAGAAGACTTTGAAAACACAGCAAAATCCCACAGTAATTCTTTCTGTGAAACAGATCCCATGCTCCTTTATATGTTTATAAATACATATATATAGAGAAATATGTATGTATACACACATGCACAGAAATACATATATAAATATACCTAGAGAAAATACATATTTAAATACATACATATATATATACACACACACAGGTCCATATTTTTAGAAAGATAAAATGTCAGTACCTATGTATTTACTGAGCTATTAATGTGGAATCAGGAGCAGGAAAATTGGAGCCTGAAACACAAGTTTGAGTTCACGGTCTACAGTTTATTGTTCATCTTGGATAATCAGCCACCTTCTCTGAATCTTGCCTTTTTCATGGAGAAAGTACACATAACTCCCATTTCAGAATGTGGCTGGAAAGGTTAAATGAGGTGGTTTGAGTAAGAATTTGGCAAAGAGTTAGAGCCCCACAAATAACACTTCCTTTCTCCCTGTTCAAAATATCTAACATTCATACCGGCAGGATTTCTGAGTTAAATTTGTTTCAGTCTTAGCAGATCGCATTGTTCTTTGCCTCTGATGCCAGTGTTTGGGTGTCTGACATTGGGCGTCTCCACTTTCATCGGAGACTAAGGCACAGAGCAGCATGTCAGTTGACAGAGGAAGGGGTTTTAGTTTCCTTGTGGGGTCACTGAGATGTTGGAAAGAGAAGGTCCTTAGAGAGTGAGTGGGCTCTTCTCTCCCACAAGCAAGGACCTGGGCAGATTTGAAACATCAACTAGAAGGGCCAGTGGGTGGGGCAAGGTCCTTCCCCCTTCAGAGCAGCGAACTCTCAAATCCTCTCTTCCGAGATTTCTCCCCCTCCACTCTTGATCCCTGACTTTCTTTCCCTTGGGTATAATGGCCAGTGGGTCTGAGGACTAGTCAGGGATGCATGGGGGGGGGGGAGATGAAAAATTATCTACATTTTTTACCCCCTCAAAGTCCTGACATATTTAATACTTTGGAAAAGCATTTCCATTGGAAGAGAGAAGTAGTAATAAAACCACTAGAGGAGAATTCGAGTGAGTGGTTCTGGTGCCAGGGTCTAGTGGCAGGTGCCCTCTGCCTGGCAAACTGAGCTCCCTAAACCAACATGAAGAGAAACAGAACTCCCCTAGCATCCTCAGGTCTCTGAGAGGAGCAGCCACCACTTTAGCAAAGAGAAGTAATTTAATCACGGAAACACAACCAAGAAGTGATGGAACCAGGTGTCAACCCCAAGGTTTTGCTCCCATATCCTGTTTTTAACCATCAAGCTACACAGCCTTTGAGGCTCTGGAGTGGGTTTCGGATTCCCTCAAAGAAGCCTGAATAGCACCTCCTGGAAGACCCAGTCTCTCTACTAGTTCTCTCTTGATGGACCCTGATGGTCAAGAGAAAGAGATTGGCTACAACTATGGAGCCTGGATCTTTCTGTTTTCTGGGTCAGATCCCCCAAGTATAGAAGGGTTCAAGGACCCTCATCTGTCAGAAGGGTACACCAGCATCTGGACTCTGTCTTGAAGACCAGTGTCTCCTCTCAGCCAAAAACTTCTGGAAGCAAAGTACAAATGAGTTTTTTGTGCTATGAGTAAGCCATCAGAGAAGACCTGTGATAACAAATCTTCTCGTGTTTTTTGTTTTTGTTTTTGTTTTTTTTTTAATGAGGACAGACTAATTTTTTTCGGGGGCGGGGGGCTGCACCCGAGGCATATGGAAGTTCCCAGGCTAGGGGTAGAATTGGAGCTACAGCTGCCAGCCTACACCACAGCCACAGCAATGTAAGATCCAAGGTGCATCTGTGACCTACGTCACAGCTCACAGCAACACTGGATCACTGAGCGAGGCCAGGGATTGAACCCACATCCTCATGGATACTAGCCAGGTTCATTTCTGCTGAGTCACAACAGAAGCTCCAGGACAGACTAATTTATGTTAACTAAAGAGATTAAATTTTGAATTGTTGATTTGTTCGTGTAACAATTTTGATCGTGATCTAAAACATAGCACACATATCATGTCGTAAATGGGATGGGTTTTAGATTTTATTTTTCAAAGAGTGACATTTAAAAACAGCTTTGAGGGAGTTCCCGTTGTGGCTCAGTTGTTAATGAATCCAACTAGGAACCATGATGTTGTGGGTTCAATCCCTGGCCTTGCTCAGTGGGTTAAGAATCCGGCATTGCTGTGAGCTGTGGTGTAGGTTGCAGACGTGCCTTGGATCCCGCGTTGCTGTGGCTCTGGCGTAGGCTGGCAGCTACAGCTCCGATTCAACCCTAGCCTGGGAACCTCCATATGCCTTGGGAGCAGCCTAAGAAATGGCAAAAAGACAGAAAACAAAAACAAACAAACAAACAAAAAAACCAATCTTTGAAGAAGACATATTTTGTGATTAAAAAAAAAAAAACTCAGAACCGTCAGAGTTGGGTAGGCCTCTAATACTTACCTGGTCCCCTCTCTGTCCGCCACCATACACATACTCTCCTCTTGGCTCAAAACACTCAAGTCTCTCCTACGCACTCGCTACTCACACTGGTCGCTAAACCAGTAGCATCGCCATCATCATTTGGGAGCTTTTTGGACATGTGGGATCTCAGCCCTACTGATCTCGAGTCTGCATTCAATCAGATCCCCAGGTAATTCACACACACATTAGACTCGAAGAAATATCATCCCTAGCAGAAGTTCTCAGCCCTAATCCTACATTTCAATCACCTGAGGGGCTTTTAAAACAATTGAAGTCTGAGCCCACCTCCAGTAATTCTGGTTTAATTGTTAGAGGATGTTTCTGAGCATGGGGAGCTGTAAATGCTTCCCAGATGATTCTAATCGAGCACAATTTGAGAATCATTGCTCTTTTGCACATTTAACATGTGGTTGCCCCGCTTTCACTTGAATATATGCAGAGGCCCGGTCCATTCCATCACAGCCGCAATATGCCACTGGATGCTACAGTGGAGAAATCTGCCTTCGGGTAACGTCGATCCTCTTGGCCCCGCTTCTGTCCTTGGAGGATTTACAGAAAGCGTCAAATTCTTTCCAGGGTGATCAGCTCCTCCTGGTTTGCCTGGAACCTTCCTCACATCATCAGCACTGAAAGTCCCTTGTCCTGGAAAAGCCTCAGTCCCTGGCAAAGTGAGACGGTTGGGACAGGTTCTCTCTCCAGATCTCTTCTTCCTCAGGCTAAATAACAATTTTTTCTTTTTCTTTTCTTCTCTCTCTTTTTGCTTTTTAGAGTTGCATTCACAGCATATAGAAGTTCCCAGGCTAGGAGTCGAATCAGAGCTGCAGCTGCTGGCCTATACCACAACCACAGCCACAGCAACGTGGGATCCAAGCCAGGTCTGTGACTACACCACAGCTCATAGCAACACTGGATCCCCGACCCACTGAGCAAGGCGAGGGGTCAAACCCACATTCTCATGGATGCAAGTCATGCTCGTTTCTGCTGTGCCACAATGGGAACTCCCTATGAATGTTTTCGTACTTGCATTTGCTGATCTTTATATTTATAGGGAAATATCTATCTCTGTAGTCCTGCAGTACCAGATCTATCAGCTCCACTCAGAATGGCCTCGAACCCTTAGATCACAAGTTCAAAAAGAAATTGTGATCAATGCCAAATAAACTGGCTTTTGAGAAACTTCCGTTTTTTAAAAAGAAAACTGAGTTTGAGATGCTGCTTTGAAAATAAACAATTATCAATTATCTCCTTCCCAAAGCATCTCTTGTATTATTTTCACAAATTTTACACATAACTATTTTTTTGTTTCTCTATCATCTTCCAGTGCAGTCACTTGGTCATAATTAAAGCACCATGAAAGCACTATAAATTGTAGGATTAAATTTTGCAAACAAACAAAAAAATCCACCAAGGTAATTATTTTGTTTTAAATTAATTACAAAATTCTACTCAAAATAAAATGCTACATAAGTAAATGTGTTTATTGCAGTGTAACTTATAGCTGTGAAGAAAATTAGAAATAATGTTTATATATGTTTAATAATGTTTAATATGGCTAAGTAGATTACAAGTTAGTCACTTGATAAAATGTTATTGCATAATTTTAAAGTATGGTTGTAATGACTAGGTAGCAGCATAGAAATGCTTAGGATATAATATTAATTGAATAAAGTGAAATACAAAATTAAATCCATGCTGTGATTACAACATGTGTGTACTCAAAATTACATTTTAGAAGAACAGAGATGGAAAGGAAATTGACGTTTTAAGTGATGACAGAAAGGGTGGTACAAGTGCTCATGGCCTTATCCTCTATTTTAATTAGTCTTCTGTTACTGTTATTTGGGTAAAATATTATAATAAAACGTATTCTCTCAAGCCACAGTGATGATTTTTAATTTGTTTTAGCTTATTTGGAACAATTTCTATCCCTGAGAGGTGGCAGAGAAGAGTGGGTGAGTGTGCATGCTCACAGCTGACACTTAGCGCCTCTGCACCTCAGCTTACTCTTCTGGGAAATGGGCACAACAATAGCTGCCTCGCAGCATCGTGATGCGGGTGAGATCAAGGAATCAAATCATACGTATAGATCAGTGCCTGGCACACAGAAGTATTACAGACGATACACATATAACAGTAACTTATTATATCTAAATATATACATAATATACAGATATATAACATATGCCATACATTATGTATTATATAATGTAATGCAGTATATTAATTATATTATGTATTATATTTTATCATATATTACATTAATTATATTAATCATTTCACGTAATATAATATTTCACACAATATATATATTATACACTGTTAAATATGATGTTTATCAAAGCTAGTATCCTGACATTAAGTGAAAAGCAAGGTACCAATTATAGATACAGTGTTATCTCAATCACATTAAGAAATCACAGAAAAAAATTCGGGATATATATACCTACATATTATAGTCATTAAACTGGATGTTTCCTTTTATCTGCTTTATATTTATCTTTACCTTCAGTCATTCTAGAATTAACACGCATTCATTTAAAAAAACAAAAAGTAAAATGAATCTCGTCCAACACATAATCTGGGGCAGAGCCAAGATTTAAATCAGGCCCATCAGACACCAAAGGTGCATTTATTCCACCACGTCAGGGGTCTCAAATTTAGGAGCTAGAGGAATTGTCAGGGACAGTCAATGAGCTAAGGAGGATAGGGTGTGAACACCGGGAGGTGGGGGGGGCCACGTGTTCCCCTAAAGGGGATGGCCACTCCTCTCTTCCAGCCTATCTCTGCCGTGGGGAGAAGGCAGGGCCAGCGTTGACAGATCTTTGGATTTTTTAAGAGAAGACAGAAATCCAACTTTGGAATGTTAAATATTAACTAATTCAAAATAGTAAAAGCACTATGCAAGCCACAGGAAGCCGATTTACGATCTCTGCTCTATGTCACACCCCCCTCCCTGCCACCTGAGTGAATCAGTCACCTGTCCTGGTTCTGTTCCCTTAGCTCTGAGCCATGCCAAGGAAACTCCCACATCTAAATCAGCAGAAAGATGCAATGAGCTTTGATCAAATCTTTCATACTTGCACAGCATAAAAGTGAAACCGACTTCAAACCATTTCTCATAATATTTCCCTAATACACGGTTTAATACCAGCCCTAAATTTAATCAGAAGTAAAAAGCGATGACATGGCCCAGGCAGTAGTTTAATCACTACCGCGGAAGCAGATATTTTTTCTGGGTAGAAAGTTGAGATATCCAGATCTTTTCCCGGAATGATACCTTACAGGCTCTATCATGTCAGGGATAAACGAAGAATAGAAAAGAATCGAATCAGGTGGAATCTTGTATATCGAAAAAGACAGATGTATGGTAAACTCCAGGAGAAAAAAAAATAAGCATTCTTGCAAAAATGTTTACAAGGCTGCAATTCAAATGCCTAACGAAGCAGAAAAATGTTATTCTTCTGGGAAGATCTCACCCTTCGCTTACACACCTGCTTTCTCAATTTTTGTTTGGAGTTTTAATTAAGGAGTTAGTTCCTTTCCCCCAACCCATAACGACAAGGACCTGATGCAAGCAGTAGCATTTTCTGTAACGTAGGAGTGAGTCTTTGCCTGCCTTTACCCAGTAAATCTCAATTCACTGGCAGCACACTCTGAAAATATTTTGTAGACTGCAATGTTTAGGTGTTTTCCAAGATGAATTGTTCGCTGATATCCCAAATTGCCCTCTGTAGGTACAGACTGCTGTTTTTCTTTCTTTGGCGTAGTGCTTTTATTTTGACAAGAATGTGACAAAGGATTAATTGGACTCATTTATTCTTTAAATGTTGCGCTCTCGGGAAATTCACTAGTTCCACTTCTAATCAAGAGCTAAACTGGCAAGTGGGTAGTTAGCAATGTTGACCGCACATCTGCAAATATCAAATGTCTGCGAACAAGAAGAATGCTCTCGCTCCCCTTTCTGGTCAGATGGTTTCATTTAAGATCCCAAGGGTCAAGGGTCACAGCATGACCTCATCAAATTAGACCCAACTGAGAGAGGTGTTTAGCACAACAGAAAGGAAATAATCTGAAGGACATTAAATGCAAATGAAATTGCCATCTGCAAACTTCAAAAAACACCTGACCTAAAAAAATAAATCTCCCACTTAGAGCTGAAACTTTGCCTCCTCCAGAGTGGACACAGAAGTTTGTTCTTGTAGCTGCCTGACAATCACTCAACCTGCCAAAGTCCATTTGCATTTAATATTCCTTTCCCGATTTTTTTTTCCTAGTTGAAAAATTTGACAATGATCTCTGAGGAAGAGAAGAGGAAGGTTCAAGCACGAACCTTAATTCTCTGCTTCTTGGGTGTGGATGATCAAACCGGTCACAGGAATCTTGGATTTCTAAAACCAGAATCCCATCACTTTGGGGGCACGTTTGTGTGACCATGGATGGGGGACTGGGCACACTCATGGAACAGGGCTATGAGACAGAGGACCTGAGGGCAATGGGAATTAGAGTTGATTTTTTATGCGTTCAGAATCTGCCAGGGATGGTGCCTGGTCCTGGGTTACACTGTGAGGCCAGGCAAATGGGGCCCCTCACCTCACAGAGCTCGTAGACAGGTAAGGAATTATTATAAAGGGTGACAAATACCGGTTCATCACCGTGGTGACTCAGAAATACCCAAGCACCACCCTGGTGATCTTGTCCCACCCAAATCCAATCTGGACAGAGAGGAGAACCAGGCAGGTGGTGGCCCTGAGTATCTGAGCCCTTGCACTCATCCGGAGAACAGCAATCAGGAAGGTCCATGGGTCATACTGTTCCTGGCTCCGTCAGCCCAGTTAGGAAGCATGACCTGTGTAGGACTCCTTGCCTTTCTGGTCCTGGTTTCCTCATCAAGCTGAAAATGAAGGCTGATGAGGTCCGAGGAGAGCTATTCTATTGGTATAGAACTTACTAATAACATAGGCTTATGACAAAATCCAACCAACAGCTTCACGAGGTGAAATTCTTCCTGGCTCTGTTCCGGAAAGGGATGGAGAGCAAGTAGCTGGGAATGTTGGGGGCACATGGGTGAGGGTGAATGACAGCAAAAGGCAGATCCAGTTTCAGCTTCGGCTGAAGGTTTTTTGTGGTAAAACTATGATTCTATTCATTTGAATAAAAATCACTATGACTACTTCCCCCACATTACATCGGGGAAAAACTCTGATTTTCCCCAAAACATCAGGTAGATGGTGGTTCCTGGAGTCATCCACAGCTCTGACCCCAAGCAACATAAAAGCAGTATCCTCTTGTAAGAACAGAGAACGTTCCTTGAGAGACTATGCCTAATAAAAGTCCTTCAAACATCCGCCAAAGCCTCTCATGGAACCTGCGTGGTCAATAAACCCTGGTGATTTTGATCAAGGTCTATGAGATTTCCCCCAATGGTATGTAGGGCTTGCCCTTGGGGTATCACTGTCATACAGCAGTGGGATCGGGGAGACTATAGTTTAGGCTCTCTTAGGCAAACTCTCTAAGGTGTTTGAAACTCAGTTTCATTATTTATAAATGGGAGTGTAAAAAAAAAAAATTGTCCTGCAAGGATTTTAGAAACTGTAAAGAACAATAGAAATACGAAGTTCTCTTGTTCTTTATCAATGTTGGGCACTAGGTTTCCCACGAATTATGGGGAAGAAATATTGGTAGTGGGGGAGAGATCTTTGACATCAAGACTCTTAGGTGTCTTTTTGTTACCAAAGTGATCCGAAGGATGAGCAATGCTCAAATTCTGCTTCGGAGATTAATACCCTCACCGTTCAGTCTCATTTTTTGCTGAACTGTGTAGAAGGCAGAGACCAAGGTTCATGAGAAAAAGTGAAAAAAAAAAAAAGAAGTCACCATCCTGAGCAATGTCGTGTCTGTCCTGGAACCCGAGACACATCCATTATCTTAGGAACTCATTCCTTGGAACTTGCTAATTTATCCTACAAAAGACTCTGAGAATCAGAGAGAGGTCCACAGATGCTGAGGAGCTAAATGTGAGAGATGGGAGGGGTTTACTTGGGATTCACTGCCTCCATGTTTTGGGTACCAAGGATCTTGGGCTTTCCATAGCAAGCTGTGCTAGGACCCAAGAGACACAGGCAGCTAGGTGTGCTGCTCAGGTACCAGGACAGGGAAGGGGAGAGAAGGGCTGTGATGGGAGTAGAGGGGCGTAGAAAGATGTGTGGTTTAAGAGCAGGAAGGACCTGACCCTGCCCGGCTCTACTATTACCTGTTTGCAAATAGATAATTAGCAGGAATTCTTGAGGGCTCAGTTCACTCATCAAAACAAGAAAAGGATTGAACCAGACACCCTCCAAAGACCTGGAAATGATACAGCAGAATATTCTTAGGATGAGGCAGTGGAAGTTCTGGGTTCAGAAAAGCAGCCCTACCCAACGTGGGTTTTGTGATATTTTACAAGTCGCTTCCACCTCTCTGAGCCTTGCTTTTCTCATCTGTGAAATATACCAGTAATACCTATCTCACAGGGCTGTAGAGAGGATGAGGTGAGAAATTCAAGATGGAAATCCTTCATTAAGTGCTATACACCTGTCAACCCGTTTACGGCCCCAGAAGTGAAGGGAAAAGAATGAGGGAGCAGAAACTGTGCCTTGACATATATAAATGGCTTCCCTCTGGCAAGATGGATATGAAAGAGTAATAATGAAAACTGGCTTCTCTGGAGCTAATGTGCTGCATTCAAGGATTTTTCATTACTAAGCATGTTTTAAAGGTCTCAATAGACAAAAGAAACCAGACAAAATAATATGGACCCAGAGGATAAATAAGGGGACTGGACAGGCACCATGGTGTTCTGGCCTTTGTGGACGGGATGCAAAAACACATCCCGTGTTGCTGAGATCAAGTTCATCCTTGGACCCAGTGGTGATATAGGGTAACTCCATCAGCCGGATGCTTGCTAAAGAAGGAGATGGAGAGTATGGGCATCAGGCCTAACTGTCAGCTTCTTGGGTTTGGGGATGATGACACCTCATCTATCTTGTGTCATTTCACAAAATGGCCAATCACCTCCCTGCCTTGGAAGTGGGTCAGGGAGCAGCGGTCCAAAGAGGCATTTGTTCGCCACGAGAAAGCAGTCAGTGCGGGGAGCAGGGGATTTATGAATTTGAGCCCAGGAACGCTGGGTGTGGGGGTGCACATCTGGCCTCAAGATGCTCTCTGGCTGCCTTGTGGATGAAGAGGCTTGGTCAAAGGAGGTCACGGCAGGTTCAACGGGATGGCGGAGGGTAGGGGCTGCAGTGAAAGTAAACAAGGCGCCCTCAGACTCGGAGCTTCCCCTGAGCCAGAAGGCGAGAAGGGGTGCACTTGTATTTATCTTCAAGGTCGCCGAACCCTTTCTAAGTTCCTGGGAATGCAAAGTGGGCAAATCGATCGCATCAATCAATATTGAAATTATTGTGCGAGGACCATGGCATCTGAAAAGCTACCTAAATCTAAAGAATACTGCTCTAAAGTAATTACTAAGAGGTTTAAAGAAATAAATCTATTCCCATGATATCAATCCTAAAAAGTTAAGTGGACAGTCAAGTCCACATAATTTCTATGTAATAACATTTGCTGTTTGCCTAGATTAACTAAAAAATTATACTGGTAAAGATACAAGTGAATTTAGTGAGTTTTTTTTTTTTGTACAGAATATGGCTCTATTATATGTAGAAGATAGACCTACTGTATACAGAAAACAGAAGACAGAGCGACTCGTTTTTGAGAATATACAATAAGAGTCATGTGATGAGATAGAAAGGACTTATTAAGGTGGGAAAAAAAATTGTGTTCTCTTGGTACGTCTTGCATAGGCGCCTTGAGCATGATTTTCTATGCCCCCTGTGGTCCTGCACAGTACATAACGCTCCTGCCAATTTCTGTGGAGTATGGAAGCCCCACTCTGGTTCCACCTAGACAGGTATGCCCAGCAACATATGCAACTTCAGCCTCATGCATTTTCCCATCAAGTATTACTTCTCATGCATCCTTTTTCAGCAGGCTAGATACACGTCTTTACTGGAGCATTGCTCTGCTCCCTATATTTGAGGGGAAAACATTTAGTTTCAGAGTATAAAGTACATTTTTAATAAAGACACAGTATAATTTAGCAAAAGTCTGGGGCCTGGAGTCAGCCAGAAAGAGGTGCTTTCATCCACTTACCCACACGTGGAAGAGGACACAGGAAATATTTTCACATCACTGCATTCTCTTTCCCTGGGGGACACCTAAGAGAGAGTGCCTTGGTTATCATACATTTTGGTTCAGATGTAAAATGCCTTCAGATACCTTCTTAAGAATCTTTCCATTCAGAAGAAGAGATGAGCGTGAGAAAGTTTATCTTAGGAAATGATCTGAGATTGGGCCATTCCAGGCAGATCAATAGACACCAGGGAAAGAAAGGTTCTAGTTGCTATAAATGCTTCACGTAAATTCATGCTCTTAGGAAAATATGCTTAGGAGCAGAAAATAAATAGGTAGAAGTTTCAAATACTCCCAGAGATTTCTGAATCACGTATAACTACCCAATACTGATCTCCCCCAATTAGAATCATCATCACCAAAGTCTCAGGCTGGTGGCATTCTTCAAAACCTTTCTCAAATCTCATCACATAATTTGTTTACTCACTTTTACATTCATGAAAAAAAAAACATTCCTTCAAAATGAAACTGCTCAAAGTTTTGAAAATCTGCTTCAGAGTAATTACTAAATTTAAAACAGAAATGGATACTTCCCAGAAGAATAATACCAAAATTCTATAGGACAGCTTAACAAATTATGAAATATATACCCAGAGGGGTTGCTTAGTCCTTGCTTAGGACGACATGAATTTGTGAAGTAGCTGAAATTTTGTATTTTTTAAATGATGTAAATTCTTTATAATAAGCATATATCACATTTACAAAAAAAGTAATTCTTCTTAACAAGTGAGGAAGAACTATATTAATAATGATTAATTCTAGGCACTGGAAACATATAGGATTGTTATTTTCGTCTGTATGCTATTCTTTATCTTCTAAATTTCCCAAAGTTAAATGAGTCTTAAGAGTAATACTGAAGTGGAGATAATGTAATAACAACATAATCACTCTCGTCTATAATTCTAAGCAGCTTTTTAAAGAGACGTTTTATTGAATGTCATCAATTAACTAAACGTACAAATATGTAAGCTTTCAAAATCTATCTTATTAAGTCTTGAGTGATAGATTTTCATCACAAAGATATATGAAATTTTTAAGCTCAAATAATTTATGTGTTTTAATTTAAGGCATCTGTTTTTCATTTGACCAGTTAAAATGCCTTCTGTACAATATTTAGATTTTTTTTTTTTTACTCAGCATCCCTTAGTTTGACCATCTTTTGAGTCTGCGAAATTTAAAAAGTCCCCATACATTCGGTGTATAAATCATTTTAAAAAATGTAAATTGACAACTCTATCCTATCACACCACATCATTCTCAAGATGAGATCTCAAGAGAGATCACTTCTTATGTCCATAAAACTGTTCTCCTCTTCAACAACAGGAGAGTAGGAGATGAGTTCAGATTTTCACAAAGTTATCTTTCCTTCCTTTGCGCTTCTTTGAGTGTTTGCTTTACTTCTTTAGGTTCAAGCCCTTCTATAGAAGGCAATAACATGTGATTGACACACACAATCCCCCAGAGTGCACCAGACACTATTTTTAGTACCATGGTGGAGTGTGAATAAGGCACAGATAAGTCATCAAGGAGCTTATAATTTACTAAGGGAGATAGAGATGTGAATAATTCATCTAATAACGGCAACATGTGGTAAGTGCCTTGATAAGGCCATGAAGAAAAATGGATGCACGACTCAAGAAGAGATTAATTCAAGTGTGGAAGGGGGAGTGAAGGAGGAGAAGTTATCTGAGCCAGGGTTTGAAGAGTGGTCAGTAGGGGCTGCACATTCCAAAATGAAAGACTCTAAATGAGCACAAAGGACTCCCATGAGGGAGACAGGACAATATCTCACAGGTACACAGAATCATAAGAAGATGGTTGTGGTTGGTACTTGGAAGTACATTTGGGAGCGTTGTAGTGAAAGATAAAGAAACTTTGGATCCAATAAGAAAAAACATGAATAACATATCAAGGAGTTTGAAGTTTGTTTTCGATAACAGGGGAGGGATGGGTATTGAAAGTTTTTTAGGCGTAAAAATAGCATGACCATATCTGCACTGTAGGATGCTAACTCTGACCAACAATATAGCAGGTCCATAAGAAGAGGGATACACTGGAGACAAAGACTGGTTAAGAGGATGTTGCAGTGGTCCAAGCAAAAATTTTTAAAATAGCTTGAATTAACATAGCAGAAGAGGAGTTCTCTTGTGGCACAGCAGGTTAAGGATCTGGTATTGTCACTGCAGCAGCTCAGTTCACTGCTGTGGTGCAGGTTCAGTCCCTAGCCTGGGAACTTCTGCATGCTGCAGGCTAAGCAAAAAAAAGAAAAGAAAAGAAAAAGGAAGAGAAGAAAAGAAAAGAAAAGAAAAGAAAAGAAAAGAAAAGGAAAGGAAAGGAAAGAAAAGAAAAGAAAAGAAAAGAAAAGAAAAGAAAAGAAAAAGAAAAGAAAAAGGTAGCAGAGGACAACATGGGAAGATATTGCAGACCTTGAAGAAGATGGATGGATGGATAACTTAGAGCCCTATTAGATGATGGAAAGCGAGAGATCAAGCGATCCTCAGCTTTCACATGGAAGGAAAGAGAAGGATAGTTTTCCATCAACTGATGTAATTGATTTGTAAAGAAAATCTTCTAAAACTTGGAAGTAAATTTTAAAAATTACTGTGTACCTTTTCAATGTCCTATCCGAATATTGTACACCAATATCTGAGTCTTGAGGAAACCGAAACTTTGTTTGACTTTTTATTATTGATTACCACCCAGAATCATTTAACTATGTTAACATGTGGAGTTTGTAAGTTGCAAATGATTTTTGTGTGGTAGAGATGCAATGGATTTCTGTCAAGAGGGAGAGAGAAGCCTAAAGGTCATTGTTGTACAGACCTATAGGACTAAACAGTTTTGTGTCTGACTTAGTAATCTTATTTCAGCCTTTTTTTTCATATCCCCTTTGAGCCAACTTTGTCATCTTGTGGTTCCCTCATTAATGATTTATATAAATACTTAACACATGCTCACTATATACTATATATTTTTCTGAAAAATAAGTTTTTAACTTCTTGGTTTTTATACTCTGAGGGAGCCTACCTATAATATGAACATAACAAGGCTCTCCTTGAATTAATGGGCAAAACAATATATTAAAATTATCCCAAATGAGCATTTTTACTCACTATGGGACAGAAAAATATATTTTGATTGCAAGATAGTATAGCCTAAATACTTCAATTGTCCAAAATCCTACACATGCCTCACTTAAAAATATTTCCCATTAGTGTCATTTATCACCCTCCAATGTTGCAATATTAACCATGTCTTAGCCCACATTCTTTTTTACAACATTTATTTTATTGAAGTATAGTTGAAACAATGTTGTGTTTTCTACTGTTCATAAAGTGATTCAGTAATACATATATTTATACTTTTTTTCCTATTCTTTTCCATCATGGTTTATCACAAGATATTGAGTATAGTTTCCTGTGCGACAGAGTAGGACCTTGTTGTTTGTTCATCCTATACATAATAGTTTGCATCTTCAGCCCGCATCCTTAATTATTTGTTTAAGATAAATTACCAGCATAGAAGTGCCTGTCTGAAGATTATGCATATATTTCTAAGGCTTTTGATATGAATTATCAAATTGAATTGTAATTTATATTCTTAGCAAATGTATGTGATACTCATATCCCCAAACAGTTGACAATAAGGAGAATTATCTTTTCTTTCTTTATACCAATTTTATGATAAAAAATATTTGTTTTTCTAGTTTTTGGGGTTTTTTGTTTATTTGATTTGCTTTTTAGAGCCACATTCGTAGCATATGGAAGTTCTCTGGCTCGTAGTCGAATCAGAGCTTTAGCTGCCAGACTATGCCACAACCACAGCAATGCAGGATCTGAGCCACTTCTGTGACCTACAACATGGCTCACAGCAATGCCAGATCCTTAACCCACTGAACAAGGACAGGGATCGAACCCACATCCTCATGGATATTAGTTTCTGCTGTGCCACAACAGGAACTCCCCAAAATGGTTTAAAGAACCTCATCTACTCCAAGCATCTTATTTAAAAGCTGATAAAATAAAGCTAAGAAATGTGTAACTGAGTCAGACACCAATGCAGGAAAGCACCAGTTGCCAGATTCTCAAAATCACAGCAGTGACGAAAAGCAGAGGCTGAGGAGCTCATGGGGATGGGAAATGTGTGTGGGTGGGGAGGCGGCTTCAGCGGTCCCAATGGAAGGCAAGTGTAGGGTACAGGTCATCAGCACGCCCAGAGCTTGAAGGAGGCTATGTGCACAAGACCAGGAGAAATAAAGAGCCACCACTTGCTCGAAAGAGGGATAAGCCTATGAGATGGTAAGGAAGCTGTCTATGTAGGACGGTGGTAGGAAATAGTGTCACCTTTAAGAACTCGAACAGGACTATCTCACACACCACTGTGATGTCAGATTCCATGGACCAATGTGAAAATTAATTTAAAACTGATCCTGGGAGTTCCCGTCGTGGCGCAGTGGTTAACGAATCTGACTAGGTACCATGAGGTTGCGGGTTCGGTCCCTGCCCTTGCTCAGTGGGTTAACGATCTGGCGTTGCCGTGAGCTGTGGTGTAGGTTGCAGACGCGGCTCGGATCCCATATTGCTGTGGCTCTGGAGTAGGCCAGTAGCTACAGGTCCGATTCGACCCCTAGCCTGGGAACCTCCATATGCCGTGGGAGCGGCCCAAAGAAATAGCAAAAAGACAAAAAAATAAAAAATAAATAAAATAAAATAAAACTGATCCTGAACCAGCCAGATCTACAGGAACCTACAGAAATAAAAGCAAAATCACTGTGTGGGAATGCTTTTACAAACTGGGTCATGTGACTTCCAGGAAAACAACCGCTGGTAAAGATGAGCACACAATGGAAAATTACAAACCACAAGAGGAAACCAATCACCCCGGAGGGGAGTCAGGATGCATAATGGAAAACATATACTCCACTTATTGGATATAAGACAATAATTTGGAATAGTCTTTAGAGTATTTAAAATGTTAAGAAAGTAAAAAGAAGCCGTAATATAGGAACATAACACTATTAAAAAAGAGAGTGAGAAAACTGATTTAAAAACTAAGCAAAGTAGAATTTTCAAAAACATGGACTATGGATTCCACCACCAGCATTGTATCAATGTATTGCAAAAACAATAAATATTTATTGAAAGAGAGAAAAAAAAACAATTTACAGGGTAAATGATATCTTAGACATAGTTATGCAAAAGCTCAAATCCAGGAAATTGATAGTATAAAACTTAGTTGTCTGATCTCAAAGAAATTAAGTCATAAGTTAAGTATAAAAAGATAAATAAAATCACAATTGTAAATCATCTATAGATTATAGAAGAAATCACAATGGAGATTACAAAACATCTAGAAATAAATAATAGCAAAATTCTCCATATCAAAATATGTGGGATGCATCTTAAAGAAGTACATAGAGTGAAATTTATAATCTTAGGCATATTTGTTTTTTAAAAAAAGAAAAGACGGGAAAAGGTGGAGCTATGTCACATAAAAAGCTGAAAAATAAGAGCAGAATTAATAAAATACAACCCAAAGGAAAAAGAATCAGTATTCTCAACAAAAACAAATGTTTTAAAAATATTAATTAAATATATAAATCTCTGTCAAGATTGTTCAAAGCAAAAATAAGGCCCTAATAATGTTAAAAATCAAAAAGAATATGCAGCTACGGATGGAGATATTTAAAATCATATGAAGATACCATAAATAATTACATGCCAATAAATTTGAAAAATTAGATGAAATTTCATCAAACGATTTTCCACAAGAATGCAAAGCATTTGAAAATAACATCTCAGTCTAATAGAAAAACCAAAGGACTTTGTAGACAAATGATTAAAACCAATGAGAGAGTTTAGCAGAGTTGCTGACCAGAAGATCAATACATAAAAAATCAAGAGCTTTTTTATAGGCCACCATTAATCACGTAGAATATGTAAAAGAACAAAACCATAATGTTTGCAATATCAATAAAATTTATAAGAAAGAAACCTGGGAATAAATATGACCCAGCTGGATTTCCTGCCATGACACACTGGGTTAAGAATCCGACTGCAGTGGCTCAGGTCACTGTGGAGTTGCAGTTCAATCCCTGGCCCAGCACAGTGAATTAAAGGGTCCAGTGGTGCCACGGCTGCAGTGTAGGTCACAGCTGAGGCTCAGATTCAATCCCTGGCCCAGAAACTTTCCATATGCTGCACATGCAGCTGTTAAAAAAATGTAAGTATATTTTTTTAAATTAAAGAAAAAAATATATATATAAAGAGACAAGTCGTCCAATACGTTTATGGAGGAAACGAGAAGCATTACTAAAGAACATAGAAAAAGATGTGGTCACATGAAACCCAAGAGTATAAAATACCAATTCCCACAAATGAAATTGCAAGTTTAAGGCAATTCTGATCTAAATTCCAGTAGGCTATCTCAACCCATTAGGACAATCAGTCTAAATTCATAAGAAAAGTAAAGATCCAAGAATAACCAAGAAAAGAATAAGTGGCAGCGGGAGGCGGAGTGGGAAGACCGAGGAGAAAGGATGGACGTGCTCCACTGGATCTGAAGTCTGATAACAAGTTACAGCCATTAAAACAATTTGAAGGTGGTACCGGACTCGAAAACAGATTGATGAACTAGATTAAAGAGTACAAAACGTACCAAGGCAGAAATGAGAATTTGGTGTATGATAAAAATCACTTTATAAATCAGTAGGAAAACGGTAGCCTCTGCAGTGTATAATGTTAGGGATAACTATGTCTAAGCTCGAAAAAAAAATGATTTTTAGCTCCCACCATACACAAAATGACAATTTCATATGTGTTAAAGACAATATGAAATTACAACTCTTCATAAACCCCTAATAGAAAATAGAGTCAAATATCCTTATGACCTGCAGGTAGGAAAGAATTTCTCACTAAAAATTACAGAAAGCATAATACGTGAGGGACAGGATGATCAATTTGATCCAACACGAACAAGTTTTTGTGCTATTAAAACATCATAAACAAAGCTTTAAAAGGCAAGCTTTCAACTGGGAGGAGATCTTTTCCATACATACAATAGAATCTTTAGTATTTAGAATGTACACATTCCTACCAATCAACACGAAAAAGAACACCCCACTAGAAAAAGGATTTAATGATATGAACAGGCAATTCATAGAAGAGGAAATTTAAATGGTCCCTAAATACATAAAATTTTCCTTAAACTCACTAGGAATTATTGAAATGCAAATTAGAATAATAATACAATACCACTTGCGATTGTCAAAAATGTTGAAGACTGACAAAATTAAGAACTTTGAAATATATACTGCTGATAGGAAAGTAACTTGGTAAAAAATCACTTTAGAGAGCAGTTAGTACTGGTAAAACTTAGATAAACTCTTGAGATGCAGCAACCCAGTTTCTAGACAAATTTTTTGCATATGTGTACCAAGAATGTTTACTACAGTGTATTCATCAGTTTAAAACCCTAAAATGATTTGAACAGCCACAAATAGAGAAATGGATGGATATTTGCGGTATCTCGATATATGAAACCACAACTAAATTACACGGATTTGATCTAGATGTTCTATCATGAATTCTTCTCATAAAAGAAAATGTTGAGTGAAAACAACGCAAGTGTGTATAAGGTCATGTGTCGTATGACAGTATTTATTTCAAATTTTTGAAAACCATAAACCTGCTATTCTATAGGGAATCTAGAGCTGATATAAAGTGAAAGTATTGAAACAGAATCAAATAGTACAGTCCAATTTCTTTCTTTCTTTCTTTCTTTTTGGGGGGGTGCGGCGAACCCACAGCATATGGAGGTTCCCAGGCTAGGGGCTGAATCAGAGCTGCAGCTCTGGCTTACACCACAGACACAGTAACACTGGATCCGAGCCATGTCTGCGAATTACACCATGGCTCCTGGCAACACTGGATCCTTAACCCACTGAGCGAGGCCAGGGATTGAATCCGCATCCTCATGGATACTAGTCGAGAATACTAGTCGGGTTTGTTTCCCTGAGCCACAACAGGAACCCCTCTAATGTCTTTTTAATGGTTGTGTCTGAAGAGCAAATCCCCAAGATGCTAGAACTGGGAAGTTTTCAGTTTTGTTTTATTCCTTTTCATATCCACACACCTACATTCTCACGAGAAGTAAGGATGTCTAAAAGTGAATTTTTCCATTTTTTTCTTTACTTTTGTTTTTTTAGGGTTTTGTTTGTTTGTTTGTTTGTTTGTTTGTTTGTTTGTTTGTTTTATGGCCACACCTTTGGCATATGGAAGTTCCCAGGCAAGGGTGATCTGTGACGGTGCCCGATCCTTAACCTACTGAGCAAGGCCAGGGATGAAACCCACATCTTCGCAAGCCCTGTGTCGGATTCTTAACAGCTGAACCACAGCAGAAACTCCTCCATTTGTATTCTTTAATTTTACAGTTAAAATTTAAAAATGGAATGTTATGGTTTTTACTGCACTTGTTTGACGGCTAAGTAAGTTTAAAAGTTTTAAAATATGCCAACAGCCACTTCTACTTCTAACAGAATTGCTTGTGAATAGTTTCAGCCTCTTTTCTATTACAGTTTTTTTAAACTCTATGATTATAAATTTTTTTCAAATTTAGTTATTGAAACCCTTTGGCTGTCATATAGATTGAAAGTATCTCATCTTTTCAATTCACTATTTGCCTTTTATTTTATCTATGGTATTTACTGACCCTTTGTAAATATTACATTCTCATGTAGTAAATTCTATCAAACTCTTGTTTTCAGAAAGACTGCAAAAAAAAAAAAACAAAAACAACAAAAAAAGAAAGACTTTGCTAAATAGTCATCTAAATTCTCATCTAATGTTTTCATGGCTTTATTTTAAAATTGAAATATCCATGACATGATAGGCACTCAATAAATATTTAGTATTGAATGGTAATTGGGTAGAATTAAGTTTGATATGTTATTAAGCATCTGTCTTCATTTTTTCTCAGCAACCAGTTAATTCAACACCAATCATTTTAAATAGCAACTTTTAAAATCACTAATTGTTCATATACACGCTTTCATATACAATTGGTTTCTGGGTCAGCCCTTCTGTTTCATTATTTGTCTTGTCATCATCTTGGTACCACACTTTTAATTATTGCAGCTTCATGGTTTATTTTAATACCTGGCTGAATAATTTCTCTCTCTTCCTCTTTCAATGGTTTTATTTATTTGTTTGCCTTTAGTCTTCTACTAATTTTTTTTTTTTTTTGTCTTTTTGCCATTTCTTGGGCCGCTTCCGCAGCATATGGAGGTTCCCAGGCTAGGGGTCTAATTGGAGCTATAGCCGCCGGGCTACGCCAGAGCCACAGCGACGCGGGATCCGAGCCACGTCTGCAACCTACACTACAGCTCACGGCAATGCCGGATCCTTAACCCCTGAGCAAGGGCAGGGATCGAACCCACAACCTCATGGTTCCTAGTCGGATTCGTTAACCACTGCGCCACGACAGGAACTCCTTCTACTAAATTTTAAATCAGTATGTTAAATCTCCAGAAACATCCTGGCAGGATTTAACTGGAATTGCATCTCATGTATTGATTAATTTGGGAAGTATCTTTGTCTGTACAACATGGTACCATCTCATCCAGGAATGTAGTATTGTTCTTTGTTTAGGCCTCCACTAAAGCTTGGCTGTTCTTTGTCAAAGAGATCCTGCACAAATGCATATTTATTCATATTTAATTATAACATATGAACTGTTTTTAATTATCTTTTCTAGATGAATATGGCTGAGTAAACTAAAGCTAGACCTCAGACTTGTTTTGTGATCAGATCCCTTACTGAACTTTCTATTAATTGAAATAGATTTTTCAAATTATGTTCTTGGGAGTTTCAGATTTATAAATGAGGAAAATAGTGGAACCTGCTTTTTCTCTCTGTCTTCCTCTATATTTACATATATCATCTATCTATCCATCCTCATTTCTTTATTTTGTTTTATTACGTTGGCAAACACATCTGGTGACTGTCTTTGTTTTCTCCCCTTTTTCAACAGAAGTGCCTCCACTATAGCCCCATTAAGTACAATACTGGCTATTCTAGAAAAAGTTATTTAATAAAATTATTGAATTTTACCAAATACGTTTCCTTGCATCTGTTGAGATGGCCATATGATTTAATCCTTGATCACTTGATGTTTTGTGGCATATTAATGTATTTACCAATATTAAATCTATTTTGCATTCCTGGGATAAAGCCCCAGGACTTTATTTGATTTATTTTTTAATATATTGCTGAAATTTAAAGTTTAGATGTTTTGTATATCTCATGAGTTATTAATGCAGGACATTTTAATTCCAAGATTTAATAAGGAAATAAATATATTTAACAAGCAAACATATTTTAAATTATACATTTGCCATTAAATTTTTTATTGTGATAAAGTACATATAATATAAAATTAACTATCTTAATCACTTTAAGTTTACAATTCAGAGGGGCTAAGTACATGTATCATGCTGTGGAGCCATCACCACCATCTATTGCGAAATTCTCTTCATCTTGTAAAGGTGAAAATCTGTATCCATTAAACAATAACTCCCTTGGAGTTCCCGTTGTGACTCAGCAGTAATGACCCCAAATGGTAACCATGAAGATGCAGATTCCATTCCTGGCCTCATTCAGTGAGTTAAGGATCTGGTATTGTCATGAGCTGTGGTGTAGGTCACAGGCACAGTTTAGATTCCCTGTTGCTGTGTCTGTGCTGTAGGCTGGCAGCTGGAGCTCTGATTTGACCTCTAGCCTGGAAACTTCCATATGCTGCAGGTTTGGCTCTAAAAAGCAACAAAAACCCGCAAAAAACAATAACTCCCTCTCTCCCCCAGCTTCTGGCAGCCACCATTCTACTTTTGGTCTCTATGACTTCATTATTCTAAGTAGCTCATATTAGTGCAATCATATAGTATTTGTTTTTTATAACTTGCGTATTTCTCTAAGCATAATGCCTTCACGGTTCATCCATGTTGAACCATGTATCAGAATTTCCTTCCTTTTTAATGTTGACTGATATTTCATTGTATATATACATATATGTATATACTATATGTACCATATTTTGTTCGCCATTCATTTATTGGTGGACATTTGAGTTGCTTCCACATTTTACTGTGTCACTGATAAATTGTTGACCCCACTCAGCATCCCCAAGAAAGAGATTTGATTTTATTTATATCTGGAACATTGAACTACCTGAAAAATGCAATCATGACCAAGTCAGAAGGCTGAATCCCAAATCTTATTCATAAGTACCTAAGGATACATCTGCTCCATATATCACAAGAACAGCTTGAGTGTGGAATGTTCACAGTCAGAATCCTGAGGTATGCATGGCCCCTTTTTTTCAGAATAAACTTGAGATTAATTTCTATTAAAAGATTAACAACTCAAATTTAATTAAATTCTATATTTTAAGTCTGTGAATAATATACTTTAAGAAATACTTAATGATTTTATTTTGTTGTTTTGGATTAGCTATTTAAAGACAAAAGACTCGAGGCTCCAATTAGCTGCTGCCAAAAATTAATTTAAGTAAACTAATTGACTACTTGCTGTAAGCTACGTAGAGTCTTGGTGTTTAAATAATTC
Organism: Sus scrofa; assembly: GCF_054392235.1. Classification (NCBI taxonomy): domain Eukaryota; kingdom Metazoa; phylum Chordata; class Mammalia; order Artiodactyla; family Suidae; genus Sus; species Sus scrofa. Next base: position 150,859,314 of record NC_139396.1, on the reverse strand, counting down.
AATTCCTTGCAAAGGCGGGTGTGAGCTTTCTACCCTCTTACAAAACAATGCTAAATCAGTTCATTACCACATATTCATCGAGCATTTATCCAGTTAAGCTCTGCCCTGGCATATGCTGTGCCCACAGCCCACATGATCATCTCACACACCTAACAGGTGCTCCCGAAATATTTGTTTTTGACCTGTGGAGGATACAAACTGAACTGAGACTCAGCTTTACCATCGAGGAGTGATATTGGGAAGACAAAACTTATGGGCATTACAAAAGGCTACATGTAATTAATACTCAAATGAATGACTCAGGCCATGAGTCCAGAAGGGAGAGAGGAAGAGTTCTATGGATGCAAAGTTCTGGCAGATTTTCCTGGAAAAGAAGCAAATCAATCCAGCTAAATGTCTTGGGCTTTGGAGGAAGGATAGGAGAAAAGAATGGGAAGAGAGGAAAATGAACACGTGGGGAGAGGAAATACATGGCATTTGATGCTTAGTACATACTTTCCTGTGCTGTTTACTTTTTTTTTTTTTTAATCTTTTTAGGGCCGCACCCACATCATGTGGAAGTTCCCTGGCTAGGGGGTGAAATCAGAGCTGCAGCTTCTGGCCTATGCCACAGCCAGAGCAACGCCAGATCCGAGACGTGTCTGGGACCTGCACTGTAGCTCATGGCAACATTGGATCCTTAATGCACTGAGTGGGGTCAGGGATCAAACCAGTGTCCTCATGGATACTAGTCGGGTTCATTACTACTGACCCACAACAGGAACTCCCTGTTTGCTGTTCTCTACATGCCTGACTTGAATCTCCAGCTGAGGGGAGGAATGTACGTAATGATGATGACGACCATGACAATTATGATGACAGTGATGGAGATAATGGTGATGATTGTGGTGACAATGATGATGCTGATGCTGATGATGCTGATGCTGATGCTGATGATGCTGATGCTGATGATGCTGATGCTGATGCTGGTCATGATGAAGACAGTTGGACCTACTGAGCTCTTACTGTGACATAGGACCCAACTGAGCACTTTGCATGCATTACCTCATCTAATGTTCACAACAGTTCTATGAGGAAACACATAAAAATAGGTTCAAACAGCTTAGGTAGACTACTCTGATCATATGATTTGAAAAACACAAAGCAGGAGTCCGAAAGCAGACCATCAGTTTCTAGGCTCAGGGTCTCACTGTTGAGTGGTTCTTCTTTGCACTTCCTAAAGCTGTTAACATAGGAGCTTAAACAAAACAGGTACCTGGTGGATTTTCATCTGCTGATTTCTGAGTCACCGAAGCCAAGGGACTTCGATGGAAAGCAATACAAAGGGAAAGAAAAGCCAGGGAAGACAAGGGGTCCCAGATTCTGGAGGATCCTGAGGGCAAAACTGAGGGATTCAAGAAACAAGGAACCTTCCGAGACTTTGAATGTAAACTTGGATGAAAGGCTGCCGTTTCAGCCTCAGCTTTGCCATTCAATTAATCACCCTAGAGTCTATGCCTCCAGAGAAAGGGAGGAGAATAAGAAATCTATTCTGCAAGAGTAATAATAAAAACAGCTCATCTTGTGGGTTGGGCCTTCTTTGTTTCCCAAGCATTTCACGGCAGTGCCCTGAGCAGTTACTTCTCCAACCTCTAACAGCCTGTTTGTTTTCCCAGAGCCAATTTCTTCAAAGAGGAAGAAACTCTCCTACTTTTTTGTTTCTCTTATGAAATCCTATCATCATCCTCGGAGGTTGTTTGTTTCCCCCCAATAATTCATAGGTTCGTGTCAATAGTTTGAATCACTTATTTACTTAACAGATATTCCCTGAGGGCCTACAATATGTCAGATACTGTTCTTGGTACCAGAGACACAAAACTAAACAAGAGTGGAGTCATCTCTGCTCTTACAGGGTTCCCAGTTTGGCTGGGAGGACAAGCATTAATCAAGGCATTAAAATACAGAGTGAAGCGTGTTCGGAAGAGGACATGCAAGGTCATTTTGATGGGGATGGAGTAGGCACAGGTAGTTGTGGAAGTCCCAGTAAGGGACCATACATAGATAAAGAGGGAAACTAAGGGGACCTTGGGAGATCATTGTAAATTAATAAACTGCTCCAAAAAAAGCCAGCAGAACAAAGCAGGCTTGCTTGCCTTGTGGAAGTGCAAGAATTGCCTCAGGTCATTGGGTGGGGGATGGGATGAGGCCTGCATTCAGATTCAGTCCAAGGGCAGGAGTTTGGGGACAGCCCTTCTGCTGATTTGAATACACACCTTGCCAGATACCAAGGAGGAGCTACTACTCCCAGAAAGGAAGAGGCGGTGTTTTCCTACCTCTACTCCCCTTGGTTGATAAAACTGTGTAGCCCACCAGCTCCTCCTTGGGATGGAGCCTCCTTGCTTGCCTGCTTGCTTCTCTTACAAGCACTTGGGTTTTCACACTGCACACATCTCATTGTTTGTATGATTCCCCCACCTTCCTATTGCAGGTACAAGAGATCTCCCCAGAAGCAGGGAGCAGGAAGATGGACCATTTGCCTAAGAATTCATTCTTACTAAAGGATTAACTATCTTAACAGTCTCCTCTCACAATCCCTAAAATTCTTATTCAAGAATTTATTGTCCAAGAAATGAGACTATTCTGTGCTTTCCTTTCAAAGGGTCCTCCACCGGCCAGAGACTTGGTGAGAACAAACTTCATACATTCCTGGTGTCTTTCCACCCATTGAGATCAAAGTCCTCAAGAGTCATTAGCTTGGGTTATCATGACCATTCAAAGTTTAGGTAAAAATTAATGAAGCATATATTTTGGTTCAAGGTAAGGAAGGGCTTTTCGAAGAGGAAATGAGCTGCCTCCAGGGCACCTGTTACTCACCTCTAAGCGTCAGCTCAAATGTCGCCTCCTAAGATGCCAGCCCTGAGTCCTCCTGGCAGACACCCTTATTCCAGCCCCACTGCCCAGCACTGTTCTCCTCCATGATAATGCTCACCTCCTCTTACTCTATCGTGTTACAAAAGATTGTCAACTCCTAGTTTTATCTATGCTTGTGGCCCATGTGTAGAAGGCACTCAAATATTGAATGGATGAGGGAATGAATGAATAATTCAAGAGGCTTTTAGAGGTTAGAAGATAACCTGGCTGTGACAAGAGGAGATTCAAGTTAAGTTAAGTTAAGGGCTTGGATTTTAAGACTTTTCAGATCCCTTCTATAAAAGGCAGCGCCCTCCTCAGCCTTGAACAACCTCCACTTTTTACCTGAAGCTCTCCATCCTCGTGATCATGGGCCAGTGCTTGGGGAAGCTCTTCTGACACTGCTGAGACTGAGCCTGAGCCTGAATCTTTCCACCTTGTGGACGCTGCTTGCACAGCTTTCACTTCATAATTAGTTTTCGTGTCCAACTTGGGTTTGGCCATCAAGATAAATCTTTTCCTTTCGCACAGGGGAAGCAGGGACACTGTTTCCACTCTTCTTTGCTCTGTTCCCTCCAGCCAAGTGTTCCTTTCCTCCAATACATACACCTAGTGTCAGCAGAGCCAACCCAGGTGAGGGTCCAGACCTCTTCCAAGCGTGGAGTTGGGGTACATGTCACATCCTAGAGCCTGAGAGTGACATCGGGATGGATGTTTTGTTGAGAATATGCTTGATTAGCCCTCAAGTCTTGTGCTTTTTCCTCTATGAATGTTCCCCTACAAGTATTATAGGAGAATCCAGCAGAAGTGCCTTGTGGCTTAATCAGGTATATTTGTTTCCTGTGGCTACTGGAACCAATTATTACAGACCGGGTGGTTTAAAATAAGGGAACTGTATCCTCTTACAGTTCAGGGGGCCAGAAGCCTGAAATTAAGGTGTTGGCTGGACCATGGTCCCTCTAGGCTCTAGGGGAAAGTCTGTTCCTGGGCTCTTGCGGCTTTTGGGGGCTCCAGGCTTTCCTTGGCGCTTGGCCTCATTACTCCAGTCTCAGTCTCTTGTGTGGATACATTTGATTGTATTTAAAGCCCACCCAGATAGTCTAGGACACATTCTTCCTCTCAAGATCCTCACCTTTTTTTTTTTTTTTTTTTTTTTTTGCTTTTCAGGGCCACGCTTGAGCATATGGAAGTTCCCAGGCTAGGGGTCAAATTGGAGCTGCAGCTGCTGGCCTACACCACAGCCACAGCCATAGGATCCGAGCTGTGTCTGTGACCTACACCACAGCTTGTGGCAACACTGGCTCCTTAACCCACTGAGGGAGGCCAGGGATCAAATCCACATCCTCATGGGTACCAGTCAGGTTTATAACCCCCTAAGCCACAACGGGAACTCCTAATCCTTAACATCTTATTTTTATTTTCCATATGAGGACCAGCCACTCATTTGCCATATAAGGTAATATTCGCAAGGTCCAGCAAGGAGGACACTGACAAATCCTTGGCATAGCCCATGACACTAGGTAAAACTTGCTTTGTCCTGTCTTTTTTGGCAGCTGTTACTGATATTGAAAGGGCCATTGTATACTGGAGTGGCAAGCCACTGAGACAGCAGGTGAAGAAGGCTGAGCCTAAAGAGGTTAAGTGATTTGCCAAAGGTCACCCAGTGGTAGAGCTGGAACCAGAGGGAGGCCTCCAGGAATCCAGCCCTGGGATTTTGAGTCCCATATCATGCCAAGATCCCAGTAGAAATATTATGGACATGCTTAGTTTTGTTTTTAAAACTTTTTAAATTAAATTATAATTGATGTACAATATTGCACCAATTTCTACTGTAGAGCAAAGTGACCCAGTCATACACAGAGAAACAATTTTTTCTCATATTATCTTCCATAAAAAATGAATCCTTATATTGAGTTTGTGTTGGTGACAGAGTGATCTTTTGAAAGGGAAGCCACTTGAGACAAATCAAGGCTGAAGCCATTTCATTTGATTGATTGATTGGGTTTTTGTTGTTGTTGTTGTTGTTGTTGCACCTGCAGCATACAGAAGTTCCCCAACCAGAGATCAAACCTTCGCCATAGCAGTGACAACGCCAGATCCTTAACCTGCTGAGACATGAGGGAACTCCTGAAGCCATTTCATTTATTACCATTCCTCTGTCACTGTTAAGGAATAAAAGGCAAATGGCTTGATATCTCACTCTGTGATAATTCAGAATGACATGAGCAAATTCCGTGGACGAATTTGCAGAAAGAACAGCGGTTTTTTTTTTGTTTTTGTTTTTGTTTTTTTCATAGAGCAGAGCACGGTGCAGGCTCTGGAAATAAACCTACATAGGCTTCAATTGCAGTTCTTCCACATCAGTGGTGGGTCTCCAGGCAGGGGATTAGCATCAAATGGAGAAAATACCCATCAGAGATTCAAATACAAAAATCCATAAAGCACCAAGCACAAGGACTGGCACATGGCACTCTTGATCTGCAATAATAGCATTATTATCATCCCTGTATTTGTACATTTTTAGGGAGGAGCTAGCACTTTCTAAGCAAATTAGGAATGCCTATCTGAAAACAGCAAGAAAAACATAAGACCAGATCTGAAAGAAGACAAGAAAAACATGGGGAACTACTTGGAAACTTACTTTAACACATTATGTCTTTTAATCGAAATTACAGAAATTTGGCTATTTTTGGAACTAAAATTATTTTCAAACTTCACAGGTCTTGAGTATTCTTGGACCATATTTTATTCTCCCCAAACATGCAATATGCTTACTTGTGTCAACAAAACTTCTCCAAACACTTAGCATGTGCAAAGAATTATGCTGGGATTTACAAGTGCCAATTTTAAAATTATTTGAAGGGCAAAGAGCTATTTGACCAAATAAGTGAGAGTTCTAAGTGTACCTAGACATTTAAGGACAGAACAACTTTAACCACACTGTGGAGTACAAGATTTCCATAGAAGTCATCGTTTCTGCTTTTGCCTGCAATGGAATAAGGCAAGAATCACTGTATTTAATAATACAGTCACAGGATTAGAAGCTTAGACTAAAGTTGTATAACTTAATATAGTAGAAACACAATATTTTGGGGGAGGGTTGTTTTTTGCTGTTGTTTTGTTTTGCTTTTTATGGCTGCACCTGCAGCATATGGAAGTTCTCAGTCTAGGGGTCAAATCAGAGCTACAGCTGCTGGCCTGCACCACAGCTACATGGGATCTGAGCTGCATCTGCAAGGTACACCGTAGCTCAGGGCAATGCCAGATCCTTAACCTGCTGTAAGGGACCACAGATCAAATCTGCATCCTCATGGATAACAGTCTGGTTCGTTTCTGCTGAGTCACAACTGGAACTCCTGATTTTCAAAATAAAGTATGGAAATCAAAACAGAATAAACCTGGAAATAATTGAATTTATTTCAAAAGAAGCCATATGAAGCAGCAAAGTGCACAGGTCTGAAGTCAGACAGCTGAGTTTGAATCCTAGCTCTGACCCACACTGTTGAGACTGAGGAAACAGTACTTCTCTTTGCTGAGACTCAATTTCCTCATCTGTAAAATGAGGATATGAATATGCTTCATAGAAGTGCTGCGAAGAGAAAAGTAATGCTGAGGATTAGGCTTAGGGGAGTATCTGGTACACAGTAAGCACTCAATAAATGCTGTCCATCTATGCAAAGAATCGGTAACAGTTAACTTCATTAAAAGAAGCATCGGAGTACTATTTATGTCTAAATTTTCAAAAACATTTCTCCTTGTCATTTGTATTTTATTTGTATTAGTCAAGGTATATTGTTGCCAACTAGAAATACTTGTTTCATTGTTAATTTGCTGCATTCACATATTCATTTTGGATTTTAACAGAAGCTTATTTACCTATGCACACACACAACCTATCCTCACACATTTGTGTGGTGTTTCCTCCGAGCTCTTTGAGTAAGAAAGCATATTCGTCTAAATGTTAGGGCTAACACAGGAGTTGCTATTGTGGCTCAGAACCCAACAAGTCTCCATGAGGAGGCTGGTTTGATCCCTGGCCTTGCTCAGTAGTGGGTTAAGAATCTGGTAAAGCTGTGGCATAGGTCAACCCCTAGCCTGGGAAATTTCATGTTTCAGGTGTGGCCTTAAAAAGAAACAAACAAAAAAATGAAAAAATAAAATAAAACAGTCCTACACAGCTCCCCTCCGACAGCCTTCCCTTTTATACCCCAAAAGGAACCAAGCTGCATTTTTGCTCACTGTAAGCCCTAGTAAGGAGTTCAGAATTTCCTTTGAGGAAAAAAATGTTCTTTTCTTTACATAGTTTGAATTTTATGGAGGACAGCCCACATGTTCAATACAATAGCTTTAGCTTTTTTTTTTTTTTCCTGGTAGAATCTACATTCCATAGGGTGAGCTAATCCATACTTTCCCATGGTCCTTGAACAGAAATAGAACAGCTAAATCAACAAATCTCATTCTGACACATTCATTATAGCTACCCTGACATGAAAGTGTATGCTATAGTCATTCCAAAGGAAAAACCCAATGGACAGCTCCATCCATTCCTCTTTCATAATTGGTATTAACAAGAATTAGTGGCTTGTTTGTAATTGGGGGAAGAACGAAAGGGAGAAATGAGCACTCTTGGGTAATAATGTAACGAGAATTTTTTTTTTTTTTTAATTTACCCCAGGGCCTTTGCTCTGGAAAAGGGAAAAATAAGTTTCTGACTGCCTTCATTCTATCACAAAGGTTAATGTACTGACCAAAACTTCTGCCTAAGAAAACAAACTGGAGCAAATTAAAGGGGAAAACCAAGTTGCAAAGCTCCTGTTAACGTTTTGCCTTGCTAAGGGTGTAGAACCGTGTGCATAAGACAATACTTTGATAGGCTTTCTTGGATGAGGAAAAGTTTGAAAGGAGATGGTTAGTGCAAAAGGCCCAGACTATATTAGGTAATAAAGTTGTCAACCATCTCCACCAAGACCAGGAGAAGATCCTCAGCAGTAGACAGGAAAGAAGCTTTGGTGGAGGGATTTCTCTGATGAGGAAAGAGTGGGAGCACGCCCTGGCCCCATGGCAGCCTGTGGAGCAGACCCCAAGGAGGTCTGGTCAGTAAGACATCTCTAGTGACAGGGTTGGCCAAGAGTCTTTAAGAACAGGCAACGACTCCTGTTTAACTTGGAACAGTTTCTTGTCCTTCACGAGATTGTCCTCTTCTCTAATATTCGCAACTTTCTGTGAACATCTGTATCACACAGAAAACTTGAGTCTGTGGTGCTTTGGAGAATAAAGGAGAGAAGACAGTGACCACACAGGAGACAAAGCGGATGCAGGGAGCACAGGAGGCAAGAGGGGAATTCAATGGGAGCAGGAATCTGGAGGGGAAATGTAGCAGAGGGCATGCAGCCGTACTGTTGCAGGACTTAACCTGCAGGGAGGCAGGACACCGAGGTCTTTGTGCCAGGATGCAGCGTTTATTCGCGCCGGCACTGGCTCGGGGGGATTCATACCCAAAGGCTGAGCCCCAATGCTGCGGGGCGCTGTCTTATATACCCTCCGTTATTTTTTTTCTATTACACTTTGGTCCCTTTGTCCCCCTTATAAGGCAACATAAATTCTGTGATTTCTGAGTGGACAGTTCGAGATACGCTTGCGCCCATGGATTCGGGTTATGTTATAGTGTTACAGCACTGCGCCTGCGCGAACAGGCGCTGATGTTGCATGTTGCCCTCCCTTTGTTCTGGAAGGGCCCTTCCCCACTACAGTAGGGTATGTGCGATAAATATATTCTGAATGAATGAATGCATGCATGAATGAAAATATTGGGATAGGAATGCCTGACTTCCAAGAGCCTGAAGTATTAGGGATGTATTGAGTGATTGTATTTGGATATTAATTTTTAAAATGCTCCCAAAAGCTTGTAGGAGTTGGGGACATCCAGACCTAGATATTGGAAGATCGATGTGAATAAGATGCTTTAAAGTTGAGGATGAGGGAGTTCCCGTCGTGGCGCAGTGGTTAACGAATCCGACTAGGAACCATGAGGTTGCGGGTTCGGTCCCTGCCCTTGCTCAGTGGGTTAAGGATCCGGCGTTGCTGTGAGCTGTGGTGTAGGTTGCAGACGCGGCTCGGATCCCGCGTTGCTGTGGCTCTGGCGTAGGCCGGTGGCTACAGCTCCAATTCAACCCCTAGCCTGGGAACCTCCATATGCCGCGGGAGCGGCCCAAGAAATAGCAACAATAACAAAAAGACAAAAAAAAAAGACAAAAAAAAAAAAAAAAAGTTGAGGATGAGAAAGAGGAAAAGTGGAGGGGTGCAAGTTCTAGAGAACTGCGTTTTGTATTTCTGCATCTTGTATATTTCTGGGAGGGGAGGTATGGACCAATTTTCTTAGATAGTTCTTTAAATTCTCAATCACATTTGAAATGGAGAGGCCCAGTTCCATTAGTGAGAACAGATACTTTGTGATCGTTTGTTTCAAACAAAAGACTTTATGACAAAAAAGGTATCATGTGACACCTATGGTGAGGTAGACAGGAGTCAGAAAATCTCACAGTCTGGGACTCTTGGGAATTGGGCTGGGCATCTGTTTAAAATTATGAGGGCATTCCGCTAAACTAGTCAAGGGGAGAGAACATGGGAAAAACAGCTGATTTGCCAGTCCAGCTTCTTGATGATGACAGAGTATATGAAGCTGCCTTTTTTTGTTCTATGTCCTGGAACTGGGGTATTTGGCCAACCTCAGACCAGTGACTTGAGAAAATGATGGCATTGTGTTCCCTGTTGAGATGAACACAATCTTACCAAAGCAGCAAACATTGTGCTCTCCACTAACATCTCCTCAAAATGAAACATACGAAGGGTAAAAGGAATTAATACCTGAACAGTATTTATTGTTAAATCCCTAGATTTGAGCAATGCATTTGTTTATTTTTTAATTATTATTATTATTAAAGTATAGTCAACTTATAATATTTCATCAAATTCTGTTGTACAGCAAAGAAACTCAATCCCACACATTTCCCTGTGCTCTACTGTAGGGTCCCCTTGCCCATCCACTCCAAATAGAGCAGTTTTTACTAATCATAACATTTTTTCTTTAACACAAGCCCTGTATCAGACTCAGTCCATCCAAAACAGAAGCTCAGAGGAAAGAAAACAAGACTTCCCTTAGTTCCATGGTTCTCAATGAGGGGTCGTTTTGTCTACAGGGGACACTTGGCAATGTCTAAACACATTTTCAGTTGTTACGACTTGCAGGGTGGGAACGGGGGCGTGTTGCTACTGGCATCTAGTGGGTGGAAGCCAGGGACACTGCTAAACTTCCACCATGTACAGGACTGTCCCCTACAACAAAGAAACCTCCAGCCCCAAAGGTGAATAACGCTGAGGTTGAGAAGGCCTGTCTTAGCACTAAAGATGTGAGGTGCTTTCAAACTCTCATAATTAACAGCAAACTCTTCCTGAAACTCGATGTGTGCCCAGCGTGTCCTGGGGATTGTGAGTTCAGAGTTCTGCTCTGGAGGATCTCACAGTCCAGAAGGAGAAACTGGTAAAAACTGAACCAAACACAGCAAAGACAGTGTATTAGCAAAGGTGCATGTGATGGATTTTGGCAACATAGGAGACGGTAATTGACAATGAGACGTAGTGACGTGCTGCCAGGAATTGAATTGTTAGCCTTCTTTCATTTATTCATTTAACAACAAAATTCATTAATGCTTGGCCAGGATGGGCCCAGCTTTGTCCTAACTGGAGATCATATTGTTCCATGAGTCCTTGATTGGAGATTTTCTTTTAAAAACAAAATTAAAAAGATGCTATTGCAAATACAAAATATACATTGAAAATGTGTATCGATTCGTGGCAATTCTTCACAAGTAACTGATTTTACTTTGTGGGTTGTACCTAAGCATTTGCCTTCCAAGCCTTTTGTTCTTAGTATTTTATACTTTTTTTCTTTGTTTTTGTTTACTGATTTATCTCTTTGTTCAATAGCAAAGTTTTTTTTTTTTCACTAAAATTTTTTCCTTCATTGAGAGAGGGGTCAGTTTCCAAACACTAGGATGCTCGTTTGTAAATGAGTTTTGTATTGCCTTGTGAAAGCCTCTACATTGTTATGCATTTTTGGCGTAATGTTACATGTCTGTTGATAGACACTCAAAAGTTCTATGGGAAATGTGGGTTCAGCTCTGTGCCTTTTGAGGTCCACAACCTCTTTCTCCTCCAAGGGAGTGTGTTTTAAAATAAGAAACTCGAAGTTCCCTTCATGGCTAGGCGATTAATGAACCTGACTAAGAGCCATGAGGATGCAGGTTTGATCCCTGGCCTTGCTCAGTGGGTTAAGGATCTAGCTTTGCCATGAGCTGTGGTGTAGGTTGCAGACACAGCTTGGATTCCTTGTTGCTGTGGCTGTGGCCATAGGCTGGCAGCGGTAGGTAGCTCCGATTCGACCCCTAGCCTGGGAAACTCCATATGCCGCAAGTGCAGCCCTAAAATAGCAATAAAAAATAAATAAATAAATAAATAAAATTAAATAAATAAAATAAGAAACTCTTAGAGCATGTCACCTTCATCTGTCAGATAGAAGACGCTATCAATAATGTCACTAACACATTTTAACCAATGGGATATATGGATTGATTGGAAATTTTTGAAGGTACATGAAGCCAAGCCTTTGAAAATGCATTTGATTGGAAATTCTTCTCTATGCAGATGTGAGGTGGTTTGCCTTGGGCACAAGTAGTGATATCTGAGACTGATTTCCTGACCTGCCAGGTTTCTTGCATTTGCCTCATTGACTGCCCAGGGTGGGGGCAAAAGATGGGGGAATGTTCATGTGATAGGTTTAAAGTTCTGTTCCCACCTTTGCCCCACTTCAGAGCAGTTGTTTCTTACCTGTGTACCTACAATCGAGTACATCAGAGGATCCATTTTTTAAGTTTAAACATCATTGGTGTAAGGAATTCATATTGCCATAGTGGGAACCAAGAAATGACACTTATGTGAATTAAGGCAACATGGTAGAGAAGGAAGAATATTAAGCAGGCAGACAGGAAGCTCACATTCTCATTTAACTCTGTTCTTGACACACTGAGTGATCCTGGACAGAGCACTTCCTCTCCCCAGCAAAAGACAATGATTACTCTAAATCATCTCTGAGGGAGCTCTCAGCGATAAGAAACTATTGGGTAATTACAGGATAATAGTGATGAAATAGGTGGAGGAAGGGTTTGATGGCCCCCACGACAAGAGTAAATAAAATTCGGGGAGTCCTTTTCTAAGAGAATGCGTGCTTCAAATGTGAATCCATAGGAGGTTGGTATGCAATGAGTTCAGGCTTCCCAGTGTTCTGAGTTCAAGATCTGAGAAGCATCCTTGGATCTTTCCTTGATCTCACTAGACATGCAAGTGAGAAGGAATTTATTGCTCCCAAGGTCATGTGTAAATAAATACTGAATAGAAAGGGAACATGTTTATAAGAGAACCCTGCATTTAACCTCTGAAGTAAACAGCTCAATAGGTTCATCAACGTATCCAGCATAATACCAGCTGGTCCACATAACCTTTTTTACTGGTGATCTGGCCTCCCCAGGAGGAGCCATAACTGAACAGCAGGCAAGGGGAGCCTTATTCCCCCTTGCCTTTTTCTTAGCAGGTAGCATGAGCATTTTAAGTCACTGGACTTTGCTTCCAGCTACATTGACTTCAGCTCATCTGATGAGCAGGTTTCTGATGACAAGAACTATAACCCCTTTCATTCATCATTCCATCATCAAAGATTTATTGAACCCTTGCTCTGTGCTCTAGAGGTTAGATACCCTCTTGTTCCTGCTGCCACCTCTAACACAATGACCCCAGTCCTTCCTGTAATCTGCTTTGTCCAGAAGCATTCCATTTTCTGAAGCTACAAGTTCCTAAACCTTAGCATTGCAATTTTCCCAACACTTCACCCCTTTTGGGGTTTTATAACTCCATGAAGTCATATCTCCCCCCGGGCTATTGGAACAGTTCAGTTGAGCCTGAAACCTACTACGAAGGAAGAAATGAGAAAAAAAGTGTGTGTGTGTGTGTGGGGGGGAATTAATGGTAAAAGCTATGAGCATGGCGCCACCCCCACAGGTCCCACAGGTCCCACAGGTTCTGTGATATCTTTACAAGCTTGGTTAGTGAGGCATGTGTCCCCAGGGAGGAGCTGGGATGTCCAGTTTCTCCAAAGGACCCACCGGGCCAAACTTCCTGGAGAAAAATGCACTCTCCGTAAAACACATTTTGAGTCACACCAAAGTGCACAGTGACCCTTCGCTTTCTTCTTCTGAACAAATTGTTTAAAGACCAAGATGTGTTGAGAAGATACCAGGCACTGGAGAATTCGCAGCAGGTGCTGTTTATAGAGCCACTGGGCTCTGCAGAGTTCCCTCTGCCCGGGGAAAGCCATTAATCTTCTCCAGCAAAAGAAAAAAGAAGTAATAAACTTAATAATGATTTAGAGAAAGCATGGAGGCTAATACTAAGGTGGATCTAAGCCAAGAGATTAGTTTCTCCCTATGGAAAACAACATGCACACACACACACACACACACGTGCACACACAAGAACACTCAAAAATGCAGTCCAGCCTTGTTCCCTCCTCCCTAAACCCACCACGGCAGTTCAGTCTCTCAAAAGAAACAGTTAAATGGCTTTTCTTTTTCAGAGGCTGACAGACATAAGTCTCCAAATCTCACACAGCTACAAAGAGCACTCTCTGGAAGCCCTGCACTTAAAACAGAAAAGCAACGCCTTCAAAATTTGTTAAATCCTACTGCGCCTCATAAATGGAATCGAAGAGAATTAACTCTGCGTTAATTATCTTTATCAATCCAAAAATGCCAAGACATTGTTTTAAGCATTTCTACTTTAGCATCATTTAACTCACACTCCAGGGCAAAGACCACAAGAAGCTTGAGAAAAAAAAAATAATAAGTTGCTGTTTTCACCCTTAAAAGAGGTTTCGGCCAGGTGGATATTTGAACATTAAAACTCCTATTCCAAAAAGGGTCTTTTGTATTCAGAAATTCTCCCTTTTTCAGCAAATCCTCATTTCACCGAAAACGGAAATTATGACGAGCCAGATACACAAAGAGATCCCTTTTTTTTCCCCCCAGAAAAGATGCATAAAAATCAATATGTTTGCAAAGGAAGTGCCTGTCCTCATGTGAGTCTTAAAAGCTCTCAGAGAGCGCCAGTTAGCGGGAAGTATTTTCATTACAAACAATTCTGCCTTTTTAAATGGTAAGTATCCTTTATTCCTGGACACCCACCAGAGACAATAGAAAGAAAGAAAGACCTGGGCATCCAGGCAGAAAACAGGCCTTGTCACGCAGCCAAAATGAATTTAGAATTCTTGTGCCATACAATGTTAAGGCAGGAGTGTTGAGCAGAAATGTGTAATGAACTCCAAGTGGCTGCCTTTCAGATCTCAAGAGCTGAAACTGACTTGACGCCGGGACCTGGCCTCCCTTGCTCAAGTATTCAAGTGGCTCTGGCACCCGAGAATAACAATGAGAAAGGCACAAAGACCACCACTTCAGCGTGGTATTCCGGGTGGAGACAGGCCACACGTGCAGGGGCAACAGATCCCCGAGACACCGGGTGGGCAGCAATTGTTCCAATTTGGTACAGCCGAGGGCAAAACTCAGGGATGGGTGGGCGGCCGTTGGCTAAGTTGACGTCATTTGGGGGAAGCTCTTTGAAGGCAGAAACAACAGGTACTTCACATTCATATCACATAGGAAGAGTCTTTGCCAGGATTTTGTTAAATAAAATGTCTCTTATTAGACATGAGACTGTCATTATGTTGACTTGTGAGTGATGTGAAAAACATCATCTCATAATTTATCTGTGTTAATAATGCCTCTTGTCACAATGATTGTTCATCACAGCAAATCTGATAAAGTAGATACGGCAGATATTATCATCCTCGTTCTGCCCAGGAAACTGGAGCCAGGAGAAGTGATTGCTCCATATGAAGGGGATGGTAATGAAACCTATGCTGGAACCTGGGTCTCTTGCTGTCTAATTTTTTTTTTTTGTCTTTTTGCTATTTCTTGGGCCGCTCCCGCGGCATATGGAGGTTCCCAGGCTAGGGGTCCAATTGGAGCTGTAGCCACCGGCCTACGCCAGAGCCACAGCAACGCGGGATCCGAGTCGCGTCTGCAACCTACACCACTCTTGCTGTCTATTTTACCAATCATTCTGCCATAGCAAATACATGTGATACACAAAGTCTCTGAATGACTCGAAAAAGCCTCTAAATGCAGTTAAGTTGTCATTGGGTCAACTGGTTGGAATAAAGGCAATAATCACTGTAGTCTAACCTGTAAAAAGGGACAACTAGTTTTCCTCATTTTGTGGCCATAAACCACATCCCTGACTTCATCTACCTCCTTCACAGACATATACCCGGGATCAAAACTATTTGAAATAAGACAAGAAGATAGACCAATGGCGATGTCTTATCACAAATGGGGGAAAGAAAACAAAATAATTTTGAATTACTTGTAAGTCAATGATGAATTCTCCTAATAAAAGATATTACATCATCATGGGTTGCAAGAATACAACTAATTTTGAATTTTTCCGCCCATATGGGACAATGAAAACCACATCAGTATTGTAGCCCCCACCTCCTGCCCCCAGACTTTGCACTTACATTCTCCGCATTATGATTGCTCTGGTATGTTGCACTTACCACAACCCAACGGATGGAATTCAGATAAGGCAGAATTGCCTTTGTTTCTAGACCTCTCTCCTCAGAAAAGTTTCAGCAATTACAAGGACCTGTGAGCCAGTTCCACAGGTGACATTATAGGGAGGCTCCATCTATGTCCAGTCCACAGTGCCACTGGCATGCCATTAGATTTTTCTCTGGTGGTTCCTTTATTTTCTGTGTAATGCCTGATGCCTCTAATTTGCATTTCCCCCCTCTTGAAAATGCCCTTTTAAAAACTTGCTGACGACATAGAAACAGTCTAGAAACTCATGAACAAAGATAAGAAGCATTCGCATTTTCATTTCCTCTAATACAAGATCTGTTTCAGAACACTCTTTTTCAAGACTATTAACAAAGCATACCCAGCCTCCCACATGTGAGTTTTGTTTTGTTGGAGTTGGTTTGGTTGGCTCCTTCATCATAAACATATAAGCAATATGCATTTTTACCTCCTCAGGTTTGTATGATGTAGGATTCTGTCAGAGGGAGAGAGGGAGAGTGGAGAGAACTAAAAAGGTGACATATGCTAATATGACAATTACATGAAATTGCAGAGTATCTCTATTCTAGAAGAAAACACCAATGATGGGTCCAAATTGCGACATAATGAATGAAACCCTGAAAGCCCATTTTCCAAATGTCCCATCTCTTTCTCGATCACAGAACTAAAGACAGTGAGCAGATAGCCTCTATAATCTTTAGCCCTTATTTTTTTTTTTTGAGCAGTGAAATGAGTCTGCATGATATTATGATGGACACATGTCATTATGCATTTCTCCAAAACCACAGGACACCCAACACCAAGCGTGAACCCTGGTATAGACTGTAGACTTTAGCTAATGATAAAGTATCAATATTGGCTCCTTAGTTATAACAAATGTATCTGACTAATGCAAGATATTTATGAAGGGGAAACTGTGTCTGTGGGGAGGTTATGGGAACTTGACCTCTGGATATTATATCAACAAGATTTTATGATAATATCTAATGAATAATGCTTTGCATCAAAGTTTTCTCATTTATTTTTTAAGTGCTTCCATCATTGATTACAGAAAAAAGAAAAGAAGTAGCTTTCATATTCACTCTTCCAATAGTTACCTCTTACATATAGAAGGGTCACCAGGCAGTGCATGAATATGTTATGATTCATACAACAAGAACAACACTAAGAGGATTTCTACCTGAAGGGGAAAAAAAGCTGAGACTTTGAGTTTCCTGTTAAAAGAATAGCTGAAACCTATGACAATTATTTGTTGAATTTCACAGTTTTTACCATTTCCACATACACATATCAACATTTGTTCTAGGTGAAAATAAGCAAAAACAGCAAAATTACACTTGGCCATCCAATGCTGTAGTTAGATTCGTTCCACAGAAAGATTTTTTAAATAAGATCAGTGAATAATTATTACAAAATAAATTTCTATGCTGAAGATAGCTTGATTTTCTTTTTTCTCTCTTTTCTTTTCTTTTCTTTTCTTTTCCTTTCCTTTTCTTTCCTTTCCTTTCCTTTCCTTTCTCTTCTCTTTTCTTTCTTTCTTTCTCATTTGTTTTGTTTTGTTTTTTTGTTTTGTTTTGTTTTTTTTGCTCTTTAGCATCACACCAGCAGCATATGAAAGTTCCCAGGCTAGGGGTCAAATAGGAGCTGCAGCTGTCAGCCTACGCCACAGCCACAGCAATGTGGGATGTGAGCTGCATCTATGACCTACACCACGGCTCATGGCAACACCGGATCCTTAACCCACTGGGTGAGCCCAGGGATCAAAATCAGTTCCTCCTGGATACTCCTCAGGTTCATAAGCAGCTGAGCCACAATAGGAACTCCTTAGCCTGTTTTTTCCTAAAATAGGGAAAAGTTCATGGTCTAGATGGTTTTTAAAGAGATGGCTTTTAAATGCTTGTTTCTGGGCTGCCACTAAGACTTTAACAGAAAGAAGACGAATGCCCCTCACAAAAGAGCAGCCACCTTCAATAGACTGTAAGAGGCTACTGGTCTACCCGCACCAATTAAACCTTGAGATCACACTGAGGAAGCAAAGTCTGTGATGCAAGGTGGCTACTGAGTAGGTAAGAACTAGTTCACCTGGCAAGGAAGTCCAAGTGGATCCACATGTCCCGCTTTGCTTTCCCAGCTGTAGTCCCAACCGGAAGAACAGGACTGGTGGCACTAGCTCGACTACACCAGCGTTCTTTACTATATGACCCCAAGCAGGTGGGCAAGTGCTTATTTGGGGCTGATTAATCCATAATCCAAATAGGTCAAATCACAAAATTAAAATACAGAGTTCAATCAAATCCCTTAACGGAAGGAATGCCCTAACTGCTACCTGCCCCACACAGGATATGAAAAGCATGTGGAGGGCTACTCCCCCACTAACTCAGTGGAGGTGATTAGCAAGTCATTTTACACCAAAGCTTGAAAGGCTCCCTACCCCAATCCTTAAGAAAATTCTAGCTCATCAAGTGTTCCCTCCTATTGCCAATTATGGCTGCCATGCCAGCAAACTGCTGGGATTTACTTTGCTGAGACTCGTAGGACAGATATATCCAAATTCACGCACTGCTTCCCAGGGGAACAGTCATTTATAATACGGCAGCAGTCTTGGGCCCCACCTGACCCTCACCAGTGCCAGATTTGGGAAGACAGGACTGCTCCTGCAAGTGGTACCCAGTTCAGTGAGAGCAGAGAGTGACAACACTCATCTTTCATTAGGGCCACCTGGAATTTCACGGCAGCCACCCGACACGGTGTGATCACTATGGCATCTCTGAAGCCAGAACCCCAGGGGAAGGCTGCTGTGCCATCCTGTCCAAAGCTCTTAGCTGCGATGGCCACTGCCCTGGCAGAGGTCTCCGTGCCTCGTGTTCTGGAAGCTGTCTCCTCCGGCCAGAACACAAGCAACTGCTCTGCTCCCAGACAGCTTTCAAAGGATGGGAGTTAGATTCTGCACCTTCCTCAGAATGGATTTATTTCTGTCCTAATGATTCTTTCATGACTCTATTAGTTGAGAGGTTATCACAGTTACTGTGATTACTGAGAATAATCAGAATTATTATTAATCAGGCTATAGAAAGCCCAAGTAAATATTCTATCTAGGCTTTCTACAGCCTGCTCTGAACAATATTGTTCCCTTGCACACATCCTTTAGCTTTCTCAGCAACATCATGTAAGATTTTTTTTTTTTTTTTTGCTATGACCAGCATGTGGAAGTTTCCTAGCTAGAGATCATGCCATAGCAGTGACCTGAACCACAGCAGTGACAATGCTGGATCCTTAACTGCAAAGCCACCAGGGAACTCCAAGATGTTTTTAAAAAAATGTTTGTGTGTCATGACCACATTCTAATGGGGCAAGTCAGATTCTTGGTTACTTCTGTCCCTTTGCAGGTGTTTTGAATGAGAACTCAGAGCTAATCCTAAGTCTTAGCCGAATAAAGTATTACCAGATAACCCTATCCCCAGGATGGAGCACCATACTTGTTTTCCTGGTCATAGAGAGGTCATTCACTTCAGTGTTTTTCTTAAATAAGTATATATGATCATTTTCTAATTTCCAGGGCATATGGAAAACTCCAAGGACATTCCAAGAAATGTTATTGTTTTTGCTTCCAGAGAAGGAAACTGAGGACCTTGTTGAAGGAAGCACAGCCCATCCCTGGTTAAGTTCATGTGAAAATCCAGCGGTCTGCTTGTTAAAACCCAGCTGAATGTGAGTGCATCCTCATTGTGACAAGAACAGAGCCCAGCACCAGATCCATCTGGCCCCAAAGGAAGGGCTTCATGGTCTGATGAGCATTTCCATGCAATCCTCATAGAAAAATTCGGGTTGTACAAGGCAGAGTCTGCCGCAGGAATATTTTCCATGGTTGGATTGATTTTTTTATTTGGTGTTTTTCATTTTCACCACTTTCTTAACTCAGTTGCTTTCAGTGTCTTTTGAAGTTAAGGAACTTTTACAGTTAGACAATTGGAGATGATAAAAAAAGAAATCAGAAATAGTAGATCTTAAAAGTTCTCACCATAGGAAAAAATTGTAACTATGTGTAGTGATGGGTATTAACTAAACTTATTGTGGTGATTATCTTATTTTATACATATATATATATCAAAGCATTATGTTGCATATCTCAAATTAATACATTATTTATAATAATAATAAATATCTTGGAATTTCGGCTGTGGCCCAGTGGGTTAAGAATCCTATTGCAGCAGCTTGGGTCACTGTGGAGGCATGGGTTCAGTTTCCTAGGCCAGTGCATTGGGTTAAGGATTCAGCTTTGCCACAACTGATAGGCACACCCGTGGCTCAGATTGAATCCCTGGCCTGGGAACTTCCACATACCTAATAATAATAATAATAATAATAATAAGTGCCGCCATAATAAAAATCAGGAATAAACTAAGGAAGTCCAAAATTTGCAGGCCTCTAAATTTAAATTTTTTATTTATGTATATATATATATATATATATATATATAAAAAACAAGTCGGTAATGGGAGTGTTTCTTTTTTTCTATTACAAAAATGTTTTAGCTTAGCAACTGAAACATCAACACGAATGAATACACTTAGCACAGTGTCTGGCACTTTTAGACCCTCAGGAAATAGTTTTTTATGAATCTCAGCATATTTGGCGTATAGGATCTTGGTAAACCTGTATGATATTTGTCAGCAATGTCAAGGGCACAGCTCTCATGCTCTGTGTAGAACTGGAGAGGCTCTGGCTGGTGCCCCTCACTCCCAACTTCATACCATGCTCTTCTCTCAACCCTACCCAACAAGTCTGCTGGTGCTATTTGTAAGTTTGCCGAAAAAAGTATCATATTTAAGAAAATTGAGCCATAACATACATTATAGAAATATACAATATTTTATAGAATATATAACAATAATATAAAAATGAAACCCATGTTGCAAAAGTGAAAAAAACAAACAAACAAAACTTGCACTAACTTTAGAGCTGGATTAAAAGCTGCTCTTAAAGCTACACTCTAGCCATCCTACCTTTCTGAGCCACTTTGGGTATCACAGATGTTTCATGCTCATTGGCCTTTAAGGGCACTTAGTTATTTTGGCCATGGGAACCGTGCAGGCCCAGGACAAGGATTCACCAGAAGGGAGGGTAAGATTTTTCTGGCCAGAGGAGTTTTGCTCAAAATGGTAACTCCTTTGAGATCCATAGATTGGATATTTACAAATTATTTAATGATTTGCTCATGACGTGCTTAAAGGGGAACCAGGAAGGCCCTCAATGGCCAAATATATTAAGACCGAGTTTCATAGGAAGAAACAAATTCTTGTTTTTATTTGCCTCTCATCAATCAACAAATCAGCAGCATTGACTGATAATAGATTTTGTTTTGTGTTATTGCTCAGGTTTAACTGCATTCGTCTTCAGACAGAAAACATGTCAGTAAAAACTCAAGTAGGTTCCCAGCATAGCTACTCAAAGGGGATTCTAGGGGGGGTCTTTTCAAATGACCCTCCTTCAAACACTCATCTTTTATTGAGGTCTGAGTGTTTGCCCAGCACACAAAGTAGCTCCTTGAATTGAAAGTCTGTAACTGTTTTCCTGACGGAACAATTGATTTTTCTTTCTAATATGACTTCACCTACCACACTGAGTTTCACAACCCACAGATATCAATACAATGTGATTTTTTAAAGAGCTCAGACAGGAGTCATATGTGGTCCACTTATGCATACGTATATATGTAGTAGATCTTTTTTATTCTTCACTCTGCAAAGAATAAAGACGTATCATCTTCAAGTTAACTTATTTCTCTGATGAAAAATTTTTCTACATTACACCATGTCATGTTGCTCCTTCCATGCTGAGAACCCGGGTCACGACCAGCACCCCTTGGAAAAAGCGGACCCCGGGATGTGGATTTCCCAGCTGATATTTATTAATTAGTTAATTAATTTATTTATTTATTTTTGTCTTTTTGCCATTGCCTGGGCCGTACCCGTGGCATATGGAGGTTCCCAGGCTAGGGGTCAAATCGGAGCTGTTGCTGCCGGCCTACGCCAGAGCCACAGCAACGCGGGATCCGAGCCGCGTCTGCAACCTACACCACAGCTCACGGCAACGCCGGATTCTTAACCCACTGAGCAAGGTCAGGGATCGAACCCGCAACCTCATGGTTCCTCGTTGGATTTGTTGACCATTGAGCCATGACGGGAACGCCTCCAGCTGATTTTTAAAAACTGCCAGTTCATGGAAATGATGACTCTCTTATTTAATTAAAGAGGAACCTTGTCTACAAATGCTCTCCTGCACATCGTTCTGAGCTGGGGAGCCGGGACGCAGTTTGAGATGGAAAAGAGGCCACACAATGTACTTATTAAGGAACTTTCCTGGCGGACCACTGAAAAATATCATAAAGTGTGACTCTTCACATCTGCACCAGGTTATGAAAAAAGGAAGGCTTGTTAACCTGCTGTTTGGAAACCAGAACACTTTTATCAGTTCATATAATTGCTAACCCCGTATTCACTGCTCAGTGCTGGGGAGTTCTTTACCTCCTAAGATCCCACTAATTGCTGACAGATTTGATTTCTCCCTGACAGCAGGAGTCCTGTTTCTGGCCTTTACATCAAGTAATTGCTTTATTTTTCTCCCTCTGCTCTAAAAAACGGAATTCCCTTCTCCCCTGCTTGAACCCCTTTAATGGCTTCTTTCTCTGTTATTAAATCCTTGCCATTTAAATCACATTTAGCGATGTTTTGAATAACTGATTCCAATTACTAAAGCTCTTACCAAGAAGCAGCTGAAAACGCAAGTCATTACTTGCCCACAGACAAGCGGCTCTACCTTGCAGCCAAGTCTCTGGTGAACTGTATTGTGTTTCTTCTCAGTACGGGGCAATGTAGATGCACAGGCGGCTGAGGTTCATCAAATAAGACGGCCGCCGGAGTGCTCCGCCACTATCATTTGTGCAGAAGAGATATTAGACTTTATATTTATTTTATAAACAGCCCAATTCCTTAAAGACCTCCCTGCCTCCTTCCCATAGTGGCCAGGGTGGGCCACTTGGAACAGCGGAGATGCACAGCTGACCGCTCCATGACCCACGAGAGGCTGCTCTTCAAAGGTCTGGGATAACCCACGATGGGGCCCACACTCGCCAGCGACTCCGCTGTGGCAGATTTGGCTCTGGCAACCCCCCGTTTGTTTTCCCTTGACGTTGTGGAGTTTAAAAGCAAAAACCAAAACACTGCCATCTTGTCTTCTCCCTCTTCCCATGCTGTCGGGTGCTGCTGTCCTTTTTGTGCTTTCATTGACTTGGCAAAGGGATGCTTCTGATAAATTTCATGACATGACCATATTGCAGTTATCATCTCATCATTTCAGGCTTTGGGTCGATCCTGTTTCTCAGACACCTTGAAGGTAAGAGGATCAGACACTTAACTCTGTTCCTTTAGGCAAATCTAATCTGACACACTGTTTTGGCCTCACTAATATTGTATATTTTCTTGCTCTGTTTGTACTAATGAAACATGATTTGGTTGGGCATAATATTTCATGCAAGAAAGCTTCTGTTGCACGGGGTAATTTAGCAGGCTTGGCATAATTTATATATCTTTGGTGTTCTTATTTGAAACATTAAATAACCAATTAATTATATAAACACATGTATAGCATATTGGACTTAAATGGTTCATCATGTAATCTTGACATGGCCTGGCCTTCACAGCTCTCAGGCATCTCTCACTTGATGAACTGACAAATCTGAAGGCAGACACATACTTCTAATTTCATTCACTAACTGGACGCCTCCGCTATGACTGGGGCTAAGGAAAGTTATCACTAGTTTCAAACCTGAGATTATTAAAGAAATTAAAAGGCTCCTCAATTTTATATATTACATCTAGATGTGGAAAGACTTTTGTGCATAAGGCTGTGTTCAAAAGGTTTAATCGATATCATCACTATAGAAATAAATGATTCGTGCAAAAATTAATTCTGCTCTAGGAGTTCCCATTGTGACTCAGTGGTATCAAACACCACTAGTATCCATGAAGATGCGGGTTTGATCCCTGGCCTCACTCAGTGGGTTACTGATCTGGTGTTGCCATGAGCTGTGGTGTAGGTCGCAGACGTGTCTTAGATCTGGCATTGCTGTGGCTATGGTGTAGGCTGGCAGCTGCAGTTCTGATTGGACCCCTAGCCTGGGAACTTCTATATGCCAAGGATGTGGCCCTAAAAAGACCAAAAAAAAAAAAAGGAAGAAAAAAGAAAAGAAAATTAATTGTGCTCTATTTTGTACTAGACTTCTCTCTACCTCGGTGAGGGGCTCTAACAAAGTTATATACATCAATTCTATACAAGATAGAGTGGTAACTTTTCTTCCCAAAATTGTGGGCATTTTTGGTTTCCATCTTTTTACTAAAGTAGGCAATTTAAATAAGTAATTTAACTGGAAACCTACTATCCTATTATTTGACTCCCTTTGAAACAGTGACAGAAACACAAGCAGCTATAAGAATTTAAGGCGTTCCCTGGTGGCTCAGGGGGTTAAAGATCCACGGTTGTCACCACTGTGGTACCAGTTTGATCCTTGGCCTAGGAACATCTGCATGTTGCGGGCACAGCACCCCCAAAAAAAAATTTAAATGAGGTGGCAGAATGCCAGAGTGTTTCAAATTCCTCTCACCCATGGAGATGCAAGAGGGCAGAAGCACATAGAGAGGTAAGCAGCAAATTCACTTGGGATTTTTGTCTTTCCCGTTTTTAAACATTGCCTCTTAAATGATTTATGTTTGATATTTGTGAAAAGTGCTCCCTTGGATGGCCCAGACACGCCAGTCCTCTATTTGTATATGGAAAAGGAAGCAGGGTGGGGCACCACCCATTCTGGAGACTGTATTATTAATGTGCTTCAAACCTAAGGGCCATTACCTCATTTCCCTCATTCAACCTCCCAATCGGGGTGGTGCTTATTCATCACGGAGACAAAAATCTTGTTATGACTCTGAGTACATATCAGTGAAGTGGTCCAGCCTTCCCCAGCATCTATTATAAATAGGTAGCCCTGCAATTCTCCCCAGCACCCTGCCTAGCTTTCACCTCCTATCAACTCCTATCATTTCATTTGTAAAGGGGCAGCAGAAACCTCAGTGCTTCTCTTATGAAGAGAGGAGCTCTCTGCAGCAAGCAGCATCCTGTAGGGGTCATCAAGACGGAGTAGCTTTGGGGCTTGAAGGGCCTCATGCATCAGGTCAAGCAGACTGGGAACAGGGATGGGTCTTTTTAGAGCCATTTCAATGATGATAAAAACAAGATGAATTAAAACGTAACGTAGATGAATGGTCAGCAAAGTAGTTCAGGGCTCACACGCTGGAGCCAAATTGCCTGGCTGGATTGGAAGTCTATTCTTTAGCAGCCGTGTAACTTTGGGTGTGTTGCCTAATGTATCTGTCTCTTTGTCTCTGACGGGGGTGATTGTAGTAGTACCTACCTCATGAGACAGAGGAGTGTATGAATTAAGCTTGGAGAACGCTGAGGACAGGTCAAGGCATGGCATAAAGACTCCAGAAGACATTAGACTAGCTCAGCACTGCGTCACCCCCATCATCTCTGCCCCCCGAAGGATATTCCCTTCTCTGTATTAGCCAGAAGCATCCCGGGTCCTCTTGTTTGTGCTCTCTTTTTCCTTCCCTATCAAAACTCATGCTCCAAGACTTGATTTAGCTTAAGGAAGAAAATGACTGATGACAGGTTGTTCTTACCAGGGGTATTTGTGCTCAACAGGGATCTAAAAGGATCATGGAAAAGATGTGAATGGTGTCCTTTTAGATCCCAGCCAAGAGGTCCTTGGATATTGGCATGTAAGAGGGGTCTTCCTAGGGCACTGAAGTCATGTCATTCTGGTGGCTCTCTCCTCTGTCACCCCAACCACTGGAAGGTCCTTGTGGAAAGAAAAAGATGTTTTCCCATCACTTTATTTTGCTGACCAGCCCTGACCAGCCCACAGTGCATCTTGATCTTCTTGTCTGCCTCCAGAAAACCCTCTGAGCAGGTGGCGAGAAAATTGGTGAGCTACTTTCCAGGCATAGAGTCAGCACCATCTTTCCCTTGGTTGAAAAGATACAATGTGACACTCAGATCTTGTTCAATGGGATTTCGGACAAGGGTAAAGGACAATCTGCAAAATGCTTTCGTTTGCACTTCATCTGGACATGTTCACAAATGTGTCAGCATTCCATAAGGCAAAATTTCTTTTGATCCTGACTATGGAGCCATATCAACAAGGACAAAATGTAGGCTTTTTCCCGAAGGACTTCCATGTATGTGTCATTTGGTTTTGTTTGGTCTAGTAGAGGTGATATGGACCAAGGAAGTGTGGCCATGAAGCAGCCAGCACATGCTATGTCTCAGGACAGGGGAACCGTTCTGCTGGTCTTTGGGGAATGTGTGCTGAATAGGATTCAGAAGACCCAGCTTCCCACTGATGAGCTGAGTGGCCTTGGGCAAGTCCTTTCCTTCTGGCCTGAGTCTCCCTAGTCATAGAGCCTTGAATTAAATGGTTTCCACAGTCTTTTACATCTTCTAGGTTTAATGTCTTCTCTTTCCAGGAAGCCCATGGGTGCTTGCTTATCCTGTTTATGACTAGGTAGTCTCCTGGAGAGAAAAACTCACATAGTAGTGTTAAAAGATATGTTAAATATTCCAAGGAAGTGTCAGGCTGGTGTGTGTGTGTGTGTGTGTGTGTGTGTGTGTGTTTCTACCTATTCATCTCTAGTTATCACTCTAAGCTAGCTCCCCTAAAACCGTTATTGTTTCTCTAGAGCCCATCTTTGTAAAATATTTTAGAAGAGTATACGAGAGGGACTCTGAGCTTATCAAAGTGCCTCAGAGCTACAATGTTTCTCTGAATATGTGATGCCATTCATAAGAAGGAAGGAAACTGATGAGCATTATTATATCTTTACCTCTGGAGTTCTCCAAGGAGATAATTCTGTACAGTCTTCATGCTTGAAGTCAACTTTGGAACTCATCAGGAAGAACTTTTTTGTTCTACAGTAATTTTTTTTTACTTAAATTTAAAGAAAAACTAGACAATAAAATACAGCATTTATTAAAATTACTGTAATGTATTAATGCTATATATTAATATTATACTATATATAACATACTATGGTATTTATTATTGTTTATTATATACTATTATATGTTAGATGTTCTATATAACATGTGATGTTCTATGTAATATGCAACATTATATGTAATGTGTTGTTAATCATGATAATATTAATACAATATCAACACTGACCAAAAGGCTGGGTTCCCGAGAGTTTGCCAATTCTTTATAACCTGGCAAAACTATCCTGAAATTCATTTAGAGCGTTTCATTTAACAGACCACATCTGTGCCCTTAATGAATAGTAATTAAAATTCATAGCAGCATTCCCATTAGGTGACAGGGGGTTATTATATGCACTTTCTAAAATAGATAGACTTTAGACTCTGTCGTCTACCCTTCTGTGTGGGTGTCAGCACTTGGGAGGAAATTGAGACTTCATTGTAAATTTTCTATTTCTAGAGCCCTAGGTACTCTTTTGACAAACAACTGTTAATCTGAGAATCAAAAGTATGACTGGACCCCTTGCCACTGCAGCATGATGTGGTGGGAAAGTACTGCGGCAGATGCTAGCCTAGCATCTAAGTGTGGTATGAGGACTCTAGCATAATACATCCTTCCTCTCTGAGCCTTGGTTCCTCATCTGCAGAATGAGAATTTGGACTAAATCTGGCCCCAAATCATATTTAACTCTAATAAGCCCTGAATTTCTCTCTGCCCCAATACTTCTGGCATCAGCCACTCTGGCCAGAAACATTCCCTGTAGCCCCCAAGCCACCTGTTCTTGAGAAGAGACTCTCTCTATGAAGTAAAGTACAGACAGTCCCTGAATACCCTACTCCTTGGCCTCAGAGCTTCAGTTCCTTGTTAGCAGGCTAATGCCTCCCCTGCCCCCAGTCCCCCGTTCCCTTATCTTGCCTGGCACCTGGCCCCTGGCCCCTGGCTGCCTGGATGATGGATCCTCGGTTGCCTTCTGTTATAAATTTCTTCTGGGTACAGTCTGCCATCGATGAGTGCTCACCTACTGTTTCTGGTGAACTTTTTAGCCATGGTGAGACTTCATGGGTCCAACCTCTTTTCAGCTTCTGGGTCCTTCCCTTAGCTTCTTTGGTCCAGCTCCTACAGGCTGTTGCTGTTTATGGTAGCAATGATCCCTCTGAGCAAGACGGGTCTTATTTTGGTTCTTCCAGAGGCCCAATCTGAAACAAGGATTCAAGTGCAAGTAGTTTATTTGGGAGGTTTACCCAACAGAACCCTGGGTAGGAATGTGGAGGGATAAAAGACAAAAAGATAATCCAACCCCCAAAGGAGCATTATGAAACAGGTTACCACCGTGAATAGCTAGACCTTAATCCCCACAAGGAATTCTGGGATTCACTGTAGAATAGGGGCTCAGAGTTACACTTCTTCTCAGGGGTGACGGAACTGGGGTATTTGTACACCGACTGCCATTATCATTCAGTGGGAGAGAGAGTTTTAATTCTTAGGCCCTTCCTGCCTACCCATGCTTAGCAAAAGTGGGTTCTGCTCACCAGAAAATGCCCTCAGGAAGCGAGGTACCAGGGTTGGCAGCTGGGAGACAAGGATGTGCAGACCAAAGGTAAGACTAGAAGAAGTATGTCCAGGGGCCCCAGCACACCTGGGTTCAAATATAGCCACTGGTATTCCATCACTCTAAAGGTTTTAACTGTCATGGGAAAGGAACTCAGTGATAAAATCCTGTCTGTCACACTTTAGTAGAAACCCGTCTTCCAGCTTGGCCTTTTCTGTGCCCCATTTCTCTTTCTCCCAGCCTCTCCCTCAGCTATTTCTCTTCTCATGATCTTGTGCTTCTGGCTGCTGACTCAACACTTCTTTTCTCAAATAATGACCAGTTTTTGTCCTATGGCTGAGTTTTCTGTTCCTGAAATCTGGAATATTGCTACTCTTTCTTTCTCCCTTTCTTTCTTTCTTTAAAATTAAAAAAAAAAAAAATTCTTTTGCTTTTGTTTAGGACCACACCTGCAGCATACAGAAGTTCCCAGGCTAGGAATAAAAACAGAGCTGCAGCTGCTGGCCTACACCTTAGCCACAGCAACACCAGATCCAAGCTGTGTCTACAACCGACACCTCAGCTCATGGCAATGCTGGATCCTCCACCCACTGAGCAAGGCCAGGGGTCGAATCCACATCCTCACAGATACTGGTTGGATTTGCAACCCATGGAGCCACAACAGGAACTCCGGTATTGCTGCTGTTTCTGCTTGTTCTCTCCTGAATTCTTCTATAAATAGCCTAGTGGTTTAGCTTTTCACTATTTCCCCTACTTTTCCTAGTTTTTGCTTCTGAGGGTCAAAAGCAAGGCTGAAAGGTCCTGATAATGTAACACCTTACATTTGTAAGGCACTTACAGTTTATAAAGCATTTCATGGCACTTTCCTGGGAAAGCATGAAGGCTAGAGTGGAAAGCATTGAGCTAGCATCTTAGTTTTCATACTCACTAACTGTGTGGTGATGGACATTCCTCCTTGTCAAGTGCCAGTTTCATTATCTGGAAAATGAGAATAGTAATGGTGATACCTACCCTCCTTACATCACAAGGGTTGGTGCATCTTGGTTATCTGAGTTTTTTGCGATTTTACTCTCCGATTTTTGCTATTTACTATTTTTACAGCAACCTTGTGAGAAAACGGGCAAGATAATGACTTTTTTTGAGGGTAAGGGAACAAAGAATCTCTTCTGACTCTCTTGGCAGCATGTAGTTTTTAGATGCATGTAAAGAATTATTGCAGCTTAGGATCCAATCACATCTAAAATACATTTGTAATATGACAGTCTTGAAGAGAAAAGCAAATACATGGCATTCTTTGAATAAGTCAGTCACCAAGTGAGATCTTGGAACAACTGGAAAGAGAATGATACTCGGATCCTCAGAAAAAGTTTTGCTTTCCTCTCTTAAAATTCACCACCGAGTTCCCGGATCCGTCATTTGAGATGCTAAAATGTACAAACAGGGTTGGGCTGAGAAACCAAGACCTATGTACTTATCAGTTATTGCTTCTTTAAAATATTCTCCCCAATGACTTTTAATTTCCTACATAAGGAGCAGCCTGGCTTTTGAAGAAACTCATTTATTTCAGCGTCACTCTGAGTTTCTAATGTAAACGTCTTTAGGGGCTGATTCGGAGGAACTAGGACAAGACATTTCCACTATTGCCTGAAGGCAATTTGCATCTCTTAAAGATGAAGAGGCAGAGGGTAAACATAAGCTGAAACTCATCGTGACTGACACACCATGGATTTTTTATATATATATCATTTCACACAAATCCATTTTTAAAAGTTGAATTATGTGATTTTTAAAGTCAAATATCTGCAAAGGAAATTGGACTGACCCGACTCTGCCTCCAATGTTTAACGGTAAGGATGTTGTGAAATTTGAAGCAATTTTGTTTTTCATGCACATATTCTTTTTTAGGAAGAAAATCTTTCTTTGCTCTACATTCCTCTTTGTGCCCACAGAAATGCTTGATTTGGTTTGGTATGAGTCAAACAAACTGTTCTCATCACAGTGGAGCAAAGGAAGAAAGGGCTTTTCATTCAAGTTATGGGTTCTGGAAAAATTTGTGTAAAGGCATTCTATGTAGCTGTGGTTGTTGGCCACTCTTTTGTGAGTTATCTGTAGAATAGTTATTTTCTCCTGCATCCAAAAGGAAAATAATGGAGCATGAGAAAGTTCAGCCTATTAAAGTGTAAGGAGTGTAGAAAAGTGCTCATAGCCCTCCTTTCTCCCCCATCATAGGAATGTTTATGCGCGTCTATGGAAAGTTCTTTCTCTTCTTTTTGCCCACGTGTCCCCCAAGATTGTGCCCTGTCAACCCAGTAGGTTTAAGTGATGGGCTGCCAGATGGGAACCCTATCTAACGCTGAATTTCCTGTAAGGTTCCCTACATAGTCAATCTCACCTACCACTCATTGCATGATTTGGTTAAACATGGTTTATCTATCTAATTATCATTCAAAAGTCACAATATTTGGAGTTCCCTGGTGGCCCAGTGGTTAAGACTCCTGTGTTGTCACTGCTGTGGCACAGGTTTGATCCCTGGCCTGGGAACTTGTGTATGCCATGGGCTCGGCCAAAAAGAAAATCAAATTACAATATTTAAAGGTGGCTATTTAACAAAAACAGCAAAAAGAAGTTAACATGAGGCAAAGATAGCAATTATACCATTAGCCATTTCTTCTAATCCAGAAATCTTTTTAACTACTGAAAAAAAATTCCATCATGATCACAGGGGAATGAATCTAAAACCCCAACAAACCGTCTTAGAGGTGTTTAAACCCAATCATCCAGTATCATAACTTGGGGATGACAGAAAACCTTTTTCAATGCTCTGGGACAAAACGAACATCAACTCTGAAGCTCTTAAACTATCTAGCGTATCAGGCAAAAGTTGGGCTATTAAAATGAGAGCAGGAATGGGCCTGATTAATCAGAGGAGACTGGAACCCTGGTGAGGAGCTCTCAGGGTTTCATTGGTGGCAGTGTTAGCAGGCAGGCCCGCGGAGCCTATGAGCTCCAGGAAATGAGCTGGGGTAAGGCTCTTAGGAGCCTAGGTCCTGAAGGAAACTGGAGATCCCATCCAGCCTGCCCCTCTGCCTCCAAGCTAGACCACACCAGGACTTCTTAAGTCCCATGGAGTTCACACATTGCAACTTAGTAGCATTGTTGTCTAAGAAACCTTGCAAAATAGGTAATCCATTTGTTTTCCCTTCTGAAAAACCTACTCAACCTGGAGGAGTTAGTTCTTGGCTCTCAAATTGTGGCTGATTCTCAGATAAAACATTTGTACAGAAGGGCTGGGCACCATGGCTCAAAATGCCTCCCCCTCTCGAAATCAGTTTTGGAAACACTTAAGTCTTGGATGTTTTGTCATTCTGGTTTGAGATCCAGCATGACTTAAAAACACCAACCAACAAGTAAATGTCAAAAGATGAAAAAAACCCTCTTCTACCACATTCTGTTTTTCATAAAAAATATAGATTTAATAAATTTCTAAAGGAGAACAGAATGGCCATGTTAGAACACTGCCAAACTTATAAACTTTGACAGTCCCACATACTGAGATGAGCAGGAAAATGCATTTCACAAGAAATAAAATGCATTTTTCGTCTTCTGGATTCGTTGAAGAAGAAGAAGAAGAAAAACACATCTGTCCCAAATTTCTTTAAAGGAACTGAATGCATTCAGTTTTCCTGAGTGAATGGGCTTACTCTTTCTAGTGGGTTACCTTAGAGGGCTTTTAAAAAATAATTTTGAAGCTATAATCAAATAAAATCAAGGAGAAAAATGGAACAATCTTTGTCTCTATGATCATCTCAAAGTTGGAAATAAAAATTTCCTCAGGTGTAAGAAGAATATCAATATAAGTAATTAAATATTTGTCAGATTCCATAAAATAATTATAGCATTTTGTGGCATTATTTTATCATTAAAAAATGGGATAGGACTTTCCTGGTAGCCTACAGCATAACTACAGGGTATTGTCTCTGCAAAGTCTCTGGTTCAATCCCTGGCCCTGGAACCTCCACATGCCCTGGGTGCAGCCAAACATGTTTTAAAAAATGGGACAATCACAGCCATTTCACAGCTCTTGTAAAGATCATATGAATTAATGTTTATGTATATGCAAATATAAGGTCTATTTGTTACTTAATTTAATATTAGATCATGATAGCATGGAGAAGTGGGTTACAGCGTGGATTCCAGAGCAATGCTCTCTGAATTTAAACCTTAGCTCTGCTTCTCTTTGCTTATTTAATCTTGGGCAAGGTTCTTAGTCTGCTTGTGCTCCTGTTTCATCATCTATAAAATGGGGAGGGTAATAGGGACCTTCTCATCTGGTGGTTGTGAGAATTAAATGGGTTAATATATGTAAGTGCTAGGGAGTTCCCATCGTGGCTCAGTGGTAACCAACCCAACTAGTACCCATGAGGACAAGGGTTCGATCCCTGGCCTCACTCAGTGGGTTAAGGATCCAGTGTTGCCATGAGTTGTAGTGTAGGTCACAGATGTGGCTCAGATCCTGTGTTGCTGTGGCTGTGGTGTAGGCCAGCAGTTGTAGCTACAATTCAACCCGTAGCCTGGGAACTTCCATATGCCACAGGTGTGGCCCTAAAAAGACATATATATATATGTATATATGTATATATGTAAGTGCTTCTTGCCTGACAGTAGTAAGCATGCTGGAAATTTTGTTGCTTCTCCTATTGTTGTTGTTGCTGTAGTCATTTGTGTTATAATTCCATCTAACTGGCCTTTCTGGGGACAGACCGCAGCCACCTCAGTGTCCAAGATTACAGACAAGGTTGTCTGAAAGCAAATTTCAGGGCTTACATTCTCTAGATTTCTACGTAGGAGGTAAAATGAACAGTACTAGATTAGCAAGTCCCAAAGGGACAGGAAAAGAAGGGCCATGATTAAGTCCAAGAATTGTGGAGAAGTACACAGGAAAGCCCTGTCTAAAGACCCTTTCTCTCCCTCTGTCCTGCCACAGTGCCATTTGGGTCTGGGTCCTGAGGTTCAAGGGTGCCCCAAAGACCTGAGTGCAAGACACTGGGAGCAGACACATTCCATCACTTCACCGCCTGCTGAATGATTTTAAAACATAGTCTGGAAAAGTATTACAAAATAGCAACTATTGAAGAGGTTTTAAAGCAATTCTCCATAATAGCAAGGAAGCCTGAATTTGATGTTCAGATAAATAATGGTCTTTTTAGGTGTAAATAACGTATCAGGATCTCGAAGGACCAGTTCAGGCAACCTCTCGGAATAAGGTACACACACTGGTCCACCAGGAGACAACATTATTTACTCAGTGCCCGATCCGGACAGTCTTCATACCATGCATATAAAGAACTGAATCTGTGTCTGCATTGCTAATTCAGTAAATGGAGGAAAAAGTCAAATCATGGAAAACATCATTGAAATCAACTGGCATTTGGGCTCTATGTAGACAAAAGCTGGGAGGTGTTGATTTTCAACTTGTTCTTTTGTTCCTGCATAAACTTACCTTGTGGACACTTCTCTTGTTCTTGAATACAGGCCTTTTCTCTTGTTAGGAGAAAAAAATCCCTTAAAAGTCAGTGGCATTGCAAATTTTTATTTCACTTTCCTTTGAGGAAAAGAGTTAGGGGAATATTTTCCTTAGATGGTGCCCAACATCAGCCTACTTCAAAAACGTTCAGGGTGCTCATTTAAAAATGCAGATTTCTAGCAGCTCCTGCTGTGGCTCAGAGGTAGTGAATGCAGCTAGCATCCATAAGGTTGCAGGTTTGATCCCCGTCCTTCCTCAGTGGGTTAAGGATCTGGCTTGCTGTGAGCTGTGGTGTAGGTCACAGATGCGGTTCAGATCTGGCGTTGCTGTGGCTGTGGCATAGGCCAACACCTGCAGCTCTGATTTGACACTTGGCCTAGGAACTTGTATATGCTGAGGGTGTGGCCCTAAAAAGCAAAATAAATAAATAAATAAATAAATAAATAAATAAAGCAGATTTCTAGATGTCCCATTTGGCTTTGTAGGTTAAGGATCTGGCACTGCTGTGGCTCGGGTTGCTGCTGTGGCACAGGTTTGATCCCTGGCCTGGGAACTTCTAAATGCTGCAGCCATGACCAAAGGAAAAAAAAATGCAGAGTACTAGAGCCCACACTGAATAAGTCAGCATATTTCATCTGTGGGAAAAAGTGGAAAGGTACCAAAAACTAGGGTAGGAAAAGTCTTTCAGAAGAATGAATGATATGTACAGTGCTGTTTCATTCATAAAATTAGAGAGGAGTCTTGTGCCAAAAGTACTATAAATTTTCTAGTATAACTATCTCCAAGGCTACTTCCAAAACCTAAGTCCATATCAGTGTTTTTTGTTACATATTTTTGTTTGATTACTTAAATTGTTTTTTTCATAAAATATAGACTTAATTATTTCTGAAGAAGAGCATGGTTTTCTGGTAAACTGCCTTTTTTGGGGAATTAATTAGTATAGAAATAAAGGAATGTATGCCTAAAAAAAAAGTACAAGAAGTATGAGTGGAAAAATGTTAGCTGGAGACAAGATTTTCCTCCCTTTTTCATATATGTTTTACATAACAGGAAATCCTCTAGTTTATTTTTAGAAGGATGTTACATACATGCCTAAAGAAATAACTATAATCTGCTCTTTCATGAGAATACAGATAAGACCTACTGAAATTCATAAATACTACATTTTCTGGAAAGTTCCCAGCAATCACAAAGATAGCCTAGCATGAACAAAACTGACACCCTCTGAGAACATAGCTACCAAGATCTTTAAATTCATAATCACCATATATTCTATTACTTGAAGTTTCTAAAAAGTAGAATATTCCATGAATAGAACTGGCCCTTCTCTTCTACTTTGGATAAGGAAGTTCAACCTGATGAGAACTCAAGGATAATAATATCTATGCATGTAGGTACCACTCTAGCATTTTGCATCTCTGCTAATAGTCCTTCTGTCTCTCTGTCTAGTTTATATCTGAGCATTGAGGATGTCTTCTCTCCCTTTCCTTCCTCTATTATTCCCCAGTCTTTAAACACTTATTAACCCCTGTCTGATGGAGGGAAATCAAACTTGATTACATTCAGAATTATTGATGCACTTTTTTTTCTTTTTTCTTTTTTAACTGTTATTTGCCCAATGCAATTTTTTTTTCTACTGTACAGCATGGTGACCCAGTTACACGTACATGTACACATTCTATTTTCTCACATTATCATGCTCCTTTTGATAGGGCAAATATGGATATAAATGTGCCCTATGTCTGCAAAGAAAATTAAATACTTGGATGATAAGATTAAGTAGAAATTATGCTAGTGTGTCATCATGTTTGATAACTGAACCATGTTAGCTATTATTATAAGATATCAAAAATCGTTATTCTTTTCTTACAAAAGCCTCTTATATGTCTTTCTAGATTTCGTGTGCCTTAAATTCTAAACCTTGTATGTTATTATCACTATTACTTAAGAAATGAGAGGCAAAATTTGATGGATGTAGAGGACATTTACTTAGATATAGCCGAAAGTGGAGATAAACAGAGAGCGGCAATTATGGGGGGAAAATGTCTGTGTCTTTATTGATATAATAGCTTCTTTTTAAATTTTTTATTTATTTTTAAAATTTATTGGAGTATAATTGACTTATAATGTTGGGTTAGTTTCAGGTGTATAGCAAAGTGAATCAGTTATACATATATATATCTCTTCTTTTTCAGATTCTTTTCCCTTATAGGTTATTACAGAATATTGAGTAGATTTCCTTGTACTATACAGTAGGTCCTTGTTATCTATTTTATATCTAGTAGTAGGTATACGTTAATCCCAGCCTCCTAATTTATCCCTCTTCCCCCCACATTTCCCCTTTGTTAATGATTAGTTTGAATTTGAAATCTTTGAATCTGTTTCTGTTTTGTATATAAATTATTTTGTGTCATTTTTTATTAGATTCCACATATAAGGGATACGATATTTGTCTTTCACTGTCTGACTGACTTCACTTAGTATGATAATCTCTAGATCCATCCATGCTGCTGCAAATGGCATCATTTCATTCTTTTTCTGGCTAAGTAATATTGCATTGCATGTATGTACCACCTCTTCTTTACCCATTCCTCTGTTGATGGACACTGAGGTTGCTTCCATGTCTTGGCTATGATACAAACAGCTTCTTGATATAAGGAGGCTCATCAAAGAATTAAGTCATCTGAAGATATGATTTCCACTTCCACTGGCCATAGATTGAAGATGATATAGCCAGGGGAAAAACATTCCTGGAACAGAGTTAGGGGGCCTGCCTAAATCTGACTTTCTGACCAATTAGTTCTATAGCTTTGGAAAATAATTTATATTCTATTGGATTCAGTTTCCGTATTTGCGAAATAAGTAGGTTGGGCAGAATAATCTCTAAAGTCACTCACTTCTGGTGGTAAGGCTTTAAAATGGACATGAATAATCATATATACATATATATACACATATGAATGATTAGCTCTCATTTCCTTCTTGACATCAGTTCCAGATAAAGACTCTCCTCCATGACTAGTAATAAAGCCAACTAACAACGAGGAGGCAAGAAATCATTCACGTTTCTCAATTTGTCCAACGGAACAAGAAACAAAACTCTAGGCGGATATTTATTGCTTCAGAGAAATGCCTCTCGTCTGGGAGGTACAGAAATGTGAAAGAGCAGGAAAAAAGTGAGGTATCTGTCTCTTAGTCAAACCAGACCCATAGATAAAATCAGGCTGACGTAAATGATAGAGATTTTCTTGGAGCTGCCTGTTCAGAAAGCTCTGGCAGGAAGAAGCAGGAGTTTAGTGCTGTTTCCCCAGAGGGTCCTTCGCAACAACAGTGGACAAGTTGCCTCGAGCAATCCCTCTTATGCTTCCAAAGTCGTTTAAATAACCAAGCGAAAATATGCAGAAGTGCTCTCTTTGCTGAAAAAATTTCTTATTCCACACTGAATGATCCACTGCAAATGGGAGACCCTTTGTTCTTTCTTTAGGGCCTTAGAGAAAGTAAAGAGAGACATACCAGCCAATAAATGCATTAAAGTGACATGAATTTTCCTTTTGAAGTAAACATCCATAAGAACTTGTGCAATATACCTGAATTTGCTACTGCTGTGGTGATTTCTATTCAGTGCCCTAAAAATGATGAGATGTGCTTCTCCGTATTGGAGAAATGTTGAAAGTTTACCCATCATGGGAGTTCCTGTTGTGGCTCAGCAGTAATGAACCTTACCAGTATCCATGAGGACACAGGTTCAATCCCTGGCTTTGCTCAGGGGTTAAGGATTCGGTGTTGCCATGAGCTTCAGTGTAGGTCACAGACACAGCTCAGATCTGGTATTGCTGTGGCTGTGGCATAGGCTGGCAGCTCCAGCTCCGGTTCAACCCCTAGCCTGGGAAGGTCCATGTGCTGCAGGTGCGGCCCTAAAAAAAACAAAAAAATAAATGATTTGTCTCTCCTCTTTTTCTATAACCTGTGACTCAGACTGCTAAAATGATGAGATGTGCTTCTTCGTATTTTTCCATTGGAAGTGTCAGAGTCACGTCGAGAACTAGCCCTGGGGTTAAAAAGCTCTGGTCAACTTTCATTTGTACTTCCTGCCTTGCAAGAAGATGAGTGGAAGGGAAGATGTGGTAAACCTTCCCAGGAGTCCTGGGGATTAACTGACTTACTGAGTTAAATGCAAGTGTCAGGTAGCGAGAAGGGACCAGACAGGAGGAAGGCAGTTTGGAAGCCCAGCCTCATTTTGGCATCATCATGGTAGGTCAGCAATTGTCTCCTCCAAAATAACCAATAAGTTCTCCAACTCAAGGAATACCCTCCCCGCCACCCCCCCGCCCCCAGTATAGCCGTGCATAAGGTTGCCTCTTACCAAATAATGGATCTTGAGCCAATGTGTTACATTTTGGACAGAAATGTGGTATTCAAGCTGACATTGTTCTTCTGAACAATGCTGAAAATGAGATGGTTTCAGAGTGAAAATACAAGACGGATTCATTCCAAGGCAGTAGAACATTTGAAGACAATGTCATGAAGGAATTTGCGGTGGCTTATCGTATCTGTCATCGACATCTCCCAGTGGCTTCTGGAAAATAGTTAAGTTATATAAGCTTGGATTTCCTCTTTTATTTTTAATTTTCAAAGCTTAAAACATTGTTTTTGATTGTCCTTATTAAAGTTCAATAATTAGTATCTTAAGGAATTGTTTCATAGGCAATATGGATAAATGAATAATTAGCATGTTTGGAGAAATAATATTAAACAACATGAGTGATACAGGCAAATGATCATTTTCCCTTAACAGTAGGAAACTTTGTTTAATTTAGTCATGTAATTTTATTGTATTTTCAGAAAGTGGTAAAAGGTATTTTGGAAGCCTTGCCATCTTTGCTATTTACAATTGGAACAGTAGTTTTGACGTATACCAAGGTGTACTATCCACAGGTTTTATTCTGCTTTCTTTCCTTTGAAAACATTCAGATTATAATCACAATAAAGTTTACCAAAGTTCGGTAAAAAAAACAAAGTGATTCTGCAAGCCAGCTTATGCTAAATGAAACAACTAATCATTGCTCCTTAAACAAAGCCTGAACATTCTCACCCTCTGGCCCTTGCTTCTGCTGTTTCTTCCACCCAGAAGCAATATTGCCCTCTTAATATTCATGGCTGTGTAAACAAATCATATTATTAATTCATTCATCAGTTATTTATTGAAACAATATTCTGTACAAGGCAGTGGATGATGAAAAAATAGACAGAAATATCTACCCTCCTGGAGCTCCTGTGTTGGTGCAAAGATGGATAATATCAAGGTGGAATGATAATAACTGGATGAGTCCTGGTGAGAGGAGGCCCATCTATTTGCCCCATGTTTAGGATTCATCTTGGCCACTGTGTCCTCCTGCCCCATCCAGGTCACTCACCCCTTGCCCCAGTGGCCAAGGAAAGGAGCTGCCTGACAGGCACAGGTCCAGCTTTTTGTCAGCCCGGGCACTGGCTCTTTCATTTTTTTAATTGAATTGAATCACTTTGTTGTATACATGAAACTAATAGCTGTGATATTTACAATATTGTAAATCAAATATACTTCAGTAACGAAAGAAGAAGAAGCAGCCCTACATCTTCAACAGGCACAGAGGAGGTTGCTAAAAATTAGACCCAGGATCTATTTGTGAAGGGGCAGAGCTATAAAGGAATCTGTTTCAGCTGAGCCTTTAGGCTTGTTTGTAACTCTTCCTCTGATCAAGAATCTCAACCTGGACTTCTTTAAAGAAGAAACTGGAACAAAGTCCTATTTTGGAATGTGAACTTCATGGAGCAGGAGTAAGAGACAAGCATAGTCAAACCCAGGCAGAGAGAAAAACCACTTGCAAGGCTCCATCAGGTAGGACCTTCACAAAATTCTTATGAAATGCATCCCCAAGCTGTCTGCTCAGGGAAGAATGGAAAAAGCATTTACTCGTTGGCTTCTATCCCTGATTAATCAAGGATTGCTCCAAGGAATGTGAACTCCCCTACACTTTGGGATCATGCATGAGTTAGTTCCACCTGGATCCTATAAGATGTCCCATTCCATGGTGTCAGAGGATCCCCAGGGCGGAAAGCAGGAGAGGCAAGACATGGTCAACTTGACCATCTTCGGAACTGGTTGAGGCCTCCATGTAACTGTTCCCCAGAGCAATGGCTAGAGTAAGAAGTGGGGCCCATAGAGTCTAAAGTAAGGCGTGAAATATATCCGATAAAGCTAGAAAAGGCAGGGAACAGGAAATGATCAATTGTGTAAAATGCTGCTAATAAGTAAGATGAGAGTTGACCTTCAGCAATTTTCAGTGTAGTAGTGGGGGCAAATCAGATTGCAAGGAGATGGCAAGTGGGAGGTGAGAACGGAGAAGATAGTGGAGGTAGAAGCTCTTTTTTTACATTCTTTTTTTTAAAATATTACTTTACATCATAGTCTATCCCAGGAAATTGGATATAATTCCCTGTGGACTCAGTTGGACCTCATTGTCTACCCATTCCAAATATAATAGTTTGTTTTGCATCTATTAACCCCCAATTCCCAGTCCATCTCACTCCCTCCTCCTCCCCCTTGGAAACCACAAATCTGTTCTCTATGTCTGTGAGTCTGTTTCTGTTTTATAGATAGGTTCCTTTGTGCCATATTTTAGATTCCACATATAAGTGATATCATATGGCATATGTCATTCTTTTTCTGACTTACTTCACTTAGTATGATAATCTCTGGTTGTATCCATGTTGCTGTGAATGGCAGTATTTCATTCTTTTTTATGGCTGAGTAGTATTCCATTGTATGCATGTACCACATCTTCTTAATCCATTCATCTATCAATGAACATTTAGGTTGTTCCCATGTCTTGGATATTATGAATAGTGCTGCAGTGAACACAGGGGTGCATATATACTTTTGACTTACCCTGTTGCTCAACCCCAAAAAAGGTTCCCTCCTTCTCTTTCTGAACTTCTTTGTAGCACATGATTCTTTTAACCATTTCTTCCTTCTCAATATACTTTTTTCTGTTTTCATTCTCCTGACTTTGTCCTACCTCTCTGCACCCTTCCCTTCTCCCACCCCCCACGACACACACACACACACACACACACACACACACTCTTTTCGGAAGTCTCTTCCTCCTCTGCCTACACTGCATGGTGCTTCTATCCCTGGTCTTCTTTCCTCCTGACCCTTTGGAAGTGATATCGTTTACACT
This sequence comes from Sus scrofa, assembly GCF_054392235.1. Classification (NCBI taxonomy): domain Eukaryota; kingdom Metazoa; phylum Chordata; class Mammalia; order Artiodactyla; family Suidae; genus Sus; species Sus scrofa. The sequence continues at coordinate 150,818,303 of NC_139396.1, read as the reverse complement.
CTTGGCTCCACTCCCTTTTCTATATCCTAATAATTCCCCAATCCATATCACCACCCCAGGCTTCTCTATGGTCTAGTGGATGTCTGCACCTGTATGTCTTAAATGCTCCTTGAATTCTGCTTGAACCAAACTGAATTCAAACCTTTTCAGAGTTCCCGTTGTGGCTCAGTGGTTAACGAATCCAACTAGGAACCATGAGGTTGCGGGTTCGATCCCTGGCCTTGTCAGTGGGTTAAAGATCCGACGTTGCCGTGAGCTGTGGTGTAGGTTGCAGATGTGGCTCAGATCCTGCGTTGCTGTGGCTCTGGCATAGGCCGGTGGCTACAGCTCTGATTCGACCCCTAGCCTGGGAACCTCTATATGCCGTGGGAAGCGGCCCTAGAAATGGCAAAAAGACAATAAAATAAAATAAAATAAAATAAAAAACTTTTCCCACTGCACTTACCAAACCTACTCTTCCTGTTGAGTTCCTCACCTTGTTAGATAGTGTCATCATCCATCCACTAGGATCATTTTTGCCCCTTTCCTCTCTCCTTCATCCAATTAAGGAACAAACCCTGTCAACCGTAACCTCTAAATTGCTCTAGGATCTGTCTAGTCCCTGCCACATCCATAGCACATGGTATTCAGCTGGTAATGGGCCAGCACAGCTGCAGTGGTTCTAATGGCCAATATCCATTTGGATTGGCCAATGGCCCTGCGGCACTGACCTTATCATCTTTGTTGACCACCTCTTTCCTGGTATAGGCTGCCACTAGGAGTTGCCTGGATAAGAGCAAGACTCTCTTCTCTTCCTGCCTGCAGTCTGATGCATTCATTACTCATCAGCCAGTGTGATGTTTTTGAAATGCAAATGTGTATATATCTGCCCTACTTAACACTCTTTGGTGGCATTGATAGCTTCTTATGTTCTCTACACCTAGAAAACTCTCTTCCTTTTTTTTTAGTGCCATACCTGCAGGATATGGAATTTCCCAGGTTAGGGGTCAAATCGGAGGTTCAGCTGCTGGCCTACACTTCAGCCACAGCTCGGGATCCGAGCCACCTCTGCAACCTACACCTCTGCTCATGGCAACGCTGGATTCTTAACCCATTGAGTGAGGCCAGGGATCAAACCCACATCCTCATGGGTACTTGTTGGATCCGTGGCTCCGTTATCACTGAGCCACATGGGAACTCCTTACTGTCTGTATTTTTAACTTCGTGTGCCTGTAGTGGGTTGAATGGTGATCCCCAAAAGACATGTCCACGTCCTAACCCTCAGAAGCTGTGAACATAAACTTACTTGGGGATAAAAGGGATCTTTGTAGATGTAATTAAACTAAGGATCTTGAATCTGGATGATCTGAAAGGGCCCTCAATCCAATAACAAAGTCCTTCCAAGAGAAAGAAGACAAAACATACTCGTGGAGGACAAGGCCAGGCAGGCACGGAGGCAGAGACGGAAGTTATGCAGCCACAACCTGAGGAAGGTTTGGAGCCACTAGATGCTGGAAGAGGCGAGGACTGGATTCTCTCCTGGAGCTTCCAGAGGAAGCCTGGCCCTGCTGGCATCTTAATTTCTGACTCTGGCCTCCAGAGTTATTAGAGAATACAATTTATGTCATTTTAAGCTACCAAGTATATGGTCATTTGTTATGGTAGCCACAGGAAGCTAATATAATGCCCAAAGAGAATTCCTGATTTCTTCTCTCAAACCTTCTTTTCTCCAGTCTTTCTCAGGTCAGTCAAGTGTATTAAACCCACTCAGTTGCTCAGGCCTAAAACCCTGGGCACTAGTCTTGGTTTCTCATGGTTTTTCTCTCTCTCTCTCTCTTTTCTCTCTCTTGTTCCACATCAGCTTTATCCTCTCTGTTTTAAAAAATTACCCAAACTCTAATGATTTCTTACCAAATTAACTGACACTGCACATGTTCAAACAGCCATCATCTTTCCTCTAGACAGTTGCTTGAACTTTCTAGCTTCCAGGCTATTCTTGAACCCCTTTGGGGCACTTTTAAACTCAGACCCCATCTTTTCCCTAATTGAAACCTTCCAGTGGCTTCTCCAGTCCTTGCACTAACCACAGTATGGAGATGGGCTCCTCCACGGCTCCCCTGCGTGTCACCCTGCTCCAGCCACTCAGGCCACCTATTTGTGCCTCCAAATCATCAAGTTCCTCCTTCTCACAGGGCCTTGCACCTGCCATTCATCTGCTTGGAATGCTTTTCTCCAAGCTTCCTCCATGGCTTATTTCTCTCATCATTTAGGCCTCCCTCCTCCAGAACCTTCCCTGGACACCTTCTCTAAAATGACCATCCACATCGTCTTTGTCATCCACCCTGCAAGACTGCCTTACTGTCTTCACAGCACGAGTGATCTAAATTTATATACTTAACGTGTTTGTGAAGTGTCTCCCTGCGAGATTGTAAGCTTTGTGAGGAAAAGGGCTTTACCTGGCTCCCCAAACAATCCCCAGAGTCTAGAACAATGCTTGGCATACAGTAGACCCTCAACATATATTTGTTGAATGATGAATGAATTTTTATTTTTATTTTTTTGTCTTTTTGCCTTTTCTAGGGCCACTCCTGCTGTATATGGAGGTTCCCAGGCTAGGGCCTAATTGGAGCTGTAGCCACCGGCCCATGCCAGAGCCACAGCAGTGTGGGATCCAAGCCGCGTCTGTGACCTACACCACAGCTCACGGCAACGCTGGATCCTTAACCCACTGAGCAAGGCCAGGGATCGAACCCGCAACCTCATGGTTCCTAGTCGGATTCACTAACCACTGAGCCACGACAGGAACTCCATGTTGAATGATAAATGAATTTTAACTACTTCTTTACCTGTAGCTTGCTCACGATAATCCCTGACTAAATATATGTGTGAGTCAATCAGTGTATAAATGAGTGAGTATTTTCTTGACAACCCCAGCTGGAAGAAATCTCTCCTTCCTCTGAACGCATACGTAGCATCCCTTTAAATGTCAACACATTCTTCAATCTTTGAGTCAATTCATTTCGATATGGCATCTCTCGTACTGACCATAAACCCCTTGAGCTTAAGATCAGGGTCCCTTTTATCTTACTTTCCTCATGACATATACTGCCATACATAACAGAGAGTAGTACTTCAATAGACATTGGGTGGTGGAATAAATGAACAAATGAGTAAGCAGATGATGCAAAAGGACAGAATCTGGCAACTTGTAAACCTCCACATGCCTAAGACTGTTGAATCCTTTCATACTTGTCCCAGATCTTCCTCGGCTCTCCACCAAATCCACCACTGGAGGTTTCAGATGCTCAGAAAACTTCATTTCTTCCCTCTGAGCAATGACTACAAGAGGCAGCAAGTAGCAACACACTCGTGATACCCATGGGCCTATTGGACCCTTTTTTGGCCACTAACTCACTTAATTTGGTGTAGTTTAGCACATTACAAGATTGTTCAAGAGTACTATAAATGATGTCAGACACCATCAGAAACCACTTCAGAAAATCATTGCCTGTAGCCGGATCAAAAGGTGAACACCTGGAAACTAGCAATGCTAAAAAAACAGAATAAATCATTTTTTTTTCCTTTTCTACCACATAGAGATTTGCACCGTTTTGCCCCCAAAGAATGTCTATATTTTCTTAAAATTTAAGCTTCAGTAATATAGTATAAAGCATGTGTCCAACCATAACACGTTATCCGTGCCCGACTGAAGAGGAATTGTCCCAGGCTCTGACTCCTCTTTGGAATTATTTGGGGCTATTTTCAAGTCATTGTATTTATTCAGGTCAGTTATTTAGGTTATTTGATTCTGATGACGTGTTTAACAAGCTAAACAATACAAAGATCATCCTATTTATCCAAATTATCATTGTCATCCTCTTAGATTTTTCAATAAACTTTATTGAACTAAAATATTTTAGGTTGACATAAAAAGCAATGTGGTAATATTTAACTGCTTTAAGCATATTAATTTTGTAAAATGCAAGGCTCGGAACAGTGATACTTTTATATATATATATATTTTTTTTTTTCTGTCTCTGAAGAAAAATCAGTTTCATTGAATTCTCCTATGAAAGTTAGTGCACCCCAATTTTAATCCAGTCATTTATTCCTTGGGGTGCTCAGTTACTCCTGCCTATTCTTTGCCTCATGAAACGGTGTATGTCACCAAGCTGATCTCGCCTCAGTTTGTCCAATGACTCAAACTGCATTGTGAATAGATTTAGCCAGAACCCAACAGTGTCTGTGTCTGCAGCAACTCATCTTACTAAAGAGACACCAAAGCTGGGTTTTCCTGAAGTAGTGCGGGAAAAGGAAATGAGATGTGGGAAAAATTAGGACTCCTTTTTCAGTCATTTTTATAGCCTGAACGTGATTTATCTGAAATTTTGTGAACTTGATATGCCATTGTGTTAATGCATCAAGGCTGCAGAGTTCAAAAAGCGATGGTTTGTTTGAAATTATGGTACCAAAATGTGTTTCCACTTAGGATTTTACAAAACAAATGCTTTGGAGATTTGGAGAAGGATACAGCATGGAAAGAAAGAACTTTCAAATTTTATTTTAACATTCGCTTCTCTGTTCTCAGAGGAATTCGGTCCCAGTAGGCTACGACAGTCACATCTGTCAAGCCCCTTTTGGATTCATCTCAGTCTTGAAAGGAACATTGAAAAATGCCCAGGAGTGTTTTGTTCCTCTGACAGATGAACCTGCTTCACTCTGAAGATGCTCCTTTAGAGATCGTTTCTTTCTTAAAATGTTAATAGACCAAAATATATGATGAACTATGCCTCAGCCTCCCTTATTCAAAAAAAGTAAAGCTACAGAATTAATCGACTAACCAAAAGTGTGTTTCCAAGTGGCCAGTTTTGCCTGGAGATTTTTTTTCCTACTTGATATTGAATGACCTGCAGTGTATCAGATATAGAACGTGTATGTCCTGCACATGTGTGTGTACGTGGAGGGTACCATGTTGTGGTTGAGGTTTTCTGCTCTTCCTGGACCTGCATGAAACAGAATTCATTCATTCATTACTCTACCTCCACACCATTCAAGGAGGGACTAGGGGAGGAAACAGAGATCTGTCAGAATATTCAAGAGGGATGAGGGAACCCACACACTTTGAAATAGTCATTTCTGCTAAGAAAGGACATCTATACCCTTAAGTCACTCCTCTACACAGCTAAGCTTCAAAAGGTAGAAAGAAAATATACAATTTCCTAAACTTGTCATTTATATTATGACCTTCAGATTTTTGGCATTTTCAAGTATCCTATCAGCTACTTAATCCTTGTTAGTAAATTTCACTCTTTTTTTTTGGCTACACCCATGGCAGGCAGAACTTTCCTGAGTCAGGGATCAAAACTACACCACAGAAGTGATGCAAGCCACAACAGTGACAATGCCAGATCTTTAACCCAGTAGGCCCCTAGTAGGCCACCTTTTTTAAAAAGAAAACTTAATTGTATTTTATTTTTTAAATTTTGTCATAGAGAAATTTCTTTGACTATCATACATAGATGTGCTGCTTACATATATTTTTATATTTCTATATTTTATATATTACAATGTATAAATTTTTAATAATGGAATGTGTGTATACTATATTTACACGTAATATATCTCTTTCTGAAACATTACATCTTAAGTATATAAATATTCTGGAAAAATGTTTGTAGCCTGAAAGCATCGCACTTTAGGAAACATTGCTTTGAAGTATGAAAGGTAGAGATTTTATTTATTTTTTTAATTTTTATTTATTTATTTATTTATTTGTCTTTTTGCCTTAACTTGAGCCACTCCCGCAGCATATGGAGGTTCCCAGGCTAGGGGTCTAATCAGAGCTGTAGCCACCGGCCTATGCCAGTGCCACAGCAATGCAGGATCCGAGCCGCGTCTGCAACCCACACCACAGCTCACGGCAACGCCAGATCCTTAACCCACTGAGCAAGGCCAGGGGTCGAACCTGAAACCTCATGGTTCCTAGTCGGATTCGCTAACCACTGAACCACGACGGGAACTCCGAAAGGTAGAGATTTTAAAAAGAAAGATAACAGACTTAGGTGAGGAAACGCACTTGATCCCACCTGTGGGGGAGCCTCTTATTGATGACACCCTTTTTTTGATTGATGGCTCCCTTCTCTTTTTCTGTTCCCTCTGCTGTGACCATTTCCAGTGTTCCTTCTAACAACCATGTTTTCTCCTCCTTTTATCCCTTACCTCACACTTTATACCTAATCTGTATTTTCCAACAACAACAACAAAAAAAAAGGCATGGCACATTCACATAACTAAGTAGAGTAAGCAGTTGGTTATACAAAAACCTTGTTTTATCACTAAGAAAAGGATCCCCAAATCCTACTTGACATCCCAGTCATCTGTAATGTTATATGTTAATTACATGTGGTCCTCAGTGCATTGGAAACATGAGAGCATATTTTAAAATTATAGTTAAGACTTTTTTTTTTTTTGGATTTTTAGGGCCAAACCCTAGGGCAACATATGGAGGTTCCCAGGCTAGAGGTCTCATCGGAGCTACAGCTGCTGGCCACAGCCACAGCCACAGCCACAGCAACGCCAGATCTGAGCCATGTCTGCCACCCACACCACAGCTCACAGCAATGCGGGATTCCTAACCCACTGAGTGAGGCCAGAGATCAAACCCACAACCTCGTGGTTCTTAGTCTGATTCATTTTAGCTGTGCCGCAATGGTAACTCCAAGAATATTTTAAAATATGGTCACTGAAATAATAAATTAAGGCAAACTTTTTACTAAACAATGATAGGAAGCACATCTTGCTAAGCAAAAAAAAAAAAAAAAAAAAATGAAGGCTATCACTGGAAAATTGCCCAGTCTTCCATTTCTCTTCATTTGAGTAAAAAGCTAGAGCTCAACTTAGAAATACAGTATCTCTTAAATATTAATCTAGAAAAATTTTAAATGAGTAGCATTTATTCCCTTTAGTTTTCTTAATTCATCTAGAAAATGCTGCACAATAAAACAGAAATTTGGGGGTTTGTTTTTATTCGTTTTTAAGATGACGTTTAGACCTAAAAGATATGTCAAAAACAAGCAGTTTTAAAGGGTTTAAACTTAACATTTATTTTCTGTTTAGCAAGCTCACTGACACTTGATGATCTGATGCATAAAGAGGAGATTTTCAAAGGATACAAGGATCCCGTTTTAAATAAACCCTAAATAAAATCGTCTGCTCATGCAAAAATCCTGATTCAGGCAAAACTCAGTGACTCCATCCATGCTGGTCCTCAGTTTCCTCACTTGTTTACAAGGAGTTCATTGGAGTCGGTCCAATGAAGGGGTCTCCTAACCCCTTTTTAGCTCAAAACTTTATAATTCTGAGATCCTACATTTTTCAACGATATCAAATATTATAATGTTAGTGTTGATCAGATTACTAAGAAGTAAACACAGATTAAAATATTAGAAAAATTAGGTATTTACTGATTTCATTAACAAATTGTGGACTCTAAATATTTGTACAGTCACAATTTTCTGCCTTAAAATGATCTCAAAGTCCAGGGACCAACTTCCTTAAGCATCATCTTTAAATTTGTAACTAAAAATAAAGACTATTCCATGTTGTCAGTTTCCAAAATTGCATGCTGTGAACAAAAAAAGTAATATGTTAAACTGTAGGCACCTCATCTGTCTTTTTTCAGGGCTTCATTCCAGTCTGAAACAGAGCTACTTCTGGCCACCTATCTTTAAACTAAACAAAAGAAAAAGTAAAACAAAGAAATTGCAACTGTGTCTCTTTCTGATTTAAGGCTTTAATGTCAATATGCTATTTTATACCGTCCTTAAATGAAACAATTTAGTCTACTTAAAATACAAACTATAAGTCTAAGCAGGTTACCCTGAACAAAGCCCAACTGGAAAAGAAGAAATGTCATTATTTCAGCTGATAAAGGGCAGATGAGTGGATGGGTTTCTATTTAAGGCTGAGACGTGGCATAGGCTTGGGGTGGAGGGAGGGTTGGGGAGAGGTTTGTAGGAATCTCTCTGTTTTTTGTTTTTGTTTTTCTGTCTTTTTAGGGCTGCACCTGTGGCATGTGGAAGTTCCCGGACTAGGGGTCCAATCGGATCTAAGCTGCTGGCCTATACCATAACCACGCGACTCGGGATCCGACCTACACCACAGCTCATGGCAACAATGGATGTCTGACCCACTGAGTAAGGCCAGGGATCAAACCCACATCCTCATGGATACTGGTCAGATTCGTTTCCACTGTGCCACAACAGGAACTCCTGTAGGAGTCTCTTAAGGTCCAAGCTGGGGCTTGTATATTTACCTTGGAGATTATCTCTAAACAAGATTAAACATACTGTTATTCTATTTACCTTGTGCTCTAAGTATCACTGTGTTAAGTATAATCACTAGATTTTACCAAAACTGATTTTGCCATTCTTCTTCTATGTCTTCCATTCCTCTTCTTCTTTTTAGTGTAGTCAGAAGCCTGGAGAAATGCAGGTGACTTAATTATGGCTCTATTATTGGTTTCTGGGTGTCATATCAGTGACTACCAAAATCCAAGTTCCATGAGTGCTCAGAGGTTTGCTGTCTCACACCCTGAAGCAGTGTCTCTCTCTCTCTCTCACACTTTGCCTGTCTCTCACACTCAAACAGTCTCTCTCTCTTTCTCACACACACACTTTGCCTGTCTCACACACTGAAACAGTCTCTCTCTTTCACACACTTTGCCTGTCTCTCACACTGAAGCAGTATCTCTCTCTCACACACACACACTTTGCCTGTCTCACACACTCAAACGGTCTCTCTCTCTCTTTCACACACACTTTGCCTGTCTCACACCCTGAAGCAGTCTCTCTCTCTCTCACACACACACACTTTGCCTGTCTCACACACTCAAACAGTCTCTCTCTCTCTCACACACACACACTTTGCCTGTCTCACACACTGAAACAGTCTCTCTCTCTCTCACACACACTTTGCCTGTCTCTCACACTCAAACAGTCTCTCTCTCTCTCACACACACTTTGCCTGTCTCTCACACTCAAACAGTCTCTCTCTCTCTCACACACACACCTTGCCTGTCTCACACACTCAGTCTCTCTCTCTCACACACACACTTTGCCTGTCTCACACACTCAAACGGTCTCTCTCTCTCACACACACTTTGCCTGTCTCACACACTGAAACAGTCTCTCTCTCTCTCACACACCCACTTTGCCTGTCTCTCACACTGAAACAGTCTCTCTCTCTCTCACACACACTTTGCCTGTCTCTCACACTGAAACAGTCTCTCTCTCTCTCACACACACTTTGCCTGTCTCTCACACTGAAACAGTCTCTCTCTCTCTCACACACACACACTTTGCCTGTCTCTCACACTGAAGCAGTCTCTCTCTCTCTCACACACTTTGCCTGTCTCACACACTCAAACAGTCTCTCTCTCTCTCTCACACACTTTGCCTGTCTCTCACACTCAAACAGTCTCTCTCTCACACACACACACTTTGCCTGTCTCACACACTGAAACAGTCTCTCTCTCACACACTTTGCCTGTCTCTCACACTGAAACAGTGTCTCTCTCTCTCTCTCTCACACACACACACTTTGCCTGTCTCACACACTGAAGCAGTCTCTCTCTCTCTCTCTCTCAGACACACACACACACACACACACACACACACACTTTGACAAATAAACGAATGAATAAAGGGAATGAGTATATTTTTGAATCTGTGTTCTCAAAGTGTCTATATTCTTCCTCTCAATCTCTCTTTTTCTCTCTTTTCCTCTCTCAGACTTGGGGAAAACCTGCAGGGCTTCACTGAAAAACAATGTAATCTTTTTAGTCCTTCTATGGAATAGTCCTCAAATTGTGTTCTGATCTCATCCCAGCAAAAAGTGAAACAACAAATCCCAAGAAAGATCAGCAGCAACAAGAAAAGGCCCAAATAAAAGAGGAAGCATTTTTTTTTTCTCAAGTTGACCAGTTAACTCTCAAATGCTTACTCAAAGCTGTTTATATTAGACAGAGGAAAAGAATAAATGAATGAATGAATGAGGTTGGAAAAGAGTGACTACTTTACCTCCTCTTTGGAAACTTAATAATTATAATAATAGGAGTTCTTGTTGTGGTTCAGTGGATTAAGAATCCGACATAGTGTCTGTGAGGATGCGGGTTCGATCCCCGGCCTCTCTCAGTGGGTTAAAGTTCCAGTGTTGCCACCAAGCTGCCACACAGGTCACAGATGCAGTTTGGATCTGATGTTACTCTGGCTGTAGCTAGGCTGGCAGCTGCAGCTCCATTTCAACCCCTAGCCCTGGAATTTCCAAATGCCACAAGTGTGGCCCTAAAAAAAAAATAAAAATTAAAAAATAAAACTTAGCTTCTTTGATTGCTATTTCTGAGATACAAACCAAATATAACGATTCAAAAAGTGCATCGCGGGCAAAACAACATGACATTTGAAACCATGAAGTTCATGATGAAAGAATGCTAAGAAATGTTTCGTTCTTAAAAGTAATTGAAACCTGGGCTTTACCCTGTACCCATGAACCATTCCAGCTGTCAGTCCTCCTTCCAGACACCAGCAGGATCTAAAGGGGCTCCAGTGCAAAAAGTCTAATGTAGAGCACGGCTTGGTGCAGATGCCTGCATAGGACTTTAAGCAGTGGAAGCAGGTCTGACTAGGTAACGGTGTATTTTCTAGGAGAGTAGGGAAGATGAGCTTGTCCCTTGAGAGGCACACAGTCCAGGCCTGCCACACAGAACAGAAGTTTTGAGCATCTTAACTGCATCTTGAATTCCTCTGATCTGCCAAGATCAAGTTTAAGGTGGGAAAGAGCACAGGTGGGAAAGATGGAAGAGCAAATCCCACACATGGAAAAAGAAGCTGCCAAGTCACCGCATCTTCACCCCAAGTCATCTGACAAGGACATCAATGCCAGCTTTGTCCTAAATGAGAGCTTTAGCCAAGCAAAGCGTCTTGCAACATATGGGCAGCTTTGGTTGAATTTCACTGCTGGTTGAATTTCTCCTCGCTGCTGAATGGGTCATGATTCACTAGGCTCTGCAAAGGAAAGGGCTTGGTGAGCTGAGGCTGTCTGAGTGTTCCTTGGAGCTTTTTTTTTTATTAAAATTCTGATTGTTGCTGATCTACAAGTCAGATAGAATCAGAATCCAGAATATATGGCCCTGCTTTGTAATGCACAGCATGTGAACACCACTGCTGATCGTACTGTTTGAAAAAGCCAAGTAGAGGAAAACTGGTTTTTAATTATTTCACTACTAAGCTCTAAGGTTTAACATTTATCACGTTTAATGCTGTAAGTTGACATAACTTTGGAACAAAGAATATCTCTTATGGTGATGACTGTAAAAAATCACACGCATATCCACTCTCATAGTCTTCCAAAGTTAAAGGTACAGCATAAGATGTATCATCGGAATCCATAATGGAATCCTTGAATGGTTCAATGGATGGCTTGAATTAATAAAAACATAGGGAAATTATTCTTTAAAACCATGAATTCACAACTACAAAGCCTATTTTTGCTTTGCTATTATTAATACAATAAGAGGTTTGACTTTGACCTTGGAATCATAAACGTGGAAAACATTAACGGTATTATATTGACATGTTCTGAGCCTCTCTTTTTCTGTATTAGGCTGAGGCTTCTGATAAGTTTAGCGGAGTCACTGTGGCACCAAATAAAACTAAACAGACTAAGATCAAGGAGGTCAAGTGAACCAAAAGATTCCAGCTCCTCGATAAAAAGAGGTCTGTTTGAAACCACTGGCAATTATTCATGTTTTAAAACTGTAATTTAAGAAATCATTCTTTGTAAGAATAAATAATAACCTTTTGGAAAAATCTGTCCTTTATAATAAGCTATATAACAGGGTTTTCAAAGACATTTCAGCCTCATGTTGATAAAAACGTCTTCATATTATTAACCTAGCTTTTTCCCTTTGGCCATGATACTTTCAAACTGTCTAAGAACTAATTAGAAGGCTGCAGTTGTCTTTCATGTCATAGCACATCCCTTATAATAAAATAAGACACCCTTTAAAATGCTATGATTTTTTTTCCTAGAAGCATTTAATACTTAAGGCAGGATTTTGGCAACAGAAAATGAGATTTTTGTCTTTCCAGGTTGTCAGTCTCTTCTGGAGGTGATAGACTGGCTCTTCGTTGCAGGCTGTGGGTTTTGTAAGGCTACTCCGTAACTTTGCAACAGGAAAACAGCACGTGGTGTCACAGCTTGCAAAGGAAGACAGAGTGCCATTTCTCCTTGCTTTTCAACCTAAGTAGGCCAATAGCCATGAATCAGGCTAGGGATGGAACATACTTCAGAGGGAGGTAAGTATACAACAAAGAGAAGTAGCTAGGAAGCAACTGTCACTGGTCATCTTCTCATGATATCATCTTAAGCAAGTATTCAATGCTCGCTTTGCCTGCGGAAGGATAACAGAATGGAGGCTTGGTTTGAAAGTGTCCTAGCCCGAGAAGCGGTTACATGAATCCAAGTGCCTACATGTATTGCTGACTCCTCCTCCGCGGTTCTTTAGACGTCATGTTTTCTTAGACTTCCTGCTGAGATTACCACTTTAGGAAAAGCTTGCAGGTTGGACCACATTTCTGAAAATAATTTTTGTCAGAGAAATAAGGCAAAATACTGTGAGTCTTAAGAGGATATTTCCTTTTTCAGCCTGGTCAAATATATGTGCAATGTTAAAATAAACAGGAGTTATGCTTACAAACGCTCAAAATGGACCTCAAGCCTATTGGGTCTTTAGCTGTGTTAGAGAGGAAGCATTCTATTAAGAGAAGATGAGGGTGGAATTGTTTTTTTAGCCAAAAATATTTGTAAATGGTGGTTTCATAATGGTTAAGGTAAACTGTCTTCTCAAAACAACAACAAAGCAGTTTGATTGATCTCAGGCTCAAAAAGGATGTGCTTTCGCCCCAAATGCGTATATACTTATGGTAATTGACGTGTTCTATTGATTAACTTGACAACTGTTAATGGGCCCTGTGTTAACCAGGATAATCAGACTCCTTTCAGAACTCCCTAAATGGAGATTTTTCATACATTTTAGGTTACAGTGATGTCAGTTTTTGGTGTCCTTTAGAATAGCTTTAGTATATCCAAAAGATTGTTTCTCATTTTATTTTTGGTTTAAACCATTGGTGTTCAATTTACCTAAGGAAAACCTTATACTTAAGGTTGGGTTGTGGCAACACCAAATGAAATGGAATTTTTGCCTCACATATCATCAGTGAGTCTCTTTTGTACCAAGAGACTTTAAGCTTAGCTCATGAATCTCTTTGGTTTACATGTAAGCATAGAAAATATTAAGGCTGGGTTTTTGTTTGTTTGCCTATTTTTGGCCGTACCTGTGGCATGTGGAAGTTCTGGGGCCAGGGATTGAACTGACACCACAGCTGTGACCCGAGCCACAGCACTGACAACCCTGGATCCTTAAGCTGCTGTGCCACCAAGGGAACTCAGGAAATGTTAAGGGTTTTGTTTTTGTTTTTGTCTTTTTTAGGGCTGCACCCGCGGCATATGGAGGTTCCCACCTAGGGGTTCAACTGGAGCCGGCCTATGCCACAGCCACAGCAATGCAGAACCTGAGCCCTGTATTTGACCTACATCACAGCTCATGGCAACGCTGGATCCTTAACCCACTGAGAAAGGCCAGGGATCGAACCTGTGTCCTCATGGATACTAGCTGGGCTCATTAACCACTGAGCCACAACAGGAACTCCTTAAAGGAGTTTTGAATATGTTTGGTCTCATTAGTTAAACACTTTCAAATATTTTAAACTTGGCTTATAAATTTTGTATTATGTTTTTAAGCACTTCAATTATCTGAACTATAGAAACCCCAATATATACTTATGTAGCTTTTACGTATTTAGTACATTAAAGATACAGTGACACTAAAGTTCTTTCAAATGGTCCAGTATTGCATATAAGTTTAGTAAGACTTTTTTTTTTTTTTTTTTGGCCATGCCTATGGCACATGGAATTTCCCAGGCCAGGGATCAAACTTGTGCCACAGCAGTGACCTGAGACACAGCAGCAATAATGCCAGATCCTTAACCCACTGAGCCACCAGGGAAATTCTGTAAGATCTCATTTTAAAAACTCAAGTCTAAATTAAGTGGCCAATCACTTTAAACTGAAGGGCATCCAGGATACAGGACTTCCAATTTTAAAACGAAGACGATCTTGAGTAAATTGTGTCAAGTTGGTCACCCTAAGTAGAAAAATCACAATTACAAATTTTAATAAAGTTATTAGATTGTCATTACAAATAGGCCAAATACACAAAATAACAAATATGAAGGACCCACTTCTTAGCTCCCAAAGATGAGCATTTCAATTTTAATCATTGTAATACTTTCTTTTTTTTCTTTTTTTTTTTTTTTTTTTTTTGTCTTATTGCCATTTCTTGGGCCGCTCCTGAAGCATATGGAGGTTCCCAGGCTAGGGGTTGAATCTGAGCTGTAGCCACTGGCTGTAGCCACAGGCCTATGCCAGAGCCACAGCCAGAGCCACAGCAACGCGGGATCTGAGCTGCATCTGCAACCTACACCACAGCCCATGGCAACGCTGGATCCTTAACCCACTGAGCAAGGCCAGGGATTGAACCCAAAATCTCATGGTTCCTAGTCGGATTCGTTAACCACTGAGCCGCAATGGGAACTCCCTGTAATACTTTCTGTACTTACTTCTATATCTTCCCAGAGTTAAAGGACTCTTAGCCACTAAAGTAAGCTTGTTGCCATTCTAAGTAATTTAGGTCACTTGCAAACAAAGATTTTAGCCTGAATGGGGAGTGGATTTTTGTTAAAGACTCTAATGAGCTTCATTGAATTTTGTTTTATGGTTGGAATGTCATGAGCTTCAAATTGTAAAGGTGAACTCAGGAATTCCCTTCATGGCTCAGTGGTTAACAAACCCGACTAGCACCCATGAGGGTGGGGGTTCCATCCCTGGCCTCGCTCAGTGGATTAAGGATCTGGCGTTGCTATGAGCTGTGGTGTAGGTGGCAGATGTGGCTCAGATCCCCCATTGCTGCAGCCCTGGCAGCATTGCTGCAGCTCTGATTCAGCCCCTAGCCTGGGAATTCCCATATGCTGCCAGTGCGGCCCTAAAAGACAAAAAAAAATAAAAATTAAAATTAAAAAATAAAAATAAAGGTGAACTCAAAATAAGTAAGCATTAGGGAAATGAAAATGAGATATATTTCACATCCATTAGGATGGCTATGGTCAAAAATAAACAGAAAATACAAGTGCTGGCCAGAATAAGGAGGAAATTCAAACGCTTGGCCAGTACTGGTAGAAATATGAAATGGTGCAGCCCTATGGAAATCGGTATGACCATTCCTCTAAAAAGTTAAAATAGAATTACTATATGACCCAGAAATTTCACTTCTAAGAAAGTAAGGTCTCCAAGAGATATTTGAACAACCACATTCATATGCAATATTATCCATAATAACCAAAAGGTAGAAGGAACCCACATGTCCACTGATGGATGAATGCATAAATAAAATGTGTTACAAACACACAATGGGATATTATTCAATCTTAAAGCAGAAGGAAATTTTAATATATGCCTTCACACAGATGAATCTTGAGGACATCACTCCAGGTGAAAAAAAATCATAAAAAGAACAAATATTATATGATTCTACCTATATGAGGTATCTAGAGTAGTCACATTCTTAGAGACAGAAAGTATGAACAGTGGTTTCCAGGAGCTGGGAGTATAGGGGGGGTGGGAAGTTAACATTTAATGGGTATAGAGAGTTTTAGTTTTATAAGGGAGAAAGAATTCTGGAGACTGGCTTCCTAACAATGTCAGTGTACTTAAGATTACTCAACCGTACCCTTAAAAATGGTTGCTAGGGCAGATTTCATGGTGTGTATGTTTTACCACAATAAAAATTTGGTTTTAATTATGTTAAGAATCGAAAAGTTTAATAATGACAAGCCTTGATGAGGATGTGTAGAAAGACTCTCATGCATCACTGATGAGAAGGTAAGACGGTGCAGCCACTTTGGAAAGAGCCTGGCAGTTCCTCAAATGAATAAACGTTGAGTTATCATATGAGGATATGTCAATAGAAACTTACAAAACTGAAAAGCAGAGAGCAAAAATACGGAAAAAGATGGAACAGAATATTTAAGGACTGTGAGACAACTATAAAAGACATACTATTTGCATTCATGGGAATACCAGAAAGAGAGGAGAGAAAAGAAATTTTGGAAGCAATAATGACTATGAATTTCTCCAAATGAATGTCAGATACCAAAGTGTAGATCCAGGAAGCTTAGAGAATACACTAAGCTGGATAAATACGCAAGACATTACATCTAGGCATATCAGATTCTAAGTGCAGAAAGATTTAAAAAAAAAAAGTCTTGCAAGCCAGAACACAAAAAATGAAGTACTAATACCTGCTACTACAGGGATCAACCTAGAAAGCATCCTGCTAAGTGAAAGAAGTCAGGCACAAAAAAAACACACATCATATGTTTCTCTTCATATGTAAGTCCAGAGCAAGAAAAATGTATAGAGACAGAAAGTAGATTAGTGGTTGCTTAGAGCTGGGGGATATAGCTGATAGCTCAATATTCGAGTGTTTGGTTTTTTTTTTTTAAAATGATGAAAATTTTCCAAAATTGACTGTGGTGATGGTTACATATATCTGGAAATACTCTAAAACCCACTGACTTGTACATTTCAAATGAATAGATCGTACCATAAGGGAAATATATAAGACTGTGAAAAATCTTTTTTTTTTTTAATGTGAAAGTGACTGGTGTCAGTTCATATTGCCTAGTTTTTTGTCTCTTCACAGAAATCTAAAACTCCTGCCCAAGTTTAGCCCTTGACTAGATTTTTCATTTCTTTGGCTATTATGACTTATATACATGTGCCAAAATATTAAAGACCTTTGGATCTGATGCGAGCCTTAGCTATATGCATGCATTTTCTATCTAACCCAATTGGAATCTTGCATTCTTTCCTATTCTGAGACCCATATAATTCTTAGGAATATTTAAAATGATATCCAAGGAATTCTGGAGACCTCATCTAACTAGCCATCATCACACACAAGACTGTTCTGCAGCCAAATGTGATACTGGGGAGACCCAACTATTCCTAATGTGCTTTTTTGTGGCCAAGAGATAATTCACAAATAATAAGAATTCTCTGAATCGCCAGTTTGCCCAATTTATAAAATTTGCCACCAAAATTATTCAAAATTTGGTGTATTGTCTATCATGAAGTTTACATAAATTATTAATAGAGTGTTGAACTTGTTAAAAACTAGAGATTACAGGGTGATTTAGTCTTATGAATATACTTAATATTTGGAAAAGGGACCAGAATTTTCAGTAAGTGAATAAATGATTAAATGAATACAGGTGACTATGGGACTTAGGGTTTTTAATATAGAAAGAAATCTTGCAGTTCATACGGTTATGGGCTGAACTGTACCCCAACAAATTCGTAGCGTGAAGCCCTAACCCCTCATTTGACTGTATTCAAAGACGGGGCCTCTCAGGAGATAATCGAGATAAAATAAGGTTTTTAAGGAAGGAGCCTTAATCTAATGGGACTGGTGTTCTTATAAGAAGAGGAAAGAGGAGTTCCCGTCGTGGCGCAGTGGTTAACGAATCCGACTAGGAACCATGAGGTTGCGGGTTCGGTCCCTGGCCTTGCTCAGTGGATTAACGATCTGGCGTTGCCGTGAGCTGTGGTGTAGGTTGCAGACGCGGCTCGGATCCCGCGTTGCTGTGGCTCTGGCGTAGGCCGGTGGCTACAGCTCCAATTGGACCCCTAGCCTGGGAACCTCCATATGCCGCGGGAGCGGCCCAAGAAATAGCAACAATAACAACAACAACAACAACAACAAAAAAAAAAAAAAAAAAAAAAGAAGAGGAAAGAACCAGGAATGTTCACACACTGAGGAAGGCACAAGGAACCAAGGCTGGAATTCCTGCTATGGCACAGTGGGAATCTGACCGCAGTGGTTCAGGTCACGGTGGAGGTGCAGATTCGATCCCTGGCCCAGTGCAGTGGGTTAAAGGATCCAGCTCAGATTCAATCCCTGGCCCAGGAACTGCCATATGCCACTTCCATTGCCATGGGTGCAGCCATTAAAAAAAAAAAAAAAAAAGATGGAGTTCCTGTTGTGGCTCAGCGGCAATGAACCTGACTAGTATCCATGAGGATGTGGGTCTGATCCCTGTTCTCACTCAGTGGGTTAAGGAGCTGAAATATAGGTCGCAGTGGCGAGACTCAGATTCCACGTTGCTGTGGCTGTGGCGTAGGCCGGAGGCTCCATATGTCATGGGTACAGCAGAAGGAAGGGAGGCTGCCAGAACCTTGGATTTTTTTTTTAATTACTCAATGAATTTTATTACATTTATAGTTGTACAACAATCATCACAACCAAATTTTATAGCATTTCCATCCCAAACCCTCAGTGCATCCCCCCAAGACCCAACCTGTCTCATTTGGAAACCACAAGTTTTTCAAAGTCTGTGAGTCTATCTCAGAACCTTGATTGCAGATTTCCAGCCACATTTCTGTTATTGAAACCACTCAGTTTGTGGTATTTTACCATAGCAGTCCAAGCAAACTAACACAATACAATTCTTCAAACAATTGTTCTGATTTCTTTTTTTTTTTCTATTTTGGCTGACACTTTAGCTTTTTTTTAGATTATTTCACTAACTTTATGTCACACAGTGACTTCACCTTGGCCTATTTATTAACTAGGGATCAAAGTGGAATTTACAATGTGGCGGGCCCTGGTTCTTCCTGGTTATTTTTACGTTTGTTTTTGTCTTACATTTTTCATCTTTTAGCGTTGTTTAAGGCTTTGTCCCCAGTTTACTCTTTCATGCGGAATCCTTTATTTGCAGCTAATGGATTTCAAATTCGAGGTTCTCCTCGCCGTCAGTACACTAATCCCTCTTAGAATCTTCACTTCACTTCTGCGTAGGGACGTGCTGCCCAGGCCATGCTTCCCATTAAGAAGCAAGGTTTCAGCAAATTATGGGGCTCACGTGTTGAAGAGTTTATCAAAGTTGTAGTTTTTAGTTCAGTTTTAGGTTGTCGTTGTTTCCATCCTAACCATTTGCAACGGACTTGACGGCGTGGTTCAGTTACATGTCAAGTTTCACATGTGTTTAGTATTTGAGACATTAAGCACGTCTCAAAAGCTTAAAACACATGCAAAATGTTCATGGCGACTGATTAAACAGTGAATTAAGAAAAGTAGGGAAGGCTGAGTTGAAATTATTCTAAAAGAAAAACCCATCCCCTTGTTTATAAATCATAAGACAGTCAATACCATTACATTTGTAATTTGCAATACACATGATGTTCTACTTTCCTCAAGTCAAACTGCAGTAAAACCTATGATAGTCTGGTTTGGGTCACCCCTGTAGCTGCAGAAAATCTAAAGCCAAATGAAAGCATTGAAAGAAAAAAAAAAAAAAATCCTTGAAGGTATTGCAACCATCTCCAGCCTCTTGGTCACTGATAGTATCAGACAAAGTTCATGAACACTATTTGGGTTTCAGCAAAGTGCATGTTTGACACATGGGTTTCCACCAGGTTGATTTTCCTCCTCTCCCTGTCTGAATGTGTGTGCCATAAATACACACCCCCAGAGGCGTTTCGGCAGTAAGGGAAGTGCATTCGGTAACTGGATATTTTACTACATTTCATTTCTGTAGCTGAAACAGAAGGAAACGACCTCTTTGTCACATACGATGATACCTTGGCCATCTGAAGGGACAACCTTCAAGTGAGAAAAGGCCTTAAGTTTAACTTAAGTTACGCGTGACAAATTTAATCTCAATGGAAATTTTGTGTGTGTGCATTATACTAACTAGAAAGATGGCTTTAGTCCGTGGGACATTTTAAAGCCCTTAGTAAAAACACGCTCCTTGACATGGAAAATTTTTCCCTCCCGAAAACAAATTTATCTTTATAAGGCTTCGAAGTGATAAATATACGGAATGTAAATGAATACTTCCCATGGTTACTCGGCCTGCACCATTAATGGGAAATAAATAGATGTTTTAAATATTTGCTCCTAGAGGTCTCTTCTTGAACTTAAGCATAAGTTATCTAAACAGTTGAAAAAAGATTTATAGTTATGAAGAGGCCTATATGTCAAGGAAAGTTTTATGATATGTTCCATAATAAATTAGCAATAAATGGATACAGGTGACTGTGGAATTTATGACCTTTAATGCTTTAATACTGCACTAAAGAAAAACTAATTATTAAGGTCCTGAAGGGTAATATAAGAATACCATCTACAAATTGTCAAATTAAGCCCTTCGTGCTAGGTATTTGAGGTAGGTGCTTTTTATGTGGCTCACCGGGGAGGCTGATGCAGATAAATATAAGAAAACGCAATACCATCGAATAGTAGAAAAACAACTGACAGGCCTTCTAGCTGAAATGAAAGAATTACTTTAAATGTTTTTTCTTCTGCTTAAAAATAATCACTCTTTCAACACTTTAGTGAAAGGCAATGTAACACTGCACACACGCACACACACACACACACAAATGACTTATTTCACTAGATTCTCTCATAGCATGTATTGCCTATTTTCCTCTCAAGTGCCCCAGGAAGATGTTTGAATACGAGAGGCCCCAGAAAAAGTTGTCTGATGAGAAAAGTCAAATTTAAGCTACTTGCAGTTTTTAGAACTCTCCTTTCCAGAAGAAATTTCAATTAAAGCACCCGTTGTGGTGAAGCATCTCCACTTTCATCCTCAGGTTTTCACAAGGAAAAAAAAAGAACTCACCCTTTTCTTCCTCATTTGAACCTCACCAGGAGGTAGATGAGTTTATTTCCTAGAGGGAAGAGGCTATTGTAAACGTCCGCCTCTAAAGGGATCTTTCCGTTTCCAATCTCTCACCCTTTTAATCCATTCTCCACACTAACACCAGAATGGTCTTTATTTTTAGGGGACAAAAATGTGATTATATCACATCTCTGCTTAAAACCCTTTGCCAGGCTCCAACAGCTCAGCCCAAGTCTTAAGCAAGGCAGAGCCCTCTGTGGTTTGGCCCCACCCGTGTCTCCAGGCTCATAGCCCCTGGGAACATCTCTGGTCTGGTGTGATGGACCCCTGGCCGTGCCTGTTGGGCTTGCCCGTGCCTCTTCGTGTTCTCACTCTTGGTTTCTGCTGCTTGAACCACCTTTCTCCTTATTCTCCTTTTTCTTTCAAGGACCAGCTCAAACACCACTTCCTGTGTCCTGTCAGAAGGGTCACAGTTGTCCTGTGATAATCTAACCCTTTCTCAATGCCTTCACATCTTGGTATCCTTTTCCTTGCATTAGGGTTACTTGTGTAGGTGCCTGTCTGCTACTAAAGTGAACATCCCCAAAGGCAAGTCTCTTGTCCTGCATCTTTTCATTCCCAGCATCTAGGTCTATAGGGATATAATAGTGCTTAAGAAAGTTTCACTGAATAAAAAAGCTGGGGACAAGGAAGTGAAAGCAGGGAGGTGATGCAACATGGATGGATTATGAGTCTGAGACACGGATCAGCACACCTTTCTTGCTCATAGGTCCAGAGTTAAGAGGAAGCTTTGGATAGAAACCAAGTCTTCGCTTATGTTTCCTCATTTCCTTAAGAGACTACCAAATCATAGCATAGAAAAGAATATACAGGAGTTCCTGTCGTGGCACAGTGGTTAACGAATCCGACTAGGAACCATGAGGTTGCGGGTTCGGTCCCTGGCCTTGCTCAGTGGGTTAACGATCTGGCGTTGCCGTGAGCTGTGGTGTAGGTTGCAGACGCGGCTCGGATCCCGCGTTGCTGTGGCTTTGGCGTAGGCCGGTGGCTACAGCTCCGATTCAATCCCTAGCCTGGGAACCTCCATATGCTGCGGGAGCGGCCCAAGAAATAGCAACAACAACAACAACAACAACAACAACAAAAAAGACAAAAGACAAAAAAAAAAAAAAAGAATATACATTATCTGAGATTGAATGATAAATATCTTTCAGTTTTGGGATGGGGAAAATTAGCAAGGAAATTATTATAACTATAGTAACAAGGAAAGCAAGGAGGCAAAATCTCTCAATCTGGGAGACTGCTGGGTCCCAGGGAAAGGGACTTAAAGCTAGAATCAGAAGACTGAAGGGAGGAGTTCCTGCCGTGATACAATGGGATCGGCAACATCTCTGCAGTGTCAGGACACCAGTTTGATTCCCTGCCCAGCACAGTGGATTAAGGATCTGGTGTGGCAACGGCAGCATAGATCTCAACGGTGGCTGGGATCTGATCCCTGACCCAGGAACTGCATAAGTGGCAGGGTGGGATCGGGGGAGAGAATGGAACTTCACTTCCTTCTTTGATCTAATGGAAAGTATTTTTTCTTACTTTGTTTCCACCTGTGTGAAAACTGGGATAATAATGGATGCTTCCCAATGTTTTCAGGTGGATTAAAGAAAATATCAATGAAATGATGATAATGATACCTACCATTTACTGAAGCTCTGCTATGGGATAGGCTTTGTACTTCATATACATTATTTTTAATTTCATTTCTAAAAGTGCATAATGTAATTGTAACCACTCTATTTAATTCTTAGACATTGGTTCTCTTTTCCCAACAGTCATGAAAATAAAAAGTCTTGCTTTCTTTTATGCATCTGCCTTTCTCTAAGTGCCCGAAATGTAGATGGCAGATCTTAGGGGGGACCCTCCTGCTGCAATCCTTTTTCCCACCTATCACTAATCACATTCATGAGTCAGGAGACTGTCTGAAAGCTGATGTATAACAAGCAGATCTTATCCAATGTGGCTTAAAGAGGATGCTTTCATTGAGTGGAAGGTTAGACGAGCTCACTGGTTTCTAAAATGCACAGACTATGCAAGTACGATATGAAGATTCCTGTTGTCTGCTGCCAAATGAAAAAAGCAAGGAGGATAGGTACACGTCATCTTAAAAATGCTATATCACTCATACAACTCAATATCAAAAAACAAACAACCTAATAAAAAATGGGCAGAAGACCTAAATAAACATTTCTCCAAAGAAGACATACAGATAGTCAACAGGCTCATGAAGAGATACTCAGAGATCTAATTGTTAGAGAAACGCAAGTCAAAACTACAATGAGGAGTTCCCGTCGTGGCGCAGTGGTTAACGAATCCGACTAGGAACCATGAGGTTGCGGGTTCGGTGCCTGCCCTTGCTCAGTGGGTTAACGATCCGGCGTTGCCGTGAGCTGTGGTGTAGGTTGCAGACGCGGCTCAGATCCCGCATTGTTGTGGCTCTAGCATAGGCCAGTGGCTACAGCTCCGATTGGACCCCTAGCCTGGGAACCTCCACATGCCTCGGGAGCGGCCCAAGAAATAGCAAAAAAGCCAAAAAAAAAAAAAAAAAAAAAAAAACTGCAATGAGGTACCGCTTCACACCAGTCAGAATGGCCATCATCAAAAATTCTATAAATAATTGCAATTCCTGTCGTGGCACAGCGGAAATAGGTTCGACCAGGAACCAAGAGGCTGCAGGTTCAATATCTGGCCTCCATCAGTGGGTTAAGGATCCAGCGTTGCTGTGAACTGTGGTGAAGTTTGCTGATGCAGGTCAGATCTGGCACTGCTGTGGCTGTGGTGTAGGCCAGCAGCTACAGCTCTGATTGGACCCCTAGCCTGGGAACCTCCATATGCTGCAGGTGTGGCTCTAATAAGACAAAAGATGAAAAAAAATTATATAAATAATAAATGCCGGAGAGGGTGTGGAGAAAATGGAACCCTCCTCCACTGTTGGCAGTAATGTAAATTTGTGCAGCCACTACAGAGAACAGTGTAGAGGTTCCTATCAAAACTAAAAATAGGGTTCCAGTATGATCCAGCAATCCCACTGCTGGACATCTATCTGGAAAAGATGAGAATTCTAATTCAAAGAAATACCCACACCCCAATGTTCATAGCAGCACTGTTCACGATAGCCAAGACACAGAAACAACTTTCCAAAAACTAAAGATAAGACAGGTGCAGAAATAATAATAGTGCAAAAGGCAGGATGTGAAAGGTGCTGTGCAAAGTTTGGAAAATGAGCTGGAAATTTATTCTGACACCTATAAACACAGGCAAAGCTGGAAAAGTTGAGAACTGAGATGCCAAATGGCATGAAATTCGTTGGCTAGAACTTTGGGGCAGAAAGGGAGCCTTGTATCAAGATTGTCAAGAGTGAAGGCTGGAGAAAGGCAGACTATTAAACCTGAAATAAACGTGTACTACACTCAAGCTAGTTTAAAGGGACTCAGACATGAACCAGAACACACGTCTCAGGGGACTCCTATAGCACAAAGGAAATGAAGTTGTTTATCTCTGTGCCTTGAGCAGTTTAGCAATGACAATTTTTTACATGCCAACTCTGAAAAAAATATTGAGTCTGACCACAGAACTATCTGATACTCGATTTTTTAAAAAACCAAATTCTTAAGGCTAGTAAATTAAAAGAAAAATGATCTCGATGTATGGATTTATATGCATGATGAGCAAAAGAAAAAAAAGCAAGAGAAGGAAAATGTGAAAGGAAAGACAAGTCAGGGACATTACCGTGGGAGAACTAGGGGGCTGGGAGAGGAGCAGAGAAAGGCTGGTGATGGAAGAGAGTCAGATATTCCTCCATTGAACAGAAGGTTTTTTTTTTCTCACTTCTTATAGTCACTTACAGCTTTGTTCATGAGACATATAAATAGCTGTGAGTTTGAAAACTCACAGCAGTGGCTGTGTATGCTTTAATATCTGCACAGGTGAAATACCATTAGTCATACTCATCATTAATTATGCCGGACATTTTATCCCTCATATTTCTAGGAATTTTAAAACTTGGTCTATCAGTTTTCCCTAGTTTCTAATGCTTGCTCTAGTACGTGAGCACTATAATACAATTTTGAAACTACATTATAAGAGATAGAAAAACAGAACCTCTTCTTATTTCACAAAGCATTGTACTATATGACACAGCTGTCTATTATGATTATGTACAGTGCTGAAGAACTGATAATTCAATTCACTAGTCCTTACAACTTTTTTCCCTAAAGACATCTAGATGTATTTCAAATGTGGGTGCTGTAGGAGTTACCTATTGCTGTGTAACAACCCACTACAAACATAGAAGCTTAAAACAAAACATATTTATTATTTTAAAGTTTCTGTGGTTCAGGAGTCTGGCATAGCATAGCTGGGTCCTCTGCTAAAAGCCTAAAAAAGCTATAATCAAAGTATTTCCTAGGTTGGAGTTCCTGTTGTGGCTCAGTGGTTAAGGAATCCGACTAGGAACCATGAGGTTATCGGTTCGATCCCTGGCCTTGCTCAGTGGGTTAAGGATCTGGCGTTGTCATGAGCTGTGGTGTAGATTGCAGATGAGGCTCGGATCTTGCGTTGCTGTGGCTGTGGTGTAGACCGGCGGCTACAGCTCTGATTAGACCCCTAGCTTGGGAACCTCCATATACCACAGGAGTGGCCCTAGAAAAGGCAAAAAAAAAAAAAAAAAAAAAAAAAAAAGAGTATTTCCTGGGTTGTGATCTCATCCGAAGACTCAACTGAGGAAGAATCAGTTCCCATGCTCATTCTGGTGGTCAGCAAAATTCATTTCTGAGTGCTGTATGTCTTGGAGGCTGACTGTGCTGCCTTGTACATGAACTTCTCCATAGGCAGTTCACAACTTCGCAGCTTCATTCTTCCAAAGCAGAATGAGAGTCAGAGCTAGAAAGACAGTCTTATATAATGTAAGGTGATATAATCATAAGAGTGACATTTCACCACCCTTGCCAGAATCTGATGGTCAAAAGCAAATCACAGGTCCTGCTCAACTCAAAGGGAGGAAATTATATAAGAACATGAACCTCAAAAGGTAAGGTACATTCTTCTTAGGGTTTGTCTGCTGCAGATACTAAAATAACTTGTTCATATTTTGCTATCTTTTTCCATAGACATAATGTAAAAGATGAAAGTGATAATACGGAACCATGTTTTTAATAGAGAGGGAAACAGTTAAGGTCAAGAGAAAAAACTTTAAAGCCACTTTTAGCAAACTCAGAGTATAATAAATAAAATTCAAGATTAGGTTTTAAAAATTGTTTAACTAATAAGTGGAATTGAATATGTATGTTAGCTAACTGATTTCTTGAAATTTTTAAGTGCTAGCAATAGTTTTACGTGCTGCAAAGGTATTTGAAAGTGAATGAAGCAGAAAAAAAAAAATAGGAAGTTCATTGGTGGCTCAGTAGCATTAGGGAACTGATGGTGTCACTGCTATGGTGCAGGTTCAATCACTGGCCCAGGAACTTCTGCATGTTGTGGGCATAGCCCCAAAAAAGCAATAGACTAGTAGAAAATACGTGCAACAAACTCAACAAAGAGATTATGTACAAAATATATAAGGGTGCGACCACTATGGGAAACAGTACGGAGGCACCTTAGAAAACTATGCGTAGAGAAGTTCCTGTCGTGGCACAGCTGAAGTGAATCTGATTAGGAACCATGAGGTGGTGGGTTCCATCTCTGGCCTTGCTCAGTGGGTTAAAGATCCATGAGCATTGCTGTGAGCTGTGGTGTAGGTCGAAGACGTGGCTTGGATCTGGCTTGGGCCGGCGGCTACAGCTCTGATTTGACCCCTAGCCTGGGAACCTCCATATGCTGCAGATGCATCCCTAAAAACCACACACACAAAAAGAAAGAAAACCTTACATAGAACCACCATATCCCCCAGCAATCCCACTCTTGGGCATATATCCAGACAAAACTTTCCTTGAAATAGACACATGCACCCACATGTTCATTGCAGCACTATTCACAATAGCCAAGACATGGGAACAACCTAAATGTCCATCAACAGATGAATGGATTAAGACAATGTGGTACATATACACTATGGAATACTACTCAGCCATAAAAAGAAAAAAATAATGCTATTTACAGCAACATGGATGGAAATGGAGACTCATGAAGTAAAGTCAGAAAGAGACTTTACAAAGTGAAGTAAGTCAGAAAGAGAAAGACAAACACCATATGATATCACATATCTGGAATCTAATGTATCAAATGAACCTTCCCACAGAAAAGAAAATCATGGACATGGAGAACAGACTTGTGCTTGCCAAGAGGGAGGGGGAGGGAGTTGGAAGGACTGGGAATTTGGGATTAATAGATGGAAACTATTGCCTTTGGAATGGGTAAGCAATGGGATCCTGCTCTATAGCACTGGGAAACATGTCTGGTCACTTGTGATGGAGCATGATAATGTGAGAAAATAGAATGTATTCATGTATGTGTGACTGGATCACCGTGCTGTGCAGTAGAAAACTGACAGAACACTGTAAACCAGCTATAATGGAAAAAATAAAAATCATTATTAAAAAAAACAAAATATATAAAAGCTTCGACAACTCACTAAACAAAACCCAAAACACCCCCAGAGAAAAGTGAACAAAATATGATTAGGCAATTCACAAAGAAAATACGTAGTAAATAAGGAAATAAATGCTCAATCGCCCTTATAATTATGTAAATAAATTGTCAAAACAGTAATAAAATAAAAATATTCACTAACATAATTAGAAAGATAAAACAACAAAAAAAGATTTCTAATCTCAAGGGCTGTTAAGGAGGTAAGACAACAGGCACTCATACATTTAATGAAAAGATCAGCTTTGGGGAAGGCAATTTAGCAAAACCTATAAAATTTTAAAAAGACTTACTATTTGACCCAGCAATTTCCTTTCTGGGAAACTATCCTAAGGAAATACTCCCACTTTTTAAAAAGCAATTCACAAGGATATTCATTGTATAATTGTGGACACTGGAAATAACAATGTACTATCACAGAGAACTGAATTATGATAGAGTCATGCTATGAAATTCTATGAGGCCAATAAAAAGAAAGAAGATGACAGATGTGTACTTGCCTGAGAAAAGATCCATGACATAAAACTTCAGATTTTTTTTCACTCACTACCTCATGGCACTTTTTTCAGGTGAGTGGATACATAGACATAGGGAGCTTATGTATATAAACAAGGTATGTATAGATATTAAATATATGTGTGAAACACACAGACGGGACTGAAAGAATGTACATCTAATTCTTGGCCACCCGCACCTTCGAGTGGGACATGAGAGTAGGAAGGTGATCAGAGACTCTCATGCTTTGTTTTTGTCCCTTGACTTGTTTGTCTCCTGTGCACTAAGACTGCTCAGTAAGAATATAGAAATAAAAGAAGTGGAGTTCCCGTCGTGGCGCAGTGGTTAACGAATCCGACTAGGAACCATGAGGTTGCGGGTTCGGTGCCTGCCCTTGCTCAGTGGGTTAACGATCTGGCGTTGCCGTGAGCTGTGGTGTAGGTCGCAGATGCGGCTCGGATCCCGCGTTGCTGTGGCTCTGGCGTAGGCCGGTGGCTGCAGCTCCGATTCGACCCCTAGCCTGGGAACCTCCATATGCCGCGGGAGCGGCCCAGCAACAACAACAACAGACAAAAAAAAAAAAAAAAAGAAAAAAAAAAGAAATAAAAGAAGTGCCACCACACTTTTTGCCATTCGAAGTGGAAAAAAGCACTTCGATAATTAAAATTCATAAATATTTTTAAGGCAACCGCCTACATATATTTAGGTCCTTCCTTTGCAAACTTCTTGCTGAGTCAGCTAATTTTCCAGACTATGAACAATATAAACAAGACATTCAAAATTAAAGGTAACCACCTAGCTAGCTAGCTACCTATCTATTTATCATCTAACATCTACCTATTTATCTAGCAATTTTCTATCTCTGCTATTTATACTCTCTGCCTTCCCTAAATATTTTATACTGACTTTCATGCTGATCTTAAAATTCATACCTTCTCCTTCTCAGGTTTATTTTTCGGAAGCCGTGCATTGACAAGAATCCAATGGAAAAATAACAAGAATGCATAACAAATAATAATATTAAAAGAAGACCCGTGTCAACATACAGCATTAAAATTTTGGCATCATCTGCAAAACCTTTCTTGCCTATGTTCAGCTTCTGTGTATAAAAGGTTCAGTAGCTCTATTTTCTTAGCAAAATGATAACAAGCTGTAAAGTGCTGTGATTTATTTTGTCATAGGAGCTTCTTAATATGACCTCATGTCCTTTTTTGCTGATATGAATGTTTGTTGCCATAGTCAGTGAATTCTAGTATGACACCGGCTTGCAAGCAACATTTTTTGAAAAGTTAATCCAACTTCTTTTACATCAAAAAAGCAACGAAAGAGCTTAAAAATTAAACCAAAAATGAAAAACATATGGTTTGGGGTCTTTGCATTTGATCGGGTAAATATGCATATAAATTATACTTCGACCTGAAGGTAGTCGTTGCCCATTTTCACTTTATGATTACCTTCAGTCAATGTCGTGCCTTGTAAAAACGTACCTATGCTGCAGTTATTCCATAAACTCTATGAAATAAAACCCATCTTTCTGGCTCAGTGAAGTTCAGAAAATCTGGGTCTTCGCTCCTATAAATGTATCATATTGCATTTACTGGCTAATAAAGTCTCAAAGAACAAGATTGCCCTTCTTCTCACAACTTGATCCTTTACAAATTTACAAATGTAATGCTTTAACCTACTTGAACTTGACTCTGGCTCCCTGAGGGAAGACGCTTACCAAGTGAAAGTGTCTGTTCTCGGTTAGCTGGGCCCCAGGCTCAGGCAGCCACATCAGGAGGGGGCAGCCTTGTGCCTGAAGGGTGCAGCTGGCCTCCACTCAAGGTTTGTGTAGCCTGAGTTAATGAGGTTAATGAACCAAGGTCAAAACAAGAAGACCCAAGGAGAGAGTAGGCACCGAGAAGGCAAAACACAAGGACCAGGAACCAGAAGGCTTGGTCACAAGACAAGGGCAAGACATGTTATCAAGCTAGAGGCCAACTCCCCGAAAACCAAACAGAGATAAGCGCTGAGGAATAGGTGACATTCTTTAAAATTGAGATAGTCATTCCCTCTTAGCTGTCAAATACTTAGAGAAATAGCGCTCTGTAGAGATTCCTATTTGACAGTTGCAGCCACCTTACCTGAAAAGCTATTGTGACTTTCATGTGGCCTTGGGGAGGGTCTTATGATAAAAGGCCCTTACTCAAACCCTCCCCAGAACAAATCACTTTATTTTTTTTTTTTTTTTTGGGTTAAAAGGGTAGAGTTGGAATCAAGTAGCTCCAAAGGAGGTAAATGTGTAAGAAACCATAATGACACTGTAGGCAGGAACTTGAACGTGACCTTGTATAAAAATGGAAATTTCTTTATCAAGCAGCAAAATGTTTTGTCTACACAACTCAAAGCATTCTGAACTCAGGACAGTCAAACAATGAGTTTATACAGAAGGTAGAGGGGAGGTGGAGAAAAGTTAAAAACCAAAGATGTTTTTTAGTTAGTAGGTTTTCTCTTCGAAGCAGGGAAGCTTCCTGTTTTACCTGTCAGATTAAGACAGCCCATTTCTGCAGCAAATTATCCTCCTATAAAAACTGGATTTTTTTCCCCCAATGCCCTGGATGTTTGTCATCGAGTCTGTTCACGTAATAAAATGGATGAATAGAATCGTTCACAAAATCATTCCAAAAATTGCTTCAGTTTCAACACTACCACAGAAATTCGATCCATACATTTTCTAGGTTGTTTGAAATCAAAGCTTTTGGATCTAAAATAATTGCTTGGTGTTTCATTCTGTGCTGCTAGTTGATCTTCGCTGGAAAAGAGTAAATGGTTTCTTAGAGTCTGAAATGCACCTGCCCCATTTGTTTTGAAATTTTTAACCAAGTGGATGCTCTATCCTTTACCCCAACCACCTTATCGCCTCCTCAAAAAGAACACAGTGTGTGATTGCCATCAAAATGCTGACAGTAAAATCTGCCCATTTCCCTAAACTTCAAAATACATTAGGGAAAGCAAGGACTTGCCATGAAAATGGTTGGAGCTCTGGCTGTCCCTGGGTGAATCAGGGGCATAAGGTCCCCAATTGCCAGCATTTTAATCCAGGTTAAAAAAAAAAAAAATCAAGAGAGGAGTTCCCATCCTGGCAAAGCGGAAACAAAATCTGACCAGGATCCATGAGGACACAGGTTCGATCCCTGGCCTCGCTCAGTGGGTTAAGGATCTGGCGTTGCCGTGAGCTGTGGTGTAGGTCACAGACACAGTTCAGATCCCACGTTGCTGTGGCTCTGGTATAGGCCAGCAGCTACTGCTCCGATTTGACCCCTAGCCTGGGAACCTCCATATGCGGCAGGTGCAGCCCTAAAAAAATACCAAAAAACAAAAAAACACAAAAAAACCCCAAAACAAACAAACAAACCAAGAGACTTGCGTCTTTGTGGCAACCCTGCAGAACAAGACGGTCAGCCAGAAGGTCTGAAGGTGGTCTGTGGAGGGAAGGAGGCGCAGGTAAGGACAATTGAAAGGCCACAGCTTTTAAAAGATGTTCTCAGTACCCTCCCCTCCCCCACCATCTACACACATTGTCCGTTCTCTCTTCACTCCCTCGTATAAGAGACGTTTTTGCATGTTTTGTTTTGTTTAGCAAATTTGGGGAACGAACCTCTACCATCTCATGAGTGGCTGTCTTAATCCCAGAAGGCAGAGGCTGAAACAACCATCTTTTTTTCCTTTTTTTTTTTTTTCTTTCTTTTTAGGGTTGCACCTGTGGCCAAGGGATGTTCCCAGGCTAGGGGCTGAATCAGAGCTGCGGCTGCCGCTGCCGGCCTACACCACAGTCATAGCAACACCAGATCCAAGCTGCATCTTCGACCTACGCTGCAGTTTGCAGCAACACCAGATCCTTAACCCACGGAGCAAGGCCAGGGATCAAACCCACATCCTCATGGACATTTTATCGGGTTCTTAACCAGCTGAGTCACAACAGGAACTCCTGAAACAACCATCTTTGATTACATATGGAGAACAAAATTCCACCCCATGTTTTGGAGCTGAAATGCTAGTTGCTCTTAGTTTTGCAAATGGTTCTGTAGTTTTATCTTTATTTCATGCAGATAAGACACCGTGACTTTGTTTGTTTTGTTTTGTTTTGTTGTTAAGATTTTGAATGTAAGAGAAAAACTTTCCAGTGAAAAATCTCTTTGCAGTGGTAATGTGCTTGCCTGAACATTTTGGGAAATATTTGCTTACTCTTCACAACAAATATTTGGCAGAGCAACTGAGTTTTAAATAGTAGCTAAAACTCTGCAGTGGAGATATTATTATGGGAGGAGTGGGAAACATTTCAATTCAATTCAATGTAGTACTGCGTTCCTTTTCTATGCTTAGCACCCTCTAAGTGCTGGAAGATATCAAAGACGTGTTAGAAGCAGTTCCAGCTTTTTGCAATGTTATTGAAGAGAAAAGACAGAAATAACAGGCTGTGCAAGAAAGCATGTAATTAAGTACCAACATATGTCATGCCAAGGACATAGTCTTGTTTTAAGCACTGAAGGAAAAATAAATTGCATTGAAGCTCTGCTAAGAAAAATAGCTTAGCCCTACCTTCATTGGAGGTAGTATGGTATGGCGGGGAGAAAAAAAAAAAAAAAACAAGATTTTTAAGATCAGGGGTTCCCGTTGTGGCGCAGTGGTTAACGAATCCGACTAGGAACCATGAGGTTGCGGGTTCGTCCCTGCCCTTGCTCAGTGGGTTAACGATCCGGCGTTGCCGTGAGCTGTGGTGTAGGTTGCAGACAAGGCTCGGATCCCGCGTTGCTGTGGCTCTGGTGTAGGCCGGTGGCTACAGCTCCGATTCAACCCCTAGCTTGGGAACCTCCATATGCCTCAGGAGCGGCCCGAAGAAATAGCAAAAAGACCAAAAAAAAAAAAAAAAAAAGATTTTTAAGATCAAAGAGTCCCAATCCAGGTAGTCAGTGGGATGGCAAAAAGATCAGCCAGAGGGTTTTTATGCTGATCTGGGTTTGCATCCTAACTCTTCTACTGGTTGGTTTTGTGCTCTTGGACAAGTTCAGTTTCCAATTGCAAATGAGGATAATGATATAGTATAATTTATTTATTTCAAAGTCTCAGTGAAGTGGGGTATAAACATGAAAGGGTTTTATTTTTATCCAATCGCCGCTTTCAACATTGTTTTGGAAAAGCCTATCTTTCTCATTCGAAGGCTTGTGATTCTTATGTCTGAAATATGCGGTACTGAATCCAGGGCACATGTCCTGTCCCTGTGTTAAACAGGACTGAGACCATGCAAAATCACTTGGTAGTTTGGTCCAAAAAACGCCTGGTTTGGAAGGTAACAGTCTACACCCATTCTGGAAGAGTAAACTACCTAGCTTACTGATCAAGACTCACTGCTTGTTCAACAAGGTTCATCCCAAGACTAGAGCCTTGATTTGCACTTAACCAAAGCTGTTACGTCACAAACTGCCTGACCTCACCCAGCGACCCCTACTCCTGCCTTGCAACACCTGCCGCAACATTGCCAGCCCAGACCCTAACACTCTTTCCCACTTCTCCACTTTGAGGCACCACTGAGACTTAGTCAAGGAGGTGTTCTCTCTCTCCTTTTTTTTTTTTTTTTTTTTTGTCTTTCTGCCTTTTCTAGGGCCTCTCCCTCAGCATATGGAGGTTCCCAGGCTAGGGATCCCATCAGAGCTGTAGCCGCCAGCATACACCAGAGCCACAGCAACGTGGGATACGAGCCGAGTCTGCGACCTACACCACAGCTCATGGCAACGCCAGATCCCTAACCTACTGAGCGAGGCCAGGGATCAAACCTGCAACCCCATGGTTCCTAGTCGGATTCGTTAACCACTGAGCCACAACGGGAACTCCGGTGGTGTTCTCTCTTACAGCAGAGATCTAATAAATTTCTCTTGGCTTCATCAGTAAGTTTTCCGGTGGCTTTTTAAGATGTTAATTGCCAACACAAATGCCTTAAGAATGTCTTTAGCAAGTTTAGTAATATTCTGGCCACTCTGGAATTAAAACACAAACCTAGGGAGTTCCTGTTGTGGCTCAGTGGAACTGAATCTGACTAGTATCCACGAGGACTGGGGTTCAATCTCAGGCCTCACTCAGTGGGTTAAGGATCCAGCGTTGCCGTGAGCTGTGGTGCAGGTCGCAGACGCAGCTCAGATCTGGCATTGCTGTGGCTGTGGCGTAGGCTGGCAGCTAAAGCTCTAATTCAATCTCTAGCCTGGGAACGTCCATGTGCCACAGGTGGGGCCCTAAAAATCAAAAACAAACAAACAAAAACAAAACACAAACTGTCTGGTTTGCAAAGTTCAGTTTGCATCTTCTTCAAAGCACCCATCCAACATTCCCTCATTCCAGATGTGTGGCTTGTGGGACCTGGAAGGAGGAGGCGGTTTGGAGGAGGAGACAGAGCTTGAGATGACCCTCCTGCCTTTGAAGAACTAACATCTCCAGGAGGTGGAACGTAGCTGGTAGCCAGTTAGTTGTATGGAGAGCTTCTTGTCACTTTGCTGCTCTGGCTGGTTCACTATGTCCACCAATATGGTGGCCCCTGTATATACGGTGCTCCCCAAATCTTCCTTGGTACAGTATTGCCACGTTCTGCTCCCTCTTATAACCTTCTATTCCTTCATACTGAGCCACAAAACTACTAATAAAATAACAGTAAAACAGAACATTGTAGTGAGAATTAAATACACTTCTAAAATATATAGCTCACAGACCCTAACCAGAAATCTTTCTTCCATATATATACAATACATTGTGTTGGCGACCCTACCTTTGTGATTAGGAAATAGTGCATAAAATTTACCATTTTTAAGTGTATAAGGAAAGATTCACAAACATTTAGACTTCAAAACAAAAGCCAACCTACTCTGATTTTATCAAACTACAAATGAATGCAAATTCACCATCAAGTATTTGAAGACTCTAGTCCAGACCAATAAGGAAGTAAATTTTGATGCTGGAGTGACACTGTTTTGACTTTTTCTTGATGTTGCCTCTTAAAAAATAATCTTTAACTCCAAGTCTTATAAATAAATACTTCATTGTTGATGTGGTTAGACTGTAGTCAAGGTGTGAAATTAGAATGTGCCAACATGAAAGGGGGATAGTTCTCTTAGTAACACTTTGCATGACATGTCTTAAAGACTATTGCCGTTTGGGGAAGAGCCAAAAGAGCAGAATGAGAAATATTTATAGCATATGAGTATAATAAAAAATGTAATCATGAACAAACAATACATTAAACTGGTAGGACACAGTTTACATTGGATCACAGGAATGAATATCAAAAATACAGGCAATATTTTTGAAAAAAACAACCAGCAGTGAAAAATTTACTTATAATGCAAACCAGACCCTCCAAAATAATTTGTGGTTTACTTAATTCTTACAGTTCATCCTATATTCTTTTGAATAAGTTGGAGGAAGGCACCCGAGAAACTACCTCAGCTGTTTTTGATTTTGATTCTGAATTTTCAGTGAGATGAAAACTCTCGTCTATACAACAAAAAGAGATGGCATGTCATTTCAGAAATTTAGATTTTTTCCCCCTCATTGTAGATACATATTAAAAAGAAATGTATTACAATAAATTACTATATTTCCAAATTGTCTCATTATTTCTGGGCAAACAATAATTGCGTATAAATTGTGAATAAAGGAATATCACATTGCATCTTCTGCGTTCTGCAATATGCACTCATAGAAAATCATTACAGTAACAAAACCAGCTGTATGTAATAGAAAGCAAATGATTTACAATGTTACTATGAGAAACTACTTTATTTCATATTATCATAAAAAGAGCAGAACTGAATATTTGCATGACAAACAGAAGAATCCAGGAAATTCCAAAGGCAACTTAGATTTTTTTTTTTTAATAGGTATTAATGCTAATGCTGGGAGGTGATTTGAAAGCTTTCTACTCTAGAGAATATTAGCAATTATAATTTGCAGTCATTATTAGTCTAACAATTGAAAAAAATCTACAAACATTAATGGAATATAGCGATAAATACTTGGAGTAATAAGTGCTTCGATCAAACAACATCTACATTGCAAGAGCTTACATTTAGTGATTTTGAACGCTTTATTTCATTTGAGCTGAGATGTAAAATACATTTTTGTTTCTAAATGAAACTTGACCCTGAAATTTGAATCACAACCAGAAGTCTTCACTGTCTGTATTTTAATGTTTTGTATGTCAATCATCATTTTCTGCCTACCAACAGCCTGGTCCAAAAGAATTGGCCCCACCCACATCCCTAATAAAGGGGACATCCTCTACAGACTGTGGGGCCCCAGGTCTCTCCCTGCACCCCACCAGAACCCCAGGGGTGCTGTCAGAGCTACTGTGATATGCTCTGCCTTGAGAAAAGCTGAGTTGGGCCTCTGAGACACTTTCTCAGCCTTGCAAGGAGAAGGAGCATTAAGAGCCAGCAAGGAGAAGGAGCATTAAGATGAGGAGGCAGAACCTGAAGAGGTAAAAGCTGTGAGGCAGAGACAAGGCGCAGAGTCCAGGTGAGTGAGTGGGTAGCGACCCAGAAGCAGAAAGAGCCTGAGCAGAGAGGCACGTCACTAGTGGATCACTGATAACAACACACAAACTCATGCAGCGGAGAATCCCAAACCTCCCAAACTCCATCTCCGGTCTCTAGGACCCCTATTCCAGAACAGGCTCCTTGGCATAAATGGCCGGGATATTCCACATCTCTAATTTTGCTCTACATGTACCAGTGTAACAAAACCATCCTAAATAAGTGAACTAGTATGAGTCTCAGGTTCCTGAAGCCCCAAACCCCTACAAATTATATGCATATGTATAAAATCACATATAGATTATTTATAGCTATAAATAATATAATTATTGTATAATATTTTATGCAATTATACATTTTATATTTATATATAGTATAATATAACATTTGTCTGTTTTTAATAATATCTGATACCAAACGTATAATAATCACATTTATATGTTATATATTATATATCATGTAACATTGTGGCTTCTTATACACATCGCCAAACTAGAAAAAGGTCTTGGGTTGCAGAAATTTTATGCCTGAAGGCCAAGCTCCAAGTTCCTTGTTAGAGCAACCAAATAAGAATTCTCTTTAGTGATCGTGCTTTTTAGAGAAGCACCCAGTATAAGCTACTTAATAACTTTTATAGTGGGAGCAGTGAGTGGATATAAAACATATTTTAAATATGATTGAAAAAATACACTAAATGAGCACAGGAAACTAGCTCTTGGTTTCTGTTTTCATTGCTAAGCTTCAAATATCACAATGACATTAAACTATATACACTGAGCACTACAACAGAGGAGGCCATCTCTCTGAATCTTGGGGTTCTTCTAAGATGTCTTTGCTTCCTAAACTTGAATATCAGTTTTCCCTAAGGAATGAAGGCTAGAAGTGATTCACTGTATCAAATGTTGTCAATCAACCAATAAGATGAAGACTGAACATTGACCCTGGTGCCACATGTAGGTGTAGAGTGGAGAGGACAGAAATCTGATTGGCGCATGTGAGAGAGAAAATGGGAGAGAGAGAGAGCAAGTCTTAACTAATCTTTCAGAAACTTTCGCTCTAAAAAGAAATAGAAAAGGGGGGTGGGTGGTAGCTGGAGGGGACTCAGGTCAAATGAGTTGTTGTAACATGAGAAATATTAGAATATATGTCTGTTGATGAGACTTGGCCCCGTAGAGAAGAAAACACTGAGATGCAGGAGGGAGAAGGGATCGTGGAAGATGTAAAGCCTTGAGAAGACAAGGGATGAGACCCATTTACCTGATTTTTAGGATCAACTTCACCACTGACATCACTTCAGGTTCATACACTTGTAGTTTCTATTACACATGCTAATGAATTTTAATGTTTAGTCCTAATGTACCACCATAATCTGATAGAAGAGTGGATCCAACACAACCCCATAAAGTCATGGAGGGACCCCTCAAGTTCATGGGCTTTGGCAATCACTTCACTTTGCTTACAGTGTATTATCCTTTGAAGGGAGGATAATATTTCAGGTCACAGACTCAGGTGCTGTGTAAGAAATATAACTATTTCCCTATTATTCAACGTAATCTCTATTGTGATTCTCCCATTTCTATTCCTGTCAAAATTTATCCAGAAAACTGGAATGAATGTAATCATCTCAGGCTTTTAACTCAGGTAGTAAAATCTGCCTCCCCATTCTTCTCCCTGGGCAGAACTGAAGTTTAAGGGCTGAACTGAATCTGAGGCCCCAGAGGAGAAGCCAGGGTGAGTCCATGGCTATCAAATGGCTATCAGAATCTGTTCCCACCAGCATCTCTCTGCGCACTGAAAGATGTGTAGGTACCATCCCTGGTCCTCGATCCATGTACTTCCCAGTCCTAACTTGGAAGATCATTTAGGTCCAACTAGCGGTTTCTTAGTCATTTGCACAGCTCTCTGGGGAAGGAGAATGTCCCAGAGCTTTTCTGGTGCCTCTCTGAGGACAGAAGGCTCGGGATTACTTTGGATCCTCTCTGCCTAGAGTTCCTCTGTCCTGATGTTCTGCTGCTCCTGCTGCTGCTCCAAGCAGCATGGTGCAAGGGGTTGGGGGCTCTAGAAACTTGCTCACTTTCAAAGACCCTCCTGGAAAACAAGACACAAGTGGTAACTGCTTTTGGTCTGGAGGCTCTAGCAACAGTGTCCCTGATATCCATGCCTGACAAGGGCAGGAAGAGAAATGTCTTGGAGACATTCAAAAATATCCAACAAGCTTGACCTTCTCTTCCAGTCTCCTTCCCCCCATCCTTCTCCCTGACCAGGTAAATCTATGTCAAGTCTATCAATGTTTATCATTTGCATTCTTCCAAAATTCTTTATTTACTACATGAATTTGGCTCTTGTTACTTCTTCCCCTACTGGTTGGTTACTGTGAAATGGTAAAGCTGATACTGGACCCTGGCACAGTAGTCTGCTCCTGGCTGCTGCATTATTAACATAGCATCAATCTTCTAACCACATGAGCTTATTAAGAAGGCACTGGGTTTTTCATTCATAATACATTGAAATTTAGTCTGTCTAAATATAGTATATTCTGTTAATATATTTGACCCATCATATATATTTAGGTATCTACCAAGTTCTTATTTACTACTTTACAAAGTTGATTGAGTTGAACTTGGTCTGAATGATGGTAAACTAGAATTTTCTTGCTTTTAAATCTGTTCAACTCTTGCTCTTTCTAAGCAACTACTGATGCCGGAAGAAAAAGTGTATGTACTAATAAGTAAGCATTTAATAGATACAAACCTAAAAACTACGATAAAATATCATGTCTGTAAAATTCTTTACAGTTTCCAGAATGCTTTTGCATACATTACTGTATTTCACTCCCCAGAAAATGGCTAATAAACACAATTAGTAGGTTGAGGTGGTGTGTGAGCCTTGGTCTCCTGAAGGAAAAACCCAACAATTTCCCAACATTTGGTGATGAAAGCAGAAGAATTCAATGATATCAGAAGTGACTTTTATTCCCCCCAGTGGACAGGGTTCACTAATACACTTCAATCCCTCTGCAGTTTCTGGATGCCAAATACCATAGTACAGGCTGCTGCTTCTGGAGTATGCCATGAGTTGCCAAATAAATCAATTGTCTTTTGCTTGTCTCTGCACTTTCACTGAAGAAGTGTTAGGCTCTGGGATTGTGTCAAGGATGCCACGATAATGCTTAAAGCCAATTGAAGTACAAGAGTTGTTCAAAGGATATGAAGGATTTGGTGTCTAAGTTTCCTGCCTCATCCTGATGTAAGCAATGCCTAAAAAGCATCCAGCACACTACCTTCCTTCTTCTTTGGGATGGGATAGGAAAAAACAATGGTCATGCGTTGGCTGTAGCTTTAACGCTTTCAAATTGAGTGAGAATATGATGTTACAGAATTTAGCGCACGGTGAGCAATCGGCAAATATTAGCTATTATTATTATTAATATAGACATTCCATGTTTAAATTAGAGTGGTACAGGGGAGTTTGAAAACACTCATTAGTCGCTCGATGCTTATGTTAGTAGGTGTACCAAAGGCTGTCATACTTTTGTTTTTAAGTTAATCACAATTCTAGGTAAAAATCTAGTATATTAAAACATTACCTGGTATGTGATCTATAACTTAAAATTTCTAATTCAGCTACTTGTAATGATAGAAGGTACATAATTTAGGGAATCTTCATTATTTTTCTGCAACTCAAGAATAGGTTTAATTAGGTTGGTAGAATGATACTTATTTTTTTGGGGGGGGGCACACCTGCAGCATATGGTAGTTCCCAGGCTAGGGACTGAATCAGAGCTGTAGTCTATGGCCTATGCCACAGCCATAGCAACACCAGATCTGAGCCATGTCTTCAACCTCCGCCATAGCTCACCACAATACCAGATCCTTAACCCACTGAGCAAGGCCAGGGATTGAACCCACATTCTCGTGGATCCTAGTCTAGTTGGCTACTGCCAATTGATGACAGGAACTCCCTATAGGAACTCCCTAGAATGAAACTTTTAAAATTCAATATTAAATATTAAATGAAGGTCTGAAATATTGAGTTGTTTTATTTCTATATAAAATAACATTGGGTTTGGGATTCTACTTGTGGGCTCTCACCTACTGAGCTAGAATGCATCTGCTGCAGCTCCAGAGCCTTTACTCCTTGGTGAAGAAGAGCCCAGAACAACTGTGCTGCTAGCCGTGGCGTTGAGATATGAGGAAAGGCCTTGCAAAGAGAAGTGGAATTGGACCATCAACCCAACAGCAAGGAACATTTTTTGAGCGCTTCCTATGTGCCTGGCCCTCCCTGCCCCTTAGGTGATGCCTCATTTCATCCTCCCAACAATCCATTTTGCAGGTGAGCAAATATAAATTTAGAAAGTTTACATAATTTTCCTCAGGTCACAGTGGTAGTTGGTACTCAATGGACAAAACCTTCCCTGGGATCAACATGCAATTGAAATTGAGTGAACATTTCTATCTGAATTTCTGTATCCCCTGAACTTTGGAGAAAATCAAAATCTCATTTTAGAAAATGCTGCAAGCTCTTGAACCCCGAGGTGCCTAATGCACCAAAGTTCACAAAGCTAGTTTGCTCCATTCTTTTCCAATGTCCAAATGTATACAGAAAAGGAAAACCCAAACCCTTGAAATTACAAAGATCATTTAGTCGAAACTGCAGCTCGGAAAAAACTTCCTTAATTTTTCTTAAGACCTCAGGTTACAAGAGCGCAGTTACAGGCACAGAGTATACAGTCTAAATACCTATCCTCCTACATAAGCCTGAGAAACAACTACAGTCAAACACAGTTGCTCCTTGGTGTGAGTCTATTAGGAAGCAGTTCTAGGTAATCTCAGATCCAATTTTGGAGGCAGAGGAAATTTACAAGTTGCTCTTTCACTAAAGAATTGTTTAAGTTGCTCAAGGTCATACAGGCTGTTGGTTGGCTCAGCCAGATGACCTCTCATTCAAGGTTCCTTCCATTGTCACTTAACTCTCTGGAAGCAGGCATTGCTTTTAGGTCTTCATTATTCAATGGTTAACTTTGGCTCTGTAGATGGTCAAAGATCATTTCAATAACTGGAAAATGATTATAATAGAGTTTTGAAACTGTTCTTCCCTATATCAGAACCTGTAAGGTCTCTGAAGTTGACCTAATCCAGACTATGCAATCCTGAAAGATAAGCAACCAGTTTTAAGCCAAAACTATTTATATTATCAGACATTCACATGGACTAAAACATTGTTCAGGCCGATTGAAAACTACTTAACAAAAATGGTGTATAGTCTGACCTTGGAAGAAGAAAAATTGGGTTTACCCTTCAAAATGCAATGCTTTTCCTTGGGCTTTCTATCAAACACACAAAATTTATAACACATACTTTAAAGTCCCTTACTTTGTTTTGCATAGATTAAATAAATAGAAAGGGAGAGAGCACTAGATCTTACGCAGGGGGAGAAAACATCCCGCCAAATGTTTTTGCCAGCTGCTCACCAGTTTAATGCTCTCCAAATGAACATATATATTACTTCCAGAAATATTATAATTCTAATCTTATTATTTGTTTTAAAAAATCCTCCATCTTGGATTTTTAACTGGTCATGAAAAAATATTAACAGATGGTTACAAAGTACAAGGATGATAAGTTTATGTAACTCTGATAAACATTCCTTTCAGTCATAATCAAAGTTATCCATAAATCCATAAAAGTAGCCACGTTCTGAAAGACTTCAATAAGACAGTACGATGAGACCATCACAACTTGAAATGAATACCTGTATATTTGCAAAATCTTTTCCCAATAGCAATAATCTCTGCCTTTCAGTAATTTTTTACTGAAATAAAACTTATTTTAACTTTAAGTTTATTTTATGTTAAATATATACACACATAGAAACAAATCATATATATTAACATAAATTGTATTATATATATCTAAAACATAATATAAAAATTTTACATATAATACATGATATATAATACCTGGTAATATATAGTATATACTATGTAAAATTTATAATATATGTCTAGTAATATATGTCACATATAATATGTAAATACATATGTTCTATGTTTATTATTCTATCTATCTACGTATCCATCTATATCTGTCTATCCATTTAACTAACTTTGAGAATTTGGGGGTGGAAGGGGCCTCAGAGGTACAGAAAGATTATGACTTGTCAAGTCTACAACTCCTTAGTTGCAGAACCAGAA
Source organism: Sus scrofa (assembly GCF_054392235.1). Taxonomy (NCBI): domain Eukaryota; kingdom Metazoa; phylum Chordata; class Mammalia; order Artiodactyla; family Suidae; genus Sus; species Sus scrofa. The sequence continues at coordinate 150,775,584 of NC_139396.1, read as the reverse complement.
TTAGAGTTCAAGTCTTCCGATGCTCAGGCCCAAAGCGTTGGCCACACTGTCATTTTCAAACACATAGTAATTTCTCAGCTGTCAAAAAGAGGTATGATTTAAAAAAAAAAAACCCTGCACAACATAATAGTATGATACCATGAAGAGGAAATTAAAAAACATTTAAACCACACATATTTATGCACAAATATGTATTCTGGTCCACAGATTCTTACCCTTCACAGCATATCTTCATAGTCTGAAAAACCTACAAGTAATATGAGTGGAAGTTTTGTTTATTACTACAAGTGAAAAGTTTAAGAGTTTTCAAAATCTCTTACACTTATATGTAATTTCTTCTAAATCTTGAGCTGTTAGTGTCAATTTCCTCATGCAAGTCTATTAATAAAAGTTACGTTTACTTTCTTTCTGTGATGATCATTTTCAACTTGGGAGAGAGAACTCTTATTTGAAGACCTTTCTTCTCATGAATTAGGAGATCCTTCATTATAAATTACATAAAAAGGGAATCTGCTTTTAGTATGTTGGCAAAATTCAATTAGATAATTATAATGCAATTTGCTTCTTTGTGTTATGGATGTACTACTTAGAATTACTAAGCGATAGGGAATGCTTTAGTGGTTCCTATTATAAACTCTTACTTTACAAATGAATAAACAGAGGTCCGAAGAAGGAAAATTACTTCCCTAAAGATATGTGGTTTAATAGGCAGACCTGGGATTGAGACCCAGGCTGCTGACTAAAGCTCTTTAAACTCCACACCACATTGCTTCACCTGCATCACAAACTGTCCATACCCTGCCCAATTCCGGAGACAAATTAATTCGTGAAGAAAACAGAACAGTCACCAAAACCCCTCAATACTAGTTTATCATGATTATTTCAAATCAGCTGACCAAGTTTCCTTTTCATTATGTGGAGATTAATCTATGTATGTATTTCCACATAACTCTGAGTTTTGCCATATGCATATGTGTATAAATTTTATATACATTTGAGTTATGTATATAAATCTGCAGCTTGTGTGTGTGTGTATCTGAAATCTGAAGATTGTTATGGTACATTTGAAAAGCTTCTTGTTGCCCTCTGTCTCTGAAGTCCCATCTAGAAAATAATATCTGGCACATAATGTCAGTGTTTTGTAATATAATGTATATGTGGGATATTTAAATATTAAGAGTGCTATGACTGCCCCACTATTGATTTGAAACTCTCAATTTTAAAATCCTGATGCCCAAAGAGGGAAAAAAAAATCTTTCATGATGCTTGGAATAAGTCTCCTTATAGGATTTTATTAAAGGTGCGGCACTTAGTAAATATCATTATCTGTTAAATCCTCCACTATTGGAGAGTATATATTATTTTTACTTTTTGGCTAAATCGTTCTTAATCATCGCAGCAGTCTTGTTAACAGTTAGAAACCTCAGCATTTTCCTCCTTTAGGATACATTATTTTTCCCGGCCGTTGATTTTGGAATAACACCAAATATTTCTGGACATATCATTAGTCATAGGATAATTTTAAAAAGTGATTCTCTTCAATTCTGGTATGTTTTCCTTATGAACGCAATTCTTTTTCTCGGTTTAAATCATTGTCCATGTATATCTTAAAATTAGTAAAAGGAATCTTTAAAATTGTAAGACAATAAACATTTTTGCACAACCACTTTGATCCCAGATCTTATGTAATTGCCATTATATTTCACTACAAGCCAACCGTATATTTGACCCAACTGACATGTTTTTACTCTTAATACAAATAATCAAAAAAGGGGAAAAAAAAAAAAACCACTTTCTTGCAGGAAATCATTTTACAATGCAACTCAAGGTTCTATTTAGTTCATTTTGATTTGCTTATTTGCTTCCCAAGGAACAAAAAAATATACTATTTTCTTATTTTGGTTTGGAACATTAAGTCATAATTTCAGATTTTGCCAATTTCGTCTTGAGCCAGGTTTTGGGAAGACTCAAAAGAAATTTAGGTTCAACAGGAAGAGGTTAGTAATTCCAGTTGTTCAGTTCTTGCCTTTACAGCATTCCCTGAACTGTGTTGGAGTCTGTTACTGCACTGCTGTGAACTACTGCTGCCAATTTCCACCCTAGAGATGGCTATATTTCAGAGATGAATGAAATGATACTTGTAAACAAGTTTACAATCATTAAGAAAGACTACCAACAATTTAAGCTCTGTGGAAACACACATTCACTCATGTAATTAGTTGCTTATTGCTTACTTAATTATAACGTTTAATAAAGACATGAAGACTTGTAAAAATGTAATTTATTAAAGTTGCAAACTTGAAAGTTTATTTTCATGATGTTTATTTTGTTTTTATAAGTTTCCAGTGTCAACTGATTTCTCCCTGGAGATCTTGGTTGAAATCCCACCATTGACTATTCCAATGCACTCTTTTAAAATTCCTAAGAATATTTTTCTTTAAGCTTGACAACTGCTCACTCTGGGATCCAGATGCTATATTCATCTCAGAGATGGAAAAATTCTCTTTTTTACATGCTATAGTTAGTACATGTTCATCAGAATGACCTGAAACCAGGTCTTTTCATTCTAGATGGTGTCCAGCTCAAGATTATTCAAGATTCATCTCTAGTTTGTCTCCCTGAATATCTTGGTGGTAAATTAATCTTAGGCCTCTTTTTAGAGTGCCTATTTCATGCAGAGCTCACACTAGCCACTGTGTGCAGCAGCACTAAAAAACCGGGATTTCTCAATAAATGAAATCTAAAGACACTAGCAAGTGTTAGTGGGTCCCTGAAAGAATGTTCTGGAATCTGAGTAGTCTTTGGGGTTTGTGGTATTATCCATTAGCTGAGGGGAGTATCTTCTTTCCATAAGATTAATACATAGTGTCATCCTCTCTTTCTCTTTTTCAACTCTCTTGTTGCTCCTTTAACACAAATATATTGGGCCCTCCCACACCTTCATTCAAAAGACACTTAATGAAAAGACTTGTTTCTTGAGAGTTCTAAGTGCTGCAACTAGTATCCATGGGGGTTAGGGGGAGAGACTATCCATGCCCAGATCGCAATGTTCTTCTCAAAGGGGAAACTTTTCAACCTTGCCTGAAAATAATAAACACAGTCCCTCACACTTTTATAATCATTTTAAGTTGGAAAAGTGTATGCACATCTATCATATGGTTTTACTCTCAAAATTAGTCTTGTAAAGGGAGAAAGGCATTAAGCCATTGGATCAGTGAGTGTCTATTGCCTGCTAAGCACTGCGAAAGGAAGAGCCACCACACACAAGGCAATTCAAAGAGCTAAGACCTTCCTTAGGAAGACATGAACAGAAACAAGTACAATAAACTCTAACAGAGAAATGGAGGGGCAAAAGAAGTTAGAATTATGTTCTGTAATTTGCTAGGAAATGCACATGTATTATCCTGTAATACCCCTCCCAATTCTGTAATAGCAATTTTACCAACAATTTAGGGACCGGGAAATCTAGGCTCCCAGGAATCCAGGAAGCTAAGTTCCTTGCCTCAGGAAGCTAGGTGCCCATCGAGAGCTTTGTACTGAATTTCGGGCAGTCAGGACCTCAAGCAAGGCTCCTGACTCATCATCAGCCATTACCCATACTTTTCCCACTGGATTAGGCTGGTTTCAGAAAACCTGCAGTCTTAACACATCCCAATTTTCTTCACTTAACAGAGTCCATCCGTCTTCGCCCTCAGGGTAAGTAAGGAATTTGTCAGTCGCCCTTGGTGAAGGAGGCTGTTTGTTTTCTTAGTTGACTTCGTTTTTAATACTTGCAGATTGACCACTGGGTTTGGCTTCTGAAGTTAGATGAGTGCCCAGGGGTTCCTTTTGATGTTAAGCCCTTACAGTTGTCATGGGGTCTCAGCCATAACGGAGAGCTATTTTAACAGTGAAAAAAACCAAGCCTCAGGGAAGGGAAATAACTTGACCAAGGTCGTTCAGACTGATGGTAGCAGATGTGGGATCAAGAACTAGGTCTGTGTCCAGCCCAGTACTCATCGTGACCTTTATTAATTCCCTGTGTTGGCTTTGGGATCTTTTTCTCTGCTTCCCTCTCTTCTGTCATCTGAGTAGGGGGTGGCATTCCAGTCAGTTAATCGCCTCTCTTTTCAAATAGAGAAGAGTGACTGAGGGTTTGGGGAAAGGTGTGTTTTTCGGCCAATGAAGGGGACTGATTTATTTCACCGCTATTCATCGAATGCCCGCTTGGTGCCAGGCACTGGGCATCCCGGGTGCAGCAAGGACAGCGTCCAAAGATTGAAACCGGGTTTCTCCCTAGGCCGGCAGTTCCTGGCCTAGACTGCTTTCCTCTCGGAGCGGTCTTTCGCTGTCCCCAGAGACTCCTTGACGTGCGGGTCCCCAACTCCCCGGCACCCCGGATCGTGACAAGGACCAAGCGAGGTGAACCCGCTGGATCAACACGCTGCCCTGGGAGCCGAGCTCGCGGCCTCAGCGCCCACGCGGCACACCCCCGGTCACCACGGCAACCAGGGAGGTGCTGACCCCTGACCCCATGGCTCCGCCCGGCCCCGCCCCACGCGTTCCTGAGATCAACATGGAGAAGGCCAACCCGGAAGTGCCGGCGCCGCCCGCCCGGTGCTAGGAGCCGCCGGCTCCGGGAAGGCTGAGCCCCGCGCCCGCCGCCGTGCTGCCCAGGGCCTGTCCCTGGTCCTCCTGCTGCGGGGCGGCCGCCTCCCCTGCCCCTGGTCCCACTCCACCCCGCGGCGACCCGCCCCCGCCCCACCTCCGCCCGAGAGGAGGAGCCGAGGCGAGGGGAGGAGGAGGAGGGAGAGGTTTGCGAGAGGGAGCGAGGCCGTGCGAGCGGCCGGCGGTTCGTATTACCGGGGTCGGGAGGAGGAGCCCGACCGGGCCGGTGGACCTGCACCCGGGAGGCGCGGAGGAGGCGGGGGCGGCCCGGCCGCGAGGAAGCGGGCGGGAGCCGGGGGCTGGGAGTCCGGGCAGGAGGCGCCCTCCCACTTGCGCCGCCCGCAGCCCGGGCCTTGGCGGTCGGGCCTTAGCTGCCCGCAGGCCCGGGAGTCCCCCCCCCCACTCCCCGCCGCCGCCGAGGGCCGGTCCCGAGGGCCGGCGGAGCGTTGAGGTGTGGACGCGAGGCGCGGGCCTCCGCGCGGAGGCCTGGACGGCGCGGCCAGGTGATGGTGGGGCCCTGTGTTTCTCCAGAGGAAAGGGGACCCCCAGAGCAGCCGTCTTTGGGCTGCCCCAGCGAGGCGTTTGGACGTCAGCCCTAGGGAAGTCGGGCAGCTGTGCGGTTGCCTGTCTCCGTAAGTGCCCTTAGGATGCAGTGATTAAGGAATTAGGCTCTCCCTCCCGGGAGGGGCACTGCCTGCGCTGTGAACTCGGTGCAGAGAAAAAGGACAGGATGATGCTTTCCGAGCAAGCCCAAAAGTGGTTTCCGACCCACGTGCAGGTCACCGTGCTCCAAGCCAAAGATCTTAAGCCAAAAGGCAAAAGTGGCACCAATGACACATACACTATAATTCAGCTGGGCAAAGAAAAGTACTCCACCTCCGTAGCTGAGAAAACGCTTGAGCCAGTCTGGAAGGAAGAGGCCTCTTTTGAGCTCCCTGGATTGCTAATGCAGGGGAATCCAGAGAAATACATCCTTTTCCTCATAGTTATGCACAGGTCCCTGGTGGGTCTGGATAAGTTTTTAGGGCAGGTGGCCATCAATCTCAATGACATCTTTGAGGACAAACAAAGAAGGAAAACAGAGTAAGTTATGTAATTTATTTTGAATTGGGGGGAGCGTAATTTTATCTTCTTTATGGATTTTTCTGTTCTTGGAAGTTACTTGTCTACCTGGGGCATGGGTTTGGGGACTGAAATATGACCCAGTTTTAAGCACCATATTTGCATGAGTCTGAAGTAAAAATAGCCCTTGTGAAGAAACATTTTCATAAATGGAGTCTTTAATGATCCCTTACTCTCTCACTTGTTCGAGGCAAACATCTTCGTTAACTGAATGTTTTGCACACGATTTTAAGTATATTAATATTGTTTCACTTCTAAGAGGACAGGAACAGTGTTGACCAGCTAAAACAACATATATGTAAAATGTTATACTCTTTAAACATTACAGTTTTTCAGGAAATGGAACAGCCATCAGAAAGCCAAATCTGCCAATGTAAGGTCTTTTAGATGGGTAGATAGATTGATTGATTTTGCAGTTGAACTCTTACGATGTCAAGTGATAAATTACCCAAGTTAGGACTCAGTATTTTATTTCAGCATTATAAACACAGTTGGCTTTTATTTTAGCTCAGGCATTTTTCAGGGTCAGCACATCTCGATGGAGTCTAAAGCTGTTAAAAAAAAGTTTCAAAAGTGGGTACCAACATCCTCGACCTTGAACGCCATTACTTCCAAGTTCTGCAAAGCCAGGGTGTTTAGACCATATTACATGTTGTCAGATTGGAGACTGATTAAATTCTTGTGAGGAAATGATTTAATGACATCTTCAGTAAAAATCATAGGCCTTTTTAATCTGACTTCCAAACGTAGAATAGATATAGAGTCTAATTTAAAAAGCCATAATATAAGTTAAAACTAGGATGTTATGTCTTAAATTGAAAAATAGTATGTTTTCTGAGGTAGGGATACCCAGCCCTTCTTTAAGCTTGTAATTTCTCTCTTCTGAGAGAACATTAAAGCTGATGGAATTTATGAGAGAAAAATATGGGTTGCATTGACAAGAGGACTTCAGATTTCAAAACTAACTTTGGTGTTTCAGTTATAACTGAAATTTTATTTACGATTTAAAAACTTTTATAATGATAACTTTCTTGAAGTTCATGTTTTATTTTAAAACAACCACCTCTTGTTCCTTCTGTACATACCTTCCTGCAAGCTGCTCTGGATTGGAATTTTTATTTTTATTGAAAAAAATGTTTTTGGAGTCAGTTCTTTACCTAAGGTTTAATGTATGTCTAAATGGTAGCGTGAGAAGTAACACTAGGAATGCAGAGGAAAAATGGTAACTATTTACACTACCCCGAGAAGGTGAAAATATTTTAAGGGCAGAAAAAGGTTTTAAAAAAGTGCAAAGTTGAATATATATGAATGATTTTAATGATGTTTGGTAACTACAAAGTAGCATGCAGTTACCCCCGAGAAGTTCTTCATCAGATTTAAACTGCAAAGTGGATAGTCCCCAAATAATTTCTTTCAAATTGCCAATTTCGGATGACCTTTCATATAAGATTTAAAGTGTTTTGAATGTGAACTTTTAAGTAGATTGCATCTTCTGATTTCATACTGTATTTACAGTACTTTTAATGTTCATGAATGATGTACTGCAGGCCTTCTCTGGAATATAAATTTTCCAAGTGAAAAATAGGCCCAAGTGTGAACCCAGAGATTCTGAGGCTGAAATAAGCCTTTAAAGTTTCTTCTTGTTTTACTCCTTATCTTTGGCAGCATCACAATACAATAAATTTGGCTGTAAGCAATACTCTTAATATTGTCGTCTCCCTACAGAAATTCTCTCTTGGCTACTATATAAAATGGATTAGAACTTTTGGGGAGGAAAACGCGTTTAAATGTTATCAGCAGGGCTTGTGATGTTATTGCCTTCAGCATGATTTTCATATGTTATTAATCCCTAATGTTTTCTTTCTTTGTGGCTAAATGGGGACCACGTATTTGATGAGGTATCTTTATTGGTAATATTTCTAGTTTTTTAATATATTGAATGGCTTCCTTTTCCAGCACAGCTGTACATATGGCCCAGTAAGAGACAGACTTGAGCCACCAGTGTATTGCAAAAAAGATATTTCATATTCTGCACATTGCTGACCCCTTGTCAGCATATTCCCAAGTGCGTTTTAGAACCTTGGTATGAGCGATGAAGGCCACCAGCTGATTTAGAAGTCCCATGAAACTGCTGGGTGTGAAACTTTTTACTTTTAACACTGAAGACAAGTATTTACAGCTTGTCTTCCAGTTGTGTCATGATAGGCAAAGAAGTTTGATGACTGAAACTATTACTTATTTTTATACCTTGAAATTAAAAACCTTTTTTCTTTTGAGGTGAAGGAAAAAAGGCCTGAGCCAGAACACTTTGAGTGGGGCATGGAAAGAGAACTTCTGTACGTTTAATGGGTGTCTGGGTTGGTTCTGGCACAAGATTTAAGGAAATAATACAGTATTTAATAATAGAATGGTAAAATCGTTCATGTTGTTATGTAATATCGATCTTTTCTTTCTTTTTTTTTTTTTTTTTACAGCAGAAGTGGGTGGTGTTGATTTTTTTTTTTTTTCCTATGCTCATGAAAAGTAATAACAATCAGAGTCCCTAGAGTTAAGTGTGACTCAAACACATGCAGATTTTAGGACTTTTGTGTGCAGCTCTGCAGTGCACCTGCGTCCTGGCCTCTGGCACCCTTACTGCCAATCTTGTCCCATTTCTGACCACACAGCACCAATTGCTTGGGAATAGTTCCCACATGTGTGGTGGTTTTTGAACATGGACCTGTGCCCACTAAAAATTGAACAGAGGCCATATACAGTTTAAAGCCAGCACTCCAGAGGTGAAAAAAAAAATCAGCATTAATCCACTAAGCCTCAAATGCTGTGTCTTCATTTTATCTTTTTGAAGCCTGGGAAAACAAGTGCTATCTCTGGAATGACTCTTGAAGGTCTCATTAAGACTTCCCTATTATATCACTTTCCAAACAAAGCAGCTAGAATTATTTGTCATGCCTATATTTTAAATTAGTATATTTGTTAAAATTCTTTGTGTTGGTCTTTTTTTTTTTTGAGGGGTGCAGAAGATGGAAGATACTGTTATTTGCAGTTTATATCCACACCCTCACTGACTTTATTCTTTAAAGCTTACCTAAGTCTTTGGCTTTCCTTACCAAAGAAAGCAGTGCAACACATACACAGAGTTGTTTTAAAAATATAGTTCTAGGAATGAAAATTTATTAAACATTTATTTAGTGCAGGGCAAACTGCCTTCAAGGAGCTTACACTCTTAGCAGAAGAAAACCTGCATTGCCTTCCTCTGGTTCTCGCGTCTTCTGATTAAATACAGTGACTTGTAATGTACAGCCTGGTATGCTTTTAACCTTATTAACATATGTGGTTCATTAAATACGAAAGAACCACTATTTTCATGCAGCTGTTCTTCATCAACTTTGTTCCTTGTTGACTTCAATCTGACATCGAGAAGTTACACATTGTCTGTGCCTCAGTTTCCTCATCTGTGAGAAAAGGGTGTTCCACTAGATGATTGCTTGGTCTCATTTCTCAAATTCTGTGAATTTTGCTTACGCTCACTCCCTACCATTTATTGGGTTATTGATTTGTTTTTTCTCAGATTTGCTTTGATTTGTTCCGCACATGGAAATCCTACATGCTTGGTGTTTTTGTTTGGCTCTCTTTTATTTGGGGATTTGGGAGGGTACACGGTTTGCAAAGTGGATTCACCTGTTTTCTATAGAACCTGTGCTGTTAACAGCATTTCTCACGTGCCATCCATTAGAAGGATTTCTCCCCCCATTGAAAATGCTGTTTTCCCAACCTGGGGGTTAGTAATTGGGTATATAATCTTGCTTCATTTCCAGGCTTTTCGAATACTCATCTTTGTGTTGCTCAAGGTTCTCTGTTCCACAGATTTTCTTGCTGTCATTTCTTATTTCTAGTCCTCAAGTCTATAGGTTTCACTGTTTGCCTCAGAGGAGTTTTTCTCCATTAGGGTCTCAGATTGATTCTTTCTATTATAAACTACGCTGTTTTTAAAAAGTTGCTTGTTTTGATGCAACTAGATTCTTGATTGACCTGCTCCAAATTAATCAAGAAAATATTTCTCTGGCATGTTACTTGCTAAGGTGTAGCTAGTGTATATATTATTGCCAGTTTTCTTTTGCCTGGAAAGACCTGTGAACCAGTTTTCCGCTTGAGAGTAAATGTAGCTTCTTCTGGTATATCCTGTAAAATCAGGTCAGAGTCCCTTTCGTCGTTAAGAAACTTTAACACTTGTAGAGCCGTATTTAAATAATGACCTGTCTACAGGAATGGATATTGTACTTCATTGCTAAGTCGCGTGAACACGTTGTAGAAACACTCTTCTAGGCTGGAGTTTGCAGGGTTTTTGGCTGCCTGTAGACTGACCACTTGTGATACCAGCAACTGTAGAAGTTTTCACAAGTAAAAATACTATAAACAAAACCAAAATAAACTTATACATCATTAAGAAATGGGCAGTGTAATTCATTAAGTAACTAAAAGCATAAGATTTAGTTTCAGTTAAAAAAAAAGGTTTATTTGGTATTGTCACAGCAGCAAGAGTTAACGAAACAAGTAGATTGTAAAAGGAAGCATATAAACTTTCTTCTTTCCTTAAAAACTCATTGCAAGATTTATCACTATTTTTCCTTTCTTGCACTTCACTTATTTTGCATGTTTTATTCAGAAAAAGGCTTTGACCTATTTTATATGAATCTAAATTACAGCACATGCAATTTTCATGATTAGCAAACTATATGGTGTAGTCACCCATATTAACAAAATTCTTTTAATAGCTTTTACAAAAGAAGTATTTTGAGAGGGACTAAATATTTACTGTTTTCTTAAAGATGTCATTAATCATTTTATAGTGCTCAAACATTTGTATTGATGAATTATTTCAGGGTCTCTACCTTAGTGTCTTTTAAAGTTAAAAAATTTCTTTAACCATTAGCAACAAACATAATAGCTATTATTGCTAAGACTTTTTGATGATGAGTGATTTCTCAAATCATGAAAGAAAAAGTTGTCTAAATACCTTTCCAAAGAAGACTAATTCCTTCAGTATATGCCACATGGCAGACTTCCCATTTTTTAAATGAAGCAATGGGTACAACCAGAAACCCTTTGGCTGATGATTCTTCCTTGGTGCTTAGATTGCCTTGATGTAGAGTAACTTTACCTAAAAACCTATTTGTATTATTACAGCAGAGCTCAATAATTCCCTCTTCATTACATGTTACAACTCAATTTTTCCTTCTCTTTAAGGTGGTTTAGATTAGAATCCAAACAAGGAAAAAGAGCCAAAAACAGGGGTGAGATAAAGGTCAATATTCAATTTATGAGGAACAATATGACAGCAAGTATGTTTGACTTATCAATGAAGGACAAAACAAGATCTCCTTTTGCAAAATTAAAAGATAAGATGAAAGGTAGAAAAAATGATGGGACATTTTCTGATACATCTTCTGCAATCATTCCAAGTTCTCACATGCCTGATGCCAATACTGAATTTTCAAGTAGTGAAATACAGATGAAATCTAAACCAAAAAAGCCTTTCCTTTTGGGTCCTCAGCGACTCTCTTCGGCGCATTCAATGTCTGATTTAACTGGGGCCCACATTTCTTCGGAGAAGCTGAAGTCGGGCGCCATCGCTCAAACTCATCTTCTCGGACGCCAGATAGAGCCCTTTGGAGCAGTTCCGGAAAGTGGTAAGTGACACATTCCAGTCGCTCCTCCGTGGTCTGAGCTACCCTTTTACTTTTCAAAGTATCGACTTCTAAAGTTAGAGAAGAAAGGTGGGAGTTTCTTGCTAGTATTTTCTAAATTTAGTCGTCAAATATTGAGTGCCTACTCTACTCAAAATTGTTAAGTTTATTGAAGGCGGAGTGGGTCTGCCTTCAGCGTTGTATTATATTATTAGGTAATAAAAATGAGTCCTGGTCTCTCTTCGTGGCCTGGCTTCTTCTTTTTTTAACTGCCATTTCTTCCATCTTAAAAGCCAGAAGCATAAATGAATATCCCATTTCATTAGAAAGTTCCTAGGAAAAACCTTTAATGTTCAGAAATAAGAACGTAAATTTAATGCTAATGATGAAAGAAGTCTGAGAATTTATAGCACTGCGGGGCCAAGCAGAACCTTTAGTTTTGACATTATACTTTGTTTATGTGATTGTTTCTTGCTGAGCTGAGTAAATTACTAATTGTTAGCCAGATACTAATTGTTATTAGCCTACATACCACTGTTCCTTAGCATTTTAAGATTGTTTTCCTTGATTATTTTAAAGGTTAATATCTTTAAATAGCTAATTGCTCTCATTCTAAAAGCGGCAGTATGCACACAGGATGTGTCAAATAGTGGGATGTAATGTGTCACTGATTATGTACTAACTACAAAATTGTTTGCAGGAAGTCTCAAATCTCCACACAGAAGAACATTAAGCTTTGATACTTCTAAAATGAACCAACCTGACAGCAATGTGGAAGAAGGTGAATCGTCTTTCGGAAGACAAAGTGACCCATTTACAAATGTGACTGCTTCATTACCCCAAAAATTTGCAACACTGCCAAGGAAGAAAAATCCATTTGAAGAAAGCAGTGAATCCTGGGACAGCAGCGTGAATTTATTTTCAAAATCGGTTGAAGTAAGAAAAGAAAATAAGAGAGAGAAAAGAGAGAAAGTTAGCCTGTTTGAAAGAGTGACTGGAAAAAAAGATAGCAGAAGGTCTGATAAACTTAACAATGGGGGATCCGATAGCCCTTGTGACTTGAAATCACCTAATGCATTTAGTGAAAATCGTCAGGACTATTTTGATTATGAGTCAACTAATCCGTTTACAACAAAATTCAGGGCTTCAAATATAATGCCATCTTCAAGGTAAGCTTAACAGGGGGAAAGTTTTGCTATTTTGGAACATATTGTACTTGAAAGTATCGGATGTTCCTTTTAAATTCCTTTCATTTTACTTGAAAAAAATTCTTATCTTATTTTTATAATTAATTTTGGAGCCAGGCAATGTTGCATACATCTTTGGAATTGAACTTTTTTTATCTTAGAAGGATAAAAGATTCTTAATCCGTACTGAAGTTTATTCTTACTTAGCCAGAAACTCACCGAAACTTATGGAGAGAATAGTATAGCTTTTGATGAGACGTGGTGAGAGTGAACCACCAGTAGGTGTTAATTCAAACGAAATCGAGGTACGTCGTGTTTCTACACCTTATTTTCCAGAAATTAGTTATGGACCAATAGCAGCCTGCGGACTATTCTTGAAGACATGCTGGCTGAAGTAGTAATAGTTTTCATAATAGGTGTTAACTATATTAAATGGCTCTTTGGAGTAGTTTTTATTTGTGAATGTTTACTGAATGCTTATGTGAATCTTGTGGGTACTCTTGGAGTATCTGTAATGATGACTTAGTCACAGAAATAATCTATCATGATAAAGTTTGGGCTCGGTCATGTATGTGATACTTTTCTAATTCCTTAGGACAAATTGAAACTATGGTTTAAATAAGATGATGGAATTGCAGGAGTGAATGGTAGAATAACTGATTAAGGAAACTTCAAGCAAAGAATAAAATGAATTTATTGGAGTCTTAAGCGATTGTCAAGGAAGGGTGTGCTGGACTGTTTGCCAGGTAACATAGACGTTCTTTCCTGGGGCAGGAACGCATGGCGTTCAGACTCCCGTGGGAAAGCTGGCTCAGTAGGTCTGTGACGTCTGTCAACCTCAGCATTTCCATCTTTGACATAAGGAAAGTGATTCTTACTTGTTAGGATTGGGGGGTGATAAATGATACAGTACATAGTACAAAGACAGGCCCCAAATAGGGACCCCATAAAGGGTAGTTGCTGTTACACTGTATGTAGCCATGTCATATTTTATTCAGAAACAGTGCTTTGTTTTTGTCCCACTATAAACAGAAAAGAGTACCAACAATTGCCCTTTTAGGCTTGTGATCCCCCAGCTGTCTTCTGATTTTCTAATGATACATTAAAACATGCATTTAGAGTTTTCTAGGGAAGGTTTGTACTTCTTTTGTTTTCTTTTATCAATAAATGGGTATTTGCTGTGGCTTTCGAATGTATCATTCCCTTTTCTTTATAGGCTATATGCCAAAGAAATGCTTTTTTATCATAGGGTATTAATATTTTATTGACGAATCCATGGTTTTGATGTGCTATTCTCAAATATTTCATTTTGATATTTTATATGGTGTGCTTCACATTATTGTGGGTCTTAAACGACAGAAGTTAATAGAAATGTGTTTCCTTTCTCCCCTCCTTAACTGAACTGTTTTTGAAAAAGATTGTCGCAAGCAACTATCTGAGATAACTTAGAGATTGGCTAATGTACGTAATTTTAGAGTCCAAGAAAAACAAGAAAAATGGGATATGGTAGGAAAATAATGTTTTTAAATTATGGCAGCATGGAGTTCCCACTGTGGCATGTAGGTAAGGATCTGGCATTGCCATAGCTGTGGCGTAGGTTGCAGCTGCAGCTGGGATTCAGTCCTTGGCTGGGAAATTTATATATGGTGCCAGTGTGGCCAAAAAAAAAAAAAGAAAAATATTAGGGCAATATATGGAAAAATAGGTACCCTCAACTTTTTAATTGACTTGGGCTGTTTACATGGACTTAAGAATTAGTGTTTTAAAAGTGAGTGTGGCATTTTGCCAAATATAGACTTTGTTTTGGGTTACTTCAGTGTTAATGCTGTGTCCATCAGTGTTAGAGCTGTTTCATTTTATACATATAATGATTGCAAGTATGTAAAAAGTTTTTTTAACTTTAAGATTTTTCTCTTCTTCATATTCCTGAGATGCTGTAGCTATGACGACAAACACATTTGTCGAGTCCTAAGAAGTTACCCTTCCTTTTTGTGTCACAAGCCATCTTTGTGGTAAATGTAAAACATTTACAATAAAGGGGTAGCTCTCAGTAGTAGCATATAAAAAAAGAAAAATTGAATATAAATAGATCCAGGAAGAGAGTTCAGATCAAATTTTGGGGAAATGATGTCTCGAATGGAATTAGAAAGGATGTAGTCGAGGTAGTTTGGTTTTTACGTATCAGTGTATTTGTATTTATCCTCCCGCTATCATTTCTCAGTTATATGGAGTATTTTAGTTTTCTCACATTAACATCTAAGCCAAATGCACTTTTGAAGCTATGAACTCACATTTCTAGGACACATGCTGTGAATTATCTTTTTCCAATAGTGCTAAATAGATCTATTTATAGAGTCTCCGGGACGCTTGTGACCAATGTTCGTGAGAATCCTGAACACAGTTAAGGGTAAAATATGTAGCTGTGGAGCTGGATTTTGTTCTCTGGGTGAATTGGCTCCCCCATGACCTGCAGGTACAGGGGAACCACATTATTACCCTCTGGGCGAATAGTGTGCATAATTAAAACTGGAGAATTTTCCCTATGCCAAAAAAAATTTTTAAGTACTAAAGAACACTTTCTTAAAAGTTAGTTATTACTTTTTTGTAAATGAAGTCCAACCTGAAGAAATCACCTTATAATCACAAAAAACACTGCATTTTGCTTCTGTTCTTCAAATAGGTCCCATAGTCTTGCGTAAAAATGAGAGAGGAAATGAGTTAGGCTTTTTGTTGGGTTACTTCAGCAAGGGGCAGGACTCTTTGAAACACGTTTTCCTACATTTACTAATTCTCAGTCTGTTTCCTCTTACATGCCCCCCACTGCTCTGAAGCCTTTTTTGATCTGTGGGAAGAGGTAGTTGTTGCTTGTGCGGCAGCATTTTCTTAGCTAAGTCTTACTTTCTGTGAGCATCCCATTGTTCACTAATGGGACCAGTCCCTTTTTTTCCTCTCTCACCTCCATGAACAGCATGAGGGCAGGGCCTTCATTTCATTCATCTTTCAACCCAAATCTCCAGCATGATGCTTTGTAGGAAGCAGGTGTTAGAAAAGCTTTTTTTTTTTTCCCCCTCTTTTGAATAAGTGAACACAGTATAGCAGATGGATTTCTTAAAATGCTACTTTCATTCCCTCACTCCCATGGACTCTTGCTTCTAGCTCAGTGTGGGCCGTGACGTCTTTCTAGTTGACCAAAAACAGATCTGTAAAGGTAGGTGTGTGCATTTTTATATTCAGCCAAACATTATTAGAAATCTGAGTTTTAAAGGACTACGAAAACTTAAATTTCATACCCTAACTGATGCATTTCTGAAATTTGCGAAGAACTCTGTATTTGTTAGAATAGGTGATCAGCTGCAATAAACAACCTCAGATCTCCCTGGCTGGTCACAGTGAAGTTTATTGCTGTTGTCACAATCTAACTCCCTGGGGTGGGGATGGGAGAAGTGGGGGCTTTGATCCAAGCACTCATTCAGCTCTACACGGTCGCTCAGGGACCAGGGCTCCTTCCTTCTTGTGATGCCACCATTTCACACCTGGGCTCCAAGACCATGCAGCAGGGAGAGGGGGTGAGCGTCACATGTGGGGTGTGTTTATGTTTCACGAGTGGCAGTGGTACCCATTACTTCCACATGACTTCCATTGGGCAGCACTTAGTCATGTCACATGGTTTTGCTGTGGACCCACAGGAGACTGAATTGGGCGCGGTGAGTATACAGTATTATGTGTGCCCTGGGTGCCAGTTCTAAGAAGTCTGCCTACTGTACTGCTCGCCATGCTGTACAAGTCCTACTACACGTGGACAGGAAAGTGTAGTTGGAATTCTTGTAGTTTTCAGGAAAATGTTTTATCAGTTTGTTATTGGTGTTGAGTTTGTGTTTTAAAATCACTCTTCCTCTTGCTTTTTATTTGTGGATCACAGGTAGTTTAGCACCATCAGTGTCAACTAATTTGTTATGTGGTTAACCCCACGATATATAAAATAATGCTTTCTTTGGCATCAGCAGTATTTCACTTGCCAAAAACAAATATTCCTGAATGTTACACCATTTTCAATCATTTGTTCACAGCCTTTTCTTCTTTAATGCTGGACTGTTTTTCCCCAGTGGAAAGTGGAAATAGGTGACTGTTTCTCCAAACCACATTTCCTTTTTTTTTTTGAACAGAGACACAGCTAAACCATTTAGTTAAGTGGGAACATATAACCAAGTTCTGGCTTATGAAAGACTTAGTGGAAGAGATACACAGTCAGCCGCCCATATCCCCAGATTCCACATCTGTGGAATCAACCAATCTCAGTCAAAAATATTTGGGGAAAGAAAAACCAGAATGCTCCAAAACGTAAAACTTTCATATGCTGCATAATGGCCACTACACACATAGCATTTACATTACATTTGCAACTAGTCATGTAGCGTTTACATCGCATTGGGTGTGTAACTAATGTAGAGATGAAGGGAGGACGTGTAGGTTGTTTGCAAATACAAGCGACTTGAGCACCCAGGGATTTGAGGAGTCCCCTGGGGTCCTAGAACCAGTCCCCCACAGATATCGAGGATGACTGGATCCCAGTTTCAGGAATAGTCCTCCATATTGCCTTGTCTTCCTCCCTACCCTAGACCAAAGGTTGGCACCCTAGGCTTGTGGGCCAAGTCTGGCTTGCTGGCTGTTTCTGCAAATAAGATTTTATTGGAATTCAGCTCACCCATTTGTTTATGACTGCTTTTGTGCTATAATGCTGGAGTTGAGTAGTTATGGAGAGTCGGTGACCTACAAAGCCAAAAAAGATTTATTATTTGGCCTTTTACAGAGACTACTGAACCCTACACTAGTAGAATGGAGATCTTTGAGAAAGGCAGATCCGTGAGATAGGAATAGCCTGGGTCCCTGAATGCATATGGAGGTCCCCTAACAACCAAAAATAACCAGTGAACCTTGTCTTGAATGATAAATTCCAGAGTATTAAGCTACTGTGATTTTGGCATTTATTATAGCACTTAGCATTATATCATTTAGCATTTATGGCATGTAGGCCATCGTGCCTCTTGTGCTGTTTAAGAAAACCTAATTCAGAAAACCATTTTGTTTGCAACACTACCTCCAAACTCGTCTTTCTAATTTTCAGGGATTTTCTTAATGATAAATTTTTATTTTCCTCTCGGTGCGTTAATTTCCTTCCTTCACTGCTCTACCCGAACCTTGTAAGCCTTGCCAACTCCATTCCTTGGCTCAGTTGTGGAATGCACTCTTTGCTCATCTCTGAGTGTCCTAAGCCCAGCTATTCTTTTTTTTTTTTTTTTCTTTTTAGGGCTGCACCCATGGCATATGGAAGTTCCCAGGCTAGGGGTCGAATAGGAGCTACAGCTGCCAGCCTGTGCCACAGTAACACAGGATCCGAGCCTCATCTGTGACCACAGCTCATGGCAACACGGGATCCCTGACCCACCGAGCGAGGCCAGGGATCAAACCCTCATCCTCATGGATACCAGTGGGATTCATTTCCACTGCACCACAGCAGGAACTCCCAGGCCCAGCTATTCTTGATGCTAAAAACTCTCTAATTCAATCTTGATTGCTCTGTGGAATTCTGCTGACGTAGAACCTAATTGCTGTACGATGTTTATCGTGTCTAGGTTTTAGTCTTCCCAGCTGACCCACTAATCCTTGTAAACTTCTGACCAGTTGTGCCGAATCTTCTCGGGGGTGGGGGGGGCATCCTCTGGGTCACTGTGTATCCTCAGTGGTGATCATTGAGAGCTGTAGCCGCCGGCCTACGCCAGAGCCACAGCAACGCAGGATCCGAGCCGCATCTGTGACCTACACCACAGCTCATGGCAACACCAGATCCTTAACCCACTGAGCAAGGCCAGGGATCAAACCTGTAACCTCATGGTTCCTAGTCGGATTCGTTAACCACTGCGCCACGACAGGAACTCCTATTTTTTGAAACTACAGTTCATTGGGCCCTGCCTCAGACTGAATTCAAATCTTCAGTGACTAGGTCCTGAAATAATCAGCATTTTAAAAAACCTCCTACTGATTCTTAGGCTTAAACTATATTGTTGATCTAAACTCTATCATCTCTCATAAAAGTTCAGCAGGTACTTTTTATGAACAGGAATCAGAAGTTGTGCTAGTAAACTCATAGTTGAATAGACAGTTTAGTCACATTGGCTTTGTTTACAAATAGAGGGGTCAGTGAGGGATCATTGTGACTAAAACAGGAATGTGGAGAGGAGTGTAGATTTGGCTGAGTAGCTGAGAAACACCTAAATGACCGTAGGCACTGAGGACCAGGCAGAAATGTCTACACTGAAATTTTTATGGCACCTGTGGCTGAATTGTTTCTCAGGATTCAGGAACACATAGGCATTAGTAGTGATCAATGGCGTTTTAAAAAATATGCTTGTGTTTGTATGCTACCTGTAATAAAGGGAAACTGTGGTGTCTATTCTTCTGTGGTTCCAGGTTAGGACTGAAGAACTCCTCCTGGTTTAGGGAATTCATTAATATAAGGAGAAAATTGGTTGTGTGTATCTGATTCTGAAATTAAAAAAAATAGTAAATAATGTAAGTACAGTCTGTAGGATGAGCTAATGTTGTTTGATGGGAGAGGCAGCTCATCAGCAAGCAGGACCTTACAGGAGACATTTTTGCCAGAGTTTCATTTTCGGAACATCTTTCTATTTACAACGTGCACAAAGAACATGGCTTTCCCTTCATTATTTTCTGCCTTGTGTTTTCTGCCGTATTGAGTACCATGTAGCAAATTGACTCTGCACTGTGATAACTTAATGGTATGCTCTATCATAATATTCCTATTATTAGAGCATGGATGCATATATTTCCCTTTGCAGTATTTGTGGTGGAAGAACCACCTGTCTACTTCTTAGCTCTGAACTGAGGCCAAACAGTTATTTTTCAGGGCATATATAAATAGTGCCTGAGATCAAGACCTCATATTTATCTCTAATATTTTATAATTTTATGTGACACTATGCCTTTTACTTTGGGAATTAGGTTAACCTACTTCTCTTTTCCCTTCCTCCCTCCCTGCTTTCTTTAATCAATTCCTGTGATGGTTGTGTCATACCTTTCTTAGAAGCTGCAACAAATTGGTTACCAAGAATTACATTTAAATGTGTTTCTAATTTTCACAGATCAAAAATCACCATAGGCTTTTAAGCATGTAATTGTTATTGTGAAGTTGTATAACATGCCCATAAAAAAGGATAGACTATTTACTATAGAGTTATGTTTTTCTTTTAAAAAGTTATAGTGAACAAATCCTAAAGGAAGGATCTTGTTCATAATTTTTAAACCTTCGTTTTTATTGTGCTCCTTATGAACATTTTTTTTTCCCTGTATAAGTTTAAAGCTGTCTTTGGCTTAATAAACCTTAACCCACATAAAGTTTATTTTAGTAGCACTATTTATTTTTTGGTCCCTATTTGTCTAATGTTAAAAATAATCTGTTATTCATGGCAGCTTGTAAATCTTTTTACACAGCTGAAAACTTGTAGCTTCATTTATGAGACAGAAAACAAAAACTTTTGAGATGATTTTTGGAGCCATTAATCCATTAATGCCCAGGGATTTACAGAATGTTTCTAATGAAACAATGACTGGGTGCATGGAATATGCGATGTGATTAGTTCCCTTAACACTAACTAGAACTTTTATGCCCAACTCCCCAGATACTACTTGAAACTTTTTTACTCTTTGTCGTCCTAATACTCATTATAATAGCTCTCATTAATTGGCACTTCTCCCAATGGGTTAATTTGCAGATACCAACCATGCCATCCTTTTGCTAACTTACTAATGCAAATTGATATTTATAGACTTCAAAATTGAAAACCAAAAAAGCTCTGACCAGAAAAGACAAACTTTGCTAAGTTATTATCACTATTATTATTTTGAGCTGAGAGACTGAGATACAGAGAAAATCTGTGAGAGAAGAAAATTAGCCAAAAAAATCCATAAAAACTACTGTAGGCTAATAAACTGATGTGAAAATTTCTCAATTTACAGCACTTGACAGGTGCTAAAAGAAAAGCATCTTTAATTTTAATGTGTTGTTAGGACCTCTTTAGAGAGACTGTACAAGTTATTAACAAGGTCCTCTGAGACAGGAGACGGGTAATTAACAAGACCTATGGAGATATAGTTTAGGTAATTAACGAGCTCTTAGGCACTGGACACAGGATAACACATAGCGAGTCCAATAGTTAAAGAGAACAGGTTGTTATGATATGATCAAATACAGGATATAGCATGCAAGTCTTCTTGAGGTTTCTGATAGGAAAGTATTAAGATTATATTACAGTGACCCCAGTGCACTAATTTTGGTAAATCAATATGTAAATTTTTTTGTTTAACTTTTAAGATAGAATTTGAGAGGATTATTTCTTTGTAAAATCAACCAGCAAGGAAGCTTGTTACATGTAGATTAATAATCTTTGTTAATTACCTTTAATGACCATGTACATTTTGAGAACAATACATAAAGACATAAATGATGTGCTTCTAAATTGTTTTAGATTTTTACTGTTCTGTTGATTTTTCACTGTGGCCTGTTGGCTAAGATTGCCTCTTCCAAATTGGCAATCCACTTTCCTTGTCCACTTTACAACGGTCAAGATCCAGGCCAGGGAGAAGACTGTCCTTCTTCGGTTTGGTTTTTATGTGATACGCACAGGTCCCTCCAGTTATGCTCTTAGGGTGCCTTCACGTCTGAGACTGGGTAGTCCCAATTTCAGATAACTTGGTCTGATTACTTCCTGTGTAAACTTGAGATTGTTGGGGTATGAATTCAGTTCTGATTCAGAAAACTCCCACACAGCGAGCCTTTATTATAAACATGTTACATTCTCAAGATTAGGAATGTGAAGCAAGCCCTTGCAGGTCTCCTGATTGATTCCATTGCCCCCTCAGCATGGCTCCTGCAGTCGATCCAGATGACTTTCGCCAAATTTCAGATAATCAAATGATATTTTCATTTTCATCACTTTTGGGTGATTAGCAGTATTTTAGATATAGCAATATTTGCTATATACAAGGAAAGCAGAGGTTATTAAGATCTAAATCCTGCTCTTAGAGCTCATAAAAAACAGGCATGTAAATACGAGGCCTGAATTCCACGCCGAGGACTGGACATTGTGTAGGCATTGGGGGACTATGAAAAATTTTTAAGTTGGTTGTGATACGATCAAAGAAACATCTTAGGCAGATAGCCCTACAGCCTGGGGATCTCCCAAGGACAGGAGTGGAAGAGGGAGGAGGCCTTGGGGCAAGAGAGTAAGTCAGAAAGTTACTGTGAGTGTTGAGGTGGGAGCTGATGGAGGGTACTTGGCAGTGAGGATGGAAAAGAGGAGAACATCCCTGAGATATGTTTCTGGGCTAAAATAGATGAGATTTAACTCTTCTGCTTTGCGTGTGTGTGTGGAGGAGAGGGATGGTGAGGAATTGGTAAAGGAGAAAACACAGGGATTATCCCATTGATGTGTCTTCAATTTGGTGTCTTAAATTTGACAAACCACAGTGTGGTAAAAACTGTATTTCAGCAATGTCAGATCTGTAGTCTTTGAATCAGACTTGGCATTTTCATCTTGATGGAGAGGTTTGAGTGTTTTGTTTTTGCTTCTAACAAGGTGCTGCCTTGTTTATTTAGAATTTTGTTTTTGAGAATAGGAATTATGTGTTTTGAGTTACTCGAGACAAGTGAGTGTCAACACAGGAATAGTTCTTGAGAGTGATTTTTGAAAGCTGGAAAATTCTTTGGCTTCTCTGACCATAAGAATGCACATTTCTGCAACTACTTATGGACTTAACGCAGTTAAAATGTGTTAACCTCGACAGTGTAATCACTATAAGTGTTTCTCTCCATTGGTTCCTGGCTTTACCATATCTTGCCCCTTTGGACCCCTTTTGTTAGTTTCTTACTGGGAGAATGAGTCCTGTTTCTTTGATACGTCCTTTGCCCTCCCTCTGTGCTCACCACTTTTCCCAGCCTCCTGCTTCTGTGTTTGGAGCACCTCCTTTCTGGCCACTGTGGTTACCTTTTTTCAAAACAGTAAGGCGTTAATTTTTGAAATTTAGGCACTGTTGCTATGTATTTACTGTATGGTGGTGGTGTTACCTGGCGCCAGGGTTTTTTTAATGCTGCTGGTGATAGAAACTAAAGCAGTTGATTGGATTTTGAAATGAACTTCCTTGTATGCATTTAAACTAGTATCTGAGAATATTAGAGTCCAGACATTTGACATTTGTCTCCTTGAACTTATATTTTAAGAATAAGTTATTGCTCTGATTTGATGCATTAAATATAATTCATTGTTAATATATAGCAGGTAATAATTATAATGTGATATAAATGTGTAAGAATCAATGTAAATATTAAAATACAGCATTAGGTAAATATTTTAAGTATACATCAAATAAAAATGTTTTATGTATTTTATTTATTTATTTATTTTTTGGTCTTTTTAGGGCCGCACACACGGCGCATGAAGATTCCCAGCTAGGGGTCGAATCGCAGCTGTAGCCGCTGGCCACAGCCACAGCAACATGAGATCCGAGCCATGTCGGCAACCTACACCGCAGCTCATGGCAGCACCGGATCCTTAACCCACCGATTGAGGCAAGGGATGGAACCTGCATTCTCATGGATGCTTGGCAGATTGGTTTCCGCTGAGCCACAATGGGTACTCCATATTTTATGTATTTTAAGCTTAGAAATCTTTCTGACCAAAGTGCTAATGCCACTTAAATAGCAGTTACATGAATCAGTTTGGGGAGAATAAAATTTAATTCAAATTGCCAGTTTTTAAAAATGGTTGTAACAAACATGTTTGGAAAGCTCTACCTGGGCCGGGGTTGGGTGGGTGGGTGGTTTGAGACATGATTCATAGATTACGAGTAGCCTCACAAGCCAGGGAGAGGGATACGGAAGTAGTGACCTGTAGTCCAGGTAGAGTGACTCTGTTGAACATAGCGTTTGTTGTGAGACAGCGAGGAGGAACGCTTTGCTAGAAACTGGGAAGTGGTTCTTCAAGGAAGAGGCCTTTGAGCTTTTGCTCTGGACCATCGAACATGATTTTTGGGGAATGAGTAGACAGGCCAGTTGTTTTAGTAAATAGCAAGAAAGCGTATTGAAAAAATTGTGAGATGTGTTTTGAAGGAGTGTTTTATAAATAGTGACTCTATCCTATTTTATCATTAGGTCTCTACTAATTACTTAGTAATTCTTCCATTTCTTTTCTTATTGGAGTCATGGAGCTGAAGTCTACGTCTGTCATTCCCTGCCTGGTAGGTTCCTGAGGAAGTATGTGTGCTACTTTAAGCTACCAGGAGCCAATTAGTGAGTGCCCTGCCACAGCTCTGCGTTAAGTATAACAACCTCTTTGTTAGGGAGCCTGGTGTGGGAATGGGGGTATTCGGGTTAATCACATATCTTGTTTACTTGAGGTGTAGAATATATGTGTTTTGTGTAGATTTTTTTCTCTTTCAAAGATAGTAAATGCCCCAAATAAATAAAAAAATGGAAATCATACTGAACATAACTTTTGATTCAGAAGATATATTTGATTAACTACTTCCACCCAAGGATTTTTTTCAGTGTGACATGAAAATATAAGAATAGTAGAATATCCTCAAGAGAGTATAGGATAGGTATTAAGAATTCAGGTTTAGGACTCAGGCCTGGATTTGAGTCTGTTGAAAACTGTCTGACCTTACTTAACCCTTCTGAGCGTCATTGTAAACTGGGATAACCACCTTGGTGTTTTGGAAGAAATTAAATAATGTTTGCATAAAAAGCGCTGAAGGTATGTTTACCACATAGTGAACCTGGAAATGGTAGCTCTTGCTATGATCTTATTACAAAGTAGCCACAGGATATATGAAAATTGCTTTAAATAAATGAAATCGTTTACAAGTAATAATGTATTCTCAACTTTAAAAATCTTAGCAGAATTCAGGAGCTCGTGTTTTTCCTTGACTGATAAAGGTCATACATTTGGTAGACCACAATGACCTCGATAAAAGTTTTTTCCAGGATGTATAATCTTCAGTAATAATCTTTGATGGAATAAACTAAACCACATTGAAATTAAGTATTCTGTGTATTGAGTAGAAAATTTATTTTCTTACTTTCAAGGCAAGGTGTTGTAATTGTATTGCTGTAAAATCCTGTGTTCAGAAATTGTCCCATAGCACTAATAAAGACAGTGCAGGGTAAATATCTAAGCTTTGGCTTTACCTTAAAGCATGGTGAGTTTTTCCTCAACTCACATGATTGAGTTTGGATTAAATCGTTCAAAACTAGCATAGTAAGAAGGATAGAAGCTGCTTATGGAAAACTCCTCAGAACATTTCAAAGTCCCCGCTGGAGAAGGGTCCCTGCCTTGGGAAATTCACACGAGTAGCAGAGTTTCCTTCTAACCAAGCTGTAGAAATTGCCTCTTTCATTTCTTATTCAGTGAAAGTACCCTCTTTTGTCTTTGTTTTTCACCAAGAGTGTAAGATTGTACTCGAGTAGTCTCCAAACTCAACCTTCTTTTTCTTTTTCTCTTTTAATTGAAGTCTAGGTGATTCAAATGTGTCAATTTCTGCTTCAGTGTTCTTTAGTATGCCTGAAATAATTGTGTTTTTAATGTTGTCATTCTGTTTTTTTAAAATAATATTCCTCGCTTAGGAAAAAACATGTAACTAAAATTTGAATGTAAGGTGTTTTTTGGATTATTGTCAATTTATGAATTCTCCTGTATTTAGAGAAGGGTAGGGTCGTATTGCTTCCTTGTGTCTTTAGATTTTTAGGCAGTATGTATTAGAGTGACATTCTAAAAGAAATTTGTATGAGAACTTGGTAACAGGGAACAGACATTGCTCTTCTTTCCATATAAGAATTCCGTTAATATCATGAAACATGGATTCATAAGGCAGTGTCTCTGGCTTTAAGATCATAGGCAGGTAGATAGAAAATATGTAATTAATTGTCCTAATTAGCAGTACTGTTAGTAAATGGTGATGGAGAAGAAATTAAATGGGTAAGGTTAGGCAGCTTTGGTGTCATGGAAAAGGTAGAGTCTCAAAGGCTGGCTCTATGAGAAGGGAGAGGAAAGGGTTTTCACGAATGGAGATTAAAGTGAGAAAAGGCAACGGGGTAAAAATGAGTGTTGTCATGGCCCTCAGGGACCCAGCCTACCTACAGCCCTCAAGGTTGGAGGTGGTAGTGGGGATGGGGCCTTATGACTAGGAACTCCAAGTGCTAGAATGAAGGATTTGCCCCTAACTCTGCAGTGAGGATACAGATTTTTCAGCATGCGAGTGACGTGATGGGAGTAGTTTTAGGAAAACCCAGAGAACAGTGCCGTTGCTAGTGCACATGTGATCTGGACCTGAATGGAAAGGGGCACCCATGGAATCACCGAAAGATGCCAGTGAGACTCCATTTGCAAGTGTGATTTTAGATTCAAAAGAGAAACTTTTCTGCAGTGAAAAGCAATTGTAATTATATAGCTTATGGGGAGTAAGACAATAGGGAAATTATTGTGGCATCAGAAATTTGCAAGTATTACACTCTTTAAATCAGTAGGTGCCTATCTTTTAAATGTTCTTGAGTAGTAGGTTTTTTTTTTTTTTTCCCACTTCATTTGTAATGAAGAACCAGTCAGAAAAGCTGGCTGAGAGATATAGTATAATGTGTAATTTCCAATAAAATCATTGTATTTATCTATTTGAGGGGGGTGCCAGACAATGTATTTTTATACAAAACATAATAATTTCTTTTTTAGCAAAATCTTATCATAGCCCTACGAAACTAGCTGAAGAGTGTTTTAAAGTGGAGCTTTCAGCCTAGGGTGAAGCGTGACCAGAAATTCCCCCACTCAGCCCAGCAGCTCTGGTTCCAAGGAGGATACACAGGCATTTGGGGTTGGGTTTGTGTCACCCAGTGGAGGGACCCCAGGTGCCCTGTTTGCCTTGGGCACCTCTTTTCAAAGGCTCTGCAGAGATGACTGGTGTTAAGGAAGCAGGTGACTCATTATGGGGTGTTCCTGAGCCTTGGAGGCCTTGCTGGTGACCAGAGGGTACCGAGGCTTCTTTTACAGAACTTGGCTTTGTCTCAGATATGGGGCCTTTTGGCCAAAGGTGTTGTGGGCCCTCTGGCCTTTTTTGTCTAGTCCAGGGGGCCCCAAGGCCAACATGCCTTGCCCCTATCTTCATGGAAGAGTTGCCTGTGCTCAGGTTGTCCTTGACCTCTCCTCACAAGAAAAACCTGGTCAAGGATGCCGTCTTGGCCTCAATCACAGGCAAAGCCCATGCGGGGTCTGGCCCTGTCGAGGGGCCCGGCACCTTGTTCTCATCACTCCTGTCCAGCTTCACTGTTTGGCTTCTAAAATAAACAGAACTTGATCCGCACTCCCCACACCTGCATTTAGGCTTCAGTGTAGACAGTGGGCCAGGGTCTATTATATTAAGAGAAACATGATGGTGGAATGGAATAAAATGTTAAAATCTGAACTTTTAAGCTAAATTTAAGATGTCAAGGAAATTTTATGCTTGTCCAGATTGTCATGTATCCAGGGTACTAATGAAAACAAAGTTTGAGAAGCTTGGTTTTAAAGAAAATGGAGAACTTTTGAGAATTCATGTATTTGGAAGTTTGTGAATTATTTGATTGACTATTTTAAATGATTATATCTTGTCTTCACCAGGAGAAAATAGTAAGTAAATTGATTGAACATGATATTCTTTCTTGAGGAAATATGCCTTAATTTCATGAATAGCTTTCAATCTTCAAGTTTTAGGACTTATTCACCAAGATACTCCTTGCCATTTTGTGACCAGAAAGCAGCTAGGTCTAGATTTGTTGGCCATGATCTTAGGTGTCACTGACCACAGTTTCTTAATTGTCTTGCCTATGAGATCTCATAAAAGATATCCTGTGAGAATAATAACAAGTAAATTACTGTTAATCCCCATAGACATTTATGTATTAGGTTCTGTTTTGCCATCTAGGCATTTAGTGTACATGCCCTGTCCCAGGAGAGAGAATGGAGTATTTTCATCTATAATATCATTAATTTGATTTGGTACAGGCTTTTCTCTCCACTCCCCCCCTACACCAAAAAAAAAAAAAAAAAAAAAAAAAAAAAGCGATGGCATTCCCATCGTGGCGTACTGGTTAATGAACCTGACTAGGAACCATGAAGTTGCAGGTTCGATCCCTGGCCTCGCTCAGTGGCTTAAGGATCCGGTATTGCTGTGGGCTGTGGTGTAGGTCACAGACGCGGCTCGGATCCTGAGCTGCTGTGGCTCTGGCATAGGCCAATAGCCACAGCTCCAATTCGACCCTTAGCCTGGGGACCTCCATATGCCGAGGGAGCGGCCCTAGAAAAGACAAAAAAAAAAAAAAAAAAAAAAAAAGGGAAAGAAAAGCAATATGGACTTGCACTTGGCTCTGAAGCTTTACTGGCATGTGTAATAGACATATTGAAATGTGCAAAAGGTTGTGTTTCCTAATGGAATCTCTCTTTGGACACTTCATTTTTTTAGTGCTTTAATAAAAGGAATCATTAAAGGACATTTTTAAAAACTCCTTTGACACTGAACCTCTCTAAAATAAATATTTTCAGGATTTACCAGAAAAAATTCAAATTAATCTGTATTGTGGTCGAATGCCTTAAGGGGTAGACCCAGTTGGTAATTTGGATAAACTGGCTAATTGAGTTGATTTTATTGCAAGTCACCAATTTGAAACTTATTTCAGTTCATATTGGCAGCTTTAGGTATCAGCATAATTCCTTTGATCTTAAAAAGAATGGAAAAATATTCCATTGATATGCTGTTAGGTCTGTATAGAGGTAATCTTTGTTATTCAGAAAGGTGATTTCCTCTGTTCTTTGGGGACTTGGTATCTTGTTGTCAGAACCTGTATTGATCTACCATTGATTTTTCTCAGTCAACCATTAGTCCAATTTTTAGAAATTTCTCGTAAGCACTGGCTATTAATTTATTCTACATACGTTTGTTAAGCATCTCCCCCACACTAGGTTCTATGTCAGATGTTCAGACTAAAAAGATTGAGATCTCATTCTTTCCTGCAAGCAGTTTGTAGTAGAAAGGGGTAGGGAGGCCAGGGATTAAGATAGCCAAAAGGCAAACTTTAAAAAAGAACGATTTTTAGAACAGTTCGAGATCACAGCAAGATTAAGGAGAAGGTGCAGAGATTTCCTGTATACAGCTTAACTAGAACTCATTCTTAGCCTTTCCCAGTATCAGCATCCCCCCCTAGAGTGGTGCCTTTGTTAAAAGTGATGGACCTACATTGACACATCATAATCATACACAGTCCATAGTTTACAGTAGGGGTCATTTGTGGTGTAATATATTACTGTGGGTTTTGACAAATGTATAATATACATCCACTTTTTTTTTTTTTTTTTTTTTTTTTTGTCTTTTTAGTGCTGTATCTGCAGCATATGGAGGTTCCAGGCTAGGGGCTGAATAAGAGCTGTAGCCGCTGGCCAGATCCAAGCTGCATCGGTGACCTACACCACAGCTCACGGCAACACTGGATCCTTAACCCACTGAGCAAGGCGAGGGATTGAACCTGTGTCCTCCTGGATGCTAGTCAGATTTCATTTTCTCTGAGCCGCAGTGGGAACTCCTTGTCATTTTTTTATCATACAGAGTATTTTTACTTCCCTAAACAGTCTTTCCTGGTCTGCCAGTTGTTGATCCTCCTCCTCAAACCCTTGGAAACCACTTAATTTGTGTCTTTTCCAGAATGTCATGTAGTTGGAATCATGACTTTTTCATACTGGTTTCTTTCACTTAGCGATATGTGTTTAAGGTTCCTCAATGCCTTTCCCTGGCTCGATAGTTCATTCCTCTTTTTAGCACTGGGTAATATTCCGTCGTCTAGATGGACCTTCTGAGGAACATCTGCTCCCAAATTTTGGCAGTAAGAATAAAGCTTCTGTAAATACTTGTGTGCAGGTTTTTGTGTGGACATAATTTTCACCTTCTTTGGGTGAGTTCTGTGGTCGCTGGATCCTATGGTAAAAGTTCCTATTACTCCACATCTTCAGCATCATTTGGCATTGTCAGTGTTAACTGGTTTCGGCCGTTCTGATAGGTGTGTAGTGGCATCGCATTGTTTCAGTTTGCTTTCCCCTGATTATATGATGTGGAGCATCTCTTAATGCATATTGCCATCTGTATTCCCTCTTCTTTGATGAAGTATCTGTTGGGATCTTTGGCCCATTTTTAAATTGGGTTGTTGGTTTTCTTATTATTGAGTTTTAAGAATTCCTCGTATATTTTGGATAACCGTTCTTTTATCAGGTAAGTCTTTTGTATACATCTCCCAGTCTGTGGCTTGTCTTTTCATTCTATTAGCTGTGTTTTTCGCCCAGCAGAAATTTTTGATTTTAATAAAGTCCAGCTTATCAATCCTTTCTTTCATGGTGTTGCATCTAAAAAGTTATTACCATACCCAAGATCATCCAGATTTTATCCTATGTTATCTGCTAGGAGTTCTATAATTTTGCACTTTACATTTGAGTCTGTGATCAATTTCGAGTTGATTTTCATAAAGAATGTAAAATCTGTATCTATGTTCATATACTTTACATTGGAATAGCACTTGGGCATACAAAACGTCTCACTTTAACTCTCTTTTAGTCCTCAGTCTTTGAAATAGGTAGTGGAAGTACTGTTTCTTAATTAAAAATAAAATATAAAATTTAGAGCAGTTAAATAGGTTGTACCTGGGTACTGGGTGGTGGGCAGTAAATTTGGAAAAGTAAATATGATCAACTCCAATAGACATTGAAAGCCAGGCTAAGAAATTTTGTTACTGTTCAGGAGGAAGTTAGAGGCCAGAAGTTTTTTGACAGATGAATAATGAGGTTAGACTGAAGCTTTAGAATGTCCTACGCAGCCGTGCTGTTGCACAGACTGGATGGGATTGAGAAGGAGTGGCAGAGACTGTGAGGAGGCTGTTGCAGGAGTCCAGGCTGTTATAGCAGCCTAGGTGGTCATGTGATCTTGCGATCAGAGAGAAAGCAGTGACAATGAGCAGCCAGGAACCAGCGAGGGATCTGTGTCCAGAAGCCGAATGGGGTGAATTGGCAGCTTACGGATGAGGCGCACAAGCTGGAGGCTGGAGTCAAGGGTGTCTCGGAGGCTTCACCTGCGGCGATGAGGAGAATGGCTGTGCCAGAAGGAGGATGATCAGACGGAATTGATAGAAAAGTCAAGATGATGATTGGTTTGGGCGAACTTTGAGGTACAGGTGAGATAGCTGGTCTGATACCTTAAACAGACATTTGTAAAGGTGGCATTACAAAGGGTAAAATGATTGTGGTTGGAGATAAAAGCTTTGGCAGTCATCAGTCCAGAGTAGTTGAAGTAGTGGCAGGACATGAAGTCACCAAGGAAGTAGGAAAAGAGTTTGAAAAACAGACCCTTACGAAACACCCAGTGTTTTCCCATCTGGGGTGAACGAGGAAGATGACAAGGAACAAGAGTAATCAGAAACCTAGGAGAAAACTTAGGCTACCACCTGTCACAGAGGGAGGAGTTTCCAAGAGAGAACAGTCATTGGTATCAAATGGAGCTGAGAAGTTAAAGAAATTGAGGCTGTTGCCTTAAGTAAAAACAGTTTGTGGGTAACCTTCACAGAAGCAGCAACGAGTACCGGTGTGGGGGATGTTTTTTCAGATTAGAAAAGGTGAGTCAGTAAAGTCACAGAGGCAGCAGGAGTTACTTGGGAGGGATTTGGGAAGGATTAGAGATGGGCAGAATGAAAGTGGTGGCACGTCTGGGGGGTCATGGGCTGTAAGTACGCTTTGGGATAAATATCCGTAGATGAGGAGTCTACCGGAATCATAGCGGCGGGGTCCGCAAAGCAGGTCCCATAGGAGCGAGGCAGTGGGAGAAGCCAAAGGTGAGATGAATCGCATGGGCCTTTGATTGGGAGATCTTCCTGTGAGTGGCCGTGTTCCACCTTCTTGGTTACTGTTCCTTTGGAAACATGTCTTGGGAAGTTCCATTTGTGAGTGTGTCATGCATTGTAAGGCAGCATATGACTACGCGGTGGTGTTCACATCCTGGTCGGTCACTTCAGTTGTGCCCCCTTTCAAAACTGCAGTTTTCCTTTGGCTTGCTTGCTTGCTTACTTGTTTTCCCATTGTTAATTGTTAAGTGAAAAGTTTATGGCATTGAAACTTCTTGTATCAGTTAAAGTCCCAGCAGGAACAAATGACACCCTCCAAACGAGCAGTTGAAGAAAGTTTAGTGAAGAGGTCCTTTATAGAGGGGTGGCCAGGGTTAGGACACCCAGGAAGGGAGAGTATAGCGCTAGGGAACAGCAGTGTCTGGAAGGGACTGCCTGCTTAGGTGTGACGGAGCAGCTGGAGCTGCAGCTGTGGCTGGTTGGACAGAAGCTACTGGTGAAGCTGCAGTGCAGCAAGGGGTCTGAGGAGGTGGTAGGATGGGGCTGGGCGGAGAATAAATGCCCAGTCTCCCCTTCTTCCTGCCCTTCTGTCTTACAGCTGCCTCCCAATGGCCCAGCACAGCTGGAAGCCAGTGGGTGAGGGGAGCCAGGGTTGCACTGTCAGGGTGCAGGAGGGGCAGAATGGAGCAGGAGGCCAAGCAGGAACACAAAAGTCACAATCTGTTGCTCTTCGGCCTTTGCTCTCTCTCTTTAAGATTGTCTAAGCCTTGGAGTTCCCATCGTGGCTCATCAGTCAACAAATCTGACCAGCATCCATGAGGATGCAGGTTTGACCCCTGGATCCAGTGTTGCCGTGAGCTGTGGTGTAGGCTGGCAGCTACAGCTCTGATTCAGCCCCTAGCCTGGGAGCCTCCACATGCTGCAGATGCAGCTCTAAAAAGCAAAAAAAAAAAAAAAAAGATTGTCTCAGCCTTGCACTTTTCTTAGTCATGCTGTTTGGAAGACACTTGAGGAAGCTGTGCTGGCCTCCTTGAACCAGCCATCTCCAGGCTCGCAGTGGCCGAGTTAGAACACTGGCGTGGGAGAGGTGCCCGTTATGGCTGAAGAGCCGGCATGGTGGTATTTGGCTGCTTTTCTCTGAAGGCTGACTCTGCCCCTTAGTAACTGTGTGACCTTGAGCAAGCTTCTTAACGCCTCTGTGCCTTTTTCCTCCTCTGTAACTCACATAGTGGGATTGTTCAGGGATTAAGTGAGTAAACCTGTAGAGTGCTCTCACAGGCTCTGGAACTGCAGTTCCTGTCCTGTGACAGCAGTTGTTGTTAGGCCCGCTGTCCGTGCTCTGTGCCCTTGCGTCACCACATATTTTTCTTTTCCTCTTTTCAGACCCATTAAAGGTTTTTGTGTCACGTTACAGTTCTCAGTTTATACCCTCCCCCAACTGCATTTGTCACTGAAGTAGAGCTCCAGACCTACAGACCCCACTCTCAGCTACACAGCATCAGTTGGAGACTACTTTCCTTTAAAAAGAATGAACGTCAGCAGTTCCCACCATGGCTCAGCGGAAACAAATCTGACTAGCATCCCTGAGGACAAGGGTTCAATCCCTGGCCTCCCTCAGTGGGTTAAGGATCTGGCGTTGCTGTAAGCTGTGATGTAGGTTGCAGACGCAGCTTGGATCCCATGTTACTATGGCTGTGGTGTAGGCTGGCGGCTACAGCTCCTGTTGGACCCCTAGCCTGGGAACCTCCATATGCCGAGGGTTCGGCCCTAAAAAGACAAAAAAAAAAAAAAAAAAAAAAGAATGAACATCTGAAGTTCTTCTGTGACGGTTTAAAGTTATACTTATTTCCATACACAATAAGGAATTTAATATGATATTTGCCATAGTTACTCCTCTACCCCCCTTTCCTGTCTCCCCCCCCCCCCCCCCGACAGATGGGACACTTAACTGGATTTTGCAAAAAACTTGAGTTCACTCATTAAATATAAAATGGGTCAAACTGTAGGCCAGAATGGACTTAGCTTTATAATTCCAGCAGTAACAGGGTTTGGAAAGAGGTGTCATGGAAGATACAATAACAACTTGTTTCTAAATACCTTGGAAAGAGCTTTAAGTGTTTTTACATGACTGCTTCTTGAAAGATTTAAAAACCCAGAGCCAGGAATTTACACAGTTTGCATTGTCTTTTACTGACGAGGCAGCTAGTTAATCAGTTTTAGTAGATCTTTGTTTTTCTCTGGGCTTTTTTTTTTTCCTTACCAAACTTTTTCACGTTAGTAGTCTCTTCCCTTTCTTAGGTATTCTTGCTCCAAGAGAGCAAAAAGAGTTTTCAAAAGAGAAGAGGAAGGACAAAGGAAAAAAAAAAAAAAAAGTTCACTATCAAAATGCCTTAGTGATTTCTGCAATGGTTAGATTTCTCTACTTTATAAAGATCGGTGTGTTTTTCTGAGAAGGACTAGTCCATAGCAGAAATTGAAGAACACTTTCAAGTTTCATCAGTTTACTTTTACTCAGTATCTATCCTAACTTCAAAGTAAATTAATTAATAAATGATGTTATCGAAGAGATACTGTGATTCCTTGAAATATATTTTAGTTCTGTTAATTTTAAAATTTGGAGTTTAGTAGGAAAAAATCTTTAAAATTTGTAAATATCACAAGGTAGAAAGCTTTTATAAAACCTAAAAACTTCAGATTGTTGCGGGAAAGTGTTTTATTACTGTAAAATAATTTTAAAAATATGCATTTAAAAATATTCTTATCATTCTTTAAAAACCTCTGCTGCCCTCTTTCAGTTCTGATTTTGAAAATTAATTCTTGTGTAATTCTGCAGTTTAAATTTGCCCAGACCTTTTCAGTGTGAGCCTAAGTTTATTTTCGTACCTGATTAAAAACACCATTTTCCTTAACTTGTCAACAACTCAGTTGAGCAGTCAGGCTGTATTATTCACTATCTTGTCTGACATGCGGACGGCAGTCCAAAGAGAAAGGTAGCACAAATTGGTGCCACACTTCATTAAGTAGAGACATTTTATTTTTGCCCAAGCTAATTCAATCCAGTTCAGTTCACTCTTTTTTCCCCCTTAAGGACAGATCAGACAAGGCAGCTGTGAATGACTGAGTTGGTCATGTGTTTGACACGTCAGTCTATGAGTATAAAGCGGACCGCAAGGGAAGGGTCCTGCCTTTGGATTTCAGACAGTGCCCAACACAAGAGCCCCCGCCTCAGATCCACCCAACGGCCAGCGGCAGCCGGGGGGGGGGCGGGGGGGGCCTCAGATGGCACTCAGGTGCAGGGCACAGAGGGCCTCGCCGTGCTCCTCACCCCTTTTCCTGACAGCTGTGGCCGTTCTTGAGCAATCTCGGACCTTTCCGCTGGCCACTGAGTTGCGCTTCAGTTCCATGGGCTGAAGCCGTTGATACTACATGTTGTTAGTTTTGTATTTTGCTAAAATAATTGTCCTAACTGTTTCTTAAAAACTCTTATTACAGTAAATGTAATACCAGCATTTCTATTTCTTAGTTCAGTAATTTCTTCCTGAGGCATAAAATGAAATTTACACAGATCATAACGTTGTTTACTCTTCAAAGATGTGGCGGGATAGGTATAAGAAACATTGAAGTCACGTTGATGAAAGAAGACTAACTGTCAAAAAATGGCCTGGTGCTCTGTGGATCAGCTCCAAGAGCCTCTGCTTTGCCTGACAACCCTTCAAGGGCTCCTTTGCCGCTGCCTGTGTTCCAGTCTTTCCCGTGTCCTGCAGTGGCGCAGCTGTCCGGCAGCCCAGACAGCACGTCACTTCAGAGTGCTCTTTCTGTGGCCTGCCGGACCTGGCCTTCCTGGGACTCTAGGTCCTGCTTTTTCCTTGACGTAGAGCTTCCTTGATTAGTT
This sequence comes from Sus scrofa, assembly GCF_054392235.1. Lineage (NCBI taxonomy): Eukaryota > Metazoa > Chordata > Mammalia > Artiodactyla > Suidae > Sus > Sus scrofa. Next base: position 150,740,088 of record NC_139396.1, on the reverse strand, counting down.
TCTGTGGTAGAACAGTTCCCTCCTCTGGGTGGTCTAAGAATCTAACTCTCAGGGCTCCTCCCCACTCCCCAACAAGGGCAACTCTCCCGTGTGTGTTCTCGAACATCTGATTAATCCTTGGGCTTCAGCGGTGCAGCCAGTGCTCACTGAGTAGATCTATGTGCAGAAAACAGGGCCGGGACTGTGTGTCCCAGGAGGGCAGAGCCTAGAGTCGGACACCACCCCCTCTTCCTCTCCGGACAACCTCGCACGACCTCCCTCACGTCCCTGTGACTTGGTGCCTTCTTTTGAAAATGAAGATCATACTTACCTTAAGGGTTATAAGATTAAATGAGTAAGTTTTGGTCAGGAGCTGAGCACAGGATCTGGCACAGTCTACGTGCTATGCAAATGTTTGTTTAAGAGAATAATGTACTGAACCTGTTCCCTCTGCTAGTCACCGCTGAGTGTTTTACATGCGGTCCACTCATTTCACCTTCGCAGTGGTCTTACATGATAGAGGCTGCTTCCATCCCCACCTTACAGACCGGGGAACCCAGATGCACCCAAAGGCAAGACGCTTGCTCAAGGTCACCTAGGAAGTGTCAGGCAGAACCAGGATTTGAGTTCACACTCCCTGGTTCCAGGCCCTTCAACCCCTTCTCTGCCCGTCAGCACTGTGGTGAGCTGTCAAACAGAATGGAAATCATGTGTCCTTGCGAGTATCACAGTCGGATGGAGAAAGATTTAGCAGAATGCATTTCTTGACCTATTAGAGAACAACGTGCTGCGAGATAATGGGGCAAGGAGAGCTGAGTCCCACTGGTCTCATGCTGACCTCCGGGGACTGAACACCAGGCAGCTGGGAACCGCGCGTGTCATCAGCTGCTCCTCGGCACTCTCAGCCGAGGTGTACCATGCGGTAAAGTCTTTTGGATTTCATTTTTGTTTTCTTTCCAGCCACTCTTTTATCAGGCTTTTGAGGCTTTGCTGATACAGTAACTAGTCTGGGACCATAGAGAAACCCGTAAAGACGGTGAGACAAAGGGAATGCGAAAACACATACATTAAAATACATATAAGGAGTTATAGGTGGTAGGTAGGAGTTCTAGATAGAAAAGGTCAGCAACCAGTGCTGGAAATCCTAGTCAAAACAAAGGAAACCTGTGTTTCCTGTGAGAAATTCCCTTGATGTGGTTGTACATGCATGTATGCCCTGCAGATTTATAGTTTGGGATATGCACTTGTAATAATAGCTATTTTTCAGTGTCCAGACATTTTGTGCTTATAAACAAAAGTTTTTAAAGTGGATTTCTTCAAAAGATTCCAGTGATTTGGCTGATAAAGTACAGGTAATGAAAAAATATATTTTATAGTTAAGTGTTTTTGTTGGGGGGGGTAAAAATGTTCCTAGGATAGTAATGCTCTGTAGAGGTTCTGATAGCTAATACTCCTAAGTGCTGGGTGAGAATTAAACTTGAATAGCAACGATGAAATATTTACTCATCAGACGGCTTTGAAGTTTAGCTTTTTTTTTTTTTTTGGTTGCAGTCCCCTTCCTAATGGGCATGTTTCAAAGAAGAAAATGCTTATAGCATTCAGCTGGGGTGTTATTGTACTCTCTGCATGGAAGAAATCCATTTTGTTTTGGTCCATTCGGGTATTTAAATTTCGAAGACCAGCTACTTAGAAATCCATTAATAATAGAAATACAACTCAGAATTCACACAACTCAGAATTCATTCTCCTTGATAGGATATAATATTTAAAGGTTAATTTTTCTTATACCTATAGAAATAATTGTTTTAAAAGTTGCTTTCAACTCTTGTTGACAGTCTTTCCAACCTAAATTTAATTCTCCAAAGTTTTGTATCCGAAAGCCTAAGGTGAGTGTATGTTAAATGAATCATAACATCACAGAATTTCCTTTTATAAAATATCTCACTGGGTAAAATGACTTATATTTAAAGATGTTTAAATACTACATATTTAGAGGTACAGTTCTTCAGTTCTAATAATGACTGGAGGGTTTTCCTTCAACTTTTAAAATTATAGATGCTTTCGAATGTTGAGTAAATATTGATTTTCTTTTATATCCTGCTTTAAATTTCACTCAGGTAATATAGGAATTTAGAAATTGTTATTGCACTCTTGATTAAAATGTTCTGCTTTTGTATTTCCTCCCACGTGGACTATGATACACTTTTAACATTTATGTTTGTCTTTTATTACTCAGTTTTCATTTGAATCCGACAAGCAGTGAAGACCTCAGGAAAATCCCGGTAAGTTGCCAGGGGTGGTTAGTGAATTTATTGAAAATCAAGCTGCAAGCTGTCTTTCTGTCTGGGACACATTTCTAAAAAGGCCTCCATCTCCTCGAATCGCTCAGTTACCTATGGGTTATAGCTTAGTGTGGTAATTTGGGGAGCAAGAAGAAAAGCAGAATTCAAACTTTAATATACCATAGGGTGTGCGTGACTTGATTTAATGGAAATGTAAGCAATCGTGGTTATAACTGAAGCCTATTTAGAAGGTACCGATTTTGTTTGCAGACTGTTTTAAAATGAATATGAAAGCTCTATGTGAGGGTCAGCATTATAGTTATGAAATAAGAGCATGTGGAGAAAACTAACTTTTTGTTGTTGTTGTGGCTAAGACTGAAGGAAGAATAAAGCTGCTGTCAGCATTTAACAGCAGGAAAAGCATCCTGTTGAGAGAGATCCAGTTAACCAGGAAAGTGTGCGCGAAAGAACATTTAGGACACTTACCTTCCAAGTCAGGACAAAACCACATATATTAACACGTGTGGTAGTGGCCAGCTAAATTAACCGACATATTTTGCCGTTATCACCTCTGTTCAGAGTTGCAGTGCATCTTCAGTCAGTTCTAAACTGTATTAAACCTAGAGAATGAGGTTTGACAAGAATACGGGCACATGTCTTGGTAGAAAACTAAATTCTCACTGAATAACAGAAATAGAGCCTTTATTCCAAGAGGCTGGTGGTTGCTGTTTGAACCATCTGTCCTTAATGTGTGTGATCCAGATGTATAATAAGAATTTTTCAAAGCAGTAACGTATCTCAATTTTCTAAGATGTGATATGCCTGGAAGAAACCATGGTGGTGTATAAACCATCTGAGACATAGTTGTTTGTCTTTAAAATGGTAGAAAACATTATAGAGACAGGGGACTTTGTACTGTGTTTTTGCTGTTTTATGTAAATGATTTGTACGTTTTGATGTTTCATAAATACTCAAGTCTTTATATTATGGCAGTCTGGCGAGAAATGTCAGAATATATGAAGTCAGCCTTTGATCAGATAGTAAAATGAATTCTATCAGGCAGTTACTTAATCTCAAACAAAATGCAACATCAAAAAATCGATTTAATGTGCAGCTATTGTTTATTAAATAACCTTAATTACAATTTCTATGTGCTTGTAAATGTACTTTTCCAAATCTTGTAATTTATTGCTGTAAAAGCATCCTTAGAATTCTTTAAAGGAATAAAATGTGAAAATTGTTTTAGTTAAGGGATTTAAAGGTGATAAAAGAACCCTTGATGTGTGATTATTTTTCTCTGGAATACTAACTATTCTAAATGACAGTTAAAGGATTACTAGGTGTTGTTAATTTACTGCAATACAATTAAGAGGAGAAGGCTCATCCTCATACTGATCGTTTTTGAGGAAAAGTATTTGAACAAGTTTTATGTTGAAGATTATAAGATGTTTGAAGTAATTTACATTAAGTTCTCCAATAATAGCCATCCACCAAGTTATTTTTTTCCCCTTCTGGACATAGTATTTTGTAATTAAGTTTGTATGTCTTATATGCTAGTGCCAACACCTGTCTGTGAAAGCACAGTGTTTAAACAGGAGCAGTAGCCAGTTGAAAGGGCAGTGTGAGCTCTTTAAGGCCTAATTAAGAACTGAAAGGGAGATGAAGGGAGTAGGACAAAAGATGTGAAAGTAGCTGAGATGATATTCCCAGAGCAAAGTTCCTCATTAGAACAATAATGAGATGATCAGAGAATGCCAAGCCTTCATCTTATCTCTCTCTCTCTCCTCTAGTTGCCTTGGATGTCAGTTAGTACCCCACCAATATTTGGTTACCAGGACAACCTTTCTTTAAATCTTCAGTTATTTTGAGTCTTGATAATTTGCTTTTGTTGAAATTTAAATATTGTAAAAAAAAATACATTTCCTATTTTAGGCTAGGCTAGACTATGCGTAAAGTAAAAATAGATCACTAGTAATTTTTAAAGTCTTTTGCACAACTATCATTTAAAACTGTGATTAGAAAACTTCATGTAGTAATTCTCTTCTCTCATTCCGCCTTAATTTTCTTACATCTGCATATGGCAATTTTTTTAGGAGGTTGGGTAGGAACGAATAAGGATTGATTATGAAAGGGGAAGAGACAAGAAAATTTACATTAAATTTCATTATAAGAAGGCATCTTAAAAATGATGAGCCATCTGTATGTAATGCTAGAGGAAAAAATAATGAGTAGTTAGTCCCGTGGTAGGTTATTTGAGTCTTTACTGGCTTAGAGATTTCTCAATTTTAGTTTTTCCAAGACTAATATTAAAAGTATCTTTTGAAAAAGTAATTTTTATATTTGCCTGAGAGTTTGCCCTTTAAGCAAAATAATTTTTGTAACCAGAAATATTTTATTTTCCTTTTGTATGTATTAGTTAATATTAACCTTTATTTTATTTGGAATTACATCAACAAACAGAGGGATAGATATATTTATTGAGTGTATTAGTCAGTTTAAGAATCTTATGAACTAACATTGGAAGGTTTACATGATTTTCAAATATGGGATAAAATCTGCGACTAAGCATAAAACTGTTTTTAATTATTTTATATTCTTTTTCAGAATATAGTTTATGGTACATGTGTTTCTAAGATGTTTTCTTGCTTAGAAACCTGATGCAGAAATTTGGGGTAAAATTTTCACATAAAAGGGCAAATGAAAAATTTATTGAAAGGATCAGGAATGTATTTCCAAGAAATCTGTTTATCGATAGTATTAGATGGGCATGTGTGTGTGTGTATGGGAGGGGGGAATAAGCTAAGTAATGGAGCTGTATATTCTAGATTATTACTGTAAAGTGTTGAACAATATGCTGGGATAATTATTTTGAGAGATTAAATTTTAGGTTGATTTTTATCATAGTATTAACTCAAACTACTATGTCACAATAAGAGGGTTTTTTTTTTTTTTGACGTGTTTTTCCTCCTCATTGTCTGTAGAGAAAATGTTAAAAAAAATTGTTTTAACATTCTCTAATGGTATTGGTATAGTATTCAAAATAACAATACAAATAATTTTCTAACTGTATATTATCACTTAATTAGTTTGGAGAAATCAGTCCCTATATGTATAATTTGATTAAGAGAGACTTAGTCTGATGCTGTTAGTATGTTAAATTAAGGAAAAGTGTAAAACCATCAGTAGTGAATACCCTATAGTTTAATTTCATTAATCTCTGCAGTTCTATCAAGAACTCCTATTTTTCAGTAAATGTTTTATTAGAAAAATGAAATCATGTTAGTTGGACATTATTCCTTGTTAAAAATGCAGTTCAGAAAAAAATCACTTTGTAGACCACGAAATGTTAAAGTGGAGAGGGACCTTGGAGAACATCTCATTTATCAGAGAAGGCACATGAGACCTAGGTTGGTTTCTGTCTCAAATTTGTGCAGAATTACTTAGGTTAAAGTAAGAAACTTTAGCTTTTTTAAATGAAGGTTTAAGATACACATTCCTCTATGGTATGTCTTATGTTCTCTATAGAAACCTGCTTAGTATAATAAATGTTAATAAGAATGTGTTTAGGAAATTGTAAGTTTTATGTCTCTAGACTACTCATGGCCAGTTAAATAAACTAGTAAATATGTGTGTGTGTACGTAGTCTTACAAAAGATTAATCTGAAAGAAAAGAGAAGAAAAAGTAAACCAAGACCTATCTCCAGAATTGCCCTTTAGTTGTTATAGGGCAGTGTTCTGAAATGTTTGGAGAGACGAAGGCAATGCCGTTCATGAGGTCGTGCAGATCTCAGTTTCTAAGGTTAAAAGAAGTTATTTTTTAACATGTCTTACAGAACTGGAACTTACTTCTTTTCTAGCATCCTCTGTTGTGTTAATCCTCTCCCTATAGAGGCTCGTATTAACTCTTATCTTTACTATTTAAATAGCTTTGTAACTAAAGGAAGTTCCTCCAAATGGTCTTACCCCCTGCTGCCATTTCCCTAGAACTTAGCTCTAATCATCTTTCCTGTTTAGAAACTTTCAGCGGGCTCTCTGTTTGCTGCAGCACTCTGTCTGAGAGGATTCGACATCCTAGACGGTCTCTGTGGAACTCACCATTTCAGCCTCTCGCTGTGCCTTGTCCTGAACCTTCTTTTCCAGCCTTACACCGCTGATCACCTGTATTGACCTTTGCTTCCTCCCTTTGAACAGGCAGAGCCCACTGCTTGAGATGCCCATTACATATTTCTGCCTGGCAAAATCTTTGAAGACCTAGTGCACACCTGAGAGGGTCTATGGATTGGAGAAGTTTTCAGTCCTGAATTTCTTTTTTTTTTTTTTTTTTTAATCCTAGAAAAGGGAGTGTGCTTGGGTAACACAGTAGCAAATTGCTGTCTGTGCTCTGGCTTGTTTCTCTGGTACAGCAAAATCAGGTGTCCAGAGGAGGAGGGGATAAAAAGTTACACTTTGGCTTTACTGATGAAAACTCCTAGACATATATTAAATTAAAATAGATCCTAAAAATGAGTAAGGACGAATTTAATTTCTGAGACAAAAAAGGAAAAAAGACCTTCCTACCTGCACCCCATCCCCGTTCTCCATCCTTGGCTGAATGTGTTAGATACTATTAGTCCTTAAGAGCAAGAGCAATTTCCTTAGTACCTAAGTTTATTTTCCTTAAAGCCAAATGGAAATGTTTTGAAAAAAAAGTGATGAACCATTTTAAGTCGTTGAATTTAGTGATAGAACTGTGTAGGAAAAGGCATAGATTGCTACTTTATACTTCGGCATTGTATTTTAGGTAATGAAAAATCTAAATATTATACACTTTAAATAAATGAAGTAATAGTGCCTTTTAAATTAAATTCCTGCGAAATATTTTTCTTTTAATATTAGAATGCTTTGTAATAACGAATTAAATCACTGCCCTTTTTTGGTTTATGTTCATACTTTTGTGTAAAAAGAATTTTCACTAACAGATTAAGGCTAAACAGTAAATTACGTGAATTGCAAGAGTGCAGATATACTCATCTTAAGTGTTAACATGACTGTAGTTGAACTGTGAGTGTCCTGACAACCAAGGCAAAAAGGGAAATAAATTGTATAGGTATTAGTACTAAAAGGAGGAAATAGACTAGTTACTCAGGGGAGAAGAAGGTCTGTTTGCCTATAAGTTAAAACAGTAGTTCCTCCCGTGGGGTTCTTATAAAGGATGCCCATAAGGATTTAATTCTTAATGCCTTCGACATTTCGTAACATTGCAGAAGCAGATCCGATATTGCTTTTTCCTGGTAGCCATCTTCAATAAAACGGTAAAGGCATGATGACATTAAACTACAGTTCAGTGGAAGAAATTCCATGAGGACTAAACCAGTGTCCAAATGCATAGTTTCAGTAGCTTCTTATATTTCTTATAGTTAATTCTTGCAGATCTTTTGGTTTTGTCTCTTCGAATTATGTTTATTACAGAACATTTTATCTCTTTATTTAACCTTAAATTATACGGTCATTTTCTTATATTGGGACCTTGTCCACACGGTAGAAATAGTTTTAGAAGAATTTAGGGTTGTGATCAAGGCTTTGGTGCATCTGCCCTGGTCGTTTCCTCAAAACAGGGGCCAGCCATTCTATGACCGGTCACATTGGTTCTAGCCAAGGATAGAGAGAAATTTGACGAGGGTTTGAAGAAAGTTGGAGCACAAAGCCATTCATAATTTGTCCCTGATATTGTCTCTCTTAAGACGACCATCTTTATCCTGTTCTAGGACAGCAACCCTTTTGATGCCACGGCGGGCTATCGTAGTCTGACCTACGAGGAGGTGCTGCAGGAGCTGGTGAAACACAAAGAGCTCCTCAGGAGGAAGGACACCCACATCCGGGAGCTGGAGGACTACATCGACAACCTCCTCGTAAGGGTCATGGAAGAAACGCCCAGCATTCTCAGAGTGCCATACGAGCCGTCCAGGAAGGCTGGCAAATTCGCCAATAGCTGATAAGCTAATGGTACTGCATTTGTAACTGGGGGGAAAAAGAAAGGAAGAATGAGAAAGAAAAATAGAAGAAAAGCTTGTTGCTGAGAGAGACCACACTATCAGGTTTCATTACGTACTCTCCTTCATTGTGAAAAAATTGTTTTACTTGTAAATATTAGCAGAGACTATCAAGAGTGACCTTTGAAGTGAGCTAAATAATTTCAACCTTTAGCGTGAAAATGGGCCAGATGCTCGATGAATAAGCAGTTCCTTAGGTGCTGGTGCCGGCCCACTAACCTCCCATAGGCCTAGATTTTCTTGAGAAGAACATGACTTATTCCTCAGGAATAGATTTCCCATAAAGCAGAATTGATACTGTGGTTGGTTTCTCAGAAGTCAATTTGCAGACATTTCGCTGCAAGAATACTGCTCATTATAAACACTACTTTAAAAAAGTTCCTATTTTATATACATATAGATGTACATGAATATCTGTTCATGTATCTTTGTATATAAAATATATGCAATACCTCTTATATACGTGTGTTTTTAGAACATTTTAAAACAACTGGTTGCCTCTAAAATTAGGATACCAGTTAGGATTTCTTAATGTGAAAAGGTATGTGTGCTGCTCTGTCGATGCAAAACAAATCATCATTGCTCCGATGATGGTCTATTAGCTTCTTCAAATTACTCTTGACTACGTGCACCTCGGTTTCAAAATGAGCTGCTACTATTTCTCCAGCATCAGTTTTTTTCTCTTTTTCCAAAAGTAATGATCCAGAGTCCTATTTAAAAGAATGACATATTTTAGGAAACTTCAACAGCATGAATTTCTTGAATTTTTTGTCTTAACATTTGAGTTTCGTTTGAGCTCTAAGCCGAAGGTAAGCAAACATGATTTGTTCAGATTCTGAATGTCTTTAAAATACTAGCAAAGAAAAGATTAGGAAGTTATAGCTGAAGATAATTTGGGGGAAAAAAGTATGTGATCATCTGATGCCTGATAACCCAAAGCAGTGAGCAAATAATAGGAACGAAGAATTAGGCTTGGTTGCAAGTTATCTAATAGAACAGATGGTTGCATTTGGGTTCTGAACCAAAATAAGAGTTGCTAAAGGAGAGGTGAGTGTTTGGAACACATCTTTACTAGTACAGCTTTTTACATCCACCCTTTAGGAATTGTTTTATCACAAGATTCTGAGCGGCTTTTCTTTAAAGTCCGCTCTCCTGAAATGTTGACTGCTTTCATAAATTATCTTTATGTATTTGAACAAAATTAGTCTTTAGAGTGAGAGATAATGAGTAAAAATATCACTAATCCTCTACTGCTTATTTTTAACCCAAAAAGTCTGTGGTACTGTAATATACTGAATCTGTGTCTTCAGAATTGAAAATGAAAAATTCAGCAGTATATGGAGACATACATTCCCCAGTCTTTTACCAAACTGTATTTTTTGTCTAGCATTTATCTCTACCAAGACTTCATTGAAAGTTAAATACGAAGGACATGAAATAGTTTTGTTCGGTTTAATGTTTTAAATCAGATAATATTTGGCCGAGCTTGTATTTGTAAGCTAAAATTACTATTATATGTATTTTCTGGGTTTCTTTACTTTTCCTATGAGAGCATACATTTTGAAATTCTGACACATTTTCCCAAATGCAGAAAATTAGATAGTTCTTAAAATGAGGAAACAGAGAAGGAAAAAATAGCTTTTATCAACTTTTTCTTCCACTTATGAATTTCTGTAATAAACCTCACAATCTGATGTAGAATTTTATTTTCCCATTTGAAGTCTTGGTAATCACTACTTTTTTAACCTGGTGCCATTTCTAGTTATCGTTTATCAAATGTTACAGAAGTCTAAGCATTTGTTTTTTCTTTTAGTGTAATTGAAGTTCTTGCACTTTTCAAAATACTGAAGTCCATGTGTTTTCAGTATTATGACAGGTTATCTGCAGATATTTTAGTATGCTTTGGCCAAATTTACTCTTTATAGAATGAACCAAGATGTCAGTGTCATATTGGGGGTATGTTTTATGTAAATAGAGCTCATGAAAAAGTATGGTTCAAGTACTACTCTTCTTTTTGTAAGGAAATTCGTCTTTAAGGAGAGATTCTTTGCTTGTATAAAAACTCTTAAGGATTAGACCCATCCCTGTGTGGACTCTAGGGAGAACTGCATCAATATTTTTATCTTTAATTCTGAGACAAGAATTGGATTGAAAGCTGAATCTGCATTTACCACTGCCTGAAATACTTTGTTCTGAAGCTTATGAACTTTCTTTCAGTCATGACCTAGAGTGAAACTTCCTATATATTTTCATAATCGGTCAATGTAATGAACTAAAAACAAAAAGTAAAAATGGGTTCCTAAGTAAACATACCAGTGTTTCCTGTGTTTGTGGGCAGAAGTGCAAATAGTTTTCATTTCTCGCTTTGTAGGAAAAAAGGCCAAAAAGATCACATTAGTTTATTTTTTACAAAGTATAGCTTTTAAGTATTCTAATGATATATTTTGTTAGTAGCTTAGAAATGGAAATAAAACATATACTCATTAAATAAAGCACAGCACAGTAGACTTATAGACAGATTTTACTTTTGTGTTTATACTCTAAAAAGACATGCTCAAAGATATTTCCACCAATAAGAGGATTTTTTTAAATTGCAGAATTGATAGTAGTCTCAAACCTGTCTTAAAGCTAGCATACTTCTGTTATATCACTAAAAATATTTCTGCTAATATTTCTAAAACAGTATAGTTTTACAGCCAGTTCCCCTTCCAGTTCTAAAATTCCGCTTGAAAGTATTGAACACACTTCCCATCACTTATGCTTCAAGTTTGTTTGTTGAAGAATAGAGACTAGATCTTAGAATTGTATATAAAATGACATATTACCCATTCAGGAAAAATATTTAAGTATTGCTTTTTTGCTGCTGTATTCTGCATCGAGCCTGGTTTTGCCATCCCCCCATGATTATACATGACTATGTCTATTGCTTTCAGCATAAGTGAAGATTTAGTTGTAATATTCCAGCTGTGAAAAAGTTGCCTTGTGTTTAAAAGGGTTTCATGAATGGAAACCTCAGTAAAACTCAGCTCGTTAGTGACAGACTTGCTTTGCTCACATCCTCCACCAACTCCTCCGCCCTCACATCCCACTGCCTACCACCCCCATACGGGTGCTTGTTCTTTAGCGAAGAGAATCTCAAAAAGGAAAAAAAAAAAAAAAGAATTGCTGTCTTTAATATATCTCGTAATTGTTACACTAAGTAGAGCTTTTATTTCCCTCTGTAGCCTTTTAGAAAAAAAACAGCCTACCTTGGATTTGTAAAACAAGCTGCAACTTTCTGATGTCTGTGTGCTCATATGTCTTATAGATATGGCTGGTGTCCCTTGTGTGTGTAAGTGAAATATGAAGCATGCTCATTCCCTCGCTCTCTTTGAAGTAAAAGGGAAAGGATCGCAGTGCGGCTGGCTCGTGATTGTAGATGGAAGGGTCTGTCAGCACACACGGAAAGCCCCCATTTTCACAGATTTATAACTTTAATAATCCAGATGCGATCATTGCAAGTATTTAATATGCAATAGGTAGCACCTTAACTAATTAATCTGCATAGGAAGGGTTTTCTGATGTATTTAGTAAGACGTGTGGAAGCTCTTCAAGCATTAAACTAGAGTTGACATTTTATTTCGTTTATTTTCTATGTCAAAAAATCCATTCTTACAGTGGAGTCGAAATCTGTAACAAATGATACGTTGGGCCTATCAATCTTCGATCTTCCAGGTGGTTTGTATTTTGAGGTACAGAAAAAATGCTGCAGATCTAGAACTGTATATATGTAGCAGGTATTTGAAAGACACAAGCATTATTTATAACTGAAGAGTATTACACTTGTTAAGTAAAATGCTCCAGTGACTTGTATATGTTTTTGCAGGTACGAACTCAAAAGTATGTAAGCATTACATGATGTGACAATTGTATAATTTATGTAATCTGATGCATGAATCAGAATTTTTATATGATATATTGATTATTGGTTTATTATAGTTGATTAAAGTGTTTAAGCTTAGTTTGGTTGTCATAATTTCTTATTCCAGATAAAATGCACGAATATGCGTTAATACTGTCCATGAGCCCTCCTTGTTTTTTGAAAATACAGTACTTAGGATGCCTCTTGTTTGATGTATTGCAGCAGGTATTCTGTAAGACCTCCAGCCTCACCATGGAAACAGTTTTGAAAAGTCATTCAGAGAGTGGTTTGCACCTGAGCGTGGACACCTCAGCAGCTGTGGCTAGAATGCCCGTTATGTATGGGACATCCTCGCACGGGGATAAAACTTACGGTTCGGTAGAAAATTCCATCCGAGTATTTACACAGAGGCTAAGGCCTGTGCCAAGTGCTTTTCCTTTATGAATTATTTCACTTATTTTCAACCACCCTCTCAGGTAAGGACTGTACAAGGTTTCAGAGGAAATTTAAGACAACTATAACAAGGATAACTTTAGGGAGCTCAAGAGTAGCATTGGCAGACCCACGGCATTTCTCACCTCCTTTTACCGTCCAGCCTGTGGCAGAGCCCACTAACTGATGACCACTTCGGGCCCTCTCAGCCTGCGGTCCAAGTATGCACCTGCCCATCCGTGATGCTCTCCGAAGGAACCAGGAGTGTAAGGGCTCGGGATGATGTGTGTTACACAGCCGTATTATCCCAGATTATGAGATGGGATCCACACGTAGGTGTCTTGAAGGTAAGTCACACGCACTTGGAGCATGGGAGTTCTCTGCAGGCCGGCACCCCTTCCTGGTCTCTGATTGCCCTCAATTCTAGAGGCTCATTTACTGTATCTCTTCACTTCCCCACTGTTTCTCTAGATTGTCCCCCCTTCTGCCTGTCCCCAGCACACACACATTTATTTTATTTTGTGTGTGTGTGTGTCTTTTTGCCTTTTCTAGGGCCGCTCCCATGGCACATGGAGGTTCCCAGGCTAGAGGGGTCTAATCAGAACCGTAGCCGCCAGTCTACGCCACAGCCACAGCCACAGCAACGCAGGATCCGAGCTGCATCTGCGACCTACACCACATCTCACGGCAACACTGGATCCTTAACCCACTGAGCAAGGCCAGGGATCGAACCTGCAACCTCATGGTTCCTAGTCAGATTTGTTAACCACTGAGCCACGATGGGAACTCCTGACACATTTATTTTTATTTATTTTTTAGTCTACCGAGACAAAGATACTTGGGGTAATTTGGGACTAGAGAGTTATTATTAAAGTGGCCCTTTTCCACATAGGTTTTGTTTGAACGCAGTGCCTATCTCAGAAATGTTTTTGTTCAGCTTTCAAAGTCATGGGCTTGTGACCTGGGACACCCAGCATTCTAGATTTCTCCCCAAATAATTTCACATAACGCAGAATGTTACACCGTCACATTTTTATGATTGTACAGAGTTCATACTTGGAAGCAACATTCTCATATACCTACGAGTTACATCAACTAGAAGTGCTTGGTTCTGTTCTTACTCTCCTAAAATTTGATTCTCAAAATTTCAGGGGTCTCATCACTTGTTAGACATACTCAAAAGCCAAAATCGAATTTCTCTCTCAGAGGTTTTCAGTGCTGTGGTCAAGTGTGAGAGATGGTCCAGTTATTAATATTAGCACCGAAGTTTACAAATGATTTTTTAAAGTAAATTGGAGGCGAGTAAAGATGATCGCCGTTACAATGTCACATTTTCGTGTGTTCTGGTGACCGACCAGAAGGTGTATGGGACGGAGACTGGCTGTTCGGCAGTTCCCAGCAACCTTTCTTGTTGTGCCACAACCTTAGTGTAGGGATTGCACACTCAGATGTTTAAGGAGCCAGGTAAGTACGGCAGATGGTGAGGTGGGCCAGGTGTAGGTGAGCAGGGATTCCTGGGGACAGTGGCAGCCTGGAGGGCTCATTTGCCCCCTCCAAAAGGGGGCAACAGCAGTCGAGCCCCAGCTCCCGGTGACCAGGTGGACATGAACTCAAGGCCAGGGTTGCTAAACCAGTGATCTTTCCAGAGACTGAAAATACAGGGTTTTATGTGAAGTATGATTTCCAAAGGTTAGCAACTGATTCTTTAAAAACAAAAAAACTGCAGGCCCACCAGTGTTCAGTCTCTTATTTTTGATGTACCACCTTTTGTCGCCATCAGAAAGATGCAGGGTGTAGTCGTTTCCTTCCCCCACCGAGGATCTTGCATTAATCAAAACCTAGTTTGGCTCGGGGTACCTGTGTGTGTGTTTGTGTGTGTGTGTGTGTGTAAGTGTTAAGACCACGGACTCGGGGGAGGGGGGAACTGACTGTAAATGTTCAGTTATGTAAGATGACGAAGTTGTAGAGATTGTGCAGCGTGGCGCCTACGGTTAACAGTATTAGACACTTAAAAATTCGTAGGGAAGCTCCCATGTTGACTTAGTGATAATAAACCCGACTAGTATCCACGAGAATGCCAGTTCAATCCCTGGCCTCGTTCAGTGGGTTAAAGATGCAGCAGTGCCATGAGCTGTAGCGTAGCTCCCAGACGTGGTTCGGATCTGGTGTGGCTGTGGCTGTGGCTGGCAGCTGCAGCTCTGAATTGACCCCTAGCCTGGGAACTTCCTTATGCTGCACCTGTGGCCCTAAAAAAACAAACAAAAAAACAGAAAGGAAAAGAAAATTTGGGGGAGTTAGAAGTCATGTTAAATGTTCTCACCACAATGAAGAAGAAGGCTTTCCCAGGTGTGCATGTCCCTGAGCCTGACAGATGCTTTTAAGAGGAGAGCAACCCAGGAATCTTGAGTTACAGTCCAGGGGTCACTGCTCTAGTATCCAGAGCCTTTTAGAATATTACTCTAGGATCTGAGACATAGCCTTTTGTGGCAATTAGGATTTTTCAACATCTTATTTAGGATGGTCTTGTCTTTTGGCAAAAACTTTATGAATTAGAAACTGTTAGTGTTTCAAAGATCGGTTTAGCATGTAATACCGTGTTGAGGTCAAATCATATATGCCATGTGAGAGTTTCCAGGAATATAAAGTCAATGTATTTTCATCTGAATTTGTTTAGGGTATAATTTATATACATTTCAACTGAAATATAATGACGATTGATTTCATAGTTTGATTTTGTACATCAGCCATTTAAAATTCTGCTGTACTTTTGGGCTCCAGCCAAATCAGGAAGGGTGGGTGGTTAAATCACTGGTTCTCAAAGTGGTGTCTCCAGCGCAGCAAAGGCAGCATTGCCTGGGAAGTTGTTAGAATGCACACCCTCAGGTCCTACTCCAGGCCTACAGCAGCAGAAGCTCTGGGGGTAGGACCCAGAAAACTCTATTAACAAGCCTTCAGGGGTTTCAAATGCACATTCAAATCTGAGTAGCACTGAGATAGAGACCCAGCCCCCCCCCCCTTTTCCTTACCTTAATGTAGTTTAGAGAATCTTTTTATTGATTTATTGTAACTTTCCTTGCCAGTCCTGGGCTTATTATGAACCTGTTTTTTTAGTCTTTTGATGACATGAATATTTTGTGTTTTAAAGAACCAAACTTCAAGTCTGATGAAACTTCATGGAATGCTTATGAGATACAGTGCATTATGCAAAGTAAATACGTAGTTAATACTGTTGATTCTTCGATTTTGTTTGTGCAGTAAGATTTGGTATTGTGATTGGGAAGGCAGAAATGCACCTGGGCCTTAGTGTGAACCTGCCAGAATGTCTGCCTTTGTCCTGATGTGGCGATACCCAGCTTGGTTAAGGAGGGCATCTTGCTCAGCCTCACAGAGGCCTTGGAAACGGAGGAACAAGGTAGTAGAGAGGAAACAGTTTGTAGCACTTACGGGATGTGGTAGAATAAAGGTTTTGAATATATGTGTGAGGTTGGGCAGTGGACCGTACGTGCTACGACAAGTGAGGCCAACTTGTGACTTGAAGTGAGAGGTTTTATTTAACAGTCACTTGGTCAAATAGTTCATTAAAAGGTTACATTATTTTCACAAGTCTGGGTCGAGTTCTCATTTCTAGGGAAATCTACAATGTAAAAGTCTTGTTATGTCTTTGATCAGATTCTAGAGATACCAGATGCTTACTCTTTAGGTTAAAAATAACAAAATAAGGATGGTATGAGGGAGGAACATCCAATAGCAGAGTATTTTATTGGTTTTTAATCCCTCGGTGGAATAATGGCTGGAACATTAAGAGTGTCAAATGGATTCAAAGACATCTGCACTCTGGCAAGAGTTGTTGAGTTTGGGGTTTTCTCTCTTTTTGTTTCAGTCATCACACAAACCTGCTGTGGAAATGTCAGTGCCAAACATCAGACGAGCCTCTTACAGGAGGGGAACTAGAGAGCATGGGTCATTAAAATGACAGCTGATTCTGCAGCCTCAGCTTGAACCTGTGCAACATCATGCTCGGGTTAGTCTAAAGAGTAACAAAGTTGGCCTTTGAATTTCGTTTCCTAGTTATGAAGGAGGCATTAATGAGGGGGAAACAGCAGAGAAAGCCAGGGGAATTGGGTAGAGAAGGCAGCAGTAGGCCAGGCTCCCAGGAAAACTCATTGCCAAACTCCGATTAATTGAGTTTATAATCTGAGACCGTATAGGACAAGCACCTCTTTGAAGAAAGAATTCATTTTGTCGTAAACAGTCAGCTGATCCAATAGCGGTATTTAATGTTTTTATGTTTACATTTAAAGGTTTTTTTTTTATTAATGTACTGTTATTGAACATCTTTCATGATTTATAAGCTGTAAAATATTTTAATCCCTGGCTCACTTGTTTACCAAGCTCTTCACGTAATGCTATAATATGTAGCACTTGCAACCATCTGTTAGGAATGCTTGAATAATATGCACACTGTGAAGATATGTGTAGCAAATAAAGCACAAAACACATGAAATATTCAGGAAGAGTTCATGAAGACAATCCATGTGTTTTAATTTTTTTTTTTAAATGTGGTCTGAAATCTAGCAGGAAGACTTTCAAAAAACGAAGCTCTCTTTCTGGGCAAATTGCTCTGTTGAGTGGCATGAAGATGTCATTTTTGACTTCAAGTGAATAGATTTTAAATAAAAATATTGGTATTAGTACTAATTAGAATTGTGCTTCTAAGCATCCTTAATTAAGCGTGAGAAGTTATTGCGGGGTAACAACAGCAGCCGCACGGGAACCACGATAAGCAGACTGCTCTGTGCAGCGGCCAGAGACAGAGCTGTGACTAGGACAGCCTGAGTGTCTCGAGGTTGTCCCTGGAGGGAGGGCTTGGGGGGAGCACCAGGGTTAATTTGGTAGTCTTGGAAACACTGAGCTGGGTGCAGTGAAATCCTGGGCCTTGGAGGATACCTTAATCCTGTTGGAGGTTGAAGCTGTTTGTTTATTTCTTTCTTCAGAATTAGCGGAGGATGGGAGCAGGCGGGCACCATGGATGAGTCACCCAGAACAGGGGACCTTGTTGTGAAAGATTGAAAACTGAGGTTTCCAAAGTCACCCAGCTGGATGTAGACACCTGGATCCTTAGTCCAGCCACCTGTTAGCCAGAAGGGATTCTAAGGAGCCTTGTTGTTATTAAAGGGTCACGTCACCCTACGAGCTGTGCCATGATGCCTCCTTGGAGAGTGTGCCAGAACGGTATACACACGGCACACAATTTAGTTCCCAGCAGGCCACGGGATTGTCTGGCCAGTGGTGAGTCTTAAGGCCTGGTACTTTTTAGCAGTGCCTTCTCTGAATGCTTTCGTCGCTTGTGTTTTGATGCCTCAACCAGGTGTCCTCAGATTTAACCTTCTTGTTTGGTGATTGTTACTTTTTGGTTTCGCAATAGCAGGAGAGACCTCACTCGGGTGTCCCTCAAACGCCCAAAGCACATCCATCTGTCAAAACTGGGATAAGACCACAGCTGCATACCACATCTTAATTTCTGATTGACTGTGGCATATAACTCACTATTTTTATATATTAGCATATTATTTCAACCTTTTGTCTGATCCTTATTCTTTCAGCGTAATTATAGACACCCTAGGTATTTATTACGATCTAGCTAAAATAATTGGGGACTATCCCTTCTGTTGATTCCCACAGACTGGCCAACCATTTTATTTATTTGCTTTTGTTTGATGCATTCTTTAATTAAAAAGCATGTTTTCATGTCCTTTAGTAGAAAATACATCTATCCATACATGAAAGGATGATGTCTCGAAGTTCCTGTTATGGCTCAGTGGTAACAAACCCAACTAGTACCCATGAGGATGCGGGCTGAATCCCTGGTCTCGCTCAGTGGCTTAAGGATCCAGCACTGCCGTGAGCTATGGTGTAGGTCACAGATGCAGCTCGGATTCCACGTTGCTATGGCTGTGGTGTAGACTGGTAGCTTTGGTTCCGATTCAGTCTCTAACTGGGGAGCCTCCATATTCCTTAAGGGCAGCCCTAAAAAACAAAACAAAACAAAAAAATGATGTTTCTTTAAAAATCTTAATTTTCAGGAGTTCCCGTTGTGGCGCAGTGGTTAACGAATCCGACTAGGAGCCATGAGGTTGCGGGTTCGGTCCCTGCCCTTGCTCAGTGGGTTAAGGATCTGGCGTTGCCGTGAGCTGTGGTGTAGGTTGCAGACGCGGCTCGGATCCCGCGTTGCTGTGGCTCTGGCATAGGCCTGTGGCTACAGCTCCAATTCAACCCCTAGCCTGGGAACCTCCATATGCTGCGGGAGCGGCCCGAGAAATAGCAAAAAGACAAAAAAAAAATTTTTTTAATTAAAAAGAAATAAAAATCTTCAGTTCCTTTTTTAAATTTTTAAAAATTGTTATTGGAGTATAGTTGATTTACAGTATTGTGTCAATTTCTGCTATACCGTAAAGTGACCCAGTCACACACATATTACATTCTTTTTCTCCTCTTATCGTCCGTCATGGTCTAACCCAGGAGACAGGAGACTGAATATAGTTTCCGGTGCTACACAATAGGACTTCGCTGCTTATCCATTCTAAATGTAACAGTTTGCACCTACCAGTAATTTTTACATGCTCCGTCTTCTAGTTGAGTGTTGATCCTTATGTACTAGAGGCCAGTCATCTTATGCCTCTCAGTTGTCTTTGCACTGAGTTCTTCCTCTTTGTAGAAGGAATCGCTGTGTTGAACAAGCTTCAGCCAAGTTTCTCTTCGATGGGCAGGCACTAGCGCTTGGCATTCCCTAGCAACTACATGGATCTCAGGTACCATGTCTACCTGGTAAGTTTACTCCTGTCTTTATTATTTTCATATCCATATTTCTCTTTGTCCTGGCTCATTTACTTCATCATTTTGAATTGCAGCTATTGTTGTAAATCACCTCAGATCTTTTATTGGATGGGGCATCATATGAAGAGTTTTTTTTTTCCTGGCACATCTTCAACTGCATGCAAAGTACCCCGTCTGATCTTTGTGTTGACCTCTAGCAAACTGCATCTTGTACATTTGTTTGTCCTTGTATGTGAGTCTACTGGTTATTTAAAGATATATAGATCTATGCATACACACACACAAAAAACTCCTGGCAGAGTTTGAGCTTCTAGTCATTGTAGCCCCAACATGGCTGCCTAGCATAGAACCTGGTATTTAGTTGGTACTCAATATTTGTTGAGTGAGTGATCAAATTATTAAGATCCGTGTGGTTGTTAGGAGTATCTGTTATAAATGGTGATTTTTAACAAGCAGTGGGAGTTGGATCTAGAGAAGAAATGATTGCTACCAAAACATTGCCAGTGTAAACGGGAACAGGCAGAAATAAATGTCTATCGTAAATTATAAGCTTAAAATTTAAAAGGCATCCTTAATCAGCTTTCACTCCTTTATTTTAGCAAGGGCTTGTCATACACAACTCTGTTTATTTGTTTAAATTTGTCGGCACTCGCTGCCCATCTGTATGCATGCCGGACAGAACCAGATAGCTGCACACCTTTGCTGCCCTCCCACTTACAGGTCACATAGCCCATTTCTGGTCCTCAGTAAATGCGTGGTAGAGAAGAGAAGGGAGGCAGTTTAGAGGCTGGTTCTTTGAAATATGGTGTAAAAAGTTTTTTCCTTTTTTGTCGCATGTGATTTGGATGGCAGCATGCTGAGATTTTAATTATCCCCACTTTAAAATATTGCAACGTGGCTATTGTAAAAACACTTTCCATTGTCCTTGATGAAGGGAGGAGCTCCTGTTCTAATTTGGCTTATATTTGTAATTAATGAGAAAGAAAGAACCCTTGAGTGGTCCCTAATTGAAACAGGGACTACATCGATCCACTCTTGTTTAGGAGTCTTATCGAAAGTCTAGATAGAAAAATGGTATTCTTAACTGTATCATGATGCAAAAATAAATCATTAGTGAGGACACGAAGCAAGATAGGTTTTTCTGATTGCAGTACTTTATTTAATATACATGTCTTTCATTGAATAGTCAGGAAAAATGAGTCCAAAATAAAACCTCAGGGCAGTAAATAGATTTCAGTGTGAGTGTTAATTGCTCCATCAACAGTTGCTGCTGCGTCAAGGTAGTTGGTGAAGCCTCATCTGGATTCTCCCATCCACCCATTGATCCAAACCAGTATCCATTCTCCCTCCCTTCCTTCCTTCCCTCTTCTCAACAAACTGAATACCCGCCATGTGCAAAGCACTGTTCTCAATGCTAGCGATAGAGTTGAGCAGGCTGAACAAAGGGAAATCGGACCCTGATCCGTCAGTGACGTCTGCCAAGGGCCCATGAAATCTGTGGCCCCCCCCATTTTTAAGGCGCATTTTTGAATCTTTTAAGGCCTATTCGAGTTGAAGTAACCAGTTAATAAGTACTCTGGAATTAATCACAGCACCACCAGCTGGTTGCCCTTGAGTATTATCTTCTTGTGAGTGTAGAACTTCACGTCATCTGACAAATACTGATCTTAGACTTTGAGTTAATGGTAGATATATCTAGGAGTTCCCGCTGTGGCGCAGTGGTTAACGGATCCGATTAGGAACCATGAGGTTTTGGGTTCAATCCCTGGCCTTGCTCAGTGGGTTAAGGATCCAGCACTGCCGTGAGCTATGGTGTAGGTTGCAGACACGGCTTGGATCCCGCGTTGCTGTGGCTCAGGCGTAGGCCGGTGGCTACAGCTCCAATTCGACCCCTAGCCTGGGAACCTCCATATGCAATGGGAACAGCCCAAGAAATGGCAAAAAGACCAAAAAAAAAAAAAAAAAAAAAAGTAGATATATCTAGGATCATAAAGAAATAATGATGAGCTCTTATGCAATTTTTCTAAACTCTCTTAGTTAACCCATGAGTTTAATTTTGAAAGAAAAAAAAAAAGTTGTTGAAACCTGAGGTTGTTTCCAAGCAAGATGGGAACAAACAAAAAACCACAGAGAATTATCTCCAGTATAGGGACATTTCTTGGGTAATTTAAGGTTATGATGCAAATGGTCTATGTTTTCCTTTTCTGCATTAAAAAACTCATGTTCATTCTCCTCTTGGATTGCAACCATATCTTTGAGAAATGAAAGGCGAATGAAAATAAATTTTATTTAACAAGTCTGCATCAACATTTATGACATGTGAGTTTTTGGTTTGGAGAAGAGTACCAAACTGCCAAAAGGATTAAAAATTGTATATAAAAGGAATTTTTTTTTTGCCAGTAGCTTCTAAATTGAATAAACTGAAAAATTTTCATACCCAGGATCTAAGGAATCTGATTTAGTTTTTTAATTGAGAATATTTACCTTCAAAAGTTGAAAAACAAACATCAAAGCAATGGGAAAGAGGTGGGTCAGTCAATAAATAGACTTAAGGCAACTGAATTCCATTTGGAAAAAATACAAATTTAAATCCATACTTCACAATTTATACCAAAATTAATTCTATGTGGATTAAACCTTTAAACATAATATATGAGATTACCAAAACAATGTGGGAGTTTTTGGTTCTGTTTGGTTTGCTTTCTTCATAATCTCAGAGCAGAAAAGGCCTCTCAAAGCAGAAGGGTTTTGGATTCAAGCTACAAAATCTAAATGCTATAATTGAAAAGAGATTTGACTATAGATAACTTTTAAAACATCTGAACAACAAAAAATCCAATAAAGGCAAATGGCAAAAGCAATTGATTACAGCACAAATGACAGACAAGTTCTGATTTTTCTATTATGTAAAGAGCCCTCCTATACTCAAAAGAAAAAGACCATTAGGAAAATACTCAGAAGGCAGGCAGAGGAGAAACCCAGGTAGCCTTAGAAATACCTGCAATTAGAAAAGGCAAAGAAGATTCCATATTTCACCTGTCAGTTTTCTCAGCTGTGTTGAAGAACAGGTCTGCCAGGAGAAAAGGACATGGGTACTAGGTCATTTAGGGTGTTACTTGAAACAAGCTCCTTAGAAGGCAATTTTACAATGTCTGAATATCTTAGGTGCACATCTCTTTTGATCTAGCTATTGTATTCCAGGAATTTATCTTACAAATACTCTGTAGAGCATATACAAACATGTATTTGCCAGGATATTGACTGCAGCATTGTTGATTATAACAAAAAACTGGAAATTGGCCACTAGTCAACTTTATGGTCTCTGATGGAATACTACGCAGCAAGTAAAAAGCATGGGATCCATGTATAAGCTGGTGCACTGAAATATCCAATTACTTAAGGAGGAAGAAAAAGGCAACAGAAAAGGATAAAGTGCTCTACAAATTTGCATTTTAAAATATGTATGAATATGTATGCATTTGTAGGAAGATTTCTGGAAGAATATTGAGATGGTAGTTATGTCTGAAAAATAGAACAGGGATTGCATAGGAGACAGATTCATTTTCAGAAATCCCTTTTTGTCAGATGCAGGTGCCATTTTCAGAATTAAATAAGCAACATCTTTTGATCCATTTCAGGAATATTGGACCATTCCCTCATTTTAGACTTCAGCCACCCTTATGTAATTTGGGGGTTTGTCTTTGGAAAATCTATACAGAGGCTCAAGTAAACCGCTGCTCTGCTGAGGTGAGTGGTCACCATCTGGTCAAGAATAGGAGTCAGGCGCCTCCCTTTTCAAAACCCTTAGCTTTCCCACCCACACATCTGGCATCCAGAACATGTGGGGCCCTTTCCCTTAGAGCACAGAATCCTTCGTGACCCAAGCTCTCGGAGAAGATTGATGCTGCTCTGCTGGAGAACCAGAGTGGAAGGTGCTGCCCATCATGTTTCTTATGATACATTTCCGGTAGAATTCGGTCCAGGAATTTCTCTTTTCATTTTTTGTTGAAGTTGGACAGTGATGTTCCAGAATTGACTGTCTTTACCACCTGGCTTCCCTTGACTGAAATCTTAGCATCAAAATCAGTGTTCATAGGTGGGTGTTCAATAACTCTTCCAATGATCTGCTTGTGACCAAGGTATTTATTGAAAATCTTCTGGGGGAGGAACCATGGTATCAATGTAAATTGTAAAGAAATGAACAGGCTTAATGCCACGCTGATAAGAGCATCTTCTGTCATGTAAGTGAGATGAAACCTTTAAGGTATGTTTTTCTTCTAGGAAAGATGGTATCTTCTATGTAATATTCTTGCCAAAGATAATTTAATTTGAATCTAATCATGAGAGAGCAATCGGACAAATCCAGAATGTGACTTATTCTAGTCAATTATTTTTAAAAACCTCAATGGCAAGAAAAACAACCAACAAAAAGTGGTTGCTCCAAATTAAAAGTCTCTTGAGCTATAACCAAATGTATCAAGTAATATTATTACCCAAATATTGGATTCTGCATTAAAAAAAAAACAGTAATTGGGACAATTGAGAAAATTAAATATGAACTACATATTAAATAAAATTGGTATTAATTTTTTCCAAGTATGTTAATGTTTACGGCCTTATTATTAGGAAATGCATGTTAAAATATTTAGAAATAAAGCATTTTGGTGTTTGCAACTTATTTTCAAAGGGCTCAGGAAAAACAGCCAGAAAGCTAAAGCAAATGTAAGAGAATATTGACAATTCATAAATCCAGGCGAAGGATATATGGGTGTAAAGTGTATTCTTTCAGCGCTCCTAAGAAAGTTTGAAATTTTCAAATTAAAAAAAAAAAAAGGAAAAAAATCTCATTTGACTCATAAAATCATACTGTTTGTAAACAAATGCTTAGGGCAAAAAAGGAAAAAACAGAGAAACGACTTTTTTAGGTCAGGCTCCATTACTTTGTGCCACCCTCCCGATCTGACATTTATCCCTTATTATTCCCAGGGGAGGACCGGCTCTAGGCAACATCTTTGTCCTTGCTGGTTCATTTGACCTCATTGACTGACAGCAGGCCGCGTAATGGGCAGCACCCGCCCCTCTGTGGCCTCCATTTCTGCTCCAGCCTCCTCGACCTGCCTCCTTGACACCTTATCCTGGTGGAGAGTATGTCCATCAGAGTCCCAGGTGGCTTGTTTTGCTCAACCTTTGCCCCCGACCCCCTCGGCTCTGGCTCCCCAGGTGTCTCTACATGCAGACCTCCCCCCACCTTTATCTAATTAAACTGAAGTGGTGCCACCTGGCAGAACCCTCCTTCCTGGGCCTCTAGGTGGGTTTTCCCTTTTTCCCCTCTGGGGCTGTCATGAATTTCTTGTCAGCATCTTTGGCCTTTTCTGCCCTCCTTTTCCCCTGAGCTGGGTCTGTGGCTGCCCCAGCTGTCTGGCTCTTAGCTGTGATGTTCAGAAGCCTGAAAGACCCAGTGGGGACTGCCCCCCACCCCCCCAGTCAGTAGGTCTGGTTGCACTAGCTGGGGCACGTCCCCTGTGCGTGCTCACCTCCTCTGGGTCGCCTCTGTGGCAGGAAGGGATGCCTTTGCCTCTTCCTCCCTGGGGGCCCTCCCGCCCCTTCTCACCCTGATGGCGACCTTTTCACTTTCACACTTTGAAATTTAATGCCAAAACCTCTCCTATCATTCCACCCCGGAACCCCCAGGATCCTCGAAACGACACCCAAATAAATCTTCGACAGTCACGGCTGATTTAATGACTTAACGTTTTGGACCCATTCAAGCAAGGAAGCAACTCATGGCTCAATTCCTGCCTGGCTTTCCCGGATGTGAGCTGTGGTCTGGCCACTAGGGTCGAACTCAGTGACTCTAGTAGAAAATGTATTGTGAAGAGAGATGAAAGCTGGACAGTCATGCTTTGGGCCAGAACTTATTGCTCATCTTGGTGCAATATTTAGCAAATGAGCACTAAACACAGGATACAGGTAACGAGGTGGAATTCACACTGCCGCCTTCTCTTGATTCTTGTGTATTCTTCCTTAAAGTTGCCAACTTCTGAGAGGCAGAGAGGAATAAAGATGGATGAAGGATCTGAAAAACTGAGTTCGGACCCCGACCTGGTCACAGATGAGCTCTGTAAATTTTTTCAGATTCCCAAACTTGATTGCGTCCATTTCTCCATTGTGTAAAATGAGGAAGTGGGTTGGAGGGCTGCTGGGTTTAATGATCTCAGGTCCCCTCAGCCCTAAACTCCACGTCTGGGGTTTTACAGTCTCCACTTCTATTTTGTTTTTTTTTGTTTGTTTGTTTTTGTTTTTTACAAAATGCCTTTTAAACCCTGAGAGGTCTTAGTGTTTTTCGTAATTCGAGTAGCTCAGTTTTGAGCAATCAACCCTAATCTGAACCCAGGGCTAAGATCATACAGGGGGAACTGTGTGAAAATCAAAGCCCGCAGCTTGGGGGAGACACCTGCAGAGCGTCAACGCCCAGGTGTCTTCCTTATTGATCTGCATCTCCCGGGAGCAGCTCTACAAACACCCTTGGACGCCCATGCTTGCGTGTCTGCATTCTACACCACAGAGCTCTGCCTGGTTTCATCACCTCTCCCTGAGTGTTTGATGATGGTAACTTTGATCTGAGCCCCAAGTCCCAAATCAAAGTGATCGTTTGTTTAATATTTGTCACAGATCCGGAAATTCTAAAACCCAAAACAGAATAGAAAGCCCTACACCAAGGCTATTTCCTTCCAGCCAGCTAAAGTCATTAGGAAACACTGTCCCGATTTAAATAGCTGCTTATGCTTAGCATTCCTGAGTTTCTCGGCAACCAGTTACAGAACGAGTATATAAATCATGATACAGAACAGAAAGGAAATGCAAACTTATAAGTAAAAGTATGACCAAGTAATTCCTTTGCCAGTAACATAATTTAATCTAAATAGAAGGCAGATTTAAAACATGGATCTAAGGAATGATGTGAATTTTAAATTTGGAGGGGTATTTGCTTACACTTACAGTCTTGTTACCATAATAAGAATGGAGAATTTTAGCCCTAGGGAAGCCCATGTCATTTAAAAACCACATTCCCCCCCACCCCGGCTTGTTTTTACTAAGAATTCACTTCCACAGGTGTATGTCTATGGAGAGACAATGTTTCTGCTCTGCTTCCAAGGAAAAAGCCTTTGGAACGCTTCCAGCTTCTCTTTGCTCCCCTCCCCAGCCAGGAGGGGGCGTGGCTTACCCTGATTGGTGGGTTTGGGAAGGGCGCTGAGCATCCTTGGTTGGGAGGTGGTGGTGTGTCCGCAGGATGCATGCTTTCTCAGGCGTCTCAGTTACACAGTGAGTTCACAGGCTCACGTGTGTAGTGGGACCTCTCGTTGGGCAGAGCTGCACCAATTCCATTTAATTCAGGGTGAAAGATTCAAAAGCCCACTCTGTCTTCTCAATGCCTCCATGCTCTGTAATTTAGCTTTATCTTTAATAAAGTTTTTTTTGGAGGGTGGGTGGTTCTGGTTGTCTGACTCCTCTGTGTATTTCAGGGAGGGAAGAAAAGGATTCACTGTGGCCCCTGCAATTTCACTGAATCAGTAATCCTTACCTGCAGGGAGGAAGGCTCATTTCTAGGAACTGAGTCTATAAACAAGGCTAGGACGTGGGTCTCTGTCTTGAGAAATCAGCAGTCTAGGATTATGAAATTCAATTTTATTAGTTCTAATTGTGGTAGGGGTTCTTCTTCACTTTTTAAAAAAAATCTCTTTGGGTGTAATCATTCCGTCGTATAAGTAAGTAAATAGCGTTGTGTTTCTAATGTGAATTGTGGCAGAGCTATTCTGGTCCTCTTTGTATTACTGTTGGGTTTTAACAGCTCACATAGAACAAATTTGATTGTGTTTATATTTAAACCTTCTTAACAAGGGAAACAGAAGGATTAGATTCAATAAAAACAGGAGCAGCATTCTGAATGTGTTTAAACAAGTTTTCCCCACTGATAAATAGAACTATCGAGTATCATTTTCAACTAGACTGACAAGAAAAAAGTCATCAGTTCCCCTAAAGAATTTGTACAATGCTCCAGGCAAGTTACAGCTGGATCCTCTTATAGAAATCAATCTTTCCTAGTAAATGACTCATAAGACCATTTAAATCTATGAAGCTTTTCAGTATATTTATTCAATTAAAAGGATTTTCAATATTTTAGAAAATATTAAATTATCTATAATGTTCTTGCAATGGCAGAATGGAACACAAAACAGCAGCCTCTCTCCAGAGCTGACAGCCCATGTGTCGGTAATGTTTTTCCAGCCTTCAGAGAAATCTCCTGTAGGCTGATGGAAGTTACTTTGGTGCACTAATGCTGACAAATTTACTTATCATTCACGATAATCACTTCTGCTGCTTTAGGGAAATTTTTTTAAGTACCTAAGTATTAGAGAATTACATTATGCCATACTGAAAAGGAAGAAAATAACTTCTATAATGACAAGGCAACACCAAGCAAGACTCTGGACCAGAAAATCATAATATGCTCTTATGAAAGTAGATAACATCCAGAGTGTATTTCATCTCAAATTGGAACTGCGACTTTTTTTTAAGTCACCTGAAAAAGTTTATAGCTTATGCTTTGGATTTCTATTAATTTTATTTTTCTTTGAAATTGACAAAAACATCATAGTAAAAAATATATCTGATTTATTCCCACCCAGGAAGAACATTTTAGTAATTGAACACTGAGCTGAACAGATGGAGGAATACAGTGGTTAGAAGGGCAGTTCTCATCAATCCCTCCTTGTCAGTAGGTGGGAATTAGAATTTGAGAGGCATAATAAGATTTTGGCTTTGTCTATTTGTGCGCAGTGAGTCAGCGATACAGTGGGGAGAATCACCTTCCTTTCAGCAGGTCTGACGATGAATGGAGTTTTTATTGACTTTTTTTTTTTTTTTTTTTTTTTTTTTAATGGCCCAATTTGTGGCATATGGAGGTTTCCAGGCTAGGAGTCAAGTGGGAGCTGCAGCTGCCAGCCTATGCCACAGCCCCAGCAATGCAGGATCTGAGCTGCATCTGCAAGCTATACCATAGCTCACAGCAATGCCAGATTGTTAACCCACTGAGCGGGGCCAGGTATTGAACCTGCGTCTTCATGGATGCTAGTCAGGTTCGTTAATTACTGAGCCACAATGGGAACTCCCATAAAGAGTTTTTAAAGTCTGTCCAGGTTCCCAAGAAAAATGATTATTTTAATTCTGGAAGTACTCATAGGACTCAGAGCAATGAAGTATCATTTTCTCTCTCTTTTTTTTTTGTCTTTTTGCCATTTCTTGGGCTGCTCCCTCGGCATATGGGGTTCCCAGGCTAGGGGTCGAATTGGAGCTGTAGCCACTGGCCTACACCAGAGCCACAGCAACTCGGGATCCGAACTGCGTCTGCAGCCTACACCACAGCTCACGGCAATGCCGGATCCTTAACCCACGGAGCAAAGGCAGGGATCGAACCTGCAACCTCATGGTTCCTAGTCAGATTCGTTAACCACTGCGCCATGACGGGAACTCCATATCATTTTCCATTAGGCTGAGAAGAAGAAAGTTGGACAATGCCAAGTGTTGATGGGGATGTAGGAATATATGCATCTTCCTACTCTGCCTGTGAGAGCCAGTAAGCATGAGTGCCTATGACTCAGCAATTCTGCCTTTCAAGCTACATCCCAAGCAAATGCTTGTACAGGTTCCTACAGGACTGGTACAAGGATAGTCAATGCAGAGTAGTTTCTCATAGCGGACATGGAAGCATCTGGGGAGAGTGAGCATGGGGTTTGGGCGGGGGGCACCACAAATGTTATGCAGCATTTAGAAGTAGCAGAATAGATATCTACACTGCCACACAGATAGGCTCGAAACAAGCATAGTCCTGACAAAAGCAAGAAATAGAATAAGATCTATATAATAGCGCCATTTATATAAATTACCAATGCTTGCATGCAAAACAACAGTATGCATTTTACAAGAGCGCAAATAAAAGTTTTGAGTCAATGGGAGTGACTGCATATGGTAGAGTTGGGCAGTGGGAGTAGGGAGTAAAGAATAAATAATTAAAATACAAAAAGGGGTCATGCGTGGAACAATAGCATATAGCATAATGATGTATTATGAACGGAGTATGATGAACTCAGATCTCTGCATTTCAAGTACTGTCCCTTCTCCAAATATAACACACACACACACACACACACACACACACACACACACACACTCTCCCCTTGCAATCCCCTTACATCTTTTAATGCACAGAGGTCTGTATTTGAGCTGCTATACAGTGTTCCAATTTTCCAATTTCAAGGATGGCAAGGTGGTGACATATGGACCAAATCAGCTCTCTGATAAATATGTTTTCGGCCAATGCCATACGTAATAATGGTTTGAATTGGTGTCCAAGATTTAAAATCCAGCTTTTCAGCTACTCTTAAAAGATCCAGCCACCTTGGGCTGAAAGTGTCAACCCCCAGCTGTGCCGGCCACAGCCCCATCTAAAATAAGCATGCAGTCTCCGGGGCACCACAGCCCCCCGCCCCATCCCTGATGGAGATGAGCATCAGCTCCCTCTGACCTTTGCAGTATGTGCGAAACAAGATGCTTCTCCTGTTTCCTACCT
The DNA here is from genome assembly GCF_054392235.1 of Sus scrofa. Classification (NCBI taxonomy): domain Eukaryota; kingdom Metazoa; phylum Chordata; class Mammalia; order Artiodactyla; family Suidae; genus Sus; species Sus scrofa. Next base: position 150,710,004 of record NC_139396.1, on the reverse strand, counting down.
GGACCGTGATCTGGTGCTGCGTGACGTAGGTGGCAGCTGCCCTCCGCAACCTCTCCGTCAGTCCACTCAGAGGTTTGGTTCAACTAGTCAAGGTGGAGGAAAGAGAGGACCAGGAATAACTTCTGAAACGTTGGTTAAATCTTCTGGGGCAGGTTCAGGTCTTTCTCTGAAATGGAGGAGAACTGGCAAGGATCAGGCTTAAGGGAAATTCAGGTGTCCCTCCTTTTGATCATGAGATGGTTCAGATGCCCTCAGGCAATCTAGACGCTAACGTTAAATGAACAGTGGCTGTGTGAATGTGGACTTCCAGGCAGAGGAGAGGGGACAAGTTTGGAAGATAACCAATGGGCATCAGCAACAGAAATGTCATATTTAGAGTTGTGGGACATAGGGTGACCCCCAGAAAGTGCAGAAATAGAGAAGAGGAAGGAGATTTTTTCAAATGGCAGGATAGGAGTTCTCGTCCTGGCTCAGGGGTAACGAACCTGGCTAGGATCCCTGAGAATGCGGGTTCAATCTCTGGCCTCACTTAGTGGGCTAAGGGTCAGGCATGGCTATGTGTTGTGGTGCAGGTCACAGACGAGGCTCAGATCTTGCATTGCTGTGGCTGTAGTGTAAGCTGGCAGCTGAAGCTCCACTTCAACCCCCTAGCCTGGCAACTTCCATATGCCATGGGTATGGCCCTAAATAGCAAAAAGTAAATAAATAAATACAATGGTGGAATGAAATAATCTCTGTTGAGAGGGGGGGATGTGAATGAAAGATGAAAATTTAGGAGCATTCTCCGGCAGCATACTTTTGTGTTTTTGTTTTTGTTTTTTCTAGAGCAGTTGTCAATTAGATAAATCTCAAAAAGATCGCATGAAATGCAAAAAGCCTGCTGCAGAGTGGCATGTGTCGTCGGGTAGTTGTGTGACTATTGAAAAGACTTATGAGTATTGAAAATAATCTAAAACAATGCAACATCTTTTTTCATGAATCTATGAGGATAGCCTTTTGAGAGGGACAAGGAAGAGGGGGGGCCTGGGGAGGGAAGCAACAAACCTATCGCCATCTCTAATGTTCTCTTTTATTTTTATGATTTTCTAAAAAATTTTTAAAAAACAATAAGTATGATACTGAGCAGTTTTAGTGAAAATGCAGATAAAATTTGGAAAATTGGAACTCGGTATCATAGTTCAAATATAGAACTTTTTTTTTTTTTTTTGGTCTTTTTAGGGATGCACTTTCTGGCATATGGAAGCTTCCAGGCTAAGGGTTACATTGAAGCTGCAGCTGCCAGCGTATACCACAGCCACAGCAATGCGAGATCCGAGCTGCACCTGTGACCTGCACCACAGCTCATGGCAATGCTGTATCCTTAACCCCCTGAGCAATGCCAGGGATCTAGTCAGGTTTGTTACCACTGAGCCACAATGGGAACTCCCAAATATAAACATTTGATGTAAAATCAATGTAAATTCTTTTAAAAAGTTTTACTGAAGTATGGTTGATTTACAATTTCTGCCGTACAACAAAGCGATTCAGTTATATATGTACACACATCCATTCTTTCTCAGAATCTTTTCCCATACAAGTTATCACAGAATATTGCGTGGAGTTCCCTGGGCTACACAGCAGGTCCCTGTTGACCATCCATTCCATGTAAATGGTAACGCTTCCTGGTACATGCAGTGGTTAACTCTATGTGTCAATTTGACTGGGCCATGGGTGGCCCAGATATTTGTTCAAACGCTATTCCTGGTCTGTTGGTGAGGGTGTTTCTGGATGAAATGAACATTTGAATGTGTATGCAGAGTGAAATAGATTGCCCTCCCTAATGTGGGTGAATATCAGCCAGCTCACTGAAGGCCTGCATAGAGCAAAAGGGCTGAGTAAGAGGGAACTTGCCTGCCCATTTGAGCCAGGCCATTGATCCTGCCTATTCGGATCAGAATAGACACCATCAGCTCCTCTGGTTCCCAGGCCTCCTGACTTAGACTGAACCCACACCGCCAGCCGCCCTGGGTCTCCAGCTTCCTGACAGCAAACTGGGGACGTGTCAGCCTCCACAATCACTTGAGTCAATCCTTTTAGATAGCTAAACAAACAAACAAATAAATACCACACATAAGAAGAAAATTATTGTCTTTGCTTCATTCTTAGCAAACTGAGAGCTAGGTCACTCAACATATCTTTTATGTCTTTCTCTTAAATGCATTTTCGTCAAAGTAATAAATGCAAATAATTTTAAAGGTCGAAAATTGCTGAAAGGCAAAAAGTTAAAAATAACAGTCCCATGCCCTCTTTGTCCACTGTCAAGACCTGCTTCAGCTAAAGGCCTCTTCTATTTCTTTCTTCTGCAATGTATCTCCGTTTAAAAAGTTAAATTTGTAGTGCACCCCATCAGATCATGAGTTTTTGGCATTTTCTATTCATCTTCTACTGTACAGGATAAGGTCAATTTTATCTTATACTCACTTCCATTCTTCTCCCTCCCTCCCATCCTCAAAATACAGATATACCACAATATTAGGTTAAATCCAGATTTAATATTTTAATCAGGATTATTCTATAAATCTTAGATTAATGGGTCCTGGAACACACACCACTGGGTTTAAAACCAGTTCCGCCCCTTGGTGGTGAGCTGGGTGACTTATTTCATCTTTCAAAGCCTTAGAGAGCCTTATAGTGTTATAATGAGACTTGAATCAGTTAACACAATGCAAAGTGCACAGAACATGGTTGGCTTCTCTTTTTAAAATATGTTTTGACAATATCTCTTTTAAGTGGAATATTTACAGCATTAACATTTAATGTAAACATCAGTATGGTTGAAATTAGGTTTACTATTTTCCATTTTATTTGTTTTCTAATTGTCACTGCCCATTTTTTAAATTAAAATATAGCTGATTTACAATGTTGAGTCAATTTCTGTTGTATAGCAAAGTGGGTCAATTATACATATATATACATTCTTTTTTATATTATTTTCCAGTCAACCCCCTTTTTAAACTTCAGTTGCTCCTCTTCTGCCACCTTTTGATTTAAATATTTTTGAGAATTCCCTTTTAATTAATCTGTTGACTTTTTAGCTATAATTCTTCATTTTTACTTATTGCTCTGAAGATTAGAGTATCAATTTTTTTTAAATCTGCTTACAGTTAATACTGTATACTTTTACATGAAATGGGGAAATCTTAAATCTATATCTATTAGTTTCTATCCACCATCCTTTTTGCTATAATTGTCATGTTTTATATTTATATACATTATAAACTCTACAAGACTATAACTTTATAATATTATATATTATAACAAAACCAATATTTTAAGGTCATATGTATTTTAAGGAAATGAAGTGAAAAAATAATCTTATGGTTTCTAATGCTTTTTGTTCCTTCCTGAAGATCCAGCTTTCCATGTAATATTTCCATTTCACTTGAAGAATTTCCTGCAGCATTATTACAAGGACTTTACAGACAGGTAAAAAAATGGTTGCATAAGATATTGTTATAGATCCTTGATTTGTTCTTTAAATTTGGCAGTTTTCTATATTTTTAACCTTACGATGTCCTTAATGGAAAGCTACTTTGCTTGGTCAGCTTTATTAATGCTTCATAGAGTCAGCCATACATCTATGAATAGAGCGATTTCTAGGATTTTGCCATCATTTGTGAAGCAAATGTCTCTAGGCCCACTATGTACACCCGGCCCACTATGTGTGCCAGACACCCTGCTGGACTCCAAGGATCCAGTGGTAAAGATGAAAGCAAAGTCCTTTTCAAGGGGCTCTCAGTCTAGGGACACCAGGGCTGGTATTGAACACTCGATCAGACAACTGGGTATGTGATTATAGCTCAGCACATTTGGGAAGGAGAAGAATGGACCTCGGTGAGTCAATAAATTCAGGGAATCGACTTAAGACCAGGAATCTGGAAGAAGTTCTCTAACGTACGAAAGACCAGAAGTCTGGGCCCAGTGATGCAGGAAGGGCAGAAGGAACAGCATGTGCAAAGGCTCAGGGCAGAAAAGAGCTTTTCAGATCTTTGGGTAGGGTTAAGGCAATTCATAATATTTGGCAGAAAATCATAAAGGCAGCAATTTGGAGAGGAGGTCCTCACACCTCCCACTTACTTCCCAGGTTGCTCTTGGTAACTGCCTTTGGTTACTCAGAGTCATTCTAGATCTGCGTGTCTCTGGATCTCATCAGGGTATTCCCATTGGAAAGAGAGAGAAGGTGTGGTTTGAGCAGACAGTGGGGTTTGATTGGTCCTCCACTTTCCTGGGTAATTCTCTATTTTGAAAAATCACCCCTAAAATGACAGACTCTTTTTCCAGATGGCCCCACAAAACAATGTTCTTGGTTGATTATCAATGAAGCAAAGTAACCCAAGAGGCTCACTAAAGGCAAAGACTTGACAGTTGATTGTTCCAACCAGCTTGGTGGGGGGCAAGATGGCACCTCCTTTTGCAATGAACCCTTCCTTCCAGGTGACTTTGGGCAAATTTCCTCTCAGAGATACACTGTCCTAAATACACATTAGCCAGGCCCCTGCGTGGGTTTCACAGAATCCATTTCTAGACCACAGAGACAACCCAGCAACTCCGCATCCATTGGAGAATGGATAAGAACATTTCAGGGACATCCATCAAAGTATTTGCTGGGAAATTCTAAGCTATCGATACTCAGTGAAAGCCTAGCTTTTGCTCAGTCTTAAAAACCATAGTAAAATAGGCCAGCAATTTAGCGAGCTTTTCTTTATTTTTATTTGTGGGTATGCAAACAGGCGCCAGCCATTCCTGGGAAACTGGATGTCACTGAACATCTGTGCTCACCTTCCTTGTAAAAATAGTCAACAAATCAAGTTCTGAAAGCAAAGCTCTTCCCTAGTTAATCTCTTCTATCTCTTGGTACCCTTCTTTGCTGACCCTTCCTTTGGACGTGACAAGTTGTGTTGATCAGGACCCCACTGGAGGTTTTATTCATGCAGATTTCATTATTTATTTGACTTTTGCCTTCCTTCTGACCTTTTGCTTTTCCAAAGTTGCTCTGTAATCTTTGGTTTGGCCCCATGTTTTGAGCTTCTTCCTGATACCTCCCTTGCCTGGAATTACTCTGTGGTTTCTATTTTACTGGTCTCAGCCTTTCCTCTTCCTTTCTTTCTTCGGAATGTCTGACCCGAACTTTCTGCTCTTTCTGGTGGGTTCTCCTTTTTGCATCTCTTTCTCCTTGGCTTTCCTCCTATTTTAGTTTTCCGAGTGGTTTCGGCCTTTGAAAAGGTGTCAAGGTAGTGTTAGCATTACTCAACACCTCCGTCAACTGAATTTAGCCACCTTAAGGTCGAATGACGGAGCTAAGTGGATTATGACCACATACGCTCCTGCTTTGGTTTGTGATGTGTATTTTCAGCAAGGGGAAAACCTGCCACATCACCAGGAAAGAAGTTAAAAAAAGAAAAGGAGGATGATCCCTCTCAAGCCAGAAAAAATATTCACTTATTCATTGGTTGAATATTTATTGAGCTGCTATTATATGCTAGGCTCTGTGCTAATTATTGAGTATAAATGGATGAATTAAATAAACATAAGCTCTGTTCTTAAGGAACTTAGCTCAGAATCAATCCAATCTGTCTGGTGGTGCCATCTACACACTGGACTTCTAGTAAACCAGTCATTTGGTGTATCTATTACCAGAAAACTTAGGCACCCAAGGCCCTGTTTTGGTGTCATGAACTGGAGTTGTGGGGAATAAAAAGCCTCCTGAGAGAGAAACTCTGATCCTTCCTGGACTAAACTTGACCAAGGAGCCGACGTGCAGCCCTTCCTCAGGCCGGTGACCAAGGTTATGGGCTTTAGCATCAAGAGACTGGGTTCAAGCTCAAGACCCTCTGCTAAATAATCGAGTGACCTTGAACTCATTAGCTACACTCTCTAAGCCTTATTGTCCTATAGTATTTCTGTATGACCTGAGCAACATAATAAATGCAGAACCCAGCACAAAATATGTGTCCCATGACTGCTGTCCTTTGTTATCTTACTTTATCATTAATTGCACTACTGAGGAAAGTTATTGAATTGGTTAGCCCCCCCCCCAAATTCAAGTGAAGTGATGAGCCATGGTAATTCTGAATGATGGGGGAGCCAGCACAGTGGTTAAAACATGGGCTCTAGAGCTGGAAGGCCTGGACTTGAATCCTGATTCTGATGCTTACTAGCTGTGTGGCCTTGAGCGGTCAGTAACGGAGTTTCTCAGAGCTTCAGTTTCCTCATCTTTAAAATGGCGCAATTGGTCATTGCGAGAATGAAATAAGTTAATAAATGTGATACACTAAGAGGGCATGTGATGTAGTAAGCCTTTGTAAATGGCAGCTACTAGTATGGAAGGGGCACAGTTGATGGGAGGCAGGAGGGACAGAGACCAAGTCAGAGTAAGGTAAGGATAGGCTGTCGCTGCCAAGAAGCCTGGGGCAGTGCAATCGGCAGAATTTCTAGTGTTGAAGGAGCAAGAAGATCTGGTCTTCTCCAGTCCCTCTCGCTCCTTCCTTCTCTAAAATTCTAAAATTTCAAAAAGAAGAGGCTACCAGCCCTCTGGAACAGTTTGCCCCTGCAGATGATGGAGTGTGCAGTCATGCAGAGAGGAAAGGGCTAAAGTGCCTGGGGCGGGAGCAGGTTCACCCTGATGGACCACTGAACACATGTTCTAAAACAGGAACCAAAGATCAAGGACCATTTAGTGTGGGCTGAGGGAGGTAGCTGTGGGAAGTAGGAGAAGGGGAAAAGAGGTGACTGGTTGCCATATGGTCTCAAATATCACATGCGAAAGTCTGGAGAAAAGGCTGAAGTTGAGGTTAGACCCATACCGGGAGAGAGAGAGCTACTTGCAGCATAGACTCTTCCCTGAGTGATGTTGCATCGATCCCTTCTCCGTGCTCCAACATTCCTAACCATCCATATCCTGTGTGGGGTTTCCTATGATTCTAGGAAATCTGACCCCAGCCTCTTACCCCAAGGTGGAGCTCATGACACAGATTAAGCCAATCAGCACATATTTCCATCTCCTACTCTCCCCCCAGTGACTGGTTCTGAAGAAGGCATGTGCCCAAGTTGGTTCAATAAGGTAATCTCCAGTCTTTGGTTCTAGGATAAACAAATAAGACAAATAAAAGGTTATGTCTGCATACAAACCTGTACATGCATGTTTACAGCAGCTTTGCTTGTAATTCCCCAAACCAGAAACAACCCTGTGTGCTTTAACAGGTGAGTCGTTAAAAAGTGTGGGTATATCCATTCAACTGACCATTGGTCAGCATTAAAGGAATAAATGGCTGATACACATAAGAACCTGGACAAGTTTCCAGATAATTGTACTGAGTGAAAAAAGGCCAATCTCAAAAGGTCGCCTACTGTATGAGTGAATTTATAGAGTATTCTTGCAATGACAAAATTGTAGAAATTAGAGAACGAATTAGTGGTTGCTAGAGATTAGGGAAGAAGTAGGGAGCAGGAGAGAAGTGTATGTGACACAAAAGTGCAATAGGAGATGCATACGCGATGCTGGACAAGTCCTGTATCTTGACCGTATTGATGGAAATATCCTGGCTGTTATATTAACCATAGTGTAATAGATGTTTGAAAGATGTTACCACTGGGTAAACATATTTTCCTATATTACATCTGCATGTGAACTGCATGTGAATCTATAATTATCTCAAAACGAACAGGTCAATTTTTTTAAATGTCTAGATTTATCATTAAAATGGTAATACTGTATATGTTACATGTAATACTATATAAAGTCTATAGAATTTTAATGGTATAGTATTTTAATAGTATTAAGTTGATAAATATATAATAAATATTATGTGTATATATATATACACACTAACTACAAAGCTATTAGAGTGAACACTACTTAGCAATGTATATTATTAAGCAATGAAAAGTAATAAATTGCTGATAGAAGCAACAACATGGTTGAAATCTCCAAATCGTTATGCTGAGTTAAAGAAGCCTGGTACAAAAAGAGTACGTATTGTATAATTCCATTTATGTTAAATTCTAGAATAGACAAAACTAATCCATAGTAGAGACAGAATTAAAATAGTGTTTGTCTCTGGGGAAATTAAAGTGGGGATTGACTAGGAAGGTGGGATCATAAGGGAACATTCTGGATGATAACAACGTCTTCTTTCTTGTTAGGCGTTTGGGTCATACAGGTGAGTGTTCTTGTTAAAACTCACTGAATGGGTACCTTTAAGATTTGTTCATTTCATTGTGTGTACATTTTGTCTAATATGTATAAAAAATATCATATTCTAGTAATATTGTACATCCTTATGTGATTAAGGGTGAAGTGTTTTTGCTGTTTGCAACTTATTTTAAATCCATCTAAAAACTAGGTGAATTGATGAATGGGTGGAGAGCTGAATAGATGGATAATTATGGGAAAACATATACAATAAAATGTTAATGAATATAGAATCTAGGTCATGAGGACTTGTGTGTTCACTTGTATAATTCCTTCAATTTCTCTGTATGTTTGAATTTTTATAATAAAATAAGTACATAGAATGATAGTTGAAGGGGGACTATGGGGGACTATGGAGGTCTAATAACAAAATAAACCTGTAATCTAAAAGAAACCAGGAAAAGAAGAATAAAGGAATAAAGAATAGAAAGGTCACATAGGAAAACAAAGCCCAACTATACCTGTAACTACATACAATGTAAATGAACTAAACAGCCCAGTTAATAGATAAAAATGAAAGCCTGGATTAAAAAACAAAAGCAAAAAAACAACTATATGCTGTTAACCAGAAATACATTTTAATATGAAGACACAGATGGATTGGAAGTAGAGGATGAAAAACCTATCAAAAAACTAACCAAAAAGAAGTAGCGTGATTATATTAATATCAAAGTATTTATTTCTTTACTTATTTATTTATTGCTTTTAAGGGCTGCACCTGTGGCATATGGAGGTTCCCAGGCTAGGGGTGAAATCGGAGCTACAGCTGCTGGCCTACACCACAGCCACAGCAATGCAGGATTGGAGCTGTGTCTGCGACCTACATCAAAGCTCAAGACAGTGTGGGATCCCTGACCCACTGAGCGAGGCTAGGGATTGAATCCGCATCCTCATGGATACTGGTCGGATTTGTTTCCGCCTGGCCAGCGCGGGAACTCCCCAGACAAAGTCTGTTTTAAGGTTGTCTTAACTCAGGCTGCCATAGCAAAATGCTATGGACTGGGTGGCTTAAACGACAGAAACTTGTTTTCTCACAATTCTGGAGGCTGGATCATGGTCATTTTCTGGTGAGGACATGCTTCCTGGCTTGCAGGCAGCCCCTTTCTCTCTGTGTACTCACTTGGCCTTTCTGGGGTGCTTGCACCTGGAGAGAGGGAGGCAGGAGTGGGAGGGGAGGAGGGAGGGGGAGGGGAGGCGGAGGGAGGGAGAGAGGGAAAGAGAAGAGGGGGGAGTAAATTCTCTAGTGTCTTTTCTTACAAGGTCAGTAATTCAATCATAAAGACCCCATGCTCATAACCTCACCTAATCCTAATTATCTTCCAAGGTAATTACCTAACAAAGGTAAAACATACTCATGTTTCAAAAGGCAATTTCTTGGTGCTAAAAACTCAATTCAATTAGAAGCTTGATGATCCTTAATTTGTACACACCTAATAGTAGCTTCAAAATATATACAAGAAATGTTGACAGATCTAAAAGGAAAAACAGACAAATCTGGTTACAGTTTTTTGGTAGGTGGCTTTGCTATTAATCTCTCTCTCTTTTTTTTTTTCTTATGGCCACACCTGTGGCATATGGAAGTTCTTAGGCTGGGAGTTAAACTAGAGGTGCAGCTGCAGGCCCATACTGCAGCCACAGCAACACCAGATCAGCGCCATATCTGCAACCTACACTGCAGTTTTAGGCAATGCTGATGCTTCACTGGCTGAGCAAGGCTAGGGATAGAACCCATACCCTCATGGATACTAGTCGGGTTCTTAAACCACTGAGCCACAACAGTAACTCATGAATTCTTATATTATTGAGTTTATTGTTCATTACTTCCATCAAAATTTTGCAGAGTGGACATTTTATTTTAAGCGTCTATATGCTCCTTTCTGCTCTTAGGCTGTTAATTGATGTTTCAGTTTTATAGATTCAGTGTCCTCTTGAATCTTCATTAATGTGACATTTTCTCAAATTTCCTTGCAGTAGATCTGAGTTGGAGAGAGGAATGTCCTCAGATTCTTTGGGGGTTTGATGTTCTGCCACCCAGCAGCCTTGGGGCAGTGACCCCAGCCTCAAGCCTTCTCACTGGAGTTGCTACCCTTGAAGGAACCCCACGGGGTCAGCCTCGAGATGAGGCCCTGACCTTCACCTAGGCACATTAATAAGGACAGATTAAGAAGCATCAAATGCCTTCCGGGTTGTGCTGCATTCTCACAAAAACGGAGTGAAAAGTTGGGCTTTTCTTTCTCCTTGAGTCTGGTCATATTCGTAGTCTCTATGCAAATGAACCCTTGAAGTGTTTGGTGAAGGAATGGCACCCTTCTTAGTCTCCAGAAGGAAGTTCACCTCTTTTCCCATTTTTGGATGGCTGGAGCTGGGAGGGTGTGGTGAGACATCTGTACTTACTTTATGAACTTACTGGAGGCTCACCCCTAACATTAAAAGGTTGCTCATGCTTTTATTTATAAAGCCCTTAGTGAACATAGGACATGTTGAGCCTTATGTTTCTATCGATGGATTAATTGGTTAAGACGGACAGGGTCTTTTCCTAATGTAGTTTACAAGCTGGCAGATTTCTCATGTCTTCCCTGGGATCTTAGACAAAACCATGGCATAGGGTATTCAGTCGACATGCTAGTGTGATAATGATGCTATACCCGCTTCTTACCCCTCCATGGTGGTCATACTATGTTCCACATTAAGCTCAGAGCCATTTCCTAGGTAGCCCCATCTTGATCTCACTGCATAGAACGTTTCAGGAATTTAATCGCTCTGCGGTGACGTCAACACATCTGGATGTCTCTGGTTTTCCTTTCTTTTAAAGCCAATAGAACAGCCGGGACCCGTGTACCCAAAGAAGGTGCCAGGAAATACGTTCCATCGCTCGAAGTTCGGATGTGGCAGTTTAACGATCTTCTGTCACAGAGGAGCTTTTCCCTACGTTGTGGTAATGATATGCCTAATGAAACTAACACTGCTGGGAACTCACGTCCCTGACAGTATCAGCAATGAAAAACGAGGGAGGACAGCATGACTGAGCAACCAGGTTCAGTGGCACTGAGCCAGGCCTCGGAGGCAGGCCACGTGTTGATTTTACCGCTGAGCATTTGAATCCAGATTTGGAGGTGTGTTGCTGGCGGAAGGCACACTGATTGTGGCTGTAGCCTTGGTTCCTTTCTGTGACAAACTTGGAGGAAAATTACCCACCCATAAGATTGAATTTTACCTACGTGATTCTTCTATGAGCTCTTCGGGCTTGCCTTGTGTTTTTCATGCTTCTTAATTTCACTAAGCCAGAACTGTAGGATTGGGGCTAAAGTAGGTGATGTTTCTGAAAGAAACAGACCACTTATTGGTCCCAGGTGGCCCTGAAGCTTTTGATCCTAATATAAGCATTTTTAAAGCAATTCATGGGACTTGTAAAATTGGTCATTTTATTGCAGAAATACATTATACTTTTCGTTAGAAACTATCCTTGTCGGGTGCTGCCACCTGATTGGTCAATGATGGAGGCAACTTTTGCAGTCACTTTCTAACCAAATCATATATCAAGTTTTTAAAAAAAACAGTTTTGCTTCTGTGGCTAAGAAGAGAAAAATCATTCTTTACATATAGTAAGATACAACTGAGCACTCTGGGACAAGAATATTACTCCACAAAACCAAAGTTTGTTTTAAAAGGCATTGAAACAGAAATCTGCTAGGTCAGATGTTATTCTCAACAATGGTACCAATGCTTTGCAATTATCGCTTGCTTATTACTCACCATCTCGATTGGTCCTCAAAATGGCCAAATGGGATGGGGAGGGCAAGAACCATTGTGCCCGCTGGTCAGATGAATAAGATGAGATTCATGGAACAGAAATGTTTAAGTCTGATATGGCTAGAGACAGAAGTGAGTCTAGAATCAATGACTTGCTTTCCAATGATCTTTCTCGACCAGTTGCTCTGGACTCTCTCCAGATCTAACAATGCATCAATGCTCTAATGCCAAGAGCATCTTGAGAGGAAGGTTATGGTCCAAGAGTTCATAGATGAGTTGAGTTAGTTTCTTTGCAAAAGGGTAAGGTGTTTGTTTAGGTGGCAGAATAGGCAAGAAAGATGCAAAATGGAAAATAAGGAGCTCCTTCCTTTTTTTTTGCTTTTTTTTTTTTTTTTTTGCTTTTCTTTGTTGACTGATGAGAAAGCAGTTAAGCCTGAACACCAATAACACACCATATCATCTGTTATTTTGCTTATAAAGGACCAACTTTTTAGTGACCAATTCTACTTGATCGTCATCATTTCTAGTGGAAATAATTCTGTTAAGAGCCATCCTTCTCTATGAGTGTTCCTTTATGGAGCAGACCAGAGGGAAAAGTAATTGAATTTAATAAAAGCTGTTCTCAATATAAAGCCACAGGGAAATACATTTAACTTCAAAGCCAAGATGCATGGTTCTAAAATATAATTAATTGCCTGGCTGTTTCTTCCATCAAATCTCAATTTGACAGTAAATAAGTGAATGCTTTGGCATTTGTTATTTTATGGTAGCATGAATTCTCCACTGATAGGTATGGATGGATTGATAAAAGTCCTTCTCAGAAATGTCATTCTTTAGAGTTAGGGAAGTTGCCACAGCTGTAAGTTCTTGTCCCATCTGTTTAGGAGAGCTGAAAATAGGATTAAGTAATCTTAACAGAATGTTCAAAGGGGAAACTTTCTGCCCTTTAACTTCCTCCCCACCTTCTTTTTAACTGTGTTTTTGTTTTGTTTTGTTTTGTTTGTTTGTTTGTTTTGCCTGCCCCAAGGCAGATGGAGTTCCTGGGCCGGGGATCAGATTGGAGCTGCAGTTGTGACCTGCACCGCAGCTGCAGCCAAGCTGGATCCTTAACCTATTGTGCCAGGCCAGGGAGAGGGGATTGAGCCTGCGTCTCAGAGCTCCAGAGACACCACTGATTGGGTTGTGCCACAGCGGGAACTCCGTTACCTCCTTTTTAAAACTTTCCTTCATAAGATAAAAAAAAAAAAATCTCGAGTAAAAATTCTTCTCTAAGCAAACCCATTAGGAGAACACTTCTATTTCATGTGCCTTTGTTTACAAGTGCTAAGGATTAGTTAAGCTTAGATTTAAAAGTTAGGAAGTTGGCTCAGTAGTGTCTGAAGCCCACTACAGGGTGAATACCTCTAAGTCAGCAGAAAGAATGAGTGTAGGATGTTCCCAGGGAGGGCAGAACCCAGGGGGGGCACCGTCCTTGCTGGAGAGGCTTCTGACTTGCTCGGCACATCGCTTTTCTCTGGCCTGGAGCTCCTTTCCAGGTGACAAGCTATGGGCATCTAAGGACCGACTGCTTTGTCCTTCTCCCTCTCGCAAGGGCGGGGACCTTCTTTATTCCATGAAGCTGTATAGGTAGACCAAGCGGAGGGGGGGGGATTGTTGCAAGAACTTAGACCAGAGAAGACCCCTGCCCCAAATTCTCTTCCACAAAGTAAAAGCACAGGACATCCTAGAGGAGTCTGAATGGGAAGCTGACTGAAGCAAGATCAGTATCTTCAGCATCACAAGTCATCAGGAGAGAAAATTTTTCACCAAACGGCAGTTTCACACTGACTCGCTTTCATTTGAGAGTAAACTTTAGGAAAAATAATATATAGCTGAAGAGAGATAATGTAATGCATGAACAAATGTATTAAAAAATTTAATAGGAGTTCCCATTGTGGCTCAGCAGTAATGAACCTGACTAGTATCCATGAGGACACAGGCTCAACCCCTGGCCTCGTGCAGTGGGTTAAGGATCCAGCATTGCCTTGAGCTGCAGTATAGGTCTCAGACACGGCTTGTATACCGAGGTTCTTTGGCTGTGGTGTAGGCCAGCGGTTATAGCTCCAATTCGACCCCTAGCCCTGGAACTTGCAGGTGATGTGGGTTCGGTCCTAAAAAGACCAACAAAACAAAACGAAACCCAAGAAACCTTAATAATAATATCATATTTACAACATGATTTGAAATAAAAAAGTTCTATGCATGAAAATATCAACTGCAGGATTATCCAAAATAGCCAAATGCTAAAATCCTGTGCATGTCCAACAGAAAGGTATTGCTTAGATAAATTACAGTACATTTCCTTGGTAATATAATAGTATAGTTATTGAAATGTAAATTACAAAGTGTGGGAAGAATATGGAAAAGTGGTTATGGTACAACATAAAATTTAAAAACACAAGTATATATATATACGACTACAACTATGTAAAAAAGTTTAAGGGCAAAGATTAGAAGTAACTATATAATGAAGAAAATATTTATGTTGGGGCAGTGAAATTACGGGTAGTTTAAAAACTTCTACATTTTATTTCATGGCATTAGATATATATATATATATGTATACTCATATATAATGGAAAAACCCGAGCTGCCGTTAAGCATTTATAAACTTATCAACAACTTTGAGCTTCAGGTACCCTTCATCCATCCTTGACTGCTGGATTTAGCCACAGGCCCGGAGAACAGGAGGGGCTGTATGTGATTGGAAAAGCATGGCTTCTCCATCTGCCCTGTAAGCCAGACACATCCTCTGGTTCCTCTGTTCACAGCTCTGAATTTGCAGCACTCTCAAAGCCTCAGCTGGCCAGATGGGTCAGCAGTTTGATTGGGCCTCCTTTGGGTTTGATGAAGAGCAAATCTGTTTGAAAGGCCTGAGATTTTTTGTTTGTTTGTTTTTCTTTTCAGGGCCACACCTGAACCATATATGGAAGTTCCCAGGCTAGGGGTTGCATATTCCAGCAACACTGGGTCTTTAACCTGCTGGGCCACAACAGGAACTCCCAGACGTACGATATTACTAACTCCACTGCAACACCAGTGCCCACCGACCCAGAAAGAAAGAGTTGCTTCTGCTCCAGGTGAGAGCCACTGAGAGTCCAGCATTTTGCCAAGCTGGAGAGTGTGATGACTCCTGACTTAGTGACAAACGGGCACATACCTTGACCAACCTTCTGGAGCAGCACTGAGAGAACACACATCAACCGAGTTCCTCCACTCTATTAGACAGTCAGGCACGTTACATGTGGTACCTCATCACGTGTAATCGCTACAGCCACCCTTTGACACAGAGAGTATAGTCCCCATTTTGCAGGTGGGAAAATTGAGGGCCATAGAGGTTGAGAATTTATTCAAGGTCATTGTCAGTAGGTGGTAGAGATGGAGTCTGATCTTGCCTCACCATTTCTCCGCATAGATAATAATACCTGGCACGTGCTTGGTGCTCAGAAAATATTTCCGAATATTGAATGAACGAAGGGAGGAAGAAGACACAGAATGGATGACTGTGCTTAAAAACACAACAAAGCAAAACCCAGATGCTGACAGGTTCGAGAATCCAGCTTTCATTCTCTGGGAGCTTCGATTGCCCCCTGCACCCGGACCTGATCATTGTTGCAGAGCTAACAAGCAGGTTGGAAACTGCCAAGGTGCCTTCCCTGCAGGGAAGGCCCAGGGCTCCACATGGCCACCTGTCTTGGGTAAATCATCATGTTTTCTGACCTTCGGAATGACCTAAAGTGGAGCAACAGGTGGCAGAGCAGACGTTGCCCTCCATCCAAAAGGACATGGCACGGGCCGTCCTGCACTTGCTCAGGAAGCCCCCAGATGTTAGGCCAGCCCCCTGTTTTTCACCACAAGGTTTCAAAGAGACTTATAAAGGGGAATCCCTAATGCATCCAAGCCTTGGGGGAGGATGAGGGATTGTCTCCAGCTGGGGAGGGGCTAGCTCATTGTGGAAGTCGTAAATCAGGGGGCTGGGCAGCCCAGGGCAGCCAAGCAACCCTCAGAACTTGAGAACCCAAACTGGGCCCAGGGTCCAGCTGCAGCCCTTATCACACGGTGATTCTGGGACTCGCCTGAGGCCATTGGAAGTCTAGGAAGGAGGCCCGGGTGTCTTCATCCTTTTGGTACCCAAAACCCATCCCAAAGGGTTGCCTATCATTCCTTAGAGCTCAGCACGCAGCTCGAGTAGAAAAAAAAATAAGGAGGCAAACAAAGTAGGACCACTGCAATAAATTATACTAAAGCACTCATGGAAAGGAAGTTATTCCTTTAAAAGAATTAAACTAATTTTAAAACATGGATTTATGGTAAGTGCTCCATAATCAGCCCGCATTACTGCTTGAAAGAACAAGGGCATTTAATAATAATAATAAATATGTGTTCATAATGTGTATGTATTATATATTATAATATAATTATAATATTAATTATAAATACATTATTTTTTAAATGTCATGCTTTTATTCTTGACTAAATTCTAGCTTCTAACCTTGGCTGCCTTGGGTTATAATGGGTTGTTCTTGCCACCTTCATGCGTGAATGGGTATTTATTTTTATGTACTATATTTTAATATTTTTACATATGTACCCTTTTATATACTGTATTCATATAAAATATACAATATTTTAATATGTTTTATGCACTATGTTTTTATATATTTTACCATATTTTTATAGTTTATATTTTTTATGTAATATAAATATGTAGTTGTGCAATTCCCCTTATAACGATGTATAAATTACTCTGCTGTATAACTTTTGTAGTCGACATATAGGTATCTGAATACAATATTTTCAATTTCTATATTTACATTTACATCATTTACATATACGTATGTAAATAGAATATTCAACTTTTAAGTATGTTTATATCTGTTGAAATACAGATAAATGTATCTTGTGAATGAATGCACCTTAGCATTTAAAGGGGTGGGGAGGGATGCTCGATATCAACAGAGCTCACAAGAAAACAAAGCTCCGGTGATTGAAAATGAGACGTGTGTGTTCCCCCTCCTGCTGGGAGATAATGCGAAATCTCCCAAGCAGCCCAGGTACAGCCTGAGCCCTCCTCACTGCGCATGTCAGCCTTCCAAGCCTCCTAAAGCTGCAGGCTTGTTAATCTAGAAGGCTGTACAGATGGACTAACTGAAGCTTTAGTCATTATACTTAATTGGGCGAGTGGCCCTCAGCGCTGTCTATAAACTGTGTGTTCACAGTGAGGTAATTAATAACGCCACTTCCTTTCGGGAGACATATCATTAGCCATTATTTCTAGAAACATGACATTGATCTCTTTATTCAGAGAGGTAATTGCAGGTTTCTCAAAAGAGTGTATGGTTTACCCAACAATTCCCCGCAAATGACATCATCTCTGAAAAGTAAAACCCACAAAATCTGTCATTTTTGAATCCATAGTTGGGATTTTGTTCCCTAGGTGGTAAAAGAAGACTCTGGAAAAAAAAGTAATATTAAGGCACTATTTTGGTACGGCAATAAGAGTGGAAGATAAGATTTGATTTTTTAGATATTAAGAATTTTTCTATGAGGCTAGTTAAGGGGATTGGGTTTTACTTATTAGGATCATAGCAGGAAGTGAAACAAAGTCATGATAAACAATAAACATGATTTTAAAGGTTTACAACTGCCTTTAGATACTAGTTTTCTTATTGTGTCTTACAACGTGCTCGCAAAAGAACTGATTTCACCATTAACATGGGAACCCCTGTGTTCCAAGATCCAACGCAACTTTACAAGGAAGTAGGAAAATACAATACAGGACTTCACATTTGCATCAATTGAATTCCATACCATAGAGAAAGAATGAAAGGAGAATTTCAGAATAACTTTTGCCAAAGCCTCTAGCTGACTTAGCTCTCAGAAATCCTACTCTCAGTGTCCGTATTCAATTGAAAAAAAATCAAGCTCGCCACATTTCACTTTTTTAAGGGACTTTACAAGGTAATGGTAGGATTAAGGGAGAAACAAGACCTTTATTCATTTGGATTATTTTCTGGCCAGTGTCAGATCCTTGCCTGGTTTTTCTAACAACCTGAGTCCATTTGAGAAAGGAGAGTCTAGCAAATTAGAACGAGATAGCTTATTTAAATCAACTGAAGATAATCTGCTTCCAAACTCTTTTGTAAACTTCACACTGTGAACCTTTCAGGTGTTGATGACCTTTGCGAGCTATGATTTTTTTTTCAAAGCATCTTTCCTTTTATAAACTTGTTTGGGCACCAGGTAGAGTTCTAAATGGAAACCCTAAAACCTCTACTACACATGCCCTAAACCAGCATTTTTCAAGCATGCTAAAGGGGACATCAAATATGCAAGATGCTGCAAATAAATCTGGAACATGATGCATTTTCTGCTCTCCTCTTGAAAACTGCTTGTGTGTATGGGATATTAAAGGCTCGGAGAAGATTTGTAGTGAAGGAAGCTGTTAAGCTTCGTTTACCTGAAGGAATTTTGCTGAACTGTTTACTCTTTTACCTTTTCTGTATTTTTAAAATGTTTAGGGAGTTCCCTGGTGGCTCAGCAGGTTAAAGATCTGGCATTATCACTGCTGTGACTCTGGTTGCTGCTGTGGCACATCCCTGGGCCAGGAACTTTCTCATGCTGTGGGTGCTGCCAAAACTAAAATAATACAATACAATACAATACAATACAATACAATATTTATAATAATGGGTTAAAGAAAAACTATTTTACCTTTCTCTCCCACAATACTTGTTAACATCCTGCAGAGTTAGCTTTTCTTAAAACCCCATGGGATATACTGTCTTAACTGACTCCATTTAATCTATTTGTTGAGTTTCTACTCTTTTTTGGATAAACAAGAGAATCACCTGGATGTGGATTTACTGATTAAATACGAAAACTTTAAATTTGGAAATTATTGAACATCACAGATGTGAATGCGTTTCTCAGATATAAAATAATTTTCATTGTGAGTCAAAGCTGGTTCAGATGTATTGACAAGACTGGATTTGCATTCAGACTAGAAATAGAAGGGAAAAGATGTTTTCATTAAACAGTTTTAATCGTTAATACATCTACGTTCCCAAATATGAATTCGAACTTTTAAGAGAAAACTTGGTGAAAGAAAATGTTTCTCTTTAAGTTTTAGGTTCAAATAAATGATGGAATTAAAAATGATGTTCCAATGCCTAAATCATTATTTTAAAGTTAATCATACAATGTCATTTAACATCTTAATGCCAAGTGTATAGATACTGAATTGGAAAATTTGGCATTTTAGAATATGGAGAATTGAAGAGGGTATTTACAGCTCGTGGGTTTTAAAATCATAATCTCATGATGAATTTGATTAACGTTATTAAAATCTTTGTCTTAAGTATCTATGCTTTGTTTAATATATTAAATTTATTAGTACGGATGTCTGTTGGATTTTATTTTTAACCTGGCAGGACAATATGCATTTCAATCTAAATTTAATCTAAATGCTCAAATTTATCTTCAAGTGCTTTCCTTGGTTAATTATGCAGGCATATCTTGCTAATGCAGCAAACAGCTCTGTCCAAGGTGTACTTTGGATGCCCAATTATCCATAAGAATTAAAAATCCTTTGATTAAAACAAATCACTCCCATTAAGAATCAAAACCTTTATTTTCCTCTTCCAAATTCAGACCCTGACATATCCTTGTTCATTATATTTACCACCAGTGGGGATTTGCCCAAGAGGGTGGAGACAAAATGAGAAAGTCCTGGGATGGAGCCCTGGGGATGGGTACTGAGCTTTCTCTGAAGGGCCTCTTTCTAAGGGGTATTAGTTGGAGGAATATTAAAATGTACTGATTAATCTAATGCTTTCCTAATGTTTTGGATTACTCTACGTGTGACAAAGAAATAATGGAAAGTCTTCTAAGGGGTATTTAAGTTAAGCAAATAAATTCTGGCTACATCGAGTGAGTGGATCAAGATGTTTTTGTCTTTCCTTTCCTGCCTTGGCGGGTCTGATAAAATCAGAAACTTCTCAACCCTTTGGATTCTTAAGTATGAAAGAAAGACCAGATTTAGGCCTGGATGCCTCTCCCTGGACCCAATGAACCCGAACCAAGTGGCTGTGGATTGCAGGAACAAGAGTTTCTTTGTCATCTTCATTAATCAAACCCACCAAGCCAGATGAATGGGGAGCATTTTTTTTTTTCAAGTAAAATAATTCACTAGAATTTGGATGTGTTTCTCTTTAATTAGTTTGATGAGCCCCAAGTCTGAGGACTTGTCAAACACCTGGTCTTCACCCTGCGCTACTGACCTGGGCAAAGGCAAGGAAAAAGCAGGTGGAATCGGCTGAATGGGAGGCCTTTTTCGTGCAGCCTGTGCTCCTGATGAAAAGAATCATTACCACAATGATACTTCTAATTATGCTGTCATTAGGATATGTCTTCAGTTTGCTGTGGGGCCGGGAGTCTTGCCTTTAGACAACATGATCCAGGAGACGGGGAAAGCGGGGCAGCCTGGAAGATGCTTAACCCTTTCACTGGATACACACCACTTCTGTCCTCAACGCGGAACCCAAGAGTTTTCTTCCCACCTGGCATGAAAAAATGCGTCCAAATAAGTGATACAATGGCTGCCATAAGAAAACGTATCTGTGCGGGGCTCTTGGCCCACCCCCCATCAACCATATCATATGTGGATTTCCATGCTTCCATGTCCCGTCTGCTCAGGTTCAGCCAGTGGACGCCTTGTTTCCTGTGGAATGTATCAGCCTAATCACCTCTGCACTGCTGCGTTAACAAATGACCAAAGAACGGTCGTTTAGTATTTCAACTACCAGTGTGTGTTTACAAAGGCACAACCAGGTGCTGCAGAGTTAAGGGTATAGTGCGAAGTGTCCACTCATGCAGGGGTGCAGCTCAGAGAGGGGAAAGCATGAGCGTTGGAGTCTGATGGACCTGGATTTGAGTCTCAGCCTCTGAACTTGCTAGATTTTTGGCCTTGAGTAGATTACACATTTCTGAGCCTTGATTTTTCTTGTCTGTACAATGGGGATTCATTTAGTACCAACCTCAGAGCCCTGCTGGGAGGAACACACAATTATTTATGTACACCTATGAACAGTACTTAGAAAATGTGCAACAAACTCTTAGGGAGATGGTTGAGACGTGGTTGTTTTAAAAAGCTTTTTCTTTTCTTTCTTTCTTTCTTTCTTTCTTTCTTTCTTTCTTTCTTTCTTTCTTTCTTTCTTTCTTTCTCTCTTTCTCTCTTTCTTTTTTCTTTTTACGCCTGCACCTGTGGCATATAGAAGGTCCCGGGCCAGGGGATGAGTTGGAGCCACATCTGTGATTTACGCCTCAAGGCCAGATCCTTAACCCACTGAGCAAGGCCAGGGATCGAACCCTCACCCTCACAAAGACATCAGATCCTTAATCTGCTAAGCCACAACAGGAACTCCTGAAACATTTTCTTGAAGTGAGTCTATGTTTTCTGAAGTTATCAGTCTATCAGAAGTGCCTGCCTGTGTTACAACAAAGAAACCCACTGATTGATTCTATTTTTGAGGTTAGGTGCTAAGAGATGTTCTGTTGACTCCAGTTGCAAAGTGCCTAAAGAGGGCTGGTTGGTGAACTAAATTATTTTCTAAATCTTCTTTGAATACAACAAGCTCCTCAGAACCGGTAGGAATAAGTATCTGGTAAGACACATTTTCCTAATAAGATAGTGTGTTTTATGTTGGTGACATTTGGATAGCAAGAATGATATTATTAGGAAGAATCTTTGAATATTTTGGGGACTTTATTCTTCAGGATAATGAACCACAGTGCCCCAAATGGGGTCATGGATTTCAGCGTGAATAAATCCAATCCCGTTGACATCTTTTAAAAACTGTGTCTTCCCCAGCCTTCTATTGGAGCCAAAAGTATTCTTATGCTTTATTGCTATTCTTCTTAGAATAGCAAACATATAATTCTATATTGAACAATAGTTTTTAGAGAAACCACAATTTAAGCTATTACGAAATAAATCATTCTTGAATTTCACACTTAGAAGGTGTGGATTTTTCATTAAGCATAATGAAAAGCATATACTGGGAGGATTTATTTTACTCACAAATACGACTAAAGATCGACTGTGGTGAGTGGTTTGAAGCAAGTAAAAGCAAGCATGAAGGGGAGTGGGTGTCATCAGAGGACACACACACACACACACACACAGTCTATGCAAATTGTATGCAAAATAAATATATGCAAATGTATGTTTATATATACATTTCAGTGATATAACCACATACATACACATTCCAGATAACTACAGACCATGGAAAAAATATTCAACATTTTGGTCATATATTTCTAACTCAGTAATGGGATTTTCATTAGGTGAAATTATCATTGTTATTATTTATTTTTAAGTCTTTGTTATGAGCATCTTAAAGTTTATACATTTGTGGGTTTTGATATCATGCTAAAGTCAAATTACTACAAACTCTGAAGGATCGCTAAATCCAAGAGCTAGTTAATTTCTACAACCATTGTAAAGATGACATTGTATTGCTATGAATTTTAATTAAAATGGCAGATTTTGTTTAATCCTTTTATTAAAAAGCTCCCTACAATGCAAGTAAAAAGTTTATGCAAGATAGCTGTTAATTTTTTAGATGTTTGAATATCTTTTCTGTTCAAATCTCATAAACTTAGCCCTCCATCAATCCCTTTTTTTCCTTAGAAGGCCGTTTTTCAGCTATTTTGTATATAAAGTAGAGCCTGGAATTTGCTTTAAGTATAATTAGGGCCCTAAAATGTATGGTTGCTCTCTGAAAACTATATCTCCGAGCTCTTTTGCAATACAAGTTAATTAACTGGATTTAGATATTTGCAAGATGATATATTTAATGGGATTACTGCTCATATAATGTTCTCAGTGACTGATTTGCAATCTAAGCTCACGGAACCGAGTGCTGAATTTCCAGCTCTTTGAGAGTTAATGTTGTGTTAAAGAAAAGTACAATTTGAACCTCATTGTTCATGAATAGGTGAGTTATTCCCGTGAAATGGAGCTGGGCCCTACAAGGGCTTCAGCGGGCAGATGCGTGATCAGGGGCTCGGAAACCATCACATTCCAGCCACTGCCCCAGGTAGCTGGATCCCCACACCTGAACTCCTGACAAGTTCAAGGCAATTGTGTGTCTGTCAAAATATAATGGCCCATTATTCACTGTCTGTCTACCAAGTGGGATCAATTAGATGCTTCTGCTTCACAGACTTAAAGATAAACACTTATGTTTTGGTTGGTTGAGAGTTAAAATGAAACTGTACATAACCATTCTGCATCCCTAGACCTGGCCATTGTGAGTGAGCACGGAACATTCTAAATCCACCTTTCAATGCAGTCATTCAAAATATTTGTGATTATTTTATCAGATTGGGTGGAAAGGTAAGGAGGAAGTTGCTTTGAAGGAAGACCAGTAGAAAGTGTCAGCCTTCCAAAAACAAAACAAAACAAAACCCCCAAAAAACTCTTCCTAGTCCTGCCTGCCTTTGTCTTTCTCTTTTTTCATTCAGCAAATATATTTCTGCCCATCAGTCGGTCTCCCTCTGTTGTTATGGCTTCAGCCACAGAACATGACATCACTAATGAATTTAATTTAAATCTTCCTGATCAGAGGACTACTATAAAAATAGCCTTTTAACTAAAATGTTGAAACTTTTATTAAATGTATAAATATTAGCTCAGTCAAATGAGTATTAAGAGAAAATGTAAATCTTCTCTCGGTCAGAAGGCTATATTGTAACATCCAGTTTCTCGTGTTCGTCTGAACTTAGCCAGTGAAATGTTCTTTTTTTTTTTTTTTTTTTTTTTTTAAATGGTTCTTTCTTTGTATTTGACCTCATGGGATCATTTCCTGGGATCCATAGACACAGTCTGTACCTTGTACCTGAGCTTCCGAATCACCACTGGACTCTCTCAAGCAAAAGGATGACTTTACAAGGAAGTGTCTTTCTGTAACTGAGACATGACTATTTCCCTCCACTTTTTAAGCTGAGTGTTAATTAAAGATGAGCTGTTAGGGAAAAATGAAAGTATAATTCAAAGACAGGGGCCAGGAGACTAGAATCGCCAAATGCAGAGGCTGAGTCAGCAGGAGGTCATCTGGTCTCAGTTCAGTTCCTGGATGAGAAGGCTGTGGTCCAAAGACGTCAAGGGCCTTTCCGGAGAGGGCGGCTGGGGCCGGGAGCCTCATTCAGCCCCCCCGCCCCCGCCCCCGGGTGGATGGTCCAAGCTGAAAGGGGAGGGATGAAGATGGGACCGAGTCTGACGTTTACTCTTTTTTCTCCTGGAATACTCTTACAATGTAAAAGCAGCTCCCAGGCACACAGTCAATTCCCCTCTACCTGCCATGGATGCTTGAAATTGGGCAATCCTTCTCCACTAGTGGTTGGGGATTTAAAGTTAGTACACAGCCCTGCAGCCCTGCAATGATTCTGGGTCCAGCTCCAAGGGCTCCTAACTTGACTTTTGGGGTATGCACCCACCCCTCTTTCCCCTCCCCTTCTCATGTGCCTGGCACCTTAGGGGTTTTCTCAGCCCTGGGAGCCTTCTTTCCACACCCACCTGAGATGAAACCCCCTGGCTTTTCTGTATGTTCATGTGTTTCCGCTTTGGAGGTTCACGGAAAGAACTATTTTCCTACCTTATTGAACTTTTCCGAAGTCAAGGGAGTTGGATTCAACCTCCCAGCCCTTTTCACCTCATTAACCTCTACCCTTCCTCTAGATCTCGGCTCACTTTCCCGCTTTTCCTGACCTTCACAACCAGGTCAATCCTTCTAGCGCAGATTTCTATCACATTATGTATCTGTTCTCTGCGGCACTTGACGTAATTGTATTTCTGTGCTCTTTCTAATATAACCTTTGATTTTGAAAGAGTTAAGACTCACAAGGATTTGGAAAAGTTGTAGAATTGGAGAATTCTCACATATGCTTCACCCAGCTTCTCTGCTGGTAACATCAGTGATAATATCAGATGCAACCACAGTATATTGTCAAAGCCAGGACCTGATATTGACACCATACTAACTAATTCGGGTAAAAAAAACCCTCCTCCTTGGATTTCAACAGTCTTCACATGAACATTGTGTGTGTGTGTGTGTTTGTGCATAGATTTTTGGGATTTTAGATTCTAGAAGCTATCGCTGCAATCAGGATACAGAACTGTCCCTTCAGCACAAAGAAATACCCTTGTGTTACCTGGAGGGCTGCACCATTTCTCCAGCTCTAACTCCAGGCAACCACTGACCTGTTTGCTATTATTATAGTTTTACAACAATGAGAAAGTTATATAAATGGAATCATATTGTGTGTAACTGTTTAAGAATGGCTTTTTACATTCAGCATAATCCATCCAAGTTGTTCATATCAATTAATAACTTGGTCTGTTGTACTACGGAGTGATATTCCTGGTATGGATGTACCACAGGGTTCTTATCCATTTACCTGTTCCAGGATATCTGGGTTGTTTCCAGGTTGGGGTTATTACAAATAACCCTTGTTATACACATCTGGGTCGAAGTTTTAGTGTGAACATGCATTTTTTTATTTCTCTTGAATAAATACCCAGGAGGGTGCCTGAAAGGGTGTGTGGTGAGTGTATGTTTATAAAAAACTGCCAAACTGTTTTCTAGCAGGGCTGTACCAGCAACACATGAGATATCTAGGGGCTTCACATCCTTATTATCACTGGATTATTGATGGTATTTTTTTAATTTTAGCAACTCTCACAGGTAGGGTGTAGTATCTCATTATACCTCTATTTTTATGGACATGACCTTAATGGCTAATGAACACCTTCCCATGTGCTCATTTGCCATCTCTACGTCCTTTTGGTGAAGTGCCTGTACCAGTCTTGCCCACTTTCTAGTTGAGTTGTTTGTTTTCTTACTGTTGAAGTTAGAGTATTCTTTATGTATTCTGAATACTAGTCCTTTGTCAAATATATGATATGCAAGAATTTTATTCCTGGCTGAAGCATATTACCTTATCTCCTTAAGGGGGTGTTTTGCAGAGCAAAAGTTCTTCATTAAGTACAGCTTATCCAATTTTTCCTTTTATGGCTCATGCCTTTGATATCATGGCTGAGATGTCATGTCTAAGAAAACTGCCCAATTCTCACTCACAGAGTCCCCAGTGATTCTGATCCAGCTGAAGCCTCAAACATTGGACCAGCTTAGGGTCTTTCATATTTGAATATCTATGATGCCAGCATTTGGGTTCAAAGGAGGCACTGACAGTCCTTTAGTTCATGCAACAGACAGAGAGTTAAATGTTAAGTGTTGTTGGCTACACAGATGATATTGCCTTTGCAAATGTATAGTCATGTAGGGTTGGGATCTCCAGTGGATAAATGGCTATAACAAGGGAAGGATCAAGGAAAGACTCTGTTGGCAAAGTAGGAAAGGTAAAATCTGGGAGGAAAATCAGAAAGTCTTCATGGACCAATGGGATCTAAGAATGCATAGGAGGATTTCAGCAAGCAGAAGCTGGGAGTGGAGAGGGGGTTTCTGGTGAAAAGGACAATGTAAACAAAACTTGCAGATGGGAAGCACACAGTGTGTTCGAGGCAACACAAAACAGAGTAAAAGAGAAGGGGGGGAAGATTGTTTGGGAGCATGTTACAAAGGCTTTGAAAGGCAGGCAGAAGTCTTTCTGCTTAATATTCTAGAAATAGATGGAAGCCATTGAGAATTTTTGGCCAAAGGATGGATTAGATAGACTTTTGACTTGGGAATGCATAGCTGGCATGGGATGGATGTGGTTCTTAGACTGGGGCAGGGAGAGAACGCTGGCTGTTACAACAGTCCAGATAAGCAGGCTTTTCTTTGCTACTTCTATGTGATGGGTATTAGCTTCATGGGAAAGAGGAAGAATGATAACTAGGGCCTGGGAATTGAATGTGTCTACAAATTATCTGTTAGTGCATGACATGTGTTTTTTGAAATAGACTTATATTTGTCTAGAATATTAGTTATCCAAACGAGATTTAGGCAACAAGGAAAACTCTGCATGTGTTAAAATAACGTTATAGCTTACTTGATTGCAAAAAGAGCTTGGCTCACCACTTAAGACCATTGGTTACATAGTATATTCGAACTATGTAAAAAGCCTCCAACCACTGTATGCAGAAGTGCTAATTTTACCACCCACAGCTTTCAAAACCAGGCCATGATAGCTTCTTATTGATTAGAGGTGTTTATACTCGTGTTGAGACTAAATTCTCTTTAGGGGGACGGTGTGCTAAAATCCTTCCTGGCAGTCTTAGGAAAGATGATAGTTATCTGTGGGAGCTTCAGCATAACTCACACCAAGATCAACCCCAGGGTCATTGGGTACAAAATCTTTTCCATGACACAAAAATCTAGGAAATTACTGAGATCTAAGGATGAAATTCCAAAGATAATTTCTCAAAAGAAGAAGAAGAAAAAAAAACATAAAAAGGAAGGGAAAGAAGGGAGAGAGAGGGGAAGAGGGAGGAAGGAAGGAAGAAAAAAAGAAAAGACAACCTCTTAGGCGCACACATTTCTGTAAATGACACCTGCCCCTTCAGTCTTCAAATGCTGAGAAATGGTGTTAATAAAGAGTGTGGAATTATGCATGTAATAGGTACTTGTGGGAATCAATCTAATAATGTATACCATTTGCTGAAACAGGCTCCCATGATTGCACTCATCCAGGGGGCAGTGTCTACACTCCCTGGCCTCACTGCCTTTAGACTTCAAGCAAATTCCGTATCTTAATCTCAGAGACCCTAAAAGATTGGTCCCCATATGATTTTTTTTCCCCCAACATCTTAATACCACTGAACCTTCCTAACTGTTAGAAAGATGCTGACTCCCCACATCATCAGAGAGGAGGGTTCCTAACATTTTTAAAGGACCAGGAAAGAGGAAACCACTATGGGACTTTTTGGAAACCAACACACGAGAAACAAAATAACCCATTAAAATTCAATACAATACCCTGGATTCCTGGTAGTCATGTTTGAAAAGCGAAACGGGCATTGGTTACACGTAGATAAGGCCAAGATGCTTAACAGCAGGTAACTGAGATGCTCTGTAGCAAGTGGAAGGAGGAAATGCCAGCCCAGTAAAGACGAATTTAGACTTTGCCCAGGGGAAGCAAGTCTCATCCACCCAGTGTGTACCCTGGCTTGTCTCTCTGTTGCGACCAATTTCAACAAACTCTTTAGTGTCCTTGTGAATTTGTATCCTGAGATGTCAGGAAAGAACCATCCTTCTGTGTATCAACGAGCAAGTGGTCAGGTCACTTCTGCAAGCAAATACTTTCAAAAATAACACAACCAAGGCTCTGCCTCTGCCGGAAGCAAGCACGCGTTAACTCCTTCAGAGAAGGGGCTGAAAAGCTTACATTCAGGGTACATTAATCTGAAAACAAGTGTACTTTTGTGTCCAGGGAGGATTCTTTTCATTGCCATCAATTTAGAACATCGATAGTTGGAGAGTCTAGCTTTGCTATCAGGTTGCCCTCCGAGCTGAGACCCCTCCGCAGGCCACGGCCGTGAAACCGTGTATCTGTCCTCTCTCACTTGCCCCATCATCAGGAACACTTATTTCCCTTTCCTGCTGGGACCTGCTGTGAGTTTCTTGGGAGGAAGAATGACCTCTAGGTAATATGAATAGTTATTCAGCTCCTTTGATGGTATGTTAACGGGGGTGAGGGGAGGCGAAAGAAACATACACGCAATACATCCTGATAAAAACAGAAAGCGTTTCTCCTTTTTGCACTGACACATCATGAGACAGAATCACAGATTTGGGTACTCTGGGGGTGACAGCTGGGCACTTGTGGGCCCATAGCCCTTTTCTACCATGCTGTGAGTTTTCTGAAGATGCTACTATGTTCCAAGTTAAATTCTACTTGTGCTGCAGAAAAAAAAAGTGATTTTTTTGCAACATGTAGTCTTGGGGTGATCAGGACCCTGCATGGGTATCTAGGGCTTTTTTTGTTTGTTTGTTTTGTTTTAATGCCTTTGTCTTCTTAACAGAGGAAGTAGAAATTGGAAGTATCTACAGAGGAATGTCTACTTTTATGTTTGTAATATTTAGAGCATCACATGCTTCGAGTGTTTAATTATTCATTAAAATTCCAAAATGACAATATGAATGGATTGAGGCGGTATCCTGGGTCAGTGCAGAGCAAGACACTTTGCCTAAATTAGCCCTAACCCACGTGATAGTCCAACATTCCGGATGTAACAACAGTGAGTCAGGGAAGTTTGGTGACCTGCTCAGGCAATGCAGCTCATCGATGGCCTTGGAAGCAGCTTCTGAGCTGCCTTCTTCCCACCACATGATGCCCCCCAGGGGTGACCATTGAAAACTTCTACAGCAATGCTTCAGCCAGGTAGCAAACTTCCAGCTTGTGATTCAGAAAGAGGGAGTTAAACGTATTTATTCCCACTCTACTGGGGCTTTCTGGTTTTGTTTAAACAAAAAGAGAAGCATAATGAGTTTGAAGGGACTTACAGTGTAAGTTCTAGGTCTGTGTTTTAAACAACTATTTGCTTCCCAATATTCATAGTTCCAAATTCTAGTTCTAGAGAACTCCAGTTATCCAAAGACGAGGTTATTAACGAAGGATGTGGTGTGACTCAAAACTCAGCTCCCTTTATTCTTGGCAAATGTGCACCCCGGAAGCTGGAAATGCCATGAATTGACAAGTCCAAAAGCGCCCTTAAGCTGTATCGAAATCACTTTCATTTCCCCAAGCTGACGTTCATTGTTGCTGACTGGACAGGGGCCTGGGTACCCTGGATCCCTCACTTTAGGGAGTGCTTGGGGGCCGCTCTGAGCAAGGTCCTTGCCTTGCTCTCGCCATCCCTTGACTGCCCCCCTCTTTTCCTTGCCTCTATCTCTCCTGTCCTTGGTCTGACCCTTGCTTATCTCCATCTTGAAATTAAAGTACTTTCCTTATTGACAAAGGCCCCAGGTGTGACCCCATGGGCAGGAAAGCCCGTCCCCTCCACGGCAGCAGCCTGCCTTCTCAGCCCTGAAAATTGAATTTTGAAAGCACTTTGCAAGTCCTGTTTAGTTAATCCCCATAATCATGGGGAATGGAGGTCACTATTAATTTCCTTGTTTCACTCCTTGAGTGAGAAAATCCAGAAGCCAAAGGTTCAAGGGTTTCCCAGGATCACTGGGCAGTTTTCTCCCCCAGGGAGCAGAGGCTGAGGGGAAGCGAGGGCTCAGCCCTCTGCCGCTGGGCTCTGGGTCCCCCTGCCCTACCTCTCCTTGTGCTCCTGGATCCCCGGGTGTGCTGGTGCCTGCCCCTGGCGAGTGGGGAAGGGGCTGGAGGAGACTCTTTTTCCTGTCATTGCCCAGGGGACATCTTGGTCTTTGGTTAACAAACATTTGCCAAGTGTCTTCCAAGTACCAGGCCTTCGGATAAGTGCTGGAGATATAAAAGGAGAACAAACAGACATGTTCTTTCCCCACCTGTGTTCTATAAAATGCCTCTCTGAGTTTTGGCTATTTATTTTTTCATGGATTCCAGTCCTTCAGTTTGCTCTTCAGTCATGGTGGGGGCACCCAACCTTCGTTTTTTCTTAGTGTGATGCAGGAAGGAGAGAGGGGGCCCTATGTTTTCACGTATACATAGCCTCCAGGGCTGAGATGAATTTTAAGCATCAGGAGAGGATCCCTTTTGCCCCTCACCAAAATCATGTTTTTCTGACAGTTATGGGCTAAATGTTTATGTGCCCCCAGTTTTATGCATTGAATCTTAACCCCCAGAGTGATGGTATTTGGAGGTGGAGACTTTGGGTGATTAGGTCATGAGGGTGGAGCCCTCAAGAGGAGATTAGTGCCCTCATAAAAGGGACCCCAGAGAGCTCCCTTGCCCCCTGTATTACACAAGGGCAGTGAGACAGTCTTCTATCAAGCAGGAAGTGAGTTCTGAACAGACAGCGAATCTATTCATCTGGGGGCTGACTTGGACTTTCAGCCCCCAGACTGTGAGAAGTAAACGTTTTATCAGTTGGCCAGTCTGTGGTACTCTGTGACAGCAGTCCAAATGGACTAAGACAGTGACCTTTCTAACCTGGAGGACATGGCCTGTGTCCCACTGCCCATTCGCACATGCATTAGTTCCCTGCTCAGCATCACCTTCTGCCGTTTGGTTTCATCCATCCAAAGCTGAGCACCTTCTCTATGCAAGCCGACTCTGCACGGTGTTCTGCTCACCTCTGTTATTGAAAGGAAGGTCGTGCTGTGCTCAGAGCCCTGAACATGTATCTCACTGCTCACTGTCAGTCAATAAAGATGCATTGGCTGAGTGCCTCGGATGTGCAGGCACTGTCCCTGCACAGAAGGCCCAGCAGTGAATGAGACCAACTCAGTCCTGGGCACAGTCCAACACAGTGCACAGTGGAAAGTTCAGACCTCAGCACCTTGTTCAGAACAGTTTATGATCGCCCTAAGCCTTCATGTAAGAGGTCTGACTACCCTGAGACCATGCAGAAGAGGTCATGGTTAGACCTCCAGTTGACAATCTCTGCTGAGTCCAGACTTCCAGCTTTTTTTCCCAAAGACACCAGGTCTGTGAGTTGAAATTGTCTTGGACACTCTGACCAGACTGCCGACTGAATACACTAGGCAACCTTAATCAATGTCAGGTGAGTATAAGAATCACCCAGCTTGTCCCAAATCTTGACCCATAATACCATGACCTTAATTAAATAACTTATTTTAAGTCACTAAGTTTTGGAGTATTTTGTTATATAGTAATAGATAAGTCGGAGTTTCCATCATGGCTCAACAGTTAACAAACTAGTATCCATGAGGACACGGGTTCAATCCCTGGCCTTGCTCAGTGGGTTAAGGATCCGCCATTGCCGTGAGCTAAGGTGTAAGTTGCAGACACAGCTTGGATCCTGCATTGCTGGGGCTGTGGTGTAGGCCGGTGGCTATAGCTCTAATTGGACCCCTGTCTGGGAACCTCCATATGCCATGGGTGTGGCCATACAAAGACAAAAAAACAATAGGTAACTGTTATAGTCATGTTTCTGGAACTTGAGTCAGAGTTTTCAAGTTCCAAATTTAGAATTTTTTCTGTTAGACCACACTGGATAGAAGAAGGAAAAACAGGGATGCAGGATATCATTCCGCATGAGGGCAAACAAATAATTAAGACCTTGAGGTCAGAATGGAAACAGTAGGGTAGGGTAGTGGTCTAGGAGGAGATGAGGTGAGTAGAGAAAGGAGGAGAAGCTGGCAAGATGAACCAGGCAGTGTGAAGCCAGGGGATGCATGGATTTAAAGGGAGCAAGAAGATGCGAGGTGAATGAAGCAGTCAGTGGAGTCACTACAGAATCTTGAGAGGAGGATAGGAGGTGAGCTGACTCAGGGAAGTGAATCCAGCAGCAGAGCTGCAGTGGGAAGAACTGGGAGGAGGCTGCTGGGGTCCAGGTGAAAGGTGAAAGAGCCTGGCTTTGGATGTGGCTGTGGGAACAGAATGGAGAGGACGGTGAGGAAGAAAGGAAAGACTGGATATAGGGGGTGAGAGAAGGTGCAAGACCCCAGAAATACCAAGGATTTTAGGACCTGAGATTGAAAGGACATGGATCATAATGGATAATGTTATGTGTCAATTTAGCTAAGCCATGGCACCCAAACTTTGGTCAAATACTAGTTTATAGATGGCTATGAAAGTATTTTTTCTTTTTTTTTTTTTTTTTTTTTTTTTTTTTTTTTGTCTTTTGTCTTTTTGTTGTTGTTGTTGTTATTGTTGCTATTTCTTGGGCCGCTCCCGCGGCATATGGAGGTTCCCAGGCTAGGGGTCCAATCGGAGCTGTAGCCACCGGCCTACGCCAGAGCCACAGCAAGGCGGGATCCGAGCCGTGTCTGCAACCTACACCACAGCTCACGGCAACGCCGGATCGTTAACCCACTGAGCAAGGGCAGGGATCGAACCCGCAACCTCATGGTTCCTAGTCGGATTCGTTAACCACTGCGCCACAACGGGAACTCCTGAAAGTATTTTTTCAATGATATTAAATTCTCATCAGTAGACTTTGAGTAAAGCAGATTATCTCCCCTAATGTGAATGGGCCTCATTCAATTGGTTGAAGACTTTCCTTAGGAGAAAAAGACTGAGGTCCCCCCAAGAAAGAGAGAATGCTGCCAACAGATGGCCTTTGGACTCAAACTTTGACTTTTCCCTGGATCTTCAGCCTATTGGCCTATCTTGCAGATCTCGGACTTGCCAGCCTCCACAACTGCACGAGCTAACTCTTTAAAATCAATATTTCTCTCTCTCTCTTTCTCTCTCTCTCTCTCTTCATATATGTATTTTATGTATAATATGTTCACACACACACACAAACCCATCCTAGAAGTTCTGTTTCTCTGGAGAACTCTCACTAATATAGAGGAGTACAGGAAATAAATGATTTGGAACAAATTCCTACTGAAACCAAAATATAAAAATAGCAGGAAATGCAAGGAGTACTTAAAAAGAGAGAGAAAACACACAAAATTGATTCAAAGTGAACTTGAAACCATGATAGTGGTTTCTCCATCACCACGGACAAAGAAGGCTTTCATTAATGCTTTTAATTCAAAGTGAGCTGTCAGAAGTACCTATCGCTGAAGGTCCCGGCATGGTGTTAAGAGAACTTCTCAAGCAGCTCGACCTGCAAGCTGGCCTGACTCTTGGAGTTTGCTGCAGCTCCAGAAACAAAGACCCAGTAAAGTCCAGTTTATCCCAAGCATCTTTCTGGGGGGGAGGGCATTATTCCATGACTAATACAAAATATGATTCCACCTAATGTTTGTGGTGAACTTACTCATGGGTTTTCCCTGGTAATTCACCACCATAAAAATTGTGATAATTTTAGGCCTGTTTTAACATTAATTATGACTTACAAAAGCATGGCTAAAAGTTTGCAGTGTGAAATATGGCCCTTGAGCGAGCAGAAATTGCCATAAGTCAGCTTTCTCTTGAAGTCCACATGAATGGTAACTGGAAAATAGTCCATTTCTCTGGCAGGTCTAATTTGGGGTGTACATGACACAGAAGGTGCATTTTTAAAAATAACAACTTCCACTCTGTATTAAAAACTTAATAGCTTTTTCTAGTCTTTGAATTCAGTCTTTACATGCAGTTTAAAACACACTAATAACTTTAATAAGGTACATATTAGAAATCAGGGATTTTTTTTTTTTTTTTTTTTTTTTACTCCATATGCACATGAGCTCTTATAAACCATGAGATGTGTTTGAAATGCTCTGACTTCATTTTGTTGGGAAGAGTGGGGGTTAGCAATCCTCCTTAAGTGAACTTTCCCTGGGAACTGGCTCCGAGCACAGGACTGGGATGGGAGGATGGAGAAACTAGTGAGGCTGCCCTCTGGCAACTCAGAGGTGTCTGGCAGGTGGACTGCAGAGCAGATCATGAAAGGCACAAGGCCAGGGGAAGCATCGAGAAAGGACGGCATTAGCTTCTTTTTCTTTCTTTCTTTTTTTTTTTTTTTTTTTTTTTTGGTCTTTTTAGGGCCACACCCATATGGAAGTTCCCAGGCTAGGGGTCGAATTGGAGCTACAGCTGCCAGCCTAAACCATAGCCACAGCAACACAGGATTGAGCCACATCTGTGACCTACGCCACAGCTCACAGTAACACTAGATCCTTAATCCACTGAGCCAGGCCAGGGCTCAAATCCACATCCTCATAGGTACTAGTTGGGTTCATTAACCCTGAGCCACAACATGGAACTCCTAGAGTCTTTTTCTAATTAGCGAGAAATTTTTGCCTCTTGGTTAAGTCCAGATCAAGACTGCTGTTGCCACGTGTGAGCCATGTGACTCAAAGAACCTAATGATCTTTTCTGGGCCTCTGTCTCCCATTGAAAACTGAGGGCATTAATAGCATTGATGTCATCCTGTATCAGTTGTGAGGCTCCAATGTGTTATCGGATATAGGGTGTCTAGAACACAGAGGAAATGCCCCAATGCTTGGGTTGTCACTGTGACTCTGAGCACAGCCAATGCACGTTCATTGAGATCAAGGGGGACAGTTCAGAAAAGGAAAAGGATGAGGGTAGAGAATAAAAATCACCTGCATTCCCACTGCCCTACGACGTTCCTTGTTTGGTGGCCATACTTCTCATCTCGGTTGAAGAGAAACATGCCTAGAAATATATTTTATGTAAGCAGATATTAGATGCTTAGAAATAAACAGAACCTTTTCCCAAAAACTTTTACTTTTGGTTCACTTCTCTCTCTCTTCCTGGCCTCCTGCCTATCCTGCTCCTGGGATGTCGAAGCAAAAACATCGAAGTGCAACCTTCAATGTCCTTCTCGATGCTCCAGTAATTCCTGTGTCGGGGAGGAAGGAATTTTCCTCAACCCATCTAGGTTCTTCTGGCTTGTCTAAGAATTAACTTGACATGAGACAGATTAGCAGGAGAAAAATCAAACAAACATTTAATAGGGGAGAGATCCAGGAAAACTAACTCACTGAAATGGCCCAAATCCTCACTTTAAATACCATCTTTAGTTAAAGACAAAAAGAGAGTGTTGAGGGCAGTAGTTTGGAATTTCAAAGGGGAGGAAGGCAATGCATGGGGAGATGGCAAAGCCAATGGTTGGCACATAAATGTTTGCTGGATCACGCGGGGGCCACGGACATGGAATGGAGCCGAGCTTTAGGTCCTGCCTGGAGTTACTCCCAGCACATTTAGGCCACACGCTTTACAGACGTCTCTGGTGATGACTCTATTCTAAGAATAGGCTCTCTATTTTAATTATTTTCAGCAGCTAAAGGGAAGGTCACAGATTCCTCCTGAGTCTTTTGACTCTGATTGGTTTCAGCTCAAAAAAATCTTCTTGCCGAAGAGACATTGTGGGGTGGTAAATTTTGCTCCCCTACCAAGGGACTTGAAGGCTCATCCCTTTTCTAAAATGTAGTCATATTTTTTCACATTTCTCTCTGTGTGAGTGTGTGGCTTTTATTTTGATGTTCTTAATATAAATCAGAAATCCCACTAAATCAACTTGTAATAGAGCTAATGCACTGTTTTTAGTGATTGAATAGTACTCCGTGGTTCTACTATTCATTCAAGTGTTCTGCCATTGATCAGTACTGTGTATGTGCATGTGCGTGCGTGCGTGCGTGCGTGTGTGTGTGTGTGTGTGTGGCGTGTGTATGTACAAAGAATCCCATGATGGGAATACTGGAGCTTTTCTCTCTAGGGATAGTTTCCCAGGAGTGAGGTATGAGGTTGTAGAGAGTTTGGGAAGATAGAGTGAGGGCCTTGGAATATAGTCAAAGGCTTAGACACCATCCCATGAAGAAATCAGATCACCCCACTCAGCTTTTCAAACTGATGAATATTGAAATAGGCCCAGATATATCCGGTGAGTGGCAGAACTGGATGTGAAGCTAGGGCTTCTGGCTCAAAGCCCACTAATAAGTGGATAGAAGAAGTGATATTTGAACTTAGTCTTGAAGAATGACCAGAATATAGAAGGTAGAAAAGAGGGCAGAGCATCTAAGGTAGGGTAAATAGCATGGACAAAGGCCGGGTAAGTATAAAAGTGGATGGTATATGAAGGAAAGTAAGTTTTTCTTACTGCTTAACCCTAGAGTTCTAGCAGGGGGCTTAAGATGGGTGTTGCCAGCAGCTAAGACTAGATAAGTAGGAGAAGGGGCTATGTTAGGCAGTCTTGTCATTGTCTAGCAGGATATAGGAAAAAAAATCAATCTTTAACCCAATTTTACCCCCTCATGCTTTGGGGGAAGTCATTGGCAGCAGGTGGTAGTTAGTTGATTTAATTTACTGGAGAAATTGAAGCTGCAGGTCAAGGAGACCAGGTAGGATGGTGGAAGGAGAGACCTGGGGACATTTCAGGGGAGAGGCCACGGGACCTGTTGACTAAATCCCCAAGACTTTGACTGTCTTGAGCATGTGGTAGACTTTCAATCAATACTGAAAGATAGAATCTCACATGGGGAACCAGTGATGGGTGAGGAAGAGTCAAGTGTGGATACTGATGCTGAGTCATTGCCAAGTTGCTGTGCCATGGCCGGGAGCAGTCACCCAAAGAAGCAGATGCCTTTGTGGCCTTTACCCCCGCCACTTTGGAAATGTGTCCCCAAATTCTAAAGGATTACCCTGATCTCACATTTATGAAGTAAGATCTGTTACACAAGGGACTATCTTTCATAGCCCTGTGCTCTTGGCAATGAACAAACATCTCAAATTCCCGAGAAGAAAGCTGTTGTTCTATTATGAAATTAATTTTCCACTGACCCAGGTCCAGAAGGCTGTTTGAAAGATAAGTGTTGATTGATCGGCCTATGAAGACTTCCATCCAACTTTGCAAAGTACAAAATCTGTAAATCTTCAAGTAGAAATAGAGACTTTCTGGAAAAAGTATTAATACTGTACCTTGGTGTTACTGGGTGATTGCTTTTCAACACCTGGGAGAACTTTTAAATGAACAATTCCTATTTATATCTTCCCCTAAATAGCATTGGAACTCCCAGGCATCTTATAAAAGTTTGAAACAGGCCTGTGCTGCCGAGGTCATAACTTGATTAATCATACAGAAAGCACAAGCCCAGGCATATTACAATTACAGAGGGATCGTGTCTCAAATGAGCCAGGCACCTGAAATGAGTGAATGTCTAAATCCCAGGGGTGATGCTGAGAACAAAAATGCAAGGAATGAATCCAGAGGACAGTATTGAAATCGATGGCAGGAGGTGAGTTTAAGAAAGAACTGAAAAATGAGAAATGAGAATAGAATGATGAAGGCAGGACCCGGAGGACCCGTTTCCATAGCAGCAGGCAACACAGAGGAGGGGCAGGAGGGAGAAGAGAGCAGAAACACACAATCACAGGCTCTGGAGAGAGAGAAAACTGGAGGAGCCTTTGGAGGCATTGAGTGAAGTTTTCTGCCTCCCAGTCTTACAAACAAGGAAACCCAACAACCGATCCTGAATGTCAACCCAAAGCTTGCTTCTAAGACCTACTTCCTGGAGCCCCAACCCTGAAAAGCTCCTCCAGGAGAACAGCTGGACTCTTAGAAGTCCCAGGACTCTGTCTCCATCCGCCACCAATATTAAAATGAGACTAGAGGTTCTGTGGAACATGGAGGCACAAATGCCAGTTTAGGGAAGAAGGGAAGAAGTACACTTTTCAAGACAGATGCAGAAGGTTTTTGGTTTTTTATGTTTTACAAATGGGTTTAAGAAGATGTGTGGGTGTGTAGACCCTCCCATGATGGGCAAAATCACAGTTACACCTTCCAAAATGTCCACATTCTAATCCTCAAAACCCCTGGATATATTTCCTGTTATGGCAAAAGGGCCTTTGCTGATATGATTACAGTTCATTGTCTCTTTGACTTGAAGAGATTATTTTGGATTATCCAGTTGGGCTCAATCTATGCTGTGAGTCCTTTTTTCCTTTTTCCCCTCAAATGTTTGATTTGAATAGTCTTGATAGTTTTCTCATTAACCTCATGAGTTCTTAAAAGCAGAGAACCTTCCTTGCTCCAGAGAGAAGCAGCCTGAGAAAGCCTTGGATCAGCATTGCTGGTTTCAATATGTAGATTCTATTCCAGTGAGATTCTTGTGGGATTCTAACCTCCAGAACCATAAGAGAATAAATTTATCTTGCTGAAAGCCCTCAGTTTGTGATAACTGCTTACAGCAGCTGTAGAAAATGAATGCATTTACCAAGCTGGTGGAGAGAGAGGCTGCAAAATGGGAACACTGTGGAGAACAGAATGAATCAGGATTCTGCTGAGATTTCATCCTAAGATTTGTCTCAGCATCCTAAGATTGCTCTGACAAAATACCGTAGGCTAAATGGCTTAAACAATAGATATTTACTTCCCATAGTCCAGACTGTCTGGAGGGTGGAAAGTCCAGGTTCAAGGTGCCAGCAGATTCAGTTCCTGGTGAGAACCCTCATCCTGGCTAGCAGGTGGCCAGCTTCTCACTGTGTCTTTCCATGATAGAGAGAGAGAAAGTTCTGGTCCTTTCCCCTTCTAATAAGGTCATGGATCCAACATGGGGCCACCACTCTCATGACCTCATTTAACCCTAATTATCTCCCAAAGACCCCATCTATCATATGGGGTCTATATGATAGACCTCAACTATCATATCGTTGGAAGTTAGGACTTCAGCATATGAATTTGGGAGGAAGATATAGACCTTCAGTCCACAGCAAGATTTTGAAACATTGATGGGCAAAAATGAAAAAACAAAACAAAACAAAATCATCATTTAAATTTATAAGCAATTTAATTTTCCTCAGAGGTAGACATGAAATATTCACCACAACTGGGGGGATAAAATCTCCCTGAGACAAATTTCTTTTCACAGAATGGGTGTGTCTTTGACTCACTGCTTGTCCTGGGCAGGCTCACAGGCTATCATGGCTAAGGTCCTACATGAAGAACACATAGGCTGATTATCATGATGATGGGGAGACTGAGCAAAGAAACTGAACATAACTCGATGAAGTTCAACTTGGGTTGTCCTGTGGGTGGTTATGTTAATTAAAGTAAATAATATCTGCTATAGGTAATACAACCCTAAATTTCAATGACCTAGGTCAACAGAGTTTGACTTCTTACTTACATAGCAATCATGTCAACCAACCAACTGTCAATCTGGCAGTTGATATTCTATAGGATAATTAAAGAAGCCAGAATATAGGACAATTAAATATCCTATATTCTATAGGATAATTAAAGAAGCCAGAATATAGGACAATTAAATATCCTATATTCTATAGGATAATTAAAGAAGCCAGAATATAGGACAATTAAATATCCTATATTCATAGGATAATTAAAGAAGCCAGAATATAGGACAGTTAAATATCCTATAGTCTATAGGATAATTAAAGAACCCAATCACACTTTCCATCTTGTGCCTCTGCCCTTTCCTAGGGCCTTGGAGAACATTTTGTCTGGCCAGTCAATGGGCAAAGGAGGTAGAGAAGACACAACTACCCCTTAACCGCTTTGGCTCTGTAAGAATTTGTTACTCCCGCTCACATTGCACTGGTGACAATCAGCCTTGCCGTCTTACCTTGGTAGAAAGGAGGTAGGGACACATCTCTACACTAAGGAAGGGGAAACCGAAATCTTTGGGGAACAGGCAGCAGCCTCTGCCATAGTGTCCAACACAGGGTGTTTTCATGAGTCAGTGGTCTAGAAAGGGAAATGCACTGACAACGAACTATCGTGATCTAATAAAACTGTCCAACTTGGAGCAGCAGGAAAAGACAAGCATACTCTTTTCTGGATGGAGTGCATTTTTTCCATCAAGTAATGAATATCCATACTTTCAGTCACCCTGGAAAGGGCTGCTCCTGGGAGAGGAAGGGCCTCAGGCCAAAGAGGCAGAGAACATCTATCTCTGGGCTTTCCTGGTTGGGTCTGGACAAAGGTACAGATGCGATTTTGATCTCAGTGGCTTAAGACAGAGGCTGGTGTCAAGTAAACGGGTTAGGAATTAAGCAAGCTAACGTCCTTTAAGTAGCCAGGGGATTAGATATAGACTTGCGAGTTTTAAGAACGACCCTATGCAGGAGTGGCTATAACTTTCTATTGTTTTCTCCAAATGATCAGTGAAGTTTAATTTAAAGTGGTGAAATGGTAGAAGTTGTATTATGGAAATTAAAGGCAGGGCCTCTGTTATGGGTGGAATTGCACCCTCCAAGACCGATATATTGAAGTTCCAACTCCTAGTATCTTAGAATGTGACCTTTTTTGAAAATAGGGTGTTTAAAGAGATAAATAAGTTAAGATGAGGTCATTAAGGTGAAGCCAATTCAATCTGACTGGTGTCCTTATGAGAAGAAGAGATTGGGAAACAGACATGCACAGAGGAAGACTATGGAAGACCATAAGGAAGGAAGATACCAGAAGATAAGGCATCTACAAGCCAAGGAGAGAGGCCCGAGGAAACCAGCCTTGCCACACCTTGATCTCAGACTTCAAGGCTCCAGGTTTGTGAGAAATTAAATTTCTGTTGCTTAAGCTATCCAGTCTTTGGTTACTTTGTAAGCAGCAGCCTTCAGAAACTAGTACAGCCTGGTCCATACTTGGGACAGAAGGGAGACGGGGAGAGCCAGACATGCTCCCCAGGACCACCATGCTGATGTTAGCGGCACTCATTAGCAGAGGCAGGGGGCACCCAGTGAGCAGAGAAGGTGTCAAACAGCAGGAGGAGTGGCAAGATGCTAGATCAGGAGGCCAGGCAGGTGAACGCAAGGGATCTTATTTTGAACACATCTAATTTGTGGAACTTACTGGGGGACCAAGTCCTTTCATGGCCTGGTGAAGATGTAGTCTTTGTAACGTGTCATATTAGTGGATATACACGTGCCCACTTCTGGATGTTTCAAGCTGGTGGGGAGCCAAGCCTCATACAGGTAGCGAGAGAGTGAATGTGCTTGGGCCAACCCTTCCAGGAAACTGACAGTGTACTTTGAAATCCCACCTCCCCCTCTTCTCATCTGTGTATCTTTTACTTAGCCTCCATGAACTTGGCTTTCTCACAGTTCTGGGTTGGATATAATGTAATATAATTAATATAATATAATATAATATAATATATATACATAATCCTGTCATTAGACTTAAATGCAATGATATAAGCCTCTTAGTACAGGGCTTGGCATTTATTATGTGCTCAGTAAATGACAGTTACTGTCTTGAATACAGAAAAACCCTTGCTAATGAGAGGGACATGGTCCTTAAGCCGTGTTGAGCTAAATGGAGTTACGTGAAGGATGTGGGCCATTTGTATACTGGAGAGGATTTAGGCTCGCTCTTTGATCAAATCTGGCCCCAACTGGACACCTAAAGGATGAAAATGACTTTAGGAAGGGAGCAGGATGGCTGAGCCATACAGAGATCCACGGCTCTCTCTGTCTGGAATATGAATTCTGCTACAGGTGCAAATTCAGGCACCCTCACCCAGCACTGCCCTGGATTCTGCTCCTCGTGGCTGTCATCATTTCTGAAGGAAGCTCTGTGCATCTGAGCGTAAGTGTGTTAGCCAATCCCAGAAAAGGGTTCTTGGAGGCAGGTCACAGAAGAGAGCTGCTCAGTGGGGTTAGCCGTCTATACTGCTTTTGCTGTGTCTGGATACATAGTGATCTGCAGGGACCTGAGGTGGATTTGGGGAAGGGGGTATTGGGTCTTTGAGTTCAGAACAGTTATTCAGCACATATTACATTTCTTGGTTGGCTCCTGTCATCTCCTCCCGTTATTTCAACCCACAAAGCCTTTCAGTGTTGTTGTTTTACTCTTTAGCCTGATGGTGTTCAGGAAACTTTCAAAACATTTGGACCAGAATCACTGACATGCATGCTGAGCGGGTCTGTGCCTGATTACAGATGGGCAGCCACACCTTGAAGATACCACTGGGATCACAGCACTAAGGAAATCAGACTCCTAAAGACCTGGAGTCAAGCGGCAAGGTCAGTGGCTGTCAACAGCCTCAGTCCTGAGTGAGCATGGTTCAGAGTGAGGCAGCTCTGGGGAGTCTTAGCTGGCCCTGTCCGGGATGGGGGAGGAGGAGGGAGGGGAAACAGGCAGGAGGCCAGGCCAGTGGGAGGCCAGCACTGGAGCTATGGTGCCAAGTCATCCACCTTGTTATCCTGGCCACTGACCCTGAGTCCACTGTCTCAACCACCATCCTGTTCCCAGAGTCCTTGACTTGGTCAACCGCCCTGACTCCTGAGGACTGGGGCTCTCCGTCATTCTTTCTCAAGCTATGCTCCTGAATTTTCTCCCAGGATGGTGGGAGGGCAAGGGGGATAAAATTAGTCCAGCAGGATTAAACTGGTTACGGAGTTGAGGACGACAAGTGGCCACACTGTAGACAGATTATAAATGTCCTATCTCATCAACTCTGAGAGTGGCCATCACTTTCATCCTCATTCTATAAATAGGTAAACTGAGGCTGTGTGAATCTAAGGGAGCTACCTAAAATCACACAGCCCATAAATGATGGAGATTCAGATTCAGGTCTCTTTGGGTCCAAAGCTTTTTTGTTTCTTATACCAGAGTGGTCCTTCATTCAGAACAGGGAAAGCATGAGAACTCTGAAAGGAAGTATTGCAGGAAAATTAACATGAGTGAGTGTGTGTGTGTGTGTGTGTTTAGGGACAGAAAGCAGAAAATAGGAGATGAAGCTGGAAAGATAAATAAGGATGAATCTGAGGAGGATTTTTCATGTCAGTGAAAGAGTTTGAATTTCATCCCCAAAGAGATGCCTGCATAGGAGGAGGTGCTAAAGCCTTGGGAGGAGGGGGGAACTTCTGTTTCAGGATGAGCCTGCCATCGAGCTTCTCAGGGGTGAACTGGAGGTGGCGGGGCGGGGGGGAGGCAGTGCGTCTCCGTGGCGGGAGTCCGCAGAGGTCCTTAGGGCTGCCTGTTATCTAACCGCACACTTCATCAGCCAATATCCTCTCTCCAGGTGCTAGTTTCCACTCGTCATCTGGATTGTCAATTCCTTGACAGCAGAAACTGCCTCATGCTTTTTCAAATCCCCTACAAAACCCAGGATGACGCTGAGCACACAGCGGGAGCCCAATGAACACTTGTTGTCAAAATAATGCATGTGTTAATTTTTCGTCCCTTCTGAGCAAATCGTGAGTGGTTGCCATACATCTCCATGTTGCATATGAATCCTGGGAGAAAGAAGGTGATAAATCATCTTACAAGGAAAATTTTCCTTCTGTGCACACACACTTGTGAACCCTTTAGCACATGTACCCTAAGTGGGCCTAGAAATTTCACAGTCCTCAAAAGAAGAAATACTAGAGCAGTTTGGCTGACCAGTCTTACTTGGCTTTGATTTGTTTTTATTTCATTGTTTTATTTTTTCTGTCTAATGCTATATGACGATCTTCAAGGAAATACCATTAAAAACACAGTGAGAGCTTAGCTCCTTATCCCAACTCTGCTGCTTTTGGTAGAATTTTATGTCAAAACACACCACTGAATTATTGCATAAGTGCCAGATTCCAGAATCTGCTCACGATCTCTATATTTTAAACACTGAGATCCAGCCGACTGGGGACTTTGTTATCTCAAACACACTTAGAAAGGAAATGTTGAGTTTGTCTTATTTATGAGTATAATTCAACTTAGTTATATCCCAAGTCATCCTGTCAAAGTGTTGAGGGCTAAGGGCAAAACCGCATGCAAGGAACTGGTAACTTAAATATGAAATTTAAAAATCTGAACCAGGGAATGTGGAAATTAAAACAGGAAGTCAAATCCAGAAGAAAAATTGAAGGCAAATATCTGGACCTCTGATTGCAAAACAGCAGCCCCCGGGACAAGTCCAACTGAAATTACATTTTGTTTGTCCCTCCTAGTGTTTTACAAAAGTTTTTAGGCCTGTTTCAACAAACCAGTGGGAGGAGAGACTATCCCAGAACAAAGGGGATTTGAGGGCTAGAACTACAGAATGCAATATGTAGACTTTGTTTAGTCCAACTACGAAACCAACATTGGCTTGGACTTGGAAAGTTTGACTATGCCTTAAGTATTGGAGGATATTAAAGAATTATTGCACACTTTGGTAGATGTGAGAGTGGTACACCTCCCAGTAAAACCACAAGATATCTGAGATTTACTTTAAAATATGCAAAACGAACATTAAAATTCGAAGTGGCATAGGTAAGTACAATAGGCAACATGTTGATAATTTTTGCATCTAAGTGTTGGGTGTATGAAGGTTTAATATATATCTCTAGTTTGGTATATGTTTGAAAATTTCCATAATATTTTTAAAAGTATAGCCCATGACCATCTTGAAGTGGGTTATGTA
This sequence comes from Sus scrofa, assembly GCF_054392235.1. NCBI lineage: Eukaryota > Metazoa > Chordata > Mammalia > Artiodactyla > Suidae > Sus > Sus scrofa. The sequence goes on along the minus strand of NC_139396.1, from coordinate 150,665,124 downwards.
CTTTGTAGTTTGACCTGTCTTCACCCAGCACCCATCTTACCCCTGGTACCAGAGACTCGGACTCTTCATCCAGTTGCCTCCACTTTGTCCCTTATTAAACTAATTAAGATGCCTAAAATCAGATAGAAAAGGGACATGTGGTCAGTTGTTGAAGAGGAATAAATATCGCAGTTCCTTAACTGGGAGGAATTTAACTAGTACTTAACAATAAAAGGAAATTCTTCCAAGGAGCATCATGAGTAATGCAGGCAGGGTCCTGTCCAGCAGTATTGCTCCACCGGCTCATAAGGTCCAGTCCCCCACCCCCATCTCTGGGGACCAGTGGGCTGCAGTCTGGGGACTAGCTCCCCTCTGTAAGCCACTCTTGCAGCATCACTCCTCTACGCCAGCACCCTCATCAAGGATCAGTAGGAACTGACAAAAACACATTTCAAAAAAGCATTTCTGGAGTTCCCATTGTGGCTCAGCAGAAACGAATCTGACTAGCATCCATGAGGACACAGGTTCAATCCCTGGCCTTGCTCAGCAGCTTAAGGATCCATCTGGCATTGCTGTGAGCTATGGTGTACTTTGCAGATGTGGCTCGGATCTGCCGTTGCTGTGGTGTTGGCCAGTGGCTAGAGCTCTGATTGGACCCCTAGCCTGGGAACCTCCATAGGCTGCAAGGGCAGCCCTGAAAAGACAAAAAAAGAAAAGAGAAGCATTTCTGCATGGCCCCAAAGCCGTAGGGTATGGGTCTGCAGCTTTTTGATGGACTGGCTGGATCTAAAGACAAAATGTGACATGCTGGAGACTTGAGAAGACTGAACCTAGCATACCTTCTTCAAACAACCCTTCGAAGGCATCGCTCATTGTCATGGAGTGAATAGTAGCCCTCCCAAAGATATGGTCACTCCTGACCCTGATTCCTGTGAATGTGATGTTATTTGCAAACAGGGTCTTTGCAGATGTAAATCACAGGAGAATGACCTCAGGCTCGCTTAGAGTGGTCCCTGACCAATGGCTGGTGTCCTTATAAGAAGAGGGCAATTTGGATGCAGAGACACTCAAGAATGTCACGTGACGTTGGAGGTCGTGATGAGGGGAAGGCATCTTATAGACCAAAGACACCCAACATCCCCCAGGAACTAGGAAAGAGGCATGGAACAGACTCACCCTCAGCACTTCCAGAAGGAACCCACCCTGTGGACACTGTTCAGACTTCTAGCCTCCAGACCTTCCAGAGAATAAATTTCTGCTGTTTGAAGCCACCCAGTTTATGTAATTTTTTATGGCAATCCTAGGAAAGGAATAGACTTCTCTCACTCAGGCTCGTGGTAAGATTGGATCATAAACAATCCTTTTCTGAGCGAGTTCCTAGCAGACAGATGTTCTGTGCACTTGCTGGCAGTTTGCCCACTGCTGTGAGAGAGGGAGCAGGGGTGGAGGAGCCGGTTGGGGAATGAAGTTTCCCCACTCCACTGCCTTAGTGGACGATCTGTCTGCATGTAGCTCAATACAAGGATTGTTTTGGGACTAGACTGTTAACGGTCCACTTTTATTTATTTATTTATGTATTAGGGCCACACCTGCAGCATATGAAAATTCCCAGGCTAGGGGTTGAACTGGAGCTGCAGCTGCCAGACTACCCCACGGCCACAGCAATGCTGGATCCGAGCTGCATCTGTGACCTGCACTGCAGCTTGAGGCAATGCTGGATCCTTGACCCACCAAGAGAGGCCAGGGATCGAACCCACATCCTCATAGACGCTATGTTGAGTTCTTAACTTGCTGAGCCCCATTGGGAACTCCAGGGTCCACTTTAGAATGGGAAAGTTAAGGTCTGTAGAAGCCTCTTCGGTCAATGATTCATAAACCTTATTGTGCCTAGAAATGGTGTTTAAAATTCAGATTCCCGAGGCTCTCTCTAGAGACTGATTCAGCGCCCAAGACTCTGTGACATTCCAAAAGTTCCAGACCAGACAATGGTGCTGAAGGTGGCTGGAGGCACGGTGCTTTGGACCCTGTGAATCGTTGAACTAGAAATATTTTTTCCTGGACAGATGGGCTATCATCCCCCTTTAAAGAGACATCTCTCTATTTTGCACATTTTCTCGTGGACAGGTTGAGAGTAATAGAATGTATAAAAGGAAAATGACACTCATTTCATTCCATGAGGAAAGGTGGGGCTTTTGGAGTTTTATTTTTTTCAAGTAAAAATTCCTTAATAACTCTAAAAATGTTGAATGGCAGGAGAAAAGGATAGAAGCAGGCATCAAAGGGTTGTGGGGGTTTTTTTCTTCTTCTTTTTTTAATCTGTCACTTAGCAACAACATATGTATGGCTGACAGTTGGACTAATCTTTGAGTTGGCAACACTGAATTGTTAGGAAGTTTAAAGTTGTGTTTTATCATTGTTAGCGGTGTTTTAGCAAATCGTGTAAGGTACAATATGTGCATTCTGCTGTTTTGGAAGAAAGACGTTTTAAGTCAGAAATATTTGACTGTAAACATATTTTGCACCTAACCCGATTTTCCTTCTACATAGAAGAAAAACCAAAGCTTACCTAAACACAGTAAGAAACCTGGTTAATCACCACTATAGGATTAGGGGGGAAAGAGTCTTCAAAATAGTTTATGAAAGTTTTAATTACACACACAATCATAAAATGTTCAGTAATTGCTGCATATTGATTTTGTGGGGTTTTTTTCTGGAAATGCTAAAACTATTTCAATATACACAGAATCAATAAACATAATTAAAATATGAGCTCATCAAAACAGTAATTAAATGTACTTAACAGCTTTTGTGGCTTTTCCCCATATGGTTACTGTGGGAGTGTGAATCTGGCGAGCTAGATAAATGTAACAAAATAAAGTGAAAGCCTCGGCAAAGATTACTGTCGTATCATAATACAATAAAACCCGGCTCTGCAGCAAGTCGCACTAAATCAAAAAGTTGACAAAAGGGGGGTGTATGCAATTATTATACATTTTGGGGCTGTTTTCTATTTATATGAGATTAACACTATCATGGTCCACATTCAGAGGGAACAGTGAAATCCTCCAACATGAAAAGAACCGGGGGAGAGCGCCCTGAATTCTTCATGTGATGATTCCCCGTTTAGGATATTGCTGGGAAAGAGTTTGATCTCCTTCCCACCGCCCCTCCCCTTCACTCCACCCCCCAGACTCTAGGCTGGTCTGCCTCGCAGGGACCGAGTCACATGACTCCGGAGCCCCAGGGTTCTTGGACGCAGGGCTTGTGAAGATGGTTTTCATCCTGGCTGCCATCCATTTCCATGGCAAGGGGAAAGAAAGGTTATTGAAGTTAGACCCTTGCCTTCCAGGAGTGCCCAGCCCGGGAGTCTGGAAGTGATGCTGAATCACGAGGCAAGGACCAGAGCTCTGTTGGAGGTGGGTTTCCTCCAGAAGCCGACCCTGAGACAGAGATGTGACTGCAAGGAGTTTAGGAGAGAGGCCGTCCTGGGGAGCATGGCCAGGGAAGGGGAAGGGCCACAGAGGGAGAGGAAGCTGGTGAAGGTGCATCTCTAATAAGCCGGCTTGCTCGGGGGCAGCCAGCTCTCCACCTCACTGGGAAGAGTGAAAGCTGATTTCGACTCTCTCTGAGTTGTCCCACCTGAGTTGCGGGATTTATCCTCTAACCCCCTCATCTGGATTTGCATGAAGTCTATTTTCTGAAACATTAACCCCTTGGTCCTCTGGCCTGGGGAACACCCCACCGCCCCCTGCCTCCCCCAGAAGTATATCTCCAAAGAGATAGAGTCTTTAGTACATGCAGTCAAGGGTCATTGGTAAGGGCAAAATGGTGAGGGCTGGGATCGCAGATGGGAAATCCAGGCCTCCTACCATCCAACCTACAATAGGCTGAACCCTCCGCAAGTTGTCCGCACCTTATTCCCTGGAATCTGTGATTGTCGTCTATGGCAAAAACATTGCAGATGTGATTACATCAAGGCTTTTGAAATGGAGGTATTCTTCCAGATTATCTAAGAGAGACCCAAATACAATTCCAAGTGTCCTTACAAAGAAGGCAGGGGGAGATTTCAGACAGAAGAGCAAAGGGCATCATGTCCTCGGAGGCAGAGCTTGGAAGAATGTGGTCACAAGCCAAGGAGCTCTGGCAGCCAGACGCAGGAGGAGGCAAAGAATGGACTCCTACCCTGAGCCTCTGAAGGGAGTGTTGAGACAGCCTGGGACCTGGGACCCGGGACCTTTACTGGCATGCTTGTACCTGGACAAACATCTCCTCCAGCATCAAAATGCGAAGAAACTACAAGGGGGCTAAAAATAACTGCACACATACACAGTTGGGGCAAACTATATGCAGTAAGACACAAAAAAGGCAAAAACCAACTCCACTTCTGAGATGCTTAGAGCAAGAGCAGGGTTTGCGTGATCCCAGCACACAGCACCGCAAAGGGGGTGGGAAGACCAGCTAAGCCACCCCTCCAGCCAGACCCACTGATCCGTCCTCATCTGTACCCCATTTAAGGGACCAGCTTGTGCCCCCCCAGGGGAGCAAGCAAGAGCACCTGTTACTTGTTTTCATTCCCTTGCTCTGCAGCATGAGCCCTGATAAAGCCTTGTCAGGATTTCTCATCTGGCCTTTTATCAATTTCTATTGATTAAGAGTCTAAGGACCCAGGTGGGTAACCATGTGACCTTGCTGACCCTTGGATTTTGGCCCAGTGATACTGATTTCAGACTGCTGGCCTCCAGAACCAAGAGAGAGAATAAACTGATGCTGTTTTAAATTTCTGCAAGTTTATGGTTGTTACAGAGCCACAGAAAATGCATAGAGGGCCCTAGGAGGAAAAGATTCCCTCCAGGAGGAATATGCTTTGGTAGATGGAAAAGAAACAGAGCCAGGGAGAATGTGGGGTAACCTCATCGGAAATTGAAATCCACCACCCCAGCTTCCTGTTTTCTCCCTCTGCCATTTCCCTATGCTCTGCAAAATCTCTTGCAGAATTTTCTTTTTTTTTCCCAGCAGGTTCATCTACACTTGATGGTTGCCCAGCTCCTAGCTGAAATGTCCAAAACACAGCCATTCTTCTGCGTTTTCCTGTTATCTCATCTGTGGAAGGTGGTCTTTTGGTCTTTTTCCAGATTCTCTGGCAGCTTCCTGGTGGCACATTCAGAAGTGTCCTTTACATGCTCCTTACAACCCTGGGCTCACCTGTTGTAGAATTACACCCAAGTCCAATTAGTATGATCTCTCTTTTTTTTTTTATTTTTTATTTTTTTGCTTTTTAGGCCCACACCTATGGCATATGGAAGTTCCTGGGATAGGGAGCAAATCAGAGCTGCAGCTGCAGGCCTATACCACAGCCACAGCAACGCCTGATCCAAACCACATCTGGCACATATGCTGCAGCTTGTGGCAACGGTGCATCCCTTACCTACTGAGTGAGGCCAGGGATCGAGCCCACATCCTTATGGATCCTAGCTGGGTTCATAACCCACTGAGCCACACCAGGAACTCCCAATTAGTATGAATCTCTTGACTTTGAAACCATCCGTGACATTTCTCCCGACTGTACAGAGAAAATATACTATGTTGCCTCCGAAGAGGTCATACTTAGACTTTAGATAGTTCTTCTGAAAGTGGAAGAACCATCGCCTCTGAAAATTAGAGAAGACGAAGGAAGAAAAAGCCGGGAAGAAAATAAACTCTAAAACTTGATTACTTTGGACTTGGGACACAGATGGGAGTTCCTCCTGTGCCAAAAAATCCATTGAACAGCACCAGCTGTGGGGTAAAGAAAATTTGAAGGAATCACACATTGCAGTTCACGGGAGGAGCTGCATTAAGGAGGGAGGAAAAAGTTTTGCAGATCAGTTGATTTCTCAGTGAATCATGTGGCCAGATGAAAAGCCCACGACTACATCTGCAGGCGTTATTGTACTAGTATTAATATTCATGCGGAGACTATCAAGAAAGCTGTTTCCTCTGCATTCTTAGCAGCATGGTAGGTCTGGAGGAAAATCATTTCTTTTGTGTTAAGGAGTTTGTGCTGCATTACTCTCAAGCTTTAGAAGGATTAATTTTAAAAGCGCACAGGGAGTGAAAATATTAGGCCTTATGCAAGGGTAATATTCCAAATATTATACAATCGAAACTACCAATCAGAGCAGATGCTGTGCCAGATGTTAACCTTTTCCTTGCAGGATCACGAGGAGGTCTAGGGATTTCTGGGGGATGCTGGGGTGATGGGAGGTGCTGGAGGGTTTTGAGGACTCAGAGGAGTGGCAATTTATAGCCTGGCTAGATCCATGTGTGCCAACTAAATATGGGCCCTCACCATATGATATGTAAAAATGCTAAGCTCTTTTCTTACCTCTTCTTAACAAGGGAAGTACAAACACACACTGGAGAGTCATTAATCAAATGCATGTTCTTTTAGCCTACTTTGCGCCAGGCAGCGCCATCGCGCTGGGTGCTAGACACACAAAGATGTCGCCAGTGAACAGCTAGTGGGAAAGTGTGACGATCTCTTTGCAACGTCCAAGTGCTTGTCCTATTCGGAATCTGAGTAGTTGCAAGTGATAAAAACCCAGTGCCAGCCGCCTTAAGTAAAATAGAAAAGGGGAAGGGGACTTGTTGGCTCAAACGACAGACATGTCCAGGGATAGATACTGTTTGGCTCAGGGGATCTTGTGTGTGTGTGTGTGTGTGTGTGTGTGTGTGTGTGTGTGTGTGTTTTCCCCCTTTACCTCTTTTGGCTGACGCACTATTTGGGTTCCCTTGAAGGAGATTCAGAGATAAGGATTGAGGTTCAAGTAGTTTATCTGGAAGGAGACCCTGGAAGGGGAAGTAAGGGAGTGGGGATGAGACAGAGAAAGATGGAGAGCCCATGGGTACTGCAGTCGAAAGCTGACTACCTACTGCTGGGAACAGCCGCATAGAATTCAGAATGTCTACAGAATTTTCCACAGTTGAGGCAGGGGGAGGCTAGGACCCTCATCCACTGATGTCTATCTCCCATTGGTTGAGGGCTTCTCCCAGGGGTATTAGAACCCCCATACTGCTGGAGTGTGCCTGCCTGTCCCTAGGTGGCCTTCTAGGGCACACTTGACTCGGGCCCCTGCAACAGAGTGGGAGGGTCCACTACAGTGGTGCTAGAAACTGGTGGGCCAAGGAGATGTGGCACCAAGTGGCACACATCCCACTAAGCTGAGCTTACCTTGGGGTTGGCGTCAGTCTTTGAGTCCACATGGCAGTGCGAGGCTCCTGTCACATGGTGACCCAGTGGGAACCAGAGGTCTGGTGTCAGTGGGAAGGTGGGCCAAGCCAGGCCCCCTCTCATTGGTGTTCGCAAGGCTCGTTAGAGTAAGAATCTAAATTCTGAACTCCTATGTGATAATTTCAGAATGTCACCTAGATTTTACTTTTTATTTTTTAATCTTTTTAGCACTACGCCTGTAGCATATGAAAGTTTCTGGGATAGGGGTCAAATCGGAGCCATAGCTGCTGGCCTATGCCACAGCCACAGCAATGCCAGATTCCAGCCACCTCTGCGATCTATGCTGCAGCTTGCAGCCAAACACTGGATCCTTAACCCAATGAGCAAGGGCAGGGATTGAACCTGCATCCTCACAGATACTGTGTAGGGTTCATAACCTGCTGAACCACAAAGGGAATTCCCAGATTTTACTTTTTTTTTCCATCTTTTTAGGGCTGCACCCACGATGTATGGAAGTTCTCAGGCTAGGGGTCCAGTCAGAGCTGTAGCCACTGGCCTAAGCCTCAGCCACAGCAATGTGAGAACCAAGCCACATCTGTGACCTACACCAGAGCTCACAGCAATGCCAGATCCTTAACCCACTGAGTGAGGCCAGGGATTGAACCTGTGTCCTCATGGACAGTAGTCAGATTTGTTTCCACTGAGCCACCAAGGGAAGTCCCCCAGATTTTACATTTAGAGTCACCCCCCAAAACCAAGTTCTGGACTGGTTCTGCTCGTTTCATTTTATTTTATTTTATTTTTACTCTATTTTAAATATGGGCCACATGCCATCCACCTTTTCTACTTGCCCACTGTGTACCTTGAAAGCACCCATAAACTCCCTCACACTGGAGTAGAGCCAAATCTGGGGCTCAAGGAATAGTGATTGGGGTTTCTTTCTGTAATTAGGTAACGATAAACCAACTTGGCTCTAAAACTCCAAAGTCAAGCTCTCAGTAGCCCCTTCAAACATCCATGCGGCGCTACCTTTGGGTTCCCACAATATTGTATCAGAAGGTTTAAATGTCACGTCAGGCTGGAACATTTGTTACATATCAGAAAAGAATGAAGTGAAAATTGCTGGGTTCGCCTCTCAGCGAAGCTTCATTTGTTAGCTGGGTTTACCTGCCTGGCTCTAAGGCATAACCCGACTCTTCCAGCCTGGCCTAATTTTCACGTCAACCTTATTGGCCATGAAGGTCCCTGTGAGGCCTCGGCCACTTCCCCTGGGCATCATCTTAACCACTCAGCACTGCAATTCTAGTAACCTTTAGGTCCCTGGTCCAGGAATCCGGGAGGCTGTTTTTCCCCAGCGTTTCTGGTGACGTCAACCCACACACATGGCGTCAATCATGCTGGTCAGTATTTCTTTCTTTTTCTTCCTAAGTTTTTGTTTGGGGAGGGGAAGAGGGTTTTGGTCACACTTCAGGGAGGAGGGTTGCTTTGGGGCAGCATGAGCTTGGCAATTGTCTCAGCTCCTCACTGTCTTAGGTCTCTGCTGACAAACCCTTCTGATAGTCTTCAGGCCTTTCAGGTCAAAATGGTTGCCTTCTGCCTCTTACCTTTGCAGGCCTGATTGTGTTTGAAAAATAGATTTTCCAGATGGACGGCAGGTCACAGAGCCTCCTTGGCGGTGTCAGGGACACTTAAGCTGTGTTTTACCCGCTGCCAAGAACCAATAACAGAGTGTAGGATTTTTTTTTTTTTTTTTCCTCCTGTGGGAGAAGGTGGTAAGGCTCTAAGTGCTGTGACGGATTCGGCATTAGGGCATTCCTGAGGCCACGTGTGGAAGGACACTCTGCTTTCATTCCACAGTCATGCAAGGTGGAGGGTACTTTCTCAAAAAACTCTTGAATTAATCTCTTGGTACCAATACCTTTTCAAATTTGTTTCTGGACGTTTATTAACTTTTACTTCAAACGTAATGGTCTAAGGGCTATGAAAACCCAGAGAGAAACTTGAGTGAACACCTACTATATCTTGAAGTGGTTATAATTTATATCCTGTGAGGAATGGCTTGCTGAAAGTGCATATTCATTTCCATTGCTAGGTTGGCTTTTTGGCTGATCTAATTCTTTATCACCATTTAGCTTATGAAACACCTATTGGTGCAGTCTGAGGTGACCTTTTGCATTCCTACTGACAGTTGATAGATAGATAGGCATAAATTAGGATATAGAGGTTTCCTTTTTGAAAAATCGGTGGCTTTTAACCCTTCTGAGGATTAAGAAAGCAATTAAAATACATGATTGTTATTTAAAACTTTGTTCCAAGTCCTAGCTTGATGTTTATGGATGTTTTAGATAGTACTTTAATACAATGTACTATTGGTTAGTGCTTTTTCCTACTGTTATGGAGTGTTATCTGCTAGGAAATAAAGCAGTCAACAACTATTTTATCCTCATGCGCTGATGGGTCTAAGGCTGATGTCACAAAGAGAAATTACTGATGACCATTTATAGGTCATTCATTTATTTAAGTGGTTCATACCATATGCTCTGAAGTTGAACCACCTGGTTTTGCATCCTGATGGCTGTACTTACTGTGTATGTAATTTGGAGCAAGTTACTTCTCCTCTCTATCCTTCCTTGCCCCATAGTGTTGTTGTGAGAGCTCAATAGAGGTCCTCCCTTTTATGTATTGAGAGCTGACAAATAGCCAGTGGTAAGTAAGTTTTAGTTCTTATTATTTAAAAATTATTTTGGTGTCATTATTATTACTGTGTGCCACATGCTGTTGGAGGCGCTAGGGATACAATGGTAAGAAAGACACAAACGTATTAACTAAAAAAATTTATTTTAAGCCCCTAATTGAGGTCCTAGACTCGGGGAACACAGCATTGAGTCAAAAAGAACCCCCATTCCTCCCTGCAATCTCACAAAGTAGACAACGAATAAACAAATTGGCAAAAACATGAGTGGAAAAGTTGAGAAGGATGAAGTAGGTAGCAGGATAGAGGGTGATGCATGTAGAGACCTCCCTTCTCTGATGTGGTAATGTTTGAGCAGAAGTGAGTGGGGGACCCACTATGGGAATATCTGGGGGAAGTTTTCTAGGTAGGGGACAGGACAAGCAAAGTACAAAGTGCTAAACACTGAACAGACCATGGCGCTGGGAGCACAGTGATAAAGGGGAGATATCAGGAGAGGAGGGTAAGGAGGGCATGGGGGTTGAACTGAGCAGAACTTGTACTTGACTATAAAGACTTAGGTACTGACTCTGAGTGTGGTGGGAGCCACCAGGCAGAGGGGCGGAGCTGTCAGGCAGAGAAATGACATGAGCTAATTCGTACCTTTAAAGGTCCCTCTGGATACTCTGAGGAGAAATAGGGTCAAGAGTCAAAGCAGGGAGAGCAACAAGGATGTGGGTGCAATGATCCAGGTGAGAGTTTGTGATGGCTTGGACTCAGATGAAGGCCGGGTTAATGAGCAGAAGCATCTTCCCACAGGATTTACTTAGCAGATCTGATAGATTTCTGATATTGGAGGTGAAGTTCACATTCCACTAGAAGGTGTGGTCAATGTCAACGTCTTGCTTCTGAGAGGTCAAGAAAGATGAGAACAGAAAAGCATTGGACTTGGAAAAATGGTGGCCATTGGTCATCTTAAATGCCAGAAATTAGAGAAGATGAAGAAAGGGAATGGGGATCAAAATTTAGATCATTCCTTGGAGGAGCTTAGCTGTAAAAAGGAGAAATAATATGAAGAAATAATATTGAGGAAGAAATCTATGAAATTTCACACAAGCTGGTGAGAGGGTAAAGAGATATAACTTGTAATGCAGAAGAGATCAGAGCTGCCCATCTCGGAAAACCATGGATAGTTGATCCAACGTTTAATGAAGGGGTCAGGTATTCCCATGCACATCTTCAGGCTAAGAATGTGAGTTGAAACTCCAGACAGTGCTTATGAATTTAAGGACATCTGGGATATGGATAGTCCTAAAGAGAACAGGGTTCCTATGGGATGGGCCCCAGATAGAAAGATGGAGATGAATTATTCTAAATATATAGGACAGAGGTATATGGTACAGCACTCACATTATTTCTGTATTGCTGATGATTTTAAGACAGAAAAATAAGGAGATGTTATCAACTATTACAAGAGCAAAACTCGTCTACACTGACAGTGTAAATGACAATTTTTACCCTCTTTGTGTGATTTTACATTCTTATTTAATCATCAACCCTATACAGAGCTCCCTCCACCTACAACGGGGTTATTTCCCACTCAACCCATCTTAAATTGAAAATATTGTAAGTCGAAAGTGCATTTAATACACCTAACCTACCAAACATCACAGCTTAGCCCAGCCTACCTTCAATGTGCTCACAACCTTTACATTATCCTACAGTTGGGTACAGTCATCTAACCTATTTCATAATAAAGTGTTAAACATTTCATGTAATTTATTGAATATGGTACTGAGTGGGAAAAGCAGAATGGTTGTCTGGGTATAGAATGGTTCCAAGTGTATCAGGTGTTATTCCAAGTGATCACACAGATGACTAGGAGCTATGACTTAATGCTGCCACCCGGTATCATGAGAGAGCATCATACTGCATGGCACTAGCCTAGAAAAAGGAAAAAAAAATCAAAATTTGAAGTATTGTTTCTACTGACTGTGTCTAGCTTTAGCACCAGGATAACGTCAAAAAAAATAGTTAAGTTGAACAATTGTAAGCTGGGGACCGTCTGTACCATTAATGAAGGCCACTGTGGTAGAGTGTTACAGCAGTGCAGTTAAAGTCAGAACACAGATCTCCGTTTTCTCATCTGTACCATGGACGTACTATTACTAGCTTACAGAGTGGGGCCAACTAGAAAAGGACCAAATGACCTATTTGTCACTCATTGGTACCTTCTGTTGAAGGAACCATGAGAGGGTATTATAGCTATCCAGCATAAGAAGTGGAGAGAATAGCATCTTAAGAAAAAATCTGATGCTAGCCTCCTCCTGTCCACGTAAGGCAGCAAGACTTGTATGAGTCCACCAGTTTTATTTTCAGCTGTAGGAACTTTCATTGCCTTCCTCATTTTCATCAACTTGTTGGGCAAGGAGACAAGGTAAAGGGTCCCGCTTTCCTCAGTGAAACTTCCCAACTGATGTTCACGGCATTCCGTGTTCTTGCAGGTAGTGCTACCTTCTCTTAAGCCCCTACACTTCTGTTCCCACCAGTTGTGATGACCAAGAGTCAGCTGTGTGTGTTCCTAAACCTAGTTATGCTAGTTGTGCGGACAACTGCTTATGCAAATATTATAGGCTGATTATTTACATAACTGTTATGTAAAGGGATGAAAGATTTGATGCTGGCAAGTTGCTGCCATAAATTGCTATCAAATAAGGTATATGTAAAACATACATAAAAGCCTGGGGGAAGAACAATCATGTTAAAAATTGCTTTGTAAGTGCCTTCAAGGTCTCATTCTGCCTTAAAGAAACCAAAACTGGAGCTTCTGGATGATCCATTATGGGTGCTTTTGCAAGAAGGACGACTTGGAACGCTGATCAGCAGAGCGCCGTCACAAGAAAGGGCCTTGGCACAACATCAAAAGAGTGGCAAGTGAATGAGCATCCATATGTTTCAGGTTAAAATTAAATCTTTAAGGTATGTATATATCACATTTTATGATTCACTGCTTTAATTAACTTTTCCAGTTGACTTGCCAACTTCCAGTTCCAACTTCATTGGATAACGGTAAAATTGTAATGTTATTTTTCAGTTATTATGAATGCATACGCGTGGTTTAAACCATTGTAAAAACTGAAAATGTATCAAGGAGAAAATAAAATTTACTTATCCAAAATAAGACACTAGTTATCATTTATGTAGTTCTTTCTAGTCATTTTTCATAAATATATTTTTCAAAATGTAGTTATTAATTACTATTATATTTATTTTTTGTCTTCTACTTTCTTTCATGAAATATTTTACCATAAATACTTCCTATGTTAATGTTCACCTAGAACAGGATTTTACTTGTTTCTTTAAAAGTGTTGGAGTATTAATATCATTTGTAATAAAAATGACATTCATCTGCTGTGAACTTCAAACAATAAAAATAGCATAAAAAACAAAAGCAAAAACTTACCATGAGGTCAATGACCTAGAAACAGCCAGCGTGAAATTTTTTCTAAACCTTATCCTAACTTCATTTTTTATAAAGATGTAGATAAAGGGACATATGGAGAGCATGCATAACATTTTTAAAGAAACATTTCATTTCGCGATAATTTAGATTTACTGAAAAGTCGCAAAGACAGAACACCTTCACCCAAAGTCTTCTGCTATTAACATTTTATGTTACTATGATAGGTTTGTCGCATCTAAGAAATCAACACTGGTACATCACTATTATCTAAACTCCAGACTTCATATGGATTTTACCGTTTTTTCCGCTATTGTGTTTTTTACATTCCACAGTCCAATGCAGGGTACCATATTGGATTTGGCATACTGTAGACAAATGCTTCTTATTTTTAACAGAAAAAAAGAAACTAAATAAACATAAAGAAATCTTAAACTACAGATTAATGTTTCTCTACCAGGGAGTTGTTTCCTAAAAGATCACTCTAAATTTTAAAAAAATTATGAAAAAATTTAAGAGGTTGGCGTCATTAAGTTTTTTTTATTGCACATTTTATTCATCCCCTAAGAAGATAAAATTGGTTCTTTTAATATTTCTTACCATCTCTCTTCCCAACCTTCTCAATTTCATTGGATATATTTCTTTACAGATTTTTCCAGGTTAATAATGTGTACATTCTTTTCTGCAATTAAATTCTCACTTTGGATCTTAGACTATATTTAGTTGGATTCATGACTTGTCACCAGTCTCTCTCTCTCTCTCTCTCTCTTTTTTAAGGGCCTCACCTGTGGCATATGGAAGTTCCCAGGCTAGGGATCAAATTGGAGCTGGAGCTGACGGCCTACACCAGAGTCACAGCAATGCGGGATCTGAGCCATATCTGCAGTCTACACCACAGCTTACAGCAACACCAGATCCTTAACTCACTGAGTGAGTCCAGGAATAGAACCCGCATCTTCACGGATACTAGTCAGGGTCTTAACCTGCTGGGCCACAACAGGAACTCCTTGTCACCAGTCTTTTAAACCACAACTTTTCTATGCTTGTTTAGCTTGTTCCCTGTTAAAAATTCCTTAAAAAAAAATGGGTTATGGATGCTATATTTCTTCAATTCTTTTCGTGTTTGAGAATATCTGTGACCTTTATATTCAAGCAATAAATTATCTTGGCTTAACATTTTAGAAAATCACTTTGTTTTCCATAGAATATTATAAAAATTCCCCATCTTCTGACACTGAAAATCTATAGCATGTCCAAGACCACATTACAGTTCCCCTTTGCTGGCGGCTTGTGTTTACTCCCTGAGAGCTTAAAGAATTCTTTATTCCTTAGGGAATATAGATAATCAATAATACTATAATAACTTTGTATAGTGACAGATGGTAACTAGATTTAGTGTGGTGATCATTGTGTAATTTGTAAAAATATCAAACCACGATGTTGTAACACCTGAAACTAATATAATATTGTAAGTCAATTATATCTCAATGAAAATATATTTTAAAAATTCTTTCCTCTTGAGTTTAAAATTTGAACAAAGCCACATCTCCATGTGGACTCCTGTATTATTATTTTTTTTCTGGAACATAGCATGTCAATCTAGTTTTTCCTTTCAAAGATTTTTGTATTCATAATATGCCTCAAAAGAACTTTTTCTGTTCTTTCTGAGAATCACTTCAGGGATACCAATTATCCTTATGTTGAATTATCCTCATCTTCCATCTTCTTTTTAATTGCTTACTCTGTGCTTTTATCTGTGTTCCCTATGATGCTCTCAACATTTTCTCCATTCCAGTAATTTAATTTTTACCTACATATATTCTTTTCCTTGCTAATTTTAATTTACTGTAATATAGGTTTTGTTCTCAATGTTTTAATTATTGCCCTAATCTTTTTCTTATCTTCTTTATTTTATTTTAATGGCTACAGCTGCGGCATATGGAAGTTCCTGGGCTAGGGGTCAAATCAGAGCTGTAGCTGCTGGCCTACACCACAGGCACAGCAACACCAGATTCCAGCTCCATTGCCGCTCAGGGCAATGATGGATCCTTAACCCACTGAGCAAGGCCAGGGATTGAACCCACATCCTCAAAAAGACAACAAAGTGTCCTTAACCAGCCAAGCCAAAATAGGAACTTCTCACTCTGTTATTCCATTTATTCTCATTTTGCTGTTTTGTTTTATTGACTTTTTAAGTTTTTCTATACCATGAAATGATCACGTGGAATGATTTCTTTCATTTTTTAAGTTGTTTTCATCCAGACTGAATTTCTCATCTATGTTTTGTTGTTTTGTTCCCTCTCTCTCTTTTCTTTTCCTTTCTTTTCTCTTCTTTTCTTTCTTTTCTCTTCTCTTCTTTTTTCCTTCAGGGTGAAAGTTTCTCATCGTTTAGTTAACACATCCATCACCTCACATATTAATCTTTTTTGGGGGGTGGAACTTTTACTTCCTACTCTCTTAGCACATTTCAATCATACAATACAGTGTTACCCACTGTAGTCACCATGTTTTATATTAGCTCTTCAGACTTTATTCATCTTATAGCAGAATATCCGTACCCTCTCTTTTCTAAAGGACACTTGCATGGCTGCCCAGACCTTCTCTGTGCCGAAGTACAGTGTAGTGATTTCTCCTCTATAATGTTCCCAGCTTTTCTGGAGCCCCTTTGTGCTCTCCGAGTTTGAGGGTATTGATATCTATTGCTTTTATTTTCTCTGCCTAACAGTATGGAGTGGAACGAGGAGATGCAGGAAGCTCATTAGGGGGAACTTAGTTCTGCTCTTTCTTCTGAGGTCCCATTAAGCAGCCTATACACTAGCTCATTTCCCACATTGGCACAGTGGCAATGGTAGCCTTGGCCCCCTGCCTCTCGTCTGCTGACATCCACGTGCTATGTAGGGGATTCCGTATGACATGATCTTTCCTATGGCCTTCTCCAGGTCACCTACTCACTTCCTCGGTTTTCTTTCCCAAGTGAAAGGTATTAATGAGATATTTCAGCATTTCACCGACTCTCTTTCTTCAAGGCTGGTGGGGACATGGTCAATCTTGGCACAGCAAAATCATTTCTTTCTTTAGTTGCCACTTTAGTAGTTTACAGCATGAATTATACCTTTTCCCCTGTTTAATTGCTGCTGATGGATTTGTATCCTTTTGGTTTTTAATTGTGTACTTTCACTAGGTACTGGATTGGATATGCTCTAGCAATTTGGTGCTAATTTTCTGAGTATCCTGCAGCCTGTTAATGATTTGTAATGTCTCATCAACACTTATTTAACCATCTTCCATTTGGGGGCCATTTAAGTTTTTCCTGAATGGGTTTTAATAAATAATACTACTATAAACTACCTTGATAATAAAATTTTCTTCACCAATTAAATTTTTTCCTTACAGTGAGCTTCTATAAGGGGAATTACTGGGCTGAAAAGCAAAGATTTTTTTTTTTTTAAGGATTCCTCATATAAGTTGCCAATTTGTTTTCTGTATTTGCATATTTTAAAACATACTTCCAATATCTAATGTCTGAATTCTCAAGATGAATTTGTTGCAATGGGTTTCAGAAGTAAAGGAAACAAGTTCAAGAAACAAAAATAATTATTCATCTGAAAATGTTAGCTACCAAGGATGAGAATGTTTTGGTACCAAAATGGTATGAAAACTGTGATGGGATAATGTGGCAGAGAGCATTTCTAAAACCTGGTAAGAGGGAGATGGATCCCTAGCTGGTGAGGTGGAATGCAGGACCAGACTCACTAAGAAGGAAACTGGTAGTGGGAGTGTCAAAAATCACTCCAATTTACAACATGTTAATTGCATCTATAAAAAGTACTTAGAGATAGCACTCTTTTTTTTTTTTAATTCCCACAACCTATCTGCTATGCTTTCAGAGTCTGCTGCAACAACACAATAGTTTATTTTTACTCCATTTTTCTCTCCCATAAAGAAAAGTCAACAAAGTATTATCATGTTTCTCAAATACAACAGAACTCATCTTATTAGGGAAAAGTGAAGAAGGATGTGTCATCTTATTAGAAATGACATGATGTATATTCAGCCATATGTTTTCAAAGGGTTTTCTGTCAGTGTTAATCAAAACTCCTCCAAATTTATGAACCTACAGAGCAGCATGTCAGCCATATGGAAAATATCTCCCCTTCAATATTGCGAATTTGAATTAATAATAAACATAACTTAGTGAACCTAAATGAGAAAAACATATCAATGTTGAATCTCAGAAAAGTAGAAACATAAAAAAATATTCCCCTGGGTGCTAATTCTTTTAGCATTCTGTCTATTATCTCGATCACACTGCTCTATCTCTATTTTCACTCTGCCTGCTCATTTACTGGATGTAGAAGGGGTTGTAAGTTATTTCATGATTGCTACTAAAGTGTCAAATAATCAGTTTCCCATATTTCCTCTGTTCACATTGTATTTTATGGGAAAACCGCTGGAAAGTTTAGACTGCAAAGAAACCTGCAGGAATACCCCTTTTACTCCTCAGTGCCTAAAAGCTGTCCATTGAGCTCTTTCCTAATCTTTCTCGATGGCCTTCTCACATCAAATCACTGATACTTACTCTGCCTAAAAGTCACCACTACCCTTTTGTTATGTGGGGAGATAATATCATTTTAGAATCTGTGTTACTCGGCTTGGAGGGATTTCTAACCCTGGTTGGATGAGGGCCTCTGTCAGAGTATCATCAGGCCAGCAATTTCTTCTTAGTTGAAGGAAACAATTTTGATTCTTGCACATGGATCTCAGGTATGAACTTTCAGAAGGCTGGGGCGTGAGGAGGGGGGTGTGCAGTGGTCATAATTGGGAACAGGCTGAACCTGAGAAATGTACAGCTGCTGACCATAAACCCAGTACAATGGGCAAGGGCTAGGAGCTCGATCAAGGGCAAGGAAAGAGGGGCTAATCTGTCGTTACAGTACTTTCCCCAGTGTTCAGAGGATGATGCGGATGGGGACAAAGACGATGATAATGATGATGATAATCTTGCCGAGTCTGAGCCATTGTAATATTAAGAAAATATGTAAAAATTATAATGAATTTTAAAAAGGTTGTGGCTTACACACAGGCCAAAATGACTCCTGGTGAGCCAGCCACTTATAACCCCTTCCCACTGAGTGTGGGCAGAACCTGTGATTTGTTTCTGGTCCATGGAATATGGCGA
This sequence comes from Sus scrofa, assembly GCF_054392235.1. Classification (NCBI taxonomy): domain Eukaryota; kingdom Metazoa; phylum Chordata; class Mammalia; order Artiodactyla; family Suidae; genus Sus; species Sus scrofa. Next base: position 150,646,625 of record NC_139396.1, on the reverse strand, counting down.
TGGTTAAAAGAATTACCAGTGGAGTTCCCCTTGTGGCTCAGCGGAAACAAATCTGACTAGCATCCATGAGGACGCAGGTTCGATCCCTGACCTCGCTCAGTGGGTTAAGGATCTGGCATTGCCATGAGCTGTGGTGTAAGTCACAGAAGCGGCTCGGATCTGGCATTGCGGTGGCTGTAGTGTAGGCCAGTGGCTACAGCTCCGATTTAACCCCTAGCCTGGGGACTTCCATATGCTGCAGGTGCAGCCCTAAAAAGACAATCAATCAATCCATAAAATAATTTTTAAAAATAAACAAATAAAGGAATTACCAGATGTAATAAAATTCCCCCCAAAGCTGATTTTAAGTTAATGAAGAGAGTAGGTGCCTCGGTAGCGCAGTAGGTAGGATGTCAGTCTCGTAAGTTAATGAAGAGTGGGATTACTGAGGGTGGGCTGACCTAATCAAGTGAAAGCCTTGGAAGAGAGTCTCCTCCTGGCCATGAAGAATCAGCTGCCATATTGTGGGAGGTCCCATGAGGGGGCCAAGTGGCAAGGCATTGCGGTGTGGTCTACAGGAGCTGAGAGCAGTCTTGAGATGACAGCTAGTAAGAAATGAGGACATTAGTCTTACAGTAATGAGGAACTTAATTCTGCCAACAACACATGAACTTGGAGGAAGACTCTGAGCTACGCAAAGGAAAATAACTCAGTCAATATCTTGTCTGCATTATTTTGAGATCCTGAACACAGGACCCAAGCCACAGAACCTGTGAGATAATAAATGTGATAATAAATGTAAGTTGCTTTAAGCCACTATATTTGCAGCAAATTGTTCCATGGCATTAGCTAATACAAAGGACCAAGGAATATAAAGGTGAGAGATTTCCTCCAGGAATTTGGTCAAATTTGAGTTTACTTGTTAAAAAGAAAGCTGAGGCATAATTCTTTCTTCCACTTTACTTCCAAATATAAAACATTTTTAAGAACAGGAGTTCCCGTTGTGGCTCAGTGGTTAAGGAACCCAACTAGTAACCATGAGGTTGTGGGTTCGATCCCTGGCCTCACTCACTCGGGATCTGGCATTGTGGTGGGCTGTGCTGTAGCTCACAGATGTGGCTCAGATCTTACATGGCTATGGCTGTGGTGTAGGTTGGTAGCTGTAGCTCTGATTAGACCCCTAGCTTGGGAACTTCTATATGCTGTGGGTGCAGCCCTAAAAGGACAAAAGACAAAAAAAAAAAAAAAAGAAATAAAATAGGAACAGAATTTGTCCGTTATTTTCCAAGACTATGGATAATAAAATGAAAAGGTATTTTCACTGTTTTTTTTCAGACTCTCATCCCCAGAGAGTCTGGTCTAATTGATTTCAGGTGCTACGTGAACATCACTATTTTTCAGAGCTGCCCAGGAGCTTCTAACGTGCTGTTCTGGTTTGACAGCCACTGAGCTTCTTCACGGGAAGAATCCTTATTACAAATAGAATTAGGAGTTCCCATCATGGTGTGGTGGAAATGAACCTGACTAGGAACCATGAGGTTGAGGGTTCAATCCCTGGCCTCGCTCAGTGGATTAAGGATCCGGAGTTGCCGTGAGCTGTGGTGTAGGTCGCAGATGTGGCTCGGACCTGGCGTTGCTGTGGCTGTGGTGTAGGCCGGCAGCTACAGCTCCAATTAGACCCCTAGCCTGGGAACCTCTGTATGCTGCAAGAGCAGCCCTAAAAAAAAAGAAAGAAAAAAGAAAAAAAATAGTGTTAAACTCTATTCTCAGTAAGCAAAGTGTCTTAAGTCAAAGTGGACTTCAGAAATGCTAGTGCAATAACTAAGTGAATGGAGAGAGAATGCCAGGCCCGCCAGGACAGATGGGAGGTTTTAAGCAAAGGAAGAATGGGGAAAATGTGTGAAAGAAAGCGGCCTAGGAAAATTCTGAAATTCTGGGAAGCCGAATGAACTAGAAGGGGTGGTGTTGCTCATACGCTTCTTGGTAAAGTCTTGATTCCAGATCAAGCTGCTCTTCTCGAACCTACCTGAGTTCCACCTAAGTATTTGAGTCATTCTTGGCCTCCATATTTGGTCCAGTATGTAGTATTTTCATTATTAATCATTTCTTCTCCACATGCTTTCCATCCTCCAGAAAAACTTACCCAGCCAAAAACCTTTCTGGCTAAGACAGATGATTTCAAAGAGAGAAAAAAAAAAAAAAAAAAAAAAAAAAACAAACCCTGAACTGTAGGAGGTGGTTGTTCAGTAGCTGGAAATATCTTTTGGAATCTTCTGTGAGCCTTTAGAAGGTTACAAGGAAGATCTTAGACTAAGTGGGAAATACAGAATACTTGGGAGTAAGTAATTGACACATTGGGTTAGAAGATCTGTCCATCAAGAATAAACTCTCCATCTTAAAGGACTGGGCACGTCAGGCTCAGCCAGGTTTTGCTGCAGTAATAGACAGCTCTAACATCTCAGTGACTTCAAAAAACACGGGTTTATTTCGAGCTAATGTTCCATAGTTATCTTCAGTATGATCAGAGCAGTTGGGGGCTTTACCCCATGTTGCTCTCAATCAGAAGCTACTTGATCGAACCTCAACCATCCGAGGCTTTGCCCATCAGTGTCAGATGAAACAGGCAGGGGCAAGCCACCTATTGGCTCTTAAAGGCTCTGCCAGGAAATTACGCATGTCACTTGCACTCACATTCGATTGGCCAAGCAAGTTATGAGGCTCTACATAACTCAAAGGGTCAGGAAAGTGCAATCCTACTCTGTACCCTGGAGGAAGAGAATCAGGTATTGGGAGAAAATAGCCCTAATAACTACCACAAGGATTGAGCCCAGAGTTGTCCTGAGGCCACAGGCTTCTGCAGAGCAACAGTCATACTTCCGGGGTGTAAGAGTCCACACGGGCTAAGAGCACTGTCTAAGACCCCCAACTTACTATGTATTGGACAGATACAGTTCTATTTACAATAGCTATAGAAGCATTTTACTAAATTTCAAGTTATTAATGAACTCATCATCGCTTCTACTCTTGATGTATTCCTTTGCCAAGAACTTACATTAAAATGACAACAAATATTATATGGAAGAAGGTTTCTGAGGTTAAAAAAAAAAAAAAGCGTTCCTGTGTTTGAGTAGGTTGGGAGCCACTGAATTAACTATTTACCTGGTCCCATGCAGTGAGTCAGCCAGATGGCTTTCTTAGGTAATTTCCATCACAATCCAGGTTGTATGATGCTGCTGAAACAAATGTTTCATGAATATTAATGGGGTTGATTGAGATATACACTCCACTTCCATACCATATATTATGGTGGCTACAGTATGAATTATACATGATGGTTTCATTCATCAAATTCTCCACACCTCCCAGGGTGTACTTGAATGTAGAATTGTCTTTGAACCTGCCATGCAGCAGAGGCACTAAAACTCCTGACTATGAATAAACAGGTACCTTTTTGTACCTTTTAGCTGAAATCAGTTGTTTTAAGCAGCTAATATTCCTAAATTTTTGTGTCTAACTTGGTAAAAATTCATGTGAATTCAGAAGTTACCACTTTCTGAATATCCACCTGTAATTTATGGTTCCTGCTTGGGAGGACTGTGAAAGTGAGGATCTTTGTTCTTAAATCTTTTGAGAAATAGTCTATCATGTTATTTTCTTTCCGCTTTTGAATTTCACCCTGCAGCCAGTTCCTTTCACTGGTGCTGGCTGAAAAGATGTGGAATACAACCAGCATATTCTGAGGGGACACTCCCTCTGCACCTGTTCTTTTCTTCTGATAAAGACTGGCCACAAAGGAACCAAGTATAAGGAGGAGAATTCTCAGTGCTCTCCCCTCCTTACCACTTCCTCAGTCTCTGGAATTTTCTTACACTATTGGTTATGCCATATGATATCCTGCATTACTCCCTCACCCACAGGAGTGTTCCCTAACCTTGGAACGCAGCATCCACCTGCAAGCTGCCTGATGATTCAGAAATAGTGCTCCTCTTTTGGATAGCTAAGTCCACTTGTGAAAAATTCTGCCAGGGATCTAGAGAGAGAGAGAGCAGTCCCATGAAATTGGCATCTTTTGATTATTTCTGCATCAGACGAAAACGAAGAACTTTCCAACTACAACTGGACACGCCACAAAGAGAAAAATAAACTGGAAAATATCTTAAGCCTTCCAGTGCAGGTGTGTTGGCAAAAATTTCCGTACAACTTTCACATGATTCCTGGTGCTGAGAGGGAAAAAAAAAGTTTACACGGAGGGCTCTCGAAGTGAGGAGAAGGATATTAAAGAATGTCCTTTGTAATGGTTTTTTAATTTGTTTTTTATTTCTGATTGTAAAAGTGACCTAAAAATTGTACAACAGACTTTACAAATACAGAAAATAATCAAAAGAAAATGCTTCCTCTAGTAATCACATTACACAGAGATAATGATCAACATTTTGCTGTATATTTTCTAGTACTTTTTCTGTGCATTTTAACTAAAATTTTATTATTCTGACTTCTGTGTTTAAGGTACAAGATTTATAGCTTGTAGAATACTCTATTGATTTTTTTGAACTTAATCAGAGGAGGACAAAGAGATGCTAAAAATACCCAGTTCCAAAATCAGTCTATCAATGCCTTATTATATTTTAATAGGTTGTATTCTCTATATTTTAACTTTTAACTTTAAATATATTCAAACTGATATGCCTTTATGGTGTGTTATAGATTTTTTAAAATCTAGAAGATATTTTTTAAAATATGAAGACTTTAAAAATTATTTTTCTTGTTTACCTAGTATTGGAAGCTTATTTGGAGGAAAAAAAATAGAATTCGGAAGGTATATTAGGGATTGTGACTTTTTGCCAACAGAGAATGACCTGCTTTTTGACTCACTGAACTTTTTTTTTTTTTTTTTTTGGTTTGAGACTAAAATATCTATCCTTTATTTGATTTTATATTTGCTCGCTACGTGTTTGCTTCTATTGCTATTTTTTAAATGTGGGTTTTTTTTTTTTAAGGCAGGGAGGAAATATGATGGTATGTGTGTCATAAAAGAAGAGAGTTAGATTTTGTTTTTTTAATCCAATCAGGAGCTTTATCTTTCATAAAGGTGTTTAAACAAACACACATTCATTTTTACTGATTTGTGTTGCACATATGATTCCTGCATTACATTTATGCTTATTTATGTTTGGTTTTTAAGCCTCATTTTGCTCTGACTTTTGCTATGTGAACTCTGGCTGGTGGATCTAAGCACATCTGCAACCTACACCACAGCTCATAGCAATGCTGGATCCTTAACCCGCTGAGCAAGGCCAGGGATCAACCTGCATCCCCATGGATATTACTTGGGCTTGTTACTGCTAAGCCATGGTGAGAACTCCCAGGACAGGAATTCTTAATCTTGGTTCCAAGGCACCCTTGGATGTCAGGGTTTCTGAGAAATTTCCTGAAAATAAGCAAAACTCTGCGTGTGTGTGTGTGTGTGTGTTTGTGTGTCAGAACAACTGCTATTTGGGCAGAAAATCCACACTTCTCCTTACATTCTCCTTCCTTCAAACCCCTTCACCTTCACCTTGAGAAAAAAGAAGCGATCAGAAGAGAATTCACCGCATGCTCACAGCCTAATCTGCCAGCCTTGCTGTTTGGGGCCCGCTGGCCTGAAAATCGTGGAAGAGGAAGGAACCTCCCCTGAGAGGCTATAGGAGAAACGGGCCCTCAGGGTGTGCCAGGTCCATTCAGAGTGAGAAAGTGGAGGGTGATGGGGGGCCATGAATGATGCAGAGGGGAGCTGAGACTGGCGGAGCGCAGGTCCCAGGCAGTGGAAGAGAAGAGTTGGGGAGGGGGCATGATGTCAGCCAGGGCAGGTACTGGGCCCCAGGGGGAGATTCCTGGGGATGAAGGGAAACCTGGGAGCCTGAGTTAAAATGGCAAGTGAGCAAACATGAAAAAAGCCCTGAGCAGATGAGTCCTGAAGGTGCCAATGCAGAGGGTGGATCCCTGACCCACTAAGTGAGGCCAGGGATCGAACCCACATCCTCATGGATACTAGTTGGATTCATTTCAGTTGCACCACAACAGAACTCCAGGGGGCTGTATTTGTAAGTTAGAAACTTTTTTTTCCTTTTTTTTTTTTTGGCCACCGAAAGGCATATGGAGTTTCCCATGGTAGGGATCAAATCCGAGCTGCAATTGCCACCTAAACTGCACCTGCAGCAATGCTGGATCCTAAACCCACTGTACTGGGCCAGGGATGGAACCTGCATCCCAGCGCTCCCAAGACTCCCACACTGTAGTAATGAAAAAACTTGACAATGCCTGAATACCATGCATTTGCACACGTTTTGCTGTGCTCATGGAAAGTTTCTGCAGACCTTGCCCAAATAATTGAAATTAAACCTGTGAGATAGAGATAGAGCACTCTGATCTCCTTCTGGTTTTTCCTTCCTTCCATTCCAGCCTCAACCCCTAGAAACAACTCTTCATACAAACCCCTTTAGCCCTCTCTATCTGTGTGTGTGTATGTTTGCGTGTATGTCTGTCTCAAAAATCCCTTAGGAATAAATGGGTAAAAATTCACCTTTGCATCACTAAAGCCAAGTTCCGGAACACAATCAGCACTGAGGTTGGTGTGATATTGTAAAATGAACTATAATCTCTCTGGGTCAGAGTTTCACCTGTTGCAATACTCACTGATCTTTCTTTACTGATGCCTGTTCTCTTCTTCCACATACCCCAGGCTGAGCTAAAAAACAAATGCCAAGTCAAAACTTTCCCACATATTAGGCCCTGAATTGTACTTTCATAAAGAAGAAAATCTTCTCTTGATTCTGCCTTTGAATGCCACATGACCTCTCAGGGGAGAAAAAAAAAATAAGAGAGAGAGAGAAAAAAAAGACACCATTGTGTGGCAAAAGTCAGGAAGCCTTAACGCAGTCTGAATGCCAACCAGGCTATCTGTGTTCACAATCAGACCTACCATCCCCACGCACAGGACGATGTTGGTTTGACCTCAGCAGAAATCAGATCTGCTCTACATGGTGATGATGATAGCAAACATATGGAATTGATTAAATGAATAAATAACCCTACTTAGTTTTGCATAAGAATATGTGGTACCCAGGTCAAAGATAATCCCTAATTTTTCTATGCATAATAGATTCCAAAGTGTAAACATCACCAGTAGCCTGAACCAAACTAGATGCTTTAAGTCAACAGTCAAAGGTGTGATTGTAAACTCAGAAATATTGACAGTGTTTGTGAATATCACTTCTCTAAATTAGGTGAGAGGTCCACAGCTGAGGTGGGTGCCTAATTTATCTGACATCTCGGTGTCGAGTCTTGGTCAGCCTCAGAAATTTGATCACAGCCTTCTCTCAACTTCTCAGCTGTAGAGAATTCTCTACATTTGTCTTCTCTCTTAATTTATAAATGTAGCACAATGTCAAATGGTCCATCAGAAACTAGTCATTCCCTGCTCAAAAGTCTTGAGTTGTTTCTCTCCTTTGAAGCCGTGGACAACTAAGGTTTGTTAAGGTCTCAAGGTGATTTCTGCCAATAGAAATTTTATGTCACTCTTTCATTTTGAAGAGTATTAAGAGGCTTTCACTCAGTGACTACTGGCCATGGGTCATTGGGGTGCCTTCCCTCTGTCTGAACTGGCTAGACCAGAGCATCAGGACCCAGAGCTCAGGTGGCTGGTACATGTGAGGGTGAGCAGGTCTTTGTAGCAAACCATGAAATTCAGGAGGCTGGGAAAGGCATAATGCCAGAACACAGGTCACTAAGTAAAGGGTCAACCTTAGGAGGGCAGTAGCGACCTTCAACCAGATGCCCTATAGCAGATTGAGTAGTGTCCCCACCCCCTAAAAGATATGTCCTAGTTCCTAATCCCACTGAATGTGATGTTATTTGGAAATGGAGTCTTTGCAGATGTAACTAAATGAAAAATCTCAGGGTGAAATCCTCCTGGATTTGGATGGATCCTAAATTCAATGACTGGTGTCAATGGCGGAAAAGAGAGGTGGATCCTCAGAAGGGAAGGCCACTGAAGACGGAAGTGAAGATTGGAATGATGTGTCTACAAGCCAAGGGACAACAAGGGTTGCTGGCAGCCACTGGAAACAAGAGGAGAGGCATGGAGCATATTCTTCCTCAGAAGGTCCAGAGAGAAAAACCCTGCTGACACCTTGATTTTGGACATCTGGCTTCCAGGACCAGAAAAGAATCAAGTCACCAAGTTTTGGGTAATTTGTTGCAGCTGTCCTGTGACACTCATATACTCCCCCATGTACATACACATCTCCCATGCACAGGATGCTCCAAAATTGTAAGCTTTATGAGGGCAAGGCTTTGGTCTTGTCCCCTCTTCATCTGTAGTTCTAGAGCAGTGGCTGGTGTTTCCTAAGTACCCAATCAATCTCAGTCAAAGGAATGAATCAGATATGTTTTTCCCACCTCCCTCTAAAATCGATCAAGAGCTCTAGAAGTGGAGAATGACAGTTCCTGGAGAATGACCGTCTTGAATATCAGAATCAGCATTTCAAGAAGGTGAAGTAAACTTTAATCATCTTTTTTTATGTTAAACAAAGCAAAACAATTCTGTTGCTCAGGTACAATGTTGGAGGTGGAGAAGACAGGCTCACAATTTATCTAGAATAAGACAGTCATTCATTCCATTTTCTTTTGATCAACCACTATTTCTTAGAGTGCTCAACCACATTCTAACAGTGCTAAGCTCAAAGTAAGAATCCAAGGTACAAATAGGGACTTGGGGAACATTCAGCCTAATGGAAGAGGAAATAACAGGTACTCAAATAATGCATCAGTCTGTCATTGCAAAGGTAGTAAGACTGATGAAAGGGAAGCGCAGCATGCTCTGTTCAGAGGCAGTTTGATGTGTGTGTCTCTGCCATTAGCCTGTATGGTCCGTGGGGCAAGGGCCATTTCTCCTGTTGCTCACCTCTGTTTTATTAGCACCTAGCTCAGTTCATAGTCCAGATAGGTTTTATTAAATAAATAAATAGGAGTTCCCTTCTTGGCTCAGCTGTTAAACTCGACTACGATCCATGAGGATGCAGGTTCAATCCATGGCCTTGCTCAGTGGGTTAAGCATCCAGTATTGCCATGAGCTGTGGTGTAGTAGGTTTTGCAGATGCGGCTTGGATCCAGCATTGCTGTGGCTGTGGCGAAGGCTGGAAGCTATAGCTGTGATTCAATCCCTAGCCTGGGAAATTCCATATGCTGTGGGTGAAGAAAAAAAAAAAAAAAAAGGTAAACAACTAGTATTTCTCTATCATCCAGACCCCCATTACAGTATTTTTCTCTCCTTTCTAACTGACTTTCACTCTGGGAGGAGAAATGCATCCTTCTACCAAGACCAGAAATAACCAGCATCATCAACCGTCAATGTAGAACCAAAAAAAAGCTCATTCTCACGGACATGGAACACTTCATAGAATAAAAGGAAATTTCATCCAGGGAACTGCCAGCATCCTGCCAGGCCATCTGCTTTGGCAGCTTTGGGCACCTGTCAAAATAGGTGGCAGCTAAACAGAACTTGTGTCTACAGTCACGACCTCTGTGAGCTGGATGGTTTTTATCAAAGACAAAAGGCATCAAGGCAAAGTTTTGATAAGTTACAGTATTTAAAATGTTTATTATTTCAGGCTGTGGTGTCATTAGTCCAAAAGTTTGTGTGGGTAGTTACCAATCAATTGACGCTCTCCTGGAACACCTACTAAATGTTGGGTATGGTGCTCAAGCCTGGGAATAAACAGAAGAAGGAGCTGAGATGTCTGTCCTCAAGTTAGCTTATAACTGGGGCACATTTGCATCCCTCTCCCAGGATCCATTCTCTCTTCTTTTGTGAAGTCACACCTGCCCTATCCTTCCTTCCATGTGCTTCTGGTAGACTTGACTCCACCTCCTGCTCAGGACGGGAACATGTGGCTCAGATCAAGCTGACAAGCTCAGCACATTGTCCTATTCATGGTAGGGAAATTTTGAGTGGGAGTGAGGTACCCAGGTCTTCGTGTCTCCTCCTCCATCTCCTACTCCTTCCTGTCTTTCTGTCTCCTACTTCATTGAAAGCTGGAAGGTTAGAGCCGCTGGCAGTCACCTTATGCCCAGGTTGGGACCACAGAAAAAAATCAACACCAAAGTTAAGGAACAGAGAAATGGAAAGAGAAAAACTGGATCTCAGGCAGAGCATTTGAACCTTGAAATCCACAAGCCCCTTGGATTTTTTCAGTTACAAGAACCAACAAATTCTCTTCTTTTCTTGTTTCCCTGAGTCAGTTTGGTTTGCATTTTCTGTCACTTGCAACCAAAAGAATCTTACCTGACATGCAGACACTATAAAAAGGGTGTTAGCAATAAATGCCGGGGATCAATAGAACATTCAGTATGGGCTATGGATGGAGAAAAAGAATGTCCTGGGCTCAGTGAGGTGTGTTCCCAGGTAGAATAGGGTGGCTGAGGGACCCCTCAGAAGACAGAGGTAGGAAACAATCTGAGGTAGACAGCTGCTGTCCATGGACTAGCTGAACAATGAGTTTGGAATTTAACCTGTGGCCCTTGGATCTTTTGTACTGACTAATGATCTGATGAGGAGGAAATTGATCCTTAAGGATCATCAATTTTGTCAATCAGCTTTCCACTCAATTAGAGAAGGCCAGGTCTGCTTGAAAGGCAACTTAATGCTTTGTTTGTTTAACCACCCTTGTCGAGGATTTTAGCACATCGGAGGATAATTTACATTGTACTGGTTTCTTTGGTGATAGGACAGCAAACACAGCAATGGGCCCTCACCTTGCCCAGGAGGACAAAGAGCCAGGTGAATGTACCTTTAGCCTCCAGGAAGATGGCGGCAGCCCCTCTATAACTGTCTAGGCTGCTTTGGGGGATGTCAGACCTGACCGTCAACCACTCTTCTGACTCTGGATAAACCTTAGCCTCGAATGTGCATCTAAGACGAGGTGATGGAAACCTGGGAACTTGCCCAGGTCAGAGTCTCTTAAGTGAAAAAATTAGAAGACCCTTAAACATGAGCTTCTCAACTTTCCTTTCTTAGAGGAACACAGAGAGAGGGTATGCTTTAGGTATTTGTGACTCAAACACAGTCTATTAAAACCAGGCCTGCAACTTGTCTCTAGAATATTCCTAAGTGAGTCTACTATCACTATGGAGTCCTGCTTATAAATTGGGGGCAGAAGTGGAAAATCAAAAGGAATGTTTTTATTCCCTTTTAGTAGATGTGTAGACTCTCTGACTCCAGCACTGGGGTAATTATCTTTCAACAGCAATTAATTCCAAAGTTATAAAACATATGAGTAAACAGTTCCTTTTCCACATAGCTTTTGTTTTAATATACCATTACGAATAGTGAGAAAAAGGCCTCCTTGGAGATAAAATTCCAAAGGAGGAGGAAATTATTTCAGAGGGACCGTCTAAAATTTTGTAGGGTTTTAAGGATAACATGAGACTCAAAGTGGTATTATGTGAAAAAATGCCGGAACATCTGTTATGTTAAGTATAACAACAACAAAACCAAAATAAATCTCTGGCGGAGGAAAAAAAAACTCGTAATAGATTATTGTGGGGCTTTTGCCTTCTTTCAAGGGAAACTGACAAAAGCCTCACAGTGGGAATGCGATGGGGCAAAAGTAATAATATATGAAAGAAGTGATGCCATGTAGGGTCTGCTAACTTCGTCCTCTCATGCTCGGCATATTTGTGTAGCGAGTCCTAAGTCATGACAGCCAACTCCCAAGGGAGCCAGCTGTCAGTCACATACAACTTTTTTCTTTCTTGTTTTCTTTATTGTTGTCAATATAAGCATTTTTCTATTAATAAGAAAAGCGCGATCTGATTGGTGACAAAAAAACAAACCACGCACACATTGTCAAGTCAGTTTCCCTCCATTTTAATGAGTAGCCATGCCATTTAAGAAGAAAAGACTTTAGTCTAATCTAAACTAGCTATTAAGACACAAACAGATGAAATGCTAAAATCAGAGCAAATGTTCAAAATCCAGATTGGCTCAATCTGACTTACAAAGTTTGTGAATAATTTTCTAAATACAGCTAATACACACACACTTCCATATCCTCAGGAAATAAAGTGCCCTTGTCTGGTTGAATCTGAAAAGTCTTTGCAGCATGTCATGCATTTAGAATTTTTGTGCAAATTTAAAAGATTGAAGGTCTAAATCAATAGAAACGGTTACAGCCCGATGGATTCTTTACATCTTAAAATCAAAAGCTTCTTAAATAGTTGGTTCACCCTCAAGCCAAAAGTTGGTTCACCCCCAAGTCAAATGTGAGGATGTGATGTTTTGCCCCTTTTAAGGTAAAAATTTGGGGCCAGAGTAGGTGAAATCTTAAACATTGAGTAGATCTAAATAAGAGATTTCTTCTAAAATATCTTCAAAGAAATCTGTCATATATTGTGAAAACGAAAAGTCATAATTGAGTTTTGTGCCCTTAGCCTTGAATGTGCTAATGATCTAAACCCCTGCTGACCTCTGGAAACTCATCTCGAGTCACTGGTGCCCTAGCTCATTAGCCTTCAGACACAGTGACCTTCTATTAGTTTCTTTAAAGTGTCAATTTTTCCTAATACTCAGTCTGTCTGGAGTGTTTCATCCCACACAACTCTTCACATGGCTAGATTCTTTGCATCACATTTCAGATTATCATCTCCTTTGATGGATCTCTATTATGCATGCCTTCTGGCATTTCTCTCCACTTCTTTTTGTAGCATAATCCAAATTTTCCTTTGGAGGAGTCAGCCTGTCCCATCTTTAGTCAGTAAGATTTGGAGGAATAGGGCAAACCCTTTCCTGGAAGTTCCAAGACATTTAATCTTGCTCTGGGCAGAGTGATCGGTTCAAGGATTGACATGTGACTTAGGACTGGCCCATGAGGACCAGCCTCTGAAGTTTTCCAATGAGAAGGAGGTACTGCTCATCCACTGGGTCTGTTAAGTTGGTACTTGGGCTTGCAGTGGCTTCTGTCTTGGACAGCACAAGATAATAGTGTCTCAGGGTGGGAAACAGGAGAGGCAAGAAATAGAAAGCAACAGAGAAGCCAGATCCCTCCCAGTGACACTGATTAAGGCTTCCAGTGCAGTGTGTCTTCCTCCTTCCTTCCTTCAGCTGATCTGAGTTCAGTATTTGTCACTTGCAAACCAAAAACATGGACTATGGGCTTCCTCAAAGAGGACACCTCTGGCTACAGCACCTAGAGTGACTGCTTACCCACTTCTAGTTATTCTCATTGCATACTGTTTTTCTGTTGTTGTTGTTGTTTGTTTGCTTTAACAGCGCTAATCACAATTTGCAACTATTTGGGGATTTATGTGTTTATTGTGTATTTCCCTTCGTAAGATATAAGCTGCCTGAGTCTGAAATGCCAGTCTGAGGAAGGCAGCTTATTCTTTAGGCACTAAGAAGACTATGAGCAGCTTCATGATAAAAAAAAATAAGTACAAAAGCAATGAGTATTAAAAGTAAGATAATACGAGGAACACTTGTGTGTCTTAGAAGTCTACATCTATCATTTCCATAAGGAAGACATTTATTAAGTTAGGAACCAATAACCAATGTCTTTATCACAGGGTCAGTTCACAAAAGTGGAGCCTTCATTTCCAAACCTTGTGGAACATCAAACATAGTATGGGTGGTGAATGGTTTCAGTGTGGCACTTATACTGGATAGTCCAACAAAGGAGCCTTGGGAATATACCAATATACCGATATGGAATTCTAATAATTCTCTAGTGTTCTACTAAATTGCAGGAGTTATTTAGTTTGGTATTTAGTTAGATAACTCATTGAGTCAAGAGGCAGGGAGAATTCCAAGAAAACAGCCATGAGTTGTTTCACCAACTTGGGAATATTTAGGGAGGAGGTGAGATTTTGGAAACTTTACATGTTGATGGTGGTTGGAGCTCTTAAAGGGTGCTGAGTGGGGCTGGAGAATTCTAGGCCCACAGAGCTGTATTAGAGGAAGTTTAGGAATTTGCTTGACACTGTCCTTCCTCCACCCCTCCCCCACTACCCGAGATGGATGGATGATCTGAATAATCTCACCTCTGTCTTTCTGGGGGAGGTGTTAGTTCAGGATCCCAACACTTTGGTACACATCAGAACAACTTGGGGGCAGGGCCAGCTTCCTCTTAGAAGGATCCTTGGCCTAACAAGGCTCTGCTTTCACTGTTTTGAAATTCTTAATAATTTTTTAGAATTAATAATTCTTAATAATAATATTAATAATTCTTAATTTTTTTTAAACAAAGGGGCCCCAAAGTTTCAAATTATGCATTTGGTCCTGCCTTGAGGGGGGATATGTGGGAATGTCGATTCCCAGGCCCAGACCCAGAGTATCTAATTCAGAGGTTCTTGAAAGGGTCTCAGAATCATCATTTCCAGCACAGAGCATAAGCAACCTTTTGGAAGCAACCCTTTGGAAAAATATTTGTACTAGTGTTAACTATAGGTTCATTTATTGTTCAAAGGGAATTTCAAGAAGTTTTCCTAAGAAAAGCTTAGATCTGAGAGCACAGAAAGGGCAGGACCACATTTTCAAAACACAGGTCAGAGCCTCATTCTCCAGTCCCCCTAAAGACACCTTCTTTCTGCCTTAGCTCCGTCATTTCTCTAGTGGTCATTGCAGTGCTTAGAAATCCTTGGATCTCTAGTTTTTCAAGAGGTTCCTTCTAGAGAAACTCAGAAATGCCAGGATTGTGGTCATCTGTTGTCCAAAAAGAAGGGCTCAAGAGCACCTAAATTCACGGGCTAAATGAACCCCCTGATAACTAACAGCAATGGCTAATATAAAGGAGCAGGCATTTCTGGGCCCTTTCCTCAGCAGACTTCCCCCATCATGGCCCCAGACACCACTGATCAATCATGTCATGCATTTCCACAGAGCCCAGGGGTGGTCCAGGTCCTCTCTCCATCCGGGCAGCCTCCACAATGAACTAGACTTGACAGGGCAGGTGAAAACCATTTCCCAGGTATATCAGTTGGGACTAGGAACAGGGACCTAAGGCTGCGTGTAAAAGAGTTACTTTTTTTTCCAGGTAAAGTAGAATCTTTATAAAGGGTCGCTCCTTCTGAGGATAAATTTACTCACCAGCTGCCTGTGTTGAAAATAAACAGAAACCCAACACTTTCAGGGGAATGATATTATCACTGTCCCTCCTTCTCTTGGAGTAGTTAAAACTCTGAGGCCCTCAAAGTAACTTGACCACTCTTGATAGGAAAAGTGCTGGGTAAGTTTTATGAACGTGGCTCAGTTTAACCGATGGTGTGGGGAACCTCTTTGAGTTTGGACAGGGGGGCCTTCTCCCTTCATTAACTCCCATTCCAAAGGGAATCAAGACTTTTTACCCTTAAACCAGAGGTGTCTAGCACCCTTTCTGTGCTCTCTGATCAATCTCTTTAAGACCCAAGAGCACATCTTGAGAACTGTCTCACCAAACTGCCATTCCGCTGAACTCAGCCTTTGGTTAAAAAAATGTCACACATACTAAAACTCACTTGAAAGTATATTAAATTCCAAGACTCTGCTGTTGGTTAGAGATGGGGGCACATACGAGCTGGCCGATTCTGGGATGCAGAGCCCTGCTTCCAACCACAGAATTATGGAGCACTTCATCAGGGCCCAAGCGAGTTTGCTCAAACACAAGTGGATCCAGTCACTTCTTACAACCTGCTGGGGAGTGGGGGGAGGGGAGCATTGGGGGCAAGGTGGCAGTCTATCCAGCCTTTCCAAAGCATCTTTGGTCCAGTTTTACAGCTCTTGCAGTGATGGTGTTTGAAATGGAAAAACAGTTCTTCCAAAAAAGCAAACAACAGCAGAAGGCCCTTTGTCACTTTTTATAATGTTCTATATATTGCTATAAAGTTCTAAAGATTGCAAGGTTTTGCATCAAGATGTGTGTTAAGAACAAAGCTGGAGGGAAGGTCACAGGGATAAAGACATGTGAGTAACAGAGTTTACTAAATTTCAGGCAGGAAGTTGCTCAAGCTGTGAAATCCATCACCTCAACAGTGTTTAACTTTAGAAGAAAGAGGAGACATTGCCCCCAAACAGCTGCACCAAAAGCCTGTGTGATATATACACATGCAAATATATAGAAGAAGGTTTGGAAGGAAACAGAGTCCTCCCACCCCCTACTCCGGCCCTCATACAAACATGCAACTTTAAAAGTGGACATCTAGAGACTGGGGACATGGGTTGGGAATGATGATGCTCAAAGAGGGTTTGATGCTCAAAAAGGGTCTTTTGTAGGCTTCTGTTTTTCTTAAGAAAAATGGACTCAAGTATGAGCTGCAGAATTAAAAATTATTTTCAAAAAATATTTTCTGTGATCTTCAAATGGGTGTTTTTATGCCTAAACCTTCTTTTACCCAGCATCATGCTGCATTTTGCAGAAAATTTAAAAAGATATAGTGGCTATAAATTCTAACACGTGACAAAGATGAGCCAGTGTGTTGGATTCCAGCTGGATGTTGTGAAGGCAGCTCAAAAACCAAGCAGACGCTTGAGTGAGGTCTCTTAAGCTGTGCAGGTCCCCTGGTGGAGAAGGAGAAAGGAATATCCTGATAGAGGTGGTATGTAGGATTAGGGGTTCTAGCAGCAGCTATGGCAGCAGCTTGAATCAGAGAACCCACCCAGAGGGTCTTGGCAGGACTTGATGAGAATGTGTGTCAGGCAGCAGGATGGACCTGAGAGAAGGATGCAAGGTAGGGGAAAAGTATCCACAGAGCTGTCTGGGGGTGACTCAGAGGTGATACCCTGGTTTTAAGTCCAGGAGACCTGGAAACCTGGTAATGCCATCAATTCCACCCACCATATTGGAAAGAGGAGACTTTGGGGGTTGAAGGGAAAGAGAAGCCAGTGAGAAAACCAAGAAGCAGCATCAAGGAAACCAGGAGAAGAATGACGAGTCCCAAAGACAAGAGTCATGGGAGCTCATCAGCAATGTCCTACAGAGAGTTCATAATGAAAAGACAAAGGGAAAAAGAGACATTTCTTTTTTTCAAGTACCGGGGTCTAAACACAAGCTAAAAGGCTGGCGCTATAACTCAGAATTAAGAATGCTGATATTGATTTTATCTGTTGATTTGTCATTTTCCTGCAGCTTGATGGGCAAATTCCTCAGAACTGTGATGAGACTAGCCTTCTCAAAAGTCAACAGAACTTGATATTGGGGCAGACTTCAGTCTATTGTGAGGGTCAGCTGTCAATTGGCTGGGGATGGGTGGAAATATATATATTACACACACACACATATATATGTGTATATGTATTTTTTTAGATCAACACTGCATAGGTTAATCATAATAGCCATTAAAAAATCCACATAGTTTCATCTCTATGTGGTAATAATATAGCATACATATAGCACTATCTTCAGAATTATTCAGACTTTTCTCAGTAGAGGCCATTTCCAGTTAGGAAAGGGAAGTAGGGGAAATCAGATGAAAGCCAGATATACAACATTCCTGCTTGCTCAATGAATAATTGCAATATTTGAAAGCTTATTCAGATATTTCACTCTCATGTAATCAACTGACCTCATTGCTCAAAAGGTCAGGTCCACAGGTTATGTCTGTATTTAAGAAGCTTAAATATTTATCACTATCTTTATTGAGTCATTTGAAAAATTGGCTTCTGCAGCTGTCTATCATTTGGAGGAGAGCTGTGCTCCCCAACAGAACTGGGAATAGTCTCCCATTTCATCCTTTGCTCCCCACACCTGACCCTTACCGAGAAGTACATGTTTCTAAGAAAAAGCCTCGAGTATGTCAAATATGCAATTATATTATCTCTGAAGATAAACACAAGGGGACATGCAAGAAAGAGCCTACTGAAAAGCCATGGTAAAGCTGCTAAAAGAGGATTACTCTTTCTCTTTTTTCCCCTGTCAGGAAGAATGATTCTAATTGTAAAGATAACTCTGTTTTTGTATACATTTACGTTTTGTAAACCTTTGGTAATTATGATATTATTTTAAAATTTTAATATACACGAGGTGATAAAAATAGATTAGCACCTCTCCCATTCAGCCGTCACTGCATTTAGTGCAAAGATCAAGGTGATTCTGGAGATCTACATCTTTAGGTATGCACTTAAGGTTAAAATGTTAGTAAGAAGTCTAGAGTGAAGTAACATGCTATAATAAAAAGAGCTGACATCTCTTCTGTGCCTACCACATGCCAGGTGCTGTATGAGATATTTTATATCTGTTATATCATTTTATCTCCCAACCATATAAAGCCACATGTCTCTCTCTCTCTCTGTCTGTCTTTTAACAGATGAGTCAGCTAAGACTCAGAATGGTTAACTGCCCCAAATCACCAAGCTGGTGAATGTCAGAGCAGAGATTCAATTCTAGCTCTAGATAGTAAAGGTCAAAGTCCATGCTTTTTCTATTCTGTTTCCTGGCCCCTCTCCATTGTAAAGAAGAACTTCCCAAGCACCAATGAACTTCTCACTCCCTGCATTTGATTATGTTACATTTCCGGATGTTTCCAGTAGGAATTTCCCAAGAACACACACGTCTCTTGATCATGGTCCTTTGGACCACACAATCCAGAGTTTGTTCAAAAATGTGCCTTCCCCATCAAAAAGTTCTTAATGTTGAGCTGACTAAAGAAATCAAATGATGCTCAGGTACCGAAGGCACCATCCTCACTGCTGTTCACAGGTGCTCTTTTGCTTTTCAGCTGCTTCAGTGGTCACCTCCATCAACCGTGACCATCTTATGTTTTCTGCTTACTCCAGAAGAACATATCCATTTCCATTTGGTGTTAATTTTTCCTAGACTTGATCGTATTTGTAATTGCACATGATGCCATGCAGGTGGCCAACAGACAAGAAAAATCTCTTTTACTACATTTGCTTAGTGATCAAAGATTCCTAACTAGACCTTTTGTCCTACCTTGATTGTTTGCATTGAATATGCAAATCTTCTCTCTTGCTGGTCCAGTGTTGAATATATTTACAAGGATATTGGTGCCCATTACTTCACTTAAATATAGATTATGGATACTGACAAATACTTTTAGTCAGATTTCAATCACTTTTGGATTATACCTCATACTAGGAATTTCACCTTTTGTCCAATTCCACAACTTTCAAGTATGCATTCCCACAAACCCAGAGTTTCATAAAAATGTACTAAGTAACCTTAAAGCCCTTTATGAATAATTATGAGTTTTTAAGTTTTTGTGAATTTGCATATTAATTCTGTCCCATAAATAAAACATGAAGCAAAAATCCAGCATGTTGAGTGTCAGGGGGATAGAAGAAGAGAAAGAAGGATAATTATCAGTTTAATGTGGGAACATACTTAACCTAAAAGATTACCTCCAAAATTGGTGACATCCTAAGTATATATAATATACAAGGATGTTTTCATTTAAATAAAAGGGGGAAAAGACATATTGAATCTCTACCATTGCCACAGCTCTATCAGCAGCCTGTGGTTGCAAAAGCAATTGTCAGAATTTTTATTTGCACAGGATTAGTCCTTCTCACATATTTAGTTTCTTTCTTCCCTAGGCAACGTGTGCTTCAAAGCCATATAATTCACGTTTTCATATTGGGTGTGTGTTATTTGCTTATGCATTTATGACTATAGATTTTCTTAGTTGGGGTACTAGTGAGAGACCCCTAGCAAATAAACTGCATTGTGCCCATCCTCAGATCATGTGCATATAGAGGGTAGGAGAAAACAGAGCTGGTGCCTGGAGGATTCCACATCACTTGTGCTCATAGTTCCTGGGGAGGCAGCATAAGAACAGTGGCAGCTGAGGGTGACTGTTGTGGGGATCCGTGAATATCTCATCTAGAACAAGATGCTACTGGATGCCATGTCCACACCTTCAGCCAGTTTGCAAATAAGGCTCCATGGGCACGCCGGGACTCTGATCTTTAAAACTGGTCCAACTAAGGGACCAAACTCAGAAGTGCATGTCCCCAAACCCCCAAAGTCTGCCAGATTTATAAATGCCGTCTAAGAAGGACTCAAAGTTCTCCATGACTTTTATTAATCACAATGGCCTCCATGTGCCTACTGACCTACCAGTTAAACTCAGACCGTCACCAGAGGTGACCTCTCTCTCGGGACTCCAAGCTCTCTTCCTAGGATGTCTGATCACTAGAGCCATGTGAGGTGGGAATGGATTTCACACAGGGAATTCTGCTGCCAAATTGGTTTAAAATAGTGTTGGAGACTTTTTGAAAGCTTTGAAAGGTCAAGATGAGTAATGATAGTAGTGCTATGAACCCTCATATTTATTAAAATTTTTCTTTTCTAGTAGATGCCAACTGTTTTACTTCGAATGAATAAGCAATGAGGTCTCACTGTACAGCATAGGGAATTATATCCAATCTCTTGGGATATAATTCCCAAGAGAATTACAGTGGAAGATAATATAAGGAAAGGAATGTATATATAGATATGACTGGGTCACTTTGCTGTACAGCAGAAATTGGTGCAACATTGTAAATCAATTATACTTTAATAAAAACACAAAAATAAAACAATTTATACTTAAAACGTCACTTTCCCCCACTTCCTGTTTCCACAGAGCTGTTTGGAGCAGATGCGAGGAAAGCCTTACTGTAGATGGGGACACTCGTGCCGCCTCCCCCAAAACCATAGAGTTTCAAAGACCTCCTATGACCTCATGCAAAGGTGTGCAATTACCGACACTCTACCACTAGCTACCTTTCTTTTTCTCTTTCAACTTTTCCTCTCTCTTCCTCTCCAATTTTTCTGTCTACTCATTCAATTTTAGGGAGTTGGGGTGCATAAATGTTTGTGAAAATAAGAGTTTAAAATAGCCCAGAGTCCAGTGACATAATCCCACCCACTCTGCCTACTTGTAGCAGTAAAATACGCTCTCTGCTCGGTTGCACAACTAATACAGAATCAATACAGAAATCAGTAGGAAACGTCTCACAAGAAGCTAACAAAATGGTGAGTCAGTTTTAAAACTCAACAAGCTATACTTAGGTTTGGCAAAAGAAGCCTGGGGTTTGGCCTCATTTTCAAATGGGTTCTAACCCCACCACAGCTCCATATTCCCTGAGCACTGTGGGCTGTGTTCCTTAATCTCTTGGAGCCTCAGTTCCCTTATCTGTAAAATGGGGATGCCAGGAAGAGGGTTGTGGGGCTTAGAGATGGAAGAAGCCATGACCTCTGAGTAGCCACCTCTCTGTTATCGTTACTTACGGGCCCTGATGAAAAGCCCAGGCCTTCTACTTGAAATAGAAGGATAGCTTCATTGTTTGATCCATTTCTTTTTGAAGATCTTCATGTTCCTGTCACTGTGCTTGGTGTGAGAGGGTCAGAGAAAAATTAGATAAGATTTCTGGCTCTGTGGGCTCTGTGTAGCTAAGGAGACAGAGAGAACTGTAATCCATCCCGAGTCAGTGCACTAGAGGTTTAAACCCAGTGACGATGGGGTTCTGAATTCTCCTTCTGGGGCCTGGGCAAGGCTGTGATGAGAGCCCCTGAAATAGAGTCTTAGAGCATGAGCAGGGCTTCCCTGGAAGGAGGAGAGGATGGAGGGCAACCCAGCAGAGAAAAGAGAGAAGCAAGGTCACAGAGAGGCGGGTGTCCCCACATCCTGAACAGAGCATCTGCTGTCCTGTCTTCACTCTGAAGACGTGTACCTAGCCCCAACAACATAGCATCTTCTGGGGATGTGGGAACAGGCAAGGTTCCTGCTCTCTGGGAGTCTGTAGACCAGTGAGGATGCCAGACAATGAACAACAACCCGAAAGAGAAGACAGGAAATGAACCAGTGCTGGCTGATAGGATGGAAGGGAGCAGGAGCTGCTTCAGGTGACCATTTAACTTGTGAAGGTGACACTTAAGCTGAGACCTACCAGAAAGATAAGCATGCACCATCGGAAGACCCAAAAATAGGAATCCCAGAGGAAGAAAACGACTCTTTCCAAGGTCCAAAGAATGGAAAGAGAAGTAACAATTTTCACCCTTTCAAGACTGGATTCAGGAGAAATTCCATAAAAAAGAAGTAGGGGTATTATTGATCTATCCTGAAACTTAAAAGGAGTTATAAGTTTGCAATTTTGGAGAAATCACCATTCCAGAAACTCCTTACAAATGCCAAGCAGCAACTAATCATTTTGACTCCGTGATTTCCTCTTTTCCACAGGGTATCCTCCATTCCCAAGCAAGAAACTATTGAGACAATGCATAAATTCAAACTACTCATATGCCCCAATAGGTTCTAGTTGTTGAAAAAAATAAACAGGTACCAGTGGGATGGATCTGCCTAGTGTCCAAACTCAGAGAATTTATTTATTATTTTTTAATCCAATTTGGCAATATTTATTTTATAGTTAGCACTTTTTGTATCTTTAGGAATCTTTGCTACATCTTTGCTAATGTTCTTCTATACTTTCCTCTAAAGGATGCATTGTTTTACCATTCACATTTAGATCTGCCGTCAATCTAGAAATGATTTTTGTATCAGGGGAGGGAGAGATGAAGATACATTTTTCTCCCACAACTATGGATATCCAACTGGTCCAGTCCCATTTATTGGAAACAACATCCTTTTCTTACTAATGCATTGGTGAGTAATCTTTATCATTAGTCAGATGACTGTGTATATATATATGAATTATTCCTGGACTCTTTATGCTATTCCAGTTGTCAGTTTATCTATCCTTCTATCAGTTGTCCAAACTCAGAGATTTTATTTTATAGAGGAATGATTCTTTTGAATTTCACAATAACCATTCTATACTTTTTATTCTTTTTTTGGGGGGGGTGGAGTGAGCCCACAGCAGGCAGAAAGTCCCAGGCCAGAGATCGAACTCGAGCCACAGCAGTGACTTGTGCCACCGCAGTAACACAACCAGATCCTTAACCCTTTGAGCCACCAGGGAACTCTTATAATTCCTATTCTTAAGAAAGGCTTTAGTGGAGATGGATCACGGCAATGCTAGATCTCTTGAGTGAATGAGCTGTCCGTTCAATTTATTGGTAAAAAGGAAGATTCTTGAAGATCTGGGTTGAGAAGTAAACTCAGAATTTTAACTGAGAAGGGTCTTCCCCATCCAGGTTAAGGGGCTAGTGTGGGTGGAATAAAGAAAAACATATCTTCATAAAAACTTTTTTAAAAATGTATGCTCTTGTTTCTGTCATTTAGTTACCATTAAGAGATGATGCACTTGATAGGAAAATTGATTCTTCGGTCCACATTATTGACCTCATTGTTCAAACCCCCTTTTTTGTTTTCCCAATGCTTTTTAGGGCCAAACCCGCGGCATATGGAAGTTCCCAGGCTAGGTGTCAAATCAGAGCTGCAGCTGCCAGCCTATACCACAGCCACAGCAACGTGGAATCCAGGCCGCATCTGCGACCACAGCTCACGGCAACTCCAGATCCTTAACCCACTGAGGGAGGCCAGAGATCAAACCCACAACCTCATGGTTCCTAATCGGATTCATTTCCACTGTGCCACAACGGGAACTCTTCAAACTCCCTTGGGGAATCAACACGTTAGTGACAACATTCAAATCAGATGTGGGCTGATTTTTCTATATGTGTTCTAAGGCAAATCTTTGAGGATGAAATGTTGGTTTCTGTAGCCAACCTTTTAAAACTCTAATAAATTGCAAAGGCTATGCTCGGGATGAACAATAAAGCAATGTTTCGATAATATGCTTGCCTCTGTCACAGTAAGACCAGATCCAAAATGCGTCAGAGAACTTAACATAATCAGCAAATGCTGTGCTTCACTTGGAAAGGCCTGGAGCTGTAATTTTTCCCCTCTAAATTATAGTGTTTTCTGTTAAACCTCGTAGTTAACAGCTTAAGTTAATTCTACCATGTGTAGGACTTACATGAATGCATGGACTTTATATTACAAACTCAGCTGCAGTTTAAATTATTAGGTACTCTTTTCATGGAGCTCCCGCACTTGAAAATCCACAACAAAAATAGTAGGCCAGCTGCCCACACTCCAAGGAGAGACCCTCATTAGATGTCATTTGCATCCCATTAACCACCAAGCAGTGGGTCAGTCATTGCCTGTCAGGCGTTCAACTCATTCTTTTTGTGTTAATTAGCAGAGAACTAAGGAGTTAATGAAGATCTTAGGATCCGTGATGACTCATCTGGTTGTTTCAGAGGAATCACAGGGCTGGTCCACTTGGGTGCTCCCTGCTCAGATGCTCTGAGCGGATGGGGAGGGAGGCTACCCAGCGAGCCTTCAGAGGGGCGCTCTCAGGGGCCTTTGGCGTGGAGGGCTTTGTTAGCTCAAGATTAGAAGGAGTTAATTGCTTCAAGATTGCGGGGAGATTAGGTTACTGGGCAGGATGTATCTATGTAAGCATATGTCAGCGCTAGTTAGAAGATAGGAGATGCTTATTTTAATAAACTTATGAAAAGAAGAATTAATTTGTCATTACATTGGCAATCTTATTTTATTAACTTAATTTGAAAATCTAAAGCTGTCTGAAACGCTGGTTTTTCCACTCACTTTCCTTCTGAATATGTATGAATCGCAGATTAGGTGATGTGCAACACTGTTCATTCAGGGCTTTTTTTTTTTTTTCTGGAGTTTTTTTTTTTTTTTTTCCTGGGCTGATGGCATCTGGCTCTGGCCATGTGGGCTGGTTACAGTGACCTCTGGTTTCTCTTCTTGTTGTGGGTGGAACATGGCCTCTCAGAGACCCATTGGCCGTCCCACTAAGAGCCAAGAGGTCATCTGCTTCTGCCTGTCCTTCTTCCCCTCTGAGTGCCCGTTGTATACAAATAGTGTTTGTACTTGGGGCCCAGACATAAAGTCGGGGAGAGGCTGTGGGAGGGAACTGCAAGGACCTAAGGGAAGCCATCAAAGACGTTTCCAAATGCTTGCTTTACGTGGTCGAGGACAACGCTCAAGTCATCTTCGTCTCTGTACTCTTCTTCTCCTTCCTCCTCTTCCTCCTCCTCCTCTTCCTCTCTCCTTCTTCTTCTCCTCCTTCTCCTACTTCTTCTTCCTCTTTCTGGCTGCACCTGTAGCATGCAGGACATGTGGAAGTCCCAGGGGAGAGATGGAACTCACCCCACAGTGGCGACCCAAGCCCCTATCGTGACACCACCAGATCCTTCACCAGCTCTGCCACCAGGAGAACAGAGAACTCCTTGTCTCTGTATTCTTAGGGGCAGGCATGTTTATTGAGCACTTAGTATGTGCCAGTAACGGCTTTAAGCACCTTATTCTTTTTTAATCCAATCAGGACTGTGTGATCCCCATTTTTCAAGTAAAGAAACTGAGGCACAGAGAGATTTAGCAACTTGCCCAAGGGAATGCAGTGAGAGGGGGTCTTCTGCTCTTCCTGAGCTTCCCTCCCCACCATTGCCCAACAATTTCAGTGCCATGATTGAGGGAGCTTGGCTGTGTGATAGGCAGAGGGGTGCAGGCAGTGGTGAGTCAATCTAAGTCTAGATGGGGCAAGGGCTGACCCAGTGGATTGCAGGAGAATCCGTAATTCCAGGAGGTTCAGTGTCATCAGAGCTTCTGAGGTTTGGGTTTTCTTTTCCCCCAAAGAGAGTAGAAATCTGAAGTTTTAAATAAAACCTCCTGATTTTAAAATATTTGTTCACTTATCTTTTTAAACACTGTGCAGTTCAAACAAATGAAATCTGTGAACAACTATCAGTGACCCCTGTAAAAAGGGGTAAGGCTTTTCAGGCCAGTTTTCCCTCCAAAATGCTTTGTACACAGCAGGTACTCAATAAATGGTTGAAAAAATCATGCACAGTTACATGGATGCAGAGGTGGGAACCTGGCCCCTCTGACACAGTAAAACACTGATGTTTATACAGAGAGGGACATTCAGGGACTCCAACCCCCTGCACCAAGAATCCTTTTATCACATCAGCAAAATGGCCCATCCTTGTTGTGACCTACCTGGAGAAGGGAGCTTATGCGGATTACAGTGATTATAATTCCAGCAGGAACCATTTGAACCCTCTTCCTGGGGAGCTTACTGGGCACTCTTTCCTGTCTGGGTTAATATGAATTTGGCCAAACATAATCTTGAAAATATTTAACAACCATCTAGCCACAGCAGGGTTAACAACTGCCTCAGCAGAGCCACAGACACCTGCCATAATCCTGCAGCCTTTCTGCTTGGTTGATGCCCTATCATTCTGTTCAATATTTTAACACCACCACCTCTGCAAAAAATGCCTAAATATAAAGAAAACAGAACTCTCTCTCCCTCCCTCCTTCGCTTTGTCCCTCCCTCCCTCTCTTCCTTTCTTCCTTCTTTCCTTCCTTCCAGCTCCTACCTAGATGCCAGTACCCAGGGCCACCCACCTCTCTGCAAATAGAAGGGAAGCTCATAAGTTTGAAGCAAGTCCAAGACAGGTGGGCACTTTGCAGAGGGAACTGAGTCAAGAGAAACCTACGCTTGGGCTACACCTTGCATTTCCCTCCCCCCGGATTAGTGGTGCTCTGGGTAAGCTGCACCGGTATTCTGCTTGCTGGTGTTTTACAAGTCAGGCAAAACCCATGCATGGACTAAGGTCAAAATTGCCTTTTCTTACTACTTCATATTGGCCATCTATTAAAAAATTCCAATTATCTCTTTAGCCTGCAGTCAAAAGTTTAGCTGAAGCAAAATGCAAGCGCTCTGCACTTAAAAAAAAAAAAAAAAAAGAAAAGAAAAGGAAAAGGAAAGGAAAGGAACAAGGCAGCTGCCCATCAACTGAGAGCAGCTCACCGGAGGGGATGCGACAAGGCAGTGCTGGCTCCTTGGCTACAAATGAATCCACCGTGGAAATGGTGACCCATTCTTTTTTTTTTTTTTTTTTTTTTTTTGAGTTAGAGAATAGGTCTCCTGGAATTAAAATGTTTTGGTCACATTTAATCACCTTTCTATAGACCTGGTTCATGAGACTTACTGACTTGTTAGGGACCACAAAACAATCAGTGAGAGATGAGGAGCCTGCAAGGAAGGCAGGGAAGATGCTATTCCATCCCTGAGCTCTAAAGATAGATCCTAGGAAAGGAAATTGGCTTCCAGCCTATCATTTATTTCCCTATTTCTTGACCTTTGTCAAAAAGGCAGAGCCCAAAGGAGATTATAAAAGGCTAAAAATAAATGATGCATGTGTTTATTTATAACACTCATCGCTGAAGTGTGGGACAGGTCCTGGCAAAGTTATCGCCCCTCCCAAGGCACACCTTGTTTTAATGTACCCTTTCGCCAAAGTTCTGGTTTCCAGTGTCCCAATTTTCTCAGGAAAAAAAAAAAAAAAAATGAGCTACGTTTCCCACCTCCCTCCCCTAAAAATAAACCTTTGAGTCCAAACATACTATAGATGAACATTTTTCCAAGGACTTTGGTTACTGTCTTGAGAGAACACGTTCAGTTATTCAGAGATGTATTTTCTGCCCAAAACACATGCAGGGGTCTTGGCTAAGATTGTCTGTGATGCCTCCTGGAGAGAGGGCGAGACAAACACAGAACGTTAATCTCTGTTTTCAGTTAAGCGTTTGTTACATGACTTCTAAGCGAGCGCCCAGCGCTGGGTGGACAATTGTGAGTGTGGTGGGTAGAGTGCACCGAGAGGGCTGGTCACTGTTTCCAGGCAGCCCAGAGAAGGAAGGAAGGAAGGGAATGAGATGCAGGTGGCAGTTGGTATATGTTAATGACAAGTGGAACTTGACCAGATGAGGAGGGACGCAAATTCCGAGTAGCGGATGTGGCAGAAACCAAAGCCCCAAAGAAACAGCTGAGAATCCAGGTAACTTTTTATCGAATCAAGGTCCAAGCTTTGTACCTCCGATTTCTCAAACAGTATGATTTCCATAGTTATATTGTATAGC
The DNA here is from genome assembly GCF_054392235.1 of Sus scrofa. Lineage (NCBI taxonomy): Eukaryota > Metazoa > Chordata > Mammalia > Artiodactyla > Suidae > Sus > Sus scrofa. The sequence continues at coordinate 150,618,782 of NC_139396.1, read as the reverse complement.
TGAGGCCATGGTAGTAAGAATTGGAAGACTCTGCCATCCCCATTCAGGGCTTCCTGCTTGCCTTCTGGCTCCTGGGGGTGGGAGAACAGCTGTCCCTTGCTGCAGCCCTGATCCAATGGCCTCTGGGTCCATGTCCCCAAGTGCCCTGCAATTGTAGTGATGAGTGGGACCATTCTGAGCTTCTCTTAGGGTCTGAGCTAAAAGTAGATGTGCTCTCCATCTAGGGAAGGAGGAATACTGCGTTGTTTTCTGTGGAGAACCGGTAACTGGTGCCCTGAGCTGCCCACTCTCTAGCCCCTGCAAGAACTCCGGGTAGGCGGGACATCACTTGTGAATAGCTCAAACGATGGTGAAGTGACTTTTTAAGCCTATTAAATGCTTACTTTTTAATAGAGATACAATCTATATTCAAATTGTTTCAGCCTATTATCCAATTTGCACAAAACCTGCTGGATAGATTTCTCCAAATCTGGATGATATGTAAGGGATAGACCGGCTGAGAATCCAGGCTATGAGGTATACAAAAACGTTAATGTTTCCTGGGTCCTGGGGGTGGCGTTCTCTTCAAGGGCCCCTGAAATTGACATATAAGCCAGGGCACCTGGTTGACCCATAGAAATGTGTCAGATACCTGAAGATGCCAGGGACAGAAATCAAGAGGGTTTCCAAAAATGAGCTGCAAAGGGAAGACGAGAAGGACAAGTGCCCTGTGGGTGGCTTTGCTGCCTCTCGCATGGGCAACCCTGGCTCTGGGCAAGTAGAAACAGGATTTGTGTAGTATTTAGGGGTGGTCAGTGGTTCTCCTAGGCAACACAGGGGATGGGCAAGACAGCCGGTGACAATAATAAGTTCTCCCTTTACCACAAAGATGACATTTTCAGCTTCTATTGGGAAAAGCAATGTTGGCTCTTACAGGTTTCAAAGCTGACGGTTCTGGGTCCTGAGGTGTGAGCACCAGAAGATCCTGTTAGGTCCTCTATTTTCTTGTCTTATAAGCATGGGTGCAAACATCAGTACCTACAATGCTTTCCATCTTTCATTCTTTTCATTTTATTTTATTTTATTTTATTTTATTTTATTTTATTTTATTTTATTTTATTTTATTTTATTATTTTTACGGCCACACCTGTGGCATATGGAAGTTCCCAGACCAGGGTTCGAATAGAAGCCACAGCTGAGGGCTATGCCACAGCTACAGCAACACCACACCCAAACCACACCTTCGACCTATGCCACAGCTTGCAGCAATGCCGGATCCTTAACCCACTGAGCAAGGCCAGGAATCGAACACGCATCCTCACGAAGACTGTTTCAGGTTCTTAACCAGCTGAGCCACAACGGGAACTCTGCCATCCTTTATTCTTAAGGCTCATAATGCCAAATGCACTTCTCCAGTCCCAGACCCGGAAATAAAGTCACGTACAGTGTTTCCTCCCCAAAGTCAGATAAAGATCTCATCACTTCCTTAAAGCAACACCCAGACAGTCAGAACGGATGGTCCAGATTTAAGGGGAAGCTTATTATTCACAACGATTGCCTGGCAGTGTCATGAATGGGTAATGAGGGCACCGCTATCGAGGAGGGATCAAGCCCAAAGCCCTGGGATAGCGACAAAATACAGTATTGTGTTTACACACTGTAACCTCATCCTTCAGAAGAGAACAAAAAAGCGGGGCTTCCAATGCTGCTTCAGCTGAGCTTTCCTCTCTCCCAGCAACACTCTGGACTGAGCTGTTCCTCCCAGAAGCAGTGAAACAGGGCAAGAAGGAAAAAAAGGCCAAAGCAACCAAAACAGTGCAAAGCGAGCTTCAGTAAAACCAGACTGTTGACATTTTATGAACTTAATGGCATAAAGAACGGGCAGCAAAAAGAATTTGCATCCTCTGACTATATATGCAAGATCCCTAAATATCTTGATCACGTAATTTCACTACAGATATCCTGATGGTGGATCTGTGTATGATTTACCTAAATGATGCATTTGCATAAATTAAATTAACAAATATAAACACATGCTTATAAAATGCTGATACCACTTGCTACTCTTGTAAAAAGAAATTATGAGGAATGACATACGATGGGCCATGTGGTTTCTGAGCAATCATCACGTACCCCTGCTGCATACTTGGCACTTGTCTTCCAGAAGAAGGAAGAAACCCTTACTGGAGCATTTCTGAAAGCATGCTTCTCCCAGGAAATCTACAGAATAGAGAAGGAAACGATGTCTAAAGTGACGGAAAACCTAGTTTAGTGCAGTGACTAAGCACGGGGGCAGTGGCGTCGGCCGGCCTGAGTTCAGTCCTGACTCTACTGCCATCTCCCTGTGCACTTTAGGACTAGTCCCTTAATATGTGCCTCAGCTTTCTCACCTGGAAACTCGGGATGGTACCAGTACCTAGCTCAAAAAGATGTTGTGGAATTCTCTTAGGGCACAGAGGGTTCAGGATCCATTGTGGTCCCTGTAGTGGATCTGGTTGCTGCTGTGGTGTGGGTTCCATCCCTGACCCAGGAACTTCCGCATGTGGCGGGTGTGGCCAAAAGAAAAAAGGTACGTTGTAGGGAGGAAATGAGTTAATGTATGTGGAAGGATTTTGAATGGTGTCTGGCATATGGAAGATACACAATATATATTAGTTCTGTTAGTATTATTGTTATGTTAACACATGGGATGTTGGAAGAAGAATTTTCCAAGGCCACATAGACTTTTGCTTCCTACCTACTCTCTCTATCTCTTGACCAGTGATGCTCAAATTTTCCCAGTCTTTGGAGCCAGGGGATGAGAGAAGAAAAATTCCCAAGGATCATCCCTTTGACTGCTATTCAAATCAGCCTGAGTTGGGCTGCTAGGGTGACCCCCCGGGGCCAGTTTTCATGAGGTAACCGCAGAGCTATGCCAGATCTAAGGCATGGCTCCCAAATCATTGGCACTGTATCTGGAAACCCCAGGAGACTGGTGTGGCTGGTAGACCACACGGAAAACATCATCACTAGTGGTAGGTGCCCCCACCACTTCCGTTCTGATCAGGACAGGGATGGGACAATAGAAGGCAAGAGAATGTAATCCCACCTACATCCTCATTCCTTGGGCCCAGTCCACTCACTCAGCCACAATACAACCACGGGTCCCACATGTTCAGCCAGTGGCTACTAATGGAATCTGCATCGGAGGCTGGATAATGGACTCCCACAGCTTCGCTGCAAAGGCAGCGGACTGTATCCATGAGTTACCATCTCCTCCCTTCCTCATACCCCCAGGAATTGTTTAATGATTGATGACTCCTTCAGAGGCATTGATTTTATTTTTCTTCTCTAAATCCACCTATATTTTATTTAATTAAAAAACCCTGATTCTCAGACATCAAATTACTCAGTGTCTTTGATTGCTTTATGGGGCACTGCAGGAAATAGTCTCCAGATCTTTCCGCTGGAGCCTAGACCAAGCCAAATTGATGTTCTTATATTCCGTAGCCATTCCCCAAACCATAGAGCATCTTCAGAAATGTATAAACCAACCTCCAATCTCCCTTTAGGACTTTTCTCCCCTTTTGAGAAGACCATTTCCCACTGTGGCCTCGCTGGTGATTAGAGCAGGGCTTAGAGCAGCCTTACTGGGGCCCTAATCCCAGCTGTGGGGTCTGAGGGCACCCAAAAGCCCTCTGCCCTGGAATGATCGCACCTGCTTTGCAATTTTCCCTCACACTGGGCCTGGTTGGACGACCCCCGAGGGCAGTGTACAGCTTTTTTGAGGTCAGAATGGTAATTACCATAATAGCCCCTATCAGTAATCCAGCCCCTTCTGCGGGTCAGGCCACATGCTTTACATATGTCGGCTCAACCACCCTGAGAGGCAGCTTTGCAAATTTTGCATTAGGAGAGATGAGACCTCATGTCAGGCTGAGGTCCCATTCCTGGTAAAGCACCACTGGCACAGATGGCATAGTCTAACTCCATGCCCACCCACAATGGCCCTTAGTGTCGGGAAGGGATCCTCACCATCCCCCATCCCCCCCAGGGCCATCCGGCTATGCTGATGTCCACTCTGCCCTGTAAGCTCCATCTGACTCTGTCATGGCGCTCTCACCTGAGAACTGTGATGCAGCTCTTCATCCAGCTGCTTGGAGCCTCAGCGCTCACATTTGTTGGATAGGCGAAAACCAAGTTTTGACTACATCTTCAGAGTGTTACTGCATAGATCAAGGCAGAGGTCAAGTGTGAGATGCGCCAGCACCCATGTTGGTTAGTGCTATTATCTCTCCACGGGGAGAGATAAGCTCTCTCGCGTGTTTATCTGAGCAACCATTTATTGGAAACTTACACACCGGAAGAGAGTATCAAATTCTTGAGCCGCTTGCGTGAATTCTAATTTGGGCTTTCCAGCCCTAACCTTTCTCGTGAGTGCCAGACTCATCTTCCAGCTGGATGGTCCCTGGACGAGACGAACAACCTGAGTAAAGACTCGTGTTGAAGGAGCAGAGCTGAAGTGGCCACCGGGGCCAAGGCTGGGGGACACCTCGCTCTTTTCCTCAGCCCAGGACTGAGCCCAGCAGGGCTTCTCTGAAGATGTTAATTTCTTGCTAATAGCACATGGAAGTCCCAGCCTCAGAAGCTCCAGGATTCCAAAATGGTGCTAAGCTCTCCTTAGAGCAGCATTTCTTAAAAAGTTGTCCCCCACCCACCTACACCTGAATCTCTGGGGGTTCTTAGCAGACTCCTAAGTTCACTGAATCCAAATCTGAGGATGGATCTGAGGATCTATATATAAAATCTTCTTTGCTGTTTTTCATTCTAAGGACTAAGAACCACATTAGAATGACCACTCTCTGCTCTTTGGTACTGTTTCATAATGAGCAGTGATATTTTTACTAGGCATTTAAGAGACAATGTAAATGCTGTTTAAATTCACTTTTGTAGTTTGCAGCATAAATTGCGGGGCTTGCATCGCGGGTATTCGGAAATTCAAGGGCTCTGAGAAAGGGAGCCCATTATAAACAATTAAATCTTCATATCTATCGTTATAATGATTTTTATTGCTTTTGCTCCTGAGGGGACCTTTTCCTGAAGTAACCGCAATGTTTACATTCGTTCATTCATTCATTCACTGAATATTTTACATGTCACATGGGGATGAGATAGATGAGCAAGACACAATCTCTATCCTTTAGAAAGTTGTTATCTAGTAGAGAAGATAGATGATCAAGTTAACAAAGGCAATTCCCTATCTTGAGTGCCGGCTCAGATTTTTCCCTTCAATTCCCTGCCATTTAGCCCAGCGTTTCCGGCTTTCATGTGGAAATGTGGAGGCGGGGCTGCTTTTTAGCAATAAGGGCTTGAAATAGATTCCTTCAATTTGTCTGATTCAACATAATGCTACAAACAGGGTCTGCACCTTGTCCAAATTAGGTTAGTTGAATTATTCAATACAGTGTGTGCCAACCATTTTGGCACCGGGTGCCCCATTTTACGGCAGATCCTGTGATTTGAAAATTACAGTTATCACAGCGAAGGACGATGTGGATGGGGTCCTGGGCATGAGACTGAGCTGGGAATGGAAGATGCAGACTCTTGTAAGACCTCAGAGAGGTCAGGAGGAAGGAGAATGGAAGGCAGAAGGAAAGGCAACAGCAGACAAAAAGGAGGTGTGTGTGTGAAGATAATGAGAGGCAGGGAGTGGTTCCTAAAGGTGGGGCGAGCTGGTGACCCACAGGTGGGGTTGTGCCCCCTGCCACCCCTCCCCCACCCCTCCCCGTGGTCCATCCCCGCTGCTTCCAGAGTAGAGTCTGTCCGTGACAATGACAGCAGTTGCCAGCAACCCGGACTGGGGTGATGCCGAGTCCCCCTTCCCGCTCCCTCTGACATCCATCAGAAAGGGCTAGCTTTTGAGCACTGAGAGAGGGGGGAAAATAAGCAGAAGTAATTTATTCGGGATCTTTGAGAGGATAATAGCCAATTATTTGTTTATAACACTGGTTAAATTTTCATTAGGCAGATTAATGGAATATCATGTACTGTCAACATTGGACTGAGGGGTGGTCTGTAAGAGATAAACGGGCAAACAGGCTCTGTGTCTCTCTGAGTAAATTAGTTTTTGCTTTCCTGTTTTTCATATGAAAATGGGAAAGGTGGGCAAGGTGGTGCATTTTAAAACAGGTCTCAAGATGGGCCAAATTGGTTAAATATGAAAGCCATCCTGGTAATAAATACATTATAATAACTTAGCATCATGGCCATAATTTTGATTTCATGAAAGTCTGGGATAATGTCGATTTTTAACCTGCTCTCTTAAGACACATTTCCTCTCCCTGAACTCAAACGCTGCTTGCTGTGAGGTGAAAGCGTATTACTTGGGGGGCCTGATTTGTCTAATGCGCTCAGCGTTACAGCTGGTAAATGCAAGAGACGCCCTCTCTCTTGTGCGTTCACTGTCATCCTGGATGGCAGGAGAGCCTCCTCCGAGTGCTGTTATCAGGATCAGAATCCCCTCCCGGATCCACGAGCCAGGAGAGTTTCTTATCACCCTGGATGGAAGTCGACTGAGAGGTGCACACTCAACGGCTTATTTGAGGCTAAATCTCCGGTGAGGGTGAAGTCCTAGATGGGCTGGCTTCTCGGTCTTGACATCATTCGATGTAGAATCAGTGGATCCAACTTTAGAGGCAAAAATTCTACTAGTAAATTGGAAATCACACACACACACACACACACACACACACACACACACACACACACGGAATTGGGCCATTTTGAAACAATGGATATTCTGTAGTTGAAAAAAAAAGTAATCAGCAATTACATTTTTTAGTTCAATTAGCATGGGAGAGTCCAGTTCTTTTGTACAGAATGCAACTAAGGATTTATATTTGTAGCCCAACTCTTGCATTAAATTTTTTTTCATTATGCAGAGGGAAGATGATAGAATGTAATTTCTTTCTTAAAAAAATTAAGCGAGGATGGGCAGGAAAGTTCTAGGAAGAGATGGAAGGAAGGAAGAGAGGAGGGAGGGAAGAGTAAACAGGTGGTCGGGAGGGAGAAAAGGGAGACTGCAGTGCTGTGGAAAATCAACCAAATGAGACCTGTTGTTCCTTTTGTAAAATGCCCAAATTTGCAGCAGCTATGTTCAATAAAATTTCTTTCAAAATGTTAAGCCCCTCATGAGTTTCTGCAAACCATTTCACTGGTCTCTATATTGGCTTCTCTTCGAAGTAATTCTATGCCACAAACTAATTTCCAGCATGAACTGGTTATATACACACATATATATATATTTTTTTTTTTTAAAGAAAATGGACGTAACTATCCCTGCAAAGACCCGTTGCTACCGTTCCCCCGCATCAAGTCTGCGAGGCCCATTTCCAAGATCCGTGACTGCGCCTGCCTGGGAGGTGGGTGGAGGGCAGGGAGCGGTGGAGAAGACGGGGAACGAGGGTCCCTATTTGCTCGGCTTTCCTGTCTTTTGACTCATGTTTCTCTACATCTTCATGTCTTCATGTGCGGTACCGCGAGGGGATCGGATGAGCAGTAACCGGGCTGAACAGAGAGCTGGGGGATCTGGCGTGCTTGGGTAACTGGGGGCCTCTAGGGAAAGTTGGGGATCGGCTTATTCTTCTAAGCTGTCAAAATCCTTCCTCAGCCATGAATTCCAGCTCAGAGAACAGCAAGGGCACATGTGCTAGTGGGGGTTATTGCTCTGAAATGGGGGACGGTATGGACCGAAGGTCATGTTTGTGCGCAGAGTCTGAAGTGGCCAGGCCCTTTCCCGGCTGCTGGCCAGGATGACGACCTTTCAGAGTTTTTAGGGAGACTCAGTTCTTCTGCATCTAACATGTTTGCATTGCCTCTGAACCTCCTCACGGGAGCATCTCGGACACAAATGCTTCCACAGTTGGGCAGCTTTGGGCAGGAATATTACCGCCTTTGGGAGGAGTTCAGTTGGGGACAAGGTGGGCGGGGCTCATGTCAAAGTCTCTGGGCTCTGAGCGCAAGCGAAGGACACCTGGCTTTCCATACAGCACCCCTGAACCTCAGTTGTCAGCGTCAGTGCATCAAGTGGCCCCTTGGGAGGGCCCTTTTCCTTATTCAAGAACTAGAACTCCTTTGGCTGAAGGGTTCAGGGAGACTCACCAAAAGCAGAACTTGGCATCACTTTGGCTAGTGTTAAAGGGTCATTGCAGGAAGAAGGCAGGGCTGGATTTCCCTAATTTGAAATGTGAAAGATATTCTCTGGGCTATTACATCCTTTTAGTGAAGGCAATTCACATTCTTTTGGTGGTTTATCCTACTTATAATGATCAAATCCTAGAGTCAGAACTTCTAATGCAAACCACTTTTACAACTGTAATTGGATCTGAGGCCAAGGCAACCACCAAGTGGCCTAGGAGTCCCTGGCAATGTTCAATCAGGATATGATATCGCTTATGAAAGTGATCTCTTACTATTGATACTTCTCCCAAGAGCAGCACAAATTAGAGACATACTTGAGTGATTCAGGGGCCTCACCGACAGGCAGCATGAGAGCGAGCCACTGCTCAAGCGGGGATTCTCCAACGTGGTATGATGCACATTTCACTGTGGTCATTTAATGGAAACCCTATGGAAGCCTTCTGCAGGGTCTGGGGGTAAAAGAAGTTCTAACATTTAGGGAACCACATGAAATGTGCTGCTTAAGAAAATGCAAGAACTGATAATGCTAACGACATCTGAAAGCAGACTTCGGGGGACTCTGGGATACATGGTCACAAAGTGAAAACACATGGACTTTCCCACTGCACCCATCCGGGCAGGACCCTGCTCAGAGCCCATACACATGTGCGAGCACACACACACACACACACACACACACTCTCCAAACCCAGGGGCTGACAGATGATCTCTGAAGGGCAGAGTTCTGAGTTCCATCAATGGACGGTCTCAACTCCTAGATGCCAACATAAATAGCAGGTGTGAATCTCGGTCCACAAACCCCTGTGTGAAAAATAACTATGATATTGACTGTCTTTGTATTTCATATATTTTAAATATAGCTCTTGTGGTTTCTCTGTTCATATCATTGCTGACTTGAGCACACTCCTGGGTGACCTCCACCCTCCCGCCTCTCTGGAGTTTAGTGTCCCCACTTGGATGAGTGTGGAGGTTACTGGGGGGCTGGTCCTCATCACGCAGAAGTCTCTGTCTGCGTGGACGTCTCTGAGGGGGTGTGGCCTGGTGACCCGGAACTACTTCCTTGACACTTGAAGAGCGAGTGCGTCATTTCCTGGCCTCCGATGTGTCTCTGAGTGTGGTCTTGCCGAGGCACCCTGAGTCACCTTGGCTATCTCACGAACCAGCGGTACAGCTCTGATGACACCCCCAGGAACACAGTGATCCTCAAAGGACGCTGACGGTCACATGATGCCGATGAGGTGACATGTATGCCCGAGGAGCTTACATGTGTTCCCTCATCTAGCCTCACAAAATCCTGTGTCAGGAGGAATCATTTAGCTTTCCTTTTTTTTTTTTTTTTTTTTTTTGTCTTTCTACCTTTTCTATCCAAGCCGCATCTGCGACCTACACCACAGCTCACGGCAATGCCAGATCCTCAACCCACTGAGCAAGGGCAGGGATCGAACCCGCAACCTCATGGTTCCTAGTCGGATTCTTTAACCACTGCGCCACGATGGGAACAACTCATTTAGCTTTCTTTTAACTCAAGTATTGTCTACTATTGGGTGTCTGCATATCAACTACACAGTCTCTGTGCTCACAGAGCTTCCTGCTGAAGGATGAGACCAGGGAAGAAATAGCGCATTTCAATAAAGGGAGATGTGCTGGGAGAGGCACAGGCAGGGTCACTGGGGAAGAATCTAGAAAGACTGTGGGGTCAGAAAAGGATTCTGGATGGAAGTGACATTATTCTTTCCACCCTGATTCTCATCATTAAGGGCACCAACCTAAGAAGCCTGGAACAGAAGGTAAAACCCAGGTCGCTCCTCCCCAGAGTGGCCTCTGGTGATTCCTTGCACATGTATCTTCTCTTCCAGCTTGTTCCAAGCCATTGACAGAGTCCAGGGGTGGGATCCAAAACAAAGCCTTGATAAGGAGAGGGAGCCAAAGAAAGGACCAAAGTAGAGATGGAGCCCCAAGGCTTAGAGGCCCCTTCCCTTCTCATTTTGAAAATCAGAAAAAGGCTGAGACACCTAAAAGCCAGTTATTGGAATTGAAGTTCCAAGCGACACTTCAGATAAAAATTGCAGGAACCATGATGGAAAATCCTGTATACTGTTTAAAATTGGAACTAGAATAAAGGGAAGGACTGGTTTTAAATTGGATCAGGCTATACATGAACACTCTTCATTGTTTTAAAATTTTCTGACTTTAGGAATAACACAGTGCTCATCAGAAAAATGTCAAGCAACAGTGTGGTGTAGAGTCATTATACAGATTCATATATATATGATTATATGAATATATGATTTATATCTACACCTATCTATCTATTTATCTGTCTATAATGTCTTGGTCAATAGAGCAGAAAATCTGACCTACATAAATTTCACACCATGTCATCTGAATGGCAGAAAGCATAGAACTGCCTGTCTCAACCCCCATAGGTGATGTCATGGAGATGATAATCTCCAAACAGCCTCTAATCCTATAATGGCTTCCAAACCACAAGTTATGCCACACCTGACAACCCAATTAACTAATACCACCATTTTCACGTATGCAAAGGACAACTAGCTTTTTTTTTTTTTTTTGTCCTGCAATGAGATGAATGCATGGCTACAAATTAACTGGCAACTTCAGTGCAATACGAGGAAGCTGCCATTCTTATTACATTCCAAAGAAAACCATAACCAAACAGCTATAGTGAAAGCCAAGTGTCATCCAAGCCTACTTGTATATCAGCAAGGCAGACATGTCTCCAGGGCCTCTGGCTGTTCTCTGAAGGAAGAAACCCATAATGATTCTTTATTTTGTGAAGAGGCTAACGTCGACCCCGCAGGCATCAGAATTCTGAGGTACAACTAGAGAAGAACAGATTTTTCTGCACCAAGTTTCCCAAACTCTGATAATTAGAATTAAAAAATGGTAGAGAAAAATCTACGATTTTGTGTGATTTTTCAGAACCAGGACTATGTGGTTATTCTCTTATGGGCCTTACAGATCGTCTAGACTAGCCAAGACCCAGTGAGATGAGAGAGCTCACATATAACCAGGCAGAGCTCAGCCTCAACCCATGACTCTGGACTTAGGGCCTTAACCAGGGGGTGCCAAGACAGGTTGAGAGCCAGCAGCCAACTTTTGAAAAGAAGAAGGGAAGGGATCCTCAATAGGAGAATATCTCTTCCAAACCCTCCACACTCCAGGAATATCCACTTCACTTTCTGCCACCTCTCCTTGGTCTGCTTGTTCAAATTTCTCAACGGATGCTCCAACACTTTTCCTTAGGGCTTTCTAGTTTTCCAATGACTCACCACTTTTCATTTTCATCTTGATTCATATTTGGTGGCTCTTCCATTAAATTCTCCCCTTTTGTTATCCCCAGGGAGGTCTTTCCATTCATTTTGTGTCCCTATTTAGCCCCAAATATGGCATCTCTTACTCATTACACTTCAAAAATATCCCTAGAGAAAGGTCAGCTCCCTTGGACCGTGGGCTTTTACTTCTCTTTGTATTCATATAATCCTTTGCACATGGAAGGCACTCAATAATACTTGTGCAATGAATGAATGGTTGAATAAAGAATGAATAGATAAGACAGATATATGAGATCATGAATTTGTGGACTATAATTAAAAATGATACAAAAGAACGTATTCAACAAAGAGCAACAGACTCAAAGATTTTGAAATGAAACTTTTGGTCACCAAAGGGGAAACAATTGGGGGAGTGATAAATTAGGAGGTTGGGATTAACATATACACACTACTAATAGATAGATAACAAGGTCCAACTTATAGGAGAGGGAAATCTACCTAATACCATGTAATAACCTATATAGGGAAAGAATCTGAAAAGGAATGGATATAGGCATACATATAACTGATTCACTTCTCTGTACACCTGAAACTAATACAACATTGTAAGTAAAATATACTCAATAACATTTTTTTAAAAAAGAAAAAGAAAGAAAAGAGTTCGTGTGGCTCAGCAGAAATGAATCTAACTAGTATCCATGAGGATGCAGGTTTGACCTCTGGCCTCACTCAGTGGGTTAAGGATCCAATATTGCTGTGGTGTAGGTTGCAGACACAGCTCAGATCTGGCAATGCTATGGCTGTGGTGTAGGCCGGCAGCTACAGCTCTGATTGGGCCCCTAGCCCCCTAGCCTGGGAACCTTCATATGCCATTGGTGTGGCCCCAAAAAGACCAAAAAGAAAAAAAAAAGAAAAAGAAAAGAAAATGAATGGAGAGATAATAGACACATAAGCAGAGGTACTATTCTCACATTTCTCACCTGATTCAAAGTCTAGTGGAAGCAACCGCCACTTCACAACCATCTAGTCTAGAACCTTCTTCTTTGGAAAATAACATCATGAGCATGGTATAGGACCCAAGACTGTAATCCACTCTTTAGACTGCCAACATTCTCCCTTAGAAAAATATGGTGGCCTTCTGACTGCACTAAGGAGCTATGTTCTTTGTGTAGTGAGGGTATAAAAATAGATTTAAATGAGAGATGGATGCCCCAGATGAATGTGGTCGGGGTGTGGAAGAACATCTTGAACTATTTTTCAAACATTTCAGTTTCGGCAAAAACCAAAACATGTTTTGCCAATCACTTTCCCTTAATTTTAAAACCCATGGATTTCAAAGGAAATTTAATCTGAACATTTCTACTTCATTTACCCCATCTCTTCAAAAATGTTCTCCTGAAAAAGTGGACTGGTGTCCTAGATGCTTGTTTAAAGGACACTTTTATATTTTGCTGGTTTCTTTTAAACTCTGAGCCATTTAACAATTTAGGGGGGAATCAAAAAGCCCTAAATCTTGAAAGAAAAGAAAGAAAAGCATAGTGCAAGTGGGTTTAGGTTTGGGTCTCAGAAGTAGGCAACACGTTTCCCATGCTAAAACAAAGAAGAAAGGGTTAAAGTTAAAAAATAAGGGAAATATAAGAGTTTAGAAAGTGGATTAATTCTGCGTGATCTATGGACAAAAATAAAACTAGAGATCACCACAGGTACTGGTTCATCTGTAATAGAGGTTATTACAGAGCTTGGTTCATTGGTTCACTTTGGTTTATTTGTGACAGAGTCCAAGTGTGTGCTGTCAGTAATTCTTTAATCATAATACGGCCATGGCAGAAATATTGTGATGATGCTAGTAAAGGAAGGAAATAGCAGAATTATAGGTGCACACCTCCCTCTAAGCTCCTTAGAAGGTGTCAATTACCCCCCTGTCCATTATCCCATAACCCAGTGGTTATTGACGCTTGGGTGGGATTTGTCAACACTGCTTCCTGGTGTGTCGATGATGCAGGGGCAGACACTCCCTGCAGGACTCACCTGACATCCTTTTGTTCCATTGTGTAAGTTATAAGCTAGGACTAGCTTGAGCCCCTGGGACGTGTATCCAATTCATTGGAGTCACTAGGGGACATTTAGTGCACAGCAGAAATCCAGTCGACACCCCTGTTCCCAATAGTTAATAGACTGTTTGACACCACTGTGGCCAACAGAAGAATTAGTCCATCTCTCCCGGACCACCCACACCACTAATAGCTAATAACTAACACATGGGGAGACCATAGCTAATGATATCCTTGGGTTCAGTGGTTCACTGGGTTTTTATTTCCTTTCCCCCCTCTTTATTAGCATTCATTCATTCAGTGAATAATTGTTGAGTGCCCACTGAATGCTAGGTGCCGTGCTGGGCATTTTGGAGGAGACACAAAATGAGGGAACCATAGCCCTTGCTATCAAGAAGCACACAGAGCAGGGAGCGAGTGGGATGTTTGGCATTTGGGGTTTGGTAGATGCAAATTATTACATTTAGAATGGATAAGCAATGAGGTCCTACTGTACAGCACAGAGAACTATATCCAATCTTGGGATAGGACAAGATGGATGGAAGATAGTATGAAAAAAAGAATGTGTGTGTGTGTGTGTATGCACACTCATTATGACTGGGTCGCCATGCTGTACAGCAGAAATTGACACAACACTGTAACTCAACTATACTCAATGAAAATAAAATAAAAGGAGTTCCCGTCGTGGCGCAGTGGTTAACGAATCCGACTAGGAACCATGAGGTTGAGGGTTTGGTCCCTGCCCTTGCTCAGTGGGTTAACGATCCGGCGTTGCCGTGAGCTGTGGTGTAGGTTGCAGACGCGGCTCGGATCCCGCGTTGCTGTGGCTCTGGTGTAGGGCTGTGGCTGCAGCTCCAATTCAACCCCTAGCCTGGGAACCTCCATATGCCGCAGGAGCGGCCCAAGAAATGGCAAAAAGACAAAAAAATAATAAAAAAATAAAAAATAAAAAAAAAATAAAAATAAAAATGAAGCACACAAGCTCATAGACTTAACTATCATGTTGGTACTTTCGTCAATGCACTGCTGTGGTCAATACAATTCGTATTAAGGAGGGAATATTTTAAATGCACATTTAGAGAGAAACCCAAAAGGGGAGAACATTCCACCTCCCAAAGGAGTGAGTTATTCAGTTCGCTTCGCAGAACCAATCTGCATTGACATATTCATACAAGAGGAAGGCTTCAGCAAGGGGTACGTGACATAGATTTACTTGGGGGTAAATTGAAAAACTGGAGCAATTCTTGAATGCCTTCTGAAATGCAACAGGAAGGCTGGCAATGTGAAAAAGGCCATAGAGAAAAACATGAATCATCGACTCCCAAAAACGCTGGCTGGGGCTACCTCCATATGAGAACTGATAATAGAACTTTCCCCATCAATCAATGCATCTGTCTTTAGACCAGAAGGCTTTGACTTCTAAGGGCTCGCCAACCCCAGTCCCGCCACATTAACTTACCTCCCAAACAAAGATTCCAAGAACCACACGTTTTTAATTATACAAAGTAAAGGCTGATGAATGATTCATACAACTAATCTAAACTTGGGCCAGGTTAAAATAATACTGTGTAATAACTTATATTTATATAGCTCGTAAGAGCACTTTTCTTCAGAGCTCAAAGTGCTTTTCAGATACTATCTCGTCTCTTCTCATAATATTCTTGTGAAATAGACGTGGTGCGGGTATCCTCCTTCCACGGACAGGGCAATAAAGGGGCAGAACATTTGAGCCTCAAGTCCAGGATCACACAGGATGGCGGACCAAAATCCGCCACTGCATCTGTACTTAGGAGAGACATCATCTCAGAAATCTGGAAATGAAGGGACAGTGCCAGGCTTCCTTCATGGTGACAGATGACCACATTAATGGTGAAGTTGGGATGTTAACAGCTCCGGGCCAGAGCATTCCCTCTGTCTTGGTGGCTTTGGGGGGCATAGAGGGCCTTAGGGGGTGTAGGTACTAAAGACATAGATTCTGAGTGAGATTCGCGGGCCATCAGCTGGAAAATTCTCCCTCTCAGTGACGCTGTGAATCAGCATGGCTTTGTGACATCAGTGTTCTACCTAGATCCCTAGGTCCCGAACTCTTCAGTGAGTTCCCGCCTGTCTCTCCTCTCAGGAGCCCTCTCTAAGTCCTGGGGGAGAGGGGCTTTGCCCCCTCAGGCAGGCTGGACATGCCTCCAGTTAGCTTCCCCTAAATGGCGCAGGGCATGAATGCTGAGCTCCTCAGCCTTTGAGAGGAAGAACTGAGGAGGGGCCAGCATGCTTCCCAGAATCTCCCCTCGGGATTAAGCTTCCGGCATCTGCAGTGTCACTGACTGGATAACACCCACTTCAGCGTGGCCTTCCCATCCCCGTCTCGTATCTGAGCAGACAACTTGCCCAAAACACCTGTATCAAGGTCTGATTCTGGGGGAACTCAAACCATGACAGCCATCCTCCCTAATATCACTCTGGACATCCTGCTGACTCCCGGTGGAAGTGCATCCATGGACTGAGCATCCATAACAAAGTGTATCCCCCCTCTTTCAGGGGTCAGCTCCCCAAGTTCCCTGTCCACCTGTTCCTTCTGGGGCAAGACTTGAGCAAAGACAAATGAAAGTAAAAGTTGCCCTGAAAACCCGAAAATCGTATGACTCTTTTTTTAATGTTTGATCAGGACCATATCAGAAAGTTAGAAATGAGTGGACTTTTGAATCCCGTACTCTCATTCTTTACTGTAATGTAGGTGAAGTTTTTACTCCACCTATTGTATGGCCAATGGCACATGTGAGAGGTGCAACACTGTTTGCAGGCATTTTCTTGGTTATGTCAGCCATGTGTGGTGCACCTATATCTGTCAGTAAGTGTGGTGAGTATACTTGCCCCCTAGTGGCTCAGTAAGTGTTTGCAGAATGTAAATCCACCTCATTCATTCATTCATTCATTCTTTCACTTAGTGAATCAGTTACTCCCTCAGTCCGTCAAACCCTTACTTTGTTCTAGACATAATGCTAGGGGCTGGTGAAAGAAATGGTCCCTGGTTTCATAGAACTTAGAGTTTTTTGGGGGAAAATAGATAGGAAAGCAAATTAACACTAACACCTAAAGGAAAATTGTGATCTTGCCTATGAGGAGAAGCAGTGCTGTGAGAAATAAAGTAGGACATGTTTAATTTGAAGCTAAATAGGGGTCAGAGAAAGCCTCTCTAAAAAATGCTATTTCAGCTGAAATCTAAAAAGTGAAAAGTCAGGCAAAATGTGGGGAAGGGCAGGCTTAGGAGAGGGAACGGCATAAACAAGTTCCTGAGAAGAGAAAGCACTTTAAACACATTTTCAGAGGAAGGATAGGCTCATGATTCAGAGCATTCAGTACAGATTTCAGTCCCCCAGATCCTACCTCTGTCATTAGCTCTGGGATCCTGGACAAGAAACTTCACTTCTCTGTGCCTCACTTGTAAAATGAGGAAAGCAATAACAGTATGGATAATAATAGTACGTGCACGGCAGTTCACAAGGACTCAGAAATGTCTTGGTTATTCATGAGAGCAAGTGGCTTAGGTTGGCTGGCACAGAATTGGCTCAGTCTTAGGAGGCCATTTCCAACACACACACACACACTCACACACACACACACACACACACACACACATGCACGCATGCACAAACTTCTTAATGTCTCAATGCTTCATTCAAGACGCTATGTTCTTTAGAAACTTGCCACTCAGAGTGTGGTCTGTGCACCAACCTAATCGGTATAACCTGGGGTCTTGTTGGAAATGCTGACCCTCATGCCCCACCCTAGACCTTCTGAGTCAGAATCTGCATTTAACGAGACCCTCAGGTGACTCTTCTGCACATTCAAGTTTGAGAAGTGCTGCTTTAGAGGACTCGGATGCCATGGTCACTCAAGGTTGAAATAATAAAAATACATGGCATCAGGGAAAGTGCTAACTAGTGATATCTCTTTCCTACTTTGACCGCGACATTGTCCCTTGGAGCCAACATTTGGGTCTGAAGATCCAAAGGAGAAAAGGTTTCCTTTTACACAGGGATTGGAAAGCTGGGGCCATGCACACAGTTGGAAGATTTGAGCTCTGAATTATAGAATGGAGAAGGAGAAGAAAGTGACGTGGGGAGAGAGAGAAAGAGAGAAGGAACAGAACTTTTCTATTTTATAACACCTTCCCCCCCAGTTTTTACCCCAGCTGTCTCTAAAAATGTTCTTCTAAAAGGTGATTGATGGGTTTCCCATCTCTCATCTCTGGTCACCACCAAAATCAAAGTCCTCCATACTCTCATCCATCCCAAACTTGTGATGGACTTCACTGTGTTGAAATGGAATCATATGTTTGATTATGTCGCTATGAAAAATAAATATTAACAAAAGATGGTAAGCATGTGTAAAAGCAATACTGCCATATGGAATAAGACTAAAAAGTATAACTTTATTTTTTCAAAAACATCAGATTTTTTATCTGTGTTTTATAAATAATCCATGACTTTGGGCAGCTTCTTGATATTATTTACAGCAAAGAGTACAAAAAACAGAGGCTTATAAGCTGTTCGTAGTATCTGAACATCAAGCAATAGTTTTTAGCACGATTGCCTTCTTATATGTACAGTTTAGATTTTGTCACATTTGTAATTACTTTGAACATTTCACACACACAACACAAAAGATTTGGAAGAGGCATTTCCTTTGATAGCCTATTATGTTCAATGTGAATTCTAAATCCAATCTTGTTACCAAATAATATCACACTTTAGAGGTTTTCATAGTTTATATGCAAAATAAATAAATAAGCCCACAGTAATCTCCAATGAAAACAAATCAAGGATGCCTTCCTAATAAATTTGCATTATGTTTGATCATTTTTGTGATAAGATTTAGGTGCCCTCACTAGAAAGAACTGGCTGAAAAATAATTCATTGGTTTGACAGGCCAGTCTCTTCTTTCATTTTTTAAGCACATGTTTTAAATAACATCCATTTGATGATGGGTCTCTACCTGGGTTTAATGGACACTCACAGGGGGTGACCGAAGGATTTCTATGAGGACCTCTTGAGAAAGAATCCTCACCAGGAGATAAATCATGTCTCCGTAGCAGAAGATTACAGGGGTTTTTCAAATCATTTAAATATTGAGCACACTTGACAATCTTCTCCCCTGACCTCAGGCTGCAGCTCTGGGGGCAAAGGGAGCTTGTGTATAGAGGGGCCTGAAGTTTGAGAATTCATCCTTTCATTCAAATACACAACATCATTCAGTTCCGGGGGTTGAAGGAAAAGGTGGGACCTCTATTAAAACCTGAAATATAACCTATGCAATATTTTAAGAAGCCTTTAAGAAATGATACACGGAGATATTAAGAAAAGTCACAGCATCCCATTCATATCTTTCTAACTCTTCATTCCTATAAAATAGGAGCTGTTTTACTGGGTTTGCAGTTTTGTGAGTATGCCTGTCGCTCCTTAGGGAATGGACACATGTCTCATTAATCTTTGTTCCTTCACATCTGGCTCTAGGTGAGTGCTCAGTGGATGTTTGTTGAATGAATGAATAAAAGAAAGGATGAATGCAAGGATGGATGGACGAAAGAAAAGAAGAATGGATGGCTAGATACCGTGCTCTCATTCCATTTAGGTTAGAGTTATACAAGAGGTGAAGGGAAATAGGATATTAGTTTAGGTTTTTTTGTTTTTTTTTGTTTTGTTTTGTTTGTTTGTTTTTGGTGAAGGAAAGTACAGCATTTATTGCAAGGCACCCAACTTGGGCCAAGAAAGGAAGATAGGAAGCTCATGCTCAAAAGACTCAAACTCATAGATGACTTTAACAGAAGGGTTTTTAAAGGCAACATTAGAAGTGAGGTTGTAGGATGTGCTATCAGCTTGTGAACATCCTTCTGATTGGTTGATGTTGAGGTAATGGGATAGTGTTTCAGGATTCTCAAGCATCAACCTTCTGAGTCCAAATGATGTGGAGTCTACATACTGGAGGTTAGAATGCAGTTAACTTCTTCCACCTGAAGATTGTTCTTTTTTTAAATTTCATATCACAGAAACTCAACTCAAACTAGCTAGAGATGGGTGGGAACTATGGGTCATGTAACTGTGAAGTCATGTAATTGTGGGTCTGCTTCAAGTAGGGTTGGATCAAGGTGCTAGAATGGCATCCTTGGGGGCTTTGTTTTTTTGTTATTTTTCTTTCTTGCCTCTGTTTTCCTCCATGTTGGCTTCTCTCTCAGGGGACTTAGGGTTTACATAGACTTTGTATCACTTGCTTTCAAAAGGGAAAGATCATCTTGCTCTTGATTCCTCTCTTCCATTCCCTGCCTCTACTTCTCATTTCCATGCTGGGAACACACACACAGATATACCGTGATCCCTTAGCGGTATGTCATGATGTTTGGAGAAGAGTATGGAAAGCCTAAATTCATGGGCAATAAACTGAAAAAGACAATTTTGAAATGTGTTTAGCAATTAGGACATAGGATTCTCTTGTGTAATAAAAGAGAAATATTTATCTCAAGAGCCCTCAACTATAATTTCACATTGTTATCCCCATTTTAGAGAAATAACATGTTAATGGTAATTGAAACACAGAAAGCCTAAGCCACTTATTTGCCTAAGGTCACATAGCTCTTACCTGGTGGAGCTGAGATGGTAGAGCTGAAACCTGGGGAGGTCCGTCAGCAAAACCAAAGTTCCTGGTATTTCTGTTGGCTGCTAAGCTTATTTCCTCATCTATAGAAATGGGAGTAATAATAACACCTTTTTCTAGGGTTGTTGGGAGGATTTTATGTATTAATATATAGAAAGTGCTAGTGCAGCTTGTTAAGAACCCAACACAGTCTCCATGAGGACGGGGGTTCAACCCCAAGCCTCACTCGGTGGGTTAAGGATCCAGTGTTGCTGCAAGCTGTGGAGTAGGTCACAGATGCAGCTTGGATCTGGTGTTGCCATGGATATGGCGTAAGCCACAGCTGCAGTTCCAATTCAACCCCTGGTCCAGGAACTTCCATATGCCGCAGGTGTGGCCATAACAACAACAAAAAAACACAAAACAAACAAAAAAAGACCCCCAAACATAGAAGTGTTTATAATAGCGCCTTGCACAGAATGAGCTCTCAGGAAACGTCAAGAGTTCTTACGCTTTTGAGTCTTTCTGAGCTGGAGGTTGGGGAGGGGTGGAGAAGACGGGAATCCAAGACAATTAATCAAATGTTCTAGGTAGTGGCGTTCAGCTTACTAATATTAGACCACGCGGAGTTGACGGATGACAAATGTCCCTCTCTAAAGCTTAGTTCTGCACGTGCTTAAGGCAGTTTTGGTGTTTATGATTTTTTACTCAGAGACCAAGCCTCTGAGAGCAGGGTCCCATGAGAGCTGCCTTTTCCAGCCAATCACTACGGAGATCTACCCTGCAGCTGAGTGTAATTTTAATTCTGTTGTGGAGATTGTTTCATACACTAGAATTCCAAATGTTTTACTTTGTAGTTTAAAAAAAAAACACCAGAAAACAAACATGTGGGCTTCTTAAGGAAAACTTCAGACGCCAAAAGAATGTAGAGCATTTGAACTTGGGGCAAGTGATAGCATCTCAAACTGAGATTCCTTCTGCACTCACCGCACTCTCTTCCCCAGCCCTGAGGAACGTATGTGCCTGGGGGGTTGACACCTGTCCTGTCTGGTGAGAAACTTGCCTGATATCTAGCAGTAAAATACCCACCCAGGCAACTCCCCAGTCACCACCAAAGGAAACCTTCCCCAAACGCCTCATTTCTCCTTCCATGCAGGAATGTATTTCTACTGTCACCAAGCATCCTACTATAAATGATAAATTAATTCCTGAGATGGAGACACAGGGGTCCCCAGCATTGCGAGGATTACTAAAAACTTTGGGGCATCTTTCTGAAGAGGGACACAAGCTGTTAACTGACATTGACATGTATTAGCAAAAAGGCCAAAGCAGGTGTCTTGCTTTGCCGATTCAGCACAAAGGAGAGGATTCAAGCATTATGATAACAGGGCCATTCATGTTGCTATAGGCTATAGTTGTGTGTTCACACTTCCATAATAAACCTATTTTCAGGGGCTTATAATTCAACCGTAAAAATCTGCTCCATGCTCAAACTTGGCAGAACAAAATCTCAGACTCTGAGCCCAGGCTCCCTCCCTGCCTTAAAATATTTTTTAAAGATGTGTTTTGGATGGGGTTTAAATTTACAAAGTGCCAAAAATATTAGGGATTTGAACAGCTATTTTTCTTTAGAGGATATCTAGAGACAGATAATCCGTTCCTATGTAAAGGAAGCTCCGGGTTTTTTGATCAGTTTTGCCTGAAAGGTTGTCAAGTTGGAAAGAAGTTAAACACCAATCTGAAATGAATTAGAGAGCATTAGACAATAATTAAACTGAAATTAGGGCATCATTTATTCATCAAGTCCCCACTAAGAAAAGAATCCAATCCTCGTAGATACCTTTAAAATATTTAGATATCTTAAACACCTTTGCAAGTCGGGAGAGAACGATGGGATTGTTTCTGCTCAGAGGGGTTTGCTGATCACAGTGACTGAATTTTAAATGCCACTGAGCCCTGGGGAGGGGAGTGGAGGGGTGGTGGAGGGTAAAGCTGAATTCCCAAAGCCGTCTTCCACTTGTCTTGGGAAATGGAAGCACGGCCGATCACAGGAAAATGCTCCCATCTCCATAGGATGGCCTTGGTCCCAGAATCCCAAGGGTCACCAGGGGCAAAAATCAGCAGGTTGGTGACAAATTCCTGTATCTTCCTCCTAGGAAGTTACAGCCATGGGCAAGTGAGGCTGGTCCCACTGCAGTTCTCTGCGAAACCATATAGAATGTGTCTCAGAATTGTCCCTTTGGACCGGGCCATTCTTGCACTCAGAGAATTCACTTCCCCACCTTTCTGGGGCTTTGGAGGAAACCTAGGGAAAGAAAAGAGAGATGCAGCAGAGGTGGGGTGCTGACATCTCACGCAGGAACTTCCACCACCGCTGCAGCTCAAGGCACTGGTGGCCCCTGGGGATGTGGTGACAAGGGCAACTGCCTGTCCCAGTCTGCTGGAACTAGGCAGTTTTAGCATTGAAAGTCTCAAATCCCCAAACCCCTCAGTGGCAAGAAAACTGGGAAGGTTGGCCATCCCGGTCATGGAAGAACCAATAGCATCTGCTAAAGGGGGAATAGAGACCCAGGGCCATGCTCCAGGACGAAAGACACTTCTGAAACTGTTTTCTAATAAGGATGCATCCGCTTAGCTCCCTGACTGTGAGTTGGGGCCAGCACTGAATGGTTAGGACAATAGATGATTTTACTGGAGGTGGGGGGAGGTGATTTAACTCCTTCTCTACTTTCCCCCCACCCTGCAGTGCTAATCTAAATGAATGCCTAATAAATACTAAGGACTGTTGATTTGGAAGCAAATCAAATTCCACCTCGCCCACGTGTCTCCATTGGTCTTGCTCCCATCTCTCCATGGGACTCAACCATTTCTCCCCCTCCCCCAACCTGCCACTGAAAGGCCTCAAGCTGCCACCATGGCTCACACTGATCTCTGCCCTGTCCCCTGGTCTGCACCCTCATCTTTCAGCTCAGTCACCTCCTCCTGCAGCCTTCCTGACTTGACCTCTCTGGAAGAACTGACTCTTACTGTCCAGTCTAGATTTCCATCAGATCAAGATATATGAGAAAAGTGTGGATAAATAAGTGAAGGGCAAGGACAAGGGCACAGCTTTAATTCTGGAGCCCAAGAGGTCTCCCCACAACCTGCCCAGTAGCCAGTCTTCTCTGGGGCATTCTAGAATCTGTGGGTACTCGCTCCCCAGAGCTTCAGAGAGGGAGAGCTGGAGGAGATCCTGCAGGGCTTCCCAAAATGCCTTCTTTGTTCACATGAAGAAACTGAGGCTCAGGAGAAAAAATGACTTGCCTTTGGTTTGCACAGAAGGAAGGCAGCACTGCTCTGCATCGAAACACAGTACCTACTCTTTCCCCAAAATGATGCTGAATCCCAGAGAAACTGAGGATTGAAGAGAACTTACGTCCTTCCTGACCTGATGCTTCAAGTGTGGTTCCCAGACCAGCAGGTGGTGGCCTCCCCTGGAGCTTGTCAGAAAAGCAGACTCTCAGGCCCCACAAAGTCCCACAGAGTCGGAGAAACCCTTGTCCACTAGGGCTCTCAAGCATTGACCTAGCCCCTGGGTGACTGCAATAACCTAGGAAGCTTTAAGAATGCAGATGCCTGCCTTTCATCCCAGTGAACAGGAATGGTTTTAAAGCTCCCCAGGTGAATCTGCTCTGCAGCAAAGTGAGAGAACCACTGTACTGGTCCATCATGTCCACAAATAAAACTTCTAGCTTCTGCTCGAATCATGCCAATGGCAACCTCACCACCCCTGCGGACAGCCTCGTCCCTCTTTGGACGCTTAGACACTCTCCTTTAAATGACAGAAAGGGCCTCTTTGGAGGTAATCCCAGCAGGGTCCCCTGCCTGACCTCTTGGTCGCTTGCACTGGTCCATGTCACCGTGGACCCAGTTGCTCACAAAGGGATGAACGTGTGGCACACGAGGGTATGTATCTAGTTCATTTCATAGTCACACTCTGTGTCCTGTAAGTGTCCTATTGTGAATGATTCACATATTCTCTGTGGTTGAGGAGAATACAGTTTTCTAGAAAGCAGTATTTTCTAACTCCTGGACATCTGGAGGGACCCTGTCCTATAGGCACTAACTAGAATGGCGGCAGGGGAGGTATTTTATTCATGGTTCTAAATGCTGGGCTGTTGATGGTTTCTTTGCTTGCAAAAGAGAATCTTTAAATATTTTTGTGTAGGACCTTAAATCTTCTCATTATGTCACTTTGCTGCCCTGGTGTCATTCATCATTGCTATGATTAGAGCTTTATGACTTATCTCGAAACTAACTCAAAGAACCGCTCATAGGCTGGAAAATCTATTCAGAGAGTTTTCAGTTTGAAGTGAAGGGGGGTGAAAATAGCTCCCTTGCGCTCTCTCTTCCTCTGGTTCATCTTTTGTTGCTTTCCATGGTTTTCTGGCTGTCTTTCGGTCCTATCTGTCATTTAGATGCTGAGTTGTACACGCTGCCAATTGTGTGAACTTAGAAAGAAGATGGTCCCTTCTGCTGAGCCGAGAAAGTCCCCTCAGATGATAAACAGATGAGCACTAGAAAGGGTAGCATTTCAAAGCTGCCACGACGTTGTGGAATATTTTACATTGCGGTGGATTCATCTGCTGAACAGCCATTGTTCGCCTGGTGTGCGCCCCTTCGGGACATGTGCTTTTGGTTTGGTTTTTATTGGTTTTGTTCTTTATTTCCACCCTTTCTTTTACCCAGGCACATAGGAAATCATGACTGAATCGTATTCATAAAGCGGTGTGTGGTGTGAATTGAAACAACTCTTCCCTTTCTTCTGAGGAAGAGACGAGTCTAAAAACAGTTTGGGGCTATTGATCATCTCACGGCTGGTGTTGCTTTTGATAAACGTGGAGAGGACGGGTAGGAAGCGAGGACTGATGAAAGACCATCTTCCATTATGCTCCACGAGGCTCCAGAAGGTTCCAGGAAGTTTAAACCATGGTAAGATCCACGCGGCTGCCATAAGGACCACGTTGATAGATTTTTATTCAGTCAGACATCCGAGGGAAACCTGTTCCATTTCCTCCCCCCACGCAGAAATGTTTTAGGCCATGTGAAAACCTGAGTCTTTCAACATACTCTTTTGTGCCAACATAGGCATTTGTTTTGGTGGCATCCATAGAAAAATCCAGCCTCCTGAGGTATGAGGACATGGCCTCCCAGACACAGCAGACAGGAAAACTGGGGGATTTCTCCTGGGAACAAGAATGAACAAGGTAAGAGGGAGCCCTCATTATAATAGGAGGGATTAAATAAAAAGGATGCCCTAAATATCCGTGTGTGTGTGTGTGTGTGTATGTGTGTGAGGGAGAGAGTCGTGCACCAATAAGTATTGGCTCTTTTTTAATTTTCACGAGTACTGATGATGATCATTCAACTAAATTAGCATCAGGACTAACTTTTTTGCCAGAAACAAGTACACCTGTGCTGATTATCAACCCCCACTCCACACACTCCCTTACACACACACACACACACACACACACACACACAGTGTATATGTAAAAAAGAAGCTGTACCTTGCTGCTCCTAAGATTGCCTGTAAACTTCCCTTTTCCCATTTTGCATGACCTACGTGGGTGAGCTGGGTTGTGTGTGTGTGTGTGTGCGTGTGTGTGTGTGTGCTACAGCTTCTCAAGGCAGAGCGGCTGGACAGCAGATTGGGCACCGGAGTTGCGGGGCGGGGAGAGGCATTTTACATGAAGAATCGAGGGCTTTTATAAAATAAACTGCAGTGCGTTATTCCCTGTATTTATGTTGCTAGGTATTTAAAAACTTCTCCTTCATCTTAGTACCATCCCAAATAGGCAAAGATCCCATTGACACACAAACATAAAACTGTGCTAATCCTAAGTGTACAGCAACGGTGTTTCACACAGGTGTACCCCCAGGTGCCATCACTCAGAATATGGCAGAACATTTCCAGCCCCAAGGTGGTTCCTTCATGCCTCTTCTTAGTCAGTATTCCTACCCAAAACCAAAACACTAAGGTGACATCAACAACAACTATCTACCACTATAAACTCGCTTTGAAATGACAAAACATTAAATATCCTAGAGAGCGACAACCAAAATAAATTAATAAACAATAATAAGAGTAATTAATAAATAAATAATTAATAAACAACAAATAAACCATTTATTGATCATTTACTATATGTAGGCACTGTGCAAAGTACTTTATTTTAACATCATGGTTTATCTTCATACCAACACTATAAAGAAAGTATTATCCCCATTTAATAAATAAGGAAATTTCAGCTCAGAGAAATAATACAATTTACCCAAAGTCACACAACTAATAGGGGATAGAACCAATATTTGAACATGAGTTTATTTCTCCAAAGTTTTAGCCCCAAACTACTGTGCTGTATCATCAAAAAGGATCACACTGGCTGGAGTTCACATGGATATAGAATATTCTATTAAGCCACAGGCCTGAAATGTTCAATGTTATTTTAAAATTCTAAGTTAGATATGGATTAGGTTAGACCACCTGGAATTATTAATATATGCTGTTTTTTATCTGTAAAATGGCAGTTTCATATGATTTAATTTCATTCTTTTTTTTTTTTTTTTTTTTTTGTCTTTTTGCCAATTCTTGGGCCACTCCCACAGCATATGGAGGTTCCCAGGCTAGGTGTCCAATCGGAGCTGTAGCCACTGGCCTACGCCAGATCCACAGCAACACAGAATCAGAGCCGAGTCTGCAACCTACACCACAGCTCACAGTAACGCTGGATCCTAAACCCACTGAGCAAGGCCAGGGATCGAACCCGCAACCTCATGGTTCCTAGTCGAATTCGTTAACCACTGAGCCACGACGGAAACTCCTCTCATTCTTTAATGAACAACAAATTTCATTAATGAATGCATTACGACTAAGTAGGGCTCATTCTAGGAATGGAAAGATGATCTAACATTAGGAAAGCTGACAACATAACTCACTGCATCAACAAATTAAAGAAGAAAATATAATTATATTACAATTCGCCAACAAGCCATTCTGCGCAGCAACAAAAATTAGTAATATAGAAATAAAAAGAAATAATGTAAATATGGAAAATACCACTTACTCTAGACATCCATCAAGACTTACCCCATTGTATCAAGTGGCAAAATACTGAAATAATTCACACCAAATAAACAAATCAGGATGTTTTTTATCCTCATTATTATCTGAAATGGTTTAAGTTTGCTTATTGTGATAAGACAAGAAAATAAAATTGTTGCTATCGGTGATGAAAATTAAAAGATAAAGCTATCTTTGTGTATTATTTAATGAGTATATATAGGAAACACAAGAGCATCTACTAAAAACCTTTTCAAATTAATGAGAATTTGCGAATGTGACTGGATGCTAGATACATCTGCAAATATCAATAAGTTAATTAAAATTAGTAGGCAAAATGTTAGGAAAATTAGAATTTGCATAGTCTCAAAGTATTTTGCCCAAGATATTTATTAATCACAAAGGGAAAGATGTAACTTTATAGTAGAGAAGTGCAGTAGAAATCTCTTTAAACTAGTGGGCAGGGTAAACATTGCCAGTGGTAAGATATCATGAACCCCTTTTATATTAGGTACTGAGAAGGATACACAACATCACTTTTCTTGTATTCCTGCCCCAAATGTATAACCTCTGGCCAATCATGAGAAAACATCAGACAAACCCAAAGAAGAACCTTTGACAAAATCATTGATGATTAATTTTCAGAAGCATCAAGGTCATGAAAGACAAAGACAGAATGAAGAACTGTTAGACTGCAGGAGATTAAAAAGAAACAACAATTAAACGCAGCTTGGGTTCCTGGATAGGAGAGGAACAGAACAAGGACACTAATGAAAACACTGGTAAAATTCAACTAAGGTCTTCAGTTTAGTAAATAGTATTAAACCAATATTAAATTCCTGGTTCTAATCAACATTCTACAGTTTTATAAGATATTAGCATTAGGGGAAGCTGGGTGAGGGGATATACAGAAACACTTTTTACAAATTTATCAAAGTCTAAAATGATTTCAAATAAAAAGTTTCTTCCCTACTGCCTTTCTTACTTTGGTTTTTCTCAAAACATATCTTGAGACAAGAATTTGAGGACAAGGAATTTATTTGAGAGCTGTGGCTGCCATAACAAAATTGCAAAGAATGGGTGGCTTCAACAACAAAAGACTGGGAAGTCCAAGATCAAGGTGCCAACTGATTCCATTCCTGGTAGGAACTCTTTTCCAGTCTTGTAGATGGGCCGCTTTCTTGTCATGTCCTCACAGGGTAGAGGGGAGAAAGAGAGCAATCTCTTTGGTGTTTCTTCTTTTTCTTCCTCTTCCTTCTTCTCCTTTTTTTTTTTTTTTTTGTCTTTTTAGGGCCATACCTGTGGCATATGGAGGTTCTCAGCCCAGGCTAGGGGTCAGATCAGAACTGTAGCTGCTGGCCTACACCACAGCCACATCAACACCAGATCTGAGCAGCGTCTGTGACCTACACCACAGTTCATGGCAACACCATATCCTTAACCCACTGACCAAGGCCGGGGATTGAACCTGCGTCCTCATGGACACTAGTCAGATTCGTTTCCACTGAGCCACGATGGGAACTCCTTGGTGTCTCTTCTTACAAATACATTAAAATTGTGAGGTCAGGGTGCTGCCCTTAAGACCTCATTTAACTTTAATCACCTCCATAAAGGCCCTACCTCCAAATACGGGCATATCTCAGAGATACTGCAGATTCAGTTCCAGATCACTGCAATAAAGTGAGCTGAATTTTTTAGTTTCCACTGCATATAAAAGTTACATTCACACTATACTGTACTCTATTAAGTGTGCAATATGATTACGTCTAAAAAATTTAGATACCTTAATTAAAAAATACTTCATTGCTAAAAAAATATTCCAACCTTATCTGAGCCTTCAGCTAACTGTAATCTTTTTGCAATGGTAACATCAAAGATCACTGATCACAGATCAACGTAACAAACATAATAATTATGAAAAAGTCTGAAATATAATGAGAATTACCCAACTATGACACAGAGACATGAAGTGAGCAAATGCTGTTAGAATGACACTGATAGACTTGCTCAAGGCAGGGTTGCCACAAACCTTCAATTTGTGAAAAACACAATATCTGCAAAGTGCAATAAAGCGAAACACAATAAAATGAAGTATGCCTATATAATTACATTGGGAGTTAAGAATTTGATGGAGATGGGGCAACAGAGAAACTCTGTGGGTTCTTGGATAGTGACTCTGGCATAGGTGGCACAGGTGGAAAGACAAACCCATGCCCAGAATATGTTCCAATCCCATGACAAATGGTGGCCTCCTCCAGGGTGAAAGGGGTCTGATGTAATCAACTTAACACCACAAGGCTTGTTTTCCTTACTCAATAAATGGTCCCACTGAGGACTCAGCATTGGTCTCTGCCCATGACAGGTCATGCATTGAGCAGCATCAGCAGTAGAAGTATCAACCATGGTGAAAGGGAGTCCACCATGACTGCTCGATTCATGGACCTGATGTGCAAGCCCTAGAGTGGCCTATTGTCTGCTTGTTGTTTCAGGCCTCTTCTGCAAATGGATACTGATGGTGGGCGCCTGTGTAAGTCACTCTCTGCCTACTCCCTTGGGTCCATCCACATCCTTCTCCCCAGACCATTTCGCCTTTTATCTTCTAACCTTTTCAGACACCTGTCTGACCAGCCCGGCCTTTCACCACTTCCCAGGAGCCTATGCCTATCCTTATGTCAGGTCATAGCTTCCTCCACACCTAGTCTGTGACAAGATCTACTCCTGGAAGCTATGCACATGGGGAAGGTTTCTCCTCCCAGTGTTTTCACTGTCACCCCTGGATGATTGTAGTGAGGCAGCATTTATTTCTAGCTTGCCACATCACATGGCACTGACCCTACTGTGAGCCCCAGACCGAATTTTCCTCCTCTGTTAGCTGGCCACAGGGAATGCCCCAGGGGAATTTATTTTTCATTTCCCACCAGTCTCCTAGAGAATGTTCATTCACTGGCACTTCGAGAAGGATGTCAACCTGGAAGCACTTAAGGGAGGCTGCAGGGACGTGGGCCAGCACCACAGTGTCTGCCCCACCAGCAAACACCACTTACAGGATGGAAGTGGAAAAAACCTCTAGCCACCATATTAACAAGGAATAATTTTAATAATAAAGGCATAGAGCCTATATAAAGAAAGCTATAAAACCTTATTGAAGATCTTAAAATAAGACCCCCAAAAATGGAGAAACGTATCACGTTCCCAGTAAAGAAGGCTTAATACCATAAAAATATCGGTCCTCAAATTAACCTAGAAATAAAATGCAATTCAATTCAGTATCCCTGTGTGTTTTTTGGGTTGGGGAGGGGGTGGGGTGCTGGGAGTACATGAAACTATTTTAAAGTTTATATATGGCAATAACTATCTAGGAATGATCAAGAGAAAAATATTGGGAGGGGTTCCCCTACAAAATATGGAAAGTCATTCTACTCTATATGTGTATGCGTGTGCATATCTTACACTATACTACACTATAATTGAAACAATATGCCATTGATAAAGGAATAAATTAATGGATCAAGAACAACATTGAGAGGCTGAAATAAATCAAAATCTATATGGGAACATAATACATGTAAAAGGTGGCACTTTGATTCCATGGTAAGAGGGTGGTTTATACACCAAACAACGCAGGAATAACTCTTTGGCTCTTGGGGTGGAGGTGAATGCTAGATCTCAAACCTCACATCGTAAACAAAAATAAATTCCAGATGAAATGCTCCAAAATGATGGGTTTGGGGAAAGTTCAATACTTTCCACCTGAGAAGCAGGCACCCTGAGTTCTGTCCTGGGGAGGAGAAACAGGAGCCTCCTTGTAGCAAGCCTTGAAGGTCCACAGTCTCTGGAGAACTCTGATGACTGGGGAAGGGAAGAGAATGGGTCTCGTGCCCCAAAACGTTTTTCCAAAATGAGCATGTCGCCACACTGGGACACACTGGGACACTGCATCCTTTAATGCCAGCTTCCTCATGTTAAGCCTCTGCATGCCTTGAAATCTTCTTTAATGTCTCCGGACCTCAATGTCCGACCCTATATCAGGTGGTGAAGATTCAGTGAGATGACAAGGGTGACCCCCTTAAAAGGGTTCCTAGCACATAGTAAGTGCCCAAAAAGTGTTAGATATGACTACTGTTATTATCATAATTAATACAATCTTTGTTTTCCTCGGTCAAGGTATTATGGAAAACCAACTGGCCATTACCAGAAAACACCCTCTGCCATGGACATCAGCCCCTTCTCATCTAATCATTAATGCACAGACATGGGATGCGATAGAAATAACTAAAGCACTGGGTCACAGCCGCATCCATTCCCAGCAGCACCTGCCTTCTAGTTCTTATTAGAGTTACTATTATAGTTCTGCCAGCACTGTGACTTTAACACATGGCTATTTATTTCCCTTTATAATTTTTTTCAAAGCCTGTTATCTCACTCTTTGTGAAAACCCAACCTAACTAGGTCTACTAGTAGCCTATCATTTGCTTTTTTTTTTTTTTTTTTTTTTTTCTGTTACAGAATTTTTCTCCACTAACTTGGAGGAGAGGTAAGAAACCGTGCCTGGCTTGACCCTATCACATTGAACTAATCTCCATATCACATTGTTCTCTTTTAATTAGACTTCCCAACAGTTTTCCCAGTTCCAAGCTGAGGCCCCCTCAGGGATCTGTGAGATCTGAAAAAGATTGTCCAGAAAGTAATCTTAGAAAAGCAGAAATCCTGAAACACATCCACGTTTGCCCCCTAAATGCAGGGCTTGTCCTAATGCGAGACCAGCTGTCACCCTGAGACATCCCAGACTTCCTCTGGCCACATCTGAGTGGTCACTTCCGAGGCTGTCTGAGGTGGTGCCCATGCTTATACTGAATTAGGAACCGGAGATCGTTCTCTCTCTGCTCTTTTAAATGGATACCGGGCTTTCAGCAGAGGAAGCTAACATTTATTAAACACCTACTGTATAACCAGGCACTATGCTCTGGTCTCACATGTCTGCAGAACATTCACTCTGTATTTGAACTGCTTTGATTTTCTAAAAAAAAAGAAAAAAAGTTTAGTTTAAGATTCACGAGAAGTTGCAAAATGTAATAGAGAGAGCTCCTGCGTACATTCAGACCAGCCTCCACCAATGATCACATCTTCCCCAACCACAGTGTGTTGTCAAAACTAAGCAACTGACATTGGTGTCATGCGCTAACCCAGCCACCACCATCCTTATTGGATATCATGTGAACTGCTTCCATGTGAGTCTGGCTCCTCATTAGTCATTTGCAACTCTGGGAGGAAACCTAACATCGCTCTGCTTCAGCTCACTTACCTGTAAATGGAGGCAATAATCGTACCTTTATCTCAGGATTACTGTGAGAATGAGGTCAGATTAGCTATCAGTATTTATGAACCCTTGCAACACCTCTATGAGGTAGCAGCTGTGGGAGACTGTTTGCCACACTGGCTCCCAATGACCTCCTTCCTTGGAGACCGTGTTTCTTCCCATCAAGAGATGGAGTCTCTTTCTCCACCCCTTGAATCTGGGTCTGGCCGTGGGAGGCTTGCCTTGGCCAACTGGACATAGCAGAGGTGATGATGTGCTGGGTTTTGAGCCTCTTTCTCAACACCTCTGTCTTTCTCTCTCTGAATACTGTTTCCACGGTGTGAACAAGCCTAGGCTAGCTGGCTTCATGAGGACAGACCTATGACCCAAATCAGCCCTGTCACCCAGCAGCCAACTCCCAGGGGCAGAGTTGCCCTGCTGACTTGCAGCTGATTGTGGACATTTGAGGGAGCCCAGGAGGAACCAGAAGAATAAACTCAACTGAGTCCAGTCTCGGTCCCAATTCACAGTGAGCCAAAGAAAGGGCTGTAGCGTATGCCTAATATGTCAGGGGCCATCATGCAGCTGTAGATATAACTGAAACACATAGCATCATGAAAGTACTAATAGTAATTACATTATTGGATTAAGGCGAGACCTAATGAAATATGTGTAATGCTTTTAGCATCCAGCCTGTGAGAAACCCTCAATCGATGTTAATTGCTGTCATTGCCATCATCCGCATCATCCCATTCTGCAAATAAGAAAATCGATGTTTAGAAAAGCTTAGGAAGTTTGCCAGTAAGCATCTGAGCCTGGTTTCAAACTGGTCTGGTTCCAAAGCTGTGTGCTTTCCCTGTGGGAAAATGTCTCTTTCTGTTTCCTCTGCCCTCACTCCACTGGGATATCTGATGCTAAACCAATTCACCAGAATTCAAATAGTGATACATTGCAAAAAGGTTTCATCTCGCCCCTTTTCTCTGTGACTCTGTAGCAAACTTTTAAAAGTTGATATTATGATATTTAAGAGTCACACGAAGAAAGAGAGTTGACATTTAAATAATTCGTTTAAAAGGAAAACCTTCACATTAGAGTTTTGAAGGAAATTCTAAGTTTTCTTTAAATCTTCGTCTATGAAAATATTCTTTTTTTTTCCCACTGTACAGCAAGGGGGTCAGGTTATCCTTAGATGTATACATTGCAGTTACAGTTTTTCCCCCCTAATAGCAGCCAGTTCACATTTCAATGTAGGAAGAATTCTCCCAAAAACGCTCCACTAATGTTATCTTTGGAATGATCTGGAATACTGGGCAGAAGTCAGCTGAATGTTGCTGAGAAAAAAACGAAAGGAAGTAGAATCTCAAAATTCTCAATAATTCTTATGTCTTATAACGTCATGATACTTTCCCCCCCTCAGGTGAGGGCCATGGGATGAGGTCATGCATCGACCTCAGCATATTGATGTAAATACGTGAACACACCAGCAATAAAGGCTGTGAACACGCTGCCCTGGTGTGTCCCTTTACCAAGAAACCAGGCGGAGTCTGAGTGACATATTTGGGGAAAGAACACAGATGACGTCATCGGTTTCCATTTGGATGAAAATTCAGTGATGTTTATACTGTCACAGATCAAGGGGCATCATAGCTAAAAGGTGCAATGTACATGGTTAGGGTGATGAATCTCTTGATACTTCAATCAGGCAACCATCTTATGGCTACTTTTTAATTATCACCCCCACTCCCAGAGGAGTGATAAATGTGGTCCCCAGTATATCACTTCGATTTGTGTCCCAGTAAAGAAACTGGAAGGCAAAATTCCTGGGGGAGGGAGTGGGATGGACTGGGAATTGGGATTTAATAGATGCAAACTACTGCCTTTGGAATGGAGAAGCAATGAGATCCTGCTGTATAGCACTGGAAACTATGTCTAGTCACTTATGATGGAGCATGATAATGTAAAAAAAAGAATGTATACATGTGTGTGTAACTGGGTCACCTTGCTGTATAGTAGAAAATTGACAGAACACTCTAAAGCAGCTATAATGGAAAAAATAAAAATCATTATAAATGGGGAGGAAAAAAAAAAAAAGAAGGCAAAATCCTGCCTGATTTTCAGGGGATCCTTCAGCCACAATGGGAATTAATGGCATTCTTCCACATCACACATGGAAGTGTCATGTTTCAGGACAGAGACTGCTGGGAGTTTACCCAACATTCACCTCTCCTTTTTCATATTAACAAAACTCTAATGTTATTGAGGAGAGCCATATGCCAACATGGAAAGAAAAAAAAATCCCATTTTCCCCTGCAGCCAGGAGTGGCCATGTGACTAAGCTCATGATATTGGTGTGTAAGCTAAAGTTATTTAGTGAGATTTTTGCTGCATTTATTCCTCCTTCTTCCTTCCTGGAATGCAGATGTGGCATTTGGAGCTGAAGCAGCCAGTTTGCAATTATTCAATATCAAAGTCTCTCGAATCTCAGCCCGAGTCCCCTCACGTAGTTGTTGAGTAATCCCTCTAGCTTTCCTATGCCTCAATTTCTCATGGTAAAATGAAGATAATAATAGTATCTAGTCAGCAATGATGGATCCAAGCCATATCTGCAATCTACACCTCAGCTCATGGCAACATTGGATCCTTAACCCACTGAGCAACGCCAGGGATTGAACCCATATCCTCATGGACACTGTCAGGATCTTAACCTACTGAGCCACAGTGTGAACTCTCATAAAATGTTTTGAGCAGGAATATTTTTTAAATTTATTTAGATATAGTCAGATAGCTAAAATTACTAATATTGTTAATTAAATTTCCCTGGTTGATAAAAAGCCTGATGACAGAGATTTGAGTAGATGATCAAACATTCTGCTGCTATTCCAAATTTGTGTGTTTTCAGATCCTTACATTTTGATCACTTATAGCCATTGGGGTGCCATATGCTCAATTCCCACTTCTATTTTGGGGGCATTACGCTCAGCGCTGTCCTATCTGGTAGCAGAGTGAACCAATGAGGCATCTTTCCAAGTTCATTCTCAAGGCCAGAGAGTATAGAAAAAAGGGAAAACAGCAAAGGGCTTATACATGAACCAACACTAGTCAGCTGTTACTGGCTTTATGGAAACTCTTCTAAGAATTCTGAAGCTGCGTGTGAATTTGAGGGACAGCAAATCTGATTGGTCAGATAGCATCTGCCATGGGTCTGGGAATTGGGAACAACCCTGTGAAGGCCAGGATTCAGCAATCCCAAGAAGGGCAGAATGAGGTGGAAAGCCATCGAATCAAGTATCTGTCTATTTATTTGTAAGCTCTCTTGTTCCAAAGAAGATTTAAGGCAATTTATCGAGTTCCCATCATGGCTCAGTAGTTAACAAATCCGACTAGGAACCACGAGGTTGCGGGTTCGATCCCTGACCTTGCTCAGAGGGTTAAGGATCTGGCATTGCTGTGGACGTGGCATAGGCTGGGGGCTACAGCTCCGATTTGACACCTAGTCTGGGAACTTCCATATGGCTGCACCTAGGGTGCAGCCCTAGGAAAAAAAGACAAAAGAAGGAAATTTACAAACATGGGCAATACATCCATATAATAAAAGGTGAAGAAGAATATTGGGGTGAAGGAAAAGTGGGTGTGGGAATCCGGGACAGTTAGGTCTGGGGAGAGTCTACACTTAGGTTTCTACTATCGCAGAGTGTCCTTGGGGCAGTCAAGTGACCTGCTCGTCTGTAAAACCAAGTGGAATGGACCAGACCACCTCTGAAGTCTCTTCCAGCCCCAATGCACATGCTTTTCAAAATGTCCCAGGAGCAGAGAAGTGACCGTGTATAATAAAATAATTTCCGGAGTGCTTGCTATGGGCCAATCTCCCTGCTAAACAGCACCTCATCTAATTCCTGAAACAGCCTTCTGAATTAGATGCCTACTAGTACCCCATTTATAGTTCAGGGCACTGAGACACCCAGGAAGTTAAGTAAATTATCCAAGATCATAGATGTGGTAAAGGGCAGAGGAAGGATAAGTATATTGTGAAGTTTGAGATAAGATGAAAAGGCTGGGGTAAAGCCCTAATTAAATAGATGATGCAATGGAAGATGAACTTGGGTCCAGGCCCCTGCGGCTGGCTGTGGGTCTCATCTCAGCCTTCCATTGTGGGCATCCCTTCGGGTTCGGTTCTCATCCTGGGTGTGTCAGGGTCTCCTCCGGAAGCCCTCAAGCCTGGCCTCTTTGGCAGACTGGAGAAAATTTGGAGTGATTATAAGCAACAGGCTTGGGCCCCATCATTTTCCTGTCCTCTTCACTCTTGCTTCTCTGTTCTCCAACAAAGCATGAGTCTCTTTGCCAAGTTTAGGCCTCTTAGTTTCCTGCAGACTGGCCAAGGTCACTATAATACCCAGATGGAAGCCACAAGAGGAACCAAGGCTACACTATGAGGGCTGGCAGCTGTCTCTGGGTGAGGAAGCCACACCATCCTGGGGCTGGCTGGACTGCATTCCTGACTTTGCTCCCAGCTTGATCTGGAAACGGGGTCATCTCCCCCCTCCAGGAAACCACGGCTGGTGACCCTTAGCTGCTGTTGGGAGGAGACTGGACTTGCTGGTAAGTGCTTGGAAATCCTTAGAGGTAAGAGCTGCTGTGTCTCCGCATTCAAAGTGTGGTCCTCAAACCAACAGCATCACCAGGCAGAGGAGGATGGGAAGCCCCACCTAAGACCTGCTGAACAGACTGCATTTTAGCAAGATCCCCAGGGGAAACACGTGCACAGGGAAGCTGGAGAAGCACTGGAGTGCAAAATGACTCACTAGCATGAAAGCAGGGCTTCTCACTTTTTAAAAAATTCTGGTGTCCGCATCCCAAAGCAGACCAATTAAATTAGAATCCCAGGGGGTGGTACTGAGGAATGGAGAGGTTTGAAAGCTTCCCCAGGCGACTTTAATGTATAGTCAAGGTCAAGAACCACTGATTTGGTGTTACCTGCCCCCTCTCTCCATAACCAAAACCTACACTAGCCATTTTTACTCATCTGTTGGCTAGCCAATGCCATGTCATGGCAAAGAAACTCACAAATCTTAAAAGAGAACAATAAAGACAACAGATGCGCTTTTCATAAGCAAAACCTCATTCCCATGAAAAGACTGG
This sequence comes from Sus scrofa, assembly GCF_054392235.1. Taxonomy (NCBI): domain Eukaryota; kingdom Metazoa; phylum Chordata; class Mammalia; order Artiodactyla; family Suidae; genus Sus; species Sus scrofa. The sequence continues at coordinate 150,581,123 of NC_139396.1, read as the reverse complement.
CATTTATTCTGAAATTGCATCCTTACTATTTTCTTTTTGCCATTTTGTTTTTGTTTTTTGGGGTTTTTTGTTTGTTTGTTTGTTTTCTTGGGGCCGCACCCATGGTATATGGAAGTTCCCAGGCTAGGGGTCGAATCGGAGCTGCAGCTGCCAGCCTACACCACAGCCACAGCAACACTGGATCCTTGACCCACTGAGCTAGTCCAGGGATCGAACCCTCATTCTCATGGATATTAATTGTGTTCTTTACCCCCGAGCCACAACGGGAACTTCTCTTTCTCTCATTTTTTAAAATGTCCTTTCTTTTATGAAACGTCAGCATAGATAAGAGAATGTTCCTAACAAAATCAGAAGCAGCTTGATACCTTGATTCTCTTTTTAATAAGCAAGTCTAAGAATCACACGACTAGAAAATAGATTTAAATATTTCAGCAGATACACTCCCTACCCCCATCCCCTACTTCCACAAATTAAAACAAAAGTCGCCTCTCTCAGTAAATCACTACATCAGGAGCCAGACCCCAGGAAATGATTTCAGTCTAGAATACATGCATTTTGATAAAAGGTGGACAGACATTGTCAGATTAAATAACACAGGCTGTTCATTATGTAACATGCTGGATTTTTTTTAAAAAAAAACAAATGGTGTTCTTTATGGTTAACAACGCAAACTGGCCATCTACAAAAGAGTTTCTGCACCTGTGCTAGATCCCTGCGTCTCAAATCACCTGGGAGATTTGCTAAAATCTAGGTCACTGGTCTCAACCCCTGAGTGTGTGATTCAGTAGGTTTAGAGGAGAGCCTGAGAAATTCGCATTGGCAACGAGTTCCTAGGTGAAGTTGTCGCCCTGGGGCCACACTTGGAAAATCAGAGCTCTAGATCAAGAAAAAACCGCAAGAGAAAAAGTGCATCCCAAAGACACTCCTTGCAAAAAAAAAAGTAATAGAATCAAAAGAATGTATTGAGTTTTGTTTGTCTACAGCGTATGTGCCCCTCTAGCAGGAATAAGTCATTTGAAGGGAATGATGGGCAGGGATCTTATGAAATGGATTTTAAAAGGCAGCGTGGTATTAGCCGAGAATTCCTGGGTGGGAGAGGAAGTCTTGATGTGGGCACCAGGTGGACTGTTCCACAGGCAGTGGTCTCCTTGGAAGTCTGAACTTCACGTCTTTCTGTACCTTCCTGCACTTCCCTCTCCCACTGCATTTGGACCCCTGATTTAGAGAACAATTCTAATGAAGTGCCACCTTCCCAGCGGTCGGCTTTCTTCTATCCCGCTATCCAGTGCTGACTATAGGCCCACTAGATTTATCCCAAGTGGAAAAACAAAAACAAAAACAAAACCCATGCCGTCCCACTGCACAGTGCACCTGCAACCCACTGGACAGCCCACCAGCCTCCAAAGGGCTCTTAGAAAAATTAGGCTATCTTTCATTAGCTATCTATCATGTGGCCTCCACCGGGCTGCAGGATATGAGGGCCATTTAATTAGGCCCTGCATCACGCTCTGGTGTGAAAAGGCTCTCAAACGCTTTGAGTCCCCACTGCTTCACAGCAGGAAGTTGTTGGCGATAATTGACATAGGATTTCCTTGTTAACCAGCAGCAGACATGCCGGATTAAAGCGACAGAGATCTCGAGAAGAAAGTGAAAGAGATAAGAAGCTCAGGAAGACTTCTGCTTATTTGGCACTTGAGGATGGGGAGGAAACGGCAATCACCCACTCAAGTGGCGACTCCCAGAGTGGAAGGGCGTCCCCTTATCAGACCCATTTCAGCTTGGCTGATCAAAGATTGACTCCCCGTAAAATCACATAGGCCTGGGGTTTGTTAGTTTATTAAGCGGCAGGTTTTAGGAATTATCACAGGTTTAAAGATGGATTGCAGTTTATGTGAAGGGGGGAGAGGATTATCGGGTTTTCATCTTAACAATTATAAAATATCACAGCTGAAAGCTTGCTTGCAAATGACATAATTTTCCACTGCCAACTAAACAGGTCATTGTGAGGCTGTGTGTAAGCGTTCTCAACGAGGGAGGAAATACAGGCAAATTAACTCTGGGGAGGACTGAAGATGAGGGGCCTCCAAACGCCTTTTTCCATTTCGGAAGCCGGCGCGATCTCATTTTACCCCGTGCGATTCCGTAGGTAATTATATTTAATTTCTTACCGGGGCCATTTAGGTCGGCTTGCATTAAAAGAGAGGGACCAGAGAAGCAGCCCACTGAGATGGTTCTTAAAAAGCGGTTGTGATAAATGATACTGAAATAGATCCACATGAGCCGAGTGAAATGAGATGTCTACTTTGGAGGAGAGACAATTATTGTATATCACTTAATAACTTAACCTTACAAGAGCACATGTGGCATTAATAAAGGGCTGGGAGCTGCAAAAGCATGTCAGGGGACTTCCTTTTGACAACTATATATAGGTCCTCGGATAGAGGAGCTAAAGACAGTTTTGCACGTCTGCTCACCTGTGTACTTGACCATGGAGCCATGCTTCAGATAAATATGTAGTTACAAGGGTTTGCATCCTTGCCATTTTTTTAAAAATGCATTTACTGGGCTTATCAAAGAAATATGTGTTTAGGGCAGAAAATTTAGGAAATACAGCAAAAATATCAAGAATGAACAAAAATAAGCGTTGGGAAAATCCCGCAGTTTTTATTGCTACCTATCCACAAATATGTAATGTCTCATAACATCGGGCTTATTCCTTGTATTAAAAAAAAAAAAAAACATAGTTTACTTAATAGACCACATATTTTTCCTAGATGTAGTAACTATTACTTGAAGGTATGGTTTTGAATCAGGGTGTTATGTTTAATAACTCATTTACTTAGTTAATCCCCAAGAGTTGGACATTTAGATTGTCATCAGTTTTGTGCTAATTGTAAACAAACCTGAAGTGACTAGCTTTGAACACAAATCTCTGTTTGCATGTTTTCCTGCTCCCTTGGCAGAATTAGAATTTCTGGCTCAAAGGGTACGGACATTTTTAAAGATACTGATACCTACTCGAAGCTGCGGATTTTTGACACAGCTTGAAAATAATTGTCCTGGTGTTGAAGTCAGAAGCACTTTGTGTCATCCACCCTGAAACAAGAGCAAATAACAGCAGCTATTTCATCGAAAGAAGATCAGTCATTCTGTCCACATCACTTGGGTCCTTTCGTGATCTGACCTTTTGCCGCTAAGCTCTGTGACAGACTACGACAATAAACAGCGACTCAATAATCAAGTTAATGGGGCCAGACTCTGAAGATAATCATGTCAATGTTAACGACCTAAACATTGAACACATCTTTTATCCAAGAAGTTCAAGTTCCTCCAAGAGCACCAATTCATTATCCTTCACGAGGGCAAACAAAATTGGTCGAAAAAAAAACAACAAAAACAAAAAGCTTTAAAGCCAACTGAAAGGGAGGCAGCGGAAAGAAGGAAGAAAAGCTGATTCTGGACTGAGCTTTTTAATAAAATAATCCTCAGGGTCTGATCTTCGATAGAAATGAGGTTGGTTTTGTCTTTTTCCATTTTAATTTTTTTTTATTGGCAGCAAAAGGGCTGGGGTCAGTCAGCCATCCATCTTCGGCTACCTTGCAAACAATAAAACAAACATCATCTTTACTTTCTTAAGCCTTAACATCAGTCTCATTTTAGTGGGGTTACAGATCTAAAAGTTCAATTGTTCCTCACCTGAGGGTATTTTGTGTGGGGAGAGCTGAGATGATCTGGGGCATTTTACTTGTTCCCCAATGGAAAAGAAAATGGTTTGCATGGGTAAAAGTTTGTGTTACTGTGGGATTTTTCTGCATAATTTTTTTATGAAGAAGATGCAAAAAAAGATGCTCTTGGTTAACCTCTCGTTCGTTGGAAAATATATGTGTCTAGGAAAAAAGATACTCTTTGCTATATGTCTATAAAAGATAGTCTTTCTGTATTATCTGTGGAAAAGGCCCTTTTAATTGACCTATAGTTCTTCTCAAAGTATGCATTTATCTGTGATATTATTTTTATAAAACTCAATGCAGACATTGTCTCTCTGATAACATGATTACAAGCAACACTGAAGTATTTACCATGTTGAAGCCACTTACATATCTCTGTCTTTGAGCAAAGATGGAAAATGACTGTTCACCTCTTGACACCAGAGATTCAACTCTACTATATTGAAATCACATTGAGCCCAAGCACAGGATACCACATGCCAGAAATTAGCGTGTTCCTGCCTGGGGTAAAATAAACTAGCATAAATCTATTTATCCCAAATTTTCTTTTCTTGCTCTTTTTATGTTAAGGAATCTCGAACTGTTCTATACAGGACAAGGTGATGAAGTTGTTATCCACAGTGTAACCTAGGGAACTGAGGCATTTATAAATCCTGCTGCTGTAGCAGTAACCCTAAATTTCAACACTTTTACTCATCTGAAGGGCTGAAGAGTAACCAGCCTCCTTGTCCCTTCAATCCTGCTGATGGAAGAGACGTAGAGATCATTTCAGCAGCCAGGGTTGCTTTGCTCAGAGAAACATCTGTCCAGAGGAGTCCGGGAGTATCACTAACTGAAATTAAAAAAAAACAGCAAGAATATCACCTTCTTGATCTGGTCCCCAGAGCTGGCCTTGGGGAGGATGGTCCCCGTAATGTAGGGTGCAGAAATCAAAGACAAATGGATCTTGCTGTAATTGTTTTCTCATTACCATCCTGGGAAATTTCCAGCAAAGGTCTGCGAGAATAACACAATGCCTCTGACACCAGTAATATAGTCTGACTTGCAATTCAGCCTTTACAGCACCATAGAGGAGAATGAAAAACAAATCTAGGCTTGAGCATAAGACTATCTATAAAGGACATCCACAGCGAATGTCAAGGAGCTCCTTCTAAATGGCAATGGTCAATGCTGCTTTTCACGTAAAAAAGAGTTGGTATTTCCATCTTATACACAAAAGAACCCCAGTTTTCAATCACTTATAACTTTGGGGCCCAGCAAGGCAAGATGTTTTTGAAAAATCCTTTCATCAAGGAGGACCTAAGGATTGATTTTATTTTATTATTAACTTGCACATCCTTCATCCATGAAATAAGGGGCATTGTGTTACATATGATACATATATATCAAATGGCATATATGATAGCTATATACTATAATATGTTATAATCGTATATATAGCAAAAGAGGAAAAATGTGGTGTATGTGTGTATTTTAGAAATTGTCATTTCCGGTTTTTTTGTTTGTTTGTTTGTTTGTTTGTTTGGTAATCCTTCTGTAGAAGAGATCCTGTGTAAAGATGCCTCTGCAAGCCTGCTGGAATTTCTCCAGCAGACCAAGCCAAGACAACTTTCTCAAAGGGGAGCTGATTTCCTAACACCGGTAATGGAAGTCACTCACATATTTCAAAGGCTTCTGTGTTATATCAGACACAGTCTTTCTTAAGTGTTTTACATATATGACCTCATTTCATTCTCATACCGTCTTATGTTTGAAAACAAATTTCTCAAACTGGAAGTCTTCATTTATTTGTTTAGAAATAGGGGTTAATATTTGTCAGGCACTGGGCCTGAGTGTTAAGAATTTGAAGATAAAACGAAACAAAAAACAACCTGAGCACACTGTGGGGTGGGGGGGACAGAGCCCAAGCACGGAAGTACAGCAGAGCGTTACTGGAAGGAGCTAAGATGCCAAATGCTTCGTGCACTGGCTTCTCATTCAGAGGGGCTGATGTGGGATCCCAGCTCTATCACACACTGCTGGGTGCCTCTAGCAAGCTCTGCAAAACTTCTCTGGGCCGTGATTACCTAGCCCATCAAGAGACTGTAACAGTACCAATGGCGTAGGTTATTGTCAGAATTAAGATTGTGAGATCCGTAGATGGACACTTGTTCTGGAACTTGCTCTGCAATCAACAATTACATCACTTTTTTTCAAGCACCTTCTTTACCAAACAGGATGCCATGGCTATTCTTACTAATTCCAAGGGATTGGGTGAGCTCCAAATAAGATAACACATACTAAGGGCTACAAACTACTCCCCAGAAAAATCCAAAAAGATAATATCTGCTGTCACTTATAACTGAAGATCCAGAGTAGACTTTCCTTCGAAACCTAAGCAGAATCTGGTCATCTTTATTCCATGCACAGTATTTTGTGGGATGAGTTAGGGAGAAGGAAAGAGATTGTTGAGAATATTATTATATTTAGAATGGATAAACAATGAGGTCCTACTGTACAGCACAGGGAACTATATCCAGCCTCTTGGGATAGAACATGATGGAAGAGAATATGAGAAAGGGAATGAAATATACATATAACTGAATCACTTTGCTGTACTGCAGAAATTGGCACAACATTGCAAATCAACTATACTTTAAGAAAAAGAAAAGAATTAAGATATGGACATGTCAAGCATGTGGTAAAGAGCTGACATCTAGTTTATACTTTAATAAATGGCATAACCTACTTACTGTTATTGATCTTATTTTTCTTTCATTATTTCTATTGCTGTTAGTGCCATAACAATTTAGTAAAGTATTATGAAATTACCCAAAAATTCCAGAACAAGAAGTTTCCACCTCTAACATCAATACCTCCTCACTGATTTGACCAGATTTTCCAGCATTTCCCAAGGACGATGTGCAGAGATTACAGCCCTCTTAGCTTCAGGCTCTCTCTCCCAGGAAAGGGTACTTTCTTTCTGAAATTGTGTTCTTTTTAAAATATTTATGCTATTTCAAAATTTTATGTGTGTATATGTGTGTTAAAACACCCTTCCTTTATGAAATGATGGAGACAATATATAACATTTATTAGCGAGTTTATTTGGCAAAATTAAAAATTGACAATCCTAGGGGTTCTCTTAGAGTGCAGTGGGTTAAAGATCCCGCACAGTCATGCAGTGGCTTGGGGTCACTGATGTGGCTAGGGTTTGATCCTTGGCCCCAGAATTTCTGCATGTCATGGGGTGCAACCACAAAAAAAATTGACAATCAGATGTAGAAAGACTCCCCCACCAAACTTTTAAAAAGAATTTTGTTGCTTCACAATGTCTGAGAACCCTTGGTTTATACAATGTATCCTTTCCAGAAAAAGTCTACTTTGTTCCTAGAAAAGTGTGGATTTTTCGGTCTGTTTTTATTTTTTTTCTGTGGCAAGTGAAACTTTCGTGATGTCTTTTTCTGCGGCAATGGGGCTTTGGACCAGCAGACTCATTTTTCTAAGTGATGCATCTGCTTTTAATGACTTGGATGCTGGGATGGAACAGATCTGTCTTCCTGGTCTGGGTTTTCTTAAATAGCCAAAAGTCTTCATGATAAAGACAGCAACCATCTAATAGAGAAATAACTCCAAGATAAAGTGCTGTCGCTGCGTGATATCGCCTCCCTGACAACCTATAAATGGACCATATTGATGAAGTGAACGGGATTCTCTCTGGTCATTTTCAAGTAGGAACTAATAACCCCCGTCATGATATCAGGCATGCAATAACCTCGGTTAAAACTAGGTTCATCAAATAAATCACTCAGGAATTTTTCTATTTCTTTCTCTGGACACATTGCACATCTGCTCAATGAAAGGAGGAAAGAAGCCATATTTCTTTGATCAGGGTTTTTTTTTTTTAATATTCTTGTATCTGTCCCTCGGGATGCTATCTTTTCAAGTGGGTGCAGATAGTACATCGCTTTCTAATGAATGTAGAGAATTTATGAATTTAAGCTATAAAACCAAATATGAGGGATTTGAGTTCATCTCCATCTATATTTTACATTGTCATGAAAAAATACACTAGACCACAAAGCTGTATTGTGCCCGGTTCACTAAATCTCTTGATCTCTCATAACCTTTCAAATGTGTTCCATTTGTGGCCACATGTGGGAGGGAGATGCAAACAGATGATCACTTTGTACTTTTTTTTTCCCCCCCAATATGTCTAAATACGTGTAATGCTTTTCATACCCTCTCCGCCGTGGACAGGAAGAGCTTGGCCAAAGCATCAGACATTAGCCTCAGCTAATATTGTCATATGTTAACATCTTACTGACTCTGTTAATAACTTTTTCGGTATTGGATGAATTTTGAAATTCGTAAAATGGACACAGTTGTGATCCTGTGTCCCAAGGCTCTTCAAAGCCCTAGGTCAGCTCCCTGAATCTTCAGGAATTATGGATAGGTGATGTCTTTTCTGCTTGTAAAACAGAAAGTAGCAGAAGCTAAGATTTCCTCAATGTGGAATAAAAAGTGTATGGAAAGGCAGAGCCTCCAGTTGGTTCTTGCTGGACCATTCGGCCGGTATTGCAAGGAGACCAGTGTGGGAGAGAGGGAAGAGGAACGTGATCTGGTGGGTCTAAGTTCAAATCCCAGCTCTGCCACTTGTTAGCTGTGTGGCAGAACAGTTATGTAAACCTGGAGTTCCTCATTAGTGAATTTTGGATAATGATATGGATCTCATAGAATTTTGTGAAGAATTAAATGAGTTGAGGTTAAGGAGATATTTTGCATCTTGCCTGCTATGTGGTAGGTGCTCTGTGAATCTAAGTTCCCTTCCTGTTCCTGAGTTTGAGGCCCAGCCCTGCAAAGTGTGTGAACCTGAGCAAGTTACTTAACTTCTCTGATCTCGGCTTCCTCCCCTGAAACAGAGATTATTATAAAATGTATCTTGTGAGGTTGTTATGAACCGGACCACAGATATAAGCATGCAGAACAGCTCCTGAGCTATAACAGGTATTAGTTACTATTATTTACATGTTACTTAAAAAAAAAAAAACCCTCTTACTGTTATTTCTATTATTTCTATCACCATTATTTTTCCTCTTCCTTCCTTTGGGCTTATGTTTCTTTATCTGGAAAGTGAGGGGGACTAGACCAGATAATACTTCCACCCCTTCTAGCTCTGAGCTGTTATGACCTGATATGTGAAGTAACATTTGTAAAAGCCATTTACCATCTCTGAATTGTTATGCAGTGGAAGATGGAAGTTTTGTAATTTGCATTTTCTACCAGTGCATTCTCTTCAAAAGAATAGCAATAGTCATCATTTATTGAATGCTTGCTCTATGCCTGGCAGACTTATTTTTCTAATATTTTCTTTCAGTTTGGAATAATTACGTATGTGCAGAAAAGGTGCAAAGAGGGAACAGAGTTCCTAGTGCCCTGCTTTATTTCTGCTAAAGTTACCGCCTTATGTCACCATGACGTATTTGTCTAGCAAAGAAACCAATGTTGACATATTACCATTAACTGAACTCCAGACATTATTTGGATTCCACCATTTTCACACTAACCTCCTTTTTCTCTGTACTGGAAAAATGGTGACCATTTCCCATCTTTTTTTTTTTTTTTTTCTTTCATAACCTTGACTGTTTGGAGAAGTACTGGTCAGGCGTTTTGTAGAATGACCCTCCATTTGGGTTTGTCTGCTACTTTTTCATGATTAGCCTATGATTTGGGGGAAAATGCTACCAAGGTAGACTGCTTCTCTTGTGACATCATGTGATGTTCATGTGACATCTGAGGGATGTCACCTGGTATACATTTAGTGGGGTGTCCACTGTATGGACCTATCTCAGGTTTGTCTGTTCCACAGTTGAGGCATGTTTGAAAGTTCTCTGCTTTGATAACTATGAATAAAGCCTGTATAAACATTCTCATACAGGTTTTTGTGTGAACACAAATTTTTCTTTCACTTGAGTAAATAGCTAGGAGTGGGATTGTTGAGTCATATATCTAGTGTATGTTTAATTTAATAAGAACCTGCCAAACTGTTTTCCAAAGTGACCGTATCATTTTGAATTCCACTAGCAACCTATGAGAGTTCTAACTCTCCATATCTCTGCCAACACTTGGAATTTTCGGATTTTAACAAGATTAGCCATTCTAATAAGTATGTTGTGGTTTCTAAATTATAGTTTTAATTTGCATTTCCCTAATGACTAATGATTTTGAGCATTTTTCATAAGCTTATGACACTGTACATCTTCTTTGGTAAAGGATTTTATTCAAATAATTTACCCATTTTTTTTTTTTAGAATCTTTTTGTTTTCTCAATACAAAGGCTTGAAAATTCCTTGTGTGAACATGGATATAATTTCTTTATTAAATATGTGACTCGCAAGTATTTTTTCATAGTGGTGGGTTTTGTTTTGTTTTTTAATTCTATTAACTGTCTTTTGAAGGGCAGACGTTCTTAATTTTGATGAGATCGAGTTTATCAGGGGTTTTTTCCTTTCAAGGATCAGGATTTTGGCTTTGACATATTTGCTACTCAGTGTTGCAGAGATCTTTCTATTTCTTCTAAAAGTCTTATAGCTCCATATTAGGTATTTATCACTGACTCATTTTGAGTCATTTTTTATTTAGAGTGTGGGGTATGGATTGAGGTTGACTTTTAGTATATGGATATTGAACTCTCCCTGCACTTTCCTTGAAGAGACCACCCTCTCTCCTTTGAATTCTCTTTGCACCTTTGCCAAAAATCAATTGACCATGAGTGTGTGGGTCTATTCCTGCACTCCGCATTCTGTTCTATCGATCGATAACTCTTTTCTCTCTCATGGTTTTTATTTTGTTTTGCTCTGTTTGCATTTGGACCGGCCTCACTGGTCCATTTGCAGGTGAGCAAACCCTTTCTCCACTCATGAGCCACAACCCACTCCTGAGCATCCTTTCCATCACTCTTGGCCAGGGAGGAAATTAGTCTAAGGATCAGATGAGGCAATCTCACCCCTGAAGTTCCAGAAAGACACTGATGAAAAAACAAATAAATACCAGTATATTTAATAGTATATTTGATCCCATGGTGGAAAGGGTTAGAAAGAGGGTGGAGCCAGATGATAGGGACTAGAGTGACCACTCTGTCTGGCTTGCTTCCTCTGCTCCCTAAACATCCAAAAAGTAGAGGCCACATGTTCCCCCTCCACTGAAACCTGCCTATAAGGACCGTGTCCCTGCAATTAATTAATGGTGATGTCTGTGCCATTTCCTTCATAACCATCAAGAAAGCCTGGAGCAAGGCTTTGCAAAGATAGTGCCCTGGAAAAAATGCCCCCCAGGAACCTCAAAACTCTCTTTTTTGAATCATTATTGAAGTCAGATAATTATGCCCTTTAAATTTAAAAAATTGTGACCAGCCAACGTACATTCTTTTGAATTGATCTCGGTGGACAATGTATAGAAGCATTCAAGTTCATTCTATGTTTAAATAATACTTACAGGTATAGGGTTTTTCTTCCCCCTGCAAAGGTGCTGTTGACAATGTAACAAAAACACCACACCATAGACAACTTACGGGTATAATCTCAGACCACAAAATCCAGTTTGTGGCGAAGTTTTTTTCACCCGCCAGGCCCATTTCTATTTCAAAGAAAGAACAATTTTTAATCATCGCTAAATATTTGAAACTCTCCTATTGGGACTGATGTTAAAGAGAGAGACATTTTATCCATCCGTTCACGCTTCGAGAAGCCCCGACACATCTCTTTGCCTCATATGGATTGGCTATAGTGTGAGGCCAAGCGTGTTTTCTGAAATTTAAGCATTTTCAGGAAAAACCTGATATGACCCAGCTGAGCTGTTAGACACCTGTTAGGCCTGTCCCCCAACACCAGAATGACAAAGGAGGGCTGTCAAACAAGAGGGCCTTGAATTAGTCCAACAGAACACACCTTTGTGGGAGCCCTCAGGGACTCTGGCTTAATGAATAAAAAGGAGCGATTTATAATTAGCCAGCAATTGTGCCTGAATGGGTGTTTCCAAAGTGATTGAAATGTGTGCCTTCACCAAATTGCAAAGTGCCTATCATTCTAATTATACATGGCTTTTTTTCCCCCCTCTGCTTGGAAAACCTATTTTCTATAGACAAAAGGAAAAGGAGTGAGAAACGGCTATTTCTTAAGAACCTACTATGTGTTGAGCACACCACACTCATGACCTCATCTAAGCCTCCCAGAATTGCCCAGAAATAGGTAGCAAATTCCAAATGGGAAGGGCTCAAAAATGAGGTTTGTTATGTTTTTGTCTCATCCAGAAAAATGATGGCATTCCCTAGAAGTCGTCCCTGAGTCTTTGGGTCATTACAGCCCATAGGACATCCTGTTTGAGTGTTTCAAGAACAGATGCATGCTGGAATTTCAGCCTTGTAAGTCTCCATCCAAGTTCGGTAGCCCAAGTGTCGGCCCCACCCAGACCCCGGGATCTCTGATGGACAAAATCAGATATTTGTTTTGATATTCCTACCAAGATCTGATCCAATGGGCTTCACATCCTGTAAATTTATGAAGCAGGTTCGGAAAAGCCAGAGAGAGGTGGAGACTGGTGAAAGTCGGTTTCTGTGGTCTATGCAAGTGGGCCTGTTCATGAGCATCCATGACGTCCCCTCCTTGACATCCTGCCAGGGCCACCCCCGCCCCCATTCAGGATGAAATGCAGACCCTTGGCCCCACCTCAAAAGCCCTTCACCACCTCTCTTCTTTCTGCCTCTGCCCTGGCTGTCCTATCCCCTGGGTCTCCCCAGAATGCAGACCCGTTCCCTGACACCATTTGCTCACCGTAGCCCTGCCCTCCCAGTGCACTTCCTGTGCCATGATCCTTGTCATCCTTTAGTTTTTAGCTTAAATGTCACCTTGTCCAAGAGTCCTTCCTTAACTATTTCAAGGAGGTGTTTTCCCATTATGTTCTATTTCACACCCTGCCTGTTTCCCTTGTAGCATTAACTATTATCAGTAATTATATGGTCATATGTTTGTAACTTGGGTTTTTTATCTCCCCCTCACCAGCCCCACCAGACGGAAACCTCTGTGGAGGCAGGATCTTGGTCCATTTTGGTTCCCAGTGTATATGCATTACCTAGGGCACTTGGTACAGAGCAGACACCCAATAAACCTTTGTTGAATGAATAAAAAAAAAGAACCAAGGATTTTCCTTGTAGCTCAGCGGGTTAAGGATCTGGCATTGTCACTGCTGTAGCTCTGGTTACAGCTGTATCGAGGGTTTGATCCCTGACTTGGGAAGTTCTGGATGCTGAGAGAATGGACAAAAGGAAGACAAAGAGAGAACCAACATGCTGAGGTTGCTGAAGGCCAGGGACAATGTCCAACACCAGAGAATAGCTTTGCTTTCGTGGCAGTCATCACACTGACATTTGTGGCTGGAATTTGGAATGCAGACCATTCCAAGCTGAGTTATCTTTTTGCAGCCCTGCAAGCTCTAGCCAGGCGGCATCCTTCACTGTGACAGAAGCCCAGTGCCTAGGACAACCCAAGGGGACTGGTGACCCACCACCCAGAGGCAGCCCTGTTGACACTTGCTGTCCTGCTTTCAGATCCAAGGGGCTCTGTGCCCAGCCACAGGCCCACAGGCCTCTTTTCAGCCTCTCCCCATAATCAGATGGTTAGCCTGGGGGTTAGCCACGCGGGCTGAAACTTGTGCTTGCTGCTGGTTGATTTAACCAGTGGACCCGAGGGAAGACGCCGCAGAAGCCAATTGAAAACCTTAGCCAACCTAGGCAAGGAAGGGGAAGGAGGGGGCTTACCAGAAGGAGAGGAGGGAGGAAGATGCAGAGGAGGAGAAGGGGTGAGGCAGGGAGGAGGGGAAGGAGGCAGCCGCTCCCACACTAAGAGCTTTCTAGGGGTGGGGAGAGGCGGAACTCTGTTCCTGGGTTACTTCGGACACCATCTCCAGTAGATCACTCGTGTCCTGAACCTTTATCAAGCTCCTACCCACACCATGGGCCAAGTCCCCCCCCCCCAGGAAAAGGGGGGAGAGAGACAAGTAAACAAATGAGAGTGACGTCAGCATATGGGAACAATGGGAAGGAAACAGAAGGGAGGAATGGCTCTGGGATTGGTTCTGGGAGGCAGGTGCCTCTGAGTTTGCACTGGCTCCCTTCTTGCCCCAATTCAACCAATGGCTAATTCAGGCCCCAGGAACAAGAATAAAAGCCAAACACTTGACTGTTCCAACATCATGACCTTGGGGTTCTGCCTCAGGTTAAGAGAAGTCTGCTGGTGTCAGACTGATCCAGGAAGAAACCTCTGCTCCACCACTTACCAGTTCCGTAACCTGGGCCAAGAGCCTCGGCCTCTCTGAGCCTCGGTGCTGTCAGGTTTAAAATGAGGACGACAGCAGTGCCGGCCACAAGCTACATTGTGGGCAGTGTGTCGGCACAAATGCTCAGGAAATGTAAGCTACTCTGATCCAGAGGAGCCCGCTGACTCCTTCACACTCTAAACAGATCAGAGGGGAGCCAGCAGAGCTGTGTGACCCATCAATGCCCAGGGCAGGGAAATGCAGCCCAAAATGCTGGAAGGAGGACTCCTGAACCTGCAAGGGTGTAGAAGAGAGAGGCTTCCAGAGGCCAGATTTAAGATGATGACGTGAGTAAGAAGACAAGCAGGGAGAAAATGGGGAGCTTCCGAAAGAAAATTGGAGTGAGTTGTGGGGGGAAGCACACGTGCGGAGAAGAGAGGACGGATGGAGTGTGATAAGAAGATTATGGGCTGCTGAGAGCCGGGTGGGCAGTGAGGAGGCTTATGGCGTGGAAGGAGAGGTAAGAATTTTGCTGCCATAACCAGAGGGATCAGCGGTAATGATGTGCAAAGGGGAGAACGGATGTGTGGGAGCAAGACAGCCAGTGTGGCCCAGCCCAGGGACCTGAGAGCCAGGATAAGACATCCTGCAAAGACGGTGTGCATGCGTGCCTGTATATATCAGTGCTCGTGTACATCCAAGCAATTCCACTCATCTAAAGGACCGAGCATGTAAAATCTCAAGTGTGTAAGAGCAACATGTGACATTGCACACAAGCAACATCAGTGTAATAACATCAACGATAGCTGCCATGACTAACCACTCAAGGGCCAGCCACGCTATCAGCCTTACATGCGTTTGATGAGCTCAGTCTTCACGATAATCTGGGGAAGTTGGCACCATTATTCTCCCCATTTTTTTTTTTTCTTTTTAGGGCCACACCTGTGGCATATGGACGTTCCCAGGCTAGGGATCGAATTGGAGCTTCAGCTGCCAGCTTATACCACAGCCATGGCAAGGCAGGGTCTGATCCGTCTGCGACCTATACCACAGCTCACAGCAACACCAGATACTTAACCCACAGAACGAGGCCATGAGAGTTGAACCCACACCTCACAAATATTAGTCTGATTCATGTCCATCAAGCCACAATGGGAATTCCCTGATTTTTTATTTTTTTTTAATTTTTACGGCCGCATTCGCAGCATATGGAAGTTCCCAGGCCAGGAACTGAATCCAAGCTGTGCCACAGCTGTGGCAATGCCAGATTCTTTAACCCAGTGTGCCAGGCCCGGATCGAACCTGCGCCTCTGCAGAGATCTGAGCCACTACAGTCAGATTCTTAACCCTCTGTGCCATAGCGGGAACTCTTATTCTCCCCATTTTAAAGATGGGGGTTCAAAGCTCAGTTAAGTTACTTCCCCAGGGTCACACAGCTGTACGAGGCAGTGCCAGAAGTCCACACTGGATCTGAATAGCTGGTACCATTGTTCAACACATCCCAGGTTACAAGGATCCAAATTCTCTTTAGTTGATCTTCCCTCAAAATAATTTCTGAGTTGGAAAGCAAGCAGAGCTGGTGGAACACAAGAGGCGCCCTGGCTGGCCAGGGTTTATAACTTAGGACCGTGCATTCCAGAGGAGCCTCAAGGTCTGAAAGTGAATCCGGTCCGTGTTTCACACTGACATTCACAGACCATGCAGTGGCCAAGGGCAGCAGTGAGGCTCACGGCTGCTGCTTTCCACCATCAAAGAGTGAGACTGCAACCAGTTTGTGGGCTGCTGTCTACCCACCTTGGCAGCTACTGGCAATAGAGACTTCAATGCAAATGCACTTATACCTGGTGTACATGTATGTGCAACTCGGTCACCATGATGTACAGTAGGAAAAAAACTGTTTTGGGGAAATAACTACTAAAAAATTAAATTAAATTAAATTAAATTTAAAAAAAGAAAAAACAAAACAAAACATGTTTTCATCATGCAATGCTGCTGTTTCTAAACATCTAAGAAGGACATATTTTATACTGAGTGTTGTAGGAAGAGCTAACCCAAGCCCAGCATTAGATAGCAGGAAATGGTTTAAAGCAACCTTGGGAAATTGTGGTTTTTCTGTCCGAAATTGAATTCTGATTGCACCTGCCAATGGCGTTTCTTTCTTTCACACACTCTGCCTTCCATCTCCATTGGTGTTGGGCTTTTTTGGCCAGTGGCATGGGAAGCTCAGCAGAGACCACAGTTGTTTCTCTTGGTTGAGGAGAGGCATAGTCAGGCCGAACCCCCCAAAACCATAATGATGGCATCAGGAATGCTTGTTTGGCACCAGCCATGGTCAGCAAGTTCTCTCATTCCACCCTCTTCATTATTTTACAGATGAAGGGCCAGGTCTCACATCTCACCTTCTCCTCCGACTCTTAGGATAATTCTTGGAGGTGAAGGAGAAAAGAGAGTAATTGGCTTTAAGCAGTGTGGGGGCAGAGCGTCTGTGATGCACCAGGTGTGGGCTCTGGGGTGTGGCTTCAGGAAAACTGCCCAGTAGGGATAACAAAGATATCAAATTCACAGGGGCCTTGCAGCAAGGTGGGTGTGGTGGGGATGAATGGGTTTATGTCAAGAGCCCATCACAGAACCCTGCACTGGTTAAGCAGTCAACAAATATTGTGAGGTCGGTAGTGTCATCATAATTTGCTTCCTGATGGTTCTGTCTGTGTATATTGAACTCCTGTCTGATTACTAGTATGCTGGTATTTTGTCTTATACTGTTATGTTTAAGGGACATGGTGGGTGGGGTGCAAAGGTGAATGGGACATGGGGTATTCCTTTAAAAAAGGTCAATTCTGATCAAAGAAAAAGGTTGACAGATAGCTGCAAAACACAGCCAGGAGGCTATGACAGAATGGGAAAGGAATGCATGGGAAAGGAGGGGCTACTTTGACATTAGGCATTCAGGGAAGGCTTCCTAGAAGAGGTGGTCCTTGACCAGAAAGAATTAACAATATTGCCAGGCGCAGAGGCTGTAGTAAAGGGAGGAATTCAGGGAGTGGGAGGGAGATGACCAAAGGCATAGAGGCAGGAAGACTCCAGTTACTCAGAGAAGTCTGTGGATTCTTCCCATGAGTGACTGATCATGGAATCTGATTTGTTCTGCCTTTTCCCTAGGGTTTTTCTCCATATGGATCTCTGGTCACCTGTGTTAGGGCAGACAAAATGCTTTGTAACAATCTCAGTAACCTAATACAACTAAGTTTTGTGTCTTGCTCCTGTTATAGTCTGTTGGGGAAGGGGTTATGCTCCACACAGACTTTTAGGGCCCAAGGCTCCTTGACAAGTGGCTTCATCATCCCCCCAGAACCCAGAGATGTCCACTGGACAAAATCTGGCTGAGTGACAAATGGAAAGCATATACGGAGCCCACACAGGAAGTTTCAGGGGCCAGGCTAGAAGTGATACCCTTATTTCCACCAACATTCCATTGCCCAGAACTCAGTCACATGCCCACCTAGCTGCAAAGGAATCTGGGAAATAGAGTCTGCCTGTGCACCCCAAAGCAAAAATGAAACAATATTGTCCCTGTTACAGTTTTCTAGATCTAGAGATATTTTGGAAAGCCATTTGAAGATGATAATAACAAATCCACAATTTAAGCATCCTTTTGAGTTCGCAGTATGACTACTGTGTTGCTTATTCTCATACTGTGAGAGAACCCTAAAATGTTTGTAGACCATCTAGATACAAGCCCTGCACAGGTTCATTGCTAACATGTATCATTTGATCTCATGAGAGGTAGAGGTAAATTCCTCCATTTAACCCCAGAGGAAACTGAGTCAGGAGCCACACCCTCGTCTCAGGGTCCTTCTACATCAATGATTCAACTCTATCAGCTCAAGGAGGACATGAAGCTACAGAGGGACTTCCAGCCCCCTGTGGTCTCTGATGTTCAAGCTACAGTTCTCAAATGGGGACAGGAGTGCCGCCTGCCAGGAGACAAGTGGCAATGTCTGGGGACATTTTTAGTTATATCTGGGGTGGAGGGTGCTACTGACATCAGGTTGGGGAAGGCCAGGGATGCTGCTAAACCTTCTGCAATGCACAGAACAGCCCCCACAACAAAGAAGGATCTGGCTCCAGATGTCACTAGGGCCAAGTTGAGAAATCTTCCCATTAAAGACCCCAAACGACTAGTGGCCAGGGTGTAGCCTGAGGATGGTGTGGGAGCTGCATCCAGGGCTCGTGACTATTAGGACATGAACAATGCTGGCCTGTTATGGTGAAAGCAGTCAGCAGCTGCAGCCAGAACCCTTTGTCAAACACCCACGTATCAGGATTATAATCCTACTGCCAAACCAAACATGTAAGTAAGCAAGTCAGACCTCTTTGACAATGTGTGTCCATAACCACAAGAAGTACTCAAAATATATCATGCACTGCACAGTTAAAACGTCGTCTAGCACATTCTAAATACTGTTCAAAAGCACAGTAGGAGGACGGGGAGGGAACGACAAATAGCCTAGCCTGGTGGTTTCTGAAGGATGAGGTTGAGTCATTCTATTTTGGCTGCCACGTGCTTTTCTGAATTTTCCAAAATTTCTAAGATTAGTTTGTATTTTTAACTTTGTATTTCAATGTCATTTTAAACGTGCAGTGAGTTGCAAGATGAGTCCAAGGAATTTCCAGAAACCCTGGACGCAGAGTCACCAAATGATTACCTCTGACTCTATTTGCTCTCTCATTTCCCTCCCTGTCTCTTTCTCTCAGCCAGTGTACCTCCTAACCCTAAATCTGTGAATGAGACATTCATCAAAATCAGGAAATTGATTTCTTCTTCCCTTTAGTCTAGAACGGCTCCTTAGCCTTTTTTATGTTTCTTGACCTTAGCATTTTTGTTTTGTTTTGTTTGTTTGTTTGTTTGTTTTGTTTGTTTTTTTGTTTTTTCAGACTGTCCCTGTCAGGGCTCATCTGATGTTTCCTTGTGCTTAGATTCAGATTATGAATTCTGGGCAGGAATACCATGTAAGTGACAGTGGGGTCCTTCTGAGCATGCTTTTGTTTTTAAATAAACAGGGAACTGCTACGAAAAAAAAATGACTTGATAAATGAATAGAGCCCCACTCCCCACCAGTCCCCAATCCCTACCTCCTCCTCAGACAGGAACCATGGCCCCATCTTACTCTTATTTCTAGAACACCTATTCTCTGTGCTCACTTTCCATTCTTTCACTTCACCTCTTTCACTGGCCAGATCTTTCTAGAGCACAAACTCTGTGCTGAGCCTCGGCCTGGATTATACCCCAAGTACAGTATGCAATCAAATATTTCCTAACTGGATTACACTTTTTTGCTCATCCCAGCATATGTGTGTGGCCATCCAGGGTGTTCTCTCTGTAGCAGCTTCCCAGCTACTCTTTCATTCAAGCAACATCCTCTGCCTCCCCAACTTGTCTCTGAGCTGCTTGAGGCAAGAAAACAAGACAGATCCATCTCCAGCTCCCAGAAGCCTGGCCGGAGGCACCACATCAGTGCTTCAGACACATTTCCAGAATAAATGGCATTTACATAACCAGTCAGTGTGGATGGGTGACTTTTTCCTTTGAGGAAATTGACTGTGTGTGCCCATTCTGTTTAATGATCTTCTAGTTATAAGGACGTCAAGGGCCACCTAAACACAGCAGAAACCCAGGGTAGGTGAACACATACACACATACAGACACACACACACCTATTCTTTTGGGGGGATTTGGAGTCACTCTCTCAGTTCAGAGTGTATTTCTTTCATCAAAATGGCCCATTGTGCCCCAGACTGGCTAATTCTGTGCTCCAGGTATCTTGGAAATTGAGCATCAGATTGTGTTATTAAAGCAAAGTAATCTGAGAGCAGCAGCAGCAACTAAGCTGCCGCCCATGCCCATGCTCGGAGTGCCCCGTCTTCATTCCGTAACTATCAGTTGTCCTGGTAGCTGTCTTTGCTTTTAGCTCTGAAACCATGAAAAGTAAATGGGAATGAGCCACTTTAAATTAAATATGAGAAACAATTACATTTTGACAGTTTAATTGCATTCTTTCTCCCAGCCGAACTTTCTAAACAAGACACTGCACTTACCAAGTACGCCAATTGTATTTTTAGATTCTTTTGCAATTAAGGAAGTATCCTTAAAAAAGATAAAATAATCGGTGGACCAAATGGTTCTTGCTTGAGGGAAATAGATTAAGGAATGAATGCCGAGCCATCGCGTCTGTAGTAATTAGCCTTGAAGCTACTAGGAACAGAGATTCCTCCTTGAAGCCACAGTGTTATTTCTCACACTTACCTTTATGTTCCATGTCACCAAGCCAATCAAGGGTCAAAAAACGCTTTGATCGGCAAGGACTGGGTGGGTTCATTGCGATAGGATGGCATCTCAGTCGGTACCATCAAAATGCACATGTATGGAAAAAAGACGGCAAGGACATTGAAACATTTATCCTTGGATGGTGGGATGAATGGTGAGCTTGACTTCTTTGTCCTTCATTTTTACAACAAGCAAAAAGAAGGTGTTATATAAATCTCTATAGGGTAGGGTAAAAATAGCACATGGTTAAAAGATGGAGAATGATGACCAAAGAGCATCTTTATTTAGTGGTACCTATAATGGGCTGAATGCATCTTTCCCTACCCAGATCCAAATTAAGGCCCTAATCTGCAGGACCTCAGAATATGGCCCTATCTGGAGATGGGGTCTTTAAAGAAGTAACCAAGAATATTGAAATCATTAGGATGCCTTATCCAATTGTGACCATTGTCCTTATAAGGAGATTAGGACACAGATGCACACAGAGGGAGGATGAGGTAAAGACACAGGGAGAAAATGGCCATCTACAAGCAAAGGACACAGACCTTAGAAGAAACCAACCCTGCTGACACCTTGATCTTGGACTTCCAGCCTCCAGAATCATGGGAAAATACACTTCTGTTTTAAGGTACCCACTGTGGACCTTTGCCATGGCTGCCCAAGCAGACTAATACAGCACCATAAAGTTACAGCGATGACGATGTGACCCATGCAGTTGCTCAGGGCCCAGCACTCGGAAGGGTCCTTCCCTTGTCTCAGTGATCTGCTATCACTGTCTTAAAATTCTTAGTAATTTCTGAACAAGCAATCCCATTTTTCCCTGGGGGGGTCTTGATTTTACCTCTTAATACCTACATCTTCACTCTTCAAGGCAGGCCACATAGGTGCTCTCTTATTTACTAAGCATTTATTGAGCACCTGCTGTGTGCCAGGCACTTTGCCCTTGTTCTCTAGGAAGCTGAGCTGAAGAGGGGGAAAAGTTTGTGAACAAACAGCTCAGTGTCTATAAGTGGAGGAGGGAGAAGGGCCACCAAGGAAGGTGCGTCCCCAATCAGATGGCTTCACACCTCCCAAAGCCCATTCTAGAGTCAGGGAAATTGAGGCTCACCTGCCCAAGTTGGCCAGCTGGTGAATGACAACCTCAAATCTTGGTCTTTCCCCACCCCACTCCAGATTATACCCATGGCATATGGAAGTTCTCAGGCTAGGGATCAAATCTGAGCTGTGACCTACGCCACAATGGTGGCAACATCAGAGCCTTAATCCACTGCTCTGGGCCAGAGATTGAGCCAGTGTGTCCACAGAGACAAGCTGGATCATTAACCCACTGTGAACTCCTCAAACTCTGGTCTTAGCCTCCTTTTTCCACTAGGCCTGGCCACTCCCAGAAGTGTCCTATGTGAACAGACCGAGGGGTCACTGAGCAGGTGCGTGATATAGTCATACCTGATGACTCACAAGGCTACAGGTACTCTGTGAAGTCATGTTCAAGGCCCAGGTTTTCTTTTATTTTCTTTTTTTATATATATAATTTTTTTCATTATAGTAGGTTTACAGTGTTCTGTCAATTTTTTACTGTACAGCATGGTGACCCCGTTATACATACATGTATAGATTCTTTTTTCTCACATTATCATACTCCAAGTATGTAAGTGACTAGATACAGTTCCCAGTGCTACACAGCAGGATCTGATTGCTTATCCATTCCAAAGGCAATATTCTTCTCTTTCTTTTCTTTTCTTTTTTGTCTTTTTAGGGCCGCACCCAAGGCATATAGAGGTTCCCAGGCTAGAGGTCCAATGAGAGCTGTAGCTGCTGGCCTATGCCACAGCCACAGCAATGCCAGATCCGAACCACGTCTGTGACCTACACCAAAAATCATGGCAACGCCAGATCCTTACCCCACGGAGAGAGGCCAGGGATCGAACCTGTGTCCTCATGGATGCTAGTCAGATTTGTTTCTGATGAGCCATAATGGGAACTCCAGGCTCAGATTTTCAGCATGGGGCTCATGAATCCCACAAGATGGATGAGACAGGTAAGGTAGAGAGCCTAAAATGAAGGGCAGAAAAGTCTAAAAGGGAATTCAAGTTGGCTGCGGATGAAATCATTTTAGAAACACTAGTGTCTGGGTCTGATCCCGGGGCCACAGGGGCCTCTTTGGGGGGAGTAAGAATGTCTACACTCCAGCAACTCTTGACGTATCTGCTCAATCATTGATTTCCCACGGTTGGCAAAATAACCAATACAAGAAAGCTCCATGCTCAGAAATTATAAAGGAAGACGACGTTAGGCTCAGGTCTGCATTATCAGCAAACCTAGAGCGGATGGTTTTATTTCCATTAACTATAATGCCTCTCTGTACCGTGATGCTCATCCACCCCTGTCTGATGGGTCTTACACAGTGTGTAAAAATGCCTTCCTCATTTGGCTCAAAAAAGTTCTGTCACTTTAGTCCTTGTGACTTAAAATACCCATTACTCAAATATGGTTAAGATTCATGCAAGATGAATTCTTTTCCAAACTTTCAAGCCTGTGAAATTTTGTCATTTATTAAATCGGGGATGAAAAATTAAAAAAAAAAAATCTCTTTCATCTGCACCAACCGATCCTGGAATCAGCATTCCCCCTGCTAGACACGCAAAGGGTCCCCAACCCACCCCCCACCCCCCGCAGGCCAGTTCAGCACCATCGTTTCTCAGATAGCAGCCTCGCTGGGGCCTGTTAGCCTGAGCGCCCCACAGGCCATCAAAGCGGCACCAGACTCCATTATAACCTCTCTTAGCACTTTCTGCACCTCCACGCCGTGCTGGTGGGGTACCTGGCTATGCGAGAGGGGACTGCAAATGGGATTAAAGACAGAACATCGCCTCGACTGGCCCCTCCAGCTGGGCGAGGGAGAGGACGGGTCATGCTCAGCAACCAGCTGCATCCATCCTTTGATTTTCTCAGCGGCCTCGTGCCGGGTCTGCTGTGCCCTGACCACGTTCCACTTTGATGGATGAACCAACCCGCACCCCCTCCCCAAGTCGGGGCTGCCACCCCGGGTTCCTCCATGCAGACAGCTGGGGAAACTGGGTCATGGTGATGCAGTTCCGAATACCTCTCTGCACAAACAAGGTTGTGTCACCTTCTTTCAGCTTTATTTTGGGGTCCTGAAGGTGACGCATGTGTGTGCACATGTACGTGAATGCAAGTGTGTTTTTTTTTCTGCTCCTCCAGAACTCTGGGTATTTGGAGAAAGTTCACAGGGGGTCCAGGGAAGCAGAGGACAAGCAGTTGACCAGGGCATCTGGGCCAGGCAGGCTGAAAACTGCCTGAGCAGCTTTTGAGACAAACATGCACATACACGCAGACTCAGCCATCCGATTCACCACCTTGCCTGTCCAAGTTCAGCCGAGTTGACAACTCTGAGCTTTGCTTCGTGCCATTCGGACCTTGCCCGAAACCCCTCCAACTGTCCTAAGCAGGAGAGAATAGGCCCTCTGCTAATTACCCCAGAGGCCAGCTTTCTGCTCCTTTGAAGAGCTTGCTTTGATGTGATGCAATTCCGCTGCCAGGAGCGGCTGTGCCCAGATTAAGCACATAATGAGCAATTATCAGCTGGGCTCTAGGAGTGCGGCTGGGGCAGCCGAGTGGAAACGCCTCTGACTACCCGGCCGCGCCGACTCCCCCGGGGGCCAGAGTAATTCACTTACCCGCTTCCCTCCGCACCCGGCCCTTGACAACGTCCTTCTTCCTATCTGTAAAATGGGGTTGAGGAGGCTCATCAGGGAAGCAGCTCAGGGCGCTCCAGCCGGCCGGCCATACCATGCTTGGGCAGCTGCTCGGAGCACTAGGAAAATACTGGGAGAGACAACCTAGGCTAGCACAGGGCCTGAGGAGGGTAGGCTCTGGGGTCAAAGTCACCGAGGTGAGCTGCATGACCTTGGGCAAGGGACTTACCTTCTCAGGTCAGCGCCCCCTTCTGGAAAGGCAGAGCACTGGGCGAATCCACCCATAGGATGCTTGGGAGGAACTGAGACGCAGGCTGTTATCAGCATCCTGTACACGTATTTGGTCCCGTGAGGCGGATGTTGGCAGGCTGCTAAAAAGATAACTGAGGCCCAGAGGGATCTGCCCTAAAGGCCAGGAAAGGAGATTCAAGCTGAGGTTTGAGGAAATTATAAGGAAGCAATTTGGTGGGATCTGAGTCCCATCTTCCTCCAGAAGGTGTTTAGGGGTTAAGACTTGCGGGTCTTTTCTGGTTTGGTCCATTGGGATGCTGAGTCCTGAACTGACAGCATCTCCTGGCCAGGAGGAAAAACCTGAGCGGAGAGAGCGTCTCTTTTGACAAGAAGCGTGCGCTCTTCCACATAAAGGGGCTCCAGTCTTGCCAAGAGTCTCCTCTCTGCTCCTAAAATGCCTTGTGTTTCCCCATCAGACATCAGACTTAAAAGACAGAGCTCCCTGGAGAGGGGACACAGGACTTCCCTTCCAGCTGGTTCCCTTAACACGTCACCAGGTAAATCTGCAAAAATACACCTCTGACAAGAAGCCGCCCATCCATCTCCCCTAGTGCCCATGTGGTCCTCTCTGAATTCCCGTAATTCCTTCTGTTGAGCCTTTATCTTTGGAGCCTTAAAGACGGTTCCATGGAGGCAGATTAAGGAGGCTCTGAGCATCTTGGTTCAGAGACCACATCCTGCTCATCTCTGTCCCTCACAGCTCGGTAATCTAGGAACCTTTCCTTTCCCTCTTTCTTTCTTCCTTTCTCTCTCTCTTCCTTCCTTTCGCTTTCTTCCTTCCTCTTTCTTCCCTTCCTGCCTTCTCCCTCCCCCTCCTTTCTTCCTCCCTCTCCCCTCTCTTCCTTCTTTCCGTCCCTCAACGATTTTTCCATCCTTTCTTTCTTTCTTTTCCTCTTTCTTCCTTTCTTTTAATTTGACCCAATGGCCTGAGATTATTTCTAGAGAGCGAACAGGGTGACACAGGCATCTCGGGTGGAGGGCACTGCCACAGAGCCAAGCACCAAAGAGAGGCCACCTCCCAGTTTTGTGTAAAGCCAGCCATTGCCATCTTGGCAAGTTCTGGAAAGTTCTGTCTGCTTCCCCCTGGGGAGCCCCGCCCTCGCTTCCACCCTCCTTTCAGACCCTCATGTGAAGCAGACTCTCTCCTGTTCCCGTTCCTCTGCACGGGCCGCGCTTCCTTTCCTTTCAAAATCCACCCCCAGCTCAAGTCCTACAAAACTCAGCTCCGTCCTCAGAGAAGCCACCTCTGGCCGCCCAGTCCAAACAGGGAGCCCTCTTCAGTCCTTTTCCTTCAAGGCCTTTATCCCGGTTCTCCCTCAAACACCTATTTGTGGGACCATCTGATGAATACTCGCCTCTGACACCCACGAATCTTTACAATCCACAGAGGCAGGGACTGGCCATTTGACCATCACCGTTTTCCTGATGCTTGGAACACAGTAGGTGCTCAATAAAGATTCAGTACATGAGTGAATAAGCGTGATTACCAAAGTTGTTTGGGGTCAGATTAGCAATTCAACTCTGAAGCTCAGGTTATGTGACCTACACACTTCTGGGAGGAAACGGGCCGGCTTTCAATCCGCTGGGATGAGACCCCCCCCCACCATGCAGTCCAGAGCCTCAGCTCCCACCACACGTGTTACTCGGAGAAGCTCAGGGCTGTGTTCAAGTGGGATTTTAACACAAGTGATCCTTTAAAATAAACTGTTCCCAAAACCAGCGAGTGTTCCCTTAAAATAAAATGCCCTCCCCCTTCTCAAAGGGGAGTGTGTCTGGCATTCACCCCCTTCGGGAACAGTCACCGTGACCCCACCCCGACCCCCAGGTAGCTGAGCCACCAGAGCCACCTGCCCTCAGGCCAAGGAGCTGCTGCTGTCCCCTCAGGGAAAGCTGGAGAAAAGGGCAGCTGCTGGGGGGTGGGGGTGGGGGGACAGCGCAGGCAGTTTTCACATCTCAGGATCTGAAATGATTGCCTTTCTCTCTTCTCTCTGTGGGTGGCGAGGTGTGTTATGAACTGGTGGCTTCAGGCTGGGCCTGGAGATGGAAGAGATGGCAGTTGTCAAGAGCAACTTAGCAAATCCCTCCTCACCCATCACAACCGTCACAACCGAGGCCAGATCCATCCACAGCTCATCCGCAGGTATTTATGAAGCCTGCCCCGCGACACCAGCCCGAGCCATGGGCTGCGAGGGGACCGTGCGCCGGCTGCCAGACCAGGGAATTGGGCGATGCCTGTTTTGCAGAGAAAACCAAGCAAAACAGCCATGATGAGAGAAAAGGTTGGAGCCAAGCCAGGGTCCCCACTAGAGACCCCAGATGCTAGTGGGAGAAGCCAAGGGTCTCCCAGAAAACCCTGTGGCAATGTCATTTTCCCCCACATTCACGGTGCCGGGGCCAGGGCCTGACACCCAGAAAGGTGTGGGATGGCTTCCTCTGGAGGTGAAACTTAAGGGAGGAAGGCTGAGTTTGGGGTCAGACGGGTCAGGGTGTAAATCCAAACTTGGTCACTTGCTGACCAATTGACCTCGAACAAGCCCTTATCTCTCTTAGCTTTATCTAGTTTCATCTTCCTTGATCTTCCAGGTGGGTTCGATACATCCCTCATGGGGTCCTTGGGACAGCGATGGGTGAAGTTACGGGGGCTCTCCCGTATGACCACAGTGCAGGGACCAGCATCTTTCTCCGTGTAAGGAAGAAAACGTATGCCCTGGGCAGAAAACATAGCCTTAAATGGGGTGTCTGCCCCTGCACCCAGCTAGGGTTCATGCTTGTGTTCCCCATCGCTTTCTTTAAGTCTGGAGCGCACTCTAATTCCGGTGACAATTCACTTCCCTGCACATCTTCTTAGCTTGGATAGAAAAATTATAACAAATAATTAGGATGAGAACAGACAAGAGAGACTGAGTTTTGAAGAGTGCTTCAGAGGTGGCAGCATTTTTATGGACAGCCTCGCCTGACAGACAAGGAGTCTTGTCGGAATGAAAAATGCAAAACAGGTGGAAGTAAGTAAATAAATGGTGCAGCAGCCCCGCCTGTCCAGGAGTGAGCATCTGGCTCGAGGTGTCGCTGGTGGCTTGTGCCTGCTCTGACAGCAGGGTGCCAACAGCACTCAGCAGCCTTTGGAAGCCCTGGTGGGAAGGTTGATGAAGAGAGAATGCCACAGCGATCGCCAGGTCCCTAAACCTCCACAGCGAAACCTATTCATGGGAGCTGTCATATCGTCACTGTTTTCTTATTTATACTGTCCTCATTAAGAAGGATTTGGCATGACTTAGCACAAAGACTATACATACATACATACCTGTCTGTACATATACACACGCACAGACGTACATACGTACATACGCATGCATATATACACATATGCACACATACATACATATATAGTTCACAAGGGGATAAAATAAATAGATGAAGAAATCAAGGTGAAAGAGAAATATAAGGGGCAAGATCAGATTAATCTAAGCCTCAGGCCATAAAATCTGGAGCCCTTGCTACAGGTGGGACAGATCCGATACTGAACTATCAAGAGACCAGGAAGTGGGCTTTATTCTCACTCATGCAAAGACGTTCTTTCATTTTACCTCCCACCCCCACCCCAGATCTCACTCTCAGAGTCACCCGGACACACTTGCAGACACTGATATAATAAATGCCCCACGCCGTGGTGTCTCAGCTCTCATCCCAGGTTTCACGTCTCAACTCTCATCACAGGTATCATGTGGTTCCTGGCCTGAAACCCACTCTACCTTTAGAGCCAAGTGTGGCCTTCATCATTTTTTGCCTGCAAATTTCCCAGGTATCAGACAGCTCCCGGGTCTGGGGAAGCCATCAGCCTCCTCCTACTGAAAACCAAGCTAAGAATCTTTGGAGATTTGGGACACAACAGAAGAGATATTTGCTCTGTGAAATGTCATTATTTAGATGCTTCTCATTCTGTTGTGTGCTCACAACCATGAGTGCCTCATCCACGGTATAGAAGAGCATTGGGCTCCCTCTGGATGTCAGAAAGACCAAGACACGACAGGCTCCTTGTCTTTCGACTAATCCACAGAGAAACCAGCACATCCATTCTTCAAGCCACATGGTGCATTTTATTTTCCTTGTAATGTGGGAACAAGATGACTTCTCATCCCAACAGATTCTTAAAGAGAAGTTTGTTACGAGGGACCACAGGAAACGCATCTGTACAGTTTTATGAGTTCATAACGAATCCCCAGGCAGCATCCTCGTCCTTTCTTGAGGAGTGTGGATGGCAGCTCCAGGGCTTGTCCTTCCTTCTGGCACTTGGTAGCTGTGTAAACTTGGGCAAACTTTAACTTTCCCTGAGCCTAGACGTTCTCACCTCTAAGATGGAGTAACACTAATACCCACAGAATTGAGTTAGTGTGAGGATGAAATGAGAGGATGTATGTAAAGTGTTCAGCCATTTCTAGCACTAAATATTAGCTGCTAGTATTCATATTATTAATTTCACGATGATGGTGACAACATTTAAAACCATGATTCTAAACCAAGGACAATTTTGCTTCCCAGGGGCCATCTGCACTCTCTGGAGACATTTTTGGGTGTCTTATCCGGGAGGGTGGATACTACTGGCATCGGGCAGGTAGAGGTCAAGGACGCTGCTAAACATTTTCCAATGCACAGGACAGCCCCACCACAAAATGATCCCCCCAAAAAGACAGTCACGCCAAGGTTGAGAAACCCCATTGTAAAGTATAAAAATGTCTTGTTCAGAGTGAAATTCTTGCTTTTTAGGAATTCTATTAACATCAGCTAGAAAAACCACACTTTAGGAAAAAAAAAAAAAAAAAGGAGGGACATGCTTTTGCCAATTTGCTAACTGGCTATAGAATTTGACATAGTCTGCTCAAGCCTCAGTGTTGTCATCTGTAAAATGGCCAGATGGTACCAGTTGATGTCTAAAGTGTCCTCCTGGCTCTGACCCTCTCCGTGATTTCAGTTTTCACACAATCCTCTTTTGTGCACAAAGGAAGAGGGGCCGGGCAGAACCAGGCTACATTCTGGATAAATAACAGCACAATAGAATTCCTTTTGGAAATAAATCATCTTTTCATATAAAATCTTCTGAAGACCATTTCGAGAAGAGTAATAGATCTGCCAGTCCAACACCTGCAGGGTGGGTAATAATTTACTTCGCCCACTGACTTGGGGGCAGGTCCCATGCTTGATAAATGGCCCAATTAAGCATCTGTTAATCACAGCATTATCTCATCGGAAGGTGGAATACCTACTTCTCTCAAGCAGTTTCTCAGTGAGATAACATCACAAATTCCCCAAGCAGTGAAGGGCATTTAACAGCATAGGGAAGAGTGGGAGGGGGCACAATATTCCTCTCCGGGGCTTGGCCCCCAGCAGTCACTGGGACTGGCCCCCTATGCCCCATTCCAGCCCTTCCCCCATCAACCTTCCTCTAACCTCGGCTCCTGAACTCTCCTGTTCGTCTGAGGCCTTGATAATAAAGCAACATCTGCAAAACCTACAAGAACTTTACTGCGGTTAATTGAGTAATTGAAGCAAGATGCAGGGAGGGGTGATCTATGGGCCTGGGTTGAGGGCCGAGAAGGGAGACAACGGATTTATTGCAAAGGCCGTGGGCGGCCTTGGGTCCAGGCCCTGGTTCACGGGAAGTTTGAGGTCATGTGGGATTAAAATATCTCTCAAAACAAATGGAATAATTTGACTGAAATATCAGGGACGCTGTGCCAGTTTATGCCAGGAGACCAGGTGTGATTTATTTACCTGGCACCAAATGCATTTTGGAGATATCTGCTCCATTAGTCCAAATTTATAGATGACTGGGCAAGGGGAGATCGCTTGCCTAGGTCTATCTGTCTGTCTCATCCTGATTGTTACATGAAGCCTGTCTTTTGTAGTTCAAGATAAGCAAAGTTATGCCTTCAACGCACTGGAGCCCCCTAAACTATCCAGGTGGTAAGCAGGACCCAAGATATTTACAATCTAGCGGTTGTATTTGCTCAGAAAAGGGGGGGCTTAATAGAGCCAATATGCAATTGGTGGTAATATCTTCTTGTAATTGAATAAATCCATAAATCTTTACATTTAAGCACAATTCACCACCTTGAAGTCATCGGGTACCATGTAATATATTTTCAAGCCGTGCAGGTGCCAGATACACACATTATAGATACATAAAATCGGCCAGGCGAGACCCTGGCATCAGATGTGCCGGGTGACTCGCTGGAGCTCACGCCCCCCAGCACACGGAGGCTTGGCCTTTGGGAAGGTTATTGCTCCTTTTGTAGTTTCTCCGCTGCTTTATTAAATCCCAAATTCCTTGCAAAACTGTACAATTTTAATAACTCAAATCCGCGTGGATCATAAAGCTGTCTAAATACACCTAGCGCCCTGGGTATCAGACAGAACCGTGGGTGATGATGTCGCTGGACCTGATTAACCGGAACGGGTCACCCGACAAGATTTTATTACAAGTGTCATTTAGATTTCTGACAGCTTTACAAGGCTTAATGGCTTTTTATTAAATACATTGTGTTCAAGGAAGCTGACAGTCAGGGATGCCTTGTAAATACAATGCCATGGAATTTCCTTAGACGCCGAGTGAGAGAAAGCAGGAGGATGATGGGACATCCCTTCCTGTCCCAGGCCCGATGCTCCGAGGCCTGGAGTTCACCATCTTCTGAGGCTGAAGACAAATGACCCCCTGGCACCACCCCCGCCAGGTCTCCGAACCCAGCGGGTCTGCCCCAGGTTGACCCAGAGCTTTACATCTGAAGGTCTCCGGAGAATCAAATTCCTCGGTCCAGAGGTGACCCACTCCAGCCACTGCCACCCTCCCCTCCCCTCCCCACACGCCTCCCCTAAGCCAGGCATCCTCCTGGGAATCAGTGAGGATGGTCGTCCTGAAATTCATGTTCTCCTTGAGCCAGTTAGCTAAGTTTTGTTTCTGCCCAGCAATGTGTTGGACCTACATGGATGGGAGACTCAAGAAGGATGGGTGGGCTTACCGTGCCACCCCAGGTGCGGGCTGCTGCACTTGGTGCTCTCAGTAAATTACCTCATCCAATCACACCACCATCTGGCTGAGCAGGTGTTTTATTCCCCCTTTAACAGGTGAGGAAATGCAAGTCCAGGAGGATGAAACAAAAGAGGGGAGAAGAGAAAGTATGAAGTATTTATATATCTCGCTTTGATGTGCATGGAACTTCCTCTCACCTGTTTGGAGGGGGTGCTGTTATCTGGCTTTAAAACAAAGAAGCTGAGGCTCCCATGATGTCCCCCTTGCTCATCACAGCTGAGATGAGGTGTGAAGTGCACAGTCACTCGTTGCAGTAGAACTAGCCACACTTATTTGGGAGTTAAAGTGCTTTACCTGCATTATCCCACTGAATCTTGACAGCATCCTTATACCTAAGATGTTAGTAGTATCCCCATCTCACGGGGCGGGGATGGGGGGAACCTGAGACCTTAAGAGGTTGTAATTCACTCCAGCTCATGAAGGCAGTCAACGCCAGAATCAGGATTCGAACCTAGGCAGGGTTCTGCCTTCCCCAACTCAAAGGATATCAGGAAAGCGTGTAAATCACATACATTTGTGGATTATTTACTGCTTCCAAGGCACTGTTGTAAAGTCACTTCATTAGATCTTCACGAGGCAGGAAGATAAAGCATCATGACACCCACCTTTTAGATTGGATAGCTGAGGCTTGAAGAGGTGAAGTATCTTGCCAAGGTTCCATGGGTTACGAACTGTGACTCCAGGACTGACCCCTGTTGCTCTCCTCTCCTCCAAAGCCAGGGCTCACCCACCTCCTGTTCTGCCACCCCAGAGTAGGGAGCCTGCTTATGCTGAAGGGACACAA
This sequence comes from Sus scrofa, assembly GCF_054392235.1. NCBI lineage: Eukaryota > Metazoa > Chordata > Mammalia > Artiodactyla > Suidae > Sus > Sus scrofa. The sequence goes on along the minus strand of NC_139396.1, from coordinate 150,548,911 downwards.
CCAGGACTCTCAGGGGACATTCTGAGAGCAAAAGACCAGCGGCTAGTGGCAAATGAGAAGCAGGGCTGACCTCAATTAGCAAGCACAATCGAGCCTCAGTATTCATGGAGTCTGTATTCACCTATTCATTACAATTTAATTGTTACCCCCCAAGTCAGTATTCGCAAGTGCTTCGGTGATTGTTCGCAGACACGCATAGAATGGGGAAAAGTTTGAGTCACGGGACATGCGTGTTCAGAAATGTCCTTTTTGTAGTATATTTGGTGCCATGTCTTTCATGTTTTTTTGTGCTCGTGTTAGTGATTCCACTGCTTAAAAAGGCCCCCAAGCATAGTACTGTCTGGTATCCCTAAGCTCAAAAGACTGTGATATCCCTTATGGAATATTCGGTAAGCTTCATTCGAGCACATATTATAGTGATGGAGGCTGTGAATTCAATGTTGGTGAATCAACCATATACATATAAATGTATGTATATTTTCTTTTCTCTTCTTCTTCTTCTTTTTTTTTTTTTTTTTTTTTGCTTTTTAGGGCCACACCTGGGCATATGGAGTTTCCCAGGCTAGGGGTCAAATTATAGCTACAGCTGCTGGCCTACATCACAGCCACAGCAATGCTAGATCCGAGCTGTGTCTGCGACCTACACCACAGCTCACCGGAACACCGGGTCCTTAACCCTCTGAGCGAGGCCAGGGATTGAACCCGCAACCTCATGGTTGCTAGTAGGATTCATTTCCACTGCGCCACAATAGGAACTCCATATGTGTGTATATTTTAAATAAGTTTTCTTTAAACAGAAGTGCATAGTAAGCAAGACTACATATTGATCAGCTGGCCAAATCTAAGGAGTGGCTCACAGGAACTTAACCTTGTATTTCCCTGGGAGCAATATCTCCTTATCTGCTATATCATTGTCTGCGGCCATCTTATAGAACATTAACTATTATGGATAACAAGAATCGGCTGTACTTCTAGAGTTTCTTTTGAGTGCACAGCCTTCTGTTTGCTGCTATGGGGGCCAAGGGAGAAACCCAGTCTCTTTCTCCCAGGACGCATCATTGTCACCAGGAGAGAAGCCTGAAGCTTGGGACTGAATGCACCAGCTCGAGAGCCAGGACTGGACCTGTGCGCGCAGAACCTCTAGGGCAGCGCTGTTGGTAGAAAGAAGGCAAGAGCCATGGAGGTCATTTTAAATTTTCTAGTAGCCACATTTACCAAATGTACAAAGAAAAAGACCAACTTCGCTTTTTTTATGATACATTTTATTTAACCCAATGTATGTACCATAGCATCCTATAGAGTTGATACGGAAATAGTAATGAAATAGTTTGCCTTCTCTTTTTTGTGCTCAGTCTTTATACCCAGGGTGTGTTTGACATTCACAATACCTGTCAGTTAGGACAAGCCACATTTCAAGTGCTCAGTGGGACAAGTGGCTGCTCTTTGTCCCTCATGATTCTAAGGGCAGCATGTTGTTGACTTAAACAAAATGCACAATGGGAGTGTTGTGCATTAGGTTTTATTTGGGGCAAAGTGAGGACTATAGCCTGGGAGGCAGCTTTTCAGAGAGCTCTGAAAAACCACTCCAAAGAGGTAGGGGGAGTGTTAGTATATATGGGATTTTTGTGAAAGGGAGGCACATGTAATCAAACACACGTTGAGTAGAAGTTTGCTGCTGGTCTCAGGAAGGCCACTGCTAGTCTTGGGGAGCAGATGTCACCATGAAGGATTTTAGTGCTTTTCTAGATATGAGAAGATGCAAGAGCTGGGCTCATGAAATCTTCTCCTGAAAATATTTAGCTATCTGAAGACCTGTTCAGCCAGTTTTCCCAGAGCATAGAGGGCTTCACTCCTGATCTCCATCCTAAGCTCCTTTCAGGGCTGTTGAGGATCAGCAGCTGCAGTGGCTCATGATTCAATCCTTGTAGAGGCGGGTGGCAAGTGCCCATCTCCAGTTCACAACAGGTCACCGCCAGTTGCCCTCAGAGAAAAGGATCTACCCACAGTAGGTATTCAGCAACCCCCTTCCGTGACAGATTGAAGTCAGGAGAAATGGTTGCATATGCAGTCCTTGTCTGGAAGATCCTGGGCTAGTCACTTGATGTGTGAAGGGGTGATGATAACACCCCAGTCTTTTCTGAGGGAGGATAAGACAGCATTGCATAGTGAGACCTTGGTAGACAGCAGCAGCCACTATTACTGTATTTCTATTACTGTTGATGGCACACCCAGCAGTCTATGTCCAGCCAGCGGCTGAGATGGCTGCAGATCCACGGGGTGCCCCGGGCACCCCCTCCTCAAGGCCTACATATTTAATAGCGCACCAGAAAGTAGAAGCACATGTTTGCCATCTCAGACCAAAGCAGCCAAACCAGAAATTCAGTAATAGACCAGGAGCCACCCCCAGAGAGAATGGGGGTTAGTCAGGAAATTATTCCCATTTAACATGGACGGGGGTCTCTGGGGACCCAGCTGTGTCCCCCTGCTTGGCAACCATGCCACCAAGCTGGGTTTCATTATTTCTGAAGCTGGGTGTTACTTCAAATGGGAAAGAAGGGCCGAGTGGGCAAAGGGATTTTCTTCCATTCCGATTGCCCCACGACCTGCGGGCACAGAGCAGGGCAAACTGGCATCTCCTTGTAATCTGTTCACCCTCTCTGGTCTCTGGGGCTTGGTGGTACAGTGCTATGTGAGAGCCAGGCTTCTCGAACCCCGACCGTGCTTGGGCTCCATTTCAAGGAAAAAAATAACTCGGAGATTCTGGAGAATTCATCTTGAACCCCAATTTGAGACACAGCAAAATGAAAGGCTTGTTCTACGACCAAGCAAAATATCATTGCAACAGAGAAGATGTGTTTAGATGTCTTGTTAAAGCATGATTTTTATATTATTGAAATAAATATGATTTTTTTAAGTTTGTATGGGACTCAGGGCTTTCCAAGTGTGGCTTGAAGGTCACTGCATTGGGGAGAAGGGCAGTGTGGGGGTCATTTGGGAAAGACCAGGGCAGCCTGGAGGGATGGGTCTGAATGCCCTTTCCCATCCATCATGTCACCTCCAGCCTCAAGGAATGGACACCTGGCTTGGGCCCCTGTGCTCACCCCTAGCAGTTGGGTGACAACTTGGAGCTAATTCCCAGGGCACTAACCCCACCCCCCTCGCTTGGCAAGCCTGGACCTGTCTTCTTATCTGGGGGCAGGTTGAGTTTTTGGATTTGTTTTCTTTTCCCCCTGAATAACTGCCACCTTTGGATAAAAATCTCAATGCTGGTAGGTTAAATTTCAAACTGGGATATTACGTACATATTCCCTGTACTCAAGTTAGAAAGAGGAGGAGTTTCTGTTGTGGCTCAGTGAGTTAAGAACCCGACTAGTATCCATGAGAATGTGGGTTCGACCCCTGGCCTCGCTCAGTGGGTTAGGGATGAGGCATTGCTGTGGCTGTGGCATAGGCCTGCAGCTGCAGCTCCAATTTGACCCCTAGCCTGGGAGCTTCCATATGCCATGGGTGTGGAAAAAGAAAGGAAGGAAGGGAGAATGAAGGAAGGAAGAAGAAAGAAAGAAAGAAGGAAAGAAAGAAAGAAAGAAAGAAAGAAAGAAAGAAAGAAAGAAAGAAAGAAAGAAAGAAAGAAAGAAAGAAAGAAAGGAAGAAAGAAAAAAAAGAGCTCAACTCCACTGCCAAGATTTTGGACATCAAGGATAGAAGCTAAGTGCTCCCCCTTCACCCCAAGAACTCGCTATGAAGTCAGAAGGGGATCCTCTCTCCTTCTGGCCCCCCCAGGGAAAAGCGGTCTATTAGGATAAGGGCTGACCCAGAAGGATGCTGACCCAGAGATGATGTCAGGCTGCTCTGATTGGCTGAGTGATAAGCCGCCCTCTCCCCAAGTCTCTCAGCTTCTCCAGGATCAGTGTTTACTACCAGCTCTAATGTGGCAGCATGCTGTCCCACATGCATGTCCCCACGGCCACAGGCATCTCTGTAGAGACAGTGGCAGCAGAACCACAATGCGCTGCATCTCCAGACCCGATGGGCTCCTCTCGTTCACCAAGCCACCAACTCTGCAGAAGAAGTGGTCAAACCTCTCCTCTCCTCCGCCCACTTTATCTGCAGCACTGTCAGAAGGATGGGAAGGTGTGCGGGAATCAGACAGAGGCTGCCCAAGCTGGTAGAGAGTGGCTTCCTGTTCGACAGCCTGGTAAAGGGAGCAGCTGGAGGAGACTGGATCCCATGCCCCTCCCCCCACCCTTAATGCTTTGATACCATCATGCTTCGATCACCCCCCACTCTCCCACGCATCAGTCCTGTGACCTGGCTCTGATGATTTACCCTCTCTGAGCCTCAATGTTCTCATCAGGGAAAACAGACATAATGAGGCCCACTTCTCAGGGATGCGGAAATTAAATGAATTAACATGTGAAGACATGCAATGGCGTCAGCACATAGTAAGTGTTCCATTAATTAAAAAATAATAATGGGAGTCCCCACTGTGGCTCAATGGTAGTGAACCCAGCTAGCATCCATGAGGATGCAGGTTCAATCCCTGGCCTCGCTCAGTGGGTTAAAGATACGGCTTTGCATTGAGCTGTAGTGTAGGTCGCTGATGCAGCTTGGATCCTGCATTGCTGTGGCTCTGGTGTAGGCCGGCAGCTGAACTCTGATTCGACCCATAGCCTGGGACTTTCCCTCTGCCATCGGTGCAGCCCTAAAAAGACATTAATAATAACAATAATAATAATGATGATTGTTAGATGACAGCCACATTTTACGCCTTTTTGTGAAGGAAAGGGCTGAGAGTCTCATTGGATATAGTGAGTACCTCTTCCAACCTCACCACACCCTATGAGGGGAAAAAAAATCTCCAATACTCAGGCCAAGGCATGATGCTCGATGGCATTTCCATGCCACCCACCATGGCTACTTGTTGTATGCTGAACCTGTGCAACTGTCCACCGGTGCCCAGGGCCAGCTCTTACCTGATGTATACCTAGGACCCAAGGGAATTTCTTTTCTCAATTTTTCAGTCCTCAAAGTTATCCAATCCCAACAGTTTAAATCTTACTAAACTCGTACAGTGAGAACCCCTCCCCAGTAGATCCTCTGAGCCCCCTCTTCCCTGTGACTGCCTATACTTTGCCAAGACTTGCCACCTCTGAGAAGGGGTTCAGTTGGTTCAGGCTCAGACAGATGCCAGGACGCCTTGCCTTTAGTGGCAGGATCTTCCTCCCAGTCCCTAGCAGCACATCTGCCCAACTCAGGCTATGCTGAATCCAAAACGCCCCCTGCACAGCCCCTCCAAATGGCAGATTGTCCCTGGTCTCCTCGCTCCTGTTCCTGCTCCTCTCCCCTGGCCACACGTGGCCATCTAGAGTGTGAGTCTACTCAGGTTACCCGGCCCTTCTTAAAACCAATCAATGGCTTCCACTACCCTCAGCTGAAATTCCAAACTCCTTCCCAGGGTTTAGAAGGTTCTTCAGAGTTCGCCTTTGCTTTTCCGCCCATCTCCCAGCTCATTCCTACCGCAGCTTCGGGGCGCCATTGAGGTGCTGCCTCCTCTGGGAAGCCTCCCCTGATGCACCTCCCACAGCTGCCTGTTCTTCCCCACCCAAGCGCGAACCAAACCCTGCATAATGAAATTGTCTCTCCGACTGTCTGAAATAACTCTCTCCTCTCTGTTCCCCAGTGCCTAATGCAAAGCTGAAAATTGTGCAGAATTAATGACTTGATCAGTTTGTGATGACCCCTCCTGGAGATGCTACCCAAGGCTTTCTTGGCAATGGAACAAGAAGCTCAGAGCTCCCCCAAGTCACCACAAGACGGCACAACTGGGCTGCCTGGGGCCCAGCAGAGGTCCGTGGTTTTACTGCTACTAGAAATTGGCCTGGCAGATCAAAGGCAACGGCCCCTACAATCCAGATTGCCAGGAGCCAGCACTATTGAAGTTGCAGTGGAATTAGTAATTCAAAATTGAGTTAATGATTGACATTGATTTGTAAAACCTGGCTCACCAAGTCTCTTCTTGCGACAGGGCCTTTCCTTTTCTGCATTGGCTGGGAGCATGGAGCTTCCCAAACAGGAGTTCATTTAGCTCTAGCCATGCCCTGCTCCCACCCGACCCAGACATTACAGGGGCCCTGTTCTTAAAACACTACACCATTCCTATGAGATGTCTTAGAAAGTCTTAGCACCTGAGTTCCCCTTTCAGAAATAAAAACTCACAAATTTGAGCCAAGGGGGAAAAGCCTGGTGCAACTTTGCACCTGTAACACATGAGTCACTTGATTAAGAACATCGAGTTCAAAATCAAAATCAAGTTCATGATTCTCTCTGTGTGGGGAAAGTGGATGGGGTATGTGGGGTGGGGGGGGCACAAGGAGGGTGAGAAATATCTTAAGCTGCACCAGCTTTCAATCCTAATCATGATCTCAATATTCTGGGCCTTCCACATTTCGGAAAATGACTCTCCCCGCCCCCCCGTTGGTGCTTTAATGTGCTGGTCAGAGGGAAGTGCACGTAAGCGAACGACACCGGAGGATTTCAAAGCCACCCCACCATGGGCTGGCAGGGCTGGCTACCTCGGTTTTGTTGGGAAACCAGGGAGGAGATTGGAGGCCTCAGAAGAAAGGAGACACAGACAGGAGCAACCCACATGCAAAGCCCCTAGTAGACTTGAACTTGTAACTGCTGTGTCAAGGCATTCATTCCGAAGAATCTGCGGAAGAAAAATATCCTTCGGGAAGGCTGCTAACCCTGCCGAAGGCTGGCTGAACCTCTTCAAGGAGCCCAAGCCCAGATAAGGCATAGGCTGCCTGCTCTGGTCCACCAAGCCCCCCTGCCCCGCCTGCCCAGCTGCGTGACCCCGAGAAGGATGCCCTCAGTGCCCAAGAGAAAGGACAAGGGCAGCCCAGGGGCCCCACCTTGGCTCCTCTGTTTCTTTAGTAAAATGGGGACAGTCAGCTTTTTCCTTCAGGTAAGGTGAGGACCCAATGAGATCATTTACATGGAGCAGGTGGCCAGGTGCCCGACACCGCCCTCTCCCAGCTCTTCTGAGAGCAAGGGGCATTAGTTCTCAATGGCTGTGACTCACACCATCACCCCAGGTCACTCTAGAAATGATTTTCCTGCTATTTGTTTGTCTTAGGGCTTTCTGGGAAAAAGGAGGAAGAGCTGGAAAGAGGAGGAAGAGGTCAGCTTTGTCATCATTGGGTCTCGGGCAAGGGAGGCCAGAGGATGGGTTGGCATGGCTCCTTCCCAGAGCACTGCCCGTTCTCTGGGCCCCTGCCTGGGCTTGGATGGAGTGGCCGTGGGAGGGCCAGGGTCCAAAGAAGGCCAGAGAATGGAGGGCCACCTCCAGCCCCCGCCTCCTGTCCTTTCACCCAACCTCCCTTCAAGTTTGTTATGAGCGAGAAATCCTGGGCTGCATATTCATAAAACAATGGAATTTTTATTTCTTTTTCTCATAAATTACATAATTCAAACCTTAAAACACCTTTAATGAACAGTGACTGGGCATGTGACACTTAATAAAACTGGGCTCAGGTCAGTTTCTGCTTGACAGGCTACCAGCCGAGAATGTGCCTTACGAGTAAATGATTAAGAGGCGGGGATCTTTCCTGGGCTCTACTATTAAACACTTCAAAGGTTTCCAAAGTCAGATAAAATGAAAAGCAAATGTGTTTCACTGCCTCTCAAATGCCTCAAATGTTTTAGCAGGTGCAAGCAATGAAACCTTCCATGGTGACAGCATTTTAGGGTCTGCAAAGTGCACCCAGCTGAATTCTGGGAATTCTGGGCTGGCTTCATAAAAATTCATGATTTCCAATGAGGAGCGAGGTTCCTCTTTGGAGCCCATCTACATATGTGGCACAGAAGGAAAATGCCTCAGGATCCTCCTGGTCATGGGTCAACTTAACCCTTTCTGTTCCAGGACAGACCCAGGCATGGAGCCCTAGAGGAGCCTTAGCCGGGATGGTCAGCCTTATGCTGGTGAAACAAGGGGGAAAATCTTTGGATTGGTCTAGACTCTCCAAAGGCACATTAATGGTCAGCTCAAACCCAAGTCCTTTTTTGGGGCATGAGTACCTTTTTTTCTGTGTTCTAGGACTGCATCAAAGACTGAAAGCGTCGGCAGGCTTAGCACATAGAGATAGCGTGATTTCACACAAATTATTTAACATCTCTGTACCCCGGTTTCCTCATCTGCAAGACAGGGATGACCACAGCCCTCCCCCGCCACCCCGGGATTTTGTGAGGATTAAATGGATTAACATCACAGAAGATCGTAGATCACAGAGCAGAACTCAATGCATGTTCGAGATCCTTATTGTCCCATGAGGAAAAATGAATATGAACAGTTAGCCTTCTAGAGCCTGGCCATTTGAGTTTTTCATTTCAAATTTGCTGTAACTAAGCTTTATAAGTCATAGTAATCACTTGCATAGACATACAATATTTTATAGTTTACAAAGGGCATTCTGAGAGGTTACCTCATTCCAACCTCTGCACGGGAATGCTGGCAAGGCAGGCTGGTCATCCATGGACCAGTGGGGGATTTGTGGCTCTGCTGTGGCTCTTGCATAGAGTTGGGCCCATCATTTAGACGTCCACATCCTGAGGGCACCCATCTGTGAAATGGGTACAGAGAGGCCACCTCTGAATCACAGCACAGGCCGTACACAAGAGCTGGCACCCCCAGCATCCTGCTGAGTTACCAGGGCTACCAGCCCCTCTCATTCCCCATTTTTCTTATTCATGAAGGAATTCCAGTGCCTCTGCATATCATCTCAGTAATCTTGCAAGCACTTGTTTATGAGACCTCAATTTTTATTCTTCCCTTTCATAATGAGGAGGGCAATGAAATGGCATTCCAAGAGTCAATGAAGGAGAACCCTCTAGTTCTTTCCTCAGGGAAGAGCTGAACAGTGATTGTTATCAGGGAACATGCTCCTGAGTTCCCAGCAATACAGGATTACTCACCTCCCCCTCAGCAACACCCATGACTCAGTGCCCATCTCCGAAAGATTGTATAGAGAGGGCCCCTGGGCTTTTCCCCATGGAGCGGGTCCTCCAAGTGAACAGGATTACAAGCATCTCCCTAACCGGCCTCTCAACACCTGCCTGTCAGCACAGTTGAGTCCCTTCGACAAAATCGTGGTTATCGTTTGGCTCAGCCAGCCCTCCTTTCCCCACCCCAACCCCCCACCAAAAAAATAAAGAAAAGCTGGACCTCGCTTGGCCTCTGTTCTCTGCTCTCTGCTCTCAGCCCACACCACCCAGTGTATAGCCACAGCTTTTTAACCATCCGACTTAAGGGCATGCCTTTAAGATGTATGGGAAGAGGTAATAACCAGTTATTTATAAGATTGGAATATGCAAAACATCTTAAATGGCCAGCATCGATCAAATTTGGAGCATCCATCCTAGTGCTGCTGTAGAACTAGGCAGACTTTTTAAATGATGCCAATGGTGATGGGAAAGGAAGTTGGTTGTGTACATGGAAAGAAATCCATGAGTCATGTTCAGTTACAAAGAAGCATGCCGTGACGTTCTACGTCTCCAGTGATCTCCTGTTTACTAAAAGTACAACTTTTATATATGAACACTAAAAGCATGTATGCCTATTTTGGGGCACACCCCATACCATGTGGAAGTTTCAGGGCCAGGGATCGAACCTGCACCATAGCAGTGACCCAAGCCACTGCAGTGACAATGCTGGATCCTTAACCCACAGCACCACCAGGGAACGCCTGTGTACACCTATTTTTAAAAAGCCTACGAAGGGATACATGAGTTGGTTAATGTTTACTACTCAGTCATTTATTTCCATTTTTTAACATTCTTTTTCAATTTTTATTCCCTCTGATTTAAAATGTAATCATACTTGATTTAAGATTTAATGTACTATGATTTAAGGTTTACTATTTTATTCCATTTTCTTTCTTGGGTTCTATCGTATTTTCTGATTTCACTAGAAGAAACATGATCTCTTTTGCAATTTTTTAAATGTTTCAATTAAATATTTTAATTCAGTGTTAATATTTTATTAAATATTAATCAAATGTAATTAGAATTTCACAGATGAGTGTGGCTTTGAAATTCATCTAGTCTAGTGGCCTTAGTTTCCAGGTAGTCACACTGAGGCCCAGAGACATGAAGTGTCTCCACAAAGATCCTCAAAGCTATTTGGTGACAGAGCCAGGTTCCCTAACGTATCCCCCATCTTACCGCAAAGTCTGGTGATATCGCTCAGATTTTTATAATTATGGAGGGACTGTTTCCACAAAGTCAACTACAAGGAAGCCCCTTTCCTCTTGGTGCAACTCAGCATCCATCCCTTGACTGGCTCAAGAGCAAATATGCCCCTTACTGCATCCATCTCCATCCCTGTCCCCAGGTTGTAACACCAATGGCACACCCCACAGTCAGTGTGCCAGGACACGGGGTGAATGCCACACCAGATTTCAGCACATTATTTTTGTCCAGGCTTCCATTGTGTATGGGGGACAAGTGTGGGACCCTGCCCCCTGCCCTTGGCCTGCCCCACCCCTGGGCTCATCCTGGTCCAGCTACGTGGTTAATGAACAACAGAGGCAAAATGAATGGGTAGAGATTGTATCAGCCTGCTTCAAACAAAGATTTCTTTTTCTAAACCACCTTAAGCGTTTGTGATTTTTTCCTTCTCCTCCATCATGACTCACTCACTTGTTGATGCTAAACTGGACGGTGGCTCTTCTGTTCAACTGCAGTGATTTTTCCATCAAGGAAAAGAAACTTTAAGTGAATCACCCAGTGAGGCCACAGCAGTCGGTATGGAAAGGAGAGACGTTGGTGGCTGAGCCTCTGCTAAGGCCTCTGAGAGCAAGTTCAAGCAGGTGCCTTTCTAGAGCCTGATGCTCAAACTTTCCCAAACCCTCACCTCCTCATGGGGGTCCCCAGAGGCCTGGCCCTCAGCACTAGAAACTGGGTTCCTTTGCAGCTGAGGAGATTAGGAGATGTACAGAAAGGCCAAAATAAGTATCCAAGATCGCAAGCCTAGCAAGGAGTTCCTGCCCCTACTTCAGTATTTTTTCTCCTGCTCCAGATGAATGTGAGTTGTCTTGGGGCCCCATTGCTCTATCTATAAAGAGGAAGAAGGAGCACTTTGAATCATTTAGGAATCAGGGTACAAAATTAAATCATGGGAAATGTCCCAACCTCTGAAGTTCCAAGCCTGGGGCTTCCATCACATGCCTCATTTGTTTTCCTTCTCTAGTATTTTTCCTTTTAAACTTTAAATCATGTCTAAGTCTCCACATTTTCAATGCTGGGAATCTGTTCCATAGAGGTAACAGCACAATTACCTAAAGATACAAATCTGTGTGCAAACACATACGGATGTTTAGTACAACACAGTTCATAGCTGCCAAAAATAAAAATGAAAAATGAGTTCCCATCACTAGAAGAATGGCCCAATAAATCAGGGTTTATGCCCACTACACATGACTTCATTATCAGATGTATGTGTGGGAGGGTGGATTTCCATAACGTAGTCATAAGTGAGAAAAGTAACTGAAGTGGTGCATTTAATATATGTAACATATAGTACATGTGTTTATATTTGTTTGTGTATCATTCCATGAACACTGAAAGGGTAGAGAAAGACACAGAACAAATTGCTAGCATGATCTGGAGGTGGGGGTGAGGGAAAAGTGGGGGGAAAGCAAATTAAGATAAAAAAAAAAAACGGGGAGTTCATGTGGTGCAGCAGAAATGAACCCAACTAGGATCCATGAGGATGCAGGTCCAATCCCTGACCTCACTCAGTGGGTCGGTGATCCAGCATTGCCATGAGCTGTGGTGTAGTTTGCAGATGCGACTCGGAGCTGTGGTTGCTGTGGCTGTGGTGTAGGCTGGCAGCTGTAGCTTCAATTAGACCCCCAGCCTGGGAACCTCCATATGCTGTGGGTACAGCTCTAAAGAGCAAAAAAAAAAAAAAAAAGAAATGCTTTGGATCATGGAATATGCCCCAAACTCTTCACAGTCATTATCCCTGGGGTGGTTTTATGGGAGGGGCTGTGCCGTCCCTTTTTTCCTATTAGGTATTTCTGATACCTAATTTTGTATTTTGTTTGTAAACAAAACAAGAGAAATACATCATTTAATGTGGAGAAAAGTTTGAAGGTTTTTGTAATGACATGGAAAAATAATTTTGAAGAAGGGTTAAGTTAAACAAAATCAAAGTACATACCTTTAGATGGAATAATTCTATAGATTTATTTATCCAAAAAGAGAGCATAAAAGGAAGCTTTAATAGTGATTATCTCAATTTTTTTCTTCTGTTTATAGTTTTCTGTTTCTCCAAATTACCTATAATAAATCGGAAAAAATACTTTAGGGAGTTCCCATCGTGGCGCAGCAGAAGCGAATCCGATTGGTGTCAGTGAGGGTGCAGGTTCGTTCCCTGGCCTCGCTTAGTGGGTTAAGGATCTGGTGTTGCTGTGAGCAGATCCCGAGTTGCTGTGGCTGTGGTGTTGGCCAGTGGCTACAGCTCTGATTCGACCCCTGGCCTGGGAACCTCCATATAAAAAGCAAAAAAAAAAAAAAGAAAAAATACTTTATTTAAAAGTATAAATTTAGGAGTTCCTATTGTGGCTCAGCAGGTTAAGAACACGACATAGTGTCCATGAGAATGTGGGTTTGATCCCTGGCCTCACTCAGTGGGTTAAGGATCCAGTTTTGCTGCAAGCAGAGGCGTAGGTCACAGACGCGGTTCCAACCCGAGATGGCTGTGGCTGTGGCAGAGGCTGGCAGTGGCAGCTCCAATGTGACCCCTTGCCTGGGAACTTCCATACACTGCAAGGGCAGCTGTAAAAAGAAAGAAAACAAAACAAACAAAAACAAAGGTATACATTTAATGCAGCTCTTTGACTATGAGAAATGTGATTATGTAGAAATATAAGATGGGAAACAAAAAATTTTTAATTTTTAAAAAATCTGTCAGATCATCCTGAGACTTGGGTCTGCAGTAAATCCTGTCCCTACTGTTTAGAACGACAGAGATGTCTGCTTGGTTCTTAAGGCTTTTCAGGAAAAGGCAGATATACTACAACCTCAGTTGGGGGATCTTGGCTGTGATAAACCACCTTTACTTCAAGTCAGCCTTCTTTAGGTCTAACTTAACTCCCTCTTGTTTCAAAAAAAAAAAAAGAAAAAGAAAAACAAATGCTCATCATTATTCTCCATGGAAATAAGACAGAGATGTGCCAACGGAACTCTCTGCAGACTGATGGTGGGCAGCCGTTAAGCCGTCCCCATCTCTCCAGACCTCGGCCCTCTGTCCCTCCCCCCCTCAAATTGCTGGATGCTTCTAGCTCCTTTAATCCTGCCTTTCAACACTTCCAAGTGATTGTTGCCCACCCCACCACCACCTTGGCCTCTCTCCAGGATCTCGGCATCATTCTCCAAACAGGATGCCTAAGACTGAACTCAGGCATGGACTTTGGCCGAAGCTAAAATGGGTCTTGCAAAGCCCCCTCCTATCAATTTGTTCCCATGTTACCTGCTGAAAAGAGAATTGCACTTCACTGAAATAGGATCGCTGCTAGCTTCTCCCGGGAGCCTGGCCTTTGCGGACTGCCTGGGTGCCCCTCGTTGGCCAGGCCCTCCCAGCTCTGATTCCTGCATTTCTTCGCCTTAAAGCAGTCAGGATGGTCGCCTTCAGACTGTCCCTTTATCTTGGTGCCACTTATTGTAGTCATCAGCCTCTAACTCTGCCCCATGAGAAGAACTGGCCTTGAGCTGGGTGGCAGTTTTAAGCAGCATCTCCAGAGGTGCCACCTTGCTGACTCTCAGACACATGACACACAGGGCAACTGAACCAAAACAGCCACTCCCCTGAACAGGATGGGTGCTGATACTGACAGTGGAACCCTCAGCCTGTCCCTGTCTGGAATAAGCAGGGACCCCATTCAGATACAGGGTAGCTAATCGGGGACCAGTCAGTCTAACCCACACACGCGCATACTCACATACATACACAAGGCTGGTTGTTGCATTCAAAAACAAATTTAAGACACATTTATGGAGTTAACAGGCTGTGATAGCTTTTTTATTTTAATACAGCAAAATTAATTTGTAAAGGTTTCAAGATGTTAACAAATGATCGATGAGACTGTTTCATAATTGATTTAAAAAATTCATTAGGTACACAATGCGGCTTTCTTATTAACTTACTTGAGCTGCCAGTTGAGCCTTTGTTGCACTTGAATGGATCCAGGAAAAGGAATTCCTGTGGTCACCTGGGTTTGAGCCTCACCCTGGGACTCCACCCTTTACTTTAAGCCTTTGGGCCAGGACATTGACCCAGGGATCGGATTGAGTTGCCTTTCATGCTGTTGGAAGCTTTGCCCTGATCTGGGGGTCCGACTCTGAGGAAGTGGAGGGAGCTGAGATAATGAGCAGGAATTCACTAGAAAGAAGGTACGAACTATATGATTCTGAGTTGTGGAATCCTTGCTCCCCATTTCTCCCTCTCTGCCTCTTTCTCCCTGAGGAAGAGGTCATGAATGGGAAGCCAGGCTTCTCAGGAGCAAGTGGGCTATCAGCTGGTGGCCATAAACCCCCAAAGAAGAGAGACAAGACCTCAAACTTCCCCTCTCCTTCCATTAACTACACAGGTATGAGGAACCACAGGGGAGTCGCAAAACAGTGCGAATGTAACTGTGTCCAAATGGTGCCAGCTGGGGTTCTTGCAAGACTTAGACCTAGGAATCAACTGAGTATCCAGTCTTCTGCTGGTGCCCTTTCCACGAGGCCTGGGAGAGAGAGGAGAGCCCTCAAAATGGCATCAGATCCCTCGGTTCAAATCCTCGCCCTGTCATCCCCCCTGTGGGACCTTGGAATCGTTCACCTTCCCGGTCTCAGTTCTGTCATCCGTGGAATAGAAATGATGTTGTAAAAGGATTTTCTAACACAGGCCAGTAAAAACTTGATAGATATTCACTGCTTTTATGATTAATGGCCAATTGAAAAATCCCAGGGCCAGTCTGCATCTAGCTCCTCAAAAATCTGCCTCTCCTTCTCAGCTGTATTTTTGTCTGGAAGATCTTCTGTACAGTGGCCATGGCTGCCCCAGACTTACGTCCTTCTAGATACAAGTCTTCTATAAAGGAGGGGCTTGTTTCTAGATAGCTCTGGCTGGAGCCCCTGAATTTGCTCTGACTGGTTCTCATTGGGCTCCATTGAGGCCAGGGGGATGTGAGATTCTGATTAGCCAGACCTGGTCACATGCTCACCCCTGGAGCTTGGAGGTTGGAATCCACTCTCCACTAAACC
The DNA here is from genome assembly GCF_054392235.1 of Sus scrofa. Lineage (NCBI taxonomy): Eukaryota > Metazoa > Chordata > Mammalia > Artiodactyla > Suidae > Sus > Sus scrofa. The sequence continues at coordinate 150,533,602 of NC_139396.1, read as the reverse complement.
TTGTAAATTGAGAGCCCCTGAGCAAGGCTTGGCTTGGAGGCTAAGAGTGGAAGAATGGGAACTGACTACTCAGTAGGACAAAGCAATGTCAGACATCAAGGGTTGTAATTATTATCCTGCTTTTCAGAATGAGAAAACTGGGGTCCAGAGCTAATATGAAACTTCCTCCAAATCACACCGAGAATTGACGAGAAACTTCCTACATTATTTAACCATCATGCTCCAAGTAATACCTGTGACACTGGGTCGCCAGCTACTGTGTCCTGAAAAAAAAAATCACAATTTCTATCTCCATTTGTGGGGAGACCGGTTCTAGGAAGGATGTTTGTAACTCAGCAGGCTTTCCTCTGAATAAGCATACCATCTGCTCTGTGGACTAAAGAAAGTGCCACATCCTTCCCCACGAATGAAGCTCAGAGTCATCCTCCCTTCAACTGCCCCCCCTTTTTTCCTTTTTACTTTAACTGGGTTAGAATTGAAACATTATTGTACTAACTATTAGTTTCAAGGAAAAATTGTAATTGCTTCTAGATCCACTCATTGGTTTCAAGAGCACTTTAACCTTTACCTTTCTCAGTAAAAAAGGAGGCTCGCTGAGCAGTGAATCTAACAAGACCGTCATTTATCGCTGGCAGAGTTCATTAGTCAATCGTAACAGTTTAATTATTAGCATTTTAATGCATGAGCATTTAACCAGTCAGAACAACAAGCTTAGGCGTACAGAACAAGACTTCTTCAACAGAGCTGAATTAACCCGCACAATTGTTTGTATTGTGGTATGTTATTAAAACAAGATGATTAAAATGAAAGAAACAAACAGGTCCAGACATTTAAGCCAACAAACCAGCATTTGGCTGCACAGTATTGAGGGCATACTTTTTTTTTAAGCTTGAATTTTCAATTTTAAAGATTTAGTTTTATTTTTCCTATTCCAAATTTTAGGCGTAAATGATATAAAGAGGATCCAATTGGATGCATTGATTGTGATTGGTGCCTTTAAGAGAAGAGAGCAAGAAGACCCAAAGGAGGAAGCCTGCAAATGGCCTCGAGTGACCCAGCCTGGGAGTTCTGTGCTGGGGGTTCCATGGCCCTTAATTCTAGCTGCACAAAAGAATCATCTGGAGGGTTCTTTAAACTGTTGCATCCAAGCTGCACCTCCAGAGAATCTGACATTCGGATGGTCCAGAGTAGGTGTTTTGTTTTGTTTTCTCCAAACTCCCAGGCCATTCTAACATGCAGTCAGGCATGGGAACCAGGCTCTACCTCCATGAGCCGAGGTGGATCCCTTAACCATATCCGTCAAATAAGAATCAGGCTTGTCAAGGCTCCCAGCAGCTCCGCTCACAATAGCCAAAAAGTAGAAACAATCCAAATGCTCATCAACAAATGAATGGATAAACAAATCCATGCATACAATACATACAATGGGGTCCATACAATGGGATATCATTCAGCCTTAAAAAAATAATAAATCCTGATATATGCTACAGCGCATGCATGCGTAGGGGACTTGTAAAGACCTCACAGTAAGTGTAAGAAGCTACGAAAGGACAAACATTGCATGACTCCATTCATGTGCGATTCCTGAAATAGTCAAATTCATAGAGACAGAAGGAAAATTAGAGGTTACTTGGCTCTGGGGGAGGGGAGGGAATCAGGGGTGGGAGGGATCCCTCCTTACTGGCTTGAGAGTTTTTGTTTGGGTTGATGACAAAGTTCTGGAGATGGATATGGTGATGGCTTCGCAGTGTTGTAAATGTACTTAAAGCCACAGAATTGTACTCTTGCAAAGGCTAAAAAGGATAAATTTTATATGATGTATATTTTACCAAAATTTAAAAATGGAAAAAAAGGAATGAGCCTTGCCATATTAACCTCATAGAATCAATGTGTGTTGTCACATGAGATTGTGGAGCGAAGCCTTTTGTGAGTTTAAAATGATGCATATATTTAAGATGGTAGTAATATTCTTTAATTATTTGTTTTAATCATTTTGTTTTAATAAGAGGCTACAATATAAACAGCTGAGGAGGTTAATTAATAATGTCAAACTTAAATGAGTATAATTAATGTCACTCAGCAAAGGCCTTCACTGGACTCAAAACATATTTTCTCCTGGGGGTAATCGTGGACTGGTTTTTCTAAACAGTTTCTCCTTTGAGTGGGAAGCAGGAACTATTAGAGATGATGGGAAGAAATGGAGAGTCTTGCATTTTTCATGTGAAGCTGGATATTCACAGCTTGGTTTCATGTGTGGTCCATAGCACCCCCACCCTGGCCTCGCAGAAGAAGAGGTCTGCAATGGCATTGCCTGTGATGGATGCTGAAATGGACAAAGTGCAACAAGCAACAGTCCTAAGAGCCATCATTTGTGAACTTTTTCCTAAATGCCAGGCTTCTGTGGAAATATGCTTGGGGGTGGTTGGAAGGATGGATGGGCAAAGAGGAAGTAGGCAACCTCCTGTCATGACCAGGCAAGAAAAAATTCAGAATCCCAAAGAATTTTCTACTACATCTTTATTTTTAATTTTTCATTTTCTTTTTTGGCCACCCCTTGGCATATGGAGTCCCCGAGCCAGGGATCAGATCTGACCTGCAGTTTAGTTTACTCAGCAGCTGTGACAATGCCAGATCCTTTAACTCATTGTGCCAGGCAGGGATCGAACCTACATCCTGGAGCTGCAGACACACCACCAATCCCACTGCACCACAGTGCGGCATACAGAGATTTGCAGGCTAGGGGTCCAATCAGAACGGTAGCCGCCAGCCTACACCACAGCCACAGCAATGAGGGATCCCAACCGGGTTCTCTAGTCGGGTTTGCTAACCACTGAGCCACGGCAGGAACTCCAGTTCTTCACGCCTGATTCAAGCACTGTAGTTCAAGCCAGAGAGTCTGTGGGTTGGTGAGGATTTGGGCCTGACTCTAAGGCATGAAGATGTCATTGGCCATTTGGTGAGCAGAGAGAACTCCCCTCGTTCCCCTCTCTCATGTCCTCTCTCCTCTCCAACCATCCTTGCTGGTTCTTTTAAACCCTTGCCCTTCCCATCCCCACACCTCATGCAACAAGATCCTGCAAAGGGAAGAGGGAAAGCAGAGCATTCTCAGGATACTCTGCCTCCGAGGTTATTGAAGGTTAGGCAGGGGAGAATAACCTTGTGCCTTTTTGTGCTAGAGCAGCTGATGACTCCTTCTCAGCTTTGAGTTATAAGCTATGAAATGTAGCAAACCCCCTCCTATTATTTACACAAGGACCGCCAGCCTCCCAGAAGCGCAGGGTTGATGGGCAGGTGAGGGAGAACCTTTCTTACCATATTTTATTTATTTTGATTAATTTAAATGGTGCCTTGTCGACCTATGTTCTAGAGTTTAATGCAGCTTGCAAAGCTGGATCCATCATAACAAGATAAAATAATTTAATTAAGAAAGAAAATGGAGTCAATACAGGGCAGGGATAGAAAATACCATAACAGGACACCATAAGGGATGAAGAAGGGATTCAGGTGGGGGTGAAGGAATTTACAAACCGAGGGTCCACAAGAAGAGGTTTGGTTTCACCTCTTTTCCTCTCATCATTCCATCTGGAAGAGTGCCAGGACCTGGGCAAGGCTGCCAAGCACACAGTGAGTCTACATGCCAGGGGAAGAAGGTTTCTGCTGGCCTGCCTTCTTACCACGTAACAGCAGGAGAGGCTCTATGGAGCTTGGGGAAAAACAGACCACTTAGATGACTGAGCTTAGGATGCCAACTATTTATAGAAGTTGCTGGGAAATGCCAGGACCCAGCACTTAGAGACATGCAGGAAATTGCAGCCCCTTCTGTTGGAGCAATGACTGTGGCTGATAGGTTGATAGATCCCCTCCCACTGGAGATGGTAAATTTGGGATGGAGATGCCCAGCCTCAGCCAGATCACTGCCAGACAAGCTGAGAGGAGTGTCCAGAGAAATTTTCAGCCAACACTTCTTGTTCCTCCACTTCAAGAGAAAAATCTGCGATCAAGACAAGAATGAAGCTAAAACATGAAGGAGATGCCACAGAGCCTCCCATGTTTGTAAAAGTGGGTCTCAGATTTCCATATGAAATTTCCAACAAGGAATACAGAGGGGAAAATATGATTATATTCATGAACTAAAAATAAACTTAAGTAAAGCTCAGTGATTTCCAACCTTAAAACTAGAATTTCCCCCAGGAATCCTCATAGAAAGTTCTAGGTGTGATGTAAGGAACACCATCCTCAATCAACTCCTGTGATGAATGTCCTGTGGTTTCTTTCTCCTGTGGTTCACACACTCAAGGACATGTGTAGATCTGCCTTAATTTAAGAGTAGATTTTAGAGCTATCCTCTCCAAGGTCATAGCCATTAGCTAGCTACTGAGGCTATTTAAATGTATTTATTTATTTAGGGTCTTTTTAGGGTCACACCCATGGCATACTGAGGTTCCCAGGCTAGGGGTATAATCGGAGCCAATGCCACAGCCACAGCAATGCGGGATCCAATGCACATCAATGCGGGATCCAAGCCACATCTGTGACCTACACCACAGCTCACGGCCATGCTGGATCCTTAACCCACTGAGAGATGCCAGGGAACGAACCTGCATCCTCTTGCATGTTAGTCGGGTTCACTAACTGCTGAGCCACAACAGGAATTCCAAATTAACTTAAATTATATTTAAAATTAATTAAATTTAAAATGCAGTTCTCAGTCATGCTAACCACATGTCAGGTGCTCAGTAGCCACACACGGCCAGTGGCTACAGCACTGAACAGCACAGAGGTAGAAAATTTCCATCAGAATGTTCCATTTGACGGCATCATTTAGGGTGTTTTAGGGTCTCAAGGATGAGTCAAACACCCATCACTTTGCTCTAAGTATTACGTCCCTTAACATAAGTTTGATGATGGAGTGGCAATGAGCTTGAGCTGTTCTGCCTTGTCAGGTACCTACCATTTGGGTTTCCAGTTGGGTCCACAGATACGTGCCTTAAGCAGCAGATGAGCAAGTAAAAGATCCACCAAATGTCCTGTGAAAACTTAGGGGCTGACTAAAGCACATACCTGAAAGGAGGGTCATCCCACCTCTGTCCAGAGGTGAGCTCCAGAGAGGCTGCAGCTGGGCCAGATACTCCTCAGAATGTGACTTGGTTCTGGACTGACATCCAGATGGATCAGCAGTAAAGGTTCTCACGATCCACCATCTGGCATGTTGGCTGAGAAGTCTCCTAAAGCACATGGAACCAAGTCCCACCCAGGTTTTCATTTCATCTCAGTAACACTGTCATCTCCATCTATGTTTGACAACAGAACTTTCTGGAAAGTTCTCCAAGGCAAACCAGCTACAAAATGTACCGTACAAGGAAAGTTAGGATGTAAGCATTACAAAGAGTGATTTTTAACTCCCTCTTTCCCATTGGCCAACTTTCTCAGGAATGTTCATTTGCCTAGGGAATGATAGCTGGAGGGGGCGCTCTTTCTATGAATCTTACCACCATGGACAGGCCATTCTTCAGTATTGACTGTGTTTCAGGGCCACTGCATACTCTCCAGGATGCCACTGGCCCATTTATGACTGAAGTTCAAGTTCATGAAGTTGGATAATGAGTTTCCTACCTTGGAATGGAGTTAACATTTTTCCGTGACTGGTATTCCCAAAGATCAAAACCCACATTGCTAGCCTCCCCACATTCCGTCAGCTCTCAAGAGGCTGCATTACCAGCAAAGAAGCTATTGTGAACATTCCTTTTGTTGCCAAGTCTAGAATGTGTCCTTATCCTTCTCCTCAAACACATGTGAATTCTGCACCCCAGGAATTCTGGGAGATCCCATGGACATAGGAAGATTTGGCTCAGGAGACTGGAAAAGCTTCTGTCCTCAAAAGGGACTTAAAGAAACAAAAGAGATAATGTCTCAATCTCAAGCAAATGTTTTAATATTTAAAGTCTAGACATAATTTAGTACCATCTGTCTAGAAAATACTTGGGGAAAAACATCTACCAGGTCATATGCTACTTTTGTGCATGGCATTTCACATAAAATATGAAAAAAAGATTTTCAGAGTGAACACATTCCCACTTTACAGAAAGTATGCAGGTTCCAAGTACACCAAGATTTGTCTGGATCACATAGTCCATTTTCCAAATGAAATTTTTGTACTTGGTTTGAAGCTTCCACTCCAGCCCATAGCATCCTACTTAATGCATGATGCATGACTAACTCAATCACAGAACCTACTCCCAAGTGTTCACGGCATTTTGCATGTTCACACACACTGAAACCTCCTCCTTCAAACAGATCCACCCCATAGAGGAATCTGTACCCTCACATCAGATGGGTCATGCTGGAGAAAGACATCTGTCAATATGTTGAGGTCCCAGGTCCCCCAGAGTTTTAGAGAGAAGCTGGCATTCTGGCCACTGCTGTCTAATGTACTATTGACCACTGCATAGGTCTTTGATGACTGATGATGGGAAAGGATTTCAAATTGTGCTTGTGATCCCAGAGAGCTAATATTTCCAGGTTCAAGATAGCATCCTATCCCATGAATTGATGGCTGTGGTATGTATATGTGTGACACATTCATATACATTAAAATGCCGAAAGGATAAAAAATATACAGCATAGCTCGAGAAGCCACACCAGTTATTCAGCACCTTTATTCACAGGAGGATGTTACTTCACCCTCTCCTTAACTGCCAGTTATTTTTGGACTTCAGCCTAAACCATCATTTCCTTAGGAAATCTTTCCAGAAGACTCTGTATCTCCCACCAAAACTAGGTTGCATTCCTCCCTAGTAAGATCCTACACTTCCTCTGACCAATGTACACCATACCTGTAATCACATTGTCAGGGTCAGTCTTCCCTGTTAGAGTATAAGGGCCATGGGGACAGGGAGGGTTTCTAGAGAGTTCACTACTCTATCTTTAGGATCTAGGGAAACAAATGGCAAGTAGTGTGTACACAGTAAAGATGTATGGAATGACAGAACCCATCTAAGCTCCCACTTCTGAGCATCTCTATAAAAAGGTTCTGATTGCACAAAGAGAGGACCACTCTGGGGAATCAGAGGAAATACTTCCCTAAGAAACAGGTACTACAAAAAGCAGGAGAAATTTTTAAGAATTATCTAGTTTGTATTCTCAACACCATATCAAGAGCAAGCGACAATTTTAAAAAGAACATCAGAGATCAGAAAATTCTATTAAATAATGGGAAGCACAATGGCTGAACTTAAAGCAACAGGTAGCCGTAGCTGAATAATTTTAAATTTTTAAGTCAATGAAATATAAAATAAGGTCATGAAATGTTCCCAGAATAAAGAGGTGAACATATTGAAAGACTGTTTTTTACATGATTCAATAGATTCAGTTATCATTTATCAAGGATGCCAATGTAGATATCCAAAAAGATGGAAGATGTAAAATAATCTGACAAATAGTAGAAGAAAATTTTATAAAACTTTTTAGAAAAGAGGAAAAGAAGAGAAGGAAATAAGTCTTTCAATACAAAGGGGTCCCTGAAGATCAGGCACTATTAATGAAAATAGCCAAGATATGGAAATATTCTGGTAATTAGGGTTTAGTCTAGGTTAGGGAAAATTCTATAATCCCATCCAAGAAAAGAAAACCTGTCTGGCCTCAAAATTCTCCTCAGCCCCCAAGTTCCCATTGTGGCTCCGGGGGTTACGAACCCAACCAGTATCCATGAGGATGCAGGTCTAATCCCGGCCCTCACTCAGTGGGTTAAGGATCCGGCGGTTTGCATGAGTTGTGATGTAGGTTGCAGATTCGGCTCAGATCCCACATTGCTGTGACTGTGCTGTATGCTGGCAGCTGTAGCTCCAATTTGACCCCTAGCCTGGGAACTTACATGTGCCACAGGAATGGCCCTAAAAAGTGGGGGAAAAACATTCTCCTCAGCCACACAAAGCAAAAAAAGATTGTACAGCACTGGCCATTGAGGTGTTTTCCTTTACCCCTTAGGGAAAAAAGAAAGAAAGACTATACAAAATTTAAAGGACCCAAATCATAAATATACAGCTCAACCAATTTTCAAAAATAAGCACCCAGTTAGGACCAGAATATGACCATTGCACAGAACCCCATCACACCCCCAAAGCCACTTTATATCCCAAAGAGTAACTACTCTCCTGACTTCTAACACCATAGGTTATTTTAGCCTATTTTAGAATTTTATATGTATAGGTGGAATCATTTAGTGTGTAGGCTTTTGTTGAAGTCTGGCTTCTTTTGTTGAATGTTTTGTTTTTGCTCGTAGTTACAGTTTATTCACTCTCATTGACACATAGTATTCCATTGTATGAATATCCTGCAATTCATCCATTCTACTGCTGGTGGACACTTCATTAATGAATGTCAGTTGTCTTTTGCTGAACATATATATGCATTTCAGCTGAGTATATACCTACAAGTGGAATTGTTACATCATAGGTAGACATATGTTTAAATTAAATGGTTGCAGTCAAATTGTTTTCTAAAGTGACTGCACCAATGTATAATCCTGTCAGCAATAGATGAGGGTTTCCGTGGTGCCACGTCCTTCCAACATGTGGAATGCCTGTCTTTAATTTTAGTCATTTAGTCAGTGTAATGGTATCACATTATGGTTTTAATTTATATTTTCCTGATGACTAATAAAGCTTAGAACATTTTATATGTTTATTTGCCATTTGAATATCCTCTTTTTGAAATGTCTGTTTCAAATAATAAAAGTCTGTTACAACTAATATTGCTTTGTCTTAATTACTCGCATTTTATATCTTGATATCTGGTAGCATAAGTCCTTCACATTTGCATTTCTTCTTCAAGATTGTCTTGGCTTTTCTTGGCCCTTGAGTTTCCACATAAATTTTGGAATCAGATTGTTGATTCCGTGGGGTGGGGATGGGGGAGCTTTCTATAATTTTGTCAGGATGGTGTTTAATCTATAGATGAATTTTGGGAAAATCAACATCTTTACACTATAAAGTCTCCCAATCCGTGAACATGGAATATCTTTCCATTTACTTAGATCTCCTTTAATTTATTTAAATCAGGTGTTGTTATTCAGAGTTGAGGTCTTGCACAGCTCTTTTAAGATTAATTCCTGAACAGGAAGTTTGAGGTTGGTAGATACAAACAATTATATTTAGAATGGACAAGCAATGAAGTTCTACTGTACAGTGCAGGGAACTATGTCCAATCGCTTGGGGTAGAACATGATGGAAGATAGTATGAGAAAAAGAATGTGTATATATAAAATGACTATGCTATACAGCAGAAACTGACATAGCACTGTAAACTGACTATACTAAAAAAAAAAAAAAAAAAAAAAAAAAAAAAAAGATTAGGCATTCCCGTCATGGCGCAGTGGCAACAAATCCAACTAGGAACCATGAGGCTGTGGGTTTGATACCTGGCCTCGATCAGTGGGTTGAGGATCCAGCATTTCCATGAGCTGTGGTGCAGGTCGAACACGTGGCTCAGATCTGATGTTGCTATGGCTGTGGTTAGGCCGGCAGCTGTAACTCCAATTGGACCCTTAGCCTGGGAACCTCCATATGCCATAGGTGTGGCCTAAAAAGCAAAAATAAAAATAAAAATAAATAAATAAGATTCATTCCTATGTGTATGATGTCTTCGAACATTACCACAACAATAGACAAATCAATAGATGCTCTACTCTATTCTGGAGGGCTGAAAATATTTTATATCTTAATCTGAATGTTTATACAGATGTGTATAATTGTCAAATCTATCTGTACTCTTAATTAATTTACTTTATTCATTTTCTTTATGTTTGCTTTACTACAGCAAACTGGTATGAAAAAGAAAAATATGGAGTGCCATTGTGGTGCAGAGGAAACAAATCCGACTAGTATCCATGAGGATGCAGGTTCGACACCTGGCTTGCTCAGAGGGTCAGGGATCCAGCATTGCCGGAGCTGTGGTGTAGGTTGAAGACTCAACTCAGATCCCACGTTGCTATGGCTGTGGCGTAGGCTGGCAGCTGTAACTCCTATTTGACCCCTAGCCTGGCAACTTCCATATGCCTCAGGTATGGGTTTAAAAGGCAAAAAAGAAAGAAAGGAAGGAAGGAAGAAAAGAAAAACATGTAAAAGATATGGAAGATAATGCAAAGTAGAAGAAACATACTGCTAATAAAAGATGTAAATTACAATCAGGTACAAAAATTTTTGAAAAATTAACAAAGTTTTCTTCTTTTATGATATTGATAATATAATAACCATAAGGTTACAAGGAAGCAGTTACTTTTATACTAGTGAAAGAATAAATTGGTATAACCTTACTGAAGGGCAAGTTGGCAAAAGACCTAAAAATGTGCATACAAGTCCACTAGAAATTCCACTTCAAAAAATTCAGTTTTAAAAACTTATCTTGGCTATAGCATAAATTTAGCTATTAGCATATTCACTGAAAATTTGTCTAATAAATTACTGAAATCTATATAATACTAGGGAATTAATAAGCCATGATATATAATAATGAAGAAATATCAACAATTAAAAATTATGACAAATGGCGCTCCCGTCGTGGCTCAGCAGAAGCAAATCTGACTAGCATCCATGAAGACACAGGTTCGATCCCTGGCCTTCCTCAACGGGTTAAAGATCCAGCATTGCCGTGAGCTGTGGTGTGGGTCACAGATGCGGCTTGGATCCTGAGTGGCTATGGCTATGGTGTAGGCCAGCAGTTACAGCTCTGATTTGCCCCCTAGCCTGGGAACCTCCATATGCCACAGGTGTGGCCCTAAAAAGATAAAAATAAATAAATAAGTAAAATTTTTAAAAAATTAAAAATAAAAAAAATATACATTATGACAAAGAAGTTGATGTAGGAAGGGTTCTCAATGCAATACTCATCAAAAGAAAACAGTCTACCATAGTGATCATTCAAGAAGGTCCCAATTTAAGTTTTAAAATTTAAATTTATATATCTCATCACAGGAAAAAAAAAGTCTAACTATGTGAGATGATAGATATTATTGTGGTAATCATTTCGCTATATAAAACATGTCAAATAAGGAGGTCCCGTCATGGCAGAGTGGAAACAAATCCAACTAGTATCCATGAGGATGAGGGTTTGATCCCTGGCCTCACTCACTGAGTCAGGAATTCAGCTTTGCTGTGAGCTGTGGTGTAGGTCACACACCACCTACACCAGCTCGGATCCCGAGTTGCTGTGCCTGCGCTGTAGGCCAACAGTTGTAGCTCTGATTCAACCCCTAGCCTGGGAATCTCCATATGCCATGGGTGCAACCCTAAAAAGCAATATATAAATATATATAAATATATATATATATTTATAAAAGCAATATATACATATAAAATCATGTACATCTTAAATGTATATGATTAGATCTCAATAAAACTTGGAGAAAATGCATAAATATTATAAATAAAATGCTGTATATGTAATTGGAAAAAAGATGAGAAGGCCATACAACTGTCAACAGTGACTATTTCTGTGAATTGAGATCATAGGCAATATTTTCATTTTTCTTCTTCTTGTGCCTTCACTTTCCCTAAATATTTAGTAATGCACATGCATCACTTATATACTCACAAAAATAGTATTCTTAGAAATTATAAGAGAAAATAGTATGTAAAAGCATATGCTAATAGATTTGAACAACCCAATGGATAAAACTCTTGTCAAGAAGTGGAAATTGCCTGAAGAAAAATTATATTTATATATGTAGAGAAACACACCCATCTTTGATTGGGAGTGGGAGTGATTTCTTTTCCCAAGAAAGCTTTTAGTTTTCAAGCTTTCTCCAGGAGAGAGATTAGATAGATAGATGGATAGATAGATAGATAGATAGATAGATAGATAGATAGATAGATAGATAGATAGATAGATAGATAGATAGATTTAAGAAAAGCCATGGAAACTAAAAACAACGAACAGTGGTAGTTTCCTGCTCTGTTGGAGTATAAGCTCTGTGTGATACCATAGACATCCTGCAATGTTCTGGACACAGATACAGAATCACTCTCCCTCCCCAAACAAGCTCTCTTCCAGACAGCTCTCTTCCCACAGCCCCTACCAGCAGTTTTCATCTGTATTCCCACGTGGCAACTCCCCATTGAAACAGGCATTATTCTCTGGGTTTTTACAGGTGAGAAGACGTAACCCAGACAGGGTGGTCATTTACTTAAAGAGACCCAGGTACTAAAAAGGGAGGGAGGGACTTGAACCCAGGTCAGCCCACTTTCAAAGTCCATGTCTGTTTCACTTCGTGAGGGCTTTTTATTATCACCACAGCCATGACCACCAGATTTGCTGGAAACTCTTAAGCCCTGGTGTGGAGGGCCTCCTTCAAGGTAAATACAGTCTGTTTGGAATGCACCAGCTTTATTGAAAAATATTACTGAAATCAAAGCATTTTGCACTACTTTATTCATTATTTTTATGGTACTCCAGGATTTTTGTGGGATTTGTTTTTCATTTCACTCTGTAAGCCTGCCAGTACTTTAAAGCAATATTTCAACTGAAGGAAAAAAACAGTTTTCTGGGTTTTGTTTTTTTTTTTTTTTTTTTTTAAGCAAAAACTCAGCAATGTTTTCCATCCTTTTTTCATACAGTTCTGGGAAATTCTCCCTTCCTGCCCCCCTTACCCCATGTCCCTCCACCCCGATCCCCATAAAGTGCAGATTTCAGACTCAAGCTACTGTTTAAAGGTCCCCACGTGTTCAAAAGAAATTCGGTTTGTAGCTGCAAAGTTTTGAGATGTTAACTATATCACTGGGCAGTTCCACCTGAGACGTCACAAATCATTCTGATTCACAGGCCACAAGAGCACATGTGCTGTAGTTCCCGAGCATCAGGGGCTCTGTGGCCTTAAAAGATGACAAAGGGGCTGCAGGGAGATAGGTTCCAGGACCCGCCAGGCCACAGAGATCTCTGAAATGACACTGGACTGCGGACTCACCCTTTCCTTTTAATAATGCACACTGTGTTTACAATGGGCACCAGGCACTGCTGGCCCTTGAGAAGCTTACAATCCAGGTTGGGTTCCAAGCAGGTAGATTTTACAAAGAGCATTCCATTCTGCTTTTGCAAAGCAATCCTGTGATACTGTGGTTTCAGAGGGTGCTCCCTGGAGCACTAGGAATGCCTCCCAGGTGTCCTGGGGGCTTGAGAGAGCGGACGAGTAGGTGGCAGGGAATGGTTGGAGAGGTGAGAATTCTCGGCCCACAACCTCAGCCCTCATTCCAGCCGCAAGAGCTCTGCTGTGATCTGTTTCATGTACTTGGATTCCCCATCAGTTTTGTTTTGGACCAAAGACAACGTGGCTTTAAAAAAGAAAATTCGAAATGAGACACAGCAGGCTGGGAAAAGAGGGCTTCCCTGCTCATTAGATCATTGAAAGCATTTTCAGTCTACAAGGGCCCAGAAGGACCCTCCCCAGCCTAAACTCCTCTTTTAATAGCTGGGGAAATTGCAGACCAGAGCAAAGGAGAGAGACACGGTCAGGTCACAGAGTTGTCTCAACAAATGTCATGGCAAAAAATTAGGAAGAGTCCGTGTAGCTTGTCCATCCCGGAAAACTCAGCCGCGGGGTTTTAGTAAGCAAATCATATCTCCAAAATGCACTGACTTACTTAAGTCCTGCTGCTTTTCAAAACACAGAAATAAGTGGGAGTAGCAACCTGAGAGCGTGCATTATGATGGGATGTTGAAATTAATCTTGGGCTTCTCGCCACTCAAGGTAAAAGGAGAGATCCACTCGGTTCCAAGGTTGTTAGGGATGAGGAAACACCAACTCTTTTTAAGGGAGATGATTTCTTGAAGAAATGTTCTTGGCTGTGATATGATAATAAAAGACTCACATAGTAACAAAGGCGTGGGCTTTGAAAGTGGGCTGACCTGGGTTCGAGTCCCTCCTCCCCCTCATATTACCTGGGCCTCTTTAAGTAAGTGACCATTCTGTCTGGGGTGAATTTCCTCACCTGTAAAAATACAGAGAATAATGCCTGTTTCACTGGGAAGTTTATATGAGGGAACACAGGCGAGAGCTACTGATCGGGTGTGTGGGCTCTGGGACCCAGCTTGTCTGGGGAAAGATAGGGATTCTGTATTTGTGTCCAGAGCATTGCAAGCTGTCTGTGGGGTCACACATAGCTCATGTTTCAACAGCGCAGGAAACTCGTGCTGCGTTCTTGTTTTTAGGTTCCGTGGCTTTTTTTTTTATTATTATAAAATTAACTGTACTTCCTGAAGAAAGCTTGAAAACTAAAGATGGATGTTAAGAAGGAAAAGAAATCAGCCACAATCCCAATAAAATGTTGGGGTTTTTTTCTCTATGTATAGAAATATAATTTTTCTTTGGTCAATTTCTATTTCTTGACAAGAGTTTTATTCATTGGGTTGTTCAAATCTATTAGCATATGCTTTTACATACTATTTTCTCATACTTTCTTAGAATATTATTTTTGTGAGTGTCAGAGACATGCATGTGCATTGCTAAATATTTATAAAAGGAAGGCACAAGAAGAAATGAAAATATAACCTATGACCTCAATGCACAGAAATAGTCACTTTTCCTCTGTAAGAGCTGTGCTTTTCTTCTGGGGGCTACAGTGCTAAGTCCAAAGATACTAGTTTCCCGACTAGACTGACTCCTTTGGCCAGTTTACATGTTAATGGGTGAACTCACACACTGACATTTTATGAAATGGCGAGTTTCGTAAATGGAGAAATTGAAAACTCTTGTTTTCTCTTTTCTCATTTCTCAGGATTACAGCTGTTATCCCAAAATGTGCGTTCTGTGTAACTTGTAACTGCAAGAAATACAAATTCCTCGAGAGAAGAAAAGAGCAGAGGGAAAAAGAACAAAACCTTTGCTGTTTGGGGACACATTATTCCACATACCATCTCATGATATTATCCAACACTATGGATTTCTGCTCTGTGTTATTTTCTGTACTCAGTGAAACTCACACTGTGTCTCATCGCATCCTCTTTTGGCCTTGCCCACGGCATGCAGAAGTTCCCAGGCCAGGGATCGAACCACAGCAGCAACTGGAGCCACTGCAGTGACAACACCAGATCCTTAACCCACTGCACCACAAGGGAACTCCTCTCAATGCATCCTTATCTCACTTTAAAGCGGTTCCCAGTTATCACAGATACAGAAAAACTGAGGACTAACGAGGCTCAGAAGCTTGCGCAGGTTACAGGGATCTTTGGTTAAATACTCCAGCCAGACGTTGTGAGCCAGGCACAGATCGAGGTGCTCCAAACGCCAAAGCATACAGTCTGCCTCCAACGACCTCAGTCTCCAGGCGGAGACAGCCAGTGATCAGCAGACAAAAAAGAATTATAAGCAAACACAAATAAGAAAATTGCAACTGTGTCTCAAGCTGAGAAGGAAACAAACCAGAGGAAGTGATGGAAAGTAATAGAGAGTAGGAGGAGTTGGCCAGCTGCTTTCTGTGGGTAATCAGGGAAGGCCTCTCTGAGGAGGTGACTTCTATGCTGGACATGAAAGATGAGAAGCAGCCAGTGAACCAAGGGCCACATGGGACCAGCAGAGCCTGGATCTGTTCCAGGTGGTTCAGGAGGCCTCAGATTACCTCCTGTCTAGTTGCTCTGACACCCCTTTGAGGTTGGCATCGTCCTCCATTGCACAATATGCATGCTGGGGCTCAGAGAGGTTGAGTGACTTGATCAGACCACACAGCCAAAAGTAGTGAAGCAGGATTTTAATCCAGGACCACCTGCCCCAAACCTCTGCTCTTAGCATCCTTCTCATTAGATCTGATTCAAGGATTGATTTATCAGCTACCAGTGCTGGCCATTCAGTTTCACTGGGTCAAGTAGTTAAGCAGTTATTTGTGCATCTAACATTTTTATTCCTACTCAGCCACATCCCAAAGAGAGTTTAAGCCCCCAGATTCCCTGTTCCTGCTGGAGTTTCCTTCAGATAGACTGGATTGGTGGTACAGAAATCCATGAGGATGTCTTCCCAGTGTGCAAGTTCAGACTTTTTAAGAGATTCTGACAGGCAAGGGAGTCCAACAAGATGCTCAGGAAGCATCTCACTCTCTGTTGGGAGCTGTGGGCCACCTTACAGCCGGAGTTTCACAGCACGTGCTCCTCCAGGACGCTGTGGTTCAGTCTTCAAAAGGACCTATACATACTCAAGCCTCCCTTTTCCAGGCCCGCAAACTCAGCAAACAAACAAAAATTCTCCCACCTCCTCTGGTGATGCAGCAAATGCCCCAGGAGGGGCAAGCGGCGTCCGTGTGCTCTGCTCCTCTGCCCTGCCCGTCTCTGTTGCCATCATTTTGAACGTGGGTGTCATCACGAGAGCGTCCCTCCGCCCCTCCCAGCCCCGACTTGAGCTGCAAGGAGTGAAAGCAGTCCAGAGTGGCAGGGACTCTCTTTCAAACCTTGTGGCTCCTTTCCAAACCTGGTGGTTGATGAAATCCACTGCAACGACCTCGATGAAGTGCAGGAAAATGGGTCACTCCCTGAATTACCAAGTCCACCCAAAATAGATATGTTACATCATCGCCACACAGGACCTGACTTACTCAATCAGGTGTGCAATTTGGGGGCTTTTCTAAGTAATTTGCCAGCTGAAAAAAGAGGCTGCCATTCAGGGAGCACTTATTAGCCAAGAATAACAGCCATCACCCATCACGTGTTCAGCCCTCAGCCCCTTACTCTGTTAACTCCGGAATTCTCACAAAAGCTCTGCAGAGATGGGGGTGGGGGTATTATCGTCATCCTTACGGAGAGGAAACCAAGGCACAGAGCCCCTGCCCCGCTTGTCTGAGGTCCCCAGCTAGAAAGGAGTAGGAACTGGATCCAAGCCCCAAATGGCTGCCCGAGCTGGGTTTTGTCCAATTTGATGGCTGGGCAAAGTCAGAGGAGAAGGTTTCAGCCTGTTCCTTGTGCAAAACTCAGAACCTCATATCCAGCTGTCACTACAGACAGATGAGGAAAGATGGACATGGTAGCATGGACAATAGCAGGTGGTTTTTAGGTCCCTGTTTCACTTTTATGCATATAAACACTGTACACTGAAAAAAAAAGGGGGAGGGGGGCTGGACACAGGTAACAGAGAGTCGGGGATGTTAAAAGTCTGTATGTATGGAGCTCGGGCTAGTGGCTAGCAGCTGCCCCTGACACGTCCATCCCCACCTCTGACTGCCACGTCCTTTGTAGGGGGACAGGTCTTAGTTCCCCAGACCCTCAGGGGACTTTGAGCCACATCCACCAGGCGACCCTCCGGGAGACGGTGCTGTGCCCCTGGGCATGGCCAGGGCCTCTCCCCCCACCTCCCCCCATCTCCCCAGTTCCCAAACCCCCAGCTCCCAAAGGAAACGCCTCCCCAGACAGCCATCATTTTCTCAGGAGGTCATGTGTAAACATGGAGCTCTGGGTAACAGACCCAAAGTTTCTTACCTCTACAGAGGTGGTTCCAAGAGCTTGCATTTTCAAGATAGAAACTGGTTATCCTTGTAGGGACACAGCATTTTGTCGCCTGTTCTGAGGGAGACTGAGAGGGAGAGAAAAGCAGAGAGACACACAGGCTCCCTTCTCACGCTGCAGCCTTGGCCCAGGCCATGGAGGTTGGAGAAGCCTGAGCTTGGCCTCACCCCTGCCCAGTGCCATCAGCAGTGGGAGCGAACAGGCCACACGATCCTCACGCACACCTAGGCACGTGTGGACATCAGCTCAGAGTCCAGGGGAAGACCCATAGACTCCTGGGTGCACCTGTTCCAAAGGGACCTTGGAGGCGGTCCATCTCAGAACTGCTGGATGGAAATGGAACATGGGCCACATGTCGTTTCACATTTCCTAATAGCCATAGCGAAAAATTAAATAAGTAAAAAGGGACAGGTGAAATTAATTTTAATATCTTATTTAACCTAGTGTATCAAAAATATTATCACCTCAGCATGCAATCAATATAAAAATGATTGACGTATTTTATGTCCTTTTTAATATACTAAGTTTTTGCGTATTGTACACCCATAGTACACCTGAATTTGGACCCAGCCACATTTCAAAGGCTCAAGTGGCACTTGTGGCCAGTGGCCTCCATTTAGGACAACATGGAGCACACATTGCTCCATCCGGATGGTCGTGGACCTTCTCAAGCGCCCAAGGAACCAGCTGGCTTCCTGCTAGCCAGCTGTGGTCATGGCAGCATCAGTCTCACCTGGAGCTCAGGAGAAATGCAGAACTTCAGGCCCCATCCAGAAACTATATAAATCAGAATTCAAACGTTAACACGCTCTCCAGGTAATTCTTCTGCACAAGGAATTCTGAGAAGCCAGTTGCCTGCTCTTAAATACTTCCAGTGGCAGGGGACACCCTAGCCCATCCCAAGAAAGCCCACGCCTCCCTTTACTTACTGGTTCCTAATTATTAGAAAAGCCTTTATCCTTTATCAAGTACCTATTGTTGATGAGCCAGGCACTGTGCTGTGTACCACATGAATTATCTCCTTAAAGCCCAGTGCTGGCCTGTGAGATGGAGGCTAATTTGGGCTCCCTTTTTATAGATGAAAGAACAGAGGTCCCACAAGCCCAGATAACTTACTGCAGATCACACAACTTGCCCATCTAAGGACTGATTTTCTCAGCCACTCACTGTACATGGCCTCCCCGTGCCTTCTGCCTGCTGGTTGCACCTGCACCTTACCCGCAGGCAATTTGGAACCCAGGAGACTTTTCCATCTTCAGCATAAAGGAAGGAGTTGTTGGTACTCAAGAGAGATAGTCTTCAGGACCATGGATTTATATCTGTGCAGGCTTCATTTATTACTGACTTCATTTCTTTTCGTTCAATATTTCATTTATTGCTTGAATAAACTCTGTTGGTACCTACCTAACTAGCATTTCCTTTCCTTATCAAAGTTTAGAATGCATATAGAAATGAAATGGGCAACTAAGCAAATAGGTAGAAATTACTAAAAGTCAAATGATGTCATTAGACAGCTCAAAGTTTCCTGGTTTCCAATTAAATAAGGTACATGGTTAGAGCAATTATGTCAAGTACACATTATTATGCGAGGGACCCCAATTATACAAGTTCACCGACGGGTACTGCACGGAGGAAGGTACTGACCTTGCCACAAAATGTCATGAGGTAGCAAGGATGATGGGAATACGATCAGATGGCGAGAAAACGTGAGGAACCGTGAACAAGTTGTGAAGGAGTTTTACTCCCTCATTGGGGGTCAGTAAAGCCTCAAAAACCTGAAGGACATTATTTTCCATCTGTCCTTCCACTGCAGTTGATGACGACACCACAGAGGGTTGGACACCGACATGGAATTTAGGCAACGGTTTTCGAAATAAACTGCACTCTCCATTCAAAGGAGAAGTCATTTGTCTTGAATAATAATGGAAATCATTGGAAGAGAAGCACTGCAATTTGGGGTAGGGCATTTTACACTTTCGAAATGACTACTGTATTCTTCAACATTCTGGGAAATCGAGAATCGCTGTGTGTTGGAGAAAGAGTCGGACGTAGAAGGAGAAGGAGGGATGTGAAGAAAAGGAGGAAGGATGAATTAGAATCAACGGAAATCAAGTCGGACCAACCAGAGGCCCTATCCATCAAATCCACATAAATGAAATACCTTTCTGCCTATGTTTCCACATCACAGGAAGTGCCTGATGGTTTTCTCCATCTTTAGAAAGTATATTTGGGGTGGTCAAACAAGACAACCACTCAAGGGAACATGTAACATTCACCTGGGGGGTTCTGAAGGACCCCAAGAAATAGACAGTCGCCCCCCCAAGCAGCTGATAGGAACCAGATCTTTTTCACTCTCAGTTGGTTAAGAAATGTCAAACATTTCAAAAGAGTGTTCTGCCTATGTTCTCCTCTAGGAGATAAGCAGTGAGGTCCTACTGCACAGCATAGGGAACTATATCCAGTCTCTTGGGAGAGAACATGATGGAAGATAATATGAGAAAAAGAATATATATATACACATAGATACACACAGACACACGACTGGGTCCTTTTGCTGTACAGCAGACATTGGCACTACATTGTAAATCAACTCTAATTTAAAAATTTTTCATTTTTTAAAAAATTTTAAAAGGCTAAGAAGAAAAACATTAAAAAAAGAGAAATGTCAAACATATCAAGACACCCCAAACAGAGAAAACAAACTGTAGTTTCAAACACGAGACCTGATTTCAAGTCCTAAAAGTAGACATTCTGAATCGCAGCCCATGATTTATGAACCAGCTCTTTTGACGCTGGCATTTCTCAGTGACTGCAGGCACCGGTTGATTTAAAGATGGTTAATGATTGTCCAGCGTCGTCTGGGGACTCCAGTGAGGTGGGACATACACCCCAGATAACCCCACTGGTGCTTTTAGAAGCAGCCCCACGCTCCACGGCCACCCACCTTCTTCCATCAAACACTCTGCGTCCATGGGAGCTGTCCTCCTGCAGAACACAGGTCACGGTCCCCAGAACAAGTTCCACTCAGCAGGAAACCACGCCTGGTTAACGTGCAACAGATTTCCTGGGACAGAATCAACCTTTGTCATTGTCCTCAGGGCTGAGGAGAACACTTGGCCCCCAGTGGGCCTCCACTATAAATCTGTCAGCTGCCCTCAGTCTGTGTGTGGAAGCTCTTCATTGACTGCAGTACGAACCACAGCAGCTAATATTTATTGGAGGTTTATTTCACCCCGAACCTCAAGCTAAACATCCTATTGACCACGTCACCCCATGGAACACCCCACTGGCATGATGGGGTTGTGACCATTCCCATCTTACACACAAGGAAACCAAGATGCCAGATGATTCAGCAACAAGTCCCATGCCTCCTGCCAGTAGGTGGCAAGACCAGGATTTGAACTGAGATCAGCCGGCCTCCTTGTTTGGAATGACCCGACTCTTATGCCTCATTCTTATTTTCACCTGAGCATACAAAAATTTCCCGTAACCCAAAATGCTCCTGCTTGGTAGAAGGAAAAGGAAGGTCCTTCTGTAGCAGGATGGCTGCTTTTTTTTTCTTTTTTCTTTTTTTCTTTTTAAGGCTGCACCTGTAGCATATGAAAGTTCCCAGGCTAGGGGTCGATCGGAGCTGCAGCTGTCGGCCCACACCACGGCCATGGCAATGCAGGATCCGACCTCATCTGCAACCTACACCGCAGCTCACAGCAACACCAGATCCTTAACCCACTGATTGAAATGCCAGGTTTCGAACCTGCATCCTCATGGATACTAGTCAAGTTTGTTTACGGCTGAGCCACACAGGAACTCTAAGGACAGCCACTTTTGACATGCCTCTCGGACAGCTTTGTTGGAAGGTCCACACATCCACTCTTTGTGAAGATGAAAGTCCATGGGGGGCACTTGGATAGACAGAGTCTGTGATTCCTACTCTCTAGGAGTCACAGGCTGGTCTGGAGTGGGGAGAATAAGAGACTTACAATGTCATTGCAACATGGCATTGGAACAGACTTATGCTGAACATCACTAAGCTGGCACCACCAAGTTGGCACTGAGCTGGGTAGGGACACCACAGACCCTACCCTCCAGCAACTTAAAACCTGTCTGCCCCCAAACATCCTAGGTGCTGGGAGGTCCACACTTTAGCCCAATTGCGGGGTCAAAACCAAGTGTGGTAGAGGCGTGCGGAGGGGTGAGATCATTGTGAGTTGAGGTCATTGCCACTCTCCAGGAGATGAAAGCAAAAACAGCCCTGACAGATGCCCTCGGCATCCCTGTCATTTCTAAGTATTTCCCTGGAGATGGTTATTTAGGAAAGCTGGAATGATATTGCCTGCCATGGCCACATCTGTACAGCAGCCCTGGACTAAGGACTCCCCAGAGCGGCCTTTCAGCCTCCATGGTTCCATGTTGGTGATAAAACTTCAGAAGAAGATCACATAAGGCTGGACCCCGGCAATTAAGGTTCACCAAGGTTGAAAAAGCTTCTTGAACTTGGCTCTGATCTTGAATAACATGTACGAGCTGCTTTAACACTCCAAAGGGTAACTTCTAGTGGAAATAGCCTGGAGCTCTTTCTCCAGGAGAACCACAAGGGCACACCCTCTTCTCAGAGCCCTGACCAAGGCTCTGGGGAGTCCTCCCAGCCTTCAGTGGACCAATTTTCCAAAGTGCTCTGTAATTAACGCCTCCCAGAAGGGATTCTCTTCTTGCCACTGAGAAGAGAAAAATAAAAGCATTCCTGCAACTGTTTTATACCTTGGGCAGAACAGATTCACTTTTGGCCATCTCTAATAAAGTACCCATGATGTGCACAAGAGAGGCCAATATTTTACAGGACAGCCCGTCAAAGACCCTTCAAGCACACTCACCACTTTTAAAATACGGAAGTAGAACTGACATAGAAATTGCAGGAGACATTATTGCTACTAACAGAACTGTTTGGGAGTTCCCATCGTGGCTCAGTGGTTAATGCATCCAGCCAGGAACCATGAGGTTGCAGGTTCGATCCCTGGCCTTGCTCAGTGGGTTAAGGATCCAGCATTGCCCTGAGCTGTGGTGTAGGTTGCAGATGTGGCTCAGATCCCACATGGCTGTGGCTGTGGCATAGGCTGGCAGCTACAGCTCCAATTCGACCCCTAGCCTGGGAACCTCCATAAGCCCTAAAAAAGCCAAAAAGAAAAAAAAAAAAAAAAAACTGTTTGAATTTTTCCTATGGATTTTTTTTTTTTTTTTTTTTTTTTTTTTTGCCATACCATGGCATGAGGAAGTTCCCAGACCAGGGTTCAAACCCACGCCA
Organism: Sus scrofa; assembly: GCF_054392235.1. Taxonomy (NCBI): domain Eukaryota; kingdom Metazoa; phylum Chordata; class Mammalia; order Artiodactyla; family Suidae; genus Sus; species Sus scrofa. The sequence goes on along the minus strand of NC_139396.1, from coordinate 150,510,834 downwards.
CAGTAATAACAACACCCCATTCTAGGCCACCAGGGAACTCCTCCGTGGAATTTCTGCAAGAGAATAGCTAGTTTACTTTTTGTGATACCTCGCATGGAGCCCCTTAAGTATAAATTGTTTCTATACAAGGCATGGAGTTATCTATTCACTTACCAAATATTTATTGAGATCGTACTAAATGCAAGACACTAAGCCAGATGCTAGAGAAAACTGACAAAGTCTCTCCTTTCATATAGCATGCATTTTTGTGGCGGAAACAGACACAAATGAGATTTACCGTTCATTAAATCTATTAGAATTTGTGATAGATGCTGTGCAAAAAATAGAAACAAGAAGCGACTAATTTTAAAGGAGAGGTATATTATGGGCTTGGGCTCAAGGAGGACCTCACCACGGAGGGAACCTTCGTAGGAGAAAGGAGCCAGCCTTGCAAAGGGCAGAAGGAGATCTTTCAGGCTTGGGCAAATGTCCTGGGGCAGGACGGAGGAGGGCTGAATTGAATAAGGTTGAATAACCTCCTTGAACCTGAGAGAGAAGCCATGGGGAGTGTGCGGAGTGAGAGGGGAGGGACTGGAGGACTGGGCAGGGGCCAAGCCAGGTGCTCCATGCTCTGAAGGTGGCCTGTCTTCTCCAGGCTTCTGCCAGGCTTCATTCAGCAACTTGACACAACAGACCAGTGCCTGACTCCTCCCCCCTCCCCTACTTGGCGCTCCAGGAGCACTACCCTGGGACTTAAAAGGAAAAAAACCAACACACTCTGGTCACCCTCTGCTTTGTTCCAGGGGGTTCCACAGCGGCGAGGAAGAAGCAGGCTCTCTAAAGAGTGTGGGTGATGGTCCCTCAGGCACATGTTCTCCCACCCCATCGAGCCAGCCCAGGGTGGCTGCACTCAGAATGCTGCCACGGTCGTTGATAATAATTGTTGCATTAATTGGTGCTGTCCGGACCAGACAGAACGTAAAAGATCCCACTGTGTCCAATAATTAATGTTTTTCCCTCACTGCAACGCCATTAATAAGGGGCTCTTCCAAGAAACGAGTAATTGGCTGGTGGGGTGTCATTAGGGTATTTATAGATAAGCTTTGGTCTGGAGACAGAGAGGAAAGCTGATTATGTTTATTTAGACTCTATTATCTATCGCTAATGTGTTATCCTGCGTTCCGATCGTCCCCATTCTCTGGGTCCTAATAATACTGGGCACACTCGCCATGTGATTTCAATGACCTGCAACTCGGCTTTCTCTCTGTGGCAGGGGGAGAGGGGGATGCGGGGGCGGGGAGCTGTTCGCAGGTTCTGCTTGCTCCCCCTCATCCGCTGTGAACCTTCCCTTTGCGCGGAGAAATTGAGAGCCAGGCTCTCGGAAGTACCAGAAAGACAGTTTCTTCTAATTAAACCTCAGAGGAGTGGAAGTTTCCTGGGTTTGTGATTATCTGAAGGGTTTTTGAAAATGTAAATCTGGCTTGGGGAAACATCGCTTTGAAATAGAGGGCGAGGAAGAGGCAGCTTGGGCTTGAGATGCTCCCTCAGTGGTAACAAGCGATGAAGTCTTAGCGACAGAGCAGACCCCGCATCTCACTGGAGGAGGGGACACGCTTACAAGTGCTCCCTGGACCCTGGGAAGTGGCCACGGGAGGCATGGGAGGCTGATTTTTCGCCTGGAAGCCTTTGATCCATTTGTTCTTTGCTAGAATTTTCAAAAGAGGTTTCTTAGGTGTCTTTAAAAAGTATAGATATGCACCGCGATGCGGATGGATTTAATGCCACTGGATTATGCAGTTAAAAATTATTAAAACAGAGTTCCCATCGTGGCTTAGCAGGTTAAGAACCTGAGGTAGTCTCCAGGAGGATGAGGGTTCAATCCCCGCCCTGGCCTTGCTCAGTGCGTTAAAGATCCGGCATCGCCACAAGCTGTGGTATAGGTTGCAGATGCAGCTCGGATCCCACATGGCTATGGTGTAGGCCTCAGCTGTAGCTCTGATTCAACACCTACCCCAGGAACAACTCCACATGCTGCAGGTACAGCCATAAAAAGCAAAAAAAAAATTAGGCGTTCTCATCGTGGCACAGTGGTTAACGAATCCGACTAGGAACCATGAGGTTGCGGGTTTGATCCCTGGCCTTGCTCAGTGGGTTAAGGATCTGGCGTTGCCATGAGCTGTGGTGCAGTTCGCAGACACGGCTCAGATCCCGCATTGCTATGGCTCTGGCATAGGCCAGTGGCTACAGCTCCGATTAGACCCCTAGCCTGGGAACCTCCATATGCCGTGGACACAGCCCTAGAAAAGGCAAAAAGACAAAAAAAAAGCAAAAAAATTATTAAAACAAATTTTATGTTATATGTATTTTATCACAATAAAAAATCACTAAGAAAATAAATAGAATAATATAATTTTAAGCATAGTTTAAAAGCATAAGGAAGAACTAGGGTTTTAACTTTGTAATGTATCTAATATTAATTTTAGAAACCAAATAGACTTTTTTTTTTACTTTTTCAACTTTTATTAATATACAGTTGATTTGATTGATGTCAAGTTTGTGCTAATTTCTGCTGTACAACAAAGTGATTTCATTACCCACGTACACACATCCATTCTCTTTCAGCTTCCTCTCCCACACAGATCACCACAGAACACTGTGTAGAGTTCTCTGCGAGATCCAGGAGGAAGCCACGACAACTTCTAAATGGTGTCTTCTGAGATAAAACTACCTCGAGTTAATTTTTCAAAGCCCTAAAATTACTGATAATAATTCAAGACAATTAATTCATCAATTGAGTGAGCTGGACTCAGTGGGACTCTCGATAGAACTCAGTCTTACTCATTTCGACCACTTGCAGTTTCACTGCTGCTGTGGACAATTCTTGACCCACTCCGGGCTGAAATCTCACACAAGTTCCACAGCTTTTCCTGTGACGCTCATAAATAAAGTACCCAGGCCCATCCAATAATTTTTAAAAGGTGCAGCTAGATGTGCATGTGCTTTTACCCTCTGTATACATAATACCTGTCACCCCTGTTCACATTTCTTAACTGCACTGGGTGGTGGGAAAATGTGGGTTTAGGAGTCTGGACACCTGGGTTCAAGTTCAGGGTCTGCGCATGTCACATGGTCTGTAAGGGATGGGAAGACACGAGACCTCGTGAGATGCAGCCAGGCTCAGGCACACTTGGCTGGGTTTCTTTCGGGAAGAAGTGAGATGACGCCTGTGGAGGTGCCCAGTGAGCACTTGCAGAGAAGGGGCCCCTGGAATATCTGTCTCTCCCCATCTGCCCCACGTGTGAGAGTATCTGACACTCACAGGTGTCTACATGCCCCCCAAACCCGCCCTGCCAACCTGTAAAGGTCACACCCAGGATACCCAACCCGCCTCTAGCGTTGAAATCAGCTCCCAAAAGCTGCCCTGTGCACGAATGTGTGATGTAACTTTGCAAATTAAATGTGCAATGCTTTTAGGAAAACGCTGCCCTTTCCTTGCCTGCTCCCTACCACTGGGACCAGGTAATTTGTGGGCACATCTGCTGCAGGTGTCGGGGAAGACGCTTGGAGATATTCTTAGCTCCTGGCCTGGGGTCTGAAGGCGGAGGAGCTGGCTCCGGCGACAAGTGATGCCTGCAGCATAGGGCAGGTAACAGGAGTGGGGCAGGAAGGGCTGCGAGCCAGGCTGGACCTGGGCAGGGTGAGCAGGTGGATCAGCAGGCAGGGAAGCCACAGAGCACTGCTATCGGGGGCAGGAAAGGGAGGCAGGTACCCCAACCCCTCTCCCCCCAAACCCCTATTTATTAGATATCACTTACCAGATATTTCCTGCTCCAAGCAAGCAGCTTAACCCCTCTCGGCCTCAGTGATCTCATTTGTATGGGAGGCGTACAGACTTGCTTAGCTCATGGGCTGAGGTTGTTCTGGCTGGTAGCACTTTAATTTACAGGGTGCCTGCCAGGCAGCCAGCATTGTGCCAGGTGCTGGAAGGAGAGGGACGGAAGATCAAAGAGAAAAGGAGGCAGCATAATTGTCACCCTTGCCTGAGAGAACCCATCACTTCTTCGGCAAATCCTGCCATGGCGCCTCATTTTTCTGAGCTTAAAATCCAAATTCTGTCTCAAGATCCACAGAAAACTTTGTGATCCAGCCCTGGTACTTCTCTCAGCCTATATTTTGCGATGGTTCCTTTGCTAGCCTGAAACAGAATCCAGGGGTAATGTAATTTATCTACCCAAGATGTTTTAATCACTATAATAACATATTAACTTGAATGTGGAGGGGGAAAAGTAATTTGTATCAAAACAAGATGCACTTCAGTAGCTAAGTTCTGTGACAAGACTTTACTCATCAGCCCGAGAATTTGTGTTCGTGTGAAAAATCATAGTGAATGCCACCACGAGAAACACAGACTGACGACAGGGGTGTTGTTTTGGAGACTCGAATACCAAGAATGATGTTGCCAGGGGTGACATGATTTTCCCAACATGGCAAACCCTGCTTGGTAACATTCCCAACAAAACACAGAGCGATCACCCCTTAATTTATGCAGTAGTTCCATTCCTAGAAAAATTCAGGGTATCATTAACACCGTGCTGACATTACTTTCTGTGTATATGAATTAGAGAGTTATGTCCAGGCTTAGATCAGTAGAAGTTGGCTTTTTACCTACTGATTATCTCCTGGGACATCCCCAAATCTGCAGGACCCAGGCCAGTCCACCTTTGTGTAGGACTCTTAGAGGTACCGACTGAAATCTTGCACCCTTGGTGCCTACTCATTGCATATCTGGCATCTCCCCCCGACAAATACCCCAAGTGACCTCTAGAGGACATATCACCCTCCTGGGACCCACAGATCTAACCTCTCTGTCTATCTCCCAACATTGGTCTTATCCTACCTGCTTCCTGTTGACAGTGTTCTCAGCCACACAGCTTTTTTTTTTAAGGGCTTTGGACATGCTGTTCCCTCTGCCAGGAATGCTCTTCCCCAGCTGTTCACATGGCAACCTTCCCATCCCTCATGTCTCTGCTCACCTAACATTTGCACTAGAGTGGCCTTCCCTAGCTGCCCTGTCTACAGAGCACACATCCCCAGCCCAGCTGGCCTCAATTTCATCACCTGTTCTTGGCCCTCGGGGCACACATCCTGCTGTAAGGATCTTTTTCTAGGCTGTCTTCCCCACCCAGTTCAGCCCACTTTTCTGAAAGGGTCAGAAAGCAAACATTTCAGGCTTCGCCAGCCCTACGCTGTCACGACAACTCAAGCCTGCCCCTGTTCCTCCAAAGTGGTCACACACAATATGCAAATAAGTGGGCATGGCTGGGCACCAGTAAAACTTTATTTACAAAACTGGCAGAGGCTGGATTCAGCCCATAGGCAGCAGTTGGCCAATCCCTGAACTAGATGCTCAGCTCCTCATCTGTCTGGTTTACTCTTAAATTCTTCTGGTCTCGTACAGTGTGACATGGATGCTAAGAACTGAAGGAATATACATTGAAGAAATGAGTTTGTCTGGCTGGAATGAGGAACAACTGAAAACACAAGGAACACTTACTAGTCTTAGCATTTATGGAATCAGTTCCACGCTGGTCACACAGCCTGGCACTCTCCGAGTCCTGAGAAGGGTGGGCAGGAGAATTCAGGGAGGGCTTCCTGGAGGAAGTGGCCCTGAGCAGTAGCTGAAAGAAAGATGGGATTTGGACCACGGTAGTCATGACGAATACTTGATCAGTCATGAATTCATCCCCTCACTCAGGACACTTGTTGAGTGTGGTCTCAGATTCTGGCAATGCACAGATGAACACACAATGCTCCCCAGGGCAAGAGAAGACTTCGATCCTGTTGTTAGGACAATCTGGGGATTCCAGGGCCTCTGTGGACCAGTCGCACTTCTGGGTGCCCCATGCACAGGCGAGACCAGGGTCACACCCATCCAAGTATGGCTCAGTAGTACCCCAAATAGACATTTATCCCACTGACCTTCCGCATCATCCAAGCCCACTGTGCTGTGCTTGGGAAATCAGTGCACCTGTCCTTAGCATTGCCCCAAACCCTCACCTCCCACCCAATGCAGTCACGGGGTCCCAGTCCTCTGCCCTCCCTCACCTCAATCACAGTCTGTCCCTGGAACCCCCATCATGATTAAGCAGCAGCATAATCATATGCTCATCCCAGGAAGGGATGCCCTAAGGGTGGTTCTGCAGACAGAGGCCAGGGGGGATTCTGAGCCACGGTGCCCCTGTGCCATCAGAGCACCAGGACACATCCCTTCCCAGGCAGTGTGTGTGTGTGTGTTGCTTTGTTTTGTTTTTTAAGGGCTGAACTTGCAGCACATGGAAGGCTAGGGGTCAAATCAGAGCCGCAGCTGCCAGCCTACATCACAGCCACAGCAACACCAGGACTGAGCCATGTCTGCGATCTACACCACAGCTCACGGCAAGGCTGGATACTTAACCCACTGAGCGAGGCCGGGGATCAAACCCACATCCTCATGGATACTAGTCAGGTATGTTACTGCTGAGCCACAAGAGGGGGACCTCCCTCAGACAGTTTTAAGTAACAGGGGAGGGACATTTCAGCAGCATGATGGGTACCTTGAGACCATGAGTTGACAATTCTTTGACCTTTTAAGAAATTATCTGAAATTCTTTTTAAAAAAGAGTCAAAGCTATCCCCACTCTTCCCTCTTGGTTGTCTTCCCTCCAAAGTTCAAGGCTTTGTACCTCCTGCAAACATCAGCTGCTCTTCTTTCCCTCTTAGCTTGGGCTTCTCAGAAATTCAGAGCCAAATACATAGTAGCCCAAATCATCCATGGTGGGCATGTTGAATAGTAAGTCCTCATTTGAATGGATTTTGCTGCCTTCTTTTCCCTCCCCTTGGATTTCTGGTCAGTTTTTGAAGGTGTAATGGATGCATTTCTATAGGCCAACTCACATCCTTCTAGAGATAAAGGTGACTTTTGTGTAAAAATAATCATAATTTCTGAATGTTTCCTCCGTCTCTCTAGCCCCTCCAACTCTGAGCCCATTTTATTAATGTTGGACTTAATTATTTTGAAGTTTAATTTAAACAAGGCAACTTTTGGTTAATATTTCAAAAATAACATATTTTCTACCTGCTAACAGGGGTAAAAATAGACAAATGAATTTCTCAACACAATTTTGACATCGTGTCACTACAACAAACAAGGACACACTTTCTGCAGGAACTCTACACCACAGCCACCTTCTTAATCTCCACCCTGTGCCCTGGGGGTGACCTCGAGTTAATGTGCCACACAGGGCAACCCATGGCACTCCTGCAGGGAACATTGGGAGAGTTAGGGACCACAGCCCAGAAGTTACTAAGGGTCACCCCCAAATCCCCAGAGGGCTGCTCCAAGTGAAGTGACTAAGAGCCAAGCTTTGGGACAAAAGGACCCTTCATTCATTCCTTGGTTTCTTGGCCCATTCAATAAAGCAAGTACATTTCGGGGTCAGGCTTGCTAAGCACTGGGAAATGGGAAAACACAGAAAGTTCATGCCCCCCGGCCCTCCCCTTGGAGAGTGGGGAGACCCCAATAAGCAAGGGAGCTACCAAGTGAACAAGGTCATTCCAATCTGTGCTAATGGAACAATAAGCAGAGGGGCAGGGGGAGGTGGACACATTAGGAAAGGCCTCTCCACAAATGAACCATCTACAAAGCAGAGACAGACTCACAGACACAGAGCAGACTCGTGGTTGCCTAGGGGGAGTGGGGGAGGGCCTGGGAGTTGGGGTTCAGAGATGCAAACTATTACATGTAGAATGGATAAGCAGTGGGGTCCTGCTGTATAGCACAGACAACCATATCCAATCTGCTGAGATAGACCATGATGGAAAATAATATAAAAAAAGAATGCGTGTCTGTGTGTATATATGTATATACATGACTGTGTCACTTTGCTGTACGACAGAAATTGGCACACATTGTAAATTTTAAGTGTACTTTGAAAGAAAGAGAAAGAAAAAGAAAGAAAGAAAAAGAAGGAAAGAAAAAGAAAGAAAGGCCTCTCAGAGTTGGAGACATCTGGCAGATTATGAGAAGGGCAGCAGAAGCGTGTCAAGGAAAATAACACTAAAAGTCCAAAGCAGGAAAAAAAACACATGGAGGTAGAAGGTACTAAAGTGTCGAGGCCAATGAGGCTTCAGAAAACTGTCCAGAGTCCCTGCAGATGTGCCAGTGGGGCCAAGACGATGTCATAAGAGAGGAGAAAAGAGGACAAACACTGATCTTGACGGTGGGAGAATCAAAACACAGAACAAAGAGCAGAGGTTAAAAAAAAAAAAATAGGGAAGAAGCTGGGATCCTCTTTTTCTAGAATAAACCAGTGGCTCTCCTGCAAGTGGGCATCACTGGACGGGAGAGCCAGGGGCGCTGTCAGTCTGCACACCTGCAGTTCTAAGGGTCTGCTTCCTTCCACGCCTACCTGAGGACCCCAGGCCTCCCTGCCACTACCAAGCCTGGTGGCTGTGACATCTTCAGTGGCGTTCAGGAGACCACGATGCTGTGCTGAGAATCACTGATGACCCTTTATCATCAAGCTCAAGCCCTTTCCTCTGCACCTGCCTTGAGCTTATGCTGTTCTGGGTCCCCCTTTGTAGAGGGATAAATCCATTGGATGAACGGCAAGGGTTTCCTGCCCCATCAGTGAGGGGGTGATGCTCTCGAACCCTTCAGAAAATATCCACCCGTGCCAGCAAACTCAGGGCCCTCATCTGGGGCCTGCTGGTGACATCTGAACACCAGCATCATGCAGTGAGACGCGGAGAAGGCACAAAACTCTACCTCGCCACCTTTTTAATGAGTAAAATCCTCTGGCTGCTGCCAGGGCCCTCAGAGACCAGCTATTAATGAGCGCTTAGAATAGACTGTGCCGGTTTTATACGTGTACGGTGGCCTGGGAGAGACACTTCAATTTCCATTTTACATCTGCTGCCATGTTCAAGTGTCTCCTTAAGGGCAGGAAAACACTTGGCAAATTCTGTCTTTAAAGAGACATGTTCAAAGAGAGCGTTCCTCCCCACAGCCACATTCTATATGTGAGCACTTTTCAATTTTCAAAGCATATATTTAGATTATGTATATGAAAACCTGAGCCGCGCTGGTAGGCAGCCGGGCTGCAGCTGCACACACAGCTCTTCCTGCCTCTGGGGGCTGCCAGGAGAGGGGCTTCCCTTGCTGGGTGCAGGGGATGGAAACCGCGGATGTTTTGTTCCTATTTACAGACCCTGGTCCTGGCTAGCAGGTGATGTGGGTCAGAATTTGATGAGCTGAGATGGGGGGTGGGGCTGGACCAGAGCATGAGCCAGGAGAAGCCCAGAAAAGGAGGCATGACTGGCCAAGCCACATGGGGTTCAGGTGATGGGGCTGGATTCCTGTGGCACCCTTGCACGGGGGTCTTTGCAAGATGAGAGGAGGGTCTTGAGGAGAAAGAAGGAAGAGGTGGAGATAAGAAAGGACTTTGGAAGGCTGCAGATGCTTCGAGGTCTCAGTGACAACCCTGTTATCACAAGAGGCCATTGTCTGCAATGGGGAGTGAGTGTGAAGGCTGGGAACACACCAGGTGGCCTCGTGGTGTGGCAGAAAGCACAACCTCTAGCTCTTGCACTGACCACGGGCTGCTACCACAAAAATACCACAGGTGATGGTGTAAACAGACACTTATTTCTCACAGTCCTGGAGCCTGGAAGTCCAAGATCAAGGTCCAGCATGGTCAATGCCCAGGGAGAGCTCTTTTCCTGGCTTGTGGATGGCCACCTTGTCACTCTGTCCTCACCTGGCAGAGAAAGGGAGAGCCCTGCAACCTTCTTCCCCTTATAAGGGCACCAATCCATCATGGGGGCTCCACTTTCATGACCACATCCAAACCTAATGACCTCCCAAAGTCCACCTCCAAATACCTTCAAACTGGGAATGAGGCAACAACCTATGCATTAGAGCGTATATGGGAACAAGGGACAGACATAAACATTCAGTGCTTAGCACCAGCTGTGTGATATTGAGCAAGTTGCTTGGCCTCTCTGAGCCTCTACTTTTCATCTGTAAAATGGGATCATAATCCTTCTCCCTGTTGTGAGGATAGCATGACTTGCCACACGTACAATGTGCCAGGGACACAGGTAGACCTGGCTCAGTGGTGTCTGTGTTTGTTTCTACAGCCCGATAATCACCTGAATCCTCCAGAACAGAAAAGCCATCCCCCAATCAACCTCAGAAGACCCACAGAATAAATGTGTCATGAACAGAAGAAACCCAGAGATATAAAACATATCCATACTTTGAAAGGGGACGGTGCGGGATGAAAGTCTCTGACAGTGTGAATTACTGTTGATTTCATCATCGTTGCCAGCCCCAGAAAGCACAGTGCTTCCAGCCCTAGGCCTCTGGCATCCCATGGCGTTTCCAATTATCTCCAAATATGTTACAAAACTCTGACCAAAGCTAACTTGAGTTTTCTCTAATTCAAAAAGTCACCATTCTCCATCATCAGCACTTTGGCAAGGCGGAGAGGTGCCACAGAACCAGGCCGTGGCGGGGTCAACCTGCTGCTTCTCCCATTATTCCTCACTCACGAGTCTCTATGTTCTCGGGGTAGCAATGTGTCTAGTGAAAGACTCTGCTTCCCAGCCTCTCTTACAGGTAGGTATGCCTACGTGACTAACATCTAGACATTGAAACAAGAGAAACTCATAGGGAAGGACTTCAGGGAAGGGTCTTTGAAAGAGAGGAAAAATGACAAGAGAAAAACCCCTTTGTTTTACCCTCTTCCTTCCTTCCTGCTAACTGGAATGTGGACACAATGGCTGGAGCTGCAGCAGGCATGTTGAAATGCTGAGGATGGAAGCCAAATGTTGGGAATGGCAGAACAAGAAGAAAAACACACAGCCTGGGTCTCAGATGATCATGAAGCCACCCCACCAGCCTACCCAGGATTCTTGTCCATTAGAGGGGAAACCTTTACACACTTAGCCATTGTTAATGGAGTTTTCTGTTGGGTTCAGCTGAACCTACTCCTAATATATGTATTTAGTTACTGGAGGCTGGTGATTGTGTGAAAGGGAAGCTCTGGGTCCCTGGCTACTAACCCATTGTTGGCAGGAAACACGAGTGGGGAGGGGGGCAGACAGAACATCATGGTACAGGATGAGCATCCAAGAGCACCTTCCCATGAGTGCCCACCCATCTTAACTAGCGCTAGACCCCAGGTAGAGTGATCCACCCTTCTCCGTTTTACCTTCTAGAGACCCCCAGCCTAAGCCAAAATCCTGTGCAGGGGGAGGGTACTGCCACAGGAAAAGGACATGAGTCAAAATGAAGCCTGGTTCCAATCCTACCTCTGACTCTTAACAGCTGTGTGACTTTGGACAAACCACTTAACCCTTGAGTTTTAGTCTTCTTCTCTGAAAAATGGGAATCACCAGTAACACCCACGGCAAAGGGCTCTGTGGACAATGTAAATAAAGTAGCTGGAATTTAGCCCCTGAGAATGATAGCTGTGATTATTACAGATTAGTTGTGAACCAATATTATTATTTTCAGAGAGCCGTCTTGGGGTAATGGCACATCCTCTCTTCGTAAAGGTGTGAGGTGGCAAGGCTTTGCGCAGTGGCATTGCTCTATTTTTTTCTCATGTTAAGGTGGAATTGGCTCTAGCACCATGAAGGTCAATCCTAACTGTCTGCGAACTGGAAAGAGGACAGGACTGGCAGGGAGAGACCCAGTTTCTGTCACTGCTTCACCATGAATTAGCTGTGTGACCTCAGGCTAGTCACCACCTCTTTCTGAGCCTCAAATCCCCAACCCATGAAATGAGGATGCTAGATTCCATGTCTGGGACCCCTTCCAGCATCCAAGTGCAGCAACCCACGTCAATACAGGGGAGCCTGAGAACCAGGATCAGAACAGTCAACGCACCTGCTGTCCTTCTACCTGCTGTCAATTTTGCCCCCAGTCTCCTCAGCCCCTCAGTCATTCACAGTGTTCTTTCCTATTATATTCCTGTTGTATCAAGGGCCTGATCTTGATTAAGTCTCATTTCTGCAGACACTGAAAGACTGGGGCAAAGAGAGTCTTGAGAGCATCGGTTGATCCACTTGATGTCAAAATTCAGATGTGCAAAGCCAATCAATTGGAAGCTTATTGGTTCATAAAAGAATCATCTGGAAGCACAAATAATCTTGCCCATCTGTGTCTTAATCACATGGGTCCCTCACGTAGTTGATGGGAAGCAAATTATGCTGAGCGATTGGCTACCAAGCTTGAGGCCCTAAGCACATGTTTAACATACAGGATTAATTCAGTCCTCTGTGTAAGAATCCCTCAGGTAGGCATCTCATCCGTACATTGCCAACAGGGTAGAGGGCCATTAAAGTTAGATATTTTGCTTAAGTTAAGGTCACACAGACAATAAATGGTTGAATCAGGATTGGAATCTAGATCTAATCTAGGTTGTCACCATAGCACCATAATCTGGAAGCCAGAAAGAGAAAAAGCACAAAATGGGGTGATGCCAGGCAACAGAAGAGACTATGTGACTCTGTGGCTATGTGACTTTGGGACAATGGCAGGATCTCTCCCTGCCTGTGTTTTCTCAGGTATTAAAAATGGGCATTGGATAGATCAGAGCCCCATTCTCCAGACTGGGACCTGGTGGGAGATGTCCAAGCTGCGAGGATGCCCCCACCCCTTTCCACACTCAATACGTCTCCGGGCTGCCAAGGACACAATGCCCTTGGGAACCTCTCGATGGACAGAAGGCTGGGGATCTTGACTTCACACATCTTCTCTTCCCTGCCCATCTCCAGGTGCCCACCACCTCATGGGTGTCTCCACTGGATCTGCAGATCCAGGCAGGTCTGCTTACAAACCCGAATGTGTAACATCTGGGCTGTGTGGGATAGCTGGCCTGTTTGACTCCTCTCTAAATGGCCACCCAACTCCCACTCTACAGACTCTCACCACCCAGTAGTTTCTTTAGGGGATGAGAGCCCCTCAACTGCACGGCTTACCTGCATCAGCCGTGCAGTGCCAAATGATGTAACCATTCCATGGAATCCTATGAGACTTTTGCAACAAATAGATGGTGTTGCTGCAAAAAATTTAACAGGTCAACAATTGACACTGGAACTCTTTCAGATTTGCCAATGAATCTGATGCCCACGTGTTGCCAAAAGCATTTATTGTCCCATAATTTGATTTACTTTTTTTTTTTTTTTCCATGCTGCTCCTGGTGCCTGCAAGTAGGGGCAAAATGGCTGATGTCTCCAGATGCCACAGAGGCTAATAAAGCTTGCTGTGCTCCCAGCATGCTCTCTGCTGTCAGAAACCGGCAATTAACTTAATAGGGTTCTTGAAATGGAGTCGATCCGGGAAATGCGGCATGTGTTGACACTCTCCCGCTGATCCAGGCAGCCTCCCACCATTGACTTGCAGGGTCTATTTGCTATTTGAATTATTTAGGAGCTTGTTATGTGAATTAAAAAGCAGCACTTTGCAGCATTAAGTCTAATATTTTATGATCTTCAATTGATTAGGTGGGCTTTCAGGATTACATGGAAAGGTTAAGATAAAACACACTTCAGACAGGCAGCTCTCGCCAGTCAGCTTTGCTTTTCAAAAACCTAGATGAAAACCCAAAAGAGATTGCTTCCTTTTTCTCTTCCAAGCGAGGCTTCTGGAACCTGCTTTCGAACCATCAAAGGGCTTTTCCACCCTGAGGATCCCGGGTGCCCTGGGTTCTCAGGACAGGCAGGAGGCTGGTCCCTCATTTCTCTACTTTTCTTTTGTCTCTTTCTTGGAACAAAGATACCAGTGATGACAGGATGCCCAGAGGGACTGCCTCCCAAGCCTGGGCCTGCAAGGGGAAAACACTGCCATGGGTTCCCAGCCACTCACTTGGACCTGGATGGGTACCACGGCAGCACCTGCCCTTGGCCAAGGGTGTGGGTAGCATACGCCCCATGCAACACCAAGTTTACCAAGTGCCAAGCTCCAGAGGACCTCCCCTGCCACGAGTGCCAATTTACACTTTCCTGCCCCGCCACCACCTATCCCCAGGCCAATGACAATAGCTTTCTACAGGGATTTTCCCATCAGTTGCATCCCCATCCACACTACATTCTGCAGCCAAACACTGTGGGTTTTCTAAAACCCAAGTGGCTCTGGGACCCCAGATCTGACATCTCTAAACCTCCACATCTTCACCTGGACCACAGGCTACTTAAAACTCACGTCACAGTATAATGGAGAAGGATTTAAAGAAGTAACAGGAGGCCTGGAACAGAACAGATACTTAATACATTAAGGTCATTATTATTTTTAACTCTTATAAACCTCATCCAAGCTCAAGATTTTTTTTTTTCCCAGAACACCATAAAGATAGTCCCTGATCCCTGAAATCAGCAATCCTGTGCAAAACTAACATCTGCCACACCCCAACCCTGCAGCCAGTTCTGAGAAAGGGGATGGATGCAGCATAGCCCTCCAGCCTCTAGAGGGCGCTCCACTTAATAGGGGAGGCAGCACTGAAGGAGTCCATCTCACCCGAGGCAGAAGGAGGGATGTGTGTTGAGGGGTTGGAGGATGGGGGAGAATTGAGCCAAGTCTCTGGGGATCCGCTGAGAGGAGCCTAATTCTGTGACCCATGACCCATCAGATCTGGAGGATGTGCCATTAGGAGGAGAGCAGACACTTTGACAACGGCAGCAGGAGGAAGAGTGTCTGGATGATGAACAGGGCCGTCTTAGGAGACCTCTGCCCTGAGAGGTGAGGCTGTCGCTAAAACCTCTTAGGGAAGAAGTTATCTTCAGGACCTCTCTGCTAGAGGGAGGCCCTGAAGCCAGGAAGTTGCTCTCGGGAATTATCTCACCACCACCACCAAAAACAACTGCTGGGTCTGGTTTTTTAAGGGAGTAAGGTCCTCACCTTGGGTCATATAGATGAGCTTGAGGGGGCTAGGGGCCAAGAAGACTCTAAAATATGTGCAAAATCTTATGTGAATGTATGCAGGTACATATGCGAGGTAGAGGTTCTATAAAATTCTGTGTTTGTCAAGATAGGCTAACTGCTAGCTGCAGTAACAAATAATCCCTAAATCTCAATGGTTTAATACATATGTCCCAGAGCAAGCAGGCCGATAAGGCATAGGCAGTGAAAGGTAGGATTCTGTTGGCAAGGGCTCCACCATTTTCAACACGTGGTTTCCAAGGTCACTCTGAGTCACATCCTGTTGGCAGGTGGAGGAGAAAATGAGCATGAAAGATCTTACAAGAAATTTTAAGGCCAGACCCGGAAGTAGAATACATTACTCCTGCCCATATTCCATTGGCTAGAACACAGTCACATGAGGCCCTTGGCTGCAAAGGAGGTTGGGAAATGTAGTCTTCCTGTGTACACAGGAGGGGAAGAAAACTGGTTTGGAGATCACATCTCATAGCCTTGCAAAGGAACTTGTGTAGAGGGGAGATAAAAGGGCAGGGGATGAAGAAGAAGAAGAAGTACCATTTGCTTTATGTACATTATTCACTTAATTCTCACTATTAATAATAGATTTTTTTTTACTTAATATCCATCTTATAGAGAAGAAAATTGGAATTCAGAAGACTAAATCACTTACAAAACATCACACAGTAGCGAGTGGTGGGGCCCAGAATACGAATTCTCTCTTGTCAAGATACAGATGTAAAGGCATCTCATTTTACGACTTTTACATATTATATATTTTGAGAGGGAAGGCAGCTGTGGATGGAGAAGATAATTTTGACTTTGTATTTGGGGGTCAATTAACATCTATTGACTTTTTACTCTGTGCCAGACACCATTCAAAATGCTTTTCTATATGTGGAACAATTAACTCCTCCAATAACCCTCTGAGGTACCTCTAGCTATTAGCCCAGCTTTATGGATGAGGAAATGGGAGCACAGAGAAGTTACATAGTTTGCCCAGGATCCCCCAGCTAGTAAGTGAGGGACCTGGACTCCAACCCCAGTGGCTCGGCCAGTTCCAGAGACAAACATTCCTTCTCGTGCATGCACTCACTCAGCGTGCAGTTGCCCTTGGCCACCCCCATGAGTTCAAGACAAGCAGAGAATGTGTCTCCCTCATGCCCCACCTTGCAGCCCAGGCCTGCCCCTCCCCCACCTCAGAAGTCATGGTCTGAGGGCAGGCCTCTGCCCAAGGGCGTGCTGACATGCCAGCAGAGTCCCCAGCCACTGGCAAACTGAAAGCCCCATGGCAGAGCCCACTGGTCCATGTTGGGCAGGTACTGTAAGTCCACAAGCAGCTGGCATCTCTTCTCAACCCCATTCAATCCACCTGATGGCTTCATGAAAGTGGATTTTTACTATCTCTGACCACTGGGTCATTTAAGCCAAAATAAATTTGGCTACTGGCGCCAGAAGCAGACCTAGGATGTACGAGGAGGGGAACGGAGGCAGCCTGGTCCATACTCAGGCCCCCTGGCCTCCAAGAGGCCGGGTCACATGGGGTGAGGTCCTGGGGATGGGGCAACATCTCACACAAAGTCAAGGTATTGACTTGAGGCTCTTACCCAACAGCAGCAAGCTGGTGGGCAGTGGGGGGAGGGGGAGTGAAATCACCCGCAGGCACTCAAGACAGGTGGGCTCCCAACTGAGGAGGGGTGAAGGGCGTAAAAGTACCAAGGTCAAGAGAGGGGTCCCTCAGATGAAGGGGACACTAAAGCCAAAAATCCAGAACCAGAAGAGGGAAGGGGCAGCCCCATGTGCCCCGTTTGTTCCAGGACCCCTGGGAGCGGAGATGCCAGGCCTAGAGTCAGTTGGATCAGATCAGAGCCCAGCTCCTCCAATTCATTAACCCCAGAGTTCCCACCCCTCAGTTTCTCAGCCTGTAAAATGGACACAACATCATCTCACCTCACAGGGCTGCAGAGGGTGGTCCAGTGCGATGGAGCACGCAGAGCACCGAGCACCAGGCCTGGCAGGATGCTCTCCATGTTGGCCTGGGGCCTGGGGCCTCTACATACAGTTCTCTTAGAAAAAGACAAAAGAAAAAGGAAGACACAATTCTTTAATCATCTATATCATCAAACAAGACACCTCATTCGTAGCTGTTTTGTAATTAAAACAACCTCCCCTTCATTTTCCATAATCCTGCATCCTGATCTTTAAGGCAGGTCAGTGGCCTGGTGAGGACCTGGCCCAGAGAACCGAGTGTTTCTGAGGTCAGCATTTATACTTCGCAGCACTGTTCTTTGTCCAGTTGCTTCCTTCATCCCTGAAGCAGCCTGGGAGGTGGGGAGAGCTGACCTCATGACCCCCACTTCACAGCCAAGGTCATGGAGACTCCCCAAGGGTTTCCATGAGCAAGCAGCAGCTCTGAGCTCCAATGCAGGGTGTTGCTGGTGACACGGCAGGGGCTCAGAACCCTCTTAACTGCCTGAGGACCAGCACATGGGCATCAGGACTGTCAGGCAGAAGCAGGGTTATGAGTGTAGGCCCTGGAGAGAGACTGTGAGTTCCGATCCCAGCTCTGCCACCGGCTTGCTCCTGAGACCGTAGGAAAGCAATGGACCTTCCTGCATCTATTTCTAAAGTGGGGATGACATTACTTCCTACCTCCTAGGGAGCCATGGGTGCCATGAGACTCAAAGAGCTAATGATATGTGTAAAGCAATGAGAACAGGACCTGGCATATCGTAAGAACCATTATGTGTCACTACTAATTCCCCATGCGGGAAACCAGACCCACCCACCATCTGTTTGCTTCTGACGCTCTGTGCCCCTGGATGCAGCTGAGGCTGCATCTTACCCATCGTGGAGAATAAGTCAGAGGCACAATGCCGTGTGGTGGTTCGAAGTGCAGGCTCTAGTTCCAAGTTCAGACCCATCACTTCCTCGCTCTGTAACCTTGGCGAGCTCTCTGCTCTGAGCCTGTTTGTGCCTGCATAAAAGGGAATCATCATAGTCCCTGTTTCACAGAGATGGGAGTATTTTGTTCAGCGATGGAACCCATATGAAGCATCTAGAACAGTTCCTGGCACATGGGAAGTGCTAAACAAGTGTCTGCTATTATTGTACCGATGTCCCCGGCAGGCACCAGTTCCAGTGCACGATCCAGTGGTGCTAAGCAACTAGTTTTGCATCCTTAAATGAATCGAGTATTGATACTTGTTCTCTGGATAGCCAGAGGTCTTCTCCAGCTTTTCTCCCAAAGGTAGAAGCCTGGGGCGGGAGTTGGCTACCAAGGATTGCCACTGTGTCCAAGATACTCATTGTTTATAATGACCTCACTGAGTAAATAGAGTGAGATGCGGAGCCTGGCCAGACCTTCCAGAAATACTCTGTCCCTGGCTCCAGCCTGGATGAGGAGACACAGTGACCCTGTGATCCTAGCCAGTTGACTCACCTTCCCAAGAAGAGCTGAGCTGCTGATGCAGCCCCACCCAGCCTCTGTCTGCCTCTTTCAGATGGTCTGGCAAGCCCAGCAGGAGCCAGCCTAAAGCAGCTGGCTTCAGTGAGAAGGAAAAGCAGGTGTGAATCTGTGATTAATGCCAAAGAGGCCACTCTAAAAAGCAGAGAAGAGCTCCGGCCAGGGAGCTTGAGGACAAAAGGCCAGGGCCACATGATGTGGCGCGGGGGGGGGGGGGGGGGGGGGGGTTACACTAAAGGGCAGATAGCACCAAGGTGGCACTGCTGTGCTGTAAAGTGAGGGGCTGCAGGGGGCCTGAGCTCCAGGTAGGTTGGAAATCCAGAAGGCCCCCTCCTTGACCTCCAGCACCAGGAAGCTGTGGGGAGAGTTCAAAGAAACTGACTCCAGACTCTAGGTCAAAACTGATCAAGGTAGAAAGATGGTGACTCCAGAAGAGTTCAATTAGCAACCTTCCTGAGAACCTAGATCTCCTTAGAACATTATTAATTTTGAAAATGTAATTTCCATGCCAGTGATTTCACTTGGAATCTTGAATGACAGAACTGGGCACTCAGAGATAATGCAGCTCAACCACACTGACTACAGGTCAGAAGACTGACTCCATTCATCCCTTCGGCAGGATTTCCTGAGCACCTACTGCATAGCAGTTACTGATCAAGGAGCTGGGACCCACAGAGAACTAGACAAACGAGATCCCCGTGCTCATGGAACTTAGATTTCGGGGAGGCTCAGCAAATAGAAACATTCAGATAAGGATAAATATTAGGAAGAAAACCAAGGGCATTGTGATAGTGATGGGTCATGAAGATCTCACAGAGGTGACAGTCGAGTTGAGGCCTGAAGCTGAAGCCGTGACAGGAGCAGAGCAAGAAAGAGCTCTGCCAGCCGGGGCAAAGGCCCTGAGGCAGGGACCCATTTATGGAAGCCCAGAAAAAGGGAAAGGGGAATATGACTGAGGTCAAGTAACCCCTGATGATAGTTTGAGGGCACTTTGCTTTGTGCCAGACACCATTCTAAGCCCTTTACTGGCAGCTTATTAAATGCTCATAAGGACCTTTGAAGGTAGGATTCCATTATTAACCCCATTTACAGGTGTGGAAACTGAGGCCAGAGAAGTCAAGTAACCAGCCCAAAGTTGCCCAGAGAGGACAGGGCAGGCAGAATTCCCTCCCTGGCACTCCAAATCTAGGCAAAAGCTGGAGGACATAGATCCTGTGGGTTTCGCAGGTTTCCCAGCCAAACAGGCGCTCTGGTCATCCCCTGGGACCGCAGTGTGCAGAGCCAACCAAGCTGCCTGGTTCAGCCTGGCCTCCCGCTGCTCCCTGGCTCTCTCGCTCTCTCTCGCTCGCTCGCTCGCGCGCGCGCCTCCTCCTCCGGAAGCCCTCCAGGATGTCTTGGGGAGGCCAGAGTGGTAAGGTTAACCCACTCTCTGAGAGCCGGTACCACCTGCATCCCCCTGCCCCGCCCGGCCCCGGAACTCTTATGCCCTCAAGTCGACAGCGCATGTCCAGCGCCATAAACCCCCCTGGTGACCACGCGGTGGGCACCCGGCCGCTGGCGCGCACGCGCTGACCCTTGCGGGCACCTCGGCTCGGGCGAGACCCGCAACCCGCGACCCCCGCGCCCAGGCATACGAACGTTCCATCCTCGAACCTCGGCGACCCGAGGATCCCCAGCCTCGCGGTGGCGCGGACTGATTGGCAGGTCCCCCCCCAGGCGGGAATGGGGGCCGGGGGAGGGCTGTGGTGCACAATTGCTGTTTTTACTCCTGCCATCATTAATTCAACTATTGACAGAGAAAGGAGGGTCCGCCGCGGCTTTGTGTCACGCACTCACTGTAATTTACTTGAAAAGAATTAAATCACAATTACCTGCCATTCGTTTTGCATAAAACGAGCCTAAGGAGGCTGCAATCCCAGAGTGCTTGAAAGGACAACAGCCCCATTGTTGCCTTATTAGAACAATATTTCTCAATTTGAAACTTAAAACATTGAAATTAGCAGCTTTGTTTGACTGCGGTGGCCACGGATAGGCGAGACTGACACCCCACCTCGGACTGCAGACATTACAGTTAACGAGCATAATTTTCATTCATTTAGGTCTAGACCGATCTTTTAAAATCGTTGCATTTAGTGTACAAATGTACCTCCCAAATGTTAGAAAGGAAAATGTAATCTTTTGTCTGTTACCCTAGCCCGGTTGATAAATTATCTAAATGCCATGAAAATTCCTCTTGCTGGAGCTAAAATCAGAGCAAACTGTAATTAAGCCACCGGAGATTTGGTTAAATGTCCAAAGACATCACACTGTTTCTCAAATAAAGTTACTTCTGTTCTCATTTTCACTCCTTTCATGACATGGTCGTCAGGTAAACATGACTGATGAGCTTTTAGACCCAGGTTTTTAAAGCGTGTTTAAAATATTCAGTTCTGCAAAATTACATCACCGTTAACTGGTGTGTTCAGCAAATCTGAAGCTAGGCTAGGTTTTTAACAACTTCTGTGAAAGTAAACTGCTGCTTTCAGTGAGCTGTAGTTTCCATTAACATTAATGGTTTTTCAATAACAAAATGTAACTGTGCGATCAGGCTCCTCTATTAAAAAGAACCCAGTTAACTAATTGTAAGAAGCCTTGAACAACCAGGAAAAACTGCAAATTTAAAAATACAATTGGTAACATTGGGAATTGTGTTCACATAAAGTAGCATGTTATACTGCTTTATGGATGTGAAAAGAGAGATGATCTATTTCCTCTCCATAAATCTATAAATAAGGTTGAAAATGGAAAAGGTGAATGAATAGAAAGATAAAACTTTTAAAATCTGAGTGGCAAAAAGCAAGCTGAAATGCAGATTTAGTGCCAGGAATAATTAAACTGCGAAGTAAAAAAACCCTGTAACCTAGGAAAGCAAGTCAAAGAAAGAGTAAAAATACCCCTGTTATTGCTAACAGTGGACTTTCCTAACTTTAAAAAGTTTAATTTTATGATTGAAATGTTACCAGTATTTTAAGAGGTTTAAAAAAAAAAAAAAAAAGATTGAAGGCTGCCGCTATTTTTTTTTTTTTTACGATGAATGGTCATTTCCTTTAAAGAAAAACATTTTATTGCCTGTTCATTTTTATTTTTAAAATGAGTGTGAAACTTATAATGTTTAATGTTATTTTGAGTGACTTAAAATTTGTAAGTAATGTTTCCTTTATTCTGTGAGAAGAGAATAAATATTTGACTTCAGCAGAAAACAAATTACATGCAGAAGGATCCCAGGACTCAACTCTATTTTCATGACTGGGCTTTTGAACAATAATCCATAGAAGTGGGCAGAAAGGGATTCATCGGGCAAATGAAACAAAGTCCCTGATCTATATTCCTATTCTGATATCACCTCCTGGAATATCGGCAACATTTTAAGTTCCAGTCTAAGCCATGAATTCCTTCAGAACAAATCAAATGTCTTTAAAGAATATTTTCTGTTTGAAAAGGAATTAAGCTCTCCTGAAAGAATTTTAAAGGTTGTGATAGTCACAGTCTGATAAAGCAGCACCTTTAATGAAATTCTAATTAGCAATTTCATGCACTTTGCTATTAGTCATATCAGATTAGTGCACATTTTCACAGCCTTCCTTTAATTAAGTGCACTTATTCCAAGTTTCAAACACTTTCCTTATAAGATGAAAACTGTGCTGAAATGTTATTTAGTAAACAGAGGAAGTGTGAAAGTGTAGGTGTGCGTGTGTACAGGGACGGACATTTTTAACTGTCTACAATTTTTTTTGCATGTAGAGTTGGTGAACTCAGATTTTCATGCTTTCTTTCTTGCATTCTCAGTGTTTCTTTGACATCTAAAGGACCTATTCAAATCCTTAGCCCAAGTACACATCATGTGTGTTTTTGCCTAAAACATATTTTCTGTGTGTGTCTATGTGTCAGAAGATCTTTTGCCTAAAATGTCTTTTCTTTATGTTTGTGTGAGTGTGTGCGTGTGAGTGAGAGAGAGAGAGAGAGAGGGAAACTGTGTAATATACAATATTTAGTTTTAAAAATCTCCTCTGAAAAGCAAGGAACAAGAATTTGCCTGTATAAAACCCCCATCCCCATCACCTTTCGAAGGCACCTCCTTTCCTTTGATAAGATTACATTCGACCTTCTAACTTTCATTCTGAAGCCCCAGCCAGGAGCAGGCAGCCAGCTCTGTGCTAAGCCGGATCCCCGGGCACCGGATGTCTTCCCTTCATTTCAGACTCCACTTCTCCTCTGCAGGAGCCCAGCAGTCAGTCCCAGCCATTCATTTCCACGGAGAGCAGGACCTACCTTAGCGACTCACACCCTGCAGACCCCAGAATCCCCCAGCTCTTCCCTTCCTCCCAGCTTGCTGGAGGGTTGCTCCAATTCAGGGAGATTGTATTGTCTGGGAATCAAGCTGATCTTATCTGTAGCCTTTTGTCAAGTGGAAATTTTTGTTGCCTGTTTTGCTCAGAGGTTGAAACTTGTAATATATTAACTAATTGCTTGCATCTCTAACACATGTTCTCATGTTGGTGTCATTCATTTATACTGTAACATTTTTGACATTTTTAGATTGTCTCTTGGGACTCCTGGGCCTCTTAGCAGTTCCCTCCATGAAGAGTGTTTGCCTAATCATTACTGACTGACATCTCAATAACAAGCAACCTAGGAGTTGGGCGCATCTATTGAAGAGTTCTGGGGTGTGTGCGTGTGTGCGCGCATGTGTGTGTGTGTGTGTGTGCGCGCGTGTGTGTGCGCGCGCGTGTTTTAATTCATGGTCTACTTTGTCAAGTCATGTGTGAGCCATAATTTAAGCTAATAATTACCAGACATGAATTCAATGAAACATTGGTGTCTACACTTTAAAAAAATAGTCCTGCATTTTAATGCATTCAGAAAACGTTTGCCTAGGGCCAGGCTGGGTCCAACACGCATATGGAAGCACTTTAAAAGTGATAAATGATTTGGAATCTACCCTGTCTACTGGTGTGCTTCTCAGGAAAGAAAATTAGAGCTAACAGGTGTTAGATAGGGAATGCTGGGGCATTTTAATAGAATTGTCAAAATGTTGGTACCAGATGTTGACATTAATGCACACAACTCGGAACGTAATGCCGGGCCGCCATTTAAATGATTATTTGTTTAAATTTCAAGTCGCCAGCAGGAAATCCTTACTTTGTTCATCACCTTTCTCTACACACCATCCGCCTGCTCTTTCCCCTACGATTTGCATCAAAGTGTCCTGGCTGTTCAGCTCACATATGCATGCTTTAAATAATCCATGCCTGTCAAATTTCATTTTTTCTTTTCAGATCATACTCATCACATCCCAACTCTCGCCAGCCTTGAAGTCTGCCTCAGTGTATTCCTATATGAGAAAAAAATGATTTAAATACTGCCAGTTACAGGATAATTAATCTTTGAACTACCCGGTAACTTCAAATGTATATACCAAGTAATCTGCATGAACTTGTAATTACTATGTATTTATACGATATTTTCCATGTAATCACCAAGTCGTTACATGGTTATGTGAGCCTTGTAAATTATGGCGATAGCAGAAAACTAATCTCTCCCACGACACTGCAAAAAGCCCGTGCAGGAGCTGCCCGTATCCACTGCAGTCAATTAATCGAAGGATCCAGAAAGAGTCTATCCGTTAAAGGAAACTAGAAGGTTTGCCTGCAATAGCGTTCCAACTTTAAGAAATAGCAGGGGATTGAGAGACTGGTGAGGTGGGCAGAGAGCAGCCTTCCCCATTCAGCTTCCATACAAAGACTGTGATTGGTTTGGGGCATTTATTGCTGCTGCAGTTGAAAGGCAATTGGAAAAAAAAAAAAAGTCTCTAGGCAAAGTCCACCATCAGCTCTGCAAGCAGCTTTGCACTGTGACATGGGGAAGGCCCTAAAATAAATTCCAATGTGAGTTTCAAGAGCCTACCCCGAGGCGGATTTGATTTGTCATCTTTTTGAACCCAGTTAAAGCAGAAGCAAAATCTTCAGATTTTCCAGATTGAGGCACCTTGCCCCAAGTCTCCAAAGGTGTCTTCCTTCACAAACAAGTGTGTGTG
This sequence comes from Sus scrofa, assembly GCF_054392235.1. Classification (NCBI taxonomy): domain Eukaryota; kingdom Metazoa; phylum Chordata; class Mammalia; order Artiodactyla; family Suidae; genus Sus; species Sus scrofa. The sequence goes on along the minus strand of NC_139396.1, from coordinate 150,486,354 downwards.
TGTATACACACGCATGTGAGCACATGCTCACACACTCATTTGATATCCTCAAAAGCTACATTGGACCATGAGGTCCCCTTGTTCAAAAGCAAACATCCAAACATTAAGGACCTTTCTCCCTCCTTGAGAGGCACCCTCCTTTCTCCTTGACTGGACTGCTGAGGTCTGTTTTTCCCGACCTGGGAAAGGATGGGGACATCTACAGCACCATGGCCTTTCTGGGAGCTATCAGTGGCCACTCAGAGTAGAGCAAGGGCAACAGAGAGCCTAAATCTGTTCTGGATTCTGGACTTCCACAGAGTCACAAGCCTTCCTCCCTGAAGGGTCTACCAAGGCCTTGCTGCTCAGCTGACCCATGCTCAGACCCTGGCTTGCCTCCCACGCAGCTCCAAGACAATGTCCCCAATCCACTAAGGGTCAACAGCCATGTGGCTTAGCCTCCTTAAGCCTTGTCTCTTCAGAAGTTCACCCGTTTAGAATTGCACTGTCCAAGATAGTAACCACCGGCCACAAGTGGCCATATACATATTCCCTTAAATTAAGACTCTGTTTCTTGGAGTTCCCGTCGTGGCTATGTGGTTAACGAATCCGCCTAGGAACCATGAGGTTGCAGGTTCAATCCCTGGCCTTGCTCACTGGGTTAAGGATCCAGCATTGCCATGAGCTGTGGTGTAGGTTGCAGACGCAACTTGGATCCCGCATTGCTGTGCCTGTGGTGTAGGCCGGTGGCTACAGCTCCGATTGGACCCCTAGCCTGAGAACCTCCATATGCCGCCGGAGTGGCCCAATAAATGGCAAATAAAAACAAAAACAAAAAAAAACCCTCTCTGCTTCTTGGTTGCACTACCCACATTTTAAGTGCTCAATGGCCATGAGTGGCTGTCACATAGGTAGTGCAGATACAGAATCTGTTCAGGATTGTTGGTCTAGAACTCTACATACTTCTCTGCTCCCTGTCCTGATCTTTCCTTGCCCAGAGTCACTGGCATATAGGGCGTTGTGGGAAGAAGCCAGAGAGGTTTTCCCAAGGCCATTAAGAGGTTGCCTTGCCTCCTCAGGAAGACCTCGTCTCACTGTATGTGGCCTTTTGGGAAGAGCCAAGGTCAGATCCAAGGCTGAGCATGTTCCTCGAGCTCTGTGGACACTCACTGGGATTCCTTCTGGAGAACAAAAGCCCCAGACCCCTCAAAACACTGGAAGCTATCTGAGTCCATGGAGGCCTTAAGTGTCTAGTGGTCAGTTCTGCTGGCCAAGTTGGTATCTGCATCATAGAGATGCTAGCCTTTGCTGGGATGTCACTCAGCCTTCCAGGCTAAGAAATTCCTGGGAGAAATTCTAATTTTATTTTCTTTATTCATGTATTCTATTATTTCCTATTTGACTGATATTACATAAATCATTAGTGCAGCTGTTTTTCCAATGCCTACCATATGCCAGACCAGCAATCGCTTTAATCCTCAGAACCAGTGATCCCATTTTACAGATGGGAAGACGAAGGCTAGATAGACTCATTGATTCCTCCAAAGCCACATGGCTAGTCAGCAGTTGATCAGGATCCAAACCTCATCCTATTTCCACACACACAGGCCTATTCTTCAGCCTCATAAGAGCTGTCTCTGCTCCCAAGAGACAGACAAGAAACTAAGCAGGATGCCTAGCTTTCCAAATCCTCAGCAACAAGACTTCTCAGCATGCAATTTCCTTATCTGCTTCACCCTGATAATGGCTATTGATTAATCAGCCCTCCCAATCTGTGTTGGTTTGTAAATTGGCTCCATTCTCCACTTCTCCTCATAGGCTTGCCTCCTCTGCAATGGGATTTTGAAGCTCTCCTTTCCTCGATAGGTGGGATGCATTTCACAGAGTGAATTTCTGAATCTAGGTTGGCCTTACGACTTGCTTGAGCCAATAAAATGTGGCAGAAGCAACACCGTACCAATTCTGAGAGTAGGTCTCACAAGCCATTGCATCCTCTCTTTTTCTCTCTCTTTCTCTCTCTCACACACACACACACACACACACACTCTCTCTCTCTCTCTATCCTGCTACCGCCAACCAAATGAGCCAGCTGGAATAATGAAAGATAAATGACCCAACTGTCGCCAGTACTTAGCTAATAGCCAGCCAACCTCCAGAAGCAAAGCCACCTCATTGCCCTGTGTCTGATCATGGATGCATGAGGAAGGAAGAACTGCCCAGCTGAGCCTAACCAAATTTGCAGACTCATAGAATCATAGATAAATGGTGACTATTTAAGTCACTATATTTGGGGATGGTTTTGTTTCGCAATAGACTCTAACTACAGCGCACCCCCCAAGCCAAGAAGAAAAAAGATGTTTTTCTTCTTTAATTGGCTGGTTATCTTTAGGGCTCTGTCAGCGCTTCTGCTGGAGACCCTGAAACCCATCAACGTGGTGAGATTCCATAGCACTCCTCCTATCACCTGTCCGGAGCCCCATGAAATCTCTTTGCTCAGGAAGCAACTGACAAAGGAGAATTTTTAGTTTAAAAAGTCTATGTCTGTGGCCACTGGGACATGCAATTCATCCCTCCTTTTGGTTCTGACTCTGGACCAAACCACCAAATCTCTCACATCCACTGAGAGTCTTGCTTTTCTTTTCTTTCCTTCCATTGCCAGGCATCCAGAGGAAAATGTGTGTCCTTCCCAAATCTATCAGCAGCCTGCACCCAACTCATTTCCCACTTTCCCATCGGATCCATCGATTCCAGGCTTTCCCAAGCCCGGAATGCAACTCACACTGGAAATTCTATAAGAACTCGTGTCTCTGTAACGGTTCTATAGAGCCTGTAACACATTCCAGGCAGTCGGAAGTGAGATACCAGAAGGTGAGTTGTGGCCAAGCGGGGCTGTTTCAGCAAACTCCATGGAGCCTCAAAGAAATGTTCCTTCCTTTGTGCTTCAGGTTACAGAGTTTTGCTCCATAAAGACATGTTCCTGAAATTCCTAAATACTTTAAACTCTACATGCTTTTAACAAGTAGGTCTGAGTCCCCTATCATGTGCAAGCTAGACTTGGAGGAATACAGTGAGGGGGAAGAAAGAGAACTATACTAGAAAGAACTCACTGATGGACAGGTAGGAAAATGACAGCAGGCGTTGATAGGCAGAATGAAATGAGCATCAGCAGAGAATAAAACAAATGCTGGTATGTATAAACATTCAGTATCTTCCAAAGGCTCTTCCAATTTCTCTCCTTGCTTTAATAATGTTTTTAATCCTCACACCTCTCTTCTCATGAAAGCACTGTTACCTGTCCCATTTTACAGATGAGAAAACTAAGGCATAGAGAGGTTCAATAAAACAGACATTCCTCTACTGCCTTCCTGAAAGTGTACATGAGTATTAAATGTACGGAAGTTGAGTTATTGAATGATGTCTTAGAAATGGAACGCCACTTCAATGACACAAAACAGGACATACCTAGCACAAATGTTCTACAATGTATACTTGATTATTTAAATACTTTAAATCACTAATGTATCCCAATGATGAAAACCCTAAAATGTTAATTAAACCTAAATACAGACAAAAGCATGGCTAAAGTAATTTCTTACACCAAATCTCTGACCTTTTGGTTGACCCAAAATGGTATTTATAAAGCAAAAAGAGCCAGCTTTTTTTTAATTACAGCATGGTTGACTTACAATATTATATTAGTTTCAGGTCTATGACATAGTGATTTGATATTTTTACAGATTGCTCACCATACAAAGTTAATATACAATATTAACTGTATTCCCTGTACAGTACATTACATCTCTGTAACTTATTTATTTCGAAGACAGCCAGTTTTAATTTGGGTCAGAGCTCTGCTGGGAAGGAAGTATTGCAGCAAAACCAACTCTGAACACACTTGTGAGCTGAGAAGCCCAGCACCTGATGACCCAAAGCCAAGCCTGGGAGATGGCAAACTTGAATTTGAGCAAGTGCTACTCCCTCATTGTGGCTGGGTGTTCTTGGGCTAATTACTTAACCTCTCTGAGTCTCCATTCCTCAGCTTGACATGGAACTTTGATAACAATTTTTGAGCCTCCTGGGCTTTTTGTCAGGATCAGTTAGAACACACTGTGAAAGAGTTCTATAAACTCTTAAGCACTTATGCTCCAAGTCCGGCTTCTCAAAGTGTGGTCCATGGACCTGTAGCATCAGCATCACCTGGGAATGGGACCACATTCTCAGGCCCTAACCCTATGGAATGGGAGTCTCTAAAGGTGAGGCCCAGGCATCCTTATGTGAGGTAAAGTTGGAGAACCACCACCTCTAGTGATGCCCAGGTTACGACTGTGCGCCCAGGAGAATGACGGAGCATGGCCTTCCATTCTCAAAAGTATTTCACAGTGGATGATACATTGTATGGTCCCTACAAATGGCTCACATGAGCCTAAGACTTCCTAAGAGATAGGGAATCCTCTTATCACCATGGAGACCAGGCTAGAAAATGGGAAGAAACAAGAAGCAAGGAAGGGAAGAAAGAAGGGAGGGAGGGAAGGGCAGACTTTTTCGAGGATCTGCCTTTTGGGCAGGTAGAAACAACTGGAATTAGAATTCATGGGCATAGGCCCACGATCGCAACGGTCCAGAGGATCCTAGCTGTTGGGACTATTTCTATGGCAACAATCACACAGTCATGTGTAAGTGCTAGAGGTCATTCACTGTCCCCTGGCTTTCTCGGAGCCTGGGTGTGGCCTCAGAATTCTATACACAGCACTCCTTGCAACTACTTACTTGCTAGAACTGACTTACTCACCCCTTCATCCTAGAGGTGAGCAAACTGAGGCCCAGACCATAACCCCTTCCCCCACGGCCTACGGAGCATTTGCAGAACGTGAGAGTGCCTTACAGAGGTAACACTTCTTGGCCCTTTGCAACTCCATGCTACCTGAGAATGAGTTACCTTGGATGGCTGGGCCTGCTGAGAAGAAAGGAGAGAAACATTGCCACTTTGGGTGAAACAAGCCTGAGACATCTTGGGGGAATTCACAACTTTTTTAAATGGCTGCATCGGTGGCATGTGGACGTTTCCAGGGCCAGGGATTGAATCTAAGCTGCAGCAGCAACCTACCCACTGTGGCAACACCAGATCCTTTAACTAGCTGCTCCAGGTGAAAATTGAACCTGCATCTCCACGGCAAACCTAACCCACTGCACCATAGCAGGTACTCCAGTCACCTCAAATTTAACCAGGCAGAGCTCACCCATTGTTCAGTGGAGGTGCAGTGAGATTAACTGGCTTGCCCTGGTGGCTAAAGAGACCTAACCTGAGCTTCCTGACACTGCTTGGTCCTTGGATATTTGATTGGAAGTGTTGATTGTCCTTCAGACTTAAGGACTCTCATTTGCTGCTGGCCTGAAATTCTTATCTTAGGGATTCCTTCCTTTAGATCTGAAGAATAACTCAATTGGCAAGAGTCTTATTAGTGAGACTGGTGCCCTCATCTGAAAACTTGGGTCCTAAGTTGGCAGTGAATCAAGAACACGGTCATTTCAGCAGCTTGGCCATATGTGCAAGCCTATCCTTTTGCTATTTACTCAAAATTTTACTTTCAATTGACTGACTTTTTTCTTAAAATTTTTAATACATTTTAAAAGAACGTATGACATTACTAAAGGGAAACCAGTTTCACCACCATAATTCACTAAAACCAATACATACCTTTCAAAATACCTTTAAAGACGTTTCTCATCGCGATAACTCCACCTGCCACAAATACCACACCTAATATCTGTGGAGTGCCAACATCCATAAGAAGGCCAGGTTAAGGGGTGAGGGGAAGGGATGGAGTTCCCATGTCTGCCCTGAGACTGCACAGTGCTTTCCAGAGAAATCCCCAAGAGTGGAGGGAGGTTCGAACATGGCCTTGGTTAAACCAATTCTCTTTCAAGCTCAGTTTCTTCAGCACAAAATGAGGCCAAGCAGGATCCTTCTTTCCTTCCAGGAGACTTGGGAGGAACATTAATTAGGAGTGTGGCTATATGTGAGCTTTATAAACAGTGACGCAGCACAAAATTGAATGCTCGAGGTTATTGTTCTCAGGTCTCCCCACAGTGTGAGGCCGCTCCTCCTGAGCAGATGCAGGTGGTTACACAAGGAAGGGCAGTGTTTCAGGAACTTTGTAATACACATGTGCCATGGCACTGTGCAAACACGAAACAGAAACTGTGAAAATGTCACTAAGAGTAGACCATCAAGACTGGGGAGCACAAAAGTGCAGGTCATATGAGATCACGGTTGCCCTAGCTTCAGATTTCACACTGAGCCTCCTGGTGGCAAAAGCAAAAAGGGAAAATAGTTATGAGGGAGAAAAGTATTTCACCTCCTTTAGGGACACAAAGTTCTCCCTGTTTGAAATTTAAAAATTAGGAGTTCCCATTGTGGCTCAGAGGTAACAAACCCCACTAGTATCCATGAGGACATGAGTTCAATCCCTGGCCTCATTCAGTGGGCTAAGGATATGGCTTTGCCATGAGCAGTGGTTGCTGTGGCTGTGGCTAGGCTGGCAGCTACAGTTCTGATTGGACCCCTACCATAGCAACTTCCATATGCCACAGGTGCAGCCCTAAAAAAGCCAAAAAAAAAAAAAACCCCAAAAAACGAAAAATTTCTCACGCAGTGTTTAAAATGTGGACACTAGGTAACAGGAAAAATAGTTTAACCCAGGGCTATACACCCAGCCTCAGCAGCCCCTGCAGATTCCCAAGGAAGCTTCTGGATCTGCCAGTGCCCCCTGCTCCGGCAGATACTTTGGGGGTCATGTTTTCTCTCTCTTTCATTTGTGAGTATCCCCGCAGCATGCACAGCAAGTGGGAAGAGTGCCTGACTGTGAGCCTGACTGTGAGCCTGGGGCCCCAGGTCCCAGCCTGGGTTGTGGGACTCCATGCAAAACAGCTAACTCCGCCCAAAACTTCTCCATCTGGTGGTGCAGCCACTGAAAATCATTTTAGAAGAATTCTAATTGCATCTGAAAGGCTCATGAGGCATATTATAAATATGACATGATTTCCCCCATATTAAATAAGCCTACAGGTGGGTAAAAATTCCAGACCCAGAGCACTTAGGCACACAGGATGGGTGCTGGAGCCAGCCTGTCTAGGCTCAAATCTTATCTCCCATTGCCTTTATCTGTGTGGCCTCAGGCAAGTCAAAAACCTCTCTGTGCCTCTGTTTCCCCATCTGTAAAATAAAGATAATAAGAGTACCTACCTGATACAGTGGTTTTGAGTGGTAAATGAATTAGCATGTAAAAAGCCCTTATAATAATGCCTGGCACACTGAGCAGATGTGTGTACATGCAGGGCAGTGGCTGTGTGCGCACAGCCACTGAAAAAAAGTCCAAACAAACAAGAATCCAAGATGCTAAATGTCTTCTGGTTGTGATTTGGGTTTTCGTCTTCATGCTTTACTTTTCAAATGATTTTCTCTATTTTACTTTTCTACTCGGGGAAAAGCATCTTGTGCTTGATTTCATCACCTGCCCAATCAGGATCCCAAACTTTATTCCCCATAACCTGCCAGGCTCCCCGTGAAGTTCAAGGAGACACCAAACTCAAGAGTTTATAAACTGTGAAGTGCTGTGCACAGTCTGCCTGTGTAAGCACATGGGAGCATGGACCCTCCAGCTCTTTGGGCCTGGCCCCCCACATGCACCCCAGGACTGGGTCTCCATCGCACTCCCGCCCTGGATCTGAGGTGGGGGCTGCCTCCCTTCCTCGGTGAGTCCTCTCAGAGCCCCCTCCCCCAAAGGCCCCTTGAGCAGGGAAAACACCTCCACCTTCAGCCATAGAAGGCTCCTCAGCTGCTCAAGTTCAAAAGCTGGATAGTCCTTCATCATCCCCTTCATGCTGGAAAGAATATCTTTCTTGCATCTTCCCACCCGCATGCATTTTCCATTCTTAGCACAATGGGGCCTCTGCATGTTTTCCATTAAGTTCAGTGTTTTTGTGTGTTTTTGTTTTTCATGTTGGGGGGTCTCCTTCTTTATGTGTTTATTCCCCCCCTCCTTGGGGGATATCTGGAACCAGCCCCCTTCTCCAGCTCACTGATCCAAATCCATATCTAGAAATGAATTTTAAAAGGCCAGTCGACCCAGGGAAGCCAGAGACCTTTTCCACATTTTCTTCTTGAGATCTTTTTTTTTTTTCCCTTAAAGCAAATTTGGCATCTTAAGCGAGATACCACCATATATTTATGGGAGTTTAATAACTTCTTCCATTAATAACATAGACAAACTAATTTACCCAAACGTGTCTGTTTTAAACTCTGGGAACAAAGGGTGGGAGGAAGAAAATCAATCTTTCCTTTGTACTTGAGCCACTGACCCGTTAAAGCTTTGAAGATCATTTCTTTAAGAAATTGTGAGGAGTTATTTAACTACAAACAGCAGCTACCTTCCCATTCCAGCTGCGTAATCAAGCATAATAAATTAGAGTTAAAAAAAAAAAAAGTTGACTCTTTTTTTTGGATAACTGAAAATCCTTAGCAGCCCTTTGACAAATCGGCTTCACAGCAGACACCAGCGAACTTGCCTTGCACTGGAGCTGGTTAAGCCAAGCTGAAGCCATCCGGAGACATTCCTGATTGGAAGCTGTTGGGAGAAACCCAGGTTTCACCTTTGAAGCAGAGTTTCATAAAATTCCTGGGGCGGGCAGGGGTGAGCACTGCCTCGGGACCCAGCCACCCTGAGAGAGCGACAATTTCCGGCCCCCACCCTGAGTGTCCCCCAACAGAGGGACCGTCCCCTGGGAAGGAATAGCTCAGGCTGGCCCCCAAGAGTGGCACAGAACCTCCTTCTGAATCTGGTCCGCATTCCTTAGAGCACACTGTTCTGATCCACTGTGATAAAAATCAGTCTCCCTGGGTCTTGAAAGAGTCAAAGGCCTTCTTAATCAAATGATCAACTGTTCATTTTGAAAGCTTGACTGGTTCAATTAAGATCACAGGCAGGAGACAGGCTGGTCAGATTACCCTCCTTTCCAGTTGGCCTGGCCAGTTGCCGTCCCAAAACCTACCTTTGACCAGCCCACTCCTGGACCTGCCTGGAATGCTCCACCACCCCCGATGAAATCTGACTACCCTTCAAGGCCTCATTCTGCTCCCACCTCCTCCCAGAAGCCTCCCTGGGCCGACAAGCTGGCAGTGACTTTCTTCCCTCCGAAATCTTGCAGCCATGTGGCATATCCTTTCACTCCAGGTTTTGTTGTGGTCTGTCTTAAGCTGCTTTTTACCCGCTGATGAGCAATGAGGCTACAAGCTCCTTGAGGAGCCTGACCACAGGACATGGCTCTGTGTGCACACCCTCATCACCGACTGAAGACGGGCCTTTAAAACCTCTGTGCAAACAGGCAGCCCTTGATGACAAAGGGTTGCCTTCCAGAAGTTCATTTGTGAGTCAGCTATTTGGAATTTAGAATGTTCTCTTATTTCTTCCACAACAACAATGTTCTAAAATGATGCAATAATGCCGTGGTGGAGGCTGGCTTGCAGGCTAGCCCACAATGTTCTATTTTGCATGTAATATAACTACAACACTATTCAACAGACATGCTCCAATTATCAGTATTAGTCCACTGCAATCTAAGAAATTTTTTATGGGCTAGCCTGAAAATTTGACCCTATTAGCCACTGAAGGGAAATGCACACTCATCTCCCCACACCTCCTCCCACTTATCCCATGCCACTGTAGTTGGCAGGGTACAGAAGCAGGGCAAAGCCATGGATACCCTCTCCTTCTTCATTTTTCACCTGATCAGGGCAGTCTGGTTGCCTCCAAAGCAAAAAGAGAGAGAGACTCAGGGAAACTTAGTTGGCCAGTGCCCCTGGCAAAGCCAATTGTCTGATGGATGGTGGCAGCGGGGGTAGGGGTGAGGGTTTGAATTTTAGGGAACACCAGAAGCAGCACCTACATCGTCAGTCTGTGGAGAGCTGCCCTTCTGAAGAGATGCCCAAGCCCAACCCCAGACACATTATCTCCCAAAGGCATGATTTTTTTTTAAATTTTATTGGAGTATAGTTGACTTACCAAGTTGTGTTAGTATCAAGTGTACAGCAAAGGGAATCAGTGATACATTTTAAAGAGGAGCTATAGCAGAGACACTCATGTACTGTGATGTTACCTTAACGAGGACTCTCATCTTTCCCCTTCTGTCCCTGGCATGGGGCCTTGTGAAGCAGCACCCCTTCCACCCCCCAGTCTCCGATCACAAGGTCAGATAATGCCTGAGACCTCCTGGGCTCCAATCCCGTTGGTCTGTCTGTGCCTATGACTAGACACGCTGGATTCCTATTTTTTTTTTTTTTTTTAAACAGCAACACTTGGAGTTCCCATTGTGGCTCAGTGGTTAATGAACACAACTAATATCCATGAGGTCATGGGTTAAGGCCAATCCCTGGCCTCGCTCAGTGGGTTGAGAATCCAGCATTGCTGTGGGCTGTGGTGCCTTCTGCAGATGCCACTGGGATCCCATGTCGCTGTGGCTGTGGCTGTGGCTGGCAGCTGCAGCTCCAATTTGACCCCTAGCCTGGGAACCTCTGTATGCCTCAGATGCAGACCTACAAATGCAAAAAAAAAAAAAAACCAAAAAAACAAACAAACAAAAAAAAACCAGCAACACTTAAGGGATAGTGTTTTTGATGCAACACCCCCAGCCAGTCCCCACCCCTCACAAGAGCTCCTACCTTCAGAACTGGTGCTCTCACAGATGAGGTCACATATATCTCTTCTGATCAAGTGATCAGTAAGTTGTGTTTATGTCAGTGATTTTTCTAGAAATGTCTTCATCCCAAATTTCAGACCTACTCAGTCCACGGGACCCCAGAACACCTTCCCAACCAACTCATGAACACTTGGGAGCTTGCTGACCCTGGAAGGAACGTCAGAAATGGCCCCGGGTTGTATGACTGTCAAGAAATCCTAGGGCAGGAGCCTAAAAAGGGAAGCTTTCCGAGTCTCCTTACCTTGTCACTACACCACTTTGCAGACGCTGTGTTAGAACCCATTTAAAGCATTCAAGCATATAATCAAATTTCAGTAATGAGTTATTAATTAAGCAGGGGCAACCAATTCTCTGCTAACTGCCTCATAAACAATCGACAGGAGATTTGTGAATTTTGACTTCCTGACACTATTAAACAAATCAATATTAGGTTTCAGACACAGCAATTCAGACAGTTTTCTCTGTTATTTGGCAGCCATCTGCCTGGAATACTAATGAAAGAATTAAGAGCTAGAGATTTTGCATGTGTTCCATCAAAAAGATCCTTATCTGTGGGGAATTGGGGCCTGATTTGCATGGAAGAAGTCTTTGCTTTTGTAGGTACAATTTTTCTCAATATGTCACTCATTAGTATTTATAAAAGCGCTGGACAATGGAACGTCCACCAGGCTTCAGAGCAAGCAGCCAAAGCCCTAGTGGAGATGGCTCAGAACAAAGCAATTCATTTATTTATATATTTTGCAGACTGGTTAATTTATAGCTAACCTAACCCCTGGAACACTTGGGTCTAAAAATACAGCCGAGCCTCTTACTCAGCTTTTATTTTTTCAGAAGGTCTGTTTGTTCCAGTGTAGAAACAGCTAACGAGACAAGGAAGATGGAGTTTTGCAAAATCTGGGCAACCTCTACATGGCAGAGCGTGGCCATCTCTGTCCTTTCCCCTTGACCTTCTCTTTCTTTCTCTTCTCTTCATTTATCTCTCTTTAGGGTTCACTTAACAGCAGTGCTATTAAAAATACCTTCCAGGGACAAGGACAGAGATTTGCTTCTGTTTATCTAAGGAAGAAATGTAGGGAAGGCAGGAGGAGTGCTAAGAGTCTCTCCCTCTCCCTCCTTCCACCCCAGACCCAGTGGGGGATTTGCTCAAGGGGTCACTCAGCACGTATAATCCATTTCCTCTGTGGCCTCCCGGCTTAGCTGGCCAGGAAGGTGCCGTTTAGGAGTCAACCTGAAGGTTTAAGGGTTGGAGACCACATGGTGATAAGGACCCTCTCCAGACACAGAAAGAGAGGCTCCCCTGCTTATCATATACTTATCTAAATTCCTTGAGGCAAAAAAAAAAAACAACCAAACCCCCACAATTATGTGTCTATATGTTTACATGTATACACACCATATGCACATATACACACAGATAGAGTTTTAAATAAATGTTTATATATGGTGTGTGTGTGTGTGTATATATATACATAGGCTCCACCCATGACATGTGAAAGTTCCCTGGCCAGGGATCAAACTCACCCCACAGCAGTGACCAGAGCCACAACAGTGACAAGGCTGGATTCTTAACCATTAGGCCACCAGAGAACTCCTATATATTGTACATTTTAAATATTGATTTTTTTTGTTCTTTTTTAGGGTCGCACTTGCAACATTTGAAAGTTTCTGGGCTAGCGGTTGAACCTCCTACTGATATATTTTATGGAGATATGCATACCCAGGAATGTACTCTTGGGAGATTTGGGGTTGGATTTGTCTTCAGATACATTTTGATTTTGTTCCTTATTGAAAGGCACTGAAAGGTACTTTAAAACAATAATCTAAAGCCAAAACACTGAAAGGTACCTAATCCTAAATCTGAGAAATCTTCTCTATGATTCTTTTCTCCAGATGCTCAGACCACTTAGGAATTCTTAGACTAGCTTCTGAAGCCTCCAAGAGTCTCCTGACATTGTCTGCAAAGCTTGGTCTCTGAAAATGGTTTCACTTTTTTGAGGAGATGACTCAAAACTTTAATCATTGTGCTTAAGGGCTCTGTAGCTGGAAATGAATTAAAAACGACTCTTCTATCCCCTTTTATAGATGGGAAAGCAGAGGTTAAGCGAGTGCTATGGTTCTTAAGATGATGGATAGTGGCTAGAATTCCACCTCCAGACTTCTGGTCTTGGGCTTTCACTGCACGCCATGCCAGAGTTGCTGTTTATTTACCAGTGAGGATTACATTCAATTGTTAGTAACAAGAACCTGAGAATAACAGTGACCTAAATAGGAAGAAATATTTTCCTCTTCCACATAAATGAGGTCCACAAATCAGCAGTCCAGGACTAATATGGCAGCACGATGGTCATCAGAATCCCAGGGTTCATATACCTTACTGCTCTGCTCTACCTCCTGGCCCTAAATGGCTGCCCCAGCTCCAGACATCACATCCTGAGCTCTAGTTAGAAAAAAGAGGAAAGGGAGTGTGGTGAAGATGACTTGCCCCTTCATCTGAAGGTATTCCCCAGAAAATCTTATATCTTAAAGACCAAATTTTGGGTTTTTTTTTTTTTTTTTTTTTTTTTTTGTCTTTTTGCCTTTTCTAGGGCTGCTCCTGTGGCATATGGGGGTTCCCAGGCCAGGGGTCCAATCAGAGCTGTAGCTGCCAGCCTATACCAGAGCCACGTCTGCAACCTACACCACAGCTCACAGCAATGCCAGATCCTCAACCCACTGAGCGAGGCCAGGGATCGAACCCGCAACCTCATGGTTCTGTCGGATTCATTAACCACTGAGCCACGACAGGAACTCCCCAAAAGACCAAAGTTTAATTGCATGGCCACACCTCGCTGCAAGGGAAACTTGGAAATGAGATCTTTCTAGTAGGTAAGGAAAATCACACACTGGAGGAGAACTGGTGGGGTCTACCACTCAGTACTTCAGAGAAAGTACCCAGTGCCCCTCGCCACCACATCCCAAGGACCAGCATGGAACACGCCTGGAGTGACATTGACCTGAGTCTACTGTGTGGACCTGGAAGGCAAAGGTGTCAACTAGCCTAAAGGGAATGTCAGGTCAGAATGGAGGACATGTCAAAAAATGGTCACCAAAGATCACAGCGATAGAAGGGCTAGTCTGGTCTGGAGGTGGAGAGAGAAACAAAGCCAAGAACTGCAGAAGATAGAATGGGTGAAGTGGGAGGTGGGGAGGATGGGTTTCAGAGAAAGACCAACACCCTGGCAGGTGCTTACACAAGTAGATTTCTATAAAGGGGCCACCACGGAGCAAACATTGGGTTTGGATCCACTTTGATCAACCTGGCTTTCTCACCCTCACATGCTGAGGTCACCAAACCTATTTAGGGTAACAGTGGACATTCTTCAGTCACCCTCATCTTGAACCTTGTAAAGGAAGTATGCCCTGTCTACATTTTTTATTTCTTTTTATGTCTGCACCTGCAGCATATGGAAGTTCCCAGGCCAGGGGTCAAATTGGAGCTGCAGCTGCCGGCCTAGATCACAGCCATAGCAACACTGGATCCAAGCCGCATCTGGGACTTACACTGCAGCTTGTGGCAATGCAGGATCCTTAACCCACTGAGCGGGGCCAGGGATCAAACACACATCCTCACAGACACTTTATTGGGTTTGTAACCCTCTGAGCCACCGCAGGAACCCCTGTCCTTACTTTAAATGGAACCCCAAGCAGAAATCTAAATTTAGAAAGGTAAGAAATTAACGTGAAATATTTCTCATGTTGCAAAAGTAGTTTTATTTTCCAAGATTTGCAGTGGCTCCATCAGGAGTCTCCCTGACATGAAGACTTGAAATTCCAAAATTTGGAGTTCCTATTGTGGTTCAGTGGTTAACAAATCCAATTAGGAACCATGAGGTTGTGGGTTTGATCCCTGGCCTCGCTCCGTGGGTTAATGATCCAGTGTTGCCGTGAGCGGTGGTGTAGGTCAGAGGTGGCTCGGATCTGGCGTTGCTATGGCTCTGGCGTAGGCCAGCAGCTACACCTCTGATTCGACCCCTAGCCTGGAAACCTCCACATGCCACGGGTTCAGCCCTAAAAAAAGGCCAAAAAAAAAAAAAGAAATTCCAAAATTTATATATCATAATATTTCATATATCATATAATATTTATCATTTCATCATATATTTATATGATATAATTATACCATATAATATTTCAATATATATTATATCATATATTATATGATATAAATTTATATCATATGATATTTCAGTAGAGCAGCAACCAATAGCGTTATATCTATCTTTCTACTTACTGAACCAGGTAAGGGGAAGACAAGCCGAGGGGTCTGTCAGTGGTTGGGTATTATTACACTGTGTGTTAGGCCCATTCCTATATATCATTCACCTAATTCTCGCCATACAATAAAGTAGACCATATACGCCTTCTCTCCTTAACCTGTTCAGGGTCACCCAGGATTTGGCAGAGCTGGGGTCTGGTGCTAGCTGCTGCGTACGCCAGTGTCTCTCTTTTTCGGTTCTAGCTCCCTGTGGGATGTCCCTCACTATCTCTGTCGTGCAGAATCTCTGTTAATTTTGTCCAAATACCGTGTTTTGGTTTTCCACTTACAACCTGCAATTAGAAAAATACTATAAACAGGGTTAGTGTTTGGGGACCTGGAAATTCCCTTTCCTGTTTCACTGAATTATAACTTAGTTTTCAGATTTTAAAATATCCATGTTACCTTTGCAGTCAGTATCTCCTAGAGCATGGGTGCTTTTATTGTGAAATTACTATAGATCGTTAAAATAATTGATCAAATGAAAAATCCAAAGAAAAATCAGAAGCTCTTTGTTCCCCATCAACCTAATATTCCTTGCTTTGATGGAGCAACCTGGTAACATATTATGTATTTTAAAATATATTAGTTCAGAGCGCCGGCCATATGCCAATGGACAACTGAACATTCAAAGTTGACAGTTGCAGGTGCATACTCCTGGATGATATGGACCACCTTATCTGCAGATGAGAAAACTGAGGCTTAGAGATGTTAAGAAAACTTCTCAGCATCATTCAGATAGGGAATGGTGGAGCTCAGCTTTTTTCTGCTGTGTCCTAGCCCAGCAAAAGAGTTACTGCAGTGAAAAGATCACAGAAACTCAGCCAATGACCAGCTGAGTGACTTAAGCCTTTATCTGACTTTCTGAAACCTCAGGTTACCCATCTGAAAAATGGAAATAATTACACTTCAAAGGTGGAATATTGAAAATAGAAAAAGATATTATGTGTGTATTCCCTAACTTTGGATCCAGAATATAATTTTTTTTCTTTTTTGGCTGCCCAGAGTTCCCAGGCCAGGGATCAGATTCAAGCCACAGTTATGAGCTAAGCTGCACCTGTGGCAATGCCAGATACTTAAACAACAGTGCCAAGCCGGGGATGGAACCTGCTTCCTAGCTCTCCCAAGAAGCCGCTGATGCTGCTGCACCGGAGAGGGAAGTCCCAGTTGTTATCACCCAAGCGTTAACAACCCTATGGGATGGGTTGGTATTTTTCCTACTAAAGAAGAAAGAAGGGAAGGAAGGAAGAGAGGAAGAAAGGAAGGAAGGGAGGAAAAAAGAGAGAGAGAGAGAGAAAGAAAAGGAAGACCTGTCTAAATTTTCCCTCCCTGACAGCCACTCCACTTTTCCTGAATGGGACATGATTTTCTTGATTATCTGCCTAAGGCAGGAAGGATTCATGGCCAATAGTTCAATGTTAAAATAGGATTATGTGTCCAAGGAAAGGGAACCTTTTATGGTAGCGGTGGCTCGCTTTAAAAACAGGAGGCCTGTTAACACTCAGGCTTAATTAAACTGATTTCTTGATAAATCCGGTGTGACAGGGACCAACACGGTTAACTGTTAACATGCAAGTACTCCCAGGCTTTCCCTGGGGAGAGAGAGAAAAAGGGCATTTAAAGAACTATTGTGGAAGCTGTTCAATGGATCTCCCCTTGTTTTTGTGAGGATGTAAGTCAAATTTGGAATTCTTTTTTAATTAGTTTTGGCTGATGGGTAGCACTTTTTGAATATGACCCTAGATAGACTGGGTCACAGAGACTAACTTTTATGTGGGTTACAGTAATTTTTAAAAACTCAGCCAACAAGGCAGCGGCAGTTGTCTTATTTAAAGGTTACAATTTTATGGGTTTAGGGCCCTTGGGCACTGGAAGTCAACAAAAACCTTGCAAGAAATCTCTACCTTCATTTGTTCACCAGACAGTGCATGTAGATTGAACACAGAATATGCCTCAAACACACATATATGCACAGCTATTTTTCCTCTTTTTTATTGAAAAAATTTAATTATACAAGTAATACGACTAATTCTTGTTGCAAAAAGCTCAGGGTTGAAGACCCTTTCACCATTCGTGTCATTAACAAAGAAAAAATTACTAACACTTACTGTGTACTTACTGTGGCTCAGGCATTGCTCTAAGTAGTTTTGCAAGTATTAACTTAGATTCTTCTCCAGACAACTCTAGAGATTGGTACTATTATTTATCAACATTTTACAAAAAAAAAAAAAAAACCATCCCGGGGCTCAGGGAAGTTAAAATCTGCCCTGAGATGACACAGCCAGGGTTGTAAAACTAGGATTTGAACTCAGGCTGTCTGGCCTCAGAGGCCATGCTCTTAACCACCACTATATGTTGATTTCAACCCATTGGCCTTCCAGAAAAAGACATTGTTATAACATTTTTGTGATGCCTCCCAGACAGGTTTCTTCATGTTCACATACACAGGCAAACCTATAAAAATATATTTTAAAATAGCATGTGTTAGGAGTTCCCGTTGTGGCGCAGCAGAAATGAATCCACCTAGTATCCATGAGGATGAGGTTCCACCTCTGGCCTTGCTCAGTGGGTTAAGAATCCAGCATTGCCGTGAGCTGTGGTGTAGGTGGAAGACGCAGCTCTGATCCGAGGTGTTGTGGCTGTGGTGTAGGCCAGCAGCTGTAGCTCCAATTCAACCCCTAGCCTGGGAACTTCCATAGGCCTTGGGTGAACCCCTAAAAAGCCCCCCCTCAAAAAATAGCATGTAGCATACATTGAAAGGGTATTTCTCAAAATATGGTCCTTTGCGATCAGCATACCCGGGATACTTGTTAAAATTCAAATTCTCAGACCCCACCCTAGACCCTTTTACAAAGTCAGAAACTGTAGATCTGGGCCCAGCTATCTGTGGTTTAACCAAGCCTCCAGATGATTCTAACACATGCTGAAGTTTGAGAACCGCTGCCTGAGTGCTAGGCACCAGACTGGGTCTTCCAAGAAGTAGGCACCAAAAGAGGATGGGGCATGTAAGACCCTCATTAAAGGGAACTCCTACAGGAGAGGATATGGGGAGGGAGACAAGCAGGAAGGGAACACAGAGGAAATAGGAAGAAGGCTGAGATACCCATAAGACAACAGTAGGATTCTGACCCGGGAAAGGGGAGAGTACGTTAGGTGGGAGCAGCCTAGACTGTCTCTGGGGAATCTTTGAGCTCAAAGTTGGCCAGTAGAGGAGTGCCCCGGCTCCTAGAAACAGGTTTGCTTTAGTGTTCTTCCCACTCCTAGTCACTGCAAGGGAGCAGCTCATAGAAAGCCTGGCCTTGACTCAAACACAATAATGGATATCTTTCTTTTGTGTGTGTACTTTTTAGGGCCACACCCGAGGCACATGGACGTTCATAGGCTCAGGGTTGAATCAGACCTCTAGCCACCAACCTACACCACAGACACAGCAACACCAGATCCTTGCCACGTCGGCAGCCTACATCACAGTGCAAGGCAACACCGGATCCTTAACCCACTGAGGCCAGGGAGCAAGGCCAGGGATCAAACCGGCGTCTTCCAGGATACTAGTCAGGTTCATTACTGCTGAGCCACAACGGGAACTCCAGTGATGGATTTCTAAAGCCAACAACTAGCATCCTCAATCAGCGATGCTACCAGGAGGTGTGTGAGGTTCATTCTCAAGACCACAACGTAGCATCACAGGGATTTTTTGTTTGTTTGTTCCTTTTTTGTTTTTTGGTTTTTTTCTTTATCTCCTCCATGGCATATGGAATCAAAGCCCAGCCAGAGCTGCCACCTAAGCCATAGCTGCAGAAATCCCAGTTCCTTAACCCACTGTGCCAGGCCAGGGATCAAACCAGTGCCTCCACAAAGACAAGTCAGATCATGAACCCACTGCACCACAGCAGGAACTCCTCATTCTGCAGCTTGCTTGTTTGCTTCACTCAACTAGATGTCTAGGAAATCTTTCTCCGTATATGTTGATCTGCCAACTCATTTTGAAGGCTGCCTAGTATTCTATTGTGTGAATATTCCATTGTTTGTGTAATCACCCCTCCATTGACAGACGTTTAACTTATTTCCAGTGTTTTTGCTATTTCACACAGCACTTCAGCCTTCATCTCATCTTGTACACTGGAAAAATTACCAAGGAGTGAAGTTGCCAGAATCTAATGTGTGTGTGTGTGTTATATTTTAATAATCACTGCTACATTCTCCGCCAAACTGGCTGCATCAATTTAAACTCCTGTGAACAGAAAATAGATAAAGGTAACCATTTCTCCACACCCCAGCCAACACTAGATAGTATCAAACTTTTAATTTTTGTCTATCTGATGAATGAAGTGATGTCTTATTGTTGCTTTAATTTGCATTTCCCTGATTATTAGTAAGATTGATCATCTCTTCACATATTAAAAGCCATTTGTATTTCCTCTGTGAATTACCTATTTATGTCTATACCATTACTAACTTACATAGCGGTTGTGACACATAAAATACAGACCTATTCCCAAGTATTATTAAGACGGTAGTATTGGAGTTCCCTAGGGGATCAATAGGTTAAGGATCCGGCATTGTCACTGCCATGGTTCGGGTTGCGGCTGTGGCTTGGGTTCAGTCCCTGGCCTGGGAAATCCCTCATGTCGTGGGTGGGACATAAATAAGTAAATAAGTAAACAAATAAATAAATAAGGGGTATCTTTTTATCATTTGGGGTTTTATCAATTAGTAGATGCTAAAATATTTGGAATGTTTTCATCTTAAATGGGTCCTTGTACTGAAAAGCATTGAGAAAGAAGGGATTCCATGGCTGTGGGCTCCAGAGAGCCCGCTAAATACTATGGGAGACAGAGGGGGCTGAACCTTGGCTCCCTCGGAGCCCCGGGAATGTTCACGGCAGGCTTCCATAGCCCCACGCAGGATAGGTCCAGGCACCCAGGCAGCCCCAGGACAGGTTGCCTGGGAGGGTCTCCCCATGTGATGCAGAATCAGGTAAAAAAAATGTCCAGCAGGGGGGCTTCCTTTCCCACCCCACCTTCAGCCAGTGTCCTGCTCTGCCACCAGGTGACAGGGGCTTGAAGGCAAGCTCTGCTCTGTACTGTTTGCACAAGCTCCAAGCTCGGGCACATCAGGGAACCTCTCCGAGCCTCGGCTTTCTCATCTATAAAAGGCAGGTAACCATACTCTTCCTAGAGGTGCCCTGAGAATCCAAGGACAAGTGCAGCGTCCACCCCAGAGATGAGCCCATTAGACGCCCCCTGAACGGCTGCCATCGCGCCTGTGATGTGTTACTATTACCAATTGCTCTAAGAAAGAGAAAGGGGTAAAAATTCCTTCCGGGCCAGTTTACATCAGAAAGAAGTCACTTCCAGCCCTAAACCTGGCAAGGGACCCCCTGCTGTGGCTCTTCCCAGAGGCCACCTCCACAGCTCCTTCTGCAGGAACCCCTGAAGCAAAGCCTGAGACTCCCACCTGATGCCATCCCCCCTCCCCATCCCAGAAGCCTGTCACTCTCCCAGCACCCCGGCCAAGCCCCATTTGGCACTGACTTCTTTGTCTCTTGCTGCCCGCCTTAATCTTGCGATGCCAATTAACTTTAATGAAAGTTACAAGGGAAAATTGCGGGGTGTAGACACACAAATATGTCTTTAGGAGGAAAACAAGGACAGCCTTAGAGCAGTGGTGATTTGCAGGTGGAGAGAAATGTGGAGCTTTCTGTCTCCCCCGGGTAAAAGAGGATTTGCGAAACCCAAAGAAAATAACTCTTGAAGCAGAGGTTTCAACGGTGCCAAGTTTGTGACAGGAAGGAAGCCGCTCCCAGAAAGGAAGTTCTGATTGAGACTGACAGCTTTGCTGCCACTCCCGGGGGTACGGGCTGGCATTTCTCTTGGACAGGTAAGCGGGCTCCACCCACCCACCACATGAGCCCGAGCGGGGCTGGGGACACACCTGACTGCTGGTGATGGATTTCCCCCACTTTTATTTAATTACCCTAATTCCTCACATCTGTAGAGCCTTTCAAAATTTACAGCTCACCCATTAGCTCGCTTTTGCTTTCTAACCACCACCTCCCCTTAGAGTAGCAATGGTTTGGGTCCTCACTTTGTGCCTGAGCAAACATGAAACCCAGAAAGATGAGGTGATGTGCCCAGGGATGAGGCTACTGGATGCACAGGTACGCCGCTGTGGCCTCAGCCTTCCCCAGGGACATGCGTGTCCTGCTCGCTCTCTCCCTCATCCTCCTGAAAAGGTACTGCCTGAATGTGACACGCAGAACTGACCAGGGCCATGAGAACAAATTCACAGGTTGCCGGATGTTCATCACTGTGGTTTCCTGCCAGTGCCAAATCCTCACGCCCTCGTGCCTGAGAGACATCTCCAGGCTTCCCGTGCTTCCTCCCAAACTCACCTTGAGATGTCCCTGGAGCAGGGCTCACATCCTCCAAGGGGCTTCTGCTTTCTAGGCTGGACATTCTCTGGCCTTGTCCACACATTGGTGGCTGGACCCTTTTATTTTCGTCACACCACCCTGCCCTGCCCAAGGACCGAGAAAATATGCACCCCGATGACACTGGTATCACATTCAACTTAAAAGAATCCCTTCAAAGTTATTCAATAATAGCTCCTAGTTCTCAAGTGTGAGCACGATGTCAGGCCCAGGCTTATTATGCACATCACCCGACTTTGTCCTCCCCACAGTCATCTGATGTAGGTCTCTGTGGTAGGATAGCTGGTTATCCACCAAAGAGCAAGCCCAGCCTCCTCCATAGTAAGAGCATGGTTGCCCAGCTAAAGACTACATTTCCCAGGCTCCTTTGCAGCTAGTCTGGTCATGTGACTATCAGTGGCCCGGTTAGATCTGTGGAATCTAACCACTGCAATGTATGTGTTCGTCTTTGGGGTCATTCTCTAACCCCAAAGGCAAGCTCCTTACTGTTCTCTCTCTCTCTCTCATACCTATTTCTATGTATTGATTTTGACCACGTGGATGAAAACAATGGTCCAGGGAAGCCAAGCAAGCAGTATGATGGCAAGTGTCTTGGTCCTGGAATGACCGTGGGAACAGAATTGCACACCAACTGTGGCCATTCATCCAGGACTGATATATGAGAGGAGAGTAGACATCTTTTTTACATCACTGTATTTTGATGTCTCTTTGTTTTCTTACTACAGCTTCATCTTTAACTGATAGAGTGTTATTATACATGTTTTACAGATGGGGAACTTAGGTTCATAAAGATTACGTGATTTATCCAAGTTTACATGAATCCAGGGCAAGAATTCCAGCCCATGTCTCTCGGATTCTAAAACCTCTGCAAGATGATTCATCCACTCATCTACTCATCTAAGCTTTAATGACCATCTGTGTAGTAGAAGCAAGCATCCCAGGGCTTTGCCTGTGCAGCAGGATCATAAATCCACATGTTGCCTCTCCACCTTCCACCCTCGCTCTGCCCTGCTCAGGAAGGGAACTGCCCAGAGATGCAGATGAAAGTTCATTTCAAAACTTTTACCTGATCTTTCTGAAGCCATAGTGAGTAGATGCCTCCGAAATGGTACCAGTTCCTTATGCAGATGACTCTCAGGGGGAAGCCCAGGACTGGTCAGAGAAGGATTAAGAGGGAAACTGAGACCACCTCGATTAATTCTCCTAAGGCTTTTCCCTTGCAGACCGGGAACCTGTGAAGATGAGGTTGCATTTGAGAAAAATCTTTTTTTCTTATCAACGTCTATGCTCTTTGATCTCTGGGAATTTCTATTTCTTATCAAGAGAGGTACAAGTAAGTGTGTTTGTGTGTGTGTGTGTGTGTGTATGTGCACTCATGTTCGCATATTTGTGAGTGTATGTGGTTATATGGGTAGGTGTGTATGCTATTGTGTATGTACAGATGTATGCATGATGTGTGTGTCTATCATATATGTGAAGTGGTTATGTGTGTGCAGTTGTGTGTGTGTGAATGTGTGTTCATTGGCAGTTGTGTCTGTATTGGGGGGGTGAGGGTGTGATGCACCAGTTGTCCACTGGATGACTGGGAAGAATCACCCCTGCACACCTCCCCCAGGTGGGAAATTTGGAATAAGAGCTGACTTGGTGTGGCAACCCCACCCCAACGCTTCTGCTCGAGTCCCTCTGTCCTCTCCCAAACACACACACACACACACACATACACACACACGCACGCACACACACAGTCACCTTTTTTTTCAGTCTTGACCAAATCACTCAGCTTCTGGAAGGGAACTGCAAAGATGACTAAGGCTCATATACTAGCTGCTGAAAAGAGGGGGGTGAAGTCCAGGCCCAGACTTCATCTGAGACCTCAGACTTCATCTTGAGGTGAAGGTGAACAGACCTAAAACTTCATCTGAGCAGAGCCTGGTGCTTTTCCAGCATGAGGTAGACACTCATCTAGAAGGCTCAAATGAAAAGGCAGGCTCTTGAGGAAGGAAGCACTGAAGGAAGACAGGGCCATCCCGACTAGGAGCCCCGACTCCCCATGGATGGTTGATCTTGTCTTTGTACCGGGATTGGCACCCAGGCAGATACTTCACCCGAGTTAACTCACCATGCAGATGGCATTGCCTTGCTCTGTGCAAGGCGTGGCAGGGACGTGAAGCACCAGGAAGTGTCCTCTGCTTGGGGAAGTCAGGGCGGGCTTCAGGAGGGGAAGGAATGCTCAGCTGGAGACACTAGAGGGCCAGGAGCAACTTAGCTGGTGAAGGGAGGCAGGGGACACGGGTGGTGTTCCGGGCACTGTAGATGGGGCTTCCTCTTTCATCTGCTCATCTTCATCTTTATCTGCTCAGAAGTCATCTACAGAGCAACCGTTTTCAAAACTCCTTTTTACTGTGGCTCGTAGTGAGCAATGCATTTTACATGGAGACCTAGGATGTGGATACATGTGTATAGCTGAGACCTCGTTTTCTGAGTCAATATTTACCCCTGTTATGCAGAATGAACTTTAATATTTTCCATTCTGTCCTATTTTGTGTTTTGTAATTGCTGTGGAAAACAGCTAGCAAATTGGTTTCAGAATCTCCCTGAAGTTTCCTAATGAGTAGTTAGGAGAGCCCTGGCTGGAGTAAGTGATGCGCAAGGCAGCAGGTAGAGGAGCAAAAGCATCTTCCTCCCTGAGAGGAGGGGACCAGGGTGAGGTCATTGGGATGGAAGGCTGAAATTTAAAGAGGCTCTCACTCTCGGGGGTCGGCACCCAAAAGTAAGCACCACCTTAAATTTTGTACCCTTCCTACCTCTCTTGCCACACTCTAGTCTCAGCCCTGTAACTGGACACTTATTCTGCACCAAGCATTGGGCCAAGGGCTTGCGTGCACCGTCACACTCAATCTTCCCCATAACCCCTGTTTCCTCTGGGAAAATTGACCCAAGAGAGATACCCAGGAAGTGCCCTAGGACTATTGGTAGCTCCCAGACCTCTTGGGTGCTTGACATCTCCAGACCAAGAAGACAGCAGGAATGGCTGGCATGGGGGTGGAAGGTTGGCAGAGGCCACCAGGGCTGATGTCTATGACCACGTGCACACGTGCTGGAGGAGCTCAAACCCCAAACACCCATACTGATTTCCCTTAAGCCAACTTCTCAACATCACTTTTTTTTCTACTATTGAAAGATAGTTGATTTACAATTTTTTTTTCTTTTGTCCTTTTAGGGCCACACCCATGGCATATGGAGGTTCCCAGGCTAGAGGTCTAATCGGAGCTGTTGCTACCGGCCTGTACCACAGCCACAGCAATGCCAGATCCGAGCCACATCTGCGACCTACATGACAGCTCGCAGCAATGCCAGATCCTTAACCCACTGAGCAAGGCCAGGAATTGAAACCCACAGCCTCATGGTTCCTAGTCGGATTTGTTTCTGCTGTACCATGACGGGAACTCCCGATTTACAATGTTGTGTTAATTTCTGCTCTACAGCAAAGTGACTCAGTTATACATATCTATACATCCCTTTTTATATTCTTTTCCATTATGGTTTATTACAGGATATTGAGTATATTTCCGTGTGCTACGCAGTAGCACCTAGTTGTTTGCCTATTCTATATGTAATGGCCTGCATCTGCTAAACCCAAACTCCCACTCCATCCCTCTCCCTCTCCTTGGCAACCACAAGACTATTCTCTATGTCTGTGAGTCTGTTTCTGTTTCATAAATAAGTTCATTTGTGTCATATTTTGGATTCCATATATAAGTGATATCAGATAGTTGTCGGGCTAACTTCACTTAGTATGGTGATTTCTGGGTTCATCCATGTTGCTACAAATGGTGTTATTTCATTCTTTTTATGTCTGAGTAATATTCCATTGTATATATGTACCATATCTTCTTTATCCATTCATCTGTCAATGGACATTTATGTTGTTTCCATGTCTTGGCTATTATAAATAGTGCTGCTGTGAACATAGCGGTCAATACTACTTTTTTGCAAGTTGCATAGAACTCAGCCAGGGAAACCCTCGACTGCTGTCTGCTTCCATGATTAAAGAGGAAGGGTACAAAGTGCTCGGGCACTGGCCAAGTTTTGCTATAAGACACTGGTAAGTTTTGCTATAAGTCTTAGTCGATATAGTGAAGTCCCATCTACTCAGAGAAAATTAATCTGTTTCACTGAAACAATCATAAAATCTGAAAGTCACAATGTACTATCACTATACACCAAAACAGCTAAAGTTAAAGAGACTGACGACACAACACATAGGTGAAAGTATGGAGCAACTTGAACTCACACACTGCTGGTGGATGTGTCATTGGTACAAGTAAACATTTTGTCCGTATCCGCTGAAGTTAAGATATGTGTATCCTGTGATGCTGAGATTTTGTCCATATCCGGTAAAGTTAAGATATGTGTATCCTATGATGCTGAGATTTCCCTTCTAGGTTTATATTCAACAGAAACATGGGAACATGTATAACGATGTCATGGCAACAGTATTTATAATAGCCCTGGGCTACTATATTATTTCAAAGGTCTATCCATAGAAGAATAGAAAAGTAAATTGTGGATTAGTCATATAATAAAATGTTGCACAGCAATGAAAACAAACTGCTGATAATCAAGATGCATCTCACAAATGCATTGTTGAATGAAAACAAACCAGATCTGGCTGCATCTATACAAGATGATCCTTGTTATGGAAAGTTCAAAAAAAAAAAAAAACAGGCAAACTAAAACTTCTGTATGAGTAGGCAGATAAAATAATAAAGAAAAGCAGAGAAGTGACTTCTGTAAGAGTCAGAAGGGGGTTCACCTCTGCACATGAGCTATGATGTGGTTGGGAGGGCGCGTGGGTGAGCATGAGTCCCCTGGGAGACTCCAAATGGAACCTAAGTGGAAGTTACAGGAGTGTTTACTGACAATAATGTCTTAATATGTAAATGTATGTTTTATGTACTTTCCATATGTGAATTATATTTCCATATATATATATTGAGAGAGAGAGAGAGAATGCGGACCCATCTCTGTATAGAATATATAGAGAGAGAATGTGGACCCATAATCTGTGAGTCATTCATGTTCAAGGGACCCCAGAAAACTGCCAGACCAAGGCTTCCAGCAAGTCAGCCTTGGAGCCAGACAGTCACGGGTTCAAATCCTCATTCCACCAATGGCAAGCCATGTGCTTGGGCAAGTTACACAGCTTCTCAGAGCCTCATTTTCTCTCTCTGTAAACTGAGGCTGAACATACCTGATCACTCATCCCCAATCCAGGGCCTGGGCTCCCCAAACCGAGGCAGGCAGCCTTCCAGCCAGGCCCTAAGAGTTCCCATTCAAGCCTGTGGTCAGAACTGACTTGACCCCTCCTGCAGGGGCAGCTCCTTAGCCTGGACCGGGGGCTGGAAAGTGGGAAAGGCGGGGGGTGGAGGGGTTCTTTTCTTCTTTCCTTTTTAATTAATAACATTAATTTTATTTTGAAAAAAAAAGTGACATATGTAAAGATCACCTGTATTCCTAGCACACTGGAAGGAGCTCAGCAGACAGCAACTGGGTTAGAAGAAGAAGCAAGATGATAGTGACCCATAGTCCTGCTGGCCACCGGCAAAAAATGCTTCACAAGGAGGAGTGCCCACACTAATTCACTTCCTGGGGTTTCCTGTTAACATCCTTCGTGCCACCCAGGACCACAGTCAGCCCCTAGGTCACCTTTGAGCGAGGTAGAAAAAGGCTCCCCTTCATCTGGGCAAATGCAGGACACCACCCTCCACAGCAGCCCAGATGCCCTCGGCACAAGTCTCCGTGTTAGGCACCCAAGGGTCTTTCAAGTCCTCGCTTTTGAACCAAACTACACATGAAGAGGAAAAAAGCAGATCAGAACCCACCCTGGAGAAGCACAAAGGCAAATTGCACGAACAAGCAGACATTCATGGCGCCCCATTGCCACGTTCAGCATTTACATTGTCGCCGCAGCAGGGCTGTGTTGGAAACTGTTTTCAGTGGCTGTTCCTTCTCCATCCAGGGGGTGGGGTGGGGGAGGGGACCGCAGGACCCCACGTTCTACATAGAGAAGCAGCATGAAATACAGCCCCAAACCCGACTTCATCAACACGTGCGTCTCCGGGAGATGTTTGAGGTCTGGACCCAGGAGCAGGAGGGCTGGGGGCGGACAGCCCCCTCCTGGCGGGGTGGACACTCTCCATGTACCCAAGCTTTGGGGGGATTTCTCTGCACTTGGATGACCTAGTGCAGGGGCTACAAACTCCACTATTTACACCCTCCACACCCGTGAGCCTCAGAGAAAAGACCAGTTCCCAGCACTGTGGAGAGAGAATTGTTACTGTGTCCAGGAAAGTTGACAGGGCCTGGGCCCCAGGAGCTGTAATCGCCTGAAAGTTCCTACAACTATCAGATAAACCAAGTTCCCGCCCCTCGGAGACCAGACTTGACAGGCCCATAAAGGCCGCCTAATACCCTGAGCTCATGTGCTTTTGGTATCATGTCTCATTTTCTGCATGAATGAGAGACGCAGCCAAGGAAAGAAATCTGAAGTTTTCACTGACAGCACACAGCACACGAAACCTGGCTCGCCCGCCGCTGGCATCCTTGAGGCTACAGAGCTGGTGGCAGCCTTGCCGGGCACACACACAAAGAGCAAGGGTTTCTAAGGGGTTGCTCAGCAATTTAACAGAAGATGTGAAACTCCCTTGCCCTCCCGAGACTGGGTCCTGGCAAACAAGTTTTCGGGGCCAAGTCCATGTCCACGGTGGCCCTGCTGCTTTGGTGGAGAAAAGAAATCCAGGGCCTACAGGTGAGGTTAACCCTGGGGCACTTTGTGAAGCTGGTCATTAGGGACCCTGATCTCGACATTCAGGCTCTTGCTCCCTCCAAGGAGGGCAAGCGAAAGGGAACAGACACTTCGGTAGCACCTGCAGCTGTCAGGCCATATGCCAGGGTCTCCACTTCCGGTCTTTCTTGAACCATTATTCCCATCTGACAGATAGGAATACTAAGTCACGCAGAGAGTATCGGAGCCAAGCTTCTCACCCCCTCTGAAAGCCAGCCTCTAGACTCCCTTCTTACCCCTCAGCACCTGCTCCCAAGTAAAAATCTGCTAGCGGCCATTTACACCTCAGGGCTGAAAGATCCAAAGGGCAGAGGCTGCTCAGATCTGGTAGGAAGAGGGCTGGGAGGCTGCACTGAAGATGCAGAGGCAACACAAGCATGTTGAGTTGAATCGTATCCAGAGGCTTCCGCTGGAGGATCCCTCACTGAACTTGAGCATTCCAAGGCCCTGTGAATGGTTTAGCATTTGTAATTTTGTATTCTGACCCCCCGATTTTAGCAGTTTTAAGCTCGAGACTTCCCTTGCTGCATGCATGCAGATTGTATTTTACTGGAGAAGGGGTCTGGAGATGGTGCTGATGGAGATGATGGGGGCCAGAGGTCAAAAAGTGGGTGAAGGAAGAGGAGTCATGCAGACGGTCTGGGAGTAAAGAAAAGAACTATGTGCTTCCGCCTGGGTGTTGGCCTTCGTGGAAGATAGAAGCCCAGCCGGGTGGCCTCCCTGTCCCTTTTGGCTTTGTGGGGGAGGGGCACAGTCCATGGAGTAGAGCGCAGCAAGTTGCAGGAGACCCGCTGTGTAAGGACATGCTTACAAGAGGACCAGAGGGCCATCCTCCCCAGAGGGCCACCATGGCCAATTGCCACACACTGGCTTAGAACAACAGGCCAGGAGTTCAAAAGGTCATGGTTCTGAAGGCCGGAAGTTCATATGAAGTGTCGCAGGGGTGGTTCCTTCTAGAAGCTCTGAGGGGGAATCTGTTCCAAGCCACTCTCCTGGAGGTGGGTGGCAATCTTGGCATCCCTTGGCTTGCGGATGAATCACTACAATCTCCACCTCCATCTTCACGTGGCATTCTTCCTGGCATCTTGTCTCTGGCCAAACTTCCCTCTCCTGATAAGGATATGGGTCACTGGACTAGGGCCATCCTAACCCAGTTTGCCCTCTTAACTTGAGCACATCTGCAAAGGCCCTATTTCCAAATAGGTCCCAGGGTAGGGCTTGAACACCTTCTTTGGAGAGGGCACACAATTCTACCTACTGTAGGAGTCAAGGTCACCTTTGTCAGGTGGTCCCCCACAGGTAGGACCCATGGTCCTATTGGTGGAGCCTCAATGGCTTCTGAGTCTGTGAGCTGCGGTCCTGCCCATGGGCCTGCACAGGAGTGGGGCTTATTCCTGCACAGGATGGGAGAAGCCCATGGGCAGCCTGTCTCCAGGCTTCCCTGACTCACCCCAGAAGGTGTGGGGCTCTCACAGGGAACAAAGGAAGATGGAGGCTTTCCCCTTTATCAGTCACCCCACAAATCAAAGTTTATCTCCTCTGGAGGCCCCCCCAGATTTTTCCACCTGCTATAGACTGAATGCGCCCCCCTCCAAAAAAATTCATATGTTGAAACCTAATCCCTAATGTAATGGTATTTGAGGGATGGGGCTTTGGGGAGGTGATTAGGTCATAGGGCGGATATGAATGGGATCAGTGCCCTTGCAAGGGACCCTGGAGAGCTCTCTTGTCCCCTCAGCCATATGAGGACACAGGGAGAACAGAGCCATCCGTGAATCAGGAAGCAACTTCTCCCCAGACCCTGAATCTGCTAGCACCTTGATTTTGGACTCCCCAGCCTCCAGAACACCGTGAGATAAATTGTGCCAAAGCAGCCTCAGACAACATGTAAAGGAATGGCCATGGCTGTGTGCCAATAAAGCTTTATTTATAAAAACTGATGGAGCACTGGATTGGCCCAAGGGCTAGAGTTGGCTGACCTGGGCTAAATTTTCAGTTATTGAACCAGTTCCTCTTATTGTTAGAGCTTAGGCTAGTACCCGATGTTGAGCTATTATAAATAAGTCTGCAGAGATCTTGGCGCTGACAACCTCGATTCCCTTTCTGATTATTTCCATGGGACAGTTCCTCAGAACAACGACAATTTTCAGCCTCTTGAATCATAGTGACAGATTCTGTAGGCATTCAATTTTTTCTGAGCCAGCCCTTGCACGTTGACCTTTGCTCACCCCACCCCTGTTTTCCAGGTGTCTCAGGAGGGAAAATTCTGTCTCTTCTATCAGACTTCCGGTTCTTCAAGTGTAAAGATGCAGCATTTTATTCTACTTCCGGGTGCCTTGCCCTCAGCTTTGCCTTCTCCCTCCCCTCCCCCCGCATTACATCTGCACACATGCACACGAACAAGCACACGAACATGCACACACCCGTGCAGTCTCTGTTGTGACCGCACACACAAGATGTACAAGGGAAGCTGGGTAATCACTGAGCAAATGAACCCCGCATGTCTGAAACCTCAAGGAGGCACATGCCCTGTACACACGGCCAGTCACTGAGACTCGAATGCAGGGGACCTTCATAAACTAGATGATACATAAACTTCGCCCTCTCCCAGACCACCCACAGATGATGGCGATTTGTCCCAGAGTCCTGCCTCCCGCTGCACCTGCCCAGAGCTTGGGGCCACCCCCGCCCCACCCCCCCTTCCAAGTGAGGCCCTTGGAAGGACATCCGTGGTACCCCCTGGGCTCCCCACACCCCCTCTCATTTTCCACCAATCTCCACCTCTTCTCTGGTCCCACACCCTGGGGGGACCCTCTCGCCACCAAGTGAGACTCAAGAGACCTACCACCTCTGCCAAAATCCGGTTCGTAAAAAATTAAACATGTTCTGCCACATTTCTTTTCCCCTTGAATTTTTCGTGAAACCAAATGGCAGTTTCCAAAGGTGAAAAACTGTTATTTTCCCAGACAAATTCCTGTGAAGTGAAAATTGCTAGTTTCACGCAGCTTCACCACTGATGACTGTGATTACTGTGGGCGCTAGATGAGCACACTTTCATCGGGGCACAAATAAAACCTGAGTTAGAGTCCCAGCAGGCCTTAAGAGTTCCTGTGGCCAGACTTTCATGGACTAAGAGCCAGCAGGAGGGCCTCCCAAGGCTCTGGTGGCCGTGCCCACCATCACCACCCCTGCGGATGCCTGCTGAGCCCCACCTCCCGCCAGACACCGTCAAACGGGAGAACATGCCTCTTACCCTCTTACCAAGACAGAGATGTGGGCTGCAAAGAGCAAGAGCACAGACCCTCTGAGAGGAGTGGTAGGTGCAGTATGTCTTGGTTGTTTTAGAATTTGATGGACAGAGTGCCTTAAATAGTGACCTATAGAGGAAAGTGTCTCTCCATGTATTAGTCCACAAGGCTGCTGTGACAAAGTACCACAGACTGGGTGGCATAAACAACAGAAATGTATATTCTCACAGTCAAGGAGGCTACAAGCCCAAGATCAAGGTGTTGGCAGGATCGGTGTCTTCCGAGGCTCTCTCCTTGGCTTCCAAGGGCCATCTCCTTCCTGCGTCTTCACAGGGTCTTTCCTCTGTGTGCATCTGTGTCCTGATCTCCTCTTCTTATAATGACACCTGTCCTATTGGAATAAGGTCCCCCCCCCCACGAGGGACCTCATTTTAACTCTGTTATCTCTTTAAGACCCCATCTCCAAACACAGTCCCCTTCCAAGGTGGGGACTTCAACCTAGAAATTTGGAAGGGACACAGTTCAGCCCCTCACACCCCACATCCCCAACCCAGCCCTCCAACCATCGCTTTGCAGACCCTCAGTGGTAAGAGGGCTCTAGGGGCTTAGCTAATGCAGTGGTTTTCAAACTGTGTTCCCTGGAGGTCTTGGGGTTCCTGAAGCGACCTTAGGAAGGGGGCACAGCAAATGGAAATCTGGGATTTCAACTCTGCCTCAACCAAATCAGCACCTATTTTTTTAATCGATCCTATACTGAAGCTCCGTTTAAGATTGTTTGACCACTTTGCTGTACAGCAGAAATTGACAGAATATTGTAAATTAACTCTAACAGAAAAAAATAAAAATCTTTAAAAAAAAGATAAGTTTAAAGGAAAAAAGATTCTGTTTGACCAAAGAGTTCTTTGTTTTCCAAAATGTTTGAAAATTTCTATTTTCCAAATGACCGGACTGCAGTAGGGGAAGGTGAGGCCACTCCCTGGGATGGTACTGCTCTTGCTGGCACACCTGGGGTCTTGCCAAGTACCCACATTCTGGTGTACAGTTCCTCCCATGACACTGAGGGAACCCTTAAGAGAGACCTTCGGGACCCTCGGGCCATGGAAGGGTCTGGATGCTACCCAAAGGTGAGCCCCCTGCTGAAGTCAGAAGCAGAACTAAACTCACGTATCATATAGCATTGACCTTGAGGGTTGGACACGTGGCTCCAGGCTTAAATGTCAGAAAATCTGAGTCATTGCTAGCGTGACGTCAGAGATTGCTTGGAAATTTTCACTTCAAACAAGAAGGAAAAAACCGCCCCCTTCAGGTGCCTTTGGGTGTCTCACTTCGGGGCCGGGCACAGCGCTGAGAAGTGATAAATATCTTTGGCGACAAGCCGTGGATAACCATGTTTGCACGCTTTCCTGGGTGTCTGGCTGTCAACCGCAAAGATGGAGATGAGGGAAAAGCATCAGCATCCACTTAAAAAAAAAAATAATCTTCAAAAGCCCAACAGGCTGAGCTCACAGCAGAACGAGTTTTGTCGCACGTATGTTCTGAAGAAGTGTCCTTACTCAGAGTATCCCAAGAAGTTCTTGGCTTTTAAAAGCCAAGCAACCGTCTCACCTAGAAAGAGTTAGTACGGTAGCAGCATTTGGGGTGAGAGAATAGGGCATGTCCCCAGGCTGTTCAGCTGGGCTCTTCCCTGCACTGTCTCCCTGTCGGTCAGCCTTGGAAGCCCCAAGCTAGAGATGGGAGTTTGGGCTTTGGGGTAAGTTGGGTGAGACAATTGGGAGTCTCACCCCAAACCTGACCAACAATAGGAAGCTGCTAGCCCAGGCTTTCTTTGGAATGTTCTGGTAGGGACCACACCAGGCAATTGAGGCCCCTCAATTCTGATCACCTTCTTTTTTTTTGTCTTTGTTGTTGTTGTTGTTGTTGTTGTTGTTGCTATTTCTTGGGCCGCTCCCGCGGCATATGGAGGTTCCCAGGCTAGGGGTTGAATCGGAGCTGTAGCCACCGGCCTACGCCAGAGCCACAGCAACGCGGGATCCGAGCCGCGTCTGCAACCTACACCACAGCTCACGGCAACGCCGGATCGTTAACCCACGGAGCAAGGGCAGGGACCGAACCCGCAACCTCATGGTTCCTAGTCGGATTCGTTAACCACTGCGCCACGACAGGAACTCCCTGATCACCTTCTGATAACACCTGGAGCAACTCTTTATAGTCATTGAAAGAACTCCTGGCAAAACAGCTGGTTCTCCACGATGGAAAAGGCATACTGTCCTTGGGCTACTCCTTTGCAAGGCCTGTCTCTCTCCTCCCTGGCCCGACTAGCTCAGGGCTCCCTCCAGCCCTCATCCTGGGCCTCTCCCTTTTTTAAAGCATTTCCCACCCACCACCTAGGACCAGCAGTATCAGCCTCACCTGCGAGGTGGTTAGAAATGCAGAATCTCTGTGTGGTATGTACACATATGCAGTGGAATACTACTCAGCCATAAAAAAGAACAGAATTTTGCCATTTGTAGCAACATGGATGGACTTGGAGGGCATTATGCTAAATTAAATAATACAGAGAAAGACAAATACTGTATGATAGTATTTATATGTGGAATCTAAAAAAGTTCAACGAACAATTGCATATAACAAGAAGCAGACTCAGATATAGAGAATAAATCGGTGAATATCAGAGGGGAGAAGAGGGGGATGGGGCAAAATAGGGGTAGGGGAGTAAGAGATACAAACCATTAGGTATAAAATAAGCTACAAGGATGTGATGTGCCACACAGGGAATATAGCCAATATTTTGTAATAACTATAAATGGAGCATAACCTTAGAAATTGTGAATCACTATCATGTACCTTATATGTACCTATATCTGTAACTTATATTGTACAGCAACTATACTTCAACTAAAAAAAAAAGAATTTAAGGGCGTTCCCATTGTGGCTCAGCAGAAATGAATCTAATATTCATTTAGATCGATCCATGGCCTTGCTCAGTGGGTTAAAGATCTGGCATTGCTGTGGCTGTGGTGTAGGCTAGCAGCTACAGCTCCGATTCTACTCCTAGCCTGGGAACCTCCATATGCTGCATGTGCAGCCCTAAAAAGACAAAAAAATGTTATAAAGGAATGCACAATCTCTGAACTGCCCCAGACCTACTGAAGCAAGATCTGCATTTTTGCCAGACCCTCGTTACAATTTGGTCTACAGGAAGTGAACTTAAGGGTTGATCTAACTGAGACATCATGAGAGAGAGCCCCGTGCTGTGCGGACAGAGAAAGCAAACAGTGGTTTTGAAGCCCTAACATGAGAGCCACAAGGCAGATGCCAGATAAGTGTTCAGGGCGAGTAGCAGCAGAGGGTATTGCAGAAGATGGAGAAGGGAGCTGCCTGCTCATAGATCCTGTGTCCTGAACCTCTCCACTGTGCCAGCACTGTGCCAGCTAACATAAGGGTTTTGTGGGCTTTGCATGCATTTAATTCTAGCATCAGCCCCATGAGGTTGACATCCCTACTAAAAAGGAAGAAATGGAAGTTTTTGGTACAAGACTCTGGAAAATCACTTGGTGCTATCCCATAAAGCTGAATGTCCCTACTCCCTAAGACCCAGCAATTCCACTTCTGCATGTATGTCCTATGGAAACTCATCCACATGTATAGTAGAAGGCACATACTGAAATGCACATAGAAGCCCTTTTATAATTATTAAAAAATAAGACTGGATACAACCCAAGTGGCCATCAAAAGGAGAATATTGAAACACATTTTAGGAGTTCCATGGTGGCCTAGTGGTTTGGGGATCCAGTGTTATCACTGCTATAGCATGGCTTCAATCCCTAGCCCAGGAACTTCTGCATGCCGTAGGTATAGACCAAAAAAAAAAAAAAAAAAAAAAAAAATACATTTTGGTGTATTCCTGCAACACGATATTGTCCGGCAGGAAAAAAAAAATTGTTGAAACACAGCCTTGCATGACAACATGATGAATATAATTCTCAGAAATGTAATTTTAAGTGGGAAAAATAGTGAGTCACCTAAGACCTCGATAGAGTATAATGCAACATTTTTAAAGCTCCAAAAAAAAGACAAGCAAAAATAAGCAATACTTTATTTAGAGGTGCCAATATAAACAGTAAAAATAAGGTTTTGCTATTTTGTGTTGAAGAGTAGGAACCATAGAAACATTTCAGGATCCCAGTTACTTCTCTGGTGGAGGCTGGGGATTGAGGGTAAGGAGCCCATTGATGATGCATCGATATTGGGAAAAGTCAGTTTCTTAGGTTGGCAAGTGAGTTCACGGGGATTCATCACTTACTTGCATGTTGCATGTCTTCTTTTACAGTGTATTAAGTTATAATTTCTAAAAATAATAAAATGCTGAAAGCTGACACTCAGAGGGACTGAGGAGCTTGGCCAGGTTTCCACAGCTAGTAATTGGCTGTGCTGGGATTTGAAGCCAGGCAATGGGCTGCAGAACCCACATAACCCCGAGCTATGCTGCCTGTGGTGTGCTTGGCTGGCCTCAAGACTATCCACGTGGATACGACTTTGGGGCCAGGGTGGGTTGATAAGCCCCATCCCTCTGGTCCAGGGGATGGGTGCGGATAACCCATCAGACACCTCTTTGGAGTGAGGACTGCACTGAGCGGGTTTCTTCTCCAAGCTGGTTCTGAGGGACCCCAATCTGTCTCTGAATCTCCCACCTGCCTCACTCCCCTAGATGCATGGTGACCCAGGCTTGCAAAACGCTCTCGATATCTGCCTGCATTTGCTCCAAATTCCAGCTCTGTGCAGTTATCATAACTTTGTAACATGAGAAAGAGAAACAGAGCAGAAGAGAAAAGTAGGTAAATCCAGTTAGATTTCTGGCTCATCATTCCAGCTCCTAAACCTTCCCAACAAGGAGTTTCTAAGGGCTTTGCTTTTGGAAAAGGCATCACAATTACTGAAGGGACTTTCTCTCAGCCGTCTAGCCTTCAATTTTGTCCAAGGAACTACCTCCCTGTTTACAGATAAGGAGACTGGCACCAGAGAGGGTACCCGAATCGCCCAAAGGCAAGGCTGTGTGAGATCGGGCAGTCACTTTCCCTCTCTGTGCTTTGATCGCCTCAACTGTAAAACATAAGTATTGACCCCAGGGACTCGAAACTGACAAGCTGCAGTTCTCAAGGGGCAAGAGCAGGAAAAAAAAAATCCCCAAGTATTGGTTTTTCAGTCCTTCACCTCTAGGAAGACACCATGGGTCTAAAATAACCAAAAAGGGAAAGGAACAAGAACATATCAGGAGAAGACAAAGAAACAAACAACCCCTGCTGCTCTATTTATCACTTGGGCTCAGGGCTGGAGAGCCGAAGAGGAGAACTTGGATTTCCCATTCACTGCATGGCTTTCATAGCAAACTGCCCATCACCCAGCAAACACAAAGGAGGAACAAAATGGAATCATGCCGGCTGCATGGCCAGCAGCGTGCAAAGACAATGGGCACTGGTTTAATTCCCCCACCGCCTCCCAAACTGCACTCGAAGCAAAGTCAGATGTCTCCTTCCCAGAAAGTGGAAGAGGAAAATATCAATCTGTTTCGGGGAAAGTTACGAATTGCGTGTGCCTGGAATACTTGATATATGACTGTAGCCTGGTGAGCAACAAGTGATTCTGGCTGTTGCATTTGATCTCGGGATGGTAATGTGCTCTCCTGACATCATCCAAATGGGGAATGACTGAGGATGTTTTATATAAGATGGTTGCAAACTTCAAAGGCTACTCTTAACCCCGAACCACCCCCTCCCCTCCCTTTCTTCCTCCTCTCCCTCCAGGCCCGTCTCTCCCTTCACCCAGCAAATTGTTTCGGGGCCGAAAGTGATTGTAGGATGATCAGGAATCAAGGAACTGGTGGCAGGTGGTACCACCTGTGTCTGGGCAGGAGTCTCGCGGGCCGCATCTGCTCCGCAGTTGTGGAGGGTGGGAGGGGGCCGAGCCTGAGACAGATTCCCAGCCGGCAAGCCGGCAGCTCGCTGCCATGGAGGGGAACCGGTGGGGGCACTGAGCCCCTCTGCCCTCCGGCTCTGAGACAGGAAGAAGGACTCCTTGGGGACCCAAGTGTCTGTGGGCAGCCCCCCACACACATTTATCACAGACCAGTAAATAGGTCCAAAGAGGTGAACTGAGTCACCCCTCTTTGGGGTGGGGGCAGAAGCAGACCCCAGGTCCCCACCTTCAGCCCCGGATTCTTCCCCTGCGACAGCCCTGCACCCGTGCTTGGTTGGATGGAGAAAGTCATTCCATCCGTCATCTCCCTCCTTTGGATTTGTGGGAACTAAGATTAGTCCAGGACTCACTCTGAGCCAGGCTCCGTCCTAAGCACTTTATGTGAATTACTCATTTGTCATTGCATTAATCCAGGAGTCTTCAATTTGGGTGACTTTGCCCCCACCACCACCACCAGCGGTATTTGTGTTGTCATGATTGTGTTGAGGGGGTGATACTGGCATCTCGTGGGTAGAGGGCAGTGATGCTGCTAACCATCCAGCAAGAGACAGGACAGCCCCAAACAACAAAGAATCATCCAGCATATAATAACAGTGCTACGCCTGGGACACTGCCCTAACTCCATATGATATTTTATTTTTATTACTATCATTACTATACTATTATTATTGTAGAGGTTGTGATGATGGTGGTGCTTGTGGTTATTTTCATATCAAAGATGTGGAACTGAAGGTCTGTGACTTGCCTGGGGTCACATAGCTCCTAAGTGGCAGAGCCAGGATGTAAACCTGGGCTGTCAGACTTCTAGCCAGGACACAAGATTCCTCTTCTCAGGAAGCCAAGTTCATCTAAAAAATCCCAAGAATACAGATCAAGCCCAAGAACCCCGGGCCCTCACCCAGATTCATTCCCCTGCCTGGATACATGCAGTTGGTGCGTGTTTTTTGGCCTTTCTCTCTCCATGTGTGTGAATGCATAGAGCTCTGGTCCCGTGGTGAGCACTTAAAGGAAACTCTTCTGTGCTGATCTTCTGCAACTTTCTCTTTCTTGCTTAGTCATTGTCTTCGAAGTCATTCCACATTCGAACAGGCAGGCAGACATCCTTTTAAAGCAATGGCTTAATATCGATAGTTTGTATATCATCACTTCCCTGTTGATGAACATTTGTGTTCTTTCTAGTTTGGGACACTTTGATACCATGATTAGAAGCACAGGCTTTGGAATCACACAAACCTGGATCTGAGTTTCGGACTAGCTGTGTGACCTTGGAGGAGTTCCTCAGCCTCTCTGAGCCTTGGTGTCTTTGTCTGTCAAATGAGAAGCTCATAGGATTAGAGTTTAAGTTTCCAGTGATATTGGGTGGAAGGGGTGAATGAAGTGTTTGGCATATAGGAAGTGTGCAAATGTGGCAGAATCTGGTATTATTTGTTACCACACATCTAGTAGTAGCAGGAGGAGGAGGAGTAATAGTAGTAGTACTAGTTGCATTATTTTTATTAACGCCAGTAAGTCAGGAGTCTGCGGAAGTCAATTCACCCAGAAATTCCATCAAAATCCTATAGGGAAAGTGGGTCAAATGACAGAATTTCCCATGTCCACCATCTTGAAACACTTGCCCAGCATGAACTGACTCAACTAGAGGATCCTGGGGGCTAGAGAGGTTCATGCTGCTAAGGTGGATTCCATGTGGGCCACCTACAACCTTAACCAACCCTGAAATGCCAGCATCCATGGGAGACTCAGCCAATGAGTGCTTGGAAGAATCCAAAGAAAGGAAGACAGGGACGTTTTATGCCCAGCTGACCCCTGAACCCAGCAGGATGAAGGCTTGATCCTTGACAAGTCCAGCTCATGACTCAGTGGGCCGTGGTCACCAGGGGTCCTCAGGGGCAAAAAACCAAATCACACCTGCGATTCAGCGAAAGCACATATGGGAATGAGATGATTCAGAAGCAGAGGTTGGTCTTAGGGTTGAATTTTGTAAACAGGGTTCTGTTTAGCTCCCTCTTGGATGTTCCCCAAGAACATTCTTCTAGACCCCTTGGGGCTGGAGAGGTGGAGCGATGCCTCTTTCAGGGGCCTAAAGCAGGAGTTCTAGGGCAGAAGCTTGCTAAAGAGATTAGGAATTGAGACAAATGTGCTGAGAAGAGAGTCCCAACCTCTACTGTTGTTATTGGCCAGATCCTGGGTGGGAGGGCAGGGGAGAGAGCAGAGGACAATGGTAACCAACACCTGGTTTCCTTCCCCTTGGTCCTCCTTCAGGGTCTCGATGAGGAAGGATGCTGCCACCCTGGCCAAGAAGTGGGGTCAAACCCGGGGTGGACCAATCCCAATGGAACCTTCCTAGAAACAGTGACTGCTCTTGAGGATGGCACCTGACTCAAAATGAGCCAATCACAGGTCTCCTTTGTTTTTTCCAGACTGGCAAGAGCGGGGTAATAGTGCTTCTTCCTAAGGTAACGAATCCTGTGGATGTGTCCCTAGAGCTGCTGGCAGCCACAGAGACATCCAAGCACACAAGGCCAATGCAGAAACCCCCATGGAGAGGCAGAGGGAATCTGGCAGCTAGCCACATGCCTGGAAGCACCCCTCCTCATCCTCCCAGCTACCTGAGCCCCTTGATTTATTTTTTGATGAAGCCTATTTGAGTTGGGTTTCTGTCATTTGCAAATAAAGGCGTTTTGAGTAATACATCAGCCGAGTCCGATTCGGCTGGCCACGACTTAAAGTGCCATGAGCTATGTCTCAGGACACCTGAGGTTAGAGACCAAGAGTTCCAGAAGAGTCCTCCGCGGCCCGGTAAGATCAAGTTCCTCAACAACAATCACCCTTTCTCAGAGAGGGAAGGCTTGTTCGACCCAAAGCAAGAAGCAGACCCATCAAGTCCCAGGCCACCCTAATGCTCAGAGCTGGGCTGAGGACAGGCATAAAACCCAAAGGGGAGCCGAATGCTGGGGAGGGAAACAGATTCCAGCCAGAAAGAGACAGGAAAGAAACACGCTCCCCAAAGAACAAGACACATGGAAAAGAAGCATCGCTCAGGACTCCAGGAAGACAAGCCAGTAAGAGGAAGCGCAGAGGCAACGGAACCTGAGTGGCATTTGTTTGGGAAACCCGAGGCCTTGCAGGTCAGACTTTAGATACCCTGCCCTACACACCTGCCACTCTCTCCAGGATGGCAGTGGTGCCAGGTCACCTGCCCAGCTCAGCCCCCACCCAACTGTGTGCCTGGATGAAGGACACATGTATACACACCTGTGTGTGCGTGCCTGTGCATGTGCAAATGTGAGTGCATCCAGGGACCTGAGAGGGGACACCTGAGATGTGTCCCTGGGTGACCTGCTGTCACGCGTGTGTCTGTGTGAGGTAGGTGTTGGGGAGGGGGGTGCATGACGTTTGTAAACGTGGTGACTGCGTGGGCGTGGATGCTTTGGATGGGACAGAGGAGGCACCGTGAGTGACATGTACTTGCAAAGGGAGTCAAAGGTGATGAGAAGACGTGTGAACACTGTGTGTGTGTGTGTGTGTGTGTGTGTGTGTGTGTGTGTGTGTGTGAGCGGGCACACATGAATGCACACAGTCCCTAAAAACGAAGAGTGTGACTTGACTGGGGGCAGTGAGGTGGGCAGGTGTATCTGCTGAGTGTATATGGCGGGGCAGGAGAGGGTGTGAGTGAGGGGCTGCTGGGGGTGAGCAGACCCCTGGAGGGGCTGTCTCCTTGAGCGGTTGCCTGCCAGCCCTCCCAGGGGAGGTAGGAGGCAGCCCCACACATCTGGCCCAGGTGACCAGGAAGGCTGGGAGCAGACTGGCACTGCACCC
Organism: Sus scrofa; assembly: GCF_054392235.1. Lineage (NCBI taxonomy): Eukaryota > Metazoa > Chordata > Mammalia > Artiodactyla > Suidae > Sus > Sus scrofa. The sequence continues at coordinate 150,445,009 of NC_139396.1, read as the reverse complement.
AGGGCCCTCCCCAACCCGGCAGGCTGCCTCAGGGAGAAATCCTGCCCCGAGAAGCAAGACTAGTTCCTCACACCTCACGTCTGGCCTGGGGGTTGGGGAAATGAACTTGTTTGGAGAGACACTCCAATTTGCTTTTCCCGTCCTAAGGCACCTTCTGGATACACTGGAGGGAAGGAGGGGTGAGCAAACCTGAGGCGGCAGCAATCCAGCTGCAGGGGGTCTCTCTCGGTAAGCTCCCCCCCAGGGACTTCCCAGGGGGCAGGCGAACCCACAGTCTTTAGGAACGAAGCGTTCTGGGCCGCAGCGGAGTCCCAGCTCTGCAAGGAGAGTGTGGGCACTCGGGATCTGGGAGCCCATCTCAAGGGTCTGGAACCACCAGAAAATCCGGGTCTCTCATTTCTGGGCTGAGGAGCTGGGTCCCCAGACATCTTGCTGGTGCACGCGTTGGATCAGGCCTGGCCTTAGCCACATCTCAACTTCTAATTCTGGTCCAGGTCCAGTTCCCACATGCCAAGGGGCTGAAATTTTTGGTCCTTTCTGGTTGTTCGTCTTCTCCCCTGATATTCCCCCAACCAAGACGTTTTCCACCCGAATCACGGGATCCTCATCTTCCCGGGGCTCCTGCCGGCCCTGGGATGGACAGGGCCAGCGGCCAGCGGGAGGTGGGCTGAACCCTGCTGTCACAGGAAGGCTCCTGGGGGAGGCCCCCACGTCTCTCTGAGCTCTGTGCGTGACCCACGCCCCAATTCCTTCCTCCCTCCCGGACGATGAAATCATAGCCTCGATCTGGACCTGTTCGTGCCACAAGACAAATTGTCAAAATGTTTTGATCTAATTGGGTCTTTTTCAAGTCAGCTGAAAACCATCAGGCGGGAAACCAGATGGAGCTGGTGATTAATGAGGGACATTTGGTGGCTTCTCCACATCCATCATGGAGCCCCATTTGGGTGGGAGCATTCTAATCCTCCACCAGGAATGGGTATGACAGGGGGATAACCGAGGCCCCATGTCCACCCAGAGGAGGCCTCTGCTTGCCTTTGTGGCCCCTTCCCCAGGAGGCTCCAGAAACTGGGGTCCAGGAGAGGCTGTCCCTACACAGGCCCCAGACTCTAAAATAGCATCTTGTCCCCCGGGAGCACCAGCCCTGTTAGGGGCCACGTGATGCTGCCATGCTCCAGCAAAGGTCAGGGGACAGAAGGGAAGAGAGACAGAAGCATTTCTGTGAGCCCCAGAGAAGCACCGACTACCGTGGGATCCAGAATCTGAGTGTATGAGCATTGCTGCTCAGGCTATGTGGCCACCTGCCCTCTGTCGGAAAGGTACCCGCTCTGAGGAGTTCCCAGAGTGGCTCAGTGGGTTATGAGCCTGACTAGATCCATGAGGATGAAAGTTTGATCCCTGGCCTCACTCGGTGTGTCAGGGATCTGGCATTGCTGTAAGCTGGGGTGTAGGTCACAGAGGCAACTTGGATCTGGCATTGCTGTGGCTGTGGCTAGGCCGGCAGCTATAACTCCAACTCGACCCCTAGACTGGGAACTTCCATATGCCTCAGAAGTGGCCCTTAGAAAAAAAAAAGAAAGAAAAGAAAAGAAAAATGAAAGGCACCTGCTCTGTTGTGGAAGGGCTGAGCGGGTTTCAAGACAAGCTTCCTTCCCAAGGAAATAGCCTCACCAGCAGTGTGGAAAGGGCTGGTGGTTGGTCCAAGCTGGGCCTCCCACTTGCTGTGTGACTTTTGATGAGAGCTGGCCCTCTCTGAGCTTCCAGTACCTCATGGGTAAAATGCAGGTGGGGCCCAACCCTTCTGTTCCCCAGCTATAGCTCAAGCTGAGTCCTCCAGCGGGGCTGCACATTGAAATCAGCTGGGATCCTTTTGCAATATGATTCTGGAGGCTGCCCCCAGCAACTGGATCAGAAGCTCAGGAGTGTGCCCTGGGCATCGGCAGTGCTCAGAGGTCCTTGGATGATCCCAGGGCACAGCCCCAGCCCAGAAACCATGGACTAGAGGGAAGTCACGTCTGCAACCCAGCTGCCCAGTGGAGCCTGGCGTGTCATGCCTTGATTTCCTCATCTGAAGATTGGGGGCTAGTCGAGTCAGCCCCGCAGGACTGTTTAGGGGAGGTGAAGGCAGGAAGAATCTGAGACTTTGTTAAATGCTTCCTCGGTGAGATGGAGGATGAGTAATCTCAGACCTCGTCACGGCGACATCACCACCTGACCCTTGTCCATTCATCCAGCAAGTATTTCCTGTGTACCTACTGTATGTCAGGCCTCCCTGGGGATGCAACACGGAGATGGTTCCCACACCTGGAGAACCTTGCGGATAAGCAAAAGCAGTTAATATTAATCAGTGGTCACACATGCCTGTGATTACAAATCTGTGACATGCGCCATGAAGTCCAGGAGAGGGCGGGGGGTGGGGGCGGGGCTTGGAAGTTGTCCTTAGAGAGAGACCTTCAGAGCTGAACTAAAGAACAGATAAGCAGGCCAGAGGGTGGGGAGAGGAACCCAGGCTCAGGGAAGAGCCTCTACTCATGTTTTTATTCCTTGATAAACGTGCATGCCTTTTACTACACACAAGAGACTTCAGAGCAAGAAAACACCCAGGTCGGAGTTCCCACTGTGGCTCAGCAGGTTCAGAACCCAACAGAGTGTTCAAGAGGATGTGGGTTCGATCCCTGGCCTCACTCAGTGGGTTAAGGATCCGGTGTTGCTGGAAGCTGTGGTGTGGGTCACAGATGTGGCTCAGATCCTGTGTGACTGTGGTTGTGGTGTAGGTTGGCAGCTGCAGCTCTGATTCGACCCCTAGCCAGGGAACTTCCATATGCCGCATGTGGGGCTGTGAAAAGAAAAGAAAAAAAAAAAATTAGTAGATGATGGTGCCACGTCTCTAGGTGTGGTGATCAGCCTTAGGTCTCTCTCCCTGGTTGCACTGGAGATCTGCCTGTCTGCACACCCCGGGCCTGGTGTGGTGCCTGGAACACAGTAGGTAGGCAACTTATATGTCCTGGCTGTTGGCACCAGCCAGGTGTCCAGGGAAAATTATAAGACCCTTCAGCTCACAGGGAAGTCATCCCACCCACCCTACCCAATGGTTCCCGGTTCTGTGTTCTGAGAACCCTAAGGAAGGGATTTGAATGAAGAGATTCTAAGAGGAGGATAAATTATCCCAATGGACAATCTCCTAGCCATCCTTTAAATGCTAGCTCGGATGTCCCTTCCTTCAAGAAGCCTTCCCTGATGCCCTGGCTGCCAATACATCTACCTTCTGTGATGCCATTATTTCATGTGTCACATTTGGACCTAATGTTTCAGGTACGTGTCCACCCTACCTCCCACACCTCAAACAATAAAGTGCCTGAGGTTGGAGGCTTGTGTGGCTTGCTTATCACTGAATCTCCAGCACATCATAAGGGTTCATTAAATGATCAATCAATTAACAACAATCATTAAGCCTGGACACACATTATGATTCCTTCAAGGAGACGTGGCCTGCACAGGAAAGCATGCGGCAAGCATGAGGGTGAAGGAGAGGAGTGGGCGACAAAGGACGGACCCTTTGCTCCAGCAGAAGACCTGAGAGACAGGGATGCGGTGAACCTTCTCCCCAGCCTGGGCCTTCTTGGCCTGGTAGCCTCGATGCCAGGAGCTGAGAGGGAGCAGCTCAAGGTCCAATTTCCTTCTGGAAAGTTCTGCTGGGAAGCCAACTATACACCACCCTGCATGTGACAGCAGAAAGCAAGAAGTCTGTTTACTCCTTGAAGAGAAACTCAATACTGTCTCTTTATTCTGAGCAGATGCTGTGTCTCCCCAGAGTCCACGGAGCCGCGAGCTGGTATCAGCAGCACGCAAACAGCCTTCATGTGCTGCTGCAAACCTCCCCAGACGAACGCTTTTGGTTAAAATTTCACACTCACCCTGAAGTGGTTCCCAAGACCCAGGATTTGTTTTTCCCGATGATCCTCTTCTTTGATCAGCAAGACTCAGCCAAGCGGAATTTACTGCAGGATTTATTTTAGGTAGCTGGGAAGTCGTCTCCCTTCCAAACGCTCACAGGTCCCTCCTCCCCACACTCTGGGGGCTCTGTCGCTTTCAGGGCATGGCCCCAGGACAGGGAGAAGCCGGTGTGAGAATGGAAAGGGCAGTCAGAAGATGTGGCCTTGAGCCCTGCCGCTGCCCGCTTCCTGCCTGTGTGGCCTGAAACCCGTTGTACCTACTCCCAGGTGCTCTATTTCCATGTCTGTAAAACAGGATAATGACACCTGCTTGCTCAGGGTTATTGTGAGGCTTAAGTAACATAATGCTTGTGTATCATCGGTTTAGATTCCACGTATAAGTGATCTCATGTGATGTTTGTCTTTCTCTGTCTGACTTCACTTAATATAATATCTAGGTCCATCCATATGGCTCCAAATGACATATTGAAAACAAACTTAGGGTTACCAATGGCGAAGTGGGGGAGGGATAAACTGGGAATTGGGCTTTCACAGATACACACTACTACATATAAATTAGATAAACAACAAGGACCTACGAGATAGTAAAGGGAATTAGATTCAGTATCTTGTAATAATCTATAATGGAAAAGAATCTGAAAAAGAATAGATATATGTGTAACAGAATCACTTGGCTGTACACCTGAAACATTGTAAATCAACTATACTTCAATTTTAAATAAACAAAAAAAAAAAATGAAGCAATGCTTGTGAAAGACCTTTGCCTTATGAAATAGATTTCCTGGTGTGAACTGCTGTTCTTATTCCGTGGCCTCATCCAGGGCGAGTACAATGGTCACCTTGGCCCCCAAACTGATTTCCCTTCTGATCTCTGAAATTCCTCTAGTACAGAGTTTCTCAGCTTTGGCACTACGGATGCTTGGCACAGGATAAGCTCTCGTTGGAGGTGCTGTCCTGAGCATTGTAGAATGGTTAGCAGTATCTCCTCTTTACCCTCTAAACACCAGTAGTGGTTGTTCCCACTGTGGCTCAGTGGGTTGAGAACCCAACATAGTCTACGTGAGGACACAGGTTCAGTCCCTGGCCTCAGTGGGTTATGGATCCAGTGTTGCTACAAGCTACGGCATAGGTTGCAGATGCAGCTCGGATCTGGTGCTGCTGTGCCTGTGGTATAGACCGAGCAGCTGCAGCTCCAATTGGAATCCTTCTGTATGCCACAGGTGTGATTCTTAAAAAAAAAAAAAAAAAAAAAAAAAAAAAAAAAAAGTAAAAATGAATAAATAAATGCCACCCACACCCCTACCCCCACCAGACTTACAACCACCAAAAGTATTCCAGACATTGCTCACGATTCCCCTGGGGGGTGCAGGGGGGAGCAGATAGCACCCATGGTCAGGAACCACAGCTTTAGTAGACCCCATGGGGTCTCTGCCCTCAGACACAAAGGGTTACCTGGAGAGAAGGGACACAGTGCCTCCAATTGACACTGAGAGTCCAGTGGTTTAGCTTCCATTGAGCTGTGTGAACTTAGCCAAGTCCCTAACCTCTCTGGGCCTCAGCTTCTCATTTGTAAAACGAGGGACCTGGGAATAAGCTGCACTGTGGGGTGTGTTCCTTTCCCAAGAAGCAGTTTTGTCAGGGCGGGGAGGGTGTGGAGACCTGGTGGGCAGGAGGCATGTGATGAACAGATGGGAGACAAGAGCTTCCAGACCATGAAGCCACCGTCTCCCCAGAGGCTGGCCCCATAGAGGACCCATCTATGGACTGAAATTCTTGCTTCTTGAAGTTCCTTCAGAAGAGAGTATGGCATCTGTAACCCAACACTAATATTAATGGTACTAACGGCCAACAGTCATTGAGGCCTGATCATGAGGCACTGCGCCATGTTTTTTTACATGGCTTATTTCATTCAGTCTTCACAGCAGCCCAAACAACCCTCTGATGAAGTATAATGATTGCCCATTTCACAGACGAAAAGACTGAGGCTATGAGAGGCGACATATATAACCTTCCCTAGCAGGTCGGTAAAGCCTAGATTCACATTCATCTCTCAACCGCTTCAAGGCACCTCCCAACACAGGCCCTGGGCTCTTTTATTGTCTAAAAGAGTGACAAGAGAAGCACTGAAAATCTTTCCTAATGAGACTACTAGCCTGGGCAGTGAACTGAGACAGGGGAAGAGTGTCAGTCTAGGGGGAGTGGAGACACGCAGCCTGATTGCTGTGGGATCCTAAGCAAGTCACTTCTCCCCTCTGAGCTCATTTCCTCACCAGCAACATTCTTTCAGGCATCATGCCAAGGGCTGAGTATAAGACAGTGAGCAAAACAGCATGGTCTCTGTGCTCATGGAACTTACAGTCCCATGTGAGAGAAAGATGGTAGACAAATGAATAAACAAAGGGAAGAACCAACAGGATAACATGACAGAGCGTAATGGAGGGACTTACTTTATGAAATGGTTGGGAGGTCTGGTTGTGGAAGGTGGCATTTTAAGGGGATGTGAGGAAGAGGAAGGGCTAGTATCATGAATTGTGGGGGCTGGGAGGGGGAATGGGGTGACTTCCAAAAAAAGGAAATGTATCCGTCAGGATTGGCCAAGTTAAGATGTCATAACAAACAACCCCCGATTCATAATGATGTGAAAAAAAATCAAAGCTTATTTGTTGCTCATCCCACAAGCCCAGTGTGGGCCAAAGGGGAAGGAGGATGGCTCTGTCACATTAAGGAAGGTTCTGTAATCATGCTTCATACTTTATGAGGCCACCATCTGAATATGATGCCTGGGTGGGGGGTGGGGTGGGGCTGTTGCTGCAACAGGGAAAGAACAGAGCAGGTCTCATGCTGACCATTAAATGTTTCAGCTGGGCAGACACAAAAGCATCACTTCCATCTGCGATCCACTGGCTAAAACAATTAATGTAGCCCAACAGCAGAGGCCCGGAAAGGTAACCCTCTCCCATGCTGAGCGGAGAAGAACCATATAGAGGAGAACATCAGAGTCTCTTCCTACATCCTGACACAGGAAAGGCTTGCAGTCCCTCCCTCAGCATAGGTCACACTTACAAGTCCTGCTGGGGCACCTCTGTGTTTTGAGCCCTCCTAGGTCAGCCTGCTGGGTCTTGGGCACCCACTTCATTCAAGAGTTCACCCCCATGGCCACCAGCCCTTCTCACGAGCCAGCCTCCACCCCAGAATGCAGAGCTCCCGCACCCCATTCATCACCGCACCTGCCTCAGCCATAGCAGCTCCTGGGAGCCCCACCCCTGGGCCTTTCCTTGAATTTGTATAACTCCGCCCCTTTGTTTTCAGGAAAAGGAAGCAACTAGGAAGTATCTACTATGTGTCTGAATTGCACCCGTTTTTCCTTGGGAGGATTCAGGGAGGGAAGTATAGAGGAGAGCCTGTGAAAACCTCTTGCCAGACATAAAGAAAGCCCCCAATAAACCTGGCTAAACTGAAACAGGAATTAGAGCTATGAATGGTGATGACACTGATGGCACCGTGTCAAAGTATTTCATTTCATTGTTGCAAGAATCTTATACGGTAGGTTTTATTATCCTCTTTTTCAGACTTCTATCATCTTCCAGTAGAATCCAGGGCAGTTCTGTTGGGTCTTTTAGCAAGAAACTTCTGGGGAGGATATTTTAACCTCTTCCTCATGTGTCAGTAAAATGCCAGACACATGATAGGTGCCTGGGTGAGAAGGCTACTCGGGGAGCTTGCGACATCTTACAGATCCACCCTGAAGCTTCTGGCATCCCTTCCTGTTCTTGAAGAAAGGGTAGGACGAGCAGACTGAAGGGAAAAGCAATAGCATCAGTTCCCTGGAATCTCGAATCAGAAAGTCCCAGATTCATATTCCAGCTTATTGTGTGACTTCAGTTCTCTTGAGAGACGTTTTCTCCATCTCAATTTTGTCATCTATGAAATGGGAACAACACCTCCCTCAAAGGTTACTGGAAGAATTAAAGTGGGTAAGTGAACAAAAGGTCCATGTAGTTAAAGCGAGCAAAGAGAGAGCCCAGGGGAAAACAAAAGAGTTGCCCCAAAGCAGAGCCCTGCACCACTTTGATTGAGCTCCTATTCCAACTGGAGAAAGATTCTCTCTTGGCTTATGTGTCTGATAATAAAAGAGGTGCCAATTACATGACTTTCACGACCATTGATGAGTTCCACGCTGCTGGAAAGGAGGTATCTTGAAAAGACGAACCAATACCATGTAATTTCCACGTGGCTTCGGCCCAGCCGATTTGGTTCTCCTTGCTGCTCTCTCAAGAAACCCAAAATCTACACAACCCCTCTGGCAATTTCCATCCTTGCCCCAGCACAGAGGCAAGAGGCTACCAACCCCATATTTCAAACTCTTCCCATGTGCTGAGCCATAATAATTTTGTCTGTGGCTTAGCCTCCTTTCCTTCCACAAATGTACTTGGGGCTCTTTTGGAAAGATTTTGCCATGACAGCCTCTGAGTGCTGATGAGAGTGACTCCAGAAGAGAATTTTCCATTGGTAGGTAAAAATAAAAGAGACAACCTCGAAATCTAATAAGCAATATTGGGCTCTTTTTTTTTTTTCCAGGGTTTTCCAGAGAAACAGATGCTATATGAGATACAGAAACTATAGGAGATAGATATAGACAGAGATAGAGATAGGGGTGTGTGTGTGTGTGTGTGTGTGTGTGTGTGTGTGTGTGTACACATGAAGACGTGCATTATAGGAATTGGCTCCCATGATTACAGATGCCGAGAAGTTTCATGATCTCCCCTGGGCAGGCTGGAGGTAAGATCCAAAGGACCGAGAATCAGGGGAGTCGATGGTATAAGATCAATTTGAGTCCAAAGGCCCAAGAATTAAGAGAGTCAATGTCCAAGGTCAAGAGAAGATGGATGCCCCAGCTCAAGCAAGGAGGCGAATTCATCCTTCCTCCACGTTTTTGTTCTGCTTAGACCGTCAAGGGATTAGATGATGCTGCCCACACTGGTGAGGGGACCTTCTTTACTCAGCCTACTAACTCAAATACTAGTCTCTTCTCAAAACACGCTCACAGATACATCCAGGAATGATGTTTTGCCAGCTATCTGGACATCCCTTAGCCCAATCAAGTTGACCCACACAAAATCAACCATCACTGTCCCTTAGCTCCTGATAATGTCCTATGTGCTAAATTCTATCCAATGCTCAAGGTCAAGACTAAAGCTGCTTTGTGAGTATATGCTTCATTCAACAAATATGTCTTGAGCACCTGCTACACGCCAGGCAATGGGCTGGGTGATGCCGAGAGCACAGGAGTGAAAGGACATGGTCCCTGCTCTCCTGGGGCTTATAATCTCAGAGCAGAGCACACATAATAAAATATGCCCAAAGAAGAGACATGCAGATCCATGGGAAGACTTCCTAGGAGGAAAGAGGCAACTAGGATGGGCCTTGAAGGATGATAATAGATGGTACCCCCCCCCCATCTGACTTCAAATCTCCTCTCTGCCATTCACCAGCTGTGTGACCCCAGCAAGTTACTTAACTTCTCTGTGCCTCCCTTTCCTCATTTGGAAAGTGAGCCAAAATACAGCACCAATGCCACTGGGTTTTGTGATGAGTCATTGAGTTAATACTTGTATAGTCCAGGTCCTGACACATAGTAAGTGCTCAATAAAAGTTAGCTATTAAATTATTGCCATCCCTTCAATGGGGGTAATAAAAGTCTTATTTTGCTACCAGGATAAAGAGGAGAATATTCAAGTAAAGCACTTAGGACAAGGCCTAGCTCATGGTAAGCACCAGATAATATTGCCATTCTTATGCTTGTTGTCCCGTTGGCAGCAGGGGTGGGGAGGGGGAGAGCGAGCCAGCAGGGCAGAGCATTAATTAGCTCCCCCTCCCCTCTTTCTGGGTCCCAGGCCCTCTGTTTAGCCCCCATGGCCCTCGGCTGCCAAGTGTCCTCTCTGGGGCTCCCCAGCCCTGAATCCCCCCGGAAGCTGGAGCAGAGTAAAGGCTGGTTTCGGCTGCTCTCCTCTGTTCTCCATCAAATGTGCCGCTTTTCTGCCTGGCTTCACACATTGTAAAGAGCAGCCTGCGCCGATTGCTCAGTGTCCACACATCGGGTGCCTCCTGACCTGCTGTTCGCCCACTGATGGCTCCAGAGCCCATTATTGTAATGGATTTGCTGTTGGGAAGAAGCTGGGGTCATCAGCTTAACAAATCCTTGCCCCAGCGAATCACGTCCAGCAGCCCATCTCCCATAGTGGGTTTCACTCTAACAGATTTTGTTTAGTGATTTCTGAAAGACAGATAAGCTCTAACAACAGCCCTGAGATTCAGGCAGGACACTGCTGACATGGAACAAGAAACACAAAAATTTCTGCAGTTCCAAAAAATCAGTTGGAGTTCTTTCTTTTTTTTTTTTTTTCTTTCTTTCTTTTTTTGGTCCACCTTCTGAAAACGTAATACTGCCTTGCTGCTAGGTTTTAAAAAAAAGTGCTGCTAATGAAATGCATAGAAAAGTAAAAACATGTCATGCAAATTAGACACCTTTGGGGATTTTGAAAAACTTGTTTGAAGGGCTAATTAAGAAGCTATTAAAAATAATTAATAATAATCTGCTTTTCCCAAATTCTTTTCAGTTCAGAAGTGTAAGTGACGCCATAACTGCTTCGCTTTTTAAAAACACCTAAGCTTAGGTAGCAGGTCCTTCGTTTACTGGGACGTCCTTTCTAAACTTCTAATGATTCGGAGGAAGATAGTCTCATCCGTGTCCTCCCTTCCCTGGGTGTTCTGGTTCGGTGTGAGCTGCTTCATGCAGCAGAGACCGTTCAGCAAATGCAGTCAACGCACCATCGCAGGAGCGATTCTAAAGTCTCACTGGGAGAAAATTGTTGGGAGTTACAGGAAATTAAAAAATTCCTGCAATACCAACCCACTTCTCAAAGTCAATCTGTGGTATCCCAGCATCCATTCGACTCTGAAGTCAGGCCAGAATGATTTTTGAAGAGTAATTTCCAGCCTTATAAAGGGTCACATCGTGTATTGAAGCCACATTTGCTTCTGTGTTTTGTAGATTTCGAACTCATTACTAAACCCTTTGTCTCTTAGACCCCCGCGTCTGCCTCTCACCTCGCCCTCATCAATCTGAGCCTTAAAAATCTAATGAAAAATGCCGAGACACCTCTTGCATGTGGAAATGTGATAAAACACAAATTGCTACGAACTTGAGGAGGAACTGGTTCCCAAGCTGGCCTCTGCTTTTCAGAGCCAGCTCTGCAAGACCCCAGGAATACAGAGAAACAAACAGGATTTTCCCACTCTGAACCTCCTGGTTCCCATCTTTGAGATAAAGCCACAGGCAGTATCTCCTCCACAGGATTCCAAATTGTTCTTGCCCTAAGTGCCAGACTGGAAGACCAGCAGCGGGCCATCTTCCTTCCAGAAGGCACGTATCACAAGGTCTCCACGCCGCCACGCAATGCCATTGGCCTCTGTCTGTGTTCCACTAACACAAGAGCTCAGTGACGCTTCAGACACCTTGAGAATGTCACACGGTAGCTCACAGTGGCCAGAGAAACCCCACCATTGGGCTCTGTGACTTAGGGGACATTAAGAAGTTGATGAAAGCTGTGTAAGTGCCTCCTAAACACTCACACACACATATACATACACAGAGTCCCCCCCACACACACACAGACACACAAACACACACCCACACCCTCACTTACTCTCTCTTGTATTTCATTTTCAAAAGCCCGTGCTAAGATCTTTTGATGCATGTATATACACCTGAGCTCCCTTCGCCTGGGTAGGTGGGAGTCAGCTTGGTTAAATGAGAGCAAAGACTGGAGACAGGCTGACTTAAGTTTGCAACCCCGCTCTGCCATTTCCTAGCTGTGTGGTGTTTACTGAGTCACTTAACCTCTCTCTCTCCTCTTATGTAAAATGGAGATAACAATACCTACTGAGAATGGACGAAGGCATGGGCACAGGGCCTGATCCTAAACCTGACACACAGTGGAGCTCTCTCAGTGGAGGCTGTTTTGGTTTTGGTTTTGGTTTTTTGTCTTTTTTAAGGCTGCACCTGTGGAATTTGGAAGTTCCCAGGCTAGGGGTCAAATTGGAGCTGCAGCTACCAGCCTACACCACAGCTACAGTAACGCCAGATCCAAGTCACGTCTGTGACCTATAGCACAGCTCACAGCCACACCAGATCCTTAAACCACTGAGAGAGGTCAGGGATTGAACCCCAGTCCTCATGGATACTAGTTGGATTCATTACTGCTGAGCCCCCACGACAGGAACTCCCAGTGGAGACTGTATTTTGGCTCAGATGGTTCTGGGCTCTGATTTGGGAAGGGGAGGTAGGTCCACTGAGCTGCTGGCAAGGGAATTATTGCTGAGTGCTGCCCTGAAAACTCTAGATTCAGGGGTGGAACAGCGCTGTTCTTTAACACCCAGCCTGACACCTCCTAATGAAATGTAAATGAGGGATTTAACAAGCCTGGCATTTGCTTTGGGAAAAGGTGCGAGCAGATAGTCACAGACAGGGCAGCCCTTCTGAGCGAGCCATCCCAGTGTCTGCATAGACCCCACCGGCTGCTGCTCCACGGCTCTGCTGAGGGTGGCCCCCGGCTGGGGAGTTTCATGAAACTCCCCATCTCCATGGAGAGGAGTTTAGGCCTCTTTTGATCCCTCTAGGCCTTCCCGTGACCTGACAGGAGGTGAACACGGCTCCACTCTGGGGGTCAGGCTGGCCCTCCTTCTCCTGCCTCCCTTGGGCAAGTGGGAGAGGAGGGGGTTGCTTGGGCAGAGCCCGTGCCCATGGCCATCATGAGACCTGAGCACATCCAACCTGCAGAGACAGTCTCCTCAAGGCCAGAAGCCAGGAAGCCAAGGCCTACACGGGACCCCATCAAACAGAATTCTCCCAGGGCACCGGTCTGGCCAGGGCTCCCCTCACATGTGAAATCCTCCTGGTCCAGGAAGGGATGTGGCCTTTGAGAAAAAGAACTACACGAGGGCTGGCACACGTGCTTGGGCCCTAGGGGCAGACATGCACCAGAAAACTAGGCCAATCCTTCAGAGGGAACCAAACATCCGGGGCTTTTACAGTATCTGGTTGGAACTGTTAGCAAGCAGTCCTGGAAGCTCACATATATTCATTTTTCCACCTGACCTATGGCTGGAGTGTGAGAAGGACAACTTTACAGGTGATGCCCCCAGCCCACCACACGCCCACATCTCAGCTCAGCCACGGTTCCGGACTCCCAGGCGTGTCCCCACACTGGAGATTCCAGGTTCCTGTGGTACATGGAAGGAAACCCAGAGGAGAATTAGAGAGATGCACAACTCAAAATGCATTTAGAACCATACTCATAGACTCACGAAGGATCAGGAGGGCCTAGTGAACTTGACTGCATTTTAAAAGGGATATTGACTGCTAAGGGGGTGGAGTTCTTGAATCTGGAGATGACTAAAAATTGCATCACACAAAGGAATGCTCTCACTGGCTCATTATTTTGTACTTAAATCTGAATCAATCTTCTCTCAAGGGCTGGAATTGAAACTTATTTGGCCGTTTCCTTATGTGTAACATGAAATAGATTGTCTAATAATTTTTTAAATCAATGAATAAAAGAATCAATCACACCCCCCCCAAAAAAAACCAAAAACCTTACCCAGCATCCAGGCTTGCATCAGGCAGGAGCTAAAGCCCTTGGCCATGATGTCTCCCAGAATACTGTGGACTCCAGGCACAGGGATGGCCCAGCTACTTCCCAAGCAGGGTGGACTCTGGGTAGGGAAGGTCATTTGTGCCCCCTCCACAGCTTGTTTCTGGGTCCCCAGTGTGCTTTCTCTGGCTGCCACAGCCCAATAGGTTCCCTCTTCTCCAGAAAGAGAACCACAGCCTGACACGCAGGGAGCCAGGACCTGGCCCAGAAGAAGGCTCCCCGGCGGCTGCATCCAGGTATCACTCGACCCAGGAGTGTGGACACTTGGCCGATAGGTTACTGACAGCTGCTCAGGTTCTACCCCTCACCCGCCTTATACAAACCTCACTCTGGCTGGGCTCACCCCTCTCCTCACTCAGACCTCAAATGTCACCTCCTTCCCCGCACCCCAGCGGAGACGGCCCACATCCAACAAGCCTTCAGCACGTGATCCACAAACGTGCTCATTTTGATCTCCCCACCACCTCCGAACTGCTGCAGAGGAGATGATGGGAGCCAAGTCCCCGGGGAGCCGTTGGGGCCTAATGCATCACATGTGCTGAGAGAGGCCAGGCAGGGCCGGACATTTGCAGCTCAGCTCCCGGCCCTCCTGGGGCCCCAGCTCCTTGCACTTGGGCTGAGCCAGGGAACCAGCAGCGGGAGGCTGAGCTGGGAGGACTCACTCCCAGCCAAGGCCACCAGAACACCCAGGCCCATCCCCTCTGGGCTGCTCTGAGGCAGGACATTTTCTGGCAAGTTCCTAGTAGATTCAAATCTGTACACAGAATAGCCCTTCTTCCCCACTTTTAAGCCCAGGGGAGGGAAGCATTGAAGGGGTCCAGCCCCATTGACTCAGCCTTTGGGGGGGTCCAGATATAAAATAACACGCATCGTAATCCACAGGCTCTAGTTCCTCCCACTAAAGCCAGGCACCTGGCAAAACTGTTAAAGCACCAGTTTGCAGCCACTATTGGAAGCATAAACATACACAGGAAACAGGAAGGGCAGCACTGAGTGTACCAGCCAGCAGCTACTCCACGTCAGGCCCTGGAAGTCATTCGAGACTGGTCCGGAGATTCGCCGTTGAAGGAAGCATCAGAAGAAGTGGGAAAACTAGAACAGTGAAGTGAGGAAAGAACAAGCTTTCAAATCAGACAGGCCACCTTCTGCTGCTAATCTGCTGTGTGACTTTAGGCCGGTTGCTTAACCTCTCTGAGTCTCTGTTTCCTCATCTATGAAAGAGTCAAAGGAGCAGCTACCTTACAGCAAATGAGACGGGTAGGTAAACACAGAGCACATAGAAGGTGGGAGTGATAAGTGGCTGCTCTCTCCCCACCCCTTCAGCTCTGACTGTCCTCAGCCACCAGTCACACTCTCGGATGGTCCCAGATGCATTTGGAGCCTATTAAGGGAGCAGTGGAGGACTTGGTTTCAGAAAAGTCCACGGTTCCTTGAGTCTTCAAGATCCAACCGTGTAAAAACAATGCTCAGAGCCCGATGAGCCAGAAGATTCAGAAGATTCATATTCCCAGGCCCCAGGGACACTCTCCCCTCGCATTCTGGCCCTGGACCCCATCTGAGCTCACGTGAGCTCCACACCCACCTTCTCTCTCTCCCTATGAAAGGGCACTCCCAGCCCATCAGCTGGAAGAGGCCCTTCCAGGGCTGCAGAATGGCCTTCCTTTCTGCTATGACCAGGGCTGGGGCTAAGAGGAGGGCAGGGGCTGCCCTCAGGGCCCCGTGAAAGTCTGAGATGTCGCCGTCCAGCCCTGAGAGCAAGCCAGGGAGGGGGCGGTCCTCCTCATTGTCCTGGCAACAGGGCCCGCTCCGTGGAGGCAAGGGCCAGGTGCTGCTTGAGGTGGCCGGTAACAGCCCAGCAGCTGGCCCGGGCCTCTTTGCAGAGGTCAGCAGGCTGCAGGAAGCCAGTACCCAGAAAATCGGGGAGTGGAGCATCTGTGAGCCCTGGGCCAGGCACGCTGGGGCAGCAGGAAGACCAGACTGGACTTCTGCTCTTTCACATTCCAACAGAAAGGTCTGGTGTGCTTGCCTCACCTCCTTGGTGGCACAGCCCAGCACGTTATCCCCAAGGAGGCCCCACAAGCCCCTCACAAATGACATACGCAGTCTGGGTCCTTTCACTGCTCCCCTGCACCGGGGCCAAGGCCCCTCCTTGGTCTTCCAGCCCCCAGGTCAGCATCCACAGAGCTGCATGGCAACACATCCAAGATCTGTCAAATGATGATGATTCTCGAATGATGGTGATAACAATAGCTAATGCTTTTCAGTGCTGACTTTGGCCCAGCCCTCTCCCAAGTCCTTTGCCCAAATTAACTCATTTAGGCCTCCCAGCTATTCTGTCCTGGAAGCCCCCTCTCTGTTCCTATTTTCCAGATGAGAAAACCGAGGCCCACAGTGGTTAAGCCGCATGCTGAGATCACACAGGAGTGAGCAGCGGGGCTGAGGTATGAACCCAGGTGTCTGACCCCAGCCTTCCCTCCTTAACAGCCTCAGTGGTTTTCTTCATAACTCTTTATTCTTCACCACAGGATAAACTTGGCATCAGAACACAGCCCTGGAGTTCCCGTTGTGGCTTAGTGGGTTAAGAACCTGATGTTGTCTCTGTGAGGATTCAGGTTTGATCCCTGACCTCACTCCATGGCTGAAGCATCCGGCTTTGCCACAAACTGCAGTGTAGGTCTCAGATGTGGCTCAGATGGGTCCCATATCGTTGTGGCTGCGGTATAGGCCAGTAGCTGCAGCTCTGATTCAACCCCTAGCCCAGGAACTTCCATGTGCTGCAGGTGTGGCTATAAAAAAAAAATCTTAAAAGAAAAAAAAAGAATACAGCCCTTCATGACCTGGTGTACCCAAATCAACCCTCCAAGAATGCCTCCATCACTCTTTCTACACCCAGGGTTCCAACCAGGCCAAATGGCATAAAGACCACAGCTGAACACAGCAGATGCTTTTATGCCTCTGAATCTCTGTGCTTGCTTTTCCCTCTGCCTCAAGCACCTTGCCAAATGCCACCTTTCACCTTCAAGACTTAGCTCTGGGAAGTCTCCCTTGACCTCCTATCCTCACTCCATCCTGACCTTCGGCGTAGAATTTACTGCACTGCATTGCAGTAGCCTCTTCCTATCTCTCTCCTCCATTAACCAATAAGCTCTCAAGAGCACTCTTAGACCTTTTTACCTCCGTATTGCCTGCATCTTGCACAGGGTGTGATGGACAATTAGGAGACTTAATTTATTTCCAAATGTAATAGAAGGGTTTTGAATTGAAGTGATAATAAAATAGAGGCTTCTAATCCAGCTACTCTGGGGATTAGTATCTCAGCTCCACCACTTAGTTGCTGTGTGACATTGGGCAAATTACTTAATCTCTCTGAGCCTCAGTTTCTTCATCTATAAAACGTAGGGGAAGGCATAACTCCTTCACTGAATACACAATGTAATAAATTTAATGCCCTATCCAGCTTACGGTCCTTGACGTTAAGTAGAAGCTATTATGGTAATGGTTAAGCTCACTATGTGATTATTGGGCTATCACACGTATGCTATTCACATCTGCATGTGTAAGCACTACCTTGCGATGCCTAGGGCTCTGCTAAACCCATCTTCCCCAACAGCCCTGAGAACCCCTAGGCAGGAATCTCTGAGCAGACACTCTCCTTTCTGCTCCTCAAGCCCTTTCCCACCACAGGACCTTTGCACGTGCTCTTCCTCTGTGTGGGGACATTCCTCCCTCTGCTGTTCTCACGGTTGGCTCCTTTGAATCTTTTAGGCTTGGGCGTAGATGTCACTTTCTTGGAGGGCCTTCTCAACCATTCTATCTGGACAAACGTCCCTGTACTCTCCACTGCCCCATTGTCCAATTCAACGCTTGTTGATTTCTTCCACAGCACTTTGGAAATATGTACATAGCTGTGCCTGCGAACATCCATGTCATGTCAGCCCCAAGATGGTCTGTCATCATCATCACCTTTACTGCTTTGCCTTGGTGCCTGACATGCTCGCTGGCACTAGTGAGAAGTTTAAAAAATAAATGTTAAGTGAATGTTGAATAAATAACATCGTTGGGCACCATTCGGCAAGAGCAGAGGAGAGGTGTGGGAGTTTGCTGCTAAAGCCCCATCCCTGGCAGATGAAAGAGAGACCCCTCCCTTTCCCCAAAGCCTCAGCAAGGCCACACCTGGCTGCCTGAAGCCAGCAGAGCTCAGAATCCAGCTCACCAGAGACAAATTGGAGGGAGTTCAGAGGAGCGGGCCAGGCAGGATTAAGTGGAGGGAGAGGGTGATTTATAAAGAAAGATAAAAGGGCCCGGCTTCATAAGGCTGGGCTACAGCATTATTTTGATAACAGCCTCCAAATGTTGGCAAGGTGTGTGTGCCAGGGAGTGGAGATCACTCCCCGACGAGGGTGGAGAGGTGGTCACCTAGAGAGACACGAGAAAATCTCAACTAACTCCAGGGTCCGGAGCTAGAGCCAGAAACAGGGGCCAAAACAAAGGAGCCTTCCAGCATCAAGGGAGACCCTGACCTCCTCACTTGGCCAGTCAGCAACTCACCTCTGAGCACCTGGAGGAATTCATACAGCAGAAAGCAGAAGGGTCTTCTGAAAAACCAGAGAAAACCCATCCCCTCAGTAAGACGACTTTGTCAAGTATCTGAGAAAGAAGACGCATTGGCCATCTTGTAGACCAAGGGTCAGCAAACTACAGCCTGAGGACTAAACCCAGCTCACTTCCTGTTTTTATAAATAAAGTTTTATTGGAAGAGAGCCATGCTCATTTGTTTGTGGATTATGTATATGGCTCTTTATGCACTACAACTTCAGAGCTGAGAAACTGCAACAGAGACAATAGGACTCACAAATTCTAAATATTTACTCAGTGGCCCCTCTGCTAAATCATTGATTCTTGGGTAAAGTGCATATCACTTTGTAATGGGGGGAAGAAAAGATCCACAGGGCCCTAACTTTGACTTTATTTTTATTATAGTATTATTAAATATGCATACACACAGATATATAGCCAGGTGTAAATGTGTTAGGCTTTTAGCTCTTACACCACTAGAAAACCAAAAAGCATTCTTGGGTTAAATGCCAACAAAATGACAAAAACATTAACATTAAAATGGATAGCATTGAAATAATGCAGCCAATGATGTTTTTGCTGACGAGGCATTGCAGCTCACAGCATGGATGGGCTGCTAGGGTACACATTTCTTTGCAAGACTAATATTGAAAGAGTGTTATGTGATGACTCAATTCTCCCACTCAGTTCTTCTCTTTTAGCTATTGCAAAAACCTTCACTGACACAGAAAGCCACGACATCATGGACCTTTGGTGGATACAAATATGCATTTGCATCTGCTCTTTCTCTCATTAGCCCATGAGAATTAAAGTACATAATTCTGATTGACCCAATGTCCTCTTGAACACAATTAAAAGTTAGGCACTAATATTTTATGGCCATACCAGCTATAAGGTGACCAGCCAGATCAGCCAGAAAATAGTCACATCCTTTATTTTTTTTATTTTTTTTTTGTATTATCGCTAAAATAAAAATAGAATATCTTTTAAAATCTCCTGGAAGCTTTGACCACTGGTTTGGGGATCCCAGCCTGAAAACCAGAGATATAGCCCAACCTTTGCCTTTTCCAAATGGGGAAACTGAGTCCCCTAGAAGGACTGTAACTTGCCAAGACCATGGTGGGAGTTGGGACTGGAGTCAGATTTGGATGAGGTTGCGCTGACCCTTGGTTCAAGTGCACTCCTTCTCAGGCCAAGGGTGGGCCCACAGGAGCCCCTGCAAACAAGTGACTAAAACAGAATTTTGCCCAATGGAACTCAGAGGGGTGGCCATCAGCTAGAGCCACCGACTGTGATGCAAATGCCTTCCTCTGGACTTAAGAAGGGATCTGTGCCTTCAGACACTGTGAATAACAGCTGAGCCAGCATCTGGGAGGCACACACACAGGGGCCCATGGGCTGGACTGCCAGCAGGCATGGCTTCCAAGAGCCCCTCCCAGAGCTTTAGAAGTGGAAGCAACAGCAGTGGGGCCCCTGCAAGAACAGAGCTCTCTTACTTAGCCCAAAGAATGTCAGCGCAACCCACCTGGGCTCAGAGAAGACTGGACCATCTGAATTCAAAAGTTAAAACCAGTCTTCACTGCCCTGGAGAATTGCTCAGCAAAGGGATCATATGGCTGCCACCCGGGCTGCTGGAGGCCAGCAGATCCCCAAACGTGGGTGTGGCAGCAGTTCAGTCACTCGAGGAATCCAACTCTAGGGGGGCCAGGCCTGGAGAGAGATGCATGATCAGCTCGGCCGGGCCACAGTCTTTGCAGGAGTGCAGCCCCTGTTCTTTCTCCAGGCTGGTCGAACCCCAGGCTGCCTTTCCCTGCCTGGGGAGTAGCACTCTAGGCGAGGAGAAGCAGCAAGCAAGCCCACGTCTCCAGCCTGTTCAGAGCCTCAAAAAGCAGCAAGCTAATACAGCTCCTATATGCTTATTTAAAGACTGTGGCTGGTTGGTTGGGACTAAATGAGAACACACGAGATATTTCAGAACAGGGCTTGGCAAACTTTTTCAGGAACAAGCCAGATAGTAAATATTTTAGATTTTGTAAGACACATGCAGCCTCTGTTGCATATTCTTTTTTTTTTTTTTTTAACAACCTTTTAAAAATGTAGAAACCATTCTCAACTCACACACTGTACAAATACAGGACACAGGCAGAATGTGGCCCACGGGCAGCAGTTTGTCGACCTCTCTTCTAGAATATCACTAACTCAAGACATTCCCTACAAGATCAACTTAGCCTTCATGGGACTATAAACACCCGAGAAGCAGATGTGTTCATTCTCAGACTCACACACAGACGGACACACATATTTACACCCGTGGACACACACATGCTCGATGTTTTGTCCATTAGACAAAAACACATTCTTAGAGAATAATTTCCAAATTGGCAAAGTAAACACATGCCCCAGAGTTAATTCAGGGGCAATCTGTAATGTGCAAAGCCACCGTGTCCAGGGCTGGGGAGTTAGGGATTATTGCCATGGGCACATAACACAAGAGGAGATCGGAGCAGGGAAGGAAGCCCTTGACTATGGTCTAGTGTGAAGGTTTCCAAACTGTCTTTCAGCATCATGTGGCCTTTAAGGAGGGGCCTCTGGAGTTCTCTGCTTCGGGCTGCCACATTCCAATCAATTAAGCCATCTCACCTTTATACTTGTACATGCTGGATTTCCATCTGAAGGTAGGATTTCATGACAAAATGTAGTGGTATGTGTTCAAAACCAGTGCCTGGCCCATTGCCTTATGTCTGGTCCCTCTACAAGTTCTGGCAAGACTAGACCACATGCTTGCCTATCACAGCCATCATTATAGACAGGACAGGTGCTCTATGGTTTGCTGCAGTCCCCACCACTCCCTATTGCCTTACACCATCCTGTTTCACTAATTAATAGGACCTGCCTGGCCCCAGAGGCACTTGAGTTTGTGACTCCTATCAAGGCTGTCTCAGCTGCCATAACATGAAACTGCTTCCTGAAGAGCAACACTGCTTCCTTTAGAAAACTCACCACTAGATCCAAATCCCTGAAGTAGCAACAGCTGCCAGACCCTGCAGGTCTTAGGCAACCCTTGACTGATCCTGATGTTTTCTTAATCTTTTGGGTTTATTTAAATCCCATTCCATTCCAAAAGGCATTTGAAACAGCTCGTAAATAAATATATAACACAATAAAATTTAAAGATAGATGAAATCTGAAGGAAGGGGAATCAGCCTAGAATAGTAAGATGAGGTCAGTGGAAAAGTTAGAATACTAAAGCACAAGTTGAAAAGGTCTGCATGATTTTTTTCCCCCCAGCCACACCCACGGCACATGGAAGTCTCTGGGCCAGGGATTGAATCAGAGCTACAGCTTCAACCTACACTGCAGTTACAGCAACACCAGATCCTTTAACCCACTGCACCAGGCCAGAGATCACACCCACAGTGACCCCAGTCACTGCAGTTGGATTCTTAACCCACTGCACCACAGCAGGAACTCCAGGTCTGCACAATTGTTAATGGTGAGCAGAGGTTTTTAAGTTTGGATGGCTCATAGAGGCATATGGAATCATCCTCACTTAATAGCTGAAGAAATCAATTTTACAAAAGAAAGAAACAGTGGTCAAGGAAAGAGGCTCAGCCCAAAGCCTTAAACTTCGAAAGTGTCAGCCAAGGAAAGGGACAAAAATTTATGGAGCAAAGCAAAACAATTCAGAGCAGCAAGGTGTCCAAAAGCCAGGCTTCACCTCTCCCCAAAAAAACCTTTGGGGATGTGAATATTAATTTTCTGTGCCACCTTGACTGGATCCTAAGATGTCCAGCTAGATGTCCAGTTAAATATTATATCCAGGTGTGTCTGTGAGGGTGTTTCTGGAAGAGGTTAGCAATTGAATCACAGGCTGAAAAAGTGCATCGCCCTCGCCAATATTGGTGGACATCACCCCATCCACTGAAGGCTCGCACACAACAAAGCGGGGAGGAAGTTTGGATTCATGCCCCTCATGCTGGTTCTTCTCCTGCGCTCAGCCCTCCTGGTGCTCAGGCTTCCAGTCCTAAGGGAGTGTCTTCAGTATCAGCTGTTCAGCTCTCAGAACTTCCTGGGTCTCAGCTTAGAGACAGCAGGTCATGGGACAGTGCAGCCTCCATCGTCACATGTGTCAATAGCTTATAGTAAACATAAATATAGACATTGACATCTCCTATTGGGTCTCTCTCTCTCTCTGGAGAACCTGACTAATACAGGAGACACAAAATCCCAGCGGCACCCCTCCAGTGCTGGCAGATCTGAGTGAAGCCAGGCAAAGAGAGATTTGACTGTGGAGTAGAGAGTGGAAAATGCTACTGAGAGGGGGAAAAAAAAAAGAAACAGGAAAAATGGGGATAGGATCAGGGCACTGATGGGGAAAGAATTCAAAGCCAAGAATGGGAATGCTGCAGCGAGCCCAAGAAAAGGTATTCAGTAAAATTTTTGGAAGCGAGGGTCTAACTCAGACATCTCTTTACTGGAGCTAATCGGGACAAAATTGTGTGACTACAGCATGAAATGCTATTCTTCAACCTGTAGTAAAGGATATGAACACCTCCTGGAAAAAATTGAGGAGATTTATAGATTGTATTTATAATCACCTAGAATTGGAAATAACTCACATATTCATTAACCGGTGAATGGATAAACAAGGGGTGGTGCATCCATGTAGTGGAATAATGCTCAAAAAATTAAGTAATAAATTCATAAATAATAATAATAAAGCAGGTGAACGTAAAATCTGTTGATTTGGGCAAGAAACATGGACGAATCGCAAAAGCATTAGACTAAGTGGAAGAGGCCATAGGCAAAATGTAACTTATGTAAGATTCCACTGACACAATATTCTAGGAAAATTACAAGGATAGGAAACACACCATTGGTCACCAGGGGTTGGGGCTGGGGCACAGGAAGGGGGACGGTGAGGGGGGGCAAAGAAGACTGACTGCAAAGGGGAAAGAGGGAAGCTGGTGAGGTGATGGAAACAGCACCTATTTTTGTTGTGGCGGCAGTTACACAACTGTATATATTTACCAAAATTCACAGAATGTGTGCCTGGGAAAGGATGAATTTTATCGGATGTATATCATACTTCAATAAACCTGACTTAAAAAAATAATGTAATCTTGCGGGGGGGGGGGAATTAAACCATCCTCAAGTACAATGGAAAGAAAGTCAAGAAGCCAACCACACCCCCTGAGATCAAAACAAAAGTCTAAAGAGAACTAGTCTCATGAGCCAAACAAAAAGAAATGGTGGAGTTCCCATCGTGGCGCAGTGGAAACAAATCCGACTAGGAACCATGAGGTTGCGGGTTCAATCCCTGGCCTCACTCAGTGGGTTAAGGATCCGGTGTTGCCGTGAGCTGTGGTGTAGGTCGCAGATGCAGCTTGGATCCAGTATTGCTGTGGCTGTGATATAGGGCTGGCAGCTGTAGCTCTGATTCAACCTCTAGCCGGGGAACTTCCATATGTTGCAGGCATGGCTTGAAAAAGAAAAAGAAAAAAGAAAAAAAAGAAAAATGGTATAGCAGCTACGCAATAAGGAATGTCCAATTTATGGCCATTCTTCCTGAAGGGGAAAAGAAACACAGCAATTAAAAGACAGACATAAATATACCATGAAAGAAACATTAATAAAATAACATAAGAAATCCTTTACAAATACATTAGCAGGAGAAGAAAAAGATAATAAGAACGTGAATTTTATTTTTTAAAGGAACCCAAAATAATCACTACACCCCAACCAGAAGGGCAAAATTAAAAAGGCCAACAACATCAAATGCTGCCAAGGATCTGGAGCAATTGGAACCTTCAAACATTGCTGGTGATGGTGAAGGATAATATAACACTTTGAGGAAGGTTCTGGCAGTATCTTATAAAACTAGATGTACTCCTCCCCTAGGACTCAACCACTCCAATCCTAAATATTTATCCAAGAGAAATGAAAGCATGTGCTTACAAAAAGCCTAGCAGCTCTATTTATAATAGCCAAAACCTGGAAACATGTCAGGTGTCCATTAACAAGCGAATGGATGAAAAAACAGGTCCTTTATACAATGGAAAACTACTAAGCAATAAAAAAGAACAAGCAACATTACAGATGAATCTCAAGATGGTATGCTGAGTAAAATAAGCCTTACACAAAAGAGTACATACTATGTGATTCCATTCATATGAAGTCCTAGAGCAAGCAAAACTAACCTATGGTAGAAAAAAAAAATACAACAGTGCCTACCTACCTCAGTGTAGGAGTGGAGACTGGCTGAGAAGGGGCATGAGGAGCTTTCTGAGGTGATACTCTATTTCTTGATAGTGGTTTGGGGTACATGGTGAATGTATTTGCTACAATTCATCAAATGCACAGTTAAAATGTGTGCATTTCATTGTACATACAATTTACCTCAAAAGAAAGTATGTTAGAGTTCCCATCATGGCTCAGTGGTTAATGAATCCGACTAGGAACCATGAGGTTGTGGGTTCGATCCCTGGTCTTGCTCAGTGGGTTAGGGATCCCGCATTGCTGTGAGCTGTGGTGTAGGTTGCAGATGTGGCTCAGACCCCACATTGCTGTGGCTGTGGTGTAGACCGGTGGCTATGGCTCCGATTCGACCCTTAGCCTAGGAACCTCCATATGCTGCAGGAGCGGCCCTAGAAAAGGCAAAAAGACAAAAAAAAAAAGAAAGTATGTCTATGTATATAATAAAACAGATGTAATTAAATGTCAGTGGAAGAATCTAGGTAATGCAAATGTAATTGTCTATTGTAAAAGTTTTTCAACTTTGCTATGTGTTTGGAAATTTTTGCAATACATTTTTGGGAAATACTCATCAAACAGTACACGGTATGCTTAAGATTTATGTGCTTCACTGTATGCAAATTTTACTTCAAAGGAAAAAAATAAATAACTATAAATGAATATTAAACTCTACTTAATGACATTCATGTTGAAGTGTTTAGAGTGACATACCAATGTCAACACTTGCTTTTGAAACATAGCAAAAAATATGATAGATTGGTGGATTAAGGGGTGAACTGATTAACAGATACATGATGAGAAAGCAGAGTAAGATTTTAATTATAGAATCCGGGTAGTGGGTCTATGGGTGTCCACTCTAATTCTGTCAACTCATCAGTACCTTTGAAACTTGCACCATAAAATGATGAAGGAAATGATAAAATGACAGAATGAGAGGAAAATGGACATTGAAAACCAAAGGAAATCCATTGTGGACCAAACAATGATATTTAAAAATAAATAACAATGGAAATCAGCAAAAGCAGCACAGATATGAAAAATCAAATTATTATTGGCAAAGAGGAAAAGCCCGGATATTTACAAAGAGCGTAGATGAACAAGACACGGAAATCGGAGCAAAGAGAATCCAACACGATGGTAATTAGTGTCCCTGATAGAGAAAAATCAAAAGATGGAATGGAAAAAGTTTTTCAATGATAAAAGCAGCAAAAGTCATAATACGGCACTGTCTGAAATGCAGGAAGGACTGAATCCACAATACCTTATGTCCCAGTAAAAAAAGAAAAAAATTTAATTGAGAATATTCAACACCATGCTATGTCCTAAGTAATTTAAATTCAACAAGGAATTAAAAATTCCTCAAGAATCCAGGCATAAAGAGCAAATGGCCATCAAACTGGGAGAGGGCCAGGCTGCTCTCAGACCTCCAAGGCAACATTCAAGTTCACAAGTGTCCTGAGCAAAGACACCCAGTTGGAAAAAGGAAAGGAAAGGAGACAAAGAGCACTCCCGGGCCAAGGTGCCGGTCACGTACAAAGGGAAAAAAATACCTTCTCAGACGTTAAAAAGATGAAGAGATACACAGCCAATCAAGAGACATTAAAAAGATGAAGAGATACGCAGCCAGTCAAGAGAGAAATTAAAATTGAGAATTGAGGAGTTCCTGTCTGGCGAAGTGGTTAACCAAACTGACTAGGAACCCCATGAGGTTGCAGGTTCAATCCCTGGCCTCACTCAGTGGGTTAAGGATCTGGCATTGCCATGAGCTGTGCTGAAGGTCGCAGATGCGGCTCGGATCCCGCGTTGCTGTTGCTGTGGCTGTGGTGTAGGCTGGCGGCCACAGCTCCGATTCAATTCCTAACCTGGGAACCTCCATATGCCGCTGGAGTGGCCCAAAAAATGTCAAAAAGACAAGAAAAAAAAAAAAATTGAGACTTGAGCAACGGAGCACACGTGGTAAAACAGCCCATGGTAACAAAAGCACCCTACCCTATTTAGATGTAAAATTAATACTAAACCATTGTGGGAGCTGCAAACATGTCCTTGAAGAGTAATAATGACAGAATTTAACAAAAAGCAAGTGCTGAGGGGAACGAAGGAAGTAGGAGGAGTATGAACCAATGTCCTTGTTGAGGTTAGAAAAACGTAATTACTCCAACTTCAGCGTTTTTTTCAGTTTCTTTTCTTAACCTAAGAGAGATCGTTTAGAAAAGAATATCCCTGGTTTCAAGTTGAACCTTTACTTCAAATTCAACAATGTCTTCCACTTACATTTAGCTTCTTATTCTTCTTTTAATTTCAAGTAAAATCAACTTTAAGACTTGATATTAAAAATCCACATGATCTTTTCCTCTTAAATGGACTTTTGTCCATGTATGTAGATAGGAAAGTAAATAAACAGATGTATGGAAGTCTAATCATGGATACTGATATATAGAGATATAGATAAGTATACACACACAAACATAGAGTAATATTTGGAATATTTTTTACCTAGGGATTTTTAAAATTTATTTTTCATACGTGGCTATATTACTGAAATTTTAAAATTATTATTATGTTTGTATTTATAAAAATCAACAAAGAGGTTTTTACT
This sequence comes from Sus scrofa, assembly GCF_054392235.1. Classification (NCBI taxonomy): domain Eukaryota; kingdom Metazoa; phylum Chordata; class Mammalia; order Artiodactyla; family Suidae; genus Sus; species Sus scrofa. The sequence continues at coordinate 150,417,917 of NC_139396.1, read as the reverse complement.
TCTTAAAGTATGTTAGGAAAACTGTCATCCTGAGCTTCCTAGCAGCCAAAGGAAAAAGGGACCTACAATCAATTATAGTCTAACCATGCACAGTATCCACCAGATTAAAACAAACCAAACCAGCAAAAGCACAGCTGTTTCTCAGAGGAAGTACAACTTTTCTGAATACTCAGATTTGATAGAGGAGAGGCTGACTAGTGTGGAGGTGGTATCCTCACAACATACCTTCAATAATCCAGCCAAGGGCCCTTAGGCTTTTTACAAGCCTTAGAGAACATGTGCTCAGCTGCCTTGCTGGAGGAGAGAACAGTGGCCATTAGCTTTGGACTCCAATTAGCAAGATGGCCACTTCCTCAAGACTTATTCCCACTGACTAGTAACTTTTCCTTCAAGATAAATTCAGATCATGGACCCAGTTGAGGGAAAGATCCATCTTTCCCCTTCCTCCTGCTCCCACTACACAAATACACCCTACCCTCATGTCATAAAAACTCACATGCAGTTCTCATGTTGGTCACCACAGTTTTCTCTTGCCTAGAAAATGCCTCGCGGTGTTGCCAAAGCCTTTCACTGGGTTGACCATACTCATCCTTCAGGAGTCAGCTTACATGTCACCTGCTCCTGATCCCCCTTAGCAGATGGAATCAGGATCTGGGGTGTAGGACTAACCCTATAGGAGAAGGAGATGGAGGACAAGAGAATGACATGAGGGTGACACTCAGGTACACCCAGATATGCCAAGACTGGGGTTGGGGCGAGAGAGGTAAGGGCTCATACTTTGTGCCTAGATCCTCTCAGTAAGAAAAGGCAGGACCCTCTGCCCAGAGTGGCAGCATCTCAACAATGAGGATGGAGAGGACATAGAGCTATAAGGGCTGAATGTGTGGTTCTCCAAGTTCTGCAAAGATGCAAGAATAGATACGAGAGGAGAGGAAATTGACTCAGCCATTAACACCTATGGAGCCCTATGAGATTTCCTGGAGGGTGCTGAGAATCTATCTGAGCCTCAGTTTTCCAATCTATAAAATGGGGCAAATAGCACATGCCTGACTACTCCCTGGTGCTATGAGAGTCAATGGGGGCTTGAAATCCCAAAAGATCAGGAGTCACGTAAACCGTATAAGGGTCCTGAAGATATGAAGGGTGAAATATTGCTGCTCCTTGGGGCTATGCAAGAATTAATAGGGTAGATCCACAGATCGTTCACGTTTCTTTTTGACAACATTTTGGAAGATCGAAGAAATGTTTTCATTATGAATTAGGAGACTAGAAATGGCTTTTTAAAATTGTTCTTATATGTTCACCTGAGATTATACTCCAGGAGGAAAATAATATGCAAAAAAAATACTATCTCCCAGTATCAAGATGAAATTAAAGACTGGACTTTAAAAGGCCATTCCAGGAGTTCCTGTCGTGGCGCAGTGGTTAACGAATCCGACTGGGAACCATGAGGTTGCGGGTTCAGTCCCTGCCCTTGCTCAGTGGGTTAACGATCCGGCGTTGCCGTGAGCTGTGGTGTAGGTTGCAGACACGGCTTGGATCCCGCGTTGCTGTGGCTCTGGCGTAGGCCGGTGGCTACAGCTCCGATTCGACCCCTAGCCTGGGAACCTCCATATGCCGCGGGGAGCGGCCCAAGAAATAGCAACAACAACAACAACAAAAGACAAAAAGACCAAAAATAAATAAATAAATAAATAAATAAAAGGCCATTCCATGCCTTAATTTACAAAGACTGCATGTCCATATTGTTATATATCGTTGTTGGTTTTTGTTTGTTTGTTTGTTTGTTTGTTGTCTTTTTGCCTTTTCTAGGGCCGCGACTGCAGCATATGGAGGTTCCCAGGCTAGGGGTCTAATTGGAGCTGTACCACCGGCCTACACCAGAGCCACAGCAACGCGGGATCCGAGCCACATCTGTGACCTACACCACAGCTCACGGCAACGCTGGATCCTTAACCCACTGAGCGAGGCCAGGCATCGAACCCGAAACCTCATGGTTCCTCGGCAGATTAGTTAACCACTGAGCCACGACGGAAACTCCCATATTGTTATATGATGTCAAAGTCTCACTAGAAGTGAGATTTTAAAAAATGGCCTGTAGGGGGTCCTGTCATTCAAAAATGGAAATTACCATGTGTGGCACATGGCAAAGTGGCCATAAACTATTCTCTTTTCACCCTCTTTGATCTGGGCTTGGTCTTGTGGCGTGCTTTGGCCAGTGCAAGCAATCATGACACAAGCAGAGTCTTTAAAAATGATTGCACCCTAGGGACATCTCCCTGGCTGCTCCTGTAACCTCACGATTGCCATATAGAGAGAAGCCTCCCTAACCCCGGCCATCCCAGATGAGGCTCTCATAAACCAGCCTGCCCCGGCCAATGTACAAACCAACTGCAGACACATGAGCGAATCTGGGCAAGGTCAGCCATGCTCAGCATAGACCAGAAGAACCACCCAGCCAAGCCAAGCCCAGGCTAAATTGCTGACCTGCAGCATCACAAGTGGTCCTTGTTTTAAGCCACTAAGTTTGGCATGGTTTGATATGCAGTGAAAGTTAACTATTCATTGTGGTTAGACCCCACCTCTAACTCACTGTGCAACTTTTGGCAGGTCACTGAACCTTTCTGGCACACCTAGCTTCCTGCACTATCAACTGAGGACAGGCCATTAAATTATCAAATTTAAATGAGCCTTTAATCCCCCTTCTAGTTCTGCTGCATTCTGTGATTCTAAATCTTAAGAACAAATACTCATGAGGGCAGTTAAAATTCTATGAACCAAGCTGAGGCATAGCTGAGCCTCTGGAGTTCTCTTGCCTCAAGGCAAGAGATTCTGAGATTTGGTTACCCGATGTATGAGCATAAACATAAAATGCTTCTTCAGCATTTTATGATCTAGTTGGATTCTGGGCTGAAATATGAAATTGAAAAAGATGACCAGAAAGAAATTATAACTGATCCTGGCATGCAAAGAAAGGAAATTACTATCAATATCTAAATCCAGGAAGAGCTTTCCGCTGGGAGGTGAGGTTTTCAGAAAATGCAGAAGTAGAGCTGGGACTCTGCCTTCTGGAGGAGAAAACCCTGATTGCGGTAGGAAGAAAAATCTTCATGAGTCTTAAGAATTTGTTGAACCCTCAGTTTCATATTTTTACTATCTAGAAACTGACCCAATGATTGTCTTTTCAAAAGTTACCCAGAAAAAAAAAATGGAAATGGGAGCAATATATACAGGTTTTCTTTGTTTTCCTAAGTGATTGAACTAGATGATAATGACTCTCTAAATGCTCTCCGAACAGAACTGATATTCCATGAAGTTGTGTTCTTGGAACGAGGACTGGAAGTGATAAAAAGCATATATTAGCCAAGAGTGATTTTATTTTTCTAGTTCAGAATCAGTGCTCAGAAGGACCCAGAGAGCGAGGTTGCTGGTGCATCCGGGAATATGTTTGCAGGAGGGGAGTGGGGAGAAATGGATATTTTTCCAGAAAAGAGTCATTAACAAACTGGACTATAGGAACTCTTAGGGTTACTGCCTGAGTGTACACAAGCCCACAGACTCCACTTGCTGAATCTTCACAGGAATGTGATTTTTATTCGAAGTGTGGTTTTTTTTGAGGGGGGGATGTTTAAGTTTTATGCTTGTTTGTTTTGGAGGTTGGGGTTAGTGGAGGATATTATTTTTGTACAAAACTACACTTGGGTACATCTTCAAATCAAATGCAAAATTTACATTAATTTTGCAATAAAAATATCAAAAATTGTCCTTCTTCCAACGTGTCTTCAGGGGTACCCTCCTCTTCCATCAGGCATACTGATGAGGCTAAGGGCGAAACTCCAGTAGTAGGCAATCTCCAGGGGCTTTTAGCCCAAAGTAAGGAACTTGCAAGTGACATTTTCCTGAGTAAAAAAAATTATCAAGGGAGCTTCCACTGTGGCACAGTGGGTTAAGGATCTGACTGCAGGAGTTCTCGTTGTGGCTCAGCAGGTTAAAGACCAGACATTGCCTCTGTGAGACTGCAGGCTCCATTCCTGGCTTCACTCAGTAGGTTAAGGATCCAGTGTTGCCACAAGCTGTGGCATAGTTTGCAGACAAGGCTCAGATCTGGTGTTGCTATGGCAGCAGCTATGATTCTACCCTTAGCCCAGGAACTTTCATATGCTGCAGGTGCGGCCCTTAAAAAAAAAAAAGGGGGGGGGGATCTGACTGCAGCAGCTTGGGTTGCTGTGGAAGCGTAAGTTCAATCCCCAGCCTGGCACAATGGGTTAAGGATCCAGCATCGCTGCAGCTATGACATAGGTCACAGCTGTGGCTGGATTCAATCCCTGGCCCAGAAACTTCCATATGGTGTGAGAGCAGAAGAAAAAAATTACCAAAAGCACTGCATTTCCTCTGAGACATGGTCTAGAGCTAAAATGTTGGTTCCTTACTACACTTTCCTGGGCCTAAGAAGTGATTCTTTTTCTTTTTTTTTTTGGTCTTTTTTGCTATTTCTTTGGGCCGCTCCCGCAGCATATGGAGGTTCCCAGGCTAGGGGTCAAATCGGGAGCTGCAGCCCCCGGCCTACACCAGAGCCATAGCAACGCGGGATCCGAGCCTCGTCTGCAACCTACACCACAGCTCACGGCAACGCCGGATCGTTAACCCACTGAGCAAGAGCAGGGGTCGTACCCGCCACCTCATGGTTCCTAGTCGGATTCGTTAACCACTGCGCCACGACGGGAACTCCCTAAGAAGTGATTCTAAAGATAAGTCTGAATCTCCTAAAACCACGCAAGGAACTTGTTACTCTCCCCCACCCCCCCCCCCATCTCACACACACACACACACACACACACACACACACACACACATTCTCACGCTCCCAGGATGGAGCAGAGCAGAACTCTAGAAGCAGACCTCCCAGTAGAGGCCAAGGTAGCAGCACTTCCTTGGCTCAGGGCAGCTGCTTCTGAGTCCCCAGCGCAAATCAGCCCCTCCTCTCACACACATACTGCATTCAGCGTCAGGTCCTTCTCTCCAGCACTCCCGCTCTCAGAGGAATAAGCACCTGCCCTGCAGAAGAGTAACCTGGGTCAGGCCCTCATCTTAGGAGACACAGCTTAAGAAGAAGGAAAGAATTTCAACAAATCCACACCATGGTTTCCAGCAAAGTGTAGGTTTCTGATCTTCAGGAGCTCATATCACTGTCAGCAGAATGATTTGATGAGCTGAGACCACTCTGTCAAGGCAGCTCCCCTCTAGGCTCTTCTTTAGTTTGTCTATTTTTTTCAGCAAACATTTTATCGAGCCCTGACTCCGGGCCAGGACTGTTTCTGGCCACCTGCAGTTCAGGGATCCCTCTCTGGTGGGAGCTGATGTCTACCTGGGAAGACCTTATAGAGTAAGTACCTACGAACTTTTGTACAAGGACCTCATACTCTCGAGTACATGTTAAGCCAAGTGTCCCATTCATGAGGTTTCATAGGGAAACAAAAATTATCACAACACTTTTTTAAAAAACTGCAGGAGTGAACCAACCACTTACAAGTTCAGTTTCCATTCAAACAAACTATGTAATATCAGCATCTATCGCAGCCCAAAGAGTTGTCATCACTGTTGATCCATCTCCTTTCATTCTGAGTTATCTGACAGTACAATGCAATTACAATGCAAACAAATTGCAGAGAGAAACTAAAGACTCTACCAAAGCTGTAGGATTTTATGAGGTCGATGAGAGAACTGCTTTAGCGCCATGCCAAGCCAATGACAGATGGGGCTCTGACAGTTCGATCAGGTAACAACAGAAAGGTGGGGGGGGGAACTTGGCAGAGGTGATGAACTGATGGTCAAAACAGAATGGCTGGACCATCAAATGTTTTAGGAAAGGCTTTGGGAAAATTCATGAAGCCCTTGACTCTTTTTGCAATAAGCAGCTTTTTTTAATGTTTGTGTTGCAAAGATATAAGAAACACCAAGCTAGGGAAGCCATATCGTGCTACCATCCAATTTGGTCATAAAAATTGCATTCCTCAAAATTATTATCACATGGTGCATTCTTTGACTGCAGTGTGTGGTTGCAATTAGACTCTAAAATTGGAAAGAATAAGATTAAAATAAATTTATTTTTATAGTCTATAGCTTCAGTTTGCAAGATTAAGTCTTAAAACTGTTTTTTTTTTTTTTAATTCCCTCTATTGCCCATGAACTACTGGCTCCTTTATTAAGTGGATTTGATCTAAGGTGGTCCTTCCAGGTATGATTACTCATGGATAACGAGGCCTCCTGTCATCACCTTGGTGTAAGCGCCATAAAGGAGAGTGCAGAGGGCTGAGACCCCCAAAGGGTCTTAACTAGTCCAGGGAAGCGAATCACAGCTGAGACTTGAGAGGTGAACAAAGACTAAAGGTGAGAGCATGCCTGGGAGTGGGTCCTGAGGCAGGCTGGCAGGTCCAGGAACTGAAAGAAAGCCAGCATGGCCAGAGGCAGGACTAAGGGGTGGCAGGGACAAGAGATGAGTCTTCAGCTAGAGGCAATGACCAGGATGCTTCTTTCCACCAGAGGAGCTATGCGCAGTCATGGCAGTGTTTTGAGCAGGAATGTAACAGGTTTGTAATTTAAAGAAGCCTTTGTGGGTATGGCCAGTATGATCTTACCTCCTTTTTTTCTCTCTCTTTTTCAGGCTGCACCTGCAGCATATGGAAGTTCCCAGGCTCGGGGATGAATCAGAGCCGCAACTGCAGCCTACGTCACAGCCACAGCAACACAAGATCCAAGCCACATCTGCAACCTACACCGCAGCTTGTGGTAATGCCAGATCCTTTACTTAGCAAGCGAGGACAGGGATCAAACCCACAACCTCAAGGATACTAACTGGGTTCGTAACCCACTGAACCACAACGGGAACTCCATGATCTTACCTCTTTCCACAGGAAAAGCCTCCAGGACAGCTTATTTCTTCCTAGATCCAAAACCCTGTACAAAATTCCCAGACTGGGGAGTTCCCATCATGGCTCAGTGGTTTACAAATCCGACTAGGAACCATGAGGTTACGGGTTCGATCCCTGGCCTCACTCAGTGGGTCAAGGATAAGGAGTTGCCGTGAGCTGTGGTGTAGGTCACAGATGTGGCTCGGATCCCGCGTTGCTGTGGCTCTGGCGTAGGCCGGGTGGCTACAGCTCTGATTCGACCCCTGGCCTGGGAACCTCCATATGCCGCGGGAGCGGCCCTAGAAAAGGCAAAAAGACAAAAAAATAAAAATAAAAAAAATAAAAACAAAATTCCCATACCTGAATCAGACTCCCCAATTTCAGGGCCTCACTGAGGGGTACCACTTCACCACTGATATATAAGATGATGATGAAGCCCCTTGAGAATGAGGGACCCACCTGTCTTGAGGTTGGGTGTCTTCACTCTATGGCTTCTACTTCCAACAACGATAAAGTAACGGGCTGGATGTACCTTTTTATCTTCATCCAAAAGTGGAAAAGATAAGGAAAAAATATATTTTTCAAACCTTGGACAAGAGGCAGCACAGCCAGTGATCCCTGAAAGAAGGGAAGAAGGGAAGAGACAAAAAAGCCCTGTGATTGGCCCAGCTTCCTGCTGGAGAGAGTTTCCAGACCCTAGCACAGGGAGGGGAAACTCAAACAAGCCCAACTATCTCATTGAGTTGAAGGGACATGGTTAAGAATTTGGGGGTCGAGGGACATAGTCTTGTGATAGCCATCAAATTAAGGTCACTAGAACACCAAGAGTAAGACTGAATCTCCAGGAGTTCCCGATGTGGCGCAGTGGTTAACGAATCTGACTAGGAACCACGAGGTTGCGGGTTTAATCCCTGGCCTTGCTCAGTGAGTTAAGGCATTGCCGTGAGCTGTGGTGCAGATGCGGCTCGGATCCCGCGTTGCTGTGGCTCTGGTGTAGGCCGGCAGCTACGGCTCCAATTAGACCCCTAGCCTGGGAATATCTATATGCTGTGGGAGCGGCCCTAGAAAAGGCAAAAAGACAAAAAGACAAAAAAAAAAAAAAAAGAATGAATCTCCACACATTGTTCTAATCTCACCCCAAGACTCCTAGGCACACTTCTCAACACAGGTTGATGCTTCTATTACATCCTTTAGACTAAAAGTGAAATTCATTTCAGTTATTCAGTGATTTGAAACAAGAATCTTCCTTGAGGGACATGAGTCTGAGCAAAGGCCAATGAAAAATCAATCTAAGAGTTCCTCCTGTAGCACAGTGGGTTAAGAATCCAACTGCAGCAGTTTGAGTCACTGCAGAGGCACGGGTTCGATCCCTGGCCCGGTGCAGTGGGTTAATGGATCTGGAGTTGCTGCAGTTGTGGCATAGGTAGCAGTTGCAGCTTGGATTCAGTCCCAGGCCCAGGAACTTCCATATGCCACAGATGTGGCCATTAAAAAAAGAAAAGAAAGGAAAAAAAGAAAATCAATCTATTCAGCAGCCCTTTCAAAATATTATACAATCAAGTGCATTATCAGGCATTAAATCAGCATTAATTTTCATTAGAAAGATAGCACATTCTGGTTAAGCCACAACACTTATTCAACCCCTTACTTCGCTATCTGCTATCTATTCTGCCATCCATATCTGCTGTTTAAATCATGAGGAAAAATTAAGTTATTTGAGAGACAAGCACTCTATGCTAACTGAAGAATATTCTCCCTTGAAACGATTACATTATTGCTGAGATGTGTTAGCATGTAAATTCTCTTCTAAAGTCAAGTGTAAGAACACAACACTGGGAGCCAGCAATTAAAAAAATGGAAAAATCTCATTACATATTCAAAATGCCTAGTCGTGGGAATAACCTTTCCCATAACAGGAACACGGCTAATTTTTAACATCATCTGACTGCAAAGTGAGAATCCAAATCCTCAGCCTTGACTTTATCTGGTGACTTTATTCCCCCTATTTTCTTTATTTGATATTTTTACTACAAAGTAATGCATGCTTGCTATAAGAAGTCAATCCATCATACGGAAGAAAAGTTAATAATCCTCCGACCACACCGACAGTAACAGCCAGGAGGACGTCTTCCACTTTGTACAAGTGCAAGTTAGACCACAGATACACAGATGGCCTTGGCTTAGTGTATTTGTCTGTTTACTAAAATAGGCTCATACTACAAATACTACTCTAGAGTATACTATTTATTTATTTATTTTTGTCTTTTGTTTTTTTAGGGCCACACCCTCGGCATATGGAGTTTCCCAGACTAGGGGTCGAAGGAGCTACAGCTGCTGGCCTACACCACAGCCACAGCAACTCGGGATCCGAGCCACGTCTGTGACCTTCACCACAGCTCACAGCAATGCCAGATCCTTAACCCACTGAGCAAGGCCAGGGATCGAACCCGCAACCTCATGGTTCCTCGTAGCATTCGTTTCCACTGTACCACAATGGGAACTCCACACTCTGGAGCATACTTTAAACACTGACTATATCATAGACCACGCCACATCAACACTATATTTGTTCATTCAATTATAGTGGACTTCTTTTGGATTGTTTTCTGGTGTTTTGTTTTGTTTTCTTTCTTTCTTTTTTTGCCATGACAAATAATGCTAGAGAAAAACATCCTTATTTGTCTGCCCCAGAAGCAGAAAACCCAGAGGTCGAACTGTCTGCAGATGAGATTTCCTCAAGGCATATTGCAGGGTCAAGTGAACATGCATATTTATTCTTAGTAGCCACTGTCAGGTTATTTTCTTCAAAAAGAGAAATAAAGTTTGCAAAAATACAACGTGTATCAAAAATGAATTACAATGCCTGGATCCTTTCAGCCTGTCTTCTGAAAATCTGAGAGAGTTACTTAGCTTCTCAGAGCCCCCAAAATGGTAATAATATATACACGTGAGTGGCCCAAGGGCACTCGATACACGGAAATTGTGTTAAGGGTATTATTATGTTATTTTTAGCATTATCATAGTTAATCTACAATCTTTGGAGATTAGTCAAACGAGGATTTTAAATTACAGGCAATGTCATGTTAAGATAAAACAAAATGCACTGATTTGGGGTGTCCAGAAAAAAAACAGAACTGCCTGTTAAATGGTCTTTATAGTGTTACAGAAAATAGTATTGCTTTATATTAGAACAGTTCTGTCATGAGTCGTTTCTATTCTTGGGCTACTGTTCCACATCTTAACTCCTTTTAGTTTTTTTTTTTTTTTTTTTTTCACTATTGCCCTTTAAAAAAGTGCCTTGAAAAAGTTTCTTCGGGAAATCAATTGTGGTTAAGATGATTGCACAGAGGCATTCATGGCCACTTAAACTGACGAGGGCCATGAGGTGGCGTGTTTTCTGGCTATTCATGCTGCTGAAGGCTCAAGACCCTGAGGAAACCATCCAAGCCGAGGAGGTGAGTGTTGAAGCAGAGTGATAATAGAACCTGGCAGCCACAAGGCCTGAGATGACCCCTGTCCCTGTCAGAGCGTGACCTCAGGAAATGATTTCGCTTTGCAGAGCCTCAGTTTCCTTATCTGCAAGCCGGACATCATACTGTCTTCCCCAGCACTGTGGCTGTGGATGTTTCAACAGAACGCCTCCTAAGGCAACCATCTACAGGTGAGGCCAATGTGAGCAATGGTCAAGCTTTAGGAACGCAAAGGTGATGCGTGATCAGAAGCCCAAATTCAGTGGGTAAGAGCCAGGGCTGTCCGCACCCTCACAAAGATGCTCCTGGGAAGAACTTCAGTCAAGATGGTCCATGGCCTCCCCTTCAGCATCTCCATTGTTGTTTCCTGGCCTTCTATATTCCCAAATACAAGGGGTGGGGGATACAGGGAGCAAAACCGTGAGACCAGATATGCATTGTCAGCCTCCTGTTAATCTGGTTGGTTTGCAGCCATGTCTGCCTATTAGAGCTCAACCCCAGAGGCCAAGACTTGGCTGGAGCCTCTGATTCCTGGCATGGTCCTCCCGCAACTCCCTCCTTCCTGGGGACCCCAGGCTGTGACCAGTTTCTAGGAACAGGCTTTTCTTCGAGGTTAGCTTCCCTGTCTCTCCTGCTTCCCAGCAGGTGATCTGGAAGCATGGTCCCAAGCTGTAAAACCCGATGTCCCAAAAGGAACCTTGGCACATAATCTAATAGCATCCTCTCCTGTTCCCTGCCCAACACTGCCCTCACCCCCCGCCACACACACACACACCCAACACCAGCAGGCCCTCAAGCCAAGAGCCATCACTTTGCTTGTGTCCCTGTTGTAGTTTCCAAGAAAACAGGAAACCTGCCTTCTGGTTACTACACAATAGCCTTAGCCATTTTCTGATGTTTCATGGTGCCTGGAACCGCTGTCATCCAGAGTGGAAGGGGTCACTGGGGGAGAAAGGATAATCTTCTCTCTCTCCCTCCCTCCCTCTTCTCTCTGTCTCTCTCTCCCTCTCTCCCCCCTTCTCTCTCTCTCCCTTCCTTCCCTCTTCTCTCTCTGTCTCTCTCTCCCTCTCTCTCTCCCTCTCCCTCCTCTCTGTCTCTCTCTCTCTCCCTCTCTCCCCCCTTCTCTCTCTCTCCCCTCCCTCCCTCTTCTCTCTCTGTCTCTCTCTCCCTCTCCCTCTTCTCTCCGTCTCTCTCAGTCTTTCTCACTCTCTCCCTCTCCTCTCTCTCTCTCTCCCTCTTCTTCCCTTCTCTATCTCTCTCTCTCCCCTCCCCCTCTCTGTCTATCTCTCCCCACCTCCCCCCTCCTCCCAAGAGGCCAGTCCCCTGTCTCACCTGAAGCGCAGACATTCCAAAGCTGGGGGTACATTCTCTAAGAAGGCCTGAAAATCTAAAAATCTGTTTGTTTTAGCCCAAGAGCCATCTCTCTCCATCCACAGGCCAGGCAGGATTCTGCCATTAGCTAATAATAGCATTACCAATCCTGAAGCAAAAAGAAAAAAAAAAAAAGACTCTAATACTTCATCTTAGCAGCTGATAATGCAAAACAGGGTGGCATTTGGAGGCCTAGGACGATGCCAGTCTCCAGGGAGAGAAAGGTGTTAACTTCTAATAGCTTTTCAGTAATAGCCAAGCATCTGCAGAACCCTATAAAAAAGGGGGGTTTTTAAAAATTAATCGAGCTGAATGTGCTTCACACTGAGGAGAATGCCAGATTAATAAGTGCATTAAGGGCCGCTTTGGATTGGAAATAATTATGGATGATGACAAGGAGCAGAGGGGGCACGGGTGCGCTCACAGGAATGCATTTTAAAAAGCAGTTTAAAGAGCCTTCAGATGTTGGTATTATCCTGCGTGACCAAATTAAGAGCAAATGAGAAAAGTTTATCTGGCATTTTGGAGTATTGAAAGGGCTTAGTGTTATAAATTATACAGTATGAGGATAGGAAATGGTGAGTAAATTCATGTTAAATATTATTGGCAGTTTAAATAGCAACTGCTTTATAAAGCATTAAATATTTTAATTTGGAATTAAAAGTCCAAACCACAACATCCCCCACTACCAAAAATATTAAAAGATTGTTTCAGTTATTTATTCGCCAGCAGAGTAATTAAAAGTTGCCTTGATCAGAAATTAATCTTCACCATGTCCAATTTGAGCTATCAGTGTTGCCTGACTGTGGTTGGTCTGTGCCTTGGAATTGGTTTAGAACTCGTAAGACAGGAAATGTCAAATGTTCTTCCAATATCTTAATCAGCCATTGGAAGAGCATGTTGTAGTCACAGCCTAAGCTGAGGTTTATCAATATTTAATCTAGCCCCACTTTGGGCTTTCTTTTCTGCCAGTGCTTCATGCAGTGAGAGCTGGCCAGAGAAGGAAACTAGGAAATCCTGTATCAGAATTAGGCATGTCCAAGCAAATGACATGGCTCTGGTGAAAGTAACTCATGTCATAGAGGCAGGTTCCCTGGGGTTCCAAAAGTGTATCTTCGCTGATGGATGGGTGCCTCTACTGAAAGGCAATTTGGCAATTTGGCAACATTTAATAAAATCCTTCCAAAGAAACCTTCCTAACAATCTAGTGTCTAGTAGTTTATCCTACTCAGATAAGAACACAAAGATGTATGTCCAAATGTATTTATTGCTTCATTACTAACAATAACAAAGGCAAATATTTTAATCTAAATGCCAAATAATAGAGAGTAATTTTAACAAGGCACAGCACATTCATAAAATAAAATAGATTGTGATTATTTTAAAGTTATGTTGTAGATTCCTGGTTTCCTTTTAGAGATGGAAAGAACTGGAAAGTTCCACTCTTATAAGAAGAAAAAAATCCAGAAAAGCTGCAAGATGACTGCATTTCTTGTGCCCATCAGAAAGCTGAGGTCATAGGAGAGCCAACTAAATGAAAATTGGGAGGGAGACAAGTGCTTATAGGGAAAGCTAAAGCAAAAGCACTTGCTTAACTGGGGCAGACCAGCCAGACACCCAAGAAGAGAAAAAGAAGGAGGCAGAAGAAATATATATGATAAGAAATAAAGGCTAAGAATTCTCCAAAATTAATGACAGACACCAAACCACAGATCCAAGTAAGATACATATGAAACGAAATGAAAAAACAGACTACCTAAGTACCTGAGAGGGAGGATGAAGGTCAAAGAAAAAATTCTGAAGACAGAGAAAAAGAGTTCTCCATCATAGAGAAAAAAAGGTAATAATTACAGCAGACTTCTCATCAGAAACCATGTAAGCAGAAGATAATTAAGTGATATTTTAAAGTCCTGAAAGAAAAAGAAAAAAAAAATATGCCAACCCAGAATTCTATACCCAACAGAAGTATTTTTTAAAATGAGAGAGAAATCGAGACATTGTCAGGGAAACAGAAACTGAGAGGATTCATTGCCAAGACTCTTATACTAGAAGAAATGTTAAACTTTTTCAGGCAGAAGGACTCTGATATCAGATAGAATCTTGTATCTAAATAAAGAAATGAAGAGCACTGGAGACAGAAAACAGAAAGTAAAATAAAATTCATCTTTCTTTTTATTTTTTTATTTATTTATGCTTTTTAGGGCTGCACCTGCAGCATATGGTGGTTCCCAGGCTAGGGGTCAAATCGGAGCTATAGCTGCTGGCCTACACCATAGCCACATCAATGCAGGATCTGAGCCACGTCTGCAACCTACACCACAGCTCACAGCAATGCCAGATCCTTAACCCACTGAGCAAGGCCAGGGATTGAACCTGCGTCCTCATGGATTCTGTTCAGATTCATTAACTGCTGAGCCATGACAGGAACTCCATCTTTCTTAATTTTAATTGTTCTAAAAGATAACTGACTCTCTGAAGCAAAAATTGCAGCAATGTGTTATGCGTTTATAACCTGTTTAAAAGTAAAATGTATGACTAATGTAGAACACACCAAGAAAAAAAATTGGAGGGAGGAACGCTATACCGAAAGGATAAGCAGACTCTTTTTAGTTTAAAATACATATTTTAGGAGTTCCTGTCATGACGCAGTGGTTAACGAATCTGACTAGGAACCATGAGATTGTGGGTTCGATACCTGGACTTGCTCGGTGGGTTAAGGATCCGGCATTGCTGTGAGCTGTGGTGTAGGTTGCAGATGCAGCTCTGATCCTGCATTGCTGTGGCTCCAGCATAGGCTGGCAACTACCACTCCAATTAGACTCCTAGCCCTAGAAAAGGCAAAAAGGCAAAAAAAAAAAAAATTGTAGATTTTTAACCCCAGCATATCAATAATTACACGAAGTATGGATGGTCCAAATACACAAATTAAAAGACAGAGATTGTCAGATTAAAAAACTTTTAAAGCAAGACCCAAGAAACTCACTTTAAATACAGGACACAAATAGGTTAAAAAATCAAAGGCAGAAAAGATGACTCATGCAAACACTAACCAAAATAAGCCAGAGTCCCTAGATTAACATCATACAAAGTAGACTTCGGCTCAGATCTGATCCTTAGCCTGGGAACTCCTACCTTGGGGTGGCCAAAAAAAAAAAGAAAAACAAACAAAGTAGACTTCGCTATAAGGGATATTATCAGAGGTTAACAAAAATGAATATTGTATCATGATGAAGAAGTCAATTCTCCAAGAAGATATAAGAATCCTAAACATGTATGCACCTGCAGATCTTAAAAATACATGTGAAGTCCTACTATAAAGCACTATATCCAGCCTTTTGGGGTAGACCATGATGGAAGATAATATCAAAAAGGGAATGTATTTATATGTACGACTGCGTCACTTTATTATACAGCAGAAATTGGCACAGCACTGTAAGTCAACCAAACTTTAATCAAAAAATTTTAAAAAATACATGAAGCAAAAATCTACAAAATGAAGAGATATAGATAATCCACAATTTTACTTGGAGATATTAATACTCCTCTCTCAGTAATTAATAGAAAAGGAAACAAAAAATTAGTATTTATAAAGCACAAACAATACTATCACTCAAATTGACATAAGTGACAATTATGGAACACTCCAGCCCAAAACATCAGAATACAGCTCCAAGGGATATGGTCATGAGGATTCCTTGGCCATGAGGATTCTGCGGTCACTGTCTTCTTTTGAATCCAGGCTCTATTGTTTCACTCCAGAGCATCTGCACAGGTGATATTAGACCTCTCTCCCCTTCTTTGATTTCCATCTCCTATTGAGTATCCAAGCTCTACGGAAGAGACTTCTGGGATGTTCCATTCACCCCAAATACGCCATCTACCAACCTTCTAAGATCCCCAAGTCCTCAAGTTAGCCCAAAGCACAAATGTCCCCGAGGCACATAGGAAAGTGAAGGGAGATGTTTGCTAAAGACTCAGCCTCCCCAAGGCAGAGAGAAACAGTGCAAGGATTGGGTCCAGGCATTCCCTTTATGAGAGAAAAGGAGTGATGAAATATAGATGTGACGTATATGTTCAGACCCAAAAAGAAAATTGAATCCTTCATTCAAAACTTTCCCTGATCCAGGTCCTCCTCTCCAAGAAATATCAGATTTTACCAAAGATCGACAGGCCTTTATTATAATCACTCTCTTTGGAAAATGATTCTCCCTGCTCAAGTTTACAATAAATTTAATTTTAGGCCCAATATTCTAAGATTTCACAAGAGAAAGCAGATGGCAGAGGCTAAGGCGGGCTTCCCTAGGAGAGGAGGAGAGGCAGAAAGGGGCCAGATGCCACAATTAGAGCCATTGTCATTACATGGCTCCTGACACGGTGGACACGGGCGCTGGCCCCTCGGAATTTCAAATCCAACTTCTCAGAGATTTATTTTTCTTTTGAAACAATTTCTGGCAGCTTTTGATCTTCTAAACTGAAAAAAAAAATCAAAGAAATCTGTTTCTCTAGAGTATTAATAGCAAAGGAATTTCTGGATGCTGCAAAGTAGCAAAGGAACATAATAGCATCTCAGTTTTATTCATCTTCAAAGTAAGCTAAATATAGTTTAAAAAATAGAAGCAGGATACCCTACAGATTTTTGAAGGGATGGAATAAACCTCTTTGCACAAGAAAAGATGACATGAAATTTATCTTGAAGGACATTCACTGGGCTCTTGTCCGATTAATACCTACAAGTGGGCTGTTAGAAGGGATCTGTACTTTACATCAGAAGGGAAAATATCCAGTCATTTGGAGAACTTGCAGGCTCCATTATTTTCATCAATATTGGGCATTGCCTCCCTTATCCTGCTGGGATGTCACTACCATCTGTCTCCCAAAGTGCAATACAGGTTTCAGACTTTTCTGATGAGCAGATGTCCTGCCAATGTACATGAAAACCTGAGACGCATCTTTCTCCATAACTCAAACTCTGTCTTTACTGCCCTATCTGGCAGCAAGTCTGGGAGTGGTCATAGAAGGCATGTTTGTATTTAGCTGGGTGTGGATGGCAAGGCACATGTGTGTGCAGAAAATAGTTCCGAAAGTGCATATATGAGCCAGATAATTCTCTGGGCACTGGAGATATTGAAATGCCTGCAAATAAACACAGAAGCTGATTTCTGATAGTGTCGTGCGCTGTGAAAGAAATCAATGAGAACATATGATGGAGAGTACTGGAGGTGGGGTGCTAATTTAGAGAGGAGCTGTCGGAAGAAGTGACTATAGCTTAAGAGTTGAAGACAAGGTTGCCCTAATCAGGGAACAGTAAGTGCAAAGGCCCTGAGGGCTCCTAGCAGCCCCTCACGTATTCCACATCGGCACCCACCTTTCCAGCATATATCTACAGCACTCTACTATAAGTCCCCAGGAATCTCTGCTTGAGGGCTCTCTGCTTTGAAAAGACAAGAAGTGCCAGGAAGTTACTGCTTCTAGAAGCAGTCCTCAGCCAATGCCCAGTAGAAGTTGGCAGGTGAAGGCCCAGTATTCTCACCCCAAAGGGACATATGTTCCACACCATCTCCTGGAGTTCTCCATCAGGACTGAGAGCCAGCTGCCCTCTGCAGTAACCTGCTGTGATGAGACACGGCAGCCTGTCTTCCGTTCCTCATGATCAATTGCTCTTGGACAAGCACCGGCCTCGAACTCTCTATCCCCACAAAATGCCTCCTCTTCCTCTTCCTGGCTCTAACCCCCCCCCCCCGACAGCATCATTGAGCTCAGAGGATTCAGAAACCATCTAGTTCAGAGTCAAGTCCATGGGGTCAGGAACTTTGTTTTGTTCATGGCTGAATCCTTGGGATCTACAACACTGTCTGGCATCCAGCATGTAGTATGGGTCCAGTAAATATTTGTTGGATGAATGAATCCTACATATAAGGGAACCAGGAGCCAGAGAAGGTAAATGGCTTACATCAGGTCATACTCAAGGTTGAGTGGAGTACTGGGTTTAGAAGGGAGTCTCCCATTTCCAAGAGGTTTTTACAACCCTCCATGGTCTCCCAACCCAGGGTCATTCTGGTCTGAGCCACTATCTTTCACGGTGGGCTGATGGACACCCTCCACCAAAGGACGCTACAAAACTTTGTCACCAGCTGAAACAGTTATAAGACAAGGTAGGAGTTCAATGAAAGCTTGGGAGCCAGGCTTGCTGGGTTTGGGTCCCGATTCTGACTTCAGCGTAAGTTCTGTGACCTTCACTGGCCACAGACCTAAGCTCTCTTAGTTGCTGAGATAGAGACCAGCTCTTGTTCAGAGTGGAGAAAGCGACTGTAGGGTCCAAGGAGGGACAATCTGACTTCTGAATTTTCACCTGGCTCCTCTTTGTCCATAAAAGAAGTCTGGTATATCCAACAGGAGTTTCCTCACAATTTTCGCATAAATAATCTGAAAAATAAATACAGATCAACTTTTAATCAATTGCTACAGTGAAAGTAGCCTACACCAAATATAAATGATAATAGTTCAAATTGAACATGTTGAAAATTATCAAAATTAGAAATATGATCAAAAGATCGAAATCATCCTAACATTTTTAACACAAGATTTAGGGGGAAGAAATTCCCTTGCAGCCCAGCGGATTAAGGATCTGGCTTTGCCACAGCTGTGGCAGGGGTTCGATCCCTGGCCAGGGAATTTCACATGCTGTGGATGTGGTCAAAAAAAAAGAGCTAGCTGGGGGGAGGAAGGGATGAATAGGCAAAGCACAGAGGATTTTTTAGGACAATGAAACAATTCCATATGATATTATCATGGGGGCTACATGTCATTGTGCATTAGTCCAAACCCATAGAAGATACATCCACTACTCAGAGTGGTCCCTGGTGTAAACTCTGCACTTTGGTTAATGATATGTCAATGTAGGTTCATCATCTGTAACATGTAGCACTATGGTGCAGGAAGTCCAGAGCAGGGAACGGGGGTCCTTAACTTCATATTTTCCGTTCAATTTTTCTATGAACCTAACAGGGCTCTAAAAAATAAAAGCTAATTAAGTTTTTTAAATTTACCAGAAAGTTTGTTCCAGAAAGCCTGGATTGGGTACAAAGAACACCCACAAAAGAAAATTCCAACAACAACTGTTCTAATTTGTAAAACTTCATAAGGGCCAAAAGTTTGGTCAATGAAGCAAATATTAACTGTCAAATCTATCTAGAAAGGACCTGATGCTGATGAAAACAGACAAACAACAGGACCTGTTTAACCATGTTTTATAGAAAAGTTATCATTCCATTAAACTGACTGGATGGAGTGTGCCTAATCTCTCAGTTGTAAATAAATACATCTGTTTTTGCATAATTCTGATTTTTTTAAAAGTTTGTGTTCATAACTCTTTTTTAAAGTTTGTGGTCAGTCAAAGAATTCTACGGGTCAACATGGCAGGATCTTCATATTCACAGGGTCAAAATGGCTAGGTCCAAGCTCCCTGTACTTGGTACCAAGCCCTATTTGCAGAGGAAACTCATTTGTTCATTCAACAAACATTTGCTGAGCTCACATTTGCTAGAAACACTGAATGTCTGTGATTGGGGTGAATTTTAAATTTCGACCCTGAGAAGCTGGAAATCGAGCAGAGAACCCAGACCTGGGAGCGGCAATGTGACAGATCTTAGCAGCAGCCCCAGAGGCAGAGAAGTGATGCTTCAGCTGGGGCAGGTGCTTGCAGGTGGCTCCACCGAGGACTTGACATTTGAGTCTTGCAGGATGACTCCAGTGGTTCCAAGATGACAAGGGGTAGAAAGAACTTTCCAGGCAGAGGGAAAGGTGTATCCCAGATATATAAGAGAATGCAGAGTGTTCTGAAACCGGGGAACAGCCCCTTGGGTCAGAGCTAGAGTACAGGACAGGACCAAAGGGCTTGGGATGCCTGTCCCCCTGGGCTTTCTCATACCAGCAGTGAACACAATGCTCGAGCTCAGGGCATGAGGCTAAGGGCAGGGAGGCCAGTGAGGAGGCGAGGCAACTCTGCAGGGCAGGAAGGTGGCAGGGACTAAAAGGAGAACTGCAGAAGCAGGATGTGTAGAATGCAGCCAAGGGGAGGAGGCGGGGGTAGGATCCAGGGATGTCTCCCAAGGAGCTGGTTAATGTCAGTGTGGGGTGGGGAAGAACGTGGCTAAGAACGGGAAGCCAGGAGAGTGAAGCATGCAACATCACTTTAGTTTAGAAAAATGTTGGCCTCAGAATCCTTTCGACCAAGACTTAGAAATTAAAAAGGAAAAGAAAAGAGAAAACAAAACTGCTTCACTGACTGGGGTACCTGGAAAGGTGCAGAGGGAGGCTGGCCTCCCCAGGACTGCAGGAAGAAGGCTGCCCTCTGGGTCTGAGCACCTCTTTTTAGCTGCGGCTCAGAAGTGGGATGTTCCCTGGCCCAGGTCACACAGTCGGGAAGGATCCAGAACCCAGCTCAGGACTCCTGGGGCCCTGTTCCTCCTTCCAGAGGCTGAGCCGTATTGAGAACTTAGAGTTCTTGGCCCCCACCCCTGCCCAGCTGTCCTTTTGGCTGAGGACATCTCGAGTCACGTCAAAGCCTTGCCCCTAGCAGTCAAACTCCCATGGATCTGTCTGTCCCAGCCCCCGGATTGGGTCCTGCTCTGGCTGGACAAGGGCCCCGTGACTGCCAGTCCTTTGTTGTTTCAGAGGGCGCTTCCCTCCTCGGTCTGCTCCTCCCAGAGACACCCATTGTTCACACCCCCAGGCTCATCTAACCCAGGCGGTGAGCAGAAAAGTCTGAGTCAGCTGTGTGACATTTGGAAAATCACTTGGCCTCTCTGAACTACAGATTCCTCCTCCCCAAATCAGGGGTCATAATGCTGACTCCAGCTCCATCAAAATGCTGCAAGGATGGAGGGAGGCAATTAGCAAATCTATGTTGTGTCCTGAAAAATCTCTATGGGAATGCAAGGGATCCAGAATACGTTTCTTTTGTCACTTTATCTGCCATAAAAAGAGATAATTTCCTTGACCATCACCAGCGGCCACCCTGTAAGTAGCCCTAGATGTTTAAAGCAGGATAGATCTAAAAAGAGGTGGATGGACAGGACCTACAAGAAATCTTGTCCCCTGTTTGTCCCATTGGACCCTCATTTAGAGCCTATTTACTCTTAAATTAGGTACAACCTGAACAAACTTATTTATCTGTTTTCCAGCTCATTGGTACTTGAGAAATAGCAAATTAAAAAGGAGGGAGAGACTAACAAAGGAAAATTTACTGCAAAGGATGAGATGAAAACCCAATGAAAAATAGATGCAAAAGCTCCACCCTCAGGAGTTCCCACTGTAGCACAGTGGGTTAAGAATCCAACTGCAGCGACTCTGGTCACTGCAGAGGTGCCAGTTTGATCCCTGGCCCAGCATAATGGGTTAAAGAATACGGCATTGTCACAGCTGCATCATAGGTGACAGCTGCGAATTGGATTCAGTCCTTGACCTGGGAAGTTCCATATGCCACAAGTGTGGCCATTAAAAAAAAAAAAAAAAAAAAAAAAAAAAAAAAGCTCCACCATCATAACCAGGAGACATACCAAAAAAGTGCAGGAAGACTGAGACCATTAGTTGAAGGTCATGATATGACCCTGAGTCACCAAAAAAATAAAAAAGAAGAAGAAAATATTAAATTAGGAATATTTTCCTAATTTATATTAAAATTAAAATATAAAATTAGGAGACTTCCCGTCATGGCTCAGTAGTTAATGAACCCGACTAGCATCCATAAGGACATGGGTTCAATCCCTGGCCTCACTCAGTGGGTTAAGGATCTGGCATTGCCATGAGCTGTGGTGTAGGTCACAGACGTGGCTTGGATCTGGCGTTGCTGTGGCTGTGGCGTAGGCTGGCAGCTATAGCTCTGATTCGCCCCCTGACCTGGGAACCTCCATATGCCACAGATGCAGCCCTAAAAAGACAAAAGATAAAAATATAAAATTAGGAATATTTTACATTCCAAAATATTAAATTAGGAATAATTTCCCAGTGAGGAAACTGTGGCTTTAAGATATTCATAGCCTTTAAAATCAGCAGTTCTTCTTCTAAAGAATACATCCTAACAAAATAACCAGATAAGGTACAGAGGGGTGTGTGTGTGTGTACACATGATTATTCATTACAGTATTGCTTTTAGTAGTGAAAAAATTTAAAACACCCTAAGCGCCCTTCAGAAGAGGGTGAGCTAAAGCAGCTTCTTCCATTCTCAAATCACTTTTGGGAAGGGTTGTTGTATTTGCAGGTCATCTGTTTCACGGCTTTTCTTTAAACTGATCCATTCACTTTATTCAAATAAATATATTTTCTTTTTTAAAACAACTATACTACCCCAAACAGAATATTAATGTTGGCTACCATCTCTAGAAGTAACCTCAATGCCAAGAAAATCATGTCGTTATAATCTAGCTGATGAGGTTCCCTGTTTAAGACCGCTCGCTTTGAAAGTCCGAAAGGAAGGAAAGGAGGATGCAGGGAGGGAGGTTGGGAAAGAAAATCATGAAGAGAGCAGGGTAGATAGTAGAAGTGTTCCGAGAGGTGCTGAAAATATCGTCCCAACAAGCTGAGACGGTTCCCTGGATGTGAACAGGAGGACTGGCATATAACTGAAATCATCATCTCACTATGTGAGTTCATATTATTGAGAATTGCTCCAGAAAACAAACTTAAGAAGCCCAACAACCACACGAAAAGTATTCTCCCTATTTACTTCCTGATTCAAACAAAATTCTTGTTAAAAAAAAAAATGTATTTAAAAAAAAAGATAGTGTGGGAGTTCCTGTTGTGGCTCAGCAGGTTAAGCACTCGACTAGCATCCATACGATGTGTGTTCGATCCCTGGTCCCGCTCAGTGGGTTAGGGATCCGGTGTTGCCACAAGCTGCAGTGTAGTTTACAGATCCGGCATTGCTATGGCTGTGGTCTAGACCAGCAGCTGCAGCTCTGATTGGACCCCTGGTCTGGGAACTTTCACATGCCACAGGTGCGGCCCTAAAAGGATGAAAGACAAAAAACATAAAATAAAATAATTTTTTAAAAATTAAAAAAAAAACACCCGATGTGGTACAACAGGATCTATGGCAATTCTGCAGCCTGGGACGTGGGTTCAGTCGCTGGACTGGCACAGTGGGTTAACAGATCCCCAGCTAGAAGTTCCCATTGTGGCTCAGGGGAAACAAACTTCACTGGTATCCATAAGGATGCAGGTTTGATCCCTGGCCTCCCTCAGTAGGTTAAAGATCCAATGTTGTTGCGAGCTGTGGTGTAGGTCGAAGATGTGGCTCAGATCCCACATCGCTGTGGTTGTGGCATAGGCCGTAAGCTGTAGCTCCAATTCAACCCCTAGCCTGGAAAGTTTCATATGTCGCAGATGCAGCCCTAAAAAAGAAAAAGGAAAAAAATAAATAAATAACCCAAGTTGCCAGATCTGAGGCGTAGGTCAACAACTGCAGCTTGGATATCATCCCTGGCCTGGGAAATTGAAATGCCATGGGGCAGCCAAAAAAGACAGTTTGGGAGACTCTCGGGAAATCTGGTGATAGACCAGCTGACCCTAGGGAATCAAGGTCCATTTTGTTAGGCGTAGTACTGCTATTGAGGCTTTATATGAAAATATCTTTTTTTTTCAGTGATGTATACTAAAGGATGCAGGGACAAAACAACGAAATAACTGGATTTGCTTTAAAATATCTCAGCAAAAAATAAAATCAAATAAATAAAGGACTGACAAAGCAAATGTGGCAAAACCTCGAAAATTATCGAACGCAGGTGATGGGTATTGGAAGGTTCTTTGTACTAGTCTCTCTACTTTCAAGTAGTTCGAAATCTGCATAATAAAAAATAAACATAGCAAAATATAAACAGGGTGATCTCTTGTTCATAAGCCACCAGGGCTGATCAGACTCTTGTCACTTTGAGAAGAGTCAAACCTCAACGTCTGTGCATCTGAATGAACATTTTATACACAGGCAATTTGACCCTTTTGAATTAATGTAAGTCAGACTCTATAAAAATAAATTAAAATAATGGTGGAAATCCATACGTAATGACAGGGTAAGTTGTCCAAGAGGGATTGCCATTGGGGGGGGGGGGACATGCATTAGAAGAGTATGTCTGGCTCCAGCCATGTATGTGAAACTGTAAAGGCATCCCCCATGAGTCTGTGGGTCCAGAGAGCATCTGGAAGCCAGGATGCTATGCAGTTATCTTGGGATGGGGAGGTTCTATTTCTTGCCTTTGTATCTTCATGCCTGTCTGCATTGCGTAAAATCTTACCCTTGACAATTGAAGAGATATCATTCTCGTCATCAGGCAAAAGGCTATTACCATTTTTAGGAAAAAAAGAAAAAATCAGGAAGGCATATCTGTGTAATACAATGATTTAAATATATACAAGGCCGCCTAACAGAAAAGTTAACTTCCATTCGTATCCCCGTTGCCTGTGACTCGGCACATTCCCGGCTGGTGTCTGGCAAAGGTGCTAGGACAGGTCCCCTGTAAGCTGATCTCCTCATGGGAGACTGAGAACGTGAGGGAGGGGGGTCAGGTTTCCCTCACCCACCCCTTTGCTCACACCTTGGCCCCTGCCTGGTGTGTGTTCTCTCCACTTTGAGGCTCAGCTCCAGGAAAGCTGCTCTGAAGCCCCAGCAGGGATTACCTGGGCTTCTCCTTTGGCAAAAGTCAAGCTCCAGCCCATCTGCAGGCACCAATCTCCAGTCCAGAGCATTGGAGAGCGGAGTCTCCTGCTGGGAGCAGGGAGCCCAGCAGAGGGGAGGGCAGTCCAGACCTCCTTCCCATCACGGCCCTTCTCAGGTGCGTGACCTGGGGGAGTCATTTCACCTTGTAAGGCCTCAGTCTTCACAGCTGTAAAATGGGAATAAATGAACCTAACCGACCGACACCTCTCGGAAAATGTAATGGGATGACATATGGGGAGAGTTGGTAATATATAAGGCATTCAATTAAAAAATAGCTTTCAATTAAAAAATAACTGTTAATGGTATTCCTACTAAAGAAATGCTTATGGATAATGAGAATAGTACCAAAGATTTTATTATCTTACCAAAATCACTGGGACAAAGTCATCCTGATAGTTCCAGAGATTTCCCAAGGGACTAATCAGAAACATGTTCAAAAATGCCTGAATAAGGATGGTCACAATAGCAAACATGGGAATCTATCTCCTGTGGTTTGTCTTGCAGCTCTCAAAGATGATGAAATATGTGGAGGGATAAAGGAAATGCTTGTGATAGATTGCAGAATTTGAAAATCCAGCTCCGGAAGAGTGCAATCTATTTTTATAAAAAGGTATAGATGTATATACATATACATATGATACACATGTGTGTAAACTTGTACATTTCATACATACAGAGGTAGAAAGATCTACAAAGAGAGAAGAACAAAGAACCCCAAAACACTTCCAAAGAAAATCACCCCCAAGTTGTTGGTAGTGGTTATCGGCGGATTAAGTGATTACAGGTGACTTTTTTGGTTTCCTTTTCTGTGTATCTCTGAATTTTCTAAATGTATCTAAAAATAGCATATCTTCCTTGTGTGACATTTCTAAGTTATCTTTTAACCGTTCCTCTCCCCCCACGACTACCACCACCCATGTCCCTGTCCAGGGGTTAGTGATGAAAAGACTGTTCCCAGGCCTCAGACTGTGAGGGCCTCCAAGGTCATGAGACACCCCCATGGACCTCTGGTGTCTACACGGAAGAGCCTGGTGTGCTTTCCACCAGTGAGCAGGCACGGTGGGTGAACAATTAGCCAGCTCTGGTCAGAGAAACTGCCCCCCAGGAGGCTCACACAGGAACCAAGGCCTTGGGAACAAACCGGAGCCTCTCACACAAATTCCCAGAAGGCGGGTCCATTAGAAAACTTAGCACCTAGGCATCCCCACCCCCTCCAGCGTGTAACCTGATAGGCCGTCTGAGGGTCCAGGAAGGGGATGAGCAGATGGGAAGGGACGTGCTGAAGGGCTGGGACATTCCCTTCTCTCCCTCCCCCGACCCCCAGCCTCCCTACCCCCTTACTCCCATCCGGCTCTCACGGCTCCGTCTGGGCTCCCTTCCCCCACCTGTGCCTCCACCCTGGTCTCCTTTGTACAATTGTCCTCTCTTCCAAAACTTCGCAGTCTCTCTAGGACTCTTCCAGAGAGATGAACTGTCAGAGCTGGAAATATCATTTTACTCTCTTGCTTTCCGGTTGGGGAAACTGGCTCAAAGAGATGAATCAACATGTTCGCAATCTCCCCTCCGGTAGATGCAGAAGCAAGCGAAAAGCTCAGAAGCGTTTCTTCCTAGCCAGGGCGGCTTTGTCCTCTACCCTTTCCCTTCCAGCCATTGGCTGAAAGAAAGCCTAGTGCTGTACTTGAGCACGTGGACGCCAAGGCTGAGTCCCTGGGTTCGAATTCCAGCCCTGGCATGTACCACCCATGTGGTCTTGGTGCCCCAGGTTCCTCATCAGGAAAGTGGAGATAATAGTAATTTCATCATGGGTTTGGGTAAAGATTGAATGAGTTCAAGCATATTTAGAACAGAGCCTGGCACATGGTAAGTGTTATGTAAGCCTTTGCGATCTTGATAATTTGGTCAGCCAAGTAATTGTGTCTATGGGAAGAAGTCAGAAAAGGACAGAGATAAACCAAGTGATTCAGCACAGGAGCCATAGGATCTCCTCAAAAAGCAAGAGCTCAGAACCTCCACCTTCTTCGGGAGGAGGTGAGGCCCAGGGCATTCACCATTCATCCCTGGAGTATTCCTGAGCCAGCAGAACAGAGTTGGGAAAACGAGGCTCACGTATGTGGTTACCCAGTGCACCATGAGGGTACAGCTGCAGTGCACGGACGAAAGACCATCCGTCCATGGTGCAGGGTCAAAATGGGTGGATGTCTGGGTGGAAAAGGAACCCCACACCATACATAAAAATCCATCCCAGATGGGACTATAAGCCTAAATCGTGAAAGGTAAACAATGAATCTTCTAGAAAATAACATAAGAGAAGATTCTCATAGCCTTACAAATAAACAAGATTTTAACAGGATACTTAAAAAGCAAAAATCATAAAGGAAAAGATCGATTTTTTTTAAGATCGATACATTGTACTTCATTAAAATTAAGAATATCGGGATCCTTGCTGTGGCACAATGGATCAGCGGTGTCTCTGGAGAGCTGGGATGCAGGTTCGATCCCCAGCCCAGCACAGGAGGTTAAGGATTCAGCATGGAATATGTTGGAGCAGCAGCTCAGATCTGATCCATGACCCAGGAACTCCATATGCTGCAGGGCAGCCAAAAAGAAAAAAATTAAGAATATCCTTACAATTAAAAATTTAAAATTAAAAACCAATGTAGGAAATAATATTCCAAAGAAAATAATTCCTATAATGATTCAGTCTTTTATTATCACTAGTATCTATTATATTAACTTATTCAAACAATTTGAAAATTTTGTTCAACAACAAAAAAGCTGTTCTATTCATTCCTGTTTCATGAAGAAAGTGAAAAGGCAAGCTTAAGAGACTCAGATCCAGAATACATAAAGAACTCCTGAAATCAGTAAGAAAAAATATCAGCAACTTGATAGAAAAGAGCAAAAGACTTAAATAGGAAAAAAAAAATAAGAAAAAGTGTTCAACATAAATAACTATCAAGGAAATGCATATTAAAGTCATAATTATATACGACTACATACCCAACAGAATAGTTTCAAAAAAATTGAGATAATATCAAGTCTTGGCAAGTTTGTCGAGCGACTGATGGAATTCTCTCTCCTACATTGCTGATGGGAATATAAATTGGTACACAAGTACAATGGGGAAAAAGTTGGCAGGGCTGCCTAGAGTTGAACATACACAAAGCTCATAACCAAACAATTCTATTTTTAGGTATATACTCAACAAGGATGAGTACATAGGTGCTCCAAAATATAAGCCTGCTCACTGTAGCATTATTCCATGTAGCCCCCAACTGGAAACAAGCTAAATATACAGCATCAGTAAAATGGATACATACATTGAGTGGTAGTCAAACAGAAGTAATAAGGTCCTACCATACAGCACAGGGAACTATATCCAATCTCTTGAGACAGAACGTGATGGAAAATAGTATGAGAAATAGAATGTATATACGTGTATGACTGGGAAACTTTGCTGCCCAGCAGAAATTGACGCAACACTGTAAATCAACTGTACTCTAATAAAAATAAAATAAAATAAAAAACAATGCAATATAGATAGTAATGAGGATGAATGACAGAAAATGACACACTACAACATGGATGTATTCGCAGACATAAGACTGAATGAGAAGCTCCATACTATGTGATTCCATTCAAAGGCAGCTCAAAAACAGGCAAAACCAATCCATAAGGTTGGAAATCCAGAGAGAGCCACTGGTACAAAGGCAGCTCAAAAACAGGCAAAACCAATCCATAAGGTTGGAAATCCAGAGAGAGCCACTGGTAGTATGGGGGGTAAAGACTGCCAGGGGCCAGGAGGGAGGCCTATGGCAGGTGTCGGGTATGTTCTACAGCTCAATCCATTTGAACTCAATATGTTCAACTGAAAAAAATCATTTATCTGTACACTTGTGATTCATATACATCTCTCTCTGTTATACTTCAACTTTAAAACATTTGCTTAGGAGTCCCTATCATGGCTCGGTGGAAACGAATCTGACCAGTATCCATGAGGACGCAGGTTCAATCCCTGGCCTTGCTCAGTGGGTTAAGGACCCAGCATTGCCATTGTCGTGGGCTGTGGTGTAGGTCACAGACGCGGCTCGGATCTGGTGTTGCTGTGACTGTGGTGTAGGCTGGCAGCTGTGGCTCCAATTCGACCCCTAGCCTGGGAACCTCCATATGCCATGGGTGCGGCCCTAAAAAATAATTTAAAAAAAAATTAACAATTGGCTTAAAAATCCTTTGTTGGTCAACTGTATGTGTCACTTGTATGTAGTGTATACAGTGGTGATAATGTAAAGGTGGCTCTGCTCCCAAAACAGCCCAAACTAATGTTATGGAAAACCATAAGCATAACCCATTTTTGTTTTAAGAACATTTTTCCCATTCCTGGTTTCCTGTGACCTTCAAAACCGTATTGTCTTTAAAATATCAGCTCTGATGGAATCCTTATAGAGTGTGACCCTCTCAGAATTTCACAGCAACAACAACAAAAGAACAGAGGGTCTAAGGAAAAGGACTTGTCCAAGATCATCCAGAACGTCGGTGTCAATGTCAAGGATCACCTGTGCTGTGGAAACCAAGCAGCTCCCCCTCCAGCAGGGAGGAGGCAGAGGGCAGGGCAGAGACACAGGGCCGGGGCCCAGCTCTGCCTCCTCCTAGCCTGTGACTCCTCTCAGGTGCCTCACTTCTAGGTTTTCTATTAGAATAAGAATATCTACAAAAGCTCAGAGTTGGCACTTTCATCCTGCTGCTTGACAGTCGCTCAGCTATTATTACAGTAAATAAGGGAAAGTTTTCATGATTATAAAAGGTACTATTTTTTTCAAGTTTTATTGAAGTAGAGTTGATTTACAAAGAAAGTCGTGGTCATTTCTGCTGTGCCACAAAGTGATTCAGTTACACATATACACACCTCCATTCTCTTTGAGATTCTTTTCCCATATAGATGATCACAGAATATTGAGCAGAGTTCTCTGTGCTACACAGCGGGTCCCCGTTGGCCAATCCTTCCATATACCTCACTGTGCATATGCCAACCCCACACCCCCAAGCCCTCTCTCCCCCACCCCCACCTGTACTATTTAGGAAGCAGAGGTTGGAGGTCCTTAGGACCCTGACCACATTCCCCCCAAGTGCCAGCCACAGGGACAGTGGGGACTGCCTCCGAGGTACCTGGGCAGCAGGCCTCCCTGCTTGTTTGATGGGAGTGATCTGCACATCAGTCTCACAAGGTACTTCCCACACCCACCCTGGCAGACCTCATGGCCCTCACATGACAGGTGACAACCCACAAAACAGAGATTTGGAGGCTTCCACCAGCTACGTGGTATCCACTCTAAGGTGAGAGGTTTTGAAACGGGAAACATTGCCAGCAGGGCCGTGACCCGGAAGGAGAAGTGTGACCTGGCCGTAGTTCTCTGGCTGCACATCTGACCCACCTGGACAGAGAGAGCTGTAGCTAAGCTCAGGTGGAGTGCAGGCATGGGACACTCTGAAAGCAGCCCTGGTACCTTGAACATGTGTGCCAGGGCTGAGGACCAATGGCCTTGCCCCACCCCCATGCGCCCATTTCCTAGGGACAGACCATGCCTGTGACCTCAGGAAGCATTGCAGAAAGTGCAGTGTAGATGGTCTTTTCTTAAGGAGGAACGTTGCTGCGGGTGACCCTGCCCCTGTGCCCCAGAGCAGCTGCCAACAAGGTCCATCTCATTTACATCCCGGGGGTAATTAGGTACAAGGAAGTGGAGGTGCCCAAAAGCATCAGGCCTGAGTGGGTCTGCCCACCTTCCCTGGTGCCTTTAGGATGATGTGACACAGTGACCCATGATGAGAGGGATGAGGGTGGGCACTGATGCCACTCACCAGGCGAGGAATCTCTGGCAAACGGTACTCAAGTTCTCCAAGCTTCAGTTTCCTCATGTGTGAATCAGGGAAGAACACCACCCCACCCCCGCTGCCTCCCTCACCTGGAGCAGTAGTGCTGAGTAAATGGAATGATGTCAGCTAATACAATCTAGTGGTTCTAGAACCCACTTCTTCTATAGATGAGTTTCCGTCATGTGATCATTGCATACAATGTGCTCATCTTGTGACCTCGGCGACATCCACAGCTCTGCAGTCTCATACAGGTAGACCTTGTAGAGCTAGACGCAGGATTTGAACTTGGGCATCAAGCTCCAAAGTGCAGGCTCAGAGCCTCTGCTCTGTATGGTCTCCTTTGATAGGTGGATGCTGTTATCTCATGGTCAATCACGTTTTCATTTTCATCAACTTGAATAATTATTGACCTCTGTGGTTTGGGCACAGGTTGGGAGCCTGAGAGGAAGACCAGCTCTCTGGACTCCAACAGAGGGATGAACTCAAGCCTGTGGTCTTTCCTTAGCGGGCAGAGACCCAGCCATGAAGCCCTTCACTCCAGAGAAACCTTCTCCCACCCTGTCCTGGATTAACCCTCCCTCCGCCCTTGCAGATCTATCTTCCTCCCCCCCAATGACAGATTGCCAACTTCCTGAGCTTAAGCATCCCAGCAAGACCCTCAGCCCCAGGTTAGAAACTCGTGTGTCCTGTTGGATATAAACTCTCATTTCTAACTCCTCCGGAGGCATTAATAAAGTCTCATAATTGTTATATTTTAATCTCTCTTTAAAAACCCAATACACACGTGCATGCACTCACATATGGATGGCGAGATACTTAACCCTGGCTGTTGCCAAGATTTAGATTTTTGCTTTAGTCATCTCCCAGCTGAACTGCTGTAATTTGCTCTTGGCTGGTCCTCTCTCATCTGTCATATCATTTGTCCTCTTCAAAATATTGGCCTCACATTTTGGTTGACTCTTCCCGGGCCTCTCAGTTACCACAGTCTTGCTAATTAGCCCACTTCCCACTCACCTGTTGGGGTTAGAGGCCCCCACTTGCTCTCCTGTCTGAGTCCCTACTGCAATATTCTCCCCATACCCCAATGTCACTCAATTACTGCCGATGTCACCCAGTCAAGTCTTCACACCACTTACCTCCCCCACTCCCTACAGAAACGTCAGCCACACTCCCTCGCCTGTCACCTGAGATATTGTATGTTCGAATTCCCTTGGCCTGCCTGTTATTTTGGCAATAGTTTGAGCTTGGAAGCAAGATCCATGGCTGCAAATATTGCTCCACAAAGCAATAAATCATATCATCTTTACATCTTTCCGACTCCACACCTCATGTTGTGGGACTTCTCTGCAGACTCCCAGCTCCTACTTCTAAGGCAGGCTCCCGGGAAAGAACAAAGGACTTTTTGCCTTTTGTTTGGCTTCACCAAAGAGATGTAATGTCTCCCTTTGCAGAGCGTTCAGTACTAGCTCCTGCCTGCCTTTATTTCCGGTGACCAAATGTCAACCGCTCACCAGAAGGACCCCAGGATGTGTTAGTTTGCTAAGACTGCCCTAACCCATTGCCCAGTCTCAGTGGCTTAAAACAAAAGCAATTGATTCTTGCAGAGTTCTGGAAGCCAAAAGTCCACCATCCAGGTGTCAGCAGGCTCACGCTCCCTCCAAGGCTCCCAGAAGGACTCTTCCTGCCGCTCCCAGCTTCTGATGATCTCCAGCATTCTCTGGCTCCAGTTTCTGCCTTCTTCCCGCTGCACCTGTGCCCTCTCCTCTTCCTGCAAGGACACTAGTCATTGGATTAGGGCTTATTCTAAAGCCAGGATTGGTTCCGTCTCAAGGTCCTTCACTAATTATGTCTTCAAAGACTGTATTTCCAAATAAAACCATATTCTGACATCTGGGTAGAAACTTTTTTTTGGGGGGGAGGTTGAGGAGATACTATTAGACCCACTAGACAGGGTGCAGAAGGATCTAGTGTTTTCCTTGCAAGATTCCAGTTGGAATGCCCTGCTCTCCACCTGCCTGCCCCACCCTTCTCTGCAGACAGCTGCGTGGGTTTTCCTTGGTTGGTTGTAACATATTTTTGAAGCCAGTGGGAGTGTTAACAGTGAAGTTTCAATCAGTGCAAAAGGAGCTGCTGCTCATCAGCCTCCCAATCCATGCAATGGGACCAGTTATGCCTGTCTTGCAGCTGTCGTGATGTGTAACAGAGCAAATCAACACCAGCCTGAGGGAAGTACTCGGGCAGCGGTTGCTCAGCCTCAAGTCCTCAGGGCCAGCATGCCTGACAAATTGAACTCACTTCTGAACAGAAGGGAGATTCGGGCATGAAAACTGGGCGGGGAGTTGGGGGGGTCACACTTTACCAGCCAGGCAGCCAGGTGAAGAAGAAGCAGGAAGCGATAGCCGAGGGACTATCAGGGTCTCTTTCACTTTGGCAGCTACCCCGAGCCCCAACGTGGGTACTTCTCCAACCTCTCCCATCCTCCCCTGGTTCTATCAGGTGGTGAAGATATTGCGTCCATTCTGCAGATGAAAACACTGAGGCAGGGGAATTTAGACACAAGTGGCTTGGCCAACATGTAGGTTAGACTCTTGAGGGTCTAGTCTTAAGCCAAGGGCCATGGTGGGAGGTTTCCAGCAGATCAGAGGTCTGGGCTGGGCTGTCAGGGATGCTCTAAGAGGGAAGAAACACAAAATAATCAAGAGGTGTCAGAGGCCCATCCTCTCTACCGAGTTTGGTTTGCAAAGACCAGACAGGCTCTGAGTCTTGGGCTGCGTCTGATAACGTCCAAAGGGCCAAGCAAATGTGGAAAATGAAATCAAACCAGTTACTTGTTCTCATGCAGACTGAAAAAAAAAAAAAAGATGTGAATTCAACCTAGTATTTCTTCTTTAATTTAGTCCCATCTATTTATACATAGAGACACATGGAATTACTAGTCGAAGGCTGGTGCCCGAGCCTTAAAAATAGCATCCCACCCAGAAGAGAAATGTGATCTCCGAGGTCCCTGAGTCCAGAAAAACCCTAGACCCACCTCTGACTCTTGAGAGATGGAAAGTAACTGGTTTGGAGATTTTTATTTTAGTCATTTTTTAAGTCAAGGAGCTTTTCCAGGGAAGGCGGAATCCCTGTCTTAGCATCTCCACCTTGACTGGTTTCCGCCGCATCCACGGCGTCATTCTCAGAAACAAGATTCCAGGAACTCAGAAAACCACACTGAGGGGGTGGGGGTAGGGGTCAAAGTTCAATCTACCAGAACTTTGTTTTCCATCCAGAACTCGATTAGGCCAACCAGCTCTCGAAGAAGCAATCAACTCGGCCCGTTTTGCATTTGTTTTCCTGTCAGTATCGTGGCTGTTCATTATGTGTGAGAAGAAATGAGGGCTTGTGTATAAACACCACGGTTGCACAGGGAGCATATTTCTTCCCCGTCTCTAAATCTGGACCCTTCCCCTTCTCGCCAGTGCTACAATTTCCTCTGGCACTTGAGACAGACATATGTTATTTTCAGTTCCACAACTTTCTCATTCTCTGTATCACCGCACACATGGCCCCGGCATTCATTGCAAATATAAATACATGTGGGCGTCTGCATTTCAACCACTGGACTCTCGCCACTTTTTTTTTTAATGCAGTGTAACTCAAGTGGATTTTGTCATCACAGCCAAGCGCATGACAAAGTCTCCAACAAAATCAATGTTTCCCAAGCACGGAGCACAATCCCACCCCAAACTCTTGCCGTTTGCCCTCCACCCCACCCATTCCCCCACCCATCAGCAAATGTGCAAACTGGGCTCAGTGGGCAGAATCCTGTAATAACCCTCTTATTACTCTTACCTGATGATAAAGATCCTAATAAATAAATACACTAATTGGGCTTTGCAAAGATAGACCTTCCCCAACAGTACTTATGGCTGCATAATTAAAACCCACGACATGCATCAGCTTTGTGGGTACTCTGAAGGTAAATAAGGGATTATTTGCAAACTCGAACGTGCAGAACAGGTTGGCACTCTTTCAGGTAGTGGTGGGTTTAGGCCAGATGCCAAATGGTGGGAAAGGGAGACCTTACAGCACTCGCTCCCTTCAAGGCACCCCCAGCTGGCCGGTGTTGGTACCAGAATATGGTGGCAGGGTGGTGATACATGGCTATACAGACAGATGTTGGATTTTTCTCCCAGATCCTAGAGACTCTGCAAATGGCCCCGCACATAGGAGATGATGGAGGGTAACGCCAATGAAAATAAAAGCAGCCACTTGCATTTAATATGTGCTTCCTACAAACCCTGAGCCTTATCTCATTTTAGTTGCATAAATAATTATCCCCACTTAAGAGATAGGGAAACTGAGATTCAGTCCAATGAGGGCTTTTTCTAGTGTTTTGTCTCTGTAAGCCCAAGACCGGGTACCCACGGCTGCCTCCAATATATTTGGACTTAGCAGTTGTGTGCATTTCATACTAGTTGTTTAATCTAATCTCAAGAAATCCTATAAGATAGACATTATCAGCATTTTATGGATGGGAAGCTAAAGCTCAGAGAAGTTAAGTAACTTGCCCAGAGTCATTCAGATAATAAATGATCAGAGATTTGAACCAACGTGGCCTAACGCCAAAGCCCATGCCCTAAAACTTGGACCACGTAGTAAATATCTCAGGCTTTCAATTCATCCATTCGCTGCCACCACAATTCCGACCTTGTAGTTTGAAAGCCGCCATAGACAAGATGTAAATGAGTGGATGCAGCTTTGTTCCCATCGGTCTTTATTTACAAAAACAGGCAGCTGGATGGATTTGACCCAACAGTTATAGTTTGCTGATCCCTACTCCAAAACACCACAGCAGGGAGCTCCCATTGCGGCTCAGCAGGTTAGGAACTCAATTAGTAACCATGAGGATGCAGGTCCGATCCCTGGTCTTGCTCAGTGGGTTAAGGCTCCGGCAGTGCCATGAGCTGTGGTGTAGGTCGCAGATGCAGCTCAGATCTGGCATTGCTGTGGCCGTGGCATAGCCTGGAAATTGCAGCTCCGATTGGACCCCTAGCCCGGGAACTTCCACATGCCACAGGCATGGCCCCCCCAAAAAAACATATCTACAGCAGACATGTCACATCCATGGTCACGGCCAGGAAACCCTGAGCACAGGGCTAGAGGCACAGAGACCAATGCGTGGCCTTCACTTTCCCTGACCTCATCTTCTCTTCCTTTTCCCCTGGCTCTCTCCATCCAGCCAGCCATACAGCCCCCTTGCTACTCTTCAAACACATCAGCTTCCTACTGTCTCAGGGCCTTTGCACGTGCTATTCACCCTGCCTAGGGTATCTGTTCTCTCAGAACTCTGCATGGCTTACTGCCTCATCTCCTTCTGTTTTTGCTCCATTCTCAACATTCAATGAGGTCTTCTCTGACCACCCTATCAAAATATACCTAGGCCAGTATTTCTTCTCTCTCTCCTACTTTCTTTCTCTCCATAGCATTTATCACTGTCAGATAATGCTATCTTTTTACTAATCAGTTTGGTTCATTTTCTGTGCCCTCTACCCCTGGCATGGAAGCTCTGGGAGGGTAGCCATTCTTATTTTGTCTGTTTGGTCACTGCAATCCATCCCCACACCCTAGAATAATACCTGGCACAGTGAGTGCCTAGTAAATACTGATGACTTCATAACTGTTGGGCGGATGGGAACTTATCTTGAGAGGGAGCAGAACGTGGCCCTGGCAAAGCTGCCCCGGAGAGCAGGCACTTGGCTATGATGACTTCTGGGCCCACTGCGGCACTGCCCGGGGTGGAGGCGGGGGCCCCCAGCACGTCTTGGCACCTTGGCGATGTCTCCGTTGACCATACAGAGCACAGCGGCAGTGGGGGTGGAGGAACAGGGAAGCCGAACCATTACCATGAAATTTCCTGGGCCTCATCTTCCCCACGCTGACCTCTGTCCAGCTGAGTGATTGTCCCATGCTGCTGAAGCCCTTTGACCTCACCCTTCCTCTGGGCACGATCACTATCTTTTGGGAAGGGACTCCTTCATTTGACACCCTGTTCGGGGTAACGGATGAGTCCGGAGGCAAGCTTGGGGATGTTTCCCAGCAGCCCCCTCCCATCCCATCTCCGCTGGGGCTGTAACCTGACCCTTTGTTTTACGAATGAACTCATTTTCCATAGGCACCTTCAAGCTGGGAAACATCACAGAGGTGGACTAACCTTTCACATTAGGTGTAATTAAGGATTAGCCATGTCACATGACCCGTGAAGCACCGGAGACCAGAGATAATAAACCGCCCCCACTGCGAGCCCTTCCCCACCAGCAGCGCCCGGGAAGCCAGGCAGAGAAGGTGTGAAACCCAGGGCTCAAGCCTCCTCCACGTCCAGAGCCACAGCCTCGGCCAAACTGCCGGTTGGGGACATTTTCTAACCCCTCCTCACAGCGTGGTCACCGGCCTCTGAGAACAAAATCCCAGACTTTGGACAGAGCTTCCTGAAGCCCAAGACTGGGCACAGCTTTTCACATCCAGTGTCCCTCTGAGATCACAACAACTTGTGAACCCCATTTTATACCTAGGAACACTGAGGCTCATGGGTTCAGTGATTTGTCCAGGGTCCCTAACTAGTCAGGGACTATACCAAAATTTGAGTTTTTGTTTTATTTTATTGAAGCAGAGTTGATTTACAACGTTGTGTTCATGGCTGCTGTGCAGCCAAGTGATTCAGTTATATACGTATTCTTTTTCAGATTCTTTTCCCTTATAAGTTTTTATAAGATGTTGAATAGAGTTCCCTGTGCTATACAGTAAGTCGTTGCTGTAAACCAAAATTTGAACGGACACCAGAGCCCATGTGTTTAATCATAACGCCTTAAAACGTCTCAAGTCCCCTTTCTGAACCAAATTTGGAGTTTGTATATAGGTACATGGAGTGGGAATTTAATTGTTGTTTCATCATAAGAACCAAAACAATCTCTGTCCAGCCGTGATGAACAGAGCTAACACTTCCTCTTTCCAGGACTTAGTGTAAAACTGAGCCCAGCTGGTGGAGGGCAGTGCTGAACTGCCAGAGGGTCCCCTGTGCCCACTCCGGGGTCTTCACTGTCCACCCCCAACCTCTAGCCTTAATTTAGGAAAGCCCAGCATGGGGTGGCTGGTCTCATCAGATACCACCCCTGAAGCACTGCCTTTCCACAGGAAGGTCTAAGAAAGGGTTGGTATGGTGAT
This sequence comes from Sus scrofa, assembly GCF_054392235.1. Lineage (NCBI taxonomy): Eukaryota > Metazoa > Chordata > Mammalia > Artiodactyla > Suidae > Sus > Sus scrofa. Next base: position 150,380,388 of record NC_139396.1, on the reverse strand, counting down.
TTCTCAAAAAATTAAACATAGAATCACTATAAATCCAGTCATTCTACTCCTAGGTTTAGACCCAGAAGAATTGAAATCAGGGACTCAAACAGATACGATACATTCACGTTCACGGCGCTATTATTCACAACAGCCAAAAAGTGGAAATAACACAAATGACTATGGACAGATGAATGGATAAACAGAGTGTGGTACATACAAACAATGGCATATGGTTCAGCCTTAAAAACAAGTGAGGAGTTCCCGTTGTGGCTCAGTGGGTTAAGAACCCGACATAGTACCGGTGAGGATGCGGGTTCGATCCCTGGTCTCACTTAGTGGGTTAAGAATCTTAGTGGGTTGCCGTGAGCTGTGGTGTAGGTCGCAGGTGCAGCTCGGATCTGGCATTGCTGTGGCTGTGGTGTAGGCTGGCAGCTGCAGCTCCAATTGGCCCCCTATCCTGGGAACCTCCATATGCCGTGCATGCAGCCCTAAAAAGAAAAAAAAAAAACAAGAAAAAAAAAAGAAAAGAAAAACAAATGAGACTCTGACACATGCCACGCACAGATGAACCCTAAAGTCATTGTCCCAAGTGAAATAAGACAAGCCCAAAAGGAAAAGTATTTTATGATGCCACATATCGGAAGTTACCCAGAACAGTCAAATCGTAGACACAGGAAACATGAGAGGTAACCAAGGGCTGGGTGAAGGGAGAGGAAGGGTTATTATTTCCTGGTTACAGGAAGGATGCGAGAGATGCGGAGATAGAGGGTGGCGGTGGTTGCGCAGTCATGCAAGTGTACTTAATTTCACTGAACTGGACACTTAAAAGTGGACAAGATGGTAAGTTTTATATTACGCATACTTTACCACCACAAAAGCAAACAAAAAAAGCAAGGGGTAACACTCTGACAGTCAGTCTGGTGAAGCTGCTAGGAGCTGGAAACAAGTGTGGGAAGCTAATTGCCTGCTGGGTGCCGTTCTGTGCACCCTCCGGGCATCACAGCAGCTTCTCTGAGCTGAGCTTTGCTGAAGCCTTTGGTTTCTTACAGCTGAGGAAATCGCAGGGAAAGAATTCAACGGATCCAGGAGGGTGGATGCCCCGCTCTTGTGCTACAGCAATAGATACCTTTTCTTTTACATTCATTCACTCAAAAAGTACGCTGTGAACCCCTGCTCTGCGCCAGGGGCTCAGCGGGACGCACCCTCCCAGCACTGTCTCAGGCAGAAACTATGGAGCCCTTGGCAGACAAACAGGGAAGAAGTTCTGAGACCTTCCCAAGGCCTCCCCGCTTGTTCTTTAGCTACCGATGCAGTTAAGACTATTCCACCAGCCCCACTGAATCCAAATCCTGCATGGATTCTTTCTACAAACCAGGATCCCAGAAGCTGAAAGGCCAGAATTCCACCTGAAAAGAAAAATATCATAAAACTCGGGTGGCGATCGCCAAGTAGGAAAAAGAACTATCTACCGGTTTTTTGCCCCATGCCCCATGCCCTCCCCCCCACCCCCCAGGTACAAAGGGGTGCCCAGAGGGGAATAGCCCGTCCTTCCAGCAGAGCCTAGCTCTGCATCTTCCATTCCCAGCTGCCACAGGTGTGGCCTCAGCATTGTCACCTGCTTCCACCTACGGAGCAGAAGAAAGCATTGCTTGGGTACAAATCCAGTTTACATTCCAACCAAGAGAGATGGAAAGAGTCCCCATTCAACCCTGCGGGCAGGCCTCTACGTTTTTCTCCATGGGTCTGGCTGAGTTAGCCAAGTCCCCGGGGCCCCCACTGTCCCCAGGCAGTTACTGAAGGAGAAGACCCCACGGCCCCACGATCCCTTCTAGCCCTAGTGTTCCCAAGAGGAGAAAGTCAGCTGTCATGAGAGAAAGGCATAGCCTGCCTTCCTCCTCCCCTCCCGCCCTCATGCCCCCATCCCCCACGCCAGTCGTTTCTTCATCGGCACCCGAGTTTCTGAACCCCAGCGTGGGAGGGGCTGCACAGACCGGGACTCCGGCTCCCTGCTTGGCCCCTGCAGGCCCGCCTCCTGCCGGCAGCTCCCTGGCTGGCCCCGAGCCTCTACTCGCTCTCACGTCCGCCAGGCGGGCCCTGGGGACAGGGATGCGGCCTCCTCTAGGCCCAGGGTACTTGACTGTTAATGATCCCCGGGCACACTTCCCCCACCCTGTCCCCGGAGACATCGCCAGAGTTGTTTTATGAGCGAGGCTGGGGAAATCTATTAATGAGAGCGGTAATTGTTACCTTTGGGCACCAAAGGCTGATTTACAACGGTTAATGCCTCGGATTCCAAAGACATAAATTTCAGCTTTTCCACCATTTTGTCTGCAAAACAAAACAGAGGGAGGTTGCATATCCTGGGCTGCAGATGTTTGGCTGCACAGAGCATTTTTCCAGGATGGGGGGCCGGGGCGGTAGAGGGGGTGGGGGAGTTGCTTAGTTTAATTGACAATAGAGCATTGTCTATGTTGATTAAGCCGGATCCATCTACACCCCTGTAACATCACTCGCTGGATGTGGACGTTTATTTCTTAGGAAAAGGAAAATAGGACGGGGCACTGGGACTGGGCAGCAATGCCTCCTCCTCCTGACCACCCCTCCCCCAGCTCGTCCTGATCCCCTTGGTCAAGGAGGTGACATGGCTTCTAAAGCTGCCTCTTCACCCTCAGGGAATGGCTGAGTGTCTAGGGGGCCCAGCCGTGTTCTTGGAGTACTTCGGGGGGGGAGGAAGAAGATTTCCAAGATCAAGGAGAGGCGACCCCGCTCAGAGGGTGATCGGGCATCTGTCAAAGGCAGGGAGGCTGACCCCATCTTCCTTCCAAATGAGGATCCGAGGGAGTTGGAAACTCGAAAAATAATTCAGTTTTTGGGATGCATCCAGTTGAAGTTTCCAGAATCTCCTGTAAGGGCTATAAAGCCACAGTAATTTATTCCCAAAAGGAAAGAGGAAAAACAGCTACAATGTGAGCGGAAAAACACAAGCCCCACCCCCTCCCCACTGGTGGTTAGAAATCTCTCTTCCTACCTTGGCTGACAGATACTCCATCCCAAGCGAGTCAGTGCCCTTGGCACCAAACAGGTACAGACAGCCCTGGTCCTGGCCCACAACCCGCCCTTCCAGCGGCCACCCCATCAGAGACCTGCAGCTGGGACATAAAGTAGCACAGCTCAAGCTCTCTGTCGAGCTCCACCACGGATCAAATGGCCCTTGGGATTCCAATCATTCAACAAATATTTGCCACGTGTCCACTACGTGCAAGGCACAGTACAAACAGGCCTGAAGGAATTTCTGGCCTATCCTTAGGCCAGTTTTGAGTGAGAGTTTAATAACAGCTCGTTCCTGTCTCCTACACGATTCTTTATGATTTGCAAACCCCTTATCGTATATGAAGATCTCAACAGGCCAGGAAGCAGACATCCCCACTTTACCGAGGGAAACCATCACGTCAGAAAAGCAAATGAATGTGCCACCCCCCCAAAAAAAAGAAAAAAAGTAAGAAAAAAAAAAGTAATAAGGCATAAGCTGCAGTTGACATTTGAACGCATGTTTCATGGTCACTAAAAGTGGACTGGGGGCCAGTTAAATCATTAGCCTGTAAGAGTGAAGCAAATGAAGATCAAATATGTCTGGACCACCTGGGTGCAAGTTTTCCTGCCCTGTGTGAGAAGCCATAATGAGAAGGAAATAAGAGCTACTGGACTTTGTTCTTATTTCTGACATTGTCATCGAACTCCAGAAAGTCTGGGCAAGAAAAGGCCGAAAAGTACTGACCCCTTGTTTCAGGAGTGGGGACAATGGGCCCAGAGAAGGTGCCAAGGGCCCCTGTTCATCGAGTCTGAGCTGGCTTTCAGCCCCAGGCGTCCTCATCACAGCCCTTTCCCTTCCATCAGGCAGGATGCTGTTGACCAGAGAGAGAAGAATCAGCTCAGAGTAAAACGTCCTAATTGATCCAGAACTCTCTTCTCTTCTCTCTCTTCTCTTCCCTTCTCTTGTTTTTTTTTCTCTCTGTCCATTACAGAGAGCAAGAAAGAAAAGCCTGGCCCTAGGACAGCACCCCTGCTTCCCAAGAAGGGGAATATTTGAGGACCTCTGCTCCACACTAAGAGAAGAGAAGAATCCTCAGCTAGAGTATCCAGCTTCCTCCCCCGGCCCAAGCAGAGGCCCCTAAAGGGGAGGAAACCCTCCCGTGAAGCAGGGAAATGGGATAGGGGAGAGAGGTTGGGAACAAGTTAATGATGTGCCCTGGGATTTCTGGATCAGCAGCTCTGATGGGGGAATAGGAGTTTTTCTCCAAACTAAGTCGGCGTGAACTTTCCAGCCTCTAATGCCCTAAAAGCCCAGATGCAGCAAAAAACAGAGCAGGTGTCTACAGAATCCATATCCTATACCCCGGCAGACCCTGCCAATCAATTGCAGGCTTCTAATCCACTGACTGCAGGTAGCCAAGACCAGTCCGATGGAATTGGCGTGTGTAAAGAAATCTGTTACTGTGCTGAATTGGTTAGATCCCACTTAGTGTGATGTAAATTTCTCATTCCTTCCTTTCGAAAATTACAGCACTTGACTCCACCTGATTTTGATAAGGCTGCCAATCAAAGGAACGACTTCCTTCAGGGTGGCTAGCCAATCAGAGTACTCCATGCTCAGTCCCTAGCACCTGATTGGGGAGGACCTGTGACCCAAGTCAGCCAATCAGAGTTTGCTTCGGAGATTAGGACTAATGAGAGCGAAAGAGGGCAAAATCTCTGGGGCTGCTGGCCACAAGCAAGATGTGAACGTGGGTCACACACTGAGAACTGAGAATGAAGACAACACCGAGGAAGACAGAGGAGAGCCAAGGAAAAGAAAGACAGGTCCTGGTAATATTGTTTAAACGGTGGATGAAACCAGATCTACCCCATGAATTTTCTAGTTGTTATGCAATGGAAGTCAATGAATGCCATGGTCTCGCTATGGAATCGCGTAACTCAGCTATACCTCACAGTCCGCCAGTGTCAAAGCCAGTAGGGACGAGCCGATAGGACTGCTCCGTTCGTCCTGCCCTGCTCTGTGGATGCATGTGTGTACTTGCACCTTCAAGGCCTTTTCACAAATTGTCTCTTGTAAGAGCTCAGATAGCTCCATGCAGACCCTTTGCAGGGAATCCACCAATTGCATTAATGGCAGCTCACAGGCATTCTCAGAGATTGGGTCCTCACATGCAAAGTACCAAAAGGCAAGAAAAAAGTAGGCCAGAATGTAACCAATTCCGCTTTTTTTTTTTTTTTTTTTAATATTTTTCCTTATAGGGCCGCACCCACGGCATATGGAGGTTCCCAGGCCAGGGGTCGAATCAGAGCTGTAGCCGCCCGCCTACACCAGAGCCACAGCAACACGGGATCTGAGCCGCATCTGTGACCTATACCACAGTTCACGGCAATGCCGGATCCTTAACCCACTGAGCAAGGCCAGGGATCGAACCCACAACCTCATGGTTCCTAGTCGGATTCGTTAACCACTGAGCCACGATGGGAACTCCCCAATTCTGATCTTAAAGAAAATAAATTTATTGCTGGACAAGGAAAAAAATGGCAAAATAAATGGGGGGTTGTGATGGTGCCAGAACTTTGCGCACCAGAGAGTTGGTCATGAGCTCTCAGCTCCAGTTTGGGAGCTGGAGCTTGCCAAGTGCTCTGCCACTGCCTGCCTTTCCAAGATGGCCTGCTGAGCAGTTTCAGGATGTTACCATGTATCTGGCATCCCCAGGTACTGCTCATAGCATTTTTGCAGTGTGATCGAATTTGAGTGTGGCAGAAAGAATTAACAAAAAGGACAGTCACAAGCTGCCAGGACTCACAAATTTCTTCCAGAAGAGTTGCACGCAAACTCATGCTTCTGAAAGAATGCTGCTTTAAATCTAGGTCTCCCTGACTCCAAGAGAAATGAGATCTCCCATCCGCAGAGATACTCAAGTAGAAGCAATTGGATTAGTCCACCTCTGAGACCTTGAGTTAGCCAGCATTCTTAGGGTTGCAGGGATATAAACACAAGTAAAAAAAGGATGAGGTTACTTATAGGCTCACACAACATATAGTTTAATTGGCCTTCAGGCATGGCTGAATCCAGGTACTCAAACAATATTATAGAAATCTCTGTTTCTCTCCAAACTCTTCTTTCCCCTCTGATTGCTTTATTTAGACAGGCTTTGCCACATGACTGCTATTATTCCAGGCTTAAATGCTAGGAGGGAAAAAAAAAATGTTCCTAATTTCCAGAATCACCAAGAAAAATTTCTGGATTCATCCTCATTAGATGGGCTTGGGTCACCTGACCCATTGCTGAACCATTCACCATGGCCAATGGGGAGTGGAGTGCTCTGACTGACCAGGTCTGACTCATGTGCTTACCCTGGATCAGGGAGTAATGTCAACTCACTCAAACCTAATGGTTTGAGAATAGAAAGGGATAATTTTCTCCCTGGGGGAAAAAAAAAAAATGAGTTGTATTTCCCAATGAAGGTTGAAATGAATCCTGAGCTGATAAAAAACAGAACAACAAAGCATCATCTACAATCACCTCCTCCCATAAATACTATGACTGGCTTGGCAAGACTTCTTGACCACGTGTTTCTTTTTGCCCTGCACATGTGACATCATGCTCACTAGCCCTTTCTGCATTCCTAAGACAGAGTCCTCCAGCCACTGACACACAGGTAAATGGGTGCACCTGTCTTCATCCACGTTGCAATAACTCCAGGACCACAGGCAAATCCTAACGGATCTGTTGAGGAGGCAGGCTTCTCCCCCAAAATGAAATCCCCTAGGCTTCTGAAGTCACAAGGATAGCTCAGTTCTCTGCTAGGAATTCGTCACCAGGCTTTGAGTGGACTTCAATGTTCTGCCTCATTTCCATTCTTGGCAAAGAAATCCCAGTACCTACCCATCTTCCCTCTCTGCATCAGGCACATTCCAAGAACTTGTCAATCTCAGTCCTGGACCATGGTCCACTTCCACAGAGGCATTTTTCATCAGTGTACTCACTTGACCTCCTGGGACCCCAGATGTTCCAAAACCTCTCCTCATTTGGCGTCCCTCCATCCCAGAAGCATCCCAGCTTAGTCCCCCTCCATTCTCAGCTGAACATTTGGCATCGCCTCCTGAATGATGGGAAGAATCAGTCAATGTGATAAGAAGACCATGTTGGACACTCGAAGGCACTGCATTCAGAGCTATATGTTAACTGGAGGGGTATTAGTAAGTTCCTTTTGTGTCACTGCACTTGGCAGAGACATTGTCTTAAAAACATGGTTGTCTTGGACCAACAAAATTGCTGGGTTTTATTACAGACGAAAGTAACCTCACCCAGGTTTAAGAAAAATACCCATCTTCGGAGCTCCCATTGTGGCTCAGCGAAAACGAATCTGACTAGTATCCATGAGGACGCAGGTTCAATCACTGGCCTCACTCAGTGGGTTAAGGATCTGGCATTGCCATGAACTGTGGTGTAGGTCGAAGACATGGCTTGGATATGGTGTTGCTGTGGCTGTGGAGGAGGCTGGTGGCTATAGCTCCAATTTGACCCCTGGCCTGGGAACCACTATATGCTGAAGGCACACTCCTCCCCCCCAAAAAAGGAAAAAGAAAAATACCCTCTTTCAATATCCCAGGAAATACCCTCTTTCCCCAGGAAAAAAGGGGGAAAGAAATTCACAAGTAGTCAAGGCAGTGAGTCCAAATGCCCTCTTGGACACGGTAACCTTGAAAGGGCACCTGGCCCAGGAAAGCCCCATAGGTTTCAAGAGCACCTTGAACATGGCCCTTGTGGGATCCTCGCAGGAATTCCAGACTGGCTGATGGGCCAGGACAAAGGGACCTGTGGGATATCCTGAGAGCAGAGACTAATCTGGAAGCAGACAGGACTCTGCGGAAGCACTAAGAGAAGGAAGAAGCTTTGAGAAAAGCCTCAGCTGGGTTGGCATGAATGACAACTGCCATTTACGCTGTGGTCCCCCATGTGCCAGGCTCTGTATTCAATACCCACCACATTCATCAGCCCAGTCAATGGCTCCACAAGATAAAGACTGGGGCTAGCAGGCTGGGCCCATTTTCCAGATACGAAAACAAAGATCCAGAGAGGTTTTGTCCTCACTCCAGGGCGCACAGCTAGTTGAGGGCAGAGGTCAGTGTAGGCAGAGGCTGTGACCACACATTCCCTCCCACAGAGGATGCCTCTCTCCCCGTGACCTTGGCATTCATTGTCTCCGAGGACCAGACCATTATTTCTGACCTGGGCTGCTAAGGGCCTCAAAGGTTAGAAGTTCTGCTCTTTTAATTACTCATCCACCTGACCAAAGTCACCTTCATTAAGAAGGCTCTCCCAAAGAAAATGCAGCCACGTCTCCCACTGGGTGTGTATCACCTCCCCACTTCCCAATGCAGTCACTGAGTTTTCTGGAATTTTCCTGCACTTTTTTCTTCCTTGCCTCCTGCTCTACTATTTCATAGTCCAGCTCCTTGTCTGCCACACCCAGACACCCCAGTTTCTCCCAATTTCCTTTGCAGCTTCCTTTGCTGCTTTTACTCAGAAACCTTCAGTGCCTCCCCATTGCCCCCAGGAGATGGTTGAGACCCTGCAGCCTGGCATCCAGGACCTGCCTGGAGCAGCCCCAGCTTCCCTGCCTTGCCCGCTGCCCTCCACCCTCCAGCCTTAGTTCCGCTGCTCAGGTCTCTCCCCTTCCTGGGAGCCCACAGGGTATTAGGCCTCTTGCCTGGAATGAGTGCCGGCTTCAGAAGGGCTGAAGAGAGAGGCTGCTGGGGGAGGGACACAGATGCTGGAAGGACAGTTGAGACCTCCTGCACACTGTCACCCCTTTTCCCCGCTTCCCACCGGTCTTCAGAACCTCCCCCTCAGGAGGCAAGACACAGACTCTTCTCTCTTTTTTTTCTTTTTTTTTTTTTTTTTTGTCTTTTTGCCTTTTCTAGGGCCGCACCCTCGGCATATGGAGGGTCCCAGGCTAGGGGTCGAATCAGAGCTGTAGCTGCCAGCCACAGCCACAGGCACAGAAACATGGGATCCAAGCCACATCTGCGACTTACACCACAGCTCACAGCAATGCCAGATCATTGACCCACTGAGCGAGGCCAGGGATCGAACCCAAAACCTTATGGTTCCTAGTCAAATTCGTTAACCACTGAGCCACGACAGGAACTCTGGGACACAGACTCTTCTATAGTCATATCTTATCACTTGTGATGAAGCATGATGGAGGATAACGTAAGAAAAAGAATATGTGTGTGTGTGTGTGTGTGTGTGTGTGTGTAACTGGGTCACTTTGCTGTATGGTAGAAAATTGGCAGAACACAGTAAACCAACTATAATGGAAAAAATAAAAACATTTTAAAAAATTCTAAAAAAAAAAATACAAATAAAAATAAGGACAAAAGGGTACCCAACTTCCCTTTGCTCTTTCTGGCCCTTCAACCCCACTCCAATCTATACTCACTCTCTTCCCAACACCCCTCCTTTGACTGTGGGTCAGGCCAGTGCTGCCATGTCGCCGGAGAGGCAAAATCAGTGTAGATGTGGTCGTTGTGTCAGCCTCCTCCCTCCCCTCACCTGCTCAACCCCACTGAGGCTTCTAGGCCTGCCACCAGCTGTGTTTTTTGAACACACACCTGAGAGACTTCCAAGTCTCTTGGGAGAGACCACTGTTCAACCACCTTAGAATAAAGATCATTAAAATTGTGTATGTGAAGATGGGTCACCAGGGAGCCAAAAGATGCTACTATAATTTGTATTTGAGCACTGAAATGGGTTGTGCAGGATATAGAAGGTGCGAAGGAGATTAGCATCACTCCAGAATTTAATTGTTTTTTTTTCCCCCAACTTAAGAAAAGTGTTTTCTTTGTAATATGGGGCTTGTTGGTTCGGATGAAAAGTTTCCTTCCTACCTACTGGGACCACCAAGGAAGGAGGAAAGTAACTAGATATCTCTGTGTCAGCTCAGAAAGAAAATCGAATTGAGCCCCAGGTTTTTTTTTGTTTGTTTGTTTGTTTTTTAGGGCTGTACCTGCGACATGTGGAAGTTCCCAGGCTAGGGTTTGAATTGGAGCTGCAGCTGCCGGCCTACACTACAGCCACAGCAACGCCAGAGCCTTAACCTACTGAGCCAGGCCAGGAATCAAACCCACATCCTCATCAATACTAGTTGGGTTTGTACCCCCCTGAGCCACAAGGGGAACTCGGAGCCTCACTTGTATGGTTTCCATTTTTTAAATTTCCATGGCATATTTTAGAAGCTATGACACATTTGCTCCTTATTCCATTGAGTGAGATGCTTATCCATTGTGTCTTGACTTTTGTTTGAGCCAATGGATATGCTAACATATTTTCATCTCTCTCCTGTGTACACCAGATGAATCCATTCCCCAATTTTTACTAGTCAGGACCCTGAGTCCCAGGACAAAGAAATTATGCATCCAAGGTCACACAGCCGTGAAGGAGCAAGGCATCTCCTCTCTTTTGGTCCAGCACCTTTTTTTTTTGGACCAAACCCATGACATGTGGAAGTTCCCAGGATGGGGAATCGAGCCCACATCGCAGGAGTAATGCTAAATCCTTAATCACTAGACCGCCAGGGAACTACGGTCCAGCACTTTCTACCATAGCTCTTTGAAATGTTCGAAGCTTCTTTGAAAACTGCCTGTGTCTTATCTCCTTAGTTCCCCTCTGAGGAAGTTTGATTACAAGCAGACAGCAACCCTCCCGGTACCAGTGTCTCTGCCACCATTTCCTCAAGTGTACCAGAGCTGCTCATTTCAAAGCAGGGGCTAAAGGTAATCCCAAATAATTTTTAATTAAAGATCATCATTTAAAATATATAATTTTGTAAGTCTACCAGTGATTAACTACATTAGGGATTTTGGTGACACACGTCACAATTAAGCGTTTTCAGTGTTGAGCCAATTAAGGGTTAACAGGCTGCAAATACCTACTTTGCACATTTTTGCTTAATGAATTCATAGTGGGAAACTCTTCTCATTAGGTTAATTTGTCAACGCAATCAAGTTACATCACCGGGGTTTTTCTTGGAGCTCACAAACTGAGGTGCCTTTATATCATGGTACAAGTTTTCACGTTTGACTACAGGCTGTTGGCATCGAACCCGTTTTCATGAAAAAGGAGGAAGTTGAGAGAAGATTTTTTGGGGTCTTGATCTTAATTCTCGCCTTCTAGACAGAGGCATGTTTATGTCGTTTTATGGAGCTCTCTGGGGCTTTCTGTCTGTATTTCCCTAGTAGGTTGTCATGCCAGAGAGTAAAACACACATCTGTGTACTGGTAGAGGGAAGAGGCTTCAGCCTCTAAGACAGGCAGGACGACCGCAGGGAAAAGTGTTTTCTTCCCAAACTGGCTGGGCCAGAGAGGATTGTGGGTATTTCCCTCATCCGCTTGGTGAAAACACCCAGCCCCCCTGCAAAAGTTTTCCTCTTCCTTCTGATGAGACTGGCCATCCTCTTGGCAAGAAAAGAAACAACTCCTTCTCACTCGAAGGCGGTCTACACACTAATTGGTCTATTTAGTGAATGAATAAACCATCCTGTGATCAAGCCTTTCATAGGACACAAAATGTATTCTCCACCCAGATTGTTGGGTCCGTTGTAGCCAAACAGTTGGTTGGTTGTAGCCAAAGCAAGCGTTGTTTTCAGTAGCCAGAGGATCGGAAACCACCTACAGGTCCCATCATGAGAGGCTCTGCGGTCAAGCCATGTAATGAAGAGAATTTAAAGGCGCTTTGCAAACGATGACCTGACTCAGAACTGTATTTAGGGACGTGGAAACCTGTCACGGTACGATGTTAACTGCCAAAAGCATGTTACAGAGCACTGTGTTGATGACATGTATTTTTAAATGTGTGTATCTGCTTATCTACACAAGTCTGGAAGAACATAGTCAAATCTGACAGGCCAGGTTATTGCTCAGGAGTGGGCTTGTAGGGAACTTTTGCTTTCTTCCTTGGTGTTCTTTTCCCTGTATTGTCTGATGCTTCAGGATAAGTATATATTACTATTGTGGCCAGAACAGAGCTATTTTTATCAGGGAGGCAGGGTGAGTGAGTGAATCCCAGGCCAGGGGGTCAGGGTGAGAGGGAGACTCCACGAACTAAACTAAATTGCTGAAGAAAAAGAAGAAACATGGACTCCTGGTGCCGGGATTTTTTTCATCTCCAAAGTTATTTTGACTGATGCTCCACTTACATGACACGACAAGTTTGGGTGGGAGGGCTTCGATCTGGGTTTGCATTTGGTTTTAATTTAACCAAGTAGCCTCCTCCAAATGTAGTCAGTGCACAGCGAACGGGGAAAATGACATGAAAGTCAAAAACTATTCATCTGAGTGTTTTTCGCACCATTCATTCCATAAGCCTGGAATCAGTGCTTGCCACGTGCAAAGCTTCCTGCTGGGGGTTGGGATCCCAGGATGAATCAGACAGGCCCTGCCCCTAAGTCGCCCTCAGTCCATCCTGGGGACAAAAGGGAAGTTCCCATTAAGTGTGGGAGGGGCTCTCTCTGAGGGAGGTCAGAGTTGGGTGGGGTGCAGAGGGAGCACAGAGGCTGGGCTAGCCTGGCAAGACTGGGACAATCCTGGAAGGCTTTCCGGAGGAGGCGTTCTAAGGCAAAACTGGACTAACCAAACGGAGCCAAGCAAAGTGTAGGGACAGGGGGCACACTGTCCTCTCTTAAGGCTGTAGCCGGTGATTACAGACTCAGCCGATGCTGTGCAGCGACAAGGCTGCTCCGCTGTGCTGAGGGAGGCGGGCAGCAGGCTTTACTGTGATGGTCGTTGGTACAGAAGGGCTGAAAGGCGGGGTTGAGTCTGTAATCCTCTAAGACCTGCCCAGGAAATTGCTCTCTTGCACAGGCCCCTGTTCTCAGCCGCTTTATCTGTGTCTCTCTCCCTCATAAAAGCAAAGTGCAGAAAACATTTTGAGTATTCAGACTTTTTCTGAGTAACTAGGAGGATGCTGTATGTACGTGTCCAGTAAGTCTATGCCACCTCTCCATCCACTGAGAGCCCAGGACATGAAGATGCTGATCCTGGGCCTATTTCTGCCCTGGTTTAGAAAAGCAGAAGTTGGTAGCCAGCTCTCCCTCCAGACCAGGCAACCCCCGAGTTAGCAACATCTGCCTGAGAAACACGGCCTCTGCTTGCCATTCCCAGGGCTGAGAGATAACTCCTGGCAGAGATTCAGAGTCCCTGGGAGCCATAATCACAGTAAAAATAACTGCTGCATTATTTTTCGAGCATGTAGATGTGCCCTGGGTGTTACTGACCTCATCTAGTTTAATTCGATGCTCACATAAATCTGAGAGCTGGATGGTTATCATGCCCATTTTCCGGATGAGGACACTGAAGGTTAAAGACATGGGGTCACCTACGCAACGTCACTCATGATAGAGACCCGAGTCAAGCCCAAATCCCTCAAACACCAAAGTCACAATAATGTTGCACAGATCCATGCCCTCCCCACCCCTGCGGGCGCCCTGGGCTCCCCTGAGAAGTCTAGACCCTGGGTGGCGGGGGGGCGGGGTGTAACACCAAGATAAAGTCTGTCCCGTGCTCTAAAAACAGTGCTACACCTAGAGGCTCCCCAAGCCATATTCAGGAGCAGATTTTTAAACTGCAATGACCACCCCTTAGTCAGGTGAATACCAGCATTTTTGAATGAAGGAATGGAATGGAATGGAATGGAATGGAACAGAACGGAACGGAACGGAACGGAACAGAATGGAATGGAATGGAATGGAATGGAATGGAATGGAATGGAATGGAATGGAATGGGATGGAATGGGATGGAATGGGATGGGATGGGACGGGATGGGATGGGATGGGATGGGGATGGGATGGGATGGGATGGAATGGGGTGGGATGGAATGGGGTGGGATGGAATGGGGTGGGATGCGGTGGGGTGGGATGGGATGGAATGGGGTGGGATGGAATGGGATGGGATGGGGTGGGATGGGGTGGGATGGGGTGGGATGGGATGGGGTGGGATGGAATGGAGTGGAGTGGAATGGAATGGAGTGGAGTGGAATGGAATGGAATGGAATGGGATGGAATGGAATGGAATGGGATGGAATGGGATGGAATGGGGTGGGATGGGATTAAGCTAGATGGATGCAGTGCATGCAACGGTAAGTATTGTTTCAGGAAATTTTATTTCACCTTTGCACGTGTTGGGGGGCATGGGGGGTGGTTGGCAGGCTACCCTTCATGCTCCAGCCCAGCCTTCACTCACCACCCACCCTTTCACATGAGGCAACATCCCCCAGAGGAAAGGGTGCTCATTTGCTCTGTGCACGGAGGTGCTGTCCCATGTGCCAGGCCATGGGCCAACAAGGCTGTATGTCCCCAAAGGAGGCGCCCTTCTTCTCATACTCACGAAGGGGCCGCGTGAGCTAGTGGCGTCCAGTTCCTGTCCGCTGGGCCCCACCCCAGTCCCTCTTCCCTGTCTACCAATCCCCACCCTGCTCTGGGTCCCTGCAGGCTGACTCCTCCAAGTCTATCTCCTTGGCTGATGAGGAGCCCTGTCTGACGTCATAAGGCCAGAGCAGAAAGGCTGGGTGGTCTTCCCACCTCCCCTGGCGCCAGCACAAGCCCCCCTTCCGTGTGGCACCTGCAATCAAGACTGTCCCTTCCAGGACCACCGCTCCTGCTGGGAACCTTCTCCAGGAACCGGCTCTCAAGAGCCTCTGCTGACACTGGGCCTCCTCTTGGTCCTTCGGGCCCGGGAGTGGTGACGGCTTTTCTCTGCTGCTGTGTCCGCGAGCCTCCACGTCAACTGTTTGTTCCCTTCACCCAGCCCACACGTCTGTCAGTGTCCCTTCAATAATGTCTCTTTACTCAGACCACTTGGAGGGAAGTTTCTATCCGTGGCTCAGCAGGTTAAGAACCTGACATAGGAGTTCCCACTGTGGCTCAGAGGTGAACGAACCTGACTACTATCCATGAGGACGAGGGTTCGGTCCCTGACCTCGCTCAGTGGGTTAAGGATCCAGCGTTGCCATGAGCTGTAGTGTAGGTCACAGATCCAGCTCAGATCCCGCATTGCTATAGCTGTGGTGTAGGCCGGCAGCTGTAGCTCCGATTCGACCCCTAGCCTGGGAACTTCCATACGCTGTAGGTGCGGCCCTAAAAAGACAACAACAAAAAAAAGAACCTGACATAGTCTCCATGAGGATGTGGGTTCGATCCCTGGCCTCGCTCAGTGGATTAAGGATCCCTGTTGCCGCAAGCTGCAGCGTAGGTCACAGATATGGCTAAAATCCTGCAATGCTGTGGCTCTGGTGTAGGCTGGCCGCTGCAGCAATGATTCGACCCTAGCCTGGAACTTTCATATGTGGCACCTGTGGCCTTTTTTAAAAAAAAAAAAAAAAAAGCCATTGGAGGGATCTCTTTCCTACTGGAAAGCTGACTGCAGCTGATCCAGTGTGTGTGTGTGTGTGTGTGTGTGTGTGTGTGTGTGTGCGCGCACGCGTACACGCATATGCATTGGATCACAACATAAAATGTATTTCTTGCTGAGGCTTACAATGAGAAGGAAAAAAAAAAGTGTAAGAGGCACTGACCTAGGGGAATTCTAATGCAAAACAGCTTGGGGAATGCAGGCCAGGGTGAGCTGGGGAAGGCCTCAGAGGGGAATCCAGGCAGAGAACTTAGTGAGAAAAAGCACTGGGCCAGGAGTCAGGACCCGTGGGGCCTCCTCCACCGCAGGCCAAAATACAGGCACTGAACTCTGTGACCTATGGGCTCCCGCCAGCGCTAACCATCTAAGACTCCGTTTTGGGAGCTGATTTATTTGCATATTCCAAGACCCACATCTATGAACCTCGTACATATTTTTAACCTAAGAAAATATCAAAGTGATGTCTACGGCCTGTTTGCAGGGATTCGCAGGCCCCCCTCGGGCCTCTTCCTCCCCTGACAGAGCTCTTTCACACCATAGCGGCCCCTTGGATTTTGTGCTAAAACCACATTACATCGCGTGTCCCCTCGAATTCTCCAATTGTGAGTCATGTCTTCCCCTGAATATTTTTATACCTCACTCATGATCAGCCTGCCTTGCCAAACTTGGGAGCAAATGCTGTCCACAGCCGCCCCTCGGAGAGGGAGGCAGGCCTGGAGGCTGTGGCGACATCCCGCAGACTCTCTTGTTGAGGCCCCGAGTCCAGATCCTGCAGGCCACCGTGAAATGCTCCTGGGAGAAGAGGGTCCCCCGGCCCCGCCCATTCCCACGGAGGGCGGGTCCAGAGCCGTGGGTGGGCCCATCCCGGCCATGAGGACACTGTGTGTCCCCATCCATGACAGCACACGCTGCTGTGCACCTAGCACTTTCCGCCCAGATTTGGAAGATGGAGCCCAGGCTTGTAATTGATAGAAAGTTGTTCCACGAGGCAGAGGGGCAGCAAAATCACTAGCCTGCTGTGGGCCCGGATCCAGATACTCCGTTGATTGTTCCCACACCGGACCCAGCCTGGGGCCATGTGGCATAGTGGAGAGACACCCTTTGGCCTCAGGAGGATCTGAGTTCCAATCCCCTGTCTGCTATCTCCGAGCTGTAGGTCATGTGCCCATCCTTTACCCTTCCTGAGCTGCCATGTCCCCATCCCTAAAAGCAGAATGGCAGTGCCCACTGCAAAGGGTCACCCTGAAGATTAAATAAGGCATCGTGTGCACAGTTCTTACCCCCTAATGGACTCAATCAATACTTGCTAGGAAGTGTTTAAGCGTGCAGGCCAGGTGCTGGAATAAAGCCACCGATAAGCCAATCTCAAATCAAAACTCTGCCATTTAGTAGCCCTTAGACTTGGGGAAATTACTCAAGTTTTTTGTTTTCTTGGTTTGTTTGTTTGTTTTTATGGTCACACCCACGGCATATGGAAGTTCCCAGGCTAGCGGTCAAGTCAGAGCTGCAGCTGCCAGCCTACACCACAGCCACAGCCACGCCAGATCCTTAACCCACTGAGTGAAGCCAGGGATCAAACCCGCATCCTCACGAACATTATGATAGGTTCTTAACTGGCTGAGCCACAATGGGAACTCCATATTACTGAATCTTGCTGAGCCTCCATTTTCTCATCTTTGAAATGGAGGAAATAATAGTCCCTACCTCCCACAGTGGCATAAAAGAATAAATTAATTAAATGACACAAGTGACAGGAGAAGTTACATAGTAGGATAGTGCTCGTAATTTTTTTTAAAAATTAATTTTTAGGAATAACGTCCAACTTACAAAAGTTGCAAACGTAGCACAAAGAATTTCCATATGCTCTCACCCAGCTTCCCCAAATTTTAGCATTTTCCCCAACTTGCTTTATCATTCCCTCACTTTCTCTCTGATATAGACAAACTTATATGTGTATTGCTTAATTTTTTTCTCTGAATTTTTGAGAGTAAGGTGGAGGCATAATGTGTTTTTATCTCTAAATACTTCAGTGCAGTTCCTGTTGTGACTCAGCAGGCTAAGACCCTAACTAGGGTCCAGGAGGATATGGGTTCCATCCCTGGCCTCACTCCATGGGTTAAGGATCTGGCATTGCTATGAGCTGCAGCATAGGTCACGGATGTGGCTTGGAACCCATGTTGCTATTGGCTGTGGCGTAGGCCAGCAGCTGCAGCTTGGATTCAACTCCTAGCCTGGGAATTTCCATATGCCTTTAGGTGTGGCCCCAAAACAAAACAAGACAACAACAACAAGACAATACCTCAATGAGGATTTCTTTAATATAGAGAAAAAGACATTTTTCTACACAACCAGACTGTAATTATCAAAATCAGGAAATTGACATTGATAAGATAGCATTATCTCATCCACAGACTATACTCACTTTTCACCAGCTGTCACACCACTGTCCTTTTCCTGGTCCAGAACACAATCCAGGATAACACATTTACTTACTCCTCATGTCCCTTTAGTCTCGCTGAGTATGGAAGAGGCTTCTGGCTTTATCTTTCATGATCTTGACCATTTTGAAGAGGAAAAGCAGTTATTTTGTGGTATGTCCTTCCATTTGAGTGGGTCCAAGTTTTTCTCATGATTGGGTTCAGGTCATGCATTTTCATTAGGAAAATCATAGGGTGTAAATGCGATCTCAGGGCATCATATCAGGAGATCAAAAATGTTGATCTGTCTCCGTTCACTTTACTCTTTACTTCATACTGTGCCTGCCAGGTTTCTCTACTGTAATTAAGTAGTATTCTATGGAGAAAGACGCTGTAACTATGTAAACTGTTTACAAACAATTTGCATAGTTTGAAGCTATGTAAATATACATACAATGGAACATAAATACACACAATGGGATATATACACAATGGAATACTACTCAGCCATTACAAATGAAATAATACCACTTGTAGCCCCATGGTTGGACCTAGAGATTATCGTACTAAGTGAAGCAAATGAGGAAGAAAAAGACAGTTACCATATGATATCACTTACATGTGGAATCTAAAATATGATACAAATGAACTTATTTATAAAACAGAAACAGACTCAGGGACATAGAGAACAGACTTGTGGTTGCCAAGGGGGAGGAGGGGGAGGTAGGAATGGAGAGGGGACTTGGGGTTACCAGATGCAAACTATTATATACAGAGTGGATAAACAACAAGTTCCTACTGTATAGCATAGGCAACTATATTCGATATCCTGTGATAAGCCATAATGGAAAAGAATATAAAAAAGAATGCATATATATGTGTGTAACTGAATCACTTTGCTAAATGCAAAAAGAATGCATATATATGTGTGTAACCGAATCACAGCAGAAATTAACACAACATTGTAAATCAACTATACTTCAATAAAAAATAAACTGTGTTAATATCCTATTTCTCACCCTAATTTCAACCAATAATTTCAGCATCTTGATGATTCTTGCCTGACACAGCTATAACTCTGGTAGATGTCAAAGGATAATTCTCAATTGCATCACCCTTTCTACATCTATTATTTGAAGGCTACTGTAATGAAAAGCTTCCCCCTTTTTATTCACTTATGGATTTTATCACTCATATGAATTCATAGATTCTTATTTTATGCCCTCCAAACTCATGAACAGTTAAGATAAGGATTAGAGTTTGCAGTGGCTGATCCAGGCTATTGCCCAAGATCCACAAGAACACAAGGACATTCTCTCCCACTGTTTTGTTTTTTGTTGTTGTTGTTTTGTCTTTTTGCCATTTCTTGGATCGCTCTCGTGGCATATGGAGGTTCCCAGGCTAGGGGTCTAATCGGAGCTGTAGCCACCGGCCTACACCACAGCCACAGCAATGCAGGATCCGAGCCGCATCTGCAATGTACACCACAGCTCATGGCAACACCGGATCCTTAACCCACTGAGCAAGGCCTGGGATCAAACCTGCAACCTCATGGTTCCTAGTCGGATTTGTTAACCACTGCGCCACGATGGGAACTCCCTCTCTCACTGTTAAAAATCCCCTATTATTAATTACAATGATGACTGCTGATGACTAAACAGGTGTCCGGAACAAACTAAATGTTTTACTCACATCGTCTCATTTCATTCTCACAACGACCCCATGAGGCAAGTCCCAATTCCTTTAGATGAGGAAACTGATGCTTTGGAGAGGTAAATATGACAAAATCAACAATGAGAGGAGGAATTGGGATTCGAACTCAAGGGTCGAGTCCTGGCACTTAACCATTTTCATGTAGAAACTTCAGAAAGATAGTTTTGTCCTGGCCCAACTCCCCAGCCTGGAGAGGGATCCAGGATGCCTCCCTCTCACTCTCAACCACAAGGACCTCAAAAGTTCTGTTTAAGCCAGAACTTTCAGTTTTCAAAAGCCTCCAGGATGTCCCCAGTTTCCTAGGATGTCAGGGTTCAGGTGCCTCTAAGAGCCCCTTCCCCTGGATGAAGGGGAAAATGAACCAAGCGAGGGAATGTCACTCAAAAGTCAAGGGATCCAGTGACACTGTCAAAGCTAAAGCAAAGAGCAGAGGCAGCACCAATCCCAAAAGCATTTCTGCAATAACCAGAGGCAAAGACATTGAACCAGACAACTTGGGGTAGCTTCAGCCCCAGCTTCTCTGGTTCAGACTAGTTCACGCCCACAAAGTATTCCAGTGTTGCCTACCCCTCTGACCAGCCTACACTCCACTTCCTCCCAACACTTGGGTCAGGGCACAGAGTGGGCCCTGTTTCTAGACACATATAACAGCAGAGGACCAGTCTGACCTAAATTAGACCCACTGGCTTTTTGTTTTGTTGTGGCAAAATATGCACAGCATAAAATTTATGACTTTGTCCATTTTCAATATACAGTTCAATAGCTTTAAGTACATTCACACTGTGGTGGAATTGACACCGCTGTCCAAAACAGAACTTTTTCATCATCCTAAACTGAAACTCTGAACCCATTGAACAATAACTCCCCATTCCCTCTTCCCCTCAACCCCTGGCACATTCTGTCTCTATGAGTCTGACTATTCTAGGGACATAATACAAGGGGATTCGTACAGCATTCATCGTTTCATATCTGGCTTCTTTCACTTAGCATGATGTCTTCAAGGTTCATCCATGCTGAAGCAGGAATCAGAATTGTATTTCTTTCTGAGGCTGAATACTCTTCCAGTGTATGCCACATTTGGTTTATCCATTCATCCATCGATGGACATTTGGGTTGTTTTTGCGCCTTTTGGCTATTGCGAAGAGCACTGCCATGAACGTGGTTGTGCAACTATCCGTTTGGGTCCCCGTTTTCAATTCTTTGGGGTAGATACCCAGAAGGGGAATTGCTGGACCACATGGTAATTCTACGTTTAATTTCTGAGGAACCGCCATCTTGTTTTCCGAAGGCCAAATGGCTTTAAACACATTAGTGCCCCAAATACTCCCCCTCCCCCAATACCCTCTCTGCTTTATCTCAGACTTCAGAGCCATGGAGTGGATAAGAATAATGAGCTTCAGCTTTAGCCTCAAGGGATTGAGAGAGCCACTGGAAACACCAGTCCACCTGTAAATAAGAATCCTAATGGCCCCACATTTTGGAAAATGGAATTTGGACTCTCAGGTTCACCCAGTGGTGACTTCCACTGGGAGCAGGAAAAGAGCCCTCACCCAGATGAGGCGGTAGACAAGACGTGGCACTCCTCCTCAGTAGACCCAGAAGGAATGGTGGAAAACCCGCAAAAATACGAGTGTCTGCTTTGCCCCTCGGTCTAATTATGATCCAGTGTCTCCATGCCCCCTGGGGACTGGGGACTTGTTTGTTCGAGCTGACATATCTATTATTACTCTTTAGGTAGTTAGCAGAATCATTTGCAGCATTCATTAACAAGCATCGCCGTATGGATTTCTAAACTGCAGTCCGCTTTAGCTAATGAGCCCCAATAGTCTAATACTTTACATATTTTATAGCAAGACAATTAAGCAATGTCTTGCTTTTATAGCAGATCTTAAAATAAATCATAGAGCATACGAAGAAGAGACAGGAGTAATGGTACCTACAGTATATTTGTGTTTGGAATTGGGGAAATGAAACTCTCCTTCACCCAAGCTCCTGTTACACACATGTGCACACACAGAGAAAGAAAAGGTTTGCGGGGCTCTCTTGCCCAATTCCCCAGCTTCTCAATGACAAACCACTTAAGTAATATGCACATGGGTCTCAACAAAGACAAAGGAAAAAAAAGAGAGAAGGGAAAAAGAAAAGAAAAATAGCAGCGGGCTGGGTTTCATCTTTATAAGCAGAAAGAGATGGAAAATGCTAGAACATATGGAATGTCTACCTATGCCAAGCATTCATCCCCCACCCCTCATTCAATTTTCATGAAACCCTACAGGACAGGTACTAGGATTCCCGTGGTATAGATGAAGAGAGAGACCTAGGGAGACTGTTGCTTGCTCAAGGCCACGTAACTTATAAGTGGCTACACCAAGATTGAAAAGTAGATCTATGTGATTCCAAAGACCTGATCCTTCCAGGATTCTGCATCAAGGGCAGAGGCAGAATCCCCATCCCCCCTGATTACCTGCTAGTTTTTAAAATAGTCTCATCTTCCCAGGAAGTGGAGATAAACTCATAGCATACTTTTCTCCTGTGTAGTGCTGACTCGGATGAAATGACACACAACATAATGCCTCTTTGGCAAGGCCTCCCTTCCCTGTCCAGGACTCCCATTCGGTCCACCACCCATTAGCCGATAGGAAAGATGTCAATGATTGCCAATGAGTTTATGAGTTTTGCTGCCAGATAAATAGGGTCACCACTGCCCTGCAAGGGTTGAGGTAAGGAATGGGAGAATCCAACACCTGGTCCTACATCCAATAAAGAAGAGACTTTAGCAGAGAGGTTTTCCCTTCCACCACCACATCCCCCACCCAGACCTCAGGTCCACTGCTCTTCTGCATTCCCCTCCAAACACAACATACTTCCCAGGGCACAGATGTGTGAGCAGCTGCTCTGAGCAGGGGCCATTGCCACCTACAAGTCTTAAGGCAGCAGATGCATCCAAGATTTCAAAACTCAAGAAGGACACGGCCTCTTCCCATATGCAAAGAAGGCAGGCCCTTCTCTTTTGCTTTCAAAGCATGAGTCTCCAGCCACTGATGGAGTCTCATGGCTGCTTCCCTGAGTGGGGACATCACCCCCAAGGTGGTCCTAGTCCTATTTACCCTAATGGTTCTCTAGGGGCTGCAGCCAGCCTTCCTCTACTGCAGGCTACCTGCCAAGAAAGAGACACCATAAATGAGGCCAACGAGGAGAGCCTTCCCAGGCTATGTTTAAAAACTTCTACTCAAACAACTCAAATGTCCACCATAGGGTGCTGGTTCAGGAAAAAGTATTTGATACGTATATGTGTATATATTCTATTCTACTATGTATACATATACACACATACACACACTTACACACAGGCCATACAGTGAAATACCATGTAGTTATAAGCAAACAAACAGGTAGATGTCTCTGAACAGAATGGAAAGATCTCCAGGATACATTCTTGGTGCCTCGGCTGGAGCCGGATGGTCCAGGATATCCTCACTCACATGTCTAAGGCTCCTAGGATGACTGGGGCCTCTCTCTGGGGTCTTTCATCCTCAAGGAGGCTAGTCCAGCTTTTTCACAGAATAGCAGACAATTTCCCAAGAGCAAGAGGATGCAAGCCCAATGCACATGCACTTTTTAAGACTGCTTACATCAGGAGTTTCTGTCGCAGCTTAGCAGAAATGAATCTGACTAGTAATCATGAGGACACAGGTTCGATCCCTGGCCTCACTCAGTGGGTTAAGGATCCAGCATTGCCATGAGCTTTGGTGTAGGTCGCAGACGCAGCTCCCATCTGGTATTGCTGTGGCTATAGTGTAGGCCAGCGGCTACAGCTTCAATTCGACCCCTAACCTGGGAACCTCCATATGCCACAGGAGTGCCCCCCCAAAAAAAGACTGCTTACATCACGTTTGCTAATATATATTGGCCAAGGGACATCATACAGCCCAAGCCCAAAATCATTCTAGGAAGCAATCACACAAGAAAAGTGACACAGAAAACATTAGATTTATCGAGGTCCATTACTCCAAAAACCTACCACACCAGGTAACTCAAAACAGGCTTGACTGAGCCCACATTTCAAAAGCTCCTCTGGGAAGCATAGCATTGAATACCACCAGGGGAGCCAAGGAGATCAAGAAGCAGCAAGCTAAGAGCTGTTGGGCTGAGCTAGAATCCTTAGAAAGGAACTGGAACTTTCTATCAGTATGACATCTCCCCACACACCAGCTTTTACCTTTGTATTGGTCGGCTACTGACACATAACATTGCATAAAAAACACCCTCAAAACATCAGTGACTAACAACAAATACTCACTTGTCTTGTTTGTAGATCTGTCACTCAATGGGGGTTACTCTCTTCCACACGTCACCTTCTGGGGTTTAGACAGGAAGGGCAGTGGCTACCCAGGGCACACACATCCCACAGCAACAGCAGAAGCACAGAAAAAGAATGCCAGTTGCACAATCACATTTCAATCCTCTCTCGCATCTATGAACATCCCATTAGCCAAAGCAAGTCCTAGAGCCAAGCCCAGAGTCAAAGGGCAGGAGGGTCCCCTGTCAACCATGAGGCTATGACAATGGTGTGGATGTGGAACACTCCTGGGGAGAAGGAAGGAACTGTGTTCAATTTCTCAACCTATCACAACTCCCTCACCTTTCCCCTTCCCCCACCCCAGCTCCGTCATTTCGGAGCAGCAGGTGAACAAGCCAGTCAGCCAGCCCTGACCTGCCACGATCCATACCTTCCCAGAAGATCCTTTGTGCTCAAGTCCACAGTAGATGACATGGAAATAAGGTTGACATGACTAGAAAGGCACCTTGGGGATAATGTTCCTTCTTCCCACAGAGAAGAAAGTCCCAGGCCATGGAGCTACTTTTGTCAGAGTAGAGCTGTCCCATTTGGCCTATTGTGACACTTATCATCTCTGGTATCCAAAGTCACCTGCATCTTACAGTCAGGACTGAAAATAGGGTTATTGGCTGAGCTCCATGTCTGACAGAGAGTCATGACGAGGACATATTTTTATCATTAAACTCCTTCTAACAGTTAAAGCAGCAGAACACTGTTGAGGTGACTGGGCAAAACTTCCTCAGGAAACAAGTTGATTTCAACCACCTGGATGGAACAGATGCCCTGATCTTCTTTTTATCTTGCATATTAATTGATTTATTACCTTCTCCTAACACATGTAAAAGGAGATCCCCTTCATTTGTTCAGGGAGCTTCCCCAGGACCCAGGAATTGAAGTCAAGGGGAAGTTAGAAAACAAAATTTTTAGGGTGTACCTGCTAAATGCCAGGATCTGCACCAGGAGATTAGGCATGGTCCTTGCCCACCCAGGGAACTCACATGGGAGACTTACAAGGAAGAGGAGACAGTACTTGATGCAAATGATAAATCTTACTGGAGTTTTAAGGAAGTAAAAAAGTTCCTCTGGGTTGGTTGAGTAGAGATGGTACAACTTGAGATCATTGATGTTTAGCATATAAGAGAACTAAGATTGAGAAAGACGAAATGGCTTGTACAGTGAGTATGGTAGACCCAGAATTAGAACTCAGTTATCCTGAATTTGGGTTCCAAGTATGTCCATGCTGTCATAATTCCTCTCCCCGCTGACCACTTTCCAGGGGTATCTTAACATAGCCTTGTCCAAGCTTACCTAGGGGAAGACGGATTAGAATAAACTTTTTGATGGTCTTCAAAACTTAATTTCTAGACTTGGACTTACAACATATCAGTCATTTAATCTCCAGCAAGTCATTCTGCTGGAACCTAATTTTCTTCATCTGTATAAAGAGTATAAAAATCAGAGAATACCAGAATTGGAACATATCTTGAAAGCAATCTAATCCAACCAGCCACAAGATACTTGACTCTCTTCCCAGTGGGGGAAATGTAGTTGGAGTTCCCGTCATGGCTCAGAGGAAACAAATCTGATTAGTATCCATGAAGACGCAGGTTCGATCCCTAGCCTCGCTCAGTTGGTTAAGGATCTGGCATGGCCATGAGCTGTGGTGTAGGTCGCAGATGTGGCTTGTATCTGGCATTGCTGTGGCTGTGATGTAGGCCAGCCGTTACAGCTCCAATTTGACCCCTAGCCTGGGAACCTCCATATGCTGTGGGTAAGGCCCTAAAAAGAAAAAAAAGAAAGAAAGAAAGAAAGAAAGAAATGTAGTCTATACTTGAATACTTCTGATGACAGAGAACACACCACTCTATAGGGAAGCATTCATCATCTTTGGACAGGTCTGTTGGAAAGTCCTTACCGTGAACTGAAATTTATCTTTCTGCTTACTCTAATTGTAGATCTTTGATCTCCTCCTTTGAAACAGACAGAACCTGCCAGCTTTCTCTTCCATAGGCCACCTCTTTCTTCATCTGCAGACTAAATTTAAGGGGCCCCTGAGCCTTTTCTTTGGCCTGTCGGATATTCTCAGTTCCTCCCATCACTTCTCATACGAACTGATTTCAAGTTCTTTCAGCAACTTGATCTCTCTTCCCTGGACAGGTTTCCATTTCTTTTCATGGCTCCAAAAGCCAAGGACAGAAGCCATTGGTGAGTTCATGCCATTCCAGACCAGAGAATTCCTCCCCCTTCCCAGGACAGCATTTATATCCCCAAGGATAGACACTGAAGCAGCATTTCTTCCCAGACTTTAGACTTAGACTGGACTTTCTTTCAGCCAGCTAGGTCTGTCTCACACATGTCAATAAGCCACACTCCCTTGCTTTCTCATTAGGTGGTTACATCTGGATTAATCCAAACACTGAATCTTGCACTAATTTTTGTTACACTTCAACTCCCTTGATGCAACTTTCTGCTCCAAATGCCAAGATTTATTTGGGTCTTTTAGAATTTATTTCCTTTTTTGTTGTTTTACTTGCACTGTAGTGGGTCTTGCTTTAAAATTTTAGAGCACACTGAAGCCTAAAATTGCTTGTCTAACCCTCTCATTTATTTACGTATTTATTTCTATTTTCTTGGCATGATTTTTGTAATACAGAAAGTAGGGTGAAAATTATCAGTGGATATTTTACATAAAAAGAACTACCTAAATATATGAAAAGTTGGCCACCCTGATGCCTAACAAAGGAGATGAAGATTGCCCACAAAATATGAAGGATTAAAAAATCTATCAAAAAGTGAAGGGAAGAGGCATGCTCTTACCTTGTTAGTAAAATGTAAATAGAAAGTTCCATGAGAGCAATGTGAATATGCCTATCAAATTACATATATATGTCTATATATACATATATAATATATACACATTTGTGTGTGTATATATATAGAACATAGCATCTGACTTCTCGTTGACACTTTTAGGAATTTATTCTACAAATATATTTAGACACATATAAAATTAATTAGGTATGATGCCTTACACGGCAGCATTGTTTACCAAAGGAAGACTGGAAACTACATAAATGTCTAACAATAGGAAACTGGTTAAATAAAATATGGCACAACACACAATGGAATATTACACAGATGTTTTAATAAACAGGGAATGTCTACCTATGGCCGTAATGGAAAAACTATGCCTCCATTTATAAACACGTAGAAAATTGAACTGAAACAATTGTTTTCTAACATTGAAAAATAGACTGTGTAGGACTGTGATCCTTGAAGAAAGGGAAATAAAAACGAAGAGACCTTCCGTAAAACCAACTTTCTTCCTGAACTTGTTCACTTGGGGGGACTCTGTATACCGTGGTACAAGGAAGGGGGAACCTAAGCAAAGGATAGTGAATTTGCTGAGATAAGGAAACAAAGTTTGGACTCGAGAGAGATTAAGAGAATACAAGAGAAGAAAGAACTGTGCAGAGAAAGTTTCCACAAATCTCCATGGGGATCCCTTAAGTCTTTCTCTGAATACTAAGCAGTGCATAGTTAGAATGAGACTCTATGAGACTAGGCAAAGAACAACTGTCAGGATAAGAAAAGCTACCGGAGCTCATACAGGACTTGGAGATCCAAGTACCAACTGGCCGATGGATGAGATTTCCTTCAATATCCAAAGCATCATAGAGACCCCAAAAAAGCCCAGGCCTTAGGAATAGGGATAAAGAAGTCCCAAATTAAAAGCTACTCTAGACACACCCTAACAAAGTTTAAAAACAAGTCTTGAAATGATTAAGCTTTTCTCCAAGTAACTGAAGAATAAAACACATTTTTAAGAACAACAAGATCCACACACTCAACTATGTAATAATCACATGCCCAGAATACAGTCAAATATTACTAGACAAGCAAAGAAGCAAGGAAATGTCACCAATAACTAGGAGAAAAATGAGCCAATAGAAAGTTTCACAAATGGTCTAAATAATAGAATTAGCAGACAAGAATTATGAAACAACTATAATAAATAATTTAAAGATTTAAAGGAAAATGTAAACATAATTCAGACAAAATCAAAAATACAAAAAGAACCAAATAAAACTATTGAACTGAAAAATATAATATATGAACTGAAAGATTCTCTCAATGAACTTAACAGCAGATTAGACATAGCAGGGAGAAAGCTCAGTAAACCTGAAAACAGGGCAATAGAAATGATCTAATCTGATGCATAGAGAGAAAAAAACATTGAAAAAAATTAACAGAGACTCAGTGACCTGTAGGACAATATTAACCAATCTAACATACATACATTTAGAATTCCAGAATTTGGGAGGGTGGGGAATATACAAAGAAAAAAATGGATGAAATTTTTCTAGATTTGATAGAATGTTGAATCCACATATTCAAGAATCTCAATGACCCTCAGGCAGGATGAACACAAAGAAAACCACATCAAGCCACGTCATAATCAAACTGCTGAAAACAAATAAAGAGAAAAATCTTAAAATCAGAGAAACAAAACTTACAGAGTTACAAATTAAGAAGGACTGCTGAGGAGTTCCAGTTATGGCTCAGTGGGTTAAGATCCATACATAGCGTCCATGAGGATGCAGGTTTGATCCCTGGCCTTGATGAGTGGGTTAGGGATCCAGCATTCCCGCAAGCTGCAGCATAGGTCACAGATGCAGTTCAGAACCGGTGTTTCCATGGTTGTGGCATAGGCCTGCAGCTGCAGTTCCAATTCAACCCCTATCCTAGGAACTTCCATATGCTTCAGGTGCAGCCCCTAAGAAGCACAAAAAAAAAAAAAAAAAAAAAAGGCAAAAAAATAAAGACAAATAAAAGAAGGACTATTGACTTCTCATAAGAAAAATGCAATGTAGGAGATAATATAAAAACAACTTTCAAGTGCTGAATGATAGCCAGAAGGATA
This sequence comes from Sus scrofa, assembly GCF_054392235.1. Lineage (NCBI taxonomy): Eukaryota > Metazoa > Chordata > Mammalia > Artiodactyla > Suidae > Sus > Sus scrofa. The sequence goes on along the minus strand of NC_139396.1, from coordinate 150,351,565 downwards.
GAAATAGATGATAGATAGATAGATAGATAGACAGACAGGCAGACAGATGATAGGCTGTCAACCAAGAATATACACCCAGCAAAAATCACACTTTAAAATGGAAGACAAAATATATTTTTGTCCCCCATCCCAAAAATGAGGCTATGAAAATGTATAGACAGCAGATCTATACTACCATGAAATAGTGAAGGAATTACTTCAGGTTGAAAGAACATGATACCAGATATAAATTCAGATTTATCTCCATGAAGGAATGAAGAATGTCAGAAATGGTGAATATGTGGATAAATACAAAGTATTTTCCTCATCCTTAATTTCTTTAAAAGATGATTAACTAAAAGAAAAGAGTGACACCATGTTGTAAAGTTTATTTTATGACACATAGACACATGTACAAGTGAAATATATGATAATATAGCTCAAAAGACATATACAGTTATAAGATTCATATAGTATACCAAGTGATATAATGTTTGAAGATGAATTGTAATAAAGTTAAAGATGAATATTATAAACCCTTGAGCAATCAGTAGGAAAAGAAAAGAGAAAAAGAAATTAAAGAGATATGTCTAATAAGCCTATAGACAGCATAAAGTACTAAAATTTGCTCAAATAATCCAAGAAAAATCAGAATAAGAGGGAAAAATGCAAATGAGACAAAGAGAAAACAAGGTAAGACAGCAGACTTAATACAATCATAACATTATTACATTAAATTTAAATAGAATAATCATACCAATTAAAAGGCAGATACTGTCAAACTAAATAAATATGTCAAAATCCAACTATATGCTGTCTAAGAAACACACTTTAAATATAAAAACAAAGAAAGATTAAAAGTAAGAGGATAGAGGAGTTCCCCTTGTGGTAAAGTGGAAATGAATCCTACCACTATCCATGAGGATGCGGGTTCAATCCCTGGCCTCGATCAGTGGGTTGGGGTTGTGGCCCTGCCATGAGCTATGGTGTAGGTCACAGATGCGGTCCGATGCTGAGTTGCTGTGGCTGTGTTGTAGGCCAGCAGCTGTAGCTCAGATTTGACCTGTAGCCTGGGAACTTCCATATGCCGTGGGTGTGGCCCTTAAAAGAAAAAAAAAAAAAAAAAAGTAAGAGGATTGAGAAAACTATACTACAATCAAAGAAACTAGACTTGAGGGCAAGGAATGTTGCCACATATAAAGAGGGACATTTCATAATGATAAAGGGACCAACACATCGATAAGACATATAAATCCTAAATGCATATGCACCTATAACAGCTTCAAATTACATAATGCAAATGGTATTGGAACTGAAAAGGGAAATAGACAAACCCATAATTATAGTTGGTAAATGTAAAACTCCTCTCTCATTAATTAACAGAATACAATATCAGTAACAATATAGAATATCTGAACTTATTAGAGCTCACCAATATTTATAGAACACTCTTCATAAAACAACTGCAGAATTCACATGCCTTTCAAGTGCACATTCACTAAGATAGACCACGTGCTAGGTCATCAAACATGTCTTTAAAAAAAAAAAGATTGGAGTTCCCATCGTGGCGCAGTGGTTGACGAATCCAACTAGGAACCATGAGGTTGCGGGTTCGATCCCTGGCCTTGCTCAGTGAGTTGAGGATCTGGCGTTGTCGTGAGCTGTGGTGTAGGTCGCAGACGCAGCTCGGATCCTGCGTTGCTGTGGCTCTGGCATAGGCTGGTGGCTACAGCTCCGATTGGACCCCTAACCTGGGAACCTCCATATGCCACGGAAGCAGCCCAAGAAATGGCAAAAAGACAAAAAAAAAAAAAAGATTGAAAATTATGTAGCGTATGTTCTCTGACCATGATAGAATTAAATTATAAATCAATAGCAAAAGGATACCTGGAAAATCCTCAAGTATTTGAAATTAAACAACACATTTCTAAATAATCCATGGATTTAAAAAGATATCACAAGAAGTAAATACTCAAACTGAGTAATAATAATACATATCAAAATCAGTAGTAGGAAGCTAAAACAGTACTCAAAGGAAATTCATAAATTTGGTATCTAAATTGGAGAGGAAAAAAATGTTTCAAATAAATTACATTTCCAATTTAAAGAGGAGCTAATTAAACTCAAAACTAATAAAAGGAAGGAAAAATAAATATAGGAGCATAAATCAATGAAATGAAAAATTGTTAATTAGTGGAAAAATCAATGACATCAAAAGTTGGTTATTTGAAAAGATCAATAAAATTGAAAAACGTCTAGGTAGACTGAACAAGAAAAAAGACAGGAAAAAACTCCTAATTGCCAAGACAGATAAAAGCGGGGACATCAATTCATATCCTACAGACACTAAAAGAATGACAAGGAAATAAATAAGATAATTTTATATACATACTTATGCTGCAGGTGCAGGCATAAAATAAATAAATAAGTAAATAAATAAGCTTAAAATGGATCGTGGGCCTGGATAAAAGCTGAAATTATAAAATATCCAGAAGAAGAGAAAAACTTTTGTGATCTTGAGGTAGACTAAGACTTCTTAGATGGCACACACACAAAAAAAAACGAATCATTTTTTAAAAAAAGGATAAAGTGGATTTTATCAAAATTAAAGCATTTGCTCTTCCAAAAACATTGTTAAGAAAAAGAATAGGCAAGCAACAGATATAAGAAAAGATTCGCAGAGTTCCCCAGTGGCTCAGTGGATTAAGGATCTGGCATTTTCACTGCTGTGGCTTAAGTCACTGCTGTAGCCCAGGTTCAATCCCTAGCCTAGGAACTTCCATATGCTGTGGGCATGGCCAATAAAAAAAGGTTCTCTCTGTATACACACACACACATATATATATCACATGGTACACTTATACATATATATCAATATCTTGCAAAGAATATACATCCAGAATATATAAAGAATTTTACAACTCAATAAAAAGACAACCCAACCAAAAAAAAAAAAAAACCCAAAAAACACAGGCGGCAAAATATTTGAACGGACACCTCACAGAGGAAGATGTACAGATGGGTAATAAGCACATAAGAAGATGCTCAACATCTTAGTCACCAGGGAAATGCAAATTAAAAATATAATGAGATTCCACTACACAACCCCTGGAATTGCTACCAAAAGAAAAAGAAAAAAAAAAAAAAAAGATAAGGCAGAATAAGATTTGTTCAAAGTGTTCTGCTCACTCCAGGTTTCCACTTTGGGGACCAGAACCTCAAAGAGAACCTCAAGGAGACTGTCCGAAGGGATCTGCCCGGTGTAGATATGTGGCCAAAATAATACCTGGAGGTTCCACTAACGTGACACCTTATGTGAACAACAAAAGCATTTGCTGAGAAGAAGAATTTGCCGAACTTAAGTCCACCAATAAAAAATCTAGACCTTTTCCAGCTCAGCTCCCTTGAATACAATTGTAACCACAAACTGTGAATGATTTGCAGGGAATTCTGCTATCACCAACCCTCCCCCAACGGGGCCCAGGAATAGCAAAGCAGAGGCACATTAGGTGTAACGGTAGTTAGAAGACAAGTTCTGAGTGACACAGTCCTGTAGTGACTGAGACCTAGGGCAAGTTATCTAACGTCTGAGCCTGTTTCGTCATCCGTAAAATGGGTGTAAGACCACCCACTTCGCAGGGTTGTCATAAAATTTCCACGAAATCAAGTATCACCCGGCACATAGTGTCATCAATAAATGACTGGCGTTACCGTTGTGGTTAAACCTATCAGACGTTCACGCAGCCTTGGGACATTCCAGTCGTCTTTTAAGGTGCAGTGTCTGCTACCACTCTGTGCTAGGGTGCCAGCCCTGGGCCAGTTTGCTCTCAGACTTAATCTACACCCTTTCCCTGCTCTGTATTACAGCAGGACGACCCAATAGGCGGCATTTCCCAGGCTCCTGTGTCAGCCAATGGGAGGCGCAAGCGAGGGACGGGAGGGTGGGGCAAAGGAGGAAGCCTTAGTGTTTCTCCTCCTACTTCTCTGCCTGGGGTGTCTTCGCAGCTTCAGCTTTCTCTGAACAGGCTGCCGGATTCCAGATCAGACCCGGCTCCCGTAGCACCATCTCCGCCCTTTGTTTTGGATGGGCGTGGCTTCCTGCCCAGACCACTCTCCCCGTGCTTCACCGAATCCTGTTTGCAACCTAGGCTCCTCTATATCACCTGCAGAACAAATTCCCTGGGCTCCATTCCCTCTGTTATAAATACCTGACGTGATTTCTGTTTTCCTGGTCAGCCCCTGACCATACAGATGGTTGGTCATCTGGTACCTTGGGCCCTTGGGATTTGCAGAACATGAATTCTCATTGTTTATTGTGCTTGTTCAGAGTCCACTGGAAGTACCAGTTCTCTATCAATCGCTTTGCCAGGGAAGCTTTGCATCCCTCCAATCCTTTTAGTAAAATACCTGCTGCTAATTACTTATTACCCAAGGGGATGTTTCTCTCTGTTTTCAAGGTTTTATGGCCAGATGCCTGGTTCTGTGTATTTGTTTCTGGGGTTTGTCTCTGGTGGAAGAATGGGAGGAATATTTTATCTCTTTTCTTTAGTTAAGAAGAGTACCTTCCTGACAGATCTCAGTTTTTGTTTGTTTTTCTTTTTTTTTTTAAGTTTTATTGAAATGTAGATAATTTACAATGCTGTGATAACTTCTGCTGTGCAACAGAGTGATTCAGTTATACGTGTACACATATCCATTCTCTTTCAGATTCTTTCCCTACATAGATTTTCACAGAATATTGGGTAGAGCTCAGTTTATATTGGATTTTTTTCTTGCATTTGGTGGAAGCCTGGAAACCAGGTCCCTTCCTACATAAGGCATAGAGGAGTCACCGAGCCCATGCCACCCTGACCCTGACCAGGCCTGTTGCTGTTTAATAATGTCATGCTTAGCAGGGTTTGGGCTGAATTTGCCTGGTTCTGGGCCCTGTGGAGGACCCAGGAGGTTGTCGGACAAAGGTGCCCCCCTCCAGAATCGGCTACATAATTTGCAGGGCCCAGTAGAAAATGAAATCACCCCTTATTCAGAGAATGTCAAGACAACTACAGCAGAGTATAAAATGCCAGTGTAGCAGCTCCCCCTCCACCTCCCCCAGCGCAGCCCTATGGGGCCACAGCCTGCTTCAGGGAGATCAGATTTAGGTACCCAAAATGGTGCCCAATGAGATGGGATGAACGACCATGTGTGGGCTGTGCAAGGTCCCAGAAGTTCCAGAAATAAAGGGCTTCTCTTGACCACATGGACAGCATGCAGAGAGGACCAGAGGATGGAAGGAGGGAGACAAGCTTACACTGAAATTCCACTGGTACAAGCAGATCTATCTGACCACATACTCAAGCTGTGAGTTGGGTCTTTATGCCATACCCACCTCACCCCCCCAACCCCCGCACTATTTTGGTCCCCCAGGCTTCCACAGCCCTGTTGCCTTCTTCATGTGCCTTAGACATGTGACTTTGTGTTGTTCAGAAGCCACCCAAGACCTGGTCAAACCAAGAGGGAAAAGGAGTCTATTAGCCTGCGCCAATAGCATGTCAAATATTCACAACCTATCTATGCATAGAGAGAGCACTCAGAATAGAGACACAGGAACTGCCCAATCGACAGGCCACATAAGGTTTTGGAAAAGACCTGGACCCTGAGGACAAACCCAGCTCAGGCACATAGTAGGGGAGACAAAGATACAGTGTGGAGAAGGGAGGGGACCTGGGCTTCAATTACAGCTCTGCCACCTGCTATGTAATCTTAGGATAAAAGATCCCATGCCTTTGATCCTCAGTTTTATCATCTGTAAGATAGGATGATATCGGAGGTCCTGTTGTGGCTCAGTGGTTAATAAATCCGACTAGGAACCATGAGGTTGCGGGTTCCATCCCTGGCCTCGCTCAGTGGGTTGAGGATCTGGCATTGCTGTGAGTTGTGGTGTAGGTCACAGACCCAGCTTGGATCCCGCATTGCTGTGGCTCTGGCGTAGGCCAGCAGCTACAGCTCTGATTAGACCCCTAGCCTGGGAATCTCCATATGCCTCAGGAGCATCCCTAGAAAAGACAAAAAGACAAAAAAAAAAAAAAAAAAAAAAGGATGGTATCTATCTCATTTGAAATTTAAAACTAATGTCCATAAGGATACCTGGTTTAGAGCATGCGCAGTAATGGATTCTCAAAAATAGTAGTTTGTATATATGGATACATGTTATATATATGCCTATATCCTGTGTCATGTATAGGCACAAATCCATGCTCTCTATGTGTACTATGTGAATGTGTTTTCATATGTCTCTGTCAATGTGGTAGTGTAGCCATTATATTGAACAATTTTCTCCAACCTCCCCGCATCAAACCCAACTGTCCCTTCAAGCCAGCTTCAAGGGATGTTTTTTCTCTGCCCTGGGATTAAATCTCAGGCAGCTCCTGTCCCTCTTCTGGTCACTCTTCAATAACAGTCTTGTGGCCACTGTGAGTCCCCAACGCAGTCTAACTTCGGTGACTAAAATGTCAAGGGCAGGGTTCCAATTACTCACCCCCACCCTCTCTTTACCAGGGAGGCTGCCGTGGTGACAGGGTGGGCTCCCCCTTCTCCTCCCTGTCCTCCAACCACAGTGAGCCCACAGGTTGGGAGGATTTCCTCTTTCCCCTGTAATCACATGCCGCTGGCTCTTGCAGTGTTCAAAGCTCCTTCTTTCTCCTGAAGGGGAGGCTTTTTTCCTGGGTTTGTCCAAGACATCCCTGCTGGGAGCTTCTCCTTCCGCTACTCAAAACATCCCCTTGGGCTTTAAAAGTTTCCCCCCAACTCACATGTTCAAAATTGGAGGTCACATTGCCCCACCAGCCACCCCAAGGTCCCCTAGCCTCATGGGAAGGCTCAGGTACCCAGGTCCCCAGTTCTAGGGACATATGTCAAACTTTCTGAGTGATTCCCTTGAGCCTGTCTCCTTTGGCTGGAAGTGAGGAGGAAATACCAGCTTCTGGGGAAGCCATGGGGGGCGGTGGGCAGGAAGAGATGAAATGGGGGGATGTACCACATTCTGAGCGCTCTGTTCAAGGAAATCCTCTGTCCTGGCCCCTTTATTTCAACCCTTTTAAGATTTCCAGTGAGTAAAATGTTAGCATTCTATCATATGTAGGTAAACACTTAGGTATAGAAACTCCATGCTGAGCCTTCATAAGGGTCACCTGTGCATTAAAATTTGAAAAACTCAAATTATGAGAAAAATAATGTGAAAATAATTTAAAAGTAAACCTGTTGTACATTATGCAGTGCCATTCATTTATTCCATAGTTTTTGGGCACGCTCTGTGCTGGGCTAGACTTTGGCCCTCGAGTCACGGAGACCTAGTCAAGGAGACCCCCCATGAACAGACAGCCCGTAGGAAGGAGCAAGAGACAAAACTCAGATAAGAAGTCAAAGGCAGAATTCTCATTGTGGACCAGGGAAAACAAACCAGACTGGTATCCATGAGGATGCCAGTTAGATCCCTGGCCCTGCTCAGTAGGTCAGGGATTCAGCATTGCAGACATGGCTTGGATCCCAAGTTACTGTGGCTGTGGTGCAGGCCAGAAGCTGTGGCTCTGATTCAACCCCTAGCCTGGGAACTTCTCTATGCTACAGGTGGGGCCCTAAAAAGAAAAAAGGAGAAAAAAGGGCCAAGTATGTGAGCCTCTATTCCAGGTTCAGAAATATGCCCTTTCCCCTGAATCACATGGTTTCCCATCAAGCATCCCTGAGCCCTGAGTCTGAGTAGCCAGTTATAAGGAAGGGGTATCCATGAGCTATTTTCAGCAATTCTAGAAGCCTAACAGGAGCCATACATTTACACATGGTAAATCTGCATTGGTCAGTAAGACAGCTTTGCTTTGAGCAGAAATTTTATTAGCACTTCTTATCAGTTCTGATTGACAGCCTTGTAACTGATTACTTGTAAGTAGAGACATGAATTAATTCATAAGTCATGAAGTTTGGACCACACATGCCCATAGAAGACATTATTGAAAGAGGGACACAGCAGGAGAGGTTTTAAGCAGGGGAGTAAGCATAGAAGGTCTGAGTTTTAGAACCCCCTCCACAGGTGCAGAGGGGGAAACAGACTGAAGGGGCCAAGAATAGAGGCAAGAAAGCCTGTCAGGAGTCTGCCATGGTCACCTGGAAGAGGCTGGTGTGCAACCCAGGCTGATCCTTGCTCACCATTCATCCGTGCCTCCATCCATCCATCCATCCATCATCCATTTATCGAACAAATTTATTGAGCAGTTACAATGTGCCAAGCTCTGCACCATGTGCTGGGGACTCAGCAGGGACAAGCCACAAAGACAGAGTCTGCCCCTACTAAGCAGACTGTCCACCAGGAAGTAGCTGCTAGACCATCACACAAATGGGTGTGGGTGTGTGGTTAAGGATCAGGATGAATGCCAAGAAGACTAAGTCCAGGATGCTGGGACCATAGGACGAGGTCCTGACATTGATCATAGAATGGTTTTCAAGACCTGCACAGATAAATGACATGCTGGAGGAATGCACAGTGTGTCACGAAGTATCACTGAGTGCATGAAAGAACGTTTACCTGTAACCTTAGCTGGCATTTTAGCTTTTTCACAAACATTTACGAAATACTAATTTCCCATGTGCCAGACACTGCTTGACAAATATTGACTCAGCTAATCCTCATAATAACCCTTTGGATGTAAATATTGCGACCAATCCCATATTACAGATGCTGAAATTGAGGCTTACACAAGTCAAGCCTGGCTCCAGCATCTGTCTACACCATTGGCTCTCAGAGTGTTAGCCCCACCCCAGTGGCACCCCCCTCACCTGGGTGTGTGTTGGAAATGAAAATTCTCAGGCTCACAAAAGGAGGTCAGCACTGTTTTTAACAGAGCCTTCCCACTGATTCAGACACCTGCTGTATTTTGAGAAGCACTGGCCACATCTGCCAAATTTATTCCATCCCACTTATCTAATTATAAGAATTATGAGTGATCTTGTTAACATTAGAGTTTCTTCACTCCATCCACCTACTAAGTTAGGGGAGAGGACCTGGGAACCCGGTTTGTTTTTTTGTTTTGTTTTGTTTTGCTTTGTTTTGTTTTGCTTTTTTAGGGCCGCACATGGAAGTTCCCAGACTAGGGGTCAAATTGGAGCTAGAGCTGCCAGCCTATGCCACAGCCACAACAATGCCAGATCCAAGCCACGTCTGTGACCTACACCACAGTTCATGGCAACACTGGATCCTTAACCCATTGAGCGAGGCTGGGAATGGAACCCGCATCCTCATGAATACTAGTCAGGTTCATAACCCACTGAGCCACAACGGGAACTCCGGAGTCTGCATTTTTAACAAATCTCTTCCCCCCACCCCTAAGCAAGTTTTAGAAACATTCATCCAGGCTTTAACACTGCACTGGAGAGTTCCCTTCATGGCTCAGCAGAAACGAATCTGACTAGTATCCTTGAGGACACAGGTTTGATTCCTGGCCTTGCTCAGTGGGTTAAGGATCCAGCGTTGCCAAGAGCTGTGGGGTAGGTGCAGACACAGCTCAGATCTGACTTTGCTGTGGCTGTGGCATAGGCTGGCAGCTACAGCTCTGATTGGACCCCTAGCCTGGGAACTTCCATATGCCACGGGTATGGCCCTAAAATACAAAAGAAAAAAGAAAAAAAAAACTGCACTGGAAGAAAACAAAGATGAGACTTCACAGAGAGTGGGTGGGTGTGTCAAGTGGGTGGCAGGTTTATCTCCCCTGGGAGTCCAGTCAAACACTGCACCTGTTCCATCCTGGAGCCGAGAGGACAGCGGATCACAGGTCACAGGTATAAATCTCCCTGGCCCGACCCCGGAGGTGCTGTTCACCACTTCCTCATCAGAACAGATTCCACCTTCTGCAGGAATGTTCATGCAGCCTCCAACAGATCAGCCTCAGAAAGCCCATGCTCCAGGCAAAATGCCTTTATTGCTGTCTCTTTGAGAAGCATAGATGGTCCCTGCCAGGGATTTCCTGTAGTAAATACCTGTGTCATCCTGACTGCAGAAGCTGTTGACCTGAAACACCTTGGGCTGAAATATTACCTCTGCCTGCTTCTCTGCAGTCACCTGGGTTTTGCAGTGTCTGGGTTTGGGGAAAAGGCTGGGGAGAGAATAGACTGGCTGGGGAGGGACTGAATCGCCTAAGAAGGGTGGCAAAGGTCCCCTCTTCCTCCCAAATCTCCCTGTTTTCATCCAATGGGGACTGATGAAGAATTGGGTAGATAACCCAATACTAATGTTTCTAAATTAAAAGGATAAATCCAGGCATGTGGGTTTTAACTCAGCTTTCAATTTAGGGTGTGCTCTGGAATATTTGTGAGATTCAATCTGCCCAAAACAGAAGAAAATGGGCGATGGGGATCAGGGGGTTTAGGCCCTGCTCTGCCACCAGGTGCTTGTTGGTGTGGCCTTGAGCGAGTCTGTAAACATCTCCAAGCCTTAGATGACTTATCTGTAAATTGATGGTACTCACACCCACACACCCAACCTCACGGGATGGTTGGGCAGGATGCATGAGCAGATGGCTGTGGATAAGTTCTTTGCAAACTGTAAAGCGCTCTCTAAGTGTGAGAGGTTATCATGGCTTCAGAGCAGGGGTGGGCCAGCATAGGTCCAGACCTGGAACTATCAGACCCAGGGGAGGGTGGTAGCCAGTGTGATGTCCCAGGCCAGGGGTGGGAGGTGTCCCCTCCGTGGGAACAGCCGACTTGCACAAGGAACCCATGTCCTCAGCTTGTCAGTATGACACCCACTGGGACCCCGACAAATGGATCCAAGGAATCATTTCTCTCCCTGGATGGACACAGTACGAGTTGGACCCTTAGGATCCAGCTCTGGCCACAGAGATGTTAGAGGCCTGAAAGTGACTGGCAGGGGACCGCTGGCACCAGATCACACTGGCTTATGAGAACCTCTTGTGCCTCACTCCCCATCTCTGCCTTCAGTGGCATCACCTTAGTAACACCAATTGACCCGGGTGGAAGCATTTGCAATTAGCAAACACCCCAATTCAGAGAGTTTTTTCTTGTTTTTGTTTGTTTATTTGTTTCCTAGAGAGCAGTTGCTATACCCTTAGCAGTACCTCGCCAGGTAACAAAGCGACAGGATCTAGAGGCCACTGCAGGAGTTCCCGCTGTGGCTCAGTGGTAAGGAACCCAACTAGTATCCATGAGGATGCAGGTTCCATCCCTGACCTAGCTCAGTGGGTTAAGGATCTGGCGTTGCCATGAGTTCTGGTGTAGGTCACAGATTTGGCTTGGATATGGAGTTGCTGTGGCTGTGGTGTAGGCCAGCAGCTGCTGCTCCAATTCAACCCCTAGCCTGGGAACTTCAATATGCTGCATGTGTGGGCCTAAAAAGACCAAAATAAAATAAATAAAATCTCAGTTTGGGAGTTCCCACTGTGGCACAACAGGATCGGCGGCATCTCTGGAGCATCAGGATGCAGATTCAATCCCGGCCCGGCCCAGTGGGAAAGGATCCAGCATTGTGGCTCAGATCCGATCCCTGGTCTGGGAACTCCATATGCCATGGGGTGGACCAAAAAGAAGAAAGGAAAAAAAAGATGCATATGAAAATATTTTTTAAAATAAAATAAAATCCCAGTTTGACCACTTGCCAGCTATTTATGGGGAAAACCTTGAACGCATCTAGGAAAAGAGGTGACAAGACTCTAGCCATCCAGAATTGTTGAGAAGATGCCTGAGCTAATGCTTGCGAAGTACTTGACCTGGTGCCTGGCACATAGTACTTAATAAACACCACCCACCAAAATATCAGTTCTTCTGTCATCCCAGTTTTCACAGAAAAAGGCTACGTCTTGCAAATGGGATAAAAGTTTTGCAAGGACCCCATCTTATTTATCTCTCGTTCTCCTCAAGGCTTCTAAAAGCCCAACCCATCTGAAGCCCTCAGGAAATCCACGTGGACTTAAACAGAATTGAAAGCAGGTTTCCCTTCTGCAACGTCTCCACTCAAAGATTGGATGAACCAGGGACAAGAAAATGCCAGGTGAGAAGAGATCAATCGCACAGACCTGTGCCTGTGACATTGCACAGCCCGGACCCCTCACAGCTGAGTCCTTCTCCAGACCTTGCCCTCCTCTGGAGGAAGCCGCCTATTCCAAGGTTACACCCTTCCTGGGGCGGCCAGTGTCCAGTGACTGGGCCGTGGGACAGGACCATGAGCCTCCCCTGGCCTTGATTCACAGCATCCCTGAAGGACCAGCCCTCTCCAGAGGTCCCCATGGTTCAGCTGGAGGTTCTGTTACAATTGCCTCAAAGCCCAATCTCCCGCCACCCAGTCCTGCCTCCCTGACCCCTTCGTAGGTTTTGTTCCTGAAAGCACTCCCTCGTGGCATCCTATAGGCTGATCTCTGCCTCCAACCCAAGGCGGTACCAAGCGCGTTTGTGCCCCGCTCCATAGCCAGGGTCCACTCCCAACCTCCCACCTCTGTCATTCAGAAGAGCAGGTGAGAGCTCAGTCCTCTAAGATCATGGTTCAGTGTCAAATAGATTCTAGCACATTCTCAGGTGACCTCTTCCCCACCTCTGTGCCGGCCCCAGGCCTCACTAAGAGCCAAGGCCACATTTTTTTTTTTTTTTAGGACGGTACCTGCGGCTTATGGAAGTTCCCATGCTAGTTCTGATAGCTAGTTCTCCAGGCTATGGGCGCTGTAGCTGCTGGCCTACACCACAGCCATAGTAACTCAAGATGCAAGGTGTTTCTGAGACCTACACCACAGCTCACAGCAACGCCGGATCCTTAACCCACCGAGCAAGGGCAGGGATCGAACCTGTATGGGTTCTTAACCCACTGAGCCACACCGGGAACTCCCCCACCACTAGCATTTAACTGGAAGATGGAAAAACCCTTTGGAGGGGAACACTGTGGTGTCAGGAAGAAACACCAGGCTTGGGCCAGGATCCCAGCACTGCCTGCTCTTTGCTGTGTGATCTTGAACAAGCCTCAGAGTCTCTCTGAGCTTCAGTTTTATCCTTTGTAAAATCAACGTAATCAGGAAAACCAACAATCACTACCTCTCAGGGCGGCTGTGTGGTTTAAATAGAATTACAGAAGAGTGTTTTGTAAGCCATGGGGGGATTCCTGTCTTGGAAGATCCAGCCTCCTGTCACGGACATAACCAAGCCCCGCGTCACAGCACAGCTGGGATTTCCTCCCTTCTCCCCCTTGCCGACCTCGTTTGCTCTCTCTCCTTAAAGGCTTCTAGGTTTGCATTGCAGGCTGTTAAAACTCTTAATTCAAAATAACCCCATAAAATGCTCTAGGGGGCTTGCTGGTTCCAAATAGATATACGAGGAGCAGGTTGGCTCGAAACACAAAACCCAGAGCCTCAACCAGGGCAGAGGTGCATACTGCAGGCCTGGGAGAATGGCCCCAGGCCACTGAGCTCTCTGCAGCCAACTCATTAAAGCCTAATCACCAGGACGCCGAGCCAGGTGGTGAGCGCTGTCTGTCCGGCTGGGCTGAGTGAGAGCCCCAAAAGGAAGCTACGAACATCTCCCCCGGAAGCCAGCCCGAACAGGATCCCCAGCCTGGGGTCGCAGGCCCTTTGCCCACAGAGCCCGTCCTGTGATTGGGGACCTCTTCCCCCTTCTCTCGGAGCCCTGCTTAAAGCTGGACCCAGATCCCTGGGTTGGAAACCCAATGCACTCTCAACTCAAAGGGCTGCTTACTCCTTGGAGGAGGAAGACGCACCCGATCCCCTGGCCTGGTGAAGAGAAGGGCTGAGAAACTGCTGGCTGGTTTAATGTCATCCAGAAGCATCATAGCAACATGAGGACTGGCCTAGGAGTCCAGAGGTGTGGCCCGGGGCCCTGGCTTTGCTGCTGATACTTTGAGCAAGTCACTTGCCCTCTCAGGGCCTCAGTTTCCTCACCTGCACACCCAGTGGGAGGGGAAACGCCTCTCCTGCCTGTCCAAGGGGCCGTGAGGGGCATCGTGGGAGGGGCTGGATGTCTGTGCAGGTGCAGGCGAGGTGAGGCACAATCCAGTTCCCATTTTGGAATTGCCAGCCATGCGCCACAGGCACTGCACGCATCCTCCCATCCAGCCGGCAGGATAAACAGCACCCCTTTTGCAGACAGAGAAGGAGGCCAACTGGCTGCAAAACTCATGCTCCTTCTGCTTCAGATGCGAGCTCCGGGGGGCGGGGGCCCAGTTCTGGAGGAACCGACAGGCAGATCTTCCATCCTCCATTCATTCAGTTGGCGCTTTCTGGAGCCCAGCCAAGGTAGGTGGTGACAGCAATGACAGTGCTGCTGCTGCCCACAGGGAGCATTCCCCCTCCTGCCGGAGCTCTGCCTCCCAGTGGCCTGGCCTCCAGAAGCCTCCACCATTTAGCTCCAGGCCACAGGACAAAGCCGGAGTAGAGTCACAGCATGACGCTTGCTGGGCAGCTCGCCCAGACAGACAGAAGACCCCGCTGCGAACTGATGGGTCCCACAGGCGGTATGGGCTTAATGACGGTCCAAACAAAAAGAGCAATGACCAGTGAGAGTGGGACCCTCTGTCTGCACCAGGCTTGGCACGAGTCACTGACATGTATTCCCTCAATTCCCTCCGCTGTCCTGTGGGCTGAGGCCATGTGCCATCCAAAGTCACACAGCCATCGCGAGGCTCAGGCCTCGTCTTTCCACCTCCTGCACCCACACGCTTATGGCAGCCACTCTTTTCCTGACATGCTCCATGACTTTGAGCAATTCCCTCTGCTCCCCAGGCCTCAGTTTCCTATCAGGCAAATGGTCAGGGTAGGCCTCGCTGAGATCTCTTCCCCCCACAACCATCAAGGGCCTTGACCTGGTCCATGATGTGGGAGATGGTCCGTGGCTGGCCTCCAGGACCCACAAAGGGCCTCCTCCCTGGGGAAGGGGACCCTAGGCACTGGCTGAGCAGAAGGGGATGCCTTGCGACAAGGCTCAGCCCTCTCAGATGGTTTCTCCCTGGAAGCCAAATTTCCCACCACTGTCAAAGCTAAAGGCCCTTCGTGACGTCCCCAGGTGAGCTGCTGGCTGGAAGGGATGCCTGCACTAATAAGCTTGGACTGTCAGATCCCATCAGTCAGGTGGCAGGGACATGATGAAACAGGAAGTGTCCCACTCTGGGAGGAGATAGAGTTCTCTTGCCTTTTTCTGTTTTTGTAGTAGCCTTGGTCACTGTGATACATGGTCAACCAGAGAGAAGCCCCAAGATGAGAAGAAGGTCTTACCCATGTGGAGAAGGACAAAGCCTGCAGTGAGCAATGAGTGTCACTGGCTATCAGTGTGTCTGCAGAGGACCACACAGTGGGAGATACCTGGGTCTTGCCTGTCTCTTCTCCTCTGGGCTTGAGGTCATAGAACAGGTCATGGAACAAGGGAAGAGGTTTCCCAGCTCTTCCAAACTCCAGTCCAGCCATGGCCACTTATTTCCCTTTCCTTCCTCCTGGTGCCTCTGCCCAGCCCCTGGGCACACAGGCAGGGCCACTCATCAAGAGCACATTCCTATGAGGCCTGCCAGTGAGCATAGGATTCTTAACCAGAGCCTAAACCTCACCTCCTCCAGGAAGCCCTCCCTGACTTCCACAGGCTTCTCCATCAAAATCATCCTACACTTTAAGATCAAGTCATGTGAGTCCCCTGATGGTCTAGTGGTTAGGATTTAATGCTTTCACCTCTGCGGGCCCAGGTTCAATCCCTGGTCTGGAAACTGTGATCCCACATCAAGCCACTGCATGAAAAAAAAAAAAAAAAGTAGAGCAAAGTTAGAAAAAAAAAAATCAAGTCACAGGACTTCTGGTTACCACCAACTTGCCTTGCTCACTAAACGCATTGTATGTGTCTTACTTTGATGCTCCTCCAGACTGTCAGCAGCTCCTAGAGGACAAGAAGCCCTCGAGACCTGCCCTGAGGACCTCCTTGGTCCCTAGCACAGGACCTGGTTCACTGAAGCTGCTCTGTAAATGTTCGTGGAAAGAATGTAGTTACAGCATCACTCTGATAAGTATTAATCAACAACAGCAATCAGCTCCCACGCCTCTGTGTGTGCTGTGCACCGGGTGAAGTATTTTGCCTGCATTAACTCAACCCCACAACAACCCTATCAGGTGCTAATGTTCTCACTTCACAGGAGAGGAAGGGAGAGCAATGACTTGCCCAAGCAAAGGGACAAAGCAGGAATTTGCACGAGAAGTCCATGTCTTTCACCACTTCCTGTGTTGAGACTGGAGGCAGGTTGTCTCCTGAGGGGACTGCCCCGCTCTGTTCTGATCCGCGCAGGTGAAAGGGAGGGTAGAGAGGTAGGTTGACCAACACTCCCTCCCCAAACCTCAGCTTTGCCACACAGATTGATGGGTCCCCCACGCACAGTGGTGCCCACTAAATGCAGCCCCTACCCATCCTGGGTAGGCTGAAGCCCCACAAGCCAGCTCAGGCTCAGTTGGAGGCTAGTGGCTTCTTACCAGTTGCACAGCAAACAGCCTAGAGGCCTAGACAGAATCTTCCTGGGCCTCGGTTGGCTCATCTGCAAAGTGGGGAGGGTTCCCATCCACTCTGAAAGCTGATGAACAAAGAATTAGAAAGGAGGCCATAGAGTTCCCATTGAAGCTCAGGGTTAAGAACCCAACATAGTGTCCATGAGGATGGGAGTTCAATCCCTGACCTCACTCAGTGGGTCAAGGATCTGGCATTGCTGTAACCTGCAGGGTAGGTTGCAGATGTGGCTCGGAGCCTGCATTGCCATGACTGTGGTGTAGGCTAACACCTGTAGCTCCGATTCAACCTCTAGCCTGGGAACTTCCATATGCTGAGGGTAAAGCCAGCAAAAGAAAAAGAAAAGAAAAGAAAAGGAAAAGAAAAAAGAAAAGAAAAGGAAAGGAAAAGAAAAAAGAAAAGAAAAGAAAACGAAGGGGGCTATTCCTAGCTTAGGCACCTGAAGGGGTTGGTATGAAGTCTGAGCTGGGTCCTTCTGACTCTCCCTTCTTCCCGACAAGGTAATGCGTCCCTAAGTCAGGCCCACCCTGGAACAGCAGCATCCTGGCACTCACCCCCCAGGCAACAGGCCAATGGAAAAGTGGGCAAAGCACTGGGCATTGCTTGGTGAGGGAAGGGGATCAGCTCTCAGAAGACAGCGCAGCCAGGCCCCCTCACCCAGCAAAGCCCCAAGCCCTGCTCCGGACCTTTTCCAATGAACTGCTCCTCCCACGCCAGGAAGCCTTCTGGAGTCACCCCTCCAACTCCTCTCAGACCTGGGGGCCTCCAGGACAGGTTGCCAGGTATTTTGCACACACAGATCACATCTTACATTTGCTGAAAGCATCCTGCATCCTGTCAGGGTGGGCAGAACCTTCTAAAGGTCTAGGATTCAGCTTTTGTCAATCAATTACAAAATATCAGCCTGGAGTTCCCGTCGTGGCACAGTGGTTAATGAATCCAACTAGTAACCATGAGGTTGCCGGTTCAGACCCTTGGCCTTGTTCAGTGGGTTAAGGATCCAGCGTTGTCATGAGCTGTGATGCAGGTCGCAGACGTGGCTCGGATCCTGCGTTGCTGTGGCTGTGGCATAGGCCAGCAGCAACAGCTCAGATTCGACCCCTAGCCTGGGAACCCTCATAGGCTGTGGGACGCGGCCCTCGAAAAGGCAAAAAGACTAAAATAAAAATACAAAATATCAGCCCTGTTAGAGCTCTGTGTTCTCTTTTCCCTGAGCATCCTGTATTTTTATTTGCTAAATCTGGTAACATTCCTCCCAGAATCCAGGCATTCTGAGACCACCAGCCATACCACACCATATGGTGCAGTTTCTACATGGGCCATGTAAGCAGCTCTGCATGTGTGTTATGTGTGGCCCTGCACGTGCCCCCATGCCCCCTGGAAGGGTACCCTGTGTGTGCTGGTGTAAGCCTGTGCAGGGCAGGGAAATGAGTCCTCTCCACCCAACTCAGAACAAAACAGAGTGGCCAGGAGAAGACCCACGAGGGCTCTGAGTGAGGTGTGCTAAGAGGGAAGACTTTCCAGCTGCCTTTGCCATCAGAATGGTTCTTTATCATTTAAGATCCCTCGGGCCGAGCCTCCCTGAGGCCAGTCAGAGGCTCCTCCACTCTACATGTGATGTTCAAGGTATCTCACAGACAGACCTACCAGGCTGAGAAGTCCTTTGGTCCAACTCCTTCCCTGCCCAGGTGAGAAAATTGAAGCCCAGAGAGGGAAAGAGACTTGCCCACAGTCACACAGCCATCAGTGAAAGAACTGGAACTGGAATCAGTGTCTCCTGGCCCCAGCCCAGGGCTCATCCTGCCACACATTGACTCTTTGTGATAGCAGGGCACAGTCCAGAGAAAGATGAACTCTTGCAAATTCCATGCCAGCCATTTGCTCCCCAACTGCAGAAGTAACTATAATAGCGGCTGGCTTTTATTGAGTTCCCACTGCATGCTAGGCTCATTTAATTGGCATGGCACCCCCATGTTGCAAGTTTTATTATTGCCCTCATTTATAGATGAAGAAATTGAGGCCAACGAGCTTGCCCCAGGTCACACACCTGCTAAATGGGTGACCACTTTAACCAGACATGCACTTTGAACCATGATAGGAAACTGGCTTCCTCAGGCTAAATAAACCAGGTTCCATAGCCAGTTTTTCAGAAGTCTGAATGGCTGGCATGAGGGTCCATTAAGATGGGCCATAATTTGATCACCAGAGTCTGAACCCTTCCTGTCCAAGCCAAGAGCAACTGTATCTCCTAGCCACTCCTCCTCTTGCCCAAGTCATTAATTTCAGCTAAGTTTTGTTTTGTTTTGTTTTGTTTTGTTGGCTGCACCCTTGGCATGCAGAAGTTCCGGGGCCAGGGATCGAACCTGCACCGCAGCAGCGACCTGAGTCACAGCAACAGACAATGCTGGATCCTTAACCCCCTGCGCCACTAGGGAATTTCTCAGCTAAGATTTTTAAACCTGCACGCTAAGAGAGTTTCTAAGACTGATGGAAGTGGTCCTGTTTCTACCTTGTCAACCTTGCGTTTCTACCTGCCCCTTGAGACAAGACACTTTCCCTCTTGCCTCCTGAATGGCTCTTCCCTACGCAGCCCCCGCGCCCCCCACCCCTGTTTGCCCTCCCTCTTCAGCTCAGAGCAGCCACTTAATTCAGCAGCCTGTTTGTCCCAGCGCCCCCGACACCACACAGGTGTACTGTGTACTCGCTGGCTTTCAGGAAAGTAAGTAGCTTTTTGGTGAGCAGCCAGTAAAAGGGACTGGATACGGGCAGAGAGGGGTACACAGCCCCCTCCCCAGGGGACTGCCCCAGGCATGTTATCGAATGTTCCTGAAACCCAATGCCCGGCCCCGGTGGGGCAGCCAGGTGTGCCCCAAGACAAGGCTGTTTTTCCTTTTCTGGAAGAGGCCTCCCTGTGCGGGGGAGGGAGGGCGGTGGGTCTAAGGTCCCCTGCCTCCTGCAGGGAGGGCTACCTGGGCTGCCCAGCCAGGTGGAGGTCTCACTTCTCAGGACCCTCTGGCTGGGTCTGCGGGTGCCACCCCCTCCCCCACTCCTTCCAAAAACACGATCAGCCTGCTCGGCCCTCCCCTCCATTACAGGCCCCGTCGCCCCTCATCTCCCACCTGACACTCCTGGGTGGGACTCTTCCTTAAGCCTCCTTTCTGCCCTTCCTGGCACCCTGTTCCCTAAGGGCGCTTCGTCCTCCTGGGGCTGGACATGGCGGTCTTTGGTTTAGGCTGCAGTTAGTTTGTTGGAGGCCAAACAGCCCCTCAGCTCAAACCCCTGCTCTGGCGTGTCCTGGCCACGTGACCTCAGGCGAGACTCTCAACTCCTCGGCACCCTGTGTCCTCATCTATAAAATGGGGTGGGAAAGCCCCCACCCCCGGGGGGTTACCATGGAGAAGATTAAAGGACATAAGGCGTATAAACTTCAGAGCCCAGCACAAAGCACATTCAGTCACCATCCCTGCTGACAGTAACCATGATAGGATCTTGTAACCTATCCCAACTCTAAATCCCTCCCCCGTCACCACCATCTTTCTCAACTGCTTTTCTTTTTTAGGGCCACAGGTGCAGCACATGGAACCCCCTGAGCTAGGGGTCAACCTGGAGCTGCAGCTGCTGGCCTACCCCACAGCCCCAGCAACACCAGATCTGAGCCACGTCTGTGACCTACACCTCAACGCTGGATCCTTAACCCACTGAGCGAGGCCAGGGATCAAACCCGCTTCCTCATGGATACTAGTCAGGTGTTTAACCCTCCGAGCCACAACAGGAACTCCCCACACACACCATCTTGAATTTTTTCATTAATGGTTGCCCCCCTATTAATTTCTTCCTGTTCTATTTTTACATTGTAATTTGTTTACTTTTCACATGCATCATAATTAAGTTTATTACATTCCCTGTGGGCCACCTCAAGTATTTTTTTTGTTCTGAGACAGAAAAGGTAGACACACGGAGACAGACAGAAGTGACAAAGAAAGAGAAACCAAAATACGGGGGCCAAGAGAGGGAACAGGGAGGAGAAGCAGCAAGAGGACCAGAGGAGGAAGGCCGTGCAGCTCAGGCCTGAGCTGGGCACCCAGGAGCCACCAAGAAGGATGAGGACCAGCCCTGCTCCCACGTGTGTTCTTAGTGCCCACTGGAGAGGCTGGTTCTACCTGCTGAGAGAGGCAACTATTGAGGGCAGCAGGATGAGGAAATGATAGCAGACTCTGGATGGGGACAGGCCCCAGAGGGCCGGCTGGGAAATCCAGGCAGATTTCCTGGGGGTGGAAGGCCTGGCAGCTGCCCTAAAAGGGCAAGCAAGGTGTGATGGGACAGGAAGAGGGGACAGAGGGAGGCACCTTAGACCCTTGTGAGCAAAGATTGAGACTAGGAACTTAAAAGAAAATCGCAGTGGGAAATCTCCCCACCCTTTCTCCATTCCCCCAATGCACTTACACAGCTACACACACTCATACACCCATGCACACCCATATACATACATGCACACACCCATATACATATCCACATCTGCACAGCCATACACCTGTCTACTTCCACATACACACACCTATACACCCCATACACATACATGCACACTCCCATACACACCAATATACATGCATACACACACCCAAACACATGCTCATACACACACCATACATGCCAATATACATGCATACACACACCCAAACACATGCTCATACACACACCATACATGCCAATATACATGCACATACACACCCATACACGTACTCATACACACGCCCATACACACCAATATACATGCACACACACCCAAACACATGCTCATACACACCAATATACATGCATACGCACACCCATATATGTACTCACACACCTGCATACCTCCATGCACACATATACCCATATACACATGCATGTGCACACACCCATATACATACCCATAGACCCCCCCATACACACACACCTATATACACATCCACATACATATCCGCACACCCATATACATACCATAAACCTGTCTACCTCCTTGCACATACATACCCCTATATATCCACATCCACCCTCCCATCCACACACATTCAGACATACACCATATACACATGCACATCCATATATGCTCATAACACACCCACGTATACATCCATACAAATATACACACCCTTATACACACCTGTTATACACATAAACACATCCATGCATACTCATACACACACACACACACACACACACACACACACACACAGCTCTCTGGGGGCCTCTCCCTTCCCCTCGGCCCCCACAGTGTTATCCACACACCCCTGACTAAGCTTCAGGGCCCTTTCTCTGGCTGCAGACCCGTGGACCCTCTCAGCCCGGACTTGAACCCCCTGCTGCCTGACCTTAGAGGGCTTCTCAGATGCTGCTGGGAGGGCCCAAAACCCTGGAGGGTGGAAGAACGTGAGAGATGGTCGGTGGGTTGTGGCCATGGGGAGAGACCGGGCAGCACAGGGACGTCCTGACTGGAGGGGCCAGTGACTCCAGACACACACCACAACTGCTCCCTGCTGGCCTCTGCGTCCCTCCCGCACTGGGCCACCTTCTGGGGCTGTAGATCCATCTCTGATGCCCCCCCCACCCCCGCCGCCCTCCTCGCCCCAAGGCCTCCAAGGCCCCCAAAGCCCACGGGCCAACCTGGCCCCACCACAGCCCCAGGGTATCCATTTCTCCCTCACCTCTTGAGCGCAGGTAACAACAAGGCTCCAGAGGAAACTCGAGAGGTTGGCTCCCTTGAAACAGAGAAGGAGGTCAAGAGACACGTTTCCCAACTTTCAATAGGCACTGTTTGGGATAATTAATGTACACATCACCAACACCCAGGGATCGTTTTAAATCAGAAGACGTGTCATTAAGGAAACAATAGCAGGTTCATTGTATATTTTGTCCCTAAAGAATGCTAATTACTTTCAGCACCCTGACGCCTCCAATATTTAGAAATCCAACAGAGGTTGGCTGAGAGGTATCTCTTTGCCTAGACTCAGAACAGGGAGGGTGATGGAACAAAACAGCCCTCTGGCCGGTCTCAGAATCAGCTTTGGGGCCTGGGACTGCTGCCCTAGAGAGGAAAGCCCTTGCAGTTGCTAAACTGCACTCCCCACCACTTAATGACACCTTTGGATCAGCACCTAATTTGCTTAGGGTGCAAGTGAGCTGGGGTGGGTGTAATTACTTGCCAGGGACACTACTTAACAATGCAGCCAAGGCCGGGGGAGGGGGGTGGAATGGGGAGCCACGCTCAGCTCCGCTCCAAGAGGCCGTGGCCCCGTGGCTGTGGTTTCCAGAGCCACGGACCCTAGCAGAGGCCAGAATGGAGAAAGGCAGCCCTGGCCCAGCTGTTCCCCAGAAGCTATGTGGGTGCCAGGAAGCTCAGAAAGGTCCAGAGAGCAGCTAGGAGGACCCTCCCAAGCTACCCGTCCTGGTGGGTCCCTCCCCAGCTGAGAGGTAACTCTAGAGAATGACAGTAGCTCTGCCAGGCTGTGTCCCATGGGCACTCCACAAGAGGACACAGTAGGGGAAGTAGCACAGGCACCTAAGCCCCAGGGCAGGGAGCGAAGCCCCCTCTCCTGGGACCCCTCGAGTCCTGCCAAGATCTGCAGAATAGTCAGATGGTCAACATCAAGAGCCACAGTACCCATAGAGGAATGGGGAGACATCTAGATTGCTCCCCAAAACAGACTTTCTTGGAAGGGAACTCCTCCAAGTGGGAGGAGGGCACCAGCATTTACAGATGCACCTGCCCTCTATCCCAGATAGGCTGTTTGACACTTGTACCCACGGGGAGTTCACACCCCGGGGCTGGGGTAACACAAATGGGTCCATCACCTCACAGAGGGGAGAATGATCAAGAAATCACGGTAGTGTGATTCAGCTTCTAAAGGAATTCTGTTTGAGATGCCTCCTAAAATTGTGAAAGACATGATGTCCAGAATTTTGCTTCAACATAGTGATGGGATGGGGAGTGCCTGAGAAAGACAGATGGAACAAGAGTGACCTCGAGTCTATCATGTGTCTTAGTTCGCAAGGGCTGCTGAAGCAACTATCACACTCAGAATGGTTTCAACGGAACTTTATTTTCTCACAGTTCTGGAGGTGAGAAGTCCAAAATCAAGGTGGCAACGAGGGTGGCTCCTTCCAGACCTCTTTCCTTGGCTTGTAGATGCTGCCTCATCTCTGTCTCTTCCACCTGGGCATCAGGGTCCAAATGTCCGCTTTGTATAAGAACTCCCCTCATGAATGGATTAGGGCCCCTGCTAACCACCTCATGTTAATTGCTACTCTAGGGACCCTATCTCCAAACAAAGTCACATTCTGAGATACTAAGAGGTCCTGAGGCTTAGGATTTCAATGCATGAATCTGAATACATGAGCGTAACTGTTGTTGAAAATGGGAAATGTGTCCATTACACTGTCCACTCTCCTAGAGTTATAAGTGTGTGCTTTTTCATAATAATTGGAGGGAAGAAGGCATGCAGGAGGCAATGTTTCAAATGACTGTCATGTCACCAGGTCAACTCCAAGGAGATGAGATGTTCCTCAGAGCTCAAGGAAAACCCCAAAACTCAGAGCTGTTTCTGAAGAGACAAGGCAACTTTGGGAAGTGGTGAGCTTCCAAGCCCTGGAAACATCCAAGCCCAGACTGGGTGACACCAGTGAGGCCCTCCGTAGAATTCCTTCTCAGAGGGGAAGCTGGCCTGGCCAACCTCTGTGACTTTGCCCGACTCTTGGTTTCCCAAAACACCAATGCTTTCTTGCATTAAAGTCCAGCGGGAGTTCCCGTCGTGGCGCAGTGGTTAACGAATCCGACTAGGAACCATGAGGTTTCGGGTTCGGCCCCTGGCCTCGCTCAGTGGGTTAAGGATCCGGCATTGCCGTGAACTGTGGTGTAGGTTGCAGACGCGGCTCAGATCCCGTGTTGCTGTGGCTCTAGGGT
Source organism: Sus scrofa (assembly GCF_054392235.1). NCBI lineage: Eukaryota > Metazoa > Chordata > Mammalia > Artiodactyla > Suidae > Sus > Sus scrofa. The sequence continues at coordinate 150,327,141 of NC_139396.1, read as the reverse complement.
AGGCCAGGCGGCTACAGCTCTGATTCAACCCCTAGCCCGGGAACCTCCATATGCCACAGGAGCGGTCCTAGAAAAGGAAAACAAACAAACAAACAAACAGACTGTGGGCTCCACCCATACCAGTTCCTTTTGTATCCTCCCAGAAAGATTATAAACAACTTCAAACAAATATACACACCCCTCATTTTTTTTACACTAATGACGGTGCAAGAATACGCTTTTTGCTTTGATCAGTGAACATGTACGTATCTCAGAGATCCTCTCTTTCTAGAACAAAAACCATGCCCCATTCTTTGTAACTGCTGCAAAACATTCTATCCCAGGGCAAATTATTTCACCAATCCCCTAACAATGGACACTTAGATTGCTTCAAATCTTTCTCTAGAGTAAACAATACCTAATAATTAATCGCATACATATGTCACATCACATGAATGAGTACATTTGTGGACTAAACATCTATAAATAAAAGAAGGAAAGAGAGAGATGTTTCCATTATGGCTCAGCAGAAACAAACCCGACGAGTATCCATGAGGATGCAGGTTTGATCCCTGGCCCGCTCAGTGGGTTAAAGGAAGCTTTGAAGGAAGGAAGAGAAAGAGAGAGAAAGAGGAAAGAGACATCCAAAGAAAGAGCCGGGCTCTGGGAGGCAGCTCTCCACTCTTGCTGGAGACAGACATGGCGACATGGGTATAAACCACCATCAGCCAGGCACCAGGAGGGGCACAGGGGCACAGGCTCTGGGTGGGGAGGGGGCTCTGAGGTTCCTCTCTCTCTCTTTTTTTTTTTTTTTTTGTCTTTTTGCTATTTCTTGGGCCGCTCCTGCGGCATATGGAGGTTCCCAGGCTAGGGGTCCAATCGGAGCTGTGGCCGCCAGCCTACGCCAGAGCCACAGCAACGCAGGATCCGAGCCGCGTCTGCAACCTACACCACAGCTCACGGCAACGCCGGATCGTTAACCCACTGAGCAAGGGCAGGGACCAAACCAGCAACCTCATGGTTCCTAGTCGGATTCGTTAACCACTGTGCCACCACGGGAACTCCTCCTCTCTTTTTACAGCAACTTCCACCCCAGCCCAGCTTCCTTCCTCTGACTGGTAGAAGAGAGCAAATAAGGGCCTGGGAAGAAGAGGACACAAGGCCCCCTCCCTCCCCCGTGCATCCATCCCCCATCCATCTGCACCGGGGAGGGAGGCCAGTGAGGGCGGGGGGCAGGAAGACAATAACAAGGATCTGATCTACGGCAGGGGGAGGGCACAGACTGAGAGAGGCTCAGAAAATGCTGGCATGTGGGAATTCCTGTTGTGGTACAGAGGGTTAGTGATCCAGCTTGTCTTTGTGGAGGCACCTGTTTGATGGGGCCCAGTGGCCCAGCATTGCTGTAGTTGTGCCATAAATTGAAGCTCTGGCTAGGATTTGATCCCTGGTCAGGGACATATGCTGCATGGGGTGGAGGGGGGTCAGAAAAAAAAATTAAAAAATAAAAATGAAATGCTGGCACATGGTACGTGTTTGGAGCAGAAGCACTGGCTACTCAGGCCCTGTCGATGGGTTGACCTCCAATCTGGCCCAGTGGCTGGAGATGGGGAGGGAGCTCCTGAGATGGGCAAACCCAACACAAACTCCCAGAGGCTTCCAGAGGCTCCCACCTTTCTCTTCCCTGGGGCCAGGGACCAAGTGACCCCTCTAGACTGTTCTTCCTGGGGATTACACTGTACTTGCTCAGACAAAACCTTTTCAGAGAGCGATGAGCAACTGGGACCTCTGTCGTTGGTCCACACACTCACATTACATGAAGTGCACACAGCCCAACCACACTCTTCATCAGCCTTCCTGAGACTGACAGGAGGGCCTGGCCTGTGACACATTCTAAATCTCATCTCTTTTTCAGCTGAGAAAACTCAAGATTTGGGGGATGAGGGGAGCAGAGGATGTGGGCAGAGAAAAGGAGCCTTGAAAATACCCTGGCTTTCCATAAACTTCAGCAATGACCCCCCCTCCTCCTCCCACCAAGGTCCCTGGAGCTGAATAAGGCCCTTTGCTGCCCCTAGACAACTAGAAGAGAAAGCCAGCTCTGAGTCAGGATGGCATTGCTTTCTTAAGAAAATAGCAGCCTTCCACTTGAAGTCATCTGCAGTATTAGACACAATTTCTGCTTGTCATGGAAGACAGAATTGCAGTCACTTAGCATGTGGGACAGGGGGGCAGAGAGGGGAAGGGCAGGGAGCCCTTCCCAAGGCACAGGGGGACCCCTGTGAGGCTGGGGGAGCCAGGACAGGGAATCCAGCTGCATTCCCCAAGCCCTTACATGGCTCCTACCAACACACACAGCCATACCTCCCTGCTGTGGCCACACCTATGCCCCTACCCACACACACACACACACACACATACACACACACACACTTGCAGCCCTCTCCCACACATGCAAACAAATGTCCACAAGCACATACATGCTCATTCATCTGCGCTTGTGAACTAGCTCTGTCATGCAGCCTCATTCACACGTGCAAAGGCACCTGTGGTTGCCAGCCTTTTGCATGACATTTAGGAACTTTGTGGTGGCACAGAGTGGTGGCTGTTGCATCCAAAACCTCGTGCTGGGAAAGGAGCAAGGGGCAATCCCCAGCCAATGAAGGAGGGACCATTCAGAACAAAGAGGATTCTCCATCATAAAGCCACTTTCCATAATATCACACCCAACATACAGAATCCCCACCAGAGCCCAAAGGTATGGAATACAGATTGTGCATTGCTTAAGAGGTCTGGGAGTGGGGTGGGGTGGGGTAGGGATGGATAGGGTGGGGCTGTTCACTGAAATTCGGCTCACATGTCACCTTCCACCCAGAAGAAGGAAAACCCTTTCCTAAGTTTTGCAGACACAGTACAGGCTCCAGCAGCCTCTTCGCCCCAAGGCCATATGCACACTTACACATCTATGTATGTGTCCCTGTGTTCAGGTTACATGCTGTCCAAGCCACATTCATGTACCGCCACTCCTGCACCCATAGCTACCAGCATGCAAGGTCCATGGCCATCTTCAGGCACAAACTCTCTTCCTTACCGTGCTCACTCCCAGGGACCCAGACACAGATTCCTTGATTTGCCCTTCATCATGCACTGATGATGACGCCCTCGGCCCCCATCCCAGGCCCTGCACCCCAGAGACAGGGCTTCAGAAGTGTAGGGCAACCCTGGAACCCTCCTCCCAGGCCTGCAGCCTCTTGGAACCAAACTGGGAGACACCACATCAGATCTCAGATTGCTAAATATAACAGACCCTTGGAGTTCCCATCATGGCACAGTGGAACCTAGTTCTGATTAGGAACCATGAGGTTGCGGGTTCAATCCCTGGCCTCGCTCAGTGGGTTAAGCAGCTGGCGTTGCCGTGAGCTGTGGTGTAGGTCACAGATGCGGCTCAGATCTGGCATTGCTGTGGCTCTGGTGTAGGCTGGCAGCTGTAGCTCTGACTAGACCTCTGTTCTGAGAACTTCCATATGCCACAGGTGTGGCCCTAAAAAGACAAAAAACAAACAAAAAATTTAATAAATAAATATGCCAGACCCTCTGACAAGAAGGCAGGGTCCCACTTTCCATCCCCTAGGTACACCTGTACCTACCCAGAAAGCACAAAGAAGTCACCAGGTAGGCCTTGGGACAGCTGGCTTTAATGACCTCACCTCTGATGAGGCCCAAGATATTCCTATCTCCCGCTGGGCCTCCCTACGAGAAAGAGGCCCTCCAACCTAAGGAGGCCTAGAAGGAGCCCAGGAGCCCCCACATCTGCTCAAGCACAGCGCCCTGAAGGTGGGGGCAGGGGGAGGAGGACCAAGCTCCAGACTATACCATCCTTCTATCCCCACCTTTCAACCCGGACAGGGCAGGGTCCAACCCAGGGCACCCACTGACCTGGGATGGGGGCGAGCAGTCCCCGTGGCCTCCCTGCCCCCTCCCAGCTCCAGGCCAGCTCCTCTGGTTTAGGAGGGATGGGGGAGGCATCCTCCTTCTCTGGGGAGCAGAGCAAAGCCCCGCGAAGTGACCCCGTTTCTGAATGAAATTGAGCTGCCATTTTCATCTTCTTCCCAAATGTCAGCAGCGTTAGATCAGATTAGGAGCTAATCTCTTGCCAAAATTCATTTCTGAACAAGAGAGGTGGCTGCGGGTGGGTGGAGGTTTGCCGTTTGTGTCAGTATTTCTCCCCACCCGCCCTCTTTCTCTCGCGGTTACCAGGGTGGAGATTGGGGTAAAAGTTAGAACAGACGGCGCCGAGGCCCCTGGGGGCGCAGGGAAGGTCCGGCAGAGGATGTAGCGGGATGCAGGCGGTGGAGGTGGGAGAGCAACCGCCTTGGCCCCTCGCCCCGCAGTAGCGCAGCGCGTTTGTTCTCCAAACGTTCGACGGCTCCCGGGGCGCGCCCCGGTGTCCTTCCGGGCCAGAAGAATGGGACCGAGTCCAGAGCGAGCGGGGCCCAAGAGCCAGGCGCTGCCTTGAGGCCTGAGCCGCATCCTCCCCTGGAAAAACCGAAGTCCCTCCCCTAAACCCCGCCTACCCTACCCCAAGCCCCCAGCCTCCCACCCCGCCAGGGTGATAAAAGGAAAAGGGAAAGGCAATTGCAAACTAAAAAGAAAAGAGGAAAAGGAGGAAATAAACGTCCAAACGAACTGGTCAGTACCTTGCAGGAGGCCTCGTTTGACAAGTGACCAGAATACAGCCGCTGGCCTGAATGCATAATTACCCCCAAGTGAAAATTCCCCATCTAATTTGATATTTGGTTCTTTGCAGAAGCTATAGCCTTCGTAAATAATATACAAAGTAAGAAACCTAATCCCGCCTGCTAGAATGTTTAATTCATCATTATGCGAGCTAATTGGAAGGTGATTATATGGTAATTGCTCATTAGTGGTGTATATTTATCGCTGTACCTTATGTCAAGGCCATGGGAATTGTGTAGAGTCTGTTCTCTCATTTCAAGGATCAGTTTCAGAAGCAGGAGCGAAGCAGGCAAGATCAAGTTCTTCCTGACGTCAGGGTCCAGCCGAGGGCTGTGGTGACCCAGTATATATAGGACCTGGAGCGGACTGGGGGCAGGGGCAGCCTGGGGCTGGGCAGAGGTGGGGAGCTGGGCAGCCAGACCACTGCCTGGCAAAGCCAGTCCTCCCTGGAAAAGAGAGGAGAGGCGGGCCTTGGGGCCCTGGACCGTTTTCCAAACGCGGCCCCATCCCAATTCCAGGCACCTCCCTGATCCTTCAGGTGCGTCTTGGCCCCTGGGTTTATGCAAAAGGAAGAGACCTCGCCCCTGCGCTTTCTCTAGGACCCTCCTCTGGTGACGAGCATTGGGGCCGAAGGTGTTAAGGAGAGAGGGGGAACAGGAGGCTTGATGTGTACGCTGCGGGGGAAACAGGGAGAGGGAGGGAGAGAGAGTCTCAATTTGGAGAGCCAGGTAGAATTGGGGTGGTGGAGACCCAGGTTTCCTCCTCCATCTCATCGACTCTTAGTAGTTGGTCAACTCCCACTTCCTTGGCGGGCAGGAAAATACTCTCAATTCCCCCGCCCATCAAAGCGGGGTGCTGGCCCCACGAGAGTGCGGGGTTGGTGCCTGGGAGGGGGACCCAGAGCCTCTCGGTGGTACGCGGCTAAAGCAGGGCGACAGAAACACGAAGGGAAAGGCAGGACGTGAGCCCAACCCAGCCCCAAGGCCAGCGCCTGAGCTGGGAACTTGGGAGAGGCAGGAAGGTAGGTCTGAAATCCCAAAGGCGTGGAGGTTCAGTCTGCAGGTGGAGGTGGGGGCAGGGACGAGGTCGTGGGCCTCAGCAGCTCAGAGGATCCGGCCCCCGGGCGCTCAGAGACCAGCCTCCAGCTGAGCATCCTTGCACGTGGGCGTGATCTTTGGCGCGCTCTGGCGCCCCCTCGGAGGAGTGCGACGCGCCTTTGCCGCACCCAGACCCTTTCCCGGAGAGCGCCGGGCACCCCTACTTGCAGCCCCGGGGCCTTCGCAAGTTCCCCCCAATCCCCCGCCTGGCAACAGGCACCAAAGAACAAAAGACCAATTAGACGCTGGGGCGCGGCTGATGAATGGACCTTTCGTTTTCAAACGAGGCACCGCCTCGGTTCCTGGTACTGGGTCAAGCCCAGAGCAGCCACCTCCCCGAGCGCGGTCACAACTGGGTGAGCGGGTTCTCAAAATTCCCACTTCCCCCTCGCTGAAGGCCTGGTTGGGGGAAGTAAAGCCCGCGGCCGGCCGGCGGGCGCAGGAGGAGCGGAGGTGCGACGGGGCGCCCACCGGGGCCCCTCAACTCGGCCTCGGGGCACCGCGCCTGAGCGCTGCAGGCCCGTTTTCTTCTCCCGCCTGGCGGCACCCAAGTAAACCAAATGCCGATTGCTGGAATGAGAAAGGCCGGCCTGGAAAACTGCGCAGTTACCCCCCCAAAAACGGCTGCTGTTGGCCCAACTCCGAAACGGGCGGCGCGCTGCGGAAACAATCACTGAACTTGCGCCTTCTCGCTACCCACACATCCAGATTCCGAGACACACAAATCCCGCCCTGGTGCCCGCACGGGAGCCATCGCAGGGGACCGCCACCCAAACACAGAGCTATGTTCCCGCAAGTACATATGCACTGAGGCCATTCCCATCCTCTGAGACCCACGGCTACAGCCGGGCTCGCAGCGACCGAAGCTGGCACACGCCATCTATACACAATTGCATTACTGCACCTTTGTAGGCACTCTAATCACAGCCGCACAGGAGCTGGTTCTTGCCCTCACTCAATACAATCCAGAGGCACAAGGAAAGCTGGACATGTTGGCACTCTCACAATCTACACACGTAGCACTGGCCTCTCCAGCCTCTAACGCACGCCGTTAGCACAATTAGCACCTACACATCCTGACTTAAATCCTGGCTCAGACACACAAACACAACTGTTTCGCAGACCAAACTCATACGCTCAACCAACCTCTAGGAACCCGCAAGCACAGCCTCTCGCCCTAACTCACATCCACCCTTATTGGCCTCTCGCCCTAACTCACATCCACCCTTATTCCGACTTGAAACAGCCTCGGTGCAGGGAACCCAGCCCCGATCTCCCCAACCGCGGCGCAGGGCCAGGCCTCCGACCCGTCAGAGTTCCTCCCCTATCGGCCTGCGCGTCCGAGACTTTGTTTCCTGCGACTCGAGGCGGGGACGGGGAGGAGCCGAGGTTTCCAAGGCCGCGCGCAGGCCCGAGCCCCCTTTCTGCCCGGCCCGCTTGGCGCGGCTCTCCGCCTGCCACAATCCGCCCCCAGTACAAAAGTGGCCCGGCAGGTTCCAGGCCGCCGCCAAAGCTCCCGCTCCGGCTGCGCTCGGCTGCCAGGAACAGAGTTGGAGGGAGGCAGGAGCACCGGACACTCAGAACAAGAGGGAGAAAGGCGTAACGGTCTGGACGTCTGAGGCTTTGAGCACCCCAGGAGTTTCGTGCTCCTTGAACAGCGCTCTCAGCCCTCACCCTCGCCCAGCCGGCCCGTTGCTGTGCGGAGCAATCCGACCCGAAAGGAGGAAGGCATGCGGCGCCCACGTGTACCTCACAGGAAGGAGAATGTAGCCAGGGCACCCTTGCTTTGTACCTTCCGTTTGACTCTGTCAGGGAAATGCGAAGTGAGAACCCACGCCCCTCATCTCCCCAGACTCACTTGGCACAAGGGGATGGATGCACAGGGAAGGCCCACACGTAATCAACAAGGGAGCAGGACTTGGACAAACGTGTAACCTGCGTCCACATTCGGAGTAACAGGCAGCACCCAAGGCACCAGGCATGCAGTTCCTTGTACCGAGAGGAACGCTGACCTGGCCCTCGATGTCCGCCGAGCCCTTCCAGGGGCATCCAGGCCTGGCACCCAGGTACCACGAGGGAGGACGCAGACCGGGAGGACGCAGACCCGCAGCACGCAGCTCCCACGCTTCCCTGCTCCAGCCCAGCACGCGCGCACTGGGAGAGGGACGCAGCCGCTAGGCACACGCGTCCCGCGCCCTGCCCCGCGCCCCGCGCCCGGAGAGTCATCGTGGGATGGCATCTCGCAAATATTTATATTCCTCAGTGCCACGGCAGCCCGCGTCCACATTAGACGCTCTAATCCTGCCACTTTAAATAGATGAATTAATAAAGCAAACGAGCGGCTAATAAGCTGACTGTCCAGCCTTTTTGAGGCGGGGGAAGGACTCGAAAGTGCGCCAAATTTGTTTGCAGTGGATCAAGGCGAGCCGCCTCTGCTTCACTTTCTTTATCTTAATTCCGACTTGAAAAGATATAATTATCTAGTTTGAACAGAGCTGCTATCAAATCCTTCTTTGGGCCGGGAAGGGGGGCGTTGGAGTGGATTGCGGCTCTCTGAGCCGCTCCGTGCAGCCAGAGATAGCGCGTAATGAAGATGTGGAGGCCTGAGATACAAAGGGCATTAACCTCATTAGCATGAAACCTTTTCTTCTTACCATTGTGGGACCCTTTCAGCCGCCTAATCCCCCCTTTTTTCAAAGCTTGGTTTGTAATAAAGCTTTTAGTTTTTTTTTTTCAAAGCTAATAGTATTCTCTGATGATTTTATTGCGGTTACACTACATAGGACATTTACCAAAAAAGAAAAAAAAAAACCTTCATCGCCCTCCCCCATTCTTGTACTTAAAAAAAAAAAAAGTATATGGTTCTTGCAGAAATAAGACTTTCAGCAAGATGGGAAATTTTCTTCAGGAAAGGCCAGTCTGAATTTTAGCAGGTCTGTACCCTGTGTTTGAAGCATTCTGGGTTTGAGGAAGTGAGTAGAAGGAAAAGGCAACTCGCTGAAGGCAAAGAGGTGCAGCGATGCTGTAGCAAAGACTTCGGAGCCCTCAGGACATGAAGGTCCCCCTGTCCAAGTGGCTGGAAACCTCCACTTGAGTTTCCAGGATATGCAGGGCAGCACCTGTCCCTTTGAGAGGCAAGCTGGCATCTCCTGAGGCGGCCCCCTCTTGCCCCAGCATCTTCCAGCAGCATACCAGTCTCTCCCCAATACACCCACACCTCCCCAAGGAATCTGTGCGGAAATGCACTATGAACAGCTAGGGTTCTCCAGAGAAACAGAGAGGGAGCAAAAAGAGAGAGAGAGAGAAAAGCAGAGATAAGGGGGGGAGGAAAGAGGGAGAAAGACCAAGAATGAATTCTACTTTAGAAGAGAGGAGGGGAGGGGGGAAAAAAGAAAGAAAGAAAAATTTCCATAGTGCCCTATAGTCCCCACACGTGCACGGAATGTCTAATCTTAACTTTTCAAGGCAGGATGTTAACAAAGCTTGTATTTTTGCCCTGCATTGTAACTTGGCCTTATCACAGTGTAAAGGGTGGGGAGATTGTCCTAAATTATGTCCAGGCAGCCCCCCTGGATCTGTGGATTAAGAGATTAAAGGAGACCACTGGGCAAGGCCTCCTCTTTCCCCTTCATATTCCTGGTATGATAATTGCTTAAACTGATTTGCACTTTCACAAAAGCTCGCAGGACGCTTTGTAGCTCGAACAGAACAGACGAGGTTTCTCTATCAATGGAAATAAAACTGATTAATGCAGCCTATCAGGATAAGAAGCAAATGAAGCATGCAAAAACAACCTCGTACCCCCAGAAGGGGGAAGGGGGGAGTTAAATTTCCTCCAAGACTGGTTACAACTTTTTTCTTTAAAGTTAAAATTAAGAGTTGAAGGTTTCTCAGAATGCTTGCCTTATAAGGCTGCTGAGGCCCTTGGGCTGCCTCCTCACCTTCAGCTGATTGGGGCCAGAGAGGGAGGAAAAGAAAGAAGGAAGCCAGGATGGGAGGATGGGGAGAGGGAAGGAAGGAAGGAAGTAGAGGAGGGGAGGAAGAGAGAAAGAAAGAAAGGAAAGAAAGAAAGAAAGAAAGAAAGAAAGAAAGAAAGAAAGAAAGAAAGAAAGAAAGAAAGAAAGAGAGAGAGAAAGAAAGAGAGAAAGAAAGAAAAAGAGAAAGAAAAAGAGAAAGAAAGAAAAAGAGAAAGAAAGAAAAAGAGAAAGAAAGAAAGAGAAAGAAAGAAAGAAAGAAAGAAAGAAAGAAAGAAAGAAAGAAAGAAAGAAAGAAAAAGAAAGAAGGGGGGGAGGAGGGAGGAAAGAAAGAGAAAGAAAGATTGAAAGAAAGAAGGAAAGGGGAAAAAAGGGAAGGAGGGAAGAAAACAGGAAGGAAGACAGAGAAAGAGGGAGAAGAGAAGAGGCAGGGACATTTGGACTTTGGGGTTTGAATTCAGAAATACAGTTTAAAAGTCCTAGGTTTTCTGATTCTGCTAATCCAATCCTGAGGGGAATATTGGTCATTGCATAACTATATTCCAGGTTTTTTTTTTTAATAGCTAAAGGTTAAGAGTAGTGAGCATTTTTAACCTGAAATTCAAATTAAACCCCCTCTTTAGCTCTTGCTGTGGGCAGAGGTCTGGTTGGAACACTTTTCTCCCATTCCTTTTCTGAAGGACTTAAGTTTTCCTAATCCTCTCCCCTTTTCCACCCTCTTCTCTCTTTAAAATGCCCAGGAATCCATCAGTCTGGCCCTATTGTGGGTGGGAAGCCTGGGTTTCTTGAATCTAGTTGGGTTAGGACCACACTCAAGTTAAAGAGATACTTCTTTCTAAAAGATTCACTTCAGTTTCCCAAGACGACTACTCTGAGGGCATATTGATAAATCTTTATTGACAAAATATTGACATTGACATACTTCTTGGAAGTATATAGTGTGTTAGAATTCTAACAAATTAACACGAAACACAAAAATATTTACATTCTGGTATAGAAGACATTAAGGAAGCATTTGTCACTCTCTTTAGTAAGTCTATGATCTTGGAATAGAAACTCAGTGCTTGAAAACTTGCCGCCGTGTCCTTGGCCATAACTTATCATCCCCGCTAACTACAGTCCTTCGGTTTTTGCAATAGATATATTTAAAGTTTGAAATGGCCCTTATGGCAAATGGTTGAACTCGGCCGATATCTCCAACCACTAAAAGGAGAAGTTTACTTCGTGGGTTTAAGCCTCGGGATGTTAGGAAAGGGAATGTCCAAGAAATATAATTAATTTAGGGTTTTTTTTTTTCCAGCACAAGTCCTGACTCCTCTTGTGGGCACCCTCCCCCGCCACCCCCAGCCCCCCATCCTGCTCCCCGGTTCTCTGTAAGAGGACCACTATCGCTGAGCCTACTTCATTTAGCTTTCACAATCACTTTGACAGTCAGAAGGTATCAAAAAGTGTTTACAGACTGCACGTTTCGGAAAAAAACCAAAATAAGAACACGCAGAACCTGTCTTTAAAAGGAAAAGCATATGACAATTCATTTTCTGTCTTTAGACTCTTTAGACACCATTCGCCCAACAACTGCTACATGCAATTCAAGTTTTTGAAAAGGTGTGGGATGGGGCTGGATATGGAATTTCGATTGTTAAGATTACTAATTATTTTTAAAGATTGGGGGAAAAAAACACTCGAAGTGCAAAATAAAGTCCTGTGCCTGGTTGAGTTTTTTCTTTTATCACCATCATTATCATCATCATTAAAAAAAAACATCGGACTGCGATAAACGGAATACCTGCCAATCATCTTGTCTCGCTGGTTTGGCGTTTGACTGACAGCTCCCCTTGTCAGAGCCCTTCGGCTTTGCCACCTTTGGATCTCTCTCCCTCTCTCCCCCTCTCTCTCTCTCTCTCACTCTCACTGTCTCATTCACTCACTCAGCTGCCTCTTTAGACAAGGGTTGCATGTTCATCAAGGAGCCTCCTTCCTCTGCCATCTCTGCGCGGCCTCGGATCAGGACCCTGCGCTCTGGCTGCCCCACGTCTGCGACGCGCCGCTCCTCTGACTCCCTGTCCCCTTCTCGGTGAATGTGTGTGTGCGGTTTGTTTTTGTTTTGTAGGGTTGTGTGGTTTTTCTTTTTTTCTTCTTCCCCTCCTATCCCTGTCTCTGTTTTGCTCCGTGTTGTCCGTTTCGTGGGGTTCTGTTTGTTTTTAATCGTCTGAGGTCACATCTATTTCCTCCGGACTCGCCTGCTTAGTGGCGATTCTCCACCGGTTAATATGGTGCGTCCCTTTTTTCTTTTGTTGAGAATCTGAGCCTTCTTCCTCCAGCTTCTGCCTTTTGAACTTCGTCCTTCGGTTCTGAAACCATACTTTTACCTGCAGGAGAGGCAGATGGGGCGAGTTAGTTCCTCCACTGCGCCCTCCTACCACCTCCTCTCTTGCTTGGCCCAGACCCGGGCCTGAGACTATGAAAGTCCTGTTCCCTGGATGTGTGTCCTATTAGCCAGCTTCCCCAGGCCTCCCCTTGGGGAGCAGAGCTCCTGTTCCTAGGCAGGTTTCCCACCTGGCTCTCTGCCCTTCTGGACCCTCCCGGGACACCTTTCCCCCAGCCCAGAGGGTCAGAGGACTCAGGTACCCCTGCTCACTTTGTCCCACCTGGGACACCCACATCCTGTTGAGTGCAAAAACCTTGCGAACACTGGGAAACCCCCTATAAAATAATAGGTAGGGGAGAAATAAAAAGAGACACGTCCCTGACTCCCTCTACCTAGCCGGTGCAGGAAAGAGCTCACTCCTGCTGCTGCAGCTTCCTGCAGGGCCCAATGTGCTTTCTATTTTCTGTGGGTTTCCGCAGCCACTGCCAAAATACAGCGCCTCCTCTGCAAGAACTGGGCCCTGGGTAGGTAGGCAGGATCTGCCTGAGCTTCCTCCTCCTGGCCCAGGACTCTTGCAGGTGAGCAGAGGCAGCTGGGGGCAGGAGGACTTCTGGAGGAAGCCAGGGGGATGGCAGACCCTGGGGACCAACCCAGCTGTATCTTTCCAGCTTGTTAAAGAGGTTCAAAAGTGAAAGCTTCTGAAAGACCCGTGGGATAAAGGGGAAATAAGAGAAAAACTGAGCAAGAGAAGAACGAGCCCCTCCATCTTCCTGCCAGGCCAGGGCCAAGCTCCCACCGGGTCACATCACTTCCCACCAGGGTGAGGCGCGCGGCCAGGCCTCCCCAGAGTGCTGCTAGAGATCTGGGGAGCAGTGAGGTGGCTGTCCCCACCGTCCCTTGGGGCAGCTGATGAAGGGTCCCCATTCGGAGACCAGACCAGACAGCAACCTTGCCCAAGCATCCCCACAGCGAGGGACAGGTGAGGAAAATGGTGGCGACTGCACCTTCCATGCCCCTGGGGGGCTGTCCCTATTCTACTAGCAGCACCCCAGGCTCTTGAAGTCCGCTCTACTCCCTCCTTTGAGATGGCAGGCCCAGGTCCGGGCTTGTTCTCCCCGAGTGCCCCCAGTCCCCCAAAGTGCCCCATGAAAAAGCCGAGCTGGAACAAGGCTGAGTTTAATTTGCTTTGAGTTTGCTAATTGAGGGGGAGGACGGTTCATTTCTCCCCGGCGCTCGCCCAAGGCGCGCGTCGGTGCGCTCGGGGCTTGACACGCACACAAAGACTCCAGGCAGCGTGGGCAGCGAGGCGGACAAAGACCACCGCCGCCTCGGCTGTCCGGGAGAAATCAGCCGGGCCCCGCCTGGTGCCGGGCCCCGCACCCACGCACGAGGCCCTCCTCGGTTTTGTCCGGGGGGAACGTTTTAAAACAAAAGCCTCGACCTCTTTGAGGCTCCCAGAAAAAAGTGTTACAACTTAATCTGCCCGAAAATGTTACTGTTTGCCGGGAACTTTGACCCCGCCCTGCGGCTTCGCGTACAGTAGCGCCTACAGTAACCCTAAACCCCCTCCCTGCCCCGGGGGCAGGTCAGAGCCTGGCCCGCCTCGGGACCCTGTTGCGCAGGAAGGGTCTGCTTCCTGAAGCAGCCCCTTCTCCGCAGCCTTCCAGCTCTGTTTCTCTGATTTAGGGGCACACCCAGGATGCTTGGCTCGGAGGCCTGACTCTCCGATCCCGAGCCCCCTAAGCGTAGTAACTGCAGCCGTCGGTGCAAGTCGTTGAGCCTGTGGTTGCGCAGAACCCGCCCTTAACCCACTCCCAGCCCTCTCTCCAGCCGAGAGCCCCAAACACGCTGACACTTCCTAGACCCCAGCAGTGTCCTGAAAGTCTCTCCAAAAGTGCAGAGATGCCTTATGGAGGAGCTGCAAATCCAGCCCAGCCTTACAGAAGGAGTAACTCAGCCCGTCCCTGCAGAGCCTGGGGCGGCTCGGCTCCAGAGCCCCTTGCTGGAACCCAGGGAAGCTAAGAGCACCTCCAAACGTATACACCTTGAGCCAGGGCGTGGAACTAGTTCCCCGCCTGTTTCCCGAAAGCGCCCTGAGCTCTGGCGGCTGCGTGAGTCCAGAGATTTGGGATGCGGTTGCCGGGCCTGGAGCCCGCTCACTCACCTGAGTTTCCGTGAGGCTGAGGCTATGCGCCAGCTGCTTCCTCTCGGCGCCCACCACGTAGTGGTTCTTCTCGAAGGCGTGTTCCAGCCTCAGAAGCTGGGACGGGGAAAAGGCGGTTCTGATCCGCTTCGGCTTTCGGGCCAGCGCGTTGTGCAAAAGGAAGCTCTCTGGGCTTGTGTCATTCCCTGCGGGGAACACGGCAGAAGTCCCATTAGAGAGGGCCGCGCGCTTCTCCTGAGCCGGGCTGACCCGGCACCGCGCTCATGGCCTCCTGGTAGCGGGTACGTCTGGGCCTACGGGGGCCCGGGGGCCTCCAGAGGCACGAAGCGGACACTGTTCCAGCTGCCTGGCCTGGACCGCTGGGACCGTACCTGTGCAGCACCCACCCAACAGTCGCCCCGGCGGGGCGAGTCCCCAGGCTCCCGACCTCGGCGGGCTTCGCAGCCTCCGTGGCGCCACGGGCCTCGCTACCTCCGCGCCGCACCGGGTGCAGGGGCCAGAGGAGGGGGCAGCAAGGCTGGGCTCGGGGATGGCGCCCAGGACCCAAAGAAATGGCTTTCCCTTCCTTCTAACCTCTGGAAGAACTTTGCCCTGGGGATAAGGGGCGGAGAGGCGAAGGGTAGCTATCTAGAGTTTTCTCCCAGACCAATTTTTTTTTTTAAGTGTTAAGTCTTTCTTCTCCAGCAAAGTGCAGAGGCCGGGCGTGTCGGTGCAGCCCGACTGGAACTGAAATCTCGCCGGCGTTTGCACAGGATTTGTTCTGCCGCAGCCTTCCGAAGCCCCGGCTCACCCGATGCCCTGCTGCAGAGAACTAGGAGACAAGAGCCCAGGCATCGAAACCCGGGGAGGGGGGGGACCAAGCTGCGGGCACCAGATGGGACTGTTCGAGGCCCCGGAAGATCCGGGCTACTCTGGGCCTGGTGCGGGGACCAAGCGCGTGGCAGGCAGAGAACAAGAAAAGGGAGCCTTAAACTTTTCAAGAAAAGCCAGGGAGTTTTGGGTTGACTCATTAGAATGGGAAATCGATTCACCAAAAACTCAAAGAAAAACAGTTCGGGGGAGTGGAGACAAACTGGGTCTGGGAATAAGAGTAAAACGTTTTTGTTTGATTTTTTTCTTTTCTTTTTTTTTAGTTATGGGGGAGGGGGAATCTACCTGATTCTAGGCTCAGGCAGGAACACAAAGGGTTAATGAAGGGACAAGCCTCTGAGTATTGATCCAGAGGCCTCGGGAGGTAGGTCTCCCCCCCCCCCCACTCCTGCACTGATCACTAAACTAATTACTCGCCCCTTTTTCTGGAGTTTTAACTTTCCTCTCACCACCACCCAGAGGAAAAAAATCCAAACATTAGCAATAATGGAAAACACTCAAACAAATCTTCTCCTCCAGTCTATCGTCCGACCTCGTTCATTTCTTTTACAACAAAAACAAAAACCAGACTGAACCTGCCTTCCCGCCGCGGCCGCTCGCCGCGCGAACAGAGCAGGTCGCGGCGAACAGTGCTGAGCCCCGGAGGTTTCCACCCGCGCGGGTTCCAGCCCCTTCCCGAGCCTCTCGGGGGAAAAAAAAAAAAAAAAAGATTAAAACAAACCCCAGACTATGCAGACTATGCCATGGGGTCGCGAGGGTCTCTTCGTCTCCGGAAGAGGGTCAGAAACCAAGTCGCGGGTCTGGGATGCAGGGGCTCGGAGTAGGTGGCGAACAGGATCGAACGCAGTCGAAGGCGAACCTGGCCGCCGGGCCCTGTCCGCGCCCCCTCGGAGCCTGGGTGTCTAGGGCCTCGCGGAGGAGACGGAGAGCCTGGGGACCTCGCGGGCTCCGGATTCCTTGCTGGCAGGCACTCGGAGCTGCCTGGGACAGCCTGCCTGGACCCGAGAACATTCGGGAACAAGTCCTCTGTCTGCACCCTTCCCTAAAAGGGACCAGCAGCCGCAGGCCGGCCCCCAAACCGGCCGCTGCTCGGAGACTGGGGACTAACACGGTGCCCGGCCCCTTGCCGCCCTGTTTCCGTAGCCGGCGCGCGCGGACGGTCGAGCCGGAGGAAGCTCCGTCCAGGCCTCGCCAGGCGCCTATCCCGAGCAGGCCGAGGGTGGTGAGGGATGCGGCGCGTTGCAGCCCCGCGATGTGGCACGTACCTTGGAAGCGGTGGCCCAGATATCGGTAGCGGTGGATGAGCCAGGGGTAGAAGGTGGACGGGTCCCGCTGCTGCGAGGCGAAGAGGGGGTGTGGCGAGTGCGAGGAGGGCAGGGGGTGGGCGGCCAGGGCGTGCGGCGGCGGCACCGGGTGCACTGGCACGGCGGGGTTGGGCGGGTGCGAGACCGCCTCAGCGAACACCAAGTCCGGGTTGGAGTAGACGCCCCTGCCGGCGGCGGCGGCGGCGGCCGAGTGGAAGCCGTTGAGGAACGGGTTTATGGGGCTGGAGTTGGCGTAGCTGAGCGCCGCGGGACGGATGGGGTCCTCGGAGCGCGAGGCGGGCAGGGGACTGTCCTTGGCCACCAGCGACTCGATGGTGAAGCAGCGCTTGGGCGCCGGCTGGAACATGCTGTGCCGAGGAGCGGGCGCCCGGGGCTCCCGGCTCCCGGCGACCGCGGCGCGCTGCCTCCGCCGCCCGCTGTCCGCTGCCCGCGGCAAGGACGGACGGGAATTGGGGACTTGTTTGTTGGGGGTGGGGGTGGGGGGAGGAAAGGAAGAAAGAAAGGAAAGGAAAGGAAAAAGGAAAGGAGGGGGGAGGGGGAGGGAGAGAGAACGCCGTGGATCCCGAGAATCTTGCACCAAACGCGCCCAACCTGGAGAGAGGAGGAAAAATCCTTCCAGAAGAATTTGCAGGCGTGGATTGGGGTAATTTTTTTTGGGGGGGGGGCGAGATGGCGTGGGGGGATCGGAGTTAGAGGCGCGCGGGGGGGGGAGTTTCTCGGGGGAGGCAAAAAAAAAAGTTTTCTCTCCTCTGCAAAAGGCGGGCAGGGCGCCCTAAGTCCAAGGACAATCCATGGAAGTGTTCGCTTCTTCACAAGTTGTGCAAACGATTTGTTAGTTCATGAGCCTAATTAGTGCGGGGATCACATAAACAGCTTCCTCCGAAGCCTGGTAAATGGCTTGATGATTGGTCGCTATTACTCGCCCTGAGGTGGAAGGGGGGAGACTCTTTAAAGTGCGTCAGAGGGAGGCGAGCGCCTGGGAACCCGGAGGCCTGGATCCGGGCCGAGAGTGGAACGGAGTCGGCGCCGCTGCCTTGGCCGAACCTCCTGCGCCCGCCGGGCCGCCTGGCCTCTTCGCGCCGTAACCCCGCGCTCCTAGCTCACTCGCTCCTGCGGCGCCCGCTGCGGCTTCTTCTCCTCTTTCGCCTCCTCCTCTTCCTTCGGCTTCTTCTCCTCCTCCTCCTCCTCTTCCTCCTTCTTCTCCTCCTCCTCTTCTTCCTCCTCCTCTTTCCCCACCTCCTCCCCCTCAGCCACCGCCTCCTTTTCCACCACCAACACCACTCCCTCCGGGGCACCCCGGTCCTTGCAGAGTCCCCAGCCGGCGCGGCCTCCGCTGCGATCCCCTGGATCCTGAACCTGCTGAGCCCAAGCTGGTGGGACAGATGGACACAGTGACACAGATTTCTTGTGCGTAGCTCTCCTCTGCTACTGCCCCCCGCGGCCCGGCATCAGAGGACCTGGGATCGCCCCGGGAGCACGCGAGGGTAAGCGGGCAAGGGTTGGTTCCGGACGAGGGTAACGGAGCTGTTCGGTCGGACCAATCCCCACCCCCAGCAAAACTCCTGTCGGTTTCCTAGGTGAGGAGAGAGGCCCGAGCAGGGTGTCCTCCAACTACGCAAAGCTTTGAGGTCCGGGGTCGCTGCGTTCGCGATTCTTGGCTGGGCTCGTCCGTTTGCGAGTTGGGACGGAGCGGCTGAACCTTCCCCGGGCGGCGGGCTTCCCACTCTCCCACAGGCACTTAATTTTTCTCTCTGGGAGGGTGCTCATCCCCACCCCCACCCCCCAAAAAAACACAATTCCTTCTGCAACATCTGGGACTGGGGGGGATCCAAGGTCAAGGGAGAGGCTAACGTGGTACTACTATTACTGAGACGTTGTCGTTATTGTTTCGGTTAATGTGGTTGTCGGTGTTATTATCGCTGCTGTTATTATTACAGTTATTATTATTATCTCTATTTCTATTATTATTCTGCCATCTGTTGTCCCAGGCGGCGGATCGCTGTGCAAACCTAGGGCTTGCAACTAGGGAGTACAGATCGCTTCTCCGGTCCCAGGCCGTGTCCGCATTTTCGAGCTCGCCTTCGGTTTTGGGATGATTTTAGGGCTGAGTTCCCTCGTCCCCATTGGCTCACGCAGCGGCATAATTATGATCACATCCCCCAGGCTGCTGGCGCTGCTCTCTGTTTATTGGTGGTTAAAGATCTATTATCTATTCATCAGTCGCCTCTTTTTTCCTCTTTTTTTTTTCTTTCTGCCAATTACATTCTTCTAAATTGAAGTACCAGCAGGTATTTTGCACGTTTACAATTAATGATTTTTTTTAATCTGACGTCGTTTAAATCTATTACTTGGAGGCCCATGTCATTTCTCTTAAGGTTGAAGAAATGCCTGTGTTTGGAGACTAGGTTGCTGTGAGACCCCAAAAAAATGTCAGCTGGGAGAGGGAGAAGAGGGAAGTCCTGTTAGGTCAGACTGCAACACCAGCAGTTTCATCAGTTGAAGGTCCCCAAGTCTTAGACGTGTCCCCTTGCTTTCCCAGCTACCCCCTCCCTGCCTTGGGATCTCCCCCTGATCCTCTGTGGTTTCGTCTGCTGTGTATTTATGTTTGTGTCAATTTCTCGACTTTTTTCTTCCAAGGATAGTCTGTGTTGGGGGAGGGTGGCAGGAGGAGGGTCCAAACTCCTTTTGGAAAACACTCCAGGCAAGTAGTTAGGAATGTGTTTTCTGGGGTTGTCTGGGCATCTGACCTTAGTGAAAGCCCAATGAGATCATCTGTACTACCTCACCCAGTGTTCTCAGGACACATATACTACACACACTCATACACACATGCATACACAAGATAGGTATGGGCCTCAGCTCTGCATTCACACCCCAAGAAATCTACTCCTGGCTCAGGCTGTGGTCCTCTGATGCTGGCTCTGGGTGGGGGCCTTGGCTGGGTTTTCCCCCCTATCGGGTACCCTATCGGGTACAAGGATCCAGGGTGTTCGATCCAGCCTTACAGGGGGGTTACATTTTGAATATGCAAAAATATTGCCTCCAGCTCAGAAATCCTTCTTCCAGTTAGGCTGAGGGACATGAGCCACAGTGTTCTCCGGGGCAGCAAGGCACCTGAAGCCACCAGGAAAAGTGGAAGTCTTTGGGCTGTGCTAGCCAGCCAGTCTGTGTGGAGGTAGAGGTCGGCCTTTGGTCCCTGGAAAGAAACACACTCTTTAGGTGGGCTGTGCATCCCGGATCCTGGAGCCCGTGGGAGCGGACCCCATTCTCCATGGGAGGATCTCCAGGAGGGCTGGAGGGGCAGGCTCGTCCTCGGGCCAGACCTTCCACCTGGGCCTTAGGCTCCAAGTGCAATACTTGGAGTGTGAAAAGCCCCACCCTGGCTGCATTTACCGCACAGTCAGTATTCTTGATCTTGGCTGGGGATGTGAGAGCAAAAGGGATGCATTCAATGTCCGGGTGGTGGGATGAGGCCTGCCACGGTGTGCGATGCATTTCCCCTCTCCTAAGCTCTCAGGCTGATTGCTAATGTGCAGTTGGTACCGCCTTCAACCCTTTCCCCAATTTAGCCAGATTGTGGCCCACGCGGTGGTGGTGGGGGGGTGGGGGGTGTCCCAAGGAAGTGAGCAAGTCTGGAGCCCAGAGACACTCAGCCTCCCTCTCAAGGCAGGGACAGTTGGCTGGGGCAGAGGGCTGTGCCCAGTGTACAACATCCTTGCAGGCCACCGCCTCTTGCAAACTGCCATGAAAGGGCCAGCTTCGCTCCCAGGGGCTGGCTGGAGTTATCCAGCAGGTGAGTGAGAGTGAGAGAGTCTTTTGACCACCTTCCTGGCTGGAGTAAAATGTGCCAGTTCCTCTGTCCCTATGTGCTGCTGGCCGCAGGCCTCTCTTGGGCCCCCACGAGGAAGAAGTGTGTTTCCAGTGAGTCAGGGACCAAATTCGGAAGCCCTGGGAGCTCTGCTAATTCATGCACCTGGACCGAGGAGGGGAAGGTTCGCACTGCCTGTTGATGTGCGAGAGAATTAACTAGGAAAGTAACTCATTAACCTGGCTGGGAGGGTGGAGGCACGCCAGGGCACTGGGCACTTCAGCCTGGACTCAGACCCTGAGCTGCCTCTAGACTCCCCTCCTGGGAACCAGCGGCCACCTTCCCTTTACAGGTGGCTTCTTCAGCCTTGCAGAATGCTGGCCCTCTTTGTTCCTTGGTGGCCCTGGGAGGGTGGGTATTCAGTTAAGTACCGGTGTGAGCGGTGGGAAGTGGGGGGATTTCTGAGGCTCTCTCTTAGAGCAAGAGTCTCCTGACCCCTGCACCCCAACGACTGTGCTCTGGAGCTTCAGGAACCTACACCCTGCAGGCAGCTGGACTCGCAGACACCTGATGAAAGTTCGAGTCTCATATCTGTCACAGACTGACTGAGCGATCCGGGGCAACCCCAACCCCACAAGCTCTGCTGACCTCTATTTTGTCATCTGTAAAATCACAGCCAGTGCTGCCTGAGAGGCCAGTGGAGGGTAGGAGGCCCGGCTGGTTGAGGGACTGATAGAACCCTTCTACTTCCTGGTCATCGTGGTCATACCACATCTGAATGTCTTTTTAAAGCTCATAGAGTTGTACACTACAAAGGGTGCATTTAACTGTATTTATGTTATACCTTAATAAACCTGCTTCCCTGTCTCTCCAAAAGAGTCAGGCCTGGCTGGGCATTTACCTAACCTCTCTTGTTGCCTGTTATCTCTTCTGTGAAATTGAGATACATAATAGTATTTTGGCCCTTGGGGTTGTTCAAGAAGATAAGCTAAGCAAACTGCTTAAACCATGTCTAGCCTATAAGGAATGAGCTATAATAAAAGTTAGCTCCTGTCCTTGATCTTGTTGTTATTAGCGTTACCTACCCACCTCCAGAGATTGCTGCTGAGCTTCAAGACTGAACAATAAAGTTGTACAAACATAATAATGCTCGCACTCCTGCCATGCTCTCTTTCACACACACACACACATACACACCCCAAAGCCCAGAGGGAAGCTAGGGGTGAAAGAGGCTTGGATTCCTGGCTAGTGGGAGATGGCAGAGGGCAGAGATCTTTCCTGATCTTGATACCATCCGCTCTGAGTTTCCCAGCAGGCCCCCTACCTTTGGAAGAACAAACAGCAGTGCTGCTCCCTTGCCCCGCTCCTGCTAGGCCTGTGCGGTAACTGGGGTGGATGCCTAGCTTAGCTTCATACAACTCAAGAGAGGCGGCCAGGTCCTGCCTGGTGTCTCTACCTGTGTGACCTTCCCTATCTTGAGCCTTGGTTTCCTCATTTCTGAAAAGGAAATATCAGCATCTTAACAGTTGCTTGAGAGGAGTGAACTCATCCTTGGCCATTCATCAAATATCAGCTTATGTCAGACTATAGCCTTGTACGTCCAGCCTAAGAAGTGAGCTCAGCTAAATTCAGATGAGTGAGTACCCTGAGGCTGCACTGTGCGCCCCGCCAGGCAGCGCGGGAAGCACTGATATCAGTGGAGGGTGAGCCCTTTCCCGGGGCCCAAGGCATGCGGAAGGTGTCGCGGGATGGGAAGATCCGGTTAAGAATTGCTCCAACTCACTGTGATTCCCAGTTATTCGGCCTCTTCAAATGCGTAGGACGGCGGTGGTAAAACAAAAAGAAAAATTAATATCCTAAAAACATTTTTTAAAATTATTATGGCAAATCTCTTTCTGGTGTCCTCCCTAGAGGCCGCTTGCCGGGCAGGCTCGGCGGCACGCGGCGG
The DNA here is from genome assembly GCF_054392235.1 of Sus scrofa. Taxonomy (NCBI): domain Eukaryota; kingdom Metazoa; phylum Chordata; class Mammalia; order Artiodactyla; family Suidae; genus Sus; species Sus scrofa. The sequence continues at coordinate 150,304,877 of NC_139396.1, read as the reverse complement.
GTATCTGCGTGTGCGCAGCGGCGCCTAGTGGCGAGGGCCGGGCGCGGGCAGCATCCCTGCGGAGCCACTGAGCCGCGTGCGCCCCGGGAGTGCTGGTTGCGCTCCACTGCGAAGACCTTGCAGGGACCGCAGACTGAGCCAGGAGAGGAAGGCAAAGGAGGCTCACCGGCCACAGAGGGGAGAGGACGACTTGGAAATGCTCCCCTCCTGCATCCATCAGCTCCAGCTCTCGCCTCGGACGGAGTTCACCACCCAGGCTAGAATTTCAGCTCCACGAGGAGTTGGACTTCCTTCCGAAGGGTGCAAGGGAGAGGGGACGGGTTCTGCTCTTAAAAAGACGAGGAGGCCGTGGTCGCCTGTGCTGGGGCGATATGAAGAAAATGTAGCCACAACTTCGTGCCTGTGGTCCCAAACTCCGTGGCGTGACCACGGTGGCTCAGAGAATGGGCCCGTGATGGCCTGCGCTGGCCTCGCCTGGGGTGGAGTCTGAGGACCTGGGGTCTCGGGTGCAGCTCTGCTAACTTCACGCCCCCTCGTGGCTGGCCGAGGACCTCCAAAGACAGGGTTCCTGGTGGTTATTGCTGAACTAGTAGTGGATCACCAGCCAGACTGGACGGCTGCGACCTGGCCGGATGACCAGCCCCTTCCTCTTGCAGCGCGCGGACCCGTATATGTCCCGACGCAAGTTGATTCCTCCAGTGAGGTGATGCGGAGAGTCCGCGCGGGGTTCTTTAGAAACCAGTGCGTAACTGTTCAAAGCATCCACCGGGGGATTGAGCCCTCGCAGGAGGTTCCGGGACCCCGGTCCAGGACTCTGATGCCCCGCCCGGCTGCAGGAAACAGGCGCCATCCTTCTCTGGACATTAGCGGGAGCCGACGAATGTCTAGGTCTCCGAAGTCCTTCTGTTTTGAGAGCCACCATTTCAGAGCCAGGAACTCCGCACTGACGCGTGAAGCCACAGGCAGACCTGACCATCGAGTTTACCACGTTGAAACTCGTCAATCTCTCAACACACAAACTGTCCCGGTTCATTATTGAAAGCAAGGAAACCCATCAGAGGAGGTGCCCGTTTCTTTCTCCCTTGGCTGCCTTCAAATGAAAGTCTTAAAAGCCAAGCAAGGAAAGGCCAGGGGCGGACTGAGGGACATAGGGACGCAGGAATTAGGGAATATGGATGCTCTTGGGCAGGCGACTGCCTGGCAGGGGAGGAGACAGCTCTGTCTCTCCTGGACTCTCTCTGCTGGTGGGTGGGTGGGGTTGTCACCCCCCGACTTCGCCCCCCCCCCCCCCGCCGCCGCCTGCAACTGTCCCAAAAGCTTTGGCTTCATTGGTCCACAAGGTCACGGACAGTTGCCAGGGGCTCTCTGCCTACGGATAGGACCAGCATGGGGGGAAAGCATGTGCCAACTTTTCTGCCGCCTTCTCTGGCATCTTTCTGTTCCAGGCTCAGCCCTAGTCACGGGTCACAGACTTTGTAACTTGGTGTCCAGTTCTATAAGAAGCACCCTGCGGTCATCAACAGCAATCCACTCTCCAGTGTAGGTGCTGCTTTTGAAGCATGGCATCCACCAGCCCCTCTCTCAGAAACCTCTCTCTCTCATACTCTGGGAGTTGGGGATAGCCTTAGAAAGGAGATCGTGGCCAATTGAGGAAAGAGAGAAACTGGGGGCTTTTTCTCTTGGAAGCAGAAGCTCTCGCTGAAACCTGCTGGAGGATGCTGGAAAGGCTTAGGAGAACAGTTCCTCTCCCAGGGTCAAATTTTAGCTTCTAAAGGCATGTTTGCTCAACTCGATCTCAGTGAACCTCGTAATCTCGTGAGGAAGAAGTCATGATACCCATTTTCCAGATGAGAAAATCGAGGCTCAGAGAAGTCACTCCTAGAGGATCCCTGACAGCTCTGCCTCCATCCGCAGCTCCCGCCACCTCCCGCGTTGCCGGGCACCTGCGTTCAAGCCAATGAGAAAAGGCAACGAAGAGCCCTTGAAGGCGGCCGGGGGGCCGGGGGCGGGGGGCCCCCAAACCCTCGCACATGGCGAAGCTTGTCCAGGTGGCCTCATACTTGCCTCGAACCCACTTGGCCACCATTGTCCTCCAGGCCACTTTTTTCCAGCCCCGGGCCTCGCCCCACGCCCTCTTGCCTATTCCCGGGTCGCCTCCCGCAGACTCAAGCCCCAGCTTTAGGACTAGAGAGGGGCGGTGGCGGCCTTCCTGCGACCGGGAAGCGGAAGAGCTGGGGGGCAGCTCTGGGCGGCCTCGGCCGAGACTCCGTGCGCTCCGCACGCACTCGAGTTGTTCTTCAAAGCATCCCTGAAACCTCCGGGGACGCCCACAGATGGGCCCTGCGCCGGCGGTCTGGTATCCCTGAGCGCAGCCGGCCGGAGACCCCTGGAAGCCAGCAAGGCTCCCCGAAAGCCCTGGCCCAGCGACCTCCGCCTTCCTGGCTCCTCTCAGCCTTCGGGGAAGAGGCTGGGGGACAGAAGAGTGGCCCTGGGCTGGGAGCCTCCGAAGGGACCCAAAGAGAGGGTCTGACCGCCGCCTCCTCCTGAGTAGAGCCCCCTCTCCCGATTCTCGGCCCTGGCGATCCGTAATTATCGGTTACTTCCTCTAGGACGATCGGAAAGGAGCCTTCTAGTTTGGGGCCGCAGCAGAACTACCCTACACACACACACACACACACACACACACACACACACACACACACGCACCCAGAGGTTGGACACACCAGACCCGCTCCCCTATTTGCGTCCTCTCCACGTGGGTGGAGAGTACAGCCGATCCTGGGCGTAGGTACACCCCATGTGCCCCGCTTCCCCCGCGACCCCGTGGAGCCCCCGGCGGCTGGAGGAGAGGCGTGACTGCAGTCGCCCTCCGCTTAGCCCGGCCGCCAGCGGCTCGCCCTGAGCTGCGCAACAAAGGGTGGCATCGCGGCGGCGCGGGCAGGGACCTCATTGGTTCAATATTAGCTTTTCATTCCAGTCTATTGTGCCCATCTGAGATAATATTGACTCTGAGGTGAGAGCCCACAGACGCCAGGGCTTGTCTAACACTCCGCGGCAGGGCGCTCGAAGGAAAGAAAACCAGAAACGGAGAGTTAAAGAGACTGCAAATAAAAGCTGCTGGCGCGGCAGCGCGCCCCTGGGCCGCGCAGGGCCCGGCAGCCAGGCGCTCCCCGCGGCGTGCGCTGGGGCCTCCGATCCGGGAACCCAGGGTGGGGAGAGGGTCTTGGGTAGCTCTCAGAAGCGGCACTGGGCGTTCTCATCGAAACCTGCCCTCGTTTAAAACACCCCTCCCCCATCTTCCAGACAATTGATTTTGAGGTTCCGCTTCTGGCTAATTCTGCGGAAAAACGAGTTTCTATGCACGTTGTTCTAGTACGCCAGTAAGCCCACTTGGGCAGTCGAGATATTTTCCCCTTTTTAAGCCATGTGATTCCTTAGGATAACTTTGCTGTCGAAGTGTTTCTATTCCGCGGTAGCAGAAAAGTAAACATGCGCAGCGATTATCTTTAGGCTGCATTACCTGCGAGGGCGCGGTTAATAGCGAATTTCCGTCTATGCTTTTTCCTCTGCCCTGAATCGCCGCCTTATAGCCCATCCGAAGGTTTGTAACCGCCTTTCTAACCAAAACTTTAAAGGGCCTCCGGAACGTCCAAATCTTGCATATGAAGATTCATTTCAATTTCCAAATTGCCTCTAAAGGGCCGCATTGGAAAAATGACACTTAAAGCTGTCTTAGGTGTCTGAGAAAGACACCTAGGTTTACACTCGCGGGACCAAACGCCGAAGGTTCAGGGCTTGCAGTGAACGGTGGGAATGGATGCGCTCCCCGTCTCCTTTCCGAAATTTGTGTCTCCCCCTTAATGGAGTCTGACCTCTGTAGGAGGAGCTCCCTTAACTCTATTACTCCAATTTAGAATCTTTGCATTTATTTCCAAGACACTCAGGCATGTGAGGAGCTAGGATGGGGCAAGGGACGAATCTGGGCCACCGTTGTGCGCCTCCCTCCTTCCGCTTAGGCTGTCTACGCTGCGCTGGGGCTAAGCGATCCCAAGCTCTAGCGCCCTGGATATTTCACAAGAGGACGTTTCCTTTTAACATATGTGATCTATAATATATATGGTCCATTTGTATTATATATAATTTAACATAGAATATTAATTATATTGTTTCATCATATTAGGTACTATTTAGTATATATTTAACTTCTATTTCCAATATTCTATTAGTTATTTAACATCTTTTTATGTATTATATCGTATGTGGAGATAGGTCTGATATATGTGCACATTTAAATGTATTTGTTTTGTGTATGTGTGTAAAAGTATTTGGAGGAGTCTAATCTCCCTGCAAGTATATATTTGTTCGTTTTAATGTTATGTTATTTAAAAGAAAAATTCTAATCGAAACCACTTTGACACCAGCTATGTCTTTATAACAAATACCCTGGGATCCAATTTCAGCTCCAGAAAGGCAGGACGAGGGGAGTCGGGTAACTCTGCCATAAGGGACAACAGGTCCTCTCTGGAAAGTGGTTTTCCAAATGCTCATTCCCTGGGGACAGAGGAGACAAGGTTTTGGACCCGGCGGCCGCCTCCTCTCCTCGATTGCGTTGTGGTGGTTGTTTTGGTTTTTGAGAGAGGCTGTTTAGAGGCTCCGATGGTCCCTACCCTGATGTCATGAATTAAAAATGAATTTGGGAAGCGCAGCATATGCTCAGCTGAGGCGTCTGGGAGAGCAGCGGAGGCCTTTCACCCCAGCTTCTGGGTTCCAGACGCTGGGCTGACGGTTCCGGCCTCAGCGCCCGATGCGGGAGCGCACAGTGCTCCGGGGTCAAGGGCGTTCCTGCTCCAGCCTGCAGCCGTCCTCCGACCCCGCGCTAGGAAAAACTATCCGTGGCTTGGACCGCTTGCAGATCAGGTGGTCCCAACTACGGTCCGCTTCTAATATTGATTAAGAGCCAGCCGAGGAAAGCAGGCAGCAGGGAACTCCTGCAGGAGGGCAAGGGCCGGGCGGAACAAAATCCGGATCTCCGAGGTCCGCAGGTTATCGCCCCGCACCGGAGACCCACTTTAGGGAGGGAGAGAAAAAGACAAAAGTCAGGTACGGCCGGCCGGCCAACTAAACCTCGAAAATGAGGAATGCCCCAACTTTACAGCCTGATGAATGAACACGAAGAGTCTACTTCCGAGGCCTGGGAGTGGGGAAGAGAAGTTGGGGGGCCAAGGAGGAGGAAACGGGTGAGGGGCGAGGAAGACTTAGGGAAAGGGCGAGAGGGGTCAGAGACCGCCAGGATGCAGGACGCGGTGGGTTGTTTTTTTCTTAAAAGCGAAGCCTCCAAATGGCTACCTGGCGAACAACATGTAAAACAAAACGATGCAACGTGGCTCAAATCTGACCCAGAGACGGGGCTTCCCACTTCAGACAAAACCCCGGATTCAGCGAGTCCCGGCGGGCGGGCGGCGTTCTCCTCTGATCTGGTCCCATCCCCCCAGCGTCGGAGGCGTGTGGTTTAAAGCCTTGTGCTCTGTCCCTGACTGGGCTCGGGGTATGTGCTAAGATGAGCCAGGGACCGGAAAGTGAGAAACCATCCTCACGTTGCTAAAAATAAAACAACCGACCCCTCCCCCTTCCCCAAGGGCTGCAGTCTCAGCGCCTGGCTGCTAGGGGAGGTGTCTGAACAAGCACTGGATGCCAAGGCTTCCAGATGAAGGGTGGATCACAGTGCCAACCATGTGGATGTGGGTCTCCCCCAGATGGGCTCACATCTGGCCCATCTGTAGTATTTTCGCCATCCAGGTGATCCATCTTGCCCCTGCCCAGGGTGGTGGAAAACTTTTTGTAATTGTGGAAGCATCAGAGTTCCATATTTCTGCCCCTTGCTCTGAGCTCCCACTATCCTGGTTTAAGAGCAGCTGCTCAGGTGTACTGGGAACAAGAGAGGGTCTTTTCTATTGCTCATTTGCCAGTGGAGCATCTTCATGAAAGAGACCATTTCTGCCATTCCTGGCACCTGTTGAGGATACTGCGCTAAGCACCTTTTATGAGGATCCATCACTTCCATTCCTCCAAGTGACCCATTGAGGTGCATCTCTTCTCACTTTCCAGATGAGAAAATTGGGGCTCCAGATGTGAAGGGATTCACCCAAGGCCACACACACAGCTAGTAAATGAAAAGGTCTGGAATCCAGTGCAAGTTAATTTGACTTCAACATTTCCCCCCCCACACACACACACACCTCCTATTTCCCATCAAAATGCCCACCTTTCCCCAGCAAAGAAATCCCACAGGGTAAGAAAAGAGTTAACACTTTGCCCTGGAGTCCCCACAAAAGTCTAAGACCAGAGGATACAGAGCCTGGATCCCACATTCTCTCCGGAGCATTTATTCCAGGTCTGGAAGAAAATGAGCAGCTGGCATGTGATGTACATGGTTTACAGAGAGCTTGCTCACACCTCACTGTAGTCACCTCTCGCACTAGCCTTCAGGGGGATTCTGCCCTTACTGCTCCCATCTAGAGAGGCAGCAACGGGCTCGGTGCGGGGGAACTACTTGATCACTGCCCAGCCAGTTTGCACAGAGCCCTGGCACGGGCCTGGGCCGGCCCATTCCAAGCCTCACAGCTCTGCAGATACCACATATGGGACCATTTAACCAACAGAGCCTTGCATTCTGTTGTGAAATTGCTAGGTTGTTTTCTCTTTGTTTTAAGTGTTTCTGCAAATGTTATTTCAGGATTCAAAACTTTCTCTTCATTTACACCTCTCTTACACTCATTCTTTCTCCATGTACCTACCAATCTGTATTGTTGGACTTAAAGAAACAGAACAAGGAGCTCCCCTTATCTCTATTCAAAAGTTACCCAGAGACCATCATGTACAGATTTTATCCATTTTTGCTCTATTATCTTTGCTCTATTATCATTTGCGTATTTGACTCTATTTCCATTTGCTTTACGTGCATCACTATCACTCAAATGTGGGATTGAGGGTTTGAAATGGTGTGTGTATAGTTTTTATGACTTTAATAGTGTTTTTAGCACTTGTCTGGAAGATGCTTTCTCTTTGCTAAGATCTAAGGGGGAGAATGTGAGCTTAGAAGAATTCTTTGAGCAAATAATTCCATATCCAAAGGGATAACTGAGACTCTAGATAGGAAAGGACTTGAAGGGTCTCTAACCTTGAGATGATGAAGCAAGTCCCACACCACCAGCAAGAAACTGGCCGGGGGTGGGGGGGGGGGTGTTCTCAGCCTTCAGACAGCCAGGGGTCCATCCCCACACTCATTCTGAACCTTGCTTGTTCACTCTGCAGAAGCCCCCATCTTATGAAAAAGCTTTATTTGTTCTCATTATCATAACATTGTATGTATATTTCTATACTAGACTAGATAGACTAGAATGTATAAAGAAGAAAGTAACAATCACTTAAATTCCCCCTGGCCAGAGGTCACCACTGTCAAATATTTGGGGATGTTAATTTTTGACACCTTGAAAAGTGCATGCTTACAATATGTGTTCTAGGAAATAAAATAAAGAAATATACTATGCGATTCTGTTTACATAAAGTTCATAACTAGATATTAATTCTCTGGGAGAGGGTTCACTGGAAAAGGGCACAGGGGAACTTTCTGGCGTCCTAGAAATGTTCTATATCTTGATTCAGGCCATGGTTAACACAGATCCATAAAAATGCCAAAACTCATTGAACTTAAGACCTGTATATTTTACTATAAAATGTTATACCTCATTAAAGAAGAAAAGAAAAGAATTCTGGACAAATACTATAGCAAAAGAATGGCTAACTGGGCAGGTGGGAAAGAAGCAACATTTTAAAAAGCATGAGATGGGAATTCTCGTCCTGGTGCAGCGGAAACGAATCTGACTAGGAACCATGAGGTTGCAGGTTCGATCCCTGGCCTCACTCAGTGGGTTGAGGATCTGGCGTTGCCGTGAGCTGTGGTGTATAGGTCGCAGACATGGCTCGGATCTGGCGTTGCTGTGACTGTGGTATAGGCCAGCGGCTACAGTTCCAATTAGACCCCTAGCCAGGGAACCTCTATATGCCACGGGTACAGCCCTAAAAAGACTAAATAAATAAATAAATAAATAAATAAATAAAAAGCATGAGATGCGGAGCTAAAACAAGCCACACACAACACCTGCAACCTGACAGAAGAGAATACCAGGCTTGCTCCCCCACCCCACTTCTGCCCCAATGCACCAGCCTCTCTAAATCCAAGACGGCTGGATTCTTTAAAAGGAAATACAATCTTAAGATCCTGCTGGGGCCCACCATTTACCAGACTTTCTCTTCTTTGATGCTATTACTCCATGTTTGCATTTCCTGATAGAGGCAGGAGGGAGGGGTCCCTTGGCGTCTAAGAAGTTTCTTTCTTAATCACTCTCTAGGACTCGGGATGTTTGAACCTCCTAGAAACAATGTTATAAATGATGGTCAAGGTTCCAAGTGTCTCCTCCCCAAAAATCTATTAAATGCCTACTCATAAGCTATGTAATTTTAGGCTTGGTAAGAACATAAGTACATTGCGTTATAGTGGTTGTGTGCCATGTAAAAAAATGAGAAGAAAGCAAAATTCCTTTTCCAAAAGCATATCTGCTATCTGCCATTTGAGATTCAAAAATAAAAACTCGCATCATGTCTTCCCTCAAGCAGCTCCTTATCTAGCGGAGAAAGACTACCTTGTAAATAAATAAGTGCCATAAGGTCTTATAGATGTTTTCATGGAGGTTGTCATAATTAAACAAATTTAATTTAAACATAATTTCAACAAAACAGAAAAATAGAAGTGACTGTTAGCTGGCGAGAGAAAACATAATTTGCAGCAGGCAGAATTGATGGGATAAGGAAATAGAGGAAGACCTAAGAGAGACTCTAAGAGGCTATGGGGCATTTTGGCCCCAAATCTGGTTCTTCTTCAGAATGTGTCTTCCCTTTTCACTGCCCTCAGAGCGTTACCACTTGACTTCACAGTCCTGACTAGGGTAGGTTATTGGTTTTGCTTTCGGAGGGAGGAGTTTCTGCTGTGGTGCAACAGGATCTCTGCAAGTGCTGGGAGGCAGGTTTGAACACTGGCCCAGCCTAGTGGAGGCATAGAAGTGGGTAAGACTTGCAATTCCAAAAAGAAAAGGAATTTCTTTTTCTTACCAAGCCTTCCTCCTAGGAGAAGGATTGTCGGAGCTAGATTTAGCCAGGAGCAACAGAGGAAAAAGCATAACCCCCAACACTGAAGAAAGAAAAAGCCATTCCCCACACCAGCCACCAGATGGTGAGGTTGGCTTAGAACAGCTTGGTTGCTGTCTTGAAAGCAGAGTGGATTGAAAGCAGAGTGGATTGGAACCACTTAAAATCACATATTTATTGTATTGGGGGATCATTTGTTCATTCAACCAGCATGGTGCATTTGCCATTTATAAGGAAATTTGCAAGTGACTTGCAATTAACAGGGTTAAAATATTGACTGAGTTGTGGTCCTTGCCTTCAAGAACAGTTTGGAGAACTAGAAAACTGTTACTTAATGTACCCAGACAGTGTTTTTCCCTCCTGATAGTGTTTTCATCAGTAAGTTGGGAGTAATGAGAATGCAGGATCTGCTGACCTCACACAATTGTTCTGAGGCTAGAATATGATCAGGAAATAAAAAATACCTTTGTAAAACTGGAGGTGTTAGACGAGCATTCATCATGAAAATAGTTTTCAGCTGCATCCTCCCCTGGTTGGTCAATTATTCATTCAACAGATGTTTATTGTGCACTTAGGCTGAGCAGTCATAGTTCTGGACACTGGGGACATAATAGTGAAGAAAACAGACCAAATCTCTGCCTTCATGGAGCTGACATTTCTCAGTAGGGCATTCTGCTGACACGAATAAAAAGACTCATCAGCCACATGAGGGAGGCCAAAAGCTTAAGGCTAAAAAACTATCTATTCACTGTTCAGAATATTGAAAAATTGGCAACAATCTAAGCATTCCTTGCTGGGAGACAAGGTTTGTTGTTTTTTTTTAAGTTTTGATACTTAGCTACAACAGAAAACTGTGTCAGTATTAAAAAAAATGGAAGTAGCTATCTGTATAGAGTATCGTGGAAAGATTTCTAAGACCTGTTAAAGGAAAGCTAGTTCCAGAATAATGCATAAAATCATCCAGTTAAAGTTTCAAATTTACCCTACTTGTTTATGTTTTATTCACATCCTAACATATAGGTAAGTGTGAATACTTAGATGGAAACTCGGAGAAAAAGTCTGGAAAGATACACAGTTGACAGTAGTGTTACCTCAGGAAAGGAGAGGTGAACTGATGGAGGTGGGGTGTAGACAGGGCACTTTCACAACTACGGTGGTAATTTCTGACAAAGAGAGTGCGTTCATTTCTGCCTGTGTAATTAAACAAGGAGACACATGCATGTGGGTATAATTGAGTTATAGCAATATGTTTATGGATGATAATTGTTACTCTTTAAATCTCCTCTAATATTGTTTTAATATATCTATAGAGATATATACAGAAAGATGAAATGATGCCAAAACATAAAGGGTGGAATTAAAACATGGTGTCCTGGCTCAGAACTCTTGCCTCTCCCCACCCCACCTGCAGTTTATAGTGAAACCTTTTTTTAAGAGCATCATGGGATGTTGGATAGAAACCCTTGATCTCCCAGTTCTGAGGCACATGTAATTATTTCATAGTTAAGTAGCCTCAAGGATCTTTGCAAAAGATATGATTTCATTATGAGAGCATCATGCCTCTCCCAGGAATAATTGAGTTTCAGCTGGAGCCAATGCAGGGGTTCTGGTATGTGATGGGTGGGTCCCAACTGGGTCCCCTGGTTCCCAAACCAAGCCAAGTGAGCTAGCCTTAGCTCTGGCTGATTTCTGAAAACCAGCTCAGACATCCCGGCCAAATTTTCTCCATTGTGTGTGGGTGTCTCTCTCTGTGACCTTGAGCAGGCCTTTGTTGCTGCTGGGTTAATGGAAGAAGCTGGACTGTATGGCCTATAACTTCATTTCCAATCTTAAACTTCTAATTTCTATTGTGGCAAGTTGTTATGAGAAAAGACCACATTTGTTCCCAAGCACCTGCCATGTGCTGGGACAGAGAAGCAGAAAAACAAGGTCCTTGGCCTTAAGGAATCATGGTGGAGTCAAATTCTTGCAGATGTTGAAGCTGATGAAACTGCTAGAAATATGGACTCAGGACAGAAGCATGGAGATCTTCCTCCACTGCTGTGGTCCCCGGCTCTATATTTCTTGGATAAAACTGACCTCTGTTCTTCTAGTCTCCTTGCTCTGAAATAAAGCTGGTAGTAGAGCCCCTAGCCATTCTGCTTGGCTCCAGGTCCCAGAGACACCCACATCCATGTTACAGGAGGGAAAAAAAGTCTCGGGTGGGGCAAGGATAGCCTGAGGTCAGATGAGCTCTAGGAGGGCTGGAAATGGGACCTGGGTCTTTACAGCCAATCCACCGATTCAGCAAACTCACAATGAGCACCTGCTGTATGCCAGGCACCTTGCTGGATTGTGGGAGCACAGGTGGGAATCAACCAAACATAGGGCTTACTGAGCAGGGCTTCAGAGCTTAGAAGCCTCCCCTGGGCAGGACCATACCCTCCTTTAGAAACCCTCAGACCTGTGCCCTTCTCCAGGGCCCCCTATATCCGGTCTAGCCACCAAGGCTACTAGCATGCTAGACACTGAGTCAGAGGCAAGGGGGTCAGAATTCATCCTAGGCTATGCAGCTCCACAGTGCCTCCAGCCATTCTCAAGCAAAGGGAACTAGCTTCCATGGGCTGTGGGCAGGTAGGAGTTTTCCCAGAAGAGAAGCAGCAGTGCAGCAGGAGCAGAGAATTAGCACCAAGATGACCCTACCTCTCATTCCCTCTCCAGACCTCCTCGCTGTGGGACAGGCCAATGCCTCAGCCTCCTGAGCCTCAGTTGTTTCTTCTGTAAAATGGGAATAACAACATTCACACCAATTCTTCTTCCTTCAAGAGATGATGCTGGAGATCAAATGAGGCAAAAGGTGGAAAAGTCAATTATAAAGCACTTTCAAATACAAGCTCACGGTGTGGCACACTTGGAAACAGTGATCTTCCTGCTATCTCCCCTGTATGGCCTGCACCCCATCAGGAAGACCCTTTGCCAGGCAGCTGTGCGAGGTTTACGAGTGCAGTGAGTGCAGGAGCGGTAGCTGGGGTGGCAGAAGAAACTCTGGGCCCGCTCACCACTCGTCGGCTGGAGGGGTCCTTCCAGAGCCCGAAGATTCCCTCCCCAGATTTTCCTTATGAGGCAAGCGGGCAAGCTGGCACTGGCACTGGCTGGGCAGCCCCAGGAGATGGGGCTGGAGAGGCTCCATCACTACTATGGGTTCAGACCTCACCCTGAAACCCATTAAACCCATGTCTTGTAAGCCCTACAGGTGGTGTCAAGAGGAATTTTCAGGGCACTGACAGGCTTCTCCAAAGGGAGAGGCTCTAGCTGGGTCTGTGCACTACTCTGCAGGAAGAAGCAGTGTTTAGGGGCAGCAGGATCTGGGGCATCAGGAGAACCACCGCCTCTGGTCCTCACGTGCTGTCCACCTTGGGCGATCCCCTCCCTTCACTGGGCACAGCTGGCAGGTGTGCATCATTTTTTGTTTGTTCTTTTAAGTTTTATTGAAGTATCGTTGATTACAATGTTGTGATAATTTCTGCTATACAACAAAGAGATTCAGGTATACATGTACACACATCCATTCTCTTTCAGATTTTTTTCCCGCATAGGTTATCACAGATGTGCATTTGTTTTTTATTTTAAAGGTGACCCATGATCATAAGACATGTAAATGTGGCAGAAGAGGAAAAAGTTGGTGACAGTGCCTCCCCCATCCTACGATCCTTGATAGTCTGCTGTAAAGTTTCTTCTCAATATTCAACTAACCATGCACGCTTCTGAAATGGAATTTGGGATCACACATACATCGCTCTCTTGGGCTTTCTTGCTATCCATGCCTAGGTCTGCCGCCTTCCTTCAACCAACTGCAGAGTATCCCAGCATTGGACTATTTTGTGACTATTTCCACAGGGTAATCCCTGAAGTGAGATTACAGGATCAAAATATTTCTCTACCTCCTCAATATGTTGCATTTTATCATTGCTTTTTCGAATTTTGGTAGTGATGGGTGAAAATGAAATTGTGTTCGAATTTTAAGTTGCTTAAGTATTCATGAGGCTGAGCATCTTTTTTCTTTTTTCTATGTTTAGTGGCTATTGTATTTCTTCTGCAAAAAGCTTGCTTGGGTGGCAGCCCAATTTTTCTCTTGGAATGATGCTATTTTTTCATATCTTTTAAAAAATTTTTAGAAATTTTTATTGAAGTAGAGTTGACTTACAGTGTTGTGTTCATTTCTGCTGTACAGCAGCGTGATTCAGTTACACATATGCACATATCCATTCCCATATAGGTTATCACAGAATATTGAGGAGATTTTCAGGGGCTATACGCAGGGCTCCATTTACCCTGCATTCCGTATACCATAGTGTGCCCGTGCCATCCCAAGCTCCCCAATCTTTCCCTCCCCCCGACCTGGTATTTTTCTTAATTTAAAACAGCACTTTATATAATAAAGCCCTCAATCTACTGTTTGTCATACATTTTCCCCTCATTTATCTTCTGTTTATGGTATGTGTTTTGCACACACAAAACTTAAATAATTGTGCAGGTGAAATTTTTAATTTTTTCCTTTCTGGATTCTGAGGTGTATCTCTTTTCAAGAAAGGCCTTCTCAGTCTCAAGATTATGGAATTCTTATTTTTTTAGTTTCTTTTCCTATTTTTATAATTTTTCAAAATGTATATACATCTTCATTACATTGCAATGTATTTTGTGTGTGTGAATGTGGCATGAGGTGAAAACTCAATTTTTCCCTCCTCCAGATGGGTAACTAATTATTCCAGCATTGTTTATGGAAAAATATTTAGTCTTTCTCCACTAACAAGAAATACAATCTTTATCAGATACTAGATTCCCATATATACACTTTATTTTATTAGCCTATTTTATTCTATTTTACACTCTATTTTATTCATTTATCTATATGATCTTCCTACAACCTTGTCATAATGCTTATTATTCTGACTTTGTATTATCTTTTAAAATCCAATAAAGCAAGCATCCTCTTTTATTTTTTTACAAAAATTGTTTATTCTCATGTATCCATCCAATCTTCTAGACAAAAGTTCGAATCAATTTGTTCTTTTAATCAGAAATTTAACTGAAACTTATAAACTAACTTGGAGGAGAATTGAAATCTTCACAACGTTTAGCCATCCCAAGCAGAAATACAGTATTTAGTTTATTTAGATTTCCTTTGATATACTTCAATATTTGCTTCTAAACAGGTCTTAGATATTTCTTGCATGAATAAGTCACTGTATTTTCAGTTTTGTGGGTGATTTATGCTTTGTTTTGTTTTTGCTATGGTGAATGGAATAATTTTCATTTTATATTTTCAACTTATTACTATTATATAAGAAAGCTAGTTTGTGTCTGGGAATCCTTGCAAACTCTCTTGTTTTTTCTATTAAGTAATCAGTGGAGTCTCTTGGATTTTCCATTTAATAACTGCTTGACTTATTAGCCTATTACAGAAAATGAAAACATAAAAAAGGAAAGAAGCGAACAGTACCTGTAAAATCAATTCTTCTGAAATAGACATTGTTAAGATTTTGATGAATGTCCTTCAAAAAAGTATGATATATATATATACACACACATAGGTACTTAAAGAGTATCATAATATATAACACTGTGCATATATCTACTGAAGTAGACAAACATATATGTCTATGAATTAAGTAGAATGTATACCAAATCTCACAGACAGCATCATAACATGAATATTGTTTTCTAATCCACTTTTCCTACTTAATAAAATGTTATCCAACCTTTTTTCCATGTTATTATTCTACATTAGCATTTTAATGACTGCATTAAATGTATGAATTTATTTAAGCGATCCTCTCACTTTGAACAGTTGAGTCCATTTTGCAATATTGTGATTCTAGAGTAAACACCTCATTACCAAAATATTTATGAATATTATGATTCTTTCTTTAGGAGAAATTTCTAGAAGTGGACTTTCTGGATGCAAAAGGCTTTTGCGACGAAGCTGACAAGTTGCCTTCAGAAAACTTATTCTCCCACCTCTGCTTTTAAATACATATTTCTGCTTCACATCTCCCCTTCTTCAACGAACATTATACAACAGGCATTTCTTAAGTTCTTAACCTCACTGGCAACATTATTTTAATAGTAGTATTCTGTCAGCCACCAACCCTCCTTGGAGCCTTCACAGTTCCTTCTGTTTCCTGGGATAACCCCCAAATTCCCAACTTCCAGACCAAGTAGCTTCATTTGACAACGGGGAGCCTCCCCTGGGGGTTCCAGCTTCTAAAGTCAAAATAAAATGGTTAACTCAGCCCAATCCTGTTCACTCCGTGCAGCGGGAAGGTCGCCAGGAGGCACCATGAAATGGAAATCATTCCAAGTTTTCTGCCGTGTATTTTTTCTACACGGTGGAGAAGATCCATTTGTGTTTTAAACAAAAACGCCCCCTTCTTGTCATCTTCTCTCAGTCAAAAAGGTATCATCTTTTCCCCCAACAGGTATTTGCTTGGCAAGAAACTCCTCATTCAGAAACCCTTCCAGCAAGGGGATAAATTTTTCTAAGGCAGCGAGTGACTACACACACATCTGCATTGACAAGTCACAACTTATAGCCTTCTATGGTGTTTCTGCGCTTTTGAAAATGTTAATAAAAACTTAATGTGGAAAAAAACCAACTTTTTCCAAATATGTGTACCAATAAGCCCAAGGCAACTCATACTTTCTTATAAAATAAAGTAGGTCACTCACATCAATCATGTTGTCTTAGCACATTTTTTCCAAATTAGGAATTCTCAATCCATCAGACCCGGTTATGGCATCTCTTTTCCAAACATTTCCTTTTAATATGCTCTTTAACATGATAAGCAAATCTAATAGAATACATTAGTGTCACTTTTCCGTGATGGAGTGTTTCCTCCTGTTGTGACCCACGATGCGTTCAGGGAAAGATTTTTACTGGTTCCCCCTGGAACAGCGATTGTTTATGGCACATGTGCCAATGGCCCTAAAGCTGCCAAGGCTACACTTGGGTGCTGACCTTAGAAAGACCCCAGGACTCTGACCTCACCTCTCCAGGGATCATAGATGTAGAAAAGTCAAAAGATGTGTGTTTCCCAAAGCAAAATAATAAATCCAGATTCTGTACGTGAGGAGTGTTTAAATTGAGGCTGTCGATACAGTAGAGTTGCTCATGCACACGGACTATCCCATACAGATCAAAAGCTTGTACTGGGCTTCATTTTAAAACCACATTGCTTGCAGAACATTTCCAAATCTCCTGAATCACGCAGCAAGGGAGGATCCTTGGCTTCAGACACGTGGGATGCTCCAAAACCAGTTACCATCTTCTTGCAAGTGAATTTGGACATTGTATGAGATGCACGCTCTGTTTACAACCCACTGGAGATAAATATATTTGTATGTTCATATATTTGACAACATTTACCTGGCAAAACCAGAGTCTTTGTTTCCACTCATACCTCTGGTTCCTGGACTCGTGTGTTCAGTGTTAGCACTGGCCTTTCTTTTATCTGGACAGAGTTTGGGAATAAAACACTTGTGAAAGTTGGGGATTGGGAGAGGTTTGTGGAGCGCCCAGGAATTCAGTTGTTCAGACTTTTTGGCCACCCAGCAGGAAAACATCTGAATGGAAAAGGAAAAGTTTAGTTTGTCTTCTGGATCTTTCGAATGGATACGTAAGGTCCTGCGGACACTGGTTTCGATGGCCCATCCTGTAAGTCACATCACTTCTTCCTAATGTCCTAGGAAACAAGAAAGTAACGTTATGGCCTCTGATCAGCCATAGCTTCCTGACCCTGCCCCATTGTTGCCCAGAGCTAATGACTTGAGGCTCTGTGTGTCCATCACAAAAATGTGTGTGCTAGGGGCAGTGACGGACACATAAAGTCATAGCTCCTGCCCTTGAGATGCTTGAGGTCAGGCTTGATATCAAGTAGAATACAATAAGGAAAAGAAAAAAAAAAATCCAGGGAGCTCAGAGGAGGGAGAGGTCATTGCCAGGTAAGGGTGAGTGCAGAAAAAGATTGAGAAGACGGTCTTCGAGCCGGGCCCTGACCAGTGAGTGGGCTTTGGATCTGCACAGATGGGGGAAGGGCATTCTAGGTCAAAGGCACAGTGAGAGTAAGGGGCGGGGAGCAGGCGTGGGAAAGCATGCAGGGAGCAGAGGCATGACAAACAATTGAGGACCAGCTGAACACAGGCTGCAGAAAGAGAAGCATTAGAGGAAATCAGGGAAGGGAGATTGATGCTAGTGTGTGAGATGCCTTGAGTGCCAACATAAGGAGAAAAGCCTCCAGGGAATGCTCCCCCTCTGTACCCCCAAAATTGTTCTGGTCACATCACCACGTCTGCCTGGAATAGGAAGATTATTAGGGTGATCATGTTTATGTGGGTGCATTTAAACCCCCTCAACCTTTTGTCTCTTTAACCCTTCTTCTCTACGTAGGCTAATGCTATGGCAAATTTAAGTGTTTTCCATTGCTGACGTTTGGAGCACCATCCTGGAAATTCCTGCTGGCCTCAAAACCACTGCTTACAGAGATTTAGGATTCTTGCAAGTTCAGTGGTTTCTCTGAGTCGATTAACATTTGTAGAAGCTGCCCCTTTCCTTGTGGCCCATGGACCCAGAGGGGACTATGCAGTGCAAGACTTGAGGTGTTTCGGTAAACCCATCACTTTGTTCACCACACATTTATTGAGCAACTACTATGTGTCTTAATATTGCTCCATGTGCTGAGGACGAAGTGTGTAAACAGAACAGACAGGGTTCCTTGTCTTCATGGGGTTTACTTTCTGGTGGGACAGACAGAAAGTTATCGAGATCATTTCAAAGTTATAAGGAAAACAAAGGAAATAAGCTAAGCGACATGAAAGAGTGACAGGAAGCAGGAGAAGGATGACCACGTTGGAGAAGATGGACAGAGAAGGCCTGAAGGAGGGAGGCTGGGAAGGAGGCAGCTAGAGGAATGGCTGAGGGAGAAACATGGAGAACAGAGGATGCAGCAAGTGCAAGTGTGGGGTGAGCTGGAAGAAGCTAGGAAATGAGAGGGACAGGGAGCAGATAGGGCTGGAGCAAGGCAGGAGCCCTTTTGGGATTTGAGGTACCATGGGAAGTTCCTGCAGGGTTTGAGGCGGGAAGTGACCAAGCTATGAATGTTCGAGCCACCATGAGGCACCATCTGCTCCGCCTCTCCGTTGCTGGCTTGCCCCGCAAAGTCAAAACGAGTGCTCGGAGTGCATCAGCTTTTATTTTTACAGCAATCTTTGTACCCAAACCACCGTAGCATTTTTAATAACAAACTGGCAGGGAGTCAGACATCTGTACTTGAAAAAAACAGCCCAAGCCAAGTATTTCTAAATGTTTTATATTTACTTGTAACATTAGAATAACCATGAGGTTGCTTTTTGCATAATCGGAACCATTCTCATTAGGGTTCGACAGATCTCATCCTTCATGGGCTTGGGTGGTGGTTTTCATTATGGCAGTGACATTGATCTGACGGGAGTGCATCTCTCCTTGAACGTTTGTGGATAAAAGAGGAAGAAGATGAGAGAAGTCAGGGCAGGCCAGGAAAATGAGAACTCTACAAAGATAACCATCAGCTTGGCATTGGGGTGCCCTGAAAAGAGTCCAGGTTTCAAACTTCAGCAGATCTGGGCTAGAAGTTCAGCTGGGTGACCTTGGGTGAGTCACTTAACCTCTCTGGGCTCCTGTCTACTCATAGGCAGAAGGAGGATGATAATAGAAACTACTTCATGGAGTTGTGGTGCGGTCTTAATGCAATAACATGGGTAAAGGGGCCTAGTACAAGGGTGTTTTCTGCTTGCCTTCCTCCAAAATTAGCGTTTCACATCCAAGATGGAGACACTACCCTCCATCTTTTTTCTAAAGTAGGCTCGCAAGATTTATCAAGCAAAAATACAGTATATCCAGTTCAATTTGGATTTCAGATAAACAACAAATACTTATTTTCTATAAATGTGTCCCATGTAATATTTGGGACACACTTAGAGCAATCAAGGAATCCTTTATCTGGAAACACTGTTCTAAAGGTTTACTGATCCCAGGAGTTCCCTGGTGGCCTAGTGATTAAGGACTGGGCATTGTCACTGCTGTGGCTCAGGTCACTGATATGGAGTGGGTTTGATCTCTGACCTGGGAATTTCCGCATGGCATGGGCATGGCCAAAAAAAAAAAAAAAAGAAAAAAGAAAGAAAAAAGAAAAAGAAAAAAAAGGTTTAATAATCCTAAGAAAGAAGGGTTTTGAGGCCCAGTCTGGTCTTGGTATTCTACCTGGTCACCTGGTTCAGAGACAGCTGATATCCTTGTAAAGACTGTCTTTCTTGCTCACTGAATCTACAGTGCCTAGAACAGAACCTGGCCTATATTAGGTGCTCAATAAAAATGTATTGCATGAGCAACTAAAAAACTGTAAGACTTCAAGTCAATCAGATTTGGGAAGTGCATATAAATATATTTTAAATAAGCCTTATAAATCATGCATCCCCTATACCTGAGGTCAAAACGAAGACAGAGCCATTGACCACCCCAGCCCTCACTCCCCACCCCCAGAATCCACCTGGAATCAAAAAGGAGGGCAGCCATCATGTTCTCACTGCCTATTAGCCACCTGCAACCCCTGCCCTGAACTCAATTCCACCCACCCCCCAACCCCCCCCCCGCAAAAAACATGGGTTGCAAGAATATTTCATATCAACTCATTTCATACTTCATTTATTTTATTAAAAAAAAAGATAAACTTACACATTCAGAGTCCACTTTTTTCTCCCCCTTCCTTCTGGCAAACAGGAGACATCTGGGCTGGGAGGTGGGGGAATGGCGGGGTCTCAGGTTGGGAGAAGCTGCGGGTGTGGGGAATAGAAGTCAGGTGTGGCCCCTTCTGAGCTTCCCAGCCTGGCAAACGTCTACATTTCTCGGGAAGTTGTGAGCACAGAGGATTTCCCCAGGAATCCAGGCTGGGCTTGTAAAGAAATGATCCCAACATCAAGAAAAGAAACCGGCCAGTAAAATCCTAGTTAGTTCATTTTCTAAGACTTCTGAATGTGTTTTGAATTTTCTCTAAATTAAGATAATCATAAAAGGTTAAGATATTTAAACAGAGCTCCACCTGATCCCGGGGCTTGATGTGTATGCTTAATTAGTTCCCGAACATATGGTTCAGAGCTTCTTATAAAAACAGGGTAATGACTCGAGGTATATTTGGGTATTAGATTGAACGATGTTAAAGGGACATTCAGACCCATCTCAAAGGCCCTAACCTGCCCTTGATCTGTGCTGGAAGCTTTTGCTGACATCTGTTTCAAAGAGATATCAAAAAACTTTCCAGTGGCCTCATGATAAAACAAAAATCCACACGGAGATAGATATCAGGCATTAAAATACTTAGGATTCGACATCGCGGGAGGAATGTGTGGCCCCAGAATGTAACAGTCGGGGAGGGGGGCGGGCGGGGGGGTTAGTCGAGGAGGGCGGCTCTGAGAATCATGATGCCGGGGCTCCATACGGAGAGGGAGCAGCTGGGTCACAAATGTCCCCAGGGCCCTTTGTTCTCTCGTGTGTTTCAGCCCCTGATAATAAACCAGGTGCTCCCGTGCGAGGAACATAACTCAGGTCGCCAGGAGTCCCTTCCACAGCTCCCAGGCAACCCCACTCTTCCCTGACCCCACGCCGGGAAAGCGCTGGTGGCGACGCCCCCGAGAGGAGCGAGGGAGGGCACAGACTCAACGCCACGCGCGGTCCGCTCGGGTTGCGTGCCCAGCCCCACCCCTAACCCTGGTCCCCAGAGAAGGTAACGCGAGAGTTCCTCTGCAGCACACAGCGGCCCCTCCCCAACCTCCAATCAGATTGCAGCTCCTAACCCCTTTCTGCGTGAGCGCCCTGGATCCTGTCTATTTGTGAAAATTGGGGCCGTAAAACAGGCTCCGGAGGGGATCAGACTCATCTCTTCAGCTTTAGTGCACCTCACTCTACCCGAATTCATTTATTCGTTCCTACTGTCGCCCATCCTTTCAACAAAAGTACTCAACCAAGCACCGATCGTGGGCGGGGCCGGGGGACTAGGTAAGGAAGCGCTGTGGGTGGGAAAATCAGAGTGGCTTTCAGTAGCGTCCTGCCCTCCGGGGGCTCACAGTCTAAGGACATGAGGCGGATATGGGAAGATGTCTGTGGCGAGGCCATCACAGGTGTTTGAGAGCAGGGTAAGCAACGTGATATAGGAAACCTGAGAGGAAGAGAGCATTTCAGGCAGAGTAATGACGACAGCTTCACAGAGGACCTGGCGTTTCCCCTGGGCTCTGAATGATGACCATCTGGACCGTGGTCACTGAGGGTGACAAGGCAAAGGAAACCATTGTGGCCCCAAAACAGTAAGTCGCTTTTCAGGTGGAAAGAGCATACCCATACCCCCTCATCTGATCCTCAAACATCCTTATTTAGTTGATAAGACAGGGATAATTGATTCCACTTAATAGATAAGGAAGCCAAAGTGCACTGAGGTTATATACATTTCCCGAGGTTTTCACAGTGGAGCCCAGATTCGAACTCAGGCTTAAGCTTCCCAGATCCACCTAAGGCTGAAAAGTTAAGGAAAGGTCAGATTGCCAAGGGTCTTACATTAAAAGCCGAGGAGGTTGCTATTTCCTCTGTGGTCACAGGGAGTCATCGAGGACTTTGAGCAGGGCTTGAAGATCCACTGGGCAGCTGGGAGCAGAAGCAGCCGGAGCAGGACGATGAAAGAAGGGCGGATGGCTGTCCCTCAAAATTCGTTAAATCCAACCCGGGCTATGAGCCAGAGAGAAAAGAGAACGAGGGTCCAAGAAAGCGGGAGTTAGAGTCCCGTCATGCAGAAGGCAGAGAAAAGGCTCCAAGAACCACTGTAGGCTGTGCTTCTAAAGAGCTGGCTCTGATTCCTCCCAAAGTCAGCTGAGACCTCAGCATCCATGACACTACAGTTTAGAGTGAATACAACGAGCCAGGCACTTTCACATATATCTCTTCATGTAATTCTCATAGCAACCCTTCGACGTATCTCATCTTATCACCCCTCTTTTACAGATGAGCAAACAGAGGCTCACAGTGGTTCAAGAACTTGGCAATGGCTGCACAGGGAATAAATGGCTTAGGCTGGAATGTGAACAGGTCTTCCCACCCAGAGCCTGGATTCCTGACCATGACCTCCCACCACCCCCTCAGGTCTTCCACGCCACTCAGAAGGCCAGGATGTGTGGCTCTCTTTGCCCATCAAAGTGTGTCTGCCTAGCTGCCCTCGGCCTGCAAACCTCTCCCCGGTCTGGCCCAAAGTCACCTTTTTCCTTTGTTACCTCCCCCTGTGTCCCTCAGCGGGGGCGGGGGGTGGGGGTGGGGGGAATCCATAGCCCAGCAGGCAGGAGGCCAGATCCAGACTGTGATATTGTGAGACTGCGTCCCTGTGCACTGGAGTTACAGCCTGGGGCAGCCCAGCGGGGGACCTCAAAGCTCAGGCCAAGCTCCAAGGGACTGAGATCAAAGCCAGCGGGGGGTGGCAGAGCAACAAAGAACAGAAATGAGCAAGGGCAAGCGAATCTGGTCCCATATCATTCCTGTGGCTGCATTGTAGGGCTGAGACTTCTTTGAAGGTCTGGAACAACCCCCACCCCCACCCCCACCCCGCCCCATCCCTGGATGCAAGGCCCCCCCGGGTTCCCTTTCAGGGGCTGGGGGCCCAATAAAATGGGGGCTGAGAAAGTTGTCTGTGGGTAAATGAGGGTTCAGCCTGGTCTCAGTGACCTCTCCTTCAACTCTGTTGCCGGCAACACCTCAGGGACCCCCACACCCACGTTCCTGGGCATAGCTGTTTTCATTTTCCTGCACAGAAAATGGGTGTGGCTCCCTGGTGTTTGGGTCTGTGATGCTTTTTTGTGGCTCTGGGCACAGCACCATACAGACTGGGGGATTTCCAGGAATCCTGGGGACCAGCCTGATGGAGCGACCCATCCTTCGTATAGTCCTAGGTCCATGAAAGTGCTCAAAAGGAACATTCAGTGAGAGCTAAAGGGGTCCACAGCGTAGGAAGAGCACTGGCCAGGGGAGTTCAGACCCAAAGTCCTATCCTAGCTTTGCCAGTGACTTCCCAAACAAGTCATGTCCCCTCAGTTTCCCCGTCTGTGACACTAAAGAGAAGCTGACTCTCCTAAGGTTTCCACATGCTTCCACATCTTCTCCTGTGGCCCCTGTTCTGGGTCATCTCCTATGAGAGGCCCTTCCTGACCACTCAGGCTACAGCAGCCCCCTCCCCTCTCCAGACAACTTTTACTATGTCAACTTCATTGTCTCCGCTTGACTTTTTCCTTTTGGATTTTTTTCTTTTTTCTTTCTTTTTTCAGTCTTTTTAGTGCTGCACCCGCGGCATATGGAGGTTCCCAGGCTAGGGGTTGAATCAGAGCTGTAGCCGCCAGCCTAAGCCAGAGCCACAGCAATGCCAGATCCGAGCTGCGTCTGCAACCTACACCACAGCTCACAGCAATGCCGGATCCTTAACCCACTGAGTGAGGCCAGGGATCAAACCCACAACCTCATGGTTCCTAGTCAGATTCATTTCTGCTGTGCCATGATGGGAATTCCTCTGTTTGGGTATTTTTCCACTTGCTTATTAACTATTCCCCTGAATAGGATGTAGCTCCAGAACAGCAGGGAGCCTGTTGGAGCTTGCCTCTGCTGCTCCTTGCTCTGTCTGGCCCAGGATACAGCCCAGCATGGAGGAGGTGTTCAGCTAATGTTTGTTGAGTGAATACATGAACTATGCACTTTTCTGTGTCAGAAGGTGTTCTTCAAAAACCATGTTTATAATGGCTACAAAATAGTCCAAAGTATGGATATATTAAAATATATTGAACAAATCCCCTGTTGTGGGATATTTAATTTAATAAGTACCTTTTACTAAGCACCCAAGGAAGGTCACTTTTGTGTCTCTATGTTTTGTCTCCAAGGGAGACACTTGTGTACCACTGTTCTCTGCCCCAAGCATGGCCTGGCACACAGGTGCTATTCAAAGGTGTTCGTTAAATAAAGACTTTTCTCCTCCTGGAATTTCCCATTGTGGCTTAGTGGTAGCTACCCCGACTAGTATCCAGGGTTCGATCCCTGGCCTTGCTCAGTGGATTAAGGATCTGGTGTTGCTGTGAGCTGTGGTGTAGATCACAGACGTGACTCAGATCCCGAGTTGCTGTTGCTGTGGCACAGGCTGGCAGCTGCAGCTCTGATTCGACCCCTAGCCTGGGAATTTCCATATGCTGCAGGTGTGGCCCTAAAAAGAAAAAAAGAAAGAAAGAGAGAGAGAGAGAGAAAGAAAGAAAGAAAGGAAAGATAAGAAGGAAAGAAGGAAGGAAGGAAGGAAGGAAGGAAAGAGGCGTTCCTGTCGTGGCACAGTGGTTAACAAATCCGACTAGGAACCATGAGGTTACAGGTTTGATCCCTGGCCTTGCTCAGTGGGTTAAGGATCTGGCGTTGCCGTGAGCTGTGGTGTAGGTCACAGACGAAGCTGGGATCCCGAGTTGCTGTGGCTGTGGCATAGGCCGGCAGCTACAGCTCCGATTCGACCCCTAGCCTGGGAACCTCCTTATGCTGAGGGAGTGGCCCTAGAAAAGGCAAAAAGACAATAATAAATAAAATAAATAAAAATAAAAAAATATAATAATAATAAAAAAAGAATTTCCTCCTCCCCAAAACATTTTGAATTATTTTACTTCTCCCTACAGTTCTATTTTGAAAGTTGTTTGTCTACCAAGCAAATGAACTTATCACGAATTAATTGCTTTCCTAGTTTAATAAGTCATTTCTAGCTGCAATCCTGCCTTTCCAGCAGCTCTGGCTATCATGAGAGAATTGGCGTCACCACGTGCAGCTGATGTCATTCCAGATCACTGCAATGGAATGTGAAGTGTCAATCAGCCTGAGTGATCCTGTAGGGAGTAATCTTACCACTTCATGAGGCCCTTCAAAATTGCCACAATGCTCAGTAATGGGCAGAATGGTCTAAGCCAACCCTGAGGCTCTGGGATCCCTGTACTGTACATCCTCACTCCTACCAGGGGTCCTGAAACCTTTATCTCTGTCTCTTCTTATTGCCATAGAACCCTGCAGAGACCCACAGACCATGCTTAGCACTGAGGCCAGGGCAGGAGACGAACCAACTTCCGGAATGTCCACTTTGTTCTGGCCCCCCAAACACGTGGAGCACGGAAACCTGGCTGGGCACATGAGCCTCTCATGACTGTGCAAAGCAAGTCCAGATGGCACGAGATGCCATGAAATCCTAGCTTTGCCCCTTGGGGAGCCCCCTCCAAGGGCAGACACAGCCCGGACACGATGCATTTCGCGATAGCCGTCCGAAAAAGGACAGAACCACCAGCCTATAAAGAAAACATGGTGAATATGGATCATGTCATCTTTAATGTGCTTCCATCATTTTAATTCACATCTGCAAGGAAACTTTTGACCCTTCAAAGGTTTCCCACAGGCAACATCCCCTTTAAGCTTCATTCAGGAGGAAGACAGCAGAAATTGTGAAGGTCGACAAAGATATTGTGACAAATCTGAAGTCAACCAGAAAGATGGGGCTGGAGAGGCCAGGTCCGGAGCCTTGTTGCTCACACTGGCCTTCAGCCAGAGGATGCAAACAGGGACTGGGTACCATGAGGAGGCTGTTAAGGAGTTAGGAACAGGATCATCCCAGACAGCTGGGCAGGTTGTGCACTGCATCAGGGCACCTCCACCACAGGGATGCTAATCACGTCTTAGACATGGCAGATCTGTATATGTATTCCATTTCTGTGGACTGCAATAAAGTGTTTATTCTAATAATCAGTCTGTTATAACACTTCTCCAACAGATTGAGGTAAGTGTCTTGGGAAAGAGGCCACCTTTTAAAAATCTGCACAGAGGTGCTGTATGACTGGTGGCAACCCTGAGAGAAGACATTCAGAATTGGGAAGCCTGGGCAGAAACAGAAAGGAAGAGTTCCGGTCTTGCTATGCCCCCAGAAGGTTGCCTGCCCTAATGGCTGAGGCGTCTGGGAAAGGGAGCATGCAGGATAAAAAAGGTATCTGCAAGCCAGTAAGGTAAAAGACAAAGAGCCCAAGAGGACAGTGGACAGTGGCAAAAGTTGTCTTTTCTGTAAACTGGCCAGGATCCAGTTTCTATTGCTTGCAAACAAGATCTTTAATCATATTAGCTTAGATTATGATTAGCTGCATAGGAGAAATAACATTAATAATAATGGCTTAAACAAAACTGACATAAATAAATGAAGTGCAGAGGTACAGAGTCTAGAGCTAATAGGACAGCACCCAGGTCTTGCCATCTCACCCCTCCATCCTCCTTAGCAGGCCAGTCCAAGATAGTTGCTCCTGCTCCAGTGATCTTGACACATTTCAGGCAACAGAAAAGGAAACACGGGGTGGAAAAAAATCAAGCTCTTTCCCTTTAAGGACACATCTGGTAAATTGCCTGCAACTCTTCTACTTGCATCTCATTGACCAGAACTCAGCCAGATAACCACACCTAGCTGCAAGGGAGGCTGGGAAATGTAGTTTTTATTCTGGACAATTATTTCCTCTCCTAAGAAGGAGAGGCTCTATTGAAGAGGAGGAATGAGGGTTTGGATATTGGAGTGTATGACAGATTCCATGTATGTCACACAATTGCCAACCTCAACTTCATGTAATCGAAGAGAACATAAATTAACAAGGAGAATATTTTTGTACCCATTAGATTAACACAAATTGAAATAATTGACAATATCCACTGTAGTGAGGCTGTGGGGAAACAAATACTCATGCACTGATGGTGAAAATACAAATTGTACAACCTCTTTACTGAGAATAAATTTATTCTCTCTCTTGGCAGTATTTATTTAAAAGCACCATATGCACAAAGATACACATATAAAAATACTCTGGTATTAATGGAAATTTAGAAATGAGTTCAACATCCAGAAATAGGGGCAGGGAAGTATAAACTCGAGTAGCTGGTTTGCAGAATCGGCAGAGGTGAAAAAGACAGGGACAGTCCTATATGTACTAGCATAAAGATAATTCAGAGAGGAGTTTCCTTTGTGGCTCAGACGTAATGAACCCTACTTGTAACCGTGAGGATGTGTGTTCGATCCCTAGCCTTGCTCAGTGGGTTAAGGATCTGGCGTTGCCCTGAGCTGTAGTGTAGGTCACAGACACAGCTCAGATCCTGCTACAGCTCTGATTCGACCCCTAGCCTGGGAAACTCCATATGCCACGGGTTCAGCCCTAAAAAGACAAAAAAAAAAAAAAAAAGATAATTCAGAGATATATCTACAAATGACGGTTGAAAAGAGAGATGCCTTTTATGTTTAATCTCCTATGAGCACAAAGAAAAGGATTGTTTTTCTGATCGTACCCGTATAACCAAACACACAGGAAAATATATGAATAGACACTCTATGAGCTGTTAACAGTTGTTGTGGCGAGGAAGAGAAGTAGAATTTTGCTATATTTATTCAAACTTTTTTTTTCTTTTTTCTTTGTTTTTCTTTTTAAGGCCACACCTGTAGCATATGGTGTTCTCAGGTTAGGGATTGAATTGGAGATGCAGCTGCCAGCCTACCCCACAGCCACAGCAACGCTGGATCTGAGCCGCATCTGCAACATATGCTGAAGCTTGTGGCAACGCCAGATCCTTCACCCACTGAGCTGCCAGGGAACTCCTGAGCATTAATTTTCTTAACTGAGAAAATCCATATAATATGCTTAGCACACCCAGCATATAGGAATGGTTCTATAAGTGTTATTTATATATCTTGGTATCTCTGCTCTCCCCTTGCCCACAATCCTTTCAAAGCCTTAGTAGATGCTTACAAATTTTGGTGAATGAATAAGTTGCTAGTGGTAACACTTTTTCTGAGTGTAAAAATAACCAAGAGAATTAGGTTTAGAGAGCCCAGATTTTACTATTTCCACATGTCTTCCCACTCAGGGTTCTTCAAATTATAGGTCATAATCAATTAGAGGGCTTTCTTTTTTTTTTTTTTTTTTTTTGTCTTTTTGCCTTTTCTAGGGCCACACCTGCGGCACATGGAGCTTCCCAGGCTAGGGGTCTAATCGGAGCTGTAGCCACTGGCCTACACCTGAGCCACAGCAACTCGGGATCCGAGCTGCGTCTGCAACCTACACCACAGCTCACGGCAACGCTGGATCCTTAACCCACTGAGAGAGGCCAGGGATCAAACCCTTAACCCCATGGTTCCTAGTTGGATTCGTTAAGCACTGAACCACAAAGGGAACTCCAATTAGTGGGCTTTAAGACAATTTATTTGTTAGAAACTAGTATTTAGAAATATAGAATAGGCTGACGTCATCTTGAGCTCAGCCCACCTGCTTCAGATGCCTTAATAAATCTCTCTTGCTTCACGGAAAAAAAAATACACATATGGAATAGAAAAATATCAAGTGAAAGAACAAATCTTGTTACAGGAGATTCATTTTGTGGATGTGTGTACTAGATTGCAATGTAAGATGTAGTTCTTACTGTTAATTGCAGTAAAAATTACATGGGGAAACCCCGCTTCAAGTGCAATCTTATTAAGTCTGAGTGTAGCCTCCCACTGCTGCCCAATTCCATGCTAAACGTTATGAGCTGAAGAGAGGCAGTCTTTTGCAGCAGCCACATGGGCCTGTCAGGTGGACAAAGATGACAGGTGTCCACATGAGAGCCTCCTATCTCCCTGCCTGCTGGGGTCTTCCCTTCATCACCATGATGCTGGAACTTGGGCAAGTAGAAATCTCTGGCCCTGTATTAGTTTGCTAGGGCTGCTGTAACAAAGTACCACAAACTGGGTGACTTAAAATAAATTTATTCTCTCATAATTCAGAAGGCTAAAGTCCAGGATCAAAATGTCATTGAGGTTGCTTCCTTCTGGAGCCTCTGAGGGAGAATCTTTTCCATGCCTCACTCCCAGCTATTGGTGGTTGCCAGAAATTCTTGGCTATTCCTTGGCTGCTCCTTGGCTGAGACAGTATAACTCCAATCTCTGCCTTCTTTGCCTTCACCTTGCCTTCTAATCCCTATCTCTCTATTTGTCTCTGTTTCCAAATTTCCTTCTTATGACACCAGTCATTGGATTACGGCCATCCTAATCCTAGTCCGTTATGACCTTAATCTTAACTCAGCTATATCTCCAAAAGCCCTATTTCCAAATAAGATCATATTCACAGGTTCTGGAGGACATGAAATTTGGGGGTGGGGTGGGGAGAGGGACACTAGTCAATGCAGTACCTCCAGTCCCAGAGAGAGGAAGGAACCATGTGGATGCTTCAGTCTGGGAGGCGGGGATCAGGATGGAGGTGAGGTCCTTCTCCGGCCAGTGTGCTGTGAGCATCAGTCCAGGAACCTAGAACTCACAATCCTTGGAATAGAAGTTCCACTTTGCAGAACCCATGTCCACACCTTTAGAAGAGTCAGACTGGTTTATGTACTTGACACTAAGATTGGGGACATTCATTGACTGAAGTTTTTTGCCTGAGGGACATTAAAGATCATATTTTATAGCTAAAAAACCCTGAAGTCCAGGAAAGTTAAATTTTTTCATGAAGTTACACATTTTGAGAATGGTCAAGTCAGGGCAAGAGCCCAGCCCTGGACTCTGCCCAGCGCATGACCATAACCTTTTGTCTTAATTACTTAAGTCTAATAACAATTGTGGCACCTACAGGTGGCTTGCAGGAATGAGGGAGAATCCAATTTCTCTGCATTCTTCAGCCTCCCCACCAATGGCACTTCAAATTTTTAAAAAATACATAATTCAGTATAGATTGTGCTCAACCTTATAAAAGTGCGAAAGCTATCTCTATCAGGATCTTTAGAAAACTTTGCAAATGTTTGTTGTTGTTGAACCCTATGACCGAAGCTGATGCAATAGCCTTGATTTTAACTCTTGCAGCTCCAGTGCATGATTCTTAATCACCCCCTCCTTTTCCAGTCAGACGGTCTCCCACAAGCCCCACTGGTAATGGGATTCTAGAGTCTAATGGAAGAGTGACAAGGCCCCCTGCTGCCTCCTGAGTGCCTAGCATGTGCCAGGCCATGTTAAATGCTGTATGTGAATTTTCCCATTTTCCCTTCCAACAGCTTCTATCTGCTCTAGCAGATGGGGAAACTGAGGCCACATCTTAGCAAAAATAGGCATTTTTAAAAATCTGAACGTCTCTATAGGGGACACACACTGTCTAGTGTCATTACGGGTCCCACCGATCCATTATGGTAACCACTCCCCCATAAAAAATAAGATACTCTCTCTTTTAAAATATTTTCTTTTTAAAAAATAGCTTTACTGAGATAATTCACACATGATACCATTCATCCCTTTCGAGCATACAATTCGATGGTCTACAGTATATTCACAGCCATGTGTAGCCATCATCACAGTCAATTTTAGGACATTTCCATCACCTCATAAAGAAACCCTGCACTCTTTAGCTATCACCTCTCTATGCCTCCACCAGCCCTAAGCAGTCATGAGCCTACTTTTTGTCTCTATATATTTGCCTGTTCTTGACATTTCATGTAAATAGAACCATACCATATGTGGCTTTTTGTGTCTGGTTTCTCTGACAACATAATATTTTCCAGGTTTATCTACATTGCAGCATATATCAATACTGCAGTTCTTTCTCCCGGTGACTAATATTCCATTGCACGGATATACCATATTTTATTTATCCATTCATCCATTGATGGACATTTGGAAGATAGTTCTTTCTTGATACTATACACCAGTCCCTGTTTGAAGTGCTTTATTTAATCCTCACAACAGCCTCACGAGGTAGGTGTTACTATTACCTCTATTTTACAAAGAAGGAAATCGAAGCACAGAGAGATTATCTAACTCACTCAAGATCATACAACTAGGAATAGCTGCTTGGCCAGTGAGTTTGTAGTTCCTAGTGGCACATGCCCCTCTTTTTAGTGGAGTCTTCAAGGGCAACTCACACACACCTCAGCACACTCATGTATCCAAAATGGCACACCAAGAGCCTACCATCCTTGCCCACCTCCCCACTCCTCGGCCCCTCCCCCACCACCCAAACTTGGCTCTGTCTCCAGCCTATTCAATCACCCCCTCAGTTAGGAACATGGAAAAATCTCTCCTGTAGTACAAAACAACACCTTTATTCAACAAAAGATGTTTGGTCAATACACCCCTTCCAAAGGTGTCGTCTGAGCTCTATAAAACCCTTATTATTTGGGACCTCACTAATTCAATATTTGTAATCTTTTCAAGAAGCTGTGCTGGGCTAGAGTATGATCTGGTTAGCAAACTTTTCTTCACTATGAAGTTGCAATTCATAAATTAATTAATTGCAAACAAGATTGTAGAAGGTGTGTTTAAACAATGTTTTCCAAGTTTCTCAGAAATCACAGAAACCCCAAAAGCAACCCAATAACTGACATGAAAATTACAGTCAACTCTTACCCTTTCTTTATGTAGATCCCTGAAAAACCTGAAAGATAGTCTTGCTAAATGGGGCAGGGATAAGATGCCCCATGCCACGGCCACCTCCCTTCAAAATACATAGTATTGCAGACGCACTCTCTGATTCTCCAAACTGCGCTGGTCCTCAGCTTCACTTCTTCTGTAGAAAAGCTTGTTTCTGCCAATCGGACATTCAGCAGAATGGTGGGTAGTGAAGCCCAAATTCCCTCTTGGGCTGAGCAATATTTAAGTTCAGGTTCTAGGAGGAGACCAGCAGGAGAGGGACTCCGGAGGGACCTCTGAGCTTGAAGACCCTTCCTTCCTTTCACAAAACTATTACTTTTCCCAGACAGAAATTCAGCCTGGCTGAAAAGTCTGAGGACAGCCTGCAGCCAGTCCAGACAAGCGCTCAGCCTACTGAGTCCTGGCTGCTTTTGATCTTGGCGTTTCCTGTGGTCCATCAAGGGAGAGAGGGGTGGGAAAGGCTGCAGTGGGGAGTGTCTGCCAACTTTAGAGTCTCCAAAGTGAAATCTGCCATTTCTTTCGAGAATCTTAGACTCCAGATTACAAAATGCCATGGGTTCAAGCTGCCCCAGTCTGTCTCAATTTAGGGATTAATTATTTTAAAATAACAAAGAGATTTCAATCTTCTGCACTTTTCCAGAGAACGCCTTTCATCCTGTTTGCAGAGCGGCTTCAGTGATATCCTATCGGGTCCCTGGGAGAGAGCAGAGACCCAGCAAAATGTGGAAGCTTCTGATCCACTGTACCTTGGCTTCCATCAGCCCCACTGGGGTGGATTCGGAGAATACCAGGCAGGGAGACCAGACAACCACTGCTCAGAACTGGCTTCCTAACTGGCTTCATTCATAGCTGACTTCTCTCCAAGCCCCCATTTCTCCTGCCACAAATGGAACATTCAGTTGGAAGGGATTGCAAATGGCTTTCAAGTTCTGCCCTAACACTGATCTTTTAGTAGAGGCTGCCTGGAGAGCTGTGCTGAGAAGGGTTTTGAGGGATCGTGGGAGAGAGAGAGCTGGGATCAATTAGCAATGTCTGCTGAGGGCACAGGAAGGAGAGCAGAGCCACGTTTCCTTGCCATATATTTCCCACCCCTGACATAGATCTCCAAAGTCCTCTTTGGCTCAGATCTTGCACAATTTTATGAGTCTTCTTTTCTGGGTTGTTTTCTTTGCCTTCCCTGAAGACCTATCTCGAGTGTCCCCACCCATTGGGAATTGACAGTGGTGACAGATAATTGCTTACAGGGTTTGGAGCGTGCCAGTTAGAGACCACCAAGATGAGAGGAGACCAGCTCTCCTCTGTGAGACTAGAAATAAGTCCCCAAAGGAGTCTTTCTCTATCAACACTGAACTGAAACCCACAGGGCATGAAGCATGGCCAGTGTGGATGACCAGATGCCAGGTTATCCACTAGGAGACAGATGTCAGATGTGGCCTCTATCTGCAGGGTTGAGGCATGGAGGACTGAGAAAGCCAAATGCCATCTGAAAAAAGGAAAAAGAATTTAGAGCAGAGGGCTGCTGGGAATAGGGGAGTCTCCCCATCTGTCAAGCAGAGATGATACAAATACCTCCTCCTAGAATGGGCATTGTGACAGTGCAGTGACATAATGCACACAAAGGGCTCAGCACTGAGCTTGGCACCAGTGCCTGATGCCCAATAAGAGCGATCCAGCGTCCACAGTATTATTATTCTCCAGGATCACCCTTTGGTGGCCTGGGGCCTAAGACATAAAATCTGTTCTGAAGCCAGCCCTCCCATCAGCAGGGCGGGGGCCTGCGATCTCACCACCAGGGCCCTGTTGACCAGTTCCAATAACATGATTAGTCATTTTTCATTCCGGAGATGTCTACCCATGGGTGGGTGCCTGTGTGCACGTGTGAGTGTGTATGTGCCTTCCAGAGCAGGGGAAAATCCATATTCTCTCTCTTCTGACCGAATTAATCAAATAAATCTTCTGTAAGGAGTTGCTAAATGAATCACAGATGGCTCTGCCCTTTTACAGGTTGCAGAAAGCACCCGTTACAGTTCTTTTAATTTATCAGAGGAAAAAAGATGCCCTTGTGTGCCCCTTCCCGTTTGCAATAATAATCAGAACCAGTCTATTTTCCAAGGGTCCGAGACTCATTTTCAAAAAATGTGTATCAATAGATGTAACAGCGGGAAGATTATTTTGCCAAGTTCCAGCCTCCAGCACAGCAAAGGTGCCCTGGCTGGGGAGAGCGTTTATAAAACCACATTTAATAAAAGAGAGTGTTATATTAAGTATGTTTGCTAGTGTATTTAAGCATATGGTTTCCATATCAGGCGTAAAGATGGCAAACACATGCTTTACCTTCGTTCTAACCTTTCCTCGAGACGTCCTTTCTAGGCGGTGGTGGGATAGGAGGATTCGGGGTGGGTGTGAGTGAGTGTGTGTTGTTTTGTTTTGCTTTTTACAACTCTGGCTCACATGGAAAAGCACTGAGGATTGTTCAGGAAAACATGAGAAGACTTTTCGCCTTTTCTATGTATGTAATTCGCCCAAGAAACATGCTTTGCTTACTTTCTTAAACTGTCCCAATGGTCTCCCATCTCTCCCTTGCCTCCTCCAAGGCGCTGGAGACTGGCTGACTTTACAGTGTGAATCCATTTCAGCTGCAAAGAACTTGAGCTCCTGGATTTTGAACGTGAACCCTTTGGAAAAGGGAGAGCTCTGAGGATGGTCACCCCCGGCTTTGTGTCCACAAGTCCTTGTTTACCAGCGAGCTATCCAACTCCAGCTCCCCAATTCGCCTGCCCAGAGATCTTTTCGTATTTGGGTTGGGTATCGGGAACTTTATCTTCTTCCATTAGGTCAGAGGCTGTGCGTGCTGTGGCCCTGCAGGTCTGGGATTCCCAGAAAGGCAGCCAGGAAAGGACTCCACAGCTCACCACCACCACCACCACCACCAAACAGTTTAAATAATCCCCCTGTTCTGAGACAATCTCGGAAGCCAAAATGCAAAACTAGGAAGGGGACTGGATGGGGGCAGCTGCAGCAAGGCCTCCCTGCCACCCCCACCAGCCCAAACAGATTTGCCTGAGCGAGTTATAAATCTACTGGTACCATTTCTTTTTCGTCACTTGCCTAATCCTGTGCCCTTCGTTTCATGTGCTGTAATTATTAACATCTGCTTTCTGAGCCTGGCCCGCATGGAGTTTGCAAAGGCAGTTTTCAGCCCAGAACAATGGTGACAGCTGTTTCATTTAGCCTAGGGCCAGCACTTCCTGTTCAGTCTACATCTGCCCTCCTGTGTCCAATTTCTGATTTGGGGTTTTCTGTTTTGTTTTCTGGCGTTTTTTTTTTTTTTTTTTTTTTTCCCCTTCATCTGACCTTACTATATGTTTAAGAAGAATTTCTAACTTAGCACTCCAGCTAGTATTTCTAGCACATATGCTTATTAGATTGGCGACAGGCAGAAACAGAGATAGGAGAAAACCAGGATTGTCTTCAGCAGCTAACACGGTGGAGGGTAGAGGCACAAAGTAGGGCTGACTAGGAACCCCCAGGGGACCAGGCTAAGGAAATTCCTGGGCCTTAAAAATCCAGGAACAGACTGACCTCTCTGGAAGCTAGACACAGGAAAAATGAGCTTAGCTCATCTGTCCCTTGGCCTCGGGTCATCTCCACAGCTTATTTGGTAAGAGGTCACCAAACATACCACTAAGGCAACTGTGTGTCTGGGTGGCCACCAACACACAGGGGCCCTTCTTTGGTAACCAAGTGAGCTCATCAGGTGGGGCAAGATTCAGAGGGCCCACATTCACTTTTTCCCACTGAGTCTCCAAGAGGGCAATACAAATCTTTCTAATTTGTACAGGGAGGTATATGGGATGGGGAGAGGAAGTACTGTAGATGGAAGAAAGGAAGCCAGGCTTAGATGATCTGCCTGGACCCCTTTACATATACAGCCGTGTGTGACTAAAGAGAATGTAGAAGGTGCCCTGATCCTGCCCTTCCATCCGCCCCACCTATAGCAATTCCATCCGATGCACGCCTGGGCTCCCCAGTTCGACTGGCACGAAGATACCAAGTTACCATCTGAGACCTCACCACAAGGGCTAGAGACTCCAGGATGTGTGAAAGCTGTCCTCAGGCAGTGATGGATATTTATGGCCAAAGAGGGCGAAACCCAGTCTTTGCCTGGAAAAGAACTGCAGAAACCTGGAAGTACCCTGTCAGCGCACACGGCACAACGTGGGAGCCCCTGACTGGCTGTGACCACCCATCCCGACATCCGAACTCTGTCTCTGCCTCTCGCGAGATCTCGAATGTGCGTTCGTACTTCTCGCGGGATCTCAGGGCATCAGGATTGAAGATTAAATGATGCCCGCCCTAATCCCTGAGCGCCAGGGACCTGAGATGCTGGGTCTGCGGTTGTAACCTGCTCAAGCTTGATGCTATCGACAGAGAAACAAGTGAAGGTAAATCTGTGTTGCTTCTAGGAGCTTGAGGCATTTTCACCAGCTCCGTACGAAATGTCACCTTCAACCCCAGACCCTCTCCGCCCTTCTCAGTGGCTCCCTGCGAAACAGCTCGGACCTCCACTCCCAGGTGGGGACAGTGAGGCAAGTTCAGGAGACCGCAGCCTGGCTGTTAGTACTTTAGACCCAGACCATGACCCATTCTTCTGGCTGCCAGGGAAGAGCTGAACCCAGCATTCTTGAGAAAAGAGTTTATGCTGACACGGGGCGTGGGGGATGTTGTTACAGGGGTTCCTGGCAGGTGGCCGAGGCTCCCATGTCTTTGCAGGGCAAATAGAGCTCAGGTGTGAAAGAGATGCAGCTGAGAGGGCCCTTCTCCCTCCCCACCATCTCTGCCAGATGTCAGGTGTACAAACTGGTGCATCCTGGACCGGAGGAGACCCATCACTCCCATCGCTTGGCTTGAGCCGGCGGGGTGGTGGTGGTGGTGGGGAGTGTCACAAAGGGCTGTCCCTAAATTCTGGAATCAAAGGAGCTGATGGTCCAAGGGAGGCTGGGGTTTGTGTCCCTTTGCCCTGCGGGGAGAACCTCTGGCACCCAGCTCTTCCGGGCCTGCCAACCCCACCCCCTTCCCTGCCCCCACTCACAGTCTCCTCGCCTCCTGGCCTCCCCCTTTCCCCCTTCCTTCTCTCTCTCACTCACTCCTTTTCTTCTTAAAGTTAATTGCAACTTTTTTCTCAGCGCCCTGATCTGGATAAGCCACATCTCATTAGAAAAAGATTTAGCTGGAGCCAAAGCAGGCTGGAGAAGGAATCCCTAATCAACAGAGAAAAGATTTGGGTGTAATTGCTCTCTCCCGCCATTCTCCCCCCTCCCTCCTCCAATCTTTCTCTGCTCATTAATCTGAAAAGAAAGTCGCAGTTAAACGTCCTGGTGTTCAAGTATCTGCTGCTGTGGCAAACAGACCTAAGTGCCTCGGGGTTTTCTTCTGTGGGGAGGGGCTGCACCGAGAGCTTGGGCCGCTGTGCGTAGGAGTAAAGCGTTTTTTGCTCTTGGGGGGATGTGTACGAAGACCTTGCTTGGGGGAGTAAAACTCTTTAGGGGATGTGTGTGTGTAAACTGCTTTGGTTGTGGGGACTTTGTGGGTGGGTGTATGAACCCTTTGGTTGTTGGGGTGTGTATGTGTGTGAAGCTCTTTGGTTATTGGTGTGTGTAAATGAAGTGCTTTGATTATTGAGTGGGTGTGTGAAGCTCTTTGATTATTGAGGGCTGTGTGTGTGTGTGTGTGTGTGTGTGTGTGTGTGTAGACCTTTGGTTGAGGGGGTAAAAGCTCTTGGTGTATGTGTGAATCGTGTTGGTTGTCGGGTACATGTGTGTTTGCGGGTGTGAGGTATGGTTGGAGGGGGTGTGGGAGGCAACCCTTCAGTTGTTGGTACAAGAAGATTGATGTGGTTTAGTTGTCAAGGGGTGCAGTGTTGCCCTCTTGGGTTGTTTGGGGGGTGGTGTGTGGTGACTTTATTTGTTATGTGCCTGTATATTCATTCACATGTGCTAGTAGCCCCTTCGATGTTGTCCTTTTGCCTCAATTAAATCCCAGCCAGTGCTTAAATGGGGACACATGGAAAATGAATTTAGGATCAAACCTTCTCCCCAGGTAGGGACCCCAGGTCTGCAAACGTCAAACAGTGAAACAACACGTCATTTTCATGTTCTTCCTTCAAAATTTGGAAATTTCTACAGTGGCCACGTACCTCTGTAATTGGTGGGGAGGGGGAGGATATTTTAATTAGTTTAGTTTTTATTGAAAAAGTACTGCCTGCTCAAAAAGAAGACAAGCTAGCTATACTACACTCTCCTGGTATAATGTGAGTATTAGAAGCATCTAGATAGTGAAAAGGTCACCTCTCTTGCACCCCTCACTTACTCCTCAGCCAACTTTTATTTAATTGTTATTTTTTATTGGAGTATAGTTGATTTGCAATGTTGTATTAATTTCAGGGGTACACAGCAAAGTGATTCAATCATATATACATATATATCCATTCTTTTTCAGATAGGTTATTACAAAATATTGAGTAGAGTTCCCTGTGCTGTACAGTAGGTCCTTGTTGATTATCTATTTTATATATAATAGTGTGTATATGTTAATCCCAACCCCCTAATTTATCCCTCCCCCCAACATTTCCCTTTGGTAACCATAAGTTTGTTTTTGAAGTCTGTGAGTCTATTTCAGTTTTGTAAATAAGTTCATTTGTATCTTGTAAATAAGTTCATTTGTATCTAAAGATTTCACATATAAGTGATATCATATATGTGTCTTTACCTGACTTACTTCACTTAGTATGATAATCTGTATGTCCATCCATGTTGCTGCAAATGGCATTTCCTTTTTTATGGCTGAGTACTATTCCATCGTATATATGTACCAAACATCTTCTTCATCCATGCATTCAGCACAATCCCTATCAAATTACCAGTGGCATTTTCATACTACTAGGACAAAAATTTTTTTAATTTGTATGGAAACAAAAGACCCCCAAATAGCCAAAGCATTCCTGAGAAAGAAAAACAAATCTGGAAGAATCAGGCTTCCTGACTTCAGACTCAGCCAACATCAGGAAGGAGCTGAGCTATTATCCTCTTCATAGATGGGGAGGTTGATGCTCAGAGAGGGTGGGTAACTTGCTGAAGTCACACAGCAGATGGCAGAGTCACAATTTGAACTCAGGCCAACTGAAGGCAGAGCTCTGGCCTTCAACCACTGTCTTCTAGAGGGAATTAAGGAACTGTCTGGGAACTGGTGAGGAAGGAAGAGGAGGTAGGTCCTACTGCTGTCAGAGCTGCTGGAGCACCCAGCCCCCTGTGTCTAAGTTGTCCCACCTACATTTCCCACTTGGTCTCATCCCGGGCTCATAAGTCCCTCCTTGTTCCCATCAGCCATCTTGCGCTGGCCCTCTCCCCTAAACCCCAGTGGCTGCTGCTGTCAGGAGCACCCAGGCAGATGGGGGCTCCCTTCCCCCATCCCAGCCCCTGAGGATGAAGTTCTCTGAGCACAGTGGGTGCACAGCTGCAGCCCTGACCCCAGAGAATCTTCACATGTAAGGACTGGCCACAGGAGTGGAGCTTCTTGGTAACGAGGGGGTTTCAGGTCAGGCCACAGGGTTGAGCGGGGTGTGGCCAGCTGCGATACTGAGCTGGAGAGAAGGGACAGTGTCCAGGTGATCAGGGTGGACACCCCAGGATCCCACCAGGCGGGGAGGACACAGTTCCTCCAGCTCTCCTGTTGCTTCACCCTCCCCTCCCCTCACCGTCCTCATTGGAGCTCGGTCTGTCATGCAATTGTTATGAACACTCCTGTCATACCAGGGGCAAAATGGACATGGATTTTCGCAGAGAACACAAAAATCCTGTTCGCGACGCTGAAGGGAGTGGATCTGGGAAAGGATTTTCAGAGTCACCCAGTGACCTTGTCAGAGCAAGGAGAGGCTGGGGATTTATCCCCTCCCACTGCCAAGCTAAAAGCAGACCCATCAGGGTCCCAGCAGATCATCTTCAGATGTACACGGTCTGCCACAGACAAGGTATAAATACATAGACTCTTAAAACATGGAGCCATGTGCTCAGAACATTTGTCAAGATCGAGAACAGTGGTGTTCAACTCAGCAGCCACTTGCCACATGTGAAACATGGCCAGTCCAAATTGAGACTTTCCATAGGCACAAAATACACACTGCATTTTTGAAGGTTTGGTATGAAATCAAATGTGAAGTATTCCCTTGTAATTAATCAACTCTATACAGTTGTGTACATTGTGGCCATACTACCCAAAGCAATCTACAGATTCAATGCATCCCTAGCAAATTACCCATGATATTTTCCACAGAACTAGAGCAAGCAATCCAAAAATTTATATGGAACCACAAAAGACCCAGAATTGCCAAAGCAATCCTGAGGAACAATAACCAAGCAGGAGGCATTAACTCTTCCAGACTTCAGGCAATACTACAAAGCCACAGCAATCAAGACAGTGTAGTACTTGTACCAAAACAGACAAACACAGACCAATGGAACAGAATAGAGAACCCAGAAATAAATCCAGACAACTATGGTCAATTAATCTTTGACAAAGGAGGCAAGAATACAAAATTGGAAAAAGTCTTTCCAGCAAGTGGTGCTGGGAAAGCTGGACAGCCACGTGTAAACCAATGAAACTGGAACACACCCTCACACCATGCACAAAAATAAACTCAAAATGGCTTAAAGACTTAAACCTAGGACAAGACACCATAAAATCCCTAGAAGAAAACATAAGCAAAACATTCTCTGACATCAACCTTACAGATGTTTTCTCAGGTCAGTCTCCCAAGGCAACAAAAATATAAGCAAAAATAAGCCAGTGGGACCTAATCAAACTGACAAGCTTTTGCACAGCAAAGGAAACCATAAAAAAAAAAAAAAAAGACAACCTATGGAATGGGAGAAAATAGTTCCAAATGATGCAACTGACAAGGGTTTAATCTCTAAAATATACAAACAACTTACACAACTCAACAGCAAAAAAGCCAACAACCCAATTGAAAAATGGGCAAAGTACCTCAATAGACGTTTCTCCAAAGAAGATATACAGATGGCCAACAGGCATATGAAAAAATGCTCAACATTGCTAATTATTAGAGAAATGCAAATCAAAACTACTGAGGTACCACCTCATACCTATCAGAATGGGCATCATTAACAAGTCAACAAAAAACAAATGCTCTAGAGGGTGTGGATAAAAGGGTACTATCCTCCTGCACTGTTGGTGGGAATGTAAATTGGTACAACCCTATGGAAAACAGTATGGCGGTACCTCAGAAAACTAAATATGGAACTATATGACCCAGCAGTCCCACTCTTGAGCATATATCTGGACAAAACTTTCCTTGAAAAAGATACATGTACCCATATGTTCATTGCAGCACCTCTCACAATAGCCAAGACATGGAAACAACGTAAATATACATCAACAGAGGAAAGGATTAAGAAGATGTTGTATATATACACAATGGAATACTACTCAGCCATAAAAAGAACAAAATAATGCCATTTGCAGCAACATGGATGGAACTAGAGACTCTCATACTAAGTGAAGTAAGTCAGAAAGAGAAAGACAAATACCATATGGTATCACTTATATCTGGAATCTAATATATGGCACAAATGAAGCTTTCCACAGAAGAGAAACTCATGGATTTGGAGAACAGACTTGTGGTTGCCAAGGGGGAGGGAGTGGGATGGACTGGGAGTCTGGGGTTAATAGATGAAAACTATTGCATTTGGAGTGGATAGGCAATGAGATCCTGCTGTATAGCACAGGGAAGTATACCTAGCCACTTGTGATGGAATATGATGGAGGATAATGTGAGGAAAAAGAATGTGTATATGTATTAGGTGTGTGTGTGACTGAGTCCCTTTGCTGTACAGTAGAAGTTGACAGAACACTGTAAATCAACTATAGTGGGAAAGGTAAAAATTATTAAAAGACAATTACGTACATTGCAATCAATTGCATATTGGTTAGATAGTGAAATAATATTTTGAATACATTGGGTTAAATGAAACGAATTACGAAAATTAATAATGGTGTGTGTGTGTCAAGTGCTTTGGTTCTCCTATTTCCTTTACCTTTATTTAATGTGGCTACTGGAAAATTTTAAATTACAACATCACTTGCTTTTGTGGCTTGTGTTATGTTTGTGTTGGACAGCACTGGCCTAGAATATAACATACCCTTTCATAAATACCGTTATCCCTGTTTTACCAATGAACAAGCCAGCTCAGGTTGAGTGGCTTGGCCAAGGCCACCAGCTGCAGAAGCCAGAATTCGCATTTTGAGAGTGAAGCCAGGATCTAGAGAGTCTACTGCTTGATGGAACTCCTAAAACAAGAGATGTGTCATTGTGACATGATCTTATACAGAACTGTTTAGTGCCAGCAAGGACTGAAGCACATTTGGAGTCTGGGGGAAATTAAAAGCCTGTGACTCAGGGATGAAGATCAGCTCCTGACACTAGCCAAGCATGATAAGCACAAGATAGCTCTTAGTGCATGGTGCTTGGGCAGGCTTCTGGGTTCCCCGTGTGAGCTTAGACCAGTCCCTTCTCCACTCTGATCCTCCACTTCTCTCTCTGAACAGGGGAGGCTGATTTAAATGTTCCCTGCTGTCCATCAGTGTCCACGGTGGATCTCAGCAGATTCCTCCCTCCCTCCCAGAGATTGAGAGTGAAATCAAGAGCAACTTGCTGGGTCCTTGCTGTGTCATCTGTGAGATGGAGATGAGAACAGTGTGGACTTTTGAGAGTTGCCCTGAGAATTAGTGAGAGAACACAAGGGGTACACGCAGCACATGCCTGGCACACAGGACGCACCCAATAAATGCTAACTCTCACTGTCAGCATACCTGTTAACCAGGTTGACCAGCTGGCTTAGATAGTTCTGGGTCAGCAGACTCAGATTGGCAAGCAGTATCTTCCTTGGTGCCTCCCCACTGACCTGACACACTCTTAACGCCGAATTCGATCCAATCCGGGATCACCTTGAGCTTGGCTTTTGAAAGGTTTGTTACCACTGCAACTTGATTCCCTGACTGCATGGGTAACAGAAACATCCAGGAAGAGTGCAACTTGGCAAGGGCCCAGAAGACAGTACTGCGGAAGGAGACTCAAGGTTCTTGTAATAGAGCATCTTCTGGACTGTTCAGAGGAAGAAGTGTTGTTAGTGTTATTTTTGTCCCTCCGTGGTATAGTGGTCAAATGTCACTTTTCCATCCTCTGGAGGAGTGATGCAGATCTGAGGCTGTTGGCTTTCTTCACCCATTTTTTCCCACCGTGGGAGGACTCTGACCTCAGTTCTTTTTTACAAGCTGCTTTCATTTTTTTTTTAAACCCCTGAATTGTGAGTAAACAGTCCCTGATAGTAGATAAAGGCTTTATCAGCTCTGCAGCTCACCTCCTACATCCAGCCTGTTTCTCATGAATACAAATCTGCCGTGGGGAGTAAGTTGAACTTGAATTTGTTGGGTTGTTATCTTGGATTTAATTGGGAGGAACCTTAAATTCAGAGTATAGGCTCCCAAGCTGTCTCTGGCGTTCATCCACCGCCATCTGCTGGGCAGTTCTGGTATGACAGGGTCTCTTTGGCTGGCAGGCTAAGAGATGAAGAGTCCTTGAGTCAATCAAAAAATATTCATCTGGCAGGACCTGGGTGCCAGGCATAGCTCTAGGCACCTGGGATTCATCAGTGGACAAAATAAATATTTCTGTTCTTCTGAAATTACATTTTTTTCAGGTGCTAATATTAAGGCAATCAAAAATAAAAATAATAAAGAAAGAATACCATATTTTACAAAGTGATTGGTGCATGGAAAAAAAAGTAGAACGTGGGAGGGGAATGGGCAGTGCTGACTGGGAAAGGTGAGTTGCAGTTTTAAATTTTCAGGGTCAGCCTCCCTGAGAAACTGACTTTCTAATGAAGGCTTGATGGAAATGAAGGATTCTGCCGTGGAGGAAGAGCCTAATGGGTGTGCAAAGGCAGTGGCATAGAAATGCGCTGTGTGCCTTTGGAGAACACCAAGCAGCCAGGATGGCCAGAGAGAGTGGGCCAGGGAAGAGGAATCAGAAGGGTGGTTGAAAAGAAGGAGAGGGGCTGACAGCGCAGGGTCTTGTAGGCCATCATAGAGGACTTTTTCTGTCTTGACTGGCTTAGGACACCATAGCCACAGTGCCACAGCCTGGGTGGCTCACACAACAGGCACTTACTTCTCACAATTCTAGAGTCTGGGAAGTCCACCTTCCAGGTGCCAGCCGACTCAGTTTCTGGTGAGGGGCCACTTCCCACTTGCAAAGGGCCAACTTCTCCTCACTCTGTGTCACATGGCCTCACCTCAGCTTCCTTCTGTCTTCTTCTTATAAAGCTACCAACCCCATCACGGGCGCCCCTTCCTCGTGACCTAATTTAACCCTAATTACCTCCCAAAGACTCTGTCTCCAGCTTCCATCACAGTAGGAGTGGGGGCTTCAACATATAAATGGGGGGGACACAAACATTCAGTCTGTGATATTGGCTTTTACTTCAGAGCTGTCATTCTAGAGAGGAAGCAAGGCTACAGCCCCACAGTGCTAAGACATCTGGGAAACACTCTCAAACCCACAACCGCTCTGGCAATTCCCTTCATTCAGTGAATCTATAAATAAGATGGGAAAAATGGAGACATGCCATGTGTGTCGAAGGTGGTGTGTGTGTGTGTGTTCACCCTGTGTGTGCATGGGCGTATGTGCAGATGGGTTTGATGTGGGTGTGAGTATGTGTGTGTAATGCTGAGCACTCACTGAGTGGTTGATGCATTATGCTTGAATTTTGGTGCCTCCTACAACAAAACAAAACAATTTGCTCCACAAGCCTGCTTTCTAAGCACCTGTTTACTAGGACAAGTGCGCCTTCTGCCAGAGCCCCTCACTTTTCCTTCCCCATCCAGCTCAGCCCCAGGAGCTGTAACTGGGAGGGCTCTGTCCTCGTGG
This sequence comes from Sus scrofa, assembly GCF_054392235.1. Classification (NCBI taxonomy): domain Eukaryota; kingdom Metazoa; phylum Chordata; class Mammalia; order Artiodactyla; family Suidae; genus Sus; species Sus scrofa. The sequence continues at coordinate 150,260,174 of NC_139396.1, read as the reverse complement.
CACATTGACATACAGCAGGCTGTACTGCCTCTTCCCTCAGTCCTGCGAATTCACCTGGATGTCTTTCCTTCTGCAATTTCTGCTTCCTACTTCCTTCTCAGGAGTGGAGCCCGCCCTTCACCCAGCCTCCCCTGGGGGGTGCACAGGGCTATGGCCCTGCCTGAAGGAGATCACTATCTCCTGGGTCGCCAAAGTCATGACTTAGACTTAAGGGCCCAGTGTAGAGAGATAAAAAGCACCACGTGAGATTTGGAGGCGAGATTGCGTGGCTTTAAATCCTGTATTTGCCACTTCCAGTCTCAAGGATTAGAGGAGAATTCTTTCACCTCTCTCTGCTCCAGTGGGAAAGTCAGTACCCATCTCGTGGCGTGCTTGGGGGGACTAACGGAATCCGTCATTTATGTCCCTGATTTCCTGAGCACCTACTATGTGCCAGGTGCTGCTCTGGAGTCACAGCAATGAAGTCTCATGGAGTGTATGTTCCAGCTGGTTGCAATATTAACTGGCACAAGACGTCAGACTTCCAAAGGCAGGTGTTCAAGTTTCTTAAGCACCTCCCCAGTATGCGCCCAGTTGTTAAAATTTTATGTGTGTGTGTTTGTGTATGTGTGTGTATGCACACACACACTTATGCATGCATATGCTTAGAGAATGGACGATTCCAAAGGATAGATACTGGAGATAGTGTTTAATAGCTTTTGTGTTTGTTTAAAAAGCACAAACCAGGCTATCTGAATATGTTTAACATGTATTTGGGTAGTAATACTATTAAAACATTTACCAAAAATAACATACGAACAATTTCAGGGTAATGTTCCCTGGTGAGAGAGAATGGAATATGGAATATAACGTGTTAGTTCTCAGGGTTTAGTTCGGGGTTTTAGAAAATCCCCAAAGCAAATATGTGGCAAAATAATAACTTCCATCGAATATTTTAGATGTATTGTTTCACTTACTAAACATAAATGTAAATTCTAAATCATGTGTGTTGTTTCTGTATTAAAGATCAGTAAACTGAGGCTCGGTGAATTATTACACCAAGCAGGAAGCTGGTAATTGAAACGTGTATCTGGATTTGAAGTCTTAGCTCATTTCATTAACCAATCTCCTGAGTATATGCTAAAGCATAGTTGTGTTCTATTTGCTAATATTTTGTTGAGGACTTACACATCTAAGTTCATGAAAGATTTTGGACTGTAGTTTTCTCTTTTTATTATTAAAAGAATTAGCAGCTGTAGGATCACAGCAAAATTGAGTGGAAAGTACAGAGAGTTCCCTTCGCCCTCAACCCGCCTCCAGCCTACCCCCCCCCGCAATTATCCACACTCCCCCCCAGAGTGGTACATTTGATATGATTGATAACCTACATAGACACATTGTTATTACCCAAGGTGCACACTTTACACTAAGGTTCACTCTTAGTATTGTATATTCTGTGGGGTCGGACACAGGTATAATGACATGTATCCACCACTGTAGTGTCGTACAGAGGAGTTTTACTGCCTTAAAGGTCCTCTGCCCTGCCTCTTCATTCCCTCCCTGTCACCCTTGGCAACTTCTCATCTTTTTACTGTCTCCATCGTTTGCCTTTCTAAGTGTGTCCTGTAGTTGGAATAGTACAATATGCAGCATTTTCAGATTGGCTTCTTCCACTTAGTAGTGTGCATTTAAGATTCCTCCATGTCTTTTCATTGCTTGATAGCGCATTTCTTTTTAGAGCTGAATAATATTCCTTTGTCTGGAATATTATTTATTCATTCGCCTATTGAAAGGTACCTTGGTTGAGTTCAAGTTTGGGTCACCATGAATACAGCTGCAGTAAACATCTGTAAGTTTTTGTGTGTATGTTGTCAGTGTTTGGATTTTGGCCATTTCAGTAGGTGTGTAGTGGTATCTCATTGTTTTAATTTGCATTTCTGTGATAGCATATGATATAGAGCATAGTTTCATAAATTTTTTTGTCGTCTGTGTATCATCTTTGGTGAGATCTGTTTTGATCTTTGGCCAGTTTTTAAATCAGATTGTTTTCTTATTATTGAGTATTAAGAATTCTTTGTGTATTTTGGGTAACAGTCCTTTATAAAATGTCTTTCACGGATATTTTCTCCTAGTCTGTAGCTTGTCTTATTTCTCTTGACATTGCCTTTCACTGAGCAGTTTTTAATTTTAATGAAGTTGAACTTATCAATTATTTCTTTATGGATGGTGCCTTTGGTGTTGTATCTAAAAAGTCTTTGCCATACCCAAGGTCATCTGAATTTTTTCCTGTGTCAATTTGCTCTTCTTTTTCTGGTTTTCTAATGTGGAAACTTAGATTATTGATTTTAGACATTTCTTCTTTTCTAATACAGGCATTCAGTGTTGTGACTTTCCCTCTAAGCACTGCTTTTACTGTATCCCACACATTTTGATAAATTGCATTTTCATTTAGTTAAAAATATTTTAAAATTTCTCTTGAGATTTCTTGCTTGACCCATGTGTTATTAATACTTTTTTTTTGGAATAAGTGTATTTTTTAATCTCCAAGGGTTTGGTGATTTCCCAGCTATCTGTCTATTGTTAATTTCTAGTTTAATTTCACCATAATCTGAAAGCAGGCATTGTATGATTTCCATTTCTTTTAAATTTGTTAAAGTGTGTTATATGGCCCAGAATATGGTCTTTCTTGGTGAATGTTCCATGTAAGTTTGAGAAGAATACGTATTCTGCTGTTATGAGATGAACTAGTCAATAAATGTCAATTATACCCAGTTGACTGAAGGTGCTGTTGACTTTATGTCCTTACTGGTTTTCTGCCTGCTAGATCTATTTCTGATAAAGGGGTATTAAAGTCTCCAACTATAACATTGGATTCTTCTTTTTCCCCTTACAGTTCTGTTTTTGCCTCTCGTATTTTGATACTCTGTTGTTAGGCACACACACACTAAGAATGATTATATCTTCTTGCAATGTCGACCCTTTTATCATTCTATGCCCCCTCTTTATCCCTGATGACTTTCCTTGCTCCGAAGTCTACTCTGTCTGAGATTAACATAGGTACTCCTCCTTTCCTTTGGTTAGTGTTAGCATGGTACATCTTTCTCCGTCCCTTTACATTTAATCCACATGTGTCTTTGTATTTAAAGTGAGTTTCTTGCAGACAACATATAGTTGGGTTCTTTTTCTCTTATTACTAGTTCTGACAATTCCTTTTAACTGGGATATCTGGACCACTGACATTTAAAGAGATTACTCATGTAATTGAATTAACATCTACCATGTATGTTAGGGTTTTCTATTTCTTATCCTTATTCTCTGTTTCTGTTTTTTGTCTTCCACAATTTTTTCAGCCTTTTGTGGTTTTAATTGAGCATTTTGTATGATTTCATTTTCTCCTTTCTTAGCACATCATTATACTTAAAAAAAAAAATTTTAGTTTTTGGCCCTAAGTTTGCAGTGCACTTTTACCACTACTCCAAGTCCTCTATTTTTCACACTATACCTCTTCACAGGTAATATAAGTACCTTATAATAACAACAAAAATAACATATAACAACAAAAACAAAATCCTAATTCTTCCCTGCCATCCCTTATGTCGGTACTTTCCTTCAATGTGCTTTTCCATAAGTACACATAAGTGTGTGTGTATGTTTATATACAATATAATACATTGCTCTTGTTTTGAACAAATTCTCTTAGCTCACTTAGGAATAAGAAAAAATAAAATTTTTTATTTTACCTTCGCTTATTCCTTCTCCTCTGCTCTTCCTTTCTTCATATAGATCTGACTTTCTTATCCGTCTCATCTTTCTTTCCTCTAAAAATCTTTTGACATTTCTGGAAAGGCGGGTCTACTGATAACAAATTCCCTCACATTTCATTTATCTGAGAAAGTTTGTTCGTTTTGGTATTTACCCTGCTTGATGTTCTCCGAGCTTCCTAGATCTGTGGTTTGGTGTCTGACATTAATTTGGAGAAGTTCCTAGTCATTGTTACTTCAAATATTATTTCTGGCTTTTTTTTTTTCTCCTCCTTCAGGTATTTCCATTACATGTATGTTATACCTTTTCTAGTTGTCACACAGTTCTCGGATATTTTGTCCTGTTTTTCCAGTCTTTTTTTTTTTTTTCCTCCTTTTTGCTTTTCAGTTCTAGATGTTTCTATTCAGATAGTCTTAAGTTCAGAGATTCTCTCCTCAGCCATGTCCAGACTATTAATAAGCCCATCAACGGCACTCTTCATTTCTGTTACAGTGTTTTTGATCTCCAGCATTTCTTTTTGACTCTTTCCTAGACTTTCCATCGCCCCACTTAAATGATCCATCTATTCTTACATGTTGTCTGCTTTTTCTATTAAAGCCCTTAACGTGTTAATCATAGTATTTTAAAATGCCTGATCTGATCATTTGAACATTCCTGCCATATATCTGACTGAGGTTTTGATGCTTGTTCAGTTTCTTTAAACTGCTTTTTGCCTTTTGTATGCCTTGTAGTAGCTTTCGAAACCGAGACATGATGTTGTAGGTAAAAGGAACTGCTCTAAATAGGCATTTAGTGATGTCGTGGTAAGACGTGGGGGGAGAGGGGCATTCTTTAGTCCTATGATTAGGTCTCAGTCTTTTGGTAAGACCATGCCCCTGGTCTGTGAACTTCACCAACGCATCTGCTCCTCTCCCCCAACTTTGGTGGGACAGGATGGCTAGAGGGACTGAAGCTGGTATTTTCATTCCTCCACGTGGAAGACTAAAGCAAACTGGAGCTGAGTACTTCTCTCTATGTAGGTGGATTAGACTCTGCTAAAACCCAATAAGTTAGTCTCTAGCAAATTGTTCTGCTTGTAAATGGAGGGCAGGCTTGTTAAAAACAGAATTCTCTGGCATTTTTCAATATGGTTCCTTTTCCCATCCCCCTTACTGGAAGCACAGGGGATTTTTCTCCAGTATTCACTGGTACATCCCCTGGAGATAAAACTCACAAAAATGTGGGGATCCCCTGTGACTGGGCTTGGTGGAGAGTTTAATTCACAGACTTGTCCACACCGAGCCTTCAACTACTTGTCAATTGCAGTTCAGGTTTTCCTACCCCTTCACTGGTTTCCACAGAGACTTCTGCTCATGGGTTTCTGCTTTGTTAAATTATAATTCTCTGTATCCTCTTGTTTGTTTTTCCCTTTTTGAGGCAGAAATTTGCCCTGTGACTTCACTTCTCTGATGAATATAAGGAGTTACTGACTTTTCGGTTCAGCTTTTTATTTGTTAGGATGCATTGGTGACTTATAAGCTCTATACCTGCCATGCCAGAAACTGAAAGTCTCATGCTTTTCTTTTCTTGTACCGTTTTTGTCTGCTTTTGGTATCAGGGTAATATGAGCTTGATAAAATGAGTTGGAAAGTGTTCGCTCTTCTTCTATTTTCTGGAAAAGATGATGTAAATTTTATGTTACTCCTTTAAATGTTTGGAAGAATTCTCCAGGGTGCGGCAGGAGATTTCTTTTTCAGAAGCTTTTAAAATTACAAGCTCAATTTCTTTAATGGTTATAGGGCTATTCCAATTATCTATTTTATCTTGGTTACATTTGGTAGTTTGTGGTTTTTGAGGAATTGATCTATTTCTTTTACGCTGTCAAATCTATGAATATAAAGTTGTTCAACATATTTGCTTATTACCGTTTTAGTGGCTGCAGGATCTACAGTGACTCTTGTCTCATTTCTAGTGCTGATCATCTATTTCTTCCTTTTATCCTTGTCGGTCTGCTAAATGTTTATCCATTTTATTGATGTCTTTATAGACCAACTTTTGGTTTCATTGATTTTTCTCAATTTTTTTTCTTTTTAAATTTTCAGTGATTACTGATGCAACCTTTAATATTTCCTTCTACTTAGTTTGCTTCTATTTTTGTTCTTTTCCTAGTTTTTTTTTGATTTTTATTTTTTCTATTACAGTTGATTTACAGTTTTTCCTAGTTTCTTAAAGTAAGAACATAGATTTTTTTGATTTAATGTTTCCTCTTTTCTAATGTAGTAAGCATTTAGTGTTACACATTTCCCTGTCAGTTTCTTTGTTAGCAGCACCCCACATATTTTGATGCTCTTTTTAAATTTTCATTTAAGTTCTGTGTATATTTTATTTCCTTTGAGATTTCCTCTTTGACTCGTGAGTTGTTTAGAAGTGTGCAACTTAATTTCCAAATCTTTGGAGATTTTATTCTTGTCTTTCTCCTCCTTGGATTTTAATAATTATCTCTGATAATATTTGATCTCCATGAGAATGGACTTTTCCCATTTATTCTACCCATTATATCACTGATGCTGAGAACAGGACAATAGTTTGTGCTCAAAAAATAAGGATGAATGAGTTATGAAAATATGTAACTTAAAAATCAAAAAAGAGAAAACTGAAAGTTAAAAGGGGGAGAGAGGCATCAGAACATTGATGGTGATTATTGCTGAGAGGGCTAATATGGATATGGATGCCTTTTATTTCTTTTTTTTTTTGTCTTTTTTTGTTGTTGTTGTTGCTATTTCTTGGGCCGCTCCCGCGGCATATGGAGGTTCCCAGGCTAGGGGTTGAATCGGAGCTGTAGCCACCGGCCTACGCCAGAGCCACAGCAACCCGGGATCCGAGCCGCGTCTGCAACCTACACCACAGCTCACGGCAACGCCGGATCGTTAACCCACTGAGCAAGGGCAGGGACCGAACCCGCAACCTCATGGTTCCCAGTCGGATTCGTTAACCACTGCGCCACGACGGGAACTCCCCTTTTATTTCTTTTTGTTTGTTTTTCCTATTTTCCAAATTCTCTGCAATGAGCATGCTTAACTTTTATAATTAGGTAAAGGAATTATAAAAGTGGAAGCTACTCTTTCTGATAATTCTCACTTTCTCTCCAGCAGGTCATATCAGAATTTGAATTGCCGAAACAACTGGAGATAAGAGGCAGGGCCCCAAAAAGATCCTGTAGAAGGTCCCAGAACGGAACCGACCCACCCCTCAGGGAGCCAGGTAAGGACCCTGCTAAGCCATCACCTTCTGTCAGCTTCTGAGATTGCTGCTACAATCACTTTCTCATGAAAACCCTGCCCATTTTGAGTCACAAGGGTCAATTTCATGCTTCTTTTCTCACCTCCCCGGAGGCCCCTTGAGAGCTCATGAATGAAAGTTCATCCCTGAAGATCTGGTTTGCCATTGGAAATAAAATAATCTCTCTACCTAAGTCCAACCTACAAAATTCCTTTCACAGTTTATGTTGAGGAAGCAGTACTGGCATTTGCTTTTTGGGTTCATGGTGTGCAAAAGATTACCAAAAATAAAAATAAAATAAGAGAGAACAGAGCGGAGATACTGTCTTTTTAAAAATGTAATTATCTTTTACACCTTTAGTCACAGTCTCTTCATGGTTTTTCAAGGTAATTTCTTTGAGAAGTCAAGCAGATAAGTCTATTTGATGGTAACCCCAGATGGCCAAAGCCATCTCCCAAATAGTTTTTACCTGTGGACAATGCCTGAGGACAACTGAATATGGCTTTTTTTGCTTTTGAAAACTGTGCTGGGAATTTGTTTCACTTTTTTTTTTTGTTTTTTTTTTTTGTTTTTTGTTGTTGTTGTTGTTATTGTTGTTGTTGTTGCTATTTCTTGGGCCGCTCCCTCGGCATTATTGTTGTTGTTGTTGCTATTTCTTGGGCCGCTCCCGCGGCATATGGAGGTTCCCAGTCTAGGGGTTGAATTGGAGCTGTAGCCACCGGCCTACGCCAGAGCCACAGCAACGCAGGATCCCAGCCGCGTCTGCAACCTACACCACAGCTCACGGCAACGCCGGACCCTTGACCCATTGAGCAAGGACAGGGATCGAACCCGCAACCTCATGGTTCCTAGTCGGATTCGTTAACCACTGCGCCACGACGGGAACTCCTGTTTCACTTTTAAAATATTTTTATTCAACAAAGAAATTGTCTAGATTTGGACTTTTTTTTTTTTCACCCTTTCCTACTTTTGAGGTGAAGTGACTCGCTACAAGTTCCAGGAATTTCCTGGGGGCCCAGGATTGGGCAACTGTGTAACCTGACGTCTGGGGGTGGCACTGGATATCATTCCTGGGGGATACCCCACACATGGAGGGGAGTGTGGCAGCAGCTATGTTTTCCTTGGAGCTGAGCCCAAGAGAAGGCATCAGGATCAACAGGCATATCTATATCAGTTTGTTGGAGTCTTAAAGACTAGCCAAGGACATGAGACTCTAGAAAATAATGGCATAACGTGATGGGGAAAAACAATAATTCACATCCCGGGAGTAATTCACATCAAATGAAACAGGCTGTGCTGAAACTAGCCAGAAATATTTATTATAATATAAACCAGTCTGTCCATTTTAAAAATCATTTGATTTTCGTAATTCCTAGACACTTGATTTCTGACTCTTTGTTGCTGTTGCTGACTTGACTAACTGGAACAGTGTGTCAAAAGGCATAGATTTGTTCAGTCATTTCATTTTTATTGACAGTAATGTTCAATTAAATTCAAAAGCACCAGTTGCCCCTCCAGGGTTCCCCAGTAGAGACCACCCTTGCCCCCTGTGGAAACTATTTCTAAAATATTTCTGGCTCCCTGCTTTCTGAGCATATAGGGACTCTGCCTCCCCACTTGTAAAAGTGAGGTATTGCCACTAGTCTTGCCTTGGCCAAATGAGATGTGTGCATAAGTGTAAGTGACACAGTGGGCAGAAGCTTCCGGCCAGGGTGTAATTACCTCATCTTCTTCCCTCTTCTGTTGTAATTGGGGATGTGCATGTTAAGATAAACCGTTCTGGGTCCCAAAGTAACTGTGACATACAGAGCACCCCTTGCTGATCTGTAATGGACAGGTAGTGTGAACAGAAAGCATTCACTGTGTATAGCTGCTAAGATCTTGGGTTGTTACTGCAGCACAACTTGGCCTGTCTGCGCGCGCGCGCGCGCGCGCGCGCGCGTGCACACACACACACACACACACCGAGTACCTATGTGTGTAAGGGCGGGACCCAGGGCCATGGGGGAAATGCAAGGTAAGATGCAATCTCTGTCAAAGCGTTTGCAAGCTGGTTTGGCAGATGAGATATCTAGACAATGTAGACCGATAACACAATAGTGGGAAGTTCAAGAGAAAAAAATAACAAGATGTTTGTGTGGCTGCAGCTCTAAGAAGGAATTAGTCAGGTGGGTCCAGCATGAATGTAAGAAAGCCTCCCGTGCCAGCTGTCACCTCTGGACCGTCCACATTCCCCTCTACCCTTCTCCCCCTGCTCCCAGTCCAGTGGCTGCGGCACTGACCTGTCTGTACTCATTACTAGGCTCCCGCCCCTCTGGGTCCCAGGCAGGTTAAGTCAATGGGGGAAAGGGTGAGGGCTTAGCAAGGAGGGGAGTGAAGCTGGAGGAGTTATTCCTCTGGCTGCCTTCTCACAGGTCCACTTGGGCTGCCTGCACCCTGGGCTGAAAGTCTCAGCTCCTCCCAAAATGACCCTCCCCACTTGACCGGCTCCTTCCAGATTTCCAAAATGCTCTCTCCCCTCGCCCCTTCAGGCCCAGGGGTAGTAAGGGCCCCCCAGTCAGTGATTAGCCTCAGCACCCAGCCCTGTCCCCCTTGGTTTCCCTGTGCCCTGCTCACACCTTTGTAAATGGTCCTTTATTCTTAAGGAGGCCTTAATTTTTCCCATTTTGATCATGCCATCTGTTTCCTGATAAACCCTGAACTAATCTGGCTTTGGGTAGCCAGCAATGGATCAGGAATGACCATGCTTTGTCTAATTTTAGGGTCACTTGGTAAAAGAGGCAGGAAACTTTAAAAATGATCAGTTCTTCATTAAGAAATGGATTTTTAAGGGACTTTGCCTCTCCCACCCAAATTGGAAAATTCTGCTCCAAAGTAGAAAAGGGTTGGCAGTAAAGCTTTGGCCTCTTTGCACCTAGGAGGAGAGAGTGGACCCAACAGAGCTTTTGCTTCACAAAGGCCTTTGCAAATGCTGGGGCCACGGGAGCCAACCAGGATGTCACGTCACCTCCAAGGAGCTTCCCCATTCCCCCTTGTCTGGCAAAGTTGGCACCAGAATTCCAACCACTATTTTCATCTTGAACCTGAGGACAGAAGCCTAATTTTTAGCTACTGAAGAAAATTTATAGATCTTTCTTTGGGGTCCTACATGTGCCATAGAGCCTCTTGGAAAGGAGATACCATCTCTTTCCATAACTTTACCCACCAAGAGTTGGCCTGCGTCCTGCCTTGGGGTTCCTCTGTCAAATTCACTGAATTTACTCATTGGCTACTTGGTTGGTGGGTTGGTTTTCCATGTGGAAAACCAAAGAATTCTTTGCAAGAGTTGGTCTTGGGAGAGTTCTGAGCCCCCTTCTCTATTCCTGCCCCCCACTTCTTAGCTGTCCCCCACTCTGAAGGTGCAGCCAGGAGGAGGCTGCTACCTGGAGCCCTGGCATTTCCCAAAGCAGCAGGAATGAGCAGCTGCTGGGGCTGGACCCAGGGGTGGGGGCCGCATCCTCTTGGGTATGTTAGGATACAAAGTTAGAGCAAGTGCACGGAGCAGTTTGGAAGATTTAAAAGTTCTTGCGCTGTTGCTGGAGTTTACTGTGGTGTCCTTGGCACACGTTTACATTCTCTCCTGAGCAGGTGAGAGGTGGGGAGAATCGACCTTGAGCCAGATCTGCACAGCTGGGCAGATGAGGAAGAATGCGGAGGAGGAGGAGGGCAGGGATCGTCTGGGAATCTGAACATCCTGTTTCTCCTTGAGTGCCAGCGGGAGCATGCCAGGGCCAGGGTGGGACCAGAGAGGGGCGATAGAGCTCACAGCAGCACCGCTTGCATTAGCAGCTCCCCTGGATTAAAAACACCCCTTGCATGGAAACAAATACAGATTCCACCAGCAAACAGCAGAGGTTTCTCAATATAATCATGAAAAAAGGCAGGGCTCTTGAGCAGCATGAGTGTCAGGAAAGGAGAAGGGAGATACTCTGGCAGGAAGGAGCAAGCGCAGAGTGTGTGCCCCGCACCCACATCCTCTTGATCAGATACTGGGAGCGCTTTCTGGAGTGGGGAGAAAGGGCCACTCCTGCTAGCTTCTCTTCCTGTGGTGACCGAACTGTAGCAGGCCCGAAAGCAGGGCTCTCAAGCTTTTATATGCACACACAGCCCCTGCAGATCTTGTTGAAATGCAGCTTCTGATTCCATAGGTCTGGCCTAAGAGTTTGCACTTTTAACAAACTCTCAGCTGAGGGCGAATTTGCTGGCCTGTGGCCCCCACTGAGAGTAAGTAACCAGGTGTGGGAGGGTGCTGCCTTGGCTCAGCACCACTCTTACCTCCCTCCAGATGACTGTACAACAAAGGCAGGTGTAGACGACCCAATGTGGCCACCTGGGAAGTTAGGTGAAATGACCCAAATGGCTGCACCAGGAGCTCCTTCTCCAAACTTGACTTACTACCCACTAATTCGTTCATTTCTTCAACAAACACTTAGTATCTGTTACCCTAGACACAGTGCTCAGTGCTAGGGGTCCAGAGATAGGGTCGTGAGATTGTGTCCTCATGAAGCTCACAGCACAGCCAGCCCCGGGGCACGGATCCACTCCATGAGGGCATGCGGCTGATGTATACAAAAGAAAACTGATGCGCTTATTTATTACGGTGTTTGGGTTGTGATGATGGCAGCTTATGCCTTTGTAAAGGCCTGTTATGTCCTCACCAGTGTGCTACGTAAGCACTTTGCAAAGATCATCTCATGAATCCTCACAACAGCCTATGTAACAGGTGCTATTATTAAATCCACTTCAAAGATGAGGAAACTGGGAGTTCCCGTCGTGGCGCAGTGGTTAACGAATCCGACTAGGAACCATGAGGTTGCGGGTTCGGTCCCTGCGCTTGCTCAGTGGGTTAACGATCCGGCGTTGCCGTGAGCTGTGGTGTAGGTTGCAGACGCGGCTCGGATCCCGCGTTGCTGTGGCTCTGGCGTAGGCCGGTGGCTACAGCTCCGATTCAACCCCTAGCCTGGGAACCTCCATATGCCGCGGGAGCGGCCCAAGAAATAGCAACAACAACAACAAAAAAAAAAAAAAAAAAAAAAAAAGATGAGGAAACTGAAGCTCAGAGAGGTTAGGTAACTTTCCAAAGGATACCGGCTAGTGAGGAGAGGAACTGGGATTTATACCCAGGCAGGCTGACTCCAGTCCAGACTCTTGGCTTCTATGCCTGTGGACTAGGTCTGTGCTTCCGCTCATGGACTCTTTCCCTCCCTGGGGAAGGGCTCTTGGGAAAGCCAAATGGCTGAGCAAGTTTGGGATCTGATGGTGGGGGGCGGGGCTTTGGATGCTATGGGAGATATTAATCACAGACGCATCACACTATAAAAACTTACCTATCCCCCTAAATGGTCACACCGTCAGCACAGGCCCCGTGCCTGAATTCCTGTCCCAATTGTCCCTCTTTCCCCTGGGGAAAGCCACGGACGCACTCCTTGGCTCTCCAAGTCTTGCTCTCTCTTCCTGGGGTCTCCCCAGCTGTGTACACACACACTTCTGATGACCACACTCTTTCTTGGATACGTTAATGCAGTGAATTGAGCGAAACAAAGACTTTGTTTCTGCTCGGAACTATCATGTTTGTCTTATAGATGAACTCTCCGAAGACAACCCTATTTCTCTGAATCCGGGCTCCACTGGGGCCCCTCTCTGTGGCCCAGAATTTCTTTCCACTTTTAAAGCCTCCAAATGGTCCTGTAGGGCCACTTCCCTTGACACCCGGGTGTGAGATAAGAGGAGCCTGAAAAGGTCTGGGGTGTTGATGGTTTTTTTTTAATGTACTCTCAGTGGGAGGCTGGAAACTTGGCACCCAGTTTTCCTATATCTTGGGAGCTGCTGTTTGGTTCTTGTGCTGGAGAATCTGTCCTGGTCAGCTTCCATCTAAGCACTGCAGCAGTTGCCCTCAGCTCTCCACCCCTGCGTATCTCTGCATAACCCCGCGTCTGCGCATGCTGGGCCAGTGTACCTAGCAAGCCTTCTGCGGGCATTCCTTTCAGATTTTCAGTTACCACCTAACCTCCAAACTCCTAATACCAGCAGATAAGAGAGGCTCTGCTGTGCTGTGCTTGTTTTAAAAGTTACAAATGCTATCCACCTAGATTAAGCTCAGCCTTGGAGAGACAGAATATAAACACCTAAGGAGGCCAAGCCTGCCCACCGCCACTGAGTTCCTCAGACACTAGGTGCTGTAGGAGTTGCAGAGGGAAGATGCCCTGAGCTTGTGTGGGAGCAGAGGCTTCCTCCAGGAGGTGAGACTCCTGATGGACCTTTGCTATGGGTTGAATGATGCCCCCCCTCCCCGCCCCACCCCAGTTCATGCATTGAAGTCCTCAGAATGTCCACTGTCTAATAATATAATCCCAGTCAGCAATTAACTAAGTGCTTCCAGAGGCTTTGCATGCTTTGCTTCCTTTGTACTTCTCACCTCCCCTCATGCAGGAGGTCCTGTTATTCTCATTTGACGCACAAGGAACCCATGGCCAAGGTCTGAATGATCACCACTAAGCGTCCAAAGTGCTCTACCTGGAGCCTGCGTGCTGCCTTGGGAGCTTGGGACTGACTTCAGTGGGGTGCAGGCTATAAGGACAGAACAGTATCTGAGCTGCTCAGCGAGTCCTCAGCAGGCAAAGCAGAAGGGAAAGGAATTCCTGGGTTTCAAAGAGTACAGTTAGGGGCATGCATCCTTTGTTTAATTCTGGAATTTAAGGCTTTCAAGGTAGTGATGGGAGAGAGGCAGGGCCAAAATGATAAAGAGCTTTAAATGGCAGCCTATAAAGCACAACTTCTGGAAGGAATAGGGAGCCATTGAAGGTTGTTAAGCAGAGGAGAGAGCATCTGAAAGATCCCAGGGCAGTAGAAGTGAACCGTATCGTTAGTGCCCTGAATGATAGGGACAGGAGCCTGGGTGCGCTAGGCCGAGAAGGTTCCTGGAGGCAGGGCCCTCTGTCAGAGAGGAGCATCCAGCTGGGCTCAGTGCCCCAGGGGAGCACAGCATGCTGAGAGGGAAAGGCAGTTTGTCGAGGTCAGCCATGAGCAGAGAAAATCACACCTGGAGCAGCTTGGACTCAGTCTAGATTTTCACTGCACCCACCTCAGCATAGGGAACTAAAAAAGAAACAGCTAAGAAAGTGTCAGGTTTATTAAAGCAGCTGAGTTCCTGTTTCCCTCAAGCTCTCTAGCTCTGACCTTCCCACTATTTTTAGATGTTCCAGAATTCTCCGCCTAGCCATTCCCTACACCCCCATGAAGAGTGGGTGTGTTTCCTGCCTCTCCTGCCATTGCCAACCTCACTTAGCTTCCTGTCTGACCCCGAGGCCCAGTTTCTGGTGGGAGTCTTGGGGACTCCAAGTGTCACAGGCCCCTCTTCTCCCCGAGTCTAGATTCCACAAAGAACCACCCAGGACTTGGACTCTTGAAGAAAAGAAAGCCTGAAATCTTTCGTTGGCTGGGTTTTTCACCGTGACTGGTTTTCATTAGCTTTTCAAGTGGAAAATAAATTCCCTGCAGTGGAAACTTGCCACTTGTGTGCAGAGAGTCATTGTTCGTTTAATATTTCTTTTTTATGCCGAATGACCCAGGCCCCAGTCTGCTGGGGCTCTGGCCAGGGCGCTGGAGAAGTATGCTTTAGAAACCTTCCTGGCAGGCCCTGTTTGAGGAGCCAGTGGCCGCTTGCCTCTTGTTAAAACTTCAGGGTTGCAGAAAGGTGAGCAGCTTTGCATCTGCTCTCCGCTGCCCAGCCCAGTCTGCAGAGGCCGGACCCTCTTCTCAGCTTTCCCTTCCAGTCCAAGTCCTGGTTCACCTGGTGGAGAAGCTTCTCAAAGCCTCCTCTGCCTCCCAGCCTTCCTCACCCTGGAGCTGAAACGGAGGATGGGGCAGGGGGAGAGAAAACCAAATCAAGGAAGAAGTCCAGCAGAGAACACCCCAAGTCACGCTGCTTTGTGGAACCAGAGGGGGCCCACCCAGGCTCCGTTCTCCCTCTAAGGGGCCTACTCTGCAGGGCTGAGAGTAAGAAGGGTCTGGGTTCCCAGGCCAGCCCCCAGGGGCTTGAGTGACAGCTTAAGATACGGGTGAAAAAGAAGAGAGACAGATGGGCAAGAAGTAGAGACTTGGCCAGTGGCAGCAGAAATGGCCAGCGGGGGCCTGTGTGACTTGGGATTCCTTTGCCAGCTGGATTCCCCATGCCAGGGGATGAGGAAAATTTAAGTCTCTACCAGGAAAATTCAAGCCTGGAGATAATTTAAGCTTTCCTGGGACTCTGCCAGCCATCTCCAGGGTTTTGTCAAATTTTCCACCTACTCTTTTGCCTCCGAAACCTCAGTCTCCATCTTAGAAACCCCACCCTCAACACCAGCCCTTGGTTATTCTGGGGGGTTTGTAGATGAAGATGTGTGGGGTAAGGGGTTTCCGGGAACTGGCTGGGGCTATGCCTTTTCTCCCCCACCCCACCCACCTACCCACATGCACACATTCTTGTGTAGGGGACACTTAGAGAATCAGGTATTGGGTTGTCCTGCTTTCACCCCTAGAGAAGTGCCAGGCATCCACAGAGCCCAGGACACCCCCCCACACCTCCTCCATTGCACCTGCTTAGTAATCCAGGGTCTTTTTTCTACTTTATTGTGGAAATATGGAACCAAATCCCACAATATATGAAAGTGTTACATAAATATGTATTTTTTAATATCACAGTCTTCCCCTCTCTCCTTCTATTCCCATCTGTCTAAGGATTACTATTTTGATATGTACCTTGGTTTTTTTTTTTTTTTTTCCCACTTATAAAAACACTTTGACAGAGTTCCTGTTGTGGCTCAGCAGTAACAAACCTGACTAGGATCCATGAGGATACAGGTTCAATCCCTGGCCTCGCTCTGGGTTAAGGATTCAGCATTGCCAAGAACTGCAATGTAGGTCGAAAACGTGGCTCGGATCTGTCGTGGCCACTGTGGTACAGTGGGTTAGGAATCTGACTGCAGCAGCTCGGGTTGCTGCGAAAGCGAGAGTTTGATCCCTGACCTGGTGCGGATCCCTGGTGTGTTTCGGGATCCGGCATTGCCACAGCTGCAGTGTAGGTCCTAACTGCAGCTCGGATTCAATCACTGGCCTGGGAACTTTATATGCTGTGGGTACGGCCTTTAAAAAAAAAGAAAGAAAGAAACTCATTGACCTACTGACTTTTGTCCCCCCTGGACAAAGTGGGAACACACAGTATTCCTAAACTAGCTTTGTTTAAAAAATCTAGCATATGTCCGGTTATTGTTCCAGCTAGGGAGCTATGGATCTGACTCATTGTTTTTTAACAGCTCTGTTGCATCCCATTGCGTGGATGTGCTATTGTCTTCTTAGTCCTTTCAGGCTGTCATAACAAAAGTATTACAGACTGGGTGGCTTATAAACAACAGGAATTTATTCCTCGCAGTTCTGGAGGCTGGGAGGTCCAAGATCAAGGCACTGGCAGGTTCAGGGACTGGTGAGGGCCTGCCCCCTCTTTCACAGATGTCCTCGTGTGGCAGAAGGGGCGAGGGAGTTTTCGGAGGTCTCTTTTCTAAGATCGCTAATACCATTCCTGAGGGCTCCACCCTCATGACCTCATCACCTCCCAAAAGCCCCACCTCCGATTACCATCTCACTGAGGGTGAGTTTTCAACATCTGAAAGTGAGAACACAAGCATTCGGTCTATAGTAACCATGATTTTAATAACAGTCTTCTGCTGATGGACATTCAGGTTGTTTCCAGGTTGGGTTTTGTTGTTCTTGCGGGGTGCAGGGTTGTTTTTATTTTGCTATTATCATCAACAATCCTGTAATAATTACAGTGCATCTCTCCAGACATACTGGGGTTTTGATGCTATAGGTCAGAGTCCTACAGAGGGATTGCAGAGTCGGAGGAAATGTGAGTTTAAATGGTACCCAGCACTGCTCAGTAGTAGCTTCTCAAGATCTTGCAGTTCACACTCGTTCAGAATAATCTTCAACTCCCAAACCAGAGGGTGATAATTTCTCAGGGAAAGCCTTTTTTTTTTTTTTTTTTTAATATTTCATGTCACTTTTAGGCAAAACATGTGAAATTACTTCCTAAACTCTAAAGTGTTTATGGATCAGATATCAGCTGGTAATAACTTGCTCCTCAATTTCTAAGTAGTAATGCTTCCATTCTATAGATTTTCCTAAGTCATTGCCTCGTCAGGGTTTCTGAAAGTTCTCTGCGAGGAGGGGTGGGGGGAGAATGCAGTTTTAGGGTCACCTCTGATTCCTCTCTCTGGGCAACTGTGAAATCATTCTGTTAATAGTCTCACACATGCCGTTCTGTCCTGTGCCACATTAATCCAGATTGGTACCCAGCCCTTTTCTGTGACACACACACACCCCTCATACACAGTTGTTCATATGTGTCCAGACTGCTAAAACTTTAGGCAAATGGAAGGATATACATCTTAGGATACATATAACCTGAAATGCAGTATACCTATGGCTAAAAATCCCCCCAAACCTTTCTGAAATGGGCTCTAGTCTCTGGATTTTTGCTTGGCCTTTCTCCTTCTTCCTGTCTTTCTGTCCTCTCTCAGAGGAGCAGCAACTGACAAAATAATAATAAATCCCTCCTTTTCCTATGCACTCACATTTAGTCCTCCCACCCGCCCTGTTCCTGGATTTTGCCACAGCAGGACTGAAGAGCCTTTATATAATGAGATCACTCTCCTTAGAAAGGAGCATGACTTATAAATAGTAAGGTCTTCTGTCCTTTCCACACCAAAAGGATCATTCTTTTAATCCACTCTCCACCCCAAGCAGAGTGTTGTTTAAAAAATGTAAATCAGATTACATTGCAACCCTGCTCCATCCCTACTGGCTTCCCAAAGCCATTAGAATAGAATCCAAACCCCTTTTCTGGGCACAGACCTGTGCCCTTTCCTGCATCCTCCTGGCGTGCATCCATCTCGGTTCTCAGACCTCCAGATGCATTTTAGGTTCTGCCACGTGCCCTGCCTCCCTTCTCCCTGTGCGCAGTGTACACGGGAGCGCAGCCGAGGAGGAGCCCACCCCAGGCCTCCTTTACCCCTTGCCCACCCAGCCCCCGCTGGTAAGCACTGGATCTCCTCTCCTGGGGGCAGGGGTTGATCACACAGCTTTCCAGATCTTTTGTTCCATACTTGGACTCTGGCTTTCAAAACTCTTGTTCTCTGCCTTATGCTGCAACTGTCCTCTCTTGGGGTGATGGTCTGACTGCCCCAAGTTGGGGAGGGAGGGGTACAAGGTGACAAGAAGAACCAGGAGCAAACATTTGAATGAGTGTATCAGCTCCTATTCTCTTCGCTAAGACACCCTATCAAGTCGGCTAGTTTCTTTCAGTGAAAACTTGGATAAGCTGGGGAGGGGGGGGCGGTTAGGGGGTAGGGAGGCACCCCAAGGGGCGTCTTGAGGGGTAGGGGGCGGTTTCTGTCCAGCCAACCACCTGGCTTACTTCAAGAGAAGGGTGAGCGCCGACAGGGGATCCAAGGTAATGAGGACGTTTCGAGAGACTGTACATTAAAAGAAAGAGGAAACCTGAAGCAGGGAAGACAAACTTTGCGGAAGGAGCAAACATCTCCAGAGCATTTCTCTGGTGTTTTGCAGTCACGACATCCTGCTGCCTCTTTCCGGGCTACGGCGACAGTGTCCTCACTCTCTCCCATGTCCCCACCAGAGCGTTCCCCACACACTGACAGAGTGACCCTTCTGCAACGCAAACCTGATTGTCCCTTTCTGCCTACAAGCTTTGGTGGCTCCCCATTGCCCTCGGAATAAAATCCAGACTTTCCAAGTCACCGCGAGGCTCTTCATGATGTGGCCCTCTGCCTCCCATCCCTCCGCTCCTCACCTTCCACTCTTGACTTGGCAAATCACACTGCTGCCCTTACTTCACTCCCAGCCCTCCCTGTGCCGGACTTTTCCTCACCGCTGGGCCTTCGCACAACCACACACCTCCCCTGGAACTCCCTGCCTTCTCCTCCAGGAGCTTGATTTTATTTTTTGCTTTTTTTTTTTTTTTTTTTAAGGCCTCAGGTGTGGCCTACAGAGGTTCCCAGGCTAGGAGTCAAATGGGAGATATAGCTGCTGGCCTCGCCACAGCCACAGCAACGAGGGCTCCAAGCAGCATCTGCAACCTACACCACAGCTCACGGCAATGCCGGATCCTTAACCCACTGAGCGAGGCCAGGGATCGAACTGGCATCTTCATGGATACTAGTCGGGTTCATTACCGCTGAGCCACAACAGGAGTGCCCTCCAGGAGCTTTCTTAATCCTCACAACCAGCGTGGGAGGAGGGGATACTTATCCTGGTTTTAGCAAGGAGGAAACTAAGGCTTGGAGCATTTCAGTGCCATGTGGAGGCCACATAACTTTAATAGCAGAGGAGCCAGGGTTTCAAACCAGGTCTATCTGACGTTTCTGCCTTTTCCAACATAGTGCTGCCACCGAGGCCAGCCATCTCAATGCACAGATGCGTAGGGGGAAACGTCGTGATTTATCTTTAGAGGACAAGAACGACCTAGATGCTGTTACCTGACAGGACATGGAGGCCAGGTAGTTGTGCTGGTGGGAAGGAATCAAGAAAGGTCCAGAAAGACAAATAGCATCTGATGCCACCTATATGACTGTACCTAGAGTAGTCAGATTCATGGAGACAGAAAGTAGAGGGGTGGTTAGCAGGGGCTGGGTGGAGGGGGGAATGGGGAGATATTGTTTAGTGGGTACAGAGTTTCAGATCAAGATGATGAAAAAGTTCAGGAGATGGAAAGCAGTGACGGTTGTACAAGGATGGGAATACACATAATGCCACTAAACTGGACACAAAATGATTCAAATGTGCATGTTATGTGTATTTTACCACGAATAAAACAACTTTTAAAATTACATAATAAAAATTATAGAGTTCATAGAAAAAAAGGAGTTAGGGCATAAGACTTGAAAACTTGCTCACTTACACATTTTTAAAAATACATAGGAACCTAACAAAAACAGCAATGTTTTACAGGTGTTAAATGGTTTTAAAAAATACATAAACACTACAGTAAAGACGATACTTCACCTTGAAGGAAAAAACAAGATACAGAAGAGAGAGTCTCAAATTTGTTGGTCTCAAGACCCCTTTACCCTCTTTTTTTTAATAGTTTTTTTTTTGTTGTGTTTTTTTTTTTGTCTTTTTGTCTTTTTTAGGGTTGCACCTGCAGCATATGGAGGTTCCCAGGCCAGGGGTCCAACAGAGCTGTAGCCACCGGCCTACACCACAGCCACAGCAACACGGGATCCAAGCCACATCTGTGACCTACACCACAGCTCACAATGCCAGATCCTCAACCCACTGAGCGAGGCCAGGGATCGAACCCGCAACCTCATGGTTCCTAGTCAGATTCGTTCCCACTGCACCACAACAGGAACTCCCCCTTTACACTCTTAAAGCATTTTGAAGAACCCCAAAGGGCTTGTGTGTCTGTGGTTTAATCAGTATTTTCCATATTTAAAATTAAAGCCAAGAAATGTTTAGCAAACAAGAACACAGGAGCACACAGTCCGCTGGGGTGATGACGTCATCACACATCACATAGCCTCCAGAAACCCCACCACACACTCGTGAGAGAATGAAAGGGAAAAGGCAAATAACATTTTGATATTCTCTTCTTATGAGAACAGTTTCGGCTTGTGGGTCTCCTGAAAGGACCCAGGGGACTCCCACACATTCCCAGAACACACTTTGAGGATTGCTGATCTATTCTAGAGCTGAGATAGGGTCTCTAGAGGGGCCTGTGGAGGGGGTGGAAAAGTGGGGGCAGGGTATCTGAATGGGAAGTCAAGTACTGTCAGGAAATGTCCCCCTAGGGAGGAGCTCCAGAAAGGCTGATGGATGCAACAGGAAGGGCAGAGAGGCCCAGCCGGGCTCGCCGGGCCCAGGTACAGTGATGCCCACAGCCAAGCCATTGGCCCAAGGCTGCCCACATGGCACTGCTCCCCAGGAAGATGCCTTCCAGCCTTCCCCTGGGCCCCAGCGGCAGGGATCTGCAGGTTATTCCCGATTTGAAGAAGGAAGGAGTGGTTGTTCAAGATCAGCTTTGTTGCTGGCCCAGACAGGGGTGGCCAAGATCTGCCCTGCGATGCTCCCGCAGATCCAACGTGAGTGGCAGCCAGTTTAATAAGGCTTATTTAAAAACAAAACAAATCAGCTTATTCTTGGTGTGAAATGAGTTGTGTTTGGCCTTAGTCCCCTGTGGTCAGTCCGCACTCAGGGGCTATGCCAGCTGTCCCAGTCCCCGCAGACTGCCTTAGTGAAGGTTATGTCCCCTTTCCAATGACGAGGAGCAGAAATCCAGTAATGCATTCAGTGCCGTGAAAACCTAATCCCAAATATCATTTTTACTCATCTGAGGAATGTTAACTTGCTGAAGATTCAATTCAACAAACACTGTCTCTGAATTGAGGTCATCCATTTACTTAATTGTAACATTGCTGCTTCTCACATAAAGTCTGACCAACACCCAGGTCAAGGCTCTCCTGTGGGTAATATTTACCAGGTTTTCTGGTCCCCTCCCAGTAAGTGAAGCCAAGACGGAGTGGGGATTGGGAGTGTCCCCACGCCAGTGCCAAGCAGAGGCCCCAGAACACGCAGGCATTGGTGGATCAGGAGGGGTCACAGGCACAGGGAATGTCAAACAACCTGCCCCTTTGGGGGTGCTCAGATGCTGGAGGATCCTCTTCAGCAGGGGAGCTCCCGGGCCACATGGGGGAAAAGGGGGCAGGGCTTCGGAGCCTCACAGGAGGGCCCTGCACTACCGGCGTAGGGCACTGTGGAGGTCAAGGTTCTCTAGAAAATAGAGCTGATAGGATGTTCGTATATGTAGAAAAAGATTTATTCTAAAAACCAGGCTTACACAACCACAGAGGCTGACAAGTCCCAGATCTGCAGGGTGAGTCGGCAAGCTGGAGACCCAGGAGAGCCAGGGATGTGGCTCCAGTCTGAGTCTGAAGGCCTGAGAAACAGGAGCACCAATGGTGTCAGCTCCATTCCGAGAGCTGGCAGACTCAAGGCCCGGGAGGGGCCAATGCGTCAGTTCTGGTCAGAAAACAGGGGGAAAACCAACATCCTGGGCAGAAGGCAGGCATACAAAAGGAATTCGCTCTTCCTCAGAGGACAGTCCCCCTTTTGTTCTATTCAGGCCTTCACCTGATTGGGTGAGGCCCACCCACAGTAGAGAGGGCCTTCTGCTTTGCTTAGGCTACTGATTTAAAGGTTAATCTCATCCCAAAATAGCCTCCCAGAAACAGGAGAATAATGTATGACCAAATATTTGGGTATTCTGAGGCCCAGGCAAGTTGCACGTAAAATTCACCCTCACAGGCACCCAAAGAAAAAGGAGACAGTTATCGCCACAGCAGGAGAGAAAGGGCGGTACTCACTCAGAAGCAAGGAAGAGAGGAAAACTGGCAGCCCCATCTCAAGCTGGCGGTTGCGGCGGGGCTGGGGCTCCCGTTGTGGGTCCTTCCTGGGTCCTGCAGCAGTGAAGAGCATGCCTTGGTGATAGGCTAACCTTGAAGGGCCTACGCACCTGTATCTTTAGAAAGCCAGGCCAAACAACCTAAATGTCCATCAACAGATGATTGGATTCGGAAGATGTGGTATATATACACAATGGAATACTACTCAGCCATAAAAAAGAATGACATAATGCCGTTTGCAGCAACATGGATGGAACTAGAGAATCTCATACTGAGTGAAATGAGCCAGAAAGACAAAGACAAATACCATATGATATCACTTATAACTTGAATCTAATATACAGCACAAATGAACATCTCCTCAGAAAAGAAAATCATGGACTTGGAGAAGAGACTTGTGGTTGCCTGATGGGAGGGGGAGGGAGTGGGAGGGATCGGGAGCTTGGGCTTATCAGACACAACTTAGAATAGATTTACAATGAGATCCTGCTGAATAGCATTGAGAACTATGTCTAGATACTCATGTTGCAACAGAAGAAAGGGTGGGGGGGAAATGTAATTGTAATGTATACATGTAAGGATAACCTGACCCCCTTGCTGTACAGTGGGAAAATAAAAAAATAAATAAATAAAAATAAAAAGCCAGGCCAGGAGACACCACCCCCACTTCTGAGGCCAAGGAGGACCTGTCACCAGCTGCTGGGCCTTTCAAGATAAAGTGACATCCTAGACCAAGGTGTCTCCTGATGACATTTCTACAGCTTTATTGATTAAGGCCAAGTCTCTAAACAGCCAACAATGAGAGAAAAGGGCCTTTACAATGGAGAAAAGGAGGGAATAAGAATCCAGAGAACCTGCCCAGGACACTGTACAGGCAACACCTGACAAGTTTATCATCTCATAGAGCCATGAAGAAGGTCACAGTGGCCTCCTGTAATTAATTAATCACAGTCAACATAACTGAGTGCCTCTAATAAACCTGCTCTTAACTCATTTGTTCTGTTAACACATTAACTGGAACAACCCCAGAAGGTGGGAACCAGTATCCGCCTCATTTTATAGAGGAAGAAAGTGAGGTGCATGGGAATGAACTGGCAGGGAATCATATAGCTTCTGCGGGAAGAGCTGAGATTTGAACCCACGCAGTCCTTCCAGAATCGACCACTCCACTATACCACCTCCTCACGTGAGTGGGTTCCCCACATGGGGTCCCCTGGGTTTGGGTTATACACTGGGCCCCCAGGAAACTGAACTGAGAAACACAGTTGGTGCAGACTCGCGGGTGTAGACCCAAGGGCGCCGCTGAGTGGAGTGAAAAGTGGGCTCGCCAGTGATGAAGAGAAGGCACACCAGCTTCCAGTCTGGATCCCTCTGTCTCCTGTCTTCTCCCTGCCATGACCATTGGCAGCCCCAGGGAGAGGATTACCAGGAAATTAGGAAAGAAACAGATGGCCACTTGTTAAAGAAAAAAGCCAGAGGCCCAAAGTGGCATCACCTGTGCTAAAACCTATGCTGCTAGATCTGGGTTTCAGAGCTGAGCTAAGCCTAGTTGTGACCTTTCCTGGACCGTAGTGGTAGCCAGCACCAGTGAGGCAGACTGTCACGGGGAGGGGGGTTCTCCCTTCACCTACCAAGGGATGGAGATGTCATATGCGTGGTAGACCCTCCCCCTAGCGCCCCCCCCCCCAGAAGTGACCTGGTCTTTTCCTTTGCTTATGGCTTCCTTGCCCCAACCTCCTCCTGCCTATAAAAACCTTCCATTTTGTACAACCCCTGTGAGCGCCCTTCTGCTTACTAAGTGGGCTGCTGCCACCTTCATGAATCATTGAGGGAAGCCAATTAGATCGTCGCATTTCCTCATTTGAATTTTGTTCTCTAACACACTTAAAGCAACCATGGGGGAGGTGGCAGCTCTGAGGACGGCAGTAGGGGTGCCCTCACCTACAGGAAGAGCCGATGTTCTGGGACAGGGTGTCAGGAGGCTCTTTGCTGTCTGAGGGTCCTTATCATCCTGTGCCCCCTCCAGGCTCTCCTGTTAAGTCTGTAAACCCATGCTGACAGTGACTCTAAACACAGCAGACAATCCATCAACCCAGTGGCCCCTCTGCTCCAAACTGCTGCGACAACGCTTCCCCAGCCAGCCTTGGGCCTCTCTTTATCCCTGAGGAAAACAGTGAAGGCTGCCCTTCAAGTCCAGAGCAAGCTCTGAATTTTAATTCTGGGTTTAATTCCATGTGGGTTGAGCCAGGAGCCTTTCGGAGACGGATTAGCAGCCCTGACACTCAGCGACATAAATCAGCACCCAGTAAGCCCAGCCCCAGTGGAAGTCTCCCTGTGACTCAGCTAATGCTGCTGGGAATGACTGCTCTGGGCTAGTTCGCCATCTTTTCTGGATCACTCTGCTCACCTGGAGCAGGATTCAGCAACGTGATGGGGAGGCAGCCGGGGAGAAGGATATGGCAGAGATAAGAGGTATTACTGTAATACCAGTGGCCATGACTCCTGGGGTAGGAGGTCTCCCTCCCCATGGCCCTTGATGGACACACACAGACACCAAAACCAAGAGGACAAAAGGGAGTCTGAGGAACTAGGGCTTGTAATCGGGTTATCCCGAAAAACAGAACCAATAGGAGGCACACGGGTATAATCTAAAGGCCTGAAAACCAAGACAGTTGATGGTTTATGTTCTGGTCCAAAACCAGCAGACTCAAGACCCAAGAAGAGCTGATGCTTGGTTCATGTCCAAAAGCAGGAAGAGCCTGATGTCCCAGCTCAACAGTAGACAGGAGGAATTCTCTCTTCCTTGCAGAAGGGTCAACATTTTTGTTCTCTTCAGGCCTTCAGCTGTCTAGATGAGGCGTACCCATAGGAAGGCAGCAACCCGCTTTTCACAGTCTATGAATTCAGATGTTAAGCTCATCCCCCAAACCACCCCCACAAACGCACCTAAAATACCGTTTGACCAAATATGTGGGCATGCTATAACCCAGTCAAGTTGACACACAACAGTAACTCCCGCAGTGCTCAAGGTAGAAAAAGAGACTACTTAGCCTAAAAAGATAAAAGTGCTATGCAGGAGAAGTCACTTTGACCCAGGAAGGGCCTGATTGTCTTGGGATAGCTCAGCCTGAGGCCAGAGCAGGTGCAAAGCCAAGTGAGACTGAGTGACTGTGGGAGTGAAGAAGAACCCTGAGGAGGACCCTTGGCAGGGGCCCAGGGTAAGGGGACATGCAAAATACATACAACCTGGGCCATAATTAATTAATATGCAAATCCACAAGAGACCACTACCTTCTGTTCTCTAAGCAAAATCACTCAGGCTGACATTTCATCTGAGGGATAAACACTGTAGCACAAATTGTTCACTCAGTCCGTCCAATAATTACAAACCCATTTGTGGAGTGATTTGTCTTTGTTCTGGCTTCCACCAGCTGGCAAGCCCCTGTCTGAGCCATGGATGACTATCACAACTGCATCAAATTCTTCCAAGGGTGTCCCCATCAAAGGGATGGTCACTAGGTCCCTGGCACCTAGTGTTCTGTTGCAGCCAGTGAAGCATGGCCTTGCGCCCACACATCATGGCTAGGAACACACACCTACCACATGGTCTGGAGGCAGAGTGCCCCTGGGACTTCCTTGCCACCAGCTCTGCTATGCCCACCAGCGCTGGCTACTCTGGAGTGGTGGGCAGGCATGACGCTTACCCTCGCTGCCCTTGTCCATTTGCCCTTATTCCCGCACCTGACCAGCTGGGAACCCTGGGCTGCCAGGGTCAATGTCATTTGATGATTTGTAGTCTCATGAACTCATAGTTATTTTTACCATCTGATATGAGAGGACTTCAGTATTTTAACCACAATGAGGGCTTACCAGTGGGTCCTCACAAAATAATAGCCCTGATTAGAGGGACCTGGGGACATGAGGAAGGAGTGGAGATAGAGGGGGACCAATGAGGAGGGGTTTCCATATTGGCTAGACAGGAGTAGCTGAGTGAGGCCACCCAGGAATCTAGAACGAAGGCCCCCACCATCACTGTGGAGCTGGAAAGAGAAGCTAGAAGTACAGGTTCTGCTTTGAACATCTTCTGACCTCTGCACACCTGACCACCCAGTGGTAAGAATTAGAGTGGAGTGCTGGGCATACATACCCTGTACCAGGCACCTACTCCATGCCAGGCCCCATTTCTCAAAAAAATCTCTTTAAAGAACATATTAGCTCCTATTTCACATGAGGACAGTAAAGCTCAGAGAGTGTACTTACTCATTCATCCCATAGGTGAACATACTGGATACTCTGCCAGGCACTAGGTAAGACCCAAACAGACATGGGCCCTGTGAAGCCCTGCCTTCACAGAGCTCACAGTCTGGTGAGCAAGGCCCACATTAAAGGAATGAGCCTGCAAATAAATAGACAAGTATACATCACCATAAAATACAGTAAAAAAAAAAAAATGCCATGGGTCCACCTTCTGTCTGCAGGAGCCCATGGTTACTCAGCCAGTGGTGGCAGAACCAGGATTCTAACCATATCCTTGCTCCTCCCACTGCTTCCCCAGCACTAAGCAAGTGGGGATGGAGGGCTGATCCATCTCCCCTTTGGACGTATCTTAGGCCCCTGTGGTCCCAGGTTTTCACCTCTGCATTCCCAGGTCTATCCTCCCTCCCTCAGTGTATGGGGTTGAGATCAGTCAGACATGGGATGCTGGCAATGGGGTCCTTTCAAGTATGTTGAACTGTAGCCGGATGCCTTGAGGCCCATTGCTGACTTGGCTACTTACCAAAGATGAGACATTTGTTTTACCCACACTCTGAGGGGGTAGATCATGGTGGCCTTTTACTAAGCCACCTACCACCCCTCAGGAGCTGCATAGCTGCTTTGAATGAGCATTGTCATCTGTGGTTGACTAAATTATCAACCCTGAGTCTTTACCCCCTCCCTGCACCCATGCTCTTGCCATGGGCAGGTCGTGGGCAGGCTATGCTCTCCGATCCCTGTCACTGGGCTCCGCCACATGACTGACTTTAAACCACGGGATGTTCGTAGATAAGATGCAGGCAGGGACTTGAAATATGCTTGAGCTGTCTTTTCTAGTGTCTCTACTGCCATTGCTGTGAGAGGAGATTCCCCCAGGCAGTGTTGCCACTTCAGCCTGGGCCTTCAGTGAGATTCATGGAGTAGACTGGAGCCAGCCAGACCTGCAGCTGGAATCAGAGCTGCCCAGCCAATCCCAGCGACAGCAGCTGGTCCTGGCTCACCCTTGGAAACATTGAAAATAAACAGCTTATTGTTGGATGTCACTGAGATGATGTGGTTGATAGTTACAAAGCAAAAGATATCTGATACAGTATTTTAGCCTCATAACAACTCTGGGAAGTACTGTTCTCTACCATTTTACAGATGGAGAAACTAGAATTGAGGTATATACTTTCGCCCATGTCATAAAATTAGCTTGTGGCAGAGTTGAGGTTTAAATCTAAGACTTTCTGGGGCTAAAGTCCAAATTATAGTCATGGATGCTGCTTCAGTAAAATCCTTGCATTGATGCTGATCTTGTGATGATGTAAATTTCAGTGTGCTGTAATTGACAACTGGCCCCTAGAGCCTGGCTACTTACCAAAGTAGCTCAGCTGCACAAGCTCACCCCAGTTGTTTTATAAACTTACCAGTGATGCTACCCCATTTCTTGTGTGTAAATTTTGAGTCTCCATTTAATGGCATTACAGCAGGTCTTATTGTTTTATAATTAGCTAGAGATTAAGAACAATTTTTCAAATAAAATTTCAGTGTCTGGAAAAGAGAAATGAAAGGAGATGGTTTGTATTTAAGAATATAAAAATTCCTGTGAGGGGAAGGAGGAGAAAATGATCTTATTCTTTATTTCAAAGGGCTGGAGAGAAGCTATCACAACACCCAGAAGATCAGCGAGGAGGCTCCTGTGGTTATCATCAGGCAAGTGACGATGGTGACATGATCCAGGTGAAAGGGTTAGGAGAGCACCTGTAGAGTGAACACGAAGTTGGACCAAGTGCCCTAAAGCCATGCTGTGATGGCAGCGGGCAAGTAAACCAACTTAAGCTCAGTGGACTCCCCCAGGTTCTTTCTCCCCATCCAAAGTTACAAGCCACAGAGCCCCACTTGGCTCGGAGCCGGTTTCCAGTTCACTGGGCACCACTTCTCTTCTTCACCCGGGGGAGGGGTCCCCAATTAGCTGGAGGAAGGGTCCCCAGCATGGTCCCATGTCCTCACAGCAGGAGGGCAGCTGCGTAGTCAGGGCTCCTCCCTCTTCCCATGGCTCTGCCAAGTCCGCATGGCCAAGGTATGTCCCCACTCCACCTGGAACTGCTCCAGCCTCAGGGGGAGGAAGGACTGGGTTGAGGCTCCAGAAATTCTGGAGTGTCTTCTGGTTTTCACAGAAGCCAAATCAGGGGGCTGGGAGTGGGGCGGGGAATACTGCATATGAATCCAGGGTTGAAATGCTTTCCATCAGAGACTGGTTCTTCCATCTTTCATACATGAACTGAAAGCCAGGAGGCTTGATTTGCCTGCCAAAGGATGTCCCAAACCTCTGTTCTTCACCCGTTCAGGCTCAGCTCTCAAGGAAGGCCAGGAGACAGGAATCAGAAGCCCCCGGCCTGTGTCTGGCTGTCTCTGGTGGCAGCAGGCGTGTGCTTCCTCCTCCCTTAAAACTCAGTAGTGGAGACTTGGGGGAAGTAAAGGAAAACCATGTGGGTCACCAAAATATACCACGATCATGGCCTTACTCTCTCCAGTGTCCTCTGACTTGACTCCAGAGTCCATTTCTGCTGGGGCAGGGTACACCTTTCCCTGCTTAAGCATCTGGGTCATGGCTTTGCTAAGTGTTTGTTTCTAAGCAGACTGACTTAAGCGGTGACTAAGCTTGGAAGTCATAAAACCTGGTACTAAACCTGTCAGTGAGGCTGTTAGCTGAGCCACGATGCAGACTCTGGGTGTCTTTGGCAGCAAGGCAAGGCCTCTTGTTCCAGCTCCTCCAGCTGCCCCAAGCAGTCCCTGTCTGACCGGCACTGATATCTACAGGCTCCCAGGAGGTCCAGCTAGGACCCACCTCGGATGCAGAGCCAGACTGAGCCTGGGTAGAAAGATGGATCAGGATCAGTGTGACCAGATGACCTAGGCTTGGTCATTTTTTGAAACACTTTCTGCATCTCTGGGAAAAGAATCTATGGGCAAGGATTTGATGGAGGGGGTTGTCTCCTTAGGGGTTTCCAGCTCGGCACATTGCAAAACCTTCTGACTCCTGTGGATGGTTTCCACACACAGTGGCCATGAAACCCGCAGTCCGAGGAGCCTGACCTCAGCTCAGCTCAGCCACGGGACTTAGGCAGGCAGCGTCTTCTCTCTGAGCCTCAATTTTGGTCTGCTATAAAATGGGAATGATGGTATCACCTGCTCTGCCTGCCCCACAGGCATTTGAAAGGCTTAAGTGGAATACTGAATTCAGAGAATCTGGAAAGGGGGAGGGCCTTGTAACAATGAAGAATAACATGTCTTGAGTTCAACCCAGCAGACCTTTAGCAAGTGCCACCTTTGTGCCAGACAATGTCTGGGCACCAGAGACGCAGAGGTGAGGGAGAGAGAGAGATTTTCACCCCCATGGATTCAGGACCCTGCAGGATGCTTGGAGGAGACAAAGAGGTATCCTATTAGTAGCACTAACAATAATAACAGCTTGGAGTTCCTGTTGTGGCTCAAAGGAAACGAACCTGACTAGTATCCAAGAGGACTCAGGTTCAATCCCTAGCTTTGCTCAGTAGATTAAGGATCCAGCATTGCCGTGGGCTGTGGTGTAGGTCACAGACGCTGCTTCAATCTGGCGTGGCTGTGGCTGTGGCTGTGGCATAGGCCAGCGGCTACAGCTCCTCTTGGACCCCTAGGCTGGGAACCTCCATATGCTGTGTGTGTGGCCCTAAAAAAAAAAAAAATAATAATAATAATAATAACAGCTCTTTCACTGAGCCCTTGCTATGGCCCAGGCTTGAGCTAAATACTTGACATATGTGGGATTCTAGAACAACTATGCGAGGAAGGCATTGTTTCCATTTTGCAAGTGAGGAAACTGAGGCTCAGTGAGGTACAGTCATTTGCCCAAGGCCACTCAGCTGGGAAGTGAGTTCAAATTCCCAAATCACTGTGACCCAAAAGAAAATGATAAGAAAGCTCATACTCAGGTTTCTTCCTCATGGAGAAATTGAAAACTTTGAAACACTTTTTCTTTGTTTCTGCTGCAGCTAATTCAATAGTTCTTAAGCTTGAGAGTGTATAGGAAATCACTCGTGGTGTCTGTTAAAAGGCCAATTCTTACCCACCTTGAGATACCCTAGTGCCTCAGGTCTGGAGTGGAGCCCAGGAATTTGCAGTTTAAGTTGCCCTTAAAGAGACCCCACTGAGAAAACTGAAGTTTGGCATTCCCATTATTCACCAAGGTATTGAGCTGAAGGTACTTTTCCGCCTCTCTTTCTCTCCTCTCCTTGTGTGACCTCAGCTTGCGATTGCATCATCGAGGGCATCTGATGAGCCAGGAAAGAAGACATTTCCTAAATATGCTATAACTCGGCCAGAATCCCAGTCTCTACATAGAGGAAGATGTGTAGGGGTGAGGCAGAGGTTATCAGCTGCCTCCCCAACAGCCTCCCCTTCCCTGGTCCCCCTGTCCATGTTCTTTCTTGCTACATAGAACCCCAGTCCTGTTCAGGAATCAGGGATATGTGTTTTACAGCAGCTGGTTCCCAGCCCCAGGGAGGAATCTTGATTGGTCTAAATGAGGGGTTTGTATTTATTTATTTATTTGTCTCTTTGCCTTGTCTAGGGCCGCTTCCCACAGCATATGGAGGTTCCCAGGCTAGGGGTCTAATCAGAGCTGTAGTCACCAGCCTACACCACAGCCACAGCCACGCAGGATCCGAGCCACGTCTGCGACCTACACCATAGCTCACGGCAACACCAGATCCTTAACCCACTGAGCAAGGCCAGGGATTGAACCTGCAACCTCATGGTTCCTAGTCAGATTCGTTACCCACTGCGCCACGACGGGAACTCTGAGGGGTTTTCAATCTTGGCTCTACATTCGAGTATCTGAGGAGACTTTAAAGACACCCAAAAATGGATCCCATCTGAGATCAGTTAAAGTTGAGTCTCTAGGACTGAGATCTGGGCATAGACGGTTTGGTGGTGTTTTTTACAAGTCTGCAGGTGATTCTAATGTCTAGCGTGGTGAAGGACCAAACCAATCATAATAGTAATTCCATTCTCCTTGCCAATGATTGACTTAAGAATGGACACATGACTTGTTTATGGTATGAAGGTAGATGTAAACAGAAGTCTGGTCTATATTCTTTAAAAGGAGCAGGACTTGTCTTCTGCTGGCATTTGAACATTGTTGTGTGAAAGTGATGGCAGCTATCTCGTGACCATGAGGGGTAAGCTTGCAAAGGTCAGTATGCTGAAGATGGCAGAGCAAAACCATGGCAGGAACCTGGGTCTTGTATTTGCCATGGAAGTCTTGCATTTGCTGCTGAACTGCTAAGTTAACCAACCCTGGAGCATCTCATCTCTGGCTTCTGGTTACATGAGATAGTAAATATTCCTTATTAGTTAAATCACCGGTTAATTTTTTGTTGTGGCGGTGGTGCATTTTTGGTGGTTTTTATTTGTTTTGTAAAACAAAGCAAAAAGCATCTTAGTTGACACAAGACAGATCCAATCAAGGCCGCCCGTCGGTTCCAAATGCCCTTGTAATGACGCCCTTCTTATCCCTTATGCCTCCCTTCCACAGCACCTAAGCTGAGTCTGGCTCCCTTAGGGTTCCAGAGAGGCAGAACATCGTACTGATTAAGCCCATGGCTCTGGCACTCAAGTCAGCCTGCCTGAGTTCAGACATGCATTGTAAGCCTCAGTTCACTCATCTGTAATTTGGGGATAATTTTTACCTATTTCCCAAATTTAGGAATTCGACATGTAGATTTCATGAGATAATCCATGCAGAAATCCATTTAATGACGTTCTTGGTGCCTCCAGCTTAGTATTGAGTCAGACCCAGAGAGTCTGAATTTACTAGAACATTCCCAACTTTTCCTTGAAGGCAACTCAGTAGTAAAACTAAAGGCCTCTCTATGATTATTATTGTAAATGTCAAGAAAAGGCTATCACAAGGCTCTGTCTCGACTCCTGTTTCAAGACATGAGGTCTCCATGGCCCTTCCAAGGAAAGGAGTGAGCATGGCTTTATACATCCTCTGACAAAGCGGAGATGAGGGGAACAGTTATCAGACACAGCACGGACACACGTGTCACCACAAGCTGTTCTTGCCACTGTAACTGTGAACTTGACAATGCGTTTCCTGACACATGATTCATCAGGCTCGAGATATCCCATGAAGATGCCTGTCTGTCCCTGTGTTTCTGTGACGTCTGTTGCCTGGTACTCAGGAGTACTTGAAAGAGAATCACAAAGGTGCGAGAAAGCAGCCTCCTGGCCTCTCCTGGTGAGCTGTGACCCAAAGGCTGGAGACTCATCAAGCCAAGAAGTAGGTCTGCCCCTTCTGGAATGTCCTGATTCCAGGGCATGAGTCTGGGTTACAAGTTCAAGAAGTTCCTAAGGCAACCCCCTCAGCAGCGGTGGCCCTTTCTGTAGCCACTGCAGCCTGCAGTATCCGTGGGCAGTATCCAGGCAAAGGACACCAGTGGCTAAAGACATCTGCCTGGTCTCCCTGGCATTCCAGCCTTGGACTGGGCTTTGCCAGCAGTCACATGCCCACGTTGAGGTTCAGCATGGCTAGCTCTGAGGGCTGGGATTAGACAGGAGGCAAGGTTGTCCATATTTTACTTTAATTACCTCTGGTTGAATTTGTTGCTCTGAAAATGTGGGGTTATCAATACATTGTTTTTTATTCCCTTAAAATGAAGATAGGAATTGGTGGGGAGCAGAGGGGTGGGGTGGGGAGCTGGGGTCCAGGGACCCTTCTATGACTTGTCTGTAGTGAGAGCTTCCTGTTGACTTAACCCAGATGGGGTCTGGACAGCGAGCGTGAGGGAGCAGTGCCCAGCCTTGGCCTTCTTCTTCCCTTCTTGCTTCCAAACACTGGGTTTGGTACCCACAGGCTGAACCCACCCTTGCCCTTCAAGGCTTGATCACTCTGTCCATGAGGCTTATTCAGAGGCTGGGCTCAGGCCCCAACACCAAAGCTGATCTGGATGCAGAGCTGAGGTGAAGCCCCATACTGCCACCTTTTGATTATTTTTCCTTGTGTGCCTGCCCTTGCTTTGGCTGTATTTCTACCAGTCCCCTTTCAAAAGATTTAATTTTGGCACTTAGCTATAGCCCCAAAGTATAAAATATAACGTAATTAACACCCATATGTCCACCGCCTAGCTTGAGAAACAAGTTTTTAAACTGAAAAGCTTTTGCACAGCAAAGGAAACCAAAAAGAAAACAAAAAAAACAAATTACAGAATGGGAGAAAAATAGTTTCAAACAATGCAATGGACAAGGGCTTAATCTCTAGGATATACAAGCAACTTATACAACTCAACAGCAAAAAAGCCAATCACCCAGTGGAAAAATGGGCAAAAGACCTGAATAGACCATTCTCCAAGGAATATATACAGATGGCCAACAAACACATGAAAAAATGCTCAACATCGCTGATTATAAGAGAAATGCAAATCCAAACTACCATGAGATACCACCTCACACCAATCAGAATGGCCATCATTAATAAGTCCACAAATAACAAGTGCTGGAGGCGTTGTAGAGAAAAGGGAACCCTCCTTCACTGCAGATGGGAATGTAAACTGGTACAGCCACTATAGAGAACAGTTTTGAAATACCTTAGAAATCTATACATAGAACTTCCATATGACCCTGCAATCCCACTCTTAGGCATATATCTGGATAAGAGTTTCCTTGAAAAAGACACATGCACCCGCATGTTCATTGCAGCACCATTCACAATAGCCAAGACATGGAAACAACCTAAATGTCCATCGACAGATGATTGGATTCAGAAGATGTGGTATATATACACAATGGAATACTACTCAGCCATAAAAAAGAATGACATAATGCCATTTGCAGCAATATGGATGGAACTAAAGACTCTTATACTGAGTGAAATAAGTCAGAAAGACAAAGACAAATACCATATGATATCACTTATAACTTGAATCTAATATACAGCACAAATGAACATTTCCACAGAAAAGAAAATCATGGACTTGGAGAATAGACTTGTGGCCACCCGGGGGGAGAGGGAGGGAGTGGGAGGGATCAGGAGCTTGTGGTTATCGGATACAACTTGGAATGGATTTACAATGAGATCCTGCTGTGTATCATTGAGAACTATGTCTTGATACTTACACTGCAACAGAACAAAGGGTGGGAAAAAAATGTATACATGTAAGTGTATCTTGGCCCCCATGCTGTACAGTGGAAAAATAAATAAATTAACAAAAAAAAAGTAACAAGTTTTTACCAATAGAATTGAGGCTGATCACACTCTCTCCTGCCCTCTCCTCGAAATAATCTGAATTTGGTGCCCATCTGATATGTCAATGGGGATTAAATTTGGCTACAAATAACAGGAAAACCAAACAATTGCTTAAGCAGGATAGAAGTTAAAAAGAGATCTGGAGAAAAACAGTTCAGGGCTGTGGTGGGAGCTCCATGGCACTCAAGGACCAGCTCTCTGTGTACCACCATCTGCAGCACAGTTTCCACCTCCTGGACTAAGACAGCTGTGAAGATCCAGCCATTTCATCTACTTTCAAGCCAGAAGAAAGAGAAGGGAAAGAAAGGAGGTGATTTCGTGAAAGCTGCATTGGTTATCACTTATCCCATTGCCCAGAATTTAGGCACAAGCCAAACCCAGTTGCAAGAGAAGGTCGAAGATGTAGTTTTATTCCAGCTGGCCCTGGGCCTAGTTAGAAGTCTCCTAAGGAGGAGAGGGAGAGTGAAATTGGGAGGCACCTAGTGGTCTCTGCCACATCACAGTCTTAACCAGAATGCCAGTTTAGGACCTCGACATGTTAAAGAATTGTTTTTAAAAAGAACATCTCTATCTATTTAGTGTTCTTCAGTAAAAACTATCCAAATAATAAAGCTCAATGAATTTTTTACAAATGGATCAAGAAACAGAAAATTACCAAAAACCCAGAAAGTCCCCATAAAACAAGAAAGAATTCAATTAGAAAATAAAATCCCAGGTTTGCAGCTAGCTCATTTCATGTTGGCCCACGAGAATTTAATTTGTACTACTCCTTGATCTTACAGGGGTATAATCCCACTTTCTCTTGCATAAATCTTTGGCCTGATGAACGAACTGAAACTGAAGTTGAACTTTCCTTAAAAGAACTCCTGACTGACAAGAGATATGTCCATGGACTTGGTTCTAAGCAACATTAGATATGGAGAGATGGCATTTGTTGTGCATCTACGATGTGCTAGCGGCTATACTGAGTAAAGATGCCGCTTTGATGCCATCCCCATTCCTGGATCTGCCATTGACTGGGGGGTGTGAGCTCTACCTTAGGCTTCTCATCTGCAGAATGGGAATAATATTGTTGTGATATCAAGAGAAAAATGTTGCCCAGGTAGTCTATCAGTTTGAAGCTCAAGCTCAAGACATCACTCTGTTCTTTCCAGGAGACCAAATTTCTGAGTTCACCTGGTACCATCATCCCGCAGCAGATGGACAGCTCTGTGTCTGATGGTGCCTCTCAGCTTCCATGAAGGCAAGAGCCACCCATCTCCCATCGCAGAGCTGATGGCAGTGCGAGCACTAAAGAAGCATCTCTCTGCTTGGGAGAGCCAAGGGCTTGCTCTTTTTCCTTTTTCAACTGTATCTAAGTTGTGACCCCTTTGCCTGGTGCTGTGACAGCCCTCCCCTAGGTTTCTGGAACTCTCAGGCTGTCTACGTGTTTGACTTTTGGGCTGCCTTCTTCCCTCCCTCCCTTTCATGCTGCGCCAGCCCATATAGACTTAGCTCTTTTAATCTTGCTTCATAAATCATTTCTGTACGTCAAGTCCCTGAAAGTGTTTCCCCTGAACTCCCTCCAAACCATATCTAAAGCTCTTACCTTCTGGCAAATGCATCAGAGCCAATTCAGTCTGCCATAGCTGCTGTCTTGCCCAGGAGGAAGATGATGTGGAAAGTGCTGGAGGAACAGAAAAGGCAGGCCCCGGCACTCTAGGGGGTCGCCCTTCCCCACCCCCACCCCGTTATAAAGATGCTGAAACAGCATTGAAAGATCTCAGATGTAATTTGCTTTTTAGTCTTGACCACAGCAATATAATTTGGTGGTTAAGGCTTTGGATTCTAGCATAAGTGCCTGGGTTAATATCCTGGCTTCATCACTTGTTTGCTATGGGATCTTGGCCAAGTCACTTAACTTCTTGGAGTCTCAACTTCCTAAGCTATAAAATGGGAATGATGAGTGTTTATCTCACTGGGCAGTTATGAGAATTAAGTGAGATAATGCATGCCTGGTACTTGATAACTGCTCAATGAGTGTTGCCTGTTGTTGGTTTTTTCCTGTGGCCTACCCAGTGTCTGTTCTCCTGTCATCATTAGCAGAACCCTGATTTTAAGCTGGGTGCCAATACACCTCGATTTAAAACGATGATGCTAATGTTTTCTGGCTTCCTTTGCACCCAGAAGTAGTCAAGTGACAGTTCTTGCCAAGGTGACCTCAGCTGGAATCCCTGGTAGTGCACCCAGGAAAGCTTTTTAAAGAGAGAATGAATTGGCATGTGCCTGTCCGCCCTTCTCCTTTTCCTCCTTTTTTTCATTTAGAATGTGAATGTGATGTCTGGAGCTTCAACAGCCATATTCTAACCATGAGCCAAATTTGAAGGTGGCAGCCATATGCTCAGAATGATAAAACAGAAAAGTAAAAGGAGATGATGCCCTGGAGCTGCCATCCTGGCCTGGAGTGCCTGCCTTCAGACTTCTTGTTACCAAATAAATGAATGAATAAATAACGCCCATAATCTGCTTAAACCTTTATTTGTCAGGTTCCTTATTACTAGCGACTGTGCACAATTCCTAACTGTTAGCAGCACTAGGCTTCTGCTGAT
This sequence comes from Sus scrofa, assembly GCF_054392235.1. NCBI lineage: Eukaryota > Metazoa > Chordata > Mammalia > Artiodactyla > Suidae > Sus > Sus scrofa. The sequence goes on along the minus strand of NC_139396.1, from coordinate 150,222,570 downwards.
GAGGACAAACTCCACTTAGAGCTGGGTAGGAGCCTGAAGTGGTTTTCAAACTGTGTGCCACAGAGGTTGGGGGGTTCCATGAGCCCCCTGTCAGGCTGGAGATTTTGAGTAGGGGATTAAGGGACCATGCTGTCTCTCCCTACCCCATCTTCTTTTCCAGTGTCATTTTAACGTTTTGCAGAGGGAGAGGTGGCCCAGTTAGCTTGTGTTTAAAGAACAGATTCCAGGGCAAAAAAATTACAAGGTTTGGAAACCAGTGTTTTTTTCCAACCCCCTCATTTTTACAGAAGAGTGATCTGAAGCCCCAAAAGTAACAGTGAGGCCATTTGCCCAGTCAAGCTCATCCAGGCAGAGCCAAGAGGAGAACCCAAGTTTTCTGCTCTTTCCAGAGACCCTGCCAAGTGCTGGAACTGCCACTAAAAAAAAAAAAAAAAAATAGTTCAGATCCAAAGAGTTTACAATGCCTGACGAAGCCCCAACCCACTGAGTCCCGATCAGCTGCCCGCTCTAGGGGGAATGGACAGACCTCTCCAGTTAGAACTAATGAGGGCTGGGAATGCCCTTTCAAGGCTCCAGGCAGCCAGTCTGCCCTCCTGCTGAGACAGAGTTGGACCTGTTTCCTCTTCTAAGTAATTCATTAATTGTTTGTTTATTTTTTTTTTAAACACACACACACCATAGATGCAAAGGAGTGAATGGGTGGTGTGAAATTCTCAGCACATGGGGTTCTTTGTTCTTGTTCCTGTAGTTCTCCTTTTCACAACGCTGGCTTCATCAGTTCAAGATCAATGGCTGCTAAGTTGCAGCTGTAAACACTGCCTCATTCAAGGTTAGTTAGAGTAGCCCAGAGTTCTATAGCAGGAAGTTAATTGTGGGAGGGGTGCTGGAGGGCCTTTATCATGGAGCCTTCAATAACTGTTCAGAGGCACTGTCCTTGCAGAGTTGCCCTATTTGGGCCCACTTGGTCCACTCAGTAGAAAATAAATTGCCACTTGAGTGGAATAACCAGATGTAGTAACAATTCAGAATACTCACTCTAGGACTTGAACTCTTTTCCTCATCCCCCCATTCCACCCAGCCCTCCATCCATCCATCCTGCATGTATTTATTGAGCACCTACTCATGGTTCTAGCACTGGCCCAGAAGACAGCCATGGTCTTCTCTGGAGCTTACTGGGGGGGAGTGGGAAGAGACTAAAAACCATCATGTTTAGGCAGACAACAGCAGAGCCTGTGGAAGCTGCCCACAGGAGGCCATGTAGCCCCATGTAGCCATTGCCAATTGAGCAGAGCTGGCAGGAGACGTAATATCTATATGGCATCCTTGAGTCGAAGTATCACTGATGCCACCATCCTCCTTGCAACCATAAATATCTTTGAGATCACGTGGGACCTTAAAATGGTTTCAATCATGAACAGCAAACTGCAGGGTGATTAGTTCACCAACGTGCTGGTTGAGGTTCCTGGTTACAAACGATAGAAGGCAACTCTGGCCAATTCAAGAGAAAATGCCAAATCTATACCGAAGACATTGGGGTGCTCACAAAATTGAAAAAGAAACAGAGAAAAGAGGCAAGACCATGGAATTTAACAGGAAAAGCTTTATTGAGACGTCACTGTTGGCACCACTGGATACTCCCCACCACAGCCATTTCATTGGCAAGCCAGTGGCTGCCACCCTAAACAACCTCTGCCAGCCCACCTTTTCTGGTCACTCCAGATTCCAGGTTCCAGGGCAGAGAGCCAGTAGCCACTATGAGTTAGGTGCTGCCCCCTAGTGGGCAGGAGCAGAGGCCCTCTGCCTGAAACCTTCCTCAAGGAACTGGAGGCTCCACCTCCCACGTTAACCCCCACTATGGGAGAGTGAACCTACTCCTGATCAGGTTCACATGCTAGATCCCCTTAAAAGAGGATCCCTTTTAAGGGGATTGGTAGCACAGCTCAGCCCTAATTCTCCGAGGTCTCTTGCCTTGAGATAATTACCATGGGATAGTCCTACTAGAAAAGACTTTTGAGATCTATAGTTCAGCACTCTTGTTTCAGAAGCTCAGAAGGCCTGGTTTGCCTCAGCTGGGACTAGAAGACAAGCCTCCCAGCTCCACCTCCAGTGGTTCTCTGCCCCACTGCACTGTCCTCCAGCCTGCAGCTGGTCTGCTCCAGTGTAGGACCAGAACAAAGGGGAGGCAGGTGTTGCCATAGCAACTGCTAATCCCTGCTTTTCCAAGTATGGATGAATTTCTTGAGCTGTCATACTTTTCCAAGAAGAGATGAGTAGTAGCTCTATGTGATTTAACCCTTATGCCTCTGTAAACATAACTTTCAGGTGAAGACATTAATAATCCAGCAAAACAACCCTTTGCCTGGCTCTGTATATTCTTTCTGAAAATATAATTGCCTCAGGGACAGGTCCATGAACACCACAGCAGGGGTCTCTGGGCAGCAGGGAACCACAGTGCCCGGAGTGACAGGAGAAAGAGGAAGCAGGAGGGAACCTGGGCTGACAGAGAGGGAGCTGGGACTTTCAGTGACTTCATTATTTTTCATCAAGCTGGCACAGCAACCCTGCATCTTGGCTGGACAGGGCAATTAACAACTCCCCAAGCTCCTAATGAGTCGTTTTCTCGAGGTTTAAGAATTTAAGAGTCCCTCGGAGTTTCCCAAGGGAATTTATTCCTGGGAGCTGACTTCCCCAAAGTGTCCTCCCCTGGGTGCACGTGGTTCACCCATGTGCACGTGGGCTACTGGATTTGGCCAATTGGTTGGAAACCGGGAATTCTGGGTTCAGAGCCATGACCTGTGATTTGCAAGGGGTGATTGGTAGCACAGCTCAGCCCTAATTCTAACATTTGTAATCATGTCTGCCAAGGCCACTTCCCCTTCTGGGGCAGCTGAGGGGTCCTGCTCCCCCAGAAGCTTCTTCTGAGACTCTCTTTCCTCGGAGGGGCCTCCATGCTTTGTACCTAGTTCACCTGGGATTGGACCCAGCCCCAAAAGGCAGGCCTTATAGTTGATCAGGGGCTAAAGCTCTGTCCTAGAGCAGAGCCTAAGGGATCCAGACTCTCTCCTGGGGAACTTGAACTTGAGACTTGCATAAAATCTGTTCCTGGGTAATAGCAAGACCACTGGAACTATTTGCTGAGAGGAAGTTGGTCTCAGGAGAGAGAAGACTCCTGGGGCTTGGCTGCTTGAGAGGATGTGGAGCATCACATGATGCACCCTGTCACCTGCAGCACCCTGAGTTCATCTCTTATCTCTGTGACCCAAAGATCCTCTTTCACAAACACACACATGTACACACACACAGGCACGTGGACAATGGGACACTTTCATTCGACTGACTTAAGCCTGAAGGACCCTACCTTTGCCTCACTGAGAAGATATATGAGATCCCTCAAAACTCAAAAACTGTCTCCAGTTCCTCACTTCAGTTCATCCCTGAAACATGGGCAGGGTCAAAATCTAGGAGCAGTTGATTCCTCCACAAGGGAAGATATTCTCAGTGGTCCATAATCTTCCAAAGTCCTAAACTCTCACCTTTAATAGCCATTCAAGAACCGTTAACATGAGCCAGTGGAAGAGGCCTTGGGCTTAGTGGAAAAGTGCTGAGCTTCAGTAAGTTATGCAGGAGTCTCAGTTGCCGGGCCTGCAAATTTGAGTGTGGCTTGCAAAGCCTGGGCTGGTCCTTGTGCACCTCCAGCCCTTCACCCGCCTTCTGGGAGCAGCTGCAGCCATAGCCAGTGCTTCCACAGTACTGTTTCATGTCTGCATGCCCAAAATGTCCCCCCCCCCAAATTCCTTTCCAACCTTCAGTACTGTAGGAACTAGAATTTTTTTTATTGCAAGGTATGGAAACTGACATTGAATTGTTAGAAGGCTCTGGGATGCCTCGCAGATTCAAAAGAATAGTTTAAGTACCATATCTTAAACTATGGTAGTTGGATATGGATATTGAACATGGATAGGACAGCTCATGAACCTGGGGGCTGTCACTCTAGAGAAGTGGTTCTCAGCTAGGGGATGATTTTGGCAATGTTTGGAATCATTTCTGATTGTCATGACTGGAGACGAGGCATTAGAGACATCTACTAAGTGGAGGCCAGGGAGGCTGCTGAACATTCTACAGTGCACCAGACAGCTCCCCAATACCACGCCCCCCCAAAATCCAATCAATCCAAAATGTCAATAGTGCCAAGATTGAGAAACTCTGCTCCTGAGGGCTGCTATCAACATGATTTGGCTCCAATGACATCCAGCCTCTGAGACTCGCCATTCCAAATTTCAGTGTATTGGGCCACCTTGAGGCTGTGTCCACCTGCCTATCAGCTATAGCCGGGGAAACAGAGGGACCTAACAGAGATCTAGCCACTGGGGGCCCTTCTTTCCATATTAGGGGATTTTTTTAGTGGCCATGCATCCCAAGAGCTGTGGTCATGGATCAGACAGACATCACCCTGCAGGGAGCCATCCCAGCTCCCTTAAAGTTGAGATACCCACCTGCTTTCTGGGCTCCAAGTCTATCTTGTACATGTTTGTTTTCACTGAATTGTGATTTGGTTTTGTCCATGTGTCCATCTCTCACAGGAGACTGTGAGGTCTCTACTGGTTGAAACGGGTCTTACCTCTGAAAGTGTCAATGTCCCAGTTACCTATCACAACATAACTACCCCAAAACTTACTCACTTAAAATAACAACCCTTTTACATCATGATTTTGTGAGTCAGGAATTTAGGCGGAATTCAGCCTGGTGAATTCTTTTACAAACAATCTCAACTAGGGTGACTCATTGATAGTCAACTGACCACTGGGCTGGGCTGGAGAGTCCAAGATGGCTTCTCACATAACTGGTGACTTAGTGGGATAGCTGGCAGTCTGGGCTCTGCTGGGACCCTCTCTCTAGTCTCAGGGCCTCTCCACACAGTGTTTCCAGAAGGGTGTCACATTTCTTATGTGACAGATCCAAAAGCAAATGTTTCAAGAAAATGTAAGCTAAAACCAAAAAGCTCTTAAGACCTATCACTGGAAGTCCCAGAACATCGTTTCAGCTGCATCTTATTAGTCAAGCAAGTCCCTAAGAACAGCCTAGATTCTAGAAGGGAATTAGTTCCCACTTCTTAGTGAGGGGTAGCATCCATGAACAGAAAGAGAAGAAACTGGTGACCATCATCCTTAGAGATAATCTCCCACAGCCTAGTATAGTAATTACCCAGTAAACATTTAATGGATACATGAATTAATACAAAGACAGATTAGCCCTGTGAGTTCACGCAGTTGATGGAGTTGTTCAATGAAAGTAAAGCACATAAAAAGCTTTCCAAACCATCAAATGCTGCAGAGAGATAAGGAGTTTGCATTAGGAGAAAACTACCAAGCTTATTCTAGTTTACAAAGGGAGGTTTACAAGGTTCACACCTTGTGTGCGAGGCTTTTGCCTCCCACACAGATTCATGACAGACATCACTAATCAATCACAGCTCTTTTTTCTGCTGACGCTGCACATAGTGTCAGAATCCTTCTCAACACAACATTCCAGTCACCCACTAATTGATCAATGTTATCTAAGTTATCATGGGACCTGGAACCTATTTGCTATTGTTCTTGCCTAAATTCCAATTGCTAAACTATCCCCTAAAAGCTCAGGCCCTTTGTTTCTTAAAAGCATCCAGACAAACTGCTTCCTTTTTTTAAAAGAGAGAAATAACAAAGTTTAAGCTCTGAAGAAGATGAAATGGCAGACACTGTCACCTTCCAAAATTGGATTTATAATGGAAACAGATTAATGGCAGTGAGCTCTGCCATTATGAATTATTTGAAAAGAAAATAACTGCATGCAAGAATAGTCACATGACATCTCATAAAGGAGAGAATCTGTCTACCTTGACATATTTTCCTCCCTGAAAACTGCATTTCACGGTGAGGCAAACCAAAACTTGTGTATCTGGATGAACAAGAGTTATGCTGACTGACCACCATCTGCCTCCATGCCCGTCACCCATTCACAGGTTCCCCTAACACCCACCCTGCTGGCTCTTCAGGCTTTTGGAAAATACATTTTGACTGCTCAATGAAAGTCCTCAAGGAAAGACAAAGAAAACACAAAACACAATCACAAAACAGCCTCCGGTTCTGAAGTGGCTTTCTGCCATCTGATGGGTGATGCTGCGAGGCCAGTGGTGGCTCATGCATCCCATGGAGTGAGGGGTCCTAAAAACTGTTTCTCTTCCCTTCTCAGCCTCAAGGTCCCCTACTGTCCTCAAGCAAGAAAATAAGAGGCTTGGAGTTCTCTTGTGGCACAGTGGGTTAAGGATCAGGTATTGTCACTGCAGCAGCTTGGGTGGCTGCTGTGACACAGGTTCAGTCCTTGACACAGGTTCCACATGCCGCGGGCATGGCCAAACAAAAAAAGAAAGAAGAGAAAACAAGAGGCTGAAAATGAATTTGGGGAGGGTAACTGGCTGGCTAAGGGATTTGGAATGAGGAGACTTGAGTTCAAGTCTTAGGGAGGTCACATTATTAGCAGACTACCTATACCTGAGAGTCCATTTTCCCATCTGTGCAATGGGAGCAATAGTAGGATGACCTCGAAGGAGCTGGATGGTTCAAAGGCAGTGATGAATGGAAGCCGGGAGCTCTTTCTATACATCTGTGCCAGGGGCCACCGCAGCGTATGGAACTGAACAATTGGAGAGTCAGCTTTCCAAAGGTTGGCATCCCAGCTTTCTCAAATGTGGAAAATCCAGATCTGACAAGCTGCCCTTCCCCGAGTCACAAGGATCAGGCCCTAGCGACTGGGATAATGCTTCACGGAGCCATATGCCTTGTGATCTGCTTAGAAACAAGTGAAGTAAAAGAGTCATAGCTAATCCTGCTGGTACTGCACCGTGCAGCAGCTCCTGCACCAGTTACTTACAAGCAGTCCTCTGAAGCAAGCACGAGGTGTGAGTTACACCTCATGTTAGTTTCTCACTGAGACACAGAGAGGTTATGGAGCTTGCCTATTATTTCCTAGTTAGAAGATGACAGACTTGGGTTTTAAACCTGCAGAATCTGGTTCCTGTGGCTTTAAACTCTAGGTTACCTCTCCAGAAGATAAGGATGGCTAGAAAGAAGTTGGGACCAAGCAGCTCAGTTAGAAAGGGTTTCTTTCCCTCTACTTCTTCTAACACTTTGGAAGCAGCATTTTCATCCTTATACAGCAGGGAAAACTAAGGAACCAGAGCCACAGGTAAAAACATGGGCATTTAGGTTGTTTCCAAGTCTTGGCTGTTAGTGCTGCAAAGAACCTATCTACAAAACAGACCCAGACTCATAGATTTAGAGAACAGACTGTGGTTGCCAAGAGGGAAGGGGGCCGGAGTAGGATGGACTGGAGTTTGGGGTTGGTAGGTGCAAACTATTACGTTTAGAATGGATAAGCAATGAGGTCTTACTTTACAACACTGCGTACATCAGTTATGCTTAAAAGAAACCGGGTAAATCTCACCTTTGATATCAAACACTGTGTTGAGCAACGAAAGGATGCTACACTATGATGTCATTTATATAAAGTTTCAAAACATACAGAAGATATGTTGTCTAGATTTTCAGACCTTTACAGCAGTACCAAGACATTCCTTGGCATGAAAAAACATCACCTATAAGATTCACCTGGGGGGCAGGTGCATATTGGGGATGGGCATGCAAAAGCCTTCAAAAATATCTGTAATTCTGGGAGTTCCCATCGTGGCGCAGTGGTTAACGAATCCGACTAGGAACCATGAGGTTGCGGGTTCGATCCCTGCCCTTGCTCGGTGGGTTAACGATCCAGCGTTGCCATGACCTGTGGTATAGATTGCAGACGCGGCTCGGATCCCGAGTTGCTGTGGCTCTGGCATAGGCTGGCAGCTACAGCTCCGATTGGACCCCTAGCCTTGGAAACTCCATATGCCGTGGGAGCAGCCCAAGAAATAGCAAAAAGACAAAAAAAAAAAAAAAATCTGTAATTCTGAAATCAGTTTCAGTGGTGGGGATACGAATGTTCAGTAAATTTCTGTGCCTTCCTGGACGTCAAAATTATTTTCTATTTTAAAAAATAATTTTCTGCCTTAGAATGCTGACATCTCAATATTGACATCTAGTTCATTTGTTGTCCCTTAGTGGGTTTTTTTCACCCTTTTAAAATTATAGTGGATTTACAATGTTGTGCCAATTTAGGCTTTACAGCAAAATAACCCATATATATATCTTTATATTATCTTCCATCATGATCTATCACAGGAGACTGGATATAGTCCCCTGTGCTATACAGCAAGATCTCATTGCTTATCCATTCTAAATGTAATGTTAGCATCTACCAACCCCAAACTCCAAGTCCATCCCTCTTCCTCTCCCATCCCCTTTGGCAACCACAAGTCTGTCCTCCATATCCATGAGTTTGTTTCTGTTCTATAGGTATGTTCATTTGTGCCATATTTTAAATTACACATATAAGTGATATCATACAGTATTTGTCTCTGTCTTTCTGACTTATTTCTCTTAGTGTAAGAATCTCTAGTTGCATCCATGTTGCTGTAAATAGCATTATTTGCTCTTTTTATGGCTGAGTAGTATTCCACTGTATATATGTACCACATCTTCTTATTCCATTCATCTGTCCATGGACATTTAGGTTGCTTCCGTGTCTTGGCTGTTATAAATAGTGCTGCCATGAACATAGGGATGCATGTATTTTTTTTTTTTTTTGAATTGTAGTTTTGTCTGGATATATGCCCAGGGGTGGGATTGCTAGATCATATGGTAGTTCTATATTTAGTTTCCTGAGGAATCTCCATGCTGTTTTCCATAGTGGTTGTACCAATTTACATTCCTACCAGCAGTGCAGGAGGGTTCCTTTTGCTCCACACCCTCTCTAGCATTTGTTACTTGTAGCCTTATTAGTGATGACCATTCTGACCAGTGTGAGGCAGCACCTCATTGTAGTTTTGCTTTGCATTTCTCTAATAATTAGTGATATTGAGCATTTTTTCATGTGCCTGCTGGCCATCCATATGTCTTCTTTGGAGAAATGTCTCCTTAGGTCTTCTGCCCATTTTTCAGTGGGGTTGTCTGTTTTTTTTGGTGTTGAGTTATGTGAGTTTTTCGTATATTTTGGACATCGAGCCCTTGTCAGTTGCATCTTTTGCAACTATTTTCTCACATACTGTATGTTGTCTTTTCATTTTGTTTATGGCTTCTTTTGCTGTGCAAAAGCTTATAAGTTTGATTAGGTCTCATTTGTTTATTTTTGTTTTTCTTTATGTTGCCTTGGGAGTCTGTGGCTGTCCCTCAGTTTATATCAGCTTCCATCCCTTTGTCAGCTGATGCTCAGGAGGTCCTGAGCACCTGCTAACAGTAACATTAATCATAACAATAGCTAACACTTGTCGGGAGCTTAGTATGTACCAGTACTATTAAATGCTTTACAGACATCAGCTCACTTAGTATTCGCAATAACTGCAAGGTAGGGGCTGTTATTAGCCCCTGTTCATAGATGAGGAAACAGGCTTAGAGGAATTGGGAAGGTTTCTGTGGTTCCTCAGATATATGTGGCAGAGCTGGGATTTGAATCCATGTCTGTCTGACCCCAAAGCCTGACTTCAAGCAAAGCTCAGGTGCGGGGGGAGGGAAAGGCAAGCAGGAAGGGTGGCATGGTCCCCAACCTCAAGGGGCATTCCGTCAATAGTGGACACCATGGTGGCTTCGTTCACCCCAGCTGTCGGAGGTGCTGCTAGCTGCAGCTCTCGGCTCAGTCCCTTTTCAGGACTTGCCCTTGCCTGAGGAGAGACAGCTCACCCAAGATCTCGCCTTTTTCCCAGCGCAGCAGCATCCAATGGCTGTTGACATGGGTGTATAAAAGCCCAGCCTTGCCCAGCATGGAGGGCCCTCCCAGGTTCCGAGCTCCTGGAAGTTGGCTGAGATGGTGGTCGCAGGGTTGCAGCTCAGCTTCTCCCTCTGCCCACTCCTGCAGCTGTCATTCCCCCATGAGACTGGGCTCAAGAGCATTCCCCAGGAAACTTGCCTGCAGAGAGCCTGCTTCCCAGGGAACTGGCCTGTGACACTGTCTGATGGGGAAAGAAAGGATGCAAGAACGAGCCTGTGCTGCACTGTGAATATCCCAGGGAGAGGTCAAGAGGCCTGAGGAATTACAGAAGTTTCCTGGAGCACGTGGCGAGCAGGCTGAATTTTGAAAGATAGGCGGAATTAGAGCATTATTATTTGTCCATGCAAAGGAATGGACAGGCAAACCTTGGAAATGTTATGCTGAGTGAAAGAAGCCAGTCCACAAAGCAAAAGACCACATGTACGGATTCCATTCCTATAGAATGTCCCAAACAGGGACATCTGTAGAGAAAGAAAGAGGCTTCCTGCTTGCCTAGATCTGGTAGTGTGAGGCTGGGGGATTGGGAGGTGATTGCTAAAGGGTATGGGGGTTCTTTTTCTAAGGTGATGAAAGTATTCTACAGTTAACTGTGGAAGGTTGCATATGTCTGTGAATATGCTAAAACCTATTTTGTCGTACACTTTAACTAGATGAATTGTATGGTATGCGAATTATATCTCAGAAAAGCCATTTTAAACAAAAAGAGAATGCGGAGGAGAGTGGGAGAATTGCAGATGGACAAAAATGCAAATATGTGGAGACTTGTGTGAGTGTGTGCGTGTGTGTGCGTGCGTGTGTGAGTGTGTGTGTGTGTGTGTGTGTGTGTGTGTGTAGGTGAAGGTGTGTATGGGTGTGATGGGAAGTAGCAGAAAACATGGCCAAAGGAAGGAAGGTGGGAAGTCCCTGCAGGGCAGAAGTTTGTCCTGGAAGATCTGAGAGTAATAAGATAAACATGGTGCTTTAGGCTGATGAATCTGGCAGAAAGGAAGGTAAGTACAGTGGGGAGGCCAAGAGACCAGTTAGGGGGCAATCTAGGCATGTGGGCTGGGGGACAGTGTCCCTGTTACAAGATAATACCTGGTATACAGCACACACACGCTGTCGTGTTAGATGTCCTTGTATGTCTTTCTCAGTTATCCTGCTCATCCCTGCTTCCCTCCCTGATGGTCCACCTGTCCCACACCCTCAACACTCAATCGCATCAACATCCATCATAATTATGTTCCTATAATGTTTCTTCACCAGGTTATAAAAGTTTCCCTTAATGTGGGATGAATTTACAAAAATGCTGAGCCTCCCTGTAAATCTTGTCACTTACCTCAAAGGTGCCTTCTCACCTCCTAAATCAACACTGTAATTTGGGCAAGGATTTTCATGTGGTTAAAGATAAAAGTAATCTTGCCCTTCTCCCCGGACCCCACCCATCTGCCATCTAGGACTTCATTTTGTTACTCTTACCCACTATCAAGGGTGAGCTGGGAGTCTGCCCACCTTGAATAAGGTCAGTCAGGTGCAACTACCCAGGTTTCCTTTAAGAACACAGAGCATTAGAGGTGGATGGACAAGAACGGTCCTCCAGCTCCACTTGGCCACTTGACAGGTGAGGAAACTGAGGCCTTCCACTGATCCCTCACTGAGGGGCTGGGGGGCGGGGGCTCCTCTTCCCTCTGGGTCCCACCACTTAAACCACTAAGTCTGGCCTTCAACCCAGAAGTCAGTGTGGCATAGTCCACTCCCCAGGATGGTAGGCCAGAATTCCCAAAGACCTTTGCTCCAGGTCCTCCTCCTTTCTAAGACCCCAGCGCTTCCCACAAAGACACTGTGTGAAAGCCCCCATGCTCACCCAGCAACCCCTGGACCTGTGGTCAAATGTCAGCTGAGAACCCCAGAAAGTGAGTCCCTACCTAAAACTGAAGGCTGGGGTCCCTGGTTTCTTATGGTTGTAACCCCACCTGGCCCAGGGCCAGCTCAGGGACAAAAATTGGTGACAGGAACCTGCATACTCAGTGTCACTGCTCCAGGCTCCTTCCTGCTTCCTGGCTTAAGAAAGTAATGGGCACCAGATATCAATTCCCACAGGCAGGGACCAAGTATGTTTTCTTTTCTGCTCTAGTCCCAGAACCTAGATAGTGAAGCCAAAAAATACATTTTATAACAAAGGGATTTGGAGACAATGGAGAAAAGATAGTCTTTTCAACCAGTGATGCTGGAACACCTGCATATCCATATGCAAGAAACTCAACCTAGAAGGTCCCTTGTTAAGGATCTGGCAGTATCACTGCAGCAACTTGGGTCGCTGCTGTGGCAAGGCTCAATCCCTGTTCCAGGAACTTCTACATGTCACAGCCAATGCCAAAAGAAAAGAATCTAGACACAGACTTTACACAAAAATTAACCCAGAATAAGTCATAGAGCAAAATATCAATCTGCTGTAAGATAAACAGGAGAAAATATAGATGACTTCAGGTTGGTGATGCCTTTTTAGATACAAAATCGAAATACTATCCATTTAAAAAAATTGCAAGCTGGATTTCATTAAAATTAAAAAATTCTGCTCAGCAGGAGTTCCTCCTGTGGTGCAATGGGTTAAGAATCTGACTCCAGTGGCTCAGGTTGCTGCAGAGGCACAGATTCAGTCTCCAGCGCAGCACAATGGGTCAAAAGATCCAGCATTGGAGTTCCTGTTGTGGCCCAGTAGTAACAAACCCTACTAGTATCCATGAGGACACAGGTTCAATCCCTGGCCCCACTCAGTGGGTTAAGGATATGGTGTTGTCATGAGCTGTGGTGTAGGTCGCATATCCGGCTTGGATCCAGCATTGCTATGGCTGTAGTGTAGGCTGGAAGCTGCAGCTCTGATTTAACCCCTAGCCTGGGAACTTTCATATGCTGCAGGTGCGGCCAAAAAAGAAAATAGAAAAAACGAAAAGAGATCTAGAGACACTAAGGGGGTTGCTTGAGGTCACTAAAAAGAAAACAAAAGTTCTGCTCTGCAAAAGACAATCTCAAGAGAATGAGAAGACAAGCCAAAGACTGGGATAAAATATTTGCAAATGACACATCCAGTAAGAGACTGTTATCTAAAACATACCAAAAACTCTTAAAACTCAACAGTAAGAAAACAACCTGATTTAAAAATTGGCAAGATATCTGAAGCGATTTCACCAAAGAAAATATTCATGTAGTTTAAAAAAAAAAAAAAGCTTATGAAACCATGCTTCACATCAGATGTCATCAGGGAAAGGCAAATTAAAACAGTCATGAGATAACACTGCATACCTATCTCCATGGCCCAAATCCAAAACATTGACCACACCAAAGGCTGACAAGGATGTGGAGCAGCAGGAACTCTTACTTGCTGCTGATGGGAATGCAAAGTGGCACAGCCACTTTAGAAGACAGTTTGGAAGTTTCTACAAAACTGAATACTCTTATCTGGTCATCACACTCTTTGGTGTTTATCCAAACAAATTAAAAACGTATGTCTGCTTAAAAACCCAACCATGTACATTCATAGCAGCTTTATTTATAATTGCCAAGACTTGAAAGCCAACAAGATGCTCTTCAACAGATGAATGGATGAACAGTTATACATCCAGACAATGGAATATTATTTAGGACGATGAAGAAATGAGTTATCAAGCCCTGAAAAACATGGAGGAACCTTACAAGGGTGTGACTAAGTGAAAGAAAGCAATCTGAAAAGCTACAAGCTGTATGATTCCAACTGTATGACATTCTAGAAACAGCAAAACAATTGCTGTTTACTGGAGATGGTAAAAAGATGAGTGGTTGCCAGGGGTTGGGAGGGAGAGAGAGAGGAATAGGCAGAGCTCAGAGGGTTTTTAGGGCAGTCAAATTACTCTGATACTGTAATGGTGGACAACACATTCTTATAAATTTTCCATATCTGTAAAATGTGCACCACCAAGAGTGATCCCTAGTATAAGCCATGGACTTTGGGTGAGTGATGTGTCAGCACAGATTCACTGATAGTAACAAAGCCTCTACTCTGGCGTGGGAGGTTGTTGGTGGGGGAAACTATGGGAATTCTGGGAATTCTGTACTTTGTACTCAGTTTTGCTGTGAAGCAAAATTTCTCTAAAAATAAATTTCATTTAAAATATTTCCAATTTCCCCTCATATTTCCATTTCCACAAAGATGCCTAAATGCGTCCATGAACCAGCCCTGGTCACGGCTTGTAGATTACGCAGTCCCCTGATTGGTAGCCAAGTGCCTTCTCCATGATTATGCAGCCCCACGACTGACCTGACCCTTGATAGGTCAGCCTCTCTGAGGCTTGAACTATCTCTGGCAAGGGTAGAAATCCACACCACAGGCCTAGTGAAATTAGGGAGAAATACATATTCTTGCTGCCTTATGCTCAGTCTAGAGATGACCCACAGCAAAGGTTTCTGGGCCCCAGAACATCACATAGCCACTCAACCTTTCTCTTAAATAATCTCATGCTGTGCTCTGGGTGGCTAGTTGAGAAGGTACTTGGCTACCAGACACCCCGGTCCATCTTTGATGGCCCTGTTGCTAGGTTTCTATCTGTGGGGAAAGGCCCCTGACAGTATGTGCACCAGATTGAGTGGCCTTGGAGGTGCCTGGAGCTACAAACAGCTTCCAGGGCATAGGAGGAAGGATGGGGATCATCTGCCAGTTTGGGGGTATCAGAATAGGTTGAGGGGTACAGGCAGCACTAGGAAAAGAAGGGAGGGTGCCAGGAAGCTGGGCTGGACCAGAGCTTTGCCTGTGTGGGCTGTTGAATCTGCCTTCCTACTCCGGAATGGTGCCACAGCCATCTGGGCCTCTCCCCAAGACACAAGCCTCCTTGGCCTCATCTTCCCTCGGTTCTAACACTGGACAAGGCCCAGTGAGATCATGGGAAAAACACATGAGACTGTCTGGGAACTTCAGTGCTTAGTCCCTGCCCCAGGCCTCCTTCCTGTGCCACCAACGTTATGTGATCATCGGCAAGTCACCTGGACTCTGTGGGCAAAGGGGAAGGGAGGCAATGTGATAGAGCAGTCAGGAGATGAGTTCTGGAATCGGGCAGGCCTGGATTTGGAGCCCACTTCTAACCACTGGCTCCTCAGACAGGTCACTTAAGCTCCCTCAATCTCCATGTCCTCATCTTGCAGTCCCTCGAGAGGCTGCTGTAGGGCCCAAAAAGGAGGGAATGAATTAATCCAGGATCGCTGAATCTCTAACCCCCAGTGCCATCGCGGCCAGTCCATGGGTCCACCCTCCTTTCCTTCCCTTCCTTCCACATTAGTAGCTATGTTTTAACACTATTTTTTGCTTCTGTCTTAGTAAAACTACACAATCATGTAAAATTTGTTTTTTTGCTTTTTTTTTTTTTTTTTTTTTTTTTTTGCTTTTTAGGGCTGCACCTGTGACATATGGAAGTTCCCAGGCTAGGGGTCAAATCGGAGCTACAGCTGCCAGCCTGCCCCATACACACAACACCACCAGATCGAGTCTCATCTGCGACCTGCATCACAGCTCATGGCAATAGCGGATCCTTAACCCACTGATTGAACCCACACCCTCATGGGTCCTAGTCAAGTTTGTTACCGCTGAGCCATAACAGGAACTCCCATAACCACCAAATTTTAAAGAATCATATAGTTCTACAAGGCTCCCCCGCCACGCCCAGTTTTTCCCATTTCAAAGGCAGCCACTTAAACTGTTTGATTTATGATACACCTGAAGTTGTACCATCCTTCAAAAGGGAATTACAACAGAGATGTTGTAACCTTTGCTTGGTGTTCCGGTTGTGCACTTTCTCTTGCCAGAACAGCTAAATCGAACAACTTAAAGGGGGAATCTGAGAACAGCAGCCTACAGAGATGGGGCCTTGGAAACCCAACTGTTTAATTAAAATAGGTAGTCACGGTACACTTTGCTTTTGATCAACATGCCCCTCCTGTTCCATTTGAAATCCTGGCACCGGTGGCTCTGCCCTGCCTGGGAGGAGGTTCTGCTATCAGGCGTAGATCAGTACTGACATCCAGTGGTCACAGAGAATTGTCTGGCAGAGGCTCTCCATCTCTCTCTTCCCAGAATCCAGTGGGTGTTTACCCAGAGGAACAAGGACTGATGGAGGCCGACAGCTACCAATGGGTGCTATTAACGTGGAGAACTGTGTGATCTGCAGCCAAAGGCCAAGCAACCCCGGGTGAGGCCTTGCAAGTTTACAAGCTACACAGGCATTATTTGAATGATAATCCTGGAGTCCTAGGGAGAAGTGGGGCCATCACTGGCAGTGTGTTAAGACCATAGAGAATTTAAATGATAAAAGACCATAGGTCCTTGGAAAACATTCTGGATTTTAAGTTAGGAACCTTGATTTAAGACCTGCTGCTCTGGGGAGTCCCCATTGTGGTTCAATGATAATGAACCAGACTAGTATCCATGAGGACACAGGTTCGATCCCTGGACTCGCTCAGTGGGTTAAGGATCTGGCATTACCATGAGCTGCAGTAGGCTGCAGACATGGCTCGGATCTGGCATTGGTGTGGCTGTGGCATCAGCTGGTGGCTACAGCTCTGATTCAACCCCTAGCCTTGGAACTTCCATATACCTCGGTGCAGCCCTAAGACACCCCCACCCCCACCCCCCAAAAAAGACCTGGTGTTCTGTGTCCCCTTGAGCAAGTCCTTTAAGCTCTCTTTGCTTTAGCTTCCTCATCTTTTAGGTGAAGCCGACACTGCCTGCTCAGCCAGCCTCACAGGGTGTGATAAATGTCAATGAGAGTGTTTGCGAAGCGTTTGGTAAGCTGAAAAGAGCTGTATGGCTGGGACTACCTAGGATGAAATGGTGATGGACCGGGCAGGGCAAACCAGAGCTGGTGAGGAGGTCCAGAGAAGTAACTTTGACCCCAGAGGCTTGGCCAGATGACAGATAACATTTCCAATTTCCAATTCCACTGAAGCTTTGGAAGACCCACTGCCAGGGTGACCCCATCAGAAAAGGGCATTCTCCATTTTCCTCTGGACTCAAGTCTCTGAAGTAAACATTAGTGAGTAACTTCAAGGGCCATCTAACTTTAAAATTCACACATCAAACAGGTTTTTAAAAATAGAATATGGGAGATCCCATTGTGGCGCAGCAGAAACGAATCCAACTAGGAACCATGAGGTTGCATGTTCGATCTCCGGCCTCACTCAGTGGGTTAAGGATCCGGTGTTGCCTTGAGCTATGGTGTAGGTTGCAGACTCGGCTCGGATCCCGTGTTGCTGTGGCTGTGGCGTAGGCCGGCAGCTGTAGTGCCGATTCGACCCCTAGCCTGGGAACCTCCCTAGGCCGTGGTGTGGCCCTAAAAAGCAAAAAAAAAAAAAAAAAAAAAAAAATTAAGAAATAAAATAAAAATAGAATTATGACCCAAAGGAAAAATATGAGGCACCGTTCATTCTAATGTCAAAGGCAGCTATTGTTAATATCAACTGCACTAGTAGACTACACCCTTGTACATTTCCTTACTTTTTTTTTCTTGTTTTTCCATTTCTATTTGGCCTAGGGTTGGAAGTCTTACGACGTGGCTCTAAGTGAACTTATGAGCTGACCAGAGGTAGAGAAGTGGTGTGTGCACAGGAGAGAAATGTAGGGAGGTGATTTTGGAGGCTAAAGACCACAGCCCTGACTCAGTTTGTGCCATCAGATTTCATAAATTACCAGAATGGAATTTTTAAAAGTTCAGTCCAGTCTTTCTCCTTGAGTTTAATTTAAAAGAAACAAAACCCAATTTTCTCATGCTTTCTAAAGGTGTCAAAGGGCTTTGAACCCAAAGACATACATACCATGTTGCTGCTTCCAGATTTCCATGTAAGTGTATCTGCCAAGAAAAAAAAAAAATCTATTCTAGCCCCAGAAGGGGTTTGTTACAGTTTAGAGAATTATAGGAAGGGCTGGGCGGTGGGGTGGGGAAAATAATTTCCAGTTACATAGTAGAATCAAGCCAGAGGGGAGCAGTTGACTTTTTTTTTTTTCTTTTTGTCTTTTTGCCTTTTCTAGGACTGCTCCCTCAGCATATGGAGGTTCCCAGGCTAGGGGTCTTTTCGGAGCTGCAGCCACCGGCCTTCGCCAGAGCCGCAGTAACGCGGGATCCGAGCCATGTCTGCGACCTACACCACAGCTCATGGCAACGCCAGATCCTTAACCCATTGAGCAAGGCCAGGGATTGAACCTGCAACCTCATGGTTCCTAGTCGGATTCATTAACCACTGCACCACGACGGGAACTCCAAGGGGAACAGTTGACTCTTCTGTTACCAAGAAGCCATCTACTGACCTCGGAAGCTTCTAACCCTCAGCTCCTCCTCCAGAGAACCAGTGTGCTCTGCATGCTGCCCCCCAGAACAAGGGATGAGACTTGCAGACTTTGGGTAACACTGCCTCCAAAGAGCCCGGTGCCCCCTCAGCTGGCTGAGCTTGTCAGCACAAGCAGCAGCTGAGCAGCCTCTGCTTCACATCCTCCTTCCAAATCTCACCTAAATGTGTCTCACTGGCTAAATCTAAGCCACACCTGGAATCCTACTGTAAAGGGAGCTGGGAATGTAGTTTTTCAGTTTCTAGCTTCTGCACTGTGGAAGGGACACCAGGAGAGTGTAATGAATGGTGAGCACCAATCAACCGTGCCCCCACCGTGGCTTATTTTTATTTTATTTTAGAGTGATTTTAACTCTTCATTTCAATCTTTTTTTAATTACAAAAGTAATATATGCTTGGAGTTCCCATCGTGGCTCAGCGGTTATGAACCCGACTAGTATCCATGAGGATGCAGATTCGATCCCTGGCCCTGCTCAGTGGGTTAAGGCTCCAGTGTTGCTATGAGCTATGGTGTAGGTCACCGACAAGGCTCGGCTCCCACATTGCTATGGCTGTGGTGTAGGCTGGAGGCTGCAGCTCCGATTCAACCCCTAGGCTTGGAACTTCCGTATGCCTTGGGTGCAGCCCTAAAAAGACCGAAAAAAAAAAAAAAAAAGTTGTACCTGCTCACTGTCAAAGACAACAAACAATACAGAAATGAAGTAAAAAAATGAAAGTGCCCTGTTCCAGTCCAGTTCTCCAAAGGGAACCACTGTTCATAGTTTGGAAGGTAGCCTCTCAGTGGTTCTGTGCATTTGAGGGCAGGGGTTGGACTGCATACTGTTCTATAATTTGTTTTGCCACTTGAATATATATCCTGGATGTCTTTCCATGAGAAGAGGTGTGATTGTAACTCGTGTTTTAAGAGCAGCCGAGTGTCCCATCAGAGAGGAACCCCACCAGTGGACCTGAGGGTGCCTCTGATTATTCTCTATTCTACATACTGCAAAAGCAACAGCTGTTCAAGCATTTGGAAAGGTCAGATTTCCAGAGTGAAAGACATGAACCATATTTTGAAGTTGGGTCTTCCTAATCACCAGTCAGGGGACTTTAGCTGGCCAAAATTTAAGACTCAAAAATTTTGGCCTGATCACCTTAAAGTGTTTCCCTTGCAGTTGTTTTTAAAACCTTCACTGCAGCTTGTCTCTATGCAAGCTGGGCTGCCCCAGCATCTCAGCCCATCCCAACCTACGCCTGGATACCCAGCGGCCTGGGCAGTAAGTGTTGCAGTGGACATATGCTGTTCTGCCCATCACATCATTTCCCTGCTTCTCTCCCCAACAGTGGCTTTCCTTTAAAGAATTCTCCCTCCTCCATTCTCTGCCATGGAATCTGGACAGAATTGCCTCCCACCCTTCCTGCAACTCAACCACCTTCCTGGGCCAGTGGCTTACTCAAGGATAGGCCCCTGATTCAGCTTGAGCCATCAAGGAAGAACAAATCCCAGCATGTCTGTAAAATCAATAGTAAAAAATACCCTCTCTTGTTCTGAAGGTCTGAAACTGAGCCATGCTGCTCTTTTAGGGAAAGCCTGAAGCCTGATAGCTCTGGGGATATTCCTGTAAACCCCGAGGCAAGCGGAGTAGAGAGGTAAAGAAATGACTTCAGGGACATCATTAGAGCCTGGATCAAGCATCACCTGAAAGCAGGATTTCTCTAGACTTCTAAATTAAGTTAACTATTAAATACTTTATTGACTAAACCAGTTTAAATTGGTGTTTTCTATCATTTGCATCATACAGAGACAGACACTTTTTTTTGCATATCATCCGCAGGGTCGTTTTCTTTATATGGCCTCTAAAAACAACGTGTATGCAACCTCTACCACTGCTCCTCGGGCAGCTGCTGGCCCCTCAGTGAGGGCTCTTTGAATATATGTCCTAGAAAGTTAACCCAAACTGACTTAGACAAAAAAGAGGAGGGACAGGGGAGTCAAAACAAGGGCTTTCAGCACTTCAGGATTCTTGATCGCTCCTCAGCCTTTGGCCTTATTCCACAAACCTTTTTTCACAAGGCTGGAACACAGCTACCCTTGGCTCTGGGCTCAATTGCACAATTATTGCTTAAGAGAAAAAGGTTCATTTCTCCAGATAAAAGTATAAAAAATTCTAAGAACAATTCTGATTAGGCCAGTTTGAGTCGCACGTACACACCCTTGGGCCAATTCCTGCAGCCAGAGAAGTGACCTTCCACAATTGGCCCAGTTTGGTAGGTTGGTTGGTTAGTTGGTTAGTTGGTTGGTTGTTTGGTTAGTTGGTTGGTTGGTCTTTTGGTGCAGGGCAGGATCTATTGCTATGGCCCTAGATCCAGTTTGTTGGAATGAGGAAGGCACAATTCCTTAAAAAGGGGGAGCAAAGCTGAGAAAGAGAATAAGGGATATTGACAAGTAATAATAAAAATGTCCATGACACCTCACAGAGCTGTTGTGTAGATCAACTGATGATAGGTGTGAAAGAGCTCCCATAAAATGGTTCTGTTTAAAGCCTAGCCTGTGATGCTTACTGTCATTTGTAGACAGAGAGTCACTGGTAAAACTCAGAAGCCAAATCATTGGCTGACCAACCCAGAACTCAGAGGTAGGTGTGATAGGTTTGTAACTAGCATTGAGACCTAGGGGCCCCAGACCTCTCCAAGTTCATTCCTATAAGGATTAAATGATATAATGTGCCTGGCACAATGTCTAAGCTTTTAGTATCTTTCTCTGAACACTTAGAATCATTATGGAAGAAGAATTTAAAAGCCCAATTGCGAAAGTCTTTTCTCAAGATGTCAGCAGCTGGAAACTTCAAAATGTTGGGCCCCAAACTGAATGGGACCCCATTGTCCAAGAAAAGAAAAAAAAAAAACAAACCCATGCCAAATCAGCTTTCAACTAGAAAAATTTCAAAATATCATCCCTAGCAAAGAGATGCCAAAGGAAGGAAGCAAAGGAAATGTGAGTTCGGGGTCAGGGGAGATATTTTTTCCTCACTCAAGCCATTGTTCAGTTAATGTACTTTTTTTTTTTCTGAAGTTGAGTCTTACATCAGTTCTTGGGGTTTCAGAGTCCAATTCTGGCTAAGCAATATGCATGGGGAATTCTTTAGCCATTTACCTACATCCTTCATTGGCGATAGGATGCTGGGTGTATAAGCTAACAAGACAGTTTTATTACCATGGTAGCCACGTGCCCCAGATCTAGGACTGGCCCAGTATCAAATAGCCTACCTTGCTCTCTTCAAGAGCTTACTCACTCACTCTATGTCCCATTTTGTTTTCTTTTCTTTTTCTTTTTTTTTTTTTTTTTTTTGTCTTTTTGCCTTTTCTAGGGCCACTCCCGCAGCATGTGGAGGTTCCCAGGCAAGGGGATCTAATCCAAGCTGTAGCCACCGGCCTATGCCAGAGCCATAGCAATGAGCCACATCTGCAACCCACACCACAGCTCACAGCAATGCCGGATCCTTAACCCACTGAGCCAGGCCAGGGATTGAACCCGCGACCTGATGGTTCCCAGTCGGATTCGTTAACCACTGAGCCACGATGGGAACTCCCCATTTTGTTTTCTTTATAGCACTTCTCTATTCAAAATTTTCCTGTCTACTCATTTCTCGGTTGACTTGTTTATTTTCTGCTGTTCCCATAAGGACATCATCCGCGTAGAAGCCGCCCTCATTTGCTCTGCCCATTGCAGGATCACCAGCTCTCAAAACCAAAACTGGCCTGTGGGGGCCACTCAGCAATATTTATCAAATGGTAGTGAACTGAATCAAATGATTGAGGAGTTATCAGACCATTTGGCCTGTTTTTTGTTTCACAGGAGAGTTATAGCACTTGAATTGGGAACTTCATTCCCACTTGAGCCTTACAGTAAACTCGTGAGTTAGGCATTATGATTATCCCCATTTTATAGATGAGGAAACATTCAGAGCGGTTAAGTGGTTTGACATCAAGTGACAGAATCGGGGCTCCCAGTCCAGTGTTCCTTCTACCCTAGCACACACATGTCAAGGTTAGCTGCGGATCAGAAGAAGCCATGAGGAGACTTTGAGGTCGGAAGTAGTTAGGGGACACTAGAAGTTGCATTTTATTTGTTTGGTTCTGGAAGCTCTTTCTGAGAACGTAAATTAATTTCCTCACAGCCATTTCTAATTTGCTGAACTCTCTCATGACATCATCTTATACAGGTGCTATGGTGTTTCTTAAGATCCAGGTGGGGGTTTTAAAGACAAAAAGCTCCCAGCATGTCAAATGCTTGATACAGTTTTGATTCTGTGACACTATGGGTTGCAAGTGACAGAAAAGAGGTATTTCATCTAACTGTGGGAAGGAGTCTGCAGCTGGGCCACAGGGACAACTGAAACCAGGAACTCCCACACTGCCTTTCCTCTGCCCACTGAGTTGATTCTCACTCCCTGCCACCCGGTTTTCCCATGTGGTTGAGAACATGCTCACTTACATCTTCCATCTCCCATCCCAGTGCTCCCACCTCCAAACGGTTCCAATTTTTAAAATACCCAGGAAAGAACTCTGAGCTTGAGCCAGATACCCACCACTGAACTAATCAATTGCACGGTGGCAGGAGCCTGGGATTATATAGTCCAGACTTGGTCCTATTCCTGTGAGCCTCCTTCAGGGAAAAGGCATTTGTTGTGATCTGGGCCTCCTCCCCATCAGTATCTGCTCCAATC
Organism: Sus scrofa; assembly: GCF_054392235.1. NCBI lineage: Eukaryota > Metazoa > Chordata > Mammalia > Artiodactyla > Suidae > Sus > Sus scrofa. The sequence continues at coordinate 150,199,633 of NC_139396.1, read as the reverse complement.
TGCTGTGTGATCACTTTGACTGCCATGTGGCCTCTTCAGTTACTTTCATGGTGCTAAGAGGTTCACACTCTTCATGAATTAAAACAAAACCAAACCTCCTTCTACTTTCCTTATTCTTAAATGGAAAGGCAGAAATGGGCTGTTGCCAACTCCTCCCCATCTGTGGTTTCTGGATGGCAATTTCTCTTTCGTTCCAACATCTTTCCTAAACCTGAGCATCCCTCTGCTGTACATCTTAGGATCAGAAAACCCAGTTCCCAGAGAACCTACGGGTGCTGGAGAATAAACTTGACTGAAGAGGATGAAACTCTGTTTCATGGCACCCAACAGGAAGAAACTACCAGCCTACAAAGGCAGCAGTCGGCAGAGTCCAGGTCTTCTAGCTCCTCATTCACCAGACTGCCATCCCTGGGAGCCCAGAGCCTCTGAGGCCTCATTGCCTTGCAAAAAGCCACTTGGATGTGCCCTTCCATCACTCCCTAGACAGATGAGTGTGTCCCCCGCTCCAGAGCCTCCTTGAAAACACAGATTTCCAGGATGGAGGAGTCAAACATGTAAAAGGCCCCGATACTGCAGTGGTGCTCTGCCCTTCGCTCTGTGGGAAAGAGACAGTGAAAACCAAGAAGGTAGACGGCGCTTCCCCAACAGGGATTAGCGCTCCCAGCAGTTACTGCTGAATCATAAAATGAAAATAAATGCAAGAAACTTAATGTTTCTCATGGTGGCTCTCAACCTTCTGAATCTCAAAAGAAAACTGAAACAGAGGCTGGTGCCTCTGTAGTGCTTCTTCCACCTAAAATGTGCCTGTATATTACAACGTCATGCCTGAGACACCTCTGTCGGGTGTATTTCTTTGGTCCACAGCACTGAGCTGGGTGTAGAAGAAGGTAGCAGTAAGTGGGTGACATTTACCTGCCACTTAGAGGACAAGATGTAGAGGAGGTGATGCTGGAGCTAGTAACTCAGGGAGTAGCAAGTAGCCAAGTAAAGGCATAGAGAGAGAGCAAAGAAAGGGTATGTGAGCATGCAGCATTCTAGATAATTCTTGACCAGGGCATAGGGTTGAGATCAAGGGTGAGCTCATGAAGACTCTGAATGTCATCTGACACATTTAGACTATGTGCTTTCTAAGAACCAAGCCAGCACAGATTACTTTCCAGGTGGGGAAACCGTGACCAGAAAAAGGAGGGGGCTTGTGAGCTATACATGCCCAAAGCAGAGCCCAGCCCGTATTGCCCTGCCACCCTCGGGGACGCCAGCCTGCTCCCTTGCCAGCTCGCTTACTGCAGTCAGCTGCCTGGAGAAGGTGAGAGATACAAAGACAGGAAGGGCAACATGCAAAAGATCCATCCACGATCAGCCGAGCCTGGGAGATGGCAGACGGCAGTTTGGAGGCTGGCCATGGTCCGTCAGCCCCACGTTAGAGCTCCTGGTGTCAGGCCCGTGTTAGAAAGGAGGGCCATTTGGACCCAGAAGACACTGTGCCTTCCCAGCAAGGCTTGGAGGGCGGTGGGGCTCAGGACCACAGGAGGTTTATCAGGCCTGCACCAGGGAAGCCCCTCCTTCATGGGCAGTGAGATGCCCTGGGTAGAAGAGAGGCAGTTTGGTCAGAGTTGCAAACGCTCAGGCAGCCCAGAGAACCACTTGGCTGCTCCCTCTGCTCCTGGAAGCCACGGGGGCCCCAAGAGAAACAGGCACAAAACTAACAGGCGTGGATCATTGTGGCTGTGCCCTTGTCCCTAGACCCTCCTTTTAGTAAGAGGCAACTCTCCTGATTAATTTCTGCCTGCCGGTCATTGTTCCTGACATGTCGTCTGTCTCGAGGTGTGCCAGGATGCTTTATAGTTACTTGGAATTGCTTGCGTCAGCCTGCTGAGTCGGCAATCCTATTAGCAGAACTTTTTTCCCCATTGTATTTGTGAAGTGAAATAAAATAAAAAGGCCCCATCTCCAGAGAGCTCTTCCTGCTCCATTTCTCTGAGCACCATCAAGCTCTGGGGAGCTCATGAGGTCCTTTTGGGGGGCCAAGGGTACGCCTCTGCCTTTGGGGAGAAGGTCTAGGAGAAGGTGTTGCTGCCTCCTCCAGCTGGGGGCAGGCGGATGAAAGTCCTTCCTGAAGTTAATGAAGATAGACTTATGGTGAGGGCAGAGGAAGAGGTCCTTGACCAGCCACAGTGAAGAGGTCATGCAGCTGATCACAGCCAAGATGCTGTGGCACAGGATAGGGGCGGGGAGCAGGTTAAAGCAAGGAGATGAGTCCTAGTCCCAGTTTGGCCCTTCCTACCTGGGAGCCTTAAGCATGTAATTCAGGCTCTGTCTCTGAGTGTCACTTTCCTTGTTTGCAAAGTGGAGAGAACAATTCCTGCCTCATAAGGTGCCGTGAAGATTAAATGAAATTTCATATGCATAATTCCTTGGCATGATGCCTAGTGCAGAGACATCTAGCAAAAATTTTAGTGATTCCTTTTGGGGCATTACATTCTATTGTGCTACATATTAGAGTGTGGCTTCTGATGGCACCGGAAGAGAAGGGGACCTTTCTCTGGGAACTTTGGAGGAAACGATAAAGATTTAGGAAAAGCTTCTCCAAGCCTGAAACATTCATATGACTCAAGATGAGAGGGCAGCGAGCTGTCCTGAAACTGCTCCAGGGAGGTGATTTATTGCCAAGAAGCAGAGGTGCTCCGGAACCACTAACTGGAGAGAACCCGAGAGCACTTTTCTGGGTCCCTTGCACTTGTCATGCTCCACGTGAATAGTCTCTGTGTCGGAATTTATAAGAAGTCTATTCTTGGCTGGGCTTTGTGGCTGACTTCATTATGGTAAGCACGGGCTGCAGGCAGAATGCAGCCCTCTTGATTCATGCTGGAGAGAGTGGGGAGCGTGTTCCCTCCTCAGGACAAGGTAAGGAAATGTTTTAAGCAATAGTCATAAAAAAGAAAACCCTCCTGCAAATCCCTACCTGTATGGAAATCTCAGTCCAATCTTGCAATAGAACATTATACAGTCAGTAAAAATGCTTATGTTGAAAAACGCCTGTGCAAAAAGCAGAGTACAAAGTTGTGCATACTCTATGATCTAAGCTATGTTAAAATGCGTTTTACAAATTTTAAGATGGGGAATTCCCTAGTGGCCTAGCAGGTTGAGGAGCCAGCATTGCCACTGCTATGTCAAAGGTTCCATCCCTGGCCCAGGAACTTCTGCATGTTCCAGGCACAGCTGAAAAAAAAAAAATAAGGTGAAAATATACCTCCTTGTATCTAGCCAAAGGAAGATGAAGTTTCGTTTTGTTTTGTTTTTTCTGGCCTTCTGACTTTGCTGTGTTTTACTAAGTTTCCTATGAGCATGTGTCTTTAGAACAATAATAAGGACAAAGAAAAAGGATGAGGAGGTAAAGAACTCAAAAGTCTTCTCAAGCCGCTCTGTATTGCTGGTTCCCATCTTAAAGTCACACTTTCCTTCTTTGGATACCAAAAAATCACTGAAGATGCAGAAGCACCATGGTGTCAAGTCCATGGGCATCAGACTAGAGTCTACAGCTGCAGGACTCAAGGCCATTTCTCGGGCCTGCAGGATGCTGACAACCTAGGGAATAACACACCCACGTGTTGACTTTCTCAGCATCTCACATGCTAGAGAAAGAGAAGATTGATGAGGCTGGTGGTTCTCCAAAGGAAATCTTATACAGAAGTTCAGTACATAAAGCAGGTTGCAGAGGAGCCAGACAGCTTATTAGGAGGGAAGGAAGGAGGGAGGGAGGGAGAGAGAGAGAAGCCTCCACCATCCCCACTCAGCCCCCCGTTGTCCCCACCCTCCTCCCACCTCCCACTTGTCCATGAGGCCATTCTTTTGATTTCTGCGGAAAGGACACACAGCTTGAAAACTTTGTAAGGTTCCACAGGCCCGTCATGGGGAGAACAGACAAGATGATAGTGGGGAAGGGGGAGAATGCTATTTCTAAGTAATTGAGAAATATCTTTTTGCTGCAAATCTATTTCCATTTAAACAGGTGCATCCAGGAGTTCAGCGATAATGAGCCTGACTAGTATCCATGAGGATGCAGGTTCCATCCCTGGCCTCACTCAGTGGCCTAAGAATCCAGAGTTGCCTTGAGCTGCCATGATGAGCTGTTGTGTAGGTCACAGATCCCGTGTTGCGGTGGCTGTGGCATAGGACGGCAGCTGCAGCTCCAATCTGACCCCTAGCCCGGGAACTTCCATATGCCACGGTGCAGCCCTAAAAAAAAGACAAAAAAATAAAAAGCTGCCTACAGCTCTGTTTTAGAAACAAGCAATAGGTTTTTTGTTTGTTTTTAACCAAACAAATGTTTCTTTTGGGAAAGGTATAACCTTTGATTTGTGAATACATTTAAGTCTTGACGTATCTAGTTGCTTCATGGGCCCTACAGTTTATGAGGTTGAATAAAATTGTGATTAATAGCAGTTGATCAGGCTTCCAACAAGTTATCTGCTCCTGGTGAGTTCCGTGCTGAGCTTCCAAGGGAGAAAAGTACCCTTTTAGATTACTTTCCACCTAATTGTCTCCTGGAAGAGCAGATTGCTCTGGGTATTCGTTTCTTTACTTTCTTTTTTAAAATAAAGATGACTTTGTATATTATTAGAACTCATTTGCAAATTTGATCTAAAATATTAAAGGCATGTGTTTTTCTCTGCATTTGGACCATTTAACTTGTCTCAGCACCTTTTTGCGTCTAGAGCCTAGTGAATGGAGGCTCTCAGCAGCCTTCAAACTCATCTGCCTTCTCAGTGTGTTCAGACACCAGGGGGGTGGGGACTGAGGCTTTTCTTTCTTGTGTCTTTAAAGAGAGGCAGCCAGAGAAGGCAGGAGGCCTTCTCAAACATGCTGGTGCAAGTGTGTATGTGGGCGGGGGTATGCAAGGGTCACTCTGAGTGCACTTCTGGACTGTCCTGTGCTACGTGCTGCCAGGATCCAACTGAGAGAGACCTCAAAAAAGGGTCTGAGAGATGCCATTCTTTCCTCTGCGCCAGAGGTGGCAAACACCTCTCTGCAAGGATCCTTGCTGGGCCACCGCAGAGACCAGGGAGCTTTAAGCACAGGCTCTAATGGGAGACTGCCTACTCCACCAGCTACCTCCTGGGTGACTGTGGGCAAGTTTTTCCGCCTCCGTGGGGCTGTGCACTCACTTGTAAAATGGAGATAATAGCTGTAGCTCCTTCTGAAGACTGTTTACATAATCCCACTGGCATTGTGACTGTGTAAGAAGATACCCATAACTTTTAGAGAGAGAAACAAAGTAGGTAGAAATGAAACATCATGCAGTCGGGGTTTTAAAATAATAGAGCATAAATATAGTGAGGGGTGATCCCATATACATCAAGTTCAAGAACAAGCAAAACGAATCTACGATGATACAAATGAGAATGAGAATTGAATGAAATGAATGAAAAGACATGAAAAATGAGATGTAGAAAAGAGCATCAGGCAGCTGCTTTCTGGAGTGCTGGGAATGTTCTCTAACCTGATCTGAGTGATAATTACATGGACATAAATATTCAGCAAAACTCAACAACCTGCAGTGGTTATGAAAGATAACAATAATAATAATAATAATAATGTGTTTGTAAAGTCTGATAAAGCAAATGTAGTAAAATTTTATATAGGAGTATATAGGAATTCTCTGTTATTTTTGTAACTTTCTGTAAGTATGCAAATAATTTCAAAATAATAAAAGTTCAAAATTTAAAAACTCATACCTGTACACTTAATATCTGTGCATTGTATGGTATATAAATTCTATGTCAAAGAAAATTCTTAAAGGGGGCTTAGGAAGTATACATGCCAAGATCTTGATCAATGTTGAATCTGAGTGGTAGGTATATGGAGGTTCATTATACGGTGTTTCTACTTGTGTGTGTGTTTGGCTATGCTTATGATGCAAAACGAATTTTAAAAAATTAAAAACAACCAAAATATCCGTCAGGGTCCTGGCCCTGTGCCTGGCAGAGGGAGGCTTCCGCCTCTGAGAATGGCCCTGTCAGGGCCAGTCTGCACTTTCTTGTCAAGTGATCAAAGAATTGCATCTATAGCAGCCTGTTGGATGCTGCCCTTGCCTGCGACCACACTGGACACAAAAATGCACCCGAAGCTGTTCTTCTCTGCCCTTCGACTAAAATAAGGTGAAACAAATAGCCAGACAAAGTTGAGGATACGTGTCCTTTCCAAACACCCACTCTGGTGAGTCCCTTTGCCAGGGGTCTTCCTTCTACAGAAGCAGCTACAGCCACAGCAAGGCCACAAGGAAGGAGAAGTCAGGGAGGGCAAAGGCGGAGACGTGTAAATACCTTGTAAAACAAGCAGGAACTACTCGGGATCTAATTTCACTTTTGCAGAGTAAACATTTGCCTTGGCAGAGACGGGGGGAAAGCGAGGGCTGATGACCTTTGAAGTGAGTCAAGCACGTCTTTTAAGAAAGTCTCAGTTTTTATGAGGACACTGACCCAGGAGGGGGAGACCTGGGTCCTCTCCCATCCGCATCACTCGTGATCCATGTGACCTTGGGTGATCACCTCCTCCTCCCTGGGCCTCTTTCCTCTGCCCACAAATGAGGATTTGAACCAGAGGAACCCTCGGGAACAATCCAGCCTTGGGGTTCTTTAAAACAAACATCGGGACTTAGCTGGAGAATGGCTCCAGGTGAAGGAAGGAGCACAGCTGGCCCATGGAATCCACCAAGAGTCAAGGCTTCGTGTGCTTCGGGAGCCCACACAGGAGACAAATGAGGATGCAGGCAAGACAGAGACTGAAGGAAAGATGCCTGGTGTGGCTAAATCTTCCGAGTTTTCCAGAAGCTGAAAAGTCTAGATTCTTATGCTCAACCTCCTAATTTTCAAATGATAGTCATTATTTCACAATAAAAAAAAAAAAATGCAGTGTGAGCCTAACAGAAATATCTGAACGGAATTCAGTTCCCCGGGCTGCTAGATTGGGCCTTTGATGTGATGTCATAGCCTCCTGGCTGGGGGCTGAATCTGAAACTGATAACATCTCTGACTCAAAAACCCAGCCAAAACCCAGATTGGGACTTGAACCCACGAGTTTTTTGTTTTTGTTTGTTTTTTTTTTAGAATCCCTCACCTGGTGTCTGGACTTACTGAGGCTCAGGTTCTTTGTGTCCCAGCATAGAAGGAATTCAGTGAGAGAAAAAGTGATAGCCAAGAAATAGATTTATTAAGTTAGGACACCTATGAGAGATGCAAGCAGGCAGGCGAGGAGGCTCTGCCATGAGGGTTAGATGGGCTGCAGTTTTAGAATCCAAGGAAAGTGGGGAGGGGGGAAAAAGACCACATTCTTCCTCATTCTTCAAATAGACATCAGGCTTACATCACCAGCTTCCTTTTATTGGGTAAGAGGGTATTTGACCCTATGAGGTCATGGTGTTTATTCAAATCAGCAGAACAGTGGTAACATATGCTAAAATATGTTGAGTCATTTGAGGTTTCTGTATAAAGAGTGTCTCCTACTTTGGAATGTCATCTTTCCCTTAAACTCCTGTCCTTGATCCCAGGGACCATTATCTTGCTGCACTTGAATGCAGGCCTCATTTTATCTTTCACTTAATGACTTGAGACGTGTCTCATGCTTTTATTTATGGTTTTATAGTTGAGCAGGGCTGCTTCGTTCCATGACATCCTGATGCCCTTCCTGAGTGATTGATTTCCAGGGGTCTCTCAAAGTTCCCTGGGTTTCCCTCTATCTCTGGTCACCTAGTGGGACTTCTACAACTACCTGTGAAACCATCCTACTCTATCCCTATCAGATCCAGGGTCTCTGATCTTTTCAACATTAGGGTTTGGTGCCTTCCTAGGTCTCAGAGATTACAGCTGAAGGAAAAATTTAATGACAAATATTTTGAACATTATTTATCATAACCTGCAGTAAAAAAAAAAAAAAAAACCATTTATGGTCTGTCTGTGGTCACACACATGCACACGAATATATAAAACTGAACTAAAGATGCACAAAATAAAATCTTACCTCACCACAAGTGATGCCCTCTGAAATTTTTTCTTTCTTTCCTTCCTTCTTTCTTTCTTTTCTTTCTTTTTGTCTTTTTAGGGCTGCACCTGTGACATATGAAATTCCAAGGCTAGGGGTTAAATCAGAGCTGCAGCTGCAGGCCTATAGCACAGCTTGCAGCAATGCTGGATCCTTAGCGCACTAAGTGAGGCAAGGGAATGGAACCCAAATCCTCATGGATACCAGTTGGATTCTTAACCAGCTGAGCCACAAAGGAAACGCCCATGAAATTTTCTAATCTATTTTATGTGACTTTATTTTTTAATTGAAGTATACTTGATTTTCAATGTTGTGTTAGTTTCTGGTGAGCAGCAATATATTCAGCTATCTATATACATATACTTACATATATGTATATATACTTTTTTGAATTCTTTTCCATTATGGTTTCCATTATGGTTTATTACAATATATTGAATATATTGAATATGTGCTACATATGGGATGTTAGCTAATTCCCAGCTCCTAATTTATCTTTCTCCCACCCCTTTCCCGTTTGGTACCGTAAGTTTGTTCTCTATGTCTGTGAGCCTGTTACTGTTTCATAAATAAGTTCATTTGTGTCACATTTTAGACTCTCTATATAAGTGATATCATATGGTATTTGTCTTTCTGATTTACTTCACTTAGTATAATAATCTCTTGTCCCTCTACTGCAAAGTTACTGCCAATGGCATTATTTCATTCTTTATTATAGCTGAGTAGTATTCCATTGTGTATATATATCACATCTTCTTTATCCACTCATTTGTTGGTGGACATTTAGATTGCTTCCATGTCATGGTTATAGTAAACAGTGCTGCTATGAACATAGGAGTGCATGTATCTTTTCAAATTATAGTTTTGTGTGGAGTGGGATTACTGGATCATTTGGAAACTCTTTTTAGTTTTTTTAGAGGAAGCTCCATACTATTTTCCATAGTGGCTGCACCAGTTTACATTCCCACCAACAGTGTAGAAGGATTCCCTTTTCTCCACACCTTCTTCAGTATGTGTTATTTATAGACTTTTTAATGATAACCATTCTGGCTGTTATGACAGGGTACCTCATTGTGGTTTTGATTTGCTTTTCTCTAATAATTAGCAATGTTGAGCTTCTTTTCATGTGCCTATTGGCCATCTGTATGTCTTCTTTGGAGAAATGTTTATTTAGATCTTCTGCCCATTTTTAAATTGGGTTGTTTGTTTTTCTGTTATCAAGCTATATGAGCTGTTTGCATATGTTGGAAATTAAGCTCTTATCAGTTGTATCATTTGCAAATATTTTCTCCCATTCCATAGATCATCTTTTTATTTTGTTTATGGCTTCCTTTGCTGTGCAAAAGCTTACAAATTTCCCATTTGTTTATTTTTGCTTTTATTTCTACTGACTCGAGAAACTGACCTAAGAAGACATCGATACAATTTATGTCAGAGAATGTTTTGTCTGTGTTTCTAGGAGTTTTATAGTGTCACCTTATTCAGTTTTTTAGTGCTGATGGCAACCCATTAAATCAATTTCATTAGGTCATGTTAGAACAACATTGTCTTAGCATTCACAGTTACTTAACTCTCCCTCCTACCTTATGAGGTAAGAATTATCATCCCCATTTTACAGAATAGAAAAATGAATCTCAGGCTTCACACACCAGTTCTGATTTTCTTTCTTTTATTCTTTTAATCAAAAGAGGCAAGAACTAGAGGAATTATGAGACTCCAAAGGCCCAGGTCAGAGAGAAAATATTCCAGAGTTTAAGCAATCAAGGACCTTGGGGAGAATAGAGAAATCAAGCAGGGGGATAAGGCTGTATGCTGTGGGATGTGCGATTTAAAGGCACCCCTTTGTCTACCCTGTGAAATCTGCAGTAAAATCTACATGGCTCTTCATGCTGTGGGTGAGTGGCTTCTAGAAGGAGGGACCAGATTTGTCATCCAGGTGGCCCCAGTAGACTCAAAGGGGATGAGAAAGTTGCTCATCCCTCAGGTCACCTTCATGAACTTGAAACTCTCTAGCTCCCAGACTTGTAGGGATGGGCGATTGGTGGGAGAATGGATAGGATTCAAATCCAGATCCATTTGACTATCAAGGCTGGCCTGGGAAACGTCATCATTCAGCTCTCCTACCTCCCAGTACCTCATTCATGAACTAACAAAAGCTCTGTGTCTTCTCCATAAGCAATGATCAGAGACGATAAGAGACAGAAGCTTAGCCTAGGAAATTAGTGGGGGAGATTGGTTGCTTAAGACACTGATGAACTTTGCTCCTAATTGGACCAGTCAGCTGAGCCTAATAATACTGTTTCTAATCAAGCTTTGCAGCCATCTGGTCTGGTGGAGAGTCTGGCAACACCCTAAGTAGCCCAGCACAACCCAACACTGCCCAGAGTATCCTGGCCTTCACTTGCAACCTGTCTGGGCTGTATTCTAGGATGGTGGAGTCTCTCCTCATCTCTTTGCCTCTTTTCCTTGTGTTTTCCACCTCCAGACTCCCAAAGAGAGCCAATGGAGTTGAGTGTCTGTTTATAAAGCCCAGAGGCCATGATTTCAAGCATTTGCTTTGGGTAGCTTTCTGCTTTCTCCAAAGTGTGTGGTATGAGTGCAGTTGTTGAGTAATGTTTAAAGCCAAGGAGTCTTAGATTAGCATCGCAAAAGTCAATTAACATGGCAGTTTCTTCCCTTGGTTTGTATTTGTATATTATTAATGAACTACAGGGCCTCCTAGTGCGGTAAATTAGCCTAGGTAACTGGGGAGCAGAGTACAAACATTTTTTTTTCCTTAATGGCCCCAAACTTTTATCTCATACAGGGAAAACTATACACAAGCACAAGAAGAGCTCCTTGTTCTGGCAGCCGCAGAAGCACATCAGAACAGCTCTGATAAATATTGATGTCTGTTTATCCAAGTGCCACAGACCAAACTGGCAAGCTGCCACCCCCTCCCACCCTCGAGCAGCCCTAACTGGCAGGACTCATTATGCAAGAAGGAGATCCAGGAACCTCGGCTGCCTTTGCTGAAGGACTTTCAGCCTTTGTTTCCTGAACACACAAACACACACACACACACGTACACACTCACGCACACACATTAGGGGAACCAGTTGTCCTGACCTACAAGGGTCAGGAATATAACAACAAAAAAAAATGTGTCCTGTCTTAAATTGAAAGGCAGAGGTATATACTCTTATGTACAGAGAATGGTAATTGGAAGATTCCGCCTCACTGAAAACGAATTTAAGAATGTGTGACTTCTACTTCGGAGTTCTGCTTTGTTACAGAATCAATGCCATTAAGAAACAAATTGTGCTCCGTATATGCGCCAGAACATTGACATGGAGACACTGATAACCACGCATTCGATAAGTCACAATTGCACACCTACTATGTGCAAGGCAGCGTGAACAATACTCTTCACTTAGTCCCTACTCATCTACTTCTAAGCAACGTGATGCAGCCTCCAAATGTTTGTGACTAAAAGCTGAGTGAAAATTAAGAAGGTCCATGTATTCATTCCATTAATAAAGACTTACCGAATGCTTATCATGTCAGTGCCAGGTGCTAGGCGCAGAACAAGAACCGAAGAAAACACAGTCCCTCAAAGAGCCAGGTGGCTGGTCCGGGAGACAGGCAGTCAAAGCACTATAAAGCAGGCCATGTGAGAGGTGTCACCCGGGCTCCTGGGACACACAGCAAGGAGTGGAATATCAGGGATGGCCAGTGAAGGTTAATGTCCTGGGGAGAAGCCGAGTGCCCCCACTAATGTCCTCTTCTTTGCCCTGCATTGATTTCTCCTCCGGGGAAGAAAACCTTTGTCCTCCAGGTGGCGCTCTAGGAGGACGGGCAGACCTCAGATGGGCACCGCTCAGATGGCGTAATCTCAGGTGGGTGTCGCCTCAGCCCCAAGACTCCCAACGTCTCCCTTTAGAGACAAAAATAAAACAGAACAGCTCTTCCTTTCAGCATGAATTTGCTTTCTGACAAAAATCTGTTTTCTGTCTTACTGGGCGCCTTTAGATGAGAGCTCTTGATGCTCTCTAGAGGAAGCCGACCTGAGGGAGCCCCAAGGGCACTCAACCTGTCCCAGGGTGCCCAGACTCTCTTTCAAGGCTCTACGGAGAGCTACATGGGGTCAGAGACCTGGGGGGAGCGTCCTGTGGCCTCTGGTACCTGCAGGTGTGCAAAAAAGTCAAGTATAACTGCCTGACATCTCATTTCTTCATAAGGCAGTGAGTCTGCCTTTGTGTGTGTGTGTGTGTGTCTAATTTACATTTTATGGGTTTCTGCCTGGATGGCATAATGAATATCTGCATGCAGTGTTCCCTTTGCCTGCAGCCTCCCCAGTCTCCCGCCTCTATCATCTTCATCTCGTTAAACACCTACTCACCCTTCAGATCGCAGGGAAATGTGCCTTCCACAGAGAAGCAAGCCTTCCTTGACCGCCTCGAGCTAACTGCTAATTATTCACTCTCACTGTGCCAGGCACCTCTTCTCCATACACTTTGTTATAGCTAGCAATTATACATTCATCTGGGTCATTTTCATTTATCTCTGCCTGCCCTTCCCATGGTCACATGCTCCACGTAGGAAGCACGGTGTCCAACTTATTCCCCTCTTTAATCCTAGCTCTTGCTCAGTGCTCTGCATGTAGTATGCACTCAGCAAATTCTCCTTGACTGTTGAAGGAATGTTGAGGAAGAGGGTTCTCCCCAGAACCTGTTTCTCCTGTTCTGCCACACCCTTGCCCTGCTTGGATTTCTGTTTGGTTTGAGGCTTTGCTTCCCTGATCAAAGGCATTATAGGTAAAGGCAAAGTCCTTCCACCCCCAGATGTCTCCTGTGCCACTTGGCCTAAAGGAGCCTTTCAAAGGCAGCATGCAAAAATAATAAACAGGAATTTTAAAAAATTAAGAGTCCAAACAAGCCAAATACTTTGCCAAGAGTAGTACATGTTGTTGTTTCAGAAGGCTGTCATATATACAAATCAATAATATTTTTGTTCCAGTGGATTAACTTCATGTTTAGAACAGGAAAAGGGTCTAATGGACAGCTCTTTGTCTGCTTTGTCCTCCTCTGCATTATGATGTGGTTATGCCAGAGAGAGGAGAGAGGAGCTTGAGGACACAGAAGGTTAGAAAGCTAAGGACATTGTCTAATGCAGGAAGGAAGATCTGAAAGAAGGTCAGATTCTCCCTGACATGTCGAGTTGGTGAATAGAATTGTTTATGCACTTGTATAGATCAATGGAACAGAATAGAAAGCCCATGTACCTACGGTCAATTAATCTATAACAAAGGAAGCAAGAATATACAATGGATAAAAGACAGCCTCTTCAATAAGTGGTGCTGGGAAAACTGAATAAAATTAGAACATTCTCTAACACTATATACAAAAAGAATGTGTAAAAGAATAAAATTAGAACATTCTCTAACCCTATATACAAAAATAAACTCAAAATGGAGTGCCTTGGTGGCTCAGTGGGTTAAGGATCCAGCATTGTCACTGCTACAGCTCAGGCCGCTGCTGTGGTGTGGGTTCGATCCCTGGCCTGGGAACTTCCATATGTTGCAGGCCTGGTAAAAGAAACAAACAAACAAAACTCTCAATCGATTAAAGACCTAAATGTAATACTAAATACTATAAAACTCCTAGAGGAAAACATAGGCAAAACACTTGGACATAAATCTTTGTGGATCCATCTCCTAAAGTAAGGAAAATAAAAACACAAATAAACAAAAGGGACCTAGTTATACTTAAAGGCTTTTGCACAGCAAAGAAAACCATAAACAAGATGAAAAGACAACCCGCAAAATAAATAACATATTTGCAAATTATGCAACCAACAAAGGTTAAACTTTCAAAATTCACAAATATACTCATACAACTCAATTTCAAAAAGACAAACAACCTAGTCAAAAAATGGGCAGAAAATATTTCTCCAAAGAAGACATACAGATGGCCAATAGGCACACAAAAAAATGTTCAACATCACTAATTATTAGAGAATTGCAGCTAAAAATCACAATGAAGTATCACCTCACACTGACCGGAATGACCATCATCAAAAAGTCTACAAATAAGAGTTCCTGTTGTGGCTCAGTGGATTTTGAATGAGACTAGTATCCATAAGGATTCAAGTTCAATCCCTGGCCTCACTCAGTGGCTTAAGGATCTGGCATTGCCGCAAGCTATGATGCAGGTTGTAGATGCATCTTGGATTGGCGTTGCTATCGCCATGACTGTGGCATAGGCCAGTAGCTACTGCTTTGATTCAGCCCCAAGCCTGAGAACTTCCATATGCCATAGATGCAACCCTCCTACGTTGTTGGTGGGAATGTAAATTGGTATAGTCACGATGGAGAACAATACAGAGATTCCTTAAAAAACAAAAAATAGAGTTACCATATAATCCTGCGATCTCACTCCTGGGCGTGTATCTGGAGAAAACTACAATTCAAAAATATACATGCACTCCAGTGTTCATAGCAGCATATACAATACCCAATACATGGAAGCAACTTAAATGTCCATCGTCAGATAAATAAAGAAGATATAGTGTGTGTATATAAAATATACACACAATGGAATATTACTCAGCCATAAAAAAGAATAAAATAATGCCATTTGCAAGCTACATTAATGGCCCTAGAAATTATCATACTAAGTGAAGTCAGACAGGGAAAGACAAATTTCACATGATATCACTTATATGTGGAATCTACAAAAAAAAAAAAAAAAATAGATACAGGAGTTCCCATCATGGCGCAGTGGAAATGAATCCGACTAGGAACCATGAGGTTTCGGATTTGATCCCTGGCCTTGCTCAGTGGGTTAAGGATCCGGCACTGACATGAGCTGTGGTGTAGGTCGCAGACACAGCTCAGATCTGGCATTGCTGTGGCTGTGGTGTAGGCTGGCAGCAACACCTCTGATTAGACCCCTAGCCTCAGAACCTCCATATGCCGTGGGTGTGGTGCTAAAAAGACAAAAAGACCAAAAAAAATGCAAATTAGCTCATTTACCAAACTGAAATAGACTCTCAGACATAGAAAATAAACTTATGGCTTTCCAAAGAGGAAAGGGAAAGGGAGGGATAAATTAGGAGTTTGGGATTAACATATACACACTACTATATGTAAAGTAGGTAACCAACAAGGACCTACTGTAGAGCACAGGGAACTATACTTATATTTTGTAATAGCCTATAAGGGAAAAGAATCTGAAATCAGTTATATATATGGTATGGTATAACCTGAGACTAACATGACACTGTAAATAAACTACACTTCAGTTTTTTTAAAAAGATTGTTTACACACTTAAAATGCAGTGCAAGGACATGTCACATTGAAGGTGCCTATTTCAGCTTCCTTTGTAAGAACGAGAGAAAGCCAGCCTGCAGATAGAAGATGACAAGAGAGGTCAAGTGTCTATGAACAAGAGAGCCACCCCAACGCCAACTTCTAGTCCTGGTCCTCCTCCCTTATGGGGCCAGTCTGAACTTCCCATCCTTGGAATCCATGATATACCCATGATATATGCATGATGTCCTCCTAGAAAATACCCTCTCTCCACCTTTCTTGTTTCTGTTTCTGTTCCTTATGTATTAGTTTCCTATTGCTGCTATAACAAATGACCACAAACTGGGTGGCTTAAAACAACAAAAATGTATTCTCCCACAGGTCGAGAAGCCAGAAGTCTGAAATCCAAGTGTCAGCAGGGCCATGCTCCTTCAAAAGTCTCTAAGGGAGAATCCTACTTTGTCTCTTCCAGTTTCTGGTGGCTCCTGACATTCCTTGCTTGGCTCGTGGCCAGCATCACTCCAGTCTCTACCTCTGTCTCTACATAGCCTTCTCTTCTGCCTGTATTTCTCTCCATTTGTCTCTTCTAAAGACATTAGTCACTGGATTTAGAGCCTGCCTGTTAATTCAAGATCATCTCTTTGCAAAATCTTCAACTTAATTATGTCTGCAAAGACCCTTTTTCCAAATGAAGTCACCGCGAGTTAGGACTGGACATATCTCTTTGGGTGGAGTTGAGGAGTGTGGGGTGCACAGTCAGCTCACTATACCTTGCAACCCACTGAGCCTTCGGATGGATTTGCCAAACATTCCTGACTGGCCTTGCATAGTGTCCGTGACAAGCTGATGCACAGCCCACGACACAGACTGTTTATAAATTCTGACGAAATGAATAAAAAGCAATTTGCATTTTCTTGTGGGAAAAGTGCTTTGTGGCAGACTGTTTATGAATATTCTGGGATGGAGTCAAGCCTTGGTCTGTCACATCTGAACTGTCTTCCCTAGACTCTTTTATTTGTATTAATGAAAATATAGCAGAGTGTATTGAGCACTAGCTAGGTCCCTGGCTGTACCCAGCTCTTTATGGGGCGGCACAGTGATCTTCGGAGGGTGGTATGATTATCCCAGGAGTCACACTCCAGTTGGTCTTTCACCACCAGGATGACCTGTTTGGAGATCTGGCACCTTTGAAGGCTGTGGATATCAGAGGGAAGAAAAGGTGCTAGTGTGGGCAGCACCTACTATGTGCCAAGCCCTGCGTTTGGTGCTTCACGTTTATTATCTTCTTTGATTTTTATTATTATTATTATTACTATTACTATTATTATTGGCTGCACCTGAGGCATAGCCTGGGTGAAATTCCCAAATTGAAGCCACAGCTTCAATTTGCCACAGGTGCGGCAACTCTGGATCCTTAACCTACTGTGCCAGGTAGGGATTGAACCCCATCTCCAAAGAGACCTGAGCCACTGCAGTCAGGTCCTTAACCCACTGTGCCACAGCGGGAACCTCTCGTTTGACCTTTATAGCTCCTCCAGGAGAGAGAGGGTGCAGAAATTCGTGGAAGCCTGATCACATTAGCCAGGGTTTCCCATGGACACAACTCCCCTGCTGAAGTCAGTAGGACAAAGTCCCAGATGTTCCTGCTCATCAGCGCCCGGGAGTATCAGCCCCTACAGTCTACTCCTAACAACTTAGGGAAACATGACCCATGTAGACACCAGAATGGCCTTTGTAAGCTGAAGGTGAGACAGTACCTCCTGAATTAGAATACTCTTCTTGTTTGAGAAGCTGCTAATGTCACCTCCCAAGTTGTGGGTCTGGACAGGAACTGAAGTGAAGCAGCCTCCAAGGTCATACCGCAAAGGAAAAGCCTCTCTTGGCATAGGTTTTGTCTTAGTAGTTTTGTACCCCAACCCTAGGAAAGGATTTCTTTTCAAAAGCCTCACCCTAATCTCATAGTTTCCCTTTTCCTCCTTATAGCCAATGGTATCTTCCCCCCCAACCTAAAGTTGAGGACACAGTGCAGATCAAGATCCCAACTGACTTCCCCCTTTATTCCACTTCATGCAGCTCCATCCACACAGTCACCACGTCAGCCACCAGGACATTATCCTCAGCTCTCCTGTGCCCCAGAGCCATCAGGCATCGAATCCTGCTGCTCCATGACTTCCTCCCTCCTCTAGCAATCACTTCCCTGGATCAAATCAGTTCTTGCATTTTTTTCCTGGACCCAATCAGTTCTTGCTACCCCCATTAGCTTTCTTTTTTTCTTTTTCTTTTTCTTTTTTTGCCACACCCTCAGCATGCAGAAGTTCCAGAACCAGGGCTCAAACCTGCACCACAGTAGCCATCCAAGCCTCAGCAGTGACAATGGATGGATCCTTAACCCTCTGAGCCACCAGGGAATTCCTGAGCTCATCTTCTTTAAGAAAGAGACCCACTCTGGACCCCACCCCCATAGGCCTTTGAGGCAACTAAGAGCATGGAAGAAGAAAGGTCTGCCCAGCTAACCAGTTTTATGGAGAAGATCATACACTCATCAGACAAGAGTCTTAATTACTGTCACTCTGATGGGAATGACCATAAAAAGGCCCATGGTCTAAATTGGGCCAGATCAATGTCGTTAGCCAGCTCTTGAATTGTCTTCAGTCCAAAGATATTTTGGTCTAAGCCAGGAAGTGAAACAGTGAGGGTAAAAACATCTGAAACCTATGGGCATTTTCCACCTATTGATCCAAAGGCATCAGACGATGTAATGAACCCAAGCGTGGTTTGAGGAAAGTAGCTTTAGCTCAAATGAGAAGAGAATTTCCTGGGTTTGAATGAGCGTCTAAGTCAATTTCTACAGAGTTCCGGGAAAAGAGGAGTTTTGACAGCCATCCATTTGTTTGATCAATGCATTTAGGTCCTCAAATGGGTTACTTTCAAATATATGTGTATAAAGCCTGACAAGGCTCTTAATAAACCCATACTTGTCAATGAATCCAGTAATTGTCAAAGTTCCTCTTCAGTCTGCATAAGAAACATGCCCACAAATGTGACTTCTAAGGTCAGTTATAAAATTTAAGTTCACATATATCACATGTATCCTGATCTTTCTTTCAACACACTCTGAATTCCTGGGGCTGGAGTTATAAAGACAGATAGAATGTGGTCCCTGCCCTCAAGAAGCACAGTCTAGCTGGAGTGACTGGCACGTTAGCAAATGAGAGGTTTCTGTGGAGGGACAGAGTTAAGGATAGACGTATGTACCAACACGAGTGAGGTCCAGAGGAAGGGGTGTTAGGATGCCTGCGGAGGAGACAGAGTTTTCAAGCACAAAGGGGGAGTCTGGCAGGAAGGCAAGGGCCCTCCATTATGGGTGAACTGCTTATGCAAAGGCCCTGAGGTATGAAGTCTTAGTATTCAGGGGACTGCTAATGGTTAGGTATCATGAGTATTGGAACAGAGAGGGAAGGCATGTAGGATAAAGGTAAGGAAATATATGGAGTTCCTGTTGTGGCTCAGTGGAAACGAATCTAACTAGCATCCTTGACGCAGGTTCATTCCCTGGCCTTGCTCAGTGGGTTAAGGATCCGGCATTGCCATGAGCTATGACATAGGTCACAGACGTGGCTCAGATCCCACGTTGCTGTGGCTGTGGTCTAGGCCAGTGGCTACAACTCTGATTCAACTCCTAGCCTGGGAACCTCCATATTCTACAGGTGTGGCCCTAAAAAGGCAAAAAAAAAAAAAAAATCTAGCAAGAAGTCACGTCTTTCACTCACTGCTTCAGACAGCATTACTGAGTACCTGTTATAACATGCCAGGCAGGTACTGTTTGATACAGCTCTGAACAAGACAGATGCAGCTCCTGCCCTCATGGAGTTTCTGTTCTAATGGGAAGAGACAGAATAAGTTAATAAACATCATTTTAGATAGTGGATGAGTGTGAGGAAGGAAATAATCAGGGAGATGAGACAGAGTAATGGGTTTGGGAAAAAGTGTAGAAAAAGCATGGTCTGGGAAGACCATTCGGAGATGACGGCCATTAAAGAGGTAAAGGGTGAAAAGGCCAGAAATGAGGACTGAGCACCAAATGTAGAGTTTCCTATCATTTAGGGGACAGAGAGAGGAAGAAGAGGCAGCAAAGGAAACCAAAATAAATAATCAAAGATTAAGACATAAGTTGGGAAACGACAGAGTGATGGAATACAAGGGCAAAGGGAGTGTGCAGAGAGAGAGACCTCCACTACATCATTCACCTTTCACTTGGTGTTTTTAAAATAGATGGTTATTGGATTCCCAGATGAAGATAGTGAATGAAGCCAAGCATCTGATTTTCTGCCTCTTAAAACCTCACTTAAAACTATGTTAACCTCAGAAAACTAAATATAAAACTACCATATGACCCAGCAGTCCCACTCTTGGGCATATATCTGGACAAAACCTTCACTGGAAAAGATACATGCACCCTTATGTTCATTTCAGCACTATTCACAATAGCCAAAACATGGAAACAACCTAAATGTCCATTGACAGATGAATGGATTAAGAAGATGTGATATATACAGAAAAGAAAATCATGGACAGGGAGAAGAGACTTGTGGTTGCCAAGGGGAAGTGGGAGGGAGTGGGATGGACCGGGAATTGGGGTTAATAGATGTAACTGTTACCTTTGGAATGGATTAGCACTGAGATCCTGATGTATAGCACTGGGAAATATGTCTAGTCACTTATGATGGAGCATGATAATGTGAGAAAAAAGAATGCATACCTGTATGTCACTGGGTCGCCTTGCTGTATAGTAGAAAATTGACAGAACACTGTAAACCAGCTATAATGGAAAAAATAAAAATCATTATTTAAAAAATGTGGTATATATACATGATGGAATATTACTCAGCCATAAAAGAACAAAATAATGCCATTTGCAGCAACATGGATGAAACTAGAGACTCTCATACTAAGTGAGATAAGTCAGAAAGAGAAGGACAAATACCATATGATGTCACATATCTAGAATCTAATATATGACACAAATGAACCTTTCACAAATAAATAGAAAAGAAACTCATGGACTTGAAGTATAGACTGTGTGGTTGCCAAAGGGGATGGGGAGGGAGTGGGATGGACTGAGAGTCTGGGGTTGATACATGCAAACTATTGCATTTGGGGTGGATAAGCAATGAGATCCTGCTGTACAGCACTGGGAACTATATCTAATCACTTGTGATGGAACACGATGGAGGATAATATGAGGAAAAGAATGTATGTATATATGTATGGCTGGGTCACTTTGCTGTACAGTAGAAATTGACAGAACACTGTAAATCGACTATAATGGAAAAATAAAAATCATAAAAAAGTTTTAAAAAAAGAAAGGAAAGAAGGAAAGAAAGAAAGGAAAACTGTATTAAAGGAGGAGTTCC
This sequence comes from Sus scrofa, assembly GCF_054392235.1. Taxonomy (NCBI): domain Eukaryota; kingdom Metazoa; phylum Chordata; class Mammalia; order Artiodactyla; family Suidae; genus Sus; species Sus scrofa. The sequence goes on along the minus strand of NC_139396.1, from coordinate 150,178,890 downwards.
CTGATGGCTCAGAGTGTTGGGGATCCATTGTCACTGCTATAGGTCGGCTTCGATCTCTGGCCCGAGAGCTTCTGCATGCCATGGGCATGGCCAAAAAAAAATTTTTAATTAAAAAAAAAGCCTATATTAAATGAATTTTTTTGGTAAGACCTAAACCCACAAGCACAGGGAGAGTTACCTAGGAGACAGCATCAAAAATCTGGAATGTGGATGGGTGAGTATTAACTAACTTAACAGACACAAGGAAGCCAAGTCCTAAACTGGCAGTAGAGGATGTGAGAGCTAACATGATATAATGGAATATGGAGAAAATTCAAAAGACTCAGGAACTGGTGGCACCAAGTACCTTAGAAATGAAGATGAAGGTAGGTGACTCAAATTAGGAGGACTGGTTGAAAGCTGTTTGAGAAATAGCTAGCTTCCCTTCTCCCACTTCACATTATGTGTCTGTCCCTCTCTCACCTGGCAGAAGACGGGAGATGTAATTCTGGGAGAGAGTAAGTCACAGCTGAGGGCAGGAGCACTGTCGCAAAATAATGGAAAATTAGTAAACGGATGCAGACTGAGCTCTGGCTTCCTCCTGATTTCTGACCTTATTTGGTTGCCAGAACCCTGACATTCTAGTCTTTACCTTCAAAGCAAGAGAGTCAAAGAGCATTCCCCAAGAAACCTGATTTGCCCAAGAGGAAATAGCTAAAAATAAAACATGAGCAATACCCTAAGAATGGCTGATTTAGATCAATCTATAACGAAGTGTAAAATCTAGGAGCCCACCAACATACACAAAGTTCCCATTAGCTTTTTTGGCCCACCTCTCTTAAATATGTGCAGATGGCCATGGATTACTTGACTCCTGAGAAATGAACTCTCACATTCACAGTCAATTGATTTTTGAAAAGGATACAAGATAATTCAATGGAGGAAGGAACAGTATTTTCAACAAGTGATCTAGGACAACTGGATATCTATATGAAAAGCATGGTTAACCCCCTATCTCACACCGTACACAAAAATTTGGACTATAAACCTAAAAGTAAGAGCAAAAACTGTAAAATTACTAGAACAAAATATAGGAGTAAATCTTCATGATCTTGGGTTAGGAAATGATTTCTTAGGTATGATGCAAAAGGATAAGCAACCAAAGAAAAAAACAGATAATATGACCTCATCAAAATTGAAAACTTTTATGGTTCAATGGACACAATCAAAAAAGTGAAAAGACAACTCACAGAATGGGAGAAAATATTGCAAATTATATCTCTGAAAAGGGCCTTGTATCCAGAAATACAAAGAACTCTTACAAATTAATAATAAGGATGAATAGCCCAATTTAAAAATGGGTAAAGGATTTGAGTAGACATTTCTCCGAAGAAAATCATCATTTGATGTGAGGGAAATGAATATCAAAAGCACAATGAGATACCACCTCACACCCATTAGGATGATTAAAATCAAGAATACAAGCAATGGTGAACAAGTGGATAAATTGGAACCCATATATACTGCTGCTGGGAATGTGAAACGGTGCAATTGTTTTGAAAAATCGCCTAGCATTTCCTCAGAAGTTTAGATATTGTGATAACATATAACCTAGCAGTTGTAGTCATAGGTGTATATGCAAGAGAAATGGAAATGTATGTCCACACAAAAACGTGTACACATAAGTTCATAGAAGCATTTTTTAAAAAATTTTTGATGTGTAGTTGATTTACAATGTTGTGTTAATTTCTGCTGTACAGCAAAGCAATTCAGTTATACATAGGTATACACTCTTTAAAAATATTCTTTTCCATTATGCTTTTTTATTACTCAATACATTTTGTTACATTTATAGTTGTACAATGATCATCACAACCAAACTTTATAGCATTTCCATCCAAACCCCCTAACCTGTCTCATTGGGAATCCATAAGTTTTTCAATGTCTGTGAGGCAGCATCTGTTCTGCAAAGAAGTTCATTGTGTCCTTTTTTTAGATTCCACATGTAAATGAGGATATTTAATGTTGGTGTCTCACCATCTGACTGACTTCACTCGGCATGATAATTTCTAGGTCCATCCATGTTGCTGCAAATACCCTTATTTTGTTCCTTTCAATGGCGGAGTAATATTCCACTGTGTATAAGTACTACATCTTCTTTATCTACTCCTCTGTCGATGGACATTTATGTTGTTTCCATGTCTTGGCTATTGCAAAGAGTGCTGCAGTGAACATTGGAGTACATGTGCCTTTTCGAGTCATGGTTTTCTCTGGATAGATGCCCAGGAGTGGGATTGCTGGATCCAATGGTAGTTCTATTTTTAGTTTTCTGAGGAATCTCCATACTGCTTTCCACAGTGGTTGCACCAATTTACATTCCCACCAACAGTGTACTAGGGTTCCTTTTTCTCCACACCCTCTCCAGCCGTTATTGTTTGTAGACTTTTTGATGATGGCCATTCTGGCTGGTGTAAGGTGGTACCTCATAGTGGTTTTGATTTGCATTTCTCTAATGATGAGTGATGTTGAACACCTTTTCATGTGGTTTTTGGCCATCTGATGTCTTCTTTGGAGAATTGTCTGTTTAGATCTTCTGCCCATTTTTTGATGGGGTTGTTTGTTTTTTTTTGGTATTGAACTGCAGAAGGTATTTATAAATTTTGGAGATTAATCACTTATCAGTCGCTTCATTTGCAAATATTTTCTCCCATTATGTGGGTTGTCTTTTTTTCTTATTTAAGGTTTCCTTTGCTGTGCAGAAGTTTAAGTTTAAGTCCCATTTGTTTTTTCGTTTTGGGTTTTTTTTTTACCGTTACTCTAGGAGGTAGATCTAAGATGTTGCTGTGGTTTATGTTGGAAAGTGTTTGCCTGTGTTTTCCTCTAAGAGTTTTAGAGTATCTGGTCTTATATTTAGGTCTTTAATCCATTTCGAGTATATTTTTGTGTATCATAGAAGCATTATTTGTCGTAGCGAAAAAGTGGAAAAACCTAAACATCTAACAGCTGCGTAATGCATAAATATATTGTATATTCATACAATGGAATATCATTTGGTCATAAAAAGGAGGGAAATACTCATAAATGTTATAGCATGGATAAATGTTAAAAGCATTATGCTAAGTGCAAGAAGCCAGGGACCGAAAAAGGCACATATCGTGTGATTCCTTTTACATGAATTATCCAGATTAAGCACCTAGATAGAGACAGAAAGTGGTTTGAGGTTGCCTAGGCTAGGGTGACAGGAAATGGGGAGTGATTGCTAATGGGCATGGGATTTCTTTTCAGGGTGTTGAAAATGTTCTAAAATTAGATTATGGTGATGGTGTCACAACTCTGAATATATTAAAACAAATCAGCTGTACATTTTAATCTTATGGAATATGAAAAATATTTCAATAAAGCTGCTAAAATCTCATTAATCATAAAGATATCAACCAAACTTAAAGATACTGTCAATATCTTCATAGCACTACACTGTGTTACCCCATCTTACTGCTTAAGGCCCTCTTGGCACTTTTTCAACTTGTAATAACCTTGTAAAGCCGGTTGATCTGCAAAAGTAAGATGAAGCAAGTCAACGTTTTGTAATTAGAGGGAAGAGGTCCTTCCAAGTTCAGTGGTTGGTCAGGTTTTTAATCAATAGGAAGGGGTATGTCAGTAAGTGTTGCTTTACAACATCTTATAACCTAACACTTTAACTTTTTTTTTTTTTTGTCTATTTTTGCCATGGCATATGGAGGTTCCCAGGCTAGGGGTCTAATTGGAGCTGTAGCCACTGGCCTACACCACAGCTACAGCAACTTGGGATCAGAGCCACGTCTACAACCTACACCACAGCTCACGGCAACGCCAAATCCTTAACCCATTGAGTAAGGCCAGGGGTCAAACCCGCAACCTCATGGTTCCCAGTCGGATTTGTTAACCACTGAGCCACGACAGGAACTCCTAATATATGTTTATTAACTGTTTGCCTGGTATTCATAAGACTTGCTTGTCTTTTGGAGAACCTGAGGAGTAAGCAGAAAAAGATGCTCAGCCAGAGGTCCTACTGAATTTGTCTTCACTAATGTTGATTATATGATTTCTCTGGATGTGAGGCCGAAGGGAGCAAAAAGCCAGTGTGTCATGGTTGTCACTAGGTCCAAATCTGGACACAAATGAACCTGGCTTGGAATTCTTCCCTTACCACTTAGTAGCTGTGTGACCTTCTGCATGCTGCTTGCCTCTCTGTGCTTCCATTTCCTCTCTGTAAAATGAAAATTCTATCCTTATCTCCGTTTTCAGTTGAGCCCCCAGCCTGTTGTAGGCACCATTGTTTTAAAAAGGTTTTTAGGAGTTCCCGTCGTGGCGCAGTGGTTAATGAATCCGACTAGGAACCGTGAGGTTGCGGGTTCGGTCCCTGCCCTTGCTCAGTGGGTTAAGGATCCGGCGTTGCCGTGAGCTGTGGTGTAGGTTGCAGACGCGGCTCGGATCCCGCGTTGCTGTGACTCTGGCATAGGCCGGTGGCTACAGCTCCGATTTGACTCCTAGCCTAGGAAACTCCATATGCCGCGGAAGTGGCCCAAGAAATAGCAAAAAAAAAAAAAAAAAAAAGACACACACACACAAAAAAAATTAAAGTAATTACTGATAGACATTAAAAAAAATAAATAAATAAAATAAAAAGGTTTTTAATAGGCATTTATGAGCAATACAGCTTAGTGATTTTTCCTGACTTAAAAAAATTGTGTTGCCATTTTTTACAGATCAGTATCTTATCCTTCTTTCATTAGTTTTATTTTGATGTGTTTGTTATTAAGTTACTTGTCAGAGTACTTCCCTGAAACTCGGCTGTCAATCAGGAAATAAAGAAGTAAAGCATTGATTGCTGTGTATTTTGTTACTTAGCAATTGTGGCTCTACTGCTGCTTAGCAAAAGCATGTAGAGTGCAGATTCAGAATGAGGACGCCTAGCTGAAGAATCCTGTTCTTCTCACATGGGGTCGGGGCAGTAAAGGACAGTGAGGGCAACAGGCGTTGCCTATCTCCTCAGGTCAGACTTGCCTTTTAAGGCCCCATTTATCCTGGGGATTCTCTGAGGGCTGAATAGGAGTCTTTGTTTTGTTTTGTTTTTTGGCTACACTCATGGCATGTGGCAGTGCTTGGGCCAGGAATTGAACCTGCACCACAGCAGTGACCCAAGCCACAACAGTGACAACACCAGATCCTTAATCCACTGAGCCACCAGGGAACTCCAGTCTTTGTTACAATGCAGATATTTCTTGGCCATCAGCAGCCCCTGAACAATAATAATTAAATTCAGTTTTCTCTGCTATTTTGCCAACTTTCAGTCATATAAACACTAGAGTTTTCCAATTTTTACAAAGTTTTGTCATACTGAAACCATATTTGTCAAGCTAGAGGAAGAAGACAAATCCTTTTTTTTTTTTAATTAGAGTATAGTTGATTTACAGTGCTATGTCAATTTCTGCTGTACAGCTTAGTGACCCAGTCATACAAAAATATATACATTCTTCTTCTCATGTTATCTTACATCATGTTCTATTCCAAAAGATTGGACATAGTTCCCTGTGCTGTACAGTGACAAACCTTATTTGACAGCGTAATGTTTAGTTTTCAATCATTTTGAATATTTGTACTCTAACCCTGACCCCACATACTTTAAAGATGGGCCCAGTGGCTTCAATCAGATAATCAGAATGTTCTTTTTCTAAAATTTAGCCAATTATTATTATTTACACTAAGTGTATGTGTCAGACTTCCTATTAAGTATTTCTACATATTACCTTATTAAATCTTCCCAATAGCCCTATGTCAGAGGTAATTTTATTGTCTTTGCTTTACAGAGAAGAAACTGAAGCTTGGAGAGTTTAAGTGACGTGTTCAAGGTCCTATAACGTTTAGGTTGGGAGCTGGGATCTGACCTCAGGAGGCCCCAGGAACTCTGGAAAAGGGTGTGTAGAGACAGCTGACCTTGATGCATCCCCACATCCCTGTGGGGAACCTGGACAGAAGGGAGGAGATGTGGGAGGGTCAGGGTTTTGGGAGAAAGGACTGTGAGGATACGCTCCAGCCAACTCTGCAGTCAAACTGGAGATGTGATGTCATCTCCAGGGAGAAGCCCCAAGTGCCAAAGGCTACCAGATGTCTGAATAGGTGGGAAGGAGTGCCGCGTTGCCAGTTCTTCCTGTGCTCCTGATTTTAACAATGCACAGGTAAGAAGAATGTCCTTTTATTTTTGTTACTCTTAGATGCTCAGTCATTCAACAGCAAATTCAGAGGACTGATTCCTCCCTCCCTCGAACCCTCTCTCTTTCTCTCCTTCTCTCTCTCTTTCTTCCAGGAAATACATACTGAGCTACAACTATGCATTAAGCATTATGCCGAGTATTGAACAAAACAGACTGGGCCTCACCCTTATGTCTTTTGGAAAGACAGACAGCAACTTATCGTAAAGAGCCTGAAAATTATGACACTAAATGCCATGAAGGAGACACATGTGCTCTAGGAAAATAAGTACTAGGGAAATCTAGCCCAGGCTCAGGGTATCAGGGAAGGCTTCCCTGAGGAGGTGACATTTGCACAATGATTTAGGTGGTGGTAGAGGTTAATCGTACAAAGATTCAGGAGAATATGTCAGGCTGGGAGCCCTATGAGGGAGGGTTGGAGCATGAAGGTTCTGAGTAGGCAAAGTATGACCTCCTGCCTATTTTAGCAAATGAGGTGTTCTTGGAACAAGACCATACTCGCTTATTTAACTACTGCTTAAGGCTGCACGCGGCTATGGTTGCAGAGTTGAGTAGTTACAACAGAGAATTTTGGCCCCAAAGCCTAAAATATTTACTCTCTGCTCTTTACAGAAAAAGTCCGCAGACCCCTGATCTAGGGGGAGTTCCCAAATGAATGCAATGCTAGGCAGACCAAAGAAAAAAAATTCCAAACAACATCAGGCCTGCTGGATTTGCCAGGCAGGTACCCACAAGCTTTGTAGAGGAAGCCACTTCTGCTCTTGTGGCCAGAGTTGAGCAGAACAGACATCAGTCCCAGAGCAGCCTGCAACATACATCAGCTGGACACAAGGGAGGCTGATCAATACTGAAGTGACTCAGCACAAAAGGGCATGGGGTGGGGGGCATATGGGGGGCTCCACTGATGGGAACTAACCAATCAGACCTTCTCTTTTGGAAATGTAAATGCCAGGTCAGCAAAATAAGGAGGGCTTTTTGCACTCAGATTGATAAGGCCAACAACTGATAAAGCCAACAACATTTAGAAATGTCCTGGTTTCTGTATAGTTCACTCTACATCCCAGGGTATAAATAAGAATCCATATAATAAACCTCCTTGGCTGAAGGAAAGCCAAGCCTGACTTTTCCTCCTAAGGAATTTACTTGTCTTTTTTTTTTTTTTTTTTTTTTTTTTTTTTTGCTTGCATCTGTGGCATGTGGAAATTCCTGGGCCAGAATCAAACCTGCCAATCCTTAAGCCTTAACCCAATAACCCAGGGAACTCTAGAACTTGCCTATCTTGATCCCTACAATTTGATGCTCTGGGAATATCTTCCTCTGCTTTTTCAAGGGAAAAATATTTCCATCCTTGAATTCCACACAGTAAGAAACAAACTTCTCTTCTCACAAGGAATAATATAGTCAAAAGAAAGATTCCCTCATTGAAAGAGAATTTAAGCACCTCAGTAGGTGGCCATGGAGACATAACTACAAGTTTTCTGGGGAGGAAGCTGAAGTAAAATCTAAGCAACCACTGGTAGTTGGGTCAGAGACCTGAGTTCAAGTCCCTGCTAGGACACCAGGGGCAAATCACTTCTCTTCTCCTCTCCTCTCCTCTGGGGAATGAAGCTTTCTGCATTTTTTTTCCAAAGCTATAGAATAATGACTGGATCAAGAGGACATTGTGGCTAGAGTGATAAAAGTAGAAAGTGGGAGATGAAGCCAGAGAGGTGACAGGGACCAGATCATTTGGAAGCTTGGACTTAACTGTATTTTTTGTTTTGTTTTGTTTTGTTTTCAAATGATTTTTGTGTTTTCCATTATAGCTGGTTTACAGTGTTTTGCCAATTTTCTACTGTACAGCCAAGTGATCCAGTCACACATACACATGTATATTCTTTTCCTCACATTATCCCCCATCATGCTCCATCATAAGTGACTAGATATAGTTCCCAGTGCTATACAGCAGAATCTCATTGCTTATCCATTCCAAAGGCAATAGTTTGCATTTATTAACCCCAGATTCCCACTCCATCCCACTCCCTCCCCCTTGGCAACCACGAGTCTGTTTTCCAAGTCCATGAGTTTCCGTACTTCACTGTTGAACTTCAGTTTCAGCTTGCATGAGACAGGGAGCTTTGTTAGCTTCTTGTGGTGGTTATAGCAAAGTGCTATAACCTTTAGTGGCTTAAAGCAACATAAATTTATTATCTTATAGTTCTGGGGGTCAAGAGCTGGACTGAAATTAAAGCGTTTGCAGGGCTGTGTTCCTTTCTGGAGGCTCTCTGCCTTTTCCAGTCATCACATCTGTATGGGTATCGAACAGGCAACTGGCAGTCGCTATCACAAGCATCGCGACAGAACAGGATGTTATATAAGCATGTATCAGGGGCCGCGTCAAGGCCTGACCTGGACAGCCTCTTAGAAATAAATATTTAGACTTGAAGGGTAGTGGTTGCCTACAAAGGGAAGAGGAAAAGAGTTTCAGGTAAAAGAAGTAGCATGTGAAAAGGCCTAGAGGTAAGAAAAACAACTAGGGACAAGGAGGAATCACAAGAACTTTAGGAATCTTGGAGCACAGCCACGAGCAGGGAGGATATTAAGAAATGGAGTGGGAAGGTGGACAAGAGCTAGATAGTGAAAGCCTGCTTCTGAAATGTCTCATAAGTCCAACCTACTACTGTAGTCTAGTCCCTGATCCTCTTTTGCCTGGATTCTGGCAAAGGTTCCTCATGAGTCTCACTCTCCCTTGATATAGATTCCATTTGTAATTTGCTACCAGCTATATCTTAAAACATAGCATTTATCCATCTATCCATCCATTCATCCTACGAGCATGCTCACTAGTATGTACTTTGGGGGCTGAGGGTACAGAGACAAGAAAGCTATGGTCTTTGCTCATGAGCAGCTCACAAGTGTACTTGTGATCCAGAGCAAATCATAGGAAATCTCAGAACATGGTAAGAAATGCTGTTTGGGAGGGGACCACAGAGTTCACTGAGAACAATGGAGAAGATGCTAACCCAGACTTAGAGGAGGGCAGGAAGGACAGGGGTGGGGTGAGGGGTGAACAGTCAGGGAGAACTTCCTGGTAGAGGTGACATTCCAGTTCAGTCATTAAAAAACCCCAAGTAGGAGTTATTCAGCCAGTGGTCAGGGCTGCCAAAAAGTGTTAAGATCAGAAGGAAAGTATTCATTCACATATCCACAAATATTTCTGGAGTACCATCATGTGCTAGGCAAGAATGACAAAAATAAGAGAAGAAAGATAATTTTGTGTTTAGGAGTCTTCAAACAGTCCCATACGGCTGAAGAGCAGGGCCAGGATTAGGGTGAGATGAATGAGGCACGCACCTTGGGCACAAAATTTAAGGGGGCACCAAAAACCCCAATCATCAATATAAATAACATTTTTTTCTTTTTTTCTTTTTTTTGGGGGGAGGGGCTTTTTAGGGCCTCACCCATGGCATATGGAAGTTCCCAGGCTAGGGGTTGAATCGGAGCTACAGCTGCCAGCCTATGCCACAACCATAGCAATGAGGGATCTAAGCCACATCTGTGACCGACACCACAGCTCACGGCAACTCCACCAAGCGAGGCCAGGGATCAAATCTGCATCCTCATGGATACTAGTTGGGTTCGTTTCTACTGCACCACAACAGGGATTCCACGATAAATAATATTTAATGCAACATCTAAAAAATAAAAATAATCTATCTATGATAAACAAAATATCAAGATTTCATGTAAAGACAGGATCTGACAATGCCATGCCAAGAAATACTGGTGCCTGAGACAACAGGAAAAATGTGGACAAAAAAGGGTTGCCTCCTATTTCAGTAAACAAAGAATGTTGCCTGCCATCAAGTCATCAGCCACAACAGCCATCCCCTATGGTGTACCCTGAGGAAAATTCAGAATGGACAAAAACAGAACACTGGCCCTGGATAGTTAAGATTCGTATCTAGGTGATCATGTCAATGAGCTCAGATGCTTGCATTTTCCCATATGTAGAAAAGCACCAAAACCATACACTTGAGATCTCAGGGGGGAGGGGGTTGTGATTAGCAGTAATCTTTTGATATTCAACTACATGTTTTGTTTCGTTTTCAGCAAAAATTCCTTTATATCCAGGCTCCTCCCTCCCTCTTTGGAGCAGTTCCTCAGAGCTATCTGAGAGGCTGTTTCCCAGGCTATAGTTCCCAGCAAATTCTTCAAACGAAACATAACTCACAACTTTTAGGTTGTGCATTTTTCTTCAGTTGCCATGTGAATCTCTCTATATGCTTTTTTGTATATTTTAACAGCTAGTTTATTGCAGAATGTTGAAGTAGTTGAAAATATGCTGAAATTTTGAAAAGTAGATATATTAAAGTTCACATTAAGTTTAAATATTTTATTTATACCCCAGAGTTTATTATAATTTTACTTTCCTGGCCTTAATGAAAGCAAATTCAGGTCATATTCAGGTCATAGGTCACAGATGCAGCTCAGATCCAGTGTTGCATAGGCCAGCAGCTACAGCTCCAATCCCACCCCTTGCCTGGGAACTTCCATATGCCACAGGTGCAGCCATAAAAAGAAATGATAATAATAATAGCCGTAAAAAGAAATAATAATAATAATAATATCTTCAACATCTCCTTATGGATTGGTGAGAGAAGAAGCTGAAGCGTAAGCAAAGGGCATAGTTTGCCATGCTAATGAGTTTGGACTGTATCCTGAAGGAATATTGACCTAAAATGAGAGGTTTGGGGGTCAGAGTTTGTTCAGATTTCCACTCTTCCACTTAACTACTGACTTTTGGCAGATTATTTATCTGGATCAAGTGTCTGTTTCTTCATCCATGAATGAATGATTGTACCTGTTTCTAAGGACAACTGTGAGAATGTAAATGCTTCTTAAGTGCTTAGCACAATGCTTCCCATTTACTGTGCTCTTGGTCGTGATAACTATTACTATGAATATGGTTGGGAGGAGCCACTGAAGAATTTTTAGCAACAAAGTGACAAAGTCAGACTTGTACTGGAGAAAGATCATTGTAGCAGCAGTATGGAGAATGAGTAGAGTGACTAGGTTGGAGAAACTGAAGAATTAAAGTCATGGCAAGAGAAAAGAAGAGAGCCTGCAATAAGGGTCTGGTGATATGGCTAGAGAAGTGGGGACACACTTGAGATATACTAAGGAGATAGAATTAAAAGAATTCAGGGAGTTCCCGTTGTGGCTCAGTGGTTAACAAATCCTACTAGGAACCATGAGGTTGCGGGTTCAATCACTGGCCTTGCTCAGTGGGTTAAGGATTTGGCGTTGCCGTGAGCTGTGGTGTAGGTTGCAGACGTGGTTTGGATCCTGTGTTGCTGTGGCTCTGGTGTAGGCCAGTGGCTACAGCTCCAATTAGACCCCTAGCCTGGGAACCTCCATATGCCGCGGGAGTGGCCCTAGAAAAGGCAAAAAGACTGAAAAAAAAAATTAAGAGAATGTGGGAGAGTAAGGGGGCAAGCGAGGTTTGGATGGGTGGGAATGGTAGGGAACACAGAGGAGGGGCCAACTTGGGAAGGATATTTATTAGGATTAGGTTTGACTGAATATATAACAGAAAATCCAGGGCTGCTCTGGTAGCTCCAAGAAATCATCAGGGATCCAGAGGTCTGTCTGCTCTGCCAACTTTAGCATCTGGCTTCCATCATCAAAGTTACCTTAAGGTCCAAAATAGCTGCTGGAGCGCCAGAAATCCTGCACTACATTCCAGACAGTGCAGTGGAAGGAGGAACAAGAGGGGAAAGCAAAATGATGTAGCTTCCAGCTAGTCAGTTTCCTTTAAGAGACTTCCAGGAGTTCCCGTCATGACTCAGTGGAAAGGAATCTGACTGGTATCCATGAGAACGAGAGTTTGATCTTTGGCCTTACTCAGTGGGCTAGGGATCCGGCATCGCTATGAGCTGTGGTATAGGTCACAGATGTGGCTCGGATCTGGCGTTGCTGAGGCTGTGGCTGTGGCTAGCAGCTACAGCTCCAATTCAACCCCTAGCCTGGGAACCTCATATGCTGTGGGTGCGGCCCTAAAAAGACAAAAAAAAAAAAAAAAAAAAAAAAAAAAAAAAAAAAAAGAAAGAAAAGAGAGACTTCCTAAACACTTCTTAAATATCAGAAACCGGTAACATGGCCACATCTAAATATAAGAGAGATTGTGGAATAAGTGCTTTTTATCTCCATGCATTGATATTCATGATAAAATGGGAGTTCTCTTACTAATAAAGAATGGGAGAATAGACACTGGGCAGGCAACCAGCAGTGTCTGCCAGAAGGAAGACATTCAGTTTGGGTCAAGTTAAATTGGAGATGTCTCAAGTATAGGTAGGAGAGATGGGTAGCTGGAGAGGTGAGTTGAAGTCTTTGAAATGGATGTCTTCATCCAGGTAAAGGATGCAGAGTAAAAATAGAGGTGGACCAAGAAGAGAACCACAGAATTACTCAAAAATGTTATGGGCTAGTAGAAGGATAGTAGCCCTAAAAAACAAAACCAAAACAGAGAAAGAAAAGCATGAGAAATCAGCATAGTAATGTTTAATCATTCAGGGGTACAAAATGTAGAGGTTTTTTTGTTTTGTTTTGTTTTTTAAAGAATCAATAACTCTCCTCTTCCTTACCTGAGTTCTGAACTAATTAAGGGTGAGTGTGGCCATCAAGTAGATAGATGGTAGCTAAGATAATAGAGAGAAATGTCTGAGTTGCCTTGAGGGCCAGATGAGAACAAAGACCATGAATTTGTAGATGCAAGAGGGGAGGAGGTAGATGATTGGATTGGTCCAGAGCTGAGGTTTTGCAGGTGGAAATGATGGAAGGAAAAGGATTAATGTTATACTCTTGGTTAAAAGCCTTTGGAGACTTTAAAGGCCACAAAGGAGTACCTGTCGTGGCTCAGTGGAGATGAATCTGACTCATATCCATGAGGACTCGGCTTCGCTCAGTGGGTTAAGATCCAGTGTTGCCGTCAGCTGTAGTGTAGGTTGCAGATGTAGCTCGGATCCTTCGTTGCTGTGACTGTGGTGTAGGCCAGCAGCTACAGCTCTGCTTCGACCCCTAGCCTGGGAACTTTCTATTTCACAAAATAGAAGCCAAACTTGTCCCGGTATTTAAGCCCTCCATCATTTGGCTCAAGTCTACCTGACTACCTTACCTCCATCTCTCTTATTCTTTGTACTGACCCTATTCACGCCACCCTCCAACCATCCTGGTTTTAAGTTCCCTAAATTCTGTTGGATTCCCAACTTCTGAACTTTGTTCTTCTAAGCCTTAAAGCCTAATGCAAATTCCATTTGTCACAAGAAGCTTCCCACCTTCCCCATCCTGAATTTCCCTTTCAACTTCTATTGAACTAGAATTGCCCATCTATGCTCATTCTCAATCCTCTCTCCCTCCTTGGAGAAGCTGCCTCACCCACCAGAAGAGGCAAACCCCTTGGGCATAAATGATAGTATTAGCAGAGCCCAGCTGCAGTGACTGGGCTTGAAATAGCAGGTCACATTAGGTACCCTATAGAAATAGAGGACCCTATAGATGTGGGTGCAGAGCTGATGCCTCCCAAAGTTGCCTGCGTGCTGAGGTTATGGCGGAGTAGGAACCAAGAGCCTTATGGGGGGAAACGGCAGGGACTTGCATAGAGATGCAGAGACAAGATACTCAGTGGGGCCAGAAAGAATGAGAAAGGGAGAGAGCCCTCTCACTTCCAGGTTGCTGGAGTTTTCTGAGCCCCAGCTGAATGCCTTGGAGTTCAATGATGTCTTTAACGTGAATCCAGTTTGAGTTAACTGGAGGCAGTTTCTCTTCCTTGCAATCAACTGTATCTACCCTTGAACCAAAAGGCTCTCATCCCACAGTGCTCTGGGTACTATCTTTTAACATCAGTTACGTAGGTGTATGTCTGCTTCACCTGGGCCTGGCACCCCTGAGGGCAGGGACTCTGACCTATTCATTCAATATCCCTGGAGCCTGGCACATGTTGGATGCTCAAAAATATTTGTTGAATTTGAATTCTGACACTGCACAAAATGGTTTAATGTATCATTTTTTGGCAAACAGTCTAAACTTCTTTACGCTTTTCTCCATATTTTGTGATATTTGCATTATTTTATATCATTTTTATCAAGTTAGCTTGCATGCTACTCACACACTCCCATACTCACCTGCTTTGGCTTTCTCAGCCTATTTCGTCACCAGGAGGGATTCAGAGTTTAACAGCAGAAGTGGTCCATGCTCACTCCAGCTGGTGAGAATGTTAGTCTTACATGCATGCCATCTTCCAGTATTCTTCCCCTTGAAATGGATACTTCCCATGAAACCTATTTGGGCAGCTTAATTTCAGTGATGTCACTTAAGACTCATCAAAAGGTCAGCAAGCAGGCTAAGTACTTCTTCCTTCAAAAACTTACTCAGAATCGGAGCTGAGGAAGCCAAAAGTTCTCAGACTTCTGAGTTTCTTTGAACTAGGATTAATTTTTTTTAAAAGTTTGCTGAATTTATATTCTTCCAGGGAATGCCATTTAAAATAATAAGCTTCTATCAACACTGCATTCATCACCTCCCACAATGCACAGGACAGACCTCATAACAAAGACTTTTCCAGCTCCAAATGGCAGTAGTGCAAGGTTCAGAAACCCTGCTTAGTTGAATCACTGAGTGAAAGGCAAAAGAAGAAAAGCCCCCAACCTGGCAGACATTTGCAGGTTGACATGTGGGGGTTGATTGGCAGGTGTGCTATGTTGAGGTCAGCCAGCCAAGAGCTGGACTGGCTACCCCAGGCCTGGGCAGGGTGGAGGGACAGCTCCAACACTCATGGACATTTTGATTTTTAAATGAGATAAGGTATATTAAATGCTTAACACTATGCCTGGCACATAAATTCTCTATAAATATAATAATTTATTGTTATTGTAAGTATTCAATACATGTTTGCTATTTTAACACATGGGGAAAATATTTTTTTCCCCAAAATGTGCTAAGCTCCTTCCTGGATTTGGAGTGCACTCCTCAGGGGGCAAGTTTTGCTGGGGACCCTGTATAATGGATTGAGAAGATTTGGGATTCCCAAAGGTAATCTGAGGAATAAGGAAGAGGTATGAGGGAGAAGAGGGAGGCACCTGCGAGATGGAGTATGAGACCAAGTACTCTTTCCCAGAAAATCACCGACTTTCCTTGTGGGGAAGGGAGGTGGTTGAAGGATATTTTAAGATGCAGAATGCATTAATACATTCTTGGAAGATTTTGTGTCTCAGTAATATGAAGAATACTCAGATAATCTTCCACCCCACCTCCCGCTTCTGTGGCATCTCCAGCTACAGTGGTGCAGGAGGGTTATGAATTAGGTTTTGGTGGAACTTGAGGAACGGTCTATAGTTCCCATTTGGGATGAAACAGTGTAGAACTGAGATAGCAGCCCAGAAGCAGAGGCCAGGAGCCAGAGGGGACCACAAGCAAAGAAGTTTCCTGGAACTCCCAGATATCCTGGCAGGGCTCTGACATCTACAGGATGTGGATTATGGTTTTCAGCCGGCTTCCCTCAGCCTGCTTACCTTTGCAGAGTAAAGGAGCCATTCTGGTCTCACACCTGGACCTGAGTAAGTGAGATGAGATCCGCCGCGTTCCTAAGTTCTATACCTGCTTCGGTTGGGTCAGAATGGGGAGAACTCTGTTTTTTTGTTCTAGAATCACCCAGACTTAGGACAGGCACTGGCTTGGAGATCTTCCAGGGCTAGAGAGGAGCACTGCCCTGGCCCCTTAAAGACAGCCAGGCTCAGCCTGACTTTTAGGTATGGAATAGCTGACCCTGGTTGGAGTAGGGGTAGATCGTTGGAGTATCCATGTAGTTGGAACACATTAAGCATTTATGATGTAACCAGAGGGCAGGAGGAGTAATAGTGTTGCTGGGCAACCTGGCTTCATTAACTCTGGCTTTTGTCAAAGTGCTACCCTATGCAAAATTCCCTGAAGTACCTACCCCCCCGCCCCCCGCCCCCGCTCCGAACCCCTGCCCAACTTCCCCTTCCTGTGCACCTGGATACAGTAAACCCCCTTCCAACTCTATGGTATCATAGTCCAGAGTAATGGACAAGAGTTTAGGATTTAGTTTTAGAAAAATCAGTCTCCACTGTGTGACCCTAGGCAACTTCCTTAGCCTCTCTGCGCCAGTGTTTGCATCTGTAAAGTGGGTGGTGGCTAACTCTGTCTCTTAAAAGGACTAAATGTAATCATACGCTAAACCCTGCAAGAACTTGACAGTGAGGCTCTATACATCTTCCAATCATCCTGCTAATTCATCTCGCTCAACCTCGTACTGGCTCTTTTACGTCTCTATCATTCAAATCTCGAATATCCACCTAGGTGATAAAGTTAGTTCGCATCTGACGCCTTTTTTCTCGTCCCTCCTTCCCAGGGCCCACCCTCCGCGGACGCAGAGCGTCCGCTGGTCAGACTGATGGTCGGCGACGGTAGTCTCTGAGGCAGTCTAATCTTGTCCTCGGCTTGGAAAGTCGCAAACGGCCAGCTCAGATCCTCTGCGGCGCTGCCCTGCAGGGAAAGCCGTCAGCCTATTCTCTGGGGTGTGAGGGGAAGAATCACACTGCAGCAGAGGTAACAGACAGGGATCGCGGCCAATGAGGGGGGATGGGCGCGTTAGAAGATAACGAGAAAACCAGGATCAAGAACGCCGCGTGCCATCTCCGCCCGGCCTCCTTATCCTCCAACTGGTGGCCCCAGTTATCCTCTTGATTCCGACAACGACTTCAGAAGTGACAGCCACGTGGATTGCGGGGGATTGGAATGTTGGTCTGGGGGGGCGGGGCTGGAAGGGCGCTAGGAGGTGATGAAGGACCCGCGTACGCGTACCCGGGCGCTGGCTGCCAGGCGACGCCGTCGGGAGCGAGCACGTTGCTGATGTCACGCGCCGTTCTTCCAATGAGCGGAGGTCGGAGGAAGACGCCGTCCCGCCCCCTCCCGCCCCCGCCGCCTCCGCCTCAGCGGCCGCCTACGGGAGTGTCTAAGGAGGCGCGGGCCGCTGCAGGCTCTGGCGCTGCGCCGCGCGGGCCGGAGCCGCTGGACGAGGCCGACGGAGCCGCTCGCCCGGACCCCGTCGCCCGATGTCCTCAAGATGGTGGCAGCGGGGAAGGCGGCCTGAAGAAAGCAGCGCAGTGGGCGCAGGGACAAGGGCCCGGGCGCCCCGGGCGGAGGCGGTGGCGGGATGGGGCTGCTGCTCATGATCCTGGCATCGGCCGTGCTGGGCTCCTTCCTCACGCTCCTCACCCAGTTTCTGCTGCTTTACCGCAAACAGCCCTTGCCGCCACCGGACGAGGCCGCCCGCGCCGCCGAAGGCTTCCGCTACATCAAGCCGGTGCCGGGCCTGGCCCTGCGGGAGTACCTTTATGGCGGCGGCGGGGCTGAGGAGCCCGCCGGCGGGTCCCCTGAGGGCGGCGCGACCCCGACCCCCGAGACCCCCGCCCCGCCGACGCGGGAGACCTGCTACTTCCTCAACGCCACCATTCTGTTCCTGTTCCGGGAGCTGCGGGACACCGCGCTGGCCCGCCGCTGGGTCACCAAGAAGATCAAGGTGGAGTTCGAGGAGCTGCTGCAGACCAAGACGGCCGGGCGCCTGCTGGAGGGGCTGAGCCTGCGGGACGTGTTCCTGGGCGAGACCGTGCCCTTCATCAAGACCATCCGGCTTCTCCGGCCCGTGGTGCCCTCGGCCACCGGGGAGCCCGACGGCCCAGAAGGGGAGGCGCTACCCGCCACCTCCCCCGAGGAGCTGGCTTTTGAGGCGGAGGTGGAGTACGACGGAGGCTTCCACTTGGCCATCGACGTGGACCTGGTCTTCGGCAAGTCCGCCTACCTGTTCGTCAAGCTGTCCCGGGTGGAGGGGAGGCTGCGCTTCGTCCTCACCCGCGTGCCCTTCACCCACTGGTTCTTCTCCTTCGTGGAGGACCCACTGATCGACTTCGAGGTGCGCTCCCAGTTCGAAGGGCGGCCCATGCCCCAGCTCACCTCCATCATCGTCAACCAGCTCAAGAAAATCATCAAGCGCAAGCACACGCTGCCGAGTTACAAGATCAGGTGAGAGGGAGGTGGGGTGGGGGCCTGGCTGCTGGGAACTCGGGCCTGCCGACTGGGTTGGGGCAGGAAGAGCAATGATATATCCCCAGCCCTGGACAGGGCCCTAGATAAAGGCAAGTAGTGCCCACATTCTTTGCTTCCGAAGGGCATTAATAGGAGCTAGAAAACTCTTCTTGTGTCTTGGGCATCCAAGGAGCTGTCAGCGTGGCTCAAAGCAGCCTATTGAAAATGGAAGGGAAGTCCAGCCTCCTGCCCCCACCCCGGGAGTTGGCTCTGGGACTGTTGAGAAACTGTTCTGTACGTGGTTGCTGCATTGAAGGCAACTTTGCAGCATCACCTCGGCTTCATTGAGAAATTGTTCCTGGATACGAAGTGCAGGCGTGAAGCGTGTGCTGGTAGCCCAGGGCTGTTGTATTTTGCAACTGCGGACCAGTTTTGGCGGTGATGCTTTGGCAACTTTCGGGGCAGAGGGAGTATCCATCGGAAACGAAAAGTTTTCCTCAGCAAATTGGAAAAGAGTTGGAAACGTATTGTAGTTCTCTGTACTTTCTGTATTACATTTTTTGTGTTAATGTCCTCTGCCCTTTTGTGGCAGCTTCTATAGCGCAAACCCAGATTCTAGCTTTACTGTCTACTCTCTGTGGTTGTAACTTCCTCATACAGTACCTGAAATATAGTACCTGCAGACAGTATTTTAAGGATGGGTAGTGATTTTAACTTTTTAAAGGCATCCTGTATCTGGTGGCTTGATTTTATGTAGTATACTATTTTGGTTAATGTACAAGGTGTTTTTTTAAAGTCAAAGAAGTGAAAGGGAAGAGGAAGTTTTAAGACCAGAGGCTTCATCCACTTTGGAAAGACTTGTAGGCATCGAAGTGGGGTCATATATGGCTATTTCTTCTAAAATAGATGAATTTTAAAATTTTACTTTCAGTTCTTTAATTTTCTGTTCATTTAAATGTTTGATTTTTTTGAAATTTGTTCTTTAAAATTCTGCTATTTGCCTTACCTAATTCCCTTTAGTGGAAGTTACATATTTCTGGATCACTAATTTTCTACCACAGTTTCAAGTATCAGTGACCCAGATAATTCAGAAATATTTTATGTTTGGGTTTGGGATGGAGTATTGACAATATGTATGTGGCAGACTTACCTTACAAATATAATTGTGTTTTGTTTGGGCTAATAGCACAGAGTGACAGCTTAAAACTGTCAGGTGGCAGGAGATATTTATAATGGAAATATTTCCATAGATTTGCAGAGTATGGTCAACTTGTCATTCACAGTTTGATTTCCTGTTCTGTGAAGTAGAACCTACTTTATAAATATTCTTTCAGCTGTGTAATATAAGTGACTAAATTATAAATGAATTCTAGTATTTAAAGCAGTGAGATGTTCATAGCAGTGTGTTGCTAAGTAAGTCATGAGAGAAAGTTGTTACAGATTTTGATATTCTATCAACTTCAATTCTTATGTTTTCTGGGTGACTTTCAAATGATAAAGCTTGACTAAGTTATTATTTGGAGATTATTTGCAGGATAGCTAGTGGTAATGAGGTTACATGTCATCTTGACATTTGTTCATTTCTAATGTAAACTTAGAATTCAGTTAAATTTGAAGGAAATTATGATTAGGAGTTATGAAGCTATTAATGGGTTTTTTGCTTTGAAGGAACTTTATCATCTGTATCATTGAATAGCATCATCATTTAAAATACAGCTAAATTCCCTTTCATTTCCTCCAAAAGGATTTTTTAAAAAACAGCATATGTTTGGTTGTGTATGGTATTTCAACTTTTAAAACCTTAATTATTTATAATATTTAAAGGCATTTCAATGGTCAGTCAGCAAATACTGCACAGAACATATCACTTGATCTGTAAATATTTTTTTCAATCTGTAAATGTTTATTGTACAAACCTTCTATGTGCTTATCTTTATTCTAGGTTCTGGGGCTTCAATACTGAACATTCTCTGGGAGTTCCCTTCATGGCTCAGCGGTAATGAACCCAGCTAGTATACATGAGGACCTGGGGTTCAATCCCTGGCCTTGCTCAGTGGGTTAAGGATCCAGCGTTGCCCTGAGCTGTGGTGTAGGTTACAGACACAGCTCAGATCCCTTGTTGATGTGGCTGTGGTCTAGGTCGGCAGCTGTAGCTCTGATTCAACCCCTAGTCTGGGAACTTCCATATTCCTTGGGTGCTGCCCTAAAAAGACGGGAAAAAAAAAAAACACCTGAACAGTCTCAACCCTCATGGAGGTTGGAGTTTAGTGAGCATTGAATTAGCTATACCTGGTAAGATTTAAACTGGAATGTAATCGATGAGGTTGAAGTAACTAGGAAGCTGATTTTAGTTTAGTAAAAGAAAATAGTAGAAATGTAAGGATGAAAAGGGCTGCTTCAGGAATTTGAGTTCTCTCATTTGTGTGTGGCTGTTCTGCCAAGAATGCTTTAAACCACTGATGCTGTGGAGCAGATTCAAATTTCAGTTAAGAGAATGAGTTAAAATACATTTAAGATGTATCGCAATTCTCATAATGAGAATTAAAGTAGCTAGTGTTTATCCTTTTTTATAGATGAGAGAAGAGTGCTCAGAGTAGTTAAATAACTCGCTTACAGTCACACAGTTGTCAGGTGGTGAAATCTAGCTCTTATAAAACCAAACTGCCTTTTTTCCCTTAAACTATACTGTGTTGTTCTTAAGGGATTTTTTTTTTAAGTGTGCCATTAATATACTATATATGGGGGTATCCTTCCAAATTAACTGAGAACTCTGGGAAGAGTGTGACTATAAAACTTTTTTTTTTCTTACATTGAAAATTTTGAGAAAGATTTTTTTTAAAGATTAAATTCTTTTAAGATTAAATGATAAGGTTAAATCTTTGGGTGCTGCCCCACATAGCATTTCTTTTTTAATCCAGTAGATTTTGTTTCCAAATAGAAGGTCTTGCTAGTTATCCTTTTTAGCCATCTAATCTACTTAGTAGAGCTAAAGCAGTAAGGAAATTGTATTGAGTTTTAGGATCCTTTGGCACTGTAAATTATATAACAGAAATATCTTGCCAGTTAACATGGTTGTCACTTCTTCCCCCTCTTCATTTGTTTTTCCATTTTCATGTTGCTAAAGTAAAGGTGGCCCATCAGGATTGCTAGTTTCCTGATGTCTCATCCAAAAATGAGAAGGGAGCTCAAGTGGTTGTTTTCTTTGTAAGGACCCAATTGATAGACACTTCATTTTACCCAACTAACACAGTCTGTAAAGCATTACAATATTTTTTAATATGTATTTATTTTCTGCGTATGATAATTTTAATTTTATTAATTTTATCAATATTTTCATTTCACCACCTCAATGTTAATTTTTTTGATTTTTTTCCTAAAATGTATATACTTTAATAAATTGAAGTCAGTTTTGGAGTTTTCTTGTGGCACTTTGGGTTAAGGATCTGGTACAGGTTGCTGTTATGGCATGGGTTTATTTCCTGGCCCTGGGAATTTCCACATGCTGTGGGGGCAGCCATAAAAAAAGTCATAGTTGGTGTTTGTTTCTGTTTTAATTAACCAAAAATTAGCCTTCAGGAGAGGAAGATTACCACTAATGTTCTTGACTACATGGAGAATCCATCTGCAACATGAAATCTTAGTAAGTCCTGATGAGTTTAGGGTTTGGAAGTCAAATGTTTGACATTCTTACTGATGCTTCTGTTTCTAGAGTATTATTACTGTGTAGTTAGCACTGGTTACATTCCAAAAGGCCAGATTGAGTTTGTAGGTACTTTTTTTTTTTTTTTTTTTTTTTGTCTTTTTGTCTTTTTGTTGTTGTTGTTGCTATTTCTTGGGCCGCTCCCGAGGCATATGGAGGTTCCCAGGCTAGGGGTTGAATCGGAGCTGTAGCCACCGGCCTATGCCAGAGCCACAGCAACGCGGGATCCGAGCCGCGTCTGCAACCTACACCACAGCTCACGGCAACGCCGGATCGTTAACCCACTGAGCAAGGGCAGGGACCGAACCCGCAACCTCATGGTTCTTAGTCGGATTCGTTAACCACTGCGCCACGACGGGAACTCCTGTAGGTACTTTTAATTTGGCCTGTACCATGGAGTTTTTTTGGTTTATTTCTTAATTGCCAACATTGAAAAGTGGAAAATTTTGCATGACTTGAATTTCTGGTTTCTCTTAGGAAAATTTGGACAATCTTGTAACACCACGCGTGCATTCATCCTAGCAATAAGATAGAGAGATGGAGTCTAGCAGCAGCTCCAAGAACCTCTTACCTGTGTAGTTTATAGTCCCTAC
Source organism: Sus scrofa (assembly GCF_054392235.1). Lineage (NCBI taxonomy): Eukaryota > Metazoa > Chordata > Mammalia > Artiodactyla > Suidae > Sus > Sus scrofa. The sequence continues at coordinate 150,156,289 of NC_139396.1, read as the reverse complement.
CCACTTTCTACATTTACTGAAGGTACTTGCCTGGTCTGGCATCATATGAATTTGAGATGCTTACTAAATGAGGAGCAATACTGTTGCTCTTCATTGAAAATGAGAAGTGTTAATAGCTTGATACCAGAGGGTGATACTTTTTAACTCCTCTTTAAATATATCTTTAAAGACACTTTCACTAAGTGATTTTATTTTATAAAAGAAATTATTATAATGTTGAATTAAAAAAATGATCTATTAGCAGTCTTTAAAAATCTCTTGAAACGTGTTTTTTGTTTCTCTACAGTGTAGTGATAGTAAGCAGATTGCTTTAATGCAAGCTGTGGGTCATTAATTAACTATATACAAGCATTTACTTTCCTGATCTGTAAATAAAGGGGCATCTACTATTGACATTATTTGAATTTAATAAATGGGTATGGAATAAATATTTGAGGAGAACTTTACTTTTTAGGTTCATGTGATGTCTTCTGAACATGACTGTTTTGTTCTTTTAAAAGTATTCTGATATGTATTTGTGGAAAATTTTCAAATACTTTTAGTGACTAGAGATTGAAGAGGCAAGGACTGGGGCTATATTTGGTTAGGGTCTTTTAGCATTTTTATATTTATCTGTATCATCTCTAAATATACCATTTCAGAGAACTAAATTGGGCTTGGTCTGGAAAGCCTCATATTCTATAAAGTGGTTTGTAATTGTGTAATTTCTTCCTTGGTCTTCCAAGATGAGGAAGAAAAACATCTATTCTTAACGTTAATTACACCTTTTTAAATTTTACTGATTATTTGAGGTAAAGATGGTTTCAAGTAATCCATGTCTTAAACACTTTCAAAGTAAATTCACTGAAAGCTGACAAAATCATTTTAAAGTGTAAAGTACTAGATTTATTCACTCACTCTTTCATACTTTTCTTTATCTGTATATGGACAAGTTTTAAAAGGTGTCTTTGCTTAGGCTGGAAAATACTTTAAAATAGGTACTAAAATTCCTTAGTAATTGTAGGGATCATAATTTCACTTACTAATGTTAGTAGAAAATATAATTTATCTTTGATTCTTTGGGAGAGTGGAGACTTGATAGTAGGGCGTCACTGTAGCTGTTCTAGAATGATGATGTAGTAGATAATTTTTTAATCTATTGTACTTTTTCTTATACTCCTGCTCAGATGAGTATCTCTGTATAAGTGGAATTGTAAGATCATTGTCCCAGATAAGTAATTGTCATTTTTAAACTAGTCACTTATTTTCAGTAACTATTTCCTGAGGACTGCCATACCTAGTATTGTGATGAGAGTATGGTGCTAGAAATAGTTATGACGTAATTCATGCTCTCAAGCTGGTTAGTCTTCCTGAGGAAAACAAAGAACAATTAGAACTCATTGTAATGCTATTTGGATATGTTTAGGACCTTCAGTTTTGTGAGAATCAGAGATCAGTGTCTCTGTTAGGCAAACCCTTGATAGCTTTGTGTTTGTGTTCCTTGGTGCTCCTAAGTATACTCCGGTTTAAAGCTGGTTTTACTTCTTACATGTTGGGTTTTCTTAAGCTGATTTGAACTACTGTGATTTAGGTATTTACAATATTTTAGATGGAAAATAATATATTGAAAATTAAATCTTTGCCTAGAAATTTGATTTACACATTGAAGGGAGAAGAATAATTATGAAGAAACTGTTGGATTCTAATCAATAATGTTCAGATCTGTCGGCTCTCTGGAGAATCCCCACTTTGTTCCTGGAAATAGCCAAAGTAGATCATTATAACATAGATTGCATTGGAGGAACATGTTTGATTAAATGCTTAGTATTGATTTATAAATATTACTAATCTGTCATGTGAGGCAGAGGCACAGGTAATGAAAATCAGTTTGCTAATAACTATGCCAGGTATTGTGTGTGCAGTTCTGTACGCCTATTATCTCACTTAATAGTTAAAGCTACTGTGTAGGAGAGGTCAGTATCTCATTTTTACGGATGTGTTAACTTGAGACTTGGGGTTAGTGACCTTCTCAACGTCCTTTAAAAAAGTCCTGGACTCCCAAAGGCATGCTATGTTATTTCTGCAGAGATAAATCAGAAATTACTGTAAATAAACCAGAAGTTTGCAGATGAGCTGGTGTTAGGCCCACAAATTAAGGATGATTTTTACATCTTTTAACTTTACATTTAAAGCTGTTCAAAAAAAGAAAAAGAGAGGACTGATGTTCAACAGACCATGTGCACCCACAGAGTCTAAGATATTTATTATCTGGCCCTTTATAAAAAGAGTTTGCTAATCCCTGCTAAACCCTTAAGCAAAAAAAACTATGTCTAAGTGTCTATAAAAAAGGAACATGTATGCATATATGTTGAAAGGTACTTTTAAACCTTTTTTTTTTTTTTTTTTGAGCATCCTGTCTTTTTGGAAAGCTAATGAAAACTGTGAATACTCTGCAGAAAAATGCATGAACAATTTAATTTCATGAAAATTGTAAGATCCCCTGGAAACCTGTCTGGGATCCTCAGACTCCAGGTTGAGTAGTAAACGCAGACAGAAGGATACCGTTTTCTTTCCATAAATATAACTAAAACTAACATGCTAAAATAAGTATTAAATACTTCATACTTTTACTGGCCTTTTATGGCTTGTATGGCTTAGGCATTTCTAAAGAGCCTCTCTCTATCCAAGAAAGAATAATCTGTCTCTTTTCATTTTCCCCCTTATAGTATGATTCCCTTATAGCAGGCTGAAACTTTCTAAATCATTTGTTCAATAAGAATATCTGGCATTTCAAGTTAGTTTCTACCACTGAATACCTCATATAGAAGTTAAATACTGGAGTTCCCGTCGTGGCTCAGTGGTTAACGAATCCAACTAGGAACCATGAGGTTGCGGTTCGATCCCTGGCCTTGCTCATTGGGTTAAGGATCTGGCATTGCTGTGAGCTATGGTGTAGGTTCCAGGCGAGGCTTGGATCCCGCGTTGCTGTGGCTCTGGCATAGGCCGGTGGCTACAGCTCTGATTCGACCCCTGGCCTGGGAACCTCCATATGCCGTGGGAGCGGCCCAAGAAATGGCAAAAAGACAAAAAATAAATAAATAAATAAAAGAAGTTAAATACTGACCCAGTATTTTTTCTCTTCACATTCTCCATTTTTCTCAGAACAATGTCACCAAGAAAAAACTGTTATTAAATCCCTTTGTTCCTTTCTAGAGCCATAGGACCTACCAACACTTTTGGCATGGCAATAGAGCACGTCACACTTTGTTGGAAAGTTGGAAAGCAACTTCCTGGTCATTAGAAGTTTTACAGGGTGGTTTCAAAATCTCTTTTGCCAAATTGCTAGAACTCCCAAAAAAACACATGTACTCTTTTTGTGCTGGGGGAAATGAGGTGTAAGAGTTAATTATTTACTTTCAAATAAGTAGAACTGCAGCCGCTACTAGACACTACCAGTAATAAGGAATTACTTCATTCTTTTGGGTTGAGACTATAGAGAAGTACTTAAATTGTCTATTCCAGGTAGATAGAATTTTGGGTTAATGTGTACCCGATTTCAGCACTCTATGGAGCAAGAGCCCTTGGACAAAAGGCTTTATCTTCTCTTAGCCTCAGTTTCCATATCTATAAAGTGGAAATAATATCTGTGTCATTGGAGATAATAGACATCACATATGATACCTACTGAATAAATGTATCTTTCCTTTAGTAATGAGTTGAATATCCTACGTTGGTCAGACTTTTTTTTTTTGTCTTTTGTCTTTTTAGGGCCGCACCCGCTGCATAGGAGGGTTTTCAGGCTAGGGGTCTAATCAGAGCTACAGCTGCTAGCTTACGCCACAGCCACAGGAATGCCAGATCCAAGCCACATCTGTGACTGACCCACAGCTTACGGCAACACCAGATCTTAACTCACTGAGCAAGGCCAGGGATTGAACCCGAAACCTCATGGTTCCTAGTCTTACTCGTTTCTGCTGTGCCACGGTGGGAACTCCCAGTCAGACATTTTGCTAGAGATATGTCAGACATTTGCTAAGTAACACATTCCAAAGAATTTCCCTTTTCAAGTGAGTGATAAGCTCATTGAAAAAATACAGACAGAAAATATGAAATATCGGAGTGAACATATTCTGTGACATGTTTTCTTACAACTTAAATTCAGGGACCGTCCTCTTTCTTTTGGCTCTGCCCACGCCAAGTTCCTGGGCCAGGGATCAAACCCACGCCAGAGCAACGACCCAAGCTGCTGCAGTGACAGAGCTGGGTCATTAACTTGGCTATGCCACAAGAGAACTCCCCAGGTACTGTTGTATACTTTTTTCTAAATGTTTTCTACCTTGTTACTAATTTGTAAGAACAAGGTCATAGTTGATACCCTACTGTTTGCATCTTGAGTTTTGTCTTTTTTTTTTTTTTTCTTTTTAGTGCTGCATCTTTGGCATATGGAGGTTCCCAGACTAGGGGTCTAATCATAGCTGTAGCTGCTGGCCTACACCACAGCCACAGCAACGCCAGATCCAAGCCACGTCTGTGACCTACACCACAGCTCACGGCAATGCCAGATCCTTAACCCACTGAGCAAGGCCAGGGATAGAACCCGCAACCTCATGGTTCCTAGTCGGATTCGTTTCCACTGCACCATGACGGGAACTCCTGAGTTTTGTTTCTTTGTTTTACTCATTATATCTTAGGTTTTTAAATATACCTTACTTTATTTGCTTTAACAGGTGCTTAGAATTATTACATGGGTTGGAAGTACCATAAGTTAACCTATTTCTTGTTTTGTTTCTTAGTTTTTCACTAATGGTACCATAAATATCTTAGTACCTATATCTTTGTGTGGATACGTTTTTCTTTTGATGTTTTTAATGTTTGTTTTTTTTTTTTTTTAAGTTTGTTTTTGTTTGGTTCTGGTCAGTTTTTTTGTTTGCAGATAATCAAGTAATGCTTAGGAGCATTACAAAGTTAAAAATGTACTTCTCTCCCTTTTAATTTCATTCCTTTGATATAACCACTGTTTTTGTTTTGGCTTGCTTTTATTTTCTGTTGGCCTCACCCATGGTATGTGGAGTTCCTGGGCTAGTGATCAAACCTGTGCCATAGCAGCAAACCAAGCAACTGCAGTGACAATGCCAATTTCTTAACCTGCTGCACCACAAGAGAACTCCTGATATACCCAATGTTAAGTCTGAGGTGTACACCCAGCTCTATGCTCAAACACACATATACAAGCCTCTTATGTATTCAAGAGGTGCCTCTCTCTCCCTCTGCCCCTTCCTCTCCCACCTTCCTCCCCCTCCTTTTCTCCATAATAATAAAATGGGGGTATAATATAAATGTGACCCTGAAAATTGGTTTGTAGGTATATCCTGGACAGCCCTCCAGGCAGTATGTTTGGATCCAGATCATTCACTGATTTACCCTTGGCCATACTCTCTAGCACTGACCTTATGTTCTGAATTCTTCCTCTCAGTAGTCTGGTCTGGCCTCCTAGGTGTTCCCAGGCACCAAGTTTGCACCTGTCACAAGGCCTTTGCTAGTCCTTCTGCAGGAATATTTTTCCCACAGACAGCCAAAGAACTCACCCTGTCACTTTTTGGATCTCTGCTTCCATATCATCTTTCAATTATCCTATGTAAAAAAGTACATTCGGTTATTAAATGTGGAATTTTTTTTGCACAAACTTTTTATTGACACATAGTATGTGTGTTTCCATGTGTGTATACAGAAGCTGTCCAAATCCTAAGTATGTACACTTAATACATTTTCACAAAGTGAACTTAGCTGTATAACTGAAGTGCTGGGATTTTGAATTTTGAATTTAGTCTGTCTAAAGGATACCTGTTCATTGAATTTCTTTCTTTCTTTTTTTCTTTTTTTTTTTTTCAGGGCTGCACCTGCGGCCTATGGGAGTTACCAGGCTAAGGGTCGTTGAATCAGAGCTATAGCTGCCAGCCACAGCAACACAGGATCCGAGCTGTATCTGCAACCTACACCACAACTCATGGCAGCATCCAATCCCCGACCCACTGATCAAGGTCAGACCCACATCCTCACGGATACTAGTTGGATTCGTTTCTGCTGCACCATAATGAGAATGCCTGAATTTCTTTAAACATTGTGTGGAACACATTAACCTTTTTTTTCCTTAGTGGTTGAAGGTTGTTTTAAACACAGACTGATGATATGTAACCCAATTCAGATAGTAAAATCAGTGTTGAAGAAGAGTGCCTTCCCCCTCTACACACACATGCACATGTACATCACACACATGCGAAAGATGCTAATTGAGGTCTCCAACAGTTCACAGTGCTGACCTCAGGGTCTTTCAGGCACCTCATGGACACTGTCTCTCCTCCTCTCATTTGCACATACAAAGACAAAACATAACAAGAATATGTTTGCAACCTTCTCTAATGCTCCGGAGCCTTGATTTTTAATTTCACGTTCTTAGGAAGGGTCAGTATCTGTTAACTGTAGATTATCATTTTTCCCTTGGACTGATATCGAATGACAATAAAACTTATTTTCACTGGTTTGGTGCATAATTACCAGTTTCCGTGAAATCAGCAGAATGCTTGGAACATGTATTTCTTTTTTAATCAGCTTTATTTATGCCCAGGAATTCTTCGTGTATTGTAGGGAGAATGGAGCTGATGATAAGGGAGGTGAAGTATCTATGCTTTGATTTGTATAACTTTTCTTTTTAAAAAGCTACACAGTTTCCTACTTCCCAGAATAATTAGTTCTTCTTGGCATGCACTTAAAACAAAAATGCTGATTAGCAAGCACAGTAAGGATGTTTCAGTTGGGTTTGTTCTTTTGTATTAAGTACCTGTTACGTGTATTAGGTTCATTGGTAAGGTATGTACAAGTTGAATAGGTATTTGTAATCTAAGTATGTTTGGAAATAGTGTTTTCTGCTAGGATCAGCTCCGTATCCTGCCTGTATAATTTGTACTTTATAAGTGACATTTTTTTTTTTTTTTTTTTTTTGCTGTAAAATCTTAAGTAGCAGAAATGGGGAGATATTTCTGTTTAGTAGCTAGGTATTAGAATCTGTTTTTAAAAATGACTTTTGTGTTCTTAGATACCACTATTTTATGCATACAACAATATCTACTAAATAGTGCATCTGGTGTTCTATGCTAACTCATTGTCATTTTCATACAGTAGCTTTTCATGCATATTAGATTATATTCATACTCATTACCAAGGATGAATGTGGTTGCTGACTACACAGTCTTGCTGTCTTAGTCATTTGTTCAAACAAGTAAATAATTCAAAGCCTTTAGTTCTGTGAAACTTGCTGTGACTGCAATAAGAGCCATCTTCTATAGCTAATTTCGTTGTATGATAATTATTTTTATATACACTGAAAGTTTTATTTTGTTCTCACCGTTATTACACATTACTTACTGTAAAATTTAGGAAGACAATGCCTGGTCTATTTTAATATTTGGAAAGGTTATTCTCAATATTTAACTTTGAATTTTAATCAGGACTAGAATTACAAACTCTTGACATGAGAAGAGTGTAAAAAAAATGTTAGTAGCAGAATATAATTCTTTTTACTAGTGTTTTAGTGGTAGATAGCACAGATTGAATTTAGTTCAGATATTTTGAAGTTAGTGAAGTGTAAGGAGAAAATTCGTGACAATCTATAGTAAACCCCATGAACACAATTTATCTAAATTACAGGCCATTTTTGGGTAAATTGCTTGCTTAAAGTATTTAAGTAAATTATTCAAAATATTTGAATTTTTTAGTATAATAGAGTTAGGATTTGCTCATTTTGAAATTCATGACAGTCAACAAGCATTTATTACATCAGAGTCCTTGGTAATAATTATTGCAGCCTCTATGCTCTACAGGTTTCTCTTGAAAGTAACTTAGCCTCTTATCCTGTAACAGTAGGATTAGATGATGAGGAATAGCTGTTTACCATGGATTTCTTGATTTAGTATATACTTGGGTAAGTCACACAACTCGTAATTTTTGATACTGAATGAAATGATCTAAAATTTTTACAGTTCTTAGAGAAAAGAATTACATAAATGTTTAAGTGGCATTATTATTCACTGCTCTTTTATTTCTGCATAGGCCTAATGTAGGAATTTCTCCTAAATATGCAGGTACAAATCATCTTTAAAATATTTTAATCTAATAAATTGTGACTTCAGTTAGGTGATTGATTATAAACTGAGGGTAGCAGAGATATGAGTAATATTAAAAATAATTTATACTTCAGAAGATGCTTTACTACTTTTATTTGGATAGAGAAAAATGAGGGGAAAGCTGGACAATTATACTATTAAAGTATCAACTTTTGCCTCATTTCCCTTGTTCACATCTTTTGATGTTTCTTCATATTTTGAGTGAAGTTTTGGTCTGTTTAATAACATCTAGCTGGTTTAAGAAGAGAGACCTCTGTCATATACTTCATCTTTCACAGCTTTACCAAAGTAGAGAGATGATCATTTTGCGTTAAGATATTTTCTTTTCCCTCATCCGCTAGACTTCAGAAGAGATTTGGTTTACTCAGTAACTGTTTGATACCATCCTTGTCCAGGGCACTATGCACTGCAAAGAGATTGGTGCAGTGAGGCAATTAATAAAACAGTCTTTCCTTCCTTCAAGATTTTTTGTTTTAACCTAGCAGTGAGAAACTATGTACTTAAAGTAAAATAATGAGTTTTTATAACTTGGGATTTTAGCATTGCCATGACTAAGAGTTGTTACTAATTCAGGGGTTTTCAAAGTATAGTTTGGGGACCACTTTGGACCTTAAGAGCCTTGCAGAGGATTCTCTTAGTCAAAACCATTCTTATAATAATGCAGACGTGTTATTTGCCCCTTTTCACTCTCACCTCTCATGAATGTACAATGGAGTTTTCTAGGAATTACCTGATGTGTGATGACATCATCACCCTGAAGGATAATGGAATGTTAGCTTTTTTATTCTTATGTTTAAAAGTATTATGTCTAATTTCTAATATAGTAAGTATGTAGATATAACCCACATAAACAACAGCTTTTTGGAGTCCTTAATACTTTTTTAAAATGTATAGGGGTCCCGTGAACAAAATACTTGAAAATTGCTGGTTGAACCTGAAGTTTATTTTTACCATATGTAAAGAGGTACCCCTATTACCTCATTTCTGAGTCAGCTGTAGTGAATATTAAATGCATGTATTATTTTCCATTGCTTTATAGTATTGCTTGTGTATCTTGGTGTTGTAAGGAGCACAGGGCTGGGTGGATATGTTATAGTTATGATTGTACCAGTTACTATGTGATCACAGAAAACCACGTGAACTTCCTCATTCTTAGTTTTTTCACGTGTAAAGTAAGTCTTACTGGGGGAAAAAAAGAGAGTTCCCCTTGTGACTCAGTGGGTGAAGGACCCAATGTTGTCTTTGTGAGGATTCAGGTTTGATACCTGTCCTTGCTCAGTGGGTTAAAGATCTGGTGTTGCCATAAGCTCTGGCATAGGTCACAGATGAGACTGGGATCTGGTGTTGCCATGGCTGTGGTATAGGCTACAGCTCTAGCTCTTGATTCAACCCCTGGCTGGGAAACTTCCATATGCTGCAGATGTGGCTGTAAAAAGAAAGAAAAAAAGGAGTTCCCGTTGTGGCTCAGTGGTTAACAAATCCTACTGGGAACCATGAGGTTGTGGGTTTGATCCCTGGCCTTGCTCAGTGGGCTAAGGATCTGGCGTTGCCGTGAGCTGTGGTGTAGGTCTCAGACGCAGCTCGTATCCCGCTTTGCTGTGGCTCTGGTGTAGGCCAGCGGCTACAGCTCCGATTCGACCCCTAGCCTGGGAACCTCCATATGCCGCGGGAGCGGCCCAAGAAATGGCAAAAAGACGGAAAAAAAAAAAAAAAAGAAGAAGAAGAAAAAAAAGACTTATAGTGCTATTCATTGTTGTGAGTTAGAATTGAGGCTGTATATGAAAGTGTTGCATAATTTATAGGTGTGCTAGAATTGCAATTTTTTTTTGTTTACTTCAAGAGAATTACTTTTGTTCCCTGAACAACTCGTTTCTTTTGTTACTTTATCTCTCCTTCTTTCATGCATAGGATATCAGTTAACATTGACTCACCTTTTGAGTCACCAGCTATTGAGTTCTATTTTGAGCTACCAGAAGTCTGTTATCACTCTTGTTCTGCATGTATATAAACCGCTTCAGAAAACTGTGACGCATTTTAGATCTTGGTTATTCTGTGCAGAATTAGCAGTTTGGATAAAAGTGAACCTTTCATATTAGGAAGAGAGCACATGGATGGGTAGAAGGGAAAGTTTTTTAGTAACAGTAGTTGTTATCCTTGTTATTATTAGTTTCATTACTATTTGGGAGTACTTTTTTCTTACTAGGAGTACAGAAATTAAAATCATTTTCCTCAGCATGAACTTTGTCAGCCTAGTGCACACCATGGAATTCCATAAATAGAACAGTTCTTCCTAGGTTTCCTTAAGTTGCTTTCCTAATATATTCAGTTTAATATAAGCCTTAGTTATAAAGCCTAATGATGCAGAGGTAGAAAGGTGATACCTAAGGAAAGGAGGTATACTGACAATTATTTGTTTCCTTCCCCTTGCAAGTTTATATCTTCATAAAGGACACAATTTAAAAAAAAAATCAACTCGTATGATGACTGAAATCATGGCCGTGTGAAATCTGAAGTCCAAGGAAGACAAGCACCTATGACCTTGAACATCGTATGTAGTGACTACTGAGTCCTGAAATGGTTCCTTGTGGAAGGGAGGAAATTTGCTGTCTGATATGTCTCTAGGAGACCAGTCTTCAAATAAAGAGTTTGATAGGAAATATTTCTAGAGCACCTCCTGTGCCAAATGCTTGATGAGAACTTTCTCATCTTAAGAGTAACCCTATAAGAAAGGTGCTAATTATTATTCTTCTTTTACAGATGAAGAGACTGAGGGTCTCAAAGTCAAAGTAGCTTGCCCAGTGTTTCAAAGGTAGTAAGTGTTGAACCTAAAATTCAAAACTCAGTCGTGACTCTAAAACCTGTTTAAAACCTAATTTAAATACTGCTGTAAACTACTTTGTCTAAAAAGTTGAGAAGTGAGGGCTGCTAAGTGCTTTTCATTATTTCATGTAAGCCTTTTAATAGCACTGTGAAATAGGTGTAATTATTATCTTCCTCCTGCGTATGAAGAAATCAAGGCTTAAAATCAAGAGTTTGTGCAAGATCATATTGCTTGCAAAGTTGTAGAATGAGATCCCAAGCTAAGCTGTCTGGCTCAGAGTCTGCTCTTAGCTCCTATTCTGTACTACCTGTCATAGATGTTTCTCCTCCTCAGGCAGCTTCCAATTTAGTTAGGAAGAGCGGTGGTATGGGAGAGCTAGAGAGAGACAGACTTGTAAACAGGGTGATGAGTGGTGTAACAGAATAACGAACTTTCAGAACACAGATGAGGAAGCAGTGACCCGAGTGGGGTTAGAGAGGGGGTGACTTTGAAGGAGAACTTGAATAGTGAAAAGGAGCTTAAGCTTGTGGGCTAGTTACTGGATCCGAGTTAAGTCTCTTAAGAGAAATAGTATGGCTGTGCTAACCTTGCTAAGTGTGCAGGAGCTTGGTGTATGAATGACCTTTTTAATGTAATATCAGTTGAATTGTCTAAGTAAAATTAAAGATTGAAATTTAGGTTCATGGTTTACTGATAAGAAAATTAAGAGTGTTTTGATCCACTTGTGCTTTATTTCTAGTTATATGTTATTTTGCATTAGTGTGCCATTCTTTGCATAAAATGTGTATCATACAAGTTATGGCTAGTAGAGGTTTTGTGATCATATTTAAATGCAGTAGGAGAACTCATTATTTAAAGGACTAGTGAGGTGACTCTGAAGAACAATAAATGAAAATGCATTTTGAAAACAGTCACCATGGACTTATCTAGTTTATATATTTGGTTTAGGAGATTTTGGAGCATATTTATGTTTGCTAGCACCTAATTTAAGACAGCCAAGACTGTCAGACCAAAAGGCAAAAACCACACAGAATTCCCAATTATACCTGCTTGTTCTACTCTCTTCCTTAGGCAGGATGTAGTGCTGTTTGTATCCATGAGCCTGAAATAAGACTGTGGTCTCTGAATGCCTGACTTTAGTTGGTCTCTCTCGGCATATGGAAGTTCCCAGGCTAGTGGTTGAATCAGAGCTGCAGCTGCCTGCCTATGTCACAGCCACAGCAACATGGGATCCAAGCTATGTCTGCAGCCTACACCACAGCTCACAGCAACCCTGGATCCTTAATCCAAGAGCAAGGCCAGGGGTCGAACCCAAATCCTCATGGATACTAGTCAGGTTTGTAGCCCACTGGGCCGCAATGAGAGCTCTGGTTTCTTTATTCTTAAGTAAGCATTAGGGATGAGATGACATTTGAGTTGACTGTTAAGGAGTGGTGTAGCTTTAGATACAGGGAGATGGGGTGGAATACGGTGTAGGTAGAATAGCAAAGGAACAGAATCAGGACATTGTATATCTTTAGGGATTCTGAAGGAAGCCAGTTTAATAAGACTCAAGCATAGAGAAGGAAGAAAAGCAGAATTTGTGTACCTCTTATGTGCTGAGAGCTCTATGAGGTACTTCATTCACTTTGTGAACTCCCTAAATCTTTGTAGTAGTCTTCAAATAAAAGAGGCTTTTGGTTTTGGTTAAAAAAGTAGTCTTTTTTTTTTTTTTTTCTTTTTACCACTGCACTCGCAGCATATGGAAGTTCTCAGGCCAGGGGTCAAATTGGAGCTGGAGCTAGAGCTGCAGCCTACACCTACACCAACTCCAGATCTAAGCTGTATCTGCAACCTATGCTGCAACTTGTGGCAACGCTGGGTCCTTTACCCATTGAGCAAGGCCAGGGATCGAACCTGAATCCTCACAGAGATAATGTCAAGTCCTTAGCCTGCTGAGCCACAATGAGAACTCCAAAAAGTAGTCTTTTTTAAGAAGAGGAAACAAAATCTTAGAAATAAAAAAAAGTCTTAAGTAATCATTGAAAACCTGAACCAAGCTAGTGGGGAACACAGAAAAATAGTAGACCAGACATTTTTAGCAATATAAAGTTGGGGGAGTGGAGGGGTAACTGGTTGGTTGTGAGAAAAAGGAAAAAGGTAACTTTTGCTTTCTAAGACTATGAAATCAGTGGCCAATAACAGAAAACAGGAGAGGAGCAAGTTTGAAGAAAAGATGTTTCATTTGCTTTTGAGCATAAATAAATGGAACTTAAGCAGCGAGAGCAAATGATACTACCATGGAAAGTATAGAGGAGAAAGGAAACAGAGAGAGAACCCAAGTTGTTTTCGTATACAGAACTAACCTTTGAATTCTCCGTTATGGGAAATTTCAGATATACTCAGAAGTTGAGAATAGTTCAGTGAGCCCTTATTATCAGTAACCAGACAACATTAATCTGTATCTTCCCATGCTCCCCTCCCTTGATTATTCTGAGACAAATCTTTAGGAGTTGGGACTATAATCTATGTTTGTATGATTCTTATTTTTGTGTTCTTTACCTTCCTTCCTTGATGAAAACCTCATCTAACCTCTAGCTGAATATTTCTAGAGACAGAAGGCATGCAGTGCATTGAGACAACTTTGTCCTTTTTGACTAGCTCTGATTACTAGAAGGTTTTCCCTTTTGTTGAGCTGAAAAGTCTAGCATATTTATTATTTTGGCAAGGACACAAGAACCCATGCTGAAGTAAAGAGTGGATTTAGACCTCAGAATATTTTTATATTGGGTTCGTAGTAAACCCATTTTCTCTAAAGATCACAGTGTTTGCAAACAGTTTTAGTGCTGCCGTGTGATGGAGATGTCACCAGCTGGCATTCAGGGTGCTTATAGAGCAGTCTTGAAGAAACATCTTAGTCAGAGCAAAAACATATTTTAAGATGTTAAAAAAGATCTTCTCAGATCCACATATGAGAAGAAGGCTTGGCTTCTCTTGTAGGTGTAAAATTTTAAATATGTATTTTTAAAATGGTAGCAAAGTAATGCATATTTTAAATTAAATATGTTTTTTCTTTTAAACATTTATTGAAGTATAACTCATTGCTTACAAAGTGCAGTAATTGTAAAAATCCATTAAATGAACAGAACAAGGAATAGAATATCACCAGCAACTAGGAAGTCCTTCATATGCCACCTTCCCTGCTTTGCCTAAGAGTAACTACTGTCCTGACTTCTACCACCTTTGCTGGGGGGGTGGGGGGGATTGGGTGTTGCCTGTTTTTGAACTTTATATAAATTGAGCCGTAGTATATGCCCTCATTGTTTTTCTAGATTCTTTGGCTCAACAGTATGTTTGTGAGAATAATCCGTGTTATCGTATATAGATGTAATTTGTTCATTGTATTTGCTGTGGTGTATTCCACTAGAATGTACCTCAGTTTATCCCTTCTATTGTTGATGAACAGTTGAATATTACTGTTATTAATGTTTTTATACATGTCTTTCAGGGAGCATTTACACACATTTCTGTTAGATATGTAGGATTGCTGGGTCATAAGTTAAGCATCTTTTCAGGCATACTAGATAATGCCACACACAGTTTTCAAAGTAGTTATAATGCACACTAGCAGTTTCACATCCTTTTCAATGTTTGATAGTTTCTGTCTTTTCATTTGAGTTAACATACGTAATTTAAAAATCAGTATAAACAGAAGGACTTAGAATTAAAATCAGCAGTTACCTCTCTAAACCCTCTACTTTCCTCCCTGACTCTTCAGAAGCAACCATTTGTAACTACTATTTCTGTTATTTTTTTCTGGTATATAATTTTTTTAATTAAGTATAGCTGATTTACAGTGTTGTGTCAATTTATGCTGTATAGGAGAGTGACCCAGTCATACATACATGAACATTCTTTTTCTCATATTATCTTCCATCATGTTCTGTTACAAGAAATTGGGTATAGTTCACTGTGCTATACGGTAGACCTCATTGCTTATCCATTCTAAATGTAATAGTTTGCATCTGCAACCCCAAACTCCCAGTCCATCCCACTTCCTTCCTCTCCCCCTTGACAACCACAAATATGTTTTTATGTCTGTGAGTCTGTTTCTGTTCTGTAGATAGTTTCGTTTGTGCCATATTTTAGATTCGACATATAAATGGTATCATACGGTATCTGTCTTTCTCTTTTTGACTTCAGTTAGTATGAAAATCTCTAGTTGAAACTATTTCTGTTTTTAACAGCTTTTAAGAGGCAGTGATTAATAACTCAGAAGCCAGACTGCTTGGATTCTTTTTTTAGCTCTACCACTTATTGTGTAACCATGAGCAAGTTATTTAACTTCTGTGTCTCAGTTTCCTCATCTACAAAATGGGGATTCAGTATAGTACCTAAACGTAATGACTTTTACATGGTAAGTACTGAGTAAATGTTAGCTACGCTAATTGTGATGTTACCTCTGTATTGCTTTGCAAAGTCATGCAGCTATCCTGATCCAACAACTTTAGACACTGTCTGTTGATTGAGTTCCTACTAGGATAGATGAAGATTTAGCTAGGTGCCACCCTTTTTCACCTTCCCTTCTGGAGAAGTGGGTAAAGTCCCAGTCTGGTTATGTCACTATTTTCAATTCATTCATTGAACTACATTCTCATTTATATATATAATCGATAACATTTATGTTCTCTTCAGTGTTCAGTCTTCCTTGAATGGAGTATTTACATTATCATTAGGTCTATTCAATTTTTTGTTTTTGTTTTGTTTTGTTTTTTTGTCTTTTTGACATTTCTTGGGCCACTTCCATGGCATATGGGAGGTTCCCAGGCTAGGGGTCTAATCGGAGCTGTAGCTGCCAGCCTACGCCAGAGCCACAGCAACGTGGGATCCGAACTGCATCTGCGACCTACACCACAGCTCACGGCAATGCCGGATTGTTAACCCACTGAGCAAGGGCAGGGATCGAACCTGCAACCTCATGGTTCCTAGTTGGATTCGTTAACCACTGCGCCACGATGGGAACTCCCTATTCAGTTTTTTAAATTGCAGCACCACCTAATATGCAGGTTTATGTTTTCTTCTCTACATCCCAGTTTGAAGATCTTTTGTGCCACTCAAAGCATATTGCTTCCTAGAGTCACGTTTGAAGTCTTCTCTACTGTCTAACCAAATTGCCTTAACCAAATCTTTAAGATGTAATTGAAAAATGAACCTCTTCCTTCTCATTTCTTCTGCCTTGTCTATTCATTCTCTATTTCCTGGAGATCACTTCTTGGAGCTTTCATCACCTGCCCCAAACTGGACTTCTCTGTTTGCCACGCCCCTGTCATCTGGATTTAGGAAATCATTGCTTCCTTGACTTGGATCTACTGATTTATGCCCTCATTTTGCTGGCGTATATCTTCTTCATGCAGCTGTTTAATAAAGCATGCAGTCTCCAGCAAGACTCTGTTCTCTCTGAACCTGTTATGTGAAATGGGGAAATGATTTGCAACTGTGCCTCACCATGTCCCTGAGGATCAAGCGGAGTAATGTATTGGAAACCATGACCATCCTTGTCAGGTACCTCCAGACCAGGTTTAGAGCATGTATCCCAGCAGAAAACAGAATGGTAATCAAATCAGCCTCAGGAACTATAGACCAGGCTTTGGAGTTATATTTGAGTTCATTTACGGACAAAATTGTGACCCCAAAATGTTGAAGCCCCAACTCTCAATATAACTGTATTTGAGATACTAGGGCCTTTAAGGAGGTAATTAAAGTTAAATGAGGTCAAAAGGGTGGATCTAATCCAATAGGATTGGTGTCCTTAAAAGAAAAGGAAGAGTATGTATGCAGGAAAAAAAAGCCAGGAGAGGATGCAGCAAGAAGGTGGCTGTTTGCAGGCGACGAGAGAGGCCTTACCAGAAACCAGTCCTGGCACCTTGATCTTAGACTTCCACTGTGAGAAAATAAATTTCTGTTTTTTAAGCTACCTAGTCTGTGGTATTCTGTTATGACAGTGCCGGCAGACTAATACAGGTTCCAATTCTGGCTGCAATGTATACTATTTGTGAGACCTCTAAGACTGTTTCCTTATGTACAGTGTGCTAATGCCTAGAGACTTGGCACACCACTGAAATAATCCAAAAAGGGGATTAAGTGAGCAAATAGATGCTTTATACAGTCAGCATCTGGTATGGTAACCATTCAATAAATTTTGGCTTTTCATAAGCCTTAAAAGGTGCTATAAATTGTTTTAATGGAGATGTGTCATTTATGGTTTTGCTTCTAAAATTGGATAATTCTAACCAAACATTTACATATCAAAGCAATGACAAGAGCAGTTATTTTTGGGTAACTGAGCTTTATTGAGATATAATTCATACTACATACAGTTTACCTAATTAAAGCTTACAACTCAGTGGTTTTTAATGTATTCACAGATATTTACAACTATCACCACAGTCAATTTTAGAACTTTTTTTTTTTTTTTTTTTGGCTATTTTTGGGCCACACCCGCAGCATGTGGAGGTTCCCAGGCTAGGGGTCGAATCAGAGCTGTAGCCACTGGCCTGCACCACAGCCACAGCAACTCGGCATCTGAGCTGCGTCTTCAACCTACACCACAGCTCACGGGAACATCAGATCCTTAACCCACTGAGCGAGGCCAGGAATCAAACCTTTGTCCTCATGGATGCTAGTCAGATTTATTTACCGCTGAGCCAGGAAGGGAACTCCTAGAACATTTTTACCACCTCAGAAACAAAATCCCATACCCTTGAACCCATCATTCTCCTAACTCACCTACCACCCCCAACCCTAAGCAAACTTTCTGTCTCTGTAGGTTTCTCTATTCTGGATTGTCGTATGAATGAAATCTCGTAATCTCATAATTTGTGGCTTTGGGGCTTATTAGCTACCTCTTTATAAATTTTTTCGCTCTTCTTTCTTTCCTCCTCTCCTCTCCCCTCCTCCTGGCATTCCTATTATGTGTAAGTTGGTATACTTAGTGGTATCATTTCTCTAAGGCTCAGTTTATTTTTCTTCATTTCCCCCTCCCTTTGCCTTGTATAACCTCTGTTCCTCTGTATTCAAATCACTCCTTTTTTTTTTCTTCTGTCAGTTCGTATCAACTGTTCAGAGCCCTTTTGGTAAATTTTAAAATTTCACTGTACTTTAAGTTTTCTTGTACTTTTCAACTCCAGAGTTCCTGGTTGTTGTTGTTTTTTTTTTTTAATATTTCTATGTATATATTCATTGATATTACATATTTAATGTGACATTGTCCTAATACCTCCCTTTTTAAATCATGCTTTGAAAATTCTTTTGTGGCCATATTTATAAGGGCTGTTTTGAAGTCTTTTACTGTTAAATCCAACACCTGGTCGCTTGAACTGGCAGTTTGTGTTGCCTGCTTTCTTTCTGCTTTATGGATCATGTTTCCTGTTTCTTTGTAGACCTCATAATTTTTTTGTTGGAAACCAAATATTTATATAATATATTGTAGTAACTAGACACTGATCCCCCTCTCCCAAGGGCTTATTATGTTTTTGTTTTTTAGTGATTTGCCTGGATTATTTCAGTAGAGTGTTAAGTCTCTGGCATTGTGCGTATTTTTTTCAACAACGCCCTGGGGCATTGTTCTACAGAGTAATCCAATCAAAGTGTGGCTCCTTTTTTGTTAATTTAATTTTTAATTTTTATTTTATTTTGGCATATACTTGATTTACAGTGTTGTGTTAGTTTCAGGTGTACAGCAAAGTGATTTAGTTATACACACACACACCCACACACACATACATGCATTCTTTTCCCATATTACAGAATTACAGGTTATTGCAGAATATTGAGTAGAGTTTCCTGTGCTATATAGTAGGTCCTTGTTGATTATCTGTTTTATATATAGCAGTGTGTATATGTTAATCCCAAACTCCTAATTCATTCCTCCCCCCTACCTTTTCCCCTTTGGTAAGAATAAACTTTTGAAGTCTGTGAGTCTGTTTTTATGTTGTAAGTAGGATCATTTGTATCATTTCTTTTAGATTCCACATGTAAGTAATATCATATATCTGTCTTTCTCTGACTTATTTCACTTAGTATAATAATCTCTAGGTCTTTCATGTTGCTGCAAATGGCATTATTCTTTTTTATGGCTGAGAACTATTCTGTTAAATAAATATATACCACAACTTCTTTATCCATTCAGCCGTCTGTTGATGGACACTTAGGATGCTTCCGTGTCTTGGGTGTTGTAAATAGTGCTGCTATGAACATTAGGGGTGCAGGTATCTTTTCGAATTATAGTTTTGTCCAGGTATATGCCCAAGAATGGGATTACTGGATCACAAGGGAACTCTGGTTTTTTGAGGAACCTCCATACTATTCTCCATAGTGGGTGCACCAGTTTACATTCTCACCAACAGTGTAGGAGGATTCCCTTTTCTCCATACCCTCTTTAGCATTTGTTACTTATACACTTTTTAATGATAGGCATTTTGGGTGATGTGAGGTAGTACCTCATAATTTTGATTTGCATTTCTCTAATTAGTGATGTTGAACATCTTTTTATGTGTTTTTTGGCCATTTGTCTTCGGCAAAATGTCTGTAGATCTTCTGCCCATTTTTTGTTTGGGTTATTTGTTTTTCAATATTGAGCTGCATGAACTCTTTGTATATTTTGGAGATTAATCCTTTGTTGGTACTTTGTTTGCAGATATTTTAGCTAGATCCCACTTATTTATTTTTGTTTTTATTTTCATTACTCTGGGATACTGCTGCGATTTATGTCGAAGAGTATTCTACCTACATTTCCTCTAAGAGTTTTATAGTATCTGGTCTTACATTTAAGTCTTTAATTCATTTGGAGTTTATTTTTATGTGTGGTGTTAGAGAATGTTCTAATTTCATTCTTTTACATGTAGCTGTCCAATTTTCCCAGCACCACTTATTAAAGGGACTGTCTTTTCTCCATTGTGTATTCTGAGCCTCCTTTGTCATAGATTAACTGACCATAGGTGTGTGGGTTTATTTCTGGGTTTTCTATCCATTTATTGATCTATATTTCTGTTTTCATGCCAGTATCATACTGTTTTGATGACTGTAGCTTTGTAATATAGCCCAAAGTCAGGGGACTGGATTCCTCCAGGTCCATTTTTCGTTCTCAGGATTGCTTTAGCTATTCAGGGTCTTTAGTGTTACCATACAAATTTAAAATGTTTTTGTTCTAGTTCTGTGGAAAATGCTGTTGGTAACTTAATAGGGATTGCATTGAATGTGTAAATTTCTTTGGATGGTATACTCACTTTAACAGAATTGATTCTTCCAGTCCAAGAATATGGTATATCTTTCCATCTGTTTGTGTCATCTTCAATTTCTTTCATCAGAGTCTTATAGTTTTCAGAGTACAGGGCTTTTACCTACTTAGGTAGGTTTATTCCTAGGCATTTTTTTTTCTTTTTGATGTTTGATATTTGTTCTGATCCCAGGAGAGCTCCTCCCATCTGTCTTATTTACTAATTCTCTGCTGCAAACTAGGAAGCCTTTATTGTGGGCTCTATCTTCATTAAATCCGTGACTCTCCTCCCATTGGCCTTTCATCACAACCTCCATTGTTCCTGAAAACACCCTTAAGTTTGAGCTTCATATTCTATTGTAAATGTAGCTAATTCCCTTTGGGAAGAGTTTAGGAGCTATTTTATGCCCTCCTTTCCCTTTCCTTCTCCCTCAGCAAAATCTTTGAGCAGGGCTCTGGAGCTAGGGATGGGGACAATGGCCAGCTTCGCTGTGAGTGACTCTCCCACTCTAGCTGTTGGATGCTAGATAGAGGTGGAATGAGGGCTGGCAGCAGCCTGAGATCCTCTTGGCTTGCCTCTCATAGAACCACTGTGTCATGAGCTGGGGCAAGGATAGTCAAGGCCCCAGTATTCTTAGTGTGCTATGCCCAAGGTAGAGTCCCTGTTCCACAAGTGAGACTGGGCAAAGAAAGGCACTCCCCAATCTCTTGATCACCCTTGCCAGGATTTTATCCTAGTAGTAGGTAGCTGAGGGCCAGATGAGAAACATTCATACCCTCCTCTTCCAAGGAGGAAAACACTCTGACAGGGAGCTGGGGGGGCCAGACAGACTGTGTTCTTGGTTTCTGCAGTCCCCAGTGGAATCTCCTCCTTGTTGAGCCTGCTGGAGGAAGCATTCTTGGCTCCAACACCAGAGTCTCACCTTTCTTACCATATTTCTGTTTATTTTCTCTTTCTTTCCTTCTTTCTTTTCTTTCTTTTTCTTTCTTTCTTTCTTGCTGGCCACCCGCTTGGCATATGGAAGTTCCCAGGCCACGGATCAAATGTGAGCTGGAGGTACGACCTATGCCACAACTGCAGCAGTGGTAGATCCCTAACCCCCTGTACCATGGTGGGAACTCCATTTTCTTTATTTGCTATTTGCCCTTAGGACCATTTCTAGGGCCTTTAATTTTTGTTTTAATTTTTGTTTTAATAATTTCACCAATTTCACTGGGCAGCAGGTCAGTGGAGTATTGTGCTGTCATTTATATAAGAGGAAGTACAGGCAGCTTGTAAAAGAAGCCTAGTTTTCTGGGAACTGAAGTGAGGAAACAGTGACATTTTTAAGTTGATAGGAGATAAAAGCTAATGAATTCTAAGGAAGGATTTTGTGGTAGGATGGGAAGATAAAAGGAAGGGATAGAAGTAACCTGCTATCAAGTTTGGATTCCTTTATGGATTTGGGATACTTTAAGGGTTGCACTAAAAGTTTTGAAAACAAAATGTTCTTAGAGAATGTGAATGTGTAGATTCTGTTTATTAGCTTGCCGAACAAGTAGCTTTATCCCACTGTTTAATGTGTTATCTTTATCTTTTTATTTTTGTCTTTTAAGAGTTTCACCCACAGCATATGGAAGTTTGCAGGCTGTGGGTCGAATCGGAGCTGTAGCTGCCTGCCTATGCCACAGCCACAGCAATTCGGGATCCGAGCTGCATCTTCTACTTATACCACAGCTCCTGACAACATTGGATCCTTAACCCACTGAGCAAGGCCAGGGATCGAACCTGCGTCCTCATGGATACTGGTTGGGTTTGTTAACCACTGAGCTATGATGGGAATTCCTAATGTGTTATTTTTAAATGAAATACATTTTTCTGATTTTAGTTTATTTTTGTGTGTGAATCTCTTAGCAAACCCCTTAGAAGCATTAATAAACCCAAATTAGATTCTACTATTTATAACATTGAAGCCACATACCTGTGAGAAAACTTTTTATTGAATTTTAGCTGTCTACTTGACAAGAAAAGTTGATTCATAGAGCAACTGTGATTTGGCAAACTTGGATTATAATATTCAAAGTTACTAATGTATATAATGCTCTTTATGTTTTTTTTAATAGAGTGACAGAGTTACATGTTCTTTAGGAGCCATAAGGCTTGTTTATTAAAAAAAACTCTCAGCTACAACATTGTATTAACATGATAGATGTAATTTCTAACCTTTTTTCCTCTCAAAAATTTGGTGCCATTCTGTCTGAATCAAATGATTTCAAAGGAAGCTAAGAAAATGAAGAGGGCTTTCCGTTTTCCATCTATTTCAGAAGCAAGAGAAAAGCACTGAACATTATCTGTATATCTTCTTACCTTTCCCTAAAAAGTTTTTTCTTTAATCCCGTTCATTGAGAAATCATAAAATAGTATTCTTCTCCTCCATCAATATCTTTAAGTTGTGGGCTATTCATATTTTCCAAATGTTTATTTTTAATGTTGAATTTTTATATACCAGATCAACACATACTTTAGTCCTGATAGTATGTGTAAGGGTACAGACAGTTGTGGAATCGGGTCACATTTGAGATTTTAAGGCATAAATGCTCAGCAATTTGACTTCAAGCTAAAGAATGATAGCAGTGCGTGTGGTCTGCTACTGTCTAGGACCTAAAGCTGATTACAGTAAGTATTTAGGATTTGGGTAGACTTTGAGGGGTGGGGGAAACTTCCAGTTGGTACAAAAGACTTGAAAGCAGGAATCTGTGCAGTATATTCTAGGTATGTTGGGGTGACTATGCTTCCTAGATTGGAAAGTTTCTAATAAAGGAAAATAGCATCGGAAAGATTGATAGACCCCCAGTGTGAAACCAAGAACTTTTTTTTAGGGCCACACCTGTGGCATTTGGAGGTTCCTGGGCTACGGGTCAAATTGGAGCTGCAGCTGCTGGTCTAAATCACAGCCACAGCAATGTGGGATCGGAGCTGTGTCTGTGACCTGCACCACAGCTCACGACGACGACAGATCCTTAACCCACTGAGCAAGGTCAGGGATTTAACCCACATCCTCATGGATACTAGTTCGCGTTTGTTACCACTGAACCACAAGAGGAACTCCATAGAACTCTTTTATGGTGTGTGGTTAGTGAGAAAGCATTAAAGCTTTTTGAGCAGACGAATATGTCTAGTGACAGTGTGCAGGATTAATTGAAAACTATAGGCCCTTAAGCCCAATTGTCTTTCATTTTCTTTGTCCTTTGCTTTAATAGATTGAAGATTAGGAGTTCCCGTCATGGCTTAATGGAAACGAATCTGACTAGCATCCATGAGGATGCAGATTCAATCCATGGCCTTGCTCAGTGGATTAAGGATCTGGCGTTGCCAGGAGCTGTGGTGTAGGCCACAGACACGGCTTGGATCCCACATTGTGGGTATAGGCCAGCAGCCACATCTCCAATTGGAACCCTAGCCTGGGAACCTCTGTGTGCTGCAGATGCAGCCCTAAAAAGATCAAAAAGGAAAAAAAAAAGGACTAAAGATTATACACAGATTATGTTTCAGATTAAAGTTTTTTAACTCCTACAGTTTATAACTTGCCATGAGCTTCTCCATAAAAAACAAGGGTGCTAACAGCACATAAAGGCCTGAATAGGAGTTCTTGTCATAGCTCAGTGGTTAACAAACCTGATTAGTATCCATGAGGATGCTGGTTCAATCCCTGGCCTCGTTCGGGGGTTAAGGATCTGGCTATGAGCTGTGGTATAGGTCGCAGACACAGCTCAGATCCCATGTTGCTGTAGGTCGGGTGTAGGCTTGCAACTGCAGCTCCAATTGGACCCCTAGCCTGTGAACCTCCGTATGCTTAGGGTGCAGCCCTAAAAATAAAAACAATAATAAAAAAAAAAAGTCCTGAGTAATTCATGGGTAAATGAAATGCTACATAGTTTGGGCTTGATGAAGTGAAACTAGCTTGAGTTCTGGTTATACCACTCACGGTGTAATGTCACACAAATTCTTTAACCTTTCTAACCCTCATCTGGAGAGGAAAGTTAGTAATATTACCCACTCAGGATTGTGAGCATTGAATAAGATATAAAGCCTGTAATGCTCTTAGCAAACAAACGCTCTTAGTAAACATCTCTGATAAATACCTTTGCTGCTGCTTTTGCTGCTGTTATTTATCATTATCATGTACTAATCACTATCCAGTTATATTATTTCCATGGAACAATCCATTCTTTTTTCGGGGGGAGGCTTTTTAGGGCTTCACCCATGGCATATAGAGGTTCCCAAGCTAGGGGTCCAATCAGAGCTGTAGCTGCTGGCCTGCTCCACAGCTCGCGGCAATGCCAGATCCTTAACCCATTGAACAAGGCCAGGGTTTGAACCTGCAACCTCATGGTTCCTAGTTGGATTCATTTCCACTGTACCACAATGGGAACTCCTGCATTCTTTTTTTTTTTTTTAATTTATTATAGTTGATTTACAATGTTCTGTCTGCTACAGCACAGTGACCCAGCTGTACATTTATATACATTCTTTTTTCACATCATCCTCCATCATGTTCTATTACAAGTGATTAGATATAGTTCCCTATGCTATACAGCAAGATCTCATTGTTTATCCACCCCAAATGCAATAGTTTGCAACTACTAACCGCAAACTCCTCATCCATCCCTCTTCCTCTCCTGTCCCCTTTAGCAACCACAAGTCTGTTCTCCATATATCCATGAGTTTGTTTCTGTTCTGTAGGTAGATTCATTTGTGCCGTATTTTAAATTCCACATATGTGATATCATACAGTATTTGTCTCTGTCTTTCTGACTTATTTCTCTTAGTGTAAGAATCTCTAGTTGCATCCATGTTGCTGTAAATAGCATTATTTGCTCTTTTTATGGCTGAGTAGTATTCCACTGAATATATGTACCACATCTTATTCCATTCATCTGTCCCTGGACATTTAGGTTGCTTCCATGTCTTGGCTGTTATAAATAGTGCTGCCATGAACATAGGGATGCATGTATTTTTTTTTGTTTTTGAATTGTAGTTATGTCTGGATATATGCCCAGGGGTGGGATTGCTAGATCATATGGTAGTTCTATATTTAGTTTCCTGAGGAATCTCCATACTGTTTTCCATAGTGGTTGTACCAATTTACATTCCTACCAGCAGTGCAGGAGGGTTCCTTTTGCTCCACACCCTCTCTAGCATTTGTTACTTGTAGCCTTATTAGTGATGCCATTCTGACCAGTGTGAGGCAGCACCTCATTGTGGTTTTGCTTTGCATTTCTCTAATAATTAGTGATGTTGAGCATTTTTTCATGTGCCTGCTGGCCATCCATATGTCTTCTTTGGAGAAATGTCTCTTTAGGTCTTCTGCCCATTTTTCAGTTGGGTTTTTTGATTTCTTGCTCTTGGGTTGTATGAATTGTTTGTATTTTTTGGAGATTAGTCCCTTGTTTTTTGCTTCATTTGAAGGTATTTTTTCCTATTCAGTAGGTTGTTTTTTCATTTTGTTTATGGTTTCCTTTGCTGTGCAAAAAAAGCTTTTAAGTTTGATTAGGTCTCATTGGTTTATTTTTGTTTTCATTTCTATTGCTTTGGGAGACTGACCTGAGAAAACATCTGTAATGTTGATGTCATAGAATGTTTTGCTGATGTTCCCTTCTAGGAGTTTTGTGGTATCTTATGTTTACGTCTTTAAGCCATTTTGAGTTTATTTTTGTGCATGGTGTGAGGATGTGTTCTAGTTTCATTGGTTTACATGCAGCTGTCCAGTTTTTCCAGCAGCATTTATTGAAAAGACTGTCTTATTCCCATTTTGTATTTTACCTCCCTTGCTGAAGATTAATTGACCATAGTTGTCTGGGTTTATTTCTGGGTTCTCTCCTCTGTTCCGTTGGTCTTTATGTCTTTTTCCATACCAGGGATCAGTGCATTCTTAATTTTCATCATTTACTGTAGGAACACTCTTCCCATCTGGTCCAGAAAGAATCTCTGTCCTGCTGCACCCAAGTTTTAGGACCTACTTGGTGGGCTCTAGATGTTCTTTTTCTTTGTTATAGGTGTTCTGCCTTGTCAATGAGAGTATGCCAAAAATAACAGGAGATCTGGGTACCACAGAAGGCACCATTTGCTGCCAGTTATGGGGGAATATATTAAGTTTTGGTTTTGTAGAGTGCATGCAGTATTAGGTATTTGTTTTGGGTTGTTTTCCTACAGCTAGGTTTTGTTATTATGCTTTAAATGTTTATTATTCAGAAACTTAGACTTATCTTTACTTTTGTCAGGTTTAAGCCATTTTTCCCATTCCAAACCTTGAAAGGATTTGAAGAAGAGGAAGAAGAGCATATCCATATACAACAGTGGGCACTTACTGAAGGCCGCCTTAAAGTTACATTGCTAGAATGTAGCAGGTATGTTCTTTGTTTTGTCATCACTACATTATGGGAAAGAAAGTACAGTGAAAATGTATCTGAGCAGTATTTGTGTTTATTCCCTCTCTGTGTTAACTTACATTATATTATCTGTAAATTTTTTAAACATAAATTTTATAAAACTAGTCCTTTTCAACTTGTAAAAGATATAAACTGTATTTTAGAAAGCATTCTAATGGGGGAGGGGGATCATTTATTCTGCAGTAATTTCCAAACTTTTTAGATGCATAATGCTCTATTGGCATATTTCTTATTAGCAGTTCATAGCATAACAGTTTTCAGAATTGTTTGTAGTAATTGAAAATACACTGGAAAGTTGTAAAACCAAACCTGTAAACATACCCCTGTGATTCTTAACATTTTAGAGCTGGAAGAGAATCCTAGAAGTAATCTTGCCCGGCTTCTTTACTTTATTTTTCCAGCCCTATAGTCTAAGCTGTGTTCATATTTTGCTTAACTACTTTCTACATTAAGCTTCCTTACTTATCTCCTAACACTGGTTACATATAACAATCAGAATGAGCTTTTCACAATGCATATCTTATTGTTACTTTCCTACTTAAAACTCTTTAATGCCTTCCCCATTACTCAGAATTATAGACCCAAATCTTTTCCATAGCCTGCCTTCCTATCTTTACTTCTCTAGATTCTTCCCCCACCCTCCCCTCACTCAAGCCTTCCTAAGAGAAGAGGTTAACAGACTTTTTCTCTGAAGGGCCAGATTGTAAAATATTTTAGGCTTTATGATTCACATGGTCTCTGTTGCAACTACTCAACTCTGCCTTGTGGTATGAAAGCAGTCATAGACAATAAGTAAATGAATAGACATGGCATTGCTCTATGCCCTTAAAACTTTATATATGGATTTCATAATTATCATCTGCTGTAAAATTCTCCTTTTGATTTTTTTTTCAACCATTAAAAAATACAAAAACATTGATGGCCCACAAGCTATACAAAAGCAAGCAGTGGACTGAATTTGGCCCATGGACCATAGTTCATCATTCCTTGCCTTAGATATTTTAAAGTGTTAAACTCCTTGTGTTGACTCTACTATTTTCCCAACTGAAGGTTCTATCCTATTTTCTTTTCCTTGAAACCAGCCTTTCTCCTTTCACCTTTAAAGCTACTTCCTTAATGTATCTCCTGACATATTAACTACAAATATACTATCCTTATGCTACATTTCTCTTGCCATTTATTTAATAATCACTCTATTTTTATTTCCAGCCCATAATAAAAATAATTGCTTGAGTCCAGAGGTTTTATTTTTATACCTAATGTATTTGTATCCTTGCTAATAATTAGTTTAATTTAGAGAATACTAATAGTATGATAAATGTTTGTCTTGGAGTAAATCAACATTGTGCACCATTATGTCATTATGTCAAGAAGTCTAGTTTAAATGGAATTCTTTTATCACAGAAAGACTAAATATGCTGTATATTTTGTAAAAGGGACTGCAATATACAGTAAGATGATATGTACAATAAAAATATGGCTCTACACAAGTCTGAGCTTGAGGTAGCTAAGCCAATATGCTATGATAAGTATGAGAACTAAATTTACAATTATAATTTAGGTTTGTCATATTAAAACATTTGGAAGGATCTTTCAAGTGGCCTGTGTCTAAGGTAATTTTTGATTGATTTCAGTGAATTTTCACAGGCATCAAAACCTGTGGCCTGTGTCTAAGGTAATTTTTGATTGATTTCAGTGAATTTTCACAGGCATCAAAACCATACCATTGGATTCTCTTTTCTAAAATAATTACAGCAAGTTGTAAACGTTTGAAAGGCACCTTCGGACAAAATTTCTTGACTCTCCTGTTCTTAACTCCTATCTACCTATTTACCCACCCATCCCCAAACCTGCAAAGATAGCCTTAAAGGTGATTCATTGATTGATTCATTGAACAGATATTTGTTTAATACAGTGTATATGATGTGTAATAGGTACTGTGCTGGGAACTTCAAAAAACTAATTTTTTTGCCTTAGTGTTGCTGGTGGCATTATGGTTTGGTTGTTTGTCCATTGCTTGTGGCTTTTTAACCACTAGCTGTTGTCACCTTTGCTCACAGTTCTCTTGCTTTACCTAAGGTACTGCTCACTTAAAGCATTGCTGTCAGCCTTTAACCCAAGACTGCATGAAGGCATTGAGAGAGTGTAGTCAGGCATCATTGAGGTCCTGTTGAATTGAGATAAATGGTACAAAGAAAAATATTATAATTTTTCAAGTATTTTATCCTACTTTTTTTTTTTTTTTTGTCTTTTGTTGTTGTTGTTATTGTTGCTATTTCTTGGGCCGCTCCCGCGGCATATGGAGGTTCCCAGGCTAGGGGTTGAATCGGAGCTGTAGCTGCCAGCCTACGCCAGCGCCACAGCAACGCGGGATCCGAGCCGCGTCTGCAACCTACACCACAGCTCACGGCAACGCCGGATCGTTAACCCACTGAGCAAGGGCAGGGATCGAACCCGCAACCTCATGGTTCCTAGTCGGATTCGTTAACCACTGCGCCACGACGGGAACTCCCTACTTTATTTTTAATAAGGAAGTGTATAATGAATTTCTAAAACTGTGCTATATCATGAGTTGAAGTTCCCCATGTTAGTAGCATTTAGACATGCAAACATGCATATTTCTCCTGCTTGAATGAGATTTAAACATGTCCAAGTTGTTGTAATGTCATATGGATCATTTAGTGATGTTATAGTTTAAGCTTGATATTCTTATAAATGTTTATTTTTTAGAACTAAACGTTGAATAAGTTAAAAAGAATGTAACTTTAATAATTTTTTCCCCAAATCCATGAAATAGAACATCATACTCATCATTCACAGACAACAGTGGTTCTGTAGTTAGGATGTCTTTCTATCTAACTATCTATCAATCTATCTATCTATTATTTTTACTTTTTAGGGCCTCATTTGCAGCATATGGAAGTTTTCAGGCCAGGAGTCAAATCAGAGCTGAAGCTGCCCTTGAACGCCACAGCCACAGCAATGAAGGATCTCAGCTGCATCTGCAACCTACACCACAGCTCATGACAACACCAGATCCTTAACCCATTGAGCAGGGCCAGGGATCGAACCCACATCCTCATGGATACTAAGCGAGTTCCATTACCGCTGAGCCATGACAGGAACACTTTTATTTTTTAAACCGTTATTTTGAAATAATAAAATGGTTCTATGTGAGGATTCTTTCTTTTTTAACTGCTTATTTTGAAGTAATTTCAGACTTTCAGAAAGGTCTGTGTGAAGATTTTTATCACACCTAGCTTTTGTAAGGCTCTTAAAAGTGAATTTTGCCAGTGAGGAAACAAGTTAGAGGTATCCATAGACAACTGGTTACTGAAAATACTGGAGTGGTTGTACAACTAGAAGCTTCAGGCATCAGAAGGCAACATGAAGGGGAAATAAAACTGGCTTTGAGTTAGAAAGTGCTATGTTCAAGAGTTCCCTGGTGGCCTAGTGGTTAAGGATTC
This sequence comes from Sus scrofa, assembly GCF_054392235.1. Taxonomy (NCBI): domain Eukaryota; kingdom Metazoa; phylum Chordata; class Mammalia; order Artiodactyla; family Suidae; genus Sus; species Sus scrofa. Next base: position 150,126,163 of record NC_139396.1, on the reverse strand, counting down.
CGTGTTGTTGCTGCTGTGGCTCAGATTCCATCCTGGCCAGGAACTTCCACATGCCATGCCACGGGTACAACCAAAAAAAAGAAAAAGAAAAGGTGCTGTGTTCACATTCTAGCTGTGTTATGTGTTCTCAGGCAAGTTACACATCTGCAAAAATGGGCAAGGGTACTGCTACACTGCTGGTGATTGTGATCAGAGATAGGTAAATAAACCATAGTGCCTACCACATAGTAAGGCTTCAATAGATGTGGCTTCTATTAGTATGCCTTAATGAAATCGTTATAGTATTTATCAAGAAGACAACAAATCTTTAAACAAAACTGTGGCCTTATTTGCATATTTGGTTGTAAGAACTGAAATGTGAATTTTTTTAATTTGAGAGTGTCTCACATTGCAAAGGGAAGTTCTTTTCTAAGTATATGAAATGTAGTTTTGCATTTCCCAAAAAAAGCTTGTGAATGGAAAAACAATTTTTTTTGGAAAACTTGGTTCTAACACTTCGCTTTTATCAAATTTTTAAAAGATGCTATTATTCTGAATAGTTGCTTGTTTTTGGTATTGATTATAGCTGGCTTTCTAACCACCAAAAATCTCAGTTGCTATTTATAGTATTTATAGTACTGCTATTAAGAGACTAAATTATTTCACATTAGTGTTACAATCATATTAAGATTATTATTTCTGAATTTATAATTTATAGTCAATCTTCTTAAAGGATTTTAGGTATTTTGCCCATTTGCAGTTAAATACAAAATGAATTAGATTAAAAAATCCATGTAGAAAAGATCAATTTTCTAGCAGCAAAGGAAACTTAGCTTTTATTTCTTCTCTTTTTTTTTTTTTTGCTTTTTTAGGGCCGCACCCACAGCATATGGAGGTTCCCAGGCTAGGGGTCTAATCAGAGCTGCAGCTGCTGGCCTACGCCACAGCCACAGCCACAGCCACAGCAATGCCAGATCAGAGCTGTGTCTGCGACCTATACTGCAGCTCACGGTGATGCCAGGTCCTTAACCCATTGAGCAAGGCCAGGGATCGAACCCACAACCTCGTGGTTCCTAGTCGGATTTGTTTCCACTGTGCCACAACAGGAACTCCAGCTTTTATTTTTTGATAAACCGTTTCAGGGGAAAGGAAATGCTGAGTCAGATTGTGGGAGGGATTTGTCCTCTATGTAAAAGACATTGAATAATGTAATGGATACCCCTTCTCACCTCTTCTTATCTCTCTTCTCCTATTTTTTTATCAACCAGTTACAGATTTAAAAAACAAACTAAGGAGTTCCTGTCATGGCTCAGCAGTTAACAAACCTGGCTAGTGTCTATGAGGACACAGGTTCACTCCCTGACCTTGCTCAGTGGATTAAGGATCCACTGTGGCCATGAGCTGTGGTGTAGATCATAGATGTGGCTCAGATCTGGCATGGCTGTGGAATAGGCCAGCAGCTGCAGCTCCGATTTGACCCCTAGCCTGAGAACTTTGATATGCTATGAGTGTGGCCCTAAAAAGCAAAAAAAAATTATAGTCAGTGAAGGCAAAACTTATGAAGTTTTGTTGTGTGAGAATTCCGTATTCTAAAGCAGTATATATAGGGTAGTCTGTCCTAATTATAGATAGAAATTCTAATTAAGGTCAATTCTTCACTGAGTCACACTTCAGCTGTTCTTAAGCCTGTATTTTTATCAGCACCTTTTAGAGTGTTGTTTTGGTTTACTGGGTTCCAAAAATACATCATTTAAATTTTTTTTAAATGTTAACATAAATACAGAAAACCACAGCAGTTGACATTCTGCTTTTATTACCAAGAGTCCTCCCTATTTTGCAATTATCTTTTATCAGAATGAACTAATAGATTCCTATTTTTTTCCAATGGCTATAATGCTTTACCATCCTTAATTATTTTGGCACCTAAATTATCTCAGATCTGGCCATGCAGAATCTCTTCAGACTGCCTCCTATATGCCTATGCCATGACCCTTTTTTCTTTGCCTTTTTCCTCCTTTTTCGTTTTTTCTTTCTTTTTTTTTCATTTTTTGAGGTCTTCATTACTTTGTAGTATATGTAACAAACTGTTCTAGGTTCCTTTTGTATCTTCCCTATCACAGTCCTAGAATCAGCTGTTTTTCCAAAGAGCCCTGGTTCTTCTTAGGTAGAGATTGATTTGGGGAATCGGAATCTGGGGTTGGGTGTTTTCATTGCTACTTCATATAATCATAGGGCCCTTCAGTGTGCAGAGTTAGGAAATACATGTATGTGTAGACACTTAAAAATAAATATACACACACAAAGAGTTTAGAAATCAGGAGTTTACCTAATACTTCCAGTGCCAGTTCATCCTCACAGGGTTGTTCCTTGCCTTAGTTCTTCCCACTTCCATATTTTTATGTCCCTTGAACCCTGACTCCCAATAATATCAGCACTTTGACTCATTTACTCAGTTGTGTACTACATATTAGATAGTTTGAGAATTGCTTTTTCCCTGCGTGTATAAAGAACATACTTAACTAAAAGGAATTCAGGATTTATTTGTAGTTCTCCCCTACCCTACCCATTGAGGGCATATATATGGTCAAATACGTATTCATAAATTAGAATAATTTTTCCCTTTTAGTGTGGTTATGTTCATTTGAAATATAGTTGGGTTTGTTTCAGTTTATTTTCTCATCCTACCCCTGCCTTTTTTTTTTTTTTTTTTGTCTTTGCTATTTCTTTGGGCCGCTCCTGCGGCATATGGAGGTTCCCAGGCTAGGGGTCGAATCGGAGCTGTAGCCACTGGCCTACGCCAGAACCACAGCAACTTGGGATCTGAGCTGCATCTGCAACCTACACCACAGCTCACGGCAACGCCGGATCGTTAACCCACTGAGCAAGGGCAGGGACCGAACCCGCAACCTCATGTTTCCTAGTCGGATTCGTTAACCACTGCGCCACGACGGGAACTCCTTTTTTTTGTTTGTTTTTGTCCTGCCTTTTATCCTCATTGATTTTTTTATTTAATTCAATGAATTTTGTTATATTTATAGTTAACCATCATTACAACCTAATTTTAGAACATTTCCATCCCACCCACCCCCTCCAGTCTATCTCCTTTGGTAACCTTAAGTTTTTCCAAATCTGTGAATCTGTTTCTGTTCTGCAAATAAGTTCATTGTGTCCTTTTTTTAGATTCCACATATAAGTGATAGTATATGATGTTTGTGTCTCACTGTCTGACTAACTTCACTAAGATTTCTTTTCTTTTCTTTTGTCTTTTTTTTTTTTTTTTTTTTTTTTTTTGTCTTATAAGGCCAAACCCATAGCATATGGAAGTTCCCAGGCTAGGGGTTGAATCAGAGCTACAGCTGCTGACTACACCACAGCCACAGCAACTCGGGATCCTTAACCCACTGAGCAAGGCCAGGGATCAAACTTCATCCCCTTGTGGATACTAATTGTTTCGCTGAGCCACAACAGGAACTCCTAGCATAACCAGGTCCATCCATGTTGCTGCAAATGGTATTATTGCATTCCTTTTTATAGCTGAGTAATATTCCATTGTGTATATGTACCACATTTTCTTTATCCACTCCTTTGACGATGGACATTTAGGTTGCTTCAGTGACTTGGCTATTGTATATAGTGCTGCAGTGAACATTGGGGGTACATGTATCTTTTCGAGTCATGATTTTCTCTGAATAGTTGCCTAGGAGTGGGATTGCTGGATCATATGGTAATTCTATTTTTAGTTTTTTGAGGAATATCCATACTGTTTTCCATAGTGATTGCATCAATTTACATTCCTACCGGCAGGATAAGAGAGTTCCCTTTTCTCCACACCCTCTCCAGCATTTATTGTTTGTAGACTTTTTGATGACAGCCATTCCGGCTAGTATAAGGTGACCTTCATAGTAGTTTTGATTTGCATTTCTCTGATAATTAGTGATGTTGAACATCTTTCCCTGTGTATTTTGGCCATTTGTACGTCGTCTTTGGAGAATTGTCTGTTTAGACCTTCTGCCCATTTATTTGATGGGGTTGTTTTTTTGTTTGGGTTTTTTTTTTTTTTTTTTCTTTTTGGTATTGAGCTGCAGAAGGTGTTTATAAATTTTGGAAATAAATCCCCTGTCAGTCGTTTCATTTGCAAATATTTTCTCTCACTATGTGGGCTGTCTTTTTATTTTGTTTAGGGTTTCCTTTGCTGTGCAAAAACTTTTGAGTTTAGTTAGATCCCATTTGTTTATTTTTGTTTTTTATTTTCATTACTCTAGGAGGTGGCTCTGAGAAGATGCTGCTACAGTTTATATCAGAGAGTGTTTAACCTATGTTTTCCTCTAAGAGTTTTATAGTGTCTGGTCTTGCATTTAGGTCTTTAGCTTATTGGGAGTTTGTTTTTGTGTATGATGTTGGAGAATGTTCTAATTCTTCTACACATAGCTGTCTTATTTTCCCAAAATCGCTTATTGAAGGGACCATCTTTTCTCAATTGTATATTCTTTCCTCTTTTATCATAGATTAGTTGACCATAGGTGTGTGAGTTTAATTCTGGGCTTTCTGTCCTGTTCCACTGATCTATATTTCTGTTTTTGTGCCAGTGCTATAGTGTTTTGATGAATGTAGCTTTTTCATATAGTCTGAGGATAGGGACCCTGATTCCTCCAGCTCCATTTTTCTTTCTCAGGATGGCTTTGACTATTCTGGGTCTTTTGTGCTTCCAAACAAACTTTAAAATATTTTGTTCTGTGAAAAATGCCATTGGTAATTTGATAGGGATTGCATTGAATCTGTAGATTGCCCTCGGTAATATACTCATTGTAACAGTATTAATTCTTCCAATCCAAGAGCATGGTATCTTTTCATCTGTTTGGGTCATCTTTGATTTTTTTTTTTCTTTTTTGTTTTTGCATTTTAGGGCTGCAACTGCAGCATATGGAAGTTTCCTGGCTAGAGGTCTAATTGGAGCTGTATGCTACCACTACAGCAATGCAGGATATAAGCCACGTCTGTGACCTACACCACAGCTCACATCAATGGCAGATCTTTAACCCACTGAGCAAGACCAGGGATTGAACCTATGTTCTCATGGATACTAGTCAGAGTCGTTTCCACTGAGCCACAACAGCAACTCCCTCATCTTTGATTTCATTTCATTGACGTCTTATAGTTTTCAGAGTATAGGTCTTTAGGCAGGTTTATTCCTAGGCTTTTGTTTGTTTGTTTTTTGATGTGATGGTAAATGGGATTATTTCCCTAATTTCTCTTTCTGATCTTTCATTGTTAGTATATAGAAATATAGTCAGTTTCTGTGTGTTAATTTTGTATCCTGTGACTTCACCAAATTTGTTAATGAGCTTTAACAGTTTTCTGGTAGGATCTTTAGGATTTTCTAGGTATAGTATCATGTCATCTGCAAACAGTGATACTTTTACATCTTCCTTTCCAATTTGGGTTTGTTTTATTTCTTTTTCTTCTCTGATTGCCATAGCTAGGACTTCCAAGACTATGTTGAATAGAAGTGGTGAGAGGATATCTTTGTCTTGTTCCTAATCTTAGCAGGAATTCTTTAAGCTTTTCACTATTAAGAATAAATGGGTTTGGCCTTTATTATGTTGAAATTGGTTCCATCTATGCTCACTTTCTGGAGGGTTTTTATCAGAAATGGGTGTTGGATTTTGTAAAAAGCTTTTTCTGCATCTTTTGAGCAGATCATATGGTTTTTATTCTTCAGTTTGTTAATGTGGTGTATCACACTGATTGATTTGCAGATAATGAAAAATTCTTGCATCCCTGGGATAAATCCCACTTGATCATAGTGTACAATCCTTTTAATGCTTTGCTGGATTCGGTTTGCTAGTATTTTGTTGAGGATTTTTGCCTCTACGATCATCAGTGATATTGGCCTATAATTTTCTTCTTTTGTGATATCTTTGTCTGGTTTTGGTATCTGGGTGATGGTGGCCTCATAGAATGAGTTTGGGAGTGTTCCTTCCTCTGCAGTTTTTTGGAAGAGTCTCAGGATAGGTGTTAACTCTTCTCTAAATAATTTATAGAATTCGCCTGCAAAGTCATCTGATCCTAGACTTTTGTTTGTTGGAAGTTTTTAAATCACAGTTTCAATTTCCTGATATAGACGCCTAAGTTGATAATTATTTTCCCTTAACATTTTAAATATGTCAATCCCACATTCTGCTGAGAAGCAGTCAGTCTGTGGTTCCTCTTCATGTGCAGCATGCCATTTTTCTGTAGCTGCTTTCCAAGTTTTCACTTTATCTTTGACTTTCAGCACTTTGACTAATGGTTTTTTTTGTTTTTTTGTTTTTTTCTTCTTTTGTCTCAGTGAACATCTTGGGTTTGTGCATTAATTTTTTAATCAAATTTGGTAAGTTTCGGGGCATTAATTTTTCAGATATTTTTTCTGCCTCTTTTTTACCTCTCCTTATGGGGTTCCAAATTATGCTTATGTTCAAAGGCTCCATAGGAATCTGGGTTGGACCTGACTGCAGTTCTTGGAGGATCTCCTGCAAAAACAGGGGGTGACTGTGGCTCATTGTGTGGGAATGACATTGGAGGCAAAGCTCTCTGGAATATTCATCAGCATGTGTTTCACTGGAGGAGGCCATTTTGGGAAAATCTGGCCCCACCCATCAGTGCTGAGAAGCCCCAGGCCAAACAATAATCCTGGTGGGATCACAGCCCCACCCAGCAGTAAACAGGCTTCCTAAAGACCTCCCAGGCACACAGCCACCTCTAATCTCATCCAGAGACAAAGCCCCACCCACCAGAGGGATAGGAAACAGCCCCACCTACCAGTGGGGAGGCACCAGTCCTTACCATCAGGAAGCCAACAGCAAGCCCCTATACCAACTTCAGTCACAATGGGGGCAGTCTTCAGAAGTAAGAGCGCCTACAACTCTATTGTCTGCAAAAAGGACACCACACCAAAACCTATAAAAATGAAAAGGCAGACAACTGTAACTCAGATAAGGGAGAAAGAAAAAACCCCAGAAAAAAAATCTAAGTGATCTGGGGATTTTTAGCCTCCAGGGAAAAGACTTTAGACTAATGATGCCCAAGATGATTCAAGACATAGAAAATAAACTGGAGGCAAAGACTGATAATTTACAGCAAACATTGAGCAAAGAAATACAAGATTTTTTAAAGCTTACCCAAGCAGAGATGCAAAATACAATAACTGAAATAAAAAATTCATTAAAAGCAACCAACAGCATAATACAGGAGGCAGAATAACAAATAAGCAAGGTGGAGGACAGACCAGTGGAAATCACAGATGCAGAACAGAAAAGAGAAAAAAGATTGAAAACAAATGAAGAGAGTCTCAGAGAACTCTGGGACAAGGTTAAATGCACCAACATCCATATTATAGGGGTGCCAGAAGGAGAAGAGAGAGAGAGGGGACAGAAAAATTTTTCGAAGAAATAATAGCCGAAAACTTCCCTAACATGGGAAAGGAACCACTCACTCAAATCCAGGAAGCACAGCAAGTAACATATAAAATAAACCCAGGAGGAACACCCCGAGACACATATTAATCAAGCTGACCAAAATTAAGGACAGAAAATTCTTGAAAGCAGCTATGGAAAAGAAACAAATAACATACAAGGGAACTCTGATAAGGTTATCAGTAGATTTTTCAGCAGAAACTCTGCAGGCCAGAAGGAAGTGATGAAGGGAAAAAAACCTCCAACCAAGATTACTTTACCCAGGAAGGCTCTCATTCAGATTTGAAGGAGAAATCAAAAGCTTTACAGATAAGCAAAAGCTAAGAGAATTCAGCAATACTAAACCAGGTTTACAACAAACACTAAAGGAACTTCTCTAGGCAGAAAAGAAAAGGCTACAAATAGAAGCAAAAATACCACAAATGACAAGGCTCACCAGTAAAGGCACATGTGTAGTAAAGGTAGGAAATCATCCACACACAAATGGGCTACCAAAAATCAAAAGTAGTGAGAAGAGGAGGGTACAAATGCAGGACACTGGAGATGCACTTGCAATTAAGAGACCAACAACTTAAAACAATCTGGTGTATATATAGACTCCTATATCAAAACTTTAGGGTAACTGCAAACCAAAAATCTACAGTTGATACACACACAAATAAAACAAATCAACTCAAATATAACACTAAAGATAGCCATCAAACCACAAGAGCAGAGAACAAGAGAAGAAGGGAAGGAAAAAGAGCAACAAAAACAAATCCAAAAGTTAATAAAATGGCAGTAAGAACATACATATCAATAATTGTCTTAAATGTAAGTGGACTAAATGCCCCAACCAAAAGACATAGACTGGCTGAATAGATACAAAAACAAAATCCACATGTATGCTATCTTTAAGAGACCTACTTCAATACTAGGGACACATAGAAGTTAAAAATGAGAGGATGGAGGAAAATGTTCCATGTAAACGGGAATAAAAAGAAAGCTGGAGTAGCAATATTCACATCAGACAAAATGGACCTTAAAATAAAGAATATTTGAAGAGGCAAGGAAGGACATTACATAATGATCAAAGGATCAATCCAAGAAGATGTAACAATTTTAAATATATATGCACCCAACATAGGATGACCACAATATGTAAGGCAACTGCTAACAACCTTAAAAGGAGACATTGACAGTAACACAATAATAGTGTAACACCCCACTTACAGCAATGGACAGATCATCCAGACAGAAAATCAATAAGGAAACACAGGATCTGAATGAAGCTCTAGACCAGATGGACTTAATAGATATTTATAGGACATTCCATCCCAAAGCAGTAGAGTACACATTCTTCTCAAGTGCACACACAACATTCTCTAAGATAGATCACATTCTGGGCTACAAATCAAGCCTCAATAACTTTAAGAAAATTGAAATCACATCAAGCATCTTTTCCAACCACAACACTGTATGACTGGAAATCAACAAGAAAAAAAACTGCAAAAAACACAAATGTGGAGACTGAACAACATGCTGCTAAACAACCAATGAACCACTGGAGAAATCAAAGAGGAAATTAAGAAATATCTAGAAGCAAATGACAACAAAGATCAGACACTCAAACTATGGGATGCAGCAAAAGCAGTTCTAAGACAGAAGTTCATAGCAATACAAACATACCTCAGGAAACAAGAAAAAGCTCAAACAACCTAACTTTACATTTAAAGTAGCTAAAGAGAGAAGAACAGACAGGATGTAAAGTTAGCAGAAGGAAAGAAATCATAAACATCAGAGGAGAAATCAATCAAGTAGAAACAAAACCATAGAAAAGATCAATGAAACTAAAAGCTGGTTCTTTGAAAAGATCAACAAAATTGATAAACCCTTAGCCAGACTTATCAAGAAAAAAAAAGAGGACTCAAATCAATAAGATTAGAAATGAAAAAGGAGAAGTTAACAACAGATATCACAGAAATACAAAGGATCATAAGAGACTACTAATGCAACTATGTGCCAATAAAACAGATAAGCTAGAAGAAATGGACAAATTCTTAGAAGAATGCCATCTTCCAAGACTAAACTAAGATGAAAAGGAAAAGATGAGCAGACCAGTCACAAGTACTGAAATTGAAACTGTGATTTAAAAACTTCCATCAAACAAAAGTCCAGGACCAGATGGCTTTACAGGCAAATTCTGTCAAACATTTAGAGATGCGCTAACACCTACTCTTCTGAATGTGTTCCAAAAAACTGCAGAGGAAGGAACACTCCCAAACTCATTCTATGAGACCCACCATCACCCTGATACCAAAACCAGACACAGATATCACAAAAGAAGAAAATTATAGGCTAGTTTCACTGATGAACATAGATGCAAAAATCCTCAACAAAATACTAGCAAAGCACATCCAACAATATATTTAAAAGATTGTACATCATGATCAAGTGGGATTTATCCCAGGGATGCAACAAGGATTCTTCAGTAGCCACAAATCAATCAGTGTGATACACCACATTAACAAACTGAAGAATAAAAACCATATGATCCTCTCAATAGACCCAGAAAAAGCCTTTGACAAAATCCAACACCCATTTCTGATAAAAACCCTTCAGACAGTGGGCATAGAGGGAACCTACCTCAACATAATAAAGGCCATATATGACAAACCCACAGCGAACATCATTCTCAATGGTGAAAAGCTGAAAGAATTCCCACTGAGATCAGGAACAAGACAAGGATGTCTGCTCTGGCCACTACTATTCAACATAGTTTTGGAAGTCCTAGCCACAGCAATCAGAGAAGTAAAAGAAATAAAAGGAATCCACATTGGAAAGGAAGAAGTAAAACTATCACTATTTGCAGATGACATGATACTATACCTAGAGAATCCTAAAGACTCTACCAGAAAACTGTTAGAGCTCATTAATGAATTTGGCAAAGTCACAGGATACAAAATTAATACACAGAAATCGACTGCGTTTCTATATACTAAGAATGAAAGATCAGAAAGAGAAATTAGGGAAGCAATTCTGTTTACCATCTCATCAAAAAGAATAAAATGCTTAGGAATAAACCTACCTAAAGAGACAAAAGACCTGTACTCTGAAAACTACAAACGCTGATGAAAGAAATCAAAGATGACACAAATAGATGGAAAGATATACCATGCTCTTGGATTTGAAGAGTCAATATTATCAAAATGACTATACTGCCCAAGGCAATCTACAGATTCAATGCAATCCCTATCAAATTACCAAGGACATTTTTCACAGACCTCGAACAAAATATTTTAAAGTTTATTTGGAAGCCCAAAGACCCAGAATAGCCAAAGACATCCTGGGGGGAAAAAAAAAAAAAATGGAACTGGAAGAATCAGACTTCCTGACTTCAGGCTATACTACAAAGCAGCAGTCATCAAAACTGTATGGTACTGGCACAAAGACACAAATATAGATCAGTGGAACAGGATAGAAAACCTAGAATTGAACTCATGCACCTATAGCCAACTAATCTATGACAAAGGAGGCAAGAATATACAATGGAGAAAAGACAGCCTGTTCAATAAGTGGTGCTTGGAAAAGTGGACAGCCACATGGAAAAGAATGAAATTAGAACACTCCCTAACACAATACACAAAAATAAACTCAAAATGGATTAAAGACCTAGGTATAAGACCAGATACTATAAAACTCTTAGGGGAAAACAGGCCAAACACTCTGACATAAACGACAGCAACATCTTTTCAGATCCACCTCTTAGAGTAATGACAATAAAAACAAAAATAAACAAATGGGACTTAAATAAACTTAAAAGTTTATGCCCAGCAAAGGAAACCTTAAACAAGACAAAAAAAGCCACAGAGTGGGAGAAAATATTTGCAAGCGCCTGACAAGGGATTAATCTCCAAAACTTGTAAATACCTCCTACAACGCAATACCAAAAAAACAAATAACCCCATCAAAAAATGGGCAGAGGATCTAAAGAGACAGTTCTCCAAAAAAGACATACATCGGCCAAAAAGCGCATGAAAAGATGTTCAACGTCATTCATTATTAGAGAAATGCAAATCAAAACCACTATGAGGTACCACCTTACACCAGCCAGAATGGCCATCATCAAAAAGTCTACAAACAGTAAATGCTGGACAGGGTGTGGAGAAAAAGGAACCCTAGTACACTGTTGGTGGGAATGTAAATTGGTGCAACCACTGTGGAAAACAGTATGGAGATGCCTCAGAAAACTAAAACTAGAATTACCATTTGATCCAGCAATCCCACTCCTGGGCATCTACCCAGAGAAAACCATGACTGGAAAAGACACATGTACTCCAACGTTCATTGCAACACTATATGCAATAGCCAAGACATGGAAACAACCTAAATGCCCATTGACAGAGGAGTGGATAAAGAATACGTACACAATGGGATATTACTCAGCCATTAAAAGGAATGAAATACTGGCATTTGCAGCAACATGGGTGGACCTAGAAATTATCATGCTAAGTGAAGTCATTCAGATGGTGAGATACCAACATCAAATGCTATCACTTACATGTGGAATCTAAAAAAAGGACACAATGAACATCTTTGCAGAACAGATGCTGACTCACAGACTTTGAAAAACCTATGGTTTCCAAATGAGACAGGTTGGGGGGTGGGGGGATGCACTGAGGGTTTGGATGGAAATGCTATAAAATTTGGTTGTGATGATCATTGTACGACTATAAATGTAATAAAATTCATTGAGTAATAAATAAAACAAATTATACCTGTGTTAATGTGTAATTAGCACATTAACTATTTCATTTTCCCTGTAGGTCCTTGAGGTTCAGTTTGTTTCCTTAAACTCTTTTTTCTCCATGTACTTAGGATTAAGTAATATTAATCTATCTTCAGTTTCACTGAGCCTTCTGCTATCTCCAGTCTGCTTTTGAGCCCACCTAGTAAATTTTTAATCTCATTTATTATGCTATTCAGCACTAGAAGTTCAGTTTTGTACCAGTTACCATTTCTCTTTTGAGATTCCCTATGTTTTCATTCATTTTTGTGTTTCTTTCAATTCTTTGAATATATGTATTTTTTTTTCTTTGAAAAAAATATATAAATGGTGCATCGAAGTCTTATCTGGGTTTGTTAGGAGTCAGTTTCTATTGACTGCCTGTCCTGTTGACCATCAGTCATACTTTCCTATTTTCTTTGATTGAAAATTGGACATTGTACCTAATGAATTTTAACAATTCTGGATTCTATTATGTTCTTAGGATGATTTTATGTTCTAGTGGGCAGTTAACTTGCCTATTCTTATTACAAACTTTGTTTCCTTACTCTTCCCACCCTCCCCGTCTTCTCATTAGCAGCATATTTTCATGTTCTTACCTTTTTCTTCCCTCTGCTGCCTTTTTTTGACTGGTGCCCTGAGATCTTCTCCTTTATTAAGCAATCAGTCAAGAATTTGAGCAGAGACAGGGCTTACCCTCTTAGTGGTTTCTTTATGCCTAGGGATCTCTCTATAATTTCTAACTGCTCTGCTGCCAGGTTTGCACTCTAGCCTCTGATACTTGAAACTGTAAGGCCTCAGCTTTCTGCTACTTGAACTCCATCCACCACAATTTTCCTACAGCTTTAGTCCTGAGTTTTGAAAGCCCCATGTTAGCAATTTATACTCCTTTTTGCTGCAGTTTTTTGGAAGTAGACTGTCCTCTGGTTTCTCTCTGCTTTGGGAAGGTTGTCATTGTCTTTAAATATGCTTGTTTTTTTTTTCACTTTTGTATCCAGTTTTTATAACTTCTGTCTGTGGGGAGTTTGGGTGACCACTTTATATCACTGTTACCTAAAGTACTGTTGACTTGGTTTTATTGTAGTTGTTGTTGACAGATTTTGCCTTTGTTTTACTTTTGTTTTCCTGGTTATTTTTTGTGCTTTTATGGAGGGATTTGGTGAAACTCAAAACCTGTGTTACCACTCTTGCCATCCTTCTAGAACCAGAGGTACATATTTTTACTTTGATTTCATAAGGCAAGGGAAAGCATTTAATTATGTTGTTAAACTATTTTTAAATAAAATCAGCTGGTTTTGTTTCATATACTGGGTGAGGCAGCTTCAAGGTAAAAATTTGATAGAAGAAATTAATACTTTAAATAGCACTGTATCCATATTATATAGTGAAATGTTCAGTTTTATAGAGAAGGCTGTTGACATTATAGAATTTTGAAATTCATTTATGAGATGAGCTGTTTTAGAAGTTAAAACCAAAGAAATATTTCTAGCTTGTATTTGTGATCTTCTGTTTACTTTAGTATTGAGTTTGATTACATTCACTTGTTTTGACTCAAGTAGTAACTTTTTAAAAAATATATAAGTAAATAAGGCTGAAAATTAACTTTTCCTCCACTCGGTGGTTGATAAATGGGTGTTCTTTATACTCTGCATTTATTTTTGTTTGGCAGTTTATCTTTTTTTTTTTTTTTTTTTTGTCTTTTTGCTATTTCTTGGGCCACTCCCACTGCATATGGGAGGTTCCCAGGCTAGGGGTCTAATCGGAGCTGTAGCTGCCAGCCTACGCCAGAGGCACAGCAACTTGGGATCTGAGCTGCATCTGCAACCTACACCACAGCTCACGGCAACGCCGGATCGTCAACCCACTGAGCAAGAGCAGGGACCGAACCCGCAACCTCATGGTTCCTAGTTGGATTCGTTAACTACTGTGCCACGACGGAAACTCCAGTTTATATTTTTTAAAGAGGGAAAATATCTAGCAAAATTTGAAGATATATAGGGACATGACTCTCAAATACCTCTATTGTTATTAATAGCATTTACTTTTTACCTGCAATAGATAATATATAGTGGGCATTTTGCATTATTTCAGCCCTCAGAACATCTTTACGAGATTAGTATTATATCCATTTTATAGATGAAGCACTAAAATCCATAAGTTACTTGCCCAAGACCACATAGCTGAAATCTGAATCCAGGTTTATCTGACTTCAAAATCCTTCACTTTTCCATCTTCATTGCCTTAAAAAAAAAAAAAAAACTTGTTGAAAAAATAGTTTCCGATATTTTTCATACTGTGTTAGAAGTATATACCTACATGAAGGCAAGCCATTTTTTTTAAGACTATGTTGGCATATAGAAATTTGTATTAATAATGAAGCGTCATTTAGATCAATGCTAAAATTCTTCATGAAGGAAGAGATAAAAGGAGAGTGGCTCAAACATGAGACTTTTAAATTTGTATAAGGGAGAACTACCACTCAAAGTGATTGCTATTGAGAAACAGAATAATTACTTGGAGCTGCTGCTGAATATTATTCCTAGAGGCCTTTTTTTTTTTTTTTTTTGGTCTTTTTAGGGCCACACTCGTGGCATATGGAAGTTCCCAGGCTAAGGGTCAAATCAGAGCTGTAGCTGCCAATCTACACCACAGCCATAGATAGCAGTGCCAGATCCAAACTGCATCTGTGACTTAAACCATAACTCACAGCAACGCTGGATCTTTGACCCACTGAGTGAAGCCTGGGATTGAACCTGCATCCTCACAGATACTAGTCAGGTTCATTACCATTGAGCCATAACGGGAACTCCTTCTAGAGGTTTTTAAAGCTATGTAGATCTACTGTACAGCATGCTGACCCAGTTACACATACATGTATACATTCTTTTTTCTCACATTATCATTCTCCATCATGACTAGGCATAGTTTCCAGTGCTACACAGCAGGATCTCATTGCTAATCCATTCCATAGGCAATAGTCCACATCTATTAATCCCAAGCTCCCAATCCAGAAAATTGACAGAACACTGTAAACCAGCTATAATGGAAAATAAAAATAAAAATCATTATATAAAAGAAAAGAAAGAAAAAAAGAAAGCTGTATAGATCTATAACCATAGAAGTCTGTAACTCTGAATTTGGGCACAACTGAACTGAATTCCTGTAGAGGTCTTAAGACCATACCTGTATTTATTTAGCTGCTTGAGTTCCTCTAGCAGTAAAAAAAAAAATAATAAAAATTCAGTCATGTTTCTCCTTAGTTTCTATACATTTCTCTAGGATATAATTAAATAATCTTTCCTATAATTAGGTTACTTTTGACTAGAAGCAGACTTTGGAAGATTCCAAATTTGGAATTCATTTGTCCTGCCTTTATGCAGATATTCTTTTCTTCCCTCATCTCCTCTTCCCTAAGATTATTGTGTTGGAAAATAGTATTGTTTCTTTTGTAATTGTATAAATTGCAGGTATAGTTCCAGAACACCACAGTAAAGTGAATATGTAGTAAAACTAATCACTTGAAGTTTTTGGTTTCCGAGTGAATGTAAAAGTTATGTTTACACTATACCACAGTCTGTTAAGTGTGTGATAGTATTATGTCTGAAAAAATGTGCATAGATTAGTTAAAAAATATTTCATTGCTAAAAAATGCTAACCATCATCTGAGCCTCAGCGAGTCATAAGATCTTTTTGTTGGTGGATGATCTTGCCTCAATGTTGATGGCTGCTGTGACTGATCAGTGTCTGAAGGTTGGGGGTGACTGTGGCAATTTCTTAAAATAAGACAGCAGTGAAGTTTGCTGCACTCTTCCTTTCACAGACAATTTCTCTGTAGCATGCAGTGCTATTTGTTATTGTTTTTTTTCAAAATTGAAATCAGCCCTCTTGAAAGCATACCACTGCTTTTATCAGCTAAGCTCATATAATAGTCTAAATCCTTTGTCATTTCAACAGTTGACTAAGTTTGCAATCTTATATAGGTATGATTCATAGTGCCCCCAAATAATTACAATAGTAACATCAACAATCATTGATCACAGATCACCATAGCAAATATAATAATAATGAAAAAGCTTGACATGTAACAAGAATTAACAAAATGCGACACAGACACAGTGAGCAAATACAGTTGGAGAAATGATGCAGATAGGCTTGTTCAATGCAAGATTGCCACAACCTTCAGTTTATTTTAAAAAATGTATTATCTACAAAGTGTAGTAAAGCAATAAAGCACAGTAAAACAAGGATATACCTGTATACCTCTACTGGTATTTCATATAGTAAAACAGCTATTTCAGTTCTTCTGATGTCTGAATTGTAAGAGAATTTAAGAAAATTAAGTATGAACTCAGGTGACAAAAAACCAACACTGTGTTTTAACATGCCAGACTCCAACATGTTTAAATGTAATGTTGGCATGCAGTATACTTACATATGATATTCCCAACAAAGATGAACTGTAAAATGAACTGTGGTCAGAAAATAAGAATTCGGGAGTTCCCGTCGTGGCGCAGTGGTTAACGAACCCGACTAGGAACCATGAGGTTGCGGGTTCGATCCCTGGCCTTGCTAGGTGGGTTAAGGATCTGGCGTTGCCGTGAGCTGTGGTGTAGGATGCAGACACGGCTCAGATCCAGCGTTGCTGTGGCTCTGGCGTAGGCCGGTGGCTACAGCTCCAATTCGACCCCTAGCCTGGGAACCTCCATATGCTGCGAGAGCGGCCCAAGAAAATGGCAAAAAGACAAAAAAAAAAAAAAAGAAAAAGAAAATAAGAATTCAAGAGTATTATGTCTGACTTTGCCCTCTCTGCACCATTATGCTGTAACTGTCAATCAGTGCTTTTAATGTTTTTTGTTTGCAGGTAGGATTAATGATTTTAACCAAAAAAATACTGCCTTTTTTTCCTTTTCTGTCAAAATTTCTTGAACTCATTCACTCATTCATCTCAATTTACATAGTTCAGACTCTTCCTTTACTTGCTGTATAATCTTGGGCAAATTCCCTAACTTCTCTGTGCCTCAGTTTCTAAGCCGTAAATTAGGATAATAATAAATATATATTTTGTAGAGTAATTGTAAAAATTGAGTGAGATTAACAAATGTAAAAATTCTTAGAACTGTCCTACACTAAATGTTAGCTGCTGCCGCTATTGCTACTACTACTGCTGCTACCAACACCATCAACAATGAAGGCGTTTTGTCTGAATAGTTCAGAAAAGTGTGAGTCCTTGCCTGTGCTCAAAATTTTAAAATGTAGTTGGAGCTCACAGATAAGGACAAGTAAACAAGTAAGCTGGCTACACAGGGCCGTTTGATTTGAACTAAGGCTTAGATAGTACTATAGAAATTTAGTGCAAGGAAAAAGTATTTTGGAGTTAAAGCTGCTATGGAACACCATGGATAATAGGTGTCTCTTCCAAGACAGGCAGATAGATGGGTAGTCAATTTTAGGTAATTGGGTAAAGAGCCCATAAGGTAAAAAATCACAGTTTTGTCCAGTTATTTTCAGGGACCTGTCTGAAGTAAGTATAGATATTTATGTTAAAAATTAGGGCCAGGAGTTCCCACTGTGGCTCAGTGTGTTAATTATCCAACTGCAGCAGCTTGGGTCACTGAGGAGGCATGGGTTTGATTCCCCTGCCTAGGGCAGTGGTTTAAGGATCTGGCATTGCTACAGCTGTGGCATAGGTCACAGCTGCTGCTTGAATTCAGTCCCTGGCCCAAAAACTTCGATATGCCACAGGTGCGGCCAAAAAAAAAAAAAAAATCATGGCCAAATTTGCTAGCAAAAGAAGTTAGGATAGTTAATCTTTTAATAAGAGGGAGTTATCTTTTAATTAGAGGGAACTATTGAAAATGTCTGAAGGTGAATTAAGATACACTTGTTTTCAGAAGATTGTTGTTTGGTATAACTAGGCCAGGGTTTATTGATGACTGGATATGTGGATGGATATAGGTGAGGAAGGCAAAGGAATGTTAAGGATTTTGAGTCTAGGAGAATTATGGTCTCATTGATTTTGATCATCAAGTACTGATTTTTTTCTAATATTGGAGGATATAAAGAACAAGACAAAACTTAACGCCTTTAGGACTACTGGGGAAAATAGGTGCTTGTTTCAGAAGGAGATGAATTTGATTTTATATATCTTAAGTAGTAGGGTGTGGATTGATTTCCCTTTTGAAGTGTTCTGCAAACTTAAGGGTTTAGACGTGGAGAAGGAGAAAGACAAGGACTAGAGATTAGGTTTGGAAGTCTTCATCATAGACAGAAGAGTTGAGTCCTGGATGGGGATGATTTCTGAGAGGGAGAAATGTAGACCAGAGGTAGGCATGCATAGGGGGTCAGCCAAGTTCGATTCTTTTCACAACCTGTGAATTGATATTTAACTCCCTTAAGGCGTGAGGGTCTCCTTAAGTTAACCATTAAAAAAAAAAAAAAAAAAAGACTTGCTTTTCACTTTTGATTATAAAAGGGACTTTCTTACAGAAGGGTACATTGAGAATTCCTTTTCTTAGTGATTGGATCTTGAATCACATAAATTCTCTCTTTCCTTGTTTCTTGATAGGGGATGTTTGTGGTTATGCTCAACATAAGGTTTCAGTATACCTTTGCCCTAAAAAAATAAACATTTTCAACCTGGAAAGAACTTTTATTGAGCTAATAATAGCTCTTTGGGGAGACAGAAGGGTGTAAAGGCTTGCCTTTTTGCTCAGCAATATGGACTCCTTCTCCCTTAGAAAGTAGTAATAGCAGAAATATATTTGTACTCATTTCTTGCTTATTCAGTACTTGTTGAGTGTTCATTTTACCCAAAATATGCAGTGATTGTTGCTTCTTGTTTCTGAAGATTATATAATTTAAATGGAAAAACCTTAACTCAAGGTTGAATTGTAAATATAGAATGAAAATGGATACTTTCGTTTTAAATGTTCTGCCTGAACCAAAGCAAATATCCTCTAAATTCATGCAGTGTTCTGGTACTAGTGGTACAGTGGAAACTCATTTTTGTCACTTTTTCAAAAAATTATGTTTTTACAAATCAGTCAAGCTATCAGTCAAGAAATCAGGAAAATGGGGGCTACTATTTTTATTCTTCTGTAAGAACTAAATATTAACAGTCAACATAGGAGTTCCCTTCGTGGCACATTGGAAACTAATCTGACTAGGAACCATGAGGTTGCAGGTTTGATCCCTGGCTTCGCTCAGTGGGTTAAGGATCCAGCGTTGCCATGAGCTGTGGTGTAGGTCATAGACACGGCTCAGATCTGGCATTTCTGTGGCTCAGGTGTAGGCCGGCAGCTGTAGCTCCAATTAGATCCCTAGCCTGGGAACCTCCATATGCCGCAGGTGTGGCCCTAAAAAGACAAAAAAAAAAAAAAACCAAAAAAACAGTCAACATAATCTCATTAGTCGTTGAAAGAATCCGCTGGTTGCAAGCCAAAAGCAGGTTTAGGAAATGCTAAACTAGGAATGATGTCCTTGGGACCAGATCTGGTGCTTGTAGAAGAAAAACAGTCACAATTAGTCTCAGGTATTTCTTTTGCCCTGACTGTGGTGAGTCATTCTTGCAAATCAGTCATTTGCTAATGGTGAGTCATTCTTGCAAATAAAATTAATGTTAAGATGTTTATACACATAGTATACCTTACACTAATCCTAAAAAATACTTTTTTAAAAAAATATTTTTTAAGCAAAATAAGTCCTTATTAAATTTGCAGTTATGATGTATGTTTCTTTGTAGTGTTGTTAGCTTTCCTAGAGTACTGGCGATGACAGCTGGCTTTTTCCAGTATTTGATTATTCACCATAGGCTACAGATCTTCATAAGAACTTTAACAGAAGAAATGTGAACAGTAGAAGAAGTGAATTTTGTGGGATGCTCTGACACAAAATCACAAGGAGATCTAAAATCAGAATTAATAAAGGAGGTATCTATTTCAATGGCAAAACCAAGTTCAGGATAATCAGACAAAATATTCTCATCATTAAAAAAAAAGGAGTAGGAGGAGTTGCCCTCGTGGCACAGTGGTTAACGAATCCAAATAGGAACCATGAGGTTGTGGGTTCGATCCCTGCCCTTGCTCAGTAGGTTAAGGATCCAGTGTTGCCATGAGCTGTGGTGTAGGTCGCAGACGCAGCTCAGATCCTGCGTTGCTGTGGCTCTGGCGTAGGCCGGCGGCTACAGCTCCGATTCGACCACTAGCCTGGGAACCTCCATAGGCCGCAGAAGCAGCCCTAGAAAAAGTCAAAAAAAAAAAAAAAAAAAAAAAGAGTAGGAGTTCCTGTCGTGGTACAGCGGAAATGAATCCGACTAGGAACCATGAGGTTGAGAGTTCGATCCCTGGCCCCACTCCGATTCGACCCCAGCCTGGGAACCTCCATATGCCGCGGCTACAGCCCTAAAAAGACAAAAGACAGGAGTTCCCGTCGTGGCGCAGTGGTTAATGAATCCTACTAGGAACCATGAGGTTGAGGGTTCGATCCCTGCCCTTGCTCAGTGGGTTAACAATCCTGCGTTGCTGTGAGCTGCGGTGTAGGTTGCAGACATGGCTCAGATCCTGCGTTGCTGTGGCTCTGGCATAGGCTGGTGGCTACAGCTCCAATTTGACTCCTAGCCTGGGAACCTCCGTATGCCATGGGAGCGGCCCAAGAAATAGCAAAAAGACAAAAAAAAAAAAAAAAAAGCCAAAAAAAGAAATCTTATTGTAATATATTGATTCATAGTAATGATAAAGCAAACATTTGTCATATTTTTGTAACCAATCTTTGAAACTTTTAGTATAAGGCTAATGAACACTCATATTTCTTTTTCTCTTTAATCATCTTTATTGAGAAATAATTCACATACCATACAATCCATCCATTTAAAGAGTATGATTCAGTGTGTAACAATCTAATTTTAGAACATTTTTGTTCTCTCAAAGAAACCCCATACCTATTAGCAGTTAGTCCCCCAGTCCTCCACCCTTGGCCCTTAAGTAACGAGAGCCTACTTTCTGTCTATAAATTTGCCTGTATCCAGACACTTTCATATAAGCGGAATCATACAATATATGGTCTTTTGTGACTTTTTTTACTTAGCATGTTTTTAAAGTTCATCCATATTTTAGCATGTGTCATTACTTCATTTCTTTTTATTGCCAAATAATATTCCACTGTATGTATATGCCACATTTACTCATTAATTGGACATATGGGTTTTCATATTTCGGCTGTTATAAATAATGCTGTTATGAACATTCATGTCAAGGTTTTGTGTGAATATTTGCTTTCATTTCTCTTGGTTATACACCTAGGAGTGGATTTCTGCGTCATATGTTAACTCTATCTTAACTTTTTAAGGAACTGCCAAAATAGTTTTCAAGTTGACTGCATGGTCGTACAACCCCTCCAGCAGTGTGTGAGGATTCCAAGTTCTCCACATCCTCACCAATACTTGTTACTGTCTTATTTTAACTAGTTATCTAGTGAGTATGAAGTGGTTTCTCATTGTGGTTTTGATTGGCATTTCCTAGGTGGCTTATGATGTTGAATATATTTTCATGTGCTTATTAGCTATTTGCATATATTCTTTGTAGAAATATCTTTTCATATTTTTTATCCTTTTTTTTTTTTTTGGCTGCCCCACAGCATTTGGAATTCCCAGGTCAGGAATCAGATCTGAATGAGCCTCAGTTTTGACCTGTAGTACAGCTGCAGCAATGCCAGATCCTCTACCTGCCCAGGAAAAGAACCTGTGTCCCAGGGCTCCAGAGACACCACTGATCCCTTTGAGCCACAGCAGGATCTCCTCTTGTTCGTTTTTAAATTGGGTTATACTAGACACTTATGAGATACATGATTTGCACATTTTTTTCTCCCATTCTTTGGATTGCTTACAAAAAGTTCAATTTTGGAGTTCCCATCGTGGCTGAGCGAAAACGAATCTGACTAGTATCCATGACAATGCAGGTTCGATCCCTGGCCTCTCTCAGTGGGTTAGGGATCCGGCGTTGCTGTGAGCTACGGTGTACGTCACAGATGTGGCTCAGATCTGGCATTGCTGTGCTGTGGCGTAGGCTGGCAGCTACAGCTCTGATTTGACGCCTAGCCTGGAAATCTCCATATGCTGTGGATGCAGCCCTAAAAAGAAAAAAAGAAAAAAAAAAGTTTAATTTCAATAAAGTCGCATTATTTTTTTTTCTTTTGCTACTTTCTTAAGTGTCCTACCTTAAGAAACTATTGCCTAGTCCAAGGTCACAAAGATTTGCTCTTAGGTTTTTCTTAGACATTTAGGTCTGTGACTCATCTTGAGTGATTTTTATTGTAATTTTATAAAACATAGAAAAGGAGCTATGACAAAAAAAATGGGATGATTTATGATTTCTGGGTAGGATTTCCAAGAATTACGCTTTCTCATCCCTGAATTCTGTAACATCTGATGAGAATTGGGGAGTACTAGCTGGTGCATAACCTTCTCCGCTTGATAGTAAAGGCCTTTAGGTAGTTTGTTCTTTTGAACAGATGGTGGCAGCAGAGCTTTGATGAATGAAAATTCTCATTTTTCTACACTCGGTATTTTATAATTATGGATCTTAATGCTCTTAGCAGCACATTATTAATAATTTTAAATTTCCTTTTAAGATTAAAAATTTTTAAATTTAGGAACTTTTTTGCCTTGAGTTTATTCAGGCTTTTTAGTTTATAAAGCTGACTTGTGAGGTATGGGCATGATTTGCTTGAGTTCTCCAATCTTAAGACATGATTTTCTCTTATTGCTCTAATATCTTTTATCTATCTTTATTTTCTCACTCCTACTCCTGATCTTTGTGTATTGATGAAGTATTAGAGTGGCAGTCGAATGTTGATTAATACTAAAGCTATTCTCAAATTTACTCCTAAAAACATTGGCAGACTTAACATTCTGATTTATAAGAGACAAAAAGGAAGTTGAATATGTGGATGACAGTCTTTTTCTTCAGTAAGAAAAACTGCTTTATATCATCTCAAGATTGGACCCAAGATTTCCTTTTTATATCTGAATATTAAACAGTAAAATTAGGTGATGCAATTATTCCTTGAAAAGATAATAGAAAAATAAACATTTATTGAGCACTGACTGTTTGCTACAACTATGCTCAATGCCTTATATGCATTGTCTTTTATTCTCACAACAGCTCTAAGAGGTGAGTACTGTTCTTGCCTTGAATCTTCCAGAGGAAGAGATGGGTTTAGAGAAGTTAAATAATTTGCCCAAGGTCATATTAATAGATAGAGAAGTGTGTGTGTGTGTTCATAAGCAACTATATTATACTATTTCATGTGTGCGATTTAATTTTTACAGAGATGGTATCACAATATATATACATATAATATATACATACACATATCACTCCGCAACTTAATTTTAAAATTTAACAGCCTTATATAATAATCTGTAGCTTTTGCTACTGTGTATAGCTACTTGCTCAATTTATTTACTTCATGAATAGGTAGTACTTTCAATTTTTTTGATTTAGCTGCTGAAAAACTGCTTGTCCTGGAATTTCATTCAATTTTAGTTTTACTTCAGCCTTCCACTAGAGGGTGTGCCAAGTATTTGATTAAATTTTTTCCTCTGTTAATGGAGTAATTTATTACTTTTTGGTATAATGGTCAGAAAGAAAAATTTCAATATATATAATTGGTATAATAGTCTCCTTGTTTTATTTTTGTACTGCAGGTTACTTATTTTTGGATCCTATGATAGAGAGGCAAATATTCATTGCACACTTGAGCTGAGCAGTGGCGTTTGGGAAGAGAAGCAAAGGAGTTCTATTAAGACGGTAAAATGGATTTATATAGTTTTACATTTGTATAAAGTTTGTATTCTATAAATGTTGTTTGATTAATATTTTTGTATTCTGGAGTTGTTTTTGGTCATATGCAAATAATTATGAACAGCTTTTATTTGCCTTGTTACAGTACATCCATAATGAAATGAATCCCGTAAAACTGTAGTATTTGCTTACATAAGAAACCTTGTCTGACTAACTTTCCTTTTATAACTTTAAAATTGTTTCACGATTATGGAATCAGAAGGAAATGATTCTAAACACCTTAGAAGGCATGAAAATTCAGAGCATTCATTCAGTCATCAGATGTTAGATGAGCACTTACTGTGTACCAGGCACTGTGTTAGATGCCAAGGAAACAGTTCAGGACAAGAAAAGACCCTGATTTTGTGGTGTCCAAACAAGGAAGAGGTTTGGTAATTGTCTGCCTGTAGAAAGGTTTATAGGTGGACAGAGATAAACCTGCAGAGAAATCAGATCAGCTAGGAGACAGTTAGAGGAAGTGTTAGCTACTTTAGGTGGTAGCTGAGGAAATGGAAAGAAGAGAATAGATTTGGGGCATACTTCTGGTGTGGGAAGGACTTAAGAGTTCTGGTTTCATTTTTGATCTCTCTCAAAAGAGACTGTCGCCTTAATTGCAAGAAAAAATGTAAAGGTGTTAAATACTTTAAGTGCTATAATTAAAAAATAAACAAAAACAGTGCTTTACTCTCAACATGTTTTAACTGGACATGTTTGAATTCTTGGGTTGGGTTCTTTGGATTCCTAAATAAAAATTGTCACTAGGTTATTAGCCAATTTGTTTCCAAAGTTGAGTTGGTATTTATTGAATACTCAACATAGAGGTTTTAGTAGTAATTTTGACCTGCTTCCTGGAATTTGTATAAATCTAGTAGTCTATTAAAGGTTTTAGAACATTTATCAAAATGTTATCTACAGAGTTTCTTTATTAATAAGTGTATGAAGTTTCACAATGAAAATAGAATCCCAGAATTTTGCGGCTAAAAGAGGGAAGGAAAAAAATAAAAAAACTTTGCCCTGCTGGGATTTACAGCCTTTTTTTTTTTTTTTTTTTTTTTTAAGAAAATTTATTTCATTTTCTAAGCATATATTGACATATTATGGGTTTGGAATGTAGTAAAATTCCAAGAGTGCTTTTTGGAACTCCCAGACATCTCAAGTTACCTTTTAGACTATTTTAAGATAGGATCTATTTTGCACATCAGTAAGTTTTTACAGGAAGAAGTTGTAATTGTGTTCTTTAAAGTTGTATTTAATAAGGTAGATATTTAGCTGTTTCTATCACATTTAACTCTTCATGGCAATATAGCCAGTCCTCTATTATATGTAGCCAATATTTAGAAAAACAGTCTCTGTCATGTGCTCACTATACTGGTGAGTAGGTATTTTTAAACTGTTTTGTCTAGCTGATTTATAGTAATGGTAACATGCTTTTTGGTATTTCTAGGGTAATCTTTATTCTTCATAACATATTTTAAAATAGTCATAATTCTCAGTTTTCAAACCAGGTACTTAAGTGTATCACCATGTTCTTGAAGAATATGACTTTTAATAGTTATGTGATATTTTTATGAATGTTCCTTTGGCTTTTAATTTGTTCACGGTTTCTCTTTGTAATAATGGTTGTGAACATCCTTATAATAAAAATTGTAGTGTGAGATTGTTTCAGAGTAAATAGAGTAATTATGATGAGTATGAAAAAGTAGGGAGAAGCAGGCTGGAAAGAGAGGATGGGCTGACCCATAGAGTTTGAATGTATAAAAGTAGTAGGGAGCATAGGATTTGGGGCATGGGAATGACTTAGTCAAAATAATGTTTTTTTAGGAAAGTCTCCCCTTTTTCTTACAGTTGTTCATGCCCCACCATTCCTTTAAGTTGTATCTCCCAACAATTTGAAGCAACTTCTCAGAGAAATAAAAAGTGTAGGGCACAACTTTACAATTTGTTCTGAAATAAATACATAAAAAGCAGTATTTGGAGTTCCCATTGTAGCTCAGCGGGGTTACAAACCCAACTAATACCCATGAGGATGCAGGTTCAATCCCTGGCCTTGCTTAGTGGGTTAAGGATCTGGCATTGCCGTGAGCTGTGTTGTAGGTTGCAGATGCAGCTTGGATCCCACCCTCCTGTGGCTGTAGCTCTGATTCAACCCTAGCCTGGGAAAAAAACTTCCATATGCCACAGGTGAGGCCCTTAAAAGAAAGAAAGAAAGCAAGGCAATATTGTTTTCTCTGGGTAGGAAATGGTCATAATTTGCCATTGCTATTGGCATTTTCTATTTCCATTATTATACTTGGAAAAATATGAGATTAGACAGTTTTAATATTTTACAGCAAAGCTTAGCAAGACTTTAATCTTGAGTCATAATTTTAGATTTCAGCATCTGTCATAGATAGTTTTGGAGAAAGAATTCTAATTTACTAATTATATTTGGTGTCAAAAATGTCAGCAGCACTTAAAGTGGCTCCAGGCATTAAATTACATATATCTGAATTTAATAACTCTAGGGAGGAGAATTAGAGTGTTTTTCAAGACTACAAGGGGCCAGACCAAAGCATTGCAGAATAGGATTTGATTATTTGAGATATTTTGCAAATTTGGCTAGAAAAAAAGTACATCATTAAAAAATAAGTACGCTAAAAAGTATTGAGTTTAGAGGTGATCTCTGTATAAATAAATATTCAGGTTTAAATCATGTTTTTTTTGTTTGCTTTTTTTTAGGGCTGCGCCCATGGCATATGGAGGTTCCCAGGCTAGGGGTCAAATCAGAGCTACAGCTGCCAGCCTACGCCATAGCCACAGCCACGCCAGATCCAAGCCACATCTGCAAGCTACACCACAGCTCAAAGCAACACCAGATCCTTAACCTACTGAGCAAGGCCAGCGATTGAAGCTGAAACCTAATGGTTCCTAGCCGGATCTATTTCCACTGCACTACATTGGAACTCCTAAATCAGCGTTTTTTAATTTTGAAATTTATTAAGGGAAATTAGCCACCAAGTTCTTGAATATGCAAAATGAAAGAAACTTAATTTTATATTTTAAATATGTCTTGAGCTTTTAAAACATTTTTTGAAGCATAATGTACCTTTTTGTACAGTTAAATTAGGGAAGACCAATAATAAATGGAAAGTTTTAAATTAGTAGTATTTGCACAGATGTTGGGAGGAGTGGAGATGAAACAGTTGTAATGCAGTCACTGCAAGTACTAGCAAAATCTAATGAATGGTGGCTTAGCAAGGAAAGGACTTACTAGTCTTGTGTGATAAGCCCTGGGTTAGTATAGCAACCCAACAATGGTGGAGTCAGTCAAGGAGCATGACTTTTACTGGTTTCCTCCTGCCTCATCCATAGCCCTGGGTTTTTGTCCTCATGGTTACAAGATGTCTATTGTGACCCTAGGTGTCCACCTTTCAAGAAAAAGGATGAGGTGTAAGGCATGCCAAAGGGACATGTCAGCCGGGTTTTGGATTGTTTAATGCTTTCCTGGAACCTCCATTTATAGCTCACTGGCTAGAACTAAATCACATGGCCTCCCCCAACAGTCAGGAAGTATGGGGAATCATTTTAGTTTTTCAGCCTTAATAGTAGAAGACAAAGGAAAAGAGTTATAAATACCTTTTAGGTGGCCAGTCCACAGTCTTGCCATAAGAAAAAAAAATCAAATTTATTTAATAACTTTTTATTCATTGGTTTGCTTTTGTTTTTTACAGCCACACTTGTGGCATATGGACATTCCCAGTCTAGGCATCACATCAGTGCTGCAGCTGCCAGCCTATGGCATAGCCACAGCAACACCATATCTGAGCTGCATGTGTGACCTACACCACAGCTTGTGGCAACACTGGACGGGGCCAGGGATCCCATAACCTCACAGAGACTAGTTGGGTTCTTAACCTGCTGAGCCACAATGGGAACTCCTAATGACTTTTTATTTTTAAGGAAATTTTTCTTAAATTGGGATGTTAGGGAATAATAGAAAAGAATAATTTAACAAATACCCTGCATAGAACCTTATCCTACCTTATTAGAAATCAAGGAAAGTTTGGATTAAAATCACTCAGGTCAGTGTCCTCTTTATCAGCTCATTTGCAGACCAAAAGAGCTAATAGGATAAATGGTAGTGTTTGTTCTTGAAAAATAATAAATAAGGAAAGATTCCTCATATGAATTCCATAAGCTGTAATAGCAAATAAATTAGAAATTAGGCTTAAACAAAAAGTAGAGGATCATCTTGTAAGAACCAACAGTCAATACTAAAAATATGTTTACCTACACCAAAAGAGACAAGACAGTTTATGATTTATTTCTGTTTGTTGCATTATGCAGGTTTGTTGATGATAATTTTGCTTCCCTTTCGCTAAGGAAAAATTTAAGAAGTTTTCAGATTTTAAAAAAGTTTCAGGAGTTCCTGTTGTGGCTCAGCAGAAGCGAATCTGACTGGTATTCATGACGACGCATGTTTGATCCCTGGACTCACTCAGGTTAAGGATCTGGCATTGCCATGAACTGTGGTGCAGGTTTCAGATGAGGCTCAGTTCTGGTATTGCTGTGGTTATGGTGTAGGCCCACAGCCACAGCTCCGATTCAACCCCTAGCCTGGGAACCTCCATATGCCTCAGGTGCAGCCCTAAAAAGACAAAAAAAAAAAAACCCCAAAAGTTTCAGGCCATGACATTTCAGTAGGAAATTGTGAAAACAACTATGTAACTCTAGAATTTATAGAATTTAGCAAATAACATTCACAATAAAGTTAATCTGACATACAATAAACATTTTGAACACATAGTCATTATTGTTTGCATAATAAAGCAGATAGATCTCATAAATGACACATAGACATACATGGTTTTAAAGAGGGAGAGATCTTGAGTCTTACCCTCCCAGAACTGGAGCTCCCTCATCCTTGACCATCCCCTTGTTTTCTCCTTAGTCCCAGACGTAAAATAGGGTATCAGCAAATGTTCTTTTCTCTTAATCTCACTCATCTGTCCTGCCTGTGCCGTCCATGTCTTCTCTTCTGTCATTGTCCATACTGTCACTGGAGTCTTCAAATACTGTTTTATTCTTAGTGCAGCCTGAAATGCCTGAGATCATTTGGGGAGAAGAGAAGAAGGCACCACGAAAATGAGCTGTGCAACCTCTGAATCTGAGAGTTCTGAAGTAGAGGAAAAACATCAGGGGCCAGACCAAATGTTTTAACATACATTTTTTGGATACTGACCCTGTTCCCTCTCCTTCCATCCTACCACATTATGTACTCAGACATTTGATAGCAGTTGTCCTTTGTAATGGTCAAATCTTTCCTTCTCTAATTAGAGATAGAAGGTTAAAAATCTAAATAACTGTGAAGTCAGTACATTAGCATAAATAAGTTACTATCAAAGAGGAAGAAAGAATATTGAATTTCTTCCTTCGAAGGAGAAGAATTAGAAAGGAATCTTCCCTGAATATAGTAGATGGACAAGAGAAAGGTACTGGAACAGTCATGCGTTTGGTATAAAAAGAACTGGAAGCACTTTATGTCTTATGTAGCCTAATATGCAGGAACTAGAGGGAACTGTGGTTAAAGACAGTAGGAGATGTCATGATATTTCAGATCTGCCTGAAAAATTAAGAAGTAATAAATTCCTAAAGAGCATTTGACTAAAAGTTGGGGAGAATCCATAAATAGTAATTTGGAACTCTTAGTCGGGATGAATGTACTCCTTTTAGAGGGTTATATGGTGTCAACTGGCAACTCAGAATTGGCAACTGCTAGGAGAAGAGCTTTAGGTAGGGTCAGCCACCTCCAAAATTATGAAGTCAGAAGAATTCATCTATATTCTGGACATTCTTTTGATTTGACTAGATTGGTACTTTTCCTTCTCTCCACTGTTTCTTCCCTATCAAATCCTCATTTTTTGAAAGATGACTCTGAGAGGTAAATAATTTGTATCAGTTACCCTTCAATTTTCTTTTAAACACACCCTTACAAATAGACAATTTGAAGAGATGATGCCTGCTTTCTGAGAACTATCAGTGTAGGAAAAGAGACATGTGAACCAAGTATGTCACATATGTAATACTTTAGAATCTATGAAATACTTTTATCATATACAAGTAAAAGTCTTCTGCCGATGGGATCTGTACTTGTTCCAATAAATCCCACTACCGCTAATAAAAACTAGACTGTGTATGGTATTCTGATAATTAGGAGACAATTTAGGAGTGGTGTTAGTGGAATCATTTTAGAGTACAGGCAGGAAGAGCTCTGAAACTATGGGGAGATGGGATTTGAGTGGAAGGGGCTTCATAATAAAAGCAGCCATGTTCG
Source organism: Sus scrofa (assembly GCF_054392235.1). Classification (NCBI taxonomy): domain Eukaryota; kingdom Metazoa; phylum Chordata; class Mammalia; order Artiodactyla; family Suidae; genus Sus; species Sus scrofa. Next base: position 150,095,818 of record NC_139396.1, on the reverse strand, counting down.
GTTGCCTAAGAAGATTGAGCCTGAATCAGAGGCAGTATGCCTTATCATAGAATTCGGTGGTTCTCCCTTTACTTCCAGAGTAAAAGGGCTTCTGAATACAGGAAACATTTGGATTAATCAGTCGGGAGAAAATACAATATATAGGAAAAATCTTTCCTGTCTAATGTGAAGATGCTAAACATATAGAAGAAATGGAAACAAAAATGCATTTTCAACTTTCAGATAGTATGAAGAGCCATACCAAAGGTTCTCAGATCATCTAATTACTGGGAGAATATTTTGTCACAGATAGATCTGCCTTAAGGATATGAGACACAGGGTAAAAATGACCAGGTATAATATCCTGAATGATTGAGTCCAGGACTTGGATCAGTTTTCACAAATGATCTAAAATAGCACTGTGAAGTAGAAATAAAATGCATTCCACTTAGGTAATTTTAAGTTTTCTTATAGCCACATTTTTAAAATAGAAATTATCAAGTAACAATTTTACTAATCTTCTATTTGACCCATACACGTAAAACATTGTCATTCCCCCATGTAATCAACATAAAAATTAAGGAGATTTTTTTAATACTCTCTTTGAAATTGGGTGCATGTTTTACAGTTACAGCACATCACAGTTCATCTTAGTTTCAAGTGCTCAGCCACATGTGGCTTAGTGGTGACCATATCAGACAGCACAGATGTAGAGGAAACAGTGTACAATATAATATTCAGATTACCATGTCATTAAACTTTTCTGTTTTTAAAATTCCTGTTTCAAATACTTATGGGTTGTCTGTATTCTTATCAGTCCCTTACTAATTCACCAACCAGCTGTATACCAAAGAGTGTGAAACTCTTTGGTGCTGTCTCTCACAGTTGGGAGTTTTCATTTGTATTTGTATGATAATTTGTTTGGTGTTATCTCTACCAGTATCTTCCTTTGCAGTAGATGCCATGATTATTTTGCTTTCAGCACTTGGCAGTTAGTGGGTTGAATACTCTCCAGTTCCTGGGAAGACTGAGGCTATCTATTTAGCTATGAGCCTCCATTTACCTTTCGCTCTCTTCCATTAATTTCACCATGACTTAGTCACGTTTCTTCTCTTTTCTCCCTTCAAGGCTATCTCTGATATGTGCTTTAAGCAAATAAAAACATTTAGGTTGAGGAGTTCCCGTTGTAGCTCAGTGGGTTAAGAACCAAACTAATATCCATGAGGATGTGGGATCAATCCCTGGCCTTGCTCAGTGGGTTAAGGATCCAGTGTTGCCACAAGCTGTGGCTTAAGACACTGATGCAGCTCGGATCTGGTATTGTTGTGGCTGTGGAGTACACTGACAGCTGCAGCTCCGATTCCACCCCTAGCCCAGGAACTTCCATATGCTGCAAGTGCAGCCCTGAAAAGAAGAAAAAAAAAATTTAGGTTGAAGCAGTCCACAAAATGAAATTTACTGCTCAATATTCCTTCTGTGAAAAGCCTGTATTTTAGAGTGAGGTGTTTACAGACATGGTGCATAATGCTATAATGGCATTATAAAAAATAACAGAACTTCTTACCCAGTACATATAGTTCAACATAACCTAAATAAAATGACCGTGGGATCTAAAATTTTACTCGCCTCCCCTTTTAATTTTGGAGAGTTTTAGAAGTTCTTGCTGAATAATATCTATCCATGAATTGTTGAATGTACATACAAAGAGTCTAAAAGAGCTTCCTAAAGAAATGTGATTTCAAGTAAGAATTGAAAGAGTTTGGGTATAGTGATGGGGTACAGTAATGAGGTACTATCACTGATCAAAGGTCACTCTAGAGATGGATTTTTTTTTTTTTTGATATTCAAGTAAGAATATCAGAGACAGACAAGTTTATAAATGCATTAGGCTAGATGCTTCAGAGTTGGCATTTTGGTGTGTTTGTTTAAGGCCAGATGCCTTGCAGATAATATTTTGGTGTGCCTATTTAACCATTTGCCATTTACAGTCTTAATCTTGTCAAAAGGAAGAGAAAGATTAAAGCAAATAAAGCTTTTTTGAAAATGTCAGTTTTTATGAAAACTCTGGTTTAGTTTCATTTGACAATATTTGAGAATGCAGTAGGGACTTAATGAAATTTTAACCATATATAACATTTTATAGTTCAGCTTCTTAAATAAACTAAGTGCCTTTGAGCTTTAGTAGTAAATCCTATGAAGCATTTCCACTCTTAAAGTTCATCTTGGTTAGAAGTGAGGGATGCAGGTTTCTGTCTCATATTTTCTAAATGTGTTTAATATGATTGTGAAATTCTGTGAAAAGAGTAGGAACTTAGGTTAAAATATGGGAATATCATCTCTCCAAATCAAATCAGTTAATGTAAGACACTGTGAGTGTGAGAAAGAGGGAACTGAGTATGAGGTACAAAGCAATAAGAATGAGGTCCTTTCCTTCAAGGAAGGTAAAGCAGTGAGGAAATAAGCTCAACAGTATCACATCATAGTAATATTGATGAGCATTATCATATAAATACGCCGAGAGTTTCCAATTAAAGTACTATGAGCTTCTGTGGAGAGGGAGGTGACATTCTTTTGGGGAAGAATATTTTGAGGTAACATTTGCACCAAGCCTCACAGTATATGTAGGGTTTTGAAATGGTAGGGAAGGCATTTCAGGGTGGAAAACATGGGATAAACCCAAATAAAGAGAATATTTGAGTATGTTTAGGATACATTGAATTGTCCAGGTTGACTAAAGAATATGGTGATGTAAGGATAAGTGAGATTCTGTATATTAAAATGTCTTGTTGGACTTCCCATCATGGCGCAGTGAAAACGAATCCAACTAGTGTCCATGAGGAGGCGGGTTCAATCCTTGGCCTCGCTCAGTGGGTTAAGGATCTGGTGTTGCCGTGAGCTGTGTTGCTGTGGCTGTGGCATACGCTGGCAGCTACAGCTCCAATTCAACCCCTAGCCTGGAAACTTCCATACGCCGTGTGTGTGGCCTTAAAAAGCAAAACAAACAAAAACAGAAACAAACCAAAAAAAAACAATAAAATGTCTAGCACAGTATCTGGCATGTAGGAGGTGGTAAGATGTTTACTAAATCTGGCAGCAAATGGGTAAGGTCAAGCAAGGATGATTTGACAAGGAAAGACTTGAAACAGAAGAGGTGAGAGGTAATGAAAGGCTGAACCAGAACATGGAAAATGGAATCATTGTGGCTCTAATATTACTGGCAATGAAGGGGCTTTGTGAGAATGAGAGAGGAAGCCAGAAAGACAGGAGACTTGAGGAAGGAGATCTCATTCTGAATATGATGAAGTTCAGGCACAGTGATGGGGTACAGCAGTGAGGTACCATCACTGATCAACGGTCAGTCTAGAGATGGATTTTTTTTTTTTTTTTTTGATGTGCTGCTTTGATTATTTTGCTTGTTTTTAGTATTTTTCAGTGCTGTTGTTTGAAGTTTTAATATCTGGTAAGTTGAACAGTTTATTTGGAGTATATAAATTACTCCAAATAGTTTTTAGATTTCTTCTTTCAAGTAGGATAAAGAGAAGCAGAATGAGTCACAAAAGAGTAGCAAGAATTTAAGTATTTTTTTTTAAAAAAAGCTTTTGAGAACAAGTTAAGGAAGTAATGAAACTTAAACATTGTTTTGGGATTTTGTTTCTTAAACTTCCAGTTTACTGCAGTCTGAGTAAAACTGATTCATTCAGTCCATGTTTTAAAGACAAGAGTTTCAAATAGTGAAACATTTAAGAGTATCAGCAAGTTTACTAAAGGCTATTATAAAAAGGATAGAGATCAACTGGGGCCTTTTTTTTTTTTTTTTTTTTTTTGTCTCAACTGAGGGTAGAGCATTGACAGACATTTACATTTCAGGGACGTTTAAGATAATTAAGAACTTAGAAATAATAAGTGTTAATGCATAGCATAGGAAACAAAGTCTAGATGTCTTTAGTTAATATAATTTTAGAACATTTACGAAGTAGTAGAGATCTCTAGCACTCATTTTTGCATTTAACTATAATTTTGAAATGTTATCATTTATTACTTGAAGGTACTTTAAGATGAGTAGGCTAAAAGTAAAACCAGGTTAAAATTTGTGTTATCATCTTTAAACAGCCAAGTGTAAGAAGAAAAAAAACAACAGCCAAGTGGAAAGGGGCAGCAGCAATGCTTAATTCATATGTCCTATTAAATCAGTATCTCCATAAGGTGGTGTGTATTTCTGCACAGAAATATGGAACATGAATAGAGTTTAAAATAGGTTTGGGAACAGCTGCGTTTCCTATTTGTAAGCATATTGATTTACATTGATAATAGACTGTACTAGACAAATACATGGTTATATTTGAAAGATGTTTATATATAAACAGTATGCTCTATAGTGAAAGGGATAAGAATGTTTAATTAATCACTGTAAATAAAGACTACTTCTGGGTAATTCATTTTATTTAGAGGTTATCAAGTGATTCTTAGTGTATAGACAGATGGCTTGTTTTCTAAATGAATGATGTGTGAATTTTCTTTCTTGAATTGATGAACACTGAGAATGTTATCAGAAGTCTAAGTAAGAAACCATTAAGCATAAATAGGTATCGTGAAGTAGAGTTTGAATTTTTGTGATGGTAAACTGATTTCTGAAATTTGAGGCAACTTGCATATTTTAACAATAAAATCGGTAATTTCTATAAAAGTGATGTATATATGTTTGGAAATGGGTATGAGCTTTATTTTATTTTTTTGCCCATAAAATTCAGAAAGCTATATTTATGGTTCTTTAAATGAAAATAAAATGAGATTGTGTAATTTATAACCTACTTTTTTTTTTTCCAACTAAGCAGTGTACTAAGGGCATATTTTTGTCTCTGTACATATTATTGTTTCTTGTCTGCATGATATGCCACTTTATACGATAATTTATTTCACCAGTCTGATTGACGAACATTTAGACCTTTTCCAGTTTTTTGATGTTTAAAGAAATCTATAATGGCAGTATGTGTATATTCACACCCATTTATTAAATCATGGTTTGGCACACTTTTTCTATAAAAGGCCAGTTAGGAAATATATTAGACTTTGTGATTCATATAGTAACTGTAGCAACTACTCATCTCTGCTGTTTTAACTCTAAAGCAGCCAGAGACAATACATAAATGAATCTGGTTGTTTTCCAGTAAAACTTTTTTAAAAACAGCCCAGAGGCTATAGTTTGCTGACCCCTGATCTAAACGATTCCTTGGTCAAAGATTATGCAGAAATAAAAGGTTATTGGTAGGTATTTCAGAGTTACATCTCAGCTAGAATTAAGCCTGTAGATTAGATAATAGTATTTTATCAATATTAATTTTCTGATTTTGATAATTGTACTGTGGTTGTATAAGAAAATGTCCTTGTTAGGAAATAAACACTTAAATATTTAGGGATGAGGAGAAGTCTGCAGTTTATTTTCAAGTGGTTCAGGAAGAAATATGCAGAGAGAGAGAAACATGTGGGACAATGTTATTAACAAGTGATAAATCTGGATTTAAGATAAACAGAGAAACCCTTTGTACTATTTTTGCAACATTTCTGTAAGTTTGAGATTATTTCAAGATAAAGAATAATTTAAAAAAGTAAACAATCTGGCCTTAAGGCTTTCACACTTCCATAGTGAGATGTAAATCACCCTGCAGAAGAACAGTGATAATACGGAAAGCTGAGGGTCCACTTGGCGACTCCAAACAGATCTGTTTCTATTTGGCAAAGGAATTAAAAAGGGCAAGAGTGTTCCACTCCATTGTTTCCATAACAACTCAGACGACATAGATTTCAAAGCTTTTTATTTCACTGGAATGGTTGTATAAAATTTAAATTAGTTTCAAATCAAAATATTAAAGGAGGCTTCAATCGCACTGAGAGAGACAAGAAGAAACCTAAGAGTATTGCATGGTAATCATTTGGATGTGATTACTTTCCTAAGGGTCTTTGAACCTGGGCAGAGTATCGCTTTTATTCTTTAGATCTCTTAGGTCAATTGTATTTGTATAATGGACTTTACTTTCTCAGCATATTTCTATGTCTTTGTTGTCTCTTAGATGAGGCAATGAAAGAATACGTTCCTAATTTACCATCCAATTGCTTTTAGAAACCAGGTTATCAGATGGCCAAGCTGGCATTCTGTTTTGAAAATTGAGGAAGGGCTCGCTTGTATTTCCCCCCAGAAAGAAATCTTATCTTCCTAATCTACCTGAAGAGAGATAATGGGAATGCCTGAATTGTGCTAGACGTCTATTCCTGTAGTTCATTTAGTCTTGACAACAATCTAGTGTGATAGATTTTAGTATCCCCTTTTTACAAATAAGACTCATAGAGGATAACCCACTTGCCTGGGACTACAAAACTAGTAAATATTAGAGCTAGAATTCAAACCCAACACTGAATACAAGCCATCCTAGACACTGCAGTTTTTCTTCAAAAAAAAAAAAAAGAAAAAGAAAAAAAAAGAATTTTGACTCTGCCTTAGTACTGATGCACTGGTTTCAGTGTATTTGCTTTGCTTTAACTGTTCATTAAAAGGCAGTCGTTAAAAATTTAGGCATTCTGCTGTCAAAGAAAATGTTTACATGTAAAACCCATTAAAGAGAATTTAGGATTTATTCCCTGTAGTGTTCACGTATGCCTCTTTAAAAACCAACCTTCCTTTTTTTTTTTTTTTTTAAATAATTTTTGTCATCATTTGGGACAGGGAGCATGAAAATTTACATCTGCAATAGCACTTCTCTTTACTTGACAGTCTTTTTTATCTGGCGTAGGAGTTTAAGAGCGATTTTGATTTAAACCTTTATGAATTGGTTAAACTTTAACGACAAGTCTTTTGAGAAGTTCTGTGAGAGTTGATAGTAATTTGTATGCCAGGAGATTCAAAACAAAACAATAACAAGACATTTACCATATATCTGTTTCAAAAGTTATACTTTCCGTGAAAAAGACAGTTATAATCATGTGTATCTAAATTGTAAATCCTCTCTGCTAAGAGACAATTTACAAAGAAGATAGCTAATGGACACAATAGCTCTTTTTTCTGTTAGGGTGATAAACCTGAATGGAAGGCAACTGAGTATTTCGTTGACTCCTTGGAAGCAACACAGTTACTCAGTAGTTGAGTGTTCTATGAAATGTTTCAGTTTGAATCTTCTGTGCTGTTAAAACTGTCTGAGCATTAAAGTAGATTAGATTTATACAGAATGATGCTACAGAGATTCAACATTTTCTTTCATATGTGTTTCCTTTTTCATTCTATATCTTAGAAATTGTTTTTATAACTTCTCAGAATTAAAATTTATTGAAATATGCTTTAAAAGCAGAAATTGAATAATAGTACTTTAGTTCTGGCTCACTCCAGAATTGAACCAAATATTACTTATATTACTTTATACTCTAGGATGTTTGTATATGGAGAGAAAGAAGGAAAAGAGAGAATGAATATGAACAAGAACATCTACTTTTCCCTTGTGAGTGTTTAGCATGGCAATAATGGAATTAATGGAATCATCAATTATGGTTATGGTTATGGTTTTGAAAGGTGATGGATGTGAGTTCCCTTGTGGCACAGTGTGTTAAAGACCTGGCATTGTTACTGCTGTGGCTCTGGTTGTTGAAGTCCCTGGCCTGGGAACTTCCACATGCCACAGGCATGGCCCAAAAGAAACAATGACGGATGGTAAAATATGAAATCTGGCCCTAGATCTTCAACAGCTTCATTGCTGCTTCTCATTGAGATGGACAGTAAGCTGTTGGTCCTTAGCATGGCAGTAATCTGTGCCCTGTAACCATAAACAAATTGGTCTCACATCTCATATTCAATCAAATGACCAGAAAGTTATACCTCTAACATATTCTGTGCTGAGTATATTGTACATGGAAGTTCCTCTTGCAAACAGCTCAATAACTTATTTAATATAAAAGTTGTTCTACTATAAAACATTATCAAGGAAATTAAAGAAGATGTAAAGAAATTGAAAGATATTCCATGCTCCTGGGTTGGAAAAATTAATATTGTAAAAATGGCCATACTACCCAAAGCCATCAGCAGATTCAATGCAATCCCTATCAAATTACCCATGACATTTTTCACAGAACTAGAACAAACAGTCCAAAAATTTATATGGAACCACAGAAGACCCAGAATTGCCAAAGCAATTCTGAAGAACAAAAACTAAGCAGGAGGCATAACTCTCCCAGACTTCAGGCAATATTACAAAGCCACAGTCATCAAGACAGTGTGGCACTGGTACCAAAACAGACATGCAGACCAATGGAATAGAATAGAGAACCCAGGAATAAACCCAGACACCTAGGTCAATTAATCTTTGACAAAGGAAGCAAGAATATAAAATGGGAAAAAGACAGTCTTTTTGCTGGGAAACCTGGACAGCTACATGCAAATCAATAAAACTGAAACACACCCTCACACCATGCATGAAAATAAACTCAAAATGGCTGAAAGACTTAAATATAAGACAAGACACCATCAAACTCCTGGAAGAGAACATAAGAAAAACATTCTGTGACATCAACCTTACAAATGTTTTCTCAGGTCAGTCTCCCAAAGCGACAGAAATAAAAGCAAAAATAAACCAATGAGACCTAATCAAACTGACAAGCTTTTGTACAGCAAAGGAAACCAAAAAGAAAACAAAAAGACAACTTACAGAATGGGAGAAAATAGTTTCAAATGATGCACCTGACAAGGGCCTAATCTCTAAAGTAAACAAACAACTTATACAACTCAACAGCAAAAAAGTCAACAACCCAATTGAAAAATGGACAAAAGACCTGAGTAGACATTTCTCGGAGAAAGATGTACATATGGCCAACAAGCACTTGCAACAATGCTCAACATCCCTGATTATTAGAGAAAACTACCATGAGATACCATCTCGCATCAGTCAGAATGGCCATCATTAATAAGTCCACAAATAACAAATGCTGGAGGGGGTGTGGAGAAAAGGGAACCCTCCTGCACTGTTGGTGGGAATGGAAGCTGGTACAGCCACTGTGGAGAACAGTATGGAGGTACCTTAGAAAACTATACATAGAACTACCATATGACCCAGCAATCCCACTCTTGGGCATATATCCAGACAAAACTCCCCTTAAAAAAGACACATATACCCTCATGTTCATTGCAACATTATTCACAATAGCCAAGACATGGAATCAACCCAAATGTCCACTGACAGATGATTGGATTAGGAAGATGTGGTGTGTATATATACACAATGGAATACTACTCAGCCATAAAAAAAGAACGACATAATGCCATTTGCAGCAACATGGATGGAACTAGAGACTCTCATCCTGAGTGAAGTAAGTCAGAAAGAGAAAGACAGATACCATATGATATCACTTATATCTGGAATCTATAATATGGCACAAAGGAACTTTCTACAGAAAAGAAACTCATGGACTTGGAGAATAGATTTGTGGTTGCCAAGAGGGAAGGGGAGGGACTGGGAGGGACTGGGAGCTTGGGGTAAATAGATGCAGAATGTTGCCTTCGGGATGGATTAGCAATGGAATACTGTTGTGTAGCACTGGGAACTCTGTCTACTCACTTATAATGGAACATGTAACTGAGTCACTGTGCTGTACAATAGAAAAAATATACACATAAAGATAAAAGAAAAATAAAAACCAAAAACTGTTACAACTAATAAAGTTTCATAATACAAAATCAACATACAAAAGAAAAGTTGTTCTAGTTTTAGAAGTCAGCTTCTCAATTATAATTCCATTTTGAGGATAAATCTTTAATAGTCATAATTGCCTTGATTCCTGATATTCAGAATTCATTTGCCATAACCCAGAACAAGCCAAGTAAAGGTGATCATACAATGGTCATACACCATTATGATCATACACCACATCATAAACAATGATATTTAGTAACCTCTAGAAATCCTTAGCATGTAATTTTTTTTTTTTTTTTTTTTTTTTTTTTTTTTTTTTTTTTTTTTTTTGGTCCTTTTGCCATTTCTTGGGCCGCTCTTGCAGCATATGGAGATTCCCAGGCTAGGGGTCCAATCGGAGCCATAGCCACCGGCCTACACCAGAGCCACAGCAACTTGGGGTCAGAGCCGCATCTGCAACCTACACCACAGCTCACAGCAATGCCAGATCCTTAACCCACTGAGCAAGGCTAGGGATCAAACCCGCAACCTCATGGTTCTTAGTCGGATTCATTAACCACTGAGCCACAACGGGAACTCCAAAAATTTTGGTTACTTTTTTTTTCTTCTCTGGCTTTCTGGCAGAAATATTTGGGTGCTACAATAATAGAATGAGTTTTAAAGACCATTTTTAAAATTTGAATACTCCTAGCATATTCAGGATATTTGGTTGTCACAAACCGTTCAATTTTCAAGTACGTATTTTTGAAAACTTCTGTTTATAAGCTAATTGTTCTTAGAATCTCTATACTTGTTACTCTAATTCTACCCCTGTTTATTTAGGATGTTTCTCCGGCCAGAGGGCCCTTCAAGAATAGCGCACTTTTCTGGGGTAACTAGAGGGAGGAAGCTAGCATGAGTTCTAGATGGTAAAAGGAAGGGGAAAGCAGGCCAAATCTCTGTAACCTGTGAGAAGTAGGTGACGCTAGAGAATGGAGAGCTGGCCAATACTGAAAAGAGACCTGGAAGAGAAGAAGGTGGAGGTGTGGACTTAGTGTATAAACTGCTATATGGGATCCTTAGCCAGTTTACAAAAGCCCATGTTATAGCTGACAGGATTGCTGTTTTTTGTCGTTTTTTTTTTTTTTTCTTCAGTTTTTTAAAATGTAGGCAACAAACCACTGCAGATAAGCGGTGGTAGTTGACTACTGCAGTGAATAGGAAATCCTCCTCCTCCAAGAAATGTTTAACAGGGATTAAACTGTGTAGACAGCTCCTTCATCAAGACTCTCTTCTTTTGGAGTCAGATGCTTTTTGTCACTAGCCATCTGGCATCACTGTGCTTCTCAAAAAGAAAGCTCCTATAGGAAGCTTTTCTGTTATTCCAAGCCATCACTGCCCTAAGGTAATCTAGTACCTGGCCATTTGAAAAGAGCTGTGTTAAGTGGTTTTCCTTCCATGTTTTATTTATTTATTTATTTTAAAACAGCCGCACCTGCAACATATGGAAGTTCCTGGGCTAGGAGGGCAATCAGAGCTGTAGCTGCTGGTCTATGCCACAGCCATAGCAACACCAGATCAAAGCCACATCTGCGACCTATGCCATAGCTTGAGGCAACGCTGGGTCTTAACCCAGTGAGCAAGGCCAGGGATCAAACCTGCATCCTCACGTATACTGTATTGGGTTCCTAATCCACTGAGCTGCAGTGGGAACTCCTTCCCTTCCATATTTAATGTTTTTGTCCTGGGTCTTTGGTAGCTGGCTCTGGGATCTTACCCACTGCACAGGAAAATGAAGGAAGGTAGAAAGGAGAATTAGGTTTCAATCTGCCCAGACAGATGGGAATGAATTAGTCCAACGACCTTACCCCTTGGATCCTCGTTGGTCCTAGGGCTGGGCTGAACTAGCCCAGAAACTTAGCTGGAACTTGAACTGCCCCAGTCAGACCTGTTTCTATACTCCTCACTGTCACTGTGTGTAGGCATTCAGAACTCCAGCGTTCTGTCTTTCATAGCCCTGAGCAATCTCTCCAGGTGACAGGTCTTTTCAACAGCAGATCTCCCTGAGAAAAGCAGAGAGAACTTTATGGTTTTATTTTTAGGGCCTCAGCCTTTATTTAGCAATTTATGAATTGCATCTTTTTCAACATTCAGCTTTTGGTTAGGTGAATAGAATGTGTCCATAGGAGAAGTCTGTTTTCCGACTCCCTAGGTTTGTGCTTTAGGGCCTCGAGAGTACTGGAGTTTGGGGAATGTGGATAATGTAGAAGTGGCCTGTGAAAGGAAAAGCACTTAATGATTTACAAATACATGTATCTTTATGAAAATTTTTTGTAGATGGTATGTTTTATTTATAAATGGTATGTCTTACAGCAAGCAATCAAACTTAAGCAATTTGGAGCACAGTTTTAACCCATTTGACTTTTTAGGGTTTTTTTGTTTTTTTTTTTTAAGGAGAGAAAACCTTCCTCTTATGCTAATATTCATAAAATCAAAATTTTACCTTTAAAGGGCTTAGATGGATCCAAGTGTATTAAATATTATTTGCATTCAAGTTTCAGCCACATTACATAGCATGAATTAGCACATTCAAATGCTTTTTATACTGGTTATCATTCATCAATTTTGACCACCTTGGGCATGAAATTGGTAGTGGAACTGATATTATGCTGCTTTCCTTTGAGAGATTTTTTTTCAGTTGAATGAACCAAGGTTCCCTCCCTCTTCACATAGACTGAATTTGCCAAAGAGCTGTACGTTTTTCCACTTCTTCAAATACTTCGTGCTAACCCTCACCTCCTCTTTCAGACCTGCCGTTCTCTTAGATATATTGCCTCCGCTTCTGCCCTGGCCTACCAAACTCCAACTGATCCTTCATGTGTTGAATTATACTTGTTTTTAAGGGATGCCTTCCCTGCTTTCTAAGTGTCAGTTAGATGAGTTCTATTAAATCACACAGGTATTGTAATTATTCGTTCATGCCTACCTTTCCTACTTCCATGATGCCAGGGAAGCTCATCTGTGTGGTTCATGACTATACCTTTCAGACTCAGCACGAGTTTGAATGAGTGAGCGAAACTCTAAATACATTTCTTTCTATTACTTTTCTTCTCCGTAGGGTTGTTCTAGTTTATGCTAAATGTGTTTCTTAGGTCATTGTTGGTTTTCTGAAAATGTTGCCACTGTTTCATTTTGGAGAGAGAAGGTAAGAAATACACCAATGTGCCTGAAGGTCGTGGGCATCTTTTTTTATTTTAATATAATGACAATTCTGGGAAAATAGGTATTAGTTTACTTTATGGACCAGAAATGATTATCCCGTTATGGAATGAGAATGGTTATCTGCATTTAAAAGCCTGCTGTCTGGGAGTTCCCACTGGGATGCAGCAGAAACGAATCCAACTAGTATCCATGAGGATGCAGGTTTGATCCCTGGCTTCACTCAGTGGGCCGGGGATCTGGCGTTGCCGGGAGCTGTGGTGTAGGTCGCAGACGTGGCTCAGATCCCACTTGGCTGTGGCTGTGGCCGGCAGCTGGAGCTCCAATTCGACCCCTAGCCTGGGAACTTCCATATGACACAAGTGTGGCCCTAAAAAGCAAAAAATTAAAATTAAAAAAAAATTAAAGCCTGCTGTTTAAAAATTCAGTTTTATACAGGTGTCATATATGTACATGTATAGGTAATTGTGTCATTTCTCCCTTTCCTGCCCCACTTCTCCACTAAAAAAGCTAGGAATTAGTCCTTAGGATATCTTTTTCAGAAACTTTTTTGATGAAAGAATACTCAAAAGTATACCTGGTAAGAGTAACTTAGGGTCTTTCACTTAGTGATCCTTTTACTCTTTCTTATATTTTTGGTTTTTTGCTCAGTGTCACAGGCTCAAAGAGAGAACAGTTTGTAAAATAGTTATATTGATTTGTTATTAAAATATATCCTCTTCTTATCCATTATATAAAATGCTCATGTTAGGAAGGGATTAAAAAATCAATATGTTGTTTTTCCCCATCAAGTGAAAATAAGGCATCCCAGCTTGGGTCCAGGAAAGGCTAGAAAGAAGTCAGAAAGCGCGAGCTTTTAAAGGTTATCATGATGTTTTTAAGTAAATTGTTCTCCACCAGATAGGCACACATGCAGCTAGAATTTTTAACCTGTGTCTGACATTATTGGAGAAATTAAATGCAGAGTGTCTGCAATCTTGTATTACCTCATGATTCAGCTCATGTAATTGCTGTTTAGTTAGTATGTGTCAGCAATTGCTGACAGTTGGTAAATTTGTTGTTGGGGGTATGTCATACAAAAAAACACTAGCAATAGTATTTCTACTCTAGTAGAAATATTTTCATTTCAATAAAATTCAGGCTTAGTTGACACAGGCTAAGCCAGAGAGAAAATACTTTCGGTCCTACTTTTTTTTTCCTGTCTCTATTATAGACTGGTTTACTGATTATGTACAGTGACATTGCAAAGCGTTTCTTCATAACAGTTCAGACTATAAACCACTAAAATAGGAATTACAGATAATAAAGACCACTTTAATTTAGCACATGAAGGGTGCTACAAGGGCAGGCACAAGGAACATGCTCCTGGGCCAGCAAGGATGGCCCCCACTCCTCCCAGGCTCTCTGAAGCCATCATGCTGCCCTGGGGGTAGGGATGGCAGCTCAAGCATCATGGAGACGCTAGGTATGCAGCTTATGAGTTTGGAGGTGCCTGAACCTGCACCCTTCAGAGGCCCTCTCTGTTGCTGACACTCCAGGAGTCGCCAGCCTGAGGGTGCTCTTGTTATGGAGCAAAGGCTCATGTGTCCAAGGTGTAGAGAGCCCCACTTTTGACAGCAGGTGTTTGAATCAAAGTAAGAGTTTATTTGTAGGGTACCAAGCAAGGGAGTTGGAGACAAGTCTCAGATCTCTTCCAATTTGGTCTTTGAGTTAGGGCCTTTTTAAAAAGGAACAACAAAGGCTGGGATTAATCATAATCTTGTGACATTTCTGTGACTTTTTTTTAGTAATGTGATTTTTTTTTTAATTGAGGTGTAGATGATGCACAGTCTTAAGTTTCAGGTGTACAACATAGTGCTTTACACCTTTACAGGTTATATTCCATTTATAGTTATTATAAAATATTGGCTATATTCCCAGTGTTGTACAATATATCCTTATAACTTGTTTATTTTGTACGTAGTGGTTTTTACCTCTTAATCCTCTACGCCCACCATGCCCCTTCCCCCTTACCTCTCCGTACTGGTAAACCACTGTGTTCTCTCTCTCTCTCTCTTTTTTTTTTTTTTTTTTTTTTTTTTTTAAAGACCTCATCCACAGCATATGAAAGTTCCCAGGCTGGGGGTCGAATCAGAGCTACAGCTGCCAGTCACAGCCACAGCCACAGCCACAGCTCATGGCAACGCCAGATCCTTTAACCCACTGAGCAAGGCTAGGGATGGAACCCACATCCTCATGGATACTGGTTGGAGTCGTTTCCACTGCACCACAACAGGAACTCCTACTTTCTTTCTTTTTTAACTGAAACATAGTTTATTTACAGTATTGTGTCAGTTTCAGGTGTACACCAAAGTGATTCAGTGATTTTTTTTTAGATTATTTTCCATTAAAAGTTTACTATAAGATATTAAGTACAGTTCTCTGTGCTATACAGTAAATCCTTGTTGCTTATCTGTTTTATGTATAGTAGTTTGTATCCGTTAATCCCATACTGTATGTGACATTTCTTTTTTTTTTTTTTTTTTTTTTTTTTTGTCTTTTTGCTATTTCTTGGGCCGCCCCTGCGGCATATGGAGATTCCCAGGCTAGGGGTCGAATCGGAGCCAGAGCCACAGCAATGCGGGATCCGAGCCGCGTCTGCAACCTACACCACAGCTCACGGCAACGCCGGATCCTTAACCCACTGAGCAAGGGCAGGGACCAAACCCGCAACCTCATGGTTCCTAGTCGGATTCGTTAACCACTGCGCCACAACGGGAACTCCCTATGTGACATTTCTTAGTCATACTTTTGGGAGTCAGGAAGTCTCTGGTTATGATTCTCAGGCCAGGTGGTCCATGCCTCATGGGTCTGTTAGCTCATTTTACCCTGGAGAAAGCTTGAGTTTGTACATTAGTGATGATATTTATAACAGCAGTCTTAGCCCTGTGACTCTGGTTGATTAATGTTTAATTAGCACAGCATTAGGGTCAGAGGTGACAGAAAGGGAATAATGTTATAGATAGAATAACCGTAAACTCAGTAAGGAAACTCTGTTTTAGGAGGACTTGGTTTCACTCTGTAGGAGGATAGCACCACACTTTTGAAGCCCTGAGCCTTCATCAGCTCCTGGACAAGCCCCTGTTCGTGGAAGAGGCAGCCTCTGGGGTCAGGACTAGTGCTGTCGCACATGCTCCCCGCCTTCTTGGAGCCATCTTGCAGGCACCAGGTTCCTGCAAGGGCAGGTGGCAGATGCTAAGGTTAGGTCTGGTGGGTTCCATCCTACATTTATAAATATATTTGTAGCTTTGTAGTTAATAAACACAGGACTCTGAGTTTTAATGAGATACTATATAGGACAGTCCTTAACACAGTGCCTGGTAAACTAGAACCTGTTTGGAATAGATATCCACTAAAATTAGCTTAGGGAAAAAAGTGGGGGGATGCTTATTCTGAGGATACCATGGTGTTTCATGCCACAGTCAGTTGCCAGGGCCACTGTTCACAGTTGTGTGCACTAGGTCCTGCATAGTCTTTTCTTTTCTTTTTTCTTTTTTTTTTTTTTTTTTTTTTTTTTTTTGCTTTTTAGAGCTACACCTGTGGCATATGGAAGTTCCCAGACTAGGGGTCAAAACAAAGGTGCAGCTGCTGCCCTCACCACAGCCATAGCAACATGGGATCTGAGCCGTATACACGACCTACACCACAGCTCACAGCAATGCCAGATCCCTAACCCACTAAGGCCAGGGGTCAAACCCGCATCTTCGTGGATACCAGTCAGGTTCCTTTCCACTGAGCCACAACAGAAACTCCCCTACGTAGCTTTTAATAGGAGTGCAGTCAGGCCTTAGAAACAAACTGGAACCAAAAACTAAACCACTGTGAGGCCTTTCTCTGTTCCTAGATGTTTATGTGCTTTGTTCTTCACTCTGCAGATTGGCTTTCTCCCCTTCCCAGTCCAAGTGAAGATAACACAGTTACTCACAGCTACATTTATATTTATTCCATTCAAGGAATCTCTGAATCTGAATTCCCACCATCCAGAAAGGAACTCTGATTAGTCTAGCTTGGGTAAAGTTTGTGTCCCTGGACCATCTGATGAGAAAGAGCAATGGAACCATGTCATATAAGAATGGCTGTTCCCACTATAACCATACAAGGGATTAGAGGGTTGTAGAACTAGTCCCAGAGAGAGGGGAAGAAAGAATTTGGCAAACATTAGTGTCTTTTTTACTAAGCATATAGTAAGTATTAACTTCATTTCTTCTTTCTATTGTATCTACCATGCCCGAGTACAGGTTAAAGAACATGTTTATAGAAAATAGATATCAGTAGCAAACCCTATATACATTTATTGCAAAATAACGTATTGTAGGACTTTTTCCTCTATAGGATAGTCAGAATGTGTAGGATTCTGTTATATTCTATGAAATGTTTTCTGAAATGCTATTTCTTTTTCCTAGTAAAATGTGTTTTGTTATAATTAGGGTAGGAATTTTTCTCTCACATTTAAATCAACTGACATTATCATGATGGTTTTTATTTTCTGATGTGTCCTAAACTTTTTTCTCTATTTATTTTGCTCTACCAGTGTATCCATAGCCTAGAATGATTGCCTCTCCCATTGCATGCCACACCCCCAAGCCCCAGCTCCATGAGTATCTGTTCAGATTCTCCTCATACTTTAAGGTATAACCAAATACCATTCCCATATATGAAGCCTTCCCCAACCCAGACTATTCACCCAGAGACAGTCTTCACCTCCCTTGAACTCCTGTCACACTATCCATACATGTCTTGTGGCACATTGTGTGCTATCTTGGAATATAATTTAGATACTCTCTAAAACAATGCTAACTGGTATTTAGACACTGGCCACAATGCTTCCAACCCTTGACAAAGGAAGAGTCCTTGTGGTCTAAGCAATCTCAGGACTCTGGAGTTTATATAGTTTACATTGCCAGAGATTTGGATTTGGAAGATTTAGCCTAAAACTGAATATAAAACCAAGATACTGCTTCAAAGGGGAGAGGTGTTGTGACCTCATCTATTACCTCCTCTGCAGCAGAAATTTCGATCCCAATTTTGATCCTCACTTGGGACACTGAGGGATCAGGTTTCCTTGTTCTTTACAAGAAACATAGAAAGCAAACTTTCACTGTTTACAAAGATTTTGACTGTGAAGTTTTTACTTTTTTCCTTTATCCTAGATTATCCTTTGGAATAAGGGAGTACCCCAGTTTTGGTTGAACTTAACATCTAATTGGCTTCTTATGAGAAAGGAAAAGTTATTACATGATGATTGTTGGAACTGTCTGAAGGCCTCTCATCTGTAATCCATACCTATGTTTGTTATCAGACATTTTTGCCTTCACTTTTATCTTTTTTTTTTTTTTTTCTTCTTGTGACAATGCCAAATCCTTAGCCACTAGGCCACCAGGGAACTCTTAATCGTTTTTAGTAAAAAGTTTTCATGATTTGCAATCCAAAGGACAATACTTATTGTTCCATGTTCACTTTTTTCTTTGCTATGCTTTCATTTATCGAAAAGAAATATAATTTTTCTCTCCCTGCTCTTCCTTTTTTGGCTCCTTCCTTTTTCCTTTCGTTTGGTATATCTTTAGTCTACTACCTAGAGGAAACTTTTTAGTGGGATGAAAACATAATTTTGTAAAAGATATTTACCTCCATAGGTATAATTTCTTTTCTTTGGAAGTAAGGGCCATGCTTGACCCATTCTTCTTCTAGTAGGTTTGAACTGGCTGTTCTCTTACTAAATGTTGACATCAGTCATCATCCTTGTCTTTTCAGATAAGACGGTTTTTTAAAGTCATATGATCATGAAATTATTTTAGCTTCTCAATCTTTTTTTTTCCCCCTCATCATCGTAGATGGTATCTTTTTATTTATGTATTTATTGTCTTTTTGCCATTTCTTGGGCCGCTCCCACGGCATATGGAGGTTCCCAGGCTAGGGGTCCAATCGGAGCTGTAGCTGCCGGCCTATGCCAGAGCCACGGCTGGATCCGAGCCACGTCTGCGATCTACACCACAGCTCTCAGCAACGCCAGATCCTTAATCCACTGAGCAAGGGCAGGGACCGAACCTGCAACCTCATGGTTCCTAGTCGGATTCGTTAACCCCTGCGCCACGATGGGAACTCCAGCTTCTCAATCTTGATCCTATAAAAGTAAATTAATGTTTCAACAATATAAGGTAGTTTAAATATTCTAATGTCCTGAATCGATGTTTAGTTTCATAATATGTTTGCCTTGTTTCCTCAGCTGTATTACTGAGTTCATTCACAGCAGATTGGTTGTTAAATTTCTTTTGTATCCCATTTTGACTAGTAATGCTAAGTCTTATTAATAACGACAACAGTAATACTGCATTTATTCATAGTTCCTACATTTGAGAAAGACATCTCATTTTGCCAGTGACATTCAGAGAAGTTAATATTTGCCTGAAGTTATAGGCAAGGATTGTTGAAGACATAATATTTCAACCAATAAATATTTCAGTATGAATATTCTAAAAATAGGACATTTTGCATAACTACAATAGCCATCATCACACATAAGAAAATAATTCCTTAATTTCAGCAAAGTTTCAGTCTATATTAAAATGTTCCCAATGTCTCACAAATGTTTCTGCAGATTTTCTTTCCCTAAACTAGAATCTTACCAACTCATACTTTTTTTTTGCTTTTTATAGGCACACCTACAGCATATGGACGTTCCCAGGCTAGGGATCAAATCAAAGCTACAGCTGCTGGCCTGTACCACAGACACAGCAACACCAGATCCCCACTCCACCGAGCCAGGCCAGGGATCAAACCCGCATCCTCATGGATACTAGTCGAATTCATTTTCACTGCATCGCAACAGGAACTCCTGTCTTGTTTTTTTATTTTCTGTTTTTGTTTTTGTTTTGTTTTGTTTTTAATCTAAAACAGTTTATTTTCCTTTGGGAGGATTACAAAAGGGTGATTTTTTTCAAATCTGATCATTCCTTCTACATTTATTAACTGGCTTTTTTTTTTTTGGCAGAAGGGCAGGAAGTATAGAAAAAGTTCCTCTTGACTAGGTGGTAAATAATTTGATATGTAAAAGAATGGATAGATGAATTTAAAAGCTAGTTGCAGAAGCAGCATTTATTACATAAATCCTATGACAGTGATGTTGTTGAAAGAAAAAAAAGGCACCAAGAAAAACAAAAGGCTACGCAAGATAGAAAATATAAAATTGTCCAGGTTTGCAATAAATAACATGTAGATAGTCACAGTATTATACACATAGCTGACTTTAGTTTTTAGAATTAGTCAACCTTGATAACTTAAAAATAGTTGGGAAATAAATATAATAGTTATCAGCCTTGACAGTAGAGTTTAGAAAGTAGAAGTTGTAAAGAGAGATGAAAGATAGATGTCCTGATATCAGGAGAGATAATGTCAATAGCTGATGAAATAAGAAATACAGGGGCATAGTATACTAATTAAAGTTATAAAGAGGTTATTTAGAGGAACTAAAACTAATGATGTGATAAGTCAGCTGTAGTTTGAGGGAAGGAAAGTGGGCTAGCATCCTTATCTATTATAGTAGGAAGTCAGTAGACTGTCTAAAATTTGATATATTAGAGTTCCCGTCATGGCACAGTGGTTGACAAATCCAACTAGGAACCAATGAGGTTGCGGGTTCTATCCCTGGCCTAAGTGGGTTAAGTAAGGATCTGGCATTGCCGTGAGCTGTGATGTAGGTTGCAGACGCGGCTCGGATCCTGTGTTGCTGTGGCTCTGGCGTAGGCCGGCGGCTACAGCTCCGATTGGACCCCTAGCCTGGGAACCTCCATATGCCTTGGGAAGCAGCCCTAGAAAAGGCAAAAAGACCCAAAAAAAAAAAAAAAAAAGATACATTAAGAAATAATGACGTTAATTCCTACAATTAATGTCTATCCTTAGGTTAATACCACACTCTTGATTACTCTAACATTGTATAGTAAGCCTTGAGGGTAGTTTAAGTCCTTCAGCCTTATTCTGTTTCAGGATGGTTTGGGTTATTCTAGGTCCTTTACCTTTCCAAAGGATTTATAAGTGGGATTATTTTGAATCTGTAGATAAATTTGGGAAGAATTGGCATCTTTATAATAATGAGTTTTCCAATCTATGAACATGGTATTTATTGTTCTTCATTTATTTAGGTCTTCTTTAATTTACCTTTGCAATATTTTATAGTTTTCAGCATACAGTTACATTTAATCCTAAAAGAAGATGTCATATGTATAAACATGGTGGAATACTACTCAGCCATAAACAGATGAAATCTTTCCATTTGTAACAACATGGATGGACCTTTTGTCCTAAGTGAAACAAGTCAGACAAGACCTTGTGATTTGACTCATATGTAGAATATAAACAAACAAAATAAATGAACAAACAAAAACAAATACATAGATATAGAGAACAGAGTGGTGATTACCAGAGAGGAAGAGGCTCAGGGTAGGGGTAGATTGTAGTAATGAAATGGGTAAAGGAGATTAACTATATGGTGATAGAAACTAAATTTTTGGTGATGAGTAAACACTCGTGTATACAGATGTAGAAATATAATATACACCTGAAACATGTTATAAACCAGTGTTACCTTAGTAAACAAATTTTTAAAAATTTAATCCTAAATATTTTGTGCTATTATAAACTAATTTGGTTTCTTTATTTTCTAATTATTTGTAATATATAGAAACTCATTTCCTTTTTATTGACTTTGTACTCTGACCTGATTTGACTTATTAGTTCTAAGAGTAGTTTTGTAGATTTCTTGGGATTATCTCTGTATAAGATCATATTACATGCAAATACAGACCATTTTTTCTCCTCCCTTTTCAATCTTTATGTCTTCTCTTTTTCTTACATTTTGACCCTGACTATACTCTCCAATACAATACGGAGTTGAAGTGGTAAGAGCAAAGATGCTTTCTTTGTTCTTGATCATGGATAGAAAACAGGTCTTTCTGGTATTATGTCACTTGTAGATTTTTGTAGATGTTTATAATCAGATTTAGGGTATTCCCTTGTATTTCTAGTTTGCTGGTGGCTTTTTATTATAAACAGTTGTTGATTCTTCTCTCTTTTTAGGGCCACACCTGTTGCATATGGAAGTTACCAGGCTAGGAATCAAATTGGAGCTTTGGCTGCTGGCCTACACCACAGCCACCCCAGATCCAAGCCATATCTGTGACCTACACCACAGCTCATGTTAATGCCATATCTTTAACCCACTAGACAAGGCCAGGGATCAGACCTGCATCCTCATGGATACTAGTCTGATTTGTTACCACTGAGCCACAATGGGAACTCCCAACCTTGAATTTCTGAAATCAACTTTACTTGGTTATAATTATTATCCTTTTCATATACTATTGGGTTGAATTCTCTAAAACCTTATTAAGAAATTTTATATCCATACTTAAACATTAGAAATATGATTAGTCTGTAGTTCTGCCTTCTTGTTTTGTTTGGGTTTAGGAATTAGGGTAGCATTGACCTTAACACATAATTTGGGAAGCATACCCTCCTTCTCTGTTTCTGCAAGATTCCAAGTAAGATTATTATTTTAAGAATTCACTAATAAAGCAGTCTAGACCTGGGAAGGTTTTTTTTATGTGAACGTTTATGAACTGGATGTATTTGATATATAGAGCTATTCAGATTTTCTATTTTTGAGTCAGTTTTTATTATTTTTTGTCTTTCAAAGAGATTTTTTCCAGTTCATCTAGGTTGTCAAATATATTAGCATAATGTTGGGCATAATGTTGCCTTACCCTTTTAATGTTTGTAGATTCTGTAGTGATACTCCCTTCTTGTTTTGATTTTGGTAATATGTGTCTTTCTCAGGCTAGCCTAGAGGCTTATCAGTTTCATTGATATTTCATTGAATTAGACTTCATGATTTCTTTATTGTTTTATTTTCTACTTCATTGATTTTTGTGCTTCTAGTCCTTGCTTTTTTGGGGTTTCTAGTTTTTTAAGGAAGGAACTAAGATCACTATTTTTAGATATTTTTTCCTGATATAAGCATTTAAAGCTGTGAATTCCCTCTGAAGACTTTTAGTTGCATCCCACAAATTTTGATAGGTTGTATTTTCATCATCATTCCATTTAGAATATTTTTTTTTTGTCGTTTTAGAATATTTTAAAATTTCTCTTCTGATTTTTTTCTTTGACCGTGAATTACTTCAGCTGTGTTGCTTTACTTTCCAAATGTTTGAGGGTTTCCTCATGATCCTTTTGTTGATTGCTAATTTAATTCCTTCAGAGAATACACCTGAATTTCAGCCCTTTTAAATTTATCCAATCTTGTTTTATGACCTAGCACATCCTAGTGAATTTACCGTATGCACTTGAAGAGAATGTATCTTCTACCATTGTTTGATCTAGTGTTCTATAAATGTCATTTAAGTCACGGTTGATAGTGTTCAGGTTGTCTGTGTCTTCACCTATTTTTTTCTAGTTACATTGGTTGCTGAGAGAAGGGTGGAGAAACAGGTTGTATCTCTCATGGCAGATTTGGTAAAGTAATAATTGCAAAGAGACATATATTCAAGGATAGGAGAATTTGCAAGTATATTTTATAACCTACCAGAGGGTTCATTTTGCTTTTTGTGTTTTTGTTTATACTTAAATTTTTCCATAATAAAACCTTAAAAACTAAAGCCTTTCTGGTAATAATGTCATATTTCAGGGAGTGCATGCCTCATGCTATCCCAGAGGTAGGGAAAATATTAGGATTTCTATTTGTTCATTTTTATCCCATCATTTAAAAGGTTCTGTTTTGACATGTGTTTTGTAGTACATGGTCTAGCCAGTAATTTTATTTTATTTTTAAGCTTTTTTTTTTTTTTTGTCTTTTTTTTGGCTATTTCTTGGGCCGCTCCCGCAGCATATGGAGGTTCCCAGGCTAGGGGTTGAATCGGAACTATAGCCGCCGGCCTCCGCCACAGCCACAGCAACGCTGGATCCGAGCCGTGTCTGCAACCTACGCCATAGCTCACGGCAACGCTGGATCGTTAACCCACTGAGCAAGGGCAGGAACCGAACCCGCAACCTCACAGTTCCTAGTCGGATTCGTTAACCACTGTGCCACGATGGGAACTCCTATCCAGTAATTTTAAATAAAATTTTAAAATAGATACTTGGGTAGGAGGGAGAATTATATAGTTTAATATATTTTTTTAATCTTGTTTAATAATAATGAAGAGGTGTTTTCATACTTTTTTTTTTCTTTTTTTTTTTTGGTCTTTTCAGGACCACACTCACAGCATATGGAAGTTCCCAGGCTCAAGTTCGAATGGGAGCTGTAGCCGCCGGCCTGCACCACAGCCACAGGATCTGAGCTGCATCTTCGACCTACACCGCAACTCATGGCAATGCCAGATCCTTTAACCCACTGAACGAGGCCAGGGATCTAACCCACATCCTCATGGATACTAGTCAGGCTTATCAATGAGCTACAGTGGGAACTCGTACTTTCACTTTTGAATCACTATTAGAACTTAATTCTAAGTTTTAAATTTATTTCAGAGAATGCTGAAACTGTAATACCAAAACTCGATGGGTCAGCGGTGTGGAGCTTAAAAGGAAATAAGCTTTTGGAGTTCCCCTTGTGGCTCTGTGGTTAAGGAATCCGACTAGGAACCATGAGGTTGGGGGTTCAATCCCTGGCCTCCCTCAAGGGATACAGCATGGCAGTGACCTGTGGTGTAGGTTGCAGACGCAGCTCAGATCCCCCGTTGCTGTGGCTGTGGCATAGGCTTGCAGCGGCGGTAGCTCCGATTTGACCCCTAGCCTAGGAACCTCTATATGCTGCAGGTGCGGCCCTAGAACAAGACCCAAAAAAAAAAAAAAAAAAAAAAAAGGAAATAAGCTTTTAATAAGAGGTGAAAGAAATAATGTCTTAAGGTCTTTATGCTGTTTAAGTATGAAATTAAGAGCATTTACTAATAATCAGTAAATTTGGGTGAGGAAAGGGAGTAATTTAGTATTTGCCCTTATTAATTATTCCTACTAAAAACTTTAAATCTTTTTCTAGCTGGAAAGTTTACTTCAAGAATCATTTGAAACTAAGAAAAGCAAAGAGAATAATATGATTGGTAGGGAGAAAATAAGAAACTGAATTACGCAAAAGCCTGCACTAGCCTCAGTTCTCTCCTCAACCCCATCCCCTCAACCTCCATTCCACTTTACGAACAAAGAGTAAATCCCCCCAAAAAAACATTCCAAGTCTTAGGTTTTTGTTGTTGTTTTCTCTAATAGCCACACCTGTGACATATGGAAGTCCCTTTTCCAGGAATCGAATCTGAGCCGCAGCTGCAGCTTACGCCTCAGCTGTGGCAACACCAGATCCTTAAACCCACTGCACCGGGCTGAAGAGCAAATCTGCGTCATCACAGTGACAACCTCCAGATCCTTAATCCATGGCAGGAACTCCTAAGTCTTAGTTTTTAAAACTTAAAGTAATACTCAGACTCGTACAATTTAGTTTTTTACCCATTTGCTGCCATTAGCTTTTTGATAATTAGAAATTAGCATTTTGAATTACAGCTTTGACACTCTATATTAAGAATATATTTATGCTCATGATTTGAGAGAACGTGTTCTTAAGGGCTTTCATTAACTGAAAAACACTTATTGTAGTTATTTACTATATCATAAGGCAAGAATTGGACAAATGTTTTTAGAGGTTTAAACACAAATATTTTATTGGAAGGGTTGTTTGGGTGGTTGTAAACCTTTAGGTAATCAAAACCTGCCTGCATTTCCCATTTCTGGGACATAATATGATAAAAGATTTTCCTTAATCTAAAAGCAACTTTACAATATCTATTAATAGCCATATTAACAACGTTCAACAAGGGTTCTTTTACAGACCAACGTCATTAGGTAGGAGAATTGAATTTCTAGCTTTTAAGTGGAATTTATAAATTAAAGCAATATAGACAGTGATATATTTGGATATTAGCAAGTTATTTGGTAAAGTCTATCATGAGATATCTTGAAGAACGGACATGATCTGAATGATAATACAATTAGACTGGTTCGTAATTTAGCTCAGTAAACACAGATTGAGTTCTTGTCATTTAGAGGGATGTCGCATTCTATCCTTTTTAAAATCAGTGATTCAAATGAGGACAGATAGCATGTGTTGGTTTTTTTCATGGATGATGTGAATCTGGGACACATACTCCTGATAAATTGGATGACATTCCTGTAGAGAGCAAAATGATCTTGATGAGTTAGAACAGGATATTTCACAGGATAACTCTTAATAAAACATAAGCATAAACTCCCCCCCAAAAAAATTTTTTTAGCAACATATCATAAAAAATGGAGATTCTAAAGTGCATCTAATGACAATGTAGATTATCCCCATTATATTTCAGAAAAGCAAGATTCAGGATTATATTCAGAACGGGATTGCAGTATATCACATAATGGGATATATTTGTTAAAATAGATATATATTAGAAAGTATAACATGAATAATAGTTCTAGATAGTATGATTGGAGTGGTTTTCTTTTCATTTTGCCTTTATTTCCAAATTTTCTACAGTGAGCATGAATCTTTAATAAGACACACTGAAGATAAAGTGTATAATTTTTGATGGCCCAAATATACAGTCTGAGCATATGTTAATTTATATTGTCACAATAAATAAAGATTTCCAGAACTTCCTTTTTTGATTTGCATTAATAATCACTATGGTACAAAAATCAATGCCAACCATAGTATTCTCAGTGTATTAATGTGTTCTCACTCCACCACTATCAACCCATTGACTCTGTTTTCATTTTTTTTTTTATCCAAGGTTGAATTAATAAAGGGGAATTTACAAAGTGTTGGACTTACACTTCGTCTTGTCCAGTCAACTGACGGGTATGCTGGGCACGTCATAATTGAGACAGTGGCCCCAAACTCACCTGCTGCAGTTGCAGATCTTCAGCGGGGAGATCGCCTGATTGCGATTGGAGGTAATTATGCTGATGTGCAATATACCTGACACTTACAGGGAAACCAGAGAATCGATGGTTTTTCCTCTCTTCCTTCTTTAATTCTGTGTTACTTTTATAATGGAAAGAAAGTGGTAACTATACTGTAAATAAAAACCTGAGGGAAGCCTTAAACAAAATTTAAAACCCATACGCCATTTTAGTTCTAAGGTATAAATCTTTAAACTGTTTAATCATTAGACCATTTTCCTATAACCTCTCTAATTTTCCTTTTCTTCCCTCTTTCTGCTCCTCTTTTTTTACTGAATGTGAAAGAAAGGGCAGGTCAAGTTATCTTTCTGTATGCCCACCGCCTTTATTACCCTGGGCCTCAACTTGACAGTATTAGCATTATCACCCCTTTCACTCAGGACCGTATAATGAACAGGAGAGAGATTCCTTGTCTAAGAGGGCACACATGAAAATTTCCTGTGGCTCCATATTGTTCCTGATTTGGCCAGCCATTTGTCAGACTATCATTCAGAGTATAGCCCAAATCACTGTCACTGGCAGAAAAATGTCACCTCTATGCCTTCCTATTAGTTGGATTGATAACAGCAAAAACTCTCTGTTGATAGGCACGTTATTTTCTTGAATGTTTATAAATAGGCAGTAAGATCCACTGTGGACACCAAGGGGAAAAAGTTCAAACCTTTTCAGACCTTTATAGTATCTGGCTCACCCATTCTAGGCTTGTCAAGAGATTTCTCAAACACATGGTTACATTTGAGCTTTTAAAGGCAGTGTGGAATATTTTCTTGTAGTTCAAGGAGTTGTCCTTGGTTAAATATCAAAGAAACTGTCTTTAAATCAAATCCATCATGACAATAATGAAAATTATTTAGTTACACATCGGGAAGCCCAACTAAGTCAGTATATTCACATGGAAATCCCTCTGATTATGTCATAAACAGTGCTTTTCAGACTCTCTTATGGATTCCAGTCACCCAGGCGTGGTGTTCGAATGTGAATTCTGATTCAGGAGACCTGGGTGGGGCTCCAGGTTCTACATTTCTAATAAGTTCCCAGATGATGATACTGGTCCATAGACACTTAGCATAGATAGTAAGGCTATAAAATAGGCCTCATTTGTTACACAGTTATTTAACATGACAATTAATTCTCCCTCAGCTAAAAACCACAGTTCAGCATAAATTTTTTATTCCTACACATACCCTGTTTTGGTTTTACATACAACATAAAATTGTTTTTATTTATATCCTTTTATGAAAGATTTTGTTTTAAATTTATAAGTATCAAAAATAAACAAATTGAAGTGATATAAATATATGCAGAGTGAAAAGGCAAAAGTCTAACATTTGTTTAAAAAGTATTTGTTGAGGTAAGGGGCAGGCGTGATATATCTTTTTTTTATACCTGTATATGGGTATACAGCATTTTAAAAATATTTAGTAACAGGATTGGTGATAATTGAAATAAGTTTGGCAAAATGTTATATTTAAGCTTGATGATGGAGTTCATTTTACTATTTCCTCTACTCTGCATATATTTGAAATATTCCAAAAGAAAGTAATCCAGATTAGGCTGACCAGTCCCAAGAGGCACACTGGCCATCTCCAAAGAGTTCTAGGTTGGGAAAGAGATGGGATGATGGCAGATGAGTTTAGATTGAGTTGAAGTTCCTTGCCTACTTCAGATCATTAGGTGGACTTATTTTTTTTATTTAAGTCAAACTACAATTTTACTGGGACATACTGTGTTTAAAGGGAAACAGTGGAAGTTTTTAAGGCTGGATTAATTATGAAGTCATATTAGAAAGCTCTGGATTTCAGTATGATGAGTTTGTAGGCTAAAAGTTTTTGAGCCAAGGTTTTAGGAAAATAGGGAGGGCCTAAGTGAGGGGTTTATAATGAAGAACTGTTTGTTAACTGCAGTTGAAGCCACCAGTCAGGAGGATCTGAACTGGGAATGAAAATGGATTGGAACTGGGAGTTCCCATCATAGCTCAGCAGATTAAGAACCCAACTAGTATCCATGAGGATGCACGTTCGATCCCTGGCCTCACTCAGCAGGTTAATGATCCGGTGTTGCCGTGAGCTGTGGTGTAGGTCACAGACGTGGCTCAGATCCTGAGTTGCTATGGCTGTGGTGTAGACCAGCAGCTGCAGCTTCAATTCGACCCCTAGCCTGGGAACTTCCATATGCCTTGGGTGCGGCCCTGAAAAGACAAAAAAAAAAAAAAAAGAGAGAGAGAGAGAGAAAAGGAGGGGGGGAGATAAAGAAATGGACTGGAACTGTAAGAGGATTGACAGCAGAATGAATCTAGGGAGTCAGCCATGTCCATGATTCAGACTGGGTTAACTGGGAGGGTGGTACAGTAGTGAGGACAGGAGGAGGAGAAGGTCATAGAGCAGTTTTAATTACACTGAATTTGTAGTGTCAACGAAATATCCGGGTGGCGACAGCCAAAAGTAGTTTGGAAATGTATGACTAGAGCAAAGAGGAGAGGACACCAACCAAAGAAAAAGTTGATAGTTGAAACTCCTGAAAAGAGTGTGATCTAGGGAGGAGAGAAATAATGACAAAACCATAGGAATGTTTTCATACAAGGGCAGATACAGGTGGGGAGAAAAGAAAGCAAAGGAGAGATGATCAGAGCCAAATTAGTATAGTGTTGTGAAAACCAAGGAAAAGGCAGGTTTTAAAGGAGAAGCAAGGGAATTAAAATATGAAAAAGGATAATATTAAGTGCAAAGTCCTGAAGGAGATGGGGAGCAGGATCCAGAGTACAGGGAAAGGGTTGCTCCCTCCTCTGAGACAGCTCACTCCTGAAAATGACTGGTAGGGAGAAGAGGTGGCTTCTTGTTGGATCTTTTCAGTAAATTAAGTGATGTCTTCTACAGAATAAGAGAGGAGGACAGGTGGGTGTCAGGGAATAAGAAAGGCTTAAAGCTGGTGTTGAAGAGATTTAGTTGTTTAGAGACCACTCAAAAGAATGCTAAAACAGCACTGAAAGCTTTGCTGAAGGTGTATAGTGTACCTTGGTGCTGTAAACTGGTGATGAGTTCAGGAGCAGGAAAGGGAGATCAGAGGTCAGCACTGCTGGGAATCAGAAAGACAGGTAGATGATAGAAGAGGAAAGGGCTGGGGCACAAGAGTAAAAAAGCTTGATGTGAACATCATTGAAATCTGGAGACTGAGGTTGGGAGAAAAGCAAGTTGTATGAGGAGACCAGCTAGATCATGAGAGCACAGGAGGAATGACTGGACGTGGAAATCATCTCAAAACAGACTTAGCTAGCAGACAGGATTGCAAAAGGTGGGAAATAAGAGACTGTGATCTGAGGTTAATTTCCAAGTGAAAGATCTTTGATGTGGAAAATTTCCGAGTGATAACCAAGTCTAAAGCATGGTCTAGCCTGGGAGAGTATAGTGGCTGAGGGAACTCTGGAGTCAGGTTATTAGATGGGACGGAGCTACTTTGATTTATTTAGGGTGGCCTTAAGACCTCTGAGGTAAAGACCCCTTCTCACCTTTTTCTAAGTCCTACAGATAGGGATAGCTTAGGTAAGTACTATTTCAGGGAGGGTGGGAGAGGGCAGGGAAAAAAATAGAGCCTTCGAAAGGTACACCGAGAATCTCTCTAGAAGAATACATCAGAAGCTGCTGGCTTTGCTTGTCTCAGAGAAGGGACAGTATGGCTAAGAGATAAAGATGGAAGGGAGATTTTTTTCATTGTACATCTTTCTGTACCTTTTGAATTTTGAACTTTATTAATGTAGCACCTACTAGAAAATAAAATGAAAACTTAAAATAGATACTATAAATATAGATCAAATAGTAAACCACTTGTTTAAAGCCTGCCTTATTCTTTCGATCCTGAAAAAGATTAGTTTGATGGGTAGGGCTAATAAAAAGAATCTGTAAGGGTCTACTATTCATAGCATAGCGGGTTTTTGCTAAATTTATTTCAAGTACTGGTCTCTTAATTTAAATCATTAGCTTCTAATCCCTATTCAATAGAATCACTCCATCATCCTAAGCCTGGCTTAACTATTAATAAAATCCTTTTTAATTGGTCCACTCTGCTCACTTCAGTTCAGAGGAAAAATGTCATTTAAACCTAGGAAGGAAGGAATGAGAAGCAATTAGAAGTTAGCAGCTTGACACCCTCCTAAGGATTTTCATGTCATCCTTTAGTTTGAAAAGGTAAACATTTCCAGGACATGAGAGCAGTCAGGGTTTGAGAATTAGCACACTGTTATATCCATAAGCCAATAGTCTATTTTAGAGGCTTCACTATTACTCTTCCATTAGTTAAGTAATCGTGAATTAATGGCAATTAGCAAATTTAGGTAATTTTATTATAGTAATTTACATGTTTTCCATTTTAAAATCTTAAAACAGGCGTGAAAATCACATCTACACTCCAAGTGTTGAAGCTTATCAAGCAGGCTGGCGACCGAGTCCTGGTGTATTATGAAAGGCCTGTTGGCCAGAGCAATCAGAGTGTGGTGCTGCAGGATAACTTTGGACAGTTGGAAGAAAACTTTCTGTCAAGCTCATGCCAGCCAACCTATGAAGAAGAAACAACTGGGTTGGCAATAGATGCTGAAAATAGAGACCTGGATTCTGAATTTGAAGACTTGGCGAGTGATGTCAGAGCACAAACTGAGGTCAAAGATGAGGCACAGTCATTAAGTCATAGTCCCAAACGTATTCCAACAACACTTTCTGTTAAACCTCTTGGAACTATATCACCAGTTTTAAACCGGAAATTAGCTGTTGGAGGTCACCCGCCACCACCAAAACTTCCATCCAAAGAAGGGCATAAATCCTTAGCCCTGAAATCTTCTGAGATAACAGAACCAGCACAAATGTCAAAACCCACCCAAGGATCCACTTTCAAACCACCTGTGCCACCACGACCGCAAGTCAAAATTCCTTTGCCTTCTGCTGACACCCCAAATCAGGCAGAACTAGATATTCCTGTTGAAAAACCAGAGAAGGTGACTTTGCCACCACCTCTTACAGATAAACCTGCTGAAAAGCAAGTGAAAAATCTGGATCACGTGGAAGAAGCCGCTGCAGCTAAACAGTTTTTAGCAAAGCAGGAAGTGGCAAAAGATTTGACTTCAGAAAGTTCTTGCCCTCCTAAGGACAGCTCAGATGACCCTCAAACGTGGGAATCATCAGAAATTCCTTATCGTAATAAGCTAGGAAAATGGACAAGAACCAGAGCTAGCTGTTCTTTTGACATAGAAGCCTGCCACAGGTACTTAAACATTGCACTGTGGTGCAGGGATCCTTTCAAATTAGGGGGTCTCATCTGCTTGGGGCATGTTAGTTTGAAACTTGAAGAGGTGGCTTTGGGATGCTTAGCCACATCAAACATGGAATACCTTTCCAAATTCAGACTGGAAGCCCCATCACCTAAGGCCATGGTCACAAGAACCGCTCTACGCAACCTGAGTGTACAAAAGGGGTTCAATGACACATTTTGCTTCGGGGATATTACTGTTCACTTCAAGTATTTGAAAGAAGGAGAGCCAGAGCACCATGTAGTTACTAACTTAGAGAAAGAAAAAGAACTCCATTTGGTCGAAGAGGTTTCTGCCCTGACTAAAGAGGAGCACTTTGTTGGACAGACGGGTTTGACAGAAAATAAGCATAGTTTCCAAGATACTCAGTTCCAGAACCCAACTTGGTGTGATTACTGTAAGAAAAAAGTTTGGACTAAAGCTGCCTCCCAGTGTATGTTCTGTGCTTATGTTTGCCATAAAAAATGTCAGGAAAAGTGTCTAGCCGAGACTCCTCTTTGTGGAGCAACTGACCAGCGGATAGACAGAGCCCTGAAAAACCTCAGGCTGGAAGGACAAGAAACCCTCTTAGGTCTGCCCCCTCGTGTTGATGCTGAAGCTGGCAAGTCAGTCAACAGAACAACAGGTTTGACAAGACATATTATCAATACAAGCTCTCGTTTGTTAAATCTGCGTCAAGTCTCTAAAACTCGCCTTTCTGAGCCAGGAACTGATCTAGTAGAACCTTCACCAAAACACACACCCAACACATCAGACAACGAAGGCAGCGACACAGAGGTCTGTGGTCCAAACAGTCCCTCTAAGCGGGGCAACAACACAGGAATAAAGTTAGTGAGAAAGGAGGGTGGTCTGGATGACAGTGTTTTCATTGCTGTTAAAGAAATCGGTCGTGATCTGTACAGGGGCTTGCCTACGGAGGAGAGGATCCAGAAACTAGAGTTCATGCTAGATAAACTGCAGAATGAAATTGATCAGGAGTTGGAACATAACAATTCCCTTGTTAGAGAAGAAAAAGAGACAACTGATTCGAGGAAAAAATCAATTCTTTCTGCGGCTTTGGCTAAATCAGGTGAAAGACTGCAAGCTCTAACACTTCTCATGATCCACTATAGAGCAGGCATTGAAGATATCGAATCTTTAGAAAGTCTCTCTCTAGATCAGCACTCCAAAAAAATAAGCAAGTATACAGATGATACAGAAGAAGACCTAGATAATGAAATAACCCAACTAATAGACTCTCAGCCATTCAGTAGCATACCAGATGACTTATTTGGCCCTTCTGAGTCTGTTTAAGTCTGTTTAACCTTTCAAGTGATTAAGGAAAAGTTGTATCTCAAGTACCACAGGTACAACACATTGAAACCCTCTTATTATGCACTTTGGCCTGCTTCTCCACAGTTATTTGCTTGTGTAAGAACTAGAGTGGACAAGGTTCTCCAGCAAAAACATGACCAGCTCCCTAAATTGGTTGTTTCAGATTGTATTTATAGCTATGCTTTTTGGGTTTTTACTGGGAATTTATTTTTACTAATTTATTTTTAACTTTTTCTAATTACGTAAGCTAACTTTTGGTGTTTATGTGTGATGTCTTGTTATTTTTCCTTCCTCTTCCTAGTTTTTGAATTAGTGTTAAATAGGATACCATCCAGATTCTTAATATTTTCATTTCCATCATGGTTATAAAAATAAATTTGCTGCATGCCCAAATTGACAACAGTGATCATTGAGGGAACAGGTTTTGAATCTTATTTTGTGTTATGAAGTTTGACATCTCTACTTGCTTGAGATTTTTGTTATCTGGGGGCTTTGGGGGGTGCTTTTTGTTTTGATTTTGCCAAATGTAACATGAAAGCAAAATGCTGCAGCTTTAGTCAGTTACGCTGATTTAGTAAAAAGAAAAAAAAAAGTTTACATATACAGCTTGCTTTCTATGATTCTGTGAAATTTGCTTCCTAAAGTTTCTGTGCAGTTTTAGTAAGACTATAGTGATTAATTTGAAGAGCTTGCGTTGAAAAACAAAATGTAATAGGGAATAAATATAGAATGCAGTTGGTCAAGAATTTTGAGAGGATGACAAGGTTAAAAGAGAGTAACCAGTAGGATTTTGAAATATAACCTTTCAAAATGTTGATGCTTTCAAGTGAAAGTTCTAAACATTTATGATTAGTTTTCATCTTCACTTCTCCCATAGGAAATAAAGCATGTGCAAGGATATTTGAAGTTTCAGAGGACTGTTCTTAAAATGACCTTGCTTGGCTGTTTTGTTTTAGAAATATTGTCATGCATGAGAATGTTGTGAGAGAGGAATCATGCGAAATAGATTTATTCCTTTGTCTGACATCCTACAGGCTTAAGGAGTGGTAATCATTCTGAATGCTTCCATAGTTCAGACTGTCTTTGTTGATTTTTTTTTTTTTAAGTTAGATGGCATAAACACGTAGGAATTGGGACCAGTTCTCTTAAAATGAAGATCTGCTCGGATACTCAGTCCATCAGATGGATACCAGTAACACATGACTGAGGGAAAATGTGTGAGCATGACCTTTGTTGGTATACATAAAAGTTTTCACCTTTTCTATAAGATAGATTTATGTATGTTTTTCCCTTTTGTAGGTAACTACTGTGATAAGTGATATATATAGTGAAACTGACATGAATTTTAAACTAGGTGGAACAGCTTTCATGGCTGGCAGGAAAAGGCACAGTAGAGCATAAGGATTCTGGCCCAGATCTATAAGCCGGGACTCTATACTAGAGTTTATGGAGTTGGCCATTAGTGAACTGTGTAACCATAGGCAAGCCCACAAAAGGTCTCCGTGCTACACTCTCCCCAGCTCTAAAGTAGGAATAAACAAAACTACCTCACAGGCTTGTTGTGAGGAAAACAATAGCATAACTGCAAAAGCTCTCTGAACAGTGGAAAGCTATTCAAATAAAAGGGATAACTTATGTGGATGATTAAAAACATGTTTATGGGTAGAAAAGTTATTCCACTTTTAAAATCAATAGCCAATTCTCATTCTTGCTATTTTATTATTGAGTGAAATATTAGGAAACTAATCTTGGCCAAGTTTATATCAAAAATATATCTGTTTGTACCCCTCTTTTTTGTTTAAGCATGCTTGCATTTTAAAAGAACATTGCTGTAGAAGTCTTTATGCACCAAATTCACTGAAAGCAAAGTACTGTTCTGTAACATAGCTTGAAACAATCTGCTGAATGTAATAACCAACTTTCGTCTTATCATTAAAAAAAGTCACTTACCACTGATAACCTGGAAGGCAGAGTAAATGGCTGGTGTCTTTGGATTACACCATGGAAGTTTTAGTGACATCCAGGCATGCTGCTGAAACTGATGCATTTGAAAGAGCTGTAGAAATAATGCAAAACTTTGGTTTCAAAAAATCTACTCATGTTTTAAAAGTATTTAACTCTGTAGAACCACAGTTAGGAAATCTCAGTAATGCTGCTAATGATATTTGTAAAATATATCTTCAATGTAGTGTAATATTTCTATATTTACTGGGAGAGACAATAGAAGCATCACAGTTGTACTCTAGTGCAAAGAGGGAGAAATTCCAAATAGCCTAGGGAATAGTAAGGTATAAGGCTTCAATGAAAAGTTGTATTAGATCACATTCCTGATGTAATCTTTCTGCCATGCTATGTTATCAATAGCTAAAAAATAACAATAAAAAAACTACCATGAAAACAAGAATATCTTCATTTGATGACATCTGAAAGAGCTGATTGCTGCATTTCCATGGAATTATTGCCTGGTATAACTGGGCCATAAAAACAAGCTTAACAAAGTCCACTTTTGCTAAACAAAACTGCTATTCTGAAAACTGCCTAAAAGCATTAAATTTTGGTTTTACTATTTGTGAAATATCAGATTTATGGATTTACCTCTGCTATCTAGTAGTAATTAGGCTATTTAACATGTATTTTCTACTTGGTATTTAGATGAATGATTGGGTTAGACAGTCAAGCCAAGCAACATTTTAGCATTAGTTTAGAGCCTATTTGCTACATTTCTTAATATC
The DNA here is from genome assembly GCF_054392235.1 of Sus scrofa. Lineage (NCBI taxonomy): Eukaryota > Metazoa > Chordata > Mammalia > Artiodactyla > Suidae > Sus > Sus scrofa. The sequence goes on along the minus strand of NC_139396.1, from coordinate 150,059,633 downwards.
AAGCCTTATATTCTTCAGTATCAGAACTAGTTGAAATGGCTACAGTTGTGCATAACTGTGTAGCCATTTTGTGATTCTGAGAGGAGAAAGCATGCTAAAAAATGTCAGTTCTAAATTTAAGTATTTCTGAATTTTTTGAAAGGCAGTTTGACAATATTTGGCTCTTGCTAATATTAAGTCCCCTAAAAGTTAATAAATTTAAGATCACTTTAATTTTAAAATGTATTTTCTTCACTTCTAAAATGAGAGATAATAGCTTTCTTTTAAAAACAGGGTGGTGGTGGGGTTCTCCTAACCCTGTTGAAAACCATAGACTCTCACTCCTGAAAGATACCCCCACACACACCCTAAGTTTTATGGGATTTCCAGGAGGCCATGGCTCTCCTGTATCCAGTGGCTGCATATCAATTATTTTTATCAGATAGTTATTCATAGTAATCAGAAAAACAGTATAACTTCAGAGGTGCAAGAATAACTTACTGATTTGTTCCACATTGACACCATGTAGCTAGTTACATATTTCAATGTAATACAATTTTTGCAAAGCCAAAAGGTATGGTTCAGACTAGTCTGGAGTGGATTTTACCTGATGCCTGCAAGCAAAGAATAAATAGTTTTTAACTGACTATCTGTAGTTAAAACAATACCTTCATACATATTTTACTTGGATGATAGTATCTGCTTGACAAAGGAGTACAACAGGCACAGTAGTATTCAGAAGATTTATTAAGTAAACTAGCTAAGACATGACATGACGAAGATGGATACACTTAGCAGTCAAAAGAATTGAATATTCATTGCTACCTCATTAAGCTTTTTGTATCTGTTTTGTCAGGTATAAACATAAAAACCACCTCTGCTCAAAAAATAAGTATTAAAAGAGCTGTGTGTTCTTTGTTTTGATTCACACATTAAAAAAAAAAAAAAAAAAAAACCTTTTCGTAGTCTTGCCAACCCCAGAATATCAGGCATATAAAATAAATTATTTACATTGTTTCCCCCTTCAGATACAACTGATAGTTTTGCTTTCAAAAGAGTTCTAAAAATCACATCTTTTATATGATCTCAAGACCGACATGTCTGCCAGTCATTACTGAATAGACTGACGTCTTAACAGGCAAAAATAAAAGAGGAGTAAGTTATATAGTATTGAGAGTGAGGAGAACCACAAACTCTTAAGAGAATTGATTTGCAGCACATTCTTAAGACTCTCCCCCTACATAAGTAGAGAACAAACCTGCCTTTGTACTTTAACCCTAGAAGTGCCTCCAGAGCCATCTTTCAAAGCAGCGGCCTGGTCTAAGTTGCCCAGTACAAATACATGAGTAGGAAGCGTGTCTGCCTCTAACACATGCACTTGAAAACTAGACTTCACGCAAAGCTCCACATACAAAAGCTTCATAAAAAAAAAAAAAAAAGAGGAAGTATCAGCTACTTTTCTTAGAAAACTACACGGCCGAGGAGTCCTTCCAAGTCAATAGAACACAATTTTAGCTTAATGAAGAACTGCCATTAGGTCCTTTTTGTTTACTGTTACAGAACTACAGAATGAATATTATTTGAGATATTCCACAGTATCTCCAATCACATACAGAACTCGATGTAAAGTGACAACGTTCACGAACACGGTATTTGCTGTTACATCAAAAAGGCACATCAACATCATCATGCTTAGAAAAACTACATCACGCAGCACTAGATGATACAGTGATAGGTAGACATTTTTGATGTTTGGGGGTTTTCTTGGCTATGAAAGGGGGTATGTCCTGACCACCCTATTATTTTTACCTGTTTCCCAACACAATTCAAGACATAATTTCATTCCTTCTTTGTCTTCATTTAAAATTTGTTTTCACATTGGTGTGAACTTTCAGAAATCTAAAAAATAATAGTTCCAGACAACTCAAAATTAACAGATCCCTAAAAAACACTTGGATGACTTCCAGGTCAAAGATAATTATAGTCTGATCTTTTTCCACATCACAGAAGCTATTAGCCTTTTAAATTTCTTTTCTAAATAAATGTTGATAGGTCTCATCATGCTTAAACTACCTTGACAGTATAAGATACATCTCTGCTGTTTGCTTTCAGCTGATAAAACAAGTATATATTCGAAAGGGAAAGCTTCCAGTTGTGCATAACCACACATCTAGGTGCTTTTCTCTGCTTACGGAACATTTACTGTTTTGCCCTTACTGGCTTTAGTGTTTGCTGCCAACCACGTGACACATAAACATGTAATTTACAACCGTCTGTTTCCAGGTAGGTAATTACTTAGCAAACTAGTGCCAGCTGAGATTCATGGGTAGCTCTGAGATGGCTGACAAGTTCTTGTCCTCTGCATTTGCGATAATGAACTTCTAACTCATGAATAGATTGATAGTACAGTGGACCCTGGAACAACACGGTTTGAACTGCACAGGTCCACTCAACATGCGGAGTTTTTTGAATACATACAGACTGCAGTGCTACACGGCCCCAGGTTGGTTGAATCCACAGATGTGGAACTATGGATGCGGAGGGCCAGCTGGAAAGTTGGACACAGGTTTTTGACTGCATAGGGTGTCAGCATCCCCAAACCCTTGTTGTTCAAGGTCAGCTGTAATTACAAGTTAAATAACTCAACATTCAGTGTCATTACGTAATATATGCTGTCTTACTTGATTCTGTTTTTCAGACTTCTAGGTTTTCATTGTTGGAAGTGTCTCAGAGATAATGTGTGCTTTTAGTTTTAAACACTCATTAACCAATATTCAGAAAAAATATAACACTTTTTTGCCCAAGTGTTCATGAATGTAAGTTAAAAAATTATATTTGATTTGGATTCAAATATTTATAGATTTACACTATATTTCATCAAAATATATTGTATAATATTTAATAAAATCAAATACATAAAATAAAGTTTTCAACACTATTTATACAAACCCCTAGAAAAGCTGCTTTTTCTTTATAAGGCTGTTGGCAATCGATCATAACCATGGAAAAAGAAAGAACCTTTGGTTGTTTCACTTTCACCAGGGATGAGCGGTATGACTAAGACAGTTCTGCATGAGTCAGTTCACTGGAAACACTGTTTTATACAACTAGATACTTGGATGACTGGAGGGTCTCAATCACTTTCAGATTCTTCATCGTCACCTATTGGATACGACTGAATATTATTCTGAGTATACATTTTTGTTTTAATGGGGCAGTTGTGATCCATGAGGATAGCCTAAAAGAGAGCAAAGTACAGATACATTAACTTATTGTTTCACAGAAAAGGTGGTTTGTTTCTAAGGATTAGTAGTTTGAAAACCACATTAGTACCCCCACTATTAACCAACCAGTCATTTGGTGCAACCACCAGATCCCTGGCCTAGAAGACCTGGAGTTCTAAACTCAGAATTCTAATAGGAAACAACAGAAGCAGTCTCTGCAGAATTTTCCTTATACCTTTAAGGGCCATAAAGTCGATTTAGGAGAAACTAAGCCATGAAGAAGGGGGAATGCAGGTTAGGTTTAGGAAGAATTATATTCAGAGTCTTGGAATTAGGGTGGGGGGACCCTGGAGGTCACCAATCCACTCTTATTAAGGATGTGCTCTCTCCTTAATGGGGCAAGCTCTGACTTCATGTTTCTACTCATGGATCGAGTTCTGATTGCAGCTGTCTTCACAGACCGCCCTTAGAATATTTTGGGACCACTGCCGTGGTCCCTTAGATTTCCCCAGACTAGACGTCACCAAACCCTGATCTTTTCAAAATGGCATTTCCACAATACCTCTCTCCAAATCCTGACTGGCTTCTCTTGCTCAGGTATATTTTAAAAAATACTCTCATGAACATAAAAATTTTGTGCTCTCCCTTACTGTTGAAAAAAAAATTTTAATGACCCTCAACTGATAAACATCCTCAACTGAGAAGCACTATAATCATCACTCCTCCCAAAAGTGTACAGCCCAAGCATGTCATCTGGATTATATAGCAGGTATTAAATCATGCTAGGACCGTGCTGAGCATTTTCGATGCGTTACCTCAACTTCACAATAACCCTCTGTGGTAGCTTGATAACCCTCTGTGTAGTCACCAAGGTTAAAGAACTTGACAAGGGACATGCAGCTAAAGGGCAGATGCACACCCAGGCAGCCTAGGCCAAAGCCTGCTCTCGCCACACTCCCCGGGATAACCAGGGCGGCAGACACGGCCACAGGACGTCGGGGCAACTGAAATGAACTCTCATCGGGCATGACTGAGTTTCCCTCCACGTCAACTATTCCCCCTGTGCCTTTTTGTGCAGTTTGAAAATCTAAATGGCAACATTTATCCGGATTAAAATTTATCTTCTGCTGACCTACTGCAACCTCTCTGGGCGTCTGTTAGCTGCTCCTCCCAGCTCTCATCCCACAGATTTGATAAGCTTCTGTGTCTTCGCTAAGTGCTTAACCCACTTATCATTTCCAAAAAAAAAAAAAAAAAATTCTACAATGATAACGCCTGTGTGGCATGTTAAGATAAGGACTTCCGTGAACCTTTAAGTTAGGCTGCAACTCAAATGGTCAGTGCAAATTTAGCTTTTTTTTTTTTTTTTTTTTAACTATGCTTCTTGTCAAGTGAATTGACACATGGGCTTAATAAAAGGCTCCATTTTTCTAAAAAGAAGTGACTGAAGCAGTAGACCCAGGACACCAGGACCTTTGTCCCCGTGTGGATGTGTGCTTGCAACACAAAAGGTTTAACCACCAAAAAGCTCAAGGTCTTGCCTCCCTGGATTAGTGATCCTCAAAGAAACATGCCCAAGAATTACTCAAGGGGACTGGTTAAAATGAAATTCCAGGTAACTATCCTCACGTGACACTGATGTGAACATGCCACAAGAAACGCCACCCTACTGATGTGGCCTCTTCTAGGGCTATAGCAGGATTACATGGGACAACAGCGAGCAGCTACCAGGTATGCACGTTGGTGCCCTTAAGGTCCTCTACCAGCGAGCTAGTGACCTCGCCACACACAAATAACAGCATCCACAGGTCTGCCGGCGCAACACTCACAGGGGTTAAGTGCTCAGGGAAAGCACCATGGAAGAGATGGGGGTGCACCTGAAGCTTGAATGATGGAAAGGATTTGCACAGGGAGGGAGCTGGGAATGACCACAACAGAGGTTATTCACCAAAATAAAAATGCTGCATTAAGTAAAGCAGCCTGTGCCCCCACCTCTGACCTGGTGATAAGGCTCAGGGGGATGTTCACTGGAAAGCCCCACCAGGGCCAGACTGCAGGGCCCTGCATGCCAGGCAGGGGGCCTTGACCCTAGGCCCAAAGGCAGCGAGGCAGCCTCGGAAAGGAGGACCATCATTCTACTTTATCCACACCTGCCTTCTAGCCCTTGGTTGGTTCATCATTATACCGACAGTACGTACATACAGACTTAAGGGCCTCTCAAACCCAGCACGGAGCACATAATATGGACTTAATTTAAAAACCGCATTCATGGAGTTCCCATTGTGGCTCAACAGGTTAAGTACCAACATAGTGTTGGTGAAGATATGGGTTCAATCCCTGGCCTCGCTCAGTGGGTTAAGGATCCGGCGTTGCCACAAGCTGCAGGTCGCAAATGCAGCTTGGATCCGGTGTGGCTGTGGCGCAGGCCAGCAGCTACAGCTCCGATCTGACCTCTAGCCCAGGAACCTCTATATGCCGCAGCTACAGCCCTTAAAAAGGGAAGAAAAAAACGGCAGTTGTTGCAAGGGAAGTTCAGTCAGACTGATTATTTGGCATCACACAGGCTTAAATGGTCAGAGTTTATCAATTAACCAAACTGCATCTTATTGACACTACCTGTATCAGATAAAGAAGCTTGCTTTCTTAAAATAGTTTGTAGCTTTTAAAGCCTAGCTTACTGGCTTCAGAACCTCTTCCGAAAGATACACGGTACACACAAGAAATCCTTTCATAGTTTTACTTTTTCACAAAATCATACATGATTAAGAAGGATGGCATTTAATAGTCCAAAAGTGCCACGAAAGGAGTGGCATTGGCAGGACCAAGTAGGTAAGTCGAGTGCCTGAGGGACGCGGGCCCAGTGGCCCGGGTGCAGCCTAGTGATCAGAGCAGCGCTCTGTGCATGCTGTGGGGAGAAAGGCGTGTTTGACTCTCGACTGAAGGACAAGGGAAAAGGAGAGGGTTGCTGTGCGCATTCAGAGCAAAGCTCAGTTCCTAAGAGTTAAACCCCATCCTGCCAAATTCCCCGTTTCATCTCAGACACATCAGAGTCAAGATCTCCAAAGTGGTAAAAACATGAGGGACCAAGTGACGTGGAAGAATAAGACAAATACGAAAGTGAGACAGTGAAATAGTAAAAGTATTAAAATGTAAGAGTTCCAGGCTTCGGGACTTTGAAAGATACCAGGCCTATACGCTAAAAAAGATTCATTTGCCACCTATCTTTAAAAAAAAAAAGTGATGGTTTTGCATCAGAGTCATCCAGTAAAGCAAGATGCAGTCCTCAAACCACATACTTTCCTGTCTGTGCAACAATTAGAAACTTCAAGATTAAGAGGTAAGAAATGTGCTTCATCTTTAAATATAACGCAACCTAAAAAAATAAAACTCCATTCCAGAACACAGCTTTCCTCACGGGGACGGAGAGCTAGAGGCCACGAGCAATTGTCTTATAACTGGAACAGTTTCCTCAAATGACAGAGCTGGTGTTTCTTCTACCTGCAAAGAGACTGGAGTTAACAGGCTTTTTTCTCCGCCTGTATTGATGACACTGATTTTTTTTTTTTTTAAATCAGAAATCCAGTAAACCAAATGGAAGAAAAACGCAAGTGCCCACACACTGGTTCACGATCCATAAACTAGCATGCCATATTTCCATTTCTAACTTTCGGCCGCACACCACTTTCTCAGAAGGCTTCCTAATGAAAGGATGATTTGCTAAGGTTCGTGTGCCTTATTGTGGGCCTCACACGCGCTGCATTTGCTAACTGCAGATCCTGAACGCCAGGAATTGTCGGTATTGGATTTTCTCAAGTGGTTGAGTAATCGATGGCTCCCCCCCACGCACCTGCCCTTGAGCCCTCGTTAGGCGCCCCGGCTTCCGCCCGCCTCCTCCTGCCCGGCCTGCCCTGCCCGGCGGGTGGGCGGCAGCTGCTGGCTGCTCCCTTCGCACGTCACTGTTATGCCAGTCAAACAGCATCGGACGTGGTGCCTTCGATTCCGGGCATCAATTAAGGGCAGGGAAGCGCACATTCTCTGCAGTTTTTCATGATTCACCTCGCCGGGCACTAGAGGGTTTTGACATGTGATGGTGAGAGTGGCTTTTGTCTCAAAGGCGCCGAAGCCTGGGCCTCTCGTGGGACAAGGCGCCGGGCCGCCTTCAGCCGTCGCACGGCGGCCCCCGCTCGTCCCCTGACCCCCTTCTATTTCCCCCCACGCCTCAGAGAAGCCCTCGTGCCTCGGCCGACACGCAGATGACGGGCAGCCGCTGACATTCACCGTTCGGCCGGGGCGGCCCGCGGGGCGGCCGTGGGTCTGAGGCGAGGAAGGAGGCGCTCGTCTTGCGGAGGGAAGGCGGGGAGGACACGGGGCTGCGGGGAGGACACGGGGCTGCGGGGCGGAAGCCAAGTCAGAGGCGGGTTGGAGCAGGAGAGGAGCGGGGAGCTAGGAGCCGCCTCCGGGCTCTTCCCGGGGGCGGACACGCGGGGGCGCTCTGCTGGGAGGCCCTCCTTCCATCCTCACATCCACCCCGGCCCCCGCGGGCCAGGCAGCTCGGCTGCAGGGCCCCTGCTGGCCCCTCACCATCTCCCGAGGGTCTCAACAGTCCCCGGATGGCAAAGGCATCTGCAGCTGACTTTCTTTTTCCCTCTTTTTTTGGGGGGCGGGGGGGTGATCTTCACTCAGCCTTAGTCACATGGACACGGCGGCGGCAGAACAAGAGTTGTTTTCTGCTGTTGCACAGAGAATTCTCTGACCCAGATTCGGACAATGAACTGTGCTGGGGTCGGACAAACCGAGCTGGTCGGGGAACCCAGCGGGCCAGGCCGGAAACGAGGACGCACCCAGAGAGATACACGGTGAAGTGCTAGGGTTGTTCAGAGCCGCCGAGGCTCAGGGATGCTGGAGCGGGGAGAGGGCTGGCTCCCGTCACAACCCTTCCCGCAGCAGCTTCCCCTCCATTCCTTTGACTCGAACAGATCACGGGTAATTTGAAATTATCTAGTTAAATCCGATATGGTAAAGGGTACAAGGCCAGTAGTGCTCAGAGCTAGATACAGTCTTTAAATATATTGAATGAATAAATAAATGCAAAAGATGCCTGAAACAAAGACTGCAGTAACCTAACTTCAGGGTCTGTCTCTGTCTCTAAATACACCTTTTGGGGGAAACCGTAAAAGGGCAGTTCAAGAAATGCCAAAACATTAAGACCCATTTCAGCGCCAGCATCAGCAAGACCTTCCCATGTGCTCCCCAGAAAACATCACAAGTGAGCCTCACCCATTCCTACACACAAAAATACCACTTCCCTGGCCTTGTTTCTCTCATTCTTTTTTTTTTTTTTTTTTTTTTTTTTTTTTGCCATTTCTTGGGCTGCTCCCACGGCATATGGAGGTTCCCAGGCTAGGGGTCCAATCGGAGCTGTGGCCACTGGCCTACGCCACAGCCACAGCCACACAGGATCCGAGCCGTGTCTGCAACCTACACCACAGCTCACAGCAACCCCCAATCCTTAACCCACTGAGCAAGGCCAGGGATCGAACCTGCAACCTCATGGTTCCTAGTCGGATTCGTTAACCACTGAGCCACAACAGGAACTCCTCATTCATTCTTAATCTGAGGCTCTCAACTAGACATCTTTCAACCAGATGAATGTCTATCACCATTGGATGGCTAAAAAACATATCCTAAGCAGCAGCAGCACCACCAGGCAAGAACGCTTATCAGAAAGGTTAAAATGACTAATGCATTTCAAAATTCAGATTTAGAATTGAAAACTGAATTTGTTCAAAGAAGAACACTTTACACGCAATACTATACCTTGCCTACAGCTATGATTCCAATTGTGAAATTACAAATTTAAAGGTCATACATGCTCGCGAGTGCCCAAAGGTGCATAAACAATATTTTTTCATAAGGGTCTGTAACCTACATCAATACCATCTCCAGAATCTTATGCAATAGTACTAAGACATTACACTGAAAGCTGTAAAGGTAAAGAGAAAAGCAAATGGGACCAAAAATGGTTGTCTTAGGAGTAAGCACAGGAGGCAAAAAAAAAAAAAAAAAAAAAAAGTCATGTTTAAGATTTTCAAGAACCTTAGAAAATTTAATTGAACTATCCCATGTTTACATTTGGTTGACAAAACATCTATACTATTAATCTATGTACAACAATAATTTCATTCAAATATATAAACATAACGCTTGGTACAGTGAAAGTAGTAGCTGTCCTATGTGATATGAACTAAAAGAAGACTCTTACCATTCACGTTTGGGGAGTTCTGCTCAAAAGGAGCAGAAATATATTTTAGAACTAAGCTGTAAGGCACAATCTGGAAGACCACACTAAAACGATGAAGAAATACTTCAGTGCATCATATAATTTTCTTACCATTTTTTCTTCCTTGGCAGGTGGACTTCGAAGGAAAAAGCAGAGAGGAGCAAAAAGAATATCAATTATTCCAATAATTGTCATGAGCCATGGAAATCCAATTGCCTTTGCGATAGCCCCACCAGCGGAAGGACCTTTCAGGAAACAGAAAATTAGATAAAGCTCTCCCTAAATGTCTTATAGGCAGAAAGATGCAAAGGTTTAAATAATTTTCAGTAGGCATTATCAATCATGCACTGAGAAAAAAAAAAAAAAAAGGTTGTTTTGAAAAGCGAATGAATGTCCTTACCTATAGCATATCCCATACAAAAGGCCACATCCGCAATGGCATACACGCTCCCATAGACAGACACGTGCCGCAGGTCGACCAGGTAGCCCATGATGGGCATCATTGACGAGTCCACCATGCCTGCAGACAGTCAGGGAACACAATCTATAGAAAACTGGCAGACACCAACGACGGGCTGAATGTCCTCAGGGACTGAGGGATTGTTCTCAACTCACAATCCTGCCAAGGTTCTTCCCCTTTCATCACTGCTACCTGCAAGTCTTGAGGCAAACTTCCTACAGCTCACCTTTCACTGAGAATAAACTGAAGATGCTGGAGGCTGGGACTGGAACCCAGACTGCCACGTGCCTGTTCTCTGCCTTGCCTCACCTCGTCCTCCAATGTCTCACCTGCTATTCTTCAGATTCAGAGGGATGCGGGTGACTGGCTGTGTGGACCCCCAAGTCTGCTCCCTGTGGGTGTTTTCCTGATTCACTATTTCTGGTCCACGCATCCCTTGCCCTCGAAGAGCGGGCACACACCTCCATGCCTCACCCAGCCTCACCCACACCTTGGCCTCACACTTAGACTATGAGAGGTAAAGCTGGAAAGTATTAGGGAGACTCTGGAGGAACCAGAACAGGAAGAAGTCTGAGAGGCCATCCTGCCCTCTTCAGGAAAGTAAAACTGAAAGAAGTTTGCTCATTTAGTTGGCTAAAAACCACCACCACCAAGACCTATATTAGGGTCTCTGATCTCTTGAAGAGTCAGGGACAGGAAGCATTAAGAAAGAACACATGCGGAGTTTCCATCCTGGCTCAGCAGTAATGAATCCAACTAGTATCCAAGAGGACACCGGTTTGATCCCTGGCCTCACTCAGTGGGTTAAGGATCTGGCATTGCCATGAGCTGTGGCGTAGGTCACAGACACAGCTCGGATCTGGCATTGCTCTTGCTGTGGCGTAGGCTGGCAGCTATAGCTCTGATTTGACCCCTGGCCTGGGAACTTCCATTATGCCATGAGTGTGGCCCTTAAAAAAGAAAAAGAAAAAAAGAGAACACATGTATTCAGATTGGGTCCAAATCCCTGGCTGGATGACACCACCATGCCTTATCTCTCTGAACAGCAGTCTCCGCATCGATAAAACGGAGATGATAAGGACTGGCTAAATGAGATGACGGCTGTGCACACACCCAGCTGGGCATTCAAATGTTAGCTCCCTCGCCCACACACCCACCAGAGGCAGGAGGATAAGGGAAATTTCTTTCATTCAACCGGTATTGGCTGATCACCAGAAAATGCACAAGGTGCTGGGATGCAGGGACAGACAAAACAAAGAGTTGAAAAATGAATTATGGTTGTGAATGATGCCATGAAGGTGCTGTGAGAGTGTGTGTGTGTGCATACATACATATACACACATATGTATGCACACACACACACACAGATACACTAGGAAAACCTAACATGGTCTGAGGGCTCAGCAAAGGCTCCATCCCTGCTTTGGTACCAAAGACTCAATTCCCGCTTTTACCATGTCACAGATTTAGCTCTACTCTTCATCATGATCAACTTGGGTCTTCCAAATGAGAAATAAGCGTTCACTATTGATCCAAAATATCAACAAGATTTTTCCTACCATGACTCACTCTTCCTCACATTACTGTTAAGACTCATCCCCTTCATCTGTGAAAATGCCCACATTTCACCAATACATTAGTTACCTTTTTCTGTACCAAACCTTCTAAAAAATACATACGACATCGTCGTCATCCCCCAGCCCCACATAGAAGGTCTTTGCAAAGATATGAGCTCAAACAAATGTGCTCTGAGTAAGCAATTCTCCTGTTTGCCCAAGCTCAGCAGTAGAACAGCAGTCAGCTTCTGTAAATATCAGGCTTTTACATTTCTGGTTTTCAGGAAATAGACGACCAGTATGTGGAAGCAGATAGCCTTCTCTGGATGATCTACAAGTTGCACTTGAGCTAAGCTGCCCACAGCCTCACGTCAAGCTTCTAGAAATTTTAGATTGAGTAACTAGAGTCTGCCCGAGTAAAAGGAACTTTTTCTTAGTAATGGGAAAAAAAAAAAAAAAGAGTTTTAAATTTAAGTTCAAGGTGCGTGAGACTTACCAATTGCAAAGCCAACTCCGAAGTTGGGAGCTATGAGTCCGTAAATGTTCTTTGCAAAAGGAATCTGTAAGAGGAAATCAAAGTTATGCTACAATAACATATGATAACCAACTCCAAGTCATCTTAGAAAGTCTTAAAGATATGTGTTCTCTAGCCTGTTATGCACGTTCCTTTCTGGAGGAAATAGAAGGTGGAAGCCGGATGGGGTCTGGGCAGAAAGGGACCCTCCAAATCTTTAACAGAGTTGAAATGGATTTTGTGACCGCTACAAAAAGCTAATTCACTGCTGTATGTGACAGGTCAGCCCAGTCCATACTCCATATTTTTGAAAAGGACCAGGAGGTCTCATTTGTGGTAGATATTGGCCTTTGATAGAATATCTTTTATTCTAGAAAAAATCTTGTTATTATTTCTGGCTAGTTGCCCTAGAATATACAAGACATTTGTATTGTTTAAGATCTTGGCCAGGGGGGGAGAAATGAAAACGATATAATAAAACATTCTAAATAATTTCTAATGGACAGAAAATGAAAATAAACCCTTTGGAGAGTTCTGTCCAAAATTTTTAAGAAGATAAAAAATGAGAGAGTTCCCTTCGTGGCTCAGTGGTAACGAACCCGACTGGTATCCATGAGGATGTGGGCAGCAGTAACAGCTCCAATTCGACCCCGAGCCTGGGAACTTCCATGTGCCGCAGGTGGGGCCCTAAAAGGACAAAAGAAAAAAAAGATAGAGAATGGAAGATGGAATAAAACTATCAACAAACTTCAAACAGCTATAAAACATTTCTTGGTGATCCTTGCCCAAAGCAAAAGTGTCATTCACAGATTATTCCCATTTGCAAAATGCCATCTTTTACTCACACATAAAATGCTGATTCCAACAATTATCATTCCTAGAAGAGCACAAAGCCACCTGTCAAAAAAACAAAAAAGCACTATCAATAAATGACTTCCCCTCCCTTCCAAGTTTTCAATGGAAATCAAAGCAATTACTTGTACTAGCTGAGCAAGGCAGAAACACTTGGAAATCCTTTTTTTTTTTTTTTTTTAAAGAACTACATTATTATAGCAGAATGAGTGGTGTTTCATTTCAGCTTACCTCCCCATTTTGTGCGCGAGGATCCCAAAAATATTGGTTCCAATGAGATAAGAGATACTAGCTGGCAAGAAAGCAACGCCTGTGAATTTATGAAAAGGACACCGTATCAGTACTGCTATCAGTCAAATGTGAGAAAAGCTAATAAACGGGAGCCACCACAGTGGTGATTAGAGGCGATGAAATGAAGCCCGGAGGCCCTGCTCCCAAGCAGCTAATATCCGGCAGCTGATGGAGCCAGTCCGGACCCTGCCTGGCTCATCAGTCCGCACGAAGCTGCTGAGGCACCCCAGAAATGAGATTCCTTCCTCTATCATCGGCTTCATCTCTCCTCCACCTCTGCCCGGTGGCAAGCTTTACCCGGGGACCAAGAGCCAGGAGCCACCAGCTGCTACCCACACAGGTGGCGAGCAGTGGTGGCATCTGCTTCTGTCACCCCCCTTTGCTTTGCATACAATAGAAGTAAGACACAGGAGTGGACAAAACTGGCAAACATTATGAGAGGCACAAAGGAAAAAGTTAAAATTATCCCACACCCATCACTCAGATAATCACCACAGTTGTTTTCCTTTAAGTGTATATGCACATAAATAAATGTATATGCAAAAGATTTTGGTGGCGTTTTTCCAAAAAAAAAAAAAAATGGGGTTATACTTCTGGTTCTACCTCCTGCTTTTTTCAATTAGCTTAATGAACATCTTTCCACGCCAAAAAAAAAAAAAAAAAAAAAGTTGATATGGTCACATTTGTAGTCAAGTCCTATGAGCAAGGGTGAACGCTCTCCCAGGAGAGGGACCTCACAAGCCCCAAGATGAGCCTGGTTTCCAGCTGCCGGTGGCAGTGTGGCCTTGAACGGACCCTCTTCATCAAACAGAAAAGCCTACTCAAGCCAACCCGGGCCTGGTGGCCAGGGTATCTGTCCGCATCAGCTCCACCGGGTCCCCATCCATTATTAGGACAACAGGACAATCTCTTTTCAAAAGATGCCGTCCCCCACGGGAAATTCTGGCTTTTCTAGAAAAGCTGGACTTCCTAGATTCTTATGTGAAATCTCCTGATTTTTAACTGCTGACAAGTTTTTTAAAAACATAAACTTCCTTGCACAGCAGAAATGATCACATTTTAAATCAACTATATTTCAATAAAACTTAAAAAATGAAAAAAAAAAAACCTAAAAAACAAAGCATAAACTTCATGCAGGCCAACAAGAGTACTAGCCAAGCAAACCCTACCTATGGGCTGAATTTGGCCCACAGACACTATGTGAGCGCAGGTCGAAGGAAGCAACTGGCAGAGAACCCACCCGAATGGCTTGTTGGTGACTCTTGACCCAGGAGCAAAGCATGAAGGCATCTCTGAAGCCAAAGCTTCAAAGCAGGGATGTGGACAAGCCCAGGGAAGCCCAAGACCAGCTACGTCTTCCTGAACCAGGGGGCCACTGAGCTCACACATGGGACCCAGGAGCAGCTTGCAATGTCTCCGTGGACAGCAGGAGGCTGACCCTTGCACAACATGGGTTTAAACTGCGCAGGTCCACTTGTGCACAGACTTGTAAGAGTACCATGCGCTCTGGAACCGCAGACACTGCGGGCTGACTAGACGTTACAGAGACTTTCAACTGTGCGGAGGGTCAGCGTCTCTGACTCGCGAGTTGTCCAAGGGTCAGCTGACTCTCGGATCGTAAACACCAACTTCATGATTCTCAAGCAAAAAGCCCAGAATGGGGGCCTGAAATGAGATGTTCATTTCAGCTGGAAACTTACCAGCTGAGGCTGGAGTGGGTCACTTTAAGCTCTCAGCGCCCACAACACAGCCACAGCTCCTACGGCTCCTACTGCATTCACCTCCATGGAAGAGGATCCCATGGCAACTGGCACAATAAGGGCCTTGGCACCTGCACTCCCAGTCTCACCCCGTGCCCTGCCACCTCTACAAAGCCCCTCCCCACCATGCAGCCCGGCTGGCTGACCCCGCAGGCTGCAGGAGGTTCCTGCCAGCAGAGAGCACTCCGACGGTCTCACCCGGCCAAGTCCACAGTGGCACACAGGAGCCCAGTACACGGCCAACCCCCTTTCCAAGCAAAGACCCTGCGTGAGGACTCCTGTCACAGAGCTGAAAGTATCCGGGCTGTTCCGTGAAGGTTCCGGGGGGCAGAGTCCTCAGTTCCCAGTCCAGGAACTCCAGGCTGGGACAGGACCCGCTGGATCTCGGGCCCCAGAGTTCCGATTCCTGTGTAGACACAGCCTCAGCAGCCTCTGCCTCACCAGAACCTCCCCCACTTCGCACATTCGACAGAACCGGCCTCTCTGACCTCAAAGAAAACTCAGCTCAGGAGCCCGTCTGGGGTCCATGGGCGGCGGGGCGGGCATCTAACTCTGTTCTGAGACCTGGGTCAGGGAGTCCACTCCTCTTCCGGACGCCCCTGCAGGAGCAGCTCCTACTGCAGGGCAGGCCTCCTAACACCGAGCCCTAAGCCTTCCCATCACCCACACCCACCGGCCCTGCTCCTGGCACACAGTCCGGAGCCAAGAGAAGCCAGTTTCAACCCCCTTGAGCCAGGCCTAAAGTGCGGGAAGAGCGAGCAACATCTTAGCCGCCACCCAGCTTTCCAATGAAACCCGACCAGGCTCTGGATTGGCCCCCGGTGACAGAGCACCAGCCATGGCCCCTTATACAAGTTCAAGTTCTTTCTCTACCTTGAAACCTGGTTCCCAGAACTTCCCCAACCTAGGATGGGCACAGAGCACAGGACCACTGGCATCTGAAGAAGGAAAGAAGGGCCAAATGAATGACTCCTCCTCTGCGGTCAGGCCCCTTGGTCAGCCATGCCTGTGCAGGCAATTCTGGAGCCCTGGTCCACTCGGCACTCAGCCGGCTTGCAGTGCACAGACCTGCACTTCCTCCAGGCCCCCCACTTTGCCTCCTTGGGGCATCTCCCACTCTGTGAAGGACTTTGCACTCTCACCAGAGGATTCCACCCCATCCTTTTCAGGTCTTTGTTTCTGCCTGTGGAGAGCTTTCAGAATCTGCAGCTAACTAGAACCTTTATCCCCCCAGCCCCCCGAAATTCCTATCACCTGCAAAACATTTTAGGCCTTTTCCCAGCCCTGTGAGAAAAGCCTTGACTGGGCCTGGGCAACCCTCAGTGCCAGGGCCACCGCCCCCTCCCCATGGCTGCTGGTGTCTCCTTGCTCACCTCCAGTCACAAGGGCTCACCAAGTGGTCTGCCCGTCCCTGATGTCCCCAAGGGCTCACTGGGAACCAGAATGGGCAATGGTCCCCTCCCAAAGGAGGCTCAGGAGTTCCCGTCGTGGCTCAGTGGTTAACAAATCTGACTAGGAACCATGAGGTTGCAGGTTTGATCCCTGGCCTCACTCAGTGGGTTAAGGATCCAGCGTTGCCGTGAGCTGTGGCGTAGGTTGCAGATGCGGCTCAGATCCCACGTTGTTGTGGCTCTGGCGTAGGCCGGCGGCTACATTCCGATTAGACCCCTAGCCTGGGAACCTCCATATGCTGTGGGAGCAGCCCAAGAAATGGCAAAAAAAAAAAAAAAAAAAAAAAAAGCCAAAGGAGGCTCAGGAGGCTGAAGTCCTCACATCCCAGAACCACGGGGTGTTGGCATTATCTTGTCTTTGCTACCCAGCCAGGCTGGCGGAGGACACGCCCGAGGTCACAGCTGGCTGGAGTAGCACAGGTTCCCCACCAGCAGGCAGAGTCCTTCCCTCCTTCCATCCTGCACTGCATCACCACACCTCCTTAAAGAACCAGAAGGGGAGTTCCCATCATGGCGCAGGGGAAACGAATCTGACTGGCATCCATTAGAACGCAGGTTCGATCCCTGGCCTCGCTCAGTGGGTTAAGGATCCGGTGTTGCCGTGAGCTGTGGTGTAGGTCGCGGACACGGCTCAAATCCCCGATTGCTGTGGCTGTGGCGTAGGCCAGTGGTTACAGCTCTGATTCGACTCCTAGCCTGGGATCCTCCATATGCCATAGGTGCCCTAAAAAGAAAACACACACACACACAAAAAAAAGAAAAAGAACCAGAAGGAAGAGCCTTGTAGGACTCTTGTCTCGAATCTGCTCCTCAGAGCTCAAGCTTCCCTTTCAGGGTCCCAGGCCTCACCATGACCGTGAACTTTGACTCTCTAAGCCTCTGGATGTCTCCGGGAACCTGACCCAGGACTTGAGGTAGAGACACCATGATGCGTCTCTCTCCACCAACCCAAACCCAGGGCCACCCCCAAGGGGGCAGTGCAAGGAGCTGAGGGGCCAGGCTCACAAGGGAGCCCTCCAGAGTGGGGGGGCGGCTGCACCTTTATCTCCCCCCAAAATCGCGGCCACAAACACAGCGTTCAACAAGAGCAATCGTGTGTCCGCCATGCAGCTCGTGAGATTATTCTGCTTTGACTTCAAATCCTCCAGCCTCTCTCCAGAAACTTCCCTCTTCACATGGGACTGGAGAGGACCTTGAACGGGGAGGGGCGGCTCCCGCCTCCTGCCACTGGGTCCTGGCCTCAGGGCCAGGTCCGCCACCTTCTCACTAAGGCTCAGAGGGGCCTAAGGGGCTCGGGAGGGGTGGGATGCAAGCTGCTGAGGCCCCAGAAAGGGGAGGGGGGGCGCTTCCTCTCACACCAGAAAGGATACGGCAAACAGGGACAGAAATTTGAGTCTCTTGAGCAAAACACAAGGCCAGCTCTGAGACAAGGGAGCAGTGACCTCAGTGGAGGAAAGGTAGGGTCAGGGGCCATCTGGCCTGAGTGATAAGCCCCACAAGAGGACCTCCTGATGAAATCTAGGCAGCCCAAGGCCTGCTATCTAAGCCGGCTGGCCCCGGGTCTCTGGCTGACGTGAGACTTTATAAAAGAAAGCCCCGGGCTGCGTCTGGAGAAGAGGAGGGCCCAGCAGCCGAAGAGCCCTGCACGCAGCCACACGCGTTCAATTAGCGTGTTAAGTCGGTTAAGTGGAGAAAACAGAGACACCAGAAGAGCGTCTCTGCCCGGGAGCACGTGCAAGGCTGACACGGGGCTCCAGTCGCAGCCACACACCCCCCACGCCGGGGCCTCCTGAGGACACTCGGAGGCCCCCCTCACCTCGGGCCCCAGAAAAACGGCTTCCCTGGGTCATCCTCCGCTATCAGCATCAAGGCCTGAAGAGCATCCACTCATCTTTTGCAAACCTGCTGTTTGCTAACTCGAGGAGAGAGAAAGTCAAGGGGGAAGGATTCTGAGAGCTAAACTCAGGCTAGTTCTTAGGCAGAAATCTGGCTCTGAACTTCCCAGCCTTGGAGACAGCAGAGGAAGCCCAGAGGCTCTCAAAGGCGCCAAGGAGGGCCCCCTACTCTGCAGGAGGGTGGACTTCCTCTCTCCTCAAACAGCAGTTTGGCAAAAGATGAGGGCATGCTCTTCAGGCCTTGATGCTGATAGCGGCAAATGACACATAACCAACCTACCACAAAATTCACCCTTTCAGAGTACACAGTTCACTGGCTTTTAGGATATTCACAGGGTTGTGCAACCATGACCACTATTTAACTCCAAACACTTTCATCACTCCAAAAAGAAACCTCCCACCCATTAGCAGTCTCCATCTGACCCAACTTCCAGCCATCTGGGACTTTTTGTCTGGGCCCACAACATTCAGGGCGCAGTGACAACGGCGGGTCTTCAACCCACTGCACCACAGGAGGACTCCTAACAGAGGACTTTTTGATGAAGGAACAGAAATTCAATGCAGAAGCCAAGAGGACTAGGGCTCAGGCCGGGCCCCCTGAAGCATGGCAGGGAAGACAGACACAAGCCCCAGCCAGGAGGCAGCAGCTGCCAAGACACCCCCACAGGGCAATGCACGTTCACCTGGGGAAGGTCTGGGGCACTCACAAGGTCAGCTTATTCAGGACGGGAGAGGCTGCATCTGAAGATGTTAACATAAAGGCAGAAAGGACCATGAAAAGCAAAACAAATCTCTAGGAAGGACAACTGATAAATTCTCACCAAAAAATCTGTGTGTGTAGGGACCAGCCTTCCAGATATGAAGCAACACTCTCAAGCTACAGTAATTAAATAGGAGGGAACTGACACAGGAATACAAGCAGACAACCAGAACAGAAGAGCAACGTCCAGAAACAGACCCAAGGACACACAGGCATTTTGAGCATGAAACGCGGGAAGAATCAGATGGACTCAGAGGGTAGGGCTGGCTGGCCGGACAGAAAACCGTAACCCCAGATCCCCACCACACACCTGAGGGCAAAGTGGATTCCCTGAAAATCCAAGATTTTAATGTAAAAAACAAGTCACAAATTTGCTGGAGGAAAACATGGGTGAAAAAAGCACCCTGGCCTAGATAGGCGAGGCCTTCCTGAGCTTGACCGGAAATGACGATGACGTAAAGAGGAAGCCTGCCCAATCTGACTCGTAGCATTTTAAATGTTCTGAGTGGCCAAAAAAAAAAAAAAAAAGAAAAGAAAAGAAAAAGAAAATCCATCTATCAAGTCAGAGACATACAACAAAGGGCAACATTTGCAAAACATCTGATAAAGATGAGTATCTGTTAAAATACTTACAATCAATTTTTTTAAAAATTCAATAGAAAAAAATGGGCGAAGGATATTAGTTAGAAATTCACAGTAAAGGGAATAGATATGGATAATAAACATATGAAAAGAGCTCAATTTCACTCACAAAGAATTTGTAAAAATAAATCAAAATGAGACCTTTTTCTCACACACTCTATTGGGAAAGATTGAAAGGCCGATCGATAATACCTGTGTTTGTTCAATGCTACCCAATATCAAAATGCAAATTCAAGTTTAGGAATTTGTCCTACAGTCACATGTACTTCACGTACTTCCAAATAGGAACAGGAATACACAGAAAGGTCATTCACTGCAGTATGGTTTCTGATGGCAAAAATTGGAATGAACCCAAATGTTCAGCAACAAGGATTGGTTGAAAATTTAGGGTCTAACCTTAAAGTAGAAAGACAGGCAATCATTAGCATGAATGACAGGCTTCCAGCTAAAGAGGGCTGATTGAATCTGTGGGTTTGCCATTCCCGCTCCAAAACTCATTTCAATTTTAGTAAAGGAATAAAAGAAAACTAGAAACCCTCCCCTCTCTGCTGAAGACAGACAACAGAAGAGGGGAGAGGGCAACCAGAGGAAGGAACACACAGGAAAATCAGCAAAGGATGCAGCACAGAACAATGGACCCTTCCACCTGCACATGGAGCGGGCTGAAGAAGCAAGAACTTTTGTGCCTCAGAACCCAGAACATTAAGAGACTGAAGGTTCCAGGTGTTGTGAACCTGGAGGGCGGAGGCTGTCAGCCAGAAAGAGGGTTGTTTTTAGGAGCAGTTGGACTCCCCCAGCCCTCAATGATTCACCCTGGCAGGAGAAGGTTTCTTAAAAGAACCTGTAATTGAAAAGGTTCAATGACCCCAGCAGACTGAAACTGACATAAGAGGCTGAAGTGGGAGGTGAAGAGAAGTCTTCCTACTAAATGGTAAGATATTATTTTGACGACCCCCCTACAGCCCCCACACATACACAAAACCACTGAGGGTAAATATGAAAGGACTCTTCAAAATTTGTGAAATGATGACACCAATTATAAAAGTCCAATAGAGTTTAGAGGAGGATGATGGAGAAATCAATGGAAATAGGGAAGGCAAGACAAGAAATCAAAAGTATAAAATGGAGAGGTCCAACATCTCACCAACTGGAGTACCAGTAAAGAAAACAGAAGAGAGGGGAGGATTAAAGAAGTCATACAAAAAGGTTTCCCAGAACTGAAAGAAGGGGTTTCTCAGCAGAGGAGACTGACCAAGCAAATGCCCAGCACAGTGCAGGAAAACAGACCCCCTGCAAATCACCATCATGGATGCTAATAACCTAGAGAGGAAGAGAAGGTCCTGCAAGCTCCAACAGAAGATGGGGAATGAGGACATGGCACCTCAACAGCAACCCTGGATGCCAGAGGATAACAGGACAGCGTCCTCAAGACTCTGAAGGAAAAGGATTTCCAACCAAGAATTATATACCCAAACAGATGAAGTTGACCAGACTTAGGATACAGCTGAGGCAAGATAAAGATGCCTGCAGATATGTAGAATCTCAGAAAACATTTACCTGCCAAGCACCCTCTTCTCAGGAAGCTGCTGGAGAATGTGCAGTGAGAAAGTAAGCCAAGAGAGAGGAACACAGGACAGGAGGGTACAAGAAATAGAAGAGAAGCAAAGAAGATGCCCAGGTATGAGAAGAGGAGAATCTCAGGATGGCCTGGAGAACAAGTCTAGACTAGAACAGGAAGACAGAATGACATGGGACAGATGTCCACCAGCAAGCAAATAACCAGAAAGCTTAGGTTTGCTGATATACCTGGCCACATTTAGAGGGTCTTTCATCTCTGCAAAAGAGGTTGAGGGATATATTCAGGAATGCTACACATAAATCTAAGGAAATGGAAATACACAGCAATTACCAACTCCAGGAAAAACAAAAGGTTTGTTAAAAAGAAAGGAATTACAGAACCCTAAAGAGCTCATCTTCAAACAATGTTTACATAGTCACAATAATATCAATACTGCATGCCAATCTAACCCAAATCAGAAGGTGAGAAAGAAAGGACAGAAGGTGAGAAAACATGTGAGTTGGTTGTTCATATTTTCCAGAAGAAAAATAATGGCATTAGAGCCTTGTCTACTCTATTAGGAAGCTGGTAGACAATAAACAAACTTGGAAATCAAAAAATAGGAGTGTACACATATTATTTAGAGACAAAGGAAATTAGCAGAAGAAACAACTACAAGAGTTGAAAGTGATCAAATCTGAGGAAGGGATTTGACATGAGGAGGCATGAGGCAAAGACTGCTGTTTTCTCATGATATTTATGATGCTACTTAACATAAAAATTACATGCATGTGTAACTTGATAAAAAATTAAGATTTAATTAATTTTGTAAAGTAAATCTACCCATTCTGACACAGAAACATAGAAAAATAAGTTGCACAATGATATAAATGGCAAGATGCCACTTCGGTTGGGTTTTCAAGCATTTCACACACATGGTGATAAATGCAGAACTATCTGGAAAAAGACACATGAATTGTTAACAATGAATGTCACAGAGGACTGGGTAGGGAGAGGACAGAAAGCTGAATATGAGATTTTTTAATTTTTACTTCCTCAGTCCCTGTACTTTGATTTTTTTTTTTTTTTTGGCTACGCCCATGGCATACAGAAGTTTCCAGGGCCAGGGATGGAAACTGCACCACAGCTATAACCAGAGCCACAGCAGTGGCTTCCTAACTGGATTCTTAATTGCTAGGCCATCAGGGAATGCCTTGATTTTTTAACAATAAGCATGCTTTATTTTCTAAATTAAAAAATACTTTCAGGGTATTCCTGTCGTGGCACAGCAGAAACGAATCCGACTAGGAACCATGAGGTTGTAGGTCGGATCCCTGGCCTCACTCAGTGAGTTAAGGATCTGGCGTTGCCTCGAGCTGCAGTGTAGGTCACAGACATGGCTTGGATCCCAAGTTGCTGTGGCTGTGGCGCAGGCCAGCAGCTGTAGCTCTGATTCGACCCCTAGCCTGGGAACCTCCATGTGCCATGAGTGTGGACCTATTAAGAAAAAAAAAAAAAAAAACTTTCAAAAATTCATCCTTTTAAGAACTAAGTTTGTTGTTTTTCTCACATAAATGTTATTGCTGTCTGCATACACTTAATATAATAACTAGTCCAGATCAAAAACATGGGGGGACGCCAAATGTACTCTTGCTCTCTCTCTTCCGCCCATGTCTGATGCCTTCGCACTAACCATGCATCCGTCGGGGATGACACAGACACTGGAGCTGAAACAAGCCCCAGAGCTCACTGCTTAACCTAAGCATCAACCCCTTTAAGCGTCAAACAGAAACAGTCACTTTATCATCCTGCTACCAGCAGCTCAGCAGGGCTACAAGAACGAGACCCACTCTGGGGAGAAAAGTTGCAGAATCAGGAGCACCCAGCCCAGTCTTACCCAGCTGCCACTTGGGCGAACACATGGTCTCCATCATCCAGATGGGCAGGGCCGGCTCCAGCATGGCAATCCCCATGTTTGCAAAGCAGATGGACCCTTTAGGGGAAGAAGACAGTCAGTGTCCTTCTGTTTGGGGTCTCGAGTGTCCCCCACACAGTGAAATCCCATGGGCCCACAGCCAGAACAATCAGCAAGGGCACCCAGAACTTCTACTTGTGTAAGAAAAAGAGAAACCACACGTTAAGGGATAGTGGGGAAGGCTGCCTTTTTTTTTTTTCTTTTTTGATCTTTTGGGGGCCACACTCACAGCATGTGGAGGTTCCTGGGCTAGGGGTCGAATCGGAGCTGTAGCTGCTGGCCTATACCACAGCCACAGCAACTCGGGATCCAAGCCGTGTCTGTGACCTACACTGCAGCTCATGGCAATGCCGGATCCTTAACCCACTGAACGAGGCCAGGGATCGAACCTACATCCTCATGGATACTCGTCAGGTTGGTTAACCACTGAGTCACGACGGTAACTCCGTGCTTTTTAAATTATTACTACTGAAAACAACCAGAACCCCAGAGTCATAAAGTTTGAAACTGGAGGGAGGCTTAGAAATCACTTGGTTTAATGTTCCCAATTTATTAATAAGTTACTTGCTTGAGGCCACTCAGTGACTCAGGCCACTTCCAGATCACACAGAGACTGACTCAGGCAGCCTGAGGCTCTTACAGCCATGTTTTCATCTGTGTAATGAACACAGATTATTTCTAAGGAGGCCCTTGGTTGCCCCAAAATCTAGAGCATTCAGTGCAAATATGCTGTTGAAGGATTTTTTTTTTTAATCAACTATACCTATAGCGTAGCCATGTAAATATCATTATCACTGTGTTAACCAGATCCCTTTGTAAATGTAAAACCACTTGGAAGAAAACACACAGAACTGTTCCCATCGTTCTGAGAACTTCCTGTGCCGTGTACGGCGGAACCTCTAATTTGCTAGAATCCTGATTCAAAGAACATCCTGCAGTCGTGATTAAGGTGCTCAGAATGGGAAGAAAGGTTTTTTTCACTCTTTGTAACATTTAAAGACAGACCATAAAAATGATGCTGAAATGGCTGGACTCCCCTCACCCACCTGTTCCGTGTTTTCGTGGATTCTGTACTTGACTATTTGACCTTAATTACAGGGAAAATCTAACAACAGAGTTGTTCACGCCTCCTGTGATCCGGAGCCCATACTCTGAGCCCCCCTTTATCTAACTCTGACCCACCCTGCCAGTATCCCCTGCACTTAAATCCTCCCAGGCAATGGGGACAGCCCCCAGACTAGAATTTCCTTTTTTTATTTTTATGGCCTCACCTGCATATGGAAGTTCCCAGGCCAGGGACTGAATCTGAGCTGTGGCCTGCACCACACCTGCAGCAATGCCAGATCCTTTAGCCCGCTGTACCCGGCCAGGGCTCGAACCTGCTCCTCCGCAGCAACCTGAGCTGCCACAGTCAGATTCCTAACCCACTGCACCACAGAGGGAACTCCCGGACTGGAATCATTTAAACTAGCCAATCCCAAACTGCTTACCCTGACCTGTCTGTCCCATGGAAATCCCGGGGCTCTGACCTAGACCTTCCCTTCACCCCTTTCAGCCTCCTGCCCAAACCTGTCACTTCCTTATGTGGCCCCAAGCAATGTCACATGCCCCCCCACCTTGTTTTATATTTTTGCCTTTTCTAGGGCCACATCCATGGCATAGGGAGGCTCCCAGGCTAGGGGTCTAATCGGAGCTGTAGCTGCCGGCCTATGCCAGAGCCATAGCAATGCCAGATCCAAGCCGCATCTGCGACCTACACCACAGCTCACGGCAACGCCAAACCCTTAAGCCATTGAGCAAGGCCAGGGATTGAACCCGCAACCTCATGGTTCCTAGTCATATTCATTCACTGCTGCACCACAAAGGGAACTCCCCCCCTTTTCTTGAGAATGTAAATAATAAACTCTTCCTTCAATGTGATTAACCTCATCACTCAGTCACCTCCATAAACTAAAATCCCACTGGTACAAATGAGACACCGCCTGGCCCCCAGCTCCCCCATCTAGGCTGGCTGGATCTCTATGTTTCTTCCGCGGGTAGGAGCAAGGCTGCGAGGGTCAAGGCAGCACCACCCGCCTGCAGGTCTGCCCCAAGGGGGCAGGGACCTGCACCTCTGGCCCCCACCTCTCACCACACATCTCCCCATCCCTACCTTGGACAGCCAGGGCTCCAGGGGAAGCTCAGCTCTGGAATCTTTTCCCTGTGTCCTGCTGGGGGCACTGAGAGCTCCCCCTGCATGAGGAGGTCACCACACCAGGTTTAGAACCCTTTGGTCAACAGGCATGACAGACAAGGTCTAGACTAGAGACGCCTATGTGCTGCCCTGAAGAAACCCACCAGCAGACGGCTTAACAAGACCAGCCTGGGGTTTTGAAAACAGCGACTCTGAATGCCCTCAGGATGGAGGGCCTCAGCTCCCCCCAGGCTCCCTCAGCCCCAGCGCCTGTGACCCTAACTGGAGGGAACCCTAACCAGACTGATGCCACACTGCACGGCTGTCCTCTCCGGCCCAACCCCAAGGGCCACTGCTGACCACAGCGTCTGGGCCCAGGCTGCATAGGCTGGCCCCTCCTGAGGCAGCCCCGGGTCTGTGCCCCTGGGATGGTCGTGGGAGGACAGTCACTCGGATGGATGCTGCCAATGGGCAGGATAATGCCCCCACCCCCAAGAGCCAGAGGACCCCAGGGTGTCCTCTGAGCCCACCTGCGCCAAGAACCCGAAGGGTGTCTTCCAGCTGGCCTGCCTGCCTCTGCACAGGATGGCAGCTCCACAGAAAGGAGGGGGGGCTCCCCTTGGCCCCTGCTGTGGTCTCTATTCAGAGACGCCAAGGTGACTCAGACCACCCACCTAAGCCACTGGCAGGAGGCCACGGACTCCTTCCCGAAGGTCAAGGCCAAACCATGATGGCCTCAGACACAAACACAGTGAGCAAATTTGGCCCCGAACAATCCGCTGTGGAGGGTATTTCTGGGACTCAGACATCTTTGCCCCAAATGAAAAACCACAAAGGAGCTTGGCTGTGTCCAGAACTGCTGATGGAAGAAAACCATTTCTCGTGACTTATGATCTCTTGTGTGCCTTTCATGTTTTTCTGCAGCCCAATGTTTCCAGCAGCAAAATGAACACTGGTCCTTGCCCCCGGCCCTTGGCTGGGAAGAAGCGGGGCAGCTGGGCACCCACCTGCGGCAATGAGGATGTACGGGTCCCTCAGCAGCGTGGTTAGCGGTGTCCCCTTCTGGCTCTGTTGGGAAAACAGGGGTTAGAAGAGGCCACACGGCCACCACAGGCCCACCTTGCCCTGCTGCTCACCTCTGGCTGCACCCGGGACGGCTGGAGCACAAAGAGCTGAATAGCTACAAGAGAGAAAAAGGAAAGTGTGGCCCCGGCCCCTGCCCACAGGGACCCCAAGCTCACTGCCCCCAAGGTCATGGCCAAGGCACCCACGTGGACTCACTCACCACCATCCAAGAGCACCAGGGCGGCCAGCACCAGGAACGGAGCCGTCTTCCCCACAAACTCATATAGCACACTCCCGAAGGGGGGGCCCACTGCAGGGAAGAGAGGGGCAGTGCCAGGCCCCAGGACTGACGCCCCCAATCCCCAAACGAGAGCCACTTCTCCCTCCACTCTGTTCCAAACACTAGGTGGGCTGGCCACCCTATGCTCCACTCAGCAGTGTTAAGCTGCCCTGAAAACTTCCTCCAAGTGGTAAAGTTTCACACCTGAGACATGAGCAAGAACCTATAAAGTTCACCCCAAAAGCAAAGGTCAGAGAAAACTAAGAACCCAGGGAACAGACGTGCGCAGGAAAAAGGACCAATGAGGGCTTCGTGGTGCTTATAAAGCAGCACAGCCAGGGACCACGGGCTCCCAGATGAGGCCAGCAGTGCAACAGAGGGTGGAGGACGGCTCAGCGGAGGTGCTTGCCCCGGGTCTGGGAGCTTGGCCAGGGCCGCTGAGGGAGGCAGGTTCAGAGAGCGGGAAGGTCCTCGGGTGGGATGCGACTCAGAGAACATTCGAGGGGAAGGACCTTGGCAGATCACCCTGTTCAAGACCTGGTTTTATATCTGGGCCCTCGAGGTCTGGGGAGCCCAGGTCAGAATCCTCCCACCGCTTTACAAAGGCTCCATGAAAGCAGGGGAGGAAAGAGGACAGCCGTGGGAAAGGGCCCCACCTCCCAGCTGGCCTCCGCAGCACCGCACCCACCTAAGACCCCCATGGCCAGGCCTCCCAGGGCGATCCCCATGGCGTTGCCTCTCTCCTCATCATCGGTGTACACGCTGGCCAGCATGCCCATCCCTAAACAGGAAAAGAAAGGCTAACAGCTGAGCTCTGGGAGCCCCAGACTCGCCCTTCCCACACCTGCCAGACCAACAAAACATACGGCCAAGCAGAATCACGAAGAAGTGGGCACCTCCTCCACGAACCCACTGCCACCCACCACCACCAATGCTTTGATTCCCTGAACCATTCCAACTCATTCTGTAGAGGCCTCCAGCCCGGGCAATGCCAGCGGCCCCTCAGACAGACCGAAGATCCCCAGGCACTGACTTCAGTGTGTCTACACCTACCAGCTACGGAGGAGCAGGAGGAACCGATGCCCTGCAGCGACCTGGCGATGAGCAGGAAGGCGTAACTGCGGGAGAAGGCGAACACTGCGGAGGGGAGAGCGGCCGAGCCGCGTCAGTGCGGGCCCTGCTGATGCTGTGACCACAGGGTCCTCTGCAGGGCTCCCCTCACCCCACGGGGCATTTCTGTACCAACCACCCCTGCAGGGTGCTTCTGCTCCCTGAAGCCCTCTCCTATGGGCTCTGTTCTGCAGCTGTTGCCGACACACCCACCCCCAGGCTGTGTTCTCAATTCCCAATGGGTGGCTGCAGTCAGAGCCCAGCCAGGGACCCACATTCAGAGGGCAAACATCAGCCACTTACTAATTGTGGAGATAAACATGATGCAGAAGCCAGCGAACATTGGGATCGGATAGCCGATTCTGCAAAACAGGACCACAGCGAAAACCTGGTGACTGCTTTGTAGTTTTTTTACGCCTTTCGATTGAGCCTCTCCCGCTTACCCCTTGGGATCAGGTGGATAAGTGTTCGGTCAACTTCGCTAAAAGTTCATATAGCAGGTGCTTCTTCCGACATGACCTTTTTTCTGTTTGACTGTCTTGCAACGTGAATACATTTATGGACTGCCTCTCTGAAGAGAAATTCCTCTGGAATAAATGTTAATATCGGCAAGGAACCCAGAACACATCCAAAATACACAGCTCCTGTTTCCATCATTGTGAACAAGGCTCTTTAATTATAGTCTTTGCTAGAGCTGCCCCAAAAGGGACAAACGGCAATCAAGTGCTTCTCGCAAAAGGTCACCATGTGAGTCAATGGACAGCAGACACAACGGCCCTACATCTAAGAGGCAACAGGCAGCAGCAGATTTTCAGATGTGTCTTCATGTTGACCCCGATGAGGCCCAGTGGAGAAAGACAGGCCTTGTTTTCTGTGCAAAAATTCAACATCCTAATTCCCCTCTAAGATGGGTGTCCATACAGGGCTCTGTCACCAGGTGGACAGGAGAGGTGGGAAGACCCTGGCTTCTGGTGCCAAAGCCCTGGCTGACACCTGGCCCTGCCACTCCACCCAGGCAAATCGCCCCTCAACCCCTTACAGCGAGCACCCCCCAACTCGCGGAGCTGAAGCGGGTAGTAAACGAGACATGAATGTTAAACTGCTACCAGACGCGCCTGGGACATAACAGTGCTTCAGAAATGTGTCCTCACTCATTCTCTTCCTTTCCCTCTGTTTCTGCAGATTAAACAAGCAGGTGGGTCCCTGTCATATGCACAGGGCATAAGAATGAGGGCACGAGGGAGTTCCTGCTGTGGCACAGCAGTAACGAATCTGACTAGGAATCATGAGGTTGCGGGTTCGATCCCTGGCCTCACTCAGTGGGTTAAGGATCCAGTGTGGCCATGAGCTGTGGTGTAGGTGGAAGACCCGGCTCGGATCTGGCGTGGCTGTGGCTGTGGCTGTGGCTGGCAGCTGCAGCTCCGATTCAGTCCCTAGCCTGGGAACCTCCCTATATCGTGGGTGCAGCCCTAAAAAGACAAAAAAAAAAAAAAAAAAAGTCATAATGACAATGTCTTCACCTAAAGGTTAAACTCAATTCTCTAAGTACTTACACCCATGAGCCAAATGATTTGCTAACTTTCCCATTTTACAGATAACTTTCCCATTTTACAGACAAGTCAGTGCCAAAAACTGACTTGTCACATGTCCTAGGGCTCACTCAGGGCTATTCCATCCAGTCTAGGACTTTTCCTTGCAAACTTTACCACCTCCTCAGGTAGACAGAAGGCCTATGTGGCTCAAAACTGAACCCTCCTAAAAGTTCTGGTCAAGCTCAATATTTCTCTTTTTTGGTGTCACCTGCAGCATGTGAAAATTCCCAGGCCAGGGATCAAACCTGAGCCACAGCAGTGACAACGCTGGAGGCTTGACCTACTGACCCATAAGAGAACTCTCCCAAGAGCCTATTTTTCTTTTTCTTTTTTTGTCTTTTTGCCTTTTCTAGGGCCACTCCCATGGCATATGGAGGTTCCCAGGCTAGGGGTCTAATTGGAGCTGTAGCTGCCGGCCACAGCCACAGCCACAGCCACTCAGGATCCAAGCCGTGTCTGCAACCTACACCACAGCTCATGGCAACGCCGGATCCTTAACCCACTGGGCAAGGGCAGGGATCGAACCCGCAACCTCATGGTTCCTAATCGGATTCGTTAACCACTGAGCCACGACGGGAACTCCCCAAGCTCCTATTTTTCTTAACTGCTTTATGAGCATCCAGAAACCAAATCATCACAAAATCATGACATTCCCAGGCAGTCGCCCTCCCACAAACACAGGCAAAGATTCCTCTATTATAACCTGAAATGAGCTTATAATTCACAAAGCGGGGCTTTAAGCCAATCCAGCGAACTAGGAATACCAGGGTTCTGAACCACTGTTCCGATGCCGTCAAACAGCAGCTTCTCTTGTCTCCGCAAGTCCCGAGCTGCCTGCTTTGTGCAGTTACCCATGTGGGCAAAAGAAGCCCATTCACAACATCGGGTCCAACATGGCCCCACTGGATACCGACTAAGGAAACTGCCAGAGGCTCAGAGAGAATTCACAGGTGCTTAGTTTTCCTTAGCAACTATCACATGTCTGGGGGAAGAACGGACATATGCCTGCTCTGGAATAAACACAGGCCTCTTTCTCACCCCCTTCAAGCTCCTACTTGGAGAAACCATACATGTGTCAAAGCTACTGGAATACCAGTGATGTTACATCCAGCCTCCAGCCCAGCCACTAGCCAAGGTCACCTGGCCACACACAGCGGGGGTGGGCTCCTTCTTACAGGGATGCTCCAACATTCCTGGAAAAAGTACACAAGGAACTGGTGTGCAGGGTCACCTGTGATTCTCACCATAATTCTGAGACCTAACTGGCTTTTTCCCTATTTTCAGATGGCCATACTGAGGCTCCAGGAATTTAAGTCACTTGCCCCAAATTCAGGGCAGTGGGTCTATCTTGAGTGCCTAAGGTGTGCCAGGTCCTGCTAACAGACACTTTGGTGGGCACACCAGTCACCAGAGCAGAAGTTCACATGGGGTGAGTGGAATGCAGGGTCCACAGTATCTTTTAGGACCAGGTGGCTCCATACCCACAGGGCTGTGTGTCGTGGAGGGTTCTTTTTAGCAAGGCCAGGTGCTGTCTTTTCTTTCAAAATGCTGCAGCTACTATTGTGGTTTTGGGGTTTTGTTGTTGTTATTGTTGTTTTAGTCTTTTCAGGGCCGCTCCCACAGCATATGGAGGTTCCCAGGCTAGAGGTCGAATCGGAGCTACAGCTGCTAGCCTACACCACAGCCACAGCAACGCAGGGTCCGAGCCACATCTGCAACCTGCACCACAGCTCACAGCAGTGATGGGTGCTTAACCCACTAAGCAAGGCCAGGGATCGAACCCTCGTCCTCCTGGATGCTAGTCAGCTTCGTTTCCACTGAGCCACGACAGGAACTCTGTGGTTTTTGTTTTTGTTTTCTAATTTCATTGGGATTTCAACAAAGCATGAGTGGAATAACCAAAGAGCAAAGCTAGAAGGAAACTCCTAGGCTGGCCAGTCCAAGCCCTCACCTTGGATGAGAAAGCCGAGGTTCAGAGGTGCACTGGCTCTCCATTCATCACAGAGCAAACCACCTGCTTCTAATGCCACTGGGCACATGCTGCTTCGTCTCATGACACATGCCCTACACTTCCCACACCGGCCACGCCGCTGACAGGGCCGCCCAGTGGAAAGGGCTGGGCAGCTTCCTTCCCTGGAGCCACCCCCAGGCAAATCCAGCTCCTGGTGTCCCCCCCCCCCCCCGCCCCAGACTCTCCTGCCCCTGAGCACCCTCCTCAGGAAAGCTGCCCAAGGCCCCAGGTCACTGAGTGATGGGCAGATCGCCACGGCCCTTCTCCTTCCCCACGACGCCTCCTCGCTGGACAGAACCTCAGCTGACATTAGTCATAAACGTCCGAGTCACCTCTTGTCCCCATTTAATGCCACCTCAATTACAGTGCCACTAAGATGACCTACATCTGATGTGGCGAACCTTTAGCCAAATATCCCATTATCATCCCCTCGTGAGTCATCCTGCAGAGAGAGCATCAGCGAGCGGCGGATGCAACTGGAGTAAGAATGAAAATCACATGCATGAATCCCGGAGAAAAAGCTCAAAGCCGAAAGCGTTATATTCATAACCTGTCCCTACCCAGTCAGCAGAGAAACCCCACGCTGTCCCTGAATGGGTCCTGACAATCGAGACGTTTTCTCTAATGCTACTAACTAGTTTATCTTTCTTCTGGAGATTAACGTAAACTCACTTCTCAGGCTTGCTCAGACTTTGGCTTCCTCTGCTATGTTGAGGGACTAAAGCAAGGGACAGGGCGGGTACAAGATGAGACAAGAGATGACATCTTGCTATTCAATGATCGCAACACCCCCGTTTCAGTGAACGGAAAGGTAGCTTACATTTGCTAGGATGTACTAGGAAGCTTACGGTCAACCTTTCCGCAAATAAAACAAAATTCTTAGGGTGAGCCCTGGGTCTGTCCTTTGCAGCTAGTAGATGCGTCCGGGGACCATCACACGCCTTGGATTTATTATTCTCCAGGAGTCCCCGACACAGCTCACTGAAGGCTCTGCTCCCACGAGAAGGAGCTGATTCCACCGCCGGCTTCTCCGGATTTCAAAGCAGAGACTCTGTCACGCCATCCCCAGCATCCTGCCAACATCTAGGATGGGAGATCCCTTTCCAGAATAGCTGGTTTCCCTGCTGCGGAAAAGCTCTTTGAAAAGGTCACTGCTTATTCCTACAAAGCCCACTCCAGACCCACTGCCTGAAGCTAGAGGGGAAAAAAAAAAAAAAAAAAAAAAAAAAAAAAAAAAAAAAAAACCCACGCACAGTAGATTCTGTAGAGATTTCATGCCCTGTGGCTTTCTCCCTGGGGTTCAGATGTTAGTGAAGATTTGCGAGGAAAAATAACTGCCTTTCAAATATACTAGGTAACTATGGAAATGAATTAGGCCACTGACGTGGACTTGATAAAAAGCAGACCCCTGAGACTTTGACAAGCTGGAGCCATCCTGCCCCCCGCAGGTTAACCCTTTCAGAGGGGCCGGGTTCAGTTTGCAGCATCTTGGGTCTGAAAATGCAACTGCTAGGGAAGCCTTATGTTAAGCAAGATGACAATGCCACGCGCTTCACCTGACACATGGGAGAGAGAAATGTAAAGCTGGTTTTCCCATTGTTTCCCTGGTTGCCCTGTCTGGAATGTTCCTTATGTGTGTGCCTGTCTAAAACATGCCTGCTGGGCCAAATGACAACTGGTGTTGCTAGTCTAAGTCCTTCCACACTCTTATACTGACAACTATGATCATGAAATGAATAAACCAGAATGAGAAAAGTCACACACACCTCAAAGACGGCGCTCAAGTCAAGCCAGGCACCCACAGGCGCTGGAAAGTGCGTTACTGGATGTGGGATTCCCCACCCTCACCAAAAATCAGAGGTCCTTTGCTCCCTAGCTGGTCACATAATTCTCAGTAAAAACACAGTCCTGGAGAATCAGTGACACAGGAATTATCTGTATCATACAACAGCCAAGGGAGCACGTACATGCTGCCCAAGAACTGTCATTTTTTTATTTTCAGGGTCTGGCTTGAGATCTTATCCAACATTTAACACAAGAGCTGGGCAGCCTGTCTCCTGTATTACC
Organism: Sus scrofa; assembly: GCF_054392235.1. Taxonomy (NCBI): domain Eukaryota; kingdom Metazoa; phylum Chordata; class Mammalia; order Artiodactyla; family Suidae; genus Sus; species Sus scrofa. Next base: position 150,026,138 of record NC_139396.1, on the reverse strand, counting down.
CACCCACGAAAAGCCCCTCGCCCCGCAGCACCGTGACCAGGAATAATGGGGCCCCAGGTTGTAACACAGGGGTTCGGGATATGACATGTGTGCTGGTGGGTGTCTCATTTCAGAGTATGTCCCGCTTACAGCAAGAAGCCCGTCTCTAGGAAGCTCACCGCACATCTTAGGGGAGGCAGGAGGCCTCGCTTCTCCCCACTGTCAGAGGCAGAAGCGCCACAGACACACTGGGAAGCCAGACCAGTTCACATTCTGAGCTGGAAGATCTTTTTCTAAGGCCAAACAGGTGAGGGAGGAACCACCTCCCAAAAAGGCTGATGTTTTCTAAACTGCCTCCCCTTGAATAAGAAGAGCACCCAACAACCCACTGTTTGGCTTTTACCCATTCAGCCTGTGCAGCCAGGGAGAGCCCAAGTAGGTGCAAGAAAGACCCATTTTGACCTGCATTACTTATTTATTGAAGCTAAAGGTACACACTGGTAACAGTAAGCAAGTGGAAAGAAAGAGAAGGGAGAAAGGCATTGGCCAGAGAGTCTGGACAAATGCTTTCTCCTCCTGAGTGGCAAACCCCTTCGCCTCTAAAATACTAAGACTGACCCAAAAGCTTTCGCTAAAGTCTCCTCGAGATCTGATGCTTCCTGTTTTAACTACTCTTCAATCAGAAACTAATATGTTTTACACCCAGCATCAAATGCCACTCTAAACTCACTTCTTTACAACACTGAAAATGTGAGTCACACATCTTGTTGGTAATTGCGGATGTGATTGGCACAAATTACATCAAAAGGCTATTTGCAATGGCCCACAAGGGAAGATTCTGCAAAGGGAAACGTATTCTTACTTCTCTATGCAGAGCCAGGGAGGGCCCGGAAATGCTGCATGTCCCCAAATTCATATCTACGGGGCTTGGAAAATGTTAGAAAAATTACTTACCGTGATCACTCTGGAGGGACCACAGAGTTGGTTCAATTTGTTGGCATTCCCACATCACGAGGCAGTGTGAGAAGATGAAGAAATTATTTTGAAATTTGCTGAAGAGCTGGGAGGATGCGTTGGGGATTAAAATTTTGTGCTCAGTACATTCCCAAGGGGATTATTCACCAGACACACAGACTAAGTTTCACAGGTCGCTAAAGGAAATTTGTTTCTTCTTGGATGATAATTTTTTTGGAGCCCCAAACCTGAGCCTCAGGGGCCTGCAATGTCAAATCATGTGGAGTATTTAAAATGAGAAAGGAAAAAAAAAACAAAAAAAACAAAGGAGTTCCTGTCGTGGTACAGTGGTTAACGAATCCAACTAGAAACTATGAGGTTGCAGGTTCGATCCCTGACCTTGCTCAGGGGGTTAACGATCCGGCATTGCCATGAGCTGTGGTGTAGGTCGCAGACGTGGCTCCGATCCCGCGTTGCTGTGGCTCTGGTATAGACTGGCAGCTACAGCTCCAATTAGACCCCTAGCCTGGGAACCTCCATATGCAGCGGGAGTGGCCCAAGAAATGGCAAAAAGACAAAAAATTTTAAAATTTAAAAAAAAATAAAATAAAATGAGAAAGGTCCTACTGGTTTTAAACAAGCTGCCTCCCTACAGCACAAGCAAAGCATTAAAAACATGAACAGGATTTTTTTTTTAAAAAAAAAAAGCTTTCCATTTGCCATTTATATTTGGAAGACTGGAACGCTCACACCATTTCAGCCGAGTTTCTGAGTCACGCGCTGTACAGCTAACACTCACGCCCAAGTAATTGGCAAGGCATGATTACAATAATGTCCTCAATTTTCCCATATAGTATTTGAGCTCTTTGCTTTCTCAGAACACAAAACCCTGAACTGTGTGCTGTAATTATACCACATGCATTTTAAGAAGCGCTCTTAGTCTTGAAAAAAGAAAGGAAACCCTGCAGCTACAGAGGTCTCTTTGGTTTTCCTTCTAAAGAACAGACGAACTGCTGAACGCCACCTTGACAATGGTGCCTCTTGGTGGGCTCACAACCAGCCCATCGTCCTGGGTTAATTTGCTTTGCATTTTATGTAGCTGCCTGACTACAGCGCACTACCCGCTGGAGGCGGGATGTGGCTTGGGATGGTTAAAATTGATTCAATGGCACTACTCCGTGCAGACAAGCAAATCACAGAAGTTGAAAACATGTTTCCATCTGACGTGCCATGAGTACCTTGCCAGCAACGTCTGTGTCAGAGGACAGGTAGTGAGGAGAAAGGCAGGTCCGCTGTCCCCTCTCTGAACCCTCGCCACCACCCCAAGCCTCATCACCTCCCAGACACGCCCCGCAGCCCCAGCCTAACCAGAGCTGGCCCTGCCTTCTCAGTCACACTCTGAGAAGATCTCATGCTTGCTTTGATGTTTCTGGGGAACATTAATAGTATCTGAATACAAGGCCCAACTTCACAGCTTAAAATGCCTAACAATAGGTTATTACAAGACCTGGCTGGCCCGGTTCCATCTTTCCCGAGGCCAAAGTCAGGTAAACCTAAACCAGGGAGTAAACCCAGGGGTGTTTGGCTCCCTCTCTCTCCACCTTGGCTCTACAGATCCTCAAGGGACCCCCGCCACACACACCCCCCCTCTCCTCCAGCACTTGGGCCCCAGCCCCGCCCAGCACCCCAGCCCTGCCCTCCTAAGTTCACCACCCCTCTCTTGTTCTCTTCTCCATCTCTAGTCCTTGTCTGTGTTCACGCTTCTAGGCCTAGTTCACAGGTAGAGCTCTGGGCCCTTACACCCCCACATTTCTCTCATTCTGCCTTTGGGGCCACACTGTCTACATGGCAGCCCACCCCCTGCCCGCCACCCCACCAGCTCCCACTCTTTGCAGCTGACCCCTCCTCCCTTCCTCTGCAAGCCCCCCCTGTCCTGTGCTTTGAGCCCCCATGTGCCAGGCAGAGCTGGGCCACCTCAGCTGTAGAAGAACAAGTATCTGCTGGATGGCCACAGACAATGGAAATGGAAACAATTATTCAAAATAATATGGGTCTCGAAAGACTCCGGAACATCCGGATTCATGTAAAGCTAGTTAGGGCAGCCCAAATTAGCCAGAAAAAAATTATCTTCCCTTCGTGCACATGGCCACAGCTCAGCAAGCTGCCGGGGGAAGAGGTGGTGCAGTGCCCAGGACCTCGGAGTCGGCCAGATGTTTCATGACACACAGCGGGACTGCAGGTCACCTCCTATGTTCTCTACCTGGCCGTCCACATGCGCCTTGGCCACGCCAGCCCTGGAGGACACCACCTCGGCTGTCTACTCGGATGTGCAGGACCAGAGGTGGAAGAGGAGAGAAAGCGGCATGGCACGTACGACCCCACGGTGGTGGCCATGGTGGCCGGGAAAAGGAGGATCAAACAGGAAGGTGACAAAGGACAGAAACCTAAGGCAAAGGAGACTGGATTTTCCCCCAGCTTTGGTTCTCCAGATGCTGATAAATGAATGTGAAACAGACTCCCAGGGGCCAGCGATTTGGAACAAGATAAACATCGAACTCTCCGACCAAAATAATATAACCTACCTGTTGGTCAACAGTCCGATGAACGGGTTGGTGAGAAGCTGGACGGTGGCTTTCGAGGCAAACAACAGGCCAACCTGCACGTTCTCATTCAGAAGGTCTTTGTCTTCCTTGGGACAGTCGGAAGGGGCAGCGGACCTGTTGGTCACCATGCGCTGTGTGGTGGCCTTCGGCAGCAGCCCCCCATGAAAGTCGCCAGTGTGGTTCCCAGTGGCCATGGTAGAGTTGTCGTAATAAGAGAAGATATTCTGGAAGCCGCCAGAGGTGGAGGCTGTGAGCACTGGCTTGGCTGTCTGGATCTCTGCAGCATCTTTCTCATGCTCAATGCTGTACAAGTAGCTTGGGATGATGGGGACTGGGGACAAGAATAGGAGAGTGGTGACTACACTGACCCTCTCCTAGGACGAAAGCCAGCAAAACTGGGGTCATGCCCAACGCTAAACGAGCCCAGAGAAGAGGCACGTCTGCCTCAGGAATGGGACCCCCACACCCACACGTAACAAGTTCGCATGGCTTAGCTCTGAGAGCAAAGCCGCCAAGGCTGCCAAGGCTCCGGCCGCTCTCAGGATCAGCCTCTGTGCACACCTGTCGGGCCCCAGAGACCCCCTTGTCCTCTGTGGGCTTTCTCTTCACAGGGCTTCTTCACGGGAATATTTTAGGAAAGCAAGACCTGAAGTCCAGTCAGTACTGACCTGGGGTCAACCAGTGCTTCTCAGAAAGAGGCTAGAAAGACCTTTAAGTAAATGAATCAAGGCAATAGAAACCTAAATTTCATTATGTGGCTTAGGAAAAAATAAACCTGCAGGAAGCAATAATTGGGAACCACTGCACCAGGCCCCCTTCATCTTCCTACTGCTTGAGTCGGAAGCTGCAATATTTTCTACAACCTGGAAGATTCAAGAATTTCTGAGACTCTCATAAAGGGAAAGAAAAACTGATGCAATTGAAGCTTTGGGCATGTGTCTAATAGAACACTCAAGACAAAGGAGGACTCGGGCCCTTGTTACAGAATTCAGATATTCCTGAAAGTGAAAACCTATCTGATGTTCTGAAAACCTTCACCAGAGAACCTTACATGGAGAGAAGGGAACCAACCCTTTAAAAAAAAAAATCACCTTATTCATTAAAAATTGGGATCTTTTTAAGGAAAAACATGTCAGATCTGTTGCTTTAATGGAGCTAATTAAGAGAACTGGATGTCAATTGTTTAGTTTTTCAAAAATCCATTCCAGGAAAAAGATTAAAACCAACACTGTCAAAATTGCTCTTGAAACGGGTCCTGCAATGTCTCCATCCCAAGTCATTCATGAAATCAATGCATTTAAATGTCCCCTCCTTTTGTGGAAGGCGGGATGACGACCTGTTCCTTTAGGGGATACACCCAAGTATTAACCCACCTTTACAGGTGGCATAATAATTATTACAACACTATTTAGAATCCTGATAATTGCTCCTCCTTAATAGGATTTTTTTTTTAACCGCAGTGAAAGTGACAAGGGGAAGTAGGAAATTATCAGAAGGAAACATAAGTTCCAAGTGTTATCAGATGTCACATTTTTTCACCGGGCCGCCAGGAAAACGAAGCCACAAACGCAGCTAGTAGCCCAGGTTCTGCAGCCTTGGGGAACGCATTTTTTGCCAAGCGGGTTCTCCAACTCTTCCTGAACCGCGCTCGGGTAAGTGGGACGCATGGCAAGGGGTGCTCGGGGAAGGGATACGCCCAGTCTCTACGTACCCACGACGGTCAGCAGCATGTTGTCGAGCAGCAGTGCCAGGAACACGATGAATAAGATGAGCTTCCGCGAGCGGTGGCTCTCCTGCAGCCAGCGGAGCAGCGCCAGCTCGCTCAGGGCCATGGCTCCGGGGCTCGGCTGCGGGGCGCGGTGCGCGGTCAGGGGCCGTGAGGGGCCGAGGGCTCCCCAACTCCCAGGGCTCAGACTTCGCCCGGCCCGGCCGCCGGAGGGGCGCTCCGGGAGCCCCGCGCACCCGGCGGAGCCGAACCGGCCCGGGCGTCCCACCCTCGGCTCACCTGCGGCCAGCGCGTCCTCCCCGGCACCTGCGCTCCCTGTTCATCAAGCCCACGAGCGCCGTCGGGGCCGCATCCCAGGCGCCTCCCGACTCCCCACCGCCCTCGCGGGTCCCCCTTCACCCCCCGAGCCCTCGGAAAGCGTCGCGGGACCCCGCGCACCATGCACCACATCCCGCGCCCCAGCTTTCCCGGGACGCCCCGGAGCCCCGCGCGCAGCACCTCGGGGAGGGGTGGAGGGGGGGCTTCCCCTGCCCTCGGCCGGGCCCCGCTCTCCCCCGAGCCCCGGCGGCGCTCTGTTTCCAGCGCGGAGCCGAGTGGGTCGGGAGCTAGGTCGGTGTTACCTCGGGCGCTCTGCGGCTGCCTGCCCTGGGCGCTGCGAGCTCCGTCTGTCCGGGCGGCTCAGGGTCACAGTCTCCTCCCCAGCGCCCCACCGCCGCCTCTCCGTTTACCGGGTCCGGCTCTGACGTCACGGCCGGCGCGGAGCGGGGGCGGGGGGCTGGGGCGCCCCGGCCTCCGCCCTCCCCGCGCCGTCGCTGCCTCCGAGTGGCCGCTGCCTCCGTGTCCCCGCCCCGGACCCGCGCCGCCCTGCGGGGCTCTGCGGTGGGGACCCCGCGGTTCCCCCCCCCCCCCCCCCGTCCAAAGCCTCCCAGGGGTACAGAACCTTGCCCGCCCCTGCACACAGCCGCGTGCCGTGGAGACCCGGCCGGGAGGAAGTGTCTGGATCACGGAGGGAAGAAGTCAGGAGCCTCAGGGCAAGGGGTCAAGGGTCCCGAGGTCAAGGGTCAGAAGCCAAGGTGAGGAGTCAGGGATTAGTGCTTTCATCTGGCCTCAATTAGGGGCTGACGCTCCCTTTCAGCCTCAGGGTTTCTCAATTGGCGGTGAGGACTTGTAGGCTAGTGAGTGTGCCAAGGAAAAGAGGTCCTAGGGTGTTGGGAGCCGGCGACAGATTTCTGGAGAAGCCACTCTGCACCCCGCCCCAACTCCCCCACCTCGAGAGCATGATACAGGCTGCCACTTGGAGGCTTTGACCATCAGGTCCATGGCTATGCTCCAGATGGTGATGTGGAAACAGGGACACCTCCCAGTGTCACCCCACAGTGAGCCTGGGGAGGTGGGGGCCCCAGATCTTTAAGTCCAGGTCTTAGAAAGTGGGGGCATGTCACCCTGGGCAGGGGACCCTGGAGACTAGGTGAGTCTTAGTAAGAAGGCTATGGGGCAGCTGCTCCATGCCCTTGTGTGCTGCAGTCTTAGTAAGAGGACTGGTGCCTTATAAGAGGGCTGGGGGGCAGCTGCTCCAGGCCTTGTGTGGTGTAGTCTTCGCCCCTCTGTGTTTCCCCAGGAATTCTGGTTAAGAGATGGTTAAAACAGCAAAGTGTCTGTTTGTGTCTGATCTGAGGCTGTCATCCTCACTGCCCCAAGTAGAAGCCCAGCTTTGATTTCCAAGTCTCTCCATTTGATAAATAACAGAGAAACAGACATCCTCTTGACACAGGTGGGGCTTTGGAGACATTTCTAGGCTTCCGGAGAAGGAGTTCCCATTGTGGCTCAGTGGGTGAAGGACCGAGTGTTGTCTGTGGGAGGATGCAGGTTTGATCCCTGACCTCACTCAATGGGTTAAGGCTCCGGCATTGCCGTGAGCTGTGGTATAGGTCATAGATGCAGCTGCATTGCTATGGCTGTGGCCTGGGCCAGCAACTACAGCTCCAGTTCAACACCTAGCCCAGGAACTTCTACATGCAGCGTGCGGCCCTTAAAAAGCAAAAAGCAAAAAAAAAAAAAAAAAAAAAAAAAATGAGGGCAGGAGAAGCAAAAAAAGAGGGCGAGAGAACCAGGAGCTGTTTTCTTGGAAAGCCACTTAGAATAAATGTCATCTGCTGCAGTCTCAGCAGTAGAGTCTGGCCTTGTTTTATTAATGTTTGCTTGTCAGCTGGAGACTGCTTAGAGCAATCGGGTGATGTGTGGGGCTCCCCACTCTGCACCTCCTTCCTTCCTTCCAGACACCCCCTCTGCTTCCCATTGCTGCCCCCGATGTGAGAAAAACGGTTGGATAAGTAAGTAGGTCAGTAACATGGGGACTCCGGGATGTCCCAGGATGTGTGCAACTTAAATATTAAACAGGAAGGAGAGAAGGAAAACCACTTAGGAGGAGAGAACAGATGGCAGGGAGCTGTTTAAGGTGGCTATGAGGGGCATCACGTCCATGGGGTGCCCCAAAGCACCTGGGGTTTCAGAACCCAAAGACACAGGCCCTGACTCTGGGGCAGAGAGGCGTCATGGTTAAGGGCACGTAAGGATGCCTGGATCCCAGTCTACTTCCTTGACGGGTGACCTCAGGCAGCTGATATATCCTCTCCATGCCTTACTTTCCCCATCTCTGAAATGGGGATGCCAACTGGATATACTGGAGGGGTGTCATGGGGATTAAATGGAGATCCACAGGCAGCCTTCCCTTCACAGAGCGCCTGGCACAAAGTGAGAGGAAGCACCTGCCGTTCATCCATCCATTTGTTTACTGCATGCCAGGCGCTGTGGCTGATACTGGAGAGATATTAATGGCCAAAGAGACAAAAATCCCAGTCCCCAGAGTGCTTTCACATGCTGGTAGCAGCACAACAATGGCAAACGCAAGAAGCCACACCCACTCCAACCCAGCCAGCTGGAGGAATGTGGCACCAGGGAACATGCCAACCCCTGTGCTCCCTCCTCCCAATCTCTGCCACCACCCCTAGAGCACCGTGGCCTACAACAGTGTCTTCAAAATTTTATTGACACTCACAAAAGAATTTTTTAAAAATAAATATGCCTCGGAGTTCCCGTTGTGGCTCAGCAGATTAAGAACTCAATGTAGTCTCTGCAAGGATGTGGGTTTGATCCCTGACCTTGCTCAGTGGGTTAAGGATCTGGTGTTGCTGCAAGCTGTGGCATAGGTTGCAGCTCTGTTATGACCCCTGGTCCTGGGAACTTCCACATGCCTCAGGTGCGGGCATCAAAAATAAATAAATAAATATGCTTTAAATATTTCTCAGTTGGCATCTAAAATGCTGTTTTACCACAAATTTAGATAGTTTAGGATATATCATGTGTATTCACCCTTGTATGTAAAAACCATTATAACTCTCTTTTGAATGTACCCAATGGATTATAAAACTGCTATTATGTTTTAAAATACAAACAAGTTTCTGGAGTTCCCTGGTAGCCTACTGGGTTAAGGACCTAACAACATCACTTCTGTGGCTCTGGTCTCTGCTGTGGCGAAGGTTCGATTCCTGGCCCAGAAATTTTGTGGATCTTTTATGTTTGTTTTTGTTTGTTTGTTTGTTTGGTCTTTTTAGGGTGAAACCCTTGGCATGTGTTCCCTACGTTCCCAGGCTAGGAATTGAATTGGAGCTACAGCTGCTGGGCTACGCCACGGCCATAGCCACAGCAACTCGGGGTCCAAGCTGCATCTGAACAGCCTACCGAAGCTCACGGCAAGAGATCAAACCCCTGTCCTCATCGATACCAGCTGGGTTCATTACCACTGAACAAGGACGGGAACTCCCAGGCCTGGAAACTTTTGAAGGCTGCCAAAAAAAAAAAAAGTTTTTCTTTAACAGTCAAAAATTTTACATTGTTTCCTTTATGCCTTTGAAGTATGTTTTCATTCTGATGCCAACAGAATTTTATCCAACTGTGATGTTTTTACTATTTAAAATTCTGTATTCAACACTTTATCATGTGAACTGCAGCAAATACATGAATATGCATTAGCTTTTAAAAATGTTCTCCTGGGGTGTTCCCGTCGTGGCTCAGTGGTTAACAAATCTGACTAGGGACCATGAGGTTGGGGGTTCGATCCCTGGCCTTGCTCAGTGGGTTAAGGATCTGGCATTGCCATGAGCTGTGGTGTAGGTCGCAGACGCGGCTCGGATCTGATGTTGCTGTGGCTGTGGTGTAGGTCGGCAGCTACAGCTCTTATTAGACCCTAGCCTGGAAACCTCCATATGCTGTGGGAGCAGCCCTAGAAAAGGCAAAAAGACAAAAAAAAAAAAAAAAAAAAAAAATCTCTGTGGCGCAGTGGAAATGAATCCAACTAGTATCCATGAGGATGCAGGTTCCATTCCTGGCCTCACTCCATGGGTCAAGGATCCGGCATTGCCTTGAGCTGTGGTGTAGGTCACAGACCCAGCTCAGATCTGATGTGTCTGTGGCTGTGGCATAGGCCGGCAGCTGTAGCTACCATTTGACCCCTAGCCTGGGAATTCCATATGCCATGGGTGTGGCTCTAAAAAGAAAAAAAAAAAAAACTCACTGTGTTTTTATGCCTCAGAACAATATAACAGAGTAAAACGGGATGAGTCAGGTTGGGGTGGGAGGTAAGCCTTTCCTTGTCCAGCGGGAGACAGGAGGTTATTGAAAGGCCAGGTGATAAAAGGGAATCTTCATGGCTCTACCTGAGTCCATCTCAGCCAGACCAACTTTTAATACAGAAATTAAGGGTCTCCTATAGTTTGGGAAGTCTTCATAGATTCCCAGAGTCCTGGAGTAGCAGGTTGTAGGGCAACCTGGGAGGCCCTGAGGGACTCCAAAGCCTCCTCTTAATCCCCTCATCTCCTGCCTTCGCCTCCTCCAGCCATACAGGTTCCTCTCAGTGTTTCTCTGCCTCAGGGCCTTTGCACATTCTGTTCCCTCTGCCTAGGAAATTCATCCTCTTCTTCTAGTTATAACCTCTTTCTTAATTACCAGCCCTAGTATCATTTCACAGGGGGACCCATCCTTTCATGGCCACCCCACCCCCAATATCAGACAGATCCTTCTCTTATAAAGGCTTGTGGAACTGTTACTTCCTCCAGAGTATGTCTGTCCGCAGGAAACAATACTCCCATGCCTGTGATCAGTTATCTGTGTCTCCCCAGGTATCAGGACTGGGGATACTTTTTTTTTTTCACTTATCACCAAGATGCAGGTGACAGTTGATGCTCATAAAATTCCTGCCAAGAGGTTGTGCCCTGGGCAGGTCGGGTTGCCTTCTGAAGCAGCGCCATGGGAACCAGAGGGAGAGGCATCTGTGCTGGAAGGCAGAGGTTAGATTCTTTGCTCTCCTCCTCACACCCCACCCCTCATGAGACGCCATTTCTCCAGAACCAGGGTTCGAGGAAGCCCCTCTACCCCCGCCCCCAGTGAACATGATGTGTATTTGCTCTTCCTGGGAACTCAGGACTGGTGAGCTCAGTTGCCCAGCCCCCTGCCTCCACCCACTCCCATCCTTTTCAAACACTAGGGATGACGAAGGGACAAAGGTACAGAGGGGTTGACTTTTTTTCACTAGATTTCAATATTTAGGAAAGATAAGGCATGGAGATTTCAGGAACATAGCAGTTATCTGAACTAGATCTTATTTGAGATAAACTAACATGCATTTAAGCTGTAGATGGCATCCCAATTGGGTCACTTTTATGATTCTGCAAATTTGGGCATGTTGCTAAACTTTTCTGTGCCTCAGTTTCTTGTCTGTCACTCAAGCAAGAGAAGAGGTTCCCTAACCGAGCTGCTTTGGGGATCCAGGGAGATGATGCTTGCATAGTGCTTGGCACAGAACAGATGCTCACACACTGTGTTCCCTGGCCTCGGGAGAGTGGGGGTGCTGATACTGGGAGGTATAGGTGGTCCCTGGGAAAAATCCTCCCCACCAGTGAACTTGAAAATAAGGAAAACAAACTTAGGACCCGGGCATTAAGCTGTGAAATGCAAATAGTGGAGCAGAGCAGAAATTAACTATGGCATCCTGAAGAGACACAAAACCTGAGACACAGGATAACATGAGGCTAGAGAAGGGAAGTGGAGGACCCAGTGGGGAGCCAGGCATAGGGTGGAAGAGACTGTTAGTAGAAGAGGAAGCCCAGGTGAGTTCCCATTGTGGCCCAGCAGAAACAAGACTGACTAGTATCCATGAGGGCATAGGTTCGATCCCTGGCCTCGCTCAGTGGGTTAAGGATCCAGCATTACCAGGAGCTGTGGTGCAGTTTGCAGACATGGCTCTGATCTGGTGGTGGTGTGCCTGTAGGCATAGGCTGGCGGCTACAGCTCTGATTCAACCCCTAGCCAGGGCACCTCCATAGGCGGAGAGTGCAGCCCTAAAAAGACCAAAAAAATAAAATTACAAAGAAGAGGAAGACCACATGGCTTACCAGGCTCATGAAGAGACACTCAGGCACTCTAGTGATCAGAGAAGTGCCAGTTAAAATGAGAGCATAATGCAGCACTACACCTGTCAGCCTCGCCACAATCGGGAAGTTGGGTAAAGGCCATTTTCTGTGACAATGTGAGGAAATGGGGACCCTTCCCTTGCGGGTGGAGTGGGGACTGGTGCAGCCTTTCTGGAGAGCAATCAGGAGTTTTTGGTGGAATTAGTCAGTATGTACCCTCTAATCCCGTCACCTCTCTCCCCATCTATGTGTCTGGACCTCCCCCTCCCACACCAAGGGGAAAGAGCTAGGGTCGTTGCCGTGTTTTCGTCAGCAGCAGGGAGTGGAGGCAACCTTGGTTTCCATCATTGGGGAACAGGTAAGTGAGATGGGAGGATGTCCCAAGTAGGGCTCCAGGTACACGGGATTCCCTGTGTGTCTGCGTGCAGATTTTACTAAGCCTTGAGTAAGAAGGACGAGGAGGAGAGCCCGTTCTGTAGCCCGATTCCATGCTGGTTCAGCAAAAGCACACAGAGCACCACTTATTTTAGAGGCTTCCTTCCAAGTCTAGGGTCCCTGTTAAGCCCATCAGAGTGGGTGCCTTTGCAGGGGAGGGGCCCAGGGGTGGGCATCTGGGATGAAGGGAGAAAGTAGAAAAAGTGGAAATAAACCAAGAAATGGGCCTTGCAAGGATCAATGATGATAGTATCCTCCAAACGGAGACTGATGAGCAATTCAACTCTCTGAGCATGTGGTACCCCCACCAAACTGGGCGGCCATTGTCCGTGGATGCCTAGAGAAGGCAAAGCCTTTCAGTGCAGAGTTGGCTGTTCTGAGTGCATAGGCTGCCCCTGGGTGGCATCTCCCAGGCCGAGCAGGGCTGTGCTCTGGCTCAAGCCAGACTGACTGACGGGAAATGAGAGCAGATAGAAACCCACATCCAGGAAATAACGGAGCACATCAGTCAAAGTTAACTCTGGCTAAACACAAAAGACACAGGTGGTTTTCTGACTTGTTTGGTTTTTGGCCTTCTCCCTCTTCTTTTCTTTATAAACCTTTCGCTGTTTAAAATTATGACATTGTCTTGAGGGATTTATGACCTGGGGACATGTATTACTTATAACAGCTATAATTTCAAGGATGAGGGTGGTCGTGGGGCTAAAGAGCAGCCAGATTCTATATTTTATGTGAAGCGGTATATAATTAACTGGAAGTGCATTCTAGAAAGTCCAGGATGGTACTGTAATCTCTAGGGCAACCATTGTAAAAGGAATACAAAGAAGAATAGTTAAATAGCTAACCAGAAAATTAAAAGTAAATGGAATGCTTTAAAGTGTTCAAATAATTAAAAGGCAGGAAAGGAGGAAAAGATGAGTCAAAGTAAATAAATAAGTAAACCGGAGTCAAGGAGAAAACAAAAAATAAAATGATAGCTTGAGCTCTAGCTACGCTAACAATTACACTGTATACCCGGGACACTATAATTAAAAGACAGAAATTGTCAGAAGGGATTTAAAAAAATAGTCCCACCTCCATGCTGTCTAAAGGAGATGTTCTTTAAATATAAAGACACAGGTAGGTTGGAAGTAAGTGGATGAAAAAAAAAAAAATACACCATGCAAACCCTAAGCATTAGAGGCGACTACATTAATATCAGATAAAATAGCTTTCAAAACAAAACTCTAAATGGTGACATAAAGAAGGCGGTTTCATCAAGATAAAAGTGAACAATTCAGTAGAAGACATGAGAAGCACAATGCGTATACAGCCAACAGAGCTTCAAACACATGAAATAAAACCTGACAATTAAAGGGAAAAAAGACAATTTCACAATCCAAATTGGAGAGTCTGACACCTAGAGCCAAAAAATCAGCAGACGTAGAAGATCAAAACAATACCATCATTGTTAAACCACCCTGATTTCATTGATATTTATTTACCCTGAACATATAGCAGATTTCGCATCCTTTTCAAGGAAGGTCCCGGCCAGGATCTGTCCCATTCACGGTTGCTTTTTCCTGGAAGCCAGCCTTTCCGTTGTCAAACACACATATAAAGAGCGAGACTACCATGAGGGGGAAAATGCATTTCATTTTCCTTCTTTTCTGCTTCTGTATACTGCAAAAGCACATTTTCTGTATAAAAGTTAACCAAATCTGCTGTTCTGGTTTTAGGACAGAATGGCACAGCAAACGTCAATTTACTTGAAGGAGGCCTTGCTGACCGCCAATGAAATTAACTCATAGATGCTCTAACTTAATAATTCAATCACTGGATTAACCGGCTTCATGCAGCATTATCTGTAGAATGCGGTTCTCCAGGTTTGGCCACTTTAATAGAATCACTAACCTGTCTGAGGCCATTTGCTATAATTGAAGGCTGCAGAGGAGCCAGCCAGCTGTGAAGGGCCGTGCTTCATCAGCTTTAGGCCTTGATGCTCCACTCTCACCTGGACTATTGCCCCCTGTGGCTACTCTGATGGCCACCCAGGCCTCCCACAGTTCATAGTCCTTGCCAGCTCCAGGGAGCTCCAGAATGCCAGTGTGGTCACCCCACACCCTGGTCTAAAGCATCCGTGGTCTTGCACGTGGCATAACGTCCAACAGCTTCAATGTGACCCAGCAGGAACCTGCCTGGTCCTGCCCCGACCATGCCTCCATCTTCATCTGCCACACGGCTCTTCCCCCTGATTTAAAATCACATTCCCTGTAGTTCCTGTTGTATTTTTTGGAAACAAACCCAAACAAACCCATCCATGAGGATGCAGGTTCAATCCCTGGCCCCACTCAGTGGGTTAAGGATACAGCGTTACCATGAGCTGTGGTGTAGATCCAGACATGGCTCGGATCTGGTGTGGCTGTGGTTGTGGCGAAGGCTGGTAGCTGTAGCTCCAATTCAACCCCTAGCCCAGGCACTTTGATACGCCACACCTGCTGCCCTCAAAAGAAAAAAAATTCAAATTCCCTTATAATTATCCAGCCTCTCACTCTGCTTCACATGTCTTTGTGTATCTCAAGGGCCCCAGCATTGCAGCCTGAGGAGCCCTGGCCAGTCCAGCCGGGGTCACATAGCATCTACACACCTCATGACACTTGGCCTCTGCCTTCCCCCTCTAGCCACAAAGGGCTCTTTTCAGTAGGGGTTCTCTGCCTCAGGGCCTTTGCACACTCCATTCTTTCTGCCTGTAAATCTCTTCCTCTCTTTCTTTGTCTGATTATCTTTTTCCTTCCTTGTCTCCCATCTGTTCATTCAGCCTGTGCTCCTTCTCACCCCAGAGCCTTTGCTCAGGCCATTTCTGCTGCCTAGAGTGTCTTTCCCTCTCCCTGCTCTATTTTTTTTCTTACTGCCTTACCTGTGGCATATAGAAGTTCCCAGGCTGGGGTGGAATTGGAGCTGCAGCTGAGGTCTACACCACAGCCACGGCAACATGGGATCCAAGCTGCTTCTATGATCTACAGCAGCTTGCAACAAAGCCAGATCCTTCATCCACAGAGTAAGGCTAGGGATTGAACCTGCATCCTTACAGAGACAACATTGGGTGTTTAACCCACTGAGCCACAGCAGTCTCCTCTTCCCCCTTTTAATTGGTTAATTCCCCCTTAGCTGGTATGTCACAGGTCAAGACACAGGTAAGCTGAAAATAAATGGATGGAGGAGCTCCTATTATAGCTCAGTGGGTAAAGAGCCTGACCAGTATTCATGAGGATGCGGGTTTGATCCCTGGCCTCACTTAAGGATCCAGTGTTGCAGCAGGCTGTGGTATAGGTTGCAGATGCAGCTCAGATCCCACGTTGCTGTGGCTGTGGTGTAGGCTGGCAGGTTCAGCTCCAATTCAGCCCCAAGCGTGGGAACTTCCATATGCCACAGGTGTGGTCCTAAAAAGAAAAAGAAAAAAGAAGAAAAGAAATGGATGGAAAAGGATCTCCCCTAACCCCTATGCACTTGTCCCCTGTACTCTACTGATAGGTTTCTAAACTTTTCATTCCTGGTACTTATTATAATCAAGTTTTACTGACGAGACAGTGGTTAATGCCTGACTTCTTCATCCCTCCCCCAACCACAAGCTGAGGCCAGGGCGGGGCCTCTGGTGTCTTGCTCCCCACATCATCCTCTGAGAGCCTTAGGCTGCTCCACAGAGTATCAATAAATGCAGTGGTTGACGTGGGTTCTCCCATCACTTAAGCAGTGAGCGCCCTCTGAAGGTGAATCACTGAATTAATCTCTGCTCAACCAGGCTGTCTAGTGCCAGGCCCAGCCCAGCTTACAAGCGTTTGCCAAAGTGACATCCTTCACCTGCAGGGTACACCCTCTTTCTTCTACCCACTCAAGCCCCTGCCCCATCCTACCTGGTTTGGCTTGAAAAACCTTTTTCCCACCATCCCACGAACTTACCAAAAAACCCACTCAATGTATGATGCCCCGAGGAATTGGTCTCGGCTTGTCAAGCCTCAAATCATTGTCATTCATGCCCCCTCCCTCCCCAGCAGTCACCTGCAGCCATCTCGCCCCCTTGCACCCCTCCATCTCTGGTCTTTCCTGACTCTGAGTCTTTGCTTAGGCAGATCCATCCCCCTGGAATGACCCTCCCGCCCTTGGGAAGGGGAACCCAGCAGGAAGCAAAACACCCAGATGACGTCACATGGCCACATTTTCACCATCAAAGCAGAAGACCCACAGCGCGGCGCAGGCTCCCCCTGATTCTGTGGATGCTCCTCTTTCCTCTTACCCCCAGTGCCTATCACCACCTCCTGCTCCAGCAGCCCCCTCACTGGCGCCCTGGCACCAACTCATCAGTGACTCAGCAGATTTCAATGAGCCACTGCTTCCAATCAGCCCCTCCCCGGCTCAAGAGTCTCTGCCGGCTCCCTAATACTCCTGTCTGAACCCTCCTGCCTGCGTTTCAGGGTCACCCCCCTTACCCCCCAGCTCCTGCCCTCAGGGCCCCAGCAACAGACATCGTTGGTGTTTTCCTCATGCCTCTGACTTTCCAAATCTTATTCCTGGCCCCAAAGTCAAGCTTGGGAGGACCGCTGTAGCCCCCCCTTGGGCTCCACCCCCAAGAACACCCAAAGCCCTGATGGCCTGTGCCCCCCCCCCCCAAAGTATCCACCAACCAGCACCGTTGTCCAAGAGGTCATCTGGGCTCATTCTTTTTCTTTTTCTTTTTCTTTTTAGGCCTGCACCCACGGCAAATCGAAGTTCCAGGCTAGGGGTCAAATTGGAGCTACAGCTGCCGGCCCACGCCAGAACCACAGCAACACCAGATCCTTAACCCAGGGAGCGAGGCCAGGGATCAAACCCGCATCCTCATGGATCCCAGTCCACGCTGAGCCACAATGGGAATTCCCATAGGCTCATTCTTTTTCTTTTGCCCCTCCATGGCACAGGAAGTGCTTCCTTCCTCCCCTGCCCCCCACCCCCGCCGCCCCCACCCCCCGAGTGGCTGCCCCGTGCTCTGTTCAGGGTAGAGCCCCGGGACAGCAGACCAGCATTACGTGCACAGTGCAGAGCCTGGGTCCAGAGCCGGTCTGTCCTGGTGAGTCTACCTCAGTACAGACACTGGATGGACCCGTTAGGCCTGCACTGTCCAGTCCAGTGGCCAGTCGCCACCCATGGCCAAGGAGCACTTGCAAGGCCCCGAGGTCCAATTGAGATGTGCTGTCAGTATGAAATACACACAAATTTCAAAGACTTGGTGTGAAAAAAGTGTAAAGAATTTCAATGTTTTGTATTGTTACATGCTGAAACGATAATATCTTAGATACACTGGGTTAAATAAAACATTATAGGAACTATTTCAAGAGTTCCCAGTGTGGCACAATGGGATCAGCAGCATCTCTGTAGTGCCAGATTCGATCCCTGGCCCAGCACAGTGGGTTAAGGATCTGGGCTTGCCACGGCTATGGCGTAGGTTGCACACTGCGGCTCAGATCTGATCCCTGGTCCAGGAACTCCATATGCCGTGTGGCGGCAAAAAATAACAAAAATATAAACCTCCTCTCATCACCTTTAAAAATGTAGCTGCTAGAAACTATCTATGTGGCTGGAGTTTGGGGCTCAAATTGTATTTCTACTGGACAGCGCCAGGATAGAATATCGCTGCTGGAAGAGCCTTGAAGCTTACCGAACCAAGCAGGCTCAGAGAGGGACAGAGACTTGCCTGAGGTCACACAGGTATGAAGTCAGGACAGCAAGGACTGGAACTCTACTTCCTGGGCCTTCTTGGTTGGGAGATAGCTGACGGCAATAGTGGAGGTGTTGACAGGTGGGCCTCAGCAGCAGAAGATGCTGGGAGGGACCATGGACTCCGGACGCAGCTCTGTGGAGGCTCCCACACCCCCTGCTTGGAGCTGTTCTCGCCCACTTGCTATGCTGACCGCACACCCAGATACCTGCAAGGCAGGAGATTTTAGTGGCTAATCAATAGTCCAATAGGGCAGGCTGCAGAGCCCCAAACCTAATTATTTTGTTCAGAAAGTTGTCTGTAACTAAAAGGCATCTGAGAAATCACTGTCACCCTCTCTGAGGGGGGAGAGAAATTCAGTCATTATGTCCAATTGGATTTATATTGACTGTTGTCTTGTTGTGGAAGATGTTGTCTCCCTGCGTCTGGGCACCACAAAGACACACACGCACACACTCACACATACACAGGCACTTACACACTCACCTCCGGGCACGTACACGCATGCACACACTCACACACATGCACGCACATGCACCACTCAATGGAGGAGCCGTCCCTTTTCGGGGAGACTTTGGGAAGGTTCTGGTCCACCCTTTTCCCACGGGTGGCCAGAGCTGCTGTTATCTGGGTGACTTGCTGGGTCCTATTTTTGAAGTTTCAGATTTTACTTCCCTAACTCCTCTGAAGAGAGCAGAAAACAAATCCCTTCAAAATAGCAGCATGGAGTTTCCACTGTGGTTCAGCCGAAACAAATCTGACCAGTATCCATGAGGACACAGCTTCGATCCCTGGCCTCGCTCAGTGGGTTAAGGATCCGGCGTTGCCCTGAGCTGTGGTATAGGTCACAGATGTGGCTCCAATCCCGAGCTGCTGTGGCTGTGGTGCAGGCTGGCAGCTGCAGCTTGGATTCCACCCCTAGCCTGGGAACTTCCATATGCTGCAGGCGCAACCCTAAAAATAAATAAAATAAAATAAAATAACAGCATAGAGTGATTGAGTGTCTTCTGCAACCCCAGGCACTCGCCAACGCCCCCTGCCATGAGAGAAAATACTTAAGGATGAGAAATCTTTTAAAAATTAGTTAATACAATTGTATTGTATTAACTGTAATTGAAGTCACACAACTAATACACTTGTGTGATTTCACCATTGCAATAGGGAAAATCTGGAAACTTCTGAAGGGTCCACAGTAGGGCCTGTGAAAGTAACGGTGGACACTCTTCCAGTGAAATACCCAGTGGCCGCTTAAGAAAATGAGGTAGCACAGGGTTTGCCTCGGAAAAATATCCAAGACAATCTTTAGTGAAATCAAAGTTCACAGGAGAGCCTGTCTGCCATGAGCCACTTAGGATGGTAAACAAACTTAGCAAAAAGGCTGCACACACATTCCTAGCGCAAAATGCAGACAGATCGGTTCTGGATGGATATTGGGTATTGACTGTATTTAGTTCCAGGGACTGAAAATCGTGGGGGGAGGGCAGAGGAGGAGGGTGAAGATTTTTCTCTCTCCCCAAGTAATTTTATGCCCTTCCATCCTTTGTGAAGCGCTATTTACCAGAAGCTTCTATTGTTTCTTTCTCATATTTTTATTATGAGATATGTTGTATATACAGAAGAGGGCACAAAATATATGTTTACAGGGCAAAAAACTAACTGTTCAGTGAGCCCCATGTGACCCCACCAGGGTCAAGCTATAAATCCTTGCTGGAAGCCCCAGAGCTCCCGAGGGCCTCTTCTTCATTGCAATCATCTCTTTCCCTCTAGACATCCTGACTTCTTATCTCTTCTCTGCTCTTCTTTATAATTCTACCACCTATGGTGTTTCCCTAAAAATGCAATTGAGATTTGCCTATTTTTTAATCTCTTTATAAGTGGAATCATCCACTTATAGGTATTATTTCTCTATGTGGTTCCTTTTCAATATCACGGTCGAGGTTCTTCCATCTCATGTATCCCTGAAGTTCATTCTTGTTCACTGCTGTATAGTATTCGGTTGCAGGACCATGCTGTAATTTCTTTGTTCACTCTGTGGATGGACAGTGGGGTGTCCTGCATTTGGGGCTATTATTAACAATGCTGCTGTGAGATGTGTGACCTGGTCCCAGGAGCCCTTGGGGACCTGGGAGGGGAACAGCTGGATCATAGGATACCCAAGAAATGTCAAATGCTTTCTGAAATAGTTACATGAATACATATTGCTAATTTTTAAAAATTTTTAAAGGTCTTTATGCAAATAGAATACAAGAAAGTGAAATGCATTGTAAATTGTGGGCCAACAGACCAGCCTGCTTCAGATCTGGACACAGTCCTCTCCCCACAGCTCACATCTCCCCGAAGATGAGGGAGGGGCTGGTTGGCAGGAATACTGGTGACAATGAACCCCACACGTCCCCCAAGGGAAGGGATTCCCCAGAACTAGTGAAGCTGAGAGGCCGCTGAGCCTACAGGTGCAGCAGCAGATGGCCCATCCCCCTTCTCTACAGCAGCCCCACTGTGTGCCCAGGACTGTGCAGGGCAACCTGAGGGCCTCTGAGCTCCCAATGGACCCTGCGATGATAAGGCAAGAGAGAAAAGTGTCCACAGCCCCGAACAGTACGGTGACTTTGCTGAGTTCAGGGTGTTTAGATAGAAGCTTCTCTCCCATCAAAAATCCCTCTTTGCTTTTCGCATCAATTTGGCCCTTGGGGAGAAAGGTAACAAGCATCCTAGAGAAAGAAATATGAGAAGACTCAGCCTAGGGGTAAAAATACTGGCTTGAGGAGTTCCGTTTTGGCGCAGTGGTTACAAACCCATCTAGTATCCAGAAGGATGCGGGTTTGATCCCTCGCCTTGCTCAGGTTTAGTGGGTTAAGGATCTGGCATTGCTGTGAGCTGTGGTGTAGGTGGCAGATGTGGCTCAGATCCAGCATTGCTGTGGCTGTGGTGTAGACCAGCAGCTGCAGCTCCGATTCGACCCCTAGCCTAGGAACTTCCACACGCCATGCATGCAGCCCTAAAAAGACAAAAACTAAAAAAATTCAAAAATTCAAAAAGAAATAATGAGCTCAACCCTCAAGTGGCCCAGGCAGCTCAATGGCTATAAATGAGATTGGCTGGACCGTGTGATCAGCCTTGGGGAAAGACTGTGATGGCCTTTGTAAAGGGGCCCAGTGTCCCTCAGTCACCTGTCGGGAAGGAGGAAGAGAGGATGCTGCCAGGGGAGGGAAGGAAGGCGGCAGAGGGCCTACCACGCTCTGCATTTCAGAAAATCCAGGAAAGGCGCAGGTGAGGGCAGGTCCCAGCACCTCATTTCCCAAGACTGCTTCCACAGACATCCCGCCCAGAGGGCGTGTGGTCCAGCTGGGCTGAGGGCATAGACCGGGCATCACAGGGCGGGCACACGGAGGCTGGTGGGAGGTGGGGAGAGGGGGAAGGGCAAGGCCAGGGCCCCAAGGTGGGATCCAGAGTCTGGGAGGGCAGAAGCCTTAAGAGTGAAGCCTGAGTTTACGAGGAAAGAAACAAAATGGGACTTGCTCTCTTTCCAGCACTATCTGAGCGAGGTTCTTTACGCTGTTTAAAATGAAGGCATGAAGTTGCCTTCCCAAACAGGCTTACATCCTAAACACACCTGTTCCTGTGGATTGGTCTCTATGTGACTGAACAGCCTGGAGAAACTGCAGTCTGCTTAGCTGCAGCAATACAGAATATTCCATCTGGAGAAAGACTTAGCAAATCCTCGGCCAGTGGTTTTCATTTCTAACCGCACTTCGTCCCCCGCCCCCTCCACCCCTCTGAGTTATGGGCTTCTATCTTCAAACAAAATATTATACAGAAGCAGAATATATCAAACAGAGTAAAGCAAAGCTACTCGGGCCAAAATGGGGAATAATTGTGGGTAAGAAGCCGGGATCGTTGCCTGGGATGCAGAAAGCTATTTGAAAACACCCCGGCTACTTCAGCCCCCTTGTTCTCTGGGGAAACTGAGGCATGGAGAAGAGGTCCTGACCATAAACTCTGAAAAAGTAGAGAGCTGGTTGGTCTTGTTCACCGAGAATTCCCAGCCCTCCCCCACCCAAGTCTGGGCACATAGGAGGCACTCAGTAAATATTTACCGGATAGTGACATGCAAAAAATGTGGACCTTCTTTGCAGGGTCATCTGTTTTTTGACACATGGAATTGCCTTTTGAACACACTATAGTGGGGTTTGAAACCTCCGAAAGGCCCCCTAATTGCCTATGTCTTGAATTTACAGCATTTGAAAGGGTTTTATTCTCTGATCTAAAAGGCAAGAACAAAAGCAGAGCCATAAAGGCCCCTGGAGGATGAAGCCACAATTTGCATCCAAGATGGAGGTGCCTTTGTTGTCCTTCTTCCAAGGCAACTTCAAAGTTCTCCGCTGAAGAGAAGGATGCACATCAGTTGCCATGGCAACAGTCTAGCGGCCAGGCCACCTGACTTGCCAGCCCACTGCCAGCCTGGCTTCTGGGGAGCTGATTGGGAGTGGGGGGGGTGGCACATGTGAGGCCCCACTCTCCTGGTCCCTCTGTCGTCCAGTTGTCATTGGTTCTCTGTCAGGGGACAGGGGTCAGGGGTCACTACCTCCACCTCAAACACCCATGAGTCCTGCCAGGTGCCGGGGCATCAGAAGAGCTCTCCTCGGAGTTCCCGTCATGGCGCAGCAGAAATGAATCCAACTAAGAACCACAAGGTTTCGGGTTTGATCCCTGGCCTCACTCAGTGGGTTAAGGATCTGGTGTTGCCGTGAGCTGTGGTGTAGGTCCCAGATGTGGCTTGGATCCCACGTGGCTGTGGTGTAGGCCAGTGGCTATAGCTCCAATTCAACCCCTAGCCTGGGAACCTCCATATGCTGCCGGTGCGGCCCTAAAAAGCAAAAAAGAAAAAGAAAGAAAAAGGGCTCTCCTCAAGGGCTGTGCCTCAGTACCTGGCACACAGTCATTGGACAAAAGTTTGTGGTAAATAAATGAATGAAGAAGCTGCCAGAGTCACTGAGAGATTCTAAAATATACAAATGCCAGGCCTCACCTGAAATGAGCTGCATAGGAATTGCTGGGGGGTACACTCAAGACTGGAGAGGCTTCTTTTTATTTATTCATGTAATTTATTTTTATTTTTTTGTTTGTTTATATAGGGGCTCCCCCACGGCATATGAAAGTTCCCAGGCTGGGGGACAAATTGGAGCTGTAGCCAACTGGCCTACACCACAGCCACAGCAATGCCAGATCTGAGCTTTGTCTGCGACCTACACCACAGCTCACGGCAACACTGGATCCAAAATCCACTGAGAGAGGCCAGGGATCAAGCTCACATCTCCTGGATACTAGTCAGGCTCCTTACCACTGAGCCACAACAGGAACTCCTGGAAGGGACTTCTTAAAAGCTGCATACATGCCTCTCAATCAGAGAAGGAGAGAGAAGAAAGTGGAGTCAAGACAGCCTCCCAGGCACATGGCTTGAGCAACCAGCAGGCTGGGGCTGCCTCTCCTGAGATGGGGCAGAGCAGGGCCCAGGGAGGAGCTAGCGCTTCCTCTTGGACTTGTCTGGGGAGAGGTCCTGGGGACGCTGTTGAGGCTGCAGTTCTGGGGTGAAGTCAGGACTGGAGATGGAGTTTTCACTCACCAGAGTGGCTGAGGACAAAGGAAGGGAGTGGAGACAGGGTCCCCTGAGGTGTAGCCCTGGAGCCCAGTGATGTGGGCCCAGCGAAACAGAGCAGCCATCAGCGGGAGCGCCAGGCACGTGGAGTTATGGAAGCCAAGAGAAAGACACAAACTCCGGCTGGGGACCTTCATACACCCCAGGTGAGATGCTCCCCCTCAAAAAAGCAGCAGCTAGTCAAACCCCAGGGGTCAGCAGAACCACAGGGGCCGCCCCTGCCAATCCTCTCCTCTCTGGAGAGACCCAGAAGCAGGTTCCAGCCAGGACTGGCACTCCCCTCAGGCCAGTGACTCCTGGTCCCTCTCTCTGTCCCCAGAAGCCCTCCCAGGAAACACTAGGCCTCCTCCAGCCCCTTCCCAGCGGAGCCTGCCTGGCCCTGAGCCTCCCCCACTCCCACTTAGGGCAGTGGTTTCACTGAGAACCACCCGGCAGCAGCTTAGAAACAGAAAGCTACCCACAGCCCCAATAACACAGCCAGCATCATGCCAGGGCCTCCGATCCATCAGATTTCAGGTGGGACAGGGCATCTCCACATCGTAGAAGCTTCCGGGTATCTTTCTTAGCAACAAAAGAACCATCCAGGGTGACGGAACGGGACACCACCTGTCAAGTGGCTGAGACAAGTGGTAATATTTCAGGCACTGACATGAGCTTGGCAGGACATGGAGTTTGAGGGACACCGACAGCCGACCGAGGCGCCCTCTCTCAGGGCTGAGCCAGGGTGAGGACAAGAGTCTGAAGAGACCTGTCTAGAGGGCTGGTCTGGGGACACAGGTTCGCGCTGCTGCTTCCGCCGGTGTCTGCGGCGAGGACAGAAGTCCGAGGTGTCCCCCCTGAGGGCCACGGGGGAAGACAATGGTCTGAGGCTCTCCTTCCTGGGGAGACCACCAAGTCGGGGTATTGTCTGCTCGCTCAGGTACCTTCCCGAGAGGCGCCGGGTGGCGGGTGCACCACCTGCCGGTTATGGAGCGCGGGGCCCACGCGGTCTTGTGGCGCCACCTGGTGGCCGCATAGGGAAGGACTCAGCTTGGGATCCGGAAGTGACAGGAGTGCCCTTAAGCCGCGGCTGTTCTCCTTGGCATCTGTGCACCCAAGTTCTACCCAGAGTTCTCCCATCGGTGGCAGACACCGCGAAGTGTGGATGGAAGGATTAAAAGAAAGAAGAACAATGAAAGTGAAAAAGACAAGCAGTTTATTTGGGCAGCTCAGAGTTTGGAGAGGAACTAGTTACCATCCTGTAACAGATGAAGGGATTACAGAGAATGCAGGGGGAGCATGAGGGAAACCAGGAATCAGGCGACACTACCCAGAGGAGGGGACATGCGGCCTGAGGCACGGACTTAAGTCTTCATCAATCCTAGAAAAGAGAATCCTAGCTGCAAGAACAGCTAGTGCGTGGTTCTCAACTCTGACTACACACTAGAATCAATTGGGGACCTTTTCAAAAAAGCCCAGATGGCACCCACTGACCAGTGACTTGCGAATCCCAGGGGGAGGGAGAGGGGGAGACACCTGAATTCTTTGAAGCCCCCGGTGTCTGAATACCAGGCAAAGTTGAGACCCACCAAACAAAGGCTCAGAATGATGAATTTACATTCCTGCCTGGGATGCAGGAGTAAAAAGCCCCAGGTGGATGGAATAGGGGGTGCCTGAAGCAGAGAGGCAAGAAATGAGGAGCAGGAAGGCGTGCTGGGCCATTTCCTCAGAACCACAGAAGAATACCCACTAGCAAAAGAAATACATATTATTTGCATAATTCACATTCCTGACAAACTCCATGCTTGCATTTGAACAGGACTTTTTTCTTTTTCTTTCTTTTTTTGTTTTTTGGGTTTTTTTTTTTTGTCTTTTATCCTTTTAGGTATACACCAGCAGCATATGGGGGTTCCCAGGCTAGGGGTCTAATCAGAGCTGAAGCCGTCGGCCTACACCACAGCCACAGCCACACTAGATCCCTAGATCAGAGCTGCATCTGCCACCTACACCACAGTTCCTGGCAATGCCAGATCCTTAAGCCACTGAGCGGGGCCAGAGATCGAACCCGTTTCCTCTCATGGATACTAGTTGGGTTCGTTAACCACTGAGCCACTACAGGAACTACTGAACAGGACTTTCTACTGCCTCGCCAAGGGAGTGGCTGAGAGACTCAATACCACCTATAATTAGCTCCACATTTCTGAGGATGTGCCTGATTGTTTCTGGAATTCTCTTTGAGCCTGAAAACAGCAAGCACTCAATGAATGTTGGCTGAACTGTCTGATCAGGTACTCTCACTTGAGTGGCCAGTCTTGATGACCTCTGGGTTCGAGGGGCTTTGCTGCAAGGAAACTGGACTGCTGTGACCTCAAGGACTCCAGAAGCTCCATAGAACCCACAGTCCCAGGGGCTGCTGACTGCAATTCCACATCCTTCAGCGATTCTTTGTCATGTTCCATTTCCTGTATCAATACTATTTCCTGAGGTAGGTCTTAAAGAACTGAAAGGGTTCAGAAATGAATAGTTATGAGGAAGAGAAGGAAAGATCCAGAAAGGAAGGCCTGTGACCCCTCTGAGAGCTGGCCCTTGGCACTGGCCAGAATCTAAGACAAAACAGAGAGGCCTTCAAAAATAGGCGCTTCCTTTCTTTTCAAACTGGAACCTCCTGGCACTTTTCACCAGTTCTTACAATTTTTGTTCGAAGCCTGGGAGCAGAGTTCAGCCTTTCCTTAGGAGCTGCCTTATCTAGCCAATCACAGGACACACGTTGATTTTTTTCCAAGATTCACTCAAAGAAGCAGTCAAGACAATTCGATTCTTTCAAAGAGACACTTCTCACAACTGACCAGGAAAACAGAGACCCTTGTACTGCCCTGTACCTGAGCCAACCAGTTCATACACTGGTTTAACACTCCTCTCGCAGGCTGGAAGTGACTCTGAGACAAGGATTTGAGTGCAAGTGGGTTGGCCGGGGGTGGGCCCAAGACAGATGGAGACACGAGACAGGGAAATGAAGGAGGCCGGTCCAGGGCACACTCATCACAGGTGAGGCTCGATTCCACTGGGGAACTTGGGGAGACAGTGTTGAATGTGGCCCAGGGTTATCCCGTGGGAGCCACAAGAAGCTGGGGCCATATGTCCACCCACTCCCATGGGTCACTGGTTCAGCGACAACTGCTCAGCACTACCAGCCTGCCCTGCACGTGCCCACACTTTAGTGGCCAGAGAGAGTCCTCAGGCAAAGGGAGCTGGGGTACCAGGCCATATGGGTGGACCGCCTCTAGCATTTGCCACCAGATCCCCCTCCGTTCACATGCTATTCATAAAGGATAGGTTCCCAGGCTCCACCTCCTGAATGTGGCCCTTCAGCTTGGAGACCTGCTGCAGATAAGGGAATAGGCCGACGCAAGATGTATGCTGTCTCCCAGAAGGTGGATGCTCAGACAATGGCCTGTGGCAAACATCTGCCTGCACAGGTTAACCATCTACAGAGATGCCCTCTGCTGTGGGACTCGACGCCCTACCCCTCCCTTAAATCGTGTAACCCTCCCCTCCTTCTTTATTGTTCCCACCACAAGTTCCCGCCACGGATCCTTTATAAGCCTAATATCTCCTTGACGTTGGGGCTGGCACCATCGTGAGCATCTGTTTCAGTGGCCTTAGTAAATCTCTCTTGCTCTACCGTCTTGGCCCTGCGCATTGCTCACTCGGCAAACGTAACAATGAACCCTCCAAAAGGGTACCCACCAGCCGAGCGCCAACCCTTCCCAGTACCCATCCAGCCACATAAGCATGGACACTGGTATCAGCCACCTCATTCCGGAGGTGCCATTGCCAGCACGGGCCGCTTGGTGAGAACACGGGTCTACGAATTTGGCGATCAGGAAATATCCCAGGCCCCGGCGAACACAGGTGGCAGTCCCACTCAGTGCCATCCGTGCATTTGACAAGGGCTGGGATGAGGCTGATCCCATTAACACAGTCATTTAAGAAAAGGTGGCTCAGATGAGCCGTGTCATTGAGGGAAAAGGAGAAGCAGCTCAGGAGGATCTGGATTTAGCTGAGAGTACAAATTGCAAAAAAAAAAAAAAAAAAGTAATTTTTTTTCTCATGTTGCAAGAAATCCAGTGACATCTGTAAGATGGTTTCATCTACATAATAGGTGGGGCTTTTGAAAAAATGAAGACGGGACAATTCATTGGACTTGGGGAGATGGTGACAACTTTTTCTAATGTCCTGATAGCTGCATAATGTCCTGGGGTTGCATGTCATGCCTCGAGAATGAAATCGGCCATCACGCAGGTTGGGTCTCCGAGGTCTCAGGTGACAGGCTGCAATGCCACCAGTTCTAACTCCACTGCCCCTAAAGAGGACAAGAGAGCCAGCTGGGCCGGCGGCATTGTCACATGAGAGCCAATGGAGCCTTTGCTTTTTAACAGGAGGCTGAAACTTCCCGTTTGCAAAGAATAGCCTGAGGCTTTCGTGGATGTGGATCAGCCTGTTTCGCACCAGCGTGAAAGCAGTGTACACCATCCCCATCCAGTGATGATGTAAATGGAGATGGGCCGGAGGGAGTGAGGGAGTCTCACACCACGTCCCCAGGCCCCGTGGTGGTTAGCGTGACGAAGCGGAAATGGAAGGCGTTCTCGAAGTCCAGCTGCTTCGGCCAGATGGGGAGGATGGCGGCCGCACAGGAAATGCAGGCGAGGACCACGGGGGTGATGACGGGGAGGGGGCTGTCCAGCCCCTCCAGCGGCTGCCCCAGGTTGCTGATGATGGAGGAGGAGAGCTGCCTGCACATCATCTCGGGACACGAGGTGCTCCTCTCCCTGGTCCTAGAGGGGCACGTGCGGTGTGTTTTCTTTCTCTCGTGCTAGAAGTTTCTCAAAGAGCTCCACGCTGCTGCTTGGGACTGAGGAGCCGCTGCCAAGTTTGGGGCCTTGGACGTTTTGGGCGTTGATGACAATCCTGGGGGGATGTCCACAGGCCTGGTGTCACACCTGCTTTTACAGGCGTCAGGAGCACCACTTGGGAAGGGGGCAGGAGCAGAAAGGGAGTTCTAGAATAGATTCTAAGACCTGGATAAGATGGTTGCCAGGATGTCACCTATGTCCATGAGGACCAGGAACATCAGGGGGATGACAAAGAGGGCGTAGAGGATGCGCAGGTACCTGCTGAGCCTGGTGACAGGGGTAGATGTGGCTGTAACCTGAAAGAGAGGACAGGGCTTGGGCTTTTGGTCTGCTCTTCCCCTTCCCCCTCAAAGCAGCTCCTTTTTTGTGTGTGTCTTTTTGTCTTCTCTAGGGCTGCACCCACAGCAATGGAGCTTCCCAGGCTAGGGGGTCTAGTCGGAGCTGTAGCCACCAGCCAATGCCAGAGCCACAGCAACGTGGGATCCGAGCTGCATCTGCAAACTACACCACAGCTCACGGCCACACCGGATCCTTAACCCACTGAGCAAGGCCAGGGACCGAACCCACAACTCATGGTTCCTAGTTGGATGTGTTAACCACTGAGCCACGACAGGCACTCCTCAAAGCAGCTTTAAAGAGACCTTCTATCATTTCCTTTCCTGGGCATGACATTTTACACAATGCATTTAAAATTCATATTTATCTTGGAGTTCCCTGGTGGGCTAGTTAAGGATCTGGTGTTGTCACTGCCTCTCTTGGGTCGATAGTGTAGTGTGAGTTCAATCCCTGATCCAGGAACTTCCATTTGCTATGGGTGTGCCCAAAAAATATACATATACATATCTATCTTAAAACATTCACCTGGAGTTCCCATCGTGGCTTAGTGGGTAGCGAATCTGACTAGGAACCATGAGATTTCGGGTTTGATCCCTGGCCTTACTCAGTGTAAAGATGAGGTGTTGCCGTGAGCTGTGGTGTAAGTCGCAGACGCGGCTCTGATCTGGCTTTGCTGCATCTCTGGCATAAATTAGACCCCTAGCCTGGGAACCTCCATATGCCACAGGTGCAGCCCTAGAAAAGGCAAAAAGATAAAAGACAAACAAACAAACAAAAAAATTCATCTGCTGTTAGGGCTGCTTTGGTGTGGGGAGCAGGAGGCAAAACCCTACCTCTCTTTAGAAAAGGAATAACTCATGTCCAGATATTTGGCTTGGCAGGAGAAAAGCACATGCTTGGGGGTGAGCTGACTGCCTTTCCTTTTGCCGTTTCTGAGCCTGCAAAACTGGATGGGCCTGGCTTGCCTGCAGGGCCTGGATGAGCGAGGCTGAGAGGGTAGGATGTCTCTGCGTCCATACCGGCCACCTCCACCATCCTCCACCAAGGCGGTGTGTTTTTGTTTTGTTTTCTTTCAGGTTCCCAGGCTAGGAGTTGACTTGGAGCTGCAGCTGCCGGCCTATGCCTCAGCCAAAGCGATGTCAGACTTGAGCCTCGTCTGCGACCACAGCTCACAGCAACACTGGATTCTTAACCCACTGAGTGAGACTAAGGATCAAACCCATGTCCTCCTGGATACCAGTTGGGTTTGTTACTGCCGAGCCACAGTGAAACTCCACCGTGTCGTTTTTTGCTTGCTTTATGGCTACACCCACAACATGCAGAAGTTCCCGGGCCAGGGATTGACTCTGAGCCTCAGCTGCTACCACTTGCTCTGCAGTTGCGGCAATGTTGGATCCTTTGACCCACTGCACTAGGCCAGGGATTGAACCTGCGCCTCTGCAATGACCTGAGCTACTGCAGTCGGATTCTTAACCCACTGCGCCACAGCAGGAACTCCCAAGGCATCAGTTTTTAAGAGGCCTCCCCTGTCTGGCTGGGATGTCTGCCCTCTGTGTTTCTATATAAGAAGCACCTATGGGCCCATGGTGTGAACAGCGGTGTGCACAGTACTGGGACAGTGGAAAAGTGGATAGTGAATAAAATACAATCGCTGCCCCGCCGAGCCGCTCGTGGTTTAGTGGATTAAACAAACATGGTCACAGACGGTAGCGAGATGTTGACAACCCAGCATCAAGAATCTTAGTCCCAATCCCAGCTCTGCCATTTAGTGCAGTTAATACCCAGCTCCCTTGCTCACATGTTCAGGGTTTTTGTGTTTTCTTTTTTTTTTTTTTTTTTTTTTTTTTTTTTTTGTCTTTTTAGGGCCACACCCATGGCATATGGAAGTTTCCAGGCTCGGGGTCCAGTCAGAGCTACAGCTGCCGGCCTACACCATAGACACAGCAACTTGAAATCCGAGCTATGTCTTCAATCTACACCACGCCAGAGCTTGACCTACTGAGCAAGGCCAGGATCGAATCTGTGTTCTCATGGATATTAGTTGGGTTTGTTACTGCTGAGCCCCGATGGGAACTTCCATTTTCAGGTTTCTTATCTGCCAAATGGGGATGACAATCCCTGCTTTGTATACAGAGCAGCTGGAAGGACTACAAGAGGCCAGAGCCACACACACAGTGGATATGTCATTCCTGGGAGGTTCTTATTCCAAAAAAGCTGGTTTTTGAGCCTTTACTGCGGGAGAGATATCAACCAGCCTTCATTGGTAGGTGTGGTTATCACCATCACAGATGGGGAAACAGAGGCTCAGAGAAGCCAGCCTTCAGATGGGGAAACGGAGGCTCAGAGAAGTGAAGCCACCTAGCAAAAAGCACATGGTGATGGAGCGGACTTAGGGGCCAAACTCCCAGGGCTGTCCAGCTCCTCCACTGGGTCAGGAGCACCAAGGGGGTGGGACCCTCCAGCCACGGGGACCAGGTCAGCCACGGGAGCCGTGAGCTGAGGCCCCCATGCTCTTCCACGTCCCCTTCCTCCATCCTGAACCAAGCAGGGCCCTGTGGGGTTCCCAGGCGCAAAGCCTTTGTGCCCCTCCCCGCATTTCTTGTTTTTTAGGGAATAAGCTTCAGTCTCTACCACCCTCCCTGAGTTCCAAAGGGCAGGTTCCAACAGTTGCTAATAAGAGAAGGGAGGGGATACAGAGACCAGGCAGGAACCCTCACAAAACAATAGCACAGCCTTGAGGTGGGGTCCTGGCTCCCCCTCAAGAGATACACAGAACAATAGCTTTGAGCTCTTCTGCAGAACTAAAAGCCCCAACAAATGAAAGATGCTAACTACGTGATGAAACTTTTTTTCTTTCCAGGAAGGAGGAGGACCACCAGAACCAGTCCTGGGGCCACTACACACCAGCTGTGAAGAATGCAAGCTTTTAC
The DNA here is from genome assembly GCF_054392235.1 of Sus scrofa. Classification (NCBI taxonomy): domain Eukaryota; kingdom Metazoa; phylum Chordata; class Mammalia; order Artiodactyla; family Suidae; genus Sus; species Sus scrofa. The sequence continues at coordinate 149,994,438 of NC_139396.1, read as the reverse complement.
CTACCCCAATCCTTATCTGCACCCCTGTTTTCCACTCCCGACTATAAAACCATCTTCTATTCTCTCCCAAAGGAGGGCACAGTCTTAAGGGCATTAGCTTGCTGTGGCCTCCTTTGCCTGGCAAAGCAATAAAAGCTATCTTTTTCTTCTTCATCCCAAACTCTATCTCCTGGGAGCTCCCCTGTAAATCCAACTAGGATCCATGAGGATGGGGGTTCGATCCCTGCCCTTGCTCTGTGGGTTGGGGATCCAGCATTGCCATGAGCTGTGGTATAGGTCGCAGATGTGACTCCAATCCTATGCTGCTGACAGCTACAGCTCTGATTTGACCCCTAGCCTGGGAACCTCCATATGCCATGGAAAAATAAAAGCAAAAACTCTATTTCCATGTTTCTATTTGGTACAGGTGGGCAGAAAGCTGAGTTTCAGCAGCAATCCCCTGGCCCCCAACCTCCTGTCTATAGAGGGGCTGGAGCAGAGGGAGGTCAGACCCCACAGTGCAGGTCATTGGCTCTTCTGGAGAGGGCAAATTTAGTGCCTTCAAACAAAGAGGGCGAAGCTTGCACATTGAATGCCAGTGTTTCATTTTTTGATGTCATGAGGGATGATTAATACAGAAAACCCCAGCCCAATTATGTAAATTAATTGGAAGGCAATTCCTAGGTTGGCTAAGCCCCAACCTCCTCCAGGGCTGCGGCCTCCTGTGCAAACTCTGGCCTCAGGCTCTGCCCTGCAGGCACACACAGGCCACCAGAGTCCTGGGAGAGAGCTGTGGCCCTTCTCATCAGCTTGCATCTGGCCCAGAGCCCTCCACGCCACCCTGGCTGCTTCCATGAGGTACCATTTGATGGCAGGAGCGGTGAACTTGCCGCATTCATACTATCTGTGCATACTGAGCGCTTCCTGTGTGCGCTCACATGCAGGCAACAGTGGTGAGCGAAGCAGAAAATGGGGTTCAACCTGGCTGAGCTTTGGGTTTAGCAGGGAAGGCAGTAATGAATCAAATAGCACCCTAGTGAATATGCAGTTACAGGTGGGGAGCAGTAACAGGACATAAAAGATGAGACCATTGCATGAAGGATGAGAACAGAGGCGTTGTCCTGGCTGAGCATGGAGCACTTACTCTGCACCAGGCTCTTGGGGCGGGGGGGGGGGGTGAGGGTACAATGAGGAACGACAGAGGCCCCGCCCTCTGGGAAAGGGAAGCAATGCCTTGAACTCAGCTCCCCCCTTCTGGCAGGACCTAACAGCACCAGGATCAGGAGTGAGCCCGCACTGGAGAAACCTCCCATCAGAAACCAGGGCTTGCTCTGCGGGGTGGGACTGGCTGAGAGAGTCTCCATCCTCTTCGTGCCTTCCCTGTTCCCTGCAGGTGTCCAGCAGCTCCGGGCCACCCCTCAGGGAGAGGAGGTTGCAGAAGTGACCTCAGGGCAGCACCTTGACCGGCTTGTTAGTGAGAGCCCGGAACCACTGAGGAGATGGCAGGGGGGTGGGGTCTCAGGAAGAGGGAGGAGGTGGGGGACAGAGGGGACCCTGGATAGAATGCCCAGTGTGCCCAGGACCAAAGGCTTTCCCAGAACCTGAGGCTTTCAGTGCCAAAGCCATGGCAGCCCTGGGCGCATGAGGGAGCTGGTCGCTGTAGCCAGGAAGGAGGAGGCGGTGAGATTCTTGAGCAGAGAAGAGGAGGAGGGAGGGGGCCTGGGGCCTCTTGTTGGCTAGGGGAGAGGGGGAGTTCAGAGAGGCTGGCATGGAGTCTTGGAGGAGCCCAGGCCCCACATGACAGCAAAGATTCCTGACCCCCAAGCCTGTCATGGGCCCCCCACTCTATAGGAACGTCAGCAGCAGCCATGAGGTCACAGGCAGGGGCCACCCTGCTTTCCAGATGTTGCCTAAGCCCCCAGGTCTCATGCACCCCTAGGAAAGTCAGGAGAGGCTCCCCAGTGGAACCCACTCCCCACCTCCAGGATGGAGTCCAAGGGTGAGGTCTTCTTAAAGAAAAGAACACTGCATTTCTTACAGGACTTATGGAATACAGTGACTTTTAGAGTCTGCGCAGCAGAACCCCTAATGTGGGCAACCCCATTATCACTACATTTAGTGGATGAGGAACAGGGAAGTCAGGTGACTTGTTGGGGTTGCACAACCTGCAGGCCACAAGGATGTGCACCTCTTGCCTGAAGCTCTCTTCCTACTCAATGCTCTTTGGCAAAGTAGAAACAAAGTCTTTGTGGCTGCCTCTGGGTGGAATATGTTTGCAGTCCACAAGATGCGCCACGTTCCAGAGAATGCGTCAAGGAAGCAAGACTCAGAGCACACACAGCCCCTAGGAAGGAAGTGAATTGACTCCCAATGACCAAATGTTGAAACGCGTCATGGAAAATCATATCAGTTCTCACAATGCATGTGCATATGCCAATCTCATCAGCCACTCCACTCAGCCTGTGCATATTCAAGAGGCCATGCACGTTGCTTCCTAATCCAGGTGGACTGAGCTGACCAGGAAATGACTGCGGACCGACCAACCTGGCACCAGGCAGGGGTCCCCTTTTCAGCAGCAAGGCCAAGGGCATTACAGGGGACCCAGAGACGCAGGACAGGAAGCAGTATTACCAGGAGGACCATTATTGATTACGGTCAGTGCAGAACCTCCCGCAGCCTCCTCTTCCAGTTGTAATTAGTGGATGGCATGATGTCCTAATGGTCTTGTACCAGGAGAGGCAGCATCGTATTCTTGGGATAGAAAGGAAACTAATGCATTTCCATTACATTAGTGGTTCAGACCCTGAACTTCCGTTAGAAACACCTGGAGAGTGCTGAAAAATACGAGGCCCAGGCGGGATTTGAGTGGCGTGGGGTCCAGGCAAGGTGGGGGAGGGGCATTAGGTCAGTGGTTCTCAACAGGGGGCAATTTTGCCGCCTAAGGGACAGTTGGGGATATCTCGGGAATGTCTGGAGACATTTTTGGCTGTTGCAACTGATGGAGACAGCAAGGGAAAAGCAGGTGCCGCTAGTGGGTAGAGGCCAGAGACACTGCTAAACGTCCTGCAATGAATGCACAGGACAGCTCCCACCACAAAGACTCCTCTAGTCCAAGATGCCAAGAGTGCCAAGGCTGAGAAACACTGCTTTAGATCAGCACTTTTTTGTTCTTGAGGAAAAAACTAACTCAACCCCAAATTCTCAGCCCCTTTGCTTCCAGTCACTGCCTTATAACTGCTGCTTCCCTGTAACTGTTGTCCCCTCGAAGCTTTCCCTTGAGCTGCGGGGTCCCTAAACAGGCCAGCCGTGCCCGGCTTCTGCCTTGCTGGCCACAACTTTCCTCTCCAGAGCCCAAGCTCACTGCTGAATGGGGCAGCCACATCACCGACCTACTAAGGCTGTCGTGAAAATAAAATTATGCATGTAAGGCATATTGACACCGGGCCTGACAATAGTAGGTGCGCAGTAGTGCTCAGTAGTGCAGCCATTAAGTTATTGCCATTCTTTCCGCTCCGTATGGGTTCCTGCCTTTATCAGCATCTGGGGAATGAGACCGATTCTGAAAGAAACCACGAGGGGGCGCCCTTGGACACAAGCATGTGCCCATTTACAACACAACGTTGCCGCACCCTGGTTGTCACTCCAGCAGCTACTCCCCCATCTTTCCCTGGAATGCCACTGCTCCCCACCTGATTTAGGGACAGATCCGATTGGTCTAAGTCAGCCTGGTAATCTAATCTCCTTGCGAGGGACTGGCTTGGGGGTGGGAGGCTTCCAGGAAGAGGTTTCTTGCTGATTACGACAGCCAGCCCTTCCTCTGTCTATGTGACTATGCCTGGCCTGGGCATGGACCTTAAGGGCCATCTTGTGACCCACTGAGAGAGATGGACAGAATCTGATGGTCAGTGTCACAGGTGAACTGCACATCAACCAGCCCGACAGCTGTCTCCCGGGACTTCTGACTTTGAGGGGGGCGGGGGTTGTGTGAGAAACATTTTCCTTGCAGTTTAAGCTAGCTGGGTTGGGTTTTCTGTTGGTGGCAGCTTAAAGAATCCTGGCTGCCGCTGATACAGCTGATCCTCACTCTGACCCTGAGAGACAGGTCTGGGAGGAGTTATAAATTAGGGGACAGGGCTCAGAAGGGCTACACTGCCCACTGGAGGTCACAGCTCTGGCCCGAGGTGGCTGAGAGTCGGTAGCCGGCCACTGTGCTCCACCCACCCTCGCTTCCACGCGTGAGCGGACCTCAAGACGACGGCCTTTTGAGGCCAGCTCCCCACTCCGGGTACCAGTTCTCTCTTAAACTGATGCTCTCTTGAATGAAGATGGGGCCCGAGTCCGTTTCACCGGCCAAGAGGGGCAGGGGCTGGGCAATGGGTCACACTCCTGGTGGGGACGTTGACCCGGGAGCTCCTGAGCTGCAGCGGAGTGGAGCTCTACTCCTCCGCTCCTGTGGCCCCGCCCCCAGCGGGGGCGGCTCCTGTCGGGTGGGTTTGGCCCCTCCCACCTGGCCCACCCTTTGTTCCTTGAAGGTCCTCCAATGCTGGCCCAGGCCACAGTGCCCAAGGGCAAGACCAGCCGTCCCTCATGGCCCACCAGCCTCAGTGGTCTCTCCCTCAAGCGGACCTTGAAGCTCCAGAGCTTGGCCTCTGGCTGGAAGCTCTCTCAGCGGTCTTTGCCGGGTGGATCTCTACAGATGCTTCTGCTCAAATGCCACTTCCACAGACGAGCCCCTCCGACTCCCCACAAAGCAGGACCACCCTCCCCATCCTGTTTCACGCTCTTCCACAGCCTGAGTCTCTTCTCTTGAGCTAAGGCCCCATCAGACTCTGGGGCCGCACCCACCCAAAGGAAGGGCGCTCTTCCCTAATTCACACAACTGGGCCCGGGCGGCTCTGTTGGCTGCGGTCTCATGAGCACAGGGTCGTTCTCCACAACCATTTCTTGCGCTAAATGAAGTGAACGTTCCAGCATCCCCACCAAGGGCCCCTGGCTCCCCCACTCCCTTCTCCCACCCCCAGCTTTCTCTCGCAGCCCTGCCCTTGCCCTGGGACTTACCCACCGTGCTGATGACTGTGCAGCAGAAAAAGAGTGAGCTCAGGAAGGACCAGTCTGCAGAGCTGCTAAACCACTGGGGCTTCTTCTGCAGCAGCTCCTGGAGATCCTGCTTCCTGCCTTCCTCAACTTCAGAAAGACGACCAGAGTGAGAGAGAAGGCTCCACCCTTGAAGACAGGGTGTGCCCAGGTGAAGGGGGGGTCTTCCCTAGGCCACGTGCACACCCCCTGCCGGGTGGCCCTCATCAACACCAAAGGTAGCTCTCCAGACTTCTTTTCAATGCCCACAGTTTAGGTCCTGCTCCAGCACCTGGAGAGAATAGGAAGCCACCTAGCCCCAGGTGACAAGCCCCCAAAAGAGATGCCCACAGTAGCCTGGCCTGAGGTCAGCCAAGGAATTGCTCTGTGGCCTTCCGGAACTTTCTGAGCCTTGCAGAGGGGCCTACTAACAGCTGCTCTGTCTCTCTCACTGGAATCTTGTGAGCTGAAAGGAAAAGGCTTTAATGAAATGCAGGCAGTCGATGACTGCAAACTCCTGGAGGCCCTTAAGCCTGGTGGAACGTGGTGGTCATACTGAAATCAGCTGCCTGAGGATGGCTGGGAAACCTTGGTAGAGGGAGGCTTGGGGGCCCTGGTTCTTAGGGAGGTTCCCAAATGGTTCCTTTGGCCTAGCAGCCAGAGGGGTTGGGATCCCAGAAGCCCCCTGCCAGCTGGTACAGTTGTAAGAGGATGTCACAGAGCCTTGCACACAGTAGGAAGTCACTCCTCATTTGAATGGGCACCAACCTAGGCGTTCAGACACCCGCCACCTAGATTCCAGCTCTGACCCTGACTGGTTGCTGTAGCCATAAACCACGCACAAGAGGCTTCTTTCTGAGCCTCAGTTTCCCCACTGGAGAGGCAGCATGACATGGTGGGTGAAAAGCTCTGGCTTTGGGATATCAATGCCTGGGGTTGAATCTCTGGCTCCATTTTCTATGGGTGCCCTTAGGCAAGTTAATTCCTGGTGCCTCCATTTCCTGATCTGTAAAAGAGGGACAAAACACACCTGTCCCCTAGGGTGGATGCGAGGATTAAGTGAGATAGTGCATGGAAAGCACTTGGCGCAGGGTCTGCACTTACTGAGCATTTTAATCTTCAGGAAAAGTTGGTACAAAATGGGGATGGACCAGCTCTGTTTTCCCACATTGTTCTGTGCATCAGAATCACCCAGGAAACTTTTTAAAAATAAGATTCCTCTGGAGTTCCCATTGTGGTACAGCAGAAATCAATCTGGCTAGGAACCATGAGGTTGCAAGTTTGATCCCTGGGCTCACTCAGTGGGTTAAGGATCCAGCGTTGCCATGAGCTGTGGTGTAGGTCACAGATGAGGCTCGGATGTGATGTTGCTGTGGCTGTGGTATAGGCCAGCAGTTGTAGCTCTGATTGGACCCCTAGCCTGGGAACCTCCCTATGCCAAGGGTGCAGGCCTAAAAAAAATTAAAAAAAAAAAAAATAAGATTCCTAGCCCAGCCCCAGAGATTCTGATTAAGTGGGTTTGGGGAAGAGCCTGAGAATGTATATTTTAGACAGGCCCCTTGGAGAATTCTGGTGTGTGGCCAGGTTTCGAAAGTCTTGAACTTGTTGACCGTCTAGACCCAGTGACAGTTAAAAGTGTCCAATGGCAGATGGCACCTCAGATCCGCTGAGTAGGCACGTGTCTGTCTGGCACAGATGCAGACAGGAGGAGAACCCTCCACGACCCTGCCACCTGTGACCTGCCTCTGGTCAGCCCTGCCGGCCAAAAGGACCTCCCACAGCAAAGTCAGAGGGGTTGTTCGCAACCCAGCTGAGGTCCTTGTGTACCAGGACCTTGTGTACCTGGTTGTCCCCTGACTTTTAGAGCCTGTTTTCCCTTTTTCTTATTTACTCTCTATTATTTTGATCTTGCTCTGTTGAATACATCTTTGCCAGCTTTGGGGGACAGAGAGAATAATAGAAATAAGTGTCAGATACAAATGAACAGTAATAAGGATGTATATAAAGTGCCTTGTGCCTCTCAAGAGGTTTCAGGTCTATTGTCTCATCTGCTTCCCACAGAGTCCCTATGATTGGCAGGCCTGGGATTATGGGCCTTCTGCTCACTGGCAGACTGAGACCCAGAGAGGGCAATTGTTCTGCCCCAGGTCACACAGGAAGCCGGGAAAGCAACTGGGACTGGAAAAAGGACCCAAATTCTTGTCACATCCCCCTCCCCCACCCCAGAGTTCCATCATGAAAAAGGCCATTTGTTAGAAAAAGGAAGAGACTAGGGGGAAGGCTGCTATCTTGGAGGGTCCAGGCCCAATTTGGATTGTCCCTTGAATTCTAGTCCCTGTAAACTGAGTCATGGGGTGGGGCAGGCAATTCTGAGGACCAGCCTAGGAACCTCCATCTCCAGAGCCGGCGACCCATCCACCCCACCCCTACCTCTTCAAATCTCCCAAAGTCCATTCTCCCCATAGCCTTCCCCCTCCCCGCCCCCCAAGGCTGGGAGCTGAGGCAAAGGGAAGGGAGCCCCTACTGGGTGCTCAGAGCCTTTCCTACATTCTTTACAGCAACTCCGAGAGGCTGTCCATTATTCTCCCCTGATGCACAGAGGGGAAAACCGAGGTTCAAAGAGAAGTCACTTGCCCAAGGCTCCCCAGGAATGGGGAGGATGCAAGCAGAGGGCTCCCAGACCCAGCCTCCTGCAGGGCTGCCCTCTGCTCCCCAGGGGCTGCCTCCACCCACAGAGAAAAGGCCTGCCCTTCCCAGGTGAGCCACCTACCTGTTGTGTTGCATCCCAAGAAGCCACAGAGCTTCTCCAAGAACACCTCAAACTCGGGGTCATCTGCCTGCAGGTCGTGGCTGCCCTCAATGGCTGAGAAGAGGGTGGCACCCTCTACTGCATAGGTCACCAGGGAGCAGAGGAAGCAGAGGCGAGGGAAGAACTTCTCCAGGGCCTCCAAACAGCACCTTCTAGCCACGGGTGGCCCGGTGGCCTCCATCCTCCCAGGAGCGGGCAGGACAGGAGCTGCTGGAACAGGCAGGAGCCCAGAGGCCCCGCCAGGAGGAGGAGGGGGAGTGCCCCGAGAATGGCCAGGCTCCGGCGCTAAGTGGATGGTGCCTGCCCTTCCCTAAGGACTCGGGAATCAGCTTGTGCTCATCGAATTCAGTTCCTGCGAATTTCTCAGATAGCGCCCCCCCAAAATGATATTGATCCACCTGCCTGGGGCTGTGTGAGGAATGCGCGGTGGTTGCTTTGGGCTTTGGCCTTTCCCATCCTGAGGTTGCCCTTTGGACTTCCAGGTACCAAATGCGACTTTTGGGTTTTAGCCAAGCGATTGTCCTTCATGGGGGTTGTCTGTGGACAGGTGGAAATAACAGTAATTAGTGCAGCCAGAGCTCCACAGTTTACAAAGGGCCCTTATCCTGTGTGGATCTCATTATTGGTCGCAATTCTTCCTTCTCCTGTGCCCTATCCAGCCTTGTCTTGGCCTCAAGGTGGGCGGAACATACACCCTGGCTTTTTAGAGTTGGACTAAGCCATGTGACTAGTTCCAGCCAATCAAGTGTTAGCACACCATCAAGATGTAAGCAGGGGTTTGAAATGAGCAGGTGTGGTTGGACTTGCTCCCTTGTGATCTGTTTCTGCAACAAGAAGAAAAGGTGCTGCAGGTGGTGGATGTGAAGATGTGTGTGGTTTCGATACCACTTCATGAAAGTGTTCTCTGTGCAGCTTGGAGGAGACTGGTCCTTGAGAGGCTCTAGCCACTCCTTCTTTCAGGGTTTGTCTCTGATTTCAGGCCCTGTTCTCCAGGAAACCCCTGTCCAATGACTGAACAAGGTGGAGATACAAGGGCTTACTCATTTCTGCTGCCTCGAGACTCCTCCAACCTGATATCTTTGTTCCAGAGCTCTCCATTGGACTGCCAAAGGTTTTTCAGGCCTGTATCGTGATCTGAAGGCTCCCATTGTCCCATCCTGCTTCCCCCCACCCAATGTCCCAATAAATAAAACTGTTGCCTGCCTCACTCTCTTTGTAAGAGTAAGCATCTTCACAGAGCATCCAGCATCCAACCTGCAATAGTGGGCACCGGAAGTGGTCTGAGAGAGCAGGATCTTTTTTTTTTTTTTTTTTTTTTTCTTTTTAGGGCCACACCTGCAGCATATGGAGATTCCCAGGCTTGGGATCAAATTGGAGCTGTAAGCGCTGGCCACAGCCACAGCCGCAACTCAGGATCTGGGCCGCGTCTGGGACCTACACCACAGCTCACGGCAACCCCAGATCCTTAACCCACCGAGTGAGGCCAGGTGTCAAACCTGCATCCTCATGAATATTAGTGGGATTTGTTTCCACTGTGCCACAATGGGAACTCCTGACAGAGCAGGATCTTATTGAGCAATGGGATACTCAACACCCACTGGTAATGCAGTGGTGTGCAGACAGCTCTTGGCTCGAGGCAGCTATCCAATTGTCAAACGTTTGCCAGTGGCGAGCTTGGATGGTGTGCAGGTGCAACAATTCAGGCATTTAAAAAATAGGGAAGGAATGATAAATATAAGCATAAGTTTGGATGGTTATTATGAAGTTGCACTGATCTCCTGAAGGCAAACTTAGAAAAGGAGGTTAGCAGGACAAAGCACAGCCTCCACTGCAGCTGGACTCAGACTGCAACTGATATTCGTAGTCTCCTTACTTCACTGTGCATTCTAAATTCCCCTTGCCCTGTGCCACACCTTTTACTGCTCTCAATGGCTTACCCAAGGGCATGACCCAGATCCTCACTCCTAAAAGGTCTGAGTCTTTTGTAACCATGGCCTTTTCAGGTTGGAGTTGCCTGGGTATGTTCATCCACAGACACACTCAGTTAAGAACTAGGTCACCTCATTTCCACCCATATTCTTCCCTGCCATCATTGTGCAAGTGTTTTAGTATTAGGCAGAGTGATTCCTCCTACCTTATTTGTCTTTTCAGGATTATTTTAGCTATTTTAAAGCCTTTTTAGCTTTAAAACAATCTTATCTATGTCTATATAAAACCTCACTGGGATTCTGATAGGAATTGCATTAAATCCATAGATTGATGTGGGGAGACATCTCACTGTGTTGAGCCCTCTAATCCATGAACATGGTCTGTCTCTCCCAGCCATTGCTTTTGAACAAAACCTGAATGTGCTCCCATCATTCTTTACTCAAGCCAAGAATCAACATTTTAAGATAAGAATGCATAATTATTATGTAATGCCCTCTGAGTGCTGTTTAATGAGTTTAGGGGCAGCGTTAATGGATGAAATTGTTAGATGATGGTGGTCAGAAAGTGTATTTGTACTCCTCTTTTTTTTTTTTTTTTTGTCTTTTTTGTTGTTGTTGTTGTTGTTGTTGTTGTTGTTGCTATTTCTTGGGCCGCTCCCGCGGCATATGGAGGTTCCCAGGCTAGGGGTCCAATCGGAGCTGTAGCCACTGGCCTACGCCAGAGCCACAGCAACGCGGGATCCGAGCCGTGTCTGCAACCTACACCACAGCTCACGGCAACACCGGATCGTTTAACCCACTGAGCAAGGGCAGGGACCGAACCCGCAACCTCATGGTTCCTAGTCGGATTCGTTAACCACTGCGCCACGACGGGAACTCCCCTGTACTCCTCTTTTTTAAATCTCTTTGGAAAATGTGTTTCAAACATCTAGAATAGTGTAGAGAATAACAGAGCCTGTGTACTCCTCACCCTTGACGATAAGTGTCATGACGCTATGCATCTTCTGGAGGTTCAGACAGGTTGCCGGGAAGAGTGGGAGCCTGTGATGGGCCACAAACTGACAATAAGTGAGCCCCAGCTCATTGGCCAGATTATCTAGTTGCATGTAATTCAACTATTCCTCAGTTTTGGCTTTTAGTCAGTGTACAAGAAAGAGTCTTTTCACTACCTTTGGGCCAATGCAATGCTGGCAACAGGAATAGGTTAAGAGCCCACAAGAGAAAGGGACTCTTGTAGATAAAGTCAGGGCCATGTCATCTAGCCACCCCTCTCCTTGGTGGTGATCTGGGTTTCTTTTGTCTCTAGGAAGGAGAAATTTTCCTGCAATACCATAGGTTATCCAGCCCCCTTTCCTAGGGAGGAAGTGAGACAGGGTAACAAGAGACCTGCCTCTCCCTGAAGCCTAAATCTCTCTCCTAATGAGGCATCAGATGGACATCAGTCAACCAGCCAACAAGCACTTCCTGAGGGCCTGCTAAAGACTAGGTGATGTGAGGGCAATTAGGGTCCCTGATGTCCATCAGAGAGGATGGAGATACTTAAATATAGTGAGGGATGAACTACAAAGTGATATCCAAACACTATGTGGCTTATGGAGCCAGAAGAAAGAGTGATGCTGTGAGGTGGAGCAGCCCCAGCAGCCCTCATGAAAGAGAAGAGTTCAAAAGGTATCATAGGATCAGTTGAATAAAGGCCAGGTGAGAGCAGATCAGTGATAACAGACTGAACTAAAGTCAAACTCTCTAGTTCTGGAGGTGGGATAGAGGTAGATGGAAATAGTAACACAGATTTTCCCCCTTCTAAACAAGTGGCCTCATGGCGCAGTGAAAGGAATCCAACTAGGAACCATGAGGTTGCAGGTTCAATCCCTGGCTTCGCTCAGTGGGTTAAGGATCCAGTATTGCCAAGAGCTGCGGTGTAGTTTGAAGATGCAGCTCAGATCTGATGTTGCTGTGGCTGGCAGTTGTAGCTCCAATTTGACCCCTAGCCTGGGAACCTCCATCTGCCATGGGTGCAGCCCTAAAAAGCAAATAAATAAATTAATGAATTAAACAAGTAGCCTTTTTTTTTTTTTTTTTTTTTTTGGAGAACACAATGAGATGGAAATTGCACACATCACTTCTGTTTTCATTCAGTTGATGACAACTTTGTCACAGCCACACCCAGGCTCAAGGTCATCCAGAAATTGTAGCATCTAGAAGGGGGCCATTGCCCAGGAAGAGGGGGGGGAGTTGATTGTGAGCGAACAACCGTCTAGGGGCATAAAACTCTGAACTCACCCAATCTCATCTGTGAGGCCACAACTGACCACAACCCCACCACCAAAGCAAGGACATCTTGAGACTTCTGCTAAGTCACCATTCCTATGGATGGAGTTTTTGAAAGGGCTTTCATAAAATCTCCTTTTGGAGGTGACTTCTTATTATAGCCTGCCTGCTGGTTGTTGAGCAAAGAATGAGGAAAGTCAAAAGATAAAACACATATGAAAGTGTTTGGGGAAATCTAAAGCACTGTATAAATTCATATGATCCAGATGCTAGAGGGAGCAGACAATTGCTTTAAGATAAGTGTAACTAACTTGTTAAAGAAATAGAAGAAAAGATTGACAAACGGATGAAAGAACAGTTTCAACAGAGAATCTGTAAGTCTATAAAAGACAATTAAAGAGATATTCTAGAATTTAAAATTAAAATATATGAAATGTAAATCTCATTGAGAAGGAGAATATGAGGCATAGATTGGGATAAGTATTTGCAAAAGATGTGCCTGCTAAAGCATTTATCCAAAATATATACATAGAACCCTTAAAACTCAAAAAAGGTAAAGAACAACCTCATTTTGCAATATATGAGTATCAAATCAATGCATTGTACACCTTAAACTTACACAAGGTTTTGCGTCAATCACATCTCAATAAAGCTGAAAAGTGAAATAAAAGACAGTCAATAAGTACAGTCAAGATGGAATAATGGGGAGTTCCCATCTTGGTGCAGTGGAAACAAATCCGACTAGGAACCATGAGGTTGTGGGTTCAATCCCTGGCCTCAATCAGTGGGTTAAGGATCTGGCATTGCCATGAACTGTGGTGTAGGTCACAGACGTGGCTCGGATCCTGTGTTGCTGTGGCTGTGGCTGTGGCATAGGCCAGCAGCAACAGCTCTGATTAGACCCCTAGCCTGGCAACCTCCATATGCCATGGGTGTGGCCCTCAAAAGACAAAAGACAAAAAAAAAAAAAAAAGATGGAATAACAGGGATAAGATTTAGAGGGGAAAAACCACTAGGTTTTTTTCTTACCAGGAAAAGAAAAAAAAAAAGACACTAAAACAGTATCAAAAAAACACAAAAACTGACTATCAGGCAACAAAAGAGAGTGACCCACAAAGAAAAGAATAGACAAATAAAAAATAAAGAGCAAGATGATAGACTTAAAACTAACCATAACAATAATCACATTAAATATATATGGTTTAAACATTCCAATAAAATGGCATAGATTGTCAGATTGGATTAAAAAGCAAGACCCATGGGTGCAGAAGGCAGAAGTGGGTACCCAGCTCTGAGGGGGTGGCTGCTGCCTGGCCCAAGAAGGATCACCCAGGGACCCCAGTACCCATAGCTGGTTTGTGAGCAGCTTGCTCCCGTAAGCCAAGGTCTCCAATCTGAGGCAGTTGGGAACAGGCCCTGGTTCAATGCCTGCTGGTAAAGATGGCATTAAATAAGCATTCCATGCCAATAGAAAAAAAAAAAGCCAGACCCAACTAAATGCTGTCTACAAGCAATACACTTTAAACATAAAAACACAAATAGGCTAGAAAAATGGAGAAACATATACTGTGTTAACACTGGCCAAGGGAAAAGGCTACAATGGCTATAATAACATCAGATAAAATAGATTGCAGAGCAAAGGATATTACCAGAGATAATGAAAGTCAATTAATAATCATAAATGGGTCAATTAATCAAGAAGACATACAATCTTAAATGGTTTTCTCTTAATGACACAGTTTCCAAAAAACATGAAATAAAAACTGACAAAATTCAAGAAGAAAAAAAATCCATTATTATACTCAGAAATTTCAATACCCCTCTTTATTACTTTTTTTTTTTCTTTTTAGGGCCACACCTGTGGCATATGAAAGTTCCCAGTCTAGGAGTCAAATCAGAGCTGCCACTGCCAGCCTACACCACAGCCACAGCAACGCTGGATCCGAGCGGCAACCATGACCTAGACCATAGTTCGTGGCAACGCAGGAAACTTAACCCACTGAGTGAAGCCAGGGATCCAGCCCACATCTTCATGGATACTAAACAGGTTCATAACCCACTGAGCCATAACAGGAACTCCCTCAATACTCCTCTTTAAATAACTGATACCTGGAGTTCCATCGTGGAGCAGTGGAAATGAATCCGACCAGGAACCATGAGGTTACAGGTTCCAACCCTGGCCTCACTCAGTGGGTTAAGGATCTGGCATTGCCATGAGCTGTGGTGTAGTTTGCAAACGCTGCTAGGATCCTGCGTTGCCGTGGCTGGGGTGTATGCCGGCAGCTATGGCTCCAGTTAGACCCCTAGCCTGGGAACCTCCATATGCTGTGAGTGTGACCCTAAAAAAGCAAAAAAATAAAAAGAAAGAAAAAAAGAAGATGACTTGGGCTTGAACGGCACTGATAGAGATGGATTTAAGAGTCTTTATTCCACCCACTCTGAGTCACATTTTTTTCACATTTATACTTCTCTAAAATCAAGACATATTCTTCAATCAATAGCATCTTTCAATTGCTAAGGAAACAGCTGTGAAGTAGTTGCATGGCGAAAACATTCCTTTGATACCTTCTGGTAAGATTAATTACCAGTAACAAAACATCTTAGATTTGATGAAATGTGGATATAATCATATGTGGGTATATTTCAGGCAGAATTGTCAGGATTTGGTGATGGATTGAATGAGGGGAACGAGGGAGAGGAAGATATCACAATTCAGGACATTCGAAGATGGAAGAGTAGCAGATTTTGAAAAAAAGAGATCAACATCTCACTTCCATTCGAAGTAAGTTGGAGGTTCCTGTATGACACACAAGTGAAAAATACCAGAAGGCATTTGGGTATTTAGGCTGGAGCTCAAAAGAGGGACGAAGACTGGTGATCTGCGATTGGGCGGATGGCATACGATGGCACATGAGGATGGCAAAGGACTCAACAAGACTTCCCAACACATACAGCGTGAGCAGAGAAGATGGTCCATGGCTGAGCCCTGAGAAACTCCAACTAACGGGGCGGAAAAGGAGAAACCTACAAACCTACAGGAGCCACTGGGGTCAGGCAGCCGGAGCAGTATGTGGGAAGTCACAGGGGAGTTCACCTCTGAAGCCAGGGCAGCCCAGAGTAGTCAGCCCTGACCAGTGCTGCCGACAGAACAAGTGAGATGCTAATGCATCTGCATTTCAGCACAGAGAAAATTCTGGAGGATTATACTTACACCATAACCAGAGATGATCTCTGATGGCTGGAATGCAGAGCTTTCCTTTTTTTAGTTTTATTTTCCAAAATTACATATGTCTGTGATTATTATTATTATTATTATTATTATTTTGCTTTATAGGGCCACACCTATGGCATATGGAATTTTCTAGGCTAGGGGTCGAATCAGAGTTACAGTTGTCAGCCTAAGCCACAGCCAAAGCAATGTGGGCTCTGAGCCTCGTCTGCAACCTACACCACAGCTCATGGCAAGGCCAGATCTTTAACCCACTGAGAGAGGCCTGGGATGGAACTTACAACCTCATGGATGCTAGTCTGGCTCATTACTGCTGAGCCACAATGGGAACTTCTAACAATTTGTTTTTTTTTTTAAGTTTCATATTTTTATCTTATTATTCAAAGTGAGAAAAAATTAGTAAATATATTTACACCGGTAGAAAATCTGCAATATTTTACAGCAATTTGACATAATTGGTACATTGTTCAAGAAACTTCACATATTTTATAAATAGTAGAAAATTATTACTCTTGGGCAGTTTTTTTTTCTCCTTTTTTTAAAATACTGAAGAGTTCCCATCGTGGCTCAGTGGTTAATGAATCCGACTAGGAACCATGGGGTTGCAGGCTCAATCCCTGGCCTTGCTCAGTGGGTCAAGGATCCGGTGTTGCCATGAGCTGTGGTGTAGGTCACAGACGAGGCTCTGATCCAGCATTGTTGTGACTGTGGTGTAGGCCGGCAGCCACAGCTCCCATTAGACCCCTAGCCTGAAAACCTCCACATGCCTCAGACGCCGCCCTAGAAAAAACAAAAAAAAGACAACCCCCCCAAACAAAACAAATACCCTCTCTCTTTCCTAGATCATCATTAAAAAATAAAATAAAATATTGATATTTTTGCTGTAAAATTCAAGAAAGAATATAGAGTACTGTAGTAAGTATGCACACACCCCCCAGAAATAACCAATATTAATACTTAAAATATACTCGCTTTCGGTCATTTTCCTTACTTATGTATTCATGAAAATTACATGGGTTTTGTGTGTGTGTGTGTGTGTATAGTGTGTCCACAATGTGTGTCTTTTTTGTTTGTTTGTTTGCTATGTTTTCTTAGGGCCACACCTGCAGTGTATGGAAAGGAACTTCCAACAATTTAAAAGAAAAAACTAATAAAGCAAGTTTGCAAATCATATCTATTTTGTGGGGGAGGATGCATGACAATGAAAAAAATCCCAGAAGGTGTTCAATACATTTTAATTTTCCTCTCCTCCCCTCCTCAGGCTTTGCAGTTTGAAAGGAGCCTTCCAAAGAGGCAAAGCCCTCGGAATGGTTTTAAGAGAGGGGTTGAATTTCTGATATCTCAACCAGCAAGGAGAAAAGGCCTGTTTGAACAGAGGACAGGTCCTTTCCAGACCCTGAGATCATGGCACAGAGGGGTCCAATGGCATTGCCCACAACGACACTGTGCCCACACGCTCTTTCCCTGACCCTGCGGAAGAGGCTGAAAAGGAAACTCAGAGTTGCCTTGAAATCTCAGCACAACTTAGAGTCATCATTCTTCTCTGAGATCTGAATGTTTCATAGCTTAGACAGGCCCAGCCATTCAGAAGGTGAACCGAGAGCCAAACACTGAAAAGAGCGAATACCCTGCTGGCGATTTCTCCAGTCTGACGTTCATTTCTGAGAATGTTCCTTGAGGTGAATAATTTATGCCATTATTGATTCACATTCCTTAAGAGGCCTGGGTTAGAGGAGGCTGGAGGTCTCCAAGTGCAATCTAAGTGCAAGTCCGGCTTCCCCACAGGCACTTCCGATCGTCAGGATGCTTGGCTGCCCTGGCGCTGTGGTTTGAAAGTTGTCCAACGACGCTCGTCCCACAGCGCCAACACATTTGCACCAAGATCGTGAAAGTCCTTGATGCAATGTAACTATGAAAGAGAAAAAGTAAATTAAATATTAAAAACACTCCTAGCCCCTTACAGAGAGAAAACAAGCCATTGGGATGGTGAGGTATAATCGTTCCCCTTCCTTACTCTTTGCCTCTAATACCACGATACAGCTCCACTCTGTCCTGTGACTTTGTAGGGCTCCCAATAGAGCCAACGACTCTTACATCCCTTCTCCACTAAAGATGGGCTTGGCCATGGGACTTTGGCCAATGAAATGGCAGCAGATGTGATGCCGGGAGAGGCTTTTAATGTGTGTGCATAGATCGGTTTGGTCTCCTGGGCTCCTGCTATGCACCTTGAGAAGAGCATCTATCTCTGAAAGGTATTTCCCAGACATGTGGAGCCAACCAGAACCCCTCACCCCAGACAAGTAAAGTCACGCCAGCCAGCTCACAAAGCTGCAACAGATCTGGGAGAATAAATAAAGAGGTGGTAGGAATTATTCTCCATCAGATGCTGGTGGAGATCATCTTCCCCTCCTATGACACATCATTCTGAAGTCTCAGTTTATTAAAAAGTTAAACAGGAGTTCCCACTGTGGCACAGTGGTTAACGAATCCGACTAGGAACCATGAGGTTGAGGGTTCGGTCCCTGCCCTTGCTCAGTGGGTTGAGGATCCGGTGTTGTCATGAGCTGTGGTGTAGGTTGCAGACGTGGCTCGGATCCAGTGTTGCTGTGGCTCTGGCATAGGCCAGTGGCTACAGCTCCGATTGGACCCCTAGCCTGGGAACCTCCATATGCCGCGGGAGCGGCCCAAGAAATAGCAAAAAGACAAAAAAAAAAAAAAGAGTTAAGCATAGACTTACTATATGACCCAGAAATTCCACTCTTAGATATATACCCTCAAAGAATTGAAAACAGGGACTCAAAAACAAATTTGTAGATGATTGTCCAAAGAAGCACTATTCACAAGAGCCAAAATGTGAAAACAACTCAAATGGCCATCAGTGGATGAGTGATAGATTCGTAATAGAATATTATTCAGCCATAAAAAGGAAAGAAGTTCTGATACATGCTACGACGTGTATGAACTTCAAAGACCTTACACTCAGTGAAAGCCAAATACAGAAGGACAAATACAGTAGGATTCCACTTCATTTACTAGAATGAGGTAAATCCACAGAGACACAATGCAAACTGGTGGTTTCCAGGTAACTGGGGATTGGGAACTGGGGACTGGGTACTAACTGCATAGGTACAGGAGTTTTCTTTGGGAATGATGAAAGAAAATAGACGGTTACGTAACATCATAAATTCCACTGAATAGTTCACTTTAAAATGGCTGATTTTACATTTTGTAAATCTTACCTCCATAAAAAGAAGAAAGAAAAGGTTGTCTTCACACAAATGGGGTGTTTAATACCTACAAGTGCCACCAGGGCTTAGCGTCATTTCTCTTTTTAATGAATCCACTCTGGTGAAGCGTACCAAGTCTCAGAAGTTGGCACATTTTAATCTGTGAGTCAATTTATGAGCGGATTTAGGTAATCTGGCTGTAAATCTACTTAAAGATTACTTCTAAATTACTAACTTGAAGTAAAGCCAAGGCATTAAGGGGGTGAATGACTAAGGCATCTGATCTTGTTACAAGCATATGTCCCTTTCAGCGATGAATAAAGCTTTGGGGACCTTCTTCAACCCTTTTATATATCCAAGTTTATAAGGTTTTACGAATTGTGGAATTTCTTATCATCAACCTACAAAATTAGATTTGCTGCCACAAGGGGGCAGTGGTGTCCAGGCAATGCCCCACCAATGAGGACGATGACAAGAATTCTTGAGTTGCAGATTCTAGTTCTCATCAATGAAAGTGGTAGCAAACAACCCCAGGCCATTGAACACACACCATTAGCTATTTTAAAATACATTGTATGTATATTGAAAAGAATATCGAGATCTGGCAAAGGATCTTTGGAAAACATGTACACCAAAGTTATGCAGATACTGGGTTCAGGGAGCCTCCCAGAGCCGCAGAACCAGGCCTCCAACCTGGGTCTGGTGTTTTCATGTCCGATGCTCTTGGAGCCGTACTCCCCCTGCTCTCTAGAGCTTTCCTTGAGCTTTCAGCGCGTCATGTCTGCGTGTTGAATTTGAGCACTTCTCACTGTGATTCCTGCCGCGGGTCTTTGTTCCAACCCCACGGCTGCCCTGGAACTCCTGCCGTGCTGCTCCAGACAGGTCCCCACTTCCAAGCCTAAAGCATTAGCGGAGAAGCCCGGCACACAGAATCAGAGCTGGCGGTCCAGGAGCAGTGAGTGGGGACCAGCGTCCTCACGGAGCTGACGAGCTGTCAAAGCCGCCACCATCTGTCAGGACCTATGAGAATTCACACGCAGGAGGCAGGCAAGCAGCTGACGCGGTCGGTCACCCAGCATCAGCCTCAGAGGCGCGCAGTGCAGTTCACCTTGTGACCTGCCCCGGCTCTAGCGTTCCTCCAGGAAGCACTCGGATCAGCAGCGGAGGCGCCCTTCAAAGATGGTTAAGGTGCCACCTTGGCGCTGGAGGAGCTGCCAATCTGGTTGGGAAACTGAGGCCCACCTAGAAAAGGGTAAGCAAGTATAGGAGCGCCAAAGCAGCACAGAGCAGATTTCCCAGTCCTCTGCACCCCAGGACACGTGCACATCAGCAGGGCCAGACGTCCGGAGGAATTTCAACTCCTCAGATTCCGAACGGCGGCCACCTTGCAGAGGGAGGGAGCGGACCCTTTGCCCCACCACTAAAAGGGTAGACCATCTGTTCTCCTATTGCTTGTTACCGAAAGCCCAGGCAGCCTCGGTGTCCCTAACTCCCCGCAAAACCCACAGAACTGGAGTATTCTTGATGACTGCCACCAGAGGGCGCTCAAAGAACAAGTCTGGATTTTCCTCGACGTTTACAAAGGAAGAGGAGGGGAAATGCTGCTCCCCGCTTTCAGCCAAGTCCAAAGACCGGTTAAACCCCCCCGCCCCGACAGTTTAACCTCATTCCTAACTTGGGAAAAGTACACAGGGTTCAATGATGCTCATCTACAGATTTACGGAATAGCTGCCCTCTTCCACCGAGAATATGAATATTTTCCCGAGAATATGAATATTTCAGACTCAAAAGATTCCCCCAGGCAGAAGTCCCGCGTTTAAACTCCGCCAGTAGGGCTCCCTCCAGAGGGTGGGATGCCAGCATTCTCCCAGCCTGGATTCACAGCCACTGGAACTGCTCTTCCAACAAAACTAAAGCCAGATTCTGTCTCCAATGGCAACGGGAGTGCCAGCCCCACCCCTCAGGCTCCCTCCTCTTTCCAAGCCAGCCCATGAACATATGACAACACTGATGTGACAGACTGTGTTATACAGGCATGGAAATTAAAATGGAAATTACTTCCAGCTACTCAACTCCACGTGCCTCCTTTTTACTGCAGAGCCTCTTCTCAGTTGGGGTGGCACATGGCACCGTGTGGCAGTGCAGTGTTCTGCTGCCAGGATGAAGTGACAAGATTCTCCAGGGAGATGCAGCAGCCATACCCATCTTCGATCACCTGTTGATGAGACGAGCAGGACTTCACGAGGTTTTCATCTTTATTGCCACGTGGGGATGTTACAACTGCTTTTCCCTTCTCCCAAGATTATTCTGCTCCTGCAGAAATTTCCTTTTCTTAAAATGTGTTTGGAGACAGAACTGTAAAGAAGGATGCTCCCTTGGCTTTGGTTTCCCTGCAGAACCCAGGGGGCAACCCAGCAGGGAGGCAGAGGGAACTGGCCCTGAATTTCTGGTTTGTGGGTTCGGCACGGGTTTGCTGTCCTGCGCTCCAGACTTGAAAGTGGGCTTGTGAACAGGGTCGGATGCACGGTTCCTACATTCAGGACATCCGAGGAGTGCATTACCACTCAGTAAGGGCGGTTGCTCTGGAGAAGTCTAGAAAGACTTCTGAAGACTGATGTCCCCTGGGCTTCTCCTGGTAGGCTCCTAGGTGATTGCAACCACTGCTCTGAGTTCACCCCTGAGCTGCCTTCTGGTCTGTGCCAGCACATGTTCCCCCACTAGAACCTTCTAAGTGCTTGCCAAGTCAGGTGAAAGGACCAACAGGTAGGTGGCTGTGTCATCCTGTGTCTTATCTCCCTCCCCAGGTCTCATGTGATATTCACGACTCACATCTGGGGTGGATGGATAACACACTTGCCCTCTGGGGCTCTGTAAATGAAAAAGTCCCTTTGCATCTCCTTTCTTCTCATGCTTGGTCAAAAACTCAGAGTCTTTGAGACAGTGTACACAGGGTTTAGTTTGGAGCCGAGTAGGTCCCTTAACTAGTTTTTCACCCACACGTCAACTTGTGCCTCATCTGAAATGGCCTAGAACGTCCATGCCATTGGCTTTGTGGCCATAGGCTCGACTTCTCTGGCCACCCTTATGTCCTCTGAATGGTATTTTTTCTTTTGCAAAAAGCGTTCACTTTCACTGTATTGTCCCCATCAGACAGATGAGGAAACTGCTTGCCAGCATCCAAAAGTCTGGTGAATTGGAAGCCATATTACAAATCTGCAGAATTGACAGTCTTGAAATCAAACTGTTGCTTTCACAAGCCTGCCTCCTGGATGGAGGAGAAAATGCTAATCTGAGGCACTTCATATTGCTCAAGCAGCTGTGCCTGAGCTTGGGGGAATCTCTGGAAAACCATCTGGATTCCAGAAACCGCATGAGCTGGGACTGCCACTGGAAGGCTGATGTGCTAAGTAATATCTTTTGAGTCCAATTTCACATCTATGGTGGATGACTTTGGTTTTGCTATCCTAACACCTTGGCTGCTCTCTCCTGAAACCTTGATTTTCCTAAGAGCAACCATCCTCTCTCACATTCAGTATGATGTTTCACCTGTATCGGGAATGAACATGTAACTCAGACTTGAGCATTTGGAGCCCTGCTTATTCTTGGCCACACTGATTGGTTGAGGTGTAAGCACACAGCCCAATCAGAAGCATTGAGGCTCCTGCCGTTATCAAAGATAGGCACTCTCTATCACAGCACTTAAACCTGAGAAGAATGCCAGCTTGGGGTGCCTGGCAGCATTCTTGTCACCATGAGGAACCCAAGAAACAGAGTGAAGAACTGAGGATACCATTGGTCTCTGGATATAGCTCTGCCTAAAATCAGTATTCCCCTGGACTTTTTTTGTCGGGTGATCCAATAAAGGCCTTTCATTTCTTGGGTCAGTTTTGAGTTAGCTCAAAGGTCCTAACCAGTGCAACATCTCTTCTGCTATAAATACCAGTCATCCCACTAGAAACACATTCATTCCATTTCTAGACAGTGGGCTGGGTCCTTGTCTCTGTCTCTCTTGTCAAGTCACATGGAAGCTAACTGAGAACTCCAGCTACCTATCCCTTGGTCCAATGAGTTGATTCATGGAATGAGGGCAAATGACAATACCCAGATGAAAAGAGCCAGGCATCGTGCTTGCTACCCAAGTCTGTCTCTCTTATTTATTTATATAAGGATACCTTGTACCTTCCTCACAACAAGGCCTTTCATGTCTTCTGAATCTGCACCTGGAGCCTGTTTTCTCATCTACAAAACAAAGGGGATGGACCAAGTAATTTCTAAAAATGCAGTACAACTGACATTCGGTTACCCACTTACACATTCTTTAAGAAAACACAGAAAAAGGTCCTTATCAAGGAAGTGTGGCCTGTGACCAGAGGGCTTTGGCATTTGGGAAAAGCCCGATGTTTCTGGAAAATGTCATTAAGGGGGACGTACCTGCAGACTTTCCATTTACAGCAACCTGTGACTCTAGAAATGTCTCAGTTTGGGGGGAAATAAGAAGGAATAAGTGAGAATAAGGGTCGAGGTGGGCCTGTGTGGGGTATTTTCTTTGCCCAAGGCCTCAGATCTGTAAGCAAGCGCCATCCAAAAAGAAGCAGAGGCGGGTCCCTTTCAGGGAAAACTTCTCATACCAAGGTTCCCAGAAAATTGCGTTTGGAGAGCTAAGAAGCTTGGCTGTGAGTAATTTGTTTTTTTAAATAGCCCTGTTAGTTGGTCCACATTGTGTTTTTCATTCCACCAGAGCCGAAGGTGGCGTTTCTTTTGTTTATGGTATTAGTGTTATATTATTGGTGATCTCATTGTTCTTGTTTGTGACATGTTTACCTCGGTGGGACAGTTATTGTAGGAGGCAAGTCGGGGGCCAATCTACCCACCAAACCTGCGGAACTAAAGAAAAAGACGCCAATCTGTCCTGCAGGGTGCATATTACTCCTCTCTTGGATTGTTAAAGTCTAATTATAGGCTGTTGATCCCAGTTAGAACCATTTATAAGCCTAAACACTGTTCTGCAGTGTCTTTTGCCAATAGGTGTGTTTCGTTCTTATTGTTGTGTAAAACATAACATTTGCGCATTTGGGAGACTAGAACAGGTTATGTTCCCCTGGAAAGTTGGATGGAAATAAATGTGACTCAAAACTGGGATGGGAGGAAGCAATAGACCTTGACGTTTATTTATTAGGAATTTCTGAAACCCCAGGACCATGGAGCACTTCTTTCAGATCTGAGCCCCAATGCCACCTGCTCTGGGAAGCTCTCCCTGACTGCTCACCTCACTTTCTTGGGACAGCAGATCTCCCCAACCCCCACCTCACCTTCCTGGCGTTTATCACCTTTCACATGACTGGGTGGGTTGTTTGGTTGTATTTTTCCACTCCATGGAAGGCTGCCTAGCGTGATGATTAGCACGTAGTAGGTGTTTAATAAATGCACTGTGTAATGTGTATCTGCTGTGTTATTTGAAAATACTGAATCATGTTCTAGAAGAAATACAAATGGGATAAATTAAGCTCTTAAGAGGTGTGAGGTATAGATGGCAAGCAAGTCCGGAGACTAAGAAATTTAAACCAGATATAGGATGTGTTCAGGATAAAGGATGAGTCACAAGTATGTGTGGGACACAAGCAAAATTCCCATGCAGGTAAATCAGCAACCTGATTGGAATAAACAGAGAAGATGGACAGAATAGACAGAAAATAGGATAGAACAAACCATAGTGCCAAGGACAGATAGAGACAAAAAGAACAAGTTATAAAGTACAATCAAGCCACCCGAGGGCTGGTAGCTATGTTATCCTCTAAACTAGCCACCCACTGGTGACAACCATTCATGGTCCCAGATGTGGTCCATTGAAGAAGCACAGCTAAACCCATAGATGTTCAGGAGGCTAACAGTAGAGTTCCTGCTGTGGCCAGGTGAACTTGACCATGGCTCTCTAATGGTGCAAGTGTGTGTCATTGCCTTGGGCACCTTCTGTCTGTTATCCCATTGCTCGCTCCAGACTCTAGGGCTTGTAACCACATCACTGAGGGGGAAGGTTAACATGGAAATATGGAGAGAGAAAGAAGGGGGGAGGGGACGTGAACACGCATGTGACATAACCCACTGTTCTGGGAGTGGTTCTCCCACCTGCTTACACCTTATCATATTTGTGCTAAGCTACCCCATCTCCTTCCTCTTCCTTCTCCCAGAGTGTTTTAAATTTATCCAATAATCCATGAGATTCAAGCACCTTAACTTGGTCTGTGTGCCTTTCTATTCTGTCACCTCTCGAATAGCTTGCCTAGCAGTGCATTTGGAGGCTAATTTCTTTACAACACGTTGAAAGAGTGTATTGTGAATTACCTACTATGACGGCTAATTAGGGTGAGGGGTAGGGTTAAACTACTTTCTGAATGTAGCTATAAAAAAAGAGCCATTTTGTTGCCACTCAACAGTTATCCACTGTGTTAAGTATTGCGAATACAGGGACAAGAAAACAGCCATGCAGCTTAGAGCCAAAGAAAGACAACCTGATGCTCACACAAATAAATGTAAAGTTTGGGGGGGGTGTTTTGTTTTTTTTTTTTTTAGGCCACACCTGCAGCATATGGAAGTTCCAGGCCTGGGACTGAATCTGAGCCATAGCTCAGACACAAGGGAGCCGCTGCAGTCAGATTCTTAAGCCACTGTGCCACAGTGGGAATTCCTCGATGTCAAGTT
Organism: Sus scrofa; assembly: GCF_054392235.1. Classification (NCBI taxonomy): domain Eukaryota; kingdom Metazoa; phylum Chordata; class Mammalia; order Artiodactyla; family Suidae; genus Sus; species Sus scrofa. Next base: position 149,969,229 of record NC_139396.1, on the reverse strand, counting down.
TTGTGGGGGTTTGTGTGTGTGTGTCCTTTTAGGGCCGCACTCATGGCATATGGAGGTTCCAAGGCTAGGGGAAAATAGCTGTAGCCACCGGCCTCTGCCAAAGCCACAGCCACACCAGATCTGAGCTGCATCTGTGACCTACACCCCAGCTCATGGCAACGCTGGATCCTTAACCCCCTGAGCAAGGCCAGGGATCGAACTCTCAACCTCATGATTCCTAGTTGGATTCGTTTCCGCTGCACCACGATGGGAGTTCCCTCAATGTAAAGTTTTAACAGTGATATGTCCTCATGAAGAGAAGGCGTGTGGTCCTCTGAGAGCATACGGCAGAGGAGTTTGACCCATTCCGAGAAGGTAGGTGCTAATGAAGCAAATGGAAAGATAGCAGTGCAAGGCCACGTTTGGGATGATCTCATCAGCCATTCATTCGGTTGGGTGCAAGACTACAGAGGAGAAAGACCAGCTCTGCCCAAGACAACTACAAGAAAACCGAGGAGAAAGACCAGCTCTGCCCAAGACAACTACAAGAAAACCGAGGAGAAAGACCAGCTCTGCCCAAGACAACTACAAGAAAACCGAGGAGAAAGACCAGCTCTGCCCAAGACAACTACAAGAAAACCGAGGAGAAAGACCAGCTCTGCCCAAGACAACTACAAGAAAACCGTCAGGCCTGGGAGACACCTGAGTCCTGACTCCCAGCCTTTCTTATTCTCACCCATGCAGGCTTCCATCCCACCTATCACTCATTTTTGAGTTTGACCCTCCCAGGATTAAAAACTGACCACGTAATAATATCCTTGCCTTCAGCCTCATCCTTAAGTCCAAGTCAAATCTACTTTTCAAACCTTCATTAGCTAAAGTCTCATTGAACTCCAGCTTTAGGAGAAATAATCAAAGTATAGTTCCTTAGAGCCATTCTAAGCTCTTGACACGCAAAATATTTTATCTTTATGACAACAAGTGAAATAACACATTGTAACAGGAGAGAAAACTGGTGCTTAGAGAGGTGATTTGCCCAAGTCATTCAGCTATTAAGTGACAAAAATCGAGATTCAAATCCAGGCCGTTCTGACCCCAGAGTTGAAACCCAAGAAGCTCTAACCAAGAACTGTGGTTAAAATGAATTGCCAGTTGGCTGGATGGTCCATGCTTAGGAATGTGAATTTCCTGGGTGTATCTTGGTACTGTGAGTGTGTTGATGGTTTGGGGTTTAGGTAACGTGGTGATCTTTTGGCAATACATGCTGAAAATACTTGCAGATTAAATACTGTGATGTATGGGGAGGACGGGTCTCAAAGGGGTTGAGAGAATTAGCCCAGCACGGTGCCAGTGGCTAGAACTCCTGGCAAGGCTGTTTGGGCACTACCAGTTTTCCCCACTTGCTAGCTGGGTGTTTGAACACTCTCAGCATTTTCCTCCTGCTCTGGTTCTGATTAGCACCTCTCTCCATCTCATCTGCCCTCGTGGGATTTTCAAGGGAGAGAAGGTGCTTCACACAGAGACCTGAGCAGATGGCACCAGGGACACACATGTGACAGCCCAGAAAATTGTGGTGTATTTGTCCTTCCAGTTCACAAAATACAGCAAGGGGCAGTGGACAAGAGGGTGTGTTTGTGGTGGTTGCGTGGAACATTTTCTTTTTGAAAATCCAGAACCAGAAATCTACAGTTTTCCTTGACCCCTTGGACTTGAGTGGGTGGGTTGTTTGTTTTTCCTTTTCTCAACCATAGCGCTTGCCTCCAAGAGGCCTAGGGTCCAGCTGAAGCCAGCCAGTGGGTGGCGGGTTATCTGGCCTCTGGTTTCTCATCAGGGAAGACCCGACCAGGCTGGTTGCTGGACAAGGTGGCAGGGCTTGGGACAGCCGCGCGCCTCGGCCAGTCAAAAAAGCCTTGAGCGGCTCTCGGAGGTCTCTAGGGACGAGGCTGGCCACCCCGCTTGGAAGCCCAAGACTGAGCGAAGCAGGCGAGGGCGTCTGGGTGGGAAGGGGCGACCTGCAGGCTCGGGCCAGAGCCGCGAGGGCGACGAGTGCTCTCGGCTTCCTACCGCCAGGGGGCGCTTCGCCCAGCGCGGTCCGAGATGGGGGCCGAGCAGGGTGGCAGCCGTAAGGCGAAGAGGGGAGGAGGGTGGGTGGGCCCCCCATGGAGAGCACAGGTTAAGACCGAGAATGGGGGCTCTGGGGTCGCCCTGGAAATGGACAGTGACTGGGCGGGGGGAGGGCTGGGTGCAGGCCTGGCATCAAGGAGGCGCTCACTAAATATTTGCTGACGGGGGAGCTCAGGGACAGCTCTAGGGAGCAGCTGGCTTGGGAACCCCAAGTCCAAGTCCTCTCTCAGTGGGGTCTCGGTAGTTGACTGCCTCTTAGTAAGGGGGCCGTGCGCCGCGAACCCGCAGTTGGTTACACGCAGTAGATTCCCCTCGACTCCCGGCCTAGAGAGCTTCGTTTAGGCTGGGGGAGCGAGCGAGCTCCTGGGCGGCGTGGGCACCCGCCAGAGTCCGGAAGCATCCGGCTCCGTGCTCCTCCCCGCGCCTCCCCGGACTCAGCAGGCGTGGCCTCACCTGGGTTTTTAAACGGTTCCTTCCCAAACGCTGAGCTGAGACTCCAGGGAGGTGAGAGGTTTCTTCCCCGGACCTTTGTGGCGGTGCTCTGGTGGGTGAGTCTGATCGGAGATCGCCGAGGGGCCTAGAGACGAAAGGGACCCGATCAAAAGGTCTCAGGACGCCCCGGCAACTAACTGCGCGACGGAAAATGGCGCGCCAAGGCCCGAGGTTCCCGGGAGCGGAGCGCGCCTCAGCTGCCGCAGTGCCAGCGCCGCCGGGAAGAGGAAACCGCGGTTTAGGCAACGTGGAGTGAGTGGAAAGAGGAAAACTTGTGCTTTCTAATGTCACACATGAGAGGGCTTGGCCTCTGGGGGAAAAAAAATGCTTGGTGCAAATCCCTGCTGTGCCACTTACCAGCTGTGTGATGTCGAGCCAGTAACCTAACCTCTCTGAGCTCCGTTTCCTGCTCCATCAAATGGAGATTTAGAAACGTAACTACCCTGTGCTGGCGTTGTGAAGATGAAATGGGATAGTGAATGCACAGCTCTTAGTCCTGTGTCTGGCGCAGGTTAAGACTGGGTGTGCCACAGGTGTTAGGCCAGTGTTTTCATCACTTGATGCAGTCACAAGCCAGGATGACTGGCTTCCTTGAGCTGAAGGATGTAAACGAAGTCCTCCCTTTCTTGCAGTACCGTCTGAGCCCTGGTGGAAGACACCCAGAAAGCATGGGGGACCCCAGAGCTCAGCTTTCAGGGGTGTCACTGATCTGTATCCTCCTCCCACCCCCCAAAAAAACTGGAGTTTAGAGATCCTCTAGCACAGTGCTGCAGACGCCCGGGGCCCCCACCCCCACAGGGTGCTTTCTGAGGCACTTTCCTGCTGCGAACACCTGTACTCACCAAGGGTGACCTTGACTGAGCCCATGCAGGCACTTTAAGGACATTATCTCTATCAATTCTCACAACAGCCCTGAAAAATTAACAAGGAAAATGATGTACAGAGAGGCTGAAGTAACTGACTCAAGGTCACACAGCCAGTGGGTGGCCAAGGTGGAAGTCCAGCCTCATCTGGTTCCGGAGCAGGAACGCCTTCCCTCTGTCCAGGGATCTTAACACCTACCTCTTCTGCCTGTCCCTCAAGCTTAGCCGCCAAGCATAGAACGAATCCTCCAGTTAGTAATGTGTCCTGGTGCGTGAGCCCATTACCCACACATGGCATCAGATACCCAGCCTAGGTAGACTGCAGAAGAGGGCAGTCTTCCTCCTGGCCTTCCAGAAGCCAGAGCCAGCAGGGCGGGTAGGAAGGGGCACCCTGGGGTGGAGTGATGGGGGGCAGGCAAGAGTCTCTGGGCTCTCCCGGTCCAGCCCTGGCGTTTGGAGTAGGTCACCTGGTACCTTGCCCATTTCTCCCACTTTGGGGTGTGGGTGTGAGGAAGAGGCAGACCCTCCCTCCTGGTGTTCTCTGGAGAGAGCCCACCCCCCCCCCCCCAGAATGCCCAGGGGGCTGGTGTACATTAAAGAATGTATATTCCCAACCCGTTGAGAGTCTCTGTGTGCACAAGCCTCCCACGCTTGCCCAAGCCTGTAGTAGAGGCCTCCTGGCAACCCCCACATCTCCAGTTCCCTCCTAAATTGACATCAGCGGGGACTGGGGCGCAAGAGTGGAGTTGAGAAGGAGCGCGGGCCACGCTGAGGACCTGGCTAGGACAGCCTGCTCCTTGAGTCTTCTTTGGGGAGGTGAGTGCCTGGGGCGGGGCGGGGAGGCAAGCTTTGAGCTGGGCACGAGGGCCTTCTTGAGGCCTCCGGAACAGCTTCTCAGGCAGGGCTTCTGGCCAAGAAAGAAGAAAAGGTCGATCGGGGCCGCGGAGGAGAGAGAGAGCGGTCGCCGCTGAGCGGGGCAGTTTCGGCGCGGGATACCAGGGGGCAGTGCTGCGCAGCGAATGCGGCGGAACCCCGGCTTGCCGTGCCGTTCTTCCACTCCCCTCCGGCCTCTCAAATACGCTGCAAAGTTGCTCCTAGGGCGCTCCTGACCCCAACAGCCCGCATGCCCCAACACGTTAAAGGGGGCGCGCTCCTCCCTCCGCGCGCCGCGCTCGATGCGTTGGTCCGGAAAGTCTTTGCTGGGTAAAGACAGGGCCCCCTGGTCGGTTTTCCACCACTGACTCGGCCCTAAAGAAGGGTGAGCTGGGGCGGCAGGGTACCCCATCGGGTTTTTACAGGCCTTGCTCGCAAGGGTGGGGTTACAAGGTGGATGGGGTTTGAGGGGATAGCCGGTAAAAATGCAGATGCCACTTTGAGAGCAAAGGAAAGGGCCGCCAGCTTTCCGTCGCCTTCCCGATTGATGTCGAAATCCGTCCGAGGAAAGAGCCACAGTAAGATGGAGGCGCACCCTCGGCCAGGTTGGAGCCGACCCAGTGGGGCGGGGGTGAGAGGGTTGACCTTTAGAGCCGGACCCAGCCTCAAGCCCACCCCACCTCCGGAATCAGTGCTACGTGGGAAACGCCTTTCCTTGTAGCCTAGACGAGGCTCTACCAGATTTAAAATTTGCAGAAGCTGTGGGCAGATGGGACCTGGTGACACTCGCGGGGCTCTCCCTACCCGCGAGGCTGTGAATTCCACTCCCTGTCCTGCGCCGGAGGAAGAGGTCGAGTTCTCCGAGCTCTCGGACCAAGTGTGAGCCCAGGGAGCTTGGTGAAATATAACACGAACAGGATTCTCTTGAGGCTCGGCCTGCTCTTGCTGGGATTTTTGTTTTTGTTTTTCTCTCCTTTTTTTCTAATAGCCGTTTTGCAATAAATAAAATTAAAAGGCAGCTGCATGTCAGTGTTTGAATGCTAGAGGTTGGTTGTTCTTTGAAGAATTCACTCTTTAAAATTGCTTTCTGTGAGCCCAGAGGAAGAACTTATAAACTACCGTTATGTAATTTGAAACCATCAATAGCCCCACTTTAAGGCTGTCTTTATTGTGGGAAGTCAAGGTAATGATTTTGTCGCTGTCTAATTTCATCCCAATGTACAGCATGGCTTTTATAGCCTTTCAAAGGTAAGTGAAAGGCGTCAATCTGGGACCCTTTTTGTGGCCGATTAACAGTTTAAAATGGTTTTCTAACCCTGTCACAACTATTGGGCCGATAAACAGGATTTCTGCAGAGGCATTAGCAAGTCTGTAAATAGATCATTTTTTAAAAACTCAGGCAATTCTGCTGCTCCTCCAGCAAAAATAAAACATAGGTCCACAGGATGGGGTTGGGGGGGTGTGTCACCTCCAAGAAGAGGTAGTTACCAAGGACTTCTCAAAAGCTGTTTGTGTCCTGATTATTATTATGATGATGATTATTGCCATAATCTTAGGAGAGAGTGAACAACAAGCTTACGACACAGGGGCGGAAATCAATGGCTTGTGGGCACCGCATTGACTCTACCTTATTGTAGGAAATGTCCTTCCATTAATCACTGGCAAAGCTGGGGGGCTGCCACCTCTGGTCTTTGACGTAGAACCATCCAAACAGAAATATCCGATTTTATTCCAAGGGTTCTACAGAAGAAAATATTTTACGTGGACACTGCTGGGACAACTGCGAGGGAAATGAAGGCAAACTAGACACAAGCATAGAGTGACCCACCCATCACAATTTTTTCAGTAGACGCAAAAAGGCAAGCTAGATAATTAGGACTTTTTTTTTTAAATTAAGTTTAGGCTTGGCCCTACTATAAGTTTATGTTCCTTGAAGCCATCGTGTTTCTCTGAGGCATCAGAAACTAATTCCTGGCCCCAGGTCGCAACAAGGGCAGACAACCAGGCTCCCCAGGTCACCCGAGGATTCTCTCTGGGTGCAGGCGCAGCCTCTTTCTCCAAGAGGAGGAGGCAGCTCCCCCAGTGCAAAGCAAAGCGAGGGAGAAATTAGACGTAGGCATGAAACTGTCAAGAAGCCCAGCCTGGCACCCACCCTTGCAAGTCATTGGGACAGGCGACACCCCCGAACTTGGAGCGCCCCCAGATGCTCCTCCGGCTTCGCGGGCAGAAAGCTTGGACTGTTTTGTCTTCTCTGCCCTCTCCCGGCGGGGGTTCCGGGGGCTTAGAGCCCCAGACCCGGGGAGGAAAGGGCGAGAAGGAGCGTCTGGGCCGGCTACGGATACGGCCGCTGCGGAGTCCGCGCCCGGCCTCTGTCCTCGCGGCCCCAGGCGGGCCCCGACGCTAAGGCGAGGTCGCCGAGAGGGCGAGGACTCCCGCCCCGAGAGGGGCCCTTGCTCTCCGAGCCGTCGGCGCGCCGGGGAAGTCGAGGCGAGCGGACTGCCTCCCTCTGCGCTCCGCTCCCGGGCCCCACGTGGCGGTCGGCGCCGGAACCCCGAGAGCGCCACGACTCAGGACCTGCCGGGCGCCTCCCCAGCGCTGGAGAAGGACTGCGGAGACCGAAGGGGCAGCGGACCTTCGGGATTGCAGTTCGTGCCCAGCGGCCGCCCGCAAAAAAGAGAACTTGGAGCCCCACTTGTATCTTCACTCCCGGCCCATCGCGGCCCGCGGCGCTGGGCGAGGCTCCGAGTGACCCCTCTCTCCTCCCTTCCTGCAAACACTACCTCCAGTAAAACGGGCCCACCCCACCCAGCCTTGCGAGCCACCCAGCCCCGGGCTGCCCCCGCCACGGCTCAGTTTCGCTGGGTGCGGATCCCCGGCCGAGCCTGGCGAGAGAAGCGGGCAAAGCTGAGCATCCCTTAGGCTCCCACCTCCCCAAGGCGGCCGCCTGGGCTGGGGACGGGAGGGGGAGTGGGGCAGTGGGCGGTGGCCTGGCGAAGGGACCCAGCTCGGCTGCCGAAAGAGCGGCCTGGGGCTCGGCGGCGCACACCATCGGGACGCAGCCGGGGTCCCACCCTACCTCTTCCCCGTCCCTCTTCTGGCTGCGTTCTCCGCCTTCAGCATTTCCTTTTCCTCCCGGGGTTTCCACCCCACCCCACCCCCGCTTATCTCTCTTACTCTCCTCTCCTTCGCCAACTCCTTTCCTCCCCACCTTGTCCCCCGCCCCCCACTCTTCTGCAGCTTAGCGCAGATAGAGCCCCCAAACAACCCTCATAAAGCCAATAAACTAAAAATGTAAGCACTGCCCAGATCCATGTGCGTATTCTATCGCTTCTAGAAGGCTAATTGACCCCGGGTGCATTTGGATCGGCTTCCTCAGAGAGGCCACAAAGCTTTCAAACATTCCAAATCGGGAGACAGTTGGGTGTTAGCATCTCTGCCGCGACTGAGCACTTCTTCCTTCATCCTCAGACATCCCCAGCCCAGGGACGTTAGCCCATTGCACAGATGGAGGACTTGGAACAGGGAGGTAACCGGAACTATTATCAACTTAATTTTTCTCATATGGTGGATTTCGGTCCTTTGAATATGATCTCTACCTCCTGTTTTCCATTCTTCTTAATTTCTTGACATTTTCTTGGCTGGTTTAAGGAAGAGAGGGCAAAGATAGCTCCATACCTTTCAATAGAATGAAATAGCAGCCCGGAATTACAGCCACACAACTATCACAAATGAAACTGCGTTTGTGAAAATCTGTAACCCTAGCTATGTAATTTGGAAACAGTCATGAAAAAGGATATTGCACAGGTGAAAGTGATTTTACAATTGCTCCCATATTTTTAATATTTTTCAAAATTGCTGAGAGGACTTTTCCCTGAATACAAGGATGAATGTTTCAACTTGGAAAGTTCAGTGTAGCCTTAGTCATCGGAGGGCTACAGTTATCATAAATTGCTTTTAAAGTGTATATTAAAGTGATTGAAATTTACTTCCTTTAAAAAAATAGTCTCTGAAGTTGTAAACTTTCCACCTTTACCAAATAGACTTTCCTAAAACTTTAAAATAGTTCCTGTGAACTTTTTCTTAGAAAATTTTCACGTTAAATAGAACGTTTCTGGGACAAAAAAAAATGAAAGAGAAAAAACAAAACAAAACAGGAGTTGGAGCACAACCTTCACAACCAGCAATTTCCTGCCAGATTCTTTCCGTTGAGCATTTGCCTGGGTGCCTGGACCTTCCTCTTCTTGAAGCAGAGTTCTCACCAGGGAGAATCTTCGTTCCTGAGAACTCTGCTTTATGGCAAGTCTAGAAGAGATACAGGTTTATACATCCCACGCCTGTCAGAGTGACAGGATTTTTGGATCAGAGCAAAGCCTAGCAAATATTCTGAACATGCTGTCAAGATGAGGGAGATGCAAAAACCAGCCATACTCCTGGAGGATGAAGACAATTAGAATGGTCCCTTGTTTTGCATGGAGGCACTCAGACATGGAGACACAGGAGTCAGTGTTATCAGACTTGTCCACAGCATCTATGTACCTTTCTATTGATCGCTAATTTTTATTCCTTGTCCAGAGCTCGTTTTGTTTGGCCAGCTCTGAGTCCTGGGATTTACCAGAAAACTTGTTTGCTTTGATTTCTCCCCCATATTGGAGTAACAGTTGGAACCGAGTCTGTCTGATTCAAATTCTTATACTCTGATTTTGTGCTTGAACAAGATCTTCAAATTAAAAAGGTTTTCCTGTCCCTACATATGTATATATATTTTTTACTTTTTCCCTCTTAACTTTATTCCTGTACTTCAGACCAGCTCTCCTTCCTTATTATTCACCCCATTTATTCCTCTCTCACTAGAGGTTTCTAGGATGGTGATTTACATCACTAAACAAACTTCCAAAGCACCTTCAAAATTAACTAATGCCTTTTCTCACCCACTGGAGTATCCTTTTTAACTAAGGAGCCCTTGTCCACCCAGGAAGGTTGAGGGAGAAAAATGAGATTATCACATACAAGTAACAAAACAAACACACGAGGGCAAAAAGCACCTTCTCATTGAATTTTTTCTTTAAGCATATTTTTAGATTAAAAATATCAGGTTAATTACTGTAAGACAGATATAAACTGCCACTGTTCAATGGGTATACACGTCAGTATCCTTTTGTGCTAGCGATATTATAAAACACAAATAGTGGCTGTACAAAACATCAAAAAGTTGTGTCTAATCCCCATGCCTCATTCCTATTACTGACAATCTCTCTTAGAGGAAAAGGAAAAGTTGGAAGGACACCTTGACAGCTGATATGAAATCATTCTCTAGTTGAAACACTTGAAGGGAATTCCAGCAGAACAAATTAGTATTTCCATGACCTGTGTCTGCCCCAAAGAGAGGGAATTTGGGATGGGAGGAGAATGGTAGTTATCAGGAAATGAAATGCGTGTCCAGAGAATTCTAAGCAAGTCAATCACAGATCAAGCAGGAGCTGCTTTTTTTTTAAAAAAAAATATCCACTTCTCATTTATCTTACCCAATTCAAAAATTTTTCCCAAGAAAAAATACGCTTGTAAAATGTCTCATTAACAGCAAAGATGAATTGGACCTCAAGTTTTGAAAGCTACACAGCTTTAATGGAGATTGTAGAAGTTTGTGGAATGAAAGAATAGTGCCAGCTTGCATTCGGACCAACTATTTTCCATCTGAGTGGTAGAGTTTGAGCTGTGTGTGCCACAAAAGCTTCAGTTGGCTGAAGGACAACATTGGCCCTGAATTTTCATTTATTTTTTTGTTTCAAATCTGAAAGGATATTTGTTATTTTCTAAAATGTCTAATTTTCAATCATTTCCGCTTTTTATCTGGTTTAAATTATGTTTTGAGATACACATTAGAGATTCCCTGTATTCAATATTATTTTACAAGGAAAAAAGAAAAAATAGGAAGGTACTGACTTTCTGAGTCAAAGGAATGAATTGCTGGTTTCTGTCTTTAAGCATCTCTGATTAATACTTAAAAAATGCAGGTTTTCTCACATATGAACTTTGGCAACACAAAGTATATCAGTGTGACACAGTCATAAAATGGGAGGGGTTGAGGGTGGGAAGGGGGGCAGGTAGAACTCTTTTGGTACGGATGTGTGTTGCGGGGCGTGTGTTTTTATGGAAAGCCTGTTTTGTCTAGCAGCTGGTGACATTCAAAATGGTCCCCAAAGCCTATCTCTAAAGCCAGCAATCCAGGAAGAATAGAGCCAGTGGCTCTGTTACCTCTGTACCCTGCCCCCCAACATTCAGGGACACCCAGCCCAGAGCAGCTCCGAAGCAAGATGTTTCTAACTGAATGGAAGCTGCTGGGAGGGGCTCAGTTCCAGGAGCAACAGTTTTTGCTTTAAAAGGAAGGTAGTGGTTCAGCCCCTTGTTTGTTTTTGCTGAGCACCTCGGTTTTACCTCCCCACAAGCACCTGTTTCCCCCACCAGCAGGAGACCATTACCTGGGACAAAGTTCTATTCCACTGTCATTATCTCCCAGGAACTAAAACAATGCTCTGTTTGGCTTCCCAGGCGAGGGGGATTTGTTCTGCTCTTCCTGAAGCAGAGTTTCCGACTGAGTTTCTGACCTAGTCATTTGATATTCAGCAGGGATACCTGGGGACAATTTTTAAAAAATCTGCTGTCTTGTGTTTTGTAATTTCATTCTCTGAGAAAGAGCCCAGAAACTCGATTCTCAATCAAGAAGAGTCACACTGTGGCTAAAGGAAGAGGGTTTGCTCAAGCTGCATGAGCCCTGTAATTTAAATCAGCTAGATAGGATTTATTTATAGTTGTCTTATTTGTTTTTGTTTTGTATTATTGAATAGCAGACCCCTAAAAGATTTTGTAATTTTGTGTCGGTGCATATCAAACCCCAAAAGTTAGAAACCACAGGGTCTCAGATATTTTCCGCTGGTACAGAGTGCTTCCTTTTTGTTTACTTCTTTTTAAACACAAAAGTTAAAAAACACAGATACATATATAGATATACACACATGTATCCCTACATGTCAAGATTTCTAACATTTATGACAAGTGTTGGTAAATATTAACTCTTTGGAGCTATTTTCTCATATTTGAGATCTTCCATAAAAGCGAAACAAGCCCACAGAATAGAAACCCTCTGATCTGCTAAAAGCACCTTCTGTCTCTTTACATACGTCTACACAGGCCTAGCATGCTAAGTATTTTCACCTGAAAAATATTACGTCGCTTAAGGCAGTTTCAGTGGCATAAAGACTTGTTTGTCCTGGAGCTCAAGAGTCAGTAGGACACTTAAGACTGTTTCGCCCTTGGACTTGAGACAAGCTAATTGTCGGCATCACTCCAGTAGTTGCTATCAATTTATTACTCATGTTTAGCCATGAGTAACCTGGGAAGCACAAATATAACAGCTGCTTATAATAAAAGTGTAATTGGCCAAGGCTGGCAACCTGAGGAGATTGAGCCTCATGCTAATGAGGCCAAGGTCGTATGCTGATTTCCTTTGCTCTCAGATGGTAATAAGTCCCTGTCTCCTGCAGTCCCAGGCTGGATCTGTGCAAACATACCTCCACATGACCAGTAGAGAAACGGTTCAGAGCCTAGGTCTTATTGCAGAACAAGAGATCCACTGAGAGGGATGAGATGGAAAAATGCTTAAGAGCTGGGACTGCCCAAACAGACTGGTCTTTGAACCCTGGCTCCCCCCCTTGCTTTCTCAGTGACTCTGCACCACTTTGAGCTTCTGTTGCCTTATCTTCAAGAATAGGGAAAATGGAAATAATAGGGCTCGATTATTTGTTAGAAAACTTAAATGACAAGGTGCATGCAAAGCGTTCAGCACTTAACATTCCTGAGCATCAGTATCATTTGTGTATACAATGAACAGCACTGGCCATCCAAGACCCAACCCCATAGTCCTTCCCAGGCCCATCCTGGTCACTAGAAAGAATGTCCACTCCATGGATATGACCGTCACATGTTTTACTCCTAGAACACAGGAGACTTGTCATGAACAACTGAAGCTCCATTAATTGGTCTGTTTGGCTTACACACTTACATTTTGCAAATCACGGTTGTCTCAACAGTCATGATTCTTGTTTTTTATGAAAAAGAATTGAGAAATCTATAAGTTTTTAAAAGTCAGTTTTACAGATAGGAACCTGGAGAAAGGAAGGAATCAGAGTATTCAAGTGCCCCAGGTAAGACTGACCAAGAGTTTGAGATCACTGAAGCCAACATATTTTCCTTAAAAATACCAGACATGTGACAAAATTAGTCCAGGCTTCATAAGGGCTGTCTGAAATATGGGCCACCGTCTTTCAAGTAAATTCCTGCTGTCTGAGCTGGTCAGTTGTACATAAAAAGTTCTCATTTCCCTGCTGATGGTCTGAGACTCTGAGAAGTCTATAAACAGAAGAAGTGCCTCCAGTTTTATGGGAGGTAATTTAGTAAGGTTATGGTTACTCTTTCCTGGCAGTTCCCTAGTCCTACATTTACTAATTCTGAAATGTTATACTTAAAGTGCCTTTCCTGACACTATATTAGTTGGTTTGTAATATGATCCCATTGCATCTTATTAGACATTTGCAGGAAGTCCAGGATCATACCAACAAGGGAACTGGATAACCCCTACCATTTCTTACAGCTTATTCTGGAAACGTCCTTACTTTGCTTTTTAAAACATTAGAGCTTTGGCTTATAAGAGCAAAATTGTGCCTAGAAGATTCTGCCATAAGTTCTAATCTATTAAGTGCTTTCTTGATTACTCAGTTGGGCATCATTTGTCTTGTTCCTATCTTTTGATCCAATTCCTACATCTCATCCTTTGTTACCTGTGAAGCTTCCTCATCACCTGGGCTGTTTTCCCCTCATCATTGTGTCTTTAACTGAAACCTGAGTCCCAAACCTCACTACACTGGCCACAGCTTCAGGATGAAAATACAGTCAAGATGATAAGTGCTATGGCATATCCCACTCTGAACCTCACTTTGCTCATCTGAAAAGCTGGACCTGAAGCAATCTAAATGTCCATCGACAGAGGAATGGATAAAGAAGATGTGGTATATATATATATATATATATATATATATATATATATAAAATGGAATATTACTCGGTCATAAAAAGAATAAAATATTGTCATTTGTAGCAGCATGGATGGACCTAGAAATTATCACACTAAGTGAAGTTGGACAGTGAAAAACAACATTATATGACGTCACTTATATGTGGAATCTAAAAAAAAAGGATACAAATGAACTTATGTGCAGAACAGAAACAGACTTACAGACTTTGAAAAATTTATGGTTACCAAAGGGTACAGGTGGGGAGGGAGAGGGATGGACTGGGGGTTTGGGACTGGCATATGCACACTGAGGTTTATGGAATGATTGGCCAGTGAGGACCTGCTGTAGAGCACAGAGAAGTTTACTCAGTATTCTGTGATCATCTATGTAGGAAAAGAATCTGAAAGAGAATGGATGTGTGGATATATAACTGACTTGCTTTGTTGTACAGCAGAAATTATCAAAACCTAGTAAATCAACTATACTTTAATAAAACTTTAAAATATGGGGGGGAAAAAGAACAGAAAATCTGGACCTAATCCTTCATGGTCAGCCCCTCACATAAGATTTCAGTGAAAGGCCAATGATGTGGTCTATATGGGAAGCTTCCTGTCAACCACAAATCAACTTTATCCCGCCCCCCTCCCCCAAAATGAGCATTGTTAAGTTATAAGATGCAGGAAAATCACAGAACTATTATTAAATCTCGAAAGGTTTAATGACAAATGCCAGATTTAGCAGTATGGTGGTATGGCTCCCTCTGGGGTGGGGGTGAGGATAGAAGGGACAATGAGAATGGGTGCCCCGAAGAACTTCAGCTGTGTTGGCATGCTCTGTGTTGTGTGGAGGGGTGGTCACAGGAAAGCTCATTGTCTCATTTTTATGAATGCTGGTAGATAGGACATATTTTATGCTACACGTACATTCAGAGGTGTATAACATATGCATATACACACATCAAGGACTTCAGTTATTGAGTCTAAATGGTTTCATTTTACAGATGAGAAAACTGAAGCCTAGAAAAGGAAATGCTTGCTTAGAATCAAACAGCCTCTGTAGCTAAACTAGCACTGTATCTTAGATGTTCCCCCTCCCCCCAATCTGTATTTTATCCTCTGTAAATCCTTTTTTTGGGGGGCCATATCCACAGCATATGGAAGTTCCCAGGTTAGGGGTCAAATTGGAGCTACAGCTGCCAGCCTACCCCACAGCCACAGCAACTCGGGATCCAAGCCGTGTCTTCGACCTACACCACAGCTCATGGCAACGCCTGATCCCTGACCCACTGAATGAGGCCAGGGATCAAACCCACATCCTCATGGATAATAAGTAGTCAGATTCATTTCCACTGCACCACAATGGGAACACATTTTTTCTTTTTATGGCCGCATCTGCTGCATATGGAATTTCCCAGCCTAGCGGTTGAATTGGCGCTGCAGCTGCCAGCCTGTGCCAGCCACAGCAACACCAGATCAACCCATGCCATAACTTGTGGGTCCAGGCCAGCCTGGGCTCACACCGCATCTTCATGGACACTATATCTGGTTCCTAATCCACAGCAGGAACTCCCGTCCTCTGTAAATCTTATTGTCATCCCTTAGTCCGCTCTTTCCCTCACCCCCGTCCTCCATCCAGCAGTCTGCCCACGTCTCCCCACTGCCATTGACCGTGGGCCTGTGCACTTCCCCAGCAGCCCTGGACTGATGGTGGAGCAAGGCTGTGCCGTGCTGTGCATGGCTCCGGTTCCAGGTCTCCTAACTAGGTCCCAACTGAGAGAGGACTGCATTTATTCACATGGAAAACCTAGGTAACCAACCCTCCCATTATGCATATTTCACAAGGCACTTATGGGGATAAATGCGAAGGCACTCTGAGAGTGTAAAGTCTTTTGCATGTGCATGTACAAATCTGGAAGTGCACACACGTTTCTACAGCTGCTGTTATACACAAAAGGCATGTACTCACCTCTCATGCCCCTCAGTGTTTTCTCCCAATCGCTAGTGAAATGTCTCACTTTTCGCAATGTGATGGATCATCATGGGACTGCCTTCTTGCCAGATGGAAAACCTTCGAAGATAGGAGCCCGAGGCATCTTCACATCCACAGCAGAGCCTGGGGCCCTACAGGGACATGTGATCTGCCGAGTAGGTGTTGAACGAAACTTTACTCAGAATAAGCCAGTGCTGCTGCTGCTGTTTCCATTTCACCATGGTTCCTTTCCTCGTACCCCTTTAGATGGAAGGTACCCCCTTCTCTCACATGTCCATCCTTTCCTTTTTTTTTTTCTGCCTTTTTAGGGCCACTCCTGTGGCACATGGAGGTTCCCAGGCTATGGGTCCAATCGGAGCTGTAGCAGCCTGCCACAGCCACAGCCACATCAGATCCAAGCCACGTCTGTGACCTCCGCCACAGCTCACAGCAATGCCAGATCCTTAACCCACGGAGCAAGGCCAGGGATTGAACCCGCAACCCCATGGTTCCTAGTCGGATATGTTTCCGCTGTGCCATGACGGGAACTCCCTTTCCTTCTTTTAATGCCTGTTGAGTCCCACATCTTCAAGGAAGCCATGCTCCCCACTCCAGCTCCCATGGCGGTCAGCCCTTCCCTTCTTCTACATTCCCTCTCCGCTTGGAGCTGGAGCCACAGAATCCAGCCTCTAGGGCCGCCTTGACTCATTTGACGTTCTCCTGGAAGATTGGAAGTATCCATGGCTGAGACCATGATGTCTCAGGGTCTCCCCTTTATAACCCACTCACCTCCAAATTCCTTGAGGGAGGAACTTGGTCTATTTTGTTCACCACTGTGTTCCCAGCAGCATCGGTACATTATTTGGTAGAAGACATACTCAGTAAATATTTGTAATGAATGCATAGATTTTACACATAACAAGTGCTTAATAAATACTAAAGCATGCTTGGCTAAAATAATCCAATAACGCCCTACTGTTGTTTCTTCATAGCACTTACCACTGTCTGAAATTATCTAGTTGGTTCATGAGTTCACAGGTTTCTTGTCTGTTGCCACTTCTCCCACTAGACTATAGGGAGTTTATAGTCTAACAAGCAAGGCTCCTGTTTGCCTTTTTCACTGCTGTGTCTCTAGACAGTTAACAGACTGTCTGACAGTTTGTAGGTGCTCAGTAAGTGAATGAATGAAAAAAAATCATATCACACTGTTATGGATGAATTCCTGCCCTCATCCCATGCATATGTTGAAGCTCTAATGCCTAATTTGAGCATCTTTGGAGATAGAGCCTTTAGGGAGGTCACCGAGGTTAAATGAGGAGATAAACATAGGGCCCTAGTCCAATAAGATTGGTATCCTTATAAGAAGAGGCAGAGAAAGACTATACTTTCAGGGATCATTTCTATGATTTGTTACTAGAGAAGTTTCTCTGAATGCATAGAGCACCTGCAACCATGAGGAGGAGATGTAGGAAAAAGAAAAAAAGAAGAAGAAGAAGAAGAAGAGGAAAAGAAGAGGCAGAGATACCCAGTCTCACTCTCTCCATGTGAGCTCAGAGGAAAGGCCATAGGAGGACACAGCGAGAACTGACTGCAAGTCAGGAAGAGAGATCTCACCAGAAACCAAACTTGGCAGCACTTTGATCTCATATGTCCAGTCCACAGAATTGTGAGAAACAAATTTCTATTGTTTAAGCCACCTCATCTATGATATCTGTTATGGCAGCTATAGTAGACCAAAATATACACAGTTACTAACTCACTATCTAGCCCTTGGGCAAGTCACGTAACCTCTGTGTACCTTAGTTTCCTCACTTAGAGTTGTGATGAAGATTAAATGAGTTAATCTAGGTAAGGCCCTTAGGGTACAGTATTAGTGTGAGTTATTTGAATTAGTAATAGAAGGTTCAATCAATTTAGTGAATTACAGCAATCATGCAAAATTTTAGAACTCCAAGGACGACAATTGGAAAGACAATGTCACCTGGGGAAAGACGTGACTTGGAGAGGCCTCAGACAAATAGGCAGATGGAAAAGGGGCAGAAGAGGAAGAGAAGTTATTCTAGTGTGAAGATGCACTCTGTGACTTGTCCAGGGGCAGCAAACAGTGTAGCCTGGCTTGGGCAGAGAGTCTGTAGAGCAGAGAGTTCCACTTTTATCCACAAAAACATCAGTCTTCCAAAGTAAGGGAAAAGCCAGCAGACGTTCTGAGTGTGCTTTGCATCGCTGGTGATTCCATTTAGTTTACCGGCCTTCTCAGGTTTGTCACCAGGCCCTGCCCATTGCCAGCTGTCACTTCTCTCCTTTTTGGCACCGTGCTCTTTCTTACTCAGCACACTCTGCTTCTGTTCTCCTCCAAACACCCACCAGGGTCAATGTCCTTGTGCAGCAGGACGTCAGCCACAGTGCTACACGGTCCTAAGTTTGCTTTCCCCTCTCTTTCTGGCACACAAGGATTTGCTCTATAAAGAGAATTGAACTAGAATGTTCAATGTACTGTCAAGTAAGTTGATCTGTGTAGACAGCTGGAATAAATTGTTTGGTTTTATGGGTTTTAATCCTCAGAACTGAGGCAGGGTTGGGGTCTGAAGCTGTGGGCCACACATTGCCTTTATCTTTCTTCTTTGCTCTTCCTGTAGAACTGAAGGGTTGGCCTTTGTGTCTGTGAACTCATGCCCATGACCTTGCCACTCCATGCCTGGCAGGATCAACACCAGCCAACAGTCTCTGCCACAAACTCTGGGTGCAGGAGAGGAGATGCAGGTCTTGGAGGGGAAAGCATAGGCTGGTCCCTTGACTCTTTCTTCTTCTCTAGCCCTATCCCTCTGGGAAGGCTGAGCCTCTGGTTCCTCATCTGTAAAAGGCACAGGCAACGGGGAGGATCATGTGAAAGCTCTTGCCCCCAAGGGGTGGGGGCAGGGGGAGGGGTGGGGGGAGGATGGGGTTGTTCTCCTTGTTTCCACCCTCTGCCTGTCATTTGTTCTTTCACCTTCCCTGGCCTTGCGGTGGCTGGATCTCTGAATTGGGGTTGAAGAGAGGAAGGCCCCAATCAGCCTCAGGGGCCTTCCTCTGAGGTGACTCGGGGTGGAGTCATCCACACCATGGATGGTGCATGCCCCAGGGGGCAGTTTTGTGAGATGCTGTTTGGGAACAGCGAGCAGTGAGAACCCGAGACTGACCCTGAGGCTCTCCCACTTTGGCAGCTCCTCGGAGCAATGGGAGCCTGCACTGCCAGCTTCTGATGCAGCCTGACTGTCTACAGCGCCTGTTCCCTACAGCATCATTTTAGACTCTGATGCCTCCAGCCCCGAGTGGGGAATGGGATGGAAGGGGCTGGTGTGGTGGGGAGCTGGGGAGCATGTATCCCTTCCCAGTGAAGGTAGTCACTTCTCATTT
This sequence comes from Sus scrofa, assembly GCF_054392235.1. Classification (NCBI taxonomy): domain Eukaryota; kingdom Metazoa; phylum Chordata; class Mammalia; order Artiodactyla; family Suidae; genus Sus; species Sus scrofa. The sequence continues at coordinate 149,950,472 of NC_139396.1, read as the reverse complement.
CTTCTAATTTTCCTTCTATTGAGAGGGAAAAATGAGCTCAGTGCAACCAGGTCAACTAATTTTTCCAGAGAAATGGGGCGTTCAGGTCTTTAGATGAAACTGCTTATTTTAAAAATATTGGAAATTAACTTAAAAAAACCAATAACAATGTGAGCAGAACAAAACACAAAGTCACAGATTGGATTTGGCTCAAGTTTTCAGCCTCTGCTTTAAAGTAATCCACGTGAGGAGTTCCCATCATGGCGCAGCAGAAACAAATCTGACTAGGAACCATGAGGTGGCGGGTTCGACTCCTGGCCTTCCTCAGTGGGTTAAGGATCCGGCATTACCATGAGCTATGGTGTAGGTCTAAGACACTGCTCAAATCTTGTGCTGCTGTGGCTGTGGTGTAGGCCAGCAGCTACAGCTCTGATTGGACCCCTAGCCTGGGAACCTCCATATGCCATGGGTGTGACCCTGAAAAGACAAAAAAAAAAAAAAAAAGTAATCCATGTGAGCATATTGGTAAATGCTTAGCGTTAATGTTTTGTGACTCATCTGCATTTTGGGGGCAGGGGCTTGTCTAAATACTCAGCAACAGTCAAACAATAGCCTGATGACTCTGCCAGGAAGCAAGTGGTCTTTACCTAAGGACCCAACTCTCCCAGTGTCTAACTATGGAATCTGAGCCTCTTAGAGTTGAGGTTACCAGCTCTCCTTGGACCACCAATCCTGTCTCGCTCCTCTTTCAGCAAAAAAGATAGTGAAGATTAGATGGGGTAGGGTCTTGCCTGGGATCACTCAGATTTTTGGTGAACCCGTTGAAGCAATAGTGCACTCTCCCAACCCCTGGTCCTATTTTCTTCCTCTTTTCCTAGAGCTTCCATTTCCTGCTATTAAATAATTGTTTTTCCTTCAACCTCAAACACATTCTCCTGAGAAGTGGTATTCCTCTGAGCCACTGGGATTTCAAGCCATTGAAGAATGAAAGGCAGGTTGAATGACTGGCCAGCATTGTGGTTCTTTATGGTTAAGGTCAAAATCAGGACGAACAGAATGTAGAATCCCAGGGGTTCTAATATGGTAAACCAGAAGGCGCTGACATGCATTTTCATCTGACGCCCTCTAAATTACTTCACCAAGAGTAACTACACCTCCCATTTATGAACAACATGGCAACATGTAAAAACAGACAAGAAAATGCATCCAAATTAAGAATGCTGTGGCATAGGTCTGCAGCTACAGCTCTGATTTGAGCCCTAGGCTGGGAACTTCCATATGCCATGGGTTTGGTCCTAAAAAGATAGACACACACACACACACACACACACGCACACACACGCACACACACACACACACGGAATGCAGTGGAAGGAGTTCCTGCTGTGGTGCAGTTGGTTAGGAATCCAACTGCAGCAGCTCTGGTTGCTGTGGAGGTAGATTTGATTCCCTGTCTGGAACAGTAGGTTAAAGCCAGGGAACTTCTATATGCCATGGGTGTGGCCATAAGAAAAAAAAAAAAAAGAATGCAGTGGGAGAAAGTGCTGTAGAATCTCAAAACTGTGACTTTTTTTTTTTTTTTGTCTTTTTGTCTTTTTGCCTTCTCTAGGGCCACTCCCACATCATATGGAGGTTCCCAGGCTAGGGGTAGAATCAGAGCTGTAGCCACTGGCCTACACCAGAGCCACAGCCACAGCCACACGGGATCTGAGCCACATCTGGGACCTACACCACAGCTCACAGCAACGCCGGATCCTTAACTCACTGAGCAAGGCCAGGGATCGAACCTGCAACCTCATGGTTCCTAGTCGGATTCGTTAACCACTGAGCCACTACAGGAACTCCCCAAAACTGTTATTTTTTTTATTATTATTATTTTATTTTATTTTATTTTCCCACTGTACAGCAAGGGGATCAAGTTATCCTTACATGTATACATTACAATTACATTTTTTTCCCCATCCTTTGTTCTGTTGCAACATGAGTATCTAGACATAGTTCTCAATGCTACTCAGCAAGATCTCCTTGTAAATCTATTCTAAGTTGTGTCTGATAAGCCCAAGCTCCCGATCCCTCCCACTCCTTCCCACTCCCTCCCACTCCCTCCCTCTCCCCCTGGGCAGCCACAAGTCTTTTCTCCAAGTCCAAGATTTTCTTTTCTGAGGAGATGTTCATTTGTGCTGGATATTAGATTCCAGTTATAAGTGATATCATATGGTATTTGTCTTTGTCTTTCTGGCTCATTTCACTCAGTATGAGATTCTCTAGTTCCATCCATGTTGCTGCAAATGGCATGATGTCATTCTTTTTTATGGCTGAGTAGTATTCCATTGTGTATATATACCACATCTTCCTAATCCAATCATCTGTTGATGGTCTTTTGGGTTGTTTCCATGTCCTAGCTATTGTGAATAGTGCTGCAATGAACATAAGGGTGCATGTGTCTCTTTTAAGTAGAGTTTTGTCCGGATATATGCCCAAGAGTGGGATTGTGGGGTCATATGGAAGTTCTATGTATAGATTTCTAAGGTATCTCCAAACTGTTCTCCATAGTGGCTGTACAAAACTGAGACTTTTTATTTTATTTTTTATTTTTTTATTTTTTTTTTTTTATTTTTTTGCTATTTCTTGGGCTGCTCCAGTGGCATATGGAGGTTCCCAGGCTAGGGGTCGAATCGGAGCTGTAGCCACTGGCCTATGCCAGAGCCACAGCAACGCGGGATCCGAGCCGCGTCTGCAACCTACACCACAGTTCACGGCAACGCCGGATCGTTAACCCACTGAGCAAGGGCAGGGACCGAACCCGCAACCTCATGGTTCCTAGTCGGATTCGTTAACCACTGCGCCACGACGGGAACTCCCAAAACTGTGACTTTTTAAAAGCTTTTGTATATTAGGCAGGAGCAGGCAAATATTTGAATGAGGATGGGGGTGGGGCTGAGTGTCCTGCTTTATACCAGATATTTGGCCACTGGCTGGTACAGAGCATTGGAAAGGTGTCTGCTCCCCACACCTCTGTGTGAGGCCCCTTCTGTAGAGATGGTAGACAGACCTTGGTTGGCCCAGGAGGCAGGCTTCCTCCTTCTTACAAGTATCTGGGGCTCAGACCAACCCTCGCAGAAGAAACCTTAAGGAGAGGGGTCCATGGCCAGCCACAGATGCTCAAGCTGCTGGCCGAAAGAGCGTCCTTGGTGTTTTGACGTGGTCTTCTGTTGGCATTGTTGTGGCAGGGGCATAATGTTGCCATAAAGAGCCTCTGAGCATATCAAATGCCACCGTCACACCTCCATCTTTAATCCCTCACAGAAGCTGTTTATGCTTCTGTGTACTCCTCTTCAAGAATATTACACCTTAATTTTATTAGCTTTTTCAGAGAACTCAAGCAGATTACAGAGGCTCAATTTTCCCTTCCAGAAGTCATGCTGGTTTAATTAGTTAATGTTTGTAAAGTACTTGTGAGGAGGGAAAATGCTGTAGGAGCACTAAGTGTAAGTAGTATTAGGAGTTACTCAGTGTACTTTACTGTAACATCTCCAGGTTGTAAATGTCATCCCTTCTATCTCACTGGGCGTGTGTTAGTTCTGACTATCACGTAATCCATTCCATGGAGAGCGTTTCTGTTTCCTTTTGGGGTCACATGGGCTCCCAGGCCAGTTGCAACTCTGTGACCCACAGCTCTCCGCTTCTGTTGCAGCTAAGAGTCGTGGCAAACTCTTAGAACAAACGTGTCAAAAATAGTGATGAGTCCTCTCATTTTCTTTTCCTCTTTTTGCAAATACTAACGCGTGCTCACCATGTACCAAACCCTCCTTCCCTTTTGGTCCTCTTTTCTTGTCTGGGCTCATGGTTTTGCTGGGTGACCTTGGACCCATCAATTCACCTTTCTGCTTTCCTTGATCCTGTTGGCTGTGTTACAAGGACCTAACACAAAACATCTGGAACTAAAACTATGCCCACGCTCAGTTCTGTATTCCTGTGTTAATGATCTCACCTCTGCCAGCTTTAAGGAGTGAATGAAGGAAAGCCCATGTTGCTTACACTGCTTTCACACTGGTATAATTTTGCCCTTCAAACTTACAGTGATTTCTCCCTTATTATAAGGGAATACAGTGTGACACCTATATAATTTTTCTGAGTTTGTTCTGTATTAAAATGTTTCTCAAAGGTTTTATGTGCTTCCCCGCCCTCTTAAATAAAAACACAATTTAATCTTGTGAGGGTCATTTCCCTGAATATCCATTGTCACATTGCCTGCTACCTTTCATGCCCTCGGGAGCACTTGAGGTTGTAGTTACTTGTGTCCAAGCAAAGTCACCCCAGATTGTGATAATTTTCAAGTTACTTGGTCTGTTTTCTCTCCCTCTCCAAGCAGTACTTTCCCTTCCCATTTGTTGCCTTTAATCGTCGGTAGGCTAGGAAATGGGAGAGTTAGGTTTGTTAGAATTAGGTTAAAATAAGAGTAAATAGGCTCTGAATGAGAGACCAAGAAGCTCTCCTCTAAGCCAAGAACCCAGGTTGTAATGTGTAGACTCTTGGATATACACATTTTAACTACTTGATGGCCTTGTCTTCATCCTTCTCCAGTTGCGGCTCTCATCTCGATGGGGTCAGGCTTATAAAATAAGTGATTCTGGGCAAGTGTCCCTGCACACTGAAAGAAAAACACTATAGTTCTGATACCGGGAGTTCTTAGAGACGTGCACAAAGTAGATGTCGGTACCTGCTTGTTGAATAAATGGCTCCAGCAGCTTTTCAGGCAGTAAGAAATTTTAGAAAATTGTGGGTTTAAAGACACGTTGAAACACAACTGTACTCCTGCGAGAAAGATACAAATTTATAAGTCAGGTTTCCTGGAAAACCTCAAAGTTCTCTGTGACCCCAAAAAACATTGTAATGAAATCAACCTTTCTTTTTCTTCTCCCAGAATGCTTCACCTAGAGAATTTCACAGCCAACAACCACCTGTTGTCATTTTCCATTTACCACCCTAAATGCAAATGTGTCTCTGATTTCCTGAAGGTGAGAGCAGAACACGTCTGCATCTTTGTTTTTAAAAGGAGAAAGTAATTCAAGGCTCTGTACCCTGAGGTACATCCCAGAGAGGTGGCCCTGCTCAGTTTTCAATAAGTGATGAATGACTTGGCAAAGACCACATTCATTTCATTTCTAGCTCTGACACTTTTATTCTCTATGGTCTTAGAGTGACATGCTATGTCTTTTATTAGTCCAGTCTACACTGTGTAATGTCTGCAATAGGGAAAATACAAAAATCAACTTATGAATTATTCTTTAGAATTTGGTTATGCCTTAAAAGACACTATATAGTTCATGATCATGAATTTGGGTGTAGGATGGTCCTGGGATTGAATCCAGGCTGTGTCACTTCCTAGCTGTAACACCAAGGACAGTTGCTTAATCTCTCTGAGCCTCAGTCTCATCCAAAATATGGATGTTTCAGTTACTCATTGCTGTCTAACAAACTCACCCAAGGCATGGTAGTCTAAAACAACAGCAACCATATATCTTTTCAAGAGTCTGCTATTTGGACAGGATTCAGCATAAATTGCTCATCCCTGTCTCACATACTATTGTCAAGATCTCTAATAAAGTTACATTCAACTGGAAGTTCAGCTGGGCTGCAACATCCAAGATGGCCTCACTCACATTACTGGAAGTTGGTGCTATCAGCCAGGGTACCTCAGTTTTCCATGCGGCCTCTCCTCCTCTTATAGTCTAGATAGACCTTTTTTATAGCAAGACAGCTGGGGTCCAAGAGAGCAAGAATAAAATCTGGAGTTCCCGTTGTGGCGCAGTGGTTAACGAATCCGACTAGGAACCATGAGGTTGTGGGTTCGGTCCCTGCCCTTGCTCAGTGGGTTAACGATCCGGCGTTGCCGTGAGCTGTGGTGTAGGTTGCAGACGCGGCTCGGATCCCGCGTTGCTGTAGCTCTGGTGTAGGCCGGTGGCTACAGCTCCGATTCGACCCCTAGCCTGGGAACCTCCATATGCCGCGGGAGCGGCCCAAGAAATAGCAAAAAGACAAAAAAAAAAAAAAAAAAAAAAGAATAAAATCTACCAGAGCATTTTAAGACCTAGCCCCAGAACCGACACAGTGTCACTTCCCCACCTCATTCTATTGATCGAAGCATGTCACTAAGCCAGTCACATTTAGCTAAGTGGAAATAGACTCTTGAGGGAAGAAATGGCAAAGAATTTAGGACCATCTTCAGTCTCCCGAGGCAATAGAAATGAAAACAAAAATAAACAAATAGGACCTAATCAAACTTACAAGCTTTTGAACAAGAAAATAAATCATAAACAAGATGAAAAGACAACCTATGGAATGGGAGAAAATATTTGCAAATGATGTGACTGACAAGGGCTTAATTTCCAAAATATACAAACAGCTCATACAACTCAACAACCAAAAAATAAGGCAGCCCAATGGAAAAATAGGCAGAAGATTTAAATAGACATTTCTTCAAAGAAGACACATAGATGGCCAATAGGCACATGAAAAGATGCTCAGCATCACTAATTATTAGAGAAATGCAAATCAAAACTACAATGAGGTACCGCCTCACACCAGTCAGAATGATTATCATTAAAAAGTCTACAAATAACAGGGAGTTCCTGTCATGGCACACTGGAAACAAATCTGACTACTATTCATGGGGATGCAGGTTCAATCCCTGGCTTTGCTCAGTGGGTTGGCATTGCCATGAGCTGTGGTGTAGGTCGTAGACACAGCTTGGATCCAGCATTGCTGTGGCAGTGGTATAGGCTGGAAGCTGTAGCTCCAGTTTGACCCCTAGCCTGGGAACTTCCATATGCTTTGGGTGTGGCCCTAAAAAGCAAAAAAAAAAAAAAAAAAAAAAAAAAAAAAAAAAAGGCTGCAAATAACAAATGTTGGAGGGGGTGTGGAGATAAGGGAACCCTCCTAGACTATTGGTAGGAATGTAAATTGGTGCAGCCACTATGGAAAACAGTGTGGACGCTCAAAAGAAAGCTAAAAATAGAATTACCATATGATTCAGAAATCCCACTCTTGCACATAAATCTGGACAAAACCACAATTCAAAAAGATACGTACACCCCTGTGCTCATAGCAGCACTATTTACAATAGCCAAGACATGGGAGTAACCTAAATGTCAACTGACAAAGGAATTATAAAGAAGATGTGGTACATACATATAATGGAATACTACTCAGCCATAAAAAAGAACAAAATCACATCATTTGCAGCAACATAGATACAACTGGGGATTATCATACTAAGTGAATTAAGTCAGTGAAAGACAAATATAATATGATATCACTTATATGTAGAATCTAAAATATGATACAAAGGAACCTATCTACAAAACAGAAACAGACTCACAGAAAGAGAGAACAGATTTGAGGTTACTAAAGGGGAGAAGGGTGGGAGAGGAATGCACTAGGAGTTTGGGGTTAGTGGTTGCAAACTATTACGTATAGAATAGATAACAAAAAGGTCCTACTGTATAGCACAGAAAACTATATTCAATATCCTGAGAGAAACATAATGGAAAAGAATATAGAAAGAATGTATATATAAATGCATAACAGTCTCTTTGCTGTACAGCACAAACTAACACAACATTTTAAATCAACTATACTTCAATTTTAAAAAAGAATCTACAAGTTCCCATTGTGGCTCAGCAGGTTACAAACCTGACTAGTGTCCATGAGGATGCAAACTGGATCCCTGGCCTCACTCAGTGGGTTAAAGGTCTGGCGTTGTCATGAGCTGTGGTGTAGGTCACACACAGATGCCACTTGGATCTGGCGTAGCTGTGGCTGCAGTGTAGGCCGGTGCCTGTAGCTCAGATTGGACCCCTAGCCTGGGAACTTCCATATGCTACAGGTGTGGCCCTAAAATGCATAAAGAGAGAAAGCAAGGAAGGGAGGGAGGAAGGCAGGGAGGGAGAGAAGGAAGAGAGAAAGAAAGAAAGAATCTATGGCCATTTTTAACTCAACACAATGGGTATACATAATTGTCCTTTTTTCAAAGGGTTGTTATGAGAATTCAATGAACATAGGCAGTCAGTAAAGCCCTTAGTAAATTACTAGTTGCTTACTACTGTTATACAGTATTGAATTAATATGAAGCCACTTGTCTTTACCACTTGCGATCTGGAAGTTTTGGTTATTCTGTCTGGCTCTTGGTTCCTTCTTGCCATTTCTGGTTCTATCTAACAAGTGCTAGCCTCATGGGAGATGGCTGAAGAAAGACAGTAATAGTAAATATTTATTCAAAGTGTTAGTTGTGTGACAAGCACGGTCCTAAGCCCCTTGCTTATACTACAGACAACCTGAAAGGTACAGGGCTAACCTTATTGTGTAGAGAGGCTACTGAGTCACAGAGAAGCAACGAAAACAGCTTAAAGTAAAATAGCTAGTAAGTAGTGGTGCTGGGATAGGAACATATGAATCAGACAGCCTGGCTGACCCCAGAACCCTATTTGTTTATTACACAACCGTGAGGTCCTTTCCAACTCAAAAACTGTGTTGCTTCTACATCCAAAATATATAAAGTAGTTGAAAGAACTTAGTTTCCTGTTACAAAATACAAAATGGAGAAATGGAGTCCAGTGGAATTATTTGATTGAAATGTGGTCAGAATAATTCAGAACTTAGCCCTCTGCTCTTTGGCTCATACTCTACCTTCAGCTAAAATAGGGAAGAAATATCTGAGTATAAGGCTGTCTTTTGCACTTTGGATATTCAGCGCCAGTTCTTAATTCAATTGCTTCTCCATTGCCTTGACTACCTTCTGTAAAATGGGGTAATGACAACTGGATGGTATTGAATCCATCACCACATGCAACGCTGATTGGGATGAAAGTCTCTGTATAAAAGGCATTCTTATTTTTAATTAGTCATTATTATCAGGTGTTCTGATTCATTGTCACAGAACCTTAATTTCTGGTTGTATCATCTGCAGTTCTTTTTAAAATGATGTCTCAGACATTAAGTTATGCTGTGCCCAAGCCACTCATGATCTAAGAGGATCTCAGATTTTTTTTTTTTTTTTACCAGCATGTTTTCCCCTCCTACATCTTTCTGAAACAAAAATGAAGATGGAAAGGGGGAACCACGTATAATGCCTCTGATCCTCCTTTCTGTTGCAGTGACAGGATGGAGGCAGGAAATATGAAAAGCATCCCCAAGGCTCAGATTGTGATTTAGCTAATTTATATGGCATGATTTCATCAATTCCAGAGAGAGCGTTTATCTCATTTAGGTTTTGGGAAGACTGTGTGATGGTGGGAGTGTAGCTTTAAGTCAGGAGACCACGACTGGAGCGCAGATGCCCCCACTAACTAGTTGTCTAATCCTTAACAAGTCACTTTGTCTTTCCAGGCTCATTTTCCTCATCTGTCAAATCAGATGAAGGTCATGGAATAGACAATCTCTAAAAATCCTTCCAGCTCTACAGTTCTATTCTGGGTCTGTCTGCACCTGCAGACAGTGATGTGGGGGCAGGAAGGGCACTGGGGAGGGAGGCACATTTAGTCAAGAGAATAAAACAGTTCTACCTGCAGCAGCCCTGTGTCCTCACGTGTTATGGAGACAGGCTGGTTTCAGAATATCCAAATAATTGACTGGATTCCCTCCTTTTGTTGCCAATGGACACACAGCTTTAGTTTTTCTGGGAGCAGCAGCTGCTTTTCTGAAATTTCCATCCCGGGGCTTCTGTCTCCGCTGTGTCCTCCCGGAAACCTGTCATGGTTTTTTTCTGGATGGATGCCCAGAGAATTTTAATACAGTCACAGAAAAAGTACTATGCATAACAAAAAGCAAAACCAGGTTATGGGGTGATTGTTTATTGAATTTGGTGACTTCAAGGGCTTGGAACATAGAAGGCTCAACAGCACCATTTGTGCTGCCAACCAGGAGCCATTGCTAGGGACAATTAGTTCCCTTAGTTAAAGGTTTGAAGCCATAGAAAGTAGTCCTATAGGATATAGGCCACCCTGGGTCCTGCCCCAGATCCTGACACCTCCAGGCACTTCATAACTGGCTGCTTAATTAAATTAGTTGTTTTCCCATAATACCCCTCTTTTCTTCCCTTTCCTAATAAGTATTTGCATTTCCAGTGGGGGGGGGGTGTGGATGGGGGAGGTCCCTGCCCTCAGAAAGCTTATCAGAGTTCTCCCACTTAAGTTAACTTTAGAAGGTGTAGTTTTCCAACTTTAACTTGTAGAAAATTCCCTGACAGAGGTAGCTAGAAATGCACATTCCTGGACCCTGGTCTCAGATGCTCATTCAGTAAATTTGGAGCCAAAAAACCCCTATATTTTATTCATCCCAGGGCAGCTTGATGTAGGAGGGTGAAATGCTCATGGCTAGAAACACACAGCATTATCAGAAACAAAAATCTAATGTTTGCCTTTGTGTTTCATATGGTCTGGATAAAAGTCGTGAAAACTGATGCTTAATATTTAGGATTCCTGGCATTAACATTAAGGTCATCACTCTGTCTCTCTTTGATACACATCACCCTCACGGGCAGATTCTGAAAACTTAAAGCGGGCAAATTACTACCTCCCTGAGGGAGAGGTTAAAAAGTTAAATGAGTTTATGCATCAGGTAAGTGACTGCTCAATAAATACTACTAACAACAAAATATGCCATTGTTATCCCCTGGGGGGGGGGAAGACAAGGATGTCGAAGGCCCAACCTGTATCCGTATTTGAGATTTGGTCACAGTTGGCGCCTCCTCTGGTGCCTGGGAAATGCGGCCCTGGACCTCAAGAGTCATCACCCCAGGACGCCCAGGGGGCGTCCTTATTATGGCAGTAGTTGGTTCCTTGGACAGTCCCCCCTCCTCAGCCTCCAAAAAGATGTAGTGGGTTGAGCATTTTTATTTTTAGACTTCCCTCTGGACCTTTGGCCCAGGTGTCATTGTGGGTTTCATGGGCGGCGGAGCTGGGTGTGGCAGGGACCCCGAGGGTCCCTACGATCTAGGACTCTCCACAGTCCGGAGGTCTGCGGACGGGGTAAGGAAGCCCCAAATCTTCCGGAGCAGGGAACCAGAACAGTTGGCTTGGGGACCCCTAATTCGAGTCAGCTGTCAGAGGATTTGAGGCCCCAGCCCCGGAGGGCGGGGAAGGGCTGGGGTTTGGGACCCCACATCTCCCCGCCCGCAGAGGCCCCAAGAATTACTTCTGGTTGAGCCATGTAAGTAAACAAGCACAGGATCCACTACTTGAATCCCCATCGTGAAGACCCGAATCCCTGGAGCCCGCACTGGCTACGTGATATTGGGAGCCAAGACCCTGCGGCGGTGCCCGGCGTTGGCTTGGCCCGCAAGGGAGTGAAACCCTCGGGGCCTCGGAGCGCCAACCTCGGCCACTGTGTTGCAGCCAATAACCGGAGAGTTGGCTGGATTTTGTCTAAAGCCCACTCTACATCATCAGGCCAGGACGGCCTCAAGGACCAGTCCCCCTCTTCACTCCCACCCACCCCTACCGGCCCGCCCCGGAGAGCGGGGAATCAAAGGCACTTTCTTCTACCCAGAGGCCCAGTGGCGTCGGGCTGGAGGGCCGCACCCGTGGAGAAGAGGACTGACGGGCCATCCTTCTGCTGGGGACCCGGGAAACCCGCCGCCCTGCAAAGAGTAGCTGGGACTATCGCGCGCTCGCACACGCACACACACGCGCACACGCGCGCACAAACACACACGTACACATGTGCACACAACCCCCAACCAATGAAATAAAGTAAAAGCCCAAGGTCTCCCTTGGGGACCAGAGACGCCCTCCGGAACCGGACCGAGCGTGGGTTCTCCCAGGGCATCAGAGGGCCTTGCGGAGGAAGGGGGAGGCGGGCAGTGCGGAGGCCCCGGCTCTGGCCCCCCCTCCTCACCACCACTCCCTAGACGTTTGAGGAGTCTGCCTGGGCGACGACGGCCGCGGGACGCTGGGGCGGACAGAGGCCGCCTCGCTGCCAGCCCGAGTCCCTCGGAGCCCACCGCACACACTCGCGCTGCGTCCCCTCCCCCCTCCCCCCGGCTCGCCGCGACCCCCGCCCCCAGCCCCCTCCCTTCTCCGCCCGCCTCCGCCCCCATTCTTGGAATTGTGTGGAAAAATTCTCAGCCAAACCTCCCACCTCTCCTCTCTCCCCCACCCCACTCCCTTTAAAAAACCCCCTTTCCTCCCCGGCCCCTGCACTCTTTGTGAATGAGGGCAGGGAACACGGCCCTTCCCCCGCCCAGGAGCCACGCCAGACCGCCGCACTCAGAGGACTGTTTGTTAATAGTCCAATTAGATAATTGCCATCTTTCACTCCTTTTGCTCCGCATTTCCCATAAAGGAATGAATGGGGAGAGCGGCGTGGAGAGGGCTTCTGCCCCGGCAAGGTGACGAGAAGGGCTGGAGCATGCTCCTTGCACAAGGCCATGCGCTTGAATTGAATCATTGTGGCCTAATCAATGCTCTTATTGGATTACTGGCTGTTGCTTTTCTCAAAGATATTGTAGCAGAGACAATGAAATAGCTAGGGGAAAACTTTTTTTTTTTTTTGAAGCAGATCTCACAGTTGAGATTTTTCTCGGTTCTCTCTCCCTCTCCCCCCACCCCCTCTCCTGCTGGACTCTCTGAGTACAAAGCTGCCCTTTGAATGGGCTGCCTCAGGGCTGCTGGAGGTGCAGGCATGAAAAAATCCAACTGGAACTAAATGAAGAGAGGTGGCAGTTTAAGATGGCTGTCAGCGTGGAGGTGTGTTAAGGAGTTGTTTGGGACGAAAGCTTGGCTTTTTAGAGTGTGGGGGAGATACTTTTGAGGAAAACTTTTTCTCCCCCCCTCTTTTTTCCCCCCTAGAGGCAACTGCTTTCTTCTGCTGCAGGGTGTGTAAGGGTTTTGGGGGGGGGTTGTTTTTATTTTTTTTTTCCTCTTCCCTCCACTCATTCAGCACTATCTGTCGAGTGTGGAGAAAACCCCTCTAGCCAGTATGTGAGCAGGAGGGTCAAAGGCAAAGGGAAAGTTAATAATGCCTGCTAATGGTACTAACAATTCAGGATGAATCTTGTCAAAAGTTTTTCTGGAAGTGTGGGTCTTTGATTGTGTGTTTCCTGAAAGCAAGACCAATCATTTCCGTTTATTCACTGGCTAAACCCCTACTTGATTGGGGACAAGGACAGAAACCATCCATTACGATCTGATATATTATCCAAACAATTTAGTGTATTCATGAGGTAACCGAAACGTGGGGGCTGCGAAATTACCCGTAATCAATTGCAACAGCGAGCGTGCGTCCCCCCGGGTGTCGGACAACTGCAACTCGCTGTCTCAGTAATAGGCGGGAGCCGCAGCAATTCGGAGTTGCGCTGATCGCTACCTGATCGCCAGGCTGGGGACACTGGACGTGCTCAGAGGACGCGGGCGCTGACGAGGCGGCCTCGCCGCCGCTCCACCGGGACCCTGGACCAGACCCGCCGCCTCTCGGCGAGCGCGCCACTCGGCGGTCGCCGCTGACCCGCCCGCGGCCGCCACAGCCGCCCCGCGGGGACATTCATTCTTGCCGGTTGCCTCTCTCTGAGCCGGGCGTAGGGGCTGCATTGTAGGGGGTTTTGTCCCCCCCGCTGCCTTTTTTTTTTTCTTTCTTTCTTTTTTTTTTTTGTTGTTGCTCTTGCCTCTCCTATGTTCGGGAAACCAGACAAAATGGACGTTCGGTGCCACTCGGACGCAGAGGCCGCCCGGGTCTCGAAGAACGCGCACAAGGAGAGCCGGGAGAGCAAGGGCGCGGAGGGGAACCTTCCTGCCGCCTTCCTCAAGGAGCCTCAAGGCGCCTTCTCCGCGTCGGGCGCCGCAGAAGACTGTAACAAAAGTAAATCCAGTTCCACCGCCGACCCGGATTACTGCCGCCGGATCCTGGTCCGAGGTAGGAAGGGGGCAGAGCGGCGGGGAGCGTTCTTTTGGGCGACTCCGGGGCCCAACCTGCGCGCTGCCACCGGCGTTGGCCTGCGGGGAGGGTCGCCGGCTAAGACTTAAGAGAAAGTTGCTGGCCCTCCCCACCCCGGCTCCAGCCGGCCGGCCGCTGGGGACTCCCACCTGGGACGCGCTCTCCAGGAGCCTCGGTCCCTCCAAGCCTCGAGGGGCCCCGCTGGCTTGGCCGTTGAGAGAGCCGAGGGGACTGTGCGGGCGGGCCCAGGCTCCAGGCTGCGGCCTCCGACCCAGGAAAGGAGCCGGAAACTCTGGAAGACGTGTTCTCGTCCTGCGGGCCAGAGGAACTGCGGGGGGCCGGTCCGAGGGCTGCCGCACCCTGGCGGGTTGAGCGCACCCAAGAGGAGGGCGGACGCTGGAAAACAGCCGCGGACCGCCGGCTACCGCCCGGCCCGTTGGCGCGCTGGGCCGAGGGGCCCGGCGCCGGGCTCGGGGCTGGTGGCCGCCGCTGGGAGAAGCAGCCGGATTGGGTTGCCGGGCCGCGGACGCCGCCTTAGTGCTGGGCTCGGCCCGGCTCCGCTGCGCGGTGTGCGCTCGGCTCCGGCGGCGGCGGCGGCGGCGGCGAGGCCGGGCCCGGCCCGGCGCCGCCCCCGCTAGCAGATCGCCAGGCCCCGCCGGCTCCGACTCCGTCCCTCCTCCTTCCGCCGCTCGGGTTCGGGAGGCAAAGAGACCCGGGGTGGGGGTGGGGACCGCTGGAGCTTGGTCTGATCATCACGCTCCAGAGCTGGGGTCGGCAGGACCTGGGCTGGTCAGTGCGGGAATCCTCAAACTACAGGGGACCTAGTCCATGCAGCCGAGGCCCCCAGGCCAAAAGGAACGTCAGTCGCTTTGGAATTGATTTTTTTCCCCCCTCCCCTGTCCGGAGGGCTCTACAAAGGCCGCGTCCGATTCTCCCTCCCATCAGCTGTGTGGAGTTAGTTCCCTCACTGCCCCCCCAACACACAGCATCCTTGCCCCCTGGCTGTGGCTGCACCCCTACCACCCACCTCCGGATTGTGGGCTGCTGGTCCCTGTGTCCCAGAAGCCAGCTCTGACCAGGGGAGGTTGAGGGAGACATGAGGGTTATGGTGCCTGACATCTCCCCTTCCCCAGATGCCAAGGGGTCCATCCGAGAGATCATCCTGCCCAAGGGCCTGGACCTGGATCGGCCCAAGAGGACGCGCACGTCCTTCACCGCGGAGCAGCTCTACCGGCTGGAGATGGAGTTCCAGCGCTGCCAGTACGTGGTGGGCCGAGAGAGGACCGAGCTCGCCCGGCAGCTCAACCTCTCCGAGACCCAGGTACACAGCACATAGCTCTACACCAGCCTATTTCCCCACCACCCTCAGCCAGCTCTTCCTTATCACCTCGTTTGACTCCGGATGGAGCCTCCAAGGGGAAATGGAGGAGATAGGCTGGGGAAGAGAGGCCTAAGGCTTTTTCCTCTTCCTAAGCCATCCCTTTCCCCCCCTTCCACCCCCAAATCTTCCAGGGCCCCTGTCCTGCTCACCTTGGCCTAGCCCCAAGGAGGCCCCAAATGCTGTTTTTCTAGATTTCATTTTTGGATCCCAGTCTTGAGAATTCCCTGCTTGCCTCTGCTCTTGAAGGCACCAGTGTTTGCCCCAGTTTTGGCCACCCCATTTTGGCCGGATTTTCCTCTGGAGACCCTAGCCTTACACAGCACCCAGGCCCATTCAGCAAGAATGGGGCTACAGTCAAAGCTCCTGGTTCCAGAGCTGTGGGTAACAACTAGGGATTAGAAGGGTGCATCTTCCAGAGACCTGCCTTGGCAGGCCAAGCTGCCTAGATTCTTAAGGCTTTCCCTGACCTTGGGCTCGATCCATTCCCAGCCCTGAGTACCCACCATGGGTACCTAGGAGGCCTGTCTTCAGTGCCAGTGATGTGTGAGGTGTGAGGTATGGCATGGGAAGCAAATCTGGGCCTTGGGAGCCAGCTCTGACAATTTTCTCCTTTACATGAAATCTTTATGATGCTACTGGGACTGACTCTGCACTCAGGAGCACTTTACGGCCTGAGAATGTTGCATTGTGGAGGTCATTTAGGGCCTGCCCAGGGCATGGCACCAGCTTGGCCTAGGTAAGGCATATATTTTTCTGAAGACAAACCCTTTCCCTGTGCCCGGCACTAAAGCAGGTGGGGGGAATTTTAGGTGTGGGGATCTGGGCAGAAAGCTGAGAACCTAGGACAGAACCTACCTGATGTTCATTCTGAGTTTGAGTTAGCATGATAGTTTTTCCTTCTCTCTCTGCTACCAACCCTCTTAGTTTACAAAATCTAGGTAGGATAACCTTTCCCTAGAGCTTCCAGACTTCACTCTGGGCCACCAGCTAGGCCTGAAGAGGGGTAGAGGGAGAAGAGAAAGTCTGAGGGAGTTTGATGGTGAGAATTTAGTCCACCCTCGCTACTGACTTCTTCCCAGGAGTCCAAGGTTCATGATGGAGAGCAGGAGAGTTATAAATTAAGGATATTACTTAGACCCTCCAGTCCAA
This sequence comes from Sus scrofa, assembly GCF_054392235.1. Taxonomy (NCBI): domain Eukaryota; kingdom Metazoa; phylum Chordata; class Mammalia; order Artiodactyla; family Suidae; genus Sus; species Sus scrofa. The sequence goes on along the minus strand of NC_139396.1, from coordinate 149,934,034 downwards.
CTGGTCGTGAGGTGGAGAAAGAATGGCCTGCAAAGTCCATCCTGCACAAATTATTCCTTCTATAGCCATCTTCCTAGCTTGCTGCTAGTTGACGGTCAAGTCTGACCCTAACCAGGAAGAAATAGCCTCTTGTAGCCTTTAACAGGAGTAGTGCTGCTGTTGGGCCAGTCTGGGTCCTGAAAGGCAGGGCAACACTCCTCCCCATCCACCCTCACTTCCCAAACAGCATCCTTTTAGGCCTTACACCTTCTCCTGGAAATGCAGGCCTGTAGCAGCGGGTAGTGTGGCCCCCACTAAAATCCCTTCTGGTCTTTCTTCCAGTTAGGCGTGTGGACCTTTTTAATTACTTTATTTGTAACAGGTCGGCCTAGGCCTGCTTCCATGACCCGGAAGCGCAGCCTGTGGGAGCTGTGTCCCTCTCTTAGCGGCCTTGGCTCCCCCTACCCTCTCGAAGCTCCCGGGCCGACCTCTCAGGCTCTGGGATGGGGCTGGGACTGGGGCTTCAGATGGAGCTGAGGGAGGCCCCCCCAACCCGCGCGCCCCGGGGAGCCCACTCACCTTGACGCCTGTCTCCCCTGCCCTTCTCTCCCACCCTCCCTGCTCCTCGGCGCGCAGGTGAAAGTCTGGTTCCAGAATCGGCGCACCAAGCAGAAGAAGGACCAGGGCAAGGACTCGGAGCTGCGCTCAGTGGTGTCGGAGACGGCCGCCACGTGCAGCGTGCTGCGGCTGCTGGAGCAGGGCCGTCTGCTGTCGCCTCCCGGCCTGCCCGCCCTGCTGCCGCCCTGCGCCACGGGCGCGCTCGGCTCGGCGCTACGCGGGCCCAGCCTGCCGGCCCTGGGCGCGGGCGCCGCCGCGGGTTCGGCCGCCGCTGCCTCTGCCGCCGCGGGTCCTGCCGGCGCTGCTTCCCCGCACCCGCCGGCCGTGGGCGGCGCTCCCGGCCCCGGGCCCACAGGGCCAGGGGGACTGCACGCAGGCACACCGGCCGCCGGCCACGGCCTCTTCAGCCTGCCGGTGCCCTCGCTGCTCGGCTCGGTCGCCAGCCGCCTATCCTCCGCCCCGTTGACAATGGCCGGTTCGTTGGCCGGGAATTTGCAAGAACTCTCTGCCCGATACCTGAGCTCCTCGGCCTTCGAGCCTTACTCCCGGACCAACAATAAAGAAGGGGCCGAGAAAAAAGCGCTGGACTGATTTTAAGTGTTCCCCGGTATTTATATTTATAGTATCTATTGTGGTGATATTTATGGACTCACGCGCATTAGGCGCCCCGGGCTCCAGCGCTGGGCTCCCGGCTCCCACGAGGCCTCTGACAGCTCTACTTCCCCATCAAGCTCTGCTACCAATATTATCCCATTTGGGCTTTTTTTTTTTTTTTTTTTTTCCTACCTGTCCTCTGTGACCTCCTACCCCCACCCGCCGCCCCCACCTTCCTTCTGAATCCAGGAGAATCCAAAGAATCAGGGGAAAAGCCCGAGTTAGTCAACTTGATGCCGAAACCAGAGCCTGGCCCTGGAGGGAAAAGACTGGTTCTGAGTCCAAAGCACAGGACATCTGCTCTAGATCGGGCCACTGCTGCCGTTGATTATTCGTATGAATATTTGAAAAAGGAAAGCTGCAAGCAGACCCCAGCTGAAAAGGCTGACAAGTTTCGTTAGACCAAAAAGGAGGACGTTCCTTCCTCTCGCCAGAGAAACCAGGGCTTTTGGAAACCCCTGGGCCCTACTTTGAGGACCTCTCGGGAGAGCCGGTGCACACGCAGCTTCCTGGCTTGAAAAATCCTGCTGAATTTTCTCCCCTTTAAAGAAACTCCAATCACAACCAACCCCGACCCCAGGAGACAATAAATCAAACATCAAGCTAGGCCTTAGCGGTAATAAATTTGATCTAATCAACAATGAAACAAGAGTAATCACTACCACACAAACCAAATGAACTGGAACCAGTGTTTAAATACTCAGAACGACGGAGTTTGGAAGGCGTAAGAAAATTCGTGAGAGAAAACGCGTTCCAGCGCAATGCAAAATTAAAATTCCGGGTTTTATGACTTTAGACAGGAATTTAAAAGGGGGAAAAAGCAAAAGAAAAGCCTACTGAGAGAAAATTCAGAATATCTAATGAAAGAAAATTTAGAATCTTCCGAGGCTGTTCTGGTGGGTGGCCGACAGCTCCACGCTCCTCCAGGAAGGAAGGAGAGCGGTGCCGCTCTCGGCAGCTCCCAGACGCCCTCGGCGCTTCTCTCCGCCGGTCCTCCGACGCGGAGCTCCAGGCAGAATTGCTGGGTTTGGAAACAAATCAGTGCCCGCTGCCTCCTCTCCCCAACTCCCCGGATTCACAAAACCCTTCCAGCAGGAGGGAGGCGCCCGGATTTGAGTTCTTTGCGGCCCGCAAGGCAGGGGTGCAGCGGGGGACTGGAGGGCTGCCGGGCCTCCTCTACCGGTTGTCTCCATAACCCGATCAGTCCCTTGCGTGGGTAGGAAAGGCATCCTTCTCTACTCCCTCCCCTAGAAACCTCCCCACCCCAGCCCCCGCCGCCAGGGTTTCCACTGTCCCAAGTCCGAAACCCAGACCAAGATGCCGGCGCGGCCTCACCCCCTACCCGCGCAACCAGGACCGTTCCCACAGCCACCGCCACCCGCATTTTAACCAAAACTACAGACCCAGTCGGCGAGGTGCCGCAGTGTCTAGAATGTATTCCTCCATCTGAAGCAAGCGCAGAGCATTTAAAAAAATAGTAATTTTATTGTAAATTATTTACGTCGGAAGCTTTTTTCTTTCTTTTTTTTTTAGACAAATAGTAAAGAAAATAATGAACGATTCAAACGCGGGTAGGTGTCACTGAATCCTGGCTACTAACTCTGTTCTGAATGTTTTGGATATTTGGATGTTTTGTATTTATGTGGTGAGAGTGAAATATATATATCTATGATGATAAGTGAGGTGTATTTTTGTCTTGTATTTGAAGGACACAAAAACAAAAAGGAAGAAGAAGAAAGAAGTAAGACCCAGCAATTGATGAGTCTCTGCCTGGAGACTCCTAGGGCAGAGGGTGGCAGCCCTGGCAGTGCCAGGGCCCTGCAGTCCATACCCTGAGCTTGGGGTGAGGTTCGGGGGAGGATGCCAGTAAGGGAGACAGAGGTGCCTGGCTACGATTTTATTCTGCTTCCTTGAGTGTCTCACTCCAAGGCTCTCTGTCCCAATGGTATTGGACTTCAGACCCTCCCTCCTCAATCTTCCACTTGGTGTTTCTCATTTTATTTGGGAATTTGTCTCCAGACATCCTAGAGTTCCTGCCTAATAACACTCCCAACTTCTAGAGTTTTCCAGCCTCATCTCCATACCTGTGGTACTTTGGATTTGTGCAACCAAAGGGCCCGGAATAATAAGAATGAGTCTCTATGCCATCAAAAAGAAACTTTGAAGGAGCAAGAGAATGAAACAGATATTAATTCCTGCAGAGAACTCCCCCCATCCCACCCCACCCCACCTCAGTACATACACAGTGGTGAGGGATGTAGATTTTGTAGGCAGAAATCTGGGGAATCTAGGAGGGCTGGGGAGACATTCTCCTAAAGCCTTGGGAGGCGGGGAGGACGTGGCAGCACCAGCCCCTTCTCCGTGGCATCTGAACACTGGGGACTCACAGTTCTCTTGGGATACCACACACAGGCCAGGCCCCTCTGTCCTCCACATGTGGACTGTGTCTAAACTGCAAGTTTAAGGCATCTGAAACGAGCTGGTGGCACAGTGTGGGCGGTGGAGTTCCAGGGCTGAGTGTGGGTTAGGCTCTACCGGGTTTTGTACCCTGGCAGTGAGCTCAGCATTTTGCAAGATCAGAGCAGCCGAAACTCCCAGTCCACTTTTGTTTCTCGAAGTCGATACACACCCCTCAGCTTCACTACCTTTAAGGCTTTTCTCCTGCCCCCTCCCTTCTTCCCTCCCCCCTTCCTCTCTCCCTCCTTTCCTTCCTACCTTCCTTCCTTCTCTCTCTCTCTCTCTCTGCCACTTTCCCTCCTCTGCCCTTCTTGTCTACACTTTGCATCCCCTCTAAGGACCTCTCTCTCCTCTGGTGGGCTCTTGGTCTCCACCCGCTTTTATCTCCCCCTTTCCATCAATTCTCCACAATCTGTCTGTCTGTCTGTCTGTCTCCCTCCTTCCTCTCTGTCTCTATCTAGAGACTTCCACCATCTCTCCCCCTCTCTCTTTCTCCCGGCTTTTTGGATTCTTCTGCCAGCCCCGGTGGCCCCAAGGCCGATGTGTGGGTGGCTCTGGCTGCAGTTTCACAGCTGGTGGCTGGGGCCAGCAAGGGGTGGGGGGAGAAGGGAGTGAGAAGGTGGCATAATTTTATAGAACAAAGGAAAACACAAAATCCTAGCTTCAGGATCCCCATAAGCTCAGTCCCCTCCCCCAGAAGCCTCAGCCTGGGGAGTCACCAAGCAGATCCCTTAACAGCTCCCTCCACTTTCTCCTATTTGCTTTCTTATCCCTAAAAGGAGAAAGAACCAGTTATCCTGTCTCCTCTCTGCTCTCAGGCCCCTTCCCCTCCCTGGCTTTGGGAGAGCTGCTGAGCTTTTCACCTGCCACTCCAAGTGCAGTTGTTCTTAGAGAGACTCTTCTGCATAGAACAAGAATCGTAATTTTAATTAAAAAACATTTATAGACAATTCAGCTCATTTTTGTGCCTTTTTTCCCCTCCTTACCCAAGAGCCTCCAGCAAGTTGCTTTGGTCCCTGGAGGTCTCTAGTGGCATCGCTGCCCTCCAACTAGTGACTCACAGGCCAGGGAGGAGGCAGGTGGCCTCCTTGACAACAGCTGGCCCTGCCTGGGAGAAGGTGGAAGGGACTTCTGAGGTCAAGGAGAACAGCTGGATGTGGGGGTGCTGAAAGGAATCTCATGCTCAGGCCTGCACAAGGCAACATCAAAGTTAGTGAGCCTGGAGCAGAGATGAAAAAGAAAAGAAATCTTTCACCAAACTCCTGTGCGTTTTGTAGTCAGGTGTGGTGAAGATGAGGGAAGTCACTCAGGGAGCTGAACCGGACATGGGCTCAGATCCCCAATTGCAGGTGGCCTAACTCTGAGCCAGAATCTCTTCACAAAAAGCAGCACTTAGCAGCCCTTTAGGGTTTACGAATAGCTTTCCAAATACACTATTTCTATTGCTCCTCACTTTCTGAGATCCAGCCTCATTTTAAAGAGCCACATTCAGGCTTGGAGAAGTCAAATGACTTGTTGAAGTCCACAGAATCAGAGCCACACATCTATAAGCTCCACCGAGGGTCAGGGCCCTCCTGTTTCTTCCTCCTTCTTTCCCTTCTTCTTCTGCCTGTCTCCTTCCCTCATTCCCTTCTTTCTTTTCTTCATTCCTTCCTTTTGTATCCAAAGTGCCTGTCTCCCAGTCACCCCAATTTTTTAACCCATTGGCAACCACATCTGCCAACTCCTATTTCCAGCCCTCTTTCTACTCTACCAGCTGCTGAGGATTTACTTGGTGCCTTCATCAAGAGGTCTGATTTCTCCCTTCTGGTTTTCTTTCCTGCCAGTACCCAACTCCTTTCCCCTACTTTCCTCTAGAAAGATTTTTTTTTTCTTTTTAGGGCTGCACCTGTGGCATATGGAGGTTCCCAAGCTAGGAGTCCAGTTGGAGCTACAGCTTCCAGCCTACACCACTGCAGTAGCAACATAGAAAGCTGTCTTTAAACCCTCCTACCCTTTTTACCTTACGTTTCCTAAAATTTTTAAAAATTGAGATATAACATTCACACAGTAAATATGTATATGGTAAAGTACACAAGGCTTAAGTATAAAGTTAATGAAAACCTACACACACACACACACACACACACACACACACACACACACACACTTCTTGAATTGTTCCAGTGAAATTTTGCAACTTCCCCCTTGGGCCACATCATGACACAATGCCTCTCTCCTGTTTGAAAAGAAATGGTGTCATAATTGGTGTGGTATTGTTTCACATAAAACCATTCCAGCAAGTCTTCCTAAGGCTTCTTAAAGGAATTAGAAATCACATATCTTCCAATCCCCTGCAGACCTGAGTTTAAGTGAATTAAATACCTGATCGGAACTTCAAGTCTACTAAGTCAAGTCTTCATTTCTCAAGACACAAATGAAAAGCACCCGCTTCAGAATAACTTGGGAACTAGCTAAAATGCAGATTCTTAAACCTCGGCCCCACCTGATGAATCAGGAACTCTGGGGGTGGGGTTCAGGAACATGCATTATTAACAAGCTTCCCAAGTAATTCTTACCCACGCTAACATTTAAAAACTACTGTACTAAAAGGCAACTCCCCAAACACTGCATCCTCCAGCATCTGGCCCAGGGCCTGGCATTTGGTAGAAATGCAATGAATGTTTATTAAACAAATTAATCCTCATTTTATTTTAATTAATTAATTAATTAATTTGTCTTTTTGCCTTTTCTAGGGCGGATTCCGCAGCATATGGAGATTCCCAGGCTAGGGGTCTAATCGGAGCTGTAGCCACCGGCCTACACCAGAGCCACAGCAACGCCAGAGCCAAGCCACATCTGCGACCTACACCACAGCTCACAGCAATGCCGGACCCTTAACCCACTGAGCAAGGACAGGGATTGAACCCGCAACCTCATGGTTCTTAGTCGGATTTGTTAACCTCTGAGCCACAATGGGAACTCCTCATTTTATTTTTTAATATATTTTTTTCTTTTTCAGGGCTGCACCTGGAGTATATGGAAGTTCCCAGGCTAGGGGGTCAAATCAGAGCTGCAACTGCTGGCCTACGCTACACCATACAACTCTGGATCTGAGGTGCCTCTGTGGCCTCTATGGCAGTTTGCAGCAATGCTGGATCCTTAACCCTCTGAGTGAGGCCTGGGATTGAACCCGCATCCTCACAGACACTATGTTGTGTTCTTAACCAGCCGAGCCACAGTGGGAATTCCTTAATCTACATTTTTATGATGCTGTTTCTTGGATCACATCATACTATTATAATTTAACTCCAAATCTTTACATTTCAAAGTCTTTTTACTCCAATAGGCTTCATTTTGATGAAGCAAGAGAGGAAGATGGATAGATTTTGGTGGTTTCTTGGGTCCCAAGGGGGTCTTTTACCAATCCAACTGGGACCATCTTGCTGGATCAGCTGCTCCCTTTCAGACCTGGGAGTCTGGGGAGGGTGGAAGGAGAGTCCTTCATAGTTGCTGAAAGACACTCAGGTGCATGTCTTTTTGGTTGGAACTGGAGGTGTCTGTTGAAGACACATGAGAGCTGTGGAAGGAGCAAGACCACCAGGTCTGGAGGAACTGCCATGGAATGAACAAGGAAGCTGAAAATTCTTCTATATTTTCTGGTTTATATGATTGATATGGAACTTATTTTCTATCTAGAAGCATATTTGCTTATCCTCTTACACTGAAAACAGAAAATAAATGTTGTGCTTTATGTGGTAGTGTCATATCCATTCTTAGCAATAACAGCAACTCATACAAAACAAATGTTCCTATCTCATAAGGCTCATGATGATGGTTTGCTGCACTAAGAAAAAGTAATTCACTTTAGTGTTACTGGTTATGGGCTCTAGGGTCAGAGTGACTTGGGTTCAAATCCTAGATTCACCACTTAATAGATGTATAGTATTGGACAAATTACCTGGCTTCTTTAAGCTTGTTTCCACATATGTCAAATGAAGATGATAATGGTAGCTACGTCATAGAGTTTTCATGAATAATTAATTAAATAAGGCATATAAAACATCTAGTACAACCTAGTATCAACATTCAGATATTAGCTATTTATTTATTTTTTTGGCTGCACCTGGGGCATATGGAAGTACCTGGGCCAAGGATTGAATCCGAGTGGCAGCTGCAACATATGCCACAGCTGTGGCAACACCAGATCCTCAACCCAGTGCTCTGGGCTGGGGATCAAACCTGCACAGCCTCAGAAATAATGCCCAATCCTTAACCCACGGTGGGCGCTCCCAAATATTAGCTACTTGTTATAAGACTGTGTCACTATGATAGCTGATGGTTTGAGACCCTCTCCAGGCCTCAGTTTCCCCATCTGTAGAGTGAGGGGGTTGGTCTTAAGTCCTTACTTGAGGAAGGAGTTGAAATTGTGGTTGAGCCAATCATAATGGAATTTATTCTCCCTACTTTTAGAATGGATACCATAGCCATCAGTAAGAATAGCATTACTAAAAACGATAAATTAATGACTTAGCAGACAGCCTTCAGCTATCAGTTGCTAGGTAGCCCTCAGTTATCAGTCTCCTTTGGGAACAGCTTCAGCTGAAGAGAACCACATTGCCTAAGGGCATCCCCAATTTCTCAGGGTGGCTTCTAATGTCTGGGAGACCTGAGGATAAGTCTGACATCCTTGCATTCCAACTTTGGATAGTTTTGAAGGTCCATCCCATCTCCCAACTTCCTGAGATGTTGGCTAAGGTTATGATGAGACTTCAATGCAACTTAATTTCTACTCTAATACTACTTCCTTCCCTTCCACACTTGTTGAATTTGGAGTGCTCCCTTATAAACCTCCTACACGCTAATCTCCTCACTTCTTTGGGAACCCAATTTGCATCAAATGTTATGGGAAAGAGCAGGCTAAGTGATGGACATGGAGAGGAAACGCTGAGGACCTAGAATGACTGAGGGCAAATGGTGGGAGAAGAAGCAGAAACGCAGGTAGGATCTGGCATGCCATGTTAATGACGTTTGGACTTGACTCAACAAGGTCATGGGGAGTCACTGAAAGGTTCTCCCAGGGAGATCATGAAATCATTGCAGGTCTCTATTTTGTTTCTTATTTTGTTAATTAAAAAAATTTTTTTTTCTTTTGTTGTTGTTGTTGTTGCTATTTCTTGGGCCGCTCCCGCGGCATATGGAGGTTCCCAGGCTAGGGGTTGAATCGGAGCTGTAGCCACCGGCCTATGCCAGAGCCACAGCAACGCAGGATCCGAGCCGCGTCTGCAACCTACACCACAGCTCACGGCAACGCCGGATCCTTAACCCACTGAGCAAGGGCAGGGACCGAACCCGCAACCTCATGGTTCCTAGTCGGATTCGTTAACCACTGCGCCATGACGGGAACTCCTAAAATTTTTAAAATATAATTTTAAAAGTTATTTTCCATTTCCAGTTATTACACACTATTGGCTATATTCCCTGTGTTGTACAATACATCCTTGAGCCTATCTTAAGCCACTTTCCCACCCCTATATTGCCCCTCCTCCCCCTCCTCACTTGGTAACCTCTAGTTTGTTGTCTATTATCTAGGAGTTGCAGGTCTGTTTTTTGAAAGGTTGTTCTGGCAGTTGGGGGAGAATCTATGGGAACAGGAGCACAAGGATTCTGAGGCAGAGGTCGGTTGGTGAGCTCCCTGAAAGAGGGACAAGAGAGGATGGTGGTGGTGGTGTCAGTTGGTGCAGTGGCAGCAGAAGTGGAGAAGAGAGAATGGGTTCAAAGTATTTTCTGAAGTAAAATCAACAGTAATCGAACGGAGGTGACAGGGTGGTGCTACTGATTCTAATATCGAGTCCAAGTGGAACTTTGAAACCACTTTCCTTGAGTCAGGGAGGAAATGAGATGCAGAACCTGAACCCAAGAAGGGATTGGGGTGGAGCCAGCCCCGTAGGCTGAGGTGAGGGGGGCGAGCTCAGGTGGAGGCTTCGGCTTGGCCTGGGTTCGAGGGTGGGAGCATCACTGAGCATGCGCGCTCTGATCTGCGTGGCAGCGCATGCGCACGAGGCGCGCCCCAGGCAAGACAGCCTGAGAGACCCCGGGAGTGACTGGGCTTTCTTGTCTGCTACGTCAGGCCCCTGAGCCTCACCCCTGGCAGTTCCCGCCTGACGGGCCTAGGACCAAGTTCCGCGAGGTGCCAGCCGCCAGGAAAGTGGAGATGTGGACCTGGTTTGACGCTTTCGCTCCCAGGCCTTGACCTAAGCGAAGCCTGACTGTGGCGCCCTCTTGCCCAGCATGGGCAGAAATAAGCCGTGGGAATGGCCTTCCTCGAGGGCTGGGTTCTGAAGAGGTCAGCCATGGCCAGATCTGTGGAGCAGCAGGAGCCGGTGGTGCGCTCACCAACCCTGGCTGCCCAGCTCCTGAAAAAGGAGAGGGAGGTAGGCCAGACGCCGCCTCTCCATCCTCTGGACCGACGCTCTGGGGTCTGGGCAGCAACACGGGCGGGGCCCACGTCGTGGTACTGCTCACCTCTTGGAAAGAGAAGTAGAGATGAGGAGATTGCTAAGGATGCCCCGTGGTGAGTGCCTGGGTTTTGTTTTGTTTTCCTTTCTTCTCATTTGTTAGTAAGACTGTGGTCTCTTAGGTAGGTGGTCAGTAGGGAAGTTCATCTCACCCATTTTACTGAGGGTCAGACTTTGTCCATTCCAGGGAAGAGCTAATTCTAAGTTTAATGTTTCTGTCCTCAGTGTCAGTTGATGCTAGGGAAGGTAAGCTCGGAGGTGTGTGAGGGCATTCCTGGCAAAGGTGGAGCAGAGATCTTGCAAGAAAGGACTGAGATGTTCTGGAAGGTGTTTCAGGCCTTAGCCGAGGCAGCCCAGGAGGAATGGGAGGGAAGAGGGAAATGGAGTGAAAGGAAGTGGGGTGGGGTGGGGGTGAGGGGCGGGGAGTGGGAGTGGCCGCATGGAGCAGAGGGGAAAGATGAGAAGATGCCATGCATCTTTCTTTGCGACTGTTCTGGGGATCATTATCTTTTTCTGGGTTGGAAGCTTATTCCTGGATTCTGTTTCTTTGATGATTTATTCCCTTGTTTTGGTGGAGCACTTACTTGAGTGGCTCATTGAGACATGATGCATGGAGGTGATTGTTGTTGAGAGTTTGCATGTCTGAGAGTGGCTGTATTCTACTATTACATTTACAAGATTATTTACTTGAATGCAGAATTCTAGTTTGGGACTGCCTTTTTCTCAGAATTTTGAAGACATTGTTTTGTTGCCTTTTAAGCTCCAGGGTTGCTGTTAAATTCAGTGCTCTTATTTGTGATTTAAAAGAAAATGTGATTGTTACTTCTCTGGACGTTTTTAGGATCTTTTCTTTATTGTGGTGTTTTGAACTTTCAAAAAAGTGTGGTTGGAGTAAGTCTTTCTATATCCATTGTGCCGTACTCAGTGAGCCTTTCATATCCTTCACTTGGAAATTACCTTGAATTGTTTCTTTTTTTTTCTTTTACTTTTTTTTGGAATTATTTCTTTGATCATTTCTTTCCCTTCTTTTCCTCTGTTCCATTTTCCTGGAATTATTATTTGGATATGGCTCTTCTGGACTGATCTTGTAATTTTCTTATCTTTCCTATTTTCTATCATTTGGTGTTTTGGATGAGTTAATATGTTATAAATGTATTGGGACAGTATCTGGCCAACTTTATCCTCCAATGTAAGATTAGAAGATTTCATTCTGCTAAGATTTTCATTTTGGCTATTGCTTTTTTTTTTTTTTTTCTTTCTTTTTAGGGCTGTACCCTTGGCATATGGAGGTTCTCAGGCTAGGGGTCAAATTAGAGCTGTAGCCACCGGCCTGTGCCACAGCCACAGCAACACAGGATGTGAGCTACATCTGTGACCTACACCACAGCTCACAGCAATGCTGGATCCCCAACCCACTGAGCCAGGCCAGGGATTCAACCTGCATCCCCATGGATCCTAGTCGGGTTTGTTAACCACTGAGCCACGAAGGAAGCTCCCTGCTTTTTTTTTTTTTTTTTTTTTTTTTTTTTTTTTTTTTAATGGCCACACTTGAGGCATATGGAAGTTTTCAGGCCCAGGAGTTGAATTTGAGGTGCAGCTGCGGCAATGCTGGATCCTTTAACCCACTGTGCTGTGCCTAGGATTGAACCTGTGCCTCTACAGTGACCCAGGCAGTTGCAGTCGGATTCTTAACACAGTGTACCCCAGTGGGAATGCCATGGCTATTGCATTTTTAATATCTAAGAGCTGTGTTTGATTTTCTAAATCTGAGCTATCCAGTATGGTGTATTCTAGTCACGTGTAGCTATTTAAAATTAAGTATAACTAAAAGTCATTTCTTTAGTTGTATTAGCTACATTTTGAGTGATCTGTGGCCAGATGTAGCTAATACCTACCATATTGGACAGTGCAGATGTAGATCATTTCCGTCATCACAGAAAGTTCTACTGGACAGTGTTGCTCTAAATTTGTAAAAAAACCTCTAGTTTTCTGCTGAGGTAGCAGAAAGGAGATATATCCTATTATTGTTTCAAGAATGAATTCTCTGAGAATATTAATGGTAATTTGTTTGATGTTTCTTCTAACTCTTATTCTGTTAGATTGCTCCTACTTACTATTAGGACACAAAAAACCTGGTTGGAAGCTTTCTGTGCATGGCTGGGGCTTGTTGAATATTGAGATTTACTACATGGTCATCTGGAGGGACTGTTTTGTTAGGAACCACTGAATATCAGTATCTTTTTGTCCTTTCTTTATGCCAGATTTTTCAGAGAAGAAATTTCCAACCTCCTAACCAGAAGGTATAGGCCAGCTGTCAAGAGTTTTGGCAGTTAAGCATGGAAGGAGGAGTTGGGAGTCTTATTGACCAGGATGCAGACTTTCACTTACTCCTTTTGCCTTTCGTTATGCCTAGTGTGATCACATTCAGAGTCCTTCTGGTTTAGTATGTTAAACAACAACAACAACAAACCAAAAAACCTCTAGATTTTTGCTGGAGTAGCAGAGGGGTGGTCTCCTGTCTGCTTTGGGTAGGGGATAGAATTGAACTGATAGTCCAACTGCTTCTTTTGTATATTCATCTTTTTTCTCTCTCTTTATTATTTTTTTAGTTGATTTATAGTATTACATTAGTTTCAAGTGAACACCATAGTGATTCAAAATTTTCATAGATTATATTCCATTTAAAGTTATTATAAAATATTGGCTGTATTCCCTATTCAGTACAAATACATCCTCGTGGCTTATTTTACACATAGTAGGTTGTACCTCTTGTATATGTATTTATTGTGTATCCTATAACTTTTATGAACTTATTTATTCTAGTAGTTTTTTTTGTGGATTGTATTTCTTAGTTTTTTAAGATGAGTCTTGGCACATTATGAAAAACAGCATATTTTGGATTTATTGAAGAATGAAATGAGCTTTCTTTCTTTCTCTATAGTGTAGAGGTACTGTTTTCAAGTGGAGCAATAACTACTGAACTTTAATGTGAAATGCTTCATTCTTGTTGTTTAGTTAAAGCTGCTGACCTACCTTCTTTAAGACCCTGGAAACCTGGGCCAGACACAGGTAGCTCATAGTTCTGTGGTTGCAATATTGTGATATGATCCAAGAGCTAATCTCCTTCTGGATCAGCCAGCTGTTTCTTAGATGGGAAAAATGCTGGGTGACTAGGAGAAATTCTCCCTGCAGGATGCAAAAAAGAAGCACAGAACTCAGTGAAAATGGGAGTTTTACAGTATAATCTCTAAATCTCTTAGGAGAGGATGTTTGCTTTTTTTTCATTATTTCTGCTCTAAGCAGACCACCATTGTCTCAGTGCCTTGATTACTGTAGAAGTCTCCTAATTTATCTCTAGTTTTTCTTCCCTACATCCTATTCTCCTATAGGATATCCTATATTGCAGCCACAGTGATGTTTCTCAAATGCAGATCTAAAGCTTAGCAGTTATTTTACGTCAGTACTCTTGATGGCACATTTGAAACAGCAATCTGACATGAAGAATTAGGGAGAGATAATTTGGCATGCAGGAAGAGGCTGACTGGCCCTAAGTTCAGAGGTCATTTATGTAGTTATTGGGGATCACAGGGTGCTAATCACTCACTACTCTTCCCTTCTAGTTTAATCAGCTGAAAATAAGGCACTAAATAGGGTTCCAAATTTAAGTGGCAACAAGGGACCCCCAGGTTATCTGTCTCTTGTTTATTCAGGCACTGGTGGAGAAAGAAAAAGGTGGAGAGGGGTCATGCCTCTGCTCTTTAAGGCACCTGCATAGTGGTTCCATGAATATTAGTGCTCACCACTCAGATTAACTCCTCACTTTTTTCTTGAGTTGTGTGTTAGAGGAATAGTTTCCTTTGCCAGCACTTTCCTAAGTGGGTAGATGCGTTGGCTAAACTGTCTTTTTAAAAATGTGATAAAGTGCTTTAATTATTGTTGTTCTTTTTTTTTTTTTTTTTTTAGGGCCACACCTGTGGCATATGGAGGTTCCCAGGCTAGGGATTGAATCGGAGCTGTTGCTGCTGGCCTACACCACAGCCACAGCAACACCAGATCTGAGCCGCATCTGTGACCTACACCACAGCTTACGGCAACACCGGATCCTTAACCCACTGAGTGAGGCCAGGGATCGAACTCGAAACCTCATGGTTCCTAGTCGGATTCGTTTCCTCTGCACCACCATGGGAACTCCCGTTGTTCTTAAATTTAAAAATATACAAAAGATCGAGAGTTCTCATTGTTTTGTTTGTTTGTTTGTTTTAATTAGCTTTAACTGTGTGGATGGCCATTCCTGGGTCTGATACACTGTAAGCACTTTAACATTTGTTGGCTCACTGACATTAAGACAATATATATGAGTCCCTTTGATTTCATAAGTCATCTCATGAAAATACACCTTTTAAAAAACATTTTCATACATGTTTTATTGTCTTCACTTCCTCTATATACTTCACTGTTTGTCTGCCCTCCCCTGAACCACTTGAGACTATGTTGCAGACATGATTCAGAAGGTTATCTCCTAAGGACATTCCTGTACACAACTTCAATACCATTAACACATCTAAGAAAATCAATAATTTTGAAATATTACCTGAATCCACTATGTATTAAAATTTCTCCAATTGTCCCAACAATATCATATCATATCATATCATATCTATCTATCTATCTATCTATCTATCTATCTATTTAATCCAGGGTCAGATTTGGGTTATTGTACTATATTTGGTTACAATATCACTCTTTTAATTTTTTAATTTAAAAATTTTTTTCTTTTTACAGCTGCACCTGTGGCATATGGAAGTTCCCAGGCTAGGGGTCCAGCTGGAGCTGCAACTGAGGCCTATGCCACAGCCACAGCAATGCCAGATCCGAGCCGCAACTGCAGTCCACGCCGCAGCTTGTGGCAGTACCAGAGTCTTAACCCACTCAGTGAGTCCAGGGATTGAACCCTTACAGAAACAATGTTGGGTTCCTAACCCACTGAGCCACAATGAGAACTCTGCCTTTGGTTTTTTTAAATATAGAAAAATTGTCTGATTAGCACCCCACCCCCGCCACCCAACTCATGATACTTACTTTTAGGAAGCTTTGTCTAGGCCAGCTGTCTTATAGAATGAAATGCATTGTGGGGTTTTTGTGTTTTCCTCACTGTGTCATTTAACTTACTGCTCAACTCCCCATGTTTTCTGTGAACTGGAAATTAGACATATTTGGCTACACTACTTTATAGGTGATGTCTTGTTGAAATTGTCTTCTTGTACGGTCTGAGAAGGAGAACGGTTCCATTTTACAATCATCATACAATTATTGAGCTTCCAGTAGGTAGCATGTAGGTATTATGTTAGATAAAATGGGGAACATAAGGAAACATTGTCTATCATGGTGCCTAGCATATGATAGATGCTCTGTAAATATTTACGGGCTGCTGAAAGATATAAAAAAGATAATTGACATTGTAAGGCAATGGATGGTTGGTTAAGAGTCAAATGAGTTGCTGAATGGAGTTGTAATTTAACAAATATTTAAATTTTGTTGAATAGTGCTGTTTCTCTGAACTAGTTAGTGTAGGCAGTGTTAGGTATTGGAAATATATTGATGATCTACACAGTGCCAGTCTCTGCCTTTGAGGAGTAAATACCACTGCATTCAGAAGTTGGAGAATAAATTTAGCTGGGAAGGAAGAACTTGTCTAAGTATCCAACAATGTAAGTTGGAGTTAGAGGAGTTAGATTCTGAAAGACTTTTAATGAAGGTCGGATTTTTCTATCAGAGAAGACACTGGTTTTCCAATACATAGTTTTGGATGGGTAACTGACTTTGAGCAATTTTGCTCTATGACTTGTGTGGGCCTTAGTTTCCTCACTTGTAAAACAAGCAGAATGAAAATAGCTCATACAGCTCCTATCTATTTAGTACTTGCCACATGTCAGATACTATTCTAATTTATATATATACACATATATATATGTGTGTGTGTGTGTGTATGTGTGTATATATATATATTTAGAGAGTGAGAGAGTTGGGGGGGAGTCTTCTTTGATATTCATATCTCTGTAGCCCCATTTTTTTCTTTCTTTCCTGTCCCCCCCGCCCCCATACCCTGAGACGTTTACCAGAGGGGCTTGCTTGTAAAAGTCATTTCCTGTGCATCTTCAGGAAGTCCATTAATGACTGCTCATCATCACCCACAGGGATCTCCAGTGACATTCAACAGAGCAATTTTTTTTTTTCTTTTCTATAGGTTTGAGTCTTTATTGTTTTTTGTTTTTTTTTTTTTAATTTTTATTTTCCCACTGTACAGCAAGGGGGTCAGGTTATCCTTAGATGTATACATTGCAATTACAGTTTTTCCCCCACCCTTTCTTCTGTTGCAACATGAGTATCTAGACATAGTTCTCAATGCTATTCAGCGGGATCTCCTTGTAAATCTATTCTAGGTTGTGTCTGATACGCCCAAGCTCCCGATCCCTCCCACTCCCTCCCCCTCCCATCAGGCAGCCACAAGTCTCTTCTCCAAGTCCATGATTTTCTTTTCTGAGGAGATGTTCATTTGTGCTGGATATTAGATTCCAGTTATAAGTGATATCATATGGTATTTGTCTTTGTCTTTCTGGCTCATTTCACTCAGTATGAGATTCTCTAGTTCCATCCATGTTGCTGCAAATGGCATTATGTCATCCTTTTTTATGGCTGAGTAGTATTCCATTGTGTATATGTACCACATCTTCCGAATCCAATCATCTGTCGATGGACATTTGGATTGTTTCCATGTCCTGGCTATTGTGAATAGGGCTGCAATGAACATGCGGGTGCATGTGTCTCTTTTAAGTAGAGTTTTGTCCGGATAGATGCCCAAGAGTGGGATTGCAGGGTCATATGGAAGTTCTATGTATAGATTTCTAAGGTATCTCCAAACTGTTCTCCATAGTGGCTGTACCAGTTTACATTCCCACCAGCAGTGCAGGAGGGTTCCCTTTTCTCCACAGCCCCTCCAGCACTTGTTATTTGTGGATTTATTAATGATGGCCATTCTGACTGGTGTGAGGTGATATCTCATGGTAGTTTTGATTTGCATTTCTCTTATAATCAGCGATGTTGAGCATTTTTTCATGTGTTTGTTGGCCATCTGTATATCTTCTTTGGAGAAATGTCTATTCAGGTCTTTTGCCCATTTTTCCATTGATTGATTGGTTTTTTTGCTGTTGGGTTGTATAAGTTGCTTATATATTCTAGAGATTAAGCCCTTGTCCGTTGCATCATTTGAAACTATTTTCTCCCATTCTGTAAGTTGTCTTTTTGTTTTCTTTTTGGTTTCCTTTGCTGTGCAAAAGCTTTTCAGTTTGATGAGGTCCCATGGGTTTATTTTTGCTCTAATTTCTATTGCTTTGGGAGACTGACCTGAGAAAATATTCATGATGTTGATGTCAGAGAGTGTTTTGCCTATGTTTTCTTCTAGGAGTTTGATGGTGTCCTGTCATATATTTAAGTCTTTCAGCCATTTGGAGTTTATTTTTGTGCATGGTGTGAGGGTGTGTTCTAGTTTCATTGCTTTGCATGCAGCTGTCCAAGTTTCTCAGCAATGCTTGCTGAATAGACTTTCCTTTTCCCATTTTATGTTCTTGCCTCCCTTGTCAAAGATTAATTGACCATAGGTGTCAGGGTTTATTTCCGGATTCTCTATTCTGTTCCATTGGACTGTCTGTCTGATTTGATACCAGTACCACACTGTTTTGATGACTGTGGCTTTGTAGTATTTCTTGAAGTCTGGGAGAGTTATGCCTCCTGCTTGGTTTTTGTTTCTCAGGATTGCTTTGGCGATTCCAACAGAGCAATTTTTAACCTTGTCTTCAAGTTCAGATGTGATTTGGCCAAGACTGTGAGATCTTCCTAAGAGACAGTGAATGAGAAATCAAAATGTTACCAACGGTCATTTTCTTAAATTTCACTCTAGTGATTCTCACTCTTTTGCTTCAGGAAACTTTTACACTCTTAATAAATAGTGAGTACTCCAAAGAGATTTTAGTTAGATTTTAGATTTTATCTATTGATAGTTACCTTACTAAAAATGAAAAGGCAGATATTTCAAAAATATATTTATTAATTCTTTTAAAAATGATCAACTTGTTACATGTTAAAATAAATCACAATGTTATGAAAAATAAACTATCCAAAACAAAACTTAGTGGCATTTAAAAATATGTTTGTGAATCATGTTCATGTCTGGCTTTATAGGTGACAATTAGATTCTATGTCTGCTCCTACATTTAGTTTATATTCTATAAGCCATTTTCTATAATTATCTCCATCCTACAAGAGGGATTGAAGGGCACAGAGGTTAAATAATTTGTCCAAGATTATATAGCCAGTAACTGGTGGACTCAGAGTCAAGCTCAAACAGACTATAAAGATTATACTCTTAGCCTTCTATATACTAAGTTGCCTATAGGGCTGTTTAAAGGATTAAATGAAATACTGTATTCACTTAATCAGTGGTTGACATGTAGTAAGAGCTTAATAAAATGATCTGTCATTATAATTTCACTGAAGGAATTCTTTGTGAAATGTTTAAAAACATGGTAGATTATTAAAAGTTTGTGAGCTTGAGAGCATGTCACAATTTATTGATTTTTGGAATATTAATGTGACAGTGCTAAGTAGGATGGGATATAGAAGGAGACACTGGACACGAAGAGATATTTGGTTGCTTGAAATAGTCCGGTTGAGTGTGAACAAAGATCTTCCATCACTAGAGCAGCTTGACAGAGAAGGGAATTTTAAGACAGCACTGAGAGTCAAGCAACAATATTTATGGAACACCTGAAGTGCACAGATAACTGCTGGTTACTGTGGGAAAGAAAACTAACATTCTCTGAACACCCATGACAGTTGCCATTACGTATTTTATTTTTTAAGTTGCTGTTTATTGAGCACCTTCTATGGACAGACACTTATCTATGATTATATCTCAATCTCACAGCAGTACAGCAAGGTAGGTATTATTGGTGCCATTTTTCTGGATGAGGCTCAAAGGTAAGAGACTTGCCTAAGGAAGTGTGGGGAGGAGGAGAGAAGGGAGAGAGAGAGGAGGAGAGGGAAGGAGGGGGAGAGGGGGAGAAGGGGAGGGAGAGGGAGAGAGAGTTTAATCCTAGTCCTAGCTGACTTCAGAATTGTAGGCATAGTTTTGTGAGGAGACGGTCATTTAGCCGACTTCTCAAAGGAAAATATTACCCCACAGAGAAGACGAGTTTTCTTAGACTGTCAAACTTGGAAGGTTACTTAGTCCCCCTGGCTTCATTGCAAAGTTGGGCAAACAGGCACAGAAAGGGGAAAGAATTTGTTATAGAGTGGCTCAAGCAGCAGAATCAGCACTTGAACCCAGTCCCCTTGTCCCCTAGGCCACTGAATCTCCATTTTTATACCTTATGTGAAGGCAGCAGGCCTTCTAATGTCCAGAATTATAGTGCCCTGGACAGATCTCCTTTTAAACTGCCTTGGCAAGGAGTTAGTCAGGCACCTCTGGAGGGAGGTTTGTTAACTCTTCAAGGACCAGGTTCTAAATTAGTGCTATTTGGTAAATTGCCACTCTATAAGGTACCATTAGTAAGTGACTGCTCTAAAGCAAGCTCTGGAGTGTAGAAGAGCAACCCACCTCTCCAAGGGCTTGCTTCTTGCCCAGTGTATAGTTTTCTCCTTAGGTAGAGGAAACCCTGCCTAGGCTTTGGCAAATTAAGCCTCCCTTGAGGCGGCTGTAGTAGAAGGTGGGGGGAAAGGCAGGAGAGCTGCTTTTCGTACCAGCAGAAACTACGTGCAGGAGCAGCTTTAACATAAGGAAGTGCAAGTGATATTCGTATTCCCTCCGTGATCTGTCTTCTACAGGCAGCCCCACTTTCTTCTTTCCTGCAACCACAGCCTTTTCCATTTCTCAACTACAGTTTAAGGCTCGCTTTGTTCTACCCATCACCTAGCTCAGTGTCTCGCACTTACAAGGTTTGAATAAGTATTTGCTGACTAAATAAATGAGATTCTACTTGTGCCTGAATCTTGATTCTCTCCCTTAGAAGCTGTGCCATTCTAACAAGTAAGTTGATTTCTCTGAGCAATAATGCCTGTGGTTACCTGGTAAAGAGGAAAGCAAAAGAATGTCTCAGTGATGGTCAGGACAGGCCCTTTGGGGACCCTGAGGAAAGGATTAGCAGGAGCTTGACCCTCTTGGGGAACTCAGAGGCAGGTTGGCACTATAGTTGCAGCCTTCTTTGGACTTTGGTCAGAGTCCTGAGGCCTTGCTTTTGTGAACATTGGGCTATTCCTCATTCTTGGCCTGCCTGTGACATTTTCTATCCTTTGACATGATGGCCCATCAGCTTTTCTGTCCTCAGGGCAAAACCGAATTTGTGTCAGCATTATTCAAGATGAGTGCTATCTGGAGGAGATTCCTACCTGAAGAGGATTAGGAATGGAAGACTTAGAATTTTTTTTTTTTCTTTTTTGGCTGTAGCATGCAGCATCGTGATGTGGCTCTGTTCCCAGATTAGGGGTTGAACCCAGGCTGCAGTGGTGAAAGTGCCGAATCCTAACCACTAGACCACCAGGGAACTCCCTAGAGTTTCTTAAAGAACGGCCCCTTCCACTTCAGACAAGTTTCTGTTACTTAGCTTTTTCCAGAAAATGACTGTTGTTCTAGATAAAGCCTCTGTAGTTTCAGACCTAATCATGATAAATCTACCAGGAATTAATGCCTGACATTAGACCAATTGCCTAGAAATCATGACACTTATAAGAAATAGTCATCTCTTTATTTGAATGAAAACAAAGCATTCCAGGGCAGATTTTAAAATACATTATTTTAATTTTTAGAGGAAAAGAATTCTTTAAAGAGAATTGTCAACGATCAAAACTGGTTGATAAATCACATATGTAACTATGTAATTAAACTTCTCCATTTTCAGAGACCTGCAATTAGAGTTCTTCGTCTAGTTACCTGTAATAATTCATTCTTGCTAATATGCTGAGGAAAGGAGTCAGGAAGATAAATTTTAATTTGAATTTTTCCCTAATTTGGATTAAGAGGTGGTGGAAGTATACTTAGGCTGGGAGGTTGGGAAACTGGAGGCTTTAGCCAAATCACCAAGCCTATCTGAGCCTTTGCTTCCTTAGCTATAATAATAATAGCTAGTTCAGAGTATTGTTATGAAACTCTAATGAAACTATGGCTGTGGTAATGCTTTGTAAATTTTAAAGTGCTATGAGGTCCTAATACATTTCAGTATTGTGCTTTCTTATCATAGCAGGCCAGGCCCTCTGTTGGTGGTGGGAGGAAAAGGCTTTAATGTACAGTATCAGCCTTTGAGTAGCGTGAAAAGACAGTCATTAATGAAGGGCTGGGATTCTTTGTTTACTGTGTCTGTGATAGACTGGTGGCCTTGCTTCCGATGATCATGAATTTATTATTAACAACGTTACTGTGTACTTAGGACTTGGTTTGTGCCTTCCCAACTGCAAAGGGTCACCATAGATGCCGTAGGTGCTGTTGTACTGACTTGGCTGGATTCACATTTAAAGAGAAGCCTCTTATTTGGACCAAGTGGAGTTCATGGGGATTATGATAAGGACAGTGAGAAATTTCAGGGTTCAATTCTAAGTTTCAGTATGGGACCATACGATAAGGATTGAGGTTTGAATTAAAACAGAATATCAGGGAGTTCCTGTTGTGGCGCAGTGGTTAACGAATCCGACTAGGAACCATGAGGTCGCGGGTTCGGTCCCTGCCCTTGCTCAGTGGGTTAACGATCCGGCGTTGCCGTGAGCTGTGGTGTAGGCTGCAGATGCGGCTCGGATCCCGCGTTGCTGTGGCTCTGGTGTAGGCCGGTGGCTACAGCTCCGATTCAACCCCTAGCCTGGGAACCTCCATATGCCGCGGAAGCGGCCCAAGAGATAGCAACAACAACAACAACAACAACAACAACAACAACAACAAAAAAAAAAAACAACAGAATATCAGAGCTGCCAATGATCTAATCTGGTGGTCTTCAAAGTATGACTGAGTTATAGCTTCAGCATCACCAGGGAACTTGTGAGAAATGCATATTCTTAGGTTTCATTCCACACCTGATGAATCCAAAACACAGGTTTAGTACTGTGTTTTAACAAGCCCTTTTATTTTGATGCACTTTGAAGTTTGAGAATCACTGCTTGAATCTAGACTCATTTTGTAAATGCTTGTAAAATGCTGAACCTAGTGCCTGGGACACAGTAAACTGCATAAATGGTAGCTGTTGCTCCTTTGCTATTCATATCTGCAGAGCTGGAACTGCGAAAGAAATAAGACTTCCTGGCTGCTTTTCCCATGACCCCACATTTTGCCGTAGTCCTTACAATTCCAAGTTGCATGGTAGTGATCACCTCTTTGATGGTAGCAACAATGTGTGAGAGCAATTGCTGGGATTGCTTTTGAAGTGCAGGTGGTTTAACATGGATCTGTTGGAGGTGGTGGTGGAGACTTAGGGATCAGATGGACCTGAACAGCTTCAGCACTGATGCCTCCAATTCCTTATATTACGAAGAGACAGAACTATTCTCCAAGGAATATGAGAGATGTTCTGGAAAAGAGAAATTAGTTGTGATCATCAGTATTAGCTATTTTGACCTTAACTGCCATCAGAATCCTGTATAAACCTAGGTAGACTCTACTTCTGTGATTCAGTTTTTCCATTGGTAAGTAAAGTGAAAATAATGTTGCTTCCCTATTGATTAATTGACAGACAGGTTAATTATAGGATCATCTTTATAAGGTAAAGTACCTCGGAAGACTCTTTTCTCTATTAAAATTTAGCTTCCTTAATTTTGTCATCATAAGTGTAATACATGTTAGTGCTTTTGGAAAAGTATAAAAAAGAAAATAAAAAATCGCCCATAAATAATCCCATCACTCAGGGAAAATTACTATTAATGTTCTGGTGTATTTCCTTTTGATCTGAAATTTTAATGAGAACACTATGAAATAAAAAGATATTTTCTGTTGAGGGAAACTTGCATGTATATGTGTGTACTCTGTGCGAGGTATTGTGCTAATTACTGAGGATGTTTTAACTCACTTAATCCTTACAACAGCAGCCCTCTAAGGTAAGGGTTTTCAACCATGACTACACATTAGAATCACCTGGGTTGGTGGTTAAGGTGTGATCTTTAGAAATTGGAGACCAATGTCTCAGACCAATTTTATTAGAATCTCTGGGCATGGGACTATGGCATCAGCATTTTTAAGAGGCTGTTCAAATGACTAGAATGTACAATCAAGGCTAAAAAGTGGCTGTAAGGTAGACTGTTGGTTCTCAAATTTTAGTGTGTCTCATTATCAGCAGGAGAGCTTATTGCTGGGCCCACTACCAGAGTATTGATTTCTTGTTCAGTAGATCTTACATGGGGCCTGAAAATTTATAGTTCTATCAAGTTCTCTGGTGGTGCTGATGCTGCTGCCCCAGGGACCACTTTGAGAATCTTTGAAGGAGATCATGTACACACAAAGGTGAGAAAAATGAGGCTCAGGTTAAGTAATTTACCCGAGGTATACTACAGCAAAAAAATGTGTAGAGGCCCCCAAAGATGTGTAGAGCCAAAATACAAACCCAGATCTATACAAGGTCAAGCTTTGCTCACTTCTCTAATTCCCTCACCCTGTTAGTGTCACTTAACTAATGTCCACTAATTTAATAGATTATATTCATGGTAATACATAATTCTTTAACCTCTTGACCCCCCCCCCCCAATTGTAAGTATGGGAATAGTAGAAGTCAGATTTGAAAGGTAGCTGGGAATTTATTTATTTTTGGTTTTTGAATGTCAGGCTAGGCAGTTTAAATTATATCCAAGAGCAGCTGATTCTTCTGGGTTTTTTTTTTGTTTTGTTTGTTTGTTTTCTTTTCAGGGCTGTACTTGAAGCATATGGAGGTTCCAGGCTAGGGTCGAATCAGAGTTACAGCTGCTGGCCTGTGCCACAGCCACAGGAATGCAGGATCCGAGCTACATCTTCGACCTATGCCACAGCTCACAGCAGTGCCAGATCCTTAACTCACTAAGTGAGGCCAGGGATCGAACCCGAAACTTAATGGTTACAAGTTGGATTCATTTCCACTGTGCCACAATGGAAACTCCTGATTCTTCTGTTTTTTTTTTTTTTTTTTTTTTTCCCCTAGCTCCCTCCCTTGTTTATCCTGAAGGGTTGTCTATCCTGAAGATTTATCCTGAAGATTGCACAAGGGGTGGAGACCTAGGGGTAGTTCTGTTTTTGCAGTCCCTTGGTGGTCCTGGTCTCAATGTGAACATCATTAGAACTGTTCTGTTATTAATTTACTTAGTTGATCTGGTGTTTTGAAACCATGATCATTTTCTGGTGATAAGCTCAAGCCAAAAAAACAATCCCATGCTTTAATCTCATGTTTAAAAAATATACTGTCAACATAATTTGTTTATCATTGGACCAAATTAAACTAAGGTCCTGTGCTTATGAGAAATGGGACTAGGAATTAAAAGATGGAGATTCTAGTCCCAGCTCTGCCAAATGCTACTACTTCTGTGACTATGGGCAAATCATTTGACCTTTCTAGGTCTTGGTTACTTCATACACACACACACACACACACACACACACACACACACACACACACACACACACACGCGTATGTTTTTATTTTTTATTTTTAGGGCCACACCTGAGGCGTATGGAAGTTCCTGGGTTAAGGGGTCGAATCTGAATTGCAGCTGCCAGCCTATGCCATAGCAATGGCCGTGCCAGATCCGAGCTGTATCTCTATCTGTACCTGTGACCTATGCTGCTACAGCTTGTGGCAATGCCGGATCCTTAACCCACTGAGCAAGGCCAGGGATCAAACTTGCATCCTCATGGATACTAGTCAGGTTTGTTTTCACTGAGCCACAAGGAGAACTCCTCATTCTTTTTTTAATGACTGAGTAATATCCTACTGTATATATACACCACATCTTTTTATCCACTCATCTCTCCGTGGACATTTAGGTTGCTCCTGTGTCTTGGCTATTGTAAATTCTGCGACTATAAACATTGGGATGCATGTATCTTTTCAAATTAGAGTTTTTCTTCAGATATATGCCTGGGAGTGGGATTACTGGATCATATGGAAACTCTATTTTTAGCTTTTTGAGGAACCTCTGTACTGTTCTCCATAGTAGCTGCACCAATTTGCATTCCCACCAATAGTGTAGGAGGGTTCCGTTTTCTCCACACCCCCTCCAGCATTAGTTATTTGTAGACTTTTTAATGATGGGCATTCTGGGCAACATGAGGTGATATTTCATTATAGTTTTGATTTGCTCTTCTCTAATAATTAGTGATGTTGAATGTCTTTTCATGTTGGCCATCTGTATGAGTTCTTTGGAGAGATGTCTTTTTAGGTCTTCTGCTCATTTTTTGTTTTTGAGTTGTTACTGTTAGTGAGCTGTTTGTACATTTTGGAAATTAGGCCCTTGTTGGTCACAACCTTTGTAAATATTTTCTCCCATTCTGTAGGTTTTTTCAATTTGTTTATGGTTTCCTTTGCTGTGCAAAGCTTATAAGTTTGATTAGGCCTCATTTGTTTATTTTTGTTTTTATTCTATTGCCTTGGGAGACTGATCTAAGAAAACATTGGTATGATTTATGTCAGAGAAAGTTTTGCCTATGTTCTCATCTCAGAATTATACAGTGCCATGTCTTATATTTAAGTCTTTAAGCCATTTTGAGTTTATTTTTATTTATGTTGTGAGGGTGTGTTCTAACTTCATTGATGTCCATTTGGCTGTCCAGCTCTCCCAGCACCACTTGCTGAAATAACTGTCTTTTCTGCATGGTATATTCTTGCCTCCTTTGTTGATGATTAATTGAGCGTAGATGCGTGGGTTTATTCCTGGACTCTCTGTTTTGTTCCATTGACCCATATGTCTATTTTTGTGCCAATACCGTACTGTTTTGATTACTGTAGCTTTGTAGTATTGTCTGAAGTCTGGAATGGTATGCCTACAGCTTTATTCTTTTTCCTCTGGATTACTTTGGCAATTCTGGGTCTTTTATGGTTCCATATAAATTTTAGGATTACTTGTCTTAGTTCTGTGAAAAATGTCATGGGTAATTTGATAGGGTTCACATTAAATCTATAGATTGCTTTGGGTAATATGGCCATTTTAACAATATTCTTCCAGTCCAAGAGCATGGAATATCTTTCCATTTCTTTGAATGATTGTCAGTTTCCTTTATCAGTGTCTTATAATTCTCAGTATGTAAGTCTTTTATCTACTTGGTCAGGTTTATTCTGAAATATTTTTTAAAAAATGTGATTTTAAGAGGGACTTTTAAAAACTTTCCCTTTCTGATATTTCATTGTTAGTATAAAGAAATGCAACAGATTTCTGTATGTTAACCTTATATTCACTATCTTGCTGAATTCATTTATTAGTTCTAATAGTTTTTGGGTGGATACTTTAGAGTTTTCTATATCATGTCATCTGAATATGATGACAGTGTTACCTCTTCTCATCAAAAATATTGGCCTGTAATTTTTTTTTGTGTGTGTTGTCTTTGTCTGCTTTTGCTATCAGGGTGATGGTGGCTTCTTAGAATGGCTTTGGGAGTATCCCCTCCTCTTCAATGTTTTGGAAGAGTTTCAGAAGGATTGTTGTATATTTGGTAGAATTCTCTAGTGAAGCCATCTGGTCCTGAGCTTTTGTTTGCAGGGAATTTATTTTTTTAATTACTGATTCTGTTTCACTTCTAGTGATCAATCTGTTCAAATTATGTATTTCTTCTTGATTCAGTGTTGGTGGGCTGTATGTTTCTAGAAACTTATGCATTTCTTCTGGGTTGTCTAATTCGTTGGCATGTATGGGGGCTATTCAAGACAAATAATTATAATGGTATTAGTAACAAATAAATGGTGAATTAATATTACTAGATGTAGGACTAAGGCTTTCAGTAAACTCCACAACTGCCTCATTTAGTTTTGTCCACAGCTTTATGAGTTAGGTGTGATTATCCACATTTTATAGACACACGTCTTGATGTGGTCACACACAGCTAGTCGGAACCAGAAGTCAAACCCAGGTTTATTTGGCACTAAATCCACCATCTTTACCATTATTCTGTGCCTCCTTACTTGTTCTTTAAGTGTTTCCTGTATTCATGTCTGGTCCTAAGGTTGTGTTAAGAGATTCTTTTACTTGGCCTTCAAGACCCAGTTCAAGTACCACCTCTTTCTTAACATTTTCCCTTCATCCCTCAGATTTGTTTTCTTAGCCTTTAAAATTTGTGCTTTCACAGCAGCGCTCCACATCTTCTGCTTTGTCTTAACAATTTGGGTACGTGAGTGTCTTCCCCCATTAAGCTGTTGCTCAGCAATATATCTAGCTAAGGATTGTTTTTCAGTATGGTTTGCTGGTAATTGCACTCTGGGGCAGAAACAGAAGCTCTAAAATCCACAACCACTAAGGGAAAACTCATGTGAAAATCTGTGTGACATATTAGGTTATGTTTCCATCAGGTCAAATATGAGCAAGTAAAGAAAAAGGAAATAAAGGCCTGTTTTTACAATCATTCTATTGAAATGACCCCAAAGAAGCAGGTGACAATAAATTCTCTATGAATTCTGAGTGAAGCGTCATCTGGTTCTGGTTTGCAGAGCACCCGTTTCTTTGCCTTTTAATCATATAATAGAAATGACTGAAAGAGTAAAGATGCCGGGCCAGTAGTTATGCTGAGTCCATTCTTCCCACTGATGCTTAAGGGATTTATGTAGGTAAGTCCCATTAATGTTAATGGAAGTTACATGTGTAATTCCCCTTTTTCATCACTGAGAGAATAGAGCTTTATATTCCTTGGGTAATTATGGTACCGGCACTGTTAGTTTTTTCAGTTAACTTTTTCACCTGCCTTTCCTGCTTGGACTGTTAAGAAAGGAACTGAATTCTTCAGTTCAAAAAGGAAAATTGCCAAAATATCTGAGAGGTGAAACAAATGTAACTAGATCCACTTGTTTGAGGGGGGAAAAAAAGCAAGAAAACACTAGGACAGGAAGCTGGAGGGTGAGCTCCTGCTAATTTTCAGATCCCAGGAAGCATGTCGTGGTTTGGATTTTCTAACAATGCAGGGCTTTTCACTGGCAGCCCATTTCCTCAGGTATTTGAAGTGAGAGGAAAATAAGTCCCTGAACATTTGGACTGAATTAATTTTAGTGTGTAAGATTTGAGTAGCAATGCCTAAGTCTTTGTAGAGCCTAATAAAGAATTAATCTTGGTCTCTGCCTAAGATGCAATAAAATATTTGAAATACTTTGGTATCTGAGATTTTAATTCACAGGAATTTGAAAGGACAGCTGTATTACAGTCCTATTAGAAATGTGAGCCCCTTGGATGTTCCTCTGTCATACCAGGTGCTCTGATTAGAACATAGAGCAGGTCATCCAGTTCCTTAGGATACAGCAGTGCCTGTGCCTTAGCTGGAGATAGGAAAGTCAGCATACTAGTCTTGCTATGTAGAAAGGTCATTTTTCAGAAAAATTTTCAGGGAGTTCCTGTTGGGGTTCAGTGGGTTAAGAACCCAACTAGTATCCATGAGGATGCGGGTTCAATCCCTGGCCTCGCTCACTGGGTTAAGGATCCAGCATTGTCATGAGCTGTGGTGTAGGTTGCAGACGCAGCTTGGATCCTGTGTTCCTGTGGCTGTGGTGTAGACCGGCAGCTGTAGCTCTGATTCGACCCCTAGCCTGGGAACTTCCATATGCTACAGGTGTGGCCCTAAAAAGCAAAGAAAAATGAAAAAAATTTAAAGGGGCAAAGGTTCAACTTTCCTATTGCCTTTACTTCTACCATTTAAAAAGCGTTGTTTTTTGTAATTGGGAGTAGAAGGAAGATATACTTGAACACATAGACACTTAAGGTACTTTTACAGTCCCTTAATTCAGCCAAGTGGTCCAAAAGCATTCAGTGATGGGGAGTTCATTCTAGTACTTACCATCGTTTCTGGAAGACTGTTGAGTAAATGACTTGAATCAGCCTGTCAAAAACAGACTTCTTTCTCTTTGGGCAACTTTGTGTTAGGAAGTTCTGCCTTGTGGCAAGGTAAAAATATGTCTTTCATTAGTTTTCTTTTATCCATTGGCCCTGCTCTATCTTCTTGGAACCATAGAGAATATTTTAGCTCTCTGCCATTTGAAAAATTTTCGCTTGTTTTTCAGAGTTAAGAATTGTGTTCCTGTTGTGGCTCAGTGAGTTAAGAACCCAACTAGTATCTATGAGGATGCAGGTTGGAGCCCTGCTGGCTCAGTGGGTTAAGGATCTGGTGTTGCTGCAAGCTGTGACGTAGTTTGCTGATGTGGCTGTAGCATGGGCTGGCACCTGGAGCTCCAATTTGACTCCTAGCCTGGGAACTTCCATATGCTGCAGGTGCATCCCGAAAAAGAGAAAAGAAAAAAAGAAGGAAAAAAAAAAAAAAAAGAATTGAGGCATTTTATTGGCCTGCCTTTCTCATCCTAGATGCACTCATAAGTTGGTTCCTTAGGCCAGAGTTATGGCTATTCATTCTGTAACTGTTCTCTTATTCCTTGTGCACTTGAACCAAACTTCTCCAATTTGGCTTGTGACAGAAGGTCTTTTATGTATCATCTTGTCCTTTAAGTCTTAGCCCCTTATTTGTCCATGTAGCTGTCTATCCCTGAAGCCCCTTCCAGATAGCTAATGAAAACTTGGAAAAGACCCAGATACAATATTTTGTGAGCTGCTTCCTCCAAAACAGCCAAATTAACTAAAAATTAGGAGACCTGGATTTTAGCCTTTTTTCAGTCATGGAGACTCCGTCTTTTACCTCCTTTCCATCTATTCATTTAATTGTTATGCAACTGCCAAAGTGATCTTAAAATGTAAATTGGATTATATTGCTTAAAATCTTCCATTGGGTTTTTATTGTTGTTGTTTTGCTTTTTAGGGCCACACCTGCAGCATGTGGAAGTTCCCAGGCTAGGGGTCCAGCTGGAGCTGCAGCTGCCAGCCTACACTACACCACCCACAGCAACACCAGATCTGAGCCCCACTTCTGTGAGCTACGCCACAGCTCACGGCAACACAGATTCTTAACCCACCGAGTGAGGCGAGGGATTGAGCCCGTATCCTCATGGATATTAGTCAGATTTGTTTCTGTTGCACCACAATGGGAACTCCTCCAATGGGGTTTCTTAACCCACTTACATCTTAGCCTAAAATCCAAAGTTTAGTTTTTGTTTGTTTGTTTGTTTTGTCTTTTTAGGGCCACACCCAGGATATATGGAAGTTCCCAGGCTAGGGGCTGACTTGGAGCTACAATGCTGGATCCTTAACCCACTGAGCCCAGGGATCAAACCCGCATCCTCATGGATACTGGTTGGGTTTGATACCACTGAGCTACAACACAAACTCCTAAAATCCAAAGTTTTTGCTGATACCCGCAAGATCCTCCATGATGTGACTCCATTCCAATGACCACCCCTCCTCCCCCACCTCATTTTTACCTTTTTATGTGTTATTCACTATGCTTCAGCCACACTAGCCTTTTCATAAGATTTGTCCCACCTCAAAATCTTTGATAAGCTGTTTTCATTTCCTCAAAGGCTTATTCCCTCAATTTTTTGCCTAGCTACCTTTTTTCTTTTCTTTTTTGGCCACCCTTCAGCATACAGAATTCCTGGGCCAGGGATCATATTCAAGCCACAGTTGCAACCTAAGCCACAGCTGGGGCAATGCTGGATCCTT
The DNA here is from genome assembly GCF_054392235.1 of Sus scrofa. NCBI lineage: Eukaryota > Metazoa > Chordata > Mammalia > Artiodactyla > Suidae > Sus > Sus scrofa. The sequence continues at coordinate 149,903,048 of NC_139396.1, read as the reverse complement.
AACCAACTATGCTGGGCAGGGAATCGAACCTACATCCCAGTGCTCCTAAGACACTGTCAATCCTGTTGCACCACAGTGGGGACTTCCTGCCTAGCCAATTCTTAATCACTTTATTTCAGCTCAGAAATAATTTTTTCAAGAAGCTCTTCCTAACCTTGCAGACATACCCTAGCTAAATGAATGGCAACCAGATTGAATTCCATGCCCTGGAGATACCGAGCCTCCAGCCTGTGCTTCAGAGATTCACCCAGCATTTCTTGTGGCTCTTTTCATTGATCGTATTACATGCAGGTCTTACTCTATGAAGGCTGGATGTATAGGGATGAGTGTTAACAGTATGGTACTTGGGTTGTAAAAACTTAAAAAAACAAAAACAAAAACAAAACAGTTCACTCAGGGGAGGAAAGGTAACATAAATTTATTGCTTATTTACTTCTCATTTTGGCAGACTTGTTCTGTAAAAGGGCCAGATAGTCTCTGTTGAACTTTGCTGTTTTAGCCTGAAAGCAGCCATAGATAGTACCTAACAAATGAGTGTGTCAGTGCTCCAGTAAACCTTAGTGACAAAACAGATGGTGGTAGACTGCCAATCATTATTTCCCAGACCCTGGGAAATAGTATGTAACCTAGTATGTACCAGATCCTTTACAGGTATTTACTCTTTATGATAATCTGATAGGCAGTTATTTATCCATGTTATAGGCTCATGGATGTGAAGTAAATTGTCTAGCGCCACCTAGCTTAGTATAAGCAAGAATTTGATTCTAACCAGGGCTTCAAAGATAAGAGAAAGGAAATGGCCAATAAAGTTTAACCAAACAAATATTACTGAGCACCTACCATATGATTATGGTAGTGCTAGACATTTGAAAAGACTCACACCTTTATACTTCATTTCTTTCTGATTACCTAGTTAGATTTTCAAGTAATTTGGTGAGGCATATGGTGCTGTGGTATGATGAAAAGAAAGTGATTTTTGGAATCAGACACTACTCAAATTTTAACCCCGCTATCTAGCAGCTCTGTGAACTTGGGTAAGTTATTTAAGTTCTGGCATAAATATCTGGAGACCAAAAACAAATGAAGTGGTATTGGTAGATGGTAGGCCCCCATTAAGTAATTTTTAAATAAGATTTTATATTGGAAGGGACACTGTACTTTTTGTTTATACTCTTTCTGTACTAGGTGCTGTTAAGGGCTTTACAGATCTTAAGACTTTTATTTTTATTTTTTGTCTTTTTAGATTCGCACCTGCAGAATATGGAAGTTCCCAGCCTGGGGGTCAAATCTCTGGCCTACACCACAGCCACAGCAACGTGGGATCTGAGAGGTGTCCGCAACCTACACCATAGCCCATGGCAATACTGGATTCTTAACCCATTGGGTGAGGTCAGGGATCGAACCTGCGTCCTCATGGATACTAGTCAGATTCATTTCACTAAGTCACAGCGGGAATTCCTTAAGACTTTTAAATTAGGAATATAAAGGAAGCAGGGCCATTTTTTTTTTTTTTTAACAGGATTAGCCAGTTTATTTATTTATTTAGTCTTTTTGCCATTTCTTGGGCCGCTCCCGCGGCATATGGAGGTTCCCAGGCTAGGGGTTGAATTGCAGCTGTAGCCACCAGCCTACGCCAGAGCCACAGCAACGCAGGATCCCAGCCGAGTCTGCAACTTACACCACAGCTCACGGCAACGCCGGATCGTTAACCCACTGAGCAAGGGCAGGGACTGAACCTGCAACCTCATGGTTCCTAGTCAGATTCGTTAACCACTGCGCCACAACGGGAACTCCCCATACTTTCTTTATGTCTCTTTCGGGGCCGGTCTGTCTCTAAGAAGCTGGCTTGTGTGATGGAGCATTAACTGTCTCCACCAGTAGAAGAAGTGTATGGAGGGGACACAGATACTGAATTTGAAAGTGAATAACTTTTCAAGTCCTACATTCTTTCTCCTTTATTTGCTAAGTGTCAAAGGAATCATTTGGGAGAGTGTCTTGTAAGGTCTAAATTATGGTCATATTTGATGCTTATATTCATTGTTGGTTTTTGGCATGGTCAATGTATTACTGTTGGTGAATGTTTTTAAAAAATGTAGTGGGATGAGGGTAGTGGTTTGAGGGAAGGATGTGTATGACCACAATAGGACTGCTGTTCTTGTCTTTGGAAAACTTTGCGGATTGTCTTTAACATCTGATTATATCACACAAACTCCATCTTGATGATTGGACTCTCTTATTCCATAGGTGAGATCATCTCCAATTTCAGACTTTCGAAAGCACACCAGAATGGTGCTTTCTGCTCTTGGAGTGATCATTCACTGCCAGAAAAACTTTCTCTTCCCTTTCTGTGACTCTTTGGTTATTTTGAGGACATTCTACTCCATTTTAAATGAGACACCTTGCAGATGTTCTAACTCAAGGCAGCCGTCTTGCTCACTTGCCCTCATCTGTGTCTGATGTGCTAATGGAAAAAACATCAACAACCTTCAAGAGACAGTGTGGGATATTGAAATATAAATGAGGTCATGGTTGAAAATTTGGCATTTGGTACAATTTTAGTAATCCATAACCTTCATATCTTTCTGCTTTTATCAGATGAAAGACAGACTCCTTTGACCCATGAAGTTGATCTGTGAACTCTGTCAAAAAATTCAAAACCCCACAGTTGTAGATCGTGCATGCTATTAGCATAATTTGCCACCCAGGGTGTAAATGTATATTCTCTAAATTGGTACGTAGTATAGATAGTGTTCTACAGTGTGTTAAGAAAAGATTATTTTGCAAGCAGCACAGTGCATTGAAAGTTTGCCAGAAGAATTACTGTTCTTTTTCTCTTCACGTTTTCTTCCAGAAACTGTGAATTATAACACAAATTTAAGTGTAGTCATTGAGATAGATACTATACTTTAACCAAGACAGACAATATTTTCTAGCTAAATCTTTGGGAGGGTTGAACAGAGTGGGAATCTGATTTTCATAAGCCTGTCAGTTTGGTAAATTAAGATGGAAAAAAAAAAGTCTCAACTAGTCGGAATCAGTCTTTGAATTTCAGAGAATAAGTTTGTAAGCTGAACAAGTTTATAATTTGAGAATCTGAATTTCCTTTTGCCCCTGTTCTGGGGCTTCCTTCTCTCACTCTCTCTTTGTGTGTGTGTGTGTGTGTGTGTGTGTGTGTGTGTGTGGAGCTTGGGTGTTTGTAGGACTTACTTCACTGTTATTAAAGCTTTGTAAGATTTCTCTAGGATTGCCATGATGATGTTCCTCTTTTTTAGTTCCTGAAATTAAAATGTGTTGGAATGCTTGGCTGCCTTTCACTCCCTCCTCAATGGACCCTTTAGTTTTTCACACCAAGGTGTCCTTCTTCAGGGTGCCAGGTCAGGCTACCAAAACAGCTTCTAGGAGGGGATTAGGACCAATTAACATCTTTGTACACAAAAGCCACTGGCAGCTGAACAGGCAGCCTGGTGGCGGCTCCGGAGCTGCATTTTAAATAGGGGGCTTCTGTACTTGAGTTCAAGTAGGAAGAGGTGGAGAAAGTTTTTATTTATAATTGAAAATGCTGTTTTTGGATAAAGTCTAATGAAAAGAAAAGTAGTGTTCAGAAGTATCTAACAAATACCATTTGAATGTTGGTGTATATTGTATTTGATTCTATCAAGGATGCTCTCACAATGTAGCCTATTCCTTGGCACATATTGAGATGAAGTGATGTTTCTTCACATAACAATTTTGTCCTTACATTTCTCTTGTTCTCTGTTTAAAAAAAGTTCAGCTGGATCCCTAGGCACAAAAAAGAGCCGCTCCAGTGGATATATGGTCTTAAAAGCCAGTAGCCTTTTCATAAGAAATCTATCATATGGATACCTGTACCACAGAATCTTTGTTTAGGGCAAAATAAAGTGGAGAGAGGCATTGTGCAAAGTTTGTTTGTTTCTTAACCCTTCAATTTGAGAGGGGTTCCGTTAGTTTTGGTTTTGTTTTAATCACCATAACAATATTGTTACACTTATTTTTTACCTTAAAGTGTTTTTTCGAGGTGTGTGTATTTTTGAGTTAGAAATACTGGAATCAATAAAGATGTTAGAGGTTTTGTGACCCAAGTAATTGGGAAGCAGCTTAAACAGAGATCCAGTTGGAATCTATTAAGAATAATGTTGTTAAAGATGTAATGGAACCTGTTTCCACACTCGGATGATTAAAGTTTTCAAATATATTTTAAAGATCAAGGGCAAAGGAGGAGTGTTTTCCATCCATTTAATATTGCGCCTTTCTAGGAGCTTCCTCAGCTGCCAAGGCACATAGCTCTCTCTGTGATTGAAAGTGCTAGAAAGTAAAATACTGCTTTCAGAATTTACAGTGGGAATTCATGGGAAAAAAACAGAAACCTAAAAAAGAAATTAACATATGGTAGGTCAAAAGAATGATGTGATAACACATTTACCGAATCAGGGTGGAAAGTACAAGGAAAAACATGACAACCTGATACTCTATTTCCTGTCCTGAGATATATTTTCATTTTATGGAAGGAAATGATGAAGAGAATAGTATGCATTTCTTTTTCAATGGCTTGAATAGAAAATGTTTTTAAAAAGTCAGCCTTTTGCTCCCTAATCTAAATTATGGTCATTTTCAGTTTCCTGCGTTTTATACATAACTCTAGATTCTTCTTAGTGTGATATTTTCGAAGCAAACCGTAATACAGTCTCAATGTGTGGCTTCCCCCCTGGGTTTTAGTTTCAGATACTGTATTGTGAGTCTTCAGACATGTTGAGTCCCCCTAATGTTAAATGGTAATTGCCAGAAGTATAGGTGGGGACGGAAACATTGTTATATTTTGTTCATTTTTCACACTTGAGCAGTTATCCCTTTTTCTCTCTTGCTGTATGCTTATTAGGGTATGAAATGCAGGTGTGTGGGAAATGGCTAGCGGACATTGACAGGTTATTTTGTTGGTCACTGCCTAATTAGTAGCATAGTGGATGCACCCTGCTAAGCTTTAGTGTGGGGCAGCAGAGCTGGTCTGTTCTAATTTCCTCACGGCTTTGATATTCGCCAAAAGATTGACGGTTTACACAAAAAGCCAAGGCCCGAAGGAGGCCTGTGGAAACAATGAGCCTTCTTGCTTGTAGACACCACAGATGTGAGAGAAAGCTGGCTAAAAACAATTGGCTGACACTGTCTAATTGTCTCCGATGTCAGCGTCATTAATGTTTTCCCATGTAAAACGGAGAAGGCCAAGGTTGTATCCTCCCTTTATTTTGAGTCACATGATTATGTAACTTATCGAGATTCAGATTAAGTGTTAATTGTATTTGCACAATAAAGAAACTGAAGCTACCTTGGGTTTAATGAATATGTGCTTAATTAATTTTGACAGCTTTTATCTTCATTACCTTTGGGATAATCTTTATCAGAATAACTTTTTTTAAGTAATTAAAATCACAACTCATTTAATAATAATATGTATTTACATTTCTTTTTGAGTTCAGACCAGGGAAATGATTATGAAAGTTTGCTCCTAAGAGGCTTCTTGTGTGTGCTAAGCAATAATTAGAACAAGTACTGTGGGGTGTGAACAGAGCTTTACAAATTAGACAACTGACCCAAGTGTTCTGAGGAAACGAATACATGCTAATAGCCAAGAAACACAAAAGTTACAAGGTTATGCCTGTGAAACTCCAAACCTGTTTTTATCTATGAAATGGTTTTAAAGATTTTTTACTGAGGAGGGGAAAACTGGGAAAGGTGAAACCCTAGGAAGAACTGACAGATTGGCCTGAAATTAAACTTTTTCCTGCAGTGCTGATGATACATCTATCCAAACTGAAGTATATTCCTTGTGATAATCAGCAAATATCATCATACAGTTTGCACTGTACAGCAATACCTGTGCTACCAAAATAAGTCAGATACTGTAGTTTCTACTCCTTTTGATATTTTCTAGGTTTCTTCTGGGTAGTATCTTTCTTTCTTTTTTTCATCTGAGCCATGTAATGCCTCAGAGTAGTGGCAGGGGAACAGAGCTGTGCTCCGAAGAAGAGATTCTTTGTGATTTGTTTATTGTCTGTGAAGCTTTTGAGTCAGGAAAGCTCCCTTATCTTCAGTTCCACATTGAGTTAAAATGTATCAAAGCTTATTTCCCAAAATAATCTCTTTGAAAAGTTATTAGCCTCCCCCCAAACCATTTTTCCAGGGAAGCCCCATGGTTTCCTCTTTGCCTTTTATTATCCAGGTCTATTCCTTGAGCACACAGATGCCCTTGATAGGAAGCATTAGTTTTTGAACTTGGAGTCATACAAAGAAAATGCATAGAAGTGGGGTATCTGGCTTCCTGTGTGCCTTCTTCACTCTAATACTTGCAAAGGCAATCCACACAGTGGATGCCCAGTATAGGGGGGGGCCCAATACAGTGTCCACAGTGGTTTCCTAGGGAGTGTGATACGGCACAACTTATGACTGAAGAGAGCCTGGTGTCAGGGAAAAGTGTATAGCCTTTAGGGTCAGATAAATCTGAGTTTAAATCTGGCCTGCTCCTTACTAGCTGTGACACTTTGGGTATGATCTTTCTGAGCCTCAACTTCCTTGGATTTAAAGGTGTAATAATGCCTTGTAGGGTTGTTGTGAGATTTAAAGATGATAATTGTGAAGTGCTTAGCACAGGATCACCTGCAGTAGCCGTCCTGTAAATACTGGCTACCTTCTGCACTCTAAGTCTTGTCTGCCTGTGGCTGCTCCCTCCATTTTCTAATTGTGTGTCCCAAACTTGTTCACCTCATCTGTGAACTGTGCTTAGTTCCTCATCTGTAATACGGGGATGGTAACTAATTACCTCATAGTGTTGTTGTGAGGAGTAAGCGAATCCAGGAGGGTAATGTTAATAATTGGCATAATGACTACTACCAACATTTATTGAAGTAGGACTCAGTGCTAGGCACTGGGCTAAGTTTTGTTTGATTTTTTTTTAATGCACTTTATGTCATTTAATGCACATTGCATGGAATTTGGAACAAAGTAAATATTTTATAAATATTGCCTGCTATTGTTGTGCTTATTGTGAAGCCCTGAGAGTTGCTGAAGAATTTTAGTGCTGCCAGTTTCTTCACTGTTAGGCAGCCCTGGTGAAACAGTTCCTTGGGTCTTTCTTTTTTTTTTTTTTTCCTTTTCCCCTTGGGTCTTTCTTATCTGTGAAGATAAGAGAGTATTACAAGGAGTTCCCGTTGTTGTGGCTCAGGGGTAACAAACCCAACTAGTATCCAGGAGGACACAAGTTTGATCCCTGGCCTCGCTCAGTGGGTTAAGGATCTAGCATTGCTGTGAGTTTCAGTGTAGGCTGCAGATGCCGCTCAGATCCCGTGTTGCTGTGACTGTGGCATAGGCTGGCAGCTGCAACTCTGATTGGACCCTTAGCCTGGGAATTTTCATATGCTGTAGGTGTGATTCTAAAAAAAATAAAATAAAATAAAGAGAGTATTACATGTGGACCTATCCCCCTTTCTTTTAAACCCTGTAGCCTCAGTCCCTCCCATATCTTCCCCTCACTTAAAAAAATTATCTTCTCGGAGTTCCTGTTGTGGCACAGCGGAAATGATCAGACTAGGAACCATGAGGTTTCGGGTTCAATCCCTGGCTTTGCTCAGTAGGTTAAGGATCCGGCATTGCCATGAGCTGTGGTGTAGGTTGCAAATGCGGCTTGGATCTGGTGTTGCTGTGGCTGTGGCATAGGCTGGTGGCTTCAGCTCCAATCGGACCCCTAGCCTGGGAACCTCCATGTGCCATGGATGCAGCCCTAGACAAAGACAAAAAAAATTATATTCTCTGAAGATGATAACAGTTGAAATAAGTCCAAGCTTCTCCAGAAGATAGTATTTGCTCATCATGATTTATTCCGGTATGTAAGCTGTCTGAATGTAGCTTTCTCTTAATGACCTGAACCGGCTGGATACTGTTGCCTCATGATTGGTAGGTCCTTATGCATTGGGTGCAGCCAGATGGCTTAGAAAATACCCTTTTCTTCTTTGTTCTTATTTGCTTAATTGGCCCCCAAATGAAGTAAAGTCTCACAGTGTTTAAATATGGTGCCTTCATTTGTGTGTATTGGTTTATTTATCACTTAAGTTATTTGTCCTTTATCATTGGCTTCAAATCAGTTCAGCAACCATTTTCTAAAGGTCAGTTTTTGCAAGGTACTGTGTTGCAGGTAGGGAATATAAATCTGAAAATGGGAAGGACTGTGTACTGTAGTGGTTACATGTACCACTAGGCTTTGGTATCATATCTAGGTTAAATCTTTCATCTATTCCTTATTAACTTGGAGAAGATAGCTGCTCTAAGACTTTTTTCTCATTTGCAAAAATGGTGTTGAAAATATCAATGTCATTTGATTGTTTTTAGCATTAAATAAGATAATATATAGAAATCAGTAATCACTCAGCAAATGGTAGTCATCAATAAGGCACAGTCTCTTCCCTAACTGGGGGGAACAGGCACAGAAAAGTGGTAATTTCCGTGGAATGTGGGAAGAGTACTAGGCTCATTCTGGCAGAGTTGGGAAGAGGTGGCTTAAGGAAGGCTTCCTGGAGAGGATGGGAGTTGAGTTTAGTTTTGATGGTTGGGACAGTCATTCTGGTCAAGTAGGGCAAGGGACTGTGTTTTCCCAGTGGAATCAGTAGCATGAGCAAATGCACAGTGAGGGAAATATGGTATATGCCAGAAACTGCAAGAAATTCAGTGTTATTAGCAACACCAAGTTCTTGGGTTGGACTTCCCTGCAGGAGGGGCTGGCCCTCATTAACCTTTCCTTGTTTACTCCCCACAAGCTGCCTTAGTAGGTTCTAGCTTTCTTTAGAAAGTGATGTGGTCTAAAGAATGCCAGGTCTTATTTTATTTAACTTCTGTTCTGAAAGAAAAGGTTATTTATGGGGAAAGGGCATGTTTATCACTGAAGGAAAAGTCAAACATGAATTTCCAGAGCGTTCCTTACCAATCATGTGACCTTGTACTATTATTTAACCTGTGGCTCAGATTCTTTATCTATAAAATTAAAAATTGCATAAAAATATTATTTACCTCATATGGAATATTTCAGGACTAAATGATATGCTAATGCATGTAAAGTACTTGCAACAGTCCCTGATGCAAAGTAAAAGCTCAATATATGTTAATATTAATATGTTTGTTATTCCCAGAGTACTTCCATTCAGAGGAAGGCAGCATTTAACTGAGGGAAATAGTGAAATTTTTCAGCATGATGTCATTTGCTTGGAAACAGAGGTCAGTAAGAGAATTAGAAAAAGTGATCCAGCTCTTTCAATCTTATTTTCTAGAGGAAAATTTAGTGCTACTGTGCAAACTCTACTTTGAAAGGGAAATGCCAATCCTAGGTAGTAACTATGAGCCACCTGGTGCTGTTCTTGCACAGAATCAACCTTTTAAAGCAGAAGTCCCAAGAACAACTCAGCCCACTGGGCAGAACCTTTTCCCCCTTCCCTGTTCCCCCGCTTCCTCTCTCTCCCTCCCTCCATCCTCTTCCCTTTCCCTTTATCCTTTCTTCTTTACAAATGAGGTTGCTTGGCTTGGAGAACAATATGGGTTGAATTTCAAACCCACGGCCATGTACCCTTGTGTAGGACAACTCGTACAACTGTGTAAGGCAGCTCTTATCCCCTTCTGAATTAACTCCTATCTGAGCTCACTCAATGGTAATTATTTTGTTTTTATTTTTAGTCGTGATAACATGGAAGCTTATCATCCTAACCATTTTTAAGTGTTCAACTCAGTAGTATTAAGTATATTTATATTGTTGTGCTGCCAATCTCTAGAATTTTTTCATCTCGTGAAACCGAAACTCTATACCCATTAAACAACTCCCCTTTGCCTTCTCCTCCCAGACACTGGTAAGTGTCTTTCTGCTTTCTGTCTCAGTGAATGTGTTCTAGGTACTGCATGTAAGGGGAATCATATAGTATTTGTCCTTTTGTGACTGGCTTATTTCACTTAGAAAAATAAATATTCTGAAGGTTCATGCATAGTGTATGTAGCATATGTCAGAATTTTCTTCCTTGTTTTTTGGCTTTGCCCAGCATGTGGAAGTTCCCAGGCCAGGAGATCCTTAAGCCACTAGGCCACCAGGGAAGTCAGAATTTCCTTCCTTTTTAAAGACCAAATAATACTTCATTGTGTGTATATACCACGTTTTGTTTACCCTTGCATCCTTCGGTAGACATTTGGGTTGCTTCTGCCTTTTGGTAGTAGCATTATTGTTAATAATGCTGCTATGAACATGGGTGTACAGATATCCCTTTGAGACCCCGCTCTTGATTCTTTTGGGTCTATACCCAGAACTGGAATTGCTGGATCATGTGGTAATTCAATTTTTAATTCTTTGTGGACCTTTCATAATGTTTCCACAGTGGCTGTATTGGTTATATTCCCAGTAACAGTGCACAAGCATTGCGCATTGCATTTTCTCCATATCCTTGCTAATACTTATTGGTTTTTTGTTTGTTTGTTTTTTTTTTTTTTTTTTTTGGCAGTAACCATCATAATGAGAGTGGTGAGTGGTGTTATCTCACTGTAGTTTTGATTTGTATTTCCCTAGTGATTAGTGGTATTGAATATCTTTTCATGTGCTTATTTGCCATTTGTATGTCTTCTTGGAACAATATCCATTTAAATCTTTTGCTTATTTTTGAATTTTATTGTTTTGTTGTTGTTCATGTTGAGTTTTAGGTGTTCTCTATGTATTTTGGATATTAATCCCACACATTAGATATATGACCTGCACATACTTTCGCCCATTCTTGCCTTTTACATTGTTGATAGACAAAATTTAAAAATTTTCATGAAGTCTAATTTGTCTGTTTTTGTCCGTTTTTACCTATGCTTTTGATGTCATAGCCAAGAAAATCATTGCCAAATTCACTGTCTTAAAAAGCTTTTATCATGTCTTTTAAGAGTTTTATAGTTTCAGGTCTTCCATTTAAGTCTTTGATCCATTTTGAGTTAATTTTTGTATATGGTGTTAGGTGAGAGCCAGTTCCTTTAAAAAATTTTTTTTATTAGAGTTGATTTACAATGTTCTGTCAGTTTCTACTGTACAGAAAAGTGACCCAGTTATGCATAAATATTATACATTCTTTTTCTCACATTATTCTCCATCATGTTCCATCACAAGTGACTAGATATACTTCTGTGTGCTATTCAGCAGGATTTCATTGCTTATCCACTCCAAACGTAATAGTTTGCATCTACTAACCCCAAACTCTCATCCCATCTCATTCCTTCCCCCTTCCCCTTGGCAACCATGTCTAAGAGCCAATTTCATTCTTTTGCATGTGGATATCCAATTTTATCGGTACTATTTATTGAAAAGAATATCCTATCCTTTTTTTTTTTTTTTTTTTTTTTTTTTTTTTTTTTTTTTTTTGTCTTTTTGCCATTTCTTGGGCCGCTTCCGTGGCATATGGAGGTTCCCAGACTAGGGGTCTAATTGGAGCTGTAGTCGCCGGCCTACGCCACAGCCACAGCAACACTGGATCCTTAACCCATTGAACAAGGCCAGGGATCGAACCCGCAACCTCATGGTTCCTAGTCGGATTCGTTAACCACTGAGTCACGACGGGAATTCCAGAATATCCTATCTTTATTGAATGCTCTTCACACTCTTGTCAAAAATTGTTTGACCATATACACAAGAGTTTATTTCTGGGCTTTTTTGTTCTATTCCATTGTTCTATATGTCTGTCTTTAAGCTAGTACCACACTCTTTTGATAACTGTAGATTTGTAATAAATTTTGAAATCAGCAAGTGTAACTACTCTAGTTTTGTTATTTGTCAAGATAATTTTTGCTTTTTGGGGTTCCTTGAGGTGTTTTTTGTTTGTTTGTTTGTTTTGCTTTTTAGGGCCACACTTGCAGCATATGGAAGTTCCCAGGCTAGGGGCAGAATCAGAGCTACAGCTGCCGGCCTACACCAGAGCCACAGCAACGCCAGATCTGAGCCGTGTCTGTGACCTACACTGCAGCTCATGGCAACACCGGATCCTTGACCCACTGAGGGAGGCTAGGGATCAAACCCGCTGATCAAACCTGTCAGGTTCCTTAATGGCTGAGCCACGATGGGAACGCTCCCTTGAGGTTTTTGATAGGACCGCATTGATTCTGTAGATTTCTTTGGGTAGCACTGACATTTTAGCACTTTTTGAGTCTTCCAATCCATGATAATGGATTTGTTTCCACTTTTATGTCTTATTTAATTTCCTTTCAGCAGTGTTTTATAGTTTTCATTATAACCTCCTTGGTTAAATCAGTTCCTAATCTTTTAATATTTTTGATAATGTTGTAAATGAAATTGTTTTTATAATTTCCTTTTCAGATTGTTCATTGTTAATGCATGGAAATGCAACTGATATTTGTGTCTTGAATTTGTGTTTTGCTACTTTATTAAATTAATTTGTTGCAGTCATTCCTCAGTATCCTTGGGGGATTGGTTCCATGAGACCTCAGTACCAAAATCCAGGTATGCTCAAATCCCTTATGTAAAATAACATTGGTGCAATAAGTATAATTGGCTTTATGCATCTATGGCTTTCCCATCTGTGAGTTCAAACAGTGTGGATAGAATATGGATCTATGGTTAGGTGAATCTGTGAATGTAAAACCCACAATACAGAGAGTTGTCTGTATTATTGACCTTTTTTTTTTTTTTTTTGTCTTTTTTGCTATTTCTTGGGCCGCTCCTGCGACATATGGAGGTTCCCAGGCTAGGGGTCGAATCGGAGCTGTAGCCACGGGCCTACACCAGAGCCACAGCAACGCGGGATCTGAGCCGCATCTGCAACCTACACCACAGCTCACGGCAACGCCGGATCGTTAACCCACTGAGCAAGGGCAGGGACCCAACCTGCAACCTCATGGTTCCTAGTCAGATACGTTAACCACTGCGCCACGACGGGAACTCCCTGTATTATTGACCATTTTTTAAACCATTTTTTGGGGGGGGAATCTTTAAGGTTTCCTACATATAAAATCATATCATCTACAAACAATGAAATTACTTCTTCCTTTTTGATTTGGATGGCTTTTATTTCTTTTTCTTTCTTAATTACTTTGGTTCAAACTTGCTGTACCGTTTTGACTAGAATTGAAGAAAGGGGCATTCTTGCCTTGTTTCTGGTCTTAGAGGAAAAGCTTTCAGTTTTTCACCATTGGGTAATGTTAGCTGTGAGTTTTTCATATATGGCTTTTATTATGTTGAGGCAGTTTCCTTCTGTTTCTAGTGTTTTAAGTATTTTTTCTCATGGAATTGTGTTGAATTTTGTCAATGCTTTTTCTACACCAATTGAGATGATCATGTGGGGCTTTTTTGGTTTTTCTCTTCATTCTGTTAATGTGGTGTATAACATTGTTTTTTTTTTTTTAATGTTAAACCATCCCTGCATTGCAGGAACAAATCCCTTTTGGTCCTGGTCTCCGTGCTGAGGATCAAGCTGTAAGCAAGCTGCTCCTGGCACAAGCCTGCCTGCTATGTGGCTGGGGTGGGAGATAGGTAGCTGCTACTGTGCTAAGAGCCGAAAGTGACTAAATCACCTCTCTTACAGTTCAGTTCTGCTGGCCCTTGAAAGCCTTCAATAGACTCCAGAGTTCCAAAACAGTTCTTTCAGACAGATTCTGCCAGTTCTATTGTTATCTAGGTAGTGAGACAGATTGTGGTTGCTTCCTACTCCTTTATCTTCCTCAAATTCCCCTCATTTTCTCAACAGTGTCATTTGAAGAGGAACCTTTTAATTTTTGATGAAGTTCAGTTTATCAGTCTTTTCTCCTATGGCTTGCACTTTTTGTGTTCTAAAATTTTTCCATATTCCCACATTACAAAAATCTTGAGTTCTCTTTTAGAAGTTTTTTAAGCTTAGTTCTTAAATTTAGGTTTGTTACCCATTTTAAGTTATTTTTGTTATATGGTATGAAGGAAGGATTGAGAGGTTCTTTTTTTTTTTTTTTGGCACAGACTATCCAATTGTTCTAGTAATATTTCTTGAAAGGATTGCCTTTTACTTGTTGAATTAACCTTTGCACCTTTGTTGGAAATCAATTGATGTATATATGGTATTCTAGACTCTCTTCTGTTTATGTATGTCTATCTTTAAGCCAATACCACACTGCTCTGATTGCTGTAGCTTTGTATAAGTCTTGAAGTCAGATAGTGTAAGTCTTCCTACTTTATTTTTCAAAATTGTATTGGCTATTCTAGATCCTTTGCATTTCCATGTAAATTATGGGATGAGTTCTTTGGATATAGAAGTATGTCCAAATCTTTTTGTGTCACCCCATAGTACCTTCTACAACACCTGCTAAGATACTTTTCTGTATTTGTTCAGTTAATAGGAACTGATGGAATTCAGTAGGATTAACTAGTTGAATTCTAGAATCTTAGAGCTGTAAATCTTAGGATTTACAGGGACACTAAGGTGAAGTTGAGGAGTTCCTGCTGTGGCGCAGTGGGTTAAGAATCCGACTGCAGGGCTTGGGTCACTGTGGAGGTTTAATCCCTGGCCTGGTACAGTGTGTTAAAAGGATCTGGTGTTGCCACAGCTGTAGCATAGTTTGCAGCTGTGGCTTGGATTCGTCCCAGGCCTGGGAACTTCTGCATGCCTTGGGTGCAGCCATAAAATTAAAAACAAAAAACAAAAAGTTTTAAAAAAAATAAAATGAAGCTCAACTACCTCATTAAAAAGTGACCTGCTTAAGGTTATACAGAGGCAGTGAGGACCAGAACTCAGGTCTTTGGCCCACCTAGTCCTAAATTAGGCACTGGGCTTACCTGGGTTGGTGGATCTGTGGAGCTCTATTTTTGTGCCAGATATAAGATTTCATTTTGCCTTTACCACGAGGACTCATCAATAATGTGTCTGGTCACAGGGATGCATAGAATGGACATGGTACTTACATGTGAGGTGTTCATGGTCTGCTGGGAGCTACTTCTCTATGCCTCACTGAAAGTGCCCCCAGACAAGGTCCCTGATGTGTGTGTGTGTGTGTGGTCTAGGAAATGTTCCCAAAAGTAGACTTTAGGCATCTATGTTTTAGTGGCAGACCTAAGGCAAGTCAGCACCTGAATGACTTTGATCAAAGACTCTCAACAGAGGCATAGGCAGCAACGCCAATGACAAAATTCTTACAAAACAAACAGCCTACACATTACAGGTGCTGTCATCTGCACACCTGTATTGGAGGAGTTGCTGAGTACAAGACTTTTTGACTTCTTAATGGATGACCATGAAATTGACAAATTAGGTGAGGAGGAAATTACATCTCTGAAAGCTTGTGGTTCATCATTCTACTGGAATGACTCAGCTTCTTCCCTTTAGGCTATAATTTCCGTTTCTTTTTCTAATGGACACATTGATTTTTTTTTTTGTGCTTATTTCTAACCATACGGCCTCCTGAATGTTTTCTTAAAAGGAATTAGAAAAGTTGGGAAGTATAATTCGAAAATAGCTTTTAGGCGAAGTTACTCTATCAGTATTAAGATTTATCAGTGCCTTATAATGGAACATTTCTAAACTTTTATTGCCTATAAATAAATGTTACTATTTTGCTATGATAAAAGAAAATTTTCATTCTTTTTAAATACTTTAGATATAATTGTTAAGCAAAAGCAAATGTTAATTTCATTGGAAAGAATTAAAATTAAAATATACTGTTTCCTTTATCAAAAAAAAATGTTTTTCTAAAATTTTGAGTTTAGACCTTAAGTAAACTAAATTAGATTAATAATGTAATGAACTTTTGGAGTTCCCGTTGTGGCTCAGTGGTTAATGAATCTGACTAGGAACCATGAGGTTGCAGGTTTGATCCCTGGCCTTGCTCAGTGGGTTAAGGATCCTGCATTGCCGTGAGCTGTGGTATAGGTCGCAGACATGGCTCAGATCTGGGGTTGCTGTGGCTCTGGTGTAGGCTGGTGGCTCCAGCTCCGATTCGACCCCTAGCCTGGGAACCTCCATATGCCACGGGAGCAGCCCAAGAAATGGCAAAAAAAGACAAAAAAAAATAATATAATGAACTTCTATGAAGGTACCTGGGGATCTAGAAATTACTAGTAAAACATAATTACCGCTGTCTATGTTTTCGTCCTTATTCCATTTTTGTCTGCCTCTTTTTCAGAGGTTACCATTATCCTAAGTTTTGTGTTTATCATTACTTTGCTTTTAAGTTGTAAAGCATGACATGTGTATTTGTCTAGATAATAAATAACTATATATTTATCTAAAAATAAATATATATTTAAACAATGTATTGTTTAGTCTTGCATGCATTTGAACTTCATAAAATGATACATCATCCAGTCTTTTGGAATTTACCTTTTTTCTACTCTGTATTCATGTTTTTCATTTTTAATTTATTTTTATGCACATATATTTTTCTTTTGTGTGGGAGTTCGCATTATGGCTCAGTGGTAACAAACCTGACTAGTATCCATGAGGACATGTGTTTGATCCTTGGCCTCACTTAGTGGGTTAAGGATCTGGTGTTGCTGTGAGCTATGGTATAGGTCACAGGTGCGGCTCAGAGCCCATGTTTGTGGTGGTGGTGTAGGCCAGCAGCTGCAGCTCCGATTTGACCCCTAGCCTGGGAACTTCCGTATGCTGCAGGTATGGCCCTAAAAAGAAAAAAAATTCTGTTGTGTGAATATGTCACATTTGATTTATCTGTATTCTGTCAATGGGCATTTGTTTTGTTCCCAGATTTTTGCTATTATGAATATTGATGGTATGAATATTCTCAAACATTGTCTCCTGATGTACATGTGCAATACTTCTGTTCAGCCCTGAATGTAGAGTAGACTTGTTGAATTATGAGGTATGTCGGTGTTTAGCATTGCAAGTTACTGTCAAATCATTTTCCAAAGTGATGATAGCAATTTAGAATTATATATACCCACATATAAGTAATTCCATTATCCATCTATCATCAACTCTGCTATAACACAACACTTGTGTCATCACAGGGCTTATGGGAAAAATGCTCAAAAGTTTTGTCAGTGACATGTAAAAACAGCATGGTTTTACATGTTAAATAAAGGACAGAAGTCACAGTCTTCTCGATAGATGCAGAAAAACATTTGATAAAATTCAACACACTTTCATGATAAAAACCCTCAACAAATTGGGCATAGAAGAGGCAAACCTCAATATAGTAAAGGCTATATATGAAAAACCCACAGGTAACATCATACTTAATGGTGAAAAGTTGAAAGCTTCTCCTCTTGGTTCAGGAACAGGACAAAGATACCCACTCTCACCACCTATTCAATATAGTACTGTTAGTCCTAGCCAGAGATATTGGGCAAGAAAAATAAATTAAGGGCATCCAAACTAGAAAGGAAGAAAAAAAATTGTTTGTTTGCAGATGACTTAGTTTTACATATAGAAAACCCTAAAGATTCCACCAAAAACTGTTAAAACTAATCAATGAATTCAGTAAAGTGGCAAGATACAAAATAAATGTACCCAAATTAGACTAATGAAAAAATATCTGAAAAAGAAATGAGGAAAGAATCCTATTTGTAATAACATGAAAAGTAATAAAATAGGAATAAATTTAAACAAGGGGATGAAAGATCTATATGTCGAAAATGACCAGACACTGATGAGAGAAATTGAAGAAAGCACAACTAAATGGAGAGTTATCCTATATTCTTGGGGGGGAAGAATTGTTAAAATGTCAGTACTACCAAAGTGGTCTATAGATTTGACACAACCCCTATCAAAATTTCAACAGCACTCTTCATAGAAATAGAAAACAAATCCTAAAATTCATATGGACCCCCAATAGCCAAAGCAATCTTGAGAAAAAAAGAACAAAGCTGGAGGCATCATATGTCCTGATTTCAAATCGTATTACAAAGCTATCTTCATCAAAACAGTATGATATTGGTATTGGTATAAAAACAGACATATAGCTCACTAGAACAGAGTCCAGAAATAAACTCACACATATATAGTCAACTAATATTTGACAGGGGAACCAAGAATACTCTATGGGAAGAGTATTTCTCAAGAAGGGAAGGAAGGAAATTACTTATTGTTTAGTAAGTGCCTAAAATGTGCCAGGTGTAGTTATACACTTTTACATTTTTTAGTGTCTTCTTTAATCCTTAAAGTAGCTCTGTGAAATAGATTTAGCTTTTTATAGTGAAGGAAATGAAACAGACTATGATGTCCCCATGTTATGCAAATATAAATATATCAAAGTACTCTTTTTCACACCTTTTAATTATGCTTTGGTATATAAGAAAATTCCATTAAAATGGTCCATCCAGTTTTGGAACTTGAAAAGGTTCAATATTGAGTTATTTATTTTACCGGGACCTAAAGCTACAGACTAGGTCAGTGCTACTTAAAATGATTATGTGACACTATGATTACAACTATATTAAAAATGCTCATGCCTTTTCAGGTGGGTGTGTTCATTATCTTGATTGTGGTAATGGTTCTCATGGGACTACACATAGGTCAAAACTTATCAAATTGTACACTTGAAATATGTGGTTTGTTGTATGTCAGTTGCACATTAGCAAATAAAACTGTAAAAAAACATGACCTAACTTTATGTTGTCTATAAAAAACCCACTTTAAGTATAAAAAGACACAGGTGGGTTTAAAGTAAAGGAATGGGAAAAGGTGTGTCATGCTACCACTTATCAAAAGAAAGCAGGAGTAACTATATTAATTTCAGACAAAGCAGATTTTAGATCAAGGAGAATTCTTAGGAATAAGGGGGAGCATTACATGATGATAAATGGGATAATCCTCCAAAAAGATATAACAATCTTGACAATAGAGCATCAAAATATGTGAGATAAAAACCGATAGACCTGCAAGGAGAAATAGACCAATCTAGGGTCATAATTGGTGACTTTATCACCCATCTATCAGTAATTGATGGATCCAACAGACAGAAATTCAATAAGGGCATAGTAAAACTGAATGGCACCATCAGTCAACTGGGTCTAATTGACATTTATAGATAACTTCATCAAGTGACAGCAGAATATTCATTCCTTTCAAGCTCACTGGGAACATACCAACATAGACCATTTTTGGGGTCAAAAAACAGCTTACAAAATTTACAAAGTATGCTCTCATATTACAATGGAATTAAACTAGAAATCAGTAACAAGGATAGCTGGAAAAGCCCAAGATATTTGGAGATTAAACAACACATTTCAAAATAACACATGAGACAAAGAAGACACCTTAAGCAAAATTTAAAAATATTTTGACTAAGTGAAAATGAAAATACAACTTATCAAAATTTGGAGTTCCTGTCGTGACTCAGGGGTTAATGAACCCGACTAGGATTCATGAGGATGCAAGTTTGATCCCTGGCCTCGCTCAGTGGTTTCAAGATCAGGCGTTGCCCTGAGCTCTGGTGTAGGTGGCAGACATGGCTCAGATCCCACGTTGCTGTGGTTGTGGCACAGGCTGGCAGCTGTAGCTCCGATTGGACCCCTGGCCTGGGAACCACCATATGCCTCAGGTGCAGCCCTAAAAAAAAGACAAAAAAGAAATTGTGGGATATAGTGAAAACCGTGTTTAGAGGGAAATTTATAGCAGTGAATGCATATATTAGAAGAAAAGAGAATTAAAATCAATAATCTTATGTTCCACTTAGGAAAAGTAGAAAAAGAAGAATGCATTAAATCCAAAGTAAACAGGAGAAAAGAAAAAATAAAAATTAGAGCAGAAATCAGTGAAATTAAAACCAGGAAGTCAATGAAGAAAATCAACAAAACCAAGGGCTAGTTTTTGAAAAGTTCATTAAAATTAATACATCTCTATGCAGGCTAACAATCAAAAAAAAATGAGAAGACATAAAGTACAATATTAGACATGAAACAGAAGGTATTCATCACAATCCCATGAACATTAAAGGATAATTAAGGAATATTATGAGCAACTCTATGCCCATCAGTTTGATAACTTAGATAAAATGGACCAAATCCTTGAAAAACAGTCTAATAACAGTCACACAAGGAGAAATAGATATTGAATGAACATGTAGCTATTAAAGAGATTTTTCACTTCTATTTCGCCACATGTTTTTACTCTTCTTACTCTCTTCATTCCTTCTCAATAACTTCCTCTGCTTCTGTTCTTGGGTTATTTTCTGTTTGTGGTACTTCTACTAGAGTTGTGTGTACACATGTACTAGAAACAGTTCAGTTAACTTTTGTGTTTTTTAGGGCCACACCCATGGCACATGGAAGTTCCCAGGCTAGGGGTCCAATTGGAGCTGCAGCTTCCAGCCTACACCACAACCACAGCAATGCCAGATCTGAGCTGCATCTGTGACTTGCACCACAGCTCACGGCAATGCCAGATCCTTAATCCACTGAGCAAGGCCAGGGATCAAACCTGCAACCTCATGGTTCCTAGTGGGATTTGTTTCCACTGTGCTATGATGGGAACTCCTCAGTTAACTTTTTATGTTAGAGAAAAACTCCAGCCTTTTAGAGAATGGAGACCAAGCAAAACTCCATAGGTGCCAAGAATGGACAAGAGTTAATGGATCACAGCAGAGCAGTTTATTATTCATAGTACAGCAAACATCAGGAACATCAACCTGGTACCCCTGTTCCCCATATCATAGCAAATCTTGGTCTTAAGTGCTATTATAGTGTGGTCGGAATCTGCTGGTCTCACAGGTATGGCATTTCCATAACGAGTGTTGTGTCAAAGGCTGTTGGACACCACTGGTGGTCCTAAGATTGTAGTAGAGACCTGATGTAATGTGTGTGCCAGGAACCAGTGGATGCTTACCTATATAGAAAGGCAAGTCAGGTATTGACAGGAGCCCCCATCCTTGTAGACCATTTAGCCTCTTTAGCTTATAAATGGAGGCTCATCTTTTGAGTCCATTGGGTTTTGTTGGGTTATGCTGGTTGCCGTCCCAGTAATCACCACCCAGTGATCAGATGTGTCCCACGCACATGACCGTGGTTGTCTCACACTGAGATTTCTTGGAGTCTATAAACAGAGGTCAATAGAAGACTCCCAATTTGGCTAATGAGGGACCTGATGTCTAAGTCTTTATTCTTGTCAGTTTTTCCTCAGGGACTTGCTACTCTAGTTAAGATTTCAAAGTACAAATCTTTGCTCTGCCGGTTAATAGCTATATCATTTTGGGTAAATTACGTGATCGTTCTGAGGTTATTTCCTCATCGATAAAGTGGATATGTACTTACCTATCTTGCAGATCTTTTGGAGAGATTAAAGGTAATAATGCATTTCATTCATGGGACATAATAAGTATTAGTTTTCTTCTCTCCCTTCCTACTTTGTTCCCTCCTAATGATAATCAGCTGCAGTCATTTAAGGACGATGTAGTTATAGATTCCTTTCTGCCTTCTCAAGTAGAATTTTAATGGAATATGAAAATGACTATAAAATAGCTTAGCCATGTCTTTTAAAGCTTAATTCTATGTTTAAGAATTTGCTCTTAAAACTCTGGCTTTTTTTTTAATGAGTTGTACTTCTTCCATATACAACTGAGTATGTTAACTTTTATTTGGTTAAAATAAATTCCCATAGCAACATTATTATTTTAGTATAGTTAATTTTTTTGAAGTGTTTTAAGTTTAAGGAGAAAATCATTTTGACTGTTATTATTTTTCAATTTGTTCTTTTTCCTTGGGGCATGCAGAGATAGTGATCAAATAAATACAGTTGATGATTCCTTCAAAGTAGAGTCTCGTCCACCTAAATCATAATTTTGAAGATTTCCATGATTGCCTTGTAGTGATCAGTTGTTTCAAATATCTAGTTATACTTTCTCCCGAGGACAAACTTGGCAGTGAAAAACCTATTTTCCTTAAGTACTCAGAGTTGTTCTTAACACATACACACACTGCTATGACAAGATTAGAAATTACGTGACATTCTAGTCTTTTCACTTTAGCGCCATTGGGGGGCAGGGGACGACCCGTCAAATGCATAATCTTTAGAATCTAACTTCCCTTAATGCCTCTTTCTGATTAGTTATTGAGGAAAAGCTGCCATCTTTCCCCACATTCTGCTTTGAGAAAATCCTTCTGAAACTCATGACTCCTTTTCCAGTTAAGGAAACATTCTTAGAGGTGAGGCTTTTTATCTTTGTAACTCCATTCCTTCTTAAACTTTTGTACAAGCTTTGGTGCTGGAGAAGCTTAAAATCTAATACGAAAAAATAAAATGAGAGGTACAGACATGTGAATGTACCAGTGAAAGCCCTTAAAACTTTTCTTCCCCTAAAATAAAGCAATGCAGTCAGCAGCTAAACATACCACCAATGACATTTTATGTATCTTAGATTAATAATAATGGATACTATGCAGTTGCATTCCATTTGCCACTTTTCTCCAGACTCTTATAAATCATATTCTCTTTAATGCAGCTAATGTGCAGACTCAGACTTCTATATGACCTTGGACAAATTAACATGGACCATTTTTTTCTGTTCCTTCCCAAAAGTTAAATGTTTTTCAGAGTCTATGAATCAAAATTAATGCTGACTTTTACTTAGAAGTCTCAGCTTTGAGTCAGAGATTCAGAATAACTTTGGGTGCTTAAAATGATGAAATCTCTTGGTGACTTTGATCTCTTCTTTCCAGTGTTATTGAGTAGGCTTAGTAATTTGTCACCTTATGTGAAACTATGGTTTGCATATATTTATTTCTGTACAGGTTTTTTTTTTTTTTTTGGAGGTGGGGGGAAGCTTGAGAATTTCTGTTCCATTTTATTTAATTTGTGTTGGTATCAGATCATGGGTTTGGGAATGGAATAGAGAACAGATGTGAGCAGATGTTGGAGGAGGAGTGGCAGTCTTCCCAATAAACTGGTGGGAAAGAGAATGTCGAAGCAAAGAAAACTTGGGCCTTTAATAAGCAATGTAAGAATGTAACTATGTAGCAAATCAATTTACTTTTTTCTACTCTTGCTGTCATTTTTCTAAATTAGCCTTCACTTCACTTTGTAACAGGTTTTTCTAGCTCAGTCTTGGCTCATTCAATCTGTTGTTATTGTTATAGTTTCTTTTTTTCTTTTTTTGTTACACCCACAGCATATTGAAGTTCCCAGGCCAGGGATCGAATCTGAGCTGGAGCTGTGACTTCAGTGGCAGCAATGCTGGATCCTTAATCCACTGCTCTGGGCTGAGGATCGAACCTATGCCACCACAGAGACAATGCCAGGTCTTAACCCACTGTGTCATAGCAGGAACTCCCTCATCTGGTTTTTTGGTTTGTTTGTTTGGCTCAATGTGACCAGCGACTTTACTTATTTTTTCCCACTCTCACCACTTCTATTTATTTATTTATTTATAGAGGAGCTTTATTTTTTCTATTACAGTTGATTTACAATGTTCTGTCAATTTCTGCTATACAGCAAAGTGATCCAGTCATATATATATATATATACACACACATTCTTTTTCTCACATTATCCTCCATCATGTTCCATCATAAATGACTAGACATAGTTCTCTGTGCTGTACAGCAGGATCTCATTGCTTATCCACTCCGAATGCAATTGTTTGCATCTACTAATCCCAAACTCCCAGTCCATCCCATTCCCTCCCTCCCTCAATCTGTTTTCTTATGTGTACCCAAAGTTATCTTCCTAAAATACAAATCATCCTGTCAGTCTCTTGCTTAAAATCCTTTTTTTGTCTCTCCATTGCTCTCAGGAAAAAGTCTCAGTTTTTAAACATGACCTACACAGACTTAATGGTCTGGCCCCCTGTCTAACCGTATCTCCAGTTACTCCCCCCTTGATTATCATTCTAGTAATACAGGTTGTTGTAATTGTTGTTTGTCATGTGCTTCCATTTCTTCCTATGCCCTATTCTTTTATTTTCTAACTAATTTTGATTTCTTCCTTCAGGTCCCAGATGAGCCATTACTGCCTGTGTCTTCCCTGACCACCTGCTACCAAGTAGAGTTTAGGTTCCCTTTTAATGTGCCTCCCCTGGAATATCCCCATCACAATGCCTATCACAGTGGGTGTTAATTGCCTCTCATTGTTTTTGTATCTTCTACTGGACTAGAACGTTTATGAGGGATCAGGCCATGCTTGTCTTGGTCATTATTGCATCCTTAATGCCTAGCAGAATACCTGGCATGAAGAAGGTGCCCAGAATTTATTTGGTTAATTGAATGAATGAAGGAGCTGAAATTTCTGAATGGTTAACCCAGAGTCTTTACATCTCACATGTACAAGTTATTCTGTGATCTCTACTGGGATCACTGTAGGACCCAGGAAATGGAACTCAGGACAGGAATGGACAGCTCCGACTCATCAAATCTAAAACCTAGGGAGCCTGTACATGGCTTGAGAAATAAACTCTCAGGATGCAGAGTATCTACAATGAAGCAATGTAGATTTCTAAATATTATGTTGAAACTCCGAGGAAGGGAGATCTTAGAACATTTCTACCAATCAGGGAAAAGGTAAATGAAAAATAATAGAACTGTTTCTGTTTCTACTAATTTAAGATGTGTGGAATTCAGTTAATTATGCCTACACTGTTTTACTTTAGAAAATAAAAAAAAGGTCTTTTTCTTCATAAGAACTTTTTTTTTTTTTTTTTCAACCGCAGGTGCCCTTGAGGAGTTGAGGAATTGAATCTGTGGAGGACTTCTGTATTTCTCAGTTTCTCCTGTTAAGAGCCTTAGCTTTGTCCAGGATGACTCCAGCTGTAGCAGTGCTGTCTGCCCATCCTCCCTACAGACACGGGAGGGCAGTGCAAAAGCAGGTTTATGTTCCCTGGACTTCTTTATCTCTCCCAAGGTGTCATAAAAATTTCTGTTTCTGTCCTGCCAACGGATGCATTTCCTGTTCCTAGTCTCCATTCCCCATTCTTCTAATTATCCCCAATAGAAATGGCATGAATGACTGAAATCAAAATTCTTATAGTTCCCCAAAACAACACAGAAAGAAATTCACACATATCAAAATTGTACAAATGTATCACTGAAATGCACTACTTACACATTTTTTTTGAAATCATGGATTATTTGAGAACCTGTTGAATGTTCTCTTGATGGATGGGATCCTTTCTCCAGAAATATGCACATACACACAATTTTGCATACAATTTCAGAGGGCTCATGAACTATAGCTTAAGTGCCTCTGATGGAATATGTTTACTGAAGTTCTAAGATTTGGGTCCTGGGATAAAGAGTATTAGAGATTCTCATACCTTTCTATTTGTTATTAAAAATGAAACAAGTTTCCAAGATATGCACCCAATCAGAGTTTGATTATATGCTTTGACATGTACTTTGTTAATTTATGATTCTGGGTCAGTGCAAGTCTATTAGGAGTTTCAAAGGAGGATCATTTGATGTTTGCTGAGAGTAGTTTGAGACCATTAACTTTCTAATGAAAATATGTGGATGTACAGTTAGAAAAATGGGAATTAGCTGAAGTTAGCTAAAAGGGGGGAGTCTATGTACTTTAATATTTCCAAAATGCCAGGACTTTAATTTATGTATGTGTAAAATATATATATATATAACATATAAAATATATATAAAATTACACATATAAATAAAATACTGCCCCTCCCTCACCTTGTGCTGCCTCCACCCCTTCCCAGGCTCCAAAAATTCTGATATATTCAGCAGTGACTGGGAGGATCCTGGGCTGTGGGCAGCTGGAGTTCTGTTTGTAGGAAGCTTAGAAGAGGGACAGTGCCCAGGGGGCACTAATGCTGATGGCTCTCCCAAGGGCTACGACTAGGTACAAAAGCCATTCCTTAACCTTGTAGAGTGTATGTCCTGATGTTCATCTGAAGGAGACAGGACTGGGGGACACAAACTGGGGCCTCAAAGGGATTAGTGAGTTGTTTTCTGGACATAGACCCTCGGGGTCTATGGGTCTATGTCAGGGAACTAAAATTTAAAACAAGTTCAGTGAAGCTGCAGGACTACTAATGAACTTGGCATTTTCCTTATCTCGGTGATTGGTAGGTTCTAGATGTTAGTGTAATCAGTGCAAATGCAAAAGTGGAGGTGCTTTTCTTCCCCTTACCTGCAAATTTTCTCCTCTCAACTTTGTGTGACATATTGGAAATACTTTTTTTCTTTTTTCTTTTCTTTTCTTTTGGCCACACCCTGGGCACACAGAAGTTCCCAGGCCAGAGATTGAATCTGAGCTGCAGCTGCGGCAACGCCAGATCCTCAACCTGCGGCACGGGGCTGGAGATTGAACCTGCACCACCACATAGACAATGCTGGATCCCCAACCCACAGGACCACAGTGGAAACTCCTGGAAGTACATATTAATGTGGTACACGGCTCAGCCGTTTATCAGCTATGGGACCATTGAAAGTTATCTAGCTGCTCAGCTTCTCATCTATGAAATGGAGACAATAACAGTATATCCTTCATAGGGTTATTGTGAAAATTAAATGAAATAATGCATGTAAGGAATTTAGTGCAGTGCTTGTTGCCTAGTAAGCAGCTAATAAACGTTAACTTTTTTTTTTTTGTAGTTATTTGGACATCTAAACTTCCCTACTAGGCTGACTATAAACTTCTGAAAGTCAAGATTTGTCCTGATGCATCCTATTTTTACTACAGAACTTACATAAAATAGGCTTTTAGAGGTATGTTTTGAAAGAATGGAGGAATGAATGAGGGAATGTGTGAAGCTGGGTTGAAAAATAGATGTTTTGAATAAACTTGGACAGATGTCCTAGGGGCAGGCCCTCTGACTGGACTGGTCTTCCAGTGTCTTTGCATGGCCACTGACCATCTCTTATCTTTTGCTATCACCTTGGTGTAATCTCTTTAGAAGACCTTTTATAATGAGCTCTATTCAAATGAGCTTCTTTGCCCCTGGCTCCACTAGTTATATTTTCTATCACTATCCTTTGTTCATAGCACTTATAATTTGTATTGTAAAGTATATAGTTACATGGTTATTCAGCTTTTAAACTTGTTTTTTCTGTCCTACTACACAACAAACTCTGTTACAAAAGAGAAGTATTTTTCCTCATTAATCCATGGAAAGACAACATAGTCTAATGGGCAGAGCTAGGGCTTGAATCCATGCAGTCTGACTCCAGAACCTGCCTGCTTTCAAATCCTGGTTCTGGCCCTTATTAGCTGTGTGACCTAAGACAAATTGTTTAACCTCTCATTAGTTTTCTAGTCTTCAAATTTGGTATAATAATTATAGCTTCCTGGGGCTCCTGCCCTGGGTCTTGTCCTTTAGAGGACCCTCCTATGACTCTCTTCTGGCGGTATCTCACCCAATGGGTTAGCAGTCCATAGGGCCAAAGGCACATGCCTGTATCTGTCTCTTCTAGACCATACTGCTAATACTTGATATCCCAGGACTCCCTATCCAAATAGCTCTAAGCAAGTTTCCAGAGCCAGATGGGCTTTTCCCTATGTCCATTCTCCCAGAGCTAGACTGTGTCACTCATGTGCACATCCAGAGACCTGATGGTGACTGGGGATCTGCTGTGTGCAGAGTGGGAAGGTAGACACAGCTTGGATGTTTGGGCTGGGGGGTCTGTATCCATCAATGCAAGGCTCATGGTATGGTGAAAGATATGTCGCAGGTGGGAAGAAATGGGAGGTAGGCCAGGGTCCTCTAATTTACTCTTGCTTCTAACGTGGCAAGTATTAGGCCAGTAGATCGTTATGAGGATTAAATGAGCTATTACAAGTAGAGCCTTTAGAAAATTCTTAGTATACTGTGAAGTAGTCAATAAATATTAGCTATTATTTTTATGTCTTTATTTGGCTTAGACAGGGTTTAGTGCATAACAGGGATTTAATAAGTTATTTTTTAAACAAGTGAATAGATGAACTATTAACAACTCATTAATTGGAGTAATCATCTGTGTGTTTGAACTAAAGTTTTCTTCATTTATTATGGTCATGATTAATTGAAAGTAAGAAATCCTGGCTTGACATTCACAGTTAAGTATGAATTATAAACCTTCCCATATGGAAAAAGATCTTAGATGTTAATTTCATAGAATGACAGTTCCCAGAAAGGGTCTGCATCTTATTAAGCTAATCAATTATTATCTTTCACAAGAACACCACAAGGGATTTGAACTTATGTACTATTATATGTTCCTTGCTAGCTTAAGTACATTGGCAGTGACATACACAACAGTAGTATCAACAACAGGATTCTAGACCTCAAGACAACTCCACTGGTTTTCTGGCAGCATAGAGGAAGTGACTGCCTATATTATTTGCGCTCCCAAAACCCAGCTCTGATGATTGACCAGGGACCAAACCCCTCAAGATCAAATCATTTCAGCTCATCAACATATGTGGAAGGATCATGGACTTTAGAGACAGAACAGAAATTAGTTCTGCCTCTGCCACTTACTAGCTATGTGACCTTGGGCCAATTCCTTGATTTCATTTTCCAGTTTCCTCATCTGTATGAAGAGAATAACAATATCCACAGAGGTGGATTACTGAGTAATGCTGTTGGAGGACATAGCCTGGCATGCAGTAGATTCATTCCCTTCACTAATTACATTTATAGGGCTATGAAACCAAGAGTTTTTGATAATACGCAAGAGACTGAACATACACTTTCAAATCTGATTAAAGAGTAAAGTATCTCACCAATGCAGTGTCAAGCATGAGAAAACTTCATAACAATTGAGAGCAAGAGAATATAGTGAATTACTTTTTTTTTTTTTTTTGCTTTTTAGGGCTGCACCCACGGCATGTGGAGATTCCCAGGCTAGGGGTCCAGTCAGAGCTGCAGCTGCCAGCCTATGCCACAGCCATAGAAACGCAGGATCTGAGCCGCGTCTGTGGCCTATACCACAGCTCATGGCAACGCAAGATCCTTAACCCACTAAGAGATGCCAGGAATTGAACCCGCAACCTCATGGTTGCTAGTTGGATTTGCTTCCACTGTGCCACGACGGGAAATCCTATAGTAAATTACTTTTAAAACATAATTCAGACATTCATTTTATTTAAGTCATGTAAAATGCCATTTTATTGTCTTTTAATTCATATAGCTTAATTGCTGTTTTATTGGTAAAGTAAGAAAATATAAATAAAACATTTTAAAAATAAACCACAATTATGTTTTAATTCTGATTTCTCCAAATCTGTTTTGTATCCTTATTAAACCAACATCTACAGAACTGCTTCAGGGCCCTTTACCTATGAGCTGGTTAAGAGGACACACTCTTCTCTCCTGGATTTATTGTCCTCTGAATGACATTCCCCGCTCCCCTCCCCCCACTTCAGCCTCACTAAAGTCGACTCTTAGAAAAGGAAAAAGAAATTTCAATTTCAGTAAATCTGGGAAAGTGAGCTGAGAGCCAAAGGGGAGCTTCACTTCCAGATTGATCTCTTACATCCACTCAGGGTGCTGTAGCCAGTTGGACGTGACTTCAAGGACCTGAGCTGAGCTGCCCATTCCTTCCCCCAAAGAGAATCTGTCTCTCATTTTCCTATCAGAATATGGAGACTCCCTTTTTTACTGTTAGAGATAGCTCTGAAAGTACAAATGCCTTTTGGGACAGGGGACTTAAAACTCATGATAAAAAATTGAGTGACTCAAGTGAGCTAAATTCTTGGCAGTAATTTTGCTGGGTATACAGAAGAAGAAGGGAAAAAAGAATAAGAGAAGAAGAGAAAGGCATATGCAGGAGGAGAAAAGCATAGAGCAAGAATCAATAGGGAGCTCAGAAGGAAATTTTCACTGACTGGGGTTTTAAACCAGAATCTGAAGTTTTGAAATTCTTTAGTTCTAGCAATAGGCTTTGATTTAAACAAGAAAAAAAAAATACTAGAATAGACACAAAATGTGTCTCACGTATCCATTTAGTGGTGGTTTGCAGCCATTTAACTAACACTTGTGGTATTGACTTCAGGGTCCATTATGGGCATCAATGCAGCAGCCTGGATTTTTTCTTTTTTTTACAGTTTGATTTTCAAGACTTTCCCATAGCTTTTAGTACTGTTTTTTGGACTCATCTTCATTAAGGATTTTAAAAGCAAAGGTCTTTGCTTATACTGAAAGTGCTACTTTTCCTGGCATCATAGTTCCTTGCTAATGGGTTTCTGAATACCGTTTTCATTATTTAATTTTTATAGAACTCTACTTCCTTTATTATTGCCTTTGCCTTTGTAATATGTACAATCTGTTAGCTACATATTGCTAAGCTTTAAATATTTTTCTTGTTTACCATTAATAAAAAGTGGTTGCTGATTCATTTGCTTTGCAGAATAAATCACTAACCTTGTCTATGCCCAGCAGAAAAATGGCATATATTATCTCCTGATAATCCTCACTTGCTACTTCATTCTGATCGCTCTCTTTTCCCCTGTACTGTTGAAGATATAATGTTCTTTGGTTATGGAGAGGAAATAAGCATAACGGTAAGACTGCTTGGACTTTACAAATTTTAGTAGTAATCACTTTATAGTAACATATGTAACACCTGACAGCTTACAAAAGACTTTGACTTATCTTGTTTGATTCCTGAAGAGTTGTCCTAATTATGATCCCATTTTACAAATGTGACCTACATGAATTCATGATTAGCAAGTGACTGAAGCTACCCCCTTCGTTCCTTTAATCAGGCTCAAATCTTTTCCATCTAAAGACCTAACATCTCTCTCTCGGTCCCAAAGGGTTTTAGGTACAACCCTTTTCTCTTCCCCTTTGGAGCCAAGCAGCTCGAGAATGGTCTGTACTCCTTTTCCCATTTCCTCACATCCTGTTCATTTTTCAACTCCCTAAAATCCAAGATTGGTGTCCCCCACTGATAGATTGACTTAGTAAAGGGCGTTGCAACCTTCTGGGTTGCTAAGTGCAGTGAGTACTTTTTAGTCCTTTTATCTGAGTCTTCTGTACTCTTTGACAGGTTATTTCTGCCTTCTTACACCTCTTCCCTTGGCTTCAGGGACATCACCCTCCTGGGATTTTCTCCTGCCTCTCCAGCAGTCTCTAGGTCTCTTCAGCGACTTCTTGTGCTTTACCTTTATATAATGAGATGCCTCAGAATTCCAGCTTCCACTCACCCCACTTTTCTTCTCATACCAGGGCAGTTTCAGTTTCATTCATTTCTGACTTTTCCCACTATAGGTAGATGGTGGAAACATCTATCTCTTTCTTTTTTTAACTACTACAGATGTTTTCAAACAAAAATAAAAGTAGAGATAGTAGTTTAACTAATGCCCATGGACCCATCACTCAGCTGCAATAGTTAACGACATTTTGCCTATCTTATTTCACTTGTAAATACTTCAAATCCATCTCATAATGGCTTTTTAAAAATCATAATCACTGTGCCTTTCTCCCCCCCGTCTTTTTAGGGCTGCACCCATGGCATATGGAAGTTCCCAGGCTATCGGTTGAATTAGAACTGCAGCTACCGGCCTACACCACAGCCACGGCAATGCCAGATCCTTAACCCACTGAACAGGGCCAGGGATTGAACTCACATCCTCATGGATGCTAGTTGGTTTTGTTACCGCTGAACCGCACTGGGAACTCCCTATGCCATTTTTATACCTAAGCAGAATTAACAGTACTCAGTGTCATCTAATATTTGCTAGATTTCTATGATTATTTCAGAGATATCTTTTTATAGTTGCATTATTAGAATCTAGATTCAAATGAGTTGATGACTCTTAAATGAGTCCTCATTTCTAATCCTGCTATGTCAGGCCTCTCTCTTGGACTCTAAACACAAGTATTCAGGTGACCTTTGATACTTGCGTTTGGAGGCCTCAGCAGAGTTTCAGATTCTTTATGTCTCTAAGTTAACTTCCTTTGTCCTTAAAAGCTGATCCTCATCTTGTGCTTCCTCTCTTAGTAAATGCCCTTACCACCCAGTTGTTCACGCCTGAAACTCAGGGTTTATCTCATTCACTTTCTACATCCAGCATGTTACCAAATACTGTCATTTCTGTCTTCTAAATATCTTTTCAGTCCATCTTTCCATCCTTCCTGCGGTCTTAGTTTAGGTCATTGTTTTTCCCTGGATTGCTGCGACAGCCTTCCAAATGGTCCCCTGTTTCTAGTTCTGCCTCCTCCAAATAGTCTTTCTATTACATCTAGGGATCTTTCTAAATTGTAAATCTGATCATATCACTCTCCTGCTTAAAGCTCTTCAATAGCTCCCCATTTTTTTCAGGATAAACTTTAACATATAAGGCTTTCAAAACCCAATGTTGGCTAACGTCTCTAGCTCCATTTCCCCCTTTCTTTCCTGGTACTGTGTGCTCTAGCCATACTTTCCTCTATCGTTCTGTGTCCTTTCTCGCTTTGGGCTTATGCACATGATGTTCTTTCTGCTTGCAGTGCTCTGTTATTTCCCCTTTCAACCCTTTCCTTGTTGATTTAAGTCCTATTTGTCTTTGCATCTTTGCTTAAACAACACTTTTGGACAGTCTTCTCTTATGCCCAAGCCTGAGTGGGTGCCAGCTCTCAGGATGCCTGGGGTACCTGGGGGTACTCAGTTTTGATCCCTTCTGTAACATTTATTCCACAGATTTGTAATTGCTTATTTGATATCTTATTTGTAGTTATAGCCTAAGTGTCAAACATAGTGTCTCTTATAGGCAAATGCAGAATAAAGATTGATTAAATGAATGAAGCAATGGTTCTTCTACGTCCCAAGTTCTTTCTAGTATCCTAGTGTTTCTTAGTGTTGTAGTATAGTTTCTCAGTGGTGTGATATACTAGTTAGTGTTGTATACTAGTATACTGGTGTGGTATACTGCTAGTTTCTCAGTGGTGTGATACACTACTTAGTGTTGTATACTAGTATACTGGTGTGGTGTACTGCTAGTTTCTCAGTGGTGTGATATACTACTTAGTGTTGTATACTAGTATACTGGTGTGGTGTACTGCTAGTTTCTTAGTGGTATGATAACCATTACTATATCTTATAGGTTTTGGAAAATTCAATTGAATTTCCAGAAAACAGTTGAAATATGGAAAAAACATAGTGTAGGGGAAAGTTTGTGAGCTTGTTCCTGTCTTAGAGCCTTTGTACTAACTACTCACTTGCCTTGGGCTATTTTTACCTAGTTGATTCCTTGTTGGTTAGACTGAAGTATAAATATCAGTCCCTTCAGACAGGCATTTCCTGACCACATTGTCTAATGCAATCGCATGGTTACTATCACATGTCCTTGTTTTATTTCTCTGTATAGCACTCATTGCTATTTTTTTTTTAATTGTTCTTTTGTCTTTGTCTTTCTCCCCAAAGGTGACAAGGGACCTTGTCTATCCTGTTCATTGCTGTATAGTAGGTACTCTACAAGTATATATTGAATTAATGGAAACATGAATGAATGAATGACTGCTCTAGAAGTTGAGGTGATACAATTTTAGGACTGATGAGAGAAAATGACAAGCTTATTTCCTGAGGGGTAAGGTTTTTCAAAAGTAAACAAACTTTTTGTAGGTTCTGCTGTTACTTAGACATGAGATCTTGTTTGTAACCTTTTTCTTTGCTATTCCTAATTTTCCTTTTCTTAAGGGTGTGTGGAGACCTGTTTGATGGACACTCTCCATTGGACCACCTATCACATGAGGTGATAGGCATGTGTTAATATTAGCAGAATCAAAAGACAAGCAAGCTCTGAGGTGTAAATGAATAAGAAAGGTAATCAGGGAACCTTCTGAAAGAAATCTTTTAACAAAAGAGAGAGGCAATGCTTTGTTTTTAGAAAACCTGTTTGTAGAGGCTTATTATAAGGCTAACTGATTTAGCCCAAAGAGCAATCATAAGGTTCAATTTGGCTAGCTTTGTTAACGCTGGCAGTTTGTGGGGACTTTGGATAGTAATGGGTTGGGGGAGGGGAAGGGAAGTTTGGTTGGAAAGGCAATAAAATGTGAAAGTACATTTCTCGTGAGGCAGCAGAAGCTTCACCTTCAGAGGCAAGATAGAGCCCATGGCTCTGAATTTGGGAATGCAGAGAGATTAAATTACTATTCTGGTTCCTTTCCAGCCCTTGAGAATATTGTCCAAAGATAGTCTCAGTATCCCAGTACCCATTTAGTAGCCACAGTAAGCGCATGATTGAAGCACCTACTTGTAAGGCCAGCCTTGAATCGAAACATTTGTCTCATCTAGTTCACTGAAAATTAAATACCATATGACTCCCTATCTTCTAGTTTCATGGTTCCTTAATGCCAGTGCTCCCTTTCCTTCTGCCTTCTGCTCTCCTGCCAATACCTCCTATTAATAGAAGCTAATAGGAAAGTATAGTTTATAGACTCCCAGCCACAACATTATAGAGCAGAGTAGAAAAGGATGAGTACTTAACAGAGTAGAAAATGATGGGTTAGAGACAATAAAAGTGTGAGTCAGTACAAGTGTCAAAGGAGAGGAGGGATAAGAATCCCTGAATTGTAGACGGATTGATATCATGTTAGTGACACCTTCCCTCGTGGGGCTCACAAAGTCATTTCCCTTTCTGGGTCATATTATCTAGTGAATTCCCCAGTTGCTTAACTTAAAGCCTGTTGATCTTACATTCTTTCTAATAGAGACCTCTGAGTTCTACAAGAGGATCTGACAATAATAGATATCATTTGTGAAGTATCTGTGTGCTACAGCACATCAGTGTCTCATTTAATCCTCACAACAAATTATAAAGTGAACACAATTATTATCTCCACTTTATGGTAGAGGTGACCGAGACTGAAGGAGGGACATAAGCTAATATAAGCCAGTGCTGATGTTTGAACTGGAGCTTTCTGACCCAACACCTGTGCTCCTACAATTGCAGCGCAGTATCCAGCCTAGAATTTGGGATGAGTTTCTCACTATGAACCTCCAAATGTAAGTTTTC
Source organism: Sus scrofa (assembly GCF_054392235.1). Classification (NCBI taxonomy): domain Eukaryota; kingdom Metazoa; phylum Chordata; class Mammalia; order Artiodactyla; family Suidae; genus Sus; species Sus scrofa. The sequence continues at coordinate 149,868,189 of NC_139396.1, read as the reverse complement.
TCTCTGGTGTTCAGTTTCTTCTTACTCGTGAGAATCCCAGTGGGAAATCTGTGTTACTTGGGTGGGAGACCCAGCGCTCAGGATCTTTTGTTTCTTGAACTTTTTACTAATGATTCTTCAAATTTATGGTCAAGAAGGTTTTTTGAATTTTTTTTTAACTGTAAAAAAAAATTTTTTTTTTTTTTTTTTTTTTTTTTTGCTAAGTGTTCTCCCTTTTACCAGTCAATCATATGGTTCTCTTCAGAGCAGAAATGTCGCAAGATTTATTCCACCCCATAAGTAGGTTATGAGGATAAATGAGACGTTGTAACATGCTATAACATGGCAGGTATTCAACAAATAATATTCAACAGTGTTTACTTTTCAATTCGCTTATTTTGTTGAGAACAAAAAGTTTCGTTAAGAGACAGACCTGTATGAAACATTTTGCAGATACTTGATGAGGCCACAGTGATTGAAAGGGAAAATATTCTGGAGGGTGAGCTGAAATTCCTTAACAGTATCTATCTGGCCCTTTTTTGAGGTTAGGAGCAATGCAATAGTTAAATAGCATTTGGAAATCATTTGAACCTGAAGAAAACCCATGAAATACCATTATACTTTACCTACAGTGCAGTTGAGAGAAACACCATGCACATAGTAGTAAGGAAGTGCTGTTTTAAAATACAGCATGGAGAGTTCCCGTCGTGCCTCAGTGGTTAACGAATCCGACTAGGAACCATGAGGTCAACCATGACGTCTGTTATACAGACGTCAAGCCAGTAAGGTCATCATTAAAGTAATATTATCTGGTTAAAATTTGTTACCTTTTGTTTTCCATGTTATCTACTCAAGGTGAAGTTCTTGTGTTATTGTGTACACTTCTGGCACATTTCCTTGGTTGATTTACTGTAAGCAGCTATTACATAGATAATCAAGGGTGTAAAGACCTTACATATCAGTTACTCTCTGTTTCTTAAGTCTTTGAAGTCACCTGGGTTCTAAGTTAAATGCAACTATTCCTGCTTTACCACGAATGGAGAAATCCAAATCTATAGCTACAGGGCAGGGGAGAAGTTCTAAAGCTGTTCAGTTCAAGGATTCTACTTTGAAAAATTGTTGAGGACCCCAAAGAGCTTTTCTTTAAGTGGGTTATATCTTAATATTTGTTCTATTAGAAATTAAAACTTGATAAATATTTCATCTCATTAAAAATAACGATGACAAATCCACTAAACCCACTAAATGTTAACACAAAATACAAGTAACTTTTAAAAAAAATCTTGCAGGTACATTTAGTCATGCATGAGGGCAGCTCTACTGCTACAAATGTACACAATGTCCCACTCCCACTTTCCCACAACACTGTTTCATCCAGGCGAAGCTGCCTAATGATGACCATGAACAGGTGAAGGTCTGGACGCTTTCAAGGCTTTACTTCTTCTTCTTCTTTTTTTTTTTGACAGGAATGTTGTTTATTTGACATCCAAACATCATAAGGGCTTGACTTCTTTTATCAGCACTCCCATTTTATGAATGATAGCCCATCAACCCATCCTTACTTAAATTTCCTGGTAAACTTGGGTATAACAGGGTGTCATGGGATCCAAACTTTTTTTTTTTTTTTTGCTTTTTAGGGCTGCATGCACGGCATATGGAGGTCCCCAGGCTAGGGGTCGAATTGGAGCTGTAGCTGCAGGCCTACCCAGAAGCCACAGCAATACTAGATCCAAGCAGCGTCTGCAACCTACACCACAGCTTATGGCAACGCCAGATCCTTAACCCCCTGAGCAAGGCCAGGGATTGAATCTGTGTCCTCATGGATACCAGTCAGATTCGTTTCCACTGAGCCATGATGATAACTCCCAAACATTCTTTTTTTTTTTGTCTTTTTTAGGGCCGCTCCCGTGGCATATGGAGGTTCCCAGGCTAGGAGTCCAATCGGAGCTGTAGCCGCCGGCCTACGCCACAGACACAGCAACGTGGGATCCGAGCTGCATCTGCAAGCTACACCACAGCTCACGGCAACGCAGGATCCTTACCCCACTGAGCAAGGCCAGGGATCGAACCCGCAACCTCAAGATTCCTAGTCAGATTTGTTAACCACGGCACCACGACGGGAACTCCCCCCAAACATTCTTAATAAGACTTTGAAGCATCTTGGTGCCAGACCAGCAGCTCAAGCAGCCGCAGCCCACAGCCAACTATAGGTAATATTTTTAAATGAAATTAATATTTTTAATTAAACTTTTTATTTTGACATAATTTTAAATTCATATGCAGTTACAGATGAGACCCCATGTATTCTTTACTCAGTTTTCCTCAGTGATCCATTCTTGCAAAATTGTAACACAACCAGGATATTGACATTGATACAGCCAAAATACAGAACAATCCCAGTATCACAAAGTTCTCTTCTGTTGCCTTTGTAGCCATATCCCTCTTCTCTCACTACAAGACCCTTGAAATCGCTAATCTGTTCTCCATTCCTTTAATTCTGTCATTTCAAGGATGTTATATAAATGGAATCATGCATATGTAACTTTTTAGGATTGGCTTTTTTCCCCCTTTTTACATACACATGAGGCATAAGGACTAGGGGTTGAATCAGAGCTGCAGCTGCAGGCCTACGCCATAGCCACAGCAACACCAGATCTGAGCAGCATTTGAGACCCATGCTGCAGCTTACAGTGACACCAGATCCTTAACCCACTGAGCAAGGCCAGGGATAGAACCTTCGTCCTCAGAGAGACAGCATCAGGTTCTTAGCCGGCTGAGCCATAACAGGAATTCAAAGATGGACTTTTTTTCACTTGGCATAATTCCCTGCAGATTCTTCCAAGTTGTTGTGGGCATCAGGAGTTTATTTTCATTGCTGAGCAGTATTCCTTGGTATGGATGGACCACAGTGCATTTAACCATTCAGTTGTTGAAGGGCATGTGGTTGTTTCTAGTTTTTAGCTATTATGAATATGGCTGCTGTGAATATTTATGTACAGGTTTTTGTGTGAACATGTTTCAGTTCTCTGGGATAAAAATGCCCAAGAGTATAATTGCTAGATTGTATGATAGATATATGTTTAATTTTATAAGAAACTGCACAACTGTTTTCCATTGTACCATTTTTAATTCCCACCAGCAATATAAGAGTGATTTAGTTTCTCTGCATCCTTGCCATTGTTTAGTGCCGTCCTAATTTTTTTTGCAGGGAAGCGAGAGACAATTTTTTCCTTTTTTTTTTTTTTTTTTTTTTTTATGGCCACACCTGTGGCATATATGGAAGTTTCTGGGCCAGGGATTGAATTCAGGCTGCAGCTGTGGCAGCTACTGGATCCTTTAACCTACTGCTCCAGGCCAGGGATGGAACCTGAGCCTCCACAGTGACCTGAGCTGTTGCAGTCAGATTCTTAACCCTCTGTGTCACAGCAAGAACTCCTTTCCTACTTTTTTATTGTGTAAACATACACCTAAGAAAATTTACCATCTTAACAATTTTTAAGTGTGTGGTTCAGTGGTATTAAGTACATTCACATTTTTGTGCAGCCATCATCATAATCTGTCTCCAGAATCTTCGTCTTATAAAATTGAAACTATATGCTCACTAAACAACAACTCCCTATTACTTCCTCTCCTTGCTGCTGACAGTCACCATTCTGCTTTGTCTATATGAATTACCTAGGTAGTTCATAGAAGTGGAACCACACAGTATTTGTCTTTTTGAGACTGGCTTATTTCACTTAGCATAATATCCTCAAGGTTTATCTATATTGTAACATTTGTCAGAATTTTCTTCCTTTTTAAGGCTGAATAATATTCCACTGTGTGTATATACCACATTTTGCTTTTCATTCCTCATTTGGTGGACACTTGGTCTGCTTCTCTTACTAAACCAGGTTCATTTGCTTGATGTACAGTAAGCCAAAATGCTGAGGTGCCAAGGTTTGCAGCAGAGAAAGGGTTTATTCATGAGGTAGCCAAGTGAGGAGACATAAAAGATCTCATATCTGCCTCCCTAAAGGCCTGGAGCTTGAGATATTTATGGGATAAAGAAGCAGAGTCTTAGGCAAGAAGAAAGGTGATTGAAGTAGGGAAAAGATAATCAGTGTTCTGCGCAGCTGTGTCTGAGTCATGTTTCTTCATGTGATGCGTATTCAAAAATGGAGGTGCTTAGGGTGTCTGAGGGTGGAGTTTTCAGCCCTCTGATGTTAAAAGGTCATTCATTCATCAGACAAGTGAGCAGAGCCTGTTTTAGGGTCGGTGGTCCCAACCAGTCTTGGCAGACTTGAACTTGACAGGAGCAACTCCATATTCCTGGAAAACAACTTAATCTCCCCCATTACTGCAGTGACCCATATGTGAGGCATATCTATAGAGGTGGTTAAGGAGTCAAATAATTAAGGTGAACTTGGTCAGTGAAGGCAGGTTACAAGCGAAGGGATTTTTAGCAAGCTGTTCCCTTACCTGCTGTTCTATGAGACAAGCTCAGGAATTTGTTAGTCACTAGTTTCCATTAACCCTATGTGGCATGGTTTCAGGATGGGTTTTTTAACCCTGTGGGGCACAGTTTCCCTTCTATCTTTTATCTATTGTGAATAATGCTGCTAAGAACTTGGGTTCTTATCTCTTGAAGATGCTGGTTTCATTTCTTTTTGGTATACCTAGAAGTTGGAATTGCTGGATCATATGGCAATTCTATTTTTATTTTTCTGAGGAACTGCTGTACTGTTTTACACTGCAGCTGCACCAGTTTACATTCTCAGTAACAGTGCACAGGACTCTAATTTCTCCATATTCTCACCAATACTTGCTATTTTCTATTTTGTTTTGTTTTAGCAGCCATCCTGCTGGGGATGAGGTGAGATCTCATTGTGGTTTTGACTTGAATTTACCTCAAAGTTAGTGATTTTTGAACATATTTACTGTGCCTACCTGGTTTTTTTAGTAGGCTGTCTCTATGCCATGGGTCACCTGAGGTGTAAACTTAAGGTCCTTTCAGGTCTTTTCTGAGCCTGTGCCTTTTGCTTTGCATGTGTGGTCACTTTCTAAGTTCCCCTGTATGTATAGTTGCTTTTGAATGTCTTAGTCTTTAAACACCTAGCTCCCAAAGGGGAAAAAGAGAAAAATGGAGAGGAGACAGGGAAAAAAAGGTCTGATTCTTTAAATCCCCTGGAAGTCACTTCAGCCAGAATAGGGAAGCATGTGCAATAATGGCTATGCATCTCTGTGTCTGTTCTTCCATAATCAGAAGCAGCAATCACTGATTAGAACACAATTCCCCAGTGGTTGGAGGACAGGGTCCTTATTGTCTACCCTGGCCCTGCAAGCAGCATGCAAGATCCTCCAGGAATAGACGCATGGCTGCCTGCCATTAGTCTGGGGATGGTGGATGGGTAGCTGCTGCTGAACTAAGAGCTGACATTGATCAAATTAACTGCAGTTTACCATTCATATCCTTGAACTTGCAAGTCTTCAATAGACTCCAAAATAGTTACACTAGATTCTGTTGGTTTGGTTGTCTAGGTGGGGAGATGGATTCTTTGTGCTTCCAACTTTACCATTCTCCCAGAGTCCTTCTCCTGGTGTATATTTTCCTCTTTTTCATGTTTATTTTTTTACAAATTTAAAAAAATTTAGTTTTTCTTATATTGAAGTATATAGTTAATTTATAATATTGTACTAGTTTTAAGTGTACAGCAAAGCGATTTATTCAGTTATATGTAAATATATACATATATTTCCCATTCTTTTCCATTATAGGTTATTACAAGATATTGAATATAGTTCACTGGGCTATGCAGTAAATTCTTACTGTTTTATCTATTTTATATAGAGTGGTGTGTTATCTGTTAATTCCGCAGTTCTAATTTGTCCCTCTCCCACCCTTTCTTCTTTAGTAGCCATAATTATTTTCTGTATCTGTGAATCTGTTTCTCTTTTGTAAACAAGTTCATTTGTATTATTTTTTAGATTATACATATAAGTGACATCATATGAGATTTGTCTGACTTCACTCAGTATTATAATCTCATGGTCCATTCATGTTGCTGCAAATATCACTATTTCATTCTTTTTTATGGCTTTGAGTAATATTCCATTGTATATGTGTGCATGTGCGTGTGTGTGTGTGTATTTGGGTATATTTTCTTTAATAGGCTGTTTTATTATTTTATTTTTTTATTTTTATTTTTGTCTTTTTGCTATTTCTTTGGGCGGCTCCCGCGGCATATGGAGATTCCCAGGCCAGGGGTCGAATCGGAGCTGCAGCCACCGGCCTACGCCAGAGCCACAGCAACGCGGGATCCGAGCCGAGTCTGCAACCCACACCACAGCTCACGGCAACGCCGGATCGCCAACCCACTGAGCAAGGGCAGGGACCGAACCCGCAACCTCATGGTTCCCAGTCGGATTCGTTAACCACTGCGCCACGACGGGAACTCCTAATAGGCTGTTTTAAAAGAGCAGTTTTAGGTTCACAGTAAAATTGTCAAAGTACAGAGAGTTCCCATAGACTCCCTGCCCTCACATATGCACAACATCCCCCACTGTCAAAATCTTTTGCCACAGTAATGCATTTGTTATTTTCTATGAGCCTACATTGATACATCATTATTACCCAAAGCCCATAGTATTCTTAATTAAAAAAATTTTTTTACGGCCACAGGTGCCCAGGCTAGGGGTCAAATTGGAGCTGCACCTGCTTGCCTATGCCACAGTAATGCCAGCCGTGTTTGCGACCTACACTGCAGCTCATGGCAACATTGGCTCCTTAACCCACTGAGCGGGGCCAGGGATTGAACCCACATCCTCATGGATGCTGGTTGGATTCGTTTCCACTGAGCCGCAATGGGAACTCCCCAAAGCCCATGGTTTACATTAGGGTTTATTCTTTGGTTGTATATTCTATAGGTTTTGACAGATGACATGTATCTACCATCTTTAGCATCATGAAGAAGAGTTTCACTGACTTTAAAATTCTTTGTGCTCTGCCTTGACATTATTTTTGTTTGTTTGTTTTTAGCCTTGATATTATTTTTATTTTAGCCATTCTAATAGAGTGTGTAGTGGTATCTAGTAGATTTTATTTGAATTTTTCTTTAATGGCTAATGATGTTGAACTTTGTTATTTTGTGTGGTTGTTTGATTTCTTTTTGTAGAAATGTCTGTTCATTTCTTTTGCCCATTTTCAAATTGGATTTTTTTTTACTATTCAGTTTCGAGAATTCTTCATATATTCTAGATATAGTCCTTTCCCAGATATGTGGTTTGCACATATTTTTCTAAGTCTACATCTTTCATCCTCTCAATGGGGTCTTTTGCAGAGAAAAATTTGAAAAATTTGGTGCGATCCAGTTCATCAGCTTTTCCTTTTATTGATCTTGGTTTCGATATCAAGTTTAAGAATCCTAAAGACTCTCTCCTGTATTTTTCTAAATGCTTTATAGTTTTGTTTTACATTTAAGTTTATGTGTAATCTCATTTTGAGTTAATTTTTTTTTTTTTTTTTTTTGCTTTTTAGGGCCGTACTTGCAGTAGTATATGGAGGTTCCCAAGCTAGGAGTCTAATTGGAGCTACAGCTGCCAGCCTACGCCACAGTTACAGCAATGCCAGATCCGACCCATGTCTGGACCTACACTACAGCTCATGGCAACGCCAGATCCTTAACCCACTGAGTGAGGCCAGGGATTGATACCCGCAACTTCATGGTTCCTAGTTGGATTCGTTTCCACTGCACCACAACAGGAACTCCTTATTTTGAGTTAATTTTTTCATGAATGTGTGAGATTTAGGTTAAGGTTTTTTTTTGGGGGGGGGGCCTATGGATGCCTAGTTGCTCCTCCACTATTTGTTGAAAAGAAGATCTTTCCACCATTGATTTTTTTTTTTTTGTCAAAATCAGTTGGATATATTTGTGTGGGTTTATTTCACAGTTCTGTATTCTGTTACATTGATCTATGTGTATATCCCTCTGTTAGTACCACCTATCTTGATTACTATGTATATTGTAGGCCTTCATATAAGATTGAGTTCTCTCCCTTTATTCTTAATTTTCAAGATATTTTAGCTATTCTAGGGATTGTGCCTTTCCATACAAATTTAGTGGATTCACAGTGTTGTACATTCATCACAAGTATCTAGTTTTAGAACATTTTCATCATCCCCAAATAAAATCCCATACCCATTATGTGGGCACATCCCATTCCCCCCTCCCCTAAAGCCCTGAAACTATTTTTTATTTTTTTAAATTTATTTTTCTCAGTATTTTTTTAATTGATATTTCCCCAATACATTTTTTTTCTACTGTACTGCATGGTGACCCAGTTACCACATATATGTACACTTTCTTTTCTCAAATTATCATGCTCCATCATAAGTGATTAGAGATAGTTCTCAGTGCTACACAGCAGGATCTCATTGCTAATCCATTCCAAAGGCAATAGTTTGCATCTGTTAACCCCAAGCCCTCAATCCACCCCACTCCCTTCCCCTTGGCAGCCACAAGTCTATTCTCCAAAATCCATGATTTTCTTTTCTGTAGAAAGGTTCATTTGTGCTGTATATTAGATTCCAGATAGAAGTGATATCATACAGTGGTTGTCTTTCTTTTCCAGACTTACTTCACTTTGTGTGAGAGTCTCTATTTCCATCCATGTTGCTGCAAATGGCATTATTTCATTCTTTTTTGTGGCTGAGTAGTATTCCATTGTGTATATATACCACATCTTCCTAACCCAACCGTCTGTCGATGGACATTTGGGTTGTTTCCATGTCTTGGCTATTGTGAATAGTGTTGTAATGAACATGCGGGTGCATGTGTCTTTTTTAAGGAAAGTTTTGTCTGGATATATGCCCAAGAGTGGGATTGCAGGGTCATATGGTAGTTCTATGTATAGATTTCTAAGGTACCTCCGTATTGTTCTCCATAGTGGTTTTACCAGCTTCCATTCCCACCAACAGTGCAGGAGGGTTCTCTTTTTTCCACAACCCCTCCAGCACTTGTTATTTGTGGACTTATTCATCATGGCCATTCTGACTGGTGTGAGGTGGTATCTCATGGTAGTTTTGATTTGCATTTCTCTAATAATCAAGCCCTGAAACTGTTAATTTACTTTTTGTCTCTATGAATTTTCCTATTCTGGATATTTCATGTGAATAGGATCATACAATATATGGCTTTATTTATTTATTTTTCCACTGCACAGCATGGGGACCAAGTTACACATACATGAATACATAATTTTTCCTCCTATTGTCATGTTGCGATGTAAGTAGCTAGACATAGCTCTCGGTGCTACACAGCAAGATCTCATTGTAAATCCATTCCAAGAGCAATAGTTTGCATCCGTTAACCACAAGCTCCCAATCCTTCCCACTCCCTCCCTCTCCCTCCGGCAGCCACAAGTCTATTCTCCAAGTCCATGATTTTCTTTTCTGTGGAAAGGTTCATTTGTGCTGTATATGGCCTTTTTGTCAGGTTTAGTTTGCTCTGTGTAATGTTTCTGAGGTTCATCCATGTTATAACATATATCATACTCCATTCCTTTTAGTGGCTGAATAACATTCCATTGCATGTTTATAGCACATTTTATTTATCCATTAATATATTGGTGGACATTTGGGTTGTTTGCACCTTTTGACTATTGTGAATATTGCTGCTATGAATATTCTTGTACAAGTTCTTGTTTGAACACTTGTTTTCATTTTTCTTATGCATGTACTTAGAAGTGGAACCACTGGGTCATGTAGTAATTCTATGTTTAACCATTTGAGGAACTACCATACTGTATTCCACAGCACCTGCACCATTTTGTATTCCTACTAGCAATGTGTGAGTGTTCTTATTTCTACATATCCCTGCCAACATTTGCTTTTTTTCATTTTTAAAAAATAAAACCCAATATAGTGAGTATGAAGTGGCATCTCCTTGTAGTTTTAATTTGAATTTCTCTGATGATTAGTGGTGTTGAACACTTTAAAATATACTTGTTGGCTGTATGTATAGCTTCTTTGGGGAAATACCACTTCAAGTCCTTTGCCCATTTTTAAATTGAGTTATTTGTCTTTTTCTTGCTTAATTGTAAGAGTTGTATATATTTTAGGTACTAGACCTTTATCAGATATATGGTTTATAAATATTTCCATCCATTCTTTGAGTTGTCTTTTCACTCTCTTGATGGTGTTCTTTGAAGCAGAAAAGGTTTTAATTTAATGAAATTCAGTTTATCAATTTTTTTCTTTTGTTACTTGTGTTTTTGGAGTAATATCTAAGAAACCATTTCCAAACTCAAGATTATGAAGATTATCACTATGTTTTCTTCTAAGAGTTTTAGCTTTGACACTTAGATATTTGATCCATTTTGAGTTAATTTTTGCATGTGGCATGAGGTAAAGGTCCAACTTCATTCTTTCGCATGTGGATATTTAGTTTTCCCAGCACCATTTGTTTTTATTTATTTTCGTTTGTTTGTTTTTAATTTTTGCTTTTTAGGGCCTTATGTGCAGCATATGAAAATTTCTGGGCTAGGGATCGAATCAGAGCTGCAGCTGCCAGCCTGCACTACAGCCACAGCAACTCAGGATCCGAGCCGCATCTGCAACCTACACCACAGCTCATGGCAACACCAGATCCTGAACCCACTGAGCAAGGCCAGGGAGCAAACCTGCATCCTCATGGATAAGAGTCGGATTTATTACCACTGCGCCACAATGGGAACTTCAGCCAGCACCATTTGTTAAAGAGACTTTTCTTTCCTCATGGAGTAGTCTTGACACCTTATTGAAAATAAGTTGACCATTGATGGATGGCTTTATTTCTGCACTCTCATTTTTTTTTTTTTTTTTTCCTATTTCTTTGGGCCACTTCTGCGGCATATGGAGGTTCCCAGGCTAGGGGTCGAATCGGAGCTGTAGCCACCAGCCTACGCCAGAGCCACAGCAACGCAGGATCCGAGCTGCGTCTGCAACCTACACCACAGCTCAGGCAACGCCAGATTGTTAACCCACTGAGCAAGGGCAGGGACTGAACCTGCAACCTCATGGTTCCTAGTCGGATTCGTTAACCACTGTGCCACGACGGGAACTCCTGCACTCTCATTACTATTCCATTGATGTGAATGTCTGTCTTTATGATGGTACCATTCTGATTCCTATTTTGATTACTATGTTACTGTAGCTTTATAAAGTTAGGAAATTGGGAAGTATGAGTCCTCCAACTTTTCCTTTCATGATTGTTTTGGCTATTCAGGGTCTGTTGAAATTTCATATGAATTTTGGGGTGGGTTTATCCATTTCTGCAAAAAAGGCCATTGGGATTTCAATAGGGATTACATTGAATATGTAGACATATTTGAAAAAGTTACCATTCTAACAATATTAAGTCTTCCAACCCATGAACACAGGAATTTCTCCATTTTTTTAGGTCTTCTTTAATTTCTTTCTCCAATGTTTTGTCATTTTCAATGTACAAGTCTTATCTTTCTTTTGTTAAATTTATACCTAAGTATTTTATTCTTTTTGATGCTATTATAAAAGAAATTGTCTTCTTGGTTTCCTTTTCCATTATTTAATCTTATTTTGTATCATACAGTTTTGCTGAATCTCTTTATTAACTCTAGTATTTTTTTGTGAATTCCTAACAGTTTTCTGTATATATGATCACGTCATCTGGGAATAGATAATTTTGTTCCTTTCCAACTTGGATGTATTTTATTTCCTTTTCCAGTCTAATCACCTTGGCTAGGAACTTTTCAGGGCAGTGTTGAATAGAAATGATGAAAGCTGTCATCTTGGGCATGAAGAGCTTTCACTCTTTCAACTTTGAGTTATGATGCTAGCTGTTTTTTTCCCCCATAAGTTAACTCTCATTTGGTGAGGAAGTTCCATTCTATCCATTTTGTGTGTGTGTGTGTAAAAATCATGAAACAGTATTGGATTTTATCAAATGTTTTTTTCTGTATCAGGGTGAGATTAGGTGATTTTCCTCCCTTTATTCTGTTAATATGATGTCTTACATTGATTAACTTTCATATTGAACTACGCTTGCTTTCCTGGGATAAATTTCATTCCATCACAGTGTATAACTCTTTTAATATGCTGCTGGATTTGGTATTCTACTATTTTGAGAATTTTTACTTCTATATTCCTAAAAGATATTTGTCTATAATTTTCTTGTAATATCTTTGTCTTGTTTGGTATCAAGATAAAGCCAGCCTCGTGGAATAAGTTATGTTCACTATTTTATTTCTCTTAAGAGTTTGAGAAAAATTGGTACTGGTCATCTTTAAAAATTTGATGGAATTTACCAGTAAATTCATCTAATCCTGGCATTTGTTAGCTAATTTCATCTCTTTACTTGTTATAGGTTTATTTGGGTTTTATGCTTCTTAAGTTAGTTTTTCTAGTTTGTGTAGTTCTAGGAATTTGTACATTTCATCATGGTTACCTAATTTTTTTTGCATACAACAGTTCATTGTGTAATCCTTCTTATTTCTGAACTCAGTAACAATGTCCTAATTTTACTTCTGATTTTAGTAATTGAGTGTTCTCTCTTCTTTCCATAGCTGAAGTTTGTCAGTTTTGTTGATTTTTAAAAATAATTAACTTTAGATTTTACTGTTTCTTTCAGTTGTTTTTCTAATTTTCTGTCTTATTTCTATTCTTATCTTTACTGTTTCCTAACTTTTGCTACTTCTGGGTTTCATTTGTTCTACTCATTCTAACTTATTAAGATGTGCAGTTAGATCACCAGTTTGAGATTGTTCTTTTTTCATTTTTAAAAGTTCTATTGAAGTTTAGTTGATTTACAATTGTGATCATTTCTGCCATACAACAAAGTGATTCAGCTATACATGTACACACATCCATTCTCTTTCAGATTCTTTTCTCACATAGATTATCACAGAATATTGGGCAGACTTGTTCATGCTACACAGCAAGGCCTAATTGGCAATCATTCCATATACCTCAGTGTGCTTATGCCAGTCTCAAACCCCTAGTCCATTCCTCCCCTTACACCTGTCCCCCTTGGCGACCATAAGTCTTTGAAAGTCTGTGAATCTGTTTCTGTTCTTCAGACAAGTTCATCTGTATCCTTTTTAAAGATTCCATGTGTAAGCAATATTGTATAATGTTTTTCTTTCACTGTCTAACTTCACCTAGTATGATAACCTGTAGGTCCATCCATGTTGCTGCAAGTAGTGTTCTTTTTTAATGTAGGCATTGACTATAAGTTTCCCTCTGAGCACTGCTTTGGCTACATCTCATACATTTTGTTATACTGTATTTTCATTTCCATTCATCTCAAAGTATTTCCAAATTACCCTTGTAAATTTTTTCTTTGACCTATAGGTTGTTTAACCCTATATTATATTTTTAATAGTTGTAGTAATATCCTCTGTTTCATTCCTGAAATTGGTAACTTATGTCTTTTCTGTATTTATCTTTCTCAATCTCGCATAGAGGTTTAGCAATCTTACTGATTTTTTAAAATAAAGTGTCTTTCTGTTTTATTGATATTCTCTTGTTTTTCTGTTTTAAATTTCATTTATTTCTGTTCCTAATGTAATTATTTCCTTCCTTCTGCTTGCTTTGGTTTTACCTTCTTCTTCTTTTTTTTTTGTAGTTTCTTGAGTTACTTATTTAGATTATTGATTTGAGAACTTTTCCCCCTGATGTTTATCAGTATAAATGTCCTTCTCAGTACTACCTTAGCTGTGTCCCACATATTTTGATAAGTTGCATTTTTATACAGAAAAAAATTAAAGATACCTATTATATCATGGCTAATAGCCCCTAGTTTCCTCGCCTAAGGAACTCTCCTTTATAACTCTCTTAAATCATGGTATTGAGAACATAGAATTTTGGGTTAGCCTGGCCATTGAATAACAGAACAGGAATGTCTGTTCATTCCTTTGTGTGTTTATTAATTTGTTAATTCAGTTATTTGACATTTACTGAATTCTTATGCCAGGTATTGTACTGGTTAGGAATATAGAGATGACTAAGACAGATGTAGTTCCTTTCCTCATGGTTCTTTCTGGCAGAGAAGAGAAATACTTTAACAGATAATTTCAAGGGTGACCACTCTCTCCTTTATTATAGAAAGTCTACTACCATTCACACAGAGCTAGGTTTTTGTTTTTTTTTTTTCCTAACCAGTTCTGTTGTTTTCTACCCTATTTTCAAAATCCCTACTTGTCTTTAAGCTAGAATAATCTAAAACTCATAAGTACTCTGCAGGTCATACCAGTTCCTTAAAGGTGACTTCTTTCTGGTTTGTTACAATTGTGGTTAAATATTTTGGATATTGTGCCTGGCCCAACTATGACTGCAAATATCTCTGTCACTTTTCATCAGCCATCCTTTTAAACTACCATCTGAGCCTATAAATAAAATAGCACTTTAGATTTCAGGAGAGTGATCAATTTTTTAAGAGTTCTCCTATCAGTTAAATCTTTTGATCCTTACCAAAATGCTAGGCAGTTACAAACCCCAGTTGACAGATGAAGAAATTGAGATTCAGAGGGCCTAAGTGACTTGCCAGTTGGGAAAAATTAAAAAATGTATACAAGTTTCCAGACTCCTACCTAAGGCCTTTACTCTTGCCTCAATCTCACTGCCTCTTCATAGCTGACCATTAAATATGTTTTAAAGAGGGCAAAGTCCAATTGTATAATAGATCTGCCTGGCTGAAACATAATTATTAGTGGTAATGGTTGGGTATTACCTGGCATGCATGTGTTAGGTTTACAGTAAAGAATGCCTACTTTTTATTAACTGTCCTCTTAGATATATTAGTGACTGTCATACCTGAATTATAACAAAGAAGCACTAGAGAAAATTCAATGTGGGCGGCAAAATTCTTTGAAGAATAACTAGTTATAATTGGGGAGTCTGAACACATTTCAGAGTTGCACGTTTAATATGCAGTATGGTTAATTGCACTGTAATTACAGTATTTTAGAATGCCATGCTAAGTGTTTAATCCTTTTCAGGTTTGCCCTCCAATCAGTGGTCTGCCTTCATTTTTCAGACTGATGAAGTCTGCCTCAGAGAAGGGGGTACGTAACAAGATTGTGCTGATGTGTGTAATCAACTGGGAAAGTTGTAAAATGAATCTTTCCTATCTAGAATTTATATTTAATCATAGTTATGTTCTCTTTATGAATGAGTGTTGATTAGTTAGTTGTAAGAATCTGAAAACAATAAGAGCTTTTATTTACCCAGATAAGTTATGCTAGAGTCATTATTTGGGTCTGATTGAGTTGATGGGGATATTTACATTACCTCAGCACATAGATCCACTTAATCTTATTCATAATGTTAATTATATACACCAGGAGTTACTGTCAGGCACTTATTTATGGTGTTTACTATTAGGGTTTATTTTAGTGCTCCCATGTGATTGTATGGTTCCCCCTCCTTCCACTGGACTCTGCCCCTTTTATAGTTGCAAAAGGCATTTCCAGTCAATACAAACCTCATCTTCAGTAGTTTGTTCACACTGATTTGATGACATCTACTTCAAGGACACTCAGTTCTGTTTCAGAGAGTTGGTTAAGACAATACCATTTAGCTGACTTTCAGTGGTTTTTAAACCTTCATGATTTGCATATTTTTTTTCAATGTCTGCATTTTCTTTCTCTGCATAGCCCCTGAAAACTGCAATTCATCTTTTAAGGTCTGCCTTGAAATTCCGTTCTTCAAGGAAGCATACTCTAATTCTACCAAAGAGAGTGAATCATTGCTTCCTTTATCTCATTTACTATATCTGAACATTAATACACTCATAGCCCCATCATACTATACTGTTTTCCTCCCACTATTCAAAAGGAGAGCATTCCTATGAAACCTTTCCTAAGCTGAGATGCTGTAAAGTGAGAAGCAGTTACCTTAGGACCCATCTTGCTAATGGATGCACAAAATAAATCAAAACAAAGCACCGATATTCACAGACAGAGTTCAAAGCTATGGCAGTTTGATGCTGAGATGTTGATTGCAGTTCCCAGGGAAGGAGCTTGGGGGTGCCACTCTTGCAGCTCCTTGAAGCTTGCTGTACAACAAACACCGAATACTATTTTCACTTTCTGCCTCTTTTTGTGAAAGTGAAAACAAGTACTAAAGTACTCTGTTAAAGTGAAGTGGTGTAATGCAAACTTTCGAAAAGCAGAGGAGACCTGTATTGCAACTATCTTTTGGTATCTTTGCTTTAATTAACAGACTGATTTGTTTGAGGGTAAGGGCCAAGTGGTATTCGTTTCTCTCATCACCCAAGTCTAACAGTGCCTGGTACATGGCAGGTGTTTAATAATTTCTCAATGTTAAATGATGTAAATTATTTTTGTAGTCTTTTTTCATATCTAAAGACAATTTTTAGAACAGTTTTAGGTTCACCACAAGGAAGGGAGATACAGAGATTTCTCATGTATACTCTGTCCCAATGAATGCATAGTCTCCTCCATTAACAACATCTCACATCAAAGAGGAATATTTCTTACAACTGATGAATGTACATTGACACATTGTTATCACCCAAAGTTCATAGTTTACAGTACAGTTCAGTCTTTTCTTTTTTCTTCTTTCTTTCTTTTTTTTTTTTTTTTTTTTTTTGTCCTTTTAGGGCTGTACCTGCGACATAAGGAAGTTCCCAGGCTAGGGGTCAAATCGGAGCTGAGCCACTGGCCTACACCACTGCCACAGCAATGCCAGATCCAAGCTGTGTCTACAACCTACACCACAGCTCATGGCAACACCAGATCCTTAATCCACTGAGCTAGGCCAGGGATCAAACCTGCATCCTCATGGATACTAGTCAGATTTGTCTCCACTGAGCCATGACAGGAACTCCACAGTTCAGTCTTTATGTTGTACATTAATATGGGTTTAGACAAATGTTTAATAACATGCATCCATTGTTATAGAACCATACATTACCATTCACTGTGCTAGACTTTTTTTTTTGGCCACCCCGTTGCATTTGGAGTTCTCAGGCCAGGGATCAGATTTGAGTTTCAGTTGTGACCTTAAGACATATCTGCGGCAATTGCAGATCTTTAACCCACTGTGCCAGCCTGGAAGTGAACCTGCATCCCAGCGCACTCAAGACACCACCAATCCTGTTGCACCGTAGTGGGAACTCCTGCCCTAGGTTTTTTAAGTTGACATATAATTTATATATATGTATATAATTTATTAGTTTTAATTGTACAACATAATGATTTAATATTTGCATATATTGCAAAATTATCAACACAATAAGTGGTTAACATCTATTACCATAATTACAAAATTTTATTTTTAAAAAATAATATTTGAGATATAATTTACTCATATACCCACTCTTTTAAAGTACACAATTAAGTGGTCTTTAAATATATTAAAAAAAGTTGTGCGGATGTTGTCAATTTCAGAGCACTTTTATCCCCACAAAAAGAAACCACACGCCCATTCTTCTTCCATCCACTAGCCCTTGGCAGCCACTAAACTAATTTTTCTCTCTGTGATTTACCATTACTAGACATTTTGTATAAATGGAATCATATAATATGTGTTTTCTTAGCATAGTGTTTTCATTTGTGTCTAGTTTGTTCATAAGCCTAGCCAAAGCATTCTTCACTTCTGTTAATACTTTTTTATTTCCAGCATTTCTTTTTGAATCTTTCTTAGAATTTCTGTCTCTTTGCTTGCAGTGCATATCTGTTCCACTTTTTTTTTTAGATATCTTAGCATATTACTCATAGTTATTTAATTTAATTTTACTTTTGCTTTTCAGGATCATACCTGTGGCATATGGAAGTTCCCAGGATGGGGTCAAATCAGAGCTGTAGCTGCCGGCCTATGCCACAGCCACAGCAATTGGGGATCCAAGCCATGTCTGCAACCTACACCACAGCTCATGGCAATGCTGGATCCTTAACCCACTGAACTAGGCGAGGAATTGAACCCGCATCCTCAGGGTTACTATCGCTTTGTAACCTGCTGAGCCACAAGGGGAACTCCCCATAGTTATTTTAAATTCCTGGTCTGAAATTTCTCAAACTTTGTCATATCTGAGTCCAGTTCTGATGATTACTCTGTCTCTTTAAACTGTTTTTTTTTTTCTTTCACTATATCTTGTAATTTTTTTGTTTAAACCTGCACATGATGTATTGGGTAAATTGTGAGGCTTTATGTTTATCTGGCTGGGAATTAGGCTGTGTTTACTGTTTGTTGATATGATTTCAGCCCTATTAAATTTGTTAAAACTTGTTTTGTGGCTAAAAATATGATGTATATGTCAGAAGAGTGTGTATTCTGCTGGAATCTTCTGGTACATGTGTCTTGGTCCATTTGCTCTAAAGTGTTGTTCAAGTCCAATGTTTCCTTATTGATTTTCTCTTTGGATGATCTATTGTTGAAAGTGGGGTATTGAAGTCCCCTACTATTATTGTATTGCTATTTATTTCTCCCTTCAGATCTGTTAGTATTTGCTTTATATATTTAAGTGCTTTGATGTTAGGTGCATATATATTTATAATTGTTATGTCCTTTTGATGAATTTATCCCTTTAGCATTATATAATGACCTTTTTTTTGCCTCTTGTTACATTTTTTGACTTAAAGTCTATTTTGTCTTATATGACTATACCTACCCTTGCCCTCTTTTGATTTCATTTGCATGGAATATCTTTTTCCATTCCTTTACTTTTGTCCTATGTGTAAAGCTGAAGTGCATCTCTTGTAGGCAGCATATATTTGGTTTTTTTTTTTTTTTTTTTGTATCCATTCAGCCTCAGTATGTCTTTTGATTGTAGAATTTACTCCATTTAAATTTAAAATAATCATTGAAAAGTAGTAATTTACTACTGCCACTTTCTTATTGTTTTCTGTTTTGTAGTTTTTTTGTTTCTTTGTTCCTCTCTTACTGTCTTCCTTTGTGCTTTGATGAATTTTTGTAGTGGTATGTTTTGATTCTTTCCATTTTATCTTTTGTGTATCAACTGAATTAATTTGTTTTATAGCTTTTTATGAAGCTTACACAAAACATTTTATTGTTGCATTTAAGCTGGTAACTTAATGTTGACCTAATACAAAAAACTCTACGTTTTCATCTCCTCCAATTTTAATGTGTTTTGTTTTGTTTTGTTTTGTTTTGTTTTGCAGGGGGTTGTTTTCTCCTTTTTATGGCCATACTTGTGGCATATAGAAGTTCCTGGGCCAAGAGATGATTCAGAACTGCAGTGCAGACCTCTTCCACTGCCACAGTAATATCAGATCTGAGCTACATTTGTGACTTACACTTCAGGTTATGGCAATGCTGGATCCTTAATCCACTGAGTGAGATCAGGGATTAAATCTGCATCCTCAGAGAGACAGCATCAAGTTCTTAACCTGCTGAGCCACAACTAGAACTACCAATTTTAATAATTTTGAGCGTTCCCATCATGGCTTAGTGGTTAACGGATCCGACTAGGAACCATGAAGTTGAGGGTTCGATCCCTGGCCTTGCTCAGTGGGTTAAGGATCCGGCGTTGCTGTGAACTGTGGTGTAGGTTGCAGACGTGGCTTGGATCCCACGTTGCTGTGGCGTAGACCGGTGGCTACAGCTCCAATTAGACCCCTAGCCTGGGAACCTCCATGTGCTGCAGGGGCAGCCCTAGAAAAGAAAAAATAACAGTAATAATTTTGATGTCACTCACAATTTACATCTCTTTATATTGTATATCCACTAAGAAATTATTGTAGCCATTTTTAATTCTTTTGTATTTTAATCTTTATACTAGAGTTAAAGGTAATGTAATATACTTCATTAGAATGTTTGCTATATATTTCTCTTTTACAATGAATTTCATACTTTTGTATAATTTCATTTTACTGATTAGAATTCTTTCATTTCATTTGAAGATCTGTCTTTAGCATTTCTTGGTGATAAACTATGTCAACTTTCGTTTGTCTGGGAAAGTCTTTGTGTTCATTTTAGAGGGACAGCTTTGCTGGGTAAAGTATCATTGGTTGGCAATTTCTTTCTTTCAATACTTTGAGTGTATCATTGCACTCTTTCCTGGCCTTCAAGATTTCTGCTGAGAGGTCTGATGGTATGCTTATGGGAGTTCTTTTGTCTATGACATTTCACTTTTTTCTTGATGCTTTCAAAATTCTCTCTTTGTCTTCGATATTTGAAAGTTTTATTATAATGTGCCTCAGTGAAGTCCTTTTTGGGTTGAACCTCTTTGGGGACTTTTGAGCTTCATGTATCTGGATGTCTAGATCTCTCCCCATATTTGCTAAGTTTTTAGCCATTTTTAAAATTAACATATATTTGACATATAATATTGTATAAATATAAGGTATACAGCATGTTAATTTGCTTCATTTATATATTGTAATATAATTACCCGTTTAGCAATAATTTTCATCTCTATCACATTATATAATTTTGTTTTTGGCAGTTGGAATAATTAAGTTTGGCCTACAGTTGGGTCCATGGTTGGCAGGTGTGATTCCTGTTGGATCCTCAGGTGGACAGAACTGTCTCTGGGACCATGCTTAGTCTCTTAGCAACTTTGATGATTACAATAAAATATTGTCTATATTCACTATATTGTGCATTAGATGAATAGGACTTCTTTACTACCCGTTGTAAGTTTGTACCCTTATACAACGTCCATCCCATCCTCCTACCATCATTCGCCAGTAACCACCATTTTACTCTCTGTTGTTATGTACTGGTCAGCCAGTATTTCTATAATTAAGCTTTCTTCCCCTTTCTCTCTATTTTCTCCTGGAATTCCCATATTAATTCTCGTGATCATTCCCCATAAATCCTATAGGCTTTCTTCATTCCTCTTTATCCTCTTTTCTTTTTTCTACTCTTATTGATTTCAAATGGTATATCATAGATTCTCTTTTCTGCTTGATCAAGTCTCTATTTTGATGCTCTCTACTACCTTTGAAAATTTCCTTCATTGTATTTTTCAGCTCCAGAATTTCTGTTTGTTTTTTACGATTTCTGATTCTTTGTTAAACTTCTTTTGTTCATGCTTTGTTTTCATGAATTTGTTGAGTTACTTATTTATGTTCTCTTATAGCTCACTGAGCTGCCTTAAGATTTATTTTGAATTCATTGTCAAGAAATTTGTAGATGTCTATTTCTTTAGGGTCAGTTAAGAGCTCTATTAATTTCCTTGGATGGTGTCATATTTGCCTGATTGATTCTTTGTGGTCTCTGTAGCTTTGTGTTGATGTCTGAGCATTTGAAGAAGCAAACATTTCCTGTCTTTACAGATTAGTTTTGGCAGGTAAACACTTTCTTCTGGCACGTTCCCAGACTGATAGGACTGCCTCCAGAATCTCAGTCAGGTGGGATTGGAGCTGGGCCATGTGGCTGTTGCTGTGTTCTACAGTGGGGGCCATGGTTGGCAGGTGTGATTCCTGTTGGATCCTCAGGTGGACAGAAATGTCTCTGGGACCATGCTTAAGCAGGGCTGGAACCAGGTCATGGAGCTGCATCCAGGTCCACAGCTGATTCTACAGACAGCAGGACTGTTATCAGGGGCACAGACATATGTGGCTCCTACAGGATCTTTGAGTGGCTCCTTCTGGGTCTCTGGCTGGGCAGGACTGCCTCTAGAACATTGTAGCATGGAGCTGGAGCTGGATCAAAGGAATGCTTCAGGGACTGCAGTCAGGACCAAGGTCAGCAGGTGTGCCATAGGGCTTGGACAGGAATAACTTCTTTCAGATTGTAGAAGAGTGGAACTGGAATCAAATCTTAGAGCTGCTTCAGAGTTCACAGCAAGGACTGAGGTTGATAGACCTGCCAGGGGCATAGATTGGCCCTTCTGGGTCCCTGGTTGACTGAGAGCAGAAATGAAGTTTGGTCACAGGACCATCTCAGAATTTATGGTCATGAGTGAGGTTAGCAGGCTTGTAAAAGGGGGCTTACATGAGCTTGAGTTCTTGCCAGATCCTTGTGCAGGGAGGACTGAGTATGGATTTGGTGGTAGAGTGGAACTGAAGCCAGGTCACAGTGTTGCTTTAGAATTTGCCGTTGGCTTGCTAATGGAGGCATGAGTGGGCATAGCTCCTTTTGGGTTCCTGTACAGGCAGAACTAACTCTGGACCAGCAGTAAAGCAGAGCTACAGCCAGGGACACAGATGGGTGTGGCTTTTGTCAAGTCACTGTGTGGGCCAAACTGACTCTAGACAAGTGGTAGAATAGGCTAGGGCAGGGTCCCAGGACCACTTCAGAATCTGCAGTCGGATCTTTGGCTTTTACACCTGTTACTAGGAGTATGAATGGTTGTGCGTCTTCCTGGTTTCCTTGGAAGATGGGACTGGTTGCAGGATCCTGGCCAAGAAGGGCTAGAGCTAAGTCTATAGGGCCTTCTCTTGGTCTGCAGGTAGGACCACATTTGGGAAGCTTGCCATCTGGGTCAGGCCTACCTTTTCAAAGCAGCTATCCTTGATTTGGAATTCACTAGAATTTTGTAACTTCCTGCTTGGATTCAAAAGCTTCCATAGAGGCACTTTGTCTGTACATGGCTGCCAGATTATTGTTTGTGTAGGGGAGTGTGAATTGGGAAGCTTCTATTCTACCGTCTTATTTCATTACCAATAACTTTTTTCATTCAGTAGTCTGAGTATATTTGCCTAATTTGTTTGGCCTCCATAGTTTCTGGTGGGAAATCAGCCATTAATTTCATTGAAGATTCCTTGATATGATATGTTGCTTCTTTCTTGCTGCTTTCAAGATTTCCTTTGCGTATTGATAGTTTTATTATGATGTGTCTAGGTATGGATATCTGAGAGTTCTCTGGTGGCCTAGTGGTTAAGGATCTGGCATTGTTACTGCTGTGGCCCTAGTCACTGCTCTGGAATAGGTTCGATCCTGGTCTAGGAACTTCTGTGTGCTGTGGGTGCAGGCAAAAAAAAAAAAAAAAAAAAAAAATAGGTGTGGATATATGAGTTTATCCTATTAGGAATTTGTTGAGCTTTTTGGATGTCTAGATTAATGTTTCTCATAAAATTTGGAAAGTTTTCAGCCATTATTTTTTCAAATATTCTTCCTGCTCCCTTCTTTCCTCCTGTCTAGGACTCTCATTATGTATATGTTGCTACATCTGATGGTATCCCACATGTCTCAGAAACTGCTCATTTTCCTGCACTCTTTTATCTTGTTGACTTTAGACCAGAGAATCTCAATTGACCTATATTTAAGTCCTCTAACTTGATTCTTTCTTCTAATAGTCTGAATCTACTGTTGAGTGCTGCTAGTGAATTTTAAATTTCAGTTATTATACTTTTCATTTCCTGAATTTCTATTTGGTTATTTTAATAATTATATAATTTATATTCTGTATTTGGTGATGTGTACTTCCTGTACTTTTCTCTGGACGTAATTTCCTTTAGTTTTTGAGCATATTTTAAATAGCTGAGTAAGTCTTTATCTAGTTCAATATCTGCGTTTCCTCAGGGAAAATTTCTTTCTTTTTTTTTTTTAGGGCTGAACCTGCAGCATATGCAAGTTCCCAGACTAGGGGTCAAATCCATGCTGTAGCTGCCAGCCTACACCACAGGCATAGCAACATGGGATCTGAGCCACATCTATGACCTACACCACAGCTCATGGCAATGCTGGATCCTTAACCCACTGAGCGAGGCCAGGAATCAAACCCATGTCCTCATGAATCCTAATCGCTGAGCCATGATGGGAATTTGGGAAAATTTCTGATTTCTGCTTTTTTCCTCCTGTTTATGGGCCATACTTTTATGTTTCTTAACACTCGTAGTGTAATTTTATTTTTTAAATTTAGACATTTTAAATAACATAATTTGTTAGCTCCCTTTAAGGTTTATTACTGCTGCTGTTTTTAGTAGTTGTTATTGCTGATGTTTAATTCTGAATAGGCTGTATTCTTTCTTGTGTGTGATCGCTGAAGTCTTTGCTTGGTTAGTTTATTGGTGATCTAGTCTTGGATAGAGACTTACTTAAAAGTGAATTGAACCAGTAAGTCTTCTCTAGCCTTTGCCTAAGGGCTCTTTGTGCATATTGAAACATGCCCTCAAGGGTTCAGGAAGGCTGTTTACAACTCTACCTTAGCCTTTAATTCCTATCTATTCAAAGCCTCAAGGTCAGCCAAAGGTGGTAGCCTAAGGTCTTTTCTAGTCTTTCCTGGTCATGTGCACTGTCCTATGCCTGTCCTAGGAAGCCTTCTGGGTTCCTAGGAATTTGTCAGAGCTGTTGAATGCGCCCTACGAACTTCTAATTTCCTAGCTTCTCCTTTTAAGTGTTTTGGTCAGCTTGTTGGTTACCCTATGTTTGTTGCCGCAGGCAGCTATCATGTTAAACAATTGCTACTGATTATTATTATTATTATTATTTTGTCTTTTTGCCATTTTCTTGGGCCGCTCCCACGGCATATGGAGGTTCCCAGGCTAGGGGTCGAATTGGAGCTGTAGCCGCCGGCCCACACCACAGCCACAGCAATGCAGGATCCGAGCCGCAACTGCAACCTACACCACAGCTCATGGCAACGCCGGATCCTTAACCCACTGAGCAAGGGCAGGAATCGAACCTGCAACCTCATGGTTCCTAGTCAGATTCATTAACCACTGTGCCATGATGGGAACTCCTACTGATTATTTTCTACAAATTCCCCTGTGGAAGAGGCTGTTCACAATGGGTGAGCTCTGAAGCAGGTGGAATAAAGAAAACTCTTATGAGGATTTTCCAAGCAACAGGCAGACCAGATTACATGATGATGGTTATCTGGGAATGGGGCTATGGAGGAGCTGCAACTCCACTCTGCCCTTTCTAGAGACTGCTAGGCTGCTGGTTTTCACTGTCATTGTAGGGCTGTCAATTTTCATGGCTACTGGAATTGAGGTGAAATGAAATTCTCCTTACTTTGAGTATAGTTTGGATTTAGAGGACTTACATAAAGAAAGGAGGATGGAAAAGTTAAAAACCAGTAATTTTACAGTGGGGAAACTTGGTGCACAGTACTGTAACATCAACAGGGATAAGTCATGTTAATATCTTATACCCAATGAAATGACGCAGTGAGAAAGACACTTTACCTCTCTGATAGTTTTCCTAAAACCCGTAATTACAGTGTAATAATGAGAAAACATGAGACAAGCACAAATTGAGGGACATTTACAAAATAAGCTTCCCAGGACTCTTCAAAACTGTTGAGATCATAGAAAACATGGAAAGACTGAGAAATTGTCACAGATCAGAGAGGATTAAGCCATGATGGCCACAAGTAATGTAGTTTCCTAGATTAGATCTTAGTACAGAAAAAGAACATTAGTAGAAAAACTGGTAAAATCCAAATTAAATCTATAGTTTGGTTAAGGTTATTGTGCCAGGGTTAATTTGTTTGTTTTGACAGATATACTGTGCTTATGTACCAGAAGGCTATAGACATATATAAACCTCAGTACTATCTTTGGAACTTTTCTGCAAATCTACAATTATTCCAGAATAAGAAGTTAAAAATCAGTTGGTATTCATCATATTAACAAACTAAAAATAAAAATCTATGTGATCATCTCAACAGATTCAGACAAAAAGGCATTAAAAATATTCAGTACCAATTCATGATGAAACCTTCAACACACTAGAAATAGAAGGGAATTAGTCAGTCTGATAAAAGGTTTCTAACAACACAATGATTAAAGGCAAATGTTTTCACTTAAGATTGGATGTCTGCTCTTACGACTTGTATTGAACATCATACTGATCATCCTAGCCAGTGCAACAAGGAAAAAATAAATAAAATGCATATAATCTAGAGAGGAAGAAGTATTTATTCATAAATGACATTATTATATATATAGAAAAATTGAAAGAATTTTTTTAACAGCTACTGAGACTAATGAGTGAGCTTACCAAAGTCACAAGACATGGAGCAAAATAAAAACAATCAATTATATATGTCTGTATAATAATAGCAACTATATAACAATAGCAAATAACAACTAGGAACTAAACATTTTAGATGGTTATTAGGTTCTTATTTTTTTGTGAGCATCACTGACAAAGTTTTTAAGTGTACGCTACCTCATTTTTCTCATAAGATACATGGTTGTTTTGGTTCAACTTTGCAGAGCATGATGATTTTTAATAACATACGTATCATATTGCAGAAGAACTAACTATAACTTCTTTCTCTGACAGTTTCTTTCTACATCCCATCATCTATAATTTACTTACTTATTCAACTCTAGCATATACCTTAAATAGTTTCAGAATTGCTAACCCATTCCCCAGGGAGAGGCAAATTTGTCAACTAGGATAGTGTTTGTGTATAGTTCATTTTATTTTTAGGCTTACAGTATCCAGTTGATTTTTTTTTTTTTTGGTCTGTTTTTTAGGGCTGCATCCCCAGTATATGGAAAGTCCCAGGTGAAGGGTGGAATTGGAGCTGTTAGCTGCTGGCCCACACCACAGCCACAGCAATGCGGGATCTGAGCTGCATCTGCAACCTACACCGAAGCTCCTGGCAATGCTGGATCCTTAACCCACTGAGTGGGCCAGGGATCAAACCCATGTCTTCATGGATACTAGTTGGGTTCATTACTGATGAGTCGTGATGGAAACTCCAAAATATTTTTATCTAAAGTTACTTAGGTCAGCTCCTTTTTATTCCATCCCCTTTAGTGAGGTAATGTCATACATTGGTAATACAGTTAGATTTATTTAGCTCTTACACTTCAGTATTTGAGAGATTTTTGAGGTAGTTTGTATATGGTGTAACTTCATTCTTTTTGCATGCAGATATCCAGTTTTTTTTTCCAGCACCATTTGTTGAAAAGACTGACCTTTCCTTGAGTGGTCTTTGCACCCTTGTCAAAATCAATTGAATACACACACACAACATATATGGATTTATTTGGGGCTTTCTTCTCTGTTCTTTTGGTTGATATGTCTATCATTATGCCAGTACCATATTGTCCTATTTATTATAGCTTTGTAGTAAGTTTTACAGTTGGAAGGTGTGAGTCTTCCAATTATATTTTTCTTTTTCAAAACTGTTTCTGGGTATTTGGGGCTCCTTACAATTCCATATGAATTTGAGGATCAGCTTTCCATTGCTACAAAAAAGGCTATTAGAATTTCATTGAACCTATGGATTGCTTTGAGAATGACTGATGTCTTAACAATGTTAAGTCTTTCTATCCATGAACACTATATATCTTTTCATTATTTAGGTCTTTTAAAATTTCTTTCAGCAGTGTTTTGTAATTTTGTCTCATTTCTTTAGAGTTATTCCTAAGTATTTAATGATTTAAGATGCTATTACAAATGGAATTGTTTTCTTAATTTCCTTTTGATTATCCATTGCTTGTGTATAGAAACAACTGATTTTTGTGTATTGATATTGTGCTTTGTAACTTTGCTGAATTTATTTACTCTGTTAGCTTCCTTGTGGGTGGTTTTGTTTGCTATTGTTCTATTAACGTGATATATTAAATTGATTATTTTCTTATGTTAAACTACTTTGTCATGCCGTATAAGCCCTGTAATGTGCTGTTTGATTAGTTAGTAGTATGTAGATGTGGGCTTTTGTGTCTGGCCTTGCTTGGTGGGTTTAGGATCCGGCGTTTCTGTGAGCTGTGGTATAGGTCCCAAAAGCAATTCGGATCTGGCACTTTTGTGGCTCTGGTGTAGGCTGGCAGCTACAGCTCTGATTCGACCCCTAGCCTGGGAACCTCTATATGCCACAGTTGCAGCCCTAAAAAGACAAAAAGACAAAAAGAAAAAAACAAAACAAAACAAAAAAACAGAAAAAAAACCCCATTTGGTAGAACTCACCAGTGAAGACATCTAATCTTAGACTTTTCTTTTTTGGAAGGTTTTTGATCACTGATTCAATCCCTTTCTTGTTAAGAGTCTATTGAGATTTTCTATTTCTTCTTAGATCAATCTAGGTAATTAGTGTGTTTCTAGGAATTTGTCCATTTCATCCAAGTTTTCTAATTTACTGATGTACAGTTGTTGTATTGTTGTATTATTTTCTTATCCTTTTTATTTTTTGTATTGTTGGTGGTAATGTCTCCACTTTCATTTCTGTTTTTAGTTATCTGCATCATCTCTATTAGTTTAGCTAAAGGTTTATCAATTTTGTTGATATTTTTCAAAGAAATAGTTTTTGATTTCTCACGGCAATGCTGGATCCTTAACCCACTGAGTGAGACCAAGGATCAAACCCACATCCTCATAGAAACTAGTTGGGTTCATTACTGCTGAGCCACAATTGGGAACTTCTCTGGCTGCTTTTAAGACCTGACTGTTATATTTAGTTTTAAGAATGTGACCATGATATGCCTGGGAGTGGTCACTGTATTCCTGAT
Organism: Sus scrofa; assembly: GCF_054392235.1. Lineage (NCBI taxonomy): Eukaryota > Metazoa > Chordata > Mammalia > Artiodactyla > Suidae > Sus > Sus scrofa. Next base: position 149,839,872 of record NC_139396.1, on the reverse strand, counting down.
GGAATATATATAAAGAATATGTATAGTAACAACTCAAATATCTAAGAATTTGAAAATGGCTAAGTATTCATTGATATAATGGAGTGGTAATGAGTAAATCTGTAGATTATGTTGGTACAAGATAAAATATATATGAAATAATGTTTAGTAAAAAGTATTATTATTATATATACAAATATTTGAAAAAGGAAAAATATTCATTTAGACAAGAAACTTATAAATTTAATAGAGTTATATAAGTAGTGTATTGTTCTCTTCTGAAAACTTGTTTTTTATAACAGCTTTATTGATATAATTCACATACCACCAAACTCTCCTATGCAAAAATATACACTTAAAGTGTACAACCTTAAGGTTTTGAATATATTCAGAGTTGTTCAGCCATCTCCACAATTTTAGAAAATTTTATCACCCCAACAAGAAACCCCATAGCTGCTAGTAGCTGCTTACTAAGTTCCCCAGTAGCCCCAGTCCTAGACAATGACCCGTCAACTTTCTCTCTCTATGGATTTACCTATTCTGGACAATCTGTATAAACAGAAACATACAATGTCTGGTGTTTTCTGACTGGCTTTTTCACATAGCATAATGTTTTCAAAGTTTATCCATGGTGTAGCATGTATGGATACTTTATTTCTTTTTATTGTTAAATACTGTTGCAATGTTATTTTGAGATCATAATTAACATTATAATAAATAGCTCTATACAAAGCCTTCTAGGGTTAGATTCTCTAATATGGAATCAGTGGATCAAAGGAAATGAACCTTCTTTTTGTATTATATTTCAGTTTTATTTATGTACCTCAAAGGATTACATAATGGGATTTTACTTTAATTTCCTGGAAACACAAGCAAACATTAACGAGAACACCCTTTGGCCACTGTTCTCTCCCAATCCGCTCTTCACTCCTTGGGCCTTTTCCTCTACTTTCTAGCCCTTAGAGGCAGTCATTATCCTGAGTTTGGTACATAATTCTTTCAACTTGTTTTTCATAAGTTTCTCCTTCCTCTCTCTCTGTCCATATATGTCTGTGTATATACACATGTATATACATCTTAGAGGTTTTAAATTACTTTTTATATAGAGGGTAATGAATTCATTGTGCTGCCTGCAGCATAAATCCCTATGTGCATTATTAAAGAGAACAAAAACTAATTATTATCACTTCTGTCCTTCCCATCAATATTCATATCATATAAATAAACCATAGTGTAATGGGAGATCTGAATCCCAATAATTGACTCTAATAGCCATCCTAATAATTCATTCCATGCCCTCAAGATAATACTATATTGTATTTCAGGAGGCTATTTGATTTCAAGGAAGGTAAACAGGATTAATTTCAAGGGTCTGTAGATTCTGTGTGGGACCAAAGCACTTAATTTGATTGTAGATTTGATATAGTTTGATTGTAGATTTGATAATGAACTCATTCTTAAACTCTAAAAGTGATAACTAATTACTATATAATTGGAGTAGACAGTTAAATCAACCATTTAAAAAGTGGAACCTTGTGAATTAACCCAAATATTTAACAGGTTCTCTGCTGGTATTTGGGTTATATGAGAAAATATTTGATTATTTAGGTTTGGAGGAGGCCTCTGGCATTGTCCAGCAGTCAGAGTGACTGATCAGGTATAACAGGTTTCCTGGCTGCAGTATGAAAGCTAAGTGGCCATGAATTATTTTTTACTCAGATCTCTTTATTTTTTTTTCCCAGAAAGCAATGATTTCTTTTTATGCAAAATACCTGATGGCAGCACATATCATTCATATTTTCATGTTGTTGAGTCTGAATTGTCTCTTGTTTCCTGGGCCTTTTAAACTCTGAGGATTGAGATCATCTCAGATCATATAGATATTATATCTAAAATATGACAGAAATCAACATCTCTATGAAACAAAAAGCCTCGCTAGATATAGAGAACAGACTTGTGATTGCCAGAGGGGAGGGGGATGGGAGAGAGAAGGATTGGGAGTTTGCAATTAGTAGAGGCAAACTATTATATATAGGATAGATAAATAACAAAGTCCTATTGTATAGCACAGACAACTATATTCAATATCCTGTGATAAACTATAATGGAAAAGAGTATGAAAAAGAATATACATGTATAACTGTGTCGCTTTGCTGTGCAGCAGAAATTAACATTATAAATCAACTGTACTTCAATACAATTTAAAAAAGATATCTCAGGTAAAGTTAAGGCAAAGGCCATTTGGTTATTTTGGGGGGGCAGCTGCTCTGAAACTGTCTTAACTATCTTCTGAAAAACTAGGAAAGGACTGACTAAGAGCCTATACCAAAATTATTTTTGAAGTTTCAAAATTTTAGTTCTCTGTTTAAAAACACCATGCTGTCCTTTTAGATCATTCTGCCACTAAATCACTCATGCTAAAGTATTATGTTGACTTTATAGAAGAGAAAGCAGTGCTACTGTTTTTTTATTTTCTTTTGAATTAGAATTTAGTAGGAATATCAGATACTAGTTACAGCATTTACCTATCTATGTTCTAGCTCTCCTTCCCCATCCATCATGGAGACCCACTCAGTGAATGGAGTTGGATATTTACATAAAATAGCAAAAGAGGAATTAGCAGAAACACTGTGCTAGTGTAGAACCCACATTAAGAGCTTGGAGGTAGTGAGGAAAACCAAGATGTACAGTAAGCCTAATTCAATTTGGATTTATTTTGCATGCTTAATGATTAGTGTAAAAGAACCGCGTGCCTATTTAATTTATAATTAGCATCCAAAACCTCCTTTTCACAGACTTGTAACCTTTATTTATTTATTTATTTTAAAGACCATCTATTGAATGTTGAATTCTGGATGTGATATTTTGTGTATCTTCCTCTGCTTGTTCAACACTTACAACTCTTACAGGAGAGTAGGTACTAGTATTATTACCTTTTTTTTTCTTTTTATGGCTGCGCCTGTGGCATATGGAAGTTCCCTGGCCAGGGGCCCAATGGGACTGGAGCTGCAGCTGAGGCGTATGCCACAGCCCTGGCAGCAATGGTGTGAGCGGCTTCTCCATCTATGCTGTAGCTTGCGAAGGATCCTTAACCCACTGAGCAAGGCCAGGGATGGAACCCACATACTCACAGACATGTCTGGGTCCTTAACCTGCTGAGCCACAAGGGAACTCCTATTACCATGTAATAGGAGTCTTGAAGTCTTTGGACTTGATCGATTGACTGGCAACTGGCGTTTGGGGAGCGCCATTTTGAAATCTGGCGGCCTATTCTGGTCAGGCTCTAACTCAGAGGTGGGTTTAAACGGTGCAGAAGGCAGTGAAGTGGGACAAATTCTGGGGTTTACTCCATCAGGCTCTGCTCCCAGGCATACGTGTGACCTCTGGCATTAGGACTGCAGTGACGTCTGCCCTGAAGAGAAGAGTTTCCACCGCAAACCAGATAGTTCGGGGAGGCCCGGCAGTCCACATGCAGCAGGGCCCACTTCTGACCACCTCTCAAACCTTTTGCTGCTTGGAGGAAGCCAGACCAGGAGCTAGGAGCTGGTAACTACCGCACCCTTCTTCGCTCACTGTAATTTAGTAGGCCCGGCCTGTTTCAGTATCTTTAAGCTTTTCAAGGTGCCAATGCACAACGCTGAGCCTGCCCCTGCGGGCATCTATGTTTCCCCAGGCCGCCCAGGTACACCTTGTGAGAATTGGGGAAGAATCCTGTGTTTTGCCCATTATGGCCCGCTCTACATTGGCAGCTCGCAGAAAGAGGCCTTCGGCGGCGTTCAAAGTGAGCTTCTCATAGATATCTTTACTGCTGGCCCACAGCCGGTTTTCTCCTGAACGCGATCTGGGTGTCCGCGGTGGGTGGGAGCGGAGAAGGGGTGCAGGAGCAAGTCAGAGAGAACTCACTTAGGCCCGCACGCCCTCCCGCCTGCGCATCCTCCTGCGCCGGCTTCGGCGGAGGAAGCCGAGCCGCAGTAGCCGCCGCAGGCTAGGACACGGGTTGCGGCCCCGGTGCCACCGCGGGTGCCTCCATCGTCCCCACCCCCGGAGTTGCCGGCCTGTCTCCGCCCTTCTCTCCAGCCTGCCGCCTGCCTGCAGGTGAAGCAGCCAAGGCCGCTGAGTAGGTGCGTGGGGATGATCTCACCCGCGCGCTCCGCGCCAGGAGGAGGAGGAGCGGGAGCTAATCCAACTTCCGGGTAGTGAAGCCGCAAGCCACCGGCATCTTGCTTTTCTTCCCCCCTCCCTCTGCACCCCTCGCCTCTCCCTCCTTTCCTTTAATTCCCGGCCCCACCTGCCAAAATGAACAGCTCGGACGAGGAGAAGCAGCTGCAGCTCATCTCCAGTCTGAAGGAGCAAGGTAGGCGGGCGTGTGGCCGCCAGGTGCGGGCAGCACGGCCCGTGGGCGGGGACGGCTCCGGGGCGCTTGGTTTGGGGTGGTGGAAGCTGGGCGGGAAGTGATGCGGCCGCAGTGGGCACCCCAGTAGCTCCGTCACCCGTGGAGAAACGTCCTTCGCGCCCCGCGCGCTTTGGGGAGCCCAGGGCAGAGGGTAACATGCGGGTGTCTGGGAGTGTCTCTCTCGCCGGGCTGTGTGGGAAGCGTTACCCCCTGGTTGCTTAGCAAGTGAGGCAGGTTTAGGGGAAGGGACGTGGATTCGGCGCGGACAAGGTCCCACGGTACTGCCTTCCACGCGGGAGAAGCGGGTGGGGTTGGTTGTCTTGGAGAGGGGGCGGTTTGATCGCCCTGCTCCCTAGTCTTGGCCCCACCCTTGCACATTGAGGCTGGGAGGCCTGCGGCACTCCTTCACAGCCTTTCCAGCTTTTCTATCTGCTTTGGCCTAGTTCCTCTTTCCTTACCCAGCTAGGATTTTCAGACCATGGTGTGTTTTAACGCTTCCCATTTTTAGTAATTTATTAGTCTGTGAGGCAACAGCCTGCGCGTGTGGGGCTTCTTGAATTAAGACTTGGCTGTGGTTTGCAGGAAAGCCAGGCCATGTACATGCATTTCTACTGGTGGCTAGATAAAGAATAGTTTTAATGCCCTAATAAAGAAGTGTTTTAGTTGGTCATTTTCATCACTTAACACTTATGAACAAAGCCAAATTACTAATCATATATGATCCTAACACCTTTTAAAATTATTTTTATCCAGACCAAAGGTGGTCTGAGAATATGGGTCAAGAAAGAGAGGAACTATACAAATTTAGAAAGTGAATTGTATAGGAACGTGTGCTTTTCTGAATAACTTGCTAACATGGCCCTGTAGTGGAAGGGGCCCTGCTCTGTGGCTAATTGTGGTGTTTAGTCCCAGCTCTTTCACTTCTCTTGGCTCAACTCAGCAACTCTGGGAACTTGGAAGAGTCACTTCCCTTCCATGTGTCTTACAGCTAATCAAGCCTTACCTGACTAAAGGCAAGGGCTAAACCAGATGATTTCATGAAGTCTGTCCAGGACCATGACCTGTTGCTCCTTGACGCCATAAACATACCATTCCATAACAGTATGTGGATTCCTCTGGAGTATGCACTCCTGAAGACAAATCTCAGCATGACTGTTTAGTAACTGTATGACCTTGGGGAAATTATTTAACCTCACCAAAATGGACAGAATACATTCCTCTGTGCTATCTAGTATCTACAAAGTGCTGGGTAAATGTTAATGGCTTTTGCCTTCTCAGTACCTTCAGCTCCCATCCTAGATTAGCCTGATGTCATAAAGTCAGTCACAAGCATCAGTGAATCTTAGTGGATGGGCAGAGTGCCTTTATCTGGAATTTCTCAAGTGTTTCAGTGAGGGGCTGGTTTCTATTAGTATTTTATTTCTAATAACACCTCACCCGCCCAATGTAAGGACTCTTTATACCTATTCTAGACTGTTGGAGCTTTCATTATTGGTAGTATCTGTCAGTGGATACCAGATCTTTTGATGCATGGTTAGTTGTCAGATAATGTCAAAATTTAAAATTTCACTTCTCATTCTGTATATAATTTAAAGGATAAATTAACAATGCAGATAATCCACAAGTTATTTATATTTGATTTTGGAACACATTTCTATCTTTGTGTTGGATTTGAAAGCTGAGAAAAAGGGAGGAGTCTTAAGTTTCTGGTTCTTTCTCCAATTATGTTGGAAAACAAACAAATCCATGCATTAGTATTTTTAGAGGATATATTTCCTTGATTATGGGTATATCAAAGGCAATAGAACAGCTAGACTCTGTATTTCTTTGGTTACACTTTTTTTTTCTTTAGGATATTGAGTTGGTTACACAGCAGCTGTTGTTTTTTTTTTTTTTTTTTTTCAGCCCACGTGTAATTTTTATACATCTCAAAACTAGGGTGTTTATTTGTCAGTGGATCATAGACTGTGATAACAATTGACTTATTTCAAGAGTATTTCATTGTTGTTTAACCTATGGAACTAACCAGGAAGCTCGGGAGTTGAGGTTAAAAACAAAAACAAAAACAAAAAAAAACAGGCAACTGGTTGTTTGGGCTCTTACCAATGTTATGATCAATTTTGTAAGCTGGTGTGTGTGCTTTGTTTTTGAAAACAGACAATGCTTTTTATTGCCTGTTAACATTGTAAATAATTCCACTACTCCTGTTTAATGTGAAGAAGAACAATTATTGATAAAATACTCTTATTTTCCTTTTTTAATGCTGAGTAAACATATTTATTTACTTCTTTGACAAATACCAGGTACCTAGCGTATGTGGGCCCCAAATGCTATGCACTGGGGGAAGAGATGGTGAACCAGACAGATAAGTTTCTTGTCTAGTAGGCCATCATTAATCAAATAATCATTCAAATCAGTTTTTACAATTATCTTTTTTTTTTTTTCTGGGATAGATTCTTAGAAATGGAATGATTGGATTTGAGGGCAGATACATACAAAGTTTTGCTGGACAGTGCAACATTCCCACCTAGCAGTGTCCATTTCCCCAGGCATTGATCAGCATTGACCATCCACAGTCATTACTAATTTGGCGGCTTGACAGATTGCTTTATTTTTGCCATTCAGCTGAATAAAAATGATACCTTTAAAAAATTTGTTTGACCTGGTTATTAGTGAGGCTTGAAATCTTTTTGTGTGTTTATTGGCCATTGAGGATTCATCTTATCATTCCTTCTCTAGTATGTTTTAAGTCTAAAATCTCAACCCATTCCCCAGGAGGGTGTTCAGAAAGAAGGTTCCCATCCATTCTAAATGGCAGAGCTGACAGCAGCCTTCCCTAATGTGAAGCCTTTAGTGGTGTGGTGAATAAGGTTGCTTTTGACAAAAGTTGTGAAATGTAATGACGGAGTCTGTCATAATATGAACAATCTCTAATTTATACTTACGATTCCCTAAGCTCTATGTCTTGTAAATCACACCCACTTCTGAATTACTTCAAAACATTGTATGTTCCCTTCTAGTGAATGGTATAATTAGCTATATTATGTCTTTCTGGAAAGTTATATTATGTCCCCTTAAAAAAAATTAGCCAGTGTGCGATTGCTTATGTTCAAGCAGATGTTGAGGTAATGAGGTAATTCTCCTTTTGTCTTTTTGGGGGCTTTATTTTATTGCACTGATTGACATCTTTAATGCACTGAGAAATAGCAACTTGGGATACTATTTCCAATGCATATTTCTTCACTTACTAAAGTGGACATTTCCCTTACAAAACATAATACAATTTGCTCCCCTTCCAGAATTCTGTTGGGAAATGATAGACTTAGCTCTCAGCATTTGTTTAAGGTACATGATTTTCTTTGTATTTCATTCAGTCCACATGCATTGAATATTCATAGCCAGGCACTGTGCTAGGCATCAGAGATACAGAGATGGAAAAGCCTTGTCCCTGCTGATGAGGAGTGCCTAGTCTAGAGATGCTGATAGAATGTCCAGTTGGCCTCATTTGGGTCATGTGTTTAAATCCTTTGGACAGGGAGGGGCAGAGCACCTTGATTGGCAGCCCTCACAAAGACCAGTGGATTGGCGTAGTCCAAAAGAGAATGGTGCCACTGCCGGAAGGGCGGATGCAGGCTGGGCAGAGACAAACAACAGATGTCCACTAAACTGGTCATCATAATAATGCTGTGTCATTTGGATCTTATTGAGGAACTTTGAAGAGAGGGATTACCGCTTAGCAAAAAGGATGTTCTAATGTAAGATCAATACAACAACAACAAACAAGCAAAAGTTAGGAGCTATTCCTGGACTAACACTATTAAAAATGGATTTCCTATGGTAAGATAATTGGTTTTAAAGCAAGGTATCTTCTTTCATCTTGGGAATTGGTATCATTTTCTTCAAGATTATTCAGCTAATGCTTACAGTTCAGCTAAAAATTTATTCAAGCTTATTCCTAGAGCCAAGTTAGTAATTAAAAGGCTTCCAGTGTTCCCTTGGCTGCTAGACTAGAAAGTAGGTAGAGCATTATTTTGACAAAAGGGGCTGAAACTATTGTCTACCACAATGACCATATCAGTCTAGAAAAACTGAAGCATTGCCAATCTTGGATCCGTACAAAGTCAGTCAGTAGAAAGCAGTTTGGGACTAAATGTTCGCCTTGGGGTCAAGTGCAAACTTGGCTTTATACTGCTATTTTCCAAGTGTGGTCCAGGGGCCATTTGTATCTGAATAACCAGGGTACATATATACTTATTTACACATGAGAAGAAGGCTGGTAAACTTATTTTTCTTCATCCGGTTACATTTTTGTGAGATTTATATTTAAAATTTTTTTTCTTTTACAACAAAGTATAATATGGGTTGAGAAAAGTGCACAAAATGGGAATGAACATCTCAATGAATTATTTTTAAAAAAGCAAATATGTCTCTAACAACACTTAAATCAGAACATTTCCAGAAACCCTTTCTTAACCACTCCAGTCGTTGTCACCTTCCTTTCCCCATAGTCAGTGTCACCAAAGATAAGTTTTGCAAGTTCCTGAAATTTACCTAAATGGAATCATACATCGTGTATTACTTGCTTCTGTCTTCTTTCATTCATTACATGTGTGAGATTTATCAATATTGTTGCATGTAGTTGTGGTTCATTTGTTTGCATTGCTGAATAGTATTCCATCGTATGAATATATCAGAAGAATTAACGCTTATATACTAGAGATCAGGGGACAGCAGACTTTTTCAGTAAATGGCCAGTGAATAGCTATTTTAGGCTTTGTGGGCCATATGGTTTCTGTTGTAAACCAGCATATTTATTAAAAATTCAGTTTCCTCCTAAAGTTGGCTGCCGAAGAGACCCCAACTGGGTAACAACCCTCCATGAGGTGGATATTCAGCATGGCCTGAGAAGTTACATCTTCTAGTAAGAATTTCACTGTTGACTTAACACTTCCATTAGGTAGATCCATCATTTTTAAAAATTAAATGTTTAAATTTAAAAATAAACATATGCTTACAGAAGAAAAAAGCATATAGAATAAAAATACAACTACTTATTCCTTTAACTCATTGTTTCTCAGTCTTTATTTCATTATACTGTCTTAGAGAGTCTTTTCAGATACCTTTTCACCTTAATTGCTTCCCATCCCCTATGAAATTTTAATACCACAGATATACTCTGCATCTTTTTATGTACCTGATCCTTTGGAGGGCTACAAGCCATTGTCATATATAACTTTGTTTCTTCTTTAAGGGTTATATCACCCTGTTGGTAATGCATGTTGTAACCTCATTTCCTTTCTTCAAAGTTATCTACTGTAACCTTTTGTTGTATTTCTTTCTAGACATTGGGTTTGTATGTGCATATATACTTATCACTTAATATATATTGTAGAATTCGTATCAGTACATATAGAATTAAATCTTTAAAAATTGATTTCATAGTCTTCCACTCTATGGATCTCCCAACAGTGTTTTCTAGAACTAATGTCCTCTAGAAAAAAACAAACTTCTTTATTTCTATTTTTTCTATTAAAAATGATGCTTCTAGCAATAGATAAGAGTTAGAGAGGTCATTATGAACTCATGCTTAGCTTGCTATAGATGCAGATGGTTCTATATGTGTGTGTGTGTGTTTAGTTAGTATATGCACATCTGTTTCATTTCCTCACCCTGTCAGCTGAGGGCCTACGTGTCCTAGTAGCAGTGAGCACGTCTAGCTCCAGAACATGGCTTCTAATCCCATTCTCTAATAAAAGGAATTGGGTTCCTGGGGAGAATGGCTGATTCTAGGGCTGGAGTGACTAGGCAGACTCACCGTATACAGGATGAATCTGGAGCATCTTGCAGTCTTGAAAGTAAAGAGGTGCTCAAGCAGAGAGCCCAGAATAATGGGGATTTGTCGAAGAGATACAAGAGCCAACTGGAAGAACTTCCAGTGGCCAAAGATGGAAGTTTGAATAACAAAATATTGAACTATAACCCAAAGTATAAAATAAATATTCACGAGTCCATACTAATGTAAATAAATGGTTGAACAGATAAATGAGAAGAGACATACCTTCCATACAGGACAATTCCAGATAAATTTTGTTTACTGCTGCTCAAAGAGGTTGAGCATAAACACCCTGCTCCTTAAGTGTGGGCTGTGCATAGTGACTTCCTTCTAAAGAGGACGGTATGAAAAGGGAGGGAAATAGTAACTTTACAGTGGAGGAATCCAACACGTTACTTCAGCTAGGTGATCAAGGTTGATTTCAGTAGTGATTTAAGTCATGTTGACAGATGTACCTTTGATATGAGATGCTGAAAATGGCACTTTACCTCTTTGGTTCTCGCCTGAAAACCCATATCCTAATCATAAGGAAAATATCCCAAATAGAATGAGAGACATTCTACAAAATATATGATCAGCACTCCTCAAAACTGTCAAAGTTATCAAAAAAAACAAAACAAAACAAAAAAAACCCCAAGGAAACTCTGAGAAATATGTCATAGCCGAGAGGTGTCTGAGACACAACAATTTAATGTAATGTAGTATCTGGATGGAATCCTGGAGCAGACCTAGAACATTAGTTAAAAACTGAGGAAGTAAGATAAAGTATGGACTTTAGTTCATAATAATGTGTCGATATTGGTCCATTAATTGAAATAAATGTACCATACTAATGTAAAATGTTAATAATAGGAGAAACTGGGTGTAGGTTATATGGGAACACTACTAGATTTGCAATTTTGCTCTAAATGTAAAGTTAATAAAATCAGAGTTTATTGGCGTTCCCACTGTGGTGCAGTGGGTTAAGAATCCAACTGCAGCTGCTCAGGTAGCTCTTGAGTCACAGTTGCAATCCCTGGCCCAGTGCAGTGAGTAAAGGATCAGGTGTTGCTGCAGCTGTGGCCCAGATTCATTCCCTGGCCTGAGAACTTCTATATGCTGTGGGTGTGGCCATAAAAACTTTTTAAGTTTATTAAAAACAGTTACATCCTTGTAGACATATCTGTAAGTGCAGCTGTAGGAAAAATTCTCAAAAGTGGAATTGTTAGATCCAAAAAGGATGTGCATTTTAAACTTTGTTATGCTGCAGGTTTTTATAAAGCTGCTACACAACCAAGCTTTGCTTTAAAATGTAGAAGGAACACTACTTTTTTTTTTTTTTCAATCTGCATACCATGCTGGCTAAGTATTTTAAACATTAAAACACGAGTTCTGAAATTTTCGTATGATACAGTGAGCAGTAATGTATTAGGATCCTTTTAGTTACTTGGGTCTGTCTCAGATCCGCTATGACACAAGCCAGGGTATGTTTCTGTTGATGAGCATTGTAGTTGCTTCCAGGTTTTGGCTGTTGGGAATAAAGCTGCTATGTACATTCACCTGGTAGTAGGGTACGGGGGAGGGGGAGCGGGGGGGAAGGAGATTGTCCCGTGATAGGTAGTGAGCCTGTGCCTCATGGCCGTGACTTTCACAAGTGCATCTGGGTATAATTTTTCCCCTGTAAGTGAGACAAGAAGGCTAAAAGGCCTGGAGTTGAGTATTACCTTCCTTGAAGTCTGTTAGGCTCTGATGAAATAATTTGTCTTGAGGGAAGGCCTTAAGAATAGAATGCTCTGGGCATATTTCATGATGGCTTCTTTCCTCCTCCTCCGCCAGCAGCAGTAGGGAAATTTTCGCAGTATTCGCTGGGAAGACCCAGTAGCACTCCTGGAGGTAAAACTCACAAAAGAGGCTTCCTGAGACTGGCCCACCCCTGCAGTTTTGAACTCTTAGACTTGTTGGAACTGAACCTCTCGCAGTTTGTCAATTATAGTTTAGATTTTTCCTGCCTTGGTGCTGGTTAATGAGGGGGTTCTGCACCTTGGCTTCTGCTCCAAAAAGTTGTAGTCCTCTGTATCTGCCCAAGTGTCTCTCTCATTTGAAGAATAGCAATTTTCCCCATGACGCTACTTCTCTGATGGATCTTAGAGGAGTTGTTGATTTTCAGTTTGTTCAGCCTTTTTTTGCTATTATGAGGACCAGAGTGACAGCTTATGAGCTCCTTATATGCCAGACCAGAAACCAGGCTTGTGTCTGTATTTTAAAGCTACTCAGGTTCCTTCCTTTCTGTTGGTTAATTTGAAGTCATTAATACAGTTTGTTGAGAGTACTTTCTTAAGCATCATTAAATCATTAAGGCTACTGTGTGTTCTAACCAAGTAATGAGTGGATTTTAGGTTTGCTGTAATTTTCTTTTTGGATATGAAATCTGTCACCTCTGTTTTTTGATCAGGTTTTCCAGCAGTGTTTTCCCTGGCTTTTCTTATGCTTTAATTAACAAGTAAGGTGTAAGTGACTTTTCTTTCTATTCTGGCTTTAAGAGCAGGACTCACTGGGTTGTGTGCAGGAGAGAATGTCCTAATTGAATATTATCTGTTATGACTCATGTCCTCATACCCCATTAGTAAGAGGAGTTTCAAGGCCCTGTGATTCTCAGAGATGCACACTTGGTGGATGAGAATATACATTAGAAGATCTCATGAGGCAGTGTTTCTCTGGTTATATTTGATGGCTCTTTAAAGCTTCATTTTAATTAAGTGTCTTGTTGTAACATATGATGTAAGAGGCCCTTATAGAGCAGAGAGTATGTGCTCTTTTATGATTTTGTTCATATGAAGATCTAGCTCCATTCTTCCTTCTTCCTTAATTTAACACACATTTATCAAGTGTCTACCATGTCAGACATTATGCTAGAAGAAGGCATCGGGATGTATAAAGACATGGCCTTCACCCTAGAGGGTTATTTCTGGTCCAGTGCTTTAGCACATTGCACACAGTAATGCTCAGAAATGGTTTTTACATGAATAACTGAGAGTCAGTAGATTAATTCTTCTTCCACCATTTCTTACTGTGGGATTTGTCTTTTCTGTGCATTTGTGTCTTCATCTTTCTTTCTTTTTTTTTTTTTTGTCTTTTTACAGCCGCACAGACCTATACTCAGACAGCTCATAATGTTGCATGCAGATGCTTTCATAGAGATATATGAACAATGTATTCTAGTAGTTATGTTAGGGATATAGTACTGATTTTTGCCCAAGGTATGTGGAGAGAGTTTCTTAGAAGAGATGTCTGTTGAATTGCATTGAAAAGGAGGAGGTAGGGAAGATGGGATGGGGAGGACCTTGCAGTCAGAGGGAAAAATATTCGTAAAGACACCTGGATATGAAAGGTCTTAGAGGGTTCAGGGAAGCGTTGGGACTTTGAGTGTGATGAAGTGAGTTGTGGTCTCTGAGGCTGAATGGGGAGAGGAGAGGAGAGTGGGGTTCCCAGGTTGTGAAGCTAACATTTTTGGTGGCTTTTAAACAAGAGAATGAAATAACCAGGCTGCTTGGTTACAAATGCTAACTACCGTGTAACGAGGAACTTGGCATAGAGGGGAGCTAGAGGCTGGATGAGAGGGTTTTGCCATTATCCAGGGTCAGAATTAGGGCAGAGATACTGGCTGTAGGGGAAGGGCAGATTGGAGAGACATTTTGATGTCTGAGCTGTTTGGTGATCCTTTGGAGGTGGAAGAAGGTGGGGGAGTCAGGGGTGATCCTGAGGTACTAGGTTGAGGACTAGGTAGCTTATGATCCCTGCGTATAGGAAGTAGGTAGGTTTGGGTGAACGAGAATTGATGAGTTCACTTTCTAACATGTTGAGTTTGAAGTTCTTGTAAGTGCTCTGGACAGAGACGTCTAGAATTGTGCTGTCCAGCAGAACTTTCTGCTCTTGATAGAAGTGGTACCTAGTAGCCACTTGTAGCTATTGAGCATTTGAAATGTCAGTGCAGCTGAAGCGCTGAATTTTAAATTTTATTTAATTCTCATTAATTTAAATGTGAGTAGCTGCATGTGACTAGTGGCTACCACATCGGGCAGTGCAGGTCTAGAAAGTATTGGTAGGAAGGTACTGATCTGGAGCTCATATTAGGATAGGGTGTTTAAGCTGAGAGGTTTTCAGGGGCACTGGAGTCTTCCAGGCTAAAACTGGAAAAGGCTCAGGCAAACCGATTGTTGTTTACCATAGCCAGAGGTGTTACTGGACTGTAACCATGAACCTTAATTGTCATGTTTCTCAAGCAACTGACTCTCCTCAGCTGCTTCCTGGGATGGCAATGTCATGACTTGCAGTTTGGAAAGAAAATTCCCTTTCTTGGCATTAGGGAGTTAGAAAATAGAAAACCAGCATGATTCTTGAAACACGTGCTCTGCTTGATATTCTCCTTGTTTCCTCCACATCTTCTTTTTTCTTCCCTTCTATACCCTATGTAGTGAGTCCCCTCTTTGGCTGCACATTAGAATCACCTGGTGTGCTCACTTCTAAAAAAAAAAATATGTATGTCCAAGGTCCCCCCTAGACTAGTTAAATCAGAATCTTGGCTTGGGGGTGACGGAGAGGGTCCTAGAAGGCTGGAGGATTTACAAGCTTCCCAGGTGACTCTAACATGCAGCCAGCTTCAGGCATGCTTTCACTTCTTTGCCAGCTTCCTTTTTACAACTATAGTTGATCTTTAGCCCCTTCTCTCCTCCTTTTATTTGGTGGAGGGTATAGTACTGAGGATTTCAGAGACCGTATAGCACTGCCAAAAAAGAAGTGGCTGAATAACATAGGTCACTTCAGTTTTTACCAGTTTTGCTGATATATAGATATTCAGTAGGGTGTGTGTGTGTGGAAGAGAGGGAGGGAGAGGACCAGAGAAAGTGGGCTTGGTTTTTTAAGTTCAAAGAAATAAACATACAAGTAAATGTTTTTCTTTTATGCCCTATTCCCCAAATGCCTCTTCCCATCACCAAGTGGTTGAGTTCTTCCCTTTCTTTTCCGTTCTCCTTTCCCTGTACCTAGCTTCATTTTTTTTTTTTTTGAAGTCACACATAGTCACAGAAAGCATATTTTCTGTGGTTTCCATTAAGATATGATAGGTGAAGGGTTATTAATTAATGCTTTTCATAGAGACCCAGTAATTGGGAGTTTGCAGTATTTCATCTGGATTCTTTTGGCAATAAAATGGAAGAATAGTATTGGTATTTTAAAAAAGGCCTTCAAAACTGTTATCTGATGTTTTAAATAGAAAAATTTTCTTAATGTCAGAGTAAGATCATGGTTTTTAAGCCCCTATTTTTGTATGTCTGTAAAGTAGCTCATCAAGAATAGAGTGGTAAATTCAATTTTGATTTTTCAGCTTTCTCTAAAGATACTCTTAAATGTCAAGTAAACTAAAGTCTCTCTCTCTCTATTACATATATATATATATATTTTTTTTTTTCGAACCACTATTAGATACAGTAATAAGATTTAGGACCATGACCATAGACTACCCATATTTTTAGAATCTCTTAGTTCTTATTTCTTTCTGTTAAAAAAAGGAAGGAGGGGGCATTTTATTAATTTTTCAGAACTAAGGACAGTTCATACTTGCTGGTTGGGGTATGCGTGGTAGTGGCTGATAAGGAGCTGGTGTGCAGCGGGCCTCATTCTATGGTCAATCAAATCTTTTCTCTTGAAACTATTTTTAAAAGGGCTATATATTTACATGTATACATTCAGCTATTTTATGGGCTATCCAGTTTTCAAAGAATCTTTTTGATTGTGGTTTCAGTAAAATTGTCCATTGGTTCTTACTTAGGTGGTCATGAAGTGCTGATAAAACTTCAGGGCGTTGATGGTATAATCCCATAAACATTTGTTTATTCGCATTAGATTTTAAGATTTCAGTCTTGACATCATAATAACTATTCTAGACCCTTTAGAAATAGCGTGTACTTTACCAAGGGAATTGTTTTGGGGGTGTTCTCTGCCCCAGTGGTTAGGATCATACACTTGCAGAATTAATGACCAGGTTATCTGGAATACTCTTGAAAACACTTGTTTCAGATTTTTTATTTCTATCTACAGGTTCTTCACAGAAATAGGAACTCTTTTTTAAAAAAAGAAAAATTGAGCTTATTGTAGATAAATCCCAAATGAAATTAAAAAAATAAAGTATAGGAGTTCCCCTCATAGCTCAGTGGAAACAAATCTGACTAGTATCCTTGAGGACACTATTTTGATCCCTGGCCTCACTCGGTGGGTTAAGGATCTGGCGTTGCTGTGGCTGTGGTGCAGTCCAGCACCTATAGCTCCGATTAGACCCTAGCCTGGGAACCTCTGAATGCTGTGGGTGTGGCCCTAAAAAGACCAAAAAAAAAAAAAAAAGTATAAAAATCCAGTCTGATGGTTGCCTACTTCTCTGCTGCCAGGCAAGGTGCTGTTCTGGGAGTGGGCTGCAGTTCTGCTGGGCTCACCTTAGACATTCTGCTCCATCATTAATCCTAGATCATTCTCTTTCTTCCCATCATATGCTGTGAACATCACATTCTCAACCGTGAGGATATCTGAAAATGGTGATTTGGCTAAAAGATGAATGTTGAGTGTTCAGGTGATTTTTCTAGCAGTAGAAGATTTTAAGTAGAAAACTAATACTTTTCTAACATAGTTGGAAATGTTTCTGAAACAATTCGCATATTTTCCCAACTGAGTGAAATGAATCTGTCTAGGATCTGATCGTGGCTTGGTGGTCAGTGATCTTGCACTGCTTGAAAATAGTTGTTCTTAGCTGAATGCTCATAGCATAAACTTTTTCCTCTGCAGATAAAGTAGATATGTGACATTGAGTGGAATGTGTAAGCCTACTTTATTTTCTGGCCAATTTAAAAAAATAAACCTCCAATTGCAGCAGCACAGACTAATCATCTAGGAAGGAACTCGAGTAACACCCACCTGTCTCCTTACACAGGCCCAAGTGCTAAGCATCAAAGATGACAAGGGACTGGCACTTGTGTCTCATAGGTCTTTCTCATAACCTAGGAGAACTGAAATTCAGCTTGGTGGGCCCACATCCACGCTGGTCTCTTTTTCTTCCTTATTCTTAAAAGCAGGAGCCCTTCTTCTGTGGCCTCTTCTCCATCCCACCCCCAACCTAGTAAATAGACAATGGAGGTTAGTTGGGTTCCCGGGTTTTTCATGGTAAACTTTCGATAGCATTATAACATTGCCTTTCTCTTTTTTTTTCTTTTAGCGATAGGCGAATATGAAGACCTTAGAGCAGAGAACCAGAAGACAAAGGAGACGGTTTGTCCTTTACCCTTTCTTTCCTCTCTTACATGTGTAAAAGCCTAGGCAGCATGGCGCATTGTTCTGCCACCAATTTCAGTTAAATGCGAATGAGAGTTTTTTTTTTTTTTTTTCTTTTCTCCTGCATGTGTGGTTCAGGCTAATATCAACTCCAGACTCCAGATGGTAAAGAATAGCAGGCATGCCACAGTGGGCGCTGCTCTGGGAGATTAACTGCACAGCTAAATGTGCAGCAAGGCACCAGGCCAAGCAACTCAAACCCCCAAGAATTGTACTTTTTCCAACAGTCAGATTTGGGATGCTAGTGATGGAATTGAAGGCCTGAGACATTTACCTTTGGGGCTCAGACGTATTAACTCTGGCAAGAACTCTTTGGAGTGCAGTCATTGGTGTTTAACTTAGAAGCCTCTATAAACCTTTTGTGTGTTTGCGTCCTCTAAGTATGTGAATAATATACTGGAAGCTTAAAAAACACCCAGCGTGAAGACAGTAAAATCTGGTGAATAATTTCCTGGGTTCTGGCAGTTTTATTTTTTAACTTAAACAGTTGAATTCTCCTTACCTTTATGTCTCTGAACATGTCCACTTAAGATCTGTGAGTGTTTTTTATTTTTATTTTATTTTATTTTTTTTGTCTGTTTAGGGCTGCACCCATGGCATATAGAGGTTCCCAGGCTAGGGGTCCAATTGGAGCTGTAGCTGCTGGCCTACACCACAGTCACAGCAACGCGGGATCCGAGCCGCATCTGCGACCTACACCACAACTCACGGCAATACCGGATCCTTAACCCACTGGGCGAGGTCGGCAATCGAACCCACAACCTCATGGTTCCTAGTCGGATTCGTTAACCACTGAGCCACTACAGGAACTCCTGAGTGTTTTTTAAATGTATTTTTTTTCCCTGTAAGAATAGAGAAAGGACAGATAGAAGGGAAGGCTGAGTTTTAAAAAAGTAGAGGGACTGAATAGAAAATGAAAAGGAGAGAGCAAGACTGTCCATTATTATTTTTTTAGATGTTAAATTTATTTTAGAAATCAAAAATTTTCTATTTTTAGAAATTAGTTTGATAGGAGTATTTAAAGGCGTAACATCCATGGTGGAAAATTAATAAAACAGGTCCTTCATGGTTATTAAAGAAGGTACTCATCATTGCTATAAATTATGTAACCTCGTCTTTAAAATTTCAGAGCAAGAGCTGTAATGAAAATTGGCAGTGAGCTAAACATTGTAAAACTTGCAGCATATGTAGAGGGTATTGAGCTCTTAAGAATCATATTTAACCTTTTTATTCATATTAATTTGCCGCCTATGTTGATATAATATGGTTGATGATATTAGTGGTAAGTACTCTAGTTCAAAGCACATTATAATGGATTTTTAGATCATTATTTTTTACCCAGTTTTCATGCTGCTTTGCTTATTTGTAAATAAACCTTTGGTGTTCTATGAAATTTTAAGTATCTTTCATTAGGCAATTCAGGGAATGATAGGTGGGGTGATGAAACTATCTGTGATAAAAGGTGGCTGCTGCCTGCATCTCTAATGTGGTAAGATAGTCATAGAAAATAGTTTGACAAGATTTCTAATTCTAACACCATAACCACCCCAAATCACAGATGTCCTCAGGGTGCCAACAGGTGGGAATTATGTAATTAGATCCTAGGGCCCTGATGCCCCATCATTTCAAAGCGAAGCTAATGGGTGATGATTAAGCCAGATAGCTTGAGCCTCCAATACCCAACCATCTTCCAGCTATAGGAGAAGAAGCCAGGATGTGATCAGTCAGTTGAGTCTCTTCTGGGAGTTCCCACTGTGGCACAATGAGATCGGTTGTGTCTGTGCAGCACCAGGACACAGGTTGGATCCCTGTCACGGTGCAGCGGGTTAAGGATCCTGTAGCTGCGGCATATGTCACAACTGTGGCTTGGATCTGATCCCTGGCCCAGGAACTCCATATGCTGTGGGGTGGCCAAAAGAGAGAGAGAGAGAGAAAAGAAGTGTCTTTGTAGATGTTCCTGGTGCAAGAGGTGAAGAGCCTAAGTTGGAAGAGTTAGTTCAGGAGAACATCTTGACTTAACCTAGAAGATATGGGGAGGGAAGGCAGACAAGTGTCTTCCTGTGATAGAGAAAGAATGACATGACTAACATAAGAGGAAGAAGAGTAAATTTTTTGTTTTTTCATCCCCTTCTTTAATCCTTGCTTGCTTGTTGACCTAACATTGCCCTGAAAATAGTAGATGTTCTATAAACATCTGTTGTTGGTGGTGATGATGGTTGGTTAACTGCGAGCCACTTTCTGCAGTGAGATTTTAAGTGAACCATCTGTTATGCAAGTGAATTATAGGTAAGATGCATTTGGTAAAAGAAGGATTATAAATTACCTTAGCCCATTACCTGTTTACATGTTTCTCTACACAGAGTATGTCCTGATGCTTTTATAACATCTGTGTTGACCTGCTTCTTTTCTGATTCTTTAAAAATAACTATTAACAGAAATGGGAAGAAAAGAAAGGAAAGCAATGTGCAGTGCCGTGTGGTTGGATAAAACAAAATGGGTTTTAAGTTTATTGCACTCTGTTTATCTTCTGTTAAAAGACTAGAGGGCTTATTACTGCGGATTTTTTCCCAAAAGAGGGGGGCTATTTTACAAAGGAGGGGAGGCTGTAATAAAAGCCTTTTTATACAGCATAGAATGAGTAAAAGCAGCTTTATTTCCGGAGGTGGTAAATGGAGAACACCATGTTCTCTGGCAAAGCACTTCCTCGTGCCTGGCTGGGTGAGCTTTGTCCATTCCCCATCAGCAAATATGGTCATTCTTACCCCAAACCAGAGTTCAGTTAAATCAGTCAAGATAGGAATCTAAGGTAAGACTCCTTTTGCCATAGTTGATTTGATGTGGGAACATTTTGCAAATGTGGAAGGGACTAGAAAAATTAATGCCAAGTGTTTTCCTTCCATGTGTCCACATTAAGTCTAGCCACCTTTGTTGTCAGATCGTGAACCGCATACAACGGGAAGAGACAGTGGGTGTGATTTCTTTGGGTAAGATCTTTTTATGTCCTGTTTTCAGTCTCCTCTGTTGAGACAAGTGGTAGGACATGAGTTTCCTCAGAACAGGCAGTTGCTTAAGAGACTATTACCAAGTAACTGTGGACTTGCCTATTCCTTTATCTCCCTTATCTGACGCTCCAAACAGCCCTGTGCCAGCTGTGTTTCACAGAAAACAAGACTTCAGGGCTTAACACAGTCTAGATTCGGACCTGGGTGTTCTGATCACACATGTTCTTTTTGAAGCAGGTACACTTATGAGAGCTAATTTGTCCACAAAGGTCTTGGTTTTATTCTTAATTCTTTCTTGTTAGCTCATGAATTTTGCACAGAAAATGGTCAGACTCAATACTTTGCTGGATCGCTTGTCTTTACTATCTATTGGTTTGTATTGAAAAACTGAAAAGTTAAACATCAGATCAATCTTACATCTGAAAAATTCTCATGTGTGCATGCCTCTGTGTGTGTTTGTGTGTGTAGACTCTGACATAATGCACTCCGAGGGTAAGAGCAGAAGATTTGGGAGGGTGGGCCAATGTTTTAATGATCTTTTCCTTTGCAGTTTTCCCTTTTAAAGAAAAATGTAATGCTGATCATTTTGTAGTTTTTATCAATAATTTTGAGGATGGAATCAGAAGCTGAGTTGCTAAGGAAAACTTTTTTTTTGAAGGGAAAACTTTTTGCTAATTGCCTTCTGAGTACTGGGTTATAAGGAAAAATGGGTGAAGGTCCCATTCTTGAATAAACCCCCTCTAATGAGGGACACAAGCAAGTTGACAGATAACTGTGACAAATTGTATGGTTATAAGTGAATGCTTAGAGTTTGGGGGTGGGATGGGAAAAGAACAAAAAGACGAGGTTCTTACTCGATTCCATTATTATCTTAATGCTTAGGTTCAATGTCACTTAATTTTTTCAAAGTCTTCTCTCTTTCACCAGAAGAACTAATTGTTTTCCCTTTGTAATAAAAATCTGTATATTTCTTATGCACTTAAAACATTTTGTCAACCAAAATTCATTATCAGATGTTATATAGGGTACAAGTAAGAGTTGTCTGGAATGGGTTAAAATGTAAAATCTTCAGTTTTTGGTTTTTTTAGACATCAAGATAAGTGGAGATTATGGAAAGGCTGCTATTTTCCATTTTTTCCCTACTTTTTAAATAGCGTTATCAACAGTGTGTTAAAAAATGAGGCCAATCACATGGAAAATCTTTCAAAATATTTTTGGGGTAAAGAGAAATAGAGGACTATATATATTGAAATCAGCCAAATGAAGTTTTACTTTGCTCGTGAAGCAATCATCATATTTAAATGTGTTAGTCATGCTTCTACAATTGAAGGGCATTCTCTTATGACTCATTCAGGATCTTTGTCATAATTGTATGGGGTTTTTTTCCTATATGGGGGGGGGAGCCTCTTTGAGCTTTTAATGGAATAGCTTTCACATTTCTCAGAATGGTGGGGGTGTGTGTGGAGTGTGCATAAAAAGAAGGAAATCTGTGGAATAGAAGAATGTCTGCCTTTGAACAGTAAGTATTTATGTTTAATATTATGTCCTGAGATCGAGTTTTGAAATGAATAAATGTTTAAGTGGCTGATTAGGAGTCGTTTGGGTGAGCTACTGTTAACAGTGCATCAGGCGGTTCTGTCAGCTTGCCAGGAACAATGAATGAAAAGGGAATGAGACAGACACTTTCCAAGACTTAGGTTTCAAGAAGCAAGATAGATGATACTGTTTGCATCTTGGCTCAGTTGTCTATTGTTAAAATTTCTTCCTCTTGTGTAAATTTCAGAGGTGAAGGTCCCAAAGTATTTTATTTTTAAAAAAATCAATAAAGAAACCACTTTAAAGAGCAAGATATGCATCCATTATGCTAACTGTTCATGCATAATACATTCACATACATGCAGTTTCTTTAGAACAGAGTGGCAAGTGGTTGTGCCAGAGAAAAAGTAATTACTTAGCAGTTTGAAAGTGAAAATGAGTCTCTTATTAACAGCAATCTATCCAGAAACAAAGAGCAAGGATCTCTGTTCTGATGACATGTGTTTCCATCTAACACACAATACCTAGAATTTGGAGAATGCTGTAAGACAGCTTTAGGGGGCAGCTACTACTTTATTGCCTGTGAAAATTGGAGGGAAAGAACTTTGAATTGGAAGAAAGAATACCACCAAAAGAGAAAGAGGGTGAAAAGAATTCCATCCTAGTGGGAATGATTTAATTTATTGTATTCTTTAAGGATAAGTATGGTTGAGTTCTAGCCAAACTTACATAGGTGGAACAATAGAATTGTTGATTTTTTATTAAAAAAGTGATTTGATGGTTCCTGGACTGCATCACCAAAGATTCTAAAACAGGTAAATATGTACAGTTTGGATGCTATGCCTATATTTAAACTTTTAAACGTTGTACCCAAACGTAAAAGGAATGAACTTCAAGAAAAAAAAAAAAGTAAAAAATGGTATGAGGTTGAGACCACTTCAGATGTAGTGTTATAACCTCTGCTGTATGTTTCTATGGTCCAGTATCCCTCTCATTATAACAAGTCTTCTTATAAATTGCTTGCTTCATCGTCAGTCTTTCTTGGTAGATCATGAGTTTAGCGAGAGTGCATGGCCTATTACATTCCCCACTGTATTTTCCCAGTGCTTAACACAAGGCCTGGTAAGTCATTTGTCCAGCACTTGGAGGAAGGAAATAAAGGCATTCAGTTATTACAGTAGGTACCTTCTTAGAAGTCTAATTCAGTCAACAGTGACGTGTAGTTATCTTTGTGTAGATTATCTACTCTGTTGTCTTGTGTGTGCAGTCTATGTACGCTCCTCCTGGGTCCCACACTGGCTTTTTCTGTAGGCTGGCAACCCATTGTTGCATTTGTATGCCATGGAGATAAAAATGAATGTTTACATTAGTGGAAGTTAGGCATGTTTCAGAATATTGGGGGTTTTCTTGCATAATATATACGCAGGCAAAATATAAAGATGTCTTTGTGTCTGCATCAGTTATCTGTACTTCTGCTGAGCCCTGTTAAGCAGATGTTTTAGTATAAACTGAGGTAGGATGATATGCGAGGCAGAAAGAGCAGAACTGCCCATTTGGGTGGGGGAGAGGGAAATGCCAATTCATACGGGAAAGTGTTTCCCCCACAAATCAGGCTGCTGATCCTTCGAAGTGCTAGTTTAGTTTCAGAAGCTAGGTATCTGCCTGGATGAACCTAAAGGAAGAAATCTGGAAAATAGCCAGAACTTCTAATATTAAGGGCTTTTAGAACCAGTGAGGTTAACCTCTAGCCACTTCAACTATTTCTTGAAAAGCCAAAATAAAGACTCTAGAATAGATGTAATGTTATCAGCTTGCCTAAACCAGCCAGCAGGAGTGCTGCTGGGTTCTACCCCAGCCTTGAGCTAGAGAATCGTTGAGCATCATAATTAAGTGATATGGGCCCAAGAACATCTGTTGCCATTGCAGTCTTCATGGGCAATTCTCACACAAAAAGAAGCAGTTTCTACAAATGGTGCAGCTGCGTGAGCAGGGAAGAGGAAGGGGTAGGATGGGTGAGGGGCTTCTATGGGACATAAAGATGTAACAGTCTTCTGAAAAGGCCCAGAATCTTTGCTCATTTCTCTCTTTTGGTAGAATGAGAGAAAGATTACAAGATATTTTTTCTGGGTTCACCTAAAATGATGAAATAAGTGGATGTTTGGATTTCTGCTTAGTAAACGGGTACGTCCTTCATATTTTGCTCAGCTCTGGTTTGGAATAAATAAGTTGCTGTTGCAGCATGTATAAATCCCTGCCCCCCCCCAACACACACCCCTTTCAGTATCCATAGCAGATGGTAGATTCTGTGGCTGCCAGTTCTATCATAATGTGGTTGCAGAAAATAGAAAGCAAAGCAACATGAAGACCCCTGAGAGAACACAGCTGGTATCGGGAGACAGCTTCTGAATCTGCTGGTGATGACTAGAGGGTTAGTGTGAAAGCATATGGCTGCACTGTAGGCACTCGACCCTTGGATGTTGGAACAGGACTGTGATGTTGAGCCCTGTTATTCACCAAAGCCTGTCCACCTGGGAGAACATGGGCAGGGGTGGGCAGACTGGCAGGGTAGTGGGAAGTACAAGATGCTTGGGTGCCTCATTCTAGGAGAAGAGAGGAGCATTTCTGAAACAGCTGGCTAACACACTCATCAAGTTAGGTGTGACACTGTCTGGTGGGGAGAAGGAGCTCATAAACTTATTTGAGAATCCAGGACACTGTTTAGAATTGTAAGCACCAAAAGACAATAAATGCAGTTTACCTGTGAAGTTGGGACTAGAAACTGTTAGAATTGTGGTTTTTTTTTTTTTTTTTTTAATGGAAGTTAAATTTCTGTAAGAAAACTTGAATGAAAACAAAACAAAACAAAACAAAAAACAACCAGCCTTTTCCTTTAGAAAATGATATTTCCTAACCCCTTTGTGGAGGGTCTAGGTCAGGATTTAGTAAATAGCCTTGCTGAAGTTTAACACCATGTACTTGTTTCATGTACTTTAGCCGGAATAGATTTACCTAAATGAACGGATAAGTTTTTTAAAGTTTCAGTTATTGAGAGAGAGACAAAATTGAACTGTTTGCTTTTTACTTTTTTTAAATTTTAAAAATACTTTAAAAGCATAGAAAAGAGCAGAGAATAATAGAATAATATAGCAACCACATACCCCACAGAATTAGAGTGTTTGGCATGCTTAATGTATCATTTGGTATATATTCTACAATTCCTTTGACTCAACATTATGGTTTTTGAGGTTTATCTGTGGTGATGCATGTAACTTTAGTTCATTCATTTTCACTTATAGTGTATTATCTGGATATACCGTGATTTTTGTTATTATAAATGCAGACCATGTTTGTATAGATCATTTTATACTTATTACTAGGGATTCTAGTAATAGAATCTAGGAGGATAATCACCGAGTCAGAGTGTGTGCAATTCCAGTGTTGGTAGTTTATTTACAAAGTAGTTATGCCAGTTAAAACTTTCACCAGGAGTTTGTGAGAGTTTCCAACTCCTGCTGTCAGACTTTTGTTGTTTTTTTGGCAGTCTATCAGATGAGAATATCTCACTGTTTAAATTGGGTTTTCCCAGTTATCAGTGACATCATAATTTTTTAGCCATTGACATTTGAAGTAAAACATACCCAAAGGGTATGAAATCCCAAAAAACATACCCCAGATGGTTTACTTGACACGGTAAGATTAAAATATGATTTATAGTTGTGTTTTCTTTTCATGGTCCTCTTATTATGGTATTATAGTATTCCCACACAATTAAAGTTTTAACTATCATTCTAAAAGCTACAATCACATTTTAAAGTTTTAGGTAGTTTTGATGAAAATCTTCCTAAAAATGTACTCTATTTCCTGTTATGTGAAATTCAAGGTCAGTTGAATTCAGTGCTCATAATAAGTATTAGGTTTTTAAAAAACTTCATTAATACCTTCTGGGCCAGATGCTTATTTCTATACCAGATACCCTAAAACGGTTCTTTAATAAGTTTATTTTTTGCCTTGCTCCTTTTAATTTGCTCCCTTCTTC
Source organism: Sus scrofa (assembly GCF_054392235.1). NCBI lineage: Eukaryota > Metazoa > Chordata > Mammalia > Artiodactyla > Suidae > Sus > Sus scrofa. Next base: position 149,813,743 of record NC_139396.1, on the reverse strand, counting down.
TCTTCAGAATTCTAAGGATATAAGGAAGATTTTTTTTTTCCTCAGTGAGCAAGTGCCTGGGGACATTGGGCAGCAGTTTGCCTCTACGTAGTTGTCACTTCCAACGTGCCCCGGTGTTGTGGAGAGTTGAAACTGTCCAGTTTTAGGAATCTGACCTGCAGATAAGTGGGGTTTTCACTGTATGAGCAAAATGCCTGCTAGAAAGAGGCACAAATATTCTCTTAAGGAATGAATACATCTTAACTCAAGGGTATTAAATTGGTCTGTTACTGAGGAGATAATGAGCAGGAAGGCAACTCATTATCTTAGAAGGTCTGAGAAAATTGGCCAGATGCAAATGGTACAAGTACCATGCTGATGAGCAGTGCAAATACCATGTGGCCATTAATGCTTTTTTTTCTTTGTATGTTTTTTCTTAAAACTTTCTTTTTTATTGAACTATTGTTGATTTACAGTATTGTGTTAGTTTCACCTGTAGAACAAAATGATTCAGTTGTGTGTGTGTGTGTGTGTGTGTGTGTGTGTGTGTGTACTTTTTCAGATTCTTTTCTGTTATATAAGATATTGAATATAGTTTCCTGTGCTATACAGTAAATCCTTATTTTTTAAACTATTTTATATAAAGTGGTATGTATCTGTTAATCCCATACTCCTAAATTTGCCTTCCTCCCACTGTTTCCCCTTTGATAACCATAAGTTTGTTTTCTGTGTCTGTGAGTCTGTTTCTGTTTGTAAATAAGTTCATTTGTATTATTTTTTAGATTCTACATACAAGTGATAGCATGTAATATTTGTCTTTCTTTGACTCCATTTAGTGTGATAATCTCTGGGTCCATCATATTGCTGCAAATGGCAATATTTCATTCTTTTTTATGGCTGAGTAATATTCTGTTATATATATATATATATATATATATATCACCCATTTCTTTATCCAGTCATCTGTTGATGGACATTTAGATTGCTTCCATGTCTTGACTATTGTAAATAATGTTGCTATGAACATTGAGGGTGTATGTAGTTTTTCAAATTAGAATTTTAATCTTTTTCAGATATATGTAATTAATGCTTTTTTTGAGATTTTAATTTTTGTTTTCATAAAATTGTTTATAAGTTTGCTCTTCCTTGCCTTCACAGACTTATGGTACAAATTTGAAATTTTTGTTGTTTTTCTCATTTCAGTGTGACAAAATTAGGCAAGAACGAGATGAAGCTGTTAAAAAACTGGAGGAATTTCAGAAAAGTATGTAAGCATTTCAGTGGCATTATTCTAACACAACTGTGTTTTGGGATTATGTGGGTAGACATGTACCCTATGTTTAGTTGCTGATGCATTGGACAGCTAAGAAAGGAAGAATTGTCTTTCCATTTGCCAAAAAAAAAAAAAAAAAATGCCCTGGCATTACTGTGATTTTTAAAGAAATGGTTGAGCATTACCGTTTTGTGAAAATATTATTTATAAAAGACTGTATGTAGTACAAAAATTGTTACTATGCGGAACAGTTAAGCGAGAACAAAAATTGTTATCTTGACTCTTTGAGAAAAGCCAGTATTAGTATTTTATAGTCTGTCTTTCCTGGTCTTTTATCTGTGTACTCTATTTACCAACAAAAAATACAGCCATACTTTGCGTTCAGTTTTGTAGCCTGCTCTTTTCAGCGGACAGTGCACTGTGGTCATTATTACATGTCAATAGAGATACATATCAGCTTTAAGTGTTGCCCATAGTATTCTGTTATATGATAGTATCATAATTTATTTAAACATTGCTTTAGTAAGAGATAGATTATATGTGATTTTTAGTTATTATAAATAATGCCAAGTATTCTTATACATGCATCTTTACAATGGTGTGATTAATTCCTTAGATTAATTAATAGAAAAGCAATTCTAGCCTTATAGAACTTAGGTATTTTTAGGAGTTTGAATAATTGAAATAGCCCTCTCACCAGGGAAAGTTATTCCCACAAAAGCTGTAATAATCTTCATTTTTGTATTTTTTTATGTGATGTAATTTTGTTATTACTCTGTAAGGTTAGAAGGAAATAAGTCATGGGAAAGGGCCAGACCTTAGCAGAGAAAGTGACCTTCCCTCTTGGAGGCAGGGCCTTTCTCCATTATTCTGCAGATGCTATATTAGTCAGGCTCTTTGATTACATCATAAAGTCTTGACTTGGTAACTATACCACAAAACATTTTCTTCTTATTGAAATTAACACAGCTGTTAAAATGCAGCATTATAGTTAAATTTCAGTAGCCAGTTTATTTCAGGTGTCTGGCTGTAATAAGGAAAACCTAAAGGGAATATTGTTGGAACACCTGTCTTTGGTGGCCAATATGCTGTGACAGAAGGATTTTTTTATTTGTGAATGTGTGGATTGCGATTGTTTAGGACTTTCTCCATCCCTAATGTAGGATTAATGGGACATTCTTACACTTGAACTGACACTGAGTCATGGCTAGAAGAGTTATGCCATTGACATTGTTACCAATTAATGTACTTGAATTAATTATTGATAGTGGATTGGCATACTGTCTGCAGTGGGAATAGTTCAAATTCTTAAGGTTTGAATTATCATAGGATGTTTTGTTCCAGGTAGGTACGAGGGACTTTTACCCCTCTTACATTATGCAAAAGAGAAAGCAATTTCCTGTCAAATCCTTTAGAGTAACACGTGAACTTTGCTTTCATCTACCATTTTTCTTTTCCCTTTCTTTGTCTTTTCCTCTAAATACTTTTGATAGTTTTAAAAATTTACATTTTTCCTGGAAGTTCCTATCGTGGCTTAGCAGTAATGAGCCCAACTAGTATCCATGAGGATGAGGCTGAGGATTCAATCCCTGGCCTTGCTCAGTGAGTTAAAGGATCCAGCAACGCCGTGAGCTGTGGTGTAGGTCACAAGTGCAGCTTGGATCCTGCGTCGCTGTCGCTGTGGTGTATGCTGACAGCTGCAGCTCTGATTCGACCCCTAGCCAGGGAACTTCCATGTGCTGCACGCGTGGCCCTAAAAAGCCAAAAAAAAAAAAAAAAAAAGAAAGAAAAAGAAAAAATTATGTTTTTCATTATGAACAACTCAAAGTCTAAAATAATCAAAGGTTAGTTTGACAATCTTTATTGTTGTAGTCATTCAGTTTTTACCTTTACTAAGTCAGCCTAACTAAAGTTTAGATGGAAGGAAAACAGAGAATTAACTCGAACAGAAAATGGAGACTAAAGAAAACTTCAAATATTTGTTAAAAATTGTGTCTGAGATAAATGATTCATGACGTTAGAGCAGAAGATAGAATTTCGGATTTGGAAGGGAATGAGGCAGTTATCACCATGAAAAGCTCTGTGTGGTGTGAATCCCTGTAGCCTTGAGCAACTACTGCATTATTGAAAGTGGAATAAATGATCCTACCTCATAGGCTGTTCAAGGATTAAATGAGATAATCTGTGTAAAAAGTGCTGAACACTGTGCTTGGCACTATAGTAAGTAGTGAATTAATATTAGTTGCTGCCATGCCCATCTCATTTACTGCACCATCCAGGGCTTGACTGCCCTTTAGTATTAAGAGCTCATGTCCATTACCTTTTGTGAATTAGTTTCCAGGCACCAGCCTCCATATTCGGGCAGTTCCAGAGAAAGGTTTCTTCTGGAACGAAATTGAAATCTGCCTTCCTGTAATGTTTACCTCCTAGTTCTAGTTCTCAAGACACAGGAGAAACATCTGAATGAGGACCAGGAAAAGTTTTGCTAGGTGGTAGGGATCAACTCTTCCTAGCTTGACATACTTCCTAGCTGGTTTTGCCCATATGTCCATGTGGTTCTTGGCTCTCTGTCAGCTCTTCTGAGCCTTTTCCTATCTTTCTGGATAAAGTACACCACTTCATAGCAAAGCAATGTTCCCTAGAAAGACAGATGTCTATGAAAATAAAAGTCAAAGTCCTTTCATGACTTTCAGGCTATAACATTAGATCCATTGCTCTGTTTTCGGGCCTCTCAGTTTTCTGCATACCTGCTAGTTCATGGTTGTTTTCTCACTACATGAAAATTCTTTCTAAGTAACCTGATACTGTAGAAGAACTTACAGTATGTTCAGCACATATACTTTAGAGATACCCTGCATCTAAATATTGCTGAGAGTTGGCTGGATAGAGAGGAGTTTTGCTCAGGAAGCAACATCATTGGTGCTGTGTCTTTTAAATATAAAAGACATAGAGCACTGGACTCACCTAGAAAGAGCTTTGGCTGGGCTTCACCAGTTAAAACTTTATAATCTGGGGTATGTTCCTTGACTTCTCGGGGCCTCAGTGTCCTCAAAGATAAAATTGCTATGATAATACCTATCTCGTAGGATTGTTGTGAAGAATTATGAGCGGATACATGCAAAGAGTTCAGTACCTGAAAGATACCTAGTAGGCCCAATAAACGGTGATGGTGTTTGTTTCCTAAGCAATTCCGTACTACAGAGAACATTCCAAAAAGATGTTCACACATGAACTTAAGCCTGGAACATTTTTTTTTTTTTTAATCATCAGACAAACACAATCATGAATACTTACTTTGTACCTAGCATTTTTGCTAGGTGCAAGAGAGTCAGCCATGAGTAAAGAAAATCCCTGCTCTGCTGCTCAGAGTTAGTAGAAGACAAAAATAAAAGAATCGCAGTTACCCTATAGAACGAAGTGTTCTATGATGATAAGTATGTAAGAATGTTTGGGGTTGTAGGACAGGAGAGACAGACTTTGCTACTGATAGAAGCAATGATTAATATTCTTTCAGGTTACCCTTTTGAGTTCTCAGAGTCATTAAAAAAAGAATTTTTATTATGGAAAGTGTCAACCTTATACATAAGTGAGAAAAAGTACAATGGACCCTTCTGTACCCATCACAGAGCTTTAGCAGTTGTTGGTTCATGGCCAGTCTTCATCTATACGTCCATAACCTGCTCTCACTGACCTCAGATTATTTTGAAACTAACTCTAATCATCATATCATTTTATCTGTAAATATTTCAGTATGATTTCTAAAGTACTAGGATTTTTAAAAACATAACTGCAGAAATAGGGTCACTTTATTTAAAGTTCATCTTTTTTCTTTTTTATACCTTCAAGTCATCCAAATTGTAGGTGTTTTAGGTGCAGTGGCCATGGATTGTGGATATTACGAGACAGGCCACAAATCAGGGCCATAAGGCAAATAACTAATGAACAAGTAAAGGTTTTTTAAAAAAGAGTTTATCCTTTGATAGGTGGAAATAAATTTGTATATATATAAAAAATTCTGTTTTGTATCAGGTGACCTAACTTTTGGTTTTGGAAATTGGGTTATTCTTTTGAAAACTAAATAGTTTGAAATGTATTCCTTCCTTTTGAATCTAGAGAGTTGATAAGTAGGTTTCTGTGCTGTCAATTTAGCATTGGGATAATTTTTAAGATTTTAAGTTCAATTTAAAATTTCCACTGCTCCTTTTATAGGAAGAAATAGAAACACTGCCTGATGGGATTATACCGTGTCAGAACTGGAGAAAATACGGGCTAGTGCCACCTAGCTAAGTTTATCAAGTTAAATTACAGGGCAACTTTTTACAAAATGTTTAGAAAATAAGTGGGCTTTTTTTTTTTTTTTTTTTCCTTTTGATAGGCCTAAACCTTACTGTAGAGTGATTTTTCTTACTCTTCCATGAGCAAGAATATTATTGAATAAAAAGTCAAATTCCTGTGAAAAATGCAGAGTGTTTATGTTTTTGTTATGATAGTGGAAATACTAGATTGTGGTAGAAGATGTCAAGTAGTTAAGGCTAAAAATTCGAAGTAATATTTGATGTTGTAAAAATTGTATAGGTTTCTTTTCTCTTTCCTTCACATTTTTGAAGAACCTACCTTGTAAACATAGTGATAAAATGCCAGGAATATTAGGATTTTAAGGAAATAATAGAGCCTATTATTTAAACTACAATATAAAAGGCAATTATATTGATGAAGAGCTACATGGGCTTTGTGTGTGTGAATAAACTTGGCCTGTGTTCAGCTTCTATTTGTTCTTCTGGCATAAACACATATTGTGTGTGATTCCAGTTTAATGGGGACCCGTTTGTATGCCAAGCAGCTGCATTTTAGGACCTATTGCGTGATTTCATAGCTCTCTGAAAATTGGTTCTATTCAGAACAAGAGATAGAAGAGAAGAAGGGGGGTGGTGTGGGGTGGGGGGGGAGCTTCAACACACAATCATTTCTTTTCAATTGGAGCCAGAAAGGTTGATGACAACATGACCATTGTGTTATAATGATAAGACCACTAAGGCATCTGTACCTCTCATCAAGGCTTTCACACAACAGCAGATACAATTTAATTCACTGCTCTGTCAGCAGTGCTGATACCATTATGCCGTCTGTCTCCACAGTTATAATCACTGTCCTCTGAGAAATGCAGTTGAAATGATCTTGAGCAGTCAAAGAAACTCTCAATTAAGGCTGCCACTTCCAATGTGTCAGATTGTGTCTTATGCACTTGGTACAATTTTCACTTCCAATCCTGTTTATTTACAATGTCTACCAGTAATTACGCTTAACGTGTCATTTAGTGAGGGGGGCCCCTGCCAAGCCGATTGTTGGGTGCTGCTGTACCATTGAGTGGGAGTTTCTCGAAGTCAATGCCATCAGCAGCTTTTAGGCCCTGATGGGATGCAGTAGTAATGTTGATAATGCAAGTATCGTGCTCATCAAGTCATAATTAGATGCCACTCAAATGTGCCACTTGTAATAACAGTGTTGATTCATGTTTTTCTCGGTGACTGCAACTACTAATTAGTTAAGTGGTTTTTGGTTGGCCTGCATTTGCTGCAGATTATTATTACCCCTGAAAAAATGTCAAGGTTAGAGATGTTTCTGGCCATTTAGTGCTGCTTTATGAATTTGAATATTAACATAATAAGAACTTTGGACAGACTTAGGAAGTAATACATTTTTGTATTTAATTTGGAGAGAAATTTTTTCCCCTGAGTTTAATCATAATTGCAGGTTAATTAAGCTTAAATGAAGCAAAAGTAATCTCTCTTTGTGTTATATGAGCCCAGTGCTTTTTGCCTAACTTTGTTGGGTTTCACATTTGGGTGTCCTTAATTTTTCTTTTTTAAAGCAAACAAATGTCAATAAGTATACATATCTAAAGTTAAGTTTGAGATTCTGAGCATTTTCTTTTAACTAGAAATATTTGTGAAAGGGATTGACATTTTTCTTACTTGATCTTCAAAGTATAATTTAAGTTCTAAATTACTTTGTACCTTTGAATCTCAATTTTTATAAACGAGCTACCAAAAGTGTCTGAAAATTACTGTTTTTGAAGCATTGGTTAAATATCAAGTAAAATCTTATTTTTTCTTTTAATCTTCCTGACAATCTGTGATGTAAGATGCAATTTATTAGCATCTACTTTCATCATCACATAATACATAAATCTTGTTGCTGTACTTTTTTGGCCTGGAGTTTATTTAACTACTTGGTTAGTAATAAAGACTGCTATTGAAATACTAAGCTAAGCTGCCACATTATTATTCCAGTTATGAGATCAGTATAAGATTTATTTTAAAACATTTATCTTTAGCTAATTTTCCTTAGTAGATGCATGGGTTACATCCTGCTAATAAAAGGAAATCATGTTTGCCTCTTATAATTTATGAGAAATTCTTTTGTTTAAATTAGCAGACATGTCTGTGGTTACGTATACAGCTATATATAAAAAATAGACCCTTAAAAAAAATCCTAAATAGCTTTCTTAAAATTTGCGTAATAGCAGTAAGCATTCTTCATTGTGTTTTTTCTTTCCACATTCAAATATTGGCTAAGATTTAATCAGAGCAGCATTTTAAATACTTTTGTTCCGAGATAACTAAAGATCTGGCTAGCTAAAGAATTGAAGTATTCTTAATCATGGGACAAGATGTGTGGGCTTCTGGAATAGCTGACTAATCTCTGAATGCTGAGGCTTTTTTCCTCTCATTCCTAGTTTCTCACATGGTTATAGAGGAAGTGAATTTTATGCAGAACCATCTTGAAATAGAGAAGACTTGTCGAGAAAGTGCTGAAGCTTTGGCAACAAAGGTGAGACATTTCAAATAAAGGAATTCTACCTGAGCTTTTAAATTTCAACTTGCTTTTCTAAACAGTGGCTTCTATCCTTCCCTTGTGCTTTTCTAGTTATCTCATCAGTTGTCTACCCTGATAATCCTCATCAGAGGTCTCAGAGTCCTGGAATAAGACTATGTAAATATCGATCTTAATGCAAAGATTATCTTGATTGTTGAGAAAGTATTTGTATGTGTGAATTTCAGCATTCATGCTTTTTGCCTGTGAAAATGGTCCCGGAGTAGTCCGTTGAACTGGACAGTCCAAATGTCTGTGCATTTGGTTAAGATACTAACCAAGTTTAAAACTAACCTGGAATGACATAAAAGAGCAGTGGATGTTTCCTGTTTGAATCAGATGAAAAAGTCAGCCTCAAGCCGTACGTTTCAGGTGATTATTTGTGAAAGCAAAGTGAGAGCCTGCTAAAGGTGACCTCCAGTTCTCCACTGATTGCTTCTAGCTGATGAATTTACCAAGTGTGTAATTTTCTATATTCTATCTCATCAGAAGTACATTATTATTAAAGAACATTTTTATCTCTGTCTTATGTATTTTGAGTTGGGTAAAATGCATCTGAACCACTTCATCAGAAAATGGATTACAGCAATTTTCAGCCAAATTTCATTAGCGATGCTGGTTTTGTTTCTTTTCTCTCTCCCCATCACCTACCTCCAGAGTATTTCTTTGGATGCAACTGAAATTCTGCAGATCAATCATCAATCAATCAGTCAATTTAATTTGTATGCATTAGCAGTGTGCTCGCTAGAGGTATTTACTTAATTGTTTGCATAACGACACTACATTAGAATTCATCAGATAAGCAGGCAGAACCTAAGAGTATAAATGTGTGTATATAACTTCTGTTATTTGTCTGAAGAATGTATAGCAATACAGGCCATTGCTTTAAAAGCAATAACATGGCTGTTCTTACATGATTTCTGTTCTGCTGCGTATCACTAGAGTTCACTGGTCCATTATACTGTTTGAATTCTCTTTTCATTTCCTTTCCTTGTTTTGGAGCAATTAGAAAAAGTTGCATTTGGAGCTTACTAGCTGTTCTGAATCTTGTAGTGGCTATGGATAGTTTCTGTATTTTTTCTTATGATTGACAAGAATTTCTATTGCAATAGTACACCCAAAGTGAGAGCACTGACTGCCTCGCAGGACTGGTAGTTTATGGAACATTAATGGTTTGGGAGGCACTTTACATAGGGTTTTTTTCTAGTTATATCATTTGGACATATGTGTCTTTTGGCAAGTTAATTCTGTTCCTTGGACCACCATTGTCTCATCTTAAATGACAGGATGAGCTAGAGTTAGGACTAGAGTGAGGATGTGAGGGCGATCTGGCTGTGACATCTGTCACCCCATTGATCGCCAGGGTTGATCTGGCTGACCTGGCTGGCTCGGCGGGTATCCCCTTCCTCCCACACTGCTCCATGTACGTCCCTCCAGAAGCTGCACGCACAGTCGAAGAGCATGACCATCCCCTATAGAGGAGGACTGTTCTTCGGTCAAGGGTATACCAGTAGCTGTGCAGCCCTGCTAGAACCTCTCAACAAGCTCTCAAGGACTAGAGTGAGAATGAGAGACTTACTTTCTTCATGATGCACATGAGTCATTGGTCCATATGTGGTCCCATTTAAAAAACTATTTTTTTCTTCCCTCTTTTTATTTAACAATGATTTTGAGCAAGAGAATTCACCTCTCTAACTTGCAATTATTTTGTCATGATTGTCAGGATAGACCAGGGTTGGATTTCTTAAGGATACTCCAGACCCACCGACTGGGACTATGGCCCAGGTATGGGAATGTTGAAAAAGCTGCCAGGTGACTGTTACATTCATCCCTGGTTGTGAACCACTGTGTTATTAATCTCTAGGGTCCTTTCTACAATTTAGTATTAACAGGAGGATCCTTAACTTACAATTTGTCATGTATTCTTAAGAAGCCTTTTTGAAAATGGACATTTGGTTTGTTTTTGAACTCATGGAGTTAAGAATAAAAAACAAACCAAAAAACCATTAAACACTATAGGAGTTTCCATCATGGCTCAGTGGTTAATGAACCTGACTAGTATCCATGAGGATGCGGGTTCAATCCCTGGCCTTGCTCAGTGGGTTAAGGATCCAGTGTTGCTGTGAGCTGTGGTGTAGGTCGTAGACATGGCTCAGATCCCACATTGCTGTGGCTGTGGCATAGGCTGGCAGCTGCAGCTCTGATTTGACCCCTTGCCTGGGAATCACCATATGCCTAAGGTGTGGCCCTAAAAAGACGAAAGACAAACAAACAAACAAACAAAAAAAAAACCATAGATGTGCTCATTTGATGTGGAAGATACTGTAGCATTGAATGCGAAGTTTGGAAACTTCACTATATATGTGATCAATAAATGGAAATATTACATCTTGATTTAAGTATTAATTGTCCTTTTTGAGTGGTTTTCATTTTCTAAGCAGTAAAGTTTCACTAAATTCTTATTTTTCTAAGTCTTCACTAATGAAAAATGGAATGTTTAATTTTTATTATGATAAAATTTGACTGCATAGTTTTCTTAAAAGCAAATGTTGAATGCTTTGCTTTGCTAAAATGTGCACATTAAACTGATAAATATAGACCAGTTATTTAAGTCATATGGTCCAAGTCTGTTTAACTTGCTTATTTTGTATCTTTAAATATTCATTTAACTGTGCTGAATATAAAACTCTATTTAAATTTGAACATAGTGGAAGATTCTGTTATTGTTGGGTTATGAAAGATTTATATTTGCCTTGTAGCTTAGAAGAGTTCCAAAACATAAGTAGCATGCTGTTAACTCATATAACTTGATGAATAATAACTGCAATGAAATTGCTCAGCCCAAATTTGTGAATTCAGAGTTCTCAGAAATGTTCACTTAGCTTGGTTATAAGATTTCATGTGTCTATAAATCTTATATTTCTTCTTTTAGAAGGTAAAAATGTTGTTTCAGAGAAGACTTTTGAAATTGTCTGTTTGGCTTTTTTTCTTGAGTTAATAATTTGCAAATAGAGTAGTTGTATTACAGCTGGTAGGTTTTGGCACCTGATTTGATAGAAGTTCTGAGGGCAGACCTATTAACTATTAGGTTATTATGTATTATTTCATGGTGGCATAGGAAGTAATAGATTAATCACCAGATGGCAAAAATTAGTATTTTCATTTTATCATGAGTATCCTGGAGGAATAAACTGTATAGATGAATACCGTGGTTGAAGAAAACTAGCTGATAAATGATTTCCAAAGGAAAATTAGACACATAAACTAAATGGCTTTTGTTACTATCAGCTAATATTTGCTGAGTTTTTACTTTGCCAGTCGCCCAATTAAACACTTTATGTATAATACCTAATCTTCATATTATAGGATAGAGACTATTTTTTTTTATAATTTTTTTTATTTTCCCACTGTACACAAGGGGGTCAGGTTATCCTTACATGTATACATTACAATTACATTTTTTCCCCCATCATTTGTTCTGTTGCAACGTGAGTATCTAGACAAAGTTCTCAATGCTATTCAGCAGGATCTCCTTGTAAATCTATTCTAGGTTGTGTCTGATAAGCCCAAGCTCCCGATCCCTCCCACTCCCTCCCCCTCCCATCAGGCAGCCACAAGTCTCTTCTCCAAGTCCATGATTTTCTTTTCTGAGGAGATGTTCATTTGTGCTGGATATTAGATTCCAGTTACTATTTTTATTCTTAGTTTGCTGATGAGAAAACTCTGACACTGAAAGATTAGATTATTCTAGAGGCAAAGACAGAATTTGATTGCAGAGCTGGCTTCTTAACTCTGCTATACTGATTTTTCTAAAAATTTTTTCATTATGATTGATTTACAATGTTCTGTCAGTTTCTGCTGTACAACAAAGTGACCTAGTCACGCATATAAACATTCTTTTTTTATCACATTATCCTCCATCATGTCCCATCACAAGTGATTAGCTATATAGTTCCCTGTGCTATACAGCAGGATCCTATTGCACATCCACTCCACGTGCAACAGTTTTCATCTACCAAACTCAGACTCCTAATTCATCCCACTCCCATCTGTCCCCCTCCATGTCCATGATCTTTTCTGTTTTGTAGATAAATCATTTGTGCCATATTTTAGACTCCACATATAAGTGATATTACATGGTGTCTGTCTTTCTCTTTCTGACTTACTTCACTCAGTATGAGAGTCTCTATCCATGGAGTTCCATCCATGTTGTGGAAAATGGCATTATTTTGTCCTTTTTTAATGGCTGAGTAGTATTCAATTATATATATGTACCACATCTTTCTCATCCATTCATCTGTCGATGGTGACTGATTTTGTAGAAATGTGTCCTACGAAGTATTGCATTATTCTGTGTCAGTTATTCTTAGTGTTGATGTACATCATAACCACATGGTTATGATGTACATCAACACTATGTTAGCTGCATTGCCAGAGATTTTGGTCTGAGATTTTGGTCTGCACATTGGGAGTTTTAAAAACTCTGAAGATTGTACTGTGCAGGGTTGGGAACCATTAGTTTAAATATTGGAAGCAGAATTACAAATTAAATCTTGACTGTTTTTCACTTGTTTCTTAGATTGTTATTTTCTCCATACATTCAGAAGAGATAGCATCATTTGAGAATTGGTGATGATCCTTAAGCTTCTAGTGCTGTCCTGTAGCATTCATAGTTCAAAGAACCCACGACGTTTGCTTGAATTTTCCATCTGAAGGAAGAGGGATTGGGAAATCATGGATCTCATGTCTTATCCCTGATCCTCTAATGTAATATGGAGAGCTAAAAGCTGGAGCTGTGGGCTTCAGGCTAAGACTGAAGGTTTGTGACTGGTCCCCTGAGCAGATCTCACCAGGCTTCCCGGGAAGAGTCCATGGAAAGGTTCATAGCCATTTCTAAGTGACCCTTCCTGATTCCCCAGAGAGGTCAGGGAACCCGCATGTGCTCCAGACCATGCCACTGGGGTATATTTAGTTTCCTTATTATTGGGGTATTCAAATCAAAGAATCTCCCAAATTGAAATGGGTTGGTCTTTCCTTGCGAGAAACCCTGAGGGGTCCCAATCATAATCACAAATGAAGGGCTAAAGTCAGACAAGTACCATACTAAATGTCTTATTTTGGTGTAAGGTTTACAGAGGGAAAGACATTTAGCTTTCCAATGAATGGTTCCTGTTCATTTTTATTTCCAGTGTCAATTATTAAATTCAGAACTTATCTTGATGGCCAGTGGCCCTTAGTAAATGCAAACACATTTTGATATCTTATATATTTCATATGAGAGAAATTAGTCTACGTAAATACTTTCATATACTTAAATAAGAGAAGACCTTTTGTATTTTAGTCTTGGGGAGAGAACACATAAGCAAAACCATATTTTCCTTCTGTGGACTTTGGATCAAGTTTAGCCCTAATGTGTGCTTTGTACTATGCACATAAACACATGAACTGAAGAAGGTAATAATTGCTAACTAAAACTAAAAACCAACTCATTTTTACATGTAGGAATAACAAATATGTTAGTAAATTAGGATTCCCTTTATCTGCTATGAATTAGACCTCTTAATAGAGATAATAGAAACATGTCTTGAACTTTCTTTTATTAGAACTCTCTGTACAGATAGAAACACATCTTCAACTAGCTTAAGCAAGAAAAGGAAAAAAAGTAGGAATTTGTTTTGAGGGATATTGGAGAATCTCAAACTCCATGAGTTAGGAGTGTTTTAGGAATGGACTGGAGTCCTATGGGAAACCCCATCTGCGTTACTTTTCTCTGTCTCTCTACACGTTGACTCCACTTTGGCTTTGGAGTGGAGCCTTTCTCTGTTCCTCACTTCAGTAGTGTAATGTGGTTACTAATAGCGTCTGTACATTCAGACACGTGGGAAAGGGACTCATCCCTCTGTTCCAGCCTCCAAATTTCTAGATAAGGAATCTAACTGACTACGTTTGGATCATGTGCCTAATTCCTGGACGAATTAGCTATGGCCAGAGAGATAGGGTATGCTTTAGGGGAACTTGGCTGTTCCCATAAAAACCATGTGGAACAATGAAGAGGACTGGCAGTGTCCAGAAAGAGGGAGTGCTGGGCAAACGAACATTTGAAAGATACTCATAGCACAGCATCCAACAAGATATGTGCTTGAAATCAAGTGTCTTAATTAAGACTATTAATGACTGAATAAATTGAAATTTGATTTAACCTATACCGGTGTTTATCTTAATTCTTCTTGTATTCCTTACCATTCGTAACTAGCATTTTTACATGCTGCTGGCTATAAGGCATAGGTCTTACTTAAAGTAATAAGTTTAATATTAAAAAGTATAAATAAACCCCCCATTTAAAGAGTCTTCTAATTGTTGTTTCATGCTGTGAATGTTGATGAATGTCTAAGACAAAAATACATTTAATTTGTCTGTTGTTTAAAAGTCCAAAACACTCATTTGGCTGCTGCTAAAATAACCGTTTTTATATTTGCCATAGCTAAATAAAGAAAATAAAACATTGAAAAGAATCAGCATGTTATACATGGCCAAGCTGGGACCAGATGTCATCACTGAAGAGATCAACATTGATGAGGACGATTCAGCCATGGACCCGGCGGGTGCGGCCGAGACATGTGTCTCCGTACAGTGTCAGAAGCAAATCAAAGGTAGAATTCCCTGCCTACCTGAGCATGTTTCTGACTCCTCTTAGGATAATGCTTCTCTCAACCCTGGTCACACATTGTAATTACATGAGAATCTCAAAAAGATATTGATGCCTGTGTCCTCCTTTGAAAAAATTCTGAATATTTGTCCCAGAGAGTAGCCTGATTGAGAATCATGATAGGGTGTCGCTTTATGAGTTACTTTCTTGTTTGACATCAGACACTTTAGAAAGCATTTTGACAGTAATAGCCAAGTTTGCCCATAAACTTCTTAAGGATATGGACCATGTGTTAAGATATTTTTGTTGGAGTTCCCGTTGTGCAGCAGAAACGAATCTGACTAGGAACCATAAGGTTGTGGGTTCGATCCCTGGCCTTCATCAGTGGGTCAAGGATCCAGTGTTGCTGTGAGCTATGGTGTAGGTTGCAGATGTGGTTCCGATCTGGCGTTGCTGTGGCTGTGGTATAGGCTGGTAGCTGTATCTCTGATTCAACCCCTAGCCTGGGAACCTGCATATGCCCTGGGTGTGGCCCTAAAAAGCAAAAATAAATAAATAAATAAATAAATAAATAAATAAATATTTTTGTTAACTGAAAGAAAAAAGTGGATAAAAATATACTGAGCTGATACCTCCTGTTAGTCTGGTTCTCTGCTGGAATCTTTAGGGAAGCTACCTCCCCAGACTGCTTAGACTTTGCCCTCCAGGAACTTTCCAGATGATCAGAGCAAGGAGCTAAAAGCAATACATAATAAGCAACCGTGTTGGCCCCCAGGTATTGCTATGAGGCAAGATGACACGATGCATCTGTTAAGTACACATTAGCTTTATATATTTATGTTTATATATTGTTTATGTTAAGGATATCAGAAAGGAATTTGGGGTTCAGTAATTCTCAGGGCATTTTAACTAAGTACACTTGTCAAGAGCAACACTTGTTTAGTTTGTTTGGTAGATAAGACTTTAGTTGAAAGTATAAAGAAGCAAGTAAAAAGAAAGAGTCATCTTAACCTGACTCACTACCCCCTAACCTAAGACAAAATCGTGTTTATGTTGGTGGGAAGGGAATTTCCTTTTGTTCCTAATTGTCCCTTTTGTTAGATCTTTAACCGTATGGTCTCTTGTTCTTTCTTCAGGATTAGCCAGCCCCTGGAGAAAGTGGTTTTGAAACAAGTGTCTGAGAACTCCTTCAGTTAAGCTAGGTTCATGTAAAAAGTTTAACTTGGAGTTTCTGCTTTGGTGCTGCAGGTTGAGGATCTGGTGTTGTCTCTGTGGTGGTATGGGTTTGATCTTCAGCCTGGTGCCATGAATTAAGGATCCAGTATTGCCGTAGCTGTGTCAAAGGGAACTTCCTTATACCATGGGTGTAGCCAGAAAAAAAGTTTGATTTAACTTATAAATAAATACCTATATAGCAGGTTTCTTATTGTCCTTGGAGAAGGGTAAGAAATGAAAAGCACTTAAAAGCTAAGTGGCAAAACCATGTAGGCCTGGGTGTATATTTAAGTACTCTGTGCTAATCCATGTATTTTTTTTTTTTTTTAACATTTGAGTGGCAGAAGTAACTTTAATGTAACACCAGAAGCTTATGCACTTAGAGTTGCTAATATTTTCACTCCAGTAACACAGTTTTCATTAAATCTCAATAATAAGAAATATAAAATAAATTAAGAAACAAAGCACCTACAACTCTGGCGAGAAAATTATTAGAATTAACCCTTTTCAAATAGGTTATATTTTAAGTCAGTTCAAATAATGTTTAAGGGCTATAAATTGGCAGCAAGTCAGCATTTTTTTCTTTACATCAAAATCTCCAAATTTTCAGCCACCCATTTGTTTGTATTGCATGGTGACAAGAGCCCATGGCCATTGTACAATAAAAAAGAAATTAGTGCAATGCCTTAATTTGTTTTGCTGAAAGCTTAAGAAATTCTCTTAAAATGCCGGATAGTTTTCTAGAATACAGGTTTGATAGAATGCAAGGAAAACATGATCTAGTGATATAAAATTTTAGAAACATAGCTATACTGGGGGGAGGGCACAGAAATGAAATTTCCATTGTCTTTTGCTCCTTCATTTTCCTTTTAATCGTTAAATAACTTTAACCATAAGTCACACATGTACTGCTGTTTTCAATACTTCTGACAAGATTGATTTCTTCTTTTAAAAGTAAAGTTTTTTTTCTTATTTTTTCTTTAAAAATGCAGAACTTCGAGATCAAATTGTATCTGTTCAGGAGGAAAAGAAGATATTAGCCATTGAACTGGAAAATCTCAAGAGCAAACTTGTAGAAGTAATGGAAGAAGTATGTATCTAAGCCCAAAAGGCAAGACCGTTAGTGTTTTCAGGTGTCTGGGGACAGGCTAAGGAAAAAGCTTGCTATTGGAAGATAATTTCTGATATGAGAACCATGTACTGATTTTAATCTTCTCTTTTGTCCGCACTATTTCAGGTGTATGAGATGGAACAGAGCATAAGATCATGAACATTCATATACACACCCCCTAGCTCAAGAAATAAAATACTAAGACAGCATTGACATATTTCCTTTTGTCCCTCATATTTCACTATCAGGCAGATTTATGAAAATGATGTCTGCAATTGAAGTCATAACACTTTGTTGCTACTGGTGAACAATTATTTTGCTTCTCCAGCCATCTCAGTTGGGAAAGGCTGGCCCCACATGTACCTCCAGCACAGGCATATGTGAAAGATGGCTTCTAGTGGGTTTTGGAGAATATTTTTCTTTTTCCTTTTGAATTGTCTTTAAGAGCAGGAGCACATAGTTGGCCTTCTTTGCATGAGGTTTCAAGGATCTGCCTTTGCAATCTCAGTTTAACTTGTGTCAGTGGTTCTTAGAGTCTGTAGCCCAAGGCTTCCAAAATGATGTTTTTACAGCACCTTGATATTCCTGGAAGGACTCATGTAGGCCAAGGTATTGATCCTTTCAGTGAGCAGCCTCATCCAATTACCTCAGCTCCCCTACCCATATTCTTAAGGCCCATAATGTGCCAAAAGTTGGGAAGCAGTGCCCACCAACTCCCAACCGTGGTTGCTTTTACTTATCATGGCAATAAGTGTGAATGAGAAGGAGGTTGATGACAGTTTGGAAGTGGCATTCCAGTTGGATAATGTATACCAGTTCCTGATTTAAATTGGAAAGAAAAATATCGCTTTTGCTGAAAGAAACCAGTTCACAGACAATCTAGAAGTGCTGATTGACTCAGGGTCCCTTTCTGGACCATTATCAAAGTTTGTTTCTTAAGTATAACCATGGAAGAGAGAAACACCTTTTGATGCATTCTATTCCTCAATTATAATTATTTATTGATAATTATCTCCCCTCCCACTTAGAGGTGTTGTTGGAAGCCATTTAGGAAGGTATTTTTATTATGACCATTTCAGACATCTGAAAAGTATGAAAAAACAAAATAATGAATATCCATATGCCTACTATGTAGTTTAATACATAAAGCATTTGCATAGTCTTGAAGCCCCTATGTGTCTCTCCCTAACTACATTCTCCTTACCCCCTGCCCTGTTTCCCTAAACAACCATTATTCCGAACTTGCTTTTATCATTTCATACATATATTTACATTTTTTACTACAGTACCTAGTGTTTTGAGTGTTTTTAACTGTATAAATGTACCTGCTTTTTTTTAATTCAACATAATGCATTTGAGATTTATCCACTTGATACGTGCAACTTTACATTTTTAAAAAACTATCCTATGATAGTCTCTTTTCCTATTGAGAGATAACAACAATTATTTCAGAAATTTAAAGTTTTGGGGGAAAGATTTTCATATGTATTTTATCTAAGCCAAAGTAAAAGTATTTTTTATTTTAAAAATTTATGTTTTACTCAAGGCAAATGTCATCAGAGTTTAAAATGAGTAACAAAATTGAATATTGGATCTATGATTAAATAAGTCGAGTATTTTCTGAGTGCAGTCCAGTTGGATTTTTGCATTAAAAAAATCAATCATTTACATTGGTTGGCTAGAACACTGCCATACTTAGGAACCAAGGCCAATGCCATTTGGAATATGTAAAGAAGTTCTCTGCTAGATGTAATTCCTAAATTAACTAGTTACTTTGAGGCTTTAAAAAGCTTTAATAAAAGCCTAACACAGTGAAGCCAGTTACTGCTTTAAATTGTAACATCATGTTGAAAGTTGAACAGCTGTTTGAATATCAAACATCACATATATCATGTTTTTCAATTTTGGATGTTTTCTCCCCTCAAAATCCCATATTTTTAGGTAAATAAAGTAAAACAAGAAAAAGATATTTTAAATTCAGAAGTTCTGGAACAGAGAAAAGTCTTAGAAAAATGCAATAGAGGTATGTATTCCCAGTCTTTTTCCTCTGTATATGTAATTTTTTTTAATATGTATTTTGTGTTGTTTTATACCTGTGTTTAAAGATTCTGGTAGTAAAACTCTTCTGTATTGTGTTTTTCTAACTTGTAGCAACAAGTCTTCCTCATTCCTGTCTTGTGTCACCTTCCTTAGAGTCTGCGGACCTTTAAAAGTGCCTTTACTTGAATTCATGACCCACTCATTGTGAAGCTTCAAACCTAAATACTGTTTTGTCCTACACATATCCTGGAATGATGGCCTTATTGCCTATCCCCTCAGTATTTATGTATTTGGAAGGTTATATGGTAAATCTCTCTTCAATCCGGAAGAGATAGGATAGCTACATAAAGTTATGCAAAATTGTATAGTAAAATTTTAAACTAAGAGAACATGGAAGATGGGACAAAGGGAAAGTGAGAGTATGTATTAGTATACAAAGTGCTTACCTGCTCTGAGTTCTTGTACATTTCCTGCCTGTGTGCCTGAAATCCGACTCTGAGCTCTCTGGGGGCCAGTGTGATGAGCGATTCATAATCATTTGTGTGAATCATGTAAAAATTAACCAGTTGATCAGGTGAATGAAACGAACGTGCTCTCATGGGAAGAAGCAAGTTTCTCCAAGGCTACTTCTAGAGAAAATTCTGTGTGATTTGATTTTATCATTCTTGTCATAAAACACAGCATGAAGTCTCATGGGGCTGCTTCTTTTGCACCCTTGTTTAGGGCAAAGGAGTGAGGCCAAAGTGCAATTAATTGCGCAAACATAGCTTTAAGTGAGGGGACTTCCTGTGCTATTTGTTCTGCTTTTCCCCTCAGCCACTGTCTTTCCTGGTTGAGAAGCTACAACCCTAAAAGGAAACCTTTCAGACGCAGGGCTTCCCTGTTGTTACTGGTGGTAGTTCTCCATCTTTGCATCATGTATGAATTGAGATTTTTGAATAAATAAAGGTGGGAGTTGTACTAGATTGTAACATTTCCTCTGCCTTTTGTGCTTTAAGAAGATAGACATGGTGTAGAGGAGTTTTCAGTCTTGATGCACTGTGCTAGCAACAGAGGGTTCTATAAAAGTTATCATCATGGGCCTTGCCTTCAGGGAGCCCCCTATCTAGGGAGAGACATTGTATAAATAAATACCACTAGTACCAACCCAATTCCTTTCAGAATCCAAGAGGGCCAGGACATGTGAAAATTCACTTTTTATTATAGTGTTCCGGATGTAGACAAGAAAGTCAGTTATCTTGCCCAGGGCTTCAGATAGTCATAATCTTCTTTGTTTTCTTTGGGAAATTTCTTCTTTAAATAGGTCTGAAACTCTTTTAACTCTCCAAGACCTATAATTCACATCCCAAACCACCACTTACATTTCTTTACTGAGTAAGACTATTAGTCTTTCCTCTGAGGAGGCAGTAGATTGACCGAGTGCAGAGTTGAAATTCTATGTCATTACACAGCAAACCGGTCCTTAGTCAGTTAGGACTGAAGTGCCCTGGTGGAACATTTTGTGAAAGCAGCCATTAAGGGAGCCTTTGTAAAGATTGTATCGATATGACTCAGCTCAGGATTGAAAGTGTGCCTGGCTAGAAGCAGATGGACAGACTGGTGTGCTACCCACTACTGTGTACCCTGTCTGGAATGGCCTCATCATTCCCTCTCTCCCGTCTATGTCATTACCCAACAAAACAGGCCGCAACATGTGAAAAGTGGGAAAGAATTCATGTTCCTCTGATTTGACAGGATCTTCCCTTTGACTCTTTCTGTCCATAGCGATGCTTTAGTTCAAAGCTCTGACCTGGGCCTGTATGGATGTAAGGCTGTTTCTCTTCTGTCTGAACATGGAGAACACTTTAAAATAACTTAAATATATATTTTTCTTTTCCTTTTTCTTTGGCTTTTTAGGCCCACACCCTCGACATATGGAAGTTCCCAGGCCAGGGGTCGAATCAGAACTGTAGCTGCTGGCCTACACTGGCTTACACCACAGCTCACGGAAACACCGGATCCTTAACCCACTCAGCCAGGCCAGGGATCAGACCCACATCCTCACAGATACTAGTCAGGTTGGTTACTGCTGAGCCACAAGGGGAACGCCAGTGCCCTCTTTTCTTAGACTCAAGTTATAAGGAAATTAGTAGCTGTGGGCTCAGCTGAGCCCTGAGTAAAGGAGACAGCTTTGGCCAAAGTTGGTATAAAGGGATTGAACCCACATCCTTGTGGATCCTAGTTGGGTTCGTTAACCGCTGAGCCACAAAGGGAACTCCTATGTATTTCTTTTTATTCAGGGAGTTCCCATGAATAAAAAAAAAAAAAATCTAAAACTACTCATACCCTCTGACCAACAATTTCACTTTTAGGAATGTATTTGTTTCCTAAGAGAATAAATTTTGAACATACACAGAGGTCTAGTTGCAAGGGTGCTCTCTGCATCACTGCTGAAAATAGCAAAATAATCTAGATGGTCTAATACTGAAAGATCAGTAGGTAAAGTATGCTATGTACAGGAAATAGTCTGTCATCAAAATTGTATCATATGGTGGAAAGTATGGATATACCTTGAGAAAGGAAAAAAAATGTCAACCTTTACAGCCCAGAGATAAGCACTATTAACATTTTGCTGTATATTCTTCCAGAACAGAGGCGGGGGGAAGGGGCAGGTACAAACTATTAGGTATAAAATAAGCTACAAGGATATATTCTAGAACACAGAGAATTTAGCCAATATTTTATAATAAATATATGGAGAGCATAACCTTTGAAAATTGTGAATCACTGTATTGTACACCAGTAATATAATACTGTGCATCAACTATACTTCAGTGAAAAAACTCTATATATATACACATTAAACTGTTTACTAAACGTGTTTATAACATATATGGCAGACAAAATACCAAGAAAAGAAATATCTCTTTTATCCATTGGTACTTTGCAAGCTGCTGGACATGAATTTCTACTTGTACCTTCCTTTGTTGTTGTTTTTTTTGTTTTTTTGTTTTTTTGTTTGTTTGTTTTTTAGGGCCACACCTGCAGCATATGGAGGTTCCCAGGCTAGGGGTTGAATTGTAGCTACAACTGCCGACCTACACCACAGCACACTGCAACCCCGGATCCCCTACCCACTGAGTGAGGCCAGGAGTTGAACCCACATCCTCATGGATACTAGTGGGATTCGTTTCCGCAGCACCACAACAGGAACTCCCTTCCTTTGGATTTTTAATCATTGCTTTTATTCATAGTTTTGCCAGATATGTATCTATCACTAAACAGCATATTTTTTAATTTTGTATGTTTTTGAACTTTATATAAATAATACCATATTGCGTATGTCCTTCTGCAGCTCTTTGTGTTTGTAAGGTTCATCCATATCAAAGGATATTGTTGTGGTATGTTTATTTTCACTGCTGTATAATATTTCATTCAGTGGCTATACCAGATTCATTTATCCAGTATCCTACTGGTGGATGTTTGAGTTTTTTCCAGTTTAAGTTTATATTCCTGTTAACAGTGTTTTTGTTTCCATTATCCTGTATCCTCTCCAAACCTGACATAGCTGTGCTTTTTAATTTTTACCAGTTGCCTCTTTGGTGAGTATAAAAAGGTGTCTGTATTTTAACTCTCCATTTCCTTGGTTACTAATAAAGACATTTATTGTCCTTTCACATGTTTCCTCTTCTGTAAAATCCTTGTTGATGTGTTTTGTATGTATAGCTTTTAAAAAACAAAAATGAGCTCATTTCACTCAATAAATCTGCCTATACAATGCAATTTTGATGACAGATATTTCTTGTACATAGCATACTTTACCTACTGATCCTTCAGTGTTAGACCATCTAGATTATTTTGCTATTTTCAGCAATGATGCAGAGAGCTCCCTCTCAACTAAATTTCTGTATATGTTCAAGATTTATTCTCTTAGGAGAACAAATACATTCCTAAAAGTGAAATTGCTGGTCAGAGGGTATGAGTAGTTTTAGATTTTTTGATTCATATGGCCAAGTTACCCTCTTGGGTATAAAAAGCTCTTATCAATTTATATTCCAAGCAGCAATGGATGAGGTCCTTATAGCCCTGAATAAGGAATCCTTTCTACACTATTTTTCATCTATATTCCTGCTAATCTTTGTGGAATATTGTCCATTTTCTTTTCCTTGTCTCCTAAGTGTCCATGCTAGCAGTAGAAGAGTATGAGGAAATGCAGGTGAACTTGGAACTGGAAAAGGACCTTCGAAAGAAAGCAGAGTCATTTGCACAAGAGGTAAATAACTTGCAGAGATCTTCTTATTTTTATTTTTAAAGAACTTTGCAGAGGACATTTCAATGTATTTTTTTTTTTTTTTTTATGGCCATACCTGCAGCATATGAAAGTTTCCAGGTCAGGGATCAAACCTGTGCCTCTTCAGCAACCTGAGCTGCTGCATTCAGATTCGTAACCCTCTGCTCCATAGTAGAAACTCCTCAAAATGTTTTTTAAGCGCTTGTCACTTTGAATTAAGGATCAGCAAATTTAGGGAGCCAGCTATGGGATAGTATCAAGTTCATTGGATTTCATTTTCACCATCTGTAAAATGGGCGATGATGCCAATCTAACCAAATGGATTTTAAAATCAAATGGCAGGATTTTTCAAAAGTATTTTGTAAACTATAAAATGCTATATAGGGGAAACAAATTGTGTTTGGGGGTACCCAACTTGTGATGGAAAGTCCAGTTCGAGTACAGGGTTTTCATGTGTTTCCAGTAGCCTTAAGAATCTAGGTTGCAAAGTTCCTTTGTGTCACAGCGGGTTAAGGGTCTGGTGTTGCTGCAGCTGTGGCATAGGCCACAACTGCAGTGGAGGTTTGATCCCTGGCCACGAAATTTCAGCATGCCGCAGGTACAGCCAAAAAATAAAAAAGAGAATCTAGATTCCATCTCAATATATCATCTGAAATAACAATATTGTAGCCTTACTATATCTCTTCAGCTGCTATATGGGCTCTCATACTTGAATTGATTCTTCCACTCGCTGTGGAACATTGTCATTATCTGAGTCTTTCATCAGTGTGCTGATTTTTGTCTCATATTAGAGGTAAGCTTTGAGCTTCTCATGTTCTGGCTTAGCTTTGTTGACATGTTGTTGGGTATTCCGTGGCTCAGGGACTGGTTTCCAGGGAAATGGTGAGGTACCAGTTGCCTGAACTGTAAGAGCTTATGATGTGGAGCTGATCTGCATGAGATTTCCATCATGTATAAATATTTTGAATCTGTGTGCATCTTGTAGGTTCAAGGAAAGTAGCTAAGAGAATGTATTTCATTCCTAGGTGGACGCATCTAAGATGTAGAAGGAAGACAGAGCGTGGGGTTATGGGGATGACATTTGAAAATTAGATTATGGTTTTGTGCAGGAATTTTTCTGTGTTTGAATGTAACTGTGCTAGCAATGAACTCTATAAAAGGTTTGGTCCCAGAAGATCTGATGTGAAATATTATGATTCAGTTTATTCAGAGAATTTAATGAAAGGTGAGTAAATATTGTTTTCTTATGTCTTGGAGGGGAGAAAAAAGATTGAAGTGTGTTAGGGCCCTTTGGAAAAAGCTGCCGCATATAAATGATGGAGTTAAATAAATGGTTGAGGGGGAGGGAAAGTAGAGATAATGTGAGGATGCCTCCACTGCAGAGCTGAAAAGGTTGGCTGATTTTGACCTGAATGCTAAGGTCTTATTTTGAGAGACATTTTTCAGTTTTCCATCTGTTCTTTGTAGAATGATGTTAGAATACAAAGCAGCTCAAAGAAAAACTTGAAGGCCATGCAGTAGCAGAGAGGACAGATGGAAGAAGTAAGGTTCCTCTAAGAATATGAAAATGAATGATTTAGTATGCGTGTACCTTGTAGTGAATGCTGGAAACAGGGATGCTCACACATGAACCCCGAATGAGGAGAGAGCAGTGTGAGGAGGAGAGCAAGAGCAGCGGTGGTCATATTCCTGGTAGCCTAAGTATTTGCAGCTGTGCTCAATAATTTTACAATATCTAGGTTTGATCTACCCAATAGTGAGAAGAAAATACAAAGCTAGATTAAAACTAGGATACCTTCCCTTTTGCAGGCTTTACAGACTCTCAGATTTTCAACAGATAACGGCTGTTGGTGCATAACTTAGTTTAACCAGAGGAGTACAACTTTTGCATTTTGTTTCTTAGTGTGTTCAGCAAACATCTGTTAAGCGAGACAGTGTTCTGATATTGGGAATATGTATTAATAGTAAAGAAAGCAGATGAGATCACTGCCTGTTGGAGTGTACAACACAGAGCCTTAGAAACCAATTTTTAAGGTTAATTTATATTACATTTTTAATTACAAAAGGAAGATATATACCTTGTAAAAATACAAATAATTCTCAAGTGTGTAAATTTAAAATGAAATGTTTCTTCCTTACTTCTGCTCGCACTTGTCCATTTAAAATCTAAAACCAGGGGTTCCCTGGTGGCCTAGCAGTTAAGGACTCAGTGTTGTCACTGCTTTGGCTCGGGTTCGATTCCTGGCCTGGGAACTTCTGCATGTCATGGGTGCTGCCAAAAAAAATAAAAAGCAAGAACACTGTAAACCAGCTATAATGGAAAAATAAAGATCATTATATAAAAAAAAAAAAACTCCCACAAAGAAGTAAGTCTTCATACTGTGTTGTTTTTGTATTTCTATAATGTAATTTCAGTTTTTGATGACTTTCTTGTACTTTTTCAGTACATTTCTTTTTGCTGTGTAGTTTTTCTTTTCTCTATTTAAAGGTGTGGATACCTTTTTCAGCACATAGTCCCAACACACTATGAGATATTATGTAATCATTTCTTTCCAGATAACTCAGATTATGATGTTTTAATGTTATTTTGGAAATAATTATATATTAATGATAGAATATTTTCTTCTCGTACTTTGAAAAGATTTAGGAAATTTCTCAGAAATACTGATACCAGTGATGTTATTTGTCTGATAATGAACTTGTCTAACCAACAAGTTCTTACCATAGCTAAAAACCAAATTCATTAGTGTTTGGTAACTGAAATTTCTCTTAAAGTGTATAAAAGGTTGTCTCATGGGTAATATTTTTCAAGTGACCATTATTATTGAAAAGGATTTCTTTTCTGTATATTCTTCTTGTATTGCAATTTAGAGATTGTTACAGGATTTTGCAAAAGAAATTCATGTTATTAACATCCCTAAGGCATAATCTTTATTTTTTTCTCTCCAAAATAACAGAGTTGAGACAATTTATAATCATGTAAAGTACCTGAGTGCTACATGGAAAAGGAGAACTATCCCTTTTCCCAAGAGAGAACCAAAGCGCAGAGAAGCATTGCAGGGAGAGTAATAAAGCCGCCCTTGGCATTGACAGTCTGCTTGTGCCGACATTGTCTTACTGCCCAGCTCCCACCTCTGTCTTGGTCAGCCCCACTGACAACTGCCTCTCTGCCTGCTACTGAACTCTGGGCTCTCTTGGTGAAAGGCCTCACTTACTGAAAAGCCAGAGCATCTCATTTACTTAGGTATCATTTCTTGGCCTTTCTCGTTGACTCTTTGAGATATTTTCTAAGACACCAGCAAGGGACTCCAACCAGTTAAGTTTTAAGAGGGAAAATTGTATAAAAAAAAGAAATTAATAAGTTATCTGAAATAACCCATTTCAATTAAACCGTTGGTCTCAAATTTAAGATAATATGATGGAATATAGAAGTCCCTGTTGTGGCTGAACGGTAACAAAACAAACTAGTATCCATGAGGACCTGGCTTCAATGCCTGGTCTCATTGGCCTCACTCAGTGGGTTGAGGATCCGGCATTGCCATGAGTTGTGGTGTAGGCTGGCAACTGCAGCTCCAATTTGACCCCTAGCCTGGGCAAGTCCATAGGCTGCATGTGTGGGCCTAAAAAGACACACAAAAAAGAGATAGCATGGGAGAGTACTGATTATTCTTCCCTAGTGTGTGGCTGCCTCTGGTCTCACTTTTCTCTAGCCCAGCACTTGTGCACATGCACACACTCATCCACTCATGCTATCTCCGTACCTGTTCATACACAGAAATGAGGAGTCAGATGGAAGAAGAATTAAAGTTCACTTGGAAATGTTGTTCTATTGTAAGGTGGGCCTAATTTCAGAATTTGTAGAATATTTCATGCTTGGAATCACTCATTGACTGCCTTATGTAGGGTATTAAGAAAATGAAATGAGGTGACTAGAAAATAATGTTTTTTTCAGTCGTGTAAAGTGGTGATGATTAAATGAATCATGTATGTAAATTGTCAAATAAAATGCTTAGTAAATATTAATATACTTTTTCCATTCTCCTCTTTCCCTTCCTACTGTTAACTGTTTCGTCACTGGGTGAAAACTAAGTGGTTAAAAACAAAACCTTAGGTCTAGGAAATAGCAGAGCAAGGAGATTAACCAGTGATTAAGAGCTTGGGCTTGTAAATCGGTCACATCTGTGTTTAAATCTTTTTTTTTTTTTTTTTTTTTTTGTCTTTTCCAGGGCCACTCCTGTGGTATATGGAGGTTCCCAGGCTAGGGGTCTAATCAGAGCTGTAGCCACTGGCCTCTGCCAGAGCCACAGCAACATGGGATCCGAGCTGCGTCTGTGACCCTCACCACTGCTCACGGCAATGCCAGATCCTTAACCCATTGAGCGAGGCCAGGGATCAAACCCGCAACCTCATGGTTCCTAGTCGGATTCATTAACCACTGAGCCACGACGGGAACTCCTGTGTTTAAATCTTGATCTTACCACTTACATGTGTCTTTTGGAAAGATGCTTAACCCCTCTGAGCCTCAGTTACGTTATTAGTAAAAGTGAGATATAGTGTCTACTTGACAGCTGTGTCCTTAGGGTTAGATAATATGTACGTAAAATGATTGCTACCGTATCTATCACATAGTGTTTAGTACATTTTAGCTTTTCATAGCCGATGCACTTAACTCAGGGTTAATGTAAGGATTAAAATAATGTATATAAAATATTTAGTAGAATACCTGTTATAAATTCTTGATAAATATTAGCTGCTACTGTTAATCAATGTATTCTAAAGCAATAACAAAATATTAAAAGCTACAGTGTAAGACTAAGCTATCGTATATATACTGTGCTGATACAAGGGTAAAAGTTCTGAAGATTGTATAAAAGTTACAAATAAAGTCATAGCCATCATTCCTTCTAAAACTGTTATACTACAATCCAGAAATTTCCTTTAACTTTTTAGTAAAAACTCCACAAACTTTTTTCCTTTTGCTCAAATCTCATTTGAGGAGATATGTGAGAAGGATTGGTATACACATTTTTGTAATTAACTTTGGCAGATGTTTATTGAACAAAACAAGCTAAAGAGACAAAGCCACCTTCTACTGCAGAGTTCTGCTCCTGACCAGCAGCTTTTAAAAGCTTTAGATGAAAATGCAAAACTCATCCAGCTCCTTGAAGAAGAGAGAATTCAGCATCAACAGAAGGTAACAGATTGTCTTCTGGAGTTTTAATATACACACACATACTTAAAATGAGAGGAGTCAGTTCAATCCCTCATCGTCCCAGGATTTTGCCTAAGTTGTGAAGTCTTTACAGTCTTTTCACCTTTTAGGGAAAAAAAAAAACACCTACCAAATGAATTTAATTTAGTAGTCAGCTAAATGTATAGCACACTGTTGTAAATTTATGATGTTCCTTTAAACTATCTGAAAGGTCGGGAGAAGTGAGGGAAAGAGACACCTCGAAGAGAGCTTGGATAATGCAGTTTCGAAATCTATCAGTTGATTGTTTTCTGGAGACTGCAAGTACACTCACAGAGTGTACTGTGTATTGGTCTCAAAGAGCTGGTGGGAGGGGTATCGGTTTTATTCAAAGAGAGAGGAAGAGTCTGTGTTCATAGTAATTGTTTGCTTGGAGAAAATTTCTGATTTTGTAAACTTGCACAAATGTCTGTGTTTAAGTGGTTATTTCAGTTTGAGTAGAGCTATTCCAGCTGACACAGCCTACCCCTGTGTGCTGGGCAGAAAGGATAGTCATCCTGATGGGTGAGAAAGGGAGGCAGAGAGGCGAAGAGGTGGAACAAAGCCTATCCAACTAATGAAACCACTTAAGAAGATTGCATCAATATTTATACTGCTTACCGTGCACCTAGTTTGAGCAGGAAAGGCTGTTAGCTGCCATTTGTTATCACCTGTCGAGGTCTTTTTAAGCAACAATATTGACATTCAATCCTTGGAATTTCCTAGAATTTTTACAGAGTTGGTTGTGAGGCAAAGTTAATGTTTTTTTTCTTCAGTAAGAAATGTTGGCGTGTGTGTGGAGAACCTCTCGATGAGTAGGTGGTCACACTGATTTTCCCTGGGAAAGAAGCCTGGGGAATAGGATACATTTTTTTTCTTTTTTTTTTTTTCTTCTTCTTTGGTCCCCATATACAGGAAATAACCTTTTCAAATAAAGAGAGAATGAAAGAATGTTTTTTATTTAACTTATGTTAGAATATTTTGGTTCCGAAAAGTTCCACTTCTTGTAGTTAATTCACTTAGGGAATAATGCATGCTAAGAACTTATGAAATTGTGTTGAAGTATGGAACTAAATTGTTGTATATGTACCTTGTTGGGGTAGGGGGAGAGGTACTAAAGATTAGATAAAAGTTATGAATGAAATTATAGCAATCAGTACTTCTAAACCTGTTATATTATGCTATAAAATTATTCTGGATAACATATATTTATAATACATATAAAATTATATATATATGTATTTTTTGCTTTTTAGGGCTGCACCCATGGCATATGGAAATTCTCAGGCTAAGGGTTGAATTGGAGCTGTAGCTGCCAGCTTACGCCACAGCCACAGCAATGCAGGATTCGAGTCACATCTGCGACATACACCGAAGCTCACAGTAACACTGATCCTTAACCCACTGAGCGAGGGCAGGGATCGAACTCGCATCCTCATGGATACTAGTCATATTTGTTTCCACTGAGCCACAACGGGAACTCCATATTCTGAATAGTCTTTAATGTATGTGGTTGAAAATATTTCTTACTGGTCTCTAAGGTCCCTTGCAGATTCAGCAATCTTTTAAACACAGCTGTGTTGTTTTGATGATTATAAAAACATCTTTTGCCTCTTCTGGTAAATAAATTTTTACAATACAGAAAAAATTAAAGAAGAAAATTAAGATTACCTGAGAATCCCATATTTGGATGCATATACAAACTTTATGTAATTATATAACTTTATGGATACAGTTTGAATGGAATCATACCAGGCATATCGCTCTGTTTTTTTTTCAGTTGGTAATATATCATCCCCTATCAGTGTATCATGAACTATGTGACTTTAAATTGTTGTATAGTATTTCATTTAATGACCACTCCATTATTTATTAAATCAGTAATATCGTTGGACATTAGAGTTATCTCCAAATTTCCCTGTTACAGAGAACACTTTAATGAATATATTTGAACCTTTGTCTTGCTATTTCTTTAAAACAAATTCTGAAAAAGTATTATTGAGTTAGACCTTTTTTTCTTCTTATTTTTAAAAATATATTTGTGACCAAATTGCCCTCCCCGAGTCTTTTTCATAATACCTGAATTTTTCTCTTAAAAATGGGCACAAAAGTATTAATCTGTTTTAAATGAAGTTTTTTACTTAAATGACTATTTTACTTTTTTGAATCATGTTTAAACATTAAATTATCTGGCTCATAAGTCTCCAGTAAGTTTATATTGAATCTCATGGCTGATAATGATTTTAAGTATAATCTGTATCCCAGAATTTGTGTGGCTTTTAAGATGACTGGACTCTCTTTGCTATTAAATACAAAGTAAAAGAGAAACATTCTTTTTTCTTCTTATTTTCCTTGACAGAGGAAAAACTGTATCACCCCATAAATGTCTGTTTATAACTTATAGGTCAAGGAATTAGAAGAGCAGCTACAAAATGAAACTCTCCACAAAGAGATACACAGCCTCAAACAGCAGCTGGAGCTTCTAGAAGAAGATAAAAAAGAATTGGAATTAAAATATCAGAATTCCGAGGAGAAAGCTAGAAATTTAAAGCATTCCGGTAAAAGCATTGCGTAGGCTATTATGTCTTATTATTAATTTGAATCTCTCATGACCAGTAAAAACCTGGCATATAGTTGGTTCAGAATATTTCCTGAATTCTATAGAAAAATACCAAGATTTGTTTTAAATTCCTTCATTTCTGTCACAATTCAATAGAATAGCCGCTGTAATCAAGTGATTTGCAAATATTTAGGCTTCTTTTTTGGACTCAGAGCCTTTGTGAGTATCACATAACAGCATTAAGAGACAGAAGAGATACTATTAATGTTGGAAGATCAAGACTTCAGCTTTTCTCAGGGCTTCAGAGAGGAATGTTCATTCAATACTTATTTTGTTCATTTTAGGGTGCATTTTTAAAAAGAAACTTTTTAGGTTCATACTGGCTTCATTTTTGGTGTCTAATTATACACACGAAATAATACTTTTCACACCTAACAATAAAATGGGCAACAATATATATATTAAATGGAAAAACTTTTAAAACACCAGGGGATATTTAAAGGATTTATTCATTCAGTCTTAGAAGGCTTAACAGGAATGTGTGAGTTGGATTTCTACACAGGGATAAGTAATAAGTTTCTGTTGGAAGGTAGGTAATTTAAGGAGGCAGGTCGTTCCCTTTATAACAGCTTCAATATTCACTTTAGAATTTTTTGGTTAATTTTATACTAGAATTTTGAAATCTGTACAGAAGAACCAAGTAGGCTTCTCTTCCTTTAAAAAATATTAAAAATACCTCTAATCCACAATGAAAATTAATTACAATTTTTAAAAACATTGATCGAAAATGAAGAAAATAGTCCATTCTTTTTAGTGACTGTCAGGGTAGTGTGTAGCAAAAGCCATCTTTATTGTAAATGAGACACACGCTAGAGATACTCGAGATTGGTTTTGAACATGTTTTATTTAGCATATGCTGTATGTGTACCCACCCATACCCAATAGCCTAGGGTGCTATAAGAAATATAGAAGAAAAGAAACCAAACTCCCTTTGGAGAAATAGACATATGCATATGAAATAACTAGGGGATACTTTTTTTTTTTTTTTTTTTTTTTGGTCTTTTGTCCTTTTAGGGTCACACCTGAGGCATATGGAAGTTCCCAAGCTGGGGGTTTCATCAGAGCTGTAGCCACCGGCTTATGCCACAGCCACAGCAATGCCAGATTTGAGCCACGTCCATGACCTACACCACAGCTCACGGTAGCGCCAGATCCTTAACCCACTGAGCGAGGCCAGGGATCAAACCTGCATCCTCATGTATGCTACACAGATTCATTTCCACTGAGCCACGACGGGAACTCCATCTAGGGGATTCTTGATGTTGGAGAGCCCACTGCTTACTTACTGCTTACTTAGTGTTAAGAGTAAAAACAAATGGACAGACTCTTAGGGTAAAGACAGTCCTAGAAAGTGGAATGGCTGTGGAGAGGGAGAGCTGTTCCTGCGTGCAGTACCTGTAGCACATTAGAGCCCAATTAGAGGTATTCACCTTGTGATAAACATTTAAATTGAGCTTCTTGAAGTCAGAAACTGTGACTTGAACAGCACCAAGCATGTTCTCTTTCATTGTTGGTGAAATTAATGGCTTGAATGAATTGAAAGAATACATTGTGTTTCCAGAATTCTCTTCAAGAGAGCAAAAAGTTTCTGAATTAAACATTTGAGAGTCTTAAGTCTGGTTAGAATCATGAGCTCTAAGATTTGTAGTTTTTGAAGGAAAGTAAGTAGAGGAGGAAAGTATGCTATTAAAATTCATCACTGTCATCTTTAAAATTAATTCTTGGTCTGTACACTTTAGAAATCAAGTATTAATGATTTCTTAGTATCTGAGTAGTGTGTTCTGTTAACAGATGTTTCTTCAACCTACTCAATTCTTACTTCCCACCTGTCCAGCCATTGTCTTAATTTTTTTTTTTTCCTTTTCCATAGTTTGTATATACAGCAAAAAGATGGTAACAGTTACTTATAACATACGTAAGGCCTCTTTTGCTGGATGTTGAAAAGTTTTAAAATGTTCTGCAGTTTCATACTGAAATTTCTAACTTTAGCTTAATAGAAGAATTTGATTTTGAGAGAGGTTGTTTTTTTCCTTTACATGTAAATAAGTTGTCAAGTTGCTTATTTCAGCTCTTTTCTGAATGCTTGCTCTCTGTGCAGTTGATGAACTCCAGAAACGAGTGAACCAGTCTGAGAATTCAGTACCTCCACCACCTCCTCCTCCACCACCACTTCCCCCTCCTCCCCCCAATCCTATCCGGTAAGCACATCTGGGAAGACCATTCTGCAGCAAATATTATTCCTTCGTAGGGAAACTAAAGTTCGTGTTATTGGTATCCTTTTGAAAAAATACTGGCTTAGATTGCATCATTAGAGGGGGCTAAAAGTACGAACAATATCAGCAGGTGTTTCTCTCAGAGAATGCATTTTCTGAAAGCCAATGTATTATTCACCTCTTGTAATATATATAGAAAGGGCCTTAAACACCTGACAAAGACATCTTGTGGCCCACAGTATTCTGTTGCAGATGTTGGAGTTTCACGTGGATGTTCCAAACCAAAGAGGTAGACATTTAAAAAAACTTCTCGATACTTCAGTTTTAAAACTTCAGTCTACCTCATTGAATTTCCTTCGATGAAGAGCAAGGAATTTTGAGCTTCTCTAGAATGCATTCATGTTTTTCTTTCACTAATATGAATTTGAAAAGCTCTGGTTTGTGCAGTTATTTAAAAAAGAAAATTATTGGGATTCCCATCGTGACACAGCGGAAACGAATCTGACTAGGAACCATGAGATTGCAGACTCCATCCCTGGCCTTGCTCAGAGGGTTAAGGATCCAGTGTTGCCATGAGCTGTGGTGTAGGTCGCAGATACGGCTTGGATGTTGCTGTGGCTGTGGCGTAGGCCAGCAGTTGTAGCTCCGACTGGACCCTAGCCTGGGAACCTACATATGCTGTGGGTGCGGCCCTAAAAAGCAAAAAATAAATAAGTAAATAAATAATAAAATATAATTACTGAATTAACAAGTCTTATGGCGCTAATTGTTTATAAACTAGTAATTAAACTAAAAGTACTAATTATTTTTTACCTCTAACCTCATATAAACCTTCAATAATTCTGAGAGAGGAACCTTCCATTAGTAAGAAGAAGAAATATTATGTTTAAATTTTTATGACAAAAAATCATATATGCAGACAAAAAAATTCACTTTTTCTGCTCTGAGTGACTTATTGATGTCACATGCCTGAGTTAAACACAATATACCCACCCCGGGAGATCTAGAGTCAACTTTTGCCTTCTTTGTGGTTCTTCGTTTCACTGTCCAGATACGTAAGACAACCTACTTGCCACCGTAACAGTTTACCTTCTCCTGTCATCATGTTAGCCACTTAATTTATTCTAGAACAAATAGAGTTTAAAATTTTGCTAGATTTTTACCTTTCATTAACTCATGTGATTTGTTTAATCCCTTCACACAGAGAGGCCATTTATTCATACTTTGCACGTTTGCTGATCCATCTGAATAGAATGTGTAGCGTGTTCCTCCCACACGACTATGAAAATGGATCTTTGCCTTTTAAAAAGATTCTCATTAGTTTCCTTACTGAGTAGGGTATGACATAATCTACTTTAAGCCAAGAGTCAATTGAAAGAATTTCAGGTATTTTAAATTCATTCTTTGCTGGGTAGCTAAATCTGTAGGAGATATTCTGAATTTGACATTTAAAATAGGAAATTCATCACTTTGATCTTTTTCTAAGGTCTGGAATTTTGAGCTTGATCAGAAAGGTCACTTCTGTCTGTGAGGAAGGACAAGTATTAAAAAGTGATTATAATTTTGCTGTTGGCCTTTAATTTTTACTCTCAGAAATCTTGAGAGCTCTTGGAATTAAAAGTAAAGTACAACCTAAATAGAATATTTTCCCAAAAAGCTCCCTACAGTTATACTGAGAAATGAATGTAGGATTCAGACTATGAAAAAAACATGAACTCATATTTTATAAGTCCTGTTAAAGAAATTTTTCATTGAATAACATGACTGATTTTTATTTTTAGATAAATTTAAATAATACAAGACATAATTTCTCAGTAGAAAGATTTTTTTGGTAAGGAGTACTTCGCTATCAAAGAAATATATTTGCATATGCATTGAGTTTCAATGGACTTTGAATCCAGTAATCAAGGTTTTCCAACTTTGTTTCTGATATAGATCATGGATAGAAGTAAAAGTGGAAAAAAGAGAGGAAGGCCTTTGGCTTTAAGTGGCTTTTTTGCTTTCCCCCTCTTCCTGCTCCTTTAACCTAGAAGACAGATGGGAGAGAGGTGAGAGAGGAAAAAGGTTTTGTAGCAGGGTTGATGAAAGGACAGGTCCTGGCCAGGTGTGGCTTTGCGGGGGAGGAGAGGGCCTATTAGTCAGGGTTCTTGAGTCAGAAGGCAGGACAGAGCAGATGTCCTTGTTTCAAGGCCGTCAGACCTGAGGGATTTTTCTCTTACTTGGGGGAGGGTCACTCTTGTTGTCT
This sequence comes from Sus scrofa, assembly GCF_054392235.1. Lineage (NCBI taxonomy): Eukaryota > Metazoa > Chordata > Mammalia > Artiodactyla > Suidae > Sus > Sus scrofa. Next base: position 149,778,028 of record NC_139396.1, on the reverse strand, counting down.
TCAAGCCTTCAACTGATTGGTGAGGCCCATCCTATTTAAGGGAGGGCAAGCCACTTCACTCAGGCTACCTATTTAAGTGTTAATCTTACCTAGATTCTTGCAGAAACACCCAGAATAATGTTTGACCATATATCTGAGTACCCATGGCCCAGTCAAGTTGATTCATAAAATTAAGCATCATGGGGCTGTGAAGAACACTTCTTGAAGAATTTCAGGGTGAATATTTTCCATTGAGCTGTTCCATCATTGGGGGACACTTAGCTGGAAGCTTTTGTCCCTTCACTTGAAGTGGCTGTGAAGCAGGACAGTTTTAGGCAGAGTTCTTGGTTGGCTGGTCCCAGATGCCTTGTCCTGGTCTTCTCATCTGTCCTGTGAAACCCACACTGCCTGTTTCCTCTCTAATCTAATTACCGTCTGGACCAATGGTTCTTTTTTAATATTATTATTACAGATAATTTCCCTCTGGGCACCATATCAGTCTTCAACTTATAGTTCAATTCAGAACATTTAAAGCTAACACTTTCTCTCATCTCTTAGGTGGTTTACAATGATGAACATATATTCTTAGTTCACATGTGTAAATATATACAAATACTCTAAGCAGTACAAATAACTTCTTTGTAATCTTTATGTACAATAATGTACACTCCCCAAATTTCCTCTCAGAATCAGAGGTGGGGCCATTACAAAGTGTTGTGAGAAGGTGAGGAGAGGCGTCTGATTAGTGAGAGCCCTCCCAAGGCTCCTTTTATGAAATATTAAGTAGACATTGAATACTCCTGCCTTCAGTTGGCAGAATGGAAAAACTTAAGTTTGCATTATTTCATTCCTCCCAACTTATGAAATAAAATGTGCTTATTTTAAAGTTTTCTGTGCAAATTAGAAGTCCTAACTTTTATGACAACAATTTAATTCCATTTGGGGCCACCATGAGCCCAAAGAAGATGAACGAGACAAAGTCAAAAGCTCAGTGATGATCATTTCCCAGTTGGTAAGTCCTGGTGGAGCAGGATGTCGTGCTTTTTTTTCTCTCTGTGCTTTGTGGGAGAGTGTTCAGTGTGTTGGAGAAATTTCAGAAAAGGCAGTTAGAGAGGGAATTGATGATATAACCAAAGATAGAAGTGAGAAGTAAAAAAGAAAAAAGATTCTAAAAATGGTAATGGCTAAGGACCATCGAGTTATTCTGTCCTCAGAGCGAATAATACGGTCCCTCTTTTTGTAGAGGCAACATTATGCCTTTTTTACCCTCTACTGCTAGCTTCCCAGCGTGTCTTCCTCAAGACTGTTTTGTCAAATCCAGTTTACCACACTGAAGATATTGTTACTGTGGTTGAAAGAATTTAAGGGTTCTTGATTCATTTTGGGGGAACTTTTTTTAGGAAGGGATGATAACATATATAGAAGAGTACACAAAGTTATGTACAGTTTAAAAATAAGATAAAGTGAATATTCATGTAATCACCATCCAGTAGAATAATGCTGGTACTCTTTTATCCTTTTTTTAAAGAGAAGAGTTTTTGCCTATATATTTATCCATAAACAACTATAAATACATATGTGGTCTATTTTCGTTACATACTTTGAATTTTAGTGTATTCCTTTGTGTCTTGTTCTTTTCACATTACATTGTCTTGTAAGATTCATCCATGTTATTTTATGTAGCCAGAGCTCCTTCATATTCATTGGTACATATTCCACTTTATGAATGTCCACAGTGTGGCTGTGGCATAAGCCGGTGGCTACAGCTCTGATGAGACCCCCAGCTTGGGAACTTCCATATGCCTTCCATATGCCTGTTCTAAAGTTAGTGTTATTGGTATCCTTTTGAAAAAATACTGGCTTAGATTGCATCATTAGAGGGGGCTAAAAGTACGAACAATATCAGCAGGTGTTTCTCTCAGAGAATGCATTTTTCCATTGGTTGATTGGCTTTTTTGCTGTTGAGTTGTATAAGTTGCTTATATATTCTAGAGATTAAGCTCTTGTCCATTGCATCATTTGAAACTATTTTTCTCCCATTCTGTAAGTTGTCTTTTTTGTTTTCTTTTTGGTTTCCTTTGCTGTGCAAAAGCTTGTCAGTTTGATTAGGTCCCATGGGTTTATTTTTGCTCTTATTTCTGTTGCCTTGGGAGACTGACCTGAGAAAATATTCATGATGTTGATGTCAGAGAGTGTTCTCTTCTAGGAGTTTGATGGTGTCCTGTCTTATATTTAAGTCTTTCAGCCATTTTGAGTTTATTTTTGTGCATGGTGTGAGGGTGTGTTCTAATTTCATTGCTTTGCATGCAGCTGTCCAGGTTTCCCAGCAATGCTTGCTGAATAGACTCTTTTTCCCATTTGATGTTCTTGCCTTCCTTGTCAAAGATTAATTGACCATAGGTGTCAGGGTTTATTTCCAGGTTCTCTATTGCCCGCTCTAACCACTGCTATTCAACATAGTTTTGGAAGTCCTAGCCACAGCAGTTAGACAAACAAAAGAAATAAAAGGCATCCATATAGGAAGAGAAGAGATAAAACTGTCACTGTACACAGATGACATGATACTATACATAGAAAACCCTAAGGACTCAACCCAAAAACTGCTTGAACTGATTAATAAATTCAGCAAAGTAGCAGGATATAAGATTAACATTCAGAAGTCAGTCGCATTTCTGTATACCAGCAATGAAATATTAGAAAAGGAATACAAAAATACAATACCTTTTAAAATTGCACCTCACAAAATTAAATACCTCGGAATACACCTGACCAAGGAGGTAAAGGACTTATATGCTGAGAACTATAAAACTATAATCAAAGAAATCAAAGAAGGTGTAAAGAAATGGAAAGATATTCCACGTTGGTAGATTGGAAAAATCAATATTGTAAAAATGGCCATACTACCCAAAGCAATCTACAGATTCAATGCAATCCCTATCAAATTACCCATGACATTTTCCACAGAACTAGAACAAACAATCCAAAAATTTATATGGAACAGCAAAAGACCCAGAATCACCAAAGCAATCCTGAGAAACGAAAACCAAGTAGGAGGCATAACTTTCCCAGACTTCAAGAAATACTACAAAGCCACAGTCATCAAAACAGTGTGGTACTGGTATCAAAACAGACAGACAGACCAATGGTGATGTCAATTTATAACACCTTCTTCAATTTGAGAATTCTTATTACTCCACATACCAACCAATACTTGATATCAGACTTAAAATGTCTTGCCTATTTGATGAGTATGTAGTAAAACCTCAGTGTGGCTTTTGTTTGTGTTTTTCTGATAACAAAGTGGAGCACCTTAGTTATATGTGTTGGAAATTTGGACATCCTTTTCATGGAGTTTCTTGGTTTTGTCCATTTTTCTGTTGGTTGTGCCTTTTCTCATTGATGTGTAGGGTTTCTTTTAATTCTTTGTGGTGTCTTTTAATATGTGGAGGTTTTTAATTTTAATGTCAAATTTATCATGACTTGGAATTTAAAACATGGACCGGAGAGACGGTGGTCAAAATATATTTTATCCCTGACATATCTGGTGTATATTGTGCAGATTCAGGTGTTTTTTATGCCCATATTTCACAAATAGATATTTACCAAAAACATCCCCTCATTCTTTCATCTTTCCTCTCCAACATACATAGATAGCTGTTTCTGAATTTTAGATATGGATCTTGAAAAGTTTTCTGTATCTTTTTCACTTTGCAAATGTCTGCATCATATTAATAATAATCTTAGCAGCTGCCTTCTTTCAGTAATGAATTTGGTTTCACACAGAAATGGAGGAGACATCTTTCTTTTCATTAAATTGATGAAAAATTTAATAATTTATTAAAGGTAGAAAGTAAGCTACTTAAATTCTAGCTATATATTCATGTACCTGGAGAAGAGTTGGATTTTTACTGATCACTTAGAATCTGTACATTTTATTTCTTGGATCATAAGGCATACACTAATTTCCTGTCAATTTTTTTCTTTCTCCCAAAGATCCCTCATGTCCATGATCCGGAAGCGATCCCACCCCAGCGGCAGTGGTGCTAAGAAAGAAAAGGCAGCTCAACCAGAAACAGGTAATTCTCACCCCATCCCCTTGGTTTACTTTTTAAGTTGTTGGTGGGGTACAGTTTGTTAGCAATACAAACATTCGTTGTATTGTGACTGTGAACACATTGTTGGGGGAGAAATGTGAACTTAACAGGTATAATAATGAACCAAAGAACAGCCATTCCCTTCGTGTAGTTTACTGTGTAGAGCAGGTAAACATGCACACATGTCCCTGTAATGGGAGGGAAGCTGGGAAATGTGTTTTCATTAAAGAATGAGGTACTCTGGGTGGAGAGGTAAGAGAGGGAGGTCATTCCAAATGAGAGATTTGGGGAAAGCCTTTTTAGAACTGATGGCAAGTGAACTGAGACTTTATCGAGCACTTGCTGTGTGCCTACTCCAGTGCTGTGTACTGGAACAAAACATAGAAGTCACATTTGAGTCGGGGGAGACAGGAAGTAAACAAGTAATTACCAATCTAATACATAATTATTTAAATACAATTTTTGATCAGTATGGTGGAGGAGGAATTATCACTACTGATCTAGGAGATGATGGAGGTGGACTGCTGGTATCAGCAAGTGATGTTTTAAGCTGACTAGTTGTGGATTTAGAAAGTCAGGTAAGCTGACTAGTTGTGGATTTAGAAAGTCAGGTTATGGTAAAAGTAAGTCCCATATAGGGGCAACAATTTGAAGGTCCAAAGTGGGGAAGGATCTTGGCATGTTAGGAAACTGAAAGTTGATATGACTAGAACAAGGGGTGCCAGAGAGCAGGTCTACTAGGTAGGCAGAGCCAGATTCTGACGTTTATCCTAAAGGCAGTGAAAGGTTTTTTGTTTGTTTGTTTGTCTTTTTGCCTTTTCTAGGGCTGCTTCTGCGGCATATGGAGGTTCCCAGGCTAGGGGTCTAATCGGAGCTGTAGCTGCCGACCTACTGCAGAGCCACAGCAACGCGGGATCGAGCCGCATGTGCAACCCACACCACAGCTCTTGGCAACACTGGATCCTAATCCTTAACCCACTGATCAAGGCCAGGTATCGAACCCAAAACCTCATGGTTCCTAGTCAGATCTGTTAACCACCGAGCCACGACGGGAACTCCAAGGTAGTACAAGTTTTAAGTAAGACTATAACATGATGAGATTCATCTTTTTCGCTCACTGGCTGCAATGAGCGAAGAGAACAGACTATAAAGGAGTAAGAGTGGTGGAGGGGAGACTGTCCCACTCATTCATTGACTGTTAGAGGACTGGGATGAGGGCGGTGGCAAAAGGGATAGAAAGAAATGGCTACATTCAGGAGCTGTTCAGGGAGGTAAAATTCACAGGACTCAGTGATTCTTGGGAGAGAGAGAAATTGAGGGTGACGGGAAGAGTTAGGAATGGAGAGAGAAGAGAAGGGTTTTCCTGCTGACCAGAACCTCCAGGTGGGTGGGTGCGGAGTCCGTTCACAGAGCACCAGGCAGTTTGATGTGGGGCCACAGTGAGAAGCAAAAACTTGAAATGTTGGGCTGGATGTTGGGCCTTTAACCACAGAACCCAAATTAAACTCAGCCATGTTTGCTCAATCTACCATTTACAGAGCATGGTGGGTTTGACTGGTTCAAGAACAGACAGGTACAAACTTCTTTTATCTATATGAATTGGCTTTCTGTGCCTGCTTCCTATAGCCCTTTGGAATCTAGTCCTTTGCATAACCATGCAGCTAAAAAACATACTCTGCTTGGCACAAGACTTTCAGCATTCAGAAGAGTCCTGCCTTGGGTAATTTGCAGAGCAGCCCTGCTCTTGGGTTATTGGCTGTAAGCCTTCCCTGACATTGTAATTAAGATTAAAATTTTATTTGGGGAAAATTAGTAAGTCTTAGAGGGTCAGGAGGACAGTCAGAATAAAATGAACTCTACTTCTTAGTAAATTACATAATTAGCTTATCAACCTCAATAGCACCCTTAAATTAAAAAAAAATTATCCAAGAACTTACTCTCATTGTTAGAAACTATACGGTTTTCCTTATGAAAACAATATTTAATTTATAATTCATGAAATGTGGCAGCATTTTCTCCCTCATCCTTGAACTACTGGATTGTTACTTTGGGAGTCTAAGTAAAGTTATTGGCACAGAAATTGCTCAGGAGATTTTAAACTGGAGCCACCCTAAAATCCTACTGCCTTAAATGATAAGTACGATAGCCACACTTTTGCTATGTTTGGTATGGTAGTTGTTTGTAGTATCTTGTTAATCATTCACACTAAAAAGTAATTGTTGAAAGGATAAATCAGGGGTTCCTTTTGTGGCTCAGCGGGTTGAGAACCTAATATCCATGAGGGTGTGGGTTCAATCCCTGGCCTTTCTCAGTGGTTAAGGATCCAGTGTTGTTACAAGCTATGGTGTGAGTGGCAGATGCAACTTGGATCTGGTGTTGCTGTGGCTATGTTGTAGGCTGGCAGCTGCAGCTCCAGTTTGACCCCTAGCTTGGGAACTTCCGTATGTGGTGGCTATGGCCCTGAAAAAGACCTAAAAAATAAAGTAAGTCAACAATGATTAAAAGCATGATAAGGAGTTCCCTTGTGATGCAGTGGGTTAAGGATCCAGCATTATTACTGCAGCAGCTTGGGTTGCTGCTGTGGTATGGGTTTGATCCCTGGTCTGGGAACTTCTACATGCTGCAGGAATGGCCAAAAAAAAAAAAAAAAAAAAAAAAAAGCATCATATGATGGCTCTTACTATACAGTTGGTGTGCTTTTCAGAACTTATGAATGCAAAACTTTTATTGCTAGGTTGTGACCATTAGAAAACTTAATTATAGAGAAGGTCTGTGAATTACTTTAGAAGTAGTTTTAAGGTCTAAATATAAGAAATCACTACATACCTTGGCCTTAATAACTCTAATTTTGATAAGAATGGACAGGTTCTGAAATGCCTGCTGTTTATCAATTGGTTAGATCATTAATTAATTGATATTTTCTTACCTCAGTTTGCTAATCTGTAGATGGGGATAATAGTTCCTATCTCATAGGATTGCTTTGAGAATGCTGAGTCTCATAACATGTAAAGTGTTTAGAGTAGTACCCAGAACATGGAAAATAATTGTAATGTTAACTTAAAAAAAAAAAAAAAAAAAGCAAGTTCCTTCCCATCGTAGTGCAGCAGAAATGAATCCAACTAGGAACCAGAAGGCTGTGGGTTTGACCCCGGCCTTGCTTAGTGGGTTTAGGATCTGGTATTGCTGTGAGCTGTGATGTAGGTCGCAGATGCGGCTTGGATCCAACATTGCTGTGCCTCTGGCTTAGGCCAGCAGCTATAGCTCTGATTTGACCCTTAGCCTGGGAACCTCCATATGCTGCTAGTGTGGCCCTAAAAAGACAAAAAAAAAAAAAAAAGAAAAGGTACCACCCACCCTGAAGGGCAGAAATCCTCACTGGGCAGGCTTTTATGATCATTGTAGGTAAGGAAATTTTCCTAACCTTAGGTCAGATTCAAATTGCTCAACTATGGTGTTTTCTTTCGAAATTTTGTACATCATGGTGGCTTAAGATTTTTTTTAATGCCTTTAAAAAATGTTACTGAAAGAGAAAGGAAAACCTGCGGAATTTAGAAATTCATTTCAGTTTCCTCCAGGTAATAACAAAAGGTTTTCTTGAGCAATAAGGTGATGGTTTTGTCTGTGGGTCTTTTTTTTTTTTTTTTTGAGGAACTAACTTATTTTTCAAGTGGGTCTTAAAATTTAAGCCTCAATTAATTACACGTAGCTTTCTGATCCAAGACTGACCTTGAAGCACTAACTCAAAGAACATTTGATTTTATTTTCCTGTGGCAGTTCAATAACATTAGACCCGTCGTCTTCATTTGTCCCTTTTCTTTAATCTCCAGTATCCTGCATATTTCTATTGTCCCCCTGATTACATGCTTTTGTGAGACAATTACCAACTGCGTGATTGCAGAAAAGAATTACAAAACATACCGTGAGCTCTCTGTAGGTGATTCTTGCAGATTTATTAGAACTGCTTAATAGTTCAGAAGTTCATATAGATTGCTTTTTGCTAGTTCAAAAACAGGGTTGGTGAGAGAGAAAGCTTGCGTAGCTAACCTGGCCGTTGCCCTTGTATTGTGCCTGAGTAGGGTATCTGATAAGGGTGATTTCTTTTCCTTAAAACCAATTAAGCCTTTACATTTGAAAAAGACCGAGAAATTAAAGCCTGGTTTATAATCTGTATACAATGCAGATAGTGGCACTTCTCTGAATTATCACTATAATTCTGGCAAGCAAAAATAAGAAACTACTTTAAATTCCTGCTATGTTAGATGCGGCAGCAGATTTGAATGGTGTTGACCATAATTCTCCATCTGTCTGCCTTAATTAGTTTTTGTATGGTGCATTTAATTGGGTTTCAGTCATTCCTTACTGAGTGCTAATCTGTTTGTAGGCAGTGTTTCTGTTGCCGTGCAGCTCTTCCCAAGTCTCACTCAAAACGGCAGCCTCTCTGAAAAATCAAATGTTTTTTGAAGATTTTTTAAATTCCCAGGAATAAACTCCATACCCACACCAGGTGCTTGAACAGATCTGGGACTTACTTCCTCTGATTGTGAAAAGGGTCAGCAAAAGCACTGTGTAGTGTGGAATAGGTATTCAGATATTGAGTGAGTTGGCAAATGAATGAATGAATTTCTATTCATAGTCATTTTCTTGTCTGTCCCCTTGTTGATGCTTTGTGAGCCATCAGCAGAGGCTGCCCTAGAAGATGGTACTTCAGGGCACATAATTGACCAACCCACAGTTTTGTCTTCTTTCATTTATTGGTGGGTGAGTTCTGACTCTGGTGCCATGTCTCCCATGTTGCCTGGCAAAAGATGCTTTCTTGCCTTCTGGAGCTAAAAAATGCTGTTTGGATATTGAAAATGTGAATTTCCAGCATTTCGGTGGCTTCTGAGGATCACAGAACACCCGATTTGCAATCAGGACTGTATCGGAAAACCTAGGTTACAGATGAAGGTAACAGTGATCCCATCACTGTGATGCTCAGAGTCAAGGATAATGGAACCTTCTGGGTTCTCTTGGTTGGCATGTATAAGAGAATAGCTCCCCAGGATTAGAGTGAAGTCTGTCACATTAGTAGCAAAAGAAGCTGTGAGTTAGGCCTCCTTAGCGCAAAGCCTGACAGGACTGTGAATTCGTTTAGGGATGTAGTTGCCTCCCCTTAGAAGCCATCCTTTTGAGGCTTAATTATTTCTGATAGCCAGTTAAAGCCCAAGCATTAACTGTTCAGTCAGTAGGTAGATACTTACTAAGTGCTCACCGAGTGCCTGCCCCACAATGTGGTGTCAATTAAAGATGCCGATTGGAGAGTCTTTATGAGATATTTAACCTTAAATGTATTGACTGCAATGAGTTAGCTGGAGGTAAACACAAAAACTGCATTCATAGTGATGCGTGTTCCAAAACGATCTTGGTGCTTTTGGTCAAGCTGTTCTGCAAGAGACAGATTTCACTATTCTGATCAACAGGTCTCCGCTCACCTCAGTTGGGTTCATCTACTTGACAAGTATTACAACAGCTTTATTGTTTTTTGCAGCAAAAAGAGTGTAAAAGTTAAACAATATAGACAGTTGAAATGGTTTATCAAATTTAATTACTTAACTGCAGTCATTTCTGGATGTATGTTTCCTTTTAACATTGACAGTTTTTTTTTTTATAATTTTTTTTATTTTCCCACTGTACAGCAAGGGGGTCAGGTTATCCTTACATGTATACATTACAATTACATTTTTCCCCCCACCCTTTCTTCTGTTGCAACGTGAGTATCTAGACAAAGTTCTCAATGCTACTCAGCAGGATCTCCTTGTAAATCTATTCTAAGTTGTGTCTGATAAGCCCAAGCTCCTGATCCCTCCCACTCCCTCCCCCTCCCATCAGGCAGCCACAAATCTCTTCTCCAAGTCCATGATTTTCTTTTCTGAGGAGATGTTCATTTAACATTGACAGTTTTAAAAGATCAGTAGGTTTGCTTAAGTGTTACCCTCCCGTGTGATTCCTAAACAAAAGATGGCAGTTTAAAAATAGATTTTATGGAGTTCCCATGTGGCTCAGTGGTTAATGAACCCAACTAGGATCCAGGAGGACACAGGTTCGATCCCTGATTTTGCTCAGTGGGTTGCCATGAGCTGTGGTGTAGGTCGTAGACATGGCTCGAATCCTGTGTTGCTATGTGTGGTGTAGGCCGGCAGCTGTAGCTCTGACTAGACCCCTGGCCTGGGAACTTCCATATGCTGTGAGTGCAGCCCTAAAAAGACAAAAGGCAAATAAATAAATAAATAAAATAGATTTTGCCTATTTGCTGCTCTTCTGTTGACTGTGGATTTCTTTCAACAAGTAAAAAGATCTCTTTAATCTTTTATTCCCTAATGGACTTTTAAATAATTATTTCTGCTTTAGACCTATTTCTTTGATGTAGGGTGTACTGTAAGTTGTAAAAACATCTTTCAGGTTAAGGTGAATAGTTTATTTGGGGCCAGGTACAAAGTTGGGGTTTTTAAAGACCTGGAGAAATTCAGGCTCATCATTCTGTTGACAAATTGAACAAAATCCACTTTAATTGTTTAACATAGATGAGCCAATATTGATTTCCAGGCTATAGATTAGACCTTAAATTTTATAACTTATTTTTCAAAGCAAATCTCTTATTAAAAGATTTTTTTTTTATTGGAAAAAAATATCACTTCCTGGTAGCTGTTAACCTTAGTAAATTATTGGTGTTTTGTGACTGTCTGAAAAATGATTGTGGTTAATTACATAGTACAGTCTTTCTAAGTCACCAGAAACAGGAAGTAGCTGTTTTCTTGTAACACAAGATGATTTGTGTGTGTTCTTTGAATAGCTGAAGAAGTCACAGATCTCAAGAGGCAAGCTGTTGAAGAGATGATGGACAGAATTAAAAAGGGAGTTCATCTCAGACCAGTAAATCAGACAGCTAGACCGAAGGCAAAGGTATGGAGTAATTAAATACTTTTTCCGTCTTGATGTTTCCTTTTTCAAATGTAAAAAGTTTAAATTTGATGAGAGCTACCTCAGGACTGTTGTATCTTAGGTTCAACCTAATGTGTCATAAAATCTTTTGCTTCCATGAAGCATGTATTAAGAGGACCCTGACCCACAGTAAACCTAGGCCACTATAGAAGTCCGTGAGTGCAGGGTGCTGCCATCTCCTTGAGTGAGGCATTGATACGAACTGATGCAGCAAACAAATGATAATTAACACACCCTTTATTTTCTAATTCTGGTTCTTTTGTATAATTCAGCAAGTGTTTATCAAGTATATACTATGTGCTAGGCACTGTTTCAGGCACCTAAAATAAAGCAGTAAATAAAAAACAAAAATCCCTACCTTCCTGAAGCTTCTATCTTAGTGTGTGGAAGAGAGGAAGCTCGGTTTGGGGATCACACAGTAATACCAGAACATACCTAAGATAACTTTTGAAAATAATGAGATTTATATGATTGTTTTCATTAATTTCACAAACCTATTCTGGGTCACTTCAGGGAGAAAATCCTGTGTATACATGTCATCATCTGTCTTTTAAACTAGACCACAGTGAGCTCTAGGATGTAGCCAAGCACCTAGCATCCCACCTAGCATCCCCTTGTGTATCTGAACCATTTAAATATACCCAATAATAGAGTTTTTGACATTTTCCTTGAAAAAGTATTTTTTCTTTCTTCACTCTAATAAAATATCATCAACAGATTCCTTTTCTTTTAAACCTAACTTTATGGTTCTTCCTTACTCTCAAGGACTTCCCTTTTCAACTGCCTCAGTGTCCCCAGGTGTCTTGACCATTCATTAGAAATTCTGCTGGGCTTTTAAAGTTGTCAGTTTGTCACAGACAAACAAGATAGCTGAGCAAGGCTGGAATGGTCACAGTGTGGGCTGACCATGGAAAGGGGGTTAGAAAGGGAGAATGAATAGTCCATTGCAAGAGAAGGTTTACATCTAGTGAAATAGAAGCTTCGGCCAACTATGGAGAGGAATTCAGTCTTGTGCCAGTGCTCCGAAGGCCAGCAGACAGAATGTAGAACTGGATGAGAAGCTGAGTTTGTAGATAGCTGGGCATGACTCTTTCAGTGCCTGTGCCTGGTGACTGAGTGAAGAACGCTCTTGTTGGAGCTGGGGTCCTTGCACTGTCATCCAGTTTTCCAGGCTTTTTCTCCACAAAATGCTCTCTCTGACGCACAGGGTCAAATGGAATAAACCCATTTATTCCAGGGTTTAAGTAGAACCTTAGTAAGGAATACAAGGCACAACTGTTCTGGATAGCAAAACCAAACTATTACTAGATAAAAATGCAATGTCACAAAGAAACAAAATTAGCTCAGAAGGAAAACTGTTGAAAACTTCTTAAATTGTAAGCAATCAGTGTTCTGTATGTACTTTCATTTTCAGAACATCACTTTGTCCTTTTCTTTCTTGCCGTGATGCTTTCAGCAGTTACACATTATTTAATGTCAATTCAAATCTGGAAAACAACTGAACAAGGATCAGTGGACAACTGTTTTTTTTGCTGGTAATCATTAAGCTATGTAGATATAGTACTGAACGACCTGGTTAGTAACCTTTAAAACAAATGGTCACCGCATGCCTCAGTACAGACTTCCTCCCCCTTCCCTTCAAGGGCTTTCCTGAAATCTCGCTAGTTATAAAGCGTTTGCCATGCTGGCTTTAAAAGGTGTGTGCAGTCAAGGCAACTTGAGTGGCATGGCAGCACTCTTGAGTATGCCTTTAGCCAGGGCGTTTGTTCAGAAGTCACAACTTGTCACCAAACGGCTTACACGCAGAAGTCAAGCTTGCCTTGAGAATACTAATTTAACTGCGTATTTCCTAAATCCTTGATGAGGTCAGTGCTGGTATGGTTAAAATTAGTGTCTTAGAGCTTCTGACTGGCACTTCTGACTGGCACTGATGGCATGCGTATTTCACAGAAAACTGAGGCTGTGAAAGTCAAATGCCTTAGTCTAATTTGTACATGAGCAGCAAACCTCTCTCAGTTTTTCTGTCCATTTTTTAAAAATTGGAAGGAAATCGTATTCCTTTATTATCTTTTGAGCAGAAAGGATTATAGGTTACCATTAATCACCTCCCATTTCTAGATGAAAGATTAGCCTTGCCTGTTTTCTGGGAATGAGAGGCCTGAGTGGTTCCTTTCACTGTGTCTTGCAGATTTTTTTCTTCTTCTCTATCCTTTGTGAAAGGAAGTGGTACAGAGAGGATCAGAGGTCTTTTTTAGTGGTCTTTTCATTGAGGGCCGCATGCGAAATTTCCCCTCCATTAAATTAGTTGAGGGATGTACAGAGACTCTTAGGTGTCATGGAGCAGGCAAGTATTACCCAGAATTTCGTTCAGATTATCTTGCTCATGGCGTAGCCAGATGGGAACTAGGCTTGTATTTGAAACACCTGACTCAGATACAGCCTTCCTCAAGGTGTAACTTTCCTCGTTAAGTAAGATAAGGTGATTGGACCACACAGCCTCTGAGGTCTTTTACCGCTTTGCTGGCCAGCGATGCTAATATTCTCCTGTAAGCTGGGTTCTTTCTGATCCCTGCTCTGACTCAACACTGTGGTGAAATTCATGAAATAATAAAGACACGCCACTCCTCTGTAAGCTGGCCTTCGCCTGGAGCTAATGGAGCTGAGAGAGGTTTTCTGCCCTGTTGCTTGCTTTCTGCTCTGTGCTGCTGCCTTCCCAGCCCTCACTTGCTGGCGCAAGTCTGGCAATGAGAGTCAAGAAATTTGTATTGTAAAACATTCTGAATAATTTGGAATTAAATCTTTGAAATCTGATGTTTACCAAATCTTTTCTATGTTTGATGATAACAAGAGGTAACAAATAATATTTAGAAGATGGTCGTTTGAATCCTTTTACCTTGACTATTACTTCTAATTTTCTGTTTAACTGCCTCTTGGGAGCACTAACGTGTCTAGTGTTTTTTTTTCCTAACCGTAAGACATAATTCTAAAAATATAGTCAATATAATATAAGCTACCAACACTTTGCTGGTAGACCTAATTCTAAAAAATATAGTCAATATAATATAAGCTACCAACACTTTGCTGGTAGACCTAATTCTAAAAAATATAGTCAATATAATATAAGCTACCAACACTTTGTTATGTAAAAAATCTTTAGTATTTTAGAGCGGAATTATTCAGTAATTTTTTCTTCTTTTTAAAATTGTAGCCAGAATCTTCAAAAGGCTCTGAGAGTGCAGTGAATGAACTGAAAGGAATACTGGTAAGACTAGATCCCAGTTTATTATTTAGTTAATGGGAAAATGAAAGAGTACTTTTAAAATCCCTTTCCATAAATAACTGGTGTTGATATATTTCCATTTATAGTAAGCCTCATTACTTTTGATAATTTCCTTGATTGTGCTGTGGACTCCTCCTTTGGGTGTGTTAATAATGTACCAATACTCTGTTGGTTCTAAAAGAATGGGTACACCCCCCAAAAAAATTACTGTTTCCCTTTCTGGCCCTCCAGTCCTTGCCTTACAGCTTGGAGGTGAAAAGTGTCTGGTCAGATGTGAAGATCAGTACATGCTTATCAATGACAGAAATATACTACTATGTGTTATAAATATAGATATGGTAGATAATGCTATAAATATATTTTTATAATATATTTAATATTATAATAGATTTATTTATAAGTAAGACTGATAGATACAGTAGATAATAACAGTATATTATATATTGCATAGTAGTCTTTCACATGGTTAATGCTTAACTTTTGGGCAGGGAAATGGAATCCTTGGCCCCTAAATGTAAATCTAAGCTTCTACCCAAATATGTTAGCAACAGAGATACAGTCTGCTTTTCTCACAGTTTTAAAAAAAAATTTTGATGATAAAGTGGAGGATAAAATAGAAGTTGCTTTCTTTATGTTACTAAATTCATTTTCTAAAAGTAACTCACATCCATCGGAGAACACAGTTAACGCCCATCTCTAGTCGTATTCCTTCTCTCCAAAGTAGGAGCTTCTGCCAGCAGAGTAAATGAGTGCTGCTCTGTCCAACAGTTTCTGTCAGAGACAAATGCCTCACTTAGAAAATGTTTCAGATACCAAGAGCTCTATTCTCAAATCCTGTTACAGTCTCAATACCAGTTATTATGCACAGTAAGTCAACAAACATGGGGGCGGAGGTAAAGAGCTAATATTCCCATGTTTGTTGTTACTGTGCTAATTATGCATTGCATGCAGACATCCACATAATTGTGGTAAACAAAATTATTTTCATCAAGCTTGAAACAGTAGACTTAACTCAGAATGGCTTAATGAGTTCGCTGTAGTTTTAGGTGAGTGGAATTGGTTCTAAAGAGAGGTAGGTAGCGCTGGCTAACAGGGGTGGTGTACCTACAGAATAAAGAATTAAAACCATCCAAAAAGTATGTGGTTATTATCTAATGGATTCTTTGGTGAGACAATTTTGTTATCCAGTGTTCCCTTAAGGAGATTGCCTTATGAGGTGCGTTTTGTTGTCTCTGCATTGTAATGCTAATTCCATAAGATGCCCTCAGGGGCAACCTGAGGTTCTAGGGTTATAGTTCTGGGCCTCAGTGAAAGAGTAAACCACACTGAGTGTATTTCTTAAATCAGGTTCATTGGAAAAATCAGACATCCACCTGAGAGACATTTGATGTTTGATTGCCCAAGATATCCCACTTGCTAATAATGTAGCAAGTTTACGGAATTAACAGCATTGCTTTTAAAGAGTATGTTCACTGTACAGTTGTCTTTACCATAGTTTTGTGCTACTTCAAGGAGAGAAATTTGTGAACAGATTTTGTGAAATAATTTACAAATTATAGAAGTGGTCAAAATATCTTTCTTTTCTACAAGTTGCCCCCATCCTCTTTTGCACTGGATTTATCTTAGATTTCTCTTCTGTATCTGGCAATAATGTATCACTAATAGATGTTATTCTGGAAATATTATTTCTTTGCAATAATTTTTTTTTAAGTGGAACTCACGGTGCTCTCCCCTATTTTTCTTGGCCAAGTGGCAATTTTCCACTGTCCCCACAGACATTTCCTTTGAGAGATGGAGGGTCGTTTGTAGCTGCCAGTCACTTGGGGCTGAGAAACCGTACAGCTGCTTACAGAATAGAGGAGGAGCCCCTGTCAAATGGGGCTTTATTTGTGCCTCTTGCTGAAGTTCAACTATTAGGATTATTAAGATTAGTACCCAGCAAAATGACACCAGCCTCAGAGATGTAGCATGTGTGCAACAAACATGAAAAAAGACATGAAAAGCCTACAGATTGTGTACAGAAGTGAAAAGTAAACACCTGATCCAAGAGCTGCCAAGAAACCAAGGAGCAGTGTGTTCAGTCCTATTGTAGAACAGAAGCCAGGAATGACCTCAGTGTGGGGTGTTTTGCTGAAATGAAAGTGACCTGACGTGTAAGCCTACTAATGGGTAGAAAACACAACTCGAATTTGGGGGAGTTAAAAAACCTCACTCTATTTTGAGTTGTTCACTTTTCAAGCCAACTTTTAGAGTTTCAGTGTTGACTGAACTTATTTTTCCAATTCTACTTACATTTACTTTTTAAAGTTGTATATTCTGTGGATTAAAAAAAATATATATATATAGCTCATTTTTCATAGTCACACAAGAGGGTTTTTTTTAGGTTTGGGAAACCTCTTGAGTCACTCCAGCCATTTAAAAGCCACTCCAAGAAGGAAATGGCAGTTTCTGAAGAATAAGTCAATAGAAATGAATCTGAAAATCTCAAGTTCAGTTGCCTCCACATCAAAGAAACAAAAACAGCTTTTGAAAAATTCTCTTTTCTTTTTTGAATATCTTGAGTTTTTCAAAGTACCCAGGAATTGCCGTATATAGTTAATTTTGCTCCCTGACAACTAGTTTTGTCAGCATTATGAACATTTAACTGATATGGGGACTAAGATTGTTAAATGGTGAAAGCAGTCTGAAGTAGAAATAGTACTGTTTTGGAAATTAGAAGAGCTAAGTTCAAGGTCCAGCCCTATCACTGACTTATTGTGGAACCCGGCCCCCAAACCCGAGGCCCACTAATGTCGAATTCTCCTCTCTGTGAAGCGAAGGAATTGTCTGTACCACATGGTTTCTAAATTAATTTCTGATTCTCCAATTTTTATGATTATAATGTAAATAATTAAGACACTTGGTATGTCATTAGCTGAGCTCCTTGATCCTTTCAGTGGAGATGCACGCAGAAACCTTTCCTCCATAATTTCCTCCATATTTCAAGTTTGCTCATATGTTAGCTGAATCAACCACATCAGTCAGAGAATGGAGAAAAAAGTTGGAGATTCAAAGAATAGCACTTGGAAAATGGATTCCTTCAGTATCAGGTATGGTGAGGGATTAGCTCACCATAGTCAGGAATTTGGGAAAGTACTGTTATATTCCAAACAAAAATAGAGAATATTGTGAAGGGTAAATTCTTCAATGAAAGATATCCTTGGAAGGTATGTCTGTATGTGCATGGACATACACAGACACATAACTTTTTCTTAAATTAACTCTAGCCATTGGGAAAATCACGCAGAATGTCCTGGAGTTCAAACAAACAACATGGTAGTTTTATGAGGGATTTTAATGGTAACAGCCATACGTTTCTGAAATAGCTGTTAAGTGATACAACTTTTTAAAAATTATAAACACAAATGATTTGAGAACAGTTTTTCTAATACATTAAAAAATGTATTTATCTAAATTGGTTTTAGTTCTGTCTACCTTATCCATGTTGATCCTACCTTACTATATGTCTTTGATGAGTAGGTACGCGTTGTCAACTGTTAAAAAAACAAAATCATTTAATTTTTTAAATTATAAAATAAACTATTATAGTGTTACATGTAATATGATTTTTCTTTGCTATATGTCATGAATTCTTGCAATAAATGAAAAAACAAAGAGTTTCTTCAGGGGGAAGTATCAAATGGCTGATTAAAATATGAGCCTTAAGTATTTTACAGATGTTTTGGTTAGCTAGCTGACAGCAGAAGAATATAATCGCCTAATCTCGTTAGTCAATTTTCCCCTGACAACAGACTGCTTTTCTGTAACTTTGTGTGCAACTGGGGAAACAAGCACCTTTCTAAACAAACAACATAATAAGCTATATCATGTGAGATTTGTAACTATCTAATTTCACAAGCTACTTTTTTTGTTTTATAGGCTAAAGAAGAAACATGAGTTACCATTTTAGCCAGTAGGATTCTTAGAATCCTTCAGGAAGTTAGCAGGGGGGCAGGGAGCAGGATTAAGGCAAGTCCATAGAGAGCTGAAATGACAAAGGCTGGCCTGTTTGTTATCCTTGGTAGACAAAGGCTGCCTTCTGACTCTGGCATGTTATACCTGACTTGAGGATCTGATTCTCTCTGATCAAAAGATTATGGTTCTCCTGGCTTTTTATTTCCCCCCCCTGAGCCTGTGGCACAGCTAAGGAGGGCTATTTCAAAGAAATAGTGGGCATTTCTTATGAAAGAAAATGGACCACTCATGATGGTGGTGTGCTAAAGCCTTACGTGTAAGAAGAAGTATGTCACCCAGTGTTCTGTACAAACACCTGAGTGGTAATGGAGGGAGAAAAACCACAGCTCTGCCTCCGTAATAGACTTCCTAGACGAGCCAGGGCAAGCAGCCACTGCCTGGGTCTTTCTCTGTCGTCTTGAAGGTCAGTATCCCTTTCCACAGGAGCACAGCTTTATGGCATCTCTTGTTTCCTTTAGTGTCTTCTGAGCCCTGAATAATACATTCATTCACTGCCTCCTCTGTTAAGAGGACGGGATTTCCGTGCCGGGCCCTTGCTTGTCTCCCTGTATGATTCTAACCTTCCCTCTTTGACAATGAGGTTGAGGTGTGCTCAAGTGCAGCACTTCCTTGGGTAGAGGCCACTGGGGAGCATTATGTGCCTTCTTTGGCAGCACGGCACCATTGTCACCAGGTGTGCAGCCAGGGTCATTCTCTCTGAAGAATCAGCCACATTTTTCAGTGCCGCAAGAATTTGGGTTCAGTAACTCGTGGCTGCCATATCAAGATAACCTTCTAAGGTGAGTTCAATATATCCGTTCTCTTCTCCACGTGGTCGATCAACACACATCAGAATCTTAATCATCGATGTGCAAGTACCTTCCCACCACTGAATTTCATAGAGTTAGCTCATCAAGAGGTGTTCTTGTGCCGTTCTTTTGATACCAAAGCTAACATCTTACATCATCAGTAGCATCTTCTTAAATGATCCAGCACTATGTGTTGTTAACGGTATGCACATTAAAAATGCATATACAGCAAATTCATTTTATTTCCTAACTCCATTCAAATTCTGGTAATGTTTTGGTGGTTTGACTTTTATATTATTTTGTGTATTGTATTAAGACATTAACCTTTTTGTTTTTGTTTTTGTTCTGTTTTCACTTTAGGGGACACTTAACAAATCCACTAGTTCAAGAAGCTTAAAATCCCTTCACATTGAAAACACTGAAACTGAGTTAGAAAGGATTTTGCGTCGCAGAAAGTTGACAGCAGAAGCAGATAGCAGTAGTAAGCTCGTTTGAATTCTCCACAGTTCTACTCTTCCTCTCTGCAGCATCTTCAAGTCCCTTTTTAACATAAAATAATCTTTTAAAATTATTAAATTTTTTTGATGTGAATGAGAAGTATTGGATGGGCAAAGTACTTAGGGACACCTCACTAGATCTCTTATGTATATTTATTTATTTGGTATATTTATTTGTTTTTAGGGAATCAGGCTCTTATGGATCTGGTTTCGCTTAATGCAAGATGCCCAGCCTCAGAGACATTAGGATAGGCTTTGGCAACAATGTAGCATTGAGTAAAGGCTCCCTAACCAGAAGGCAGCAGATTGAATCCTAGCCCTGCCATTTGCTAGCTGCCTACCCTTTAAGCACTTATGCAAACTCCCTATGCCTCAGTTTCTTCATCTATAAAATGAGGATAGTAAAAACACTGTCATAGGATTTTTCTAAAGATTGAGTCAATATATGAAAAGTGCTTAGCACTGTGCCTGGCTCAAAGCACACAATAATTAGTAATAATAATAGTAATTACGCATCAGTTACGAATGCAGAGAAATCGTCTTTATTCTTCATATTCACTTAGTTTATTGTCTCTGCCTGTGAACCAAGTGAATGAGAAAGTCTAGCTTTGTCACCAACTGTAAATGACCATCTGAGTGTCTTGAGCTCAATTTACATTTATGTCATGATACAAATGTATTAGAACAGAGAATGTGGTTCCAGAACTCACTGTATATATCTTCGGTTTTTTTCCATCAGCTTGGTCATGGGCATTAGCAGAAGCCTTTATGAGATTTTCCCCTTGTTGTCAGGAGGCTGGTTTGAAAAACTACCCTAAAGTAAAATTAATAGCAACCATAGCTAATGAGCTGAATCTGTTAAGGATTCTGTTCAGTCAACTCCAGTTAGTCCATCATAACCATTTAAATTTGCATGTTTACCAAGTTTAAATTGCTAGGATTGGGTTTTTTGGATAACGAAGCTCTAGGTTTCACATAGGGATTTACTCAGTTGAGTAAATTGGGTCCTTGAACCAGAAGCAACATTATACCAGCCAAACCTTTATTATAAAAAGATGAAGCATTAATGGACTTCCTTGGGGAAAAAAAATCAGTCATTCAGTTTTTAGTTTGGTCTAGAAATTCTGCTGTTAATATCCTGTAAGAATTATCCCCCACCTCCCAGTAACCACCTCTTAGGAAAAGTAAGGGATTCCTTAAGGAACTTTTTTTCTTACGAATGCCTTACAGGCATTTACCAGCCTCCGTACGAACCATTATTCATTTGTGACTTGATCAATGCTTGTGACTTTTGCCTCGTTTCATCCTTAAAGTATTTGTGTAGTCATCATTCATTTTTAGGACTTTGTAGATGCCATTTTGGTGCTCTGTGGCTTAATATTTTGTGTCTTGCCACTGACCTTTTTGTTCTTTGAGAGGCATTCTTACTCCACTGACTCAGTCAAACATGCAGCCCTCACTATTTCACAGTTATCCATGGGAGAAATGAGGAAGCGTTGTCATTTTAGTCAGTGTGAAAATTTAAATATTTCAAAGTGTGGAGCAAGGGAGGAACATATTTTACAGGCATCTTTAAATCTTTCATTTTATGGATTATATTCCACTTATATATAAATAGCCAAGGTGTCATTTGAAGGAAGTTAGAATAAGAGATAATATTCAGGAGCTCCCGTCGTGGCGCAGTGGTTAACGAATCCGACTAGGAACCATGAGGTTGCAGGTTCGGTCCCTGCCCTTGCTCAGTGGGTTAACAATCTGGTGTTGCCGTGAGCTGTGGTGTAGGTTGCAGACGCGGCTCGGATCCCGCGTTGCTGTGGCTCTGGCGTAGGCCAGTGGCTACAGCTCCAATTCGACCCCTAGCCTGGGAACCTCCATATGCCGTGGGAGCGGCCCAAAGAAATGGCAAAAAGACAAAAAAAGGAGAGAGAGAGATAATATTCAGTAGAATCATTCATATTTGGATAGAGAAAGAACTGTATAATTGGTAGGGTGGAGAAGAAACATACTTGTGGGTGAGCAGAAATTTTCTTATAAGTTCTCTAGTAGTCAAAGCAAAAAAGGCAGGGGGAAGGGGGGGGAAAGGAGCTTAGAAATTCTATCATCTAGTGGAAGAAATCATGCCGTTTTTTACATTGTTTAAAATTTTTTCTAGCATCAAACTGGCAGCAGTATTTATTACCATGTAGATCTTTTTATAAAAGTCATGGAATGACAAGATAAAAATGCCAGAAGAGGAAGAAATAAGCTAAAGCAGCACAACTGCATAGTGGGAACAAATTACAGAAATGAGTTTGATGAGTTTGTTCCCTGAATCTCTGAGATTTTTTTTTTTCATCACACCAAGGCTTGTGGGAAGGCGGAAGGTGAGGTCACAAGGTGGAGAAAGGAAGAAGCATCATTAAGAGAGGCAGAGGCAGCCTGAGGTTGGCAGAACTCAAATCCCAAGTTAATATCTCCTCCAGTGGCCAGGGAAGCACATTTTTCTTTAGAATTTTTCATATGGACCTAACTGGTATTTCCTTGTTTGATCTAGACTCCAAAACTGACATTTCAAAGAGTAGCAAGTGCCTGTTGGAAAACACTGGACAGCTCAAATAGGCTGCAGTAATAATAATATTAATCAGCATCAGCATCATCTTAAATATTAAGCATTTTTCTTTATTTCTTTTTGTATGTAAGAAAAATAAGAGCTCTGGCTCAGCTCACCCACTCACCCTTCCTTGTAATTGGCTTCATTTGCAGAACAAGCAGCAGGCGTTGGTGTGTACTCAGAAACAGATCTTGCTTTTCTACAAGGACAGCTTGTTTAAAGCTATCTAGTGTTGTGGTCCACGATTATCCAAGGGCAGAATAGGGCTGCTCTGAATCAGATCTTGACTTTAGCTTCATATTTACATTTTCAGGAATGAACTTTCTTGATCTTTCTGCCCTTTTCTTTACTCCCACATCCTCATGAAATATGAGGCTTATCACAGGCAGGAGGGAAAGGCCTTTTGAACAGAATATTCAATAATGTCACAAACTTGTCTGTTCAGATGATATAGAAGAAATAAATGAGGAAGACCGACACTGATGCTTTGTGAGTTGAGGGCTTCCAGTTGACAGAGGAGGGTCTGTGTCTCCCACATGGAGTAAGGCTAAAGGAGGTACACTGACAGAACGGCTGAACAATTTTCTAGCCCCTCTTGGATAGATTTTTCAAATTAGAACTTCATTTTCGGAGTTCATATGTTATACTGTCGCAATACATCAGACATATTTATATATACCTAGAAGTGTAAAATCTGAGATTTAGGTAGAGAAAGAATTGTCTACCTGGCTTAATATGAATGATCAAGGATTAGCTAGGAATTTTGGATTGTACCCACTAGTACTTTCCATTTTAGGAGATGATCTGACATCTCTTAAGGATAAAGAGACTCCCAATTTTTGTCGTTTTCTTAGCGGCACCTTTCAAGGTTGGTTGTTCTCTTTTTTTTTTTTTTTTTTGTCTTTTTGCTATTTCTTTGGGCCGCTCCCATGGCATATGGAGGTTCCCGGGCTAGGGGTCGAATCGGAGCTGTAGCCACCAGCCTATGCCAGAGACACAGCAACGCTGGATCCGAGCCGCATCTGCAACCTACACCACAGCTCACAGCAACGCCGGATCGTTAACCCACTGAGCAAGGGCAGGGACCGAACCCGCAACCTCATGGTTCCTAGTCGGATTCGTTAACCACTGTGCCACGACGGGAACTCCGGTTGTTCTCTTTTTTAAAGAGTTCTCATTTTATTGGTACCTGTGTGACATTTCGTAAATTGCTTTGTTTTAAAAGGATTCCTCCTGAAGCTTCAAGAAAGACATATTTTAATTTTGCTTTGAAAAAAACTGTCTAGGACAGTATCTAACTAACCAAAGATAGGAAAAAAAAGTAATGATGGAGCTTATTAGCTTCAGTGCTCATACGTTTTAGATTGATATGCCAATAATTTTAGTAACAAGCCCTATTAGAGTTTTCTGATCTAATCCAAAGAGTAGAAAAGTCCAAATGTTAAAACAGCCAAACTCTTTGCCACTGAATTTTTATAATCCTGTGTCTGTATTTTAACAGGAAGTAAATCCACTTACTTCTCAATCACATTAAAATGAAAATGTTCATAAAAGCTGTTTAATGCTCAAGAAGCCATGAGCTGTTTGAAAAGAGCCTTTTGACATCATTCCATTTTCTGTTTAAAATCAGAGCTGAGTTTTGGGAAGAATTAACTCTTGAGAGGCCAAATGGTTCACCTAGGGCTGTCAAAAAGCCATACTCTGTGAGAAGTAAAGAGTTTTCACAATTCCAGTATTCCTAAGGACTCTGGTCAGTTGAGGGAGCCTTGGCCTGGCCTTTTATGGTTTATTAAAGGTCTGTACACAATTTCTCAGCGTGGTCCTGGGGCACTGAAAAGCACTAGTACCACCAAAGCAGAGCAGATTTCTAATAGGAACATTTTCCAGCAGGCTCTTGAAATTTTAACAGAATTTGGCCTTTCACTTCCTGAGGGATTTTCAGCTAATCTGTTTTTCAGTACCATATTAATAAGCATCGAACAGAATTATTAAACTTGAGGTATGTGTTTGGTTTTAAGGTCCAACTGGAATATTAGCCACCTCAGAGTCCAAATCCATGCCAGTGTTGGGTTCTGTATCCAGTGTAACAAAAACAGCCTTGAACAAGAAAACTCTGGAGGCAGAATTCAACAGCCCGTCCCCCCCAACACCTGAGCCAGGTGAAGGGTCGTGTAAATTGGAAGGATGCACAAGTTCCAAGGTTACCTTTGAGTAAGTAATGCTGCTCTTTACTAAATAGTGTGTAGAAGCATCTGTCATGACTAACTTGTGTGTTACTTTGCTTTGTTTCTCTGTAGAAAGATTTTGATTTGGTTAGTCAGTAAATACTCTTCTTCCTCTGTTTGATGAGCCAATTTTTGATTCTGGGCTCCTGGCTTAGAGGTCTTATTCTGATGCCAAGCACAAACATATAAAGAGAATGCCTTCCCTAAACTGGTTTCGTAATCAGGTTCTTCTATACAAAGAACTGACTTGGATGATCCTTATTCAGCATCAAAAGACACTTAATCATTCTTTCCAGATTAAATACTTAGATCATTCCTCTTAATGGCTCACAAGCAGCCAAAGAAGATACTAGATCTTCAAATGTGCTTTGAAGGGTACATTTTTTACAACTTTTTTTTTCCAGTTTTCAAGTAAAGATGGGCCTTAATATTGCTCTATCCTGAGACTGAAAACATGCTACGTAGAGTTATGTAGATAGACTGACTTAAAAGTGGCACTTTGATTGTCAAAGAGTTAATCCTGCTATTGAATGCGTTTCAGACAGATCTGGTGGCGGATCAATTTGTTTTATAACAAAGGCAAGCTCTTTTTGAAATTAGGCTAGTTTTGCTTTAGTTCTCTTGCCAGGATGTCAGCTGGTTTGTCACATAAAGAAAAGGAAGAGGTGAGACAAATCAGATCAACGAATATTGTAATCACGGTTAATTAAACCTCTGATTTCCTGTTCTATCAGGAGAGAAAGAACCCTTTTCTGTAGCTCTACCTGTCTTAGTTTAAAAGGTGAAGCCTGGACAAATTAAGTTGAAATTCAATTTAGATCTATTTTTGCCAACTGGTACTTTTTTCCACTCTTGCCTTTCTCTTACTAGTACTATTAACTTTTTTCCCCCTCTTTTGGAATGAATGACCTTCTTTGCTGATGTACAGTCTTATCTAATGTCATTGTATTTAAAAGTACATTTTCTCCGGCAGTCATGTGTTTCCTTTCTTTTGACTGGAGTCATTTGAACAGCTCTAACAGAAAGATGATCTTTATTCATCCTTCATCTTTCTTATTAAATTTGTTTAGCACCTAATTTGACATCAACAATCTGGCTACGTTTGAACCAATATCCAGACACAAAAGCAATTTGGCCGAGACAAGTTAGTTTCTGAGAAATGCTTCAATGTGTGTGCATAGATTTTTTTCTTTTACCATTTTACACAATCTTAATCAGAAAATACTGCAACTCCTTCCTCCTTTTGTCTGCCTTTTATTCTCCAAAAGTAAGTGGAAATTACATTTCCAAGAAAGGAAATGAAATAATTGCAGGCCCAAGGTCTGCAAAATGTGTGCTGAATTGACAGTGAAAAGGATCCATGTGTTGACAGACACAGTTGTTAGATGCCATAAAGGCCTATGTGAAGCTCAATTTATTTCTCATCTTGCTTGTTCAATGACTGCTTAAGAGACATGTTTCAATTTATCTGCTTAAAGCACTAATACAAATACTCTGTGCTGCTGTATTAACTTTTAAACTTTGTAACCTAATGCTTGATTATTCAGTTCTTGACATTCTTTAGCTGAAATAACTAACGCCATGCATTTTCATATTGACAGTCATTTAGCACAGAAGAGTGCCTTTCTGAAAAATGTGTTTAAGTACAATTAGACTATCCAAATGAATCCAAGTATTTTGTGTATGTACATGGTAATTATTCACTTCCCAAACAGGCATGCTTCATTCATTTATGTTTAAACCTAGCTTTATAACAAGCAAAAGAAATTTAACTTAATGTAGTCATATGTAAGCTTTAAAAATAAAAACTCATGTGATTTCTTAGCTCCTCTAAACCTGGTTTAGCTCCCAGAAGTGAGAAGGGATATTTTTGAAGCTGCTTCTGGCTGGCTTTGACGAGTCAGCTCACTCTGTTATACTAACCATAAGGTAGAGGCCACCACATTGTCTTATCTCGTAGACTGGAATTGTCAAGGCAGTTTGAAGTGAGATCAGCAGTTAAAAAGTGAAATGTCTCCTTTGCTTTTAAAAAGTGTCCTTGCATTCTAGTAATGGCACTTTTATTTCGATCTGTGGAAGCACCGCCATAGTGTTTTTCAGGTAAGTGGCACTATTGGCTCTTGATGGGGAATCACGGTCAAGGGAGGATCTCAATCCCAGTAGCCTCTAATACATACACTATTGCACACGTGCGCACGCGCACACACACACACACACAGGTCCCTACCACTCTTACGTACATTCCCTTCCGCCCTCCACTTTGGCCTCTCTGGCCCAGCATCATTCTACCCCAGCTCTTTGCTTGTGCTGTCCCCTCTACCTTGTATGCCCTCCCCCAGTAGCTGTGCCATCTCATCATCATCATTGCTTTGCACAGACATCGTCTTTTCCATGAGGCCCACCCTGGCCGCCCTACTTAGAATGGTGACTCCTCTTCCTAAACTCTGATTCCTCCTTACCCTGCTCCATTTCCCCCATAACAGTTATCTTCTAACATACCGTGTACTTTATTATATATATGCCTATTTTCTCTCTTCCCCTTTTAGAATGTAAACGCCATGAGGATAGGAAATTTTTTTCTCACTAGTGTGTCTCAAACACCTGGAAAATGTTCTGCCTTATGGTAGGCTCTCAGGAAGTACTTATCGAATGAATGAAGGAAAATACATCTCTAGAATCAATAAAACAGCAGGATAACAATTAATTAGAATATTCAACCAACAGTCCCCCATTGTTTAACAGTAACATGTATGCACAAGCTAAATATTAGAGATTTGGGGTTGTTTGGTTGCTTATTTGGTTTTTTAAACATTTTTTTGAATGCCCAGGAGTTGCTTACATTCAGCTCAGTCTTGCATATCTTTTGCATCTTTGTACCTACATAAGATAAATTTATCAGAGACAACAGAATACCCAGTTGTAAAAGAAAGATTCAGCTGTGCTCACTTGGTTGGCCTCAGGTGGACAGGAAAATTTACTAACCTACTAAGAAACCTTTTAAAGGAGGAAACAAAGATGTTTTCTGGATACGACTTTCACTTAGCCAGAAAATTAAATAGCATCCAGCCATTGCCAAAAAGTTTACTTTTCCCAAATCAACATATGTGTGTATTCCAAATAATTGACTAACTCCTGTCTGGTATATTATAGGGCCAGAGATATGTGGATTTATTTCTTAGGAACTTATGAGATAGCAAGAGATAGCTTTCGTACTTAATTGCAAGGATTAATTAAAATTAACATTCTTGTTACCAGCCTAAGATTTTTTTGTTGGTTTGTTTGTTTTTTGTTCTTTGTTTTTTTAAGAAAAAAAGAAGAAAAAGGAAGGAAAAGATAATCAGGACTTGGAAAAGCCTAATGGCGTCTATTTCCCTTTTAATAATAACTTTAGAAATATTTGTGTTCTGTTAACCATTTCTAGTAAGTATATACTATCTAGTAATAATATCTTAAAACTAATAGTGAATTTGAATTTCACTAATTCTGATGAGTTATTATCCAGACAGGAATTAATGCTCATAATCTCCCTTTATGCTGTGAGGTAAAGAGCTGGCCAAGCAGTGAAGAGCATTAAGTCTTATTTGTGCTTTTCATGCTCTTTCTTGTTGATGCAGAGTACTCTGACCATGTTAAAACAGAGTAAGAGGAGTTCCCGTCGTGGCTTAGTGGTTAACGAATCTGACTAGGAACCATGAGGTTGCAGGTTCGATCCCTGGCCTCGCTCAGTGGGTTAAGGATCCAGCATTGCCATGAGCTGTGGTGTAGGTCGCAGACGTGGTTCGGATCTGGCATTGCTGTGGCTGTGGCGTAGACTGGCAGCTACAGCTCCCATTGGACCCCTACCTGAGAACCTTCATATGCTGCGGGTGCAGCCCTAAAAAAGACAAAAAGACACACACTCACACAAAAAATAGAGTAAGACTCGTTGACTCAAACTGATCAATGGCTTGGATGGTCAATATAAAATAGGAAAAATTCCACATTATAGAATTTTTAAAAGGTAACTATTTCATTACTTTCAGACAGCTCTAGTATCTGGAAATAAGCTGAGTGTTGCACAGGGTCAAGAAAACAAAAATGATTCGTATTTTCACCAGTAAAAGCCAGTAGACTGACAAGGAGGAACAGGGAAGCACAGTGTGGCCAGCTTTCTAAACCAGTGTCTTTCCAATGTGGATGTGGCAGGCAGCATTGAGCTGTTTCCAGAACTCCAGCTCTACAGTCACATCTTGGGTTTACTATTTATTATTTATTATCTTTATGACCTCGGGCAAGTTCTTTAATCTGTGACTGTTTCCTCATGTGGAAGATGAGTGTAATGATACCTACCTTGTAGGGTTGTCCTGGAAAATAAATAACATATGAAAATCATTTCAGTAAATTCCTTTTCTGTCTTACATTAAAATGATAATGCTGACCTTGGGATTATCAGAGACAAAAGCGAGAGGTGAAAGCTTAGGTACTGAACACCTGGGTTATTGACAGGGGCCAGATTTCCTTGGGGAAATCATGTGATCTCTGTTTTGTTTTCTTGTTGTGTTGTTTCTTACCTAAAATTGAGGCAAGCAGATGAGGCTCTCTCCAGAGTCTCTCTCAGCTCTAGAACCCCAATAATTCCTCTCAAATGTGGTTTCTTGATAAAGATGTTCACAGTTAAGATAAAGGACAAGAGTTAATGAGCACATATTTTTTTTTTTACCCTCAATATGGATTTATAGTAAAACACACACCTAGAAATGTAACATAACTAATTTTCAAGCTACATCATGGGCACTTAAGTCTAAATCAAAATGAGTGTTATCCTGGAGGGTCATAGTCTTAGAGGTCAGTATATTCATTCTAACCCTGTCACTATTGTTCCAGATACTTTTAGATCTGTTTGCATTAGAGATACCTGATCACAGAGGAAATAAATTGGACAATCTTCCCTCTCTATTTTGAGGTGGAAGAAGTAGCTAAGAAAGTGCTTTAGAGCCACTCTGCTGGTCCTATAAAAGAATTTGTATATTTTGGTGAAAAAATTACATAGCCCATTTTAATCACCACTGTATGTTCAACCTATGTTTCCAAATGACTTTGGCTTTTGCAAGTGGATTCAGTTTTTAGAAATAGCCATCAGTTTGCCACCATTGCAGTTGCATTTTTTAAAATGTGACACAGACACTTGGCATGTCTCCTGACCACATGTACAGAACAATATCATGCAGTACAGTCAGAAAGCACCATGCAATACAGTCAAGCCAAAGCTTGCTTCTTTACCTCTAGTTAAATTGACTAGTTCCAAATTTACACATTCTGGGGCATTGATTAATGGGTAACTAGGAAATGAATATTTCAGAAGCACATGTAAGTTGAGCAGTAAGAAAATGCAGTATAATACCTAGATGTGGGTAGAGTTGTCATCCACTTCAATCCTGTGTGAGGCACCTGAGATATGTTAGCTCTGTTATCAAAGGAATGGGGAAGCCTGATGATCTTGATTGGGATAAGTGAAGTAAATGGGAAAACATCTGGGGATTAAAAATATAAGCCTACTACCTTCCATTGTATGTCTTTTTTTTTTTTTCTTTGCCATTTCTTGGGCCGCACCCGGGGCATATGGAGGTTCCCAGGCTCCAGGTCTAATCAGAGCTGTAGCTGCTGGCCTACGCCGTAGCCACAGCAACTCGGGATCCGGGCCGCGTCTGTGACCTACACCACAGCTCGTGGCAACACCAGTTCCCTAACCCACTGAATGAGGCCAGGGACCGAACCCACGACCTCATGGTTCCTAGTCGGATTCGTCAACCACTGAGCCACAATGGGAACTCCCCATTGTATGTCTTTTTCCTCTCTTTTTTTAGTTAATATTTTCTATTTCTCTTCATTAATATATACTAACATATATCCATGTTATAATAACATTCTTCCAAGAGGAAGTGTGTGTAAATTGCTATAGGCAGGATAGCTGTGTTGATTATAGATGGAGGCTCTGAGTAATGGAGCCACTTTCCAATTGGAGGGTATCAGGATTTTGGAATTTGCTTCTATGGTGTCTTGTTGTTACTAACATTTCACTAACATTTATTAAGCCGCTATTTTCATGTGTTATTTTCATTCTTCCAAAGGTACGAAGTGGACATTATCTCCATTTTACAGATGAGAAAACTGAGGCTTAGTGATATAACCAGTTTGCTCAAAATTCTATTCCTAGTCCATAGTTGGGTCAGATTTCATTTGAACAAAGCCATGCATTTGAACTATAGCATACCATGTTGAGTATATTGAGAGCTTTAGGAATGGCAGGTAAGAAAATTATTTCTCCTGGAGGAAGTTTTCTCCCATAGGAAGCAATGATTCTGTAGCTAAATTGCTCCATTTGCCTTATGACACATCCTGCTCCTCCTGCATACTCATAGATCATGTCATCTCTTGCCTTTTCCTTCCTTTTCCTAAGGCTAACCTAAGCAATTAAAGTATCTTTTCCAGGAGTTCCCGTTGTGGCACAGCGGAAACGAATCTGACTAGGAACCATTAGGTTGCAGGTTCGATCCCTGGCCTTGCTCAGTGGGTTGGGGATCCAGCGTTGGCGTGAGCTGTGGTGTAGGTCACAGATGTGGCTCAAATCTGGTGTTGCTGTGGCTCTGGTGTAGGCTGGCAGCTATAGCTCCCATTAGACCCCTGGCCCCTGGGAACCCCCGTATGCTGTTGGTGTGGCCCTAAAAGGACAAAAGACCCCTCCCAAAAAAAAGTACTACAAGAAAACTTAAAAAGAGTAGTTGGAAAATAGTTTTAATGTTTTTCATGTCAAATGTACAATAGTCATGCTTCACAAATTAACTTTGGAAATTACCATATTAGAATACCAGCTTAAGCTGCTTTTGTCTTTGGCATATCATTCACACATTTTTTAAAATATATTGACATTTTCAAACATGCGGAAGATTAGTTCATTCCCAGAAGTCAAATATCTTGAAAATTTCTGACTGTAATCTTTGGATTAGAAAGGTGTTGTACTAAATGATCATATGAGCGTACAAAGATGAATCACTGTGAATACAGTTTCAAAAACACACACTCTACAGCCCAAAATAAATGTTACTGCTTACCCACTTTATGCTGCACCTCTATGAGTCAGCTCCATCTTTGGTCAGTTACCAGTTAGCTCCTTTGAGTTTGTGCTTAAATATCCACTGGTCATCGTATTTGAGGACATCCATGTTCTGTAGCAAGGCAGGACAAGGGGGCCAACAGTATGGAGAAAGAGGTAGGCAGGTCTTAAAAGAGGTCTGCGTCTCGGTCAGGCAGAGACCCAAGAGTTTCTTGTGTTCTCACCATCTTGCTTTTTCATCTCTGCACAGTCTCATCTAGAAGTAGCCGTACTTGTCTGTATTGAGCTTTATTCAACTGAGTGCACTTTTTCTATTAATTACTTTCAGGAAGGTGGCTATCCTCCTGACAGTTACAATTAAACAAGGTGGTCAGCCTCAAAGATCATTTTTTTAGTTCCTCTTGTTACATCTCTAAAACCTTGCTTTCAAGGGGAGAATCCAGTTTCCATTGTAATTGGTGTGATTTGCAGCAATTTCATACCTGTGTCCTCATCTCTTGGTCATTCTCAGAGATGCTTTTAAGCCAAAGTTTCTGGACACCCTTCCAGTTAACACTTCTCTAATTCATCATGCTTCTCTTTAATCCCAGATTTCCCCAAAACTCTAAGTTTATCAGGCTCTTTAAAACTTCTGTTTTAACCATTAGATAGGCAGCTAACTTGCTTTTTTAGTTTGGGAGGTCAAAACAAATCACATTGTGCCCCAGAAGAATTTAAAAAACAAAAACCCATATAGCAATTACAGGGCTTCCATTTCAACAGAAAAATGATCTTTTCCAATGAAACTATTTTTATTTTAATTTGCACTTAATTTCGAGATCTGTGATGCCTCTAAATGTGACTTTTGGCCTCACACAGATTTATTTTTGCAAGAGCTTATCTTGTTTGAGCCATTAACTGGATACCAAAGGGTAGTTGATAAACGATAAATTTTAGATGTTTCATAGTGTAGTCAGATGTTTCTCTGAAAGAAAAAAAAATCTAACTGCCTTTCAGGTTTTGAATTAAAAGTAAGATTTACCTCTAACTGGTCTCTTTCATTTTTTTCCCCATTCTTTCCAGTGTGAAACTAATGTAGAAAAATGAGATTGAAAAGTATTGCTCTTTTGAATTGGAGCTGGAGAATCTGAGCTTTTGAAATATGTTACCAAATAGAAATTGAGATTTGCAGCTTGCATTTAGGGAAACTTGGCATAAAATTATTGTCTCACATATTGATCGCAGCTGGAAATTAATTTGGTTGGTCATATAGTATTCTTCTAGACAGATCTGGGTCAACATTTTGTTCAAAGGGGAATGAGAGAAGTTCTTTTAGTCCTTGTGGTGGAAAGAGTGAGTTTTCTTCCTGCTGCTCCCATCTCTACCATTTTCTCCCTCCTCCTCTCCTCTCTCGCTTTTTGTGTGTGGGGGGGGGGGGAGGGGGAGGTGTTTGCATGCATAGTATAGAGGAGAGGAAGGAGGGCACCTTCCCTGTACTTCGTAAACATTTATTTCTGAGAAGAGACTACTAGCCAGCAGAATGAACTCCATGGAAGTTTCTGCTTAATCTGATGCTCTTATACAATTAAAGGATTTTCTCAGCTCTCAACTGTAATCTTAGTACCGCTGAATTGTGTACTGACACTGCAGGAAACAGCTCTGCTCAGCAAAGCACTACTACAAAGGTTCTCTATGTGTGCCTGTACATGGACAATTAAGTTTTAACAACAAAATTAGGAGAACAACTGGATGTTCTGGAAGTTGAGATCTCCTCACTGAGTCTCTTTTCCCCCGTCCCTCTGAGGTTTTCCTGTGAGCTGCTCCGTGGATCCGCCTGTCAGCTTTGTCTTACAGGTGTTTTGAGTTGCTCTACAGACAGGAACTTCTTCCAGATTAATTGTTGAGGCTAGTGTTAAAACTCTGTTGGATAAGTCTCAAAAGAACTGTTAAAATGCTGCTAAGTAATTCTCAATTCTCTCAGAGAATTAATTGCCTTCTACCGTGTGCCTCCAGTTGCAAACACCTATGACTTTAAGAGAGTGATCATAAAATACGTCATTTCTGCCTGGAGAACCAAATTGCTTTTGGTGCTTTGTAATTTTTTAAAAACATCTTTCAATAGTCTCTACAGTATTTGTGTTTCTTTCATTTTTGTATAGTGAAGTAGTGGAAAGTTTTTAAATTTATTCAAATAGAAGTGGCTGATTAAAACTTAAATGCAATTTCCAGTCTGAGGATAAATTGACCTCTTGAAACTTAATAAATGCTTTTCTCTGAAATACATTTTGTCATATAACTGTATCTAAATAAGCACACTGAATTAAAAGTTTAAAGTACATAATATAGTAAATTTAAGGAAAAATCTTTCAAAATTGAAAAATATTGTTCTGAAAATTAGGAAGGAAAATGCAAACATTTTGTGCATGGCAGCTTTCCTGAGGAGCCAGCATTATATATGGTGAATTTTTGGGAAGATTTTATGTCTCTTAAAATACCTCTTTTAAATGACACATTTCCTAGCTGAGATAGCAGTGGATTTTCCATGGTGACTTAAAGTTGTACAAAATTACAAAAAGCTTTAAAATGGCCCAAAAAATGTATCATACGCATTTCAGAATCTTTGCCTGAACTAAAGTCAATCTTAGCTCATGCTTTATCATTGATTTTGCTGGTGAGAACAGTTCAGTTTCCTCAGCCTCCCTGGGCCAGTGTATTTTGGAGTCTGTAAATGTGCACAGTCCAGCTTACACTAGAGGAATAAAAGAACTGGGACAAGGCTTCACAGCATGTACTGTGGTCTGGGATGTAACCCATGCACTGAGATGCCTGTGCTGCAGTTACCCCACCAAAGAAAATACGGCTCAGTGTGGACACGGAGGTCTTTGCGCAGCCATTGTTACCTCTCTTAAAAAGGAATTCTTATGAATCTTGATAGCAAATCAGCCTCTAGAAGCTGATGTCAGATTTTCAACCATGACAGCATTCTGTTTTTTTAATGATGTTATTTTTCAAAATTTAAAATTCTGTGTTTTTCCTTCAAATAGAACCTGACCCAAATTGGCAAGCTAATTTGTTCTTTGCGCTAAAATGGAGTTTTGTTTTGTTTTGTTTTGTTTTGTTTTTAAACCCTTCTAAATGTACACCTTTACTAACAAATTGAATTACCTCACCATAACTAAAAAGACATTTTAATATTTTAAGATGTATGAGAATTCAGAGAATTGATTATTTTAACTTTTGGTTAACATGAATACCTTAATTTCCCTAGTGAATAAAAAAGGAAAATGAAAGTTTTGTATTTTAATATGACATCAGTAACATGTCTGTTTTAATACAGTGTAATTTACTGTCCAGTAAGCATTATCTATAAAGTGGAGTTTATAAAAGTACACAAAGCCAAAAGAAATCAGCTTTGTCCTTCCATCATTATATTTAACAGTATTAGAATTAGTAATAATACAGGAAGTTTCACCTTATGTTTGAAACTTTATTTCGGGGAAACTGTGGACACGTTTGTTAAAATATCCTGAAAATAGGATGTTCGAGGGAGACAATAAAAATTACCTCTGCTGTAATGCCACTCCTGTTCACTGCTGTAGTAACTGTAAAAAGGGCTTGGGGGAAAAAAAAACTAAGACTTTTTATTTTTACGCAAGGGAGAATAAAAACTGACTTCGTCTTTGGAGTTTTCCTAGGAAACTACTTTCTAAAGACAAATTTAAATCTTTCCGTTTTCTGTCCTTGAAGGTGGTAAATATGATTGCCGTTTTATCCGTTTTTATTGTAAATGAAACAGAGTTCAGACCGTCCGGCTGCGCGTCATCTGTTGGCTGGCTGCCACGGACTAATGCAGGCGTCCCACTGGGAGACCAGAGAAGAACTATACTTTGATTCACCAGATTGTGTTAAATAGTCCAGCTGTTGCGATTTGAAAGATAGTTACCTCAGAAGTGAAATAGAAATGAACTTGGCATTTATGCCGCAAACCATTTTTATACTGTTTGGCAATCAGCTTTTCAGAGGTAGCATTTTATAAAATAACTCTCACCGCTTAAAAGTTTCATTCACTGTAATGTTCAAAATGTCCCACCTTTATATTATCAGTAAAATTAAGCCTGAGCGATATGCAAAATTTGCATGAAATAAGCATTTTTCCCCCTTCATTTCATGAGCTTTGATTGTATTCAATTGAGCTCAGAACCATGTCTATTAGGGCTCTTTTGGGCTTTAGTTAATTTGAATTGCAGCCGAAATGTTAGCTAGAATGTTGTTGAATATAATTGGAACATGGAAAGTTGATTCTGAAAGGAATTTCATTGAATGCAAACAATGATGTGCTTTTTAAAAATTAGAATGCTGTACTTTCATCCCTTGTAATACGGCCTTAAGAAATCACTGAGTCCCTTTATTATAAAGTTCAGCTTGGGCAGTACCGTTTCCAATTGTTCTGATTCTTCTGGTACCAGGACCCGTTGGAGTCGGGTTTTTCCTCTTACCAGCAAGTGGCTCCATCTGTCCAAGCCTCATCTTCGGGTTCTCTTATGTTGGGGAAAAGTAGCAGCTTTCTGAAAGAGCAGCCAAGTTGTACTTGGGCCTCAGGCTTCATAGAGTGGCATAAATTGCTATATTGGGCCTCAGGCTTCATAGAGTGGCATAAATTGCTATATTGTCTCCTAGCTTTTATTTGGCTTTTGGGGGGTTTTGTTTTGTTTTGTTTTGTTTGTTTTTTTGTCTCGAAATAGCCTTTCACTGACAATCTAAAATGACCCATGAAAATATCTATTTGAATGGATCAAAAATCATTCCCAGTATGTTGTAGTAAGAAAAAAAAAAAATAGAGGACAGGAAACCAAGATTCCACAATTTTAATCCTGTATCTGCTATGATCAAATTGTATGTCCTTGGACAAATCATTTATCTCACTGTTCTTTGATGTCTTCATCTGACAAATGAAAAGGTTGGACTGGTTCATGTCATAATCCCTCCTAGCCTGAGTATCCTATGATTTCTGTCTTCATAACATCTGAAAAATTTAAGTTTTACTCGGAGATCTTGCAGCACAAAGGTCTGCCCTACTCTTTGTGGATACCGAATTTTAATTCCTCATTTGTGGTTACTGCTCTTAGATGAAGAACCAAAGTACAAAAACTGAACAGAACACTAGTATACTATAATTCCTATTGGATTGTTGTATTTGAGCACCTAAGTTTTTTACTTTGGGAGAGAAGCTTCAGATTTAACCTTCTAGAAGGGCCCCTATGGCTGTCTAGAGCAGAGCCTGGGTTCTTGCCACCAGGACTGATAGGGCTCTCTGGCTCTTTCAGTAAGATGTGAATGGAGCTAGAATGAGGCCTAGGAGGAAGGCCCTTCATTCCAGAAGGAGGCCCTTCATTCCTGGGCAGTTCCTCAAGGGAACCAGGAATGGATTTAATGATGTCAAACCAGGAGGAGCTAACTATAATTGACAAAGGGAAAAAAAACCAAGGGATAGCTTGAAGGGATGGATTTTATATTTATAGATCTGAAAGAATCAGTAAACATGCCACAATTAGCCTGTGGCATCACGGTCATGTTTGTAGAAGATGCCTTGGGTTGCCTTGGGTAAAGAGCTGTGTGATGTTGTGGGAAAATCAGGAACAAGGAGATAGGAGCTTCTGATTCTTGTCCTGGCCCTGCCACTAATGAGCTGTATGATTTTAGGTCAGGCTCTTTCCCTCTCCACACCTCATTTTCCTCATTTGTAAAAGGACCAGCTGGACTGGATGATTGCCACCATCCCTTTTAGCCTTAACCCATTGGGGTTCCAAGTCAGTGGTCATTATCTTTAAGACACTAGTTACTCTCACTCTCAACACATAGATTCAGAGAAATTTCCCACTGTGCCAAGTTCAGTGATAATCAACAAAGGAGTTCTCAAATTGGAGCCTACAGGTGACTTAATAGATTCCTCTATTATCGAGAAGCTTACTTCAGGAAAGAACAGCAGTACTCTGGACTGAGATAATTCCAGGACAATTTCAGCCTTGGCAATACAAAGTTTCTGAGTTTTCAGTTCAATCAACACCTATTTGTTGCTGTTGTGGAGCCCTGAGAGCACTTCCTGGAAGTTTTCAGCCTCCAGCTGATGAAGAAAAGCTTTTTAGGATGTGTTCACCACCCCTTCACCTGCAGACACACATGGCCATGAAAACATCCATGGTAGTTCTACAAAAGCGATGAAGGTCAGTATGGGTTGATGGAAGTTGCTCACCTAGAATGAGATGGATCCTTTGCATGTGTAGAGCAGATTGGCTGGCTTACATACAGTGGGCTCAAGCCCAGGGTGGGAGAGCCAGACTGGGGCCTTGACCAGCAGAGTTTGTGTAGCTTTGACTAACAGCTTAGCTTGGCTGGAGCTTCATTTCCTAGAATTCCCTTGTCCATTTACTTGCAGGTTAGGGTTGGCCACAGGAAAAATTTGCATGAGATTTGGAAGATGGAAGTGACATAGTAGTCTTTAAAAAAAAAAAAAAAATTCTCTGAAGGTCTGTGTAGGGCAGGCCCTATTACAGTTTATGCACGTTGTCACCTAGTTAGCACATAGTTTCTCCGGCTCCCCGGCTCCCCCGATCTTCTCCACCTTCCCCAAATTCTAGGCCAGGTGCATGTGCAATTTCATGTGGAAGGGTTCCAGCTGACCCTGCAGCTCATCTTCACCATCAGGATTGGAGGTTGTGAAAGACAGATGCAGCTCTGGTTTGTCCTCAGCTTCTTGCCACTTTCCACCCATCTTCCTTTTCAGCTGTAAGAACCGTTGACTTCAGGCCCAGCATCATACATAGAGTCAGCAACCTCACATAAACTGCCCAACTAGCTCTCTCCTTGCCTCTAATAAATCCCTTAGGCCATTTGTGGTAGTTCTGGTTCTCAGACGCTGCCCTAATGGATTCAGTCTTTTAGGTGTTGCCTGAATCAGAGAAAGTTAAGGCAGGTAGCAGCAGAGAAACCATATCTCATACTAATTCCCAAAGCACAGTGACAGATATCTTGAGTAGTGGATCTTTGGCCAAGGTGAATGGACAGTGTCACGGTATTTTCTAATAACAAGGGTGTCATCAAATGCAGGCAGAAATAAAGCAATCTGTCCTCACTACACTATAGCTTTCCTCTCAGGCTCCTGGTCATCTCTTTGCTTTTACCACCTCCAAAGAAGACAGTTTGTGGTAGTCACTTATCAATGATGATCAGGTCACAGAGTATAACTGGATAGCCCTAGGGAGTGGTTTTCAAGTATTTGGACAAATCTCATAGTACTTGTGATAAAACTGTCGTCACTGGGTTTGAGTTTTTGGTACCTGTGGCTGGATCATGCAGGCCACTTTGTCTCAATAGTTGAACACTGGTTCTGTTGCTTTTGTTGTATAAGAGACCTCTATACCTACTCATATCAAACCTTGGTTTCTGTGTATTTATTCTGAGCCTTTCAAACACAGTTAGTTCATTAGTTTACTCCATCTGTTTATTCCACAAATGGATCTGCCCTGGGTGCTGGTGTATAACTGTGAGCAAACCTAAACAGCCCATCTCGTGGACACATACATTTTATTTGAAGAGGTAGACGCTAAACCACTGATTGCCATTATTTAATTGTAACTGTGGTAAGTCCAACAAGGGAGAAGTATTAGGCGGTAAGAGAGTATCTAAGCAGCAGATCTAACCGAGGGGCCAGGGAATAGGAGAAATCAACTCCTGGCAAGGGCCTG
This sequence comes from Sus scrofa, assembly GCF_054392235.1. Classification (NCBI taxonomy): domain Eukaryota; kingdom Metazoa; phylum Chordata; class Mammalia; order Artiodactyla; family Suidae; genus Sus; species Sus scrofa. The sequence goes on along the minus strand of NC_139396.1, from coordinate 149,738,772 downwards.
GTAGAGCAGTGGACAGACCCTGGCTAACAGTTCACCAGTACATGTCCTGACATCCAGAGGTGGAGGTGGGACAGGGGTGTGCTGATCATGGTTGATATCTAGCATTTGCCAGGAAGACCAGATGAGTCTGAATAGCCCTTGCCCTGCCCACTACATACCCCTTAACCTCCAGGCATCAGGTCAGCAGTCCACGACCTTCAGATGGTAGCTCCTGACCAGTAACTTCTGAGAGGAACAGGTGCCCACAGCCTAATTTCCTGGCACATGGCAAGTGAGGAACATTTCAGGACATCTCTGTTTCTACAAGGAAGTTGTCACCCCTTCAGCTTGAGAAGCAGTAGCTTCTTAGATCAGAAGAGAAGAGAGGAAACCTTGATGGCAAAAGAAACTGCATTTGAAATTTAGTAAGAAATTTCTTGGAAGTTCCTGTTGTGGTTCAGCAAGTTACCAACCCAACTAGTATCCATGAGGATGCAAGTTTGATACCTGACCTTGCTCAGTGGGTTAAAGATCTAGCATGGCCATGAGCTGTGGTGTAGGTTACAGATCCTGCATGGCTATGGCGTAGGCCAGCAGCTGCAGCTCTGATTTGACCCCTAGTCTGGGAACTTCCTTATGCTGCAGGTGTAGCCCTAAAAAGCAAAAAAAAAAAAAAATTCTCAAACATGATTCTTTGTAGAAAAAGTGTATGGTCACTTAGCATTTCAACTTATTCTCTGGATTCTCCTATCTGCCCTAGTTCCTTCCGTCATCCCTCCCTAGGTCTGACCAGAGTTACTCTTGCAAGTGTTGACAGCAGCTGGCACACCTCTCAGCTGTCCATCAGGGATGGGGGTGATTAATTTCCCTCCTTGATGCAGTCTCCTCAGAGCTAATCTGCAACCACATGGACTCCGGGACACAAGCAAGGGGTTAACTGGCTCCTTCCAGCTGCCTGGGGGTGGGACGGGAGTCTGGGGGCGGCAGGCATTGGGAGGTATGCACAGTGTCCCTGAGCTTTGTGCTTCTCTGAGAAGAGCATGCAATTAAGCAGGTAGGTGCATTTGGCTTTTAACACTTCCGCAAGTTAATTGCTCTGACTTTTTCTGCCATTCTTCTGGCCTTGTGCTCCTAATATGTAATCTAATAGCCTCTTCTTCTTCTTCTTCTTTTTTTTTTTTTTTTTTTTTTTTTTTTTTTTTTTTTTAACGGCTGGCTCCTCAAAGACCACTTTTTGCATGTTGATTAGACTTAGAACATTTTGGGTTTTTTGCTCATCTGAATGGAGAAATATGAAAGACAAATATTTTCTCTCTCTGCTTTTAATTTTTTTGTTTAACTGTTCATCCCCTAGGCCTCCCAGTAGCACTGGATGCAGGAGACAATACATTGGCAGTGAAAAACAAGCTGAACCAGTTGTAGTTTTAGATCCTGTTTCCACATATGAACCCCAAACCAAAGACCAGGTTGCTGAAAAAGATCCAACTCAACACAAGGATGGTGAAGGCGAAATTAAACCAGAATACAAAGAAGACAGCGTTGAGAAAATAAGAGATACGGACAGCTCCAACTGCTGATCCATAAACCAGAAGGCTGACATGTTCAGAAGTCCTTTTTAATAAGCACATGATTAGTTCTGATGTATTGGCAAGGGCTATAGACATTCTGTTCTTGTCACTGTATTCAGAATATAGGTTCTTTTCTGATGTCACTTTTGTAAGTAGTTGACCTATAAATATAAGTAAGCTATTTAGCAAAATACACATTCTTTGTAGGGTTTTTTTTTTTTGGGATCTTTATAGAAATATGACTTTTTTTTTTCTAATTACTGTATTAAGTGTGACTTCTTTTAGAAGGTTACAAAAAATTCAAATGTTGATATCTTTTTAGGTAATGTGCATACCACTAATCCAATGTCATGCTCAAAGTTTGCAGCACTTGTGGATAATTGGGTAAATGGAACTGAACAGTTTAAGGTGATTTAAAAAGCCCCCAAAGAAGCTTCTGTTTTAGGTCTGATCCTTTTTTGATGGAGACACTGCAGTAGCATGGAAATTGTTAGGCACTGGGGCATGAAAATTACTTTCAAGGGTATACGGAGATAAGCTGAAAATTCAGGAGCTGGCATCAAACTAGCAGCCTCATAATGTTAATTACACGTATTATTAATTTTGGGATGAAAAGTACATGCTCTTGTGTCCAAAGCTTCCCAAGGACTTTGGTGGGAATGCTCTAGTGTCCTGAGTGCAGAATTGAGGTGAAAGTCCAAACCTCTGAGTATTATCTTGGTGAACTGTGTGCTGTGTGCTCTGAGCTGTGTTTTCTTCTGTGCTCATGTGGCACAAGTACCATATTTTATCACAGTTCTTATGTACAGTGAAGATAAGTGACAAGCATATAATTTTCCTGCTTCACTGCTGTTCTACATTATGCAGGTTTGTTGTTGTTGTTTTTAAAAGAAATTAAGTGGTAGTTAGTCTCTAAAAATACAATGTTTCAGTCTACCACAAGGAATAAATAGAAATGTAATCAGGGATTTAAAAAAAAAATAACTTATGCAGCTTTTCAAAGTTGATTGTTTCAAAATTGGTGTTTATTTAAAATAAGTGGTAATGTACTTGAATGCATTTTTTTATGACAGTGATTCAGCAATGGTAATTTTACTATTAAAGAAAGTGAAAGGTTTAGTTTTGTTAGCATGGCTCAGCATGAAGCTGTCAGGTGTTTCTCACCTAAGGGCAAAAGAAAATGATAGTAATAATTGCAGTAGTTGTATTTTATTTTTGCACGTATGCTAAGCATAGGCTTGAAAAGGTGGCTAGGCAGGTAAATGTACTTCCTAAATTTGGAGATAATTATCTTTCCGTAGGTTCATTATACGTGACTGTTTCCATGTTCTTCTTCCAGTGATGATTTTACAGTTACAGTTATCAGTTTACTCATAGGGAATTAAAATGTAATGTTTTTCAACTGTGATTTCCCCTAATTGAATAATACTGCTATGTGATATACTAACTACAAACTGCATTATTAATTCACTTAAACAAGTTCTGTTATGCTGTGATTTAAACTCTCCTCACCACACTTATTAAAAAGGACCAACAGTTGCCCACTAAGGGTCAGTTGTGGTTATTGACATGTTTGGTTTAGTTTCCCCAAACTTGACATTCTGTATTAAGAACATTATATGACTTGATAACTTTAGTAATTTTTAATAATCCACAAAACGGTTTATTTTGAGGAATTTAATTTTGTGTCTCTTCCTTCTTTTTGCATTCCTATGTCTGTTATCAGTCTGCTGGCATATGTCTTACACATATTTGGGAATACAAAAATACACACACTTGTTCCATATTTTATCACACACCCTTTCCAGGGTAAGGAATTAATATACGGCTATATGTGTTAGCTGGACCAGGCAGTATTTAGACACTGAAAGTATTCTTGCCTTTTCTGAGCTGCTTATTCCTTCAGCATGATCACAAAGCATTTTAAATTAATTTGATAAAATTAATTCTAGCACCCTTCTCTACCTGAGCTAGTCTCACATAAATACCTCACCTCACCTCGGCAGTTGATCAGTCCTTTGGAAATTCTGACTGGCAGGAGTTAACAGAGCTCTAAACCACCAGCCTTGGCTAGATGGCTGGATGTTTTGGCTCTGGCTTTGTAGTGCAGGTAAAGATTATGCTAATTATCCTTCCAGACCATTTTGTTTGTCAGGTAAATGACAGTCTGTCTCACAGAATCTTAAAAACAAAGTTTGGATGATTTTTTATAAATGCACACTATACATGTTTAATCACTTGCATGTTTAATCACAACTTGAGCTGCTGTGGCAGTAAGTATATTGTTATCACTGACCTTAGGAAGATCATCAAGCAGCTTTTCATTAAAGACTGGATTTGGTTTGAAGTTTCTTCCCAGTCCCACTGCCATTTTCTAATACAGAGAATGACTAGTTTCTTTCATCTATTTTACATATTATATCATTTTTATATCTATTATATACCCTTTAACAAATATGGAGAGAGAGAAATATATATATATATATATATATATATAGAAACAGTGCTTATCACTTGCAGAAACTTAAAATGCAACATGTCCATTGGTGACCCCAGTCCTGGAGTGAGAAAAAAGTGAATAGGCTGTGCTCAGTGTTGAAATTAAAGTGTTCGCTTGGTTAAGGTAATAAATCATCTCTTTGGTTAGTTGTTAAATTATTAACATAGTTGCACATTTTCACACTGGTTTCATTCATTTAAGTATAATTTGTATCACAGTTCCAGGGCATACTGTCATGCGATCTGTTACAGGTGGTGTGTGTGTGTGTGTGTTTGTGTGTGTGTGTGTGTACACATGTGCAGAGGTGATGTGAACACTCAGTCATGTTCTTCCTGCCTTTAAAATGAATTTTTCTTCCAGTTTCTCATAACCCATTGTTTACTGTTAAGCATCCGGAGAGGCAGAAGCAACCACAAACTGTGACACGGTTCTCCCAACTTAGAGTGATACCAGCCAGTTCTCCTGCCCTGTGCTCTGAGAGACTCTGCCACTGCTTTTAGAGTAAGACCTTGGCTCTGCCATAAGGCCATTAAGTTCCCCTGTCAGTAGTCTTCAAAAGGAGAGGGCCTCAGTGTGCTTAGTAAAAACGTATAGAATATATCAGAAATCTAAACTTAGCCATCTCTCCCACAGGTCCATAAATAGCAATTTATATAATTGAGGGGAAAAGCAAACAGTAGCTTTTAACAGGAAATCTAAATCAATCATGAAAAGCAACTGATGTTATTCTGTCCCTAGGTATGTGTTTGAATATGTGTATGTCTGTAGTCCTCTGCTCTAACCCCAATACTGGCTTTCAAAAGAGATTGCAGTCAGTCCCTATGTTGCATCATTTTTAATCACCTATTGCATGCTGTTGTAAAAAATAATTGGGCATTTAATTACCTTAAGAATATTTATTCATTCATTGATGTATTTATTCATTCTTGTTCCCAAATGGATCTAAGGAGACCCACAGGATACAAATAATAAGAGAAAAACTAAAATTTAGAAAAAGGTGAGAATGAGGGAAAAGGGAATTAAGGGTAGAAAAATGTGAGGGAAGCTGTTTGGTTCTTACAAACATCCAGGAACCTCCCGTACTTCTGCGCAAGGTTAGCTACAAAAATGTGTTTGTACTTTTCTAGTACGTAAGATAAAAACAGAAGGTGTACACTTCTTCCTAGCAGAGAGCTCCTAGGATAAAAGATTTTTGTTTTAGAGATGTTCTGATTTGTAAAGAACAAGGTGTTTGAATTTAAATGTGGCGTTGGCAATGAAACTACTGGGCTTTTACTAGGTCACAACTCTCCAGAATGGACAAGAGCTAGTATATTAAACAGAATCCCCATAGACATGTGAGGGCTGGAAGACAAGGTTCAAGGTATCGTTTCAGGCAAAATACTGTCTCTGTATTTCACCAAACAGTGAAATTAGAAGAAGAAAAAGCACACATTAGTGAAGTTTAGAGCAAAACCAAAATGAAGACATCCTTCAGGTCTACCAGTCTAGTAATACCAGTGGTATGGCTGACAGCTGGGGTGTGCAGACCTGTCCAGAAGATACTCATGTTCTGGTTGATTCCTCCAAAACTTCTGTGGGGAAGATGAGCTCCAGGGGCTCAGGCAGCTCACCGGCCACAGCAGCCTTTTCAGCTTCCTCATTCAAGTAGAAAAATGTGTGTTCTTCAGTGAAACCTATTTCAAAAACAACAACAGGGAGTTCCCGTTGTGGTTCAGCAGGTTAAGAACCTGAGAATATCCATGAGGTTGCAGGTTTAATCCCTAGCCTTGCTCAGTAGGTTAAGGATCCAGTGTTGCTATGAGCTGTAGTGTAGGTTGCAGACATGGCTTGGATGCCACATTGCTGTGGCTGTGGTGTACGCCCACAGTTGCGCTCCAATTTATCCCCTAGCCTGGGAAGTTCTATATGCCACAGGTGCAGCCCTAAAAAGCAAAAAAACCTTTAAAAATGTTTAAACAGCAATAATAAAGTTTACTATCTAATCCAGTGGTGCAGATTTTGCCGTTACTTGATATTTAAAGATCATCCTCAGAACTGTCCAGAGGTGTCCCATCACCATTAGAAAAGATTTTAGAATCACCTGAAAGTGGGCCCGTCACTGGTTATACATTACCTGCTGGAACTTTTGGTGTGCAGTGGACTCTGGGCAGAGGCTTAGCAGCAGAAGATAAAGAGGAAGATGAACTAAAGGGAAGGCAATTACTCTGTTTGAAGACAAACCATGGCCAACTAACTCTTCCAAGGTAAGCCACTGCAGACGGACTGTTGAGTTGGGTCCACGTGGGCAGTGGCAGGGTTTTAATGGTTGAGCTTTTGCCAATTTCCTGCTCAATCTTTCAGTGGAGTGATTTGTTTTTCCAGTTTTGGGTCCCCTTCACATTTACTGACCACTACCCATGTCAGAGGAATTCTCATTAATCTGTTAAGCCATTCCGAAGTGCTCAGGGGCTGGCACTGTCACCAGGGAGGGGCTGGGTCTCCAGTCACTAGAGTCCTTTTTGACACCTGGAGGCAGCTGTTCCCCTTGGGGTGAAGTCTGGAAATGTGATCGGTCTATTTGTGGAACCCAGAGCCTCCCCAAGTCAGGACAACGTAAAAAAATAATCAGAGGGTATGAAGAACAATATGATTTTACCTATTTGAAAAAAAGAAGCCCTCACCTTACATACTAAACAATACAAACTCTAGAGTTCCCTTCGTGGCCCAGCAGTTAATGAACCCGACTAGCGTCCATGAGGATGTGGGTTTGATCCCTGGCCTCACTCAGTGGGTTAAGGATCTGGCCTTGCCGTGAGTTGTGGTGTCGGTCGCAGACGCAGCTCGGATCCTTGTTGTTGTGGCTGTGGTGGAGGCCAGCAGCTGCAGCTCAGATCCAACCCCTGGCCTGGACTTTCCATTATGCTGCAGGTGCGGCCCTAAAAAAGCAAAAAAAAGAAAAAAAAGACAAAAATACAAACTCTGACTGCTTTTACGTGACTCAGAAATAGTCTTCCAAGTATTTATTTTCTATAAATCTTAGGATGTATTTCAAGGTCATTGCATATGTTAAATAATAAATTTATCATTACTACTTCTGCTGGTCTCTTTCCTTTTAAGAAATGCCTGTGTTGAGCACAGGCAGGACCGCCTCCTTTCTTTCACATCCCGTAACTGGCGTGCTCCACAACGCATTCTTCAACACATCCTATTTAATAGATTCCATTTGTTGTATACAAGGAGGTCAGCACTATGTAACGTCCTTTTTTCAGTATATCAATTATATTTAAAAACACAGAATACTGGCACGGAAGATTAAGGATCCGGCGTTGTCACTGCAGTGGCTCTGGTCGCCACTGTGGCACAGGTTTGATCCCTGGCCCAGGGAACTTGCGCATGCCTTGGGCATGGCCAAAAAAATCAAAATACAAAATAGTTTTAGAATTGCAAAGACTTGGTCTCTTTAAATATCTTTGCATGCTTTGTTCTGGTTATCCCAGTGAGAAAATTATAAAGAGTAAAAATGCATATTTGGGGTGTTTCTCTCCAGTTAGCTGGTACCTAAGGTGCTTCTACCCACACAGATTTATTAAGTTCGATGTAGTAAATGTTTGGTTTATTTTTCTTGAGATCATAGCCTTTCCCAGTTACATTCATTAACGTGCTGTCTATGTTAGTAAAATGAGTTGTTGCCAAGAACCACCAGGAAAACATCTGCCTTTAACTTTCCTGGGCTGTGCAGAGAAGCCTTAAGTATAATTTGGACCATAACAAAAGGTAGGCTTGGACATTCCAATCAATTAAGTCTTTTGAAAAGCATCACACAGCCTATTCATCAAGAAGAAGGGCGAGAGTTTTAAACATTCAGGTAAATAGATAATCCATTAAGAAAACAATACACATTGTGACAAATGCCATCCTAGTTTTGTCAGCACTTATTTATAGTCTTTGGATTCCCCTGGCCTCCTGCCGAGAGACTTCTATTCCCCTTCTCCCAATCTTTGTTCTCTTATTCATGGCTAAGTGAAAACAAAGCAAGAAAGCAGCACATACCCAGTGTTCCATTCTGGACAAGTTCTTCCTCTATAGTCAAGAGGCGGTTGTACTTAGTCACCCGTTCACCACGAGAAAGACCTCCCAATTTGATAAACCGGACACCAAGTCCAACAGCCTAAAGGGGCGGGGGAACAGCTTATTTTAAATGGAGTCATACTTGGCTAAACTCCAAACAGTTCTTTAGGGAGAAAGGACACTGCCCCTGTGTGCTGTTTTGGTTTTGCTCTCATCAGTTAACTTCTCATCTTTTTACGTAAATAGAGTGACCTGCTTACAAGCTGAGAGTGTCAAAGGTAAGGAGATAGTGTGACTACACATCTGATGCTCTCCTAGTCGTGGAAGCCCACTGCTTTCATCTAAGAACATTCTGGCCTTTCTCACGTCATTTCAGGAGGTAAGATTGCAGCAGTGCCTCCCAGTCATGTAAGAGTGCTCATCATTTTCTGATGACTTCAATTTTTCTTCTTTTTAAAAGTTCAAAGATTAGCTCTTTGAAAATGGTAGCTGTCTGGGAGGAAGCAAGTCTATTTCATAAAAGGTTACATGACTTTCTCTGCCAAAGACCACCTTTCTCTGAAATACCAGTTCGTGATAAAAGCAGTGTTTTGGCAATTCTGCAATTGACCAGTTTTCAGCACTTACCAAATCGACAAGGCTGTCATCAGATGACTCTCCTTCTGTACTTCCAAAGACAGCGATGTGCTTCTTACCTACAAACAGGGGAATTCTTTTCAGGTTTAGATGGTATGGAAACCATCAGAAAATATATGAGCCCCTAGGTCAAAATTTAAAATTTGCCAGAGATTTTTAAACCGTGAAGAGTCAATTATTTGACCACCTAAGAATTCTAACCCAAACATTTGCATTTCTATTACCCTGATTTTATGTTTACCTCTTTACAGTAGTTTAGATGATAAATACTATGCAGTGTTTCATCAAATTTAAGACACCCTAAATTGTAAGAAGCACCATTAATACCACTAAAGAGAAAAAGTGCTCAAATTAGACTGACACATTTCTAAGACCACAACTGTAAGACATGATTCAGTGTCCTCTTTGTTCATCGTAGAAAGACGTGCATCTTTGAGTCAAGATGTAATATACAGTAAGTGCAAGGGCATCATATGGGGAGTTGATAAGCATAAATAATGGTTTTCACAATTCATCATGTAAGATAACTACTCCAAGGAATCTGTCATTCTGAATGCTGACTTACTAGAAGAACAGTGTTGATAGTATTTAATCACTTGAGAATCTCAAAACCCCCTTAAAATTTGCCAAAGTCTATGAAGACTGCAAGTCAAAGTTCTTTCTCTGGTGACAGTGCTGTGTTTTAGAGGCAGAAGCTACAGCAGTTATCTGGAGTGGATGGCAGAATGGGTGCTGAGTGGTAGACCCAGGACGCAAGGCCAGGCCCGGGGCCTCCCATCCACCAAACCTGCAAGCCACCCTGCCTGGGCCCTGGGCCCTGGGCCGGGGCAGCCTGCAGGCTAAGGGACTAGGGGCATTTCATTCCATCCTCTGACACTAGCTCAGGCCCCAAGCTGCCAGCCCTGGGCCTTACCTTATTTAGTTAGTTCCTGAGACCCACTCAACAATATTCATGTGTCAGATATTGTACATAAGTGAACAAGGCTCCCATGAACTCATGGGAATTTGCAGTCTACTGGAGGACACCAGACATTAAATAATTGTGTAAGTATTTGTGGCCAGTACTATAATTGAAAATAGAAGATGAGAAGTTCCTGTCGTGGCTCAGTGGTTAACGAATCCAAGGAATCGGGTTAGATCCCTGTCCTTGCTCAGTGGGTTAAGGATCAGGCATTGCTGTGAGCTGTGGTGTAGGTCGCAGACACAGCTCAGATCCTGTGTTGCTGTGGCTGTGGCGTAGGCTGGCGGCTACAGCTCTGATTAGACCCCTAGCCTGGGAACTTCCATATGCCGTGGGTGTGGCTCTAGAAAAGACAAAAAAAGAAATATATATGTATATATATGATGAAAAAAGTTCAGAGCAGGAGTTCCCTGAGGCTTAGTGGGTTAAGGATCTGGTATTGTCACTGCTGTGGCTCTGACTGCAGCTGTGGCATGGGTTTCCCTGGACCAGAAACTTCCATATGTATGTATGTATATATGAAGAGATTGCATTTAAGGCAAGAAGATCTGAAGGATCAAGAATAGTTAGCCGACTAAAAAGTACAGGGCAAAGCATGCTAGGCTGAAGGAACTGTGTGTTCAAAGACCCCAAGGTCATAAAGAGTTTGAAGGAATTCCCATCGAGGCTCAGCGGAAAGGAATCTGACCAGCATCCATGAGGACGCAGGTTGGGTCCCTAGCCTCACTCAGTGGGTTAAGGTTCTGGCATGGTCATGAGCTGTAGGTTGCAGACATGGCTCGGATCTGGTGTTGGAGCTGTGGTGTAGGCCAGCAGCTATAGCTGTGATTCGACCCCTAGCCTAGGAACCTCCATATGTCGCAGGTACGGCCCTAAAATGACAAAAAATAAACAAATAGTTTGATACTTTTGAGGAATTTTTAAAAAGCCAGTGTGGGCTACTGTTTATTTAGGAAAAAAAAAAAAAAAATCCCTGCAGTGTCTAGTCCTCTCTAAAGGGGATGGCCTCCTGGGCGGGGCTGTTACTGGAACATTATAAAGTGTATTGGTTGTAAGCTACATTTTGTTTTCCAGCACCAAATTGCTCACAGATGGTTGATTTTTTTTTTCCCCAAGATTTATTCCATGCTTTTTATTAACTGATAGACTGCACATTTAAGTTCATTATGCGTCTCAGATCTATACTTTTACTCACTGTCCATAAGATTTGTTATTTCCACCAAGTCAGACATCGTAGTTTGATTTGTATGTTTTATGATCAGCCCACTGTATTTGAGGACGCCGATGTTCCCATCCTCTAGAAGTTTAGAAATGCTTTTGGATGCAGTTCCTGCAATTAGGTAACACCTGGCACCGAGAGCATCATAGATGCTGTCCCACGGTTCAGAGTCCTGGGTAAATATTTAAGACTCGATCATTATCATGTATGGAGCCTCGCCACAAAATGACAGGAATCATATAGTACATAATCACAGTGATACACCTTTCTGAGGTACACAAAACAGATTCTTTTGGTTTGGGTTTTGGTTTTTGCATTTGCACCTGAATGATGCCTATACCACAGCCACACAAATCAACAACCTTCATGGAACAGAAGCTTAAAGTGATGAAATAAATTTGAGCTTAAAGACCTAGTGAACAAAATGCTAATACACATTAAATGCTATTCTCCACGCTGATTCTGACCTTCACACACAAGCTCTTCCCACCCACTGCGTTATCCATAATGCTGCTACAGACTGGCAATTAGAAGATTTTTATGATATTTCTGGTAAAAAGACAACTGAAACAAATGAGCCTGCAGTGCTGTAGATCCTCCTTCTCAAGGCCCTCATTTTTTGATTGGTGAGACCATAAAATGAAATGCTTATCACTTAAATAGTAATATACAAAGTCCTCCCAGTCCTTGGACCAGATTTCAGCCTGTCCCATTAGAGCAGACCACACAGGTACATCTTATCACATTAACAAGCGCTGTGGCCAGAGCCTCGGGGCAAAGAGCACAAGACAAGTCTGGGGAGATTAAAGAACCCGGCTTGGTCAGCATCTCCCACAAGTGCAGGGATGCCACCCAGGCTGTGAAAGGAAAGATGGGGCTCCAGGAAGGTCCAGGAGCTTCCTTGTCCCCAAATTAAAATAGCCAAGTTATCTCAGGGAGGATATCTGCTCACTGTAGCTCATGGTTCTCCAATTCATATCATCAAGAATGTCAGTTTTGAAGTTCAGGTGGGTTAGGAAGAGAGATGTTTCTCCTATGGCACATAAACAACCCTTTTCAGATGCATTCCTTGGAACAGATCAGAAAACCTCAGTATCTCAAAAACTTTTAAAAATACGGTTTTGTAACTTTAATGCATGTGTAGTAACTAGATTTAGGTTTTAAAAAACATTCAGCCTAGTTGAAGTCTTGTTTCCATGAGCACTTGAAAATGACATGTGATTAACCTATCGAAGCACTAGCTAGCACAGTGCTCTCACCTGCTATCAGTGAGGCCGCTCATAAATACATAGGTACTCCTGAAGTGTTTCATTCTGCAGACAGGCTCCCTCCTAGGTAACTGTTTCTGCTATTCATTTGCTTAATAGTAAGTGCCTTTTATCATAAAAGCCAAAATAAAGCAACTCAGCCCCAGCCCAAATTACAACACATTTCAAATCTATAGATTTCCCCCCCAAAAGAGAGATTTTTATTGTTTTACTATAAAATTCAAGGTGAATCCCATTACCTCCTTCCTGAAAGGATCAATCAAGGCAATAATTGAGGGGAACTTATTGATCAGATCCACATACAGGTCAACCATCTCAGCTGCATTTTTGTAGGTTCCCATCATTACTTCATACTTTCCTTTACTCTGATAAATATAAGGAAGGTATTAAAATAAAGGGTAAATGATGAGTTCTTCAAACATTAAAGATGTGATTCAAGTTCATTTTCATTCATTTCACATAAAAGACTGCAAACATTATTTTCAGGCCACATGCATGTGAGAAATCTATGCATTGTACTTTAAAAATCTGTTAAATATCACCCTGGAAAAAGCAAGTCAGCATTCCTCCATGAAGAGCCCCATAAAGTTCTTCCCACTGACTTCAGATAAAGCCTTCTGCACAAAAAACCGAGTACAGAGTAGGAGGGGAATAACTTCTTATTCAAGTTTTATGACGTGGTGCCACATACCTAGCTGCTTGGCTGGATGGGCCGTAACATATAGTCATAATCAGAAGAGTAGTGCAGTCCTGCCTACTCAATAGAACCACCATTGTTCACCTCACAGTGAGCAAAGAGCTTGTTGAGATTTATGTGAAGGCAAGCATGCAAGTTCTAGTAGGAAGAACATTGTTTTGAAAGTGGAGTTCTAGTGCAGCCCACTCATTTGAAGTCTGGAAAGCCCCCAGGCCCTTTGAGGGTAGAAGTAAATGGAGCCAGAGGATCTTTAATCTCTGCACAACACAGCACACTGATGTCCAGCCCAAGTTTGTGTCAGGGGATGGAACCTGGGATATTTAGGGACTGAGAGGGAGGTGGAATGAACCGGAATGACTCCTGGGTTTAATGTCTTCCTGTTGCTGTTCATAGGATGGTTTCCATTGGAATTAAGCAGGCTCCTCAGAAGTCCATCACTGAAAAAATTTTATATTTGTTTCATATTACAAAGCAGCAAGAACGTTTAGTTTCTCTACTGCAAACCTTATACAGTCTGATCTTGTCAGAGAGGAAATGCTCATGACTTTGAACTAACATTATAAGAATTATCTGATATCAAGCTGATGCATTTCACTGAATATAAGCAATAAATACCCATTCTAGTTAGTGCTGGTAGTCATTATATTCATAGTTCTTGCTATATATTGCTGATGAAAACGTGCATTATTTTTCTTCATGGTAGGCCTAGGAACTGATTGTGATGTGAAGAATAGGAAATTACATTAAACATTCCTTTATGCACTTAGTTTCTGTAGAGAAGTAAAAACTTTTAGAATTCAACAGAAACTTAGGCTTCTTATACACGGTTCAAGATTTCCTTTGCAGTTAAAACTTAGAATCAATCACAAATCAAAATGGAATCCTACTTGGTCATGTCTCCTGAATTTGGCATTAATTACTATTATTAATTATTCTCCAGAAACTTCAATAACTTGAAAATATTTTTATATCTAAAAAACGAGAGTTCCCTCTGTGGCGCAGTGGGTTACATCCAGCCTGCCTGATGCAGTGGGGGTAAATATCCTGCTTTGGGAGTTCCCATCATGGTGCAGTGGAAACCAACTAGGAACCATGAGGTTGTGGGTTCGATCCCTTGCCTCGCTCAGTGGGTTACGGATCCAGTGTTGCCATGAGCTGTGATGTAGGTCACAGATACAGCTCAGATCCTGCATTGCTGTGGCTGTGGCATAGGCCAGCAGCTGTAGCTCGGATTCCACCCCTAGCCTGGGAACTTCCATATGCTGCGGGTATGGCCCTAAAAGGCAAAAAAAAAAAATCTCATTTTGCTGGGCTGTGGTGTAGGTTGCAGTTGCAGCTTGGATTCGCACCCAGGCCCAGGAACTTCTGAATGCCACAGGTGCAGCTGAGAAAGAAAAAACAGAAAAGAAAAAAAAATCTAGTCACAGAGTTTCCTGGTGACTCAGCAGGTTAAGGATCCAGCATTGTATCTGCTGTGGCTCAAGTCACTATTGTGGTTTGGATTTGATCCCTGGCCTGGGGACTTCCACATGCCTGAAGCCGTGGCCAAAAAAGGAAAAAAAAAAAAAAAAAAATCAAGCCACCAGCAGAAACTCCGTGAGTCATAGTTACAACTGAGCCACTTGTCATGCTTGACCAATTCAGCATTCACCGGTCAATGGTGCTTAGCACAACATACAGGTTTGTTCAATTATTTTCAATAGTCCTTATGATTTCAATGTAAGAAATCCATTTTAATCATTTTTATTACAGAATTTCTATATATAGTTATTATGACATTTTCTGTTAATTTTTTAAGTTATATGGTTACATTACTCTCTGGTTAGCTAATGCTAACTTGGCTTTTTCTCAACTCCGTTTATATTCGCACCCCTCACATGATATTAATTTAAAAGTAGGATGTGTTTGGAAATATATACAGACAGGCTCTTCTTTTGAGTTCTATTTTAAAAATAATGGGACCTCAACAAAAAGCGAACGTTCTGGAGTGGAAACTTACATAGTCCATCAGCTCGTGTGCAGCACAGTTGATGGCTAGATGCAGATTCCTTCCCAGTTCTAGCCCCAGGTTTGCACAGATTCCTTGTATTAGAAGCAGTGGCTGCTCTATGGTGTCATAATTAATGGTTAAGCAGCCCAGATGGGACATCTTGCCAATGATCTGCTGCTGCAGGATCACAAGGAAATCATGCATGTAAATATAGCACATTCAGGTTCCTGGAACTTCCAGTGAGTGGCAGTTTATAACCAGACCCAACTCTCCAAAGATGAGGTCCTCTGATTCTCCACTAATCCCGCCCCTAGTTCCCACTCATCTCCGTGTGACTTTTGGGCAGATGATTGTCCTATAATATCTGGGAATAATTTTCTCACTCCCAAGGTTTTCAAGTTTGACTGGGAACACACTTTTCTCTTTTTAGTTGTCCACGTCATCTCTGAGTTGGCCCTACCATGGTACATGGGCTAACCTGAGCTATAACCTCCAGGTTGGTGAATCTTCAGGCTGTCCCCATAAATGTCTGTATTCTTCCTCCAAACCTGCTCTTTCCCATGTTCCATTTTCCTTTAGAAGAATGCAACTATTAAAACTTATAGATATAACTCTCCTTCAGGAAAAGTTTTATCTTAAAGAGGATTGAAGACTTCAGCTAAAAGGATGCAGCACTGAGCATGGATTACAGTGGAAGACTTGATAAGGACCCAAATGACCTCAGGGAAAGGCAGCCATATGCTTCAATTGCAAGGTCAGATTTGATGTGCCTTCATCATAAATTGTCACTACACAATTTATAGCATAGGTTAAAGCAGTATCAGTAAGGAGTGAGCGTGTGCGTGTGTGTGTGTGTGTGTGTGTGTGTGCCAAACTCAAGAGCAAATATGAAACTAGGTATAAATATCCCATTTTTACTGGTGATAGTACTAGTTAATTATAAGAACCATCCAACGTTTTTAATGTCAGTGAGAGGAATCTTTTATTTGGCAAAGGAGTAGTTGGGGAGGTTTTCGTGCATCAGTTGAGGAGTTTGGTTATACAGAGGCTTCAAAACTATGAAAGCACCACTTTTTGGGGCTGACTAAATGCTGAGTATTATTCTAAACACTTCACATAAAGTAAATACATTTACTCCTTCCCTCGGTCCCATGAAGGAGGTACTATTGTTATCCCCACTTAAGAGAGAGTTAAGTAATTTGGACCAGATTTTAATCCAGGTAGTTTAGCTTGAGTCCATGGCTGCCTCTCTAGAATCTATCATCTAACTTGTTTCTAACGGGGGTGGGGTGGGGGGAGTAGTAAAGCTGATCTAAGGAAGGGCTGATCTTGGTCTAAGTTTCTGGAAACACATCAGACAACCAGCCCCTGCCTCTCTTGCAAGGTCTCATGTTACAGTGTCCTGCTCATTCCAGTGATACACTTACTGCTGTTATCTGTTCACACACATTTCCTTTCTCTCTCCCAAGTTTGAGGAGGCACTTAAATTTTTTATCAATACTAAGTCCTCTCCTTCCGTCCAAGTCCCCTCTTGCTGATGGCGTCAGGAGACCCCGAAGTCCCTAACACCGGAGAGGGACTGCAAGCTTATATCACCCATGTGAACACCCTCATCCCCGTGCATTATCTCCAGGGTTCTTGTTGGTCGCTCTAACTGTACTGCTGAGAGTTCAGGCATGTGCTAGGTGTGTCTCTCAGAGCACCCACAATCCAGTTCAGCTGGTCTCCCAGGGCTCTGAAGCCAGTGTGGCCCATTTTCACTGGGCGTGTTTGCCTAACTCTCCTGGCAAAATCTGAGCTCTGGCAATGTGTCATCTGAAATGGTGCTTCAGTGCCTTTTGGGGACCAGATAAAGGAATGGTTATTTTTTGGAGCCTTTTCTTTCTTTCCTTGGGTGTAGTAAAATCAAAACCCAAAATAGCTCATGTGCCTTTGAGCTGGTTATCAGATTCACCTTCCCCAGCACGTCACCTCGAGGGTTTCCCATGGAATCCTGTCACTCAGAAGTGCCCCTCCAGCCCCTCTGAGATGTCAGTGTCCAGACAGCTTAGGCAGTGTGGGACAGAGAGGCAGGGGCAGAATGACCTGCCAGCTCTGGGGGTGGCCTGGCTTAGTCTCCTTGGAGTAATATAATCGTGTGATTTCCACGTGTGTTAGCCCTGGTCCTGGGGAAGAAATGACTATGGGAGAGGAAAGGGGGCAGGGGATGTAGGAATGAACCATCATAGGGAAGCGTGGGAAACAAAGACATTTACTTACTTGACCTCTCTTGCCTCCGTTATGACCTCTCTTTGTCTCTGTTTTTGGAGGAGGGGGCTGTGGGACACAAGATAAAGACACATCATTTGGGATTTTCAGACATGGCTGTGGCTGCAAGCAGAGCTTCAGGTCCTCTGGCCTGTCCACTGCCCTGGGGCTGAGCTGGTCACGTGGAGAGTCTCACACACACACATACACACACACAGGAATGACCATGCCAGCCACTCTAATTTCATCATCCCTGAACTGTTTGTCGCATTCAGGCAGTGTTTGCTTTAGGTCATCCTTACATTCTGTCTCCATCACACGTACGGGGTATGGATAGACACGTGCATGAATGTCTGCTTACATACATAATTATTCACCCATTGTGTCCTGACTCTTGCTGTGTGCAGGAACTCTTTTTTCCAGGAGGACACCAAGTCCCCTCCTTGTCCTTAAGGAAGAACCCCACCATGAGATTTGCTTTGAAAGGCTCAACATTTTTTTTTTTTTGTCAATATTCTCATGGTACAAACATGTTCCCCTACAGGGTGGGTTTGACTTTTAGAAAAACCAAAGGTCATTAAATCTAGTGAATCAGAAGAAAGGCTGGGGAAAAAATGTAATTGTAATGTATACATGTAAGGATAACCTGACCCCCTTGCTGTACAGTGGGAAAAAAAAAATGATAAATCTGGTGAATCTGATATGTGTATTGTTATTTGACATTAGAAGCAGAGATAATTACCAAAGAGCTGCTCCCACAGTTTGGGGTCTTGAAAGCATATTGTAGCAAGGATTCATCCATTTTTTTTTTTCTTTTTAAGGCCACACCCGGGGCATATGGAGGTTCCCAGTCTAGGGGTTGAATTGGAGCTACAGCTGTTGGCCTACACTACAGCCGAAGTAATGCCAGATCTGAGCCACATCTGCGACCCACACCATAGCTCACAGCAATGCCGGATCCTTAACCCACTGAGCAAAGCCAGGGATCGAACCTGAAACCTCATGGCTCCTAGTCGGATTTGTTTCCGCTGCCCCACGATGGGAATTCCAGATTCAGTCTTTTAAATGATGGACTTTATTTTTCATTTTTAAAATCTATTATTATTTTTTGGCCTCTCTCATGGCATGCAGAAGTTCCTGGGCCAGGGATCCAACCTGGGCCACAGCAGTGACCTGAGCCACAGCAATGACAATGCTGGGTCATTAACCCAGTGAACCATTGGGGAACTCTAAGGATGCACTTTCATGCCAGCATTTACTGGCTCTGTAAGCTTCGGCATGTTTGTCAAGAATCAGCAATGGCTCACACCCAAATATATGCAAATATAAGTGTTATCTTTTCACTATGGAGTCAGCTGAACTTTCTGTCTCCCCATAAAAATAACATAAGAAGCAAACTGATGTGCCAGGCAAGAAAGCTACAGCTGTGAACAAGACACCAGGGGCACTGCTTCGGGGAGCTTTGGTCTAGTGAGGCAGACACATCAGGTGCAGTAACAACACAGGAAGAAGGGGTGTGATGGGGAGTGCAGAGCAAGGCGACTTCCTTCTATAGGGGAAGGGGACTCTGAAGAAGCTGATGCGTGGGGGTGGGTGGACCTGTTCATCCTTCTAGGGAAAGAGCAGCATATTTGTGGCCCAGAGCTGAGCAAAAAGCAAAAGCCTTAAGGCAGAGTTTTTCAGCCTTGGCACTCCTGATGCTTTGGCTGGATACGCCCCTGCTGTGGAGGGTTGCCTTGAACACTGCAGATATACAGCATCCCTGACCTCTACTTCCTCAACCCTCCAATCTGCGACAACCCAGAATGTCTCTGGGCAGCAATGCCCAATGTCACATGTCCCTTGGGCAAAATCTCCCCCCCACTGAGAACCTTAAAAGAACATAGTGATACATTTTACTACGTTAAAGTTTAAAAAGAAAAAAATCTCTGTGACTCCATAAAATACAGTTAAAAGACAGGCAACATGATAGAGGAAAATAAGTATAACATGTAGAAAGGATTGAAGCCTTTATAAAACATAAGGGGAGCGCCCATCATGTTTCAGTGGTAACAAACCCTACTAGTAACCAAGAGGACACGAGTTCAATTCCTGGCCTCTGTCAGTGAGTTAAGGATCTGGCACTGCTGTGAGCTGTGATGTAGGTCACAGATGTGGCTTGGATGCCACATTGCTGTGGCTGTGGTGTAGGCTGGCAGCTACAGCTCCAAGCCAACCCCTAGCCTTGGAACCTCCATATAAAAGACAAAAAAAAAAGGAATTCCTAGATGTCAGTAAAAGATGAACACTTAAAATGGCAAAGAAATAAAGCAACTTGTAGAGTGAATTGTGCAGAATTTTATATGATTCTAAACACAACAACTCCATATATTTATATGTGTGGTGTCTGTGTGTCTAGATACAAAAGAAAGGATGGAAGGCCATACGACATTCTCAACGGAAGGGACTGGAACTAAGGGTAGTAGTGGGTGGGGGGCGGGGTGGGGGGAATCAGTACAGGAGAGTAGGGGTAACTCACTCTATCAGTGTTTGAATTTTCATAAGTACATTCATGAGCTACTTGTATAATTAAAAATCTGAAAGAATGATTGCAGAAAGCTCTACTATCCTGAGTTTTCTATTATTCTCAGCTGGACTTCCTCCACCTGCTCTGACCACCACCCCTATGTATTGCTCACTATGCTGTGTCAGCTCCTCCTCTAAGCATGTTGCACATATCCAACTTATCTACGCATGATGTATCAGGCCCATTTTATAGATGAGGAGACTGAGGCAGAGAGGTTATGTAATTGACACCCAGTCTCACAGCTAGTAAAGGGCAAAGCAAAGTGCAAGGTCAGGGTGAATTTGTCCAAGTCTGAGTCTCTGCAGGCCGGTCACACATAAAGAAGTTGGCCTTCTGAAAAGCACCCCAGAAGCAGGCTCTAGGCTGGTGCTTAAAGCAATTCTGTTCCACTGTACAGCTTGGGCCTGAGCTACCGGCTCCTATCATAACAGGGGAGGGGCAGGCAAGAGAGCACTAGAACTGGAGTTCCCTCATGTCATATTGAGATTATAACTCGGTGCCCATCCTGCTGGGGAATGAGTTAGTGCATCCTAATCATGTAGCTGGAAAGCCTTGGGCTAAACGAATGTGGGGTCTTGGACTGGATCCTGGAACAGAAGAAGGACGTTAGTGGAAAAACCAGTGAACTCTGAATCAAATCTGGAGTTTGGTTATTAGTAACGGAGCATTTGGTTTCTTAGTTTGACAAACGTGCTGTGGTAATGTATCCTGTTACCTTGGGGGATACTGGGTAGGGAGAGTTGGGAACTCTACTATCTTTGCAGCTTCTCTGTATGTGCGGTATTATTCGTGTGTGTGTGTGTGTGTGTGTGTGTGTGTGTTTAAAGTCCAGAGACCAGGATTGGGTCCCTCGGCCCTGCTGCATCATTGTGCGCTGCCCCAGTTAGAATAGGATGGCACAGCTCGTGCTGTGTTTGTGACTCCCCTTTGAGGGCTGCTCAGCCGAGGGTGCTTGTTTGCCCAACACTAGAATTCAAAGCAGGCACAAGTGAGTGTGCCTTAACTATTAGACTGTCTCTCACTAATCCTAGGGGCCAGATCCTTTCTTTCTTTGCAAATCCTAACGGGTGATCTTAGCAAAGAGCCAGCTGCCTCCGAAAGCAAATTAAGATGGTTAAATTACATTAGAAACTAGACCCATAGCCTGTGAGCGGATGTATAAGCTTGGCTCATATGGGAAACCCAAAGAAAATTAATGCTTTATTGATATCTATAACATTATTGAATTTATTGCACTATAATTTCGATACTAGCATCAGTTATTAGATTCCATAGTTTGTCTTTACGTACCATCTCAATTGTTTTGGTAATATGTTTCTGAATTTCCAGAAGCATCTCCACACCCTGTAAGTAGAATAACCGTGACCTTCCACAACTACAGTCTAGACTTATAAACACAAAAACTTATGCCACACGTGGCTATTTCTAACCCAGAATATTTGTAGGGTCCCCGATAAGGCATCCTGGTTAGTGCATTACATGTAGTCTAAGGGTCAGAAGGTTAACTGTTAATCTTCAGCCCTCAATTTTTACTTGGTTGAGTGTGAATGAGAGGCTCTTCTTCCCCATGATCCTCTCTTCATTGCTCAGACCTGATTGGTCCAGTTCGTTGGGTCAACCTAACCTCATTCTCTTTCACGGGCTCCTGACCAACCTCCTTGCAATTCATGTCCTAGGTCACCAAGGGATTCTGCATGACAGTGTTCGAATTAGAAAGTAGAGAAATGTATTCTAATGGTGGAATCTGCATATGGAGACAGAGAATGGCCTGCCAAATGCTCCGGTACCCAAATAGCGCAACAGATATTAACTGAAGGAAGGATCCTGGCACCAGGATCGGAACATGATCTGACAGATGGTGAGCCAGATATCAGTCCTAGTCTTCCAAAACTGACATAAGTGAGGCAATGATTATTCTCCTTAAAAAAGAATTCTTTATGATCATCATAAAGAAATCATCTTGAGATTTATGATGATCATAAAAGAAATCATCTTGAAATTTTTTTTTTTTACATTCACTAGGCAAAAAAAAGTCAATTAGATAAAATATCATCACTCAGTGGGGGGTGGAGCTTCCCGTACTTTTTCTGAAAACATCCACTTTAGAACTCGAATGTTATTAGTTCTCCCTCCCACCTAATTGGTAGAATAGTTCATGAGGAGTCAAAGAGACATATTGATGCATTCACACCACTGAAGAACAATCAGGGACTAGCAAACCTCTGAGTAGTAAAGACGCCACTTCGGATTCCTTCATTCATATTCCATAAACATGCACTAAACCTCTCTTGGGTGCCAGGCCATCTGCCAGGCCCTGGAGTTCCTGCTTAACAGAATGGGCTGCTATGCAATGCCAGCTTCCTCCGGTCGCTGCCGTAGTGCAGACTAGTAAACAAAGATATCTCAACCGCCCCACGCAACATCATTCCAGCACTATCAAGGCCTACAGAGTTACACGCCCAGGGCTTCTCTGTGAGTCCGTGTTGTAATGAAGCCTGAGACCCGACGTGGTCTAAATGTGGTTCCCTTTTGTCTGAGGTCTTATTATCTTCCCATGTCCCTGACTTCCTAAAATACTTTCCCTCATTTTATATTTTAATTCCCTCTCCCTTGGTGTCATAGGTCTTGGGGAGGCATACACGAAAATCTCCTCCATGATGGGTTTTTGTTTAGAGAAAATCTGAGATAGTACTTGTTTGGCTGTTAATCCAGGGTGGGGTATACAAATCAGTTCTTTCATCAGATTCAGCTTCCCAGGTGATGCCTTCCCACAGCTGACCAGAGAGACCATCAGCAGAGGTAGAGTTAGCTTTGCTGGCTGTTCCTGAAAGAGGCGGAAAGCAAAGGGACCTGGGAAACATGGCCTGGAGACACTCACGGGTCCCTGTAAGGGAGTGTAACGGATGCGTACCTGGTGGTGCTTCAGTAGTGCAATATTGAGGTATAGGGGATTACCGTCCAGCATGGCACCGGTTTTGGCAACAGCCAGTGACACAGCCCCTATGGCCATGCTGCCACAGAGTACGTGTTCATCAGGTTCTGGAGGTAAAATTGGTTTTTCTGTGAAAGTATCCCTCCTCCCTGAAGAAGAAAATAATACCGATAAAGAATTGCTTTCTAGGAAGCATGACTATGATAAAGCTATACTTTTTCATGCCTTACTTAGAGTTGTGAAGGCCCAGCATAAAGTCTGAAAATGGAGGCTGGGAAGCACATAGTTGCCACTTTAACCCCCAAGAAGTAACCTGGGGGCTTAGGTTAAAAGATCTGCCCAACTTCCAGCGGAAAGTTAGAAATTCCTCTTCTAAATGAAGAGAGGATTTGGAGAGTCTTTGAATTCCAAACACTTTGTTTTTCTATGTTCCGCCTTAGCTCTGCACAAGCTTCATGTTGACTGTCTCCTCATGTGTATCTCTAGTTATCTTGCTTGCCAACCCCAAACTGCTGCCTTTTTCTATTAGAAATTCCTTCCAGATCTAACTACCCACCCAGAAGCCTTACCCATCTTCCACCCTGACATATTTTCGGCCATCCAGTCTGATCAGGTCCCTTCTGTCCTCTCCATCCCCACAGCTACTGACCTGAGTCAGGCAGGTAAAAGAAGTAGAATAAGATGTGTATGCCCCCAGCACACATTAAATGTTTAGCAAATTACTGTCCCCTCCTGCTTCTTCCCCTCTTATGTTTTGAGTTCTATCTGAAAATAAAATAAAACAAAACAGGAGTTCCCATCATGGCTCAGTGGTTAGCAAACCTGACTAGGATCCATGAGCGTGTGGGTTCTATCTCTGGCCTTGCTCAGTGTGGGTTAAGGATCCGGCATTGCCGTGAGCAGTGGTGTAGGTCACAGATGTGGCTTGGATCCTGAGCTGCCGTGGCTGTGGTGTAGGCCAGTGGCTACAGTTCCAATTAGACTGGGAAGCTCCATATGCTGTGGGTGCGGCCCGCAAAAGACAAAAATAAAACAAAAACACCAAATGAACATCAATTGATGTTCCCTACCTGTGATTCAGCTGTGGCCATCCCTACCCTCCCAAGAGAAGACTGATTCTAACATGATTCTTTTGCCTTGGCAACTCTCCTCCCTTCTTTGGGCCTCAGCATCTGAATCTCTGAAATAAGAGAACTTGTCTTCATGATCTCTGTGGTCCCTGGCCCTGGTGCTTTCTCATCCAATGGGACCCACATTTATCTGGTGTTTGTTCCCAGCATTGTGCTAGGTATTGGTAGTGCTAAATTGAATGAGGCATGACTCATGCCCTCAAGGAGCATGTTCTAGTTGGCCAGACCTACAAAACACTGTTATAACACTAGCAGCAGCTCCAGAATTGACCAGATGGAGGAGCAGAGGTTAGCTGTATGTTGGAAGGCATCGAGCAAAGGGCCGTGATTGCCTGGATCATTTGCCTTAAATAGCAAAGTCTTCCAAAGAGATAATTCTCAATGTTACCCAGGACTGAGAAAACATTGGTTATCCATATCGAAGGATATAATTAATCTTGAAAATATGGAGTGGCTTTCTGATGAGCTCATGGAAATTGGGAGGAACAGTTAAAGGTCTCCCTGCCACCCTCCCCTTCCCCGCCTTGGGCACTGCCACTGTTCGGTGGTGCACTTTGTTTGGTGAGTGCTCCCCTCTGGGTAAGAAATATTTTTATCTTACAAATAAAAATGGAAGGCAGGATGGGGTAAAACCTGCCCACCCAACATAGTAGCATCAAGCAAGAAAGTGACATAGAGGGTGGACAGTACCTGGAACTCAACCTAGGTCTGCAGCAGAGAGACTTGAACCTTAAAAGCAGCCCAAGCTTCAGCCTTTCTGCATGATGATAAGCCACTGACCTTGCTTTTGTCCTTTTTTTTTGTCTGGAGGTAGAGGAGGTGGGGGTGGTTGTGTTAGAGGTGAAGGTACAGGCACTGTTGAGTCTTCCAGACTCTTCTCCAATTCTTTTCTCTCCTTATCTTCTTGTACTTTATTTTCAAAGAATATCCTTTGTAAGAAAATAATGGCTTTACAATGAGATATTTAGGAATACTGCAGGTACTTTTGGCAGTGTTTTAGTGCTGACCCCAATATGTTTCGATAATTAATTCTGCTTTCTGAGCTACCTAAGAACAAATCAGCTTCAATTTTCAAGGCCAAAAGAAAAAAAAAAAAAAAAAGAGGCTGTTTTAAAGCTGTGTTCAAGAATTGAAATTAATTTTGTCCTGGAAATAAATGTTTAAAGATTTCAGGTGATCATTTTTAAAATGATTGGAACCTTGTTTGTTATTTTTAAAGTAAAAGTGGACTATATATATATATATATATATATATATATATATATATATATAATTAAGGGCCATTGGATTTTCTTTTTGAATAAATGACCATCAGAAGAAAAATGAGGCGAGAATAGACAGTGAAATATGTGGCACTACATGCATTGCTTCTTTTTTCTTTTTTCTTTATTTTTGAGGGGGGCTGCTTAAATTGAATAGTTAAAAAAAAAAAAAACTGTTGAGAAAGCCAACTTAGGCACATGTACATAAAATTTTAGCTCCTCAGAATAAAAAGACGCTAAAAGCTTCCAAAGACAAAAACAAGAAAACAAAACAAAACAAAAAAACCCAACAACAACAAAAACGAAGAAAAAAAAAGAGGTGAGAATCAGATTTGCATATGATTCTCATGGGGCAGTGCTGTTTAAGGACTGAAGCAAATCCATTTCAAATGAGAAGCCTACACGCAGCTAAATGGTCAACCTCGAAGGCCAAGCACTGACATCTCCACACACAAAATTTACATCCCAAATCCCCTTCCTCATCCTTACTTTTATTTTTTAAAATTATTATTATTATTATTATTTTGTCTTTTTGCCTTTTCTAGGGCCACTCCTGCGGCATATGGAGGTTCCCAGGCTAGGGGTCAAATTAGAGCTGTAGCCGCTGGCCTACACCAGAGCCATAGCAATGCTGGATCTGAGCCGCATCTGCAACCTACACCACAGCTCATGGCAATGCCGGATCCTTAACCCACTGAGCAAGGCCAGGGATCGAACCCGAAACTCATGGTTCCTAGTTGGATTCGTTAACCACTGTGCCACGATGGGAACTCCCCTTATCCTTACTTTTAAAGTATGTAATCCAGCAATTCAAGAAAGAGGAAGCCAGGGAACCAGGAAACAGGAAGAGAAGGAAGGGATGACTTATGGCATCTGTGTGGCTGGCCTAGTGAGGAAGCAGTCAAGATGGGGGATTTAGGAGGAAAAAATTCCGGGGAAAAAGGAATGTAGTAGAATAAATAGTATGACTGAGAGCTAAGAGGGGAAAACAAAAACAAAACCAAAACCCTAAGGATATGTTACTAGCAGATCTCACACACACATACATCCCCCGCCCCCCAAAAAAAGACACAGAGGAATAAGTGGAATAGCGTTCAAAAACTCTACAACAACTGAAAACTTTTAAAAAGGTTTTTTTAAGGTGATGATCCAGCTCTGAGGCAAACTATGATGTTCTACGCAATTAAGCAAGTGAAAAAACTTAGATAAAAAGAATCCAGCTGACCCTCTTTGGCCAAGAGGGTTGTGGCACTGCACGGGCACAGAAGGAAAAGTAATGCTAACTCACACTTGGGCGTTGAATGATGATATTCACAGAGCCCTGGAAAACACTTCCTCACGTTTCACATTTTAGAGTCAACCTATGGGCAAAGCCTGGCAGACTTGTTTGTGCCTGGAGGTCAGAACATAAGCACCACCCACTGCGACTATGAAAAAGGGTAAGAGCCGCTCATGGGGGTCTCTGAGGAGGGGGGAGGGAAAGGACGACCATGTCTGGATTCTTAACTTAAATCCTCTTCCTGAGAAACTCTTCACTGAATCCTGGGAACGCTCTTTGCATAAAAAGAGGCCTACACAGTAAAATTGTAATAGGGTTTTCAGAAGAACATTTTAGATTAAATTTTTAGATTAAAATTTTCTGCTTTAGCACATGCTTCTTAGTCGACTTTCCGACTGTACTCTATAGATATGACAGACCTGTCTTACTGACAGGGGAAATGGAAGGAAAAGATGTACAAGGTTTGACACATTTCAAAGTACAAGGTTTACCTGAGCACCTGATCCACACCAGCCTGGTTGGAGGGCTCGATGCCCCGAAGCTCCTCGGTGATGGTTTCATTGACCCATCGCACCGCCGTGCTGACGGCATCCGCTCTTTCTACTTCCTCCGCTTCTACCAGTTCAGGTAAAGCGTTCTCGTGGACTTCGAAGTGAGTTGAGATCACCACAGAACATATGCTCTGAAAACAATATAAACGCCATCTACAGTTTCCCTGCCTTTCACAGGAAATAGGAAATTGAATGTATCCAGCTTTTAAGGTATATATTTTATCACCAAGTTTCAAAGAGAAAATGAGAATCTATAATTTTCTTTGAGATATTTTTATAGCTACTGAAACACTGTGGAATCCAACTTCAAGGAACGTTTAAAATTATTGCCCTGTTAAAATACCCTTGTAAAAAACTTTGCACTGAACTTCATTTTTATCACTACCTCTCCAATAAATTAAAAAAGACAGATTTAATCTCAATTATTTTCCTCCCAGTGACTGTAGCAAAATTACTTATAACAACAAATATGTAATAATTAAAATGAATTAGTAAAATTATGGAAAAGAATTTTTCTTTAGTAGATTTATGGATCTATAGATCTATGTAAATCCATATATAAATCTATAACTCTGTAAACCTATCTGCAGATTTATAGAACTCATCACATTAATAATGTCAGAGTTTTAAAACTATTTTTGCCCCATTTCCTTTCTCCATCTTGGATCATCTTCAGATGAGCAAGTTGTGTCTGTACCAAGAATACACTTAAGCAAAATAAAACCACTGTGGTAGATTGTATGACTCATGCTTTGTGTACACGACTATCTACAAATGTGTGTGTGTGTGTGTGTGTGTGTGTTTCACAGACACTGAATTTCAACACATTGCTTTTCCACAATTTAGACAGTAAATGCTAATAAATGAAGTACAGCCAGGACACAATGCAGAACACATTCAAGCAGCCTCCTACCTTGGCAAAATTTTGAATGGTGCAGAATATTTCCACTTGTAAGGTTGGAAGCCCCAGGCCATCCAGTACATTTTTCCCCACTACTTTGCATATGGTGGGAGGCTTTGCAAGTTTAGAAAAGCAGTTTGCCTTCAACAAACCAAAAAACACAAAAATCACCATAGCACATCTAATTTATATTTAACAGGTCATTCACATTTACTCTAGTTTCTACTAAACCTCTTTGCATGTCTTCCTTAGGCTGGGATTAATCCAGCAGCACTGTGGGAACGTACAGAGATTTGTAATTTGTCTTTTGAACTCCCAGCGGAAACTCGCATATAGGTCTTAATTGAAAGGTCCATGTCACGCTTTTTATTTATGTATTTATGTTTTGTTTTTTAGGGCTGCATTCGCAGCATATGGAAGTTCCCAGGCTAGGGGACAAATCGGAGCTACAGCTGCTGGCCTACACCATAGCTCACAGAAACGCCAGATCCTTAACCCACTGAGCGAGGCCAGGGATCGAACCCGAAACCTCTTGGATCCTCGTCGGGATCATTAAGCGCTGAGCCACGAAGGGAACTCCCCAGGTCACTCTTTAGTGGGCCCTAACCTATCCTTTTGTCCAAGATACTGAAGTCAATTGGTCTCTAGAACACTAGAATCAACTCAAATCTGAGAAACCTTACGTGGGTCCATTTTTATTCCTCCCACAAGGCATCTGCTATTTTAATGGTGAAGATTTGAGCAGAGGCTGTATTTCACTTACCATCAGTTCATGCCGAGAACTAGAGGACTCTTGGGAAATTAGCAAGAGCAGTTTCATTGATGTGGAAGAGCAGAAGTCATTTGGGAATCATCCAAGAAAGAGACAGAAGAAAGAGAGTGAAGCTGAGGAAAAAGTCCACTCAAGGAGCCTGAGTAAAAAGATTCAAGATGGTTCCCACTGGTGGTGTGGTTCACCGGGGCCATCAATCTAGGGGTTTATGACTGCTACCACGCGGCAGGGCTAAGAATCAAATCCAGATCTGCCTGATTCCCAATCACAACCTCAATTATACATTTTATCAAGGTGTAAATAGTATTCTACTGCCCACAGGCATCTTTCCCATTCCTGAATTCCTCTAATATGTAAAAGACGTGTAGAAGAAATGGCATTTGAGCTGAACGCTGGAGCTTGTGTAGTATTTCAATAGGCAGACAAGGGAAGAAGTTGAGGGCAGATACTTCCAGCAGAGAGAATAGGAAAACCAGAGGGGATGGACGTGGGGAAGTTCTTGCTTCAGGGAAAAGTCAGTGGGCCTCTGGGGAGGGCACAGGAGAAATACGCCCGTTACTGAGGTCTGGGGAAGCATTATGAGTCACGCTGTGTGATCTCACTCAGCATGCAAGGGAGAACCACAGAAGGCTTCTGAGCAAGAGAAAGAAGGTCAGATTGAAGATTAGGAGCACTAATGTGGGATGGACTTCGCAGAGGGAGAGACTAGGTAAGAATCAGGATGGCCAAAACTAGGGCAAGGACTGAGAAACGAGAAGGAGGTTGCCATTTTGCCAACCCAATTCCTGAACATCCTTCAAACCCAAGCCAAACTCCCAGCCAAACCACAGCCCACAGGGATATGCCCCATCCACGAATCCCTTTTCACAGGCTCACAGGTGATCTATTCCTCAGGCCAGCACAGCAGCATATATCACCCTATCCAGTCATCTCATGTATCATCAGCATTCACCCCTAACTGAGGTATAAGATCCCAGAGAGCTGTGCTAACCAAAGTCCCTGCTGCCTAATAGACTGGGAAGAGCATTACACTTGGGACAAGAGTCCAAGTTTCCAGTCTTTCCTTTTGGACTGAGTCGCTATGAGATAAGGTCTTCATGAAATGAGGAAGTTAGACGAGTTAAATTTCAGGAATTCCTCTAAACAGAGACAGTGGAAAGAGAATGGAATGCCGCATTGCCTTCACTCCTTCATCCTATAAATAGTTCCTGAGAGTCCATCATGCATCATGCCCTCTACTAGGTACCAGGGACACAGACCAGGTTTGATGTGTTACTGTCATTTACTGTGTCCCTTGGGAAAATCATTTAAATTTACTGGGCCACAATTCCTTTATTTGCAAAATAGGAATCATGTTTATCTCACCATGGTCCTAGGGATGAAGTGAAATCACATAAAGCACAAGGTGCTCAGTAAACACTGCCCTCCCCCAATCTGACATATGGGCCGTGACCAAGAAAAATGAACATCTGTGGAACATCCCTTATATTAACCGCTTCAACAAGATGTGGTCTTGAACCCTGTGAACACATCATGCTTCTTAGTGCTTCGCCGTGGTGCAAATTCCTGCCAGTCCCAACCATGATGCCTTCCAAAAGGTAGGTGTTGGTTAGTACTTATGGTTCTAGAAATGAGAAAACGCTTGTATTTGTTCCAGCTGCCCACTGCTTAAGGTAAAGGTGTGTGTCAGATGGACTGAGCTCCCACAGTGTTGCAGTGGAAACGAATTCCACTAGGAACCATGAGGTTATGGGTTCCACCCCTGGCCTCACTTAGTGGGTTAAGGATCTGGTATTGCCGTGAGCTGTGGTGTATGTCTCAGAGGCTCCCATCTGATGTTGCTCTGGCTGTGGTGTAGGCCTGCAGCTGCAGCTCCCATTTGACACCTAGCCTGAGAACATCCACATGCTGCGGAGGTTTTTAAAGCAAACCCCCCCCCAAAAAAAAAAGCAAAAGTATGTGCCAGACTAGATCCAGGGGCACAGCTCTAAAGCAGGCTAGGGAGGGTTTCAGAGAATGCTACAAGAACACTGAAGGACGATTAGTCCAGGATAAAATGGGCAGGATTTTGATTATATCTGAAGTTTAGGTGGGAGCTGGTCAGGTGGGATGGACATCCAGGTAGACAAGGGCGCAGAAGCCAAGGAGTATAGGTTGAAACTTGGCACGATGGGAGCCTACTGGGTTTGAGGCCCCAGGATAGGCTGAGGCCAAGTTGTGGCAAATGCCAAGGCGTCCATCCCGGGGTCAAAAGGAGGCCACTGAAGGTTGGTAAACTGAGCTACAGAGTATTAAGTTCCGTGATTAAAAAGACAACTGGCAGGCGAGCCCACAAGGACACCTGCCAGGCTCTGAGCAGTCGCCGTAGCTACAAATCCGCCTACAATCCTCTTTCCTCTAGCTGATTCCAGTCCACCACTTTCTCTCTCTCGAGACTCCTGCGCCCAGGTTTCCGCTCTGCTTCTTTCTTCACGGTGGCAACTCTGCACAACCACCACCCCACGACCCCCGGCGGCGGCGGCGCGCGTGCGCGGCTCTGCGGCGCAGGCGCACTGCATTGCCGCAGAGCGGGGCGGGGGAGAGGGGCTGGAGGGAAGAGGGTTCCTGTCCCAGGTCCCTACCAGGTGCCCGTAGACGTCGGCAGGCTGGAGGTAGAAGGTGGAGTTGAGCAGCTCTTCCAGCCTGCGCGGAACGTCGTTCTCCCGGTAGTACTCCAACGCCTGCTGCTTCAGCTTCTGCAGCTCCCTAGTGGTCCCACAGCTGCGGCCGCCGCCTTCTTCCCCCATGGTAGGAGATTTAAGGCTACAGCGGGGGTTAGCTTGGGGGCCCGTGAGCGTCCTCCCCGTCGCTAGGCAACGCAGCGAGATCACGACCTCAGATCTCGCGATGCTTCCAGCCCCGGGTTCTTCCCGCGGCTGGAGCCGCGAATGGCTCCTTCCCCCTCCTCCCTCCCTCCCTCTTCCTGAGGCTTTGGCCCCCGGGGTTGGGCTCCTTGCTTCCTGAGCCTAGCACGCTCCCGGCGTCTTTTTCCACTACTTTCTCGACGGGAAAGTGGTTCACGCTCTCACGCAGCGCTTTTTGCGGAAGCGTGGGAACCCTGGCTTCCAGCTGGGGGACTCGAGCCTGCGGTGGTGCGCCGGCTTCCCGGGGGCCCTGGAACTCGGGCCGTCAGGCTTCCTCCACCCACCCTATCGTTCCTCGCGGTCGGGGAGCCTCTGTGGGGGGCGGCCCGTTCCGGCCCACTTCCCTGGGAGGATTATGAGAACTCTAGACATCCTTACCAAGCTGTGGGGGTCCCAGGAATTCATTCATTGGACCGATATTTAACTACCTTCCCCGAGCCGCGCAGTGTGCTGGTTGGGCTTACTGCGCTGTCCTGGAGAGAAAAGCGGGGTGAAATCAGTAGAAGAAAGAAACAGTGTAGGCCGAAAAATTGGGGGTGAACCTTAAGGACAGGCCTCGGGGTGGGGGTGTTAGCAGGCAGGACTTGAGGAGAAGCAGAAATGGAGGACTGTCATTGGGTCATGTTCCCTCTCCAGAACCTGCATCTCGCCCTTTTAAATTGAGACTGCCTGCTTGGCTTCGTTCCACCTGCCAGGTGCAATTATAGAACTTCTTTAATGGGCGCCCTCTGCTCTAGATACTTCTGCTTCAGGAAAGGGCTGAGATGGACTGGGTGTTCTTGTTCAACTCTTGCCTGTTTGTATTCGTGACCTAAGCAGAGCATTTAAAACATTCATGCTGCACTTTGCTCATCTGGAAAACAATCTTAACTACGCTGCCTGCTTTCACCAGTCAGTTCAAATAAAATGAGAAAATGAGTGAGAAAACACTTTGGAACATAGCTATTTTCAGTAGAGGCAGGTAGGCTGTATAAAAATAATGTGCTTCTATAAATACTGCTGCAGGAACCCGACATGCCTCCTTCTGAACTCCCTCTGTATTTTCTCCAGTTCTCTAATGGAACATTTCACTCTCTGGAGTGTAATAGATCAGCATGGGTCTACCTTAGTCTTGCTGGATGGAAATCCCTCCATGGTAGGAGTGAGGTCTGTGTCATTTTCATGTCCACAGCAGAGCCTGGGGCCTGGCAAGGACATGTTCTCTGCTGAATGACCTTTGCTCAGAATAAGCCAGTGCTGCTGCTGCTGTTTCCATTCCACCATTCTTCCTTTCCTCATACCCCTTTAGATGGAGGGCATCCCCTTCGCTCACACGCCCATCCTTTTCTTTTAATGCCTGTTGAGTCCCACATCTTCAAGGAAGCCATGCTCCCCACTCCAGCTCCCATGGCGGCCAGCCCTTCCTTTCTTCTACACTCCCTCTCCGCTTGGAGCTGGAGCCACAGAATCCAGCCTCTAGGGCCGTCTTGACTCATTTGATGTTTTCCTGGGAGATTGGAAGTGTCCTGCGATGGGACTGAGATGTCTGTCCCCTCTGTAACCCACTGGCCTCTAAATTCCCTGAGGGCATGGACTTGATCTGTCTTGTTCACCAGTGCATTCCCAGCATAAGTACATTACCTGAGAGAGTAGAGAGTCACTAAATGTTTGTTGAGTGAATGAATGGATTTTATACATAATAAACCCTTAATTCACAATCAGGTGTTTTGGAGTTGGGTGAAGACAGGCTGTACACCAGGCTGGCTCAAGCAAAGGGTTTATTTTCAAGAACAGTAAGAAATAAGAATGGAAAAGCAGTCCGAGGTGAGATTGTGAAGGGACTGGGATATGATTCTGTAAGAGTGGGGAGCCCTCTAACTTCTGAATAGAGGCTAGGCAAGATGAAAGTGGTGTTGTGAGAGGTGGTTGGTAGGCTTCGGGGGGGTGTTTGGTTACAAAAATCAGAAGACCCAGGCAGAAAATAACATAGATGTAAGAGCCTAAACAGTAATGGTAGCAATGGAAGAGAAGGATGAGGCAGGTAATAGGAAGGAAAGATGAAAATCCCCTTTGAGTGATTGGATGTGGGGTTGGGGAATCAAAGATGACTCTATCAAGGATAGCGTGTAGAATTCTGTCTCAGTTGAGAGAAATGGGGTAAATGAGAGAGTGATCTGGTTTTGATGGAGGGAATATGGTGCATTTGGTTTTGGATTGTAGAACTTGAGGTACCTCGAGGAAAGGAAGAACTAAAGACACAGACGTAAGACATCCACAAGGAATTTAAAGCTGAGTAAGAATAGGTGAATCTTCAGGAGGGAAAAAGACAACCAATCCTCTTGAACTAAGGACATAAATATTGAGGAAGATATTTATTTAGGATACGGGGGGACAAAAAGAACTTAAAAGTTTATCTTTTAGTGCAAAAAATCCACCTTTTTTCGTCTTTATGTGTTGGTAGAATCTGATTTGCCTGGAGTGAGTGTATTTTATAACTTTGAAGAATTAAACTAAAATAAATATGTGAGGGAAGGATATTATGGCAAATATTA
Source organism: Sus scrofa (assembly GCF_054392235.1). Lineage (NCBI taxonomy): Eukaryota > Metazoa > Chordata > Mammalia > Artiodactyla > Suidae > Sus > Sus scrofa. Next base: position 149,704,830 of record NC_139396.1, on the reverse strand, counting down.
AAGGGGAATTGAAGACTGAAAAGAGATTTTTAGGAACTCAGTTCTTCCCTTATGGATCATTCCATTTTCCTCAAATAAAAATAAAACTCTACGCAGGCTACAGGGATAAATAAACCTACCGTCTCTGTTTACCTCTGTCATTCACTCAGTCAACCAGTATTTATTGAATGCCCACCATGTGTCAGGCACTGTTCTAGGAACCTGGGGAAAAGTGGATCAAATGGATAACTTTTCCTTGGGGCACTTAAGTTCTTTGGTGCTTCAGTAGCACTTACATCCTAGTGAGCCACTGGGACAATAAAAGGAAATAATAATAGATGCAAAAGCATTTTGAAAAGTTGGTATGCTGGGGGTTAACAGCCTGTTGGTGTTGACAGATCCAGGGTAAATAAAATTATTATTCATAACAATTCCCATTTATCTTTTGCATAGACATTACAAGTACTAGGGTTTTAGCTGTAAGCTACATTTACGCATATGCATATTTTATATACTTAATACATTGCTTGTTTTAGTACCTTGGTGACTGTATTTACATTTCATATTGAGGCTAAATATCTCAGTGAAGGTACTCTCAGAGCACAGAGCTTGAAAGGGATTGAATGCTGCCAACCTTAAATGTAGAAACTGGGGAGTTGAGGAGGGGAGGGAAAGGAAGAGAAGGAAAGGTTTAGAAGATGTAGAACGTTCTGGAACATATCTAGGGAGGGAGAGGAGGGAAAGGAAGAAAAGGAAAGGTTTAGAAGATGTAGAACATTCTGGAACATATCTAAGGAGGGAGGGTAGGACAATTTTCTGAGAATTGGAAAACCTGGAGTCCCACTGTCCCCAAGATCTGCTGGGACCTCATGAATGAAATGAGAGGGTTGGACGCGATCAGTGTTTCCTACCCTTTTTGAGTATGAACACGACACAGCCCAGGTAACAGTGGTTAGATACAGTGACTGTGAATTCAGTGGTCCGTCTAGAGGCATTTGTATTTCATTCATGAAAACTCTATACATGTGACAGAATTGCATTTACAGGCAAGCCATTCCTCAGTGTCGGGGTGTGTTTGCTGCACGTGTGGACTTGCCCACCGTTCGCAGGCTTTTCAGGGACCTTGATCGAGAAGCATTGAGCTGGGTCTCTCCATCTTAAATCTCTTCTACATTCTAACTCTGATCCAAGATAAAGTATCAGGACATGTGAGTCTGTTTCTTTCTGCTAATTGAGGAGCCTTCAAAGAGGAAGCGAACCATTTTTCAGTCTGGGTTTCAAAAAGAATTTCCAGGCTGTGTCAGACATTTCCTAAACGGATGAGGATAAAGACACATGTATGTGTTCACTTTTCCTTAATCCTTTCCAACACCTTTATATAAATTGGAACTTGTTTGCCAGGACTTCAGATGTCCAGACGTGATTATTTAGATGTTATTTGGGGGTTGCTAGCAAGCGCTTGTTAATTCTTCTTTCCTGCATTTGCCATCTGTGTGGAATATCATTTTTCACAGGCAACGAAGGAACATGATTGCAGGTGCCTTTAATCATAGAATCATAGAAGCTGGAGACAGAATAGATGGAAATGTTGCCTTTTCCTCATCTAGAGGATGGGAGTAATAAGGTTACCCTTCCAGTTGTCATGAATGAGAAATACGATTGCCAAGCTAATTGCAGTATAAATAGCTTTAAATTAAATGCTAAGTAATAAAAGTAGGAATGATTTGACTAATAAAAAAATGTTTTTTCCTAATTTGATTGTTTCACTACTAATGCCTCCCAGCAGCAGTCATTTTCCACTGTAGTAGAGTAATAACAACAACAAAAACCACAGCAGCTACCATTCATGGAGCATTTTTATTTGCCTGGGTTTTTGCTTATATCAGCCCATTGAATCTGCAAAACAACCACAAAAGGTAAGTGATTGGCTTGAGGTTGCACAAATTAATAAGTAGTGGAGGTGAGAGCTCCTGTTGTGGCTCAATGGTCACGAACCTGGCTAGCTTCCATGAGGACGCGGGTTCAATCCCTGGCCTCCCTCAGTGGGTTAAGGATCTGGCATGGCCACGAGCTGTGGTGTAGGTCACAGATGAGGTGGCTCAGATCCTGTGTTGCTGTGGCTGTGGTGTAGACTGGCAGCTGCAGCTCCAGTTTGACCCCTAGCCTGGGAACCTCCACATGCCGTGGGTGAAAACCAAAAAAAAAAAAAATTGGTGAAGGTGGAATTTGAACCCAGGTCCAGCCATCTCCAGTGCCCAGGCATTTCCCGATGTGCACCACTTCCTCTTAAATCTAGACCTCTCAGTCAGATTCTGCTGTCAGCTTTTGCTGGATTCTTGCCCATCCTTGTCTAGAGAAACCAGTTGAGTTGCTCACATTGAGGGTTTAGAGAGGGGAGCCTGGGGAAGTAGTGGTAATTTCTTGATCCCTGGTTCTCAATCAGGGCTGTACATTAGAATCACCTGGGGATTCTACCAGATTCTTCTAGAATCTGAGCACCATTGGAACTTAAGCACCATGAAGAGGATTACCTGTTTTATTCACTGCTGTCATATTGAAAAATGCTGAATCCTGGGCCTTACCTCAGGCCTGTCAAATCAGAATCTCCAGAGGCAGGGCCTAAGCAGAGGTATTTTTTTAACATGTGATATTAATGTGCAGCCACGGTTGAGGACCACTGCTTCTTCATGGATCACATCATAAAGAGAATGACTAAGGCTTCACCCAGGCATAGTTCGATAGTGGATGCCACCAAGAAGGCCTTGAGGTGTTGGGTCTTGGAATCAGAGACCCCATGGGTTCAAGTCCTGGTTCTTCCAGTTCCCAGCTGTGTGACCTTGCACAAGTTACTTAACCTCTCTGAGCCAGTTCCCCATTAACTAGTATTTCCAATTCCATAGACTTGCTATAAATTGAATTTAAAAACCATGTGAATTTCTTCCCACTGTGCCCAACACATGGTAAATGATGTCATTATTACCAAAGAAATTAAGGACCGACAAAGTAGCATGTTTAGCAATTTTGTAGTATTTGTCTGAAATCCTTCATTTAGCCTTATATAGGCATTAAGATGGAATTAAATGATAAGAGGAAACTCCCTCTTCTAGAACAATATTAGTGACCTTTTTACCTTTCCCATGTGTGCAAAATTATAAAATTGATACGTCATTTCTTGCTTGCTTCCCAAATGCACTAGGAAGCTGGCGTCACAGTCGTAAAGCCAGTGTTCAAAACTGGCATCCCGTCAAAGGCTGTTTTAGATTCAGCCTTCCGGTCATTTGTTCAAAGGGCTCTGAGGCTGAAGACCAAAAGATAACTGTTGCAGATGCTGCTGCTGGCAATTTAATTGGTATTTTTCAGGGTATAGACACACAATTTCTATATAGGCAGAATGAAACTGGAAGTAGGGCAATTATCCAGTGAGTTCAGACAGTAAAAAGGAAAAAAAAAAAATCAGACAAAAGAAATTCTTTAAGCAAGCTACTTTGCCATTTTTAAATAGATACTTTTTAACTTTATAGAAGTAGATACAACTTAAGAGTATTTTTGTGACATAATTATGGGGCTCATAAAGCAAAATGAATACGTATAAAATATCTGACAAAGGCCAGGTTTTCTCATTTGTACTCTTAATATAAAAGTAGCAAAATAAATACAGTAATTACATTTATTGTGAATAAAGACAAAGTTTAATGTCTTTTCCACATAGGGGGCAGCAAAGAAGAGAGGACTCCTGGTTAAGAGGACCAGTTAGATGTTTTATCAAATTATGGCTAAAAACGTTTTTACTGGTGCAAATATTGATTTGGTTTATCTCCCGGCCCTTGAGAGTTGTGGGCCTACCTATTTTGTTGTTGCATTTGAGTGAGAGCTAATAAATTGTTTGACTTTTGTAATTAAACATAAGAATCTGATTGAGGGGGATTTTCGCTTCCCAGAAAATGTACTTTAAGTTAATCTGCTTAAGAGGAATTATCTAGTTCTTGTTAGCAGAATCAAAAGACTGTCTATACCTTTGTAACTAATGATTTCTGCCGGCCTGGTCATGAATCTCATGTTAGTATTAAACCTTCAAAAAATTATTTGGGGGGATTAAAAAAAATTCACTTGTCAAAAATTTACGTATGTTACTGGCAAAGTGTAGGATTATTTATTGTTGTTTTCTCTTAGTTTTCCTTGATTTGCCTTTTTTTGGGGGGGGGCTGTTTAAGAAGTTCGAGAAGTTAGTTATTTGAATATTTTTAAAAAATGCTAGCATAGATGCAGATGAGAATTATTTTTTGAAGAATTATGATTGAGGGAGTAAATTCCCACAAATTTTTAGTGAATAAAATAGTTTGGGGCAGATTTCTCCATATTGATTTAACTGCATCTCTTCCATATATGACAGTCATATATGAATTTTTATCATCAAATCCCTGTGTATTTCCAAAATTATTTAAGATGACACTTGTGATGATTGTCTAATGCTGATCTGATGGGTTAGATTAAATTCCTGCGCAGTTTTTAAAAATACACAGTGTCCTGTTGTATGGTAGCAGGGGCAATGGATCCTGTTTTTAATTAGATAATATAATTATTACATTTTGCGATTGAATTATTACATTCAACACCTTCAGTGGATATTAGAGAAAGAAAAGGAGTAATGATCAGAGTCAGAAAAGCACATAATGTTTCCATTAATACTTGAAGGAGAGACATAGGAAGGTGAAAAACTAAAATATCATTTCTGAAGTGGAAAAGATTTCAGTACATTGTTAATGATGCCTACCGCCTACCTTCAGCTTGGGCTATAGGCAGCGTACCTATACTGAAATGCTACAACTGGAGACAGGAAGGAAAAGGAACTCTTAACACCGTGATACTCGGACAGAAATGAAGAGTTGATGTGTATTAGGATGATTCTGTGTGATGGTACTTTCATTTAAAATAAATAATTGAGGCAAAAGGGAGGTTTGGAATAGGCGTAGCCGGGTGCCACGGTCCCCGTTTCTTCTTGTGTGGGTAGGATGCTGCCAGAGGAAGTGCACTGCCCTTGTCGGAACCAGCTCAGCTCCCGAAAGGAGCTGCACTTCTTCAATAGCTGCTGTTAGACTGTTGTAAAAATATGAGCTGATTTATGACCAACAGATGATTGAAAATATTCCTGAGCTATTCTAGGGAACCATCTCTCCTGAAGTTCGTGGCCAGATATTTGTATAATCTTTGTGGGAATTTGAAAATGGAGAAGATTGCAAAACAAACGCACGAGGCAGGGAATTTCGCAGGGAAGAGCTTGTAACCGTAGCTGTCTGTACCTTTTAAAGAATTTTTCTACCTCCAGAATTTTAAAGGTAGAACCCCCGTTTGAGAGAATTCATGCCAGATGTCTTGATGTAAAAGGATTCCATGCGAGCGCTTGTTGGAATTTTTATGAACTTAGGAATCTGACCTGAGCTTTGGTGGTCTAATCATAAATGCTTTCTCTTCTTTATAGCCAAGCTGACAGGATAGAAGGGAAAAATGAAGTTCCTGTGCCGATTTTGAGGATACAAAAATCAAAGACTGTCTTTTGTAGGTTAAGAATCAAAGACCATGTATTGTAGCGGAAGAACAAAAATAGAATTTCCATTTTAATGTATGATACTGGAAATAGGTAAAATGCGTGTTTATCAGTTTATAAGCTTTACAGTGATTATTGTTCTATGTAGCATCAGTTTTTACTTTACTGAAAATGCAGCCATTTTGAATTCTTAGCTAAGACCATTGCAAGAAAAATACAAATACACAGCTGTTCAATTTTTTTTCTGTATATTTCTCTTTAACCTATTGTTGGAAAATTCATTGTCTTTTTTGAGATAATTATAAATCTACAAAAGCAGAAATGCAATTCACATGAAGAATCCAACACGATAAGCTCTTTTAAAAAAATTTTTAACAGCTTTATTGAGATATAATTCACACTCCATACACTTGGCTCTTTTGAATTCCATGGTTTTAAATATATTCAGAATTGTGCAACCATCCCCCATATAAGCTCCCTTTTAATTTATATTTGCAATAGAATTTTCAATCTCCAAGTATTATTTGCTGTATGAGAACAAAAGGAATCACGGTGTTTGTGTGTGTGATGTTTTACGCTAAAAAATAACTGTTTTTATCTTCCCCTGTGGATGTTGTCTGGGTTTGATTCTGAATCACTAGGGGATGCCTTGAACTTTTCACACTCTTTTCCAAGCCCTAATGCTAAGAAAGAAAGCGCTGTCCTACTTGACACAAAACGAGAGCCTGGCCAGGGGATCGGAGAATATCACACACATGCCTGTACCCTCTGGGGTAGAGGTTCAGCTGCCACATCTGGATCAGCCAATGTGATTTTTATGTTTTTGAGAGACTCACCTTGCGCTCCAAATTTAGACTTTAGGACTCTATACCTCATGCCATCCTATCTCATCTATTTTTGACAAGATGTGTAGGTAAAATTTTAGGTTTTGCTTTTTTTAAAAAATAGTAGGGGCCTTTGGATCAGTCGGACTTGCGTTGGTTACTGAAGTGCATCTGTTTCTGTTGGATATTTGAAAATAAGCTATAACTCTGGAAGGCTATGATTGGAGGAAAGGCACTGTGATCCTTTATCAAACAAACTGGAGAAAAATAGTATGGGAAGCACCCAAGGCTTTCTGACTTCGGAGAGTAAGGAAACTTTGCAGCATGTAATTCTAAGAAAATTGTAGGACACCCAAAAAAGGAGACGCAAGCTCTCTTTGGGGGAGGGGAGTGAAGCCTGTGCTTGTGTAGCTTCTGTAATGTCTGACTTCGTCCTTGAAAACTGCAGCTCTGGTGTTTGTGGAGGTGATTTCATGCCCTGTGCCAAGGGATAAAATACTAGAACCTTTTTCTTCCCTTAGCTGGTGGCTCTGTATGAATTCAGGAGCAAGTCTCCAACTGACATCCTTTTCTAACTGGAAAGTGAGCAGATACAAACATTTCAACAGGTACCGTTACCCATCTGCCTGATGTTGACTCTTTATTTAAGTACAAAGGATCTTAACATTTCTGTGTGTTAACCTGTAGTGGATGAGATATGTGCCGTGTATCAAATGTAAACAGTAAGTAAATCAAGGGCTTAGGTTGAGATGCCTGTGACCTGCACTGCAGAAGTAAATTTACACATCTGATTGTGAAGAAAGTTAGGTCTTACCCTTCAGAACAATCAGATATTATTAGCCCAGGGCGTAACTCTCATGGCTCTGTGCACATTTCACCAGGAAGGTGTGCAAAGACACAGGAATGATGCTGCATTTTAAAATGCCTTCTTTTCTGTTTGAACGCATGCCCAACATCTTGACAAACCCTGTTTCGTGTGAAGTTCAGACACATAACCCAGGTTTAATTTCTGCCTTGTAAAGTCAGCTGGTTGAAAATGTGCTCTGAAAATTACCCGAGGACTAGGATGGATAGTCCTTTTCTCTTGTCTCGGAACTTCGGAATTTGATTCAGCCCTCTCGCAAACACAGGAAAGAAGAGGGTGCAAAAGTGAAACCAGTCCTGGCTTCTGCCAGATTTGACATTCATTCCCTGACGATGGCTTCTTTTCCTCCTCTTTAAAGGTCCTGCCCCCCCCCCCCATGAAAAATGGTGAAATAGTATTAACACTGTTCACGCGAGCTCTCGCTCTGGGAGTTCACGAGGAGGACACTGGACTTGATCACCAGCTACAAGCCGCCCACCCTCCCGCTCCCCCCACCGTGAAAGCCACCTTCCCTGGCTGTTCTGCTGTGTAAGAGGGTCTGGGGCTCTGGCCTTGATGGTTCAGGTGCTCCCAGTTTGGCCTCCGGGCTTACTTAACCCACTTTTACTCTGTCTTGACCACCCACCTAATAGGCAGAGCTGCTAGAAGTGACTGTGTGGTCATTTGCACTGTTCATCTCTCGCTTTGCTGTTATAGAATCACTTTCATAAATAAGGAGGTCATACAGCCAGGCAGAACTTTTGGGGTCATTCAATTCTCCCCCTTCAGTTTAGAGACCAAAACAAAATAAAAACCTTTCTTTATAATAAGGAAAAATAAATTCTAGTTGCTGTCGAAAGAATGTCAACACATTGGAGTCAATTTATTTAATGAGTTGCAACTTAAAAAAATTTTTTTTTGGAATTTTCTTCACCATATGAGTAGCTAAAGCAAAGACACCTTTTAGTCTATACACTGTGTCTTGGTGCTATATGTGTGATTGCCCTAACTGAATATCATGTATGTTCTGACGGTATTAAAAAATGTTTAAATCTAAAATCCAAAATTCCAAGGAAAAAAGCATTGTACCTGCTTATAGTTATGGAGCTTCTAGCACGACCTTTCAGAGTGTTAAGATGTAAGAAGTTCTATGGCTTTTTTCAGATTTGTAGTTTTAAATGGCATTGTAACTGAGGTCTCTATACTCTTGTTTGTCACGTAAGCAGGCAGATGTTTTTGCCCTTTTTTTTTTTTTTTTAAAGTGCAGTAATAAGCGTGTCCTGCCCTAGCTTTCATTGGCTACCAAAAATATTCATGGCTCATCCAGTTGGAAGGTGATTCACCTGAAGCTTTGTTCCCAAATTAGTAACGTGGCAACATCTCAAATGGTGCTTTCCACCAGTTGAATTGAAAAAAGTCTCTCTCTTACTCAGATACAAACTTAGGCTTTCACCTGTCAGAGGAAAATGAAACCATCACTAACTGCTCTTTATTTTGCTGGCAGGTTCATGCCTACGACAAAGTAATTTTTTCCCCAGGTGAATTACTCCCTCACATTGACATGGCGATGACTAATAAAGTATTTATGAAAACTCCATAAGTGTGTGGTCCCCGTTCCCACAGTGTGTCACTGCTGCCGCCAAGTGACAGGTCTGAAAAATCAGCAAATCTTAAACAATTAGAGCATCGATTCCTTTTTCCAAAACCCAGGCCCCTGCTACCTTCCAGACAAAGATATTGTCTTCTTCTGTGATGGGAATTAAGAGAGGACACTGACCTCAAGCACACTTGACCCACGTGGGCGTCCCCCTGGAATTCATGGTTTCGGAGGAAAGAAAGGCATGGGTGATTAAGAAAATAATTTCTTTGCTTGAACGAATACATCAAATTTTCGGGTTGAGGCTGTTTTTAGTTTAGTTTGGCTAGTTTCCCACAGGCTCTCACAAAATCGCACTATGCTACAGGAAGGGAACTGTCTTAAAAAAAATCCATCTGTCGCACCGAAAACTTGTAACTCTCAGAGCACGCAGGTGCTTGGGGACGTCTGCAAAGGCAGTTCTCTTGAGCCACCTCATTCTTGAACTGGGCTAAGAGCTTTTCAATTGCTGTGACATTTTCAGCCAGGGAAGTAGTAGTTGTTGCAGAGCCATGTTTTACAGGCAATTACTTTATATGATCAATGGAGCAATTCTCCTTCCAGAAAGGAACCAAAGCGATCAAGTTAAATCATTAAAGAGAGAAAGAGAGCGCGGGAGAAAGGATTCATCTCGTTAGCAGGTGCCGGTGCTGCAGCAGTCTCCGCGGCGGCGCACAATGTCACTGGCCCTTTAAGACAATGGCTGCGCTCCCTCCACCGCCGCCGCCCCCTCCCCGCCGCTGTTGACAGGTCTAAACCTCCCTCGCAGCCCATTGTGGCCGCAGTAGGAGGCACCTGCAGAAAATGTGCCAAAACCAGGCAGGGAGCAAGAGCTTTTCAATAAGCTCCGCAGCTGGAGAGGAGAGGCAACACTAAACAACCGGGCGCGGAGCAGGCACGTGATGGGAAAAGGGGTCACCGCCAGACACCTCCTATCGGCTTTCTGAGCGCCGGTCGGTTCAATTTGCTGACATCTTCTAGCTGGCTTTTCTCTATTTGCTTAATATGCTGAGGTATTTAGCTTAAAAGCACTAAATGCTCCATCACGATGAGCTGCTCTCTCCCTTTCCCATTTACTGTTATTAAGGACATTTTCCCGTATTTTCTTTCTCTTTCTGCCCCAAACTAAGATTGTTTTCTTTGGCTTCTCTCTCACTTACTGCTTACAGGCATTCTCCGCCACACAGCCGCCTGCTTGATTTTACTCGTGTTTAATTCAGGGACAAGTAAAGCTCTCCACACACGCAGGATCTGTGCTGCCTTCCTAAAGCACGCACATTCTGGCCGCCTTAAGCCCAGGTCTGGAAACAGTATCACATTTCAACTCAGTAAACATTTATTGTGCATCTCCTGTGTACCCACCACTGTCTGTGGGGCCCCTGGAAATACTGCGATGGACAAGAGTGGGGCCCCTCTTGTGCTGTTAGGATCCAGCAGAGAGGCTAAATCGCTATTATAACAATTTGTTTTGCACCCATGCACTTCTCTATGTAGCTTACAGCCCTTTTGAGAATAAGCAGGAGTGGAGCGGGTGGCAGGGATGTGCTGGTTGGGGCTGTGGCTTTGTTCAGCGTGCCTTGGGAATCAAGAGAACAGATTGGAAATTTCAGATCTCCAAGATAAATGATAGGTGAGAACCCGGCAGCCCTGCAGCTCTGAACACACTACTTTCCAGTTCTCATGATATTTCCATCTGTTGTTTTCTCGCTTGAAGTGGTAAGGCGTTATCTCTGTCTTCCAGATGAAAACATCTGAGACTCAGGGCAAAGCACCTTGCCCAGGGCCCCACAAGGAATAGGTGGTAAGTCAAAGGCCCACAGGGACCAGCCCCTCTGCCTCCCACCGAAACCTTGATTTCCTTTCTACCTGGTGCTGCCTCCTCGGACTGTCTGCTGGTGTGAGCGCACATTCTGAGAGCAGCGTGGAAGCACGCAAAATGACATTCTCACGTGGACCTCTTCCCCCCTCCCCTGCAGATGGAGAGTGTCGGCGTGTACGGATTCTGTGGCTGTACAGCAAAGAGCAAAATGAAGTGTGATGATTCAAGGTGGGAAATAACCACTTCAGGTAGGAAATGAACTAATTCGTGTAAGTATCAAACCAGCGTCGGAAGGAGTTACCCCTGGAACACCATTCCTTTAGAGAGGGACTAGGTACCCTTAGATTTGGACACAGGGCTAAGGTATTTGCTAAACTGCTGCTGGTTCAGAAGTGCTTGCTCGGAATTGCAACAAGTGGTAAGAGGTGTGAGCGAAAGAGTATTTTAGAGGCATTCAACTCAGCCCAGGATGGTCACTGTCCACGCTCACAAGCACAGGTGGTGGGGTGGGACCTGGTCTAGCCTTCTGGGCGCACGCTGTCCCCCTGCTCTGCTGCCCCTGGGGGCCTGTATCTGTCGGGGCACCTGGTAAGGCAGGAGGAGATGGTCTCTCTCCTCCACCAAGCTTGTTTATGCTTTAGCATGTCTCTCCTCTCAGAGGACTGGTTCTCTTCTTCCTTCTTCCCCATGCCTCCCTCCAATTCTGGTGGAAACAAGCGGACCATTCATGTAACAAGAGAAAGAGTGAGCGGGGAGGGGGGAGATGCCACCGACAAACTCCATTGAAAGCCACTGGCTGTTCATTTACATTCACACTTTTAAAAAATGTTAACTAATGATGTTAAATGGTTTGCCAAAGGTCCTGGCAGGTCAGTTGTAGAAGTGTCATTTCTGCCTAATTAGGGCTCTTGTGGCTGCCCGGCGCCTCCCAGTGCAACTGGTGACAAGCCGAGAGCTGACAGCTTCAATTGGTGCCAATAGGAAGGTTGGGCCGGTCATGTTTTCCAACTCAGCCAGGTGTTTGCTGAATGGGGGAGGGGGCCTGGCGAGATCTGAGCGCTTCTATGATCCCTTTTCTTTCAGGGCTCCCTCCCAAGTCCTTCCCCTTTGCCTGTCTTGTCTTGTGTCAAGGTCAAGAATGGGCTTTGCTAAATCAGCAATTTGGGTTATCTCTGGGAGGTCATTAGCAGTCCCTGGCCCAGACATTTCAAGTGGTCTCAGACCCCAGATGCTAGAATTTTTTGTCCCCCCTAAAAATCAGAGAAGGGGAAAAAAAAGTTGTAGGTGGAAAAACAACAGGAGGAGGAAGACAAAACAAAACAAAACAAAGACCCCGAAAACTCTGCAAAGCCATCAAAGCATGAAACTTCCGATGACAGTCATAATAATCAAGTGGTGTGAAAACAACTAAATCCTCTTGATCCACACCTTACATATTTTATGGAGGAAAAGACATCCCAGTGTGTTCAATTGGGTATAGAGTACCTGTCACATAGTAGGTGCTCAGTAAATAATTTGTCATTTGGTTTGATTTTTCAGGAGAAAAACCCTTGTCTGAGAAACAAAGAGTGATTGATGGAGATTCTGCTATTTCTCATGCTTAATTCATTGTTTCTATGGCACTCTTTGAATGTCTCAGTTGACCATGAAATATATGCTAAGTTGGAGTACCACGTGATGGGGTGATATGATTGTCTTATTTTTTGTTGTGTTTTTTTCCTTTTTTTTTTTTTAAGAACTTAAATCAAGCAAAATACCACTGGTGCACAGGCTGCAGCAACTGTGACACAAAGAGGCCATCCTGTGGCAGTGATAGGACAGCTGTGTCTAGAATTGGGGATTCACACCTTGGCAGATCCTGCAGGGTCTAGGCATTCCTAATTTGTTCCTGAATTGAGCCCACCTCAAGCTCACACTCACAAGAGCACACACACACACACACACATACATACACACACACACACACACACACACACTCACACCGAGCCCGTTTGTGAGCCTGATAGACAAGGAATTATAAGATTAATATATGGGCTTTGGGAGGCAGTGCTGCGTTAAAGAGAACTGGAAAACAAAGAAGCTGTTTGTTTTATAAAAATCTCAGACCAGATCCAAAGCTTACAGATCTGAGAAGGGGAAGGAGACTCGGGCAATGGGCATCTGATCCTTGAAGTTTCCCGCTTCCTTCCCTCACACGGCGATGCCTCTCCCTCCCGCCACCTCTGCTTTCTCTAATGTGGACAGTGAAAAGTGGGGCCAGAAAAAGACTGTTCACGTCTGTTGAGTTTCTCAAAGGAGTGTTGTGAAGATTAGAGGAGCCAGCGTATGTGAGCACACCTGGGCAATACGCGGCATGTGTCAGGTGCCAGGTAGCAGGGAGGTCTCTCTTCAGGGTTGAGACCATGTGCTGTTCTGTGGTGTCAGGTTATTTTCTCAATACCCAGGGCATAGTTGAACAAAGAGAATTAATAGAATTGACTAATAGGCGGACCTCATGAATGATGGGTGAGCAGATGAATCTAGACATTTTCAAACAGTTAAACTGTCTGTCTCCACTTTCCCTCCGGGACCGCTTTTGTCAGGGAAGTCCCTTCAAAGACCCACTTTGCATTTCTGTCCATCCGTTTCATGCCACAGCAATGCTCTTTTTCCTCTTCTTCCGGGGGCTTGCTTTGTTTACGTCGCACTGCTTTTATCCTGGGGGGTGATTCTGCTCCTGGTCCCCGTACTAACCCCTGTCTGCGCTCTGCCTCCTGCATCTGTCTCAGTCCTGATCCGCCAGGCTGAGGCCGCTGGATGTGTACTTTGAGGGCTAACGATTGCTGTCTGGCGCTTAAAAATGCTAACAAGTGGCCACTTAAGACTCTCCTTGGGGTTGGGACGATGAATATTTAAAGTGATTCTGTAGGATAGTAGTGGTAAAGAAAACCTTCTGCAGCAACTAAACCAGCAAAGGAAAAATAAGCCAATTAGTTACCAAAACCGAAAAATAAGTTAATACATAAATAAAAAACTTCTGAGGACTTGGGAGGAAAGAACATGGAAATTACAAGTTCTCTGTTTGGTGACATGCATAGACCGCAATTGCAGTTCCTGTGGTGGCTCAGTGGGTTGAGAACGTGACGTGGTATCCGTGAGGATGTGTGTTTCCTGCCTGGCCTCCTTCAATGGGTTAAGGATCCAGGGTTACTGTGAGCTGAGGCGTAAGTTGCAGAGGTGGTGGCCCTCGAATCCCATGCCCTATGAATGTGGCGCCGTGAGCTGTGGCTCTGATTTGACCCCTAGCCTGGAAACTTCCATATGCCACAGATGCAGCTTTAAAATCTATATATTTAAAGAAATCACGCAATTGTAAGTGTGATAACTGATCCTCAAACTTGCAATCCCAAAAAGTGGAATTATGTTCAGTTGCATGTTCCCTAAACCTTTCTGCAAGGCAAGTGTGAGGTTGGTTTTCCTTTCAGCCCTGGCTCTGGGTTCTCTTTGACCTTGAATGCTTCCTCTGATTCTGCTGACCTCCTGGCAGTTCTCTAGACAGTTCAGGATGTTTCATGCCTCAGGGCCTTGGAACAAACTCATTTTTATCCTTGGAATGCCTTTCCTCTCTAGTCTCCTGGCACACACCTATGCATCATGCCACCTCCTCCACAAAGCTTCTCGCCACACCTTCCAAGTGAGATCCACCTTCCCCTCTTTTGTGGCCCCTCAGAGCCTCACCTTCTTCACCATAATAAGAGGAGTATGGGTTCTTTTTCACTGAGTGCCTTCCGTATGCCAGTGCGTGCCCGGGCTGTCACCGTGATAGGCAGTCGCTTTACCACCGAGGACCCTGAGGCTGCAGGTGTGTGTTTAAGGTCACCCAGCCTGAAAGCTGAGCCCAGCCAGCATGACTGGAGCTCCCACACTGATGCTAACCTTCCTCAGTCTAGAACCACCAAACCACGCTGCCCCCCCCCCCATATACATGGCCACTGTGCTGATAGATCCGGGGGTGTGGTTTCCGTTTTGTCCTCTCTGGATGGTGAGGCCCTGGAGGTTGGTAACACTCTGTGTGTTCCAGTGCCTAGCGTAGAGCCAGCGAATGGCAGAGGCCCTGAGTGTTGGTTGAATTTAATAAAATGGAATGGAACTGAATTGTGCTACATACTTATGTATGCTGTACCTATGTGTGTATTCTTTCTGCCTCTCTTTATGTATATATATATGCATATTTCACATGCATGTATGCATGTACGGATAACATGTAGAGAGAGATACAGATGGAGTTATATACATGTTCTCTGGGAACATGCAGGTCTGTACACAAATGAACAGACATATATGTATATAAAAAGAGTAAGGGAGGCGGGAGAGAGTCAGTTTCGGTCTGGAGGAATGTACGTGCATCATCCAGTCTCTGCTTTGAATGCGAAGTTTGGAGTCGGCATTCATGTAGCTTCCTTGCAGCCCAGGTGAGACTCATGTACCGTGTCCCAGACCTCAACACTCTCACCATTCTGCACTGGGCGTCACCACATTTAAGTCAAAGGGTCAGCAGAGCAGGAGGACGCTTAGGTAGAATAGCTGTTTTGAGTTTTTCCTTAGGTGTCGTCTCAGGTATGTTTGCTTTGTCCAAACATTTTGCTCCCCGTTCAGCTCTTGAGCCTGGGCCTGTCAGTGATGGTGAGCCTGGGTTTCCTTCTCTGCTGCAAGCAACCGGCGTGCCCTCCCATCCTGCAAGGTGCTGTGTGTCACGTATGGAGCGAGACTGACTAAGGACCCAGCCCGGAGACCAGAAAGCTTTGCTAGAGGGGAGAGGTACCTGTGAGGTCTGGAGAGTTGGGCGAAGGTTCAGCAATAGCTAATTCAAGGGCAAAAAAACCCCTCTCTCATTTACTTCGGATTCTGCGTCTCAGGCTATTGCTTATAGAAGGAAAAAATTCATGTGTCCCTTACAGGCCTGAGCCCAGTTGACCCCAAAGTGCCTCACATTTATTTTGTCCTTCATGAGTATGAAATGCCTGTTTTAAAATCAGATTCCAAAACTTTACAAGTTGGAGTTCCCATCGTGGTGCAGTGGTTAATGAATCAGACTAGGAGCCATGAGATTGAGGGTTTGATCCCTGGCCTTGCTCAGTGGGTTAAGGATCTGGCATTGCTGTGAGCTGTGGTGTAGGTTGCAGATGCGGCTCGGATCCCACGTTGCTGTGGCTGTAGCGTAGGCCGGAGGCTACAGCTCCGATTTGACCCGTAGCCTGGGAACCTCCATATGCCGCGGGAGTGGCCCTAGAAAGGCAAAAAGACAAAAAATAAATACATAAATAAATAAAACTTTAGAAGTTGTCAGGTTCTTATGGTAATTCAGTGGCCACCCCGTGGTACTATTGACCTTCTGCCCCAGACCCGTCTTGCCCCTTGCACCTCTGCGCCTCTCTCTCTGCTCCTCTGCTGCCCTTCTAGAACCCTTCCTCTGAGCCTTGCTAGACCCCACCCATCCTTTGAGAAGGATGTAGGCTGGTGGTGATCTGACTCCTTCCTGCTTTGCCAGGGTATTGAAGTTCTTCCCACCCCTTCCAGACATGCCTCTTAAAAGGCAAAACACTGACTGGTATGAAGATTTGGAAGGAAACATGGGAAAAAATGAAGAGTATTGCTCGTGGGCTTTCACCACAGTAGGTCAAATTGCAGAGCTGAATCAACTTTTGCTTCTGCAAGAATGGAATGGCTCTGAAGTTGTTTGTTCTATTTTTAAGGTATTTGCCAACTTTTAGGATTGCTCCATAAAAATAGGAATTTGTGTTTATATATAAAAACAATTTTCTAAAGGAATGCCTTTGACTGTCCTTGATGTGGCACTACATTCCTTGGGGGTAGGGCTGGTGTGGACGTCTGACCTCCACTGTCGCATGGGGCCCTGTTGAGTGGGTTTGGTTCTTCTGTCACCATCTTGAAATTCTTACAAACTTGAATGAGGGATCCTGAATTTTCATTTGGGGCTGGGCCTTGTCAATGAGGTAGGTGGCCCTGCCTTTGGGGTTATGTGACCCCTTTGACTTCAAAGCATGGAGTTGTGGCATTAAAACCAGGGCTTTGCAAGAGCCTGGATGCTCTTTAAAGAAAGGGGTTCTGAAGGCTATGGAGGGCCAGGGAGGTTGGGGAGCCTGAAGGCCAACTTCACCCAGGATCAGCCATGCCCAACCGGGTTATTCATGTCTGTCTACAAAGGACAAGGGATAAACATGCTATAATTCATGTTCAGGGAAGCTTTTTGAGAGAGCCTTGTTTTTCACCTGGAACTACCAAGTCCTTTGGCCAAGAATTTCTGCCTGTTTGACATCTTCAGAAAGGACTCCCCATGGAAGCAGATCAGATTTGGAAATGGACTTTCCTTTTTAAAGTTGGTGTGTGTAAGTTCTCCCTCCTGCTCTTCATTTGATTTCCTTTCATGTTTGTAATCTCTCCTGTCTTATTCCAAAAGCAACTTGAGGATATACATGTAGTATAACAAGAAGAAGGATACATCTGAGGAACAGGAGTGAAGGGGACCCCAGGCAAAGTCAAGGGTAAGGGGGTTCACAGGTGCACATCATGAGAACTGGTGGGTTCTGAAAGATGAGCCACAAACATGTATTGTGGGGTGAGACACCACCGTTCCCCGCTCCCCCCCCCCCGCCATGGGATGTAGAAATATCTTGGGAATATGAGTTGGGTTTTCCAGGCATCTGTTTGCATGAGGGACCAGTCATCTCCCAGGAATCCCAAGGTAGTGCAGAGTAAATCTTCCCTCAGAGAAAAGGGCAATTTTGACAGCTTTGAGTATGTCATGATGTCTTATCATTCAGTCTGTCCCTCATCTGCCTACAGACTGGGGCTTGAGCAGATAACAACAAAAGCTCCTTGCTCCCACACCTGCCTCTACCTCTGAGAGCAGGGGGGAGCCAGGCCAGCTCTCTGGGGTGCTGACACAGGCAGTAGCTCCAGCAACGTGATGCCAGCAGCAGCAGAGGCGGTGAGCCCGGCGCTGGCAGTGTTGGTGGCACTCGTGTGGTGGCAGTGGCACCAGCACTGGCGGTGGCGGTCGCACCAGCACCGGCAGCGCCTGTACCAGCAGGAGATGCCACTGCACCTTTGAAGTGGACACAGCAACCTCCCAGCGGCTGCAGGAATCAGTCAGCTTCAGCCAGTGTAGGATGGGGCGGGATGGAAGTGGCCCAGAGTGGCTCTGCTTGCAGTGGCAAGGGTCTTGCAGTGGCTCTGTGGATGACGGAAACCTAGACAATGGGAAACAGTGGCGATGCCACCCAAGGTATTTGAGGCTCCCCTTGAGGAAGAAAGACTCCTCTGATAGCTGGTGGGAGTTGGAGCCAAAGGCATGCTCTTGGCTGTTAAATGACCACATTTTTAGCCGTAGGACAGGGTGAACCGGGAAGAGATAAGCGAAAGAGATTTAGAGCATTGGTAAGATAAAAACCAAGCAGCTGGTTAAGAGAAGCTCAGTTCTTCCTAGTGCAGGCAGCTGAGCACTCATTCATTCATTCATTCATTCACTGACTCATTCAACAGACATCAGTGGAAGCTTTGCTGGAGTCTGGAATCTGGTACCTGGGATTGGAACTGACTCTGCCATTTCAGGATTCTTCAGTCTTGTGGAAGTTCATGTGATTCTTTACACCCCAGTTTCTCCATCTGTAATGTGAACTGTTAATAATGTTAAGGGCCTTCCCATCGTGATGCAGCTGAAATGAAGCCAAGTGTGAATCATGATGTTGCAGGTTCAATCCCTGGCCTCGCTCAGTGGGTTAAGGATCTGGCGTTGTCGTGAGCTATGGTGTAGGTCACAGACGTGGCTCGGATCTGGCATTGCTGTGGCTGTGGCGTAGGCTGGCAGCTGTAGCTCCCATTTGACCCCTAGCCTGGGAACCTCCATGTGCCACAGGTGTGGCCCTAAAAACAAAACAAAACAAAAAACAAAACAAAACACCCTCGTGTTAAGGATTCACCTCAGTGGGTTTTAAGAGAAATCTGGTGCCTGTGAAGTTTTTAGCAGAGTGCCTGGCTCACATCTAGTAAACGTGACCTAAGATGAAAGGTTATGAGATACACATAATCCCACATTGACTAAAATAGTGTTTGTCCACATAATGAAATGCCACATTGCCACTATCCGGAAGGATGTGCCATTTCCTGTGGCTGTGGCTTGGTAGAGAGACGACGGGTAATGTGATTGATTTGATTTGATTACTTATGTTATCTGCCTTTCAGGATTTTTCCAGAGCACATGAACTACAGATGAGATTTTCAAACAGCAAGGAAAGGAATCCCATCGGACTCTCTCTTTGGTGCATTCATTTGCTCCCTGACGCCTCTGTCCCCCACATGCTTGAACAGTTCCCATGAAGAGAGGCGTAGGGGCGCTCAGCGCAGCTTTTCCAATCTGTTGGCAGCTCTGATTTTCAGGAAGTTCTTCCCTAGACTGTTTCTAGTCTCTGCCAGTTATGTTTCTTGTTCATCTGTCAGTTTGACAAATACTTACTAAGCACCCCGTGTATGGCAGGCACGGTGATCCGTTCTGGGGAGACAGTGGTGTATGGAAGTCGATAGGCTACTTCATATGGCTGGTGGTTTAGCAGGTCCTCGGACTGTAGCCCAGTAATTAAATAAATATGTTACTACAAGTGGGAGTGCGAAGGTGGTGGAGACTCGGGGGAATGTCCCCGAGAGGTGACAGTTAAGCTGAGACATGAAGGAGGTGAAGGAGATATTGGGGGTGTGGGTTGGGGGGCGGGCAGCAACCCGGAAAGAGGACCAGAGTCTGCTTAGGAACCACGTAGAGCGTCGAATTCGCTTTCCACATTGAGACCTTCAGGTGTTTGGAGAGAGCTTCTTCCTCTGAATCTTTCTCTTTTACCGCCGGTCTCTTTAGCTTTTCTTCCCTGGATGTGATTGGACAGCCTTTTGTTATTCTGAGATCTAGTTGGTTGATATATCCCCTCCTTTTTTCCTACCCTTTTTTCCTTTTTGGCATGTGGACATTCTGAGCCACGGCAGCGACCCAAGCCAAAGCAGTGACAATGCCAGGTCCTTAACCTCTGGGCCACAGAGGAACTCCTATATTCCTCCTTTTACTATCAATTTTATTGAGCTAAAATTCGCATAGCATGCAATTCACTCATTTAAAGTGCACCGTTCAATGCTTTTTAGTGTATCGTGGAATTGTGTAACCATCACAGGTCAGGTTTTTTTCTGTCTTTTGTATTTTTTAGGGCCGTACTCGTGGCATATGGAGGTTCCCAGGCGAGGGGTCAAATTGGAGCTATAGCTGCCAGCCTACACCACAGCCACAGCAGCTTGGGACCAGAGCCTGCAAGTGTGACCTACACCACCGCTCATGGCAACGCCAGATCCTTAACCAACAGAGTGAGGCCAGGGACGGAACCTGTGTCCTCGTGGATGCTGGTCACGTTCATTTCCAGTGGCACAGTGGGAACTCCAGGTCAGGTTTTTTAATAGTTGATTTACAGTGGTCTGTCAATTTCTGCTGTACAGCAAAGTGACCCAGTCACACACACATATACGCTCTTTTTCTCCTATTCTCTTCCATCATAGTCTATCACAAGTGATTGGATATAGTTCCCTGTGCTATGTAGCAGGATCTCATTGTTTATCCATTCTAAATGTAGCAGTTTGCATCTATTAACTACAAACTCCTAGTCTGTCCCACTCCCTCCCTCTCCGCTTTGGCAACACAAGTCTCCTCTCCACATCTGTGAGTCTATTTCTGTTCTGTAGATAGGTTCATCCATGCCGTATTTTAGATCCATATATGAGTGATAACCCAGATCAGTTTTAGAACATTTTTATCAGCCCAAAAGGAAACTCCCATGCTCCTTAGCAGTCACTCTCCATTTCCCCCCAAACCCCACCCCTGGGACAGCTTTCTGTTACTAAGAGTTGCCTATTCTAGACACTTCTTATAAATGGAATCACACAGGATGTGCTATTTTGTAACAGTTTTCTTCACTTAGCATAATGTTTTTAAGATTCATCTGTGTCACAGCATGTATCCACTTCTTATTGCTGAATAATATTTCGTCGTATGGTTATATTGCATTTTGTTTCTTGTTCATTAGTCAATTGATGGACATTTGGGCTGTTTCCCTTTATTGGTTCTTATGAATAATGCTGACGTGAACATTCACATACACGTTGTTGTGTTGTTGTGTGGATGCGCGTTTTCACTTCTCTTGAGTCTGTACCTTGGGGTGGAATTGTTGGGTCAGATGGTAAACTCTAT
Source organism: Sus scrofa (assembly GCF_054392235.1). NCBI lineage: Eukaryota > Metazoa > Chordata > Mammalia > Artiodactyla > Suidae > Sus > Sus scrofa. Next base: position 149,683,913 of record NC_139396.1, on the reverse strand, counting down.
GTTTAACTTTTTAAGGTACTGCCAGACTGTTTCCCAAAACCACTGCACCATTTTACATTTTAAGAGCAATGTATGAGGGTTCTTATTCTCCACATCCTAACCAACACTTGTTACTGTCTTTTTGGTTATTATCACCCTCCTGGGTGTGAAGTAATATCCCATTGTGTTTTGATTGGCTTTTCACATGTGCCTGATGATGTGAGCATCTTCTCATGTGCTTATTGGCCACTTACAGAGCTTCTTTGGAGAAATATCTATTCATATTCTTTGCCCATTTTTAAATTGGGTAATCTTTTCATTATTGATTTCTAAGAGTTCTTTATATATGTTGGATACAACTTCCTTATCACATACATGATTAACAACTCTTTCCTCCCATTCTCTGGATTATTTTTTCACATTCTTGATGGTGTCTTTTGAGACACAAAGGTTTTAAATTTTAAGTCCACTTTACCTTTTTTTCCCCTTCTTTTTTGCTTATGTTTTTTGTGTCGTATGTAAGAACTCATTGCCTAATCTAATGTCTCAAAGATTTATGTCCATGTTTTCTTCTAACTCTTATTTCTTCTACTAAGGGTTTTGTAGCTTAGCTCTTACATTTACACCTTTAGTCTGTTTTGAATTCCTTTTTGTGGATGGGATGATTTAAGGGTTCATCTCCATTGTTTTGTATGATGTTCAGTTGTCCCAGCACCATTTATTGAAAAGACTATTCTTTCTCTCACTAAATTGTCTTTCTTAACACCCTTGTCAGAAATCAACTGAGTATAACACAACATTGTAAATAGCTATACTTCAATTAAAAAAAAAATCTCAGCACCAAAAAAAAAAAAAAAATCAATTGACTACATATGTGAGGGTTCATCTCTGAACTCTCAAGTCTATCCCATAGATCTATCTTCATCTACTACCACACTCTATTGATTATTGAGGTTCTGTAGTAAGTTTTGAAATTATAGAGTATGATTCTTCCAACTTTGTTCTTATTTTTGAAGATCGTTTTGGCTATTCTGGATCCTTAGCGTTTCCATATAAATTTAGAATCAGAAGCCAGCTAAGATTTTAAGAGAAATTGTGTTGAAACTATAGATCAGTTTGGGGAGTATTGCCAGGTTAACAATATTAGGTCTTCTGATCCATGAACCTGGGATGTCTTTCCATGTATTTAGGTTTTCCTTCATTTCTTTCCTCAATATTTTATAGTTTTCAGTGTACAAATTTTACACTTCTCCTGTTAAGTTTATTCCTAAATATTTTATTATTTTTGATGCTATTGTAAATTAAATTGTTTAAATTTCATTTTTGGATTGCTCATTTCCCATTCCTTTTAAAATGTGGTCTATAAAACCAACGGGCCATCACTGAACACAGTAAGATACCCACCTTATACTTGTAGATATAATTCCATGACCATAACCCACGACAAAGTAAGCTTTTTGCCAGAGGGGTAAGGTGAGGTAGGGTATTGGCACAGTAACATCACACATGATGACACATGACATATGTCAACAAAAGCCCTTCATATGTTTTCTAGTCTTCTGTCACTGAACCATGCTGCCCTCATTCTCTACCTGGACAGGTGGGGAGCCAAAGGTTGTATGTTACCTTTTCCTTTCATATTCTTAGATTCAGTCCATTGCCTCTAGTCTGTGAGTGAGGTTGATTTGGTTGCTGATTCTGACCTTGGTCATATCTTCATCTCCCAGCCTCTGCGAGTGTAGTGAATACACCCTCTTTATTTTCATCCAATCCTGTGATACAGATGTTCAGCAGGATTTTGCCAAGGATAGAGGCTTGAGGTCTTGAGTTCAGACCCTCTCTCTCTGAGATCGTTAAATTTCAATCTCTGTAAATCAGTATCCAGCCAGTCCCCAAACCACCCAATAGTCCTTGCACCCAGCTGAGTAATCCTTGCATCCAGTCCATTTGTCAGCCCCACTGAACTTATCACATACCTTCCTGAAGTCAAAGCCCTTGATCTGCTTCACTTCTTCTCCCAGTCTAATAATCCTGTTGAAGCAGGAGACAAGATGTATCTGACAGAGCTTTTTCTCAGTGAACCGGTGAGAAACGAGGCAGGTCCTAGTGATTCTTGCTTTCTACATATTCATAAACCACAAATCTCCTTTAGCAGCCATCCCTGAATCTTTTTCACCAAACTTACCAGCCAGTTATTCTTTTATTGTAAGAGAATTAACTTCAGATGAAGAAACTGAGCATCACAGACTAAAGTCATACTTAAGGCTGGTAAGTGTGGAGGAAAGACTCGAACCCGAGGTTTCTGGCGACGTAGCCTGAGCCCCCTCCACTCATGATGGGGAAAGTTCACCTGTGGACAGTGATGGGAGCAAATGCAGATGAGGGAGGAAACTCAGAAATGCCAGGTCCTCAACTAAACAAAGATGAACTACTTCCTGTACCAAAAATGAAATACTGTTGCTCTCCCCATGGTGATGGAATTACCCAAACAAACGCCAGAGGATGCGCAGGGCGTGGAAAGGTGTCTTCTAGCCCACACTCGTGGTTTAATATTATCTCATCTAATCCAGGCTCCTCTTTCCCCTCAATTATCCAAATGTCACTAATTCTACGAGCATTGACTCCCTTGTTTTTTTCCAGGTCCCTTGGTCAGCTCTGGAATCCCGAGAGGTAAGAGGCACAGAGGAGGGGGAGAGGTCAATCCAGTGTCCTCAAGTCCCACAGTAGGTACTGTGGTAGTGTGTGACTTGCCCTCCTGTCCCCTGAGACTCCAGGTTTCTTCCCATTCAGTTAGGGTGACAAGTGACATGGGCAAACCAATGTGGGGCCACAAAGCAGCCGGAAGATAATTATGTAACCTCTGTTCCAGACATCAGAATCCAAAAAACAAATTCCTGTCCTAGTGGAATTTATATTCTAGTGTGTGTGTGTGTGTGTGTGTGTGTGTGTGTGCATGCGCGCGCACACACGCACGCGCGTACCAATATGTTAAAGGATAAATGGTACAGAGAAAAAATAAAGCTGGATGGGGCATAGGGAGTGATGGGGTTAGAAAATAAGAGGCCTCACTGGGAAGGAACATTTGAGCAGCAACCTGAGGAGGGTGAGTGATCAAGCCATGGGGATGCCTGAGGGAGGAGCATCTAAGGCAGAGGAGCAGCTGGTGCAAAGGTCCTGAGGTAGGAGTTGCCTTGTGTGTTCGAGGTTCATCCGAAGGACCACATAGCTGGGAGATGAGGCCAGGGAGGGCCTTGTAGGCCATGACCAAGGATTCCAGCTTGTCCTCTCAGACAGGAAATGAGGGTCTTGGGTGGAGGAATAGTATGATCTAACTTACATTTTTAACGGGTCCCAATCGTGGTGTTGAGAAGAGACTCTGATGGGGACCCAGGCAGGCAGGGAGGCCAGTTAGGAAGCTATTGTGAGGTGGAGGTGGAGGTACTGCCGATGTGGATTAGGGTGGTGGGTAGAGGTGGTGAGAAGCAGACAGATGTTGGAGAGGGGAGCTCCAGGGTTTCTGGCATCTGGATGTGGGGTGTGAAAGGGACGAGTAAGAACGATGCCAGCATTTGTGGCTCCAGCAGCTGCAAGGGTGGAGTTACCAGTTACTGGGGTGCCCATGGCTGGGGGAGGGGTAAGTCAGGCCTTGGGTCAGGGGCCTATTTCTCAGAATTGCCCATTAGACGTGCAAGTGGAGATGGGGCACTCAGACCGGAAGTGTCAGCGTGGGTGTCCTCAGCTGTCGATGGTGTTTAAAGCCAAGAAACTGGAAGAGACTTCCCCAAGGGGAAGGCGTTGATGGAAAAGGGGAGTCTGTGGACCAAGGCCCTGGGCACTCCCCCCATTAGAGCTTGTGGAGAAGAGAAACGAGACATGGAGACATTGGAGATGCTGGGCCAGGGAAGGAAGAGGACAAGCGGGGCCTTGAAGGTCAGACAAGGAAGGTCTCTGCAGGAAGAGGGGTCTGCTACGGCGAGTGGTGCTGATGTGCCAGCTGAGAACCGACACGTATTTGTGGTCTTTGTGGCCTCAGCAGTGGCAGAAACAACAGGCAGGTACCACTCCTGAGTCATCTCATGGGCCCGCCAGGTGCCACCTGCATCCCTCCCCAGGTGATCTCAGTGAGTGTCCTCGGCACACATCTTCCACGCTTTTCCTGTCCTCCGGTCCCTGTCGTGGTCCCTAAAACGGTGAAATGAGTCTCTCTTTTGATATTCCTGCATTGACAAGCATCTTCCTAAGGTGTTTGTTAAATTCAGAAACTGTATTGGTTTCCTTGGTTTTCTGTACTTTACTAATCAAGACATATTTGTCTCAAGAGTTCCCTGGTGGCTTAGCGGTTAAGGATTCAGTGTTGTCATGGCTGTGGTTTGGTCACTGCTGTGGCTCGAGTTTGATCCCTGGCTTGGGAAATTCTGCATGCGGCAGGTGTGGCCAAAAAAAAAAAAAAAAAAAAAAAAAGGAGAGGCTTATTTGTCTAATTCTAATGCAGCTGATGTGGGACAACCTATTTCTACCACTTAAACATGTACAAATTATTTCTAAATACATTTGGCCACATACAGATTCCCTCAGAAGGAACCTTTCCAGTACATGTATTATTTAATTTAATGATTCCCCCCCCCCCCATTTCACTGATCTCTGCATCATTCCTGCCCATCCTAGGTCACATGTGATAAGGATCGGTTCTGCCCTCTGTGTTGGGGACAGGAGGTGGGTGGATCCAGCAAGAAGTGGAGCCATGTACATAAGAGGAGTTTGGAGTTTCCCTGGGTGGCTCCTGGACACTTGGGAGTGGGAAGGATGGAAAAAGCAGAGTCATGGAGCTGGAAAAGTGCAAGTGAGTTTGGAACAAGTGAACAGTCCCTGTGGGTAGATTATAGACCCGCGGGATGCAGGGTTTGGGCTGCCCAAGGTGGAGCTGTCTGTGAAGAAGAGGAAGAGTCAGGAGGTGCCGGCTCAGGGGGTCCGTTCTGTGGATCGGTCCCAGAGAGCTGTGGACACTGGAGAGGCCCCGAGAGACACGAGGGGAGGGCCTCCAGGCAGCGAGGGCTGCAGAGGGTTAACAGACCAGGGCCAGGTGCACACCCAGGAAGGGCTGCCACAGAAGACGCACTGGGACTTGGTGAGGTAAGCACGCCACCACTTGGCATCCATTATTTTTCTTTGCTTTGACTTTCTAATCAAGTGTAGTTTGGGTTTTCACACTCACTGATGGAATAGAACCGTGATTTACAGATCACGCCCAGCCACGTTGCCTACTCTCACATTTTTTCAGCTCCAACAGTTACAGTTTTGCCTCTGGGACGTCAGGCCATTCTGTGTTGCAGGGACATGCTGTGGCCTCAGCCATGATGTCACAGCCGTTACGAGCAAAGAACCGGTGGGTGAGATGGGCTTCCCCTGAGGGGTGGGTTTTGCCCTGGCCCAGACCCCATCTGCCTCTTAGGGCAGAATCCTTAAGGGACCAAGAGGGACAGCAAGGCTCATAGGTTCCCAACCAAGATGGGGCTTCTCTGCCCAGGTGACAAGTTGAGACTTTATTCTGTGGCTCAGGGAGACCCATCCAAGCTCTTAAGAGGACCGATGTGAACACGTTTGCTCCTATTTGGAGAAATTCATGGCAGTGCTTGGCGATGGGGAGGCAGGGAGGCCAGGCAGGGCTGATGCCGTAGACCAGGTGAGAGGCAACCAAGACTGGACCCAGGACAGGGACGCTGGCAAGAAAGAGGAAGCTGGAGGCGAGAGCATCATTGTAGAGGTCTGATCAGTGGGAATCCATGCCTGATTGGAAGTGAAATCCAGAAGGACCGCCAGGTGTCTGACCTGGAAAAACCAAATCAATGCCACTGCTCCTCCACTTCCAGCAGGGAGAGCAGCACAGTGGTCTCGCAGCATCTCCATATTCTGCAGATTATCTTGAATGACACACATCTTTGAGGCAGAGGTTTTTTTTTTTTTTTTTTTTTTTTTTGGCGGGGAGATGCAGAGAGAGGGGGAAATGAGCCTGAAATATTCAAACAGTGGTTTTGATTCTCCCTCTCTTCATCCACTGGCAGCCTGACATTCCCAGGAACTAGGAGCACAGAAAAATCTTTTTTTTTTTTTTTTTTTTTTTTTTTTTGTCTTTTTGCTATTTCTTGGGCCGCTCCCGCGGCATATGGAGGTTCCCAGGCTAGGGGTTGAATCGGAGCCGTAGCCACTGGCCTAGGCCAGAGCCACAGCAACGCGGGATCCGAGCCGCGTCTGCAACCCACACTATAGCTCACGGCAATGCCGGATCATTAACCCACTGAGCAAGGGCAGGGATTGAACCCGAAACCTCATGGTTCCTAGTCGGATCCGTTAACCACTGCGCCACGACGGGAACTCCGCACAGAGAAATCTTAAACGGAGAGTTGTTGTGTGTAGATATGAGGATGCCATGTCCCTCCCCCACCATCAGATTTCCTCTGCCAGAGCTGTGGCAGGAGTGACTAGAAGACTCTCCTGTGCCTGAACTTGACAGCGTCAGGAGTGGCTGGGCTCAGGGTCACCGCAGACGTGTGTGGGTTAGCACTCAGCGCACTAAACAAGCACCTTCTTTCTTATCGTCTGTGTACCTCCTTTGTTTTAAGAAAGCCACCTTCGTAGCCAGGGTTCATTCACTACAGACAAAGCCTACGTTAGAAAAAATTAGATCTCAGAAGCTTCTAGAGAGCTGGGGGAAAATCACAAGCCATTAGCCGTGGAAGTTTCAACTTCAGATCCCTAGGCAAGACTGGCAGATGGTGTTTCTCCCTTGTTAATTGTAAAAATAAATACATAAATACATATGAAACAAGTCTGGAGAGTGGGGGCGGGGAATGGCCTCCAATAATTATTTGCTCCTGCCTGACCCCGGAATACAATTTAGAGTTAGCGATCCAGATGATTCTGGCAAACTATCGATTTCATTTTCAACATTCGCCAGTATGGTTGAGATATGTACGGAAAGGTACTTGACACAGCTGTCATGGCTTGAATGGCTGGAATAGCATTTCAACCCTGCTTTCTTTAGGTGACTGGATTTTTCCCCCTCATTGACCAATTCGGAAATTGTTTGAAAACAGCCCAAGGGTTGCTTTCACCATCAGAAAAATAAACTCAGACCCAAGAAAGTAACAGAGCTCCTGGGTCATTGGAAGCATCCAGTAAGCTCCATCTTCAGAAGGAGTCTTTTAAGCCATGGACCAAAAGCTCTGTTGAAAATTTAAGGCAACCTCAAGCTTGGTATTTCTCATTAGATGGATTTGTATCACTCTGAAAAGAAGGGCAACCCCCATTTTAAAAAATGTTACTATGAGTGGCAATTTTTCTGGAGCCCACAGCCACACGGGCCACTTGAGTTAGACATCAGAGGTGTTCGATCTGAGCAAGGTGGCACTTTTTATGCTTCTGATGGCTGCTTGTCATGTCCGCACAGGACAGAAAGGCCTCCTATGCGTGCTCCTTCCGTGAAATGATTTGAGTGCCCTGAATTTGGGGTTGGGGTGTCAGAAATCTCCGGAGCTCTGAGAAAAGGTGGAGAGTGCATGGATCAAACTATAATTTGTAGCAATGGTTGGCCTGGCAAGTGGCCAACGCTCTCTGCTATGTGAGTAGGGGGTGCCCGAGACAGGGCCAAGGGTCCTCTGGCTCTGGAGATGCCCGCTGAACAGGGAGAACAGTGTTTGGGGGATTTTACAGTCTTCCAGTTGGTCATTCCTCTGGTTGGGCACCAGATGATACGAATGTTTCAGAAGGAAAAGATTCTTGGAGCCGGAAGAAGCTTCCAGAATCATCCAGGCAGGGTAAACCACTGGTATTCAGCATGAGGGCATGCAGTCAGATGGCAGTCAGGTTTTAAATATGTCACTCACTAACTCTGTCACCAGCGTGTCACCATGGCTTAAAAGACTCCTTCCCCTTTCCTAAAATGAAGACACAATAGCCACTGGATATTGGAGGATATTTAGAGGCTTCATGAGATGATATAATTTAAGCGTTCAGCACGCAGTGTTCCATAAATGTGTATTAATATAAATAGCCTAATTCCTTCATCTCAGAGGGCGCAGGAGCCAAGAGCTAGAACAGAAATGCAGATCCTACAGAGATACCTGTTTTGTCTGATAGGTGCATCACCTGGGGAATGCAGACCTTCCCACCGCTAACAGGCTTTCTGGCTTTGAGCATCGTCCACAAGAGATGGTGAGCCGCAGGCAGAGCACATGGAAAAAGTAGAATTTGTCACTGGCAGCTTTAGCGGGATGTGTGGAGGGAACAGTGGAAAGACAAATCGCAGATTCCGACCCGCCCATCTTATTTTGGACAATCGATTCCCCTTCAACTTGTGTAAAGCAGAGTGCTAATCTTCCAGTTCCCTCCTAGGGTTTTGATTACTTGCTTATTCATTTATTTTTTTTGTTTGTCTTTTTAGGGTCGCACCCGGGTCATATGGAGGTTCCCAGGCTAGTGGCTGAATCCGGAGCTATAGCCACCGGTCTATGCCACAGCCCCAGCAACATGGGATCCCAGCTGGGTCTTGACCTACACCACAGCTCATGGCAACGCCAGATCCCTAACCCACCGAGCGAGGCCAGGAATTGAACCCTTGTCCTCATGGATGCTAGTTGGGTTTGTTAAGTGCCGAGCCACGACGGGAACTCCTTGTTTATTTTTATATTTTGGATCTGAAGCAGAGGAAATCCATTACTCTGGCCGGATGTACAGGTGACCCAGAGTTGGTAGAGGATGGCAGAGTCATTGGCTGCTGGGGTCACAGAGCTCGCAAAAGTCTGAAAAGCATTGAAACAGCTAATAATAAAAATGGGATAGTGATACATTTAAAGTTCTGTGCTGGGTCCAAAAGTCAGCTGCATAAACAAACTGCATAGGCGTTCCTGCTGTGGTACAGTGGGTTAAGGATCCAGCATTGTCTCTGCAGTGGCTCGGGTCACAGCTGAGGAATGGGTTGGAACCCTGGCCCAGCGCAGTGGCTTAAAGATCCGGTGTTGCTGAAGCTGTGCTGAAGGTCTTAGTGGCCACTCAGATTTGATCCCTGGCCTGGGAATTTCCATATGTCGCTGGTGTGGCAAAAACAACCAACCAAAACACTCAACAAAAAGACAAGAAACCCCTGCATAATTGCAACAGAAGGGACCATGTGAAAAGAATTTCGGGTTTGTCCCAGGTTATTGAAAAAGTAAGACTATCCCTTACAGGCTTCTTCCCCATCTAATGAGTTTTAGGAAGTTAAGTCCTTGCTCTGAGTTGATTTATTTCCCCATCTCTGTAATGAAGGCTGTATTATCAAAAAGCACACTTATAACTCAATCACCTTTTCTCAGTATAGAACAGGAGGTTTACTAGATTTTAACTGGGACGTGAAGGTGGTGAAAGATCCCAATTTGGCAGGTATTCCCAGACGTCCCTATCTGGTGGCAGACTAGCTGGTCCCAGAAATGTCCTTCCCCTTTTGGCATTAGGCAGTCACCCCAAGGCTTGGTTCTGACCCTTCCACTAGGGTACAGCTAGATAAGGGGTCATCAGGATGGGGGCAGTGTCTCTGGTGGAAAACATTCAATCTGGGCAGGTTAGCAAAGATTCTGAAGCCCATATTGGCCAGAGTTTAGTACAAAATCAAGTAGGCAAAAAAAGTTCATCTTTGTTTGCAGGTGGATATAGACAGCAAATGTGGGGTCTCACTTGCTGAGCCGGGAGGCAAAGAGAGGGAGATGCTGAGAGGCAGGCTCCAGACCAGGTGGACAGAAGGGAGGGTCCGCCAGTAGACTCTCACCAACAGGTGGCTTCCTGCTACTTTGGGAACTCTGCTCACGTGTTAGACCTTTTTATGTGTTTCCATCTATCTTTTATCATCTTTTCTCTCTTTTCCAATTTTTTTTTTTTTTTTTTTGGTCTTTTGTCTTTCCAGGGCCGCACCCTCAGCATATGGAGGTTCCCATGCTAGGGGTTGAATCGGAGCTATAGCTGCCGGCCTACGCCACAGCCACAGCAAGGCCAGATCCGAGCCATGTCTGCGACCCACACCACAGCTCACAGCAACGCTGGATCCTTAACCCACTGAGCGAGGCCAGGGATTGAACCCGAAACCTCATGGTTCCTAGTCAGATTTGTTTCCACTGTGCCACGACGGGAACTCCATCTTTTCCAATATTTTTACCCTCTGTCCTCCTGTCTGAATATTTTCCATTGGCATGTCCTCAAATTCACTGATCTTCTCTTCTCCTGGGTCTAATCTGCCCTTAAAGCCATCTGACTTAATTCTAATTACTATATTTTTCAGTTCTACAAGTTCCATTTAATTCTTTAACAATAGATTTTAATTCTCTGGTGAAATTCTCCACCTTTTCATCTGTTTCCTCTACCTTTTCCTCTGTGTTCTTGAACATACCTGGCATAGCTACTTTTGAAAAAAAGTTTTTTTAATGATTTTTTCCCATTATAGCTGGTTTACAGAGTTCTGTCAGTTTTCTCCTGTACAACACAGTGACCCAGTTACACATAGGTGTACACATTCTTTTTTCTCACATTATCATGCTCCATCATAAGTGACCAGCTATAGTTCCCAGTGCTACACAGCAGGATCTCATTGCTCATCCATTCCAAAGGCAATAGTCTGCATCTATTAACCTCAAGTTCTTAATCCACCCCACTCCCTCTCCCTCTGCCTTGGCAACCACAAGTCTATTCTCCAAGTCCGTGATTTTCTTTTCTGTAGAAAGGTTCATTTGTGCCTTATATTAGATTCCAGATATAAGTGCTATCATATGGTATTTGTCTTTCTCTTTCTGACTTGCTTCACTCAGTATGAGAGTCTCTAGTTCCATCCATGTTTCTGCAAATGGCATTGTTTCATTCTTTTTTATGGCTGAGTAGTATTCCATTGTGTATATATACCACATCTTCCTAATCCAATCATCTGTCGATGGCATAGCTATTTTAAAGTCCTTGTCTGCTAATTCCAGTGTCTAAATGACCTGAAGATCTGCTTCTTCTTTTTTTTTTTAGATTTTGGTCACTTAATTCTGGTAATAGACACGTCTAGTAATTTTTAATTGCATGTCAGACATTTTGTATATAAATGCAAAGACTCTAGATGGGCCCCATCCTTAGTGGCAGAGAAGGTGGGAACTGGTTGCTATACTCCTATCAGGGCTATTCTCTTACTAGGGTTAGAGGCAAATATGCAGAGCATGCTATGTCATGGGTATAGGATCAAAGGAAAAGAGGCCACTTTTCCCATGAATATAGTGACAAGCCTCTCTCTTTCCCACTCGACTCTGGTTTTATTCCAGAAGCCAAATGGCCAGAATGGGAGGGAATAGGCCACTGCATTCTGGCCTGGCGTGACCACATGGGGTGATCCTGCAGAAGGAGTGATTATCCAGCAGCAGGGTTGATCAATGGCACCCATTTAGGGGGAGAAAACAGGGTGTTGCATGTATGGAAAGCAAACCCTGTGAGGAGTCAGCTACACTAGTGGCCGATCCTCCCTGAGTGCCTATGCCATTTAAACTCACAGCGAGCCTACACAGCATTATGCCCATTTCACATATGGGGAAACTGAGGCCCAGAGGTTATGCTTGAGTGTGGGCAGTTTGATTCCAGAGCTGTCATACTGCCTCATAATGGGCATGAAGTTGTTTAGCCTGAACAAAGATGAGATGAGGTGGGGGAGAGGCTGATCACTTTTGATGGGGGGCATGGAAGTTCCTGGGCCAGGGATGGAACCTGCACCACAGCAATGAGAACACTGGATCCTTAACCTCCTGAGCCATCAGGGAACTCACATGATCACTTTTTAAAATATCATCAGGAAAGAGGACTCAGAGTTGGGCTCAGTGGAGTTCCCGTTGTGGCTCAGCAATAATGAACCCAACTAGTATCCATGAGGATGCAGGTTTGACCCCTGGCCTCGCTCAGTGGGTTAAGGATCCGGCATTGCCATGAGCTGTGGTATAGATCTGCAGCTGTAGCTCTGATTTGACTGCTAGCCTGGGAACGTCCATACGCTTTGGGTGCAGCTGTAGGAAAAAGCTCCCCCCAACCCCCCCAAAAAAGAGTTGTGTTCCATATATAGAAAGATCAGTCAGGACTTTCCAGAGTTGGACTAGTTGCCTTGTGTCAGTTGTGGGGGAGGGCAAGATCTTCCTAGTCCTGAAGGATGCAAGCAGAGACTGGACCAGCTGCATTTGGCTTAAGGTGGAGTCTGAGGGCAGATAGCAGAGGAAGCCCCGTGGAGGTGGCCTGAGGCCAGGAGCCCTAGCCTGACTCTCTGGGCTCCTGAGGCCCTGCATAGCCTCAGCAGCCCCCTCCCCACCACACACCTCCCCCTTCTTCCCGCCTCCCCCCCATCCTGCTTCAACCACTCCTGCTCCCTCCAAGCTCTAACCACACCTGGGTTTCTGTTTCTGGTGGAGGCCAAGCCCTTTCTCCCCTCAAGCTTTTTGTTCAAGCTGTTGCCTCCTCCTCCTTCTATTGCCTTGACCAGCTCCTGCTCATTATTTCTTTATTTATACCATGAATTTTATTAGAGCATAGGTGACTTAGAATGTTGTGTTAATTTCAGGTATACAGCAAAGTAAATCAGTTATACATATACCTGTTCCTTTTCAGATTCTTTTCTGAATCTGGGGTTATTACACAGTATTGAGTATATTGTGCTGTACTGTAGGTCCTTGTTATCTATTTTATACATAGTAGTATGTATGTTAATTCCCCCCCCCCACATTTCCCCTTTGGTAATCATAAATTTTGTTTACAAATCTTTAAGTCTGTTTCTCTTTTTCCCACAAACAAAACACAAAGACAACCCACAGAATGGGAGAAAATATTTGCAAATGAAGTGACTGACAAGGGGTTAATCTCCAAAATATACCAACAACTCATGCAGCTGAATATCAAAAGAAAAAACAACCCAGTCAAAAAATGGGCAGAAGATCTAAGTAGACATTTCTCCAAAGAAGACACACAGACAGGCAAAAAATACAGGAAAAGCTGCTCAACATCACTAATTGTTAGAGAAATGCAAATCATCCTTTAGAGCTGCTCCAACATCACTTCCTCCAGGAAGCCTTCCCTGCCTACCTCATCCTGCATAGCTCTTCTCCAGTAAATCTCAGTCTTATCTCCATGTTTGTTTCCCTCATGGCACTAACCACAGTTAGTGATCTTTGTTTTTTCCTTGTAGAAAGTAAATCCCATGGAAGCAGAGCCACATTTGTCTTTTTCATTTTGTGTCCCTAATCCCTAGTAGCGTTGAATATTTGTGGGATAAAAGTGAATGTCCTTGACCATATTCCATGAGTCTCAGTTTTCTAATCTGTTAAGTGGGGAGCAGTGTAGAGGAAATTAGATGCGCGCAGTGGTTCTCAAAGTTGAGCATGCCTCAGAATCATCTGGAAGACTTGTAAAAACAAATTGCTGTCCTCACCACCAGATACTCAGGAGGTCTGGAGGAACTTTCTATTTCTAATACGTTCCCTGTAATGTTGATGCTGCTGGCCAGGGGGTCACACACTGAAAACCACTGGATTTGACTCTCTGCAGCTCTCTGAGGCATTCATCTTTAATTTTATCAAGTTGAAATAATGAATATAAAAGTGCTGTGCTTAGAAAAACAGTATATCTAAATGCAAGAAATGTTTTGAAACATAACGTTACCTTCAAACATAAAAGGGGAGGGGAGGTGGAAGGAAAGGAGAGGGAAAAAAAAATCCTTGTCTAAATCCAGAGGGATTAACACCTCCCGATGGCGGTTGTAATGTTTATAATGGCAAAAGGTCAGTTAAATGGAGGTGCCAGCGGACCGGACCGGGCGAAGGGCTAAGTGGGGGCCTGGGAACAGTGCTTGAAATGCAGCGATTGCTGCAGCCGGGAGGTGTCAAGAGCGTTTCCCGCCAGCTCCGAGGGTAAAAAACGAGAGACATTCGCAATTAATGAGGGAAGCGAGAGTCCAAACCAGGGCGAAAACAAAACGAAAGAAGAAACCCATTGTGACGCTAGAAGAAACATCTCATGACTTGCAGATTGGCCTACATCTGGCTGGAGGTTTTGTTTGTTCACGCTGCTCAGAGCTTTCTTCAGTTTCCCCCCGGGTGGTCTTTGGTTGTGCTCCACGTCTCTCTCGACCACACAGCCTTCCACCATCCAACCGCATCCCTACCCAGGGACCCTCTGCAATCAGAACCTAAGGTTCCTGCCATGATGGGTTTTGGGTGGCTGACCACTGACTCCCTGGAGGTCTTCTTTTAACAGGCTCTTCCAGTTCTGTTTATGTGCTCAAGAGGAAGCCTCCGCCGGGGCAAGTGTCTTGCCTCCTCTGTTTACTAATCCCCTTTTAGCCTGGGGGGCTTTGGGGGTCCTCCAGGGCAGACGCAGTAGCAAGGATAGGCCTGCAGGGGCGCTAGAGAGCAAAAGCCTTTCTAGCCTCAGCACGATTGTTGAAATTGCAACAAACGATTTAGAATATTATGCAAACTCAGTTGATTCAGCAGTGGTGGGGTTTGAGGGATTGACTCCAATTTTGAACCAAGTTTTACTGTGTCAGTATATCTAACAGCATTTCATGCTACAGGGAAAGAGTTTGTAAAATGGAGAGTCAATATATATATATATTGAAGCGAGGCCATCCTTGCGTGGCTGAATTGTATTAAAAACATCATCACCCTCCTTATCGTCACCGTCACGATCACTTACTATGTGCCAGGTAATGGGCTATTCATTTTATTGGACTTTTCCATTTAATCCTTATCTTAGGTTGAGAGCCCAAATGCTAATTTCATCTTCCACCCCTTCCACCCTACAACCCCCCTACCCCGCCCCACTCACCCATCCCTCTACCCCCATCCCCACCCCTGCGCTCAAGAAATGTGGACATTCCCTGGGCCGGGGATCAAACTTGCCCCACAGTAGCCACCCAAGCTGCTGCAGTGACAACGCCAGATCCTTAGCCCACTGCTCCACGAGAGAATTCCATCATCCTAATTTTTAAAGCCAAGGAAACTGAGACTTAGAGGAATTTAGAAAGCTGACCAAACTCAAGTTAGAAAGAGGCAGATCTGGCTTTGAATCCAGACATGCCTGACTCCAGAGCTTTTGCCATAATGAGGGTGTGTGTGAAGGAGCATAAGAAAATCCCATTAACTACAATTACGAATAGCTGGAGTGGCAGTTTCTACCATTGGTATTTACCACTCCCCCAAATAACTGCCCCTGCTGACCAGCCTCCCACCTCCTCACTGCTGCAGGGGGCACAGCACGCCACTGTTGCCTGGTGGGGGCACCACTGCTCCCTAACCCTAGGTTGCTGGGGGAAGTCTGAACATGATGCTGAGAAGGCGGTGGCGGGGAGGGAGGGTGGCTCCACAAAGAAAACTGCACACAGGTGAGCTGCAGAGCATCCAATGTGCAGAAGTCAAGGACTGCCTGAATTTGAAAGCTGACTTTCAAAGGAGAGACTCTTAAACCACGATTAGAATATAGGTGGCAGGATAATTGTGGATCTCATCAGAAAGACACCAGGAGCTGTTCCGTGGAACTGGACATCAGCCAGTTGAACTGTGAAAAAAGAGATTCTGGACATAAACAGGCTTAGGGAAATGCTGTGTTGAAGTCCCATAGGTCTCTTGACCAAAGGACTTTGCTCGTGACTCTAATATGCTTTGGGGTCATGATAGGGCTCAGCTGGGAAATTAGCCTCATTCCAGGATGCCTCCAAAACCACACACATCAGACCTCAAAAGAATGGCAGTTGTGTGGATATTTAGTGAAGGTTTCTGGGGAGTGATCGGCAGAGGAGGAAGTTACATTGCCTGACTTGCATTTAAATTTCCTGAAAATCCTCTTTAATTTCCTGACTGCTCCCCTTCCCCCAGGCCCACCAAGGCCTATTAGGCTGTAGCAGGAAGGGCACACTTTCCCACCAATTCTGATGGATTGTAGGGCCTCCCAGAGAGCTGTGCTGGAAAAGATCCCAGGACAGGTCTGGACTCAGTCTGAGCATCACGATTGATTAGTGATGTCTGCCATGGCACTGACCCGGGAGGTGCTGGCAGCCTGAGGACTGCAGATCTGCCACCCCAGGCCTACAACTGAGTCTGGGAAAGAGCCAGAAATGGGGCTGGAGGGAGAGTTTTTAATCCTTTGCCCTGCTCTAAACTTGTATCATAACCATCAGAAATTGTTTACCTCTGTGAGGCTCACTTTGCTCACGGGCGTGGTACAGTCACACCCACCACCCCCATGTCATTAAAAAATGGTGATCACCCACTGATGTACCAGGAATAAATGTGCCACATGAGGATACAGAAGTGTCATTACTTTCATAGACCATGTTAATCAAGGTCTTGGTAGCAGACACAGGGCACGCTCACCTTGATTCATTTGTAGATATTTCGATAAAAAGACTGTTTACAAATGAGCAGTTTTTAGGTAGGACCAAGGCTGGTAGCACCAGGGATTATACAGGGGTGAGAGTGGGGAGCCAGTCCTGGGACCCAAGAAGCGAAGTCCCTTGTGGAGGGCTGGCCTGAGAGGAACTGTGACCACTGGATCGAGGGCACTGCCAGCTCACAGTGACCCCATGAAGGGGATCCAGGGATTTCACATCTCCCCTCTCTCTCATTCCCTCCAGTCCAGGCACTGGCTGAGCCCATGGACATAGTGTGTTTGGTCCACCTCTGCCTTAGCTTGGGCTGCTATAACACAGCACCATACACTGAGAGGCTTACCAAAAACAGAACGTTATGGTTCTGGAGGCTGGAAGTCAGAGGTCAGGGTGCCGGCATGGCTGGGGGTATGGTGAGAACCCTCTTTTGGGTTGTAGACTGTTGCCTTCTCACTGTGTCCTCAGATGATGGAAAGAGAGAGTTCTGGTCTCGTCATCCCCTTATAAGGGCACCAGTCCCATCATGGGGTCCACCTTCATGACCTCATCTAAACCTAATTACCTCCCCAAAGCCCCATCTCCAAATACCATCACACTGGGGTTTGGGGTTTCAACATATAGTTTTGGGGGACACAAGCATTCAGCTGTAACAGCCTCCTGGGGCAGGAGCGTTTTGCCAGCTGTATTAGCTTTCTGTGGTTGCGATAACAAATCACCATGTGCTAGGTGGCTTACAGCAACAGAAATGATGATCTCACAGTTCTGATGGCCAGAAGTTCAAAATCAAGGTGTAGGCAGGATCCTCAGGGGAGGAAGAATCCCCCCCCCCCCCCCGCCTATTCTGACCTCTGTGGCTCTAGCTGTTCCTTGGCTTGGGTCTGCATTGCTGCCATCTCTATCTCCATCATCTTCTCCCTGGCAGCTCTCCTGTGTGGGTCTCTTATAAGGGCAAGTGCCATTGGATTAGGACCCACTAGGATAATCCAGGACGATCTCACCTCAAGATTTTAAAATTACATCTGCAAAGACCTTTTTCCAAATATAATTTTCACAGGGGTTTGCTGTGGATGCATCTTGGTGTGGCTACCATTTAACCCTCACATCTAGGACTTCCCTTCATGGCTCGGCGGTTAATGAACACGACTAGGATCCATGAGGTTGAGGGTTCGATCCCTGGCCTCACTCAGTGGATTGAGGATCTGTTGTTGCTGTGGCTGTGGCGTAGGCAGGCAGCTGCAGCTCCGGTTCTACCCCTAGCCTGGGTACTTCCATATGCCATGTGTGTGGCCCTAAAAAGCAAAAAAATAAAAAGTGAAAAATAACTCTCACATCTACTACCAGCCTTCCACATCTGAGTTTTGGGGCCGGACTGAACTATCTCCTGATGGCTAAAGAAGGTCACTCTTTAGCTCTGTGAGCTAGTGCTCCTTTGTATATCTGCTCTAACTTGACATTGATCCTAAACTGGGGGTGGTGATGGTGGGGTGGATGTTTTGCCTTGTTACACAGAATGATAAACGCTATGGCCTTTAGCAAATCATGTACATTCATCCCTTAAGTTTACGTGGGGGATGGTTCCAGGATCCTCTAAGGATACCAAAATGTGTGGATGTTTAAGTCCCTTATATCAAATGGCATAGTATTTGCAGATAACCTAGGCAATGCTCCTGCATGCTTAAAATCATCTCTAGATTCCTTATTAATACCTAATATAATGTAAATGCTATGTAAATGGTTGCCATTGTGCAGCAAATTCAAGTTTCACTTTGGGGAACTTTCTAGAATTTTTTCCCCAAGTATTTTCTTTCTTTCTTTTTTTTTTAAATTTTTTTCTGCTGTACAGCATGGGGACCAGGTTACACATACATGTATACATACTTTTTCCTCCCATCGTTGTGTTGTGATGTAAGTATCTAGACATAGTTCTCAGTGCTATACAGCAGGATCTCATTGTAAATCCATTCCAAGAGCCATAGTTTGCATCTGTTAACCCCAAGCTCCCAATCCCTCCCACTCCCTCCCTCTCTCCCTGGGTAGCCACGTCTATTCTCCAGGTCCATGATTTTCTTTTCTGTGGAAATGTTCGTTTGTGCTGTATATTAGATTCCAGATATAAGTGATATCATCTGGTATTTGTCTTTCTCTTTCTGACTTATTTGACTCAGGATGAGAGTCTCTAGTTCCATCCATGTTGCTGCAAATGGCATTATGTCATTCTTTTTTATGACTGAATAGTATTCCATCACATATATATATACACCACATCTTCCTAATCCAATCATCTGTTGATGGACATTTGGGTTGTTTCCATGTCTTGGCTATTGTGAATAGTGCTACAATGAACATGTGGGTGCATATGTCTTTTTTAAGGAAAGTTTTGTCTGGATATACACCCAAGAGTAGGATTGCGGGGTCATGTGGTAGTTCTATGTATAGTTTTCTAAGGTATCTCCATACTGATCTCCATAGTGGCTGTACCAGCTTCCATTCCCACCAACAGTGCAGAAGGGTTCCCTTTCTCCACACCCTCTCCAGCACTTGTTATTTGTGGGCTTATTAATGATGGCCATTCTGACTGGTGTGAGGTGGTATCCTGTGGTAGTTTTGATTTGCATTTCTCTAATAATCAGGGATGTTGAGCATTTTTTCATGTGCTTGTTGGTCATCTGTATATCTTCCTTGGAGAATGGTCTACTCAGGTCTTTTGCCCATTTTTCCATTGGTTGATTGGCTTTTTTGCTGTTGGGTTGTATAAATTGCTTGTGTATCCTAGAGATTAAGCCCTTGTCCATTGCATCGTTTGAAACTATTTTCTCTCCCATTCTGAAAGTTGTCTTTTTGTTTTCTTTTTGGTTTCCTTTGCTGTGCAAAAGCTTGTCAGTTTGATTAGGTCCCATGGGTTTATTTTTGCTCTTATTTCTGTTGCCTTGGGAGACTGACCTGAGAAAATATTCATGACGTTGATGTCAGAGAATGCTTTGCCTGTGTTCTCTCCCAGGAGTTTGATGGTGTCTTGTCTTATATTTAAGTCTTTCAGCCACTTTGAGCTTATTTTCATGCATGGTGTGAGGGCGTGTTCTAGTTTCATTGCTTTGCATGCAGCTGTCCAGATTTTCTATTTGTTATGGAGTGAATCTGCTGCTGTAGAACCCAAGGATACGGAGGGCTTACAGTATCATCCATGAGCCCCTGTTTTATCTCTAAAGTGCAGCAGTGAGGTGAAGTGATGCCTAAAGAATCCCATGATGCTGATACCTCTAGAATCCCATGATGCTGTTAACTAATGCCAGGGCGAGGTGCATGTTTCTCTGGTAGCCCTGGGCCCACCACTCCGACCCATGCAATACTGGCTGGCACCTAGGGGTTGAGCTCAGAGACACAACCTTCAAGCTCTCTAGGCAGCCATGAGGGTTTTGTTTTTGGTTTTGTCTTTTTGTTTTTTGGCCTTTGTAGAGCTGCACCTTGGCATACGGAAGGTCCCAGGCTATGGGGTCAAATTGAGCAGCAGCTGCTGGCTTACCCCACAGCCACAGCACCACCAGATCCAAGCCACATTTGCAAGCTACACCATAGCTCATGACAACACCGGATCCTTCACCCACTGAGCGAGGCCAGGGATGGAGCCTGAGTCCTTGTGGATGCCAGCCAGATTCATTACCGCTCAGCCACCATGGGAACTCCAGCCCTGAGTTTTTATCTGCTGATGTCAGTTGATCACAAAGAAATGGCCTGAGGCTGATGATCTGCAGGACCCCACAGCCTGGGCGTCCTCCCTGGTGGTTTGACGTGGCATTTAAGCTCAGGCGTCTTTAATAACTTAGCTCAGATTTCCAGCCAAGCGATTCTTGAGTCTTTTCATGCGGCAGAGTGGAACAGTGATGCCGTGACACCTTTTCTAATTGTGTTTTAATTGAAAAGACTTGATTTGATTATAGAAGCCTACACTGTAGTTGAAGGGCTTGTTAAAACATGTATTAAATCCAAAAGATTGCAATGTTTCGCTGTGTAATTATGTAAACAGTCACGTAAACGGCGCCGTTTACAGCCAGCAGGAATGCTTTTTCAATCGCATGCTGGCAAACTGGCACCGTTGATCAGTGACAGGTGAATTTTTTTTTCAAGGACAAACCCAAGTTGGTATCCACCCCCTCACATCAGCGGGGCCAGCTTTTCCATTTTCTCCTTGCGTGTATGTTTTTCCTTGAAATCCCTTGTGATTTTAAGTAATGTGTCTGTGGTCCTCAGGTGTGAGTGAATTCCCCGTCATTGTCAAGGCAAAGAAAACGTGCCTTGTCTCTACAATGTTTAGATTTCTCAGCAGCAAAAATGATCCAGGCATTAAAAAAAAAAAAATCCTCAACTATAGTTTTAAAATAGGAGTAGAACTCCCTTAAAATGCCCTGCAGTTTTAATGAAAGTGTCCATTAAATTTACTGAGGATAAGAGAGTAATTACCCCAAACCCCACTATCCCTGCCTTCCTGAAGGACCCATGATGCACAGCTATCTTTTCTGAACTTCAAAATAAATGAAACATTGATCAGTGCTGTCATTGAAACACGACTGCTTCCTGTCCATCTCTTGCTCAGCCCTGGCCTCTTTGGAAGGAAACAGGCCCTGCAATCACGATTTCCTTCCAGCCCTAAGAAAATAGAAGCAGCAAATGGGCTGGTGAATTATGTGCTTCCAGTGGTTTTGAAGGGAAGCATTTACTGAGGGCGAAAATTGTCTTAATCTTATAACAACCAAGGAGGAGAGTTTGTAAAAACACAGAACACCTACACACACACTTGATTTGGTTGCATGGGAACACACGGGAACACTTCTTCCCACAAACGTTCCACGTGCCGGAGCAAAGAGGTCTTGCTGTGGCCTGGGCCGGGGGCTGGGGAGGGGGACAGGCCTGGGGGTGCAGGGTGGGGGGCGGGAGCCCCCTGGGGGGCTGTGAGGGTAGGAAGACCACAGGACAGTCAGCTGGGACTCCCAGGGAGGGCAGACCCCATCCAAGATGAGGGCTCTCCAGCCCCTTCTGGAAACTTGGACCTACAGACACCCCGAGCTTTGCGCCCCCAAGGCCCAAGCCCTCAAATCACAGGATGCGGAGTCTGGGGCCACCTTTTCTCCCCCAGGCTGGCTTAACTTCCTGGCAAACCCAGCCTTGGTCCTTCTTACCCCAGGTATCCCCGGCAGAAGCCAGCATTTGGGGGTGTTTTGGGAATTTAGCATCCATGGTAGCTAAAGATCGCAAACAGACCAGGAGATACATTCAAATCCTCAGGAAGCCAGTCCTAGAAATGGCGAGGCAGAGAAAAAGAAGGGTGTCTGTGGCTTAAGAGGAAGTTGCAGACGTGCTTCCTCTTTGGGGGGTGGTGTCGAGGAAGGGAAAGGCGGGGAGGGAAGCAAACAAAGGCTGTGTGGGAGTGTCTGTCCCAGCTCAGTGGGAACCAACCCCCCAGCCCCCAGTATCCATGAGGACACGGGTTTGATTCCTGGCCTCCCACTGTGGGTTAAGGATCAGGCATTGCTGTGAGTTGTGGTGTGGGTCACAGATGTGGCTCAGATCCCACATTGCTGTGCCTGTGGCGTAGGATGGCGGCTACAGCTCTGATTCGACCCCTAGCCTGGGAACCTCCATATGCTGTGAGTGCAGCCCTAAAAGGACAACAAACAAACAAACAGCAAAAAACAAAGGCTGTGTGAATGCATGTGTGCCCCTAGGTGAGCAAATGCTCACAGCAAAGAGCTGGCAAGTGTGTGTGTGTCGCCCAGGAGAGGGCAGAGGCTCCTGGTCAAGGGACTTGCACATTTTGCTAGACGTACTTATGGGTCTGCATCTTTTACCCAGGAAAGCTAGTCATGACTTCCTTGTGTCATTTTCGAAAAGGGGAGGGGGCAAGATTTTAAACAGAAAGGTCCAGATTTGGAGAAGAGAATTGCAAGTGACCTGTGTGTCCGAAGCAGATTATGAGTGAGCCGTGGTAACGCGCCGCAAGAAGAGGCGATGGGCAAACTTGGTATTTATACCTTCTTCTAGCTCATGGCCCTTTGTTTCCTTTAAGGGAATGCATTTTGCACCAAGATGGGCTTTGTTCCAACACGAAACCGCTGGTTTCTGGAAATACAGTTCATTTCCAGTTGACACAGAACTCGGTATGGAGAGTACATGTCCCAGCAACAAAAGGCACCACACAGGATCTCTAGGTGGTGGGTGTTTTCTTGCAACCTCTGGTTTGAAGGAGAGGGTGAGTATACGGCTGCTGATGGCTTTCATGCTTTATTAGAATGCCCCAGTCAGCCCTGTTACTATGTGTGAGCTTTAGATGCTGAACCTGAAACTTGGCCCATCTCCAGAATCTCCCTCCTACCCCGATGGGCCTCCTCCCCTCCGCAGTGGCAGGCTGTCCTCACTGCCCTGGCCCCAAGCCAGTGTGTGGGCATCTCTCTGTGCGAGCATCATCTTCCAAATAGATGATCTTGTAGGGCCAGAAAAAACCTTTTCCTTCCACCCTCCCAGGTTCTCCAAGCAGGGCCTTGTTCAATTAGACCAACAGGAGAAAGAGCAGTTTATAAAGGGTGCAGTGCCTCACTCTGGAGAAGCCTCAGGATGAGTAACTCAAAGGGGTGGTTAGAACTTGGGCTTCCCGAGCACCTTTGCCAAGAACAACACGTTTGTAGAGAAGTGACAAGACATTGGAAAAGGGGAGTTCCTGTTGTGGCTCAGTGGGATAAGAACCTAACTAGCATCCATGAGGATGTGGGTTTGACCCCTAGCCTCGCTCAGTGGGTTAAGGATCTGCTGTTGCTGCAAGTTGCGGTGTAGGTTGAAGATGCAGCTTGATCTAGTGTTGCTGTGGCTGTGGTGTAGGCCAGCAGCTCCAGCTCCGAATGGACCCCTAGCCTGGGAACCTCCATATGCCGCAGGTGCAGCCCTAAAAAGAAAGGAAAAAAAAAAAAAGACACATGAAAAGGGTTTTAGCTTTCCAAGGGCAGGTAATGAAGTCCAAGTTGTTTGTGCAGGTCCATTTCAGAGCCAACTTTCCTTTTTCTCCATGGCCATAAAGCTTCCCCAGGAGTGGGGATTTATGGCCATCCCCATTTTCTGGAAGTTTTGTCAGATAAAGCATCTTTCTACATCTGCTGATTCTCACTTGCCTCCAACTCAAAATAATCTTTATATGAAAGAAGCGTATTTTGGGATGGCAGGTTCCGATCCCCTACAGTGTGCATGTTTCTTACATTCCCTCTGCTTCCCCCTAACCCCCCAACCTTGTGCCTCTTACCTCAAGTATAAGTTCTTCACATAATACACCCTCAATCAACACACACCAGCTCCTTATCAGTTCCCTCATTTTTTTTTGGGGGGGGTGCCTTTATCTCATCTATTAGCTTTCATGAGGTAAGGCTGTGTAACAAGCATCCCCACATCTCAGTGGCTTCCTGCATGATGGTTTATTTCTCACCCCCCTGTTACATGGCATTTGCCAGTTGGCTGTGGCCGATACATGTGTCTTCGTTTTGGGTTCCAGGCTGAAGGAGCAGCTGCTGCCCAGGACACATGAAGAAAAAAAAGCCACAGAGCTGGTGGAACCAGACAGTGACTTGAAACTTCTATTCAGGAGTTCCTGTGGTGGCTCAGTGGAAACGAATCTGACTCGTATCCATCAGGATGTAGATTCGATCCCTGGCCTCGCTCAGTAGGTTAAAGATCCGGCATTGCCTTGAGCTGTGGTGTAGGTCACAGGCACCACTTGGATCCTGCTTTGCTATGGTTGTGGCATAGGCCAGCGGCTATGATTCAGCCCCTAACCTGGGAACCTCCATATGCCTTGTGTGTGGCCCTAAACAAAAACAAAAACAGAAAACAAACAAAAAAAAAATCCGCAAAACATGTGCTCAGACCTTGCCCAAGTCTCATCTGCTCACGTTCCATTTTCGAAGCGAGTCACGTGTCCAATTCCTCCCACAGGAAGCTCTGTAGGTCCATGGCTGCAAACAGGATGTTGGAGTCTCTCATGGGCAAGGGTCCAGTGATGGGTGATGGAGGCAGCCAGTAGGGATTTTTTTTTTCTTTTATGTTTCTAAGGTCTGTTGTTCCTATGTTAAAAGCGACGCATTTTCACTGTAATGTATTTCAAAGTGAAACTGACTTACCAACCGAGACTAAGAACTTCCCATTTCAGAAGCAATCACTGTAAACGGGTTAGGGTGCATCATTTCAGACATGCTCCATGCTTATACAACCATGTACAGTGTGTACACATAAATAAGATTTTAGGCAAATAGGCTCTTCCTACTCATATCCATGTTATTTTGTGACCGATTTTGTACTTAAAGCTGCACTGCAGATAGCTTTGTGTTCAGCTGCTTTATTTTTTTAATGCTTGCACAGCGTTAAATGGTATAGGCATTCCACATTGACTTTCCCCCTATTCATGGAGGTTTAGTTTATTAGTTTCTTTCTTTGTCTTTCTTTTTCTTTCTTTCTTTCTTTCTTTCTTTCTTTCTTTCTTTCTTTCTTTCTTTCTTTCTTTCTTTCTTTCTTTCTTTCTTTCTTTCTTT
Source organism: Sus scrofa (assembly GCF_054392235.1). NCBI lineage: Eukaryota > Metazoa > Chordata > Mammalia > Artiodactyla > Suidae > Sus > Sus scrofa. Next base: position 149,658,968 of record NC_139396.1, on the reverse strand, counting down.
CTTTCTTTCTTCTAAACAGTGCTGCAAAGAACTTCCATGTTAACATGTGCAAGTAATTTTGTGAGCTGGATTCCTAGAAGTAGAATTGCTGGATTTGTACATTTTACATCTTGATGGACACTGCCATATTCTTCTCCTGAAACACCTGCCAGTTTACACCCTCAGCACGGTGGCTAAATGCATCTCCTCAGCCCACACCTTTAAAAATGTTCAGCTTTGAAATAATTTTATTTATTCATTTATTGAATTTATTTATTCTTATGGCCGCACCCATGGCACATGCAAGTTTCCCAGGTAGACACTGAATCTGAGCTGCGAGTGGGACCCGAGCTGCTGCAGTCAGATTCTTAACCCACGGTGCCACATTGGGAACTCCTGAAATAATTTTAGTCTCATATAGAAATGTGAACGTAGTCCCACCATTGATCGTACACAAGATTAGTGTAACCAGTGTACCTGTCACCCAGTCCCCCCAAAGATATTAGCCTCTTTTATCACCACGGCAGAGTTATCAAAACCAGGAAATTGACATTGGCACAATACTGTTAACTAAACCTTATTTGGGTTTCTCCAGTTTTTCTGTTTTTGTTTGTTTGTTTGTTTGTTTTGGCTACACTCCATGTGTGAGTTCCCTGGCTAGGGATTGAAACCACGCCACAGGAGTTCCTGTTGTGGCTCATCAGTAATGAAACTGACTAGTATCCATGAGGACGCGGGTTTGATCCCTGGCCCCTGCTCACTCTGGCGTTGCTGTGAGCTTCGGTGTAAGTCACAGACATGGCTCTGATTCTGTGTTGTTGTGGCTGTGTTGTTGTTGTGTTGTTTGTTGTTTGTGTCTGATTCTGTGTTGTTGTGGCTGTGTTGTTGTGGCTGTGTTGTTGTGGCTGTGTTGTTATGGCTGTGTTGTTGTTGTGGCTGTGTTGTTGTTGTTGTTGTTGTGCCTGCAGCATAGGCTGGCAGCTGCAGCTCGATTCCACCCCTAGCCTGAGAACCTCCATATGCTGCGGGTGCAGCCCTATACAGACCAAAAAAAAAAAGACCAAAAAAACCAAACCTAGGACAACCTTCTGACCTCAGCAAGCACACTGGTTCTGTTGTGTATTGAGGTGAAACCTCAAGGTGGGTTTTCCGTTTGCAGCACGATTATTCATCCTGAACGCTTTAGAGGTGTGTATGAAAACTTTAGGGGCAATTAATTTTTGAGAAGTAAAACATGCCATCTCATTTTGTTTTAAAAAGGAAGACAATTAATATGAGTGCTGTGTTTCTTATGTTTTCATACTGAGTCCATTCACTTAGAATCAAGCCATTATTGAGTACCTTTGTTCTTGATGAAAGGAACGCAACATTAAACTGGAAATGGAAGTGTTGAAATCAATGTAGAGTCAACCAGATCAAGCCTTTGTAAAACTGTAGGTTTTGTGGACTTTTAAAACACAGCTTGTTTATTTGGTGGAATTGAACCACGATTTATATTTCTCTGAAACAGACAAAAAGAGAGTCAGAGCAGATAATCGACAGGCAGTGTCCTGGGCAAGGAAGTGTGATTTTTGAACCGTATCTGCTTTGTCTCATCATCCTCCCCACCCCACCCCCTCATTGCAGCTCTGGTGTATTAAGAGTAAAATGTAAAAAAATTCAAGGCTGTATATATTTTTTTCTTTTTGGCCATGCCCATAGCATGCAGAAGTTCCCAGGCTGGGGATCAAACCCACGCCACAGCGGCGACCTGAGCCACAGCAGTGACCATGCCGGATTCTTAACCCTCTGTATCAAGGCTGTATATTTCGATGGTACTCTTACTTTGTGCACCCAAATGGGGTCTTCATGAGAGCTTCCATTTGAATGGAGAAAGTGATGGTGCAGGTGTGTGACCTATTAGGTCATGGGCATCACTTACCAGGGCAGCCTGGAGTGTGGCCAAGGCAACATACACCATGTAAATCACCTCTGAAAATCACCTTGCCTCCTCCAGCTAAGAAGTCAGTCCTGGAAGTGGAATGTAAGTCATTTGTCAATTTCTTGGTCTCCGCTGGCATTGAAGAAAAAGACAGAAAGAGCAAAAGCTCTGGGGCACCCAGTGGGTGCGGGAGGGGTTGTTGCAAAGCTGGGCAGTGCAGGGAAGTTCCTAACTCTCTTTTGGAGTTCCCTGGTAGCCTAGTGGTTAAGGATTTGGAGTTGGCACTTCTGTGGTTCGGGTTACCGATGTGACTTGGTTTGATCCCTGGCCCCGGAACTTCCGCATGCCCCAGGTGCGGCCCCAAACAAAAAAAAACAACAGACAAAAAAATCCTCTTGGAGTTCTCTGATGGCACAGTGGATTAAGGATCCGGGTGTGGTTACTGAAGCGGCTCAGGTTGATGCGTGGCGTGGATTCAATTCCTGGCCGGGGAACTTTCATATGCTGCGGACAAAGTCAACACCAAAAAGAGACCGAATAAAAATCTCTCACCCTTAAAAGTAGACCTCAGTTCCCAGAAGTGAGCACCAGGTTTTCATGCTGAGCCAAGACCCCGGCTCTCAGGACACAGAGGGAGCTCAGGAACTGCAGAGGATGCTTGAACTTGCCCAGTCTAACCCTTTTGTGACAGTGGCCTGTAATTGGGTGACGCTCCCTCAAGCCTCTGTGAGCAGCGTCTGCTGGAGCCAGCTGGGGTGGGGGTCATCAGCTGTCAGAACTGGGGGCGAGTGGGTGGGAGGCCGGGGTCTCTACAGCAAGCTCTGGCTTCCTTTCAGAACCATCTTGTCGCTGGGGGAATGGACTGGGCTACTATGGAGCCAGAGCCCTCCCCAGCTCCACCCTGGAGCCCTCTATTAGCAAAAACCCGGTCGCCCACGGGTATCCGCTTCCTTGCTTTCATTTTCTGGGAGGAGTGGGTTCCTGTTTCATTCTCTTCCATTGCGGGTAATTAGGAAGGAGAAATGGAATGAGCGTAGGAGGAAGCAGATTTCCTGATAGACGCCATGGGAAAAGGCAAACCAAACCAAGCCACGGCCACAAAAAACCTGCACCCGCCCACTTTCGCATCTGCCCAGGAGATCTATAAGCCTCTGTGGGGAGAGATTTTTGTCTGTCTCTTCACTGCTGTATTTCTGGCACCTGGACCAGTGCCCTGCCCATAATAAATTCTCAGTTCCTATGTCTGTCTGAACGGAAGCCAGTCATTCATTAAACACGAGCCTGAGCACTTAACTCCATGTCCAGCACTTGGAGGCAGAAGGAAAAGACAAGTCCTTGCCCTCATGGAGTTGGCAGTCTAGACAAGGGACAGACAAGCAAAGGGATCTTTACAATGCAGTGTGGACCCGGCAAGTGGGGCAGCCGCTGGAGGGCGGGGCAGCGCATTCTGAGATTTCTGGAAGCTGAGAGGTTTGATGTTCTCTGTCGGGAATTTCTAGACCCCTTTCTGTTCAGTTGGCCTTCTGAGAACAGAGGCAAGGCTGTGTGTGTGTGTGTGTGTGTGTGTGTGTGTGTGTGTGTGTGTGTGTTTGCTCAGGTCACCCAGTGTTATGTGGGAAGCTAGAACATGAACTCACATCTCCTGCTTCCAAATGCAATGTTCAATCCACCACTTGGGCCCAAAGATGCTGTCTAGTGGATGAGCATCGCCTTGAACAGGCTGGGAGGTGAGCAAAGGAAGAGGCAGACGGGGCTGAGCTATGAGGGGGACAAAGGCCAGTCGAGGCTCAGAGATGGCCAGGGGCCTGGGTTGGGGGTCATACCCAATCCAGTCCATGGCCAGGAATAGATGACTTCAAGCCCAGGACAGTGAAAAATTCTAGATACACCAGGGGGAGGGGTGAGAGTGGGGGAGGAGACAGCTTGGGTGAGAGGTGGGGGCTCCTGACCAGGCTGTGGGAAGAGGCAGTCAGGCCCCCAAAGGCGATGTGAGGCCCAGCGAATGCCAGCAGTGAGGGGGCATTGTGCCTGCTGGCCCAGGCTGCAGAGAATGGCCCTAGCAAAGGACTCGAGCAGAAGGAAGTGACAGTTTGAGTGAAGGTCAGTTCATGGGCGCTTGTTACTCCAAGATGTTAACTAGGGAAACAATATGGACTTCATCCCAGTTCAAAAAGAGGGACCAGGAGTTCCCGCTGTGGCGCAGCGGGATCAGTGGTGGAACTTAGTGGAATCAGCCACATCTTGGGAGCGCTGGGGCACAGGTTTGATCCCCAGCCCAGCACACCAGCACGGTGGGTTAAGGATCAGGCATTGTCCCAGCTGCAGCATATGTGGCAACTACTGCTTGGGTCTGATCCCTGGCCTGGGAACTCCATGTGTGGCAGGGAGGCTGGAAAAAAAAAAAAAAAAAAAGATTGACCAATTTTAAAGTAGGTTTAAATTCCCATCTTTAGTATAGCCTGCACTTCAATCAAGACATTGATTTGAGTTCAGTTGAGTTTTCAGTTCAGTAAATAAATGTAGAGTCATAAAGCTTTGGGGGGGGCAGTCAGCGGCCCCTGGAGGTGGCTGTGGTTTGCAGAGGCAAAGGGGGAGCCTGCAGAGAAAGGGGGGGGGGCGGGGATCAAATCCCCCTCCCATCCCCCATTTCAGCCTAAGTGGCTCTGCCTTGGAGCGTTTCCTACACTGAGTTTCTGTGTGAGGTTTTGTTGCAAGATGATGCTCAGTTCCTAAAACTCATTAGAAATTCGCCAGTCTGCACTGCGATCGAAAGTGAGAGAAGTAAGGTTATGTGAGGTTAAGGGAAGGACTTCGCTGATTAGTGGCTAGTGGTTAATAGGGTGACCAACTTGTCCCAGTTTGCCTGGGACTTTCCGGGTCTTAAAACTGAATGTTTGGAGTCCTGGGAATCCCCTCATTTCTGGGCAAACCAGTCCAGTTGTTTGGTCCCCATGGTGCCATATAAAATTAGCCACCTCCTAACTGGGCTTCCTGCTCCTTCCCTCACCTCCCTGCCCTGACCATCCACCTTCTACCCTGCAGAAGAGCAGCCTGCTCATGTCATTCCCCTGCAGAAAGCCCTGGAAGGTCCACTCCCGCATGAGAGCCAGATGCTTTAGCCTGGCTTAGAAGACTCTGCTGATCTGGTCCTGCCTCTACCACCCCTCGCTCCAGAATCATCCACATGGCCTAGTGCTGGGTCTGCCCCACCTGTGCCCCCTGCTGAGAGTGTCCTTCTGCCGGGGCTCCTGGCTAAAGCCCTATGTCCCCTCTGGTCCTCTGGGAAGCGTTCCCCTGGTCTGGCCTTAGAGGGAGATGACGATTTCCCGCCTCAATGCCTCCACGGGGTGATGTGGTGTGTGTCCCTGTGACACCACTTCCACACACGCAGGTGCTGGGGCGATAGCACGTGTTGGCTTTGACAAGTGACCCACGTGTCTGACTCGTCCTGGAACCCTTGCACTACCCACCCCCACCCCATCAGACTGAGGCAGAAGCAGCCCTCAGTGAGGCCCTGGCAGCCCTGTGCACAGCCGAGAAGTGGAAGTGGAGAGGATTCACATAGACCTGTCCTGTGTGTTTAACAGTTTTCAGATCCACAGGCCACTCAGCTCGCAGAAGGGCGAGGCACGCTGGGCAGCGGGGCGCTGGGCGCCAACGGGAAAGCTGGAGCTCCCCCTGGTGGCCGCAGAGAGTCGGTGCTGTCAGCCCGCTGCTGTGTATGGAAATAGGAAATCCAGGCCGCCCTGGTGGCTTTCACTTCCTTGAGGATTTCCTTCCAGGACCTTAAGAATTAGGTGCTGAGGAGCAAGAACAGTCTTTCAGGGAAAATAAAATCATTGCAGTGGGGAAACTTCCCCGTATCTCTGCTAGTCATGTTTGAAAGGGAGGGAGAAGCGATACAATTAGAGTTTGAAGATGACAGACTGGAATTCTTCCTGGTGTGAAAAACCATCAAACACCCAAAGACATCACTCTTGTCAAGTTATAAAGGCCAATTACCCTCAGGTTTAGGGACCCTGCGTCCACCGCAAGCAGAGGGTGGGCAGGGCTAAAGGTGTCCCCTCTTGGAGATGCCCACAGACTGGGAGGCTCACCCTCAAATCTCTATCCTGCTCTTCAGCTGGTAAAGGCTTTTGCCCTTTTAAACAAAGATTTTGGGGGAGAGGCAACATCCTAAACCCCATGAGCCAGAGGCTGGGCTCCGTGATGTGAATGTCAGCATCTGGGCCAGCTTGGGTGTTTTGTTTTGTTTCGTTTTTGTCTTTTTAGGGTAGCACCTGTGGCATATGGAGGTTCCCAGCCTAGGGGTTGAGTTGGAGCTGCAGCTGCTGGCCTGCACCACAAGCCACAGCAATGCTGGATCCAAGCCGGGTCTGTGACCTATACTACAGCTCAATGCCAGATCATAAACCACTGAGCAAGGCCGGGGATCCAACCTGAGTCCTCATGGATACTAGTCAGGTTCATTACCACTGAGCCACAGTGAGACCTTCTGGGCCAGCTTGGTTTTGATGGGAAAGGCAAGGCAGGAGAAATCCAAAGCCTAGGTGGGGCCAGCGTGGGGCCCAGAGCTCAGAGCCAGAAGCTCTAGGGGGACAGAGGGCGTGGTAGAGGGCACGATGGTGCCGCGAAAACCCGTCTTGTCCACTTGCCTTTTCCCTGCAGAGTTTGTCACTAAAGTTTACCTTTGGAGCCTTATCGGATTAGTGTTCCTCAAAGTCTCATCATTCAAGCAATAGTTATTATAAATGCAATTATGAGAACCAACATTTACTGAGGTTTTTTTTTTTTTTGTCTTTTTTGTCTTTTTGCCTTTTCTAGGCCCACTCCCACGGCCTAAGGAGGTTCCCAGGCTAGGGGTCGAATTGGAGCTGTAGCCACCGGCCCACGCCAGAGCCACAGCAACACGGGATCCAAGCCACGGCTGCGACCTACACCACAGCTCATGGCAACGCCGGAGGATCCTTAACCCACTGAGCAAGAGCAGGGATCGAACCCGAAACCTCATGGTTTCTAGTTGGATTCGTTAACCACTGTGCCATGACAGGAACTCCTCAACAATTTTTTTAAAACACTGTCCTCTTACTTAAGAACATGTAATGTTGTCTTCCATTTATAGTAGGAAAAGAAAGTTTACACATGTATTTATTTAGTAAGAGGAGGAGATGCAAAGAAAAAGATTAATACATAATAGAAGAGTATGATCTGCCAGAAATTCTCATTTCTAAAATGGGAATAATAATCGCTCCTGTCTTACCACATTGTTATGAGGATATTAAATAAGTTGTACCTAGTAGAATACTTCGAATTAATAGATCGCTTGTAAAATTTCCTAAGAGTCCCTGGTACTTGATAAAAACTCAGTAAATGTTGGAGTTCCCAGCAACACTGCCTTTCTTGTTGCACCATAGTGGGAACTCCCATTTGTCTTTCTTTAACTCCACAGGACATTATCATTTTTGTGTTATGCAGTCAATGTTTGCTTAAATTTCCGTGCATTTCATTCCTTCTTCCATCTTAGGTCTTCAAAGTGGCATCCCTTTCCTTCTGCCTGAAATGCATCCTTCGGAGTTCTCTTTGCTGAGTTTTGCTGGTTGCAGACTCTCTTTGTTTTTTGGTTGGTTTGCAAATGCAGTTATTTTTCTCCCAGCACGTGGACTGTGTCATATCTCCATCTCTCCTTCTTGCTGGTAAAGAGTCCGTTGTCAGTCCATGTTCAGGTGAAAACCTTCTGTCTTTTCCTTCTGTCCGCATTTCAGATCTTCCTTTTGTCTTTGTTATTAAGCACTTTCCCCAGGATGTGTCAGGGCATGGACTTCTAGTTTTTCCTGCTTTTGGATTTACTGGGCTTTTGGCATCCAGGGGTTGGCAGTGCGCATCCGTGCTGGAAGGGTCTCAGCCCTTATCTCTTATTATCCCTCAAACTCGGGCATCTGTCTACTGGTGCTGAATGGAAATGTGGAGACCAAGTTTGGGGCAAAGGAGAAAAAAAAAAATAGCTTTACTGCTTTTCCAGGCAAAGGAGGCCACAGCGGGCTCATACATTAAAGACTGTCCCCTCCCTGGGGAGAGAAGAAGAGGTGGTGTTATAGTTTGGGGAGTGGAAAATAGGGCAGCAGATAAAGATGAGGGTAGAGTCAAGCTTGGATTCTTCCTCCAGCTGGTGTGTAGTGGCCCCAGGACAGGTTCCAGTGGGCCTCCTTCTTTCTGGAATGAAGAATGCTTCATCAAGTAGTTAGCCTCTTTCATTTGTTGGGGGTTTTAGTTCTGCAGGAGAGCTCAAAGCTGTTGTTCTGGGTATCCTTTGTGGAGGAACCAGGACCCCACCCCAAGGCTGCGCTATTGTTTCTGGACCTTTCCTCCCTGGTCTCTGCGTCCCCTCCCTTCTCTGACTGGCCACTGTTTGAACCTGCCCTTTGCGCCTCAGGGAAAGTCATGGAGGCTGAATGAGGCCTATTTCCTACAGATAAGAAATGGGGGGCCACATAAGAGCGAAAGCAGCCCCCCAGGGGCCTGCTTGGTTTCATTATGTTGTCCCATCTCACTCTCCCTTCCTTGTAGAACTTCTCACCTACAGATAAAAGTATTCATTATCTTTAGATTGTGATAAATTAAGTGAGCACGTTGTAATTTTTACGGTAACCCCTAAACTAAAGGAAGCAGAGCGATGCTCTTTGACTCTTCATCTCCTTTCATATTTCCCTGTTCCTACCCTTCGATGGATATTTTTTCTCAGTTCTATATTCTCAATGGATAGCTTCTTCAGATTTATTTCTAACGGTGGATTCTCTTACCTGGGAGGTTTGTAACTTTCATAATTTTCAGTTCTAAAGATTCTATTTGGTTCTTTTCCAAATATGCATGGTCTTTCTCATTTCTTGCACACATGTCCATCTGGTCTTTGAGTAAACATGATTGGTTTATGGCCTAGGACTGTTAAGTAAAAAAAAAAGAGGGGGTGCACCCCGTAGCTTTTTTTTTTTTTCTTCCTTTTCTTTTTTTTTTTTTTTTCAGGGCTGCACCCACGGCATACGGAAGTTCCCAGGCCGGGGAGTCAAAACAGAGCTGCAGCCGCCAGCCCACACCACAGCCACAGCAATGCCGGATCTGAGCTGCATCTGCAACGTACACCAGAGCTCACAGCAATGCCAGATCCTTAACCCACTGAGTGAGGCCAGGCCGGGGATCGAACCTGTGTCCTTGTGGATCCTAGTTGGGTTCATTACTGCTGAGACACAACAGGGACTCCACCAACTCATTTTGTCAGAAAAATCTTTGCCCGGTGGCCAGGAGGAACAGGGCATCCACGTGGCAGGTCTCATCATTCTGCTCTGCTTTGGGGGTCAGCCCCTAACACAGTGTCATTTCCTAAGGCGGCATTTCTGCTTCCCAGCAAGTCCAGGTTAGGGCTGGGGCTCTGGCTTGTTTGGCTTCCTGATAGTTCTCACTCATGTCTCATTTATGTTCGTGAAGAGCATGGTTTCAATCCCAAATAGACCAGCCACAAGGGAACAGGGCGCTCTGAAGGCTTTCTAGAGCCCTGGGGCCTCTAGGGACAGGACACAGGTGGCCTCAGACAACCCGCCAGACAGAGGAGAAAACTGGAAGAGGAGACTCCTTTCTTAGGAGCTCTCCCAGGCTGAGTATTTGCAGAACTGAAGCTGTGTTTGGTCCAGTCATTTGCTTAGATGACCCATGTATGTGGACGTACATTGCTCCATGTGGATTCAAATCACGCATGTTAAAGTTCATTGGCACAGTGCCTGAGACAGAGATGTTCAAAAGGCATCCACAGCCATCGTCATTATTGTTGCTCCTATTATTATTACGGTCCCAGGAAAGAGCGATCTGTTAACAGCTCCAGGGTGCCAAGTTGCGGGCCTTTCCGAAAGAACAAGGTCCCCTGAGCAGGGAGAATTTGCATCTTTTGCCCCAAAGCTTCGGAACCGTGCCTTGGGTGTGGAAGATGGAGAGGAAGCCCTGGGGTCCGAGTGAAGCCGAGACAGGAGAACCAGCAGGCAGAGAAAGAGGAGAGGTGACCCTGGGGGACGCTGGTGGGGGTGGGAGGTGGCAGGTAATGAATAGGAGGTGCCAACCCTTCCTCCACAATTCTTTTACATCTTGGGGAAAACGAGGGGCCCTCTGATGACAGCCTGAATTGGGTAAAATTTAAGGATAAGGAATTACTAATTAGTAATAAGGTGGAATACTTAAGTGTATGAAATGAATAATATGTAGCTAAAAAATAATGATATAGCATTAGGCATCTGAGACATGTGGACTCCAAGCAATTAACCTCTATTCTTCTTCTGAATCACAGTCTCGCTAATTGGCTCCTTTCCTCTGATGGGGCAATATTAACCTTTCTATTTTTCTCTAAAGGAGCAAGTATGTGGGGTGGATGTGCTGCTCTGGTTTGGAGGAAAAGTATTTTTCCTGAATAATAAGCCATTTGCAATTTTTCTCCCAAATGGTTGCATTCAAATTGTTCCATCAGATTTTCCTGATAAGGCTCTACCGAGATGGAGAAGATGATTTAAACACACCTGACCTCATTCTGGAGCAGTGGAGAGAAAGAGCCTCTCTTAGCTATGCAAGCTTTACTTTTCCAGGTGTTACCAGCATGTCATTCATTCAAGAGACAGGACTTTACTGAGGCTACACGGGCCAGGCGCTGTCCTGGGTGCTGGAGGCACAAGACAACCAGACAGCTTCCTGCTCGTGGAGCTTATAACTTAGGGAGGAACACCAAAGGCAAAGGAGTGCTCAGATGTCAAATTCAGTCTCAAGGTTAGGAAGAAAGAGAAACCGCCTAAGGAGATGGCGTCTGGGAAGGGAGGGATGCCTTTTAAGGCAGGGTGTCAGGAGGGCTTCTCTGAGGAAGCAACATTTGAGCTGAAATACAGATGTATCGAGGAAGAGGCTTGAAGGTCTTTAGAGGATGCTATTCCAGGCAGAGGGAATAGCAAGTGCAAAGGTCCTGGGGCTGGTATGTGCTTGGAGTGTCAGGGAAAACAAGCTGGCCATTGTGGCTGGAGCAGAGTGAGGGCAGGAGGGGGAGGAAGATGTGAGGTTGGAGTGGTCCATGGGCCAAAGGGTGTGGGGCTCCTCAGGGGCCATGGTGAAGATTTTGGCTCATTTCCAGTGGGGAGTGAGGCTCCTGGTGGGTGTGAGCAGGCCTGATAGGAAAGGTTCACCCTGGCAGCTGTGAGCACAGGAAAGTGAGGACGAGAGCAAGTGTGGAAGTGTGGCGATAAATGGAGTCAAGACATTAAAAGGGACATCTGGGCTAAAAGAGCCAGTGAACTTGACCCATAGTCTGGTAGAATAGAGCCTCCAGAGCTACAAAGCATGGCCAGAGTTGATGCCACCCCACCCAGACACAGACTCTAGGTGCTTAGAAAACCCAGTCGGGCAGAGAGCAGGCATCAAACTCACTCTGTGATGTGTCGATAGGAAATATCAGGGATAATGCTCATGTAACACCTATGGGAAAAGAATCTGAAAAAGTTTAAAACATCAATACAGAAGAGACAAAGTGAAAGGTCAAGTTTTCACATGTTCTTTGTCTTTCCAATCGTATTTCCTAAGAGAGTTTCAATAATGCCCTTCAAGCAACATTTCCTTCTCAGATACAGGCATACACGTATACACATGTATACACATATATTCTTTTAGGCTGAAGTCGTGCTAGAAATACTCTACAGTAGTTCTGCAAATATTCAAAATAACAATCAAGGTTATTTTGCAATTAGATCACATGCTTTTGCAATTTTGCAAAAGATTGTATACTTCATTATATGATCTTTGACATATAACCACATCAATACATTAAATTAACAGCTACATAGTATTCCTCTGGATGGATATACCATTATTGACTCAATTTGTCTGTTATTAATGGGTTAATATATATATATATATATATATATATATATATATATATATGTATATATTTCATTTGTTACTCTGTGGGTGTATTTTCACAACTTTTACAATTTAAAACATTAAAATTGGCGATCTTGCCTGTATTTATTGTGCAGATGTCCACATGAGAGGAAAAAAGTTGGCCTGCAAAACAGCATGAGTTGCATGGTTGCTTTGATTTAAATTTGAATAGCTCTCTTTTGTGTATATATTTATAGCCAGTGTGGAGGGATGCGCACTAAAATGCTAACAGGAGTCTTTGATCACAACCTAATGATTGCAGGTGTTTCTTCTCCTTAATGCTTTTCAATATTATTACCATTCAGAATTTGAATACATACTTTTTGGGAAAAATTCAAGCTATTTTATTTTTGAAGAAGAGTTCACTGGAAGATGGTTCATGCACTGCACTTAAAACATGAGTTTTTTCTTTGGATCTTTACTTTTCTCATTGAGTGTTTCTTTTCAGTTAAGAATTAAATTGTATTTTTTCCTTCTCCAGTTCGGATCACATAAGCAGCGCGATTTTGGACCTGAACGCAGTTCACCGACCGCACCACAAGAGGGCGGTGTTTGCAGGACATTGTGCGCAAGCTCCCCGCTTCCGCGCCCCGCTCGCCAGGGTCTGGCATTTTGCAGGATGTCATCTCTGCGCCGCCAGAGCAGAGATGAGATGTCCTGTGACTTCCACTTTGTGCCATGACACGCAATTTTCTTTAAACGCCGTTGCGGGGTGGGTGGCAGGAGGAAGGGATTTGCCTGCAGCTCCTCCCTCCCGCCGCACTTCACTCCAAGCCGCCCCCACAGCCCTCTTTTCCGCTCACTGCACCCCCACATGCACCAGGGTCTTCTGCCTCCAGGGACTGACTTGAGCTGGGGGACTTATAGTTCCCCACCCCGGCCACCGTCCCCGCCCTGCACCCACAACACGAGGGTGAAACTGATTTGCAGCTGAGAGCACGCCGCCATGCAATCACCTACATTCTGACCAGCCCCCTCTGCATCTTAGTCCCAAAATGCTGTCTATTCTTCTCTCTTTCTCCCCTCTTAAATTGTTGGAGAACGTAATACATATTTATGACAAGGAGTTCCCCTCGTGGCTCAGTGGTTAACAAATCCGACTAGGAACCATGAGGTTGCAGGTTCGATCCCTGGCCTCGCTCAGCGGGTTAAGGATCTGGCATTGCCATGAGCTGTGGTGTAGGTTGCAGATGCAGCTCGGATCCCACATTGTGGCGTAGGCAGGCAGCCTAAGATTAGACCCCTAGCCTGGGAACCTCCATATGCCACGGGTGCAAAAAGACCAAAAAAAAAAAAAAAAAAATCAAACAATACAAAGGGGAAGCGCGTGAAAACCTTGTCCCTCTGTCCAGCCAGGCTTCCCAGTTTTCTCCCCTAACATGTAACTTCTTAGAGGTGTTGGCAAAGCGCGTCCTCCCAGATATTCTGGGTCCATAAGCAAATGGCAGTGCGCCGGGGATGTGTTCACCCAGGAAACTCTCCGCTGGGCTCCTGGTTTGCGTTTGCCGGCGGTGGCGGAAACCCACATCAGTTCAGAGGGCTGCAGGTCCTTCTTCCTGGCCATAGAGTATTCTTCTGTGTGGATGCACCATGGTTGATTAAACCATCCCTCTTAGGGAACATTTGAGCTCTCTCTAGTCTTTTGCTCTCAGGAGCAGAGGGCAGTGACTGTTTTGAGGCTGACAGTTTTAAGCGCAGGTGCACAGTCTGCTGTAGGCTCAATTCTTAAAAGCGGAACAGCTGGCCAGAGGGTGCAGGCACTTGTAACCTTCATTGCCAAATTGCTCTCCAAAGACCTCTTGAACCAGTCTACACTCCCACAAACGTGAGAGACAATCCCTGCATGAAGGCCCTTGGCCAGTTTGACAGGTCACTAGTTCTCAGTCTTGACTGAGGTCAGAATTACCTGGGGAGCGTTCTCAAGACGCCAGGGCCCACGCCATATCCCATATCCCAGAGCGATTAAATCAGCATGGGCTGGTTCTGTGTTTGTCAGGGTTGGGGGGAGGTGTTGGGGAGGGGGCTGGGCCCTGGCACTTAATTCCTCCAGGAGATTTTAATGGGCAGGCAGCGGTGAAGGCCACTAGCAGAGGTGAAAAACCCCTCATTGATTTCAGTGTTTGTGTGTGTCTTTAGTGGTAGATGAGGACAAATATTTCCCTTTGAGATCAGTGGTTTAGACCCATCTTGGGTCTCAGACCCTTTGAGATTTTGTGACAGAAGCACTGGATCTTCTCCAGAAAAATGTGTGCGTCTGCTGGTCTTAATTCAAGCAGGACCCTCTTGAGCCCCAGGTTGAGGCCTGGGCCCCCCACATGTTGTTCCCTGCCCTTTCCCTGCCTCCCCGAGTGCGCCTGGGCCTCACACGTCCCCCCTGAGGCCTGAACCTGACCTGTGCCCACATGCTGAGATCCGCTACAAGCCTCGGCTCCAGCATCCCCTCCTCCCACCTGCAGCGACCCAGGGCTGGGGCCTCCGTGTGAGGGGAACTTCATGAGTCTTGGCAGGGACTGCCAGCCTGCCTGCCCTCAGAGGGCTGTGCTGTGTGACAGGGGCTGTGGGGATGGGCGTGACACAGTGCAGAAGGGGCTACAGGTAACTCAGCTGGCAGCACCGTTGGGACCTCCTGGGGCAGGTCCCAAGCTGAGCCCCCGGGTGAACAGGAGCTGGCAGAGGGGCTGGGGAAGCGCTGAGGGCATAAGCTGGCACCTGTTGGGGAGATGAAAGCCATGGATGTATGAGCATGAATACATCCTCAGGGGGCTGCCAGCACTTTGGGGCCCAGGGTTCGGGGAGAGGATGGGGGCGAGGCAGGGAGACAGGAGTTAGAGCTTCTGGGGCATCATGACTGGGCAGGGGGCTTGGGTGGGAGAGGGATGTGCCGCCAGCCTGTGCTCCATGGGGTCCCTCCCAGCTGCCCTGTTGGTCGGTGATGGGGGAGGGGGAGGGGAAGGGCAAGGCCGATCTGGGGCCAGGGCTTGGGGCCGAGGGCCTGGTGGGGGGCGGGGGGTGGTCACGTGTGCACCAGGCTTAGGCTGGGGGTGGCTGGGACCACTTCTGGGGAAGGAGGAGAGGATGGTGTTCGTTGGGCAGGTGGCTATTTGTGTGTGTGTGTGTGTGTGTGTGTGTGTGTGTGTGTAGGGAAGGCAGGGGGAGACAGGGAGAGAGAGGGCAGGATGGGGTGGACATCAGAGCAAAGATGTGTGTTTCCCAGGCTGGGGGTGAGTGGGGTGCGAGGGGGGCCCTGCAGACACCTGCAGGGAAGGGGGGGCTTACAGGAAGCCACAGGGAGGTGGGGGGCCTGGGCGAGGGGCAGCAGGCCCGGAGCCCAGGGAGGAGGAGGCGGGGCTGCTTCTCCATCACTCTGGCCCAGCACCAGGCCCTGCCAGCAGCCAGGGCGGCCCAGTGCCCATGCTCGCCCCACGTGTCTGCGCCTGCCACCCCCGCAGGCAGGTCTGTGCCAGACCGTCCTCGTCCCTCCCATGGCAGGACCCTGACAGGGCATCAGACACTGTCCTTGCTCTGGAAGCCCCCCCTGGCCCCGCACTCCAGGCTTCAAACATTGTGATGACGGGAGGGGTGGGATGGGGAAGGGTCTGGGTGGAAATGGAGAATCAAGCCCCAAAGCCAGCTCCGAAATGGGGATGATGGCAGTTTCAGGACACATCTCCCAGAGCCAGGACAGGTCTGCTCTGGAATCAGCATCTGGGGCCTTGAACTTGCTAGTGGTCCTGTGCTGGCCAAGACCCTTCTGGATGTCAGTAACAGAAACTCATCTTTTCTTTTTTTTTTTTTTTTTTTTTTTGGCTTTTTTGGCTTTTTAGGGCCATACTGGCAGCATATGGAGGGTCCCAGGCTAGGGGTCCAATCAGAGCTGTAGCTGCCGGCCTACTCCAGAGCCACAGCAACGGGGGATCCGAGCTGTGTCTGCAACCTACACCACAGCTCACAGCAATGCTGGATCCTTAACCCACTGAGCAAGGCCAGGGATTGAACCTGTGTCCTCATGGATGCTAGTCAGGTTCGCTAACCACTTAGCCACCACGGGAACTCCAGAAACTCTTCTCGAGTCAGTGTAAGGAGTGGCGGGGGGGGACTCGTCCTTAGGGCCTGGGGGTTCCTTGATGCCCTAGAGAGGACAGGGATGGCACCAGGGCCGGGGTTCCTGGGGTCCCCTCTCTGGGAGCCATGCCTTCCCCCACCCTTTGCCGTGTTACTGCTCCAGCCCCACCCGAGAGAGTCCGTGCTGGCGTCTGTTTATCTCGTCTCAACTCAAAGATCCCAGGAAGGGACACGTCAGTCCCGCTCACTCAGGCACTCGCTTCTCAGCCAGTCGACCGGAACAGGAGGGCACAGGCCATGTGGAGGGAGAGGCAATTCCCACTAAAGGGGCACCTGGAGGTGCCAACCACAAGCCACGCCTACTTCCCAGACATACCCCCTTCGACATTCATCTGCCTGCTGATTTAACAGGCATTTATTTACTGGGTTCCTACAGAGTGCGGGCCCCAGAGCCGTGAGCCAGCAAATGAAGTTACTGCTGCAGGGGAGCTGACACTCCTGCAGGAGGAAGATGATAAACCAGTCCATAAACAGGAAAGGTGTCCCGATACCACCTGCCATCTCATCGTGGTCTCACATTGCATTTTCCAGTCACACCTGGGCTTGAGCATCTCTGCAAACATCTCTTTGCCCTTTGCCTAGCCTCGTCTGTGAAGTGCCCCATTTTTTTCAGCCTTTTTTTTGTTTTGTTTTTGTCTTTTTAGGGCCACACCAGTGGCATATGGAAGTTCCCAGGCTAGGGGTCGAACTGGAGCTGTAGCCACTGGTCTACGCCACAGCCATAGCAACACCAGATCCGAGCTGTGTCTGTGACCTACTCCACAGCTCATGGCAACGCCGGATCCTTAACCCACTGAGCGAGGCCAGGGATCGAACCTGAGACCTCATGGATGCCAGTCAGATTCGTTTCTGCGGAGCCATGACGGGAACTCTTTCTTCCCCATTTGTAAAGCTCTGTCTCTTTAAAATGGATTTGTAGACATTTTTTGCATCCTGGGTACCAGCCCTGCATCAGTTCAAGGGCAAATGCACGTCACCTCCCAGTCTGAGGCCTCTGTTTCCATCTCTATGGGGCCTTTTGATGAACGTTCTCTTCTGAATTTTAACGTGGCACAAGGTTAAATTTCTTTTATGGTTTGCACGTTTTGAGTCTTGTTTTAAGAAATCCCTTCTGTGTTGAGTCTGATTGGACCACTGGACCAAGGACCCTGCGAGCAGCTCCTGGAGAGGCGGAGGCAGGGCAGCCCCTGGGGCGGACAGCCTGACATCCGGGAGATGCAGGCAGACCTGGATGAGGCCCGAGGGGACAGCAGCAGAGAAGCTGAATGCTTTGAATTTGATCCTTTTAGCAACAATTAAGCCGTTGCTTAGGAAGGGACTCCCTGAGGACGAGGCACTGGATGCAGGAGGGCCTGTCACCTTGGCCTCACCTTGGCCACGTGGCTCCTGCTGCTGCCCCTGTCAGGCTTTACTGAGACTTTTCATAGCGACAAGCATCTTCTTCCCAGGAAGGGTAAACTGTAGAGAAAGAGAAGCACATCTGAGTGTGTGTGTGTGTGTGTGTGTGTGTGTGTGTGTGTGTGTGTGTGTGTACTCACTCAGGGCTGACTGTTCTGACTTTATCATCATTGTCATGGATGGAGACGGGGAGGTGCTGATTGGCAAGTGGAGAGACTGGTCCACAGGGCAGCCTGGAGCAGGAGCTCCTAAGGAGGCTGGGAATCAAGGGGTCAGTGAATTAGGATGGAAAAAGCATTTATACTCTTATTTTCACCAACCTCTAGCTGAAATTTAGCAGAGGCACCTCAACAGTACTAGCAATGCCTGTGGCGTGTCACTCATTAGAAAAATCACAGATAATTTTACCTTCCATTATTTTCTTGTAGATATTTTTGAAATATCTCCTTCAAGATTGTAGTTGTTATACCCATTTGCTAGGTCGGTGGTAGTTAATGAAGAAGCCCTTGTACTAATTACTGCATCACACTTTTTAAAAGTATTTTGGGAGTTCCCGTTGTGGCACAGTGGTTAACGAATCCGATTAGGAACCATGAGGTTGCGGGTTTGGTCCCTGCCCTTGCTCAGTCAGTTAGCGATCCGGCGTTGCCGTGAGCTGTGTGTAGGTTGCAGATGTGGCTCGGATCCAGCGTTGCTGTGGCTCTGGCGTAGGCCGGTGGCTGCAGCTCTGATTCAACCCCTAGCCTGGGAGCCTCCATATGCCGTGGAAGCAGCCCAAGAAATAGCAAAAAAAGACAAAAAAAATAAATAAATAAAAAAATTAAAAAGTATTTTGGTCATCAGACTGACACATAGGTTCCTTGGTCATTCTCTGTGGTTTATGTTATGAATTTAAAAACATTATTCTGGGAGTTCCTGTTGTGGCTCAGTGGGTTATGAACCCGACTAGTATCCATGAGGATGTGGGTTCGATCCCTGGCCTTGCTCAGTGGGTTGGGGGTCCTGCGTTGCTGTGAGCTGTGGTGTAGGTTCAGACGAGGCTCAGATTCCGCATTGCTGTGGCTGTGGTGTAGGCCAGCAGCTGCAGCTCCAATTTGACCAGGAAACTTCCATATGCTTCAGGTACAACTCTAAAAAAGCAAAATGAACAAACACACACAAAGAAAACATTATTCTGAGGAGGGATTCATAGGTTTCTCCGGATGACCAAACAGTCCCTGAAACAGAGACGGTTGAGAATGGGGTGAAGACCCTTCTTCCAGGGGCAGCTGCTAAATCCTGTGTTCAGACAAGCTAGGTGTGCGGGGAGGCTGGGGAGACCAGGGGAGAGCTTTGCAGGCATGCCAGTAATTCCTGCTCTTTCGGGTGCCCCAGGCCAGAGGATGCCATGGATCCCTACCGTTTGGGTGGGAATTAGCTGGTGCTGAAGCAGCTCACCCTGGGTCCTGCCCTTCTCTCGTTAGTGGCCTGGCTCCTCTCAGCAGACTCCAAGCTCTGGGAGGGCACGCTCGCCCCTGTCCATGTCCCAGACAGGGGGACTCTCCCATCCTCAGCCTCATGCCCAGGTAGGGGTGTGCTGACCCCTAGCTTTGGCAGCTGTGCACAAGCCCCCAGGAATTCATCCATGACTTGGCCATTGCTGTGTTGCCAAGAGAAGCAGCAGCTGCTGAAGGTCTGAGGCTTGCTCTGAAACCACAAACCACGAGTGACGGGGGGTTGAGAATTTTAACCAGATTCTGTGGCCTAACTTGAAAGGAGTAGATGGACCTAGCATGACCCTTCAGCACCTCTGTGACCCAAGAGCAGACAGACCCTTCCACTCGGCTGTGGTCTTCTGGATGGAGCCAGGCTTGCCTTCTGGGAATTAGGGACCAGACAGGAGAATCTCTATCCACCTGTAGCCAGGACGGCACAAAGCTTCAGTCAGAGTGCAGGTCCTTTTGACTGGTTTCTGGAGGGCACTGGGCTGGCTGGGAAGAGCTAGCTCCATTTCTGCACCTTCTAAGGCCTGCTGTTAGAGCGCCACCTTGAGGCTTTGGTGTGACTAGTCCATCAATGCCGCGCCATCCTTTTGAGAATTAATGGTATTGCACAAGATTAAACCCATTTGTAGGGGAAAACCTACTCTGAATTAGCGAAACCAGGGGCATATGAAAGGCTCTATGGCTCGGAAATGTCAAGTGAATATCTTGTGTCTTTGGTCAAAGCCATGCCCTTCTCCTTTCCAACCCACCCGACCCGGCGAGGTGTTGGAGCTGCTTGTAGCAGCTCATGAGGGCTGATGGTTACGTTTTCAGAAATTACGCTGTTATATTGTTGTTAGTAGTTGTTAAACACCACTACTGTTAAAAATTAACTAGTAGAATATTGCCTTTGAATAAATTATTTTAAAACTACCGCTGAAAGCTCAGCCCTTTGGAATTATTTGACTACCATCTGTGTGCTGAGGTTATTTCCGGCTCTTGAATCTGTGTGAAGGAGACACTAGATAATGCGCATCTCTTCCCAGCTCCACGTTCAGTGACATCTTGTTGGTGGCCAAGGTGGCCATGGTGAGGGTGTTTACAGCACAGGAATCTGCACACACTGCACAAATCAGCCCTGAGAGAGCTGGTGGTTAAAGGTTCACCAGCATTCTTCCCTGCTCGCCGCCTCCTCCTGCAAATCCTGACTGCGAAGCCTAAGGAGTGGGCATCCCCCAAAGGGTGTGAGGGTGGAGGGATTAGAGGGGAGGGGTGGGGGGAGGACAGGAAGTGGTGCTGGGGACCAGGAGGAAGAGAGGGGCCAGGAGCTGGGGAGGGAGGGGCAGGCCATTGCACCCGTTCACCCGAGGTCAGCTTTTAAAGTGCCAGATAGAGCTTTTGGAAAAGAAAGGCCAGTATTATTCTAAGGTCAATGATTTCATATTTTTTCTTTTATTATTATATAGATTATTTTGGCACTTGACAGCGTGGGTAGGCCATTCTGGAAAATTCCCCAGGTAGCACACCTGGAAAAGGGGGCACTGCGGGGGCCCAGAAGGGGAGAGAGTGCGCAGTGCGGCCTTTAACCAGCAGGTAGTGAGGCCTGAGAAAAAGGGACGTGTCTGCAGCTCTGCCCCGCCCCGCTTCTCCAGCGTGGCTCCCACTGCTGGGCTGTCAGAGCAGAGATGCAATGAGCCATGGTCCACCCAGAGGCTTTCTCGGCTCCTGTTTATCCTTTGCATTGCTTCTTTGATGCTTCACGAGTAAATCAAATTAAAAGCAAACTTGAACCGAGTCCAAGTTATCCATATCTCCCGTTCTTGAACCAGTCGAGGTTTCCATTACAGCCGTTAAGCAATTTGTATGACGTATTGCATCCCTAAATCATGATAGTCGCATCACACTTTTAAAGATATCTGTTTATATATTTATATATATATATATTCCTCAAATTGTTTCTAATAAGATGACTTTAAGTCCATGTTGTACCAATCTGAGTTTTAAGCATCACTTATGGAGGTAATTCTAAGAAATAAAATGGATGTACTTTTAATTGCCCTTAAATCTGATGCTCTGTGACATCCATTGAATCAACGGGTTTAAGTGCCTCAGGGAATGGGTAGGTTTCTGCTGGAGTAATAAATTCATTGCTCAGCTTTGACAATCAAGTTTGACTTTTTGTGTTCCGTTTTTGGCAAAATAATGGTCTTGAAAGCCGGGCTTTGTTAAGAGATTAAAAAGGGTTTCTAAATTCCAAAGCTTCCCTCTAAACATAAAGTCAGTATCTCCGACTTTGATCACAGAGTTTTACTCTAAGCCATAAATAAAGAATTCAGGATAGGATGGCAGGGAAGCTCCCAGAAGACAGGAAGACAAAGAGAGAGGGTTCTGCCTTGGCGGGGAGAGGTTCGGCTGTAAGACCAGCATGAGGATGTGGCCGCGGTGTTGCAAAGTGACACACGAGCTCTGAGGGAACCCGGGGGTATCCAAGCAGGGGAACCCGAGGTCGTGCCCTTGGTGTGCACACGTGAGACCAATGTGTCTCTTACAGAAGGTGTGGCAGCTTGGGTGTCTCCCGAGGGACAGAGATGCTGAGGCGGAAAGGCGAGATGGACTGTGGACGGCAACCTGGGAACTGGAGCAGTGGCAGAACCCAGGTTAGCAGCAGTGGGTACTGGGGTCCCTCAAAGGCCGGGTAGGCAGAGACAGCAGGATGGGACACCTAACTGGAGGCCAGAGAGGATCCAGAGGACAGCAGGTGCGCCTGAAGCCCCTCCCCCACCACTCTAAAGCCACATTCACTTCCTTTATGACACTGAGCTGCCACCATGGCAGCCCTTGGTGGAGTCAGCACACGAGGAGGTGTGTCCCCAGCCTGGCTCTGTTCTTGGCCTGTGAGGGGACCGCAGTGGAGGGCAAGCCACATGCCCCAGGAGCCTCCTGTGGGGTTCAGTCCCCTGCAAGATGCCACAGACAGAGGGGCCACCCAGGCCACTGGCTCAGTGAGGGACTGGGAAAGGGACCGAAAGCTCTCCTGAACCCGATGTCCCCAGAGCTTCAGCCCTGGGCTCAGCCTCTCCTTGAACAAAGGAACTGACCCCGTGCCATCCTGAGCACTGAGGGAAGTCAAGGCTCACTCAGGAGCCCTGAGGATCCCAGGGGTGGCCCGTGGCGGGGAGCGAGGTGTATCCCTCCCCCAGTCACCAGGCACTCTGCCAGTCCAGTGTCCAGAGGCTATTGGGGTTAGCGGACTTGTCCTGCAGGTCTGGGCAGGAGTGAACTAATATAGAACAGGCAGAAAACTGTCAGTGTTAGACTTTCTAGTTCAAGAAGGTACACTGGCCAATTCTCTCCCTCTCAGAGCTAGACGGGCAGGTGTTCAAATTCCAGGCCTCCCTCTTGCTGGCTGTGTGACCCTGTGTGACCCTGGGCATGTCCCTTTCCTTCTGAGCCTCCGTTCAGTCATCTGTGAAAGGGGTCACCGGGCCCCTCTGCAGGGTTGAGGGTCATGGTGATGCTGATGAGAAGGACTCGTCCATTCTTGGCTGTTGATGGCAGTGATTGCTGCTAATGGCTTCTGGCCCAACCTCTTGGGGGACCGTGCCAGGCTCTGCGCAAGACACTCACGAAGGGTGAATCGGCAGAGCCAGTCAGGCCACAAGATGGGAGGGAGGGCGCAGGGAATGCTGGTGTCCCCCAAAGGGGCAGGGTGGGTGGGCAGAGGGGCTGGGAGGGGGGCGGAGACAAGAAACTGTCAAGAGGGAGGGGTGGGGGAGGAGGCACCTGGGCCCCAGTGGTCTGCCCTGTGGAATCAGGCCAGCACCCGCGGGGGAGACTCCCGCCCCCCGGGATGGGGGACCCGGGGTTTTCTGGTGGCAGGAGGTTGCACAGAACACCTTCTCCTTAATACCCGCTGTCCAGTATTTCCTCTCCAGTATTTTGCCTTCAAAAGGCAAATCCTAGCAAGGTTGCATCTTCATCGAGATTGAAGAGGACTCTTGGCAATTCCTATCCCCGGGGTACTCTCAGGTTGTGGCTTGTATGTCTGTCTCAGAGTCTCTGGTCCAGTCAGTCTGCAGTGGACCCAGGAATCTGCATTACTACTAAGTTCCCAAGTGATGTTTGTGTGCTGCTGGTCCAGGGAGCACATTTTGAGAACCATGGACTTAGGTCTTGGGCCGGTATCTTCTGAGATCCTTACAGCATCCTCTGTGGCAAGTATTACCTGCCCCCCTCTGCCTCGCCACCACTTCATAGCCCATGACAATCAGAGATCAGAGAGGGCTAGTGCTCTGCCCAAGGTCACACAGCTGAATGGTGGTGGAGTCATAATTTGCAGGTAGGCCTGCTGGCACCTGGCCCTCTGCCCCGTCACCATGATAATGACCATCATCCTTCAAACTTCGGACTCCTGAGGGTGGCCTGTTTTGTAGCTTTACCCTTGTCCGGGGCCCGGGCCCAGACAGAACTCAGTAATTGCGAGCTGAGTTGAATTCCTTCCTGGAGCCGGTCAGTGAGGCCGACTTTCTCAGACTGTAATTGGCCATTGCTGGCCGAGGTACCCTCTGTGGGCTTGGCCAGGGCATTAGGAGGTGGGTCAGAATTGGTTCTTTGGTGTCGTTATTTATTATAAGAAGGGGCAGGGAGAGACGGTGAGGTTTAGAGGTGATGGAGGGAGGTGACTCGGCACCCTGGCC
This sequence comes from Sus scrofa, assembly GCF_054392235.1. Classification (NCBI taxonomy): domain Eukaryota; kingdom Metazoa; phylum Chordata; class Mammalia; order Artiodactyla; family Suidae; genus Sus; species Sus scrofa. The sequence continues at coordinate 149,635,437 of NC_139396.1, read as the reverse complement.
AGCTTCCCTCTGTCCCCTTCTTGGAACCCCCTGGAGCAGCTGCCTGGACTAGTGCTGGCGTCAGTGTGGACCTGAGGGGGCCACCATCCCTCAGCCTCGTGGGGCCTCCTAGCGCAGTGTTTCTGGTCCCCGGGCTCCATTCACCATGGTCACCTCTCAGCCAGGGACCTGGACCCTGTGACAAGCTCTCTTGACTGAGAGAGGCCCTCTATCCACCACAGAGAGAAAGTGCCATTTTGGCTCCCTCCCCACTCCCCAGAGCCCCCCTTGAAGGCGCTGGCAGGTTGGGACTCCTGTGATAGGCTTTTGCAATCACACCCCTGTGCATTCCCTCATTCTGGAAGTACCCACGGTGGCCCCTCGGTCCATCATCTGGAGACGATTCAGACTCTGCTCTGCCCTGGGTTCTTGCCCGGCTTCAAATCCTTTTCCTCCATCACCTCCCATTTTAGCTCCCAGAGGATGTTGGCCCCACCCCACCCCAGGCCTGCCACGGACCCCACAGCAGAGCTCACCCCTACGTTTCCGGTTTTGGCCTCTGTCCCAAATGGCCACCACGGCTTCCGTGCACCCTGTCCCTGCTGCTCGGCTGAGAGGCCTTCCGAGTGAGCTTCTAGTTTCATTTTCTCTGTGAATATGCCTCTGCTGAGCATATGTCGGTGGGGTGGCCCAACCAGATCCTCCGTGGGGACAAAATCAGTGGCCTTTGAACTGTAGAACGGGCATCTCCAGCTTGTCCTGAGCCTGGCCTGCCTCTGCATCTTTGTACCTGCAGTGGCCCTGATTTTCCCTCGTACCTGCTTTCCAGGTTCCGCAGCCCCGGGGTTGGCAATCAGGCCCCTGGACCACACTCGAGAAGGTCCCAGGCTGCTCTCGGCTGCCCCCTCGCCCAGCACACACAGCCTGTGCTAAGAGAGGGAGTTTTTCCCTTTAAAAGTAAAAATCTCACCCAGAGAGAGTCCTGAGTGTCCTTAGAAAGGCTTGCTGGTGGCTGGGGCTTTTATTCTTTAAGCAGATTCGGACAAAGTGGGTGAGAAGTGCAGCACCCGGGAGAAGTGCCCGTTCTCAAAAACAGAGGGCTGCTGGGGGGGTGGGGGGGTGGAGGGTGACACTGCGAGGGGTGTGGAGGAGGAGAAATCTGGTGACCACCAGGCAGCCAGGTGGGCCTCTAGGACATTCCCCCCGCCCCAGGGGTGGGCCTTTTCTCTGCCATCTGCTCCCTCCTACCCACCCCTGTCACCACCACCCCCCTTGCCTGGGAAGGGGGGGGTCCTTCTCCATGTGCCTCGTGGCTTTGAGCTGTGGCTCTCACTTTGCGCCACTCTGCCTCCTTCACGAATTCCCAGCCCCCAGGAGGGCCTGTAATTCGTCCAGCCAGGTGCTGTCCACACAGGACCTAGCTGTCCTGGGCACACAGGGTGGCCTCTGGATGGGACCTCCCCTGTCTGCCCCGCTGCCTGTGTTGATAATTCTGCAGGGAGCCTTTCATCTGAGGATGTGTTTGGACTTCACCAGGAGGGCTCGCAGGGGCCCACGTAAACCAAAGTCTTGTTAATCATGTGAGAGCCAGGAGTCCTTACTCTGTTATTGGCAGCTGTGTGACCTAGGGCTGGTCACTGACCTCTCTGAGCCTGTTTCCTCCTCCACAAGGAGATGACACTACACCTCTTTTATCAGGCTTTTTTTGGGGGGCAGAGGCGGCTGCGCCTGTGGCATGTGGAAGTTCCCGGGTGAGGGATTGAACCTGTGCCAGAGCAGTGATAATGCCAGATCTTAACCTGCTGTGCTACGGGAGGACTCCTTATCAGGCTCTTTTGAGCTCCACTGAGATTACGGGATATGGGATATCGAGTGCCTGGCTCAAGGCCACACTTAAGAAAAGTATCGGCTCCTCCTTCTTTGTTCACCTCTCTCTGGAGGTGACTTGGAGGAAGCCTGAGCGCCGAGGAAGGGGAATGTCTGAAAGACCTTGGGGCTCTGAGGCCACTGTCTCCTGTAGCTTTCTCCCAGAAAGCTGGCACTTTTGGGCTGTACTTGAGATAGAAGGAATTTTAAGCAAAAGAGTTGAGAACGGCACTCATTAAGATGTCTTGGGGTTCCCGTTGTGGCTCAGTGGTTAATTGAAGCTGACTAGCAACTATGGGGATGCAGGTTTGATCCCTGACCTTGCTCAGTGGGTTAAGGATCCGCAGTTGCTGTGAGTTGTGGTGTAGGTCGCAGACGTGGCTTGGATGCCATGCTGCTGTGGCTGTGGTGTAGGCCATCAGCTACCGCTCTGATTAGACCCCTAGTCTGGGAACCTCCACATGCTGTGGGTGTGGCCCTAAAAAGACAAAAAAAAAAAAAAAAAAAAAAAAAGGTGTCTTCCCGCAGCTGGCTTTTTTTTTTTTTTAAGATTTTTTTTTTCATTATAGTTGATTCAGTTAGCCTCCCTTTTTTTTTATTTTTTTTTTTATTTAAATGAAAAAAACCTCTGGGGAGTAAATGGGCTTCTTAGGTGGTATCTTTGTTTTTCTGTCTGTTGTCTTTGGGGCCCTGCTTCATGCATCTCCAGGAGAGTTGATAACTGAATCAATAGCTGTTTTGCTCTAATTTATCGAGCTCTATTGCCTAAACCTAATTAGCATGTTTCAGAGCCTGGAATTGCTTCTGAGTCCTGGGCTTAGATGGGGGGATTGATTGCGAAGCTGCCCTGAGCCAAGCAAATTAAGGAAGAAGTGGGGAGGCTGGACAGATCTTACCCACAGCATCACTGAGAGTAAAAGTAACAGCCAGTCAGGGAGACGTGGCTCCCAAGGGCAAGTTCCTGGTGCTTTGGCTACCGAAAGCCCAGCCCCCACAATGGGAGACCCCCAGGCTCTGTGTTGGAGACCCACACCCCTTCTCCATTTCCTGGGCTGGAGCAAGGGGCTGATGACAATGCCATAGCTGGGAAGGAAGACAGAATCTTACAGAAGAAGGGAACCCCTGAGACAACATCTTTGGCTTTTTTGCCAAGAGGAGGACCTTCTGGTCCAGCATGGAGGGTCTGCCCTTCTGGAAGGTTGGTAGCTGGAGGAGGGGCAAGGCTGGAGTCATGGTGGTCTGCCAGGGGGAGGCCCTGCTGGTGGCTGGGCCAAGAGACTTCGAGGGACAGAGATGCTGAAGAGTCTGATTTGTGTCTCCATGTGCTGTGCTGGATGTCACTCTCCCATTTCCCCCCCCCCCCAAATTTTCTGCTCCCCAGCAACAGGGGTGTAGGTCAGACCAGTGCAGAGGAGAATGTGGGAAGCAGAGGGCAGCACAGGGATTTTAAAGACCGTTTAGAGAAACATGCTTGCGGGGATATGGAGCAGTGCTGGGCGGAAGGTCGGGGCGATTCTAGCGGACGGCTGTCTTTGAAACAATGAAGACAAAATTCACAAAACAAAATGCACCAGTTTAAAATATACAGTTCAGGGGGACTTTGGCATTTGCACTGTGTTGTGCAATTATCACACATTTAACTTCAGAACCTTTCCATCTCCCCAAAGAGAACGCGCATCCCCATCAGCAGCCACTCCTGTGTCCCTCCGCCCCAGCCCCTGGCAGCCATTAATCTGCTTTCCGTCCTGGGGAATTTGCCTCCACTGGACATTTCTTATAAATAGAATCAGGCAATATTTATCCTTTGGTGTCTGGCTTTTTTCACTGAGCATATTTTCAAGGTTCATCCATGCTGTCGCTCGTGTCAGAGCTTCATGCCTTTTCACTGCCGAATAACATTCTGTTACACAGATACACTCATTCCTGCATTAGCTGATGAAGGTTTGGCTGCTTTGAATAGCGCTGTTATGCACAGCTCTGAACTTCAGATATGAGTTATTGCATGAAGATAGGTTTTCAGTGATCTCGGCTGTTACCTAGGCGTAGGCTTGCTGGTCATTTGATAATTTTAGGGGTATCTCTACGAAACCTTCCCAGCTGGGTCCAAAGGTGGTGTCCCTGGCCCTGCATGTCAGATGTTGGAGTTAGCAAGAGATTAGAAGAATATGGAGCCAAGAGAGGCTGTCCCAGAGCAGGGGAGCGGGAGACGTGGGGAGGAACCCTGAGCTGGCCAAGAGCAGCTTCCTTAACAGACTTGAGCCCAGGCTGGCACAGAGCCCAAGGGGGTGAAGGGTGACCAGAAGAGCAGTGCCTGCTCCTTGGGGGCAGAGCTCTGCTGTCACTGGCTGACACAGGGAGGGCCTGGACTAAGGGTGAGGACTCAGAGCATTGGCTTTCATCTCTCCTGCTTTCTAGCCTTTGTAGCTTACCTAGTCCCAGCCCCCTGTCCTCTGCTCGCCTCTTTGGTGCCTCCTTCCGTGGTCTTGTTTTCTTGGACTGGTTTTTCCTCCAGGTCAACCAGGAGATAAGGAGACACGATGGATCAGACTCTCTAGGACCTGCTAGCACCAGCCAGGGCACCTCCTCGGGCCCAGGAGGCCAGCATTTCTCTACTCCTGGCCCTGGTTCTTCCTAGGGTCGCGAGTTGGGGCAGACCTTGGCGGGTGTCCCCGGGGGGCCTGGCTGCTGTTCAGTCCCCAACCAGGATATGGTTGGCTGTCTGCCTGATGGACCTTTTCTGGGGGATGACTCATGGCTGCAAACCCAGCATTTCCCTGGGGATCCCAGTTTGCCAATGTTCAATTTTCCTTTTTAAGTCTCTCACCTCTAGTATATTATTTAAAGGTAGTCTCTTGGAGTTCCCGATGTGGCTCAGTGGTTAACGAATCCGACTAGGAACCATGAGGTTGTGGGTTCGATCCCTGGCCTTGCTCAGTGGGTTAAGGATCTGGCGTTGCCGTGAGCTGTGGTGTAGGTCGCAGACACAGCTTGGATCCTGCATTGCTGTGGCTCTGGCATAGGCTGGCGGCTACAGCTCTGATTAGACCCCTAGCCTGGGAACCTCCATATTCCATGGGTACGGCCCTAGAAAAGGTAAAAATAAAAAAATAATAATAATAAAATAAATAAAGTTAGTCTCTCAAGAAAATTAAATTAGGAGGAAAGACTAGGAGGTGAGAGATGATTTGAACCAAAGATACATGAAAGGCATCCCCTGCTCATAGCAAGAGAGATTTTGAAGAGAAATATGATTAAAACAAGGGGATTCCCCTGAGCCGGGCCACATTGATTGAATCATGGGGAGGAAATGACAATCTGGGTTAATTTGTTCGCCGTTTCCAGGCATTCAAACCACTGGGGGAGCTTTGCACTTTCTTGTGAATGCCTCTGAGAGGAGATGGGTGGTCAAGCTCCAGGGCCGAGGGGTGCAGCCGCCTTGTCTGAAGATGCAGGTGGGCAGAAAGTGTTCCTTTCTCACTAACAGGTCTTTAGATGCTGGGCCTGGGCAGAGGCATCTGGAGGGGCTGTTTGGAGGGGGTGACTTCTACCCAGGGGCACATTTTGTCTCCTCCTGAGGTCAGCAGCCACTTTGCTCCAAGGTGGAGTGACCAGCCATCCTGGTCTGCCCAGGACGTGGGGCATTCCTGGGATGCCAGACATCCAGTTTTTAAACCAAGACAGTCTCAGGCAAACCCAGACGAGGCGGTCACCTTATAGTCTTGGGACTGATGGTGATCAGACCCAATGCTGGGTGTGGCCAAGCGGTGGGGCAAGGAGGCGAGGAGGTAAAGAGTGGGAAAGGAAGGGAAATGGACACAGCCAGATGGCAAGAGGGAGCAAATGCCTGTCCAACAGGACCCGGCTGCATGAATTATGGTCCATTCATGAGACGGAGTGACAAGCAGATGCAGAAAGTAACAGCAGGTCTATGGGCCATGAAAACAAGTGCAAGTACCGTGTCACAGGGAGAATAAAACAAAGGTGCAGAACAGGGTATGGTGTGTTCCTGCTGGGTTAGAAATAGAAGAAAATATATGTGTGTGTGCGCTTGTCTCTATAGCAACGGATAGTCTCTGTCATAACTGATGACACTGACTGTAAAGAACGGGGAGGCTTTACATGGCAAGCTCTCTCTAGGGGGCGCTCTCACCTCTTTGAGAACAAACTGGTACTGGGGATCTCCTGGCTCATTTTGTAGCATCTTACTGGGAAAGGATCTATCAGTCCTTTCCTTCGTGCATGTTCCTTTTGCCCCGTCAACTTGAAAAATTTGAATATTTTATCTTCCCCTAACTTTACTGAGATATGATTGACATAAAATTGTGTAGGTTTAAGGGGTGAACATGATTTGATACATTTATGGGCGATAATTACTATAATGTTCGTTTACACATCCATCCCCTCATGTAACTATTATTTTTTGCGATGATCCCTTCAATGTCTGCTCTTGAAAATTCTCAACCCTGCAGATAAACTACAAGAATGGTGCAATAAATACCAATACATACCCTTAAAATCTTCCTTTCCCCTTCTTTTCTGTTTGTAAACATCTTTTGTTTTGATCTTAATGTTAATTTTTTTTGTTTTTAAATATCAGGAACCCGGATCTAATTTTATTTTTATTTTGTCTGTTCAGGGCTGTACCCATGGCATATGGAGGTTCCCAGGGTAGGGGTTGAATTGGAGCTGTCACTGCTGGCCTACGCCACAGCCACAGCAATGCCAGATCTGAGCCACATCTGTGACCTACACCACAGCTCATGGCAATGCCAGATCCTTAGCCCACTGAGAGAGGTCAAGGATCGAACCTGCATCTTCATGGATGCTAGTCAGATTCGCTTCTGCTGAGCCACGTTGGGAACTCCAAGATCTAATTTTAAATTCGATGTCTTGTAATAAATTATCATCATTATTCCTTTTTTTTTTTTTGGCTTATTTTGTCTCAAATTTGGTCAGTGGGAACTCCTTCGTACTGGCTGTGTCTTTTTGACATACGTCTTTGGTCTTGGAGCATGTGTTTACTTTCTGCCACAACAAGATGTTTCAGGCTTAACTTGTATTTTTCTCATCTCGGTCCTAAAATTAGCTATATCTGCAAGGAGCCAGGTTCCTTTTGGTGGAATATGATATTTAGAAACCAAGATCTCGGCTCCATGGGGCTCATTGCAGCTGGGGTGTCATGGCTTCCAGATCTTTTTAGTGAATGGAATTAGGAACTCTATATTCCTTAAAGCATGGGTACACACTGATATGTTTAATTCAAATCCAGTAACATATGCTTTTCTTCACCTTCCCCATTCTATATCTATATCTCCCCCTCCGCAGGTAAAACCCTGTCCCCAACAACATCAAATGTTTCCTCATTTATTCTATTCTTCAATAAACACACAAAAAATAGTTTCGGAATTATACCACCAACGTCTCTACCAACAAAAAACCTATTGCATTAATTTCAATATGTTTTTGCTGTTCTTTTTGTCATTAGAAAATGTCATATAAAGATAGTCAGAATACTAGGTCCAAAATTACTTGAGTTAATGATTTTCTCTGTGTGGTTATTTCATAGCTACCACTCACATGATGCACAGGAAGGCTTACTTATTTATCTTTAGTCAAACTTAGGGTTTGCTTTTAAAAAATACTTCAGACCGAATTTTGGTTTTGGATATATAAACACTCCAAGTTAAATCTATACATATAAAGGTACATTCATAGATATTTCTCTGCTGTCTCCATCCCCTTCGCCACATCCCCCCCATTTCTATTAGCTTCTAGTTTTTTGCTTCTATATTTCTTTTTGCAAAATGAAGAATACGTATATACATATATTTCCTCCTTTCTCACACAAAATAGAACATTTTATGTTTTTGTATTTTACTTGTTTTCCTCAATACTATACATCCTGAAAATTGCTCCATGTCAATTCATGAGGATTTTCTTCATTTCTTTCTTCCTCGCTTCTTTCCTTCCTCCTCTCTCTTCTTCCTTCCTTCCATTGTTTTTCATTTTACGGCCATACCTGTGGCATATAGAAGTTCCAAGGTAGGTGTTGAATCGGAGCTGCAGCTGAGGCCTATGCCACAGCCACAGCAATGCCAGATCCTTAATCCATCGAGTGAGGCCAGGGATTGAACTCACATCCTCATGGAGTCTATGTCAGGTCCTTACCCTGCTGAACCACAATGGGAACTTCTCGATTTCCTTGAATCAGTCAACCATGGTTTCTATTCAACTAATCTGTGAAGATTATTTGTGTTGTTTCTAGTATTTTGCAATTGCAAACAATCCCAACTTTTGCATTGTCATTTCATATTTGTAGGTAGATTCCTACATGTGAGATTATTGGCTCAAAGTATAAATCCATATGCAGTGACGGTTTTCATAGGGTAGTACCAATTGATGGATTTTTCCAAAAGTGGGTTATAAAGGAATTCATCACTTCCTTGGCAGCCATAACAGAAGACCTCTGGTGGGTTCTGTGGGACTCAGCCCTGGGCAAATCCTATCATTAACTCACTTATATCCTCCCATCACAGATCTCCTTATGCAGAGGCCCTACTGGAGACTATAGAGACGTGAGAGAGGCTCATCGCTGAATCCCTGCCATAACTCAATGATCCTTTCAGAGTCATTTCAATGGTCCATCAGTGTACAGATCTTACCCATATTCTTTCTTTTTCCACAAAAGCCAGCTGTTCTCCCAGCTTTCATAATTCATGGTGATTTTGGACAAAAGTAAAGCTTCAGTCTATGCTGTCTTTACATCTGACTTTCTTGGGAAACCTCAGATGATCTTTTGCAATTGAGTTGCATCTTGTAACTCAGAAAAACTCCCAGTGCAGAGCACACTTTGTACATGAGGGAAAGAAAAATGACCCTTTTGTGTCTGCCTGGAGATGGCCCCAAGTTGGGACTGGGGCCAGCTATGTTTCTCCCCAGGGCCAAAGCCCCAAATGGAGGGTCCCTTGGTCCCACCCGGCAGGGGGAAGTTCCACCCAGGTTCTGGGAAGCTGGGGCCCTGTGGGCATAAAGAGACCGGATCATGTCACATTCGACTGACAAGTACAACACGTGTGTGGAAAAGAGTTCTGTGGAGCCCACTGCTGGAATGTCAACCGTGATTGCCTCTGGGTGGTGCGTTCCCAGAGATTTTAATTTTCTTCTCTATGTTTATTGTTCTTTGGTTGTTGTTTCTTGACAATGGTCATGTAACATTTTATTAGTTAAAAGGTCATTGACTTCTCCTGGTCCACATATGCCATGAGATAGAGAAAAATAGATCCATTCAAAAGCAGCAAGTTTCCACCATGCATAAATTTAAGTTGAATTGCTAACTGGTAGTGCCACCCCCTCCCAGCAGCAGGATGTATCTTTCTGCCCCCGTCATCTCTGTCACCATCAGCAACAAAACTTCTTGGCACATCTACCCCATGCCTGGAGTTATGCTGGAGGTGACTGTGGTGCATTACTGTCCCTATGGTGGTGGCAGTTGAGAATCAGGAGCAGACATACACAAAACACTACTCTTTGTAAAGAGAGAAAGGCCCTAGAAAGGGAAGCATTACCTTTGTCCGAGATGGGAGCAAGTGAGTGATCCCCAGGGAAGAGTGAGGTCCAGCTGAGTCTGAAAGAGTAAGAGGTGAGGAGTTTCCCTTGTGGCTCAGTGGTAAGGAACCTGACTAGTATCCATGAGATCGAGGGTTCGATCCCTGGCCTCGCTCAGTGGGTTAAGGGTCCAGTGTTGCCTTGAGCTGTGGTGTAGGCTTACAGCTGTAGCTCTGATTAGATCCCTAGCCTTGGACCCCTAGTGGGTGTGGCCTTAAAAAAATAAAAAATAATTTAGAAAAAAGAAAGAGCAAGAGGTGAAAAAGAGGACTCTGGTGAGTTTTTCAGTCAATGTGAAAATTCGAGAATATGAGATGCAGAGGACATAGGGGAGAAGAGGTCATGGATTAGGCCCGACCCAGATCCCGAAGGCCTTGCCTGTAGGGGTGAGGAGGAAATCAAGATTTAACGAGTTAAAATAGGGGCAAGCCATGGTCAGTTTCACATTTTAGAAGAAAAAAAAAATTGGCAGCAGTGTAGCAAATGGATTGCAGGGAAGGGCTTGGGACTAGAGGCAGGGAGGCAGGGAGAGCAATCCAAGGAGAGAGATGGCAGGGCCTGACCGGAGGGGTGCCTGTGGGACTGAAGAGGGGTGATCGTGGATGGCGGGGGGACTGGCGACCTCCAGGATGGGAGAGTGGGGCAGAGGGCAGGCCAGTCGCTTATGCTGCCTCGTGAGCTCTGTGTGTAGTCATAGAGCTGTGTGTAATCAGAGCCTAGCATCGTGCCTGGCACATAGAGAAGCTCAATTAATATTTGCCTGCCTCCCCCGACTCTTATTTTTGCAGATCCATGGCAGCCACCTCCCACATCTCACTCCTCTTTTACTAGATTTGCAAATTGCCTTTCTAGGGTCTGCTCTTTTTTTCCTTCACCGTCAGCTTTTAGATTAAGGCTGTTTTTTTCCCCCTCTTCTTTTTCTTTTTGGTGAGGGTTACAGTTCTCTTTCCCACATGTATCAGCTAGCCTCTGGCTTCTCCAGTTGTGTGTGTGTGTATTATCCTCTATCTCCATTAATATCCTAGAAATCCAATACAGAAGCACACTTTTATTTTATTTTATTGGCCATGCCCGAGGCATGAGGAAGTTCCCAGGACAGGAACTGAACCCATGCCACAGTAGCAACCCAAGCCACTGTAGTGACAACACTAGATCCTTAAGCTGCTGTGCCGCCAGGGAACTCCGGAAGCACCCTTTTAGAAGCAGGGAGAGGGGAAGACTACATATACTTGTAATTTAATATCATTTATTTGGTTGTTACATGTTGAATGAATAAGCAAATGTTTATAGCTGATATTGGGAAATTTTGATCTCTCGCACTAGGCGGCATTTAACAGAGTTGAAAGTACTCTCGCCAGTATTATTTTATGTAATCACACAGAAGACTCAATGTGCTGCTATTAGTCCTTGTTTTATAAATGAGGAAACTGAGGTGTAGAGAAGTTTACTGTGATTTTAAATTTGATAATCCATTGAGCAAGGATTTGCTGATTTGCGGCTTATTATTTGTGCCCTTGATTGCAGTGAGATTTCTGGAGCTGGATGGACGCATTCATGTAGGGTTTTTTGTGTTTTCTTTTTTATTTATTTTTTGTTTCCAGTCCTTGCTGGGATCAAGGTGATGTCAGGGCCTGACTGAATAGAGATGCTGAGTGATTTTCATGAGATCAAAAAGCTAGTCAGAGGATTGCTAAGAATCTAGATTCTCAGATTCAAATCCAGATTTGGCAGAGCCAGGTTCTAGAGTCCAGGGTCTGTGCATTGTTCTGTGCCATGGCCAGAGTGGATCACGGAGTTTTCAGGGCCCTTGAATCTGTTGGACTGGTTAGAGTTCTTTGGCTGCAAGCAACAGAGACTGGGTCTGGCTATTGAAGATTTAAAAAAAATGTGTTAGGAGTTCCCATTGCGGTGCAGCTGAACAAATCCGACTAGTAACCATGAGGTTGCAATCTCCAAATTGCTTGTTATTGAATCAAGATTTTGTTTTTGTTTGTTTTGGTTTGGTTTTTGCTTGGCTGCACCCATGCAGGCCATATGGGCACATGGAAGTTCCTAGGACAGGGATTGAACCTGCACTGCTGCAGAGACCACACCAGATCCTTAACTACAGTGGGAATTCCAAGTGAAGATTTTTTATTACCTACAACTGGAGGTGTCCTAACTGACACAGAAGATCTCTTGGCTAGAAGGCAGATTTATTCCTTATAGCTCCAGAGTTTGGAACTAAGACCAAAAGATGATGTTATGGCAAAGACATTTCAACTGCAAGAGGCGTCATTGCTCTGAGATGGGGACTGAGTGTGCTACCTCTTCAGCTACTAAATTCCCATTGAGGGAGGAATTCAGAGAAGCTGGCTGTTCAGGGTGCGACAGGAGATATTTCTGCATGGAGCTGAAGATTCAACAAGATCACCTCTAAAGCTCCCTCTGACCTTGAACTTCCAGGATTTTGTTCCAGGAACAAGGATCTGGAATTGGCCTGGGCCTCCATCCCAAACACATGGTCAGACTTTTCCATTTTCTACTCATCTGAAACCATCCTCTTAATTTTTTGGTTTTAAATTCAGTACCTCTGATTCTTTGCAAAACCTGAGCAGGTGTTGGGACCTATTCTTAGAGTCTTTGAAGAACATTTTATAAATAATATTCTCTCTCTGTCTGACACACACAGTCACACATGCAAGCATGCACACACAAACATACTTACACATTTAACACCCAAATGATCCACAGGAAATATTCTAATCAGAAAATAGAAGCCCCCTCCCCTGGCCCCGGATTATATTTATCAAGGATCTGACCGCTAAGATGAACTCTGGACTTGAAGTGGAAAGACACGTGTTTGAATCCAGCCATGCCACCTCCTGGCTGGGTGGTTGTGGGCAAGTCACCTGCTCTTTCTGGATCTCAGCTAAGAGATGACCCAGGACTTGGCACATAGTAGGTGGGCCATAATCAGCAATGGAGATTATAAGATATTGCCTTGAGGAGGTCTGGACCTGTGCAGAGAAAGGAACCAAGTGTGGGGAGAGGATGGACAGAATTAGCAACATTCTCAGAAAATGGGACATGAGTAAACATAACCCACGATAACTCTTACAACTCATATAACACACAATAATCTAAACCCGCAATAACACACATAATCTGTATAACCCGCAATAATCTACATAACCCACAATAATAATGGAGAAGGCTTAGAGCCAAGCCTGGCATCTAGTAAGCACTCAGTAAATATTAGCTTTTGATATTGGCGTAATTTTATACCTGGATCATCCCAACCCGAATTCCCTGGAAATTTTATCTTCTTTTTTTAAAAATGATTTTTATTTTTCCCCTTATAGCTGGTTTGCAGTGTTCTGTCAATTTTCTACTGTACAGCAAGGTGACCCAGGCACGTATACAGATATACATCCTTTTTCTCACATTATCCTCCATCATGCGCCATCGTAAGTGACGAGATAGAGTTCCCAGTGCCATACAGCAGCGTCTCTTGCTTATCCACTCCAAATGCAATAGTTTGCATCTATTAACCCCCGATTCCCAGTCTATCTGACTCCCTCCCCCTCCCCGAAATTTCATCTTCCAGTTCTTGGAAGTTCTTTCTTTATCTTCCAGTCACCCGTGACCTCCTTTAGGGCAGGGACCCGGTTTTCCTGCCATTGTATTGATCCTCATGACTTGATACATAATAGGCCCTCATATATGCTTGTTTTCACGCACAAATGAATGAATGAATGAATGAACTCCCACCATGGAGAACTATGAACACCTCAAAATAGTTCATAAAGTCTGAACATTTATTAGATTCCCAATGGGGCACACAACCCAGAACAGGCTGAGAGGGGGCCACGGGCCTCGGGCTGGGATGATTAAGCCCTGCCCAGCATGGCCCTTGTGCAGGGGGGCTCCAGTGCCAAGGCCAGTGAGCGCTGAGAAGGGCAGTGTTCTGAGCTTGCTCCCGGAGCCTCAGAGCGCCTTTTGTGGGGACTGACATTTCATGTCCAAATGTGAAATTCCTTGGCCCCAGCACAGAGCTGCATGTGTCAGCTCTAATGAGGTATTTACTGGGGCTTGTTTGCTGTCTGATCTCACACGCCCTCCAACCAGTTTGTTTTGAGAACTGCAGTTTCAAGAAGCAGTAACACCATTTAGGAACCAGATCAAATGGTGAGAGTTGGTGCAGTGACAGGAGCAGGATGAGGCTGGTCTCAGGGCAGAGTTTAGAGAAAGAGGGAGATAGAAAAAAATGATAAAACCTTAAAGGAAATCTGGAAAAGACTGAAACCTCCCTCATTATCCGTCCACTCAGTACAAGTGTTTGATTTTTCTTCATGCCAGGATCTGCAGGTATCATTTTAGTGGTTATAATAAGTGTCTGTATACTTTTTCTGCTCTTTTTCACTCAATACTATATTACCACATTCCCATGTTGTTATATCTTCATATTTATAATTTTATTTGGTTGTGCCCCTTGCATGAAATAACATTTAAAACTACATGGATAGGAGTTCCCGTTGTGGCTCAGCAGGTTAGGAACCTGACTAGTATCCATGAGAATGCAGGTTTGATCCCTGGCCTTGCTAAGTGGGTTAAGGATCTGGCATTGCCACAAGTTGTGGTGTAGGTGGCAGATGCAGCTGGGATGTTGCATTGCTGTGGCTGTGCAATAGGCCGGCAGCTGCAGCTCTGATTCCAATTCGACCCCTAGTCTAGAAACTTCCATATGCCTCAGATGCAGCCCTAAAAAGGAAAAAAAAAAAAAAAAAAAAAAAAAAAAAAAGGATAAAAAAATACACGGATAAAAATTTTCTTTTGACACAGGATACATTTTTATGAGGATTCATTGATCCAAGTATTCTTTATGTTATCATATGATTTTCCAAAATGTGAAACTACTTAGTGTGTGATGGCATTATGTATGCACGTATGTATAAAAGTATAGATTTTAACACAATTTTATCATCAGATATATATATATATATATATAAAATTGGTTCACTGTTTTATAATTTACCCCATGTTTGATAAGTGTTTAACTGCATATATGCATATAAATTACCGATGAGATTGATAATTTTTCATGTGCTTGTTTAACTGTTTTCTTTCTTCTTGGGGCAATTTCTTTGTGACTTTGGCATATTTAGCTCTTGGGCTTTGATAATCATGAGCACTCACTCGCCTGTTAGATCACATGTAATGCCACCTATTTCCTCATCTTTTATCCTTCTTATCGTCAATTTGCATCGTTTCTAAAAAAACAGAAACAAAATTTTAAGTTCAATAATTTGACTTTCTTTTCTTTAATTTCTTCTCTTGCTCCAACCTTAGAAGGGTACCTAGACATAAGACAAAATAGGAAATGAAGAAAATGGCAAACCTTTTGGATAGTTAAGTAAATAATACCCTCTTACCTTTACCCAGATCTTAGCCCTTTCCAGCCTCGTGGAAATCCAGGGGTTTGGGACACCGCCACGTTGCTCAAGAGGGCTGCTCTGGTCCTGTGCACGAGGCCAGCTTTCTTGTGAAGGTGAAATATACCCAAGTCAAGTGCTTGGTGGGGTGCCCAACATGAAATAAGCAAACACAGGAGTTCCCATTGTGGCGCATTAGAAACGAATCCAACTAGTAACCATGAGGTTGTGGGTTCGATCCCTGGCCTCGCTCAGTGGGTTAACGATCTGACGTTGCCATGAGCTGTGGTGTAGGTTGCAGATGCGGCTCAGATCCCGAGTTGCTGTGGCTCTGGTGTAGGCCAGTAGCTACGGCTCTGATTTGATCCCTAGCCTGGGAACCTCCATATGCTACAAAGCAAAAAACCTCCATATGCTACAAAGCAAAATAAATAAATAAATAAAAATTTAAAAAATAAGCAAACACAGAAAGGAACGGATGATGATGATAAAACCCAGCGTTGCAGTCATTCTTTACCAGCGAGCACCCATGATCTACCGCTGAACGCTTATATGTGCCTGACCCGGGCCGAGCAACCTGCCCACTTTGCCTCATTTAGTCTTCTCCACAGTGCTAGGAGGTAGGGCAATACTTATTCCCATCTGACAGATGATGAAAGTAAGGCTTAGTAAGATCACATACTAAGAAATGGCCAAGCTGGGATTCTACTCCAGGTCTGTGACAGGCCGGATGAGGCAGGAGGAATAAATATGATTTGTATCGGTATTTTACAAACAGGGAGACTGGGCATCAAGGAGTTTGGTAACCTGCTCAAAGCCACACAGCAAATATGTGCAGCACGCAGTTCTCAGAGCGAGAGTCCCGAGACCAGGACTCATGCTTGTCACACTGCATGAGGTGATACCTTTATGGACAAAGTGTGTAGCGTACCTGTGTGCTTGCTGTCCTTCTGAGGTCGTCTTGGTCCTTATCAACCTAAAAGGAGGTTTTAGGGAGAGACTGGGTGGGACCCAGGATGGCTTGAGTCTGAAGCTTTGGCTCTGGCCCCCCCAGGCCTGCTGCCCATGGGTTTGCCCTGTGGAATCACGGACGTGTGCCAGCCTGGGGCTGGGAAATATCAGAGTGTCTTTGTCTTTGCTCCACGGCCCACCAGCTTGTTCTCCTCACACTTGGCCAGCATCATTGGCCAGCTGAGTAGGGAAGGCTGAAAAGTTTTGATTTTTTAATTTTATTTATTTTCCAAATTTACAGACTTTCTGAGAGGCTGATTGAGAAAAACATCTCACTGGGAAATGTGTGCGCTCTCTTACAAAGCTTCTGCCTCACTCAGGGACAGAAGCTGGGACTCATTGCTGAGAACTGTTATGAGTAATATCCAATTGGAATGGCCAACATTGATGGAAAGCTTCTTGCCTTTGTTGAAGAAACTGGGTTAAGCATTATCTAATGTAACACTCCATCTGCTCCAGAACATGTGGTTTTCTCAACCCTCTTTACAAGTGAATCAGAAAGGGTAGGTGACTTACCCAAGGCCACACAGCTAGGAAAGGATGGAGCTAGGATTCAAACCCAAGGATAATCCAGCTCCTAAATCCATACTGCTTAACTGCTCTGCTTCCTGCCCCCTGCCCTCCAGAGCCTTGCTTCCTGATGGAGGAGACAGAGGATACATGAGGTCCAGGGAATATTCCTTATAAATTTTGCAATCCGAGGCAATGGTCAAGCAAGGTCTGCTTGAATTTTGCTTATGCCTGTCTGTTTCTCTCCTTTCCATGGAGACTGGGAGCTCCTGGAGGGCTGGGTTTGTGTCTGGCTAGAGCGTGTGTGCAAGCGTGGTGAGGGGTCTGCACGTGTCTGCTGGAACTGGAAAACGAATGGGAAAGAAGGCGGGAGAGGGTGAATGGAGGGCCAGATTGACTGATTGGGAGTGAGATGCTTTTGGAAATGATGTGATTTTAATGCAAACTGTAGGTGTAAAAGAAAGAGAGCATGGTCCCATTTCCTTGACTTATTTTAGAGAGTTTATTTACTGCCAAGTGGTTAAGCTGACTGGCTCTGGGTGACTCCTGGACCTGCCTCTTCCAGCTCATGGCTTCCAGCAAATGACTTCTTTCAGTATTTCCATCTAAAATATAGGTCAGTATTAATTCGTACTTCTGAGAGGGAGGGCTGTGAAAATTAGATGAGCATATTTACCCCAAAAGTGTAAATGACAGCTCCTGTGATTTCTTCCTGGGAGAGCCAGTTTCACTCAAAGAGTTGTTTTTTTAAAAAATTATGTAACTTGGGTGACAGGTACCTGGGGGTTCATTACATTATTCTCTAAAATTTTCTACAAGACATTTTAAAAATAAGTAATTGAAATCTGATATATTTATTTTGTTTGGAAAACAAATGCAGAAATATCATTGATGAGAATGCAAACTGTATGTGCAATTTTTATTTTTATTATTATTTTTCTTTGTATGGTCGCACTTGCAGCCTATGGATGTTTCTGGCTTAGGGGTTGAATCGGAGCTGCAGCTG
Source organism: Sus scrofa (assembly GCF_054392235.1). NCBI lineage: Eukaryota > Metazoa > Chordata > Mammalia > Artiodactyla > Suidae > Sus > Sus scrofa. The sequence continues at coordinate 149,618,046 of NC_139396.1, read as the reverse complement.
CCAGTCTATACTGCAGCCATGGCAACACGAGATCCCAGCCGTACCTGTGTCCTGTGCTGCACCTGGTGGCAATGCCAGATCCTTAACCCACTGGCAAGGCCAGGGATCAAACTTGCATCCTCATGGACACTATGTTGGGTTCTTAACCTGCTAAGTCACAATAGGATCTCCTACATGCAATTTTTAAAATAAAACGCATAGAGAAATGAATGGCTTTAAGCAATCCCTTTGAATCACGATCTCAGCCAAAGTTACGCATGATTTCACCAGGCCTTCAATTTTCTCATCTTAAAATGTTGAGAATAGTGACGCTTCCCTCTGAGTGCTTTATGATTCAAGCGAGATGTGAGGGTGCTTTGTAAACTGTAATCAGCCTTCCAAATTTGCTGATTTGTTCATTCATTCAACATATTTTTCTTGAGGCCCAGCTGGGTGTCAGGTGCCAGGCCTGGTGGGGGCTCACAGCCCTGCACAATCTCCAAGAAAGGCAAGATAGACCTGGGTACTCTGCTGAGCTCAGACTGCCCAGGTGCCAATTCTGATTCTGCTGCTTCCTCCTTGGGTAACCATGGCGGGCCTCAGTTTTCTTGTCTTTCAAATGGGGACCATGATAGGAAAGTGCCTTCTTCTGGTTGTGGTGAAGTTTGGCAGGGGCCATAGAAGTAAAGTGCCTGGCCGTGTCTAGCACACAGCAAGTGCTTAATAAATGTTCATTATTACTGCAGGAAGATTATAGCCTAGTGGGGGAGGCTCATGATAAACAAATAAGTAAAGTGACTTTAAGTATGTGTGTGCCATGGAGAAATGGGGTGGCATGATAGGACATGGAACAGCAGGTGAGGCCAGGGAGACCTCTCCGAAGAGCTGACCTTTAAGATGAGTTAGCAGATGATATAAAGAAGGGGTGGAGGTGGGGGCAGCAGAGGAGGAAGCAGGAAGAACTTGATCTGCTAAAGAGCCAAAGAAGGCTGGACAGGTGGTGAACCGTTCAACTTCTGGGGAGCATCCTAGGCACTGTGGTTTTGCATATTTTTTCACTTCCATTTTCTGGCACATGAACTGAATGTTTTATTTTGACAAGTCAGGATATTTGGCTGTATTCCTAGTAGTTGGAAGTAAAGTGTCTTGAGAAAGGGGCAATGTGTTCTTTTGGGGGGGGGGGGCATTCCCACAGCATATGGAAGTTCCTGTGCCAGGGATGGAATCCCAGCCGGAGCTGGGACTTATGCTGCTGCTGCTGCAGCAACACAGGGTCCTTAACCCGCTAGCGAGTCTGGGGCTCAAACCTGCACTTCCGCAGAGATAAGTTGGATCAATAACCCACTGTGCCACAGAGGGAACTCCCAGGGGCTCCTTGTTCTAATTGTCTCCAATGTGTCCCGTGGGCTTGCAGAGGCCCAGGAGTAGGAGGATGGGACAGGGGTGTGATGCGGATGAGGCTGGCAGGGTGGATGGGGCCACTTCTGAGGGCCTCAGAGACCTGGGAAACAGGTTTGGGTTTGTTTGATCCTAATTCCAGTGGGAAGTCTCTGGACGGGTTACTGACAGAGGAGAAGTAGATTTCTACAAACTTCCCAGCCAGCCCTCAGGCGGCTTTGGGAAGCTGGACTGGAGGGGGAGGGGGAGTGACAGCTAGAAGGCTGGGGGGATGGAAGCTGAGAAGAGGTGACCTGTGCCAGGGTGGTGATGCTGGCCTCGCAGAAAAGTGATGTTCTCACTCATTTGTGTTTTTTTGTTTTTTGTTTGGCTTTTTAGGGCCACACCTGCAGCACATGGAGGTTCCCAGGCTAGGGGTTGAATTGGAGCCACAGATGCTGGCCTATGCCACAGCCCCAGCAACATCAGATCTGAGCCGCATCTGCAACCTACACCACAGCCATGGCAATGCCAGATCCTTAAGGCACTGAGCGAGGCTAGGGATCGAACCTGAAACCTCATGGTTCCTAGTCAGATTCTTTTCCACAGCGCCATGACGGGAACTGCTCATCACTCATTTGCTGACGAGGTCAAAGGCCAAGGGAAGGTAAAAACCCAAAGGAGAGGTGGAGTAGGAGGTATTTTATAGCTAGAAGCTATTTTTTTTCTGAACCCCCAAAGTTCTTGAGGACCCTGAAGTTCTGTCTCCTCTGTTAAGTCAAGATGCCTGTGCTTTGTTCCCACAAGGCCTGGAGCTTCATCCAGATTGGAAATCCATCTTAAGCCTATGGAGCTGGAATTTTCTAATAAAGGGAGAGAGGATGAGAGAATCTCTGAGGCCGGAGGGAGGTGCAGGTGGGAGGGCCAGCCTGGATGCAATGGTTGTCTTGTGTCAGCCCCAGCTGCTGCCTGGGTGTGGGAGGGTACGTGTTGGCTCTATGCACCTGACACTGTTTGAGCCCTCCCCTGCCCTGTCTCCAGTGATCTTACTACCCTATAAGGTGGGCTCCATGACTGCCCACATTGTACAGGGAGAGCTAGAGGCTCTGAGAAGGTCTATAAGTTGCCCAGAATCATCAGGCCTGTCTTATGCCCGCCTCCTCTCCTGCCTGTGCCACCCAGCCACTGCCTTACATGGCCTGGCCTCCTCTGCTCAACACGATGGACAGAAGAGCCGCCATTTTGTTTCACTGCTAAGCAGCAAAGTCTTTGGAGTTTGGCTCTTAATCTGATGTCTAAGGGTCCTTGGCTGGGCTTCAGGGTGCTGACACCCTGGAACTGTATGGGGAGGTGAGTACACATCTGTGCATGATTCTGGGGAGAAGAGCCACAATTCTCAGTTTCCCTGAAGGGTTTCCCCAATTAGTGATAGAGACTTGGCCAAGACTATAAATTTTGGCTGTTTTTTTTTTTTTTTTTTTTTTTAAATCTCTAGGCTTAGAGTAGTGGTACATAGTAAAACCTCAGTATCTGTGGAAGGAGTAAATGAATCTCATAATTAAGAGCCCTATTCAGTCATTCTTCCTGGGTCTACGGCTTTCAGAACTGAAGGACATCTTTTCATGGGCTTTTAGGAAAGACTTAAAAGCCCTCTCGTGTAACCTCTGCACTTTATAGGTGACAAAACCGAGGCTCAGAAATTAGGTTCCATGAATTGAGAACTATGTCTAGATACTCATGTTGCAACAGAAGAAAGGGTGGGGGAAAAACTGTAATTGTAATGTATACATGTAAGGATAACCTGACCCCCTTGCTGTACAGTGGGAAAAAAAAAATAAAGTTTGAAAATTAAAAAAAAAAAAAAAAAAAAGAGAAATTAGATTCCACAGGGACGGAGCTCAGGAACTTGGTGACCCAAAGATAGAGCTCCTTTCCTTTCAGCCCAGTGTGGTCTGCATCTCTTCTCTAAGCAAATACTGTGACGATGAGTCTGCCACCAAGAATGAAACACACAACTGTCTAGACCAGCACACCAGCCTGCCTCCATCTATGCAACCGCTCCTGGGATGCAGGGGGAGAACCATCTAGAAAGGTGGCTCTACGACTGGGGGACCAGGCAGCACTGTGATTAGGGGAGCTTTGATTTTTCAAAGGCTTTCCTGGCATTTGAGGCTGCAGGTGGCTGGATTGGCTGAGATTTATCTTTGCACGGTGCAGAATACTCTTTGCTCACTAAAGAGTCCTAGAAAGTTAGAGATGAGGGATCCTTGAAGTCAAGGCATCATGACATGGATGTCACCATGTCCCCATAGTAGACAGACATTGCTAATCGTTTCCGTGCTCATTTTCACAGAGCTAAGTGCCTCTCCTGGCGTCCCAGTCAGTCATCATCAATCAATCACAGTTAGCATGAGCCAAGCCAGTATCCTGCTGGGCCTTTTGCAGAGAGGAACCTGGGAGGCCTGGGGCTGGAGTCTGGTCTCAGCTCTCTCACTAATTATGTGAGTTTGAACAAGAGATGTCGCAGCTCAGAGCCTTGGTTTCCACTCTATTATTGATTTGCTTGATCATTCATTCATTTCTTCAACAAAAATTTATTGTGCCCCTAAGGCGAGCACCTTTAATGTAGTAAAGGTCAGAGGTCAAGGGCTGTGACCCAGAGAGGATGAAAGAAGAAGTTTTTCTCTGTAACATGAGACCTTTTGGCTCTAATAGTCTTGATTTCCTTGCAGCGCTTGAGAAAGCTCTCCTGGCCATGCCACATCATTTCAGTTTTCCCTCTCTGAGCCTGGTTTCACTTTGCAGTGTCCCCCTTGAGATGTGACTTCCAGAATGTTCCATTTTATTATGAACCAGGAGCGTGCAGGGCCCAGGGTTAGCCGTTCTAAGAACACTGCTGAGAGAGTAACCACAGACATGTGTTCTGCTGTTTAAAATACTTACCAAAAATATTTGGATAACCCTTCGTTACCTGAGCAGGCATTTCTAAAGTTTACATTGTAGGCCGGAGTGATTGTAGTATTTTGAGGAATAATTTCCCCTGGCCCTTGAATTTTTCCCCTGGAAGAGTCATACTGCAGCCCCTGTTGTATATGTGAAGTGGGATTTGGAATGTTAGCCGAGGGGCTGAGTCACACCAGATGGGATGGAAATCCAAGGGGAAAAGGATGGATAAACTGGGCACTGTGATTCAACTCCAAGGTTGGATTTTTGTTGTTGCTGTTTTAATGTAGTAAAGGTCAGAGGTCAAGGAGCTGACCCACATCCAGATTCTTCCTATAAGTTTTTATGCTGCCTGAACTCATCTGAATCTTGCTCCTGTTATAAAGGAAGCACTCTTATGACATGGAATTTATAGACAGAATTCTGGTGGCCTATCGTAAAGACCAAAGCAGCTTTTACTGGAAACTTCCCACTTAAAAGCTCAGATTTGGATGAGCATGGGTGTTTCTCAAACTTAACAATTATAAATAAATAAATAAATAAATAAAATTTTTTGGATAAACATTTCATTCGCCCCCATTCGCCCCCATATCTTCTATGTGTCTTCACCTGCCAAGAAAATTTTGCCTAGATCCCATTCTATAATTTATCAAGCACAAGGAATAGGCATTTCTATGGTCCAAATTTTCAAATTAAATAATAAGGCCTATTTACTATGACAGATGTAGCCTGGCCCTATGCTGAGTGTTTTACATTTATCACCTCCCATAATTATCCTAGCTGCAATTATCAACCCCTTTTACAATGAAGAAACAGACCTAGGGAGGTATGTCCCCAGGTCACCTGAAGGGGGCGGGGAGGGACTCAGCCCAGATTTGGATTGTGGTCTGGCCGACCCCATGTCACCTGTTCCCCACTCTGCTTTCTCTGCTGGTACTTCCCCTGTCCTGGATCCCCATGAGCCCACAGGACCAGTGCCCTCAGTGGCAAATGCATCGGCAAATATTCTGCAGTTTCTTCTGAGCCAGGGGCTGGACTGCCCATGGCCACCCACTCCCCACCTGTGTGTCCAGCCCTTTTCATCATCAGCGGTGGGTGCAGGTGACAGGGTGCCCTGGCTGTCTGCGGGAGCAGGTGGCTGGGCCGGCCTCTGGACTCTGGCTTTGGCTTTTATTTGCATTAATTGATATTGGAAGAGGGGAGGGTGTGTCTTTGTTTGGGTGGAAGAGCAAAGAGGGAGCGGAGGGCTGGTGGGTGAGGAGGATGCTGGAGAGGATGAGAAAGGTGCGGGCCCGAAGCCGAGGAGGCTGCTTTCCCTCAGCATTTAACTATCTGTTCCAGGAATTATGCCAGAGTCCGGGTGCTACAAATGTGAACGTGGCCCACCCACCCACTGGGAGCCCGCGCCTAGAAGGGGAGGGGGCAGCCTGAAGTTGAAAGAACCCAAGTTTTTGTCTCAGAGTTCTCGTCTCGACTCTGCGGCATTTTTTTATTTGTGTGTTTTTTTAGGGCTGCATCTGCGGCATATGAAAGTTCCCAGGCTAGGGGTTGAATCAGAGCTGTAGCTGCCACCCTACACCACAGCCACCACTACGCCAGATCTGAGCCATGTCTGAGACCTATACCACAGCTCAGGGCAATGCTGGATCCTTAACTCACGGAGCAAGGCCAGGGATCAAACCCGAATTCTCAGGGATACAAGTTGGGTTCATTACTGCTGAGCCACAACGGGGACTCCGACTCTGCAGTATCTTAACCAGGTGGCCTTTTGCGGTCTCAGTCTTGTCCTCTGTACAATGGATTAATAATCATACTAACCCCTGAGTTGTGGCAAGCGCTAGGATAGGAACACTTGGGGAGTCAGGTGCAGAGGGCAGAGGAGGGCCTCATGCTGTCTTAGAGGACTTCCTGGAAGAAGTGACATCTAAGCTGAGACCTGGAGGACGAGAGGGGTTTACCTGGCAAAATGAGTGGAGACTGGCTCCCAGTGGAGGCATGGGCTGGGACAGACCTATGTGGCTGGAGTGACCAGCATGAGGGGACTGGAAGATGCTGTGGGGCATCCACAGGGAGCATTGGGAGGCAGAGTCTCTGGAGGGGGGCTGGAGGGGACCCGGTAGCAAGTGATCTCCCACAAATCTGGCCATGCTCTGAAATGGCTGAGAACCCCTGTTCCCATGGTGGGCTTGGTCTTTCCAGCTGGGCAAAACTTGTCGTGCTCCGGTTTTGCTGACGGAGTCAGTCCATTCATCATCAAGCATGTACTGAGGGCCCGCCATGTGCCAGGCACTGCTCTGGACCCGGGGACACAGGACTGAGCATCACAGTCCGAGATCCTATTCTGTGGAGCTGACTTTCTAGTGGGGAGGAGGCAGCAGCCTTCCAGAGAACAGCCTAGAAGGTGACAGTTCCTGGAAGTAAGGGAGGGAACAAGGCACATGGGGAGTGTGTCCCAGGCAGGGTGACCAAGGACCGCAGAGGCCCCGAGGTGGGGCCAGAGTTGACATGTTTGGATGGGTGAGGTTTTGGCTTGAGGGATGGGGAGCTGAAGGACTGGGAGTTGAGAGACATTGAGGGCAGTTCACGCAGGATCTGGAAGCTGAGGATGACATCATCTCACTCTGGCAGCTGCTGGGAGAGAGACTGTAGGCATCAAAGAAGGATGGTGGGAGCCCTTCCTGATGTCCAGTGACAGGAGGTGGGCCTGGCCTTGAGTCCCAGCCCTGCTGCTTATGGCCTGAGGATGCCGAGGGGGCGTCTCGACATTTGTGTGCTTCCATACTCTCTCCTGTAAAATGGTGAGGGCCACCGTGGGAATTCGGGGAGATGGTGCGTGCAGACCATCCTGGCACCTGGCTGGCTGAGCGTGTGCCCACCAGGGCGATTCTTAAAGCTGTGAGAGCAAACCCAAGGCACAGTGTGCGTTGCCTTTCATGCTCTCTGAAAATCCGAACTGCCTGCTCTCTGCCCCCGGCACGGGGCCTGCGTGTCATCGCTCTTCCTGCTCCCGTGCTCTCCTGTCACTGCAGCTGGGGGTCTGCGGAGAGGGGAGACGGTGCCCAAGGCTTTTCTGCAGCAGGCGGCAGGAGAGGGAGGGCCATGAGGGTCCTGCTGGTTCTGACAGGCTGTCAAGGCCAATGTCTTGATGCTGGGGGTGAGGACCCTGATAAAGAGAGACAGGGTGCCACAAAGAGGACACTGAGGAGGGGCCAGAACAGGGGTTCAGAGAGGGCTTCCTGGACTGAGGAGGTCCACGCTGAGTCCTCCAGGTTGCTGGTGGTGGCCAGATGAAAGGAGGATGGTTCAGACATCAGATGCGTTTTGAGGTGTTTGAAATTTCAGCATAAGGAGTCAGGGGTGGTCATGAAGGATCAAAAAAAGTCATAGGCGAGAGATGGAGCTGGAGAGGTGGGCGGGGCAGACCAGATTCCCAGTGAGTGGACTGAGGGTGCAGGGCAGAAGCCAGGGAACGGATCAGAGAGGCCCTGCAGACTCGTAGGCAGTGAGACGTGATGGCGCCTGGACAAAGAAGTCGCAGTAGGGATGGAGAGGAAATTTCTGAGGTCAACTGGGCAACACTTGACTTGGAGATTGAACAAACTTGGATGGATACAGAAGGAGCCGTGAAAACTGGCTCAGTACCAGGTGTGTGGTGCTGCCTTTACTGAGAGCTGGCCCCCAGCGGGAAGTGGGTGGGGAGAGGATGAGCTGGGCTTTGGTTGAGTTGGAAGGGCCTGGGAGGCACCCGGGGAGACTCTCAGGGGGTCTGGAGCCCTGGAGGAAGGTCCGGCCCTGAGTTGGGAGGTGAGCATCCCTGGAGGTGGATGGAGGGGCCTCCTGAGTGCTGAGCTGCCCTGGCGGCTGGCAGTGTAGAGGGAGGAGAAAAATAGGAGGGTGTGAGTATATAGAATACCCTGGGAGCCTGGGGGTCAGGGGTGGTGTCCTAGGTTTCTCTGGGCTGGTGGCTTTGGACTGGGGCCCCGAAGGATGTCTGACGGGTACAAGGAGGGAAGGGAAGGGGGTGCCACACGTGGAGATGGAGGCAGCCTGTGTCCATGGCTGAGGAAGGTTGATGGTGGACAGGCTTCTTGGGAAAGAGACTACGGGAGAGGAAGGCTGGGCTCACCATTGTGGAAGGTGTTGAAGATCTCCCTAAAGAGTTGGGGCTTTTTCCAGAGCTCCCGTGGTGGCTCAGGGGTTAATGAATCTGACTGGTGTCCATGAGGATGCGGGTTCAATCCCTGGCCTTGCTCAGTGGGTTAAGGATCTGGAGTTGCCATGAGCTGTGGTGTAGATCACAGACACAGCTTGGATCCAGCATTGCTGTGGCTGTGGTGTAGGCCGGCAGCTATAGCTCTGATTGGACCGCTAGCCTGGGAACCTCCATATGCTGTGGGTGCGACCCTAAAAAGACAAAAAAAAAAAAAAAAAAAAAAAAGGGCTTTTTTTTCCCTGAGGATGAGGGAAGCCCAGGATGGTTTCGAGCATAAGGGAGACTCAATCAGAACCATGTTTACAGAAAGCACTTTCTGCCATCACTGCCCAGGCTTGTGTCCCTGTGACACTGGTGCTCAGTGGGCAGAGTGCTGGTGGCAGTCCCTGTCCTCTCCCCTGCTGCTCCACATAGCCTCAGCCCAGCCGTCTTCACTCAGCCGGATACATGAGCAGAATGGCGAAGGCAGCTGTAGGGTGGATGCAGGGACAAGCGGGGGCCCTTCCGCTCCTCCCCTGAGCCTGCTCTTCTAGATTGTCACCCGCACAGCTGCCTTACCCTTCCTCTTGCCTGCATTTGGGTGCCACACACTCCTGGCCTCCAGACCATCCCCTTGGTCTGCCTCTGAGACGGTGGGGCAAGCAAGCTGCCTCGGTAAGGGGAGGGTACTCTGTGGGAAGACACTCTTCTCTACCCTGGGAGTCCCTCTCCCATATTCCCGTAGGACCCATTGCCCTGCCCAACTGGCCACTGTCCACTTAGGAAAAAAAAAAGCTTATGACTCAATAATACCTAATACTTGTTGGATTGCTTACTATGCACCAGATCCCAAGTGAAGCGTATTACATGCATCATCTCATCTAGTCCTCTTCAGTCTTAGGAAGGGAGTTCTATTGTACCCATACCACAGATGAAAACATTAAGGCTCAGAGAGGTTAAATAACTCGCCTATGGTCTCACACACTGCCAGAGACTGCACATTTGGGATTTTTAATGCAGGCAGATAGAGGACAAGTTCATCCTTTTAACTCATCATGCCACCATTCCCTTCTGAGCAGACCCTGGTCTCTGTGCTCTCCCTGCAGCCCTCTGTCCACCACCTGTTCCACAAAGGGGTTTCGTGCTTAAGCCTCCCCTAAATGCGTTTGGCAGCTGGGGCCCATCTCAGGGCATAGGGGAAAGCCGGTGAATTTGATCTGGTTGAGGATTCCAGCCTCGGCACTTGCTGTGTGTGTTCTTGGAACCATCTCTTAACACTCTCAAGCCTGTTTCCTATTCTGCAAAGTGGGGACCGCTGGTCCCCTTCCTCTTAGAGTTATTCGGAGAAAATGAGATTAAGCTCTTAAGCATTTAGCATAGCGTCAGGCACCAGGGGAAGGATGTAGAAACTGTGATCATTAGAATCTCATCATCGCCCTGCCCTCGTTGCTACGTTGCACAGCGGACTCAGAAGCCCCCCCTGGCCAGGACCGAACAGGTGCCCGCCGTGCGTGTGTAACGGAGCCCCGAGGACAGGGAGAATGAATCATTGATTGCCCATGCCCTGAATTATTAATGTTGTATTCTCAGACTTCTAAGGAGGGCCCTGGCTGGAGCCCATATATGGAAAGGCTCCACGCAGCCTCCGCAGCCTCCAGCAAGCGCCTCCTGGGGTCCCGAGTTGCCATGGAGTCCTGCAGGCGGCCTGGAGGCGCACGCCCGCGGCGGTGGCCGTAGAGCGGCCCCCGCGCATGTCCTCGGTCTGCGGCCTGAGCACTGGCCGCGCCAGGTTCTGCACTGACCGCTCCTTTGGGACCCTGAGGGAGAGAAATAAACTGGAGCGCGCGTCCTGGGGAGAGAGGGGTGCCTCTGCGGTGCGTGCTGCAGGGCTTCGGCCCCCTGCTGTTCCAAAGGCTGGACGCGCAGCGGGGCCGAGGGGGCGCAAAATCTGGTCCCAGATGCTTGCCCACCCGAGCGCCTGGCGGGTGCCTGCGTCCGGCCGGAAGGCAAGCCGCGGATCCCGGGCCGCGCCACCACCCCCGGCCGCTGCCGGCTCCGGGGCGAGTCCCGGAGAGGAGGGGCCCGGCTAGGAGCTGCGGGTCTGGGCGGGAGGCTGGGCGGAACGCCGAGCCTGCCTTTCCTATTGGACCTTGGCTCGGCCGGGCGGGGCGCGGGGCGGGCCCGGGAGGAGCACAGGGAGGAGTCTGAGCTGCGGCGGCAGCCGCGTCAGAGCAGTGCTCCCGCTACCCTGCGGCTCAGACCTGGCCGGAGTGCCGCGGAGGACGCGGGACTGGGACCTGCACGGGCACTGGCGCTGCGCCGGAGGGTCCTCTCGCGGGCCGGGGCTGTGCGACCATGGCGGACAAGGAGGCCGGCGGCAGCGACACGGGGCCCCGAGGTGAGCGCGAGGCGGGCCGGGGAGAGGATGAAGCGCGCTCGGCCCGGCGCCCCGCAGCCCCCTCGCGGGCCGCGGGAAAGTGGGCGCCCCCGCCGCATCCTGGCCTAGCGGGCAGGGCCCAGGTCAGCACCGTGGAGAGGCTGGGAGTCCAGGGGGCTGGAGGTGGCTCCGCCGATCACGTGCTCTGCTCTCAGCTGGGGTGCGGACACTGCAGAGAGGACCGCGGCGCCCGCCCGCCCGGGCATGCCGCTGTCAGCGCCGCCGGGTGTTGCCTCCTTCGGGGCCGATGCGAGTTCGGATGAGAACTGCCTTCCCCCAAGTCCATCCCCTGCACGCTGTGCGGAAACGCCCGCGCTGGCCAGTTAAACTGCCGGCCTCGGGGTGGCCCTGTATCCCTAGCGGCTCATTTTCGTGACTCAGCGAGGCAAGAGTGGGAGCCAGGGGCAGTCAGATATTTGGACCTGTTCTCTCACCCAGCCGAGGCCGGACGTAAGCGCCTGGAGTGGGGGCTGTAGCTCCCGCCGAACTGCAGTCCACTCGCCATCCCCGCCCATCTCTGGGGATTCTCTGGGCTGAGAAGGAGGAAAGCGGCTGGGGCTCCACTGTCCCCTCTTGCCTGGGCAGGAGGTAGCGCCCGGTGCAGAGGACAGATGCTTGCATTTCGCAAATGTACCAGGGCCGCTTTCTTTAGGAAGCGTGGTTAGGGCCCAGAAAGTGGGGGGAGGGTGAGTGAGGAGCGAGACAGGACCTGGGGGTGTGGGGGAAGAGGGGAGGCAGCTCTTGGAGCCTAAGGCTATAAATCATGACCTCGCCAGCCGAAGGGACGGGCTGGCCAGGATTGTGGGTCCCAAGTGGGGAAAGTTGGGCGCACAGAGGGCGCCGCGCGTCCCTGACCTGCAGAGCCTTGGCAGGAGCAGCTGCCGGAGCGGAGCGTGGCCCGGCGGCTTCCTCCAGAGCGACAAGGCAAGCTTCCTAGCACGGGTGAGATTAAAATGCCTAGGACGTAAGGGAAATTCATCCAGGAAAGGAGCGCTGGGCTCTGCGGGGGACCCCACCAGAGCTGGGGAAACTGAGTCAGGTGGCATCACAACCACCACAAGTGTACTCACGGTCTTGCTGCGGGTGGCCATGTCCCCCGCCCTGTACTTCGCTCGGAGCCGCACCTGCCCCCTCCCCGGCCCATTGTTCCTGCGGATCTGGGAGGTGCCTCGCTATACAGCACTGCAGTGGTGGGGGAGTGCTGGGGGAGGGGGAGATCCTGACAAGGCTCACTCCTGGGAGGGACGTGGAGAGCCCAGGCGGTGCCCACACACAGCATCCCGAATTTGCCCCCCTTTCTTGCCCTTCCTCAGCTGGTGAACGGGGGTAGTGGGCTGGAGGCTGTCTTTGTCTGAACATCACTCAGCAATTGGATGGATTTATCTTTTCCCCGTTTCCTTTAAATTGGAAAAAAAAAAATTAGAATGATAGGGAGGAATGTCAGAACTGCTAAGAATTGCTAAAGCTTAAGTTAGTGAACCAGTGTCTTGCCTCTCATGCTAGAATAGTGGGTGTCTGTATCTGATGCAAGATTGGCCATAGGATTTGTCAAATCAGAAGAGTGAGCAGAGATGTGCGCTAGTTTCTCCCTCCCCCAATTTCCACTTTGGTAAAGTGGAATTCCACGTGCACACGGGAACACACACACAAACACACACACACACAGTGTAGCTGTCTCTCCTCAAGCTGAGAGAGCTTCCCATCCAGAAGGGTGTTGGACCACCTGCCACTGTTCACCTGTATCTATTCTAGAGTGTTTTTTCACTTCCAGTGATCTGTAGTTCAAGGTGTGCTGTGACAATTCCAGGCACATGGACTTGGGACACAGAGCAGGCTGTCCCTTGGCAGCTCACTGCTTCTCTCTGGCCTCCATCCCTTCATCTATAAAATGAGGGATATTAATAGTACCTCATAGGAGCAGAGCCTGCTCACCCACCACCTAACACATCTATTTCTAAGGTTTCCTCATTGCATATTCTGTGCTGGGCAATGAACAGGCTTTATTTTGGTTTTTAAAGCCTCAAACAAACCTGTTACCAGCCCCTGCCCTTTTCCTGGGTAGGAAATCTCAACATAGGTTGAATAACCTATCCAAGGTCACACATCTAGTAAGTATTAATTTGGACCCAGGCCATCTGATTCCAGGGCTTCAGCCCTTCACCACCATCCTGTAATGACCCACGTGGGCCAGTGATTGCTATTCCTTTAAGGAACTGAAAATGATTGTTCTTCAGGGGATTAGTTCAAGGATTCTCTTGGTGCCAGAGGCATCAAATTGTGTTGGGACTCCTGAGCAGTGGGAGCCCCCAGGGTGGGATGTGCTAGAAAGAGTCTGGCCATAAAACTTTTCCCAACAAATCAAGTGAGGGTGGGGTGGGGAGTGGGGGAGGTGCCCGTGAAACAAAAATGGCAGGTTGGTAGTTGTTGAAAGTGGGTAGTGGTAAGTTCATGACTCTTTCTTTCTTTTCTTTTTTTTTCCCCTTTTTTGGCCACCCCTCGGCCTATGGGGTTCCTGGGCCAGGGATCAGCTCCAAGCTGCAGTTGCGACCTAAGCCGCAGCTGCAGCAACACCAGATCCTTAACCCACACTGGAGATGGAACCTGTGTCCCAGCTCTCCCAAGACTCCGCTGATCCTGTTGTGCCACAGTGGGAACTCGCATGACCATTCCTTGCTGTTCCATTTGCTTTGTATGTGTTTGCAAATTTTCTTAATAGGACATTTATATTAGTTAATTTACAAAATCAGAAGGGCTTCCCTTTTAACCCCTGGAGCTTGAGACCCGAAAAGGCTGAATGACCTTTAATCCCGCCCCAGCAAGATGGAGCTGGTTGACACTTGGAACCCTAGAAGGATGAGATGAAGTGGGTGAGGGACCCTAGGGTGGTTCAGGCTGGACTAGCTCCTCCCGTGACTGAGTCAGGGCTAAGTGTGGGCAGTAGAAACCTAGTCATTTGCTCCAGGGCTGAGGGAGGCACAGCAGGCAGGGGCTTTGCCGGGGTTGGAGGTATTTCTGGAGGTGGTGCTTTGGACCTTGGAGCTGAGAGTCTTGCTATCTTGGCAGATAATCATAATTTTAAAAAAATTCTTTTTTTTGGGCTGCATCCATGGCATGTGGAAATTTCCCGGGCTAGGGACTGAACCCGAATCACAGCAGCAACCCAAGCCACTGCACTGACAACGCAGGATCCTTTACTGGCTGTGCCACAAAGGAACTCCAAAAGCTATTTTACTTTTTTTTTTTTTTTTTTTTTTGGTCTCTTAGGGCCACACCTGCGGCATATGGAGGTTCCCAGGCTAGGAGTCGAATTGGAGATGTAGCCACCAGCCTAAGCCACAGCAACACCAGATCTGAGCTGCATCTGCAACCTGTACCACAGCTAAGATCAACCTTTATGCCACATCCTTAACCCACTGAGCGAGACCAGGGATCAAACCCACGTCCTCATGGATACTAGTTGGGTTTGTTAGCTGCTGAGCCATGACTGGAATGCCAAACATTTTACCTTTTAAAAATTTTATTTATTTTTTACTTTTTATAGCTGCACCTGTGGCACATGGCAGTTCCTGGGCTGGGGATGAACTGGAGCTACAGCCACTGGCCTACACCACAGCCACAGCAACGCAGGATCTCAGCCGCCTCTGAGACCTACACCACAGCTCACAGCAACACCAGATCCTTAACCCACAGAGTGAGGCCAGGGATCGAACCTGCATCCTTGTGGACACTACATCGAGTTCTTAAGCCACTGCGCCACAACGGGAATTCCCACAAACCGTTTTAAATCGTGATGTTTATTGAGGACTTTGTTTCTACGGAAATGTGAGAATATTGAATTACCTCATTTGCTCTGATCACATCTGTTGTTGGATGAATGACTCTAGGAGGGCGTCATTACGGAGAAGAAAGAGGCGAGGCCGGTGTTGTATAGCTGCAAGTGGGCTGAGAGAGGGTTAGGAGGTGGCCCAGCTGTACAGCCTCTCCCAGCACTCGCTGGGCCCTCAGGGAATTGTGCTGGTGTCTGAATAAAGGATACGGGACTAATAGAGCTGATACGAGTGGGGCTGCCCCACTTCCCTATGGTCACCAAACTAAAGAGGGATGTGGAAACATGCTGGTTGTGGCTTCCCAAGATGCCAATAAACAGTCCAAGTGATGCTCTGGGAATCACCAGTTCCGGCTGTGGCCACGGGATCCACTTCCACGTCCACAGCTGCCTCTGCAGCGGTGTTCCCTGTCGCTGTGGTCCCTAGACACCTCCCCCCACCCCCATGCATGTTTCCCACCCTATGTCTTGCACTTCCCAGAGCCCTTTCATCTTTGGCCCTCCTGCAGTTCCCTTTGTCTGGAACATCCTCACTTTCTCTAGCAAACTCCTCTTCATCCTTCAAAACTCAGTTCCGGTATCACTTCTTAGGAAGCCTTCCCGGACCCCTCCATCTGGATGAGATCCTGCCTGTGTGTTCCCAAAGCCTTTGGTACTAACCATGGGTAATCCCAACTAGTGTTCATCTCAATTTTATATGTGACTATTCCATTGACTCCCTCGACAACCCTATGAAGTTGGTGTTATTTACACCCATTTTGTTGATGAGGCAGTTGAGACCTTCGAGAAATTTGGTAATGTTGCTCCGCCCATGAATCTATTCACCCAGCCAATACTGGAGTTGGGGTACAAGCCTAAAAGCTTGTGCTCTTTCTCTCGATGCCTTTTCTCCCAACAAGGTCAGGGACTGTGTCTTTCATTTCCCTGCTCTGCTCCCTGGTGCTCAGTAAACGTCCAACTGCGCTGAGCGACTCAGCAAGCTGGGAGGGAGCACAGCCGTGGGGAACGGCATCCACATCCAGCCCACTCCGCAGGGAGGTGGCGCTTCTAGAAACGCGGATGTTCAGGAGTGGGTGGAAGCTGAAGGGGGAGGCGGGTGGGGCTCCATCAGTCCTCGAAGAGATGTGACTTTGATTCCAACAAGGCTTTGAGTGACGACTCAATCTTGAGGGGGCGACATGCTCTCTTGTCGCATAAATAGGCCTCTTTGGTGAGGGAGAAAGCTTCTTTATTATCGCTGCGCATAATTAGAATGGCAGGGAGGAACCAGGGCCTTTAATGAATGAGCAGCATGTGGCAGGGAGCAGTCGCCTCCCACCCGGGTCTGGGCATCGCCAGGAGAGTGGGGTGAGCCAAGGAGACAACCAAGAAGAGCAGGCTCTGCTCAGAAATGACACTGGCCCCATGGCAGTGGGCTCTGCAATTCCTTGCTGCCTTGGTTTTATTGCATGTGACTCTCAGGCCTGCTCTTGGTCGAGATGAGATGTGCATTGGAGGTGTGGCGGGCTGGAGGAGCAAAGTGGCTTCGGAGCCCAAAGATTGTGGGCCAGCTCCACTTAAACTTTCCTTGCCTGGTCTGTGAAAGGGGTACGTGATGCGTGCTCAGTCTGCTGTGGGATCAGTGGAGATAACAGATGGGCAGGAAACTTTTTTTTTTTTTTTTTAAATATATTGAGTTCTTTCCCCATAGGAGCAAGGGAGAGCCGGCCTTCCTGCCTCTACCTCCCAGATGCCCGCTGGGATTGCTGTTGCCTTGTGTGACATGGTGGCGAGTCCAGCTTTCTTTGGAGGCTTCACAAGAAGGGCAGATGCTACTCTGATTTTTCTGGCATGGGGCTACCTGAGAAGTATGTTCAGGTCCTGATACCTTTAGAAACTCAGGCCTCTACTCTGAAGCCAGATCCTGGGAGGGGTTGGACTCTTCTTTCCTGGCAAAAACGAAGTCCGCCCTCTTTGTTTTTTTTTTGTTTTTTTGTTTTTTGTTTTTGGCAGAGGGTTGCTCCTGAAGCATATGGAAGTTCCCAGGCTAGGGGTCTGGAGCAGCTGCCGGCCACAGCCACAGCAACATGGGATCTGAGTCACATCTGCAACCTACACCACAGCTCATGGCAACCCCTGATCCTTAACCCACTGAGCCAGGCCAGGGATCGAACCCGCATCCTCATGGATACTAGTTGGGTTTGTTACCACAGAGCCATGACGGGAACTCCAAAGTCAGCCCTCTTTGAACACCTTTCCCCATCTCTGCAGATTCTACTGGTGGGAAGTAAGAATGAGAGCAGCTGTCCTCCAGGGCTGGTCCCGAAGCACCTGGTGTCAGGAGCCATACTTTTTTGGTCTCTGGGCATCCCCTGGGGTTAGTTCCCATAGTGGTTCTCAATCCTGGTGCCTGTTAGAAACACCTGGAGACTGTTTAATATTCCTGATGCCCAGGCCTCATCTCAGAATGACTGCACCGGGACCTTCTGGGTGAAGTCTGAGAATCATTGGGTTTCCACGTGTCTGCATTTCAGACTTGGGACCTCAGCACGTGGTGGGTGGAAGGCAGGGAGCAGCGGACATGGTTCAGTCCCTGATTCTGGACTCTCTGAGTCAGCAGAATTTTAGCACCAGCTTTGTGTTAAATGCTTCGCTGGTATCGTCTCCTTTAATCTTCATAAACACTCCATGAAGTGGGTGATCGTACACATGAGGCCGGACAGAATTAAGTGCATCCCCCAGGGTGACCTTGCTCTTGGGGATGATGTTATGACAGGGCTCAGGGCAGCCAGGGAAGCCTCCTCAGGCACATCTTATCCTCAGGGAATTGATTCTCAGTCTTCAGCCACTTGAAGGTTCTGCTTCCTGCTTCCACTCTATGTACCAACCACCCAAATCGTGATGTATTGATTATTTTAAAAATTGACCTATTGTTTTTTTTCAAAATTTAAGTCTTATTTATATCAATTCCATAAACAGAAAACCTGTGCCATTTGTCATAAACAGAAGGTAACCACAGCCCAAATGCTTGGAAACCCAAACAAAGCTAGTCCACGTTAGGCAGATGCTGCTGCCTGTAGAAGCCTTTGCGGCAAGGCTGTGTTCTGGGTACAGAGGGAGGCTAGAGAGTTTGAGAAGAGGTCAAGGACATAGGAGCACCAGACTCTTTCATAGAATCAGACTCAAGAGGGGCTTGAACAGGAAGGGAAAGTTGTTAGGAATCACCTGGGGGAGGTCATTATAATTCTTATTCCCAGACTTTCTAGAATTAGACCCACCAGGGAAATGGGGCCTGGGGATATATTTGCAGAGCTCATCCATATGTCTTATAAGTAGGCGAGAACTAGTGTGAAATGTGACTGCCTGGCTCCTGGCCCACCAGGAAAATGGGACTTTCCTTCCACGGGACCCTGCACTAGACTGTGTTGCCCTGGGTTGGCCAGTTGGGGAAAAGAGACATTCCAGTGGGATTTTATGGATTTTATTTACTCCTATAACCCCTGGTTAGTGCTGAGCAGACTTCCTGGATCATGGTGAATTTCTGCTATTCCCGTTTACTGCTACGAATACCATGGATGCAGCTAAGGCAGTTACCAGAGGCTGCATTTCATCCAGGAGGCTCAGAAGAGAGAAGGGCTGGAAGAAACCTCTGCTAGAAAGTGGCAGACCCAGCCTGAGCCTCAGGCCTTGCAGCTTCTTGTCCAGCAGGCCCAGGACTTTGGAGGAGAGCTGGTGTCTCAGGATGCTGGCCCCGTTTGGCTTCCACTTGGCCCTTTGCCAGGGCTCTGAGCTCCAGGGTGGGTTTACTGACTGGAGCACCAGCGGGGTTCAAGGTCTCTTTGTATCCCTGGACTCTATCCAGAGCTGCCAGACCTCTGCCCTCAGATGGACTCTCAGCCCATCGCCGTCGGACAGGCTCAGCCTGCTGTACTGACGCCTCAGATCTGGAGCTTTGCAGATTCTGCTCTGAGCTCTGCCAGGACCACCCTCCTCTTCCAGCCTTGACCATGACCTGGCAGCTGTGGATGTCATGTGGGTGGGGACAATGGCTGCTCCACAGCACCCCTTCTGGGGAACTGTGAACTGCAGCGTATGCGCCTCAGTTTTAGTCCCTTTATTTTTAGGCTGCGCATGTGTCTGAATTCATGGGGACAGGTCTAGTCTCTGCCGTTTGTCCCAGTGAAAATATGAATGGCGACTCTGTTTATTTTCCGAGTATCTCAGTTTGGAAGATAAATTATGTGATTGCGCTACTTATCTCTGGCCTCTTCTCAGCCATCTGGGCCTCAAGAGGGACGAGGGAGGCAGGAGGGTACGTGGTTAAACCCGAGTTTTGGGCTCTGATGCTTCTGATTTCAGATGTGTTTTACATCTGAATGTAACATTGCTGTGACTCAGTTCCTTCGGCTGTAAACAGAGATGATTAATAATCCTGATGCATTAAAGTGCTGTGGCAATTAAGTGAGAGAAAATATGCCTGGGGCTAAGCATGAGCCTGGTACCTAGAGTGGGCTCATTAAATAGCTATAATTGATTATTGTCACTGTTGGTTTGATTCAGGAGATGTACTGGTGAAATGTGTGATCTGGAGCTAGACTGCCTGGGTTCAGGTCTAGACTGTGTCATTTACCTGTTCTGTGGTCCTGGCAGGTTACTTAACCTCTCAAAGCCTCAGTTTTCTCATCTGTAACATACAGATGATAATACTCTTCCTCATACGGTTTTTGTGAGGATTAAATGAGTTTATACAAGAAAAGCACTTAGAACAGAGCTGCCCACAAAGTAGATATTGCATTAATGTTAGCTGTTATTATTAGCTGTTATTGTTATTGTGAATAATAGTTCCCATGTTAAATTCTTAGAGGCAGGAGGAATTATCCAGTGTATTAGTTTCCTATGGGCACCATGAAAATGATCACAAACTCAGTGGTATAAAACAACATAAGTGTATTACCTTAGAGTCTGGAGGTTGGAAGTAATTCCAAAATGGGTCTTACTGGTCTAGAATCAAGGTGTTGGCATAGCTGTCTGGAGGCTTTAGGGGAGAACCAGCTTCCTTGCATTTTCCAGCTCTAGAGTCACCTGCATTCCTTGGCTTGTGGCCTCTTCTTCCATTGTCCAACTCCATGGCTCCAGTCTCTGCTTCCATTGTCACATCTCCTCCTTGGCTCTGGCCATCCTACCTCCCTCTTATAAGGTTCCTTGCAGAAGGACCTTTTATTAGGTCCGCCTCGAAATCCAGGATCATCTCCCCATCTCAAGATCCTTAATCTAATCACATCTACAAAATCCTGGAGTCCCCGTTGTGGTGCAGCGAAAACGAATCCAACTAGTATCCACGAGAATGTGGGTTCAATCCCTGGCATCGCTCAATGGGTCAGGGATCCAGTATTGCTGTGAGCTGTGGTGTAGGTTGCAGATGGCTTGGATCCCTCATTGCTGTGGCTGTGGTGTAGGCCAGCAGCTGTAGCTCTGATTTGACCCCTAGCCTGGGAATTTCCATATGCACTGGGTGTGGGCCTATAAAAATAAAAAATAAGTTAAATAAATAAAAATAAAAACAAGATCTCTTTGTCACATGTTCATGGGTTCCAGGGCTTAGAACACAGGCATACTGGGGAGGCCATTATTCAGTTTAGCATAGCCAGAAAGATTTAGGTTGTTAGAGAGGCTTCAGTCTTCCCCAGAAGCAGACTGAATGTTGGGGACTGTTCCTCCTCTGTGTTTTGCATGTGTTGGGTTCCTCTTGAACCTGTTGCATGATGCTTTCCTGGAGTTGGGGTATTGGTCAGTCGTTGGCTTTTACTCAATCCTGGTAGGGTCCTTGGAGACATTGCCACCTTCAGGGCTGGAGAGCCCCTTCTCTGGGGCCTAGGGAATCATTGAGACCTGAATCAAAGGTTTATTGGCTCCCAAGTGGAGAAAACTATTAACTTATTCAAGAATTAGCAAAACATCTACAAAATATTGCCATATATCTGCTTGTGCTATGGAACAAGCTATCCTAGGATTTCATGGCTTAAAACAATAGCCATTGTATTTGCTCCTGATTCTGTGGGCAGGTCTCTGCTGGGTAGGTCTTTTGCTGGCTTTGCCTGGGGTCACTAATGTGACTGCAGCTATCTGATGACTCAGCTGGGCTGGAGAGTCTCATTCATGGGCCTAGGGGTTGATGGTGGCTGGTGGCTGGGTTCTTCCTCCATGTGGTCCTTTATCCTCCAGGAGACTCCTGTACCTGGTGGCCTCAGGGAGGCAAGAGGAGGAGAAGGAGGCTGCCAGGCCTTGAGACCTTCCTCAGAAGTCGTATAAAATGACTCCTGCTGCATTCTAGTGCTCCAAGCAAGTCACCAGGCCAGCCCCAATACACAGGGTGGAGAAACAGACTCCACCTGTTAATGGGAGGTGCCGCAAACAATTTGTGGCTATTTTTAATCTGACAGAGTCAGCTTGATGCAAATGTTAAAGTAGAACATTTAAACCTTAGAAACTTGTAGTGTAGTTTCAAACAACTCGTAGGTTGGCTTTTCTTACTTTTTAAGGTATTCTGTGCGTACAGACCAATTGTCTAGAAATCGGCCCTTTGTAAATCCGATGTTGCAGTCAAATGATCTTAAAACACACTTGCAGTTGTCCTCCCCAGAAATTATTTGTTGCAACCTGCATTTCTATGATGGATATGTGGGGAATGATGTGTTGGCTCGTTGCCAGTTTTCCCCAGTGTGTTTATGTTTTTGGTGGGTTGGGATGTGCTTTCTCATGATTAAAGATCAATGAGAATTAAGAACAAAGCCAACTGTATATAAAGGCACTTCCCTTTGGTGCAGGTTGTGGCTGTTCGATACCTTCCCGTCTCCTTAAGCTCTAGGGGGAAGCTCAGCGGGCAGATAAAGGAGCTGAAAGGTGTTGCCCCTGCAGGCGAGCAGTGGTGCAGGTGACACCCTGGATGCGGCTTTGCATTTTGATGAGTTTGGTCTGTGTCAGAAGTGCCCCGAGGTCCTTCATCTCAAAGAGGGAATAAGCGCCAGCAACTTATTCGTGTGGCCTCGGGTCCAGAGCCAGGTGGCTGCTGAGCCAGGCTATCACTCGAGCATGACTGGTTTTGGAAAGGCTTGGGTTCAAGGTTCTGTCGGTCTGACGGGACCGACTGTGTTCTCCCCATGAATCTTGTTATTTTTAGTGGGGGATTTTACCAACTGTGAAGATGTTGTAACAAATACACTGCAGTGTAGCAGCAGCAGTATCTGTTCATTTTGGCTGTGGGATGCATGTCCATTTAAAAATGATGAGATGAAGAACGGCTCAAATGAGTTGGCCAACAGGAAGAGCCTCTCATCGCTCAACTGCTTTCATTTTCACTTCGTTTCTGAGTATATTCACTGCACCTTGGAGACCATTTTACTTCCTGGATGTTTTGCATACTTTGGGGATAGTTTTGTTTACTATGTTCCAGTTTGACGGTCAGAAAAACCAAAGCTCCGGGATGGTAATAAGTTCTGTAGGATGGAGCTCTTGCTCCACCGGCCCAATTACCAGCCCAAGACCTCAGAGGGCAGTGGGTTTTGCCAGGGTCCTCTGAGTCCCATAAACTGGGAATAAGGTGATCTCCCTTGGGGCCTTCTGTTTTTTATAAATCAAACCCTGTGGTCTTGTTGGCTTCTCAGTGACTGCGGACAGGGGCTTCTGCACCCAGGTTCCTGGCTCCCTTTTGGGACGCAGAAGATGTGGGTGGAGGGGCCTGAGCCTGCTAAAGCGGGGGCCTCAGGCTGGCCTCTCTTTGTTTGTGTCCCAGGTTTCTGTGAGCTAAAGGCTGAATTCCTCTGGTCACTTCCTTCCTTTCTGTTCCTTTTCTCACTGTCCTTGAGGGCCCATCCCTGCCAGCTGGGATAGGAAACTGTTTCCAGCACAAATGCCAGGAGTCTTGTTCCCAAAGCAGCGATGAAAGTTGTTGAGAAATCCTAGGTGACATCCACAGCCAAGTGAGACCTGGGTTGTCAACTGCCTGGGCTTGGCCTACCCTCTTACTTTACAGATGGGCAAACGGAGGCCAGGGAGGGCTAAAGAGATGGCCCCCCAAACCCTTGGCAAAGCCAGGTTAAGAATCCAGGAGTTCCCGTCGTGGCGCAGTGGTTAACGAATCCGACTAGGAACCATGAGGTTGTGGGTTCAATCCCTGGCCTTGCTCAGTGGGTTAAGGATCCAGCGTTGCCATGAGCTGTGGTGTAGTTTGCAGACACGGCTTGGATCCCGAGTTGCTGTGGCTCTGGCGTAGGCTGGCAGCTACAGCTCCGATTTGACCCCTAGCTTGGGAACCTCCACATGCTGTGGGAGCAGGCCAAAAAATGGCAAAAAGAAAAAAAAAAAAAAAAAAAAAAAAAGAATCCAGGTCACTGGTTCCCTCTACATACTTCCCAATGGAACCCAGAGGTGGCCTCAGAATCCTCCTCAACTCAGTAGTCTAGCCAGCCGCTCCCAGTCAGTCCGAGATGGCACATGGATCTAAACCTCTTGGCAGTTAATAAATTACTGGCTTGTCCCTCCCTGCAGGAGTTATATTTTAAGACTGTTTGAAGAAGTAATGCTTAACTCAGAAGGAATGAGGTGCCAAATCAAATTGCTGTGAATAAAAGAGGTCTTAACGGTAGGACCCAGCCTTTTCTCTCCCACTGTCTTGCTTGGCATTGATTTTCTTGGTTGACATTGATAGTTGCCCATCTTTTGTGCCCTGGGCCTTGGAAGAAGATTTGTCTTTTTTTTTTTTTTTTTTTTTTTTTTTTAAAGAAAGTGTCTGTTCTTTCATTAATTTAATATTTGCCTTTTGTCTTTTGTCTTTTTAGGGCCGCACCGCGGCACATGGAGGTTCCCAGGCTAGGGGTCCAATCAGAGCTGTAGCTGCCGGCCTACACCACAGCCGCAGCAACACTGTATCTGAGCCACCTCTGCAACCTACAACCACAGCTCTCGGCAACACTGAATCCTTAACCCACTGAGCGAGGCCAGGGATCCCACCTGCCTCCTCATGGATGCTAGTGAGGTTCGTTAATCGCTGAGCCATGACGGGAACTCTAAGATTTGTCTTAAAGGAGTGTTAAGTAGGGCTTTAGGTCGCAGGTAACCAAACCATTTCTAGCTAGAGGAAGCCGGAAAGAAGATTTTATAGAGGATGCTAGGAGGGCTGGCTGGGTCTCGGAGGGAAAGGACTAGGAGCCTGGAATTGTCCCACCCTCCACCCCACCATCTCCTACTCTTGCTCTGCCCTGCTTGTCACCCATCCTTCCCTCCCTGCGGGCCCACTTTATTCACTCCCCAGTCTGTCTTTCTCTCCTAAATCAGGGTCCCAGAGAAGGCCCCTAAGTCCAGGGCACAGGGTCACCTGACCTGGAGGGGGAGCTGGAGGAGTGTTATCCAGTGGTCAGAGAGGGCATGTCTCCTACCTGCAGTCATGGTGCTAGGAACTGAGCAAGTCATTTGCAGGAGATGGTTCCTGGGTGAGGGCCGTGCATGCTGATGGTCATACACCTGTTGGAAATTTTACTCTTTTGCTCCTTCTTGGAGAAAAGGACTTGCTTCCATGTAAGTGTTTCATACCGTGTGGAGTAACTGACAAGCAGGTCCCTCCCATGAGAATAAAGAACAGCCCCATGGGGTCCTGTCCTGGTGCATGCTGGGCCGTGGTCAGACCCCATGGCCCTGGCCAGCCGGCCCCATTTGAAGGGCTCATGGGCATCAGGTTAAGCTGGGATTTCCCTGGGCCAGTGCTTAGAAGACAGCAGAAGGGACACATCCTTTGTCCGATGATGTCAAGTCCATCGTCTGGTGCATTTATTCAGCACCTGCTCTGTCTTAAGTACAGAACTGATGTGAGGACCCTCCAGGGAGGCCCAGGAGTCGGGTGGGGTCCTGTCAGGGATGTAACCCTGGCTGAGCCCACAAAGGCCCACCTGGGGGAAACTGGAGCAGACCACTGAAAGAGGCCTGGGCGTTCCCTTTCCTCCCTGCAGGACATACTGGGGCGCTGGGGGGATGGGAGTGGTGTTTGTCCCAGCCTGAGGAAGCCGGCTGGGCCCAGCCCCTTCATAGCCAGATGTTTGGGGCTACACAGGTGTCCTTGAAGGGCCCTTACTCCCCAGCCTGGGTCTCCTGGTTTCAGACCAGCCTTGGTGAGCTGTCTGAAGGTATTTGCAATAGTCCATCCCTTGGGGTGGACCTCTGATAGTCTTGGCCAGGACACCTGTTAGGACAGGTGGTGGGAGGATGGGGAGGTGAGGGGAGCCCCATAGGGCCAGGTGGTCTCCAAGGGGAGGGCCGAGCAGGTGGAATGGGGTGTGAGGGACCTCAGGCCTCCTCTGTGGGCAGTAAGGTAGAGGGGGCTTTGGAATCAGACGGCTGGGTTCAAAGCCTGCTAGCTTTGGGATCTCAGGTGCGTCACTTAGCCTGAATGAGCATTAAAACATCCATCCAACACTCCCTGCCTGGAGCTGGAGAGGGATGGGAATTTGGTGGTGTGAAACAGGCTTAGCTGAATCCTGATCTGAGTCCTGGTCCCACACTTGCCCGTCATGTGACCTTGACCTGATCAGGTTACTCAGCCTCTCTGAGCTCCTGTGATCCTTTCTGTAAAGTGTGGGAACTAATACCTTATATAGGATGGTCTAACACATTAAAGTCAAGTACATGAAGGGTTTTCCATGCACACAAAATGTGCACAATGTTTGGCACCTCTGCTCTTTAAAGCACCCACCTGGAACGTGCATAGTAGGTGCTCACAAAGGCCTTTTCAGAAGGTAGGATTGACTAACCAGGTGTGGCGTGTTCCCTACCGGGGAGATTTTTAAATTTATTTTTACTTTTTAAGTTTTTAAATTTTTTTCTTTTTTAGGGCCACACCCACGACACATGGAAGTTCCCAGGCTAGGGCTCAAATTAGAGCTGCAGCTGCCGGCCTACACCACGGCCGCAGCAATGTAGGATCCAAGCCATGTCTGCGACCTACACCACAGCTCACAGCAACGCCGGATCCTTAACCCACTGAGCGAGGCCAGGGATCGAACCCACATCCCCATGGATACTAGTTGGATATGTTTCTGCTGCACCACAGTGGGAACGCCTGGGAAGATTTTATTTTATTTTTTAAAGTCACACTTACTGAGGTGTAATTTACAAAAGGTAAAACTCACACTTTTTAGGTATAAGTGTGATGAGTTTTGACAAA
Source organism: Sus scrofa (assembly GCF_054392235.1). Taxonomy (NCBI): domain Eukaryota; kingdom Metazoa; phylum Chordata; class Mammalia; order Artiodactyla; family Suidae; genus Sus; species Sus scrofa. The sequence continues at coordinate 149,592,104 of NC_139396.1, read as the reverse complement.
TGTGTATAGTCATCTAATCACAACCACATCAACATACAGAATATTTTCAACTGGGGGGATTTTGTCATCCAGAAATCTTGCATACAGGATCCTTCTGGTTTGGGGCGGGGTCCGCCTTGGCTGGTGAGGACCTCGAGGCCCAGACCTTGCCAGTTAGGGAAGGGACCCCCAGGTCTTCTCACTGATAGGAGCTACGCCTGCATCTTGGGGATCTTACTTCCCAGAGGCTGGAGTGGAGCTTCAGCAGCCCTGCCCTGCTGGTTCCTCACTGGCTCTAAGAAGGGGGAGGGAGAGGCTGCAGGGTGCAGAGGTCAGGCCTTGGGCTGGCCGGTGCCCACTCGAACTGAGATAAAGCCCACTTTTTGTGAATTGCCCAGAGAGCCAGGGCTGGTGAGGTGTGGTCCAAAGTGAGGGTCCCATTGTCATGCTTGTCAGTAGTCACCTGTGCAGAGATATGTGATCCTTTGGTCCGGGAGGCTCCCTCACTGGCACGTGAGCGTATTAAGGTGGGACCTACCAGTTATGGTTTGATGATGGGGGACGTCTCCCCACATCCTCCACTGATCGCAGTGCCTGGAATTGCTGCCATCTTCCTTTGGGTTAAGCTTTTCTTCTCCAGTGTCCTCTTTCAAAGGCCAACTCCTTCTCTGAGATAAAGCCCTTAGGTAGGTGATGGAGAGTAGACTTGAAGTTTGAGTGCTCTCTCTGACCCATCGGGAAGAATTTGGACTGCTCTATTGAGAAGTATTCTTTCTTTCCCCTTTCTGGCCATGCCCGAGGCATGCACAAGTTTCCTGGCCAGGAATCAGACCTGCACCACAGCGGTGACCCAAGTTGCAGCAGTGACAATGCCAGGTCCTTAACCCACTGGGCCACAAGGGAACTCCTAGAAGTATTCTTGAGGCCACCTCCGGCTAGCTGGAAAGAATGTGAAAATTGATAAAGGCTGCATTTTCCAAATGCCAGCTTTGGGACTGGAAATGGCTCTGATGAATGAAAGCCTAATGGGTCTGTGTGGAATTTACACAGATGATTGGGTAGTAGGTTTTTATGAAGCTAAATCTATTCCACACACACAAAAAGGGAGAATTTCTGATATTATGCCCTTGTGGTAGATGGTTACATTAAATGTCTCCAGATATCCACACCTTGTGTGGTCTCCTCCCATCTCGACTGGGGGCTTAGGCATGTGGCCGATAGGATTTCAGCTCACCGGAAGCCAGCAGAGTGCCTGTGCATTGGGACTCACCCACCTGTTACACTGCTGTGTGGGACTTCCTGGCTCTCCTGCTGGAGAAGCCACACAGAAGGGAACTGAGGCTCCCCATCCGACAGCCCAGGAGAGCATCAGACACAGTGAGTGGGCTTGTCCTGGATCATTTAGCCCCAATCGAGCCTTCAGATGACTTTCACTGCATGGGTTGACCCCAGATGAGAAAAACTCAAATTACAGAGTTCTTTGCTAACAAGTGGTTGTCATTTTAAGCCACTAAATTTTGGAGTTGAAAAAAAATTTTTTTCTTAATAGCCATAGATAACAAATGCAATCCTATTTTCCTTTCTTTTATGAATTAAATATAAGAGCAGACAATGGGTTTAGTAAAAAAGTTTTAGTGTCTGTCCTTGACAAAATAAAAACTTGACCATACTTTATTAGGCCCACAAGGGTGGGGGGGTGGATTTCATTGCTTGGCAAATTGAGGCACCATGGAATCATGGGGGAGGAGCTGCTGTGCAGATTTGGGTCTTTATCAGCCATTAGCACTTAGTGTGATTTGATGATCAGAGTGAGACATGGTTAAAGCTGGAGGGTATAATTGGGGCTTTCAGCGTCTATGAACCAACCTCCTCAATTTCCTGAAAAAGAAACAGAATCCTAGAAAGTGGCAGTCACCTGAGGAGCACACAGTGACCCAGTGGCGGAATAGGGTCAAGCCACCTCAAGGCCAGTGGAAGACTCTGCTGGGGTTGGGAGCCTGGGGATGGGAGGCTAAGGAGAGGGACTTTGGGGTGGCACCACTCAGCTTGGGCCTGGACGGGACTTGGGAAGCAGAGCATTGTCTGCATGAGGGGCTGGGGAGGGTGGGGCCACCTTCTAGTGAAATATTAGCATTGAGGTTGACATAAGCTACAAAACACAAACACAGAATCCAAAAATACAATGACTGTGGCAGAGGGATGACCCCGCTCATCCTGTGACTCATGAAAGAGTCATCAGGGATTTCGTGTCCCAAGATAGCAGCCCCCCACCCCCTTCTGCCAGCAAAGCTCCTCCCACCCGTGCTTCTTACAACTGGTTCTGCCCTTTGCCCTCAGAGAGAATCTGTAAATTGGTTTCCGTCTGTGAATATGCCTACAGCTCAAGGTGGGTGAATTTCTCCTGCCTCTGCCGACCCCTAGCTGGACCCTCAGGGTCCAGAGCCCATTGGGGGCCATGTGGGGGGCCCAGGCACACTGCCACCTCCAGGCTTGTTCCCAAAGTTGGGAACTGAACAGCAGGACTCTGACCAGGATCCGGCTGATTAAAGCTGAGGGCAGTGCTGGTTGAGAAGGTTGGAGCCTGGGGGTGGAGCCAGGACATGGGAGCCCAGGGTGAGGCCTGGAACCCAAGCAGATTGCACCCCCTGCCCCCCACCCCCACCCCAACTCTCACCTCCCCTGCCCCCCACCCCTTTCCACCCTGGGGCAGAGAGGCAAGATTTCTGTCTCAGCATCCAGGATGGCCCACTTCAGGCAGGGGGCATTAGGGACACTTAGGGGGTTGAGTATTAGAGCCACAGCAACCTCATTAAGTATAGTTCTCCTCCTGGGTCTGAAAGAGGCCGAGAAGTGTGAGACCTCCTTCCAGGTAGGTCCCTGAGCTGAGCTCCCAGCTCTGGGAGGCAGTGTAGTGCTGTGGGACCAGCTCAAGTTCTGGGTTTGAGTCTCAGCTCTGTGGCTGACCCTTGTGAAGTCTCTAGCGGGCCTGGGAACCTTCCTGAACTTCTGTCTCCTCACCTGTAGGATGGAACTGAGACATACCCCCTACCTCACGGGGTTGCTGGGAGATTTGCTAGACAGAGAGTCAGCCCCCGGTCGGTGGGAGGCGGGCGATCCCCAGGAGCTGGGGGTCCTGGAGCAGGAGACAGAGGAGCAGGCAGGACCAGGGCTGCGGCTGAGCAGCAGGGCACCAGGTGAGGCTGCAGGAGGTGCTGGGGAGAGCCAGCCTCCCACCCTGCTCACCCCACCCTGCCCAGCCTCTCCTCATCTGCATGATGTCCTGGGCAAGTCCTGGGTAAAAATGAAGATAACTTTGGTTCTCATGACAATGATATGGCATGTTCATCACGGAAAATATAATCCAGAGGAAGAGAGAAGGCAACAGCCAGGACCCACACCCAGAGGAAGCCCCTGTTAACCCCTTGCGGTTTGGCCTTCTAGAATTGCCAGGCCAAACGAGACAGAGCCAATTGGCGGGCTTTCATAAAACCCACTGGGGAAGGGAGTGCTATCCTCCTTTTATAGACAAGGCTGCAGAGCTTGAAAGTTTATGGTTCTTAGTTAAGGCCTTGGGAGGAGAGAGCGAGGGGTGGGCCTGATGGTTTTGAGCTTGGATTTTTGTGTTCTTCCTAAATCCGTGTCCTGGATACTTTCTGTGGCACTGCCTCACATGCCTTGCTCCCATCCCCAGGAAAGCCACTGCATAAGACCCGGTAGGGCCCTTACACCAAACTTGGGGGGTGGGCAGGATGGGCTGGGCGCTGCCTAGGGGCGGGGCTCTGTGCCGGCGGGGCGGGGCTCTTGCTGGCGGGGCGGGGCTCTGTGCTGGCGGGGCGGGGCTCTGTGCTGGCGGGGCGGGGTGCTTGGAAATGCAGGATCCTAGTTGTCTCTCCCTAGAGCTCAGGGCTGATGCTGCCTGCGCTCCCAGCCCTGGGTGGCTCAGCAGGGCTCTGCTGGAACCTGTTCGCTGGTGTCGCAGGCCCCGATATTGGGGTGCAGTCAGGGGCCCTCAGGTAGGCATCCCTTTGGAGGTGCCTTGGTGGCAAGAGCAGCTGGGATCTCAGGAGCAGGGCCTCGGTCCCGTCTGGAGCATGTGTTGCCATCAGGCAGGAGGCCTCATTACAGCTGCCTCGTGGGTGCCCTTTAGGAGTTGTCACAGATGCAGCTCTGCGCCCTTCTGGCACTTTCCCTGCGGGTGGCCATGGCCTGCCAAGAGCAGAGCCGGTTCAGCCGGGCAAGGCTACCGAGTGCTGGTGGCCCTGTGGAGGTGGTGGAAGGGGTAGGATGGGGTGTGCGAGGTGCAGACTGGAGGCCTGTGGACAAATGTTTGCTCATCTATTTGGGTTCATTGCCTATAATTAAAATGAATGAAATGTCACATAAAAACCTGGATTTCTGACGCCTCCGCTGGAACCTAAGCACCGCGGCCCCTCGGACCGGGCGTGGGGTCTTCCCTGCGCAGCTGCCATCACGCCTACTGTCCCTACCTTAAGTTTTCTTTTCTCATTCCACGCATACCATTGTTTTCCTCAGAGCAGAGTTAAGGGAAAGTTCTGGTACCCACATGGCAATAAAAGTGGGCATCGAAGAAAAACCTCGGTCCTTTGTGCCACCTTCCTGACCCCTGTAGCTGAGGTCTTTGGTGACCTTGGGTTGCAGGCAGAACTTGGATTCAAATTGGCTTGGCTTTCTACCAGTTGCAAGGGAGGTTTTCTCTCGCCTTGTGTCTTGGTTTCTGCAAAGCAGAGAATGAGGCAAGGTGGGTATGAGGATTAAGTGAGATGGTACTTGCAAAGCCATGGCCTGGGATGTAACAGTGACAGCTCAGGTTATAGGTGCGCTTTTGTGTGTGTGTGTGTGTCTTTTCGCCTTTTCTAGGGCCGCTCCCGTGGCATATAGAGGTTCCCAGGCTAAGGGTCTAATCGGAGCCGTTGCTGCCGGCCTACACCAGAGCCACAGCAACACCAGATCCGAGCCGAGTCTGCGACCTACACCACAGCTCACAGCAAAGCCGGATCCTTAACCCACTGAGCAAGGCCAGGGATCGAACCCGCAACCTCATGGTTCCTAGTCAGACTCATTAACCACTGCTCCACAATGGGAACTCCTCAGGTGCCCTTATTTGTTCTTTTATTACTATTATTGGTATGATTTACACAGAGTGAAGCATACACATGTTAAGTGTGCAGCTCATGGATTTTTACACATATATGTACCATGTACTCATGTGCTGTGGGCCCATAATGGCCCGTCAAGATGTTTACATCTTAGTCCCCGGAACACTGACTTATGTTCCCTCTAACGGCCAAAGGGACTTTGCGGATGTGATTACACTGAAGGGTTTGAGAAGGGGAGATTGTCCTGGATTACCAGGGTGGGCTTGGTGTAACCCCAAGGTCAGGCATGTAGGTCAGAGTCAGAGAGAGATTGGGAGGTCTGTGCTGCTGGCTCTGAAGACGGAGGCAGGGGATACAGCCAAGGAAGGCACGTGTCTTCTAGAAGCCGGAAAAGGAAAGGAAGTGGACTTTCCTCTGGCACTTCCAGAAGGAACGCAGCCCTCTGGACACTCTGATTCTAGCCCAGGACGACCTGTGTCAGACTTCTGACCTCCAGAACGGTCTGGTTTTAAGTCACTGAGTTTGTGCGGACGTATTACAGCAGCAATGAGAAGCTGATACGCTGTGTCAGCACCACACAAGAGAAGATATAGGACATTCTCATCACTCCAGAAAGTTCCCTCATGCCCCATCACTGTCTCTTATCTACCCACCCTGTGAGGTAACCATTGTTCTGATACCTTTCACCTTAGGTGTGCCTGTTCTTGAACTTCACATGGATGGAACCTGAGAGCAGGTGCTCTTTCATGTTCAGGGTCTCTTGCTCAACACAGTGCTTTTGAGGTTTATTCATGTTATTGGGGGTATCTGTATTTTGTTCCCTTTTTATTGCTGAGTAGTATTTCATTGTATGGCAATACAACACTTTGTTCATCTATTCTGTTGATTTTTTTTTTTTTTTTGTCTTTTTAGGGCTGCACTTTCAGCATATGGAAGTTCCCAGGCTAGGGGTTGAAACAGAGCTACAGCTGCCGGCCTACACCACAACCACAGCAGTGCCAAATCTCAGCTGCATCTGCAACCTACACCATAACTCATGGCAATGCCAGATCCTTAACCCACTGAGTGGGACCAGGGATCGAACCTGCATCTTCATGGATACTAGTCGGATTTGTTACCACTGAGCCAAAATGGGAACTCCCTTCCGTTGATGTTTTGATTGTTCTTAGTTTTTGGTGATTATGAGAAAAACTGCTGTGAACATTCTGGAACAGATCTTTCTGTGGATGCATAGGTGCACTCATTTCTCTTGGTAGGATCCTGGTGGTTGAGTGCTGCCTCATAGGGTGGGGATGCATAGGTCAGCCTGGGCGGGCTTGAGGGCTGGGGCTGGCCACCCTGCTTGCCCGAAGTGGTTTCTGGGGTGTACATGTGGTTGGGAGGGGGGCTTCTCTGGTCCAGGGCAGGAGGCTTAGTGGCCCTCATATGGAGACGCAGGTGGAAAACCTCAGCAGGTGTGTGCCCTGGGCCTGGGAATGGTGGGTGGGCCTGTGCTTTTTGAGCACCTGCTCTGAACCCAGCTCAGGGCTGGGATATTCTCACGCATCTTCCTTTGCCATCCACGCAGCCCTGTGAGGGGGAAACAGTCACTAGCCCAGGTTGCAGCTGTGGAAACTGAGGCCCAGGATAGAATCCTGTCTGCGGCAGAGCTGGGGAGGGTGGAACCGAATGTGCTCCGGCCCAGCTAACTCTGTGTCCTTGACCCCATCCCCTGGCCCTGGAAGAGTAGCTCAGGGCTGTGCCTGATTGGAGGGCAGCCACGAGGGTCAGCGCCTCCCATGGGAAGGTTAGCAGGGCCTTTTCTCCCTGCAGACGGGCGCACAAGAGGGCCTGGGGGACGGCAGATGGCTTCCCAGATGGCAGAGTACACAGCCCAGCTGGTGCAGGGGGTTGTACGGGGGGGCGCTCATGATGGGGGGGCCATGATGAGGGGCTAATGGAGATGTCTGATTGGTTAAAGAGTTAGATCTGAAATGAAGGGCAGTGGGGAGCCACCGCAGGTGCTGGAGGGTGGGAGTAACCTGATGAAATTGGCGGCTGTGTTGAGATCCGGGGGGCGGTCTCCCAGGGTGCAAGGCTCTCTGGGAAGCTCTCCACACTGCTCTGTCTTTGCTCATGCTGTTCCCTCTGCCTGGTCTTCCCTCCCCATCTTGTTCATTCGGCAAACTTGCCCTTCAAGATGCCAGACGAGCACCACCAGCCTGGGGCTGCCACCCTCACCTCAGTCCCCCACGGCACTTATCTTGAGGTCTAATAAAGAGTTCATGTGCAAGATAGAATTTTCTAGTGTTCTTAATGACAGTGTTTAAATTGAAAGCACTCACTCTGTAGTGGCCTGAGAACTCATAGTTGGATTCTTATAAATTAAGGTGCATATCCATTTATCCATTAGACAGGACTGATGGCAGCCCAGTGGGGGTGGGGCAGAGGAGGGCTCAGGCAGACGCAGGGGGGATGGGGCCCAGGACTGCTCCGCTGACGAACTTTCCAGGTAAGGCCAAGTGATGCTCTGTGGCCCCCTGCCTGCTTCCCTGCTACAGGTTTAGCTTCTGGAAGACTTCTTGCTCACTAATCCGGAATGTCCCCAGAGTTGTGTCCACAGCATCTGAAACCTTTCCAGGCTAGGTCTGTGGAGAGAGAGGGACAGAGAGACAGGGTGGGAACGCTGGCCTGTGAGGAAGTCCCTGTGACCAGCTGCCACTTTCCCAGCCTGAGGCATTCCTGTGGGCCCCTCCTGAAAGTCACTGCCCTGTGTGGGGACATTCCGGGCTCAGCGGGTGGGGGTGTGACTGCGGAGAGGCGGGCGGGTCACTGTGCATCTGGAGCTTTCTGCTCTGAAGAGGAGGTGGCCGCTGATTAATTAAGTTCCAGACAGAGCTTTTAAAGATAACCATGCAGGCAGAAGCCATCGTGGGCCCCTTTAGACTTAGTGAAGCAGGCTGGCCTTGTGAGGGCGGGGCGGCCAGCAGCAGCCTTGCAAAGCCGGAGACACCCACCCTGGGCTTTGGCCATCCACGGGTACAGGTGAGGGTGCAAAGTCTCATTCCTTGGCCCTCGGTCCTTGCTTCTCCAGGTACCACAGGGGCTGGAACAGGGGCTCCTGGAGGCCACATGTCCTGAAGCCTGAACACCGGAGCATAAATACCATGCATGCACCAGGGGGTGTGGCGCTTGTAAGGGATCTGAATATTTTGGCATCCGGTGCCGTCTGTGTGGCCTCCTCATGGCCCCTGAACATATATTATTTCCTGGGTTCGTGTGGCTTTGAGGCTTACTGTCCCCCCCTCAGCTGGGAGAGGATTGGGAAGGACATACTTGCATTTCAGCCTGGTGGGGGTGGGTGGGGATTAGCAGGGGTGTGCCGTGTGTTTGCTCTTATCCTGCTGGACCGATTCACACCAGGGGTCTGGTTTGGTTTTGTTCTCATTGTTGTTGACTTGCTTTAAGTTCGGATTAAAAGCAGGTCAAAGTTTGGTGATCAGCTTCTGCTTGCTCTGGGATGGGGGCTGGGCCGAGTGTGTCTGTGAAGGTGGGTCTGTGGCCCGCATCATGGCTGCTGGGCCTTAGGTTGGCCACAGGATACTCTGGGGACACTCTGGGTCCTGCAGCTTAAGGCTTTCCCCTGCTCTGTGGAGTAGCCCGAGGAAATTAGCCCCACTCTAGGAAAGGTTTCTTTTCTTTTTCCTTTTTTGGTCTTTTTAGGGCCGCACCCATGGCATATGGAAGTTCCCAGGTTAGGGGTCTAATTGGAGCTGTTGCCGCCGGCCTACGCCAGAACCACAGCAACGCCAGATCCAAGCCATGTCTGTGACCTACACCACAGCTCATGGCAACACCAGATCCTTAACCCACTGCACGAGGCCAGGGAATGGAACCCACAACCTCATGGTTCCTAGTCAGATTCTTTTCTGCTGGGCCAAGACGGGAACTCCCTAGGGCAGGTTTCTTAACATGGCCTTTATATGCCTTGGGAAACAGCTTTGAGCAAGTTCGGTCCTAGGGGAATTGTCCACTAATTTTCTTTGTTTTTGTCTCCTGTCACTGCTCTGGAAGTTAGATATTCTATTTCAACTCCTCTCAAGAATAGTTACTCTTGAAAATTTGCCATGCATACTTAACTTAGCAAGGTCAAAAGTTAATCAGCATCTTAACCCAATTTATGAATTCTATTTTTGTGAGAATGTCAATCGCTCAGTGAAGGTTCTATATAGAAAATGAATTGGGAGTTCCCTGGTGGTCTAGTGGTTAGGATTTGGTGCTTTCACTGCTGTGGCTTAGATTCAGTCCCTGGCCCATGAACTGAGATCCCACATCAAGTCACTATGCACCATAGCCAAAAAAGAAAAAAAGAAAAAAAGAAAAAGAAAAAGAAAGAAAAAAGAAAAATAAAAAGAAAGTAAAAATTAGGAGTTTAAACTGAGTCTTGAAAATTCTGTAAAAGGACTTTCTCTCCTTCTGGTGGATGTGAAGCCTTTGCCCAGCACGTGAGGAATGGTCTGGGAACTGGTGCCAGGCTGCCCCTGCTGGAGGGTGTTCGCCCCCTTGGAAGTCCCTTTTCAGGTTGCAGTGAATGGGCCACACTTGACCTGCCCAGGGCCTCTTTTGAGTTCCTTGTGGCATTTCTCTTCTCTTTTTCTTTATATTTTGGAAGCAGAAATTTCTCAGGCAGGTTCCCGAGCACATCCTGGATGCAGCTCAGGCAGTGGGCACTTGCAAACTGTTAACAGAAGACCATTTTAATGCTGCTGCAGTTTGCCCTCTGGCTGTGACTCCTGCCAAAGGCTATCAGGCACCTTCTCTGGCATTTATTCCAGAGCCCTTGAAACTACTTTTCCTCGGGGAAGCACGGACGAGGCCTCTGTCTGCAGCTGGCTGTCAGGATGCCTGGCCCCTTAGTTCTGGCCAGCCAGCTTCAGAGCATCTAGGGGAAAAGTGAAGACACAGTGGTGACCTGGGGTGCTGGCTCTGCTCTGTGCCCACATTCTCGTGTTGCTAAATAGCAGGGTGTCTGGAGACAGGCCAGTGCCAGCTGTTGCCCCTGGCCTGGCTGTAGTCAGCAGCCATTTCCCCAGAACCACGGAGCCCTGCCCAGCAGAGAGGTCGGCCTCTGTCCAGGGAGGGAGCTGCAGCCAGGGTGGATGAACACGACTAATCGCCACGCCCAGGGAGCAGGGCTGTGCTCCTGAGGGCAGGTGGGGTAGGGGACAGTTTTCCTTACAAGGTAGTTTCCTGTAGCTCTTTGATTTTTTAAAAAAATGGAGATATAATTTACATATCATAAACCTCACCATTTTAAAGTATACAGGTCAGTGGTTTTTGGGATATTCACCAGGTTGTGCCGCCACCCCCCATCACTTTGCAGAGCATTTTTCTCACCCCCCCCAAAGAAACTCATGCCCATTAGCAGTGCCTCCTCATTGCCACTCCCTTCCGAGCTTTGATTCTTCATTGCTTTCCATTGCACGTTCCCAATGGTACAGGGGGCCAATCTCCAGGTCCTGGAACCTCAGGGCTGGAATGTGGGGAGTGAAGGAATTTGGGCGTTAAGAGACAGGCACGTCCTAGCTGTGTGAATTTAGGGAAATGCTTAACCGCTCTATGCCTGGGTTTCCTCTGCTGTTAAACGGGGCTAATCACTACCTATTTCCTACTTCATCGGGTTGTTTGTACAGAATAACAGCTACACCTGTTAAGACCCTGGCCTGTGTTATTCTTAGTGAATCCTCATTCATCTTAGACAGTAAGAGTCAGTCATCTCTATGTAATTCAGAAGGAAGACTGAGCCACAGGGACGTTTAGTCATTTTTTCAAGATGGCACGCTGTGAACCAGTTTTTAGCAGCAAAGACCTGGTCTTGTTTCTAGAAAAAGGAAATTAATGATGACCTTGAATGGGAAGTCCAGAGGTCTGGCAGGCTCCAAGGCAGGTATTCAGCAGCCCATAGAGGGTCTTTCCATGTTGGATGCCTCTTGGGCTGGAGGCAAGATGGTAGCTGGCCAAGTGGGCTTGTTTGAGAGTCAAGACATTTCTTTCCCAAGGAGCCTCCAGTAGACTTCCCTTCATGCCCCATCAGCCAGAACTGTGGGTCCCAACCCCATTTCCCTGTCCATCACTGGAAGGGGAACGGGTTGGCCCTGATGGGTTTGAGCTACTCGGGATCTACCCTGGATCTGGGGATGGGTCATGGCTCCCCCAGTTATGTAAAACTGATGTTTAGTTAAGAAGGGAGAAATGGATTTTGGGTGGATGCAGCAGTATCTTCCAAGATCAGTAAATGACTGAGCTGGGATTTGAACCAGTCCCTCCAGTTCCAAGGGACTGGAAGATCCCTGAGCCTAATTACAGTGCTACGTGGCTTCTACAGCTCCCAGCAGGTAGTGAATCATGTGCTCAGTGAATCTTTTTTTTTTTTTTTTTTTTTTTTTGTCTTTTGTCTTTTTTTGTTGTTGTTGTTGCTATTTCTTGGGCCGCTCCCGCGGCATATGGAGATTCCCAGGCTAGGGGTTGAATCGGAGCTGTAGCCACCGGCCTACGCCAGAGCCACAGCAACGCGGGATCCGAGCCGCGTCTGCAACCTACACCACAGCTCACAGCAACGCCGGATCGTTAACCCACTGAGCAAGGGCAGGGACCGAACCCGCAACCTCATGGTTCCTAGTCGGATTCGTTAACCACTGCGCCACGACGGGAACTCTGCTCAGTGAATCTTGATTGAATGCCTCAATCCACACAGTCTGGTTTCCACTCCTCCCCAGTTACCCCACCACCACTTTTTATTCTGACCCCCTCTTGCTCTTCTATAGCTAAGTGGTTGCCTGGCCTCAACTTGGACTCCTCCAGTGATGGGGAACTCAGAACCTTTCCAGGCATTTCCTTCCGTTTTGGGATTATTAAGTGCCAGGACTACCTTCTTTTATGGTGCTTTTAGATGCATTAGAAAAAGATACAAACATTGGTGCAAACATCGGAAAAGGGTGCTCACTCTAGGCGATATAGCCCTTCAGTTCATGGCTTTGGATGGCACCTCTGTGGTAAGAAAAGGGCACCCCCACTTCTGGGTGGGTGCAGTCATGCTTGGGGGATGTCCCCCATGGTGGGTGCCTTTGTGCAGTGCACAAACTGTGCCACTGTCTGGGACATTTCTTCCATTAAAGACACTCCTCAGAGGGGTCTATCGTGAGCACAAGCCACAGCTCCAGGGCACTGGCTGAGTATGGGAAGTTTGTGCTCTCATTCTGGCTTGGGGTGCAAGTGGATTAAGGGCAACCCTTTTTGGCTGGAGATGGCACAGCTCTGCCGTCTGTCTCCCCAGCCCTAACCTCCTGATCTGCCTCTCCCTCTCCCCTCCCCAGGAATAGGTGCTGAGCGTTTGGGAGGTGAAAATGCCTCTTCATGGCTCCGCAATGGACTGGATGGCTTTGCCCCTGTCTTTAGTCTTGGTACAGTCAGTGCCAGCCATGCCGTGGCCTCTGTAGGCTGAGCTGTCCCAAAGCTGTTCACGGTAGAAACTGGGGGAGTCTAAACCCTCCAGGTGCCCAGGCAGGTGGAATCTTTTCCTTGGTGGGAGAGCCATTCTTCATTTACCTGGTCAGTTTGAAAATGTGCCTCACTGGGAAGGACAGGAAGTACTGAGTTTAATTGCTCAGCGAGGAGTGTCACGTGACTTCCCAAGTTCTGCTGGGTTATTCTGAAAGTGCCCCAGAGGTGACAGATGGCCTGGGCGGGAAGTCGGGGCCAGACAGCCTCCCTTACCGGGGGCAGCCAGGCACTCATGGTTCCCATTATTCATAGTTTTCCTGAAGGTTCCTTTTTACCAAGTTTCTGGCTGATGAGACTTTTTATCCTTGATTAACAAGCGCAGAGAAGCGTGATGTAAAGGAAATGCATCTGCTGCCCTTGCCCATGAGTGGGGACTCTGCCTGTCGCCTGGTGAAACATGGGTCTTTTCTCAGTGGCAGTTGGAGCACTTTGATGATGTTGACAATAGAAACGATAATACATAACGTCTACAACTTATCAAGTGCTTGCCCTGCCAGGCTTTATAGGTATTATTTCATTGATTCATTTCATGGACTCATGTATTATTTTACAGCCATCCTATAAAAGGTATCACCACCATCATGATCCCTACCCACGCCCATTTCCCAGGTGAGAAAACTGAGGCTCGGAGAGGCCGAGTGGCTGACCGCAGGGCACGGCTCTGGGACGTAGCCATGCTAGGATTCGAGGCCAGGCTTTCCTGACTCCCAACCTCTGTGTTATCATAGCTCCTCGCCACCCTGACATTTGGCTTTGAAGAGTCATGGCTTTTGAAACGGAGAGCCCCGTTTGGCTTTGGAGCTTCAGGAAGGCTGAGGTGTGCCCTCAGTCTTCTGAGCCTGGAAGCAGGGGCACCAGCCGGGGGTGCCCTGTGACTGCGGCCTCCTGACTTCCCCCACGCTGTGTGCTCATCTGTGAAATGAGGATTTGACTTAACACGTCTCTCTAGTTTCACCTTGAATGTGAAATGATGCCTGTGCGAGACCTGGCATTGGGTACAGTGCAGGGGTGCAGGCTCGGAGGTGGCGAACTCTGAATCCAGCCAGGCAGCATCCTAACAGCGGGGGCTTCTTTCCTACTGGCCTAGGCCTTACTTTGCTCATCCATCAAATAGGAGTCAGGACAGTCCCTCGGGCCCCTTAACACAGCTGGACTTCATGAGCTGCCCCAGTGTGTTCGCATTCAATGGGTGCCGGCCACCATAGCTTTCCTGATAGACTTCTAATAATGTCAAATTCGTAACTTGAGTTTAATAAGCATAGGAAAAAGACCCTAAACTAAAAAAAAAAAAAACCCAAACCAAAACATGTATCTTTGACCCCAAGAAGGAATTCAGCAAATGGTGGGCGGGGGCTTTTATTTCCGAGGGCTTCTCAGGCGTTACCTCCTTTGTTCACTGAAATACAATGACAGAGCACCTGAGCATCTGAATTCCCCACCTCGAGGAGGGAGAAGGTGCAAGGGAGAGGTGGTAGTGTCTCCAGGCTCACAAGCCGGGGTCCAGACCTTTGCTTTCTCCACCTGCCACGCCGAGTTCGGCACTGTCATTTGGAGTCATTCCATTGTCTTTACTTCCCGCTGAGGACAGCAGCCTAGGAGCCAGCTTCGGCTTTGCTCTAGTTCCAGGGAGCCCTGGTTCTGGCAAGACATAGCCTTTGACCCCGAGGCCCATGCTGGCTGCCCTGCCTGAGCTTGGAGGATGCTGTGCCTACAGCCTGGTTTCCGCAGGAACCACCCCCCTCCCCTTCTGGAGGCCTCCGAGTGTGTTCTTTTAGTACAAAGGGTCACGGGGTGACATCTGACATTGGCGTTGCAGCTGGCCATTCCTTAGTTGGCCGAGCCCGTCCCTGAGGCTTCTTGCCCCTCCCACATGGAGTTGGGAGCCCGGTGCGTCTGAACACAGTAGAAAGGGTGTGCCCTGGTCCTTAGAGAAACCCTGCCTGTCTGCAGGGGCTGCTGCCAATTCCTTAGAATATGGGATGTGGGAGGACCCAGCAGAGGGCAGGGGACAGCGCCCTGACCTGAGGTTGTAGTCTAGGAGGGCCCTGGATCTGAGGCTGGGCTGGCACCCACCTCTGAGCGGGAGTCACTCAGCTGGTGGCCAGAATGCCTGCTTTGATGCCTGCAAGGGGACCTGGTGGATGCTGCTGAAATTCAGGCTCCTTCAAGGGCTGGTCAGATCTATTTCAACAGCTCAGTTCCAGAAAAGCCACGGGGACAGGTACCCTTCCCCCACTGGTGACCCAGGTCTGAAACCTTCCTAGGCCTTCAAGTCCACATGTATAGGTTTAAATGAGCTCATAGTCTTACTAGCTTGTTTATTCACCTGACAGATGTCTGGAGCACCTGCCATGGATGGTCCAGGTGCTCTGACTGATACACAGCATAAGAAAGAATCATCTCACCTTCCTGACACTAGGAAGATGGACATGAAACGGGTACATTAAAATGCCAACTCTTTTATTATGCAAAATTCAGAGCATGTGTAAAAGCAGGGCAAATAATGTATTGAGCCCCCATGAAAATGTCACCTGTTTCCATCATTATTAATTTGTGGCCCATCTTGTTTAATCTCTGTCCCTCCCCTCCTGCATTATTTTGATAAAAATTCCAGAGCATGACATGGATAAAAATCCCCAGAGCAGGGACAAATCCTGTTGTTTCCTCTGTAAATATTTCAGAATGTATCTCTAAAGCATAACAACTCGAAAATTACATACTCACCCCATTAACAATAATTCCTTCGTATTTTCAATAACTGGTCAGTGTTTACATTTCCAGTTGTCTCGTAAATGGCGTAAATTTTCTTCTTTATTTTGAATCATGATCCAATGAAGGGCCAAGCATTTCAATGACTGGAGTTGCTTTGTCTTTGAAGTGTCTTTGAAGCCATAGCAGCCTCTCTCCGGTTGCTGATCCAGAGAGCCCGGTAACTCATTAGAAATGCATATACTCAGCATTCCCAGACCTACTGGCGTAGACGCTTTGGGGGTGGGGTCAGCACATCTGCTTTAACAAGTGCTCCAGGTGTGTGATGTACATCAAAGTTTGAGACCCTCTAATCTACAGTTTTTCCTCTTTCTTTCCTGTACATTTCCCTTGTACTTTATTTCTTGATGAACTCTGGCTGTTGTCCCCAGCGTTTCCGCAAGCCTGGGTTTTGCCCGTCCATCCCCACTTGCAGATGAACAAGTTTCTCTCTCTTCTGTACTCAGAGAGTAGAGGAGGCTCTTCTCCCTCAAAGAGAGAGAGGGGAATGACCCTCAGGCCTGGAGGTCCCCAGAGGATGGGGCAGATGTGAGGTGCACTCCAGGCGGAAGCACAGTATGTGCAAAAATCTGGAGGCCTGATTGAGCACAGATGTTCCAGGGTCTGTGGACAGTAGCACTAGGGATGGGGGTGATGGAGAGAGGTGAGGCTGCAGAGAGAGGTGGGGTGGACCTTTATAGCCCTGGGTGCTAAGTGTGTGTTAGACTTTATCCTGTGGGGGATGGGACTAGAGGGGCCTGGCCTGGTGGACTAAAGTGAGCAGACCTCAGTTTGGGCCAGATGGTTCTGACTGAGCAGAGCACGACTTGGATGGGGAGACCTAGAGCAGGGAGACCAAGAGAGGCTGGGCAGGAGTCCCATCAGCAGGATCTGGACCAAAGTTGTGGTGGTGAGGTTGCAGAGGAAGGGTAATGTGAGAGATGCTAAGAAGTAGGAGTGACAGGGCCTGCGAGTGCAATGAGAAGGGCGGGAGGAGTCTAGGAAGTCTCCTGTCTGGGAGCCATGGTGGTTGTACTGGCCAAAGGGGACATTTGAGAAGAGAGGCAGGTCTGGGGGTGATTTGAGAGCTGATCCCACATCATTGGAGGTAACTCAGGATGTGTATTAATATCCTGGATCGGGGGGTTGACACCCTTGGTTGGGAAAGACCTCAGTGGCTCCCCAAGTTTATGGATAATCACTGAGTGCCCTTTTGGGCACACATAGAAACATCCACCCACCCAGCTACCCACCCAACCACCCATCTGTCTACATCCATCCGTCCATCCATCCACTCATCCACTCCCCCAACCATCTACCCATCCATCTACTCTCCAACCACCCACCCATCCATCCATCCATCCATCCATCCATCCATCCATCCAACATTTATTGAGTGCTTGTGACAAGTCACAAGTTGAGGAATCAGAGAAGGCATGGCCTTGTCCAGATGAACCTAGAGTCTGTGAAAGAGAAGCGGGGTAGACAAAAGTATCTGGATACTCTGTGTGGTGTTGATCTGGTAGAGCCTCTCCAAATGCTGCTCCCAGTGGACAGGGCCTGTGATGTTGCTGAATATAATTCATGAAAATTAGTAGGAAGACCTTTGGTCTAGAAAGCATTTCCTCACTTCCTCCAGCAGCTGCCTGGATACACGTCTGTGTGTGAATCTGTGGTTAAGGGAGACATAGCCAACTACCCCCACTCCGGACCTGAGGTTGCAGGAACTTGGGGATCTTACTGTCTCTGAGGAAACTCCACTTCCCCAGTTCTCTCTCCCTGGGGCATCTCATCTCCTAAACCATTTAGCGATGTAGGGTAACTGGAAGATTCTACCTAGTGTCAGGGAGGACCTGATGCAGCCCCTCACTGCCTGATGCTATAGTTTCTGCCACTGTAAATGCCCATTTCCATAATTATTATTTAGCATTTGGAGAGCAGCTATTTTACACTCAGTGTTCTTTGTAGCCAGGAGGGTCTCCTGGTTCATGCCAATAAAATTTCCATTTACTCTGGACATCAACCATGGTGATTAAAAAAAAAAAAAAGCCCATAAATTATTTACTGAAATGGAAGTTCAGCTTACGGTAATAATGCATTAGTTCAGCTAGCTGTGCAGCCTGTTATAGGGTAATAAAATTTTTAAAATTTTCCTTCTTAAAATATATTTGCTGGTAACCTACCCATGACCTTGAGCTGATCAATTTTCAAAGATGACACTGCAGGGAGGGTATATAAGGAGAGAGAGAAAAGGAGAGCTTTTCCAAATAGCCTGATTTTAGGCAATTGTCAGCAAGTACATGTTATCTCACAGCCAGCAGGAGAAAAGAAATGAGTGTGTGTGTGTGTGTGTGTGTGTGTGTGTGTGTGTTTAAAATCATGAAGGCCAGACCTAACACATCCTTTTGAAATTGAGCATTTATTTGATGGAACATAAATCTGAATGCTAGCGAGGAGGCCTATTTGGAAAATCTGGGGTGTCTCCATTGCTTAAGACCACCTGTCATTTTGCCTGAGCCTGGAGCCTTGTAAAAGAAAGTCAGCCCAGTGATTCTGTCTTCATCTTTAAAAATGTTGTATTTATGGAGCAGATTGATTTTCTGTATCTCAGAAAGTCCGTGATTCTGCTCCCGGCCATTTGCTGACTAATGTCTCCAGCAGAGAAGAGCAACAAGCAAGTTCATGAATTACGGCTGTCTCTCGAGGTCCTCTTATCAAGACTGCTTTTTATTTTAGGAATGTCTGCTTTGGTTAAAGCCAGTAGAGCCAGGAGCAAATAAAAATGTGTCTGGATTTTATGTCTTGCATTTTATAGCAGAAACCCCGATGAAGCCTACTCTTTAATTCCTACACCGTTAAGGCCAATGATGAATATTAACCTCACAAGCTCAACTGGTTCCCCCTCAATGACTGGCCTTGGGGTTCTAAAAAATCCTGTGGCAGGAGACCTTTTGGTTGAGTCCTCTTTTTACTTATTTATATCCTCTTTCTGGCTGTGTAAATATTTTCATTTATTTATGTGTCCCTCTTTGCTGCAAAAATCATTTTTTTTAATGACTTGGTTGAAGAATGTTTTGGGAGTGAGTCTCAGGTTAAGAGTGAACCTAGGGGGAGTTCCTGTCGTGGCACAGCAGAAACGAATCTGACTAGGAACTGTGAGGTTGTGGGTTAGATCCCTGGCCTTGCTCAGTGGGTTAAGGATCCGGCGTTGCTGTGGCTGTGGTGTGGGCCGGCAGCTGTAGCTCCGATTAGACCCCTAGCCTGTGAACTTCCGTATGCTGCAGGTGAGGCTCTGAAAAGACAAAAGACAAAAATTTAAAAAAAGGGTGAATCTAGGAACACCCTTATCAATTTATTTTTATAGTCACTAAACTAAAAATGATTGCACAGTAAGTATATGACAGAAGTGATGATATATCACCTAAAACCCAGTGCCAAAGAAGACCTGATAATTATTTTCCGTTGATTTACTAAATTACTCCCAGGTCTCTGAAACTCCGAGACTTAATTCTGTGGCTGATCGTTTGTGTTCTTGAACATGTTGCGTATTTTATGTTTTTCCGATTCTGTGATGTGAAATCATCAAATCCCTCTGTGTTACTGCTTTTCAAAGTAACTCAGTGCTCGAAACGGAAGATGTTTTGCCTGTCTGTTTAATTCAGCAGAGTAGGTATTTCTTAAGACTCCTAGATCCTTTGGCTCTGCCCTTGACTACACTTCTGGTAAAGCCTTTTTCTTTAATCTCTATCACCAGTCCTCTTGCCTTACCTCTGCAGATGGGTATCAATTTTTTTTCATCACCTTCCTTTCTTTACCCTAAGCCTGCACTCTCAAAGTCTCTATTTTTGTCGGGCTTTTAGCTTTGCCTTTCTCTTCTATTTCTGATGTGCCCAAGTCACTCTGTGTTTACTGAACTGGAATATCATGTCGGCGGGGGAGTAGTCACAGGGCAGATGTTATTATATTGGCTTTACAGAGAAGCATAAACAGGGTTGCAATTAATGACAGTCAGTATTCCTTACTGTGGATAATGGCCTATGTTTAACTGATAGTCAGGACACACAGCATAGACCTTCCCTGTATCAACTCTCTCCTACTGTCTTTGAGCTTAGATCTATCAGTTATCCACAGACCAATAGATAATATTCATTAACCCCATTGCGTATATTCTTAGTTGCTTTACCTATTGCATGAAAGCTCTCAAAATTGGTTGGGATTATTAACACAGCAGAAACTTCCCACACCCCTCAGGGGCTAAAGGAGGCTTTTCCATATTCTTTTTCCTAAGAATTTTTGAGCACTTTTTTTTTTTTTTTTTTTTTTTTTTGCTTTTTAGGGCTGCACCCGTGGCATATGGAGGTTCCCAGGCTAGGAGCTGTAGCCCCTGGCCTACACCAGAGTCATAGCAATGCGGGATCCAAGCTGCGTATGCGTATGCGACCTACACCACAGCTCAGGACAACACCGGATCCTTAACCCACGATGTTGTTGATATGCAACATTTCAAGAACCCCTGAGTGAGGCCAGGGATGGAACCCCCAACCTCATGGTTCCTAGTCAGATTCGTTAACCACTGAGCCACAACGGGAACTCCTTGAGCACCTCTTTGACATCCTGAATAGTACAGACTTGGTACAATCCTGTGGTGCATCGATGCATATTAGCTGGTTGAATTATCTTTGATTTGAGATCTGTAAAGCTGCGGACGGGGGCGTGCATGCTATGCAAATGTCTAGAAAAACCGTTACTCCGGCATACCTTCTATGCAAATCAGTTTTAAATCATCTCACAATGCTTCTGCATTTTAATATCTAATGGAGACAGTCCGCAAAGTTCAGTTGCCTCCAGGCCTGGCTGAGTGATCAGCAAGTCAAATGATTTATTTCATATTGAACCAGAGACAGGGAAGTTCAGGGAGAACCAAAAAAATCCTTCGTTCTTGTCCTCACATATCCCGGAGTCCTCTAGGGGCCCAAAGCATGTGTTCTGTGTGTGGCCCAACACATGCTATTTTGCAAGTCAGTAAGACATGCTCTGAGAAGGGCTGAGTGATGGGATAATTAGAACCAAGCTGCCAGTGGGGTGGATGGTTTGTCTGCAGATAATAGCTTGTTTGCTAATTGCCAACACCAGATTTTCTGGGTAATTAGACATTTGGTTTCTTCCAAGACCTTCTGTGCAAATGTGGACACATGGCCACAGGCCTTATAGGTAGCAGGTGGAGAGAGGGTGGCTCCCTGTGCAGGATGACATCTCTCTGCTGGCTGCCCGAGGGGCCATGGGGGCAGGGCAGACTTCTCATCAACAGGTAGAAAGGACAATCTGGCTGGCCCCCTAGTGGACATGCTGAGCTCCCCATGCTTTTCTAGAAGGGGGTGCCCTTGTGCTGAGAGATTAATGAAGGAGCTGAAGTTTAGTGGGCTGGTCCAGGAGCCAGGCTCACTTTCTTTTCAAGAGCATGGAACCATGGTGCTTAATAGAAATCGGAAATTGCCTCCCCTCTCAGATGAGCAAGTTGGTTTTTCTTAATAAAAATTTTTTAAATTGTGGTAAGGTCTATATAACATAAAACTTGCTATTGTAACCATTTTTGTGTGTGAGAATCAATGGCATTAATTACGTTCTCAGTGTACCACCACTAGTATTTCCAAGACTTTTTCATCACCCAAAATGGAAATCCTCTATGGGAAATTCCTCATTCTCCCCAGCCCCTGGCTACCTCTCCTCAATGCTTTGTCTCCATGAATTTGCCTAGTCTAAATATTAAACAATGCTGTTCTTTTGTGTCCACCTTAGTTCACTTAGCATGGTTTCCTAGGTTCATCTCTGTTCTATCATGTATAAGAATTTCATTCCTTTTTACAGCCTAATAATATTCCATTGAATGGATATACCACATTTGGTTTATCCATTTATCTGTTGATGGATGGATACTTGGGTTTTCATTTTTTTTGGTTTTTGTGAATAATGCTGCAGTGAATATGCACATATAAGCATCTGTTTGCATTCCTGTTTTCAATTCTGTGGGTCGACTTAAGAGTGGAATTCCTAGGCGTGGAACTGGGTCTCTGGTAATTTCGTATTTGACTTTTTGAGGAACTACTCACTGTTTCCATGAAAAATTGCTGTACTATTTTTCATTTCCATAAGGCATATATAGGGGTTCCAACTTCTCCACATCCTTGCCAGCATTTGTTATTTCTTTTTTTTTTTTAATTGTAGCCATCCTAGTGGGTGTGAAACAGTATCTCATTGTGGTTTTGATTTCCCTAATGACTAATGAATTCATTTCCCTAATGACTAATGAGTGAAGCATCTTTCACATGCTCAACAACTATTAGACTATCTTCTTTGGAGAAATGTCAGCTTAAGTCCTTTGCCCCCCAGATTGATTTTTTTGCCTCTGTGCTTACTTGCTTCTGCACCTTTGTCCCAGGGTTGGAATTGAACCTCATCAGGAGGCCAGGGATAATAATGCCTGCAGAGAGAGGAGGTGGCTGTGCAGATTTGAAGCTTCATATTCACTGTTTCATGATTCATTTTATCCCCTCAACCTGTTTGGCACCCACTGTAATGATGCTGGTTGTGTTCTCACCAAGCAGAAAAAAACAATCAGTAAGTGCGTGGGATTAACCAAAGTGATTTGGCAGCAGAGGCAGATGGAGCCCACTCCGAGTGCTTCCCTCGAAGCAGAAGACAGGTCTTTTTCAGGTACCACCAACCCCCTGGGTTCCTTTGGCCTCAGGTATTGTTTTAGCAAGTTACCTGCTTTTTCCCACCAGTCTATTATGGAATGGAGCATATTTGCAGGACACCCTGGATGGTACCTGGAATTTGTGGGTGTTGAGGATCTGCCCATCGCCTCTGTGAGGGGAACCTGCTGTCTTTGGTCTGCTGCTCTATAGGCCCTGCCAGTCCTGGGCAGCTGGCAGGGAGAATGAGTGGCACTTCCATTTCTGACCAGGGACAGAGTGACTTCTCTTTGGGTGTTCATCCCCAGAGGAGAACCATGGGGCCCTGGCAAGGTTTCAGGACAAATATCTGTGCCTGAGTAATTGCAAGAGCAGCAGGGGGAATGGGCCAATCACGCTGCCTTGCTGTTGGCTCTTCTCTGGTTTGACCTCATGTCCCAGGCAGTGGGATCCAGAAATGCTAATCTAGCTCTCCTTCTGCTGTGGGTTTTCTTGCTGAATGTCAAAAACCTTCATCATGGGAGTTCCCTTCATGGCTCAGCAGTTAACAAACCCAACTAGGATCCATGAGGTTTGATGCCTGGCCTTGCTCAGTGGATTAGGGATCCAGCATTGCCATGAGCTGTGGTGTAGATCACAGATGCGGCTCCACTCTTGCATTGCTGTGGCTGTGGTATAGGTTGGTAACTACAGCTCTGATTCGACCCTTAGCCTGGGAACGTCCATATGCTGTGGGTGCTGCCCTAAAAAGCAAAAAAACCAGAAACCAAACCAAAACAAAACAAACAAAAAAACCCCTTCTGCATCCCTGAAGAGAGATGAATTTCCCTATGTTCTGGCAGGGCCATATGCCAGAGGGCGGGAGGAGGTGACACACCCACTAAGAAGCAAGGAAGTTCTTTCTGGAAGTTGCACTCCTGTCCTATATTCCTATGACTACGGTTGTTAATTTTGGGGGTTGGGGTCCCATACTCCTCTGGGAACCTGAGGGCTGTGGATGCTCTTCCAAGAAAATGCACGCAAAAAATGTGCACATCCTCTTAGGGGGCTACAGGTTTCTCTGGTCCATACTGGTGCTTGGGTTAAGAACTGGCTCTATGAGGGGGCACAAGCCAGGTGCTGATGCAGTTTGGGGACCAGGCAGCATCTCTACTAAATGGGAGTTGGGTGGCCTGTGGTGACTGGGAGAAAAAGAATGTCTCATGTGGTCAAGTTTTAAATATCAAATACAAGGGGGAGCATAACAGACACCCCACTTTTCCAGCTGGAATTCCGACCGGCCCCACACTGGCTGGCTTTCCAGGGGCACCAGTCCCTGTAGGAGCAAAGCCACCCAGCCCTCATGTCTGCTCCCTGGCTCAGCCCACCCCACGTCTAAGGCTTGCACTTGTCTTTCCTTTTAGAAGCGGCCCCCGCATCTGCATATTCATCTCCAGCCCGGAGTCTGGGGGACACAGGAATAACACCCCTGTCCCCTTCCCACATTGTGGTAAGAAATGTGTGTGTCTGTGTGGGGGGGTGGGTGCTGATTATCCTTCACTCTCTGAGTCTGCTCACACATGACAGGCTGCAGCTTCTCCTGTTCTTGGGTGGGGATTAAATTGTCCTGGGAACTAGCCACGTGAGCTCCATGGAGCCCTTCCGCATGCTGATTTCCATGGTGTGGCCGGTGCTTGGGTGTGGGGACCATGAGCAGGCAGAGTGGGAGCAGCTCTGTGAAGATTCAGGGCTCCCAGACTGAAGCATCCTCAGCAAGGAAGCAGCTCCATCAGGCTGGTGGGTGAGTCAGGGAAATGCAGTGGCTTTTCCACTGCAGTTTACTGCCTCGTCCAAACGCTGTGGCTGTCATTGCTTCTGCACCAGCCTTCCCTGGGAGAGAAGACGTGGGCTGTGACGGGCCATGGGGACGGGGCATTTGCTCCCACCCTGCCCCGCACTGCAAAGGTAAATACGGTGAGGCAGCTGATCAGGAGGTTTGCACGTAGCCAACCAGAAAGACTTGGAGACTCCATGGACTAACTTTGGAGACTTGGGGGAGGGCCCTGGGGGAGGAGAGAGGAAAGGGTGGCTTTGCTAAGAGCTGCTCAGATCCGCAAAGCAGACCCCGCTGAGAACTTCAGAGCCATCACTGGGTAGGGGGGCCAGCTCGTCCTGGTTTTCCCGGAACTGTCCTGGTTTTCCATGGAAAGTTCTGCATCCTGGAACTCCCTCAGGTTTGGGAGGCTGGGTCATCTACAGCCAGGTCCTGTGGTTTTCAAACTCTAGACCCTGAGGGTTCTGTGTAAGAGCTTCAGGGTCCCCCTGGGGTGTGGGGGGTGGGGGGCAGGGTGAGGAAAGCCTCGATGAATGGAGCTCTCACCCCCTGCTCTAACCAATACACTTCAAATCCAAAATCTGTTTAAAATTTGAAGGTCTGTGGCTGTTTTAAAAAAGTCTACACTGCTTAAAGGTTTAGAAATCTGGAAGGGCCTGACCCACTCGCTTGACAGATGAGGAAAGCCTCTGGGCCCCAAGGGGACAGGACTCGGCAGGGTCATGTGGCTGGCTATGGCAGGACCGGGCAGGGTCCCTGCTCTGCTGAGCCCTACACCCATATATGCCTGGGCAGATGGAGGGGTCACCTGGCAGGTGTACAGAGCACAGCTGAGTAGCATCTGGAGTCTGTGCAGGCACTGGGGGAGGGCTGTAGGGGGAAGACGGTGTCAATCAGGGAACCACTGGGCTTCCGGCCCAGATGGAAGAATTTCTGCAACTAGCCATATTCATGCAAGGTTGGTAAAGGGAGAGTGGGCAGTGTAGGCAGGTGCCCTCACCCAGTCAGCTGGCCCTCCCTTCGGGGGGGCACCTCCATTTCTCCCCGAGTCAGGCGGGGGCTGAGGCAGGCCTGCCCTCTCCCTAGGGCTCATCATGTGGCAGCCTTGAACCAGACAGTGTCCTGTCTGCAGTGGGTGCACAGCGGGGTAGGGTGGAACCTTCCAGAAAGCTTGGCTTGATTGCCTTCCCCCACCACCCCCTTGTACCCTACACGATGTATCTGCAGAATGATGCAGACCCGAACGTGTCTGAGCAGCAGACGTTTCTTGTGGTGGTGGCTGTCGACTTCGGGACCACGTCCAGCGGCTATGCCTACAGCTTCACCAAGGAGCCCGAATGCATCCACGTGATGAGGTGAGTGCTGTGGGCTGGCGGGGAGCATGTGCGGGCTCCAGTCACTGTACCTATGGACACTTGGGGGAGGGCCCTGGGGGAGGAGAGAGGGACAAGTTCAAGGAGCAGGTGAATAGTACTCAGTAGGCAGGTCCTGGATTCAGGCTCAGCTTGGTGCAAACTCACCATGTCACTTTCGGCAAGCGACTTCTCTGGGCTATAGGTTCCTGGTGTGTAAAAGTGTTGGTTCAGTGTTGGTTTGGGGAAGGGCCTGGACAGTGTGTTTGAAACCTGACCCAGGTGATTCCAGCCTGCAGCCTGGGCGAGAGGCGCATCTGTGACGGAGGTGATCTGGGAGCTGGCTCTGCCACTTACTGTGTGACCTCAGGCAGTTGCTGAACCTTCGAAAGCTCAGTTTCTTCATCTGTAAAAGGGGGATATTGGCAGGGCCTGCCTCACAGAGTGCGTGTGCAAATGTAATGAGACTTCCTATCAAGTGCTTAGCATACAGTAAAATGTAAGCAGGGAAGGTGCCACCAAGAGAAGTCGCAAGGTGACAGTAACCAACAATGGAAAGCACCATGCCTGAGAAAACGCAGAGCAGCGTGAATGCCAGCTGACTTCACCTTGAAGTTGCCCTGGGTCTCCTGGGCCACTCCCCCGACTCCTCATGCTCACACACACGGCATCTTTGGCATCCACCCCATCCACACGTGATCAGCTGTCTGTGAGGACCCTGGTCTATCCGGGCACCAACGCTGGCTCCCCTATTCTGGCCCACACCTCCCAAAGCCCCTGAAAGCTTTGGGAACCATGGACTAATCACCTGGATTTTCAAAAGCCAAGGTTGGCTCTGAGGATATATTTTTTTGTTTGTTTTGGGTTTTTTTTGTTTTTTAATTTTAATGATTTTTTTGTTATTATTTTTTTAATAGTTATTTCCCCAACACAATTTTTTTTTCCTAAGGTACAGCATGGTGACCCAGTTACACATAGATGTACACATTCTTTTTTCTCACATTATCATGCTCCATCATAAGTGACTAGACATAGTTCCCAGTGCTACACAGCAGGATCTCATTGCTCATCCATTCCAAAGGCAATAGTTTGTATCTATTAACTCAAGCTCCCCAACCACCCCACTCCCTCCCCCTCCCCCTTGGCAACCACAAGTCTGTTCTCCAAGTCCATGATTTTCTTTTCTGTGGAAAGGTTCATTTGTGCCTTATATTAGGTTTAATTATTTTTATGTTTTCCGTTATAGCTGATTTACAGTGTTCTGTCAATTTTCTATTGCACAGCAAGGTGACCCAGTCATACACACACACACACACACACATATATATACATTCTTTTTTCTCACATTATCATGTTCCATCAGAAGTGACCAGATATAGTTCCCAGTGCTATACAGCAGGATCTCTGAGGATACACTGTGATGGGCTTTGCAATTCCTTCAACTGGTAATTGTGGAATTTCGTTATCACTCCCAGAATTAAGATCTTATGCTTTTTTATAGAGTGCTGTTTAAAACACAGGTCATAATGAAAGTGGGGTGGACTGGGTTGGGGTTAGTATTTTTTTGTTGTTGTTGTCTTTTTAAGGCCATACCCTCGGCACATGAGGTTCCCAGGCTAGGGGTTAAATCAGAGCTGCAGATGCCAGCCTATGCCACAGCCACAGCAATGCAGGATCCGAGCCGCGTCTATGACCTATACCACAGCTCACGCCAAACACTGGATCCTTAGCCCACTGAGCAAGGCCAGGGATAGAACCTGCGTCCTCCTGGATACTAGTCAGATTCGTTGCCACTGAGCCCTATGGGAACTCTGGAGTTTTGAGTTAGTAGATGCAAACTGTTGCATTTGAAACAGATAAGCAGTAAGATCCTGCTGTATAGCGCAGGGAAGTATATCTAATCACGTGATGGAACATGATGGAGGATAATGTAAGAAAAAGAATGTGTATATATGTATAACCAGCAGGAATTGACAGAACACTGTAAATGAACTATAATAAAAAAAAGTGATCCCCATGAGTTCCCACTGTGACTCAGCAGCAACAAACCTGACTAGTATCTGTGAGGATGCGCATATGATCCCTGGCCTTGCTCAGTGGGTCGGGGATCTGGCATTGCCGTGAGCTGTGGTGTAGGTCACATACACAGCTCGGATCCCACGTTGCTGTGGCTGTGGTGTAGGCTGGTAGCTACAGCTCTGATTCGACCCCTAGCCTGGGAACCTCCATGTGCCACAGTATGGCCCTAAAAAAGGCAAAAAAAAAAAAAAAAAGTGATCTCCACTCCACTCTTGGTTTAGGCCCCACCTTTCCTCTGGAAAAGCAGATGTCCTGAGAGCCTCCAGAGACCTGAGGCTGTGGTCTCATCAGGAAACAATGAAAAGTCAGTTCCGGTAGCAAACCCTGATGGCAGCATAGCCCTCAGTGTTGAATCCTCACTTGGATTCTGCTGTGGGTTGGCTGGACAGGTGCTATGAGGGGCTGCTCTGCGGTCCCCCCCAGAAAAACCTCCAATAGAAAGAGCTGTTTAGGGAGTTCCCGACGTGACTCAGTGGAAACAAATCTGATTAGCATCCATGAGGACGTAGGTTCGATCCCTGCCTTGCTCAGTGGCTTAAGGATCTGGTGTTGCCATGAGCTGTGGTGTAGATCACACATGCAGTTCAGATCTGGCATTGCTGTGGCTATGGTCTAGACCAGCAGCTACAGCTCCTAGTTGACCCCTAGCCTGGGAACCTTCATATGCCATGGCTGCTGCCCTAAAAAGACAAAAAAAAAAAAAAAAAAAAGAAAGAAAAGAAAGAAAGAGCTATTTATTGAAAGCTACAGTTAACACTTACCAGCTTCCCCATAGTTGTTTTAAGAAACGTTATTTCAAAGGGATGGTTATGCAATGAAAGTTGAAAAAAAAAGAAAAGAGCAGAAATAACTTTGAACTTGCTGGGGAAGAATCCTCACAAAGCATCCACAGAGCTCAGGACCTCTAGGGAGGTTCTCTTAGTTATTGTAGAGATTTTGGAGGGAGGTTCTACCTGAATTTTATTTTAATCAGAACACATTAACATAACCATTATCCACACCGACAGAGTTACAATGAGAAAGTTTACTTTTTTGTATTTAAATAGGAATGAAGAATTAAAAATCTGAAGAGCATGGAATTCCTTGGTGGCTCATCGGGTTAAGGATCCGGTGTTGTCACTGCTGTGGCTCTGGTTACTGCCATGGCGTGGTTTTGATCCCTGGTCTGGGAACATGGACCTACTGCAGGCATGGCCAAAATTATTTTATTTTTATAAGGCAAAAACCCAGAAGGTCCATTACCTCCCGAAAATGTCCACGTTAATAGTGATGGGAAATCTATTTCTGAAAGGTTGTGTGTGGAGTTCAGCCCTGACCCAGGGGTCCGTGTCTGCCTGAGACGGTGTGTCTCAAGGGAGTCACCTTGGGGACTGTGGCTCCTTGGAGAGAAGCCTGCATCCTGATGGGGCTTGACAGGGAAACCAGCCAGGAATGATTCCAGCCCTATCTTCATGGCAGATCTAGGCAGAGGCTGGCTCTGCATCCGGACGGCGATGGTCCCTAAAGCTTAGTGATGCAGTGTCGGGAGCAGGTGGGAGCGCAGCCAGGAGCTCAGCCACTGCCCCAGAAGGCGGGCCAGAAAGAGAGAGGTGCGCTTCCCCTCGTGTATGTGTCTCCACTGAGGGTTCTCATGGCTAGTGGCCTGGGGAAGGAGAGAGCCTCCTGGCCTCCTGGCCTCTCTGCTGTGGCCCCAAAGGAGGGAGAAGCATCCAGTCCTCTGCCTTCTCCATTCGCTTTAGTTTCCTCCTTCTATATATCTGAGTGAAGGAAGGAAGCTTTTCTGGGGCTCACTTATCCCCTGCCTGGCTCTGTCGCCTCCCCCCATCAGTTCCAGGATGCAAGCCTATCGCATCCGCCTTCCTGCCTGTCTGTACCCACCCCTCCTCGCTCTGGCTCCTCTTCCGCACACAGATGTGCGGGTTATGGTCCCTCCCCTCCTCATTGGTCCTGTCAACGCTCCCATCCACCCTGTCGCTGGGGCTGTCACCCCAGCAGGGGGCCCTCAGATCCCGTTTCCTGCCTGGATCTCTCCTTGAGCCCCAGGCTCGCATCTTGCATCCAGGAGTTCCGGGCCAGCACGTTCTGCAGGAGGGCTCCATGTTCCCTCCTGTCTCCTCCTTGGCCAGGGCTGCTGGCATCTGTGAAGGATGTTTTCTCCTCTAGGCTCCTAGGCTTGAGACCTCTGGGGTGCCTTGGCACCTGCTCACCACCCAGGCCACTTGGCTTGACTGTCCCTCTGGGCAGCTCCCCCTCTGTCCTCCTCCCTTTCTCTCTCCCTACAGCTTAGCTCTGTACTCTTTTTTTTTTTTTTTTTTTTGGTCTTTTTGCCATTTCTTTGGCCGCTCCCATGGCACTTGGAGGTTCCCAGGCTAGGGGTTCAATCAGAGCTGTAGCCACCGGCCTACGCCAGAGCCACAGAAACAAGGGATCCGAGCCGCGTCTGCAACCTACACCACAGCTCATGGCAACACTGGATCCTGAACCTACTGAGCGAGGCCAGGGATCGAACCTGCAACCTCATGGTTCCTAGTCAGATTCGCTAACCACTGAGCCATGACGGGAACTCCTTAGCTCTCTACTCTTGTATGAGCTCTCCCACCTCCAGGCCTGAGCCTCCTCCTCAGCTTCCTGGCTTCTGATCTCCCTTCCTTTAGTCCAGTGTGCTCTGATCAATAGCAGCTCTGATTCCAACCTGCCACTGCTGCTCTAAAACCTCTAGTGGCTCCCAATTACTACTCACCGATTACATTGCTCACTCCTCCCCCTTCGGCCTGGTTCTAACCACCTTCCCAATCTCATTTCTCACACATCCCATGTACACAATCACTCGTCTCATTTACACACTTCCTCTAACCCACGCAGTCACTTAGCATTCCCATTCATGCCCCATGCTTGCCCACCTCTGAGCAGCCCGCAGTGTCCTTCCCTCCTTCAAGATCCAGTTGTTTCTCACTCCACGTCTCTTTTGAGCTCTGTCTTCTTCCCCAGCCCCAAGGCTGGCACCTCTGCCTCCTCTGACTCCTCTGGAACATTTCTTTCTTTCTTTTTTTTAAGTTTTATTGAAGGGTAGCTAATTTACAAGGCTGTGATAATTTCTGCCGTAGAATAAAGTGACCCAGTCATACACATACACATAGCCATCTTCAGATTCTTTTCCCACACAGATTATCACAGAATATTGAGTAGAGTTCTCCATGTTATACAGCAGGTCCCCATTGGCCAATCATTCCATATACCTTGTGTGCATATGCCGATCTCACACCCCCAGGCCATCCCTTTCCCTCCCCACCTGTCCACCTTGGCAACTATAAGTCACTAAAGTTAACTTATGCATTCTTCCCCCCACTCCAAGTCTGGTACCTCTGCCTTCTCTGACCCCTCTGAGACATTTCCCTGGACCCTTCAACTCCATCCGATAAGGCAGGTATTTATGGGTTTGTTTATACCCTGCTTGTTTCAAAGAGGAGGCAAACCAGCTATTCTTGTGCTGGTGAGTGCTTGCAAATTAAAAAACCAAAACCAAATCCAAACCAACCAACAGAAAAAACATTACCTACTATGTTGTGAGTTATTTGGAGGCAGAGACATAAATGTTTCGCCAGTACCTGGCACACAGTAGATGCTCTATATACGCTGAGGGAAAGAATAAGGCAGACTTTGTGACTGAGCAAGAACCTGGCACTCGGCCTTGTCATTTTTCTTATTAACAAGACCCAACTAGAGTTGGGTCTCTAGTTGCCACTCAACCCACTGAACTGGACTGCACCTGTGGCAGCTGCTGGGAGCACCCATATCTGTAAGCAGTAGGTGTTCCCACACTGGGATTAGGAAGAAGGGCCCATAACCTCTGCCTTTCCTGGGTGGCAGGCGATGGGAAGGAGGCGACCCTGGGGTGTCCAACCAGAAGACACCCACCACCATCTTGTTGACTCCGGAGAGGAAGTTCCACAGTTTCGGGTACGCAGCCAGGGACTTTTACCACGACCTGGATCCCAACGAGGCCAAGCAGTGGCTGTACCTGGAGAAGTTCAAGATGAAGCTGCATACCACTGGGGTAAGCCGGCTTCTGCTTGGCCCCAAGTTCTCCGATTGGAGAGCGGAGGTTCCTCCAGCTTGGGTGGGGGTGGGGTCTTTCCAACCCAAAAAACCTCTGGTTTCTCACAAACAGAAATGAAGGTCCATTCACCTTGACTTTAGAGACACTGGAACACATAGCACTTTTGTGGAACACACAGCACTTGCTGATGTGCACGCAGGCTGGGAGAATTTCAAAATATTAGCAACGTGTTCACTTTGGAAATTGACCAATCAGAGTGGACACTGGCTGGTGCACAGGCTTGGGGGTGCTGGGGGCCCCCTGCTGCGCCAAGAGATCCCCTTTCAGTTGCTGGATTGTTGGGAGAACATCCTGGAGGGAGGACTCGGGGGCTAGGGAGCATTTGGGGGGCTCAGGGTAGTGGCTATTAACTACCCAGTTTGGAAGTCACGACCAGTAACAACTGGCTCATTAACCCGTATGGGGAAGGAGGCAGCTCAGGAAATCAAGCCCAATAATTGGCAGTTCCAGGTCGGAAGCAGTTCTGCTCCCAACCTGCCAGTGTTCCATAAGATGACCCCTTCCCCAGCTCCATGGAAATATCAGGCCGTAGAACAGGATTTTTTCTTTTTCTTTCTTTCTTTCTTTCTTTCTTTCTTTCTTTCTTTCTTTCTTTCTTTCTTTCTTTTCTTTTTTTTTTTTTTGTCTTTTGTCCTTTTAGGGCCGCAACCGCGGCATATGGAGGTTCCCAGGCTAGAGATCTAATCAGAGCTGTAGCCACCGGCCTACACCACAGCCACAGCAACGCCAGATCCGAGCCGCGTCTGTGATCTATACCACAGCTCATGGCCATGCTGGATCCTGAACCTACTGAGCGAGGCCAGGGATCGAACCCTCAACTTCATGGTTCCTAGTTGGATTTGTTTCTGCTGCACCAAGATGGGAACTCCGGAATTTTTTTCAATTTAAGCATTTTATCCCTTAAATTTTCCTTAACTTTCAGTGCTTAGAGACGTGGGATGGTCAAAGTGTTTAAGACCATGGACCCTGAGGCCAGATGGCTTGGGTTTAAATCCGCCTCTGCCGCGCCTTTGAGTTACTGAATCCAAGTCACTTAGCCTCTCCGGCCTTGCTCTATCGCTTCTGTGAAACGGATGCACTGAGAGTGCTTTTCTCCCGTGGATGTCGTGAGGATGAAAGGAATTACAATATATGAAGCTCTTAGAACTGTGCGGGTGCTTAATAAGTTCGAGTCAATTGCTAGCTCCTTTCATTGTTATCTCCCCATGTCTGCTGTTAAGTGTTTGCAGATGACAAAACTAATGTTACTGGGAAACCCCGCAGCCCACAGCCTGCCTTCCAGGGCTCTGTGCTCAGCCATGTGGTTGTCCCTCTCTGACACAGACCAGCTTCTGCTCCATGGAAATGCATCCTTCCTGTTTCACCTGATGGGATTCAGTGCCTGATAGCGGTTGCCTGCTGGTAGAAGCACAGGCATTTTTTTTTTTCAATTTGAATTTTTCAATTCCAAGCCCATGGCTTCCTGGTACCTGGAAGCCACCTGGGAGCTGCTGCCCCCAAACTGGGATGTCTTTGCTGAGCCCTGGGTATGGGAGGAGTATGCTTGTGTGGAGGAGTCAGGGCGGCAGGCAGACCCCACGAGGCCAGGTTAGCAGCTTGATACCCCTTCCCGTTTCAAAGGCAAAGACTAATTACCCAGCCTGGATCAATCCAGAAGCCCCAATGATTTTTCTCCCTGGCAGTAATGAGCCTGCTGGTTCCAGGAGACTTGAGGGCTTCCTCTGGATGGTCACTCCCCCTCTCTGCCCATCCCCACCCCCTGGGGACTATTCTCATGTTCTAATGACCTCAGTCCATCCAGCATCTTATGGAGCATCTCCATCCGAGGACTGCACTAAGCAGCTGCCGTAGCTTCTGGCAGAGGAAGGAAAGCAGGGATGCTGGGCTCCCAGCAGATTAGACAGCACAAGCCTTAAAATAGGAGCTCTTCTATTTTTGTGCCTTGGTTGGCAGCTCATTGGGTAGCAAAAGCTTCATGTCTGTTTAGCATCATACACGTCAGTGAGATGGCCCGATTAGCTGGTCCTCCAGTGGGGGGCTCCCCAGGGTGACCATATGTGTCCATGTGTGGAATAGTGTGTAAATTGCACTGGGAGTGGCACCTGCTGCCTTTTCTATCTTCCCCTGTTCTCTTGTTGCCCTGAAACCCCTGCTCCCAGAGGATCTGGGAAAGAGGAAAAGAAGGAGGGAGGGGAGGAGGGAGCAGTGGAGGTGGGGGCTGAGGGGAATAGGCAGAGCCTCCTACATGGTAAGGGGACAGTGCTGCCAGCCCTATCCTGGGGGACATGCCATCTGAGCCTGCCCCTCCCATGCCAGGAAACACAAACATGGCTCACTGGGTTCCCCAGGTCTCCCAGTGGCAGTGCTTAAAGCCAGAAGGCACCTCTCCCCTTTGTTATCATCTTACTATTTCCCTCCTGTCCCCTGCTCCAGGACCTCACCATGGATACAGACCTGACAGCAGCAAATGGCAAGAAAGTCAAAGCCCTTGAAATCTTTGCTTATGCCCTGCAGTACTTTAAGGAGCAGGTGCTGAAGGTAGGCACATATCAGTGCTTTGCTGAGGGGATACCTGCCTGCCAGGGGAGCAGGATCAGCCAGGGAATAAGAGCGTCGGTTTCGTATTCAGAAGCATGGTGCACCCACATGCATTGCTGGTGAGAAGGGAAAATGGTGCAGCTTCTGTGAAGAACAGCCTGGTAATTCCACAAAAGGTTAAAACACAGGATAACTACATACCTAACAATTCCAATCCTAGTTACATACTAAGAGAAGTGAAAATATAGTCACACAAAAACTTGTGTCTATAGCAGCACTATTCATAACCAAAAAGCAGAAACAGCCCAAATGTCCATCAGTTGATCAGTGGGTAACTCAATGGGACCCACCCATACAATGGAGTATTATTCAGCCATGAAAAAGAATGCAGTACTGATACATGCTGTGGCATGGATGAACCTTGAAGACGTTAAGCTCAGTGAAAGAAGCCAGACACAAAAGGCCACATACTGTCTGACTCCATTTGTATGAAATATCCCGAAGAGGCAAATCCTTAGAGATAGAAAGGAGATTTGTGGTTTCCAGAGGCAGCGGGAGAGTGGGAATGAGCAGTGCCTGCCACGAGGTATGGGTTTCTTTTGGTGGGGGGGTGATGAAATTAGCAAGATGGTTGCACAATCTTGTGAATATACTAAAACCCAATGAATTATGCACTTTAAAAGGTGAATTATGGAGTTCTCGTCATGGTGCAGTGGTTAATGAATCCGACAAGGAACCATGAGGTTGCGGGTTCGATCC
The DNA here is from genome assembly GCF_054392235.1 of Sus scrofa. Taxonomy (NCBI): domain Eukaryota; kingdom Metazoa; phylum Chordata; class Mammalia; order Artiodactyla; family Suidae; genus Sus; species Sus scrofa. Next base: position 149,557,371 of record NC_139396.1, on the reverse strand, counting down.
CTGGCCTTGCTCAGTGGGTTAAGGATCCGGCATTGCCGTGAGCTGTGGTGTAGGCTGCAGACATGGCTCAGATCTCGTGTTGCTGTGTCTGTAGCTCTGATTCAACCCCTAGCCTGGGAACCTCCATATGCCATGGGTGGGGCCCTAAAAAAAGGACAAGATATTAAATGAAACATTAGATACCACCTGCCTCTCTGGGGGCTCCACAGAGAGTAAACACTTGGTAAATAGTTACTTTTGCCCCTCCCCCACTCTAGACCCCATGGAAGAAGCTGAGTGAGTTTGTGCAATGATGGCCCAGAATGCAGAGAATGGCTGATTTCTAAGTGGAATATGGCTGTCCATTTAGTGTCCCCTCCCACGGGCATGGTGACGAGTAGATGTAAATCAGGTGACCAAAGAGCCTCATGCATTGAGTGCTATCCAAAAAAGAACTGGGAACTTCAGGAGCATTGGTATTTGGTAATCACTAGAAGAAATTTAGTCAATTCTAGAGATAGAAGAGAATTCTAGAAATAGGGCCAGAGGGAGACAAAGAAGTGAGAATACCTTTCACTTGGAGTACTTTTTTTTTTTGGCCGTGCCCGTGGCATGTGGAAGTTCCACAGCCAGGGATCGAACCCATACCACAGCAGCAACCCAAGCCACTACGGTGACAACACTGGATCCCTAACCCACTTTGCCACAAGAGGACTCCAAGTACTTTTTTCCACGTGCCAGAGCTCGCCCCAGTCCTGGCCGTGTAGAAAACCACAGAGCAAGGTGCATGCCGTCAATGGGTCAGTGATGCCAGGAGGTAACTGGGGGCACTGCGCATTGGGTGCAGGCAGGGGTTCTGCCCAAGGGAAGTAGCAGGGAGTTGTCCCCAGAGGAGAGGGTTTGGGGGCCTCGGACAGACAGCAGCTGGAAGGGTGGGTGTTTCAAGCTGGTGGAGTGGCCCAGGAACAGCGCAGGAGAAAGAACGCATAGCCAGCAGCTGTGGGAAGCAGGCGGAGGGCACAGCTGCAGCCAGAGCAGAAGCCGTGGGTCAGGACAAGACTGCATCGTGCCTCAGACGGCTTCCTGGGGAGAGGGAGCCATCGGAGGGCTTCCTGTGAGGGAATCCCTGGCTACAAGGATAGCGTTGGAGGGGAGACCCCAGGGGTCCCAAGGACCTGCAGGTGGGGGCAGGATGTGTGAGCAGCTCACTCAGATGTGGGAGCCGGTCTGACGGAGGGCTGGGGGTGAGGCTGAGACTCGAGAACCTCGGGGCCCCTTGAGGAACAAGAAGACCAAGAAGATAAAGGGGGGTGGGGTGGAGGGAAGAGTGGTTCCTGGGAAATCTCTCTTCCAAGAAAGGGGATGGGGAGAGGACTCTGAGGAAGGAAGAGGGAGGGAGGCCGGGCTGGGTTCGTGCTGGGGAAGAAGGTGGTGACTGGGCGGGAGCAGAGAGGTGGACTGGGACCTGCAGAAGGGGAGCCGCCGGAGTTCCCATCGTGGCGCAGTGGTTAACGAATCCGACTAGGAACCATGAGGTTGAGGGTTCGATCCCTGGCCTTGCTCAATGGGTTAAGGATCCGGCGGTGCCGTGAGCTGTGGTGTAGGTTGCAGATGAGGCTCGGATCTGGTGTTGCTGTGGCTCTGGCTAGGCTGGTGGCTCCAGCTCCGATTCGACCCCTAGCCTGGGAACCTCCATATGCTGGGGCAGCGGCCCAAGAAATGGCAAAAAAGACAAAAAAAAAAGAAGAAGAAGAAGAAGAAGGGGAGCTGCCGTCGGTCCAGGAGGTGGAGAAGCCAAAGAAGAGGGGTAGCTCAGCTGGCCTGAAGAAGGGGTTCCCAGAGGGCATGGCTCAGGGCCTGGAGAAAGATGACGGCACGGAGGGAGGCAGGGGCCTCCAGATGAGCAAGAGGAGCCTTGGGGGCTCAGAGAAAATGTAGGATTTGAGAAAGCCCACGGCGCAGGAGTGTGTCTCAAGTTGGCCAAGAGGAAAGGCGTGAACAGCCCATCTTTAAGAGGAGGGTGGAGGTGGGAGGGCGGAGGTCAGGCAGGGGCATGGGTGCAGGTGGGGGTTGTGGACCTGTCAGCTCAGCCTGAGGCTTCGGGAACCTTCTGCCAGCAGGGAACGCATTGTAAAGAAATTCCAAGAAGAAGAGCTGTTCCAGGCAATGTAGAGGAACCAGGCCCTTCACCATAGGGCTGGCTGGTGTTCAAGGGACGGGTGGGTTTGGAGGATAGAATAAGCTCAAGGAAAACACCCCAGAAATCACCTCACTGGTGCGGTGTCATTGTTCACGAGGGAACGTCAGTGAAAGTGCCTGACGGGAGATGTTCAGTCAGTGCCAGGTTCCTTCCCTTCCAGGCTCATCTCCACCCACTGGCAAACAAACAGCTTCTGCAGACAACCTTCCATGCAGCTGGGGAAGCCCATCATTCGTCTTTGAGCCTCTTCCTATTTAAAGAATTTTAAATAGCCTGGAGGGTCAAGGCTGCCATGCTTAGAACGCCTCCCAACCCATCACAGGATCACCTGCTTTTAAAGCCCAGTGCAGACCTACAAGGAAATAAAATACGATTAAAAAACAAAACACGAGTTCCCATCTTGGCTCAGTGGTTAGCGAATCCGACTAGGAACCATGAGGTTGTGGGTTCGATCCCTGGCCTTGCTCAGTGGGTTAAGGATCCGGCGTTGCCGTGAGCTGTGGTGTAGGTTGCAGACATGGCTTGGATCCTGCGTTGCTGTGGCTCTGGCTTGGGCCAGAGGCTACAGTTCTGATTTGACCCCTAGCCTGGGAACCTCCTTATGCCACAGGAGTGGCTCAAGAAATGGCAAAAAGACAAAAAACAAAAAAACAAAACAAAAACAAGCAAACAAACAAAACAAAACAAAATCACCCTCAACAAAAAATGTCTGTTTTTCAGTAGCAATCCACCCCAGGACATATACCTGGAAAAGAAGAAAACTCTAATTGGAAAAGATTCATGCACCCCAATGTTCAGAGTGGCACTGTTCACAAGAACCAAGATGTGGAAGCAACCTAAATGTCCACCAGCAGATGAATGGGTAAAGAAGATGTGGGTGGTACATACATACAGTGGAATATTACTCAGCCATCAAAATTAATGGAATAATGCCATTTGCGGCAACATGGATGGACCTAGAGATTATCATACTAAGTGAAGTAAGCCAAGCAGAGAAAGACAAATATTACTTACACATGGAATCTAAAAAATGATACAGCTGAACTTATTTGCAAAACAGAAATAGACCCATAGACATAGAAAACACACTTATGGTTACCAAGGAAATGGAGGAATAAATTAGGAGTTTGGGATTCACAGATACACACTACTACATACGAAATAGATAAACCACAAGGACCTACTGTATAGCACAGGGAACTATGTTCAATATGTTGTAATAATCTATAATGGAAAAAAGAATATATAAAACTGAATCACTTTGCTGTACACCAGAAATATATGCAACATGGGAAATCAGCTACACCCCAATTAAAAAAAAAAAGGCTATTCCATGATGGTCTAAAGCAGAGATGTTTTTAAAGGCATGTTTATTAAAAAAAGTTTAGTGAATGTACTTAACATTAGTGAACCATAAACTTAAAAATGGCCATGATGGTAAATTTCATGTTATGTATGTTTTGTCACAATGAAAAATGGAAAGATTTTTTAAGGCCACAAAAAAAGGCCTACTAATCAAAGAGAAAGTTAGTTCAGTGAGAAGGGTGGGTCAGTCCCAAGATTAAAAACATGAAACAAAATAGAAAGTGAGATACCCAGTAGAAAAAAAATCCTCCAGCCTCCTCATCTTCTGAAACACCTCCCCAGCCTTTGATGCAAAAGCACGTTAGTGTGTGTTTAGGTTTGATTTCAGATTCGTCCGGTGCAGGTGACCACAGGAGGGAAGGGGAAGAAAGGAACTAGCATCCATCAGGGGTCTTCCCTGGGCTGGATGTGTCCCACGTGTTCTCATTTAATCCTGTTGTAACGCTGTGGGTTAGGGTTCTTCTTCCCATTTTACCGGTGGCAATGCTGAGTCTGAGAACTATGCTAGAGACGAATTTTGTCTGTGTGGGCCTGGTTGACACCTCTGATGCTTCTGCCCATCCCATTTATCCACAGGGGCTCCTGCTGATATGGTTTTACCTGAACTAAAAGTTAAGGGCAGCATGGTTGTCGCCTAGGTCATGTTTTTCAAGTCTTTCTCACTCTGCCAGGAAAAGTCCCCTGATGTGCTGGGCTTGCAGTAAAGTGGATGACAGGGACAACTCCGGTAACAAATGCCACCAGCTGTGAAACATCACCGTGGGCCAGGTTCTATTCCAATATGGGACCAAAAGTAACACTTTAGGGAAGACCTTGGCTTTTAGAATCAAGATAGACCTGGTTCTGGGTTCAGAGTTTAGCTCTGCCTCTTTCTAGCTGGGCAACCATCACAAAGACACTGAACATGTCTAGGCCTTACTTTGCCATCAGTAGAGAAAGGAGTAGTTCTAGTCTGTTCCTAACAGGATTCTCAAACGGATTAATGGCGTGCTGTCAGTACGTGTAGCGCTCAGAAAATTATCAGACCTCCCAACAATTGTATGAGTAAGGTAGTATTACTCCCCTTGCACCGATAGGGAAGCTGAGGCCTGACAGGTGGTCACTTACTCTAAGTCACATGACTAGGAAGTGGCCAAAGACTTCAGCTCTGCCCTCCTCCCACCTGCAGTTACATTCAGTAAGTGGAAGGAGCTGGGAGCTCCCTGTTTGCCAAATATTCAGGAAACAGACTCTTGCTCCCCGATGCTGGTAAGTTCAGGAGACTGTGGAATAGAGGCCCCAAGAGTTCATGGCCAGGAAGCCTGAATTTTCAGTGAAGCCCCTGGAGGCCTGTCCACTTGACCTGCTGCATTTTCCTTGGCTTCAGGAGCTGAGTGACCAGGCGGGTTCGGAGTTCGAGAACTCAGATGTCAGATGGGTCATCACAGTACCTGCCATCTGGAAGCAGCCCGCCAAGCAGTTCATGCGACAAGCGGCCTACCAGGTCAGTGCGGGGCTAGGGGTGGGCAGGGGCCCATGATGTGCACGGCGGTGGTTGTCACCCCACTCAGGTGTCCCCAAGCACTCACCAGTCTCCTGGGAGGCAGTGAAGTGTCTCCCACAGGCCAGGCCACCAGGAGCCTTCCCATGCCTTGGCTTCCTCCTGGTGGGTCACAGCAACAAAGGGAGGGGCTGGGCTTAGCTTTCTTTCTGGCTTTATTTATTTCCAGGTCTTGTCATCACTGTAGATTCTTTGGGACTAGCATTTCAATTAAAAATTTTTTTTTTCTTGTTAGGGCCGCACCTGCGGCGTATGGAGGCTCCCAGGCTAGGGGTCGAATCAGAGCTGCAGCTGCCGGCCTACACCACGGCCACAGCAATGCTGGATCCAAGCTGCATCTGGGACCTACACCCCAGCTCACAACAACGCCAGATCCTTAACCCACTGAGCGAGGCCAGGGATCGAACTTGCATCCTCATGGACATCCCTGGGACAGAGCTTCTGTTGTACTCAGTCCCCTGAGCTAATAAATGAAAGTCCACCCTGGGGCCTGGGTCAACTCTGTGCTGAGAATCCGTTTTCAGAGACTTCAAACCTGAGCCAGGCTGGGGAGATGCGCTAAGGTCACAGATGTCCCCTTGTCCCCTGCCACGCCTTTTCAGGAGAGAGCTACCTTTCCCAGGAAGCTCTGATGTTGCATCTGCGGCCACATGTACAAACCTTTCCTTTTAAATCCCCCACCGAATCAACCCTGAGCACCAAACGCAGTCCAGTGGCCCTGGGCAGCTTGGTGTCATGAATTGTCCTGACTCCCCGGGGGCTTTACTCCAGGTGGCAGGTGGAGGTCAAGGAAGGGCAGGGTCCCCTCACCCACTCTCCCTGTTCCCTTTCCTCCCTCCTCTGCCCTCTCCTTCCTCTGTTCAGCGTGAGAATCTGGCTCGGTCTGTGTATCGGCCAAAAATAGATTTGTTTGTATGGGGCTGAAGGAAGAGGATGGAAGTTCCAGAGAGACGCCGCTTCTTTAAAAAGGAAGAGCCACACATGCAGTTTCACTGTGGACAGAAGCACTGGGCATCATGGAGCTTTTCCGTGCTGTCGGCTTTCAGGCAGTGTCTGAGGATCCAAAGCTGGGCCCTGGGAAACGGCTGTCTGCAAGGACACAGTCTTTCCAGGAGGAACACGCAACAGTCATGGTTTTGACTTTCATTTTCCGGCTCCTGGCAAGACTTCAGCAATAAACGTGTGACCCGGAAAGGGGGCAGTTCTTATTTTTAGCCTGCAAAAGGAGATGAAGTAGCTAGTGGATTTGTCAGGGCTCTAGGAGTCCTGGGGAGGCTCTTTAAGGACTGCCCCTCTGAGCGGGTAGCAGGGGGGTGTGGAAAGAGGCCCTCTATGCTGTGGGGATCCAAGGGGAACCCCCCGGGGGGGGGCACGGCGTGGCATCCTCTGGGCTTTGGCCAAATCCATATGGCACCTCAGGCAGCAGGAGGGTCAGCAGCCCCTGGGCAGAGTCTCTGCCAAAGCACTGATGGAGGGACAGGGGAATTTGCCTCCTGAGGCCCAGAGCTGCCCTTCAGATGGCCTGTCCCCTCCATGCCAGGTAACTTTTGTCCAGTGCAGTGTTTGTGCAGCTTAATTTTTGACCCTTTGTGGTTCTGATTTGATACTTGTGTTCAGTTTACCATCACTGGATGGATTTGAAGATGGCAGAGACCCTTCATTCATTTATCCTTTGTTCACTCACTCATTTATTCCTGAAACAAGACTGTGCCAGGGGCCTCCTGTGCCAGGACTGGGGTAGACGCTCGATTCAGATCCCATGTGACCATGACAGGGGCCCTGCTCTCAAGCTGCTCACATCTGAGTGGTTCATTGAAGCTGTTTGTCCTTCTGGGAAGGGGCAGATAGCATGTTAGGGGCACCCTCTTTAGCCTGTCTTCTGGAAGGTTCTTCAGGACAAAATGGAAATGGAGCTTGATACTCTGTGGCCAAAATTAGCATCTGTCTAAATTTACCTTCTCACTTCCCATTTGTTATAAGAATAAGAAAGATGTGTACCTGTGGTGATTAATCTTATGTGTCACCTTGACTGGACCTAGGGGTACCCAGATATTTATTTGGTCAAACATCATTCTGAGTGTTGCTGTGAGGGTGTTTTCGGATGAGATTAACATAGAAATTGATTGACTGAAGAAAGCATATTGCCCTCCCTAAAGTGGGTGGGTCTCGTCCAATCAGTTGAAGGCCTAACTAGACCATAAAGGCTGAACCTTCCTAGACAGAATAAGAGAGAATTCCTCCTGCCTGCCTTCATACTGGGACATTGTTTTTACCCTGACTTTGGACTCCAACTAAAGCATCAGCTCTTTCTGGGTCTTGAACCTGATGGCAAGAGAATGATCACTTTGACTGTCTTGGGCCTCCAGCCTGCTGACTGAGGTCTTGGGATTTGTCAGTATCCATAATCATGTGAGCCAATTCCGTATAATAAATCTCTTTCTGCATAGACATACATCCTACCGGTTCTTTTTCCTTGGAGAACGCTGGCAAATACAGAACCTGAGCAACCTACACAATTTTTGGCCCCACGAGCTTCTGAGACCTGAGAGTGCCCACCAGCCCTTCCGCCTGAAGCATTGGCTTCGGGCCAATGAGCTGGAAGGATGGAGGAAGGCTGGTTCTCCCGCAGGACACCTGGGAAACCAGTCATCCTCTCTGCTGGAATATGGCAGATGGAACCCTTCCTTCCCGACCTAGCAGAGGCCTCCTGAGTCCAAGTTCATGGCACAGTCACGTGGAGGCTGAATTTCATCCTCCCACCAGCCTAGAAGAGGAGGATGCAGAGCCAGGAGAGGTGGCACTGGGCAGCACTTCCCAGGAGAGAGCAACCCTGCAGTGGATGGGCCGGGGGCCTGCACTTGGGGGCGCCTGTGCTTCATTGCCAATGGGGGCGGCTCAGCACTTGACATGAGGCAGTGTCCTCCCTGAGACTCCCCAGACTCCTCTTGTGTCAAGTGCTTGTTGAGAAAGTGGGTTAAATTCTCTATCTTTTATTATCCACAGCCCCAGGACAGCTTTTTAGACGCTGTAGGAGGATTCAGTGAAAAGATGGTGACAGAGAGAACACCTGACGCCTCTTCTGAGGCCCTTGGAAAGGGCTAGAATGAGGAGATGGTTCCACTGGGTCCTGAGAGCATCGCACCTAGGAGACAGTGCAGTGCATTTCCAGAGGCACTTTGCCTAAAACGCATAACTCTCGTAGGTTCCAGAAACCTGTTAAATAAATGATGCTCCCCTATGTACGATGCTCATCTAACATGGAGTGGCAGCTTATCTTTGCCTCCCTTTCTGAACAAACTGCAGTGAAAAATAATCACATCAGAAAAAAAAAAAAAACCCAAAAACCAAAAAACTCAACTCCATGACATGCAGAACTGGTGCAGCTGTAATGCTTTGCAGCTTGATGCCAGACCAGCTGAGCCCTGGACCGGTCTGGCTCTTTTTCTCAGCTGTGGACATAGCCCCTGGTGGGATTTCCTGGCTGGCTGGAGGGCTGAGGAGCAGAGTAGTTGGGGTGGTACCCGCCCACATCCTTGGGCTCCCTGGAGTGCGGGTTTTCTTACCCTCCCGACACTCCCAAGTGGAGCCCGTGACCAGGAAGCAGAGCTCTCAGAACTACTACAGTGGAGCGCTAGCTGGCCCAGATTCACGGAGGAGTCAAGTGAGGTGACTTAATCTCGGTTCAGATGCTTTCTGATTGTAGAATCCTCAGGTCTTGTCAGAGATGCTCTTGGGAGAAGGGCCGGAAGCTTGCGGAATAAAGGCTGGCTGGAGGGAGGGTTGATTCATTTATTCATCTAGCAGATGCTCTGAGCACCTACTGTGTGCCATGGGGCAAGAAGACCTGACGCTGCCCTTCAAAAATGAACCATCTTGCAGAAGAGGCTAGACAGGCCTCTTCTGGGGGCAGAATATGCTGAGTGCTGGGCCAGGGTCCCAGTGGAGGGAGGGCTCACATCAGGACAGTGGCCTTGAGAGACCAGCTCCAGAGGCAGCGTGACCCAGAGTGGACAGAGAGTTCTCTTGCTGCCCTGGTCTGATCCCTGGCAAAGGCCCCCGCCTCCAGGTCTCCCACGAGCTGCCAGGCCAGAGGCGTTCTGCTGACAGTGACCGCAAGCGTTTTGATGCAGAAATAGAGCTCCCACTTCGGCCCAGATAAAGACATCTGGGTTTCTGAGAGTCTGGCAGAGACTTTTGCATTTCCTCCTCTCTTGGAGTCCACAAGCAGCTCTGGGAACCCTCTTGGGGAGATGGAGTCTGTACGGAGACAGCTGCCTCCCCTTGCCTCCCCGCCAGCTCTCCTCTGTGGCTTCCAGCAGAGTCAGCTGCTGGGGACTTGGCCCCCCACCCTCGCTGGGGAGCAGGCTCAGGGGCTTGTTCCAGCAAACAAGGGTGGTTACTCTGTCCTGGCCACTGCTGGGCCCCCCCACTGACCTCGCCTTTGCCCTCCCCTCTGGTCTGAGGTCCACTTCACCTCTGGTACCATGGGGGACCCTTCATGGAAATGGGTCAAAGCTTTTGCTGTGGAGCTGAGGCCATAGCTGGGGAGGGACGGATGAAAGCCCCACCCTCACCCCCGAGAGGTGGCGCCCCCGCTGTTTGTACAGATCTGGGTCAGCCTGCTTGTCTTTCGCATCTTCAGGATGTGGGAGCAGCCCGATGGGGGGTGGTCTCAGCCACACGCAGGTACCTCGGACCCCTTGGAATGGGATCATTTTACTCAAGGCTTCTCACACCTCTGGACTTCTTGCTGCGATTTCCTTCATAGATATTTCACAGCTAAGTCAGAGATGCTGCTCAGAATTTCTGGGAAGGTGTGGAAGCAAATAAGGGCATTTATTTTTGGCTCTTGTTTGAACCCTCCCATCTCTACCCTCGGGCTCGGGCCCCTGTTGCTCTTACTAGCCACGTGGGAGCCGCCTGGCTGGTGACATCCCAGGGGGACACGGTGACAGCAGCAGTGTGCCTTTTGAGTGGGCAGGGCCCGTGGCTTTCCTCCACACCGAGCCCTGAGCCACCCCACCTCCTCCGAGTTTACCCTCCACCTTGAACCACAGAGGGGGGGCTTTACATCCGGGGTCTCCTGTTGCTTTGCAGCTTGTCTTTCCTTCTTCTAGGGAGTTGTGGGAGCCGGGGCTGTGGGCTTCTGTTCTAGGAGGGCCTTGGCTTTATGTGCAAACCCAGACACATGGAAGAACCAGTCCGTGAGCGCTTTTCCGTAGAGGGGGCCCCTCCCCTCCTGGTGTTACTTCGGATTTCTCCTTCCGGGATCCTGGGGGTAAAGGTTCAGCGGTTTCGCGGTTCCTGGTGGCACTTCACGGGCCATGTCCTCTTGCATCGGCACTTTAACCTCGGGCTGTCTTTGCTCTGCCCATGTCTGAGGAGATGTTGCAAGAAAGTGAGGCTGGGGGAGGGAGCACCTCTAACTCCCATCTGCATCTGTAACCTCCTGACCCACGTAACCAAAGGGCAGACCTGGCTTCGTTGACCCGGGGACCCCACTGATGGGCGTAGATGCTGCCTGTGTGACTGGCCTCAGCCAAGGGGACGAGGCAGGACCGAGGTGGATTCCCCGCGGAGGGCGTAGGTGTGTGAGTGGTTCCATCTGGTTTCGTAAGGTCTGTCTTCCAGAAGGGTGGTGCCCCTTGTGAGGCATTGGGTTTTGGCAAAGTGGAGACTTTCAGTCACCTGCCAGCCGATGGTATCTCATTCATTAACTGGTTTGGTGGGTAGGATATGAGGGAGAACTCATGACCACGGGTAGAGGCAGTTCTGTCTCAGGGTAAAGGCGTAGAGATGGCACCTTTAAACCCGTTGAGGAGGGGGTGTTAGGGGCCCCAGGAGTTGTCAAAGCACAGAGACCTGGGCCCAGCCCAGGACCCGGAGTTACCAAGAGTGGGAAAGCGGAGACCCAACTGAAGAGTGGTCTGTGAGGCTCAAGACCTGGGCTGGGCTGGCTCTGCCACTTCTGCTGGAGCCTCAGCCTGTCTCGGGTTTAGAACAGAAAGTCCAGCGTCCCATGAAACCTGGGACAACTGGTCACCCTGCCTTTCCGAGCTTTGGTTTCTTTCTGCACAAAGTAAAGGAGTGAGACCAAAGGCATTTCTAATATTCTAACCTGAGCTCCCTCCCCTCCTTGCCCAACAAGGGAACCTCCTAAACCCCTGTGCCTGGGACTCCAGGCCACCTTCTTCCCACTGGGACATTGTGTGTGAGTATGTCATTAGGCAGCCTTTTGTCCCTGGAGATGAGTCCGCTAAACCCCCTGGGCCTGGGGCAGAACTGGTGCTGCAAAGTGGGTTCTCCAAAGGGGATGCTGCACCCCGGGTTCCCTGGGAAAAGGCAGCAAAGACAGCAAACACAGCGGGGGCAGAACAGGCTCATTTTTATTTGCCCCTGTGTGGGCAACCAAGCAAAGCCGTGAGCTTGGACAGCTTCACGGAGCAAGTGTGACCTTGTGCTCCAGGTCAAGGTCACGAGAGGCCGGGCCAGGCTGTCTGTCTGAGCACCCTCGGAAGGGTGGTCCCAGGGCCCCCCGGCTGGTGTCCTTGGTGAGGCTGGAGAGTCTATGCCCAGAACAAGTCAGATGGCGCGGGGCAGAAGCATTTCTTCTGCTAAAGGGATAAAGGCCTTGAATAAGATAACCCGCAGCGGCCTTTCCACTCACTCTAGAAAACGGGGACCCTGTGGGATTCCAGGAGGGGCTTTCTCCTGGAGCCCCCCTGATGCTCCAGAGACAACAGGTCAGATTTCCACACAGCAGAATCAGAGGCTTGCATAGCTGAGGCCCAGCGCCGGCCCATCGGGTTCCTAGGCCACCAGAGATTGGGGTTTGCTACCGCTTGGTCAGTCCTCTCGTCTTGCAACCGGATAGAGACCATTGGCTTTCCATCCCTGGTGGTTTGCAAAGCATTCAGCCCCTTTGTGCTTCTCAGTTCTGGGCCAAGCAGGCCCCAGATGCAAGAGGCTCTGAGGCTTGCAGAGCCTGGCATTTCCCAAGGGTGCCCATGTGTTTTCTTTGCCCACTTGGTGCCTGGCGCCCCATTGCGCCTGATTTTAGATTCTGCAAAGGCTGGAATTTCCCAAACAAGCAAGCTGTGACTGTTCTTTCCTTGAGGGTCTCAGCCCCAAGTGTGGGTGTCCTCAGAGCGGTCCTGGTCAGGGAGCCCGGATCCCAGCCGTGCCTTCTGTCTTCCAGGCAGGTCTGGCCTCCCCCGAGAACGCGGAGCAGCTCATCATCGCCCTGGAGCCTGAGGCGGCCTCCATCTACTGCCGGAAGCTGCGGCTGCACCAGATGATAGAGCTGAGCAAGGCCGCGGTCAATGGGTACAGCTCCAGTGACACAGTAGGAGCTGGGTTTGCACAGGGTACCTCCTGCTCTCTCTCTCCCCCTCCCTGCTGTCTCCCCTCCCGCCCACCCCCTGCATGTGTCTCTGCCTCTGAGTTTTTAAAGGCACTCAGTGCTGTCATGAGAAATCCATTTGCTTCTGGAGGAGCTTAGCTTTAAGTACTTCTGGGCTCACTCGCCATTCGGGCCCCTCCAAGGACGCCCATAATCTCCGCAGGGGTTTCTCTAGTTCATTCCCCGCCCAAGTGCCCCACCCAAGGGCACTTCTCTCCGAGAACCTGAGGGTGGCCTGAGAGTGGCTCCTGGCCTTGCATTTTACTGGGCTTTTAATCTTTCCTGTCTATTAACTGACTCTTAATCTGACCCCACTTGCTTGTTATTAATTCCTGCATTAAGACTGTTGATTTATTGCCGACTCACTCAGTGGGGCCACTTCATGCGTGATGAGCTCATTATGAGGCCTAACTATACACTGGTGAGAGTTGAAACGCTGGCTGCAAAGGGCTGACTTTTCCTGAGGGGCTGATGTTCCTTTGGCTGTGGGAAGGAACACCGCCTAGGGAGACTCGGGGTGGGCATTTTAAGGGCCTTTTTCTCTTTAATATTTACCTGTTCGCAAGTTGGTTACACCTTGGTTCCCGGGATTGTTTTCCCTGGTAGGCAGGGCTCTGCAGGACTGTCCAGGGCCACAGAGTTGGCAGAGATCCTAGGTCTTGGTCAAAGCCACATGAGCAAGCACAGAAGCTAATGGGAGCTGGGGTGTGTGTGTGTGTGTTTTGTGTGTGCTGTGCACCCCAGCTCTGAGCTCTGTGCCCAGGTCAGGACCCTGAGGACAGAAACGCCTCATCATCCAACAGGCCCGGGAGGAGGAGAGGGGTGACATTGTGAGGAAAGTCACCAGCTGGTCCCAAGGCTCCCTTGGTCCACACCCCGAAGTCTGTCTCTGCACCGCCCGGGCGCGGGGGCCTTAGCAGGCCCTCATTCCTGCCCAGACAGGCCTGGCCTCTTCCTTTTCACAGGGTGACTCTGCACCAGTGGCCACCACTCTGCATTGTCAAACCAACGCAGAGTGGTGGCTGTGAACCTGAGCCAGAGACAGTGGCAGATAGTTCATTTGTCGCCAGGCTGCTGCCTCAGTCTGCCGGGGGGCCGTGTGTTAGCCCCCAGATCTGCTTCTTCCAGAATGAATGCAAATGGGCTTCCCTCTAAGTCTCAGGGCTAGATCTGCCTTTTTCTCGCGAGGCTTGGCCTCCCTGCAGCATCCCGAGGCCGGTCTCACCCCGACCTAGATGCAGTGCAGCCACGTTTTAAATACTCAGGACAATCCTGTTGCTTAAATTGCCTTCTCCATTGTTTTAATGTGGGAAAAAAAGCAGTGACTGACTAGCGTCTATATTTCAATGCTGATCCTTACTCAGTTATTCATAAACAGCAGCTCATGCCAGAATTAGCTAATTCAGCATCCCTCTCCTTGACATTGCTTGAGAATAAAGCCGCCCCCCCCCCCCGGGGGTCTTTCTAGGGCTGCACCCGTGGCATATGGAAGTTCCCAGGCAAGGAGTTGAATCAGAGCTGCAGTTGCCGGCCTACACCACAGCCATAGCAACACTGGATTCAAGCCACATCTGTGACCAATACCACAGCTCATGGCAATGGTGGATCCTCACGCCACTGAGTGAGGCCAGGGATTGACCCCACATCCTCATGGATGCTAGCTGGGTTCTTAACCCACTGAGCCACAATGGGAACACCCAGCCTTTGAGGGGGAAATTCGTTTTGGAAAGATTTTCTTCCCCAAGGGTTCAGTTTTCTATTCCCTTTCCTTTATTTCCCCGTCTGTGTCCTGTGCCTAATGGAATTCGCTTCTGTTTCCTATACTCAGAAGGGTGTCTTTGGTTTTAGAAATCCTCAAATGTCACCCCTTAGGAGCAGTGAGGCAGGAGTTCTGTCTCCACCTGGCTTTCGGGTGAGAATCTCTCTCCCAGAAGGCTGGGGTGCTGCAGCAAGGGGTCTGGGCTGAGCACTTAATCGGGGTTACTCTCCATGGCATGGACACCCTGAGACCCCCAGGCCTCTCTCCTCTGATGCTCCTTCCTGATGGACGCCCAGTGGCTACCACCCAGGGGGACGGAGCCGGCTCTCTGCCCCCAGCACTGCAGGTTTGCCGTCGGTATTATTTTATTCCAGAAGGACTTAGGGAGATTAGCAAAGGGTATATTTTTCACAATCATGGGCTTAATTTGCCTGAAAAGTGGGGTCATTTTTTGAGAGCTCAGAACATGTTTTATTAGCCTTACTTGGTCATTTTTTTTTTATGAATGCTCTTTTGTCAGCCATCTCGATGGCTTTAGAAAAATCGATGCCCACCACAAGGCGGGCAGTGTAAGGGCACCAGGAGCTGGTTCTGGGAACAGGAGAGAAGCCCCAAGTGTGGGGATCTCCCCAGGCCCGCAGGAGCTCTTTCATCAGGGCCTGGGCTCTCCACCGTAAACCAGAGCCCGAGGAACTTGAGGCCCACCCCATGTTTGCCATTTTAATCCCCAGAGAAGATGTCGTTTTGCCAACACTGTGCTCCTTGCTGAAGGAGGCCGGGGGGTCAAGGGTTAACCAGCAACAGATGGATTTGTAGGCCATTCAGTCAGCAGCACCCACTTAAGGACTAGAAAATTGGTGGGGGTGTGTGGCTGTGGGATGAAGCAGCAGAGCAGCGGACAGAGTCTCTGTCTGTAAACCCAGGATTGCTCCAAATCCCTCATGGTAGCAACCATTTGTTGGGTTCCCGGTCTCACACTTCGTGCATTGCCTTCATTATCACCTACTGTGTGCCTGGTGTCACACTGGGTGTTGAGGATCAATTGGAGGACTGGTCCCTGCTCTGCCTGTCAGGAACCTGTGCCAAGTATTATTATCCCCATTTTATGGATGAGGAACTAAGGCCCAGAGGGGTTAGGTGATTTGCCCAAATTCCCACCGTGGCTGTGCTCTGCTGCTTCCCAGGTTCTCTCTTTCGGCACCTTTCCCATCTCCTAACATTCGTATTCTGCTTTTTTAGACTTCTCCCCAAATTGCTAAATCTCAAAGGCAGGGAAGTCCGCGGGCTGAGGGTTAATTTCAGGCTGCAGGACAGAGTCGTGGGAACTTCAAGGCTCTTAACCTCCGTGATGTGGTCTCCTCATCTGAACATAGGGCAGTGATTTGTGTCCTGTCCGCCTCACCGGGCTGTGAGGAGAGGCCTGGGGGACATGAAATACCCATATGAGGCGTCACAACGCCCAAGCCCTCAGAGGCACGGCCAGGTGGTCCCCGCCGCGTGCAGGAAAAAGGCGGCACCGGCTTTGCTCAGGGCCGAAGCGCCACCTTGTGGCTGAAGAGCATATCGGCGCCAACAGGGTCTGCAAATAGCTCCCGGCGCGTTTATCCAGGATCCAGATTAGGAAAACATACCCCACATTCCCTGTATCAGCCAAAGTTCCTTGATGTGAAATTATTTAACCTGGCGCACTGCAGGCTGCTTGGAAGACAGAGTCTTCCTTGGGGCAGCAAAGCCAGGAAGTTGGCCGACTTTATTCCCGTTCCTCTGAAAGTGCTACTGGAAGAAGAGAATCTCGGCAGGGCGCCGGCCAGAGCTGCCAGGCAGATGAATAGATGAAGGCTGGTGGAACGAGCTACGCGCTTTGGAGACTGGCTTTCTCATTCCCCATGTTGTATTTATGTAATCATTTTGATCACGTATCACTGAGTGTTCTGTTCCTAACCGCCCCCCCCCCCCCCGGCCCCCGTGCTCTTTTACCGCCACTGACTGCAGGTGACCATCTGCCTGCTCTTTTGTGCTTTCTCACCCTTTGTTATTTTCTTTCTTTTGGCCACTAGCTAAAGAACATATACGACGTAATCGGCAGAGTCGGACCTTTTTGGTGGAGAATGTCATAGGAGAAATCTGGTCTGAGCTAGAGGAAGGTAATGCCCTTGCATGTCCTTTGTCCCTGATGGACTTTGTGTGTGTGTGAGTGTGTGTGTGTGTGATGCTGACAAAAATGCATTCCTATTTGTTCCTTTTGCACTTTTGGAAAATGTTCCAAATCAGTCAGTTTTAAAGACCACTCACTCACCCAGGGAGTGCTCTTTTGGGGGCTGTAATTCTGCGTGTTCTCAAAGCACATAGGCTCTTCGGAGGAAACGTAGGAACTGGAACTTAACCGTTCCTGAGTGAGTCTGGTGTTCAACAGCAGGTCATTGGATGATGCTATTAACTTGGCAGGAAGCTGCCCACTTGTACGTGCCGGGTACGCAGCAGCGTGTGACCTGAACGCTTTAGTCTTGAAGATTCACTCGTCTCGGGTCTTCATTATCCATGTTAACTGGCACCTCTGGGCAGACGTTCTCTCATTCTCTTTAGTCATGAATAACTCACTGCCAGGCTGATTAATGAGCAAGAGCATTGTGCTAATAAGTGATGATGGCCCTTAGCTGGCTATGCCCAGTCTCCCGCACCAGCTTGTTCCGGACACGGTGGACAAGACGTCTATATAAAGGATGGCTGTTTTTGTACCAGGTGACAAGTACGTGGTGGTGGACAGTGGCGGTGGCACCGTCGACCTGACAGTCCATCAGATCCGGTTACCGGAGGGACACCTTAAAGAACTGTACAAAGCCACAGGTGAGCCTGAGGAAATGAGAAAAATGGCTAATTTGGTCACACGTGAGCTGTTTTCCTCATTGCAGATTTCTCTCAGCAGTTTGTCCTTTCAGCGCCACCAGCAGGTGGGATTATTTGTAGGCAAGAGAGGATACAGATGTGTGAAACCAGAAAGCAAAATGCACTTAAATGTCCTTTCAAACACAAACCACCATCGTGCGGGGTTTGGGTGTAAAGGGAGCCTGTTTCAGATCCTGGCCAAGGGGAGTTGTTTCTGAAAGTTGTGCAAGAACGTGATGGACCCTGTGATTGGGACCACCTGTGGGAGGTCCCAGGACACCTGGTCTTGGATCAAGATCACCAAACCCACGAACATGCTCCTCCTCTTGGCAGGGGCGGGGATAAGGAATAAGCAGGAGCTCACAGCGACAAATCGAGGTCTGCTGCTTTCCCAGACCCTGCCCTGGGCTTTCTTGGGTGGGAATACCATGGTGCCGTGGGTAGTGAAAGGTGATGATTTTATTTAAAATGCAGATTGTTGACAAATGATTTCTGTAGGAAAAAGCTTCTCCACGTGGAATGAAAAGAACCTAAGTGGGTTTTTTGTTTTGTTTTGTTTCTTGTGGGTTTTTGGGGTCTTTTGGTCTTTTTAGGGCTGCACCTATGGCATATGGAGGTTCCCAGGCTAGGGGTCTAATCGGAGCTGTAGCTGCCAGCCTACACCACAGCCACAGCAACGTGGGTTCTAAGCCATGTCTGTGACCTGCACCACCGCTCATGGCAACGCCAGATCCTTAACCCACTGAACTGGATCAGGGATCGACCCCATGTCCTCATGGATACTAGTCAGGTTCATGAACCACTGAGCCATGATGGGAGTGCTCTAAGTGTTTTAAAGTGTAAGTAAAAACACCTGGCTGCAGTCGGCTGGGTGGGTGGGTCTGCGTTGGTGCCACTTTCTTCAAGCAGAACCCAGGCTGTTTCTCTGACTGGGATTCCATCTCTGACTGTTGTTCACCTAGCGGTCTCGGCCTCCCGTTCTGTTCTTGACCCAGGTGGACCCTATGGATCTTTAGGAGTCGATTATGAGTTTGAAAAGCTTCTGTGTAAAATATTCGGAGAGGATTTTATCGAGCAATTCAAAATCAAGCGTCCTGCGGCCTGGGTTGACTTAATGATTGCATTTGAGTCTCGCAAAAGGGCGGCTGCCCCCGATCGAACGAACCCACTGAATATCACCTTGCCTTTCTCCTTCATTGACTACTACAAGAAGTTCCGTGGCCACAGCGTGGAGCACGCCTTGAGGAAGAGCAAGTGAGTTGGGGTCGTGTTTGATGCAGGCCCTTCAAGAAGGCAGATTGTGTTGATGGGGGGAGGAAGGGGGTATGGACTCTGAATTCCAATCCTATGTACTTGCTGTGTGACCTTGGATAAGTGACTCAACGTCTCTGTTCCTCAGTTTTTTCACCTGGAAAATGGGAATGATAATTCCACTTACCTCAGAGGGTTGTTGTGAGGGAGAAATGAACTCATATATGCTTAGCACAATGCCTGGGACCTGGAAGGTATCCATGTGTTAGCTATGATTATGCAGGGACGTTTGTCTGTTGTGGTCCCTACTTTACCCCCAGTGTCTACCTGTTTACCCCCAGAACCTGGTGCACAGGGTATAGGTTCCTGGTAAATAGTCCTTGCATGAATCCTATGGGAATCCGGGTTTCTTAATTCTGAGTCTCCTGGCTCAGGAGAAGTGTTTGTAGCTCAGCTTGCTGCAAAGCAAACATATTTGGAGGATGTTTTAAAGCTGAATTTGGAGGATGATCAAAGCATAGGTTTCTCAAAACCTTTTTAAATTTTTCGTTAACTTTGTACTTTCAAATTTTATCTAACTTCAAGGATTGTCAGTTCCTGGCCAGTCTAAATCCGCATCTACCCTCCCCCAATTTTAAAGCCAACCTTCGATTTTCATCTAATTCATCAATGCATCAGTATATGTTCTAAAGGAGATACATTTAAAATCATAACCACAGTACTACCATCAGACTTCAAATGAGTAATTCTTCAGTATCATTAAATATCTAGTTAATAGTAAAAATTTTCTAATGTCTTCTAAACTTTTTTTGTCACTTTGCATGAGCATCCAAATGATGGTTCTATATAGCAATTATCTGATGTGCGTCTTAAATCCTGTTTCATATATAGCTTCACCCTCCGATTTTCCCTTGCAGTTTATTAGATGGCAAAGCTGATTGTTCATCTTTTAGGGTTTCCCACAGTCCAGGTTTGGCTCAGCGCATGTCCACATAACATGTTCTTCTGTCCCCTGGTATTTTGTACAAACATTGGCAGGTTGAGCTGGAGGTTTAATCAGATTCAAGTTTGAGTTTTGGGCATATCTGTTTCGTGGGTGGCCGTAGTTCCTGTTGCATCGCACCAGGGGGCGCAGTGTCTGCTTGGCTCTCCTTTTGTGACGTCATCATAATGCGCGGGTCCATTCCTGCAAGGGTGGCCCGCGGTTACCTCCTTAGACCACCACTCCCCCTTCGTTTATTAGCTAGAATACTTCCGTAGGAACTTTTCTCCTTAACAGTTTGGTTGCCCTGAAACACAGTTCATATAGGAAAGACAGGACAAACGGTTGGTTCGTTCCTTCCATTCCCAAGCTTTGTTTTTAAAAAGTTGATTTCCTGGCATCCTCCAAAGTGACAGGTGATATTTTTCTTCTGTGGGAACACAGGGGAGTATCATTAAGAATTCAGCGTATTCGATGTATTTGAAACCATGGCAGTTTTATCCTTACTGATGTTCGAATCGTCCCACCTTGGCCAGTAGGAGCTTCTTCCAATTGACATTTGTGGTCTTTGACAGTCTTTGCTTTCTGGTAGATGAAGATGCTTCTGGCACCTCTTGTGTGTTCCCTACCCCAGACATTTCTCTAAGAAGCCTTGTTTCCTTTGAGTGGGAAACAAAGTAGATTTGATTCCAGGTCTTCTGGGATCTTACTAGTCTTACCAGTCTAGCCAGATTCTTACTAGACTGATGTTCTGTCTGCCCCATTGGTCCGCCACAGAGGCACCTGCTTTCGATCGAATCCCATGTCTTGCCTGCACAGTTCTGGGGAGACTGGCTGCAACCAGCCTTTGGGTCCCTCCTTAGCCTAGGCCATGGAAAGAATTTGTGGTCTGGCAACATCTGGAATGTGATCCTGGGAGGCAGCTGGTGTGTGTTTGCCAGAGAAGCCATTTGCTTGGCCCCTTTGAATGTCAGAGCAGGTCCGGAACACACTGTTACACACGGTTCCTGGTATTTCTTTAGTGCCAGAGAGTTTGCAAAGTGTTTTCACAGAACTGGTATTTAACTTGATCTTCACAACAACCCCTGGGAGGGAGTTAAGGTAAGTGGTATTATTACTCTTGATTTCCAGATGAGAAAACCTGGGCTCAGAGATAGTGCAAGTCAACTCGCCCAAAGTCCCATAGCTACTCAGTGGTGGAAGCCAGACTAGAGCCCAGCAATCCCGATTCCCTGTCCAGGGCTCTTTGTGCTCCACACTGCTGCTTTGGTCTTTTTTTTTTTTTTTTTTTTTTTTTTTTTTTTTGCTTTTGCTAGGGCTGCACCCATGACATATGGAGGTTCCCAGGCTAGGGGTCCAATCAGAGCTATAGCCACCGGCCTATGCCAGAGCCACAGCAACATGGGATCTGAGCCACGTCTGGGACCTACACCACAGCTCACGGCAACGCCGGATCCTTAACCCACTGAGCGAGGCCAAGGATTGAACCCGCAACCTCATGGTTCCTAGTCGGATTCATTAACCACTGAGCCATGACAGGAACTCCTCCACACCGCTGCTTTGGACATGCTGCATCTTTGACAGGGACAGTGAGGGGCATCCAGCAGGGTTAGGCTTGTCACTACCATGGGCCTGCAGGGCTGAAGGAGATGCACCTGGGCTCCAGGCTTGTAATCTTATGCAGCAGTACAGCAGACATATCATACAAGCCTTTTTTGAACTAGACTTTGGCTTCCATTTTTCCAGGAGAAAGTTGGCTACAGCCAAAAGCAAAGAGAAACAGAAGAGGTTATGTCTCAGCTTTTGAGCTTCTAAGGGTCCAGGTACTTGTGGTTTAGAGTATTTCTAAGGGTTCTTTGGGCTCTCAAACTCCCTCGTACCCTCCTGGATGTGACAGATGTTCTGCCAGGGTCTATGACTAGGCAGACTAGCTTGGGTATCCTTTGTACACTCACTGCCCATTCTCTCTCTTTCACGCTTCCACAGTGTGGATTTCGTGAAGTGGTCCTCACAGGGGATGCTGAGGATGAGTCCGGATGCCATGAATGCCCTTTTCAAGCCAACCATCGACAGCATCATTGAGCATCTCCGTAAGTGATCAGCCAGGGCTCTGCCCCTCGGTGGGGCAGAGCCAAGAAAGGGACTGATTTTTGCAGCATCACCAACCAGTATACTTGAAGCCAGGTCTGCAGGGGTCTCGGGGCTTGGAGCCACAGGCCAGGACCCCAGCAGAAGTGGGCAGAGCCTGGGTGTGTAGGAGGGAGGTGACCGGGCAAAGGCAGTGGATCTCTCCCTGCAAAGAGCCCAGCCTGTTCTTACCTGGGCTTTCTGTTTGTCTTCAAAAGTCAGAGCTGATGGAGTTCCCGTCGTGGCACAGTGGTTAATGAATCCAACTAGAAACCATGAGGTTGCGGGTTCGATCCCTGGCCTTGCTCAGTGGCTTAAGGATCTAGTGTTGCCGTGAGCTGTTGTGTAGGTCGCAGATGTGGCTCGGCTCCCACGTTGCTGTGGCTGTGGCGTAGGCCAGCGGCTACAGCTCCAATTAGACCCCTAGCCTGGGAACCTCCATATGCCACGGGAGCGGCCCTAGAAAAGGCAAAAAGACAAAAAAAAAAAGTCAGACCTGGGATCTGTGTTGTCATTGAGTGATGTGTCTTAGGGTGTGGATGGGCTTTGCTTTATTAGAACAAATTAGAAGCCATAATCTTTGCTGGCAAGGAGGAACTCTTGTGTAAACTGTGGGAAATTCAGCCACGAGAGGGCAAGCAGATCCTGGCTGTGCAGTAAACCTGCTTCCTCAGGGCCGCTGCCCTGGGACACAGAGTAAACTCACCAGGGGCCTCCTTCAGTCGCCAGGTGCCCCATCCCCTTCCCACCCATACCCACCCAATCCGAACCCCCAGAGGTGGGATGGGACTTATATGAAAACCAAAGAATACTATTTATAACAGTCAGCCTTGACTTCCTTAACAGAACTGCAGGTTTGGAGAGGGTGGGGGTATTATTCCTTGACACATAACAAAGACCTGCTTGAACCCATCACCAGCTAGCTGTTGAAATGGGTTTCTTGTTATCAGTAGCTTTGGTTTTTATTCCTCACAGCACAGCGAGGTACAAATCTCCTGTCTCTAAAAGACCGGCTCTGGAGCTCCTGCTGTGGTGCAGTGGGTTAAGGAGCCCTGTTGTCTCTGCTGTGGCTCTGGCGGCTGCTGAGGCTCGGGTTTGATCCCCGGTGGGAGCAGTGGGATAAAGATCCGGCCTTGCGGCTGGGATTAGATCCCTGGCCCGGAAACTTCATATTCAGGGGGTGTGGCCCAAACCAAACCCAAACCAAAGGAGACTTGCTCAACAAACACCCTCCGTTCAAATCCACACGAAGCCTGTTTCCTCCCCCCCCCCTACCCCCGCCGCCGCGAGCTCCAGCGCTTTTGTCTGTTCACCACATGCTCAGGCCACTTGTCCCCCTTGGCTTCTGGTGACTGGACCTCGTTCCCTCCTCTTCCCTTTTAGGAGACCTGTTTCAGAAGCCCGAGGTGGCCACGGTCAAGTTCCTCTTCCTGGTGGGTGGCTTCGCGGAGGCGCCCCTCCTGCAGCAGGCGGTGCAGGCTGCCTTCGGCGACCAGTGCCGCATCATCATCCCGCAGGACGTGGGCCTCACCATCCTCAAGGGCGCCGTGCTCTTCGGGCTGGACCCCGCGGTCATCAAGGTGCGCCGCTCGCCGCTCACCTACGGGGTGGGCGTGCTGAACCGCTACGTGGAGGGCAAGCACCCGCCCGAGAAGCTGCTGGTCAAGGACGGTACCCGCTGGTGCACCGACGTCTTCGACAAGTTCATCTCTGCTGACCAGTCCGTGGCCCTGGGCGAGCTGGTCAAGCGGAGCTACACCCCGGCCAAGCCCTCCCAGCTGGTCATTGTCATCAACATCTACAGCTCTGAGCTCGACGACGTGAGCTTCATCACCGACCCCGGGGTCAAGAAGTGCGGCACGCTGCGCCTGGATCTCACGGGGACCAGCAGCGCCGCGGTCCCCGCGCGGAGGGAGATCCAGACCCTCATGCAGTTCGGCGACACCGAGATCAAGGCCACGGCCGTGGATATAGCCACCTCCAAGAGTGTCAAGGTTGGGATCGACTTCCTAAATTACTAAGCGGCCCTCCCCAGCGCCTGCCTGTCCCCGTGGACGCAGCTCCCCTGCATCTGCTGACCTCAGCCCTGGACGGTTCTCTCCCTGCCCTTGACCCCTGCCATCCCCCAGCCGAATTTCAGCAGGGAAGGTGAGAACAGCCAGGGCTAGAAATAATTAGAGATTTTTGAGGGCACACTGGAGTCAGAGAAAAACTGTTGGCGATTAAGACTGAGGTTGGGAAATAAGAAATTTGAGGATCCTAGAAGAGCAGCTAGCGTGTCTAGGTACAAAGTGGGGCAATACCCATCCGCCAAGGGAATCCGTACATTTCTGCAGCGGTGATGGAGCTTGGTTTGAGCAGATCTCCCTTTGCTAGAACAGAAGATGCCCTATCGCGATCTTTCCAGATTTGAAATAAGATCTTTGAGCCAGGAGGAGATTCTTCCGTTTTTTTTTTTGTTTGTTTGTTTTTTTTTTTGGATGGCAGTCGATATAAAATGCCACCCATCTGCAGTTAATCTCTTTCCATCATCCTGTGATTAAAAGCGGTGATTCAGTGGGAACTTGGAGCAGTTTTAGCTGGAGGGGGAAGACTGCCTACGCTGGGCACTATTTTAGGGTCTCATCATTTCAATTCCAAATAGGTTCAGATAGCCTCAGCTAATCCGCTAGGATATGTGAGTGGGAGAGCTGACACGGCAACTTTTCAGCAGGTAAAAACCTTGCTTCAAGGGAAACTGATACTGAGCTACTGACATAATCCCAAATGACCTGCTGTGATATAACTCCCCAAATGCCAAATCCTGATTTCTGAATTCATAAGTAATTCGAGGTAACCTTACTTAGTAGGATTCTGTGTGAGAAAATGATGTTAAGATTTGCCTCCTTCTTACCACTAATCCCAAGAGTCCAGAACAGCCCCTCTCTAACTTTTTAAATGAACATAATTTAAATTAACTCCCTCCTCCTGACTCACCCACATCTCCCTGAGTTTATTTCCACATTTTGAAGAACTGGAGTTCCCTGGTGGCTCAGCAGGTTAAAGATCCAGCGTTGTCACGGCTGTGGCTTGGGTTCATCCCTGGTCTGGGAAGTTTTGGCACAGCCGAAAAAAAGAAAGAAAAAAGAAAATACATTGGTAGCACATGGGCAGAGAATCTGTTCTATAAAATGTTTCATTAAAATCTTAAACCCAAACTGAAGATTCCATCTAAAGGAATTCATAGATCTGTACCTGATGAATGAAGCTAGGTTTTTTCAAAGCAGATCTGTGCATCTCCTGCGTGAGAACTGCCTGGGTGCTTCTTAGAAACAGGTTCCTGGATTCTATCCCTTTTAGGAGCTGAAGTCAAGTCTTGGAGAGGGGAACCAGAAGCTGTAGTTTTTAGTAAACAACACAGGGGACTGTGGTTCAATTCGAATTTGAAAACTCCTAACTTTAGGTTTTTTGAAAGCTGTCCCCTCGTGAGTGGGACTGGGGCTCCACCTGGTTTGGGGATGGCACTTGTAACCCTTACAGGAAGGGCCGGGTGGGGCGGGGGGAGAGTGGAAGAAAGACCGCCTAAGAAGGGGGCCGAGGAACCAACTGGTATGTGTGCCCGCTCTCTCTCCTTCTCCACTTAACAAAGTCTTCGACATTCAGGAAGCAGCTGAGGAAAAAGAATCAAGAATCTGACTCATAGCCTGCTGATCTGTTCAAAGCTGTCTTTTCCACCTGCTGGAGTTCATTGGATTTTAAATCACCGGAGGCATGCATAATGAATGAGGGGAGGATGGATAAGCCACTAGCTTTAAATGCAAGTTGGATTCACAAACCCATCATCACAGCCCATTATCATATGCAGATTCTAAAATAGCACTTCCAATTTCATCTTAACATGTCTTCTTTTTCACATCGCTTGCCGCAGAATTCCCTACTAGAATGTGAATCACGAACAAACCACAGAACTGGAGAATGCTCGTCACATACTCAGTAGCGGGATTTCACATCCAGGCACAAAGGTGTGCTCGCTAAGGTTCTCTTGCTGCCTGCTCTGCTTCCAAAGCTAAATGGGTCTTTCTTTGGTGTTGCCGGCCATACTCTACCAATAAGACTTCAATGTAGTTACAAGTTATATAATTTTATGTACATAACAATGTTAGAAAATTGTACAGAATCTTGATTTCTACAATGTGCTCTTGTTAAAAAAAAAGGGTGGGAAATGCTTTTTGAATTTCATTGATGACATTGCTGCCTTTAATTTCCCATGGTTTCATTTCTTCACTGTGCTTTCTAATCATCAGTTTGTTCCGATGCTAAGCTATGGACTGTGTATGCAGCCTGAGCAATAGCCAGAGGTGCTTAGGGTCAGAATCCTCTGAAGAACTAGACCAGCTGGATCCACAGCTTCCCTAGACCATTTTACAGGCATATCTCTCCCAAAGGTTTGCAGTTTATATTTAAAGGAGCATAATAATGTATCAATTCTCCTGTCCTGTCCTTGAGAGCTGAACTTTCCGGGTCTGTAAGCCATGTGACTGTGCAGAAAAACCTTCAACAACTCTGCGTCCCTGCAGGGCTGCCAGCTTCTCCTTGTGGGGAAAAGCAGTCACTCTGAGGGGAAAGTGTGATGTTTTCAGGCCACCAGAATCAAAGAAAAGGAATGAAGTGGTGCATGAATTGAGCTTTTCTACTGGATGAAGTGTCAGTATGAGTAATAGCGTCAAGTCCTTTTCTTGGCCAGTGTAAGGCCTTTCCCATCTTGCATGAAGGCTGTCTCCTTGTCTGCTGTTTCTCTTAAATGAACTGGTTGAAATTTGGAATATGGGCAAATAGGTGATGGAGAGGGGGTGATGATTTTCCTGGATTTTCTTCTGGCCCCAGAGATGCAGCCCTGATAGTCAAACTTAAGAGGGAATTCTCACATTCACCCCTCTGACAGACATTTACTAGAGGAAGAGCACTGGGTAAGTATATTTGGACACATTTACTAATCTTAGAAATTTTCTAAAAGGCCTGTTGTCTTGACCCATTACTCTGTTGTCCCTGGCGTATTAGCTGAGGTTCAAGGTTCCCGGAAGCAGAACTGTCAAGGGATTTCCTTTGTAACTGCCCTCTCTGTACACAGCAGGCATTCATAAATGTTGAGAGATAGACACGTCACAGACAGACAAGATAGAAAAGGGGAGACATACAAATGTTTGTGCAGACTGATGGCTAAGATGAGTCCAGATTACAGGGCCTCCCCTACCCCTCGAATGGTATTTAGGTCAAGTTTAGCTTTTAGAGTCCAGGTCTGGTTAATTGCCAGGGTGACAAAGAATCGCATGCACCGATATAAACAGGAGTCAAAATGCATTATTAGCTGAAGATCGAATCACCCATTGTGGAGATGAAATAGCTGTGATGAAGCTGCATATTTTATGCCAGGAAGTGACTTCAGTGGATGGCTAGGAAAAAGTTGTTTGCCGTAATGTCACATCTCTCATCTGCTTGGAATATGGAACTATATTCTAAAATATCTGCCATTGGGGTCTTGTTCACTACAAGATAAGTTCAGACTTCATAGAATTTTGCAGCAATTCACAACTTGATTGTATCTGCAAGCTGTCTTCACAGATGTCAAATAAAGCAAAACTCTGGATCTCACGTCGCCCAGAAGTGTTTTCTTTAACACTCTGAATTTGTAAATAGAATTATAGATGAATTATTACTGGCCTCTTCCTCCACCCCCATCTCAGATGGAAATTGATTTCAGGTCCTTTCCTGGGTGTGGCAGCCTTTATTCACTTTCACTCCAACAAGACTAACTCCTTTGTTCCTTGGGAACCAAGTCTCCATCGACATCCCTGAGCCCCATTTCCCTCAAAGCCAAAGACAGTGGCCCCACCGGAGAGAAGGCAGCTAAGCCTCAGTGACCGCTGACAACTCCACTGCACCCAAAGGAAGGTCACTGGAAAAAAAAAAGAAGCAGAAAACCAAGGGCAGATGCCTTGTCTTCTGGTGTCCTAGCAGGAACACCTAGCTGGCTGCTGCATCTAGGGCCTGGGGTTTATTCCAGGCTCTATGTCTGGGTCGCCCTCCAGAGTTGGCTCCTGAAGCTTCTGGATAATCTGAGATGGGTCCTAGGACCCTGAGGGCGGTATAAATGGGCTCTTCCTAAGTGGGCAGCACCACCAGCTTCCATTCCCGGGAAGTTCAATTCCCAGGAGAAGTGGGGAAGCTGGGAGATGCAGGCAAACAAAAGCACATTGGAAACAAGGGCCTGCAGGCAGGCTGGCTGCAGTTTCCTCATCTGTTCAGGAGAGGATGGGACTAGCAGTCCCTAAAGGCCACTCATTCCCTGGATCTGGGTCACCCAGTGGGTATCTCATCTCATTCCAGTGAGATGAAAGCTCAGTGCCCGTAAAATGAGGATGGTTTGAAGGAGTCTGGCTGCACATCCCTGGCATCCTTCATTTTGCTGCTCTGCCCTTTTCTGTCCTGGCCACTGGAGACTGCTGGCAAGAGACACAAGGATAGGAGGACAGGGGGGAAGGCGGCTGGGATCCAGGCCTCTGCTTCCCTCCCAGGCGGGTCCTGCCAATCCTATCCCCTGCATGGGACCTCCCAGCCCCAGCCCAGGCCTCCCCAGTGTCCACATCAGAAAAGGTGTCTTTGACCTGGATCCTTTT
Source organism: Sus scrofa (assembly GCF_054392235.1). Classification (NCBI taxonomy): domain Eukaryota; kingdom Metazoa; phylum Chordata; class Mammalia; order Artiodactyla; family Suidae; genus Sus; species Sus scrofa. Next base: position 149,529,230 of record NC_139396.1, on the reverse strand, counting down.
GTGTACCCCTCTCTCCCCAGCTTCAGAGGCAAAATCCCTATATTTCATCTCGTGGGGCGATGGCCCCAGGGTTCACTTGGCTTCACCCGCCCCTTCTGGCTCACACCACCGGGGGACCTGGGCCTCTGGTCTGGCGGCTGATGGATGGGGGAGGGGGGAGGGGCAGGCTGGGGTCTAACTCCGCCCCTTTCCCCTCCCCTTCCCCCTCCCCTCCCCCTCCGGTCTGTGAACACACAAAGGCCTGGAGACCGGAAGGTCAGGTGGAGGTGGGGTTTGGGCAGGAGCCTCTGATGGGCAGGTCCAGGTGAGGACGGGAGGGGAGCAGGGAGGAGAGGCTGGGGCGGGGGCGTGTCCACTCTTTCTCACCAGCTCCCGGCCCCACGAGCCCCGCACACCTCCTCTCCAGGCTGGTTCCCTCCACCTCCTCCAGGCAGTCCTTCGGGCAGGGTCTGCAGCCGCCCAGCCGACCCACCCACCCAACGCCACCTCCCCAGGGGCACACTTTTGGGCAACATAGTCTGCCCTCAGAGTATGGACATCTTTCGTTCATACCTTCTTGAATTCAAGAATCATCAAGCAAGTCACTTAACGTCTCTGTGCCTTGTTTCACCATCTGTAAAATGGGGACTCAAATATCAACTAACCTTTAGGGTGGCTGCGATGATTTAACGAGAATGCAGCCACGTTGTAGCAGGTATTATTTAAACGTTTGAATTGTTTAAAACTTTCCCATCATTGCTGCCTAAACCCCGAGGCCCTCCCCTCCACCTCATGCTGAACTGGCTGGGCAGGGCAGGACTTGGAAGCATCAGCAGAAGCCTAACCCATTGGAGGGGTCCACAGGCCATCCCAGAAGTGGGGAGTGGCCTGGCTCTGGAGATGGCATCTGCATAAACTGATACTGTGTGTTTCCCATCACGCCTTCTGCTCGCCCATCTTGGACTCCATGCCAGCCTTTGGCATTTCTGACCGTTTCCAGCCACAGCTGACTCGTGCTTTGCTGTGGGGCTGTCCCGTACCTTGAATGTTGAGCAGCATCCTTGAATAATGGTGGTGATTCCTCTCCATCCCAGCTCCTTGGCGAGCTTATTGGACACCCAAGGGTTTTAGCACATGTGCAGTGAGTTTGCCGGGCAGGTACTTCTGTTTGTTTTTGTCTTTTTGCCTTTTCTAGGGCCGCACCCGTGGCATGTGGAGGTTCCTAGGCTAGGGGTCTAATCAGAGCTGTAGCCACCGGCCTACACCACAGCCACAGCAATGCAAGATCCCAGCCACATCTGCAACCTACACCACAGCTTACGGCAACGCCAGATCCTTAACCCACTGGAGCAAGGCCAGGATCGAACCCGCAACCTCATGGTTCCTAGTCGGATTCATTAACCACCGCGCCATGACGGGAACTCCAGGCAGGTACTTCTGATGAGACAAGTTTGTTCCCTCTTCCCTTCATTAACAGAGAGCAAAATCATGGAGTCTTCCAAGACCTTCATGAGACACCTGCCGATCACACCAGGCTACAGTGGTAAGTGGTGATGTGCCCTGCAAAGGAACCGTGGTCCTGATCTCCGTCTCTGCCTTGGACCACTGCCATGTCCAACTGGCACATAAGCTTTTAAGGGAGGCACGTTAGCTTTTAAGGAACTCACTGAAAGTGCTCCTTTGGTGAAGATGGCAGATAAGCAGTCTCCCAGGACATGACCTGCTCTGCAGGAAGTGCTTAATTATATGCATTAAATGCATTTGGACCAGGAGAGACACAATGAATAAACTGGGATGCTGGCCTTCCCAAGTTGTGCTATTTTCATGCACTAGGGCTGTCCATATGGTCCCATTTCTTCCAGTGTCCCTTAGGGGAGGGAGGGTAACCAACGCCTCTGGTTTGCTGGGAATGCTCCCAGAATTAACACAGAAAGTCCTGCATCCCAGGAAACCCCTCAGTTCTTGGCAAACCTGGACAATTTGGCACCCTACCTAAAGGCTTCTCCTCAGGCTTCTGGGCTACTGAGAATTTACTAAATCACATTCCTCTGGGTGACAAAGCCAGTGGTCCCGAGAGGCCCTCCACTGTCACATAGAGATGTCCTCAGGAGGGAGAGATGTATGGAGACTATTCCAAGGTTTCCCATCCTCACTCTGGTCCTACTGGTTGGTTAAGAGAATAGGCTTTAGTTGCATCCATGTTGCTGCAAGTGGCATTATTTTGTCCTTTTTTATGGCTGAGTAGTATTCCAGTGTACATATGTACCACATCTTCGTAATCCATTCATCTGTTGATGGACATTTAGGTGGTTTCCATGCATTGGCTATTGTGAATAGTGCTTTGATGAACATAGGGATGGCATGTATCTTTTTGAATGAATGTTTTATCTGGATATATGTCCAGGAGTGGCACTGCTATGGTAGTTCTATATTTAGTTTTCTCAGGTATAGTAAATCAGAAAGAGACAGACAAATACCATATGATATCACTTATATGTGGAATCTAAAATATGGCAAAAATGATCCTGTCTACAAAACAGAGACAGGTCACAGCCATGAAGAGCAGACTTGTGGTTGCCGGGGAGATGGGGGAGGGAGTGGGATGGACGGGGAGTTTGGGGTTGGTGGATGCAAATGGTTGGATTTGGAATGAATGGGCATTGGGGTCCTACTGTGTGGTACAGGGAACTGTGTATGACTGGGTCACCTTGCTGTACAACAGAAATTGAAGAGACACTGTAAATCAACTCTAATAAAAGATAAACATTAATGACCAAACAAAAAAAAAAAAGGGAGAGAGAGTAGGCTTTGGGTTCTAATAAACTGAGATTCCAATCTCTGCCTGGCCATTATCTATGTGATTATAAGTAAGTTACTTACCTTTCTCTGATATGTAGGAATTTCTAGCAAATGGTTATATGAGCTTCCTAGAACAGTTACTTGTTCTCTCACAGTTCTGGAGGCCAGGAGTCTGAAACTCAGGTGTTGACCAGGCCATGCTCTCTCCAGTGGCTCCTGGTGTTCCTTGGCTTATGACAGCTTTACTCCAGTCTCTGTCCCCATCATCACATGACTCTGCTCCGTGTCTCTGTGTGCACATCTCCTCAAATGTCCTTCCCCTTTCTCTTATAAGGACACCGGGCATTGGACTTGGAGCCCACCCTAAATCCATGATGATCTCATTACCAGATCCTTAATTACATCTGCCAAGACCCTATTTCTAGAAAAATTCCATTCACAGGTGTGAGGGGTTAGGACTTGGACCGATCTATCGATTCAACCCACCACGTGGGGTAATGATCAATTCCTTCTAAGATTGTTGTGAGCATTCGTGGAGCCAGCTTATGTAACTTATTTAAAATATCTTGGCTCAACCAAAAAAACAAAAACAAAAACAAAACAAACAAAAAAATTGGGAGTTCCTGTTGTGGCTCAGTGGGTTACAAACCCGACTAGTATCTAGGAGGATTCGAGTTTGATCCCTGGCTTCCTCAATGGGTTAAGGATCTGGTGTTGCTGTGGCTGGCAGATATTAGGGTATATTTAATTGTCCAAGGGTTGCTATCTGGCTATGGCTGGCAGATATTAGGGTATATTTAATTGTCCAAGGGTTGGGGAGACTGGATAGCAGGTGGAAGAATCCCATCACTGTCAAGAACAGTCTAGTAATTTGATTCTTCCAGAGATGTCTTGCAGGTGCATGGGGTGGGGATTACTGCTTTCAACTCTGGGGCCAGGTTTTCTTACCTGGGGACAAAGGCAAAAATGCTGGGCTTCCATAATGAGGTGTATTTATTTATTTGCAGTTTAAAGGCAAGTTCTTAACCAGCTTTTCCTTCTTTGTTCTTAAAAGAAAAAAATGGTCTTATTGTGACAACATTGTGGTACTTAGGATTCAGCATCCAGTTTAAATAAATAGTTGTGCTTTACCCATGCTAATTATAATGATTATATGCTATTTTGTGGGAAATGCTGAAAAATTGGGCCAGAGGTGGGTCTCACAGATAATGAATTTACCTCTTTGTATAATCGCGCACTGTTTTTAATAAGCCTGCGATTTCCCAATGGTCCAACAAGAAAGATCCCAACTTGCATTTGGGAAGTGCCAAGGAAAATAAGCTTTCTCTCTGGAAAGATGAGTAATTTCAGGTTCCCCTCAGACTATCATTTTGACCCATTGAATGCATTTTGACCCATTTGCTGTTCAGGCTGACATCAGGGACTTTGCTATCAAAGAATATTACTGTCATCGCCTTTGTTGAAACGGGCCTTCCCAGCTCCAGGGTCATTTTTGTGGCCTTGGGAGGGCCCAGCCGCAGTGGAAACAGCAGCACAGTTTGTGCTAATGGCCTTTGGGAAAAGGCAGTGTTGCTGGGCCAGGAAGAAATGGCGAGGGTTGGGCTGAGGTTCTGGGGATTTGGGGCCGGTTCTGAATCCCCTGCTGAAGGCTGTGATTCCCTCGGCTCTTGCAGGCTTCGTGCCCTACCTTAGCTGCCAGGGAACCTCCAGCGAGGACGACATGTCCCACTGTCTGAGAATCTTCCAGGAGAACACACAGCGGTATAAAGACCAGCTGGAGGAATTCCGCTGCTCGGTGGCCACTGCCCCGAAATTGAAGCCCATCTGCTCCGAGGAGACAGTCCTGCGGACGCTGCACCAGTACTACCGACAGTACCACCCTTTTAGTCTGGGTACCTGCTCCTGGAAACCAGCCCCTCTGCCCCCCCCCCGGGCCCAAGAGCAGGGCCTGGGAGGCTTGCCGAGCTGCCACCAAGAGCACAGGGTGCAGCACAGCTCCAAATCCTCAGGCTTCTGTGCGAAAAAGAGAAAGAAGCATTTCCAAGGAGCCAGGCGGGGGGAGAAGGAGGCGGGTGGGGGAGAGGGGGCTGGGTACCAAGACCCCTGGGCAGTCATCACAAATGGGCAGACATCAGCTGTTGTCTCAGTCAGTACTGCTTTTTAGCTGCCTTCTCTGTGCCAGGTGCCTCATTTCATTAGCCGTCTAGGGTCAATACTGTTATTCCCACTTTAGAGATGGAAGAAATGAGGCTTCGGGAGGTCGTGTCCCTTGTTTGAGGTCAGACCTGGGTTTGAACCCAGCTCCTCCTGGTGCCAGCGGGGTGGGAAGGGGTTTTGCCCCGAATGACAGCCACAAAACAGTGACAAAGACAACTGATGACATGACTTTATAATGTTAATAATATTATTATTCCTATTAATAACATTATTAACAGTAATTTGTCCTAGGCTGTTTTTAAGGTCTATAGTCCTGTAGGAGAAGTAGTGGACTGATTGCCTTTATTATTATTATTTTAATTGGGGACTTTTCAAGAACACATGCTAACACACATGCTTTGTGTGTTTTAAAAATTTCCTAGCTGTGGCAAGAGAAATCTGCCTAAGAGTTTGGAATTTTGCCCAACTCTGTGACTATCTGCTGTGTGACCTAGGGCGGTTGCTTCCCCTCTCTGGGCTACAGCTCCCTCACCCAGGTCAGGGAAAGATGGACTAGACACTCTCTAGGGTGTCTTCCAGCTCTAAGGTTCTGGAACTCCATAGCCTCCTCTTTCATCTCACAAATGTGTCATTGCCAAAGGGCAGCTAGCCAGGCAGCCAGAGCTGAAGCTGTTTTTCTGACCTGCATCTTCTCTTGATTCTTTTATTTTTTTTTTTAATTTTTATTTTTTGGCTTTTGACTTTATAGGGCCACACCCACAGCATATGGAGGTTCCCAAGCTTGGGGTCTAATCAGAGCTGTAGCCACCGGCCTACACCACAGCCACAGCAACGCAGGATCCTAGCCACATCTGTGACCTACACCACAGCTCACGGCAACGTCAAATCCTTAACCCACTGAGCGAGGCCAGGGATCAACCCCACAACCTCATGGTTCCTAGTCGGATTCATTTCCACTGCGCCACGATGGGAACTCCGATTCTTTTATTTAAACTATCAAAGAGCAATGTCTGAAGCTTTTTTTTCCTTTTTTAAAATTAATCTGAAAAAAAGAGCAGGGTTTGTTTAAGAGCAAGAACTTGGAAATCAGAGAGATATGAGTTTGAATCCTGGCCCTGTTACTTCCTTGCTGCGTGACCTTGGCCGAGTCTCTCTTAACCTCTTTAAGATTTCAGTCTCCTCCTTCATAAAGTGTAGGTAATAATGGCATCTACTTTTTATGGTTTGTAAGAGAATGAAACGAGAGGCTTAATAAAGCCCTACCAAGGTGCTTGGCACAGAGAATCAACCAAACAGTGCTGGCTGCCCCCATCAGAGCCTCCAGCTTTGCCTGGGGCTGATTGTTGGATGAAGGTGAACTTGGGAGCCCTGCCCACTAGTGGCTCTCAGAGCTCTCAGGAAGCATGGCATCTTTTTCATAGAATGCAAAGACTTGAAGAAACCTCTCCAGGAGCCCCCGATCCCTGGCTGGGCAGGCTACCTGCCAAGAGCCAGGGTCACTGAATTAGGCTGTGCCACACGGTACACCGTCATGGCCAGAAACTGCTACAGGGACTTCCTGAACATCACGGAGCAGGCCAGGAGGGCACACCTGAAACCATATGAGGAGTAAGTCTGACTTGGGAATGAGAAAGAGGGGGGAGCACATCTCAGGCCAGGGGGGTAGCCAGGTGCCCCCAGCCCAGCACTAGGACTGTTTTTATGTCTGATTTGTTTTGCAGGAGGGGCTGGGTTTGTAACTGCAGGACCTTCTAAGTAGGCAGACACCCTCCGCTCCCCTCCTGTGCCTAGCAAGCTCCAAAAACCCTGCTTCCGGCCTCTGCTGTTTGCAGGAAGAGGCTGGAAGTAAACACCAAAAAGACCCCCTATCCTGGCAGCAACCTGAGGCTCAAGGATGCTGAGAAAGGGAGCTTGAGGGTGCTGCTTAGGGGGATTTTTGTGTCCTCAGTTTACCCTTCTGTAAAATGAAGATGATAATCTGACCTTTGGGATAAATCATTAGGATGACAAATAAAAATACTATGGGAGTTCCCATTGTGGTGCAGTGGTAATGAATCCGACTAGTATCCATGAGGATTCGGGTTGGATCCCTGGCCTCACTCAGTGGGTTGGGGATCCGGTGTTGCTGTGAGCTGTGGTGTAGATCACACACTCGGCTCAGATCCTGCATTGCTGTGGCTGTGGGATAGGCCAGCAGATGCAGCTCCTATTTCACCCCTAGCCTGGGAACTTCCATGTGCCGTGGGTATGGCCCTAAAAAGCAAAGAAAAAAAACAAAAGCGAATAAACATGCTATGCACATGTGGAACCTGCATAGATTATATTTATTTTATTATTAATAAAAAGAATAACTCTTTGACTTTGGTTCTTACTTTAGAATATACGGAGTTAGGGCCACACCACCACCTCCTGTTCCTTCTCCAAAAATTTTGCTGCATGAAGGGTTGCTGCCGAAATACCCGGATTTCTCTATTCCAGGTAAGGGAGGACGTTCCTTCCTGCTGTTTTATAAAGGGGGAGGAATGCTGCAGTGGCCCCTCTGCTTTGCTGGCCACCTGCCTGCAGTTTGTGGGCTGGTTTCTCTCCCAGAAGCCACGTGTCCTACCCTGGGAAGAGCCCTGATGGAGGACCCCAGACTTCCGGTGACGTGTGGCTGCACTCAGAGGCCAAATATTTCCTGCAACGGGAAGATTTATCTAGAACCACTATCCTCAGCAAAGTACACTACTGAGGGGTAGACGTGGCGTGCCTCCCAAGGAAAGGTGAATATTAAGGGGGCCTTGAAATTGCGCCCCTCATGTACCCCTCATGCACCCCACAAGGGCACTGGGGAAATTTCATAAGAATCCGTTTTACTGTCGCCTACACCTGGACTGGTTGGCGATTACATATCACATTCGCAATAAAGGCCTTTTCTTGTCATGTGAGAATAAAGAGGATACACTTCTCATCATGCTGAAGGTTTCTGTGTTTTTCCTCCACGTTATGCTGACCTTGAGAAGGTGCCAGGGTGGCGCCCGTCTCTTCCTGACCCCCAGGGAGAGCTGTGCACCTGGATCAGGCTCTTCCTGAAGCCCTGGCCCAACCCTCTGAGGAGTCGGTCTCCACCAGCAGCTTGGGTCCCGGCGTGGCAGTTCCCAGCACTAGCACAGACCTGTGCCCACCCCAACCCTGGTATTTCAGAGTCCCAGGCCCCACCCAGCTGGCAGATGCCATCTGTGATAGTTTCCTAGGGCTGCTGTAACAGTACCACAAACTGGGTGGGATTAGACAGTAGAAATTTATTTTTTATTTTTTTCATATTCTTTTCCATTATGGTTTATCACAGGATATCCAATATAGTTTCCTGGGCTATGTAGTAGGATCTTGCTGCTTATCTATCCTATGTATACTAGTTTGCACCTGCTAATTCCAAACTCCCAATCCTTCCTTCCCCCACTCTTCTCCTTTATGTCTGTGAGTCTGTTTCTGTTTTTTTCTTTTCTTTTCTTTCTTTCTTTCTTTCTTTCTTTTTTTTTTTTTTTTTATTTAGGGCCACACCCACAGCATATGGAATTTCCCCAGGCTAGGGGTCAAATTGGAGCTGTAGCCTCTGGCCTACACCACAGCCACAGCAACGCAAGATCCTAGCCATGTCTGCAACCTACACCACAGCTCACGGCAATGCCAGATCCTTAACCCAATGAGCGAGGCCAGGGATCAAACCCGCATCCTCATGGATTCTAGTCGGGTTCATTAACTGCTGCGCCATGATGAGAACTCCTGGTTTCTGTTTCAAAGATAGGTTCATTTGTGTCATATTTTAGATTCCACATGTAAAGGATATCATGTGGTACTTGTCTTTCTCGTTCCGATTTCGCTTAGTATTATACTCTCTAGTTCCATCCATATTGCTGCAAATGGCATTTTCGTTGTTATGGCTGAGTAGTATTCATATATACATCACATCTTCTTTATCCATTCCTCTGTTGATGGACATTTAGGTTGTTTCCGTGTCTTGGCTACTGTGAATAGTGCTGCTATGAGCATAGGGATGCATATATCTTTTTGAATTACAGTTTTGTCTGGGTATATGCCCTGGAGTGGGATTGCTGGATTATATAGCAACTCCATTTTTAGTTTTTTGAGGAACCTCTGTATTGTTTTCCATAGTGGCTGCACTAATTTACCTTCCCGCCAACAGTGTAGGAAGGGTCCCTTTTCTCCACACCCTCTCCAGCATGTGTTATTTGTAGACTTTTTAAATGATGGCCATTCTGATTGGTGTGAGGTAGCACCTCGTAGTTTTGACTTACATTTCTCTAGTAATTAATGCCGAGCATCTTTTCATGTGCCTGTTGACCATCTGTATGCCTTCTTTGGAGAGATGTAAGACAGCAGAATCTAATGATTCTGGACACAAGAAGTCCACTTGGGGCTGTTAGCAGGGCTGTGCTCCCTCTGAAGTCTGAAGGGAGAATTGCTCCTTGCCTCTTCCCTCTCTCCTGGTGGTTTGCTGTCCATCCTTGCTGATCTTTGGTGCATAACCCCAAATCTGTCTGTGTTGTCCTGTGACTTCCCCGTGTCTCTGTGTCTTCACGTGGCTGTCTTCTAACAAAGACAGTGGATTGGGGTTCACCCTTCTGCAGTACGACCTCATCTTAACAGATTACACCTGCAGCAATCCTATTTCCACATAAGTCACACTTGCAGGTCCTGGGGATTAGGACGCCAACATATGTTTTCCGTGGGGGCAGGAGACGAAGAACTGGGGGGACGCAATTCAACTCATAACATTGGCTGACTTTTCATCATTGACAGGCACTCTCTCTGACCTCACTCTGCAGCTATTGGCAAGAAGAAGAAATCAAAAGCAGCTCCTGGGGCAAGGAGGCCATTGTTACCAAAAGGCTCAAGGGAGTTTCCTGGTGGCATAGTGGGTTAAGGATCTGGCATTGTCATTACTGTGTCTCGGGTCACTGCTGTGTTGTGGGTTGGATCCCTGGCCTGAGATCTTCTGAATGCTGTTGATGCCGCAAAACCAAACCAAACCAACCAACCAAGCAAACCAAAACAAGAACAAAAAACCAACTCAAAACTGCAGGGCCAGAAAGATGCAAGCCACTCCTGGGAGTTTTTCCCTAGGTGGGAATTTTCACTTGGGCTCCCTGGACATCCAGGGTTTCATGGGTAGAAATCAGGAGTCAAATCCTTGATTCTTATGAGAAAAAAGGACTTGGATGAGAAAAAAACTTACATCTTTGTTTTCACTAACCTCCAGGTGAAATATTTCCTTCATTTATGAAAGTAGGCAACAAACCACAGTTGCACCTGTCACCTTAGCCCAATAAAAACCTCAGGTCTTTTTATATCACATGACGTTTGTTGCAAACATCTTAAAATAGTGTTAATGTTGATGACGCCTTTATAATTAGTTGTTATTAGAGCTCCTATATCTGCTAACATTATTATTTAACATACGTACAAGCAAACACTTAAATAGCTATTTCACGAATTTGCCCTTTTCACTATGTTGATAGTAGTTCCGTACAATTAGTTTCCAATAGTAATTTCATATATCATACTTCATATATTTAAAAGCATTATTCTGAGAAGAGAGCCACAGTTTTCACCAGAGGGCCAGAGGGTCCCTGGCACAGAAATGGAAAGGAGCTTTGGTTCTGGGAAGCAACCTAGGATGTGTGTAAAGGGTGACTGTCACACGAAACAACAACAACCCAAGCCCAGTGGGACTTGGGATTACAGTGCATCCTGTTATCAAAAAATAATGTGATAAAAGAATGCTGTTGTGGGAAAATATTTATGACATAATGCATGAAAAAAGCAGGCCATAAGACAGTACAAATCCATAAGACAGTACACACGCACACACAAACCCCATCATCCTATATTTTTGTTGACAAGGGAGGAGGGGTAAAGGGAGCTAACCCATAATACTAACAGTGGTTGCTTGGATAACGGTTCTATTTATTGTTCTTCTTAAATTTCTTGTGTTTTTTCCCAGTTTTCCTCAGCCAACAAGTATTGTTTTCATAATCGGGAGAAAAATGTGATTTTCCTTATTTGAAGTGATTAAAAGTCATTTTAATCTTTAAGTGAGATTGCCTGTTTAAAGAAAGAAAGCCTGGAGTTCCCCTCGTGGCCCAGTGGTTAACGAATCCGACTAGGAACCATGAGGTTGCGGGTTTGATCCCTGGCCTTGCTCAGTGGGTTAGGATCCAGCGTTGCCGTGAGCCGTGAGCTGTGGTGTAGGCCGCAGACGCGGCTCAGATACCAAGGTGCTGTGGCTCTGGCGTAGGCCAGCAGCTATAGCTCTGATTAGACCCCTAGCCTGGGAACCTCCATATGCCTCAGGAACGGCCCAAGAAAATGGCAAAAAGACAAAAATAAGAAAGAAAGGAAGAAAGAAAGAAAGAAAGAAAGCAAGCCAGCAGAAGGTAGATAGTTGCATTTTCTTCAAAGGGCTGGGACCATGCTCAGTGGATAGTTGGGATTTTTTTCCCAGTGTTTTTTTTTTTTTTTTTGCTTTTTAGGTCCGAACCCACGACATATGGAAGTTCCTAGGCTAGGGGTCAAATCAGAGCTATAGCTGCTGGCCTACACCACAGCCACAGCAATGTGGGATCCAAGCCACATCTGCTATCTACACCACAGCTCACAGCAACCCTGGATCCTTAACCCACTGAGCAAGGGCAAGGATTGAAACCGAGCTCTCCTGGATACTACTCGGGTTTGTAACCCCCTGATCTGCAACGGGAACTCCTTTTCCCAGCTTTCTTAACACCCTGGGAGAATGACTTCACAGGACAGAGACTCATGGGACAGACCTGCCTGGGGCTGGTGGGCCAGGCTGCTGCCTCTCTGTTGGCTCCTTAGACGTGAAGAACCTTTGTGGCAGCTCTGCCTGTTCCCCTCTCCCAAACCCACAGAGTTTGCAGATGACAGCTCTGGACGCAAGGATTCTGAAGTCTTTACCCAGGACATGAAGGGATTGCCAGGACTGAAACCTCTCCTTGCAACTGCCCTCATCTTCATTTCAGCCACAGGATCAAATCAGGTGTCAATGTTTAAGTCACTAGCTAATTCCCTTGGCACCCACCTTTCAAAAATGGCTTCAGCAGGAAAACAAAAAGCAAACCCCACAACAACCCAATGACAGAAATAGCAAAAGTGAATAAAGGCAATTAAAAATTGTCTAATAGTATCTCATTCTTTTACCACGTCATGATTAAGATCACCAAGTTCAACGTGCAAATCAACTCCTTTTGTTGAAGCAGTTCCGCAGTCCCAATTCTTTTCCTTTATCTTTTCTGTTTCTCCCTAGCCTATAATTTCTAGAGCATCGTCTGTCGGGGGAGGTAGAAAGGTGATTTTACTGCACTGCAAAATTATCATTATTAGCACAAGCTGCATCTGTAATGAGCTCATTCTTGCCACGAAAAACAATCCCATTACCTGATAAGACAAAATTCCCCGGGTCTGGAAATCCTGGAGTAACGGAAGGTTTGTATGATTTCTTATGACAAGGGGGCCTTTAGTGGGGGTGGTTTGAATTCCGTGGCAGTTCAAGTGCTGCTTTGGCATCCCTTCTTTCTCTTTCTGTGGGTGAATTGACAGTTCCCTCCGGCCGGATGTTGGGAAGGGCTGCCTGGGTTCCCAGCCTTGCTCCCGATCCCTGGAGTGGTGACTGATGGTTCTGAACAGGATCTCAGTTACTTGTGGCTTTAACGTTGTTCCCACACAGCTGTGAAGCATGTGGCCAGGAGTCAGACCCTCCCTGAGTTCAGATCTCAGCTCTGCTTTTTTTCTGGCTGACTTTGGGCACTTTCCTCATCTCTCTGAGCTCAGATTTCTATTTTGCGGCTAACTGCAGAGCTTACCCAGTGTCAAGAGTGTGAAGAGATTAGGCAGGTGCCTCTGACCCACAGGTGCTCAGTTAATATTATTGATTACCATTGGGGCAAAGGGATCTGGGGACACTGCTAGAGCTGACATGGATTAGGGGTGGGGACATGATGTCTCTGAGCCCACACAGTGAGTTCTTCAAGGAAGAGGGTTCAGAGCCAAGGCTCCTGGCTTCTATTGAGGTGCTCTATTCACTGCTGCCCTTTTCTTCTGGGGACCCCACCGCTGGGAGGCAGGCAGAGCAGGTGTGATTGGCCAATAATAAAAGCAGTCACAGCAGCCCTGATAATGTGCTTGCCTAGGTCAGGCTCTGGCCCTTTCTCTGGAAGAGTTTGTTTAATTAGTATTATCTAGCATACATATTTTCACTTAATAGATGAGGAAACTGAGGCACACAGATGTTAAGTAATTCGCTCAGGGTCATTTTTCCCAGAAAAAAATACAGGCGGCCCCTTCAAAGGCAGCTGATACATCCCCCCAAAAGCTCCATATCAGTATTTTTTTCCTTGGGTAAAGCCAGCAGCACGCAGAAGTTCTTGGGCCAGGGATTGAATCTGTGCCACAGCAGTGATGATGCCAGATCCTCAACCCACTGAGCCACCAGGGAGCTCACAATATTTAGATTCAAATCAGGTTTGTCTGGATTTTCCAAAGGCTGAGAGGGAGATGTTCCCATCTTTCCTGATCAGCCTAGGGTGCCTTCAGGAAAGGACACTGGGGGGGCTTCCTATTGTGGCTCAACGGGTTAAGAACATAGTGTCCATGAGAATGTGGATTCGATCCCTGGCCTCCCTCAGTCCATCCTGCATTGCTGTGGCTGTGGTGTAGGTTGGCAGCTGCAGCTCTGATGCAACCCCTAGCCTGGGGAACTTCCATTTGTTGCAGATGCGGCCATAAAAAACAAAAAGGAAAGAGCACCAGGCCCTCTATGACCTAGAGGAGCTGGCCCCCCAGCCTTGAGGTCTTCAGACACTGTGGCTGGTTTGTGTTCTCCTGAAGGTCACGGCAAGCGCAGCTCTCCCCAGACGGCCCTCTCTAGCTGCCAACACCTCCCTGCTCCACACTCCCAGACTCCAGCTTCCCTTTATCTCCAATCACTCCTTACACTCAACCCAGTTTTGGTGGGGGCTAAAAGTGCTTTAAAACCTATTTGTCTAAGGCTCTCTCTGACACAATTCGTGCGCGCATTTATTGCAACTGCAGCTCCGTGACGTCTCAGGTTGTTTTGTTTCCCTTGGTTGTTGTCTTTTTCCAGATTTTACCTATTGTCTTTCTTTCTTTCTTTCTTTCTTTATTACCTGATTCTTTGTCTTTAATTTTACCATATATTAACATCTTTTCAACAAGACCATTTGGGCATGCTTCCACTAGCAGTACTTGGGCATATCTTGTTTAGCCATAACCAAACTTGCTTCCCTCCCCAGTGTTTTGGTGGAAAATAAACTCCAACATGCTATTTCAGTTATCAAAACTTATCTGAGAAAATGGGTACTGAGTTTGGACTGTAAACCGGAACCCAAGGAGGAAACCACAGCATTGGCTGGATGGACGGAGTTATTATAAGTCCCACTGAGGACCCTAAGAATGCCCTGTTTGTCTAATGACCCACAAAGATGGCCTGTCTAGCTATAAGCCCCTAGGTAGCAGTGACAAAGGACTCACAGGTCACCTCCCCCCACTGCAGGACCCGGTGCCAGTTAGTCAGAGCCCATCAGCCTGGAAGTGGCCTCCCAAACCCTCCCATTGCAAATGTTGTGGCAACTACCATTTCACCCCGTCATCTGCTATGAAGCCTAGTTTCCATCCTTCCTGATACCCTTGTCCTGGCTGAAGAAACACAAGACTTTTCTAGAACTGACCTCATCATCAAGATTTTACCTATTTTCAAACACTTTGAGGACATTTTCGCCAGCGTCTGAAGAACCTTTCTCTGGATTTATTGTCACGAACACAGCATTTTATCTGAGTGCTGCCTCAGCCGCCTGCCCTGAAGGTGCCGACCCTTTTAATAGGACATAGACACTAAAGCCCTTCCTTCTAAACCAGAGGTTGCAAACGTCTTTGGTAAAGGGCCAGAGAGTCAATATTTTAGCCCATATGGTCTCTGTTGCAAATACTCAATTCTGCTGTTTTACCCGCCAAGTAGCAATAGACAGTATGTAAATGAATGTGTGGCTGCATTCCAATAAAACTTTATTTATAGGCACTGAAATTTTAATTTCATATCATTTTCATGTATCACAAAAGATCATTCTCGTGAATTAAAAACACTTTAAAAAATGTGAAAACCATTCTTAGCTAGAGGGCTGTTCAAAAGTCGATGGTCCTTGGGCTCCAAGTCACTGACCCCTGCAAGTCACTGACCCCTGCTCTAAACCACAACTTAACCCAAGGGGATGATGCAGCCAGGATCTAGCTGTAAGTGGTTTATTCTGTAAGCAGCATGGTTCAAGCAAGTGCCCTCTTGAGAAGGAGAGGCCTCTTTGGGGGGTCCTGGGAACAGGACCCCCTGTGCCCAGGATACTGAGAATGTCGCCCAAACCCACTGCCAAGGAGGATAGGGAATGGGCTGATGTGAAGCTCAGATGAGCTGGGAGAAATCCTGCAATTGCTTGAGAGAAAAGGTAGAAACGAGGGCCTGTGGCGGCTTTTCATACCCTACGTTAAACTTAAAATCTAATTTAGATGAAAATGGATGCATAGAAATTAACTGTGCATGCGAGGCTTTCGTCGTTAAGCTGTGTACCCTGTAACGATGGCTTTACCAAATTTATTCCCTTGGCTTGAGAATAAAGATGCTTTTTGAAATCTGATTTTGTTGTTTTACAAATCGTTTTAGCCTTGTGAATCATGCAAACTCCATTTCTGATCGGCCTCAAACAAAAACAGAACATTAAAGTGTTTAAGATTCAATCAAAGGCTCGCTGTGAGAGGCACAATATTAAAATAACAGAAAAATCAATTTGATTTTTATTTGGAACATGATTTGTCACAAATAGCATTCTAATAGATAACACTGATTATATGGTAGCAAATGTAATTTATATATACCGAGTTCTGTGCCTTTGTCAGAGTCATCATTAAGGAATTTGACATGTATGCAGGAGAACAATAAATGCCAACTGAAATATATACCAGTTACATATAAATGGGATGCAGAAATGAGTGATGCTAGCACACGCTATACTTATAAGTAATAAGATGCCGAGTAAAGCAGCTTGCGTTTTCAAACAAGAACTCTTTTTATGTTGTCATTTAAAATATCTCATATTTCTGAAGGTCAGAAATAAATGGCACTATTAGCATTAAAAGCTAGTAAAAGAAAAAGTAATTTGTTGTGCATTTAA
Source organism: Sus scrofa (assembly GCF_054392235.1). Lineage (NCBI taxonomy): Eukaryota > Metazoa > Chordata > Mammalia > Artiodactyla > Suidae > Sus > Sus scrofa. The sequence continues at coordinate 149,513,043 of NC_139396.1, read as the reverse complement.
CATAACATTTTATGAAATAGCTTTGTAAAGCATTCATATTTTTTCCCCCTGTGGAGGCTGAGGAGACAGGATGAAGATGCCTTTCAGGATGAAGAGGACTTTTTATCGCATCTTCGTTATTGGTAACATTTTAGTTCACTGAGATCTTTGGGGCATTACGAGGTTTGTGCCTGGGCAGGTACCTGCTAAGAAATGAAGCTGTTTATGTAAGTGTGGTCTCTGCTGGCTCTAGCAAAGTGCTGCCCAAGTGCTGGGTTTGGTCCTCATTGATAATGTTATTGATACAGGGCTGCAGCGGGACACGGAGGACAAGCAGTGAGGCTGCCAGGGACTGAAGACACAGGGTTTTGATGTGACAGACACAGGTCCCCAAGAGTAAGAGGAGAGAGGCTCTTGATCTGTGTCTGGGGACCAATGGCAGATATTCAGGATTCGCATCCAAATGCAGATGGGGACCACGTGGCTTCGAAACCTTTCACCAGCAACTTTTCCTGCCAGCCACGGGTCCTGAACTCCAAGATATTGTAACACCCCCCCCCCGCCTCCTTTTTCTCTTACATTTGGATAAAAATTTAAAACTACCCAAAAAATAACATTGACCAATACCACTATAACCACCACCTGGAATTAGCTTCAAATCCTTTTGTAATAGAAAATAAATATGACACCACCAATAAAGAAGGATGGTAAGTGTCCTTGTTTTGATGTTTTTTTTACCACATCTGCAGTGAGTAGCCGTAATTTGAGAACAGAACAGTATCAGTGGTAACTTCTGTATCTAGATGGTACCTTCCTGACACTTTTCTCCGCAACAGGACACGTGGGAGATCTGCTCATGGTCATGTGTGTGGACCCTAGTTCATTCTGAAATTGTATCTGGGTAATCGGATTGGTGCAAACTTCATTGGTTTTCCCCCAGTTACTAGTGAAGACGAATCTCAAGCATTTATGATTCAGGTGTCTCTCTGTGTGCTGCCTGCTAGTGTCTCTTTGTCATCTTTTCTTTCTCCTTCTTTTTAGGGCTGCATCTGCAGCATATGGAAGTTCCCTGGCGAAGGGTGGAATCAGAGCTGCAGCTGAGGGCTACACCACGGCCACAGCACAGCCAGATCCAAGCTGCATCTTTAACCTACGCCACAGCTTGTGGCAACTCCAGATTCTTAACCACTGAGCAAGGCCAGGGATTGAACCCACATCCTCATAGATACTAGCTGGGTTTTAACCCACTGAGCCACAATGGGAATTCCCCTTTGTCCCCTTGTCTATGCAGCTGTCCTTTTCTTTATGTATTCTGAATACTAATTCTTTGTTGGATCTGCTTCAAATACCTTCTCTGAATCTGTGCTTGCTTTCAGTCCTAATCCTTGGGGGTCTCTGTTACACTTAAAGAGTAACTCAGACCTTCCCACCACTTCTGCTTCATTTATTGGTTGTTTTATCATGTGTGGGCGCATTCTAAGTGTTGTGTGTGTTTTACCATATTGAATTGTCACAGCCACCTTGTGCAGGAGGGCTACTGCGATTCCGGGTGTGTTGAGGTCAGGAAGTGGAGAAGCCAGTCCAGGTAGTACAGGTAGAGAAAGGGCCAAGACCCAACACCAACTTCCCCTTCCTGCAGAGCTGGGCACTTAAGCCCCATGTCACAGTCAGAGAATTAGCAAGAGGGGAGATTAGAAAGAGCCCTTACAAACTCTTAGAAGGAAACACACACAGCAGTTCTCAACCCTGGCTGTACATTATGAAGTACCGGTGCTGGGCCCCTACTCCCAGAAATTCTGGTTGGTCTAGGATGTGGCCTGGACATGGGGGTTTCTTTTCTTTTCTTTTATTTCTTTTACTATTTTTTTTTTTTTTTTTTTAGGGCCACACTTGTGGCACATGGAAGTTCCCAGGTTAAAGGTTGAATCAGAGCTGCAGCTGCCAGCCTACACTGCAGCTGCAGCAACGCAGGATCCGAGCCTCATCTGCGATCTACACCACAGCTCATGGCAACATTGCATACTTAACCCATTGAGCAAGGCCAGGGATCAAACCCACATCCTCATGGTTACTAGTTGGGTTTAACTACCACTGAGACACAATGGGAACTCCCGGGGCTTTCTTTTAAATCTCCCCGGTTAATGTTAATATGTATGTAGCCGAGGCTGAGAACCTCTGTTCCATCATCTGTAGTTTTACCGAGATCTAGAAAGTCTAGAAGGTCTCAGACACCGACCTATTTCACTGCACCAGGCTGAGATTTTACATGCTGTATAGGGCTTCAAGGAAGAAATTTTAGAAAATACAAAGAAAAAAGGAGAATGAAAGAAAAACCCCAAGGTATTGAGCTCAGGCACTTTAGATCTGCCGTGAATGACTGAGAAGCATTCCTGTAAAGGGGGGGCCGAGCTCCTCCTGCCCTCCTTCTCTGAATCTCAGGGGGTGAACCACCTGCCATTCCCATCAAGCACCAGCTCCTGCTGCCGTGGCGCCATTCACAGAATTGCTGAGTGAAGCCATTTCTGGATTCCTGGAATGGAGCAGTGGATATCCCCACTCTGCCCCCACAGGTGTGTCCCGCACCAGCATCCACACACCTTCCACTTGCCACCAGCCTATGGACCCACTGGCGCCCCAGGGACTAGTGAACAGGTCAGCCGGGGGCTGTTGGGAGGCCAGGCTGCAAGGGCCATGCTCTGCTCCAGCTCCCGCAGCTCTGCCTGCATTGGCACTGAGCCCCTCATGATCTGGCTGCAGACCACTCATTCATTGGCCTTGAAAGGAGACCCCCCTCAGGCTGAGGCCTTATCCAGCTCAGAAATCAGAGCCTGGGAAACCTGGCCCTGAGCACGTGTGAGGGTGGCTGGTTCGAGCCCCTGGGCAGCCCCTGTGGTTAGGTTTCAGCATCTGCAGACTCTTTGTATGAGTGGCTGCCCAGGGCCCTCTGACCGACTTCCTGTCCCCTCCCCGAGAGAAGGCTAAAGCGGGAAATTATCTGCATATGAAGAACATTTGGATTCTCTTAATATTCAAGAGCTCTTTAAAGTAAAAGTGATATCAAAAAGATGCGTAAAATCGACACACAACCTGCGCACTTCACAGAGACAGAAATACGAAAGGCCATTCAACACAGAAAAGATGTTCACACGCATTCGTAACCAAACAAACGCAAATTACCCACAGAAGGAAAAGCACTTTCACACGCCACACTGACAAAAGGTTTGACATTTCACCACATTGGTGAGGGTACCATGTGCTCTCATGTTAGAACACACCATATGAGTTTGTCAATATTTGACTCTCTGGGGGCCCGGAAGAGTGGCAGTTTCACACAGTCCATCCTACTGTGTTGGAGGGTAAATTGGAGTGTAATTTGGCAATTCCGATCAAAATAAACATCCTGAATGCTTCTTGGACAAATCTGTATCATGTTGGAATATCTCAAAAGGATAATAGTTGCATGAATATTCATGATAGGAACACTTTATATGTCCATCAGCGTGGCTGACCACACCACATGCAACCCTCGGTGGAATCTGTGAAGCCACACAGAGATTGAAGAAGTCTTTTCTAGACCATGAGCGAATAACATCCAATTTATTGTGTGTGTTGTATGTTACCATTTTTTTCGAAAAAAGCTTTTAAAAAAGGTGGGGTGGGGCTGAGGTGTGTGAAATAGGACGTGAATATTTATACGGGGAATATTTCTGGAAAACACTCAGTGTGGCTCTGGGGGTTAAGGATCCAGCATCGCCTCTGTGGCAGCGTGGGTCTGATCCCCAGCCTGGCACAATGGGTTAAAGTTCTGGCATTGCCGCAGCTGTGGTGTAGGTCAAAGCTGTGGCTCGGATTCAATCCCTGGCCCAGGGAATTTACAGATGCCGCTGAAAAAGAACCCCCACCCCTGCCTCGCCAAAACCCCCAAACTCAAGTTGTTCTGGGAAGAGGAACTGAGAGCCCTCTTCTGCATCGTTTGCATCTTGTGCCATGTTAATGTATTAACGTTTTTCAGCCCTGCCTCCTCCAGGGCCCTCCAGATTTCACCTAAATAATACTCGCACTGGGTCACTCCTGCCTCGGGCTGCTCCTGCGTGGGGTCTGTTCTCTACCCCAGGAGCTGAAAGCTGCGTGGGCAACATGTGGAAGCAACGGCGATGTTTCCAATTAGGACAGAATTTCTCTAAGTACATAAAATACATTAGAACAGGCCACACACACACACACACACACACACACACACACACACACACACACACACACACCGTGCCTTGAAAGAGAGAGACGGTGGCAGAAGAGGATCAGTGGGTTTTTCAGGCATTCCTTGTGGCCAACTTGGCTCCAGGCCCCCCAAATCGTTTCTGAATGTGACCCTGGAACATAGAGACTGTCAAACCCTCAACGTCAAACCACTGGCCATTAAAATTTATTACCTCAAAGATGAGGAGGACACCTCATTTTTAACAGGGGTTGAGGGTTTGTAAAATGTTCTCTCGCACCGTGTCGCTGCCGCAAAACTTATGCCTGTGGAGGAAAAACATTTTCAGCATGACGCTCATTTGCTTGTGGAAATGTGACCCCAGAAGAGTAAACAGCTTTAGGCCAACCCGCTAGAAGTCATATCCCTTTGACTGTCAAGCTCTGCCACACCAGGCAGGGTCCAAGAGGTCCTCACTCAGCAAAACCCACTGGAAAGCATCCTCCCCTTCTCTGGGTTTTGAATGAGCTGAGAAGGAATCGGCTCGGTCAGACCAAGGATTTTCGAAACCCAGGGAGTCTTGCTCCAGGGGACCTGCAGCTTTGGGTCTGGCAATGAGTGCCCAACCTGCCCAGAGGGTTCTTGTGCACTGCTTCCTGGACTGTACACTGTGGCAGCCACATTAGAAAACAGTCTGGCAGTTCCTCCAAAAATTAAATATAAAATTATTATATGACTTTGCAATTCTGCTCTTTAGCATCTACCCAAGAGAAAGGGAAAACACAGGTCCACACAAAAACTTGTGTACAAATGGTCCTAACAGCATTTTTCATAATAGCCCCAAAGGGGAAATAGTCTAAATGTCCATCAACTGATAAACGAAGAAATAAAATGTGGTACGTCTATATAATAGAATATTAGTCAGCAGTAAAAAGGGATGAAGTTCTTATATATGCTACAATATGGATGAACCCTTGAAAAGATCATGCTGTGTGAAAGAAGCCAGTCACAAAGGGCCATATACTGTATGATTCCATTTGCATGAAATGACCAGAATAGGAAAATCTATAGAGACAGAAAGTAGGTTAGTGGTTACCTAGTGAGGAGAAAAGGGATGGGGGATTAGCGCATGATGGCGAATCGGTTTGGGGTTTCTTTTGGGGGTGATGAAATGTTTTAAAATTGACTATGGTGATGATAGTACAATTCTGTGAATATACTAAAAGTCAGTGAACTGTATACCTTCAACGGATGAAGTATGGGGATGATAACCCAATAAAGGTTTTTTTTAAAAAAAGATCATGGGAGTTCCCATCGTGGCTCAGCAGTTAATGAACCCAACTAGTATCTGTAAGGATGCAGGTTTGATCCCTGGCCTCACTCCTTGGGTTAAGCATCTGACGTTGCTATGAGCTGTGGTGTAGGCTGGCAGCTACAGCTCTTATTCGACCCCTAGCCTGGGAACATCCATATGCTGCAGGTGTGGCTCTAAAAAAAAAAAATTATAGAGGGTAGTCACTCTTGCAGGTGTGGGGCCTGGTCAGGATGGGGCTCCCACTTAACCATGAGAAGCAGGGCACTTCCGGCCTCCTCCTTCCCTTGAGGTGTCTTTGGCTAAGGAAGAGTGGTTGACCAAGCTATCCCTCCCTCAGGGCTCAGCTTCAGCACGTAGCTCCTTGACAAGGCTGCCCTGACGTGGGGTGGGGACTTGGGCATTTGCTCGAAGAGTGTGTGAGCTGTATTGCACTTGAAAAAAGTAACTCCACCTCTACCCCCACCCCCACCTAAATGCTGGAAATCCAGCCAGTTCCACAATGCAGCCCACCACCAGGCCTTACAGACTCTTCAGGTGTGCGTCTGGCTGTGTGAGCAGGACAGGCAAGGTGGAAAGAGGACTGGATTGGGCATCAGAAGACCTGGGTCCAGGTCCTCATGGTGCCTCATGCCTGTGCTCTGCTCTTGAGGATACGAACTGATGGTGCAGCTGCAGTGGCATCTGATCCTTCTAGCAACATGCTAAGGGGTCAGGAATATTACCAATTACCACCAGCACCTTAAGTCATGCAGCTGAGCAAGGTCTTATTGAAAACATTTCGAAGTCCAGTATTCTTCCCTCTAGCTTCCCATGTGGCCTTAGACTAGTTACTTGACTCCCCTATCTCCCTCCCCTCATCTTCAAATGAGAGCAGTGAGAGGTGACATCTAAGTTTCCTTCAGGCTTCCAACATCCTATTATTTTCTGATGATCCTTTTCTAAGATGGCCTTCTTTCTTTCCTTATGCTAAACACAGTTTTGCACTCTCCCACCTCCTACCAAGGAAGACTCTGTTCCCTTTGAGTGAGAAGAGCCTACCGCTATGAGCTAGATCCCAATACATGCCATCGTCTCCAAACAAAGCAATTTATATTAATATCTGTACCCCAGCTGCAATTAACTTGGAGATTTCCTACAAGAATGGCTAGATGTTTTCCTTAGGATTTAAGATAAAAGAGTTGTACATCTGCCTGTTTCTTGAATCTATGCCTTAACCACAGGTGCCTTGCTCCTCTTAAGTTGAATTTGGCTTAAAGAAAAGGACTCATTTTTCAAAGTAAATTAGATGGACAGATGAAGAGTTGAGATGAATAGATGGGTAGATGAATGGATGGATGGCTGGATGGCCAGAAGGATGAGGTGACAGGTGTCTGGTTGGCTGGCTGTGGATGGGTAAGTGGATAGACAGAAAGGGCTGAATGAATGGATGGGTGGGTGGGTACATAGATGGGTAGGTGGATGATTGGATGGATGTGCAAATAGATTAATAGCTAAATACAGAAAATAAAACTTAGAATAAAAGATACGCACTCAGTCTTGTCTTCACCACTTTGCACCATCACTTGGGAAGCCCCCAGTTCGGGGTGGAATAAGTCTATTATATGGTTGTACCAGAGGAACTTGACCTTCTGGACTTTTCCAACATTGAGGTCCACATCGATGTCATGTGTATATCTTGCATTTGGTTGGAGGGAACCCCTGAAAACATAGACATAAAATGTTATATCAGTTGGATATATAAATACATGAGATGATAGCAGCCTCTCGTTTCTCCAAACAATGGCTGCTGTTGTTGGTTTTCTGAAAATAGGTTGTAGGACTTCACACATATCCAGGAGCTGCTAAAACACAAATGTACTTGGGAAGAATATACCTTTAAAAAATATTGGACTCTAGATTTCCACTGGATTATTTTGTCCCTGAAGGGAAGTTGAATATTTGGGGTGGTGTATTAACCCTGTTAGTTCGGTATGGAACTAATTAATGCAACATCTTATGTTCAAATATGCCTGTGGGTCACCAGAGGTCATTTGTTAGTCCTACATATGTAGCGCAGGAAGTTGTCAAAGAAATTTAACTTAACGTGAAAATTACTAGGTAAAAATTAGTCCAAAACCAAAATCTAATTTTACAGCACAGTTATGCATTCATGCAATTCACATTTACCAAGCACCTCATATGCCCAGCAAAAGTAGGTGTTGAGGCTGCCATAGCAACGAGGTAGCTGGCCTCAGCCTTCCTGCCTCTGTATGTGTGTGGGATGGAGTGTGTGTGTGTGTTTGCAGGGGAGGGGGCTGGCATATAAATGTGTCTGGCTTATGGAGAATTTGATATTCCTAACACCCAAGTCAGCAAGCAATGACTGACATTCTAGGAGTTAGCAGTTGTCTTATTTTAAATTGTCAGTTCCCTCTCTGGGCCACCCTCTCATGTATAAAATGCAGTGATTCAACTAGATGCTAAGACTTCGTTCCAGCTTTGACATTCTGGGATTCAATGGTTCTGTATAAGAGATGGCTGGATTATAAAGCAGTTCACCTCGATCTTTTATGAATACCCTATTACGGAAAGTATGGCCATTTCACTTTACTATCAAACTTACTTGAAAATATTATACTGTTTTGAGTTTGCATTACTTCCATACAAAGCAATCCTGATGTATCCATGCAAGTTCCTTTTTCCAGCCAGGGTGACAGATACCCTGTATCTCCAACCTGTACAAAAAAATCACAATCATTCAGTTAACTCCTATGGTTGAAAAAAAAATGACCCCACAGAGGCAGTCTTGTCCCAAGCTCTGAGTCCCCTGTGGGTGAGAGGTAAGGGGCAGTGTGAGTAACGATCTCCCTTAGTGAGTTCAGGGTCCTAGGAATTCAGACTCCACGTGAGGGTGAGGGTTTAGCACAATCTCTTGCCAATCCAGCAAGGTAGGTGCCCTGATGAATGAAGGGCCGCCGGTTACCATGCCTGTGGGCCCTTGGTACACGGCACTGGCCATCCCCAGAAAGGCCACAGGGAGAGGGAGAGGTTTGTGGCTAACATCTGGATAAACCACCTACTGTTCTTTTAGTTTTTTGCCATCTTCACATGCAACGGACATATTCTCAACAGAAAAACAACACAGATAAGTTAAAAAAACCAAAAACCCTTCATCAGCACCCATCCACTGGCCCTTCATCCCAGGTCTTTCCCTGAGGTAACCAGTTTGGTCTCTATACTTAATCAAGTCTAGTGGTTCTCAAATGGGGTGTGTGTGTGTGTGTGTGTGTGTGTGTGTGTGTGTGTGTGTGTGTAGCTTGCCCCCTTGGGGACATTTGGCGATGTCTAGAGACGTATTTGGTTGTCACAGTGGGGGTGAGGTCGGGTGCCAGGTTGGGTGCCATGTCTAGAGACGTATTTGGTTGTCACAGTGGGGGTGAGGTCGGGTGCCAGGTTGGGGAGTTACTAGCATCTTGTAGGTAGAGACCAGGGATCGGCTAAACATCCAGGAATGCACAGGACAGCACCCCCGCCCCCCCCAACAACAAATGGTCCAGCCCCAAATGGTGTGATGCTGAGAGATGCTGATCTAGAGCCTTCTCTGAGCATTTACACAAACATGTATGTGCACAAAGGAATAGAGGTTCCCCCTTCTTTAAATAATATGTGTTGTTATTCTCTATTCTCTCCACCCATCCCCACTGCAGAATGATTCAGCCCCCTTCTCTGTCCTGCCCTGTGTTCCAGAAAGCTCGCCCCCTCGCCCCCAGGATCCTTGCAGTTTGGGTTGGATTTAGCCAGCAGGAGGCTTACCCAGGAGATGAGAAGATCGGAGGAGCAGGTGGACTTAGCTGGGAGATGAGAAGGCAAGAGGAGCAGGTGGAGGTGTTGGGGTCCTTGCTCCCTCCTTGCTCTAGAACCAAGGGTCTGGCAGTAACTCCCTCCCTCCCAGGAGCCCCATAGCCACCAGATTCCGGGTGCCTCAGTTCCCTTGCTTGTTCCTTTAACCCTGCCCACACCTCTAAAAGTAGACCCCTCGATAAAGTCTCTTCATTTGAGCCACGTGGATGAGCTCTGTCTACAGTTGGGACCCTGACTGATACATGATGTTTTGCAGGCTGTTTGGTCACCTGCCTTTTCACTTAATATGCCTTAGAGGTTTTCCCTCTTCTTTTTCACTTTTACCTACAGTATTTGGTTGATTACCAACTGGGGGGCAGCTAGGTTGCTCCCCCCAAGCTCCTGGTATTAAAAACTGTGCTGCAGTGACCATCCTGGGGTGCACATTCTCATGCCCATATTTACCTAAAGTACCTTCTGAGAAGTGGAACAACTGGGTTAAAGGAGTATGCATATTAGAATTTATAGAGACGGCCAACCTGTTATCTTTCATGATAAATGCTGTGAGGAGTACATAAATATTGGATGTCAAAAGTGTTTCGTGACGTGCTATACACATTTAAAAAAAAATTTTTTTTTTTGTGTGTGTGTTTTTTAGGACTGAACCCATGGCATATGGAGTTTCCCAGGCTAGGGGTCAAATGGGGAGTTTTAGCTGCTGGCCTACACCACAGCCACAGCAACTCGGAATCCGAGCTGCGTCTGCGACCCACACCACAGCTCATGGCCACACTGGATCCTTAATCCACTGAGCGAGGCCAGGGATTGAACCTGGTCCTCAGGGATGCTAGTCAGATTCAATTCTACTGAGCCACGACAGGAACACCTACATACATTTTTAAAAATGTAAAGCTCCCTTGGAAAATAATTGCTTTTCTATTCAGCTACCATGTGATATTACTTGTAAGAAATGAATCTTGATCATTTCAAATCTTGTTCCAGGAGACTTCTTGATTTACAGTGACTTTGCCCCACTCCCCCTCTCGGTTACTGGATCCATCCTTCCTGCCATGGGGGTGGGCGGACATGTGACCCAGCCTGGGCCAATCACTGTACTTTATTCCATTGATCAGGATTATTGGTTGAAGAGGTAAACTTGAAACCCAGGACAAATGCCATTCTATTGTCCTTCCATTATAGCTTAAACTCGGAGTTGAGTTTCTGTCGATTGCCACCGAGGGTCCTGATAGGGTTGATATGCTTTTTAAACTATTTGTTAGAATTTTTAAATGAGTAAAAGGTAAACTTACGAGTAAAGTTACCACTGTCTCCTGTGTTCAGGAAAAACGTTTGTCCCACGGCACTGGTTTTCCCCTGAAATTGGTCAGCATAGTGCCCCATTTTGGGGCATCCTTCAGCTGGACAAGGAAAACATTTATTCTAGTGAAAGAAAACAGTTGGTCTGTGAGTCATAGGCCTTTCACTCACTCAATCAACCCACCTCCTTAGGGCATCCTTCTACCCACCTATCCACCCATCCATCCATCCGTCCACCCATCCATTCATCCATCCATCCACCCCTCATCCATCTCCTCACCTACCTGTCCATCCTTCCACTCAGGTATCCATTCTACCCCCATCTCCCATCCCCCGATCCACGTGGGCATACATCCATCTACCCAGGCATCCACGTGGCCATTGGGAATTTTCCAGAATGAACAGTTGGGGATGTAGGGAAGGCCCAGCCCAGTTCAGGTCTGGAATGTTCCCCTCCTGCCCATCCTACTCCTGAGAGGAAGGATCTGTGAGGCTCGGCATTTCCAGGACCTCTTCTTATTAGCTGTAGAGTTGCACCTCTGTTCTGTTCCAAGCCACAGGGACAAACCCACCACCACCAATACCACAAACACATCCTCCCCGCTCCCCTGGTGTGACCCACCTCCTCCTCCTGGAACTCATCGTAGGAGGCACATGGGTAGCCTAGGAAGCCATCGGGGCTGAAGATACTGCTTGAGTAATACTTGTAGCTTCTCAGGTGATTGCAAGCTGCAAAGTCTTCGATGCCTGAGAAAGCAAAGGCCATAGGGGCTCACAGGAGGCATTAAACTTTTGAAGCCTGAACCACTCTGACCGAGTGAGGAATCACCTCCACATTTCACACGTGGGGGGTGGTGCTCCTGAACACCTGGGTCACAATGCGAAGTGTCTACCATTGACTTTGACATCCTCTGGGGCAGGTGGAAAATGTGGAGGCTTGTTTAATAGTGGTGGTTGGCCAGAGATGCTTCCTTTTCCTAGCACTGTCCGTCTTCTGGGGAGGTCCTCTTCAGGACTAGGCAAATGTTGGGGAATTACAGCTCTAACACCGTTGTCTGATCCTCCGAGGGTCAGGCATGTATTGTAAATGAATGACGAGGGCTTGGGGACTCTGGGGAGGAGTGAGAAATGTGTGTATATATACACACATACATACATAATATGATGAATATATTTTTATAAATATATACATATATTTTAAATAAATAAATAAATATATATATATATATATATACACATTTTTTTTTCCCTTTTACAGTCGTACCTGCGGCATATGGAAGTTCCCCGGGCTAGAAATCCACTCCAAGATGCAGCTGCCAGCCTACACCACAGCCATGGCAACACTGGATCCAAGCTGAATCTGAGACCTATGTTTCAGTTTGCAGCAATGCCAGATCTTTAACCCACTGAGCAATGCCAGGGATCGAACCTGCATCCTCACAGACACTATGTAGGGTTCCTGACCCACTGAGCCACAATGGGAAATCTCTCTCTCTTCCTTTCTCCTTTTCACGTGAAGCAAACTTTTCTGTCTTGGTCTCAGGCTGAGAAATTCCTCCTTCTTACTTTTCTAGGCACAGGGTAAAAGCAACAGAGAACAAGGTCCCCATGGCCTCTGACCATACTTCAGCTGCATTTTATTTACTGTCTTTTCTTTAAACCAGAGTCCTCTTATTTGGGAAATTATTTTTTCATTTCTCCAGCTCCTTGGTACAAAATCTTTCATGGAGTGAGTCACTGTGACCCGGGCGTATCTGGGGACCCTTTCTTGGGGGGGGAGGGTGGTCTGGGGCTTCATCCAGGAAGGTAGGAAGGTAGCCCTTTGTGCTGGGGGGGGGGTTTAACTCTCCCCAGCCCGGGTTTGGTGTGCCCCACACCAACACTCATTACCAGAAAACAGAACCCATTTCAAACAATTGTTTCTTTCATCCAGAATCGTTGCCCAGGGATTCCGTAACAGAAGAGCAAAGGGACTTAACCGTCCCTCAGTGACCACGCCTTGGTGACCAGGGGTGCCACACGATAGCGCACACGCCAGGGTCCCGGCCATTCTCTGTTCATCGCCTCTCTAATTAAACCTGGGCTCCTTCCTATAATGTGTGCCTTGCGTCACTTCTGGGAAGGGGCAGCCTTCAGTGTGACTCTGGTGTCCTTTCAGGGAGCGGAAACGTCCCTGGAGTTACCCAGTGCTGAGCAGAGAGGAGGTCAAAACTCCACCAACTGCCGGTGGAGGTTGGCTGTTGTTTGATCCGCTCTGCTATCTCACAGGAAGCACAGGCACTATTACAAGGCTACCGAGGACCACTCAGCTCAGCATAACAGACTGGACTCAGAGCATGCTTCGGGCCAGGTCTCACGCTGGGTTCCGAGGAGGCCAGGATGCCCATGACACAGCCCTCGGCCTTGGGGGACTCCCAGCTCAGAAGAAGAAACACTAAAATGAGACAATCACAGACTCAAAGTCCCACATTCAGGGAGGAGGGCGACACCTGTTCCCAGAGGAGGGGTGACAGGGGTGGCCAAAGGCCAGAATGAGCCACAGCTAATGGAGATGGTGCTTTAGGGGTCCTGAACCAGTTCTCGGGAATGAGAAATACACACAAGGCTTATCCCCCAGACCCCCAGGCCCCTGTGCCCCCCCCATTGTCCATACATGTCCCCGCCTCCCCCACTGTCTTCTCATCAGCTCAGTCCCTTTCTATTCCTAGCACCTGACGACAGCAAATGGCAAGAAAGACAAAACCTTTTAGATCTTTGTTTACAACCTGCAGTTCTTCAAGGAGCTCGCCCTGAAGGAAGGATGGGGGTCAAAGCTAGAGCTGGGTACCAGCCAGTGCACCAGCCCACATCTCAGCATCCTGATAAGGGGGCAGACGGTGCAGGCTATGTGTGTGGTCAGGCTTGGAAGCCAGAAGTGGGGCATCAATACAGGGTGGCCTTGGGCAAGTTTTATCACTTTTCTTATCCGGTTTCCTTGTCTGCAGAATGGGGCTAACCAGAGTAACTATCTCAGGCCACTGCTGTGACAATGCCTGGCACCGACCACATATCCTGCCTTCTTCCCACGTGGAGCAGCTGCTGTCTCGTTCTCTAATTTACGTACCTTCCCATATTCCATTTACATCAACGATGGTTGACAGGGTATTTTTCTGACATCCAGGCATTTCCTTTCCTCCATTTGGGTAGAAATCCAGATGGCCCACCTTTTGGCTCATTCCGAAACCTGAAACATTGGCAGCAGAGTTGAGTGGGGACAGAGGTGGTCCCAGAGTTAGGTGGTGGCCACCGAGAGCATTCAACTTCTTCCAGCTGGAGCCAGAGCCTTCTTGATAAGTTCTCCTCACAGTACAGCCACCCTGGCTCTGCAGAAAGTTCTCAGAGATGAGCACTTAGCAAGACGAGTAGGGAGGAGAGCACAGAGGATGTAAGATGAGGGGGAAGGTAAACTCTGGAAGAGTTTGCACATGTGTGTATTTGTATGTATCTGTTTTGGGGATACCCTAAGGGACAAGATGTCCTGATGCCATTATGCGCCAGAAGACACATAGCATGGTGGGTGCATTTTTTTTTTTTTTTTTGTGCTTTTTAGGGCTGCACCCGAGGCCTACATCACAGCCACAGCAATGAAGGATCCCAGCTGCATCTGCGACCTACACCACAGCTAACTCGGAATCCCTAACCCATGGAGCAAGGCCAGGGATTAAACCCGCATCCTCAGGGATCCTAGTCGGGTTCGTTACCCCTGAGACACGATGGGAACTCCACAATTTTTAATACTCTATTCATTTTCAAGTTTTGATTTCTGCAGCATAGCCTTGTACAGAGGCCACATACAATATATTGTTTTGTTGAGAACCATAGCATAAATGCCAGGCGGTTTGGATCTTGAAGCACACAGACCTGTGATCACGTTCTGATTCTACTTACAGACTGTGGTGATCTTGGGCAATTACTTGACCTTGTTGACAGTTCACAGTTTCTCATCTAGAAACTATGACAAGAACAACACCCACGTTTTAGGGTTGTTACGATGAATGAGCTAATGTGTACAAAACATTCAATGCAGCACATGGTAAATGCTCCATAAGTGATGCCAGCATCATCTTCAAAAACATACCCTTCATCAGCTCATTCCATGAGTGGTTATGTAAGAAAATACTGAAAAGAGAACGTTGGTTTTAGAAGAATTAAATTAAGGGCTATAGTTAACCTCTAACAAAACAAACTGTAGCCACAGCTTTGAACAAAAAAAAAAAAAAAAAAGAAAAAGAAAAAAAAAAAGAAAAAGAAAAGAAAAAAAGGAGTGGGATGGACAAGGAGTTTGAGGTTGGTGGATGCAAACTGTTACACTTGGAATGGATGGGCAGTGGGGTCCTACGTTACAGCGCAGGGAACTGTGTGTGATTGGGTCACTGCTGTATGACAGCCATTGAAGAAACATTGTAAATATACTATAATTTTAAAAAGTTCCATATTTGGTAGATAATCATAGTAATTGGATCCAATAAAATGTTCCTTTATGCCCTGGTGTTATTGAGAAAGGGTCTTCCACGTTTATTGCTCAGGTAAACCATTTTGAAAGAAAATTTCCTAAAATACTATTATATACTATTTTGACTTCTTTACTAATTTTATCTGATAGTCAAAAAATTAACTTTGCATTTTCCAAGTACACGTCAAACATCAATAATAAGTACAACTCTGGATATTGACAGACTAGGGGAGGACGGAGTTTGGAGACTGCCTGAGCCTTCTGTAGGGAGAGCAGAGTCCTTTGTCCTTCCTGGGGCTTCAGGCGAATAGCACAGGCACTGTACTGGCTGCTTGTGCGTGGCTGACACCCATTTTGACTCACTGGTGCCCTAACTGTTCCTGAGGTTAACCATTCTGCATACCCCCCTGTCATAGGTGCTGGCGGGAAGGGCAGCAGGGGACTCATGTCCTGGCCTGCGCTCATCAGGTGTAGCCCTGGTCACCAAGAGGTGGAGTGAGGAACTCACCTAGGAAAGGGATGAAGGGAGCAGAGTCCGTGTGAATCACATCCACAAACATGGCATCGGACGGGTCCAGCCGAACTTCCTCGGGTGTGTTCTGGAAGCATGGCTGAGCTGGATCCAGCCCTGTAAGGGGGAAAATGGACAGAGAGGCCACCCTCTAAGACAAAACAGGTCCCCACAAACTCCACGGGGGTTCCTGGGCAAAGGGCCCCACACCCCAGCAGTCACACTTTGGAGAACTGGGTCTGTGGCTTCTGGTCTGCTTGGGAGAGAGGCTGGGACAGGAGGACTGGAAGTGGGGTCGCTGCCTGTGGAAGAACATCCAAGAATCCCCACTGCCTGGCTCCACACGGGAGCATAATGGTGCCCTTGCTCCCCTCGTCTCCCCTTTTTTTTTGTCTTTTTAGGGCCGCACCCCTGTGGCATATGGAGGTTCCCAGGCTAGGGGTCTAATTGGAGCTGTAGCCGCTGGCCTATGCCAGAGCCATAGCAACACCAGATCTGAGCCACGTCTGTGACCTACACCATAGCTCACAGCAACGCCGGATCCTTAACCCACTGAGCAAGGCCAGGGATTGAACCCGCAACCCCATGGTTACTAGTCAGATTCGTTTCCTGCTGCACCACAGCGGGAACACATCCTTCTCCTTTTTTCCCCCTCACCCATGTTCCATTTGGCCACTGCTCTCCAAGATTGTGAGTTTCCTGGCCTGGTCCAGCTCGTCCCTAGTCTCTGAGCCCCACATTCTTCGCACTGTCTGTTCTCTGGAGTCTTTGTCCCCAGCCGGCTGCTCACTTCTTCAGATCTCCCTGAATCTGGATCTCTCCCCTCCAAGACCCCCTTGCAACAGCATTTCTGCATGGAGAACTTAGCTTCTCCTTTCCTGGTCATTCCCTCCTCATTGTACGAGATCCTTTTGCTTTTATTAATTCTGCTTTGGATTTTATTTGCCTACTTAGTTTTCTGCCTCCTGGACTAGACTGTGGAGATTTCCCGAAGCAGGGCTGTACCCAGTTCACCTTCAAAGAGAAGCAGAGGGTGGAAGGAGAATGGCACCAGGGACTCGGTGACGTACAGCTAGTGCTGGTTCTGCTCAAGGTCAAATGCCTGTCCTCCCTGAGCTCAGTTTCCTCATCTGGAAAGTGGGACTAACAACAATGATCCCTGCCCCCGCTTTCTGGGTTACTGTGAAAATCCTATGAAAATCCCACGAAAAGATGTAAGAGAAAGAACATTGCAAAGTGAAAAATTCTAGGTAAACATGATCCCTTTATCCTTCACCCAAAGTCTAGCCATGAGCAAAAGACACATTCATTAAATGTTGAAGTGAACGGTGTGCCAAAGTTACATACTGATGTTGTGTCTGTCTTGTGTGCCTTCAGTTTGCCTAATATTTCTTTCATTCATTTACTCTTTCATTCATTGACCGAGCCCCTCTTATGACAGGTCTCAGCTAGCGACTTTTCTTTTCTGCTTGTGACTGGCACAGCAGACATTCAACTAATATTTGTGGAACTGATGAATTGAGTTTTTTTAAAAAGTCAGCTCACATTTTTTTTATTTTTGGTCTTTTTTGCTATTTCTTGGGCCGCTGCCCCGGCATATGGAGATTCCCAGGCTAGGGGTCGAATCGGAGCTATAGCCACCAGCCTACGCCAGAGCCACAGCAACGCGGGATCTGAGCCGCGTCTGCAACCTACACCACAGCTCACGGCAATGCCGGATCGTTAACCCACTGAGCAAGGGCAGGGACCCACCCGCAACCTTATGGTTCCTAGTCTGATTCGTTAACCACTGCGCCACGACCGGAACTCCCAGCTCACTATTTTTTTTTTTTTTTAACGTTGCCATAATCTAGCAACAATAACCCTGAAATCACGAGCTTCATGTGTTATATTACATTTTTCTTTTTTAATAAATGAATTTTCGCTTAAAATCATGTATTTTCTAAAACATATGAAAAAAAAGTATATGGCCCGTTATGTTTTGAAGTCCCCTGCATCACCTAAAATCAGTTCCAGAAGGACCAGAAGGGGCGCCCTCGGCCGTGGCAAGTGCACAGACCTCCCTTCCACCGCCCACCCTCTTGGCTGCGCACCTGCCGCGGCTCTATCCGCGCACCTACCTGTGAGCCTGCCCACGTGGCCCCCCAGCCTCCTGCCCGCCTCCGCGGCCGTGTGCGCGCCCAGGCTGTGCCCGATGAGGTGCACGTTCTCAGGGTTGTAGTCAAACTTGGTCTGCGGAGGGCGGGATGGAGCGTCAGGTCCCAGAGGACCGGGTGGGGACGCGCGCCGTTTCAGAAATCAGGAATCCAGGCAGGACCCCGGGGCGGGGTGTGCCCTAGAAACACTGGAGGAAACACGGGAGGAACCACCCCGGCTCCCGGCCCAACCTAGGATAGGGCGATCCAGCCCCCCCGGCGGCCACAGTCTGTGGGTCTTGGGGTCTGTTCGGCGCGGGGTGGGGCAACTGTGCTGACCAGCGGCCACCGGGTCAAGTGCAGGCAGCCTTGGCCGGGACTGGACCTGCGCCGCGGGCTCCCACTGCCGGCCTCCCACTGCTGGGCTCCAACCGCCGAACTCCCCGCCCCGCTCCCGGGGCGGGGCTGGGCTAGGCTGAGGAACGTGGGTAGTGGGCCTGGCAAGGGGATTCTCCAGATCGACCTTCCAGAAGGCTGTTTTAGGGCCCTTCCCTGAGAATGAAGACACATCTGGGCTGAGAACTGCCAAGCAGGCCAGCCTGCTCTGTACTTCCCAGAAAGCCTGCAAGGAAGGCATATTTCTAAAGGGGAAACTGAGGCTCTGGGAGGTTAGGCTGCCTCAGGCCCCACAGTCAGGGATCTTCAGGACAAACCCGGAGGGAGAATGCTTGCAGCTTCTTGTAGCAAAGGCCGTCGTTGGGCTCCCAAGCTTCTGGGCCCTGGGCCTGCTGACCTGTCCCCAGGCTGCCTTTGGGTGCTACCCAGGTGCTAGCCTGCCCCTCTGCCTGCCCCCTACCCGCAGGATGTGGCCCAGGCAGGGTTTACCGACAGCCCTTGAATTAAGAAAGCTATCTCGGCTCCCACGACCCGAGTGTTGTGCACAGCTTGGGTGTATCGCGTCAGGGCCCCACGTCTCCAGTCCACACAGATGCAGTTCACCTTCTCCACTTTAAACATTTTCTGGGGAAGACAGACAAGAGGGAGAAACCAACTGATTAACAGCCACAGGTGGCACACTGCAGAGATAGGAATTCACATCCATCAATTGTCCAGCTGGTGTCAGAGCTTTAATAGTCCTCCCACTTTTCCTAATGCTTGCCACCATGCTACCAACTGTGAATTTCTATTCCCACTTAGCAGATGTGGACACTGAGGCCAGGAATGGCGTGACTTACAGATGGTCATTGACACAACCAGGCCAGAAAGATGACGTTTTAGATAATGGGTTATCCAGCTACTACCTGAGTGCCAAATCCACCTGCTTTTATAAAGTTTTCTTGCAAACGGCCATATCCGTTTGTTTACGGATTGTCTGATTCGATGATAAGTTGAAACCGTATGACCCACAAATGCTAAAATATGTATTCCTTGCTCTTCTACAGGAACGTTTACAGACCCTTATACTAGAATTGAAGCCTCAGAGACGCCGTTTTTAGGTTCCCAGCAATGCTTTGATGGGTGATAGACAGTATTAAGGGAAAAGTTCAATAAGATAAAATTTAGACGGTGCTAGGCTATGGTTCTCTCAGATACAGGCATCTTTTGTACTGTGTGGTGTGGCCCAGGCGCAGATACTGGCCCCTTGAGAAAAGAAGCATCAGAAAGGGCTGCCTTATAGCCTTTGTTCATCCGGGGAAGCCCTGGACTGCGTTTTGAGGTCGGGAGAAGCTGGCAGGAGGGCAGGGCATCATGGTGGGCCACATGCCCTGGCTTTCCTGTTTCTAGGTCCACACAGCCTCCTTCTGGGACTCAGAGGGCACCTGTGAACACCCAGATCCAAGAGGAGCAGAGAGCCTATGGGCAGAAGCTGCCCTCGGTCTACCCTGGGCAGCCTAAGCCTCCAAAAGCCATGCGTGGGCATCTCTTACAGGCTAAATCTGTAGACACACAGGATTGTGGCATCTTGTGGGCAGAAGGCCTGGTTTTACATTCCACCTCTGGATTCAACTTTAGGCAAGTATTGAACTGTGTTTTTTTGTTTGTTTGTTTGTTTGTTTTTGTCTTTTGTCTTTTGTCCTTTTAGGGCCGCACCTGCAGCACGTGGAAGTTCCCAGGCTAGGGGTCTGGCAGTGCTGTAGGGTATAACGTTTTAAGTATTTTTTACGTTGCCTAGAGGATTTCTATAAACCATCAGAGACAGATGCCAGGTAATTTTCTGTAGTCTCCACCTCCAGGACTTTCTGATTGGATGCTAGATCTTTTCAGCTTCCTAAGGAGATGTTTGGCTAGAGGTTGGTGGGTTGGGAGAACTTGACGCTGGGTGCCCCTGAGAAGCTGAGTTTCCTCAGTGGTTTTAAGAAGGACCCATCTCCCCATGGAGGTTATCCTTTCTCAGCGTCAGGGGCTGTGGCATTTGACTCTGTGTGCTGGGTGCTAGTCTCACCAGGCCAGGAGGTTGGGCACCTACCTTGCACATTTCAGAGGGCCAGCTATCCTCCCCCTTGTCTATGAAGCCATGGATGATGAAGCGTGTCTTGCGGTCCAGTTGGAAGTTTGAAGCCTCAATGGTGTCCAGGTTAGTGATATTGATCAGCTGGTTAAATTAGAAAATGACAAATTTTAGAGTTCTCGTCGTGGCTCAGTGATTAATGAACCCAACTAGTATCCATGAGGACATGGGTCCGGTCCTTGGCTTTGATCACTGGGTTAAGGATCCAGCGTTGCCATGAGCTGTGGTGTAGGTCGTAGACATGGCTCGGATCCTGTGTTGCTGTGGTTGTGGCATAGGCTGGCAGCTACAGCTTCGATTGCACCCCTAGTCTGGGAACCTCCATGTGTCATGGGTGCAGCCCTAAAAAGACAAAAGACAAAGAAAAAAGAAAATGATGAATTAGAATGTTGGCCTTTCTGAACCACAGACCTGTTAAAGGCAGTTCCCTCAAGACAGGAGTCACAGGTTTGATGCTCATGAAGTTGGGTCAGGCTAGATGAGGAGTTCCTGACCTGGGGTCTGAATATAAAATTCAGAAAGTCCAAGTTTGTGGACTTTCTATACTGAAATACAGCATTTTTGTTTGTTGTGAAATTGAGCAACAAACCACAGTAGTCTTAGCAACACTCTGTTACCAATAAAAGTTGCAAGTATTTTCATGTCCTATTTCCATTGTTGCAGATATCTTAAAAAAATATCATTTGGGAGTTCCCGTCGTGGTGCAGCAGAAATGAATCTGCCTAGGAACCATGAGGTTGTGGGTTGGATCCCTGGCCTCACTCAGTGGGTTGAGTATCTGGCGTTGCCGTGAGCTGAGGTGTAGGTCACAGGCGCAGCTCGGATCCAGCCTTGCTATGGCTGTGGCTGTGGCTGGCAGCTGTAGCTGTGATCTGACCCCTAGCCTGGGAACCTTCATATGCCGTGGGTGTGGCCCTAAAAAGCAAAAAAAAAAAAAAAAAAAAAATCATTTGTATTCATTGCTATTTAAAACTACAGAAGTTATCACACCCCCCTCAGACCTTGTCATTTAATGAGATAATAAAGTAGCACATATAATATTTCATGTTTATCTTTCTTAATGTTCTGATAACTGTTTTCCAATATTATTAGTATCCTTTGTAATACAGTGTATTTTATTTTATGCATTTAAAGCTCCTCTGACTCCTCTGAGCTGCATCTGCTCTTATGCTTGAAGCTTTTGGCCCAGGGGTTTTTCAGCTTTTTCTGCACCAGGACCTCTTTGGCCATCTGGGGATACCTGTGGGCCCTTTCTTAGGATTTTTTTTTTTTTTGGCAAATTAAAAACAATTTTTTAAATTTATTTTTTTAAATGAGGACTCCAGGTGTGGAGTTTGTCTCCTAGAATCCCACAGTAGGTGACCTTGGGGACCTCTAGACAGACACCTGGCTCTCTCAATCTTGGTCTGGGGCTGGAGCAAGTTCTTCCTCTTCACTCCTGAGCCGCTGGCAGAAGCCTGCTGGCCTCCACCTGGCAGGTCTGGAAATGGAGGGTTGTGCCGAGAGTCCCCAGCTTTTCTCTTTTGTGGTTACATGTTCCCTGTCTCCCATCTGTCTTTCTAGCTCCTGAGAAAGGCTTTACATCGCCTGAGATTCTTACCTTTGAGGGACTTCTCTCTGTCCACTGCCCGGTGTGGAAAGAAAACAGACCCTTCCAGGGATACATCAGGCCTGGGTTTCTCCATAAAAGCTGCTCATACCCTCTCCTTCCCAGGAACAGGGTTCTAACCCTGGGAAGCCCCAAAGTTCTATGCACCAGTGTGTGAATGTGTCAGGTCTAGGTTGGGCGTCTGTAGATAGGCGTGGGCAATTATGATCCCGAGAGCTAAGATGGCTCTAAGCCTAACACTGGTGAGGAATCGCCATCTAGAAAGTTCCAAGGCAGTGAATTATTCCTTAGACAACCATGTGACGGCTCCAGGGTGGGCACCCCAATCCCCCGCCATGTGGTCACTCCATGCCCCTCTTACTTGAAAGTTATTTGGATTCTCATTAGTGTACAGAAGAAAATGGGTGTCGATGTCCTTGGGGGCCCAGGGAAATAACTTGAAAGGCCAATGACAGGTCCTGGCCCATGGTGTTTCATCGGAGAAGCAGCCGAAAGGTTGATAGCAGATCTCCTTTCCTGGGGCAGGAAGAGGAACAAACAGGACACTTGTGAGGTTCTGAGAAGGGGCAGTGTCATCTTAGCTACACAGGAGGACACAGCAGGGAGCAGCCCAGGGCTGGTGAAGGCCAGTGCTTGTCTTTATCTTTGCTGTCAGTGTTCCTCAAACTTCTGTGGTGATAAGAACCCCTGGGGGCTGGGGGGGGGGAAATGGGTGTGTTAGGTATACACAATCCCAGAGCCCTCCTGTAGAGATTCTGATTCAGAGGGGTCTGGGAAGGGAGCCCCCGAAAAGGTATATTTAATAGGTGCCCCTTTTCATCATGCAGGTTGAGGAATCACTGAGAATTCCTGGGAAGCTTCAGCCTTAGAACCACTTTTACCCAGAAACTCCCAGCTGGCCATTTACATCCACTGGTCAACGATCAAGTATTTAGGAGGTGCCTAGGAATGCCATGGCACAGAGGTACTAAGGAGCCTTGAGGTCTTTGTTGCATCTGGCAAAGGCTGTGCACACAGTAGGCATTCGTGGGCCCTTGTCCAATTCTCATGTCTTCATGTCTCCCTTTATGCACCATTTTTTCCAAATGATCCTCTGCCATTTCAGATCTCCCTATTGTACTTTAAAAAGGTAAATATCTTAAGAATAGGGAGAATTTATTTTTGTATCATACTGTATATACTAGGGGCTCAACACATGCAGCTGATGACTAAGTAACCCCATCTGAATCTGAGGGTCCTTTCTTTAGTCTCTGACACAACATTTTCACAATTATGTCGCCTTTGATGTAACTGGGGATGACATAATTTCCAATCCAGAATTACAATGGATCTTCCCTCTAAGGCTTCCTTAACTGCTCAGCTAAGCGTACCAAATGTTGGTCATTCATTCAAAAATTGGTAATAGTTAATATTTGTTGTTTACTGTGTGCTAGATACCACACTAGCTCTCTTTACTCCTTTTAGTCCTTTTTAGCCTCCAAACAGCCCATGAGGAAGGAATTAGCATTATCTCTACTTGACATAAGAGGAAACTAAGGCACAGAGAGACAAAGTAAGCCACCCAAGGTCACAACCAGTGGTGGAGCCAGGATATGAACCGAGAGGCTCAACTGGGAACCCAAGTAGGAACTAGGGAGCCACAAACACACAGATCCAAACGCTGCCCTGGAAGAGAGGAAATCTCACTGGGAAAGAATAATGAGAGCTTTGAGTTCATTCTTGGAAGAGGACATAGTCCCACAAGAAGGGCTGCAGCAGCATTGCTTCAGGTGGCAAATGCAGGGACTTAAAGGCCAGGTTGAGACAACTGGGCTGTCAGGTGGATAGTGGGGAAGGGTGAGGGGTGTTGAGCTGGCGAATAAGGAGCAGGCTGTGTTCCCTGAAGGTGTTTAGAGGAGCCACATGTAAGAGGCTCAGACACAGGAGCGCCTGGAATGCAGGGGCTGTGGGCCTGGAGAGGGAGGGGTGTTCTGACCTTCGATGGCACTGGAAGTCAAGGCAAAGTTGGGGCGATGGGGTGGGGTGGCGTCTGAGCCTGGTTTGGGACAGATGAGTTTGAGGCATGGAGGGGAGGCCCTGGTGGAGCTGCCTGGGTCTTGGGAGGACTGAGCAGGAGGTTTGGGGGCATGGGGCAAGGGGGCGACCCTGAGGAAGAGAAAGATGAGGAGGATGCCCAGGAGTAACCTCTGGGGATGCCCACGTCTGGGGCAGGAGGAAGCAGTAGATCAACGCATGAGACCAAGAGGGGTTGGGAAGGCCTGCGGAATGGCCGGACCCCACCCAAGGGCTCTGCTGTCAGGGGCTGGGTCTTGCTGCAAGGCCAGGATGAAATTCCAGAAAGGCAAGAGGGGACTGGGGCCAAGCTGGGGAGACAAGGCAGAAGAGTCTAGATGAGAAGAAAGCCCTTGCAGGGCCCGGAGGAGACAACGTCTGCTCTTGGGGAAAGTGGGCCCCAGCAGGGTTTGGAGGCCAAGCCAGGTGGTGAGAGTTCTGGCTGATGGGAGAGGAGGTGAGACGACCTGGCAGCGTGGAAAGAGTGCACCTGTGAGGAGGTGGGGGGATGGGAATAAGCAGGTTGGGGCTCAAGGGGCTTTGGTGGCAAGGGAGGTTGTTTTTTTGTTTTGTTTTGTTTTTTGTTTTTGTCTTTTTAGGGCCGCGGCATGTGGAGGTTCCCAGGCTAGGGGTCAAATCGGAGCTGTAGCTGCTGGCCTACACCACAGCCGCAGCAACTTGGGATCTGAGCTGCATCTGTGACCTACACCTCAGCTCACAGCAATGCCAGATCCTTAACCCACTGAGCAAGGCCAGGGTCGAACCCACACTTCATGGTTCCTAGTCAGATTCGTTAACCACTGAGCCATGAGAGGAATTCCAGGACGTTACTTTGTTTTAGGACAAGTAGAACTTGGGTTTCTGCGTCTCCTCTGGACAGAAGCCAGAGGAGAGGGCCAGCTGGAGCTGGAGGGTAACCATGAGCGAAGTGAAACGGGGGCTGGGCAGGGGGCTGGGGACACAGGAGGACAGAGCTATGTGGTTTTAGTCTGTGGCCCTGCGCTTGTCCATGTCCAGGGGCTCAGGGTATTGGGGGCCTGACAAGAATGCCCCACTTCCCACCAGCCCCAGCTGCCACTTCTGCCACCAGCTCATAGCCACTGGCGCCTCTGCAGGAGGAACAGGACCAAGGTGGATGAAGACCTGGGATCATCCGTGTTGAGCATGGTGCCCTGTGTTTGCCAGATTCAGCACTCCCTGAATGGTGGTGATTGTTGTTGAAATAATGACAATGCTATTAATTAGGATGATAATAATGATGAGACCCCAGTCTGTCTTACCCAAAGGCCAGCCCCAGGCACTTTCTCCCCCAAGGCATGGTGACAGCATCCTCACCTCTGACTGTGGCCAGCAGGAGAAGGCCGATGGTCCAAGAGGGTAGCATCTTCGTGGATGAAGCAGAGACGCGCATGGAGACCCAGAGGCACAGGCACGAGGCTGGCAGACAGGGAAGGTGGCCCTCAGCACACACGGGACTGTGTGTGAAACAGAAGCCCAGCCACTGGGGTCCAGGGGGCCCTCCCTCAAGGCGGCCTCCCTCCCAAGGCTGAGGCCTCCTTGCGCACAGGGAGTTGGGCAGCGCCTCTCTCTCGGACCCAAGACCCAGGGTCTTGCCACTGCAAAGCTCCCCTGTTCTGGGCCAAGAGCCCCTGGCAGCCCCAGTGCCGCAAGCTCCCTGTCCCCGCGTGGCCATGACTTACTGTGCAGCCGCAGAGCTTCCACGGGCAGCCTGGCAGGTTGGTCGTGGCCTTTTATAACTAGGCTTTATCCTCTGGATTCCTCTGAGAAGAGGTGGGTGGGCAGGGGGAGGGGCAGATAGGGCTCTGTACAAACCTGCTTTGAAGCTAGGTTATCAAAAACACATAAAGCTTGCTCAGCGGGGGGAGCAGGACTGTTTATAAAGGAGATTGGGGAAAAGGGAAAGTGGCTTTATGGGATGGAAAAGGGCTCTATTAATTGGAATTTACAAGTACAGTTGCCAAGTGATAAGAGGCCAACACTAAGCTGTGGTCCCTCCCAAACAGAAACCCCAAACTCATCTCGTTGCCCTGAAGAGACCAGCAGAGCTGTGCAGGAATGGGTAGCCCCAAGGTTGCTCTTCCATGGAAGAAAACTGTTTTTGAAGATAATGGCCCTTGGTTACTTTGAGGGTGGGGTGGGTGGAGAGCATCTTTCTAAAGAACTCAGCAGATAATGAAAACCTGCTGGCGGAGATGTTCAAATATAGTTTTGTTTAGAAACAATATAGTCAATTATAAAAGCATTTCTGAGCCCCATGGACTGGACTTTGACCCAGAGATAAGAAGGTTGGAAGTGTTTTCTTTCCTTAGGTGCTGAGAGGAGAACCTGGGTGATAGCCAGGTGCTGCCCTGCTGTTTTTAACAGTGACATGTAATTTAGATGCTCCAAAGTGTATAACTCTTGTTTAAGACTTCGGTACAGTTTTAAAGTGTTTTGACATATGTATTCACCTGTGTATATGCCCCAGACTGAAAAGCATTTCCAACATCCAGAAGTTTCCTCCATGATCCCTCTACCACCCCCCTAACAAAGCTCTGACTTTTATCACTGTAGATTGGTATGGTCTTTTCTGGAACCGCACATAAACGGGATTATACTGTATGTGCTGCTTAGAGTTTTGCTTTCTTTCACACAAGACAGTTTGGTGATTCATCCCTGTCGTTACTCGAATCAGTAGTTGGTTCCTTTTTATTGCTGCGTTCATATATTTCAGTGTGAATCTATTACAGCTGGAGTATCCATTCTGCACTGATGGACACGTGAGTTCTTTCTGGTTTGGGGCTGTTATGGAAAATGCTGCTGGGAACATTCTAGTCTAGTACCAGTCTCTGGGTAGACATGCACTTGTTCCTCTCAAGTTTGTTTCCAGGAGTAGAGTTGCCAGGTCCTGGGGTGTGTGCATGCTTAGCTTTAGGAGAGGCTGCAGAGCACGCTTCCAAAGTGATTGCGCCTGCACAAACTCTAGCCACAGCTGGGGGTGAGTTCCAGTTGTTCCATATTCTACCCCTGCCCCTGGGTCCGTCTCAGAAGCACTAAGGTTGCCTGCAATTTCCTGAGAGTTTCAAGGATGAAAATGCCTTCTTTTTTGTGAACCCCCCTTCTGAGAATTCCAAGGCCGGAGGTGAGCAGGGTGGTGCTGAGGGAAGCCAAGGAATGAACTTCCCTGTCTCAAGTGGGCTTAAGAAAAGTCAAGGTTTGTGGAACCAGGAAAGTGATGATGGACCTGAGCGGGTCACCTATGCCTCAAGGATCCCAAAGCCCAATGTTGCTGCCCCACAGCCCCTGGAGGTATCCTGCCACGGAGGAGGTTAGTCTAAGGCCTGACACCATGCTCATAAAGAACCCTACTGAGGAGCCTGGGATGGTCATATGAGGCAGAATGGAAGCCCTAGGTCCTTGACATGGGACCAGTGGATGCCTGCCACTCTTGGGAAAACACACAAACCCTTACCAGGATTCAGTGTTACCTGGACCAGTGTTACCTGGACCTTCCCTCCCCTCCCTCACCTTGAGTCTCCCTCCTGGAACTCCAGGCACCCTCTTGGAAGTGCCCGTCTCGGAGTCTTTGCATATTCTGTTTATTCTTCCTGGAGCATGCTACCCTCACGCTTTCCCTGCACAAACTGAAGTTATCTCTTAGGGCTCAGCTTAAATGTCACATCCTGGAAAACGCCTTCTGCAATGCCCATGGTACAGCCAGACCTTCCTTGATATTGCTTATCATGTTCCTTATTTCTTCTTCCATGAAATGTACCCAAGTTGACCATTGTATTTCAGTAATTGTTTGTTTAGACTTTAACTGATGGCAGGGTCAAGGTCTATAGTGTCATTTATGTCTCCAGAGCCTAGGACAGTACTAGGTGATCAATAAACATCTGCTGGATGGAAGGATAGGACATAGGGGGCTAATGGCTTGCTGGTTAACTTCCAGATCGCTCCTGCTTTCTCCTTCCTGCTCTGTGGCTGCTGTCGCCTCCCTGTGCTGCTTGCTCTTGGCCTTCTGGTTGGTTTCAGTCAGTGGGAGGCACCATTGGGAGATGACAGGGTGGGAGGAGGGAGAGGTTGGGGTATTTCTCTCCTAGATGCCCTCCCTTAGGTGCTGTGGTCCCTTGTGTGCTCTGCTTATTTCCTGAGGGCTCCTCTTAAGCAGTTCCTTCCCAAGGCCCCAGCTCCTTCCAGACACTCATGACAGCTTCCTCCCTCCATGTTCCAGACTCCTGGGCAATTGGAGCTTTCAACTGTTGCAAATCCCTGGCACTCGGGTGGGTTCCTTTATCCCTGTTCACATCTCTAGAAATGGTCCCTTGGATGAGTCTGTGGAGTGGGCCATCTCTTGTTCCTGGGGCCCGGGGACAGGTGCTCTTAGCCATGGGACATCCTCTGAGAGACATGGCCGCAGTGGTTCAGAGGCCTGTGGTCCTTCTGGAGGGATTAGCTGGGCCTCGGGCATCTCCCTTTCCTGACTCTGGGCTCTGGATCACATAGGTGCTTTGGTTTCACCATCCATTCTGAAAGCAGTCAAGTGACTTGTTGCCATTTTGGACAAAGGTTTAGTAAGATATTGTCAGATAATCTGTGGGTCCTATCTTCCATGCTCTCCTGGCTCCAGCCACAGAATGCCAAGGAATCAGGGCAAGCTTCTCACCTCAGCGGCCAGTGCATTCCATCTGGTCAACAGCCACCCGAGGGGATGGAGCTGGAAAGAGAGGGAAGGGATGTAGTTCATTTAGTCAAGAAGTAATCTTTGTCACTTCCAGGTCATGAGGCTCCGTTCTAAATGTCCAGGGCAGGTTATGGTCACCTCTGTCCTCAAGGGACTCACTGAGGCAGATTTGTTCAATACGAGGGGAAATTTTCCAAAGGTTAGAAAGAGAGTAGAGGTGGAGAGAAGCCAAGCATCAGATGAGGGTTGACTTAGGTGATCTACTTCTAAGGTACCCCTGCCTCAGTCATCAGTGGTTGGGGACAGACCCACTGGGGGCTTCTGGGCAGTCCCAAGCCTGCCTGGTCTCTGCGGCAGGGTAGCCCAGGGTAGGCCAGCAGGGCCCACATTGCCTCCCACTTGGTGGCCCGTGGCAGGGCTGGCTCGGCTCCGCTCTTGTGCCTGGAGGCCTGAGGTTCTGCCAACTGCCTGCCCCGGGAGGGGAAGGAAAGCCGGCACCTGTGGGAAAAGTCAGTCACTGGTCACATGTTGGCAGGTGGCAGGATTGGGGCTTGGGGGGCCTTGTCAGCTGGCCCAGCAGCTGCCCACGGGAGGGGGGGGGCTTGGGTCCTCTGCCCCCTGAAGCCTCTTGAGACCTGTTCCTTCCTTGCCTTCATCACCTCTTTTATCTGTCCCTTCCCCTTGCCCTGAGGTGTGGGTGTCACCTCTCTCTAGGCCACTGCATCAGCGCCCCCCCCCAACAGCTTCCTCCTGGCTCTAGGCTCTAATCCTGGGGGCGCTCTTGATGCCCTTAGATGTGTGCCTCACGTGTTTGTTCATTTATTCATGTTCAACTTCTCCATGTTCATGTTTATGTGGCCACGCGTGCTGGCTGCTCTTAGCCTTGAGGGTACAGCACTGAACAGAACATCCTTCCTCTGCCCTCACAGGATGGAAGGTCCCTTGGGGCACAGTGACTGCCTAAAACAAATACACTATTCTAAAGGATCAAACGAGCTCACAAGGAAAGGCACGTTGATGCGGGCTTGTACTGGGGCTACGTCATTTGGGCTCTAAATAAAGAGCATGATCTGGGGTATCAGATGGAGAGGGACTCCTAAGCTGGGCATGCAAGCTTGGCCATTGTTATGAGATGGGTTGTGTTCCCCCCAACCCTGACTCCCCCCTAAAAAATATGGACTCCTAAACCCCAGGACCCTCAGAACATGGCCTTTTGGAGTAAGGGTCTTTACAGAGATAAAATGAAGCTGTTAGGGTGAGTCTTAACCCAAAATGACAGGTGTTCTGATACAAAGGGGAACTTTGGGTACAGAGATATGTACATGGGGGTGCTTGTGGTGTGGCCAACAGCAAAGGGGTGTCTCCAAACTGGCTCCCTTGACGCTGCACACTCTTCTCAGCTTCCTCCCTTTTTAAAAATTGTTTTCCCCAAGTAACTGATGGTATCTGTCAGTCTGAGGGTCAGATGACAGGCTGTCCTTGACCAGGGAGGGCCCTCTCACCATGGCCAACCAGTCCTGCCCCCTCCAGTGTACCTGGTTCCACTTGCTGTTGCCCTCATACGGTCTTCTCCCCTCTCGCCTGGATGTCTGCAGGGCTCCTCCTCCTTGCTGGCCTCCCAGCCTGCAGTCTCAGCAGGTCTTCTTCCTGCAAGCCTGGACCTAGAACCCATGGCTCTGTGGAACCTTCCCCACCTTCCTCTTCCTTCTTCTGAGCCCCCCTGTCCTGGGATAGACCTTGCTTTTGGCACCTATCAGGCAGCCCGACCGTGTTGACTCCCTACTGCTGTGCCTGCCTCCAGCACTGAATCCCGTGTGTCCCTCTCACTCCAGGGCCCAGCGCAGAGCTGGCGCAGGGTCGTGTTTGCAGAATCTCCATCCCACCAATGAGCTATTTTGCCAGCAATGTGTTGCTTCGCCCAGGGTGTGGGGTCAGGCCCTCGGCCCTGGGCCCATCCTCTCCTGCTCAGGGCCCCGCCCCTGTCACTACCACGTTCACTGAGCGGGCCCCCTTGTTCCCTTTACTGTTGTAAAGCTTTACTACTTTCACTCCATGAATCCTTGCTAGAGCATCTGCTTTCAAGGAACAATCTGGAGCCCACCCACGGTGAAGTTTGAAGCTCAGTAATAGCCTGACATGCCACTGGGGTTAGGATCCAAAGTCAGGGTGCTGAAACTGCCATGGTGGGCGGGTGACCAAGAGGGGAGACACTCAGGGGAGGCAGTGACCTTCCATGACCTTCCTGGTCCTGCATAACCCCTGGGGATGACCGTGGGACACGCTGGGCTCCTTGAAGAACAGCCCCCCCCCCCACCCAGTGCCAGGTACACAACACTGTGTGGGCAAGGCCTGAGGTCGGGGTGGCTGAGTGGATGACAGAAAAGTCCCCTCTCGGCAGGGCCTGCATTGGGCACTCCTCTCAGAGGACATCTCTGGACTCCTCCTCAGTGCCGGCCCTGCCCTGGGATGGCGCCTGCCTGGCAGCCAGAGAGAGGGCTGGAGGCAACCCCAGCACAAGGCCAGGGGGGCATCAAGTCTGTGCTCTGTGATGTGTCCCCTGCAGTCTCTGGATGCTAGAGCCACCAAGTGGTCCCACAAATAGGTCACATCATAGTACAAATGCCCTTCCGTGATCAAGGTGATGGCAGCATCAGGGAAGGGCCCTGGAACCAGAGTCAGGCCCCCGGCACCTGCTCTCTAGTCCTGTTCTTTGCCACCCTTGGGTGAGGAGCTGGCAGTGCACACGAGGACCCAGGAAACTGGGGGAAAGAGGCGGTAACTGGAGGTCAAGGGCAGGAAACCCAAATGTATAGAAACATGCAGGACATTTAAAAATATTCAATTCCCAATGTCCCACAGGGGGCAGCCGACATCAGCGACAGAGGTGGGCAGAAGGATGCATCAACGGATTTTATTGGTGTTAACAGGGCGGCCACATCGTGCCTGGAGTTTAACAGGGTGTGAGAGTGAGCAGAACGCCTTCTCTCACAGTCTGTTCGCTACAGAAATTGTACCTGTGGAGAGAAAGGAACGCTTTTTTAGTGCTGAGCATGCTTACTGGTGATGAGTCGTTAAGCAAAGCTAATTGCTGATTTACAATTAAAAAGGATGAGGGCAGCTTCAAACGGTTGTAGGGTTGGAGCTTTGCGGGAGGGGTCACTTGGGCCCCAAACTAGTCTGTGAGGTTTGATACTGGTTTTATCTTCCCATATTAAAAAACATCCGATGTCCATTTAGCCTCTCTTGGCTAGCTCCCCTCCAGAGTCAGCCAGTGGAGAAGCTGCACTCAAGCCATTGGAGGGGTCAAGTGGCAGCTGATGGACTCAGGGCTTCGGGCATGGCCTCAAGCACACTGTTCCATTTCTAGAAAGTGCAGGAAAGCCCTGACCTTTCTGCAGAACCCCCGGAAGTTGCAGTGCCCCGGCTGATTTGGTCCCGTATTTTTTCCTTTCTTGGATCTAGCTGTGAGCAAGTCATCTCCTGGGAATGCCTCGAAATTTAAAGATTCCCACGAGACCACTTTCTTTGGACAGGATTTTAACCACAGGGTCTCAGGATCCAGGCATTGGGTCCACTTGCTAACAGGATCTGGGGAATTGACCACAGAGCCCCAGTGTCCTTCAATAGGGGCTGGCAGGGGAGGCCTCAGCTGCACCCCTAGGCTGCCCAGGGCTCCCCACCAGCCTCATTGGTGCTGCGCTCCTGCTGAGAGGCTCCCCTTGTTCCACCCAACCCCTGCCTGGGCCCACCCTCTGCCCTCCCATCACAGAGACAGGGAGGACCTCCCAGGGGCGTCCAGCCAGATAAGACTGCTTCGAGGTCTTCCAGCCCAGCCCCGCTGCCTGGGGGAGTGACGTTCTCTGGGGCCTGAGTTGAATGACCCCACTTAACTTCTTAAACCTCAGTCAATCAGTGACCAAGAGCCCAGGATCCCCTTCCCACCGAGCCACAGAGGGGTGGCCTGGCGCCGGACTTGGGGTCTGGGCTTTGGTCATTAACCTCACATCCCCACAGCTGCCAGGGGCCACCTGTGTCAAGATGGAGATTCTGCGAGTATCGCCACCTCAGTTCTCTCTTCTCTCATCTCGAATTTTATATTTTTTGCTAATTTTTCCTTCTATTTTCCTGAACTTTCACTGATCGTCCTCTTTTTAGCATGTAGCCACTCTCTCGCCCATACGTATAACTTTACACCCTTCAGAAATTCTTTCTTTCTTTCTTTTTTGGCCGCACTTTCTGTTATTTTATTTTATTTTTTTCCGGGTTAGGAAGGGCCCCCAGATGGGTGTTGACTGTTGACTTTTCTGGCTGAACCATAACTGACTTCCGGGGGCGAGTTTCCGTGACAAACACAAATCTCTACAAACATCCTCAGGCGCAAGCCAACCAAGATACATACTCCGTCTTATCTTCTCCCTTCTGCACAGTGATTTTGGCTGCACCCACTCTGGGGAGAGTTGGGTTTAGCACGTTGTTATTCCAAAGAAACTTGACTTTCTCAATTGTTCCAACATCGAGATCTGCGTCAAACTCATTGGAATGAGTGGACCCGGGTGTGATAATCCCACTTTAAACAGAGAAAGAGAAAGGTTCCTGTTCATTGAAACAAGTTCTCGTGACCACATAAGTCCCTGCCGCTCTGGTCTACTCTAGGTTAAGATGATTTTTCCAAATTCATTCTCAAGTAAAGTTTAGCTAAATAAAAAAGCCAGCTATATGCCAGCAGCTTCAAACAATTATTTCAATATTTTTTCCTCAAACTTAATGTATCCTCAAAACTTTCTCATCGAAACTATATAATTCCATGATTTCTTTTTTTCTTTTTTTTTTTTCTGGTAGAATTGATGAGCAGTAACAAGTTATCCACTTAGTTTAACACAAAAGCATCTGTTACTAGGCTAATCAGAGAACATGATATCTGGGATAATAGTAGATTTACTTTTGAGAAGTCTGATCTATTGGGAAAGACGTAATGCCTGGATTTATAACAGAGAAAAGAACATTTATTAGCAGAAGTCTGAAATTAACTTCAATACATAAAGTAAATATTTTAAAATCCATTGATAAAGTGACAACAAGCCTTTTCAGTGCATGGATGTGAAGGCCGTGCACATCATCTAGTGAGAAGTGCTACCAAAAAAGGGGAATTTACGTGAAGATATTGTATTGGCGAGTGTTTCCCTTATCTCCAAACAAAGCAACTTTGATTTGACCCGAGGCTACTCTTCCAGACAGTGTTATAGTAACTCCATATCTCCAGCCTGCACAGGACACAGAAAAGAGTTCAGTTTATTCATGCACACGTAGTTCACCCAAATCTCAGATTCCTGTCCCCATCCCTTACACTGAAGCCTCAAAGAAGGTCTACCTGTTAATCTAATCTACAACTCAAATTAGGCCATGGGAGGAATACACATCTGGCAGAATCCCCTTCTAGACTTGCCCCACCCAGGAAAGGGAACCCTAGCCTCATGTGGCTGCTCAAATTTAAGTCCAAATTAGCAACTCCCATCATGGCTCTGTGGTTAACGAACCCGACTAGTATCCATGAGGATGTGGGTTCGATCCCTGGCCTTGCTCAGTAGGTTAAGGATCTGGTGTTGCCGTGAGCTGTGGTGTAGGCCAGGGCTACAGCTCTGATTGGACTCCTAGCCTGGGAACCTCCATATGCCACAGGTATGGCCCTAAAAAGACAAATACATAAATAAATAAAAGAAACTCAAATTAGATTAAATTAAAAAATCAATTCCTCCCTTTTCCTAGCCACATTTTAAGTGTGGAATTGCCATATGTGGCTAATGGCTACTGCATTGGACGACACACGACATGTCCATGAGGGCTGAAAGTTCTGTTGGACAGCTCTGCTCTGGAATCAAATTCCTACGATTTAAGGTAAAAAGAGAAGGAATGAGGGCCTGTGCCCGGGAGCCTCAAGGGCAAGGTCTGGGTCTTTCCTCTGCCTCTCCAGGGACCAGGTCACTCTCGTCTAGGACAGTCATTCAGATTATACCCGAAGGGCTGTCTCGGAGCACACAAACCTACACAAGTCTGACCACACCCTCGCGCACAAATCCACACACATATACACAGGCACGTATACATACATGCACACCCACCTACTCACATACATTTTCACACTCACGCACATACACATGTATGTCTGTAGACACACTCACACATCCTTTGGAATAACTACTTCTTGTCCTTTACATCCTCAGAGGGGTTTTCCCTGCCCCTCCTCTGATCAGGGCCAGGTCCTCTGTCCCACAAGATCACTGCAGCAACGCGCTGAGTTCAACACACTTGTCTTCTCCGCTGGGTTATAAATTTCATGCCAGTGTGTCTTGTTCCTCCCCACATCCCCCACGACTAGCATAGTCTGCGGCCCACAAATAAATATTAGTTGAGGAATGAATATATAGCTTTTCAATGTTTAATTTGTTGTTTTAAAATATGGGCAAGCTACATCAAAGGAAGGATTGATTAACCAATGTCTTTTTTAAAAAAATATACATATACAGTGATGGAAATGTTCTATATTGGGATTGTGAAGATGGTTGCATGATTTTTCACGTGTCAAAACTCGTAGAACCATATACTACAAAGGGTGACTTTGGCTGCATATAAATTATACCTCAACAAACTTGACTTAAAAAACTATGTAAGACATGCGTTATATTTATGTATTTATAGAAACCAGTCCCTTTTTGACACTACAACATCCTAGGGAACTATCATAGGGCAGGTTGGCACAAAGTGGCTGAAACATGTCCAGCTCTACTCTATGTCCTAGTCTATTCAGTAGAATTTGGAGAGAAATTAACTTTCTGATTCCCAACCACCCTCCCCCAGAGAGTCCTGCCCAAGGGCATCAAGAACACATGAGCAAAAGGGTGGAAATGGGGAGAGTGGAGCTGGCTTCTTAAGTGGGCCAGACAAGCAAGAGCTGGTGCCAAATACAATAGAATAGAAGAACGAGTGTGGATGACACAATTTTTAAAATGAGAAGAACAAGGAGTGGGGGAGGGGAATTCAGAGCAGAGGGCCACAGAGACAGAGAAAGTGCTGTTACCCTATTAACTCTGCTATTTGCTCCACTCACTTCATGTCGCAGAAATAAAATGGAAGAACAGACCCTTTCTAAGTCCTCAGTGGAGTCCTAGATGGGATTGTTTGAGTGGATGTGTGCTTTTACTAAGATAATTAAAACATACCTACAAATATTTCAGATTAGAGGCAAGCCCTTCATGTAAAACTAATACTTTTTTTCTGCTTTTTAGGGCCATGGTATATGGAGGTTCCCAGGCTAGGGGTTGAATCGGAGCTATAGCTGCCAGCCTATGCCACAGCCACAGCAATGCCAGATTCAAGCTGCGTCTGCGACCTACACCACAGTTCATGCAACGCCGGATCCTTAGCTCGCTGAGGGAGGCCAGGATTGAACCCACATACATCCTCTTGGCTATTAGTCAGGTTCGTTACCTCTGAGCCACAGAGGGAACTCCCTAAAACTAAAATTTCTTGACCTGCACAGGAAAGTCACAGTTCAACTCACGAGCAAAATCTTCGGAATCTCCTGTGTTCAGGAAGAATTTCTGCTGCTCCTCATGTGTCTTGCCAGCAAATCTATCGGCATAGTGACCCATCTGTGGGCATCCTTCATCTGGACAGGGGAAGCACTTGTTCTGTTGAGAAAGATGGATCAGATGGATTTTTTTCTTTTTTTGGCTGTACCAATGGCATATGGAATTTCCCGGGCCCAGGGATCAAACCTGAGCTGTAGCTGAAACCTATGCCACAGCTTCAACAATGCCAGATCCTTAACCCACCACACCACAGCGGGAACTCCTGAATTTGTCTTTTTATTTTAATTTTATTTTTGGCTGTATCCAACGTATTTGGAAATTCCCCAGGCCAGGGATCGAACCTGAGCCAGAGCAGTGACAATGCCAGATCCTTAACCACTAGGCCACCAGGGAACTCCTAAATTTGTCTTTTTTAGGATCCACACTTCTAGGGAGCCATTTTCCTATAGTTTGAGTTTCCTCTTTTGTAACTGGAAAGAAATTGGCATAGATGGTCTTTAAATTACCTTCATCCAGATGTAGTGCCCAAGTCTGATGCACATCACATTAGAACTACTTGGGGAGCTTTAGAAAACATCGATACCTGGGCCCCAGGTTAGATCAAATACATCTTCTATAGACGGGTGTGCTGGTGAATGATTAACAGGCTACTCTGGGGCAAAAAGTCCTGATTGTAGCATATGCCAATTTCCCCGGTGTAAATACACTCGGACTGTGGCCAGGTTCAGGTTACCAGCATGATGTCACTGAAAGGGGATTTGGGAGGAGATGTTCACTCCAGCTCCCATGGGCCCGAGTGGCAGGCTCTGGCCCATCATTTCTTCCATCTCCCTCACTGCCAGCTGCGCAGGTGCAAACTCCCAGCCCAGCATGTAGACCCCAGCATCTACATTTCCTTCTCTCTGGTGTGTATATTCTTCTCTCACACATTCTGTTCTTGCTCTGCCCTTGTCAGAAATGTGCATTCCTTTTTCCTTCTAAACTCTATGATTTTCCAAATCAGACTCAAACCTTGCCTCCTACAGGAAGCCTTTCTAGATCATCGAGTTGACTGTTCTACTTTCTGATTTCCCAGAACCTTCCTCCTTTGCATGATTCTTCTAGAACTTTACTTACCTCCTG
The DNA here is from genome assembly GCF_054392235.1 of Sus scrofa. Taxonomy (NCBI): domain Eukaryota; kingdom Metazoa; phylum Chordata; class Mammalia; order Artiodactyla; family Suidae; genus Sus; species Sus scrofa. The sequence goes on along the minus strand of NC_139396.1, from coordinate 149,475,718 downwards.
CCTAAAGGTTTTCCCCCTCCACTCCACAAGACTGTGACCTCTGACAGGCAATGCAAAACAAGTATGGGATGGTCAGAAACTAGGGAGAGGGTACTGAGGATCCCAACTGGGACTCAGGGCGGGACAGGAGCTTACAGACTCAAAGGCCCTGTAGGAAGCGCAGGGGTATGCAGCGAACCCATCGGGATTGAGGATGCTCTCTGAGTAATACTTGTAGCTTCTCAGGTGATTGCAAGCCACAAAGTCCCGGGTTCCTGGGGAAACAAAGGAGGGAGTCTGCACAGGGGGTTGGGAGGCCAGTGACAATTTCTCTACTTTTCTCTCCAAGGTGGATGGTTCCAAAGTGGGACCGTATTTTCAGAAATTTAGGATTAGTCCAAAATACAGCTACAAAGATGACAGTTAACATATATAGGAGCTGTTTTCTGTGTGCCAGGCAATGTTCTCAGCACTGCGCATGTACTGTCCTTGTAAGGCTGACCTCTCCTCCAAGAGGAATACCATACCATCCCCAATCACATAAAGCTGTACAGACCACAGCCTCAGATTTCAGATTTCAGACAGTAAGTGGTGAAGCTAGGTATTAAACCCAAACCCATCTGGTGCTTGAGGCCATGCCTCTAACCTCTGTGGTGTCTGGGCACTGGGCTGGAAGTCCTTGAAGACAACCAGATGTGCTAAAGCCAGGGCAAGTGCATTTTCATGCTGTGTTTAGACAAATAGAAAAGGAGGTCTGAGAAGCTTAAGGTGGCTTTATATGAGCATCCCTTTCACTCTTATAATGTCTTGTCCCTTCTTACAACCTTCCTGGGCAGCTACAAACTCCTGCCGAATGGCAGCTGTCATAGCATCCCTTCCAGACCCGGCCTGAATTTACTTGGCCATTACTGATAGACAGTCTAGGCTACTCTATCCATGAAAAGTCTCCTAAGGCTATAAAATACAAACACATCATCCTCATCCTTAATATTTGCTTTGATGGCGTCCAGACTCTTCAAGCCTTTACACTCAAATTTAATAAAAATCTTTACTCATCAGATTTGGTCAGACCACTAAAGATTTCAACTTATCTGGTGCCAAGTGATGATGTGGCTGAAAATCTCACCTGGTCATTCTGACCTTATTAGATACAGAGTCAGGGCTGTATCTGAAGTGTGCCCTTTATCCCAGGTGTGCTGATCGGTGATAAAGAATAGCCACCTGAGTATCACAGTCTCTAACTTTTACCTGTGATTGTTTCTCATTCCTGACCCAACACAGAAGAGTGGTGACTCTCATTATCCAAAAGGACTTGCCATCAAAATGACTGGCAGCATTTTCATTTTGTCTATGGACTTGAAGCCGGTTACAAAGTTTGAGCTACATCACTGACTCCCAAGAGAGAACTGGCAGAAAAATTCTCTTAGAGTCACAGTATTTACTTTTACAGTATTTCTTTCCTTCATTGGGGAGCTATCAATTTATTGTTGGAGTGACAGCTTTAAGCAACAGTTTCGTAGTTCTTTGTGGCTTTTATACTCCAGGGTCCCCACAACATTTTAAAAGAATGCAGTCAGCAGGGCTGAGATATAACAAGTGCCACATGGCTATATTTTTAAGAAATAAGATCTAGAAGTGGGGAGTGTATATTTTTAAAGAGCAGTGTGTTTTCACTGTCAAGATTTGCTCCCCCAGGGAAGTGAGGCCCCTTGTTCTGCCCTGGCTTTACCTGACCAGATGCCGTCTAGGTCCACGATCTGCGACAGGGCATTCTTCTTGCATCCAGGCATTTCTTCTCCTCCATTTGGGAAGAAGTCAAGGTGTCCCAACTGTTGACTTGTTCCAAAGCCTGAAATGTTTAGAACAGCAATGAGCTTTTCCTAATGCTGGGATTTCCTGGTTAAAACACAATTGCATGTGCTTATAGCTGGAACATGGCAGGACTCACCCAAGAATGGGATCAGGGAAGCTGCATCCGTGTGGATCACATCAACAAAGTCAGCATCGGAGGGATCGAGTCGGACCTCTTCAGGAGTACCCTCAAAACTTGCTTCTACAGGATCCAACCCTAGGAGAAATGGCCAGTGTCGAGAAGATAGGCCCAGCAGTAGGTTCCAGAGGGGTTGAGGTGTACAGTTGTCCAGGCTGTGCACCGCCCAACTCAAGGGATGCCATTCCCTCTATGCAGCACCATGACCAGAGTACTGAAAATGGGGACATTGAGTCTCAATGTCGCTCGTTACAAGAGAGCCCCAGTGGCATGGATAGAGAAGGGCAGTTGAGCAAAGAAATTTAGATTTTGTTTAAGTAAGGATTTTTTTTTTCCATACCAGATTCTCCCATTGACTTGCCTATCTTTTTTCTTCAGCATGCTCTTTTTTCATCCCAAGTTTGAAGAAAAAAAGGGGCCAAGTAGCATGGTACCATAATTAAGAACACAGTTTCTAGAACTAGGATGCCTGGCTCCAAATACCTACCCCGCTATTTCTCAAGCAAGTTGCATCATTTTAGGCGAGTCACTCAACATTTTCTATGCCTCAGTTTCACCATTTATAAAATGAGGGTGATAATACGGCTGTAATAAGATTAAATGAGACTGACCTGAGAAAATATTCATTAGGTTAATGTCAGCGAACGTTTTGCCTATGTTCTCTTCCCAGAAATAAGAGCAAAAATAAACCAGTGGGACCTAATCAAATTGACAAGCTTTTGCGCAGCAAAGGAAACCAAAAAGAAAACAAAAAGACAACACACAGAATGGGAGAAAATAGTTTCAAATGAAGCAACTGACAAGGACTTAATCTCTAGAATATACAAGCAACTTATACAACTCAACAGCAAAAAAGACAACAACCCAGTTGAAAAATGGGCAAAAGACCTGAGTAGACATTTTTCCAAGGAAGATGTACAGATGGCCAGCAAGCCCATGAAATAATGCTCAACATCACTGATTATTAGAGAAATGCAAATTAAAACTACCACAGGATACCACCTCACACCAGTCAGAATGGCCATCATTGATAAGTCCACAAATAACAAATGCTGGAGGGGGTGTGGAGGAAAGGGAACCCTTCTGCACTGCTGGTGGTAATGTAAGCTGGTACAACCACTATAGAGATCAGTATGGAGATACCTTATAAATCTATACATAGAACTGCCATGTGACCCAGCAATCCCACTCTTGGGCATATATCCGGACAAAACTTTCCTTAAAAAAGACACATGCACCAGCATGTTCACTGCAGCTCTATTCACAATAGCCAAGACATGGAAACAACCCAAATGTCCATCTACAGATGATTGGATTAGGAAGATGTGGTATATATACACAATGGAATACCACTCAGCCATAAAAAAGAACAAAATAATGCCATTTGCAGCAACATGGATGGAACCAGAGACTCTCATTCTGAGTGAAGTAAGTCAGAAAGAGAAAGACAAATACCATATGATACCACTTATACCTGGAATCTAATATAAGGCACAAATGAACCTTTCCACAGAAAAGAAAATCTAATGGACTTGCAGAATAGACTTGTGGTTGCCAAGGCGGAGAGGCGGGGAGTGTGGTGGTTTGGGAGCTTGGGGTTAACAGATACAAAGTATTGCCTTTAGAATGGATTAGCAATGAGATCTTGCTGTGTAGCACTGGGAACTATGTCTAGTCACTTATGATGGAGCATAATAACATGCAAAAATAGAACGTGTACATGTTAAGTGTAACTGGGTCACCATGCTGTAAAGTAGAAAAAAAAATTGTATTGGGGAAATAACTATTAAAAATAATAGTAATAAAAAAAGAATTCAAGATTAAGTGAGATAACACAGTGCCTAGCACAGCACTGTGGCTGCATAAGCCAATATTTCGTGTTTTTTCTTCCTGAATATATTTCTTTCTTGACAGACTCCTAGATTTATCAATTTTTTTTTCTTTTTAGGTACACATCTGCAGCATATGGAAATTCCTGGGCTAAGGGTTGAATTGGAGCTGCAGCCTCAGGCCTATGCCACAGCCATGGCAATGTTGGATCTGAGCCACATCTGTGATCTATGCCACAACCTGTAGCAATGGCGGATCCTTAACCCACTGAGGGAGGTGAGGGATCGAACCTACATCCTCGTTGGACACTATGTTGGGTTCTTAAACCGCTGAGCCACAATGGGAACTCTTGCCTATTGTTCGTTAAGGTTGGATAGAACAGCTGAAAAGGCATGAAGATAACTGTTGAAAATAAAAGGGAGCATTCTTAAAAAAGTAGAGACTTGTTTGAGCCATTTGACAACAGAACTGGGTTTGAATGTCACTTCTACCACCAATCAGTTGTGTGACCTTGGGCAAATCATTTGCTTCCCTAAGCCTTTTTCTTTAGTTCTGAGGATTAAATGAGAAAATGTAAGGCACTTTGCACAGTATTTAGGATAAGTAGGTACTTAATCTATGCTTACTATAATAATTACATTGGCATTATAATGATTGTATTATGTCGATATATTTTGTTTTTGTAATTTAAAGGTTTTGCTCAAGTTAAAAGAATGCTTTGTTGTGATGTTGGTTGGGTTTCTTCTACCAGCAAAGGCAGTGGAAGCATAATTTTTGTGTTCTATTCTGTCCTTAATTTCAGAGAGGAAGGGAAAGGAATGACAATACAGACCCCCCCCCCCCTTGTTTTTTGGCTTTTTATGGCTATACTTTCAGTGTATGGAAGTTTCCAGGCTAGAGGTCAAATTGGAGCTGCACGTACTGGCTTACACCAGAGCTGCAGCAACTTGGGATCTGAGCTGCATCTGCGACCTACACCACAGCTCACAGCAACGCCAAATCTTTAACCCACTAAGTGGGGCCAGGGATCGAACCCACATCCTCATGGATACTAGTCAGGTTCACTTTTGCTGAGCCACAACAGGAACTCCCAGACCCTTCTTAATTATGTTTGCTCATGTTCATGTTAGCATTACCCTGCATTTTCCTGGATGCCTAATTCTGCTGAGAGATCCGCATTACTGGAAAAATGGGACCTAGCGAGAAGGGATGGGGACAGAGGCAGAGGAAGCAAAGGAAACGAAGCCACCACCTCCCCTGCCATAAAGATAGGCTTCTGGGGGTCTTGCTAAAATATTCTGTGCAGGCTTTAACCAACTTTGCCACAGGCGAGGGGATGGACTCCCAGGGGCCAGCTCCAAGCCAGGCTGCTGTCTTGTACCATGTTCTGGTGCTGGGCTTACTGGCCCTTGGATCTTACCTGTAATCCTGCCCAGGCCTGGAGTCTTGCTCCCTGCCTCTCCCGCCACGTGGGCCCCCAGGCTGTGGCCGATGAGGTGGACCTGGGACGGTGAGTAGCTGTAGTTCAACTGCAGAGGGAGAAGTGTATTTTCAGGCTCTTTCTGCGCTGCACTTTTTGCAGCATGCAAACCTAATGACATTATTATGCCTGGCTGAAAACTCTCCACGCCTCCTACTGCCCTCAGATCAAGCCCAAGCTCATTACCAGCTTTCCTGACTCAATACCTATTCCTCTAGACTCTTTTCTGGCCAAACACTTTGTGGAACTTCCAGTCCCTCAAATATGTTGTAGTCTCTCACATCTGGGTCTGGTTTGGACTCACCTTCCTGTTGTCAACCATCCCTCCCAACCATGTGCCCAGTTCATGTTGACGCAGCCTAGCCATCAGCTCTCAGCTTACATGTCTCTTCCTGGGAGACATCCTGACTCACCCCCACTGCCCAGAATGGATTAGCTGCCCCCCATGTGCTCCTATAAAGTCTGTAGCTACACTGCCCCTCCCTCGACATCGAAGCTCTGATCACACTCTACTCTTACTACAATCTCACCGTAAGCTCCCCCGCCCCTTTCCCCTGCCCCCCCAGGCCTGGGACCTCAACCATCCTCTGTACCTTCTAGCAGAGCTCCCAAAACTGTGCCCCCCAATATCAGATAATCAAACAAACAAGTGATACAAAGCTCCAAGTATGTACCCACTTGTCTCAAAGATGTCCACCCCAACATACTTATTTATTGTAGGCCTATAGGGTTTTGATTTACAGTGAATTTCAGAGTTTTAGAAGTAAGGCTCCAAGAGAAATGTCAATTCTTTCTTTTTCCTCTTTAAAAATATAACCACAGCTGCATCTTTACCCTGTGGGGACTGGTGGGCCCTGCAGGCCTTCTCTGCGGTCGGGCTGTCACTCACCTGGAGCATGGCCAGCATCTGGGCCACCTGGGCGCCCACCACCCGCACGTTGTTGGCGGCCTGTGTGTAAGTCGTCTGGGAGCCTTTCTTCCAGTCCACGCAGATGCAGTTCACCTCCTCTACCTCGAACAGGTTCTGGCGTTGGAGAGACACCCTGGGGTTGTCATGCGGCTCATGGAACCACATCCAACCAGAGCTCAGACACGGTCACCGAGAGTTCCTACTGGCCGTCCTTCTGCCCCCTCCTAGGTGGGGGCCTGGGATGAACTAGACTCTCTCAGGAATCTTATTGCCAATAGGAGTTGTCCCTCAGCGGGGAGGGAAGGCAAATCAATTCCTTCTCTAGGCTGTAGATTAATTAAAAGATGGCCACTGGTTTTCTTCGACCAGATTCAATACGATTGATTCAATCAGGTGGCTGAAACAACTGTGTGATTGAAAGAGCCCTATTTTGAAAAGAAAAGGTCTCAGTGCCATCTCTGGAGGCCAGGGTCTAAATGACCTTCTGGATTGGACCGCTAGGGGTCCTCGCAACCTCTTGACAATGTTTGGACTTGCTTCACCCCAGTCTGCTGGGTGTCACCAAGTTTTAAAGTGGGAGGGAAGTGTCACTATTTTTACAGTCAGGGTAGCACAATATTTCATGGAGGAAACACACACAGCAGATATTTGAAAAAATAAAAACTGCACTGATTTAAAAGAGATTGAAGAATTCTAAAGCAGAAACCTCCCTGGATGTCACAGGAACTGATATATCCTTAGAAGTTCTGCCAAGGCAGGACCTATGACCAGCTGAGTTTAAAATGGTCTTATAAACTTAAAATCCACCTAGGACCTTTTCACATATATGATATTAAGAAGTGTGATCACACACACAGATGCCGACAGTGGTTTTTCCCAGGACTTTTATTTTTACAGCAGCCCTGAGGAACGTCTTACAAATATGGAGAATTGGTGGTATTAATTATATTTTACAGTTTATACATTAAGATACAAATTAATGATGGGACAGAAGCAGTACCAAGAGTTAAATGCCTGGTAAAACCAAGGTCAAATGCAGAATGATTTTAATTTTCTGGTTCTGTAAATTTTCCTATTGACATTTGAGGTCAGAGTTATTCATGTGTGTGGAAGGCAGGCTGCTAGAGTAAATTCTTAGGTGTCAAAAAAATAGATTGAATCAATGTGCACTTAAAAAGAAGAAATGGTGGTATACCACGTGTGTATTTTCCTGTGCACACGTGTCTTTGTGTCTACATATGTGTACACACGTGTGTTATTCTGTCGTCTGTTGTTCTGACCGAAAGACACTATATCACAGTAAGTTTGGCACTTTCTATTCTGCCATTTTGGGCTCCCAGTCGCTCTTAGCTCTATTTCTCAAATAAATGGCCAGCACACACCTCTGACTCAAGGAAGAGGGAAAGACTTGAACAAAAAGGACATATTCCCTCATTTCTAGGAATACAAAGTAGCCTCACTGAAAAATAGAACAGGACAACATTTAGGCTTGATTTAACTCAAATGAGATAGCGGAAGTGTTTGTTCACATGGCAAATGCCATTGCTTCAGGCTACAGACGTGGTCCAGAAACAGGGAAGGGGATTTTATTTTTGTAAAGAGGCATTCTAATGGCATAAAGTTCCCTCTGCAGGTAATGATTTCCTGTTGGGAGCTCACTGATTGAGACTGCTTAAAGGGAGGAGGAGATATTAGTGGGAGGCAGTGGCGGTAGCCACAGGGGTTACAGCAGCCCCTACCTGGCACATGTTCACCAGCCAGCTCTCATCTCCCTTGTCTATGAAGCCATGGATGATGAACCGGGTCTTCCTGTCTGTTTGGAAATTGGAGGCTTCAATCGTTGATGGATCAGAGGGAAGGAGAATCTGACAAAAGCAGAAGGGTTGTGTGTTTTTACAACCCAGCCACTCAGGCCCATCTCTTTCTTCCCCATCTCTGCTGTTACAATGCCACAGACCTTCAAAGCGTCACATAAAGCCAACTCCTCCAGGAAGCCCACCTTGACCTCTCTTTCCCTGCCCTGCCTTCTCAGGTCAGGAATGGCTACCTCTACCAGGTCTGGATTGTGGCTCATGGTCTTACCTTCCATAGTTTCTTTGGTAAGCTTTTTGCCCCAGATCAGAATCATACCACTAGCTAGAGGCTCTGACAGATATAAACTATTCATTCATTCAAGCCAACTTTTTTTTTTTTTATCTCTCACCCAATCTGTTCCAGGTGTGGCTAGGCCTGGGGGCAGCAGGATGAGGTGGAGGAGGGTTCGAGGGTAAGGAACTCCTGGTCCCTGGTGGGCACAGTCCCTCACCAGGTTATAACAATGTTAAAATGGCAGAGGTCTCACTTGAAAGTTGTTTGGGTTCTCATTGGTGTAGAGCAGGAAGCGAGTGCCAATCTTTTCAGGGCTCCAGGGGAGAATCTTCAGAGGCCTGATTACTGTCCCGGCCCAGGGCTCATCGTCAGAGAAGCACCCGATGGAATCATAGCAAACTTCGTTTGCTGTGGAGAAAGGATGGCTCTGCTCAGGAATTAGCTCCCCAGGCTGGGCTGTGGGACATCACTGCCACTCAGGCCTGGCTACTCCCCTGCTTGGGACAGTCTGAAGACCACACAGACACCTGCCTCTGCCCCACCAATCCCCTCCCCTCCCCTCCCCGTCCCATGTCCACCTTTCGATCTGTGATCAATCCCACTGAATCCCACCAAGATATCTCTGCTTAAAAGCACCATCAAAACGTTAAAAAAAAAAAAAAAAGGAATTTCCTGGTGGGCTGGAAGTTAAGGATTTGGTGTTGTCACTGCTGTAGCTGGGGTTCGATCCCTGGCCTGGGAACTTCCACATGTTGCAGGTATGGCCAAAAAAACCCCACAAAACCTTAAAAGTTTCTGTGTTCCATCCCTAGATACTCAGACTGTCTCCTCTCCCAGGCACAGGGCCCACCTCACTCGCCCCTCTCTGCAACCCTGGAGCTGTTTGCAACTGCTGGAAGCCCTTCCATGGCTGGGGCTTTCTCTGGCCAGTGTGGAGATGTTGGGAGGAGGGCTGCTGCTTACCTCTGGCTGCTCCCAGCAGGAAAAGCGTGATTGTCCAGATGTTCATCATCTGTGATAAATTTAGACATTCGGCCTCATCAAGCATGACCAGAGCAATGAGCAAAAACTCAGAAAGTCAAGGCCCTTTGCCCTGCCTCCCTCCTTCACCACTGCTGGGAGACTTACCCTGTGGGATGTTCCAGGCCTTCCTTCCCTCTGGATCGAGTGCCCAGGCCGTTTTCTTATACTTGAGCCTTATCATTTGCTTCAAGGAAATAGCAGGTGATGATAGAGCATGCTGTGTGCACTTAACATTTTAATCTGCACAAATACACAAAACAAGATTAATATAGAAGTCAAATCTTCCCACAAGTCTGGGAAGATGAAAGAAAGCTTGTTTAAAAAGAGGTGAAAGGTCCCTAACCTTTCACCTAGATACATGTCCATGTAATTATGAGCCAAGTGGGTCCCACTTTGCAATTTTTTTTTTTTGGTCTTTTTAGGGTCACACCTGCAGCATATGGAAGTTCCCGGCTAGGGGTCAAATTAGAGCTGAAACTTCTGGCCTATACCACAGCCGCAGCAACAACAGATCCAAGCCATGTCTGCAACCTATACCACAGCTCACTTCAACGCCAGATCCCTAACCCACTGAGCAAGGTCAGGGATTGAACCTGCGTTCTCATGGATACTAGTTGGGTTCATTACTCCTGAGCCACGACGGGAACTCCTGCAATTTTTTATTTTATCACCCAGTACTTTACAATTCCCAGTAAGGATAATGGCAGCAAACTAATAATGGAGGGTAGGATTTCATACTTAGAATGGATAGAAATGCCTTTGCAAATAGCTGCTGGTGAAGGAAAGTGTCTGATTAGGAACTGACTCTGTCCGTCTGTCTGTTGTTGGTAGTCTAGTAATATTTGAGCACATGAGCTCTGGAGACAGTCAACTGTGCATTAATAGCCTCTTGACCTCAACTCCTCATTAACTCACATTCCAGTTATCTATTGCTATATATTGACCAAGCCAAAATGTAATGGTTTAAAGCAATAGCAGTTATTACATTATCTTGCTATAACTTTGAATAGCTGAGTTCAGGAGCTCCTAAAAGCCTATGTTACCAGATCAGGTAATGTCTGTTGAATTTCTCCAGACCATCTGCAGGTTGCACATCTGTCCTAGAGGACTCTACTCTCTGAGGCTGTCATGAATTACCCACTGACCCCAGCATCTGTGAACAACAGCTTGGCTGGTTCACACAACAGGCAGATAAGCCTTCCCATGGCAAATACCATTGGTGTCCTATCCCACCCCCAAGTTAAATATGTCTCTATGTCAAAGTTCACACCGCTCCTGAATAACCAGGCTGGAGGGCCCTCCTGTGAAGAAAACTGAAAGAACTTCCCCTAAAGTAATAACGAATAGCAGCTAGGAGCTTCCGTTGTAGCTCACTGGTAATGAACCTGACGAGTACCCATGAGGACATGGGTTCAATCCCTGGCCTCGGTCAGTGGGTTAAGGACCCGGTGTTGCTGTGAGCTGCAGTGTAAGTTGCAGATGTAGCTCAGATATGGCAATGCTGTGATTGTGGCGTAGGCCAGAGGCTATAGCTCTGATTTGACCCCTAGACTGGGAACTTCCATATGCCGCAGGTGCAGCCCTCAAGAGCAAATTAATTAGTTAATTAATTAAATTTAAAAATGAATCTATTAAAAAAAAGGAATAGCAGCCAGCAGTTACCAAGGCTTAGTACATGCAGAGTACTTAACATGAATTATTTAATTTAAATCTTACAACAACCCCATGAAGTACCCTTATTTGCCTCCCTTTACAGACATGGAAAATGAGGCACAGGCCTTTAATTGCCTATAAAGTCATACCACTAATGAGTGATGAGATGGGATTTGAGTCAAGACCATCCAGAATGAAATAAGGAGTTGCTGAATATCAGTTATCCTCAGCAAGTTATCAATAAGATTTGTTGACTTTTGACCACAAAGAATAGGGGAGATACTTAACAGAGAATAAATCAAAATATAAAAGAATTCCCCCCTACTCCAGACTTGAGCCATCTGGTTGACCTAAGTGATGAGAGATTTAAGCTTTGGAAGTCTGTTATGTGATCTAGAAAGGTGCTGGAGAACTCTACAGACTGAAGAGGTCAAAGGCATTTATGCTTTTCTTTGTCATCTCAGTGCTGATGCAGGAAGAGACTGGTGATAATCTAACAGTGGGTTAAACAGGTAGATTGTCTGGTGGGAGATGTTGATCACTGTCTGCCTCTTGGACCTCTTCTCTTCCCACTGTGCACTTGACCCTCTGCATGTGACACATGCCGAGTTCTTTCCCACCTCCAAGCTTTTGCACTTACCGTTCCCACTGCCTCAAACTCTTTCTTAGACTTCTGTTTAGTTGGCTCCTCCTTGTCATTCAACAATTAGTTTAAATATCACCTCTTTAGTGAGGCCATCCCTGAACCTCCCTCCCACCCCAGACCCCAGCTCCCTAGAACCTTGTTTCCTTCTAGTCACCTGTCATAGATTATAATCTCTCATTTACCCATTTATTTATTTGCAATCAGCCTTCTCCCATGTAGAATGCAATTCCATGAGGACACAGGCTCATTCACCTTGGCCCCTACTGCACCCCCAGCTTCTAGAACTATGTCTGACACTCAAGTAGATATGAATTAATGGAAGAAAGAATGTATACATGAATGGACTTCATAGGTGTTTTACCCTTACTCTCAGAGCAGACTGCAGGCCTGGGAAAGGCGAGAGGGTGCAGTTCACATCTGATTAGATTTAGGGGAAGCAATCAACACATGATTTGTCACAATTTGCCCAGAGGTCAGGTTCCCATGCCTTTTTTTGTGTGTCTTTTTAGGGATGCACTCATGGCATAGGGAGGTTCCCAGGCTAGGGGTTGAGTCGGAGCTTTAGCTGCCAGCCTATGCCGCAGCCATACCAAAATACCAATGCCATATCTGAGCCATGTCTGCAACCTACCCCACAGCTCACAGCAATGCCCAATCCATAAGTCACTGAGGGAGGCCAGGATTGAACCCACATCCTCATGGATACTAGTCATGAGGTTCATTACCGCTGAGTCACAATGGGAAATTCCCCTGTGCCTTCTTTCCTCTCAACTCATCTCACTGCCAAGTTCATTTGTGAGCTCCATGGTCACCCCTGTGTTACGGGTTCAATGGTTGAAACTGCCTAAAGGTGATCAGAGCTGATGTGATGTCTTCTGGGCAGGAAAGGAGGATTTAATCTCAAGGAGCTACTCAGGTGGGGTGGTGAGACTCCAGACACTCAACAGTGGAGGCATGGGCATTTAGTGCACAGGTTTTCTTTCTTAAACATTTTTTCACTCATGTTGCTAAGTAGGTATATATGCCCCATACATCTGATACAATACAAAGTTAAAAATGATGCTTCTCCAGCTCCTTTGTGTCCTTTCAGAGGTATTCTGTGCATTAGGATATATTGTATTTTATTTTAAAATATAAATGAGTAACACATTCTAGACATTATTTTGCCCATTGATTTTGAAAAATTAATCATATACTTTGAAAACCATTCCTTATCAGTGCATAAAGATGTGCTTCAATTTTTTGACCCAATGCACACTATTCTTATATTTGGATGGTTACTCTATCAGTCCTCAACTGATGAACTATGGGTTGCTTCCAATCTTTTACTGTTAGAAACAATGCTTTACTTAATATTCTTATGCATTTGTCAGCTGGATGGCTGGCATACCCATGGAATAAATTCCTATGAAGGGAATTTAAGGGACAAAAGATGTATACCTTTAACGTGTTGATAGTGGTCACTGCTCCAAGTTTCTATGCTTGGATACCTCCATTATCAGAAATCCCTCTGTATGCTGGCTCTTCTACCCACCCCACCCCTGAAACAAGAGTGAAAGAGAGACCATTAGCTATTTATTTATTTTTAGTTTTCTAAATTATAGTTGATTTACAATGTTGTGCCAATTTCTGCTATACAGGAAAGTGACCCAGTCATCCATGTGTTTGTGTGTGTGTGTGTGTGTGTGTGTATTCTTTTTCTCATAAAGCTTCTATCATGTTCTATCACAAGAGATTGGATCTAGTTTCCTACGCTATACAGTAGGACCTCATTGCTTATCTGTTCTAAATGTAATAGTTTGCATTTACAAACTCCAAACTCCCAGTCCATCCCATTCCCTACTCTTCCTCCTTGGCAACCACAAGTCTGTTCTCTATGTCTGAGAGTCTGTTTCTGTCCTGTAGATAGGTTCATCTGTGTCACATTTTAGATTCCACATATAAGTAATATCATGTGGTATTTGTCTTCCTCTTTCTAACTTACTTCACTTAGTATGAGAATCTCTAGTTGCATCCATGTTGCTGCAAATGGCATTATTTTTTATTTTTTTATGGCTGAGTGGTATTCCATTGTGTATATGTTCCACATCTTCTTAATCTATTCATCTGTTGATGGACATTTAGGTTGTTTCCATGTTTTGGCTATTGTGAATAGTGCTGCTATGAACACACGGGTGCATGTATCTTTTTAAATTGTAGTTTTATCTGGATGTATGCCCAGGAGTGGGATTGCTGGATCATATGGTAGCTCTATATTTAGTTTTCTGAGGAACCTCCACGCTATTTTCCAAAGTGTTTGTACCAATTTACATTCCCACCAGCAGCGTAGGAGGGTTCCTTTTTCTCCACACCCTCTCTAGCATTTGTTATTTGTAGACTTACTAATGATGGCCATTCTGACTGGTGTGAGGTGGTACTTCACTGTAGTTTTGATTTGCATTTCTCTAATGATTAGCGATGTTGAGCATTTTTTCATGTGCCTGTTGGCCATCCTTATGTCTTCTTTGGAGAAATATCTATTTGGGTCTTCTGCCCATTTTTTGATTGGATTGTTTGTCGTTGCTGTTGAGTTGTATGAGTTGTTTGTATATTTTGGAGATTAAGCCTTTGTCAGTTGTATAGTTGCAACTATTTTCTCCTCTTCTATAGGTTGTCTTTTCATTTTTTTAATGGTTTCCTTTGCTGTGCAAAAGCTTTTAAATTTGATTAGTTCCCATTCATTTATTTTTGTTTTTATTTCTATTGTCTTGGGAGACTGACCTAAGAAAACATTTGTAAGGCCATTAGCTATTAAGCAGGTAACTTTTTAGAATATGTTTAGTTATGGGGCTTTTCTGAAATGTGACATCCAGGGAAGCCCAAGAGGTGGCATGTCATCATCAGATCCCCCCTCTGCCTTGAATCTGATTCTGCTTTGAGGTCTCCCTGGCTTTGTTCATCTCAGCCCAGAATTCCCAGTTATTAGGCGATTGGCCTCGTGAGGTAAGGAGCTGTCCCTGAATTAATTAGCAATGGGATGTGGATCCTATTGGATAGTCCTGGATGTGCACCCAAAGATGGAGATAAAGTTGTGGCTGAGAAGCCATTGTAAGAGGTGCATCGCCCTGCAGTAATAAAATAGCAATTCTAAATCAACTGACTTCCAGATGGAGCCGAAGAGCTGCTTTCCTCCAGCCATTCAGATTTATCCTTTTTTTCTTCTTCAATTTCAAGCTTACAATGCACAGCTAACTTCTCATCTTATAAGAGAATGATCTTGTATACTCTGGGGGAAGAGTAGATTTTTTCAAGCTGGATTCTTGGAGCTCTTAATTCCAAAGAAGTTTTTGTCCAGAGAAACCTGTTTTCTAAGTCTTTTCCATAGCCTGGAAACTCACCTACAGTCCTTTGAACCACAGTTCTAAATATCCCTTGAACTGGCTGAATTGCTCCCTGTGTTTCTTGTAATGGAAGTGGGCTGCAAAATTTTGCCTTATCATTAGTCAACTCCTGACTTCTTTCTTTTTCCTTTATCAAGGATGTTCTGTCTGTGGGAAATGAACTAGTTTCTGAGTGTAGCTCAAACTTCCCAAAGCCCTTGATGGCTGTTAGTAGATTCCACTAATTCCTGTGGGCTGGTTAAGAAGTAAAAATCTCAGGCCAGACAGACCCTGAGGCCAGTTGGGAAGAATCAGGCCCAAAAGTTGTATCCTCTGTAGAGGATGTCAGTATTTCTGGAATAGCCCCAGCTTTCAGAATCCCAGAGTATTGGAAAGTTCTGGGCCAAGTGGAGAAAGAGTTAGCTCAGGCAGTGAGCAGAACCCACACTCGCTCCATGCTAGTACCAATGGGATTGATTTAAACCTCAAACTTGGGTCAAGTCAACTCTCAAAGCCTTTTGGGGTCTCTGCTCATCACTGGCTGAGTCTCCCATCATCTGAGAGCCATGGACCTCCAGGAGCAGGCACTGGGTCCTCTTTTGGTCACTGTGTGTCCTTAGTACCTAGCAGAGTGCCTTACACACAGTAGGTACTCAACATGTGCTCAGTGAAGGAATAAATGATCGGTCGAGACCAATCTAGTCCCACCTCCTACAACTCCCGTCTCTGAACATTGCCCACAAGACACGACGCTCTGGAGTTTGTCAAACACTCCATACTCAGGCCACCAATTTTTGGACAAGCTGTCCCCTCTATTTGGAATACCCACCCCTAGTCTTAGGCTTCCCTAAATACAGCTACTGAGGGAAGGGCTTGGTGCAGAGAGTTTATCTTGGAGGTGACTTCAGGAAGCAGGAGTAAGGGATAGAGGGGAGGAGGAAAAGTGTTATTAGGGTTTAACTCTGCTGGGTAATGTGAACCACAGACAGAAAGTGTCAGAATGGTTCACAGGATGGGTGCCTGGGGCACTGGCTCCCCACCCCGCCCCCATCCTTGGAATTGCCCTTGGAGGCACAAACTTTCCTTTATCCACTTTGTGCAGCCTTTTCCCTACTTCTTCTCTCAACCTTTCTCCCCAAATCAAATGACAGCCCCTCTATCCTCACAGGAGAGGAAGTCATACTCCTGACAATTTCATAACCATTTCCTTGTCCAGCTCCCTTATCAGACTACGAGCTCCTGGAGGGTGAGAAATGCATTTTCTTTCTTTCACATCCTTAGTGTCGGCAGCAATGTCTGGGATATAGTAATGGGGGCTCCATAAATGTTGAATTAAGTCATATATTTAAATTCAGTTCTAGTGAGGAAGTGACCAAGCTGGTGTCATTTCAGGAGAAACCCACATAGGAATAAAGTGGGACACCGTGGTGGCCACAGCAGTGTGCTGCTCAGATCCCTTCAGGAGAACCTGCTGCAGGATCACAGATGACTGCGGGCCCAGCTGCCACCCCTGGCTCCCCCAGGGCACTCATGCAGAGGCCATGCTTCTGCTGGTTATGTTCACCTATGGCTGAGCATGGCCTGGGGATGAGGGCCTTTCCATTCCTGTCTGAAGTAGGATTCCTGTGAAGGGCCACTGTCCATTGAGGACTTCCCCAAAAACCTGGCCAAGACTTTCTCAGACCTTTGCTGAGAGCTACAGCTCTTTCCACTGAATCTTTCCTTCCCTTTCCCTTTTCACGGGTGCTGGACCTGTGTTGGGGCCTGCAGTTTCTCTTGCCTTCTCTTGCTTTCTTCCCTTTATCCTTCACAGACATTTCCGTGAATAAATCTTTTGCCCGTCTCATCCCATCCTGGTATCTGCTTCTCAGAGGACCCAACTGACACAGACATGGAAATAGGTAAGGCCAAGGAACTCAAAGAGAAAATTCCAGTTAGAACTGGAGACTCTTGATGTGTCAGCCTTCCTGATATATCTAATTAAAGATGATTGAAAAAGTGGCAAAGGTGGATGCTTGTCACAGTGCCCACCAACAGGAAGGGTCATTTTGGACCTGGGAGTCTGCCTTAAATGATCAGAGTGACATCAGTAATACTAGTAATGGGCATGATGCCAGTGTCAAGTAAACAATAGTCCCAGGTTCAAATCCAGGTAAGATGTAGCAAAATCCAATAGCCATTTGTGGTTCTTCAGACCAATTCCAAATTTTGGACCTGAACCACATGAGTTAGAAGTTTCATTGGAAATAATGGGAGATGAGGATAGAAAGAAATGTATTGCTTCACCACCAGATTTTATTAGCAGTAAGATTCAGTGTTCACATGTCAGCAACTCCTAACAGGGGTTGAGGGTGAGCAGAACTTCTTCCCTCACAGTTTCTTGGCTACAGAAGTCATACCTGGGGAAAGAAAACAAAAAGTCAACTCTTCCAGGCACACAGTGGGTGTGTTGAGTTTGAAGACAGCTCTGGCTCTCCCCTCAGTCTGAGTGAAGGGCACACCCTGTGCCCAAGACTAGACCTTGGCCAAGAAAATACCTCTTGGATAGAAAGGACAGAGTTTTCCTTTCCAATTTTATTCCATGGCTTTGCAATAGCAGAGAGAAAAAGTATCACTGGACACTCCAAAGGACAGGGAGGGTTCATTCGTCACATCCCCAAAGCACCTACTAAACGCAGCACATTGTCAGTGAAAGCAAATGAGAAGACTAAGGTCAGCAGCATGACAAGAAATCCACCAGGGTGAAAATTCTGAGGTCCCAGTGTCACGTTGGCTAGGTGTTCTTGTTTTAACAGAAATGTTCTTATGTTCATTTCAATACTGAATTGAAATGATTAGTTTTATTCATTAAGACTGAACAGTACTTAGGATGCTTCGGAGCTCATTTTCTTCAACAAAATATATAAGCATGTGTAAAAGTTCTTGGTACCTAAAAAGTGCTCAGAAAATGCTCTTTTCATTTTCATTTTCTCCTTCATAATCTGATGACTGGCGGATGTGCAAATAGCAAATTAAAGTTTAAAAGCTAATATTGCTAGGGGTCACAAGAAACAAAGGGCACACACTAAGCACATGTGAATAGCGGTGTTGTAGTTCTCATCACTAGAGACTTAACTTGGGTCTTTTTTCTATATATGCCGTAACCCTGCTGATCTTTTTAAACAAATGGAATACAGCTGAATAACTATTTTAATGTTGACATTTGCCATTCAACAGTTGTGTCAGTTCTGGTTTGGTTACATGGATTAATTATCTCTTCATTATAGGTTGTGTTGTCCCACTTCTTTATATACATGGAAAACTTTTACTTAATGTCATATGTGTGGATTTTAGCCTGATAGTTGCTGGATAATTTTGTATTCCCATAAAATTTTTTTTTCTTTTTGGCCATGCCCACAGCATGTGGAAGTTCCTTGGCTAGGTATCAAACCTGCACCACAACGACGACCTGAGCCACTGCACTGTCAATACTGGATACTTAACCTACTGCAACACAAGGGAATTCCTATAATTTTTTTTTATGGCCACTCCTGTGGCATATGGAAATTCCTGAGGTACAGGTCGAATTGGAGCTTCAGCTGAGGCCTACACCATAGCCATGGCAACACCAGATTTGAGCCACATCTGCGACCTACCCTTCAGCTTGTAGCAGCACTGGATCCTTAACCCACTGTGAGGCCAGGGATCAAACCCACATCCTCACAGAGACAATGTTGAGTCCTTAACCTGCTGAGCCACAATGGGAACTCACCTATAAATTTTCTTGAGCTCTGCTCTGGAGTGTAGTTATTTGGAAACAGTTTGATCCTTTCCGGTCTTGCTCATTTGAGGTTAGTTATTTTCCACTACTGATGGAAGACCTTCCTAAATACTCACCCAATGTTTCTTGAATTATGAGCTTTTTGGATCTGGTTGGCGGAAACAGGTATTCCCAGCCCTGCAAGGTACTGGATATTTCACTGATCTTGGCTGGTTCCCTCACATATATATGCTGATCAATACTCTGCTGAATATTTAAGGAAATTTTCTAGATCTTTGAGATTCCCTTTCCGTAGCACTCTCCTCTCTGGTACTCTGTCCTGTGAAATCTAGTTGCCTTGGATTGCTGGATTCTTAGTTCCAGCTCTTCAACTCAGTGATCCATAGGGTTCTGCCTGAATTTCTCTGCCTTGTGTGACATTCCTAGTGACCCTCTCAAGGCAGTAGGCTGGGACAATTTTAAGGCTCCACCTTATGTATTTCTTATCTCTCAGGGATTTTGTGGCCAAATGTTCAGTGTCTTGAAAACTGTTGTTTGATACATTTTGTCTGAATTTTTGTTTCTTTCAGTTGGGAAGGTAAATCTGTTACTCCATCTTTGCCAGAAACAAAAGTCTCCTTGCTGGGCTCACATGAGGACTGAATGATATGACGACAGAAGAAGCATTGCGCTGCGCCTCAGAGTTTGGCTTTAGACTCAAAACACTTGGGCTGATATTGGTATCGTTATGAGTACCATCACCATCGGCTCACTATTTCTAGCAGTTCACCATGGTAAATATCCTTTGTTTCACACACCCTCCGGTCTTGAGTAGAACCAAGGGTTGACCTTTGTCTTCACTAAAAGGGCCACTACACAAGACAATCTATGTGTATTCCTTGATAAGATAAGTGTTTTCCTGGTCATTTAAGTATTAATTTAGTGAACTCAGGAAGTGTGGGGAACATAGACATATCAAGCACACACTTAGCATAAGGCACGGCGGCTAAAGGAAAGCATCCTCTTCACTTTGAGGCCAGGAAGCCAGCTTCTCATTCTAACAGTTACTGGCGTCCAATAACAGAAGAGTCATGCTGCATCAGAGCTGTTTTAAAGTTCCACATTTTCTCCTAAAGAGACACAAAGAATTAGGAAGCACCTGTCGCTGAGATACAGGGAACCACTGTAAGTGATTGGACTTGAAGTCGTCTATCAGTGGGAACAGAATTATAAATGTGACTGAATGCTTCAAATCCTTTTGGATTTTTACTACTTACACTTTTCCATCGTTTCTTTCCACGGTGATCTTGGATGCCCCCACTCTGGGTAGAGTTGGGTTGATCACATTGTTGTACCAAATAAATTTCACCTTCTGCAAATCTCCAACTTCTACATCTGAGTCAAATTCATTGGAGTGAGTATTGTCTGGTTGGAGAGTACCCCTTGGGAATAGAGACGTTAATAAAAACATACATGAATATATATAAATATACACAAATATATACATACGTGTTTCTAAAGCCAGCTCACAAGGTATCTCTCTTAAGAGGACTGATAGTTCATCTGTTGATTGAAAGGTTAAATATGCTAACTTGGTGGTAGTTCATTTGCCATCAATAACTCATATTCATATTGCTTTAAAGCCAAACTTATTTGAATAAAACTTCAAATATGTTTTAGTCACAATCCTCCCACAATTTAATACATGATGACGTCATTGTATAATCCTTTTCCGGTTGTTGTGTGGATAGAATGTTTTTTTAGTGATTATAAATCAGATGCCACATATCCAAGCAAACATCTGTGGTTTTCTCAGGAAATAGTATAGAAAATAATTAGAAATTGTATTCTAAAATGTATTAAGGTGTAAGGGTAATATTATTGCTTCCTCTTAATGACACGTGGCAGTCTCCCTGGAATGTGCAATTTTGACACATGGACTATTTTGAGCTGAAGGAAATCAGGTGCAGTAGAGTCAAAAATAACTTTCTCTTCCCTTAACTGCCTAAAAGAATTTAGATGGAAGTCCCGGTCTAGGAAGAGAACTATCACCAGAGATAACTATGAAGAATATGGGTGAGGTGTGCTAAGCTGGCTGGGAGCTCAGCTGGGCCTGGAAATCAAATTCCTCTGTGTCCCAGTGCCACAGCTAACGTGTTCACCAAACATTTGCTCTTCCCATTTCCTGTGAGTTGTCTTCTTCCCTTTTGAAGTCTCAGACCCTGTTCCCTTCTCCTTAGCTCAGAATGGCATAGAAGCCTCAACTGTCTGACTGCCTGTGGGACCCCTATATACAAAAAATTAAATTAATTTTTCTGATGTTAATATGTCCTACGTTAATTTGATTATGGACCAGCCAAAGAACCAAGAAAGGAAAGGAAAAAATTTTACCTGCCTACATTCCCATAGAGTACCGAATAAAGTCTTATGTTCATGATATACATTATATGTCAAGTAGTCCAACATTTAAGAAGCTTAGAGTAATAGTTTACTCACTTGTAAATCTCATACTGCCTAGAGTTTCCTTCATTTCCAAACAAAGAAACGAGTATGTGTCCTGTGACCTTCTTTCCTGACAGTGTGACAGACACTTTATATCTCCAACCTGCAAAGGAAAAACATTTGCGAAATACCAGTGTTTAGAAAAATTACTTTGAAAAGAGCCTAACTTGAATTCTAGTACTGCTAAATTTTAAATAATTTTTGTATGGTTTTAGTAGTTCTTCTAATCAAATAGCGATAGGTGTTCCTTTATCTAAATGTTGAGAACAGATAGGGGAGGGGAGGAACACAGAATCTTTCCAAAGTCAAAAGATTTCGAGCCAAGGGGCTAAATAATATATTTTGTTTCTGCTTTTTTTAACCTAACAATTTATTCTTGAATGTCATAAGAACTTTATGCTAAAAGATAATGGGAAAATAATAGAGTGTGACATTTTTATCAGTTTATTTCATTTTCATAGAACACAAAATTTTAGAGTATTGTCATCTTTTTGTCTAAATAATCGACATTTATTTCAAACATTCTATAATTCAACTTTCCATCACCATTGGAATTGTGTTACTTTATGGTAACCATTTTATGGTACCAGTCAATAGTGAAATATCAGTTTTTGCCATTTAGAGCTAGCCTGGGCCAATGGGAAGAGGGTAAAACCTGGCTTTAGTTATTACAACGCAGCTAGTCCTACTGACTCCCACCTAAATAGTTTTCTTCCTTCATTACTCAGAAGAGAAACCCAGAGCTTGTCCCCAAGTCTCACCCTCCTCTAATTCCTGTCACCCACGGGGTCTACAATCCTATCATTTGAAGCTTCCACCTCCTTTCCAGTCCCCAAACCTCTGCCATCTCTCTCCTGGGTTACTTTTCTGTTTGCCAAAAACTTCAGAATTTTGCCCAGTAAAACTTTTAACTGAATATGAAGAGCCTGGAGCAGAAGAAGCCTCCTAAATTTGGCACTCGAATCAACTACAAAGAAATGATTTTTGTATCATTAATAGTTCAGGCCCTAAACTCCATTCTGCCACCCACATTTGCCATGTTTACCCTGAGCATGGCATTGAAGTGTTTTCATTTTAGGGTAGAGTGTTTAAAAACTTTGGTGCAGAAAAGCAATTTCATACATTTTCACTGGACATGATAAAATACACAGCGCTAGAAATTTAAGATGAATAAAATAGAGACTTACGGGCGAAATTGCTGGCATCACCGGTATTTAGATAAAATACCTGGCTCACTCCGTTTGTCTTCCCAGGAAATCTATCAGCATAATGACCCATCTGTGGACAGCCTTCACTTGGACAGGGGAAGCACTTATTCTAGGGAAAATACACAAATGATGAATGAGGATGTTCTTTTACTATTTTTTAAATAGTGTACCATCTTATTCCACATGTTGTTGAATTCTCAAATATTCTAAAGCCAATTCTGTTCTGATAGTAAAAGACTTTAAGTGTCTTAGCAAAGATTAAAAATGAATCTCATTATTTACAATGATAAATCAGCAATCTCTTGTTAAATACTAATAAAACCATTCTAAAAATCACTTAAAGAACTTATATATATGTTTATATAAAATTTGATCTTTTCTCTTTTGCCTCTCTAAGTTGCTCCAGCTACCTTTAGGTGGTTAGTATTTATTTTAGAAAAACCGTAAAAGAAAGAGAAAGAGGTGATAATCAGCTTGTGATATGCAAAACAGGACCCTCTGGGAGGACAATAGGCTTAAAAGTTAAGTTTTCCTCAGTTTCTTTAGCTCCTACTTTGCACATCAAGGTCTGAAAGATTCGGATCTCAGAATTCTCCCAGTGTGAAGAGAAAATGATCCAGTTGGTCATTAAGGCTTAGCCATGAGGACAGGTTCTGGAGAAGATGGATATTACAGAGGAAAACGTCCACTTTTGGGGGGGGGCAAGAAAGATGGAAAGAAGGGAGAGAGACGAACGGAGTTGGGTGGACAAACATAGAAATTCCTGCTATGGAAGGGCACGGCTGCTTAACAGTAGAGGCAAGTGGTGAACTCCCCAGTCAACGCACCGTATGAGGACCGGGCTGAATCTGCATCCAGCAAATGCTAAGGGGAGACTGATCCAGCCAGGAAGAAATGGCAGAGGCTCTCTGAGAGTACTGCCAGAGCCAGAGGAGTGGACGTGTCCAGGCATCATCTACAGATGCCAACCGTGAGCCCATCAATAAGGTGGACGCCCTAAGCCTTCCCCCACCCACACACACTGACCACAACCACCACAATCACCTTGCCCAGTGACAGCTTGGAGACAAGCTGATGACGAGGTCCAAGCCTTAGAAATCTGTAAAACTGAAGCTTTTTTCTTATGAAAGTCCTTTTTAGGTGAGCATCACCTAAAAGGACTGTTTATATTACTGAATGAGATTAAATTTTAATTGGATGAAAATCTAAAGCTTCTGTGTGTGTTTGTTTTCCCCATTACCTAGAAAGTGGGGATTTGGGAAGAAAATAAAAATAAAGTCAGACTTGCAGGGGGTGGGGGGTTTTCTGTGCATAATGCACAGTATATGCAAGCTATGCTGTGAACAAAATGTGTACCCACCCCTCCCCTACACATAATAGCCAACATTTGTTGAATGCTAAGTTTTATATTTTAGGTTCTGGACTAAGTAATTAAAACATGTTATTTCATTAAATCCTCCCACCAATCTTTGGAGTCTACCATTAGTATTTACATTTGAAATGAAGAAAATGCCTTAGAGAAGTTAGCTATTTTACCCCATAGCATTCAACTACTTAATAGTGAAATCAGGATCCAAATCCCTTCTCCTCATTGCTAAAGTAAATCTCCTTGATAATTTTGACTTCACCTGGCATGTTACTTAAAACTTTATTAAATACCATAGGATATACATTTTTATTTGAAGAAAATTACAGCGAAAGGAAAGGCAATAGTAAAAAAAAAAAAAAAAAAAAAAAAACCCAAAAACCTCAAAACAGGCAACTGATATGTAATATTCAAGTTCATGTTTAAGGATTCTGACTTAGATATCCAGAAAATACCAAAAAAGAGGAAAGCTCAAAAAGAGTCTTGGCCATTATGAGATTGCACAGAAATTCTCAAATAGCCATAATCATACAATTTTTTAAAGTTAACATTTAAGACAAGTTTTCCATGTTCATCAGCAGGCTGTAGCCATAGCTCATATTTCCATAGACAATTTTTTTTTTTTTGCCGTTTCTTGGGCCGCTCCCGTGGCATATGGAGGTTCCCAGGCTAGGGGTCCAATCAGGGCTGTAGCCACCGGTTTACACCACAGCTCACGGCAACGCCGGATCCTTAAGCCACTGAGCAATGCCAGGGATCGAACCTGCAACCTCATGGTTCCTAGTTGGATTTGTTAACCACTGAGCTACGACAGGAACTCCTCCATAGACAATTTTTGTGCTTAAAATTAATTCCAAAACAAATTTGAACTTTTACTTGATACATACAGAAGTGGCAGAGAACAAAGTAGATGTGAAACACTTTAGTTAACAAGCCCACTTCTCTAAGGTTCTTCTGTGCCTTATCGCTAATAAAATAAACATGTATGATTGAAAATATAAATAGTGTGATAGTCATATACTAATACTCACTAAATACATGTCCTGTACAGTGAACCACACCAGTCATGAGAAGGGATGGTCACAACATTTTTTTAGGTGCAAGGTGGAATCTACTTACTGCAGTGAAAACATTGTAAGAGTCACAAGGAAATCCAGCAAAGCCATCAGGGTTGAGGATGCTATCAGCATAATACTTGTAGCTTCTTAAGTGATTACAGGCCACAAAGTCACGAGTTCCTTTGAAATCAGACATGATTACACATCAGTGACAGATTTTAATTTTCCAAGGTAATGTCATGTTCAGAATATAGTTGTTGAATAGATTTCTCTAATTAGAATGAACTCATGGCAGTCACAGAACACAAGTATTTAGGAAGTGTGGTTATGATTCAAGGTGCAATCAGAAGTCGAGCAGTAAGATAAATGAAATGCCATAGCTAAATGAAATGAAAAAATAACTCCAGAAGGAAAACATTGGTCCATATGGATATAAGTCTACTTTAGGAATGTATTCCCTGAATTAGATCCTTGGAAAGTTACATTTTCTTTTCTATAGTTTGCTCATGTCCACTCCCCCCAGGGAAAATCTATATCTTGGGGATGCAATAAAAGTCCTTAGAAAATGTGAGACCTGTACAATACCAAAATATTTAGCAAGTTTGTCAAAGCACAAATTTTCCCCCAAGAAAATTTCTTCACGGGCATAATAGTTTTACCTTCCCAGATCCCGTCTATGTCAACAATCTGAGAGAGAATGTTCTTCTGACAACCAGGCATTTCTTTTCCTCCATTTGGAAAGAAATCTAAGTGGCCCACAGTTTGGCTCATTCCAAACCCTGAGGAGTTTTAAAATATGAGAAAGCTGATGTTAATGTATGGACTCCAAATGCTTTGAAATACTCTGATGTGTAGACTCATGCAACACTCCAGGAAGATGACCTGAGGAACTGACCCAGGTTGGGGATAATGGGGGCAGCGTCTGTGTGAATCACATCCACAAACTTGGCATCGCTGGGGTCCAATCGGACTAATTCAGGTGTGCCTTGAAAGCAAGGTTCAGCTGGATCCAGCCCTAAAAGAGATAGGATGTGTCATGTTAGTATCTATCAGCGGACATGCACATTCATTACAGACCTGAGTGCAAGCACTGGTGCTTATCATGAGTAATGCGTGCAAAGAGACAAGCCAGTTCTTCCCTGTCTGACCATTTTCTGAAGGGAAATATCTGTCACTATTGGCAATAAAGTGAATTTTTCTTAAACCATGGAATCTGACCCTACCTGGATGCTTGGTATTTGACCCCAAATGGACGCTTGGTCATTGGGACAATCCCTGTTGCTGGCATTAGTTACAAGGAGGGAGCCAGACTTTGGGAGACCCTGAACTCCTAAAATATTTTCAGGTTAAAAGAGTTCCACCTATACTGTAAACTCCCATGAGGGCAAGGATCTCAGCTTTCACAGTCACCAGGACCACGGTTTGGCCAAGGCCCGACTGAGCAGGCTCTTTTGAGCATCTACAGACCTTGGGAAAGAATGTTCTCTCCAGCAAACTAACAAGAGATGTTCAAGATGCCCCCAGCAATCCAAATATAAACAAGTATTTAAAGTATTAAAAAAGAGAATTGGTGGAGTGTCCATCGTGGCTCAGCAGAAACAGGTCTGACCAGTGTCCATGAGGATGCAGGTTCGATCCCTGGCCTTGCTCAGTGGGTTAAGGATTCAGTGTTGCCGTGAGCTATAGCGTAGGTCACAGATGCAGCTTGGATCTCCATTGCGTGCCTGTAGCATAGGCCTGTGGCTATAGCTCCAATTTTACCCCTAGCCTAGGAACTTCCATATGTTGCAGGTGCAGCCCTAAAAAGACAAAAAATAAAATAAAATAAAATAAATAAAAAAGAGAATTGGGAGGTCAGAGACAGAATGGGAAGATGCAAATTAAAGTACTCATTCCCTGAAATAGTCACTTCTCATATCCAGGACAACAAAATCTTTCTTATAAAGTCACAAGGTTGTTGTAAGACCTGGGTATCCAACATATGACTCCACTGACCAAATGCAACCAGTCTGTGGTTTACAAAACAATATTTTTTACCTAATTAGCAGCATGCAGAACTGGCAGCCCAGGGCAGCCTGATTACCTTTCCCCCAACTCTTAGGGTGCAGTTAATAAGGACTGCTCTAATTATGGCCATTGAAGCAGAATATAATTAATTATACATTTTTGAGCTATTTGGGTTTAATTCTATTTATTATTTATTCTATCATTGATGGTATTTATTCTATTCATGAAACTCATTGTGAATGCCTGACAAAGAGAGAACAGATATGAATAAGACTTCCAGATGTTCTTAATTCACATTTGAGTCACATGCAACATTTCTACGTTAAACAGGACTCCATAGACCAAAGATCGGTATCACCAAAAAATTCACACACACTGACTTCTTTGATCATGTGGCCTAATTTGGAAAATGTGAAAACTTGTCTCCTCAGATAAAAAGGAGGTCTGTCTGTGCCAATTTTCTATCCTTTTCGGCCCCATATAGGCTACGTGTAGTCTAATTTTGACCAACTACTGTTGACTACTGTTTTGACCAACCTGTGATTCGTTCAATGGTCCCATTGGTCCTTCTTCCTGCCTCCCCTGCAGCGTGAGAACCCAGGCTGTGGCCAATGACATGGACGTTGGAAGGTGAATATCCTAATGATGACTGTTGGAAAGAAAACTTCTTCAGAATGTTTTCAGATTAGCACATTTAAGATGGGCAGAGATGAGGACACTGCAAACTCAACTTTTAAGAAGACATGCTGCCCCTTCAAAGCAATTGATTTTTATGGGTTTTTTTTCTTTTGATTTATAATGGAAAGTGGCCATGATTTAATGTTTAAACTAGTGGAAAAAGTGCTCCTTTTTTTTTTTTTTTTAATTGTTTTGCTATGCAGAGGGAACCTTCGATGGATAGGAGGGCTTGTTACTCACAGGTGGTGAAACTGGTGTTTGGATTAGAAAATAATAATAACTCCTCAATAAATGGTGTTGGGAAAACTGGACAGCTACATGTAAAAGAATAAAACTGGACCACTTTCTTAAACTATATACCAAAAAAACCTCAAAATGGATTAAAGACTTAAATGTAAGGCCTGAAACTGTGAAACTCCTAGAAGAAGCCCAGGCAGTTGTCTTTAACAACTACCTTAGCAATATTGTGTTTGGATATATCTCCTCAGGCAAAGGAAACAAAAGCAAAAATAAACAGATGGAACTCCATCAAACCAAAAAGCTTTTTCACAGTGAAGGAAACCATCAGCAAAACAAAGAGGCAATCTACTGACTGGGAGAAGATATTTGCAAATTGTATGTTAAGAGGTTAATATTCAAAATAGATG
This sequence comes from Sus scrofa, assembly GCF_054392235.1. Taxonomy (NCBI): domain Eukaryota; kingdom Metazoa; phylum Chordata; class Mammalia; order Artiodactyla; family Suidae; genus Sus; species Sus scrofa. The sequence goes on along the minus strand of NC_139396.1, from coordinate 149,447,555 downwards.
AAGAACTCACATAACCCAATACCAAAACAAAACAAAAAACAAAAAACACCCCCCCAAGTAATCTGATTAAAAAATGAGGAGAGGACTTGAATAGATATTTTTCCAGGTCAGATATATAGATGGCCAACAGACACATGAAAAGATGCTCAACATCACTAATCATCATAAAAGTACAAATCAAAACCACAATGAGATACCACCTCACACTTGTCAGAATGGCTGTTATCAAGAAGACAACTGATAAGCATTGGTGAGGATATCAATAAAAGGGAACCCTCAGGCAATGTTGGTGGGAATGTAAATTGGTACAGCCCCTAAGGAAAAAAGTATGGAGATTCTTCAAAAAATTAAACATGGAACTACCATATGGCCCAGTAATTCCACTTCTGGGTATTTAACCGAAGAAAATGAAAACATGAATTTAAAAAAATATATGCATGCTTATGTTCATTACAGAATTATTTACAATAGCCAAGATATGGAAACAACCTAAATGTCCACTGAGAGATGAACAGATAAGAAAGATGTGGTACAGGCATACTGTATTTTATTAGGCTTTGCTTTATTGTTCTTCACAGATACTGTTTTTTACAAACTGAAAATATGTGGCAACCTTGAGTTGAGCAAGTCTGTGGTGCCATTTTTCCAACAGCATTTGCTCACTATGGGTCTCTGTGTCACATTTTGGTAATTCTCACAATATTTCAAAATTTTATTATTATTATTATTATTGTATTTGTTATGGTGATCAGTGATTGTCAATATTACTACTGTAATTGTCTTGGGGTGCCACAAGCCATATGCATGTAAGATGGTGAACTTAATTCATAAATGTTCTGACAGCTTCACCAACCAGACATTACAATATATATGTTGGCACCTGAAACTAATATAATATTGCACGTCAACTATATTTCAATTTAAAAAAAAGAAAAAAAATTAAAAATTAAAAGAGAAAAAAATAGTGAAAGCAGTTATTTAAGCACTTTCAAGTTTAACATTTTCTAAATTTTTAGTTACCAAATCAGGTTAGCTTATCATTTGCTTCTATTAAAAATAATTGAACACATAAAATCAAGTTTAATCTTCAGGTTGGCATTATCAGGTCAACTTGGTTTAATATCTGGTAAAATTGAAAGAAATACTGGTGGAATTCAGTAGAAAAAACCTACCTGTTTGCTTGAATGATGGCACTTAAAAACATTATTCACCTTAATAGGTATATTGATGAAGCCCAAATCTAGTTTTTTTTTTTTTTTTTTTTTGTCTTTTCAATTAAGGGCAAAGCCAAATCTCAATTGAAAAATATCTTTAGCAAGTATCATACCTCCAGCAGGACTTTTTTTTTGGGGGGGGGCAGGGGAAGAGAGCAATATTCATGAGCTTTTATATAACTCCGTGGTAGTTACCTTAAGAACTTCAACAAAATACGCCACTTCTGCCCCCACGATGCGGATGTTCTGTGAGGCTTGTGTGTATCCAGTTCGGGAGCCGCCTTTCCAGTCCACACAGATGCAGTTCACGCTCTCCACCTTAAACAGGTTCTGATGGAAGAGACACTGCGTAGGTAACTAATCCTACTTATTACTAATAAGTAATACTAATACGAATACGAATAATAATCTTTACTTATTACTAATGAACCCATTTGAAGATTAGGATAAATTCCCTCCTCAACCTATACATATCATGCTTGCTTTTAATCCTAAACCAATAAATAAAACTTCTAATCTGCTATGGTTATGGCATCTCTGTTAAGGCCTAAACTGGCTCCAAACTAGAGATTTGGCGATAATGGGAACTGGATTCTTGCGATTTCTACAATGACAGAGGCATAGGCATTTGTTGTGGGGAAAAGTGTATAAAATGTGGTACGATGGGGTTGTCTCATTAGAGCATCATAGTTTCAAAAGACTACATGTCTTTACTAGAATGCACCCCAGGACAGTGCCTGTCTTGTTCATTGCTGTATCCTCAGTGCCTTGAAAAGGCACATAGTAAGTACTCAATAAACATTTACTAAGTAATTGAATAAATGAAAGACTATGTCAGGACCTTTAAATAAACATACTGAAGGTAAATTAATAAGATTTTCTGTGATGGAAAGACTAATCAAAGTTTTTGTATAAACACATTTTATTATACATCGGTGAAATTATTTACTGGAAATCTTATTTGATGGAGGTCAATGATAGTTTCATGAATGTTAGATCTGGCAGGAATTTTGTTTATTTAAATGTGCGTTTATGCATATCCCCACCTTTTTTCCGAGAGGAATTTGATAATAAAGCCATCCTAGAAGTCATCTCTGCTCTTTCATTTGAGGGGAAATGATAGGCTAGTGTCCTGGTTAGCTAAGGACAGAGTCAGAACTGGAATCTAAGGCATTTAACCTTTTAATTTAATCTACTCATTCATCATAAGCCCAAAGCCAAATAAATGCAAGAAAACCACATCTGCTTTTGGGATCTCAGAAATAAACTGTATACACATACCTGAAAATCTACATACTTTCCGAGCTGAGAATCATTTTTTTTTTCCTTTGCTGTAGTACAGAAACCTATTACTAGCCTCTGTCCTCCCCTAACCTGAATAATCAACCTCTTTATTTTGGAAGACAAGAAATGGTTTTACTGATTATTTCTAATCTTGTGAAGTTAGTGAGCCCCCTCATTTTAACTGTCTTTAGGATCGGGTTGAAATTCTCTGCCGTTGACTTAATTCAGCCTTTGGCTTGAGTCATAGGCAGGACTGAAATAAGACTGCTGAAGAAATGACTGCATCTTTCTACCACTGCTAGCCACAAAAGCTTGATGAAGAAATGAATCAATGATAATATTCCTCAAGCACTAGTAGGTACTTGGAAAACTTATCCTATTTGATTTTGTCTTTTATTTTTGTCGTTATCACGGGGACACATAGCCAAGGGCAAATTCAAGAAAATAGGATCACTACTGTTGAAACAACAGTAGCCAGAGATGAAAATCTATAGTTTTCTTAACTACTGCTACGATAGGAGATCAAAGAATAGCAAGTGAAAAATCAAAGGAAAATAATTAGTTTGGGCCAAATGAGTTATCTAAAACCTTCACACAGAAATTGAAACCGACTGAGGAAATCGAAAGCTATTGAGGGTCCTGCTGTATAGCACAGACAACTCTATCCAGCATTCCGTGATAATCTATGTGGGAAAAGAATCTGAAAGAGAATGGATATGTGTATATATATACGACTGAATCACTTTGTTGTACAGCAGAAATTGTCGCAAACTTGTAAATCAACTATACTTCAATAAAACTTTAAAAAAATAAATAATGGCCAAAACAGCTATTGAAAACGCAACAAATGTTGAATCAACATGGCAATGTGTTGCTAAAATTTTGAAACTTCTTTGTATTAGGTTTTTTTTTTTTTTTTTTTTTTGGTCTTTTTACCTTTTCTTGAGCCGCTCCCGCGGCATATGGAGGTTCCCAGGCTAGGGGTCTAATCAGAGCTGCAGCCACTGGCCACAGCCACAGCCACAGCAACATGGGATCCGAGCTGCATCTGCAACCCACACCACAGCTCACGGCAACGCCGGATCCTTAACCCACTGAGCAAGTCAGGGATCGAACCCGCAACCTCATGGTTCCTAGTCGGATTCAATAACCACTGCTCCACGACGGGAACTCCTGTACTAGTTCTTAAATAACCACTACCAGAGCCACCAAATGCTTGCCAACCCTGCCAGTCTGACTGTGCCAGGTCTTCCACCCCGTGTCACCTCCTGGACCTCCCCTGGGAACCCCAGGCCCAGAGGGGTCAGAGGATCCTCTGTGGTCATGGTGGCAGGCATTTGTCCTGACTGGGTGGGGTCTTGCCTTCTCTGTTGTTAATTATGGCTTCGGAAACAACCTTCCCTTAAGAGAGTGACAGCCTCACCTTGCAAATATTGGACAGCCAGTCTTCTTCTCCCTTGTCTATGAATCCATGAATAATAAAGCGTGTTTTTCTATCCATTCTGAAATTGGAATCTGTGATAGTTGATGGATCTGCAACAAGTTCCTGTTTGGGGGAGAAAATGTTGAACATCAAGTTTCTCAAAGTATTTAATGGAACTGCTTATATGGGGAGGGATCTGGCACATGGGAGAAGTGTGCCGGGACTCATGACCCTTTTGAGTAAGGGTTCTTCACAACAACCAAGCTATTTGCAATAATCACCAAGTTCTGCTTTCCAGGTGTCATAGCATCATTGCATTTGCTCTACCTGGGATATATTAATATGTCTGCTATAATATCGGTGGTGGGGTCTTGGCTTCACCCTATGAAGGGCGGGCTGTGTGTGTGTTATAGATACAAAATATGTTGAGAGGTTATATATGCTATTTGGAGATTATATTTACATAATATCCATATTTAGAATATTTATTAAATGGCACCATGGAGGTAGCATAAGAATAATATCAAGTTAACGGGTATTTTAAACAAATTTTAAAACAAAACTTTTATAAACAAGTTATGTAAAATAATATTTAAGCACACTACCTTAAAAGTCTACAGAGATACAGATTCCACTATTTGATCTGTTCTCTTTAGAAGACAAAGTTCAGTATCCTTATTACATAAAACAGATGAAACTTAGTTCCGAATAAGAGTGCTCTTACTTGATAGTTGTCTTGGTTCTCGTTAGTGTATAGGAGGAAGCGGGTGTTGACATCTTTTGGATCCCAAGGCAGTATTTTGAGGGGTCTTTGCACAATTCCTGCCCATGGGGCATCATCACTGAAGCAGCCAAGTCTTGGGAAACAGACTTCGCTTCCTGAAAACACCCAGAAGTGTTTGAAGGATATTAATTTAACAACGGTGCTCATTTTAGTGGTCTCTTGGCCAAAATATTAGTTAAATTACATTTTGCAGCATATTTTCTTCCTTCACATCCCCAAACACCTTCCTATATATGCACACACACAAAACAGCTTCGATAGACATTTGCGCTAAAGACAGGCTGCTGCTTCTCACTTCCACCATGTAGGACTGCCTCATTCCCCTCCGGTCTCTGTCCAGTCCCATTCTAGGCTCGTTTAAGGCTGTCAACTCAGATGTCTCCTTTGGGCCATTGGTGCCCAGGAAGGAGCAGCCTTGTGTTCCCAGGTCTTGGTAGTGGGAGATGGGGCGCTTACTTCCTCATAGCCATCTTCTGGCTTTGGGCTTTGGATGGGGAGGTTAAGTTTCACACAAATGCCAAAAATTTATATCTCTACCTGGATGAGTATTTAGGTCTCTGACCTATCTTGTGATGAAGAGGCTGCTTACAAATAATTAAACAGAAAGTCCACAGTTTGACATGACTCTGCACTTGAATGTTAATCCACAACACAAAGGAAGGGTTCTCCAGGAAGATAAAAGTCTAGATTAATAGTAAGAGTAGCTGGAGTTCCTGCTGTGGCTCAGCGGGTTAGGAACCCAACTGGTATCCATAAGGATGCAGGTTCGGTCCCTGATCTTGCTCAGTGGGTTAAGGATCTGGCGTTGCCGTGAGCTGTGGTGTAGGTTGCAGAAGTGGCTCAGATCCTGCGCTGCTGAGGCTGAGGGGTAGGCCGGCAGCTATAGCTCTGATTTGACCTGTAGCCTGGGAACTTCCATATGCCGCTGGCGTGGCCTTAAAAAGAAAAAGAAAAAGAAAAATAGTAGGAGTAGTTGTTGCAGCGGCTGCATTCTCGCAATGTTTCTAGGGGCTAGATGCTTGGCCAGAAGATTTACATGACTTTTTCATATCTAAGTCTTACAATTATTCTACAAGAGGGTTGGTATTATGTGCCCAGTTCACAATGTAGATAGTGAAACACAGAGAAGTTAAGAATTTTTCTCAGGGAAATACCGCTGTGGCTGGTGGAACCAGGGCTCAAACCCTACACTTGACTCCGGCTAGGGTTGCTCAATTTAGTAAATAAAAATGCAAGTTAAATTTGAGTTTCAGATAAACAATAAATTTTTCAAATCATAACAATACATTTAAATTTTGTTAAGTTCAAATTTTATTTTTTATAATGATAAATACTGTTATTTAAATAATTATGCCATATATTCTTTATTTATCTGAAATTCAAATTTAACGGGGTGTCTTAGCTTTTATCTGGCAGCCCTCCTCCCAGTGCTGGTGCTTTTGATCATGAATCTCTCACTCACTCTACCCCTCATCCTCATAGTGCCTTGAATTCAGCCATTACTGCCTTTCTTCGAACTATTGAACAGTAAATCTCTTCCAGCACGACGTAAATATTTTTTTCTTACCTAGTACTGCTCCCAGCAACAGCGAAAGTGTCCAGATTAGCAGCATCTAAATAAAATTCAAAAACATAATTGAGTCCGACTCTTTTTAAAAGACTGGCATAATTCAAATTTAGCTAGACCTCTGGGGGGAAAAGGGTAAGTCTGAATAAATGAGACTTAGCAAACATGCTCTGGACTCACCGTGGCAGTTCTGTCAAGTTCTGCACACAACCCAATAGCACTTAGAGGTCCTTTATAGGCAAACCTTATCTTTTTGAGCAGTTGCATGGAAAAGTGGCATGAAAAAAAGAGGAGGTTCCAAGGATGTATTTCTAATTTTAATCATAAACAAACCAAGATTGATAGAGTAGGTAAAGTTTTCCACAGTATTTTTGGAAAGATGAGAAAAGGGTAGGTCTGAACAGTTGTCTTTCAATGTGGTTATACAATGCTTAGAATCACCACAGTTTCGTTGTAGTGAAGGTTCTAGTCTGCCCCCTTTTTTCAGTTTACAGTTCTCTGTGCGGGCATGTGGATATGTGTGAAACTAAATTGTTTTCATAGATTTGATAGCAGCAGTCTTGACAACAAATACTGAAAGCCTACCAGCTCATGCAGTTTTTGTATAACCATGCCTCACCCTCCAAAACAGGGAAATAGAAGCAATTTTTCAAGAGAGTTCATTTCTTTTCTTTTTGGAAAGCTGTTGCTATTTTATTTTGATAGTCCAAAAGACTAGTTTATTTCTCAACAACAATATGGGAGAAAGAAAAAATGAACTGATAAAAGGAAATAGGGGTACTTCCAGGAGCAAAGAGGTGAAATCTGTGACCCCATCACCAAATGAAATTATGCATAAGAGAAAAACAAATTCACTGTGGAAAAAATAGTCTGAGAAATATATCTTGAAAGGGAAGTATTTGATGGAAAGGAACTAGGGTGTTTACTGCTGGTGATGGATTGCTCAAATTAATTTTAAAAAGACTGTGATATGATACCATGATTTTAAGAAACAGGAGCCATTTAACCCAACAGCATCACGGATACAAATTGAATTGTATGTAATTGCCACATTTGTAGGTCAAAAAATTCAATTCCCTGACAAAGTTTTATACGTACAGGAAATAAGTAAAAAAAAAATATTGTGTAGGAAAAAAATTCAAGAAAGTTGGACAAGAGAAATGTTAAAATCAGAACAGACGACACAAGGAAGGAATATTCCATGGTTGGGGTCTTTGGCAAAATTCTACTGAATCCTTTATGCCTCAGTATCTCATCTTCTCCAGCCCTGATTAGGTGGGTTTCCCTCTGCCCTCTAGAAACCCCTCCTCTCAGAGCTTTCCTCCTTTGACACCCACCACAGTCAGCGTGGATCATAAACGCTGAGAAGGCGGGAACTCTCTGGGCCTTGTCACACCTCAGTCTCTAGACCTGCAAGCCCTGAACCCATCCCTCTTGAATGAACAAACAAACAAATGAGGGCATGGATATAAAAAGCAATTTAGGTCTTTTTGTTTTGTTTTGTTTTGTTTTTTAGGGCTGCACCCATGACATATGTAGGTTCCCAGGCTAGGGGTCCAATCGGAACTGTAGGTGCTGGCCAATGCCAGAGCCACAGCAACCTGGGATCCAGGTGGTGTCTGCAAACTACACCACAGCTTACAGCAATGCCGGATCCTTAACCCACTGAGTGAGGCCAGGGATCGAACCTGCATCCTCATGGATCCTAGGTGGGTTTGCTAACCGCTGAGCCACGACAGGAACTCCCAAAAAGCAATTTAGTTTGCATAATTGCAATAGTAACAACTGCCTCTATAATCTCACAGTAAAGAGCTGTGATTTTCTGGAGAATCTTTAACTCAAAATAAGCAAATAAACAAAATAAAACAAAACAAAAGGGGTAGAGCCAAGCCAATGTTCACTCTGGAATGTATTATAAAGTAAAAATACATTCTGCATGAATTAGCAAATAATTCACACAATTTTTTTAGGCTGGTATTTTAGATAATACAAAATTTCATCCACAATTAGGGTGACCTTTGTTCAACATAGATTGTAGAATTAGGACCAAAAGTCACTGGGTTTTGAAACAGAGAGTGAGTCCGTGGGGAATTATTTTACGAACATTTCAGTTCAAATTTTAGAGTGTTTTGGGAAGAGTTAATTTCCCAAACCATTATAAAAGCTCAGAAAGGAACTGTACATTATCAGCAGTCTATCATGTCAGTTCTGGATGAATGACTTCCCCCAAATTCAGTCTTGCTGAATCTTTTAGCTGGGTCGTAAAATTTTATGAACTGTATTGTTTCATTCAAATCACTAACAGGCTATCTAGAAATGTCTGTTTATAGTATGCAGCAGAGACTTCTGGCCTGTTCGTACAGGGGACAGAACTAAATTCTATTACCCAATCTCCCTTGCAAGGAGATGGGCCACATGGCCAACTTCTGGCCAATGAGATGGGAGTGCACAGAAGTGCATCAGTTCCAGTTGTGTTGATAAGAACCCACATCTGATCCTCCATGTGCCTTCTCGTCCATGGCTTGGTGTAGACAGGAACAGTGACCTTGAAGGCCGTGTGTTAAAGGTGCCTGAGCCACAAGATGGAAGGAGCCTGGGTTCCTTGCCTAGAGGAAAGCCACCCACCAATCACAAAAACCCATTTTGAATTTTACATAAGCAAGAAATAAATTCCTATTGTTCTAAGCCACTGATATTTCAGGTAACTAGCATTACCTTAACCAAAAGAGATTATTTTATCATACAATAATTTCTCCTACTTCCAAGAACAGTTCAGGTAGCAAACACTGAATCCTGGGCTGCAAATTTTACTGTGAGATTTGGAATGCAAACATGACAGAAAACATTAATGCTCTGACAGATTTTTTTTTTAATTCTTGGTTTTAGAAGTCCCCTTTCCTGACACTTTCCAAATTATAAAAAGTAATTACTCAATTCTTCATGCCATTTTTGTACAATTTTAAATTTAATGGGCATTTTCAGTTTAGTGACCACCGTTTCACAAGCAATTTGAGGCCATATGACACTTCAGGGTTTAACAAAAATTCACCCAATGTTTTACCTGGGCCCCCAGATGCAACTTATGTGTGGTTAGAGAAGTTTGGTGTGTTGGGCACATAGGAAACACTCAAACACCACAAGTAGGTGGATTGGAGCTTCAATCAAAACCCTGCTTTCCACAAACTTTTGTTCCTCCTCACATCTCAGAATTGCCAGCTGGAGGATCGGCCATGTGAAGGGTGATAGAGCCATGGCAGTCCTTTCCAGTGTATCATCTCCTGGCACTGAAAATGGGCTTTCATTGAAAAATTGTTCTACATCTCCTGGATTCAGCAGTGCATTACATAACATTGACTCTGTTTTGACTCTGAAACCTTGGACATTTGAAAATAAAAAGATAAACTTAGAAGTTTCCGATCCAGTAGGTATGTTTGCAGAGGAGTTAAATATTGACATATGTTTAGGTTCTGATTCTGGCAACCTAGTGATACCAAACTCCAGGTGAGGGAAAGAATGACCCTGGAACACCTGTGTGGCCAGATAACCAGCATGTTAGCCAAATGGGTCTCATTTACTTAACCTTCAGAAAACATGTTCTGTCCTCCCTTATCTAGCTCAGCCCACTGCCAGGGTCTTCACTGGGAGGGAGAACATGAACTTTGCCTGAGGATGGCAAAGTTCCCTGATCAGAAGGAGACTGCTATAACCTGGGAGCTATTTTCCCCTCACACTTTCCAGAGCAATCATCCTGCCAAATATGAGAGGGTTAAGTTCACCCAGATCCAGAGATTGAAATTTTAGTTGACCATTCTCTGCTATGCAGGAAGGTGGTTTACCTCGTAAAAAAAGAAGAGCAAGCATATTTAAAATTTTTTAGTATTAACTATTCAGTTTTACATGTTTAAAAATTTTTTGCATTTAATTTCCCAAAGAACCTGTGGAATGTGAGGACAGTGAGATGAGGAGAGTTTAAGCAACCTTTCCAGAGTCACACTGTCGGTAAGCAGAGGAGCTAAGTCTAGAGGGACAAAGTTCTCCAGCCCCAGACGACTTGTGTAAATCCACAAAAGACCGTGTTCTCCAAAGCTGTGTTAGTCCAGAGTTGACATAAAAAAATGATCAAAAAGGGCACAGCAGAAGGTGTAAAATGTGTGTGTGTGTGTGTGTGTGTGTGTGTGTGTGTGTGTATACACATGTTTATGTATGTATGTCTGTATAAGACTGGGTATAAGCCACTCACATATTTTTTGGATAACTTGTTTTATTTGTATTTTGCGCCCCTACTACAAAGGCAGCAGGTAGCAATTTGACCAACTAGAAATACAACTTTGTTGATATTAAGTATGGTAATCATTTCTGTCTGGGGCCATCACAGTAGTCTTATAATTACTTTTCCTGCCCTCAGAAGGACAGTGTCTGTCCTCTACACAGTGCCTGACAGGCTTAAAATGCAGACTGGCCATGTTATTGGTCTTGAAACCTCAGCCTCCTTTCCCTGCTTGCCTAAGAGGAATACATCAGCACTGCCTAATAGGAATATAAGCCACATTTTAAAAAGTAAAAAGAAATAGGTGAAATGTATTTTAACAACTTATTTCATCTAAAATATCCAAAATATTATTATTTTAACATGTGGCACATTTCAAGTGATCAATAGTCACATGTGGCTAGTGCTTATTGTATTGGATAGCACAATTCTAAATCAAATTTACTCTTTGATCACAAGTAAGGCTTTACAGATCTGGTTAGCTTCTCTGAGGTTTCTAATCTTGTTGCATTCCCATTTGGCCCACTTTCCAGCCACTCTGAACTCCTTTCCAGACATGAATTCTCAAGAGGTTTTAATGGGATCCAACTGTAGGTATGTAAAGAATGGAATAACAATATTTACCAGATGTCATTGAGCAGGAAGATACAGCAAGTAGATAGAGATGCAAAATTCAACAGACCCAGAGATCCCGGCTTGGATATTGACAGCCATGATGAAAGAGGGACAAAAGAGAGGAACAAACAAAGGAAAAAGAATAAAGAAAGAAAAATATGAAACTAATCATTTGTACAAATATTTTTTTGTTTTATACTTTAGATGTTTTGGGAATTAAACAGTTAGAAACAACCTGAGGAACTTCACAGAGGTGCAGGCAAAGTCAGAGGAGTCTCATCATGTGTATTCACAGCCAGCCTTGTAAGGCAAGCAGCAAAGTCCATTTAAAAAATTATAAGCTGAAGGATTTCTACTTCAAGCCATGAAGAAGCAACTGGCATCAGACTTGCCCTTTTTCTATAAATACTGGACGAAATATATGATTTACAAAGATTGGACAATGGGTAGTGCAAGACTGTAATAAATGGAAAAATAAAAGAAAGCAAACAAGGTGAGATCTTCAATCACACTAGCTATATGCCCAGAGGCATTTCCTAGACTCCAGCATAAGGAGGGAGATTATAAGCACAGCCAGGAAGACTCACTGAGCTAAAGACATAGAGAGCAGAATTCAAGGAGGCTAAAGTAGTTAGAATTTGCAGAGCAAAATACTGGAGAGGAGGATGCTACAAAGATGGAGAGTTTTCAGAAATTGGCATGGGGTCTACTTGAGTCTTTGAATGAATACTCAGCTGTGCTTGCAGAGAGTGAGACTGAATGAAGCTGAGCAAATAACAACTATCAGAGAAAGACCAACTATTGGGTGAATTTATAATCTGCACAATTTCTGGAGTTCATGCATAACTAGGACACAGTTTGTCTAACAGAGTAAGATACTTCATTGAATGATCAAGGCATTCGTAGATATTCCCCAAAGGCTACCCTTTGGCGGAGGCCTAACACAGCCCCAAAATAAAGGTTAATTCCAACCTAGTTTAACAAAACATAAGAGATTAAACTGATCTGCAAGTAAATGAATTGTGTACCCCATCCAACTAAAAAATAAAAATTAAACTTCTACAATTTTCTTTTTTTTTTTTTTTGTCTTTTTGTCTTTTTGCTATTTCTTGGGCCGCTCCCATGGCATATGGAGGTTCCCAGGCTAGCGGTTGAATTGGAGCTGTAGCCACTGGCCTACGCCAGAGCCATAGCAACGTGGGATCCGAGCCACGTCTGTAACCTACACCACAGCTCACGGATCATTAACCCATTGAGCAAGGGCAGGGACCGAACCTGCAACCTCATGGTTCCCAGTCGGATTCGTTAACCACTGCGCCATGACAGGAACTCCTACAATTTTATTTAATAGAAGATAATAATCTACCAAATAATGTAAAACTATAAATGCCTAGCACGTAACCATAAATTATTAAGCATTCAAATAAATAGAAAGATATGACTTATCAGTTAACAGAAAGAAATACAGAATTAATAGTGATGATATACTTAGTAAATAAGAACTTAAAATAGCTATTTAAGTATATTTAAGATTCAAAGGAAAATATGGGCATTATTGAGTTAAGGAATAAAAATTATTACATATGGATACAGTAACAGATCACATATTGCAGAGGAAAAGATCAATAAGCTTGAAGGCATGGCAATAGAAACTATCCCATTGAAGAACACAGAGAAGAAAAGTCTTAAAAATTGAACAGAACCTCAGTGACTGGTGGGAAAGTAATAAGCAGTTTAACATACACATACTTGGAATCCTGGGGCATTTGTTACATAAAATCTTTTAATAAAAAACAGTTGAAAATGTCCAAAAAATGAACCCACACATTCAAGAAATGCAACAGTTCCTAAGCAGAATAAATCCAATGACAACCACAAGGAGGTACATCATAGTAAAACTGCTGAAACCCACTGACAAAGGAAAAAGATCTAAAAGGCAGATAGGGAAAAAAAGACACATCATATACAGGGAAAATAAAGATAAAAATAACTGCAGACTTCTCAACACAAACAAGCAAACAGAAGACAGTTGAATGGCTTATTTAAAGTGCTAAAAATCATAGACCTAAGCAGAAAAACTAAAACAAAACCTTTCTAATAGAAAACATAAAAAATGTTCAATATCTTGGGTAGATAAAGATTTATCAACTAGGAAATAAAAAGAATACTCTTGAAATATATAAACTGGATTTTATGAAAATTAAAAACCCTAATATTCAAAAGACATCTATATGGGAATATTACAAAACTCTGATCAATGAAATCAAAGAACTGAATAAAATGAAGAGATATTCAATGTCCATGGACAGGAAGACCCAATATTGCAAAGACGTCTGTTCTTCCCAATGTGATCTATTGACTCAATGAGATTACAATAAAAATTTTAGCAAGTTATTTTGTGGATATTGACAAACCAATTATAAAAAAATATATGGAGAGGCAAAAGACCCAGAATAGCCAACACAATACTGAAGGGGAAGAATAAAGTTGGAGGACTGATATTACTCTACTTTAAGACTTAAGATATCAATCCAATTTCACAGGATTTCCATTTGTTATGATCATTATACAACTACAGATGTGATAAATTCATTTGAGCAATAAAATAATTGAAAAAAAGACAATATAAAGCTATAGTAATCAAGTATAGTCTTGGCAAAAGAGTACAAATAGATCAATAGAACAGAACAGAGAGCACATATGTAGACTAACATAAATAAATCTGGGGACAGACTTTATACCACTCACAAAAAATTAACTCAAAAACCATAAACTTAAATGGAAAATGGAAAACTATAAAACTCCTATAAGTTAACCTAGGTATGGTATGGGTATGGTAATGAGTTATTAAATACAACAGCAAAGCCATGATGAATGAAAAAAATTGATAAACTGGGCTCCGTTAAAATTAAAAACACTTGCTCAAAGACAAGGTTAGGAGAATGAGAAGACAAGTTACAGACTGGGAAAAATATTTGTAAAAGACACATCTGATAAAGTGCAATTATCTAATCCAAAACATACAAAGAATTCTTGACCCTTAACAATAAGAAAGTAAACAATCTGATTTTTAAAATGGGGCAAACACCTGAACAGAAACTTCACCAAAGAAGATATAAAGTTGGTAAATAAGTACATTAAAAGACGCTCCATATCATAAGACATCAGGGAAATGCAAATGCAATGAGATACCACCACCAGCCTATTAGAATTGTCAAAATCCAGAGCATTGACAAGACCAAATGCTGGCAAGGATGTTGAGAAACAGAAATTCTTATTCATTGCTGGTGGGAATGCAAAATGGTATAGCTCCTTTGGAAACAATTTAGCAGTTTCTTACAAAACTAAACATACTCCAATCATATAATCTATACTCAAAGGAGTATAAATTTTAATCTGTACAAAACCCTGCAAATGGATGTTTATGGCAGGTTTATTCATAACTTATCAAAACTTGGAAGCAACCAAGAAGTCCTACAGTAGGTGAGTGGAATGGGTAGGTAAACCACAGTACATCCAGACAATGCAATATTATTAAGTATTAAAAAGAAATAATCTTTTAAGCCATTAAAAGACATGGAGAAAGCTTAGATGCAAAATACATAAAATAGTCTGATCTGAAACGGCTACATACTATAGAATTTCAATTAGAGGAAAAGGCAGAGAACAGAGGATTTTTTAGGGCAGTGAAAATACTGTTTATGGGGGTTCCCGTTGTGGCACAGTGGTTAACGAAACTGACTAGGAACCATGAGGTTGCGGGTTCGGTTCCTGCCCCTGCTCAGTGGGTTAAGGATCTGGCATTGCCGTGAGCTGTGGTGTAAGCTGCAGATGTGGCTCGGATCCCACATTGCTGTGGCTCTGGCGTAGGCCAATGGCTACAGCTCCGATTCAACCCCTGGCCTGGGAACCTCCATATGCTGCGAAGTGGTCCTAGAAAAGGCAAAAAGACAAAAAAAAAAAATTACAGTTTGTGATTCTATAATGATTGATGCATATTGTTATACATTTGTCCAAATCAGTAGAATGCAACACCAAGACTGAACCCTAGTACATATAAAAGTTACAGTTACATGTATTACAGTCAAAAGTGTGAAAGAGCATTATATTTAAAAATATACATACCTTAATTTAAAATAATTTATTGCCAACAAATGCTAACTAGCATCTGAATCTTGAGCAAGTCATAATCTCTTTCATAGTGGAGGGTCCTGCCTCAGTGTTGATGGCAGCTGACTGATCAGGGTGGTGGATGCCAAAGTTTGTGTGCCTGTAGTAATTTCCTAAAATGAGACAACAATGAAGTTTGCTGCATTGATTAAACTCTTTCTTTCATAAATAATTTCTCTGTACCATGCAATGCTACAGAGATAGCATTTTACCCACAGTAGAACTTATTTCAAAATTGGAGTTAATCTTTTCAAACCTTGCCACTGCTTTTTTACCTAAGTTTACCTAATACTCTCAATGCTTTGTTGTCAACAGTCTTCACAGCGTATTCCCTAGGAGGAGATTCCATCTCAAGAAAGCACTTTCTCTGCTCATCTGTAAGAAGCAGCTCTGCATCCATTACGATGTTATCACGAGATTGCAGCAATTCAGTCACATCTGTAGGCTCCACTTCTAATTCTAGTTCTCTTGCTTTTTCCACTACACTGGCAGTGACCTTCTCCACTAAAGTCTTGAACCTTTTAAAGTCATACACGAGGGTTGGAATCACCTTTTCCAAACTCTTGTTAATGTTGATATTTTTGAGTTCCTGTTGCAGATCAGCAGGTTACAAACCCAACTAGTATCCATGAGGACATAGGTTCGATCCCTGGTCTTGCTCAGTGGGTTAACAATCCAGCATTGCTCTAAGCTGTGGTGTAGGTTGCAGATGCAGCTCAGATCCCATGTTGTTGTGGCTGTGGTGTAGGCCTGCAGCTGCAGCTCTGATTCAATCCCTAGCCTGGGAACTTGCATATGCCACAGTGTGGCCCTAAAAAGCAAAAAAAAAAAAAAAAAAAAAAAAAGAAATAAAAAAAGAAAGAGAGAAAAGAAAAAAAAAGTTGATATTTTGACATCTTCCAATGAAGGGGGGCTGTCACATGGATGATTTTGCCAATTAACTCACTCTTAATATTTTGATGCTGGTAATGCACTCCTGCATTTTTTGAGTTGTCAGATAGTTAATTTTTTTGTTGTTTGTCTTTTTGCTATTTCTTGGGCTGCTTCCGCGGCATATGGAGGTTCCCAGACTAGGGGGTTAATCAGAGCTGTAGCCGCCAGCCTACACCAGAGACACAGCAATGCGGAATCTGAGCTGTATCTGCGACCTATACCACAGCTCACGGCAATGCCGGATCCTTAGCCACTGAGCAAGGCCAGGGATCGAACCTGCAACCTCATGGTTCCTAGTTGGATTCATTAACCACTGCGCCACGACAGGAACTCCAGATAGTTAATTTTCTATGTGCCTCCTAAGTTACTTCATACTTCTTTGTTACTATCACAGGTGGTACTGGGGATGAATAAGACCCAGAATCTTCTCATAGCAGTTGAAATGGCAAGACTTGACTACATTCTTGATGTATTTTTGAGGATAAGATTGATATGGGAGTATGGGAAATAGAGATGAATTAAGAATGACTCCATGGAGTCCCCGTTGTGACTCAGTGGTTAACGAATCCGACTAGGAACCATGAGGTTGCGGGTTCAATCCCTGGCCTTGCTCAGTGGGTTAACGATCTGGCGTTGCCATGAGCTGTGGTGTAGGTAGCAGATGCGGCTCGGATCCCGAATTGCTGTGGCTCTGGTGTAGGCTGGCGGCTACAGCTCGGATTAGACCCTAGCCTGGGAACCTCCATATGCTGTGGGTGTGGACCCAGAAAAATACAAAAAAAAAAAAATTAAAAAAAAAAAAGACAAAGAATGACTCCAAACATCCAACTGGAAAGCTGGAGTTTCATTAACTCAGATGGGAAGACTGCATGTTAGTGGAGCAGGGTTGGGAGTGGAGCTCCAGAGATCGATTTTGGACCTGTTAAATATGAAATATCTTATAGAGTCTAAGTGGAGACGGAGAGAAGGCAGTTATTCTGGAAGAAAGTTCTAGGTATGAAATATAAATTTGGGATTCACTGGACTGAGATAAAGCCATTAGTCTAGATGAGATCACTTAGAGAGAGAGATGTTATACGAAGTCCTAAAGCACTACAATGCACACCAAAATCTGAGGGAAATTAGGAAGACACTGAGAAAGAGCAGCCAGTGAGGATGGAGAAAAAAACTAAGAGAAAGTGCTGTCATGGAGACTAAGAAAAGAAAGTGTTTCAAGGAGGTGAGATGACAAAAGGCTCATGGTTGAGAAGGAGAACTGACATTGGCTAGGTGGAGGCTGACTAGATTTCTATTTTAACTACAATTTTTGCTCTGTCCTTCAACACTCAATCAGGGGCACAAAGCGTTTGGATGAGCACCAGCTGGCTTCTGAGACTCAGAACTCTGCTACTTTTTATAGCTTGAGAACCACCCCCTTCCCTGCTGCATACCCAGTGGTGTTGATCCCCATACATCTTCAGTCTGTGTTACAGCTCACGGAGTCATCATTGTGTGGGACATTTAGTAACAAACTAGACAAAAAGGTGTAAGGTATTTTTTCTTGTGCCACCTGTGCCAGCAAATGGTTCTTAGTGTGCACGTGAATGAGGCCATCCAACCATAACGTGAGACAGGTCACTATCACCCTCAAAATAAGAATTTCACATAGCGTTCCAGTGGTACTAAGTAACATCTGATAAGGAAATTTGGCTGATAGCTCATTATTTTCTTTTCAAAAATAATATGTATCATTATCACTGTGGCTGGTATTACAGTATCCTCTGTGGTAGTGTGATTTGCAACTGTTTTCATGATAATAAATGAAATTTCAAATAAAGCCTGTATAATTTTGAGTTGATTTTTGTCTTTGGTGGCAAAGCTAATAGATTTCATGCTGGAAAACACTATTTTTTAACTTGTTCTGGGGAAAATTATTTATTTACTTGAGCATGTCAGTGTATTATTAAAATATTATGAAGACAGTAACATGATCAGCTTCACTTTGGGCAAAATATTAATGGATAATCCCACTTTAGATTGGAGGTCAGGGTTTAAAGACAAAATGAAAGTTGATCTGCTACAATTCAAGTTTTAATCATCTCTGTATATCCCACTGGCACCATCACATTTTCACATTTCTTCCAAGACCTAAAGACTAGATTTTTATCCACTATTTAGGCTTATGAGTGTATTCTGTGTTATTAGTGTCATTTGTGTTACTATTTTTAACTATTTTCATCCCTGCCTTTTCACTTCAAAGAACCATTTTTAAGCCGCTGATCCTTTCTCTGCAAAAACGAGAATATAACTGAAGAGAAGAGGAATTACACAAAATACAAATTTAACACAAATAATGTGAAAATAATTAACTTATAAGAATTGTTCTCTGGTAAGGAAATGGTACTGAGGCAAAATGCCAGGTGCCACCTGCATAGCCTATGGCCATGATTATTATTAAAAAGGGAAGGGTATTTCTGTGGAATTCTGATAAGTTTTATTTTCAAATTTGTCAAATGTAGGTGAACAAAATTGTTTCATCACATTCTCTACCAAAACTGACAAATCACCTAGGCTGATTATAAAAATGGTCTCAATTTCCTAACTGTCTCTATCCATGCCTTTTGCAGTTTGACCTCTTAGTTTCTTCCATCAAGAGGTGGAGTCTATTTATCCAGTTTTGAATTTGGGTTTGCCCTGCGACTTGCTTCGCCATTAGAAGTAGTGACAGTGACACCTTCTGAGTCTATGCCTCAAAAGGCCTTTTTTTGTTTCTATTCATTTTCTTATACCCCTGGGAGTCCCAGATTAAGCCCACATTCATCTGTGGAAGGATGAAAGATCATGTGAAGGCAAGCCAAAGCAGATGAGGCCTGCCATCTGCTGACCTGACAGCTGACCACAGCCACATGAGTGTGACCAAGCAAGATCAGTCAAATCTGGCCCAGAAAAGAGAACTGAACAGCTGACCAATACATAAATGGGTCATAATTGCTCATTGTTTTAAGTCATTGAGTTTTGGGGTTGTTTGTTATATAGCAGTAGCTAACTGATTCATCTTGATGGACTACACGTTGAGAAACATTGAATTAGAGGGAAAACTCCATTGAGTTTGGGGATCATAATTATATTTTCAACTTCAGCTACCTAATACATTGTCTAGGGCTTTGTACATTGTTACCATTCTGTAAGTGCTTCCCAAATAAATGAATTAATTTCTTGCTGTTACCTTTAGGAACATTGTGCATTCACATATTCTTCAGCATTATCAGCATTTATTCTCAGACTTTCATGCAAATTAAGTGAGAGATGCATACTACTTACATTGTTTCACTGATATGCAACTAATGACAGGCATTAAAGCCAATGAACATGGTTATGTTCCAATATACTTTATTTATGGACACTGAAATTGCAATTTCATATGATTTTTCATATGTCACAAAAATATTATTTTTCTTTCAATTTCAAAAATTGTAGGAGTTCCCTTGTGGTTTAGTGGGTCTTAAGGATCTGGTGTTATCACTGCTGGGGCTCTGGTTGCAACTGTGTCCTGAGTTCGATCCCTGGTCTAGGAACTTCAGCATGCTGTGGGAGCAGCCAAAAAAATTGTAAAAAAATTCCCAGTTTGCAAGCTTAAGGTGGCAAGCTGGATTTGTCCTGTGGGCCATAGTTTCAGGTCTTTGATCTAAAAAACATAAAACCTTTCACACATTTGTGGTGAAGTGTGTGAGCTCTGAAAACAGACTCCACTGAGTATTGACGTGATAGTAACTTAGCCTAAGCTCTCTGTATCTCGGTTTCCTCGTCTATAAAATAGGAATGCTATAGAACTCACCTCATCGGGTTCCTGTGAGGAATGAGGTAAAGCATGTCGAATAGGGTTTGGCCCACGATAGGCACTTAATTGATATTATCATTATTATTATTCTGATGAACTTTCCCTATGTTATTTGTGCTTCTATAAGGCTTTGCAGAATTTACTAGCAATCTATTTTATTTTTTCCAATTAAACTCCATATCTTTCCTTCTTCTAAGATGAGAGATCTTACCTCTGATTAATGATACATACTTAACACATACTTTGATATTGTAATTGTAAAATGATACATATTCAATAAGTCTGAGTTTAATAAGTATACCTATTTTTTAAACTTCATAATGAGAAATAATTGACAAGGAGTTCCTACCATAGCGCATGGCTCTCTGTAGTGCTGGGAAGCAGGTTCAATCCCTGGCTCAGCACAGTGGGTTAAGGATCCGGCGTTACCATAGCTATGGTTTAGGTTCAACTGTGGATTGCATCTGATCCCTTGCCTGGGAACTCCAAATGCCACAGGGTGGCCAGAAAAGAAAAAAAATAAAAAGAAATAATTGATGAGTAATTAATAGTGCGTAAGGAAAATCACAGTTAATCCAATAACAGATAATTAAGCCAATTGTATGTTTTCACTTATATGACAACTATAACTTTGTCTGGAGAGTTCTGAACACATAGCTGAAATGTAAATATTTCAAATGAGGCAGTCATTTGGATACTTGAAGTTAAATTAAATGCACTTTGAAGTTAAATTCAATTTTCTCTAAAATATCCTTTCCTGGATAAGCAGTTATATAAAGCATTTCTTAAATGTATGAGAAAATTGTATGAGTCATAAAATTACTGGAAATAATATCCTATTTTTTACGGGTGATATCATTCCCTAGTCACTGCCGCATCATGACAAATACTTTCCTCAGTTAAACATTACCAGAAGGGCAAGGAGATCCTGCAAAGCTGTCTGAGTTGAGAATGGAATAGAGTAACTACTTCTTAAGTGTTTATATACACCATATATTCTCTTATGAAATCAGACTTGATTACATGTTAAAGATATTTTTTTTCCTATTTAGTATCCTGATCAGGATATACCAATGAAATAGAGTACTGTCAATTGGATCAGAATCACATTGAGAGACAAATTACATTCAAGAAGGAAAGTTTGTACCTTACAATTCATTTTCTAGTTCCTAAGAGCTGTTTGGAGTAGTTAGATCACAGATGTGTGAAAAAATTTAGGAAAAATTCCTTTAGATGAGTCTAACTCATTGATGGATCTGGATTAACTCAACATTTTATCCCATAGTTTTATCTTCCCTTGACCTAGTAGATTCCAAGAATGTTGGAAGAAAGCTCAAAATTCTTTTGCATAAAGAAAAAGAACTACTTAATATCAAATATTTAGCAAAATTGGCAAAACAATAGTTTGCCAAGGAAATCTTTTTATCCACATAATGGTTATATGGACCCAGACTCAGTCTCTCTCAGCAGAGTTTAGGAGACAATTCTTTTTACATATGATAACTCTTCCCCTCTATTTGTTAGAAATCTAGTTTCCTGCTGCTCAAAGTGTGGTCCATGGGCCAGTAGGATCAGCATCATCTGGGATTTAATTAGTTAGGGATGCAAAAATCACCTGCACTCTGCTGAATCAGAATCTAGATTTTAATAGGGTCTGCAGGAGATTTTGTGTGCACACTCAAATTTGAGAAACATCAATTTAGAGGACACCAATTTGGCTCATTCCAAAACCTTGTATACTTTAATAGAGAGAGGATGAAGTCAATAATTTGCCAACTAAAGAATAAGAGCTGGTCACCCTTAGAAACTAGGGTGGAGGAGCTCATCCATTTGGAGATGATAGGAACTGCACCTACAAACATAGCAAATGGACCTCCTGAATGAAGTCTCTAGAGCATCTGATCTGGGGTAAAATTTGTATGTGAAACTCATGCTCTGCCAACTCCAGGACTAGCATCAATAAAAAAAAAAAAAGAACACCGTGTTCACCACCAACCCCTGGACACTGGATTTCTAATCTTATGGTCCAGGATTGAAAACACTTGGGAACCACTCTCCCAGACTAACATATATGTATTTTAAGTTCTCTTTTAAATACCTTGCCTTTCCTACCCAGGGCTGTGGGACGGGCAGGCTGTGATTTGCCTGATGGCCCCACATATCCTCCTTCCAGCCTTCCCAGGAGGCTGGGAACCCAGTAGTCTCCAGTGAAGTGAACCTCAGAAGATGAGTGGAGAGTAAACTGTGTCAGAACGTGCTGAAATGGGTTAATAATAAAATAGCGTATGTAGTGGGAACCTCTGGCAACTGGATTTGCCAAGATAATCTGACGATAACATCTCCAGAGAAACAGTGGGATTTAGGTCCATTCAAGGGAAAATATGAAAGCATTCCAAATATTCCTTAGTCATGATTTCTTCACAATTATAGAGAAAATAAGAGTACATCAAACTCTTAAGGTAGTTGTCATGGGTCATTATCTTGCCCCTTTACTGTGAAAAGAAAGCTATATTTAATGAGGAGTCATTTTAGGATCTTGTTATTAGAAACTAATTTAGGAAATTTCTTTAAAAACTAATAATTAAATAATTACTTAACCTCATGAAATTCAAGTCTAAGATGATTTTCATACCTCCCTAAGTAAGCTCAGCTTTTCATTTGCACTTAGAGGTTCCTTATAGCACTACCACTCTGATGTTTTGGATGAATTATATCCATTTTTTAAAACCAAAACTAATAATGGATGAAATTCAGTTTAAAGAGCAAATTAATTAAATTGCTTTAGATATATTTATATCTTTTATGCAGAACTGATTAGCAAATGAGGTCAAACTAGCATCTGAATGAAGCTTAAAAATCACTGCCATTCACAGTGCTTTTCTATGGAATTAAGGGGAGAAGCATCTGCATTGATTTTCACACTTAGGCAATTGTTTTGGAACAAACTCCTAACAGTGGAGCCTGTGGAACCTGGACACAGTTACCTGACCGACACCCACAAGAGATGAACGTCAGTTCCCACCACCAGTCTGTGGGATCCGAGTTCATTTCCTTAGTGTGCCTTCTCTCCAGTTGACACAGATGTGTTTCTCTCTTTCATCTGAAAAATACAGGAATTCTCTAGGAAAGAGGTAAATGATTCAGGTCCCCAGAATCTTATTTTTGAACACATTTTAATTAGCATTGGTTCAGTGGTAGAATTTCTCTTTGAACATATTTTGGGGAATAACATAAGAACACCTCTATTTTATACATTCTCATGCACACAGTTAATCTAATGGCAATAAACAATAATTGGGACAGAAAAAATTTAAATGTTGTAATACTATATACATAGTCTCATATATTTTAATATTGAATCCACTAGAAAGTTTAACCTGAGTGAGAACCTGAATTTTGAGAATTTTTATGTAATATAGGCATAGATATATATTTTTTAATGTATAAAATGTAGTATCATGAGCTACTAAATCTGTAAGCAACTTAACTATTGCAGTGCTATACGCAAGATTCTTCCACTAGAGGGCCCCTCAACTAAATATATTGAAGGGAAGTGAGAAAAAATTGTTTTCATGATAAAAAGACCACTTAAAAAAAAATCAAAAGTCTTTTTAATTTCCACCATTATTGTATATCAGTGGAAAGTTATTTTAAAACATACAGATATTCAACCAGAGCTATACAAGGTGGGGAGTCTATGGCCAGAAGATAACGTCATAAGTAAAATAAAAAAATCAAATCTTACTGTGTTAGGGCTGCATAGAAACTTAAAAAAAAAAAAAAACCTTAAAAAATAATTAACCTTAAAATAATTAATTTAGAAATACTCCAACCTTATTTCAAATATTAAATTTTTAAAAGGAAGCAATATTAGAAATAATCTTTGAAAAACCAATGCTCAAAGATGGCAAGTAATTCACCCAGGGGCCAGAGCAACAGTTGCTGCAG
The DNA here is from genome assembly GCF_054392235.1 of Sus scrofa. NCBI lineage: Eukaryota > Metazoa > Chordata > Mammalia > Artiodactyla > Suidae > Sus > Sus scrofa. The sequence goes on along the minus strand of NC_139396.1, from coordinate 149,423,533 downwards.
AGCCTAGACCAGCCTCCAAGCCAAAGTTTTCCCCACTATTCTCTAATGTAGTTCTTCACCTCTATTGACCTATCTATCTATCTGGAATAAATAATTAACCTTCTGACTCTCAACTCCTGGGAAAAGCCCCTGAATCCCCTGACTTTTGTGCTGAGCATCAGCTCTTATTGCTGTTTTTATCACTATAGGTGGAACCCTGCTCTTCCTGCCACAAGCCAGGCATATCCCAGGCTTCTCTTCAGGTGTTGCTCAAGTTATTTCTGATTTTATAAATTCACTGATTTTAATTTCTACTGTCCTATTTTAATTTCTCTATTGAATTTCAGTGGTTCCTCTAGGGAGATATATATCTTTAACTCTTCACAGTTCACTTAAAGAGTTGTACCACTTCACATAAATGTTGACAGCTTCACAATTGTGTAGGTCCATTCCCCACCCTTCTCCATCCTTTATAATATAGTTGTCATATCTATCACATCTATATAACATGACATACCCCAGAAGACAATATTAAAATCAAGTCACAGATTTAAAAATTATAGGTGGAAAGATAATCTTTTTTTTTTTATTTGCCCACATATTTACTGTTTCCAATGAGCTTCATTCCAAGTTTCTGTCTTGGGAATATCTTGTAGTTTGGGGTTTGGGGTATGCATTCACTTTGTTTTCTTTGATCTGAAGACGGTTTCATTTCATTTCATTATTGTTTTTAAGACACACTCTTTTATTTTACAATATGCTTTCCCATATGATTTTCTCTCACAAGAACTTTATCTCCATTTCTTGACAAATTATTGAGGACAGAGTCCTAAGTGACAATACAGCCAGTAAGGAGAGTAAGTCAGGACTTAAATCCAGATCCTCTGACTGGAAAGTCCACAGCTTGCCAGTTATTTATAAGCAGAAACATGATGGGATGAAATAGCAGTAACTCAGAAAAGTAGCTAAAGGATTGATTAGGGATGACAGGAAAAGGAAGAAAGACTTCAGACTACTGAGGAAAGTGCTCTGGATGCAGATGGAAGAGTGCTCTAGGTTTAAAAAAATTCAATGTAAAGATACTGTTCTTGCCTAAAATCATGGCATACAGTAAGATTCAGACTACAGAGGAATGGTTATTGAGAGCAGAGGACTTTCAGATTGTAAAGGACTTACCCAGAAAACTTCTATTTCTGACAGCTCTCAAATTAACTCAAATTGAGAAATAACTATTAGGAACCAAAATAGAAACAGAATGAGGAATAGAAGTACGTTTTTTAAGCCCTAGTCAAGACACACAAGACAGAAGGCTTATATTTTAAGGATTGGTATGTGTCTTTGAAAAAGGAGAAACTGAAAGGTTTCTTCAAATCAGAATACCAAGAGGAATCATCCCAAGCCAGATTTACCATTGGTGCTTAAATTCCGGGGTCCATCAAAGTGCATGGGTTTCAATGTTCTGTGCCTAATTTTACATTCATAATTTTGCATTACTCTAGATAAAGCTCCCAAATTCTTCAAGGCTTTTTTTTTAATCTTTAAAAAAATATAAGGTATAATTGACATATAACATTTTATTAGTTTCAGATGTACAACACAATGATTCAATATTTATATATATTGCAAAATGATCAGGACAGTAAGTCCAGTTAACATCTATCCCCACACAGTTATAATTCTTTTTCTTGTGATGAAAACTTTTAAAATTTGCTCTCTAAGCAACTTTCAAATATGCAATACACTATTATAACCATAGTCACCAGCCTGTATATTACATTCCATAAGTTATTTCTTTTATAACTGGAAATTTGCATCTTTTGTCCTCCTTAACCAATATCACCTGACTCCCAAGCCCCCTCCCCTGCCTCTGACAACCACTGTCATGGTCTCTGTATCCATGAACTTTTTTGTTTGCTTGTTTGTCTGCTGTTGCTTTGTTTTGTTTTTAGATTCCACATGTAAGTGAAATCATAAATTATTTATCTTTCTCTGACTTATTTCACTTAGCATAATGCTATCAAGGTCCTTCCATGTTATTGCAAATGGCAAGATTTCATTCATTTGTATGGCTGAATAGTATTCCATTGTTCCTGTGAGTGTGTTTGTGTGTGTGTGTGTGTGTGTATCACATCTTTATCCATTCATACATCAATGGATGCTTAGGTTGCTTCCATATCTTGGTTATTGTAAATAATGCAGCTGTGAACATAGGATGTATGTATCTTTTTTTGAGTTAATGTTTTTGTTTTCTTCTCACTTTATTCTTAAAGGATATTGTGCTAGATATAGATATATGGCTTGATGGTTTTTTCCTTTAGCACTTTAAAGACATTCTGTTTTCTTCTGGCCTTTAGATTTCTGGTGAGAAGTGAGAAGCTATTTAAATCATTTGTAAATTTTATTTTTCCCTGGCTGCACTCAAGAGTTTATCTTCAGTCTTCAGAAGTTTGATTATATTGTGTTTAGATGTGGTTTTCTTTGTATTTATCCTTCCTGGAGTTTGCTAAGCTTGCTGAATCTGTAAGTGTATATCTTTCAACAAGTTTGGGGATTTTTTCTTCAAATATTTGTTCTGTACCACCTGTCCCTTTTCTTCTAGAATTCAAATTATAATAAGAATGTTAGATGTTTTGAAATTGTTCCACAGGTCCTTGAATCTCTGTTCTTTATTTTTTTTCAATCTTTTTCTCTGTTCTAAAGGCTGGATAATTTCTACTGATCTATACTCAAGTTCTACCAACATCAATCTTACATTAAGCCTATCTGTGGAATTTTAAGTTTCTTATATTTTACGTTTTCATGCTAGAATTTTAATTGGTTATTTTTATAGCTTTGATTTCTTTTTTGAAATTTTCTCTATGTTCATTCCTTATAACATAATTTCCTTTATACTACTGAACATAAGTGCATAATCAGGGAAATGCAAACTAAGATCACAGTAAGATCTATTTGATTGGCTAAAATTTAAAAGACTGATAATACCAAGTATTGACAAGAATATGGAGGTACTGGAAACTACAATGCTAGTGGGTACACAATAAAATATAACCACTTAGGGAATATATTTCTTGGTTTCTTAAAGTTAAACATACACTTACCAAAAGATCCAGCCATTCTATTCCTGGGTATTTGCCCAAGAAAAGTAAAATTGTGTCCACATATAGACTTTTATATGAATGTTCACAGCATTTTTCTTCCCAGTAGCCAAACCTGGAAAAACACAAATGTCCATCATCAGATAAATGGGTTGACAAAATGTGGCATGTCCATTTGATTGAATGATACTCATCAATATAAAGAAGTGCTCTACTGATACATGCAAGAACATGGGCGAATCTCAAAATAATCATGCTGAGTGAAAGAAGCCAGACACGAAAGAAGATGTACTGCCTGATTCCATTTATTTAAAATTCTCAAAAATATAAGTGAATCCTTTTTACACAAAGAGAAAATTAGTGGTTGCTTGGAGCCAGGGTGGAGGAAAGAATGAACTCTAAAGTGGCAAGTGGGAAATTTTCAGGGGCTATCATCTTGATTACGGTGGTTGTTTCATCAGCTTATAAAACCGTCAGACCTCATAAAATCATACACTTTAAATGAGTGAGGTTTATTTTAAATAACAAAGTTTATAAGGAAATTGATTTAAGAAATAGCTCCATAAAGGAACACTACTAAAATCTTCATTTCACAGAAAAAAGCAATTAATAATAGAATATATTTACTACACAGAAGAACAAAAATAATGCCAATGTAATATATTAATTAAAATTTAATTACATAAATGATACTTGGGCTCACTGATCCTAATATTTCCAAACATACAATTTTACTATTTGAACATTTTAAAAACCAAGGGCTTATGTAGAATAAAGTACATGTATATTAAGTGCACCATTTGATTTTTTTTTAATAAATGTATACAGCCATGTAACCATCACTCAGTTCAAGATATGGAACATTCCAGCACCCAGAAGATGTATCTAGGACCGACCCCTCCAGTGAGAAATTACTCCCAGCAGTAATGGGACCTGTATCACCTTTGATTGTTAGTTTTGTTTGCTTTCGTGTTTCATATAAATGGAATCACATGGTATATATTCTTTTGTGTCTGACAGTTTTCATTCAATATTTGTGAGAATAATTCATGTTGTTGAATGTATCAATATAGTTCTTTTTTTTTTTTTTTTTTTTGTCTTTTTTTTGTTGTTGTTGCTATTTCTTGGGCCGCTCCCGCGGCATATGCAGGTTCCCAGGCTAGGGGTTGAATCGGAGCTGTAGCCACCGGCCTACGCCAGAGCCACAGCAACGCGGGATCCGAGCCGCGTCTGCAATCTACACCACAGCTCACGGCAATGCCGGATCGTTAACCCACTGAGCAAGGGCAGGGACCGAACCCGCAACCTCATGGTTCCTAGTCGGATTCGTTAACCACTGCGCCACGACGGGAACTCCAGTTCTTTCTTTCTTAACATTGTGTTTTATTTCATTGCATTAATATACCACAGTTTATTTAGTCACCCCATTACTGGCAGACAATGGGCTGTCTCTAATTTTTGGCTATTTCAGTAAAGCTATGAATATTTGGGAACATATCTCTTTGGCAAGAAAAAGCAAATAATTTCTGGTGGATATACATCAAAAGTAGAATTACAGCATCATAAATAAAAAAAAAAGCATTGTAAGTTTAACCTTATTTTGATTAGGTAAAACACACTAAATACAAAAATAAGTGGACTTACTCAAAGCTTGCTTTTGCTATGGTTAGAGGAGCAGATGTTAATACCTTCCCTAGAGGGGGATCTCTCCAGAATGGCTGCTCTTGGAAAATTATGTGGAAAGCATTCCAGAATGAGCTTCAAGTTTATACAGAATGTGATTTGAAAATCTCTCTCTGCCAAATGGTCCATGATGAGTAAAAATAAAGTTTGTTTCCACGTCTTGGCTATTGTGAATAATGCTTGAATGAACAAGAGAATACTAATATCTATCTGAATTTCTGATTTCAATTCTTTTGGATAATTACCCAGAAATGTAATTGCTGGATTGTACAGTAGTTCTATTTTATGTTTTTTTTGAGGAACCTCCCTATAGTTTTCTGTAGCAGCTGTACGATTTTGCATTCCCACCAACAATGCACAAAGGTTCCAAATTCTCCACATCCTCACTAACACCTGCTGTCTTTCTTTCTTTTGATAATAGCCAATCTGACAGGAGTGAGGTGATATCTCATTGTGATTTTGATTCACATTTCTCTAGTGATTAGTGACATTGAGCATTTTTCATTCACTTCTTGGCTTCCTAAGAGAAAGGGCTATTCAAGTCCTTAGCCCACTTTAAAATTGGGCTATTAGTATTTATTATATTAAGGTAGGTGTACATTGTCAGATGAGTGGATAAAGAAGATGTGGCATAGGAGTTCCCTGGTGGTTCAACAAGTTAAGGATCTGTTACTGTTTTGCTGTTAACTGCTGTGGCTTGGGTTGCTGCTGCAGTGGGTTTGATCCTTTGCCTGGGATCAAACCCACTGCACATGCTGCAGGCATGGCCAGAAAAAAAGAAGATATGGCATATGCATACAATGGAATATTATTCAGCCTCTAAAAAGAAGGTAATTCTGTAATACATGACAAGGTGGATGAAACTTGAGGATGTGAGCTAAATGAAATAAAAGTGCAGAAGGACAATGAGATATATGAGGTATCCAAAATAATTAAACTCATAGAAACAGAGAGTGGAATGGTGGCTGCCAGTTGCTGGTAAGGAAAATAGGAAGTTACTAATCAAAGGCATAAAATTTCAGTTAAACAAAGTGAATAAGCTCTAGAAATCTGCTGTGTAACATTGTACCTACTGTATTGTTAACTTAAAATTTTGTTAAGAGGGTATATCTCATGTTAAGTGTTCTTAATGCACACACACACACACACACACACACACACACACACACACACACACACACTAGCAGGTATTTCTTTTCCCTCTATCCTTCCTCGCAGAAACTCACATCAAAACTTCCAAACAAATGTGTCAACAATAAACTTCAATATCAGCAGCAACAATGCTCCTTTCTAAGCAGGAAAGTGTCTTATCCCTGCCATTTTTCAGGTCAGTTATACTTTCAGACATTTTTTCCCCACTCAATGCTGGTAGCCATGACCATTAATTCAGAGAGAGGAGCAACACTGGTTTTCGATTTCCCTTAGTTCAGGCTTTACACTGAGAGCGTAAGTTTCCCATCCTGGCTAGGAGTCTTTCCTTTTCAAGCCAGGCTGAACTTTTCCCTCTCAAGTTTGAGGTGGGTGTATCCTGGATTCAAGTGCACTCATAAATAAAGCAATGTGTGGATTTCTTTGAAGATTTTAAAGCTATTTTATGAATACAAATTTTAAAGAAAATTTTTTTAGCATTTCCAAACTTTCACCCATTGATTAATTTGAAAGCATGTGATTTTAGAATTTTACAAAAGCTTTCATAAGACATCTCTTGAAATACAGTATTTGTGTTCATCTGCCATTGCACCTAACAGCAGCATCTAAAAACAAGTTCAAAATATTGTTGAATCTAGCTTTAAACGAATGGAAAAATAACTGAAATGATTCAATTTAAAATTGTGGAAAAACACATATAAAATTTATCATCTTAACCATTCTTAGGTGTGCCATTCAGTGGCATTAAATACATTTACATTGTTGTGCTGTCATTACCACCGTCCATCTTCAGAACTCTTTTCACCTTGCTCTGTGCCCATTAAGGAACAATTCCACACTCTCCCCTCCCCACAGTCCCTGGTAACCACTATTCTACTTTCTGTCTCTAACAGTTTGACTACTGCAGGCATCTCATATAAGTGGAATTATACAGTATTTATTTTATGGTAACTGACTTGCTTCTTCAAGTTTCATCCATGTTGTAATTTGTGTTAGACGTTCCTTTCTTTTTAGTGCTGAGTAGTATTCCATCATACATCTGTACCACATTTTGCTTATCCATTCATCCATGGATGGGTACTTGGGTGGCTTCCACATTTTGATTATCGTGAGTACAGCTACTATGAACACATATCTGTTTGAGGCTTTGCTTTCCATTTCTTCGGGTATATATCCAGAAGTGAAACTGCTGGATCACAGGGTAATTCTATTTACTAATTTGATTTTTAAAAACTTAAAAAAACATTTGTAATACTATTGTATGATTCCTATTATATGAGAGTCATGAACAGGAAAAACTGTTACAGTGATAAAGTCAGAGAGGTGGCTGCCTCTGAGTGGAGGAGGGCTAACTGGACAGGGCCAGGAAGGAACTCTCTATGGTGGTGGAAGTGTTTTACATCTTGATCTGGGTAGAGTTATGAGGATACATAAAAATGCATCAAGCCATACATTTAAGCCATATTGTACATTTTACTTCATGTAAATTACACCTAAAAACTCTCAAAGATATTTAACAGTGATATTTTAAGGGGATATGACTCAGAAAACTCAGAGCCATGATATATTTAAATTTAATTTAAATATAGATCGGTATGAAATAAATCTTACATATTTTTTAAAATTTTGTAATATCTGACAATAGGACAAATGTTTCCAATTCACCAGGCAGTTCCTAGGAGGTTCCATATATCGCACTAGAATATAAATGCCCTTTTATGGGTAAATGTTCCCTTTTGCCTATAATTTTATGAAAAAAGAATCAAAAAGAGAGACGCATCCAAGGATGTGATTCCAGCATTAACCATTGAAAAACCTATATCATTAACATTCGAGGGAAGGTCATAAACATATACTTAAAATTTATCTTTACATCTGAATAATCAGGGCTTAAATGAGTCAGTTTCAATGTGGTTCTTTTTTATTTCATAATTCTGAGTATATACATGCTTGTGGTTGGAAGGACTTTGTTACTACAGAGCCTGTTAGGGAAGATTGCCAAACAAACACTAAAAATTATCTGCCCACGTAGTTTTTACTATGAACAGCATGTCTAACCCACGGTAAATTCAGTAACTGAAAATTAAAGACGGTTCTTCACTGCTAACCCAACAAAATAATTCAGTCATTTTAGAAAAATGCATGTTATTTTGACTTAGAATAAAGTATACCTGGCCAATTTACCTTTCAACAATAAGGCAGAAAGAAAAATGGAGCTAACTGAAGGAGCTGGGGTTAAAGCATAAAGGAAGAATGACTTATAGACTACTCATGGAAATTATGAACGAGAGAGAGAGAGCTGATTTTTCAATTTGGAAAACCCCATCAAGGGGAAAAAAAAAAGAAAAGATCTCCTGAGGAGAACTGGAGATTTATGTGTCTGATCTTCCAGCGTTTACACGCTCTGTGAGGTCATGAGCAGAGCCTCATGACAGAGTCAGTGCCTTTGAGTCCTGAGTATGCGTCTCTAGAAAAGATGTCATCTTTTCTAGGGAAAATATTATTTGAGTCAAATCAAGACAAATAAGACAGTAGGTGCCCAAATGAGACAGTAGGTGCAGAAAAAAGAAAGCAAGGTGAATGAAAGGAAAGAGACCTTTGTGTATAATGAATGATCAAGAAGCTTGGTGAGTGACATGCTTGTAATGACACACACAGAGGAAAGAACGAGTTCTGATAAAATCAGATTAGTTATGGATAGAGGAAGAATGAATTCGCTTGTACAATAGGCCTAGTCACACCAGCTGTCTGCAAATCTTGCATGAGGATTTTAATGAGCTCTCATTATCTCAGAACTGGGTTAAAACATCAGAGAATAGAAACTTCTAAGAACCAGAGTCCTGATTCTTCAAGGCATTTGGTCATGTGAACATCAAGCTAACTTTTCAGTCACAGCCAAAAACTAAGTCTGGGCTTGTCGCTAAGGTGAGTTCTGCATAGCTTCTCCTGCAAGCTATTTAGAAAACATACCATCTAATCCCTAATGATGGCAGCCTTTGATATTGATAATTGTGTTCCAAGTTTTATCTATTCGTTAAAACATTTGACTTGCATGTTCACCTACCTCCCATTCCATAAATCCCTGGGAATAAAGCAGGGGCTGGGGGAGACTTACTTTAGTTGTTAAATAGCTTTAAAAATTAATATTGAATTGTCACAAAAGAATATGTATACAAATGTATATGGCATAAAGAATCATGACAAAGTGACAGTTAATTCTTTGCTCAAAATCTCCAGTAGTGTCAAGTCTCCACCAAAATCTTCCTTGTGATCCACCCCCACATGGCACCTCTTACTCTGCCTCCTCTTCACCCCTTCCCAGCTTGGTGTCTTGGCTCTGACCACCCAAATTCTCGCTGTTTCTAGAGGGTTGACTGTTCCCACCTCCGGCCTCTGGCTCTCCTCTGCGGCAGCTCTCCTCCCCACTGGGCTGCAGGGCTGAGCCTCACTTCCTTCAGTCTTCCATCAGATGCCACCTCCACAGTGAGCCTTCCCTGGCCACCCTATATCAAATTTCAGTACTCACCCTAGTCAGCACTTCCCCACCTCCATCTGTGCTTCACTTGAGAAATCCTTAGCATTTATCACTAAATAGTAGACTTTATTTATTTATTTATTTATTTATTTATTGCTTTTTAGGGCCGCACCTGTGGCATATGGAAGTTCCTAGGTTAGAGGTCCAGTTGAGGTACAGCTTGTAGGCCTTTGCTACAGCCACAGCAAACACTGGATCTGAGCCATTCTGTGACCTACACCACAGCTCACGGCAACGCCAGATCCTTAAGCCAACGAGTGAGGCCAGGGACTGAACCTCCATCCTCAAGGATACAGTTGGGTTTGTTACTGCTGAGCCACAGTGGGAACTCCTCTAGGCATTATTTATTAATCATATTTGTTGTCTATTCCTAAGCACCAGAAGTCAGCTCCAAAGGGTGGAATGACTGTTCTGTTCACTGTCACCTCCCCTGATGCACTGAGGGCTCTGAGTAAATACTTGTTGTATCTACCATCCGACTGCAGGACAGGACAAATCCCCTGCGTGAGTCTCCTCTGTTCTACCCTTTCCTCCCTGATCAGAGGTGGCCAGGACCCTAAACTTGCTTTTCACTCCCCTGCTTTTCTTCATATTTTGTGTGTTTGAAACACAATATATGTTTATATTCCTAAAAATATATTGTTTAGTTTTGCATATCTTTGACTTTTTATAAATGCAATCATACTGTATAAATTCTTCTGCAATTTGGTGTTTCATTCAGCATTATGTTTTTGAAGCTCATCCATGTTGTGTGTAGCTGTGGTTCAGTTTTCACCATTGTATAGTGTTCTATTATATAATTACACCACCATTAATTTATCCATTTTGCTGTTTATTGATATTTGAATTGTATCTGGTTTTGGTATTACAAAAAATCTTTCTGTGAACATTTTCATACATGATCTCTGTGATTGTGTGTTTTCAGATTACATATCTAGGACTGGACTTGCTAGATTGCAGCGTCTTTTGTTCTTAGTCTTTATTGTATAGTATCAAATTATTTTTAAAGAGATTGTTTCAATTTGCATTTCTGTCAGCACTGCACAACTGTTCTGATCCTTCCACACCCTCACGATAACTTCAATAACTTTTATAGTTTTGCCAATTGTACATAGTAAAACCCATGATTTCAGTCAGTGTTTCCTTGATTATCAATGATATTAAGTGTCTTTTCTTTGACTATTTGGGTTTCTTCCTCTTTAAAGTGCCTCTTGACCGTTTTTTCATTCAGTTATTTTTTTCTTTTGTATTTGTAAGCATCCCTGACATATTCTGGATACAAATAACTTGTCAGTTACACATGTTGCACTATATTCTTCTGGTTGTGAGACTGTGGGACTTTTACTTTATATTTTCTTTTCATGAACAGAAGTTCTTAATTTTAGTGTAATTAGTTACATATTATTTTATCAGTTATCCTTCCTAACTCAGAAGTTAGAAAGATATTTGATGTTGTCTTCTAATTGTTTTATAGTTCTCCTTTTTATATTTAAGTCTTAATCCAACTGGAATAGATTTTAAGTATACAGTATGATGTAGGGGGTCCAATTTCATATGTATAACCCATTGTCCATGTACTATTTGTTGAAAAATCCAGTCTTCTCATCGATCTGTGGATGTCAGTTCCATAGAGTATCACTTCCATATTTGTGTGGCTCTTTGCCGTTTGTTCCATTGATCTCTATGTCCACCCTTTTACTCAATATTCTTTTCATTTAATTTTTATTTTATTGTGGTAAGAATACTTTATATGAGATCTACCCTCTTAACATCATTATAAGTGCACAATACAGATGGTTATCTACAGTCATAATGTTATACCACAGATATTTAGAATTTACTCATCCTGCATAACTGAAACTTTTGACCTGTTGATTAACAACACCCCATTTGAAAAACACTTTAGAAAGCAAGAATAAAAGCTACCTCCTTAACATAGCAATAATACTTCTCAGGAACCAAGGCTTAACGATGAAAGACTGGCAGCCCCTTCATTTACACCAGATGAGACAAGGACATACCTTATTTATTACAGTTTAAATTGTTCTGAAGGCGCTACATAATGCAACAATTCAATAGCAAGCAGTATGCCACCTGGGAAGGAGGAGGAAATAGTCCCTTGTTTCCATGTGCTACCACTCTATTTATGAAAAAACTACTGAAAACAGTAAGGGAATTCTGTAAGGTGGTCAAATTATAAAAGTTATATGCAAAAATCAACAGTTTCCTCTCTATGGAAATAATTCAGACCACAAAGGAAGATATTCTACTCACAAAAACAATAAGACACTAAATAGCTAGGAATCCCAAGAGTAACTAATAACAAATACCTATTGAGGTGGAGGGATTTTTTTACATTATCAATTAATCCTCAAAGCAAACTATGGTTAGGTAGTATTATTATTATAGTCATTTTTTTTTACATTAATGTTGGGCTTTATTTAGTCATAGCAGTCCACAGTGAATGTGAAATAACAATGAAGCTAAATAACCTCCAGATAAATTAAAAATCTTTCTCATAGAAAGTTTCTATTTTCAAAGAAAGTTTGTCTTTCAAAATAACCAAGTTGCAGGGTTTATAGACCTGCCTATCAGAAGCTTTTGTTCTTTTTTTCTCAGAGTAAACATGTTTACCTCTTATCTGGTAGTCAAGAGTTTCATGGTAAAATTCAACTTTCAGAATAAGACTTACCTTTATTAAACCCTCTTCCTTATAACAGGTGCTTTACATGTGTTACCTCAGTCATCGAATTTACTGTTTGGTAATTCTATTTTTTTAAATGAAAACAATAAAAAAATGTATTAAGACTACATAACAACACCAGTGTGCTCAGCTTAAGAAAGAAAATATATTGAGATTTTGAAAACAAACGTATGGTTTCCAAAGGAGACAGTACAGGGGAGGGATTTATACTCATTTTGCAATGGAAAAAACTGAGCTGTGGAAGGGTTCAACAGCTTCCCAAGGTCATTCATAGAACACAGCAGAGACAGGATTTGAACCAAAGTTCATGATCTCAACTGCGAGGCAAGACTGCCACACTATCTTCTACAAAGAAAACCATAGGACTCTGCTAAGAGATCATAAAAACACTCAATTCAGTGGAGATATGCTTTTAAGAGGATGGCTACATGTCAAGAAGGATGTCAGTTCTTGTCAGATTATATTCAAATTAATGCAAACCCAATAAAATCCTAACAGAATTTTTAATGTAACAATTTTATTGATTTATAATTATTCATATCAGAATTTTTTTCTTAATTTACCAAAGGATTCTAAGTTCTGAAAGTCTAGACATGGAAATTCTGAAAGGAGGAAGGTAATTGTCTTAGCTGATAATAAAATATACTACAAAGCCATAGTTATTAGAATAATGAGAAACTGGAATAGAAACAGACCAGGAGCATGTTTTGTGTTTGCTTTTTCTTTTTATAGCCACACCTGAGGCATACAGAAATTCCTGGGCTGGGGTCGAATCAGAACTGCAGTTGCCACAGTAATGTTGGATCCACAGCCAGATCCGAGCTGGATCTGCAACCTATGCCACAGCTTTAAGCAATTCAGGATCCTTAATTCACTGAGCAAGGCCAGGGATCGAACCTGCATCCTCACAAACACTATGGCAGGTTATTAACCTGCTGAGCCACAAAAGGAACACCTCAAGTTGGAGCATTTTTGCTCCTCAAAGACATCTGATAATGTCTAGAGATATTTTTGATTATTACAACTCAGGGATAGGTCAGGTGTTGGGTGGACAGAGGTCAAGAATGGTGCTAAGTGCAGGACAGCCCCTTCACTCCTACCCTCAACAATAATTTGGCCCCAAATAAAGAATAATCTTGCCCCCAAATGTCAATAGTGCCAACATGGAGAAACTAAAAATTATTTAATAAATTTTAGATAATTAATTAACCATTTGAAAAAAAGAGTCAATACTAACCTCATTTCTTACACCAAATCTGGCAGTGCATACAAATTAAAAACATCTCCACAGCATAGAAACAAAATACAAACCACAACCTGGGCAGTGCAGTCTATATATCAGATGAGAAATTAATATCCCTGATATACAAAGAGTTTTTATAAGTCAACAAAGAAAAGATAAACCACACAGATAAAATAGGCAAAGCACACAGACAGAATGTTCAGAAGTTAAAAATATGTACAAAGTATAATAATGAAAAGTGAAAATTATATATAAAATACAAAACAAAATGTAATAACAGAATATGGTAATGAAGATGCAGATTAAAATATCATTTTGATAAGGAAAAAAACAAAAGTCTGAAATGACTTGAAGACACAGACATTTAAGTCAAATCTCTGGAACTAATCCCGCTCTCTTTTACTGGCAGTAATAAGTATTACCAGCAATGTAAGTCTTCAATCCTCCAATCTCAGGAAAGCTACAAAGGGCACCCACTGAAGGTGTGGTTACATAATGACCAGTCCAAATTTATGTTGCCCAAATGCTGGATAAACAGCATTCTTTTATATAGACTGACCTTATTTGACTGTGTAAATCTATACAAATTCAATCTTCCTGGTGCAATTTTACTAGAGGCAATATCAGGAAATTTTATTAGGTGTAATGATTTATCCAGGCCTCTAGAGTGCCATTTATTTCCCAGTAGAAAAGTAGTTTAGAGTATTTCAGTATTTCACTGTTCACTGATTTCCCCCTAAAGTCCATTAAAAGTTCAAGTTAAAAAAAAAAATCTCTTACGGGACTGCAAATGTCCATACTTAAGAATACTTCTGCAAAGAAGTTCATTCTGTCCTTTTTTCAGATTCCACATGTCAGTGAAAGCATTTGATGTTGGTGTCTCAACTGACTCACAGACATTGAAAAACTTATGGTCTCCAAAGGAGACAGTTTAGGGGGTTGGGGGATGCGCTGGGGTTGTGGGATGGAAATCCTATAAAATTGGATTGTGATGATCATTGTACAACTACAAATGTAATAAATTCATTGAGTAATAATAATAAAAAAGAATACTTCTGAAGAAATGCTATTTGTTCATAACCCTAGTATCTTGAAAGGAGCTATTCTATATGAGTGAAGAAAAAGAATCCTTTTCCAATGGCTGTACCTAAATTAAAATTCATGATTTGGTAGAGCACTTGAATACAATCCTTGTTACTTATCATGGCTGTGGGAATTGTGATTCCCAGGCAGCTTGAGGTCAAGTGAAACCCAAAATCCCAATACAAATTTACTCACTGCTGCCTGGGTCCTCAGACACTATGTCTATGAGGCTTGAGGGGCCCCGTGGGCCAGTATAAAAAAGGCACTCAAATACCACAGATGGGCTGTGTGGACTTGCCACCAAAGCCTATCCTCCAGTCACACATCACATCTTGAAATAGCCCATCCGCGATCACTCTCCATCAGCTCATGTCCCCACCAGTTACAGCTGCTGACTGAAGGGAAAGCAGTTCTCATAAATCTGTTCTTTCTGTCCACAGGGATGTTGCTAAGGCTTGTGGATTGTGTGAAAGAATGACTCAGAAACACAGGCTTTAGGAAAGAAAAGAGGACACTTACTCCTCCTCCCCCTCTTCTCCTTCCTCTTCCTTTTCCTCTTCTTCTTTGCTTTTTATGGCTGCACGCTCAGCATATGGAAGTTCCCAAGCCAGGGGTCAAATCGGAGCTACAGCTGCCAGATCCAAGCTGCGTCTACCACCTACACCACAGCTCACGGCAACGCCAGATCCTTAACCCACTGAGCAGGGCTAAGGATGGGATCCGCATCCTCGTGGATACTAGTCGGCTTCATTTCTGCTGAGCCACCAGAGGACACCTCTTCTTTATTCTTAAAGATGTGCCTATTTGGTGGCAGGAGGAGGGGGTGCAGGGGGTGGAGGGGAGAATTATCAAGTGACGGAAAATCTTAAAATCTTGGAGATCAAACCTTTTTTTGCCACAATTTATTCTTCTTAGAAATTCTAAAATTTTATCATCAGCATCAAACCTTGTTATTTTATCCAAGAAGTGAGAGGTTCAGGCTATTCAAGAAAATAGATATATTGCTGAGGCATCTCACTTGAAGTAGATATCATCACGTGGAATAATGTCATCAGCGGCCCTGAAAATGGGTATCAGAAGCGCTCTAGCATCCTTCACAGGAACACACTTTCCACAGCCACAACTCTCTCGTGTTCAAAATATCACCACTTTTTCCAACACTGTGTCAGTATCAGGAGGCGTTTTGTTGGCCACCTGTTCTTTGTGAATCCAGCCATGCATTAACTGGCCTTCTGGCACCTCTCAGCTGTGTAGTCACAGGCTTTTTGCTGCAAACATAGCTGGTGGTGTCTGTACTGATCCCAGGACACCTTTTGCAGTTTATCTTATGGCTCACAAATCAATTGTTTCCTGAATGGAAGTCCTTCCCCCTGCAACATGGGCTGGCTGTATACGGCTACACACCTATGGCACACACAAGTGACAGCAATTCCATGGAGTGGTATGCTACTGATACTGATGGGGTTCAGGACACGTGACCCAAAAATATGACACCTTGGCATATTGAACTTTTTAAAATGAAGGAATTTGAGAATGGCATGTACAGGAAGGACTTTCTGTCTTTCCCCTGAAGCAGGTCATAACACCATCACATGAGAGGCTCCCTCCCTCTCCCCAGAGGCAGGGACACAGAGAGGACTGTGAATGAATAGGCCTTGAGAAGTTTCCCCCAGTTTGCTACACTTGGCTCATACCCTTTGCCCTATCACATCTTTCTCTGACTTTCCACTCTTCATCAGATCCAGCACAAAACCACTCAAGTTTAACTGTTTCTTCAAACCTTCATTTCCTTAGGAAGGCTCCTATGTCACATAAACCTTACATTAAATAAATTTGTATGCTTTTCTCTTGTTATTCTGCTTTTTATTATAGGGGTCCCAGTCAACAATGTAAAGGATAGAGGAAAAAGATATATTTTTCTTCCCTTACAATACTATGCAAGTCTAACAATTTCATCTGATAAACGAATGTCACCAATAGTTTAATCTGTGCTCTTTCAAAAGTGTCTATCTCTGACCTTGAACCTGGTTTTACAAGCTCCTCTGTGATATTGTGGTACGCACCTGTTCTTGTTACAAGGATGCTTTTAAGGATGGTTTGAGTTCTTGACCTCATCCCCATTAATAAACCTCACACTGGAAGGTATAATGTTTTGCTTGTTTTAAAAATCACCTAATATACTTAACAAAGGTCATTATATTCTGCTTAAAAATGTCATGAGATCATCAAAAACTTTATGCTACTTCTGGAGAAATATTTCTATACTGGAGCCCTGAAGAAAAATGGAAGAAGTGCTGCTGTTCAATTTGTTCCTCTCTGCCTTCCAGTTTCATTTGACTGAGAACTGGTTTCAGGTAATTATATTATTCTGTGCTATCGCACTTGCTACTGTTGTCATCTCTGATTTTCCATCTCAATGAACAACTTTTGAACCACTGATCCTTTTCAGTAAAACTGGAGATGTATCAAACAAAGGAATAGCAACCTATGCAATTTTTTTTCTTCTTTGGCTGCCCCACAGCATATGGAGTTCCTGGGCCGGGGATCAGATCTGAGCTGCAATTGTGACCTGTGACACAGCTGCAGCAATGCTGGATCCTTTAACCTACTGTGCCAGACTGGGGATCAAACCTGTATCCTGGCACTGCAAAGATGCCACCAATCCCTTTGCACCACAGCAGGAATTCAAACTTATGCAAATTTATAAGTTTAGTTGATGAATAAACCCACAAATGATAAGGCAATCTGAGAATTGCTCTTGTTAAGTAAAATGACTGCTGAGGCCAAAGGACTTTTTTCATCTTCACAGCATAAGCTGTAATTGTTAGGAAGGGGACAAGATTTCCATAGAGATCATAGCATTTCATTCCATATTTGTTAAATGTATGTGAACAAAATTGTTTCATTTCTTTACTCCAAACCACATGCTTACCCCTTGACAGATCCCCCCACCCCGACCCTGAGAAGTATGGAATAGGAAACTCCGCAGGGATAGGACTGCATCTGTATTTCCTCCTTTTGAACCCTGCTGCCCAGTCAGGGACCCAAACATGGTCAACTCTGTACATACTTGCCGAACAAGTGAGTACATCCACCATCACTGGCCTCAGATACATGAAGTGTTCTTGAGTTCTCCCACTCCATCATCACCTACTCTCAGAGCCCTATGCATGTTAAGAGGTAAATGAAGAAAAAAAAGTAAATGCAAACAAATTATACTTTCCTGCCTATTCAAAGTGCACAAGGGATAGTGATCACACCTTGAGCCCAGGATGACAAATCGATTTTGATTTGTGTGTCAACAATAATTAACTGGTAGTGACTGCCTGGGGCACTGGAGGGAGAAGGATTCTGAGGTCACATCTGATTTCAGTGAGAACGAGGACGGAGATCAATTAGTAATGTGACTACGGGCTAAGAGTGAAGAATGGGATCACACTGGCCATGTATTTTCCATCCCCGTCTTTGGTTAGTTATTTTGACAGTAAAAAGCTAAACACTGTAAATGTTGATGGTAGAATTTAAGCTTCCAGCAAGGAGGGAGAGGAGTGATTGAGAATATTTTGATGGAGTCTCCAAAAATCTCAAGGCTTCACCTGCCTACAGCCTGCTCGATGCAGAATACTAGGTGAGGTTTTGGGGGAAATTAGTGACATAAATCAATGGTTCTCTTACCTGACTAAACATCAGAAATACCGTGGAAGAGCTCCTATCGTCACTCAGTGGTAACAAGCCCACCTAGAATCTATGAGGACGCAGGTTCTATCCCTGGCCTCGCTCAGTAAAGATCCAGTGTTGCCATGAGCTGTGGTGTAGGTTGCAGATGCAGGTTGGATCTGGCACTGCTGTGGCTGTGGTATAAAAAAAGAAATAACCATGGAAATTTAAAATAATGATTCTTCAACTGAGAACTACTGAATTATACACTCAGAGACAGTATTTAGGATTCAGTATTTAAAAAAAACATCCTCTGATGATATGGAAGCACCTGCAAGTTTGGGAGACAATGATAAAATCTACCCGGGAGAACTGAAATTGGAATCCTTCTCGGCAGACTGCCTAGGAAGCTGTTTATCAAAGCTTTTGCTGAGGGACTCTACACAGAAATGAAAACTAGTATGTTTCCAGACTCTGCTGCCCAGATATCTGGATGTCTCTTTTTGCGATGTTAGCAGCCATTGGGTGATCATTGCTGAGATTCTTCAAGGGTTTAAAATGAATGATGTTCTACTTTTTTACTTTTACATATATTAGCTGGAATATTACTCTAAAGAGAAATTTGCATCTTTGCTAACTATTATTTGCCTCTTTAGTAACCATTTAATTACTCTGAGTTATAGTTCATATAGGGAAGGCAGGATAAATGATCAATTTCCCATTTATTTGTCAATTTTCAAAGTAATGAGTTTAGTATCCTCCAAATTTTGGTTTTATAGTGTCATTTTGACTCAACATGTGTCCATCCATTGCCATATAACTACCATTTATTGATGCTTATTTTGCTCTGTTTGCAACCAGTAGGCGTTTCTGTGTGGTTGCTGGCTTCTCAGTCTTTGTGACTTGATCCAACTAACCCTTGGTAGTTTCCTTGCCTTTAGGTCTGACAAGATGTTCCAGTTTTATCTTTTATGTGGAATCAGCCATTATTCCATGGAGCCTTGGTTCTTTTTAGTAGGAAAGAACATTTAGAGGCCACAATCTGGATGCTAGGGGTGCTTATCACTACTGGATTGGTCATTGTTTCTCCGTTTTTAGAAAACTGGCTTAAAAAAAAAAAGCTTTTTTAGAGAAGATGAAATAGGTCATGAGTTCACAGTGGAACTTCCTATTCAGATTAAATACTGTAAGATTTTAATTTACCTCATTAATCTCGCATCTGTACATTATTTCTCCCATGCCAAAACTATCCGTTCTAAATGGCACCAACTTAATTCATCCTTTTGCAGTATTCTTAGTGACTCCAGAGCCAGACTGCATGGACCTGAATCTTGTCTCTGTTATTGACCAGCTGTGTGACTTTGGCCAGGCACTTAAGCTCTCTGTGCCTCAGGTGCTTCATATGCATATAATAACTACCTCATAGGGTTATTGTGAAAACTGAATCAGAAAATGTGCAATGCCTTTGGAATTTTAACTGGTAAAGAGTGTGGGCTCAGTTGATTTTAGTTACAAAATCTGATGACTTCTTCCTGACTTATATTGTTTCTGTATGAGGGAATGTCAACCTGTTTAATCTTATTCAAAATTTCCTAAAATAATTTATTTTACTTCCACTAACTAAGCCTAGTGATTCTCCCTTTTAAAGTGCAATTGATCTGATAAATATTACACATTCCACCAACAACCTACTAATTTACTTGCTAAATGACTATATTGCAAACTTGTTTAATAAATATTTTTAAGTGACATGTAATTAATATTTCACTTTTGATATTTTATTTAAAGATTCTCCACTACATATAAACCAATTACATTTTTTAATTTACATATATACTACAATTCTATCTCCAACCATGCAAATTTATCCACAGAATTTCAGATGAAACTGTTTTCAGGTTAATCTAATTTATAAGAGAAGTTTTTCTAAAAAAGGCTAATTCTAGTTAGTCATATAATAACATATTTTGATTGCATTGGGCATTAGATAAGGACTTTAAAGTAACTACTATTAAAATGTTCAAGAAAATAGGTGAATAAATGGAGTATTTCACTAGAAATCTGGAATTTATAAAGTAGAACCAAGTAGAAAAATGTAGAATAAAAGATACAATAACTGAAATTAAGGTTAATAGGAGAACAGAAACAGTAGAAGAGAAGATTAGTTTACTGGAAGATAGGTCAGTAAAAAGTATCCAGATTAATGGATAGACAGAAAATAGCTAATACACATAGAAAACGACATAAATAACATAAAGCACACAAAGACAAAAGCTTGATACATGTGCTTGACATTCCAGAAGGAGAGAAGAAAAAAATGAGTCAGAGACAATATTTGAAAAGTCACAGACTGAGACTATTTTAAAACTGATGAAAACTACAAAAGACACAAATAACCAAAGCACTTTCTCTCTCTCTCTTTTTTTTAATAGTTGCACCTGCAACATATGGAAGTTTCCAGGCCAGAGATTGAATCCAAGCCACAGCTTCGACATATGTCACAGCTGTGAGCAGCACCAGATCATTTTAACCCACTGCCCTGGGCTGGGGATTGACCCTGCACCTCTGTAGTGACCCAAATCACTGTAGTTGGATTCCTAACCCACGGCACCATAGCAAGAACTCCTAACCAGAGTAACCTTGAGAAAGAAATACATAGTTAAAGGCATAACACTTTTTTTTTCTTTTTGCCTTTTGGGGCTGACCTGTGGCATAGGGAAGTTCCCAGGCTAGGGGTGGAATCAGAGCTGCAGCTGCTGGCCTGCACCACAGTCACAGCAACACAGGATCCAAGCCATGTCTTCAACCTATACCACAGCTCACAGCAATGCCAGATTCATGACCCACTGAGCAAGACCAAGGATTGAACCTGCACCCTCATGGATATTAGTCAGATTCATTTCTGCTGTGTCACAATGGGAACTCGTGGCATTACACGTATTGATTTCAAATTACATTATGAAACTATAGTAATGAAAACAGTATGATACTGAAATAAAAACAGACATACAGACCAATGGAACAGAATAGAGAGCCTAGAAAAAAACCAAATCATATATGGTTAACTAATTTTGATGAAAGTGTGAAGAATATACAATGGGGAAAGATAGTCTCTTCAATAAATGGTGGTGTGACAACTGGATATAGGAGTTCCTGTCATGGCTCAGTGGTTAACAAATCTGACTAGGAACCATAAGGTTGTGGGTTTGACCCCTGGCCTTGCTCGGTGGGTTAAGCATCAGGTGTTGCAGTGAGCTGTGGTGTAGGTTGCAGACATGGCTTGGATGCCATGTTGCTGTGGCTGTGGTGAAGGCCAGCGGCTACAGCTCCAATTCGACCCCTAGCCTAGGAACCTCCATATGCTGCAGGAGCAGCCCTAGAAAAGGCAAAAAAAGACAAAACAAAACAAAAAAAACCCCTGGATATCCACCTGCAAAAGAATCATATTTGATCCTTATCTTACACCATACACAAAAATCAAATCAGGAGTTCCCGTCATGGCGCAGTGGTTAACGAATCCGACTAGGAACCATGAGGTCGCGGGTTCGGTCCCTGCCCTTGCTCAGTGGGTTAACGATCCAGCGTTGCCGTGAGCTGTGGTGTAGGTTGCAGATGCGGCTCGGATCCCGCGTTGCTGTGGCTCTGGCGTAGGCCGGTGGCTACAGCTCCGATTCAACCCCTAGCCTGGGAACCTCCATATGCCCCGGGAGCGGCCCAAGAAATAGCAACAACAACAACAACAACAAAAGACAAAAAGACAAAAAAAAAAAAAAATCAAATCAAAATGGATTAAAGACTTAAAAACATGAGATGGACAAAGACTGAAATTATGAAACTCTTCCCAGAAAACCTAAGGGAAAAGCTCCTTGACATTGACCTTGGTGATGATTTTTTTGAATGTGACACCAAAAGCTCAGACAACAAAAGCAAAGTAAACAAGTGGGACCATATCAGACTAAAAAGCTTCTGCACAGCAAAGGAAACAATCGACAAAATGAAAGGCCAACATTCAAATTGGAAAAACATATTTGCAAGCTATATATCTGATAAGGGGTTAATACCTAAAATATATAAGAAACTCATACAACTCAATAGTGAAAAAACAAATAATCTGATTTAAAAAGAGACAAAGGACTTGAATAGATACCTTCCTAAGGAATATATACAAATGACTAACAGGTATATGTGAAAAGGCGTTCAATGTCATCAATCATCAGGGCAATGCAAATCAAATTCACAATGAGCTATCACCTCACACCTATTAAAATGGCTGTTATAAAAAAAATGAGTGTTTTAACAAGTGTTGGTGAGGATGTGGAAAAAAATATGGAACCACTACTCACTAATAGTGGGAATATAAGTTGGTATAGGCACTGTAAAATACCATTGAAATTCCTCAACAAACTAAAAATAAAACTACCGTATGATCTGGCAGTCCTTTTTCTAGATCCATACCAAAGGAAGTAATCTTTTTTTTTTTTCCTAATTTTTTTTTCCCGCTGTACAGTGTGGGGATCAAGTTACTCTTACATGCATACATTTTTTCCCCCACCCTTTGTTCTGTTGCAATATGAGTATCTAGACATAGTTCTCAATGCTACTCAGCAGGATCTCCTTGTAAATCTATTCTAAGTTGTATCTGATAACCCCAAGCTCCCTATCCTTCCCACTCCCTCCCTCTCCTGTCGGGCAGCCACAAGTCTATTCTCCAAGTCCATGATTTTCTTTTCTGTGGAAATGTTCATTTGTGCTGGATATTAGATTCCAGTTATAAGTGATATCATATGGTATTTGTCTTTGTCTTTCTGACTTATTTCACTCAGTATGAGATTCTCTAGTTCCATCCATGTTGCTGCAAATGGCATTGTTTTGTTCTTTTTCGTGGCCGAGTAGTATTCCATTGTGTATATATACCACATCTTCCTAATCCAATCATCTGTAGATGGACATTTGGGTTGTTTCCATGTCCTGGCTATTGTGAGTAGTGCTGCAATGAACATGCGGGTGCATGTGTCTCTTTTAAGAAGAGTTTTGTCTGGATATATGCCCAAGAGTGGGATTGCAGGGTCATATGGAAGTTCTATGTATAGGTTTCTGAGGCATCTCCAAACTGTTCTCCATAGTGGCTGTATCAGTTTACATTCCCACCAACAGTGCAGGAGGGTTCCCTTTTCTCCACACCCCCTCCAGCACTTGTTATTTGTAGACTTATTAATGATGGCCATTTTGACTGGTGTGAGGTGGTATCTCATGGTAGTTTTGATTTGCATTTCTCTTATAATCAGCGATGTTGAGCATTTTTTCAGGTGTTTGCTGGCCATCTGCATATCAACAAAGTAATCTTAAAAAGATTTCTGTGCTGTCATTTTCATTGATACAGCTAGCTAGCTATCTGTTTAGATAGATATAGGCAATGGAATATTATTCAGCTTTAAAAAAGGATATCCTGTCATTGCAACAACGTAGATAAACCTGGAAGACATTTTTCTAAATAAAAAAGCCAGATATAGAAAGAAAAAAAAGGAAGATCTCATTTATATGTGGAATCTAAAAAAGTCAAATACACAGAAGCAGAGAGTAGAATGGTGGTTACCGGGAGTTGAGCAAGTGTGAAATGGGGAGATAATTGGTCAAGGGTACAAAGTCGGAGTTATATAGGATGAATACATCTAGAGATCTGATGTACAACATGATGCCTATAGCTGATAATACTGTACTGAATACTGAAAATTTGCTAAAGGATTTCAGTTACTCTCATCACACACACACAAACTGCTAAAGATGTGAGGAGAAGGTATGTTAATTAGTTTGACTCTAGTAATCATTTCATGATGTATATGTTTATTAACCAAAGAGAAAGAGATACTATGATCATGGGTTGAAATCATCAATACTGTAAAGATGTGAATTTACCCCAAACAAGCTACATGGAAATAATAAAAGTTAAAGAAGAGTAATAGTAACTTTGAAAAATGAAAATAAAATTGGGAGAACTTGCACTGCCAGATGTCAATATTAATTATAAAGACACTGCAAGTAAAATAATGATACGAACGCAAAATAGACCAAAAGATCAATGAAACAGAAGAGTCCAGAAATAGACCTACAGATATTCTAGCCACTTTATTTATTTATTTATTAATGGCTGCACCTGTGACAAACAGATATTCCAGGGCTGAGGTCAAACCCACGCCACAGCTATAACCAGAGCCACAGCAATGACAATGCTGGATCCTTAACCCATTGAGTCACATGGTAACTCCAAGCCATCTAATTTATGATAAAGGTATCAATGTAATTCAGTGGAGGAAAGTGTGATCTTTTCAAGAATGTATTCACTAAATATCCATGTTGAAAGAAGTCTTCCTCTTACTCAGCCATACTGAAAAAATCAATTACTTGGTTTTAAAAATAAAGCACTTGGAGTTCCCTTGTGGTGAGTCAAGTTAAGGATCTGCACTGTCACTGCAGTGGCTCAGGTTGCGGATTTGATTCCTGTCCTAGGAACTTCCACATGCTGAAGGCATGGCCAAAATCAAACAACCAACCAATCAAACCCACTAAAGCTTTAATAAGATATCATGGGAACATATCTGCATGAATTTGAAGTAGTAAAGGATTTCTTAATCAGATCATAAAAGTATAATCATCAAGAGAAATATTGATAGATTGAATTTAAAACAGATTAAAGTTAAGAACTTCTATACATCAAAAGACACTGTTGAGAAAGCAAAAAGTGGAGTTCTTGTCCTAGCACAGTAGAAATGAATCTGTCTATGAACCTTGAGATTGTGGCCTTGCTCAGTGGGTCAGGGAGCTGTGGCGTAGAATGTAGACCTGGCTTGGATCCTGCATTGCTGTGACTGTGGCATAGGCTAGCAGCTATAGCTTCAATATGACTGCTAGCCTGGGAACCTACATTCGCTGTGGGTGTGGCCCTAAAAAGCAAAAAAAAAAAAAAAAGAAAAAGAAAAGAAAGACGAAAGAAAAAAAGCAAAGACAAGCCATAGATAAGAAGATAAAAGTAATATGTATATACAACAAAGGATTCATATCCAGAATATAGTTTTTTAAAAAAAACTCTCACAAATCAATGAGAAAAAGATAGAAAGGTAGAGAAAATAATTACGAGCTTAAATGTTTAATAATTACAAAGGAGGATATGTAAAGTCCAATAAGGACATGAAAAGATGCTTTCTATATCATTTGTCATCAGATAAATTCAAATTAAAACCCAAATAAGATATCATTACACACTCACCAGAATGACTAAATTAGAAGGAATGACAATACCAAGTGTGGCGAGGACATGGGCAAAAGGAATTCTCAGCAGTGCTGATGTGAGTATGAATGACTATGTCCATGTGGAGAGCTTTCTGGCAGCAACTGGCAAAGCTGAGGATGTGCACTTTATGAATCTGCAATTGCTTTCCTAGGTTTACACTCAAAATAATGCACCCAAATATACATTAAAAATGTTCGTAAGCACAAATTATTCATAGAAGTCCTGTTATAGCTTAAAATTAGAAACAAGGTGTCTGCCAACTGTAGAATATATAGATAAATTGTCATGCAAAAGAATTCTACATAGCACTTAAAAGGATCAAAGTACTGCTATTTTCAGCAATCTCACAGACACAATATTGGCCACACTAAGAATGAAAAAATGGGAGTTCCCATCGTGGCTCAGCAGTTAACGAACCTGACTAGCATCCATGAGGACATGGGTTTGATCCCTGGCCTTGCTCAGTGGGTTAAGGATCCAGCGTTGCTGTGAGCTGTGGTGTAGATTGAAGACATGGCTCAGATCCCGTGTTGCTTGTGGCCCTGGCATAGGCCAGCGGCTACAGCTTGTGACTCGACCCCCAGCCTGTGAACTTCCATATGCCATGGGTGTGGCCCTAAAAAGACAAAAAAAAAAAAAAAAAGAAAAAGAAAAAATCCTGTATGATTCCATTTATTTCAAGTTATAAAATCAGAATAGTGGTTACCTTTGGGTAAGTCATGATTAAAAGGGGCACAAAGGAAGATCTGTAATGTCATTAATGTGCTTTTTTTTCGAGGTGTGTTAACTTTGAAAAAATATATTGATACATTGAGCTGTATATTTATGATTTGTGCACTTTCTTGTGCGTTTGTTACACTTCAATAAAAAGAAATTTAAATGAAAGCAAACTATGGCAGTCCCTCTCCTGGGGGCTTCCATCCTATATGGTGGCCTGGGTATACCATGTACATTAAGTGTAGTTTTCCAGCTTTCACTGTCTTTACCAACATGTGATTCACCCAC
This sequence comes from Sus scrofa, assembly GCF_054392235.1. Classification (NCBI taxonomy): domain Eukaryota; kingdom Metazoa; phylum Chordata; class Mammalia; order Artiodactyla; family Suidae; genus Sus; species Sus scrofa. Next base: position 149,397,115 of record NC_139396.1, on the reverse strand, counting down.
TGGCCCCATACATCCTCCTTCTTATCTCCCCAGTGGTGTGGCAGCCCACGACATAATCCATGGAGTGAACAACAGAAGGAGAGGACATAAAGTGTGAAGACTAAAGATGTGGAGAATCCCTGCAAACATGAGTTATGCCAATGATGTCACTGGGGTGACAACAGGTACAAAGAGATGGCAGGGTTTTGCCCCATTCAACGTAAGAGGTATCAGCACCTCAAAGATTCAGTAATCATAAAATTTTTACATAGTTACATAAAAATAGAAATGCATCTAACTTTAAAATCAGATGTCATATAACTACCTACTATCCTTTTACTGTGAGAAGTAATCTAAATTTAATGAGAAGAGTTGTTATAGAAACTTATCGCATCAAACGTTGCCCTATAATATCTAATCAAGGTAGTTATTTCACTCCGTGACATTAGAGTTACTATATTTCCTTCTACCTTTATTTTCTTGTAACATTTTCCATACATACAACTAATGTTATATTTTGGATGAACTGGTGCATTCATATATTAAAATTGAATCAATAACTGGTGAAATTCTCTTTAAAAAAATCAGCTTTGTTGCTTGACAAAGATGTTTGTATCACTTTTTAAAAAGAAAACTGACCAGTTGATTGTGTTAAATTGGCTTATGGATGGAGCTTAAATGTGCTCTCATGCTGTTGGGTGCTGTTCAACCAAGGAGAAAGCTCAGTTTCTGGAGAGAAATATCTGTATTGATTACTACACCAAAGCAATTATATCGAAACAGCGGCTAGTGAGTAAGACTTCTAAGTTCTTACAAACATGATGACATTCACCTGAAGAATAGCCACATATGACCTTTCTGATCCCACACCCTAGATATTCTGTGACGTTAGACTATCAGCTTCTTGGTTCCACAGGCATAATCCCTGTTCCACTTGAAATGTGTTCTGGAGGAAATACACAGCAAACCAGCAGAATCCAAGACCCCAAGCTTCCCCTTCTTTACTGATGTAACTCATGCATTTGGTGAACAAAACGAACTGTCCTCCATGTTCTATATTACCCAATGCACACTGTTCCTCCAAGAGCAAAAATGCATGATCAAGGGAGGTTTTTGAAATGCTATTCTATCTTTACACAGGCTGTTATTCTCAAATTTCAAGATTGGCTCCAAATAAGAATTTGGAGTAAACCTAACCAGAGGTAGGTAGTGAGATCTGGAGGACTAAAAATTTCACTGCATATAGCAGAGGTTTTATTTATTAAAGCTGCATACAATCTTGTAGAGTGGTTTGTTGATTATTAAGCAGTTACTGGATGACACCATGTGCTCATTCTTCCACTAGAGGGCAGCTTCATAAATAAATACATTAAACTTAAGTAAGCAAGGCTTCCTGCAACAAAAAGACAAACCAAACTTTAGGAAGGTACAAATTTAATATGTACAATCAGGGTACATTATGAAAACATACAATTAGAGACATCTAATTAGAGCATTATGTGGTTGGGGAGAATTAGGAACACACAAGAAAATCCAAATTTTATTTAATTTATTTTTTTAATTAGAAAATTTTTATTATAGTTGATTTACAATGTTCTGTCAATTTCTTCTGTACAGCAATGTGACCCAGTCATGTGTGTGCCTGTGTGTGTATCCCATTCATATATACAGTCATATGTCACATTCTTTTTCTCACATGATCCTCCATCATGTTTCATCACAAGGGACTAGATAGAGTGCCCTATGCTATACAGCAGGATCTCATTGCTTACCCACTTCAAATGCAATAGTTTACATCTACTAACCCCAAACTCCCAGCCCATCCCACTCACTCCCACTTCCCCTTGGCAACCACAAGTCTGATCTACAAGTCCATGAGTTTGTTTCTTTTCTATAGATAAGTTCATTTGCACCATATATTAGATTCCAGATGTAAGTTATATCATATGGTATTTGTCTTTCTCTTTCTGACTTACTTCACTTAGTATGAGAGTCTCTAGTTGATGTAATCTGTTGAAAGACGTTTAGGTTGTTCCCATGTCTTGGTCATTGCAAGTAGTGCTGCAATGAACATATGGGTGCATGTATCTTTTTCAAGGAGAGTTTTGTCCAGATATATGCCCAAGAGTGGGATTGCTGGGTCATATGGTAATTCTATATTTAATTTTCTGAGGTGCCTCTGTACTGTTTTCCATAGTGGTTGTACCAATTTACATTCCCAACAACAGTGTAGGAGGGTACCCTTTTCTCCACACCCTCTCCAGTATTTGTTATTTGTGGACTTGTTAATGATAGCCATTCTGACAAGTGTGAGGTGGTACCTCATTGTACTTTTGATTTGCATTTCTCTAATAATCAGTGATGTTGAGCATTTTTTTCATGTCCCCTTTGGCCATCTGTATATCTTCTTTGAAGAAATGTCTATTCAAGTCTTTTGCCCATTTTTCAATTGGGTTGTTGGTGTTTTTGCTCTTGAGTTGTATGAGTTGTTTGTATATTTTAGAGATTAAGCCCTTGTCACTTGCATCATTTGAAACTATTTTCTTCCATTCCATAGATTGTCTTTTTGGGTTCTTTTTTTTTAATTTTTAATTTTTTTTTTTTTTTTTTTTTTGTTGTTGTTGTTGTTGCTATTTCTTGGGCCGCTCCCGCGGCATATGGAGGTTCCCAGGCTAGGGGTTGAATCGGAGCTGTAGCCACCGGCCTACGCCAGAGCCACAGCAACGGGGGATCCGAGCCGCGTCTGCAACCTACACCACAGCTCACGGCAACGCCGGATCGTTAACCCACTGAGCAAGGGCAGGGATCGAACCCGCAACCTCATGGTTCCTAGTCGGATTCGTTAACCACTGCGCCATGACAGGAACTCCTCTTTTTTTTTTTTTTTAATGGTTTTCTTTGTTGTGCAAAAGCTTGTCAGTTTGATTAGGTCCCGTTGGTTTATTTTTGCTTTTATTTCTGTTGCCTTGGGAGACTGATCTAAGACAACATTTGTAAGGTTGATGTCATAGAATGTTTTTCCTATGTTCTTTTCTAGGAGTTTGATGGTTTCTTGCCTTACGTTTAAGTCTTTAATCCAGTTCAAGATTATTTTTGTGCATGGTGTGAGAGTACGCTCCAGTTTCATTGATTTAAATGCATCTGTCCAGTTTTGCCAGCACCACTTGTTGAAGAGACTGTCTTTTCCCCACTAATACTCTTGCCTCCTTTGTTGAAGATTAACTGACCATAGGTGTCCAGTTATTTCTGGTTTCTCTATTCTGTTTCATTGGTCTGCACGTCTGTTTTTGTACCGGGATTACACTGTTTTGATTACCGTAGCTTTGTAATACTGTCTGAAGTCTGGGAGAGTTATGCCTCCTTAGTTTTTATTCCTCAGGATTGCTTTGGCAATCCTGGGTCTTTTGTGGTTCCATATAAATTTTTGGACTGTTTGTTCTAATTCTGTGAAAAATGTCATGAGTAGTTTGATAAGAATTGCATTGAATCTGTAGATTGCTTTGGGTAGTATGGTCATTTTAACAATATTAATTCTTCCAATCCAGGAGCATGGAATATTTTTCCATTTCTTTGCATCCTCTTTAATTTCCTTGATTAATGTTTTATAGTTCTCAGCATATAAGTTTTTCACCTCCTTAGTCAAGTTTATTCCTAGTTATTTAAAATTTTGCAGTGTGATTTTAAAAGGTAGTGTATTTTTATTCTCCTTTTCTAATATTTCATTGTTAATATACAGAAATGCAATCAATTTCTGAATGTTAATCTTGTATCCTGCTGCTTTGTTGAATTCATTGCTCAGTTTGAGTAGTTTTTGTGAGGACTTCTTAGGGTTTTCTATAAGTAATATCATGTCATCTGCACAGAGCGACAATTTTACCTCTTCTCTTCCAATTTGGATACATTTTATTTCTTTTGTTTGTCTGACTGCTGTGGTTAGAACTTCCAATTCTATGCTGAATAAAAGTGGTGAGAGTGGGCATTCTTATCAGATTTTAGCAGGAAGGCTTTCAGCTTTTCTCTGTTGAGTATTATATTGGCTGTGGGTTTGTCATAAATACATTTTATTATGTTAAGATATGTTCCCTCTATACCCACTTTGATAAGAGTTTTTATCATGAATGGATATTGGATTTTGTTAAATGCTTTTTCTGCATATATGGAGATGATCATGTGGTTTTTGACTTTTCTTTTGTTAATGTGGTGTATGACTGATTGATTTGTGTATGTTGAACCACCCTTGTGAACCTGGGATGAATCCCACTTGGTCATGGCATGTGAAATTTTTAAATGTTGTTAGATTCAGTTGGCTAAAATTTTGTTGAGAATTTTTATGTCTATATTCATCAAATATATTGGCCTTTAATTTTCTTTTTTGGTAGTATCTTTGGTTTTGGTATTAGGGTGATGGTGGCTTCATAGAATATCTTTGGGACTATTCCTTCTTCTTCAAACTTTTGGAAAAGTTAAACAAGGATGCATATAAGTTCTTCTTTGAATGTTTGGTAGAATTCACCTGTGAAGCAATCTGGTCTACTAAAAAACCAATCGGTCAATGAGGAAATCAAATTTTATTTTGTTTTTTATCGATTCACCCATCTGTCTATTCATTCATGTGTACACACCCTCACCTAATTAGCTGAAGGATTTCAGAACGACAATGCAACCAGAGAAATCATAAATATTATCTTCATTTTATAAGTGAACATATTGGGGCTCAAAGAGAACTTATTTGCCTTCATTAATTGATTTTGGAATCAGGGCCAGATCTCCAATTCACAATTCAATGCTGTTTTTATTATATTAAAATTTAAGATATTTTGGAAGTTCAAAATAATAACCTTCTGTTTCTGTGATTTCAGAAAACATTATCTTCATTGCTGGTACAAAATAATGTGTGTTTCATATTCAATTGCTTTTCTGCAGTTTACTTTTTCCAAGTTGTGTGTTTTGGACTCCTTAGGCTCTGTGATAACCAACAAAATTATAGTTTCTGGCTTTGAAAATCCACAAGCCTTTGTAAGTACTGGTAAAAGAATCCTCTGCAAATAATACGGAAAAATGTTGCATTTTTTTCCCCTACAGCTTTGGAGAAAAAGCAAACGGCATTGTGCATAATGAAAATGTTAGCTGCACTTTAGATATTGATGTAATATCCTGTGGAAGTAACCCTCATCCTGTAAAAGGTCTGCTTATGATTGGTTGACTTAAAAATGTTTTGCTGTGGAAATAAAATTTAAATTCCTTTCTGCTCTCTAGAAACTATAAATGTGCATATCTTTTCATTTTAAGCCAGAAGGGAATCACTAGCACTTCCCTTTTCTTACTCTTGCATGTCATACATATTATGATTTGGATAGAACTCTTTTTTCAAGAAAGAGCTTGAGCATCCTGTCTCATATAAATGAACAGTGTCCAGAGGCATCACCTGCTGTTCACATGCTCTTCGAGGTGAAAGTCCAGAAAAGAATGGTGTTTCCTTTACTTTTAAGTGTATTTTTACCTCCACATACTCATACATCTCCAGCCTTAAGTTATTTTAAATGTTAGGTTTGCTATGGTTATTCCTAAATGATGGATTGAAGTTTGGTAATTGCATCTGTCTTCATGATCCATGGGCACTGCTCTGTGGTTGACCCTGTAAGGACCACTGGACTGTGTCTTAGAGGAGCCTGAGATGGGTAGATTAGTCATGCTCTGGTTGGCATCATCCTAAATCTCTTGGGCATGGCCTTTGCCCCCTCTTCCTGAGACCCTCAAGGAAATTATTGCTCCTCTGGCCACAGTTGACAGTCAATAGATCCTTGACAGATAGATTTATGTGCGAATGTTTGAGTGAAATGTCAGTTCTGTTTCTCCAGGACCACAAGTGTCAGAAAAATAAAGTACACAGAATTCTAAAATGGAATCACTTATAAAAACATACATGATAACCACAGAATTCAGAAAGGAAAGCCTACCAATCTCTCTATTGTTATTGCTTTTACAGGAGATCAGTGAGTGAAGGGTGAAAGTTGTAAGAGCAGTTGAGTAACCTGGCTCTTTCTATGCTGCTCTTACCCCATGCCTGGTTCTATCACAATTCTTGTCATGATGTGTAATAATCAAGGATTTGCTTTTCCATGTCTCCTGCAATGTTGTGCATCCCTCAAGAGAAAGGACTATCTATTGTTTTTTATACAACTTCATGACTTAGCACAATGCCTGGTATATAAGGGTAAGGCCAATAAATGTTTTTTCTTTTTTTTAATGGATGAATGGGGGAAAAAAGCTTATGAAAAGAAAAGAAAGATATATGACTTTGTAAAGGTTAAATGGGCTGTATAAGGAAGAAAACATTTACCAAAAATCTTTGGCCCAGACTATAGAGACATTCAGCCATTCTCTCATCTTGGAGTGAAATCTAATAGAAACTCTACCCTCCTGAGTATAAGAGTTAAATCATTTAGAGCAGAACTCTTAGAGAATCATGTATAAAATAAAGAAGCCCATCTGGTATCATAATATAAATATGTACTTTTGGAAAAAATAACACAACATAACACAAAGCACATCTATCATTTTTATTATATAATCTGCAAAAACTAAAGATTTACGAAATCTTTTTGGCCAGGGGGTGTATGAAAAAGATTGATTTTCCCAAGTGGAGGAGTAAAGACCCCAGGAGGGACATGAGATTTTTATGTTTATCTAACATGAGCTTAGGTTTTAAAAGGCAAGGAAACAATAACTTGGCATAAATTATGCTTCTGTTCCTGAGGCTCTCTGCTTGTTCTGAAGAGATGCACAGTCAATAAAACCTGAGGGTTCTGTTAAGTGGGGTAATTTCTATTATTCACTCCAACCTGAAGAGCCTGGGGAAATAGATACACAACTCAACCAGATATCTGAATTCTCCTTAACTTCTGCAGGAACATTTATGATCCACTTCCTCCAGCCCTAGGCACAGTGCAGAGTTCAATGCTTCTTCCATAATTGGATCTTCACACAATTTTCCCTTTTCCTCCAGAGCGCAAACCCTTGCAAACCTTCTTCCAGGCACCCTTCTCCTCTTAGCTTGCCATTTAGCAACTAGATTTGAAGCCATCCAATATTTTATTTATCTACAACTCTAATTGGTACAGTCCTCTCAAATTTATAAGTGCTACTACACACATAATCCTTTGAATAAACAAAGGACCACCAGTTAACTTGAGAACTGTAGGTAAGGTGCAGAAATTGCCCATCCAGCAGACCAGCATGGAGAAGGTTAATCACCACCGCCTAGTGGACAGGAACCTGAATCCAATCAAGTGTCTCCACTAGTTTAGTAGTTTAAGTGATACCACAGAGACTCCATCAGCTGAATGAGAGAAATTTTACAGGATGAGTGACCTAGTTTATTTAACAACTGGTATGGAAGAAGGAGGAGGGGTCACTTTATAGATGAAAAGAGACTTAGGGATGTGTTAATCATATGCAACTTGTGGATACTGCCTGGATCCCAATATAAACAAACCAACTACCAAAAGACCTTTTCGGACAATCTGGGAAATTTAAAAACAATCTGAATATAAGATGATACTAAGGAATTATTGTTAATTCTTTTAGTTAATCTTAAATTTATTTTAAAATGATTATTGCTGGAGTTCTTTAGTGGCCTAGCAGGTTAAAGATCCAGTGATGTCACCACTGTGGCTCAGGTCACTGCTGTTGCACAGGTTTGATCCCTGGCCCAGGAACTACTGTACGCCATGGGCATGGCCCCCCAAAAATGTTTACTGTTAATTTTTATAGAATAGATATTATGGTCATATTTAACAAACTTATTGTTTAGAGAGTCATACTGATATGCAAATGGGAGAGATAGTATTACATCTAGTATCTGGTTTAAAATACTCCAGCAAAAATGAACAAACAAAACAAAAACAGGAAGTGTGTGTTTGTACACATACTCATAGTACAGAATGGGCAAAATCTGAAAATCATTTAACTGGATCACAAGTACTTGGAAGTTCTTGCTAATCAATTTCTCTGCTGCTGTGAATATTTGAACATCTCTACAATAAAAAGTAAAAAGGAAAAGGTTTTTTTTTAATTTTAAAAGGAAAGAGGGTTGACAGCAATGCTGAATTCTGCTGAGGGATGGAATAAATGAGTAAAACTTCTCATTCAACTTAGTAACTGGCAGTCATTGGAAATCTGAGTGATGGCTGTTTTCAGGTCAGCTGGGACTAGAGGGGAAGTCAGGGTTGAGAATGACTTGCTTCCCCCCAGTGGGAGAGACTTAGACTTCTAAAAATCCAAAGCAATGAGAGCTTGAATATGCAAGAGAGAAAATGTGATCAACAGGATAGGATTCCCAAGAAAGCTAGAGCGAGTGAGCTCCAGCGCACAGGGTCAGCACTGCCCTTGGATGGGAGAAGGGGAAGCTTCCCCACCAGAAAGAAAAAGGAAGAATGGATGCAGAGGAAAGTAATTGATAGGTTTGTATCAAAAAGAGGAGAGATTTGCTCTCTGACTCCTGTTTTCTGAAAGGAAGTGGAGAGTTTGGAGTAGGAGGTGTAAAAAAGCCAAAAATAAAACAAAAAACAAAAAACAAAAAAATAGGTAGAATTTCAGGACAGTGTTGATGACCAGTTTATAGTTACACATGTCCTCTTTGTGATATGACTGGCCTGAAACCATCAGAAAGGGTTTCAGGACTTAGTAGAATTTAGGTTCTCCTGTTCTGGTGCAGAAAGAAATCAGTGAGAGGCAGAGCGAGGCAAGAGTTTATTAGTGTAAGACACTTGTGAGAGATACAAGTGGCAGGCAAAGGACTGCTGTGCCCAGAACTTAGAGGGTTACAGTTTTAAAATAAAAGGAAAACTGGGGAGAGGAGAAGACTACCCTCTTCCTCATTCTTGAGTAGACATCAAACGTTCATCAACAGCTCCTTCTCCATGTCAGACGGGAGTTTTCTAGTGCCTACATGGTTAAACTGAGACTGTCATGCTCAATGGAAATGAGTAAAAAGGCAGTAACATATACTAAAATATGGTAAATCATCTCAGGTTTCAGTACAATGTCACCTTTCCCTATATTTTTGTTTTTAGTGTGGGTAGAGAAGCATGTCCTAAAAATCATTAACTGGGCAAGATGTGGGTCTCACTCCACCAATGTTTTATTGTTTGGGGGCATGTCTCATGCTTCTTTTGCATGATTTTGCTCTGAAGCAAGCCTGTTTTTGAGTGATCATTACCTTACAGGGGTCTCCCATATTTCTTACTTGCAATCCCCCAGTGAGATTAACCATGTAATCACTTAGGCCCTTTACTCTGTTCCTATCGGTCCCAGTAGCCCTCAGCTATTTGGGTGATGGCCTAGAGGAAAAGGAACACTGGCTGTGCTCAGGTTGAGATTTTTGCCAAATAGGATGCAGAGAAGGGAGCTTAGGGTGTTGATGGGCATTATTACTGAACTAAATTATCATGCAACTTAAGCTGGGTATGAAAGAAAACGGCTTGATGGGTTTCAAGGAAGAAGAAGGGTAATGGATCAGAAGTAGCAAGGAGGTCTGAGAAGTTCACTCTGTCAGCCCCAAGTGGAAGCAGTTGTGGTCCAAAAGGGGCACACTCCCATGAGCAAGAAGTGGGGCGTTTGTGGGTGATGGGATGACAACATATGAGTGTCAATCGATGGAAACAGGCAGTGGAGGAAGTAATGGCTTATGGACTTGGAAGTCACTTTTTAGCATTAATGGCAGTTTGCTCAGGAAGCAGACGAATTTCCTAACAGTCTTTGCCCCAACATGTGCTGGCCCCAAATACTCTGCTATAGTAATGCAGGGCACTCAGGAGAAAGGGAATCGTTTTTTTTAGAGCTTTCCTAGGCAGCAATACACACAGAATAATGTTGTTACCTTGAACTTTTTAGATCCGCCTGGATAGCTCATGCACTATTTTTCATCCTCAGAACATTCTTATAATGCAAAAAGCAACAGATATTAAGAACAATGGGACAGAAAGTCTATGCTTCATTAAAATAGGGTTCCTAGAAGTTAATTGACTCTAATTTGTCTTTTAAGCTTAGGAAGAGCTGGCCAAGAGACCCCTTGAACAAGGAGGCAGGCCAGGACTCACAGAGCCTAATAACAGCATCCTGATTCAGAATGGCGAACCCCTCCTCTAAGGAAGAAAGCAGAGAGCAGTGCGAGCTCTGGGCAGCTGCTCTCATAGGAAGTCTCCCTCCCCCAGAGCCATGGAACCAACTCCACTGCCAGGTTGCTCAGGAGTACTGGGGCTGCGACACAGTTACTCAGGAGGGTTCAGACCCTCCTCTATGGCTGCTCATAGTCACTCTGAGCCTGGGCCTCGGGCTGATATGCCACCAGGGAAGTAGGACACTCTGCTGGATGATGCCAAACATGCCCTCATCTCCTCTCCTCCTTCCACCAAGCCTTGCTCTCCAATCATCCTTCTATCTCCTCCTTGTACAGTGGGAAATTCACCCCACTTTGTTCTCTGCTTTCAGACACAACTCAAGTTCATGAACACCCATGGGTCTCTTCTTACGGTTCAGTTGGCTGCAAGGCACCAAGAAGAATGAAGAAACCCACTGCAGATTACCTGCTATCATTTCTTTTCAACAATATTTATAGCACAGTGCTATGGGTCAAACACTGAGCCCATTGTTAGAAAACAGAACAAATGAAAACATTTGTCTTTTATCGTCATTGGATGAGGACAAATGAATTAGAAGAAATCAAAGCAGAATAAAAGAAAAAGTACAACCAATATATTTAAATATTATAATATTGTTTTATAAAAACAAAGGTTGGCACAGTACTTTATAACAAAATGCTGCCTTTAGGCCACATACAAACTTGCCATGGGAAATTCATGGTCCAGGGAGATAAGTGGTTCTATGGGGTTGGGGAGCTTTTAGAGGAGTGGGCTCTTGATCCTGAGGGCCCATTACTAACTGATACACACATCATAGATAAGCTCTAAAATCTCTCCTACCTCACACACACGCTGAAGACCAAGGAACACTTTGGAAATACTAATGTGCTCTCATTAGTTTTCATTATTAAGCGATAGATGTATCAATCCACAGGGTCATCATCTACTATATATCATGAACGAGAGATGCAATTTGTCTTAGCAAGATGGAATATTCTTCAAATCATTTTAGAAAATGATTATTCCACCTGGAAATACTCTAAATGTACTTCAAACACTCAACAAGGCTCGTTTTCACTGATGAGTTTACACCACCATACTTCCACTTCCTCCTCTTATTCAGGGACATTCTAACGCAGCTCTGTTTCATCGCCGATACCCAGAATCCTGTAGATCATAGCACGGTACTCCATCACAGGGTTCAGTGTGTTTTTAAGGCACATACAAAAGTTTGTCAATAAGAAAAACATTGCATAGAGTACAAAGGCAACTGTACCTTTCTATCTCATTTACAAGGGCCAAGTTTGGTCTGGATACCAGCTGGAAAAGATGAATTTTTCCACTGCTCTCATTAAGTAAATCCATCACAATTAAATCTGGGATTAGCATGGTTTCAGGACCTGGGCAATATTAGGTCCTATAACATTCTGGCTACAGAAGGTAGATCTGAAAATTTTAAAGGGAAAAAAAAGATATGAATATGATTCCAGGGTGAGTGGGGCCAAAGACATAGGTAAACCTTCTAATTAATGAGTACTTATCTTTGTATCAACACTTACACATACAGTCTTGGTTTCTTAATTTTCCATTTCAAAATTTCAAAGCATATAAATTTTTATACCATTCACAAGTTTCAAATTATACATGAGTTTTAAATGTCATTTATAAAGTTTAAACTATGTTTGAAAAGGCAAAGGAAAAAGTAAGACTTACTCATATCCATATTTCCCAGATATATCTATCACCATTTCTGCTCCCAACTTATTCTGAGAATGTCCAAATGAATGTTCCTTCCAAATGAACTCAATACTTGTAATGTTTCCAACGTTAATGTCTGCATCAATTAAATTTGTGTAAGTCATGCCTGGCTTAAGTGTTCCACTGTAAATAGAAAAATAAGACGCATAAGCTTGCACTAGGTATTCACAATGTTGAAATGAAAGACAATATCCGTGCGTGTGTTCCTGACATTTGCTTATAGGAGATTTAGTCTCTCCACTCACATTGGTTAGCGTCTCACTAGCATGATTCTAAAGCTTGAAAGAATGGTGAGATAAATGGGAAGCGTGACTAGCTGATTTTCAGGCAGTGAGTTCTCCATAATGAAAGATCTAGTCTTGGCTTTGTGGTATCAGAAACTAGATTTTATTGATACAGGGAAATGATCAAAGTGTCAATGATTGACTAAATTCACACAAAACAGATATAAAACCCAGAAGCCTATTTATCAGTTCACAATGGTGAAATGCTTCCTTCTCATTAACCAAAATGCTTTCCTACTCTTTCCCTGGTACCTTCTTTACCTGTATAAAAAGAACTGGGTCACCAAACTAACGATCAAAAGATGTTTCGGTAAGTGTGGAAATAGAGCAGAGAGTGTAGATTGTCTTGAGGCATATTTAAGCCAAAAAGGCCAGATGAGATTTCTTTATTCCTGCTATTTCCTCATTCCTTTGTTAATATATTGTCTGTCTCCTCTAACAGAAAGATAGGCTCCATGAGAGTAGGACCTCTACTATTGTACTGCCCATTAGAACAATTCCTGGTATACAAGAGGTATTTAAATGCTTGTTGAATGAATGAAAGAATGTTGCTATTCCTGGGGTCTCTCTTATTCCGTTACATGGAGAATTAATTGATTTAATTACTAGAAGACAACTTTTCTTCCAGGTTATTCAGGTAAGCTCCCTGTTGCTCCATGAACTGTCTTCCCTCAGTGCACACAATGCAGCCCTTCATAACAGTGTCACTGGAAGCCCCAATAACTAAAATACAATCTATGGTGACGCCAGACTCTTAGAGCTTGATTGACAAGTAGGAATAGACTGGCAAACAAATTCATTTAGCCGACTTCGTTTCAAGGCGAGACATCTATTGTGGACTTAAAATGCTTAATTATTCTTTAAAAGAAGGACTGGATAGCTATGCAAGGGCATTACAAATAGCTTCTTTAGTCATTAGCAAAAGAGGTAGAGAAATGTCAAAACATTCTCACAAATCTTAGAAGGGGCAGGAACCGCACATTTCTCCCCCCCTGCCCTAGGTCAGCTATCTTTGTGCAGGACACATACCCCACAGCCTTAGGTGGTGTACTGTGGGCCTCAGAGCCATAGCCACAAGATTGTGTTGAACTATTCTCAGAGGAATATCTTAATGGCGACAAAAAGAGCAATAGATATGAAACATGCTAAGACAGGGAAGGGTATTTAGGACATGGAAGAGCATGGGTAAAGTCAGGAAGGGAGGAAAGGGTGGGATGTGTTTAATGCTGAGTGGTGTAATCAGGGTAACATGGCTGAGCTGAAGATGAGCAAAGCCAAATGGCAGGAGGCACAGCTAGAAAGGTGGGGTGAAACCTGTGCGTGAATCAGGATCCAGACAACCACTGACTGGACTCACCTTTTCCTGCAGCTGCACCAAGCCAAGATGATGAGCACATATGCTGCCAGAGTGATTAATACAATACATCCCTCAACTGACAACCACAAAATCTCTGCTTTCTGACCTCTGACCAGTATTTGAAGAGGACGTAAATCACCGAGGCAAAATATCTAATCTATTCATCAGTTTGCAAAATAACATCTAATTAGTATGTATAATGTTGATTCTGAAATGAATTGCAGAATTAGGCAATGAAAGTGAAAGATGTACAAAAATGCTAAGGCTGATCAAAGAAAAGATTAAGGAAGACTCAAGATAAAAGGAGACTTTAGCTCAACATGTGCAGTGAATGTCTCTACTGAATTATTCCTACCTTTGGTTGTCCCATCATTCATCCTGTATCTGTGGGTACTACCTAGAGGGCTTATTAGAAATTTGGCAATTTATACAAAATGGCTTATTTCATAAGGAATCTATACAAATAAAGTTATATGCCCACATTTATATAACATTAATAGATTGGATTAAAAATATATCTTGTTTCCTGTCAATTTTTTCCACTTGATTATCTAGGGACCATATTTTCATGTTATCATTTCCTAACATTTTCTGTCTGTAGCTGGAACTGTGGAGAAAATAGATATTATGAATTCCATTTTATATTTGGAAAACATAAAGTAAAACGAAAAGATAACTATAACATGATGCCTGGTGCTATTGAAGGAAAAGAAAAGACTGAGCCTTACTGAGCCAGACAAACTCAGTGCCAGCACTGTTATCTCTCAGGTCCTTGTCCTTGCCTACCTGATAATCCCAAACTCCCCTGTTTCCCCAGTTGTTCCACCTACACGGAGAAATATGCTTCCTTGAGTGACATTGTTTCCATCAAGTTTGACGGACAATTTGTGCCTCCAACCTGGAAGTAAAGAAAAAAAGAAAGAGAGGAAGGAGGGTTACAAACATGTAAAAAGCATGACATCCTGGCTACTTTAACATAAACACAACTTTCAAAGTTAAAGTGGAACAGTGCTATTCATGTTCATGAAAAAGTACAACTTTATATACCTTCAGTGAATGTGGGGAGAAACGACATCTTAAAAAACACACAAATGTTCACATTTTGATTTTGCTAATATAAACTGTTAAATTACATTTTTTAAATCAAATTCTTTAATTTTGCAGATTTTTTATGACTTTAAAAGGTGTCTTCTTTCATCCATTAAATTTGTATTCTGTGGCATGTATGCTTTCCACAGCCAAGTTTTAATTTGCCATAGTTTGACAACTAATGCAGAAAAAAAAAATCTAGAAAACCTATTGAACATGAAAGTCTGTGCTTTTAAAATAACTTAGGGGCAAAGTGAATTGTCCCTCCTTCTGCTGCAGGGATATGTGCTAGGAATGCCCAGTCAGTACGGTCTGGGTCAGCACAAAGCCCGCCAGGGATAAATCCCTGCAAACAGTCAAGTGTAACTTTAAAAAAATCTAGAGCTAAACAGATCTTTCACTCTGAATTCTGAAATTGTTGTATGCATAATAACACAGAAGAGAGGCACTTCATAAAATTGTCTGAAAAGCATCTGAAAGGGAAGAAAAAGCTATTAGAATTTTCAGTTGATGAGTTAATCACCGCCAAAGAGCTCCCTTTCCCTGCTCAGCCCATTCCATCGCAACGTGACTCCCACTGTCCCTTCTCTACTGAAATCCCAAGGTCACCGAGGACGGAACTGGCGCCTCATCCCACGAGCCTCTTTGGACCTTTGAGCATAGTTGAAGGCATCCTCCCTCATCATCTTTCTTTTCTTGCCTCCCACACAGCTTTACCTTCTACCTTCTCTCTCTCTCTGCCTATTCTTCAGTCTTATTCGCAGGGGCCTGTTTCTCTGCTCTCTTTCTTCTCATTTGACACATTCTTCTTGGGTAATTACATCATCCCCTTTCATAGTTTACACACCCAGGTCGGTAACTGTAGACAACAGTGATCCCCACAGGCTGAGACCTCTATCTCTAACCTCACACTCCCAAGTCCTAATAGCATCTCAGGACTAATGCGTTAGATTCTGAGCCCATTAACTCACTCCAAATCAGCCTCTCTACCTCTCTGCCAAACCTGCCTCTCTTACTAAGTTCATCAGATGGCACGTCGTCCACCCAGCCAGAATCATCCTTGACGTCTGTACTTTCTGCATCCTTCAAATCCATGTACCCAGTTCCTTTATGCTTCAACCTCCTATCTCTGTAATCACCTCACTTCACTCTACCTTATCTGGATTGTTGCCACAACTGTTTTTTTCCCCTCCAGCTTTATTGAGATATAGTTTACACATAATAATGTTGTGTAAATTTAAAGTATATAATGCGATGATTCGATATACATATATTGCAAAATGGTTACCACAGTAAGAGTGGTGAAGCAGCAATTCTGCCTCCCCTCTAATCCATGACTGATTTTTCTGAAAAAACCATCTGATAATCATAAAACCTTTCAGTGCCTCTTTATTAGCCCAAAGATAAAACCCAAACTTCCCACGTGGAGCACAATTTCATCATTTGATCCAATTTACCTCTCCCATCTGGTCTCATATTATTGTCCTCATATCTCTACAATCCCAGCAGGGGGAGCTTCTTTCAGTTCCAGCTCTCTTATCTCCAGGAATTTTCATGTGCAGTTCCCTCTGCCTAGAATCCTCCATTTCCTTCTCCTCTGACTCATCTTTCATGAGTCAGCTTAGAAATCACCTTCCCTCAGAAGGCTCCCCTGACCTGGTTCTGAAAATTCCTCTGAACTTCTCCCAATGGAAAGTTTATTACTCAGGGTTGAAAACGAGATTTTTTTTTTTTTTTTTGCTTTCCCTCTGGCCTAAACTCACTATATTGTTCTCCACTGCATCATCAGAGTCTGGCCCAATGCCCGGTTCTTTAGTAGACACTCAGCAAAAACTGCTGAATTTTTAAAGATAAGTACCTTAAAGCAGTACAATAAGATTTAGCTGCAATACTTACGGGCAAATGGGGAAAAGGTCCCTGTGTTTAAAAAATAATATGATCTATTAGGCTCCCGATTTTTGAGGTGAAATCTATCAGCAAAATGACCCATCGTAGGGCAACCTTCCTTGGGACAATGGAAGCAATTTCCCTGGTGACAGAAAATAAGAGGCAATTAGAATGTAATTAGAATTTTTGACCTTCAGTAAACTCAGGATGTATTATTAAACTCCAATAAATCTTTGCAATCTAAATAAAGTGTATGCATTTAAAAGTGACTAAGTTGCCTAACAGACCACCCTGCCTGTTTTCAAGAACAAAACATAATAAAAAGGGAAAAAGAGGGAAAAGAAAAAGGATCTGTTCAGAAAAATGAGTAAATAGGAATAGATAATCCACAGAAGAGGAAACTCAAATAATCAATAACTATGTAAAAAGATGCTCAGAAGTTCCTGTTGTGGCTCAGAGGTAACGAGCCCAACTATTATTCATGAGGATGCAGGTTCGATCCCTAACCTTGCTCAGTGGGTTAAAGGATCCAGTGTTGCCGCAAGCTCTGGTGTAGGTCACAGATGCGACTTGGATCCGGCATTGCTTTGGTTGTGACACAGGCTGGCAGCTGACCCCTAGCCTGGGAACTTCCATATGCAGAGAATGCAGCACTAAAAAGCAGAAGAAAAAAAAAAAAAGATGCTCAATCTTACTAGTCATCAGGAATGTGCTAATTAAAACAATATGCAATTTCATTCTCAGCAGAACTGCAAAAATTAAAACAATCAGCAGTACTAAGTATTGGTGAAGACACGGAGTGGGAGATTCTTATTTGCTCCTTATGGGAATATAAACTGACAGACATTTGGTAATGTCTAATAAAGATGGAAATGCACATATGCTTTGACAATTTCACTCCCACTATATGTCATAAAGAAACATCTACACATGTACAGAAGGAGATATGCAGAGGTGTTTATTGCAGAATTGTTATTAACAAAAACTAGAAACCAAAATGCTCACTAGCGGGAGAATGAAAAAAATAAACTGTGGCTGTTTGCTACAAAATAAATACAACAGATCTATACATATCAGTGTAGATCTTAAATTTATAAAATTTCATTTTAAAACAGCAAATCCAGAAAGACACAGTATGATGCTATTTATTTGCTTCAAAGTCTGCCTTAGGGAAGGACATGGAGGGAATATAAGACACTTTAATTTTATGGATATGTTTTAAAATCTAAAGCAAAACTAACAAAACATTAACAAAAAATCTGGGCAGCAGTGTTGGAGTTATTTGCTATTTTAGGTTTTGAACTTTTAGATTTACAAACTATGGACATTTAGGCTAGGACTATAGTAAAACATCTCATTTAAAAATTCCACTTTTAATGAATAAAAATACTAACAAAAATAACAAAGGCTCATGTTTATTGAGTGCTTTCCATGTTTGAGGCACTGCTCTAAGGACTTGACATGCATTTAAGTCAATTAATCCTCACAAAGTCCCTTATGATTACAATGCTTTTAGTCTCCTTACTTATTAGCAGATGAAGAAGCCAATGGGTAGGAGTAAACAATTTGTCCAATGTTGCATGTCTAGTAAGTGATAGAATAAGAATGTGAACCAGACAGCCTGGCACTAAAACCCCTCCTTATTTTATTTTTTTAAATTTCATCTCATTGTTTTATGACTGTTGGGTAAAAGAACAATTAAATATGTCAAGGATGTTTGACTCAATGTCCTCGAGTTCGTTGCTGTAATTAGCATCTGTGCAGCATAGGAGCCTATGGTTCTCCAATTTAGCAGACTGAACCCCATTACCTCTGAATATACTGTGAATCTGAGAACTGCTTCCACCTGCCACCAGTGTAGTGGAGGTCAGGATCCCCTGAGCTATTCAGAGCAGCATCTGGGACTGTAAGAAGGAGGTTTTGGGGAAATGCCAGTACTTGACTAGCAAGCTTTCTGAGAAAAGCAGTTCACCAGCCACGTAATGAGTAAGGACTACTGGCTCAAGAAACTGAGACGGCCTGAGGGAATCCACTCACCTTGCTGGTATTGGAAGGGAAGTGCTTATTCTTGTCCCAACACTGTACTTATTCACAAAATGCTATTATTTACAACACACTTCAGTTGGAAACCCCACATTTTTCTACCCTGATAAAAGAGAGGATAGGTCTCTAAAGCACAAGCAGGAAAATCTTTCCACTTCCCACTACAAAACAGATTTTCTTTCTCCTTTTCATAGTGATAACCAAATGAAAAATATGTTCAGCTCAGGTCTGGCACCACGTGCTTTATGACTCAAGCAAAATCAGATTTGGTATTTTGTAATGTATTGATCTATATGGAACTCCTCTGAGCTATCTATGCCTCAGTTCTGCTCTGTATAAATAATTAAATTTTAATAAAATAATTTTCATGTTCCAAGTAAATAGTAATATGCTTGAGTGTAGCTATCGATTGGTTCAGCCTTCTCGGGGCATCTTTGAGGATGACATTTAAAATATGTACACACCAAAATTTTTGCCCTGGACTTATGCCTGTTACATAGTGGCATCTAATTACTGTATAACAAATGGCCAAAAAAGCAAAATTGGATATAATCTTCAAAAGAGCTGAAGAAACCAGAATACAAATAGTTGGTTTAGTTATTTAGGCCCTTCAGCAACCCCAGCTACTGTTCCATATGTACTCGGCACAGAGAGAATCTACTATTATTTCCCACAATGGCAGATGTATTTTTTGCTACATCTCAAAGTTCTGATTTTTAGTTGGCAGATCATGCTTCAGAAAATGACTTGCTAATTAAGTTTCATTGCAAAATACTTTACTTACTGCTTTGAAAGATGTGTAGGATCTACAAGGATAGGCAATAAATGCATCAGGATTGAGAATACTTTCAGTATAGAAGCGGTGACTTCGGGCATGGTTGCATTCAAAGAAGGAAGACATCTCTGTGAAAAAAATTTCCAATTAACTGACAGCAATGAACTGATTAACTGATAACTGTTAGTATAAACCACTTCTTAGAAAAAGTAACTTTAAATGACAGTTTCTTGACTTGGGTCCAGGTCAACAGACCTTGTGTTTAGGCTTGGATGGTGCACATTTATCAATATTATGCATAATTTTCTTGTACCAAAGCATCTTTTGTGTAAATCTAAAGGGACAGTCAAGCTCAGTCAGTAAACAAATGCAAAGGTAGGTGACGGTGCTCTGACGTTAATATCCCAACACTTCCCAGATCTCTGACATAAGCACGCAGAGCTTTAAGGATCACAGAGATGTGAACACAGCATCTCTTCCTTAGACCAATTAACTCTCTGTCTCCCTGTTTCTGCAGGAATGATTGAATTCCCTCCTATTTAATCACTGAACAACCAGCAAGGTTAACTGGTAAATACCTTCAGCCGAGCCTGAAGGTGTGAAGGGGTAAAGAATGGTACAGACAAATTAGTTTTGTCATTGTCAGGCAGAACATTATTGACATTATAGGATTATTGCAATAATACATAAGAGTTGTAATTACATTTGTGCATTCTTAAGTTATCATAGCAGCACATTTACGTTTTCTTTTCCTTAGCATAACAACGTTTTTACTGTTTGGCATGGACTATTCTTCCAACAACCCACACAGCTTGGCTGACCTTTCTGAAACCAGATTTTGGTTTTAGTGTGTATGATAACTTACTTATCTATAAGAGTGTCATTTAAAGAATCACTCCTTCCCAGGTCCTCATCCCTTTGCAATATCATGTTACCATTCTTTTTGTTTATATTATTATATTTTATTTTTTGGTGGCATCCATGGCATGTGGAAGTTCCCAGGCTAGCAATTGAACATGTCCCACAGCAGCAACCCAAGCTGTTGCAGTGACAATGCTGGATTCTTAACCCACTGCGCCACAAGAGAAATCCTATCATTCTTCCCTTCAAAAGATAGAGTCTACTTTTTTGTTTACTCTCCAGGTTACAGGCTGGTCTTATGACTTCTTTGACCAATAGAAAGTGGAGGAACTGACACTGTGCAAGTTCCAGGACCTTGGCCTTCAGAGACCATCCAGCATCTACCCTTGCTCTTTTGGAACCCAGCTTCCAAGTTAAGAAACTCAGGTAAACTGGCTGGGTAGAGGGCTCTGAAGGATAACAGACCACTCAGAGAGGAAAGCTAGTACCAAGAACCTAGATGTGGAAGGCCATCTTGGACCTCCCCCCGCCCCAGCTTAGCCCAATCCAGGTTCCAGCTGGATGCAATCACATGAATTAGCTCAAATAAACACACTGCAAAGCAGAATCTCGCCAGAACTGCCTGAATCCTGAGCCTCAGAACCATGGGCAATAAAACCATTGTTTTTTTTAAAGCCACTATGGTTTGTTACACAATAGATAACTGAGACAGCATAATTTCAGAAATGCATAGTTAGCAGAGATAAGGAAAAGACTTAAATATGACAAGACACCATCAAACTCCTGGAAAAGAACATAGGCAAAACATTCTCTGACATCAACCTTACAAATGTTTGCTCAGGTCAGTCTCCCAAAGCAACAGAAATAAAAGCAAAAATAAACCAATGGGACCTAATCAAACTGACAAGCTTTTGCACAGCAAAGGAAACCAAAAAGAAAACAAAAAGACAACTTACAGAATGGCAGAAAATAGATTCAAATGATGCAACTGACAAGAGCTTAATCTCTAGAATATACAAGCAACTTATACAACTCAACAGCAAAAAAGCCAACAACCCAATTAAAAAATGGGCAAAAGACCCGAGTAGACATTTTTCTGAGGAAGATATACAGATGGCCAAAGCACATGAAACAATGCTCAACATCACTGATTATTAGAGAAATGCAAATCAAAACTACCACGGGATACCACCTCACACCAGTCAGCATGGCCATCATTAATAAACCCACAAATAACAAATGCTGCAGAGGATGTGGAGAAAAGGGAACCCTCCTGCACTGCTGATGGGAATATAAGCTGGTACAACCACTATGGAGAACAGTATGGAGGTACCTTGAGAACAGTATGGAGGTACCTTAGAAAACTATACATAGAACTACCATATGACCCAGCAATCCCACTCTTGGACATATATCTGGACAAAACTTTCCTTGGAAAAGACACATGCACCCACATGTTCATTGCAGCTCTATTCACAATAGCTAAGACATGGAAACAACCCAAATGTCCATGGACAGATGACTGGATGAGGAAGATGTGGTATATATACACAATGGAATACTACTCGGCCACGAAAAAGAACAAAACAATGCCATTTGCAGCAACACGGATGGAACTAGAGACTCTCATCCTGAGTGAAGTATGTCAGAAAGAGAAAGACAAGTACCATATAATATCACTTGTATCTGGAATATAACATATGGTACAAATGAACCTTTCCACAGAAAAGAAACACCTAGACTTGCAGAATAGACTTGTGGTTGCCAAGGGGGAGGGGGAAGGAATGGGATGGATGGGGTGCTTGGAGTTAAGAGATGCAGACTATTGCCTTTGGAATGGATTAGCAATGAGATTCTCCTGTGTAGCACTGAGAACTACATCTTGTCACTATGATGGAGCATGATAATGTGAGAAAAAAGAATGTATACATGTATGTGTAACTGGGTCATCATGCTGTACAGTAAAAAATCGACAGAACACTGTAAACCAGCTATAATGGAAAAAAATAAAAATCATTATATAAAAAAAAGAAGAATTGGCAAGGAGTTCCCATCGTGGCTCAGCAGGAATGAACCCAACTAGCAACCCTGAGGATACAGGTTCAATCCCTGGCCTTGCACTGCTGTGAGCTGCAATGTAGGTCACAAATGTGGGTCAGATCCTCTGTTGCTGTGGCTGTGGCTGTGGCCAGCAGCTGAAGCTCTGATTCAACCTCTAACCTGGGAACTTCCATATGCCACAGGTGCAGCCCTAAAAAGCAAAAAAAAAAAAAAGAATTGGCATCATTTTTTAAGGCAGACTTCTTTTATATCACGTTTCCTTAATACAGATTTATATTCATAATTGTGACTTAGACAAGATGGTTCATTAGAATATAGGGAACAATGAACTTTAAAGGTGAATGGTTTCTTAGAAATGAATATAATGTAAAATAGAATATCTTTAAAGTTAAAACTCATCTAAAGACTTAACATGAGTGATGATAAATGTGCTTTTAATCCAATAAAGTTATAGGAATTATAGTTTCTCAAAATGATAGCTTTTGCTAAATGTATATTTTATTTGAACTCATTCTTCAAAAAATTTCAAGTGTTCAGTGTATAACACAATATAGTTATATAAAATAGTCTTATGGTATATGGTTTATCCTAATAGAAATAATTTTAAATTATAATGTGGCAAATAATAAGGGATATAAGATTTATCATGGGTCTTTTTGAATGAATTTTTATTATTTTCACTAGATTGGATTGGCTTTAATTTTCATTCTGAGTATCTGTAGATTCACCAATTTTTTAAAAAGCAGTCATTGAAAATATATATTTCTAATTACATTTATTCCTTCAGAACAATTTTAAAACTTTATAACATCTCTAGTGAAGAGGAAATTTGAGCTACTCTCAGTGTCATGATCTGTGTTTTTTTCCTCTACAAAAGCCAAATAATTACATCATTTAGATATTCTGACCACATGGGATCTGGTGGTGGGATATTTAGAATCATCAGATATTTATTTTCATATCATCACACATTATAGTACTGTGCATTACTATATATTATGTATGATGCATTCCATTATTTACAAGGTGATGGTATATAAAGATAGGGAGGAATGGAACTCCTAAATAATAGCTTTTTGGTGTCTTATAACGAAATGCCTTATGAATATTATTATTATTGGAGATACATACATATAAATATATCACTATAAAAGGTTAAATACTATTTGTTTAATTTGTGATTAATTTCATTTGTAATCCAGAGTGACTCTGCTACAAAAGTCTTTACCCTTGCCATCTCCACCCCTTGGCTTGGAATGCCTTTCCCTGGTATCTGCATGGCTAACTCTTTAGGCCATCTTTTCATTAAGGACTTCCTGGCCATCTTATCAAAAATCCCCTTTCCCTTCATCAACCCCATTGTCATCAACACATTATATTCCCATTCCATGCTTTGTTTTGTCTCCTTATACTCATTCTATTATCGTTTTTCTAGCAAATATTAGCTCCCAAAGAGGGATTCTTTTCTTTTGTATGAATTTCTATATCTGCTATTCCTAGAATAATGTCTGTCACATAGTAAGCACTCAATACATATCTGTTAGGTGAACGAACACATCCCCCTTGTTTATATTGAGGGAATACAATATTCCAGACATGCTGTTAGACTTTGAGCATACAAAGGTAAATAAGACCTGGACCCTGAGCTTGCAGATCCCACAACTGGTGGGAACTTCACACATGCAACTGTGTTTTAGGCTAAAATATATATTATATTTTATCATATACAAAAGGATACAAGAGGGAGCCAAGTGAATTTATAACAGCAGCCCTCATATTTTAGAAAGTATTTACCTTCCTTGTAAACATTGAGATCAAATGTAAATAACGGTGTTATTAAGTCTTCACATCCTGGCATGTGCTTCCCTCCATTTGGGTAAAAGTCAAGGTGACCACAAGCATTAATAGTTCCAGCACCTGAGATAGAAAAAAGTGGGGTAAACACTTCTAAAATTCACTGTTCTTCAGGATAATTTTGGTTTGTGTTAAAAACTTACCAAGTTCAAAGAGGAAGCGAACTGCATTTGTGTGAATAACATCGACAAAGTTGGCATCTGAGGGGTCCAGCCTGACCTCCTTTGGAGTGTTGTGGAAATATGGCCCAGCTGGGTCCAACCCTGGGAAAAAGCTAAATGTGTATTAACCAAGACATACAAAAGTACACTGATAGTATTGCCATTTTGGAAAGACAGGTGGTAAAGGCAAGGTATTTTTTCTTGTATGATTTATGTAGGTCAAACACCACTCAGCCTAAGGACAGATACATAGACTATTGGGCCTGTTTATATTTATAAACACAAGGTCTGTATATATTGCAATGTCAAATTCCTACACACAAGTCAGACTGTATCTAGACAACGCCAAAAATCTAACCAAGTCAGAAAAATCAAAGTGGCTATTCTAGGGCTTGTACATGGACTATCATACATACAACTTGGGCTATGGATTGCAAATGGTCTTGAAAGCAACATTTATATGTAAAAAAATAAAAAGAGAAGAGCTCCTCAAAACATTAAGATGAATCACAAAACAACACAGTTAAAATAACAGAATCATAGTCCTTGGCTAAGGCTCAGTTAGTTCCATTCATTGTATTACAAAAGCCTGATGCCCAGAGAAGTGAAGGGATTTGACACGGCCACCATATGTTAGAGGCAAAGTGGACCAGGAGCCCTGGTGTCCAGACTCTCAGCCCATTGTCTCCTGTTCAAATGCCTACTAAAATAAAGGTCTCTAAAGTGTTGTGATCATTCACGTAACTCCTCATTTACACATCTGACAATTATTTATTAATTTACTATGTGCTAGGAATGGGGTTCAGCATTTGGATACAAAGAGTAAGGCCTAGCCTTGACCTCAAGGAGCTTTCTGTTTGGTGGGGAAGGCTCTGTGATACAGTGTGCTCAGTGCTGAGTCAGAGGTGAGCACAGGTGTTACACAAGCACAGAGAAGCAACATGTGACCCATGGGAAATTAGAACATGCTTCTGCTGCAGATGAGAGATCTGAGGAACTAGAAGAGTCAGCCAGGGTAAAGATGGGGTCAGCAGCCTCCTGGTGGGGAGGATAGAGAAGAATGTGTGCAACCATCAGGCAAGACAGTTAACCACATTTGAGAAAATGTAACTAGTTTTCAAGGGCTGCAGTGTAGAGTTTTAGAAAGAAAGATGAAGACAGCATTGAAAGCAGGAGCCAGATATAATCTGAACCATGATGGGTTTGGGCGGAACCTGGTTGTTGATGGGCAGCTCTTACAAGTTTGCAAATTTTGGGGAGATTTACCATCATATGTGTATCTTAGCAAAGTTTCTTTGCTGTTAAGTGGCGGCAGAGCTGTGGCTGAGCCCTGGGAAAATGTGGCACGAGTGAGAAATGAATGTGCCACAGTTAGGGGGTGTGAACTGTCATATTATTTTGCTGATAAATATAATTGTAGAGGAAGAAGTGATAGAGTGAGAAGAGGTGAGAGAGAAGAGGAGGCCTAGTGCAGAACCTTGGAGCACACCAATGAGTAAGGGAAGGCAAAAGAAACAGAACCTGAAAGAAGCCTGGAGAGAAGCCTTCAGACAAGACCAAAGACACGGAAAAAATGGCAAACCACAGGATCCAAGAGGAGAGGGTGTTCCAACAGCACGGGAGGGGTCAGTGAGTCAAATTCTGCAGAGGAGCCAAGTAAGATGGAAAAGGCCTGAAAAAGTCCCACTGAAAAGTCTCTGATGGTATAGGCAGAGTGGTTTTTGCCAGAAGGGTTGGGGAAGAAATCAGACTGCAGTGAGTTGAGGAGAGCAGAGGATGTATGGCCACTTTGGAACAATCTCAGGAGTGAGGAAGGCCAGGGCATCAGCTAGAAGGGGCTGTGATCCAGGAGGAAGGTGCACACATCAGTGCTAATTGGCAGAGCTGGGGAAAAGAGCTTGATGAGGTGGGAGAAAAATCAGACAAATCACAGTTAGGTCCCCAAAGTAGGCATGAGACTCAGAGCACAGGTAGAAAGATAAAATTAGACACAGGGGGTCAATGAAGTAAACCAATATGCATCTGAACAAAACATCCAAGCTTAAAAGAAAGATGTTGAAAGCATTTGTCTCACGATTAATCTTCAACTCTAGGGAGGTTTTGTTGTTTGTTTGTTTTTTTTTGGCTAATATACAATTGCTAATTAGATACAATCTGCTGATGAAAGATACATCCAAATATAGCAGATTATGTTGACCTTAGGACAAGGCAACTAGATTAAAAAAAAAGTTAAAAAAAAAAAAAAAGACAACTAGTCTTTCCAAGAGGCAGAGAAGAGGGAATCTCCTATTTGTGATTTTAGGATATTTCAGGAAGAAGGTTGACAGAGGGAGAACTATTAGGTTCAAGCGTTAATTGATCTGAGATGGGGAGATGTGACCCCTACTATATAAGTGAGAGCTTCACCATTTAGGATCTGATTTTATCGATGTGTATGTATTTGGGTGCATTTGTGTATCAGCACAGAGGGAGTAATCTCTTTCCAAACAGGGAAAACATCAACGCTGTTTATAGATAAAAGGAAAATGAAATCTTGAATCAGCTGATGCTAGAGTCATTTAAGGCAACTGCCTACCAGTTATAGATAATTACCATAGACAAAAACTTATATATGTCTTAAAATCTCTCACATTTTGTTTTGAACTGGTATTGTTATAAATACAAAATCTTTTTTTGATGTCTCAGTTCTTTTGTTAGTCAAGGAACATGATTGCTCAAAAACTAACCACTTGGAATACAGATTGCAACATCTAAATTATATAAATTCTTTGGACCTTTAGAGAGCCTTTAAAAATTTATTGTTTTCTATTTATTTAACGGGATAATTCACTTGGCAGGAAGAAGTAGAATTAAAAAGTATCTGATTTTTGAACTAAGAATACAGGAAAGCAAAATCTCCATGAATTTACTGTACCCCAGTGTGAATTTTTATTACATGCATGGCAATGTTCTTCTCTTTAATTTACGGCTGAAATGCCCCAAAGGCTGCGGAGGCCCCACGAGCTTCCATCTGCACGAGTTTCTTCCTTCCTCTGAGCTTAAAAACTTAGAGCAAAGGTAGATTTTTGCCACACAGTAATATCAGCGTAAATATACTATTTTTATTATCCTAAATAAGAATGGTGGTGGTGGACTGGGGTTGGAGTTGAGATCAGAGGGCTGAGAGAAAGAAGAAACTTTCAGCAGGAAAAGCCTGTTATACCAAGAGCTTGCAGAAGTAACATACTTTAAACTTCTTAACTATTTTTAGAAACAATATTTTAAATTTAAATTTGAAATGAAATCATGTACGTGTGTGTACACCTGAGCTAGCTGCAGTTTATTGTTCTGATAAACAGAAAGTGTGTACCTACTACGTGTCAAGATGTACACCCAGCACGGTAGTTTATTATTTTGACAAACAGAAAGTGTGTACTATGTACACACTCCCAGGCCTGGGACGGGAGTGCAGTAAGGGAAGCTTTCTAAGTAGTGCAGAGTCTTCTGAAAATAATAGGCACATACATAATTAATTAGACTTTGTGATACAGTATTTGTAGTTTCAAACATAACAGAGGCATATTTCAAAAAGGTGGGAAGTACAGAACATCAACTCTGCCTGAGGAAGAAACAGTCTAGATACAACTTTAAGGACGAACAGTGGATGTTTAGGGTGAGAAGGAATGTCATTTGCAAAGGCACAGAATCACGGAAAAACATGATGAAACATGAAAAATTCATATGACAAATTAAGAAGCTTTAGACAACAGAAAGTCTCAAGCAGTGGAGTGGCACAGCCTGTGTTTAGAAAGATGACACCGGCAATGCTCGTGTAAGACTGGGGTACCAGCCATGAATGGCAAAAATCTAGGCAGGAGATGGAGAGGACCTGAGCTAGGACAGTCACCAGGCCGTGGAGAGGCACAACATAGATGAAAGAGAAGAACAAAGGATGAAAGAAACTTGGGACTTGCTGATTGACTGCTGTTTGGGGAGGCAGCGCAGGGAGGGGCCAGCCCAGCTTGCCAGTGATGCTGCTGATATTCTGATCTCTATCCTTCTGATTCAAGCAGTTGGAAGTCTGAATGCAGGGAAGGGATGGGATGAATTACCATCCTCAAAACCCTAATTCATAGGATTCACTCTGCAATTTATTTTGAGACTTAACAGGATATCCAGGGGTAATATTCAAAATTTTAGCAACGAGAATGGCATGGGCCTTAAGCAAACCAGTTCAGCACTGGGGAGCTGTGATGCTGATGTGCCATGGATGTCTTTCCAGGACCATCTTGGGGCTCTCTCTCCCTCTGCGTATACGTAGCGTGGAATTGCGAAGTATGGAATGTGTCGTAATTCAGTCAACCATCCCCAACAGGTGGACCTTCCCAGCTTCCATTACTTTGCACCAAAGGCAACATTGTGGTGAACACTTCTGAATGCAGATTTATACACTCACACTTTGGAAGTATTTCATGTTTTAATGTGATGGAGTCACATTTTCTCCTGTCTTACATTTGCTTCTGTGACTTTCTTTGATGTTCAGATACTTGATTTTGTGTGTAAACAAATAGGTAAACAAACCCAAGGCCCAACTCCAGGGCAAGCTTACCAGTTATCCTTCCAAGGCCTGGCGTTCTTGACCCAGCTTCCCCAGCCAGATGAGCTCCCAAACTGTGGCCAATCAAGTGCACTTTAGAAGGGGAATATCCAAATTTTTGCTGGTAGGGTTTTTAAGAAGGAAAAGACAACAAATATTTTTAAAAGAGCAGGTAGACTAGATGAAACATGCTTAAAATTAAAAAGGAGCTGATATGTTTCTCCCTCTCATACCCATGACGGGGACTGCTAAAATGACAAAGTGACACCCATATCCACCTACATCCTTATCCAGATGAAGGAAAGGCATCAGAAGGGCTGGAGGAATGCCTTCTGTCAGAGTTCTTCTCCTAGTGCTAAGGGGCCTCAGAGGAAGGCGAACAGCCCAGGGACCATGGCAGTGGCTTCTGGGATCCCTCCTGAGGCCTAACCCATCCAGCACACCCCCAACACAGGTCAGAGGCAGCTCATCTTCCTGCTGTTACCTCGCCTGTGTCTGTCTCCTTCACTTTAAGGCAACTCTAGCAAATGTCTGAGATGCCTTTGGTCTTTAGAAAATTTTAAGAATTTTTAAGAATTAAATTTTAAGAATGTTCACAAAAAGACTATGTGTGAGTTTACACACACACACACACACACACACACACACACACACAATCAGCTTAATGGGGAGCAAAGGAGCAAAGTGTTTTCTATTTTCAGTTTCAGCAAAGGTTCGGGCTCTCTCCATGATAATACTGAAAAACAAGAAATTGCCGTCTTGGATAAATCTGTCATTTGATCAAATGTTCTTTTTATTTTTCACCAGTAATGACAGGGTCGTATGCTGCATTATGAAGAGTACTTTTGCATGTGAATGTCTTCCCCATTGGTTCCTCTCATTAGGGGACCCTGTCTTCCGCTGCTGCCACCATTTGAAATCTCCGCTTGCTTTCCAGCCTTTCTCTGCAGACTGGGGTCTGAGATTGGCTCCCACTCTCCTCCCCTTCAGCTTTCTCCTCCTCCTTCCCCATCCACCTGGTACCCCATTGTCAGGCACCTGCTTGCCCGAGGGCCAATCCAGGTGGGGAAGTAACCTAGTAACCTGTGATAAGATGACAGAAAAGGGGGCAGGGGAGAGACTCCTCCCCATTCCCCAGCTGCTCCTCTGCAGGCCTGGATCCTGAATCATTCCTGATGGCTCCAGGCCTCCTCACCCTAGACCTTCTCCTGCTCTTCACCTTGGGCTCCCAAGGGGGTGCAGAGTTCACTCAACATACAAGTCAGCAAACAGTTTCCCCTTCTGTTCATCAAACATCTCATGGCTCCCTACAAACCACTCCTATTTATTTCTTGGATGAAGAGCCCATAACTTAGGCTCCAGGATCAACGAAGATATTCACGAAAGCTTAGGACTGGTTTTTCTCTGAGGAGGAGATGAATTTGATTTTATCCTTTGTAAGACAAAGACCCACTGTAAGTTCCTTCTTGTAGTCTAGTCTCCCCTGAAACAGTGGGAAGAGTAAATAGAGATGGGGGGGGCAGGGAGAGAAGTGGGGGGCAGATGGAGAAGTCTGGGGCCTACAGAGAAGTGGGGGCAGATAGAAAAGTGGGGGCAGATAGAGAAGTAGAGGCAAATAGAGAAGTTGGGGGCAGATAGAGAAGGGGATGGCAGGGATGAGTACTGGGCTCCCTGACTCTTCTCCAGGCTGTTTCCTAGCTGGGTTCAGGCTTAGAAGGTCACCTGCCCTGACCGACCACCCACGTGCCTTGAATTTCTTCACAGTGCCGTCCCCACACTCTGTCAGAGCAGAAACACTATCTTGCTCACTGCATGCCCTCAGTGCCTAGGACAGCAAGTGCAGAGTGAACTATTTGTTGATGGAATGAGGGAACTTTCCTTAAGAATCTGAAATGGTCATAAATCTTTAGATTTTACTTCATTGCATTTTATGGCAGGAAATTATTTTCTATTATAGTAGAGCATTTGGAGATTTATAAATGTATCAAAGTACACCTTTCATAAATAGCAATGTCTATTTTCTTCTTTTAGAAAATGTGTACGTTAAAGAGTTGTGCCTGGACTGGCCTGTGGACCACAGAATCCAGTTTCTGTGGGAAAATGTATTTCACATTCTACACAAATAGAACTCATAAGGCAGAAACAGTTTATTATCTGCTATTAAGGATAGGTTTACAGTGGGAGGAAAACCAACAGAGATGGTCCCAAACACTGACCCAGGCTGGATCTTGGGGGACAGGGAAGGATTTGGTGAGGAGGCTGTGAAGGGACACTGCCACCAAGTGGCACTTTGTAGAAGCACAGGCACTTCTCTCACAAGTAAATTCCCTTTTGGCTACCATACATCAATACTTATTATTTCACATATTCAGTACTTGTGTAAACCAATAAAAAGAACATAGAATTGCCTCAAATTCTTGGTGTTATGATACAATGCCAATTAAATATAATTTTTAAAAAATTAATTGTTCTTACCTTGAGAACATCAATAAAATAAGCCACCTCAGCACCAACAACACGGAGATTGTTCACAGCCTGGATATACTGCTGGGAACCATTAATCCAGTCTAAATTAATGCAGTTCACATCTTCTACTTTTAGCAATACCTAAAAAGATTTATACAGTGTTAAAAATAAGAATTAAGGAAAACCAAAGTGCCTGAACAACTGATTCCACAACAAGAAATAACATATGCAGGTACTGAGAATCTACTTCATGCTAGGCTCTATCCTAACTCTTTTATATTTATTAATTTATTTAATCTCATTTAAAGATAAGGAATCTTAGGCACGGATAGTTTAATCAACTTTCCCATGACCGCAGAGCTGGTAAGTAGAACTATAATATGATTTCAGACAGCCTGACGCTACCACACTATATGGCTTGTAAATAATTAATTGCTTATACTATGTTAGCAGCCTATTAATCTTGAGTATAAGAGAGGAACATTAATTTCATGGAGTGAACTTGGAAACAAACGTTTTCCTTAAATTAAATGAGAAATTTATCATACCGTTCAATCTTTGTCAAAGATGAGAATTTACCAAAGAACAATTATAAAAATCTTCCATCATAATCCATGCAATTCACTGTAAGTGAAAATAAGTGGGAAATAGGCAATTCATTTGAGCCTTGGAACATGGACAATGCGAATAACTGAATGGAGAATTTCCATGAATACACATTAGTACCTTACAAAGTATATTCACATTAAACATAAAGCTTTCATACTAGAGTAAAGGAAGAGTTTATTCACATACATTGCACATGTCTTGCTGCCATTTGCCATCTGATTTCCATCCAGGTATGTTGATATGGGTGATCTTGTCTGTCCCAAAGTTTGAGGCTTGGATAGTTAAATAATTAACTGCACTGATTTCCTGTTTCAGGTGAAATGAAAAAATTAAGGTAGAATAACTGAATATTATTTAACATTTAGTAGAATTATTCTAAATTTGCTCAAAAGTCTTCCTCTAAATTTGATTTTAACAGCCTTCTTTAAAACATTTTTATCGAAGAAATAGTTACTGCTACATATTCCAAAAGTACCAAGAAATTATTACTGCATTACAAAATGCAACACAGAAATTTAATCATGAGGAAAGGAAATTAAAATATTTAGTTTTAAGGCAATGTTTGTAAGACAATGTTGGGTCAGTTTCAAATGTAATTTCAATAAGCCTTACTTTCGTATCATACTTTTCAGTTATCAATGTAATTCATGAGAATTATCTTATTCAAGCCTTAGAAGCATGCTCCAAAGGTGGCAAATGCCACACTTCATGAATGAGAAAAAGAGGTTAGACTCACCATATGAAATACAACAGCATATTAAAGACAATTTTATATGACTATGTTAAATGTTGTTTTGTATTTCTCATACTTTGTTGGATGGTTTTTATAACCAAACTCTCAAAGACTTTAGAATACTATGAATTTAAGTGATTTTACTATTAAGAGAAAAATTAAAAGTCATAAATATAAGCAGTTGTACTTAGAAAAAATACCTTAGAAATCTATACATAGAACTTCCATATGACCCTGCAATCCCACTCTTGGGCATCTATCCGGACAAAGCTCTACTTAAAAGAGACACATGCACCCGCATGTTCATTGCAGCCCTATTCACAATAGCCAAGACATGGAAACAATCCAAATGTCCATCGACAGATGATTGGATTCGGAAGATGTGGTATATATACACAATGGAATACTACTCAGCCATAAAAAAGGATGACATCATGCCATTTGCAGCAACATGGATGGAACTAGAGAATCTCATGCTGAGTGAAATGAGCCAGAAAGACAAAGACAAATACCATATGATATCACTTATAACTGGAATCTAATATCCAGCACAAATGAACATCTCCTCAGAAAAGAAAATCATGGACTTGGAGAAGAGACTTGTGGTTGCCTGATGGGAGGGGGAGGGAGTGGGAGGGATCGGGAGCTTGGGCTTATCAGACACAACCTAGAATAGATTTATAAGGAGATCCTGCTGAATAGCATTGAGAACTATGTCTAGATACTCATGTCGCAACAGAAGAAAGGGTGGGGGAAAAAAACTGTAACTGCAATGTATACATCTAAGGATGACCTGACCCCCTTGCTGTACAGTGGGAAAATAAAAATAAATAAATAAATAAATAAAGGCTCTAATCAGCAAATAGCAAGTTTGACAATGGTAATCCTAAACTGAAAAGCAACACATTTAGATACTTATGAAATTGAAATGGAGAGCCTATTACTAGCTACCTGTGTTTCACAGTATATGCAATTAATCATACACCTTAATAAGTTGCTTACAGCAAACAATTATGAGAATCTTAAGTTGGTTTACATGGCAATAAGTAGAATACAGATAAAATCATATCTATCTGTGTTATGGGTTCTCTACAGAGAAGCTCAGTTAACCCTCTCAGTACTGTGAGGTAGGTACTAATTTTACAAATCAGGGAGGGGCATAGTGAGAAATCAAGTCATTTGTCCAAAAGCACTGCAGCTAATGGGTCCTGGAGCAGGATCCAAACCCACATGGACTTTCTCTGAAGTCAGGCACTTAACCACTGGGCTTTCAAGCTGTAATCTGATCATAATGCTTTCTTCTGATAGGACATAGACCAGATAGATGTAGGATTTGTGAGACAGGTAAGAAAATCAATTGTATTTGGGCTTTTTAGAAAGCACTTCCCTGCTAAATAATTAAATCCAAGTGCAAAGATATTTGTTCACCTATGTATCTAAAAGAACCTGAGGCTCATTATAACTCCCCTTAAACAGCTACTTTGTTCTTGTTTCTAAATTTAGAAAAATATTTTGGAAGAGGACATTTGGTAGAAAAGGTTTGTTTATTCTTCCCCCGTCATGAGAATAGTTTGAAGAAGTAGGACATGGAGCAAGCCTCAAAATGGCAATCTGACGAGTATTAGCGGATCCAAGCATCCTCTGTCGTCACAAAAGCCACTAATGATTTAATAAAGTAGAGTTGGGAGAAAAAAAATTTTTTGTTCACTGCACATTTAATCTAGCACATCCCTCTAAAATGATATACTAATTTAGAAAATGGAAAACTTCAACCAACATCATGGAATCAAAAGAAGACAACTGGATTCTGCTACTGCAAAGATAGAAACTAAGAGAGGGCATTAGAACAGCTTATTCAGAGATAGGGCTGAAGTCTGTTGATATTCAGCTGGGTTCTGGGGTCTTTTCTCTTTGTTTGTTTGTTTGTTTGTTTGTTTTTTGTCTTTTTGCCATTTCTTGGGCCGCTCCCATGGCATATGGAGGTTTCCAGGCTAGGGGTCCAATCGGAGCCATAGCTGCTGGCCTACGCCAGAGCCACAGCAACACGGGATCCGAGCCACGTCTGCAACCTACATCACAGCTCACGGCAATGCCGGATCCTTAACCCACTGAGCAAGGGCAGGGATGGAACCCACAACGTCATGGTTCCTAGTCGGATTCGTTAACCACTGCGCCACGACGGGAACTCCTGGGGCCTTTTCTCTTGCATTCTTATCTTTGAGGGGGCCTGGAACCTAACTGGCATAAAATCAACCTGTCCTACAAGTGCTGACTACTTCTCATGGGATCTCATTTCCAGTGAGTCAAAAATAGTCATTGGTTAGGGTATGTTCTAGTCTTGATAAAAGCTGCAGGCACAGAAACCACCATTAACTATGCAAACTATGAATCATCACTAGTGAATGCACAAGCCACTCTCGGTTTAAGAAGTCATGGATTCATGGGAGAAGGGGGCTGGTTTTATTCTCCCAGAAATGTAAATGAGAAGGCCTATGACTCAGAAGACCAAGTTTACTGTACCATGTTTATCCTTGACAATTTCTTCCTCTGAGGAAAGAGTGTGCTAAGTCATTGCAGAGTTTACATCCGCTTTCTCATAAACAAAGGCAATCATATTTACATAGTATGAGGCAAGCCTGGGATGATCTTTGCTTTCAGTATCACACCTTCACTCATCCTACAACCTAGCTGTTATTAAAAACTCTGTAACAGCAAACCCTCAGGCTTCTATCCACTGCAAAATTCAAGTACAGATCCGGTTTGTCACATGTGATTCTTTCTAAATGGAAGGGAGGAGAAGATGTGGGAAACATTGCTTTTATGGCCTCTTTTATTAGAAAGTATGCAGTTTCTTATGTTCTCTGCAGTGCCCTTAGGGCTCAGTCTCGTTGCCTATAAACTAGTCTTTGTCACCTTCTGTTTTAGTGCCTGTGCTCTAAAAAGTTCAAGTGCAAGGTCTCTATCTAGAAAGATAAAGGATCGATGGGTCCTGTGATGACTGAGGGTCGAGACCAGGGGATACAGTTAGCCCTGAATAGAAAAACACACCCCGAAAGTCCTAAATGGACAAAAGTACCCCCCAAAATTGTGGTAAAATATGCATTACCATTTTAACCACTTTAAATGTAAAATTACTTGCATTGTCATTCACATTGTGCAATCACCATCCTCCCCCTAAAGAACTTTTTTCATCTCAGACTAAAACTCTGTACCCATTAAACCAAAGCTTCCTGTCACCCCTCCCCCAGCCCCTGGTAACTATTACTCTACTTTCTGTCTCTATGAATTTGACTATTTTTGGTTCCTTACATAACTGGAATCATATAATATTTGTCCTTTTGCATCTGTCTGGCTTACTCAATTTAGTAAAATGTTTGCAAGCTTCATCCATGTTGTAGCATCTATCAGAACTTCAGCTCCTTTTGAGATGGTCTCCTTTTGAAACTGAGTAATATTCTTCTCATTGCTTTTTGATAGTTATAAAGATCAAACTTTTGAGGACACTTTCTTTATAAGTTTCTCTTTACCCAAAATAAGGTCTTATTTTTTCTTCTTTGCTCTAGCTAGAGCTGTCATCTACAGAACAGATGGCATGTTTCAGTAAAGAGCTATGTGGACATATGGATGTGTGTGTCTATAGGTTGATAGCTACAAGTCACGTTATGTTTTCAAGGTGTGAGGTCATAGTAGAAGGCTATCTTGAAGTTCCTGTTGTGGTTCAGAGGAAATGAAGCTGACTAGCATCCATGAGGATGCAGGTTCGATCCCTGGCCTTGCTCAGTGGGTTAAGGATCTGGTGTTGCCATGAGCTGTGGTATAGGTCGCAGACATGTCTTGGATCCCGAGTTGCTGTGGCTGTGGTGTAGGCCAACAGTTACAGCTCTGATTCGACCCCTAGCCTGAGAACCTCCATATGGCCCTAAAAAGACAAAAAGAAAAAAGAAAGAGAAGGCTTTCTTGGCTGGTGAGACCTGCCCTGTGTGTGATAGGTCTCATGGAAAGCAAGCCTGAAGGTTATAGATACAGGTAAACTGGAGTTGATCTTGCACTGGGGAGCGATCCTTCTTTGGCCTCTTTTCCCACCTGCTTCCTAAATAAAGATGCTCCACTGGGTCTAGTATCATATTTTGTTCTTTCCCCTGAGATTTCATGCACTCCAAGTTTCAATTCTCACCTCTGGGTAAAAGACTTTGGAATACGTTTCTCCAGTTCTAGATGGCCCACTAAGCTGTAAGGCTAAATCTCCAATAGCCGAACAAATCTTGCTCATCTAAAATTTACCTTTCTCTTTCATCCTAAAGCTTTCACACAAGAGGATCATCATTCTTCCTATCATGTATAGGACTCTCAAGACTGCTAATGATGTTTAGCATGCCAATTTTCTATTATCTTAATCTCCTTACTCTCTGGTTCAGGCTAGTTGCCATGTCTGATCCAAACGGCATTAGAGCTTCCAATTCAGCTCTGTCAAAGAGAACTTTCCGTGATGATGGAAATATCCTATATTTGCACTGTCCAATACAGTAGCCACTAGCCACATGTGGCTATTGAGCACTTGAAATGTAGTTGGTGCAGCTGAGGAACCAAATTTAAATTTTATTTCATTTCATTAGCCACATGTAGCTAGTGACTATCATGCTGGACAGCACAGAACTAAATGGTCTGGCAGTCCCCTCCAGGCAAGAAGGTACGCTGCAGCCAGAGTCAGTGTCCTAAAGTCTCTTAAAAACTCTCAATGGGTCCTCATGGCTCCCACATCATGCCCGAACTCCCCAGGAATGAGTTACATCAATCGTCTCTAAACTATATTTCTAATTAACTACATTCGAGAACTTCCCCATGCCCCCAGCCTAACCCAACACGTATTCAGTTAATACACACACGCCA
The DNA here is from genome assembly GCF_054392235.1 of Sus scrofa. Taxonomy (NCBI): domain Eukaryota; kingdom Metazoa; phylum Chordata; class Mammalia; order Artiodactyla; family Suidae; genus Sus; species Sus scrofa. The sequence continues at coordinate 149,359,593 of NC_139396.1, read as the reverse complement.
TAGTCTCTCTCCTTTGTGCATTTGTTCACACCATTTCCTTTGTCATTTCCCTGTCTGTCTCTGCTTTCGAAAACTCTGCCCACCCTTCAGGACACACCTCAAATCCTCAACTTCTCCTCAAAGCCTTTCCTGGTTCCCATCCCCATCCCAAGGGGAAAGTAAGCCCTTCCTCACTCTGTTCCCAGAGTCTTTTATTTGTATCTTACATCACAGATCAGAACTTGTGTTGCAATAAAGGAAGTGGTTTACATACTTCATTTCCCCTAATATAATAAATTTAAGACACTGTCTTGTTTATTTAATTTAGTACATAATAGGTACTATGGCTGTTCAGTCATACATGTGGAAGGGTCTTATTTAATATATTATCTGAATGAATTACCAAGTTTACCTTATATGAAACACATATTCAGAGCAATATTTACATTTAAATACTAGGAAAAATATGAGAGCTCATAATACTAAAAAGAAGTATTTTCCTTTAACCCAGTTAATGTCAGAATAGGTTTCTCTAACTGTGTCTTATATATCTATAGCTGCATCTTACATTTTAGAATAATCTATATGCGAAGGTAGCAAGTTACATTACCTGATGGGTTTTGGGGTTACGTCTAGTATAGAGCAGAAAGCGAGTGTTTATCTCCTCGGGAGACCAGGGTAAACCTGCCAACTGTCTTGACAAAGTCCCAGTCCATGGTAAACCATCTTTAAAGCACCCCACCCTTTCATAGCAAACCTCTTCTCCTGCAGCAAAAAGAGAGAGTGTCAGTATTATAGGAACCAGGGTTAATTGACATTAGTCTTTAATTTAAACAACTCTGACTCAGGGAGATTCTCCTCAAAAAAATGCTCTCTTCTCCCCTTCCCTTCCCACTCCTTCTCCATAGTATGGCCATAACCATGTAGACTGCAATGCTACAGATGAGAGTATGTGGGCTTTGGAATAATACACTCCTGGCTTTGCATAATTATTTTACCTGTTTTGAGCCTCAATATCCTTCTCTGCAAAATGGAGATGGTACCACTTACCTTACAGCCAAGTTATGGAGGCTAAATGAACTATCACACAGGGAAGCCTTTGTTAATGGCCTGAGACAGAAGATGGGATACTGTGTCTTTCCTGAGCTTCTACATTTTCTTACTAGACTTAATAAAATTCTTGATGAAATGGATCTCTGTGTCTCCAGAGTCTAGCATCATGCTTGGCACCCAGCAGGAGTCCAATATATGTTTCAGAGATTATAAATGAGAGCAAAGTTTCATTTAGTTTTAACCATTTCTTCTTTCTGGAGCTCACTTTGCTCATCTCTAAAATGAGAGGCTTTAAGAAAACCAGGTCTTGGTCATTTCTTTAATTTCGCTGACTCTAGTTTATTCTTTCACTGTAAACTTATATTTTCATTTAATAGCTGAACACAAAAACTAAAATCTGATTCTTTGAAAAGATAAACAAAATTGACAAATCTTTAGTTAGATTCACCAAGAAAGAAAGAGAAGACTCAAATAAAATCAGAAGTGAAAGAGGAAATATCACTGACACTGCAAAAATACAAAGGATCATAAGAAACCATCACGAAAAAGTATAGGCACACAAATTGGACAACCTAGAAGAAATGGGTAAATTCCTAGAAACACACAACCTACAGAGACTGAATCATGATGAAATAGAAAATGTGAACAGAACAATTACTGATTGAGTCAGTAATCAAAAACCTCCCAATAAACAAAAGGACCAGATGACTCCACTGGTGAATTCTACCAAACATTCATAGAGGAATTAAAGAAATCCTTCTCAAACTCTTTCAAAAAGTAACAGAGGCTGGCATTACCCTGATATCAAAACCAGACAAGGATGCCAAAAAGAAAAGAAAATTACAAGCCAATATCCCAAACTAACACATATGTAAAAATCCTCAACAAAATATTAACAAATATAATTCAACAATCCATTAAAAGGATCATACACATGATCAAGTGAAATTTATTCCATTGATGAAAAGATGGTTCCACATCTGCAAATCACTCAATGTGATACACCACATTAACAAAACAAAGAATAAAAAGCATATGATCATTTCAATAGGGGCATTTGTCAAAATTCAATGTCCATTTATGATTAAAAACTCTCAACAAAGTATAGAGGTACAGAGGGAACATACCTTGATGTAATAAACACCATGTATATCAAGCCCACAGCTAACGCCATACTCAACAGTGGAAAGCTTAAATTTTTTCCTCTAAGACCAGGAACAGGACAAGGATGCCCACTCTAACCACTATCACTCAACATATTTGAAGTCCTAGTCAAGACAATTAGGAAAGTAAAATAAATAAAAGGTATCCAAATTGGAAAGGAAGAAGTAAAAGTGTCACTATTTGTAGATGACATCATAGTATATATAAAAAACCCTAAAAAAAAATCCATAAATACCTGTTAGAACTAATCAACAAATTTGGCAGAATTGAAGGATACAAAATCAATATGCAAAAATAAATTATTTATATCAATTAATCAGAAAGAAAAATTAATAAAATAATCACACTGACAACCACATCAAAAAGAAAAGAATTCCTATGAATAAATTTAACCAAAATGGTGAAAGACATGTACACTGAAGACTCAAAGAAATTGAGGAAAGAAATTGAGGAAGACATCGTAAATGAAAAGGTATTCCATGTTCATAGATTGGAAGAATTAATATTGTTAAAATGTCCACACTACCCCAAACAATCTACAGATTCAATGCAACCCCTGTCAAAATTCCAATGGAATTTTTCACAGAACTAGAACAAAAAGTCCAAAAATTTGTATGGAACTCCAAAAGACCTGACATAGTCAAAGCAATCTTGAGAAAGAAGAACAAAGCTGGAGGAAGTCATACTATCTTATTTCAAGTTACGTTAGAAAGCTATAGTAATTAAAACAGTATATTGGTATAAAATCAAACACACAGATCAATGGAACAGAATACAGAGCCCAGAAATAAAGTCAGGCATATATGGTCAATTAATTTATGACAAACAGGCAAAGAATATACAATGTGAAAAGGACAGTCTCTTTAATAAATGATGTTGGGAAAACTAGACAGCTCCATGTGACAGAGAGAAAGTGGATCACTATCTTATACAATACACAAAAATTAACTCAAAGAGATTAAATACTTGAACATAAGACCTAAAACCATAAAACTCCTTGAAGAAGACATAGGCAGTAAGTTCCTTGACACAGGTCTTGGGGATGATTTTTTCGAGTTTGACATCAGACTCAAATGCAAAGGAAGCAAAAATAAACAACTTGGACTACCTCAAAGAAGCTTTTGCACAGTGAAGGACACCACCAACAAAATGAAAAGGCAACTGACTGAATGAGAGAAAACGTTTGAAAATCATATAACTGATCAGACTAATGCCCAAAATAGATAAAGAACACACACAATGCAATAGCAAAAAAAAAATCTAATTAAAAAATTAGCAGAAGATCTGAATAGTCATTTTTCAAAAAAAGATATACAGATGACCAACAGGTATACACAAAGATGCTATACATCATTAATCATCAGGAAATACAAATCAAAACTTCAGTGAAATACCACTTCACACCTATTAGAATGGCAACTATCAAAAAGACAAGAAAAAAACAAGTGTTGGCAAGGATGTAGAGGAAAGGGAAACTTCATGCCTGTTGGTGGGAATGTAAATGAGTAGAGCTGTTATGGAAAACAGTATGGAGGTTCCTCAAAAAATAAAAAATATAACTGTCATAAGATCCAGCAAGTCCACTTCTGGGTATTCATCTGAAGAAAATGAGAACACCAACTTGAGAAGACACATGCACCCCCATATTCATTGCTATATTATTTACAATAGCAAAGAGATGGAAATGACCAAAGGTTTTCCATCAACCGATGAAAAGAAATTGTGGTATATAATGTTTATAAAGTGGAATACTATTTAGCCCTAAAAAGAATGGCATCTTACCATTTGTAACAACATGGATGGACCTCGATTGCATTATGCTAAGTGAAATAAGTCAGAGAAAGATGATATATCAAGGTCACAGATACAAAGAACAAATTGCCAGAGGCCAGGGGTTGTGGGGGTGGGAGAAATGAGTGAATTATTTTATGGGGTTTTTGGTGGTTTTTTTTAGTTTAAATAAATTTAAAAAACCTTTATTTCATGCTGTTTTATGGAGGAATAGTTTGATATATTCAATTATGATTATAATTGATAATTACTCAATTTATTACTAAATCATTCAATGCATTATTATTCTTAAATTCATTATAATTTATTTGACATGATTATTTATTGGTATTGGTTAGAGCTATTCAAATACTTGAATTTGAGGATTTTCTTTTATCACTTACCAAAAATACTAAATAAATACTGATTCTCAAGTCAACTAGATTTTAACTTCACAATTTTAGGAAATTTTGCTTTTCTCCATTCCCTAAGAGTGAGATGCCACAATAAATAGAGGGAGGATAGGAAATTTAAAAATATTTTTAATCAAAGACATGTCTGAACATTAAAAAGATATGCAGATGAGTAATAGTCCCTGCCCACCCAAAAACCCAACCTTTGCCCCAGAGGCAACAACTTTTAAACATCTATGCAGTACCTGTAGTTACCTCCATATCTATATACAATGTACTTATACCACCAAATTTTGGTTTATCGACTTTAGTCACACATGATCTATTAATTTGGTGCAATAATAAATGAGGATTTAATTCACTTATTCCCTGGATCTCCCAGAGCAAGAAGCAGAAACTATACTAGTTATTTTAACTGTGAGAGTTTAATACAATGAATTGCTACTAATTATGTATTGGAGAAGCAGACCCTGTAGTAACTCAGAGGGAGTAACCTCCGGAGCTGCTATCAGCTCCAGGAAAGAAACAGAAAAGGTGGAGTTATTCAAATGTGGGAACTTGGAAACTTGCTGGCTGGGGGAAGCAGTGGAGGATTGGGGTGGGCTACACTCCAGAGCTGGTTTTCAAGTCCCTGGAGAGGGAGTACTAGCTGGCCAGGGCTAACATCTTTGAATGGGTACTATGGACCTAGTCTGGGACAATTAGGAAAGCTGCAAACTGGAAGGAGCTGCTGCTTCTGGATAGTTGTGCTGGAGTAAAGAGCCAATGTTGAGAAAACACAGACAGGAACCAGGAGCAAAAAGGTGCTCTTTGCACCTCCCCTCTCCCAGAGCCTCAGTGTCCCTCTAGTGTCCCTATTGACAGTGCCTTTCTAGGAGTGACTGAAGAGACAACTGTGTGCCATTTCTCAGTACTGGCAAAGCAAGGGTGGCTTGAGGCCGAGGGATAACAGCTCAATAGCCAGCCTGCCTGCTCTCCATTTTTTCTCAACTCCTCCTCCAATACAGTTGATAACACTGCATTCAGCTCATTTATTGGCTTCACTGTAAGCTTAAATAGTCATCTGCTATGTCTTGATCCATAGCTCTTATTTCTTATAACGAATCCCTATCCTTGCAAGAGGAAGTTTGAAGAAACCGCTTCTGCTTCTCTTCTTCCCTTCCATCTTCCAAAGCCTGTCAGCTGCACTTTCACATTCCTACCATTAAGACTGATAACCTTCAGACCTTGCTCTACAATCATAATTAAGTCTTCCATGTTTTGTCTGTACACTGACTCCAAAAAATTGAAAATCAGTATACAGAATTTATATTATTATGACTAGATAAGTATTTTTCTTTCACAGCAGCGAGCATGCTACATTTTCTTCTCTGCACTTCCATTGTTCATACACTCCTTCTGTTCAAATGAGAACATTTAAATGAATTCTCTTTTCTTGTACCTGAGGAGCTCCAGAGCAGTATCATTTTAGCAGGTTCCATATTCAGATCATGCCTTTTGTGTGCCATTTTTGTTTTTCTGGATTCTCTGGTTGCCTTTGTTTCTTCTTATTGGAAGTCTGAGCATGGGCTTCTTCAGTATATCCCTCATTCAGTGTGATTTCTCAATCAATACTTCTCTTGCTTGGAATCTATTCTGGTTTTCCTCTTGAAGCACACATGCATCCAGTTTCAATTTTGAACCAATGATTTCATACTGGGTCATGGCTTTCTAATGCAATCATCAATTTTTCCTAGAATTCTCAGCTGCCTTAATTTTGGGAATTTCATAGTTTCCCCTCAATCTAAGTTCTCAACTACATTACTCAGTCTATGGAAGAGAGTTTGGACTATAAAATGAATATTAGTATAAATATTTGCATTTTTTCTATGTTTGTAACCTACCAGGGGTATTGGTCATCATGCCCGTTTCCCACAAGGCAATATCCACAGAAAGGGTATAAAGTTAGAAGAAATTATATGTGATTAAGAAAAGACTGATCAACATCATAAGATATTAAAGCCACTCAGGCAAAACTAGAAAGATGAACAGTTCTCTAAAAATAACATATTTCATGTAAAATTAATAAGGTGAAATTGAGTCAGTAATGTAAATGGGCCATATAACAAAGGATATAGTTCTAAAATTATAGAATTAAAGATATTATGTAGCCATTTAAGTGTTTATGGAAAATTATAATGAAACTTTTAATGAAAGTGAGGATGATACAGTGTTGGTGGGAAAAGACAGATTACAGAACTACATAGAATACAGTTTCATTTAAAATGTGTGAGGAAAAAATAAAATTCAGAGGAAGTACACTGAAATATTAACAATGATGTTAGCACAATTTTTTTCTTCATTATATTATTTATGGCCTCACATTTTCAATAATGAATACAAATTACCTTTATAATATGAAAAAAAGTCACAAAAGATGAGAGTACTTCTTCACCAAATTATATCATTCGGTTTCTTTGTCTTATTAATAATAATTAAAATAGTAAAGACAGATTGAGCCCTCTGTCATATTTGTGAATAAATGAAGACTTAGAAAAAGTGACCATCTTGCTCAGTGTTTCATTGCTGTTAAGCAGCAGGAAAAAAAAACGAACCACAATGCAGACCATTCTATCACTAAGTAGAGGTGGGAGGTACATTATTAATTAGTTTTTGATAGGTTGTACTGTGGTAACAAATAGTCTCCAAATCTTATTGGCTTACAAAAATTAAGGTTTCTTTCTTGTTCATCTTATATTTTAGCTGCAATGGTTTTCCGTTGGATGTGGCTCTGCTTTACCAGTCTTCTCATTCCCGGATCTAAGCTAAAGGAGCAGACCCTTTAGCAGGAGCTAAAGAACATGTTGCTCTTGAAGCCAAGGACGTAACAGCTGAACCAGGCAGTGACTCTTCAAGCAGGCTTCAGATTTGGCACTACTCACTGCCATTGTCCCACATCACGCGGACGAAGACGGGGCTGTGGACTCCTCTTGGGGTGGGTGTAGAGGGGAAATAATGGGGAACGATGATACAATTTACTGCGGAAGACTATGCACATTTACATTTTAACGTGCACCACATTTTGTCCTCTCAGTTTGCATTTCTTTAACTACCTGTACATTTAAATATCTTTTTGTGTATTTCTGGCCATTTATACATCTTCAAATGGGTGAGACTTTCCTGACCTATGCACATTTTTCTAAAGTGTTTTCTTTTTTTTTTTGTCTTTCTGTCCTTTTAGGGCCACACCCGTGGCACATGGAGGTTCCCAGGCTAGGGGTCGAATTGGAGCTGTAGCTGCTGGCCTACACCACAGCCACAGCAATGCCAGATCCCAGCTGCATCTGAAGCCTACACCACAGCTCATGGCAACGCCGGATCCTTCACCCACTGAGCGAGGCCAGGGATCGAACCCACAACCTCATGGTTCCTAGTCGGATTCGTTTCTGCTGCTCCACGACGGGAACTCCTTTTCTTAATTATTTACAAAAACTCTTTGAACGGTAAAAAGATTTGCCCCCTTTCGGTCAGATAGTTTAAAAAGACATTTTAACTGATTGTTTGCATTTTTGTTTTATAGATTTTACTTTGTGTCATATAGAAGTTTTGCATTTTATTCAACAACATAATCAATCTTTCCCTTTGCAGTTTTTTTCTTGTTTAGAAAAATCGTCCTCACTCCAAGATCATTAACAATTTCACTCTGTTTTCTTTTCATACTTTCATTGTTTCGCTCTTTTACTTTTAAATGTTCATATGTCTGGGATTTATTTTGGTGTAAAAAGTAATGTTTTTCACCTAGAATATCAGTTCTTGTAGGATGAATATATACCAAGTGTACATCATTTTAATGTCTTTCACACCTATGTTTATTTTCCTTTGTTTATTTAAAACTGCTGTCATGGTTTTCTATTTTTTTAGTTTTAGGAAGCAACTGCCACATAGATGTTATCAATTATATTGTTTTCTTCCTGTTTTTCTAATGCACTAGTCTCTCCTTTATTTTTATTAATTAAATTCTTTCTTGAACCTTACTTGTTCTTTTTGTAGTTTCTTCAGTTCTTGAGTCATATCTTGCTATATTCTACAATTTAAATGTTTTATTTCCTCTCTGATCTAAAGATTCTTTAAAGGAGCATTTGAAATACAGCACATTACATGAAGCTAGTTTTAATTGGTTAAGAAATCATATAAATTGGTATATTAGTTCAAGCAGGTATATGTGAGCAAGTATATGTGGGTAGATGGACAGATGTGGTGCTGGGAATTTGTGGAAGATCTCTTTTGTCTCTATTTTCTTATTGAAATAGGAAATAAAGTCATCAGCCAAGAGTGTTAATGAGCAAGGAGACATTGGAGGTTTGAGTAGAGGGGAGAAGAATGAAAAAACTCAGGAGCCTGGGAAAATGAAAGGACTAGGGCAGTAGAGTATGACGGCTTGGCAGATTTACGGTCCCCTTTAGTTTAATAACTATGAATTTCCAGTGAGATAGTCAGCGTGTGTGTGTTTTTCTCCAGGTGCATTCAGCTGCACAGGTGCAGGCACACGAAGTTGCAAAATGTTGGACCTAACCAGGGTCATGGTTAAGCTAAGCAAATCAAGAGCAGCAGAGAAGTCCAATGTGCTTGCTAAGGAGTGATTATGATTGACCATGGCATTTAAACTTGCTCTGGAGGAGACTGAAGAGAGGGTTACCTGCCAAATTAATTTTAAAAATATATAGCTATGTGAAATGTAGGTATTTTTATATATAAATGTAGGCATTTTATAGTGTATATATTTCTACTACGCACATATTTCTATTACACAGCTGACAAAATTAAAAAATTAAATCTATATCACATTTGTATTATTACCTATATTGCCTCTATTAAAATTTGTAAGAGCCTATTTACATTCAGTCCTCTGATACTTGTCATTTTACACTTTGTGCTTAATCAGCTTCTAAGCAGAAGTCACTTCCTTTTGAAAAGCAAGTATTTCTGATGGGCTCTAGGGAACTTACCAATCACAACTATGTCACCAGAGCTTAACACAGTGCCTGGCACATAGCAGGTGATTGTATTTGTTGATTTAAAACTGTATTAGCATTCTTGTTCAGTGAGGATTTTGAGGGGTGGGCTGTGAGTAGAGATAGCAAAAAGTGCAGTGCACTCTAGTGCCGAAGGAGGAGACACCACTGATGAGAGATGTGACAGTCCAAGAAAATGGACCAAGGCAGATTTCACTCACGTCTTAATTTTGTTCTGGAACTAATTAATCTGTTTTCAGTATTCAACTGGGACTCTTAGGGGGCAGGAAAATAATGGAAAACAGAGCACAGTTCCTGGCATATACTAAAATGAATAATAGCTCCATCTCCTTTACTTTTTATCCCATAGAGGATAGCTAGAGGCAGGAACCAAAACACACTGAAATCCCTTGATTCTATTTTGGCTAAAACACCAATTAACTTTTATTGTGCTTACAGGTACAATGTTGAACTTGTATGGTAAGAACAGAAGAAACCAATAACTACTACATAGGAAATGTATATGGAGTTCACAGTATAAAGTGTATAAATCACTGAGTTGAATTAACATGTAAGAAATGCCCACAGACCATATCCCTTCAAAAAATCAGGACCCAAATGGAAAAAAAAAGTCAAATCGGTATTGAGGGTCCAATCAGCATTGATCGTTCGTTCAATGAAACATTTATTGAATATCTACTGTGAATCAGTTATTGAAAATGGAAATATGGGGAATTCCTGTTGGGTCTCAGTGGGTTACAAACCCAACTAGTATCCATGAGGATGCAGGTTGGATCCCTGGCTTCGCTCAGTGGGTTAAGGATCCAGCATTGCCGTGACCTGAGGTGTAGGTCACAGACACTGCTCCGATCTGGCATTGATGTGGCGTATGGAAGTTCTCAAGTTAGGGGTCAAAATGGAGCTGCAGCTGTGGGCCTACACCACAGCCACAGCCACACCAGATTCGAGGAGCGCCTGTGACCTACACCAGATCTTTACCCCACTGGGCGAGGCCAGGGATCAAACCCACATCTTCATGGACACTAGTAGGATTCTTACACCGTTGAGCCACAACAGGAACTCCCATGTATGTTTTTTACTTACTGCTACAAACTCATCTTAGAAATGAAGAAACTGAGACTTTTATTGATAGGTTACTTGACCAAGGTCATAGTAAGGCTAGTAATTGATAGAGCTGGAGGCCCAGTACAAGACTGTTCAGCAACTTTCATATTTTTGAAAACAGATGCTCATCAGATTCATTCAATATTATGAAATCGATGTATTTTCCTTAGATAATTTTATGACAAATAAAATATAAACAGAACCAATATTTCAAAGTCCATTTTAATTACATTTTAGATGTGAATGTTCACTTTATTTTTTAATGAACTTATTATAAATAATAAGTCTTACCTGTTGATGTTCCAGCAAGTAAGAGTGCAGCAATCCATATTCCAAACATCTAGGTTGACATGAAAAAAATCACATAAAATATTCTTGAAAATTTTTCACTGACAAAGTCACCTCACTCTGAAATATTAAGCGGTTCTCTCCAAAATGACATCAATCAGTATTTACATTCTAGGTCCTGAAGAGCATGGGCTCACACTGCCTTTAATTCTTCTGCCCTGCAAAGAAAATGTGCCAGAGTCTAGACTCCTAGCTTCACATTAAGAGATGTAATTAGCAGGGTGTGCCTTGCATTAGGTGCTGGGTAATTAAACCTCTGAGGTTTTGCTGTTTTCATTATTAGCAATATTTTGGTTAGGTATAAACTGAGTCACTCCTGAAAGTTATTGTAATGCTCTGGGATGCTAGTTAGCAAACATTTAAAAAGCAAAATTTTTCCAAACCAATATAGACACTCTGTACATTTTTCCCTAACACATTTCTGAGTGCAAACATCCACTTAATACAAACAAGTTCTGCTAGAATATGCTATGAGTTAAATAACGAATGTGGCTAATCTGCCTGTCTCACTTGTGTGGCAGTGTAGCACAGCTGCTGCATGGTGACTGGAGCCTGATCTCCCGGATTGAAATTCTGGTTCTGCCATTTACTAGCAGTGATTGGGTTAAAAAGTTCACTGTCTTTCCTTGCCTGTAATATGAGGATAATCACAGTTCCTAACTCATAGGATCATTTCAGTGATTACTCATTATAATAATAGCACCTAGTATATAGTAAGTACTATATTGTGCTAATTTTATTGTTGTCATTTTTCAAGTATGTTAATGGTTACAAGAGCAAATTTATGTTCACATGTAGCTAAATATATCCTTACATCAGTGTACACAGTCTTCATAATACACTTTAATATGATGCAAATTTGCTTTTTTGGCTACTCCATTAATTTAAAGTGACAAGCAATTCAATTTACAGACATCCTTAGTTCCTCAATTTTTACATGTTTCTAGAAGATGGCTGAGGTATTTTTGGCTTTTCTTAATTTTTTTACTCTCATCATAATATCATTAAAATTTTAAATTATCTATGAGGCATTCAGCCTTTTCTTTTTTATTTTTTTTTGGTCTTTTTAGGGCCGAACAGGCAGCATATGGAGGTTCCCAGGCTAGGGGTCAAATTGGAGCTGTAGCCACTGGCCTGCACCACGGCCACAGCAACACGGGATCTGAGCCGCATCTGTGACCTACACTACAGCTCACAGCAATGCCATATCCTTAACCCACTGAGTGAGGTCAGGGATCGAACATGCATCCTCATGGATGCTAGTCAGATTCTTTTCCGCTGAGCCATCATGGGAACTCCCATTCACCCTTTTCTTATAAACCTGTTATACTATGCAAGAATCAGACAAAGGAGAGATTATAAACAAGGGTTCATGTGAACAAGATTATGAACAAGTCTCAGGTGCTTTTTTGGTTGAAATATTTCCTGGAACTCAGAGTAGCCAGTCCATCCTGGCATGCAGTCATGTAGTGATTAGAGAAGAGACCACTTAGCAGCACCAAGTTCAAAGCCTGGCACTCTGTCCAGTAACTACACCACAGAAAAGGCGTGCTCTAAAGCCTTCACCAGTTACAACTAGTCCTTTTTCCCAAGTGGTATTTCAAGAATCAGTGTTTTCAGCCACACACATAACATAATCAGCAGCAGCACCCCTCATAGGACTGCATCTTATTCATGTCTACATCCCAAGGGACAAGCACAATGCCTGGAACTTAGTAGGTGCTTAATAAGCATGTTTAAGTGAAAAAAATGCAAAGATCTACAATGATAACATAGAAATTTTAAAAAAATATTCTCTCTTCCATGTTTTCACAGTACTTTTCAACAAATCTACTATAGCATCTAGCATATCATAGAATTGTTAGGTAATTACCTATTAGTCTCCTTGTACAAACTGAACTGTTCTGGGACAAGGACTGTTTTTTGTTCGTCTCTGGGCCCCCAGCATCAAGCAACAGGTGTATCAGAGTAGACATATGGTCAATATTTGTAGACAGAAAAAAACAGCATAAGATTTCATTGATCTCATATCTTTCAAGGAAATTCTTCTTCTAGAGAGATTATCATTCTGAGAGTTGAAGGCTCATTATACTTTCACAATTATGTTTAATGAGAACAGATACTGGTGAATCTATAGACATTTACTGAAATCATGGCAGTTCTGCCTGAAAAACGTCAAATAGAGGAGTTAACAATAGCTTTTAAACGTTCATCACAAAATCAAAGCTGTGCTTATATATGACAGCACACCAAAAATGAGGAGAAACAGCAAATCAGTTGAGTTCTTGATAGAAAATAATTAATTTTGTCTCTGACATGATTAATTATTTTGAGAATTCAGTTAAGCAGAGAACCTTTCAAGATGTCATGATGAATATTTCAACATTAATGTCAGAACCCTGAATAAAACGGTTATAATTTTAAAATAACTTTTTAGGCTCTTTCTTAATGCACAGCTCTTTAAATTATCCAATATTTCAAGGAGGCTGGCGTCATAGCCATGTTGGAGAAGCAAAGAAAGAGTGAAATACAAAGACAAGTGCCTGCGTGATCTGAGCACTCATACATTCATTCACTAAGATTTGAGTGGCTACCATGCCCCAGGTAGTATTCTGGTTTATAGAGACACACCAATGAACAAAACAGACAACCAAGACCCTACCCTCTTGGATATTACAGTGGGGGAGAAAGCCAATAAACACAGTAAAACAACTATAGAATATGTGAAAAGGTGGCATAAGTACTACGGAAAAAAAATAAAGCAGACTGAAGGAGATTGGAGAATTTAGGATTTGACTAGAAAAAATGTTGCTATTGTGATCCAAGGAGGCCTCATTGAAAAGGCAGCACTTGAACAAAGACCCAAAGGAAGTGAGAGAGGTAACTGAGTGATTCTCCAGGCAAAGGGACAGGTCAGCCAGGGTGTTGAGGCAGGGGTGCACCTCATACCTTTGAGGAAGAGCAAAAAGGCCAGTGTGGGGGTAGCAGAGGGAGAGAGAGTGAGATGAATAGAGGGTGAGGCCAGAGTGGGTTAGGCCTTGCTGGACATAGTAACAATTTCAGCTTTTCCATTCAAAGAAAAGAAAGCCATTGGAGGTTTCTGAGCAGAGAAGGGATCTGGTTTGATTTTGGTTGTAACAGGATCATTCTGGCTGCTCTTTTGTCAAAATACTGTAGAGGAGGGAGGGCAGAAGCAAGAAGGTCAGTTAGGAGGCTACTGCAGTGATCCAGGTGAAGATAATAGTGGTTTGGCTCAAGAAAGGAGCAATGGAGGTGGTGAGAAGAGGACTGGCTTGGGATATAGTTTGAAGGTAGAGCCAACAGGGTTTCCTTTGTTATTATTTCTATTTTTGATTTAGTGCTTGAAGGATGTGAGGACATTGGAGCATCCTCAGTGGACCTTGCAGAGGCAGAAACATTTACTCGCCTTTTTCCTGTTTTATTCTTCAATAATGGATCTTCTCTCATGAGTATTGTCAGAATATTTCTTACAAGGTCTTATAGGACAAAAACATTTTCATGAATTTGTTTCCCCTGATTGGTTTAAGGATGTAATTTTTCTGCAAATTTTTGAAAATGTGTTTTTAAAACAGATTATGCTTCTAAAGTCAATTTTTTTTAGTAAGGCTTTATTTTATGCACATTTTGTAGTAATACACCACTCGAATGCAGACATAAAAAAAGCATCTCATATGGAAGTATAACCTCTACTGAGGCAATATTGCTGTAAATGATTACTTTGTGAACTATAGACTATAATTAGATAGTCATCACATACTTGTTAAATTATACACAATAAAAATATACATTGCATCAAGACAGTTCATTATAATTACAAGTAACTTTAGAAGGCTACTTAGAGTTTTCAAGTAGCACACCTTTCATAATAGCAATTTACCATACTAGAATGCGGTATTAAACTCTTCTACTATCAGCAAAGAAGTCAGAATAATATAATATAGAAAAATATCACCATCAAAGAGGCAATTGTAAGGAAAGGAGAGGTTGGGAGGATTATAGCAACGTCTAGAATTGGCGAATCATGTGAGGGATTTTAATACATTTTGAAAAGGTCTAAATTTCTAGAAGCAGACTCTCAGCGAAGGAATGGGAAGATGGAGCCTGGATTTCAGAATGTGATCTGGGTTCATAGCCCGAAGGACTTTTTTAGCTGCATGATATTGATAACTAACGTTATTTCTCTGAGCTTCAGATTCCCTCTGTACACTAAGCCATTAAGTATATGTCTCATTATCTTGCCTGCACTATTAGTGTTGTTTTTTTTTTTTTTTTCTTTTTTTTCTTTTTAGGACCACAGCCATGGCATATGGAGGTTCCCAGGCTAGGGGTCAAATCAGAGCTACAGCTGCAGGCCTACACCACAGCAATGCAGGACCTGAGCCGCATCTGCAACCTACGCCATAGCTCATGGCAATGCCAGATCCTTAACCCACTGAGCAAGGCCAGGGATCAAACCCACAACCTCATGGTTCCTAGTCATATTTGCTTCCATTGCACCATAACGGGAACTCCGAATATTAGTAAATTTTCCTTTTATCCTTTATCTAACTATGCTTTTCTCTCCTTTCGTCCCCAGCTTTATTGAAGTATGACTGACAAGTAAAATTGTATATATTTAAAGTATAAAATGTGATGATTTGATATACCTACACATCATGAAATGATTACCACAATCAAGTGATATCAAGATTAGGTAACCTAGAGTATTATTGTGAAGATAAAACAAGGCTATGCTCATAAAAAGCTTAGCCGAGCACGAGGCAAATAGGAAGCACTCGACAAATAGGAGTTATAAAATTATTATTATTTCTTAGGTTCAACCTAGTTTCTTGTTAAGTGTAGAGTAGTACTCAAAGAATGTCATTGAGAAAGGCTGGTTACTTGTTCAAACAAGCTCAGGAGAAAGGCAGGACTGGAAATGGAGGCTCATCAGTGGGTGAGACTTCTGAGGGAGTGAAATAACAATAAGGAAAACTGGGTGTGAATGGCTTATGTAATTACGAAAGAATTGTAGATCCAATCAATATAAACAACTGCAGAGAGAGAGTCATAGAACACCGGCTCATTAGGAAGCATGATGAAGTAAACAGGTATAGGTGAGGAAAGGCATGATTGAAGGGTGGGGACTTCAGGAAGAAGAACAAGAAAAGTATGCTCAAGGGCGAGTTACAAGAAGGTGACTTACAAGTAAGAGAGTAGAGGGTGATTTTTTTTTCAGAGTGGATTAAACTTGTGTCCTATGCACTTCTCGTTTCAAGACCAAGAATATTCCTAACCTCGGCTAGTAGTTCTGCCATATAGTTGCACCCATCACAAGGATAACTAAAGCATAAGTAGAGTAGTGCCAGACCAGCCAAATACATTTTAAAACAACTCAAATGCTCATCCACAGAAGGATTTCAAGGCTCCTCGCTAGTAAAGGTAATTTTAAGGCCCTGGAAGGAGACTTGGCAATGTTTCATCTGCTATTTTGACTGCAACTGTTCAAGGCTCTTAAGTCTCTTTCCACTCTGGCTTTCCTTACATCATACTCCCCTTGTGAGGGTGGTGCTAGAGTGGCAGTGGGTATTTCTGGGGTCCAGCTAAGGAAGACTTAAGAAAACCCTTTGCAAGAAAGAGTCTGACTCAATGTTTTGATGTTTGCTGACAGCATTTAAACATCACCACCACCTTTTTCCTTTCTGCCCTACACCTGGGAAGGCTAAGAAAGCCTGGGTTCGACCTCTTTGGGACCAGTGTGAAGTCTAAACCATGGAGGCCCCTGCCCACAGGAATGGGAACCCTCACCCTAGCCCCACCTCTTTACCACCATAAAGGTCCAAGCCAGTATCCTTTCTCTCCCTTCTTCAGCCATTTGTAGACCATCACGGGAGCCTGCCCCAACTCTTCCCAGAAAGACTCACGATGTAAGTAATAAACCTTTACTAGTCAGATTGTCAGCTTCTGTGTTAGATGTTACATACACATTAGCCCATTTTGTTCTCACAATTACCCTGTAAAGTTAATATTTTACTTCAATTTTTCTTCAGATAAGGATAGTGAAGTTACACAGGTTAGAGAAATAATCCCCAAGATAATTATGAAAATTGATCTAGGATTTGAACCCAGTATAAACTCTAAACACTACAATGTCTCTCAAACATCCTTTCAAATTGTTGGTCCTCTCTGACCTTTCCGCAGCATTTTTACTTTTCCTGGCATTGAAATACACATCTTTATCTTTAAGGTCCTTGAAACCACCTGTTTCTATGGCTTCTCTTGTTCCACTGCTGGTGGCTTTTTCAATTTTCTTTCCTTATTCTTCAAATACAATTATTCCCCAAGATTCTTCTCTTTTCTCTATACTTCGCAGATTCCCAGATATTAACACCTGTGGCAAGAGAGTCCCCTCCTATGACTTCACCTTTTGTCTCATGGGAGAAACTTCCTTCCATCCTCTTTCCAAAGCGTCCGGCCTGGCAATGCCAATTGTCTTCTGGGCCTTTCTAATGGTGGGTTTTATTTGAATTATAAAGTCACCATGTTCAAGTTTTAAGAAACTCTTTTCTCTCCAAAGAGCTCTTCTTTACACCCTTTCCATTCCTGTTCTAGGAACTGCTTTTCTTTGAGTCCTTGGCTGGAAATGTCTATACCATTTTGACCCCTTCAAGGCCCCTGGCTTTCAAAGAGCCCTGCCAGACTCTGCTCACACTTCCTCTTTGGTGCTTCCCTCATTCGTTTCCTGCTGTAAGACTCATCACAATCCCTGCTCAGGATTTCATCGCTTGCCTGAAATATCGTTGCTGCTCCAGCCTTCTGCCTCTTCAATCATGAATTCTAGACATTATTAACAGACCACCCATCTTGAGTCACATCTCTAATCACAATTCTCCTCAAGTGTCATTATCAAATGAAACTTGCATGAAGGACCTCCTTGTCCTCTGCTCAGTCGAGCTTCTGAGCCTTCAAGTCCACACTCCTTCATATCCATTGTACCTGCTGACATGCTGAAGTTTTGCTCATGCTGGTTCTTCTACCTTGACAGCCCTTCTCACCCTTTCTCTACATTCAAAACCATCCTCATAATTCAAGGACCAGTTCAGGTGTGACAATCTCTTTCATGAATACTTCCCCTCAGTCATAGAAGCCTTCTCTATTTTATTGATACTACTGCATCTTGTGTTATTTTTATCCTACTTAGAACATTTTCTATCATTCTGTTTTAAATATTGTACAATTTCCAATGTGCTTTCTTTTTTTCCCTTGTTTTGTTTCCCTTTTTATCCTTGACCCTCTTCACCCATTTCTTCTATCTCCCATGCCCCCCCACCTCTGGCAACTGCCAATCTGTTCTCTGTATCCATGACTTTGGTTTTGTTTATTTTGTTTTAGATAACACATCGTGTTTGTCTTTCTCTGTTTGACTTATTTTACTCAGCATGATGCCTTTGAGGATCATCCATGTTGCAAAGGGCAAGATTGCTTTTTTTTAATGACTGAATAATTTTATGTACGATAGAGTATTATCCATTCAATTTCTTTATCCATTCATCCATAATGGATGTTTAGGTTGTTTCCATATCTTTGCTACTGTAAATAATACAAATAATTACCTTTTATCCTTCCTGTAAAAATATTCCTATTACTTATTTTTTATCTCCATTAGTAAACCTGAAGGCTGAAGAGTATATATTTATATGCTTGTTATGATACCTGATTTAGTAGCTCTTTGTTTTCTAAAACACAAATCTGATCATCCCATTCCCCTGCTTTGTCTATGAGATAAAGCCCAAACTCATTAGCATGTAATGTATGGCCTTTGGGAAAGTACCCCTTGTGCTTCTCCCACTGCTCCTTATTCTAAGTGCCCATGAAGCAGAACCACTTAGGGCATTGCAAACAAGCTAGCTATACCTTTGACTCTATGTCTTCATTTTTTCAATTTCTGCAACACCATTCTCCCCCACTCCTCTACTGGGTAAACTCCCAATCCTCCTTCTAGATCCAGCTGAAGTATTTCCTACTCTGGGAAATCATCCCCAACCACTGAATTGGAAATTATCACTCATTCTGGGATCCTCCACACTTATCCAGCTATATCTCTAATTCTGATGCTATTACGTTACAGTCAGTCACACACTGGACCATCCCTCCTGATCGCCTCTTTGAGATTGAGGAAATCAATGTCTCATAGCCATCTTTGTGTTTCCCAGTATCAGGTAAGGGGCCTGTCACTTGGTGGACAGTCAGTACTTCTTGAACAGAGACTTAAATAAATGAATGAGAGAATGAATGAATGAAGAAAGGAAATAAGTGATCTAAATAAATATTAAGTGGACTGATTTGGTTTAATGTGTAAAATAATAAAACTCTTGTCTATGGTCAAATCTTCTATAACTACAACTTTCAACAATTTATGGGCAAGGAAGCAATTCTACAAGTTTATTTCACTTTTTGTGTTTCCTAGAATACATAGGCACTTAAAAAAATCAACTGCAGTCCTGGTTCCCGTTCTCTGAAATCCAAGGATCACCATTATGTATTGTTCTCATTGAGATACTAAAACTGGTTGGTATACGTATCCCAATATAACAAATACATGTATTTTCACAACAAATAATGCCAAGAATTCAACACTGGTACTGAAATTTGCCTCTAATCAAGCTAAATATTGGAATATTTCATTAACCAGATCAATTTTATTTATTTAAGCTTCCATACTTCCATAATGTCTAGTTGCCATCTTAGTGAATTTAAATTTCTGAGGAAAAGATGACTTAGGAGTAACTGGAAGACGAATTAGTTTCTCTTTTCCTAAGAAAGCCAAAATTTGGACTGCTATAGACAGAATGACATGCTACTATTTGAGGTTTATTGAATACATATCCTTAATCTCCTTAAATAATAAATCACAAAACACATTTTAACCAAAGCACTTATTTCTCTCTGGTAGATTTTATATTTAGATTTTATGTGACAGCATATAACATAGAAAAGATAACCTAATTTGATATCTGAAGAGAGTTGTACGAGAAAGCACTCTGGACCTAAAGAGACAATGAAAATAGGGCCGTGGTCTCTAGTTCTCACACTGCCACTAGTTAGCTTACCAAAGATAATGCACTCTGAGCATAACACCCTTCTCTATAAAATGGGGAAGTTGAACTTTGTAATATAATGTCCTTTGTGGTTCTAAAATAGTCTATGCTTTGAATTTTAAGAGTCCTATTCACAGATATTTGAGCTAGCACTTCTCCCAAGGGAAGGGGAACTTTCTCATAATAATTCTGGGGCTGTAACCATTTAAACCTTCCTAAAGTATGACTGTTTCTTACCATCTATACTGATTCAGTGTTCATCATAGTCATAGTCAGGTGGTGACTCTTGATACCACCCAGAAAGGAAATCTCTTGAGGCAGAATATCATTATAAGTAATTTTAAGAATGGAGAATGACTGGAATTGCAAGTACAAAAGCCAAGGACCAGTGTGCTTTGGTAAGTAAAGGGATTGACTGAGGTCCAATCAAATCTGAGACCTTGCAGAGGTACTAGGAAAATAAATACCACTGTATTTAAAGAAAACAAACAAACATACACTGAGAGGAATTCCTCCCCCCGCCCCCACCATTTTGGAAGAACAACACAAGGAAGCAATAACAAGGAGCTAAACACCTTTAAGCTCCACCTGAAAGATGAAACTCCATCCTTGGGATGGGAGAATCTTCAGAAAGGAATAGGACCAGCTGATAGACATTGAAGAGTTCAATTTCAGGAGTAAGCTAACAAGCAGAAGGAACCCAAACTGGAACTCATTTATTGATTACTTCAATAATACATTTGAGAACATTGTTTTAGGAAAAACACTTGTTATAATAAGATATTAGGGATTTAAATATTGAATCTGCCCTCAAGGAGACTATAGTCTAGTAGAAGTCATACAACATATACATAAAGAACCCTAAAACCAGACATAAGGTAAAATTTATGAACTGAGTAGAAAGGTAATAAATCCAGTGTTAGTGGCAATGTTCAAGGAGAGGCTGCATGACTATTTGGGGTGACGTCAGAAAGATTTATATGTCTGGTAGGAAGTTAACTACATGACCTTCAAGATCCTTTCCAACAAATGCTTTGCGGTTTTATTAAGACTATTGCTAGAATAAGGATTTAAAAAAAAAAAAAACAGGGTTATCTGATTTTTTGTTCTACCCACAGATTTTTTTCTTGCAGAAATGTAAGAAATCATTTTCCAACACAAGCTCTTAAAACAAACATTTTTAATTAATTTACTTAAAATATGTCTGAGAATTCAATCAGTTATAAAAAGCCAACAGAGTATATTTAAAACTATTTCTAAAAGGCAGGTACCAACATTTTTCCCAGTATAATCATGATGGATTTTTTTAAAGGAAAGCTTAATTATTTTATATAATACAAACCAGAAAAATGGGACTAATATAAGAAACTTACAGACATCTATAATTTCCATTTGCTCTTCATACTATTTTAGCTTTAAGATTAATTGTTCAGAATCTTATTTCACAGTCACTCAACTTTATTGACTTTGATATTGACAGTCTTGGTACAAGTTATAAAGCCTTATGTGGCATGATATATAATTAAAATACTTTGTCTCGTAACTTACATTAATGAGTGCATGTCAGAGAACGCCGATTCTCTCTGAGAAGAATGTAAACCTATATTAATTAATTTATTGAGGAAAAGCCTACCAGGGCCATTGTACACTTTGCCTGTGCCTTACCTAGTGAAGTGTTAGCAGCTGCAGGCTGTTTAGGAGCCCTACAGGCCTAACCTATAATCTTCCTTAATGTGACTTAACAGTAAATTCATATTTAACTAGCCTACAAGGTACATTTTTCAAAATGTAAAGCCAATGGATTAGATTAAAATAAAGGAAAAAAGCATTAGCATAAAATGTCTTTTCCTGGAACTACCCACTAGCAATTTTGATTAGCACTTTAAATAGTCCCAAAATTTCTCCCTAAGTCTTCACTAACGCCTCAGCTCATCCATTTTACGTCGGCTCTTGAAGATTAATTTTATTTCTAAACTGCTGTGGTAAGGGAGCCTCTCACTGTTCTTCCTAAATAGTCATGCATAAATTCAGCTGAATGGTAATGGGTATGGTCCAATCATTTTCAGGACACTGAGTTATAAATAAGTAAGCAGCAGGATCTGGCCCATTGTTTATGGATCAAGATACTTCCTCTGCTCCTAGTTCAAGGGTAACAAGGCGATAGCAATTGATTTAACCACCCAAACTGACAAGAGCCTGCTATGTAAACTGGAATGCAAATTTATAATGTGAAAGGGGAAAATTCACTTCTAAGGAGAAAAGATACTCTGGTGCCTGATAATTATGGCCTCTCCCCTAGGCCAGATCAATAATGTTCCTGCTGCTTGGTGAGCATAGCCTCTGACCAAGGTTAGCTAGTTGAATGATATTTATGGCCACTCTTATCCATCTAGGAAAAGACTGATGCATCTATCTCCACAGTTAACAGTATCCTTGAGGCCACTGGTTAGGTACATTTTTCCCCTAGACAGTCTTGGACAAATTCTTGATCTTCTGAATCTCTGTTTGTAGATACTGCACAGGTAATATAATCTTTCATCAAAGGATGACTAAGCATCATATACAGGCTTAGGTCAAGGTGGGGGTTACTTGTTCAAATGCCTACAGGGCCATGGAAATGTGAAGCAGATGAGATGTGGGAGAAGTCATGTCAGAAAAAACAAACAAATTTACCTTACATTTCCTGAATGTAGTATAAACAGATATGTATGGTATTTTTAGAGACATCTGAAATTTTAGAATTATCAACATTGAAAAAATAGGCATATTTAATTACTTAAGTCTTCTTTCATAATTTGTTACTTATTAGCTTGTTATTGAACCTAACATATCACCATCAGACCATGTGAACATAGACCACAAATACTTCAACTAGATTTAATAATTTTATTTACTCAATTTCATATGCAAAAATGGAAATGACAAACACCAGTGCCACTTAACATGTGTACACTCTCCTTATATGAGGGTTATTGTTGGACATGTGTTCAGTTCTGGCATTTCAACATCACTGCATTTGATTTTCAGTTATTTATTGCTTTGCAGTTCAGTAACTTCAACTGGTAGCTCTTTTTTCATATTATCAATGTCAAATTATAAAAGTGGGCTTTCTAATGTTTAAATGTTAGTTTATTTTCATAAAGTTTAAAATTAGAGAATTTTTTGGAATTTTATTTCAACTCTACAGCTTTGGTAATGTGGTTTAAGCCATGACTTTCATTTCAGGAAAATGATTTCAGTAGGATAATGGGCCAGATTATTCCTTGCTAAATTAATTTCTTAAAGATACAATTCCACTTCAAGTGAGCAAACTGAATCATACTTTTGTGTAGCTGTTTGTGCATGCCTTAGCAGAGAACTGTTCAAAGTCAATAGGTTCTAACATCAACCCCAAAGGCCAAAACATTGATCTACTTTTTATTGTTAGAAATCGAGTAAGGATTTTCCTCTTGAGTAACAAGTAAGTGTCCACAAACATCTTTCAACATTCAGCCACACAAACCCATGTACTATAACAGGATATCATAACACATATCTAATTCATAAAAATAAAGAGCATCTGGATTTCATTCTATGGTATTTTTTCTAGTTCACACTGTTAGTTACTGCACATTCATAGTGTATTACATTTTAAATTCTTTAGCACAAAGCAACTCCTGGCAAATAATATAATCAGGAGACCTAAATTCTTTGTCTCTTGGAAAATATCACCTTCTCATATTTAAGTTTTCACATTAATGCTGTCCATTTCAGGAGGTGAATCACACTATTTTGGCCAACCACATTACATTTTGCAAATTTTCTTACAAAGAAATTCCAATCAGAACTTATCTTCTGACATAAAAGTTTTTGTCAATATCACCAATTTAATATAGCTTGACTATGTGATATCATTTGTATCTGTGTTCTTATCATCTGAAATAGAAAATGCTACAACCAATTTAATTTTTTATACAACTCTTCTGTAAGTACTAAGACATGACTTGAACTTGCTGGTCAATAGTATTTCCAGTAAGACTTAAATTTATAAATGCTTGTCTGTATAGAATACATAATTTTTGCTTATATTCTATAATGCTCTTGTATAAACTTGCCATCTATAAAAGCTTTTTCAATTTTTTTTCACTTACTATATAACCTCATTCATAGTAGCATCAGATATTTTATTCGTATTTAAAAATAACTGTTGATATTTGTCCTATTTTCTTTTTTTCTTTTCTTTTTTTTTTTTTTTTCCGGTCTTTTTGCCTTTTCTTGAGAACTCCCGCGGCACATGGAGGTTCCCAGGCTAGGGGTCTAATCAGAGCTGTAGCCAACGGCCTACCCCAGAGCCGCGGCAATGTGGGATTCAAGCCTCGTCTTCAACCTACACCACAGCTCACGGCAACGACGGATCCTCAACCCACTGATCAAGGCCAGGGAACTAACCCGCAACCTCATGGTTCCTAGTCGGATACGTTAACCACTGCGCCAGGACGGGACCTCCTGTCCTGTTTTCAGGTTAAGTTTTTCATTTCTCACTCCATATAGCAGTCCTGGATCTTACATTTATATTTGCCAGTTTCATATGTTCTATTCATGTTTCAAACCCATTAAGTTGTAGTTCTTTCAATACAGATATCTTTTATTCACATATTACATATGGAAGAATTATCTTTACTTCATCAAAAAAGATGATCTCTTTCATTGTATCAGAATCAAGCATCTTTTCCCCATATTCAATGGAAATAGGGTATAGAGAAGCTAGTCTCTATTCTAGGAGAAACAAGTAAAAGGGGCAACTAAAATTGGCTTCAATGTTATACAATAGGGAGTAATAGTGATTGTGGGTAATGAAAGAGCAAATGTTCCATCTAAGGGAAAAACTGCTGCTGCTCCATTAAAAAAAAAAAAATGTGGCTAATTATTTTTAGATAGGAATGCAAGTCTTGTCAATTCCCATTGTGGCTCAGCAAGTTAAGAACCTGACTAGTATTCATGAGGGTGCGGGTTTGATCCCTGGCGTAGCTCAGTGGGTTCAGGATCCAGTGTTGCTGCAAGTTGCAGTATAGGTCACAGATGAGGCTCCAATCTGGCGTTGTTGTGGATGTGGCATAGACTGGCAGCTACAGCTTTGACTTGACCCCTAGCCTGAGAATTTCCATATGCTGTGGGTGAGGCCCTAAAAAATGTGGTGGGGGGAACGCAAGTCTTGTACTGCCAAAATCAATTTTTTAAAAAGAGAAGCTGAAAATGATTGGCTCAGTTAAAGAACAAAAAGCCAAAAACAAAACACTGTAACAGACTGGACGGAAGAATTCAGCAAGCTGAATTAGCCCCACAGGCAAACAGTATGCAATCTCTGTATTAAAGTGTTAGATATTTTCACAGAATTTTACATTTCTGAGATTATATCAACCACCATGATTAGACTGCTATATATTCCCCAACAATTAAAACATTTTCAAAATATTTTATAGATGTGAGTTTATAATGTGACTCTCTTTTTATTGTTATCCCAACAAATTCTCCCACTGGTTGGGATGTCCCTACTGGGTGGATGTACTGCATCCACTATCATAAAGAGGAGGCGATGTCCTAGCCACAGTTACGAGACTTATCGATAGGCTCATGACCCAAACCAGGCCAGTCAGAATCCTTCCCAGGTTTTTGTTGAGACAGTTGAGATACTCTCTTCCTTGAGGCTCAATGCCTGAAAGTACAATGAAGCCTATAATTGTTTATGGCCATTTTTCATTTTTGCCACAACAGAGGAAGAGTGTACTTCAAATAATGCCACCAACATGGAGGAGGATATCAGAGCCAAAAAACTGGAAGAAAAGAGACAAATTGGATAATATAATTTGAACTGCTGAATCCAGCCATTTCTGAAGCCAGGATTTTCCTTGTTCTTCCTGATTACATAAACCAATATATTCTCTTTTTGGCTTAGGTTGGTTTAGAGTGGGCTTCTAAAACAAGCAAAGAGTCCTGACTCTGTATCTGACTAGTACAGATAGATAATATTACCAATTATGTCTCAGTTGTTTGACAAGCTATACAGATATAATCCTGAATTTTCTTCATTGTAATTTACTATCTTTAATCTTAAATCTCTTATTTAACATCAATTTTACATGCTAGATTTGGAAGATTTTTTTCTGTAAAGTGCCAGATAATAATAAATTATTTTAAACATTTGGGCCAGACATATTGTCCCAAGTAACTCTACTCTGCTTTTTAATGTGAAATCAGCCATAGACAATACATAAATGAGTGTGGCTGTGTTGCAATAAAACTTTATTAACAGCACTGGAATTTGAATTTCATACAATTTTCACACGTCATAAAATATTACTCTTCTTTTGACTCTTTTTCAACCACTTAAAAGTCATTAGCTTGC
Organism: Sus scrofa; assembly: GCF_054392235.1. NCBI lineage: Eukaryota > Metazoa > Chordata > Mammalia > Artiodactyla > Suidae > Sus > Sus scrofa. Next base: position 149,333,270 of record NC_139396.1, on the reverse strand, counting down.
AAGCCATATTTGGCCTGCAGGCTATCAATTGCTGACCTCATAGTAGATCATAACCTCCAAGGTGGCCAGGAGTGAGTCCCATCCTCATTGCGTCCTCAGCACCGAGGAGCAGTGTTTGCACATAGCAGTTTATCACTAATTATTGAAAGAATAGATGAATTCTCAAGGAAAATCAAGATTTTAGAAAAATTCACAAAAAATAAAGTCACACCAGGTGTTGTACAAATTATTAAAGATTTAGGAATCTGAGGAAGGTTGTGCTTCTACCTAGTTCTCTGGTCTTTGTCCCTCTCTAATCTCTTCACAACAATTGTTCCTGAGTGTCCCAGGAACCCTCAACTTTTTCTCCTTCTGTTATACAGATCAATTTTTTGTCTTAAACTTTATCCCCACACTTGCATATCAAAACCAATATATTCAGATGAGCAGAGGGATCTACCCTACAAGCTGGGTGACCAACCCTCCCAGTTCCATTGGAGATAGTTTCAATAGGTCACTGGTCTCAGGCAAAACACTTAAATGCTTTTTTAAATTCACACATAAATTGGAGAGAGTATTACCTATTGAAACAACTTCATGTCTTCTGGAAAGTTTCACATGAATTACTGAATATATACTAAATAGTGTGTGTGTGTGTGTGTGTGTGTGTGTGTGTATACACACACATATATAATGTAATATATACATAAGCTTTTAAAATTCTTTTAAAAATTAATGATTAATAAAGATTTTAGCAGTGTTCATAATGATCAATATGTATAAGGAATGTGATCTGGCCTGCTTAGATCAAATTTCTTTTTAGAAAAGCAGTCACTTTAATGAAATTTCTCAGTCTTAATAAACTCATTCAAAGGCTTTCTTAGGAAAAATCAACTACAACCAGGATAATTTTCATACTATGTTTTTCTTGATATTCTCATATTCAACTAATTTCAAACTGATAACGAATGAAAATGAAAAAAAGATGACATCTATGTTTTAATTGTGCAAAAATAAACAGAAGAACTTAACCAGAGATGATAAAATCTGAAAATTTACCCTTTTAGGATGTTTTCTCTAGAGAAATATGGATATTTCTCGGTATCTTTTAAAACGATATTTTATTCTGATGAAAACTTTTTCATTAACCTGGAGGATAAGCTTAGACTTTTTAAGTATCAAATTAATAAAACAACAATGTATTATCAATCATAACAGCAATCTTCAGTAATGGTATTCTAGATTTTTTAAGTCTTTCATACAATAATGAACAGGTCTCTTTTCCTCAAAACCATCTTTAATATGTTGCTTAGTTACTGTTGCCAAGATTTCTATTTCTTGAAAAAGAATAATATGTCACATAACCTATGGGCTCCTCTTTTCCTGCCTTAACATCTGCTATTACATATACATAAAACTAAAAGTCTACACAGATAGATCTTTAAGAATCACACATAAAAGTGCTTGGAATTTAAATTGTTTTAAATGTTTGCATTATGTTTCAAACTGTAAACTCTTACAAATGAAAAGTTTGGGTTTATAGCCCATACCATCCAGTTAATCTGTCCATTTATATCCATTTATGAAATATGCAAGTACAATAAAAAATTCCTGATGCTAAACAAAGGTGATTCTATCATTTATGAAACACAGGATGAAAACATCTTGTTGCTTTAACACTAAATAGAATTAATAGCTCTCATCGGTTATCTCCCTCTGGCTTTACAAAATCAAGCATGGACCTAAAATGGAATATTTTTTTCCTATTCTATTACTCTAGAAAGTAGTATCATTTCCCCACAGCTAACTATGAGGAACTTTTTCCAAAAAAGATTCCACTCTCTTTTTTTAATTGAGGGGATGGTGTGGGGAGAAGGGCATTAGGGGAATGAAGGGAATTAAACCATGTCTAGTCAATTTTCAAAAAAAGATAATGTGTTATTGTCACTTTTTGGTTGTAACCTCCTAATTGGTAGGAACAAAGGTTAGGCATGAGTCTAAATACCCTATTAAACTGTGAGTTCATCAACCGTAGGGTCCTGTTTTACTCATCATTTTACCTCCAACACCTAGCAGAGTGCAAGAGAATTAGGAATAGTTTAGTAAGAGTGTTGAAGGAATTAATGAATAGGCAAAAGGCCAAAAGTTAAGATTCTATTTGTAGCCATGGTCATAGTCTTTTTAGAAGAGAAATGAAAAGACATCTCATTAACTAGGACTGTGTAAGCCTCAAAGAAGAATAAGAGTAATCATTATTATTATTTTAAATATAGAAAATAATTAGTGAAAACCACTCCGAATTTTGCATTCATCTATTGAGATCTGAAAGGTTGGATTGATTTCTAGTTGACCACAGAATAGGGATGAAAGAAATACCACTGAATTAGAAACAAAAGTTTTGTATGTCAAGGACCAGCATGATCAATTATTAGAATATTTATTCCTTTCAAATTTCTGTGTTGCATATGTCAACATTTCAGAACAAGGTAGGGTTAGAATTGCTTTTTACCCAACAAAAAGCTACAAGGAAAAGATGGCTTATCTTCTATCATTTCCTGGTGGGATTCTATGAAACAAAAACAAAAACAAAAGCTGGACAAGGAAGGACATAATTAATTTGTTCTTATTACTCCTGATCTCTATCCTCGTACTTAGGTAGATCTTTTGTTTTAAAATGAGCACTTTGGGACATACTGATGAGTTTGCTGTTGATCAGTATATGTCCCAGGATTTCCTTGATGGTCTTTCTTTGCACAAAATAAATAGATGTCTCTGAGCAGTTTATGGAATCTGCTCATGTATTATGATAAGGCTTCCATCATTACTGCTTCACTTACAGTAGTAGCACTGATCATTAGAGCTAGAGCATCAGACATTTCTCAAAGAGCAATGACATCTAGAACTAAGTTGCTTAGGTTAAAGACCTATATACATTTTTCAGCATTTCAATTTTTTGCATTTCTTAGACAACATAGGACTAAATCTGTCATGGAGTCACCAATAAAATCCTCTCAAAATACTTTCTGACTGAACTCAGCCAGAATAAAATCCCCAGCCAGTGAGACTACATAACCAAGCATCACAATAACTAAAGAAACATATCCTAACACTAATGTTGTCCATATTACATAAAGAGAAAGCTTCTGCCCACAGAGTCAGCAGAACTCAAGAAATACATGTATCGGAATATGAGAAGACAAGCCCAATGTATAGGTTTTGGCTATGCAGTATCTAAAGCTTTACCTATAAATTCAAGGTTATATTATGCACATTTCCTCAGTAAGTGCCACTTTGAGTGAAACTGTCATTAGCATGAACCCTTGGCATTTTTATAATGAAGTTCATGTGACCTTGACTATAAAAGGTTCTTACTCAGAGTGTCTACTCGAAGGTCTACACAAGGCCTTAAGGCAAGGAAACATTAACAGTAACCCTGGAAATGGCCATGACTTGGCAATGTCTACTGCAGTTCATGGGAGTCAATCAACAGTAACTACTTTCTTGCTTGGTCTGTTGCGCAGATAAGCACCATATCTGATACAGCTAGAAACAGTGCAGAGAAGGGCAACAGCAACCTAGCAGGGGGACAACTTAGAAAAGTGTCTGGGAAAGAAATGAGTCACATTATTCAGAATCTCCGCATAATAAACTGATAGTGTGGCCTCAGCCAGCTATTGACAAATTTCCTAAAATATAACCCAGAGAACTTAAGAATTTATAGAAAGAAACCTGTATAATCCACCTGGATTCAGACATTATACCAATTTACTTAACAACTAAAACATGCACCTCTTGTTTTAAGGGGAAAAAAAGCTGAACACCCATTAAATTAATGAAAAAAGAGGGCCTCAGACTAGTGGGATACTAGTGGGATACTTGGACTACACCAAGCTCGTTCAGAAAGGTCCCAAACATAAAACAACAGGAATATGTTGGGAGACCACCAGGGATCCTTCAAATAAGAACTTAAGTACCAATATTCAGTGCTTACAAGCCACTCAGTTTTTACCATATCTTTGTTCAATAAATGTGAACTACTGCTGAATTACTTTATAAAGTAATTTTATAAAACCCACTAGAAAAATATTGTTCCATGATATTAAATTTACCAGCACAGAGATGCTTTTTGAAATATCAAGCAGGTATTGAGTCTTGAACTTGTGCCACAACATTATAAACACAAGCCACAATTTCTTTTGCCTCACATTATGAAATCAGATGATGCTGAGAGATTCTTAAAGGACAAAGTCATCCTAAAAATAGAAAGAAATAAAGGAGGCCCTTGATCCCATCTCAGAGTTGAAAGTTCTAGAATTATGTCTACAATTATGTCTATATAATTTACATTGATCACAAGCTACTTTCTGGGCTACAAGGAGGATATATATGCTTTGAACTAGTTGACAGAAAGAAGCCACAGTAAATGTCTTAGTGTAAATAGTTAAGCCTGGTGGGAGTAGGAAACTGGTAGTTGGATAAACAAGGCTTGAACTTTCTGACAGGATTAGCAAGGACAATCTGTCTTATTCACAGGCAGTCAGATGTCAGAGCCTTGGTGGGGAGGTGTCATCCAGAAGAGAATGTCCAGGCTCAGGAACATGTCCCTTTGTAGCCAGGACTGTATGGTGATTTTTCTTTTCCCTTCAAATAGAAAGGAGATCAGGAAGAGACAAGAGAACCAAGCATTAGAGACTTACAGGAAACACAATCATAAAAACAGGTAACAGAGCTAGAGATGCATTAGTATAATCCATATGGCCCCAATTTCCCTAGTAGTCTGCAGAGAAGTACAGCTCAAGATATGAAAGACAAAATAATTATTTTTGGCTCCCAGCTATCAGCAACAAATTATACATTTATGACACAATCATAGCTGATCTGTAGTTTCTTGAACCTGGACAAATCACTAGATGGGATGGTTTTGGACTCAAGAGTCTGAATGAGTGAATGTTTGTTGATACTGGGCAGTCTGTGAACTAAGGGATTATGTGAACTGTCCTGGAGTTTGCCTGCAGCAATTAGGCAGGTGGAATGGATGGTGTAGACAGCAAGGACTATCAATTTGAAGAAAATTGTCATTCTTAAGACTCATTGGGTTTCTCGTCACTCCAGTATAACTTGTCCCATATTAAAAATCAAAGTCTGTCTAGTGAAGACAAAGAGGTGGGATTCACTCGGCTTCAGCCATCTCTAAGCAAACAGAATTTGCAGGGCAGTCATTAAGCCTGCTACACTTTACCTGTCTTTTTTTTTTTTTTTTTTTTTTTAAGTCAGTCTTTGCAAAAAACTGTGGAGTTACTAGGGTTGTTTGCTGCCATGGGTACTAAGGAATCCAGCGTTGAAATACACAATACAATGCGCAGATGGGCCAACAGCTCTGGAATGGCCAACTGGAAAATCTTTCTCCCTCAAAGGAACTAAATAATACCAGAGCCATTACAGTATTTCTCAGACTCAACTGAATATTCAGTTTAGCTGAGTTATTCAGGGAGTTTTAAAGCCTTGGTATCGGTTTTTGCTTGCTTCTTGTTTATTAAGCATTTTTTCTTTTCAAAATAGTTTAAATTGAGATATATTTAACATCCAATAAAATATACATATCTTGTGTTCTTTTGATAAGTTTTTTAAAATTGTGAATTATAGATAACATAAAATTTATCATTGTCACCACATTTTAAAGTACATAGTTCAATGGCTTTAAGTACATTCACACTGTTGCACAGCCATCACCACCATCTACTTCCAGATCTTTCCATAACTCAAACTGAAACTCTATATCCACTAAACATGAACTCCCCTCTAATATGGAGCATCTTTTCATATGCTTACTTGCTATCTGTGTATCTCTTTCGTTGAGGTGTCAAAGTCTTTGGCTCATTTTTTAATTGGGTTGTTCGCTTTCTTGTTATTGAGTCTTAACAGTTCTTTATTTGTTTCTCTCTCACCCTTGCCTCTGCCTGAGGTAACCACTGTTTTGATTATTTCTCATCGTGGATTAGTTTTACCTGGACTTGAACTTTATATAAATGAATTACACAGTAGGTACTTTGAATCCGGCTTCATACAATGCCAGTGATATTTGCCTGTATTGTTGCATGTAATAGCAGCTCATATTAATAATTAATAGCAGCATACCAAATATTTCATTGTACGTATACAGCCAATACCATTCCAGATATTGATAATTTGTGTTTCCTTGTTTTCTTGATTAGGCTTATTGGAGTATACATATTTTATTAATCTTTCAAAGAATCAACTTTTCATTATTTTTTTCCTATTTATAATATAGGTACACACATGCAAGTTCCACATCATAGACTTTTGATGTTATTTTACCATATTTTATAAACTGCTTTTTTTACTTAACAATATATCATGGATATTTTCCAAAATTGATAATATAGATATTCCTCAAGTTTTGATAGTTGCATAGCATGCCCTTGATTCTCTATTTAGGCCAACTCCAAGATTTTTTTTAAAACTACAAATGATGCTGTATTCTTGTTGACATTCACACAACTCATGCTGGTACCCTGTAGTACCTGCTAGGTTATAAATTATGAAATTAAAATGATACGGGAGTTCCCATCGTGGCTCAGTGGTTAACGAATCCGACTAGGAACCATGAGGTTGTGAGTTCAATCCCTGGCCTTGCTCAGTGGGTTAAGGATCCGGCGTTGCCATGAGATGTGTTGTAGGTTGCAGACACGGCTCAGATCTGGTGTTGCTGTGGCTCTGGCATAGGCTGGTGGCTACAGCTCCGATTAGACCCCTAACCTGGGAACCTCCCTATGCTGGGAGTGCGGCCCTAGAAAAGACAAAAACAAAAACAAAAACAAAAGATTGATTTTCCCAAAAATATTCATGCCCGCTCCCTCCTATTTCACCAATATTGGTATAATCTTTTTGTTTAATTCTTGCCAATTTACAGGAAAAAATTTATCTTGTTTTTATTTGCATTTCTTTAATTATAAATGAGCTTTAACATCTTTGCATATAAATATTAACCTTTGTATCTTTTTCTATTAATTATTAACATCCTTTGTCCATTTTTCTATTACTTTTTATAATTTTTTAAGTCCTCTTTTTATTATTCATGATAACCTTTCGCTTACCACTTGTTGCAAATGTGTTTTCCCAAGTTCGTGTGTGTGTGTGTGTGTGTGTGTGTGTGTGTGTGTGTGTGTGTGTGTTGGATCTCTTTTGTTAAATCATTATTTGTGATGTAATTCACATACAATAAGATTTTAAATGGACAGTTGGTGAGTTTTGACAAGAGCAAAACCACCACCCAAACCAAGGGATAGAATAATTTTGTCACTACAGAAAGTTTCTTATGTCCCTTGCAGTCAATTCTTGCTCTTTTATTTTTAAGTATCAGAATAAGATAGATGTGTATAAAGTTTCTGGCACAGCATCCAGTGCATATAAGGCATTCAATGCATGAAACTGTAATTTTTTAAGGCTGTCCTGGGAATGGCTGATACAATAAGCCTACCTCACTCACCTGCCTGTACTACTAAAGTCCTCTAGGAAGTTAAGTGCTTCATTTTCCATACACTCCTGACCTACGTGGGACCTCTCCAGTCATGGAGAACTACTGCTTTCTTATTACCACATTTTGCTAACAAACCAGCTAAGTTTAAATTCAATTACAAATTCAGCTAAATTTAAACCTCCAGGAACTTAAGTTTTAATTAACTAATCCAACTCACACTAAGACACTGATACCATTTTTCATGACAAGCATCATAATTTAAATTATTATGACTCATCCTTGAGAACAAAATGTCCTCAGACAATGGAACTCAGGTGTGACATGGGTTAGTTGGCCTTAGAGTCAGTGTATCACGCTCCTGGATCAGAAAGAATGTCTCCTGGACAAAAAATGAAGAACACTGATGTCACACACTGCATCCCCTGCGCACCTTCTGCCACAGGAGACTGTGGTGAACTGTCTTACTTAGTTTGATCCAACAGACTTCAAGATACACAGAATTTCTGCAGGTGCTCTTAGATAAGACAGGCGTTTTTAAAAAAGAATCACAGGTTCTATGTGAGTGTAGATGGAAGAAATGGTAGAGCTCTCATGAGGCATCAAGAGAGTGTGAGATCTGACAGTCAACTGCATTGGCAAACAGGCCTTTTGAGTGATCGACTCTAGTCCCTCTCATATACTCTCTTTTGTCTACCAATGACATCTTCCTTTGTCTCAGATTATTTAAACCCAAACCAGTTTCTGTCACTAAAACTGTTCAGCCACTGGGAGAAGCAGAAAGCTGGGTGAGTATTAGTCATAACAATGATTTGTACTGTTATATGTTTTATCCTATCTTCAAGCTGCCTCACCTAAATTTTTAACAAAAGCAGTTCATTTATTTAACAAATATCTATTGGCCACTCACTAAGAGTTTTTACCCAGTCTTGTATTTGTAGTATCTAATGCTGAGCCTGGTACAATTGTTGGTGTTTAATAAACACTCATTTGATGAACGAATGAATGAATGAATGAATGAATGAAAGAAATTAGGTACTGGGCACTACGGACATGTTTTAATTCTCACTTTTCTTTCTTTCTTTCTTTGTCTTTTTAGGGCTGCACCTGAAGCACATGGAAGTTCCCAGCCTGGAGGTCGAATCAGAGCTGTAGTCAGCCTACACCACGGGCACAGCAACTCGGGATCCAAGCCACATCTGCGACCTGCACAAAAGCTCACCACAACGCCGGATCCTTAAGCCACTGAGCAAGGCCAGGGATCAAACCTGCATCCTTATGGATACTAGTTGGGTTTATTACTGCTGAGCCACAATGGGAACTCTTAATCTTACTTTTCTTGAAAGAAGCTGAAATTCTTGCCCATTTCTCCCTTCTTGAAAGCTCTCTTCCTAGACTTCTTCAATATCACACTCTCCTGATTTTTTCTTCTCTCTCTTAGGGCAATTCTCACTGTTCTTTGCTGGCTCCTTCCCCTCTATTTGACCCTTACATTTTGGCAGTTTCTTCCAGAATTTCTAAGTCTGCTCACTTTCCCCATTTCATCCATCTCCTCAGACAACACATCCCTGTTTTGTTTTTTAAGCATGTTTCAGTTGAATATCTGGTCTCTTGCAAGTAAAAACTGTCTCAGCTTATTCAGTGCTCAGTAAGTATCTATTAAAAAGTATACAAAGTTATTAGGCAGAAAATATGAAACAAGGTTCTGGGTAAAAGGAATAAACATCATAAGCAAAGAAGAAATTAAGTTTTGGGCAGCTTGGTTTAAGCTTTCTTAAAATGAAGGAATATATATATATATATATATATATTTCTTGTTCTCAGCAACCCACAAATGCAAGATTTTTGATATCTCAAAGAATTTATCTTACGGCCCCTTCTTCATCTTTCAAATTGTCATACTTAAGAATTATGATACATTATAAAGGAATGATTTGTCCAGTTTTTTTTTCTTTTTTTAATTGTTATTTCCCCGATACAATTTTTTTTTTCTACTATACAGCATGGTGACCCAGTCACACATACATGTACACATTCCATTTTCTCATATTATTATGCTCCATCATAAGTTTTGTTCAAAGAATGCTAGGCATCTTGTTCATGTTCTAAACAAAAAGATTCAAGACAACATCGCAGTATTCATTCATTATACCTATATTAAGCTATTAGAATCGACTTTTAAACCAACCACTTTGATGTCATTCTTCTTGACAAGCATTAGGAAAAATTCCTATTCTTCATTCATAACCAAAAGATTTGTATAATCTATGTTATATTCAAACAACATGCATTATGACTAGAGCACTGCCAACTCATGGTGACATTGTTTTACTGCCTCTTCTGCATTACCAAATTAGCCATTTATTGAATTAGATCTTAAATTGTCTTGTGTAATTCCAATGTTGCAACTTTTCTATACACACAAAGCCTCATTTCTATTTCTTAACATATTTCAAACATGGTCTATCTTACACAATCTTATTTCTAATGCACCTATCTTTTTTTTAATTGGAAATCCAAAATTTATACACTAAAGAACTTATATAACAAAGATATGATAAGAGCCAGGAATTGGCTTTTTTAACTCTAAAACCTAGGTTCTAAATTAACTTTAGCAGCTGCTAAAAATGCACTAATTGACAGAGATTCAAAGACTTAATCAATAGTAGTGCTCAAATTTTAGTTACACCTGGGGATCCCACTAAATTTAAACATTATGCCCCCTATAATCTTAAAAGGGTGACTAACTATAACATTTTAAAAATAGATATGTCTCACTTCAACTGTAGCCTGGCCTAAATTTCCCATAGTCATAGTACCCTCTGCCCTAAAATATCCCATATTGGGTATAAATGTGCGAACATAGTAAATAATAAATGAAAATTGAAGTAAGATCTTAGCACCTATAAATTGACTTGATAAATAAGACCTCATGGTCTCCCGGTTAAAATACTTAATATGGCCCAATGCAAATTAAAACAGAGCCTTTAAGGATGAGAACTTATTATATACAACTTAATTAACAGAGGGGTGGTCATTCTCATTGCTTCTCCATTTAACAGCCCAATTTCACCTATTCTTAAACTTGGAAAAAAATAAAGGGCATTCCAAGGTGGATTACTACTTAATGCTGGTGTCCCATTCATTAAGGCCACATACTCAATACCCAATATTATTAAACTTACTGGCTTCATCAGTCAACAAGTATAAATATTTTGCTTTTCTAGATTTGTCTAATATTTTCTGTTCAGTGTCTACTGCAGAAGACTCTCAGCTGTGATTTGCCTTTACCTCCAAAGGGACATCATGCCTTTTCCAGGCTACCTGTAGGGTACCTCAATAGATTTTCCATAGCACACAGTCTTTGTAGGCAAAGTCTTTCTTTATCACATCTATCTTCCTCCATGAGCACAAGTATGAGATTACACTAATGACATCTTCTTCCAAGGAGACACACTCACTTTTCTTCAATAAGAGACAAGGAGTTGCTACAGACCAAGCCAGGATTCCAGGACCACAGCTGGATACTGCTGTGTTAGCAAAGATTTTTAAAAATCTTTCTACACTATGAGGAAAAATGACAAAAAAGTCTTCATACTTTGTTCTAACAAGTAAATGATCTTTAGACTGACCCCCTTACCACACACCACCAATTACACCAGCTAAACCAAGCATAGCCCCTTATCTTCATTTATTCTCTGGAGTGGGGGAAAGGAGATCAAAGGACAAATACATCATGCTTTGTTTAATATTTTTCAAAGTTTTTAGCATAGCTGCATATTTAGTCATCCAGCCATTGTTCATTCATTCACTTAGGTAATCATTCACTGAGAGCTAACAGTGCTGGTCCAGTGCTAGGCCCTGGAATATGAACAAGGAATAAGGCATCATCTCTCTTTAGCAGCTCAGTTTCCATTTGAAGGCTCTTCTCAAGAGGCAATGAAAAGGAAAGATGATGGTTGTGTTTCCCCAGTTTTTACTTTTATCCAAGTTATAACTTAAAACCCCAAATTCTTCTATACATTTCTGCTTCTAGTCATAGATAGTAACAAGCACAAGATTTGCTATCCACTGAAAACAAGGAGAAAATGGGACAAAATATATGAGAGATTTTTCAGGCACTGAGGAGAGGCAGAGCACAATCACAACCTCTAAGACAGGAATCACGGGCAAGTTTGCTTCTGTTGCACAGAGAGGTAAGCCCCAGTCAGAGAGAGGTGAGGTATTGGTGGTCTTCCTGAGTTGAGAAGGCATATATCCAAGTTCCAGGTGGCTGAAGCAGCTATAATTTGTGGGGCAAGTTACCTAAGAAGAGGCTGCTACTGAACAGGGTAGAAGCAAAGAGGACTGAGTTGGGGTGGAGGGAGGTGCAGTGTAAGGAGCAGAGGTGGGGTTAAAACCTTCAAGAAGTCCACATCTTAGTATGGGGACCACACCCCTAGAGTAAGTGCTCTGCCCTAAAACTGAGTTCAGAATGAAAAGAGAACCATTCAAAGAATAAAATTGAGACCAACAGGATCAAAAGAATTTTCTAGTAATCAAAATGACTGTCAGGATAAAATGAAACACTCTTTAAAGGAAGATGTCATAATAAAAATGCATTACAGGAGTTCCCATCATGGCTCAGTGGAAACGAATCTGACTAATATCCATGAGGCTGCAGGCTCGATCCCTGGCCTTGCTCAGTGGGTTAAGGATCCAGTGTTGCCGTGAGCTGTGGCGTAGGTTGCAGACGTGGCTTGGATCTGGCGTTGCTGTGGCTGTGGCGTAGGCTGGCAGCCACAGGTCCGATTAGACCTCTCGCCTGGGAACGTCCATATGCCATGGGTGCAGCCCTAAAAAGACCAAAAAAAAAAAAAAAGGCCATGGTAGAAGTCTTTCCAACACTTTAAAAATCAGACCTCCCCTAAACCACTCCCACTCCAAGAGCTGGTTTATTAAATACTGATGGATTTACGATTAAATAAAATCAGCTTTGTAGATTTTAAAATAAAATGAAATCAGCTTTGTAGCTCATATCTAGAGTTATGGGCAATATCAAAGCAAACTTTCCAAAAGACGGTCCTGTAAAGATTATTTGTATTAATGCAGACTATCAATACCTCCTTCCCTGATCCCTCTTTCATCCTATCACCACTCTTCCCAGGCAAAAATTTCAACCCTTTTGGCTGTTTATCCTGGATTTGCCTTCATGTCACTAAATAACATGCTCATGCTGCTACTTATATTTTCAGTTTTGGCATTATCTACTGATTTCCCACTGTGGAAGATATGTTTTATTCTTCTTATCTACAAAACAACTGCCACTTATCAAAAATACATTTCACACCACTCCTTCCAATATTGTTATAATTTTAATTTGATCAATATTCAGTGTTTACACTAATATGGTTGTGAAAATATGCACAGCTGAACTGTCTAGTACCATGATTAGTATTACTTTTCCTTCCTTGCACAACTTTTTCTTTTCTCTGGAGTTAGTGATATTCTTGTTTGTTTCTTTTACTTATTTAGTTTGGTATGGACTGATTTATATTGAAATACTATTTTAAATTGTTTGAAATTGCTCTCAATAGTTCCAACATATCATGTAGTCTAGCAATTTCATTTCCTTGAAAACATCTTTGTGGAGGCTGTTCTTATTTGAGTTGGATTCACTAAAGGCTGGTACACAGCTATGATTCTGGAATTTATCATCCCTGTATCTGTGAGATTCTCATCACCTCTCTTGTGAATCATTAAATCAACTGTTGGATCGTTCATACCAGTATTGCTGTTGAGAAGTCCAAAGCATTCTGAGTCCTGACTCCTGAGAGGTGACTGGTTTTTCACTTTGGAAGTTTATAGGATTTCATCTTCATCCTTCATATCCACTGAAATTTTGTTATAATGTCACTCAGACAACAGGACTTTTGCATTGATTCCACTGGGGCCTTATTGGGCTTTTTCAATCTAAAAACTCAAATCCTTTAATTCTTAAAAATTGCATCTTCTATGTTTTTTTCCTGCTCTCTTTAAATTATTATTCAGGTGTTGAACAAAATGAACTGATTCTCTAATCTTCTCCATTTTTCTTCTGTCTTTTTGCTCTACTTTCTGGAAGATTTCTTCAATTTTACCTTTTAACTCTTATTTTTTTAAAATTTCTGCTAACATATTTTTAATTTCATTTATTTACATCCAGTATCTTCTCATTTCTTTGAGGATATCAATGATTTTTTTTTTAAGTTTTTATCTCAGTATAATGTCTTTCTCCCAAATTGCCTTTTCCCCTATTTGTTTGGCTAGGTCCTCTTCATGTAAAAGGCATGCCTTGTGAATACGGACTGTTTCTATTTAAGCATGAGGCTATAAAAGGTTAACTGAAGCTCTGGACGCATGGGTGGTGCTTGTCAATTGTGAGTTTTACCCTGGGTTCATCTGGCTGGACTGTTTCATAGAAAAATTTCTTTCCTAAAGTTTTTTATTTTGAGCCTATGAAATGCCTCAGAGAAGGATATTCCAATTTTTGTTCAGAGCAGTGTGGTTCTCAAGCTTGAGTGTGCATCAGGATGACCTGGAGGGCTGGAGCTCCCCTTGTGGCTCTGTGGTAGCAAACCCGACTAGGATCTATGAGGACGTGGGTTCACTCCCTGGCCTTGCTCAGTGGGTTAAAGATCTGGTGTTGCTGTGAGCTGTGGTGTAGGCTGCAGACGCAACCTGGATCCTATATTGCTGTGGCTGTGGTGTAGGCCAGCAGCTACGGCTCCAGTTCGAACCCTAGCCCAGGAACCTTCATATGCTGTGGATGAGGCCCTAAAAAGACAAAAAAAAAAAGTTAATACACAGACCACCGCTGGGTCTCACTTATAGCTCTTGATTTAGTGGGTCTGGGATAGGTCCCTAAGATTTACATGTCTAGTAAGTTCCTAGATAATATTAATGCTGCTGACCCTGAGAACATACTAGAAAACTCTGGCTGGCCTGGAGGATGTAATTTGATTGCCCCAAACAAACAAGCCTTGAGAGTTAGAATAAAGGGTTGGGAAACAACCTTCAGAAGGTAAGCTTTTTTAAATCCCTGTTCTCAGTAATTACACTCTGTCCTCATCAGTGCTTACTGCCCTCTGTCCAGAGATTCTCTGTCTTATTTTCCAGAAAATAAGCCTAAAATATTCTGCCAAAGTTTGGGAGGGAATGTTCCCCAGCTGGAATGGGGGATAGGATCTGAGGATCTCAGGGTTTCTTAAACACACATTTAATCAGTCCCTTTGTTCTCAGTCCTACTTTCACCTCCACTTCCAGAGGTACAGAGTACTGCCAATTTCCAAGTGTTTTGAGAATTCTTTAGGGGCAAACCAAGGCAGCTTTAATCTTTCTCTCTGCCAGTTTGGGCTCTACTTTCTCAAACTTGCTAAATCATTTACCACTCATCCATCCATTTTCCAGCTTTCAAAATCATACTGCCATCAACTCTCTACATCATCTTCTCTTTGCCCTTGAGTCTTTAAATCATTTTACTATCATATTAGTGGGGTTTGGGGGAGAAGCAGAGGTAAAAGCTTGTTTTCAGTCTGCTACTTTCAACTAGAATTCATAAGAGTATTTAGTGTCCAACAAACCATGTTCCCAGACTCTGATTATATCCCAGAACATAAAACAAACAGGATTTGCTCAAAAACAAAATCAAATCATTGCCAAAAGTTCCACTAGGCTGGTCAGTTTTAGCTGTTTCAGACTTGGCAAAAGACATCAACAGTGTTTGCATGTGAAAATCTGTTTAACACTGTCAGAATGCACCTCTCCCATAGCCAGTGTGTCAAAGGTCTTGGATACAAGCTACACATATGAAATTCTGGTAACTCAAAGCAAGAAATCAAAGTATATGAACCAGAAAGTTCATCTTTGCATATAAAGAGCAACAGTAAAACATTAATACCAAGCTAAGATTCTTTACCTGTCCCATACTACCTTCTGCCCAACAGCAATTAAAATGACTATAATTCAGTGTCAGAATTATGGTAGTTCTCTACGTAGTCTGTCTCATAAAATCTTTACAACAATCTGATAAGATTGGCATTATGTATTTTATTATTTTAATACCAATTAGGAAATTGAAATCCAGAAGAGTTAAATAACAAGTCCAAGGTCACACTGAAAGGGCGGAGCCAGAATGAGACTGTGGGTCGAAAGCCACCACATTTTTTTTTTTCTTCTTTTTAGGGCTGTACTCGTAGCATATGGAGGTTCCCAGGTTAGAGGTCAAATTGAAGCTGTAGTCACTGGCCTATGTCACAGCCACAGCAATGCTATAGCCAAGCCTCATCTGCAAACTACACCACAGCTCAAGGCAATGCCAGATCCTTAACCCACTTAGTGAGGCCAGGACCCACTTCGTCCACATGGATCCTAGTCAGGTTTGTTTCCAGTGAGCTACGATGGGAACTGCTAAACCACCACATTTTCAAATAACATGAGTTAAAAGAAAATAAAAATATATTTATTTAGAATGTTAAAAACCAAGCTGATTTCATAATGTAACACGGGATACTTGAATTCAAGGTTTTTACTATTTGGATCACATCATATTTTGTAGGTGTATGTGACCCACACAGCAGTCATCAGAGCAAAATTTCATTAGACTGAGGACTTACAATTTAATATCTCTATGAACAACACACAAGAACAAGTTCATTTATAATTATTATAAATATATATGCTAAGCCACCATATGGATTTCTGCCAAAAGAATCAACAGGACAGAAAACCCTTCAGAGACACACGGACTTGTTTACTTCACATTACTCTGCAATATCTTCTGTTTTTTTAAACAAAAACAGATTCTAAGAATTTGAACCAACCAAGGTGCTTTTCCCAAAGCATGTGTGGAGGGTGGGTATTGTTGCTTTAGTTTATATAGGTCACTCTGAAGTTATAAATTCTCTAGGGAGAATTCCAAAAGAAGCATTTTACCAGAAAAGAGAGATTCAGCTAGGGAGTAATCGCCAAGTTTTAAAATCTGAAAAACAAAGGGACACAGTTTCACTTAATACCAAAGAGTGGAAATAATCCAGTAAAACAGATAAACAAGACAAGTGTAGGCAAGACAGCAGAGAGAAAAAGAATGTTAAAAGCTTGCCTGGGAAGAGCTCAGAAAGGAAAAGCAGGGCTGTTAACAATTAGGAGGAGGAGGAGATGGAAAAAGAGGGAAAAAAAAGTGCTAACGTAAAACTTCCCAAGAAATGCTTTTGTTAAGGACTATGAGACTCTAAATGTTTCCTGCGAAGGAAAAAAAATTACTCAACTACATTATGTTTTTACTTTATTGCAGGACAGGAGAGGGGTCACAGAATCATAAAAAGTAAAATGTCATTAACTAACACTGAATAGTTCACTCAATTTAAAAGGATTTGTGGAATTTCCATTGTTGCTCAGCAGGTAACTAATCTGACTAGTACCCATGAGGATGTGGGTTTGATTCCTGGCCTCACTCAGTGGGTTAAGGACTGGGCATTGTCCTGAGCTGCAGTGTAGGTTCCAGACTCAGCTTGGATCCCATGTTGCTGTGGCTGTGGTGTAGGCCAGTGACTACAGCTCCAATTAGATCCCCGGCCTGGGAACTTCCATATGCCACAGCTTCGGCCCTAAACAAGCAAAAAAAAAAAAAAAAAAAAAAAAAAAGAATAAAAAAATAAAATGACTTGCTAAGAAAACTAACACAAAATGTGCTGCACCATTTAGAAGACAGATAAACCTGTTTGGAGAAGACGAATATTTCACTGACATGGTCAGCAGAGTAATGCCTCCTTCAAAGATGTCCA
The DNA here is from genome assembly GCF_054392235.1 of Sus scrofa. Lineage (NCBI taxonomy): Eukaryota > Metazoa > Chordata > Mammalia > Artiodactyla > Suidae > Sus > Sus scrofa. The sequence goes on along the minus strand of NC_139396.1, from coordinate 149,315,996 downwards.
CATCCTACTCTCCAAAGGCTAGGATGGGAATATGTTTGGTTATAGGGCAAAGAGAAATTCAGGTTGCAAGTGGAATGAAGTCCACTAATCCACCAAGTCTCCAGAGTGCAACCCTAACCACGCCTCGCGTTTAGTCCAGTGAGATTCACATCAGATTTCTGATCTCCAGAACTGCAAGATAACAAGTGTGTGCTGTTTTAAGCCACTAAATTTGTTGTAATTTGTCACAGCAACAAGAAATTAATACAACTGACTAGCCAATGTATGTAAACCTATCGTTAGTCTTATCTTACTCTCTAAAGCAAGCCAAGAAAACAAAAAGACAACTACAGAATGGGTGAAAATAGTTTCAAATGATGCAACTGACAAGGGCCTAATCTCTAAAATAAACAAACAATTTATACAACTCAACAGCAAAAAACCCAACAACCCAATTGAAAAATGGGCAAAGGACCTGAAGAGACATTTCTCCAAGGAAGATATACAGATGGCCAACAAACACTTGAAACAATGCTCAACATCACTGATTATTAGAGAAATGCAAATCAAAACTACCATGGGATACCACCTCACACCAGTCAGAATGGCCATCATTACTAAGCCCACAAATAACTAATGCTGCAGAGGGTGTGGAGAAAGGGGAACCCTCCTGCACTGTTGGTGGGAATATAAATTGGTATAAGCACTACGGAGAACAGTATGGAGGTACCGTAGAAAACTATACATAGAACTACCATATGACTCAGCAATCCCACTCTTGGGCATATATCCCGGCAAAACTCTCCTTAAAAAATACACATGCACCCTCATGTTCATTGCAGCTCTATTCACAATAGCCAAGACATGGAAACAACCCAAATGTCCATGGACAGATGACTGGATTAGGAAGATGTGGTATATATGCACAATGGAATACTACTCAGCCATTAAAAAGAACAAAATAATGTCATTTGCAGCAACATGGATGGAACTAGAGACTCTCATCCTGAGTGAAGTAAGTCAGAAAGAGAAAGACAAATACAATATGAGTGAAGTAAGTCAGAAAGAGAAAGACAAATACAATATGATATCACTTATATCTAGAACCTAATATATGGCACAAATGAATCTTCCCACAGAAAAGAAAATCATGGACTTGGAGAATAGACTTGTGGTTGCCAAGGGGGAAAGGGAGGTTGTGGGAGGGACTGGGAGCTTTGGGTAAATAGATGCAGAATGTAGCCTTCGGGATGGATTAGCAATGGGATCCTGCTGTGTAGCATTGGGTACTCTGTCTAGTCACTTATGATGGAATACTTAATGTGAGAAAAAAGAATGTATACATGTATGTGTAACTGGGTCACCATGCTGTACAGTAGAAAAAATACATACATAAATAAATGATAAAAAAATAGATCCTCATTTACTTACCATGCAAAGTAAAAACAAAAACTTTCTTTGTTAGAACAAAAACTTACTCAATTTCTTACTACTTCAAATAAGTTTATATTTCCAGTTAAACCTAGTTAATGAAGTTTTATGAAAACAGAAATTATAACTGAATTAAACAAGTACATCAATGTGTGTAGCACTACATCATCACTGCATAACACTCCTTGTCTTTGGTCAAGTCTACTTCTTTTGATACCTGCAGGATGGAGTTAACCAAAACATCCTTTCCTAGAACTTCTTCCACTGGTTTATATACATTCATTATTTAATCTGGCAGTATGTCATCAGCTAGTCTTTCAAGACACTTCCTCCATTCAGTGAAAAATGTTTCCATATCAGTAAGTAGTCCCACTTTCCCTTTTAATACTATCAAGGTGCTACTATAAATGACAAACGGCAATTGGTTGTACTGAGTACAAATTAGAGTTTTTGGGGAAAATCACCAGAACAGAATTTGAGAAAGAAATAAAGGTTCAAAAGTTAATGTGAGATAGGTTACTTAGATCGTAGCATACATGTTCTCTCACCTAAAGTATTAAAAATGATTAGGCTCCAGGCCAATCTATAAACTCTAATCAACTCATTAAATACGTGAACAGAAGTTAGTAACATGCATGAAGTCTTCCACAGTTATTGGGTATCTGTTCTGTGCCAGGCACTGTGGTTTGGATTCAATATGCAAAGATAAATAAATGAAAATCCCGGCCCTCACACAGCTCACAATCCAGGAGAGACTAACGACTATACCACTGCTGAATAATACTATAATGCACAATCAGAAAAAGTTCTATGAGGCACAGAAGGCATTTTTAATTTGCCTGGTGGTATCAGGAGACATGTGGTAGAAGCAGGAACACTTAAATATCTTAATATCTTAAAGGAATCAGTATTCCTATTTCAATTACCTCCATACCTGCTGGGAAGGAGGAAGCAGTGGCCTCCATTGGAGAGGAGGCAGTTTAAACATCCTTGGTACCTAGTAAACTCCTCTCTGCATCTATGAGAGAAATGACTCTTTGCTGTCTTTCCGAACCCAGGCAAATCAGACCCTAGGTATTCTAAATTGGGAAATATAGCATTTGCTAGAGAGCACTGAGTTCAGGTAGTCCTGGCACTGTATTATCTTGTCATTTGCTTAGCCTTGCAGCCTCAGTTTCCTTAGCTGTAGAACAATCATCAACATTCCTGTCTTGTAGGACAGAGGTGAGGATTAGAGATGACTGCTATAGAGGATCTAGCTTGAGAGATCAGGGATGGAATTCTGAATTCAGGCTAACACAAATATACATACAAGTCAAATGTTCACATATCAGGAAATACACAGAATTCCTTGCAAAAGACTGCCAAGTTTGATGTCCTTTAGAAAAACAAAGCAAAATACAATAAAACATAAACCCAACTTCTATGGCACTGAAGAATAAATCTAGCATCTCTGACTTCACAACAACCTCTTAACAATCCTCAGGAAGAAGTGTAAGTTCCTTAAGCACAGATCAGAGTCACCTTTGGTCTTATGCCACAACTATCATGACATTCTGTTTATTAGGTTCTAATTTTTCACCTTAAAATATAATGAGAGATAGTCAAACTGAGTGTATGTAACTGATAGGAAGGTTATACTTATTTGGACATTTTAAGTTGGATTCGAAAAAAGCACCAAGATATGTCCCTACTAATATAATTTATAAAATATTTTGAGAAAGAGGATAACTCAAAGCAAACCTATTTGCATAAGAAATAAATTTTATGAATATACTCTATGTGTCAGGCATTGCAGTAGGCACTGGGGAGAGAGCAGTGAATGAGAGACAAAAATCCCCTACATTCTAGTCTGAAAGATACACAGTGAATATGACAGAATTCATAAACAAGTAAAATATATATAGGATAAGTGCTAAGAGATAAAGCAGAAAAGAAAGGAAGTTTCAGGGAGCCTATACAAGGGCAGTAACCATACTGTGATGAGAAAAGATTTCAGGTTCTACATATATTTTGAAGGCACAAACAAGAGGATTTACTGATGGACTGGACATATATTTAAGTATGTGTTAAGATACTCTTGAATTCAATAGATACTAACCACAATTTCCCTTTATCAACAGCACTGTTGATGTTCCAATTGCAATTCATGAAATAACATGAATCATGATGTAATAAATTCTATAGCTGTTAAATGATAAGAAGAGGGATTCTTAAATAAAGCTTTAAAGGAAACACATATCTAGCAATAAAGCTGATTGGTAGGTCAATTACCAAAGATCCTAAGTAGAATGACTTCACTTTGATGGACTAGCAATTCATGAATGAATTTTTGAAGACTAATGACATACTAAATAGACAAGATGAACACACTCAGAAGTTACATATATCATCAACAACTTAAATTAACATCAACTTTTCATCTGGTCTCAAGGCAAAAGTCTGTTACTTATATATTTAAATTCAAAAGCAAAGAAAATGTATTGATTAAACCAATAAGGCTCTCTTAAGTTTATCAAAAGTAAAAACAGTACTATAATATTACAGAAATTTCACTTTTACATCCCTTAAACTTCATATTTTCTCTAAGGGTACATGTGATAGTAATTTGAAAATAAGCATCAAATACCCCCTATTTGAAAATTTTATATGGAAGAACTGGAGATCTATAGAGAGAAATTTTATATTTATCCCTACACAAATGGAGAAGGAAAGAAGGAGGGAAGAAGGGAAGGAGGAAAGGAAGGGACACTCTTTTACAAGGATTTGTTACTCCCAAACTTCCTCCAATTTTGTTCTATCTTGTTCAAGGTGGTGCCAGAGAAATCCAGCAGGTGGCACTCATACATTTTTCTAAATATGATGCTGAATTAAAAAAGAATTGCTTAAATTTTGTATTTCGGACCAAAAAGCCAAATAAATCATAGTTGGAAGCAAACACATTTCAAAATTTTCTATTACCATGGAGAAATAATGCTTTTAAACTGCTCTAATGCACATTCATAGCTTGCAAGCAACTTACAATTTTCACTTTCTAGCAGCTGATGGAAAGTAAGCATTCATAATCATTACCTGCCAATCAACAGCTTGATAATAGAAAGCTGTAAGTGACCATTGAGAGACTCACAAACTTTTTTCATGATGGGATATGGGATCATTATTTTCTTCTAGTTTCTTTTCAATGGTTTCATTGGTTGTTCTACACAGATGAGTCCTGGAATTAGCAAACATCATCACTACCATTTTCAACTAAGTAAACAGAGGCTCAGAAAGAGTAAAAAAATTAGGGATAGGTAATTCGACCAAGAAAGAGAACAATAAATGAATCCAGTTTCAACAACAGAATCAATAATTTTTACTAAAATCTTCAATTAATAAATATGGTTAACAAGTTAATTCAAGCCATACCTCAACATACCTTTATTAAACAATGTCTGTATGGTAACGTTCTAGGCTCTGAGAAAAAAGTGGTGCATAAGACAAATAATACCCCAGCTCTCATGCAACTAGTGGTTGAGTAGTGATAAACAGAAACAAAGAAAGATACCAGAAATCACAAGTAGTATGAAGAGAATTAAACCAGAGTGGGTGACAATGTGATCATGTGACTACCTTAGACCAACTGTTTAAAGGAAGGCTTCTCCCAGGTGGTGGCACTTCAGCTAACACCTGGATGACACAAGCAGACAGCCATACAAGGATCAAGAAGAGCAGCATCCCAGGCAGAGGAACACAGGTTCTGAAATGAGCCCAAGGCCAGAGTAAATCAGGTCTCTTTGTGAAGCAGAAAGGACAGTGTGGCTGGAGAAGAACATGCAAGGAGGAAAGTGTACGACACAAGTTCCAAGAGGTAGCTAGGAGCCAGGATGGATGGCTAGATGGACGAATGAAAGAATGGATGGAGGAACAATAGAAGAGGAAAAGAAAGAAATGAGAAGAGTGTTAATTTTCAGTTAATCAGAGATTCTTTTACATGTTTATCTTTCTGGAAGTTCTCCATTAGTCCATATTCCTGCTTTAGCAAGTATATGATTATAAATCTCATTATTTGATATTTTAAGAAGATGCCATTCCTCAGGTTATCACCTTAAATTATCAATGACCACAGGGTAACACTGAAAAAAATAATACATCTACAGAAAGTATAATAAAGTAGGATGAATAGATATTAATTTCAAGAGATACTCAGAAGGTGAATTCTCAATAATACTTGATTTGAGTCTGTTTTGTACTGATCTGCCCCTTTCTTCTCATGGAGCATAAAGGATAGTCTTAGTTATTTAAAGATTCACATTCACTGATTCTGATTAATCAATGTTTTCTGGTACCAAAAGGGTGATTTAAATGAGTCTCAAATTTCTTTCATTTTCTAATATTTATCTGTTATGTAAGATCTTATTATAAGCATATTTTCAAAACAGTGTATTTTTAAGATTGTTGGAACTGAAGCTCAATCAATTAAACTGTAAATGAAGAGGACCACTGCCCTCTGTGAACTTATATGAACCAGATCATCAATCAAAAATCTCAGTTCTGCAAAAACTGGGATATATGCTCGGTCACCAACTAGAATTTCAATAAATAAAGACTTTTGATTTTATTGGATAAAAATATTTTTATAAACTTTCATTTTGCAAATTTAATTGGTACCAGATTTTAGAGCTGACATTACACTGACCCTATGACCGCTTTCATGTCAACTATTCCCAACCAGGAGCTTCTTTGTCTAAAGACCACGAAAACTGTCAACAACCATATTATATAATGGTGGTCTGAATTTACAAACACTTTCTCTCAGTAATCACAAAGCCCTATCCAGAAATATTCATTAGTAATTATATTTGTATCTATTCAATGTAGATTAAGAGAATTTTATTTTAACAAGATTTTATTTACCGACTAATTAGAATGACAATTTATTACAACTCGCACAATAATTAACTTATAATTAATAGAATACTATAGCTCTTCTGGTTGTAAGAAAACAATAAATTCATTTTTCTCCCACTCTATGGGCCCGTTTTGCACAGCTACTTATATCAGTTATTGTTATTAATTTCACATTTTTACTCACTCTTTATTTTCCCAGACATTTGAATTCTGTTTCTGTCAATTTCACAAAGGTCTTCTAAAGATAAATTCACTATGTATCAAAAGCAGTTGTTTAAATAAGCATTCAGTTCTGACAGCTTTGCTCTTGATACTTTTCATTTCAGCAGCTAGGAGAGCATTTTACCATCAGTCATGGCTTTCTTTGTTATGCTTTCTTTTTTTCCTCCAACCAAAGTAAATATGTTCTTACAACCAGCAGTACCCTGCAAAATTTTCCTCATGTTTAATGAATGTGACCCTCAGTACAATGAATAACAAGAAACCAATGAAATCCCTGCTCTCGCTTATAGAATAGGGAATCACTACATTATTTCACTGATACATTACTCAATGCTGTCTCAGTATTATTCTTTTATTAAATATCAGTAATGAGAAAATAAAGGTTCTTCACTGAGATAATGATTTGATCATTAGTAGGCCCAGTAAAACTTAAACTTGAGAATATAGGGTTTGAGAAGCACAAATGCAACTAACTCTACATTCCTACCTCCAGCATTTTTAAAGACAACTTCATTCTTCTTGCTCTTCCATTAAAAAAGAAAAAAAGAAGAATCTGTTGTCTTAAGATAAAAGGACCACAAAATTCTAAGACTTAATCCCTGCTTCAGGCTAATGACAAAAAATATTTTTCATTTTTAGTTCGCATCTTGCAAAAAATTCCCTTGACAGAAAATGCTCTGAACTAGACTCTGAAAGGCAAATGTATTTGTTTCAAGTTTTTCAGGATAAGAAAGGAGAGGAGTCAAGAAGAAACATAAAAGTTGAACTAAAATTCTGCTTCAAATATTAAAATATTTCTTAGTATATTAAACAACTTCAAATTTCAAATTTTATACTATAAATAAATATTTGAACGACAGAACACCTTACCCTCTATACCCAGGGTTAAAAAACATATCATATTTATTTCTAATCATGTCACTGAACTGCTACTGTTTTCTGGGCTGCAAATAAATGACTTATTCATAATAATGTGACACAGTTATGTATGATTGATTGGTACAAAATAGAAAGGGACTTTGTCCTCAGCATAGATTAGAACAGGGCCTGTCCAGTACATGCTGTCTGTCCATCTGCAGCTAACCAGCTGAATTACTGATTGCCCTTTTGGTAAAAGACCAAACAGATTTTTCTCAGCATAATTTCTACTCTATAAAAAATTACCAATCTCAACTGACTCTTTTTTAAGACATTTCTAGATTCCAATTCGTTATGATACAATGACTTCAACCTTATACTGACTTTAAGAATCTCATTGTGCTTTTTCAAATTTCAAGAAAAAAAAGGGAAGACAGACAACGTGTGCCTCAATTTTCGTTTCTTTTACAGAAGAAAACACTACCATAGATAAAACAATGAGTAGTTTAGAAATATTCCTAACTGTACATACCTTAAAGCTTTTCCTTTTCTTTGCTTTTTCCTCCCATTTCAATAATTAGGCCAGAGAATAAAGAAAGGAATTTCTAGTCCAGTGATCATGCATCACATCTTATAATTCTGTTGCTGTTTTTCTACTAGCCAAACAACTCCATTAATCAGCAGGAAAAATATGCAGCAAACTGTCTATACATCCTAGTATTATCCCTAGTGGTGGGCTTAAAATTCAAAAGTTGCTTCTGCAAAGAAAGTTGCTTCAGTAAAGAGCTATGGTAGCATGCCAGGAACCCCAGAAGTGTATCAGTGTTGCTTTGGGTTACTTAGGCTTTGGTTATAACTAAGTATAGGGAAAATTTAGTGAATTTACTTAATGAAGAAGCATTCATTTAAAAGTTGTTTTTAATGTATAGTCAAAGTCTTACCTCCAGGGTAATTAGTTAGTCTGAGACACATTTTTATCTAGATAATTTCAGTTATTCTTCCTACTTGAGAGTTTCATGAATTACTAATTCTTTAAAAAATCTAAAAACAAATCCAATCTGCTGATATATTAACAGTGCATTTTAATTTCATACACTGCAATTTCTATTGATTGTTGTATTTTCTTTGTTCAATGAACTTGTTCCTTTGATTACATTGATTCTAATAGTCCCAGTTATTTTGGTTGGTATCACATGGTCAGTACTTTGTATTTACTCTATCATGAAGTGCTAAAATAATCATTCAATTGTTTGAAAGTCAGTTTAAACCTTAAAATATGCATTTTTAGCATTTTGAAATAATGAAAACATGTTATGAACCATTTTCTCAACTTCAATTCATATGAATTCTGATTCCATTACTGCATATTTAATCTAGATATTCTATTTGACACACATGTGAAAAGACTATTATATCAGTAAGAGTTTATTTTGCATATATGCCATTTTGTGTTATGCAAATAATTGGCACATCTCTACTTCACATTAATATTTCAGCTACAAACCAATAATGAACTGAAATTACTGGTAAGTGAAAAAGTCTTTACATGTAAACTTATCTGCATATTAATGATATGATACACATTTAATAATAAACATTCACAAGACTTAGAACTTTGAATGTGGTTGGATAAATAGACTAAACTATAAATAAACTAAACTAAGACAGAATTGAAGTCATGACTAATTCCAATAACCATTTCACACTCTATATTTTGATATAAAATAGACTGTAATTCCCTGATATCATTGTTTTTCTTAATCAAAAGTAATTATTATTAAATATTTAAAGAATCAAAATAAAAATAACTTCTGAAAATGCAAATTATTTAAACAGATGGCAACTGCTACACATCTCAAAGGAGATTTTTAACTTTGCTGCTTAAAAAAAAAAATTGTAAAGCAATCTATGCAAGAAGCTATGCCCAGATAAGACCTGATTTCAAACAGGACTACCTTAAATATCAGTAGATCTAAGACATCCGTAAACATCTCATATTTGATATTAAACTAATTCAACTACAACCACAAAAGAAAACATTTGCATTCAGTACTTTGAGCAATACCCTTAAACAGGTTCTGTTCTCCTCCCTCCTCTACCACAATTTAGGGCCTTGTTGAAAACATACTTTTCTTCCTAGTTAGGATTGCTAACAGCAGAACGATATCTGATGTTGGAAATTTGGTGGCACTACCGAATTTGATTCCAACATAAGAACACTGTTTTCATTTTCAGTATTTCAGGCCACCAACAAAAAGGAATCCTGACGGCTATAAGGAGTCTCTCTACATCCCCAAGTAGATGACATTTCATTTTAACCAACACTGGCATTAGGAAGAAAACTGGCAGCACAAACTGCTGAAAAGTGGCTACAGGTGCCCCAGACTTGACTCTACAGAAAAATTTAAAGAAAAATGGAGGAAACTGGCTTTTGCAGATGAAAGGCCTCTGAAGACCTCTGTCAACAGACATCATATGATTAGAGAAGGACTAAAATGAAAGGAAGCATCTTTGTTGGTGCAAATGGCACTGACAAAATTGGGTCAAAAATCTGAGCTTTTCTTCCTACATGTGTTTGACTGGATTCAAGGTAAACTGCAACAAAGAATAAACAACATAGAAAGTACAGATCAGCTTAAGGTTCAGGGGGATGTAAGAAGCCTGAGGGCCCAATATCTATTTCTCCTTTCTTCTTCCTATAGAAACACAATAAAGCCACATCAAAAACCCTTTAGGTTTTAGTAGGTAATAAAACTGCAAAATTATTTTTTTAAGTGCTAATATACCAATTCTAGATTTCAACAAATCTGAGCATTGTGGACCTCACATTTTCCACAAGAATCTGTTGTAATGGGTATCATTCATGTATCTATCACAATGACACTAAGATGTTTTGATCAAATCTTAGATAGCTGATCAACTCTCTACAAGTTATTTATTTCCTGAAGATCTTTCTGTGCCAATGTCTGAAATGAAACAAAATTATCCATGAGAAAAATTAAATTTTTAATAAAATAATTACATAAAATTCACATAAATTTAGCACAACAATAACGCTGGGCATTCATAAATTCTACTTTTGAAAGTTTTTACAAGTATAGAAATTCTAACATAAACTTTTTCTTGTTTAAAAATTTCCAGAATATATGTATTTTAGGGCTATACCCGCAGCATATAGAGGTTCCAATGCTAGGGGTCAAATCAGAGCTACAGCCGCGGGCCTACACCATAGCCACAGCTACTTGGGATCTGAGCTGTGTCTGAGACCTACCACAGCTCACAACAATGCTGGATCCTCAACCCACTGAGTGAGGTCAGGGATCAAACCTGCAACCTCATGGTTACTAGTCAGATTCGTTTCCACTGCGCCACAACAGGAACTCCCTAAAACTATATTTTAACATACTTTAAAGCTAGTTATATATGTCATCTATTAAAATAGAGCATGGCAAATACTATGTTCACTTTATAAACAACCAAAGTAAGAGGTTAAAAGCAATTTAAAGTGCTGCCACACAATCTGAAAATATTTCCAATAATTGGATCCAAAGTTCTTGAAATCATAAAAATCTGTAATAGGAAAGTTTTAGAATTAAATATAATAAAAGTATAATTTATGCCTATCAAAAACAAAAAGCTTTTAAGCATTATGGTAGTTAAATCTCTTTGGTGCATTAATCTTGTAACAGTTTCAGTCAAGGGAATATTGTGAGGTCAGTTTTGAACTTTTCTTAAATTGTACATATTCTCTTTAAATATAACTTGTTTCATGTAGCATCTAACTCTCCAGGACTCAAAACACTTCATAGATTTATATCTTGACCTTAGTTTTGTTTATTGTTGCTATTTTTTTAAATCTAGTGCAAATCCATGTGAAGGGCAGAACACTAGTTCCATGAGATGTGTTTGAGTAAAACCATTCTTAACGGCAGGTCTAAAAAAAAAAAATGCTGAACAAAAGTTAAACAATCAATGATAGCTTACCAACTCCAAAAATTCTATTTCTGTTTGAAGGGCATCATAAACACTTTGCATGTCATCTTCCTTATAAAGTTCTAATTCCTTTTTAAGTCTGTTTTAAAGGAAAAATTCACTCTATTAGTTCAGCAATAAAATTTTATAACAATTCTTTACTACATGAATAGTGGCAGATTTATGGCTTCTATTATCAGAGTTTCAAGTTAACACTAAAGAATTTGGAAAGAAATTTTAATTCTTTATAATTTTTTGAGTACTATATAAATTTTTGAAAAAAAAACTCCCATAAAGAAAAAAAGGTAGACTCAATAAATAATAGACACAAAAATATTAGTTAAATAAAAGAGCAATATAGTTTATTTGGAAAAATATAGTATGGTCTGAAAACTTCTGTTTCAGTCCTGGCCACTAAAAAACTGAGTAAATTGCTAAATTGTCTAGCTTCCCTGAACCTCACCTGAAAAATTTTAAGTACAGAAAAAATGACTTCTGAGATTGCTTCTTGTTCTAAAATTAAACATTAACTTTATAATACACATGTAAATATATATATATATATATATATATATATATTTTTTTTTTTTTTTTTTTCTTTTTACAGCCACACCTGTAGTATACAGAAATTCCCCGGCCAGGAGTTCCTCTTGTGGCACAGTGGAAACGAATCCAACTAGGAACTATGAGGTTGTGGGTTTGATCCCTGGCCTTGCTCAAGTGGGTTAAGGATCCAGCATTGCCATGAGCTGTGGTGTAGGTTGCAGTCATGGCTTGGATCTGGCGTTGCTGTGGCTGTGGCATAGGCTGGAAGCTGCAACTCTGATTTGACCTCTAGCCTGGGAGCTTCCATGTGCTGTGGGTGCAGCCCTAAAAAACCAAAAAAAAAAAAAAAAGAAGTTCCCGGGTCAGGCATCAAATCAGAGCTGCAGCTATAATCTATGCCACAGCTTACAGCAATCCTGGATACTTAACCCACTAAGCGAGGCCAGGTTTTGAACCTGAATCTTCACAGAGACAAGGTTGGGACCTTAACCCACTGAGCCAAAATGGGAACTCCTAAAATACATTGTAATTTGAGAGTGAGAAAGTATTCTCAATGTTTCTTTTCTCCAATTAAATCTTTAACCCTTTCAATATTCTGGGTTTTTTAAAATTATTTTATGCATAAATTTAATGTGGAAAATAACAAATAGTTTTTCATTTCTAGCATTATGACTAATATTCCATCCAAAATGAAAAACTTAAGCAAAAGCCATGAGCTGTGGCTGGAGAGGTAGAGAGCTAGGGCCTGGGACTAGGGAGCTAGGCAGATGAGGCTTTGTTAAGGGCAGATACTAAAAGCAACGTTGCTCCAAAACCTAAGCAAGTTGAGCCAGCCACCAGGTGACAAGTATGAACCAAGCTGAACTTTTCTAGGCCCTGACACTTAAGGGAAGGCTGAAGCAGTCCTAGGCTAGTGGCATTCCCTATACACTAACAAAAACAAAAAATTAAATAAAAAATTCTTTAAAAATCCCCTCTGAAAAAAACATAAACATATTTTAGGTTCACAGCCCTTCCATAAGTTAATAGCCAACAATGACCTCATAATCAAGGATTACCAAGCACCCAAGAATTCAAGCCACTATAAGTAAAAGTCAGCAGAAACAATAAACAACAGATTATATCCATAACATATGAATAACTACAAGTCAATCACAAACCCGTATCTGATTGTTCACAAAAGAAGGTATCTGATGGGTTAAAAAAATGCAAAAAGGTACTCAACTTCATTAGTTACCAAGGAAACACAAAGGAAAAACACAATGAAATGCTACTATGTAACCTCCAGAATAGCTAAAATGAAAAACAGGAGGAGTTCCCGTCGTGGCGCAGTGGTTAACGAATCCGACTAGGAACCATGAGGTTGCAGGTTCGGTCCCTGCCCTTGCTCAGTGGGTTAATGATCCAGCGTTGCCGTGAGCTGTGGTGTAGGTTGCAGACACGGCTTGGATCCAGTGTTGCTGTGGCTCTGGCGTAGGCCGGTGGCTACAGCTCCGATTCGACCCCTAGCCTGGGAACCTCCATATGCCGCAGGAGTGGCCCAAGAAATAGCAAAAAAAAAAGACAAAAAAAAAAAAAAAAAAAAAAAAAAGAAAAACAGGTAATTCCAACTGCAAACAAGGATATAAAGAAACTAGAACTCTGAGACACTGCTGGCACATATATCATTTTCTATTCTTTTACTTAAACCTATCTATGTCTTTGTATTTACAGTGGGTTTTTTTGTAGATACCATACATTTTCATTTTACTTAATATGATAATCTGTCTTTTTAATTAGTATGTTTAGGCCATTTACATTTAGTTATAATTATTTACATCGCTGAATTTAAAATACATCATTTTGCTAGTTGTCTATTTGCTTCATCTGTCCTTTGTTCCTTTTTCCCCTTTCTATCTGCTTTAGGATTAATTGATTTTTTTTAAATGATTTAATTTTATCTCCTCTATTGACCTCATTTTTATACATTTTTTAAAATTTTGTAATGCTTGCACTGGTTTTATTACTACAGACTCTCAAATAATATTATACTATTCTACAGCATGAGGACTTTATAATTGTTTATGTCCAAATTATCCCCCTTGTTTTTTATTCTATTGTCATCACAAATGTTTCTTTACATATACTATAAACATAAAATATATTGCTATAATTTTTGCCTTATTTATCTTTTAGAGCAATTAAAATTGAAAAAACAAGGCTTTTATATTTACCTTTATAATAACCATTTCTGGAACTTTTATTTCTTTGTGTAGCTCCAAGTTTCTATCTGGTGTTATATTCCTTCTTCCAAAAAAACTTAACTATAGTCTTGTTGTTGTTGTTATGTAGTGTGTTGGCAAGAAATTCTGTCAACACATATTTGCTGAAACTATCTTAACTTGCTTTCCTTTGTGAAAGATTTCACTGAGAATTCTGAGTTGATAGCTCTCACTTTCTATCTTTAAAGATGTCATTCCGTTATGGTCAGGTCTGCATGATTTCTAATGAGAAGTTTGTTTTAATTCTTATCTTCATTCTTTTGTATGTTTTGCCTTTATGTTTTTCCCATGATTTTCGTTCTCTTTATTTTTCAGAACTTTGAATATGATGGATATAGATGTTTGCTTTTGTTTACTTAATGCTGATTGGAGTTGTCTGAGATTATTATATCTATGCTTCAAAGTATTTCATTATTTTTATAAAATTCTCTGCCATTGTCTCTAATGTATGGAGCTGTATACATGAATCTGTCAGAGACATGTTTTTCCAATCTTCTTGCTTGATTATCCACCCATAGCCCCTCCTCATGTGATCGCATCAAAAGAGTAAAATAAAAGGGTGTGGTTTCTTGAGGCGGGGCTCTTGGTTCTAGAGACCTTGAGTCCCCTGGTTCCCACCTTTACTGTCTCTATGTTTTGCTTTGTGTTGGCATTTTGATTTGGGTTGGTTTTTTCCTTAAGTTCCACAGCACCCGTTCTTCAGCCCCATCCTGCTGAGCTGGTCTCGGCAAATCTCAAATGCATTATGCTAAAGAAACCAGGCCTATGAGGCAACATTGCATATTATTCCATTTATATTAATAATGCAAAAGACAAAACTTGGAAAAAAATAGATCAGGGAGTTCTTGCTGTGGCACAGTGTGTTAAGAATCTGACTGCAGCAGTTTAGGTCACTGTAGAGGTGAGGGTTCAATCCCCAGCCCAGCAGTGGGTTAAAGGATCCAGCGTTGCTGCAGCTGCAGTGTAGATCACAGCTGCGGCTCAGATTCAATCACTGGCATGGGAACTTCCATATGCTGTGGTTACAGCCATAAAATTAAAAGAGACAAAAAAAGAGATCAGAGGCTGGTTGTGGCTTGTGCACACTGATTTTAAGTGGGCAAGAAGGAACATTTTGGGGTGATGGAAGTATTCTATATCTTGATTGTGGTGGTGGTTATATGACTGAATTATTTGCCAAACATAGAGAACTATATACTAAAAAGAGTGAATTTTAGTGTATATAAATTATACTTCCATAAACATGTTTAAAAAAGACAATGACAGTAATCCAGGTTCCAACAGATTAACAACTAACTTAATAAAAACTCTTAATAAGAAGACCAATAAAGCCAACAATAAGCCATACCTACAAGGTAACTAGGAAACAGAATATTAAAAAATAACTTGAAATTACATGCAAGTAGGGATGAACATCCAGAAGAACCAGCTCTGAAGTCTACATCAATACAGAGAGTGAAGCAGTAATTAAATGGAAAGAGGAAAATAGAAAGGCAGGGGGGATACGGGGTAATGAAATACAGGCTAGATAACCCTCAGAAGGAGAAAGTCTCACCCTATGTGGAAAAACACTGAGAATAGGTATGAAGCCTCAAAGATGAGAATACTGGCTTTTGTGGAATGGAAGAAAGTTTTAGATCAATGGCTTTCTTATTTTGGGGTGGAAGGGCTGTTGTGTCTTTTTATTTTTATGACTTTTGTTTTTCCAGAGTCCATAATTCCAACTTTCCTTCTTTCTTGTCTTTAAGGTTGTACACCTTTCCAAGTTCTACTTCTAACCAATAACCATAGCTGAAACCCAGAAAGTTTTCAAAGAACTAAACTAAAAATAAAAGTCAAAAACACTTATAAAAGACCAGATAATCTCAATACTATGTAAATTGTCCAGAAAATAAAAAATGCAGAAAACAGTCAACTTCTGTCCTGAAGCAAGTATTAATAGTGATACCAAACCTGATAAAGATAGTACACACACACCCACACACACCAATCTATGAATACTGACGCTAAATTATAAATAAAATACTAGCAAGAATTAAATACTACATTAAGTAAATAATATGTTACGACCAATTAAGACATTCCAGGAATGAAATGTATAGTTCAATATTAGTAATTCATTAATGTAATTGAATATATTAATATTTCCAAAGAGAAAAACAATATGATTACTTCTGGAGGTACTGAAAGAAGTTTTGATACATTCAAAAGTTATCCCTGATAAAAAACATTCAAAAAAATCAGAATTAGGAGTTCCCTTCGTGGCTCAACAGTTAAGGAACCCGACTAGGATCCAGGAGGATGCGGGTTTGATCCCCAGCCTCACTCAGTGGGTTAAGGATCCAGCATTGCCATGAGCTGTGGTTAGGTCACAGACACGACTCAGATCCTGTATTACTGTGGCTGTAGCATAGGCCAGTGGCTGTAGCTCTGATTCGACCTCTAGCCTGGGAACTTCCATATTCCGCAAATGTGGCCCTAAAAAGCAAAAAAAAAAAAACAAAAAACAAAAAACCCAGGTCTGTCCAAAAGTAAGTATCTTACTGGGGTCAGAGTCCATTTCCTAGAGGTTAGGAACAAGGGTGCCTAATATCTCTTTTACTTTTTTAAAAAAACTATTTTTCTTTTTTTGGCCACCCCATGGCACAGGGAGTTCCTGGGCTAGGAGTCAGATCAGAGCCACAGTTGTGACCTATGCTGCAGCAGCGGCAACACTCAATCCTTTAACCCACTGTGCCCGATTAGGGATGGAAACTGCATCCTTCTGCTGGAGAGCTGCTGCTGATCCCACTGTGCAACAGCGGGACTATCTCTTCCTGGTTCTAGGCAAATTGATTCTAAAGTTCATATGAAAAGAAAGAATATTCTAGAAAAACTCGAATTTTATTTTCAAGAAAGCCCTGGAAAAAGAGAATACAAAAAACGGTGACCAGACCTACTAGATATTAAATGATACCATTAATCCTTTATGATTAAAACAGTGCGGTACTGGCATATAAATAGAGCAGAGGGACACAGAAGACAGAAATAGCATAAGGTACAAGTGGACATTTAGCATATGCTAAAGAAGCCAACTCAAATCACTGGGAAAAAAAAAGATTGAATTTTTAATAAGATGGCTATTTGCTCTGTGGCTATAAATGGATAGTCAGAGCTAAAATTGGACATGTATCTCACAGCATACACCAAAATATACTCTCAGTGGATCAAAGATTTAAATGCAAAAAATAAAACTACATAAGGACAAAGTGAAAGCATAGAAAATTTCTTTATAAGCTGGTTGTGGTCAAAAACTTTCTCACTATGGCACAAAATATAAATGAAATAAAAAAGTATTAAATTCAATTACATTTTTAAAACTGCATAGCAAAACACATGAGTAACATCAAAAGATGAATGACAGTCTGGGAGATAATATTTCCCACATATATTACAGATAAAAATCTAATCTTTTTAATATATAGGAACTTTAGTATCAAGGGGAAAAAGGACCAAATATCTAACAAAAAAAAATAAAAACACAAAAAGTCAAACAGATAGTTCACAGAGAAAAAAAAAGTAGAAAAAATTATCCCTAAGCATATGAAAAATGCTCAATAGTACTCATAAGAAAAATATATTCAATTTAATATAATAAAGATTCATAATAAAGACTTGAAATTTTACTAAACAGGGATATCATTTCTCATTTATCCGATGGGTAAAACTCTCAAAACTTGATAACACACTTTGTTCATAAGGTTATAGGTAAACAGGTGTACCCAACATTGATAGTGGGAATATAAATGGTTAAAATTCAAAAGATGAAAATTTGCAATATCTAACAAAACTACATTTAATGCTTTTCTTTTGTCCCTGCCATTCCACATCAATAATACACCCTCTAAATACAAAACAGCATATGCACAAAGTTATTTATGGCATTATTATTTGTAATCACAAAATACCGGAAAAAACTTCTATCCATTCTTATGATACTGGTTGAGTAAACTGCAGGACAACCATACAATGGACTATTATATGGTATGAAAAGAATGAAGATGATTTCTTTTAAGTAATATGGGGTGATAGCAAGAATATATTGTATGTATTGTTAAGTTAAAAAAAAAAGACAAAAAAAGATTATATATACTGAATATATATGGAAGAGATATAAGGAAAAAAATATATATATGTTTATTTTAGGAGCAGGATCAAGTTGGCAGAGGAGTAAGACATGGCACTCACCTCCCACAAACAAATCAAAACCCCATCTACATGTAGAACAATTCATACATAACATCTACTGAACACTGGCAAAGACCTTAGACCTCCAAAAAGGGCAATAAACCCTCCACATAACTGGGTAGAACTAAAGAGAAAAAAAGAGAGAGAGAGGAAAAAAAGGATTTAAAAAAGGAATCAGGACAGAACAAGTGCTCCAGAGAGGGAGCTACAAGAGGAAAGGAATCTGCACACTAGGAGACCACCTAACTGATGGGGAGATTAGCTGGCCAAAGGTGGAACCTCTAAGCCTTGGAGATAAGCAGAGCACCCTAACTGAGGAGGGAAAGACAGAGAGGTACAGGCCATCAGTACCACCACCCGGACACTGCAGCCTGAGACACTTGGGTGAGGTTGGGCACTGCAACTCAGGCTTTGGAGGTTAGTTCCAGGGTGAGGACTAGGGTTGGCTTTGTGGGGACCAGCCTGAGGGGGTTAGGAAGCAGTGGGCCCCATGCTGGGGATTGGAGGACCACAACCCAGAGGGTGTGGGAGGAGGCTCGGGCCTGCAAGAGAAGCAAGGTGCCATTGTTGGGGTGGGCAAGACAAAGAGGGGTGGGACTGCCATAGGAACATCTTTCTCTGGGCAAATGACGGCTCTTGGGTGGCACAGCCACCTCTTGGGCAGGCAACTATCTATAGGTGCAAACCACTGCAGCCATCTCAGACTCCAGGGGTGGGCATAGCCACCACCAATATGGGTGCGTGGGTTCCTGTGAACAGGAGCAACCTGCTGACCTAGTCACCTCAGGGGTCACCCCCAAGCCAAGGAAGGCTCTAAATCAAGTCCCACCTGTTGCCCCTCTCACTCCGCAACCAACGCACACACCCTGCCTTTGCCACTGCCAAAGTCTCTGGGTACCACCTCCAATTCCCTGAACATCGCTGCCACTGCCCAGGGCCCTGCAACCAGGAGAAGCCTGCATGACCACCTCCCTGTGAGTGCTTGCCACTGTCAAGGACCCAGCAACCAGGCACTGGCTACAGGCACCGCCCATGGGTTCCACCGCCTTGGAAGTATGACCAGGCTGTACACCAGCACACCCCCATCAAGGGGATAACAGCCTACACACACCGAGGAAAGAGACAGAAAACATCCAAATCAAAAGCAGGCCTCAAGCCAAAAAAAAAAAAAAAAAAAAAAAAATTGTAAGCCTTATATGCCCTCACAAGCTACTCAGCAGAACTCCTGCATATAAATAGCCCTTCAAGGCTACAAGATAACTGTTTTACCGTACTCACAGAGTAAGAAAAATGTAAGCAAAATGAAGAAGCTCAGGAACCATTCCCAGGTAAAAGAACAGGAGAATTCCACTGAAGAAGGAAACAATGAATGAGACCTCTGCAGTCTTACAGACACCAAGTTCAAAAAGGGGGTAATGAAACTACTGAAGGAATTAAGACCAGATATGAACAGTAATGCAGATTACTTTAGAAAGGAACTAGAAACTATAAGGAGGAGTTAAGAAAAATTAGAAAATTCATTTGCAGAGATGCAAGCGTAGTTAAAGGCACTGAAGAGCAGAATGAATAATGCAGAGGAACAAATAAGTGCCTTGGAATATAGAATAGTAGAAATTACTGAAGGAGGACAGCAGGCAGAAAGCCAAATGAAAAAAACATGAAAACAATATGAGACCTATAGGATAATATAAAGTGGGCCAATCTATGCATTAGAGGACTCCAAAAGGAAAAGGAAAAGAAAAAAGGAAAAGGGGATTGAAAATATATTTGAAGAAATTATGGCTAAAAACTTCCCAAATCTAAATGAAACAGATATCAAGATACAGGAAGCACAGAGGGCCCCCCAAAAGTTGAACCCAAACCTACACCAAGACATTATAATAAAAAAGGCAAAAGTTAAAGAGAGGAATCTAAAGGCAGCAAGAAAAAAAAACAAAGAGTTAATTATAAGGGACCCCCCATAAGGCTACTAGCTGATTTCTCTACAGAAACATTACAGGCCAGAAGAGAATGGAAATATATATATATTCAAAAAACTAGAAGAGAAAAAATCACAGGCTAGAATACTCTACCCAACAAGATTATCACTTAAAATAGAAGGAGAAATAGAGAATTTCTTCAATAACAAAAACAACAACAACAAACTAAAAGAATGGAGCAATGCTAAACCCATCCTAAAAGAAATACCAAAAGGTCTCCTCTAAACAGAAAAGAAGTAGGAAGATATAGGATAGAGGAAATCACAACTGGAAAGTAATTACTTAAATAAACCAGAATACAAATCTAAAAGGAAAAAAAAAATCTAAAAGTGATGATAAATACAATAAACAACAAAAGGATATACATGAAGATGTAAAAAAGGACATCAAAATCATAAAATGTAAGGAAAGGAAGTAAGAAAATCTAGACTCTTGTTTCTTAGAATGTGCTTAAGCCTTTATGACTGTCAGGCTAAAGCAAGCAGATATAGGAAGGGGTTAACATCCTTGAACAACATGGCAACCACAAATCAAAACCAAACAATATATTCACAAAAACTAAAAAGAAGGGGACACAAGCATAAAATAAAAGGAAATCATCCAACCAAAAAAAAAAAGAAAGAAAGGAAAAAGGAACAAAGGAGAAACATAGAACCAAATGGAAAACAAGACTTAAAGGCAATAAATACATCTTGTTCAATAATTACCTTAAATGTCAATGGAATGAATGCTCCAAGCAAAAGACACAGAGTGGCAGACTGGATGAAAAAACAAGAGCCTACAGTATGCTGCCTACAAGACACTCACCTTAGGGCAAAGGACACATATAAATTGAAAGTGAGGGGATGGAAAGATATTTCACATGAATGGAAGTAACAAGAAAGTAAAGTGGGAGTTGCAAAACTTGTATCAAAGTAGACTTTAAAACAAAACCCATAAAGAAAGACAAAGAAGGACATTATTTAATGATAAAAGGATCCATTCAAGAAGAGGATATTACACTTGTCAATATATACACCCCTAATTTAGAAGCACCCAAATACATAGAACAAATACTAACAAACATAAAAGGAGAAATTGATGGGAATACAATAACAGTAGGAGATTTTATCACCCCACTCACATCACTGGACAGATCCTCTAGACAGAAAATCAATAAGGCAACAGAGATCCAAAATGACACAAGAGAGCAGTTAGACTTAATTGATATTACATCCAAAAAACCTGGATTATACGTTCTTTCCAAGTGCATGTGCAACATTCTCAAGGACTGACCACATACTTGGGCACAAAACTAACCTCAACCAGTTTAAGAGTATAGAAATTATTTTAAGTGTCTTCTCTGACCACAATGGCATGAAACTATAAATCAACCACAGGAAAAGAAATTCCAAAAACTGACTACATCAACTAAAAAACATGCTACTAAAAATACCAATGGTTCAACAAGTATTAAAAAAATGTCAAGACAAATGACAATGAAAACACAACCATTCAAAATCAATGGGATGCCACAAAGGAAGTGTCATCCCATGGATTTTTTTTTTTTTTTGTCTTTTGTCTTTTTAGGGCTGCACCTGCCCTAAAAAGTTTCCCAGGCTAGGGGTTTAATCAAAGCTGTTGCTGACGGCCTATGACACAGCCACAGCAACGCAGGATCAAAGCCGTGTCTGTGACCTACAGCACAGCTCATGGCAACACCAGATCCTTAACCCACTGAGCAAGGCCAGGGATCAAAACTGCAACCTCATGGTTTCTAGTCGGATTCGTTTCTGCTGTGCTGTGCCGGGAACTCTGGCATCCCATAGATTTTGAGGGAAGTTCATAGCAATACAGACCTTCCTCAAAAAAGAAAAATCTCAAATCAACAAGCTAACCTACCACCTAAAAGAATTAAAAAAGAAGAATAAAACCTAAAGTCAGTGGAAGGAAGGAAATCATAAAGATCAGAGAGGAAATCAATAAAATAAATATTTTAAAAAAGAGAGAAATCAATAAAACCAAGAGCTGGTTGTTTGAAAGGGTAAAAAAAATTGACAAACCTCAGGCCAGATTCACAAAGAAGATAGAGAGAGAACCCAAGTAAACAAAATAAGAAATGAAAATGGAGAAATCTCAGTGGATACTGCAGAAATAAAAAAAAAATCATAGGAGAATATTATGACCAATTATATGGCAATAAATTGTCAACCTAGAAGAAATGTACAACTTGCTAGACATATGGCCAACCAAAACTGAATCAAGAAGATATATAGAATTTAAACAGACCAATCACTAGCAATGAAACTGAATATGTAATAAAAATACTACTAACAAAAATCCAGAACCAGATGGCTTCACAAGTGAATTCTACCTAAAATACAAAGAAGAGCTTATAACCATCCTTCTTAAAATTTTCCAAAATTCTGAGGAAGAAGAAACAATCCCAAAGACATTCTATGAAGCCACCAGCACCCTAATACCAAAATCAAAGATACTATCAAAAAAGAAAATTATAGGCTATTATCTCTGATGAATATAGACACAAAAATTCTCAACAAAACTTTAGCCAACTGAATCCAAAAAAAGATAACACACTGTGACCAAGTGAGATTCATCCCAATTTCACAAGGATGGTTGAACATATTCTAATCAATCAACATGAAACATCACATTAATAAAAGAGAAGTCAAAAATCACATGATCACCTCCATATATGCAGAAAAAGCATTTGACAAAATCCAAGAGGTATTCATAATAAAAACTCTTACCAAAGTGGAAATAGAGGGAACATAGCTAACATAATAAAAGCTATTTATGAAAAACCCACAGCCAATATAATATTCAACAGAAAAAAGCTGAAAACCTTCCAGCTAAAATCTAGAACAAGAAAAGGATGCCCACTCTCACCAGTTTTATTCTGCATAGAACTAGAGTCCTGGCCACACTAATCAGAAAAACAAAAGAAATAAAAGGTATCCAAATTGGAGGAGAAGAGGTAAAATTGTCACTATATGCAGAAGGCATGATACTATATACAGAAAACCCTAAGAACTCACCAAAAAACTACTAATTTTATCAATGAGTTCAGCAAAGTAGCAGGATAGAAGACTAACATTCAGAAATCAGTTGTATTTCTATATACAAACAATGAAATAGTAAAAAAAAAAAAAAGGAATATAAAAAATAACTTTTTAAAATTCTACCCCCACAATTAAATACCCAGGAATAAACCTGACCAAGGAGGTGAAAGACTCATATGCTGAGAACTATAAAACATTAATCAAGGAAATTGAAGAGGATTCAAAGAAATGGAAAGATATATCATGCTCCTGGATCGGAAGAATTAATATTGTTAAAATGGCCATACTACCCAAGCAATCTACAGATTTAATGTGATAACTATCAAATTACCCATGACATTTTTCCCAGAACTAGAACAATCTAAAATCTATGGAACCATAAAAGATCCAGGATTGCCAAAGCAGCCCTGAGGAACAAGTACTAAGCAAGAGGCATAACTCAACTCTCCCAGACTTCAGACAATATTGTAATGCTACAGTAATCAAGACAGTGTGGTATTGGTATGAAAACATATATACAGACCAATGGAGCAGAAGAGAGGACCCAGAAATAACCCTGGACACCTGTGGTCAACTAATCTTCAACAAAGGAGGCAAGAATATAAAATTGGAAAAAGACAGTCTCTTTAGCAAGTGGTGTTGGGAAAACTGGATAGATGCATATAAATCAAAGACATTAGAACACTCTGTCATGCTATGCATAAAAATAAACTAAAAATGGCTTTAAAGATTTAAATGTAAGACAAGACACCATAAAACTCTTAGAAGAGAACACAGGCAAAGTATTCTCTGACTTCAACCATACAAATGTTTTCTTAAGTCAGTCTCCCAAGGCAATAGAAATAAAAACAAAAATAAACCAATAGGACCTAACCAAACTTACAGACTTTTGCACAGCAAAGGAAACCATAAAAAACAAAAACAAAAAGACAATCTACAGAATGGAAGAAATTAGTTGGAAATTATGCAACTGACAAGAGTTTAATCTTCAATATATACAAACAACTTATATAATTCAACATAAAAAAAACAATCAATTTGAAAAAAGAGCAAAAGACCTAAATAGAAGTTTCTCCAAAGAAGACATAGAGATGGCCAACAGGCACATGAAAAAATGCTCAACATCACTAATTATTAGAGAAATGTGAATCAAAACTACCATAAGAAACCTCCTCACACCGGTCAGAATGGCCATCAGTAAATAAGTTTACAAACATCAAATGCTGGAGAGGATGTAGAGAAAAGAGAACACTCCAATACTGCTGGTGGGAATATAAATTTGTACAACCAGAGTTCTCCTCGTGGCTCAGCAGTTAATGAACCCAACTAGCATCCATTAGGATGTGGGTTTGATCCCTGGCCTTGCTCAGTGGGTTAAGGATCTGGCATTGCATGAGCTGTAGGGTTGGTCACAGACGTGGCTTGGATCTGGTGTTGCTGTGGTTGTGGCGTAGGCCAGCAGCTACAGCCCCAACTGGATCCCTAGCCTGGGAACTTCCATATGCCAGGGGTGTGGCCCTAAAAAAACTAACTAATTAACTAAATAAATAAATAAATTGGTACAACCACAATGGAAGACAGCATAGAGGTTCCTCAGAAAATTAAATGCAGAATTACCATATGATCCAGCAATCCCACTCCTGGGCATACATCCGGACCAAACTTCTATTCAAAAAGATACATGCACCCCTATATTCACTGAAGCACCATTAACAATACCCAAGAGATGGAAACAACCTAAATATCCATCAACAGATGAATGGATTAAGAAGACGCAGTACATATATACAACAGACATATACAACAGCAGTACATATATACTCAGCCATAAAAAAGAAAAAATAATGACATTTGCAGCAACATGGATGGAACCTGAGATTCTCATACTAAGTGAGGTAAGAAAGAAAAAGACAAATACCACATGATTATCACTTATATATGAAATCTAAAATATGGCAGGGATGAACCTACCTGCAGAACAGACACAGACTCACAGACATGGAGAACAGACTTGTGATTGCCAAGGGGGTAGGGAAGGAAGTGGGATGGACTCAGAACTTGGGGTTAGTATATGCAAACTATTACATTTAGAATCTATAAGCAATGAGGTCCTGCTCGATAGCATAGGGAACTATATCCATTCATTTGTGATAGAACATGATAGAAGATAACATGGGAAAAAGAATGTATATATATATATATATATGTGTGTATGACTGCTTCACTTTGCTGTAGAGTAGAAATTGTCAGAACATTATAAATCAATAACACTTTAATATAAAAATTTAAATATATATGTATATAAAGAAACACAGAAAGGATAAACCAGAAACTAGTGAAAATGGTCACCTGCAGCTGTGAGTGAAAAGGGGGTGAAATAGATATGGAATGTAATGAAACTCATCTGGGTATATCTTTTTTATATACTTTTGACTTTTGACTCCTGCTAAAAAATTTACATGTTCAACAAATAAAATTAAATAAATCTAGTTGAGGAAAAGAACCATAAAGTTTGACACTAAAAAACTTGATTTAAACACAGAAACAAATAAACCTGTTTTTCAAATTTATAATCACAGAGAAAAATAAAAAAGAATTAATTCAAGTAATTTTCATAGTACTATACACCCTCAGTTGGATATGTCATAAGGCAATAAGAATTACAAAGGAATATTACATTTCATTTACTATTTTTGTTGTTAGTGAGTACACACAGTAATTATAAAATTATTACAATATTGTAATAAATGGATAATTACATTGATGTTGCTCAGAACAAGAATTTTCACTCGAAGAAGGAAGAAATACATAGAAAATGGAGCGAGTAGGAAAAAATGCTCATTTTGGATTCCAATGGAAGGGATTAGTATAAAAAAACCAAGATTAAAAAAAATGATATTAATGATATTTTTATTTCTCTCCACTTGAAGTACTCAGATGCAATGACATCCAGCAGTAACAAGCATATCTAGAATGCTAATCTCAGTTTCTAAGTCCAGTACCAACTAAAAGGTGTCAAGGCCTCCTTGAAATAATTGGGCCAGGGCTGAGGTAGGTAATATAGCATGTGTGCCTAGAATATTTTGTTGCACATGAAGGAAGGAAGGTGACCAAAACTTATGGGAACATGTCAAAAGACACAGAAATTGATTTCAAGGGGCTGCCTCTAGCCAAATTTGGGACAATTTGAGCATCAAAAATAATGACAATAATAGATTATAACACATGAAATAGAAAAAGAAATCTGTGAGTCCACAGAAGATCTTAAAAGGAAGAAACTTAGAGTGGAGTGAGAGAAAGGGGAACTTCCATCCTTTTTTCCCAGATTTTACCAGCTAATAAATGCAGAGGGAATTTCATTATTAGAAAGTTACTGTTTTGCAACCACCAATGTAATACTTGTCTTCCATGTAGAAAATTGTGGTCTAATTTATTTTCAGTGAGAAAG
Organism: Sus scrofa; assembly: GCF_054392235.1. Lineage (NCBI taxonomy): Eukaryota > Metazoa > Chordata > Mammalia > Artiodactyla > Suidae > Sus > Sus scrofa. Next base: position 149,289,121 of record NC_139396.1, on the reverse strand, counting down.
TTACTGTCATTTACAGAAAAATTAAAATCACATCATATTACATAATACCTACTGGGCTCAAATCTGAGTTAATTTTCATAATCCTAATTTGCCTTTTTTGCTATTTATGGATATATAATTGATTTATAGTGCTGTGTATCTATCTATCCATCTATCTATCCTTTTTCAGATTCTTATGCCTCATAAGTTATTGGGTATAGGGAGTTCCCATTGTGGCGCAGTGGAAACGAAGCTGACTTGTATCCATGAGGATGCTGGCTCAATCCCTGGCCTCGTCCAGTGGGTTAAGGATCCAGCGCTGCCATGAGCTGTGGTGTAGGTCGCAGATGTGGCTCAGATCTGGCATTACTGTGACTGTTGTACAGGCCGGTAGCTGTAGCTCCAATTCGACCCCCAGACTGGGAACCTCCATACGCTGTGGGAGCGGCCCTAAAAGGCAAAAAAAAAAAGTATAGTTCCCTGTTCTATATATGGGACCTTGTTGGTTATCTAATTTATATATAGTAATGTGTATCCATTAGTCCCAAATCCTAGTTTATTCTTCCCCTCACCCTCTCCTTTGATAACCATAAGTTTTCCTTTGTCTGTGAGTATCTGTTTTGCAAATAAGTTCATTATTTACAAAAAAAAAAAAAAAAGGTTTTTTCTAAGATTCCACGTATAAGTGATCTCATATGATATTTGTCTTTGGCTTACTTCACTTAGTATAAATATATATATGTATTTCATATTTTATTGATATATAGAATATATCACATTTCTATTGATTTGCGGGATGAACATCTAGGTTACTTCCATATCTTGTCTATTGTAAATAGTGCTATAATAAACACTGGGCTGTTACCTCTTCAAATTAGTTTTCTCTGGATATATGCCCAGAAGTAGATTGCAGGATCATATGGTAACTCTATTTTTAGTTTTTTAGGACCCTCCATACTGTTCTCCATAGTGCCTGCACCAATTTACATTCCCACCAACAGTACAAGGGGGGTTTCTTTTTCCCCAAACCCTCTCCAGCATTTACTATTTGTAGACATTTTGATGATAGCCATTCTGACTAGAGTGAATGATACCTAATTGCAGTTTTTATTTGCATTTCTCTAATAATTAATTTTGTTGAGCATTTTTTTTTTCATGTGCCTGTTGGCCATCTCTAGGTCTTCTTTGGAGAAATATCTGTTTAGATTTTCTGCCCATTTTTTTTATTGGGTTGTTTGGGGTTTTTTTTGTTTGGTTTTGAGCCGTATAAGCTGTTTTTGGAAATTAATCCCTTGTTGGTTGCACTGTTTGCAATTATTTTCTCCCATTCTACAGGGTTTCTTTTTTGTTCATGGTTTCCTTTGCTGTGCAAAAGCTTTTAAGTTTAATTAGATTCTATTTGTTTATTTTTATTTTTATTGCCATTACTCCAGGAGATGGATCCAAAAAAGATAGTGCCGTGATTTATGTCAGAGTGTTTAGCCTATGTTTTCAGCTAGGAGTTTCATAGTATCCAGTCTCACATTTAGTTTTTTGGTTTTTTTTTTTTTTTTTTTTTTTTTTTTTCGTTTTTTGTTTTTAGGGACGTATCTGTGGCATATGGAGGTTCCCAGGCTAGGGGTCAAACTGGAGCTACAGCTGCTGGACTACATCACAGACACCACAACTCAGGATCTAAACTGTGTCTGCCACCTACGCCATAGCTCATGACAATGCCAGATCCCTGACCCACTTAGTGAGGCCAGGGATCAAACCCACATCCTCACGGATACTAATCAGATTTGTTTCTGCTGTGCCACGACAGGAATTCCACATTTACATTTGTAATTTATTTTGAGCTTATTTTTGTGTATGCATTAGAAAATGTTCTAATTTCATTCTTTTACATGTAGCTGTCCAGTTTTCCAGCACCACTTATTAATGAGAATGTCTTTTCTCCATTGTATAGTCTTGCCGCCTTTGCCATAGATCAACTGATCATAGGTGTATAGGTTTATTTCTGGGCTTTTTATCCTGTTCCATTGATCTATGTATCTGTTTTTGTGCCAGTACCATATTTTGATTACTGTAGCTTTTTAGTATATAGTTTGAACTCGGATAACCTGATTCCTTCAGCTCAAATTTTCTTTGCTTGGAGTCTTGTGTTTCCGTACACATTAAAACATTTTTGGGAGCTCCTGCTGTGGCCCAGTGGGATTGGTGGTATCTTGGGAGTGCTGAAATGTGGGTTCGATCCTCAGCCTAGTACAGTGGGTTAAGGCTCAAGCGTTACCACAGCTTCAGCTAAGGTTGAGACTATGGCTCGGATCTGATCCTGCTCTGGGAGCTCCATATGCCACAGGGCAGCCAAAAATGGGAAAAAAAAATGTTCTAGTTCTGTGAAAAATTCCATTGGTAATTTTATAGTGATTGCACTGAATCTGCAGATTGCCTTGTATAGTAGTACATTTTAACAATATTAATTCTTTTATCCAAGACACAATATATCTTTCCATTTGTGTCATCTTCAGTTTCTTTCATGAACATCTGACAGTTTGGGGAATACAAGTCTTTTGCCTCCTTAGGTAGGTTTATTCCTAGGTATTTTATTCTTTTTGATTCAATGGTAAATGGGATTGTTTCCTTAATTTCTCTTTCTGGTCTTCCATTGTTAGTGTTTAGGAATGCAAAAGACTTCCATGTATTAATTTGGTATGCTGCAACATTACCAAATTCATTGATGAGCTCTAGTGCTTTTCTGGTAGTATCTTTTGGATTTTCTATGTATAGTCTCATGTCATCTGCAAACAGTGACTGTTTTACTTCTTCTTTTCCAGTCTGGATTCTTTTTCTTCACTGATTGGAATGGACATCCTTGCCTTGTTCCTGATATCAAAGGAAATGCTTTCGGTTTTTCACTGTTGAGTATGATGTTAGCCGTGGGTTTGGCATACATGGACTTTATTATGTTGAAGAAGGTTCCTTCTGTGCCCACTTTCTGGAGAGTTTTCTTTTTTATCATAAATGGATGTTGAATTGTATCAACAGCTTTTTCTGTATCTATTAAGATGATCACACAGTTTTTCTTCTTTAATTTGTTCATGTGGTGGTGTATGGTTGTGGATACTGAAAAATCCTTGCATCCCTAGAATAAATCCCTTTTGATCAAGGTGTATGATCCTTTTAATATATTGATGGACTCGGTTTGCTAATTTTTTTTTTTTTGGCCATGCCCACAGCATGTGTAAATTCCCAGGCCAGGGATCAAACCTATACCACAGCAGTGACCAAAACTGTTGCAGTGAATACACCAGATCCCTAACCCACTGTGCCACAAGGAAACTCCAGTTTGCTAGTATTTTGTTGCATCTATGTTCATCAGTGATATTTGTGTGTAATTTTCTTTTTGTAATATCTTTGGTTTAGATATCAGGGTCATGGTGGCCTCATAGAAGGAGTTCTTTTCCTTCCACTGCAGTTTTTGGAATAGTTTCAAAATGATAGATGTAAACTCTTCTCTATTTGCCTATGGATTCTCTAAGGATTTGTCTGAGAAGCCATTTGGTCCTGGGCTTTTTTCTTGGGGGGGGAGGATTAATCACAAATTCAAATTCAGTAATTTGTCTATTCATATTTTCTAGTTCTTCCCAGTTGAATCTTAGATCATACCATTCTAAGAGTGTGTCTCTTTCTTCTAGGTTGTCAATTTTATTGGCATATAATTGCCTGAAGTAGTCTATTGTATTTGTTTCTGTGGTGTCAGTTGTAACTTCTTCTTTTTCATTTCTAGTTTTATTGCTTTGGGCCATCTCCCTTTTTCATTGATAAATTTGGCTAGAGATTTATCACTTTTTTTATCTTTTCAAAGAACCAGCTTTAAGTTGCATTGATCTTTTCTATTGTTTTCTTAGTCTCTATGTCATTACTGCTGCTCTGATCTTTATGAGTTCTTTCTTTCAACTAACTTTGGGGGCTTGTGGCTCTTCTTTATCTAATTGCTTTCAGTGTAAGGTTAGATTGTTTGAGATTTTTCTGGTTTCCTGAAGTAAGCTTATATAGCTATAAACTTCCCTCTGAGAACTGCTTTTGCTGTGTCCCATAGGTTTTGGATCAATGTATTTTCATTTTTATTTGTTTCTATCTCTAGGGTATTTCCTATTTCCTCTTTGATTTCTTCAATGATCCACTGGTTATTTAGTGGCATACTGTTTAGCCTCCACATATCTACGTTTTTGGGTGGGTTTTTTTTTTTTTTTTTGGTAGTTGATTTATAAGTTCATTGCATTGTGGTTGGAAAAGATACTTGATATATGATTTCAACTTTCTAAAATTTACCACGGCTTGCTTTGTGGTCTAGCATGTAATCTATCCCAGAGAATGTTCCATGGGCACTTGAAAAGAATGTGTATTCTCCTGCTTTTTGATGGAATGCTCTATCAATATCAATAAGTCCATCTGGTCTAATGCGTCATTTAAGGCCTCTGTTTCCTTATTGATTTTCTGTGTGGATGATCTGTCTATTGATATAAATGGGGTGTTAAAGTCCCCCATTATTATTGTGTTACTATCAATTTCTCATTTTATGTCTGTTAACATTTGCTTTATATAAACTGTGGTGCTCCTATGTTGGATGTATATACATTTACAATTGTTATATCTTCTTCTTGGATTGATCCCTTGATCATTATGTAGTGTCCTTCTTTGTCTCTTATAATGGTCTTTATTTTAAAGTCTGTCTGATATGAGTATTGCTACTCCAGCTTTCTTTTGATTTCCATTTGCATGGGATACCTTCTTCCATCCCCTCACTTTCAGTATGTATGTGTTTCAAGGTCTGAAGTGGGTCTCTTGTAGGCACCATATATACAAGTCTTATCTTTGTATCCATTCAGTCAGTCTATGTCTTCTGGTTGGTGCGTTAAATCCATTTACACTTAAGGTAATTATCAATATATATATGTTTTAATTTCCATTTTATTAATTGCTATAGATTTGTTTTTGTAGGTTTTTTTTCCCTTTCCTCTTTTGTTCTCTTGTCTTGGGATGTGATGGCTATTTTTAGTCTTGTATTCAGATTCCTTTTTCTTTTTCATGTGTATATCTATTACAGATTTTTGGTTTGCAGTTACCATAAGGTTTTGGTATAGAAGTCTAAATATACATGATTGTTTAAAGTTGTTGATCTCTTAATTTACAACACATTTATAATATCCTGCATTTATACTCTCCTCTGATGATGATTACTGGCTCTTTTTTTTTTTTTTTTTGCTTTTTAGGGCCACACCTGCAGCATATGGAGGTTCCCAGCCTAGGGGTCAAATAGGAGCTGTAGCTGCTAGCCACAGTCACAGCCACAGCAACTCCATATCCAAGCCACATCTGTGACCTGAATCACAGGTCACGGCAATGCCGGATCCTTAACCCAAGGAGTGAGGCTGGGAATTGAACCTGCATCATGGATACTAGTCAGATTCGTTTCCAGTGAGCCACAAAAGGACCTCTGATTACTGGTTTTGATATTATATTGTGTCTGGATGGTTTCCTAACTTTATTGTATGTTTTCCTTTACCATTTCACAATTTTCTTGTTTCTAGTTGTGGCCTTTTCATTTCCACCTAGAGAAGTTCCTTTAGCATTTGCTGTAAAGCTGGTTTGGTGGTGCTGAATTCTTTTAGCTTTTGGTTGTCTGTAAAGCTTTTGATTTCTCCATCAAATCTGAATAAGAACCCGACTGAATACAGTATCCTTTGTTGTATGGTTTTCCCTTTCATCGCCTTCAATTTATCATACCAGTACCTTCAGGCCTGCAGAGTTTTTGCTGAAAAATCAGCTAATAGTCTTAGGGAGATTCCCTTGTATGTCATTTGTTGCTTTTCATTTGTTGTTTTTAATATTTTCTCTTTATCTTTAATTTTTGTCAATTTGATTACTATGTATCTCAGTGTGTTCCTCCTTGCATTAATCCTGTATGGGACTCTCTTTGCTTCCTGGACTTGGGTGACTGTTTCCTTTCCCATGTTAGGAACAATTTCAGCTATTATCTCCTCAAATATTTTCCTCAGGCCCTTTCTCTCTCTCTCCTCTTTCTGGAACCCTTATAATGCAAATGTTGGTGCATTTGATGTTGCCCCAGAGGTCCCTTAAACTGACCTAATTTCATTTTTTTGTTGTTGTTCCATGGCAGTGATTTGTGCCACTCTGTCTTCAAGCTCACTGATCAATTCTTCTGCTTCATTTATTCTGCTAATGATTCCTTCTAGTGTATTTTTCATTTCACTTATTGCATTCTTCAACTCTGTCTGGTTGTTCTTTATATTTTCTAACTCTTTGTTAAAAAACTTCTTGTAACTTCTTACTCTGTGCATCCATTCTTTTCCCAAGTTCTTGGATCATCTTTATGATCATTACTCTGAATTCTTTCTTGGGTAGATTGCCCATCTCCATTTCACTTAGTTGTTCTGTGGTTTTATCTTGTTCCTTTGTCTGGAATATATTCATCTCTTTCTGTTTAAATTTCTATTTGTATTTTTATGTAAGTGGTAGGTTAGTTACATTTCTTTACCTTGGAGAAGTGGCCCTGTGTAGGGGATTCAGTGTGTCCCAGCAGTGCACTCCCTTCTTATTGCCCATGGGCTAGGGACCAGCTGATCCCAAGGTAGGTTCTGACTTATGTTTGCAGACCCAGTTCCTCAAGTTGTGCTATTGTAGTTTTCTCGCTGCTGGTGTCTACAGCTTGGTGGGTGAGGCTGGTCTAGAATCTTATGGAGGCTTCCCAGTGGGAGGACATAAACCTGCCCACTGGTGGATGGAGTTGGGTCTTGACCCTCTGGTAGGCAAGGCTGTGTCAAGAAGAGGCACGTCCAGAGATGGCTGTGGATTCAAGAAGTCTTTAGGCAGCCTGTCTGCTAATGGGTGGGACTACATTCTCACTCTGTTGGTGTTTTGGCCTAAGGCATGCCAGCCCTGGAGCCTACAGGCTGTCAGGTGGGGATACATCTTGATGGTAATGATCCAAACATTATATCCTTCTTCAACAGAGTTCATATAGATGAACCCTCCCCAATATCTCTGCCACCAGCATCCACATCCCCAGGGTGAGCCACCACTGTTCCCTGCCTCCCCAAGAGACCCTCTAAGACCAGTAGGTAGGTATGGTCCAGACTATTGTGAAGTCACTTCTTTTGCCCTGAGTCCCACTATGAGTGAGACCTTGTGTGAGCCCTCCAATACTGGTTTCTGTTTCCCAGTCCTGTGGAGCTACTGTAATTAAGCCCCACTGACTTTCAAAGCCAAATTCTTTGGAGGCTCCTCTCAATGCCACCCCCCTGGGCTAGGAAGACTGACGCAGGGTTCAGAGCTCTCACTCCTGTGGGAGAGCTTCTGTGATAGAATTATACTCCAGTTTGTGGGTTGCTCATCTGGGTGGTAGGAAATTTGATTATACTGTGAGAGTGCCCCTCCTACTGTCTCATTATGGTTTCTTCTTTCTGTCTTTGGATGTAGAATATATGTATTTTTTGGCAGGTTCCAGTCTTTTTTTTTAATTGATGGTTGTTCAGAAGTTAGGTGTGATTTTGGTGAGTAAGTTAGCTCAAGATCCTTTTACTCTGCCATCTTGTCTCCCTCCATCAGTATAATAATTTATTCAAGGAAGAATCATTAGTGGATACTAAAATGACTGCATGAAAGCTATCATGTAAAAAGGCTATGCCCAAGGTCTCAGAGTCATTACCTATATCAATTAGTAAACACTGATGGAAAAGAATATTTTCTCACTGAAGAAATCTGCCAGATACACTCTTATCTAAGGGATCAAAACTAACATAAATGAAAATGAAAGAGACATGATACCCCTTCTGGTGCAATGCTCTGAAGATACAATATCACTTATATATTATTCTTGCCCCAAAATATTTTACTTGAGTCTAATCTCAAAGGAGAAAAATCTAAATTGAAGAACATTCTACAAAATAACTGACCTAGACTCTTTTAAAAAGTAGCATAAGGAATATACAAGGAAATCATACAACTCAATATCAAAAAACCCAAACAGCTCAATTAAAAAATGGGCCGAGAATTTGAATAGGCATTTTTTTCCAAACAAGACATACAGATGGCCAACAGGCACATGAGAAGATGCTCAACATCAGTAATCATCAAGGAAATGCAAATCAAAACCACAATGAGATATCACCTCATACCTGTCAGAACGATTATTATCAAAAAGACAACAAATAACAAGTGTTGGCTAGGATGTGCAATATATGCAGAATACAATTTTTGATAAAATTTAACACCAATTCGTGACTTAAAAAAAAAAGTCTCCTAGCAAACTAAGGAAACAAGATAATCTTTTTAATTACATGAGGTATATGCATATGAAAATCTCAACAAAACATTTATAATAGGGGAAAAAAAAGTTTTCCTCTTAAAATCAGTTACAAAGTAAGGATTTTCCCTATCACTGCTTTTATTCAACACTGTATTGGTGTTCCAGTCTACAAGAAGACAAACTTTACCAAAGAATTAAAGTTACAGTGACTATAAAGAACAAAACTGTTATTTACAGATGTCATTATAGTAGATGGTTTGCTATAGAGACAGCTATATTCAGTGTTCCTCCCTATAGGATGTTACGTTTCTGCCCTACTGATGGAGAGCTTGGCCACGTGACTTGTTTTCACCAATAAAATATGGGCACATATAACTTTTATCTCTTCTGAGCAGAAGCTTAAAGAGCAGATGTATGCATCTACATGATCTCTTTTATTTATGCTGTGAAATTGCCTATATCCTAAATAGGGGCTGCTCCTTCACACTTGGTCACAGAATTAAAGTGAGAAGGAAAAATGTGGCTAACTCTCAAAGAATATGTAGTGTAAGGAAGAAATAAATTTGTTGTAAATCACTGATATTTTTGGGCTGTTAGCTTCTGAAGCATAATTTAGTCCAAGCTGCAGGAAAAAAATATTAAAATTAATTAGAAAGTCACTAGGAATTAAGCAGCTATGGCCACTAACATCTAAAAAAAAAAAAAAAGAAAGAAAGAAAGAAAAAAGAGAGAGGGACTAGGCAATATAATCCCTCTACAACCTTTGATACGGTTTTGTCAAAAAATCTCAACCTAAATTTTATCAAGCCTCTGGAATCAATTATCAGTGTACAGAAAATATAAGTCAAACAAACATGTTTAATCACACAGTGGCAATATAATCAACCACATCCAAACTGTAGGAAACTATACAGGATAAAAAATTGAATTTCTTTAACAAATAAATAACAAGTTAAAAAAAAGGAGAAGCAAGCTTATAGATTAAGATTTTAAAATATCAGCTTATACAGCACAAATGAACCTTTCCACAGAAAAGAAAATCATGGACTTGCAGAATAGACTTGTGGTTGCCAAGGGAGAGGAGGAGGGAGTGGGATATATTGGGAGCTCAGGGTTAATAGATGCAAACTATGGCTTTTGGAATGGATTAGCAATGAGATCCTGCTGTGTAGCACTGAGAATTATGTCTAGTCATTTATGATGGAGCATGAAAATGGGAGAAAAAAGAATGTATACATGTATGTGTAACTGGGTCACCATGCTGTACAGTAGAAAAAAAAATTGTATTGGGGAAATAACAATAGAAAAACATAAAAATTGAATTAAAAAATATATCAGCTGATTGTCATGTTTGGACTTTATCTGTAACTTAATTCACACAAACCAAAAAAATTACATTTATAAATAATTAGAAATTTGAACACCGGATATCTGATGACATCAATTGCTATTAATTATTTTATGTGTAATAATGGATTATAGCTATATTTTTTTAATTTCTTATTTTTTAGAGAGAAATAATTAGAAAGTAATATGATATGTATGATTTGTTTTAAATAATACAGGAGAAAAACAAGTAGACATGTAAATGAAACAAGACTGGCCATAAATTGATAACTGTTAAAGTTGAGTAATAAGTACATAGGATTCATTATATTTTTCTTTTTTACATTTGTATGTGCTTTAAATCTCCTCTAATAATTTTTTTAAGAAAATTTAACAAAGATAGTGGCCAAAAAGTCAACATACAAAAATCTATTATATTTCCATGCATCAGCAATAAATGGAGCATGGATGTCATTTTAAAAAATACCATTTACAACAACATCTAAAACTATAAGGCACATAAAAATAAAACTCATAAAATATGTGTAAGATTGATAAACAGAAAATTATAAGGTTTTGTTAAAATATATTAAATAAGGCAAATAAATTCATACATTTTAAGTTTTTAAGGCAGGAAGTCTCAGTTTAATAAAGATGTAAAATCTCTCAAAAGTGATTATATAATGTGTGGAATCACAAGAGATTTTCACAGATATGATAAGTTGATTCAGAAATGTACATATATAGCAAAGGGACAAGTAGAGACAAGATACTCTTGAGGAAGACAAGGATAAAGATAAAAAAGGATATCATGCCTTATATCAAGATTCATTATAAAGATTAATTAAATAGTTAAAACTGAATAGTGTGCATTCAGTAGTAATCAAGACAGGCTTTATTTTTTTTCTTTTTTTGGCCATACCTATGGCATGCAGAAGTTCCGGGGCCAAATATCAAACCCATGCTACAGCAGCAACCTGAATCACTGCAGTGACAATGCCAGATCCTTAACCCACTGAGCTACAAGAGAACTCCAACAATTAAGACAATTTTGAAAAAAATGAATGAACAGACCAATGAAACAGAATAGAAAATAGAATCTTGAAATAAATCCATAAATATATGATTACCACTAGAGGAGGGAGAAACCATTCAATAAAGGCTGCTGGGACAAATGGTTATCATGTGGAAGAAAATAAAGATAGATTTTACTATGCATATGAACAAAAATCAATTTCAAATAAACTAAAGACCTAAACACGAAAATGCAAATTTAAAAATTATTAGAGAAAATACAGAATAACCTTACGATCTTGGGTAGCAAAAAAGTTCTTAAAACAGGATACAAAAATGATAACCATAAGAAGAAATGACTCATAAATTTCAACTACAGTAAAAGTAGGAACTCTATTCAAGCACAACAGCGTAAAGAACACCAACAAACAAACTTCATAAGCTGGGAGAAAATATTTTCAATGTATAACAGACCAAATCCAGAATTGTTAAGACGCTATAAATAAAAAACTTCTAGAAATCAATAAGAAAAAGAAAAATACCCAAACAATCCAGTGGCAAAATAATTGAGGCATTTTACAAAAAAGGAAACACATGACCCCAAAACAGATGAAAAGATGCCCAATTAAATAGGTAGTTATGGAAATGCAGATAACTAAGACCACAAAGTACCATTTTATGTCCATGAGACTGGCAATGATTAATAAGTCTGAAAATAAAGCATTGGCGAGGATGGAGATCAATGGGAAATTTTATAATGTGCCAATGGACGCATAAACTGGTTTAATTGCTTTGGAAGATAGTTTGTTGCTATCTTATGAAGTTCAACATTTATATGGCTTACACTCAGCAATTCCACCAGGAATACATCCTAGAGAAATTCTTATACGTGCACCAGAATGGTCATACCAGGGATGTTCGTGACAACAAAACCGGAAATCAACCCAAATGTGGATTAAAAAGAGGGAAAAAATGTGGCAGATGCACATATCTACACTCAACGGCATGAACGAATTTTAGAAACAATGTTGTGTAAAAAGTAAATCCCAGACAGTATGATACCACTTTTACAAAACTCAGAAACAAGCAAAAATAACAAATATATTGTTTTGGCATGCATATATATGACAGGTAGATCACATATGTAAATATATTACATACATTTTAATAAATCATTATGTAACAAAGAAAATTATACGTAAGCAAGAAATAAACCAAGTAAGTCCTATCACATGTATACACACACACACACACAAATGAAACACAATGTAGGTCAGCAATTACATCTGAAGTATACCAACTATGATGGAAAAAATAAGGAAAAAATAAAAATCATTAAAAAAAAAAACCCATCTGAGGTACAGAAGAGAACATGAGTTAAAGGAGGACCCCATACCCAATGCAAGTTACTGGTAATGTTTCAGTTTAGTTCATAGGACTTACATATAGCTAGGGAAGAAAAATATAAAGTTATAAGGAGGGATGGGAAAACAGTACCTTATATACGTGAAGTTCATTGTGTTCTGAACTTTTAGGCATTTAATACTGAATAAAAATTCTGAAGGAATGCACAAGTTGGAAAGATAGAACAAGTTCTTAATTTGAAGCATTAGGTGTTTACACGAGCATAAAACCCATTGCAATAAATATTTTTAAATGGAGAGTTACAATATACGGAGGGTGCTCCTATACAATATACTTAAGGCTTCATTTTAATACGTTCATCTTTTCAAATACAATGTAGGGCTCTTTCTTCCCATCATGCCTTCGATATTTGCCCTTCCCCTTTTTCATTTCAAATGGACTACAGGTTCTATAAGAGCTTTCATGCCCATTAGAACTGGGCTGTGACCACTTCCCCTTTTAGTTAGCTAATGAAAAGAATAAGAGACTACTGAAATTAAGGATGGCATTTAAAATGAATTATAGGAAGTATTTCACTATTCAGCATATAATCAAGCTGTATAATTTAGATCTGCACTTAAAGAAAAGATTACTGTTGCTAGCTTTAAAAGAGGCTAGGTGCTAATGGTGTGAATATTAATGTACTTGCAGCTAGGCCAAAGCTATATAATGGTAAGCAGATCTCATGCTTCAGTGCAAAGACTGATTGCCTACAAGAGTCAAGAAGAACTTCCTTCACCTACTGCACAATAACTAACAGCAGTTTGCACTGGTTATTGTCACCTTTTTCTGAATCATCAGATATTGATGAGAATGGGTGAACATTGCTAGTTAGTTTAGGAAAACTTATATTCCATGTATTTTTATGATTTCCTGCCCCATTCCATTTTTTTCCAGTTATCTCTAAGTGCAACAGAAAAGCCTTCACTGAAAGAACACTCTTTTCGGCGACAGAACTGCAAACAAATACTATTTAATTAGAAAGAAGTACAATTTTCACCCAAAGTCCTAGTATACCAACTCAATGCTATTTAAACTTAGGTATACTTCATCTAGGTCTTTCGCTTCCATATAATAATGATTAGGTAATCCTGCCTCCTAGTTTTTTCTTTTGCTTAATGCTGTAAGATACATTCCCCCCAATTAATTACACATGTCAATTAAACCATTGAATATAGTAGTCTAAGTGGATACACCACAGTTAACTTGATCATTCATTTATGGGAAAGAATTTAAGTTGTTCCTATTTTTTCTACCATAAATAATATTTCTATGAACATCTTTGTGCATAAAGCTTCTTCTCTACTTATAATTATTTCCCTTGGGATAGAGCTCATAAGTGGAATGATTATGTTAAACAGCATAAACATTTTAAAGATGCTTGTGGGAATTCCCATTGTGGCTTAGCCGTTAACGAACCCTACTAGCATCCATAAGGACATGGGTTTAATCCCTGGTCTCGCTCAGTGGATCCAGCATTGCCATGAGCTGTGGCACAGGTTGCAGATGCGGCTCGGATCCTGTGTTGCTGTGGCTCTGGCGTAGGCAGGTGGCTACAGCTCCGATTGGACTTCTAGCCTGGGAACCTCCATATGCCATGGGTGAGACCCTAAAAAAAGAAGAAAGAAATAACAAAGATGCTTATAATAACTTAGACACATTGAATTGCATTGCAAATGCAATGTATACTGTCATAGCAATGTATGAATTATCTCTGTATCACATACTTGCCAATTTTATGGTCATTCAAGAAAGAATACCTTTCAAAATCTGATAGAAATTTGAGAGTAGGTTTAATTTGTATTTAATTGATGAGTAGTATAATTGAATTACTTTGTCTTATTCATCTTGGTATCCCTAGTAAGTTGCACAGTGTCTAGAACAAAGCAGGTGTTTAGTACATGTTTGCTGGATGAATACATGAATGAAAAACTATTGATTTTTAGTGTTTTCTTAGTGATTTTTTTATTGGTTATTTGATAAATTGTAATCCTTTGTCCATTATAAGTACTAAAGATTCTTCCCAGATTATCATTCCTTGTTGATGACATTTATGACACACGGAATTTTAAATCTTATGTGTTAAGTCTGGTGATCTTACTCTTTTTGATTTCCTTAATCACACCAAAAGTTTAATAAGTAGTCCTTCCTACTTTTCTCTAGTTTTTTCATGGCCTCACTTTCTAAATATTATTTTTAGTAATTCATATGAATATCATTTTAGTATCATTTAAACACAAAAACACTATTTTAAAGATATATGTGTCATTCTCTTTCATATATAATTCAATATACAATTTATTTATGAAAGTAGGTTTGAAAGTTGAAGTGTGAAAGCAGAATTCCAATCTTCTAATTATGCCTTTCCTCAGTCCAGGCCACCAGAAGACAGATAGGAACCTTCAGAAAGGTGTGTAAGGCTGAATCAGAGAGATCTGCTGAGAAGAAGGTAAGGTCCTGCCAGCATCTCCATTACTTCAAATCCTGGGTTGTTTGGACTAGGCATCTCTTTTTCTACATATTTCCTATCATCTCCCCATCCCCCACACATTCAAAAGGGGACGCTTATAAAGGTAAACATATGAAAAATTTTTTTAAAATATGTATTATATCAAAGATAAAAATGAATTTTGAAAATGATTAATATTATATATGATTTATATAATAAGCAAAATTACTGCAAAATTTGGGACATTTACAAATAGGCACATTTACATCAGAATGTATGTAACATGTAAAATAATCAACTAATTTCAACCATAAAAATTTCCTTCGTATTTACATAGAAGCTTTAATAACTACAGTGTGTGCCAAGAAGTCACAAAACAGGGGATCTCTATTAGCTTGAAGGCTACATAATCAATGCTGTAGAGGCACTTCTGTTAGTGAATAAATGATGAAGTTTTACCAGAAAAGATGCAGAGTCAACAGAAATATCCAACAAAATTCATAGCTAAGAATGATCCTGGAATTAAATGAGGATTTTCAGATTTTATAAATGTTTAAAAAGAGAAATGATATGGGTTAGCTAAAAATACATAATTTTTTGACTAGTATTTTCAAGAAAGTTTAGAACTGAGACCTTGTTATACCTGTCCACTTTGAACTCATTCTTGTTGATAACACAGAGTTTTGCAAAGTAAATGTACACTGTTTTCTAAAAATAGACTGGATAACAATTCCTATTACTCCATTAAGTAATGATTATCCTAAACAATGTTACAGAAAAACTCCCATAAGCAAGGACCCACTTATAAAAATGTTTCTAACTATGAATATTTAGGAACTCTTATACATCCATCAGTGTGAGAAAGTTTCCAAAATATGATATCTCTGTACTTTGGCATTAAAAGAATGAAGTTTGTCAGTATAAACTAATATGAGAAATGTCTCTAATATTTTGTAAGTAATAAAGCAAACTACCAACCAGTAAGTGTGATCCTATTTTTTTTTTTTGCTAAACACACCACACACACACATACACACATGAACACACACACACACGTGCATAGAGAGGAGACCTATGATTTACATTTTTGTAGTGTTTGAATTTTTTCTTCACTCAACATAACCTACTCTCATAATTTAAAAATATCTATATGTATTTGGTGAAATACTATGTCCTATCTCTTGGGATAGTACATGATGGAAGATAAAATGAGAAAAAGAATGTATATTTGTATGACTGAGTCAATTTGCTATACAGGAGAAATTGGCACAACACTGTAAATCAACTATACTTTAATAAAAATAAATATATATGTATGTGTAAATATACATATTTATCTGGGTATCTTTTAGACAGGTTGGAAGTATTTTAATACCATCATATGTTTATGCCTTCTTATATAGCTAAGGACCATCAGTGTGACCTCTGTGACCGACTTAAGTGGATGACTTTTCCACTTAAGAGGCAAGAGCACAGATTTACTACCTCATATATGTGCATTTAATGCCTCACAGTAGCAGGTGTATATTAACTTTTGTGCAGTTTCCACTGCAAATATACTCTTCACAAAACCACACTATCTTCAAATGTTCAGAAGGAAAATCACATGGTGTTGACTTTGCAGCTTCATTTCTGAAAGAAACTTCCTGTTGTATTAAACACGCACAAACACTGGTTATAAGAAATGTAAACCCATTCTAAAAAGTATTGTGGGTTAAGGAAAATGCCTGCAATGTTTGAAGTTGTCCGGTATGCTACTATTTGGAGTAAATTAAAAAATCATGATAAAGAACTGCATTTTGGCACAACCTTGTAAATCAACTATACTTCAATTAAAAAAAAAAAGAACTGTAGTTTGGTGACCCTGAGATTGAGTAATAATAAGAAATAATAGGTGTTGGGAGTTTGAAGGGGTCCGGTATATAATGCCTGAATTTTGCCTTGAATTCTTCCCTGCATGAATTGTGCCCAACTAAGAAATGAGGAAGGCAGAAGGGAGGCCAAGATGTTAAACTGACTGCTAATACAGCAGACCCTGGAGGATGTGGCTTGTATATGCAGGCAAAGGACTTAGTGACACTGAATCCCAGAATCAAACTAATCCAATTCACATCGTTGAAGGCAGAATTGGATGCAAAAAGTTTTCCCTCATGGAGTCTTAGCACTGTAAAACTTAAAGGACAGAGGAGCAGAGTGGAACATACATTCTCTGAGGCAGGCCAGACTCCAAAGAGACAGGGCAAAGGAAGGGACTGGGTTCCAGTTCATCCTTCCAAACTCACCAATCAGTCTGAATCATTCCTCTCCACCTTAGAATAAGACAGAAAGACTTGGAGGAGGAGGCATGGCTAGGAGGATTAAATCAGTAAAGCTTTGTCCACATAGAAGAAAAAATCAGAAGTGGAAAGAATTCCATGGGGCTATCCCAGTGGTTAATATACACTATGCCTTTGCAAATAACTGAAAATATACAAAGAACTTCTATCTTCTTTGTAGCAAAAATAAAATTATAGACTCAATCACTAGAACAAATATTTTTCAAACATTATGCACTCTTGACTACGTTATATGCAAACACTGATAGAAAAAAATGAACAAGAGGAGTTCCCATTGTGGCTCAGCAGTAACGAACCTGACTAGTATCCATAAGGATGCAGGTTTCATCCCTGACCTTGATCACTGGGTTAAGTATCCAGTGTTGGCTATGAGCTGTGGTATAGGTCATAGATGAAGCTCAGATCCTGCATTGCTGTGGCTGTGGTATAAGCTGGCAGCTGCAGCTCCAATTTGACCCCTAGCCTCGGAACCTCCATATGCCACAGGTGCAGCCCTGAAAAGGAAAATAAAAATAAAAATAAAATCTAAAAAGGAAAAATGAACAAGAAGTAAAGGGAGTTTCCAGTTCAGTGGGATAGACTGATACACATAACTATCATAAAATATGATCAATGATATGACAGAATTAAAAATATTCTCTATGAATACAGAGAAAGGAACATTAGAGGATAGCTTTCATAATTTATTAGTTCACTTATTCCTTCATTTATTTATTCAACACCTACTATATGCCAAGCTGTGTACCAAAGCATCAGACCATGAGTATACAATGATAAACAAAGCAGATAAGATCCTTCCCCTTATTGAGCAAGTGGCAGAGACAGACATTAATAAAATAAACCACATGAATATGTAATTACCAAATGGAATCTGTGCTATAAAGAAAAAACATAGTGTGTTATTAGGAAAAATAACAGGTTACAAAATTTAGATCACAGAGATCCTTCTCTGAGAAAACATTTCAACTGAGATCTAAAGGATAGGGTATGTCCCACTAGGTAGGAGACAAGCAGGCAAGGGTCAAACAAATAACTTGAGGAGAAGGAAAGTCATAAATAATGGCTAAGGTGGAACAAAGCTTGGAGTAGTGCAAGCAGAATGAGAAGAGGACTGCTGTTGAAAATAATACCAGGGAGGTGGTCATACACCACACTGTGACAAGTCATGGGCTCTAGATTTTATTATGCTCATTATGAAGCTATCCAATGACTTTAAAAAGGGAAATGACACGATTCAATTTACAGTGCAATGAAGGCTGCATGAGTGGTTGAGGGGAGAGCAGAAGAGAGATTATTACTGTGACCTAGGTGAGAAAGTGGTCGCTAGAACTAGGACGTCAGCAATGAAAGTAGGAGGATTCAAGAAATATTTTGGAAGTAAAAGCAACAAAACTTGGTTATGAATGGGGTAAGGTGAGAATGATATTTGTGAACACAACAAACATGGCTGCTACATTTTGGATTTGAGCAATACCCAGAAAAAAATGATATGTGAGCTAGGCCTTGAGGACTGAGTTGGATTTTAGCTAATGTTGATGAAAGAGAAAGACAGAGAAGTGTGGAGTCCTGTGATATATTTGGAATTCCACAAATAGTGTTCTGATACACTAGTAGTGTAGGGTATGTGACAGAAATGCACAGAATGTGTTTTTGTTTTTGTTTAACAGGAGCAGCATCACTTAAGGTCTATTTCTATGTTTATATTAAATTGTTGGGAATTCAGGACTGGAGTGTAGGAAGGAGGGATTACAGATAAAGATTTGGAAATTATCTACAGACAATAATGAAAACTTTGGACCAGATCTGAGAAACCATGGAGCGTACAAAGTAAGAGTACAATCAATGACTGACCTTTAGGGAGCCTCTGCCTTTAAAGGATGGGCAGAGAGAAAATAAGAAAGAAGCTTGAGAGGCATGAAATTCACACAAGTAATATGAAATAAAAATGAAATCATAAGTAATTACACAATTAAATTATGTCTAACAATTATAAAGATTTTACTGTGTACCAAGGACTATTAAAAGGGCTTTATATATATATATATTAAGTCATTTAATTTTTACTATAATCTTGTGAGGTAGGTGCCATCATTAACCTCATTTTATAGATGTAGAGAATGAGGCATAGACAAGGTCCCTAACCAGTAAATAGCAGACTGAGATTTAAAGGGGTTTGTAATCTTAAACCTCTATGCTTACCCCTTCTTGATACCCTGAGGTTTATTGTTACTTTCCTCCCTGGAATATGTGAAAAAACTAGCTCAGTCAGTTTTACAACCCTCAGAAAGCCTTCTTTGATATTAACCCAACCTCTGGCGTAGGTGTTAATCATAGCAATATTTTATAAGTTAGGTCTTTTAACATGCATTAATTAATGATCCCACAATTTTCACAATAGAATCTTTTAAATGAACAAACATCTTGTAATTTATAAACAGGGAAAGATTCCCTAAAGCAGAGACCATTAAATCACTGTGAGCATAAAGAACTGGTTCTTGGCATTAATGGATGGCATCGAAATAGAGTCCAACAAAAAACCTATACATGGAAGATTAACTTTAAAAAATATAATCATTATAAAAGAATTTCACAGAATTCCCATTGTGGCTCAGTGGTTAACGAATCCGACTAAGAACCACGAGGTTGTGGGTTCGATCCCTGGTCTTGCTCAATGGGTTAAGGATCTGGCCTTGCTGTGAGCTGTGGTGTAGGTCGCAGACGCGGCTCAGATCCCGCATTGCTGTGGCTCTGGCATAGGCCGGTGGCTATAGCTCGGATTCGATCCCTAGCCTGGGAACCTCCATATGCTGCGGAAGCGGCCCAAGAAATGGCAAAAAGTCAAGGACACAGGAAGAACCACACAGAGATGAAGTAATATTAACTTTTTATAATTGCTTTCTTAGTGGTTAAAGTTTAATAAAAGTAGAAGTATAATTATAATAACCATAAAATAAAACTGGTTCTGAACTAGGGACAATTTTGCGCACCCACATCTGCTCAGGGGACATTCAGCAATGTCTGGAGACATTTTTGGTTGTCACAGCTGGGCGTGGGTGATGCTACTGGCATCTAGCGGGTAGAGGCCAGGAATGCACATCTTACACTCCTAGGACAACCCTCCCACAATAAAGAATAAACTGGCCAAAATCCCAACAGTGCCAAGTTTAAGAAACCCTGCTATAGAAGTAGCATCTATACCAACAGTAGTTAACTATGAAAATTTAAGTAAAAGGCAATTATTTAGAATTAGGTATACATTTGAACACACAGATGAAAAAGATTATTCTATTCCAGAGTTTAGGGATAAGTTTTGGTTTTAATGCTGCTGAATAATGTCGTATCATTTCTCACTATCATTAGCTCCTTGTCATTGCACTAATTATATGACTAATGGCGCGCTTCTCTAAAGTCTTTACACTTAGTGCTTTGACTCTGCTCTTCACATGTGAAATAACTTTTATGAACATACCAGAAAGGAAACTAAGCTACACATATTAAAGAACTGAAAATGGGAATTGATAAATGTTGGCATTTTCTTTAATAACTGCTAAATGCAAAGAATGGACTAGGTGTATAGATTGATGTTTCTTCCTGTACAAATTTCCTCTGTCACCATCTGTGAAGGAAAAGCTCTCTCTAACAGACTTTGTGTATTTAATTTTAACCCAGGGCAAATTTTTATGCCTCAGTGATAAGCCCACAAAACTGGAGTTCATATTGGCAGCCCTTACACTACTAACTAAAATGATACCAGTGGGCATTACCATTTCTAAAAGTCTAAAAAAATCAACGAGCAGATTGTCATTATAGAAACTCATTCTGCATCAAACCTATCACCCAAGAGATTGATATTTCATGCTTATAAAACTTAACATAAAATTAAATTGCAAATATTTTCTCACAATCTACAAATTTATGGCCTAAGGCAATACACTGCTAATATGAAGCATTTGTTCAGCTCTAGTGGACATATTTCCTATATGATTTATTGAAAGGAAGCTTCATTTGCCTCTTCATGGATTTGGTAATGAGGTTTCTGTTTCTTACATTAAGCCTAGAAATTATAGAAAGTTCTTTAAAATTAAGCTAGCAAATATAACACTGAATTATTGATAAATAACTGTGAAATCAAAAAACAGGGGGTTCTCCTTCTGTATATGACTATCATTTGACACCTTGGCCATTCATTCATTATCAAATACAAAAAAGCATCTAAATATTTCATACAGAAAATTCATTTTCATTCTTTAGGCACAAAACCAGAGTGACAGATTTCAAATAAAGTAGTAGACTGTGATTTTGCCCCTGAAATTTAAAAGGATAAAAAATAATTTCAATCATTCCACCCCAAAAGTTAGGAATAACAGAAAGAGACTTTTGGAAACAAAGCTTTGTCTTAATCTTTTAGGATGTGAGAAAATTCAAGAGTCCATGAGATATATGAAAAGATAAAATTGATTTCAGTGTTATCAACCTGATGCATTTATGTGTAGCACTTTCTAGTCTGTGAAGTGTTTGTATATTACCATGTTTCAGAATACACATAGAAGGAAATTAATGTCTTCACCTGGAACTTAAATAAAAACTCTGGATTTAACTTTATGCTGAAATCTACTTGACAACTTGAAAATTTATGAATTTTTTTTAACCAAAAGATGCTAAGCATTCTTACCTTAAGCATTCAGCATCATTCTGAGGTTTTTCAGTGATTTTTATTTTTTCTGCTTCTAAATTTTTGGTAGTACGAACAGCTTCATTTTTTTTATCTTCAAAATCTAAACAATTAAGAAAATTACTACAATCTTTGAAAAATTAAACATAAGGTTATCTTTATTCAATAATAAGAATAATACTCTGATTTGTGGTGCTTCATGTAAAATAAGTGTAACAATGATTTCTATTTTTCTACTTTAATACAGCAATTAAAGGCACAAAAAAGATCTTAACAAAATCTGTGACATTAAAAATACCAGGGAGTTCCCGTCGTGGCGCAGTGGTTAACGAATCCGACTAGGAACCATGAGGTTGCAGGTTCGGTCCCTGCCCTTGCTCAGTGGGTTAACGATCCGGCGTTGCCGTGAGCTGTGGTGTAGGTTGCAGACGCGGCTCGGATCCCGCGTTGCTGTGGCTCTGGCGTAGGCCGGTGGCTACAGCTCCGATTCAACCCCTAGCCTGGGAACCTCCATATGCCGCGGGAGCGGCCCAAGAAATAGCAACAACAACAAAAAGACAAAAAAATAAAAAAAAAAATTAAAAAAAACAAATACAAAAAAAATACCAGACCTAACTCTGATCAATTCAGTGTTTCACCTATTCCTTTTTTACATCAATAACAGTACTATATTCCAATAGGTTAATACATTTTAAAACAATAATACAACCTGTAATCGGTACATATTTATATTTATCAGAAAAATAAACTAAATCATAAAGGTAATACCTTCGAGCTTTCTCTGCAAAGTAAATAATTCTTGTATTAATTCACTCTTTTGTTTTTGAAGTTCATTTAATTGGTCACTATCATGTTCCACTGATTTCATTTCTAGAAATGAATAGACAAAAAACATTTTGACTATTTAGGCTCTGCCTTATATATCTCAGTAATGATTAACTTTTTCTTGTTTAGTAAAAATTTAAGCAGTATATGGTCGATTTTAAGCCCCAACAGGCTTCCCTTGGTCACATAAGAACTGTTTCTTAATAAACTGACCAGGATTAGTTAAGTAAAAACTGGATACAAAAGAGTAAGTTAGCCGATGGTTAGACTACCAAAGAGAATTCAAAACAGTGTAATGTGGAGTTCCCGTTGTGGCTCAGGGGAAACAAATCTGACTAGCATCCGTGAGGACGCAGGTTCGATCCCCGGCCTCACCAACGGGTTAAGGATCCGGCGTTGCCGTAAGCTGTGGTGTAGATCACAGACGAAGCTCGGATCTGGCGTTGCCATGGCTGTGGTGTAGGACAGTGGCTACAGCTCCAATTTAACCTTAGCCTGGGAACCTCCATGTGCCGTGAAGGTAACCCTAGAAAGGCAAAAATAAAAAGCAAACAGCATAATATCACTAAGTAAAGCAAATTCCCAATGAAATAAGAAAACTCTATGCTTTATAACTGAAGCATATTTAAAGCGGCATTGCATAGTACTCACTACAAGGCTAAAAGATTCCACATTATTGCTAATGTTTTTTCTCCTACCTAAATGCCTTTCCCCTGCTTATTCCCAAAACGAACTCCAATTCACCCTTTAAGATTCATCTCATAATCTTTCAAATATTTTTTTCTGTTCCAGCATACACTCTGGGTCTTCAATTACCCATTTCTATGGACTGAATGCTTCTGACCCCCATCCACACCGCCAATTCATATGTAGAAGCTTAATCCCTGATGTGATAGTATTTAGAGGTGAGGCATGTATCAGTACTTCATTCATATTTATGCCTGAATAAAACTCTATTGTATAAGCACGCCATATTTTGCTTTTACATTCTTCAGTTGACAGACATTTACGTGTTTTCACTTTTTGGTTACCATGAACAATGCTGCTATGAATGTTCATGTACAAGTTCTTATGTAGACGTGTGTTTTCAATTATCTTGAAATACCTAGGGATGGAATTGTGGGTCATAGGGTAACCCTAGGCTTAATACTTTGAGAATCTGTCAAATTGTTTTCCAAAGTAGTTGTATAATTTTACATTCCTACCAGCAATGTATGAGGTTTCCAATTTCTCTACAGCCACATAAATGACATCTCATTGTGGTTTTGATTTGCACTTTTCTAATTACTTTGAGCATGTTTCATGTGGCCATCTGTATACTTTTTTTAAATAAATGTTATTTAAATTCTTCATCCATTGAAAATGAGTTATTTTTCTTTTTATTGAATGAGTTGTAAGTGTTCTTTATATATTCTGGATGCTAGTCCCTTATCAGACATATGATTTGCAAATATTTTCTACAATTCTGTGGGTGGTTGTCTCTTCACTTTTTTGATCATATTTTTTGAAACACAAGAGTTTGAATTTTGATGAAGTCCTATGTATTCTTTATTCTTCATCACCAGTGAATCCCAGAAAAACATTTCCTTATCCTAGATTTTTGAGATTTACAACTGTGTTTGATTCTAAGAGTATTATATTTTAGCTCTTATATTTAATGTTTGATCCATTTCGATTTAGTTTTTATGTACAGTGTGAGGTAGATGTCCACATTCGTTCTTTTGCATGGGGATATCCAGTTACACTAGCACTGCTACTTTAAAAGACTATTCTTTTCTAATTGAATTGTCTTGGCATCCTTGTAAAAATCAACTGACCATACATGTATGAATTTATTTCCAGATTCTCAATTATATTTTCTTAATCTATATGCCCATACTCATAACAGTACCACACTGCCTTGATTACTGCAGTTCTGTAGTAAGTTTGAAATCAGAAAGTATGAGTCTTTCAACTAATTTTTCAGGTTTGTTTTGGCTGTTACTGGTCCTCTACATTTCCATGAATTTTAGACTCACTGTGAAAAGCCAGTTAGAATGTTTGATAGGGATTGTACTGAATCTGCAGATCAGTTTGGGGAGTACTGCCATCTTAACAATTAGATCTTCCAATCCATCAACTCATGATGACTTTCCATTTACTTAGATCTTTTTAAATTCCATTCAACAATGTTTTTTGTAGTTTTAGTGTACAAGTCTTATACTTTTGTTAAATGTATTCCTAAGTATTTTACCATTTTTAATTGTAAATTGAATGTTTTAGATTTAATTTATAAATTGTTCATTTTTAGTATATTAAAATATAATTGATTTGTGTATACTGATGTAATAACCTGCAATCTTGCTGAACTTACTAGTTCAAAATTTTTTCCTGCCAAATCCCTAAGATTTCTATACACAAGACCATTTTAACTTTAAATAGAGATAGTTTTACTTCTTCCTTTCCAATACAGATGTTTTTTATTTCTTATTCTTTCCTGCTTTCCCAGGCTACAATCTCTAGTAAAACATATAAAAGTAGAAGGAATGGATGTCTTTGTCTTTTCCTAATTATAGGTGAGACATTTTCACTTTTTCATTTCTAACAGCATTCACTTTAGATTTTTCATAGATTTCTTTATCAGGTTGAGAATGGTTCCTCTTACGTGTAGTTTACTGAATTTTTTTTTTTTTGTCTTTTTTGTCTTTTTGTTGTTGTTGTTGTTGTTGTTGTTGTTGTTGTTGTTGTTGCTATTTCTTGGGCCGCTCCCGCGGCATATGGAGGTTCCCAGGCTAGGGGTTGAATCGGAGCTGTAGCCACCGGCCTACGCCAGAGCCACAGCCACGCGGGATCCGAGCCGCGTCTGCAACCTACACCACAGCTCACGGCAACGCCGGATCGTTAACCCACTGAGCAAGGGCAGGGACCGAACCTGCAACCTCATGGTTCCTAGTCGGATTCATTAACCACTGCGCCACGACGGGAACTCCTGAATTTTTTTTTTTTTTAATCATGAAAGGGTGTTGGATTTTGTCAAATGCTTTTTCTGAATCTTTGATTATTTTTATCTTTTATTTATCACTTTATTACATTCATGATCTTGAGTATATTTACAACATCAATTTTTAAAATGTTTCTCTGCCAATTGCATTATCTCTGTGATTTCTGGATTTTTTTTTTTTTCTTTTAACAGTTGCACCTGTGGCATATGGAAGTTCCTGGGCTAGGAGTCTAATCTGAGCTGCAGCTGCCAGCCTACACCACAGCCACAGCAATGTCAGATCCAAGCTGCATCTGCAACCTACGTTGCAGCTTGTGGAAACACTGGATCCTTAACCCATTGAGCAGGGCCAGGGATTGAACCCGCATCCTCACCAACAATACGTCAGATTCTTAACCCAATGAGGCACAATGGGAATTCCTGGAGATGTTTCTATTGACCTAATTTCCTCTTTGCTCTGAGTTACAACTTGCCTTTTCATACATATAGTGGTTTTTTATTGGATACTTGACGTTGTATTCACTATTTTGTGGAATATTTGAATTTTGCTATCTTCTCCTAAAGCATGTTGATGCTTGTTATTCAGCAGACATTAGGTAACATAATGAGGTTCAAACCTTGCTTTTAAGATTTTTTTAAAAGAGTGCAGAATAGCCTTAAGTCTAAGGCTAATTTGAATCCTACTATTAAGCGAGGACTCTTCTGTTTAATGAGATCTTTCTATTCTGACAAGATGGAACATTAATATCTTCCAGGCCAGTGTGCGTTCTTAGTATTGTTGACCTTATGATTCCTTAGCAGTTTTTCTTTACTCAGCCTAGTGGATTTTTCCCTTAGGTATTCACAGAGTATTATACAGCTAAGGACTCAAACCACCATCTATGCAGATTTCTGAAGGTTTTTGTGTGTTCTTTCCTCAAGTACATTGTCCTGAAAATTTCAGCTAACTCAGCCTCCCTGAACTCCAATTTTTGTATCTTCAACTCAATTAGACCACTTTGCTTTGCTTAAGTTCCCCCTTCTAGTCCTGTAAAATATATATATATATATAATACATACATACACACACGTACCCAGGTAAAAAGCTAGGGTAATCAAAGGGCTCACTTCAAGTGATTTCTTTCTATTATGGATCATAGTCTTAATCTCTTGTCCTCAATATCTAAAAATAGATTTTTATAGATTTTCTCCAGTTCTAATTGTTTGTGCTATGCTGCTTCCTGATCATAAATGGAAGTTCTCCAAATATATTTAAATTATCCCTTTACTTGTCTGTCTTCCAATGTAGACCATAAGTTCCATGAAAATAGGAAATATGCTTCATTTATCTTTAAACTCCAATTCTTGGAGTTCCCATCATGGCTCAGTGGAAATGAATCCGACTGGCATCCGTGAGGATGCAGATTCGATCCCTAGCCTTGCTCAGCGAGTTAAGGATCCAGCGTTGCTGTGAACTGTGGTGTAGGTTGCAGACACAGCTCGGTTCTGGCATTGTTGTGGCTGTGGTATAGGCCAATGGCTGTATCTCTGATTCAGCCCATAGCTGGGAACCTCCATATGTCATGGATGCAGCCCTAAAAAGACAAAAACAAACAAACAAACAAACAAAAAAAAAAAAAACCTCCAATTCTTGCACAGTGCTTGTCATGATGCATAGAGAATACACAGTGTGGTGAATTGAACTCAATAAATTATGTAATTGAATTAAAAGATAATGTTCTTGTCAACTAATTTAAACTTAATTTAAAATGGACAATTCTATGAAAAGAAATTTAATAGACTCACATTTATGCTTCTGCCCATTTAATAAATGAATTTTTTTTTAGGTATATGGAAGTTCCCAGGCTAGGGGTGGAATCAGAGCAGCAGCTGCCAGTCTATGCCGCAGCCACAGCATCGTGGGATCTGAGGCACATCTGCAACGTACACCACAGATCTTTTCTACTGCCTCAATTTTACTGCCAGATCCTTAACCCACTGAGCAGGGCCAGGAATCAAACCCATATCCTCATGGATACTAGTTGGGTTCATTCCCATTGAACCATGGAACTTGAATGAATATTTAAAATACAAGCACAATTACATACTAATAATTAAGAGAGGTATTCCAGGACACATAACAATCTTATAAGAGAAAAAAATTAATATAAGAGAAAAAAATTAATATAATTATTTATATTAATTTTTATAATAAGAGAAAAAATCTTATAAGAGAAAATAAGAGAATCTTATGAGAAAAAAGTATAAGAAAAAATTAATATAATTATTTATTTTAATTAATATAATTAATTAAATAATTAATATAATTATTTATATTAATTTTTATAATGAGAAAAAAATCTTATAAGAGAAAATAAGAGAATCTTATGAGAAAAAATTATAAGAAAAAAATTAATATAATTATTTATTCACTATGAATTGATTAGACATTCTGTGATAAAACTATCTTTATAAAATTTAGGCAAGAGTGATGGAGAAATTTTGGACTTAAATATTCATGAAGTAGAGGATATATTATTTTTTTTAGTCCTTATTCTCTGGGTTAAATGGAAAAGGCATAGTTCCAAGACTACTTCTCCCAAGAAAAAATAAAAGTGTATTAATTCCCTATGAAGCTTACAAAACAGAAAGAATAAATACAATATTTGTGATAACAAAATTCCCACTTTTCTACTGCCTCAATTTTTCATTTTTATATATATTTTTTTCTTTTTAGAGCTGCAAGTGCTGCATATGGAAGTTCCTAGGCTAGGGGTTGAATTGCAGCAGCAGCTGCCAGCCTACACCACAGCCACCGCAACATGCGATCTGAGCTCTGTCTGCTACCTACACCACAGCTCACAGCAAAGCCACATACTTAACCCACTGAGCAGGGCCAGTGATCTAACCCACGTCCTCATGGATACTAGTCAGGTTCGTACCTCTAAGCCACAATGGAAACCCCAACATTCTTTTCCTCATATTATCCTCCACCATGCCCTGTCACTAGTGACTGGATATAGTTCCCTGTGCTATAGAGCAGGACCTCATTGTTCACCCATTCTAAATGTAATATTTTGCATATACTAATCCCAAACTCTCAGTTCCTCCCACTCCCTCCCCCTACCCCTTGGCAACAACAAGCCTGTTTTGTATGTCCATGAGTTTGTTTCTGTTCTGTAGATAGGTTCAACGATGCCATATTTTAGATTTCACATATAAGTGATATCATGTGGTATTTGTCTTTCTCTTTCTGACTTATTTCACTAAGTATGAGAATCTCTAGTTCCATCCATGTTGCTGCAAATGCAATTATTTTGTTTATTTATGCCTGCATAGTATTCCATTGTGTATATGAACCACATCTTCTTAATCCATTCATCTGCTGATGGATATTTAGGTCCTTTCCATGTCTTGGTTATCGTGAATAGTGGTGCAGTGAACATAGGGTGCATTTTTTGCATAAAAATTTTGTCTGATTATATGCCCATGAGTGGAATTACTGAATCATATGGCAGTTCTATATTTAGTTTTCTGAAGTACCCTCATACTGTTTTCCAAAGTGGTTGTACAAATTTACATTCCCACCAGCAGTGTAGGAGGGTTCCCTTTCTCCTACACCCTCTCCAGCATTTGTTGTTTGTAAACATATTAATGATTGGCATTCTGACCAGTGTGAGGAGGTTTCTCATGGTAGTTTTGATTTGAATTTCTCTAATAGTGAGTGATGTTGAGCATTTTTTCATGTGCCTATTGGATATCCCTATGTCATCTTTGGGGAAATGTCTATTGAGGTCTTTTTTCCCACTTTTCAATGGTTTTTTTTTTTTTTTTTTTTTTTTTTGCACTAGAATTGTATGAGCTGTTTTTATATATTGGAGATTAAACTCTTGTCAGCTGCATCATTTGCAACTAATTTCTCCCATTCCGTAGGTTGTCTTTTTGTTTTTGTTTTTTATGGTTTCCTTTGCTGTGCAAAAGACTGTAAGTTTGATTAAGTCCTATTGGTTTATTTTTGTTTTTATTTCTATTGCCTTGGGAGACTGACCTAAGAAAACATTTGTATGGTTGAAGTCAGAGAATATTTTGCCTGTGTTCTCTTCTAAGAGTTTTATGGTGTCTTGTCTTACATTTAAAGCTTTAAAGCCATTTTTAGTTTATTTTTATGCATAGCATGACAGAGTGTTCTAGTGTCTTTGATTTATATGCCTCTATCCAGTTTTCCCAGCACCACTTGCTAAAGAGACTGTCTTTTTCCAATTTTATATTCTTGCCTCCTTTGTTGAAGATTAGTTGACCACAGGTGTCCAGGGTTATTTCTGGGTCCTCTCTTCTGCTCCATTGGTCTGTATATATGTTTTCATACCAATATCACACTGTCTTGATTACTGTAGCATTACAATATTGTCTGAAGTCTGGGAGAGTTATGCCTCTTGCTTAGTACTTGTTCCTCAGGGCTGCTTTGGCAATCCTGGGTCTTTTATAGTTCCATAGATTTTAGATTGTTCTAGTTCTGTGAAAAATGTCATGGGTAATTTGATAGTTATCACATTAAATCTGTAGATTGCTTGGGTAGTATGGCCATTTTAACAATATTAATTCTCCCAATCCAGGCGCATGATATATCTTTCAATTTCTTTGAATCCTCTTCAATTTCCTTGATTAATGTTTTATAGTTCTCAGCATATGAGTCTTTCACCTCCTTGGTCAGGTGTATTCCTGGGTATTTAATTGTGGGGTAGAATTTTAAAAAGTTATTTTTTATACTCCTTTTCTACTGTTTCATTGTTAGTATACAGAAATGCATGTCATCTGCATAGAGTGATAATTTTACTTTTTTGCTTTCAATTTGGATACCTTTTATTTCTTTTGTTTGTCTTATTGCTGTGGCTAGGACTTCTAATAGTATGCTGAATAAAAGTGATGAGAGTGGGCATCTTTATCTTGTTCCTTATTTCAGAGAAGGCTTTCAGCTTTTTTCTGTTGAGTATTATATTGGCTGTGGGTTTGCCATGAATGGCTTTTATTATGTTAAGATATGTTCTCTCTATACCCACTTTGGTAGGAGTTTTGATCATGAATGGATGTTGGATTTTGTCAAATGCTTTAACACACATATGGAGATAATCATGTGGTTTTTAACTTTTCTTTTCTTAATGTGGTGTTGATTGATTTGAATATGTTGAACCGTCCTTGTGAAATTGAGATGAGTCTCACTTGGATTCAGTTGGCTGAAATTTTGTTGAGAATTTTTGCATCTATACTCATCAAAGATATTGATCTATAATTTTCTTTGTCTGGTTTTCATATTAGAGTGATGGTGCCTTCATCGAATGTCTTTTGGAGTGTTCCTTCTTCCTCAATCTTTTGGAAAAAATGTTAAAGGATGCGGTATAAGTCTTTCTTGTATGTTTTGTAGAATGTGCTTATGAAGCCATTTGGTCCTGGGCTTTTGTTTGCAAGAAGTGTTTTTTGTTGTTCTTTTTGTCTTTTTCTAGGGCCACTCCCATGACATATGGAGGTTGCCAGGCTAGGGGTCTAATCAGAGCTATAGCCACCAGTGTATGCCAGAGCCACAGCAATGCAGAGTCCGAGCTGCATCTGCAACCTACACCACAGCTCATGGCAACTCCGGATCCTTAACCCACTGAGTGAGGCCAGGGATCGAACCCACAACCTCATGGTTCCTAGTCAGATTCGTTAACCACTGAGCCACGAAGGGAACTCACAGAAGTGTTTTTTATTACGTATTCAACTTCATTTCTAGAGATCACTCTGTTCAAATGATCTATTTTCTAGGTTCATATAGACATAGTCTAGGGCATACATCACTGGTAAGTTGTCCATGCCTTCCAGGTTGTCAAATTTGTTGGAATATAATTGTTCATAGTATTCTCTTATGGTTTTTTGTATTTCTGTGCTATCCAATAAGGTTTCTCCTTTTTCATTTATTTTATTTATTTGGGTTGTTCTCTCTTCTTATTGAGTTTGGCCAGAGGTTTGTCTCTCTTTTATTCCCCCTTAATTTTTAGAGCCATTACCCACAGCATATGGAAGTTCTCAGGCTAGGGATCTAATTAGAGTGGTAGCTGCCAGCATACACCACAGCTCATGGCAACACTGGATCCTTAAGCCACTGAGAAGGTCCATGTATCAAAACTGTATCCTTATGGACATGAGTTGGATTCATCACAACTGAGCCATAACTGGAACTCCAGTATGTCAATATTGTTGACCCTTTCAAACAAGAAGATCTTGGTTTTATTGATTTTTTTCTATTTTTTTGAATCTCTATTGATTTTCTCTCTGATCTTTATGATTTCCTTCTTTCTGCTTACTTTAGGTCTTAGTTGCTCTTCTTTTTCTAATTCTTTTACTTGGTAGGTTATGTTGTAGATTTGAGATTTTTCTTCTTTTTTGAGGAAGGCCTGTATTCCTATCAACTGCTCTCTAAGAACTTATACAGCATCCCACAGATTTTCAATAGTAGTATTTTAATTATCATTTACCTTGAGGTATTTTTTAATTTCCCTTTTGATTTCCTCATGACCATTGTTTTTTTAGTATCATGTTCTTTAGTCTCCATAGAGTCAGTTTTTTCAATTACTTTTCTGTGGTTGAGTTCTAGTTTCATGCCACCGTGGTCAGAGAAGATACTTGAAAAATTTTCTATACTCTTAAATTGGCTAAGGTGAATTTTGTGCCCATGTATCAGTCAATCTTTGAGAATGTTCCACATGCACTTGGAAAGAATGTATATTCCCGGTTTCTTGGATATAATATGTAATGTCCTAAAAATATCAATTAAGTCAAACTGTTCTCTTGTGTCATCTAGGATCTCTGTTGCCTTACTGATTTTCTGTCGAGAGGATCTGTCCATTGATGAGAGTAGAATGATAAAATTTCCTATTATTATTGTATTCCCATCAATTTCTTCTTCCTGTTTTTTAGTATTTGTTCCATGTATTTGAGTGCTCCTTTATTAGGGGCATATATATTGACAAGTACAATATCCTCTTCTTGAAAGGATCCTTTTATCATTAAACAATATCCTTCCTTGTCCTTCTATATGGCCTTTGTTTTATTTTTTTCT
Source organism: Sus scrofa (assembly GCF_054392235.1). Classification (NCBI taxonomy): domain Eukaryota; kingdom Metazoa; phylum Chordata; class Mammalia; order Artiodactyla; family Suidae; genus Sus; species Sus scrofa. The sequence continues at coordinate 149,256,753 of NC_139396.1, read as the reverse complement.
TTTGTAACGATTTTTTTTCATTATACCTGGTTTACAGTATTCCAGCAGTGTGACCCAGTATACATACATATATACATTCTTCATTCTCACATCATCATGTTCCACCATGAGCGACTAGACATAGTTCCTAGGGCTACACAGCAGGATCTCATTGCTAATCCATCCCGAAGGCTACATTCAGCATCTATTTACCCAAAGCTACCAGTCCCTCCCACTCCCTCCCCTTCCCCCTTGGCAACCACAAGTCTATTCTCCAAGTCCATGAGTTTCTTTTCTGTGGAAAGGTTCTTTTGTGCCATATATTATATTCCAGATATGTGATATCATATGGTACTTGTCTTTCTCTTTCTGACTTCCTTCACTCAGGATGAGAGTCTCGAGTTCCATCCATGCTGCAAATGGCATTATTTTGTTCTTTTTTATGGCTTAGTAGTATTCCATTCCACACACACACACACACACACACACACACACACACACACACACACGTCATCTTAACGCAATCATCCGTCGATGGACATTTAGGTTGATCCCATGTCTTGGCTATTGTGAATAGTGCTCCAACAAACATGCGGGTGCACGTGTCTTTTTCAAGGAAAAGTTTTGTCCGGATATATGCCCAAGAGTGGGATTGCTGGGTCATATGGTAGTTCTATGTATAGTTTTCTAAAGTGCCTCCATATTGTTCTCCATAGTGCTTATACCAATTTATATTCCCACCAACAGTGCAGGAGGGTTCCCCTTTCTCCACATCCTCTCTAGCATTTGTTATTTGTGGACTTAGTAATGATGGTCATTCTGACTGGTGTGAGGTGGTACCTCATGGTGGTTTTGACTTGCATTTCTCTAATAAACGGTGATGTTGAGCATTGTTTCATGTGCTTGTTGGCCATCTGTATATCTTCCTTGGAGAAATGTCTCTTCAGGTCCTTTGCCTATTTTTCAATTGGGTTGTTGGGTTTTTTGCTGTTGAGTTGTATAAGTTGTTTGTATATTTTAGAGATGAAGCCCTTGTCTGTTGCATCATTTGAAACTGTTTTCTCCCATTCTGTAAGTTGTCTTTTTTTTTTTTTTAATGGTTTCCTTTGCTGTGCAGAAGCTTGTCAGTTTGATTAGGTCCCATTGGTTTATTTTTGCTTTTACTTCTGTTGCTCTGGGAGACTGACCTGAGCAAACATTTGTAAGGTTGATGTCAGAGAATGTTTTGCCTACGTTCTCTTCCAGGAGTTTGATGGTGTCTTGTCTTCCATTTAAGTATTTAAGCCATTTTGAGTTTATTTTTGTGCATGGTGGGAGGGTGTGTTCCAGTTTCTTTGATTTACATGCAGCTGTCCAGTTTTCCCAGCAACGCTTGCTGGAAAGACTGTCTCTTTTCCATTTTATATTCTTGCCTCCTTTCTCAAAGATTAGTTGCCCATAGGTGTCTGGGTTTATTTCTGGGTTCTCTCTTCTGTTCCATTGGTCGGTATGTCTGTTTGGGTACCAGTCCCACACTGTCTTGATGACTGTGGCTTTGTAATATTGCCTGAAGTCTGGGAGAGTTGTGCCTCCTGCTTGGTTTTTGTTCCTTAGGATTGCTTTGGCAATTCTGGGTCTTTTGTGGTTCCATACAAATTTTTGGATTGTTTGTTCTAGTACTGTGAAAAATGTCATGGGTAGTTTGATAGGGACTGCATTGAATCTGTAGATTGTTTTGGGCAGTATGGCCATTTTTACAATATTAATTTTTCTAACCCAGGAGCATGGAATATCTTTCCATTTCTTTACATCTTCTTTAATTTCCTTGACTAGTGTTTTATAGTTCTTGGCATATAAGTCCTTTACCTCCTTGGTCAGGTACATTCTCAAGTATTTGATTTTTGGGGGTACAATTTTAAAAGGTATTGTATTTTTGTATTCCTTTTCTAATAGTTCATTGTTAGTATACAGAAACGGGACTGATTTCTGAATGTTAATCTTATATCCTGCTACTTTGCTGAATTTGTGGATCAGTTCAGGTAGTTTTTGGGTTGAGTCCTTGGGGTTTCTCTGTGTAGTATCATGTCATCTGCATACCGTGACCATTTTACCTCTTCTCTTCCAATTTGGATACCTTTTCTTTCTTTTGTTTGTCCGATTGCTGTGGCTAGGACTTCCAATACTATGTTGAATAACAGTGGTGAGAGTGGGCATCCTTGTCTTGTTCCAGAATTTAGTGGGAAGGCTTTCAGCTTTCCTCCATTGAGTTATATTATATTTGCTGTGGGTTTGACATAAATGGCTTTGATTATGGCAAGGAATGTTCCCTCTATACCCACTTTGGTAAGAGTTTTGATCATGCATGGATGTTGGACTTTGTCAAATGCTTTTTCTGCATGTTTTTCTGCATCTATTGAGAGGGATCATATGGTTTTTGAGGGGTTTTTTGTTGTTAATGTGGTGTATGACGTTGATTGATTTGCATATGTTGAACCATCCTTGTGAACATGGGATGAATCCCACTTCGTCATGGTGTATGATCTTTTTTATATGTTGTTGGACTTGGTTGGCTAAAATTTTGAGAATTTTGGGGTCTATATTCATCAAAGATATTGGCCAATAGTTTTCTTTTTTGGTGGTATCTTTGTCTGGTTTGGCTACTAAAACCAGTACCACTAGGGTGATGGTGGCATCATAGAATGTCTTTGGGTGTGTTCCATCTTCTTCAACCTTTTGGAAAAGTTTAAGGAGGATGGGTATAAGTTCTTCTTTGTAGGTTTAGTAGAATTTGCCTGTGAAGGCATCTGGTCCTGGACTTTTATTTGTAGGGATTGTTTTTATGACATATTCTTTTTCATTTCTAGTGATTGGTCTACTCAGTTGATCTATTTCTTCTTGATTCAGTTTTGGCAGGCTGTAATTCTCTAGAAAGTTGTCCATTTCTTCTAGGTTGTCAAATTTGTTGGCATGCAATTTTTCATAGTATTCTCTTATGGTTTTTTGTATTTCTGCAATATCTGTTGTGATTTCTCCTTTTTCATTTCTTATTTGGTTTTTTCCTGTCCTCTTCTTGGTGAGTCTGGCCAGAAACTTGTCTATTTTGTTTACCTTTTCAAAGAACTAGCTCTTGGTTTGGCTGATTTTTTTCCATTGCTTTTTGAATCTCTATTTTATTGATTTCCTCTCTGATCTTTATGGTTTCCTTTCTTCTGCTGACTTTAGGTTTCATTTGTTCTTCTTTTTCTAATTCATTTAGGTTGTGGGTTAAATTGTCGATTTGATTTTTTTTTTCCTGTTTGAGCTTGTGTTGCCATGAATGTCCCTCTGAGCACTGCTTTTGCACCATCCTATAGATTTTGAGTGGTTGTGTCTTCATTATCACTTGTCTCGAAGTATTTTTGAATTTCCTTCTTGATTTCCTCATTGACCCATTGGTTTTTTAGTAGCATGTTGTTTAGTCTCCACGTAGTTCATTTTTTCTCATTTCTTTTCCTGTGGTTGATTTCTAGTTTCATGCCATTGTAGTCAGAGAAGATACTTGAAATAATATCCTTAATCTTAAATTTGTTAAGGTTAGCTTTGTGCCCCAGTATGCGACTGATCCTTGAGAAAGTTCCATGTGCACTTGAGAAGAATGTATATTCTGATTATTCTGATTTTTTTTGGATGTAATGTCATGAAAATGTCACTTAGTTCCTTTCTAGAGGAATCTGTATTACCGTTCATATCTACTCTTAATTCCTTGATATTCAGCCTTAATTTCTTCAGTATTTTCACTATCTTTTTTTTTTTTTTTTTTTTGTCTTTTGTCTTTTTGTCTTTTGTTGTTGTTGTTGTTGTTGTTGCTATTTCTTGGGCCGCTCCCGCGGCATATGGAGGTTCCCAGGCTAGGGGTTGAATCAGAGCTGTAGCCACCGGCCTACACCAGAGCCACAGCAATGCGGGATCCGAGCCGCGTCTGCAACCTACACCACAGCTCACGGCAACGCCGGATCATTAACCCACTGAGCACGGGCAGGGACCGAACCCGCAACCTCATGGTTTCTAGTCGGATTCGTTAACCACTGCGCCACGACAGGAACTCCACTATCTCTCTTTTGAACTCAGTGTCTGTCAGATTGTAGAGGTCTGTTTCATTGTTTGCTGCTTCATGTGAATTCTGTTCTTTTAACTAGGAATGATTCATGAGCATCTTCATCTTGCTTATGTTTTTCTTTTTCTGAGTTTAGGGAAGCCAAACTAGTCTTGGAGGGCTACTTCTATGCAAGAGCACCCCTTTGTATTTTCTGGGGAGCTACTATTTATTTTTGGCATGGGAGTTTGTATATTTGCTGTCTCTTTCTTTGGTGTGAGCAGGCTGTTATCCCCAGGGTGCTGAGTGTGTTACCGGGGAGAAAGAGACAGTGGATAGGGCTAGTAGTCGGTGCCTGGTTGCTGGGCTTTTAACAGCAGCAAAGAACTGCAGGAAGGTGGGACAGGCTACTCCTAGTTTCAGGGCCCTGGGAAGTGGTAATGAGCCTAGGCAGATTTACAAGGTGCCCAGAGCATTTGGCAATTGCAGCAGCAGGGTGTGTGAGTTCCCATGGTAGCAACAACGGGTAGTATTCAATTGCAATGCCCTCCTCTGATGTGATTGGAACCACAGGTGGTGCCGTTCAGGGACCCCTAGTGGTGGCAGGCCACGCCCACCTCTGGAGTCAGTGATAACTGTGGTGATTTGTCCCTGCCACCTGCAGACCATTCAAAAAGCACCCTGTCTCACTCAGCCCACACAGGAGGCGCTGCAAAATCTTCTCCTAGTTGCAGGATCCTGGGAAGTGACTGAGATCAAGCGTGTAGACACTGTTCAAAGCATTCCACAGGGGCAGCAACAGGGCCAGTGTGCTCCCAGGGGTGCAAGAGCAACAACAGGTGGTGTTCAGTCACAATGCCTCCTTTGTGGTACCCTTGAGGCACTTGGGGCCACAAGTGGTGCCTGTTCATGGACCCCTAGTGGTGGCAGGGCACACCCACCTCTGGAATCAGAGATAACTGCAGTGGCTTGCCCCCATCACCTGAAGACCATGCAAGAAGCACCCTGTCCTGCCTAGCCCACACAGGAGGTGCTGCACAAGCTGCTCCTAGTTGTAGGGTCTTGGGAAAGGACAGTGATCAAGCATCTGGGTGCTGCACAGAGCACTTGGCAGTGGTAGCTGCAAGCCAGGTGTGTTCCCAGGAAGGTGAGAGCAATAACATGTGGTTCTTGATTGCAGTACCCTCTTATTTTTGCCAACACTGAGGTGACTGGGGCCACAGGTGGAGCCCACTCACAGGCCCCCAGTGGTGGCAGGCCACAACTCCCTCTGGCCTCTGAGATGACTGCTGTGGTCCATCCCTGCTGCCTGTAGATCGCCCAAGAGGCACTGCTTTGCACTTAGTTCCACTCTGCCCTTAGTCTACACAAAAGGTTCCCAGCCACCTGAAGCCTGAACAAGAAGCGCCCAGGCTCCCATAGGCAAAACAAGTGGCTTCTCACCACTGGTAGCCTGCATCAGAGGCTCCCTGCCTTCTGAGAGCCGGAGCGTGCATGCACAGGGAGATTGCTATGGCAGTCCACCCCTCCTCCTCTCATCCTCCCCAACAACGGCACCTTGCTTCTCCTGTAGGCCCAGACCTTCTCCCAGGTTCCCTCTGCCATGACGATCCACTCCCCAGCCCATAGAACACCATTCCCCTGCCCATGCCGCACTGCTCCTTGGCCCCTCAGGCTGTTTCCACACAGCCAACCCTAGTCCTCTCCCTGGGACTGGCCTCTGAGGCCTAAATCTCAGCACCCAGCCCCTACCCAAGGGTCTTAGGGTGTGGTGTCTGGGCTGGTGGTGCAGATGATCTGTGCGGCTCTCACTCTATTTTGTCCTCAGTTCAGCTGCTGCACTTTTCTCAGCGACTTTGAGGTCCCTCCATCTCAGCTGATCTCCCTGTCAGATAGGTGACTCCCCAGGGTGTGGGTTCCTTTTCTTCTTCACAGCTCGCTCTCAGGAATGCTACTCCTGTCCTGATTCCTTTTCTCTCTCTTTTGTTCTACCCAGTTATGTCAAAGGTTTCATGCCCTTTTTGGGGGTTTAAGTTCTTCTGCCAGCATTCAGTCGATGTTCCATGCAAGCTGTTTTACATGTAGATGTGTTTTTTTGTTTGTTTGTTTGTTTGTTTGATGTGTTTGTGGGAGAAGGTGAGCATGACGTCTTAGTCCTCCACCATCTTGATCCGCCTCCTCTGGCCTTTGTTTTAAATTCTACCTTGTCTGATATGAGTTTTGTGACTCACACTTTACTGTCATTTCCTCTTACTTCCATTCACATGAAATATCTTTTTCCATCCCCTCACTTTCAATTTATATGTGTCCTTTGCCCTAAGGTGAGTGTCTTGTAGGCAGCATACTGTAGGCTCTTGTTTTTTCATCCAGTCTGCCACTCTGTGTCTTTTGCTTGGAGCATTCATTCCATTGACATTTAAGATAATTATCAAACAAGATGTATTTATTGCCTTTAAGTCTTGTTTTCCATTTGGTTCTGTTTCTCCTTTGTTCCTTTTTCCTAGTTGGATGATTTCCTTTTATTTTATGCTTGTGTCCCCTTCTTTTTAGTTTTTGTGAATATATTGTTTGGTTTTGATTTGTGGTTGCCATGTTGTTTGAGGATGTTGACCCCTTCCTATATCTGCTTGCTTTAGCCTGACAGCATATAGGCTTAAATGCATTCTAAAAAACAAGAGTCTTGGAGTTCCTGGTGTGGCACAGTGAAAATGAATTCGACTAGAAACCACAAGACTGTGGGTTTGATCCCTGGCCTCACTCAGTGGTTTAAAGATCTGGCATTGCCATAAGCTGTGGTCACAGATTCGGACCCGGATGTGGCTGAGGCTGTGGAGTAGGCGGGCAGCGGTATTTCTGATTAGACCCCTGGCCTGGGAAACTCCATATGCTGCAGATGCAGCCCTAACATTAAAAAAAAAAAAAAAAAAAAAAGTGTAGATTTTACTTCCCTCCCCATTTATGATTTTGATGTCTTTTACATCTTCATGTTTATCCTTTTGCTGTTTCTTGTGCTTTTCACTGCTTTTACAATTTTTTTTCCTTTTAGATCTGTATACTCTAATTACTTTCCAGTTGTGATTTCCCCCATCTTACATCTTATTTACTTTCTGTTTAGAGACCTTTCAATATTTCTTTTAGAATGGGTTTAGTATTGCTGTATTATTTTAGTTTTTGTTTTTTGGAGAAATTCTCTACTTCTTATTTTAAATGACAATCTTGCTGGGTTGAGTATTCGAGCCTACAATTTTTTCCCTTTTAGTTCTTTGAATATATGTATTTTCATTATTTTCTGGCCTGTAATGTTTCTGCAGAGAAATCAGCTAGTACCCTTATAGGGGTTCCCTTATAATTAACTCTTTGCTTTTTTCTTGCTGCCTTTAGATTCCTCTCTTTAACTTTTGCCATTTTTATTATAATGTCTTGGTGTAGATTTGTTTGGGTTCAACTTGTTTGGGGCCCTCTGTGCTTCCTATATCTTGATATCTTTCATTTTGATTTGGTAAGTTTTTAGCCATAATTTCTCCAAATATACTTTCAATCCCCTTTTTCCTCTTTTCTTTTCCTTTTGGAATCCTCTTATGCATAGATTGGCCCACTTTATATTATCCCATACGTCTCATATTGTTGTCATTTTTTTTTTTTTTTTTTTTTTTTTGGTTTTCTGTCTGCTGTCCTCTGGCGATTTCTACTATTCTATATTCCAAGTCACTTGTTTCCTCTGCATTATTCATTCTGCCTTTCAATGTCTTTGACTGAGCTTGCATCTCCACAAATGAATTTTCTAATTTTTCTTAGCTCCTCCTTATAGTTTCTAATTCCCTTCTAAAGTAATCTACATTACTGTTCACATCTGGTCTTAATTCCTTCAGAATTTTCACTATCGCCTTTTTGAGCTTGGTGTCTGTTACACTGCAGAGGTCTGTTTCATTATTTGCTTCTTCAGGGGAATTGTCCTGTTCTTTTGCCTGGGAATAATTTCTGCGCTTCTTCATTTTGCTTATATTTTTCTTACTCTGTGAGTTTAGGGAAAAGAATTTATGTCTTCTTGGAGGACTATTTTTATATGAGAGCACCCCTGGGTATTTTGTGATAGCTGTGTGTGTGTGTGTGTGTGTGTGTGTGTGTGTGTGTGTGTGTGGACTGCTTTTGGTTTGGATGTTTGCTGTGTCTTTCCTCAGTGTGTGCAGGCTGTTATCCCCTTGATAGGGGGTGTGCTGGTGTACGGCCTGCTCATGCTTCCAGGGGATGGAGGTAATGGGTGGGGCCTATAGCCAGTGGCTGGTGGATGGGCCCTTGACAGCGGCAAAGACCCACGGGGTATAGGCTGCTCCTGCTTGCAGTGCCCTGGCAAGTGGCAGTGACCCTCAGGAAGGTGTATGCAGCATCAAGAGCCTTTGGAAGCAGCAACTGCAGGGCACATGCATTCTCAGGGGTGGGAGAGCAACAAGGGTAGCACTCAGTTGCACTGCCCTCCTCCGCGTGGATCCCTGAGGTGACTGGGACTGCAGGTGATAGCTATTCTCGGACCCCTAGTGGTGGTAGGCCACACCCAATTATGGAGTCTGAGATGGCTTCAGAGATGTGCTTCCACCACCTATATCCCACACATTAAGTGCCCCACCCAAGAGACCATGTGTGCAGAGAAAGATATTCCTATGGCAGTCCCACCCCCTCCCCCCACCTCTCCCCCTCACCAACAGTGGCACCTTGCCTCTCCTGCAGGCCTAGGCCTCCTCCCTAGCTCCCATGGCTGTGGTGCTCCACTCCCCAGCCCATGGATCACCACTCCCTAGCCCCTCAGGCTGTATCCACACAGCTAACCCTAGTGCCCTCCCCAGAACTGACCTCAGAATCCTGAGTCACCGCACCCAGCCCCCTCTCAAGTGTCTCAGGCTGTGGAGTCTGGGGGCAGTGGTACAATGGCCTGTGTGGTTCTCTCTCTGCTTTGCCCTCCTCAGTCAGGCTGCTGTGCATTCCTCAGAGGCTTGAGGTTCCTCCTACATCTCCACTGATGTCCCCATCTGTCAGGTGACCTCTCAGGATGCAGATTCCTTTCCTCTTTCACAGCTCTCTCTCTGGAGTGCTGGTCTTGTCCTGATTCCTCTCTTTTCTTTCTCTCCTTTTTTTCTTTTGTTCTACCCAGTTATGCAGAGGGTTTCTTAACCTTTTTGGAAGTTTAAGATCTTCTGTCAGCATTCCGATGTTCTATGTGAATCATTCCACATGTAGAAGGGTTTCTTAGATGTGTTTTTTGGGAGAAGGCAAGCACCGCATCCTACTCCTCCACCACCTTGATCCCACTGCTGTGAGTAATATTTCTTATTTAACTGTGCATATATTGCCTATCTTTAAAGGATACTAACAAGTAAAGAATGTAATATGCTTTTTTCTTATCTAATATCCACAAAGAACTGATTTACCAACTAAAGAAATGATTAAGAGGGACATTTTGAGAAAGATGTTACGATCATCATTATAGTCATTATTTTGAAGCTAAAAGTGATGGACCCTTTCATCTGGGGATTACAAGATTATCATGTTAGTTTTTAAGGCTCTGATCCATTTTTAGTGAATTTTTGTATATAATATAAAGTAAAGGCCCAATTTCATTTTTTGGCATGTGGTATCCAGTCTTCCCACAGAATTTGTGGAAAATATTGTCCTTTCCCTTTGAATGGTCTTGGTATCCTTATCAAAAATTATCTGACTATAAATACAAGGGTTTATATTTGAGCTCTCTATTCTATCCCGTTGTTCTGTATGTCTGTCTTTTTCCAGTATCACATTGTTTAGATTATTTAACTTAAGCTCTACAATAAGGAAGTGTGAGACCTCCAAATTTGTTATTCAAGACTGTTTTGGCTATCTGGATCCTTTGGGGTTCCATATGAATTTCAGGATGGGTTTTTCTTTTTTTTTTTTTAATTTTTAAAAGTTTTACTGAAGTATAGGTGATTTACAATGTTGTGAAATTTCTTCTGTACAACAAAGTGATTCAGTTATACATGTAAACACACCTATTCTTTTTCAGATTCTTTTCCCATATAGACCATCAAAGAATACCAAGTAGAGTTCCCTGTGCTATACGAAAATTCCCCATTGGTCTATCATTCCATATACCACAGTAAGCATATGTCAATTTAGAACGGGTTTTTCTATGCACCAAAAAAATTCTGGGAGTTCCTGTTGTGGCACAGCAGAAATGAATCCAACTGGTATGCACGAGGATGCAGGTTCAATCCCTGGCTTTGCTCAGTGGGTTGGGGATCAGCATTGGCATGAGTTGTGATGTAGGTCACAGTCGCGGCTCAGATCCCGTGTTGTTGTGGCTGTGGTGTAGGCTGGTGACTGTAGCTCTGATTTGACCCCCTACTTGGGAATTTCCATATGCTGCCAGTGCAGCCCTAAAAAGCAAAAAAAAGAAAGAAAAGAAGAAAAAAATGCTGTTGGTATGTGACAGAGATTCCACTAAATATACAGACTTAGTGGGTTTTGTCTGTTAATTTTATATTCTGCGACTTTACTGTATTTATTTATTGGCTTAAGCTGACTGGTTTTGTGTGTATATGTGTTTTGTTTGCAGAATCATTAGGTATTCTACCTATATGATCATGCCATTTAGGAATATAGATACTTTTACTTCTTCCTTTCTAATTTGAATGTCTTATTTCTTTTTCTTCCCTAACAGATTTGGCTAGAATCTCCAATAGTATGTTGAATAGAAGTGGTGGCATCAATGACTTTTTAAAGAAAGAAGGGTTTAGAGTATCTCATAAGGTTAATACCTATTTGAACTTATGTTCTACACTTGTGGTTATTAAACAATAGTACACATTAATGTTATGTAAGGGACTTAAAAATTAAGTTCCCTATCCTGATTCAACAGGTCTAGGGTGAGACTCAAGCATTTAATATATTTACTTAAAACTTCCCAGATGTGTGCCTATGGTTAAGAACCTCTTCCCTGAAAGTTCCCACTGTGGTTCAATGGGTTACGAACCCAACTAGTATCCAAGAGAATGTGGGCTCAATCCATGGCCTTACTCTGAGGTTAAAGATATGACACTGCTGTGAGCTGTGGTATAGGTCACAGATGTGGCGCAGATCTTGTACTGCTGTGGCTCTTGCTGTGGTGTAGGCCGGTAGCTACAGTTGTGATTAGACTAGACCCCTAGCCTGGGAACTTCCATATGACACAGGTGAAGCCCTGGAAAAAAAAAAAAAAAAAAAGGACCTCTGTCCTACACATAACAGATAGTAAACAGAATCTCATTATTAAGTGAATGACCAATGCTCACATCACACCTTCTTCTAAGGAATATGAGACTGCTCACAATAAAAGACACATATAATTAAGATAAAAGTAAAAGAATATCTATGTAATACCCCAGTTAAATGTCTGAAAAATCCATATAATCAAAATAAGTTGTTTTCATTAATGCTAGTTATTGAGGTGGTACTATGCATTCATACCCTTTTTCAGAATATTTGCCTGGTTTTCTAAGTCAGATATTTCAATCTTGATATTTTCTTTCACCAAAAGCTCTCGTTTCTTTGTTATGTCATACTCATTATTGAAGTCTGTAATTTCCTTAATAAATTTTTCCTCCTCCTCTGTCACTTTTCTCTTTGTAGCCTCCTAAAAAATAGAAACCAAAGATCAAATATAGTTGTTAACTAAAACATTTTTCTTAAGTGATTTAAAATGCAATCATTTGGAAATATTAACAAAAAGAAAATTATATTTCCTAGTATTATCACAAAAGTGCTGTACTCCTCCAGCAATATTAATTGAAAAAAACTGAAGGTATTACATAATAACCAATTATTTTCATGTGAAAGATTTATCCTTCATGTTTTAGAGGAATTATCGATATAGAAATTCTGCAACCAATCACTATATATGTGTTTGTGTACTGAACTTTCAGCCATATATACCATTTTATCATTGCAAAATAGGTGGTAAAATGACCAAAGTTGAAAATAAAAACTTATACTCAAAGGAATTATGGCAACTTTGTGGTAAAATAATTAAATGACCAAAGTTGAAAATGAAAATCCAGACTCAAAGGAATTACTATCTTAGGAATAAAAAAGAAAAACAAACAATAAAATCTAGGAAAAACTTTCATTATTTTTTTATTTTTTATTGTTTGGCCGTACCCAAGGCCCATGGAAGTTCCCCGGCCAGGGAGCGAACCCACGCCACAGCAGCAACCTGAGCCACTGCAGTGACCTGCTGCACCACCACAAAGTAACTCCTAAGAAAAGTTTTTGAAATGAAGATAATGAAGGCTAAATTATATACTCATTTCAAATTCACTTCTAAATAATAGTTGACATTTCATGAAATGTCAACATGGGATAAAAATAAGAATTTCCAGAGGAGGGAGGCAAGATAGCAGAAGAGTAAGAGGACACGCTCACCCTCTCCCACAAACACATCAAAAAAACACATTTACACACAAAACACCTCACTCAGGACATCAACTGAATGCTGGCAGAAGAACTTAAACCTCCAAAAAGAGCAAGAAACTCTTGACATAACTGGGTAGAGCGAAAGAAAAATAGAGAGAGAGAGAGAAAAGGAATCAGGATGGACAAGCATTCCCGAGAGGAAGCTGTGAAGGAGAAAGGGAACTCACACCCCAGGAAGCCACCACCTAAGCAACGGAAATATCAGCCGAGTTGGAGGGATCTCCAAGACGCCAAGGAAAGCACAGCAGCAGGTCTGAGAACCAAAAACCAGAGTGAGAGAAGCACAGATCATCGGAACTACTGGCGTAGACACCACAGCCTGAGATGCTCAGGTCAGGCTGGGCACTGAGACTTAGACTCTGGAGGTCAGTCCATGGGAGCGGGCTGGGGTTGGCAGTGTGGAGACGGCCTAAGGGACTAGGGAACAGTGTGCCGTGGGTAGGGGAAGCGATACACTAAGGGCTGGGGAATGGAAAGCCACGGCAGAGGGAACCCAGAAGAAGGTCTGGACCCACAGGAGAGATAAGCCGCCATCGTTGGGGAAGGGAGAGGAGAAGGGGCGGGCACCGCCATAGAAACCAATGTCATACACCACATTAACAACAAAAAAAACCCCTCAAAAACCATATGATCCCTCTCAATAGATGCAGAAAAACATGCAGAAAAAGCATTTGACAAAGTCCAACATCCATGCATGATCAAAACTCTTACCAAAGTGGGTATAGAGGGAACATTCCTTGCCATAATCAAAGCCATTTATGACAAACCCACAGCAAATATAATATAACTCAATGGAGGAAAGCTGAAAGCCTTCCCACTAAATTCTGGAACAAGACAAGGATGCCCACTCTCACCACTGTTATTCAACATAGTATTGGAAGTCCTAGCCACAGCAATCGGACAAACAAAAGAAAGAAAAGGTATCCAAATTGGAAGAGAAGAGGTAAAATGGTCACGGTATGCAGATGACATGATACTACACAGAGAAACCCCAAGGACTCAACCCAAAAACTACCTGAACTGATCCACAAATTCAGCAAAGTAGCAGGATATAAGATTAACATTCAGAAATCAGTCCCGTTTCTGTATACTAACAATGAACTATTAGAAAAGGAATACAAAAATACAATACCTTTTAAAATTGTACCCCCAAAAATCAAATGCTTGAGAATGTACCTGACCAAGGAGGTATAGGACTTATATGCCAAGAACTATAAAACACTAGTCAAGGAAATTAAAGAAGATGTAAAGAAATGGAAAGATATTCCATGCTCCTAGGTTAGAAAAATTAATATTGTAAAAATGGCCATACTGCCCAAAGCAATCTACAGATTCAATGCAGTCCCTATCAAACTACCCATGACATTTTTCACAGTACTAGAACAAACAATCCAAAAATTTGTATGGAACCACAAAAGACCCAGAATTGCCAAAGCAATCCTAAGGAACAAAAACCAAGCAGGAGGCACAACTCTCCCAGACTTCAGGCAATATTACAAAGCCACAGTCATCAAGACAGTGTGGGACTGGTACCCAAACAGACATACCGACCAATGGAACAGAAGAGAGAACCCAGAAATAAACCCAGACACCTATGGTCAACTAATCTTTTTTTTTTTTTTTTCCCACTGTACAGCAAGGGGGTCAGGTTATCCTTACATGTATACATTGCAATTACAATTTTTCCCCCACCCTTTCTTCTGTTAGGTCAACTAATCTTTGAGAAAGGAGGCAAGAATATAAAATGGAAAAGAGACAGTCTTTCCAGCAAGCGTTGCTGGGAAAACTGGACAGCTGCATGTAAATCAAAGAAACTGGAACACACCCTCCCACCATGCACAAAAATAAACTCAAAATGGCTTAAATACTTAAATGGAAGACAAGACACCATCAAACTCCTGGAAGAGAACGTAGGCAAAACATTCTCTGACATCAACCTTACAAATGTTTGCTCAGGTCAGTCTCCCAGAGCAACAGAAGTAAAAGCAAAAATAAACCAATGGGACCTAATCAAACTGACAAGCTTCTGCACAGCAAAGGAAACCATTAAAAAAAAAAAAAAAAAGACAACTTACAGAATGGGAGAAAACAGTTTCAAATGATGCAACAGACAAGGGCTTCATCTCTAAAATATACAAACAACTTATACAACTCAACAGCAAAAAACCCAACAACCCAATTGAAAAATAGGCAAAGGACCTGAAGAGACATTTCTCCAAGGAAGATATACAGATGGCCAACAAGCACATGAAACAATGCTCAACATCACCGATTATTAGAGAAATGCAAGTCAAAACCACCATGAGGTACCACCTCACACCAGTCAGAATGACCATCATTACTAAGTCCACAAATAACAAATGCTAGAGAGGATGTGGAGAAAGGGGAACCCTCCTGCACTGTTGGTGGGAATATAAATTGGTATAAGCACTATGGAGAACAATATGGAGGCACTTTAGAAAACTATACATAGAACTACCATATGACCCAGCAATCCCACTCTTGGGCATATATCCGGACAAAACTTTTCCTTGAAAAAGACACGTGCACCCGCATGTTTGTTGGAGCACTATTCACAATAGCCAAGACATGGGATCAACCTAAATGTCCATCGACGGATGATTGCGTTAAGATGACGTGTGTGTGTGTGTGTGTGTGTGTGTGTGTGTGTGTGTGTGTGGAATGGAATACTACTAAGCCATAAAAAAGAACAAAATAATGCCATTTGCAGCATGGATGGAACTCGAGACTCTCATCCTGAGTGAAGGAAGTCAGAAAGAGAAAGACAAGTACCATATGATATCACATATCTGGAATATAATATATGGCACAAAAGAACCTTTCCACAGAAAAGAAACTCATGGACTTGGAGAATAGACTTGTGGTTGCCAAGGGGGAAGGGGAGGGAGTGGGAGGGACTGGTAGCTTTGGGTAAATAGATGCTGAATGTAGCCTTCGGGATGGATTAGCAATGAGATCCTGCTGTATAGCCCTGGGAACTATGTCTAGTCGCTCATGGTGGAACATGATGATGTAAGAAAAAAGAATGTATACATGTATGTGTAACTGGGTCACCATGCTGTACAGTAGAAAAAAACATATATATAAATAAAAGATAAGAAATAAAAGAATTTCCAGAAACTTTAAACAAAGCTAGAACTTAAAACTTTTGACAATGGTAGAACTAAACATTACTGCATTTTCCTACCTTTTCTAAGAAATGTAACTTGTTATAAGCTACATTTGGAAACTGGCCATGTCATTCAAAACCATTTGGTGGTTGATTCTGACTTTAGATACATATTTTTAAATGTATTTTTAATGTAAATTAATTACAAGTCATATTCCTAAACTGGCCCTATCATTTACAGCTACCGAGTCTGTTGGCTTCTGACTTATGACAAAAAGATAAACAAAATCTACCTTTTCACCCACATCCATAAATATGTCTATCTCTGCTTTTCAAAAGCATTAAAACCAAGGTCTTGAAGCCTGAGCAATTCAAACAGTGTTACTGTTTCTTTTATGCTGATTACATCTGCAAATAATTTTATATTGCATCCTGCCAATAAAATTCTTTCAAACTATTCAAACTATATTACTCTACCAACTGATTTAAAATACCACTTAATAATTTTCCATATTTGAACTGGACTACCTGCCAATATGCATACAGATAATTTTCTAAAAGTATACCTAAGTATATTTAAATACTTTTTGACACAGTTAGTGAGATAGACATTTTTAAATGGCTGAAGACTTACAAAGGCTTGAAGGAGCATATTCTTTTCGTTTGTAATTTCACTGCACTGTCTTTTTAAGGCATTTTCATGAGTTTTCAAAAGCTGTAGGAGGAAGGCTTTTTCAGAAAACTGCTGAACCTTTAAAGTTAAAAAAAAAAAAAAAGAAGAAGAAGAAATCCGAATGAAACAATTAAGACAGTTTAGGGTACCTTAGTTAATAGAACAGATCTGTATAGTATACTTTTTTCTACATTAATCTTTAAAATGCAAAATTAGATTTACATTAAATATCTTACTTTATATGCTCTATCTTATACTATTTTATAAGTGTTTCATAATTATAATTTTTACAATCTCTTCCCCCAGTAAGACTATAGACATCTCAAGGGCAGAGAATGTGTTTTGCTTTTTCCTTTCTAATACTCAGCATTATTTTGTAGCTTAGGTACTAATGCTTTTTGATGACACACATTGAAATCTGCTCCAAGACAACCCGTTTTAAAGAACAAGTTTCTATTTTCATCATGTACAAAAAAGATATGGATGAATAAATCACATATACAATATGACTAATAAAATGAGATAAAATCTACAAATCACAAGCAAAAACCCAGTCCTATGACTACAGTTATACCAAATAAAACACAAAGCTGCTAAAGTCCTCAAATGGGGTTTTGAGACCTCATTTTTTATTTTAGCACCTCATTTGGTTCTAACTAGCAGAAGATATAATAAACATTAATATTAGATATGTAACTTATTTCATTTGGGCTGTAAAGAAGAGCATCTCCTGAGACCATGAATATTGAAATGAAAATCAGGAAGCTTTACTATATAAAATCTAAAAATGATGTCAGACTGGCCCTCACATGAAAGCATCACTTCAAGTTTGGGGCTGTTCCCATCTTCAAAGAGAAAAGAAAAAGGAAATAAATTCAACTTAAATTGCAGAAAGGAAGATTTATGTTGGCTATAAGAACTTCCTCAAGGTGAGAGACAAGTTGTGAAATCTCTGTTGCAGAAGATACTTAACAGCAAAGAGTTTAGGAATAGTGTAGTCCAGAGACAAGGGGTTGGCCTAAAAGACAGTTTGAAATGATATGACTAAAAAGCCCTAGAAATACTGGCATTAAAAAAAAAACAGCTGAAGTAAAACAGAAAATATGACCTTAAATTTATATAACATCATAGCACATCTGCCTACATCTTCACTTCGTGCTGATTTCATCAACTCTATTTTAAGAAAGACATCAATAGAGAAAGATTAGAGAGGTACAATTTACATGGCCAAAGGAATTCAGAAAACTTTCAAAACTGGGAGAAGGGAGAATGGAGCAGTTAGTATTTTAATATCTGAGAAGATAAAAATTAGCAAGTACATGTCCTGGGAGTTCCCATCATGGCGCAGTGGGTAACGAATCCGACTAGGAACCATGAGGTTGTGGGTTTCATCCTCGGCCTCACTCAGTGGTTTAAGGATCCGGCATTGCCGTGAGCTGTGGCTGTGGTGGAGGCCGGCGGCTAAAGCTCCAATTAGACCCCTAGCCTGGGAACCTCCACATGCCAGGAGAAGCAGCCTTAGAAAAGGCAAAAAAAAAAAAAAAAAAAAAAAAAGAAAGAAAGTATATGTCCTGATCCATAAAATCATATAGAAATTGGTAATAATGGTGAACAAGAGTATGATCATGAATTCTACCACATTTATTTCACATAAGACAATATTCTGAGCTATTTAGTATATATTATATATAAATGAGAATAAAATGACTTCCAGAGAAGTTAAATACCTTAACAAAGGTTATGTAACTAATTAGGGGAAAACCCAGGACTGAAGTTCAGGTCTTTGACTTTACTGTTTCTAAATCATGATATTAACATGGAAATATTGGAACTATTTCTAAGTAATAAAAAATTACTCTTGAAACTAAAAAGGGATTTCACTTTAGTCTCTGACAGTAAGTTGAAAGTATGAGTTTAAGAGAAAGAAAAATTACCAAAATACTAGGTCCCTTAGAACTCAGTGAGAGGATATTGCTTACAGTATATTCCGAACTCTCAGATTTGCAATATCATGGACAATAACCGTGAATATCTACAAAAATGCTTTGAGATCAAATATCAGGATGGATAAATCCTCATTAATCCAACTAGGTATTTCATGTAGTATGCCTTCCTGAATTCTGATCTTGTTCCTGTCACTGATCTACAGTTGTTGTTGAAAACCAAAAATAGAGAAAATATTATTTATCAAACTAAGGAATTTAAAAATAAGACTTTAAGCGAATTAGTACTCAAAATCAGAAAAGCCTTATATTAAGGACTCAGAAATTAAGGTGTTCTATTTCAGCTACCACTAAGACCTAAAATTATCACTGAAGTCTTGTTTTCTTTCCTAAAAGGGAAAAATAATTATTAAAGAAAGCTATTAGCATTTAGTTTGAATATTTTACCATAACCTGGGAAAAAAATGAAACCTATATACCCTAAATGAAAATCAGACAGCTGTTTAAAAGATTTATAAGAAGGGTATAGCTATAATTTCCCACTTCCCTAAAATTCCATGTAAATTATGCCTTTTGAAGTCTTTTCTACTTTCTTATTTGGTGTACTCTTCACTCTCATTTTCTGTTTTATACTCTCTTTATCTTTTACTCATACATTTTCCCCTTCTAATCAAGACCTAGAAAGTCCCAGAGAATTCATAAATACAGAAATATTACAGTAACATTAATTTTTAAATTTACTTAGGATCTGGGATGAAAACATTCAATGCATAAAGGAATTGGAAAATAGGGGAAAAACAGAAACAGAGAAAGAAACAGGACTCTGGAAAAGCTTAAGTTAGGAAGGTCAAGAAAGAATAGATGCCTACATTACATATAATACGCTGACTTACAAGTTGAGGATTGGAATAAGTTAGGAATGCAGAAATTACATGGGGTTTAATATCATTAGACCTTCTATATTAATGGAATGAATTAGACAAATGCCTTAGGACCCAGCCAGTTCCTCTCTACCAAGTATAAGTTATTAACTCTTCACTACCAAAAAAGCTTTACAAGGCCACCTATTTGCAGACTGTTTCTCAGTGTTCCTTTTGTTCTTGCTGTATTACAAATCATTTCTTGTTATTTTTCACATTCTTTTGTTTGAAAACCAGATCTATTGATGTGTAAATATTCCAAATATAACCCTGATGATATTGACAGGATCACAAGATAAGGTCACTTCACAGAATAAATTACCATCAGAAATTTTATCTCAACTTTCTTTTGTTGCAAAAGTGATGAGTGGGAATCAGAATTGGGAAGTACCAGAAGAGACGCAAAACTGTGATTTAAAAAGATATTTTTCAACTTCTCTGAGTCAGGTTTGAATTGAGGCACTATCTTATACCCATGGTAGTTTGGACATCATGAGAAATAAAAACTTAAGAAACTACTGGCTATATACCTGCTAAATTGCCCAAGGGGCTACAAACAATAAAAAGAAAAGGGTGGACGGTTCAAATTTCTCTTTCTCATCTCTTTCCTTCCTCTGACTACAAATGAAAATATTTGCGTGCAGCCTCAAAGTCATGTTCGAGAATCAAATAGCCAAACTTTGTCAGAAAATACTGCTATTTAGGAAAATTTTCATTTATAACATGACAACACTCTAGTTAATTTTACTTCTCTCAGCAATAAAGATTTTTTTCCCTTTTCCTGTTTTATTCCTCCTGGGATATTTGATTCTTCAACAGAGCTTGTAGTTTTCCCAGTGAGCTGACTTATCTGGTCAACCAGGTCAGTTTTCAGCATAGCCATGATTTGTGACTCTTCACTACTCTTGCTGCTTGGGTGCCTTTAGGTATCTTCTACCAGAAGAACTTGAAAATTGAAAATGAATGAGGACTTTAAATTAATATTTGGATCCAAGTAAGTGAAGTACAAAATACAAGCTACTCTTCGTTGTGGGTGTTATCGCTTAAAATAATTTCAGCACTTAAGAACTGACATTTTGTTCATTAAATACTCTGCCCAATATTAAAATAGGCAATACTACTTAAAAAAATAATGAAAGTTAAATAGAAGATTTCACATTTGTAAGATCATAGAAATTGGGGAAAAAATGTGTTTGTTATGACTATGATAAGAAACATTTAAACACTAGAGCACATCAATGATTATTTTATCAATTGCAGATATTAACTTTTTAAAAATAGATCATTTTT
Source organism: Sus scrofa (assembly GCF_054392235.1). Taxonomy (NCBI): domain Eukaryota; kingdom Metazoa; phylum Chordata; class Mammalia; order Artiodactyla; family Suidae; genus Sus; species Sus scrofa. The sequence goes on along the minus strand of NC_139396.1, from coordinate 149,236,289 downwards.
TGTAAAGACATTTCTTAACTATAGATGCGATACTTAAAGAATAACTCACTATGACATGGTAATCCTAGTGTTAGTAAGCAAGGAAGAAGGTTCAGTGTTAGCAAATATTAGTCCTTACAATGGTTTATAGGGCTTTACATGATTGCTCTCCCTTTTTCCCTCTCTGATCTTATAATACAGAATATCTAAAAATAGATACAAATATACAGTTATACGTGTGTGTGTGTGTGTGTGTGTGTGTGTAATGTTTCCAATCAATGCAGAATCATTTTTATTCAAGACATTAAAGAAAAACATGTAAAAGTACTGGAAGAAGACATTCTTTAAACAATGAATTTCAGAAATGAACAAAGGATTAAAAATTCCAGCAACACTAACATTCTAAATTTTGATTAAAAAAACATAAAAAGCCAAGCTACAAATAATAAAATTTGCAACAATGACAAAGAAAGTAGTATCTTTAACATATAAAAAGCTACAACTCAGTGAGAATAAGATAAAAAAAAAAGGATATGATTAGGCAAATCACAAAGTAAAAGTGAAAAATCTGAACAAGTGAAAAACTACAAGTAAATTAAAAAGTTTAAATTAAAACCATAAAAGTTCAAATTAACCAAATTAAAACCATAGATGTCATTTTTTCTTATGTTTGTTAAAAAATTGATAACTTCTACTGTATAAATTGTGAAATTGTGGGAATATAAACTGGAGGTTTTCTGGAGGACAACTTGGAAATTATCAAAAGCTTTTGATAATTTTAATTATCAAAATTGTACAGATGGCCCTTATACAAAACAGGGATTAGGAATGCTGACCCTTGGTGCAGGCAAAAATCTGTGCATAACTTTATAGTTGGTTCTCCAAGTCCACAGTTCTAATCCATATATTCAATCAACTGGGTCATGTAGTATTGTAGAATTTATTGAAAAAAAATCTATACATAAGAGGACCCATGCAGTTCAAACCTGTGCCGTTCAAGGTGAACTATATCTACCCACTGACACAGCAATTTGATTTCTAGGACTTCATCTTAAAAAAAAAAATAAGTGCACAAAGATATATGTAAAAAATTATCATCTCGGTGATATTTATACTAGTACTTATTAACAGTAAATATTTAACAATTGAAAATTAACAAATTTTAAATGATACAGCCATTTAATGAATACTACTTTAACATTAAAAATTGTTCACTGAAAGGAGTCCCCACTGTGGCACAGTGGGTTAAGAACCTGCAGAGGCACAGGCACAGGTTTGATCCCTATTCCAGCACAGAATGTACAAAGGATCTGGCATTGCCACGGCTGTGGTGTAGGTCATAGCTGAGGCTTGGATTCAGTCCCTGGCCCAGGAACTTCCATATGTGACGGGTGTAACCATTAGAAAAAAAAAAACGCTTACTTAGATATATATTTACTCATATATCCAGGGCACAGTAAATGGAAAAAAACTAAATCGATTAAAAGATATATAACTCATTTAAACAATTCTGAAAGAAAACCCATGAAAATAATCTATAACAACTATGCATAACTATATTGCAGAACTATAGGTGTTTATCACTCTGTTTTTGCCCATCATTATTTCAGGAATATTGCAATAAACAGGCATTACTTTTATGAAGAGTTAAAACAATAAAGCTAGTTCAACTCTGCAAAAAAATAAAAACAAACAAACAAAAAACTGCATGTTCAAATGTAATGGCAGAATAATTTCCCGAGAATATAATCCACTCTTCTAGTAGGGACATAAAAGTAAGCACTCTTAATAAAGATTGAGAAGACCAGGAGTTCATAATAAAGAACATTTTAGAGTAATAACCTGATCCATTTTCCTACTGTGATGGTCACGTATCTCTCATTCCTTCCTCTTTTCTGTCTTCACTTGAGAGGAACTGATTAGAATTTTAACCAAGAGAAACTGGACTATATTTAAAGCCACAGAACTAGTTTGAATCAAAGAAGCTGATGTAGGCAGCCTTTCAACTTACCTTGAAATAACAATTCAGGCAATAACAATTCATAAGATCACACAAGCACCAAATGCTATATGAAAAATTCTTCCCAGCGCATCTAGATCATAGGCACAGCTGTAAGTAGCCAGTTCGCCTTTGACCATTTCCATTCACCTTTTCCTTTTTTTTTTTTTTTTTTTTTTTGGTCTTTTTGCCTTTTCTTGGGCCACTCCTGTGGCATATGGAGGTTCCCAGGCTAGGGGTTTATTTAGAGCTGTAGCCACTGGCCTATACCAGAGCCACAGCAATGCAGGATCCGAGCCATGTCTGTGACCCACATCACAGCTCGCAGCAGCGTTGGATCCTTAACCCACTGAGCAAGGCCAGGGATGGAACCCGCAACCTCATAGTTCCTAGTCGGATTTGTTAACCACTGCGCCACAACAGGAACTCCCCATTCACCTTTTCTGAATCTATCTGATGTTCCAAAGTTCAGAGACAATCTAAATCTACCATTCTCAAAATGACTCTCATTCTGCAAAATTTTTCTTCCCCTTTTCCTCAAGTAAAACTCCCATTTCTAGAGATCTGCTGATGCAACTAGATGTTAATCTGATTAGAGAAAGACTAATAAAGCACAAATACTGATAGGCCAAGAACATTTGGTAATGATACTACTTAATCTGAAAGACTCTTGCTGGGGAACTACTCTGAAATAACGTGACTTCTGTGCAATTTGACAACTTAGAAGGCAGCACTTCGCCTTACCTATCACTGCATCTTCCTGTTCTGTCAGGATATAAAACAATGAAATGCTGAGAGTAATGATTTTTCATGTACTGTTTCTAATGGAAGAACTATGAAATATCACAGATGGTTTAAAATATACATTTTCCTCCTCATACAAGAAAACTTGGCAAATGAGCAAGAAAAGATCACACTTCAGTCAAGCATTCCCCAACAACACTAGAAACTGGGTTGGAAATATTCACATCAAATTGTCAAACAGCAGCTTTAGTATTAAGAAGATAGTTAATTCTTCAGGAACTCAAGAAAACAAGAATGGCACAAGGAACAATTTGTATATTGTAACTATTGGCAAAACACTGAGTCTGAAGAGTTCTCCCAGTATAACAACATAAACCCTACAAAAATACTGTAGAAGAAGAGAAAAAGAGAGATCTGAGATAAAGAGTACTGTATATATGCATAATAATTTTACTACAGATTACAAAAAAAAATGTTTTTGCTAATTAACTACTTGATGTCCTCAGGAGGATGCAAAAATATGTCCACTAAAAAACAAGACCAAGCAAGAACACAACAAAAAAGATAAAAATACAAGCCGTGATAAAAAGAAAATTAAAGAAATGTAAAAAAAAAAAGATGGCAAGACAGAATTTAAATTGCAGACAGTATTATATAACAGAACTAACACTTCAAAAGATGGAATTCGTGATGTAAAATATAAAGAACTGTCCAAGGCTGCTGAAAACTAGCAAATACCAAAAGAAAATCAATTCAGAGAAGAGAGAACAAAGATCCAAGCTGTAAGAAATAAGGGTACTTGAAAAATAAACCAGAATACAATAGTTAAGGTTAAAGATGGGAGACTCACCCTTGTTCTAGACAAAACTGAAAAGACGAGTCTGTGCACAAATTTGGAATCATGAAGATAAAAAAAAAGTTTATACAGGAAACCAGGGAGAAAAAAGAAACAAAGTAGGTTTATGCACATATTCTTCCTGAAAAATTACTTGAACGATTATACATATTGATCAAAAGATAAATAAAAAAATAGGAACTCAAGAATGAGGAAGTTGAGGCATTAAGAAATTGCATAGTGAAGAAATCTGGTACAACCTCTTTGGAAAACAGTATGGAGGTATTTTAGAAAACTATACATAAAACTACCAAATGACTTAGGAATCCCACTCTTGGGCATATATCCCGGCAAAACTTTCCTTAAAAAAGACACATGCACCCACATGTTCATTGCAGCTCTATTCACAATAGCCAAGACATGGAAACAACCCAAATGTCCATGGACAGATGACTGGATTAGGAAGATGTGGTATATATACACAATGGAATACTACTCAACCATTAAAAAAGAACAAAATAATGCCATTTGCAGCAACATGGGTGGAACCAGAGACTCTCATCCTGAGTGAAGTAAATCAGAAAGAAAAAGACAAATACCATATGATATCACTGATACCTGGAATCTAACATATGACACAAATAAATCTTTCCACAGAAAAGAAATTCACGGACTTGGAGAACAGACTTGTGGTTGGCAAGGGGGAGGAGGAGAGAGTGGGATGGACTGGGAGCTTGGGGTTAATAGATGCACACTATTGCCTTTGGAATGGATTAGCAATGAAATCCTGCTGTGTAGCACTGGGAACTGTCTAGTCACTCATGATGGAGCATGATAATGTGAGAACAAAGAATGTATATATGTATGTGTAACTGGGTCACCATGCTGTACAGAAGAAAAAATAATAATAATGTATTGCGGAAATAAAAAATTTAAAAAAATATTTCCGGGGAAAAAAAGAATTCTGGTTAATATGATAGTCCCAAAAAATGTGGGAAGGATCCACTTTCTATTCAAAGACAGAGAAATTCTGGATAAAATATAGCTAATTTAAAATATATACCATTTACATAGTTAAGCCAAAAGCAAGAGAGAGCGATCATCACGGTAGAATTCAAGCCAAGTGGGTATCTTTGAGATTGAATATAGGCAACAGGGACTAGAGTTTTTATAATGCCCATATAAGACCCAAAGTCAAGGCCAAAGCCAAGGCCAAAGAGAGCTGAAGTTGGGCTCATCAGATAAGGTTAGGAATAAAGAAGTGTGTAAGCAGACTACTCAAGTGGAGTCACAATAAATAGATCAATATAAAATACATCAAGGGAAATTAAGTGCTGCAAAGAAAAAGAAAGAAGATTAAAAGATAAAGAAAGAGATGGGATGAAGGGATATTTTAGATATGGAGCTAAGGGATGGGGCGGGGTCTTCAACAGCAGCCATTTTCAAACTTGATCTTTCAATTTTTGTCTTTAAGACTTTACAGTCTTGGAGTTCCTGTCGTGGCACAGTGGTTAATGAATCTGACTAGGAACCACGAGGTTGCGGGTTCAATCCCTGGCCCCGCTTAGTGAGTTAAGGATCCAGCGTTGCCGTGAGCTGTGGTGTAAACTGCAGACACGGCTTGGATCCCGCGTTGCTGTGGCTCTGGTGTAGGCCGGTGGCTACAGCTCCGAATAGATCCCTAGCCTGGGAACCTCCATATGCCACAGGAGTGGCCCTAGAAAAGACAAAAAGAAAAAAGAAAAGACTTTACAGTCTTGGAGTTCCTGTCGTGGCTCAGTGGAAAGGAATCCAACATGAGGTTGAGGGTTCGATCCCTGGCCTCACTCAGTGGTTAAGGATCCAGCATTGCTGTGAGCTGTGGTATAGGTCGCAGATGCGGCTTGGATCTGGCATTGCTGTGGCTGTGGCATAGGCCAGCAGCTGTAGCTCTGATTAGACCTCTAGCCTGGGAACCTCCATATGATGTGGGTGTGGCCCTAAAAAGACAAAAGACAAAAAAAGTATAAAAATAAAAAAAAAAAGGAGTTCCCGTCGTGGTGCAGTGGTTAACGAATCCGACTAGGAACCATGAGGTTGCAGGTTCGGTCCCTGCCCTTGCTCAGTGGGTTAACGATCCGGCGTTGCCGTGAGCTGTGGTGTAGGTTGCAGACGCGGCTCGGATCCCGCGTTGCTGTCGCTCTGGCGTAGGCTGGCGGCTACAGCTCCGATTCAACCCCTAGCCTGGGAACCTCCATATGCCACGAGAGCGGCCCAAGAAATAGCAACAACAACAACAACAACAAAAAAAAGACAAAAAGACAAAAAGACAAAAAAAATAAAATAAAATAAAAAAATAAAAAAAATAAAAAAAAAGACTTTATAGTCTTACAAAATTATTGAGGAATTTGATTATTTTTAAGTTATAACTATCTTCAATATCAAACATTAAAACTGAGAAATTATGAAAATATTTAATTCACTTAGTAATGATTAATAAACCCATTGTATGTTAAAATATTTTTATGAAAAGATAACATTTTCTGAAACAAAAAATAGCCAGAAGAGTTGGAGTTACATATTTTGCAAATCTCTTCAAAGTTTGGCTCAATAGAAAATTCTCATATCTGCCTCTTTATTCAATCTTTTGCAATACGTTTCTTGGTTGAAGTAAATGAAGATAATCTGGCCTCACAGAGATGTATAGTTGGAAATGGGAGGAGTGATTAATACCCTTTCTGAAAAATTATTCATGTTCTTTGATATTACACCCAAACTTAACAAGTGGTAGTTCTTTAATGGTCAGTTGCAATGCAGAATTTGAAACCGTTTCAATAAACGAAACATTGGTTTCTATTGTAACAGGATAAAATGTTTGTAACAGAATAAAATGTTTGAAATATGCTTTGAGTGGCTCTTCTACCATGTACAATTTTGTAACATCATGCATTGGTCATTTGCAAAATATTCCTTCACTGAATTATTCATATCCTCCAAATGTTGATATGCTTCATAATACAATATTAAAAAATAACACATTAATATCACCAATAAACTCATGAGAAAAAGGACTGGGAAACTGTCAAACTTACAATGACAAAACTAAGTCTTCCAAAATTCTATTTTTTCTTTGACAGGTTGAATATTATCACTGGCAAAATAATGATGATGTGATGATGATGATGATATTAGTTGTTTGACTTGAAATGTCAGGGTCATTTGGTTCACTTTTGAGAAAATTTTGCCAAATATTCAACTTTAAATAACTAAATTTATCTGTCAATTATTCAAGTAAAAATGGAGTTCCAGAAAAAGAAGAGCTAGGTCACATTGCGACTCAAACAATAATACAAATACTCTCCCTTGTGACAATCCTTTATGTGAACTTCCCATTTCATCATACATAATGTTAAAAACACACACCATGTCAGTTTCAAAATAACATTTTTTACACTTTAACCAAGGACATACAGTGGAAACTGGTGGGTTTTATTTTTTTACTATGAGTGCATAGCAGTGAAGAACACAATGACTACTAGTAATTTGTTGCCAATGCCTTGATTTGTGCTAAGTTGCTAACAGTTTTACTCATCATTGCCCTTGCACTATCAATGTACATATTAGCAAAGTGAAAATGGCAAATAATCACTCTGTATTATTAAGAAGATAACTTGATCTCACAAATCTCCTAAAGGAGTCTTGCAGACAACTAAGGATCACAGATCACACTTTTCTAAAGTGGCAACTGAGCAGAGACATAAGGTAACCAACTATCAAGATTTGCATGGGACTATCCCAGTGTTAGAACTGCAAGTCTCACTTTCAGTAAAATGGCTGGCCACTCTACTGGGAGAGATCTAAAAGAACTGAGTGTGTATAAAACACTACAAGCTGAGGGAAGAAGCATTTGAGGTAGAGGAGACAGCAAGTGCAAAGGCCCTGAGGTCAAAGAATAATTGGTATATTCAAGAACAAAAGAACCCTTTGCAAAGGTACATACCCTAGAAAATCAATTACCCCCAGACAGATGGGCTACTAGAAAGGGCCCAGTGCTACACTCAAAGGATATTTGGTGAACTCTCCTATTTTCATGTTTTAGATAATTTTCCATGACAAATGTGATAAGGCTTTCTCTACAGAATTACATAGAGAAAAGTAAAAGTAATTACACAATTTTTAAAAAATGAGAATGTCAAGATTTTGAGTTTACAGTTATGTTTATATAGTTGAAGTTGCTTGACCACCAACCTTCTAATTAAGGTAGAAAGCTGTTATATAATTTATTTGCCAATTCCTCTTAGTGTGATTTAGAAGTTGTTCAGTGTTTGTCGAGTGACTGAATTGGAGAAGTGAAGAACATAGCTAACTGATTTTCCAAGAAATCACAAATCAAAAGGTAAACTTTTTAAAAGGCATTCTTTTATGCTGTATATTCTTACAAGGCTAGCAAACTAAATGTTAATCTCATGCTTTCTGTATACTGAGCTACAAATTTACTGTCTTAAGGACCATTTGCTCAGTTCCTGGAAAGGAAGCATTTTTTTTTTTTTCTGTTCAAAACATATCTAACGTTTCAGGAAAAACAATTTATTTAGAGTAGTTCTTTTTAAAAAAGGAATAGAGGCACACTAGTAGATTTTACAATTAGAAACAGTGCAGTGAATTTTCCACCCTGCGGATCCAAGCCAGGAAGTGTGCAACTTTTGTGATTTATAAGCACTTACAAATAGAAAATCTATCTGGCATACTGTTACACAGTTTGCTCTAAACTGCTATTACCATGAAATATTTTTCAGAATTTTTTAAAATCATGAAAACAAAGTTGAGAAAAAAGGAATCCAACAAATGCTATATATAATACTTTTACTTCATTTGGAAATATAATAATTTCAGTTCTATTAATATGAAGAGATTACTACTTCTTAGAGAAAAGGCCCCTCCATAAATAATTGCAACCAATTATATAGCCATTAATAAAGCAGCTCATGTTAAGAAAAGATGCGCCAAATGGCCAGTAAGTACCCAAAAAGACATTCACCATTAATCTCATTAGGGAACTGGAAATATAATTCACAATAAGATACCACAAGAACCTACTGTACAGCACAGGAAAATCTACTCAATAGTTTGTAATAACCTATATAGGAAAAAAGAATATTTATATGTATGACTTACTTAGCTGTACATCTGCAACTAATATATAACATTGTAAGTCAACTATATGCCAATAAAATTTAATAAAATAAAAAACAAAACAAACAAAAATAGATACCACCTCTCCCCCGCTAAGATGGCTATAAAACAAACAAAAAAACACCAAAAATCTAAAAAAAAACAAAAACAACCCTATACAACAAAGAAATTCTACTCCTAGACAGAATATCTCAGAGAACTGAAACATATGTTCATTAAAAAGCCTATACACAAATGTTCACAGCACCATTACTCACAACAGCTAAAATGTGAAAACAACCCCATGTCCAGCAAGTGATGAATGAAATGGATAGACAAAAGCGGTACATCCATACAACAGAATGTTATTCAGCCATGAGAAGGAATCAAGTACTGACACATGCTCCAACATGGATGAACCTTAAAAACACGCTAAGTGAAAGAAGACCGTAAAAGGCCATTATTGTGTGATCCCACTTACATGAAATGTCCAGAGACAGAAAGTAGATTAGTGGTGACCTAGAGCTAGTAGGGTTTGAGGGGGGCAGAGGAATGAATAACATGGGTACATGGTTTCCTTCTGAGGTGATGGACATGTTCCGGAATCAGACAGTGATAACTGCGCAGCCTTCTGAGTGGACTAAATGCCATCGCTCTATAATTTTTAAGATGTATCTATTTTTAAGGTAACCTAATAACTATGCCCCCAGCTTAAGAAATAAAGCATTACAGGTACAGCTGAAATGCCCTGAATACCCTTCCCTGATTACATTTACCTTCCACTTCTATCAGAGATAATCACTATGCTGATGTGCTATTTATCATTCCCACGCACGTCATTATACTTTCACTATATATCTATCAAGCCCTCACAAAATGTATTATTGTTCTATGTGTTTTTGAATTGTTATCATACTTATGTACCTTTTACAGGTTGCTTTTTATCACAATATTAAGTTTCTATAATGTATGAGTAATTTTTTACATCATAATTGAGTGGCTTTTTTACAATGACACCTAGCACTTAGAATTCTGAGGTCATACTCCCAAGAATGATAACTAAATCAGTTAAGTGGCTTTGCCTACTTTTTAAATCTATTCAACCAGGTGATTTCTCAAGCCATCCCAAACCATCATTAAGTTCTTATTCAAAATAAGAGAATTTAAAGTACACTTAATAACATGAAAGGCTTTCTAAGGACTCCAATGTAAAACAACTTCTTTTTGATTTAAGGGATAACTTAGAAGGGAAAAGCTTGTATTATATTTCATTATATATGATAAATCATACTAAGATAAAATAATAAACATAATCAATTAATAAAATAAAATATTTCAACCACCTACAGGAACTCTCTACATGGCCATTCCGGTTTTAACCACTAAAACCTCTGTTGTAGATACTGCTGTGTAGTTCCTCCTTTCCCTGGTAACCAGTTAATTACTTTTGTGAAACTTGCACCATCACCAGAGAGCCCATGAATTTGGGAGAAGATGCTACCCCTTCACCACTGTTACTGGTTCAGGGATAGTCAAAAGTCACAATTTGTGAAAATGACATGAAAGAAGGTATCTGACAAGAACAATTTCCCTGCTTTTCAGAGAAAGCTTATGGAAACTTCCATCTCTTTCTCCCTGACTTTGAACAAGAAACCATGTGACTCCAGGAATTGCTAGTAATTATTTAGGGAACATGAAGCCATTCTACCATACTTCTTTACTAATAAAATTCCAATTTTGTTCACAGGAATAATGTATCTAGTCATAAACATTCATTCCCAGATTCCTTTTCCAAGGCTGACCACGTGACAAAAAGTAATCCTTGAGATCCAGACCCAGGTCCTTGGAGGACTTCCCTTCCACCAAAACAATAATAAACCACATGAGAAGAAGCCTTTTGATTTCCATCCTTTTATCTTTTTTCAGCTAGAATTCAGATACTATGACTAGGGATAAAGCATCACTTTTGACTACAAGGGTGAAAGTGACATGCTAAGGATGGTGGAACAGAAAGACAGAATGTGCTTGGGACTTTTAGGATTTCTTTGAGTAGCATTAATAAATGACCCTGGATTGCAAACCTCCAGATTTCCCATTACATGGGAAAAATAAATCCTTACTTGGTAAAGCTACCTTGGCTAGACTTTTGTTTTAAGCAACCTGATGCAATTCCAACTGATAGAACTGCTAAATCCAATACTGGGTTTTCAAATATATATGCCAATTGTTTCCCAATATTGTTTAAGCCATTTTGCACTGAATTTCTGTGACTTGCAATCAAGAGCGCCTTAAACTGATAGAGCCTCCTCTCTAAGGGGTAATACCTCTGATGTGACTCAAAGTCTCTCTAGAACAAAGGCCATGTGCTATTCATCCTTCACTGTTGCCGGACTGAACAGATCTTTAGCAATGAGCAGAACTGCATGGAAAATTCCACAATGAAGGCACTAACCTGACTGCAAAGCTCATCCAACTGGTAAAGCAGAGGAACAAAGACACGAAATATTAACAATAACTTCATTAAACATATGTAACATACTCATCAAAGTAACTGAAACAATAAAGCCAAGAGACTATGTGACTCAAACACAAAGTCTTCAAATGTTTCTATATCCTCATCCTTTCCTTATTCCTTCCTGTTACACTATGGTTGTTAAGAGCAACAACTCTCTAGTTAACCCAATATAGACTCAAAAATTAGATCTATTACTTAGCACTTATGTGACCTCATCAAAGTTATTTAAATTTCTCTGAGTCTTGACCTTCTCAAATGAATAATGGGGAGTTCCCGTCGTGGCGCAGTGGTTAACGAATCTGACTAGGAACCATGAGGTTGCGGGTTCGGTCCCTGCCCTTGCTCAGTGGGTTAACGATCCGGCGTTGCCGTGAGCTGTGGTGTAGGTTGCAGACGCGGCTCGGATCCCGCGTTGCTGTGGCTCTGGTGTAGGCCAGTGGCTACAGCTCCAATTCGACCCCTAGCCTGGGAACCTCCATATGCCACGGGAGCGGCCCAAAGAAATAGCAAAAAAAAAAAAAAGACAAAAAAAAAAATGAATAATGGGAGTAATATTACCAAACTCAAAGGGTCCTTGTTAGAATTAACTGAGATAATGTCTATAAAATGCTTAGCATAAGGCCTAATATATAGCATTTATTAAACGTTATCTGCTTAATTTTTACGACAGAATAGGTATTCCTCTTCTTATCTAAGGCTATCTTACCTTATGCTCTGGATCCCAACCTCCTTCCACCTCCTATCTTTCCACTCTAGTCTTTATCTTCAACCTCTCTCTATAGGCCCCTTCCCACTAATATGCTTAAATACAATAATGATGATATGGGAGATGACAGGATTTGAGGCACAGGTAAAGGAACTGTCCATTCAGCAAAAAATGGCACCTCCTTCATAACAGGATGGAAAGGGGAGAAGGGACTTCATTTAGGCAGGTTTGGAGATCTCTAGGTGGGCAAATAAAAAAAAATTTCTTTCGGATGATTTCTATTTCCTCTTTGAAATAAAAGGCAGTTATCATCTGAAAGTTAAGTAGTTCAGAAAAGAGGATAAAAATACATGAGAAGAGGGACGCTTTACAACAGTCATTGTAGAGAGTGAGAAAGAGAAATGCAGAAGTGTTTCCAGGCAGTGTGGAGGTTGAAGCTGAGGTTGAAGCTAACATTCATGCATATATACTGGATCCAATTTCTCCTGGAAACGCCTGAGTGCTGGCATAGTAGTAAATAACTGGTTCACCTAGAATATGATTATGGAGATCCATGGCTGAAGTACACTGAAGAAATGGGTCACTGAAAATGTGGAGATGAAAAAACTAACAGGCCCGGGTGGTAGCTGAAAGTATACTTAGACAATGACATCAAGATAGCAAGAGTTGAGACAGAACGGATGCCTGGGATCCAGATGCTAAATTCTAACAAGGGGGAGTATCCACTTTGAATGCCAGAAAAGAGGAAGGGGGAAAGTTGGCAGAGTCTGGAATACAGCATTAACTACCACAAGCAGGAAGAGAAATAATTTCCTGGAAGCAGCATTGGAGAGTAAAGAGGACATCCACTGAACCACCAACTATGAAGTATCTTGGGTGTGAAAAAAAAAAAATGATCTTCCACAGAAGAGACTCCAGAGTCAGATATGTATTGACTGCTTGTGGAATTGTACATCTCACCAAGGTGAATGTAAATGGCGTAATATACCTAAACTTCTATGTTACGACTTCTAAAAAATCAGTTGTACATGTTCAAGACAGGAGAGATTTGTAAAGGAATTCCATGTGAAAAAGTCATAGAGGAGTTCCCATCGTGGCTCAGTGGTTAACGAATCTGACTAGGAACCATGAGGTGGCAGGTTCGATCCCTGGCCTCACTCAGTGGATTAAGGATCCGGCGTTGCCGTGAGCTGTGGTGTAGGTCGCAGACGTGGCTTGGATCCCGCGTTGCTCTGACTGCGGCGGAGGCCAGCGGCTACAGCTCCGATTAGACCCCTAGCCTGGGAACCTCCATATGCCGTGGGTGCGGCCCTAGAAAAGACAAAAACAAAACAAAGTCATAGAGACTGAAAGCAACTATATATAACTACTCTCGGCATTCCCATCGTGACGCAGAGGAAATGAATCTGACTAGGAACCATGAGGTTGCAGGTTTGATCCCTGGCCTCACTCAGTAGGTTAAGGATCTGGCATTAGTGTGAGCTGTGGTATAGGTTGCAGACGCAGCTCAGATCTGGTGTTGCTGTGGCTGTGGTGCAGACCAGCAGCAACATCTCCGATTAGACCCCTAGCCTGTGAACCTCCATATGCCTCGGGTGCAGCCCTCAAAAGACAACCCCCCCCCAAAAAAAAACCTACTCTCAAAAGTGTCTTGGCCACAACTAGTAGAACTATAGGTGTGTACTAAATTGTGATAAGCACAATTTTCACTTTATTTTTTCATATTAAATAATTCACATTTCCAGCTGTTTAAACAAATATGAGAGGAAAAATGCCTTCATCTATGTTTTTAAGCAACTTTTAATCAACAATAAAATTAAACTTAAATAGGATATAAACTTTTAAAAAGGAAAAACCTCAATTACAAAACTCTATTTCAATATTATAAATGATAATAATTTGTGATTTTGTTCTTTCCCTAATTAGGTAACAGAGTATTAACGGATATGACTTTGCCTGCTGTTCTGGGAGGATTCCTAACTTTCAGCAACCAAAAAAAGGAATGTATATATTTTGAAGTAAAGGCTACCTTAAGTTACTTGTTTATTTTAGTATCACTTTTCTTTAAAAATTCATGGAATATTATTTCATTAGTGTTATGTTTATGCAATAGGTTAAAACTGGGAGAAGAAAAAAATATAAAACAGCCTCAAATTTTCCTCTGTTAACTTCCTCTTGAGAGAGTATGGCTTTATGTTTGGTTTTATATAATATGTTCATAAAGATTAAATATCCTAATTTTAACTATATGCTATTTTTAATAGAAAAAACTCTTAGATGCTTAAGAGAAATAATAAATATTCTATGAGTCCTTAATTTTGATTTTCTCTGTCTTCGATACTATAAAATCTTTCCTTGATGATCAGAAACTTTAGGTATACTGGTAAGCATTAATACAAAGCTAGGGCATGTTCTCATCTTTTTGTTTTCATATTACCAAACCCAACCAGGCACACCATGCTCTCCAATTCACAAAGTACTCATACTATATAATCTGAGACTTTTGCAACCATATATTTTAAAGGACTCATCGAGCCCTGAAAGGCAAATGCTATCATTCAAGTTCTAATTACATGCTACCTGGGTTTTACAGAACAGAAAAAAAAAAAAAAATGAGTACTATATTTCCTAAATACATTTTTTTGACCATAAGTAACTTCCGAAATAAATGCCCCAAATATTTTCTGAATGTATCACTGTGCAAATAGCTCAAGCACTAGACTATTCAAATTGTGTTCTAGTTTCTATTTATGCTACTTCTACTTGATAAATTGGTCAATAAATGCCAAGCCAAATATTCAAGTAAATATATTTTCATTGTTATTGGCAGACATATAATTAACTCTAAGAATAAAAGAAACAAGAAATCAATTTATGATTACTTGTTCAGTTCTTCCCATTAGTCATTTACATTGTAACTGTGACTCTACTTTTAAAATATTTATATACACATACACACACACACATACTCCATGTTGACTATATCATAAATCAAGTTATTCCAATTGCAAATTAGTACTGTACGAACTGTGAACCTCATGAGTTAATTTTATTAGTAAAACAACAATTGCTTTGCTACCCACATATATGAGCTGATTAAAAAGCAATGCACATTTATGAGCCTATATTAATTATAATTCCAGCATATGTTTCTAAACAATGCTAGGGATTTGCTCTGTCTTCTCTCAAGAATAAACAGTGAATCAACTCTTGCATGCATGTGTATATATCAGCAAATTACATTTCCATTTTCAGCAAAATAGGCTGCTAACCAAGAAAATATTACCAACAGTAAATCTACTTTTTTCAAAGAAGATATTCAAAGAGTAAAATTTTTTTAACATTTGTTATCTGCCAGGTCAAAATCTTCGCCAATCCAGGAAAAATACATCTGTACAAAAACTTACATAAGTAAACTTTAAAAAATATTGCCCTAGACCAGAGGCAAAAGCTTCAGATACACTAGTATATGTGAATTTCACAGAGAAAAAAGTTTAAGATGAGCTCAAAAAAACTGCTTTAATAAAATATGCTGTCATCATTCAATTATTACTTTGATTCCTGTAGTTTGTTTAAAATTATATACCATGGATAAGTCATTTAACCTCTCATTTTCCTGCCTTCAAAAAGGGGATTAATGATGATACCTCATTACAGGATTCCTGGCAGGATTAAAGGAATTAATACAAGTAAAGCATTTAGAACAGTGCCCAGCATACAGTAAGTGCTCAATAAGTGTTAGCTATACATTACCTCATTGCATATGTTTTGCCTATTATACTAGTTTATAGTTTCCAATCCTGAAAGTATCTTAACTCTTTTTAAGGAAAAATTTAAGCTAAATCATAACATTCTTAATGCTTTCTTCATGCCATAAGCTTTCAGTGTTGCTGGTAGCAGCTAGTTTATCTGCTACTCACAGGCAAAATAGGACCTAGGGTTTCACTGAATAATATTTCCAAATTCTATTTTAAAAGACAACACTCTCCATATTATCTCCCTATGAGTACTCATTAATTTATTCAAAACACTAATGTATACTATGTGCTAGGCACTGAATACAGGCTGTAGGAATAAAATTAATGGTTAAAAAAAAAAATTCTAGGAGTTCCCTGGTGGCTCAGTGGGTTAAGGATCTAGTGTTGTCACTGCTGTGGTACAGGTTCAATCCCTGGCCAGGGAATATCCGCATGCTATAGCCATGGCCAAAAAATAAAATAAAAATTAAAAAATCCAAATATATTGCTCACAAGATAATAAGGGATATGAACACAAGTATGTACTGTTTAGTTGTGGTACCCCAAATGCTATGATAAAAAATTTTTCCAAGATGTACAAGGGAGGGCTCATGGTGAAGTTGAAACAAGTCTTGAAAGGAAGAAGAGAAGAAGCCTGCCAGGTGGAGAAAGAATCTATGATTATTTTAAACAAAAAGAGAACAGGAAATTTCTCACAGTGCTAAGTCGATTTGACTTATTTTAGCAAAGAGACTTTCTCAAACAGATTTCCCATTGCACACTGCAGCAGAGTTTATCTTTAGGAGTTGAATAAATATTTTTGTATGACAGTCTGCCCCTACCCATAGTGAGGCCTTTATTGTGACATATTTGGATGATGTTCTTAGTTCCCATTCTCCCAGAGCTCAGAGAGAGCTTCCTAAAGCCACTTTTATCACACCATTCCCTGATCAAAAACCTACAATGGTTTCCTCCTATTTCCAGATATCAGCCCTCTGCTTTGGGAGATTTCTCTCCCAATATGCCTCAGCCATGTCTCCCTTTGGTTCACATTCTCCCCCTGCTTCAAATGCTTTTCACCTACCACTCTCCTAAATCCTACCCACACTTCAAAATCCTCCCTCAAGAAGTCATCTGATTCCTTTGCTTCTATTTCAAATAACAGATCTTTACAAATGCTGCAGCCAAGTGTGAAACGCTAGTGGGAAAATTATCCTTTTGGATGAAAGACATGTCCAAAATGTGGTAGAGAGTTGAAAAACAAAAGGCAGACACTCATCGGAAAGTTACATTCAACTGTTACATCAACACAGCACACTTCTTAAATTATTTATCACTCAAAATTTATATCCCTTACCAACTACTTATTGAATTATTCTTTTCCCAATGGCATTGTGCTCTTCTGAAACGTTAATCATGCTGCAACACAATGAATTCTTTACTTAAACTGGTTTCTTTAGCACAAATTCTTGTTAGGATGGAAGTTCTGGATTCAGAACTTTATTACCAGACAACATGTAACTACACTAACTGGCATGGTAGCACGCTTCCTATTAAAAAAACAATAATAATAATGGAAGGACAATTAGTTAAACAGTAAAGTATCCTCCAAAAGTCGAGTGAAAACACTTTTTCAAGTGATAATGAGCATGCTGTGTATGTTACTACCTTAGATTCCAACTTGATTTTCTCTTCATTCAGCTCCTCTGCCGCTTTCTTAATATTTTCACGACATCTGTTTATCTCCGACCTCACTGTAAAACAAATGCTTAAACATCCATCCATCTTTCTGGAGTCCCCATTTCAGGGCTTGTGATAAGACACCTTGCAGCTGTCTTCCCCTCGACGTGGAAAGCAGACCCCCTGCTCTGTCCGCGGCCTGGGCATTTCTTTCTGCTCCAAGCCCCCAACCCAAGAAGACCCAGGGCCCCAGGCAAACGCCCGACCTTCTCGCAGCAAGCGGCGACTCTCCTCCGCCCGGTGCTCAGAGAAGATGATGTGCTGAAACAAGGACTCCAGACTCATCTCGGGCCGGGCACCCGCCAATCCCTTTTTCACTCTTAAATATTTTATAACCGAGTCTGAGGATCCTGGAAAGAAAGCACAATAAAGGATTATTCCAGGACAATGCCTAGCTGGGCCTCGCGCGACCTGCGCCCTGCCCTCGCCAAGGGCGGGCCCCACGCGGGCTGACGGGAAGCTCCCAGCGCCTCGAAACGTGCTCCCAGCCCCCGGTTCATCTCTTACGAGGGACAAATCCGCTTTTTTCTCCCCGGCGCCCTCGTTTCGCCTGTGACCTGTCTCAAACTGCTACTTCCCGGGACTGAGCGCAGCCCTCCTCCGCCGAGGCCCAGGAGCCTGGACGGGTTTCTTTATTCTGGCGGCAAAAAAAATGGAGGCCCTAAGGCCTCGGCTTCGGAGTGGTCTGGACGGCAGCCCTTTCTGTGGTCCGCCTTTTCCTTTCAGCCCCCTCCCTTTTAGGGAAAAGGTCCTCAAAATACTCCACCTCTTAGCAAAACCTGTACTTGTAATTATACTGTGGGCTGCAGACCTCGCAGAAGCCCGCGGACAGCGCCTCAAGCTGGCCGGAGCAGATGGGAACTGAAACTACGGCGTCCGGTTGGGTCCACTGCGCATTCGCGTCTTTTGCTTTGCTTTGCTTTGCTTTGCTTTGCTTTGCTTTGCTTTGCTTTGCTTTGCTGTGGCCATGTGGTCCTCAAAGGTCTTAGGCCGAGCTTGGAGTTGGGGTGATCTGTCTCCAAGGATCAAACCCAGGATTATAAAGTACAAAGTACCTGTGATTCTAAATATAGACTTTTGCAAAGTCTTATCCTTTGACGATGGGAAAGATTGCTATAAATGTGCAGTGTCTGACATTCGCCTTAATCATTCCTTTGTAATCAGGGCAGATCTTTTTTGTCTGCTTTAAAATTAATCATTGCCTTTTGTAATCAAGCTGCAGTAATATTAACACTACAGTATCTGCGCAATATGTGTCAGAGACCAAAGTGGTTGCTAATTAAAGCTTAAACATGAAAGGCACCTTTGGGACTTTGATATGGGATTTTTTTAAATTAAAAAATAAAATACTTTTAGTTTTAACAGAACAAAATATTAAGAGTATAATAAACATTTGACTTTGTATCTTAATGTTAAATTGACATTGGCTAAACTTTTAAAATGTATTTAGTATTAAGCAAAAAAAAGATAAATATAAATTCTGTCACATCAGTATAATAAACTTAATTAATATTTTATTAATGCTGTAGCATAATCAGTTAGAAATGTTAACCTTTTCAAATTTCCTCTTAAATTTCTGTCAAGCCATGTATACAGAAAACTTAATTTTTAAACTTTATTGTGAAAGAATACATACTGAAAAGTGTAATGAAGTAGAAAAGAATTGCCCATAAATTGCCCGTTCAGAAGCAAATATTAATAACATTTTGATTATTGTTCTTTAAGTAATCTTCCTCACCTTGCATTTTTTTCTTTACAAATATATTGTGATGAAGTAATAATAATTGTTGTTATTTATTGAGTATTTGCCAGATACCAATCCTTTTGAGATGATTTTTACTACAACCTTCATAGAATAATTGAGGAAACAGGCACATATCTTGCCAAAGCTGCATATCTAGTAGGTGGCAGAGCAAGATCTGAAATCAAGAAATCTGAGATCAGAGACCATGAATTTAATTTTGGATTCTGCTCTTTTCCCCTCTTATTACTTCACAAGCATTTTACCATTTCATTGAAAACTCTTCATGAATGCATTTTTATAACTTCATAATCCTCCATCATATGGATGCCTGTGTAAAATTTAGATATATTGAAATAAATTTGACTCTGTTATCTGTTCAAGGATGGAAAACAAAGCTAAAATTGTGGTTGAGCCCTTTTCTTCGAGCACTCGTTTGGAGGCTTATGAACTGTGCCACAGCAGCCATCAAAGGAAAGGGCTTCCAAAGATAAATTATATTACTAATTAATACCACTCCCTTCAGAATTATTTCCTGTGGACGTGCATAGGGAGCACCCTCACAAGGAAGCTGGTTTTCAAAAGCATGCTTCTCTTTAACATTCCAATTTTATTAGTTATACTTGTACTCACATTTATTATTTAACATGATCTTTCTGTACTGAAACTTGGCAGAGTGAAATTTGGGCAGACTTTAAGGAGCCCAGTCACCTCTCTCACACAGGAATATGGAAGAGAAGGCTGCTAGAAATCTGGGAAAGAGGTGTGGGGAAAAATGCCTTCTTCATCTTCTGTAGTCTTCTTCACATCCCAAAATACTTTGGTGCTTTTAAATCCCAAGTTTGAGTTTTCGTAGAAGTACCACAATTGTAGGCATTAGAAGGGTTTTATTAATTTTATTTATTGAAGCAAACATGATTATGCAAGCTCATAATTCAAATTTTATGTGTTTCATAATTATGAGTAAAAGTAACATAGTAAGATATTAAAATATTCCTATCATATATCTAGCTTTATTCATACATTTCCCATAGAGTTAAGATTTTTTTATTGTGGATATACATGCTGATTCCATTCTATAATGTTCAGAGCAAGAGTAGCATTACCTAAATTTATGCCAAATAAAAATGGTATATGACATGGTAAAACTAGGGCATTCTATTTTCTGAAAATGTATCTTACAAGTCTAAAAAAAGAGAAACGATTCATTCAACAACTGTTTAATGAGTCTCTGTTATTCATTCAACAAATATTATTGAGCATCTCCTATGTGCCATATTAGAGAAACAACAACAGGATTTAATAAAAACAGAACTACATAAAAAGTATTTTCCTTCCCCCAGATATTTCAAACCTCAGTGGAGAATTATTATATTTTTCAGTATTTTGGCAGCAGTATAAACAACTGCTTTCAGATGTTTCAACAGATGTTCTTTAGAAAGAAAGCCAATTATTTGCATTATGATACCCACATATGATTCTCAGATTTAAACTTTCCATCTGTACATGTTTCATTGAATTGCATACCTATGGAATATAAAAGTTGAGATCACTCACTGTCTCTCAACTTCAGATTTTTGTTCATAATAACACTAGCACCTGGGTTATTGAGCCATTGATAATTGCTTTGCTAGAAGGCCTTATATAAGTCTATATTGCTCTTGTGATTTAAAATGCATTTCCTTTCCTTTCTTAGATTGATGACTTCCCTAAGTCCTAAACCAGGCTTGCAAATACCCACTAGCCCAGGGCATATATATTGCAATGAAAAGAAGAAAAGTAATTCATTTCTTTTATGATTTTCTTAGGGCATCTGCCAACAAAGAAAAAAAATGTGGGTTCAACCAAGTTTAACAACCATTTATTGAGTATCTACTAAGTGTAAAATCTGGTTAGGTACTACGGGTGATACAAAATTGAAAGATACAGGCTGTGCCCTCCTGTAGGTCATAATCTGTCGAATGGGACGTAGTTGCACAAGTAACCCTTAGTGGGCAGTGTACCAGAGCTTCACGCTGGTGCTAGGGAAATATGGCAGAAAAAGATAAGTCTGAGGTAGGTGATCTGGGAAGACTTTTCAGTGGAGGAGAAAATATGAGTTGGATTTTAAAGGAGGGTGGGACTTCAACAGATAGCAAGGAAGGAAGGAAAGAAGCAGAAAGGTGGTGGAGGACCGCGTAATGTTTGGTTAGCTGGTAAGCGGCATGTCAGAGTTGCTTTATACAGTCAACCGGCAATGGGTTAGAAGCACTAGAAAGAAAGAAACTACTGTGTGCCAACCATTATATGAGACCTTGACATATTTTCATTCTTTTAATCAATCCAGCAATCCAGCGAGATCAGTTCTTTTACTATTTCCACACTACAATTGGAGAACCGAGGCAGAGAGAGCTCAGTAACTTGTCCTAGGTCACATACGGTAGCTAAGGAGCAGTAGAACTTGAACCTTAATAGTCTCTCAAGGCAAACCCTTAACCACTTTATCTATTGCCTCCAAAAACCAAACCGAGAGGCTGTAGAAAATGAAATTATTTCAGCAGGTATGTTGCACTTTGAGATAGATGCATTTCCTAAAAAATGCTTATCACCAACTAACATATCTTTTTTCAAGACATTTTCAGATTTCTAGAATTTGGATGAACAACACAATGCATTTATAAAGAATTTAAATCAAATGTAATATAAGGAAAAATCACTGAGAATAGTTCATACATAGTTGTAAATGCTTACTTAACCAGCTATGTATCTAATATGCAAAACTAAAAAAATTAGTATATAAGTACTATATTCGTTTCTTAATATTTTTGTTAGTTTCCGAGGGCTAGTGCTGCTCTAAGATAATACCACAACAGAGTGGTTTAAGAGCAACAGAAGTGTATCCTATCAACAGTTCTGGAGGACACGAGTCTGAAATTGAAGTATCAGCAGAGTTACTTCCTTCTGGAACCTCTGAATCTTTTGTACTGGAGTCCTTACAGGTCATCTTGGCATTTCAAAGTCTTTGCAGATGCACCACTCCAATTCCTGCCTCCATTGTCCTGTGGCATCCTCCCTCTGTGTCTCTGCCTCTTTGTATGTTCTCCTCTCCTTATAAGGACACCAGTCATATTTGATAAAGGGCCTTCTCTACTCCAGTATGAACTTATCTTGGCCAATTCCATCTGTAACCACCCTATTCCCAAATAAGGTCACATTCTGAGTTATTGGGGGATTAGGGCTTCATATATCTTACTGGGGAATCACAATTCAAACCATAACAAACCTTGAAAGTTAAGTTGTGGGAAAGAATTATGATTTTCTTTAATTTTAAAATGGATTTCTGTTACCATCAAAGCATTTTTAGTGGTTTAATGGACTTTAGAATACATCTTGCCCTGGGTTCCCACCGTGGCTCAGTGGAAACGAATCTGACTAGTATCCATGAGGACGCAGGTTCAATCTCTGGCCTCGCTCAGTGGGTTAATGATCGGTGTTGTCGTGAGCTGTGGTCACAGAGGCAGCTCAGATCTGGCATTGCTGTGGCTGTGGTGTAGGCCTGCAGCTATAGCTCTCATTGAACCCCTAGCCTGGGAACCCCCATATGCCATGGGTGTGGCCCTAAAAAGACCAAAAAAAATTTTTAATTCAAGTTTGTGATAAAGGCTTATACATGATACATAAAAATGATTCTTCAAATTATTTGCTATTTCCTATTTAAATGTATTTAAAAAGAAAAAAAAAAGGAAACATCTTGCCCAATAATTTTATTTTACAGATGTGAACACTGAGGCCTGGAGGATGATGGATTTCCCCAACATGGCACAGGCAATTACTCTCAGAGCTTGGTCTAGAACTGTCTCCTAATTCCTTCTGCTCCAATAGAAGATCTTTTTTGTTCATTAGTGGCTTTCAACTACTTCAGTTAAAACAATTCCTCTTTTATCTTTTTTCTATATTGAAGTTGCTAGTAAGAGTTTGAAAAAAGGGTATAACAACTAGGGTACAGAGCAGGCCTCAGGCAATTTGTCTGCTGCAAGAGTGCTTCCCCATTAAGGAAATTAGGTAGATGGATGGATAGATAGATAGATAGATAGAGGGCAATAGAAATGGAGACAGAGACACACACACAGGTAGATAAATATAGGGAAAATACACGTGCATATACATATACATATGCTAATATAGAAGTTCACACACACATATATTATAGAACATAAATGTTTAAAGGTATCAATTTTATTTTAAGTCAGAGACTTCTGCAATAGAAATGAAAGTATCATTTCAGTAAACTGAAATAAAAGTAATTACTGATTAAGAAAAACTTTTTTTAGTTGTAAAATACATTGCATGAAGAAATTCCATTAACATGTTAGGAGTCATTAAATACCCAAGTCACAGGAGGAAAAAAAACTGTTGTGTAGCTAGTGAACTTGATTTTCACATTGTCAGAGCCCAGAGCCCAGCACAGGGTCCAAAAGGGCTGTTCCATGTGCTCTACCCAGGAGATTAGACTGTCAGGCCCAGAAAACAAAAATAAAACAAAACTTAGAAACCATTGTTCTCTACCTTGTATAATTCATTGATCTATTTAATAAACATTTATTGGGTATACACTATACATAAGGCAAGTAAGAATTCAGATTACAGAGAATAAACAAGGGACTTGAAACCTGGTTTATCAAATTATATTTCCCTGACAATAAATTTAAGTGGTTTGGGATTACATAGGAAGAATTAAAAGAGAAATGTAAGACTTTTTGTTTGGTTGTTTTCTTACTAGTTACTTATTTTAGTTATTAACATATTCTTTGCCTACCTAATAAATACATGGCTACTTAGTAAATAATTGACTTTTTAGTCATTGAATAGGTCCAAATTTAAACCAATAATCAATATATTCTACTCTAATCTCTTTTTACAGTTTTTCTGAAAATGTCTATTACTTCCAGCCAATTAGTCACTGTGACTATTTGGAGAAGTGGGATACATTTCAATATTTCTATTACTTTCTATAATTATTCATAGTGATTCTTTGGAAAGTTTAAAAAATGTACATGTATACACATATGCGTGTAAGTAGAGTGAACCATAAATCCTATTTCTTCTTAAAACAATTTGCAAAATTGCTCATTTACCAGGATAAAATGACTTTCCGTTTCCAAGGCTTAAAATGACTTTAGTGTTCTTTTTTTTTTTTTTTTTTTTTTTGTCTTTTGTCTTTTTTTGTTGTTGTTGTTGTTGCTGCTATTTCTTGGGCCGCTCCCGCGGCATATGGAGGTTCCCAGGCTAGGGGTTGAATTGGAGCTGTAGCCACCGGCCTACGCCAGAGTCACAGCAACGCGGGATCCGAGCCGCGTCTGCAACCTACACCACAGCTCAAGGCAACGCCGGATCTTTAACCCACTGAGCAAGAGCAGGGACCGAACCCGCAACCTCATGGTTCCTAGTCGGATTCGTTAACCACTGCGCCACGACAGGAACTCCGACTTTAGTGTTCTTAGTACAATAGTATTATGTTATAAAAGCCACACACTGCCATTATTTTACCTTCACGATGCCATAGACAGTTCAAAACATTTTATCATGGTTTACATGGCTCATAAACCTTATCTTTTATTTGACATTGCAGGTGTGGTGATAATAGCATATGGAAACTCTGTAAGATGGTTAAAGGAAACAATTAATTAGCATTTAAATAAAAGGGCTCCCTAAGAAACATTTTAAAACGAGAATAAGCTGATTATTTAATAGG
Organism: Sus scrofa; assembly: GCF_054392235.1. Classification (NCBI taxonomy): domain Eukaryota; kingdom Metazoa; phylum Chordata; class Mammalia; order Artiodactyla; family Suidae; genus Sus; species Sus scrofa. The sequence continues at coordinate 149,211,411 of NC_139396.1, read as the reverse complement.
TAAGAGCAAGCAGTTCTAGAATAGAATTGAAGGGAATGAGAAAAGAGTGAAAGGAATTTAAATATCTGAAAACGAATAAGGAAATATTGCAAAATACTAGAATTTCTGAAGTTGTGTACATATCATCACTGGAAATTTGACAGTCTTGTAATTCTGCCCTTGTTCTATCTCATTATTCTACCTATAAAAAGTGTACATGCCTGGGTTTCCTAAACTGATAGCTATCTTTCCCATTTCCTTTTTCGAGGTGTTAACACAGAGGAAAGCAGAAAACAGCTGAGATTCTGCCCTTCGTTGTGTCTCATGACGAAACACGGGATTGTGCAGAAGGGATCCAAACACTAGTAAAAAAGATTCATGGTGATATTCTTAGAAGAAATTGATAGAGCCTAAGAGAACTTGTCAGAAGCATGTCCTAAAGATGATTTTATTTCGGTAATTGTTGTATTTTAAAAGCTTTCATTTGCTTTTTCTGATGTCTTTTATCTTACTTACAAATGCTATTACTCATAAAATATGATATTTCAGTCCAGCAGGCGTAGCTGTGAATGAAACATAATATTCTCGTCTAGAAGTAGATAAGGAGATTCAGATCGCCTGCTTCACAGTGTAAGCTGATTACCACTGAGGTCAGAAAGCTAGTTTCTACTTCCTTTCAGCGCCAGCTATGATATTTTCTGTAGCTGACCAGACATCTCGTCTTTCATTTGCCCGGTCCCAGCCTCAGATTGGCAGCCTGTGCCAATGGCATACAGGGTGGACAGGGAGTTCCATGGCTGGAGAGTGGTGGCATGGCTTTTGGGTAGGGCCATGAAGAATGACCACAAACATCATTCACTAAGTTTTCATTGAAGAACTGCTGCGTACCAGGCTCTGCCACAACCGTGAGCAGGATGAATGAGATCTCTGCAAGCATGGAGCCCACGGAGACCACAAGAAACAAAGTATAGGCATTCCTTAGTTCAATACACAGAGTAGGTGACAGTGTAAAACCTATCCACGTGGGGCAGAGACCCACTGCAGGCTGTGGACAGCACATTTCTCTTTCTCCAAGTCCCTCAGGCTGCACAGAGTGGCATCTGGAGGACAGAGAGGAAGCGAGTGGGATCACAGCAGAGATGGGGTTGGTGGCATGATCAGGGCTGAATCATACCCGGCTTTCAGGTAATGGAAGGAGCTCAGGTTTTATTCAAAGTGCGGTGGATAGTCATAAAAGGACTCTGCTGGGGAATGATTGCATTTTAAGAACAAGAAGATGATGGCTAAGCACTGTTCCCTTAGTGCAAGAGTGATTAAACATCACTGGATGGAGTGAAGAGTGCCAATCCAGGTCCTGGGCTTGATTTGGCTGATAACTAGCTGTGTGACCTTGAGAAAGGCACTGACTCTCTTTTCCCCCCTTATCTCACTTGCTTTCAAATTGGAATAGAGAGGCAGAGTGAAAGAGAAGAGGAAACAAGAGAAAAAATTTTTAAAAGCCTTTATACTTACAGATGGAAATTCCAGATAGTAAATTGAAAAAAAACAACTAGGAATTTGGTAACAAAAGCCTTTAAGCAAGAAGGAGTCATCTCAGTCAATGCTGTGGAAAAGCCCAACAGAGGACATACAGAAAGGAATCTAAAAATTGGATGGCATCATTTTCTTGGTTCCTTTGGGTAAAGGTTAGCATCAGAGCCTAAGGAAGAAAAATTCAAGAGTGATGCCAGAATCCACTCTACATCCTTTAGATTTAGTTGTACAGAAGCATGTGCACAGTAGAAATTCATCAGCACACACATTCTGACTGTGAAAATATTGAAATACTCCCACAGTGGTTATTGCCCCCAGTCTCCAGTGACAACTCCCACCGACAGGCTGCCCCTCCTCCATGAAAATGCAGGAGCCCCACAATCTGGCAACTAAGGGTTGACACCTGGCTTAGCAAAGAGCATCAAGGAATCTGCTCAGGGTCAGTTCTGATTTCTCAGTGCCTGGATCTATAGGTGTATTGTCTTCCTGCTGTTAAAACAAATTGCCAAGAACTTGGCGTCATAAGACAATACAAATGTGTTATCTTACAGTACTGGAGGTCAGAAGTCCAAAGTCAGTGCTTTTATTGTTACTATAATTATTATTATTATTTGTCTTTTGAGGGCCACACCCACAGCTAGATGTCTAATTGGAGCTGTAGCCGCTGGCCTACCCCACAGCCACAGCAATACCAGATCTGAGCCACATCTGTGACCTACACCACAGCTCATGGCAACACCGGATCCTTAATCCACTGAGTAATGCCAGTGATCGAACACTCAACCTCCTGGTTCCTAGTCAGATTCATTTCTGCTGCACCACAATGGGAACTCCCAAAGTCAGTCCTGTTAAAATTATTCTTAAAGTATAGTTGATTTACTATGTTGTGCCAAATTCTGCTGTGCAGTAAAGAGACACATTTGTTTTTTGAAATATTATTTTCCATCATGGTCTATCCCAGGAGAGTGGATATGGTTCCCTATGTGGATATAGTTCCCAGTAGGACCTTGTTGTTCAAAGTTGGTCATAATGGGCTAAAACTAACAAAAGTCAGCAGTTCTTCTGGAGCCTCTGGGAGAAAATTCGTCTCCTTGCCTTCCCAGCATGTAGAAGTTGCTTGCATCCTTTGGCTCCTGGTCCCTTCCTCCATCTTCAAGCCAGCACTAGAGTATCCTCAAATCCCTCTCGTTCTCTGACCTTCCCCCTGTTCTTTTACAAGGACCCTTTTATTTCCAATGGGCCCACCTGGATACATCAGGATAGCTCCTATAGCAAGATCTTTAACTTATGATTGTCAAAGTCCCTTTTGCCACATAAGGTGATATAAATATTTCAGGGATTAGAGGCAGATGTCTTTTTTTTTTCTTTTTATGGTCACACCTGTGGCATATGGAAGTTCCTAGGCTAGGGGTCTAATCAGAGCTGTAGCCACTGACCTGTGCCACAGCCACAGCAACACAGGATCTGAGCCGCATCTGTGACCTACGCTACAGCTCACGGCAACACTGGATCTCTGACTCACTGAGCAAAGCCAGGGATCGAACCCGCATCCTCAAGGATACTAGTTGGATTCGTTGCTGGAGGCAGATGTCTTGAGGGGCGATTACCACAGTGATTATATATTTTAAATACCATACCTGAGTATATGTTACAAGTAGGTCCATATCACAAAAACTTTCTGAAATAATGCAGACCTTTAGTTTTCCTATCTGGTTGAGAAGTTCTCAGTATCAAATAGATGGAATAGTTAAAAGAAAAAAAAGAGTTGGGGGGAGTATAAAAAGATGGAGTAAGGAAGAGAGAAAAAGAATGCAAATATCATTTGCGTGTCCAAATCTCCTGATTCGGAGAGGGCTAAGGCAGGGAAGAGCAAGGACCCTAAATGAATGGATCCCAGCCAGGGCAAGAGGAGACCCCAGAAACTGATGGTGGGATTGCACCAGGTAAGGTCCGATCCTTCCAGAGTCAGTGGTCTCTAAATCTGGTATACTGAGGCACAAAGCAAGTGAAAAATGCCTGTCTGAATGTCCTCTGTGATGTAATGCTCATGGAACTATGTGCAGTTGGTTAGATGAGGTATGGGGAGATTTTAAGGGACAACTAATCTTAGAGGGCAGAACCATATCGGATGGGACTTTGTGTATCAAAATGCCTCGTACGCACTGAGGGACAGTCTCCTGAAATAAAATCCAGGAGACACAACAGACTGTTAGCTCCATGAGGAATCACCTGTTGGTCCTATCACCACTGATTCCTAGATTTGGGAACAGCGCTGGGCAAAGAGCAAGTATCTAGTAACTCTGTGTCAAATGAATAAAAGAAAAATGAATGTAAGAAAAAGTCTGGGGTAAATAATATGTTTTGGCGTGGATAATGAACATGTAAATATTCCTTTTAATAACCAGAGAATGCTGGAAACCAATACTCAATTCAGTGTACTGACATTTTGATGCTATCAGAACCCAAGTGATCAAATGAATGAAAAGTCTACATAGGAGGAGTTTATAAATACAGTTTCCAGACTTATCAAATAAAAATACGGGATGTCCAGTTACATGTGAATGTGGGATAAACAATGAATAATTTTTTCGTATTGTGTGTCCCAAATGCTGTATGACAACGTAGCTCTAAGATCATATTGCATCGTATTTTAGGTAAATCGTAACTTTGTAAAGATGTTATGGGCTCATTGATGGTATTATTAAGGAGAAAAGGAAGTGCTTTCACTAGATTGTGTTTAAAATGGGGGTGGAAGGTGGAAACTTGCTGTGTTGTATTGTGCTGTTTTAAAACCATGCTTGTCTGTAAGTGAGTGCCCATGGAGACGGACTGAAATTCAGCTTCTCAGAAATTCTGCAGAGCTACCAGGGAATGGTAATCAGCAAGGATAAAATCTGAAGGGAAGGTCAGTGAGGCAGGTAAGAGCTGCTGCATCCATATCACCTAAAGTACACACAAAGCAGGACCAAGCAGGAAGAACAAGAGGGAAAAACAGAATCACGCAATGCAAGTTGCATTAGATTGCCTTTAGGAAAGTCTCCATCAGTCCCAAAAGCCACTTTAATTTTATGTGCATATTGTGCTGGCATAGCCCATGAAATAGACTTGATCATGTCCTATGTACGGAGTGGTCTGTCTTCATAACACCCAGTTACTGGTAATTCACTGTTTTTCTTAGAAAAGACATGGTGTTGCTGTGTTCATTTGTGACTGATCTGAAAAATCTCTATCGAAGCCTTCTTTTCCACTAGGCATTGAAACGCTACCTGGCTGTTAGGCCTGAAAATACCAGATGGAGCCTGAGAGCAGAGCAGACACTGTTGTCATAGAAACGAGATGCTATCCCAGCTCTACACAGCTGCCATCTTTTTTTTTTCCTTTCACAGTGAAAAGTTCTGATAGGAACAAGTACTGACAAAATATAGAGATTCTCCCTCCCCCCACAAACTCACCTGCCTCAGAAAATAGAGCTACATTTCAAATGTTGCACAGATAATTCATTAATATATCTGCAGTGTTCCCAGAGCCTTAAACTATGGGAAAAAAATGACTCAATTTCCAGGTCTTCTAATCAGAGTACAACTGGGAAGCCCCTGCTTTGGCATCATCTTCTTTCCTCTCAACTGCAGTGATGCATTTGTCCTAACCCCAAATGAGACAATATTCTTTATTGCCAGGGGATCTCAGCTTTGACATTCCTGGAAAATGCATCTTAAGTGTTTGTAAACATTCTGCAACGTCTGTTCTTGGCAGGAGAATGGAGAGTGACCTCTCAGGATTCTCTGCCTTCCCCACAGTGGCCAGCAGACTGCTGAGCACACAGAAGGGGTGTGATGAATCCATGTGGCTTGATGTCCGAGCTTGAGGGAGGCAGTTATTGTCCAAGCTTGAGGGAGGCAGTTATTGGCCAAGGTCCCACACTGCTGCCTTTTCTCTTTGGGGCAACTATGGCATCGTCAGGGAATGTGACTGTGAGAAAAGTGCTCTGCTCAGATGGGAAGAGGGGCCAGCAGTATTTTCTAGAAACAAAAAATAGTTGCTCTTGTGGTCTTCCACCACTGGGAACAATTTTTCAGCCTAGGGCCTTGAAGCTCTGGCTTGAAGAGTAGTGTTTAGCAACAAAGGACCAGCCTCCCCCCAAAAAAAAGAAAAGAAAAGGAGTTCCTATTGTGGCCCAGTGGAAATGAGTCTGTCTGGTATCCATGAGGTTGCAGGTTTGATCCCTGGCCTCGCTCAGTAGGTCCAGGATCCCACATTGCCATGCGCTTTCGTGTAGGTCACAGATGTGGGTTGGATACCTCACTGCTGTGGCTGTGGTGTAGGCCTGCAGCTGCACCGTCAATTGACCCTTAGCCTGGGAACTTCCATATGCCAAGGGTGAGGCTCTAAAAGGCAAAAAGCAGAAAACAAACCAAAAAAAGACCATTAAAATTGATGATGGTTTAGGAGTTTCCACTGTGGCTCAGCAGGTTAAGGACCTGAAATTGTTTCTCTGAAGATGCAGGTTTGATCCCTGGCCTTGCTCAGTGGGTGAAGGATCCAGTGTTGCCGCAAGCTGTGGCATAGTTCATCTGGCATTGCTGTGGCTGTGGTGTAGGAGATGCAGCTCGGTTTCAGTACCTAGCCTAGGAACTTCCATATGTCATGGGTGCAGCCCTAAAAAAAATTTTTTTTTAATGACATGGTTAAGGGTAATGGGTCCTATATTCATTTCCTATTTCCACTGTAACAAACTACCTGACACAGGTAAAACAACACAAATGTATTCTTTTACAGTTCTTAAGGTCAAGATTCAAAATCTGTGTCACTAAAGTTAATATGCCAGCAGGGCTGGTTCCTTCTGGAGGTTCTAGGGGGGGACCCTCTTTCCTTGCTTTTTTCCACTTCTAGCACCTACCACATGCTTTGGCTCTCACCACCTTTCTCCATCTTCAAAGCCAGAAGCCCTGCATCTTGCTTCTATCATCATTTTGTCTCTCCCTTTATAGTCCAAGGCCACTGTCTCCCTTATAAGGACTCTTGCGATTATATTCACAGCCCACCCAGATAATCCAGGTTAATCTTCTCATTTCAAGAATCTTAATTACATCTGTAACCTCCCTTGCACTATATAAGGTAACAGTCACAGGTTCCAAAGATTAGGACACGGAGGAGTTCCCATCATGGCTCAGCAGTTAATGAACTCAACTAGGAACCATGAGGTTGCAGGTTCCATTGCTGGCCTCACTCAGTGGGTTAAGGATCTGGCGTTGCCGTGAGCTGTGGTGTAGGTCACAGATGCACCTTGGATTCCTGCGTTGCTGTGCCTGTGGCATAGGCTCACCGCTACAGTTCCAATTAGACCCCTAGCTTGGGAAGCTCTATGTGCTGCAGGTGTGGCCCTAAAAAAACAAAAAACAAAGATGAGGACATGGTTATCTCTTTGGGTCCATTATTCTGTCTACCACAGTTCCTAGACCCAAATAGTCATTAGAATTACCTGGGAAGCTTTTAAAAAATAAAGATTCCTAGACCCTATGCTGGAGGGTTCCTATCAGAATTTCTTAGGGGGTGGGTGTGGGGTGGAGCCTGAAAGACTCTTTGAAAGACTCTTTGAAAGACTCAGGTGATTCTGTTGGAAACTTCTATTAGAGCTTCTTAAACTCTTTCCTAAACACATGCAGTGTGCAGGATTAGTAACACTGAAATTGGCTCCTTCAGGGTCAATGAGTATGTGGAAGAGTTTTTAAACACGTTCTTGTTTGGAGTTCTCTGGTGGCCTAGTGGTTCAGGATTCGGCATTGTCACTGCTGTGGCTTGGGTTCACTGCTGTGGCTTGGTCCGGTTTCTGGCTCAGGAACTGCCACGTGCTGTGGGTGTGGCCAAAATGAATAAATAAGAAAAATGAAAATTAAAATGTATTTGCTTGGAAGCTTGGAAGGTCATGCCATCCTCCGATGTTTACAATGCTCCCACAGAATGGCTTTGGCAAGTGTTTGCATCACCTGACCTGGGCCTAGGAACTCTTCAATTTAGTGATAAAAATACCAGTATTGTTTGCTAATGCCTCACTAGACCTTTAACCATAAGAAATATATATCTTGATATCTGGGATCAGCTGTTATTTCTTTTCCTTATAGAGGCTTTTCCACTTACTGGCTCAGAACATTCTCTTCCTTCAAAGATGCCTCCATGTTCTCAGAGCTCTTCAAGTTGCCTATTTCACCTGCTTCAAGAAGAATGGCTGTGGTAGAGGATAAAACCCATACAGTATCTTTAGAAAAACCGTAAATATTTCATCGTTTCTTACTAAACATACATTATTTACTCTGTAATGTAAATATTTTATGGCCTGCAACTGGAATTTTGGAATATATTGGTATGTTTGGAGAATTGCTGTTCAGTTAAAAAAAAATCCTACCCTGCACCCCCAGCTCATATTTAACTTATACAACTCTTTAAGAGGCACTTAACTCTCAGAATTAAGGGAGTAATAGAAGCTATTTTTCAAAAGGGGCCTTGAGGACCATTCTCAGACCCTGAGACAACACATTTGTGTGAAAAGAGAAAGTTGAAAACTGTAACAGCTCAGAACTTCCCTCCACTGGGAGATGACAGCATTGGACCCAAGTGGGTCCAGTTTCATCCAGTGGAGAGAAGGGGCAGACATGCACACAACCAGCTCATTAGAATCTTCAGAATCTGGTTAGGAGTGGCATCTGAGAAGAAGAATTTTACCACCCACAAAAAGGCAGAAAATCTTCCTCAGCTTAAGGAGAAGTCTTTGGAACTATGGACAGAACAAGAAAATCCTTTCATTAAATAAAATGGCTCCATGTCAGACATTAAAGCCAGATTTTCAAATAGAAACCTAACCTGTTTGGAGAATTTTTTTTTTTTAATTTCAGTGACTCTCCAATATAGGAGGTCATAGGAGCTGCCATCATTCTAAATTACAGCCCATTTCAGAGGTTGGCTGTAATCCAGGAGGTTGCATTATTCCAAATTGCCTGTCAAAAACTGTCAAAACACTGCCATTATCAAAAAGTAGTCCTTTTAAATAATTTTCTCACTCTTTTCCCTGAAACTCTACTGGCATGGAGCCTTAATATCATAGCTTATAGGCATAGTAAGTGAAAGCTTTTGAAATGAGAAGTGGGAAAAAAATTCTAGGCATATAACAACATACAAAATTCTAGGCAAAAAATTCAGTTAAGTTTGGAAATATTGTATTCCTCAAAGCAATAGCCAGTGCTAATCTACTCAGGAAATGATAACCAAAGAATACAGAATTATGAGTCCCCACAGTAGGACTTTTTTCCACATTTAACACTTGGAAAAAAAAATTCTAGAGTAAATTGCTAGACTTGGAGTGGCTCAGCAGTTAACCAACCTAACTAGGATCCGTGAGGATACGAGTTCAATCCCTGGCCCTGCTCAGTGGGTTAAGGATCCTGCATTGCCCTGAGCTGTGGTGTAGGTCACAGACACAGCTTGGATCTGGCGTTGCTGTGGCTGTGGTGCAGGCCGGCGGCTGCAGCTCCAATTTGACCCCAAGCCTGGAAACCTGTATATACTGTGAGTGTAGCCCTAAAGAACAAAAAAAAAAAAAAAAGATTTTTTAGACTCTATAATTTTTTTTCACTCTTTCCATACCATCTTTCTAATGAAAAGTGTTATCTTCCAGACTACCAGTGCCTAGTCCTTTCATTTCATAAATGTGGAAATTGATACCCAGACAGCTGCCTGATTTACCCAAGGTTTCATGACAGATGTAGACCTAGTTCTGTACTCTTTTTAATACACATTCCAATCTTTTAAAATATGGAACTATGTCTCCTTTTTCTTCTCCTTTTTACTTTAGATTTGACCCTACAGAATTCCCTTGCTTGGGGTAGAAAAACCCACCCCCAAAAGAGTAATGCCTGCCACCTACATTCTCTCTGATAAAGACTTTGATGTTATAACTTCCATTCTAACAAAGAATTCCAGCAACTATTCTGTTTAAGACCATTTATCTTTCAAACAGTGTAAGAGGACAAAATATTTTAGAGACACTGCTCTTATTTTGAGTCATTACAATTCAGGCAATGAATTAGGAAATCAACAGGGTAATTCAGTCTTACAATCATTGTGACAGTCGTATTTGTCAACAACTAGTTTTCAGAAGAAACGGAACTCAAAGAAAATACATAGCTTCCCAATTCAGACAAAGAGATTCACAAAAATATTTTTCTACGCTATCAGGATTATATTATGGAGAAAATTTAATATCCAGGTGAATTCTTTTAACAGAAAGACAAGGCTTTGAACAAATGTAGCATAAAGATATTTCAAAATAGATCTGCAGCTTCTGGGGATGCCAGTAATATATGTAATGGTGCTTGATCTCATTAACAAGCAGCTCAAACTCTTCAGCTACCATAAAATACAAATCAGCAGCAGCACATTTTCAGGAGCAGTATTTTCTGACCCAACTTCTGCTCTACCATTAACTGTTTTGTTTTAATCCATAAAAAGAAATTCTCATCATCTCTAAATTGCACAAGTGATCACACCTAAGTCTAGTTTTCATGGTACTCATTGATTGTCCTGTGTTCCAGAGCCATCTCTAGGGTTGGATGAATGCTCTTTTTAAAATCTCGGACAAGGCATAATTAATTCATTAGGAACAAAGACAACCCTAAGACCTTCCAGTCATGGACTCCATGGAACCACTCCCCTCAAAAGAGCTTTTCACTTGAGTACTTTTGGCCCTTTGTCCTCTTATTAAAAACTACTAGCCTAAAATATCTGAACTTGAGAAAACTTAACATAAAAAAGTATTTTTGAGCTATGCCTTATGGAACCCTCAAATATTCCTCAAGATATTCAGTCTTTCTTTAAATAAACACGAATAGCAATTCTATATGAAAATAATTTAGGAATTGATGTTCTATAGTCCCCAAGAGACCACAATGCATTGCAGTTTGTTAAAGGTTCTGAGACATCCTGCAATAAAGAAACCTGATGTGTAGAGGTTAAAGAAGTGACCCCAGACGTATCTGGCCATGACCCTCGTTTCCTGCAGCATGCTTGACCACGTTAGGGCCAGTGACAATCTGCAATATACAATTTGGTTCAGATCCTGATGTGCAGTTCTGTCTCAGCAGCTACCAAAGCCTTGGTCACAGGCTACTCAGCTTCTCTCCGGCCAGGAGTTGCAAAGTTGTGTTCCTGATCTAGACAAGCATTCCAGGAAACTGGTTTTCACCAGGCAGACAGGACACGACTGTATGTTTTAAACAGAGTAAATAACCACTGATAACTTTGCTTCTAAAATTTACGTCCTCCTGATGACAAAAATAACGTTTATTAAACACTTACAACCTCTAGAAACACCATTCTCAGTACTTTGGCTATAATTTCATTTAATCTACATGAACATACCTGTATATGTTTTTCTCTTCCAGATAAGCAAATTAAGGCCACAAGGCTGAGATTGTGTTAATCTTTGGGATTATAAGCAAGTAAGGAGGATTCTAATTCAAGCCATCTAGCTCTAGGAGCCTGCTCTTCACACACATGCATGCGCTCACACATACACACATATACACTCATTTTTCCAAATGAATGGGTGGGCTTCTCCACATACACTAATTCTCACAATACCTAAGTATGACTGGTATTTCCTTATAACCCCTCAGCCGGGGAGTAAAAATAAGATTACAAAACAAATACCGCAATGATATCTCACCTTTTAAAAAGTTTTTATTAAAGTATTGTTGATTTACAATGTTGTGCCAACTTCTGCCGTACAGCGAAGTGACTCAGTCATATATACATGTATATATACTATGCTGATATAATATACATATGTATACATGCATTATTTTTAAAATATTATTTTCCATCATGGTCTATCCTAGGGGATTTGATATAGTTCCCTGTGCGATACAATAGGACCTCATTGCTTACCCATTCTAAATATAATAGTTTGCATCAACTGATCCCCAAATCCCTATCCACCCCACTCCCTGAAGGCAATAACTACCTTTGAAAATAATGTATCATCACCCTGCTTCCACACAAGACTACATGTAAGCTATCTAAGATGAAATAATAGCTGTAATTCCCCTTTACTTAATTGATTTCGGATACTAATATTGGCAGCTCACATATGCTATCCCATCCTCATAGCAATTCTGTGGGGAAGCAAAGCAATTACTATCACTGTCTCTGTTTTATAGATTAAGTAACCGAGGTTCTGATTTGTTCAAATATGCAAGTGACAGAGCAGATTCCAGACTCAAAAACCCCACTTTTGGTCAACCTTTTCTGAACTAAAAAGCCTTAATGTTTACATCTTCCTGGTTCAATTAAAAAAATTCTCTCAAAGTCACATTTTTTTTAAAGGAAGGTGAGAAGTCAGTGTAGACATGGCTAAAGGTCATTATAATGTCACTTGAAAAATTGACGGTATTTAACCAGTATTTAATTATGGATAGGAATTATGGTTTTCACCTATTCTGCAGCCATGTTCATTGATTTTGAAAAGTCTAACATACCTATTATGATATTACTTTTTTTTTTTTTTTGGCTTTTTAGGGCCACACCCTCAGCATATAGAGGTTCCCAGACTAGGGGTCTAATCAGAGCTACAGCTGCCGGCCTAGGACACAGCCACACCAATGCCAGATCTGAGCTTCAGCTGTACACCACAGCTCACAGCAATGCTGGATCTTTAACCCACTGAGCAAGGCCAGGGATCAAACCCATAACCTCATGGTTCCTAGTCGGATACGTTTCCGCTGAGCCACTACGGGAACCCCTAATGTTTCTTATTAAATACTTTTTTCTCAAATTCCATTGAGAATACAAACCATGGTGTGGCCCATTCCTGTTATCCCAACATCATGTTACACTTTTTCTAAATTGTATCTCCCTTTTGTGCTTAATCATCATTCAGAATGATGGATGACCACAAGGAGCCATATCTTGCAACTATTCAGATGTTTTAATAAATCACAAACAGTTGACACTTCCCTTTGGTGTACATTTCCAGCTAACAGTGAATTTAAGTGGCAGGTTTGTGAATAAAGTCATGGGAAATTCTGCCCTGGAAGAGTACAGCCCTAAGCACTCTCTTCTATGAGTTTCTTTTCAATTCGATATCTGCAATCAGTCTTGCTTTATTCCTTGTATATTAATTGAGATGAATTATAATATTGAGAAACAGTGAAGTATAAAAGGTATAAATAAATCTATGTACAATGCAACCCACTGAAAAGTTTGCCATGAGTGCTGTTTTCACACAAATTCATATATCAGCTCCTTTGTAAGAAATCAATTCCTAGTCAAGAGCCCAACAGGCAAACACCTTGTAAAGACATGCAGCCTTGACTCATGTAGCTACTCTTATGTGTCACATAAAGGGAATATTCATAGTCACTTCTGAACCGTAGACAACTCCACTGTTACCCACACCACATTTCAGTTAGAGGCTTATGCTTCCTTCTGTCTTATAAAGAGAACATGCAGCTCAAGCCAAAGATTACACATAGCAAATTCTGGTGCTTAATGCCCATAAAGTGACATGTTATTTTTCAGATAACATGAAGAAGTTCTGCACTGGGGGAGGGAAAGGCTTTGTGTCCTGGCCTTTGGAGCCCAGTATTAATCATAGTAAATCCCCTTCCTCCTCTCTCGGCAACCAAACTCATGAGATGCCAAATGGCCAAGATTTTCAGCAAACGAAGTCCAGGGCACTTCTCTTTCCTCTTTGCAAATAACAAGAGGGTAAAAAGCACTGAAGGTCATTCCTTGGCCTTCTGGTGATACACAACACAGATCAATGTCATAATGACAATTCCCAAATCACATTGTAACACCTTAATGAAGGGACCAACAGATGAAATAAAAAATGGTACCAGATTAGAATCTTGATGTCATGTCTGCTTCTGTGGTTAGTCCCAATTCTGGGGCAATTTTCTGTAATTTCATTGCTCTGTTGATTTCAAGATAATACTGTGTGCCAGGCACTATGTAAAACATTTTTTTTTTCATGGGTTGTGCCTTTTAATACTCAAAATAACTCTACGCTGTGGGTATTGCCATTATTCCAATTTTAAAACTGAGGTCTAGGGAGGTGAAGAAACTTGTCTAAAGTTGTGCAGTTGGGAGTTCCCGTCGTGGCGCAGTGGTTAACGAATCCAACTAGGAACCATGAGGTTACGGGTTCGATCCCTGCCCTTGCTCAGTGGGTTAACGATCCGGCGTTGCCGTGAGCTGTGGTGTAGGTTGCAGAGGCGGCTCGGATCCAGAGTTGCTGTGGCTCTGCAGTAGGCCGGTGGCTGCAGCTCCGATTCAACCCCTAGCCTGGGAACCTCCATATGCCGAGGGAGCGGCCCAAGAAATAGCAACAACAACAAAAAAGACAAAAAAAAAAAAAAAAAAAAAAAAAGTTGTGCAGTTAACAATGGTGGTGCTGGGGAGTTCCCATCATGGCTCAGTGGTTAACAAATCGGACTAGGAAGCATGAGGTTGCGGGTTCAATCCCTGGCCTTGCTCAGTGGGTTAAGGATCCCACGTTGCCATGAGCTGTGGTGTAGGTTGCAGACGAGGCTCAGATCTGACTTTGCTGTGGCGTAGGCCGGCGGCTACAGCTCCGATTGGCCCCCTAGCCTGGGAACCTCCATATGCCCCAGGAGTGGCCCAAGAAATGACAAAAAAAAAAAATAAAAATAAATAAAAAAATAATGGTGGTGCTAAAACTCAAACTGAGGTCCATTTGGTTTTTGTTCATTGGCAGGGTATTTTGTGGACTTTCAGCCAGAATGTCTTCCATCGTCAGACTTCTGCATATATTTTTGCCAAAGTCTTGTTTTCACATAAATCCATAATCTCTTTCCTTGCAAGGCAAAAATTTAATGCCACTTAATCTTCAAAGGATGTGTGGAATGTTAACATGTTACCTAGGCATTTGGGGAGATGGGATAATGGAGGAAAGGGCTTGGGAATCGACTCCTGGAATTCTACTTTATTTTGATATTGATGTTAGTAAATTCTTAAGAAAATTATTTCAATAATTACCACCCTCCTACTCCTATTAGTTAAGTTTTCACAAGACATACATTGCGTAGAGACACATGGTTTTTGCTCAGGGAATTTGCTCTCTGAAGTGAAACCCTCCCTTCCCACCCTCACCTCGCCAAAAAAAAAAAAAAAAAAAAAAAAAAAAAAAAAAAAAAAAGAAGGAAGAATGGAGAGAGACAGAGAGAAAAAACATTTTCGTTTTCCTTTCTTATAAAGTCTACTTTTCCCCAGTTGAATTCAGGTGTTCTGGTTTTTCTCTGTTCTGTCAAAAAATAATTTTTCCATCACTTAACATTGTGTGGTCTCTGGAATCCAGACTCTTTCTCTTACAAAAATGCAGCAATAGCCAAATGTCCACAGCCAGGAGAAAAGGAACTCTTGAGACAGTTTTCTCCGTAATTGCTTCAGTCCTCCCCCTCGTGCTAGCTGTGGAAATTTGGCCAGCGACTATTAAAAGGATGCTGGATTGACTTCCCTCTCCCTCCTATTACTGTTTCCTCCGCCTAAAATGTCTCCCCCCCCCACTTCTGCGTTATCACACTCCCTCTCATTGTGCAGGTCAGCTGTCACCTCCCCTGGGAAGCCTCTACTGACATCCCTCTCTCCCCACTTTCCTGTTTCCTGCTCATTCCCTCCATCTGCAGGAAAATTAATCACCTCTTCCTCTTTGCTCTTTGCTCCTGTAACACTTTGTATTTTTTTTAATTTTTTTTAGGGTCACACCTGTGGCATGTGGAAGTTCTCAGGCTAGGAATCGAATTGGAACCACAGCTGCCAGCCACAGCCACAGCCACAGTCACAGGGGTCCTGAGCTATGTCTGTGACCTACACCACAGCTCACAGCAACACCAGATCCTTAATCCACTGAACGAGGCCGGGGCTCGAACCCACATCCTTATGGATACTAGTTGGGTTTGTTACTGCTGAGCCACAGTGGGAACTCCTCCTGTAACACTTTGTTACACCACTCTCACATTTGCTTGTCTCTGTTCCCCTAAAAGCTGTGGATTTTCCAAAGGCAGAGAATTTTTTTAAAAATCCACCAATATGTCCCCATAATGCCTGGTCCATAAGAAGTGTTCAGTACTTCTTTATTTGACCTGGCTTGCTTGCACCGGAAATGGCATGTTGCCTCCTTAGCCAAATTCCAAGGGTAAAGAAATTTCCCATGCCAACACCTCCCCTCATTTCCTGCAGCAAACACCAGCTTACTCCATGGCCTGAGACACTTTGAAGCCAGAGTACATGCATACAAGTTTGGGGCAACACACTTGGGTGAGGATGGGTCCCAGGCCACATCAAGAAATGGAAACGAGCCTTCCTTTTCTCATTTACCTTCCAGTGACAGAAATCCATACTGGATTTATTTCAACTGGTTTTATGAGTCTCCATGGAATTAGAAAACTGAATTGGAGCAAATCATATAAAACAACAAATCCTGATTCTTCACAGTGGTTTCAGTAGTTGAGGTGGAGTCTATTTCTTATGCTGGTAGAACACTTACTTTTGGAGACCGCTTCCCTCACTCCAGTTGCACACGTAGTTGGTGGGGCTGTCCATTAAGCTGTGCTCCAATTCCCATAGGGATGGGCATACCCTGGGCTCATCAGAATACTCTGTCCCACCGAGCACAGCAATTGGCCAGGCTGAGAGGGGTGCTGATTTTAGCAGGACCAGTTGGTGTCCTGTTTCAAAATCTGATTTAGATTGGGAGGAGTAAAGGGCAGGGGAGTGAATGAGGAAAAATGAGAGACAGGTAGAGATTCTTACCTTATGAAATCTTCATAGAAGCCCTTGAGTAGAACAGTGATAGAATTGTGAGTGTGTGTGTGTGTGTGTGTGTGTGTGTGTGTGTGTGTGTGTGTGGAGTGGGGAAGACAGTGCACATGACAGGGCAAGAGATCCAGAAGAATGCTCTGGGCCTCAGTGTACTGATCAACACGAAACCAAGGATTTTAAAACAGTTGACCCATGAGGGAGCACCTGAAAACAAACAAACAAACAAACAAAAAAACCACCCTCCAGGCCTCATTAGCTCTCAGCATCCTTGACTGTCAGGGGCCTTCCTTCCATGTGGTTCCAACCTGTTGGGGGCTGAGTCCATTACAGAGGAAGCACAGCTGAGAGATGGAGAGAAACAGACACTTTCCTGATGACATTATCCGAACCCCTGGATCCAGCCTTGCTTGAACTCTCCAATAACATATAGCTATAAATTATCTTTTTGGCCTAAGCTAGGTGGAGTTTGGTTTCTGTCATTTGCAACGGAAAGAGTTCTGAGCAATAGTTTTTTTTTTTCTAATACATAAATCTGTTTTCCATTTCCAGGTTATGGGAAGAGCACTTTGAGCGCGGTGATGCAGGGCCATTGACTTCCTTTTAAGGCTGTACTTGACTGTTACTTTTGAGAAGATGTTACCTAAGGGTGATTTTAAAGAAGCGATCACACTGAGAGTGTTCAGACTCAGATGCTATTAGAGTGCCTGTTTTATCTGTACATCAGAAGTTAGTTCCTGATAAAAATCTCTTGCCTATATTAATACATTCTGGGTCCCTCAAGAGTAATGGCTTTGACCTACTAAGGTTTCCATGAAAAGATGTCATGACCTGTAGATTCTGCCCAACTGTCAACTGCTTCTAACATAAAGTGAGTTTATAGTCTAACTGAACATCTTGGTACTTTTCAGACTATTATCCAGGTGTTCGATAAGAAAGGTTTGATGTTAATGAGATTCCTCTTAGTTTGCACTGCTTTTCTATAACCTAGAAACAAAACAAAACCCCAAACCTTAATAATTTAAAATGACCACACCAGTCAAATGGTCCTCACATTTTCAATTTTCCTGTAATATATCATGTTTCCATTGAAGTGGACTATTATAGCTGCCTGAAAAAGTATTGTTTGATGTCTGTAAGCACAGTCAGCAATCAATAATTTGAAATTTGTACCATTTGTACCTTTAAGTCCTGGCACACCATTTTTTTATTTCATTCAATCTGCTTACTGTTGAAGAAAAAAGATTTTGAACCATTGCCATAGAGCACATTTATGTGTGAAACAGGGTTCATTTATATGGTGGGAAGTATATCATTTTGACGTTTATTTGCAATATTAATTGTATATATTGATTCCATTTTTTCAGAAATTGTAAATTTATTATAAATCCTACCACTGATGACCTTATTTTGGTGAGAATGTTCTTCTGCAGAACTTGAAAACATTTTGGAGTCAAGTCATTAAATTCAGAAAGACAACATATGCTGTAATATTAAATTAAAATTCCATAATCAGTTGTTAGTTCAAGGACAAACTCAAACAAGAAATAATACATTTTTTTTAAAGTTGTCTTTTAGCTGTTAGGTTGAGAACGAATGACCTTTTGCGATTATCTCTTCTTCACTCATTTCTTGTGTTTGATCTTAAGTCCAAATATAACGCAGTGTGGAAAATTATCTTAAGCCATTTCTAAGTGTCCTCAGTGTTTTCAGTTGATAATCATAAGAGCAGCCAATCTCAAAATCTTACTCTACTCTGCCAAAACATACTACCCACCACACAAACACACAAGGATAGTTTTGGGTTTGGAAATCTCTGAGTCACGATTCTTACAAGGAACACCTGAGTTCAGCAGGCTTGGGAAGAAAAGTCAGAGAGCTCCCACCCAAGAATCCTGGGTGCATCTTTGCAAAGAAGAAGATTTCAGACTCCTCACTAGGTATGAGATGCTCTCGAGCTGTTAAAAGTGATACAGGATGTCTGTTGCTGGGCAGGCAAGCTTGTCCCTAAAGGATAGTGGCCAGCAAGAGAGAGACACTCTTCAGACAGGAAAACTACCCTCTGGGAGAGAGCGTGATCATCTGGATTCTGTTCTTTCACTCACTGAAAAGTATATGTCAGTTAATTTGTTTTAGCCATTTAGTGCTTACATTTTATCAAGCACCTCCGGTGGGATGATGTGATAGTGACCGTGGAGGGGATGCAGGTGGGGGAGATGAAAGACTTGACCTTAGCAGCTAAGAAGTTGCTAACATGATGTGATACAAGTAAATGTATAGAACTATAAGGTAAAGTAGAAGGGGATATGTGCTGCAGAGATGTACAGAAAAGGTGCTATAAATATTTACAAGGGTGAAAGACTGTCTCTGCCATGGGGAAATTGAGAAGACGATAAAGGAGGGGGCATTTGAGTTGAATCTTGAAAGGTGAGTAAAGAGAGATGGTGGGAAGAACACTAAGCAAAGGTAATCCATGAGAAAAGGCAGGAAAAATGCATGGTATCTTCACGAAACATTATCCAGAATACATGGCATACAAAATATAGAGTAGAGAAGTGGAAGATAAGCCTAGAAAAGCAGATTGGGGACACACTGTGTCAGGGCCATTCTTAAACAACAAAAGCAGAGTTTGAACTTTCCTCGGCAGATGCACAGAGGCCACTAAATGTTCTTGGGTAGGAGAGCCACGATGCTCTTAGAGGCTAGGAAGGCTCATCCTAGCTCCACTCATGTTGTTCCTGAAAACTGGGGCAACTGCAGGGAGATGTTCCAGGATGAAGGCAGGGAGGAGCTGATGGTCGTTGGAGTGAAAAGAAGGGGAGCAATAAAGGAAACATGGCAGAGGGTAGAATGTCAGATCTCAGCCATTGCCTGAGTGCAGGATGCAAGAGGCGAAGGGAGGGTTGAGCCTGGGCAAGGAGACAGTGGTTAGAAGTGATGAATTTGATTCTGGACATGTTGACTTCAAGTTTCCGGTGTGAGGCTGAGGAGAAGGGTCTTGCCGACAGCTGGAAATGTAGTTAGGAGAGAGGATGGAGCTAAGATAAGGACTTGGGAGTCAGCCACCGAGAGGTGAGAGCTGACACCGTGAGAAGGGATTAGATCACGGAGGAAAAAACCATATGGAGGGAGGTCTGGGGTGAGCCCAAAGGAAACTGAAAATAGATGGGGGGGGGGGAGTGCTTCAGGAGATGGGAGGGTGCCAGAGAGATGCTATATACCAATGAGGATTCATAGAAGAAAAGGCTGTTATTTGGAGATGAAAGAGACGGTGGAGATCAACCGGTCCAATTTTCTCATTTGACAGGAAGTGGAGGCTCAGAAATGTTAAATTGCAGCCGGTGAACAGCTGTATTCTGGGCTATACTGAGTCCAGACGGAGAAGGAGGTAAAACTTGTCTCCCTGTCCTCCCTCCTCCCTTCCCCAGGCGGTCCTCTCGTTCTTGTTATTTATAGTAACATTCAGAGTATGACATTTGTTAGGCTCTTTCTCAGAGCCATGGATGGGGTCCTGGTGATGGACTTGGAGACAGACTGTCTGGATTCCAAACTTGACCCCACTACCTCCAAGTTATGTGACTTTAAGCAAACCACTTAACCTTTCCAAGCCTCAGTGTCCTCAGCTGTAAATGGGGTAATAACAGTATTTGCCGCGTAGTTAATATATGTAGAACACTTAGAATAGTACTTGGCATGGTGAAATCGCTGTGTAAGCATTAGCTGTTATTTTATGAAGTACTTTAAATTAGGGAACCGTATAATTTATTGTTCAAAGTGGGATGCTTTTGAGCAGTGCCATGTGGAGCCAGATGGGAGCCTGAGGCAAAAGGGAAAATCGGTAATAATGATCCTTCTTTTATTTAAATTTTTGGTATTTTGTTAGTCATGGATTTTTTTTCTTGCATTTTTAAGATTTAAAAAATTGCCTTAAAATAGGATTTATCTTAATTACTGAGTTTTCTGGCATCCCTTAAATTTTGCACCCTACACAAATATCTCACTTGCCTCATTCCTCTTCTTCTAGCTCTGCTATTGAGGGGGATGAGGGGGACTTCTAATAGTCATATAGGGACAGCAGGCATAACTCAGTACTTTCCTGGCACAATGAGACACAGAGTCCCCTAGAAGCTTTTAGCACACATCCGTAAATCTCGTTTGTGTGTGTCTTTTCACCCGCTAGTGGACACACTACCTTTTCTAGGGCATAGCTGTGACCTCAAGACCAATTGGGAGCCAATGTATGAAATTCAAGTGTTCTCCACAAACTGTCACCTAGAATTGAAACCTGGACCCAAACTCCTGCCTCACCGAAGTTTTTTTTCCTTATAAGGTTGTGGCTTCAACATTCAATCCTTATATTCCTGAAAACATGCCACTAGGGCCAATGGTAAGTTGACCTCAGGAGGGGAAAGTGACAAACGGCTTAGTATCTTACTATTTCCTGGAGTGTTTTCATAATTTGAGGGAAAATATTAGAACCTACCTCATAAGATTACATGAAATAATGTATATAAACTACTTAGCAAAATGTGTGGACCTGGTAAATCCTCAAGAGGTGGTAGGAACTGTTATTGCTATTTAATGACAAATGACTGCATACTCATTGCTAGAGCTGACTACTTGAGATTATCTGTAGTCAACAGTGTTTGACCTGTAAAAATAACAATCTCACACAGTTCAACATGCTACTACAACTAGTACTACTATTAATACTAGTACTACTATTACTGTGTTAATTAGAATAGATTGAACCATATTAAAATGTCACTTGGGGAGTTCCCGTCATGGCGTAGGGGAAACAAATCCTAGTAGGAACCATGAAGTTGCATGTTCGATCCCTGGCCTTGCTCAGTGGGTTAAGGATCTGGCGTGGGTGTGGCTGTGGCATAGGCCAGCAGCTGTAGCTCTGATTAGAGCCCTAGCCTGGAAATTTCCATATGCCCGTGGGTGCGTCCCTAAAAGCCAAAAAAAAAAAAAAAGAAAGAAAGAAAGAAAAGAAAAGCCACTTGGGGAATCAAAAAAAAAAAAAATCATCAAGTGTTGGTGATTTCATATGGTTCAACCTAATAATAACAATAGATTGTGGGCAACACTGAGTTAATCCAAAAGGCTGAGTAATTAGCAATTGTTATGGCAGGTAATCACTTCACATGGGCAACTGCTTGCTTTATGAATTAGAAAGCTCTTCTTAATTATATGCTATACGATTATCTGCACGTTCATTGCAATCATTTCGCTACCTTCCACAAACATTGATGAAGCTTCCTCTAAGTGTGAGGGATTGGGAGATGACGGAAAGGTATGACTAAAAAGAGGTGCCTGCCCTAGTGTCGATGTTTTTCAGAGAAGTGTCCTGGAGGCTGGGATTGTACCTCCTTTTGGACACTAGGTCCTACTGTAAGCACTTGCTCCACATGAGCATTCCCTATGCTGCTAATGTCTAAGATTCCAAAACCCATCACTTTTTTAGCAGCGCCTGTGAAGTTCTCAGGAATGGTAGATGAGATGGTGTCAGATGGGTGTGTTTCCGGCCTTATTCCCAGATCTGTAAGATACAGCCCGGAACAAGCTGAATGGAAGCCTAAACACTTGATTTTGATTTGCTGACATTCACCGTGAACCCCTTCTGCCTAGCCCCATGAGACGACGGGATTTAAAAATGCATAAGCGTTATTCTCTCCGGAAACACTGTGGTTTAAGTTACAGTGTGTCAGCCAGCACGACCTTTGCGTTTGTGCATTTGGAGAGAACTGGAGGCATCTGCAAACTCTTCCCTCTGTCCTTCCAAGTCTTCTTGATTAACTTAGATCCTTCCACTGTGTGCTAATTCAGCCTCCCCTAGTTCACAATGAATTTGTCTTCAAATGAAATTTACCTAAAAGTCAATATTCTGGCTAAATATGGGGGAAAAAAAAAAAACCACCTAGGAATCACCAGCAGTTCCTTAAAATGCTTAGGAAGTCAGTTGCCAAGAATCTATAGAAATAAACAGATTTGAGATTTTTCTTGAACTCCCGTTAAAACCAGTGCGGCAGCAACTGGGACATGATTAACTCTCAGAAATAGTGGGTGGTAGATAAGCAGGCACATGTGAACTTCAACATAAGCAATTTTGATTTCAAAAAGTTTCCCCCTGATAATGACTAAATATGAAAATATTTTTTAGAAACGATTCTTTTAGAAGAAGATGTTTCAGTCACTTAAAACAATATCGTGTCGCTCAATCTTTGTTTGACTCACTTGTAGTTTTTCTTTGGTAAAACCATTCAAGTTCTATACTTAGCAAATTTCAAGTGTACAATACAGTATCATTAGCTGTAGTTACCAAGTTGTATGTTAGATCTCCAGAACTGGCTCATCTTCGTTTGTTTTGTTTTTGTTTTTTAGGGCCGCCCCCGTGGCACATGGAGGTTCCCAGGCTAGGGGTCTAAACAGAGCTCCAGCTGCCAGCCTAAGCCACAGCCACACCCATACCAGATCTTAACCCACTGAGCGAGGCCAGGGGTCGAACCTGCAACCTCATTGTTCCTAGTCAGGTTCATTTCCACTGCGCCATGACGGGAAATCCACTCATCCTGCATAACTGAAACTTTATACCATTTGACCAACATCTCCCCATCTGGCCCACCCTCCAGTCCCTGGTAACCACCATTTTACTCTCTGCTTCTATGAATTTGGCTTTTTTAGATTCCACATATAAGTGAGATCATGTACCATTTGTCTTTCTGCACCTGGTGTGCTTCACTTCACAAAAATGTCTTCCAGGTCCATCCATTTGGTCGCAAATTACAGAATCTATTCCTTTTTAAAAGGCTGAGTAATATTCTACTGTATATGACTGCTTCAGTGGGCCATGCATGCCCACAGCCTGCAGAAGTTCCCAGGCCAGGGGTCAAACCCACACCATGGCAGTAACCAGAGCCACGGCAGTGACAACAATGGATCCTTAACCCTCTGAGCCACCAGGGAACTCCATGACTGCTTTATTTAATTCTCTCTCTCTCTCTCTCTCTCTCTCTCTCTCTCTCTCTCTCTCTCCCTGGAATAGAGAGGAAAGAGCCTTTCAAACTTCAAGTTAAACTTCCTCTCTTCCCTTTCCCTCTGGGGGTCTTGACCTCCCCTTTCCCCTTTCTCTCTGTTTACCCTTTCCCTGCCTAAAGCACTGATCTCGTGTCAGTCTGAGTCCCCGGACTGCTCGAGGCACAGACTATAAAATATGTCTGTCCCCTTATATTCTGTAACTCACTCTGAACTGTGCCTTTCTTCCAGACAGTATGAGGTCCTGAATTCCTCCTAGTCTGGTACTGGTCTGGTTTGTCCTTCCAGACAGGAGTATTCCCACTTCTGAAAAGGGTACTTTTTGAAGGATAAGCCACAAACTTTTTACGGTCCTGCTTTCCTTAAAAACAAAAAGTAAAGGTTTCATTTGCAGCATTTTTGTTTTCATAATTTTTTGCTGCCTACCTTCTCTGACACATAAATATGCTAATTTTAACCCATTTTGCTTCTTTCCAAATTGCTATTCTGTGAATCATGTTCATTTATTTCTTTGTTCACTGAATTTTATTGGATCTCATTACATTAAGGAAGTGTCCAACATACAATATACTGTGAGATTTTCAGTGTTGTGAGTTACTCAGTGCTATTGTTGAGAGGTATTCAAAGAAGATTAAGAAATAGTTCCTACCTTTAGGAAACTTGCAGGAGTTCCCATTGTGGCTCAGCAGTAATGAACCACAAGGACGCAGGTTCAATCCCTGGCCTCGCTAAGTGGGTTAAAGGTCCAGAGGTGCTGTGAGCTGTGGTGTAAGTCGCAGATGCAGCTTGGATCCTGCATTGCTATGGCTGTGGTGTAGGCTGGCAGCTGTGGCTCCACTTTGACCCCTAGCCTGGAAACCTTCATGTGCCACATTTGTGGCCCTAAAAAGACAAACAAAGAAAAAAGAAAAGAAACTTGTAACCTGATAAAGTAAAATACTAAATACACCCGGGAACCTATAATACAAAGTAGATTGTAATAAATATCATCCAACTTAAATGATTTAAGTATTCAGAAAAGCATTCTCCTGAATTTCCTTGAGTTTCCTTCAGTCTAAAACCTTTATCTCTGATACAAACATTCAAAAAATAATGTCCCACCAGGCATTTTTAATAATATCAGATCTTTTAAAAGTAACTTAGCCATGAAAGACTTCCTCTATTTTCCCTCTCAAAGAACCACAGCTTTCAATGTGTCAAGATAACCTCATAGAGAGTTGGTGAGCCCTGGTGAATATGAGAGTCATACTCAAATGAGGAAACCAAGAGATCAATGTCAATATTTCATCAGTAACAAAGGGATGGATTAACGATTGATATAAAGAATGCCTCAAAAACATAGAAATCATTGCAGTGGTAATTCCTTCAGGCCTAAGGAAAAAAAAATATGAATGTCCTCAGGTTAAGTTCCTGCAGATAGGTATTTAAGTATTAAAGACTCCTTTGACATTCCCACGGATCCGCATGGAGGGGAATAATTAATAGTGAGAAGTGATATATGTGAATTTCATGAACCAATTAACAAAATTATACACAGCACAATTTCCTATAGTTTTCCAGCATCTAGCATGGTGCCTGGCTCCTTCTAAGTGAATGGATAAAAGAGCACATGATATTGCTTGTACTCAGCAAAGTGCCTGGCATTCACAAGGCACTTAACACATATTTGTTAAAGGAATGATTGATTGACTAAGACTCTTGCTTTAGGTACCAAACTGAGTTATGACACTGATTTACAGTCCTCAGGGCTGATGAATTTTCCTGTGGCAATACCAGCATCTCTATACCTCAGGTGAAGTTCAGCGCCTCATTTTCAAGTGTCCGGGGTCCCTGTCCTTACCTCCTTTCGTCTGAAATTCTTGAATGTCCGTTTCTCCGAGAGGTTTTCCTTATCGCCTAGCCCAGCCTTTATCAAAGTCTGGCTCATGACCCATCTGTATCAGATTCAGTTGAGTTATTAATCCAAATGCAGATTCCTACAAATATCAAACAGATACTCATACAGCCATGCTCATAGCAGCATTTGGCCCAACAGCCAAAAGGTGGAAGCAACGCAAGTGTCCATCAACAGATGAATAAACAAAATATGATATGCATTATAATAGAAAACACACAATACCGTATATATATATATATGCACACACACAAGAGAATATTATTCAGCCTCAAAAAGGAAGGCAATTGTGATACATGCTACAACAGGGATGAAACTTGAAGACATTTCGCTGCTGGAGGGAAAGGAGAATGGGGAATTATCACGAAGAGTTTCAGATCGAAGATGAGAAAAGTTCCGAAGAGAGATGGTACTGATGGTTATACAACTATGTGAGGGTATTAACGCTTTTAAACTGTATTCTTAACAATGGCAAACATTGAAACGGTCAATATTTTGTTACCTATACTTTACCACAATTTAAAAGACAGGACAGATGCTTGGCTTCCACTCTGGCCCATTAAATCAGAAAACTGAGAGGAAGGGACAGGGAATCTGCAAGGCCTCTGGGTGACACTACTGATATAAACATTTGCGAACTTGACCCAGACCACATGAAATTCCCCCTGCTTTCTATCTCCATAGCCATCTATACATTCACTTTGGGATCATGCTTGTGATTTGAGCAAAGGCTCCTTAAGGGCAGGGACCGTGGCTTTCTTGTTCAGTTTCAACATCCCCAGCATTTAGTACCATACTTGGCTCAGAGTGGCACTCATTATGTATTGACTGACTGACTTTACTGAACATGAGTTTCATATTCTTTTTTTTTTTTTTTTTTTTTGTCTTTTTGCCTTTCTGCCTTTTCTAGGTCCACTTCCCGAAACATATGAAGGTTCCCAGGCTAGGGGTCTAATTGGAGCAGTAGCCGCCGACCTACGCCAGAGCCACAACAACTCGAGATGCGAGCCGCGTCTGCAAACTACACCACAGCTCACAGCAATGCCGGATCCTTGACCCACTGAGCAAGGCCAGGGATCGAACCCACAACCTCATGGTTCCTAGTCAGATTTGTTAACCACTGCACCGCAACAGGAACTCCTCATATTCCTTATTTATAAAAGTATGAGTGTCAAGTCTTCGGTGGTTGATTTGAGATATTACACATAAAGGACACCTGCCATTGTGCCTCATTCATAGTAAGTGTTCAATCACCAGAAGCTGTTTTATTATTATCTTTGTATTATTATCACCAGAAGAGAGGAGGAGTGTCAATAACTCTTCAGGGTTTAGACCAAGAGTTGCAGACTTCAATACCTATACCCTCCAACAGGTAATGTGATTGCATTCAGCATGGTGGTTTTTACACTACGCAATAGGAAGTGCTGGGAACTGTGGTGCACTGAACTTGCATAGTCCCTGTAAAGAAGGTCACCATGACCTTGCTCCTGTCTGTGGGTACTCAGGCCCAGAACGATCAGATCTTATGATCTTCCAAGAAAAGGCTGGACGTATGAATTCTCATCCTAAATGTTCCAATTTATAAAAAGACACCTAGTTATTTAAAGTTTTTGGAAAAAAAAAAAAAAAGGGAGTTCTCTGATGGCGTAGCAGCTTCAGGCTCTTGCATGCTCACCACTGTGGCGCTGGTTGCTGCTGTGCCGCGTGGGTTCAATCCCTGGCCCAGGAATTCCCACATATGGCCTGTGTGGCAAAAAAGAAAAAAAAAAAATACAAAAAATAAACCAAGAGAGAACCTGAAATAAAAGTTGCAACTCTCATTTAAATAAATAAATAAATAAATAAATAAATAAATAAAAAGTTTTTGAGAGCTCTGTGCAACTCAAACAAAACTCATTTGTCCAAGGGCCATGAGTTGGTATCCCCTGATCCATCCCAAGGCCCAGAGGATCCGAGGTCCCTAGGATAGACCCTCCTTTTACTGAAAATGGAAACATCCATCTTTATAGGGCTCACCGTAGACTTCTGGGTTTGGGAGAACTACGTAGTTTGAACCAATCAAAACAGGGGAAAGGATGGGGGCAGTGTCTTTATAACTGACGTGTTCAGAGGTTCGGGGGTGTGGCAGGCCAGGATGCATGTCCCAGAATGCTTACAGAAGTGTGGACATTACCATCAACCCAAATGGTAAGACAGTAGTTGAGGATCGTGCCAGATGCTTTTATTCAATTGTTTTCCCGTAGATTTCTTGGTGAACAATTTACTGCCTTTGCAGGTCGGTTATTTCTCTACACCCAGGAGGACAGAATTCTCTCTGACGGCTAGGGGGCTCTAGCAGTCCACCTTTTACATACAAATAGACTTTGCTCTTAACAGTTTCAAATCTCAATTGTCATCTTTAACTATCAATCAATTAATATTACCTAAACATTATTTAATTCATATGCAAAACTACCAATTTGCTATGTCAGAACTTATTTGCTATCTTTTTAAATTTTTTTCTCCTTTCCATTAACAAATTTTTTTCTAGATGTAATCGAGCTTTGATTTTATGTTGAAAGTGTTCTTCTAAAAATCCAAATCAGAAAGTAAATTTCAAAAGAATGTGGTAAATTATTGAAATGTCTGATAATCATACTAAGCATTCAGGTTGGTCTATTTTAACTCAATTCTTATCTAGCACATCCAGGGGGAAACCAAGAAAAGTAAAATCTCACTCCATGAAAATGATATAATTTGACCAATTTCTAACCAAAACAATTTTTCAGCTTTTAGGGTTGCTCAACAAAAGATTTAAGTGGAGCATCTGAAATTTTAGCTGCTTGTCACTCCTGCTATTTTTTTTCTGACATTTCCACTATAGAGACACTTAAATGTAATAATTTAGCTTTAATTCCCAGTTTCTCTTTCTTATGCCCTCCATTCTGCTCTAGGACATGTTTTAAAAGCACTTAAAGGCACTTAATGGACAGATTTAGCCAATTCTTCATCCTGTTTCCACAGCCCGGTCGCATACAAAAGCCTGAATAAACTCTTTCCTCCTTCTGCCTTCATCCCCTAAAAATATTGATTGTGGTCAAGGGGGGAGGCAGAGGGAGAGTTTTCTTCTATGAAAGCTACAAGGAAAAAAAAAAATTTTTTTTCAATTGGTTCTTTTCAGATGCTAAATGTCCACTTCCTTTTTCTTATCAGCCGCTTTAGTTACTACTGGAAATAACAGTACTTAAACAAGTACCCACACAAATTTTCAGTCTCCTGAACATCTCAGACACAACTGTTTTCCCAAATATACTGACTTCAGGAAAATAGAAAATGCATTTTATTCCAAGCTGCTCTTTCTGATTTGCAAACCCCAGAGAGTTCAAGGGAAATGCAATCCACATGTTTCTGGCCATTTCTACTCACAAGCATTCATCTAAAGGGTTCTTTTCTTTTTTCTTTTTCTTTTTTTTTTCCTTTATAAAAATAATTTGATGTCTATGAAGCTTTTAACATAAATCTTGGTACCTTTTATTTTTCTAAGAAAGGGGAAGTTTCTCTGGATAAGATTAAATGATAGAAACCCTTTTAGACTTGACTTTGGCTTCACATTTCAAAGTCATTTGGTAAGGGTGGGTTCTAAACTCACTTCTAAACTATCACATCATCTAGCCCTTCAACTGTTGGATTTTTTTTTTTTTTCCATCATTACATTGTTTCCAAGCCTTTTTGTTATGTAGTAAACCATTCATTCATCTGACATATTCAGAGGGCTGTGTGAGTCAGGCCCAGGCTAGGTGCTGGGGAAACAGCAAAAACATGGCAGACAGGCTTTGGCTTTGCCGAGCTTGGAGTCAAGAGGAAAAGAGAAATGTTGAACAAGGGACTGCAAGTCTAAGGAGAGAATGCCAGGGGGTAGCAGAGAAGGCTTTCCAGAGGAAGGGTCATCTAAGCCAAGATCTTCAGCCAAACAAAAGAGGGGCCAAATCAACAGCCAGACTAAAGCACCAGCAAGTTGTAAAGCTCTGCGGGAGAACAGAAAGAAGGTCACTGTGGTTGGAGCTTAGGGAAGTGAGAAGAGGGGTGCAAGCTGAGGCTGGGGAAGGTCCAAGGATCCTGTTTCCTCCTCT
The DNA here is from genome assembly GCF_054392235.1 of Sus scrofa. Lineage (NCBI taxonomy): Eukaryota > Metazoa > Chordata > Mammalia > Artiodactyla > Suidae > Sus > Sus scrofa. The sequence continues at coordinate 149,182,029 of NC_139396.1, read as the reverse complement.
GCCTCTCAGAATTTACGGTACAGTCATGGCCACTCATAGGGACCAAACAGGATCCTCTCAGCCTGACACATCTCCCTGCCCAGCCCTCTGAGTTTTTCACCGGAGGGCCACCAGCGAGACAGAGCCAAGACTCAAAGAGCAAAGAAGAGCAAAGAACACCTCCTCTGAAATCTTTTTACCAAGATCCAACATAGAAAAATATGTACATTCATATACATATAACATACATATATGTGTAATATAATGTATGTAATATATATGAGTATATAAGGTATTCAAAAAATATTTATTTTATATAGATACATTTATGAATATGAATGTGTGAGTGTATCTTTTGTATTTTACTACCTTTTAAGTAGAGCCCTCTTCCTCGCCACTGCTGAAGCCTTGGTTTAGGATTCTTTTTTCATCACCCACCTCCCCCCAGACTGTATTAACCTCTTCCGTCTCCCTGCTTCCAGCCTCTTCCCTTTCCAGTCTCCACTGCCATATTTCATAATGTTACTTCCCTAGTTAGAAATCCCTGAGAGGTCCTAGATGAATCTCTGACACATCTGCTTCACCCCAAGTGCAGAATCCAGGGAAGTTTCTGGCTCCAATCCCCTTTGACAGTCGGGCCTGCCATTCTACCCTCCCCCACACCCTCCCTCCCCCCCCTTCTACCCCACCCCCACTCCCCAGCCCGGGGCACCCTGCCCTGTAGCCATGCAGTCACCCAGGCTTTCCTCTTTTCATTTCTTTTTGTCTTTTTTTTTTTTTTTTTTTTTTTTTTGGTATTTCTTGGGCTGCTCTCGCAGCATATGGAGGTTCCCAGGCTGGGGGTTGAATCGGAGCTGCAGCCACCAGCCTACGCCAGAGCCACAGCAACGCTGGATCCGAGCCGTGTCTGCAACCTACACCACAGCCCACGGCAACGCCGGATCGTTAACCCACTGAGCAAGGGCAGGGACTGAACCCGCAACCTCATGGATCCTAGTCGGATTCGTTAACCACTGTGCCACGACAGGAACTCCCCTCTTTTCATTTCTTGATCTATGCTGGGAAACACTGGTTCCATGGGACATTAGTGGGAGTTAGGCCTTCAGATAGTTAAATATGTTGGGAAATGATGATAAAGTTTGTTATCGGTTGAATTGAGTCCCCCTGCCCCCCATTTTTTAAAAATTATTTTGCTTTTTAAGGCCACACCTATGGTACATGGAAATTCCCAGGCTAGGAGTTGAATCGGAGCTACAACTGCCAGCCTACCTCACAGCCACAACAACGCAGGATCTGAGCCATGTCTGCGACCTACACCACAGCTCACAGCAACACCAGATCCCCAACCCACTGAGCGGGGCCAGGGATCAAACTCTCATCCTCATGGATTTTTTAGATTAGTTTCAGCTGCGCCACAGCAGGAACTCCCACTACCCCAAATTTATATGTTGAAGTCATAACCCCTAGTACTTCAGAATGTGACCTTATTTGGAAATAGGGTCTTTATAGAGGTAGTCAAGTTGAAGTTCTTAGGGGGAGTCCCAATCCAATATGATTAGTGTCCCTATAAAAAGGGAAATTTTGGACACAGCGACAAACACACATGGGAAGAACCTGAACCTGAAGGCAGAGATTGGAGCGATATATCTACAAGTCAAAGAGTGCCCAAGAGTCTGGCATCGGGACCCTTAGAAGATGGACACAGGCATGGAATGGATTCTCCTCCATAGCCCTCAGAAAGAACCAACCCTACTGGCAACTTGACCTTGGACATCCAGAGTCTGGAATGATGCAACAATACATTTCTTATTTAATCCACCCAATTTGTGGCACCCTAGGAAAAGGAATACAAAGGTCAACAGTTCATTTTAGTGCAAGACTTTTCGGAGTTTTTCATATGCTAATGTATACCTAATCTCCCAGAGGAGGTAGATCGGTCTAAATTTATTTGATGACACAGCTTTTCTTCCCCAGTGCCTTTCCTGAGGATCCATATTCTGAAGAACACACTTTGGGAAAAGCTGACCTAGGCCTTTGAACTTAGCTCAAGGTTAAGGAAGGAAAGAGGGGGGTGAGTGAAGGAGTAAATAACTTCTCTCTAAGCTGTGAATAACTAACAGCCAGTTAACATTCCTAGAGCTCTCCTCTTGCAAAATGACTCACCACCTGGTGGGCTTTGAGGCCCTGTGGAAAGCTGAGTGAAAACTTGCCAGTGGGGAGAGGGCAAGCGTTTGGGGAGGACAAGATAGTCTGTTCTTTTATCTCTTAAGTATCACTTTGATCAAGGTCCAGTTTTACAATTTGTGGGGCCCAACACAAAGTGAAAATGCAGGATCCTTTGTTCATCAATTATTAAGAATTGCAAAATAGTAACAGCAGCACATTAAGCCAAGCCAAGGGCCCTTGTCAGCTGGGGGCCCAGTGGGATTACCCAAGTTTCATGCTCAGAAAACCGCCCCTTCCTCGGTGGGTCCAGCCTAATTCTTTACAATCTTATACTGCTCTCTGTTCATTTTGGGAATTCTATTTAGTATATTTCTATGGAAAAGGTCCCCAAACGCCACCCCCAGGTTCAATAATTCTCTAAAAAGATGCAGAAGACAGTGTCTAGGGGCATTCATGGCTATGATTTATTACAGAGAAAGGAGGCAAAGCCAGATCAGAAAGGAAAAAGGCACACAGGGCAAAGTCCAGAGAAAACCAGGCAGACGCTTCAAAGAGGCCCCTCCTAGAGAAGTTACACAGGACCTGTTGAATTCCCCCAACAGAGTTGTGACCACATGTGAAATATGTCTCTGAGGGAAACTCATTAGAGACCTGGTGACTAAGGTTTTTATTGGAGGGCTGGTCATATAGGCACACGCTTCCCAGCATGAACCAAAATTCTTAACTTCAGAAGGAAAGTGAGTGTTTAGGATAAACCATATTGTTTTCACAAGCCATGTAGTCACAGTGAGTCATTCTTTGCAGGATATACTGGAACCTTCCTAAAATCCCAGATCCCTGATGCCAGCCAAGGCAGGCCTTTCTCAGGCCTGCTGTGTTGACTATTCTGCACAATTCCAAAGGTGAGTTTTCTACAACTCATTCGGTTTTGCTCAGAAATGTTTACACTAGTAGGGAGTCGTCCATTCAGACAACATCAGCGTCTCAGAACACTCTTTCCAACTCATGCTGAGTGGTAACACTTGTCAGTGAATTCCGATTTCTTCTGTTCAACAGTTTGAGATGACTCCTCTAAGAAGCCTGCAAAAGATGACACTCAGTGAGTCTCAGCTGTCTGGTGACAACACCTTTCTATCTCTGCCCCTAGAACTTATTGAGCATGCAGTAAAAGTGGGAGTTTCTCCTATCTTTTTTAGAAGCGGCACACTCAAGCATTAGAGTATGGTTACAAACCAACTCCAAGCCAGCCACCAATATCCAGAAACAAATCCCTTTTGGGGAGTTTGTCCACTCCAGAAGACAAATTCAATACAGTAGCCCCTTCCCCTACCAAACAAAGTGGCCAGAAACTTTGTCACACGGAAATGAAATTGACTGAATGAAAATGCTTCTAAGTTACCTCTCCCAAGGATGTTGATGTTTTGACAGGGGACACTAATTACATCAAAGCTTTAAAGATGAATCTTCAGTCCGCAAAACAGAGCATGATTTTGGAAGGCTAGGAAGCTGTCCCGAAGCCTCTGATGGACCTTCTATGCCCTTTGAATTGGTTGGAAGCATTCAACCAAAGCCTCAGTTAGTTCACTGCATGTCTGCACCGACTTGACGTTCTTAACCATTTCTTTGTCTTCTCAGTAATAACAGTGGGAATGACTCAGGGTAAACCAATTGTCCCCTCATATTTTGGAGAGGCATATAGGAGAAGGGGACTGGGGTAGCCCCTCAAATGATCCACATTTCTCTTTCTCCAGATTGTGTTTCATCTCGACCAATCCTTATGGGGTTATTACCTTACGTATTTAATGAATGGAAAAATTAGACAATTCTCCAATCATTTTCAAAGATCTATTAGTATTTGACACATCAATCCAATGTGCTAGGGTATGGAGAACATGAAAATGTGAGTTTTTCCCTTCAAAATATCATGAATCTTGGATAGACACTGTGGCATATGGGAAGGGACACTGGACTTAGAACTTGGCTCTGTGACTAAGAAGCTGAGTGGCCTTCAGCAAGTCACTCTTTGGCAAGATACTCAATAGCCCTGAGCTTCAGTTTCCTCATCTGCTTAATGGAGAAAAACAACTCTCCATCACAGAGTAGGCAGGAGGATAATGTAATCGAATTCATATGGAAGTGGTTGTAAACTATAAATTCTGTGTGTGTGTGTGTGTGCGTGTGCGTGTGCGCGCACGCACGCACTTAAAAATTAAGGGACAGTGACTGCATTTAAGAAAACTGGCACGTTTAATAAATGATGGCAATAACCCAGCCCCATTATGGGGAGTTGTTACTGTCATTGTCTGCATCGCTGATGGTACAATTAACTTAATTAACACATACCTCTGTGGTGAGTCTGCTGAAATAACACTTTTCCTTTTCACATGCCCCAGCCTTGCCAGCAAGGCGCTCCAAGTCATGCATCTTCCAAGTCGAGAAGCCAGAGTGTTAAATGGCTTTGAGTTGGTAGGCAGAAAACAGAATTCCAGAGGCTCAACATTCTTCGCAGTTCAAATTACCTCGAGAACTATTAGAAACCTCATCAGAGTCTTGCAGAATAATTCAGACACCAGTGCATCCTAAAGTGGAGGAATGTCTGGGTGGGATGGTTTTGACTCTCTAGGGAAGCCATTCTCACTAAATCCAAAATAACGTCCCATAACGCTAGCATCCTGCCCCACAAGAGATGCAAACAAAGGATCCTTTGGTCCGTCATGATGGTAGCAAGGGCTTTGGACAAGTGGAAATGAGTCTGTGTCTGGATAAGGAACCCTTTGCCATATCATGGACCCCTGCTGCTAGCCTTGGTTGAAAGCTACAGGAGGGTGGAAGGGGGAGACCTGGGACATACCGCTTCTATTTTGGAGGCCTTTAGTTTCATTCCAGTTCTTCAGGAATGTTCCTCCTACTCTCTTACCCTCTCTTTCCCCCTTTTCTCAAGTCCATGGATCCACTCACTTTCTACCTTTCTAACCTATCTCCTCTGACTCTGTTGCGCCTTATTTTTATTTTCATTCATGTTTACAATCCACCCCACACTCCTTTACCATATTATTTGATGATTTGAGATATGTGGCCCATCAGGGAGAATGCAACATTCTTTCAGAGCCAGCATTCTTCTGGATTTCCCACAGCAACCCAGTAGGGGCTGGTGCATGACAGAATCTCAGTAAAGAACTGTTGACTTTCTTTTCCTTTCTTTCTCTTCTTTCATTAGCAATTGGATGTACTAGTTCCATCAGGTTGGCTGCATGTATGGGAAACCCAATGTGACACTGGCTTAGGTAAGACAAGTTTATTTGTCTCTCACATAATTGTATGGAGGAGGAAGGTCCAGGGTGGGCAGACAGCTTTGTTCCAGGAGGTCATCCTGGGACTCAAGTCCCTGCTCTTTGCTGTTCTGCCATCGCTCGTTGCTGTGTTCACCTGCCTGGGCAAACGTAGCACACTAAGCAGCTGGATGGAGGACAAGGGAAAAGTGTAGGGAAAGATGGTCCTCAGAGATTCTTCACATCACTCCTGGTATATCTACTCATCAGTTCCAGGCTACAGGACCACAACCGGCTGCAACGGAGGCCCAGAAGTACAGTCTTTATTCTGGGGGACCAGATGTCCAAATAAAAATCAGAGTTTTATTCATATAAAGCAGTAGTTTTCAAGGTTTTAAACCATGGCTCTCAGTAAGAAACACATTCGATGACAACCCAATATAGGCATTATACACATACAGAAAATAAAAGTTTTTTGAAACTATTTTTACCCCTTCTTTGTCTGATGCATTTTTACATTTTTTTTAGGGCTGAGCCCATGGCATATGGAAGTTCCCAGGCTAGGGGTCAAATCAGAGCTGCAGCTGCCGGCCTAAGCCTGAGCCACAGCAACACCCAGATCCGAGCCAGGTCTGTGTATCTACTACCTACACGGCAGCTCACAGCAATGCCAGACCCTTAAGCCATTAAGCAGGTCTAGGGATCAAACCCGTGTCCTCGTGGATACTAGTTGGGTTCATTACTGCTGAACCACAACAGGAACTCCCATTTTTACATTTTATAAATGTTGTTTGTGACAACTGAGTGGAGTGTGGCCTACAATTTGAAAAGTATCTCTTTAGAAAGATGAGAGAAGACTCCTAGGGGGTAATTAAGAGTCCCTACCACCGCTGGGAAGGAAGCATTTGGGTCTGACCTTAGGCAAGATCATTTACCCGCATCCTTTGTAGTGAACATCACAGAACTAGTTACGGGATGAATACCAGAAAATACATAAATCAACCAAAATCATCAGACTTTGAATCAATTGAGCCATCAGAGAAATCTTAGCAAGGAAAAGTTAATCTCTGCTGACACTTGAGACAAAATATTGAAGGCTAGAGGGGGCTATTCTACCAAGAGATCCTCTAGGGATGGGAAAAGAAGAAATTCTTTTGGTCTCTTAATACAGATTGTATGTAGATAAAACACTGACACAAATATCCATCCCATTGATCCTTCTGTATTTTAAGCTTAACAGATAATTCGGATTAAAACCAAATTGATCTCATTTTAATTCTTTGTCTTGGCCTCAACTGTACTAACCGTGTCAAGGGCAACCTTACATATTCATTGTGAAAGGGTAGCTCTTGGGCCATCCTAGTTCACTTTTGCACTAGAGTAATCTCTCTAACGGATTTGTGATTCCTTCTCCATACTTCAAATCTGGGGAAAACGGCATGTCATGTGATGGTTTCTCCTTGACAGTTTCAACTGACTTTTGCCAGATTTTTGACAGGAGAAAAGAAACCCAACAACTCGAAGAACATGACACTGCGTTTGTTTTCCGAGCAACAGCTTTGGATGAGTTCGAAATGACTTTTAAATGATGTCACAATAGATGCCTTAAAACAGGCCCAAATCCTTTGTGCTACAGGCGCTGTTGGCTTAATTAGTTCTGGTGGGGGCTTGATCATTAACTGCGAACTAATTGTGTTAGCGGGCTCCTAGTTCAGTGCTTGCAGAGGATTTGGTTTTGATAAACAGTGCATTTCCATGGCATTTATTGAAAGATGCCTGGGCGAGTGGCAGGACAAGGACTTGGTTCGCTACAGAGCTTTCCGTTGTTGCAGGCAGGGCCTCGGAACCGCTCACGCCCAAGTTTTCGGTGCTTTGCTGCTTCCAACTGCTTTATCACTGCTGGGTGAGGCCCCCTCCCACCACTTCGGACCTAATGCGTAGCAATAGAAATCAGAAGTTTTTACTGTCTTAAAGACTGCTAAAAGGCTTCTGAAGAAATGAGTCAGTGTTTTCAGTCTTGTTTTCATTCCACGTCCCAAAGCTCATCCGGATCGGCATCTGTGTTTGCTGCCTCCAGAGAGAGAGAGAAAGAGAGAGAGGCTAATTACTGGACAAAGCTGGGGATTAAGCTTCCCTCTTGCCCTTATGAAGGAACAGTCCCTCTGGAACAGGGTTTAGGGCTTATTAGGAGATCGGTAGAGAGAAAAGGTGTTTCTTCAGTGCTGCTGTTCCCCGTCCTTTCTGGATAAATAGGAACGAAATGTGCAGGGCTTTTAATCCAGCACCTCTGGCAATCACTAAGAAAATCTTGCAAGTTCCCTGCAGATGGGGTATCTTTTGTTGCCATCTATCCCAGCAATAAGACATGACAGGCACTTTATTTCATCAGGGCTGCACACCTTGAATGCATTCTGTGGCAAAAGGCCAAAGTACAAATGACTTTAACTCTCGTGAAAGGCAATATTCTTTCACAAGTGCATTAAAACCCTTGCACTGGCTTACTGCTACTAAGAAATGAAAATTACTTGAAAACTAAGGAGGAAGAGAGGTTTCCTAAGATAGGTTCCTAGGGGTCAGGCACCTTGACAGCCAATAAGCAGCTTCCATTTGCAAATAATGTTCAAAAAGACACATCTTAATATAGTCAGCCTGGAACAGGGCTCTGAAATCTGAGAATGGCTGGCTCTTACTGTATCACCAAAGGGCAAATGTGGGAGCACAGCAGTAGAAGGTGACATGGGTGTCAGCGTATAGACCTTACCACCACCAGCCTTCTTGGTTTCACTATGTTCTCATTTTCCCAAAAGCTTGCACAAGGTCTTGTGTGTTTATAAAAGAATTCTGAACACTTTGGGGTCAATTTGGCTTGTAAAAATTTGCCTTCAAGGATGACGGCTCCAAGGTATCTGTAATCTTTCTAAATCCTTCTCTCCCAGCGAGAGACACATTTCTAGATGATTAGAGAACTTCAGGTGGGAACGTTGCTCTGCCTCTGGCTTTATGCCTTAAAATATGACCTAAGGCAAGCTATCATTTCCCAGAAATGAAATATGTCATGTGTTACTATTAAAGTGAGCCAGAAAAAGAGCATTCTATTACAATAATGGGTTTTGTTTAAAAAAAAAAGTAAATGTCAAATCCCCAAAGGAATAATACATATTTGATACTATTATTGGAACAGCAATACTAGTAATTGCATGAGGTACTTATATTTAATATTGTTCGTATAGTAAAGGGATTTTATGTAAGCCTTTCCGTAGAATTATTGTGTCAGAGGAAAATGAGAAACAGCATCACTCATTATTCGGGCAATCAATATGCGTTTATTGGTGATGACTGTGTGTCAGTTATCAGTCTAAATGCTGAGGATGCAAAAATAAAATGAATAGAACATCTTGCCTTCAAGGAACTCATATTCCAGTTGAAGATACAGATATAGCAACCCACTACATTACAATGTCACAACAGCTATAATAAAAATTCTAACAAATCCGTGAGATTACACGCTAGAGAGAACTCTTCTTCCTAACCAGAGTCCTTGCTATCTTTAGTGGCCTGTTAAACCTGAGCTGGATCTTCATGTATCAAGATGAAGTGCATATGAGGCAGACAGAACAACATGGGCAAAGATGCGGCAGCAAAAAACCCAAGCATGGCACGTTTAGATAATGATGAATGGTTTTGCGTAGCTACAGAGGCAAGTAAGCCTGTCAAACTGTCTAATGTCAAATACTTTGATGGACTACTTTGAGTTAAAAAAAAAAAAAAACTTGAGTGATTTTTAAGCAGTGTACTTTGACAAAATGAATGTATGTTACATTATATTCTATAAGGCCAAGGCAATGAGAGTGGGAGACAAAATACTACTGCATGGAATAAATACTCACCATGACTCATCTGTTAACTTATGAAAATACACTCACATCAAGAAATGCAAGAAAATTGCTCGCTTCACGTGCTTATGGGTGGATTGAACCTAATTTGGTAGCATTAAAATCAATTTCCCGCTGAGAAAACGTCACAGAGGATGGTGTGAACCTTTATAATTATTAATAATATTTGATATTTCAATGTCACCTTTCATCCTGAGATCAGTCCTGTACACATGGGAACGGATAAGCGCCAAGGAAACAGAGAGAATACGAACACAGTAATTCACACCGCATTTCTATCTTCTATTTTCCAAGGGCTTTCCCACCGAGTATCTCTCCACTTTCAGAAGGTAGTGGATATAGTTGTAAAACAGAGATTTTTTTTTTTTTATTAGCGCCTACTATAAGAAGTCTCAGGGTGGAGTAAGGGCCACATTTTTACACACACAGCCATCTTTTGAAGACCATTCCCCTTTTCTGAGCTTCTTTGCTTGCTGATCTCCTGAGACACGCCAGTGGGCTGGGTCTTCGGGATTCTCCAACTCCCTCAAAAAATTCGTGGCATTGTCATCATCACCTTCATAATCACCATACTTATTACTGCTGCTGCTGCTAAGCCACTCAAGTTATGCCTGCTCTGTTCTGCTCTTCTAAGAACTTTAGGTATACACCACACATTAACTAAGTCCACACCAACATTATAGAGTTGCTCTGTCCAATAGAACTTGGAGAGGACGGCAATGTTCTATGTCCGTGCTGTCCAGTAAGGTAGTCAGTAACCACAGGGGGTTATTGAACAGTTAAAACGTAGCCAGTGCTACTGAGGAACTGCATGTTTCTTTTATTTAACTTTCACTGAAATAGCCAAGTGGCTAGTGACCACTGTACAACACAATTACAGTTGGTGGTTTATTAAGAAAAAGCTCTGTGTTTGTTATTAGTAACAATGTAATGAAGACTAGTGCGGGTGAATGATTCAAAATATTCCTTTTTTTTTTTTTTGGCTTTTGTCCCTTTTTAGGGCTGCACCTGCAGCATACCGAAGTTTCCAGGCTGGGGGTCTAATCAGAGCTGTTGCTGCCAGCCTACGTACACCAGAGCCACAGCAACGCCAGATCGGAGGGATCTGTGTCTGCGACTCACGCCAGCTCACCACAACGCCAGATCCTTAACCCACTGAGTGAGGCCAGGGATCGAACACGCAACCTCATGGTTCCTAGTCAGATTCGTTTCCATTGAGCCACAATGGGAACTCCCAGAAATATTCTTGGAGCTATAAACATTTTAAAAGAAGTCCCATGTTTTACATTTGGAGATCTCATATTCCATCCTTTCCACATCCTATTAAATTTTTTTTTTTTAAAAAGATGCCTGTGGAATACTAGGATAACAGAATCACGTCTAGAGGAGGAACACTTGCAAAGGAAGTGGATGATATCCTTAAAGGAATCTCATTGTCATCTAACCATCCCATGTGGTCAGCAATGATAGCACTCATCCATCCACTGAAATTTGAAATGCCAATTACTGATTTCTCCTAAGGGAAACATTCGCCTCAGTTTATAAACTGGAGTGGTGAAAGAGGGTTTTATGTTTTGGGGGTCCATGGAGAAACACAGTCTTCAGATAAACTCTTAGTTCACATTTCCATACTCCTCTCACTAAAACCACCTTCCCAGGATTTCTCTAGTTTCTTTGTGAAAGTACAGGAATAAACTTTAGCGTGAAGAAACTGATGGGAAGACTTAACTACATTTCCGCTTAGTCCACTCTGCAACTTAGATTGTTACCACGGCTAGCGAAAAAGAACTTAAGTAGCCCTTGGTTTGAACCATCTGTCGCGAAAATGTGACATATGTTTGCTTTGTTTACTCAACAACCAAGTGTAAACTGATACACTGAACAAGGAATGCATGTGTGGTGTGACTGCGTGTGTGTGTGTTCGCGTGCTCGCGCGTGTGTGTACGTGTGCGTATGTTGAGAAGGGTGTTGGATGAGGGTCTCAGTCTCCTCATACCTGCCCCCAAGGAACAAGTGCACGGGAGCCCAGATCCGTGGGACGACCCCAGGGTTTGGGGCGCGCACAATGCGCAGGCACATTCCAAACAAAGCGCAACCACCGCAGCAGCAAGGGGCGCGTCTGGCTGATGTGTAGTTGAGGGAAAGCTACCCAGCCATTCCCTTTCCTCCTCCTTTTCTCCTACACCTAGGGCTCGAACTTCAACAGAAGCCCCGCGCCCTTTTCAATTACCTCGCCCCTCCCTTCCTCAGAATGAGCGTTTCTTTTCTCTCCTCTGCAGCCCGTTGTCTAGTACGGTGGGTTTGCAGATTTGACACTTGGGCTCCCCCAGACTTGATTCGAACTCAGTTTCCCTCAGAGATGAACTTGGATATCAGCAACAATCCCAAATGCATGCCCTGAGCGGCTGGATGGCCATTGCCATGTTGGGCTCTTTCCCAGACCCCTTTCAGGGCCCGTTGTAGACTTAGGTGCTCTGGGCACCGCCCCCGCCCCGCGGCGTGTGAGGAGGGAGCATGAGTTCAGGGCGGCGTAGGGGGAGGGGGGAGGTCAGCAGCTCAGCTGAGAACAAGTGGTCCCAGGGATGGGGTGAAGGACTCTGCATATGTTGAGCCTTTAAATCCATTATTTTAAAATTTACTCTTGCAACAGCCAAGATGGAGGTCAGCTTATAAATTTCCCAAAGCCGGGTCTGACGCGGTTGCAATGCAGTGGGTCAGGGGTTCCGCTTTTGTCTTCTTCAAGCTCGAGGAGAGAGGGAGAGACTGCGTGTGCATGTGTCAGTGTGAGTGTGAACGTGTTGGCGTGGATGACTGGGTGGGCGCATCCTGCGATCCTAGCTCCAAGGGCCTTGGTCTGAGTGTGTTTTAAACGCGCCAAGTCTTGAGTCACAGCCATGAGTGACGTGGAGAAAAACTTTGTGTTCAGAAGAAGGGTCTGGTTTGATTGCGTTAGGACAGAAGAAAGAAAGAGCCCTTGTGCATTGTGCCCGTGTGTGTGTGTGTGCGTGAGAGAGAGAGAGAGAGAGAGAGAGAGAGAGAGAGAGAGAGAGAGAGAGAGAGAGAGAGAGAGAGGAACAGCGCTCGAGACCGGCTGCACAGGGCTGTGTGTTCGGTGCGCGCTTGCGGGATCCCGCCCGGGTCCCACCGCCCGCCAGCTTGTGCATCCGCGGCGTTGCTGCGGACGAGTATCCGAGCGGCTGGCGGTGTGCTGCGAAGTAGCAGCAGCAGGCGGAGGGTCCTCTGGCAAAGAAATCTTGCTTCGGAACACGCTGTCCTCTGCGAAGCTCCCCCAAACCACTAACATCTCTAATCGGTATCCGATCCGGATCTTTGCTGGGAAATCATCCTGGCCCAACTCGGTCCTCTGGGCTCTCGAAGATTACCGTATCTTTCTTCCTAGTCTGGGAATTGGGCCTAGACAGGGAAAGAGGGGGCGGGGACACCCCTAAAATAAGTAAATAAACAAGCTAACAAACTAGCTCCTCGCCTCAGCCGGACACGGTCGGTTGAGTCCAGGTTGGTGGCATTTGGAGAGAGTCTTATGATTCTGTCGGTTTGAGAACCCGTCGCCTCTCCCCCACTCTCATCTGCCCCTCTTGCAGGCGCCCCTCAACTTTGGGGCCCGAGAACGCGCGCGGCGTAGGGCTGCACCTGCCCTGGAGCTCCGGGGCTGCGGGCCCGCGCGCTCTGCCCGGGTGGCGGCGTTGATGCGCGGGATTCCAGGGCTCTGGGCTGGTGTGTGCGCAGCGCAGACGCCAGAGAGCAAGCTGGGGACCGCGCGGCGGGTAGGGGCTCACGAGCCGGATTTCGGCCCCTGCCGGGACATCGGTTCTCCCTCGCTAGGCTGCCTGTGAAAGGAGGCGAGCGGGAGGAGGAGGGGATACAGCGATGGGGGGCAGCGATTGGTGGTTTGGGTGGGGAGGGCTGGCTGAGCAGGCGAGCTGGCGCGAGGGGGGCGGCGAACTTCCCGGGAGAAGGGGCTCTTTCCGCGCCAGAGCTGACGAGAAAGCTGCCGCCGCCGAGTGCTTTGACTCCGGGCAGCGGTCGGCTCCGCTCGCAGCGCTCGGAAAGTAACGTTATTTATTTATTTGCTTGCGTTCAGCCTCTGGGGTTGGACCCGACAGACACCCCTTGGACTTGGGGAGCCTGCGTCCGATCGCTTCAGCCTCCACCCAGCCGGTGCGGGCGGCTCCCGGGAATACTCGCACGTGCACCCCCCGCGAACCCTCCCCGCGCCCCAACCCGGGTAGGGGTGGGCCTTCACCCGGGCTCTAAAAGTCCCCCAAGGCGGGAGCAGGGGACGGCAGAGGGGCGGGGGAGGCTCCTGCCCTCTCCGCTCTCCTTTCAAAACGCACTCTCCCTTCCAGGTTGGGTCGGACCTGAACCCCTAAAAGCGGAACCGCCTCCTGCCCTTGCGCCAGCCGCCCTCCCGGAGCTGAGTCGCCGGCGGCGGTGGCGGCAGACGGACCGGGGAGTTTCCTCTCTCACTGGATGGAGCTGAACTTTGGGCGGCCAGAGCACCGCAGCCATCCGGGGATCGCTGCATGCTGAGGTCCCTCGGCGAGACCCAGCGGCAGCTCGGGATTTTCGGGGGGGGCGGGGACCAGCTGCGCGCCGGCACCATGTTCCTGGCGACCCTGTACTTCGCACTGCCGCTTCTGGGTAAGTCGAGACCGCCGCTAGATTTCTTATCTGCTGAGTCTTTCCGAAGGGCAGCACTCCACCCCGCCAGGAAAAAAAAAAAAAAAAAAAAATTTGCAGCCCGGGTGCGGAGGATGTGGGACCGCAAAGTTTCGCTTTGGGGAAGGGGATCCTGAATCCTCAGCACCCCGGGCTGGGGGGAGGGGGCAGCCAGGCACTTGCCCGCAGCTTTTCTTCCTTGGTTTTTATTTTCTACGTTTTTTTTTTTTTTAAATGACCTCGCCTGGCAGGAAATTATAGGGTCTGAGCCCTCCAGCCCCAAGCCCGACGCCCCTAGCGAGTTCCGGGGAGCTCTCGGAGGCGCGGCGGGCAGGTGGAGTGTGGGCGAGCACCCCTCGAGGAGAGCAAACTTGGAAGGGAAAACTTTTCCCCGAATAGGGTCTCGGTGCTCCCCGCCGGGCGGACCGGGGACCAGGGCATGTCCTCTCCTCGCTCCCAGCGTCCAGCCCGCCGCCGCTCTCCTTTTTCGAAAGCTCACGGGCTTCAGTCGGGCCCGGGCGGAGCCAGTGGCTGGAGCCGGAGACGGCGGGAGGGCGGCCCTAGAGGCCGAGCTGCCGCTCCGGCAGGTCCGTCCCAGGGCGGCAGGGCGGGCACGAGCGGTGAGCAGCACTAGCTCTTGGGCAAACCGCGAGAAGCCCGCGAAGCCCCGGGGCCCGCGGGGTTGGGGTGGGGGAAAACCAGCGGCGGGAGGGGCCCCGGGCGGGAAAATGGACTCCCGGGCTTTGAGGGGCGAGCGCGCTCCCGCGGGGCGCCCCAGAAGCCAGGTCCTGCACGCGCGCCCCCCCCCCCCCGCCCCCGGGCGGGCGCACAACGCCCCTGCTAAGCGGCACTCACGCTCCCTCCCTTCCACCTGCAGAAGTGCTCCTGTCGGCCGAGGTGAGCGGCGGGGACCGCCTGGACTGTGTGAAGGCCAGCGATCAGTGCCTAAAGGAGCAGAGCTGCAGCACCAAGTACCGCACGCTGAGGCAGTGCGTGGCGGGCAAGGAGACCAACTTCAGCTTGACCTCGGGCCTGGAGGCCAAGGACGAGTGCCGCAGCGCCATGGAGGCCCTCAAACAGAAGTCGCTTTACAACTGCCGCTGCAAGCGGGGTATGAAGAAGGAGAAGAACTGCCTGCGAATCTACTGGAGCATGTACCAGAGCCTGCAGGGTACGCGTGGCTGTCCTCCTCCCCATCCCCCAGCCCCCAAGGCAGGCGGTTCCCGAGGCCCAGGGGTCTGGCTGACCTCATCCTCTGCTCACTTCTCCCCAGCTGCAGAATGAGGACCTTTCATTGGCCCCGAGGGACGTCGGCAGCTGGTGTTTTCTGCCTCCCTCGCAGCATTGTTGGGGCCCGGTTGTTGGAAAACCCGGGAGTGGGTGGAGGGACATCCCAGGGACCCTGCTGACCTCTTTGAAACTTGGTCAGAACATCGCAGTAGGAATCTATTAAAGGCCAGGCCAGGGAACCTGCAACTTTTTCCCCAGGAGGAGAGCTGGCTTCACAGAGCTGGCTTGCACAGCATCTTGCCTGGCGTTTTCTCCATCTCTCTTTCCTTTCTATCCATACTGACATAAGATAAAGAATTGAGAATAAAAGGTTCAGTGGAATCCATTCTATCTTCACCCCCCTCAAACTTGATCAAAGGCAGATGTGGAAAACAAACATTTGTCATTTTAGATTAGCTGAGTCTTGAACCAGCTGGTGTGGTTCAACCTTGGTTAACACAGAAGTGGCTCAGAGAGGGAAAGGTCTCCTTGCCACAGCCATTCATTATAGCGGCAGTTTGGGGTCCTCGTGTGCCAGAGGTGGCTTGTGCCTGTAAATCTAACACAAACATTTAGTGCGCGGAGACTCACGCTGAAAATTTGTAAAACGCAGATTTGACCTCTTAGTGGCCACTTCCTCCAGAACTTATTAATGAAAACCTATTTCAGAGACTGTTTAAAGCCAGAGTACTTGCTTTGCCATGTTTGGGGAGCAAAAAAATGGGGCCTCTTTTGGGTCACCTTTCTTCCATTGGCTCCCGGAGGCAAGCTGGGCTTGTGACATCACCGGTTCCTTCCTCTCTGATTTCATTCCTTAGCAAAGAGTGGGAGAGTTTTCTGGCAAGACTGGGCTGGGTTGCTCTCCGATGTTCTCATGGCACTCTGAGGAGAGCAAGGACAAGAGAGGCAGAGGAAATGGAAAGAAATAACCAGAGCCAAATAGATGTATTTGAAGTCTTTGAACGTTTCAGCATCTTTTTTGTTGCACAATCATAACATAATTAGAATTCAGATTCAGTAACAAAACTGTCTGAAATATGTTTGTTTTCTAGATCTGAGCCCAATCTTTCTGTTGTTTTTAGGAAATGATCTGCTCGAAGATTCCCCATATGAGCCAGTTAACAGCAGATTGTCTGATATTTTCCGGGTGGTCCCATTCATACCAGGTAAGGAGATTTATACTTCCTCTCTGATGCCTTCGCCTGCCTGAAATCTGTTGGCTTGAGTTCTCTTTGGCTCTCAAATAGTGTATAAGCAGAGAGTTGAATGGCACAGTGTTTCTGGGAAATTAGAAATAGGATGATGATAATGAAGAGGCAGAATGCCTAGAGATGATTGTAAGACTTGAAAGTAATTCTAAATGAAGTCATGTGGTGTGGTGGTTTGAAAGAGGTTGGAGGGAGGTGACTTGGTTTATTTATTTTTTTTTCACATTAAAATATGATTGGCCAATTCTTGCCAAGGGAGTGCCGCTTCTGTCTGTAGGTGGCAATCGTATTCCCTTCTTGCTGCATACTGTACCCAGTGCCTCTCTGGAAATGGGATCTGTTTAAATGCTGCTGCTTAGTTTACGAGACGCCTGAAGATAATCTCAGATTGTTGAAGAATTTTGGATGGACTCACTTGTCTGCCTTTGACTTAAAGGATTATGCTCTACCATTTGTTAACAACAGTTTGTTTTGTTTCTCATTTTTCCTGAGCGTGTACGTGCATGTACAGGAGAACGTATTACGGTACTTTAAACAGTGGTCTCACTTCATGGTTTGTTTTTCCTCTATTTGCAGATATACAGTTGGTTTGAAAGTGAACTTAGTTTTAGAATTGAGTTTTTCATATCATCTACATGCAGACAGCCCCATCAATAATGAGTCAGGCAGTAATTTCCCTTAATGACATACAGATTCCAGATTGATGTCGTCTTTATTTGTTTACCGTTAAGACATTTTCTCATGTATATATAGCCATCACAAATTATATGTTTCTCTATGATTAAACATGGTGGTTCCCATTGCATTTGATTCTGTGAGATGATGCTTGGGTACTGGTGAGAGTATTCTGGTTTTCTAAATGTTTTATGTTTTCCTGCAGAAAGTCATAGGACCAAGGAAGTGTGTAAATACTGAAATTAGGTGTGGCTGTAAGATACATTCATTCATTCACAGGCATCCACTGAGCATCTACTACATTCTAGCCCTTGGAATTTTGGCAGGGAGCCAGAGAGATGTCACCTCCGCTCTAATGAATCTTAGAGGCAGCCAACAACTGGCATTTATTAAGCTCTTATTTTGTGCCAGGCACTGTTTAAGAGCTTGACATCATTAACTTATGGAATCATTGTGAAGTGCAGCTTAGATATTACTTCCATTTTAGAGATGAGATGATTGAGGCAGGGTGATGTCCAGAAACCAGGCCAAGATCGCCAAACACCTAATTGGTGGAACTAGAATTTGAACATAAATTTAGTTGCAGGGTTTTGTAACATCTACCCCTTGCTACTTGCAGTGTGCTCCTCAGCTCGAACAGTGTGGATGTCACCTAGGAGTTTGTTGGAAGTGTGGAATCTCGGGCTCTGTCCCCGATCTCCTGAGCTGGAATTTGCATTTTAAGATAATCCCTGGGCTGCGTGCTTCATATGCACGTGAAGCTTGAGAAGCAAGCACTTCTCTGTATTATGCTTTTGGTTCAGAGGAAAATCTGTGTGTGTGTGTGTGTGTGTGTGTGTGTGTGTGTGTGTGTGTGGTCTATTTCAGGATAAAATTTAAGGGGATAAGTTTGGTAAGAGAGGCATTCATACATTATCCTGAATAATGCTGGAAACTTCCACCCTACATCCCTACCAGTGTTCTCAGTGTTCTCCTTTGGCCCATCGAGGGCAATGGCTCAGGTAGTGGAGCAGGGATGCTCAGACAAGTGTGTATGACCATTTGGACACTTGCGGGAACTAGGATGGGGTACCAGAAACCAACCTTGCCTCCTGCTGGCTGGCTGCCTCCTCGGTCTTTGCCCTGCTGTCCGGCAGGATAGAAACCTCCCTGGGGACAGTGAGAGTGAGGAAGTTGGTAAGGAGGAAGGTTCATTTGGGTTTTAATTTCAAAACTCTTATAAGCTATAGGGCTTCAGGAGACTCATTTTCCCCTCTCTGGGTCTCTTTTAGTGTAACGAGGGCACTGGAGTAAATAATCTCCAGTCCTAACAGTCCATGACTCTGAGGGAAGATTAAGGTCACCTCCAGAATCCCTTAACTGGGCTCTTACACTTGCATTTTTCTTTTTCTTTTTTCTGTTTTTGGCCGCCCTGTGGCATATGGAGTTCCTGGGCCAGGGACCAGATCTGAGCTGTAGTTGCGACCTACACCACAGCTGTGGCATCGCCAGATCCTTTAACCTACTGTGCCGGGCTGGGGATCAAACCCCTGTCCAGGAGCTGCAGAGATGATGCTCCTCATCCTGTTGCACCGTAGTGGGAACTCCGTCACGTGCCTCCTTGCAGTCTTTGCATTCGTTCTCCACTTAAAGTGGCTTGATCATTCTCAGATAGCAGCGGCTCGTCTGGATGTCTTCGATGAGTGCCAGGAGTTCTTCCGCTCATTCATTTATAGCTCCCTCTCTCAGCCAGGTTTCTTTTCATAGCAACTGTGATTCTCAGTTTGTTAAGACCTGGCCTGCTGAGGACCCAGAAGTTATAGTGAATTACTCAGAGCCAGGAATGTCCTGTCTAGAGCTGCTCTTTATATCTCCAGGGCATTGGAGTTAGGTTCCAGCAGTAATGAGCTTTGACCTCTGACAGTGACTGTGTTCCCTAAGTGGGTACAGGAAAGCCAAATGGAGCCACGAGAGGTTTTAAGTCGTTGAATAATGCATGTCATCCAGTTTGGCATTTGAAGAATGGCGAAGGACGGAGGCTCAGGATGATAAATATTGCTTTTCATCGTCTGAATCTGAGTTTCTAGAACATCTTTTCTGTCTTGAGAATCTCTCTGAAGAAACCAGAACAGCGGGGCCTTCGCCTTTTACAGATAGGGTAGCACTTAGAGTTTCCATATTTGGATTTCTCTGCCCAATGCGAAGAGAATGTTTATCCACATACATTAAGTGAGAGCTGAATCCTCTCATCGAAGGAGACGTGTTTGACGTTCTTGCGTTTCCATTTTCTTTGGACTCTTCCAAACCCACAGTCATCTTTGCCATTGTTTACTTGATCGCCCGTTAAAAGGCCATAGTGCCGTATTTTCAGCCGTGGGAACAAGGAAGGGAACAAAAATCAGATAGAATCGAAAAACCATCATCTCTGCGCTGAAGCCTGAGCGGCAGAAGAGAAATCCAGCAGCCTTGTCAGGCAAGAATGCGGTGGGAGGTTGGAGGGGTGACTCCTGTGGAAATGCGATAGCAGAAGCAGGGGCCTCTAAGGTGCTTTTAAGGGCTCTGGGAAGTGCCCTTATGGTGGGTGGATGCCAGTGTGGTTTTTAGGGGTCTCGACATGAAGAATCGGGCTGGCAGTGAGGGGGAGGGCACAAAGGAAAAGGCGAGCTGGTGCCAGAGGAGGTCAGAGGGGAGGAGAGACAGCAGGAAAGTGTCTTGGGAGCCCAGGGGGCAGAGCTGTGTGGGTGCTGGGCAGCTCATAGGATGAATGTATCAGGTGGCATTTCACATCTGTGGGTCTCAGCCACGACTGCTATTTAACCTCCGTTCGGCCTTGCGCTTTCTTTTTCACAACACTTTAAGAAGCTGCAAGAAATAAACAGTTTGAAAGGAAGAGGAGCCTATTGGCAATGTTTTGGGACTCTCTGGAGGGGGGGAGAACAAAGCAGTGAGAAAGTTTGAAAGTGCAGGGGGTGTGGAGAAAAGCCTGAAGATGGAGGATCAGAAGGAGGCTGTAAGCCCTTCACGGCAGCAAGAGAGAAGAAGGAGGGCTCTGAGGTCTTAAAGGATTGATTGGGAGGTTGGATTTCTGTAGAGATGAGTCAAGAAGTGCCAGACCTTCCTCAGATGTAATCAGAGTTGATGGACTTGCAAACAAAAGTCAACTGGAGAGACTGTGGGGAGTGACGTTGGGATTTGAACATCCTCCGTCTGATTTGGTGAAAGACAAAGTTTCAGCCCTCTGGCTTTGCCACCCTTTCCCCACCAAGTCCCAGCAGTGGCTTAGACCTTCCTAGGAAGCCTTAGGATGTTGAGATTTGGTCCCTGAGCAATTAGAAATGGTTTGCCCCAGGATGAGATGCCCCTAAACTCTCTGTTGAGCTGAGCCCCATTTTTTTCTGAAGGATGCTGTAAAGAATGAACTTTGTTTAGCATTTCTGTTTTAATGTACCATCATCTTTATGTCACTATTAAAGAAAATCTTTCCAGACATTTTGACCTGTTGACCAAGAGCCTTCTAAGATCATCTGCTGTCTTGTCAAATCATGACAAGAGAGAAGGGTTCGTACACACCAGCTACTAGGGGTATAGAGTGGTCCCCTCCTTTCCACTCGGCTTGCTAATCATGATGTCGCTGTATTTGAGAACCCGTATAAATTCTTTGTTGTCTAGTCTGGCATATGGTAAACTCCTTCCTAGGCCAGCTTGGCCCTGTCCGCCCTCCCTCCAAGCCCCATCACCTCTCCAGCCAAGCTCCCTGAGCAATCCATTCCCAGGTATTTCATGTACGTTCACTTTCCCAAGCCTTTGCACTTGGCTTTGCCTCTGTTTGGAAAGTTGCTGTTAGTTCTTTCAGACCAAGATCAGGTTTCATCTCTGTGGGCCATGCTGGAGTTGAGGACTCTCTCATGCTGCATTTTGCTCTTGTGTTTATGAGAGCTGTTAATCACGGCCTATGGAGACGACTTATTTATGTGTCTGTCTTTTCTACTGGAAAGTCAGGGATGCACTTATTATGCCAGGTGTTTGCTCAGCACCGAGCATCTTTCCTGGTTCTGAGCAGGCGTCTCCTGAAACATGGGTGGTTGAATATCATAGAAGGGCCGTGGAGATCAAGTCTAATTCTCTGCTTTTACAGAATGGAAGCTCAGAGAGGAGAAGCAATTTGGCCAGGGCCACATTGCTTGTGGACAGCCTCCAGAACCTTTATTTGGGCCTGGCACTGCCTTAGGGGAGGGCAGCATTGGCCTCTTTGTGTTCTGCATACTCTCTGGATGCACTTTATCCATTACTGGGGCCTCAGCTACCTTGTACACTGATGACTCAGAGCCTTGCCTCCTACTTTGGCCTCTCCTGAGCTCTACACCAGCATTTCAGCTGAAGCCTGGATGACTCCATCTGGTTGTATCTCAGTTACTTTCAACTCGGCACACCCCAAAATGAATCGCATCATCTCTCTCCTTTTCTCCTTCCATCCTTCTCTTGCTGAGCCTCCAATCTTATAAAGTGGCATTCTCTGCTTTAGTTAGGAGCTTTGGAATCATTCTCCACCATCTCCTCTCCCCTTCTCACTCTTTCAGGTTGCCCCATCACCATGTCCTACTCAAATTACCTGCTATCTTTCAAATTGCTGCCCTCTCTCCTTTCCGTGAATCTATCCATCTTATCCTTCACTTGAACTTTACATTGGCTGTCTTACCGGCCCCTCCCGTGTCTAGTTTCTCCCAATCCAACTTGGCCACCCGTTGCCATATCTTACCTTAGTCCCTTGATGACTCACAGGAGTGATTTGGTTTCTGTCTTCCTCCATCGTCTTCTATTAATCGACCCTCCGTCTCGCCCCAGCCACCCCAAGTCCAAGCAAACCAGGTTGACCACTGCTGTCCCACCAGTGCTCCGGGCAGCTTCATGCCTCTTCGTCTTTGTACCCACTGGTGCTGGAGAAAGAACACATGCTCTGGAGTCCGCTCACCTGGCTGCATCCTAGCTATGCCGCTTACTTTGTCTTGGGCAGGTCATTCGATCTCACTGTACCTGGGACTCCTTGGATGTAAGATGAGATGATGATAATGCCTCCCTCGCAGGGTCTCATGAATGAAAAAGACTACATGTAAAATGCCTTGTGTGGTGCCCGAAATATACTTGGTCCTCAGTAATCTCAGTCATTTTCAATGCTGTGCCAAGGCTATGTTTGCTTTTGGCTCCATAGTGGGACTCTTTTTCAGCAGGACCACGCTCCCCAATCTATGTCTTGAAAAGAATAGCAACCCTAAGCCTTCAGGAAGGCTGCTCATAGACTAGCTTTG
Source organism: Sus scrofa (assembly GCF_054392235.1). Lineage (NCBI taxonomy): Eukaryota > Metazoa > Chordata > Mammalia > Artiodactyla > Suidae > Sus > Sus scrofa. The sequence goes on along the minus strand of NC_139396.1, from coordinate 149,159,608 downwards.
GACAAGAAATAAGAAATCTCTCCAATACTTAAAGGGCCCTGGAGGAAAGTTCTATGTCTTAATAACCCTGTTTGAGTCTTAACTCCCCTTTGGGGAAGGTCTTGCTTATTCCTGCTCTGAATGCCTCTGTTCCTCTGGGGCTCTATCCTTCCTTCTGCTCTTTGGTCGGAGGTGCCTTTGCTGCAGCTGGCTGTCACCTGGGGTGGGAGCTCTTCCTGTGCTTAAGGATTCTTGTGATCAGCCTACCCTTCTCAGCTTGACTGATTCCCATTCTTCTAACCTCTCCCCATAAATCTTCTTTGCAACGCCCCTCATAGCAGGAAGAATTACTGCTCCCTGAGAAGGGCATACCTTAAACCTGGGAGATGCTTCCGTCTCCACAGGCTCTGCTAAGTACACTTACATTTCACTTTCACAGACCACTACTTCTGGCTTTTATTCTCTCCCTCTCCAGCCCCTCGGCCATCCATTTTTATTGTACGATGATAAGAAATTACAAATAGGTAAAAAAGGAAAGCGAATTTAAATCACTCAGAATCTAAGCTGCCAAAGATAACCACTGTAAAACTCTGATATGAGCCTTTTCTGACTTTTTCCTATATATATGGATATATGTACGTGTGTGTATGCATATATATTTATCTTCCTTGTTTTTAACAAAAAAAGAGTCATAATCTTTGCATGCTTTCATATTACCTGCCTGATGGCCCGAGGAATCTGTGTCTTCTTGTGTCACTGCCCACTTCCTAAAGGCAAATTTTATTATTTAGATTAACTGTCAACCTCCAGAAGTTTCATGAATAAAGCGTCAGGTCATTCCAGTGTCTAGCTACTTATGGCAAAGGCCAGAATATTCCAGGGCCGGCTGTGAAAGTAGAGACAGTCAAATATTTTGCATAGTGTTACTGTAGGTCCCGTTACCAGAAGAGGCGAGATAAAACATCAGTGAGTGACAGGTAATTGCATGAACTGAAGATTGTTACAAGGTGCAAAATTATTTATAGCCAATATGTCTGTCCTCATTCCTTCTCCTTAGTCCTCTGAAGTATTTCTTGCTGCCATCTCTTAATTTTTCTGCTGTCGAAGCGGATTCTCTCCAAAGGATATCTTTGTTGTTGTTGTTGTTCTTGGGGATACAGTGCCGAATCCGCAAGAGAAATTATCAGGATTGTTTGGTCCAGAGAGCACCGGTCCAAGAGTCAGGAGACTGGTGCTCTGCTTCCTGCTTTGCTCTAACTACTCAGTGACCTTGGGCAAATGTCTGCCTTTCTGGAGGGGCATCTACTCCTTTTGTAAGGTGAGGGCAGTGGGCAAGGGTGATCTGTAACATGTTCTCCTGCTTTCTCTAAGGGCTTGCATATTGAATCTTGTATCATCCTGGGACTTACTCGTTTTCTTTCTAGCCCTTTCTTCTTGCCAAAGAAACCCGACGCCTTGCCATGTATGTTTTTTCCTATTAATAACATTTATAAAGCATAATTTATTCAACATGTACCTTACTGTGAACCAGAATGTATTTAAAGCATCTCATTTGAATCCATGGAAGAAGATAAAATAAGAAATAAGTGGAGAAAATAAGGAAAAGGGGAACATCAGAGCAGGAAAGGGAAAAAGAAGCCCGGGGTGAGTTCAGAAGACAAAATGCATGTCATAAGATGATATTAAACAAATTTAATTATCAGAAGTACTGTGTTAAAACAAAGGGATAAATAAAATCCCTGGATTGTGGACGCGGTAGGACCTTTGGAGGGCATTCTAGTCCAATCCCCTTATTTTCCTGATAAGAAAACTGAGAGTTCCATAAATTCCTAGGACAATATAACATAAATTGTCCAGGACAGTGATGACAAGTAAAATTAGGTATGTGTTTGTTTTTAAATTGATATTTGAAATTCTCCATAGCCCGCATTTCCCCACCTCCTTTATCTTGTCCTTCACCTGCTCCCCGGCTGTGCCCTGTTTTAGGGTACCAGTTAGTGTGAGAACCGCAGCCTTTGACTTTAGTGAAGTGGGGAGCTGTCCATTGTTTTGGAATTGTTTTTGGAACAATAGTTAATTAATAAGTGTCTGTTTGACAATAGGAGCCAGTGGCCTGCATGCTAATTTTCATATTGTTTGGCTCCCTTCAGACTTGTCTGCAAGGAAAACTGAGAAATTATTTGTTGCTTTCAGCTCTCCCAGCCTTCAGATTTTTTTTTTTTTTAAATTAATCTTTTGCCTGGAATTTTTGTTAAAGAAACTAACCACTTCCTGTAATTTAGAGACTCAACTAGCTGGGTCAGTGATGAGAACGAATGGGTAATTTGCATAAGGGGCTAATTTATTATGTCCCCTGGGCATTTCTTTCATCTCTCTTCCCATTCTAATTAATGTTCTAAGAGGGTCTATCACCATATCAGAAATTAGGGGTGAAAGCAGCCATTGTTAACCTTTATTCTTATGATTTTTTATCTTCTGTGATCTTTTAACCATTTTCTTTTCATATCTAGGGATTTGCCCAGGGAGGGCCGGGCACCGTATGGAGAGCAGATTTTAGGGGTGTGCTCTTTTCTGATCTTTTCTCAAATACTAGGTAGTTGTAAAAATAAAAATGACTCAGGATAGCTGTCCAACCACAGAGGGATTTGTAAAACACACAGAAGGGTACGGTCTTGGTGCAGAATTGTTTCTAAATTTGAGCCCGCTAAAACTTCCGTCTATGTAAACACGTATATACACACATACACAGAAAGAAGTGAGTTTGTGAATCTGCCTGTTTACCTGCGTGAATATTTACAGGGCGTGTGAGTGTGGCTATCTATATTATGAAACATTTTGTCTCAAAAAGATCTTCCTTGACACGTGTTCCAGTTGGTTCTGGCTGTGACAAAGGCAGCTGTGTGTGAGAGAGTGTGACACAGCTGAGGAAAGGCAAGAGAACAAGCAATTTCTTCGAAAATCAATTGCAATTTACTCCTACTAAATTGGCCCATGGTCCGCCCTGTCCACGCATTAGCATATGACAGACTTTTAATCATTTGGTCAAATGGGCTATTTTTGGTCAAACCACTGTTGCCTCTGGGACTCTGCCCACAGTCCTAGAGCTATGTTATCTCCAAACCTGCAGGGCCTTTAAAAAGGAGGTGTGGGGAGAGGAGTTCCCTGGGGAACCTCTGCTGAGTTCCCTGTACTGGGATGCCTGTTCAAGGCCATTCTTTCTTCTGGACCCCAAACCGTGCGAAAAGGTAGCTATTATGGTCTCTGATTTCTGAAGGGGAAACCTAAGATCAGAGAGGTTGAGAGACTTTGTCAGCACAGCCAATAAGTGGAAGAGTTAAGTTAGGTCTCTTATTCCTGCATCTCTAAAGCCTGTGCTCTTTCTGTTGTCACTTTTTTTTTTTTTTTTGTCTTTTTGTCTTTTTGTCTTTTTGCCATTTCTTGGGCTGCTCCCAGGCTAGGGGTCTAATTGGAGCTGTAGCCACTGGCCTACGCCAGAGCCACAGCAACTTGGGATCCTATCCGCATCTGCAACCTACACCACAGTTCATGGCAATCCCGGATCCTTAACCCACTGAGCAAGCGCAGGGATCGAACCCGCAACCTCATGGTTCCTAGTCGGATTCGTTAACCACTGCACCATGATGGGAACTCCTCTGTTGTTACTTTATGAAATGTTAAGCACAGAGCTGATCCTTTATTAAGGAGGCGCAATCTAGTCCCTATTCTCCCTCCTTAATTCCCAGTTTCTCTTCCTCTGTCTTCCACCTTAAACGCTTTTTGACAAAGGGCCTTTAAAGTTGAAATATAAACCAGTATCTTTTATTTTAATATTTAGCCCTGCATCCCGATGGGTTCTTAATTGACAACTGAAATCCAGAACACACATGCTATTAAAACCATTCCTGCGGAACTGCAGAAATATTAACCAAAGAAGCAATTTCTGGATTGTATCTTTTTTCATTTCAGCGTGATATGGAAGGTTTCTAAAGTAGAGCAGAATGCCTCGGGCCATTTTTCTGTCATGTTGTCATATAAATAGCATTACACAGTGGTAAAGAAAGGAATACATAGTTTAGTCCCACTTTAGGGTGACCTAATATGCTATTCATTTGTCTTCCGTCACGCTGGTACCACTTTCCCTCGCGTCCCTCTGAATGGTCTTAGATACACCATGCCGACTGTTACTTCTGTTGCCCTTTGTCCATTATCGTTTTGCGTACAGTTAATAATGTATGAAAATAAGCATTGATTGCACTCTTTGTCGGAATAGGCCAGCAGGTTTCTTAAAGTCCATGTTTATGAAATGTTTCATTGATCCCTGTTAGGATGAGTTTCATGTAAGCTCTTGATGAAGAAGATACCGGGAGATCGGCGAATTTTGCAGCCTCCTTGATGGACCCATGATATTCTCCCATCCTTACAGATAGCACGTGGCCTTTTAATGGAGAAAGGAGGGACCAGGCTGGCACTAAACAAACTTCCGATTGAAAATGGTTACCCTCTCTGTCAGACCCTAAAAGAAATAAAAATAATTCAACAGCTGTGAGAGGCAAGGAGCTAGGTGTTTTACATACAGGAACTCATGGCAACCTTGGTGGAAGGTAATCTTAGCCCCACTTGATGGATGAGGACTCTGAGACCTAAGTAAGAAACTGGTCTGAGGCCACATGCCTGAGTACGGGTAGCGCCCCATTCTCATCTAGAACGTCTGCCTCCAGAACCCATGTTGAAGCATCCAGTTGCCTACATATAACAAGAAGGATAGTTCCGGAAAGTCAAGGGTACAAACTGCCGGAAGGCATTTTGTACTGACTTATACATATGTGTGTATGTGTCTGACATATATAATATAAAACCTCATATATAAATATATATATATATAATATGTTTAATATAATGAAGAGAATTGGACCGTTCCTGTGATTTCTATTAATTTTCAGTCTTCTGATGTGATGGAATGACATTTCTGCCAAATTCATTCATCACATATTTATTGAGCACTTACTAGGAGCCTAGTGAGAGGCCTAAGTGATTCAGTGGTGAATAGAACCCTACCATTGCCTTCTATGAATTCCTTGTTGTTTTAGGGATAGGTATAAAACAAGCAAAATACGTTGCAAAGTGGTAGGTGAGGAGTTCCCTTTGTGGCTCAGTGGTTAGTAAATCTGACTAGGAACCATGAGGTTGCGGGTTCGGTCCCTGCCCTTGCTCAGTGGGTTAAGGATCCGGCATTGCCGTGAGCTGTGGTGTAGGTCACAGACGCGGCTTGGATCCTGTGTTGCTGTGGCTCTGGCGTAGGCTGGTGGCTACAGCTCCGATTAGACCCCCTAACCTGGGAACCTCCATGTGCCGCAGGAGCGGCCCTAGAAAAGGCAAAAAGGCCAAAAAAAAAAAAAAAAATGGAGTGGTAGGTGAATGAGTAGAACTCCCTACAAAGCATAACTGACTAGAAGGAGTTATGGGTCAGAGAAGGCTTGCTGAAGAGGACTTGGGCTGGATTTTGAGGAGTGGATAGGAGTTTGGTAAATAGAGATGGTTAGGCAGGGCATTCCAGGCAGAGGCAGCTGCATGGGCAAAGGTGTGGAGTGTCTAGGGTGCTGTGATGAGCTACTTGCTATGGCTGGGACACTTGGTATGGGTAGTGGTGGGAAAAGAACTAGGCAAAGAGGCAGATTTGCCATGTTCAGGGGCTTGGCCTTTGTCTCAGTAGAACCAGGGAAGGATGATAGCTAATTTACTTCAGCACTGTTGGAATCTTCAGGTTGAATCCTATGAAATTGCCATTTTTGTAGGTCAGCATGGTAGAATAGCGGACATTTTTTATGGTTCAACTTAATATAGTTTTGTGTCATAAAAGCACACACAAGGACTGGATGCTTCCAGACTAGGGAATGACCTAGGTCTGCTATGGGTTAGTAACTCCTCATCTCAGAGGGCTCCTATTTGCCCCGGCTCCTGATGAGCACAGAGCAAGTGTAGGTCAAGTTCAAGCTTCTTTCTCCCAGACCTTCTCCTTGGCGGGGAGGGGGTAAGAGGCACAAGGCACCAAGGGCATATGGCTCCCCATTTAGGTACCAAAGGTGGGCAGAGGAGCTGCCTGGGCCTCACAGGTGGTCCTGGGAAGGGGTTGGGGCACACGGAGCACAGGTGACAGCAGAACAGAGAGGTGCCAGCAGGAGTGGGTGCAGAAAGCAGAGTGGTCTGGATCCAGGTCATGAAAAGTCTTCATGCCAGGAACCATTTTGGCTTGTAGCAGGAGAAAGATGTTATTGAAAATTGTTCAGTGGGGCCCCTTTAACACTGAGTGACCCATCTGGTGAAAGAAAGCAGCCTGGAGGCCAGTGGGAATGTGGACAGTCTTGGATTCCTAAGAGGAATGGCTCTCCATATGCTTCTGCAATAGTCCAGTCCTACCCCCAGTGCTGTCCTCTATCCTGGAATCAAGATAGGCTTCTTTTTTTTTTTTTTTTTTTTTGCTATTTCTTGGGCAGCTCTCGCCGCATATGGATGTTCCCAGGCTAGGGGTCGAATCGGAACTGTAGCCGAGGGCCTACAGCAGAGCCACAGCAACGTGGGATCCGAGCCACGTCTGCGACCTACACCACAGCTCACGGCAACGCCGGATCGTTAACCCACTGAGCAAGGGCAGGGACCGAACCCGCAACCTCATGGTTCCTAGTCGGATTCGTTAACCACTGAGCCACAACGGGAACTCCAAGATGGGCTTCTGCTTTTTAACTTGGGCACAGTGGCTCCAGCATTGGCATTTGGAACTCCAGGCCAGCACTGTCCTTCTGGCTGGGAGGGCTGGTCCTTTGGAACCCTGGCGGATGGTGCCTGTTGGGATGTCTCGACATATGAACTTGTTTCTGCATTTCGTTTCTTTTCTATATCCTGTTTCATTCTTCTTACTCCCTAGTCCTGAGTCTCACTTGGCAGTTCTCTGAACCACATTCTCTCAACCTGCTTCAGAACATTGCACAAGAGACTGTCTGACTACAAACTCAAAAGATTCTAAATGCAGGGAGTTGTCTTAATTGAAAGAGATGCCCGCTAACCCCAGGGCAAGCCCGGTGAGGGAAGGATGAGGAGGCAAGGCCGCTGGGACTGCAGCCAGTAATTACCGCAGCTCACAGAGTGGTTCCTCAGAAGAAGCCAACTCTCTCTGTCCTTCCTTGAGCCCAAGGTGTGTTTATGGTGTTGTTTTAATGATATCATTGGGGTGGGAGAGGGGAGAGGTGGTGCTGCTCATTCTGGCTGCTGCTGATCTCCTGCCCAGTGCGGGCAGTTCTTTCCTCCAGAGCCACCAGGCAATCGCCTGTATTCATTCCAGAGCCTGGGGTGGGGCTGGGGAGGGGCGGGGGGTGAGGTCCTGATGATCCTAGGAAATGACAAAGTGCAGAATGGCAGGGGTAAGGAGGAGAGTCTGGGGGCGAAGCACACCCAGGTTTGAGTTCTACATTCTGGCACTTACTCTCCGCGGGACTCTGGCTTAATAGTGGGAAGCCCTGTAAATGGGGGTAATAACAGTATCCAGTTCTCAGGGCTATTGGCGGTCATGTTTAAGAAGAGCACTGGGAAGTACTTGAGAAATGGTAGCTGAAGAATGGCTGGTTTCTTCCTTTTATATGCGCCCCCAATCCTTTCTCCATCCTCTCCCAATTTATTAACTGGATACAGGAATAGAAGGTTATTTGAGCAGAAGTCTATGCCCTTTGATCACAATGGATGATCATAATTCAATTTAGCCCCAAACATCGATTATCTTCTCTGAAAATAGCAATAGTCACATTCTTTGAGAACCTACTCTGTGCCTGGCCCTGTGCTAGTTGCTGGGGAGATGATGGGAGCAGAAAGGGCGCAAAGCACAGGGAGTGCCAGGAAGGAATGGGAGGGAGGCGAGACAAAGGGAACTAGGATGCAAGAAAGAAAGCTCTGGAAGAGGAGGCGCTGAGACTGGGGTGCAGGGACGTGGGGAATGGACTGCTGGTGAGCCCAGGCGCGTTGGTAGGAAAGGAAAGGGTGTTCACCCAGCCCGGAAAATTCATGTTCGATATATGGTCTAGCCCTGTGTTGAGCAGCTGCAAGCACGGTGCAAACCTAGTGTGTCTTTTTCCCTGATTATTCTCAAGAATGTTTAAAAAATGTAATGTTTGCAAACAAAGTAGAAACAGTGGAAGCCTTGTTTTCTATTAGCAGGATAAGGTTCACTGGCTATGGGTATTTTTTCATTCTTGTCTTCCAAATTGTAATTTTAAAAGATGAGGCATTTCATATTCAAGAGTTTTCCTTTGTCTGAAATAAATTATTCATTTCTACCCACTTTCAGAAACAATGAGCGTAATACTTAATGCATCACAATTAAGCGGGTGTAGCTTCATATAAAATTATGTTCTGTGCATGTTGGTGGCAACAGAGCAGTGTATCCTATATCTTGTCGACATTTGTTCCTCATAAGCAAAACATAAAGAAATGGAGACTCAGAAATGTGTTTTCTTTCCTCTCCCAGTGGAGGAGGGGTAACTTTAGACCCAAGCAGCCTTGTTTTTGACATTGCACAGCTGCTGGGGGCTAGGTCACTGTGCAGAGAAAGTGGACTTATTGCTACTAGACTGTGCTTGGGGTCAGGTGAGGGTCAGGATTTTTGAGCACTGCCCATTCATCTCTGTCCCCTTTGTCTGGGTTTGAGGTCCTTCAAGAATCTTCTCATAGAAGGGCATGCCCTGGACATTTCCTTTGGGGTTTGATGGCAACTGCATCCTGAGTACTGGCCGGTTGGTCATATGGACCTTTGCCAAAGACCTGGCTTTTCTAAATACCTTGTGTGTGTGTGTGTGTGTGTGTGTGAGACAAGATCCTCCTTAGGAAAATAGGCATTGCCAGCAAGGATTGAGATTTCCATCGAAAGCCTCTGCAGGCTTGCAGATTGAGCTGCGATGATCCCCAGGAACTAAAGTCCCAGTTCTAAGGTTAAAGTCATTGTTGACTGTGATGGCGAGAGAGCCATTGGGAAAAACATTACTTGTGAAATGCCTGCTGGGTGCCAGCAGTAGGCTACCAGAGGTCTTCATGGGTTATTTCATTTAATCCTGATAAAAGCCCTGAGGGCTCGGAGTAGGGTGGGGGCATGATTTACATTTTAGGTAAGAGGAAACTCGGACTCAGAGAAGTGGAGCGATTTGCCTAAGGCTACCCAGCTAGTTGTTGGAAGATCTTGCATTGGAGCCAAGTTTATCCAGCCCCAAAGGCCTAGGTCTTTGTCTGCTTTTCCTGTTTGTTGCCTTTTGGATTGTTAGGTCAAGAGCAAAAGCAACCAGATGCTAAGATGGATTCTCAATTACTTCCGGTCTAAGCACTATTTTGTATTTGAATAGAAACAATGATATCTTCCTAATTTTAGGGAGGCCTAGGAAGAATGCCCCAGACTTGGCCAGAAGTTTTCCCCAGATGCTTCCCTGCCCTTCGCCTTGGTTTAGTTGGTTGAGTATCTGCCTTTGTCGGATGGACTGCCCCATCCTCCAAGCACATGGGCGCTCCTAGGGGTCTCTGTTTCCACCTGTGCGCTGGCCCCATGCCTCTGGATTTTTTTTTCTCTTTTTTTTTTTTAGGCCTGCACCTGCGACATAGGGAGGTTCCTCAGGCTAGGGGTCAAATTGAAGCTGCAGCTGAGGCCTATGCCACAGTCACAGCAATGCTGGATCCGAGGCACGTCTGTGTCCTATACCACAGTTTGTAGCAACACTGAATCCTTAACTCACTGAATGAGGCCATGGATCGAACCCGAATCCTCATGGATACTAGTTGGGTTCTTAATCTTCTGAGCCACAGCAGGAACTCTTCACACCTCTGGACTTTCTGCTGAGTCCCTTGCTCTGACCCGTATTTCCCTTGCAGCCTCTGCACTCTCAATTTGAGGGGCCCTCTCTTAGCATCCTGAGAAGTAGTAGCCATCCTGCTGCCTGCTGGCTCGTTCCAGCAGGATATCCTGGCTGTAACTCCGACATGTTCCATGTTGAATTTGCCTTCTCTCCTCAGCCTGGGGCATCAGGTAGAGGCCTGTTACATCTTAGGGAGATATGTTTATATGTTGGAAGGAGCAGGGCCGAAGTGGAAAAAATGTGGATTTGGAGTCAGACCTGGGTCTCCATCCTGACTTCATCGTTTCTTAACTTTGGCAAGTTATTCAACGGCTTGAAGCCTCAGTTTCTTGATTGGTTCAGTGTGAGTCATATCTGTGCCATAGGGTCATTGTGAGTATCGGATCTGAGTTGTGAGAGATTGCGTTTAAGTCAAAATGAGAGAGGTTCTTACGAAACAAAGCAAGAACTTATCAGCCTCAAGACATTGCACTGAACTGAGGTAGGACGTGGTGGGCTCTGGGCTCATCCTTCTAGCTTTTCTCCGACTTGGTGGCTGCTTGCTGCAGACCTCTAACTGCATTTTTAGTTGCCACCTTGAGATACATGGCGACCGATGGCCTGGTTCACCTGTAAAACTAGGCTGCCACACCACCCCGTATAGGTCAGCTGTGTGCCTCCTTGTTATATAATCTGTGGTCCTGCCACACAGCTGCTTGAGTTTCCCAAATATTCTGCAGCCTGACAGAGCTGATGCAGTAATACCCTGAGTATAGGGTCAGTCATGGGTTTGTTCCTCCACACCCTCTCCCTTAATTAGGAGTAAGTGCAGCGCGCACGCAGATAGACCTTCCAGAAAGTGCTCTTATGCAGCTCCAGATCCTGGATGCACCTTGGAGACTGGGAGGAGGAGCTTTCTCTTGGTTTCACGGGAGTGGGTCGGGGGTGAGTGTGCTGGGTTGAAAGTAGAATTTTCCCATCTAGAGCAGAACCAAACAGCTTTTTAGATAAGCGCTCTGACGTGGGCCAGAAATGCCTGGCAAATATTTACTCTAGATGTAAAACACTCACTAAGTTAAATGTTTAGAAATCCTGAAATAGAAAAATTTACACTTGGTGTTTTACATTTGGTAATTGTGAAAAAAGGCCTACTGTTGTTTTCCGTTTCCTCCAAGCTGCCTTTTGTAGCAAGGATGATGGCAGAGCCGTGTCCCCCTAGCTTGCTCATTCCTGCACCTTCCCCACTTCGTCGGCCTTTACCCCTGTGCCCCTCGCAGACAGGAACACCCCCCCCCATCCCAATGACTCTGCTCTTCTGCTCTGCCAGCCCTGACCATGGACCTGGCACGACCTCACCTGTCCCTCCTCGGGAATCTCCACCTGCCGAGTGTGGGATGCTGGCTCTGGCAGATTTCCCTCTGCACCAGCTTCCAGCTTCTGATGACTGAGGTGTTTAAACTACTGGAAGACTGGCACTGGGAACTTGAGAAATTCTTTGCATGCATTTGAGTCTCTGAAAGTCCCATTAAATAAGTTACTTTTCTTTGCCAGACCCTCCTGTTCCTCTCTGGCAAAGCAAGAGTGTGTGGGCCACGCCAGTGGCTCTAACCCAGCATCACTGTGCATTTTGTGCCATCATCATTGCTGGGGGGGGCGAGTGTGTGTGATATCCTGCTAGCTCTCCCTACCCCCAACCCCAGATGTGCTGTCTCAGTTGAAAACTGTTGGGCTGCAGTGAAATGCATTCCTTGGGAACTTTCCGGTTCTGACCTGCCTTGTGCGCTTTGATGCTTTGCCAAGGATCTTAGGATGACTTCTTCCTTCAGTTCATCAACAGATTTTTACCAAGTCCACCTTTCGTGGGTTGGACACTGAGCTAGGTCCTGAGGACCTGGTGTGGGAAGATGGATGAGGGCTCTGAGGTCAGGAAGCTTACAGGTTTGTGGAAGAGATGTAATAAGTTAAACGAATAAGTGGGTTTTGGTGGCGGCAAGTAATCTGAAAAAGACAGACCAATAGGATGGTGGATAGAGGGGAGATGGAAACTCCATTAGACAGGGCCTCTCTGAGGAGGTGACTTTGCCCTGAGACCCGAATGACAAAGAACTGCCTATTCTCAGTGCTGGCAGAAGTGCGTCCTTAGCAGAGTGCACAGGCCCGCAGGTGAACAGGGAGACCTGTGTGGTTGGACACTTCCCTGTGCCTTTTTGCCAGCGATGACCCCATGCTGCTGCCCTGGGCAGGGGGCCAGCGATGGGGCCAAAGCCACCATCAGGGGTTAGGAGGGAGCTATGGTGAGGGTTGAGGGGCCCTGGGAGACTTCAGGGCCACGGTACCTGCTTTTGAAGTGGGAGGGCCTGCTCATTCATGCACCTTACCCAAGAAAGCCTCGGTGGCTGCATCTTACCATTCTAGAGCTCTGACACGTGAGCAAAGCACCTGTCAGGGTCAGAGACTTTGTGTTTGAACATTACCCACTTGGCCCTGTTGCCCTTCTGATGGATACTTTGAAAATGTCATTCTTCAATGCATGTTCTCTTTGGAGGCTAGGTTGGTGATTCCTATTGACTTGTCTCTTTTTAAAAAGATGATGCAAAGGAAATTCATTATAGGACACTGGAGCTGAAAAGAGTCTTTTATGATCCCCAAGTCCAGTCCCTTGGCTGATGGATGGATGATGGAACTGGAGACTAGACTGGGGAAGGGGCTTGCTTGGGGGCAAACTGGTCCTGGGGCCGATCCCACATTTCTCTTCTGGCCAACACATGTACATCCAAGTAGGATAGGCCTGAAGGACAGGGAGACTCAAGGGCATGTGACTGTCCCTGCAGGCAGCTAACCATCCTCGGAAGAAGAATTCTTATAGGAGTTCCTGTTGTAACTCAGTGGAAACAAATCTGACTAGTATCCATGAGGACAGAGGTTCGATCCCTGGCCTTGCTCAGTGGGTTGAGGCCCTGGCATTGCTGTGGCTGTGGTGTAGACTGGCAGCTACAGCTCCCTTTCGACCCCTAGCCTGGGAATCTCCATATGCCGTGGGTGCAGCCCTAAGAAGACCCCCCCCCAAAAAAAAGAATTCTTATATAATCGGGTCCCTGCCCACCTCTCTGGCCTTATCTTGTCCTGTACTGTCCCAGGGAGGGTGATAGATTCTTAAACCACTCTGCCTTTTTTCTGCCCCTCCAACACATCAAGCTTCTTCTGGCTCAGACCCTCTGTTCTTGCTCCCCGAATTGTCTGGAGTGTTCTTCTCTGTCATCCTCACTTGGCTGACTCCTCCTGGTTGTTTTTCAACCCCAAAGGTCTTTCATACCCACCCAGATAAGTATTTCCCTTCCCCCTTCCTTCCTTATTCCATCTCCCTGTTCCATTATCGCTGTAGGTCTTATTGCTGTCCAAATTGACGTTGCTGATTCGCTTGTTTGTCCGCTTCTCTCACCGGAATGTTAAGTTGCACAAAAGCAAAGGGCCTGTCTGACTTGTTCTCTTCTCTGTCCCCAGTCCCAAGAAGCCACGCTGTAATAAGCACTTAGCAAATATTTGTTGAATGTATAAATGAATGAATGAATATGCAGCAAGCCTGAGCCAGGTAGGTGAAAACAAATGAATAAGTACTTATTTGATGCCAAGCACTTAGGTGGAACAGGTCGGAAGTGTATGAAACTGGGCTGTTTGGGGTGGGGTTACAACCTTTTTTTTTTTTTTTTTTTTTAGCAATGATTTTTATTTTTTCCATTATAGCTGGTTTATAGTGTTCTGTCAGTTTTCTCCTGTACAGCGTGGTGACCCGGTTACACATACATGTATAGGTTCATCGCAAGTGATTAGACATAGTTCCCAGTGCTATAAAGCAGGATCTCATTGCCTATCTATTCCAAACGCAATAGTCTGCATCTGTTAACCTAAGACTCCAAGACTATCCCACTCCTCCTACTCCCCCTCCCCCTTGGCAACCACAAGTCTGTTCTCTCCAAGTCCATGATTTTCTTTTCTGTGGAAAGGTTCATCTGTGCAGTATATTGGATTCCAGATATAAGTCATATCATATGGTATTTGTCTTTCTCTTTCTGACTTAATTCACTCAGATGAGAGTCTCTAGTTCCATTCATGTTGCTGCAAATGGCATTATTTTGTTCTTTTTTATGGCCGAGTAGTATTCCATTGTGTATATATACCACATCTTCCTCATCCAATCATCTGTCGATGGACATTTGGGTTGTTTCCATGTCTTGGCTATTGTGAATAGTGCTGCAATGAATATGCGGGTGCATGTGTCTTTTTCAAGAAAAGTTTTGTCTGGATATATGCCCAAGAGTGGGATTGCTGGGTGATATGGTAGTTCTATTGATAGTTTTCTAAGGTACCTCCATAGTGGTTGTACCAGCTTCCATGCCCACCAACAGTGCAGGAGGGTTCCCTTTTCTCCACACCCGCTCTAGCATTTGTTATTTGTGGACTTATTACTGATGGTCATTCTGACTGGTGTGAGGTGGTGGGTTACAGTCTCGTTAGGGAAGTACATCTGCCGGATTATTTCTCTTATACATCACGGAAAACTCATCTCTAACAGGCTTGGGTTTGTTGGCTCTTAGAATGTATAAGCTATCCAGAGGCAAGGCAGGTTTATGGCACACGCTGTTACCAAGGATGTGGCTTCTTGACCTTGAGCTGTTGGATCTGACCTTTGTGTTGAGGGATCACCTCCAGGGTTAACAGGGTGCCATCTTCCAGCAAAAGGTCCTCAGCATTTCCAGGCCTCACAGCCTCACACCTGCCATTTCTGGCTATGTATTTGGTGGTGAAGAGTTAAGTTCCTGGCCCTGCCCTCAGGGAGTTTACAGTCTAGTAAGGGAGAGAGATACAAGCACATGCATAGAAAGTTCCACGTATAAGGAATGCCCTCAGGGAGAGGCAGGTGGGGCTATATAAGAGCCTGGAATGGGGGTCAAACTTGGTCTGGGTGGGAAGAGCATTCCAAGCAAAGGGAACGGCCCTGTGGTGTGAGGGAGGCCAGTGTGAGAAGAGACTGGAGCAGCCATCTCGGGCTGGTTAGGGCTCAGTGGGGGAGGAACGGGCCTGCCCACTCAGCTTGTGCACTTAAACATCGGAATGCACCGTGTCGAGAACTGTGGGACCGGCCTGGTTTTCTCAGCCCATTGTCGTCATTGTCACATTTGAGAAGGACCAACTACATCCATCTGGGGAAAGAGTCCTGATGTGCTAGGGATTTCACTTACTTGCTTTGCAAAGAGAACCCCGTTCTCTTAGATGCCCGTCTCCCCTCCCAGCCTCAGTTGCTTCAGCTGTGAACCTGCCCTTGGGACTTTTTAGACTCATGGGCAGGCTCGCATGAGATGCCACATGGCAAAGGCTTTGTGAACTGCACAGGTCAAAACCAAGTTGTTCTCTGGTGTTTTGATTTTCTTTCGATGGTGGGAAGAGATACGGATTCAAGATACTTTGAAAGGATGAGTCCTAGAACTTTGGGACCTGAAGGAGCCTAGGGAGCTTTCGATTGAACGGTGGAAGGTGAGATGTGAACTGTGGGGGCTGCCTACCTGTTGGGGATTTGAGGGCATCTCAAGGTCAGCCACCTCCCCTCCCCTGTGAGCAGCTCAACCCCTCCATGCCCTTCAACTCTACTTTATAGCACAGGGAACTATAACCGATCTCCTGGGATAGACCATGATGGAAAAGAATAGAAAAAAACTAATGTATATCTACGTATAACTGAGTCA
Organism: Sus scrofa; assembly: GCF_054392235.1. Lineage (NCBI taxonomy): Eukaryota > Metazoa > Chordata > Mammalia > Artiodactyla > Suidae > Sus > Sus scrofa. The sequence goes on along the minus strand of NC_139396.1, from coordinate 149,144,034 downwards.
TTTTGTTCTACAGCAGAAATTGGCACAACATTATAAATCAACTCTATTTTAATTAAAAAAAAAAAAGATTCTGGGGAATGAGCATTTGCTTCTTTTCCCACCTGAGTGGAGCAAGCCTGACGTGTTGTAGGTGGAACTCAGGTCCAGAGGTGGCAGGTGCCTCCCCTGTGGCCTCATGGTGAGAGAAGAGCAAAGCCCAGCTGTCCTCCCAGTCTCCAGCTCTGTGGCAGCTTCTCTGCTCTCCCCTGCCCCCTTGACCTCCAACCTCGCCACCTTCTGGAAGGAAGGCAAGACCACAGATCTGTCTCATTCAGCCCGGGGAACACACAGTTGGCTCCTCAATTTGCCTCACATCTTTTTATTATTTATTTATTTAAAAAAATTTTACCGGCGTATAGTTGACTCAAATATTGTGTTTTTTTCAGGGGTACAGCAAAGTGAATCAGTGACAGGCGTTCCCGTGTAGGTTATTACAAATTATGGAGTCCATTTCCCTGGGTTCATAGCCTTTTAAAAGGGGGCTGTTATAGGTATGACGTTGAAGTCTACAAAAGCATCACTGAATAATTGATTAATTTCCAGGTATTTTCTGTGTGTCTTCACTGGACCAGGTGCTGTTCTGCACATTGAGGATACATGTCGAATGAGCCAGAAAGAGGCCTTGGCCTCAAGGAGGCCACATTCCTTGCAAGAGACAGGGAGACAGATGATACAGGGATATGGAAGTAAGACAATGAAAGGAGGGCGGAGGGTCGGGGTGGGAGTAACAGAGGGCGGGCACTGTTTCAGATAGAGGAAGCCTTTTCCGATGAGACGCTTGACCAAGAGTCACAGTGGAATCTGGTAGTCTTTGAGGTTGGGGAACCATCCAGTGTCCAGGCCCAGTGTGTGCGGGGAGGGGGTGGCTGGTGGGTCCTGGGAACATGGTGATGCGTGGGAGTGCGGTGGAGTCAGTGAGGGTAGGAGAGCCTGCCAGGGGTGGGTCACATGGTGAGGCTCAGCTGGGCTATGATGAGGACTTTGGGTTTGTACCAAGTGTGATGAGAAGCTCTTGGGGGGACTGGAAGGTTTTGGGCAGGATAATGTCATGATTTTATTTATGTGTTAGAAAGATCTCTCGCTCTCTTTCTTTTCTTTTTTTTCTTTTTTTTTTTTTTTTGCTTTTTAGGGCTACATCTGCAGTATATGGAGGTTCCCAGGCTAGGGGTCGAATTGGAGCTACAGCTGGCAGCTTACACCACAGCCACCGCAATGCAGGATCCCAGTGGTGTCTGCGACCTACACCACAGCTCACGGCAACGTTGGATCCTTATCCTACTGAGAGAGGCAGAGATCGAACCTGCAACCTCATGGTTACTAGTCAGATTCATTTTTCTGCTGAGCCACACGGGAACTCCTAGAAAAATCTTTCCTGAGTGTAGATCCTGCCTCTGGTAGGGCAAGGGGAACAGCAGCCAACCTGGCTAGGAGGCTCTGTAGCGTCACCTCCAGAGCTACGGGGGGCTCCCTCTAGGCTAGTGATATGGAGCAGTTAGATTCAGGGGGTCCACGGATTTACCGAGGGGTGTAGAGGGGGTGAGAGGTAAAGGGAAGGCAATTGTGGTGCTGTCATCTACCTGGGCGAATGACAGTGCCATTTTCTGAGGCGGGGGAGACCAGGGGTGAGGGCTGTTTTTGCTTTGGAAAGTGAGGGTTTTGAGTTCCATTTTGGACATGTTAAACTTTGAAATGGGTTTTAGTCTTCTGAGCAGATGTCTTCCTCTGGAGTTCAGTGTTCACAGAGCTGTTGTTCATCTTGTTCCTATTTTATGCTTTAACCGCATACATATTTCCATGAGCAATATTCCACTCTGGATGGGCATTGGGGCTATCTCTTTGTTTTTAATATTACAAATAATGCCATAGTAATGTCCTACTCTGGCTTCTGTGTGTATATACGGAGGAATTTTTACTTGGAAATGGGACCACTCGGCTATGAGCCATGTGTATATTTTTGGGTAGGAGTTTTATTGAGAGAGAATTCACATACCATAGAAGAGGATGTATATTTTCATGTTTTTAAATCCTTCCAAACCAGTTTTGTTGTTTTTAAGTGGTCAGTGCATCTTTCAATTTACTGACATATTTTTTAAAATGATTTTTATTTTTTCCATTATAACTGGTTTACAGTGTTCCGTCAATTTTCTACTGTACAGCAAGGTGACCCAGTCACACATACAGACATACATCCTTTTTCTCACATTATTCTCCATCATGCGCCATCGTGACTAGATACAGTTCCCAGTGCTATGCAGCAGGATCTCATTGCTTATCCATTCCAAAGGCAATAGTTTGCATCTATTAACCCCAAATTCCCAGTCTATCCCACTCCCTCCCCATCTCCCAATTTACTGACATATTAAACCAGTTTCTTTGCTAACCCTCTGGGTGTCCTTTTTCCTGATGCCTATCTTTTAATAGTTATTTTACCAACCACCTCTGCATGGTAATTACTGTCCCCTTTAAAGTCATAGACAATAATTTTTTAGAACCTTTTTAGACTTACAGAAAAATTCAACAGATAGTATAGAGAGTTCCCCCGTAGACCCTCCTCAGCCACAGTTTCTCGCATTATTAATATCTTGCATTAGTGTGGTGCATTTGTTATAATTAATGAGCCAATATTTTTATGTTATTATTAACAAATGTACCATTCCCTTTTTCTGTTAGATGGTTGTGTGGGTTCTGACAAATGTATCATGTCTGTATCCACCATTAAAGTGTCATTCAGAATGGGTTCATCACTCTAAAAATCCCCTGTACTCTGCCTGTTTATCTTCCCTGCTTCCTTCTTGTCTGCTGAACCTTTGGCAACTACTGTCTTTTTTACTGCCTCCATAGGTTTGCCTTTTCCAGAATGCCTTTTGTTGGAATCAGACAGCTTTTCAGACTGACTTCTTTCACTTAGAAATTGCACTTAAGTTTCCTCCATGTCTGTTTGTGACTTGATAGTTTCTTTCTTTTTATCACTGAATAATATTCTGTGGTCTGGCTGAACCACGTTTGTTTCCTCATTCACCTATCGAAGGATGTCTTCCTTCCAGCTTCCGTTGCTTTCAGTTGTTGGAGATTATAAATAAAGCTGCTGTAAACATATGTGTTCATATTTTTTTGCTGTGGATATAAATGTTCAGCTCATATGGGTAAATAGCTAGGATTGCAATTGCTAGATTGTGTTTTAGTTGTATATTTAGCATTGTGAAAACTGCCAAACGATCTTCCAAAGTGACTGTACCATTTTGTGTCCTCACCAGCAATGCATGAGAGTTCCTGTGGCTCTGTACGCTCATTAACATTTGATATTGTCAGGTTTTGGGATTTTAGCCATTTTAATATATGCAGAGTGGTATCTCATGGTTGTTTTATTTTAATTTGTAATTCCCTAATAGCATATGATGGTGAACATTTTTTTCGCATGCTTATTTGCCATCTGTGTATCTTCTTTGGTGAGAAGTCTCTTCAGATCTTTTACTTATTTTTAAAATTGGAGAATTCCTGTTGTGGCTCAGTGAAAATGAGTTTGACTAGTATCCATGAGGACGAAGGTTCAATTCCTGGTCTCACTCAGTGGGTTAAGGATCTGGCGTTGCAGTGCGCTGTGGTGTAGGTCACAGACGTGGCTTGGATCTGGTGTTGCGTGGCATAGGCCAGAGGCTGCAGCTCTGGTTAGACCCCTAGCCTAGGAACCTCCATGTCCCTCGGGTGTACAGCCCTAAAAAAAAAAAAAAAAAAAAAAAAAATAGTAATAAAAAAAATAAAGTTGTGTTGTTTTCCTCTTTTTTTTCTTTTTAGGGCCGCACCTGTGGCATATGAAGTTCCCATGCTAGGGGTCCAATCAAAGCTGAGCTGCCAGCCTATGCTACAGCCACAACAATGCCAGATCAGAGCAGTGTCTGTGACCTATGCTGCAGATCACAGCAACACAGGATCCTTAATCAACTAGGCGAGGCCAGGGATTGAACCTGCATCTTCATGAATACTAGTCAGGTTCATTTCTACTGAGCCACAAAGGGAACTCCAATTAGGCTGTATTCATATTATTGTTGAATTCTAAGAGTTCTCTGTATATTTTGAATTTAATTTTTTTTATCAGATATGTGTTTCACTGGATCTTTTTATATGTCAAAATGTATCAAAATTTAGTCCTCCTACTTGAAGAATTTACCTCCGTAATATCCTAGTTTGGCAAGTATTTTCCTTCAGCACTTTTGCACTATCATTCCACTGCCAGTTCGCATCTGTTGTTGCTGATATGAAATCTGTTGTCATTCGAGTGATTGTTTCTTTCAGCTATCTTTTAATTTTTATTTTAATTTTTTTTTATTTCTACTTAAGTCCGAATAGTTTAAGGTTTCCCTGTTGTTTTCTATTCACTGATTTCACTGATATTTAGGTATGACTTAGTTTTGATCTCTCTTCTTTGGCAGGAGGTATTACCCTCTTTTATCTGAACGCCCACGTGTTCGTTTAATTCTGGAAAAGTCATTGATGATCTCTTCTAGCACATCTTTAGTCTTTCGATTCTCTTCCTTTCACACTTCTCAAAGACGGAGCTCTTACTCTTTCCACACTTTCTCAGAATGTTGGATCCATATTTTCATTTCTTTATTTCTCTGAGGTCTTGAGCCTTGTGGTCTTGGTCATTAATCCTCTCCTCTGTGTGTGTTTCATTGAAGTCACCGACCCAGGGTTTCATTTCAACTGTTACATATTTTCATTTTAGGCTTTTTGGGTTTTAAAAGCCTCCCTTCACATTGATCTGCCCTCTCACTTGTTCATTTATTGCTCCTGTTTATTTTGGTGTATGGTTTAGTATTTCAACTATAAGTTACCTCTGGTGACAGTGGCTTTCCCTAGGACCTGCCTAAGGTCTTGAAGGCCGTGTAGCTTGGCATAGACAGAGTCAAGTTGAAAGTTTTTGGAAGTCTGTTTTGAAGATTTGACTGAATACAGAGATCATTTCTTCTAAACTCCACACCCTATAAAAATTCACTTAAGCAGAGAATGACAATATGTCCCCCCAAAATGAATCCATATTAAGTAAAACATGTCTTTAACTGCCGTTCTTTTTTTTTTTTTTTTCATTATTTGAGGAGAGAGCTATCCATGAAAATAGGTTTTTGTTTTGTTTATATGGAAGTAAAGTTTATTTATAATTGAGCTAGAAAATAGGGTTTTTAATAGCGAAGAATCCCTTCAAAAATTGCTCCCTTTTTGCTTCAGAAATCAAATTCAAGATCATAGAGTCTTGAAGTAATCAATATTTGCTTGGCTGGGCCTTAAGGGATTCATGGGTTATGGGCCTTGCGGTGAATTCTTTGGCTTGGAACTCACACATCATGTGAAGAATACCCTTGGGACTCTACACTCTTATAAGATTCAAGCTTCTTTCTGTATCTTGTCCCCAGGCTAGTGAACAGAGATACTCTGGGTCTGTTTTCAAGTTCTGGACCTTGTGGGCCTCTAGCTTCATGGTGGGAGGTCTTTCAGAGTTTCCTGGTCAAAGACTTGAGACCCTGGTAGCTTCTTCCTCACGTCCCTGCTACAGTGTTCTCTGGATGGGCTGCACATGGGAATCATCTGAGAATTCCACCTTTACCACCTGATACCTGTACCAGCAGGGATTTTTTTAAAAGCTTCTAGATGATTCTAAATATGCAGCCCAAGTTGAAAAATTACTCCCTTATAAGCATGTGTCCAGTTGCCGGTTTTTTTTTTTTTTTTTTTTTTCCCTGGCTTTCATGGTTTTTCGTTGTTGTTACATTTCTTATTTTTTCTTTTTTGAAGGGGGGAGAGTTTGTGTATCTGCATCTGTTCAGGTTATCATACTGACCGGAAATGAGAAGCACATAAATTTTAACCAGTGTGCTTAGATAAAAGGACTTAAATAGAAGGTTCCAAGAGGCCTCTCTGGTTTATTGAATTCTTCCTGCGATTTTTAATTTCTCTGCAAAAGATAAGTCTCTTTCTGGCACCCTCCCCTCTTCGTTTCTTTCAGCTTGTGTGCTTATCAAATATCTTTAATTAAAATGAATTTATAGTTTGGGGCTGCATTTGAGTTAGTGGCATTCTCTGGTTCTCCTTTGTGTTACAAATATTTGACTATATTCTGTGGTTGGAGATATATTCCAAAATAAGTTGGATAAGTTATACACAGGAATTATGGACATTGAAGGGGGATGAAGTAGATAGTTCAAAAATCGAGGGGAAAAGAAATGATATAAGGGAGGCTTTTTTTTTTTTTTTTTGGTCGTTTTGCCTTTCCTAGGGCCACTCCTGTGGCACATGGATATTCCCAGGCTAGGGGTCTAATTGGAGCTGTTGCTGCCAGCCTACACCAGAGCCACAGCAACACCAGATCTGAGCCGTGTCTGCGACCTACACCACAGCTCACGGCAACGCAGGATCCTTAACCCACTGAGCAAGGACAGGGATTGAACCGGCAACCTCATGGCTACTAGTCGGATTCATTAACCACTGCGCCACGAGGGGAACTCTGGAGGCCATTTTTCTAGTTGATTTAAGAAATATATTTCTAAAGTGAAAGGGAGGCAATTTTGAAGGGGTTCTTTGTTACTAAAACATTGGTTTTCATGGATGCTTTCTCTCCTCAAGTAATCAAAAAAATCAAAGTAGGGAAGTTTTAAGGATTTTTTTTATTGTGTATGGATTAGTTTAGGGGGATAAATTGTCATTATCTGCTAAAGTGACTTTTTATAGGGGATGGAGTTTAAAAGGAATGACCTCTGTTTTTAGTCAACTTTTCAAAACAGGTTTCCAAACCTTCAGACTTGACTCTGCATCTGCACATAATTGTAACCATAGACACTTGTGTCCCTAAGTATGTACATCTGCAAATAATTGTGTTTTCAGTTGCCAGTGCACAGGATGGGTTTTAGGCCGTGTCTAAATAAGTGGAGATATGAATCAATTATCTGGATAATCCAAGCTAAAAAATAAGAACCCCCCCATATTATAGCCTCACTTTTCTGGGTATTTCAGTTGAGAGGATGTTTTGATTGAAATCATCTGGGTAATTGCCTCAGTTTTCCACTTCACTTTGTATGTGTAAACACAGCTGTTGTATGATTGACTTTTTTTTTTTTTTCCTATTTCCATTTTGGAAAAGCACTGTTTTCCAAGATCAAAACTCTTGCTTATGGACCGTGTGCTTGAGCCCACTTTGCAGATACTTAGATAGTCCTCTTGCTTTCCAGGGATCATGGCTGGGTTGCAAGTTGATTTTCCTAACGGTAAGGCGGAAGAGACCTCCTTCTGAATCTAGTGATCTTTCTAGCTAGCCTCCAGAGAACACAAACAATGGTCTAGGCAGGGCTCTCACATCCTGCACATTAAAAAAGCTTCAGTCTTCACCTGTATCTAACAATCACAAATACTCCCCGTGTTTAGAAAAGGATTCAATTTGACCATCCTATCAGTTCCAGATGGTACCAGCTTCTGATGAGCCTCTGTTCACTGCCAAAGTGGAACCTCAGCCAAGGCCTTTTAATTCCATTCCCAAACTCATCTGCATTGTGTGGCAATGTGGATTAATACCCATTGAGCTGCTGCTTGGATCAGCAGAGGGGGCTAACACTGTCAAGGGGGACCATGCCGAGGTGCGGCTGGGAGGCTTCTGAGACCTTCAGAGACTCTGCATTTTTTTGCATCAGAATGAAAGCAAGATAAGAACTGAGAAATTGCGTGGTTGAGATTTGTTTTGACAGAGTTAGTTCTCCGAGGCCTCTCTGTTTTCTCAGGCGCTTCCAGGCAATTTGAAATGCTCGCAACCGGAGAGTTGGACCAAAGCGTGGGGACCTCGAACCTCTTGGTGACAGGTCCTTGGAAATGTGTGAATTTGTTTCATTCCCCTGTTGTTGGCTTTAAAAGTTCTTTAAGTTCTTCTGGCACAAGACACTGTCACTTAAGTGTCTGAGAGTGTTGTTTTTCCAAAGCACACATGTTTTTAGAAATCCAATGTAGTATGAAATTATAAATTATCCCTTATGTGAAAATAGGTGCATCTTAAGTAAGGGCTTGTTTTGGGAGATTGAAAGCCACTTTATTAATCTCTTAAGTACTTTAGCACAGCACTTGAGAGCATGAGGTCTGGAGCAGATGGTTTTGGTGTCAAATCCCAAGTCTTAGCTGGATAATCTTAACCTTTCTAAGCTTTGGGTTCATCATCTGCAAAATAGGATGATCGTAACTGTATCTACCTTAAGGAATTGTCTTGAATATTAAAAGCTTAGTGTCATCCCTGACATAGAGTGACCACTCTGTCTCATTCATTTATTCCTTTCAACCTGCAGGTATGTGTGTGGGATGCCAGGTTGCAGAGAAGCGCAGATTTATTAGTCTCTCTCCTTTAGCAAGCAGTTCAGGGCTAATGAACAGCTTTGAAGAGCCGGTGAAAATTTACTTGCTATTCTCTATGGTGAGTGGAGGTAGGTAGACACACCCTTTACAGTGGTTTCCCACTTAGTTGAAGACCCTCTTTTTGCTCCATTCAGGTGCTGTTTAGGTGGCCATCAAGGCCACAAGTTCAAAGGGAGTCATTCACTCTTTAGGTTCTCTGATTTGTAAGAGATGGTAGGATTTGATCCCTCGAAGAGAACTCCATCTCTAGAAAAAATGTCTCTTTGTAAATGTGGTTGTGTTACCGTCTATGGGAAGGAACATGGTCATGGGTGCCATGTTCCTGTCTAATTTTCAAGGCATGGGGAGATGGGTGGGGCATTATCTGAACACAGAAAGGGCGATGCAGGGATGAAGTGGAGTGAGTCCGGGGTGGGGAGGTCTCCTCATCCAGCAAGAACAGAGCCGTGGAGCAGTTAGGTCACAAGGATGGGCATCAAAAGCAAGTGTGTTAGGTCAGCCCATGGCCAAACACTAGGAGCTTTGTCTTGGAGATTTAGGATTATGGCAGCTGCTTCCTTCAGCTCAAGTCACTTGGATTTTCTTGGTGGCTTGATGAACCAGATACAGAATTTTAAAAGGCAGTGGCTTCCCATTTTTGATAATACACCACAGAGAAATCAGAGGAACACCTGCTGTTGATGCCCTTCTTCCCCTTTATGAAGTGCTCTGGTTTCCTGGATCCAATGATGCTCTAAGGGACACACTGTGACCTTGTAGTCTGATGACCTTCAACTCATAGATGCAGGAGCTCTGCTAATAGGGCTCCATTGTGCAGCATTTTTGAGATTGCTTTTATGGTTTTGCTCAGATGTAACTCTTCAAAAGTTTTGATAAATCCTGGGAGAGTTGACGATCAGCTTAAGCTTTTGCTATTGTTGTTAGATATTATCTCTTAATGAAGACCAGTAACCTTCTTTTGTTGAAGATGATACTCGTCTCTCACAAGATAAATAATCATTTTAATTATTACTGTGGCATGGGAAACTACTTTTTAAAAAGAATTTTATTCTAAATGTGTGACAGACTAAATTAGCATTTAGGAAGCACTAAAAGGGATTCATTGTTAAGTTACGTTTTTATCTTCCATCCTATCTGGCTTTCCTTCTTTAATTGAATGTTATTATTTCGGACCACATAATATTTGCTGTGGGTAAAATAACAATAACTCATTAGATTCACTGCCGCTGCATGAGATCAATAACAAAATTTCCATTATTTATTTTCCCAAAAGACCTTTAGACACTGCACTTCCAGCACAGTATAAAGGAAAGGGATTTTATAATGATTTACTTTTAAAAGACTTTCACCTCTGATATATATCCGGCAAAGACCCACTAGAATTGCACTGTGATAATAATAATTATAAAACAAAAATGTCAAGAAATTGTTCCGTCGTGATCTGCATTTTGACTGTACTTGGAACCTGAGAAATACAAGGCATGCAAAACATGCCAGTGTTTAGATGCAGGCTTTGTTCGAAGAGAATTTAAGAATGTGATGAGTTAGGAAGAACCATATACCTAAACATTTTAAATGGAAAACCACAAATGAAGATAAACATTTGTTGATTGATTGGCAAGCTGATCTCTCTCTCTCTCTGCATCTTGGTAAAATGCGTTTTCCTTTTTGCTTCTAACTTAGGTTGATGTGGCTCATGCTATTCCTGCTTGGAGATTTCTATTCCACATGTTTCAGAGTGAGCCCAGTAGAGGAAAATGAAAAGTGAACACATCAGCTTGAAAAGATTCTCACTTCAGGGGAATTGCAAATGCTGATCCTAGAGCTAGCAAGCCAGCCTTAAAGATGGGCAAACATGATAGATTTAATTTTTTGGTATTGCAGCCTTTAAAATGAATGGCCATTTGTTTTGCATGTCAATAGTTTGAAATTAAACGTAGAGGAAGAGATTGAAATAGTCTGCCTTAGAAAAATCTGTAATGTCGCATAGATTTTAGAATCAATGGATTAGATTAGAATAATTGTAGAGGACATTATTTCTTCATTAAGCAGATTACAACCAATTAAGTTCTAATTCTGAGCCCTTGTTAAATAAATATCTCCCATTATCAAACAGGACAGCAGAGTGCCAGAGGAAAGATGGGTATGTGTTTTTCAAGGCAGTTGCTCACTTTTCCAGAAACTTCACAAGTATACGGAATACATACTGAGACTGTGGACGTGGAATGGTGTCTGTCACATTCTGAGTCTTTAGGTCTGGCCTGTCTGAAGGCAGGCGTTCCTATCTTTTGAGGGGCTGGAAGACTGAGTGCAGATGCTACAGTCTGCAGTATTCTTCTAACACCAGTCGGAGGAATTAAACCGTTCTGATACCTTGTGAGGTCACAGGGAGGTTACCTTTCAGGCCAGCGCTCCCCAGGGCCTGTAACGTTGAAAGACACAGCTTTCCTGTTGTCAGATGCTGCACCTTCCCAGCAGCTGCTCACAAAAGAGCCAGTGAAGACATCAGCTGTGTTTGAATGCACTTAATGTTGTATATAATTCCGGTGTTAAATTTATTGGACGGCTGAGCCGAACGTAAAACACAGTGAGAAAACAAGGCTGCATGTGTCAGCGTTCTGGCACATTTGGAAGGAGTTGAAGGTTTTCTTCGGGACGCCTGCCTTTGTAGAGGAAAACCGGCTGCAAAGCCTGGGAGCCGGGTCTGGAAGTTGGCCGTCTAATCTGCAATGACGCTCAGATGTGTCCGAGTGACACCTGGAGATGGAGGCACAGGTGTTGTTTGCCCCCAGGAACTCTCTTCCTACCCCGCTGTGACCTTCATGAGCAGACCTTTGGGCCAGCGGAGGTGACGTTGCCTCCACTGCGGAAGGTCCTTCATCCAGAATTTGAGTAGAGGGTTAAGTAATGTGCAGGGATCAGGCAGGTTTTTGCAGGTTCCAGGGATGGCTGAAAGTATGTGTCCCCTTCTCTGCTACCGGAGTGGATGCAGGTTTCCTCAGAGGGAAAAAAAGAACAGCAGCTGCAGTGAAGGATGAAGGAAAGAGAGGCCAATCACTCCTCTTGATATATTTTTTTCTTTCTGCTCTTGGTGTGTTGGTTCATTAATCTACTCATTAAGTATTTATTGAGTATTTGCTACATACCAGGCATTGTGTCAGGCAATAAATACAGCAAATTGCTTAAGATTTTAGGCTTCAATCTAACCAACTTGAGTCCTTCCTCTGCTACACACCAGCTGTGTGACTTAGGACAAGTCACTTAACCTCTCTGAGCCTCAGTTGTCTCATCTGTAAAATATAATGATGGAAGCATCCATGTGTCGATCCATAGACATAGACGTGTGGTTAAATATGTTATGGTTCATCCTCAGAGTGAAATACTTTACAGCTGTAAGAAAAGTCTAAGATAGTTTTCCACATAAAGATCTCTGAGATAAGTAAAATTTTCCAAGTGCAGAGCAACTTGTATCATATGCTACCTTTTACATAAAATATGAGACATATACATACATAAACTCTGGGTGGATGCATAAGACACGAATAAGAATAATAATAGTTACATGTGAAGGGAGTGTCAGAACTTGGCATGGGGGCTGAAGTGGGAAGGAAACTGCCCTGTACACTTTTTTGGTGTTTTTATTTATTTATTTTTTGTCTTTTTTTTTTTTGCTATTTCTTGGGCTGCTCCCACGGCACATGGAGGTTCCCAGGCTAGTGGTTGAATCGGAGCTGCAGCCACCGGCCTACTGCAGAGCCACAGCAACTCTGGATCCGAGCCGCCTCTGCAACCTACACCACAGCTAACAGCAATGCCGAATCATTAACCCACTGAGCAAGGGCAGGGATCGAACCCGCAACCTCATGGTTCCTGGTCGGATTCGTTAACCACTGCGCCACGATGGGAACTCCTGGTGTTTTTATATTGATAGCCCTTACAAAGATATTGCCTCTTATAAAATAATAATAGTACAGCCTTGTAAATTTGTTCTGAGGATTAAGTGAGATAATGCACTGAAAGTTCTTATTCTAAAGCTTGGCTCAAAACACCATTGTCTAGTGGTAGTGTTGAAACAAAGTTACATATAAGAAGTAAACGTTTCCTATTTAGCCCGCAAGACACACATTCACAGGATATTACCAATGTGGTGGTGGGGGAAGGTATAAAATATTCTGGAAGCACAGATGAAGTTGTACTTCATTTTGGGGAGCAAGGAGAGGGAGTCTCGCAGAGATGATGACAAAACTGTACCCTCATTTTCCTCCTCCAACTCCTTTCTTGATTAAATAAGTGTGTCATCTAATTCTAACAGCTGGTTCTTCCCTCATACGGGACACACATCATGGATGTGTAATTTGCACATGTATTGGGGATTTATTCCATCCTTTTCATTAGGTTGCCTGCTTTTAAATCTTTTTTTTTTTTTTTTTTTTTCGCCTCTGGATGTGATTTTCCTCAGATCACCTGCCTCCTGGAAGACAGGAACCATGTCAATTTAGCTTGTTTTTTTTTTTTTTTTTTCATAGTGATTTGTTCTTACTTGGTAATTTTTATAACTATGAGACAGCATGTACTTTTCTCCTTTTGTATCTGGGAAGGTACTGGCAACCTTCTTTTTGGGAACAGAGGGAAAATTTTCCACCCCAGGCCCCTTTCTGTGCTGAAAGGGAATTGTTCCCAGTTGTGGTTCCTGGCAAAGGCAGTGCCTTCAGGGTCCTTTGGGAGTTGCTTGGGTGAGGCCAGGGAGGGTGTGGCAGCTGCATTGTTTTGACCCCCCCCCCAACTCCCGACCCCCCCTGGGGACCGTGGGGGGCGGGGGGGGGGGCGGTTATCCTCAGCAGGCACCAGGGGGCGCCCACGTTCATGGTCTGCTGGTTATGTGCTTGAAACAAATGCCAGAGCCAAAGCAGAGAGATTCTGGTCAGAACAAAGGTGACTTTCATTGCTCCCTTCATTGCCCTCCTCCTCTGTCCCTGTTGTGAAGTGCAGTGACAAAGCTCACAGAGATGTTGTCTTAATCAGCTTGGGCTGCCATAACAAAAACCATAGACGGGGTGCCTTAGCCAGAGGAAAAGCATCTCTCACTGTTCTGGAGTCTGGGAAGTCCAAGATCAAGGTGCCAACAAAGTGTAGGTTTCGTTTGGTCCTCTCCTCCTGGCCTGGAGGTGGCTGCCCTCTTATATGTGCTCACATGACCTCTTTGGATGCTGGGATGAGGGGGCGATGGGGGGTGGGGGGAGAGGGAGAGAGAGAGAGCATACTCATTTTTGGTGTCTCTACTTCTAAGATTGATAAGCCTGGAGTTCCCGTTGTGGCTCAGTGGTAAACGAACCTGACGAGGATCCATGAGTATTCAGGTTTGATCCCTGGCCTCACTCAGTGGGTTAAGGATCTGGTGTTGCCCTGAGCTGTGGTATAGGTCTCAGATTCGGTTTGGATTCCGAGTTGCTGTGTTGGGGTGTAGGCTGGCAGCTGAAGCTCGGATTCAGTCCCTAGCCTGGGAACTTCCATCCGCTGCAGATGTGGCCCTAAAAAGACCGGAAAAAAAAAGTGTTAAGCCCAGCACGAGGGACCTCACGTCAACCTGACCGTCTCCCAAAGGCCCCCTCACATTGGGAGGTAGGGCATAAACCTGATGAACTGTGTGTGTGTTGGGGGGGGTGTCATAAATATTCAGTCTATGACAAATAGATATTTATCAGCTTTGGGGAGGGAATGTTGCCAGAGCTGATTTTGGCGGACTCCCCTCTCTCACTCAGTGTGGGCTGGATCAGCTTCCTCTGTTTGGATTATTGCGGTCCAGGGGCTGGAGGTGGGTCATGGCAGCTGGTGGACTTTCTCAGTGCTCAGTTGCAGTGACCAAAGGACAAAATATTTGGACACCCAGTAAGGTGTGGTCAGGACCATTTTACTTGTTAGGGAGAATATATGCACTTTGAGAACTCATTTCTTTTGAAAAGACACTTGTGGATCAGAAAAAGAAACTCACAGCTTGGGGAGACTCTGGATAGGATAAGCTTTCAGACATTTCAGCTGGTGTGTCTCTTCCCTTTGATGGGCCTTGATGACCCAGCTCCAAGGGTTTGGTTTGGTTTGCTGGTTTGCTTTCTGAGAGAGACACATGACCCTGACTCAGTGGGTCTGGAGCTCAGAGATTTTCCTAGTGCTACTCTAGGTTAGTGGTTCAGTCCTTGAATGACCTTGGGGCTTCCTGCAGGGGGCTCTGAATGATACTGGTTTGTATGTCTGTAGTGTAATTTACATTACAGAATGTTCGTTTATGTGAGGAAGGACATTAAGAGGTCAGATGCAAGAGTTAATGGCATGGCTAGGTTTGCAAGCCCATATCTATGAAGAGTTAGTTATTGGCCCCAAATGAATGGACCTCCCTTGAGTGAAGTCTGTTTTTCTATGTATCCTTAAGTTCAAGCTATACTCTGAGGATTCTGAAACATTCATTCCAGGTAAAAAAGGCTGGCTAAATTTTAGGATTCTAGCCCCTCTTTCTCCACATCTACTGGAGCTGGTTTCTCCTTTATGGTTGTGTGTGTGTGTGTGTGTGTGTGTATGTGTGTGTGTGTGTGTGTGTGTGTGTGTGTCTTTTACCCTTTTAGGGCCACACCCAAAGCATATGGAGGTTCCCAAGCTAGGTGTCTAATTGGAGCTGTTGCTGCCGGCCTACGCCACAGCCACAGCAACACCAGATCCATAACCCACTGAGCAAGGCCAGGGATCGAACCCGCAACCTCATGGTTCCTAGTCGGATTCGTTCCCACTGTACCGTGTCGGGAACTCCCTCCTTTATGTTTTACTCTTCATTTACTAGATCCCAAGATGTCTAGTTAAAAGTAGGAGGTTTGGCCCCAGCCAAATGAGAATGGAATGGGCCCTCCTAGCTGGAAGTTCTCCCCAGCCCTATGAAAGCTTCATTGGACAGGGGACAAAGGCGACCCAATGTGGACACTTTCCTCCAAAGGGAACTGAAATCAGGGCGAGTGGGGTAATCAGAGCTCTGTTCTGGTTTAGCACAAAAAGCCTGCATTTATCAGGCTTGTGAATATAAATACGGTTCTACCTTCTCTGAAAGAGTAAGGAGATTTAAAATGCCCATTTAACCCAGGGGCTGAGGAACGAGATGAAAGGAAGCATATCCAAAAATGAATCGATCTGCAGCTGCCCATTCCCATCATCGATTATAGTAAATTACAGACTCTTCCCCAAAGCCATGTTCAGGGAGGTCTAAGGAAAATAATTCTTTTTTTCCCCTTTTATGGAAGATGAGCCTTTGTACATAATCTGTGTTGGAGGAAAAGGGAAAAATCAAGTATGTTTGTTAAAAGACACCAGGCAAAGTATTTAGATCATTCGGTTTTCAAAGAGGAAACCGGTTGGGCTGGACAGACATTCTTGAAGGAGGAAGATGCTGATTGGGAGCGTCTGATAGGTTGTGACTCTGGGTGAGATGGTGAGAGGGGCCGGGGCAGAAGGGCTGCAGGCAGACTGTGCCTCCATGGAGCTCCTGGTCTAACAGGACCACGTGGTGAGAGAGTTACCAGAGAGGAGAGTGGGCCCTGGGAGCTTAAACCAAGGGGATTAGCATCTGGGATGGGTGAGGCCAGGCTGTGGCAGCATCTGCCCAGGGTGTGTGTGCAGGGAGATCAGTAACTAGCTTGCTCGGAGTTGCTGCGGCGTAATCCTGGGAACTCCCTAAGGTAGGGAACCCTTACAATTTAATATGCTCACACACTGCCAGGTGTACTCAGAAATTTAACTTCATTCAAAATGAGTATACAGAAATCTAGCTCATTCAAAATAAGTATACCTTTTAAATAATCACAAGGAAGAACTGAAGATGGCTTAGAATTCTGGTTTCTGCTTGAACTTCAAATAACTTGCCCATTGACTTGAATGAGCAAACTATATTTAATTCAAGGACAGAGAGATCTCTGTGGCATGGGCTTTCCAGCAGCCACTTCTGAATTAGCTTATCAAGATCAATATGGGGAAGTTCCCATTGTGGCTCAGCAGGTTAAGAAGGCACCTAATATCCAAGAGGATGTGGGTTCAATCCCTGGCCTCACTAAGTGGGTTAAGGATCTGGTATAGGTCCCAGATATGGCTCAGATCTGGCCTTGCTGTGGCTGTGGTGTAGGTGGGCAGCTGCAGCTCTGATTCGATCCCTAGCCTGGGAACTTCCATCTGCCACAGGTGCAGCCCTAAAAAAAGAAAAAAAGGAAAAAAAAAGATCAAGCTGGGGCTTCACAGTGGTGACCACCTTTAGCTGGAGGTCCTGAGAACGTTTGAGGCTTTGGGACCTGGGAATTTGGGGTGGTTCTGTAACCCTCCCAATTACTTTTTTAACACCTTTCAGGAATTTAATGATTAAAATGTGTTCCACTTCAGAAAACTTCAGAACAAGCTGTAAAAAGTAATTTGCAATTCTTCCTTTTCCATATCTATGCCGAATGTGGTGTTTAATTACTCCATAATAGCTTTTTGTTCTAGTGATTTGTTACAAAAATAGACAAGTCCTTTATCATCATTAAACACCAGGATTAGGTTTTTTTTTTTTTTAATTAGGAATCTTTTAAATATCTTAAAAGGTTTGAAGAAAAATCGCAGAGAACTTTTTTTCGAGATATGAAATTTTAAACACAATGCCTTGATATTTACAATAAATGGATTCGTTCAAATGGTGTATATTTAAGGAGAAGTCAAGGCACTAAAATACTCATCTCTTTAAATCACCCAACAGCTATTTAAGACACGATCCTGGAAGGCGGCCAAATTCTACACTGTAATGTATATTCCCCGAGAGGATGAAATCGCTGGTGTTTTTGCTCACGTTATGTCTGAATAGCATGGAACACATTTGAGCAGTTTCCAGAGTCCAGTGGTAGATTTGGATAGTTTGACATAAAGGAGTATCTCGCTTCTCTGACACTCCTGCTGGTTTGAATTGTTGTCCAGAAAATGATGTGAGCTATTGAAGAAGAGAGGGGTTTGCATTCTTTCTTGGCTGGCTTCTCTGTCCTGGGGTCCCAGTTTGATCCCAGTAATAATGTCGATGCTCCACTCTAGCCACAACCACATTTTAAGGAAAACCTCCTGAAATGGTCCTCTTTGCAGAAGGAAGTGCAGTTGATTCATAACTTGGTTGGGTTCTTTTTAAATAAGCTTGTGTGCCCAGGTCTTGATTTAGGTGTTGTGGAAATGTGAAGTAATGCCTGTCACAGAGCATTAGCTTTTATATTGTAGTTAGAATTTAAATTTATGAGTATATTCCACCAGATTATTTTTCTTCACTAAGCAGGTGAGTTGGGAAAACGCTGGCAGCTGTTTTTAGTTAGGACAAAGGTCTAGATTTGCAAAAGGAAAAGGGGACCACTACCTTCTAAGGCTGGGAAGGGAAGGCATTATTTAATCAAGGTAGCATTCAGAGCAAGAAACTTTCACCCAGACTTACTTAACATATATACATTGAGAAATATACTTTGTGTAGATGATGTCTTTTGATGCCACAGTGAGATCCAAGTGAACGTCGGACCAGTTCTCTCCATGGTTTTTATGATGCAAAAGCACAGTTGCTTGGTGTGTACACATTTTTAACTTTGAGTCATAACATTTTAGAGGTTGATGTGGTTTGGGCAGTTACTTAGTTCAACCTCATCATTTTGAGTAGGGGAGGGGCTGAGGCTCAAGAAGTTTCAGTAACTTGACTCCTGCCGCAGAGTCAGCCAGTGAACAAGCTGGGACTGGAAATCTAGGCTCTTTATCAGACGTCGCGGAGTCTTGAAACAGCCACAAAGACTGTTCAGGGACCCATCTGCCCCTGCCAATCCCCACCTCTTTCAGGAATTCCCTTAAAGCACACCCCTTAAGAGTTCACTTCTCTTCTCAGAAGTTTTCATGGTTCCCCATGGAATGAATTTAAAATAGATGTAACAGTATTTTTAAATAGAAAAATAAAGTCCAAACTTTCCTTCGCATGGTGTTCGAAGTCTTTCCCAAGCTGGAATCGAGCCCTGTCCTTCCTTTCCACCTTCCTCTGTTTTCTTCTCCTCTAAGAGCCCTAAGATGCTCCCTTCATCCAGCAATGCCTGTTATTTCTATATCCCTGTGTTCTCCTTCTGCTTCTGCTTGGAGTGTACCTCCGCTCTGAAGCTTACTGAATTCATTTCTGTGGCTGATGCTTATTTCTTTAACACTTTTCCAGCCGGCAGTTTTGATCAAGTACTCATTTTCTGTCTTATGTTGTAGTTGTGTGCCTGTGTACACGTGTGTCTGTATGTGAAGGCATGATTTCTTTAGTGGAGGGTAGGGGCTCTGGCCTGTTTATCTGCATGGCCTCTGTCTAGATGTTGCTTAAGCAATATTTCGAGGGTTCTTGTTCATATCACTAAGAACCCTTCCCCTAACTAGCTAGAGAGGTAGATCTCAACTGAGAATCGGTATACAGCAGCTTTGTGTACATGTATAGTGATTAGAACACTTTTCCAGAAATTCCTGGGAAGCAAGTCATTTCCATCTGGGAAGGGCACACAGCACAAGGAGAAGAACTTGGATGTTGGCCTGAGAGAGACTTAATTTTTTTTCCCATTTTTTTATTACTCAAATGAATTTATCACATCTGTAGTTGTATAATGATCATAACAATCTGATTTCACAGGATTTCCATCCCACAACCCAGGCACATACCCCCACCCCCCAAACTGTCTCCTCTGGAGACCATAAGCTTTTCAATGTCTGTGAGTCAGCATCTGTTCTGCAAAGAAGTTCCGTCTGACCTTTTTTCAGATTCCACATGTCAGTGAAAGCATTTGATGTTGGTGTCTCATTGTATGGCTGACTTCACTTAGCATGATAGTTTCTAGGTCCATCCATGTTGCAAAGAATGCTGGTATTTCATTCTTTTTAATGGCTGAGTAATATTCCATTGTGTATATGTACCACATCTTCTGAATCCACTCCTCTGTTGATGGACATTTAGGTTGTTTCCATGTCTTGGCTGTTGTAAATAGTGCTGCAATGAACATCAGAGTACACGTGTCTTTGCAAGTCGTGGTTTTCTCTGGCTAGATGCCCAGGAGTGGGATTGCTGGATCAAATGGTAGTTCTATGTTTAGTTTTCTGAGGAATCTCCCTACTGTTTTCTACAGTGGTTGCACCAATTTACAATCCCACCAACAGTGTACTAGTGTTCCTTTTTCTCCACACCCTCTCCAGCCCTTATTGTTTGTAGACTTTTGGATGATGGCCATTCTGGCTGGTGTAAGGTGGTACCTCATTGTGGTTTTGATTTGCATCTCTCTAATAATGAGTGAGGTTGAACATCTTTTCATGTGTTTATTGGCCATCTATATGTCTTCTTTGGAGAACTGTCTGTTAAGATCTTCTGCCCATTTTTTTTTTTTTTTGTCTTTTTGCCTTTTCTGGGGCTGCTCCCAGGGCATATGGAGGTTCCCAGGCTAGGGATCCAATTGGAACTGTTGCTGCTGGCTTACACCAGAGCCACAGCAACACGGAATCTGAGCAGTGTCTGTGACCTACACCACAGCTCACGATGACACCGGATCCTTAACCCACTGAGCAAGGCCAGGGATCAAACCCGAAACCTCATGGTTCTTAGTCAGATTCGTTAACCACTGAGTCACGACGGGAACTCCTCCAATTTATTTATTTATTTATTTATTTATTTATTTATTTATTTATTTATCTTTTTACCATTTCTTGGGCTGCTCCCATGGCACATGGAGGTTCCCAAGCTAGGGGTCGAATCGGAGCTGCATCTGCCACCTACACCACAGCTCATGGCAACGCCGGATCTTTAACCCACTGAGCAAGCCCAGGGATCGAACCCGCAACTTCATGGTTCCTAGTCAGATTCGTTAACCACTGAGCCACGACGGGCACTCCTTCTGCCCATTTTTTGATAGGCTTGTTTGTTTTTTTGGTGTGGAGCTGCAGAAGTTGTTTATAAATTTTGGAGATTAATTCCTTGTCAGTTGATTTGTTTGCAAAGATTTTCTCCCATTCTGTGGGTTGTCTTTTTGTGTTGTTTAGGGTTTCCTTTGCTGTGCAGAAACTTTGAAGTTTGATTAGATTCCATTTGTTTATTTTTCTTTTTATTGTCAATACTCTGATAGGTGGATCTGAGAAGATGTTGCTGTCGTTTATGTCAGAGAGTGTTTGGCCTATGTTTTCCTCTAGGAGTTTGATAGTGTCTGGTCTTATATATAGGTCTTTAATCCATTTGGAGTTTATTTTTGTGTATGGTTTAGGGAGTGTTCTAATTTCATTCTTTTCCATGTGGCTGTCCAGTTTTCCCAGCACCTCTTATTGAACAAGCTGTCCTTTCTCCATTGTATATTCTTGCTTCCTTTGTCATAGATGAGTTGGCTGTAGGTGCGTGGGTTTAATTCTGGGCTTTCTATCCTGTTGCACTGATCTATATTTCTGTCTTTGTGCCAGTACCATGCAGTTTTGACGACTGTTGCTTTGTAGTATAGTCTGAAGTCTGGGAGCCTGATTCCTCCAGCTCCATTTTTCTTTTTCAGGATGTCTTTGGCTGTTCTGGGTCTTTTGTGCTTCCAAACAAACTTTAAAATATTTTATTCAAGTTCTGTGAAAAATGTCCTTGGTAATTTGATAGGGATTGCATTGAATCTGTAGATTGCCTTAGGTAGTATAGTCATTTTGATAATATTAACTCTTCCAATCCATGAGCATGGTATATCTTTCCATCTATTTGTGTCACCTTTGATTTCTTTCATCAGTGGCTTGTAGTTTTCAGAGTATAGGTCTTTTGTTTCTTTAGGTAGGTTTACTCCTAGGTATTTTATTCTTTTGGATGCGATGGTAAATGGGATTGCTTCCCTAATTTCCTTTTCTGCTTTTTCATTGTTAGTATATGGAAACGCTGTTGATTTCTGTGTATTGATTTTGTATCCTGCGACTTTGCCAAATTCGTGGATGAGCTCTAACAGTTTTCTGGTAGAGTCTTTAGGATTCTCTAGGTATAGTATCATGTCATCTGCAAATAACAATAGTTTTACTTCTTCCTTTCCAATTTGGATTCCTTTTATTTTTTTCACTTCTCTGATTGCTGTGGCTAGGACTTCCAGAACTATGTTGAATAGTAGTGGTGAGAGTGGACATCCTTGTCTTGTTCCTGATCTCAGCAGGAATGCTTTCAGCTTTTCACCATTGAGAATGATGTTCTCTGTGGGTTTGTCGTATATGGCCTTTATCATGTTGAGGTAGGTTCCCGTTATGCCCACTTTCTGAAGGGTTTTTATCAGAAATGGGTGTTGGATTTTGTCAAAGGCTTTTTCCGCGTCTGTTGAGAGGGTCATATGGTTTTTATTCTTCAGTTTGTTAATGTGGTGTATCACACTGATGGATTTGCGGATATTGAAGAACCCTTGCATCCCTGGGATAAATCCCACTTGATCATGATGTACAATCCTTTTAATGTATTGTTGGATGTGGTTTGCTAGTATTTTGTTGAGGATTTTTGCATCAATGTTCATCAGTGAAATTGGCCTATAGTTTTCTTTTTTTGTGGAGTCTTTGTCTGGTTTTGGTACCAGGGTGATGGTGGCCTCATTGAATGAGTTTGGGAGTATCCCTTCCTCTGCAATTTTTTGAAATAGTTCCCGAAGGAGAGGTGTTAGCTCTTCTGTAAATGTTTGATAGAATTCGCCCGTGAAGCCATCTGGTCCTGGACTTTTGTTTGTTGTAAGTTTTTTTTTTTTTTTGTCTTTTTTGTCTTTTTTGTTGTTGTTGTTGTTGTTGTTGCTATTTCTTGGGCTGCTCCCGCGGCATATGGAGGTTCCCAGGCTAGGGGTTGAATTGGAGCTGTAGCCACGGGCCTATGCCAGAGCCACAGCAACGTGGGATCCGAGCCGCGTCTGCGACCTACACCACAGCTCACGGCAACGCCGGATCGTTAACCCACTGAGCAAGGGCAGGGACCGAACCTGCAACCTCATGGTTCCTAGTTGGATTCGTTAACCACTGCGCCACGACGGGAACTCCTGTTGTAAGTTTTTTAACCACAGTTTCAATTTCAGTTCTTGTGATGGGTCCATTCATCTTTTCTATTTCATTTTGGTTTAGTCTTGGAAGATTGTACTTTTCTAAGAATTTGTCCATTTCTTCTACATTTTCCATTTTATTGGCATATAGTTGCATATAGTAGTCTCTTACGATCCTTTGTATTTCTGTGATGTCTGTTGTTACTTCTCCTTTTTCATTTCTAATTTTATTGATTTGAGTCCTCTCTTTTGTTCTTGAGAAGTCTGGCTAGGGGTTTATCAATTTTGTTGATCTTTTCAAAGAACGAGCTTTTCGTTTCATTGATCTTTCCTATGGTTTTCTTTGTTTCTATTTCATTGATTTCTGCTCTGATCTTTATGATTTCTTTCCTTCTACTAACTTTAGGTCTTGTCTGTTCTCCTCTCTTGAGCTGCTTCAGATGTAAAGTTAGCTTGTTTATTTAGACTTTTTCTTGTTTCCTGAGGTGGGCTTGTATTGCTATAAACTTTCCTCTTAGAACAGCTTTTGCTGCATCCCATAGGTCTTGGAGTGTCATATCTTCATTGTCATTTGCTGCTAGGTATTTTTTAATTTCCTCTTTGATTTCGTCAGTTATCCATTGGTTGTTTAGTAGCATGTTGTTGAGTCTCCACGTGTTTTGTGTTTTCTGCAGTTTTTTTCTTGTTGATTTCCAGTCGTATAGTGTCGTCGTCGGAAAAGATGCTTGATATGATTTCAATTTTCTTAACGTTACTGAGGTTGGATTTATAGCCCAGGATATGATCAATCTTAGAGAATGTTCCATGTGCACTTAAGAAGGAGAGAGACCTAATTTTGAATGCAGCTTCTTCATTTATTATGACTGTGACCCTGAACCAGTTATCATTCTCAGTGTGCTCATCTCTAAAGTGGGATAATATACTCATCTTTCAGGGCTGCCATAGGGATTCAATCAGAAAATACACATGCAATGCTTGTATTGACTAGAGCAGGCCCCCAGGAGATGGTGGTAAGAATCTTCCACCAAGGGTGGATCAGGATCCCTTTTGGTTACAGGTTTGTAAGTTCTCAGTGACCCTGTTTACTGTTCACTGATGCTCTTTGGGTTGATGACATTCCACTCTGACTGAAAGTTGTCAGATAGGTTTCTTGGATGGATGGTTTGATAAAGTACAAAATGGCTCAAAGAAGCTCCTTGGGAATCCTGCATCAAAGACACAGCCAGGGATTTCCAGGGATATCTAGGGAAAGGGCAGAGCCTCCCAAGGGATACCAGGTCAGGGACACACGACCAGGTACTTCTGTTACCTCTAACCCAGGTATTTCTGTCGGTGAGAACTGCTTAAGATAAACTATGGTCGCATCCTTAAAGGAAGAAAGGAAGAGGGAGAAGGATGCCCACTAGTCCCTCTGACCCAATAGCCCTCTATCAGTGTCCAGGCATTTCCTTAAAACATGTATGGTATGGAAGGGCAGTCCTATAGCTGATTGTGTAGAAGCATCACAGGTCTGTGGTTTAAGCTAAGAGAGGAGCAACCCGCTCATCTTCATTGGTCACTCCAAGTATCCATCCTGCACTGAACACATCGTGTAGCACTTAAGGAAGGTCAGGGAGGGTCAAAGTCTTAGGAACAAGACTCTGAGAATGCTACCTTGCCTTCCTCAATCTCCTTCCACATGAGAAGAGGTCTGTCTAATACTGATGGTGCTGAGCCATCCCCAGATGGACAAGGACTGAGGATTCTGTAGGACCAACAGGAGCACACAGCATCAACCCAAAGTGTTAATTCCTTCTCTGTGGCCCAGTGCTTGGATGCAATTTGTACTTTCGTCTTTGATGCGAGTAGTACCAGGTCATTGCATAGAAATGCTTGAGCATTTTGGGGGACAGAATTGACGAGTTGATTAAGCTGGTTGTTTCAAACGTACAGTCACAGTGCTGGTCACTGGTCCTCATTGCCTGACCATTGCACTGTGTATAACCAGTACATTCGTTTTCTTTCTTTCTTTCTTTTTTTTCTTGATCTTTTTAGGGTCTCACCTATGGCATATGGAAGTTTCCAGGCTAGGGAACACAAGATCTGAGCTGTGTCTGCGACCTATACCACACCTCATGGCAACGCCGGCTCCTTAACCTGCTGACTGAGGCCAGAGATTGAACCTGCGTCCTCATGGATACTAGTCAGATTCATTTCCACTGAGCCATGCCGGGAACTCCCAGTACATTCATTTTCTATTGCTGTTCTGACAAATTACCCCAAACTCAGTGGGTTAACCAATACAAAAGTTACAGTTCTATAGGTCACAAGTCTACAACGGGTCTTACTGGGCTGAAGTCAAGGTATTAACAGGGCTGTATTCTTTCTGAAGACTCTAAGGGACAGTCCATGACCTTGCCTTTTCCAACATCTAGAGGCCACCTGTATGCTCTGGCTCATGGCTTCCTCCCTCCAATTTCAAAATCAGTATCATAGCATCTTTCTGACCCTTTTTCTCTATGAACCTCTCTCTAGGGAAAGGCTCTCTGCTTTTAGAGATTCATATGATTACATTGGAGCCACTCTGATAATCCAGGATAACCTCCCCATCTCAAGACCTTTATTTTAATCACATCTGCAAAGTCCCTTTTGCCACGTGAGGTGAGAAAGCCCCGGAGTCCAGGGATTGGAACACAGACATCTTTGGAAGAGGGGGCATTTTTCTGCTCCACATAGCTGGGGACAAAGAAGGGCTTGTTGGCCCTGGACATCCTCTGGAGCCATCCTGGCTTCCTAGGTGAGCTGGAAATGATTGAGGCACCTTTAAATAGAGGCCTCCAGATTTATAGTGGCCTGCAATGACATTTCCATCATAATTCCCTTAACAACTTTCTAAATCACACCACCCAGGGTTTTCTAAGGCAGCCAGTTGCTTCCTGACTACCAGGCCTGGGAGATAATGGGAGTGGTGGGAGGAGAGTGGTTAATGAGGGCTTTGATTACCCAGGCCCCCCGAAACAGGCTGTCTAGAAATAGCCAGGTTATAGCCCGTTCTTTTGAAACTCAAAGTCAGGTACATTTTGTAACAACGGCTATAATTTGAGATCGCTCAGGCCACAAACCAGCTCCAGAAATGAGCTTTGTTCTTTACGGCACACTTTGCCCCAAACACGGGCCCCTTTAAAATAACTCGATAGGCACTTACTGAGGAGCATCCTAGAGGGCAGAAAATGGCGTTGTATTCATCTTTGTATGTGCCCAGTGCTGGAACAAGCGTGGTACACGCTGTGCTGTCTCATTTGTAAGCCGTGGAAGAAACAGGTTTGATGTGACAGGCCACAGAATGAAGCACCGCGTTCCCCACTTTACCTCCTGCTCGCCCTGAAGAGATTAAGGGCCCTGAGCTGTTTTGTTTCTGCTTCCGCAATGCGCAGAATGCAGGCAATTAAACCAATGAAACTGTCTTCCATTTTTGAACAAAAGTAGGTGGAGGAATTTAAGAGCATCTCATTTGAGGAGGCAGGATTCTAGCTCATATATCCTTTTTTAAAAGGTCACCCTAACCTTCTAGTCCCACATCACGCAGCAGGGAGTGGTGTTTGTGGAATAAAGGATAACCATACAGTTGAGTGCTTATGGAGAACATTGGCTTTGGCATTAGGCAGTCCTGACGTGGAGTTGTGGCTGTGCCAGTTACCAAGATCTTAACTCTGGACACCTCACTCCAGCTCCGATCCTGCTTTCTGGACTCCAGAGAGCCCAGAATGAAAGGGTCCGTTGGCCCAGTTCTTTGGGCACTGGCTGGGTAAAGAAGCAGCAAAGAGACGTGCTGGTAGGCGTCTCAGCTACTCTGTGAGCGCATCTTTGTCTCCAGGGCCTGCTGCATCTGCTGTCCATTTCTGTGTCCTCCTTCGGGACACAGACCTGCTTCTGGATTTCTTCTAAAGTGTCCGCAGAGCCAGACATTGAGAGCTTGCCTCTGCCTCACAGGGCCAGTTGTTGTCACCCTGGATGTATGGCTCGAAAAGGAATGCGAAGAAGAAGACGCAAAAAGCCCTCGAAACAATTCAGGGTTCACAAGTGAGGGGTGAAGGGGGGGGGTACCCTCGCAGATGACATGCAAAGCCCCTTTTAGATGAAACTCCTTTCAGAAGCAGTTGTCTTTCTGTGAATTGGGGTCTGTCATCTCAGTCGGATCTTTAATCGTTTCCAAAGGCAACCCTTTTGATCATGAGTCTTAAAGAGTTCAGCTGAAGTTTCCCGGGCCTGCCTTATTTGGGAAACATTTGTGCTTTGTGAAGACTCAGGCACGCCAATATTTAAAAGGCCAAGCCGACCATCTTCATCTCTAGTCCAGGGGACCAGTTGGCAGAAGGCAGCCAACAAGGAATCTTTTGTGCTTCCATAATTGCAGAGCAGTGGATATTTTGTAACTGCTGAGTGGCTTTCAGAGTTTATTACCATTTAGAAGGCTGCATAAGATAATCCTCCCAAGCACTGGGGGTCAGGAAAGTTTCCATGATTTATTTATAATTTAAAAACCTAAACTAGTACCTCCAATAGAAATAGCTCACATTTGTGAGCTACAAATGTAATTGAAGATTTCCTAGTACCACATTTAAACAATTTTTTTTTTTTTTTATTAGGAGTTCCCATTGTGGCACAGCAGAAATGAATTCGACTAGGGACCATGAGGTTGTGGGTTCAATCTCTGGCCTCGCTCAGTGGGTTAAGGATCCGGTGTTGTCATGAGCTGTGGTATTGGTTGCAGATGGGGCTCGGATCTGATGTTGCTGTGGCTGTGGTGTAGGCTGGCAGCTGTAGCTCCAGTTTGCCCCTAGCCTGGGAACCTCCATATAACATGGCTGTGGCCCTGAAAAGCAAAAAAAAAAGTATAGTTGATTTACAGTGTTCCTTCAATTTCTGCTATACAGCAAAGTGACCCAGCCACCCATACACACACTTTTTTAGAAAAAGTTTTCCATCATTTTCTAACCCAAGAGACTGGACACAAAGTGCTATGTTTAAAAAAATGAAAAAAGCACACGTGAAATTAATGTTAACATGTAATCTTACCCAATTTATCAAAAATATCATTTCAGGATGTGATTCAAAACAAACAATTATGAATGAGCTATTTTACTTTTTTTTCCCCCACCAAGTCCTTCTAATTCGGTGTCTATTTTATTCTCTCAATTCAAACTGATCAAGTGTAAGTGCAAGTGCTTGGTAGCCACATATGATTAGGGGGAGACTGGAGCACTAGGCGGTGATCCCTTGAAAAGAGGGTTTGCTGGCTTCCATCTGTGCACAGCTTTCTCAGTGCCCAGCATGGTACCCAGTGCCTGAGCATGGTTCTTTAGATGAATCCCTAGGATGAAGAGCTGGAGGCAGTCATGAGATTGGCTTGCCCCACTGTGACCCAGAGAAGCAGAGTTGACACTGCCAGTCATTAGAAATGCCACAACCCAGGACTTTTTTTTCCCAAATGGCTATATTGGAGTTCCCATCGTGGCTCAGCAATTAATGAAACCAACTAGCATCCATGAGAATGCAGGTTCGATCCCTGGCCTCACTCAGTGGGTTAAGGATCTGGCGTTGCCGTGAGCTGTGGTGTAGGTCACAGATGTGGCTCGGATCTGGTGTTGCTATGTCTGTGGTATAGGCTGGCGGCTACAGCTCTGATTCGATCCCTAGCCTGGAAACCTCCATATGCCGCGGGTGTGGCCCTAAAAGGCAAAAACAAACAAACAAAATAGCTATATTGTGTTATGATTGACATACCATACAATTCACTCAGAGTGTACAGTTTGGTGGGTTTTGGTATATTCACATTGTTGTGCATCCCTCTGACAATCAATTTTAGAATATTTTCATTATTCCCTAAAGGAACCCTGCACCCCTTAGCTGTCATTACTCCCATCCCATCATTCCCCCCAGCCCTAGGCAACTATTTATTTTCTGTTTCTAGATTTGCCTATCCTGGACATTTCATATAAGTGAAACCTGTAAATTATGGTCCCTTATGACTGGCTTATTTCAGTTAGAATGATGTTTTAAAGATGTATCCATATTGTAGCATGTATTAATTCTTCATTTATTTTTATTTCTGAATAATATCCCATTGTATGGCTATGCCGCATTTTATTTATTTTATTTATATGCTTACAACTGATGGCTGTTTGTCTTGTTTCCACTTTTGGCTATCATGAATAATGCTGCTGTGTTGGAGTTCCCATCGTGGCACAGTGGAAACAAATCCAACCAGGAACCATGAGGTTGTAGGTTCGATCCCTGGCCTCACTCAGTGGGTTAAGGATCCTGCATTGCCGTGAGCTGTGGTGTAGGTCGCAGACACAGCTCGGATCTGGTGTTGCTGTGGTTGTGGCATAGGCTGGCGGCTACAGCTCCGATTGGATCCCTAGCCTGAGAACCTCCATATGCTGCAAGTGTGACCCTAATAAGACAAAAAAATAAAAAGACAAAAGAAATGAATAATGCTGCTGTGAACATTCATCTTTAGGTTTTTGTGTGGACATATTATTTTTTCCTTTTGGGGGGTATATACCTAGGAGTGGAATGGTTAGGTCGTATGGAAACCTCTGTATTTAACCATTTGAGAACCTGCCAGACTGCTTTCCAGAGTGGCTGCACCATTTTACATTCTCATCAGTAGTGTTCCAGTTTTTCCAGATCTTTGCCAACAGTTACTAATTTTTTATTATAAACATCCTGGAGCTCCCTTGTGGCTCAGCGAGTTAAGGATCCAGCATTGTCATTGCAGTGGCTCAGGTCGCTGCTGTGGTGGGAGTTCAATCCCTGGCCCAGGAACTTTCATCTGATGCAGGCGCAGCCCAAAAAACATCCTAGTATGTGAAGAAGTATCTCACTGTGGTTTCGATTCTCATTTCCCTGGTGCCTAATGATGGTGAACATCTTCCCTTGTGCCCATTGGCCATTTATGTAACTTCCTTGGAAAAATGTCTATTCAGATTCTTTGCCCATTTTTTAACTGCCTTATTTGTCTTTTTATTTTTGAGTTGTAACACCTCTGTATATAGTGTAGGATATGTGATTTGCAGTTATTTTCTATACTTCTGTGGGTTGTCTTTTCACTTTCTTGATGATGCCTTTTGGGGCACAAAAGTTTTTAAGTTTTGATTATGTTCCATTTATCTATGTTTTCTTTTGTTGCTTGTGCTTTTGGTGTCATATTTGCCTAATCCCAAAACACAAAGATTTATACCTATATTTTGAAGAGTTTTATAGTCTTATTTCTTGGATCTGTTTTGAGTTAATTTTTTATATGTTATGAGATGATGTTCCAATTTAATTCTTCTACATGCAGATATTGAGTTGTTCTAGCACTGTTGAAAGATTATTTTTCCCCCCTTGAATTGTCCTGTCAAAATTCAATTGATCATAAATATGAGGGTCCTTTTTCCAGACTCTCAATTCTATTCCATTGATCTATATGTCCAACCTTTATACCCATACTGCACTGTCTTGATTACCGTAGCTTTGTAGTAAGATTTGAAATTGGGAAATAGGAGTCCTTCAACTTTGTTCTTCTTTTCAAGATTGTTTTGGCTATTCAAGATTCCTTTAGATTCTACAAGAATTTTAGCATCAGCTTGCCAGTGTCTGCAAAGAAATGTGGAACTTTGATGGGATTGTGTTGAATCTGTAGGTCAGTTTGGGGAGTAGCGCCATTTTTCTTCCTCATGGATTAATTTGACCGTTCTAGAATTTCATATTAATGAAACCACACAGTATGTACTTCTTTGTGTGAAGGCTCTTACACTCAGCATAATATCATGAGATTCGTTCACGTTGTGTATTGTTACTACTTCTCTTCCCTTACATTGTTGAGTGGTGTTCTATTTGATGGGTATACTGCACTTAGGTTTGTTTATCCATTCTTCTTTTCATGGACACTTGGGCTGTTGCTGTTATGAAGATTCACGTACAAGTAATTTTTGTGGATATATGTTTTCATTTCTCATGAGTGAATACCTAGGAACAGAATGGAAGAATCCTAGTGTAGATGTATTTTTAGGTTTATAAGAAATTGCTAGACCTTTTCCCAAAATAGTGCAATTTTACGCCATCCCTAACAGCGAATGAAAGTTTTAGTTTCTGTTTATCCTGACATTTGGTGTCATGAGTCTTTAATGTTAGCCATTCTGGTGAGTGTATTGTGATTATATTGTTGTGGTTTTAATTTGCATTTTCTTTATGCCTGGTGATGTTGGACACTTCAGAAGTCTGGTGGAATTGCCATTGGGATTGTGTTGAATCTAACGATCAATTTGGGGAGAACCAGGATCTTAATAATATTGAGTCATCCAGTCTGTGCATATGACATACATCTCTATCTGTTTAGGTCTTCTTTCATTTCCCATGAACCCTTTGATTTTTTCTGACTCACTTATCCTGCTGTTCCCTTTTCTCTCATTTCTACTTTTTGGGGCCAATGGGGGGTGGTGATGAAAAAGTGCCCTACTGTCAGATTGCCTGTGGGACCTTTGCCCAGTTAATCTTACTGGTAAAATGGGGATCAGAATGATTTACTTCATAGAGTTTTAGGGAACATTGTATGAAATATTTACGTAAAACCCTTAGAAATGAGGGCTCCATAAATCTCAGCTCTTTTTAGGACTGCCCTTCAGGATCCAGGTTAGACTGTCCTTGGTCCATGAAGACTGCTCAGAGTCCCAACTCTGAAATGTCTCTTGTCCTCACTGTGCTGTTTTCACCCCTGTGTAGAATTTAGCACCTTTTCCTTGAGTGTGTCGGACTCTCCTTATCATTACAAGCTTTCTGACTGTAGGGTCTGGATTTTGGTTTCCTTTTGGTCCATTAGTTGCTCACTATAGTGCATCAGCTCCTCTGGACACTAGGAAAGTATCAAGAATTTTAAGTTTATTTTTTCTGAGTGTGATCACATCCACTATCTGATTTTTTCCTCAAAGAAGTAATTAAGGCAGACTTTCTTCTCAGTTACAGATGAGGAAACTGAGATACCCCAAGAGAGGCTAGGTCACTAGCCATGAACAGTTAGGGACAGAGCTGGCACTAGAACCTGGCTCTCTGAACTTGAAGAACAATAACTAGGAGTTCCTGTTGAGGCACAGCGGAAACGAATCCGACTAGGAACCATGAGGTTGGGGTTCGATCCCTGGCCTTGCTCAGTGGGTCAAGGATCCCTTGTTGCCGTGAGCTGTGGTGTACATCGCAGATGTGGCTTGGATCTGGCATTGCTGTGGCTCTGGTGTAGGCTGGCAGCAACAGCTCCGATTAGACCGCCTAGCCTGGAAACTTCCATGTGATGCAGATGTGGCCCTAAAATGACAAAAGACCAAAAAAAAAAAAAGAATAATAACTATGATGTTTTATTATATATTATATTTATGCAATATCACATATTGCATGTATGTATTTAATTATGTGTTATATGTACATATATATTACACATATAATATATAATATATTTATGTATATAAATATATATGTATATATATATTTACATCTCTTATGCTCTGTAAGGTGTTTGAATCCCTTTTTTTCAGGGCAAGCCAGCTGCACAAATCCTTCATGAAAATAACATTTACGTTTCATGACTGTGTTGAGCCCGTGAATAATACCATACAGGTTTCTTAAACCACCAAATAAACTTCCCCTTCTCTCTCTTTTTTTTTTCTGGCCACACCTGTGGCAAATGGAAGTTCCCGGGCCAGGGATCAAATCTGAGCTCTCCCTTACCTTAGCTGTTGCCATAAACCTACTGAGATAGTGGCATTTTTTTAAAAAAGAAAATTTGTGAAGTTTTTAAAAATAAAGGCACATCTAGGTGGTTTCTGCACTTGGTCCCCAAATTCACAGAACAGAAAAAGTCTGGTTGGAGTTCCAGACATGTAGGGATGGTGATATTAAAAATATTATGGGCATGGCTCACATTAGCTTTTGGAAGGGGTTGGAAAGAATGCATTGTATTTTCTTGTTTATCCTTCCACCTGTCTGTTGATTGGCATTCATCGAAAGGCAGTGTAGCACAGTAGCAGAGGGTGTGGGCTCTGAAGCCAGGCTGCTTGGGTTGAATCCCAGATCACTTGCTTCCCCCTGTGACCTTTGGCAATTTAGTTAACCTCTCTGGGCCTCTGTTTCCGTATCTGTAAAATAATGATAATCATCTCTTAGGGTGATTGAGAGGATTAAGGTTATGTACGTAGTGCACTTAAAATAGTGCCTGATTTACGGGAAGTTCTTAAACCATATTAGTTACTATTAATATTAAAATGTTCCTGCTGTGCAGTAATATGCTGCTCTGGACTTTGAGACTACCATGGACAAAGCAGCCCCAGAATGATGGTGCTTTTGGCTTAGTTGGAAAGAAGAAGAGAGAGAAAATTACACGTGTGTATCCATGCACCGTGCAGGTAAGATGAGAACATAGAGCAGAGGGTCCTAATGAAAGATCCTGGTTATGTTCATTATAGAACTTTAGAGCTGAAAAGCTTTGCAGAGATTTTCTAGTCAAACCTTCTTTGGAACCTAGAGAGTGTAAGTTTATTTGTCCTCATTTATTTAGGGGATTTATGGAAGGTCCAGGCCAGAACTGGTACCTCCTGAAACTGAGGTCAGGCCAGAGCATATCCTGTGGCCAACTTCCTCCTTGAAGACTTGGGCCAATTTGCTGAAACGTATTTCCTCCCCAGTCATTCTCATTGGCAATGCTTGATGTTGGGGGCAGCTTCTCTGAACCCAGACTTTAATTGTCTCTGGCTCCCGGGAGCTCCCCTGACAGTAATTTGTGCCAAGCCGTCAGAATAATGATGATGGCCATTGTCTTATGTTCACGTTAAAGTTGTCCATCCTGTTAATGCTCACCTGACAAAGGGAGAGATTTATTCTGCTGGACATTTGTGAATATCTAGTTTGAATTTTGGAGACCAGGTGACCAATCTGATTAAAACCTGGAGCTCACAGATCTGCCTAAAGAATACATCTATGATAAAACTGATCAGTTGACTTTGAAATGGAGATGAAAGAGCATCTTTTGGAAAGTAAATGTTGGTGCTGGTCGGGGTAGATAGAAATTGATTCAAGGAACTATAACCTTAAAGTTTTCAGATGATTTATAATTTATCTGTGATGGCAAAATACTTTACCACCGAGGTAATATCTTGGGATAGATTTGAAATCACCAGCCAGATTATGGATATGTTTGTGGATGTATGTGAATTGTAGGGGATGAAATTTTTTTACTATGAATGCAATTTAGCATGGTTGAGATGACAAATAAGCTGTATGCAATAAAGCCCATTTGATCCAGTGTGTATAATTTTAAACTTAAAACCATGTTTTAGAACTGGAGAGGACCTTAGACCTTAGAGATCGTCTAGTATAAATTAGTTTGCTCTTGGAGGAGCTGAATCCCAGAGAAGATGAGTAGCATTGCGTATAGTGAACTGGAATCCAGATACTTAGATTATTGAGTTCGGAGATGTTTTAGAACACAAGGCTTAATATCCACAGCCTTACTTTTAGTATTTTTACCCACGGTGGTTTTATGACATTGGTAATTGTAGCTAGAACTGCTTTCTTCTGGAAGACAAACTGATTCTTCCGTCCTTTGTATATGTGGATGCTTAATAAAAATATTTTCTGTGACTCCTAATTAGCCCTCAATTAAATAAGTTCAGGGAAATTAGAACAGTATTATTTGTCAACCTCTTCTATGGTTTGAGTTATTAGTGGGGCTCCTGATGATTTCTCCGTTAGCTGATCTAAAAGAATTCAGAGAAAGCCACGTATGCTGTTCTTTTCAAAGAAAAACTCTGGTCGCTAGAGGGATCGAGTTTAATATAGTTTCATATCATAGAGGTTTTAATAATGCAGTCTAAAGTATTTGTATATGAATTCATTAAGCCCAGATTAGTCTTATTATAATTACTCAAAAAGTAATTCAATTTAAGAGAAAACATTTTAAATGGATATAAAATACACTGTTAGCCAGGAAGCTGTACCGTTCTACTTTATCAGCTCCATAAAGTACTAGCAGATTTGAACATAACTTTCACAGTATACAGAATGCAATCATAAAAAGTATTATTCCTAAATCTATTTTTTTATGTTCTTTCAGTAGTTAAGAGCTTTATCCTTCTGTGCTAGGAATGAGATATACTAGGGGTGGAATGTCATAAAAATGTTGGGGACTCACTAGCCTCTGGCCCTTGCACTGTCTTCCCAAGTCAGTGCAGGCAGATGGAACACGAGCACACAGCCTAAGATTGATGCTCATAGCACATTCTTTAGGAAACAGAGCAGGAAGATACTTTGGGGCTTTTAAGATATTTTTCTTACAAATAAAAGACATTTACAGAGGTTGGACAATGACAAGCAAAGTACTAGTCTTTGTGGTGAAAGGTGAGGGTTGGCCAGGAGCAAGGAAAACAATAGAACTTTCCCCGGCTTGCCTCCCCAGCGGGACAGAGGGGAAAAGGAGAGAGAGAGAGAGGGGCCCACCCACACTGAAGAAGGGGTGGGGATCTGGCTGGAGAGTTGAGAGCCTGGGGAGCGAGAGCCTTGCTTAGTCCTTCATAACCAAGACTCACCCAGCTCCATGCAGTTTGAGCTGCCTGGTGCCTGGGGGCGGGAAGCAGGAGGGGTTGAAGATGTGCTGTGTGCCTGAGCTGTCTCAGCTGTCTGGCTTTGGAGACACAGAAAACTAATCACGGCCCCCGTGTGGTGCCACTGAGGCCAAGCGGGGGCTCTGGAGGAGCCCTTGACTCTGGCTGGGCTCCAGGAGCGCACAGACCTGCTCTCGGACAGGAAGGGGTTCCACTTAAGTGGTTTGTTGTCTTCCAACTTTGGCTAATTTATTTAATGGAGCAGCAGAACCCTTTCTTCAGGCAAGGGCCTCACAGAACCCCACTGTACAGAGCAGAGTGGTTCTCAGCACAGCTGCCCCAGGCGGTCCCTACCTCTTTCGAACCCTAGGCCTCCAAGAAGCATGGCTGAAACACTGACTGCGGCCCAGGACAGGAAGGGGTGTGCCCCTTACATGTCAGCCTTGAGCAATAATGACAGGTCCAGTGGATATAGGCAATGTCCGAAGGCCGAAAATAAAGCCTGGGCCCTGGGTTTCTGGACCATCTAGGTTCTACTCACAACCCCTTAGGTCTTTGGTGTTTGGAGATAAGAGGTTGGTGGACCTCTGATCTTAAAGATGAAAAATCTTTCATTCATAAGGTAGTACTTGAGAATTGCTCTAGAGTTTCATAATGGCACGTAACAATATGATGACAAGAAGGAATTAAAATGATCATTTAATTTTAACGTGTTTTCCACTTAGGGTATTTTACGGTCCTATTCAAGTCACAAATAGTGATTATTTTCAAATAGTAGGCAATCGATAAGTGGTTGTTGACTAATAATACTATGTATAGATGTCTTTCTGAATACTGGTTGTTGTGTGCTCAAGTATGCTTTACCTCATTTCATCTCCTTAGCCATTTATGAGGTAGCACAAAAATTAGCTATTTTTATTATCATGTTGCCAATGAGAAAAGCAAGGCTTGGGAGGTTCAGTAATTTGCCTAAGATCACATCAAACAAGACATGGGACCAGCTCTGCTTCAGCACCTGAGCTCTTTGCTGCTCTGTTCTGTTGCTTATTATTATAATAACATTAACTTTCATTTATTGGGCATATGCCATAAACCAGCTACCATGTGTTAAGTGCTTTACATATGTGATCTGGGTTTTCCTTTTGGAACGAAGTTTTATCATCCACATTTTATACATGAGAAATGCAGACTCAAAGAGGTTAAACAGTGGCCCAAGATGGCTAGGATGGTGGGCTGGCAAGGATTTGAACCTAGTATTATGTGACTTCAAAATCCATGTGCTGTAGGCTGATTAAATGATCTGACTTGATTCTCATGATAATCTTAGGTTAAGGAAGAAGCTTCTCTATCATCCCCATTTTATGGATGAGAACATAGTCTACAGGTAGTTTCACCCTGGGTTTCCACCTGGTGAGGGCCGGGACTGAGTCTTAGATCATGGGATCCAGTGGCCACAAGTTGTGTGGTGACATGGCCCTGGATTGTGTTGGGGAGAGGAGTTAACCCTGCCCTCCTTGGGATGCCCACCTGCCATTTTTGGACCTAGGCTTCCTCATCGAAGCAGAACTCATCTGTCGTGCTGAAGGGGCATTGGCGGGCCCCGCTTTTTAACCTAGAAAAGAAATAATTCACGTCATTCATAGAGATTTGCAGGACTGTACAGACTGAGTTCTAGAAACTCTTCATATCCTCACACAGGGCTTGCCGGTTTTTGAAATTTGGTGAGGGGGCACCTCAGCTGATCTTGAAGTTGGCTTTGGCTGGTGGTGAACTTGACCATTCAGGGAAGCAGCATTCAGTCCGGCTGTTTCCTGTGTCCCTTCCTTTGCCCCTGGTTAGTTGGGTCCCAGTTAAATTTCCAGTGCTTTACTGTAACAGCACTTGTACTTGAAAGAGAATTTTCTTTCTTAGCTCAAACCACAGGAGGACTCACAAGACAGCTATCTCCCCAGGTGAAACTTCTTAAATGGGAGTTAAGTGCATGCATTTTCAAGAAACTCAACTCCCCTCATATATAATTTAACCTAGAAAAGAAAGCAAAATTGAGAGAGTAGTACGATTACATTGTTCGAAGACTAGTAACTTTGCCTCCCCCGGTCTTCTGGAAGTCATGCATGCTTTCACTGTTTGGCATATCTTTAATGCTGTAGGGTGTGGGCTAAATGTGATATTGTAATAATAGCGAGGGTTTCTCTAACCGTAGTTACAGGCTGTGGATTGAAATAGTAAATTTTTCCTAGCAGACTGAATGGGCAATAAGACTGCCATCCAGTGCTCCTCATAAAACAAAGCAATAGATAAATAAAGGAGAACCAACTCACTTAACCCGCGTGGCTCTGGGCACTGCTAATTATTAACCCAGGCGCAGGAGAGGGGTTCACCCGGAGTGTAGTTAAATCATTTTTAATAGAGGTAAACACTAGCCATGTGGGTGAGTAGCACTCAACAAAGTTTTTAATCAGCAGCGTTTAGGAATCACCCAGCCTAATTGCCATAACTTATTAATAATAATAAATAATCTGGTCTTTTTATGGCTCCTGTCTCTGGAAGACTCAGTGCATTAAAGATCTCTGGGGTTTGAATCTCTCGGTAGCTGTTGGGGAGGTGGGCGAATATTCTTGATGCTGGTTCCTCACAGAAGAAACTGGACATTGAAGCTAAGAAAGGCAAATCTGAGTTCTTCCTTACTTTCTTCTTCCCGCATCTGAATCACCAATTTATAGATGCCCTTTCATCTGTCTATAGGACTAGAATGGCTCTGGGGCGGTGGGGGTAGGGCTGGAAAACAGGCTTGCTTTGTTTCTGTGAATGATTGGGGTTGAGGCTTTTTTCCCTTGGGAAGTGGGTCTGAGCAGAGCTTTGTCTGCAGGAGTTCATTTCCTCTGCACGCGTGTCCCTGGTGTCCTTTAGGCTCAACCTGACTGTGGCTACAGTGGCCACTGTAACTCTCCACCGTGTTCTTGTGCAATTTCCAATTCCTGGGAGAGCAGAGAAGATGCCACGGAGTCTTACACTCAGAGGGACCCTCCCTGGCCAGTGGGTGGGGGATGGGGAAGTGTTTCTGTAAATCAGCTAATTTAACACCTTGGCCCCGGGATGAAAATATCTCTAGATCAGCCATGAGGAAACTCAAGCTCAGAGACTGTAAGCGATTGACTCCCCACTAATTCTCAGTGGTTCTTTAGACTGGAAGATGACTGCATTCCAATTTGAGGCCATTTGATTTTATAAGTGACTAGTCCCTGTGGGCCGGGAGTCAGGGGTGGAGGACGCAAACATTAGAGCAGAAGACGATAAGAGTATTTCTAGGAGTTTTCTGGTGATGAAATGGGTTAAAGATTTGGCGTTGTCAGTGCAGCGGCTTGGGTTGCTGCTATGGCTTGGATTTGACCCCTGGCCCTAGAATTACGCATGCCATTGGCACAGCCCCCCCCCAAAAGTATTTCTACAGCTAATCACCTCTGAGGTCCACAAATTTTTTTTGGGGGGGTGGATATAAAACATCACAGAATCTACCTTCTTCTCACTTATTTTCCATTCTGTCCATGAATCATTTGAGCCTGAGCCTGAACAGCTGTTTTTTGGAAAAGTGAAATTTTAAAGCACCCAAGCAGTTATTATTCAGAGCAAAGAGCTATATAATGCTAAGAACGGAATGATTTATGCCATAGACTACAAAAGACATATATTTAGAGTATAAATTACAGGATAACTCACATGCAAAATTGTTGCAATATTTACATTAGTGTTTATTCAATTTTACATTTGAATAAAAAGGTGCAAAATGTAAATGAAACTGAAAAAGGGGTTCTAAAAAATTAAAGTAGCTTACACGAAAAGCAGGAGAGTTTTCTAAAATAGAAGACAGAATAGTACTCTATGTAGAATTGTCTGTTACACCGTGAAATATACAGTAGAATTGGGAGGAATAAAGTCTCTTATTCCTGAATCCCTGTCTGAATTTCCTCCTCCCTGCCCACTGACACTTTCCAGTGATTCAAATCAGTACTGAATTTCGAAGGAAGCGCTCCCTGTCAAAAACCATGGAGAGGAGGCTGAGGATTCTGGACGGATGTCGAGACTGGATCCGTATTTGAAAGACTAATCTCATTTCATTGATGTTTTCAATGTTGGAAATTTTTGTCTGTATTCATTAGAGGAGAATGATAAATCTCTAATTTGTGCTTTGCTAATAATAGTGATGAGCTTTTGTGTCTCATTAAGGTTAAGTGAATCTCATGCAGTCCTGGCTCAGCCTTTAACAGACGCCATGTGTGACCTTGGGAGAAGTCTCCTGATTTCTTGATTTCTAAAATGAGGGGCTTGGCCCAGATAGCGTTGAGACAGACCAGCCCTCAGCCCTTCCCTCCTGGTGGGAGCACACACACCAGGCCAGGCAGTTAGGACCCACCAAGGTGATTAAGACACATAGCTCAGGAGTTCTCGAGAGTTCATGGTCTGCATAAATAACCAATTATAGGAGTTCCCATCGTGGCATAGTGGAAACAAATCCGGCTAGGAACCATGAGGTTGCGGGTTCCATCCCTGGCCTCGATCAGTGAGTGGGTTAAGGATCCAGTGTTGCCGTGAGCATTGGTGTAGGTCGCAGACGCGGCTCGGATCTGGCATTGCTGTGGCTCTGGCGAAGGTCGGCAGCTACAGCTCTGGTTAGACCCCTGGCCTGGGAACCTCCATATGCTGTGGGTGTGGCCCTAAAAAAGGACACAAAGACAGAAAAATAAAAAAATAACCAATTATAATATGAGCTATAATTGCAACGTGCACAAATGATCTAGGAGTACAGAGGCAGAAAGAGCGACTTCCCTCTCGGTGGGGATAAGCTCCGAGTAACTTCACAGTGGCTGTGACCCTTGAAGGCGGAGGAGGACTCCACCAGGTGTGTGTTCAGACTGGTCAGTGGGTGGGTGGTTCAGACTGTGCATGGCAGACGGCACATGCACTTGACCGTGGTATATTTCTGGACAGTCAGGGCATGGCAGCTGAGTGGTGTTCTACACACGGCTATGTCAGAACCTGTGTCAGTGATGAAAATAATGTATATATTAGTATATCAATTAAAGCCAAGTTCAAGTTGTCCTGTAATGGGCACCCTAGTGCCCATTTACAGCCCAGTGGGCTTTTTTGCATGTAAGAGAAAGAGTGGTGATTTAAGCCAACTCCCTGGAAGTTGTGAAGCTGCATCATCTTGTCTGTCCCACAGCCACTGGCCGGCGGGTGCCCTGGGGAGCACGTGTACTGCCTGTGAATGACACCCCTGATGGGGTTCACATGTGCCCCGGTGGAATGAAAACTACCCTCACTGTTGTCCTGTTCTTGCAGTCTGCTTAACCCACCAGGTGCATTTGTGGGCTCTTTGTGACCTGGTAGGAGCTGATGTTTTAGCTGATGACTGATGGCAAATTTAGACGTGCGTGATATAATTCTTACCTGGTTTTTAAGGTGCATGTAAGTTGTAAAGTCAGACTATAGATAGAAGGCACGTTCTGTTGTTAAAAATTAAAATAATACAGAAGACTCTTACATAACATTGTAAAAAAACGATCCCAGATTCTATTGCCTAAAGATCAACATTCCTGTGGCCATCATCACAGATCTCTCTTCATGCAGATATAACATGTGCGTACGCACACACATATTTGTGTGTAGACACATACACGTGCATACCCTGGCTCAGGGCACACGTTCCATATTGCAGTCTGATTTTGTCACTTAAAAGTAATAAAAATATTTAACCATTTTTAAAAATTAAAAAAAAAATTTTTTAAAATTTGTGTAAAAAAATTTTTAAGGCCATACCTGCAGCTATGGAAGTTCCCAGGCTAGGGGTCCAATTGGAGCTGCAACTGCTGGCCTATACCAGCAGCAACGTGGGATCCGAGTCGCATCTGTAACCTTACCACAGCTCCTGGCAACACCAGATCTGTAACCCACTGAGTGGGGCCAGGGATGGAACCTGCATCCTCATGGATGCTAGTCGGGTTCCTAATCCGCTGAGTCACAATGGGAACTCCCCAATTTTTTTTTTTTTATTTTTTATGAAAAATTTTTTAGGTTTAACCACTTTAAATGGCTGAGCCCTAATCCACTGTATAGAATATATTATTTTCAGTTTGATTCTCTGTTGACAGACAGGAAGTCTCTGTTTGAAAATCATACACAATTGGAGTTCCCATTGTGGCGCAGTGGTTAACGACTAGGAACCATGAGGTTGCGGGTTCGATGCCTGGCCTTGCTCAGCGGGTTAAGGATCCGGTGTTGCCGTGAGCTGTGGTGTAGGTTGCAGATGCGGCTCGGATCCTGCGTTGCTGTGGCTCTGGCATAGGCTGGCAGCTACAGCTCCGATTAGACCCCTAGCCTGGGACCCCCCCATATGCTGCAAGAGCGGCCCAAAAAATGGCTAAAAGACAAAAAAAAAGAAAAAAGAAAAAAGAAAATCATACACAATGTTGTAATGAACACCTTTGTTGACTTTAAGTATTTGAAGGCCTTTAGGCATGTCATCGGATGAAATTCCTAGCAGTGGTTATAGTTAGGTTAAGGAATACGTATTTAACGTTTCCATGCATACTGTCAAACTGCCTTGTGGACGTTTTGTACCTCTTTACCGCCCCAGGAGCAGGGCAGGAACTGGCTCACACCTGGGTGGTGCTGTCTTCCATCTCTGGGTTACTGAATGAGAAAGTACAAGCAGATGAGAATACTCTGGGGGCAACTGGGAGTCTGCAGAAGCAAGACAAGTCTGATGTCGAGAAGTACCTGGCAAATTGACACAGCATTGTAAATCAACTGTACCTTAATAAAAAAAATTTTTTTGAAGTACCTGGCATATGCACACATTTTCGTCTGAAGTTATGGACGAAATATCACAATTTCTAATTGCCAAACACTGAAATCTATCTAAATATCCATCCACATTAGGATGGAGAAATAAATTGTAATATAATCACACTGTGAAATACTCTCCAGCAGTGGGAATGAATGATGTGCTATATGCTACTGCATGGATGACTCCCACATTCACTGGGAGCAAAGAAGGCGGACAGAAAAAATTTCATACCAGAGCAGTCCATTTATATAAAGTTCAAGAACAGGCAAAGCGAATGCAAAGTGTTAGAAGTCATGCTAGTAGTTACCCTTGATGGATGTTAGCGTCTGCTGGTTCATTTATGCTTTTTTGCTAAGCGTGTTTCCTGGTGCCAGACCTAGTGCTTGGTGTACAGCAGCTTCTCAAATATTTGTTGAAAAAGATGAATTAATGTTTTTTCACCCTTTCACAGATTTTGACCTAGGATTTAATATGAAGGCATGCTATTATTAGCCATAAGATACAATGTGGAATATTCGTATGAATGTTGCGTTTATTATGATTTAAATATGACTGGGACAACATTGTAAATCAACTATAATTTAAAAAAATAACAAAAAGCAAAAAGAATGTGGAACTTTAG
Organism: Sus scrofa; assembly: GCF_054392235.1. NCBI lineage: Eukaryota > Metazoa > Chordata > Mammalia > Artiodactyla > Suidae > Sus > Sus scrofa. The sequence continues at coordinate 149,101,497 of NC_139396.1, read as the reverse complement.
CATATTCTTAGGCCCTTTGTTTATCCTGTTATGTGATGTTGTTGCTTTTGTTGTTATTTATAAACCGGCCTGGCAGCTTAGTAGTGGGTCAGAAGGTGGTTTTTAGAACCAGACAGACTTGGATTCAATCCTGAGCCCATTTCTTATTCCTTTGTGGCCTTGGATGAGTTACTTAACTTTCCAGAAGCTCAGTTTCCCTATGGATAAGTGAGGATAATAATACACCTTACTTTATAGGGTGGTTGTGAGAATAATAATATCAACATGAATAAAACTGCTGAATTTTGTATTTTTTACCTCGTCCCAGGCACCGATCTAAGCCTTTAAACACAGGGCATCATTTGTTTCATCTTTCCAAAACAGATCTATTTGTGGTTTAGGGAACGGTAAGCCACAGAGTTAGTAAGCTTGGAGCCAGGATTTAAACCCCAGGTTGTTCCCTTCCAGAGCCCAAGCTTTGAACCACTGGCTCTGAGTAGAGGAAATATTGCACCGAGGGTGTTTAGCGCAGTCGGCATATGTTAGCTGTGATGATCATTACTGTCATTGTCAACATGATGATTAATTTTTCTGTCTTCTCTCTCTCTCTCTCCTCCTCTGTTTTGCCTCCATCCTGGCAGACGTTTTCCAGCAAGGTAAGCTCACTGCCCCCTGCCTGCTTGTCCATTGGCTGTGCTCTTTGGGAAAAGGGTATCGTCTGTGTGCTGAGGGTTATGGGACTTTGCCCTCCCTGTGGACGTGTCACGGGGACTTTAGGAGGTACCATGAGGATGACGTGCCAGCAGCCTTCCTGGACCTCCGAGGCGTGCGCTGAACCTTGCTTGGGGGTGGGGTTGGGACGGGGAACACCTGTCAGAGGGCAGGCAGGGGTGCCATGGGGCTTGTGAGTGTGGTGGGGAGCAGGTGTCTCTGGAGGGGATCGAGTGGGAGCCCGGCTGCTTGGTTAGGGCTCTGTATGCCACCTCCACCTGGGGGTTTCTTTATCAAGCAACCGTGTCGCTGTTCTGGAGGTATGGGCAAGCCCATGGCTGGCTGGTCACCTGGTACCCTTCAACCCAGGGGTGCCCTACAACCCTTCCAATTGGGCCTGTGACTGGGAGGAGCCTGGTGAGGACAGGCAGTGTTTTATGTGTTTTTTTGGCCAAGTTCACGTGTCCTGGGGAGCAGGAGAGGGAACGCCTATCCCACCGAGACCGTGTCTTCCGATGCGTGATTTAGTCCCCGCTCAGGATACACAGCCACTGAGCTCTGGGAGACACACAGGCATGGCCTTGATGAGCCTGCTAGATACACATTAATGGGCAACTACCTCTTTCCCTTTTTTGTCATGGTCTGAAACGACCGGGAGACAGTAGCAGGGCCTGTTTATAGTCAAGTTGGAAAATAACACTTTGTAGCACGCATCTGCCATGTCTCTCTTGAATTCCAGGCTGGCTTAGGATAAGAGAGTTTGGTTTAAGAATACATCCAGGTATCCCATCCATAGCTTCCAAATAATCTTACAGGCTGGGTATTTTCACGATTATTTCAGCCCAAACATGCAGCGTGTTATGGAGAAGATCCGTCTGCTCTCTTGGATAGAAGTGCAGTTGTGGGTAACAATGAGGGGGGCTGTTGTGTTATCTTTTAAGAGTCTGGAGTCATAGACCTATATTTATAACTAATTCATAAATCCCAACAAGCCATAAGTAATAAGTTCTGTTTGGCTAGAGGCTGAGATGAGAAAACTTGAGAAGGTGCCATGGCTGTTGGTGTAATGCAGGTGCTGCAGTCAGGGCGTCTGGCTGCAGTGCCTTTTCTTCCTTCAAAAATCGGGGGTTCAGTGGGACGCTGTAGGAGAAGAAATTTTTTCACCCCAAAGCAAGTGCCTCTCCTCCACCCCACCCCCGCCCTGGTTAATCAGATGTCTCCTTTTGAGACAGAATACACTTGAGTTTGGAAAGTCTTGCTGGAACATATGTGCTGAGGCCCCTGGAGGCTGGGGAGAGAAAAGCTTTGTATCAGATCTGGCTTTTCTGCCCATAATCGCAAGTGTTCATGGTTGTTGTGGTTGGTATAAAACATGGCTACACAGATGACTTAGGTCAAATTTGCCTCCTTTTTAATCAGTCATGCCATGGGATTGATGGGATTTGCCTGTCCGTAACAATGAGATGCAGAGCGGAAGTTATAATCATCTGCAAATCACGGGCTATCAAGACTTAATAGCACCTTCCAGAGACTGAAGCTGCTAGCCACCCACGGCCCTGCGAGGTGGTGGGCCTTGGCTCCTTTATAAGATAGTACTGTGGTTTCAAACAGGGAGAACTGAATTTGCTTTTGTGAATTATTTACATGGCTCTGGCCTTAGAGGACCATTTTGTACAGAGAGAGATCCTGGCAACGAACTCGCCAGCTGGTCCCTGCCCCGCCCCCACCCCCTCCTTCCTTACCTTTGCTTCTGGCCATTCTGCCTTGTGAAATTAATGCTCGGTAAAATGTGACAGTAAAAATGTGGCCATGACAGTCACATCCGACCAAGACAAAAGGTTCTGTGTCTTACGGAAGGAATCTGAGACATGACTGCCGCAACCTCTTCTGGGGGTTAAAACTCTGGTCCAGAATTGTGCCATTAACTTGAAATGCGGGGGCCAGGAATTGTGCTAGAACTAAACAGTAGAAAACTGTGTGGCTTCAGATGCATAGAAGCCGCAGGGTCGTTTCTGAAGCCCATCCACACGGGGTAACTCTGAGTGGCTCTGGGCTGACTGTGCCATGGGCATCCAGGTTCTGCTGGCTTAGGCTCCCCTCCAGGACTCATGCGCAGCCGGGGGGTGGGGGTGCTGCCTTGCGAATGTGTATACTTCGGTCAGTGAGCAAGCAAGTGAGGCCTCTTTGCCCAGAGGAACCCTGCCTGTTTGGGCTGCTGTGCACCTGGGCGGGCGGACGAGGGAAGCAGCCTTGCAAGTTGACAACATCAGACATTCTCAGAGGAAACCAAAGTTATTTCCTCTGGATTGCATTATCTTTTATTTCACTACAGATCAATCTTGTTATAGCAGGTGACAGCGCGGCAGCTACTGCTGGGCCTTTCTCTGCTGTCTCTGTGGTGTGTTCACGTGGGAGCGCATGTCTGCCCTGTGCCATTTTACGGCTCGTCTCCCTGCTTTCATCTGTAAATGCCACTTGCTGCGGCGGTGAGACCACAGGGCACGGGGACTGTGAGGTAGCAGTGGGCCCACAGCTGGGCCTTCCGTAGGTACGAGTTCCGAGGCCATGGGGCCACGTTTTCAAGGAGGCTTCACTGACCTGCGTTTTTCTGTTGTCCTCAGAGCTCATGGCTCTCAGGAATTCCAGAGTGCCACAGACTTGCTCTTCACAGCATCAAATGCAATTGAAAATGCTGTATGTGCCCACGTGTCTAGAATCTTGAGTTTCAGAGCATTTTTATACCAAGCGTTGAATAATGAAGCCAGGAACACGAACACACACACACACACACACACACAAACACACGCACACACACCTCTCATTTGAAGTTACTGAAGCCCCTTTGAATGCTCATCTGTAGGCTCAACCTTCGTTCTAAAATCGAATAGAAACCGAGAGAGTGGCTTGAAAATGAGAACGCTACCACGCAGCGGGGCGCTTGAAAGCATCAGTGGGCATATTGCAAAGATTTCACCATTGGGGTTAATTCTCTGCTCAGCAAACAGAGTCCCTTATGGCTCTGTGCCCAAACAGGCCCAGCCTTTCCTCCTCCTTCATGCCCACCTGGAGCTGGGAATCTCCCCATTAGAGAGATTTTTCTTCCAGTTCAAGTACTTTTTTATACTCTTCAAACATAGTGCGCTTGTTTATTTTGTAACCACACGCAAGTCCCTTTCTAGGCCTTGAGGATAAAGGAGTGACCCAGACAGCAGAGGGCCCCTGTTCTCTTGGAACTCCTGGTCTAGCTTGGGGGACATTTGATGCCAGGTATGCAGATTAATAAGCAAGGTAGATACCAAGGGTGAAGGCAGTAGTGAAGAAAATATCACAGATGGTGCGCTCAGTGCTGGGGGGCACTTAGATGGGGTGGCCAGAGAATGACAAGAAAGACCAGCTCCTGGAGGATCCAGGGAACAGCAGGGGAACCTGTGACGGAGGGGCCCGGTGGGCAGGAACCCCCCAGTGGCTCAGGAGCAGAAGGAAGCTGGAGCGGAGGAGGACATTGTTTGAAATGATCAAGGGGGTGGAGCAGGAGTACAGACAAGGATCCGAGGAAGGAAGTTGGTGCTGGATTTGAGAAGAACGACATGGTCTTATTTATGTTTGAAATTGCCACACTGGCTCCTGGGAAAATGTTCAAGAATGGCATGTGAGAAGGTAAAACCAGGACCAGGGCTGGGTGCTGAGCAAGCCCAGGCCAGGCTGAGATGGGGCCCAACCCAGTGGCCCTAGTTCTTTCCCTAGTGGGGTCTCTGGTCTCCTGGGCAGTGGAATGGATGGCCCTATTCCTAGCTAGCTGGCCTCTGCTGAGCGCCGCACTTGCTGCCTGTGAGAGTCTTGTGCCTGTGATGTACTCTTCCTCTCATTAAGGCTGGCAAATTATGCTTGTCAAAGGCATCATTAAAATATTCCTGTATGAGGAGTTCCTGTTGTGGCTCAGTGGTTAATGAGTCCGACTAGGAATCACGAGGTTGCGGGTTCGATCCTTGGCCTTGCTCAGTGGGTTAAGGATCCGGCGTTGCCGTGAGCTGTGGTGTAGGTTGCAGACGTGGCTTGGATCCTGCGTTGCTGTGGCTCTGGTGTAGGCCGGCGGCTATAGCTCTGATTGGACCCCTAGCCTGGAAACCTCTATATCCCACAGGATTGGCCCAAGAAATGGCAAAAAGACACCAAAAATAAAATAAAATAAAATAAAATAAAATAAAAATTCCTGTATGAGTCTTCAGATTTTAAAATGCCACTTTTCTCCAATACATACATACTGTGTATCATCTGGATTACATATACATCATTAATACATATGTGTCTGTACACACACACTTAGGAGACCTCTGTTTTGCTCCCTGCAGGCTTGCTGCCTCTGTTGAGGAGACTGAGCCCATTGCTTTGCCCTGCAGCCTCGGTTCTCTAATCTGTAGAAGGAGAGGGTGGGGGAGATCCGTGACCCAGTTGGCTTCCTGCTGATGCTCCATCATGAGGAGTTTTAAGGGACTTGAGTTAATAGAGTACAGAAGTATCCCACGCTGCAGGTTTCAACTGTTACCTCGAGACCTTGGGTGAAAGCAGAGGTTCCCTAGTGGCTGAGAACTAAGGTGAAAAGAAAGGTAGTTTCAGAAGTGTAACGTATTCACATGGTCCTCTAGAAACACCAGTTCTTTCCCACGTGGATGAGTACTGGAAATCACACTGGCTGGCATTGCTTTTACTAATCTGAAGAGAACGATAAATCATAGTGTGCTTTCTGGCAGCCCAGCCAAGCCTGTTAATTGTTGAGGTGGGCTTGTGGTGACAGGGACCACTGCCATTTGTAATGTGCTTGGCTTAAGCTCTTTTGCATATTTCAAATTTATTGGTCAAACTGCTGGGGCTGGGTCTTAGGTTTTCCCACCCACTTCAGCAAACCCATCTGTTGTAAAGCTCCGACCCTTTAGCCATGACTTATGGTCCCCCTAGTAATGTTACACATTATGAAATACTGTTTTCTTTATGAGTGGGGGATTTGGGTGAATAAATTAAATCTATCGTTACCATTTCCAGGTAAAAACTCCAAGTTGTCATGTGATGCTATGTAGTAAATGCGAAAAAAGGCCTGAACATTTTTATGGTAGAGAGTGGTTGGTTCCCTGGTCACACTTCCTACATGCGAATATTTACCGTGTACGTATATCATGCCCCATTCTGTCCAGAATTAGTAGAATATTCCAAGTCATGTAGGAAATGCATCCATCTTTCCAGCCCAAACTGAACAACACTGCCATTTAATTTCACATAGATTCACTTTCTCTGTGTGTGTGTGTGTGTGAGAGAGAGAGAGAGAGGGAGGGAGCGAGAGAGAGAGAGAGAGAGAGAGAGAGAGAGAGAGAGAGAGATGTTGGAAAATGAAAGGCATATTTAAATAATCCCTTTCTCTGAGATGCTTTATCACAGTCTGCATGGCCCATGCAGGGTGGCCTGTCCCCTGCCAGGTGGCCTCGGGTGGGCTTTTCTCTGGAGCAGATTCAGCCTGTGCTCATTCCAAGCCCAAGGAATGAGTTCGGGGTGAGGTTTCAGAACTCTCCTCCCGTAACTTGCGTTTGAAAATTGCCAGATCAATAAAGGGGGTAAGTTTTATTGTTGATGTGTTTGCTAATAAGAAGAGCAGTTTTTCTTTTTTAAAAATTTTATTTTTTGAGGAGGATGATAAGCATGAGGCCAACATTTGTGTACCGCCTATATTGCAGGCGTTTCTCATCAAAGCTGCCCCAAGATTTTATGAAGCAGGTTTTAGAACCAGTAATCCCGCTTTACAGAGGAGAAAACTGAGGCACAGACTAGAGTCCGTCTAGCGATGGCTGTATACCTAGTAAGTGGTAGAGCCAATTTTTATTTTTAGTTAAGAGACTTTATTCTAGAGAACAGTTTTAGATTTTTTAGAAAAATTGTGAAGACAGTACAGAAAGTTCCTATGTAGGCCACATCCCCTTTCCCCTGTTATTAACATATTAGTGTGGTTCATTTATTATAGCTAACAATCCAATTTTGATCCATTAGTATTAATTCAAGTCTGTAGCTTATTCAGGTTCCCTTAGTTTTTCCATAATGTCCTGGGATCCCATCCAGGACACCACATTAGTTGCCTCCTTAGGCTCCTCTTGACTGTGACACTTTCTGAGACTTTTTTGATGACCTTTTGATGACCTAGCTTTTTTTGATGACCTTGACAGCTTTGAGAAGTATTGTTATTTTGCGTCTATATTATAGATGTCCCCTTCTTGGAATGTGAATGATTTTTTTCTCATGATTAGATGGAGGTTATGGGTTTTAGGGAAGATCACAGAGGTCAAGTGCCATTTGCATCCCATCCTATCCAAGGCATTTACCATCAACATGAGCTATGACTACTGATGTTGATCTTTAACAGTTGACTGAAGCTGTCTTTGTCAGGTTTCTCCACTGAAAACTCCCCCCTCCCCTTTCCATATTGTACACTTTGGAAGGAAATCTCTATATAGCCTACTCTGAAGGAGTGGGAAGTTATGCTCCATCTGCTTAAGGGGAGAGTGTCTACATAAATTATTGTTTTGCAAGGGAAATTTGGCTCTTCTCCTTTATTTATGGATTTATTCATTTATTTAGATCAATGTGGACTCATGGGTATTTATTCTGTATCTTGGGTTATAACGCAATGCAATTTTATTTTTTTTCTTGCTTTGACCATCAGGAGGTCTTTCAGTGGGCTCCTTATGTCCCTTTGATATATCCATGTCAATTATTTTTTAAGCTCTTCTTTAATACTTTCTGATACTCTCAGATGCTCCAGGGTCATCTTGTGTATTTCCCATCCCTGTCCTGGGTTCAGCCAGTTCCTTAAGGCGCCCTGGTTCCTTTTATTGGAGAATGACGTTAGAAACCAAGATCTGGGTGTTAGGTGTGCTTGTTGTTATTGGGGTGTCACTTCTCGTAGGCCCTCTCAATTGAGAGAGCAAAGGGAAAAATGCACGTGTATACTAACCCCTTTGTGGATGCTTATTTACTTCTGTATATAACCCGTTGTACCTATATTAAGTGTGAGTTCTTACTGGTGTCTCTAACTCTTATCCGTTACCACATGGATCATTCTTGCCTCCTTCCATTGCTTATCTGCACCTTCCCACTGCTAAGGTGACACCTGAGCCAGGATTTTGACAGGAGGTAGTCTGACTTCAGGTATTGCATTATGCTGTTTTGATTCCCATTGCAGGACTTCCTTCTACACCTCCCAAAGGCCCCTACCTCCTAATAGCATCATGCCAGGGGTTAAGATTCCAACTTACGAATTTGGGGATGACACAAGAAGCATTCAGTCCATCACAATGCCCCTCTCCCTCCACACCAGACCTTGGCTTGCTCTTGTGACTTCTCAGTCAGTTCCAGCTCCAGAAGCTTCTAAGTGGGTTTGCCTTATCTTGAGCAGTTTGCCTAATGCTTTGTTCCTCAGCAAAGGCATTTGTACTTTCTCCCATTGCCTGCGCAGGCCAAGGACAAAACAACTGGTCTATTTATAATAGCCCAGCTGCTGAGTGCTGAAAGCTCCCTGCACCTTCCTTAGATTGATGGATGTTCATTGGGGTCCAAGATAGACCCATCCTTTAAGTCACTGAGTTTGCCCTGGGGACAGATTATGAAGTTGTGAGTGTTTCCCACTTGAGCAGGGTGGAGCATGAGAGGTTGAAGGTGTTTGTCTGTTTGGGTTGGCACCCACCTGTCAATTTTCTCTGATGCCCCTTCCCAGATGCCCACGTTGGTATACTCTCCCCTCCAGGCAGAGGGAGGGGATGTTCTGACTTGGATGTGTGCCTGTGGCGGCTGCATTCATCAGCCCCATGATGGGGGTACCTGTGGAGACGGTGGTGCCCCGATTGGCAGTGCCCTCTGCTCCCGCTGGTACCCTTGGTCCCCTGCAGCCCAGAGTCAGGGGATGGAGGCTCTTGAATTCCATGATGCCAGGGGGCTCTACTCCTGCTGTTTTTGGAGTTTGGCTCGCTGGAAGCCACAGAAAAATGCAAACAATCATAGTTGATTCATTCGGATTTTTTGATCTTAGCCGAAGCAGTCTTTTGGGAAGCATTTTGCCAGTTGATAGAAATGTGTCCTTTATACTTGACAGTAGGTTTAGTGACATGTTCCCACAATGATGGCTGGGCGTGGACGCTTACTGACAGGCAGCTTTCTTGTAGGAGACTCTAGGCCAGACCTCCTCCAGCCATGCCCACCTTAATTTCTGACACCCCTCCTCCATCTCATCCTGTTCAGCCCTAGGAGACTCTACCCAGTTGACTCCGAGTCTTCAAAATGCTCGTCCACACCTCTGTGCCTTTGGATCAATTGTTTGCTTTATTTTGAATGCATCCTCCTCTTCTAAGCAACCCTTGTCCTATTTGCACCCTGGCTGCAGAAGAGTCCTCAGGACATGCCACCATGGTGGGTGGCCCAGGGCTGGTGCTATAGGTCCTCAGGCTGATGCCGATGCCTCCAGCATGTGTGTGAGAAGCAGACTCTCGTTTTCACGTCTGGTTATGACAATGTTACAATCACTGTGATGACATTTTACCTGGAAATGGTTGAGGTCACCTCCCCTTCCCTTCGAGCTGTGCCCCTGATCCTGCTTACTTTTAAAGTAGCCTGGATCCTCTCTGCTGGGTTATCCCAACTCACTCCCACCCCAGCAGCTGGGGGATTCTGCCTTCCACTCTGGAGTTTCCCAGTGCCTCCTCCCGCCTCCGTCAGCGCTTCTCTAACGTTATTGTAATGATCTGAGCAAGTCTGCCCACCCCACATCAAGCTCCTGGACAGAAAGAATTGTTTTTTTTTACTTGAATCCCTAGCAAAAGATGCAGTGCTTAGCACACAGCAGGTGCTCAATAGGTGTTTGACGAATGACATTTGAAGGAAATGAGGCTCAGAGAAACTGGCATTTTGTGTGTAGTTGGCGTGTGAGCTCGCATATACGCATGTACATGTGTGAACACGTGCACGCACTTCCTTTATGTGTGACAGTCTAGGTTCTTTAAGAAAGTGGAGGGAAGAGGCTGGCAGTCTACCAGCTGGTCATGTTGATAGCCAGGCCAAATCATTTCCTATCCTTGAATCCAAAAATCTTTTTCCATTCCATTCTACCACCACTAGTCTGTATTTTTTTTTTTTTTTTAAGGGGTAGGATTTGGACCTGGAAATAATCAGCAAATATTTGCCTGTTTGGTCTGTGCAAGGTATGAGCAGGAATATGGCATATTTAGCAAATCCTCTCCCTGCCTGCCAAGAGCTGATGATTTACTGGAAACCCAAGACCTGTGGGCCGGTGGAAGGAAGTCCCAGAGGACAGGGACCCTGAGAAAGGAGCAGCACTGCTGACAGAGTGGTGCTGGAGATAGTTTCAGAGGAGACAGAGGGCCTGAGTGGGCAGGACAAGGGCAGGCCTGTGGGCGGGTGGGTTGGAGGGAGGACAGTCTGGATGGGGGTGGAGACAAAGACAGGCATGGTTTGTGTTTATGGGACGTTGAGAGGGCCATGAACTTGCCAGGCTCTAGGTTGGGATTGGATGGGCCCAGTTATGGAGGCTTTGCAACCTGTGGATGGCCAGAAACTTCTCTTTGTTTTCTTGTGCCCCCCCCCCACCCAATACTCCTAGCGGAATAGAAAAGATTTTGTCTACAAAGGGGATAGTATTGGTTATTGAATTATCCCATTTTTTTTATTATTCATTTTATTACTCCTTTTGCTGTGGAAGGATGACTTGATCAGCGTTTCTGATCTTTACAGTGAATGTTAGGTCCCTGAGTTGATGGAATTCCAGTCCATAAAAAAGCCAGCTTGATATCTTAGATAGTTTGAACAATGGCTTTCTTGGTTATTGTAAAATCTAGGCAGCAAATTTAGACTTGTTCTAGGAAGCACAAGAAAGCCATTGTAGCTTTTTGAGCAGAGAAATAGCGCATGCTGGGTACACAATAAAAATGTGCTGTGTGTTAGGTGGCAGAGGATAGAGATGCCCTCTGCGTGCTTCCTTAGAATGTGCCAGACACATACCTGAAGGCCCCCTTTCTCCAGAATAACCCTATGAGCTTCACATACTCATTCATCTCCACTTGTAGCCCGTTTTTCAGATCTTGAAACAGATTCAGAAAAGTCTATAGTTTTTACTTTGCAGAAGGTCTCCCAGCCAGTCAAGGATGGAGTCTGAGTTCAGATCCAGACTGAGTTCACACTTAGTCTGAATTCTTCCTGACTGTATCACAAAGTCATCTTGGAGGGACCAGATTAATGGCTACTGTAGGTGGTAGCTATATTGGTGTTCATTGTGAGTTATTTCACCTTTGCTGCATGTTGGAAGCCTTCATAATAAAATGTGAATATTTATGTCCTTCTAAAATTCATAGGTTGAAATCCCAACCCTTGATGTTATGGTAGTAAGAGATGGAGGCTTTGGGAGGTAATTAGTTTATGAGGATGAAGCCCTTATGAGAGGAACCTTGGAGAACTTCCTCGCCCCTTCTGCCATGTGAGGACACAGCAAGAAGATAGCCGTCTACGAAGCAGAAAGTGAGCTCTCACCAGACACTGAACTGGCCAGTGCTTTGATTCTGGACTTCCCAGCCTCCAGAACTGTGGGGAATAAATGTTTGTTGTTGAAAAATAAAATAAAATAAAAATTAAAAAATAGGAGTTCCCATTGTAGCGCAACAGAAACGAATCTGACTAGGATCCATGAGGATGCAGGTTTGATCCCTGGCCCCGCTCCGTGGGTTAAGGATCCAGTGTTGCTGTGAGCTATGATGTAGGTCACAGACACGGCTTGGATTCCACGTTGCTGTGGCTGTGGTGTAGGCCGGCCACTGCGGCTCCAATTAGACGCCTAGCCTAGGAACCTCCATATACTGCAGGTGCGACCCTAAAAAGCAAAAAAATAAAAAATAAAATTAAAAAAAATAAGTAAATTTTAAAAATGAAATAAAATATGGAGAAACCGAAGAAACCCCAGTTGGGTTCTTTGTATAAACAAGATCCCATGGCCTCAGTCATCATGGATACGGAGCTCAGCCAGAAGTTGGGCCTCCCTGGAGGAGGGGGCAGGGACTGAGGTCTGGCTGGGGGCCTCTAGGGGAGGTGGAGGGTATGGTGAGGAGAGAGGGCTGGGGAGCAGGCTGAATGCTCTGCTCGTTTCCTGGGGCTGCTGAAACGAATTACTGAAAACTTAAGGTGACTTAACGAAGCGTATTCTCTCCCAGTCTCGGAGGCTGCGGTGTGAAATCAAGGTGCTGGCAGGGCTGTGCCTCCCTGAAGGCTCCAGGGGAGGTTCCTTCCTTGCCTCTTCCAGCTTCTGGAGGCTCGTTGGTGTCCTCGGCTTCTGGCTGCTTTGCTTCAGCCTCTCCCTTCCTCGTCACTGACCTTTTTCTCTGGGTGGCTCTGTGTCCTCCCCTCCTCTTCTAAGGGCACCGGTCCCTGGATCCAGTGTGACCTCATCTTCACTAAATGACGTCTGCAAAGACCTTATTTCCAAACAAGTCACATGCTCAGGTTCAGGGTAGACCTGAATTTGGGGGTTGGGGACACTATTCAGCCATGGTGGGTGACCAAAATGGGGACCTTTTTTTTTTTTGGTCTTTTTACTATTTCTTGGGCGGCTCCCGCGGCATATGGAGATTCCCAGGCTAGGGGTCCAATCGGAGCTGTAGCCACCGGCCTACGCCAGAGCCACAGCAACTCGGGATCCGAGCCGTGTCTGCAACCTACACCACAGCTCACGGCAATGCCAGATCCTTAACCCACTGAGCGAGGCCAGGGATCGAACCTGCAACCTTATAGTTCCTAGTCGGATTCATTAACCGCTGCGCCACGACGGGAACTCCCCATTTTTTTTTTTTTTGTCTTTTTGTTTTTCTAGGGCTGCACCCGCAGCATATGGAGGTTCCTAGGCTAGGGGGTCTAATCAGAGCTGTTGCTGCCAGCCTGCGCCAGAGCCACAGCAACACCAGATCCGAGCCGCATCTGCGACCTACACCACAGCTCATAGCAACACTGGATCCTTAACTACTAAGTGAGGCCAGGGATCGAACCTTCAACCTCATGGTTCCTAGTCAGATTCATTTTCACTGCACCACAACCGGAACTCCATGGGGGACCATTTTGGATCTGGGGGGATCCAAAAATGAGGAGAGGGGATTATGGGAGGATGGGGGCAGAAAAGAACATAAAGGGCTGGAAGATGGGGGGGAAATCCTGAGCAGAGTGAGATGGAAATCACGTTAAATTGGGTGACGGAAAGAAGCCAGGGCTTGAGAGAGAGAAACACAAGGCATGTTGGTTTTTGAGGTTTTCAACCATAGGCCTCTCGATCCAGTTACCTCTTGAATATCTTAAAGAATTAAAATGTAAATCTCAGAAATTAAATCCATGGGCACTGGGTAAACAGAAGGGCCCTTTGCAGAACAAAGCTGTTCTTTTTCCTCGTGAAACAGCCGTGGTGGGAAACCAGGTCTGTGGGCACAGGATTTAGCTGAGGTGGATTAAGGCTGGTGATGAGCGAATCTCTGAGGGCTCGGAGGTGCAGTTCTCATAAGCCCGCCAAAGTTCAGCTCCTTATCTGAGGCTTATCCGAACCTGACGAAACCTTTTAGGCCAGCCTGGAGGTTAGGGACCTCCAGCGGCTGAAAGTTAATATCCTGCACCAGGAAACCACCTGCGTCGCCAGGGGGAGGCGGGGAGAGAGGCCTATAAATTCATGTGCTCTGGGAAGGGGGCCTGCTGTGGTTTGGGGCTTCCTGCGCATGGACCACCCACTCGCTTCAGTGGGCGGATTACACAAGTTCAGTCCTGTGAGCCCCTTGGGGGAAGGAGGTCATGCAGCCTCGTTCTTGAGATATTTTACCACATTCAGTTCTCACGTCGGCTCCGCCACCTCCTCAGGCCTCCATGTGGACTCTGGGCCCCGTTGTCTGAGCTCACTCATGCTTCCGGGCCCTGGAACATTCCCCCTGGAGCAGCAGTCAGCTCTTCAGAGATGCCTCCCCTGGCCACCTTGGTAAAGATTTACTCCCAGACACTTGCCTGCATTTCCTGATTTATTTCCTTATGGTGCTTGCACAGCAAGGGTGATGGACTGAAGAGTGTGCCCCCGAAATCCAGGACCCCTGGAACCTCAGAATGTGACCTTATTTGGAAACAGTGTTAGTGAAGGACCTTGACATGAAATCATCCTGGATTTGGGGCGGACCCTACAATCAAGGACGAAGAAGAGGAGAGACAGAGAGAAGATCATGTGATAATGAAGTTTTTTTGTCTACTTCTTGTTTGCTTCTCTCGGCAGCTGGAATATAAATGATTCAAGTCCAAGGGTCTTACTGTCTCATTCATCCCTAGATCCCGTGTCTAGAACAGTGCCAGGCACCGTGTAAATGCTCAATAAGTATTGGCCAAGGTACTGAACCTGTGAGATAAGTGCTGTTGTCTTGCTCTCTGGTTGCTACAACTGTCTCTCAGAGAGGTTTGTTAACTCACCCAGAGTCACATATTTGGAAGACTCAGGATTCAGACTCTGGCCTTCTGATCCTCAAGTGCAAGTTTATGTCCATTCCATCACAGCAACTTTGTTGAAAATTTTAAAACATCACCATTAGTATCTTTAGAATTTATTTTGAAATGCATCTCCTCCAAAATAATAGACATGACCGGGCCAGAGCCAGAACTTTTTCCAAGAGGTTTGGGTTCTTAGCCTGTCCTGGAGGAAGGAAGTCCATGTGGGCACAGAGTCATGCAGCCGCATGCACACAGCCGCAGAGCCAAGACCAGACTCTCCCGGGGCCCATGAGGGACAGGATGCTGTTCACAGCTTGGCCGGATGGGTGTGTTTATAGACAGACTGGGAGGGACGTACCTGCTCAGGTGGGTTCTAACTCTGATGGTCACTCCTCCTTTCTCCTCCCTGCAAAAGGAAAAAAGAAAATGAGATTTGACTTGTTTTTTTCCTGTTCACTCAGACACATCTCTGCCACCCATTAGAGTTCATCTGGGGCCTGCTCTTTGGCTTGGAGTTGATCATCTTGCAGATGTGATTCCTGATGAATCCTTTAATGTCTGCCCTTAACTCTCTCCTCTGGTTCCCAACCTCTGCAAACTCACATCACTCATCATTTTTAGCTCCTGTGGAATTACTCCTGTTTTTTCATTTTTTGTTTTTGTTTGTTTGTTTGTTTTTCCACGCTGGTGGCATACAGAAGTTCCTGAGCCATGAATCAAACCTATACCGCAACAGTGACAACCCTAAGTCCTTAATTGCTGAGCCACCAGGAAACTCCTATACCTGCTTCTTACTAGTCTCCCCTGGTGCCATGTAGCAGCCTTTCTCTGTCTTACACACACACACACACACACACACACACACACACAAACAATTGTATCTGGAGTGGGTTTTTTTTTTTTGATAGAAAATATACGTACTTTTACTTTTTTTATTAAAAGAGATATGCTTTGATGTGTCAGCAGAACTACTGTAGCTTCTGGGCTACAGAAGGGATATGTGGCTCCAGATCTAATACCTATAAACAGATGTATAAGACGTCTATTACACTTTTTAACCAAAGGCAGTTACACTGTAGGACGTTCATGTAAAGCTTGTCCTCCTCCTTATTCTAACTTTTTCTTTTTTTGCTAAGTAAATAAGCCTTAGTTCTTACTAAGAAAAAAAGTAGTATATAGTGTAGTTTTTCTAACTTATATATATGAGGATGAATCTGGATTTGGGAAGTAAGTCCAAGGTCAGAGTTCACTTTGCTAAATAAAGTGAGCAAATCGTCAGGCATAGTACTGCCAGTCTGGGTCTGATATAGGGTGGCATCAAGGTTAGCGAAATGGTTTTCTTGTTTCCCTCACTAGACTACAAGCTTCTGTTGGCGGGATCATCTTAGTCATCTTTTTATCTCCAGGCCTGATACACAGTCAGTATTTAATAGGTGTTTGGATGGATGGATGGATACTAATAGTCTTACAGTTAGGCTTATCCTGAAAAATGTTTCTATGGGATGAAGAAAAATGATTACGCATGTGGCCACCCTGAAGGTACCTGTCAGCATTCTCTTCTGTTCAGGGAGGCCCCTGGCTGTATGATCATGGCTTATGTGTTTGAACGAATCAATGGTATATTAAACTGTCGTCTTAAGTTTTCTTATAGCTGCTAAAATGTCGTTGCTCTAAAATCTAGAAAAAGTATTATTACCAAGTAGAAAATTCTTGTGAGAGTAGATGGGCACTTAGGGGATTTGGGGACGTTTTTGGACACCATGGCTAACTACTCGTGTGACACTAAGTTAGTTAGTTTTGATGCTTGAGTTTTCTCGTCAATAAAATGAGGGGATTAGACATCATTTTGAAGACTCACCCTGTCTAGTCTACTATTCTATGAAATGATGGCCTCTCACCACTTCTGCTTTGATATTCTAGACTCTTTACCTACTGTACCCCTCCCCCAATTTAGATCTTTCTTTCTTAACTAGATTTTAAGCCTTTCTTCAATCATGGCATCCCCAGTGGCATGGTGAGCTGAGGATGGCATGTGTATTTCATCTCGCTCTGGACTAAGTGTTAGAAACCCTGAGATGGCCATGGTTTTTGGAACAGCTCAGGACTGCTTAATTTCTGTGAACTTGCTTCTTGTCTGAAATGGTGATATGCAGGTTTCTGAAAAGTCATTCAGAAATTTAGGGGAGATTTTGAACCCTCACTCAGGTGGTCTCTAAGTGTGCTAACATAGCCCTTGTTTGTGCCTGATGGGGATTCCCACGGGGAAGCAGCTCAGCTGGCAGCACGCTTCTCCTTCAGAAAAGAATGCCTGTCTCTTTGCCTCTACTTCCGCCATTCTCTTAGACTTTAAAGATAGTGTGTAAACAGAATAAAGGCCCACTGAAGACCTGTGCATTCAGATCCCAGAAACTGACGAATATGGTATGTTGCTTGGGGAAAGGGACTTTGCATACCTTTGCTTGGGGCATCCATAATGGGAGGGGGTGCCAAAACATCATCAGATAGGGCTTGGAAGTTGGCGCAACCTTGTAAATCACCTATACTTTAATTTAAAAAAATATGGCTTAGGAGTTCCTGTTGTAGCACAGGGGAAACGAATCCGACTAGGAACCATGAGGTTGCAGGTTCAATCCCTGGCCTCGCTCAGTGAGTTAAGGATCTGGTGTTGCTGTGAGCTGTGGTGTATGTAGGTCTCAGACATGGCTTAGATTCCATGTTGCTGTGGCTCTGGCATAGGCTGGCAGCTACAGCTCCGATTAGACCCCTAGCCTGGGAATCTCCTATGCTGTGAGCATGGCCCTCAAAAAGACAAAAGACAAATATATATATATATATATGGTTTAGAAAAAAAAAAAAATATATATATATATATATATGTGGCTTAGAAAAGCCTGCATAGATCTTCTTAAAAAGAATATGGGATGCATGTGGACAAAATTGATAAGTCATTTGGGATAAGAAGTAGAACTCTAAAGGAACCCTCTTCCTTGGTGAGGTTTAGGTTTCACTGAATAGAGTTTGCAAGTTTGAGCCTGAGCTGAATTGCTGGGAACTCAGTAGGGAAACTGGATATCTCATTAATGCTCTCTGTCACCCTCCCCTAATGTGGCACTTAGTCTGCCTTCTACCAGAATGCTGAGCAACGATTTAAAGGCTGTCAGTTTGAAGGGCCCAAAACGAGCAGTCCACCTGGCAGGCCATGGATCTCAGTCCAACCATGAAAGTACAGCAAAAAAAGATAGAACTAAATCAGTAGGTCAATTTAAAGTAGAGAAATAGTTCACCTAGAAGGTGCTAAAGAAGGCTCAGTGAGGGGTGTGTCTTCTAAACTTGGTCAGGAAGGAAATGAAAATCCTATTTTAGGGCAGGGGTTAACAAATTATGGCCTGCTAGCTGGCTGCCTATTTTTGCATATAAAGTTATTTTGGAACACAGCCACACTCCTTCATTTAAATGCTGTTTGCAGCTGCTTTTACACCATACTGGCGGTTGAGTGATTTCCACAAAGACTATGTGGTGTGTATTTATTATGTGGACCTTTACAGAAAGGGTTTGCTGACCCCTGCTCTCCTTTGCCTCCACAGCAGGTATTTGGTCAGCAGACATAATGAGTCAGAAGTTTCAGAGATAATTCTTTGTTTAGGGAGGTAGGATGAAGATATTGATGGAGTGATGAAATGAGGTTACCAGTGTCTCAGAGGAGCTCCTAAATGTTGAAGTATCTTCTTAATTCAGTCATGTAGCAAACAGTTATTGATGCTCTGTTATGTGTGAGTCAGTAGGCTAAGGGCGGATCATAAAAAAAAGTTTCTCAGTGGTTTTGCTTCTGTTCTAATTGTTGAGCATTGATAATCCATGGATACAGGGTAATTCTCTCTCAACCAGAATCCTTAATTATTCAGAAAACTTGTCCTTGATCCAGCTAAATATTATGTACTTACTTAGATATCGACAAAAGCTATTCCAGAAATTTTAATTAACCTTTCAAACTCCCTTTCGATTTCTTCAGGATAAATTAGGGAGCACGGAGTGTCTACTGGGTTCATCTGAAGAGGGGGGTAATTTAAAGTTGACCCAGAAAGGTGAGCTGGGTCAGGAGTGATTCATTGGAGATGGCTTTGTTTTCTTGTTTTTTCTGGTGGGAAAGAATTCAAGTGGTTATTTTTAGAGGATCGATTCTCATTTATCAGTCATCTTTGGCAACCTCGATTTCCCTACCAGACCCAGTCTGTAAATAGTGAAACAAATTCACGGGAATATTTAGAAAGCTCCTTCCTGCCTATACAGCAGGTTGAGACAGCAAATTGTTAGTAGCTCATTCGCCATCCTAAGACGTCTTGTTTAAGGGTTGATAATGAGCTTCCTTTTTATAGATTGTTGACTCTGCTTGGCTTTGGGACAGCGCTGGCACAGGTAAATGGAGGCGAGGGGAAGGCTAGCTGGAGGAGGGTCCAAATGCAAGAGTGCCCCCACTGGGCTTGGCTTAGAGACTGTCTGCGCCCCTCTGCCTGTCTTTACAGGTGGCAGAACACAGAACTTTCCCAACAAAAGCAGGATTTGTGTCTCTTCGGAGACTGGTCCTTCCTTCTCTGCTGGCTACATCAGAAAATACAAAACAGGTGTGATTGATGGTGAGGGATTGGTGACATTTCCATGAACTTGGGACTTAACGAAACCCTTTATCTTTTATCCCCAATGTGAAGGGTTTTTTTTTCACCTCATCTCCCCAAAGGGTGTTTGGTTTTCATTTTCTTTGAATGGTAAAGAATATGTTAATAGATTTTTAAGAATCAACTGAAAAAAAGCCCGAAGTCTTAAAAATCCTTTCTATTTCCTGCCCCTCCCCAAACTTTAATAGCCCCTGAAGTGGGTGTGGAGGTGGCAGGAGTCTTTTGTATTTTCTAAACCTGCTGTTCGCACAAGTGGCTGTTATGACTGCGGCAACATAATTGCTCTTAAAATGCCTCGATAATAATAAAAAAAAAATCTATTTTTATTTCATAATCTTGAGGCTCCTTGGCTTCCATTTTTCCAGGCCACTTTAGTAACTTCTGAAAATTAGCCTGACAAATCTGGTTTCCCAGCTTGATCCAAGAACAGCTCTTTGTCATGGGGGTTGGCTGTGTGTGTGGAGGGGAGCTGGGGAGAGATGGAGGGGGCGGGGGGGAGTTGTAAAAAGGGTGTTGGGATTTAATTCTTAGGTGGCAGCTGTTTCTGCCTTCACTTGACCACTTACAAGGAAATATCAAGATAGAAAAGGTCCTTTCCAGAATTCTCCCCAGGGCTGCCACTGTTTCTCCAGGCTTGGTTGAAAATGAAAGGATCTCTTATTCCTTGATGGTTCTTGGTGCCCAGAACTGGTCAGTTTGGATATGCAGCACTGTGGAGGGCTCAGCCACACTCACATGGAGTTTTCTGTGTGTTTTTTTACCTTTTTTTTTTTGGTCTTTTTAGGACCATACCTGTAGCACATGGAAGTTCCAGGCTAGGGGTCCAATCAGAGCTGCAGCTGCTGGCCTACCCCACAGCCACAGCAACACCAGATCCAAGCCTCATCTGCCACCTACATCACAGTTCACGGCAACGCCGGATCCTACATGCACTGAGCAAGGCCAGGGATTGAACCTTCATCCTTATGGATCCTAGTTGGGTTCCTTGCCACTGAGCCACAATGGGAACTCCCGAGTTTCCTGTGGTTTTTTTAGGTCATGCTTCTAAGAGGAGGTGCTCAGGCTGAAGCTAGATGGCTAAGACCTTGTCAGCTTTGAGAGAGAGGATCCCGCTGGTGTGAAGGTACCTTTGGGAACTTCCTCCAATTCTCAGATTCTGCAATTTGCCTCTTTGTGGATCCAGCCTCCAAACAAAGCCAGCTCTGTATTTGCCCTTGAACCGTTCACTTATCCTTCATTAGACCACGGTGTTGATCTGACCTGAGATGCCCAGGACGTAGGGACTCCCAGGGAGAACCATCTTAGAGGAGTTTTCAGGGGCTAGTGGCGGTGCTGAGGGCAGGTAATTCAATGGCAGTTCCTGGGCAGACCTGCCCCTAACATCTGGGGGCCCTGGGCCAAGGTGTGAGCAGAGGCTTACCCCAATTCCTTTGGTATGAGAGGTCTCAAGATACCTACCCAAGCTGCAAATCCCAACCTCTGGTCTCTGGTAGGAATGAAGATTTATTTGTTTGCATTAAGGTAGATATGCCTGGCCCATGGGGATGAGGAATGGCAGAAATGGTACCATTCAGAACAAGATCATTTTATATTAGTGCAGGCACAAACCACTAAGACATGAAATTAGTCCTCAGCTCATGGTGAGGAAATAAAGAAAAGATTCACTTGGATTCTGTACTCTTACCCAGACAACGCCTCAACTCTCATTAACAGCAGACTAACTTGGATTTTTTTCACACTGTCCTAATCATGGAAATACCAGGCCTTTATTTTTCTTTTAAATGCTTTAACTCATTTTAAAAGGTGTTCTGGTACAGTCATCCCTCCATATTGGCAGAGGGTTGGTTCCAAGAACCTCCCCTCACCCACCCTTGGATAATAAACCTGGAAGATGCTTAAGTCCCTTATATAAAAAGACATCATATTTGCATATAAACCTATGTACATCCTTTCTTATATTTTAAATTCTCTCTAGATTATGTATAGTGCCTAATACAATGTAAATAGTTGTAAATACAGTGTAAATGCTATGTTTTGCTTTGGGGAACTTTCCTGGATTTTTTTTTTTTCTCCTGGATGCTTTTGATCTACAGTTGGTTGAATCCACGGCATGGAACCTATGGGTACAGAGAGCAAACTGTATTTGGAAATTCTAGGAGACATTCTAGTGAAACCTTGCAGTGTTTCCTTGGCAATGTGTGTGTTGTCTCTTCTTGTAGGGTAAAAAGATAGAGTTAAAATTAAGTCAGGCTGCAGGATGCTGCTTAGAATGTGGCTGCTGAAAAGTTTATCGCGTTGGGCCCCCAAAAGTCATTCAGATTTCATTTTTGAAAGTTGAATTTAAAACTCAGAATATACTTTCTTTATAATTATGCTTCTTATTTGGCAACATATGGTGAAAATTTATACAGCCTATCAATGTAAAAGAACAGAGCTGAGGCTCTAGGCTTTTATGGTGATTACATCTACCTGTATGGGGGCTTTATGTGCTTACAATTTGAATCATTTATAGATGCACACTCAACAGAGTTCTAGCATAACTAGTACTGTGGGGTTTTTTGCTGACTAAATGATAGGCAAAGCAATTTTCAACAAATGTCTCCCAGTAGGCTGTCATCATAGAAGCCTTGTAATATTGTTTTTTAACCTTAGCACTGGCAGCTATCCAGAAATTATTGCATTGATACCAAACTGCCTTGCACCAGGCAGTTGCCCTTTTCTCCATGGGAACCCGCCGAACTCTCAAGTAGGTGCCTGCTCCCCCTCTCGAGCTCCCTTGTTTTTATTTCAGCGAGATCTTTTACCTGTTCTTGTTCAGCTGTAGGTAGCCAGGCACACTGGAAGTTTAAAAATACAACAAAACAATTCTCAGGATTGTGTTATTATGCCTTTAATGCATTCAATTAACATTCAGAGCTTTGTCACCAAATACGTGACGTGACGCACATCGGTGGGACAAAGAGAAGGAAGGGAAAGGCTTTGTGGGTTTTTTTTTTGGGGGGGGGGTCGTCTTTTTGTTTTTCTTCTCTGAGGCAAAGTCAGATCTGGCGTCCTTCCTTCTTTCTTCCTTCTCTCCCAACCCCTAGCCTTTCTTTCACTTTCAGAATTTCTAGTACATGGCTTTTGGGAATCAGTGGATCTTGACTGTGTGCTTGGGGGAAGGGTTTCTGAGACACACAGCCTGCAGTTTCCTGCAAGGAGATGGAGCAGAGGGAGGGTGGAGTCTGGTATTCTTCAGGTCTCTGCAGGAAGAGGGCCCCCAGAAGGGAAATGGCTTCCTCCTGTTTCCGGCCTGGGAGGACACTGGCTCTGGATGGACCTGACTTCCTGGGAGCCCACTGCTTTCCTTGAATTTCAGCAAGAGGGTTTCCCTGTGCATCTCTCCCGTCTAGTTTGAGAGAGGAGCAGTCTGGGGGCCATTCAGTTCTAGACGTTTGATTTCAAACACCCTTCAAGTTTTGGGTACACCCCTTGTGTGTCATGCAGGACTGACCACTTCACAGAGAAGGAATGATTCCTCTCTTACTTGGTCGGAGTGTGCTTGTTGTGTTGTCTCGCTCTGCTGGCTTGTGGGCCTGACTCAGGAGTGCTTCCCCCATCACCACACGTGAGCCCTCCCCAGCTCCGGTTCCTCTCTCTCTCTCTTTCTCTCTCTGCTTTGCCTGGGGCCCTTGTCAGGTTTGAAATGCCTCCCTGGGGGGCATTTGTCTTCTCCTAGAGAGCTAAGCCCATCTTCACCTTCATCAGAAAAAGAGTTCTTAAAAAAACCTCTGGCCTAATGCATTTGCCTTGACCTTCTAAAATGATGAGTGCTCTAAATGGAGAAATAGATAACTATTATATATCCATGGTTCACACACAGTTCTCTCTTTGGCTTGGAAAAAATCATTGTACCAGATAAAATTGGAAACGTAAACTGTAATGGAAAATCAAACTTCAAGTGTTGAATAAAATTGGGGAAGTCAGTGGTTTTTCAACTTACTTTCCTGATTTCCCTTGCCTAAGAGATGCTTCATTCAACAAGTATCAATGAATGACTACTGTATGTATGAATTTTAGAACCTATTTCTGTAATAATCCACTACATTTGACACTTAAAGACAACAAAACTTAAGATAGTTAATGCATCTAGTTGCAAATGTAAGTGTTGCTCCAAAGGGTAAAACCTGCTTGGGGTGGGGGGAGGGGTACATGTGTTCGAAGGACAGAGGGACCAGGTTTTCTAAGATAGAGAGGAAGACAGACATGTAAATGAATGCAGCACGCAAAGAGCACGGTGGGGCTGAGGGATGCTATTTCTTTGGTAAACAAGATGTATTCGTCAAGGAAGCTCCTTGAAGGCAGTGTTTCTTGAGCCAAAATTTGGAGGCACAGAAGCCTTGTGTTCCAGGGGCCTCCCGATGAGATCTGCCCTCCCTCCCAGCGGCCCTTTGTAGGGGAAGGGCATTTCTTCTGCCTTTAAGTCAGTGAAGAGGCAGAACCAAGTCTCTGTCTGCAAGTGGATTCATTAGCTGGTGCAGGGAGCGTGCTTAGGTGCATTAAGAACCCCCCATTGCTTGCCCATGCCCACCGTCTTTTCTTTGTGATTGCAGTACTATTTGCCCAATATAAAATTTACCATTGTAACCATTTTTGTGTGTACAACTCAGAGGCGGTACGTTCCTGTGCAACCCCTGGCCATCTCTAGAACCTTTGCATCTTCCCCAAGTGAACTTCTGTACCCCTTACATAGTAGCTCCTCACCCACCCATCCCCCCCGCCCCCGCCACAGCCTCTGATCGCCACCCTTCTACTTTCTGTCTCTGTGAATTTGACAGTTCTTCGCACCTCATATAAATGGAATCATGCAACATTTATCCTTTTGTGTCTGGTTTATTTCATTGTTGCTTACCTTTGTGGAGCCTGGTTTATCCTGTCCCAAAGCCTGTGTTGCAAGGATGCTGGTATCTGTTCTTCTGAACCTCAGCTGCTGTGGGCATCTCTGCCTATGGCTGGACCCCTCATCCTGCAGATCTTGACTTAAATGGTGTTGCCACAAAAGGGCCCCTAGCCCAGCAATCCTATCTTAAGAGATTCCCTTTGTCCTTCTGGGTCCCTGTATTCTGCTCACTGCCCTGATTTTTCCTATCTGCATGTAATTATAGGTAGGTGTATGGTTTCCTCCTCAGTGGCTGACTGGTGCACCATATTATAAGATCTGGAAGGGCTGGGGTATCTACTATCTGGATTTCTGACTGTAGCGTAACCTGGGGCTTACTTAGTACATAGTAAGTGCTCAGTGAACACTTGTGTGGGTGGAGGGGGGAAGGAAGGCGTCTCTGTCTCTAGCCTTGGCCGAGAACCCTCTTGAGGTCATCCATGTGGCTGTGTTTTGAGTGCCTCAGAGATAAATGCTACCTTGCCAGTCTCGTTAGAATTCATTCGCTTAGCGTTTCTGTGACAGATGCCTAGATTTCAAACTGCCCCTTCTCATAGCTTGATGAGGTTGTGGACTGCTTTGCTTTAGCCCCTCCCCAGAGGTGTGCTCAGAGAAAGGAAACACGTGTTAATATCAACCCAAACCAAACACGATTAAAAGGTAAAGCTGGGAGTTCCCGTCGTGGCTTGGCGGTTAATGAATCCGACTAGGAACCATGAGGTTGCGGGTTCAATCTCTGGCCTCGCTCAGTGGGTCAAGGATCTGGCGTTGCTGTGAACTATGGTGTAGGTCACAGACACGACTTGGATCTGGCATTGCTGTGGCTGTGTCGTAGGCTGGTGGCTACAGCTCCGATTCGACCCCTAGCCTGGGAACCTCCATATGCTGTGGGTGCAGCCCTAAAAAGACAAAAAAAAAAAAAAAAAAAAAAAAAGTAAAACTGCTGCAGAAAAGTCAATCCCCTTCTTGTTGTGCCTGGTACAATGATGAAATGCCATGTGGATGAGCTTCTTCATTGGATTATCCAAGCCACTAACTCCTAGATTACTGTGTTAATTAGACTTTATTAACATTAAAAATAAGATAACCGGGCCAAGAGAAGTAGAATATAACTCTTTGAAGAAGGCTGAAGTCTCAGAGGCGCCTCACGGAGCACCTAGTTTCAACTTCCTCCTTCATTGTATGAAGAAGAAAATTGGAGGCGCGTGACCTCAGGGGACAGACACTCAAGAGTTCTCCAGAAATGCTGGCTGAGCAAGCACTGGAAAAGGGCTCTGGCTTCATGACCCCAACTGGGCATTTTTGAATGAAAAAACAATGCAAATACTAAATAGTGCAAATACTAACTATGCACAGAACATTTGCATTCAGGAAGAGTTATCTCTTTTTTTAGGGTACTTGGTGCTTTTATTAACTAATGCAAATGTTGCCCTCACTGTCTTTAAAACCACACCTTCCATTCAAATGCAACGCTTTGATCCTTTTGATAGCAGTTATCTGAAGGCACCTTTGAAAAACCTCCAGTTACCCCTTCATGGAGTTCTAACGTTAAAGTTCCCCAGAATGTTTCTGGTTCTGGAGAAAAGGACAGAGATGTGACCCCGTGTGAACAGAGCATCTGCAGTTTGGGGAGGGTGCTAATAGCTTGAAGGGACCTTAGCTTGAGCCTGGCTGGCAAGGAGAAGAAGCACTTAAGATTGCTTAAAGCTCACAGACGCTTGAGACCTGAACTGCTGTTCAAATTGTTCTCTCTCTTTGGGGGGGGGGGGGGATGTCATTTTCCTTAGAAATATCGTACTTTCATTTGTCGGAAAAATCTCATTTCTTTTATGTTCTGTTCACCTGCAATGCAAATAGGAGTTTGCTTGCGATTAATTAAGCAGATGATAGATGGCACTTAAAATGAACATTCAGCGTTTTCGCCTGTCTGTATACAGAGCGCAGAGATAATTGGATGGGAAACAATGTGGCATTTAAGGGTGGATTTTTTTAAAACAAGACTTTCCCCTTTGACTTACATAGATGAAAGGGAGACTGGCCTTTCAGAATTGTGTAGTGTCACAGACATATATGTAAACCAATCAGTTGTGCCACATGTCCTCATTTCACAAGTGCCCTGCTCGCTCATTTGGCTGCTGGCAAGACCTTGCTTAGTGGCGCATCAGTAATTAGGAACGGCCACCACCTCTGCGTGAAGTAATGTGGCTTTTTTCTCTTCTCTCTTAGTTCCTTGGGGGTGGTGCGGGAGTCACATTTCATTCCTGGTAAAATGCAAACCTGTTTGGAAGATGACAGGGTGGTCCAAGCCTCTTACCTGCCTTTGGACCCTCCGCAGTGTCTTTCTCTCTGGGGGACTGTCACTGGGACCGTAGCACCTGTGGACCCTGGAGGTTGTTATGCCTGTGTGACGGTTTCAGAGTCCTTGCTGAGGGTCGGGTTAAACCACAGAAGAGCTGCTGGTGGCGGACCGAGTGTTCTAAGGCCCTGGGAAGAAACTCATCATGGTGTTTCCTCCATCGACCCCCTCCCCGCAAAAAAGAAGAAAGTAAAATACGTTTAAAAGGATCAAAACTGGAGGTACACAGAGTCCATGCCTCGATATCGACTAGGGGAATCCAGCCCTGTGGGACGTTGTGAAAGGCACAATAATAGTTAAAATAGCAACAGTGACAGTGGCTCCCAGCCATCGCCCAACGTTTCTTGTCCTGCTGGTGTTCGGCAGACTCTTGAGATGCGAATGTCTGTGCAAATGATTTCTGAAGGGAGAGCTCCCTGAAGGGACTAGGAAAGGAGCAGTGGAAGCAGGACAGAGAAGTGGAAGATGCCAACACAGATTCAGATGAAAGCCTCTTGGGGGCACATGGGCTCCTCATAATGGCGGGGGGGGGGTCCCACCTAGGAGGCGCTCTGCATTGGTCCTGGCACCCGGGCCAAAAAGCTCCCAGCCTGACAGCCAGGGCTCTAGTTAAACAACCAAGACCCCAGGTGGTGGATGTGGCCAGTTTTCTCTGAGCCCCCCGCTTCGAGGACTCAATCCAGCCTCACACCAGGGCAGGAGGAGGCACTGAGGGGGCTTCATGTCTCTGCTGTGACCTCTGAAAAGACATTTCAATTAGTCCTAGGGCAGCCAGCCAGGGAGCCCAGCTTCAGCGGCACCTCCTCTTGGAGATCAGGGCCTGATGAGAGAGGCAGCCTTCTCGCATGGCCAGAAGCTGTCCCCAGCCTGTTGGGGGATTAATTTGGGGCTGTACCCAGAGCTGCAGGTCCCTGCCAGGCCCAGTGAAGGAACACATTGCTTTTCTGGGGAAGTGCTATCATTCACTGTCAGCTTGGTGATCAAGGGCATGTCTGAAAACTGGGCAACTGTTGGATGCCGGGATGTGGGCCTAGAGAGAAGGCTGCTATTCCCCCGCCAAGCTGTGTGGACTCTCCTCTGACAGCTGGCTAGGAGGTCCTGGCAGCCCACGATTTTCAGAGGCTCCCCAAGCCATCCTGAGGTATTGGCGGGCAGCTCTTTGTATGCCTGGAGATGCCACGAACTGGTTTATTAAGGTCAGGAAAACTGCCCCTCTGGGCCTGTCTTTACAGCACAGGAAGAATCAAAGGGTCTGTAAACAATGCACCTTTCATGAGTAGTTGGGCTTAGGCAAAAGCAAGTGACTTTCTTAGAAGGCTCCTCGATGTGGTGGGCACCGCATCTTGTGAAAATGCTTCATGCAACCTCAGGAGGTGCTTCCAGCAGCTAGCACCCTGGAATGCTCCCAACCACTGGCCCAGACCCTGACCTTCGCTCTCATAAACTTCCCAGGGGAGGCGGTGGTGTGATGTGAAGACCGTTCAGCTGGCCATCTGGAGATCTGTCCCAGGTCCTGATACTGAAATTGAAACATGTCTCTGGGGAGACTGAGATGAAACAAACACCCTCTGATCCTTCAGGGATCTCGAGCAGAAACTGGACTGATAGATGGGCAGTGATGCTCAGATCAGTGGCCCTGGTGGGTCACCAAACACAGAGGAGCCTGGTACCAAAAGGCTGGGTCCAGCAGTGTCAGTGTCTGTTGCCCGCTCTGAGTAGGAGATCAAGTGAACATAGCGGAAGAGTAGGTCAATGAGCAAAGGAAGAGAGGGGGACAGAATGAACGAAGAGGGGAGACCCAAAGCTAGGCATCTTATCCCAGTCTGCAGGAGCCCTAGGCCTTTCCCAGAGAGGTGGGGCGGGGTGAGAAAAGAAAGAGCAGGTGGTGCTCTTCTTTGCCTGCCACTCATGCTCTCATCAATTGATGGCATATGAGTACCTTGCCCTCCATCCATTGGGCTCAGTCCACCTGGTGCAGAAAGTGGGGCAAAATATCATGACTTCAGACCCACTAGTGTTCACATCCACTGTCTTGATCTTGAACAAGTTAACCTCTCTGAGCCTGAGAATCTCCATGGAATGGATATAGTAAAGGGAAGTTCATGGGCTATTGAGACTATTACATAACGTAATGCATTTAAAGTCCTTACTGGACATTGGCACATGATGCACACTGCATTGAGTATAAGCTAATAGAATTAGATTGCATGGAACAGGGTGCCCCCTGAATGTTGGGTAGCTTCTCATATGAGGTGTTATTCTTGCCCACCAGGCTATGTCTCATCTG
The DNA here is from genome assembly GCF_054392235.1 of Sus scrofa. Lineage (NCBI taxonomy): Eukaryota > Metazoa > Chordata > Mammalia > Artiodactyla > Suidae > Sus > Sus scrofa. The sequence continues at coordinate 149,073,046 of NC_139396.1, read as the reverse complement.
AGAGGGTCCACAGCCTTGAACCCCAGTACCAGTGAGCAAAGCTTTCTTTTTTCTCTTTCCGGGATGCGCTGATGAGATGGTTTTGAAATGATGAAAGAAAAAGAAATTGTCCAACAACAAATACCATGCCTGTTCTCTCAGAGAGAAAATAATACGTTTTTCTCTTTGATACTCAAAACTTGGGAGAAATCAGGAAGTAAAGAAAAATGGAGAGAGCAGAATGTGTCCAGCCAGATATTTGGGAAGGCCCTTGGATGACCTTGATTCCAAAAGATAAATTGCCCCGTGTTGGGTTGTCACAAACTACTGGGTTACTTTAGGCTGGAAGCCAGGGGAACCAGGACCTCAAGATTCTTGAGAAAGTTCTTCCTGGAGGCGCTCAGTGCTCGGTGAGACACGAAGGTAGCAGTCATTGCCTGAGTGACTATGGTCTTCAGACCTAGACTTGGCTCCCTGTTGCCCTCCAAGCTTGGGCCCCCAACAGCTCTCAGAACTGGCAGAGCGATGATGAAGGGTCCTTTGCATTTCTTTCCTTTTGTGGTACTTGGGGATGGATGAGTAGGGTTTCTGGGGCTCCCTGAGGTTGGACATGAGACAAATGGTGGTTTGTTGGCTCCTGAGTCACTGGGCTGCTCCCCGATCCTTTCCATTTCAGAAGGTGGAGAACAACTTGATCCATTTTGGAACAAGCCTCAGCATTTAAGGGGTTCCCAAAGTTAGTACAGTGACTGCTACTGGCCACAGAGTCAAGGGCTCTCCAGATCTGCTCACGGGGCAACTTTCCGAAGGGCTTGTTTAATTATGCTTGGACCTCTGGGGGTTGGAGAAAAGAGATTTTGCTTCCAGACAGAGCAACATTCAGTGCAAACTCTGCCACTTAAAACTAAGTTTTAACTAAACATTTAAGACATGTTTTCCTTCTGCGGTTCCTAAATAAAATACAGACCCAGCAGGAGGGTTATTGCTGTGTTAGTATTATTACGAATATCGTCATTCAATCAACCAGTCATCCTCCCTGATTTATGGAAGACTGTCATCGCACTGTCCAGGGGCCAGCCCCTGTCTTGGATATATCTAGGTTTTCCCCCCTCCTTTTCTGAGCTGTGCCCTCCTTCCCACCCCTGACCCCCCTACACATGTGTTTAGTCTGTGTTCTTGACTATGTATCTATCCTTGAACGAGGTATTTTTATGTGCTCGTGTTTTGGGTTTTTTTAGTACAAGTGATATTGCGCTATGGAACCTACTCATTTTTTCCATGCAAAACTTTTAAAGATTACCCGTGTTTTTTTGGAGGTCAAGCTAGGTCATAACTTCTACTGCAGGGGCTTTTTAATAAATTTGGGGGGGAAAATGGGTTATTTTGGCCCCTTTACAGGTAACGAAACTGAGACTTCTAGCCCATGGACATATATGACTGTACGTCAGAGCTCGGCTTTACTTCTGACTCCCCAGCCCAGTGCCTTTTCCACTGCTGGGCCAGGGACCTCTGTTTTCTTGAGCCAATGAAAGGGCCTGGCCTTGGCTGTCTCGATGGTTGCATCCCTATCAAGTCCTTGGGCAGAGGCTGGCTGCCTAGGCTTTAGCCTCTCTCACCCTATTCTCTTATTCTAACGGTGGCTGTGCTCACAGACCGTTTCTACCCGTGTTTTCTGCTCTTTGCTACTCAGCGAGAGATGGCAGTGCCCACCACATCCTGGAGCAAAGGTAGTATCCTCAGCACAGTATTACTTTATAGGCATAAGAATAATAGTGTCTTTGTTCCTAGGTTCTCACTAATGGAGTCCAATAGGCTTATTTCTGTTCATTATTATCATCCAAGAGTTTCATCAAAATCGGCTCTTTACCAGGAAACACATTCTTTTTTTTTTTTTTTTTTTTTTTTTTTTTGTCTTTTTAGGGCCATATCCACTAATGGAAGTTCCCAGGCTAGGAGTTGAATCGGAGCTCTAGCTGCTGGCCTACACCACAGCCACAGCAACGCAGGATCTCAGCCGCATCTGCGACCTACACCACAGCTCATGGCAACTCCAGATCCTTAACCCACTGAGTGAGGCCAGGGATTGAACCCGCGTCCTCATGGTTGCTAGTTGGGTTCATTAAGGGCTGAGCCATGATGGGAACTCCAGGAAACACATTCTTTAAGGATGACGGAGGTTGCATGTGATGATTTAGAAGGAGGGGGACAATGGGGCTTCTAAACCCAAGGCCTGTCCCTGTTAAAATTGTGGATTCATAAAAGGCTTCTAAACACTGTTCAGAAACAGAACAAAAATCTCAGAAAAGGCATGCTTTTTTGAAAGAGACTGCAGACGCATTTTGCAGAAGGGTCTAGAAAGAACTTTATGGAGAGGAGGTTGCGGGGTGGGGGAGCCAAGAAGGGATGGAGCTTTTGCCTAGAACAAAAAAAAAAGAGGCTCCAGTCCCAGAATTCAGAACCCAAACAGCGCACTTGGAAGGAAACCTTAAAAGAAGATAGAAGGAGCAGAAAAACAGGTAAAAAGAGACCAGCGATCACCCTTTTTTGACTAGAGAAGCTAGAAAGTAAGGAAGTGAGAATAAGAGACAAGTACATCTTCGACAAACTGCACGTTCGGTTCCAGACCACTGCAACAAAGCAAATATTGCCACACACATTTGTTGGTTTCCCAGTGCATAAAAGGTTATATTTACACTGTACTGTTGCCTATTAAGTATGCAATAGCATTATGTCTTAAAAAAAAAAGTAGATAGCTTAATTTTTTTTTTTTTTTTGGTCGTTTTGTTCTTTTCTAGGGCCATGGAGGCATATGGAGGTTCCCAGGCTGGAGGTCGAATCAGAGCTGTAGCCGCCAGAGCCACAGCAACGCCAGATCCGAGCGGGGTCTGCGACCTACGCCACAGCTCACAGCAATGCTGGATCCTTAACCCACTGAGCAAGGCCAGGGATCGAACCCTCAACCTCATGATTCCTAGTCAGATTTGTTAACCACTGTGCCACAATGGGAGCTCCCATGACTTAAATTAAAAAAAAAAAAAAAAAAGCCTACTGCTGAAAACCATCATCTAACCATCCTCTGAGCCTTCAGTGCGTCTCAGTGGTACCATCAGAGGTCACTGATCACTCACCCCCATAACAAATACAATCATAATGAAAAAGTGTGAACTGTGGCGAGAATTACCAAAATGTGATACAGAGGCACACAGTGAGTGAATGCTATGGAAATAATAGCACCAATAGACATGCTCAACTCGGGGTCGACACAAACCTTCAAATGTATACAGAGTGTAAAATCTGCAAAGCACAGCGAAGTGACAGACTGTTAGACCAGGTCTGCCTGTAATTAGTTTTGTTGAGGGAAAAAGTGAAGAAGTTGGTGACAAAATTTGTGGGGACTGAATATGGAATGAAAGTTGATACATAACTTTAATTATATCTTTCGGTTATTTGTTATGCTGTTATTACCACCCTTATTATTTAGTAACTGAATAATGAGAGAGAGTTGATATTGATGCGGACCTTCAAGCCGTAATATTTATCACGGGACCCAACTTTGTTGGAATGGGTGTCAGGGAGCGTAGATTCACAAAAGAAAATTTCATATTTGTGAGGACAGTGTAAGTATTTGGCTTTTATTTATGTTCTCACACGCTACACAAATAGGTTTTCTGTCCGGTGTGCTGGAATTTATGCTGCAGAGTCTTATTACAATATTGTAAATTGAACTATGTATGAATTTTCCTTTGGAAATACCATTATTTTTCCTGAATGTTCACCTCAGCCAGGCTCTTTAAAACCTTTGAGTCAAAAAAGGTGTTGTCGGAATTAATTATGTATTTGTTCAGGAAGAAATATGTGCTGACCGCCAGGGATGGGAATAATGATAATGAGGGTATCTCATTCATTTGACAGACTGTGGATTTCCAGAACCACAAGGGTCCCAGCCTAGGAGGCAAAACGTCTCCTTTGCAAGGTCAGCTTGGAGGGTGACCTAGCGTCTGTGTTTCTTCTCTAAGGGGACAAGTGCCCAGGGCCAGCCTCTCTGGGCTGATGACCCCCGGGGTTTTGGATCGGCCCCCTGTGTTCTGTAGCCTTGACACATGCATCTGTAGAGAGTGCGTGCGCACTTCCAAACCCTCGTGGCTCTTCAGAGCCTTGAGGGCTGGACACGTCCTCTCCAGCTGCCATTTACAGCCTTTGCTGGGGAGCACATGGTCCAGCCTTCTTGCCTCCTGATTCTCTCCCTGTTCCCGACTCCGGCCAAGCTGGTTACTCACAGTCTCCTCAGTGAACTTTCCCAGCTCTCCTTCAGACCCCTCTTGTGTGTGAAATGGCCTGTCCCCAGCCCTCTCTCTCTAGCTAAATCCCACTCCTTACTCGAGGTCCTTGCCTCTTCTCTCCGTCTCCGCATATTCTCTCAGACCTCTCCACCCAAAGGACCAGCTGTGTCTTCTGTCTCCAAGTCCAGTGCAGGGGTCTGCATGAGTGAAAGGCAACACATTGTGCTGGTGACAAGCACGGGTTCACACCCCGGCTCTGCCTCTTTACTAGTCATGTGACCACTGGCCAGTCACTTAACCTTCTTGCCTCCGGTTCCTCATTGGTAACTGGTGATCAAAGTCCTGGCCTCATAGGGTTTGTATTAGTTACTGTTTGTGAAGTGCCTAGATTGGTGCCTGACATACAGTGAACTGAATGTGTTAAGTCAGATCATGTCCTGGGAGCATAGCCATGTGGTACTGAGGGCCTCGCTGGTTAGGTTGGAGTTGTGTTTCGTCTTTGCATCTGGACCATGAGCTTGGGGGCCAGCCAACCTTATGCTTCTGTGTAACTCCCTCTGCCTCTAAGGCTACCGTGTACATCAGCTTGGTAAAGGGCAGGAGCGGATAGAGGTTGAGTCCTGGCTGGGGAGAGCTCTGCCTCCTGAAAACGGGCATGTTCCACCTCCATGCAGAGTGCTCCCGTGCACACGGGGGCTTCCAAAGATGGAGCCGAGGTTCCTCTTAGTGACCCAAAGAGGAAGCCCCCATCAGGGCAGAGCCCTAGGAGAGCACGGAAGAGGAAGCCCCAGGCTGCAGAAGGGACAGGGTGATGCTTGTCTCTCTGGACATGTCCTTTCCTTTGGGGACATCTCTCTTTCTTTTGTCCCAGTCCCTTGGTTTGAGTTATTTACTGACTTTAGCAAAGCCATGTCCCATGGGGGCCCCAGTCAGATCAGTGGTGGGAATTAACCCCACCCTCTTTGGGGGTCCACTGCCCATCAGTTCTGCCTTTTAGGAACTTTACATAGTGTTCCCTGGATATGACTCTATCTCCCGCACCCTATTTTGAAAGCTTGGATTGTTGCCCTAAACTATTGACTGAGGTTCCTAAGCAGTAAAGACCTGGAGTACTTACATACCTGCTTAGTAGCACACAGAACAGTGTGTAACTCAGCCCGTTCGAAGAAGCCTGACATCTGGCTAAATGACACTTATATCATAAGACATCAAGAAGTAGTTAATGAACAGTACAAGACGGCAAAGCCAACACATTCTGTATGAGCTTGGGGGAAGAGAAAGTCCCCTTTCCCCAAACACGCACCTTGTGGGCTGGCATGTACTCCAGGGTGGGGTTCCCGGCAGAGCCAAGATCCCTATGTTTATGATTCAGCTTTATTTGAAACCATCACGATCTACCAGTTGGGAAGATGCCATGCCCAGACAAAATCTATGTGCAGTTCAACCTCAGATACACCGCAGGCAGAACTGTCCCTGCCTTTGAAAGGGTGCCTTTTGTCAGTCTAAAGTGCCTTCTTATAAAGAGGTACCAAAGCACAGATTTGAAAAAGCAGTTGCAGCATTAGCTGTGGGACCCCATTGTTATCGGATATGGCAGAATGGGCTCGGCCTGGGGTTTCTAGCGACTCCTGCCTCTGGCTGCCATGATCCCAGCTCTTTGGTGTTTCATGGTAGCTCAGGAGTTGGGCTTTGTCCTTGGTGCCCTCAGATATACAGGTGTGTTTATGTATTTGTCAGGAGGAAAAAAAGAGCAGGGTGGGTGGAGGTGTTTAATGTTTATTGTGAGACCACGCAGATATTCCTGAAGCCATGTTCTTGTTTCTTGTCCATGTGATTCATTTTCTCGGCTAAGTTACCATCTCCTTGATGGGACCCCATGTCCCTAAGGAGAACGGGAGTGGATGCTTAAGGCCTCCTTTTTTCCCTTCTGCAAAATCTCATCTACCCTCCTGGTTTCAACTTCCCACCTGTATTCTGACCCCTGCTAACTGTGGTCCAGGCCCTCCTCCCAAGCTCCAGATCCTTATTTCTGAAGCTTCCCCCTAACTTCCTCTGCCTCATCATCACCCCAAGCCCAGGCCTGCCCTCTCTCCGCATTTCTTACCACACATGGCAGCAGGGCATCAGCTTCAGCCTGGAGTTGGCCTCCTTTCCTCCTACCCCTCCCCTCCTCTTGGTGCCTCTCTTGGTGCACACATGTTCATGAGGATACAGGTTCCACCTTCTGGCTCCACCTCCAGGCTTTCCTTCTCATTTCCATTCCTGTGTCTCATCTCTTAGCCCAGCCTCTCCATATTTTGCCTGGACCATTGCACAAGACTCTTGATGGACCACACTCTTCTGTCCTCCACCCTGTCACTGGGTCACCTTCATATGCCCCTGTCATTGTCTGGTTCCAAAAACCTGGATGACTCCTTGTTGCCAGGAGGAAGCCTGCATCTCTTAGAAGCCTTTGGTCTTCTTCGCAGTCAGGCCTCCACCCTCCTTTCCACCTCATCTTCTCCAGCATCCTCTGCCTTCTAGACACACTTGACTTTTTGTCTTTCCCAGGCCAGCCAGATACGGTATAGCCTCTGTGCTTTTGATCATCTTGTCTCTTGGTCTCTGTCTATTTTGTTTCCTTCATGAATGACAGTACAACCTTCAAGCCCCAGCTCAAAAGTCTCTTCTCTGTGGAGCTATGCACCCAGATCACAGCTCCATATCACCTGCCACACTGCATGGCAGTCTCCTGCTTGTCTGGAGGGCTGATACTGAATCTTATCTTGTATCTCCAGTGTCTGGTCCATGGTGGGCTTGACAGTATTGGTGGAGGGATGTTTAGAAAGATGGAAGGGAAGATGAGAAGGAAGAAAAGAAGGAAAAAGGGGGAAAGAGCAAAGAAAGGAATGAATGAATTCCACCTAGAATCCTAAAACATTCTCCATGGAGGCTGCCCGATGCCTACGGATGTCACATACTTTTTTGTTCCTCATCTAACCAGGAGCCCCGGCAAGTAGTAGGCTCTTGGTATTTACTGATTGACAAGTTTGTGGAAAATGGGCTTTAAGGGGTTCCTGTTGTGGCTCAGTGGGTTAAGAACCCGACTAGTATCCATGAAGATGTGGGTTTGATCCCTGGCCTCACTCAGTGGGTTAAGGATTCAGTGTAGGTCACAGATGTGGCTTGGATCTGGCATTGCTGTGGCTGTGGTATAGGCCAGCAGCTGCCACTCCAATTTGACCCCAAGCCTGGGAACTTTCATATGTTGCAGGTGTAGCCCTTAAAAAAAAGCTCTTGGGCTGTAAAAAAACAAAAACCAGGCCACTGGTTGATATAAATTAAAGGTTTTGTTTGTCATCATTTTAGAAAATAGTGCATGTGCTGGGTTATTTGTGGTGGAAACAGTTTGCCTGCATCAGACATTAGTAGCCTCTATATTTTTTAAAGGATCCACTTAGGAAAAAGCTGAAGGAAAAGCATTTGGTTACCAGCTGGGAACTCCATCTCCAAGGTGGACCTGCTTTTTGACTTAATGCTTAGGCCCTGCAAAGTTGAAGTGGCCAGGTTTCTTTGGAAAATAAGGCAGTAAACATAATAAAAAGAGGAAAATCAAGAAGACTTCCATTTCTGCCTGAATGTGAAAAGCAATGCAGCTGAATTCTTTGTTTCTTTTTATTATCGTGACAATGTTCACATTTGGTAACTATGGGAAAATGGAGCCTTTCCAGGGTGAGGGCTGTGGGTGAGCAGTTCCTCCAGGTAGGATGCAGGGCCCCTGAGGATGGGAGAGGTCTGGGCCAATTACCTTTACTGATTTTTAGGAAGCTCCTAATTTAGCTCTCAAAGTAAAGCTAAGCAAGGAAATTCTAGGATGAGGTTCCCAAGAAAGGATTTTTTTTTTTTTTTTTTGTCTTTTATTTCTTAAGGGCATGTGGAGGTTTCCAGGATAGGGGTCAAATCAGAGCTGCAGCTGCTGGCCTACGCCACAGCTACAGCCACAGCAACTCAGGATCTGATCCATGGCTGTGACCCACACCACCGCGCATGGCAACGCTAGATCCCCAACCCACTGGGCAAGGCCAGGGATTGAACCCCACTCCTGGATACTAGTCGGGTTCGTTAACCACTGAGCCACGACGGAACTCCCCGACCAAGGCTTTGTAATGAGCCTAAAACCAACCAGCCTTCATCTTGCCCTTCCATGATCTCTGCATGGGAATCTAACGTTGTATTTTTTTTCCTTCTCTGTCCTTGGTGGAAGGCAGCCCCTGCTGGGCACCGGCTTGCTGAGTCTTTCTGATAAATGCCAAGCCTATCTTCTGGAGCCTGGCACGTAGTTAGACAGCTCCGAAGGCACATATTTCCTCCAAGTCATCCTCTTTCCCAAGGATACGGCTCCATGTCGAGGAGAAAACCCGATGCACCTTCTGCACTCGGCACAGAACAAATGCTATTAACCTGGAGGAAAGCTGACATTTCTGCAGGCTGCCGCAGTGTTGGTATTTTATTTGCTTCCCTTGGGGACTGACTGTATCCTGCCTCTTCACCGTGATGTGCTCAGGTGAAGCTTGAATGCCGTGTGCAGGTTTTCTAACAGGTTGTGGAAGAAAGAGATTTCATTTAAAGTCCTAGGATCCAGGGAGCGGGGGGCACCTGCCACCTTAAATTGATTAGGACAGTGCATTTGCAGGCAGGCCCCACGGTTGGGGCTTTCTCATCAGTTATGGGACATGGTCGTGCAAATCTTTTGGAAAAAAAAAATACAATAAATCCATAGCTCTCTCGGAGCCATTTATATATTATATTTTGCTTTCAACATCGGGAGAGAAAAATCATGTTTTAAGGCTTATTAAAATGTTACCCATATAGATAGTTTTAAAAGATAATTTATATTAGCACGGGTGCATAACCTTTTAAATTAATAATTCAGAACGGTGACTGGAGGTTTCAGGAATCTCTAGTAGTATATTATCTGACTGTTCCACTGAGAAATGAGCACTTATGGACTAAGGAATAAAATTGAAAAATCTAACCCATTTGGTAGTCTGTTCTCCAGTTACGAGAGCCTTCTTAAATGAAAGTCTATTAGTGTGAGAATTCTGATTTCTTGAATCAAATCTGTTTTAGGTCATTATGGAGTTTTATAAAGAAAGGCCTCGGCCGCCTAACAACACGTTGAGGTCTTAAAAGTAGGCAGACTATTGATTTTTAGCAAGAGTTTTACTGCCCCAGACACTGAAGAATGATTCTCATGACTAAAATTTATAGGTTATTAAGGCGAAGAATGCAGGGAAAAGACTAGTTGGAGGATTCGCAAAATTAGCTCATTTTATTCGTTAGAATTCACTTAGCACTCTTTCCTGAAATATAGATATATCTGTTTCTGAAAGGGCTTCTTGGTTACATGGTAAATTTATATGGATCAGAAATATGCTTGGAATCATATTTTAGCCCACAAGGACACAATCACTTTTTGGAGGTTTGCAGAAAAAAAAGAGCAAAGCCATTTTTTTAAAAGAAGCTTAGGAGTTCCCGTCGTGGCGCAGTGGTTACGAATCTGACTAGGAACCATGAGGTTGCGGGTTCGGTCTCTGGCCTTGCTCAGTGGGTTAAGGATCTGGCGTTGCCGTGAGCTGTGGTGCCGGTTGCAGACGCGGCTTGGATCTGGTGTTGCTGTGGCTCTGGCGAAGGCCGGCAGCTACAGCTCCGATTCGACCCCTAGCCTGGGAACCTCCATATGCCGCTGGAGCGGCCCTAGAAAAGGCAAAAAGAGAAAAAAAAAATAAATAAAAATAAAAGAAGCTTAATTCGAAAAGATCAGGTTGGCAGATCTGGCCACTGGTGGACTTTTTTCACCTGCAAAATACTTGTTCATCCCAGACCAAACAGACATATTACAGAAAGGTTTTTTTTTTTTTTTTCTTCCCCTGGTTTCGGGTGGTATTTAATGCAATGTTTTGTTTTTAAAATATCAGATTCCGTGCCTCAGTTTGGAATAGGGAAACCTTTCTGAAACCCTTGGGATCCTGTTCTACTGAGTGTCTTGCAGAAGGAATTGTAGAGCTAGTGGGAAGGCGGATCTATGAAAGCTGTTGGTATACTCTTCATCGGAGAGGGGTTAAAATGATGTGCCCTATGCCAGAGGCAGTGCAGTGCAGAAGAAATCACTGCACTAGGAAGGTTAGAAGTGGGCATCTTGTCTGGGCTCCATCACCATACTGCTGAGATACAGTGACGCTGAATGCTCTGGACCTCAGTTTCTTTTTCTGTAAAATGGGAGCTGTAATACCTATCACGCTTCCATCAGACACATCTCAGAACTATAATCCAGCCTCTCCTATAAAGGAATCAAAGACAGGGTGCCCAGCAACCAGGAAAAGTACCAGCCCCATAGTACCTACCCCAGGTGCGGTAGTGGGCTTGGTACCCAGGGATGCTCGGGTGAGGATGAGATCAAATTATCTATAGGAAGTGCTTTTTAAGAAAGTGAGGAGTTCCTGTCGTGGCTCAGCGGAAACAAATCTGACTAGTATCCATGAGGATGCAGGTTCAATCCCTGGCCTTGCTCAGCGGGTTGGGGTTCTGGCATTGCAGTGAGCTGTGGTGTGGGTCTCAGATGCACTCGGACCTCACGTTGCTGTGGCTGTGGTGTAGGCTGCTAACTGTACCTCCGATTGGACCCCTAGCCTTAGCCTGGGAATTTCCATATGCTGCAGGTGCAGCCCTGAAAAGGAAAAAAAAGAAAAAAAAAGACACTGAGCATGTAACAATTTCTAATTTTAAAAAGAGATATGTATCCAATACTACAAACACAGAATATATTCCACAAATATATGTTTATATATAGTATGAGTGAATGAATTTATGTATCAAAATTAATAATGTCTTTTTCAAAGTAGGCCCCTGAAAGGTGTGGCTCACAGCCCACTAAGGTTGGTTTCACATCAGAATTTTGTCCCTAGGCCTCTGGGGTCCGCAACAGCTAACCCAGGTGCTCTTGGCTTCTGAGCATGCCTTTTGTTAAGCCCATCTTCTCATAGCTGCTAGTGACGTTTTCTGAGCAGTTGGGTCTGTCTAGCCAGCAAGGGGGTCGGGTGAAGCCCTCAGGGGGCGACTCCCAGCCCTATTGGAATAAGGTCCCCATACCACGGCCTGGAGCCAAGGTCCCTTATTTTCCGATTCCTGCTAACTCTCTAGCCTTCTCCTCAGACGCAGCCTTCCCTCCAGGCCAGCTGGAACAACTTGAAATGTCCCCACAGGGCCAGTCCTACGCGGCCTCCTGCTTTCACACCTGCTCCCCTTTCTGCCTGCGGCGCCCTCTCCGAACCTGCTGTCCTTCAAGAAGGGACTCAGGTGCCACTCTCCTTGGAAATCCTGTGCATCCTCTCTTCCAGTTAAGCCTGGGCTTCCTCCTGCTTCCCACTCACCATGTTGTACTGTAATTTTCAGGGTCGTGTCGATCTTCCTTCCTGGGCTCTGGATTTACAAGAGTACAATTCCTGGGCCCTCATTTCTCCCCCATTCCACCTCAGCCGGAAACACACCATAGGCTCCAGGAAACGTGGCTTGCTTCATTGGGGAATGGGTGGGTAGGTAGATGGCGCTCTGTCAGCTCCCTGGTCTTACCTGCTAACTTCAAGTCTGCCAGCTCTCAGAACTGCCCAGCAGAGGAATTGGAAACTGCATATTCTCTTAGGATGGGTGGCTCATCCCAGATTCTTTCTGCTCTTGTCCCAGCAAACCTCTGAAGTCTTGGTAAACATGGCAGAATCAGCTCAGAATTTGGTCCCGTCTTCTGAGGGGTCCCCAGGGCTGAGAGTAGCCAGAGGTGATGTTTGAAGTGCAGCCTCCAGAAAAGGAAGGCATTCGGAGAGGAGCTCTTGGGATATGAGAGGCTAACAGGAGCGAGGAAGAGGCCAAACCACCAAACCACCAAACTGGGATGTGAACATGAGCTCAGGCTAAGCGAGGGTTTTCCCTTGGCACACGCCTCTCTGCCTCTTTCCACACCAATACCCACAGAGTGACCCAGAGTGGCCCTTCCTGAGGACACCGCTTTAACTGTGAGCAGGAGGGAGTCAGTAGGCAGAGGCCTTGGGAGGCTTGGAGACCGTGGGAAAAGGCACGTGAACCCGATGAACGCTTGGTCTGAGCAGCAGGGAAGTTCAAGGGACGTGGCTGCCAAGATGTGCTTGGGGTTCAGCATCTGCCAACAGTCAGCCATCACTCCAGCTGTGTGTGTGTGTGTGTGTGTGTGTGTGTGTGTGTGTGTGTGTGCGCGTGCACGCTTCAGGAAGCCTAATAAATCTGGTGATTTAATTACATGAAATTACTTAATCAGAGAACTTTTTTATGCTACAAATTATTACTTTAATAAACCGGGGAGAATAAAGAAGAATTTCTTGAATATCTTTGCCAAATCAGTCTAGGCATCCATTTTCAATTTAATAACTAATAGCAGAGGAGATTGAAATAGATGTTATTACAGATTTTTACAAGGCAAAATATATTTAAGCAGGATCAGAAGGTTAATTAAAATTATAGTTGGGTCGTGTCATTACCCAGCCACTCTTTTTCTTCTGCACAGTTGCTCCGAGTTTAGCGTCTGTTTGATAAAAATGCTTAAAATGGAATCCTCGTTTAAAAGAGAATTATACTCGGTATTATTTCTGAGCCTGATCTCATGTACCTACGTCGGAAATAAATGCATAATTAACCCTTTTTCATGATAAATTAGCACTCATTTTCCTAGGATTAGTAGGAAATAGCATAATACAAGGCAGGGTTTGCCTTCATTGGAACAGTCCCCTGGGACCCCTAACACTCTTAAAGGATTAGTGAAGCCTGTGATTCACCGTGCGTCTATGTACATGAAAATAGGAGGCAGTTTCTGCCTGTCAGAGAGAGAGGTTTTCCTAATTGACAGCTCTTACAGCTAAACATAGAACGATTAGCTTGCAAATATTGTGAGGTTGACTTTGGAGCCCTGGCCAGGGTGTGTTAGCAAAGGGAAGTGTCCTGTGAATATTTAACATTGAAAATGAACGCTACCAGGACTCTTAGACATCGGGTTAACAGCAGCCATGGAAATCAAGGTCCCTGGAGAACAGATAAGCTTTCAGGAGAAGCTCTTTGTCTGGTGCCTTCTCGTCTACACTCTTGGGGGTTTTCTTGCTTATCTGAGCCCAGCTTTATCAACTGATAGGTTGAAATTTACATAAACAGTATAGTTTGTTTCGTTTGATTTATTAAGATCAGGTTGGAAAAAGCAAGGGCCTATTGGAAGATAGAATTCTGAGCCTCCTTGAGTCTTTAACTCAAAATTCCCAAAGCTTCCATCAACATGAATAAGTTGCCATCAAATATTTATTGAGCACCCCAAAGTCGTTGGGTGGGGAGCCTGCATTTTAAATGTTTAAGGGCAAGGGGAGGGGAGGAGAGAATGAAAGAGATTTCTGCTACTGCAGTCGATAACAAAGAGTGTATGTTTCCTTTGATTTGGCTCAAAAGACAGGAGTTTAGCAGGGTGAGTGGGGCACCATCTGGTGAGTAGCTCTGGTGTCCAGGTCATATTCTCGGCATTCAGTGAGAATCAACTCAGTAGAGGACTTGAAAGTACCCCAGAGAGAGGCAGAGGCTGACTTCCCCTTCCTTTGCCATGCTGCTCACCTAGAAGGTGCTAACCAATAATTAAGGATTCTCCTCCTTGTGTGCGCTTTACTTAGTAGACTCCATATCAAGACAGGCCTGGTGTCACCTTGTGGATAACCTCGGTAATTTCCCTTCTGATCCTAACCTTAAAGTGAGCTCATTGGAGGCCTTTGATGAGTGGGTGGTTGGGGACAGCTTGGGGGTGGGGTGGGAGGAGCTTTTTATTTTACTTCTTAAAGTTGAGGATCCGGGCGAGCCTTTGAAAGGCAAAGGATGAACTCTAACAGTCAAGTCAAGGAGACGCTTAATGATCTCTCAGGGGCACTGGGTGAGTCTGACAGTGGCCCTAACGTTAGTCCTGTGTCCTGAATTTGGAGGTAGGATGCCTTGGTGTCAAGGGCAACCGGGGCAGGGGAAGGGTGTGAGGGGAAGATGAGAAGGAGGAGGGCGGGGGGTGGGGGTGGGGGCAGCCCAAGGCCTGCAGCAAGAAAAGGCTGCCCCTTTCCCAGGGGCGCAAAGTACACTTGACTGCCCCATCTGGAACCCGCCTCTAAATACCACTTAGGGTTTTGTTTTCAAAAGGGAAGTGATTGAAGTGTTCCAAAGGACTAAGCGACTGTTTACATAGCAGAGTCATTGCGGGGTTTATTTTTGAAAGGAAATCTGGTACGCATGTAATCTGCAGGCTGGATGCGGATGGCATCGAGAAACAGTTGGAGCAAATAAAAGTAATGATGAATAAAACAGCTCTAGCAGCAGCCAGTACACATGAAAGATTCAGCACCAGCCCCACAGCCTCTGCCTGCCAGACCGTGGAAGGGAAGCTCTCCGGGACCTTAGGAAAACCCCCCTCCCCAGCCCCTGCAGGCTTGCCCTGCCCCATCACTGGCCATAGTGGACCCGAAGGGGGACTGCACAGGCTGGTTTCCATGCCTTTCCTTCAGGGGGCCTGCTGAGCAGGTGGGAGCCAGACCAGGACCAAGGGTGACACAATAGCGGGTAGGATGCCCATTGTGGGAACCCATTACTCGGGCTATGGAAACACTCACGGGTAGACCCTATTGGAAGCTTCTAGAGCCAGTTTTCCCCACCTTGTCCCCCGTCTTCTCTTGAGACTTGGTAACATGGCAGAGGGTGCACTGGCACCCAGGCTCCTTCGGAAGTCAGGCCTCAGAAGGGCAGGGTTTTGGCTTTGTGTTTAACTCACTGCCGTTTTCCATGGGCCTAGGATCATTCCTTGCACTTCGTAGGCTCTCAGTCAATCATTGTTGGTTAACAGCCAGACTTGCCTGTCTGACCTAAAAGGTTTTTGACCATCATCTCTTCATAAGAATGAAGATCTTCATGAGTCAGGACTGACTTTTGCACCTGGTCCGAATGTTAACTCTCAGTGGTATTTCCGAGGAGTGGTGGCATTGTGGTTATGAATATAAAGCAAACCTTCTCAAAATGTAACCCGGTCACATATGAATACTTGATAAAAATGCAGATTCTTGGGAGCCACCCTAGACCCAGCGCTTCAGCTGATCTGAGGGTGGAACCTGAGAATCTGTATTTTAAACTCAAGTTCACGGTAAAGACTGAGAGCTTTGGTCTTCCAGCAATGCCAGATGAGTCTCGCAAAGACACGAGGAAGGAAAAAAAAATGGCTTCGGTTACAACTAATTTTGAAAGTGAATTCTTTCAGCATGCAGCAGGGGTTACGTACTAGGCATCCGGCCAAGGGCACAGAGATTTTAAGAGGATTGAGAAAGTCTCCACCAGCAACAAGTTTAGAATCTGGCCGGGGAGGGATGATGTGAATAGAGATGACCTTGAAGTGGAGAGTAAGAGGCTTGTGTCAGATACAGTGTCATGGTCATTCAGGGCAGAGAAAGACAGAGGAGCCCAAATCAAGGAGCTGGACCTGTGGTCAGGGGTGGGACTCAGACAGTTGGTGATGGTTCAAGTGTGAGGAATTTTTTTAGCCGAAGTCTTGATGTGGGAAAGGCTTGCAGGGCAGGTGGCAAAAATAGGAA
Organism: Sus scrofa; assembly: GCF_054392235.1. NCBI lineage: Eukaryota > Metazoa > Chordata > Mammalia > Artiodactyla > Suidae > Sus > Sus scrofa. Next base: position 149,057,136 of record NC_139396.1, on the reverse strand, counting down.
GACCTGGAGAGTCTGGTGTCCAGGAGGGGACCGTTGACAGTCTCCTGCTCTTTAAAGTTTGAAGAAAATAGGTCTTGAGAAAATGCTGTTGGATTTGAGATTATGGAGATTGCTGAGATCCTTCAAAGGAGGCGGTTCCATGGCAGGTTTTGGCTGAAATGGAATGGGCAGAGCTGGAGGTTGAGAAAGGATTGAAGTGGAAGACTATCTTTCCTGACACCAGGGTGGGATCTGGGATAGTGGGCAGTAGGGTGGCAGTTTGAGGAGCGGAGGGAAAGTGTTTGGGGGAGAAGGAGATCTGAGTGCCTGGATGCGCAGAAGAGATCTTTGGAGAGAGTGAGATTTATTGAAAATGCAAGAGAAAAGTGATGTGGTCCCACAAGATGAGTAGAGATGTGGGAGCATTAGCATAGGTTTAAATAGCCCTGAAGTCCTGTTTCTGTTTCTGTCTCTCTCCTGTGTGTGTGGGTGTGTGTGAGTGAGAGAGACATAGGGAGACGGATTGATGGAGACCAAGGTAGGAACTGGAAACGTCACAGGTGCACTGTGACTTCCAACATTGTTTCATGGGCTAGCAGTGTAACAATGAGCTCCCAGACTTACCCTGATTAGATGCGATTTCAGGGACTAAAGAAAATGCTATGAATGGCTGTGGCTGTCTCGTCGATCTGAATTACCACATGAGAGAGCAGAAAGTCTCTTTCTTGTGGGATCTAGCCTGGCCCTGCGATGAAGAGTTTTTTGGGATTTCCTCAGTGTTAGAAGGAGAGAAAAGGACCAACCAGTCATGAATATTTAAAGCAATTTCTTGTTCACGCTAGGAGAAGCATATGTGAGGGATAAAAACAAAATATTGCAAAATGCAGAGTCTTTATACGTCTGCTATTTTGAGCATTCCTGAGATATTTTGGAGGACTAGGGTGTGGGGAAGGCAGGCCAAGATATTTAAGATTGAGCTTCCACGGAAACTTAGACTAGTTTCTAAACTCACCTCCGACTCAGAGATTTTAGGATTAAAAGCTCTTAGAAGCTGATGTGCTCAGGAATACAGTCTGAAGGATGGTTATAAACTTCAAAACCCATTATTAAGAACTGTCTGTCCCTTGCAAAGTAAAATGAGAAAACGTAATATTGGGAAGTAGTTCTGGTAACACACTTAAAAAGAACAAGGGCTTTTATAAGAGGTCTTTCAAAAATGTTGTAGAAATGCTTCGATGAGGGAAGAACAGAATGCCTGTAGGACTTGTAAGTGACCTTTCTGAGAGCGGTCCTTGGGACAAAAGGAGGCCTGGTTTCGGAGGGAGGACAGGGCAGTGCAGCGTACACTCTGCTAAGGGCCACACTGCGTGGCTGCTATTTGAAAGTGAAGTGAAGATCTTATTTTTCAAGTGCAAATCGTATTTGACTTTAATACTATGAATTCTGTCAAGTAGTCCATAGAATAAATTTGCACACCGTTTAACATAACACGAGTACATTAAATAGGATTTGGCATTAAAAGACCCAACACCAAATGGGAATCTGAAAATAAGTGCCCACATTCTCCCCAGAAGACCATTCACCCTGAGGCCTTGGGCATTAATTTAACCGAATGAGGAAGCCACTGGGGCAGCTGTCGGGCGCTTATTTGATTTGTGAATAAACAATGCCTTCATTTTAAATGCTGTTCACTCTAGCCAAACCCAAGCAGGACCAAGAGCACAAAAGAGACTAATTGGTTACACAAAAACTGCTGGAAAACAAAAACCATCTGAGATTTTGGGGGAGTCAGCGTCGTTGGATTTTTATTTAAAGGGAAATGCGGGATTCAAGGGGTGCTGTGGATTTTTGAAGCCCCGAGAGTGGTACCCAGCCCGAGGTTATGTCTCGCTGTTCATTGATACAGGTGCATTCAGACATCCAGGAATGAGGACTTGGGGTATGACAGCCCATCCGGGACAGTCTGATCTTTGGGCTTGTCAGCCTGAGTTCGCCAGCCTTCTTTCTGTCCGTGGTGAATAGAACTCCTGTGACAAGAGAGGCTGAGGAAAGGGGCTGTCCTTTGTCAATCCCTGAGGGGATCGGGCGCTGTGCAGATCTCTTCAGGGCTAGGAAGGGTGTCCGCCGAAAAGAAGCACCAAGGAGCTCAGTGGGAGAGTCTAGGAAGCATCTACGGCCAGGACCCTTGACATTGGACAGGGTCCAGTGGCATCTGATGCCTGCCGTTCCCCGGTGCTGGAGAGACAGATTAAACTGGAGGCCATGGTTACCATCCCTGAATGAATAACGCCACGTGAAGGAAATTTGGGGCCAGCGTTCGAGGAGGGTGTGAGGTTGTGGCTCCCCTCCGGCCCCCTCTCTCGGGGACTTCCATGTGCCCCGTGTGCCTTCTGAACAGGGAAGGTGGAAGAGCCAGGACACCCGAGTGGGGGCCTCGTGCTTTGCATTCTGTGGACTTGCCTCCGGCCATCTGATACAGGGGGGGAGAGAGGCAGCACAACCCGGGAGGGAGGGTGGCCTCGTGGGAAAGGCCAAGGCCCGTTTCCAAGGAGCAAATTGTATTTATTCATGAATTCACATGAATTTCAAGATGCTGCGGGGCATTTGCCCTTAGCAGCTGACAACCCAAGATGAAATGGGCCTTGAAGGCACCACAGCGATGCTGGGAGTCTTGGTCGGTGGATACACCATCTTCCAGCCACGTCTTTGGTGAGGTGAGAACAAATAGCTGGGCGGTGGTGGCTGCCTGTGCTTTGGCTTCTGGTGTTTCTCCAGCAAGCACCTGGTGCGGAGGCACTTAGCAAATGCTGGACCCAAATGAGGGCACTTGCAGAGAAGTGAGGAGGAAATGTTAGCTAGAGTGCCCGTGGGTCCTTTTCCTCCCCACATCGCATGTGTTAATGGAGCGTGGGGTTATGCCCTCCTCATAGATTTTGATGGTATTCTCTTTCCTAAAGAGCCAGCAAATAACCAGAGGTGGTTAGTGACCTTCTTTATGAGCGGGTTCCTCTTATGGGTCATTACATTGATTTCCACATCCAGGCCTGGGGAGATTAAGAGAGGGGCACTTGGCCTTTCCCACACTCTGGACCGGGGGTGGCCTGCCAGCAGCAGCGTTGTGACATTAGCATGGTCAGCAGCCTTGTGACCATGAGGATGAGGAGGTGGCTGTCTTCCCATCCTGTTCCTCGCGCAGGTGTACCTTGCCTTTTGTAAGACAGGAGATCCGGATCCAGGATCTGTCTCTGTGAATCTCCTCACACAGTCCATCCACCCAAAGCATGCACAGCCGTTGGAGGGAGATCTTTCCTAAAATGTCTTTTTAAAAACAATTGGAATATAATGTGTATGTACAGGAGACGTCGCCCTTTAGAGTGCGCTTTATCTATTCACAGAGCTATCACAGCCCAGAGTCCTTTGAACAATGGGATCGTTGTCTTTTTAAAAATCTAGTTTGGTGGCTGAAAGTTTTCAGCATGGGGTTTTTTATCTCCTGTGAGCTTTTTCCATTAAGTGAAGGGCCCATGGTTGTGTGTGTGCATGGGCGCGCGTGCACTTGTCCAGAGCCCCTGCGGATGGGCTTCTTTCGGATGGACGGTGGGGCCTGACCACAGGAGCTTGGCAAGAAGGGACCTGGAGTCAGGTGAGCTGGGGAAGTCCTGCCCAGAAGCCAGCACTGGTGGGAGGCCACGAGGCTGCCCCCGCCACTTCCTGACTGCAATTCATATAGAGTTCAAGCTGATAGAGAAGCACGCACCCTGAACTTTGAGGCTAGAGTGAGTGCTATTCTTGTAAGATTTCTTTTTCTTTTCCTTCCTTATTTCCTTCTTTCTTTCTCTCTCTCTCTTTCTTTCCCTCACTCCCTCTCTCTCTCTTCCTTTCTTTATTTCACATTTTTTTAGGGCTGCACCTGCGGCATAGGTTCCCAGGCTAGGGGTTGAATCAGAGCTACAGCTGCCGGCCTACACCACAGCCACAGCAACTCGGGATCTGAGCCGCAGCTGCGATCTGCACCACAGGTCATGGCAATGCCAGATCCTTAACCCACTGAGCGAGGCCGGGGATCGAACCGGCATCCTCATAGAGACTATCTCACAGGATTTCTGATCTCTGCCTCTTTCTGTCTAGACCTCAGGTCCCTGACCTTCTCCAGCTTGACCTCTTCCTGCTCTGATCCATGAAATGAGCCAGACCATAGACTCCAGGTCCAACTGCAGCTAGTTAACCCAGTCCTGGCACCTTTGGATTCTGGGAGAGCTGAGAAGACATCATGTGGTCAGCACTTGGGATAATCCCAGAAAACAAGTCAGAAAGATAATCCTGCTTAGAAACTGTGAACTTGAGGAAATGAAAACCAGTAGGCAGGAAACAACTTGAAAAACCAACCCCTTCTCAGCTCAGTGTTATTTTTGAGGTTGTGGCCTAAAATAATTCTAAGTGTTTTAATGGCCCTGGATCCTGCTTCTTGTTTGAAGAAGGTCAAGTGACCCATTTGCAGATTAGTCTACAATTTCCATGCATAATAGTAGTGGGTGGTACAAAGGATCTACTTTTTCATGGCACAGGTGTAATCAGCTTCCTTCCTTTTTTTTTTGCATTTTAGGGCCGCACCTGCATTTTATGGACGTTCCCAGGCTAAGGGTCTAATTGGAGCTGCAACTGCTGGCCTACACTACCGCCACAGCAACGCCTGATCCAAGCCTGATCCAAGCCATGTCCAAGCAACGCCTGATCCAGACCTACACTACAGCTCTGCCGCTCACGGCAATGCCAGATCCTTAACCCACTGATCGAGGCTAGGGATCGAACCCGCATCCTCATGAATACTCGTCGAGTTCATTTCTGCTGTGCCACAAAGGAAACTCCTCAGCTTCCTTCTCGATGCAGGAAGTTTCCAGCCCCTATCACAGAAATGCCACTGTTTGTGAATTTGTTCTTTATCATAAATGAGAAGCTGCATCCTTGGGTGTTAGAAGTTGAGGGTCTTGGATTCCGAATCAGCAGGAAAAATAGTACATCAGATGCTGCGAGTCAGGGCAGAAGCATCAGGTTAGAGAACTGATCTTCCAGCGACCAAACTGAAGAAAACGTGACGTTTCAGAGGCCCAAGGATGCTGTGTGTCCTAGTGGAAACGTTCCCAGGCTGTGCTTAGAGATGCATTCCCCACCCCACCCCAATCCCGTTAGCCTTATGGATGAAGCACTGGGCACTGGGGCTCATCTCTCTTCTCCCAGGTGGCATCACAGCTCTCATGCCTATTCGAAGTTCTGCCTCCTGGGCCCATCCTGCAGGCTGAGAACCATCTCTCTGGTCACCTGCTGAAAAGGAGACACAGTCCTGGGTATATCCTGGTGTCTACTCTTGCATGGATTTCCTGTGAGGAAGTGAGCAGTAAATTAAGATCCTGTAATCGTTGAATTAATAATTCATTCTTGTTATTGACAGGTGTCCTCCTTTCCAAGTAGTTCAGGAACCCACAGTGGCTTGTGTGGAATTGAATGGAGCGTGTGAGTGGAGATTCAGATCTATTCATGGCTGTGTGCCTGGTGGTCCCTGCCACTTGGGAGTTGTCTAAAGGCATGATTTGTTAAAGGCAATACATCCTTTTGTGAAACTTATATTGCCCATTAATTGGTCATTGATCTCCAGCCCATTTAGGACTGTTATTCTTACAGATTACAGATATGCCTTTGTCATGTTGTATAACACTGGCTCTTAGTTTATTGCTTGTGGGTTATGGTTTCATCCCAGGCACTCGAATGATGCCTAATGATTTCTAACTGACATTCATCCAGCAAATATTCCTTGAGCATCTACTGTGAGTGAGAAGAAACACCAAGCATGTGCTACACAGAGACGGAGAAGTAATATTTGTTGCCTCCTAGGCATTTTCTAACTGGTTGTGAAAATAAGACACATACCCAAATAACTCTTACGGGAAAGTGCTAAGCACCCTTCTCTAGCGATGACAGGAATGTAAAATGGTTACAGCTGTTTTGGAGAGGAATTTGACAATGTCTTTTAAAATTAAAAACATCCTTTCCCTCCACTCTGCAATCCTGTCTCTAGGAATTTCATGTAAAAACATGCGGGGCATAAAGACATAAATTCTGGAATACGTACTGCACCCTTATTTGTGGCAACAAATAATAAAAGGCAAAAGAAAAAAAAAGTCTTAGCTGTTCAGCAACAGGGGCCTGGGGAATGAGTGACAGCTCTTACAAGGGCATAGAATGAAGTTGATGGCACGGATGAACAAGTTCCATATGTTGGTCAGGAAAGATGTTCTTGACATACTGGTTGATGGAAAAAACATTGCCTAATTCTGTTTTTTATAAAGAAAAATAATTCGGTATATCAGAATCTTTATGGATCAGTTATGAATGGGAGGTGGGATTAATTACTAATTTATCTGACTTGGAAATTGCAGGATTATGGGTGCTCTTCAGTTTTTGGTTTCTGGGTCTATCTAGGAGCGCCTCTGGTGGGGGGAGGGGAAGGATGTGCCACCCTTTGGCCCTTTGTGGGTGGTCAGTCACCTGGGGCCCACACATTACAGGGGGGCACCTGGTGGGCAGCAGACCAGGCTTTGCGCCCCAGCCTCCGTCGCAGCCTCAGTGTCTCACCTCACCTATCTGTGGAGAGTGTGAACCAGACCAAAGCAGCGCAGGGTAAAGTGAGAGTTCACAATTCTCGCTTCTGGCCAGCCCGCGGCGTCCACAGCCAGACCCAGGGCTCGGGCAACATGGAGCTTTATACCCTGAAAGGAGCACCATCCAGGTAGCAGAGTTTCCTGTGATGTAAAAGCTCTGGCTTCCCCTGTCCTGGGACCCATTCTGTGCAGTAAAGTGGAAGACACCTCAGAGTACTCGGTGACACCTGCTTGGGGGTCCCCTGTACAGTAACCTGTGTAGGCTCTGAGAAGGTCTGCAGTGACGAAATGTGCTTAGGGGAAAGGGACTGGGCCCAGGAGGCGGGAGGAGGGACCAAACGAAGGAAGGAAGACAAAAAAAGACATGTGCTCAACTTTTTTTTTTTTTTTTTGCTTTTTAGGGCCACACCTGCACCATATGGAGGTTCCCAGACTAGGGGTCTAATCAGAGCTACAGCTGCTGGCCTACGCCACAGCCCCAGCAACGTGGGATCTGAGCCATGTCTGCGACCTACACCACAGCTCACAGCAGTGCCAGATCCTTAACTCACTGATCGAGGCCAGCGATCGAACCCTCATCCTCATGGATACTAGTTGGGTTCTTAACCCGCTGAGCCACAATGGGAACTCTGGCCATGACTCTTTGCAGAGTATAGTATACTTATTGCCTCCACTGTGAGTGGGGGAGGGGATGGATCTGATAGGAGTACTTTATCAGCACAACCCAGGGACAGTCCCTGGTGAAGTGGGAATGGTGAGCCGTACACCACCAGGACCAGTTAATGGGAATAACCCAGAGATTGGGGACCTGCCAAGCTTGCCCAGGGAGGAATGGAAGGCTCTGGTCTGTTCAGCTTGCCATGTTTGTTCAAAGCCAGGGGACATCCGAGCACATCAGAGATGCCCCTTATCACCACTTCTGAGATGCAAGGCAAGAACCAAACTGTAGCAGTTCATCCATCTCTTCATTCATTCCGCCCATTATCGGGAATCACGTTGCATATGGTGCTGGGAATACAAAGCTTATGAAGGTAGTTCTGTAGTAAAGAACTCCCAGCTTAGCAGGACATGCAGACCTGTGAATGGGTGCTGGGACCAGTGTCATTGGCTCTGTGGCGGTGTGACAGAGCTGGAAAGAGGACAACCCTCACTGGAGGTGAAGGCAGGATGGTGAGAATTCATGGGGAAAGCTGTTTCTTCCGGGGCAAGTAAGAAGTCACCAGGAGACCAAGGAGGGGCTTAAGGCACAAGGGCAGCATAATCAGAATGAAGACTTGGACCAGCAGAGCTCTAGGTTCTAAGGAGACAGGTGGCGCTCTTCACTATCAGAGCAGCAACGTGCTGAGTATTCCCCCGGCGGCTAATTCAGAAAGGTGCGAGCAACAGCATGTCTGCCCCTCCTGGGCATTTGACCCCTAGATCTTGCAGCTTTGGGACCCTCAGAAGTCACTGAAGCCCTCTTTGGGAATCCACTTGGAGAGCAGTTTGCATTCGGGCGAGCCAGCAGGATTTCCTCCATCAACTACTTCCAGATCTCACTGTCCACTGGCATGTGGCACCCAGAGAGCTAATGCCAGGGGAAATGTTTGGGTTAACCTTTCCTGTAAATGTGTAATGTCTGAAAACCCCTTTTCACTGAGTTCCCACCTGTTCATGCCACCTGGGAGAGCAAGGCGGGTTGCAATTGAGTCCATTGTTGTCTAATGCTTTGAAGACAGTTCTGCTGCTAAACTCTGCAAAGGAGTTAGTCGGCAGTTGAGAGTAGCTGGTTATAATTAGCCGGCATTGGCAACGTTACATTTATAAATGAGGGCACCCGGGTGCAAGGCGTCGGAGGAGGAGATAATGAACCCTCCCCTAGTTTGGTAACACAATGGGTACAACGCAAATTAAAGAACAAAAGGGAAACAGTGTAAAGCCTGCAATGAAATATCATCTCTAATTGGGTTTTCCTTCCACAATAGCGCAGATTAAATGCAGAGTATCAACTAACCTTTCCATGTGCCGACTCTGTCAGCCAAAAACAGATGGTTTAACATGATTTATCTTTTTGTTCTTATTGTAGTTCTTAGCCATTTAATTGGAATCAGATTATCAAATTGTTTTGTAAACAACCTGGAGTCGAGGTGTCTGTTTTATCACTGAATAAAATAAAGAAGGCATAGGTTGGGATGGCATGCACGATCGATTGTACCAGAAAAACACCGCATGGGGAAGGTGGAGGGCAGGACCGATTTTTTGAAACGGTTTTCATGGTATGTCAGCATCCAGGCCTCCACACAGTTCTTTGCCCATGAGAGGTTTGTAAAATCATGTAAGTATTATCTGTCTTCTGAATGAACCATGCAAAAGAAAATTCTCGGTCCAGTCTTCGGAAAACTGAAGAAAATCCTGTAAACCCGTAACTTAATTTGAAATTACTCCTAATGACCTGTAATTTCCTCCTTTTGAAATGGTCCCATTACATTAATCAGATTGAGGTAGTGGTGATAGATTATTCTCATTAAAAGAAATATTCTTTTGTTGTCCTTGCCAATCTCCCATCTAAATTCTCAAATGGGGCATAATTGAGAAAGCCCTATTCCTGTTTTGAGTGGCAGGCTTTGGCTTGGTTGGTATGGGGCCCTCCATTGCTTCCTTGGGTGATGAAAGAGATCCATTTGTACATGGAAATAATTAATTCAGTACCTGCTTCCCATGAAAGCGATTTGCCTGGGCCACCCAGGCCTGCGTGGGATGGTGGCCTTCTTTGTTTTCTAGCATTTTCTTTCAGCGGGTGTGCTGGAGAGCCTGTTCTGACAGAGCACTGGCTTCTCCCTTTCCAACCAGCCGGATTCATAAACCGGAGTTGGTCTTTACAGCCATCTATTTTTCACCAAGTCCATAAAGCTCTATGGCTCTGGCGTGCCCGCAGCTCCCGCATGCGTCTAGCGAGAAGATTTGGTGGCGCAGAAGCAGGGCTGTTTACACCCTGACAGCCAAACCTTCAATTTTTCATGAGGTTCTAGAGGAGTAATTGTGCCTTCCCCCATCTCCCCCAGCACACTGCTTTCAGAGCTTGCCTTTGTTAACCGTGTTTCTTTCAATCTGATTTTTGATAAAAATCGCCCAGCAAATCAGTGAATTTGGGGGTGAAATAGAAAAATCATGTGTGATGGTTTTGTATGTTGTGCGTGTTGCATCAATTTCCGGGCTCTGGAAGAAAGGTCTGAGGTCCTCTCAGGATGTTTGCAGGTGACTCGAAGCAAGTCACTCTCATCTTGGGGCTGCCCATCCTCACCCCAGGAGTGACAGGCAGGTGACAGGTGGCATCTGTTGTTTACCTCTTCCCTCCCTCCGCTAGACGGTGGAGGGTTCAGAGGGAGAGCGAGTCGCTGTGTTTGGAACAGCACCACAGATTCTTAAAGGGTGCGGAAGCTCAGAGCTTGCCTTGAATTCATTGTGCTCTGCCAGGCACCAGCTTTGTGACCAGGGCCCGTTGCTTCACCTGCTTTAAATCTATTTCTGTATTTTAAATATGGGAATAATAAGATATATCTCATAGGATTACTGCGAGGATTAAGTGACATCAAGTTCTTGACATACAGGAGTACTGAGAAGCTCTTAACAATAGTGGTACTTTAAGAGGGGCCTGAAAATAGCAAGTGCTTTCAGCTTTATTATATCCAGGATATAAATCCCCACTCTTGAACACAGGTAAGGCCCTGGACTGTTCCTTGTGTTACTCAGGATGATTCCCCTTTTCTGAAGAACTGGCAGAGTTACTTTAAGTAGCATCTCCCCACTTGGTGTCTATTTCACAGTCTCTACGGATTAGTCAGCAGCAGCCCAGGGGCAGGGGCCCAGGGACTTTGGTGCTGGAGGGGCACTTGGGGAGGGGACTTGGTCTTAAGTGTGGGGTGGCCCTCTCTCTGTTCTGCCTCAGGCTGGGACCTGGTATATTGTAGGTGCTCAATAAGTGCTTATAATGAAGGGGTTAGGAGTCCCTGTTTTTAAAGTTAACTTTTTATTAAAGTTAACATAATAACTATACAGCTAGATGCAACTTTACAAAATGAACACAGCCATGTAAGCTGTGGAGAAATAGGAGAAATAGGGCATTGTCAGGATCCAGGAGCCCCCTCCCTACCCCTCTGATTCATTTTCCCCCCCAAAGATAGTCACCCCGTTCTGCCTCCTGTCAGCCTGGATTAGGTTTGCCCATTTGTATGTATTATAAACAGAAATGATATATTGTGTATTTCTTTTTTTAATGGCTGCACCCGAAGCATATGGAAGTTCCCAGGCCAGGGGCTAAATCCAAGCTGCAGCTTCAACCCATGCCACAGCTGCAGCATCGCTGGATCCTTTAACCCACTGTGCGGGGCCACAGGGTCAAATCCGTGCTTCTGCAGTGACCCAAGCTGCTGCAGTCAGATTCTTAACCCACAGTGCCACAGCAGATACTCCTATAATACGTACTTTTGAGGTGGGTTTCTTTTGCTTAGCTTCATGATGTTCATGAGATTAGCCACGTTGCTGCATGGAGTGACAGTCTGTTCATTGCTGTGTAGTATTCCGTCCAGTGACTGAATTACAGGTTATCTCTTCCACAGTTGTTAGACATTTGGTCACATCAGGTTTGGGGCTATGGATAATGTCACAGTGAAAGTTCTCGTAGGTTTCTTTTGGTGAACTATGTGTGGATAGTTCTGTTGAGTAGCATGGCTAGGTTATAAAGGAATGCTTATATTCACCTTAACACTACCACTCCTTTTTCCAAAGTGATAGAACCAATTGATACGCCCGTCAGCAGACTGTAAGTGTACTAGAAGCTTCATATTCTCCCTCATGTATTTTTAAACTGTTGTCTCTTGGAGTTCCCGTCGTGGTGCAGTGGTTAATGAATCCGACTAGGAAGCGTGAGGTTGCAGGTTCGATCCCTGGCCTCGCTCGGAGGGTTAAGGATCCGGCGTTGCCGTGAGCTGTGGTGTAGGTCACAGACATGGTTTGGATCCCACGTTGCTGTGGCTCTGGAGTAGGCTGGCAGCTACAGCTCCGATTTGACTCATAGTCTGGGAACCTCCATACGCTGCGGGTGCGGCCCTAGAAAAGACAAAAAGACAACAACAAAAAATGTTGTCTCTTCATTTTAGTCATCTTGATGGCTGTAGTACCTCATTATGGTTTTTCATTTTGCATTTTCTTGATGACTAATGATGTTAAGCACTTTCCTTACGTTCATGTGCGTTTTTTGACTACTAGAATGTTCTCTTTTGTGAATGCATGTTTGAATGCTTCACGCATTTTTCTACTAGGTTGTCTCCCTGTTTAGGATTCATTTGTAGAGTGCTTATAAAACCCCAATATAAGCTTTTTGTCAGATAAGTAAATTGCAAATATCTCCTCCTACACTGTACATTGCTTTCATTTTTGGATTGGTATCATTCGATGAACAGAAGTTTGTGTTTAATGAGTCCAACTTAGTTTTCCCTGTGGTAAGTGCTCTTTGTATTTTGTTTAAGAAATCGTTACCTATATCATTAATATATTTTCCTATTTTCTAAAAGCTTTATTATTTACTTTCACAGTTATTAGAGTGGCTATTTTTTAAAAATAACTCTCTTGGAGTTCCTGTTGTGGTGCAGTGGAAACAAATCCAGCTAGGAACTGTGAGGTTGTGGGTTCCATCCCTGGCCTTGCTCAGCGGGTTAAGGATCCAGTGTTGCCATGAGCTGTGGTTAGGTCCAGACCTGGCTCGGATCTGGCGTTGCTGTGGCTCTGGAGTAGGCCAGCAGCTACAGCTCCGATTTGACCCCTAGTCTGGGAACCTCCATATGCTGTGGATGTGGCCCTAGAAAGACAAATATATATATATATATATATATATATATATATATATATATCCAAAGTGATGTCCTAAGGAGGAGCATTTAATTTCCAAAGCAGCAGATAACACCCAGTCTGGCAGGGATCCTAGCATTGTCTGGGTGGAATGTTTTGCTCCTGACCTTGACCAGGTAACCATAAGAGATTGCTCACTTTTCACAAATGTCCTCCTCTGTAGCAACCTGTTCCTGCTCTTGGAATTCCAGGAAGATGTGTAAAGGGAGGGGGCATGATGAGATGGTACCCCTGGGGCTCTGAGAAAGCCTATGTCATTTGTTCAGAACTTCTCGTGCTCACCCTGTCTCTGTATCCTTTGAAAATCCTTGGGTCCGCCATCTAAATCAGCTCCCCTGGCTCTGGAACTGCCTAGATGACTGGTTTTGTAGTCTTAAACAGATTACTTCACTGTCCTGAGTCTGTTTCTTGATCTGTAAAATTGGGACAATAAAGAGGCACCACTTAGAGTATTTACTTATTGGATGGATGGATGGATGGATGGATGGATGGATGGATGGATGGATGGAAGATCGATTGTGCTGTCTGTTAAATAAGACTAGGTTTCTAAAGTACTCAGTCCAGTGTTGACACACAGTTCAGTGCTCAATAACAGGACTTGTCTTCTACTCCCTTTCCAGCTTCAGCATTAATTACTTGCTAAGTTGTAAAGTGTCATCAGCTTAGCTAATCTGGTGCCACCAAGACTGAAATAAGTTTAAATTATGTTAAGAAGTCCACAGTGCAGCTTTGCCTTATGATCATGGTAGCAAATGTATGTGACTTTGAAACGTCATCAAAATAAATACATAAAATATGTAAAGATGCTGCCTTAAAATGTTTAAAGGAGAGTGTACCTGACTGCTGCTAAGTGGGTGACGGTGAACGTGCTGTTAGAGAGGTGCCTTTCTGTGAACGTTTTTAAGTGGTAGCCATGGAGATGATGTTGTGATATTATGCATTGTGGGGCACTAAGTTACTGCAATAGCCTCCCAACTAGTATTCCTGCCTCCTCTCTGGTCCCCTTTACACCACCACGCCCGCCCATTGTCCACCCAACAGGAATGAATTGGGTCTGGTCGCTTCTCTGCCAAGAACCCTTGAGTGATTTCCCATTGCACTTAGAGTAATATCCAGACATTTTTCATGCTTATGAATCTGTGCATACCTGGCCCTTGCCAGCTTTTCTGTCTCATTCCCTAGGACTTCTCTCTCTCAAACTGTGCCCCAGATACTATCGTCTCCTTCCTGGTGTCTCCAAATCCCCAAGCTTTTCACTGTCCCAAGGTCTGGCTCAACCCTCACCTTCCCAGATATGTCTTAAATATGTCTTCCTTAATTTCTCCTGAAGTTGGGTGGTAGGTTTGACTCTTCATCTTACCATGGTATTACTCCCTCCATACTGCATGTCTTATTTATTTACTTGGGTTTGTGTGTGTGTGTGTGTGTTTGCTTCTCTCCCCCCCTGGAATCTAAGCTGTGGTTCACTCTGGAACACAATAGATGCTCAGTAAATGAATACATGAATGAACATTTGTTATCAGCCTTTCAACACTGTGAATTTTAAGACCACCAGCCTGCTGGGTCTTCATCATGTCTATGTTCTCCTGCATCCTACCCTCACCAGCCACTAGACCAGCCCTCTGCCCCCTTCAATGTCATTGACAAATTCCAGGCAGGCCGTCTTCCTTCCGTCTTACCATAGGAGCTTGGAACCTCTCGCCTCCCTTAGCACATCCATCGTTTCCATTCAGGTCTCTCCTTCAATCTCATTTTATCCAGTGACAGAAGTTACTGCTCTGATCCCCTGTTAATGATCATTGGCTGCCTTCCCTCTGAAGAGTGGTCTTGACATAATGGTACCCCTCCCTCTTTGGCCTTGTAGCAGGTGTGGGTGTTCATAGGTTCTTTGCCCGGGGAGGGGCTTCCTCTTGCCATCACTTCTGTAGCATAAACTACCAAGGCTCCCTTTGGAGTGATTCTTAGTCACTGGCTCTCTTGGTTGGGAATAACAGAAACCAACTCAACCTGCTTGATTCATAGAAGGGAATAAGAACTCAAGTGTGTCTTACGGATACCTAGGCCCTGAAAGCACGTTTAGGGCTTGTAAGGGGCCTTGCCTTGAAGTCCATTCTTTTTTTTTTTTTTTTTTTTTTTGTCTTTTTAGGGCCACACCCATGGCATATGGAAGTTCCCAGGCCAGGTAGGGGTCAAATCGGAGCTGCAGCTGCTGGCCTACGCCACAACCACAGCAACACCAGAACCTAGCCGCATCTGTGACCTACACCACAGCTTATGGCAATGCTGGATCCTTATCCCACTGAGCAAGGCCAGGGATTGAACCCCAGTTCTCATGGATACTAGTAGGGTTCATTACTGCTGAGCCACAGCGGGAACTCCTAATATGTATTCTAGGTTTAGCGGTCAGCAGGGAGCACCAGTGCCAGATTTCTGGAAGACACTTTTGATTGATTGAGGTGGGAGACTTCCAGGGGAAAGGTTTTCGAGGGTAAGAACAGTTCTTAGGGAGATATGGATGGGGCAGACACCCAAGGGGGCCCCTACTCTGGAACCCCTCAGAGGCCTTTCCCTGTCCTTTACCTAGAAGATCACATGCCAGGCAGGAACATCAGCAGGAAAGGCTGGCCAGCCCTGATCTAGGAAGCTTCCTGGAGGAAAGGCAGCATGGCCAGGGTTTTTCTTTAATGAAAAGCAGTGCGACAGCTAAGGAGTTTAGAGTAATCTTGTTGATTGTGATGGAAGAAGGAGGAGCCACTCAGACTCTGATGACTACTTCTGAGACACCTTGGAACTTGGTGACCTGGGCTGGGGGAGCACGCGGCTGAGAGCAGATGAGCGATAGGCCTTTAGGAATGCAGCGGACCCAGAGGTCAGGCATCTGCTTGAATTCAAATCCCAGCTTCCCCGTTTAGTCTCTGTGAGCCTCCATTTCCTCATCTTTAAAATGGGGAGAACAGATTAAGAGAATGCAGGTAGAGTGCTTAATTGGTACCATGCTGGACATATAGTAAACCCTCAGTAAATACTAACAAATAGCCAGTGATGTTTAGAAGGCTATAACTGCGTCTGTCCCCAGTGAGGTCATTCTTGAAGTGCTTGAAATCTGTTAAGAAGGAGGATTTCTGTGTGAGTCTCTCTCTTGGCTCCCAGGACCCTGATTTCAAGCTTTAAAAATTTTATTTATTTATTTATTTATTTTGTCTTTTTAGGGCTGCACCCACGGCATGTGGAGGCTCCCAGGCTAGGGGTTGAATCAGAGCTGTAGCCACTGGCCTACACAGTCACAGCAATGCCAGATCTGAACTGCATCTGCCACCTACACCCACAGCTCAGGGCAACGTCAGATCCTTAACCCACTGAGCTAGGCCGGGGATCGAACCTACGTCCTCATGGATACTAGTCAGATTCATTTCCACTGAGCCACAATGGGAACTCTGGTAGTGGCTTTATTTTTCATGATAATGAAGGATGGTTTGATAAACAGTAAACCACACTCATATCTGACCCACCTGGAGGAATTAAGGAATTGAGTCTTATTTTGACATAACTAGAAATGTGCATAAGAGGAAAAGTCTTAAATCAGTTCCTTCTTTGATGTCCTCAATGAACACGTTGGAAGGTGCAACCTTAGGATGGACCGGTAGGTGAATCTACCTGGACCCATATGAAATGCTTGGAAATTGTTAAGCACTAATCATGAACCTGGAAAAGAATACAATTTCTCTTTCTTAAGTTATAGGTACCTTCCTGCAGGGGGGAAATGTGTTTTTTCCTCCCAATGTGTAAGGCAGTTTATGTGCACACAGCTTAATACCCCTTCAGCTATTCGTTCCCTTTGATCCTGAGCTTATTAAAAAATGCAAATCTAAATTGTGTCTTATTAATGTGATCCTTTGTGTTAAAGCTGTGGGGGGCTGAAAATCCCAGTTTCTCTAACATATTTGGATTTTTAATGTGCAAAGTGCGACAAGAGCCTGATTTTCCACAGGCCATATTTTCTAATCAACTGTTATGAAAGATTTTTTATTGTGCTGCTATTTCTTGCTTTCTTGGAATTCAGAGAGATAAAGAGTAATGACTTCATTGTTATACCCCAAGTATTCTCAAGCATGTAGAGATCCTTATTTAATTTGCTATAACTTCTCCAACATGACTGAGGCTCTGTCTTCCAGGAACATCCTGGGAACATATTTTAAAGATGCAGGTAGCATTAGAGGTACTTAATCCATATACTTCGCTGGTGATGCCCCAAGGCTTGTGCGAAGCTTTTGTAGTGACTGTACCCAGCCAGTCCCTTGTCCCGATGTGTGCAGCCATCCTCTGTGTGCTCTTGTTATTAGAACAGTTTCTTAAAAAATTCTACGTTTGAGATTTAATTTGAAACAAGTTAAAAATTGATCCCGTTAGAATATACAGATGCATTTTTCTCACTTGTCTTATTTCGGGTTCACCCAGCTCCTCATTTTCTCATCCCCTCTCTCTTTCCTCCCTATCCTGAACAAACTGCAGCCTCATGTTTAAAACCTCGTGAGGTTTTTTTTTCCTTAAGATCAAAGCCAATTCTTTTACCAAAGTGATCAGAGGAAAATGCTCCTTTTCTGTTTATCAGGCTGCCAGCATGTACCCCCCCCCCGCCAAAGCTCTTTCTGGAACAAGGCCTGTGACAGTGGAGGCATAGCAGTGGGGAAGGAGAAAGTGAACTGGTTAATGATAAAACAGACCCAGCCAAGCCATGTATTATCTCATTTAATCCTCACAACAACTCTGTGACGTTCCTGCAGTAACACCATCTCCCCATTTCACAGGTGAAGAAACGGAAGCATAGAGGTTCAGTAACTTGTCCAAAGTCACGTGACTGACCTTCTGGGTCTAGTTCAAGGCCCTGTGCCCATGACGGCTCATGTTCCCGCTGTGGGAAGAACTGAGGGCTTCTCTTGCCTCTGCCCTTCGCTTAGGGGTGTGGCTTTCTCTCACTTTTCAATTCGAATATCAGACTGGATTGTCCCTGAGTTCACATGTAGCCCAAAAGTTTTAGAATTCTTGGTAATTATTATAATAAAGTGTTCCAAGTTTAAGCCAAAAGACAAAAGGCAAAATTCTCGAAACATCCCCCTTCCTGTCTCCTGCAATGCCCCACCAAAAAATTTTCATTGTTATCACTCTCGATGACAGCACAGTGGAAAGAACGCCAGCAGTCACATCCTATAATCTCGATCCTTTCATGAAGAAATTGTTACAACTCATATTCCAAAAAAAGGCTCCGTGTGGCTTTTTGACACCTCCGCGGTGGTCCCCAGAAAGCGGGTGTCTGGGGGAGGAACGTTCGTAGGTGGAAGAGTGGAGGCTCTATTTTTAACCTGAGACCTTTTGCCGAGTCGCTTCCTCTGTGGTCTCCAGTTCTAGGGCGTGAGGTTTCGCCTCGCTCTTGTTCACTGGGATGGCATCGTGGCTCATAAAGGAAATTTTCTCCTGGTTGCCGTTGAAGTGTTTTACAAAAAAGAGATTTGATGTGCTCTGTGAGAGGATGGCAGGTGGCAGCTTCTTGTGTCATTCTTTGACATGTGCCAGCCGATGCAAAGTGACAGAGGCACGCTTGGTGCTGGCGCTTTCTTTTGTCTTGATAAATCAGGTAGCCTTTTTCTGCGCAGAGTCAGGAGTGGGGGCATGAGCTGATCTCTTCTGGAAAAAAGGGCATATCACCACACGCGTTTTGAGAGGCAGAGGCGTGATGCGAACCACCAGCTTTAGCCAGTCATGCACATGAGATTGACCTTTGGTGATTGACAGCTGTCACAAGATCTGTCCCTGCCCTCGGGCCGTGCAGTTCCCTCAGAAGTGTTTCTGCACAGCCCTCCACCACTTTCTGGGGTGACTTCGGGATGCCCGCTCATTCAGTGTGTTCCCTCTCTCTCTCTCTCTCTTTTGGTCTTTTTGCCTTTTCTAGGGCCGCTCCTGTGGCATATGGAGGTTCCCAGGCTAGGGATTGAATCGGAGCTGTAGCCACCGGCCTACACCAGAGGCACAGCAATGTGGGATCCGAGCTGCGTCTGCATCCCACACCACAGCTCAGGGCAACACCGGATCCTTAACTCACTGAGCAAGGCCAGGGATCGAACCCGCAAACTCATGGTTCCCAGTCGGATTCGTTAACCACTGCGCCACGACGGGAACGCCCCCCCCCCATGGAGCATTTTGAATATACAAACAAATGTAAACAGTAACAGAAATGTATATACAAGTACCCACCGAGTGAATTTTATCAAACCTTACCATTTTGCCGTATTCTCTCTCTCTCTCTCTCTCTCTCTCTCTCTCTCTCTCTCTCTCTCTCTCGCACACACATGCACATGCATGCACACGCAGATAAATAAATCATTTCGGATCCCTTCATCATCCCCAGATCCCCAGGGATGGTTTTACTGTGAAGCTAATGAAACTTAAGAGGCTGGTCCCTTCCTTCCACAATCCCTAGGAGAGGCCCTAGCGAAGTGTTTCTGTGATTATATGTTTTTGTAAAAATTGGTAAACTTTGCACCAGTAGGAGCTGTTTGCTGCAGTGGGTGAAGATCTCTTTCCACTCTGACCGTTCCTCCGTCACATGTTCCCTCTCGTGTCCAGAGGACTGGCCAGTTCTCAGCTACTCGAGAGCGTCTGGCTCTGGGGAAGCTGATGTTGGGATACCTTTAGTTGGGGCTGGGCAGGATATATTCACGCGGGTCCCAGTTACTTCCCTGTATTTTAAGTCACAGCTAGATGTCCCAGTGGCCGCATGAAGACCCCACCGCCCACTGTTCCCACTCCTCAGTAACGTGGCACAAGGGCATATGCCCAGGGGTCATGGAATGACATGGATGTGCCCTGCGGTGCCACACCTGACGTCTGTGCATAGCAGAGGAGGAACACCTTGAAACGTGTAGAGCCAGAAACCAGTCTATGGGAAAAGGTCACAACATTCAACATGTCAACTTATCAGCAAATTATTCTACTGTTACCAGCCCCTACTCACATTGGAAGTGCTCGCCTGATAGAGCATGCTTGATAAGGTAGCTCGCACCAGGATAAACACATCATATTTTCTGTTCAAAACTCTGTGTTCCTGTTTCAGAGAACACACATCCTATTGTATGCGTGTGGTCCCACAAACCTGGGGCCTTTTTGGGGACTGGACCCTGTTCTTCTCTTGATTTGGTGTTTCTCATTCTCTTGCATGTTGTTTATACCACATCTGCATATATACATATTACGCTCTTGTCGTCTAGGTTTTTCTTTATGTAAATGTTATTAATTCAGTACTTCTACGACTTGCCTTGTTTTCAGTGTTGCTTTGAGATCTATCCATTTTGATATGCAGAGCTCTTATTTATTGTTATTTATTTATCATTTATTTATTTTTGTCTTTTGTCTTTTTAGGGCCACACCCTCGGCACATGGAGGTTCCCAGGCTAGGGGTCGAATCAGAGCTGTAGCTGCCAGCCTACGCCAGAGCCACAGCAATGCCATATTCGTTCCCACTGTGCCAAAACAATTTTAAAAACTGTGTACCGCTTCATACGTTTTTGATTGGCATCTGAAATAGTTCAGCCTGGGAGTTCCCATTGTGACCCGGCAGGTTAAGAACTAGACCTGGTGTCTGTGAGGATTCAGATTCGATCCCTGGCCTCACTCAGTGGGTTAAAGATGTGGCATTGCCACAAGCCAGTGAGTCGTTCAGAGATGCAGCTCAGATCCTGTGTTGCTGTGACTGTGGCATAGGCCTCAGCTGAAGTTCCTAAAGTCGACCCCTGGCCCAGGAACTGCCATATGCTGCAGGTGTGGCCATAAAAAATAAAGACAGAAAACATTTCAGCCTAAGTTTGTATAGTTGGGAAGGATTTAATTTGCATAGTGTCGTAGTATAGATATCTATAGATACAACTGAAGATCACTCTTTTCAAAGAATGAAATGAAAATAGTATAATGATTTGACTCTCACTAGCATCCATTTAAATAATATATTAACTACTAAGGTGATCCTTAATAGTTAGAAAGTTTATATCACTCTCTTTGCCCTTTGAACTTGAAATTCTGTTCATTTCCAGTCTCAGAATTTTAGCTTCATGCAATATGTTTTTATGCTTACTCTTTTATTGGTAATCTCATTGTATGTCTCTCTTCCATATTGAGTCCAAGGAGCTTTCAGTGATTTCTGAATATAATTCTTTTGTCATTTTATGAGTTTTAGATGCGTGTCTTAGTCTATGGCTTATCTTTGGTCTGTGTTTTTGGAACGCTTTTTGCTGTGCTAAGTTTTTAATTTCAATGCAGTCGGTTTATTAATATTTTCTTTGTGGTTTGGGAAGATGTGGGTCTTTTTAAAAATTTATTTCCTGTCTTAAAGTCATAACAACAATCTGTTTTCTTCTAAACATTTAAAAATTTTGTTTTTCGTATTTAATTCTTTTAGTCATTTAGACTTTTTCCTTGTGTATTGATGTCTGAGAAATCTATTTTTTCCCAAGGGAATACTCACTTGTCATAGGACTGTTTTCGGGTAGCTCATCCTTTGCCAATGGGTAGTTTCTGCCAGATTCCCATATCCAGTTTCATTTTATTCCTTGGGTGTAGTTGTTCCTTGAGATTTTTAACAAGAAGGGGCTATGTTTTGCTTAGCTGACATTATTTTGTATCCCTCACAGTAACCAGCATTACAAGTATACCATGCGAATGTTTAGTTAACAACTTGACCTGAATATGAGTGAATAGGATTGTCCTAGAATAATAAGGGCAAAATTGATACAGCATAGCCTCATAGTAAATACTATAAATGTTAATGTGAAACGTATGAATGAATGAATATGTGAATTGATGAGTGAGTTACGTGGTAGAATTATTAAAGGATATTTGTTATAGCTTAGATTATTATTGGCTTATCTTCTACTTTAGGATGCAAGAAATTGATCTCATTAATGGACCAAGCTTTCTAGGAGCCATCTTCTTTGAGCAGAGAAGTCTTTCTCAAAATGTGGTCTAGCAGAATCACGTGCGAAGTCTGTGAAAATGCAGGTTGCAGGATCCCACCCTAGATGCAATGGATCAGGCTCAATGGGAGTGAGATCCTAGCTCTCCAGGAGAGGCTTATGCTCAACAGAGTTTAAGTCACTGGTTCAATGGAAATCATTCAGAGCCCTTATCCAGATGCTCTACCAAACAGAGCAGAGTCTTTTAGGCCAGCTCTCCTCTTTGAGCTAAGCCATCAGACTTGCAGGTCAAAACACGTGAGAGTGCAGAGAACATTGGCCTGGGGTTGGGATCCTGGAGCCTTGCATTCCAGGTTTCTTCTGAGGTCGTGTGACCTCCTAGTGTATGTTTCGCAGTTCCCTGTGTGTTCATTTCCCCATCTGTGCTTGCTGCTTGGTGGAGAGTTAGAGTTAAAATTGGCCATGTTCATCGTAGGGAAGAGAGTGAGAATTAAACTAGGACAAGGAGCCCTGCCTGCTGTTGCCTTTTTCTCTCCCCATAAATCTAAATAACATTCAGGTAGCGATGGCAATGTATGGATATTTTGTCATCAGCTCAGAGCAAAGTGACCCTTTCAGAAATTTGGCTTGGGGTCCCAGCCCAGAAACTGCCGTCACTGCCATTTGTAGGCTGTCAGCCACCCAAACAGTTGTTTACACCGGCGGCCTGAGGGTTAGTGGACCCATGCTGCTGTGCCAAAGACAACCGAAGAAATTTTTTTCAAACTAACCTTTTTTTTTTTTTTTTTTCCCCCAAACCAGCCTTTTTAGTAGAGTTGTGAGAACTTCTAGGTATTAAAAAAAAAAAAAAAGAAAAAAACCAAAGAGAACTGACTGTTCCTGTTGGTTTGAGAAGTGCCTTGCCCAGTGTCCTAAAACCCAGCCTCAGGAGCTGGTTCAACAAAAGTCTCCAAAACACTCCAGCCTTTTCTCTTTGCGGTAATTCAATTTCAATGAACATACCCTCGGAGTATATGAACCGTACAGCTGGTTTTAAGCAGGGATAAAGCTGGGATCGTCCCCACCTCCATCCTGAATGGTACAATCATTTTTTATTTCATTCTGCTCGGCGGTGGTGGCAATTAAAGCTCCCAAAGTATGAAATGTTTTCATCAAGCCGGGCATTAAAAATATCGGCCTGTCAGAGAGGGCAGTGGACCTGTGCTTTACTGCAGCTATTCTTCAGCTGCATCAGGGCATGAAGTGGTGAAAAGCATTCATTTCATGCAGTGGGAAAATAAGGCCAACTTCGGCTTTAATCTTTGTTAGGAGGAGTCTGGTCCCTGTTGGAGTGTAATGAGTGGATGCACCCCATTTAGCTTAAAGTAACAGATCTATATAGAGTTGTTAATTTGTAGATAAATATGGGTTTTCTACTATTGATGTTTCTTGATCCACACAAAGTGGTTATATTAATACTGAAACATTATTAATCAATAGTTTGCTCTTTAAAAATACATCAGTAGGACTACCCAATTACCTTTAAGTATATATCAAAGGACACAAAGCAATCCGATGTGTACTCAAAGTCCATTAGAAGCCACCAGACGTATTAATTAAAATTTCTAGTTACAGCGAACTTTGTCATGTGCATAAACATTTCTGCTTTGGGTAACAGATAGTCATGGGTGAACTGAAAAGCTGAAGCTTGCAAATCTGTTTGGGGGCGTGAGAGGGTCTCCAGGATTTTTGCCTTCGTGAAACCAGGGATGGTTTTATTTTACTTGAATCCAGCGCTTAAAGAAAGGAATGTTACTCAGGACAGTGAATGAAGAGCTGCAGGCTTTTCTCCTGTGTGTGCTGAAGGGGAGACAGACATTCTCATGCTTGGAAATTAAGCATTAGCCAAGTGGTCACTGGACATTCAAAACAAAACATTGAGATGGTCCGGCTGGGTGGTTGGGCATCGTTGAACTTGATCAATCCGGTGGTGGCAAAAGCCCACAGTCAATGATCCCTACTGCGTGGTCTCTGCCCCTTCCACAGCCATTTGTACTAACAGAAGGCTCTGAATCAGAGCAGAGAGGTAAATCATCTTTTGTTTTGTCATCTGGCAATAGTGATAAGCTTTCCTTTCGAACTGCGGTTCTCACTGTCAACAGCCCAGCCCCATCTTTTGTCCAAGGAGACTCACTATTTCCCCAACTAGCCCCAGAACCAGAGACAGTCCGGAGCTTGAAGAAAGAGAAGGCCAAGACATACCCCCCATGCACCCCAGCTTGGGTTCTGTGCATCTGGTTACTCAGTGCCTTATTGCAAGGACAGAGACAGAGCCTAAGCCTTGCTGGTCCAGGAATGTGATCTCTAGTCATATGCTCACCAAACAAAACTTGACAGCTAGGACCTGGGTGCCCTAAGGAACCTGCTCTGATGACATCGGACTCTATGATAGCCTCATACATTTCTTTTTTCTTTTCCTTTTTTTTTTTTTTAGGGCCACAAGTGCAGCATATGAAAGTTCCCAGGCTAGGGGTCGAATCAGAGCAGCAGCTGCCAGCCACAGCCACAGCAACACCAGATCCACGCCACATCTGCGACCTACACTACAGCTCATGGCAATGCTGGATCCTTAACCCACTGATCGAGGCCAGGGATCGAACCCGCATCCTCACGGATACTAGTCGGGTTCGTTTGCACTGAGCCACAATGGGAAATCCAGTCTTGTACATGTCTAACAACTTTGTCAGAAAGTGACAGCCTTGTCAGATCTAAAGGAGGCAGCGTTTATATATGAGATCCACATTTAAGCATCACCTACCTGCATCGCTTGTTTGGGGATATGCGCTCCCTTCGCCCCTTGGCGTCTGTCCTGGGCCATTATCCAGCACAAGGCATCCACGGAGACTAGTGTCAGGTGTAACTGATTGTCATTCAATGCAAGTGAAATCTTTAGGTGAACATTAGTCACTGTTCTAGACATGTTAGCTTCAAGTGGAAGCAGTCAATTATAGACCAGAGGTTTTATGGCTACATTATTACCATCCTACTATTAGGTTTTCAGCAGTAGCATTCTATTTGATCGATCTGTGCCAGGACATTGATGGATAGCTTTGTTCTTCAAATGTCAAATATGTGGGACTTCTGTGCTTTATGTATTTACTGACACACTCCTCTCCTGGGGGTGCCTTTTCCCCTTTGTGGTGTTCAGTTTTAGCCAATGACTGTGATCCCTTTCCTGAGAAGAATGTGTGGGGTCTGTAATCACATTTGTAATTTCCTTTCTGTTCTCTCTCCAGTGCGGAAGCACTCTTGAGTTATTGGTATTTTAAAGAAGTCTTCACCACACTAAGAGGCCCTCTCCTTGGTATTACGAAATAGATTTAGACAACGGCTTTTTTTTTTTTTTTTTTTTGGCTTTCTAATACGCAGACACCATACTAGAAATTAATTCCCAACTCCAGGGTATAGGTTAGACTTAAAACAACGTTGGTTCTTTTTTATGGTGCCATTTGACCTACCTTTCCTAAAGCTACATTTAATTTTTGCTTTTGTAAAACAATTTTTAAATTTAATTTATCTTTTTTTTTGGGGGGGGGGGACTTTCGCCATATGGAGATTCCCAGGCTAGGGGTCAAATCAGAGCTGAAGCCTCCGGCCTATGCCACAGCCATAGCAACGTGGGATCTGAGCCACACCTGCAACCTACCCCATAGCTCATGGCAATGCCAGATTTTTAACCCATTCAGCAAGGCCAGGGATCAAACCCAAGTGCTCGTGGATGCTCTTCAGGTTCATTAGCCACTGAGCCACAATGGGAATTCTGCCTTTTTTTTTTTT
This sequence comes from Sus scrofa, assembly GCF_054392235.1. Taxonomy (NCBI): domain Eukaryota; kingdom Metazoa; phylum Chordata; class Mammalia; order Artiodactyla; family Suidae; genus Sus; species Sus scrofa. The sequence continues at coordinate 149,031,848 of NC_139396.1, read as the reverse complement.
TTTTTTTATTGTAACAGATGTTTTCCTAAGTCGAATATCTGAACTGCTTAAGCCACCACTCTCACCCCCAAACATCCCTAAATAGTTTACCCCTTAAAATATTGAACAGAACCTATGTGAAATCCTTAAAGAGCTAGTAGAAGACTCAAGGGGGGTGGATCTCCTTTCAGTTTAAACTCATAGCTCTCAGCCTGGGCACACGATTGTATGTGGAATGACTGGTCAACAGGGACCTGCACAGGGAACTTGACCCAATATTCTAAAATAACCTATTTGGGAAAAGAATCTGGAAAAAAAAAAAAGGGTATGTGTATATGTATAACTGAATCACTTCGTTATACAACAAAAATTGTCACAGCATTGTAAATCACCCATGATTCGACAAAACGACAACAAAACCAATAGCTCTGAAATCTAACATGGAAGATCATTTGTCCCATGTGATAAATAAAGTAGAAACTGGGAAAACCTCTTTCCCCAACAAACAGCCAACTGGGCTTCCGCTTGTTTTCGAGAACTTCTCGGAGGGTGCCCAGCTTCCTCTTGGTGGCAGAGACCCCCATTTCCGCCTTAGGAACCGTCCTTTTACCGTTTGTCTACCTTAGGAATTTTCTCAACTCTCCTGGGTCAGTTCATTAGCTAATACCACAGGGAGGCAACCATCTAGTTTTTCTTGCTAATAGGCAGCTCTGGACACATCAAGGGAAGTTCCTAGGAGTGGTTCATCATTCATTCTGTAAGTCCAGAGGGTCAAAGGCTCATACCTGTATTTGGCAGTATCATGGTAAGAAGGCTAAATCAAGAGATATAAAATCTGGCTTTGTGTGGTTCTTCCTGTGTCCTTGTCTTTTTGCATTTTCTAGGGCCACTTCCCATGGCATATGGAGGTTCCCAGGCTAGGGGTCTAATTGGAGCTGTAGCCACCGGCCTATACCACAGCCACAGCAACTCGGGATCTGAGCCGCGTCTGTGACCTACACCACAGCTCACGGCAATGCCGGATCCTTAACCCACTGAGCGAGGCCAGGGATTGAACCCGCAACCTCATGGTTCCCAGTTGGATTCGTTAACCACTGTGCCACGATGGGAACTCCTTCCTGTGTCTTGATACAGGATTTTCTCCCACACAGAGCCTCTTCTGTGAATACAGGGATATTTAGGAACCCAGGCCTTCTTCCTATAGGACAGAAATTCCCAGCTGCTTTTCTTCTCTCCATCCCATCCTCACTGAAGGACAGCATGGCTGGCCATTCCAAGGCTGGCCTTCCTCTCTCCTCTTGTCCCTGGATGCCCTAGCGAAAGGGTGACCCTGTACCTCTGGCATGTCCAGGGGTGCTGAGAGCAGCATTAGCAGCTGGCCTGCACCCTGGCACTTGTGCTGAATGTCATTCTGATCTCTCCAGGCATAAAGCTGATGGAATCATCTTGACCCCAACACTCACATCCAGCTTCAGCCTCCCCCAGGGTTAAATGCACCCGATCAAGTGGCCATTTCTCGCAAAAACTAGCTAGCATGCAAGTCCAGATCTCTCTCAGAAAAGGCACACCTTGAAGCGTGAAGGAGTTGGGGAGTAAAACACCTGCACTTTGCCTGAACTCTACCTGTGTTTCCTAAGCAAAGAGCTGAGTGTTTTTCCTAAGCAAAGAGCTGAGTGGTGACACCAGGCTCCAGGAGCTGAGATTGGTGTCATTTAGCCCAGGGTTCTTAATTTATGGGGACTTCACTTCAGAGGCACAACATAAACATCAGTGGCACAGCCACCCTATAGCTGATCTGCTCCCGTGAGAAATGGAGGACAGATACGTCCCAGGAGCAGCCTGAGAGTGCCACGTTTCCCGGGGCCTCAGCCTGCCTCAGCCGACTCGCTCTCGGCATCCCATCCCGTGGACAGCAGCCAGGTGGGAGAGCTCCTCCGGAAAGACGTGGCTTGGTGCCCACCGAACACCATGCAGAAAAAGCTGTAGTTACTCTGCAATTCCCAAAGGAGACAGAGCCGCCAATTAAGTTGCAGAGACCCAATGGAGATCCTGGCTAAGGAATTTTAATGTAAAAATGCCAGGGTTTAAACTTAATCCTGGAGCTAACTGGTGTAGACCTTCAAACGGGGCCCTAACAAGAGTTTTGCTGGGGCTCAGAAGGGTGATTGTGTGAATGCATTTGGAACCGATTTAAAGCTAGACGTGAAATGAGCAGGAACACTTGCCAACCCACTATTAAAATAAAACCCAGAGGTTGACTGAGGCGTGCCCGCAGATGGGCACACACATGTCCCTAATGCCGTTGGCTTCCTCTGCAGCTTGGGCGAGGCCATGGGGGGTTGGTCGGGGAGGGGCTCTGTCTCGGCCCACCTTAGAAGAAGCAGGGCTGGAACCACCTGCTAAGTCCAGGCTTCATTACAGATTTATCCTGGGAATATGGGCAAAGAAAGTCTTCTCCTCAACATGATCTCCGTGGGTGATCTCCAGATGGCACCTTTTAGGGACTGCATTCCTGAAATGGGACCAGAGCCAACTAGAAAGCCTGGATGTACTAGGAAAATAATGGGGGTGCAAATGGATAATAAGGAATGGCTTAACTAACTAAAGACCAGGGAACTCCAAGTTTGATCATTGGTGGCACCTGGGAGCTCTGCAAAAAATACAGATTCTCAGAAGGTAGGACAGAACCCAGAAATGTTTATATATGTATGTATGTATACATATGTATATGTATGCAAATAATATATAATTATATTATGTATCAATTGTTAAATAATATAATAATTACATTAATGTTATATAATATGTATTATTATATACTATATACTATATAATGTAATCTATTATATATATAGTGTAATCTTTTTCTTTTTTGGCCACACCTGTGGTATGTGGAGTTCCTGGGCCAGGGATCAGGTCTGAGCCCCAGTTGTGATCTACACCACAGCTGGAGCCTTAACCTACTGTGCCTGGCCGGGATCGAACCTGTGTCCCGGCACTGCAGAGACACCTCTGGTCCTGTTGCACCACCAAAGTATTAACTCCACCTTATATTTTTAAAGTTTGTTCTCCAGGGGCTTCAAATGCCCCCCCAAGTTTGGTAACTGTTTGAGGGAGCCAATTTTTCAAACACTTAAAAGCTATTTTCATAAAAGAGAAATCATGTGCTAATCTTCATTAAAATAGAACCCTAAACCAAACAAAATTGTTTTAACCCACCTTGATGTGAAACACCTTCTTGAATGAAGCAAAAATATCATTTTATGTATCTATATATACACACACACACACCCCTATATATATACATTTACACATATATGTATATATGTAGATAATTCAGACTCACAAATCTAATTAAGATGGCCATTCCTTGTCATCTTCTGGAATGTGGCTACATTAATTCTAGACATTCTGCCCAGCTAGTGGCTTTGTCTCCCTGAAACCGGCCTCAACTTCTGGCCACTCTCTTTTGAGAATGCACACCCTGTAAGTACGAAGTCCTGCCATTATTATTCATGCGGCTTTTGTTTGCCTTCCCAAAAGAAACGATGGGGCTGTAGCAGATGAGTGATGGTTGCTGGGCTGTGGTGAAGGTAAAAGCCACTGCAGGTGGAGCAGCTTAATGGGGTATTAATTGGAAAGCAGGTGAAGGCAAATAGGTAGCACAGCAGGTATGTAAATAGGCTCGTGGGAAGAAAGGCATTGAATTTTATGCTCTTTAACTAAAAATAAAGACCTGATATTTAGCTTATCTTTGCTGAAATCCTACACTGTGAGGGCCCTGACAACCGCCAACATCATCAATGATTCATTATTATCTCAGCATCATCCTGGCTACTTAATAGGATCTTCAGCCTCTTCATTTTTCATTGTTTCAGCTGATTCTTTGACTTTAGAATGCATACTTTTTCTTCTCTCTCTATATATATCAGGGTCAGAACAATTTTTGTAGATTGTGTAGAGGAGGTAACATTTCAGCCTATTGCCTGCCTTTCTGGTGGCATCCTTTTGTTCTGGCTCATTGGAGAAACACAGCACATGTCCAATGTGAGTACAGATTATAAGACTACCAAGAACACATACATCCAAATGTATATTGTCCTTCAAATGAGTCACTTTGAGAAGCAAAACATGTATTCCACTGCCATAATTGTCTCAAAACCTTTTCAAGAAAACCACTTCCCTGGTTATTTTCAGGGCCAATTTTTAAGTCACCCATATGAAAAAAATCCTTACATACATTCATCACTCTGCCCCTAAACATTGCCCAACATCACCACCTATTTCATGACCACAGTTAGTGCTAAATGACATTTGGCTTTTAGAATCCATCACTGGTACAGAGGTTTGCTGCTGCTCAGACTATTCCAAAGAACATGCCACAGGCTTCTAGAGAAGAATTCCATAAAATGAGTGGAGCACTGGCAGCCTCCTTGGGATAAGTGGCCAGCTTCTCAGAGTGATGACTTCGCATGGCACACACTAGAAATTTCTGAATTTGGGCATGCTAGTTTCAAAATCCAGGCACGTTATTTTAAGGCTGCCTTTTTGTTTTACTTATAATAACTTAGAAAACTATTGAAAAAAAAACTGCTTAGTATTTCCCTTCTAGTTAGCCCTCGCTGTGGCAATATATTGGTGGAAAAGTGAGGTGGAACTTGGATTCTTGGTTACTTGTCTTGGCCCACATTTGTTGTTTTTCTCTGGGGAGAAGCGGCACTGGTTTTGAAGCTGTGCTGAGCACTTTACTGTTGAAATACCTAAATGTTAGGGGAGCAGCAGTTTGTACCCCATACAATGAACTAGGTTTACACCACCATGCAGATCTTTCACTATAGTTGAAGTACTCATTAGTGTTATTGCTAATGAGATATTAGTAATGAAATACCTTTAATTAATGAAAATCGGACAAAAGTTAAGGCTGCTCTTTGTGTTTTCCTAAAGATAGGGAAGGTGGGGGTTCCCATCGCAGTGCAGCGGAAATGAATCCAACTAGGAACTCCGAGGTTCCGGGTTCCATCCCTGGCCTCGCTCAGTGGGTTAAGGATCTGGCATTGCCGTGAGCTGTGGTGTAGGTTGCAGACGCGGCTTGGATCCTGCGTTGCTGTGGCTGTGGTGCAGCCTGGCAGCTGTAGCTCCGATTAGACCCGTAGCCCGGAAACTGCATATGCTGTGGGTGCGACCCTAAAAAAAAAAAAAAAAAAAAAAAAAATAGGGAAGATGTTTGTAAATCTGTCTCATTTGTGACTTTTGTCTGTCCGAGGACCTCGAATCTGAGCTCGTTGGGATCAAGTGTTCTGGTCCAGAGAAAGTTATTAAAAGATTGCGCTTTTGGAAAATTAAAGGAGTAGGCATTTGGGTATGTTATAAAGATTATCTGAGATTGGAGAAAAAATACTCATAAATGAGAGTCAGTCCTACATGTAATAGCAAATTTCATGGTTGAAGATGCAACAGCACTGAATACAATTAATAGTTCTGAAGCAGCAGTGGAGTTCTTGGGTAGGCTCCGAACACATAATTAGATTATTAAAAATGGCCTGTCTTAGGCTGACTATTACTAAATTGAAATCCAATTACGGCTTTATGATTTTGCTGAAAAATATTTCGCTGTTTTGCTTGAGTCCTCGTAGGAGATCATTTCCTCTCGGTATCAGCATTTGCACATGTCACAATGTGTTTTCCCAACAAATCTGACCTCAGTTATCTTGGAATCAATCTTACATTAGATAAAATATATTTTAATGAGTGTTTTTACATCTAATATCATAATCGTGCCTCTTCATACTTGAGGAATTAAAAGATGGCGATAGAAGACTTTGCAAAAATATCTTTTTAATGAGAGGCATGCATATTTTAGAAATAACGAAACCGTGCCATCTTCATCCACGGAAAGGCATTATGCTCAAATATGTGCCCGAGTGTGCTGCAAGACAAACTTGGTTCAGTTCTCAGTAATTGGCATTGGAACTGTAATAAAGCAGTTGTTTGCAAAGAGATGGGCTCAGAAATTTCATGCACTCCTGCAGTGTGGATTTAAATGCTGAGTTAAATATTTATGAACCCGAGATTTTTATAATTGATCATTGTATGATTTATACACAGTAATTATAATTAGGTTGAAAGAGATTTTAAAAAGCCTGTTTCCTGGTAGCCAAGGCCATTAAATAACACTAAGCTGCCAAAACAAAAATTAGGCGGGAACCCAGCCATCGAGTTCCGAGCTCCCGTCCCGTATCCCTCACACAATGAGACACCGAGCCTCACCAGGCATCTCACCTGGACACCGACTCCTGCATTACCTGCAATCATTTTTCATTCCTTTGTTTCGAACCCAGCTGAACATAAACAAGTAGCAAACTTCAGAGATCCAAGGTGTAACAAAAGGAAAAGGTGGAGGAGGTTGGAAAGGTTAATTAAAAATGTAATGATCCCGTTTGCTGAGACAGCACTATTCATCATTTTGCAGCAGCAACCATGTGACTTGCACACCGCTTATAGGAAGCGTCTAATTTTTTAAACTATGGACGGGGAGGTGGACCACAGTGTGTGCTTTACGGAAAACGGAAGCTCTAACAGATGAGCTTAGGGTGTGTGAGCGTGGGGTGAACCCATGACTTGGTGGTTAAGCTTAGGCTCTGTCTTCACCGGGCAGAATGGTTTCCAAATTCACAGGTATTCAGAATAATTCAGTCACTGTGAACCCCAGGAAAAACTTGGGTATGCCTTGAGGCTTAAAGTCGTTGTTGAAGATATGAAAAGACAGGAGAGAGAGGAAATTCATCATCACGTAATACAATATGTCTAAAATGGTGTGTAAATGGCAAAATGGGCTCCAAAGAGCCAACATGTGCCTTTTAAATGTAATTTTTAGCACCCCAGCTGGAAAAGGCCAAGCTCTTGAAGGATCGATTGCAAGGGTCACAGCCCATATGATCAGATTTGCCATCTGATCCACGTGGACAGCAGAAGACCAGACTGTAAATGTGAGCTTCCAGAAAAGCCTGCCCTACCCCTGTGAAGATCTTAGAGCTTTTCCCCCATTTTTTTTATTTGCTAGGATAACATGGTAGTGGGAGCCTCTTAGAAGAAGAGCAGTAGTTATGTTAATATGGTAATTAATCACGTTGGAAAGAAAGAGGAAAACTGAATTGGTTGTGAATTCAGTTCTGCAGCCCTAAAAAGAAAGGCAGAAAGATACCGGAAGTTGGCGAGCATTTGTAAACACCGGTCTCTCACTGTGTCTTGTGAACTTTCTGATTAACAAATCACATCTTCGTGCAGGCCACGCAAATTTTCATATATTTCCTGTTCTATTCCACCTCCTAATCTGTAGAAATGGATTTCTAGATGCTTGCATCTGTGCTCCATCCTGCATCATTCTGACTGGTTAGCTGGCCCCGGCATTTGCCAATAACAGTGGCATTTTCTAAGTGTAAATAATGAGGAGCTGCCAGCCACAGCGATGGCCTCTTTGATTTGGGACAGTGTGCGGATTGTACTTGGGATAAAGGCAGTTCCTCGCTCTAGAGGAGTTTAGAATGTGAAAGCCTCTTCCAGTGCATAATTCATCCTTGTCACCTCCGCATCTCCCTGTGTTGGAGGGACCTTTTACATTTGCTCTGCCTGCAGGTCAGGGTTGGAATCCTTGGGCCATGTCCTTTTCAGAGCAGCAAACAGCTGAGAGGTTGGCGCCATGAGTGCTGTGTGGGTTTTGTGTTTTTTGTTATTGTTGTTATTTACATTATGGTTTTGTCCTGATCAAGTTTTATCCTAGATCCTAGATGCTATCATCAGAAAAGGCAGTTTGTATTGTAATCAACAGATCAAAAACCTTGAGGCTTGGAGGAACCTTAGGAACTGAGGCCCAAGGGGGAAAGCTGACTTGTACAAAGACACTTGGATAATTGGACCATGTTTAAATCCCAGGACTCTTAATTTAGTGCTCTCTCAGCAGCACCTGACCCTTTTTATTCCATGGCCTGGGAGGCAGCCCTCCTATTGCTTTGAAGGGTTGTATCTCCTATGCCCGAGAAAACAGGACACAAGTCACATCAGATGTGGTCACAGCCAGAGAGGCTTAGAATGATGAGGGAGAAAGCACTACGTAACCTGCCGGGAGCAGCATGGAGATGTGTAGCTTTGAAAGGAAAAGCTGGGGAAAGGCATTCTTTGTAACACGGTGTAGGCGTGCCAGACAGGAGTTCATCAGCCCGCACAGCCCACACGCGTGCTCTCCCCCAGAAGAAAGGATTTCTAGTAAACAGCCTTCATTCTGAGAGTGCTTCCCATTCAGACAGCAGCCCAGACATTCCACCGAGTTAAAGAATGAGTAACAGCAGATGGAGGGAGAGATTGGAAATGGGAGAGCAAGGTTTTACTGCTGCGCTCTAAAATGAGCTGCGGAGGGAGTTCCCGTCGTGGTGCAGTGGTTAACGAATCCGACTAGGAACCACAAGGTTGTGGGTTCGATCCCTGGCCTTGCTCAGGGGGTTAAGGATCCAGTGTTGCAGTGAGCTGTGGTGTAGATCACAGACGCAGCTCGGATCCAGCATTGCTGTGGCTCTGGCGTAGGCTGGCGGCTACAGCTCTGATTAGACCCCTAGCCTGGGACCCTCCGTGTACCTTGGGAAACGGCCCTAGAAAAAGCAAAATAAATAAATAAATAAAAAATAAATAAAATAAAATGAGCTGCGGGGAGGACGGCACCCAGAGTTATGGAAAAGCTGTTCCCACGCCTTCCCACGCAGGAGGGCCAGCGCGGGTGACCGCCCACCAGGCCTGTGCCACTCCTCCAGGCCCTGTGTGAGTGGAGGGAGAGTTGGGTGTGACCCAAGTGGCCTGAGTTGAATCCTTCTCCCCATTCCTCCCTCTGCCCTCAAGTCACTGAGGGAGCAGTTTTGTGCACTGGGGGGATCCATGTAAGAGAGAGGGGAGATCAATCTTCTTATGACGTTAAAACTCCGCTCTAATTTCTATGTCCTGTGATTTCAAAAGTGTTTACTTTGAACTTCATGGTAGCAGGATATCTGAGAGAGAGTTGGAGGCGAATCTGTGAGGACACTAATGTTGAAGTGAGCTAAACGTTGCTTTCCTTATTCTGTGCATGTGTGGCTTCTTTTTAAAGAAAAGTGTGTATATAAATCTGTTTTTCAATGTTTTTGAACCCTTTCAAACATACAGACAAGTGGAAACAATTGTACATCAACTCACCATCTAGAGTCTACCACTAAATTTGAATGTAGTTTCTCTAAGTATCCATCTGTCCATCCCTTTTGTCTATCAGTCAATTCATCAAAGTTTAAAAGAATGCACATATCAATATACTTCCCCTAAATGCTTCAGCATACATCCTGTTAACCACTTTGTAATATTTGTTTACTGTTTTCCTTTTGAGGTAAAATGTATATATGTATAAACCTTAAGTGTATGATTCTCTGAGTTTTGACCCAAATTTCCATTAAGATAGAGAATATTCCTATCGCTCCAGAAAGTCCCCTCTTGCCTCTTCCCAGATAATCTCCATCTCCATCCCCTGGAAGCAGCCACTCTTCTGATTTTGTTCCATGATAAATTAGTCTTATTCTAGAATGTCACATAATAGAATTATTCAGTGTGTACTTTTCATGTAAAGCTTTTTTTAAAAAATTCAGCACAGTGCTTCTGATGTTCATTCATGCTGTTGTGTGTATACATGGTTTCTGAGTAATATTCCATTGTAAGGATAGACCACAGTTAGCTTGTCATTTTCTCACTGGTGGACACATGGGCTCTTTCCAGTTTTTGTTTATTATCCGTACAGTGCTGTTACTGCCTTGTCGAGGTCTTTTAATGGACACATATTCTCATTTCCTTTGGATAAATACCTAGAAGGGGAAATGCTCAGTCATAGTGTAGGTGTATGTTTGGTTTTATAAGCAAGCTGCCTCCCAATTTTCCCAAATAGTTGGACCATCTTACATTCCCACTGGGATATATGAGATTCCAGGAGCCTCCACATCCTCGTAAACATTTGTTTAAGTTGTCAGACTTTACTTTTAACCACTAGTGTATAATGTATCTCATTTTGGTTTTATTTTTTGTTTGTTTGTTTGTTGTCTTTTTAGGGATGAACCCTCGACATATGCAAGTTCCCAGGCTCGGAGTCCAATCTGAGCTGCAGCTGCCAGCCTATGCCACAGGCACAGCACCGTGGGATCTGAGCCATGTCTGAGACCTATACCACAGCTCATGGCAGTGCTCGATCCTTAACCCACTGAGCGAGGCCAGGGATCAAACCTGCGTCCTCTTGGATGCTACTCAGGTTCATTACCACTGAGCCATAATGGAAACTCTTATCTCACTGCAGTTTCAATTTGCATTTGCAATTCCCTGATAACTAATGAGGTTGAACACTTCATGGACTTATTGGTCATTCATAAATCTTCTTTTGTGAAGTGTCTGTTTAAATATTTGACTCATTTTTCAATTTTTTTTTATTATTGAGTTTTAAGGATTCTAGATATATTTTAGATACTCATCCTTTGCCAGACACACGTTTTACAAATATTTTCTTATAGTCTGATTCGTCTGTCTATTTTCTTAATTTCTTAAGAAATCAAGTGTCTTTAAATTTTGATGAAATCTGACTTACCATTTTTAAAAATGCTATTGCTTAGTGTGTTCCTTTTAAGGAAACTTTGCCTACTTTCCAGCTTATCTTATGTTTTCTTCTGAAAGTTTTTTGATGTTAGCTGTTATGTTTAAATTTGTGGTCCATCATGCATTAGTTTTTTTAATTGAAGTATAGTTACATTTACAGTGTTGTATTAGTTTCTGGCATACAGCCAAGTGATATATATATATATATATTTTTTTTTTACATATTATATATTCTCATATTCAAGAATATATATATTTTTTCTCATATTCTTTTCCATTATGGTTTATTGCAAGATATTGAATACAGTTCCCTGTGCTATAGAGTAGTACCTTATTTATCTGTTTTATATATAGTAGTGTGTTTCTGTTAATCCCAAACTCCTAATTTACCCATCCCTCATTTCCCCTTCGATAACCATAAGTGTTGGTTTCTATGACGGTGAGTCCATTTCTTTTTTGTAAATAAGTTCACTTGCGTCATATTTTAGATTCCACATATAAGTGATATCATATGGTATTTGTCCTTCTTTTTCTGCCTTCACATAGTATGATAAGCTCTAGGTCCATCCATGTTGCAGCAAATGGCATTATTTCATCCCTTTATGGATGAATAGTGTTCCATTGTATTTATACACAGCATGTGATTTTTATACATAGTGTGAAGTGTTTTTGTTTTTGTTGTCATTATTGTTTTTACATTGGTTTTCAATTATTCTAGTACCATTTGTTGAAAAGATTTCTTTCTCCATGTATTCCTTCAGTGACTTTGTAAAAAAAAATTAAGTGAATGTGGATGTGTGGATATGCTTAATTTGAGTTATGGTTTCTGTTCCATTGTTTGATTTGTCTATACCTATGCTGTATTGCACTGTCTTGATAACTGTAGCTTTATCATAAACCTTAAAGTGAGTGTAAAGTCCTTCAACTTTGTTGTTAATTTTCAGTTGCTTTGGCTATGCTGTGTCCTTTGCACTTCCCTATAAATTTTAGAATCTGCTTGTCAATTTCAAAACATATTATGATTTGGAGATTATTGACATATGAAGAATATTGAATCCTCCGATCCATGAACATGGTATATATTTCCATTTATTTAGATCTTATTTAATTTCCTCAGCAATGTTTTTCAGTTTTCAGTGGAGTGGTCTTGTGTGTCTATTGTTAAATTCATTCCTAGGTGCCTTTTTGGGGTGCTATTATAAGTGGAATTGTGGTTTTAAATTTAGTTTTCTAATAGTTTTTCTGATAGCTTATAGAAATACAATTGATTTTTGTATATTAATATCCTTTTTGTATAGTGATATCCTTTGACTTTGATGAATTTATTTTTTAGTAGGTTTTTTTTGCAGATTTTTTAGAATTTTCTAAGTCATCTGTAAATACAGATGTCTTCTTTTCCAATCTCTACACTACTTATTTATTTATTTAATTTTGGCTATCCCACGGCATTCGGAGTTCCTGGGCCAGGGATCAGATCCTAGCTGCAATCACAACCTAAGCCACAGCTGCAGCAACACCTGAGCCTTAACACACTGTTCCAGGCTGGGGATTGAACCTGTGTCCCAGCGTTCTCAGGACGCTGCCAATCCCATTGTGCCACAGCAGGAACTCCACCTTTTATTTCTTTTCATTGTTTTATTACAATGGATACAACTTCCAGGACAATGTTGACTATAAGTGATAAGAATGGGCGTCTTTTCTTTGTTCCTGATTTTAGGGGGGGAAACAGTCAATATTTCACTCTTAAATGTGATTTTAGCTATAGGTTTTTCATAGGTGCCCTTTATCAGAATAAGATTCTCTACAATTTTTAGGTCACGGAGCCATTTTTACTGTGGAATGAGTGTTGCAATTGGTTGAATGCTTTTTCTTAGTCTATTAAAATAATCATATGGTTCTCTTCCTGTCTGTTAATATGGCAAATTACATTGATTTTTAAAATTTCAAACCAACCTTTCATTTTGGGATAAGCCTTAGTTGGTTATGATATTTTATCCTTTTAACATGTTGCTAAATTCTGGTTACTAAACTTCTTGAATCCATATTTGTAAGGGATATTAGTCTATAACTTTCTTCACCAGATTCTGCTATTTGGGTTATATTGGCCTCATAAATCAAGCTGGGAAGGGTTATGAGAATGTTTTATGTGAATGACAGTCAGAAGCTAGAAGGAAGTCATACATTTGCCTGTGAGCTGGAAATCAAGTAGTAGTCTTTTGCTTCTCTGAATGTGCCAGGTTGTGCATTCTGGAATTTGTCACAGCCTCTGAAATAATGATAAGGAGATGGTGTTATGATAGCGTCATATGTCAGTGAAAACAGAATCAGCTCAAAGTGAGGCCAAGTCACACCAGCTGCTAAACGGAGATTGGTTTGGACATAAAATGGTTGACCCGATTCTCACTTCAAATAAACCTTTTCCTTTGCAGCATTGCTCTTCTCTTTTGATAATAATAATAATAAGACAAACCTTAATTGGGTTTATGTAGTTTTAACAACTTTAAAAAGGAAGTTAACATTATTTAACAAAGCGGGCACAATATTTTGCCTAGGACAGTATTTTTTTCCTATTTTCTTGAGATATAATTGAAATACCCCACTGTGTAAGTGAAATACCCCACTGTGTAAGTTTAAGGTGTACAGCATAATGACTTGACTTGGGTGTATTGTGAAATGATTACTGCCGTAAGCTTATAGTCACCACTTTATATAAATACGAAAAAAAGAAGAAAAAAAAATTTTTCTTTGTGATGAGAACTTTTAGGATTTACTCTCTTAGCCACTTCAAATATACTGTATTAGCAGTGTGTACTATAGTTATCACGTTGTAATCATATCCCCAGTACTTATTCATCTTGGAACTGGAGGTGTGTACCTTTTGGCTACCTTCATCTAACTGCCCTCCATCCTCTCCTTTGCTTTTGATAACCACAAGTCTGACCTTTGTTTTTCTATAGGTTTTTTAAATACGATTTTTATTTTTTCTATTATAGCTAATTTACAATGCTCTGTTATTTTCTGCTGTACAACAGAGTGACCCAGTCATTATATATATATACACACACACATATGTATGTATATGTATATATACATATATATTCTTTTTCTCACAATATCTTCCATCATGTTTTTTTTTTAGTTTTTTTTTTTCCAGAGGGTTTCACCTCAAAGTGAGAACATGCAGTATTTGTCTTTGTCTGACTTATTTTACTTAGCGTAATGCTCTCAAAGTCCACCCATGTTGTTGCACATGGCAGGATTTCCTTCCTTTTTGTGACTGGATAGTGTTCCATTGGAAACATATACCACATTTCTCTTTATCTGTGTCGTCCTTGAGGAACACTTGGTTGTTTTCATGTGGTGGCTCTTACAGATAATGCTGTAATGAATATGGGGCTGCAGATACTTCTTTGAGAAAGTGATTTTGTTTCCTTTAGATGTATACCCAGAAGTGGAATTGCTGGACCAGAGGGGAATTCTATTTTTAATTTTTCGAGGATCCTCCATACTGCTTTTTCCATACTGACTGTACCAGTTTACGGTCTCACCGGTGCACAAAGTTTCCCTTTCCTTTTTTCCACACTCTCACCCTCACCAGCATTTATTAGCTTCTGTTTTTGGGGTTTTTTTTTTTTTTTTTTTTTTTTTGCTTTTTAGGGCCCCACCCAGGGCATATAGAGGTTCTAAGGCTATGGGTCCAATTGGAGTTGTAGCCACCAACCTACACCACAGCCATAGCAATGTCAGATCCAGATGCATCTGTGACCTACACCACAGCTCATGGCAATGCCGGATCCTTAACCCACTGAGTGAGGCCAGGGATTGAACCCACAACCTCATGGTTACTGGTCAGATTCATTTCTGCTGTGGCACAACAAGAACTCCTTTAAAGAAAAAAGAAAAAAGAAAAGAAAAAAAGAAAAAACGGCACCCATGGCGTATAAAAGTTCTCAGGCCAGGGATCAAACCTGTGCCACAGTAAGAGATCAGAGCCACTTCAGTGACAAATCCAGATCCTTAACCTCTGTGCTACAGGAGTATTCTTGTCTCTTGTCTTCTTGATGATAACTGTTCTAACAGGCCTGGGGCAATATCTCATTGTGGTTTGATATGCATTTCCCTACTGATTAGTGATATTAAGCATCTTTTTATCTACTTGTTGGCTTTTTGTATGCTTTCTTTGGAGAAAGGTCTCTTTCGGCCTTTTGACCATTTTTTTAAACTTGGGTTATTATTATTGATACTTTTGCTTATGTAAGTTCTTTATATATTTTGGAAATTAAATACTTATCAAAGCATAATCTGCAAATAATTTTCTACCATTCCATAGGTCACCTTTTCACTCTGTTGATGGTTTCCTTTGCTGTACAGAAACTTCTTAGTTTGATGTAACCCTACTTGTTTAATTTTTGTTGTTTTATTCCAGGCCAGTTTTTTTTGTTTTTGTTTTTGTTTTTGTCTTTTGTCTTTTGTCTTAAAAAGGCCACACCCATGGCATATGGAGGTTCCCCGAGTCAAACCGGAGCTGTAGCTACCAGCAAACACCGCAGCCACAGCAACACAGGATCTAAGCCTAGTCTATGACCCAAACCACAGCTCACAGCAATGCTGGATCCTTAACCTACTGAGCAAGGCCAGGGATCGAACCTGCATCCTCATGGATGCAAGTCAGATTCATTTCCGCTGAGCCACGACGGGAACTCCCGGCCGATTTTTTAAAACTTGTGTATTATATGGACACTTTTCAGAGAGAAATAAATTTTCTGGACCTCAGATGTTGAGTTTTATTATTTTAATCCTAATTTTACTTGAAGTTTATAAACATAAAACCATCAGCCCTTACTCTTTGCTTTTATACAGCTATAAATGCAACACACAAATTAAGTATGAACAAAACTTTAAAAACAATGACATGTAAGTTAATAACATAAATCGAATATAAAGGATCATATTGTTTTGCTGCAGCGAAATTGGTGTTTACAGTCGGGATGTAGTTCTCTGTTTCAGCATGAGTCCTTTTGAGTTTGGCAGGCTTACATTACTGGGTGCCATGTGATGACTTAATTTTTCTGTCATTTTCCTGCATTTGAACCTACACGAACTGTTTGTTCACATATCACTGACTACAGCATTTAAGTATTAAGTCAGCCTCTGTGCCTCTTTTCTTTTTAGCCAGAGATGGTAAAGTACCGTTGAACACCAATCCAAGTGTAAATGTTGGCAGTGAAACTCTATGCCAGTGTGCAGCCTTAAGGACGTAGATGATCCTAAATTTGGCCATATTAATTTGTTTTAGCGTATCATCCAAAAAAAATGCATAATTTAGAAATCTCCTAGCAAGTTATAGACCCTTAGGAATGTAAGTCATTGTTGCCAGTGGGGCCAACAGCACACCAGTAGACATCTCAGAAGAGGAAGAGGCTGGAAGTGTCACCAAGACCTGGTGGAGGCCCTGGTGATCCTGTCAGGGAACACGGTGACTGTTTTACGCCTTGCATCCCAAAGCTCCTGAGTATGAAAGCAGAGAAGCCGCTTTGGGAAGGTCATGTTGGAGAAAATGCACCAGGTGTGCTTGTTAAACCAGCAGGATGTTCATGCAGCTGCTGGTTTCCTGCACTGCTCACCTAGGAAGGGCTGAATGTCTTGTTTATTGCCTTCCGCATTAAATGGTTGGATTTTGATGTCCTAGGCAGAAACACGAACCTGGGGCATCATAAAATACTGCTCGTGGTGCCAGGGTATCATTTGGGGATTTTAGATTTTTGCATATTGGGTTTTCTTGAAGCCAGGCACATCATCAGCAGACCAGGGAGAGGTTGTCATACCCTGAAATGTTGGCTTTGTTGTCTGTGTTCCTTTCTCATATAAATTTTTATTTTATTTATTCATGAGCTCTACCTCATAATAGATTTTAAGTGTCCAATACATATTGTTAACTATAGGTGTGATGTCATACAGCAGATCTCTAAAACTTAGTCATCAGCCATTTTTTGTTTTTTGTTTTTTGTTTTTTGTTTTTTGCCATTTCCTGGGCCACTCTCGCGGCATATGGAGGTTCCCAGGCTAGGGGTCCAATCAGAGTTGTAGCCGCCTGCCTACACCAGAGCCACAGCAACGCGGGATCCGAGCCACGTCTGCGACCTACACCACAGCTCACAGCCACACCAGATCCTTAACCCACTGAGCAAGGGCAGGGATCGAACCCGCAATGTCATGGTTCCTAGTCGGATTTGTTTCCACTGTGCCACAATGGGAACTCCAGAACTTAGTCATCTTGTATCACTGAAAATTTATACCTTTTGAGTGAAAACTTCCCATTTCCCCCTGCCCCAGCCTCTGGCAGCTACCATTCCACTCTCTGCTCCTATGAGTTTGAAGGTTTTAGATACCTATGCATGGAACCATATGGTATCTGCCCTCCTGTGGCTGGCATATCTCCCTTAGCATGATGTTCTAAAAGGCTCATCCATGTTATCCCCTGTGGCAGACCTCCCTCTTTTTTAAGGCTGAATAGCAGTCCATGTGCCCTTTAGATGGATGCAGAATGCACCGCCTATCTTTCAGTCTCACCCAATCCAGCTGGACTCTCCTATTTTGTCAATTCTCAAATGTCTTCCTGGCCCCCATCACCTAGGGCATAAAGAGAATGAAGGCAGTTTCAGAAGCCAAGAAGGGGCTGAGGGCTGAGCAGGAACTTGCTGGGGATTGAATCCCACGATTGTATGGTTCTTGTCTGCTACCTCCTTGCTGTCTCGGGAAGGACGTTGCTACACCTAATTATCCACTTTTCAACTTTTCTTATCTGGGAGGTTTTTCCATCACCTCCCCTCCCTTAGGTAAGACCTATATCATGGGGAAACGAGCTTAATTTCCTGTGTCCATTTATCTTTTAACTTTGCTCATTGGGCTTGACCCTGCCAGCCCACCCAGCCACCCCAGTGGGCTCTGCTTCCCCCATGCTCTATCTCCAGGCTGCCCAGTGGGCAGCCTGGCAATGAACAGCCCTGGTTTCTCTGACAGCAGTAGCACAGAGGGCTTGGACAGAAGGGAACATATGTTTTGTGAGATTCCTGAGGCCTGTGGTTTGTAAGCCCATTGAAATTCTATCCAAAACACTAGCTGAATTTTTCTAATCTGCAACCTCAATACTCTTGGATCCCACATTTTCTGTGTGGTAAGTTAAATGGTAATTGAGGTTTACAAATTTTTATGTAATTTATTCTGGTTTTCTTCCAGTGGCCTGTGAGCTCGAACTTAAATACAGCTTCGTGGTAGTTGCTTCTTCCTGTTTAGAGAGCTGGCATAATATTTTGTCTTCTGGGCTCAAATAACCATGCAATTACTCTGTAATCATATAGTAATTAGCATGTACTATGTGCATTTATTACATAATTATATTCCTGGAGGATTGCATGGCAATTATACTTACATTCAGCATATCATTTTATATACTATGTAATAAACAAGTATGTAATTTGTTGCTTTTTTTTCGTTTATCCTAATTTCAGTTTACCAACCAGGAGCTGGAAACCTGTGCTCCTGTCGCCTTGTTTATACGTAGCCGGGCAGGTGCCTGGGTGCCTTTGGCCTCGCTCAATACCTCCTAATTATACATCTGAGACAATGCTAGGAACTGGTATGCTGCCGTGAGCTCCCAGCCTTTGTGCTCCGAGTACTTCCTCATTGTCATGAACTCATTAAGTTATTAGCTTCAAAACACAGAGTTGATCAGAGCTGCCAGCCCTGCCAGGTGAATGGCAGAATCTCAATTAAAACAGAGGACACGTGAGCCGCCCTGGCGCCCAACCCCGTGATCACGCCCGCCTTTCTCTCCTTTTGCAGTGGAGCACATCCCGAAAGGGAACAACTGCCTGGATGCGGCCAAGGCCTGCAACCTGGACGACACCTGCAAGAAGTACAGGTCGGCGTACATCACCCCGTGCACCACCAGCATGTCCAACGACGTCTGCAACCGGCGCAAGTGCCACAAGGCCCTCCGGCAGTTCTTCGACAAGGTCCCGGCCAAGCACAGCTACGGGATGCTCTTCTGCTCCTGCCGGGACATCGCCTGCACCGAACGGAGGCGGCAGACCATCGTGCCCGTGTGCTCCTACGAGGAGAGGGAGAAGCCCAACTGCCTGAGTCTGCAGGACTCGTGCAAGACAAATTACATCTGCAGGTAAGCACGGCAGCCCGGTGACTAATGAGGAGGCCGGGAGAAACTTTACGGCTGCTTCAGTGGCGGAGCTCCCCCTGGTTTCCAAATTTCTATTGGGGAGATGGCGGGGTGGGATGGATTGGCCAGAGATGGACCTCTGCCTCTGCCACAAGCTTCTTCAGAACCTGATCAGGCTCTTGTGCTGAGAAAGCTTCCCCTTTTTAATCCGAGCAAAGCTTGGAGAGCTGCTGGAATGAGGTAAATAGGCCTGAGCACAAAGGTTCCCCTGAGGCCAGGTGAGCTTGAAGGAGCATGCCCCCTCTGCTAGAGTTGAGGCATGCCAGGGGTCAAAGGGGGTTCAGGAAGTGCCGTGGGTGTGCTGGAGATATGGAGGCTCTTGACCCCAAGTTCAGAACACTGGAAGAGAGCAGCGAGAAGGATGGAGCTGTGTCCACCCTTGAGGAGAACTTCCAGAATGCCTGGGTCTTTCTGGGCCATTTGGTTATTGACGTGGCTAAGTGTGGACACCTTCCTTTTTGGCCACGCTTCCAAATCTCAGCCCCTATCAGAAACCTGGCAGAGTCCGGGCTGTGTCATTGCAAACAGTCACTTTCTTTTCGTTTTTGGCCATGTATTAATTTAATGTTTGAAGGACTCCGTGAATGTATGTGTTTTTTAAGGCAAAAAAGCAATCAAGAATTAGGTAGAGTAAAGCTTCCTCTTCCCTCTGCTCCCCTCTTTCTCCCAGTTGTCACTGTCAAGGATTTGATGTGTGTCCTTTCAGTACTTGGGGTTGAATTCATTGCTGATTGAAGCAAGTCGATTTTGATAAGCAGAGACTTGAGCCTTTGTAGCCTGAGGCGATGCTGGTGCTGCATGCACAGAGCGGGCTGGATCCCGGGCTGGAGATGCACACGGGGCATCATTTTGGACATCACCTGTCCTGTGTTCCCAGAGCCAGGAGTCTTCAAATGCCACCTCTGACAAAATCCTCTGCATCCAATAATAGTTCACAGGCAGACAAGTAGGTGAGGGCATGAATGGGGGGTGCTTGTTTTCTTATGTTTCCCATTTTTAAAGAGCAAAGGAGGGGGGAAATACGGCTGATGTTTTGAGGATTCTGGTGAGCTGAGTTTCTAGTCATTTTGTATTCGTCTGGTAGAATGGGGGCCCCATTCTTTCCTTAGACTAGCCCCTAATGGTAACCAAAGAAAAATAAAAGTCCTCATTATCTGCAGAACCGCCTCCTGCTGAAGACGTTCTGGCAGCAAGGTCCACCTATATTTTTTTGTTTGTTTGTTTTGTTTTTTCTTTGTTTTTTAAATTGGAAGCTATAGGAGAAAGAATTCAGATGACCAGGCATGACTTGGGAAAAATCAGCTGCTCAGGCAATGCACCTTCTCCAAAGAGTCTTCCTGACTTTTGTGCCCCTGTTTCAGTGAGACCCTCTTAGCTGCAGGCTAGGACCATGGATGGCTGTGCCAGAAGGGGCCTAAGGAAGAGGCAGGGCCTCCATGCAGCCATAACCTGGGGAAGCCAATCAGCCAAGGACTCCAGGAACCCCCTGCTAGAGGTTAAAGTGGTGAGAGCCAGGACCAAGGCAGAAGCTCTGAGAGCCTCACTCAGAATTAGGGTGTCAGGGAGCAGAGATTCTGCAGACCTCTCCCTGCAGAACCCTGCCTCTGCAACCTGAGTTCCTGTGCCCCTTTAGTCTTTGAACAGAAGGGATCCCTCTGCTAAGAGCAAGACTGGCTTTCCAGGATCTTCCTTGGCCTAAAGCCAGACAGCCACGGCCCCTCTCTGTCTCTACAGGAGACTGAGCCTGTTCACTAATGGGTCCAAGCCAGAAGGCCTGGGGATGGGAGGCTGCTGTCAGGGGAGAGAATGGGACAGTGGGTGAGCCCTCTATCCCCTGGGCCATGGCTGAGAGGCACAGGAAAGCGTGGTGATGGAGCCTTTTCTCCTCTTCTCATGAGACCTGTCTTGCACGAGAGGTCCAGAGGCAGCTCCTGACATCTGTGCAGGCTGAAAGCCCACTCTGGGTGATTCATTTGCATTACCTTGTCTGCTCCCTAAGAAGAGAGAGTTCTGGGAGGATGGCTGGGAATTAGTCAAATCAGTTGCTTCCCTGCTGAGCTGTGGTGAGAAACATCTGGGAGTTTGGGAAGTGGGGTGTTCTGAGGAGGAGGTAGGATGAACCTGCAGATCACAGGATGGTTGGGTGCAGTTGGAGCCCAGACTGACCTGGCAGGCAGGTTCCGTGAACCATTGGCTTGGAGGCAGCCCCAGTAGCATAGATGGCTTCAGGTGGTCGGGGCAGAAAGGAACATGGGACAGCAGGACATCCCTCACCTCATGACTGACTGTGCCGGACGGCACCAAGGTGATAACAGCCACCACTCAGTGGGGTGAGGTCAGGCTGGACGGGAGGTGCGAGCAGAAGTGTCATTTGTGGAGCTGCCATATTTTTGGTCCTGGGTAGAATTTGGAAGCTGTTTGGGAATCCAGATCCTAGGCTCACTAGGGGCCCTACCAAGTGAAATTTGCCTCCGTGTGATTGATGGATTTTATACTCTGTCTTGAGTCTTCCCTGGGAAGTTGAGTCAGTGACTTCCCCTGGTGTTACCTGTCATTAAGTTATTTAGCCTGTAATTTCTTTCCAGAGCTTGGCCTTATTCCTCATGATTACCCCCTCCCTGTCGGATGTGGTAAATGTAATTTAAGCTGCTAGGTAAGTTAGCGGTGTTTCCTTTCATCGGGTTTTATTAATCTTGTCTTTAATTTTATGCCTTTTATTGCATCCCTTCTCCATCCATCTCGGTGAAGCTCTTGCAGTTACTACTACCTGGAGCCGCAGCTGATAACTGGTGGTTGGAGCTGAGCCTTCATGTTAATGTTACTCTGACCCAGGCCCATCCAGAGGGAGGGAGGTGACCGCCAGTGGGGTGACAAAAGGCCCTGTTTGTGTATCCCCAAGGCGAAGGGATGGCAAGAGGGAAAAACACTTCCTAAAAAGCATATTCCGCGAAAGCTCTCATTTCAAATGCTCCATTGCCATCTCAACATCAGTGACTATCAAAGAGCTGCTGAAGCTCATTAAAACTTCCCTGCACTTAATGTTTTCCAACTCGAAGCACACAGGTTTCTTTCCCTGGGGTCCAGCAGTGCCTCTGTGCAAAACCTGTCTCTCCTGCTTTGTGCTTTCAAACCGAGGAGACGCAACTTTAGCTTTTCCTTTTGACTTTGTTTTCTTTTTTCCTTCTCCCTTTTAGGAAAGCTGACAGGTTTCTTTCCTCTTGGGGTGGTTGGGGAGAGGCGAGAGCTCGACTGTTTAGGCCTCCAAGCTTGTCTGCAGAAAAGCAAAGGCAGAGGTATTATTAGAAGAGTGTGATGCAATTTAAAAGCCTCCAGTTCTTCCCTGAAGCACAGTGTCTCCCTTGCCACTTTTCCTCTGGTTGCTTTCCTTCGTGCCTGGAAGGATGTCAGGACTGGGTTTGGTCCTAAGGGAAGCATACTCCTTTATTCCTGATGCGAGTGCTTATATATACAAAATTTAAATTTGTACCTCCCGTCCTTTCCCCCAAACTCTGACATCCACACTAAGCTCAGCAGTTGGGCCCTGGCTCAGGGTGCTGCAAATAAGTTCATAAGCTCTTTTATTTTTCTAATTAATCACTCCGGCGCCTCAGCTGTTCTTCATTACCAAGAGGGCTAGAGTCTCCCTTCTGAGCATTCCCCTTCCTGTTTTCATCTAAGAATTGCAGAGTTAGAGTCCAAAACCTGTTCTGCTTCCAATACCGAGCAAAGAGGGAGCCTGAGGTGACTGACCAGCCCGCCTGACTTGTGGCTTTAGTTGCTGCCACATGGTGTCGCTGTTGTGAACAGCCTGGAGGATGCTTGGTGGTTTGGTGGCTGTACCCTTCCTAGTCATTCTGCACCTGCAGCAGAGGTGCTGCAACCTTGGGCACAGAGTAACAACTCTTAGTTCATACTCAGCATGCAGCTGCTGTGTTCCAAAGCAGAACATTTTGCCCTGGGTCCTGGGTCCTAAAGGGTTCCCACTAGAGCCACCCTCCACCTTAAACACAAAGTGTCTCAGACTTTCCTGGCACTGCACCCTAGGTGGGATTGGGTGTTGTGCTTGCATTTTCTTTTCTTTTCTTAAAGTTTTATTATGGTAAGGATGCTTAACATGAAACTTACTCTTAACAGGTTTTTAACTGCACAGTATAGTATTATCTATAGGCACAATATTTTACAATAGAACTCTAGAACTAATTCCCATCTTGCATAACTGAAATCTTATTCCCACTGATCAGCCGCAACGTGCTTGCCCGTCCCCCTAGTTCCTGGCAGCTACAATTACATTCTTTGCTTCCATGAGTTTGATAATCTGAGACACCTCATGGAAGTGGAATCATGCAGTATTTGTCTTTCTGTAACTAGTTTATTTCACTTCATAGGATGTCTTTCTGGTTCCTCCATGTTGTAGCATGTTGCTTTTTTAAAGCTGAAACTGTGCTTGGCCCAGTGTATCCCCTGCCTTTGGAGAAAATTCTGACCTCAAAAAAGAAGTCGTCAGGGCCTCTGTGCCCTGTGTCTCCAAGGCTTTCTTGTCCGTACCCCCCCCCCCCCCGCCCATTTACTATCTCCTCCTGGTGCTCAGGCTCTGTATCCCCATAGTTTCCAAGATGCTGGCTGTTAACTAAGCCACCGAGTATGTGGTTCTACATAACCCCAGGGATGAAGGATCCTCTAATTGTATCCTAGAGACTTTTTTTTTTTTTTTTTTTTTAGCAGAACCAAGAAAGTCTCCCTTGGTACAACTCCAGAAGAACAGCATATATGATTTTCAAAATTCTGCCCTAGCCAGCTCCACATTTTCCATGTTGGCGCTGACCCTGTTATGCTTAGAGGAAATATGTTGTTGCTAATTCGTTAACTGGGACAACTGGGGAAACGTGTCACGAGAGACCGTGCAGCAAATGTCTACTCCAGTAACTGACTTGGTCTGACGTTGTCAGTGCGCCTTTACAAGGCGAGGACTCTGTTTCCTGTGCCCAGAGTCCGACCTCCTTTGCACAGTTAACTGTGGCTTTTAGAGATCAAGGACATCTTCTGCTGCTGGGGCTAAATTCCCGAGTTGAAAACTGGATTCTGCGTCGCTGTATCCGGGCTTGTCTTAACGTGTGGCGAGCGCGGGAGAAAATGGCTCAGAGGATAATTAATGCCTAAAACTAGATGGGTAGATTAATTTGGCACTTAATTTTATTTTACGCTGATTCATTCACAAATGGAAATCAGCAATTAGACAAAGCAAACTTTTGAACCATGGAAAGAAAGGTTCGGGAATATGAGAACATACAAGTAAAACATTTTCCAGTTCATTTGAGCAGTTTTCATTTCAAATGATTACATGGGTGTCTTTAGCAATGCATTCAGAGCGCTGGATGGCTCGTTTTTTTAATGCGCCCCACCTGCACGAGCTGCCTGCCACCCAGCCTCTGGGCCGGATGCCCCCTGGACTCCTGGGGGCCACTCCTGTGCGTGTGCAGTGATGCATCAAGATCCTGAGCCAAGCACAAGGACGTTCTCCAGCGTCCGCCGAATGGTGGGGAGGAGCTCGCTTCCTGGTGCATCCAGACCTCCACCCCCAACCCTGGGCATCTATTCAGCACCAGCTGAGCAGGGTCTGAGCGCGCCGTGCCCCTGGCTCGCAGGGGTAACCTGAGCTGTGAATCAGATGGGAACCCGCTACGTGCTCTGTCTCATCGCCTCCTATCTCTTTCCTTATCTCGGTTGGCAGAGGCGGGTGTGAAGCCATTTGTCTGTTCCTGCCGTTGCTAAAAAGCGCCTGTCCGGACTGACTCAGCGTTCTCTCTCTCCCCAGCCAGCCCCTCCATGTGCCTCCGGAGCTCTCGGAGCTCTGCTTCTTTCTCCCCGACCCTTCCCTCACCTGCCCACGTCCTCATCAGCATCATTATGGCCACTCCTGGCCCCGAGACAGAATCAGAGATCATTTTGCCACTTATTAGAACCACGTGGACAGATGGCATCTTGGCAGCAGAACTGTCTTTTACTGTCTTTGAATATGAAAGTGGAGGAAACTGGAACGAAATTGAATCCACCCAGCAAGCCCAAAGGGAGAGCCTCAGATTTCTTTGGGGGAGGACGGGTCATAGTGGAGGGTCTCGGGAGCCACATCAGACTGGGCCTCAGCAGATGAGATGCAGGGAGGGTCAAGCAGAAAGAAGGTACTCGATTTGGACAAGATGCAGTGAAGGGAGTGGGAGGTGGGGCTCTGGACTCTGTTGTGGGGATGGAGGGAGAAAAATCAGTTGATGTAAAGGCAT
The DNA here is from genome assembly GCF_054392235.1 of Sus scrofa. NCBI lineage: Eukaryota > Metazoa > Chordata > Mammalia > Artiodactyla > Suidae > Sus > Sus scrofa. Next base: position 149,006,717 of record NC_139396.1, on the reverse strand, counting down.
GAGGGTGAGGGCCTCCGGTGCTGTGTTGGATTTTATCCTACAAGGTGGGGGCAAGAGAGATAGGATGCACTGGACCTCAGGGAGTACTCAGGTGGCCCTGTGGGGAAGCTGTGGTGGGAGAGGCCAGGAGTGGTGGTGGACCTGGTGAGAGGTGGCCAGGAGAACAAGATGCACGTTGGGAAGCTTGATGGGCATCCTGGAGCAGAGAATCTGATGATTTGTTGAATGCTGGGCAGATCACAGGGTCCTTGACACGCTGGTGGCTGGGCAGATGATGGTGTTGGTTGCCAGGATGGGAGCAGAGGAAAGATGGACAGACTCATCTCTTGGGTTGGAGGTGGGAGAAGAAAGTCATGAATTGTTGTGGCCATGTTTCCTTTGAGCAGTGTGTTCTTTAGGACTCTTTTGATCTAGGATATGAAGCTAGCTTGAGCTCGCTGGGGTGGGGGGCGGGGGGGGGCGGGGCGGGTTGTATTCACTCATAGGACGGGGAAGCGAAGGTGGTTGACCATGGCCAGGATGGAGGACTCAATGTCACCTGTCTGCCCTCTCACCTCTGCCTGCCTCTGCTGGTCTGCTTCCTTCTCGCACTGTTTCTCAGTGAGTGCTGCCACCAGCAGCTGCATGCACATATCCTGTCACCTCATGATCAGAGAGATAGAGATGCTTCCCCACTGAAACCTGTTAGAAAAATCCCAGGGAGGGGACTTTGATTAGCCATGCTCGGATTGCTTGGACATACCCATCCCTGGACCAGCCCCTGAGGCTAGGGGGCACATGTACTTTGGCCCAGTGGAAGGCACAGGCAGCAGGGGCTACAGCCAGAGGCAGGAAAGGATACCTGGCTCAGAAAAACAAGATCGGGTCCACTTGCACAAGGATGTTCACATGGAGGTGGGAGGCTCGTGCAGCCAGGTACTCAGAGGTGAAGGTCCTCAGGTCTGACATGAACTGCCCCCTTGCCTTTACCTCTGGCTTCCCTGCCTCTGCTCCCTCTGCTTCAGCCACCCGGGTCCCTTTGCTGATCCTAGAATGCACCAGGAATGTCCCGCCTCCAGCCTTTGCTCTAGTCTCTCTGTCTGATTACTCTTTCCCCAGATGCTCCCAGACAAACTCGCTCACCTCCAAGTCTCCTTAAATCTCATTTTAATGAGTGTCACACCGGTCACTTTATTTATTTATTTATTTACTTTTATTCAGCCCACAGATTTAATAAATGTTAACATTTTGCATATTTTCTTACAGATAGATAAATAGATAGATAAATAGGTCACTTTATTTAATATTGCAAGTCCCTGCCTTTACCCCTTAGCCTGTTCCCTCCCCCCTTTCTTTTTCAAGGCACTTTTTGCCTTCTAACATCTCATATAATTTACTTATTTGCTTTGATTATTATTCATCTCTTTTCTCCTTTGCGATATAAGTTCCAGTCAGGGTTCTCTATCTGTGATATACCCCAAGTGGCTAACACTGTGCCTGGACAATAGTTGGTTGTACTTACTAAATATTTGCTGAATGAGTAAATGAATGAATCATCTTGAAACCTAAATGAATCTCTAGAAGGGGCTGGGGTATAGGAATAGATTTTAGAATCATCAACATAGAAATTGTTGAAGGTGTATCATAGGATTTATTCCCCAAGGAAAGTGAGTGAGAACAGAAACAGGCCTGGAACTGAATCTTAGGTACACTGGGTTTATGGCAAGGGTGTCTGTAGAGGCTTTAGAGAGGTGGGAAGTTGGAGAGTTGGAGAACCAAGAAAAGACCTCGGCAAGACTGAGAGAGATCTGATTTTTAGGGAGAAATTGGGGTGGGTGTTGGCATGTCATTCAGAGGGCCAGAAGGGAAGACAGCTCAAAGTGACACTGGATTTAACACATAGAAAACCAGCCCATCCATCCCTTCACCTATTCCTCCCATCCTCCATCCCTCCCTCCATCCATACCCCCTTCCATTCATTCATCCATCATGTTGTCCATCCATCCATCCATCCATCCATCCATCCATCCATCCATCCATCTATCCATCCATATATTCACCCATCCATATATCCACCCATCCATATATCCACCCATCCATCCATTCAACCATCCACTCATCCATCTGCCCATTCATGCACCCACCCACCTGGCTTGCATTTATCATGGCAGAAAAAAGACCTGGCTTTCACACCTGCAGTGTAGAAAAGGCAGGTGCACATATGATCATTACAGCCTGGTGTGGGAATCTGTGGTCAGGTACCAAGTGCTGCGGGAGGACAGAGGTAAGAACAGCCAACCTGGCCATGGCCTGGGGGGTCAGCAAGGCTTCCTGGAGAAGCTGCCATCTGAGCTGGCCTGGAAGAACGAGTGGCATGGGAGAGACCAGAAGTGAGAGAAACAGGACAGAGTCTCAGCTTTGTGGGTTTGAGGAAGACGTGGGAGGGACCACTCAGGTACTGGGTTTTGATGATGAGCAGCACTGGGTACCATGATCGCGGCCCTTGTGGAGGAGCTGGGAGGCAGCCTGGTCTTGCCAACTCCGAAACCTGGCTTCTGCTATTTTTTCCAAATGTCTTTCCTGACAAGAATACAGTGTTCTTATACTGTTCTTTCTTACTACCTTTAGTTCCAGACAGGCAGAATGATGATCCCGGCCAGCCTCTGGATCTAGACACTCTTTATGGCTCAGTAATTCAGATAGCGTCAGTTTTAAAGACAGTTTTCACAGAGTGTGAGGACATAATGTCCATCACAGCCTCTTAGCATCATTGAAAGCATTAAAAAAAAAAAAGCTATCCAGGTAATACATGCTCATTAAGTCCTTACTTTATCTAATTTCCTTTTGAGCACTCATTGCTTATTGCAGAGTGGTTTCCCTGTGACAGCTTACTGATTGCAAGTGTCGTTTCTACAAATAGGAGAAAAATCCTCCCAGACCACACTGGTTTTCTTCTTATTATTAACTCAATCATTTTTTCGGGCACATTCATCGAGCGCAGTCTGTCTGACCCCAGGGTCCTAGCTGTGAATCACGTGCCTGTTACCTAGGAGCCACAACGCACAGGGGTGGCTGGACTCCGTAACTCCCTGATGAATTGTCAGTTGGAGTTTGGAGACCTCGACCCTCTCCTCCCCCAAGGCAGCAGATAATCAGGGACCTGGCTGTGTATCTCATGCGAGATGAATTCTCTGCTGTCACAGAGCGACAGCCAGCTCTAAACAATCCGTGGTTATGTCACCAGGTTGGGGTCATCCAGGTGTCTGCCTTCCTACATTCTCCTTGCCCTCTGGCCATTTCATTAATGCTAGAAAAACCTCCATTTTCCAGATTGCATCTTGAATGCAGTGGCGGCAAAATGTGCAGCGGGAGGGAGACCAGGAACCATTCTCGGAAGTGCTGCAGCGGGGGTGGATGGGGGCCTTGAAGGGAGTTTCTGGGGCCTTGGATTTCACACCACTTGGCCTAAGACCCCAACTGATCCCCGCTGCTGCTTTGTGCAGCTTGTTCCTCTTCCAAGGGGACCCTTCTGCTCTGTCCAGTGACTTTCCCACGCTAGGACCCATGAAGTTCCCAGGCTGCGTAAAGCTGTCCCCTTTCAAGTCTGGACCTACACCCAACCATATGGATCTTACAGTCTCTCTCTCCCCTTTTTTTATTCCCAGGGAAGGGGTTGCGTCCATTAGTTTTTTATTTTAAGTGAGAATTGCAGTGATTTTTAATTTTAATTAATGAATTTATTTATTTATTTTGCTTTTTTGGGCCGCCCCTGCGGCATATGGAGGTTCCCAGAGCTACAGGTGCCAGCCTACGCCTCAGCCACAGCAATGCGGGATCCGAGCTATGTCTGCGACCTACACCACAGCTCACGGCAATGCTGGATCCTTAACCCACTGAGCGAGGCCAGGGATCAAACCCGAAACCTCATGATGGTTCCTCGTTGGATTTGTTTCTGCTGCGCCATGGCGGGAACTCTAAGGATGCTTCCATTTCATAGTGTTCTTTTTTCAAATGTGTTTTATCTACTAAGCAAATAGTACGGGAAAGGAAAACTCCAGCCTTCCTAGAGGGCTTTCTGATTATCCAGACCAACAGCCTTTGGGGTCCTGAACTTCCCACGCTGACTGGCATGCTGACCCCTTAAGTAGGGGCTGTTACCTCCCTGTCCTGGCCTTCACAGGACACAAGGTTTCTTTTGGTCATACATAGTTTGTGGTGGACGTAAGTTCCCACAGCCTGTGACCTGCAGCGGCTTCATTTTGGGGCAGAGAAATCTGTCCCCTTCCCCGGTGGCTGTCTGGTCTAATCAGCACCCAGGTCTCAGAGCCAGCCTTGGGAGTCCTGCTCCACCCAAGGAGACCCCAGACCCGCCTCAGGCACTACCCCAGGTTAGCTGTCCTGCAGTCACGTTGGCATTTACATTTCTCCTTTCCAACTCAGTGAATGGGAAATTGCTCTGTGATTTCCAAAAGCAATTAATTATGCAGAAAATTTTGCATCCAAGAAAAACAAGAATTTAAAAGAACCATTAGTGTGAAAAGTACCACACACCACGCTGGAGTTGGGACGCCCCCCCAACCCCCCACCCCGGTAGCTGTCAGTGTGTTTGTGAGTAAGTTTGTCAGTGTGACTGTGGCCTTGCATCCTGGTTCTAGTTCCAGGATGTGGGCAGCTCATGGCCTCAGTTTTGCATCTATAAATGGAGGTGATGGCACCATGACTCCATCTTCAGGGGAAGTGATGAGGATTAAAGGAGGCGTCTATGCAAAGGGTATCAGGACAGCGCCTGCCTCCTAACAAGCAAACATGCAATAAATATGTCTCTCTTTCTCCCTCACTCTTTCCACCGATTTTGATCATAGAGGACAAAGAAAGCTTAAGATTCCAAATGCAGGGGTTCTCGTTGTGGCTCAGTGGTAACAAACCCAGCTAATATCCATGAGGATGTGGGTTCGATCTCTGGCCTTGATCATTGGGTTAAGGATCTGGCGTTGCTGTGAGCTGCAGTGTAGGTCACGGATGCAACTCAGGTCCTGTGTGGCTGTGGCTGGCAGCTGAATCTCCAATTTGATTCCTAGTCTGGGAACTTCCATATGCCTCAGGTGCGTCTCTAAAAAGCAAAAAAAAAAAAAAAAAAGAGAGAGATTCCAAAAGCACCATCCCTCCCCCTTCCCCTGCTCCAACTGCAGAGTCCTTTACGGTAGGATTTGTGAGTGAAGGAGGTAGATTTTCACTGCTTTACACTTGTAGTCACCCACAGCATGAATCGGCCTGTGGAAAGTCTAACGCAGTTCTGGGAAAGCTGTGTTGCTGAGCTGTAAACATCACCATCTTTTAGGTCTGGTACCATTAGGGAAAATCAGAGGGTGGAGTCGGGAGTAGACAAAGTCCAGAGGTGTTTGGAGCCTGTGTCATCTCAAGAATATCTCCATCTAGAACAGACAATGGTCAACATACAAAGATACCCAGTAAGACGTGGCTGAAGCTGGCCGCGACTCTGTTGGGCCCGGATTCCTAGATTCATTATTGTTTCAACTGAATAGGCTGTGGGGGGACCTCTGGCAGCCTCTTGGGGGCATGTGCTGCTTCCGTGACCCAGAGTAACCGTGAATAAAAGGTCCTTAGAGGTGCTGGCATCTGAGTCAGGGCCGTTGTGATTCCGCAAAGGGCAATCACTGACTGACTCACTCAATGCCACCGAATGTGAACCTTCCTCCCGTCTGGGCGGTTCTGCGCCTGAATCATCCGCTCATCCCGTTAGGAAGTCAGCAGCCACCGGGGCAGGGTGGCACGTTGTGCAGGACTCAGGATCCCAGAATCTGCAGAGCCAGGGACATTATTGTAGGAGTGTGTGGGTGACAGTCATGGTGGTGAAGATGATGACGAAGAGGGTAACATTTACGTGACATTTGCAGTGTGCCAGGCACTGTGCTGAGCACTTCACAACAACACCCGCCCCTCACCGCCCGCTTCGCAGATGAGGGGGTGTGATCCTGAGCAGCTTCTGCAGTCGCCCAGGCGGTGCCACTGGAATGAAAGCCCAGAGGGGCCGCGGGGCTGGGGAGCCCAGGTTCTGTCCGCTGTGCACCCCACTTCTGGTGCAAAGTGCGTGTCTCTTGAAAACCAGCCACATAATCTTCCTAGAACACTCAGGGTGTGTGGAATTGAATACTGGATTTTGTTTTTTACCCTTTCTGTATTCGTTTTAAAACAAAAATTTTAAAGAAGAGACCTTCGGATTTTGTCAAATGGATCTTCAGTGCTGCTCACCAAATATATTTCACTTCTCGTTACAACAGTGATTTTTAAAACTTTGGTTTCAGAACTCCTTTATATCCTTAAAATCACTGAGACCCACAAAGGGCATTTGTGTATGTGGGCTAAATCCATCTATACTTCCCATACTGGGAACCAAGGTGGAGCTATGTTTATATTTGTATTACTTCATTTAAAAAGAATACCAAGATGCCCATCCCATGTTACTGTAAATAACGGAACCTATTTTGACTTAAAAAAACCACGGTATTTTCCAAAACCAAAAAAAATGTAGGGAGAAACTTGGCATTGTTTTACGCTTTTGCAAACTTAGTGTCTTCTGGAAGACGCCTGGATTCTTCTGTGTGATTTGGCATTCAGACTTTTGCGGTTTCCCACATCACCTGACCTTTGGAAAAACTCCATGGTACTCTCGTGAGAGCCTGAAAGTGAATAAGAGAAGTCAGACCTTAGTATGGCTGGGAAAATAGTTTTGAGTCCAAGAACCCTTAAGGCTCTCTGAGATTGCCAGGGTCCCCGGACCTCACTTGATGCTGCACTAGGGCCAGAGTAATCTTGGGCTAGAAGCTGCGTGTGCAAGAGCATCCCTTCGGTCTCCTTGAAGTAAGACAGCCTAGGGGCGTGTGCGACTGCCTCGAGCCCAACCTGCTCAGCAACAGCAGGTCACGATGCTGAGGCTGGGGGAGGTGAGCGGGAGCCGGCGCTGCCGCCCTTCCAGGTGGAAATGGGTACCGGTAATTGGAAAGCTGCTGAGCTTCCCATCGAGATGCCCTCCCAACAGACCACACCTTCCATCTGGTTTCTAGGCACCAAAGTGTTTCAGCATCGTAGTCAGCTCAGGCAGGCTGAAGGGGCTGTTGTGTCAAAACACTTCGTGTCCAAAACTTGGTAGCACTTTTCTCTCAGGTTTGGGCGTGGTGAGAGGGTCACAGGTAAACGTGTGGTCCTTGGAATGTGGGCCGTCTCAGGTGCAACCCCTCTCCCCACTCCATCATCATTTACCGTGGCAAAAATGAAAGGATTGTGAAGACCTCGGGAGTGGGATAGCCTTTAGAATCAGAGGTGTGGTGAAGCTGGCAGTTTGAGCTTCTTCCAGCAGCTGGGATTCCTATTGGAGGGTTTGCTGGCTCCATCTCACAGCTCTAAACTTCTTAGGATGGGGGCCTGGGGAGAACCTCTGTGAATGTTCACTCCAGCAAAGGATCTTGGCATTGTCCTGCTAGAAATCCTCCCTGTGGAAATAGATAAAAGCAAAAGGGAAGCACCTCTTTCATATTCCAAATTCAGAATTTTTTTTTTAAATCTATTTGCCTTTTCTAGGGCCTCACCCGCAGCATATGGAGGTTCCCAGGCTAGGGGTCTAATGGGAGCTGTTGCTACCTGCCTACACCAGAGCCACAGCAACTTGGGATCCGAGCCGCACCTGCGACCTACACCACAGCTCACAACAACACCGGATCCTTAACCCACTGAACAAGGCCAGGGATCGAACCCACAACCTCATGGTTCCTAGTTGGATTTGTTAACCACTGAGCCACAATGGGAACTCCCAAGTTCATAAATTTGAATTGAAATATTTTTAGCTGCAAATACAGTTTGAGAAAGCTTGCTTTCTGCTTAGTGTTCTGGTGAGTGGTTGGTGCATTCACTGACTCAGTAAGACTGGAGTGCTAGGTGCTTGGTAGGGCCCAGAACATCAGAGGTGGGTGAGCTGTCACCCCGGGGCATAAGTGCCCCCCTGCCCTGGGAGGAAGAGGGTGCTCAGGACTTCTTCCAGGTTCTGCAACTTTAGCCTGCATCAGGGTCCGTTTCTGATCATGAGGTCTGGAGTGGGCTTGGTCATTGGTGTTTCAAGAGCATTCCCAGGGATGCTGCTGTTGGCCCAGGGTCCACCCTTGGAGAGCCACTGCCTTAAGGTGACCTAGGTTGAGGGTCTCACCCTGCCTAGGGGTCTGCAAGCTGAGGATGAGAAAGGGTGGGCAGCTACATTGGCCCTGTGGGGCATTGAGACTTAGTGGGGCACCTGGGAGGGGCCTCACAGCTGGTGTCGGGATGGGAGCTGTTAGCCCAGTGTGGAAGCGGGGGGAGACCACATCTGGACAGTTTCGGAGCTACACTGAGGTTGGGCTCTATTTGGAGGCTGTGAGATCCACTGTGAAGGTCTCTAAGGGCTGTCCTGGTAATAGCTCCTCAGAGACAAAGGATGCTGAGACACGGCCAACATGTATCTATTGAGTTACCGCCCCCGCCAGCCCCACGGCAGGGCGGAACCTTGCCCCCCACTGTGCAGAGGAAGTAGGCAGCCTGTTGTCTGTAGGCTGAGCTTGGCCTGAGATTGGAATTCACTTGGCTGCGTTAGGCCTGAAAAATGCAAAGCAAAACAGAGGGTTTTAGTGCAATTATTTGAATATAAATCCTCCTTCTAAAATGACCCGTGGAGCAAGCTTCGACCTGAGCTATTCAAATAAGGGAAGCTGACAGGCTTTACTCTGCTCTCCTTGTCGCTTTTTCCAAGTGGAAGCATCTTGGGTTGTCAGGAGGGAATGTGGGACGGGCAGCTCCTGCAGTGGAGCTATGCCGCACATCCACTGAACACACAAATGCGCAAGATTCAAGGACACTGAGATTCTGTGCACCTTGACCTGTACAAGTAACTGTGCAGCCCCTCTCACCCCTCGCTCATTGCTAGTCAAAGGAGAGGGCAGGTGGGTACATTCCCCCAGGGCTGGATCTCCATCTTTGTCCCTGCCCCATGACGGCCACCGCTTCACACACAGCATCTTGCATTGTAGGTGCTTAGTGACTGTGGTCCCTGGAAGGTTGGTATCCCATGAACCTTCGTGGAACCCAGTGCAGCCCGTGCCCAGGTTGGATAAGCAGCACTCTCAGGCCTGGGCGCCTAGATGCTCAGGCACCTTTACACGTCCACTCCAGAAGCCTCAGGTCCCGGGCTCCCTCTAGGCTGCACTCCATTCTCTCCAGGCTCAGGGAAAGCAGGAAAGGGTGTTTTCTGGATGTGCAAGAGGTGCTACCAAGTACTGCCTGTTCCCAGGATTCTATCCCAACCCACGTGGGAAAGCGCTCTCTTGAGGGAGCCAGGTGTTCCTTGTCCACCCAGGGACAGGGTGTGCTGGCCTCAGGTGCCTCCAGAACCCAGCTAAAGCTGTGACCCTCTTGGCTGAGGGTCTTGGAGAATGCCCTTGGTTCCTCCATCCGCATCCTTTCATGGGGGGGGGGGGGGCAGAGGAGACACCACCTCAGGGGGCTGCGATTGGAGAGGTAGAGCTGGCCTTGAAAGCACCCTGAGAGTAGTAATGGCAACACTCATATCCAACGCTTCACTGAGCCCTGATCTCTGTGCCAGGCACTGGATTCTGGGCCTCACTCTTCCCCACAGCCCTGCTGTCAGTGCTTGTGTTTCCAAAGTGGGGAAACGCAGAGATGGAAGAGCAGCAGGGGTCCCTGGGATGGGAACTCAGGGTCCTGCTTCAGGGCTCGTGCCTTTTCCCACTGTGCCTGGCACCTGTCAGCTCTCTAGGATGGGCACACGGGCTCTTGTAAGGGAGACGATATGGTCCCAGCCAGGCCAGTCCCTGCTCAGCACCTCCTGTCTCCAGCCTCGGGAGTGGTCCCTGCAGCCAGGAAAGGATGGGGGATGACTGCTGGCTTCTCCCTGTGGGTCTGGGGAGCACCACGTTTTGCACCCCTCACTTCCTGACTGGGTTTGACCATGTTCACAGCCTGGGGAGGTGGGATGCTCAGTGAGAGAGGGGTTGGGCCAAGGTGACATCTGCACACAGCTCTGTCGTAGGCTAGCACTTGGGCCTTACCAGACAGCAGCAACCGATAGATATATTACTGTTTGCAAACTGCAAGCACTATTAAAGCAAAAGAATGCCCACTAATTCTGCCATTATGCTTTACTGGATCTAGAAAAGATCACTTAAATCCCCCTAAATCAGACTTTGGCTTCACATTAAAATGGCAGCACAAGTCCAAGAACTAAAATTAAAAGAGGAAACGTTTATTCTTCTTTCATTGCTATGGGGGTGAGTGTGAGCTGGAGAACACGTGGTCTTCTTCTCAAAGTCTGGCTCAATCTCTCAGTGGCTCCATGACTTTGGCTGGATGTTGACCTTTGCGGACCCCAGGGCCCTCCCACTGTAAAAGAAGACTAACCTGGGTGTTCCTGTCATGGCTCAGTGGTTAACGAATCCGACTAGGAAGCATGAGGTTGCGGGTTCGATTCCTGGCCTCGCTCAGTGGGTCAAGGATCCGGTGTTGCTGAGAGCTGTGGTGTAGGTCACAGACGTGGCTCGGATCCGACGTTGTTGTGGCTGTGGTGTAGCCCGGCAGCTACAGCTCCCATTAGACCCCGAGCCTGGGAACCTCCATATGCCGGGGGAGTGGCCCTAGAAAAGGCAAAGAGACAATCAAAAAAAAAAAAAAAAAAGAAGAAGAAGAAGACTAACCTGGCTGGTTAGGTGATGGTGTCTTCAGTGACACAGGCCTATGAAACACCAGGCACAGCAATGGTTCTAAGTAAATGTAGTTGTTAGAGCAGAGTCTGGAGCAGTTAGATGTGGGCTGCAGTTTCTCATCTGTGCTGAGACTGTAACACCAAGATATCCAAGATGAGTATGGGCCTCTAAGTGATTGGAACCATTGTGCGGGCACTCGGATTCATTCACTCACTCATTCAACAAATATTTATTGGACCTCTGCTTTCTGCCCAGCATAATCCTAGGTGCTTGTCTTCCCATGAGGGAGATAGTCTATCCTCAAAGAGAAGATGTGCGAAAGAAAGTGATGGAGGAGAGATGGGGGCAGAAAAGCCAAAGCCACCCTTCGTGGGGCCCAGAGCCAGGGAGGGGAGCCGAGGGAGGGCTCAGAGGAGACCCTTGCGAGCACTGTGACGGAGTCAAAACTAGCCTCTAAGATCACCTGGTGGGGTGGAATGGTTGATGAGACAGGTCGTTAGGAAACGGCTTAAGTAAACCATGGAAATCAGCTTCTCTGCCCTGTGGATGGGGGTGGGGGGAGGAGGAATGTAGTTTTAAATTCAGCTTAGAGCTTTAGGTAAAGCATAAAAACTGGGGCTTGTGGGGGCGGTGGGTTTTGGAGTGGAATGGAAGGGTGCTTTTTACCGGAGAATGCTAAACCCGTGAAGAGTTATGGATTGTCTGAAAAGGGGGGAGTTATCATCTGATGGCAGTAGAATAAGTGATTTATTCTTTTGACGTGTAACCATACAATTCTGTCTCCTCAGTGGTACGCCATCGAGGAAGGAAGATATTAGGGACTAGTTGTTTGTTGAGCTCAGAGTCTTTGTTGACCTTAAAACAACTTGCCTGGAAGAAAAATGACCTGGTGTATATTCACTGTTGAACACAATTTTCTTAGGAAGTCTGCAACCCTGTTAAAGATTAATAGGAGATCTTCTTGTCATATGTTTCTCGTAAAGTCTGTTTGCGCAAGTGCAGACTGTTGGCGTTCAGGCTCCATGTGCCTTCCCCATCCCCACGCCCTCCCAGGGCTCAAAAACTGGGCTCCTTTGATATGCGGAAGGTAAATTAACATTCAGCCCAGCAGAGCTTGGAGCTTGGGGCTCAGGTAGCAGCACAAGGCTGTCCTTTGGGGATGGGGGCAAATGAATGGGGGGGGGGGTTGGCCAATTAGTAAAGTCAAGAGAGCCTGTGCAATTTTAATTTTTCATCCTCTGGGAACCCTTGAAGAAACCAGATTTGACAGAAGGCAGCCAGGCAGCATTTGGGATCATTTCTAGAATTTACTTGTGTCTCCCTAAAGTAATCTGAGTTCAGTTTCTCTGGCCATAAACATCACGGTGTGATATTTCCTTCTGAGGGTACAGATGGCACCTCCTTAAATTTACACAGGCCTGATGCCAGCCAGCCAGGCCAGCAGAAAATACTGTATGGGGATCACAAGTGGCGACCTGTAGGACTGCCTTGACCTGCTTCCATGGGTGTGATCCCATTGGCCCCTAAAGCACACGTCTTTGTTTGGAAATGTCGTGGACTCACAGGAGAAATCTGTCTTTGGTCCTCATGGAAGGAATAAGCCTGATGTTAATTGTGAATTTATGGAGAACATGCCGACTTTGGACAGGTGGATCAGTGACCTCAGGACAAAACATTTCAGCTGCCAAGTTATTAGGAGATGGGTTCTAAGGGAAATAGCCGTGTGGTCCTCTCTACTCTAGGGCTTCATCAAGGTCTCAGGGTCAGAGCAGAACAGGAAACAACAGCACTGATGAGTCCCATCCTCCTCTAGGAATCTGGAACAGCTGTACACAGGTGATAGGTGCCAGGTACCCATAGCCCTTCAGTAACCCTTGGAAGGGCTCACTGTCATTCAACCAGAGTAAATGAAGCTTCGGGAAAGTTAAGGTCCTTGCCCAAAATGTCATGGTGAGTAAGTGGTTGAATTGAGATTTAAATCCTGGCCCATTTTCAAATTCCTAAATGCAAAACCTTTACTGAATATTGCTTTTTCACAGTGTTTTAGTTTTCTGTTGCTACTGTAACAAATTACTACAAATGGGGTGGCTTTAAATAACACAGATCTATTTTCTTACAGTTCCGGAGGTCAGAAGTACTATGTGGGTCTCACGGAGCCGAAATCGGGGCATCCGCAGGGCCGGGCTCCTTCTGGAGGCTCCAGAGGCAAATGCACTTTCTCGCCTTTGTCCTCATTCCTGGGCTCCCAGCCCCTCCGTCCGTCTTCCAAATGAGCCGGTCCAGTCTTTCTCACGTTATATCCCTCTGACCTCCTCATCTGCCTCCGTCTTCTATTTTTAAAGACCCTTGTGATTTCATTGGGTCCCTCTCAATAATCCAGGCTGCTCTCCCCACCTCAAGACCCACAACGTTCATCGCACTGACAAAGGTGTTATTACCAAAGGCTCTATAGTCATATGTCAGGAGATGTATTCTTAGGTCTCAGATTCCAAGGTCTAGAGTATACCATCTTTGTGGGCCCTTGTTCTGCCTCCCACGGTAGTTTTTCTTCTGAGCATCTGTCTTGTTTTTAATTTTTGGTGTATCATATACTGTGGAACTAGCTACTCCTGCCCTCCTCTTCCCAGTGTTTTCCAGAAAGCACAGAGCCAAGTATTCAGCTTTCATGTAGCCAGGGGTATGTGTGCATTTTGTACTGATCACACCACTATCTCTGTCTTATCTTTCTATGGTCCTCAATACCTGCACTAATTTTTACATTTATTCTGTTGCATCAAAGCTGCATGTGAACGAGAGTTGCTGTTGTGGCTCAGCAATAATGAATCTGACTGGTATCCATGAGGATGCGGGTTCAATCCCCGGCCTCGCTCAGTGTGTTAAGGATCTGGCGTTGTAGCAAGCTATGGTGTAGGTTGCAGATGCAGCTCAGATCCCAAGTCGTTGTGGCTGTGGCATAGGCCAGCAGGTGCAGCTCTGATTCGACCCCTAGTCTGGGAACTTCCATGTGCCACATGTTTGGCCCTAAAAAGCAAAAAAAAAGGAAGGAAGGAAGGAAGGGAGAAAAGCTACATCTGAATGCATCTCAAAAGTCTTTCTGAGCAAGAGTGAGCATAAATGAAACCATGGTGGGTGACCTTTGCTGCCCTGGGTTCCTGAGCAGTTGATGTGAAACTTCTTAGTTTTCAGAATGAATGGAAGGCGACTTCTGTAATGCATTCCTGAAGATGAACGTGCCTACAGAATTCTGCATGAAGTCAGTTCACACCTTGTGGGCCTGGAGTTTTCAGGTGTGGTTCTACTGGTGGAGGCTGGATTGACTATCTAGCTTTCTCTTTCTGCTAGTGGCCAAAAGTCACCCAAACTGATTACTAAAGTTTCCCTCCAGAGGCATAAAAAACTTAATGGATAAGATTTTTTCTTAAAGAGTTTTGGCATCTTTATCACAGATAGCTGTGGGATATCTGAGAGCTTAATGATAATTTCATCATCCAGGAAAACTCCCAATTTCTTTTCTCCCTTCAGTTTCTTCCTGTGAAAGAGAGTACCACCAAAGCTAGGTTTTCTGCACTCGTGGACGTGCTGTAGCACAGATAACACAAAACAACCTTATTTGACTTGACAATGCGGCATCGGATTGTTTGTGACGTTTCTGGGCTCCCTTTATGACTTAGAGTCTGCTTAGAGCATGGCCGTCAGTGTGGGTATTGGAGAAATTGACTGAGAGCGGGGCAGGGAGGAGTCCCAGTTTAAGGGCAGCTCTGGAGCATCCCATCAGGGGCTGCGAAGAGCCTCTTCTAGGTCTGAATGGCTTCCTTGCCAACTTATGTAACTCACGTTTCAGATTTGCCATGCAGAGATTAGCTATCAAGGCCTGTCATCTGCTCTGCAGATGTTGATTGATGGCTGTCAGTGTTCATGCAAGGTGGCTTCGTGAGGGATGCTGAGATCAATCTGATGCTGACCTGGACTTCCCTTAGGGGGCTGCTGCAGTTTGATGGGATCAGAAAGGCTAAGAAGGCATCACATCTCTGCCCTGCCACCTGCTTCCCTCACCCTTAGAGATAGACCCCAGGCCGGAGCATGGACTAGAAAGAACCATGCTGGGCTCTACCTGCATTCCCTGCACTCCTTCCTGTGGGTCGAGCTCAGAAGGCAGTGACCACAGCCTCCTGTGACTCACATGCTAGGTCAGGAGCTGCCAAGTTGCCTGGCCAAGGAGCCAGATGAGCAACCATGACCAGGGCGTCCCCAGGGTAAGGGTTGCAGGTATAGGGTGGTTGGTTAAATGAGCTGTAACCTTCCAAAGAATCTGGATGGGGGACTTCTTATTGTGGCTCAGCGGGTTAAGAATCCCACTAGTATTCATGAGGATGTGGGTTCAATCACTGGCCTTGCTCGGTGTGTTAAGGGGCAAGCTCTGGTGTAGGTCTCTGATGCGACTCAGAGCCCGCATTGTTGTGGCTGTGGTATAGGCCAGCTGCAGCTCTGATTGGACTCCATATGCTGTGGGTACAGCCCTTAAAAAAAAAAAAAAAGAGGAAACTGGATGAGGCTGAGCAGGGATTGGTACTTGATCACAGGGCCCTTCCTGTCCCAGGAAACAGAAGCACTAGGCAAGTCCTGAAGGCTTCCCGGAGCTCATGGCTCCCTTTCCCAACAACACGGGCTGCGATCTTGTGAAGTCACCGAGGAGCGCATCAGTTAGCTAAGGCTTCATCGTCGCATCTGAAGGAGGCACCCACCATGAGGGGCAGAGGCACACAGGAGCTTTGGGCATCTGTGCCCAGGGCATGTGAACCTGCCCCAGGACCTTTGCTCCAGACAGGAGATCACATTTGTTCCCAGGCAGTGGGCGGACCCAGGCTTTCTGATGGACAGCCTGAGCCCCCCCCACCCAGCTTTGCAGCCTTCCCCTGGCAAATACCCAGCCTTTGCTTTGGGAAGCTAGAGTGTATGGTCCAAAGTGGGGAACAGCAAGGCAAGAAAACACCCCCTGCGAGATGTATTTAGCGTAGGTCTGATTTGCTGAAGGATGCTTTCCAGATGTGCTCTCCAGCAGGCTGCTGGAGAAGAAAGGCTAAGGTAATTTTCTAAAAACAGAAAGAGGAAAAATCTGTTTTGTGTCACTGTTCCAGAAAATTACCATTCCAGGGCTCTTGCTTTGTCATCCTGGGGCTGATATGGGCAGCATGTTCATCTAATTGATTTTATTCTGCATAAGAGATTAGCAGTATTAGCAAACTTACTGATATGCAGTCATTTAAAAAAATATGTCCTTTTTCCCTAAGCCCCCCAGGAAAAAAGCAGCTTATCTTAAAATGCCTTTATTCTATGAGCTCAAAGGACTAAGGGGTTTTAAGTAACACCTCAGGATTCCTGGCTTCGGACTTGTCAAATTTGTTTTGGTCAGACTTACTGCCCTCGCTTACACAGATGAGCCTGTTCTAGGTATAGGCATACCTCATTTCATTGCATGTCACAGAGAATGTGTTTTGTACACATTGAAGGTTTGTGCAACCTTGTATTGAACAAGTCTGTTGGCATGGTTTTTCCAGCAGTATTTGCTCACTTTATGTCTCTGTGTCATGTTTTGGTAATTCTTATAATATTTAAATTTTCATTATTATATTTGTGACAGTGGTCTTTGAGGTTATTATTGTAATTATTTTGGCATTTTTCACAATAAAGTGTTCTAATTAAGCTATGTACTTTTTTAGACGTAATGTTACTACTCACTTAACAGACTGCAGTAAGCAAAATTGACATATGCACTGGGAAACCAGAAAACTCATGCGACTTGCTTCATTGCGATGTTCGCTTTATGGCAGCGGTCTGGAACCAAACCTGAGATATCTGAAGTTTGCCTGTATGTACTCTCGGGGCCAGCAGAAGATAGGCGAAGATGTGTGCTTCTCTGTGTTGAGCTTGTTGGATGTTTTTGTTGCCAGGGCTTCACATCAGAATGGACCAGAAATTTGGGGGACAAGGTGAAGGTATGGGGAGTAAAAATGTATTGGACAATGTGTATTCTAGGTTCTGAGCGAAGTGCTTTATGTAATTGTCACTTAGGTGTCACAGCAGCCACTTAAAGTAATTCTAGATACCATTGGCCCCATTGTCCAGGTGAGGAAACCAAGGATTGGAGAAGGTAAATGCTTGGCTAAGGTATTTGACCCTGGAAGGTACGACTGGGATTGGAAACAGTGCGTGTCACTTTCAGGCCTCCCATATTTGGCTCCTTTAAGTGACCCAGTGAGAAATCTTTCAGAAATTAAGTGGCTTGAATTGAAAACTAAGACTTTAAAGCCCTAATGTTCATGTTAGGTGCAGAGCAAAATGCCAGCGATTTCTTACATGAGCAGATTAATAAATGGATCCTCTTCCAAGGTTCTGAGTTTTTGCTGGGTGGACCCGAGTTGCAGACCTGCACGGGCAGTGGTGTTGTCCCCAAGGCTCCTTAATAAAGGGGCACCTGGTTCTTTGACAGGCACATCCTCCTCCTGGGCAGAGTTAAGAAGCTTAAGAAGGAGACTCTGAAGAACAAGCTGGTTAGACAGTGAGAGGGGCAGGGCAGTTATACACTTGATGAATTAAATAAACTCTGGGGACATTCAAGTCCAATACCCACCTCACTTTTCCCTTCCAGGGCTGTCACAGGTAGTTGGGGATTCCTCTTCGAGTGAAGGCCCTCTGCCACCACTTGCCATGTGACACTGCGTGAGACCTTAACCTCTTCCGCCTTCAGCTTTGTTGTTGGTGAGATGAAAGGGACCCACGAGAAAGATCTGGGCTCCTTAGCTCGAAGGAATCCAGATGCCTTGACCCTGAAATGATGTGTCATGGCAGAATGAAATCAAAGATGAAAATAATAATAATGCTCAGAAAACAATTTTTTTCCCCCCCAAGTAGCCTCAAGTATCCAACACACTGTGTTTCTGAAGGGGAGGGAAATCCAAGCGCTAAGTAGTTAAGCAACATATTCAGGAACTCTGGTTAATTAGTGTCAGAGCCTGGACGTTGTTCAAGATCTCAGAGTCCTCTCGGTCCAGGGCTCCGTTCCACCAACCACACGGCTTGTGTCCAAGGATGGAATTTGCCCTGGGGAAAAAAAATATTAAAGGATTAGACTCATCCAGGATGAGTTAAACTGGGTAGTACTGGTATGGTTTTTACCTGTTCACCGTAACACTATTTTTTCCTAAAAGTGTTAACAGAAAAAGTAGGGAAACGGCTTTCCCCCCACTGTCAAAAGACCATCTGCTGTTTGAGAAGAACACGCCTCGATTTTATCATCATAATCATTTTTCTATTTCCAGTTAGCCGCATGCTTCCTTTAATACGGTATTTTCTGCCTAAACCACTGTTTTCTCTTCGGCAGATTTCCTAAGGCCAACTTGGCATTTGCCGGCGTTTTTCTCCTCTTTAAGGGTGGGAAATTTCTCTTTCGGAGGAGATACATTTCTGCGTTAGTGCCTATTCGTTTTCTTTTCATTTTCTCAGAGAAAAACAATCAGGTTTCTCTGCTGTCGTCATGGAGATTTCATGTCTCCAGAAGAAATGCAATTGTGGAATTTCTTTGTTAATCCCACCCTGGACATGTAAGCTCCTTGTTCGGGTCACACAGCCCAGGCAGGGGAAGCCATTGAGAAGGGTGACAGTGTGATCCGGAACCCGGGGTGGGCCGGAGGGCCTGTGCAAGGGGGTAGCCGGGGATGCTGGGGCTGGAGGGATAGCAGGTGCCCAGGCTCTGGGGCTCCAACCGTCTGCTGGATGCTTTGCTCCCATTGGCGCCGTGAACTTGACACCACCACACCCCACGTCACCATCTTCCTTGCAGACTGTCCTCTCCCGTGTCCCCCTCCACACTCTCTGGCACCACTGTCTCCTGAGCTGTTCCCGCCCTGATTCTGCCCCTTCCTGTTTGCAGTCTTGACTCCCATTCTAGCAATACCCCTTCAGTGGCTCCCACTCCCACTACTTTTAGGATAAGATACAAACTCTGAGGTCATCCAAGGCCCTTCATGATCTTGCCGGCACCTTCTTCTGTCACCCACCGTATGCCTTCTGTGACCTGGCCATCCCACGTGAACAGCTGACACGTTCTGGATGACGCCTGTGTTAGGTGTGGTGGTTGAAGATGCTCTCCGGCTCTGGAGTCCCTGTGAACTTGCTCCACCGTGTAACCCTGCAACCTGGGAGGAGTTACTTTGCCTCAGCGTCTTCATCTGTTACATGGGGCTTAGTATCATCTACTAAGATGGTGATGAAAGAAAATGAAATAGGTGACTACCTGTCAAACACGGAGTCAGTGCCTGGCAGGGACCAACACCCCACGCTTGTCACCGGAGGATTGTTATGAATGTGATTGGTTACTTTATCATGTGTGTGCTGTTTCCTTCTGCCCAGACTACCTTCTTCCACCTGGACCTGAACAATCCCACCTGTCCCTCCAGCCTCAGCCTCACCATTACACCCTCTCTGAAACCAGCTTCTGTTGGGTTAAAAGCTTAAGTTGTAGGAACAGAATGTGTGGTTTTCAATCCTGGTTCTGCTACTCACTGTTTGACGCTAGTCTAACTGGCTAAGGTGTGGTTTCCTCCTCTGATAAATTAGGATAATAAAGTAACAGCTCCCACCTTATCAGGGGGGTCAGGAAAAGGTATATATATACAAAGACTTCATTCGTGTCGTGTCATTTTTATTAGCAGCTTTTCTTACCTGTCGTGAAGGACTAGCCACTGTAGTAGTATAAGCTTTTTACTTGTTTTTCTTGGCTTCTTGATGGCAGGTTATTTGAGTTTGGGGATAGGGAGCTTATTCGATGTTATCTCACAAGCACTTGACCCGTCCTTCAGTGAATGGAATGGACAAGAAGTCAGCTGCTTTGTCAGTACACCTGCTCGTTGCACACATTGCTTTAAGAGATTGCAGAGGACTGCGTTGGGATGGGAAGACCTTTGGGGAGGACTGTTTTCTTTCCTTGGTGGATACTGGAGATGGCAGGTCCATTTATGACACCATTTCCCATTTCATTTGATGCAAAGATTGTTGAGATGGGAGAGGAGGCCTATCCTGGAAGTGCTGGGGCTCGACTCCTGAGACCCCACACCTCCGTGTGACTGGCTACATCGTGTCTAAATAAACGCATGTAACTACTCCCACCAAGGCCACGTTCAAGCTGCCACTGTGATGGTAACTAACTTGCAAAGTTCATGAAAATATACCAGTCTGCCCAGTAATGAGCTGGCCCTGGCATACCACCATATAAACCTCTTTCTGACTTCAGTTTTTCTTTAATATGTGAATCTCATAAAGTGGCCATCCTGTCTCCAGATATAAATGGCAGAGGGAGGCGGGTCGGAGGTGAAGGAACCAGGAGCACGTGGGTGTTTGAACCACACTGCAGGTGCTCACAGTTATTTTGAACCTCTTTCCGTTCCCCGGGCTGGTCTTGTCTTAGGACTGGAATGTGGGCTGACAATCTTCTCTCAAAAACCAGCCTGTCTGGGGTGATGCTCAGAGCAGTATAGCTGGTTTTATCCTCCCAATCAGGGTTATGTTCTCTGCAGCAGACTGACTCAATTAGCCTTTCATTCCAGAGTCCAATTGTGAGTCAATTCTGAGGTTGTTAAGCAAAATGAGTCTGGTGGCATTAGCCTCGCGCTGGAGGATAGTAATCCGCATCTCGGTGCCGTTCACTCCATCGTCAGCTCGAGAGGCTACACGGAAACAGGAGACTCAGAGACAGTGTGACCTTTCGTCTATCTCGAAGGGTCGGGGTGGGGGGGGACGTCTGGGAGCACAGGAGCTGCCAGGTCAGAGAGCCAAGCCGATCGGGGTGTGTGCGGAGCTGCAGCCCCAGCTGCCTGAACCACAGTTGGCCTCTGCAAAGTTAGATGCCCAGTGCCATGAGATCATTAACTTTCACGACCAGGAAAATTCTTCTGAAATTAACACTCCATCCAAGCTGGATGCCTTTGGTGCCAGTCGCGTAAGCCTGAGTCACCTTTAGGGATTTCCTCCGAAAAATAAATCCTTTAACCAGGCCACTGAAAATGACCAGGTTTTATGCCCTTCATTGTGTTCAGCTAGAGTCAGCAAACCCCAGCTAGGCTCAGACCGTGGAAGCGATCCAGGCACACACGCACAGGCGCGAGCACGAGCCTGGTTGGAAGGACTTTGCCAAGCCACTTAGCTGAAGCACATCGCCCGGCTTGGGAAGCGTGCTAAAGGGCCTGTCTGAGGAGCATCAGGTGCTGTGCAAAGAAAATAAAGCGGAGCTCCAGCACCTGCCCCGGGGATTCATAGCGATGGAACCTGGCACCGGACATACGGAGGAGTGTACAGATCGTACAGATGGGCACGGATAGGGAGGCTCAGACATGCGTTATTGACAAGGGTTCAAGGAGAGACCAAGCCCACACACACACTATGCAGACTTTGCCGTGTGCTGCGAGCTCAGATGATGTCAGCAGGCCTTTTAATCCCCTTCCAGGTAAAGTTATAGGAAAGAGAGAATGCGCTTCCTGCAGGCCTTCTACAAACCTCTGCTGTCTCCACCCATCCTGCCTCGCTTGGCTGGCCCCATCCATGCAGACTTGTTTATATCATTAAGTGTGCTAAGTAATTACCGTTTCTTGGGGGAAAAGAAGTAAAAACAGCCCTGAGTGTGCCGGCTGCCGACTCGAGTGAACTAAAGGGAAGAAAGCTAAGACAGCCATCTATTGTCTCCCGTAATTGCCAGATAATTTAAATTCTCTCGAAGTCCATTGTGTTCTTCACAGAGAAACAGGGCTGTTGTCTGCTCAGATGACCTCAGAGGTGGCCCAGCTCTCATTCAGGATTTCTCCAACAATATCCTCTTCAGATTGAAAAACAGCCAGTCGGCCACAAAGAGCCCTTGCCCCACCCCACCCCCGAGCCCGTGCTGTCTGTGTCTCCTCTCGACTGCTGCAGTGTCACCACCATCAGAAGCCCTGGGTGGAATGTGCTGGCCCCTGGAGGCTTCCCAAACTGCAGACAGAGGCTGACCTTAGACCGGTGGACTTCCTACACCCCAACAGACAGGGAGATCGCACCCAGAGCCAGCGTCACCCTGTCCCTTTGGGCTTTCCCTTCAGTTTTGGAAAGGCCAGCCCCCTCTCGGCGTCACTTGCATGGAGTGAATCACCCTCCCCCCTCCACCTGGGGGGTGGCAGGTGACAGATGACTTAGGAGACAGATACGTGTATTTTTTAAGCCACTAGAAATTACGGGAGCAGATGGGCTGTAGGATCCTATTTTGATGCCAGGAACATGTTTCTGTATAAAGTAAATATTTTCCCAGTGTGGACCTCCGGTGAGTGTGCAGAGAGGCGTATTTCCTAAAGATGCAAATAAGTCTGGTCAGAAATAAATATTGAATGGAAACTTCAAAGCCTCTAGATTTCTCCAGTTATAGGCCCTGAAGACTTCTCTGCAAAGAAGCAGACCCAGGTGGGCGAGGGGATGGCTGGGGGTTGTATAACAGAGGATGCTAATATTTTAAGAGTTCGCATTTTCTGTGTTTGGGGGGGTGCGGTGGGAAAGGCCTCTCAAGAGAGAAATACAGAAAAATTGTGTCCGTCCAGAAGCTGTGGATATTTTCAAGCACATTCCCCACCCCCACTCCCCACTTTCTTACAGATCTCGCCTGGCGGATTTTTTTACCAACTGCCAGCCGGAGTCAAGGTCTGTCAGCAGCTGTCTAAAGGAAAACTACGCCGACTGCCTCCTCGCCTACTCTGGGCTTATTGGTAAGACTGGGGAGAAGTGGGATGGGAGGAAAGTCTGGCTCACAAATACTCAGACCCCAGGGTGGCTGCCACTAACGCTGGATGTAAAAACCTCCTAGTATCCCCCTGTGCCTGCCTTGCCATGTTGGGCCCTTTCTCGCAGCTTAAAAGGGGGACTAGAGGAAAGAGGATAATGCAAGCGCAAAGGCAGGAAGCAGGGATTATTAAAGAGCTGGAAGGCAGCAAGTGTGAAGAACTGGGAAGCATCTCGAAGAACTGGCCACAAAGAACAAAAAGGGGTGGGGGGGGGCATGGTTGTGGAAGAAGAGAGCAAGTCAAACCCAGTGAATTGAATTAGGGAACTTGGAAGTCATTCAGTCTGGGGAAATCAGAAAGGCTGTTTCCCAGAAATGGCCCTTTGGAAAGAAAATCCCTGAATCTAGGCATTCGGTTCACCGTGAACAGTCTGGGTCAAAATGCAGCTTCTGGTGAGTAAGGGGGATTTCGCCTAATTTTTTCCCTGAAGAACAGACATAGCAGAACCATCTTTTCTGTCTTTGAAGACTGGAGGCCTTAGAAGAACCAGGTTCTTGGCATTCAGGAGAGCAGTGTGATGAGATAAGGCACCAGTGAGCTGGGAGTGGGACAGAAGTGAGAGGAATCTGTACCCAGGGGTAAACAGGGCAGCGGGAGGAAGGGAGATGCCCAGGTGCCATGTGAGAAGGAACACATGGGGAAGGCTGGGGAAAACCACGGTTGTCAGAAGCCGGATGCTCAGCCAGGGTGTGAGCACCTGCCAGCACCAGGCATGTCACCAGGCAGGAAGGCCATCCCACCAAGACTGACAGCACAGGCCACAGGCTTTGTCACCAGAGTGTCTTCAGCAAGAACCATTGGGGAAAATCACTGACTATACTTAACGCAGGGAGATAGCAGGTGCCTGCTCACTTGTCCTGACATTTCGTGGGATCTCACCAGTTATTTGCCATTCTCACAATATGTCCCATGAGCTTTCCTTCCATCAGTACTCCAAATTTGCACTCACCCTCTTTTCGTACATAAAGCGGTCCTGAGTAAGGATTGCTTATCAACTATGGAATTAGAGGTTTAAGAAATAACAGAAGCAATTAAGGTGTGCCCATTGCAAAGAGTTTTTAAAAATACGGAGAAACAAACCCAAAGGAGACGGTAATAAGAATCTAGAGTCCCACTCCCAATGGAATCGCTCTTAACACCTTAGTCCGGACCCTCTGGGCTCACACGGTCATTAAGCTCCCCCATGAGGGGCCAAGGTGCAGGGCTGCCAGGTGTTTCTAGTTTGGCAAACTGGTACCTGCTGAGATGATGAAACCCTCATTATTCAAGGGAATCGCTGGTCCAGACAATGCATTGTGTGGACCCAAGTTTATTTCTCTCTTGGGTCCAGATCTTTCCCTCCACACGGGTCACTGGGTTCTAACTTCTTTCAGGATAAAGCTTGTTTCTACTTCTTCTGAAGGTCCAGGATCCATTATGGTGTCAAGCATACAGTGGGCACTTCATAGACATACTCTAACCTCTTCACTCAGTGTTTGGGGGTGGCCGTGCCTTTCTCACCCCAAGTTAGTAGCTGCTCTCTGCCGTGGGTTGAAGCGTTTATCCCAAGGTATAATGGGACACTATTTAGTTCAAGTCAGCAAGGAATGTAGGGCAAAGAAGATATGCCCTTGACCCAATAGAGCTTGGGAAGAATTTTTTTTTTCTATTTCTGAATCAAATATATCCTGTGGCTCACAGGACTGCCTATGACTTCTTACTTCCACAAAGTATATAAAAACAGAAGGCTCCTTGGCATGAGTAGGCATTGCCTGATGTGAGCCACCCAGGAGAAGACATTTGGGTCGTGTTAAGTATAAATGCATTGTTTGTTTGTGTCAGTAGAGAGCTCATCAGAAAAACAGTGAATCTGGGAAGATGAGGGCAAGAGAGACCACCCAGCGTTGCTTTGGGGACTTTTGAGGACTGTTGAGACAATACTCTAGGAGCCATCGGCTTAGAGAACTTCCACTGTTTATTTCCAGTTCTGTCACAACTTAGAAGACTTTATTTAAACCAGTTGAGAGTCTGGTGAGCCGAGGCCCCCTGACATACCTTCAGGATGTAAGGATAGCTCCTCAGCTTCCCAGTGGCCGTCTGAAGGAGCCATTTGCTTCCGAGGGAAGTGGATGCGAAGTCCTAAAAGGATTTTTAACATATGTAAAAACCAGCTCTGTCTATTTATGAAGATTAATGACATTTTCAGGAAAATGCAAGGGATTTGGCATCTCATGCATTCTAAGTTAATTCTCTCCTACTCCATGGCATCCATACCGTGTGTGCAGAGAAAAATACCCAAAGTGCAGCTCAAGGAGTTCTGTTAGATTTTTTTCCTAAGTAAATGTGTAAATTATTTTATGTGCTTAAGATAAATTGCCAAGAAAACGCACTGCTTAACATAATTTCCCACTCAGCAAACACAATGTTTTGTAATTATCCACGGTGCCTCCGCCGTCAGAGGAACATTTGTTTCTTTGTAGGCTACGGCAAAGTTTGTGTCACCACACGAGACTAAAACACCTTGTTTTTACTCTTTCAGGGACAGTCATGACCCCCAACTACATAGACTCTAGTAGCCTCAGCGTGGCCCCCTGGTGCGACTGCAGCAACAGTGGAAACGACCTGGAGGAGTGCTTGAAATTTCTGAATTTCTTCAAGGACAACACATGTCTCAGTGAGTGGGAACAATAGGCAACACACACACACACATGAACTTGAACTCCCCTCTGAGTTCAGGCTATACCTTCAGGGTTCTTGTGTCTGCCTCCTCTCCCTTTCTCTCTCTCTCTCCTCTCTCTCTGTCCCTTTTTTTCCTGATTGCTGATGGTGGATCCGGTTCCTTTTGGCCACATTGCTTGATGCTGCGGGAACAGAGCAAGCGATGAGCTGGGTGCTGCCAAGACAGCGAATCCAGAGGCCTGAGAATGAGAGCGAGTAATTCAGATGACCCAGGGGACATGATGTGGGAGAGAACACGTCTACCCACAGATGAGAATTTGATCTTGGCAAGTCAGTTCCAGAGGTTCTTAAAACCTGGGCAGAACATACAATATGAAAAGCTCAGATAAATTTCATGGAGATAGGCCTCCGAGGAGGGCTTTCTGAGAAAAATTAGCATGGTAGCATCCGTAGCCCCCTGGATGTTCAGGGTTGGCCCAGAGGAGAAGCAGGCGTTCTTGAGCGGGGTCGCTGGCCATGCAGCAGGGGCTTCAGGATGTCAGTTATCTCCCAGAGGAGATGAGCACGGGGCTGGGGAGGGAGGCTCTGCTTGGAAACAGTATCGCTTATTAGTTCAGGTTCCTTTAGGCCATTTGGAGCTGTGTTTTCCAAAGGGAGAGGGAGACAGAGATGTAGGGGTGAGAACAATGGCTTCATCATGCACTCTGAAAGCACCGTGCCAGGTCTCCCTTCTACCCACTGAGATGTGCAGGTGCCAGGCCCGCTGACATGCTTGCGAACCTCACTCACATTTCGTGGCAGCTGCCATTAACCTATCAGGTGTCTTCTTTTTGTGCACACTCTGCGGGGGTGTAAACTCACACTGTGACGAGTATGTACGGTCACTGATGAAACCGGCACGAGGGTCCTGGGAGACGCGAGTGCTATCATCTTCTCTTTACAGTTGAATAAATGGCCAGTATTCATATAGATCATCCATGCCAAAGACGGGTCCAAAGCCCGAGTTCCTTCTTCTGTAGCCCCCTGTGCCCTGAGGGCCGTTGTGTCACCTGTTGTCACAGGGCCTGTTGGATAAGAACACATGCCTGAACATGGGGAGCAGTTGTGGCTTCTAATGGGAAGTATGGACTGTTTCAGCTCCCCCTCTGAGTGCTGTGCCATCAGGTGACAATTGCTCCCTGGTACCCTGACTCCTGAAGAGTTCACCAACCATGTGCCATGTACACATGAAAAGGCTTTTTTCTGGTCTTTTTTTTTTGCCGTTTCTCAGGCTGCTCTCGCAGCATGTGGAGGTTCCCAGGCTAGGGGTCCAATCGGAGCTGTAGCCGCCTGCCTACGCCAGAGCCACAGCAACACGGGATCCGAGCCATGTCTGCGACCTACACCACACACAGCTCACGGCCACGCCGGATCCATAACCCGCTGAGCAAGGCCAGGGATCAAACCCGCAACCTCATGGTTCCTAGTCGGATTCGTTAACCACTGCGCCACGACGGGAACTCCTGAAAAGGCCTTTTATGGTTACTTCTAAAACCTCCTCAATTGTTTCTTTCGTTGAAAAGATGGATCTAAGTGATTCACTCAATAGGTGCCTGAGTTAGTGTGGTCGCAACCAAATTCTTTGATCATCTGAAAACTAAAATGAACTTTCGGACATTTAAGTGAAATATAAACCTGTAAAACTTAAAGTATGGAGACATTTGCCAAGAGTGGGCACACATGGAAGTATACCTTTAGCCTCTTGTTCAGTCTTGACTGATACACACACACTGTGTGTGTGTGTGTGTGTGTGTGTGTGTGTGTGTGTATCCTCTCTATGTTATATGTATCTCCTATATTATGTGTGTGTGTATATATATATATATCCTGTATTATATATATATCCTATGTATAGTATATATATTTCCTATATATTCTAAAAATATAGATATATGTTTGTAATATATATGTCCTCTTTTTCACATCTTGCACACTCTTCTGGCAGAATCCATGTTTTAATGAAGACAAAGCAATGACAATAGCAGTCAGTGTGAGAAAAGATTATACTCACATGGGCTGGAAAACCACTACCTCGTAGAGAAATTAAAGTCGTCCCTGATTAATAATATTTTGGTGAAGGGAAGAATGGTATCTTATTGCTTTTAAAGACTTTTCAATAAAAATAAATGCATTTGGCCTTCAGCAGGGACCAAAGGCAGCCCATTTATACTTTGATAGAAGGAGCACAGCCTACCAAAGACACAGGGCTGCAAATTCGGTCTCTTGCAACAGGCCCCAGAGTAGGAGGAATAGGAATTTGTAGATTCCAACCCAAATGCAATAACCCAGTTGTGCTCCCTTCAAATTAATCAAACCTCTCCAATCCCCCTGTCACATGCACAGACAACTCCGACCTATTGTTTCCTTCTGGTAACTGGGAAGGGAACAGTTATTTTTACGCCAGAGTGCCTGGCAGAGGAGACGGAAAAAGAGCAGAATGACCTGGAGGTGGAGATGAGATACCAGTTACTCCCTCCAGTGCTTTCTTCGGATGCCACTTTCGCCTCCCGGGACCACTTCATCTAAACTCCAGTTCTCCATTCTCACTCCACCGCTCCCTGAACCCCACCTCTGCTTCGTTCCCTCGGAGCTTTTCTCACCACCTAATGTATGATATACCAGAATGTGACCTCCATGAGGACAGGGACGTCTGTCTCTTGTTGCCACCATTGTCGTCCCCCGCACAGAGCAGTGCCTGGCCCTCAGTAGATGTTCCACTGACGCGTGAATGATTGAGCAGGTGCACAAACCGTCATCTCAAGTGGCAAGGCAGCCACGCTGGAAATCACAGAGGCTTTCCACAGATGACATGCGTCTCCTGCATCTGTGTGTCTCAGCAAGAAAAAGGAAGATTTTGTTGTCATCTTGGGTCATGCAAGGAAACTGGTCTTTCTTTACCTTCCACTCACTTGTGGAAGCCATATCACGTGGCCAGGAGCATAAGAAGTACTGATATTAATTTGAATCTGTTTCGTACAGCCTCAAAAATGAAAAGGTTTGGAAAACAAGCTTCCAATTTGCAGAACCTAGAGGATAACAATTTTAAAACAAAATGTCACTTCTAAGATGAAGATTAGGCTTAAATTATTCTGTCTCGTATACTGAAAAATGCCAGCTAAGAGTCATATATTAACAACTTGCACATTCAGGTCCCAAATGGAGGAGTTTGATTTCTTATACAATGAATATGAAATTAAAAAAATTCCTAAATCCACGCCAAATCCCCGAGGACCTGATTAAAAACTGTTTTTTATTCATTTGGGGGAGGGGAACAACACACAACCAATTTACTCTTGCCGTAAAAACAATCTAATCCCATGAAATTGTAATAAGCTTTTAAAGTTTTACATTTTAAACTTTTCATTTAAGCAGGGCTGCTCCTTCCTAATTATGCAGATTTTGTTTGGAAGACTGGAAGCGGAAAGGGAAAAAATAATCTTACTTAAATTTTCACCACCTATCATTGAGGGATTGGGATAGATTTTTCTTTTAAAGAAACCCGTTGCATTGGTACTTTGAGCAATGCCAGCCTCATAGTGGGTGCTCCGTGGCAGTGAACCACTTTTTTTTTTCTGTTTGATTTTACTGCCTGCCAAATTCACATGAATGCCACTGAGTCAACTCAGTCTCATAAATAGAGATACGGTACTTTAAAAGAACACTAATTAGTTTGCTTTTAGTATACAATTTTGACAGAGCATGAGCGTTTTCTTGGAAGATGGAACAGTGATTGTGACCCCAAATAACAGGTCTGAGGCTGGGTTTCCAATGGCTTGAGTGATGAGTGTCTCAGGGCAAGGATCTTGCGCAGCACCTGTTCCGTGAATAGGGACACAATAAACATTTGTTGCACTAAGAGCGTAGCTAAGTGTCCAGCTCAGTGGTTAATGAATGAATTGATTTTTGAGCACCTGACCCATGGCTGGCACTCAGCACATGTAGGGTGGATGGATGGGCTTTGTTCAGAGAGGTCCAGGGCTCTGGGCAGAATTTCTCGTGTGCCTCTCTGGCTTCATGTATCCTGCTGTTCCATTTGCTGCTTGACTTTGAAATTGGATTTTCCCCTGTTTTACTGCAGAAAATGCAATTCAAGCCTTTGGCAATGGCTCAGATGTGACCGTGTGGCAGCCAGCCCTCCCAGTTCAGACCACCACTGCCACCACCACCACAGCCTTCCGGGTCAAGAACAAGTCCCTGGGGCCAGCGGGCTCTGAGAATGAAATCCCCACTCATGTTTTACCACCTTGTGCAAATTTACAGGTAAGAGTAGGGGCCGAACGCCCTGTTGGCGCTCACCTCTGGGGGGTGCAGACTCATGTTCTGAAATGCATTTAGAGATGCGTGGAAAATGATAGAACGCTGCTCAGGTTTGAATCTCCAAAGTGCGTTTTAACCACCAGAGATGGGCAGTGTGATGTGCTGCAGAGTGGAGAGAAAGACGGGCTCTGGAACCAACCCTGCCATCTATGAAGGGTTGGGCTTGGTCAAGGCACTTGTATTGGCCTTGGTGTCTCCCCCTATCAAATGAGGGCTTTCCTGAGTTTTGTGCTTGTGAAGCGGTAGAGGTGAGCTCGCTGTTTGCTGATTTATTCTGCTTGCTTGGTGTTTTCTCCAAAACTGCAGCATGTAGAAAAGGAAGGTGCCCTTGGCTTGGTCACCATCACTGCCATTTTGACCCAATGTGGGGCATTGAACAAAAGATAAGATCTAAAGATAATCCAGAGACAGTGTTGCTCGCGAAGCAAGCGTTAAGGCAAATAGAGAGCGCTCTGTGGGTCCATTCTTCAGGAAGCAGAAGGAACTGCTCGTCAGAGGGCAGGAGCTGAAAACCTCTCCTATGAAAAGCATCCAATGAGAATGGTCCACAGGCTTCTTTGGGATTAATCCAGCTCTCCAAGGGCAGACTTGCAAAGATATGCAAATGGTCATTTCCTGACTTTTGTCAAAGTAGAGTGTTTATTCTTTTTTGTTTGTTTGTTTGTTTCTTTGCTTTTGTCTTTTTGCCTTTTTCTAGGGCCGCACCCACAGCATATGGAGGTTCCCAGGTTAGGGGTCCGATCAGAGCTGTAGCCGCTGGCCTACGTCAGAGCCACAGTCACGTGGGATCCGAGCCGTGTCTGCAACCTACACCACAGCTCACAGCAACACCGGGTCCTTAACCCGCTGAGCAAGGCCAGGAACCGAACCAGCAACCTCATGGTTCCTAGTCGGATTCGTTTCTGCTGCGCCACAATGGGACTTCCTATTCTATTTTTTGGTTTTGGTTTTGGTTTTGGTTTTTTTGTTTTGTTTTGTTTTGTTTTGTTTTGTTTCATTTTCTCACTGTACAGCAAGGGGGCCAGGTTATCCTTACATGTATACATTACAATTATATTTTTCCCCCACCCTTTCTTCTGTTGCAACATGAGTATCTAGACATAGTTCTCAATGCTATTCAGCAGGATCTCCTTGTAAATCTATTCTAAGTTGTGTCTGATAAGCCCAAGCTCCCGATCCCTCCCACTCCCTCCCCCTCCCATCAGGCAGCCACAAGTCTTTTCTCCAAGTCCATGATTTTCTTTTCTGAGGAGATGTTCATTTGTGCTGGATATTAGATTCCAGTTATAAGTGATATCATATGGTATTTGTCTTTGTCTTTCTGACTCATTTCACTCAGTATGAGATTCTCTAGTTCCATCCATGTTGCTGCAGATGGCATTATGTCATTCTTTTTTATGGCTGAGTAGTATTCCATTGTGTATATATACCACCTCTTCCGAATCCAATCATCTGTCGATGGACATTTGGGTTGTTTCCATGTCTTGGCTAATGTGAATAGTGCTGCAATGAACATGCGGGTGCATGTGTCTCTTTTAAGTAGAGTTTTGTCTGGATAGATGCCCAAGAGTGGGATTGCGGGGTCATATGGTAGTTCTATGTATAGATTTCTCAGATATCTCCAAACTGTTCCCCATCCTGGTAAAATGTACCAGTTTACATTCCCACCAACAGTGCAGGAGGGTTCCCTTTTCTCCACAGCCCCTCCAGCACTTGTTATTTGTGGATTTATTAATGATGGCCATTCTGACTGGTGTGAGGTGGTATCTCATGGTAGTTTTGATTTGCATTTCTCTTATAATCAGCGATATTGAGCATTTTTTCATGTGTTTGTTGGCCATCTGTATATCTTCTTTGGAGAACAGTCTATTCAGGTCTTTTGCCCATTTTTCCATTGATTGATTGGTTTTTTTGCTGTTGGGTTGTATAAGTTGTTTATATATTCTAGAGATTAAGCCCTTGTCAGTTGCATCATTTGAAACGATTTTCTCCCATTCTGTAAGTTGTCTTTTTGTTTTCTTTTTGGTTTCCTTTGCTGTGCAAAAGCTTTTCAGTTTGATGAGGTCCCATGGGTTTATTTTTGCTCTAATTTCTATTGCTTTGGGAGACTGACCTGAGAAACTATTCATGATGTTGATGTCAGAGAGTGTTTTGCCTATGTTTTCTTCTAGGAGTTTGATGGTGTCCTGTCGTATATTTAAGTCTTTCAGCCATTTGGAGTTTATTTTTGTGCATGATGTGAGGGTGTGTTCTAGTTTCATTGCTTTGCATGCAGCTGTCCAGGTTTTTTTTTTTTTTTTTTTTCCCTCATCGTAATGAGTATTCTGCCACTTGGGAACATACTCACATGCTCATCAGGTGTTTTCACCCACTTTACGTCTTCGAGTGTTGCCCTCCTGATGGCTGCAGGGGAGATGCTGTTATTGTGGTGTTACTTTGGTGTTGTCAGCCTTGTTCTTTCATCAGACACTTGGGCCTTAGCCTGGTGACACTTGGGCTGGAGCCTCTGCAGACCTGATGAGTCATAGAACCATCCCTGGGAACCTAAAGTCTCCTGTTCCATTATTCTTCCTGGATTTGGGGGGCAGTGGTGGCCACATGGTGACTGCTGCCCCCTGCCATTCTAGGGAAGGGGGCAAGTGCTGTCACTTCCCCCTTGTCACTGGGATACATCCTGCCTTCTCCCCACCACTGCCAAGGACCAGCCTCACCAGAAACCTTCTTTGCCAGACATCTTCTTGACTCCCAACCCAGTCTGTTTCCTAGAAAATATTGGGGCAGGCTTTCTCCTTCTGATTTATTGCTGTCTTCTCACCCACCCCCCATAGTCACCTCTTCTTATTGGACATCCCGCCTGCCATTCAGCCAAGCTTTGCACTCTGCCCTGGTCTTCCGGGGTCCCCATCAACACACAGCCTCAGACACACTCACGCACACACAACACTCAGGAGAAGGGTAGCCATAGCCTAAGGTCAACCAGATGCTCTGCGTGCTGCTAAAGCATTTCCTGAGCCCTTCTATCTCTGAAGCACTGTGCAGAAAATACCAGAACTGGGAGGAGGCTTGGGGGAGACTTGGCGTCTATCTGCTCCATCCTGCGGCAGAGCCCTGAGGATGGGGGAGGGGAAGCGACTTGCAGAATCCCTCAGCTGCTTAGAGGGGGGCTCAAGGCAGGCAGAGCATCACAGAGCACAGGCTCTTCTCATCTCTGGCTGGGCCTTGGTGTGGTGTTCTGCTTCCTCCTAGATCAGCCTTCTGTTCAGAGTTGGGTCTGCTCAGATTCCAGCGTCAGTAAAGGCAGGTGGCCAGGTGAGGCTAGGACCCTGTTCTGATGAGGTGATGGCAGTGGGCCAGAGGGGGTTTCTGACCACGAGAAGAAGCGAGCTCTGGCTGCAGAAAGCCACGTTCTCTTTGGCACGTGTCTAAGTACACAAAGTATGAAGGTAGAGTCAGCGTTCAGCCTGGTTACTAAGCTGCTTCTGTGTTCTGGAAACTTCATGGAAATGGGCATTCCAAAAACAATTCTGTCCTCAGTGAACTTACCATTAGTGGGCAAGATGCAACTGATCAACATTTTTGGAAGGTCAGACTAAGTTAACGGGTTGTCTCTCAGAAGAACAGTCATCACTGGAAACTCCATGAAATTAGTTCCCCCGTGAGAGAGGGGACAGTCAGCCAAGAGGAGGTGTTTCCCCATCTCCTGGCCTCACCAGATCACTGAGGCTTTGCTTCCCAGGGTGCAGTGCTTGCCTCCAACAAGATCTGCTGGCCACCCATTACAAGGTAAGGGGGACCTTGTACCACTTCAGGGTTGCCCTGGCAACGTCAGGGGACACATGAGCTCTATTCCCAAGAAACAGCCTTTCCTTCTCCTGAGTTATTGATGGGAACTCCGCCTCAAAAACAGGTGCAAAGGAAAATTAAAGTACAATGGTTCTCTCGGGGCTGCCATTTAACTTCTCAGCAGAGGGGCCAATGGAGGTGTGGGAATACTAAGGAAGAAGGGGCCGCCACATCTCTCTTCCCTAACACACACACACAATCCACATATCTTGGAGCTAAACCATATTTTATTTCCAGGGAGCCCTAAGGGTTCCATGAAGCCTTACCTTACCCCCTAAGACAGCTACCTGTTGGAGCCCATTTTTGCACACGTGAGGCAGGGGTGACGGCGTGGGTTTTGCAGCCAGGCCCGTGTGCAGACCCAGTTTGTCCTCGCCCACATCACGGCCTCGCCAAGCCTCCACTTCCTCATCTACACAACGCTGGGACTGCCAAGCTTCTAGGTGAGAGGATTACATGGAGTTCGCTTCAGTGCTTGGGGCAGAGTGAATGTTCCAGAATGTCACGATGCCTAATCCCAAATCTGCTGGCCACTTGGTACCTTTACAAAAGATGGATGGTGGCGTTGTGCCCTGCCTGGAGTGAGGTGTCACCCTGGGAGATGTGGGTGTGAGTTAGCACAAACAGGTGCATGGTATTTTATTTTACAAAACATTTCTCATGCATTGTGCTCTTTTGTCCTCACAGCAGCCGGTGAGTCAGGTGGGGGTCAATATTCCTTCTCTTTTACAAATGAGGCCACAGAGGCAGGGACAGGCCAGTGACTTAACCGAGATCACATAGTAATTCTCCAGTGGGGCTACGATTTCTGACTCAAGAGGCCAGCGGACTTTTGCCTTGTTGCATGACCTTGGGCAGCCTGGGCTCTTCCTTTGAATTAGGAATGGACCGAGGAAGAAGTGGAAAAAAAAAAAAAATGGAAAAGGAGGTCATGCAGTGTTTGACTTCTGTGTCTGGCTTATTTCACTTAGCAGAATGTTCTCCAGGTTCGTGATCTCATTCATATGTGGAATCTAAAAAAGTTGACGTCTTTAAAGCAGAGACTAGAATGGAGGTTCCCAGGGGCTGGGAGGTGGGGGGATGGGGAGAGGGTGGTCTAAGGGTATCAGGTTTCAGTTACGCAGGATGCACAAGACCTCGGAGCTCTAATGCATAGCACGGTGCCTGAACTTAGCAGTCCTGTGTGGATGCTGGAAATCTGCTAAGAGAGTACGTCTTGGTTGTGTTACCACCCCCACCCCCTGGAAAAGGTAACTCTGTGAAGTGATGAGTATGTTGATGAGCTTGATAGCAGGTAAACTTCTGGCAACATATGCATACGTCACAACATAGGCATGCATCACATGCCTTAAATAAATACAATTTGTGTTTGTCAGTTCCACCTCGATAAAGCTGGTGAGGGGGGAAGAATAGAAAAAGAGAAAGGGAGAAGCTAGATTTGAGAGACCCCAGTGTCCCAGTGCTTCCCGAAGACAGTGATTCCAGTGATGGGAAAAATAGCTCACCCTTTAGGCTGGGGTGCTGCGTGCAGGAATCCCAGGAGACGGGGTATAAGGGCACGACTGAAAGTTTGCCAGTAAAACTTCTTGCAGTGTGATGATCTCTCTAGAATGATCTATATTAAAAATGGCGAAAGAATCATTGGGAGCCACAGGACTGGGGGGATGAGAGAGTGATGAGAGATGGGCCTTAGCTCCCGAGAACGCTGGTCCCTGGCGTTGATTTAGGACTCTTGCTTCGGCGTAGGGCTCCCGGGAGGCTCGTTCTTCCCATCTGTCCTTCCTTTGCCTGCCTGGCTGTCTTCAAATAAATTACCATTTGCCAGGGGGGGTCCTAGAAATATCTTAGAATGGCGTTTGTCCCAACCGCATGTGTCACTACTCAGAATAGAACTGACTTCAACCAGCTTGGGATGCATTGGTAACAGATTTGGAGAAAGTCAACTATCTTTGGCAGCTCTAAAGTTCACTTCCCTCGAGAAGCACCCTCTTGTAATATTTTTAAATATACAATAATATGAGAAAACTCTCGGGGACTTGGGTTTCTGTCTTAACATTTGAGATAGATTTCCCCCTTGGAAGGGAAGAAATAAAGATAAACATTTTCAAACGTCGGCTTCAAAGTGTAATTATCAACAAACCAAACACGAGTCTGTTTGGGGAAATGGGTGGCCTTGGGTGTGGTGTACACAGGTCTCATCTGCCGTTCCTACGAAGGGCTCAGCTTTGAAAAAAGGGACGTTGATGGATTAGTATAAAATGTCATAGAAACATCCAAGAGCTACCCCCCTGAGGTGATAAAATACCAGGTTTTGGGTAACCAGCCAAGCTCCCATATCAGGATTAATTGGCAGGCATATTAGTAACAAGCGTGACACAGGCTGTGCTATTGTTGGCATATCTTTCTGACTTGTACAGAGTGGTCACATGAAACACAAAGAAACATTCAAAAGCCTACCAATTATTTCATCTTCTGTGCACTTGAGTGATCTGGTAGCTGGAAAAAGCTTAGGATATTTAAGCCAAATAGACTGTACTTGTCACTTATTTTAAAGTAAATATCTTTGGGATATGTAGCTGTTGGAAAAAAAATCCCTATTTTGTGTTATTATACATCACCTAACTCTGGTGGCTTCAAGTGAAGACCTCTTAAGGTGGCCCTTATAGGCTCTTGATTTCCATGGTCAGATAGGGTTGTAGAAACTGGGGAATACAGCCTTGGGAGTTGGGCTGAGGATCCTTGAGACAGTTTCACTGCCTTTGCCTCTTTCTTCGGAAAGAGATCAAAGAGAAGGGACGTGTGATTGAGAGGAGAAGGTCTGATGAATGGGAGCCCACACGCAGATCCAGCGCTGGCAGGATGGTTGACAGGGGCTCGAGAGATCAGGGCGAGCTGCCTCCAAAGTTGGGGTTTTTGTGTGAACCAAATACAGCCTATTTACAAGGGAGACGTGGAAGTACAGCGATTGCAGAGCCCACGTTTAAAGCTCCTCCCCTCGTCCTCATGGGACTGGACAGGGATGAGCCAAACAGCTTTCGTGGTCATAAAAGAGATGCGAGCCAAGGTCCAGGTGAATAGCCTTTGCAAGAATACTTACTGCTGAAGTCAACGATGCAAAGGTTAACTGATCCTCCTCCACCCACCCCCCCCGCCTCCACCCCGCTCAAAAATTGTGGCGTCTGCTTTGGCAGTCAGGCCATGCTAGCCCTGAAGGTCCCATGGCTGGGACAGTGCTGGCCCTCTGTGGGCCGTGGGAGTAAGGGCCTTGAGGTGGGCCTCTTTCCTGGAGCAGAGACCCTGGATTCCCTGGATTTCAGTCTAGGTCTTACCTCTCTGGCCTCAATGCAGTCCCGTCCCTTGGCTGAGTCCAGTTTGAAGCTTATAGAAATGGCCTGGGGCACTTGTGTGTTGTAACACAACGTTTACAGCTTGATAGGTGGGGAGGAAGGCGCTGTGCTTTGGCTGTCGTTAATACCTGCTTGTACCCATTCAACGCCTGCGTATTAAGAGTATTTGAATATTGAATGAGAAACATTGAGTATTAGAAATTAGAACATTGCAGAAATCTCCATCCGAAACAAGACCTTCCATCCCAGAAAAACAGTGCGCCCTATCCCTCCCCTGCCCCATGCCTCATCAGAGCTAAACCAAGGCCACCTGGACTGGGTAGGGCCAGACCAGACTGGAAATGATCTGGAAGCGCTTCCCAGAGCCAAACCCCCAAAGTCTCAATGTGGCAGGAAGGCCGTTATCCAAACCTGCTACATACCCAGGACTCCACGGGCTGTGACCAAGTGAAAATTTTAAGGGTTGAGTTTTAAAAGGAAAGCTGCCAATGGGTGTTCTGTAAATCATTTGTGCCAGCAGACTGACCCCATTATGTCAGCTAATCCTGGAAATACAGGAGGTAAATTTAAATCTTCTAGCATGAAGCACTTAATCAATATTCTAAATGTTTTTCTTACAATTTATGCTAGCAGAGCAATGGGGTGCTTTGGCGTCCCGTTAATCTTCCACTGGAGAAGAGGCTCTTGAGAGCAAGGCCAGGGTGGTGGGATTTTGCACAGGCTGACTGGTGGGAGGGCAGGAAGCTGGAAGGGGGAGAGGCCCTTATTTTTTTACACCAGGCCCCTGTCCCAGGGATACTCGTGCCTGGTACTCATGCCACCCCTGCCAGCAAGTGGAGCCACTCTGCCGGTATCTCTTTTTCAACCTGTGCTTGACAACCTAGGAATTGCTTGGCTGGGAAGAGCATGAGCTTTGGAGTTGGACTTGAGTAAGAATCCTAGCTCACTTCCTATTGCTTTGTGAGCCGGGGTCGTGTTTCTTACCATCTCTGAATGTCTCCCATAAACTGTCACCCGCTTCTGGAATGGGTTGTGAAGATTAAAGAACTAGTGCCTGTTTGTAGCGGGCCAGGCATGACTGGCCAACCCTCTGCACTTGGAAGTGGCTGCCATTGCTGTCGTGATTGATGACACATGTTACAGCTTTGATGCTGGACCCTGGGGCCAGGCAGGAAGGTTATTCCCAGGAATTACGGGGGCATGGCGGGAATAAAAGGGTTCTCTTTAGGTTTCGCTTCCTTAATTCATAAGAAGGGTTTGAAATGAGTGATGTCCTGCTGGTTCTAAGATGTGGTCATTGAGAAAGTCCCAAGGAAGGAAGGGAAGGGGTGGAATATTCTATGGACACCAGGCCAAGAAGGAAGGGAAACCAAAAGGCCATAAAGAAAGGGTCAGGTCTTGAGGGGTTAGGGTTGTTTCTAACTTCATCTCTCCATGCCCAGGAGCCTCAGTCAGATTCTTGGTGCTATGAACTTGGAGCTGTGAGAGTCGTCAGATGTTGGTCCAACCTTGGGGTCAGAGTAGAATGATCTGCCAGAGGTCATTGCCACATTTCTTTAACTGGGGCTGACATTGGGTAGAGGTGACACAGTTGTAAACAGGAAACACTTTTTTTTTTTCTTTTTAGGGCCACACCCAAGACATATGGAAGTTCCCAGGCTAGGGATCGTATCAGAGCTACAGCTGCCGGCCTGCGCCACAGCCACAGCCACAGCAATGCGGGATCTGAGCCACATCTGTGACCTACACCACAGCTCACAGCAATGCTGGATCCTTAACCCACTGAGCGCGGCCAGGGATCGCACCCGCATCCTCATAGATAATAGATTCCTTTCCGCTGAGCCACGGTGGGAACTCCTAGTAACTTTTATTTGCAGAAAAGACAGTGATTGAGAGCCAGCGCTGCCTCTTAGCCTCAAAGCCCAGGAGTTTGCAGTCTTTCCCATGCCTGCATTCCACCAGGGCTATTACTAGCTTAATATTTACCTTTGAACTCAAGATCTAGATATACCGTTAATAACATTTGCGAAATGTGAATGGATGAAGTAGTGCTCTCTCTATTAAAATCATTATGTAAATATTAAAGTTGAAGGACTAAAAATGTTTTTATGCCGTCTCCATCACATCCTATACCCCATTGGTTCCCAAACCCCACTTTGGGAAAGATTACAAACAATCTAATCATATGAAAGATCCCGGAACTATTGTCTTTGGTACATGGCATCACTTCTGCTTTTTATGGTTTGGCATTAATAAAAACAAATATGCATATAGAACTTCCCATGGGCTAAGGCCCATCCTAGGCGCAGTGTGTGTCCGTGCGTGCTCGTTATGTAAGTATGTATAAAAATTAATTTAATTCTGACAGTAATTTCATAAGGCCAACACTATTATTATTATTATTATTTCCACTTTTCAGAGGAGAAATAGAGCCACAGCAAGTTTCTCTCCCATGCATTTTTAACTGGCTACACGATAATACCTACATCAGAGCATATTTTATCTTTCTGTTTCTGGCTAGCATTATTCATTCAATAGAGATTAAATCAGTCCCTAAATTCTTATTGAACATCTGGCAGATCCAGGTGCCAGACCGGTTCATAAACTAGCATAAAGAAAGGTAATGATGCCTATTCTGACACCAACCGGTGTCCCGTAGTACAGCTCAATTCCGACGCCAGCCCCGCCAAGTTCACACAGTCCCCGCAGGTTAAGGGCCCCGTCCCCAGCAAGACCGCCTCTCTTTGGATGCCGGCCATACGTTAGGAGTCCCAAGGTCACCGGCTCTTCTGACCAACTGGCTGCACACGCAGGTCTTCCGATGACCGCCTCAGGTGCAGTTCACTGGATGACGCAGGACTCAGAAGGCGCTGTACTTACAAGTACAGCTTTATTTGAAAGGGGATCAATCGGCATGAGCCACATGAAGAGACACTTAGGCTGAAGTCGGGGAGGGTCTCTGATGGAGCGCTTCCATGCCCTGTCCCTGTGGAATTCCTAAGGAATCCAAGCACGCCTCCCTCCCAGCACATCAGTATGTTCATCAACCAGGAAGCTCCCCCAAACCTCAGGGACCAGCGTTTTTACTGGGGTTTTGTTCCATAGGCATGGTTGACGGAGCCATTACGTGTGTGACTGAATGCAATTTTCCATTCCCTCGGCTCCCTGGACGTCAGGAGGTGAGGCTGACCTCAAGCAACTCAAAGCCCCAACCTTCTGACCCATGATGGGTTTAGCCATAACCATAACCATAATCACAACCAAGATACTGCGATCATTTATGAACTTCTGAGGGTTTAAAATTTATCTCCCAAGAACCAGAAACTTGGGAGATTTTAATTTTCATTCTAAGGACACACTGTGCAACGTCTCATAAGGAAGCTGGAGTTGAAATTTTGAGCATGGACTCACTTCGCCCTTAACCAGCCGTGAAACCTTGGGCACGTTATTTTTCCTCTCTGCCTCCTTTTTCTCACTTGTGAAATGAGCGTGACAGTAGTAGAGCCTCCTCGAGTGTTAGGAGGACTAAATGTGACCCCTGTTGGTGTTTCCATCATGGCTCAGTGGTAAGGAACTCAACTAGTAACCATGAGTTCGCAGGTTCAATCCCTCGCTTTGCCCGGTGGGTTGAGGATCCGGCGTTGCCTTGAGCTG
The DNA here is from genome assembly GCF_054392235.1 of Sus scrofa. Classification (NCBI taxonomy): domain Eukaryota; kingdom Metazoa; phylum Chordata; class Mammalia; order Artiodactyla; family Suidae; genus Sus; species Sus scrofa. The sequence goes on along the minus strand of NC_139396.1, from coordinate 148,966,274 downwards.
TGGTGTAGGTTGCAGACACGGCTCAGATCCTGCATTGCTGTGGCTGTGGTATAGACTGACAGCTTTAACTCTGATTCAACCCCTAGCCTGGGAACTTCCATATGCCACGGGTGTGGCCCTTAAAAAAAAAGTGACCCCCGTTATGCATTCTCAGGGCAGTGTCCAGCTCAGAGATGGTGCTAGGGAAGTTTCTATCAGCTGTAAGCTTCAAGAGACTTTCAGCACCTGGATTTCTGCACCTGTTACCTTTAGTATCAGAAGTGTTCCAAGGGCCCAGGATGAGCTGCACATTGCTGTGCGGGTCCTGCTTTCCAATAACTTTAATCGTCTTAGTGGCCCGTGGTGCTTTGCACCTGCAGAGTAAATAAGAAGAGGTGAGGCTTGTCAGAGGGATGGTTTGAAATATAGTGTCATGTCAGATGCCTCTGCTGGGGAAGTTGTTTGCTTTCCCAGCATTCTTGGCTGAAGACGAGCTGCACACCTCACTACCAATTGTGGGAACGTCAATAAGGGTTTTGTTTAGTGACTTCTTGGCTATGGATGGAACGTTTCCCCAGGTCAAGCTTACTCAGTCTCTGTCGTGTTGTCCTTTTGGCCTGGTAATTCTGTTGTTGTCGGGGCTGTCCTGTACCTGGTAGGCTGTTGAGCAGCACCCCAGCCTCTCCCGTTTCAATGCCAGTGACTCTTTTCCCCAGTTGTGACAACCAAAGGTCCCCACACATAGCCAGATGTTCCCTGCTGGACAAAATCGCTCCTGGTTGAGGACCACTGCCCAGGAGAGGGGGGTTCCTCAAAGGCCCCCTTTCCTTTCTACTAATGTGGGAGACGAGGCATGCGAGAGTCTTTTCAGGCTTGCTTCTCCTTGTGGGGTAAGGAATAGCCGGAGATGCAAGAAACAGGTGCATCAGACCAGACCTTTCCTAGGTCGTGTCATGTCAACAAGAACGATGAAAAGGAGCTCTGGTGACCACCACCTGCCCACTTTGGGACATTTAAGTTGATTTCCCCATGGCGTCACTTCTCCCAGAGTGAGACTGGCGCATAGAATCATAAGTGGTGTTAACCAAGGCTCTTGACCTGGTTCTCACCATCCGGGGACCTGCAGGGGTCTGCGGCTTTTGTAGCCTCATACCCTCACCCTTTCTGTGGTGTTCTCACCACCCGGCACCCCGATGAGTGACCTATGGGTGACATGTCAAGAGACTTCTGCTAGAGGACCAGAGGAGATGGACGTGTCTATACCAAACCAGAGTAGGGTTTCTCATGCATGGACTTTGAGGATGGGGGAGTTTTAGAAGGGGCTGGGATTGACTGGAATTGTAAAGCCAGTGCCAGACAGGTCGCACTGAGCCCTCTGCCCATGCACCAAAACTAAACGAGTGTGGCTTCTGGATGCTGTTTCTTGGCCTTTTTGGTGAAGACAACGGTTTTGGTGAAGCATGTTTTTTGGTGATACTTGGTTTACGGTTCTTGTGAGGTTTCCATCATTTCTGTGTCATACACAGTGTTTTCTAAGCACCCACTGTTGTTTTTAATCTCATTTAAAAAAATTCCAAATCTTGGCTACACCTAGCGTTTCCTTCACATAATGCTGTCCTGCTTAGAGGGAGTTTATGTCCTGGAAGAAATGAGCTGTGGGGGTGTCTTCCCTTAGCAGAAGGGCAAAGCTGCAGGGCCCCCCACCCAGGCTGCTCCTGGGCTCTCTGGCAGCCTTGTGACAGAGCCTGGACCAGACTGCCAAGTGGCCCTGGAGCTCTGGGTGGTGGGCCCAGCTACCCACAGCATGGAGAGGCTGCCAGTGGCCTCCTGGGACTTCATCTTCCTGGCTTTCGGTGCCAGCAGATGAGCTCAGAGCCGAGCTGCGTCCCAGAATCCACCCACGTTAGCCCTGAGAGGAAATAGGCTGTTGTAAAAACACTTTTTGATATAACTGCTTAGAGAGCGTTTTCAAAGCCCTTCATCCAGGACAGTGCTTGAATTCAGAGCTCAAAATTGGGTATTACTCAGTGAAGGCTATCGTAGTACAATCCAGCAGGCAAGAATGCATTTTTCAACAGCGTGTTCAAACCCTCCTGGAAATGGAAGCTTATAGGGTGTAATGGGTGCCAAAAAATAGGACTTTTATCTTGGGGCCCTGGCTTCCTAGTAGGTTCCCAAGCCTATCACCCTATATCACAGAGTGAAGCGTCATACATTGTATTTGTTTGCTAGAGAGGCCGTAGTAAGGTACCATAGGCTGAATGGCTTAAACAACAAAAGTGTAGTTTGCACAGTTCTGAAGGCTGGAGGTCCAAGGTCAAGGTGTCAACAGGTATGGTTTCCCCCGAAGCCTCTCTCCTTGGCTTGCAGGTGGCTGCCTTCTCGCTGGGTCCTCTCATGGTCATCTCTCTCTCTCTGTCCAAATTTCCTCTTCGTATAAGGACTCCGGTCAGGTTGGATGACGGTCCGCCCTAGTGACCTCATTTTAACTCAGTCACCTCTTTAAAGAGCCTGTCACCATATGTGAGCTATAGTCACCCCCACCCCTGAGGGACCAGAGATTAGGACTTCAGCCTAGGAATTTCCAAGGGACCCAGGTCAACCCATAACATACACGGAAGTGGCAGGTACTCAGCAACTGAACATTTGATATTTTAAAAATCTCATCTATTGGGGGACTTTAAAGGGAAAAGATTGCTCTTGCCATAAGCGTTTCCTCAGTCTTCGGGGGCTTGCTGAGTGTCACTGGTACAGCCTTTGAACATGAGAGGCTCTGACTGGTGGCTGGCTCTGTGCTCCAAGGAAAGTGGGAAAGGGCACCTCCCCCAGGGGACGAGCTGTCCCACCAGCCTGCAAACAGCAGGTGTGGTCTGCCTTGCCGAATCAGATGCTATCAGATTTCAGGCTTCAGCAGACTTAATTCAAGTAACGATTTCTTGGCGATTGGTGTGTTTGCATTGTGGTAAGCTTTGGTTCCACGTATTGTTAGAAGGCACAATACTGTAATTTAAGATTATTTTATCAGCAGTAAAGGGTTTTTATAATTCATTTAAAAAGTTGTAATGGGCTTGAGCATCTTCAGTATAGTTTAATAATATAGCATTTTATAGCTGGCTATAAAATTTCAGATTACGGTTCTAGCAATCGTGCAATTCTATTTTATAGTTTAATAATTGTTCAAATGAAGGAGCATGTAAAGTTCCTCAAAACCAATTTAATGACTTAGAAAAATAGCCTGTATCAAAATCTATTGTACACCTTTAATGAACCCAGATGTCACCTTTTCAACAAAGGCAGATCGTGGCATCTATTTTTCTCAGTCACAAAGCCCTGCAAATTAAGCACGCAGAGTGCAGTATCTCTGAGTTATACTTTTTTCTCCTTTATTTTGCTTTTATCCCTAATCTCCTGTAGCTGAAATTAGCCTATCGCCACCAGAAGGTGAACACCAGCCAGGCCAGAAGAGCTTCAGCAGGAACAGGGAGTGTGAATTGATCGTTTCTGAAGAAGGTTCTTTATTTAACAAATGGCCTCTTGATCTCACTGCTTCAGCCCCAGCCCTTAATTCTAATAAGAGTCTCTTATCAATGCCTCCAGATAACCCATACTTCACCATTCTGTGAAGTAAGTGGCAAAATAGGGAGCCCTACATTATCATATAATTGTACACCGTCATTACGCTTAATCAAAGTGTTAGCATATAGCATTAGGGAGAAGGCACACATTAACGGTAATAGTTCGTGTAATTATATTTCTGGGATTTGCTGGTGTCATCGGACCACTAAAGTCAATTAAAGAGGAGGCCCTGGGCAGATACACAAATATGGTAGCCATGGCACAGGCAGAGCATTCTTTGGAAGTCTTGGTCCCAGGATCCTTGGGTGCAGGGTGATTCTTAGGCAGACGGCATCTGGCTCGGAGCATGTTTCTGTTAAAGAGAAGTGACACCAGTCAGAGGAAGTCCCATGTGGCTGGGCTCCTTCCTCTCTGAGGTGCAGCCCAGGGATTTGGGGCTCACAGCCCACTTCTGCTCTGCGTTCTAAGCAGCTCTGCTGCCGTGGATGGCAGGGGAGCTGACCTCGAATGCCTTCCTGAGAAGGAAGGAGGGGAGAGGTCACCTGTCTGGCTGGAACCCTTCTCCTGCCTCACCCCCCAGTAATATGTGTTTCCCTCCTTTTCTCCGTGCTCTAATTCCCTCACCCTTCTCTGTCAGCTCCAGAGAATTTCTAGTTGAAATTCGGTGTCGCTCGGGAATGCCATAAGGCTGTCCATCCCTGAGACATTTGGGTATCTTTTGCCAGGTCACGGTCGTCTCAGCAAGGATGCCAGAGCTGGAGGGCATTCTTACTGCCCAGGGACAGGCATTTGTTCCAGGTGTCAGCTGTTGTCTCCCCCTATTTCCTGCCCCAGGACAGGGCACCCCTGCATTGTATCAGGGCAAGAGGTAGCAGTTGGCAATTCTGAGAGCCTTTGGAGAGTCGGGGCAACACCACCATTTGTTTGGCTCCAAAATCAAGCTCACGTTCAGAAAATAAGACTGACTGTGCTGTGCTTGACAAGGGATCATGCGGACAATAGGCCAACAGTGGCATAGTTATTTCTGAAAGTTGCTGTTTTCAGAAAAAGAAGCTGTTGTGCTTAAGAGTGAAAAAGGACCAGATTTCTATAGTAACATCAAGCCTTCCTGTGGACTACAGTGGAGAGTGGTTTAATCTCCACAATCCATGGGCTCATCATCTATAGTGTGGGAATTATGGGCACTCCCACCTAGGAGGGCTCTGATAATGAAACAAATTAAAATTCTTCAGTGTAGTAACTGAGCCTCCAGCCCGCAAACTGATTTGATCATAATTTTATCCTCTTGGTTCATCTGTGCTGACCATGAGACAGAAGGAACGTGTACTGAGGAATCATTTGGTGACTTTTACGCCAAAAGTCACCTGGAAAATGAACTTGGGCCTCAAACAGGGTGTGGACCCTGCAGAAGTGAGCCTTAAATTGAAACAATTTTTTTTCTGATCCCCCATTTATAGTGTCCTCTCCTAAACATTTTGTTGTTGCCACTTTTCTCAAAAAGTGAGACTCACCGCTTCAGAATGGGGATGGGAAGACTCAGCCCCCTCTGTCCATTCCTGGAAAAGCCATTAGGCCACCCGCCCCTGTGGTTCAGAGGGCAGGGAGGCTGGTCCATCAGAGGGATAGTAATTCAGCAGTTGGACAATTGCTTAACCCAATTGCTGGGTAATAAACATGCTTAATAAAAAGGAATAGGACGTCTGTACCATCTTGGCTATAAATATGCTCTCTTGTTCTGGGTAACCGAGGCAAATACCTCTGAGCACACTGAGATCACATCCTATAAATAAATACTCGCATCCCCTGCTGGCCTTTTATCCTTAGGACTTAGAATCAACCGTGCCTCCCTGAATAGTAGGCTCTACCTTGCACTTGACCCGTGGAGCACACTTGCAGGAGGACATGGCCCTGGCTCTCTTGCAGGTGAGGTTTAACGGAGGGCTCCCTTCCCCTGTGCCCCTCATATTTGAGGCCCAAAAGGAGGCCCATTATGGATGAGGCTAGAGAGGAAGCTCAGGAAGATGGGCGCTTTCCTCAGAGTGGCTGCCCCCCGGGGTACCCCTTGGCTGCAGGGAACTCAGATGTGATATGAAGGGTGCTCACCTCCCAGGGGCCCTTGTGGAAATGAAAACCTCCAGGCCTGGCTCAACCTCTGACTCCTTGTCAGCCCCCAGGTTGATTCTAGGCTGCCTCAGCCAGCTCTGTGCAGGCAGGCTGTGTGACCCCAGGCTTATGACTGCTCCGCATCAGCTGTCAGCGGGATGACAAGAACTATTTCTAAGGGTTGATCTAAAGAGATAATAGGTACCAGGTACCACATCTGGAACAGAGTCAATATGCATGTGTTTTAGAGTCAAAGATTAAAATCTCCGTGCAGCCACTCTAAGCGATGGAAACTTGGGCAGGTCCCAACCTCTCTGAACCCGTTTCCTGCTGTATACAACAGGGGAAGCCTGGAGTTCTCATTGTGGCTTAGTGGGTTAAGAACCTGACATAGTGTCCCTGAGGATGCGGGTTCATTTCCTGGCCTCGCTCAGTGGATGAAGGAGCTGGCATTGCCGCAAGGTGCAGCGTAGGTCACAGATGCGGCTGGATCCAGTGTGGCTGTGGCTGTGGTGCAGGCTACAGCTACAGCTCCAATTGGACCCCTAGCCCGGGAACTTCCATATGCCACAGGTGCAGCCCAAACATAAGCAAAAAAAAAAAGAGGGAGTTCCCCCCTCAGAAAGTCACTGGAGCCCTTGGGGGTGTTCAGTAAAAGCAGGATGACGTTATCATCTTCAGTGGAGGCTCCTCTTTTTTTTTTTTTTTTTGTCTTTTTTGTTGTTGTTGTTGTTGTTGTTGTTGTTGTTGCTATTTCTTGGGCCGCTCCCGCGGCATATGGAGGTTCCCAGGCTAGGGGTTGAATCGGAGCTGTAGCCACCGGCCTACACCAGAGCCACAGCAATTCGGGATCCGAGCCGCGTCTGCAACCTACACCACAGCTCACGGCAACGCCGGATCGTTAACCCACTGAGCAAGGGCAGGGACCGAACCCGCAACCTCATGATTCCTAGTCGGATTCGTTAACCACTGCGCCACGACGGGAACTCCTGGAGGCTCCTCTTAATAGTCATCCTCAGATCATCACCACGACTGGTCCCCTTGATTTGCCTCTATTTTCTGGAATATTTTTCTCTGCCTACTAAAAGCACATGTTTTAAAAGGTTTTGATTTATTTTCTTTTATTGTTTGCTTTTACCTTGTTGCTAGCAGTACCATGAGCGCCTCATCGTCTCAACCAGCGAGTGAACAAAAGCCCTGGGAGGGTGCTGTCTCCAGACCTGGTGGTTTATATCAAACCTTAGTTACCACCATCCGTCATAGAGTCATTACAGGGCCGCACTCAGCGGCACATAAATGCACAGGAGGATGAGAGGCTTAATAAATATTATCTGATGGTGATGAGGATGCGTGTCTGATGAGATCGGCTTCATGCACTTCTCATCGGGGACCACAATGAATCTTCTTTGCTGCTCTCTGCACGCTTGCATTTCCAAATGCGCATTTTGAGAAAACAAATATGTCCTTTTAGGGCCGTCTCCCCCAGTTACCTCCAACACCAGGATCCCTGCATGTTTGCTCTACAAAATGCCTCCCCCACCCCAAACCAAAACATCTTTCACACGGTGTTTGGCATAATCCGATTGTTAATTGGGCGTCACGTTCTAAAATGCAGCTCATAATTGCCTCTTGTCTGATTGTTTTACTAATCAAGCAAGTTAACCATGAACGAAAACACACAGTTCTCTGACGTGGTGCAGTTGGCAACCTGTGTTTGCCCCAACTTGGGGCAAAGCAAAATAGATGTAAGATGATCCTGCGAAGTTCAGGAAAGGAGAAAGGCCAGCCCCAGTGTCGACTTAGGCTCCCTGCTGCAGACAGTGTCGGCACACAGTGCTACTTGCCATCCTGCCATTAGTGTTAAATTACAAGCGCGGGGCCGCAGGCATCCTTTTCTGGTGTGCGGGAGACTGACAGGCAAGCCCGAGGGACTGCTTAGCTAATGTTGGCTAATGTTGATATATCTTACAGGACTGTATCGCTTTCATTGCGCTCATTTTTAAATCCAAGGAAACACAAGCTCATGAGCCAGATCTATTCAATATCACGTTCACAAGCCAAATTAGCTTCGGCTTTTGCATTTCCCCACCCTTGCCTGAATGCAAGAACTCCCCGTGTAGGGACCACAGAGAGACTGAGAGATCATCCGTGGCAGCTTGGGTTTTAAAAGGACTTCCGCCCTGAGTGTCACATTTCATTCTCACAACAACTCTGGGAGGTAGGTGGTAGGGTGGGGGTCATTATAACCATAGATGATGGTTGAAAGGGCAGAACTAGGATCTCCCTAACCTGTGTTCCTTTCCTCATGCTAAATCAATCAAGCTGGTACCAGGAACAAATTCTAAATCATAGTAGAAGCTCTCTTAACTGACCCTCATTTCACCAGCTCACCACGAAGCCAGCCTCTCTGGCATTCCCCTGGAGACATCAAATGCTCAAGGCAAGCTGACTGTCCCAAGCTAGTGGGCTCTGTCCTTCTGCTCACCTGGGCCCCTTGCTGTCTCCAGTGGAGATGCAGGCTTTTAGAAGATTCAGGAGCATTTGTTCTCGAACCTTCGGGTGCTATTATATTTGGTATTTTACTTACATAATTCAGTTAAACATTACAGCAATGATTGAACTAGAAGCACAAAAGAAGGCATAGTCGTTTCAATGAAAACTAAGTTGAATACATTGGAAAAGGCAAGTTCCTTTTAAAAAAAAAATGCCTTTGGATTAGGTGTGGACCAGACAATTGTAAAAGACAGAAAAATTGTAAAAAGGTAGAAAGATTCTGCATGGAGCTTCCTTGGTGGGTATTAAACAAATGCCGCTCCTGTTTTAAAGAAATGAAAACTGGAAACTGTAGATTGTAAATGATAGGTGTTTATGCAGAACAAAGCTAGAGAATTTTACCCTGCAAACTCTTTTAAAAAACTTTTTTAGGGGTTCCCGTTGTGGTGTAGCAGAAACGAATCCGACTAGGAGCAATGAAGTTGCAGGTTTGATCCCTGGCCTGGCTCGGTGGGTTAAGGATCTGGCATTGCCGTGAGCTGTGCTGTAGGTCGCAGATATGGCTCGGATCCTGTGTTGCTGTGGCTGTGGTATAGGCCAGCAGCTACAGCTCTGATTGGATCCCTAGGCTGGGAACCTCCATATGCCGCAGGTGTGGCCCTGAAAAGGACACACACAAAAACTTTTTTAAGGAAGTGGCCTTAGTCATGTATCCAAAACTCAGTCAATGGAGGACCTTCAAATTTCAAATTAAAATATTTGATACAATACATACAATGGAATATTATACAGTCTTAAAAAGGAAGAAAATCCTGCCACATGCCACAGTGTGAATGAATCTAGAGGACACTAAGTGAAATAATCCAATCTCAGAGGTAAATACTGTGAGATGCTACTCAAATGAGCTATCTAAAATAGCCAAACTCATGGAAGCAAAGAGTGGAATTTTCGTTGCCAGGGGCTGGGGCAGGGGAAAATGAAAAGCTGTTGTTCAACCAGTGCAGGGGTTCAGTTGTGCAAGATGAATAAGCTCTAAGAGACAGCTGCACCACGTTGTACCTGTTGATAACAGCAGTGCTGCCTATGGTACACGTAAATTTGTTAGGAGAGTGGAGCTCGTGTTAAGTATTCTCACTCCAGTGCAAAAAGAAGCTTCCAGATTTAAAAAATCAGATACACATGTGTAATTGTTAAGTACTTTAATGATTTTGCCCTTGCACTTAATTTCTCCATTGACCATTGACCTAGCATCCCAGCCCCCAGCTCTGTCAGGTAAGAAAAGTTTCTGCTCCAGACTTGGCTCTAAGCTCAACTTAAATGGCACTGTTAAACTCAGAACACCTCACGGGAACCAGGAATCCAAGACCTTCTAGACTCTGGGACATGAAGCCACATCATCTTTGACTATACACGCGTGCGCGTGCACACACACACACACACACACACACACAGATAGACACACAATCTGGCCTCATTTCAATTCACTGCACTCTGTTGGAGGCCTTGTCTAAACAGCCCAACTGGGATCTGAGCCTAGGCTTCCTCGGGGTAAGGAAGCATGACTGGAGGCCTCCAATTCTTTCCCTACCCCCTTCTTATGACCAGGCTCAACCTGCCTAGAGCCTGCCAGACTAACTAAACTTGGCACCCTTCCTGAGCCTGTGCTGAGTGAAACATCTTTATACGGTCTTCTTAGAGCTTCAAGTAATGGAAGCCTTCTTGGCTGAGGTCCAGGCAACATGTAGACACAGTGTCTTGGAGGGAGTAGGTAGAAAAGCTACTCCAGGATTGTCACCACCCCCATCTCACTCGTGTCCTCCTCATAGTCCCTCAGCCCCTCCCCAACCTATGCCAGGGCCCCTTGGGGCTGGCAGAAATCAGCTTATAGGAAATACCTTCCCAGCCAAGCATAAGCTCTGAAAGACAAACACCCATAGCCGGGGCCTCAGAGCAGACCTTATGTGTGTGTCCACTTGTTTTATGCAGCGGACTCAATGACACATTATTCAGACCAGCGGTTGCAAGTGGTTGTTACCAAGTTCATAGGAAAAGCAAATCACTGGGAAAGTGAGTTTCAGAATTGACAGTGACGGGGATTTTAGAAAGACTAGCCAGCTGCTTGCGACCAGACCCAGAAATAAAACCTCCCCTGGTTCTCCAGATCCAACAACAAAATCCGAAAAGCTGAAAGATTGTAACCCTATAGTGCGCTGGGCATACTGCCTTTCCTTAGCGTGGATTCACTAAGCAGGCAACGTCTTTTGCCTGTCTTTTTGTGTGTGTGTAGAATTCAATTTGGGCAAATATGTGTCAAGTGCACACGTTCTACCCATAAAAGTCTATAACCAGGTGAATCCATTTGATTAAAATGCAGTGTGAAAAATAAAAAAAGTAGTAACTCATTACTCTGCTCGGGTATCCTTCAAATGAGGTGCACACCCTTCTTACGTTTTGTCTTACAAGAAAATGTAAGATGAGCAGATAGAAATTGAGAAATGGCTCTGAGTCCTCGACTGTTCTGGAAGGAACCCACACAGTGGTTTTCCTTAGCAAAGGTCCAGTTTAAGCTGCAGAACAGACTCGTATGCGGATAAACTGGTATTGACACGTGTGATAGATGCTGCTCGGTACTTAGAGCTGGAGAGCAAAGTTGATTGCATTTTACAGTCTGTGTATTTCTCTGTTTATTGCTTGTATTCTGTCATTAAGCAAACAGGTTCTTAATATAGCAAATCTCTCTAATCAGTAAAGCAAGGGAGAAAAGAACCAGAAGCATCATTAATTATGACCATTTGGCTGTAGCCTGGACAATCTGTTGCTATTGGATTGAGCAACTTCCTCTGGTTTTATTTTCTGGAGAAGAGCAGAAACTGGCTTCTCTTATACATGGAGGAGAGTAGAGAAATGTTCCATGTTCTGCTGGCTGACAGCTCCCTAAAAACTCAAGATTAAACACTGGCTTCTCTACAGAAATGGAGTCCTGGGGTAGCAAAGGCCAAGCTCTGAGTAGGTACACTATTAAGTCTCCAATTCCATAAACAGAGCAAATGTGCAGCTCCAAAGCCTGATCCAACCCAAGGCTCGGGGAGAGCCCACTGTGGGCAGAAGTCCTGTGCACGCCATGCCTGGTGAGTGGGCTTGACCGAGAGCTATGAACTATGTATGTGCCCGGGCGGTCTGTACAGGAAAGCAGTCTGTACCAGGCAGACTTTCCAAATGCTCATCACAGGAGCAAAAAGCAGGAGAGCCATCCTTCTGACTCCAGGTAACAGAGGTTAACAGAATTGAATGCATTTATTAACCCTCTAGTGCCAGGGTCTGGGGAGGTCTGGCCTGCAATTACAGTGCTGTGGAAATTCTATTTACGTGATGTGCCTGGAGTTGGGGTTTACTGCCAGTGACAGTTTTAGAATATTGCTGAAGGAACAGGGCTTATGGAGAGTCTAAAGCACAGATTCTCTGGTTTTCCCAATGACAGTAAAGCTACTGGTTTGGGGACGGGTTTCTCCAGCATCCTATTCACTTTCTCAAGACGAAAACCTGGTGATACTGTGTTTTGGTGGTGGTGTTACCCCCATCTTGGAGCCAGGCAGCTTTCCCCATAACGACATAAACTGAATTAGCTGCTAGGAAATCCTCTTTCATAAAAGATCGTAAATAATTCATTTTCCAACATGCTGTAACAATGGTTAAAATTGACTTTTAGAAAAATTGAAATCCATTCTCTTCTTTATCTTTCTTTCTTGTTAAAGAGATATGATATTTTAAAGCCATAAACTATAAAGTTTGGTGTAGAGATAGGTCCCGGCTGGCCAAGCTCTATGTTGGGCACCTGCCTATCCTGTTAATGAGCTGGGCTGCAGGGCTTGAGACAGGACTTGATCTGCTATTATATCCCTGATATATACCCATTTAGGACTTAGCAATAAATAGTGCTCTTCTAGATGCTAACTTACCTTGTAGCTTGCAAGGTCTCAGAAGGGTTTGTTGGTTTGTTTTTTAATTTTTCTGGGACTGTCCCAATTTTCATCAACTGAAGCAATGTTTAAATATGTAAATACTCTTTGCAATAGTTGAAAGTGGGAGCGCCCTGTAATTTTATCTGTTTGCATATATCATACTTGACTAGCAAGACAGTGAGAGCTTAGCAATGTTTTTAAAATTCTCAGGATAAAAGCCTTTAAAAATGTAGAGGAGTTCCCTGGTGGTGCAGTGGGTTAAGGATCTGGTGTTGTCCCTGCTGTCACTAGGGTCGCTGCTGAGACACAGGTTCAATTCCTGGCCCAGAAATGTCTCTATCCCACAGGCAATGCCAAAAAGAAAAGAAAAAATAAATAAATAAAGGAAACAGCAAGCTTCTCAGGCTTCTGCAAGGCACTTTAAGAGCCAGATTTTCTTACGTGGACTCTGGATCTACATAGGTAGATTTCTCATCCTTGATGGTCCCTGGAGGGGCTGGGGGGAGTTGGTTCAGACTGAATACAGGACTTATAAGTGTGCAACCAGATAGACATACATGGGTCTAAAGTCCCAGGCTCTGCCCCGCCATCTGCAACTTACAAACTCTTAGAGGCACTGGACACCCAGTTGATGCCATTCAGTCCAAGCAGCAGAGCCACTGACTCTCATCTTGTAATACGCACCCAGGTTTGGTGTGGGATTTTAAAAGCTCTCATTGTCTACTAGCGACCCTTTGATTCTTTTACTCAGGTGCCACCTGCCATTGCAACAACCAGTGACATCTGCTCCCCACCTTCCAATCACACTCACAGATGGGAACCGTATTATGGTTCGGGTGGAAAGCTGGGCCTCTGCTCTGCCTCTGTAGTCATGAGGGTTTCCCAGCTCGCCAGACCTTTGCCTGGGAAGCAGTGTGAATACGCTACGTAAGCAGTGTAATTTAGAGGCTAGTGTACGTGGACTGCTGAGCCTCTGGAGTGCCAAGTGCTTCTGTGGGCTGGGAAGGTGTTTGACAGGAGAGAAGGCGTTTTTCTCGGAGCATTTTCAGAGGCCTGGCGATGCCTGGTTACTTTCACTCAGCATTTCATCCAGTCACGCCAACCAGAATGGTTCTCAAGACCAGATGAGCCTGGAGCTGCTGCCTCCAGCTTTAGTGAAGCCAGTAGGGCTACAGGGAGACAAGGCCAGAGGTGGGCCATTTGCTTTAGAAAGAGACCAAGAAGATGCTCGCTTTGGGGGAAGAAGAGCCCAGAGCGTTCACAGACTTGGAGCTGGTCTCGGTGTATTTTCCTGTGTCACCCCAGCCATTCTCAGACGGAAGGCAAGAGTCTGGGAGCTTAGACCCAGACATGTCTACCTGGTTGTACGCCGATAATCCTGTTCACAGTCGAACGCTTAGTGACCAGTGAGGACCAGAAATCTACCTACACAGAGGCAGAGGCCACTTAAGAAAGTCTCTTAAGATAGAGACCTTTTCTATCGCATTCATGGAAGCCCTTTGCGATCGTATAATGGACAGCGTTTTACCACTACCTCAGCAGGTGCCTGAAGTCACCATGTCGGGTTGTAGCTAGTGAATCTCTCAGATGGTGTAGACAATGAGTAAAAACCGCTGCCCCCTGAGCCTTTAGACCTCTTAGAGGGCACCGTGGTCTAGGACACGGAGACACAGCTTAGCTGTGACCACAGCACGGAAGCAACCTGAAGGCATAAAGTGTCCCAGACTAAAAGTCGGGCTGCCTTCGCTGCTCATTTTAGTGAACTTCTTAGTTATGCAAAGGCCCTTAACCAGGGTTCATGTCTTTTGTCGATTATGGCCTAAAAAAGACAAGACAGAATGTGATGTTTGTTCGGGGGGCCATTTGGGTGTCTGGGCACAATTCCAATCTTGAACAGAAATGAAACATGGAAAGTTCTCCATGTTATCCTCTGCAGGTAGCAATCCAGATCTGCTATTAATAGAGATCAAAGGTGGGCTTTTACGTAGGGCTCAATTCTTCTTCTGATTTGCCCTCTGATGTTCTTCTCCGTAACATTTAGTGACTTTTGAACAGCCCGGGGATGCTTTTCTTGATGTCTGTTTAAAGGTTTCTATTTCATATTCACAGCTGGCATATGCAAATATGGTAAAGATTATGATGCCTCCCAAGTAGCATTATGGTCAATCAATTGCCCCGTGGGTGAACATGCTATCATTTCAGCCTAGCATGTCTTCAACAAGTTGCAAAAGTCGCAGCCACAGGCAACCTGCCAGCACTTTCCTATAGAGCCGGCTGCCCAGATACTCCTAGATTCAGGTGTGGCGCTTCACAGGGTCCTCCTGTTGGCAGGTGAACTCTATTTCACTGCTCAAGGGCTCCTATTTTCCTGGTAGCGGGTATGGGAGGGATCCTCGGTGTGGGTTTTGGAGCCAGGTAGAACATGAAGAGTCAGAAGCATGGCAGGATTGCCTGGGAGAAATGCTGGAAAGCCAGAAAAAGTACGTTTCCACTGGGGAGCTTCAGAGACCTGTTAATCCTGTCTCTACAATTAGATCACCGTGTGACCTTGGATGAGTCATTTAACTTCTCTGCCCTCTAATTTGTCTTCCTTTACAAAAACAAGAGAGCTGTACCAGGTCACCAGCAATTACAATTTTATTGTAATTGTTGGAGCCGTGGAACTTTTCCTCCAGCTCAGTTCTCAGATAGAAATCCAGTGGAGACTTGTTCCATTTGCAAGAAATGGGGAGCTCAAAGTTCTCACAGTTCAGGCACTTGGAATTGCTCTGCAAGCAGTTCTAAGATTGGTGGATCTGGGATCTGTAATGCCCTTCATGATTCCTGGAGGGGACCAACCTGAAAGAGTCCCTACCCTGTGCCTTAGCCCTCAAGCGTTGAGTGGTTTACCCACTAGAGGACACATCCAGGGGACCACAGAGCCAGGGGACCACATCCTTTTTGTCATATCACTGCATGCCCAGCACTGGGAAATACCTAAGTGTCGATTGGAACAACTCATAAACAAATGAACACACAAGCTTCAGGAAGACCTGTGTCTATAATACTAGTACATGGGGGTTTGTATTGCAACATTTTTACCTAGAAGGCACTTCCTAAACATTTTAATATTTGGAAATATAAAGCAGTTCAAAATGTAAAGGATTTCAAAACTTTTTCTGTTGTAACTTAGTTTCATACTGCCCCTACCAGCCATTGCAGTGGCTTTGAAATGGGGTGGGTTGGAATTGAGATGTACTGTGTAAATACACCAAATTTTGAAAACTTGGTATGAAAATAAAAGAACATAAGTATCTCATTAATCACTTTTTATATTGATTACATGTTGGAGTGGTAATATATTGGGTTAAAGAAAATGTTACTAAAACATTCTCCACCTGTTACCTCACTACTTAAGCGATGATTAGAAAATCTTAAATTATATATGGGCTCACAGATTCCTATCAGTGGCATTGCCCTGAGCAGTTGATTAAGGAATCTTCTGTAATGACTCTTCCATATGAGTGAGCATGTATGTGTGTGTTTTTGTCTCTTCCCAGGCGCAGAAGCTGAAATCCAATATGTCGGGCAGTACACACCTCTGTCTCTCTGATGTAAGTTGTCTCTTTCTGAGTCTCCCTGCATTTGTTGAAACGGTGCCTTTGGGACCCTGGAACAGGCTATGATGTAAAGGGCTCAAAGACAGCAAGGTTTCAGGTCCAGGAAAAACTCTAAGGTACAGCCTTTGGATCCTAGTGCACAAAAGGAGAACCAAAGGTGGGCTCTGGGATCCTCGACTCAGAGCCAGACCAGCTGTAAGAGTCTTGACCCAGTGCCCTGAGGATCTCCCATGATCATAGTCATGTAAATTCATCAGGCACAGAGAAGATGCAAAGCGGCTCTGGCTACTTACAAAGTGTCCTCTGTACTGTTCCTTTGACCTCCATAGCCACGTAGAAGTGGCCAAGGCAGACCACATTACCCCCCGCCCCCAATTTACAAGTGAGTGGGTGGGTGATTCTGTCACCATCATAGCTCATGGTGGTGGGACATGGCATTGTGGGACTGAGCGGGTATGGGGATGAAGGAATAAGTCTTAGGAGAAGACAGCTGCGCTGCCTGGGAGTTCAGAAGCCAGGGCTCTGGTTGGGACTCTGACCAACAAGCAGGGCAAAGCCCTTCATCTATAAAGTCTTGGGTTGAACCAGCCGATGGAGAAAGGGCCCAGCCTGCTCTGCCAGTCTCCAGGGCCATTTGTGACCCTTCTGCATGAACCCATACTTGCCTGGGCGTTTTCTGAGACAGTCCTTCCTGCCCTCCTTCATGACGGGGAGAGAGGCGAGCATCCCTCCTCAGTCCGTGGTACCCAGAAGGAGAATGGTTCCATGTTGCACAGCTGCTGGGAGGCTGTGCGAGTGGGAGTGAAGAGTGGCAGAGATGTGTAGGCTCCCATCTCTCCCCCCAAATGGGTTTTAATAATCCATAATGGAAGTGGGAAGTAAGCATTGGCCAGACAGTCTATCCAAATATTCAGTTCTCACCTAGATTCATGATTCCTTATCAAATTGCACGTCATCGAATTGAAGTCTCAGGGGTGAAATCTTGGGTCAGCTTTGGTGAGCGGTATAGCTTGTTGGGGGGTGGGGGTAGGAGAGAGAAAGAGTGCGGTTACAAAGTTCTGTAACAAAACAAACACCTGCAGTGGGTGATAATGAAACATTCTTTCTTTCAGCGTGATTACGAAAAGGATGGTCTTGCTGGTGCTTCCAGCCACATAACCACAAAATCAGTGGCTGCTCCTCGAAGCTGCGGTCTGAGCCCACTGCTGGTCCTGGTGGTAACTGGCCTGTCCACCCTATTGTCTTTATCTTTGGCAGAAACATCGTAGCTGCATTTAAAAAACAGTATGGACATGTAAAAAGACAAAAACCAAGTTATCTGTTTCCTGTCCTCTTGTATATCTGAAATTCCAGTTTTAGGAGCTCAGTTGAGACACTGCTAAAACAGTTTCATCCAACTGGAACTTTCTTTCTTTTCTTTTTCTTTCTTTCTTTCTTTCTTTCTTTCTTTCTTTCTTTCTTTCTTTCTTTCTTTCTTTTTCTTTCTGTTTTTTTTAAAGAAAGCTTCTTGTGATCCTTAGGGCTTATATGGGATCCCCAGTGCAGTGCTCCCTTCCAAACTCAAAAGGCTTTGGGGGCAGGCTATATTGTAAAGGGACCCTTTGGTTAATTTGGCTGTAAAGCAACTTGGGGCCATGTTTTGCAAGATGAGGATGAGGATGTTAACAGTTGAACTCTGGCCTTGGCTCGCTAGGGAGTATTTGTAAAGAATCTGCTCTCTCTCATGGAATAGCTTTCATTTCTGATGACATCACTACAGCTGTCCGCGGATGCCAAGCTTTTTGGGTCACAAAGCCAAGATTCTCATCAAGACCATCTTGATGGCCTTTGTGCAAACAAGCTTGTGCCCGTGTTCACCTTTATGGACGTGCACTTTCCGCCCTCATGTTCACGTTCTGTAAACGGTTCTGCACCCTCCTCCACGACAAAAACACCCATCCCATCCAAAAGCCGTGTCTGTCTTCGGGTCAAAGTGGAGAAGGAGGCTGGGTGGGAGACGTCGCAGAACCCTGATCCTTGACACATTCTGCGAAGCCTTCCCTGAGTGAGAAGCCCTGAAACTAACGAGACTCAAGCAGAGCTGAAGCATCGTTCTAATACCTTTATGAAGTTATATGTAGAGAAGAAATTTTACTATGAAATGAGTTCAGCTATTGGCTTTCTATATTTTGGAAGTAATGATATTGTCTTCATTTTTTTTTTTTTTTTTTTTTTTTTTTACTGGTGGTTTAATACAGAATACATGGAGCTTGTGTTCCTCTAAGTAGTGTTAGCTCCGATATTAACTTGACAAATACAAGCAGACTCTGACGAGCCCCGTGCTTTAGCAGAAAGCTTTGCATCACGTTACTGTGGACAGGCAGGAGGAAACAGAGCCACCAAGCGTTGTCTTTTATCATTTCTTGAAACGTGAGGGCACAGATGTGTGCGGAAATGTTCTCTGAGGTCTCATGGCACCCTTGCCAGTTGACACGAACTGGTACCTTGGTTTTCATGTTACCTTACAGAGGCAGCTTTGGAACAGGCATGGGACATGTGGCCCTCTCTTCTGAAGCAGATCCGTGCCAGGATACATGGCCCTTTTCTTGTCTTGATGCCCGACTGTGCTGGACTGACTGCTGTGTAGAGCGGTTTGGTCTGAAGGTCATCGGGAATCTGCTTGCTCCGTGTCCTGTGTCCTCCATGACAGGCTGGGATGACTCTGCAAGAAAAGAAGAAGGTTGGCGGACCCAGGGGTTGCTGTCTGGTCTATGGAGAGGAGTTGGCTGGCACGGAGACACAGAGCAAGATGCTGGGTACAAGGCAACTGGCTTGATAACTGCACGTCATCGTTCATCGTTCTCTTCCTTAGACAAATAGACCCGAAAGCGGGTTCTTGAAGTAGAAGTCTGGTCGAAATGATGAGATTCAGAGAATCTAAGGATCGGGTGCCAGTAGCCATGATTCTTTGAAACTGAATAAAGGTGAGGAGATTCCACCTTAAGAGACAGCTCAAAGCAGTAGCTTTTTCCCCACGTCGGGAGAGAGGATGGAGGAGGAAATCCACCAGGCTCATTTCACCCCGATTCCCTTTTTGCTCACGGATGTTTGCCTTGTAAGGATTAATCAACTTACTAGGGTGGGAAGTCCATGAAAGCCAAGGTGAAGGCATAGTCCTTTAGCTCTATGGGTGTTCGAAGTACATTTATATCCAAATGTTAATAAACATAAATGTCTAATACTAAGTACCGAGTTTTTTCACTTTGAAATGTTTTTAAGGGAAATTCATCGAACACATTCCATTGCTGAGAGGTTTCGTAGGGACTCTTACTTTGACTCAACACATTAAACGTGTGGAATTCCAGTCATCTATGAAAGCATATCTCTTACAGAGCATATTTTGTTTTTGATTAAGGTATCTCTGTGTATCTACATGGGACTAATCACAGATAGGTCCGATTCTATGTAATCCACTGTAGCAAGCTATTGATTACTTCTGCAATAAACAGCTCTAATTAGCTTCAGATGACCAAAGAGGAAATGGGAGTTCTCGGAGCTTAACAAGGGGAGCCTTCGGTAAAGAACGAACACATGCATGGGCAGCACATAAATTAAGTTTTTTGAACAGCCTCGTTTTTCACTGACCAAGATCTCATTCTTCTTCAGAGAGAGATGCGTATGAGATTACCAGGTCATCAGTTTGAAAACAAATTCTTGATTAAATAACCCAGGGAGAAGGATATGCCGTGACAGCTTGTTAGAGCGATTCTTAGACCGTCATGCCAGGCAAGTGTTTCTGCCATTTGGGGTGGTCACAGTGTAACGTGGTGGCCTGGAAACCCTGTCATTTGCCCCAGCCCTGGAGGGGGCAAGTGACTTCAGTCTTTTTTCCTCTGGCTGTTCTGAAAGCAAAAATGGTTCACCACGTCCTGTCCCTTTGGGCCCTGCATTGAAGGTGCCACCTAAATCTAAGGGCTGTCTGCTGAGGTTTGGGCCTCTTGTGGAAATTATCTCATTGAAGTTGACTTTGACAAAACAAGAACAGTAACGGAGGTCCATGGAGACCATGGCTCCCAGATCAAGTCTAGCCGCGCCCGACTCATTTCAGAGGGAAAAAAAAAAGGCAAGATGGCCAAACTGATTAGAAGCACATTGAGTCCACTTTAACGTTGATTATCTTTGACCCAGAGGTGGTTGCGTCGCTTTTTAATAGAGCACAGGAAGGAAGAAGGGCACAAGAAAGAGAGGGAATTCAGAAGGCCACCTGAATAGTTATTTTTCCCTGATTTCTTTTTCAAGCCTCTAGTAGAAAAAGCCTAAGTTGAGGATGACGTAGGTTATTTTTCATCAAGGACAGCAAACTCTATCCAAAGTGTGGTAGGAATGTGGTTTCCATTAGGAAAAAAAAAAAAAATTAACAAGCTTTTATCCTGTAGTTAAAAAATGTTTTAGAAGCTGTGTCTTCCAGCTCATCAAATACAGGACAAGGCTCCTCCAGAGCCTTTGATCGGGTCGGTATGAAGACTGTTGCCCTCTCGCACGTGCACCAAGGATGGGCCTTCTCCAGCTGCATCCCCATTTCCCACCTGCCGCTTTGGACTCTAAATCAGACACTCCCCAACACCCCATCTGCTGAGCCAGGAAAGGGGGAGAGCGGAAGCCTTTCTCAATCAGTGTTAAGTGCTTGGGAAAAGAGATGTAAGAGCCGTGGGAGTTTATATAATTAGCAAATTCTTTTCTTAGAATCCAGCAAAAGATGTATCTCTGTTGTTATTATTTACAAAACAGTGGCCTCGGAGGAGCTGTCTCTTGGAAAATAAGTTTTCATTCATGTAGTCAAGACATGCACGACTTATTTGAGTCAATAAACTGTGGGCCAGAAAATGACGGCTTAAAATGAGTGCACATTTTCTCATTCTCTTTCAACGCTGTTCTCCATCTCTCGGATTCCTCCCCCCCCCCCCCCCCCGTGATCTTTGTTGCTTCTGCTCTTTGATTAAACAGATGAGACCACGTGAGACCCATGGTTTCAAAAGAGACTCAAAAGCAATGACAACACACACGAGTGACTTAGCAATGGCCCGAACATGGTGTGGGCCCACGAGCCTGTCTGCACTGACCTTGGGGAGTTTGAAGCAAAATCAAGGTTCCACAGGAGGCCACGGGCCACTGGTGAATGGACCACGTGGTCTGATCCAAATAGGAACCTTGTTCCAACAAAACAGCCAGAGGTCTTGGAATTAGACCCCAGTGCCTTTGTAGGAAGCAAGCCAGAGCTACTATCTGGAGGACAGAGGAAGGAATTTCTTTTTAGAGATTCGCAAACCACAAAACAGCTGGGAATTTGGTTAGATACCCTTGGAAGCGGTGTTTTACTCTCATCCCTAAGATAAGCATCTTGTGTGTAGCTCTGATACTCGACTTTGACACAGCCTTTATTCTCTAGTGACCATTTGTTTGAAGCCTGTTGTCTGGAATTCTTCAAGATGACTATGCCTTTGCAATACATCCTCATTGCAGAGGCCTTAAATCTGTGCGGTTGGCCACTGCCTCCATCCTGGGATGTATTCAGCGGGACATTTCCTTTCGCAAGGATCGTTATCTTAAGATATTGGCGGAGTCCCTTCTCTTTCATAGGGATGATTGATAACCCCAGTCCCCACCCTTGCTTCTTGTTGCCCACATATTTTTCAGAGTTCTTACTCATCAATTCTTTATCCGAAGCATTCTAAATTTAAGTCCTACCCAAATTAATTCTTGTTCTGTCTGATGCCTGTTGTGCATGTAACCCTGGCTGTTTGAAGGCGGAGAAGTCTCTCCGCAGAGCCAGGCGATCTGAGGGTGATGCTAATCCAGGAGTAGAAAGTTCATCCCTCCGGCCCTCCCCCGAGCTGCCTCTTCTTAGCTTGGGGATTGTCTTGTCTGCTGCATCCTCGCCAGGCATCCCTTTGTTGTTCTCAGTGCTCTCTGACGAGCTTCCCCTCCCTTCCGGAGAGACAGCCTGGGTTGTTCAGCGGGAGACACCACCTGCACTTCTGATGGTTCTGAGACCCAGCCCAGAGGGGTGGGGAAGGCTCGCAAGCCCTGCTTCAATAAACTGCCTGCAGAGAACCGCAGCCTGATAACAGTCATCGAGGTCCCAGCCCCCTGAGGTCTCCAGGCTCATTTGACCAGCGCAGCTGCGACTTCGGCTGTCTGCCTCTGGCAGGTGCCAATATCAGCATCCTGTCCCGCTGCCATGGGGAGTTTATTTTCGCTCAAGGGCAGCTGCCAAACCCAGCACCCGCATCAATGGAAGGTTTTCTCTGATTTTCTTCTCTTTATTCCCAGGTCCAGCTTTCTTACCCATCCCTCATTTTCCGTTTTGTCGGAAGTGCCAAGAGACCCTCAGCCCCTTCCTTCTTTACAACACCTCTTCTCGCTCATCCTAGCAGCTTCCCTGGCAGAAAGCATGACCCATAGTAGGAAGTTAAACAATGCTGCATGAATGAAAAACTTTAGGGCGTGGAGGGGCTTCATTCAGTCATCCAGGAGCATTTGCACCGACTTGTGGCGCTTCAGCATCAGTGCTAAAGGTATCCCCCTGAGATTATTGAGGGGACCTGGGAGAAGGGGTTTTTAAAAAGTGTTGGAATCAAAGCAGCTTTCAATCTGTCTGCTGTGTTCCCCGCCGAGAGATGAAAAACTAGTATTTGTTCCCAGGAAGAGCTAAGCCTGCCCAGCCAGGCCCAGCAGGCTCACGACATCCACCAGAAAGGATGAGACCCCAAATGGGTTGGCCTTTGGGGGGAATTAGCCAGTGAGTCTGGTGGTATTTTAATCTGCCTCAAGTGCAGGATGCTGGCAAGAAAAATGGACCGCTCCACCAGTCCCTGACCAAGCCTCTGGCAGCATCAGCGGCTTAGGCGCTTAACACTTCAGCAGGTTTATGAAACATCTACTGTACTTGAACAAACCATCATTTGGGGCTGAAGCTCTGGCACGAGTAACTTGAGAATAGAGGGCCTTCTGACCATAGCTTAGGGGGACAACTGGCTTTTCCAGACTGGCAGAATCCTTCCCTTTGATTTTCCTTTGGAAAATCTATTTATTCTCTCCCTAAATAGTTGCAGAAGCTGTTTTTCAGACTCCTTCGCTAAGAGTAAAGTCCAGGTCCATGTGCATATACCCCCCCCACACACAAGCCCACCCATCACAAAGCAGGCAGGTATACCCACCCTCCGCCTGTGCCCAAAAGGCCACTACGGAGAACCGAGGAGGGTCACCCCTTTGAGCCTCAGAGGCCATGAGCATGGCCAGGTCTATGAGCCAGTGGGACGTCGGAGCTGTCAGGTACCAGCCATGGTGCTAGTGGGCCTAGGAGACACCTCTGCAGTTCACCAGGCACATCACAGATCTGAGAACCAGAGTAAACGGGAAGGAGGGACTGGAACACGCAGCGGAGGCCCCCAGTGTAGGAAACAGGGCTGTTGGAAGTCAGTGACATCCTCTCATCTGTCACGGGGTCGGCGGGGCGTCTGCAGAGACCCAGGTGAAGGCACTCAGCTTTCTTGGCACAGTGACACTTAAGGCGCCATCGTTAAAGCTGCCCCCCCACCCCGCCCCGTGTCGCAACTGCTGCGGGGCGGTTAAGATCCAGCGTTATCTTCCTGGCATGCAAAGCGTGCTTGATCTGGAATTGGGTTTTTCATTTTTTAGCTTTAGCTGAAGGCATTTCTGAAATGTGAGGAAGTGAGGGGGGCACAGGGGAAGAGAATGGCAACGGTAGAACCACATCACTGATCGCCCTGCCTTCTCTGGCTGTGGTCTTAGCGTAATCAGACATTTCTGATGTGCTTTTCTGGATTCAGAAAAAGCTGGTTGTCCTCAGAGGGTTGAAGAAGGGGTTTCAGAAACCTGAAATCCTGGGTCTTATACTTCTCCTAATTATCTGTCTTTTCTTTTTCTCTCCCTTCTCTCCCCCACGGGAGGTAGGGAAACACTTTTTTTACCAGAGTTGGCTTTAAAGAGGTTTCTCATCCTCTGTGCATTTTCCCTTGATATTGAAATTATTTTCTCTTGTTTAATCCAGAGCCTGCTGAGAAGCTCTGTGAGCGGTAGGAAGTGAGGTGGGTTTGCTCTATTTTTTGGATGGTGTTGCATTTTTACGCTTAACCCGAGGGTGCGTCTCAGTTATGCTCACTCTGTTTCATACAAGTTAACGGTGGAGGTGGAAGAGAGTCAGGATTCTGGGTTTTAGGATCGGTTTAGCATTCTGTCCTGGGAGAGGGGTTCAGACACCCAGCCTCATCAAAGCTGGGGTGAGGGGTAGAGCGAGGGCCACTTAAGCCCCCAATCAGGGGAGGGCACATAGAAGCAGCTCTCCTTCCGGTTGCCACTTTATATCGTGTGTTTCCTGAGTTTCCATGTGTATATTTCATCGTCTTGTGTATCTGCTTCCTGAGGGGTCTGGAACATTCTCCTGGAGTCCCTCCCACATGGCTTCCTCACACAGCTGTTTGCAACATGCTTTATTGCCGTCACCCACAGGACACCATCTCTACGCAGAAGTATACATTTTGCTCTTTGGACTTTGAAAGTAGTTTTTTGACGATTAGACTTTCTGTTAGCATATTGCTCAAGCATTACAGAATGTATGTACCTAGTCCCCTCAACCATCTCCTCCGCCCCGGGATGTTCTAATAAAAGTTGTTTTCTTTTTCTAAAAAAAAAAAAAAAGGATTCTGGTGTCCTTTTATCTTAATTCATTGGAGAGTGAGATTGAAATCTACAAACATATCCCCAGTGTGGAGATAGAGAGGGCATCTGGTCCTGTACATTGTAGGGTGTTTAGCAGCATCCCTGGTTGCCAGGAGCAACCTCTCCCCTCCTCCAAAGACACTGTCATATCCCCAGGAGCAGGAGGCAGCGCAATCCCCCTTGTTGAATCCCCGGTTTTGGACCCAACCTAACAGCTTGTATGTGCGGAACCAAAAGGAACCAGGTTCTAGTGGAGAACCATGCCTGCTACTCAGTTCCTATCTCGAACGTGCAGTTTGACATCTAAGACAGGGTTGGTGGGTTCTCTAGTTACTATCATATACGTATGGAATTATTTGTATAAGTTTACAAAGAGTAAATATTTCAATAAAAAGTAAAGACAAAGTGGGCCATTTTCTTATGCCCAGCAACTAGTTCAGTGCCTGGCAAGAAAGAATCATTTTAGGCCACATTTTATCTTTCTTTAAATTGTTTTATTTTTATGCCTGCACCCACCGTATATAGAAGTTCCCAGGCTAGAGATCAAATCAGAGCTACAGCTGCTGGCCTACACCACAGCCACTGCAAGGTCAGATCCGAGCCTAGTCTCCTACCCCCACAGCTCATGGCATCTCCAGATCTTTAACTCACTGAGCGAGGCCAGGGATCAAACCCATATCCTCATGAATCCTATTCGGGTTTGTTAACCACTGAGCCACAAAGGGAACGCCCTAGATTTTATCTTTTTATTTTATCTTTTCTGTAGCTGCGGCTCCTCAAAATATGACGCCCCCATTTCCCTGGGGAAGTTCTCATTTCTGGCACATTATCCTCACCGGAATTTTTTAAGGCGAAATATTGAAACCTAAATCATGGTAATTAACTTCCCCATTGCTGTTTGCTTCAGTTTGAAAATTGCAGTCCACTCAACACCAAGAAGACTGTGCTGTTTGTAGGACAGAAGCCTGTGTTCCACGTGAGATTCTGCAGAACATTTTTATTCTTGGTGATTTTTCATTCAGCTGGGTTTTCCTACTCCCTTGCTTTCTGGGCTGCTTTCAAATGACCGAGCTTAGGATGATTTCTGCCAGACTCCACAGTTTGGATACAGGGTGCCTCTGGAGCTGGGCCTGCTGTTTTAAAAGGTCTAACAAAACCCTAAATCCCAACATCTCACCTGGCTCTGGGCTGCTCGGGGCAGCCTGCGCAGCAATCTCCAAGCTCAGGTTCAGGAAAATAAACCTCCCTGTGCCAGCAGCAGGGGGCTGGTCCCTAGGGAATGGAGGGACTCTGAGATACCTGAATCACCAAACGGAAATGGGGAGGGAGCAGCACGCTGGGGATCTGGAGTTTCCTCCCTCAGCCTCTTAGTATTCTAATCATCTCCTGAATATAACCAACCCCCACCCCCAGCCAGCAGGTGATAGAAATTTTAGGAGCTAGAACAAGAAATGACTAATAAAACTCTGAGAGAAATGCCAAGAAAGTGAATAAAAACGGTGACAGAAACAAGATACAAGACTACTTGTGTTTGGTGATATAAATAAAGCATAAATAAAAACACCACGATGTGAAAGATACGAGCTGGAATATCCATAAAAGTCACACAGACTGGCAGTGCCGGCTGCATGGATGGGTTTTATCCTTGTGAAGCTTTCTCCCATCCAGGCTGGTAGACAAAGCTTCAAAGATTAGGTGAGCGTTTGGCCTGCGAAATCCTTGGGTGGGTACTTAAAAAGGGACGGTCTACTGTTTGACAGTAGGGAACATAATTTAAAATCCACATTCCCTTTGAGACAACCACTCCACTGCAAGGAATTTACCCTGCATTCATTCTTACGCAGATCCATGCAAAGGATTTTTTTTTTTTTTTTTTTTCATCGCAGAATAATTTGCAAGAGCACAGCACTTGAAACAACTTGAAAGTCCATCAGCAGTGAACTGGTGAAAGGATTCGTGGTGCATCAAGATGAGGAAATACTATGCGACTATTTTAAAAAGTAGAAGTACATCCATTGAAATGGAAAGTGGTCTATGGTGTATTGTGTGAAAAGATTACAGACAGAACAGTAAAAAACATAGTCCTACTTGTATATATTAAAAAAACAAAAAACAAAAAAAACCACATAGATATGGAGATCCCATTGTGGCTCACTGGGTTAAGAACCCGACTAGAGCCCATAAGGATGCAGGTTTGAACCCTGGCCTCACTCAGTGGGTTAAGGATCCAGCGTTGCCACAAGCTGGAGCATAGGTCGAAGACTGGCTCTGATCCAGCGTTGCTGTGAGCTATGGTGTAGGCTGGCAGCTGCAGCTCCTATTCAACCCCTAGCCTGGGAACTTCCATATGCCGCTGGTGCAGCCCTGAAAAGAAAAAGAAATAGATGATATGTAGATAGACGACACATAGATGATATATAAGATAGATGGTAGATATAGATGATGGATGGCTAGATAAATAAATAATGAATAGATGGATGGATGGATAGATGTTACCTAGATACACCATTTTTCCCTGTCTATATGTTATTTTTACCACTTTTTTTTTTTTTTTAAAGAATGAAAAGTAAAGAAGCTGAGCTGTGCAAGGGCTGGAACCCAGCTCAGGCTTTGGCCCCTGCCCTTGGGAGGAAAGAGGCAGATGAATCCCTGGCTCAGAGCAAGCCCAGGACTGGAGTTTCCTACTGAATCCAGCAGAGCCCTGCAGAGCCCAAGTCGCCGTGAGCGTCTGCCCCACAGAACCTCTTTAGCGATTAATTGCAGCAATTTGGGGAAGAGGCCCCGCACGGGCGCTGTGTACACTGCATGCATAAGGATTTTAAAATAATTCCTCACTCTGTGGTTGGTGACACAGGGTGAGTCGTTTCTACACAGGGCCCACCCAACCCAAGGGAGGCTGAGTCAGCTCTTTTGGTGATGGGAGTGTCAAGTGTTAGCCCCCCTCTGTGGACAGTGCCTTCAGAAAGCTCATGACACTAACAGCCTGGTAATAACAGCTGATGGTGACTGGGTACTTGCCACGTGCCCCCAGCACCAAGATGAATGGGCCCTGTGCACATGATCTCATTTCAGTCCTCGAAGCAACCCAGGAGAATCAATCCAATTTTGTAATGAAAGAGATTGAGATTCAGAGAGGGCAAGTAACTGATGCAAAGTCACACAGCCAAGGGAGTCAGCGTGGGACTCGAATTCAGTTTTTTGAGGCCAGTGTCCATTTAAACTCTTCTCTGCCTTCCAGCCTCATCGGGAAAGTCTCCTGGCTTCTGCGTAGGAAAGCGCCCAGATCCACGCACACCCCCACTTCATTTCCCTCCACCCACACTTGGGGCCCTGTCGAGAGCAGCGCAAGCTGGCATATTGCTGCATGCATTTGTCTTCAAAAGATAATTACATTACCTCCCTCGCCTTAAGGAAAAAGAAGAGCAGATTAAAACAGAAATGTGACAAGCCATCTGAGCGCCAGGGCCACTCCCCTGAGAGTCACACTTCCATCTCGGTCCCTCACTCTAGACATGAAACCAATTAAAGTAGTTGCAACATACACAGTTAACACCAAGTGACAAAAAGCCTGCCTAGCTGTTTTAAAGATCTAATTTGCTCACAGACTGTGCCCAGAAAAACATGGCTGGTCTGTTACCATCAGTGCAGCTTTGGAAGCGCTTAATCCAGCTCCAACTTTGAGGGGCACCCAGTCACTCTTCTTGGTTCTCATTCCTAGCTGCCACTCCTGGGCCTCCTGAAACTTCAGTACAACGACCATGACCCCAGAAAACAAGAGGACTTAGCCACTGGGCTGGTGGTGAGGGCAGGGAGCAGCCTCCTGGCAGGGGGGCTGGCTCCAGAGAATCATTTAGTTCCTCGGACCCATCTTGTCCTAAATGCTGACGGCTTCCCCTTCTGCCCCACAACTGGAAAATGTGATTGATGATCAGCTTTTGCTGAGCACATCTAAGGACTCTCTAGTCGTAGTAGTAGTAGTATTCCACTGAGCTTTTCAAGGCAGTTTTGGAGTTTATTCAGTATTCTTTGAATAACCCGTCTATAATTTAGGGATGGCCAACTCCTGCTCTTTAGCGCCGATCCACTAGCTGATCTTGCTCTGTGCTATTCACTTGCTCGAACCCTCAGCCATGGGGGACCCACACATGGAGCAGAGGCAGGGGATAGTGACTGCCTTGCTGGGATGGTGGCAACCTCACTAAAATGCTTCAAGGTTGTACAGGTGGGGTGGTTGGGGTGAGGAGGGTGGTGGTGGCGGTGCTGCCCTCTGGTGGACCAGTTACCTCCAGGCACCGAGGAGCTGGCTTTGCCCCGCCCTGCAGGGAACTCCCCCCCCCCCCCCCCCCGCAATCAGCATCACCTCACCCTCAGAGATAAGAACTCACACAAAACCAACCCAGCCCAGATTGCTCAGGGGCCACTTGGGACCTCCAGATCGGACACAACCCCGCTCCCGGCACCCCCTCTCCAGCACTGAATCCATTTCTAGCTGTGGTGCCTGCTTGCTCCTCGCCTTTCACAGTTCCGGGAGGAGACCTGTGTTTCCCCTGCATCCTTTCTTCACCCAGTGCTTACTCTTGGAAGGAACACTGATCATTGCTTTGGACCTTCCCAGCAGCAGCACAAGACAGGGTCTGCTGTCTCAATTTTGCCCATGAGGAAAGTGACTCAGGGGTAAGGTAACTCCCCAAAATCTTGTAGGTCTCCGGGGGTTGGGAGTAGGTGGGTGGTGGTGGGGGGCTCAAATCCAGGCACCTTAACTCGCGGGTCTGCCTTGTAACCTGGGGGTTATCCTGCAACTGCCTGGCTCCAGAAGAGGCTTCTGGCAAATCACATCATTTTTCAAACTGCAGAGGGATTAGACCTTGAAGGAAACCTGAGGTTTTAAATGGGTAGTCCTCTTGTAATGTGAAAAACCAGTGTATGTGTTTGGATTATTTTTTTCTTAATTTGGGATTTACTGACAGTGAAACAGAACTATCCTTTAGGCAATGAATGAAATGGTGACATTTTCACGAGTTCTGACTCCAAGCTTTGCCAGTGTATGTTCACAAGCAGCTCCCCTGCCCAGGAAGGCTCAGTCTCTGTTCCTTTGCTGCTCTGTCCCCTTTGAAGAGCTCTGTTCATTGCTTAGCTTCAGTTGCCACCTGGAGTGATGACTCAAGGCTGCCTTCTATGTGCCGGACTCAAATTCAAGTACGTCCCCCCTCCCTGGGAAGAACCAGCCCCCTCTTCGAATCAGCCTGCCCACAAGGGAGGTCCTCATCCCTCAACCCCCCACCCCCCAGCCTGCTGGCTTAACATGTGTCAGTGCCTACTCTGTGCCCAGCATCCTTCTCAGCAGGGGGGTGGAGGGAGGATAGGAGAGGACTCGCCTTTCTTCTCATTGTGCTCACACAGTCATGGGAGGGGAATTTACGAGGGCATGCAAGTGAAATGTGACGCCAGTGCTCTCGGTCTCCTCATCTGTAAAATAAGGATGGTCATGGCACGTATGTCACCAGATGATTCGTGAGCTAATTCAGGCAAGGTGCTTGTGGTGTGGGTACAGAGTCAAGCACTAAATACTCATAAAGTGTTATTGCTGTGAGAGAAATAGGGCGCTGTGATGAAAAGCACTGGGAAGTGGCTTTAGTCTGGGGGACCAGAGGACAGCTGTTTGAGGAGGTGTCCTCAGATGTAAAGCCTAAATGTTAAGAAGTCACCGGAAGTGGGGAAAGAGCCATCCAGGCAGGGGAACAGCGGTGTCGAGGCTCAGAGGTGGGAATGAATGTGGGGCGTTAAAGAAAGAAAAATCAGTCCAGCAAGGCCGGTGCAGAGGGACCAGGAAGCGAGGTGGTGAGGCTTGGAAGGGGTAGGGGCCCCTGGACCCAGGACAGGTCAGCACGCTGTAGGCAGGCAGGCTGTCACACCCACGTAACCAGCACAGGGGCAGAGAGAACAAGGGGATAGGGTACAAGGGCCCCGGGCAAGAGAGGGTGGGGCAGATCTTGGGGGACGAGAGGAGCAGAAGGATTTGGGAGGTAGAACTGATGGGGCTGGAGGCTTGGAGGTGAAAGGATAGCTCCCAGGGTGGGCTCAAGCTGTCAGGTGAACGGCGGCCTCTTTGCAGAGGACACACGAGGGAGCCAAGCTTCCTGGCAGGTGGAGAGGAAGAGATGCAAACATCCCTTGTTCCCTGAGGGTGCCTGGACACCCCACCTGTGACCCCCTCCATCTCCAGCACTCTCAGTGTCTGTTTCCAAATCAACAGGGCTTTGCCTTCCCTCCCATTCCTGCTGCCTCCCTCCCCTTCACCCTGCCCCAGCCCCGAGGGGAGGGCTCTCACCTGCCTTCAGCCTCCAGCTGTGCTCTGTCTGCTGGGACATTTTCTCCTAAACTCTACTGTCACCAGGCTCTGACTCCACCCGTCTCCCAACTCTCTCTCCTCCTTTCCCTTTGCACCTACTCATCAGACCTCCTCCCTGCCTTCCATCCATCTGCCTCCGTGTTCACCCACAGCTGCCTCTTATAACATCCTGCAGCTCCCCCAGGAAGCTTTCCAAGGCTTTCCAGTTTACAAGGAGTTCTCCATCTTTGGGGAGCCCAGCTCACTCACACCCGTGTTTGTGTGTGACCGTGCCTTGTCCCTTTGCATTGAGTTCTGTGTACATAACACCTCCCCTCCCCAGCAAGTCTTTATACACTGCTCTGAAAATGGGAACTGGCTCCCCTTGTATCCCCAATGGATGCTAAAGATATAAAAATAAAGCAATAAAGCCCTTGACCTCTCTGAGTCTTGGTTTCCTCAGCTGTCAAGTGGGGTAAATAATAGAACCTCAGGGGGTTGCTTTCAAGTCCCGTATTGGCAGTGGCTCCTACCGTAAGGATAATGGCAGTAAAAATTGATGATGACACTTATGATCAAAAATGAAAGTGACAGAGACACAGGCCAGGCACATAGTGGGGAATCTGAGCCCATCTGGACCTGTTTTGGAAAGGATCTATAAACCGAGTTCTCCCCAGGCTCCATCCTTCCCACCCTTAACAAATTCACTGGCAGCCTGCCATGTGACAGACACTATCGCTGGAAAACAAAGAAATATTATATCTCTGCCCTCCTGGATGGTTAAGTACGTTTCTTCCTTCCCTCTGCTCCGGTCCTGGAGAAGGCAGACTTGGAGTCCCATCGTGGCACAGCAGAAACGAATCCGACTAGGAACCATGAGGTTGCAGGTTCAATCCCTGGCCTCGCTCCGTGGGTTGAGGATCCGGCGTTGCCATGAGCTGTGGTGTAGGCTGGCAGCTGTAGCTCCAATTAGACCCCTAGCCTGTGCAGCAGGTGTGGCCCTAAAAAAAAAAAAAAAAAAAAAGGAAGAAGGCAGACTTCACAGAGGTAGGAGAGAGTCTCATTCACACTGCGAAGGCCGTCAGATCTGCATCTGGACCCACAGCAGAGTCTATGACATCCGAAGGGACAGCTGGTCCTAATGACTGATCCTCTGGGGGTGGAGCGCTTCACATACCCTCCTCCGTGTGTCTTGCTAGGAGAGGGTGAAGGCTACAAACCATGGCTTCTTTCCTTTCTACCATCTGCTAGATTCTTTCAAGACACACTTCCGCCCTAGGGACTAGCACTGGATCAAAAAGAGCCACTTCTGCCTCTACTCCCGTCCTGTCCCTTAACCCTCATGGTTCATTGACATTCCCCTAATTTGTTGTGAGGAGTTTAAAAGGGTTTCAAATCCAGTCAAACTCAAAACTGGTTTATTTGCCTTTTATGATGATTGAAATGATGCATACTGTAAAAAACCTTATGTTCGACACTCGGCGATATTAATTTCATTTGACTTCGTGACTTAAGGTCAAATATGCTAATCAAAGCCACCATCATTAGCACAGTTTCCTTTTCTATTAAGCGATTATGATCACTTACTATTAATGAGTCGTGACGTTTTAATAAATTTTTGCTGGTGTGAAATTGCAAAACAGTAATTATGACACATCCTGTATGGATGGCTTGTTCCGCGACGTAAATTTGGTCTAATGTTGGTAAAAATGCAAAAGAACATTAGGTAATTAATTAGTTGCCTCCGTGGAACCAAAATAAGCCTTCACCATGAAAGTAAATGAATGAAAAATGAAGAGCCTTTTGCTGTTATTAGTGAACTGTGAAACAGTGGGACCTAGCCACTCAAACAGACCAAATTTCCCCCCAAATAATATCTGGACTTAAGCCAGAGGAGAAATAACTTTGCGAGAAATTTTCGTGTTGAAGTCAATATTTCCAGCATGGGGCTGATTATGTGACAGTATGGGGTAGGAGGAGGATTTTGAAATAAAATTAAATGTTGATATAAATGAATTGATGGGAATGAGACCAACGCTGAGGGAGGGCTTGTGAGCCCAGGATAGAACCAGAAACAAGGATTCAACATCCACATTGGGGGCTCTCTGCAGGGCAGGTTAGAATTCCCAGATGAGGGTGTCAAAATGCAGATTTCCAGGCCCTGCCCCCAGTAAGTCTGAAATAAGATCTAGGCATCTGGATACACTCAGAACTACTCTGATACTGGTGGTATCTGACCCACCCTTTGAGCAATAATGATCTAGAAGCCCTCAGCCACAATTCTGCAAAACTATGGCAGGAGTCAAAATTAACAAATACTAATGTGTCAGGCTCCATATTTAGTACTAGACTGTATATTTTCAAGGTTAAGTTTATAACTGAACAAGGAAGGTCTGATATGTATATAAATAACAAATATATCATCATCTAAGGTTTCCTGAACACTTATTTATAATGGACCAGACATGGAGCTGAGTATTTTACATGCAGAGTTGGATCCGGCCTCACCCCATTTTACAGATGTGGAAACTGAGACACAGAGAGACTAAGTAGCTTACCCAGGGTCACACAGCCAGCCATGCCAAACTGAGAAGTGGACTCTACTAGCAGTAGATAGTTTAGGCAGTGGAAGAGCACAGGCAGAGGGTAAGCGAGCTTTCTCAGGGGACAGTGGCATGCAGCAAGGCGTCGGGGTGGAGTCAGGAAGCCCTTTGGAAAGCAGTTTCAGGTGCTGAGGGCAGAGGCTTTCCAACTGCTCCCCAGAACCTTGGA
This sequence comes from Sus scrofa, assembly GCF_054392235.1. NCBI lineage: Eukaryota > Metazoa > Chordata > Mammalia > Artiodactyla > Suidae > Sus > Sus scrofa. The sequence continues at coordinate 148,932,747 of NC_139396.1, read as the reverse complement.
GGGTTTGGGGCGAGCCCTGAGGTCCGTGCTGAGGGGAATGATCAGGTCAGTTTCCCCATCCTGTGGTCCTCCACTCCACACCCCCGCCCCCATTCTCACTTATATGTCACTATTGGGGATGCTCTCGTATAACAAAATGTTTGAAAGTCCCTGACTTGGGGAAAGCAAGGGAAGAGGCAGCAGGTGTCAGGGTAGGTTCAGAGATGCTTCCGGGGGTGGTGCCAGACAGAGGTGGGAGTGGGGGTGGGGTTACACGGGGCGTTAGGGCCAGGGCGGTTAACCTGCTGGCAGAGTGTTGATGGGAAGGTCCAGCTGGAGGTCAGGAGATGAGCTGGCAGGTAGGAGATGAGAGACTTGATATTTGTTCTGTAATCCCCTTGGCCAGTAATTCTTCTGGAAGGCAATGTGGCCAAACAGTTCAGCTGGATGAGGCTGAGAAGGACCCCTGTAAATGCCCATCTCCTGCCCCAAGAGCTTCAAACTGTTGCCCTGCCTGCTTGATGGGAAAGGCTCACTGGCTTCAAGTACCACCATCAGCGTCTCAGCTACATTCACGCAGCACCCAAAACGTGTCAGGCAGACTGCCCGTAAGAAGACATAATGATTTCTCCCATTTTACAGATGAGGTTAATAATTGCACCTCACTCCTAAGCTAGCACATTGGAAAGTCAAAGTCCAAAGCACATGCTCCTTCCTCGCTACCCTCGATGACGTGGATAAGACTAGAACCGTCTTAAGAATCTACCAACAAAAGATGGAACAGCAGCAGCTACACAGTGTACACAGGACAGATGGGCCCTTCCAGTTACACTAATCCTCAGCAACAGAGCTGGGCCATTCAGGCACTTCCCAAAGCCCATCCCCGCTTCGGTCAGCCCTCCTGTAAGGAGAAGTAGGCTGTCTAAACACAAGAATAAGTGAAGAGTGTCCAGAGACCGGAAGTCCTAGGAAAGGATACAAAATCTCGCAGAAAATGGGTGAGAGGTTTCTTATTACCACCAGTTCCTTATTGCCCTGGATTCTTTGCCCAGGAAGTGATCCTTTCCCCTTAACCATCATATATGTCAATGTGAAGCCATGACTCTTACAAGAATTCCCAGTTGAGTTTTCCACTAACAAGACCCCATAACCAGGACCATGGAATCTCTGCCCTTCAGATGCCCACCTGGATCCCTACCCAGATGTGCCAAGACCCGTGTAAGAACCAAACCCCAGCTGGCGAATGCTGTCACCCGTGTTCCTCACAAGTAGGGGTCTCTCCCTTATTCTCGGCAAGATGGGTGCCATCTGGTCTCCACTTCATTAAGTTTTTCTCCATCTTTACCCACACAAACTAAGTGATTTGAAGACAAGATAGTGCCAACACTGAAAGGAAAATTATGAGTTGGTAATCTGCTATTCAGCAACTTACTCTCAAGTGCTTCAGGACAAAGCAAAGTTATTTGTAGCGTCCTTGTCATATTTTTTGATAAATTTGGGAGTTGTAGAGTGTCTCATGCAAAGTTTGGGAATCACTGGTGTCTAGAATGGATGGGCTGCATCCTGAGATCCTGAACATAGAAGAAGCCACTCCACCTTTACTTGGAGATGATGGAAGATGTACCTGCAGACAGAGCCAAGATTGTCTGTAAAGCACATCCCAAAACATCTGATACAGACAAATAGGGGTCTGTGCCTAACAATTTCATGTCACACATCATAATTCTGATAACTTTATCATAGGACATTTTTGCAATAGGAAAACTAAATACCTCTCTCATCCATTCTTTGGTCTTATTTTTTTAGGGCTATACCTATAGTATATGGAAGTTCCCAGGCAAGGGATTGAATTGGAGCTGCAACTGCCAGCCTATGCCACAGCCACAGCAATGCAGGATCTGAGCTACATCTGCGACCTACACCACAACTCATGGGAACACCAGATCCTTAACCCACGGAGCGAGGCCAGGGATCGAACCTGCATCCACAGTGAGACTAGTTGGGTTCGTTACTGCTGAACCACAATGGGAACTCCAGAAATACACCATTGAGAGATCTATGGGGTGAAATGCTATTGGTCCCACCCACCTATGCGAGGGAGATGCCAAAATTAATGCCAAGATGAGCAAATGAGGTAAGTGGTTGAGGTGGTTTGTTACCCATAGAGCAGTTCTAAATTTTTTTTCTGGCAACAATTAAACAGCAGGGCAGTTGTTCTTGAGATTAATTAGATGAGATCATCTGGATTGATTAATCCAGGTAGGTGCCAAGTGTGGTGACTGGCACGGAGTAAACACCGCAGTTGTCATCCTCAGACGCGTTATTGTTACTGGTCATTCCCAGGCAGTAACGGCAAACTGGCTCGCTGGCATATTTTCTATTCTTCTTTGCATGCGGGCACACAGCAAGCTCATTCCAAAAAGTGACACCAATCACTGAGGAACACGTTAAAGAGATGCAGATGCCAGAAATGGTTTCTTCGATGCTGGGAAGTATGAAAAGACCAGTCCAGCACCCATTTGAGCTGATTTGCTCAGCTGCATTCCAGGGCATGGTCTGGGCAAGCCTCAATAACGAGAGTATGTTAAGGTCACACACAGTGGCCTATAATTGGTTGCAGCCAGAGAGTCGACAGGGAGGGAGAGGTCTGTGAAAACAGCCAACTCATATGCATCAGACTTATTTTTCCATCTGCAGCTCCTGTAGAACACTGACCTAAGAAATTCGGGCTAGCTGTGCATTATGGACAAAACACATATAGTTATAAATGACAGGCCCAATAAATGGATTGGTCAGTAACGAGGGAAAGGAAAAAAAAAAGGGGGAACTTGATATCCAGTGAAATCACAAACTAGATACCTTGACTGATTTTTCCACTGAAAATAGCTAAAAATTCTGGAAAAAAAATTGTTAACACCTTCTAAAGTGCCTTGATGAGCTGGCAAGAAAATAAGGAGCATGAAGGCAAAAAACAAAGTAAATGGCATGAATCCAAGAGGTAAGCAGAAAACTGAACAGCTTTCAGTCACTTTGGAGACACTTGCAGAAGTAAGTATATTGAGCTTAGGTTTTCACAGCTTCATGGGGGCACAGAAGACAGACAGTAGGGTCCACCATGGAGGAAGGGAGTTACTAGGAGCCCTTAACTGATAAAACCAGGATCCTATGAGTTGAATGTTCAATGTAACGGTGAATGAGAAATAACTCAGGCTATCTCCTTACTCCCAGTGGGATGAACTTGAGCACAAAGAACACCTGAGAAATAACACCCACAAGCTAGTCTGCACTCAGGTCTGCAGCCAGAATTCTTAGGACCTGGACTCAGAAAATCCTCAAACTCACCGTTCAAGTGGTCCTAGATTAGTAGTGATTCCAGGCATCTAGTAGAAGCTAAATGAAATCCTCCCTAGAGAAAACCACCTTCATTCCACATATAAAGAATTCCCATGTATAAAGCTCCAAGGAAAATGGACAACTCATTTGCTGAGCACACGAGGAAAGGAGAGGACAAAAGTGAGAACCAGCAAGAACAAAGATTAGATACAATGACTTTGAAAAGTGAAGTTATGAGATGGAACATAAGATCATTCTGTTTATTGAAATAAAAGATAATATTGAGTATAAGCAGAGATAAGGAAACTATAGAAAAATGGTGAAGATATAGCTGAAGAAAGAAGTAGTGAAGAAATTATTCAAATTATAGTCCAGAAATAGTGAAGATTTTGAATATAGGAACAAAACATTAAGACACTGCAAAGATAGATTAAAGGGTTTAATATACATTAAAGTCAGTGGTTCCCACCATGGGCACTTTTGCCCTCCAGGAGACATTCTCCATTGTAACAGCTGGCAGAGGGTAGCACGTTTGTGCTACGAGCATCGAGCAGCTAGAGGCCATGGATGCAGGTAATCAGCCTACAATATTTTGGACAGCCCCACACAACACAGAATTGGGGCAATGGTGCCAAAGTTGAGAAATCTGGGTCTACATTAAGTTCCAGAATTAGAATTCAAAGGAATGGAGCAAAAGTAATATTTGAAGAGGTAAAAGAAAGAAATCGCAATGAATCCTCCCCCGAAACAGAGAAAAAGAAATACACACATATAAAACTTTAATACACCAAAGAGAGAGTAAATATTTAAAAAGCCAGAGTATATTAGGCCTCATTATACTGTTCTGTTTTCTTTGAAATTTTCCACATGCAACATCTGAGATTAAAGAAGGAAGAGAGGAAAGGATATATTTAAATGGAACTATTGATTGTCCAAAATGATGATACGATGATATCATCAATAATAATAGTAATAATCAATAATGTCTTGAAGCTTCAATTCTAACCAAATTTCTACTGGAAGAAAGTTGCTGAAGTCATATTAGTAACAGAAAAAATAGATTTTGAGAAAAAAGCATTACCAGAGATTAAGATCTTTAAAATGATAAAAGTAAAACAGAATCCTATGCAGATTCAAAATTTTTATGTATCATATCTTCAAAATGTGATACAAGTATTGACAGACTATAAAGATAAATAAACATTTAAAATCACTTAGAATATTTTGACACATCTTTCACCAGCTGAAAGATTAAACAGGCAAGAATTCAGTAAGAATAAAGAATATTTGAAAATGATCAAGACTGGTCTAATGGACATGTATAGAACACCGCAACAGACAAACGCATACTGCACACTGAAACATTTAAAAATTTCATCACATACTCAGCCATAAATAGGGTAACACACATTCTGGTTTCTAGGACAGTACCAGTTTCTACCTCTTGTCATAACATCTATTTGGTTTAGCATTTATTCCAGACAAAATTGTCCTTGGGTATACCCTGAATTGTATGATGATTCTAGCTGTAAGGGAAGTCTCAAAAAAAACTCCAAATAACTGTCATCCACAGCATATTCTCTCTATAATATAATTAAACAGGAAATCAATAATTAGTGCCACAAGAGGTGAGGGCGTTCTCCTTCCACCCAGCCTCCACTCAAGGGGTGAAATCTCTGCCTTGGCCAACGCACCAGTAAGAATAGTGGATCCTAATCGCCTTTGTCCTGGCTCACGAGGTGGTGGTTTTTTACCAGGAGTGGCAAGTTGAGAAGTTCTGAGTCTATTGCCTCCCTACCCCCAACCCCCACCAAGTGCTCGGTAGGGTTGTCACTCAGAGAATCACACCACTGTCCCCACACCCAGATCCACAATACCAGTTCAGAGAATTTGCCTGGGAGGGAGAAGCAGGTCACAAAACAGAGAAGGCCTATCTCGTCCCAAAGTAATTAGCCTCATGAGCAACCGAGTGTGGAGACGTTCAAGTCTGAGAGCACTCTCAAAAACACTCGAAGTTATGCTAAAAGGCATTTGGGAGGAGACTGGTAGATTCTTTGGAGATGTAAGCTGGACTGTAGACCGCTGGACTGTAGACCAATGGGCTTGCTGAAGAGAACTAGGGAAAGAGGTCTCTGAGAGCTGAAAGGAGCCCTCCTAGGCTCAGAACACATCTAAAACTAAACAGGGACTGTGGGAACTACCCCTTCAGAGGAGCCAGGATTTAACTGAATTTATCAATTTATGTCCTCAGGGCAATGTTGAAAAAAAAAAAAAAACAGAACAATCAGATGGCAATTATTGGAGTGTAACAGCTGAGTATGGTCAGGGAGAGAGCCCATCAAGAACGATCCTGCCCAAAGCACTGTGATCCCTGGGTGATGGTGGGCTTCCTCAAAGCCACGCCCTCCGACAAGTAACCTTGGCAGCTTCACACTTTGGGAAGGGGAGGTAAGGGATGAATAGAGTTACTAAAATGATCCAGCCAGTTACTAAACGAAGAAGCAAATAATGATAACAAGTCGCAGGGAGGAGCCAATAAGCAGAGTGGCTGCAATATATTATCTAAAATGTCTACTTTCCAACCCAATTTATGAGATATACACAGATACAGGAAAGAATGGCCCATACCCTAAGGGTGAAAAAATTAGGCAACAGAAATGACCCATGAAAGGGACCAGCTGTCATATATAACAGAGAAAAGATTTCAGAAGGGCCATTATAAATATGTCCACAAAACTAAAGGAAATCATGCTTCAGCAAGTAAAGGATGACCCTATGACATCAAATGGAGATAATCCACAACGAAATAGCAATTTAGAAAAAGAGCCAAATGGAAACTCTGGAGTGAAAATAATAGATATGTAATAATAAGAAAAATTAGAAATTTATTAGAAGGGTTCAATAGTGGAATTGAACTGGAAGACGAAAGAATCAGCAAACGTCAAGACAGAGTGTTAGAGATTACACAACCTTTAAAACAGAGAGAGGAAAGAATGGAGAAAAATGAATAGAACCTCCGAGAAATGCGGGGGCACCACTTAGCTCACCATCATACACGTAATGGGAGTATCTGAAGAGTGAGAAAGAAGCAGAAAAATACTCAAAGGATTAATGGCTGAGAAAAAAATCTACATTCAATGAAAAACAGGAATCTGCACATCCAAGAAGCAGAACTACTTCAAGCACAATAAATGAAAAGACATCTGCAAACAGCTACATCATAGAAAAATGTTAAAAGACAAATACAAAGAAAAAACCTTGAAAGTAGCAAGAGAAAAATATATTTATGGGCCATAGCTGTGCAGCCTTTCCCCCATATTTTCATATTTTTCTATTAGTTTTTTGTCTTCTTATTACCTATTTGTAGGAATACTTAAAAAAAAGGTTTCCACGTGGCTCAGTGGAAACAAATCTGACTAGCATCCACGAGGAGGCAGGTTCAATCCCTCGCCTTGTTTAGTGGATTAAGGATCTGGCGTTGCCGTGAGCTGTGGTGTAGGTTGCAGATGCGGCTTGGATCCCGAATTGCTGTGGCTCTGGCACAGGCCGGCAGCTCTAGTTCCAATTTGACTCCTAGCCTGGGAACCTCTGTATGCTGTGGGTTTGGTCCTAAAAAGACAAAAGACAATAAATAAATAAATAAATAAATAAAATAAAAGAATGCTTTTTACATTCTGTGTACCATTTCTCTGAGAGTTAATGATGAGTCTTTTTTTTCTTGCTATTTTCCAGATTTACTTTTTTAGTGATCAAGGAACTTCAAATTAAAACCTCAGGGAAATACCACTGCCATCCGCCAGGTAGGCAAATATGTAAAAGTCTGACATTATCCAGCCTTGCCAAGGAGATAGCCCGTGGGGAATATACACATCAGTGGAAGAATATAATTATTTTGGAAAACAGTTTGGCATTGTCTGGTAAAAATTAAACAATACCATCTTGAGGGACTGGCCCTTCTACATTATAAAATATTCCTCTTTATCACTAGTAACTTTTTTGTTTTAAATCTGCTTTGTCTGATATTAGTTCAGCAACCCTGGCTTTCTTTTTAACTGTTGTTTACACATCTCCTTTCCATTTACTTTCAATCTCTTTGCATATTTGAATGTAAAACGTGTCTCCTGGAGTTCCCATTGTGGCTCAGTGGATTAAGTACCTGCTCCATGAAGACTGAGTCTCTGTGAGGATGCGGGTTCAACCCCTGTCCTCACTCAGTGAGTTAAGGACCTGGTGTTGCTGCAAGCTGCTGCATAGGTCACAGATGTGGCTCAGATCTGGGGTTGCTGTGGTTGTAGGCATAGGCCAGAAGCTGCAGTTCTGATTCGACCCCTAGTCTGGGATCTTCCATCTGCCACAGGTATGGCTATAAACTTTAAAATATAGGGAGTTCCCATTGTGGCTCAGCAGGTTATGAACCAGACTCATATCCATGACGATGAGGGGTCGATTCTTGGCCTCCATCAGTGGGTTAAGGATCTGGCATTGCCAGGAGCTGTGGTGTAAATCACAGAGGCAGCTCGGATCCCTAGTTGCTATGGCAGCTGCAGCTCCGATTCAACCCCTAGCCTGGGAACTTCCATATGCCACAGGTACAGCCCTAAAAAACAAAGTTAATTAATTAATTAAATAAAATATGTCTTCTGTGCACAGCAAATAGTTGGATCTACTTTTATGTTTATGCCCTAAGAGGGTGCTATCCATCCAATTCAGTAGCCACCAGCCGCTCCTATGACAACTGAGCCAGCGAAGTGTAGTTAGCCTCAATTGAAGATATGCCGTAATTATGAATTACTCACCAGATTTCAAAGACAAAGTATGGGGAAAAGACAACATAAAATATCTTATTAAAATCTTTTATATTAGCTACCTATTTTGATTTTGGATATTTTGGATATATTGAGTTAAATTAGATATGTTATTAAAATCAATTTCATCTTTTTACTTTTTAATACAGCTACTAGAAAATTTACAGTTACCTATGTGGCTTTCCTTTGTGAGTGCATTATATTGTGATTGTGCAGGACCGCCCTAGGGAAACTCTTGCATATGTCTGTCAAGAGGCATATAAAAGAATATTCATAGCAGTGTTGTTCACTATAGCAAAACAGAGCTGTAAAAGCTGGGAATAACCCCAAAGTCCTTCAACAATGAAATAAATAAGTTGTAGTATATTCCAATGATGGAAGACTACACAGTGGAGAAGAGGAAAGAACAACATACATCAACAGAGATGAACATCAAAAACCCTTCTAGGTGATCCTGTCGTGGCTCAGTGGTTAATGAATCTGACTAGGAACAATGAGGTTGTGGGTTCGATCCCTGCCCTCGCTCAATGGATTAAGGATCTGGCATTGCCATGAGCTGTGGTGTAGGTCACAGGTGCGGCTCGGATCTGGTGTTGCTGGGGCTGTGGCTGTGGCCGGTGGCTACAGCTGCGATTGGACCCCTAGCCTGGGAACCTCCATATGCTGTGGATGTGGCCCTAGAAAAGGGAAAAAGACAAAAAAGACCAAAAAAAAAAAAAAAAAACCCAAACCAAAAAACAACTGTTCCAGCTGTAAGAAGCAACTCTCAGAATAACACAGGTGATTCCAGTGATACTTTTGACATAAGGTTTCAAAATAAATATAGGTGGTACAAAGTAAAGATCATTACTTTGATTACTTTGATACAAAGTAAAGATCATTATTACCCTGATGTTAATGCAAACATCACAGTAACAATTACCTTGGGGTTGGGGGGAGGGAGAGGGATGAGAGAAGACGCTAAGGCACAGGTGGGTTTCTTGACCTGTGTGGTTCTTGACTCAGGTGTTTTCCATTAGTTTTTAAACTGTACATACATATTTATCACCTCTTATGAACAGATGAAATAGTTCATAGTAAAAAGAGCAGAAGAAAAAATTTGCCTTTCGTTAAAAGATTAAAAGAAAAACAGTAAGGTGGATCACCTGTGTGGTTGGTAAAGAGAAGTTAAAAAGGACTGGAAGCCACAGTCCTTGATGAGCTCTAGGGACTAGAAATCTTACCTGGGCATTTATAGAACGTTAGCTCTTTGACCGATTACACAACACAAGGCAGCATTACTTGGCTCTCATCGATTCTAAAGCAATAACTGAACTCTGGTTTGTAAAGCCATGAACAAGACTTCCAGGTATCATTCAAAATCTAGGTCAATACAACCCTTGCAATGGGATCACATGACTTAACTATGCTCCAAAAAGCTCTCTTACGACCAGATCTGACTGCCAAACTCAGCCTTCCCATGGGGGTTAATTTCAACTAGGTTCTCTGTGAGAATACGAACTACTTGCTAAGCTTTCTATTTTAATGAGATCCAATAGCCACTTCTGATTCTTGCTTCACTTGTCATAACAGAAACTCGGCACATTTGCTGTGTTGTGTTTGTTTGTTGTTGTTTTGAGGCTACTTGGAAGTCCTTGTGAAAGCACATTCAAGCTGAGGGGATGCAGTTTTTCTGGGAAACGTAGCAGAGAGGACTGGTTTTAGCTCATCCACGAGCCATTGGTAACCTGTGACAGAAGAAACTTTTCAATTGCCAGAGATAGTTATAGGTGGTTCTATGCTAGGAACAGGGCAACCATCAAGTGTAAAGGTGCCTGCCTGGTCAAGTCCTTCTTTGTCTCTTAACCTCCTGATATGCTCTGACTAAGCTCCAGCAAGGATTAAAATGCAAGGAAACCACGTATTTAAAGGATTAAAATGCAAGGAAACCACGTATTTCCTTTAAATTATAAGCTGGCAGGCGAGAATTCTACCACTGAACCACCCATGCACCATGACCCTGCAATCCCACTCTTGGGCATCTATCCGGACAAAACTCTACTTAAAAGAGACACATGAACCTGCATGTTCATTGCAGCACTATTCACAATAGCCAGGACATGGAAACAATCCAAATGTCCATCGACAGATGATTGGATTCGGAAGATGTGGTATATATACACAATGGAATACTACTCAGCCATAAAAAAGGATGACATAATGCCATTTGCAGCAACATGGATGGAACTAGAGAATCTCATACTGAGTAAAATGAGCCAGAAAGACAAAGACAAATACCATATGATATCACTTATAACTGGAATCTAATATCCAGCACAAATGAACATCTCCTCAGAAAAGAAAATCATGGACTTGGAGAAGAGACTTGTGGTTGCCTGATGGGAGGGGGAGGGAGTGGGAGGGATCGGGAGCTTGGGCTTATCAGACACAACTTAGAATAGATTTACAAGGAGATCCTGCTGAATAGCATTGAGAACTATGTCTAGATACTCATGTTGCAACAGAAGAAAGGGTGGGGGAAAAACTGTAATTGCAATGTATACATGTAAGGATAACCTGACCCCCTTGCTGTACAGTGGGAAAATTAAAAAAAAAAAAAAAAGAAGAAAGAGTGGGGGAAAAACTGTAATTGTAATCTATACATGTAAGGATAACCTGACCCCCTTGCTGTACAGTGGGAAAATTAAAAAAAATAAAAATAAAAAAATAAATTATAAGCTGGTAGACTTTAAAGCAGGTTGGTTAACAGTAGTGCAGAGACATTTCCCACGAAAATTGTCCTACTGTATTTCATAGAAATTTCTTTCATAAGAGGCAGAAATACTAGTAATGCAGTGACCTATCACCCCTTATATATCAGATATTCTGAGACAAAGGGAGCTGATTTTCCCATCCTTTTGCTGTTGTCCAGGAGGAATTTAGGTGATGGTTCTAGAAAAGCCTTTTTCTGTCCATGTGCAGTCCCCCTATAATAAAAGCCTGACCAGGAAGGCAACAACAGGGATTCTAGCTAATAAAGTTATAGTTATTATTTTGTGCACATTTTAGAAATAAGGGGATTATATATTCCTCATGTGCAATAGGCCATGTGGATTTGAAGTCAAATTTCTAATGTGTGTTATTTTGAAGTAAAGCTGGAACAGTACAGTTAAAGTGATTTTTTTTGGGGGGGGTCTTTTTAGGGCCACATCCGTGGCATATGGAAGTTCCCAAGCTAAGGGTCTAATTGGAGCTATAGCTGCTGGCCTCCACCAGGGCCACAGCAACATGGGATCAGAACCACAACTGTGACCTACACCATAGCTCACCACAATGTCAGATCCTTAACCCACTGAGCAAGGCCAGGGATCAAACCCGAGTCCTCATGGATAGTAGTAGGACTCTTTACTGCTGAGCTGTGACAGGAACTCCAAAGTGATTTTTTTAAGTAAGAAAATGTGCAACCCCTAATCATGCTTTCAAAAACACAAGCCTATCATTGCCCTGCTAACAAACATTCTGGATTATCCATCCATCCATCCATCCAGCTACCCATCCATCTAGCCACCCATCCATCCATTCATCTATCTACTCAAAAGATATTAGACATCTACTATGCTAATCAAATTCTAGGCTTTAGGGATACAGTAATAAACAAGAAAAGTTCCTGTCATCTTGATAGTGACGTACCAGTGGCAGCGTGAGGAGAGTGGTAGGGATGCGTTTAAATGGATACAGGAATAACAACAAAAAAGAGAAATAAAATTATGGTAAATGCTATGTAGGATCTTAAATGAGGAAGCAGTGATTGATCTCAGCACACCAGCCTAAAGGGGACCAGCCACACAGGGAACATCTCAGGAGGCTTCTGATCCTCCTGTAAGAGGAGGTCCTAGTGGGCAGGTTTGCACCTTCACTGATGAATCCCTCGTGGAGAGTTGAAATAATTGCCAGATGCATGCAGTGCAGGGTCAGATTTAAGGATTTCTGGGCACACTGCCCATACTTCCACCTTCCTTCCCTAACACTCCCCGACCCTATGCCTAACGTAGCTCGCATTCGAGCATGTGCTATATGCCCCAAACAATCCTAAGCAATGTATGAAAATTAACGAATGCAATCATCAAAACAGCCCTAGGAGCTAGATACTGTTCTTGGCTCCATACGCATGTGAGGAAGCTGAGGCACAGAGAGGCAAAGCAACGTGTTTGTGGCTAAGAGGTGGTGAGTATGGTATTTGAACCCAAACACGCTGACTCTAGAGCCCGAGCTTTTGAATTCTACTCTATGCTTGAAATTTTCCTATTCCAGATTGTATTTTTAGATTTCTCTCCTTGGGGTGAAACAAAACAAAACAAAACAATTTAGAGACATTCTAAAAGACTACCATATTCAGGCTTGCTGCCTTCCACCACTCAAAAGTCATGTCACCCCAGAGGGCCAGGGAGTGTGGCCAAGGGAGCCTTGATACTATTCGTGGCATCTTGAGGCGGATTGAGCCAGAGAGTGAGCATAAAGTTCTGTCTTTTGGGACACATCAAGGTCATGAGGTCTGTAATGGTCCTGAGTTTTGATGGCTGAGGGCAGGCCCAGCACAGGGATGGGATAGAATTTAGGAGAGTAGACTGACTGCAGGAAAGGCCCCAGGTTTTCATGCCTCCTTGTACCTATGCTCTTTGTAAGATAAGTTTCCATCTCTTTCCTCAAGAAAGGGCATCTTATTCTTCACCTGGAAATTGGGACTGGCCTGATGAGCTGCTTTTCCCAGTAAAGTACAGTGGGAGTGATCAGCCAGTGAGGCCACCCCAGAGCCCAAGTTTCAAGAGGTCCTGAGCACGTCTGCCCTCCCGGAACCCTGTCACCACCCTGTGAACCAGCTCAGGGCCCAGTGGTCCAGCTGAGACCATTAGAGACCAGCAAGGCCTCAGTTGTCCCAGAAGCTCACTGCATGCATGAGCCTAGCCAAGGCCAGAAGAACCATACAGTTCAGACCAGCCCATATGATCACCCCCTGGAGCTGTGACCCATCTACAGATGGTCCCTGACTTACTGTGGTTTGACTTGGGATTTTTCACCTTTGTGGTGGTTTGAAAGTGATATTAGTTCCGTAGAAAGCAAACTCCAAATTGTGAATTTTATTTATTTATTTTATTTTTTGTCTTTTTGTCTTTTAGGGCTGCACCCGAGGCATATGGAGGTTCCCAGGTTAGCAATCCAATTGGAACTGTGGCCGCCAGCCTACACCAGAGCCACAGCAACGCAGGATCTGAGCCGTGTCTGTGACCTACACCACAGCTCACAGCAACTCTGAATCCTTAACCCACTGAGTGAGGCCAGGGATTGAACCCATGTCCTCATGGATGCTAGTTGGATTCACTAACTGCTGAGACACCATGGGAACTCCATTTTTTTTTTTTCAAATTGTGAATTTTAATCTTTTCCTGGGCTACTAATCTCTCATGATGCTGGGCAGAGGCCATAGCTAAGTCACACATAGCCAGTCGCACAATCAAGAAGGTAAGTAGCTGATGCACTTTCAACCATTCTGTGCAGTATTCAATAAGTTACACGAGACATTCAACATTTTGTTATAAACTAAGCTTTGTGTGAGATGATTTTTGTCACGGAAGTGATCTGAACATATTTAAGGTGGCTGAGGCCAAGCTACGATGTTCGGTGGGTTAAACATATTAAAGGCTTTTTTGACAATGTTGATTTCAGCTTGTGGTGGGTTTATTGGGAGCGGACCATCTCCCATCGTAAGTCAAGGAAGATGTATAAATAGTGATTGTTTTCAGTTACAATTACGGCATGGATTGTGAGGCAGCAACAGCTCTTTGATACTATTAGCGGGGAACGAAGCTGGGAAGTGGGTAAGTGCACAGGCCAGGCTGAAGGCGAACAGATCAGGCCCAGACTGGGGCCCTGGATGAGGCTGGGGCACCCGCCCCACAGCTCTCAGCACTACTGAGGTGCAAGGAAGAGCAGCAGAAGGGAAAACTCCAGGGTCAGAGGGCACTTTCCTTCCAACTGGATGGACTTGGAGAACCTGAGAGCCTCTCCAAGATGCAGAAAACCAGCTCTCATGCCCAGGAAATAAGACTACTTGGCCCCAGGAACAGGGGAGGACATGGATGGGATTCTGGGGGCGGGGGGAGCTTTCTAGATGTGCCTGTGGCAGCCAGCTCAGACTTGACCCCCTGAACACAGACTCAGATCAGATCCAAACCCCAGGCAGAGCGTCTGCAGAATGTCCTTACTAACATGGAGGCTGCAGAGAGCCAGGGACACCCCCAGGTCCTCACTTGGGATGCTTTTCCTGCAATGAGTGGAATGGAAATATGCTCCTAACTATCAGCAGGATCAAGAAAGAGGTCTACCCTTTGCAGGTGCTCCGCTGACATACCATCTGTTGACACCGGCCTCTCCTATCAGGGGCTCAGTGTTCCAACAAAAAGGATTACGAGAAAGAAGAATCAGAACGGAGTTGAACTTGCAGTGTATTTATGATTTAATGCAGGTGGAAGGCTGAGTCAGTCAGGAGTTACAGGAAGAAGTGGTAAATAGGTGTAGCTCTGAGTTGCCGGTGGAAAGACCCCTGGGTCCCTCATTTGTTCCCAGCCAGTGGCTGCTGGGGCTGTGTGTATGGAAGGCACAGTTAGCCAACCTTCCCTGGGTACCAGCTTCAGCATCCTAGCTCCCAGAGTCCCCTTGTGGACTGCCAGCCTCCTAGGGCTTCCCTTCATCTAAACACTGCCCTACCCCCACACACCCGGAAGCTCAAATCAGCCGGATGAACCGGATATCCACCCAGCCACTGGAGCCAGACAGACGGGACTTGATCCTGGCCCTGCCAGATATTCGTTAAGTGACACTGGACATGTCACTCTGAGCTTTCTTCATCCACCACACAGTTCTGAAGATGATGCTCCCTCCAATTTCTGGGGCTGAGGTGAGGCACAAGTGGGACAATGGAGCAGGTATGCTCATCACAGGGCCTGGCTCAGAGGAAACTCACCCTCTGTGAGTGCTGCTGTCATTTTCAGTGTTCCAGTACTCACAGGGCATCTGCTGAAGGCTGGGGTCTGAGGGCACATCAGGTGTCATTCCTGCTTTGGAAGGACTCCCCTGAATGAATGAATGAATGAATGATTTGCAGAGCAGTTGGTTTACGAGTTCCTCCCCTTCAGCCAGCCCCAAGGAAGGCTGTCCTCTAACTCCAAGCAAGGAGAATAGATGGAGCGCTCCTAGGAAGCCTCTTTCTTTGCCTTTCCCCTCTGCTTCCTCACTGTTCATCCACCTAAGACTTGAAAATTGGCAGAATCTTCATCTCTCCTTATACATGAAAATCACTCAAATACAATATCAAGTTTTCCTGCAACGTGTACTCCAGGGAAGCTGGTCCAGTGACTTCTCTTCTCTCTTGGAGAAGCTGCCAAACCTATCCAGTAATGTCCAGAATGAGGCTGTCAGAGTGGACAGAGGCAGTGGGTGACTTGAGGCCTGAGGAGGTCTCTTACAGTAGCTGCTTCTCAAACTTGCACGTGCCCTGGAAGCTGCTGGCACTCTTACCAAAATGTAGACGCTGATCCAGCAGCTCCAGGGTGGGGCCTGAGGATCTGGACTTCTGAGAAGCCCTAGGGGAGGCCAGGGCTCCCACTTGGTGGACCACACTTCGAGGCACAGATGTTTCTCAAATCTAGGCCACACGAGAATCACCTGGGGAACTTTTTAAACAGGTTGAGATAGAATTCACATATTATACGATTTACATATTTGAAGTATGCAATTCAAGGGTTTTTTTATAGTCACAGTTTTATACAACCAACATCATAATTGAATTGAAGACATTTTCATCATACTGAAAAGAACCCCCATATTCATTAACAGTCACTCCTCATTTCCAATCAGCCCCCAGCCCTAGGCAACTGCTAATCTACTTTCTGTCTCTATGGATTTTCTTCTTCTGGGCGTTTCACACAAATGGAATCATACAGTGTGTGTGTCCTTTGTGTCTAGCTTCTCATACTTAGCATAACGTTTTCAAACGTCAGGTATGTTGTAGGTGTATCAGTGCATCGCTTCTTTTTTTTTCTTATTTGGCTGCCCCCCAGCATATGGAGTTCCCAGACCAAGGCTTAGATCCAAGCCGTAGTTGGGACCTAAGCTGCAGTTGCAGCCATGCTGGATCCTTAACCCACGGTGTTGGGTTGGGGGTGGAAACTGTGTCCCAGCGCTCCCGAGGCACTGCCGATCCCATTGCATCACAGAGGAGACCAGTATATCATTTTGTTGTTGTTGCCAGATAAGAGTCCATTGTATGGATATACCACATTCTTTAGTTAAGAGGTATTTGTGTTGCATCTACATTTGGCTATAGTGTATAATGTGCTATGAATCCTTGTGTACAGGTTTTTATGTGAACATATGTTTGCATTTCTCTTGAGGTTATACTTAGCCGTGAAATTGCTGGATCATATGGTCATTCTGTATCTAACACTTTTGGAGACTTTCAGGCTTATTTCCAAGGTGGCTGCACATTTTACTTTCCCACCAGCAATGGATGAGCTTTCAATGTTCCCACATCTTCAGCAACACTTGTTATTATCTGTCTTTCTGATTATAGCCATCCTGGTGGACATGAAGAATCTTATTGATTCTTCTGGTTTTGACTTTCATTTCCCTGATGGCTACCTGGGGAGCTTTTCTTAAAAAAAAAAAAAAAAAGTGATTTCCTCTCTATACCCTGACCAATTAAGTCAGAATATCTGGTTAGAGGGCCCAGGAAATTACTATTCTATTTAAACTCCCTAAGGCTTCTTGTGAGGTTCATGTTTGAAAATTTGTTGGGGCTTGTATTAGTTAAGGTTCTCCAGAGAAGCATAACAAACAGGAGTTACACAGATTGAGACAGAGACAAAGACAGAGAAAGAAAGATAACAGATCTACAGAAATAGAAAGATATCTATCTATCTTCTAAGAGATTTATCTTAAAGAATTGGCTCACATGATTGTAGGAGGCTTGGCAAATCCAACATTTGCAGGGTAGGCCAGCAAGCTGGAGGCCGGGGGATGAGTTGCAGTTCTAGTCCAAAGGTAGCCTGACGGCAGAATGTCTTTTGTTGGGAGAAATCAAGTTTTTTCTTTTTTTCTTTTTTTTCTCTTTTTTGTCTCTTTGCCTTTTCTTGAGCCACTCCCGCGGCATATGGAGGTTCCCAGGCTAGGGGTCTAATTGGAGCGGTGGCTGCCAGCCTACACCAGAGCCATAGCAACTCGGGATCCGAGCCGCTTCTGCAACCTACACCACAGCTCACGGCAATGTTGGATCCCTAACCCACTGAGCAAGGCCAGGGATCGAACCCGCAACCTCATGGTTCCTAGTCGGATTCATTAACCACTGCGCCACACGGGAACTCCAAGTTTTTTCTTTTAAGGCCTTCAACTGATTGGATAAGGCCCACCAACATTACAGGGGGTAATCGGCTTTACGCAAAGTCTACCAATACAAATGTTAATCTCTTCCCCAAAATACCTTCACAGGAACATCTAGAATAATGGTTAATCAAATATCTGAGTACTATGGCTGAGCCAAGATGACACAGAAAATTAACCATCACAGGATCCTCATTCATTATTCAGCAGTGTTGACTAACCACCTATTATGAGCTGCCCTAGGCACTGAGGATACTGAGAAGTCGAGACACAGTCCCTGCCCTCAGAAAGGTCACAGTGGAAAACAGAGACATTCACAATGCCCACCTCATAGGGAGATCATGGCAAATAAATGGAAAAATGGCATAGATGGCAACCAGCATCATGCCTGGCAGCACTGGGCACCCAGAGCAGCATGTACCCATTAAAAACCCAAAGAACAACAGTTCTAACTAGTATTTTTCTAGATGATAATAATAGCCTTATTTTCAGAGCAACACACCACTGACACAACCATCCCGCAGTACAGTGTAAGAAGCCCTTACCCGAGAGAGAGATTTACTGCCATAAAAATATTGCCCTGCCGGCCAGGAAAGCCACAGTGCCTGCTGCGCCCATCGGTGGCCCGCTGCCCACAGCCACACACACCAATCTAAGCAGGATTATTAAAGCATAAATCCCCATCTCTTGTCTCCCTCTCATTGGGCCGAGGCATCACCATGTTCATTAGTGGGAAATGTGAGGTTATATAATCTAATTTTTATAACTCTCCAAGGATAGTGTGGGTCATACATTAGGCTGAGATTTCAACCTTTAAAGATAAGGGGAATGTCATCTTTATTAAAAAGGACCACAAAGCATAATGAGAAGTATTACCCCAAATAGGCAAAATAACCTAGAATCCACAGAAAAAAAAGTGTTTATAATTCTCTCTAATACCCTGGTCTCTGAAGCAGGCGTGCAAATTAAGCAGCTCAAGGGCATTTCCGGGACTGTTCAATGCATCTCGGCCTGGCGCACACAGAAGGAGGAGGGACTGGGGGTGGGCGTCGGGGTGGGTCAGGGGAGGGTCTGAATCCTGACCCTGGGCTTCATTTGCATTTCCTGCCCGGGCACATGGGGCTCTGAAAGGAAGTGGGGCCTGGGAGGGGCAGGCGCCGTGACTGCACGCGGCACCCTCAACCCTTAAAGACACGCGTAAACAAGGAACGGGCAGCACAAGAAGCATGTGTGGTTCATGAGAGGTGGATGCACCACTGTGTCTGCTCCTGACCTGTGAGTACCCGTGCTGGCCACTCCCTCCTGGCCAGCTGCCCTCTCAGGCCTCTGTGAGCTGCTGGGGTAGTGGCAGTGCTCCCAGGATGAGAGTGTTCTAGAGTCAGAAGGAACCCCATAGCTAGGGACTCTGGGGCCTCAATGAAAGTCACCAGTATTTAGTCCCATCCCGCCATGTTCCAGGGATCCCACCATAGGTTGAATGGCATATCAACTGTGTGCAGAAGCACAAGGCCATTGGTGGCCAGTAGGTTTCCTGACTTTCACAGTTTCAAGAGATTCAAGAGAACACTTAAGATTCAACAGCTTTGACCTTGAATGGAGTACAAATCACTGGTTTCCCTGGTAATCCCAGGGATCTGTCTGTGAGTGGCATGTCCCACCCTGCTCAGGATGGAAGCTCTCACACCCAGGCTGCTTCCCTCGTTGACTTTTCCTGACCCTAGCCCCAACTCGGAACTCATAAATTCAAATCTGGCCATTCGACCACCGTCCCATTGCCCTAGCCTCTCCTTGGTCCCCGAGGTTGCGGGGCGGGGCGGGGGGGGGGCATCTTTGAAGTTTTCCTACTCTGTAGGTGAAACCCCTTCCTGGATGGTCCCCACTGCCTGTCCTTTCCCCTCTCTCCCTTTCCAGCATCTCAGCTTGCAGGTGAGGTTGCTGAGTGCCCAGAGCTTGGCCAGATGATAAGATGTTGAGATCAGCTGCCCAGCGCACAGAACAGTGCCCAGGATCATCAGGCTGGTCTCAGTCATCCTTCATAGGTCGATTCCATCAGAATCCATCACAATTGCACCCATCCGAAGTGAGGAGACAAGCTGAGCTCCTTAAGCATCAGTTTCCCACATGTCCAATTACACTGGAGACAGTTACAACCTATCTACTGCTCCGGGAAAAGTTCAAGGTCCAAAAAGAAGGTGATGGGATGGAAGTCTGAGGACGTGCAAGCATCTCAGAGACCGCCTCCAGCCTCTCATTCTCGTAACCCAGCGTTGCTCAGGCAGGAAGTCCTGCCTCATCTCATCTAAATCTTTCTTGTTGCAGTTCAAGCCAATTTCCTGGGCTGCATGATGCACTTTTCATCAAGGACACATTGGTGGCAATTATCTTTGAGAGTGGCTATTACAGGCAGGCTTAGCAGATGACAGCCTTTTAAGTTTTCAGAAGTGTGTGTGTCTTTATTCCATGCCATATGGACTTCCTGCTCTGTTGTTCTGCATATTTAAAACCCCATCTTCTAGCTCATCTATTTGAAGTACATTTAATCTATCAGAACCATCAGGACATCAAGTAAAACCATGTATGCCGCTACTGATCAATATCCCACCCAGGGAAGTGCTTAGGCAAAGACAACTTACCCATCAGCCCAATCAAGGCTCTCAAGAATGTTTCAGACCTTTACTTCTCTAACTTCCTAAAATCCAAAACTCCAGAGATTTCTGATTAAACAGAGACAGATGTTTATAACCAGGTTACACTAACTTCGAAGGTATGTTTCCTTAAAACATTGGGTGTGATTTTACAAATGTTTATTATCAGGTTATCCTAACTTTGAAAGTATGCTTCTTTAAAGCACTCTGTGCAGTTTTAAATAAAGAATTTTTATGTACAACTTAAAAAGTCATCCAGGAGTTCCCATGGTGGCTCAGCAGTAAAGAATCCTTGAGGACGTGGGTTTGATCCCTGGCCTCACTCAGTGGGTTAAGGATCCGGCATTGCCGTGAGCTATGGTGCAGGTCACAGACACAGCTCAGATCCTCTGTTGCTGTGGCTGTGGAGTAAGTCGGCAGCTGCAGCTCCGATTTGACCCCTATCGTGGGAACTTCCATGAGCTGCAGTTCCAGTCCTAAAAAGACAAGAAAAAAAAAAAAAAGTCATCCAAAGAGAATGTTGTAACTGGGATTTTGATAGCTCCTTTCTCACAAAGACATCTAGGTCCTGAACCCAGACTCTTGTGGAAATAAATATCAGCGGAGATTCTGATGCTAAGCAAAACCTCCTGCTCTCTTTGCAAACTATCTGTAGTTAAATCAAATACAGAAAAAAAAATTACTCCATGCTTTAACAGAGATCTGGATGGAAGTTTGAAACTTTATTTGGAAGTGTCTCCCCCACTCATTTTGCATAGGAGATGGGTTTTCTGTCTGGGTGGTCTGCTTTGGGGTGACATTAATTTTTCATAACACATGCTTATAGGAACTTCCTCTCTTCCTGTCACCCTCCACTTCTCATTAGTGCTGGGTATGAGGAAAATACTCAAGTTTTGAAATACTCCTTTGAGGCAGGAGGGACAGACAGCCTTTTGCTGATCTGTAACAAATCTCTGCTTGTGACTCAAAACCAGGAAAGTGTTGATATTTCAAAACAAGACTTGGGAGGCAGGTTTCCGGGTTCTAGATGTCGAACCCACTGAACTTCTAAGACAAACACTGGAACCCCTGCAGGGACAACGGTATTATAGTGACCCAGAGTAAAGGAGGGTCTTTGCAGCACCAGGGAAAAATGACATGGTTGTTTTGGTGACACGGTGGGGCTGGGAAGTGGCTTTTGGACCTCAGTTCTGAGACTTGTGGGGTCACAGAATGTCTCCAGAATGAAAAGCCGAAAACACAATCAACTTTAGCTTCCATGAGTGACTGACCTGTTTGCACGAATGGTTTCATGGAACAAAATGCCCATGGAGCAGCAGCAGAAAGAAAACAAATTCTGGGCAGGAAACCAGTGAGAGTCTCAAAAGAGATGAGAGAAAGAATGGAAAGTAATATTTTCTTAATGGAGCAAGAAAGTACTTTTAATTCAGTTATGATTATTTAAAGAAAATCCTAATTGCTGTTAAAAAATCAAAGAGTTCATTCGTCTCTGTGGAGACACCATTGCCCAGTTTCAGATCTGCACAAATGGATTTGGTCTTTGTCAGTTCAGTAGCTAGGTGTTTAATTTTCGTGACAGTTTTTTTTTTTTTAAATATTTATTATCTGGATTTTCCTTCTAATTTTCAATACTTATTCTCTCATCTGGATGAACAGCATGCCATGAGATATTAGAATAAAAAGCTCACGTCACAACCCTTCAAAAAACTAAGTGCATTTTATTTGTGTCAAAACTCTGGTAGCTAAGTCTATCTGTTCATACAAACAGGAAATACTGAAATCAAAGTCATTTTATACTAAAATATTCCATTATTCCCTCCCAGCCTCCACCCCCTTTCACTTTAATTTATTGTCTTTATTATAATAAGCCCAAGAAGATATAAGATGCAAAAGCCAGAAATCCTGGCTCTAGAGAGGCAATTGCATCTCCAAGCATAAGAATTGATCATCTACTCTTCCTCTTCACGCTGTTCAAACTCATATTGGTCTTTCTAATTTTAACAGCCAAAGTCAGCTTGGAAAGAATGATTTTGTGCATATTTTCACAATATGTTAACAATTCCAACAGCGAAGAGTCAACCACTTGCGACATACATCATAATCATTGAGACTGCATTAAGGGGAGATAATTATGAATGGAAAAAATATATATTATTTGTGTCTAATAGCAGCTCTGGCTGATGAGACTCGGGCCTTGCTCGTGAGAACACATGTTTGGTAATTGAGATCTCATTTGGAAGATTAATTGTCCCGTGACAGCTGTCTGAGACATACTCCCTTGTCACTGACAGAAAATGGCTCCTGTAAGTCTGTCCTTCTGGAGTCCTCGGCTCTGGGTGATAGCAGAGCAAAAGCATGGCAGGCCCAGGGCCACAGTTTTGCAGGGGGCTTTGGTCATGCTTCTGCTGCAAATAAACATCCCTTCTTGGAAACTCACTCTATCCCCAGCCTTTTGGAGCCGTATCCCCCTAAAGGAGGCCTTTGTGTTCCCAAGCTTGTGGACAAGGTCATTTTAGGTGAGACAGATGTGGATTTCATGTCTATGTAGTTCCCTCCTGTGTATTATTTTTAAAAATACAATTAGCACACCCAAATGTAATCTCAGAGGTAGCATTACTTAGAATGAGGCAAAGGATCAAAAGCCATTTATTGAGGCAAATGTGAAAAATTACAATAAATAGATTATGGGGCGGGTATTACTTGGGCGTGGCAGGTGACACGAAGATGGTTAGAGAATGAAGTTTGGAAAGCACTGCTGTGAAACTTTGTCGCTCCCCCAGGCAGACCAGACAGAAGTGGGAGAGCGGGCTGGGGTCTCAGGAGGGTTTTAGATTGCTTGTGTCCAGCACTCAAATTGACTTCAGATATGTCAGCGGTCCCTAGCTTAAAAACAACACCCACGAGCATTCCCAGGGTTGTCAACATGTGGTCCTCCAAATTGCAATCCAGACTTTGATTTTTGGCATCGAAATGGGAAAAGCAGAAGCAAAACAATGTGTGTGTCTTTGAATTCTATGCTTTGAAAGCTCTCCCAAGTCCTGCTTCCAGGAATCCAGAAACCCAATGGGCCTGCAACAACAATGTCTGGGCTGTACAGGGGCAGACTCTGCTCTAAGTCCTTGACCCAAATTATCCCATCCTAGCCACCATCACGCCTGGGGGCAGGATCATTATTCCCATTTTCAAGATGCAGAAACTGAGACACAGAGAATAAACCCCTTGCATACGGAAGAACCTGGATGTGAGCCCAGGTCTAGAACCTGCCCTGGAAGCCATCACAAGTATTATAAATGCCTGAAACTGGAATTTCCGTCGTGGCGCAGCGGAAACGAATTCGACTAGGAACCATGAGGGTGTGGGTTTGATCCCTGGCCTTGCTCAGTGGGTGAAGGATCTGGTGTTGCTGTGAGCTGTGGTGTAGGTTGCAGATGCAGCTCGGGTCTGGTGTTGCTGTGGCTGTGGCGTAGGCCGGTGGCTACAGCTCCGATTAAACTCCTGGCCTGGGAACCTCCATATGCTGCAGGTGTGGTCCTAAAAAGACAAAAGACAAAAGACAAAATAAATAAATAAATGCTTCAAACTTTCTGTCCCTCTGTGCTCTCCCCTCATGCTCTGATGCTCTGAGTTGTGAAAGTCACAGTGAGGCCGAAGTCCAGACAGCCCGAATCAGGAACACGAAGGCAACTGAAGGCTGCGACCTTGGCTGCTCAGCCATTTTCAAGGAAAGAATGGAGGTGCTGTCAATAAAGAGCGATGCTTGCACAAAACTGATAGGTAATTGTTTTCTTTTTATTTAAATTTCTGCTGAGTGAGAAATTTAATGTCAGAGGGAAGCGTGATCGAAAGAAGTCTGGCCACGCGATCTCAACTTTATCAGGAAAATGAAACACCTTTAGTCTGTTGTTTAGTTGATTTTTTTTAACTCAGTCTTCTCTCCCAGGCTCCATCACTTCGGGATAGGACATACCTTTTGAGAAAACATGATTGAAGGGCATCTCCTCATCATTTCTCAGCTTTCCTTGGCTTTTCCCAAAGAGAGCACCTGTTAGGATGCTGAGGTGATTTTTCAAATCTACTGTCAAATTGCCTATGAGAACGACTCTTCTTCTCAAGGTCAGATGAGTCTTTGAAGAATATTTGGAATCACCGAAGGAAAATGACTCTCAGGCATCCTTATGATAGGTACTAGAAAGAGAACTCTGGTCCCTTTTAAGAATTAGGAGAATTATTCAAATGCTAAACTTAGGTAATAAGGAAAACAAGCACTGTGCGAAGAGAGACACATACTATTTGAGATTGGCAGGCAGCGGACTTTGAGTTAGTTCTGCCTTGGCGCCAACTCTGATCAGTGCCAAGTTTCTGTCATGCACTGGGGAAGCTGCTAGACCAAAGCCCTGGGTGTGTTTTCAGGTTACAATAAACCCGTTCTGTTAGGTTGCAGGAAACACACGTGTGCTTACCATGGGAACAAGACAAAAAGCCATTTAGAAGCTCTTACCTGCTTCCCCTGGTCTGAACAAAGGCATGAAAGGGACACTTGAAAAAATGTCAAACTGCCTGAGTAGTTAAAACAGCCTAGGAGAGAACTCCTGAGAACCAGTCGCTCAAGATTCACCTAAGGTTTGACATTGAAATTCTCTCTCACTTCCTTCCTTCTTTTCTTCCATTACCTCTATATTAGACAAGCACCAACCAGCGGCAAACGCAGAATCATCACCCTCACCTGGAGCCTGGGTTTTATGGGGTAACCGGAGGGATGCCTGAGTGAAGGGCACAGCCAAGTTTATGGGCAGCGGACTCACAGCCTATAGACCTGTCATAGGAAGCCCGGTCCCACTAAGAGCAGACATCTGCATTCTCAAAAATTCATGAATTAGGGACATTGGCAGAGCCCACACTAACTTCATCATCCACGCCATCTTTCTAGTGGCAAACACTTCAGGAGAACCAACCAGAGCCATCCCGCCCACTGCAGTAATAGCTGACATGGGCCAAGTCCTTACTGTGTGCCAGGTACTGTGCTAGCAACTTGGCTTCATCATCATATTTTTTCTTTGTAACAGTAAAGATTCCCATCTGGCAGGTGAGGACCAAGGAAGAGAGAAGTTATCACACCAAGAGGGACATGGGAAGGCTGGGACTCCGGCAATATGGTAAACCAGAGAGAGCTCGTGCGGTCAAACCTGGCTAGTTCAAATCCAGCTAGGGTTGGACCCTGGAGGGTGGTACCACTGTGCTGTCCAAATCCTTCAGGAGGGACCATCCCAAGGTGAGAGTTGCCCTGAATAACACGTTTCCATTCATTAACTCCAGAAAGATTGAAGTGCCTCCATAAGCCAGACTCTGCTCTGGATATCCAAGATAGAGCAGTGGAAAAAAAAAGAAAGAAAGAAAGAAAGAAAAAAGGAAATTCCATTAAGCCAAGAAGCTTCTATTCTAGTGAGCGGTGACAGCCAGATCAATGAACAAAGAATACATCCAGTGGTTAGTGGTTAAGAAGAATGAAGTCGTGTGGAGGGGTTGGTATTTCATACAAAGGGGTCAAGGATGTCCTCTCTGAGCAAGGGACACTGAGGAAAGACCTGAAGGAAGTGAGAGAGGAGGTCAGGAAGATAACCGGAGTGGAGTGTTCCAGACAGTGGGAACAGTGATGGCAAAGCCTCTGAGCAGCAGTGCGCTTGGAGGAACCTCACAGAAGGACAGGACAGCTGGGGTTACAGGAGGCAGAACAGCAGGACCTCAGGACCACTCACTCACTCAAACAGGCTGAGCACCTCCTGTGAACTGTGGGGTCGAGGGAGAAACATGGAGAAACAATCCCAGCCTCCAAGGAAGAATCATGCCTACTGGAGACCCAGGTCACAGATTCCTGGAAGAATGACTTGGGGGAATAAGAGAGAAGAATGCAAAATGAACTGAAGGAGAATGCAAAGGAGCCAGGAGAGACTGTGCTCCCATGTCCTTGGAGTGTCTGAGAAGGTATAAGAGGAAGTGGAACTGTTCCTTGACCTTGATGCATGGATGGTAGGATTCCGAGAGGTTGAGAAAAGGGGGCCAGGCTTCTTTAGCACAAGCACAGTGCCTGGCAAGAGGAAGATACTCAGTGAACACTGGTCACACAGACTGAATAAATTAATCAGCAAACCAGGGAAGCAGTGGGAGATAAAACAGGAAGGCTAATTGGGGTCATCCTTGAGAGAGAGCTGGATGCCACCCTACAGCACTCCATAGAGCATTAGGGTGTTTCTGTTCATTTCAACATTAAGAACAATTATTAAGGGACTGTGTAAATTGCGGTCTTATTTTTCATAGGCAACCATTCTGCATACACTGTCTAGGCTGCTAAAAAGATATCCGGTCCATGAGTTTAAAGCATTTCTTTCAATAGCTTTGGTCCAACGGTCATTAAAAAGACCAGTCTGTAGATGCTTGTGATCAAGTTTCACTTTCTTCAAAAAGATGGGCGATCGGGCAGTACCCAGATCTTGTGAAGAAGAAACTTGAAAATTCATAGAAAATTGCTTCAGTAAGCCCAGATTCTTGCTAATGTTAGAGATGCATGCTGGCGTAGATTTAAAGTGCTGGCGGACCTGTTTCTTGGAAATGGCTGCAGTATTTTTAATTCGATCCCTTATTGCACCAAAGCACTTGAAGAGGACTAGTAAATTACATCACATAGGTTGAGGGGAATCTTTTTTCTTTTTAATTGTGGAAAAAGTCCCAGGCTAGGTGAACTGCTCCGTTTTCCCCTCAAGAATCTGGGCAACATGTCAACTTCAGAAATGGACCATCCCCGTCCAATTGTCAGGAGAATCGGTTTTGATGTGAAATTGCAATTTGGACTGAAGACCAATATCTTGCATGCCATATGAAATAAAACATCACATAAAACTTAGACGCAGCAGGAGAGAGAAGAAAAAAAAATGTTTGAAAAAATTGAGCAGAGTCACAGATGCCCATTAAACCCAAGACAGAGGCTCCCTTCCCAAGACACTGTGCTGAGGCCTATTGCTTCTAAAACAATGCATAAACAACAAGCCATTGAGCCACCGTAGAGCTAGGAACTATTCTAGGAAAAAGTGATTTGTTTATTTGCTCAGCAGAACTCTAACAGCAGCAGCTGCCCTGCAAGAGGCAATTCACAATCAACCATCCCTTGGCACTGTGGCTGAATGTATTAAAAATTAAAATAAAAATCAACCCTCCTTTTGTCAACGTCTTCGGAGAAAACAAAGCCAGGGTTCAGAATTTCAAGCTTGTGAGATGGGGTGATCATGACACCTCCAAGAGGCAGAGTGTGTGGAATACTAGCTCTCAGCTTTATCCTTCCATCCCCCACTAAGCGGCTGGCCTGCTCCTGCTCCTTTCTGCTAAATGCTCACCAGACCAAAGGCTTTGGCATGGGGTCGGATGGACGTGAGGTGAGAGGTTTTCTAGCCTCTAATTTTCACACACGCTTTTGCCTAAGCAGCCACGAAAGGAGTGGGCCCTTCTTTTACCCTGTTCTGCTTTCTGCTTCCACCAATGGCAAAAGAGCACTTAGCGGTAAAGGTCTCAGACCTGAAAGAAAGCTCAGCTTGCCTGGGAAAGATGAAGAGGCTGCTTTTTCTTTTTTTTAAGGGAAAAAAAAAAAGCACACAAAAGGCCATCAAATGAGTGCCTCCCGTACTTCCTCAGGGCAATGACTCAAGCCCCAAACCCAGAAGAGACAAGTTTGATGAATTTTTAGGAGATTAGAGCAGGGACTGCTGTGATCGATTCCCCAGAACCACACATCTTTGGGCTGGGAAATCGGCGTGTTTCCTGTGCTCTGATGAGGACTTTATCTTCTCAGGTCCAGGAAGAGGAAGAAAAGCTCAACTGATCTTTCTGATGACGGCATTATTAAAACTTTCTATCTCCCGTCGTTCCAGTTCTTTCTCATTGTCCAGTGACCTTTTTTATTGAATGGTGAAGAGAGAGCCTTGTTGCCTTAAACTTATGATCCATTGCCTTGATTTCGTATTCTGTTTACTCAAAAACCTATCTATTGCCCAGAACCTCCGGCAATATGTTGGAAATACAGAGAGGAAAAATATGACTCTTATCAGCTCAAGTGCTTGGTTTAAAAAATAGCCCAGAGCATTATCTAGCAGAAAATATCAGACAGCATATGCCATGTGTTGTATCCCAAGCGAAAAGGTCAAAAAAGTGGGAAGGTGGCCAGGTATGGGGCTGCTGTGTTTTTCAAGGACATCGGTTAGGTGCAAATAATGTGGGCACCAAATTGAATTCAAGGACCTGCTCAAAAATATGGATAAATCCCTATGTCCTAATTCTCCCTCCTGGATGTAGTCATCCCATTTATAGATTTGCTTTGATGAATTATAATAATGGTTCTGAATGGTACAAGAGTGCTTGCAACATGTATTTATAGAAGGCTAATTTAGCCATCAGCTAATCTCCGGGGGAGAGGGCTTGACTGATGGTCTGGAAGTCTGGGCATGGGAGCAAGCAGCTTTTCTCCCTTCTTTGAGTGGAAAATGAACATGCATTTCTGTTGCTGACGTAGGGAGTCAGAAGTTCCAGGTAGGGACATTACAGCTTGAAAAGTCCAGCTCTTCAGAAGGATGTGTGCTGTGGAATCTAAAACTTGGAAATGTCTTTCTAGTCAGTTCCACTGAACTTTTGGTGACCCCAGAGGGAAAGGCAGTAGGTCTGGATCATCATAGCAGCTGGGTCTAAGGGGACTGTGATCTTCAGGGGCAGCCAGTGAGGAAATGAAACCAAAGAATCAAAACTCCTGGAGGCTGTCAAGCCTCTGGCTGACATCAGCCTGACAAGCACGTTTCAGGTTCTTAACGCCTGTTTGGAGGTGCTGTGCAAACAGAACTTCATGGCTTTGGTTCCTGCCCTTTTGGTGATTAGAGCATCAGAAAAAAAAAAAAGACCTGCTAAAGTTTTCCTTAGGGTTTTACTTTTCCGTGAATGAAGATTTGGCCAAGAATGAGGGAAGGACTTTTTCCAAGACTCTGCCAATCCTGGAAGGCCGGGACTTACCCCTTTTTATTTCTGCACTTGACCAACTCTCCAAATCATTTTAGGATTTAAGAAGTAAACACTAGTCAAGAAGAAGAGGAAATTTTGGCAAAAAGGAAAATGATTCCAGCCCAAGGCAAGTTCACAAGCCTCATGAAAGGTCAAAGAAGAAATACAGAAATTAGCTCCAACTATTAGGAGCTCTAAAAATTGTGGCAAAGGAGCTCCCACTGTGGCTCATCTGGAAGAACCTGACTAGTATCCATGAAGATGTGGGTTTGATCTCTGGCAATGGGTTAGGTATCTGGTGTTGCTGGAAGCTTCAGTGCAGGTTGCTGATGCAGCTCAGATCCTGCAGTTTCTATTAGACCCCTAGCCTGGGAACTTGCATATGCCACAGGTGCAGCCCCCCGCCCCCGCCAAAAAAAGAAAAATATAAATAAATAAAAGCAGTGGCATGGGAAAAAAAAGTGGTGGTATGAAAACTAATCACTGTCTAGGGTTCGCAGCAAAACTATACTCCATTTAGAACACTCAGTAACCTCAGGATTAGTTTGGTATGTTGACCTGAGGACATTCCTCCAGCAGGTAGGTGTTCCAGAGGAGAAAGACCTGGGACCAGAGCTCCCTCTTGGCCTTCCCATTAAGGTCACGGCTGAATCTAAGTCCAACAGGAAAAAGGAGAAGAACAGATGACATCAGGACCCCTTCACTGAGTAGGGGCACCTGAAGTGCTGCATCAAAAGGTGAAGTGAAATTTCCTTGCCTTCTTTGGGACTGGGCCTTTGGCTGCCTAACCAGCAGAAGGCTGTGGAAAGTGACACTGAGCCAGGCTAAATCTAGCCTTTCAAAGGACTGGCAGCCTCAGATTCCTTCCTCCTGGAATATGTGTGTCTGGGGGAGACTGAGCCACCAAGCACAAAACCCAACTACCCTGCTGGGGAGAACATAGAGAGAGACTACAGGGAGAGGGAGAGAGGCCCAGCCATTGCAGAATCCCAGTGGGCCTCCAGACAACTTCAACCCCATTCTGCTGCAACCGCCCGAGAGACTCAAAGACCCGCAAAAGAACTTCCAGGTTGAACCCACTCAACCTACAAAACTGTGAGATGCAATAGGTTTAGGTGTTATTTATTACACAACAATGGAAAACTGAAAGACAAGGGCATCTGAGTGTTGTTTTTTCACCATTCACCGATTAATTCACGTATTTGTCTATTTGACAAATACTTGCCGAGTACCTGGTACAATATACCAAATACTCATTTAGTTGCTGGGGAATCAGCAGGATCACAACATACCTGGTTTCTGCTCCCTTGGAGCCCCCAGCTCAGGAGCAGAGACAGCCATGGCTATCAAACATGCAATTATCATGATGATGGGTGTCACAGAGGGTAAAGATTAGGATGCTACAGAAGGAGCACACAGCATCCAGGATCAAACCACGTAAAATTCACAATGTTTGGCATCTAATAAAAAGAAATCAGGCATATAAAAAACCAGAAAGAAACAACCCATAAAGAGGAGAGAACTCAACAATAGAGACACACCAAGAAATGACAGAGATACTAGAATTAGTAGGCAAGGACATCAAGGCACTCGGAACTATATTCTGTGACGAGGAGAGACATGATGGGTATGACGAGGCTCAAACCAAGCGTCTAGAGATGAAAATTACAGTGAGATGGAAACACACCTGATAGTATTAACAGCAGATAAGACAATACAAAAGAAAAGTGACCTTGAAGACAGAGCAATTAAAAAATACCCAAAATGAAGCCCAGAGGGGGGGAAAAAAAGACTAAAAAGAAAACAAAACAAGAACCAGTGATCTGTGAGACAACATCAAATCCTCTTGCTGAGGAGGAGGAGACAGAAAAAATAATAGTCTTTTTTTCCCCCCAAATTTAATGAAAATGATAAACCCACAGACCAAAAAAAAAAATCTCAAGGAATTTCAAACATAATGTATATATATATATCACCAAGATACATCATGATCAGATTGTTTAAAACAAAAAGAAAAATCTTAAAACCAGGCACAGGAAAAAATAGTACATTATGTACAAAGGAAAAAATAAGAATGACAGAAAATTTCTTCTCAGAAGTAATTAAGGCAAATGGTCTATGATCCATTCTGAGTAAAAAAAAAAAATTGTGTTTTATATGTGGTAAGGGTGGAGATACTTTTTTCAATCCAGTTATTCTTTTTGGCTTTATTTAGTTATTTATTTCTTGGTTATCCAGTTATTTCAGCAGATAGGGGTATGATACTCTTAATTTTTTTTTTTGCATATATGGGGGAGGGAGTTTGTTTTCTGTTTTGTTTCTTTGGGGTTTTGGAGGGGGAGGGTTTAGGCTTTCAATCAAGAATTCTACAGTCAGCAAAAGTATATTCCAAAAATGAAGACGAGAAAATAAGTCAACTCTTTATCTCATATTTCTTGGTTTCACAACTGTTTTTCTACTTTTGAAGTTGAGGAAATAAGCTTGGAAAGGTAACTGTCAATTCCTCTCATGTTGATCTATCGGTTTAACACAACACAATCCCAACCAAAATTCAAGCATGGTTTTCTGTCCAAAATTGACAAGTTATTTCTATAATTCCTATGGAAACAAAAAGGACCTAGAAAAGCTAAAATAAACTTGAACAAGAACAAATTTGGAGGGCTTGCCTTAAATGATTTCATGATTTATCATAAAGTTACAGTGACAATGACATATGGCTTTGGCATTAGGTAGTCATATAGATCAATGTAAAGGATAGAGTCCAGAAATAGGCTATTTGGGTCTTTTTGATTATGACAAAGATGTGAAGGCAATTCAAAGAAAACATATAATCCTTTAAACAAATGGTGCTGAAATAACTGGTTAGCCAATAAATTAAAAAGTTTATAAAGCCAAAAAGAATAACTGGATTGAAAAAAGACAAAGTGTCTCAACCCTTACCTCATATAAAACACAAAAATTAATTCAGAATGGATCATAAGCCTAAATGTAAATGTTAAAACTATAAAAATTTTATAGAAAAGGGGGAAAAATCTAAGAAATCTTGGATTTTATAAACATTTCTCAAATAAAACATAAAAAACATAAACTGCTAAAGAAATAAGATCAATAAATTGAGTTTTATCAAATCTAAACTGTATTTAAAAGACACTCTTGGATAGAAGTAGAGACTCTCATAGTAAGTGAAGTAAGTCAGAAAGAGAAAGACAAATACCATATGATATCACTTATATCTGGAATCTAATATACAGCACAAATGAACCTTTCCACAGAAAAGAAACTCATGGACTTGGAGAACGGACCTGTGGGTTGCCAATGGGGAGGGGGAGAGAGTGAGATGGGCTGGGAGTCTGGGGTTAATGGACGCAAACTATTTCATTTGGAGTGGATAAGCAATGAAATCCTGTTGTATAGCACAGGGAACTTTACCCAGTCTCTTGTGATGGAACATGATGGAGGATAATGTGAGAAAGAGAAAAAAATTATATATATGACTGGGTCACTTTGCAGTAGAAATTGACAGAAAACTGTAGATGAACTATAATGGAAAAAATTTTAAAAAATTCTTCAAATCCAATAAATAAATAAATAAAATAAGAGATACTGTTATGAATGCAAAAATGTAAGCCACAGTATGGGAGAGAATATTTGTAAAACACATGTCCTAAAAAGAACTTGTGGATAGATTATATAAATTCTTACAACTCAATAATAAGAATATGAACAAGCTACTTCATTGGAGAATACACACAGATGGCAAATAAGCTCATAGAAAGATGTTCAATATTATTAGTCATTAGGAAACACAAATGGAAACCACAACCACATTGATATACCATTATATACAGACTAGAATAATTAAAATTACAAAGCCTGACCGAAGCAAGTATTGGCCAGATTGCGGAACAACTAAAACTCTCATATGCTGCTCTTTGGAATGTAAAATAGTACAACCACTTTGGAGAATAGTTTGATAGTTTCTTAAAATGTAAGCATACAGCTGCCATACAACCTAGTCATCCCACTTCTAGGTATTTATCCAAGAGAAACGGAAGCATGTGTTTATAGAAAGACCTGTAAATTCATGTTTATGACAGTTTTATTTTTAATAGCCCCTAACAGGAAATAAATTGAATGTCCATCAAATTGTGGTATAGCTATACAATGGAACACTACCATTAATAAAAAGGAAGGAACTACTGATGCACACAACATCATAGCTGAGTCTCAAAATGGTTATGCTGAGCAAAAGAAGACAGAACATCGGGAGTACACACTGTGAGATTCTACTCATATCAAATTCTTGAGAATGTATGCATACCACCAGTATATTCAATCCATACCACCTCTTTGGACAGCAACTTGGCAGCATGAATAAAAATTCAAATTCACCTACCATTTAATCTGGCAACTCTACAGATATGAATGTATTATGTGAATATCTATAAAAATATTAGTATACAGACAGCCTAATTTAAAATGGGCAAAAGACTTGATACTTCTCCAAAGATACACTAATGGTCAATTAGCACATGAAAAGATGCTCCCCATCATTAAACAGTAGGAAAAGGCAAATTAAAACTATTATATCACTTCACTGCCATTAGGATGGATATTATGAAAAAACAAAAACAAAGCAAAACAAAGAAAACAACAAGTGTTGGCAAGGAGAAGGAGAAGACTTGTTTGTTTCCGATGAGAACGTAAAATGGTACAGTTCTTGGAAAATAGTATGGGATAGTAGGGCAGTTCCTCAAAAAACTAAACATAGATTACTGTATGATCTAGCAATTTCATTTCTGAGTATACACCTAAAAGACTGAAAAACAAGGACTCAAATAGATATTTATTTACCCATGTTCATAGCAGAATTAGTCACAATAGCCAAAAGGTGGAAACAACACAAGCATTCACTGATAGACAAATGGATAAACAACTGTGGTACATACATACCGTGGAATATTATTTGCCCTTAAAAAGGAAGGAGATTCTGACACTTCTTACGACATGGATAAGCCTTGAGGACATTGTGTTAAGTGAAATAAGCTGTCACAAAAGGACAAATACTGTATTATTCCACTTATGTGAGGTGTCTAGGGTAGTTAAATTCAGAGACAGAAAGTAGAATGGTTGTTGCCAGGGGGTGAGGGGAGGCAGGAATATGGGCTGGTGGAGCCAGGATGCAGAATGAGAATTATTCTTTACGGAATAGAGAATTTCAGTTTTACAAGACAAAAAACAGTCCTGGAGATGGAAGGGGATGCTTGTGCAACAATGTGAATGTCCTTAGTGCCACTGAACTGTACATTTAAAGCGGTTTAATCAGTCAATTTTATATTGTATATATTTTATCACAACAAAAAAGAGAAAAATGATAGTATAAGTAAGATATTCTCTGTAACATTGTGTGTAAAAGCAAAAGACCAGAAACAACCTAAATGTCTATGAGTTGGGAGCTGGTACCAAAAAAATATATAGCACATTTAAGAAAATGTAGCCATTAAAAATAATTAGATGGCTTTCCATGTCCAATAGAGAATTCTCTCCAAACCTCACTTGTATAGGGGAAAAAAAGCAAGAAAACAGTGTGTGCTAATTATAAATTATACAATTTACATAAATTATATAATTTACAAAATTATATAAATGAAAAAGAAGGGCTGGGATTATATGCCCAAGCCTGGCCCCACAAACAGTTTGCATGTAGATAAAGCATCTAGAAGGATACGTAAGGAACTGGTACTCAGTTACTTCTGGGAAAGGTGGGAGAGACAACTTTTCATTCTCTGAATTCTTACCATGAACATGCATAGTTTTTTCATTAAAAAAAAGTTAGTTAAAAACAGACAAATTGTCACCTGTACACTAGATTTCATCCTTTCACAGCTCCTGAGGAATTTTACTCCCACACTTAGCACCTCCATCTAATAATTTCCCCAGCTTGCTCCTCACCAGCTTCTTTCCATCTGCCCTCAGAAGAGCACAGTCTCCTGCAAAAGCCTCTGTCCAGTCCTGCTGCCTCCTCTAAAGATGGGCTTTCTTGTCATCTTCTCACTGATAAGCTTCCTGAAAGGGTGGTGATGGCGGCTGTCTCCACTTCCTCGCCTGCCAATCACTCCTTGGTCTTCTGCAATCTGGCTTCTGCTCTCTGGATCTCCAGTGATGGCTGTCTCTCCAAGCCCCTGGCAAGAGCTGCCTTCCTGCCACTCCCCAAAGCTTTCCTCTGGGCACCCTTTCCTCACTGACTTCATGCAGCCTTCAATAATGGCCACTTCCCTGTTCCTGAACTACTAACTTCTTTCCTCGTTGGACCTTATGTCCCATGAGTCTGGGAGCTGTTTGGGTTTTGAGCATCATTCGTACCATGATATCCTCAGCATCAGCAGGATGCCTTGCATACGGCAGGTACTCGGTGAATATTTGTGAATGAATGAGCCCCCTCCTCCCCTCCTACTGAACCACCCGCTCCTTTTCTCCTGCAGAACAGTCCTCACTGCGGCTGTTCCTCAATGCTCAGCTATTGCCTTTCTAACCTTCTCTTTGTCAAGATGTCTACACACTTTTCCCCACCAACCCCTGACCTGCGGGCCCCACGTGTTGGTCCGTCTACAATGTCACCTCCGCAGCTTCGTGGAAGCCATTCCTTGCATGGCTCTTCATCAATGCAGAGTTAAGAGCCAGTCTGAATTTATCTGCTCCTCCATGCCAGTAACTTCTCCATTTTTCAAGAATTTTGTATTGTTCATTCTCACCTATTTATCCAGTCAGCAGTCTGACCAGCTCTGCCTATAAATATTGCGGCTGCTTCCTCAGCCACCTGGCCCCACGCCTCCTGCTTCCCTGGTAAAAGCCTCAGCTCCTCGGACCTACTGCCCTGCCCAGACCACCAACTGGTCTCCCTGCCTCCTATCTCTTGCCCTGCCATCCTTCATAGGACCAGCCAATTCATATTTGTAAAACTCTTTCCCAACCACAACTGGGTATCAAGGTATTCACTTTAAAATGGTTAATTTTATGCAATGTGAATGTCACCTTAATTTTTATACACAATTCAGTTACTGAACTGACTGTAACATTGTCCTGGTTCCCTCATTAATTAATGAGTTCAAATCTTCAACATATGTTTATTTTTAAAAATTACGGCATTTTACCCTCACATGACCTACCTATCGTAAACGATTCTGTGATGTCCTCATGAATAAATCCAGATTCCTCAGCTTGGCATTCAATATCCTAGGATGCCCATTAGAACTTTCTGCAGGGATGGAAGTATATGTTCTACAATTGCACCATCCAGTACAGTAGCCAGTAGCCATATGTGACTATTGAGCACTTACCATGTGACTAATGCAACCAAGGGACTTAGTTTTTAATTTATTTCTTTTTAATTAATGTAGACTTAAATAACCACACATGGCTGCCGTCAAGCACCGTCCTAGACAATCTGATGGACTCGTCTTTTCTTCCTACCATTTCTCCTGCTTGTCCCCAGCATGAAACCTTTTTTTCCAGCCAGGCTGATCTCTTTTGAATGGGTGATATCACTGAAGATTTTCAACCTTTGCTCATCCCTTTCCTCTGACTGCCCTTCCCACGCTCCTCTACCAAAGTCAAGCCATCACTCCAGGTCCAACCCTCATCCCGCTTTCT
Source organism: Sus scrofa (assembly GCF_054392235.1). Taxonomy (NCBI): domain Eukaryota; kingdom Metazoa; phylum Chordata; class Mammalia; order Artiodactyla; family Suidae; genus Sus; species Sus scrofa. The sequence continues at coordinate 148,895,897 of NC_139396.1, read as the reverse complement.
CCCCGAAGTTTACTATCAGTCCAGCCAACAATGCTTTCCTACTTGCTCAGGTTCCCCCTTGCTCAGTTCGGTGAAACTCTGCTCTCGAAGAAATGGCGTCCTTTGAGTTGGTCTAGGCTCCCTCCCTGCTTCTAGATGGTGAACTCTTGACCAAAACACTTTAGATCCCTCCCTTTCCTCCATCGCCAGCTCTTCCAATGTCTCCCTCATAATCCGTAATCAGACTGTGGTTACGTGACAGCTGCACAGTGAGCAGATGACAGCAGTGGGACCATAGGCTCACGCTTCCATTCACACTGACCACGATGAAGTGCAAATGAGCATGAAATGTTCAGATGAGAAGACTCCCCTGAGCGTCTATATCTAGGAGGAAAAATGTTGACTAGTGTCCTATATGGCCTTCATATTTTTTTTTCCCCAATGGGAGATTTCCTTTTCAGTTTAAATCCCAAACATGATTTAACATACCCCATGAATCATGGCACTGTATATCATGTCAAGAAAAATGCGGCTCAAGAGGACTCAGGTGACCTTAGGTAGATCTGTGCATCAAGCCAGGGCACTAAGAAAACCAGGCAGCCTCATTTTGGTGGGTGTTTGGAGGAAAACACAGTCTCTCCTGAGATGGAATTGGCAAGTCTATGCTTAAATGTGAGCAAGTCTATGCTTAAATGTGAAACACAGTCTCTCCTGAGATGGAATTGGCAAGTCTATGCTTAAATGTGAGCAAGTCTATGCTTAAATGTGAGCAAGTCCAAAAGCTTAGTATGATGAAGAAAACTTGAGTGCCAGGTAGGTAAACATAAGGACCGGGTAACACATACAGAGGGAATCTGTTAATTTAGACAATGCCTGAAAAACCATATCAGTCTTTGACCCTGAAGCCTCTGTCCTTTTTAGCCATTTTTTTATTAAAAGATTTACTAATTCTTTAGTTTTAAAAAAAGAACTAGAAATTAATCCGAACTTCACTAAATGCTACTACTAAGAAGAAGGAAGAACAAGAGAAACCTCAAGGATAGTAGTTGTAGTAAATATTCTAATTGATTAGTCAAAGGTCTATAGTTTTCCCTCCACACTGTTTTCACTTGTTTTCAGCTAATTTGTTGGCTGTCTTTATAAAGTCCCCCAGCGAAAGAACATTTCGACGTGCCCTTACAGATAAGTATCTTAACGGAGCAGACCCTGCCTGACTTTGCAGTCAAAATTATAGTGCCCAGAGCAGATAAAAGCATGGAAGCAGTCAATTCCCCTGCAGAAATCTGTCTTAACAAAGCTGATTTCTCTGGGGATAAGTGTAACAAATGCTTTAGAAGCGAGTGGCCCTGGAGGGCAATGAGTTGGTCCCGTGTCAGAGACGTGGGTAAAGGGCTTAACTGTCCCTACCTTGTGCGCCTCTTCTGAGGATTAGAGAAAATGCCTGTAACTACTTGGCACATGGTAAAAGTTTAATACGTGGTGGAGATGACAATGACAATGAAGACTATGGCAACCTGGCCATGGAGTGGTAAGGGCCTTTTGGGCCTACGGCTCCGGAGAAGTGGACCCTGGCTTTGAGGGGTGTTGCCAAGCCTGCCTCATAGACATTGGGCCACAGTCCTGGGGACAGGGGCCAAGCCATGGAAAGAGGGTCCAGAGGTGATCAGAGCTGCCCTGATCCTCTTCCCACCCAGGCACTGGGAGTAGGTCCTGCTGCAGGTGGAGACACGAGGACAGATCAAACTTGCAGGGCAGTCATAGATCACACAAACAAATGGAAAATTAATGCAAGAAATACAGAGGAAACACAGGTATTGTGGAAAATATCACAACCTTTAGGGTGGATTCTTGTTTTAGAGATATAAACACCCTTACACATACACACACATACAAATGCACACACACACACACACACACACACACACACATACACACACGTACACTATTATACCAAAATGATCATTCCCCAGTCCCCTTTCCTCTTCCAAAAAGAGGAACTATACTTCCTCTAGTTTGGCTACCAGTTTTTGAAGAGGGCAGTGTGACAAAGGATTTTCTTGATCAGAACTTAAGTGATCAGGAGTCCCCGTTACGGCTCAGTGATAACGAACCTGACTAGTAACCATGAGGACAAGGGTTCCATCCCTGGTCTCGCTCAGTGGGTTAAGGATCTGGCATTGCTGTAGCTGTGGTGTAGGCTGGCAGCTGCAGCTCTGATTCGACCCCTAGCCTGGGAATCTGCATATGCTGCAGGTGAGGCCCTAAAAAGAGCCCCCCCCAAAGGAACTTAAGTGATCAGAAATGTGCTGTGGTACAAAATGCTTGAATCTGAAAGGAAGAAAGCCTACCCCAGCTTACTGGGCCAGGTGGAACATGCATACATGTGAATGTCCAATAGGAAGCAATGGAGCCACCCGACCCTGGCTTCCTCCTTCTCTCGAACCATTCAAGTCTCTCTCTTGTTATTTTAACAGCAACACCCATGACATATAGAAGTTCCCAGGCTGGGGGTCAAATCAGAGCTGCAGCTGCTGGTCTACATCACAGCCACAGCAACACCAGATCCAAGCTGCAGCTTGTGGCAACACTAGATCCTTAACCCACCGAGTGAGGCCAGGGATCAAACCCTCATGGCTACTAGTTGTGTTCTTAACCCACTGAGCCAGAATGGGAACTCCCTGGACCATTCAAATCTCGAAAGCACACGACCCATGACCAGATATACAAGGTATCTGCTGCTGCTGCTGCTTGTAATTGAAACCCACACCTGACCCACGTTATGGATCTGAACAACCCAGAAGAGCTACCACTTGGGGGTACTGGGCCCTGAGCCCAGGACTCCACATAACCCATCAACTACCCTATGACTGTTATTCTCATCTTCCACATGAGGCAAACAGACTTAGAGAGGCTAAACCATTTCCCCAAAGCCCACAGCAGCTAAGTGGCAAAACCAGGATGGCGGGCAGGCAAGCCTCTGCTTGTCCTGCCATGCTGTGCCACGTCCAGGAGTGTCTCTGAGGGTTGTTGCCACGTGGGCCAGGTCCTCTGAGTCACCCTGAATGGAGAGGCTGCCCCGGGAACCCCCCGACCATGTGTCCCTGGGCTTCCTGGAAGTTGACTCAGGGTAGGGATTTGGGGGTAGGGAAAGAAACATCCTGCCTCAGTTTCTCTGCTTCTAGAGACATAGATCATCCCAACGTCTAGGTTCCTTTGTCCTTGAGGTCATGGCCTCTCCCCTGTCCTGTCTCCTCTGGGAAACTTTCTTGGAAATTTCAGTCCTCATCTCCCATCACCCATTCATTTCTTCCTTGTAACTGAGGACAGGGACCTCGTGCCTACTTCCTGTGCTGACTTAGCACAAACCTCCTTAAACCATCATATGGATATTCCCAAACCGTTGGCATGGACAGAGTACTGCCTGTTACCTTGCACCTGGGCTGCCCATGATGGTACCACCAGCCACATGTGGCGGCTGAGCGCTTGAGACGTGGCCAGGCTGAATTGAGACGGGTTGTGTCAGGTACACAGGATTTCCCGGCCTTAGCACTGAAAAAAGAATGTAAAATATCTCATCAATAACTTGTTTATATTTATTCCATGTTGAAATAACATTTTGAATATCTTGAGCCGAGTAAAACATACAATTAAAATTTCGCCTATTTCTTTTTCACTTGTTTCATGTAGCTATTTAAAAATGTATCCTTTGGATATGTGGCTCACGTTAATTTTCAGCTGAACAGCTCAAGGGCACAGACTGCCAGGTGACAGGTTCCTAGAGCCAGGGAGACACCCAAAAGTGCCCCCGAGGGACAGCCTCCAGGTACACTTAGCTGTTTCCCCATCAGCAGATAGGACGGGAGGGGAGCCAGGGGCAGGGCAGCGCTGGGTTAAAACCCAGAAAAATCCACAGGAGGCTCTTAGGAACTTTGCCTCCAAAGGAGTTTTAAATAATAAACAGGGGAAATAAAAACTCAATGTGCAAAAATAAAAGAGAGAGAGAAAGAGAGAGACAAATTAAGCTAAATTGAAAAAAATAACTTCTCAGGGCCGTCAAAGACCAGAAGAGAATTGGCAAAAACATATTATTTTTGTTTCAGGGGTTTACCAGGTAGATTGATTTGGTGATAAGGGGCTCCGAAAGCTATTTTCTCAGCTTCAGCAGAAGTTAACCACCTCAGAATGCCTCAGTATTTAGCTCTGCAGCTGACAGCAAACATGTCGGGGAAAAGCAAGATAAATGAATGAACACACTGGATCAGAGCCCCTAGCAATCTGTACAGCTTTGTCCCCCGTGGCCCTGCTTAACGCCGAGGCCAGTTCAGAAAGCTCACATTGCTTTTCTGGGAGCAGGACAGCAGCCAAAGTTCAGTGACATGGAACCTGCTGTCGGTAGCCCCACAAACGGACAGGAAAGTTTTAATTGGGTTTTTAGCCGGATAGACCATCGGGGAAAGGGAGAGATTTTGGGCTTTTTTTTTTTTTTAATCTTCAGTAAGCTACCTCCAGCCCCCAGGCCCCAACCTCCAAAACACACGCGCACACTTTTCACCTGCTTTTGCTCTGGGTGGAAAGCAAAGCAAATCGTTTATTTATGTTCCTTACCGTGAGACCGGCAAAAGACACATTTACAAACATTTGTTCTTGCGGGGAAAAAGGAGAAACCTAATTTCTTTTGTGACACTTGTACAACCCCACTGCATTGGGAATTTTTTTTTTTTTTTTTTTTTTTTTTGAGATGAGAAATGAAAGCTCTGTCTTTAAAAGGCTGTTTTGTTCTCGCTTTTTCTTGAAATAAAGGTGTTCTTGAAAACACATCTAGAAAATGCTCACGAATTCCAGGTGCTGTTCTGGTTCTCTCTCCCCTCCCCCTGCCCAGCCTCCCTGGGCAAATTACTAATTTCCTGTCAGATCCCAAACCATAGATATATAATATTGCTCTTCTAGCTGTCAGGGAAAAGGAAACGCCTTTTATTAAAGGCTGATAGAGCCCAGTGACAGCTTGGAAGATCTGTATGGGATTGACAAGTCAGTGTCTCCCTGGCTTTGTCGTTCTGTCTGTCCAGGACAGTTGTCCTTCCGTCCTCTGTCTGACCCCCAAGATTACATCAGAGCTCAATTCTCTCCACTTTCTCCTTCATCAAGCGTGAGAACTGTATATCATGCTCATAAAAGATGACACTGAATGCACCAGCCAAGTTCCCGAGGTGGGCAGGGTTACAGAGAGCGTGCAGCCTGGGGCTCAGTGGTTGAACTTGAACACCAAGGGCTCCCAGCTCAGAATGGTCCAAGGAGTGATGAGATTTTCATCACGCTTGATGCTCTTGTGCAAAACACATAATGCACCCTCTTCTATTAGCCCATGGGTGGGCTTTAATCTCTTGATAAGAATCAGAGTACACTTAGTGAGTCATAAATTTGAGAGACAGTAAAACAAAATGGTCACGTATGCAGTGTTTAGAGCCAGACAGACCTGGGGTCAAATCCCAGCTCCTTCAATTACTGCCCGTGTGACCTTGAGTCATTTATTAACCTCTCTGAGCCCTACTGTCCTCACCCGTAAAACGAAAATAATAGCACCTGTGATTGTGGTTCTGAGGCAGTGCTGTCCAGCAGAAATACATTGAGAGCCACAGATACAAGCTATGGATGCCAAATTTTCTAGAGGTTACCTAAAAATAAGTGAAAAGGAAACAGGTGAAATTAGTTTTAACTCTTTTTTTTTATTGCACCTAGCAGACAAGAAATAGCTTTTCAGCATATAATCAACGTTGTTACAATATCACCAATGTTGTTAAAGAGAGATTGTATAATCTTCTTGTCACATTATTGTTGAATCCAATGTGCATGTTATACTTACAAGCCCTTTCAGCTCACATTGGACACGTTTCAAGTGCACGATAGTCATACATGCAGGACATTGAGGCTCTGGGAGTTAAATGAGATAAGTCAACACGAGCCCAGACATGGAATAAATTCTGGTCACTGTGACTGTCATTAACACGTCTGCTCAGGGAAACGTGACCAGGACAGTCAGCACTTTCTTCCTTTGTGATTCGGGCTGCACTGACACATGGAAAAGCCCACCCACCCGTAAGTCAACCAGCAAGGACTTACATGATTTTCCTAATGGCTTTGCCTTCAGCTGGGTCTTACAGAGTGAACTACATCCATGCCAGGAAAATCTGCCATCCTGCCTGCAAGAAACTTTCAGGCTAGCTGATGATGGAGTTAAAGAACCATGGAAATTTTCTATCAAAGAAGAAAAAACAGTGCTGGAGAGAGAAAGGGACTTATTTAAAGGAAGACAGAGAAGCCAAGGCCAGCGTTCTTTACACATGAAACAATCAGCCTCTAATCCCGCACTTGGTCAAAAGTAGAGGCCTGTGGTCAGCAGAGGGTGGGATCAGGCAGGGCTGTGGGGCTCCGGGAAAATTCACCTCTGAGGCTTGTGGAGAGAGGAAGGAAAAGCTACTTGTGTAGGGGGGGGGTCCCTTGCCATCCTCTCTCTTGTCACCAAGACACACCTGTCCCAGCCCCATGCTGGTGGTGGGTCCTTGGCAGTGTAGGTTGAAGGACCAATAACTTTGGCAGCGACCCCAGATATAAGAACATAATAATGGACCTCAGCGGAGTGAGTTCTCTCTGCAAATGTGACAGCCCTTTAATTAACCCCAAAGCTCACCATATTAATAGGAATTCTGGCTCTAGCACACGTCTGCGGGTAAAATGTTTAGGGTCGGGAAGACCCTTCAATCCCATCCCATGGCCTGTTACTCTGAGCAGCCCAGGTAGGCCACTAGGCAGACGTCCACCCTGCTCTTTATCTGGCAGCTTAAGCCTCATTCTCCTTCTTCGAGGATCTCTTGAGTTTATGCGAGTTCTGAACAAACAATAGTGCCTCACCCACAATAAACTACAAAGACCAAACACATGTGAAAGAACCAAATGCTCAAAGCAAGTGAAACTCAACTCATAAAGGGAACACAATGATGCCGCAGGTATTAAATGACCATCTGCCCAGACAGTAGCCCTGATGAGCAGTCAGGTAACCTCAAATCCGAGGGTGGGTGGAGTTGTTAAAGGGTCACTCTTTGAACCATGGCCAGAGACTCCAGGGCACCCAGATGCTTGGGGCAGGGAAAGGCCATTAGGGCAACTACCAGAGGTCCAACCTGCCCAGCTCTGCCATCCTTGTCCCTTCCCCCTCTATTTATAGATTAAAGGGAAGAGGCTAAGTGAGGAATCGGGTACTCAGAGCAGTGAAACTTCCCTTTGACCAGGTCAACAGCCTGAGAGAAGCCAGCAGAGAGAGGCTGGCGGAGAGAAGCCAGACTAGCTCTCAGCAGAAGCCCTGTCTGGTCACGATGCCCCCATCCTCATTGCTAGGGAGTGTGCAAGAACTCAGGAAAAGGTTCGCACTTGACCCTGGATGATAACCTCTGACTCCTGAGAGCTCTGTCCTTGGAGTCCAATCACTTTTCTAGGCCATTTTGTGCTCCGAGCCAGGACAGGCCCTGAGTGACTGGAGGTACCCTCCACCTCGACCTGGGTTGGGAGATCTGAGCTGCCTGGAAGGTGTCCCCTTGTCCTGGGTGGGGCCTGCAGCTGTTACACACTGACAAATGGATTTCCTAAAATATCTCTTTGTTTTGCCCCCCACAAGCTCACATTTCCCTCTGGTCTACCATACAAATTCTTCTTAACAACAGAATTCCTTTTCCAAACAGCCTCATGTTGAATCCCAGCATATGGTGGAACTGGGCCCTCAAGCCTCGGCCTTGGGCTACGTTCCCCAGAATGTCCCCTCTGGTACTGACCCTCTCCTTTCAGCCACAGGGCTCAACTCCTGGAAGGGCGTAGTGAACAGCAGAGGTGTGACACACTCCCCCATCTTCTCCAAGAGCAGCCTCTGCCTCCTGTAGAGCTTCCTGGGGCTGCTGTCACAGGCACCACAAACCGAGTGGCTGAAACAAGAGAAATGTGTCCTCTCGCAGCTCTGGAAGCTCCAAATTCGAGATCAAGGTGTTGTAGGGCCATGGTCCCTCTGCAGGCTCTGAGAGAGTGTTGCCTTCCAGGCCTCTGTCCTAGCTTCTGGTAGTTCCCTGATTGTGGTGACAAGCCATTGTCCCTGTGTGGCTGACTGTGTCTGGAACCATAGTTTCCCTTTTTTTTTATAAGGACACCAGTCACGTTGGATCAGGGCCCACTCTGATAACCTCCTCTTAACTTGATTACCTCTGCCAAGACTCAGCTCCAAATGAGGTCCCTTTCTGAATTATTGCAGGCTAGGAATCCAACCTATCCTTTTTTGGGGACACAATTCAATCCATCATCTTTGCTTCTGTCCCTTCACACCACCTAATGTCCCTCCCCACTGTCACAGCAGTTTTTTTTTAGCTTCTGAAAACTGTGCCTTGAGTCTCAAATATCTCTGTTTCCAAAGATGGGCCCATCTTTACATTTCATAATTAAAGGTCCCAGGTGGGTGTTTTTCCCAAAACAAAGAAACCATTTACCCTAAACGTGGGTTGACATCACCGCTTCTTACGAGATGATCCATTTTGGTTTTTTAAATGGCAGGTTGGGTGTTTGTGGCTGCTTATTTAGCTTCTGCTCCATAGGATTTCAAAAACGTTAGGGTCTACTTTTCTGCGTCGGTAACTTGCAACATTAATATAAATTTATTTCATAAGTCCAAATGATTAAACATTTGTGAATACTGTGAAGTCAGTCAATGACGGTAATGAAGCTGTTCTGAGGAACATAAAAATTTGAAATCTGGGTTTATGGGAGCAAACAGTAATCTTGTGTCAGCCTCAGCATATAATTTATTTCTGTATGTGATTTAAGTTGCATAAAATGGAGAAAATCTTGATTCATACCAGTAAAACTGACACCATTTACAGCTTAATAGCACGTGTTGCAATCTCGGAATCGTCTTCAATTAAACAGCTATGGGCAGAGTTTTATTCAGAAAATTGATCAAGTAGCATAAGTTAATCTGCTGGAGGTCAACAACGTGTTAAAATTTAGTGTAAACCGGAGTTCCCGTCGTGGCGCAGTGGTTAACGAATCCGACTAGGAACCATGAGGTTGCCGGTTCGATCCCTGCCCTTGCTCAGTGGGTTAATGATCCGGCGTTGCCGTGAGCTGTGGTGTAGGTTGCAGACGCGGCTCGGATCCCGCGTTGCTGTGCCTCTGGTGTAGGCCGGTGGCTACAGCTCCGATTCAGCCCCTAGCCTGGGAACCTCCATATGCCGCGGGAGCGGCCCAAGAAATAGCAACAACAACAACAACAACAACAAAAAGACAAAAGACAAAAAAAAAAAAAAAAAAAAAAAAAATTTAGTGTAAACCAAATTTGTATGTGCCGAGGTAATTGCATTACTGTTTAAAATATGCAATTTGGAAAATTAAGTTTAAATTATTTACAGAGCTCCGGGAGCACCTCTGCAGGGCCTTGGGGTTCCTTGGAAGAACAGAATCAGAAAATCTCTGACCTCCTCAGCCAGGTCCACGCTCACCTGCACTTCACTCCCCATCAACGCATTCCCTTTGCGCCTACAACGGGCACTTCCAGCTGCAAGGGGCTGACTTCTCATGACTCCTCAGGGCCCCTGGGTAAGACTTTTTCTGGTGTTTTGTTTATGTTGCTCCCCTGCCTGCCATCGAAACACTCCCCTGATTTTAAGCCCTGCCCTTTCTCCAGGTTCAAGTCCATCCATTCACCCTCCACCCACCACCGTTCCTGGCTGGGTGTCGGCATCTGCTGGATGCTGCCACGTACAGCCTGGCTCTAAGGACAGCAGACCTCAGTGGTGTCCTGTGGAGCTCCCCGACAGGAGGCAGGGGAGACAGGTGTGCACAGATGTTCGAATGCAGTGAGCCTGCAGCATCCGGAAGGAGGCATAGCTACCTGCAGGATTGCAGGACAGCTAGGACCTCACTCAGAAGCCCCTACCACACCTCGATTTCTGTCATCGCTGAATTTCAGTTTGCTGCCAGCTTTCCACTCACTGTTCATGAAAGCGTATACCGGATCTAGCTCACTTTTCTCAGCTCCCCTTCCATCCAAATTTCTTTAGGGGCAGAGGCTCAAACATCTGGTTCTCATTCTGGCAAGTGTACCTTCTTTCACATTCCCTTGAATTCAAAAGAAAGATTTTGCCTTTTCAGAATCGATATGACTGGCCAGCCCAGAGTCAGTGGGCTTGTTTCATTTCAAGGTACCAATAGGTCTTCTCTGAACATGGAGTTGGGAAGAGACGTGTACCCTCGGCCAGGCGAGCCAGTCAGAGCCCAGCCCGGCTTGGAGTCAACGTTTCATGCAAGGGCTTAAATTCAAGGAAGGCTTCTATAATCAAACAGGACATCCCGTCTTTGATTAATTTCAATTGCAGTAAAAAATAGAATATACAAGAGCTTATTCACAGTACAAGACAGACATGGCCTAATGCCTCCCTTCCTTCTAACTGTCTGTTTTGATGAGTAAATAATGACTGACTGGCTTATGGATGAGACAGATCAAAACCAAGAACAAGATGCTATGCTTGCAGGACTCTGAATGTCCCTGCTCCCGCGTGTCTCATTACATCTGAATTCCAGAAGCAAAGCCCCTCTTTCAAGATCCTGCGCAATGCAGACCCCTCCACCCATGGAGCTTGGAACTTGTGCAAAGACAGATTTTCATCCCATCCCAACCCCACCGATTCCTATCTGATAGACTGGCAGTAAGGGCCATGAAAGGAGCACTAAGCTTTAGGAATCACCCTTCTTCAGAAAGACTTTGGAGAAAGAAGCAAGAATGTAAACAAAACAACCTACTATGGCCCAGTCTTTGCTCTGGATGCAGAGAAAACCGTGACAAACAAAGCCGATGCAGAATTTAAGATTCAATAGAGGGAGTTCTCGTTGCGGTGCAGCGGAAAGAAATCAGACTAGTATCCATGAGGATTCGGGTTCAATTCCTGGCCTCACTCAGTGGGTTGGGGATCCAGTGTTGCCATGAGCTGTGGTATAGGTCACAGATGTGGCCCAGATCTGGCATTGCTGTGGTTGTGGCGTAGGCCCGCAGCTGTAGCTCTGACTTGACGCCTAGCCTGGCAACTTCCATTCGCCGCGGGTGTGGCCCTAAAAAAAAAAAAAAAAAAAAAAGATTCAGAAGTTCCCTTTGTGGCTCAGCAGTTAACAAACCCGACCAGGATCCATGAGGATGCGGATTTGAACCCTGGCCTTGCTCAATGGGTTAAGGATCCGGCATTGCCGTGAGCTGCGGTGTAGGTGGCAGACATGGTTTGGATCCTGTGTTGCTGTGGCTGTGGTGTAGGCCAGCAGCTGTAGCTCCAATTAGACCCCTAGCCTGGGAACCTCCATATGCAGCCCTCCGAGTGCAGCCCTAAAAAGCAAAAAAAAAAAAAAAAAAAAATTCAAAGGAGAGAAAATTTATTAAAGCCTAACTGGTTTCCCCTTTTCCACTTATCCCTCACCCCCACCCAGTCTTCTGTAGGGTCCTTCCTCCCAAAAGAGCTGCCTCTGCCTTCCCAAGGGCAGAAAGCCTGGTCTTGGCTCATGTGGCTAGTAGGAGCTAAGCCCCTGACCAGTGTTGGAACAGAGATGTGCTCAGTCCTTTGGCTCCACCATCAACTTTCTGTGGGAGTCAGAGAGAACAGCAACCTCAGACTCCATAATCCCAACAATTTTTAGAGACAGATGCCTTGCAAAAGAGTGGGACTTTGTCAGCACACACCCCTCTATCAGGGAGGAGACTTCTCTCGGAAAGACACTGCCACAGCACTGTCCCAATGCCTCACCTTTGACAAGTTCAGGGCAGAGCTTTTATCAGCCTCATCATCTTCCCCATTCAAGGTCACCGGTTTCCGTCCACTCCTTGGGCGTAGCTTAATAGGCTGAAGAGAATTCAAAGGGGTTGGGATCCCTGGGCTACCCTGCAGTCCCCAATGTATGAGAGCTGCATGTCAGTAACAGTTGTTGCTTTGACTGATGAGCCAGCCTCCAAGAGCAACGATTAAAAGTGACTTCCGTGGGATAGTTATTCAAACTTCTCTTTCACTCCCTGAGCCATCGTTCGCATGTCTGCATTGATTTTGAAACGCAGATGGCGGGCATTTATTGTTCTGTAAACTGATGCCCTCTTTAGAAAGCTTTTGCTGCCACGATGGAAGAAACGACCCTCTGAAGTACATCATCTAAAGCCCATCTGTCGGCGTCCCCTCTGACAGGCAGCACAGTGGAGGCACTCCTAATTTGTCTCTGTCTTTCCCGCTGCACGGTCCCAAATTCATGAATGGGAGTCTTCGCTTGCCTCCCATAATTAATCTCTGTCTCATTGGGAGAAAACCCAGCTAGCAACAATGCAGTCTGTGTATCTGCAGGCAGCAGACACCACACCTATTAGAAGTGCACACACCAAGTTCAGTTTCCCATCATGAACTCCCTCAGGGTTTTTAACCAAGACAGCTGGGTGAGCAGAAAAACGAACCTGTGCAATTGGGCCACCGGGGTTAGTGAGCAGTGAACAGGACTGGATGCGGAGTGCCCGCCCCAGGGAGCACTTTCCTCCACGTGTCTGCAGCTGAGCAGAGCAAGACAGACCGGAAGCAGCTTTTATTCCCAATCGAAGAGACCACGGATCCCTTCTGCTGTGTAATGCCCACCACGCCTGCCTTGGCAATTAACGTAGATGCCATAGTGGTTTTTAAGAGGTGCCATTTGCCTCAAGTGGGCTCCATCTGTGTACTTAACTGAGCTCCGGTAGTCTCTGTGTGTAGCGGGAGGGAGAGGGTGGGAATAGCATGACCTTGGACATTAACTTTTATGTCAGAAAATTTTGCTCTTCCCTTTTCGGCAGAAGAATGACATCTGTGATGGGGAGCGCTCACACACATACATGGAGCTTCACTTCTTTATTTCCAATCTGCCTTTTATGCTCTGTTCTTGCGTTATTGCCCCGGCTAGAATCTCCCAGTTTGGAGTAGATGAAAGTGATGAGAGCAGACCTCTTTGCCTGGTTCAGATGATAAGTGCAAAGAAATCAGCATGTCACTGATATGAATGTTAACGGTTCTGATATGGTGATATATAATGAGAAATATGTATTTCTTCTTCCCCTTTTCTGGTACAGAATTCCTAAAATTCTTGGAATTTCCTAGGTGAAGAGAGCTATAGCTGTGTCTTTTGTTGTGTTAATGAGGTGACTTTGGAAAGCCCAAGTTATAACCAAAGAGGGCTGTTTGCCATTGGAGCTGACAATGTAATTACAGGTGGGAACTTTCGGTCCCACCCCCAGACCTCTGGGGAGGGGAGAGGGGCTGGAGATTGAGTTCAATCACCAATGGCCAATGTTTTAATCAATCATGCCTGTGTAATGAGTCCTCTATAAAAGCCCAAAAGGAGAGGATTTGGAGAGCTTCCAGCCTGGTGATCACACAGAGGTGCTGGGAGAGTTAGGAGCTCCCGGGGTGGGCACAGACGCTCCCAGCCCCTCCCTCATGCCTTGTCCTAAGTATCTTTTCCATCTGTCTGTTGTCTGTCCCCAGTTTATAGCCTTTTTATAATAAACTGGTGATTTGGTCTGTATAATGTTTTCTCTGAGTCTGCCAGCTGCTCCAACAGGTTCATCGGATCTGAGAAGGGGATCATGGGACCCTCTGATTTGCAGCCACTGGGTCAGAAGCACTGGTAACAGGGCTTAAGATGGGCTTCTGAAGTGCGTGGGGGCTGGGCGCTACAGGCTTATAGGACTGAACCCTCAACCTGTGGAATCTGATACTGTCTCCTTGTAGATACGGCCAGAATTGAGGTGAATCAGCATGTTGTCTGAGAATGGCTTGTTAGATACACAGGGAACACCCCAACTTTGACATTGAATCTCAGGACACCAAAAGACCTATTTTTTTTCTGTAGATGTCTTTCTCTTCCTAGTTTGCCATCATCTTCTACTAGGAATAGATACTGGATTTTGTCAAATACCTATACCACAGCTCACGGCAATGCCGGATCCTTAACCCGCTGAGCAAGGCCAGGGATCGAACCTGCAACCTCATGGTTCCTAGTCGGATTTGTCTCCTCTGTGCCACGATGGGAACTCCTGTTTTTCCTAGTTTAAACCGCACTAATTATGGCATATTTTTCTTTTGCTATTTTGTTTAATTCTATTGGCTAAAATTTTGTTAAGGATTTTTACATAGATGTTCATGAGGGGTAGATATTAGTCTGTAGTTTCCTTGCAATGTCTGCCTAGTTTGGGTATCAGAGTAGTGCCAGTTGGTCAGAAGCACAGGTGATACCCTCACAGAAAGATTTGGGAAGAATTCCATTCTCTTCTGTGATATGGAAGAGGTTGTGTAGAACTGATACCTGTTCCTTAAATATTCCGTTGTAACTCACCAGTGAAGAAGCCTTCTGGGTCTGGAGTTTTGTTTGGTTTTGTTTCATAGGTATGTTTCAAATTTATTTAAAATGTGAATGAATTCCATATATTTGAAGCTGTAGGATTATGCAGGTCACCTGCTTCTTCCTGAGTGAGCTTTTGTAGTTTGAGTCTTTCAAGGAATTCATCCACTCATCCAAGGTACTACATTCATTGGCATAAATTTGTTCATAGTGTATTCCCTTATTATTCTTGTGATATCTGTAGAATCTGTGGCAAGATTACCTCTCCCCTTCCTGATATTAGTCATTTACGTCTTCTCTCTCCCTCTTTCTCTTTTCCTGATTAATCTGGCTAGAAGCTGATGAATTTCATTAATGTTCTCAAACTGGATTTTGGCTTCATTCTGGTCTTTCTCTTTTGTTTGTTTCCTGCTTCACTGAGTTTCAGTTTGGTCTTTATTATTTCATTTCGTTGGCTTATTTTTGGTTTAATTTGCTTTTCTTTTTCTAGTTTTAAGATGGAAACTAAGGTCACTTATTTTAGGGTTTTCTTTTCATATGTAGGTAGTTCATGCTAAAAAATGCCCTTTTAAATGCCACCTTAGTTGCAGTCCACAGATTTTGATACATCGTGTTTCCATTTTCTTTCAGGTTCAAAGTATTTTCCAATCTCTCTGTATTTCTTCTTTGCTCATATATGTTTAGATGTGTACTATTTCGTTTCCAAATATTTGGGGATTTTCCAGATATCATTCTGTAATTGATTTGTAATTTTGTTCCACTGCAGTCAGAGAAATGCTTTATGTGACTTGAATCCTTTTGCATTTATTGAGACTTGTTTTTCAATCCAGAATGTAATTTGTCTTGGTAAATGTTCTGGGCATGCTTGCAAAGAATGTGTACTTTCCTGTTTGGGGATAGAATGTTTTATAAAAGTCAGCGAGGTCCAGTTGGGTGATATTCCTGTTCAAGTCTTTTATATCCTCATTGATTTTCTGCTTTTTCTTCTTTCAGTTACTGAGAGATGACGGATGGGGCCTTTGACGGTAATTGTGGGTGTGTCTCTATTTCTCTCTGCAGTTCTTTGGGGGAGGGGGCTGTGCGGATCAGCAGGTGGAATACCACCCCCCACTGGAAGTGGAGAATAAAACACCATCATGGACCATGGCAGGGAGGGGCAGTGGCTTGAGAATCTACAGAAGGGCAGGATGCCAGGAGGGGCCCCATCAGAGTGGCAAAGATGGAGGTAATGTCTCTTCCAGAAGGAAAGATGCTCGTTTGGGCCAAATTCTGAACGAAACACTTTATACAGTTCCTCCAACACGGTGATTCTTAGGTTAGGATGTGTAGGATCACTTGAGAACTTGCTAACATGGACTTCTGGGCCCCACCCACAGAGTTTCTGATTCTGTAGGCCTGTGATGGGGCCCAAGACTTCGTATTTCTAACAAGTTCCCAGGTGATGCTTGTGAGGCTGGTCCTGGACCGCTGCTCTAATGCAGCCTTCAATCTGCTTTGGGCCTTATACCTGCTCTCCTGTTGCCTGAAACCCTCTTCTCGCACCCACAGCCCTCCCACTCAACCTGGTTAACATTTAAGCAGCTGCCCTGAGTCTCCATGTTCAGACTGGTTGCCTCCCCCGATGCTCCTGGAGCCCCTGTACGTCTCCGTGTCACATTATGCAGTGAGTGCCTGTCACCTGTCATCCTGTCCTCCCCTTTGACTGTCAGATCCCTGGAACAAAGGCTCTGTCTGGCTTGTTCTCCCAGAGCAGAGCACATGCTCAAACATTCGCTGCACAATGAAGTCTAATTCCTCAAAGTTGGAGTGGTCACAAAAGCCTCACCTGAGCTTTCCACGCATTCTGTGAATGGAGTGACAGTTATAATGTCAACATCAAGATATCTGGAATGAGACCAGCCTCTCCTGAGACCAGTCCTTCCTTCTTGGGTGTTCAATTTGGGCAAGAGATACAGGCAACAGGACTGGGGCTTGGGGAAGCAGTCATCTCAAACATACTTTTTCTCCTTGACATGTCTTCCCCGCGTGTACCCATCACGAGTCACGAGGGGCTGTGGCTCCCTCTCAGAGGAGCTCTTCCTGTCATTCTTAGCCCTTCAGGGCAGTGTCTGCTTTGTGTCGGCAGCAGCTGCCACGTGGAAAGATGAATGACCCAGGTTCCACCTTGATGGATAGCTGCCCCCAACAAATTGGCACATGATCTACAGAGATCTTCTTTAGGAAATGTGACAAACGGTGATAGATGAGGAAGGTGAGCTGTACTTCTGCTGCCAGAGACACCAGCTCTGAAGACATTTTCTGTGGCAGATGAAAAATAGTCCACCATACAAATCCGAAGAGGGGAAAAAAAAATGCACACCAGTTCAGGCAGTGGAAATTAACAACACCAGGCATTTGGATAATTTTGTACTTAGAGTTCGCTTTCACTCAATTTTCTTTTTCTTTTTAGGGCCTCACCTGCAGCATATGAAAGTTTCTGGGCCAGAGGTTGAATCGGTGTTGCAGCTGCCAGCCTATGCCACAGCCACGGAAACAGGGGATCCAAGCCATATCTGCAACCTATGGCACAGCTTCTGGCAATGCTGGCTCTTTAACCACTCATCAAGGCCAGGGATCAAACTGGCATCCCAAGAGACACTGTCAGGTCCTTAACTGGCTGAACCACAATGGGAACTCCTCACTCAATTATAATTCTATAATTACAATTATGTAATATAAAGAGAGGTATTGGTATTTCCATTTTTCCCATGGGTAAACTGAGGCTGGAAGGGGTTGAAGGTCAATTCCAAGGTTTCAAGTATACTAGGGTAGAGCCAGGGCCACAGCCTGTCATCTGACTTCCCAGTCAGCGCTCCTCACCCCTGCTAGCTGGCCAGTGGGGTGCGGAAAACGCTGTCATTGTTCCCTACAACAAGGCAGGAGAAGAAAAGCTGACTGGTAGGAAATGAATGTGTACACATGCTTCAGTCTCCAGGCTGATTTATGGGGGAAAACATCAAGGGAAAGCATCTGGTTGGACCTGAGAATTAAAGAGAAAAGTGCTTTTTGTCATTTCAGGTACGCTGCATGCCCCTTTACCCAGCAAGCTGGAGATGAGGGGAGCTATAGCAGGTAGTTGCTGCTGCCTGCCTTTGATATGGCAACACTGAAGCTTTATTTCTCTTGCAAAGGGCCTTGCCAAGCCGCTCATCCCCTCTCTGACTGCAGGGCCACATGCTTCGCTTTAGGGGACAAAGCTGGGGTCCTTGTATCAGCCTCAGGCCAATTAAGCCTAAAACAAATTTTCAGGCTGCCAGAGCCCCGATTACCCTGGCAGCGCCTTGGGCCCCGACCCACAGAGGAAAGCCTGCTAGACATGCCCCAGTAATTGGGCTGAAGCCCCGGCTCAGCGTCCACAGCTTCCCTAATGACCGGGGCTGCTGGCTGTTGGCTTAGGAGCATTTAAAGAGCAAAAGCCCTAGCAAATGCAGTCCTGGAGCCCACAAGTCAGGACCCCCTGGAGCCAATTTGCTGGACACACACTCTGGATTTTTCTACCATGTCTAGGGGCATAAGTAGGAGAGCTGAGATGAAAGGTCAAAAAAGCCAGAGTTATTAAAGCAAAGGGCTGAGAAATCTCCAAGTGTGAACCAGAGCCTCACATCAGGAGGGGACAAAATCACGGATTTTTTTCATCAAGAAAACACCAGCTCAGCATGAAAAAGGAAACAATTATTCACATTACCCACTGGTAAATGCATGACCTTTTGTCCCCCTGAAGAAAGATTCCAAATGGCTAATAGCTTCAGGGTGATACACTTGGGCTAGATTAACTTTGTGTTATAAGTGGATCAAATCCATCCAGTTTAGAGGGTACAAAACTGTTCATTCCCACCAATGTATTTTCAGAAGCAGCAGAAATGAGGAAACGAGACTTGAGAAAGAGCTAAATTCATCTCTTTGATTCCAGAAATATTTCCTGAGTGCCTACTATGTTTTGATGAGGAAAAAAGTGCCTCCTTCTGGAAGGAAAGAAACAGTCTCTGAGGATTTACAGTCTCAGGCAGGGAAGGTGCATGGACAGAGCGTTTCTGAATAGGGTGGGATCCTGATGATCATCCTCTTTGCCAGTTGGTCTCAACCAGGGAAAACACATCAAACACACAGGCAGCCCCTTCCTTAAGATGATCAAATCTGAGGTCAAGGTGAGGCAAGTGTGGTATTAAAAAAACTCTCCAGGTTACTCTGCCAGACAACCACCCAATCTGATGCTTCCAATTGTCCAGGTGTGCAGATGGAGCCAATCCAAGAGCTTTACTCATTTCCACTACTTCTTCTTCTTCTTCTTTTTTTTTCATTTTTTAAGTTGTATGGAAGTATAGTTGATTTACAATGCTGTGATAATTTCGGCTGTACAACAAAGTGATTCAGGTATACATGTACACACATAAAATTCACTTTCAGATTCTTTTCCCACATAGATTGTCACAGAATATTGGGTTGAGTTATCTGTGCAATAAGTAGGTGCCTGTTGGCCAATTATTCCATATACCTCAGTGTGCATGTGCCAATCTCAAATCCCCAGTCTATTCCCTACCATGCCCCACCCCCTTTGGTAACCATAAGTTTTTCAAAGTCTGTGAATCTGTTTCTATTCTGCAAATAAGTTCATTTCTATCCCTTTTTTTTTAGATTCCACATATCAGTGATATCATATGATGTTGTCTTTCACTGTCTAACTTTACCTAGTATTATAATCTCTAGATCCACCCATGTTGCTGCAAATAGCACTATTTCATTCTTTTTCATGGCTGAGTAATATTTCATTGCATATATGTACCACATCTTCTTAATCCATTCTAAATCATTACTTTTTCACAACCTCACTGACAATCACCTCCAGCTCTGGAAGGTGAGAGAGGAAGGGAGAGGAGGAAGAGACTGAGTGGCATGACATGAATGGGGAAGGGCTGCTAATAGGGCCACCCCCCTATGACCTTCATCTTCTCCACATCCAGGTCATAGCATCGGAGAGTGGCCCCTTCCAAGGTGACTCCCAGGATAGAACCGGTGGCCACAGACAGACACATCAGATGGCCTGCTGCCCCCACAGCTGTTAATTAAGACACAGGTGCCACTGCTTTATTGCTCATAATATTAGAATGTTTTTTTTTTTAATTATTGGAGTATAGTTGACTTACAGTGTGGTATTATTTTCAAGGTGAATCAGTTATACATATATCCATTCCTTTTCAGATTTTTTTTCCATATAGATTATTACACAGTATTGAGTAGATTTCCTAGTAGGTCCTTGTTACTTATCTATTTTACATACAGTAGTGTCTATAGGTTAATATTAGAACACATTATTACATCTTCACGCAGGCAGAGATCCTTTCTTCTCTCTTTTTCCACTTACCCTTGAGACTCTAAATGACTTCAGACACGCTGGGAGCAAAAGCCAGAAGGAGGCTAGTGCCTGTCTTCCCCAGGGTGCGGGACTGTCGGTGCCAGAGCCACAGTTCTGGCTCTGGGCTCATGAGAGCAGAGCTGACCTGGGAAGAGAGTTAGCTTTAAAAAAAAAGAAAGAAACAGACTCAAGAAAAAGTCTTAGCTGAGTAAAAACTGCATTTGTTAGGAGAATGCATGGGGAAAGAAAAAAGTCTTCACAGGAATAAACATGACTTTTTATTAAAACTCAAAACTTGCCAAGTGTGCGCGGCTTGCTGTCTGATTATCATCCACAGGGAATTTGAAAATGTGGAGGAAAATAATGCACCGAGTAAAAAGTGCTGGATCAGGGAAATGTGCAGAGAAGCAGCGGAGGGCCCAGGAGGCTGGTCATTACCGATGCAGGAGATAGAAGGTGTCAGGGATCAGAATATCATTTGGAAGCTCCAGGGGAAGAACTCAGATGGAGGGAAAGACGGTGTGGGATCCCTTCATCAGCTTGTGCCCCGCCCCTCCCCCCACAGCACTCCAGCTGGGCAGGATGAGGCTCATGATGAAGTTGCTGGTTCTGGTTCTATGCAAGTCCCAGGGGCTCACGTCCTTAAGAGCCCTTTCAGCTGGGCTCCGTCTCCACCGTTGCCACTCGATAATCCTGTGTGAACCTGTCTCCTGTTAAGATGTCTCACGAGAAGTCTTTGGAGGGCAGATGAGAAGAGAAAATGTACAGTCCCCTGGCTCGACACCTGTGCCTTCCCGCAATTCAATGCCCATGGATCCCTCCAAACCTTCATTCATTGTCAATGACTTCGCGGGCCCTATCTCCCCCATAAAAATAAACCTGGAGTGTGCCCTACATGGAAGAGCCAGAGTTTAAAAAGTTTCATTAAATAGCAAAGTAACTCAATAGAAATGAAACGAATCTTATACAAAATTCTCCCTCCCAAAACACAACCAAGAGTCTCAAGCAATAGGTGTCATTGCTTCAAACATCACAGTTCTGCCCAATTCTTTCCCAGCTTCAACCTGTTGGTGCATGTGTGAAATAGCTGTGTTGTGTGTGCATTAAGGAGTCCTCCTGTTTGTCGAGGGCTGCCTGAGCGGTGGCACCCCACCCCCCTGAGTTACCCTGTGAAGCTTTGCTGCCTCACCCACAGCTGAGACCTCAAATCCGCAGTCCCTTCCGCAGGCATCAGGAGCTCAGGTCCTCTTGAGCTGATGCATCTTATAGGGACAAGGCTGGCGGTGGGACAGAGTCCCCCATCTCTTCCTGCATCACTCACTAAATCTTTTTTTTTAAACAGCTGCACCTGCAACATATGAAAGTTCCTGAGTCGGAAGTCAATCAGAGCTGCAGCCTACACCACAGCCACAGCAACACTGGATCCTTAACCCACTGAGCGAGGCTGGGATCAAGTCTGTACCCTCACAGAGAGAAGGTTGAGTCCTCACCGTGCTAAGCCACAGTGGGAACTCCCATTCTTATTTTTTTTGGGTCTTTTTCTAGGACTACACCTGTGGCATGTGGAAGTTCCCAGACTAGGGGTTGAGTCAGAGCCGCAGCTGCCAGCCTACACCACAGCCCACCACAACGCCAGATCTGAGCCACATCTGCGAGCTATGCCACAGTTTGCATCAACACAGGATCCTAACCCATGGAGTGAGACCAGGGGTGGAACCCACATCCTCATTGATTACTAATCAGGCTTGTAACCTGCTGGGCCACAATGGGAACTCCATGGAAACTCCCATTCTTAACACTAACACCTAGCAGCTGGGTTTCCAACAGAGAGAGGGAGAACTGGATCACATTATAGAAGGATCAGAGCCCTGTTAAGTGGCATCTTCAACTCTTCCTTTGCAGATCATTAAATACTTAATCTGAGATGAAAACGGGGTGTTTTATTTCTGTTGCTTAAACTGCTGATTAAGCAACAATTGGACATTTTCAAGAAAACCAGTTTGATACCACAGTGACAAAAATATTGAAATTTGTCACCTATGGAGATGCAGTCACTGAAAATTGTATTCTGGGGAGTTCTCATTGTGGCTCAATAGGTTATGAACCTGACTGGTATCCATGAGGATGGGGGTTTGATCCCTGGCCTCACTCAATGTGTTAAGGATCTGGTGTTGCCATGAGCTGTGGCTTAGGTCACAAATGCAGCTCGAATCTGGTGTTGCTGTGCCTGTGGTGTAGGCCAGCAGCTACAGCTCTGATTTGACTCCTAGCCTGGGAACTTCCATATGCTGCAGGTGCTGCTTGTAAAAAGCCAAAAAAAAAAAAAAATTTGTACTCTGATGTTTGTTTTTATTAATTGATTCAGTGTGTATGCTTCCATGGCTCTGAGGTCCCCTGTAGCACTAATTCTGTCCTCCCCCCCCCAATCAGCCTTCCTCAGGCTGGACCCCATGGAAACCAGGGCTGAGCCCCAGGCGACCCAGGTCTAGGACATCTGCTTTTTGGCTACTGCAAGTCCAGCTTCTGAAGTTGACTTCCAGAGGGCCTTTTGAAAGCCCTCCAGCTGAGATGCATGCAGAGCTGCTTTAGACTAAGGGTTTATCCATCCCTTTTCCCAGGGAGAGACAGAGCCCAAGGAGCATTTCCAAAATTGGCGCAATTTAGGACAGTGAGATGTTTAGTCTAACAGGCCTCCCTTCCCACAAGGCACTTTCCAAAAGTAGAGAAGATTCTGGCTGCCTCTGAAGGAGCCTCCTGTAGGCTTCCTTTCCCTGGGCTCTGCCTTCTTCCAATAGTTGACAAGAGCCTTAGAAAGAACTGGAAGGCCTTCTGCCTGCCTCCCCCTGAGGCCTGAGGCAGGTGCTGCAAAGAGGGCTTTAGGAGCAGTTGGCTGGGGAGGGTGAGGGGGGCATCAGAGCTGCAGCCCTCAACCCCAGCAAACACTTTAGATTTTAAGTTGGCTAGTGGGCATCGGAGGGTGTGAGCCAGAGACCCACACGCTGTGACTTAATACCTTAAAAGGCCCGCCCTGGACGTGGTGTGGAGGACAAATCGTGGGGCTGGTGAGGTGGTGATGGGTGGTGATGGCTCGGACCAGGCAGGCGGCCCTCTGATTTGCATTTGGGGCACCTGGAGTGGTTGAGCCTGGATTTGCTGATTGGTTCTCTGGTTCTCTGTGGACTGTGAGAAACTATGAGAAGAGGAGAGTCTGGAGTGAGTTTAGTAATGAGACATGTCGGGGACAAGCCAGGTATTGGACTCAGCCAGAGAAAAGGTCACGGAGGCTTGGGCAGGGGGCGTGGAGGGGGGTGACCCCTCACCTCTGGCATCTTGGTCCGGATCTCAGGCCCTGCCTTCCCCAGCCTTGATCCTTGTAAAGCCCTGAAGCAAGTCGCCATGCCCACCTCCAGCCCCTGTTCTCCAGGATGTCACATGGGTGCCCAGTCCGAGGCCCTGCAGACCACCCTCTGCCTGCACCCTGACTCTGCCCTTGGGCTGCTCCTGTCCCCTCACTCTTCAGTGATGGCTTTTCCCAGGGCCTGGTCCTGGCTTTGGCCTCTGTCCCTGCTCCACTACCGTCTGTCCTTTCATGCATCCCCTCCATTTCAATGTCTGCCCTCCTTTGGCTACTTTTTTTTTTTTTTTTGCTATTTTTTTAGGGCTGCACCTGCAGCATATGGAAGTTCCCAGGCTAGAGGTTTAACTGGAGTTGCAGCTGACAGCCTACACCACAGATACAACAAGAGGATCCCCAACCCACTGAGCGATGCCAGGGATGGAACCTGAATCCTCATGGGTCCTCTCCCTATGCTACAGTGGGAACTCCATCCTTCAGCTACTCTTGAATCCACCTTCCAAGTCCTATTCCTTAACTGTCGGCTGCCCCACATTTCCTCCTCCTGTTGACACTCCTTGGCAACTCAAGTTCAAGAGTTTGAAAAGCAAGTCTTGCTCTGTGCCCTCTGAGTGTGAAGGGCATCCCCAGCCGCCCACACTGGAACACTCATCTGTCCCATCTTCAGTGACAAGCTCCAGGGTTGTGTCAATTAACCTCCTGGGCACCTCTGGTCAAGAGTCTGTCCCCTTCCTGTCATTGTCACAGCCATTGCCTGGGCTTGGGCCCACGTCCTGGACCCTGGCCATGACCTCCTGACGGGTCCCTTATTTTTCTCCGATCCCTTCCCCATGCTATCAGGAAATATTTTCCAAAATGTCCATCTGCTGTCAGAGTTTTCTGTATAAACCCTGGCTGTTTCCTCGCACTCATGGGGCTGAAAGTCTTGTTCCTGGGCAAGAAGCCCCTGCTGGCCTCTCTTTCTGGCCCAAGGTAACCATGCAATTTACCATCCAAGCCAGGACACCTCTGAACAAAGAGGGCAGCATTCGTGGTCAGCCTGGGACGACAGCAGTCACCGATGATCAGGAGACCTCGTTCTGGCTTCATCTGCTGCCCTGTCCCCCTTTAAGTCAGGATCCCTATGTGGTCAGCAGCACCACATCAACCAAGTCCCAGATCAGCCTTGTGTCCGTGGACCATGATGCTTTTTTTGTTTGGAATGATTTTCCTCCTTTCTAGCTAAGTTTAACCCTGCTTCTCCCTTCAGACCTGGATCTACCCCCGTGTGTCTGCAAAAGTCAGCTAAAAAGTTGCCAGCATACTCAAAAACACATCCTGCTCCCTCCGGCTCTGCACTGATGAGAGCTCTGGCCCTGGACTCCCGCAGACAAGGCTGAAATCTTGAGAAGGTCCTCAAGATTTGACGACTCGGTTTCCACATCTATAAAATGGGTATAACAACCATGCCTTCCAGGCCATTGTGGACCTTGAATGATGCAAGTGAATCACGCAGAGCTGGGGGAGGGGGAAGGGCACGCACGTTTGCTCCGATTCCTGTCTCAGCATTTATCACATTGCCTTGCAGCTAGCGGCCCCTGTTACAAGGTCAGAAAGCTTAAAGCCATGGTTTCCTCCTCTCTACACCCCTGGGTACAGTCCTGACTTCTTAGTAGGTGCCCACAGACCTCTGAATAACGGATGACTCTGGGAGGAAGGGGACAGAGAAGGCAGGCAGCCTGGCCAACTGATTGGAGGCTCTTGGGGGTCAGGTGGAATAATGAGCTGCTCCTTTGCAAGGGGTCCCAGAGAGAAGCCAGAATCCTAGGAAGGTCTGGAGAAAAGAAATGTGTTCTCAGATACAGACTTGAATAAAAAGTCTACGTGCAAGATAACCCGCCCCCCACGCCGGCTCCTCTTCTAAGGGTTCCACTGGGTGCGCTGTGAGCTCATTAGTCGGAAGCTCATGTCATTGGTCTTTAATAATTGAATATTTCCCCATCTTTTGGCGTATCTTATATATGTGTTTAAATCCTATTAGTGGCCGCACTTCACTGCCCTTCAGCTGCTTTGCGCATTAAGCTGTTCTCAGCAGAAGCCGTGAGTGTTCTACCAACTTGCAGCCACCGCAAGCCCATTGTGTTCTGACAGGTTCAAGAGGCCCAGTGGAGGAGGCAGTTCAGAGGCCTTTCTTGACAAATCCTGCATCACCACAGACCACGCAACCCCCTCATCAAGGAGGGGAGAGAGAGCCAGCACACAGCCCTTGAAATAGAAGCAACAGCTATTTGGTATTTGGCTAAAGCTGTAATGAGGGGGCTTCTTTCATGAAGGACAGAAGTCTAAAAATCAATGACAGCGTTGTCTATGAGCTCAAGTTTCGTCTTATCTCAAGAAAGAAAGAACACACACACACACACACACACACACACAGAGGAATCAGTTACTCCAGTCTTTCTCTATTAGATTTAGTTCAAAGATGTCACTCGCATCGGCAGTCAAATGGCAGTCAAGTGGTAAAGGCTATTTATTTGAAGGATACTTGACAATCCATTTGTTTATTGATTGAATTAAGCAGGTGCATGTAGCTCTGTGCACTTGGAAGGAAACAAGATCTTGCATTATGCGAAAGAGAACTTGTGGATGGGTTCAAGAGAGTTCTGTGAGCATGGACAAACACGGAAAGTTATCGGGGTAGAAAAACAAAATCAAAAAATTCAGAAGAATCCAGAAAGTTCTATGAACGTTAGGCTCTACAAAGAGGTGGGGGAGGGGCACTTTCCCATAAAATCCGAAGTGCAGAGAAACGAACCAGCCGGTGGAGGTGAGGGAGCTGAGGAGAGATTACTCGATGGTTTCCTCATGGGACACCTGCAGACGTGAATTCTTCTGAGGCGCGCACAGGGGCGGTTGGAGAATCAGCCATAAAGATGGGAAGTGAAACCTTCATCTGTGAAGGAGGAAGTGCCCCAGGGGAACATCGCTGGAGCCCCCTAGAGGGTCAGGCGTTTTTGACAATGGTGAATTTTTGGTTGCTTCAAAATCAGAAACCAAGCTATACATAAGACCAGGTTCTAAGTCAGTTCCGTTGAGACATGCGCAAAGAATCTCATGAACAAGTATTTGTAACTTTTAATGGCAGACCATGAGCAGTGAGCTCTGTGGGAAGAAAACTGGTTAAAAAGCCCCTTGTCCAGGGAGTTCCCTTTGTGGCTCAGCACTTAACAAACCCGACTAGGATCCATGAGGATTCGGGTTCCATCCCTGGCCTCACTCAGTGGGATAAGGGTCCGGCATTGCTCTGATCCGTAGGTCGCAGATGTGGCTCAGATACCGCATTGCTGTGGATGTGGGGTAGGCCAAGGTTGTAGCTCCAGTTCAACCCCTAGCCTGGGAACTTCCACGTGCCACAGGTGGAAAAAAGGCACTTCTTCAATCTTGCATCCAGACCACAACCAGTTTTTACCCCTCATATTGTTTCTGCTCTGGTCCAAGCCAGAGGCATCCTTCCTACACTGTCCCCTAAGCCCTCCCACCGGTTTTTTGGCATCCACTTTTGCCCTTTGCCATTTGAGTCTGTTCTTATTACAGCAAGCCAGAGTGGCTCCCTTAAAACCCACTTTACAGCCCAAGTTGATGGCATGCCTTGTGAGGTCACTTCAAAATGTGTACATTTCCCAGAAAACATCTATAAGAAGGTTCATAGCAGCCCACTTGGAAGGGTCTGAAAGAGCCGCTCACCACAGAACGGAGAAGCACATTTATGGTCCATCCACACCATGATGCAATGACACAGCGAGAAGAGGGACCCCTCTGCAACCACTCCCACAACACAGAGAAATCTCACAAACAGGACAAATGTGGTGATGAGCAGAAGTCAGACACGAGAGAACAAACCTCATCATCCATTCAGATGAAGCTCCAAAATAAGCCAAAATGGTCTCTGGAAGTGGAAGTCAAGAAAGAAATTACCTTTGGGCGGAGGGCAGATTAGAAATAAGGAGGAGCCACAGGCAAGCTCTGGGGACTTAGGATGGGGTTCTCCATCCGGTTATGGTTAAAGGGGATGTTCCCTTCGAGAAATTTCATCTAGCTGTACCCCATGATTTTTTTTTGTCTTCTTGTCCTTTTTAGGGCTGCACCTGCAGCATATGGAGGTTCCCAGGCTAGGGGTCTAATCGGAACGGTAGCCGCCAGCCTAGGCCAGAGCCACAGCAATGCAGGATCCGAGCCACGTCTGCGACCTACACCACAGCTCACGGCAACGCCAGATCCTTAACCTACTGAGCAAGGCCAAGGATCGAACCTCCAACCTCATGGTTCCTAGTCAGATTCTTTAACCACTGCGTCACAATGGGAACTCCAACCCCACTATTTACTGATTATGACTCGTTTCAAATTATGTCCTCATCTACCAGACTGGATCCTGGCCTCTGGAGAGGCGGTCCCCTGGGTTAGGGCATGGCTAGTCTCCTAGGGGGTCTGCTGTTGTCCCCACTGACACATTGTGGTGACTTCTTTAGCTTTTTCTGAAGCAGCTCTTCAAGGGGTGGGAAGATAAGAGCCTTGCTGACAGGAGGGGCTCAGACCCCACCCAACTGAAGGGCAAAATTGTCCCGAGCAAGGAGAGTGGGAAAGGGTGAGGGAGGAGCAGGCAGTGAAGTGCAGAGTGGCTGAGGGCAGGGGGCTCCTCCCAGCCCCTGGCCTGAATGACTTAACTCCTCTGGGGTTTCCATTTTCTCCTTGTGCAAATGAGGCCAAGGATACCTCACGAAGAGGCATTAGGAGGGAGAGTCGGGGAGGGATCCGTGCCTTGCCTGCAGGGGGCGCTCCCCTCCTGGACTGCCCACCTTCCTTCTGCAAGTGGGTGGTACCACTTCCCAGGCTGAGTCCATTACCCTGGAAGTCAGGTTGATAGCCTGGAAAAAGGACTCAGTTCTCTGAAGCCTGTTGAGCAACTATCTCAAAGGCTCTGTGAGAGCACAAGAGGTCTTGCCATTTCCAATTGCACAGAGGTACAAGGATGCCTTGGAGATCTCATTTTATTCAAGAACCTTCTTATACTACTAGACTTTATAAAATAAAAAGAAACTCGTTTGTGAGTTAGACTCGGAGCCAGTCCCTTGGGGATAGTTCCCGGATTCTGTGCTGGGGAATCCTGTTGGTTGGTCCCAAGACCACTTAATCATCAAAGCCAGTGTCTTTCCAGCATTAACCATGTGCCAGCCACCACAGTAAATACCTTATGCCTATTAGGAGATACTGCTATTATCTCTGCTTTGCAGATGAAGAAACTGAGGCACAGAGAGGTTCAAGGACTTGCTCAGGACTCATCCAGATTACAGATCTGGGCTACCAGGCTCCAGAGCCCATGTGTTTAGCCACCACGCTATGCCACTTTCCAAGCTCCGCTGGGCACATCAGCAGGGTCAGTACAGTGCTGCAGACTTCTAGCCAGGATGCCACCAACGCCAGGAAACAAGCCACCTGGACCCTCTCCTCGTTTCCAGACTGAACAGTGGTCCAGGACTGCCTGTCCGGGTACCCGCTCCCTCCAGGGAGCATCCTTTTATCACAATCTTTCCACCCTTGCCAAACCTCTTTCAAAACCGTGTTTCCAGAAGAGGAAACTGAAGCAGGGGGGAAATTGTGGTTGAGAGTTAAATTTGTTCAAAGCTGGTGTTTTCTTCCTTCTGACTGCGAGGTCTCCTATGGATCTTATATTCAGTGTACTTCTGAGTTTATCTGGCAAGGCAGCTCAGGGTGAGTCTTGCATCCTTGGGTAGACCACAAAAACTCTGTTTTCTCCTCTATAAGTGGAGAGTAACAGCAGCCACATCGCAGGTGACTGGTGGGGAGTGAATGGAGCAAGATGATGGGCATTGTATTCTTAGAACAACAGCGTCACAAGTATCAATAAGTGTCAGCCCCCTTTGGATGGCTCTTCATTTGTGTCATGGATATTTTTAGACAGGTATGAATCACATTCGGTGAGTTCATGGGGCGAACGAGACCATGCACATTAAGCCATCATCTGCTCAGATCAGCTTTGCCGAGAAGAATGAAGAAGGCAGTAAAAGTGGAAGAAATGCGCCACCAAATTCTCTCCAACCAGTGAGCTGAAATCTAAAGCTTTCAAGTAAAATATTAGTTCCTGGTAGGTGGAATAATGTTGGCATATTGGCTATAATATTTCATAAGCCGTATGAGTCAGGTGTGTAAAAAGGGGAACTAGTCCCAGCTAGTCAACCTATTTTTGGTTTTTTTGTTTATTTTGGCTGCATCAGTGGCATGTGTAAGTTCCTGGGCCAGGGATCCAACTTGCACTATAGCAATGACTGCTGCAGCAGCAATGCCAGATCCTTAACCTGCTGCAAGGGAACTCCTCAACCTATTTTTTTTTCTCAAGCTTCTATTCTAGCAGTGGGAGGATTTTAGGTAAGCTAAGGTAACTCAGCTACTTGAAGTTTTCACTCTCTCTTCTTTATGGCTGCACCTGCGG
Source organism: Sus scrofa (assembly GCF_054392235.1). Taxonomy (NCBI): domain Eukaryota; kingdom Metazoa; phylum Chordata; class Mammalia; order Artiodactyla; family Suidae; genus Sus; species Sus scrofa. Next base: position 148,866,278 of record NC_139396.1, on the reverse strand, counting down.
CAAATGGAAGTTCCCGGGTCCAGCGATTGAATCCTAGCCACCGCTGTGACCTATGTTGGATCCTTTAATCCAATGCACTGGCCCAGGGATCTAACACGCACCTCCGGCATCTCCACAGCAGCCTGACCTGCTGCAGTCACAGTGTGCCACATGGGAACTCCACTTGTAGTTTTCTCTTAGGGTTTCCAGCTGTATCGATCCTTCAAGCCCCATCCTACACTTGTGTGGGCAGGGTGATGGGAAGGAGGGGGTGTGCCCACATCAATGGTGAAGATGCCATTGGTCCCCTGCTACTTTCTGTTCATGGTGGCATCTCTGGTGGTGGCCACCACCCTGTTTTGCTCTGCCCATCAGCTTCCATGTCCATTGGTATCTGCTGAGGCAGCTGATCCTCCACTGGCCTTGGACTTGCTGTTGCCAACAGGCAAGACCTTATGTCCTCAGCATGCACTAGTGTGCACATGCGCTCTCCTGTGCTCTGTGGTCTTAGGGCAAACACGGGGACATGGCTTTAACTCTTTGCCCAGCTTTCTCTTCTCTGGATTCTCCCTATCTTCTGCTTGGACATCTATTGTGGCCTCTTTCGGTGGCTGCATATGACTGAGAGTAGAGGACTATTGGCTAATTACTCTGTCAAACCTATTGCTTGTGCTAAGCCTTGGACCTAGGAATTGCCAAATCCAGAACTGACTATGAATGTATTTTCTTTCTTTCTGTGTTCCACTTGGTCCTTCTTTCTCTGGGAACAAGGAGCCAGGTCTGCTTTGCTGGGCCATCTGTTTTATTTGGGCGTGGGGCACTGTCGAGAGGATATAAACCAAAAAAAAAAAAAATTAAGGACAAAGTCCAAAAACAAACAAAAAAATAAGAACAGAAACCCACCCAATAAAAGTCACACATCAGCCCTCTCCACTGGCAAACATTTCTGACACAAGATTCAGCCATGACTGTGCAAGAGCTGAGTGCTGAAAGGTAAGCTGGCTCCTTCCAAAGGAAGGAGTCAGGACCAGGGCCGAGGCTCTGTGCCCAGCAGAGCTGGAGTTGGGAAGACGGCTCAGGGGCACTGGGATGCCCCAGAGGTGGGATGAGCAGTTACAAGCATCACTCGGCAGAGCGAGGTGTTTAGGAGCTGACATCAAGGCTGAGCGCTCACTTCTGAGAAGAAGCTGTGCTTGCAAGATTGTGACAGCTTCTTACCCCCCCTTCCCAGTAGAGCAAACACTGATTTTTCACATTAGTCGGCCTCACTTCAGACCCTCATCCATCTCCATCCGAAAGGCCTGCGATGAACACTGTCCAAAGAGCTTCTTTAAAAGCCTCCCTCAGCACAAATGTACCAACACCAGGAGTGGCTCCTTCTCCCTGCTGGATGTCAGGCCCCACTGCCTGCAGAAATACAGCCTCCACTGCAACTGGAGCTGTAGCCTCTGCCCGCCTGGAAGTCCTTGCTTTGCACAAGATCTTCTCGTCCCCACCAAGTCTTTTCCAGACCCATCTCCTATCTCTCCATGGCTGTGAATGACCCCCCTTTATTCATTTCAGTGGCATGTTTAGTCTCAGAGCTTCTGCTCTTGACCTTTCTCAGTCTTTATTGTCTTGTCAAATGGTTTTGGTGGAGAAGAGTGCAATTTTCTCAGCTTGCCGGAGAATGGCATCTGGAAAGCATAGTGGAAGTCGGTTTGCTAATTGTACTTCTTTGCTCTGTGAGCTGCGGAAGTCAAGCTCAGCTGTGTGCAATTGGGGTGGGGTGCTAACCTCAGACCCCCTCCTCTTCCCTCTCTCCCTTCCCTTTCTGCTGCTGGGGACAAAGGAGTGACCGTGACCCAGGACCTGCCACTATCATGGGCAGGTGATTGCCTTGCTAGGCTTCCTAGGTCTAATTTCTTATCCTTACCCCAAGAGGATCTTATTTTGACACTGTGTGAATGTCTTGTATGAAAGAATCTATAAGCCCATCTGTTAACTCTATTAAATAATGAAAAGGTACTACTGCTGGATTAAAAGCTGTGGCATGGGAAATTGTAGGGATTGGAAGATGGGGTGTATCAACTTCCTGCGGCTGCTGTAACAAATACCACAAACCTCATAGCTTCAAACAATAGAAATGTATTTTGTTAATAGCTCTGAGGGCCAGAAGTCTAAAATGAACCTTCAGGGGCTAAACTCTAGCCCTTGGTAGTGCTACTTCCTTCTGGAGGCCCTGGGAGAATCCATGTTATCTCTTCCAGCTTCTAATGGTGAATGGCTTGCCTCAACGTGTGGCCTCATCACTCTGATCTTGGCTGCTGCTGTCACATTGTCTTCTCTTCATATGAAGTCAATTCTTATCAGCTTTTATTTTTATAGGGACACTCGTGATTCCATTTAGGGACTTACTGGATAATACAGGTTAGTCTTCCCAGCGCAAATCCTTATATTAACCCTGTCTTCAAAGTCTCTTTTGCAGTAATTTGTACAGATTTAAGGGACCTGGATATGGATATTTCGGGGGGCCATTATACAGCCTACCAAACAGGGAAGCAGTTTCAGCTAGAGCCCTACTCAGGAAGTGCTCCTTCCTGCCAAAGTGTGCAGGTGACATGCACTCCCTGTGCCCTCTGCCTCAGCACTCAGGGAGATTATTGGCATGATCCAAGCTCTAGTAGATGAGAGAGAGAGAGAGAGCTGCTGGGCCACTCAAGTGGTCCAAAGGTTTTCCCTGGGTTAACATGTAACATAAGTAGACAATATGATGCAGAGTTTGGTGGGGGGGAGAAAAATCAAAGCAACTGATAATTCTGAGTGATGAGGGTTTAAGATTGTGGCAGACACTAATTGCTGCCCACCCAAAAGCCATCCCTGTCTTTCTTTCCAGCATAATCCTGATTCCCCCAAAGTGAACATGCCCAGCCCCCAGGAGATGACATTGTTGGTCTAAAGCTGGGACTTCTCACAGTTTCATGCCCACCCCATCACCGTGGGGCCTCTTGTGAAATGCAGGTTCAGGTGCCATAGGTCTGGAGTGGGTGGGTCTAAGACCCTGCAGTTCTAACAGGCTCCCAAGTGATGTGGATGTGTTTCTCCTTGGACCACACCTTGAGCAGAGAGTCTAAGCCAGTCACCACCATCACATTGCCTCTTGTTCACTTGTGGTTCAAGGTGAGCATGTGTCTCAGTTTTAGCTGCTGAAATGCTAAAAGAAGATGAGCTGAAGGGCAGGGTTGGCTTGTGAGAAAGACTTCCTTCCTGATAAAAGAGAATTTTAAACGAGAAATGACAACTGCCCCCTCCTTTCCCTTCCTGCTTTGTGCATTGTCTCGTGAGGATGTGGTGGCTACCTTGTGGCCAAGATGGACACACACTTGGGAAGAAAAGCCAGTCCACTGGGGATGAAACAAGGGGAACATCTTTGAGCCATCAAAACCCCGGGACTCCTACTGCCAGACTTTCTTACTCAGTAAAATATAAATTCCATATGGTTTAATCCACCATTGCTCAGGCTGCTATAAACAATGTAGCTGAATATACCTAACTGATATTAAACAAACAAGCATCCTCAAGAGGAACCTAGAGAACAGGAAAGGCACAAAGAATTGAGAATCCAGATACAACCACCAGAAGGAGGTTAAAGACCCACCAATTCTTCATAATGAAGGGCAATTTCATTATGAAGAAAAGAATCCCACTAAGAGCCATGAGGATGTGGGTTCGATCCCTGGCCTCGCTCCGTGAGTTAAGGATCCAGCATTGCTGTGGCTGTGGTGTAGGCTGGCGGCTACAGCTCCAATTCAGCTCCTAGCCTGGGAACTTTCATGTGCCATGGATGCGGCCCTAAAAAGCAAAAAAAAAAAAAAAAAAAAAAAAAAAAAATTGCTCTGTGAAACCCACTGCATGGCACCCCATCATCCTTATGAGTCTTTAATGCAGTTACTATATGGCAAGTGGGCCTTTGGTTCTCATTCCTGAGTCTGCAACAGGGCCTCAAGAATCTTTTAATCATCTTCATAAGTCACCATTGGGTAAATCCTACCTATAATAATCAGGATTCTGATATTGACATCGAGCTGCTACTGCATTTAAGTCACACTTCCTCTTTTATCTAAAGTATCTAAAGCCCCTCCACTTTAGGTATTTTGCACATGTCCTTTTTAGCTTGTTTATTTCAGCCTGGGTACACCACATCTCATGCACACTTCCCAAATCAGCCGGATGGCCCCTCGGCTCCATGTGTCACAGCAATCAGCCACAGGATTAATTAATCCTCAGTGTAACTTAAGCTACTTTAAAGAAAATCCCAGGCAAATAGACATAAGTACCTGTTTTTCTTCCTGAATTGTTTGCTTGAATTCCCTCACCGATATCAAACTTAATTATGCAGTATCATAGAAATACACACACATCTGCGATTTTTATTTCTAAGCACATTTTAATGACAAAGATTTCAATGTCCTGTGTGGTTTCAGGAGGATGATCGACCTTCTTGAGGCTGTGGGTAGGGGAAATGGGGAATAAAGAAAGAAGAGGGGGGAAATAACCTCCTTTATTCAGATGATAGGAAATTCAAAATATGTCCAACCATCACGGGGGAAAGACCTGAGATTTTGTAGGTGCAGATTCTAGGTTCTGTACGTAATTTTCCTTTTAAAAAGGAAATCTTAAGGATGTCACCATCACCTTTGGGGTGTGGTTACGGTATGCCTGTCGCACCGATTAGCTGCATAACTTTTAATCGGGAAGGTTGCTAATTTGCCTGACCACGCCCCTTCCATCCAGCACTGTCCCTCTATTTTCTGAGTCAGCACACTCACTCTCAGAGGAGCCTGCATCTTGCAGTGCTGTCACTTCTATCAAACACAATGTCCTCAGGGCTTATGCTCATCATTAAAGAAAAAAAAACTTATTAGAGTATTAGCCGAGCCCAGTGCAGCACAGTTAAATTAATTTTAAGAGATGTATCTAGGTCATACATCTGCATGTTGCATATAAACCCACCAGCTAGTTACCTAGTATTTGCATGTTTCTAAACTGTTAGAGTCATGCTTGTTGAAGAACTGCTGTTTCTTTTGGCCCCAAATGGAAAATGATTATTGTTTCCATGATATGATCATAAAGTAATCGGAATGTTTCTTTTGAAAGTTGGCCGCCCCAAATTATTTCCAACCATCTCTTCAGGAGGCTAAAGGGCATTAACATTCCTCTCTCTGTTCACCAGCAGTTCTTTAGATAGAATCTGTTGATGCTCAAATAATTTATTAATTCTCCACCTCTCATTTTATCATCAGCATCTGCATAGAAAGAATGTCCCTTTCAAGGCAGTGAAGTTTCGGCAAGCAGCTGAAACAATGAAGTCACAATGTGTTGTCCTTTGGGTAGAAATTAAGCTTCCCTGAGAAATAAAATAAGAATTGAATATTTTGGTGGTGGTGAATAAAGAATATTTGAAGTAGGTACACCTCAAAGGCTCTCTGTTACAAAAGATAATGAAAATGGCTGAGAAGGCTGCAATACCCATTCCTTTCAAGGTGAAATTGTGCCAAAGTGTAACCAGAGCAGGCCAAAATCACAGAATAAAAACCTGGACCTCGTAAATGCCACGCCTGTGAAGATTTGTGTACCATTTCAGGAACATGCATTTCTTGTGAAGCTGACCGAATCTGATGGGTTCTAACACAGCCTTCTCAGAGCTGATGTCATGAACATTTAAGGCACAGTAACCCAAGCAAGCACAATAGCATGGTTGCCACGTAAGGATTCATGGAGAACCAGCCAGTATGTGCTGAGATGGGCCTTCATGAGACAGATGAGAAAACTGAGACAGAGAAAAAGTGAAGTAGCCTGACTAGGTCCATGAACACGCTTTAACCGGCAAGTGCCATGTATTAGTTTCTGTTACTGTGGGACCCGTGTGAAGAAAAGCCTTCTAAACTTAGACGGCATTCATGATAGCAACACTAGATAGAGCTCTACGGAAGATCTGTTATGCCTCCCATAGCAACTTGTAACATGATTTGACCCGATACAAATCTAGGGCATAGAATATAATGTTATATATGCATATATATATGTGTGTGTATATATATATGTATATATATAATTTTTCTTATGATTCAACACTTTAATTCCTCAAGGGCACAGCTCAATTGCGGGAGGCCAGGTGAATGGCCCCTAAACCAAAGCCTACAGCCCTTCATGTTCATGATTCAAGGGCACAGCCACCCCCACCAGAAACACACACTCACACACACTCACCCCTGTACCCATGGACTCAGTCCAAGGTCTCTGGAACTGGCCCAGGGTCCCTCTGCCTTCATGGTATAGAAGAGCTTAGAACCAAGTGCTTAGAACCCTAGGAAGAGTTGGGTGGCAATGGCGTAAGATTGAATCTAGAAAGAGATTCTGTTCAGTAAAAGGTGTGGAGAGAGGAGAGGAAGGTGGTGTGCTGAACACTATCCAGATGGACAAGTGAGTCACTGCAAAGACCTGACCCTCTTCTGATGACTTTTTGTGCTGGGCTTCGATGAACATCCCAACTATAGTCTAGAGATTTGAAAATCCCTCCCAACAATATGATCACATCAAGATGTAACTTGTAATTGCAAAGTCACATTCGATTAGATCACTGGCACTTGTGTGACCCAATGATATGACATGATTAGGTCTGAAGCCAGCCCATGGACATGCACGATGATTGTGTGATTAACTAGGCTGACTCCCAAACTCACAGGCACAGTGGGTCAGGGGCATCAGAAAGTCTGCCTGGAGCTGGGTAGAATTAGAGCTAGTTTTTACGAGAACTCCAAATATCCCTTCAATTAAAAACGTTTCTGTCCTTAGATATTTTAGTAAGGGAATGATGGTTGGACTTTCTGACGTCATTTTCCCTGCCATTGTCTGAAGGTCGTGTGTTAATTAAGCACCAGCAGGTTTGAGGGAAGCAGCCCTTTGCGATAGATTCTTTCCCATACCTGCCTCTTGAGCTTGGGCAGGTTAATATGCTAAGTCTTTGTTTTCTCATCCGTAGAACGGGGATTCTAATATTCCTTTCTTATTGGCTGTAAGAAGACTAAATAACACACAGAGTGCCTGGCACATATAAGGTGCTATTAACTATTTGAAAGATCAGGTGATAGATGTCAAAACAGAATCATCTTCAAGAAGTTGATTCCATACTTACTGCTTAACTTTAAGGGCAAATGTAAATGCAATTAAATAACCATTCATTCCTATCCATGAGAACCTAGTCTCCCCAAACCCTCCAACTGCCTTATGATCTGGGAGTCAGGAAAATGCCACAGCATGGATGGAACCAAAGCAAATCATGATTGAACTTAGCGCACCATGTGGGATAATTATACAGCTGAGAGACACACTGGGCCAATTCGTGACCCACGAACATAATGATGCCACATGTCAGGGAAAGCTGAGCGAACAAGGTCAGCCTGTGCAGTGGGCGGGCACTTGGCCCAGACAGAGGCTTTCCGAATGGGCCTACCTCCAAAACTCTATACAGGCAATTTTAACGCCACTATGGAAAAGGAAAAAGAATTGGGTCCTTACGCAGAGTTCCTCCAACTTGTATGTTGAGTTAATTGGAGCCCTTATTAAAAACATGGATACTCAACAGAGCCCCATATCATTCTTATTATCAGCAGGGCTGGAAAATATCATCCTGGTCTAGCTTTTTACGAGCCAGTCTGGCTTCTGGCGTTACCCATTAGTGCAGGCTTACTAAATTGTTATTTTCACTTAAAGGTTTGTTTTCAAATATTTGTCATGCCAGCAAAGCCCTCCAGTGAGCTCCATGAATTCAAACGTAGGCAACTCATGTCATCTCTCGGTCTGGGTTCACGTTCACCACTTCGCTCCCGCCCAACTGATCCAGAAATTCACCCAGAGTCCACCTCAGAGACACACAAGGCTCACCTACTTTCTGGCAGAGACCCTCTGAAAAACACAGTGGAATATATGAGGGATACAAAGGCATCCAAACTGTGGCTACCTCCTTCTGACTGATTTGTTTATAACAGGAGTTCTTCTCAATGTGGGATCCCCAACTCCAGCCTCAGCATCACCTGAGAACTTGTTAGAAGTGGAAATCTCAACTTTCATCCTACAACATCTGAATCAGAAACTTTAGGAGTGCGCCCCAGCAATCTAGTTTAATAAGCCCTCCAGGTGATTCTGAAGTACTCTAAAAGTCTGAGAACCACCGGTTTAAAAAATGCTGATGGAAGAAAATATGAGAAAAAGAGAGTATATATATGTATGACTGGGCCACTTTGCCATAAGCAGAAATTGGCACGACATTGTAAATCAACTATTCTTTCAGAAAAAAGAAAATGTTTTCTTTCCCACTTATTTCAACACAGTGAACCCAGTAAGTATTTAGCTAGTTAGGCTTCTCAAGCATTTCTTGAGATTTTTCTATATTCAGTTAGAGGAAGGAAAAAGAAAGTGCACCTCATTTCACATGATTGACATTCCTGTAAAGTAGCCTTGATCTGAAGACATCAGAATGAGATGATCAGAACATGATCATTAGAAAAGAAAGGCAGTATTTTAATTGCATTACTTTGAGTATTTACTTTCATAAGCCATAATCACCTGATGAAGTCATTTTTTATATAAACTATGGTCTAATCATACTGTAATGTCTCTTCAAGGTGCAACGTCTACATAGCATTTGAGTGTTTCTACGTACGTAATGCAGTGCGATTCAGCAGCTCAAATTGTGAACAGCCATTCAGGACAGTCGTCCAAGGCGTGAAAAGAATTTTTAAACCTAATGCTCATGTATGACTCAACAGCTATTAGTCTTTTGCTAAATATATGTAAATATACTCTTACATAAACATGCACTCCATTTACAAGGGTATATAGTAAACAAGAGTATGAGATGTATGTATCAATACATCCTATTACAGAGAGAGAAATGAAGTTTGTAAATAAATAGGCTTTAAATGGGAGAAAAAGTCCATGAAATAGACAAATATATAGGGAAAATTGTATTATGTAATACAATATACTCTATTTACTAATTCTCGCATTGATTTATAAAACTCAAAAGAACCAAGTTAAATGAACAGGAATTGAAAGTGCATGATGGCTGCATCCCTCATAGCATTTAAATCTCTTCCACTTGATTAAAAATTCCTAGTTCCTCTTCACTGAATTGTTTGGAGTTTTTGAGCAGCCTCTGCCCTGATTAAAACAAATTAGCATCAAAGATCCCCTGTTGAATGAGAAATCATTAATTGAGAAACATGCAATGCTCCTTAATTACCTTTAGAACAGTGAGAGAACAAATAATCTCAGGTTCCAGAGGGGCCTGCCTGCTCTGCACTGTGGATTCATTTCATGTAGCTGCTGGAATAAAACTCAAGTTGCAAACACTATTGGGGAATATCAATGTGAGCCACAGTAAACACACTGTCGACTGTTTACCTAAAAGAAAAATATCCAGATAATGGCTAAGAAAGAAGAGAGGAAAATGTTTTAGTTTATTATCTTGCTGAGAGCTTTAAAAATGTTTTACGTAGGCCAGTGCTGATGAGAAATAATGTGAGTTGTTCTTTCTGATACAAAAATTGAAGGCTTTGTGCAAAATACTTCATTTATGTAATGCCCTGCTAAAATGTCAGATGCTTATGTATAGATGAGGGAACCTCATCCTGCAAGGGCAGAACAGAAAGCACCAAGGGGTTAAACTTCACAAAATCCAGCTACAAAAGGAAATTCGAATCTCGAGACTGCACCTTAGTCATTCGTTCCTTTCTATGCAGATGTAATAGTTACAGCAGTTTCTCTAGGTGTACAGTGAGATGGGATGGGTGCCTCTATCCACCTCCAAAATCTAGAAAGAGCACTGAATGGTAACCCATGGGAATATCATTAGGAAATCAAATTGTTGTAGATGTTAGGACAATGCAAAGGATATTACCCAAGGCTTACACACAGTGCCATCTGGACAGCCTTCTGATAGCAGCAGTGGGCTGGGACTGGATCTGAAGTTCTGACAACTCTGTTTTTCATAAATACCTGGAAGGAAGGAAGCACGGTGAGACCTTGTCGTTAGCTGAGGATAGAGTCTTGGTTTTATTCTTTTCCCAGATTTCCATTTTAACCATTAGATCATGAGTCCATAGCCTTTGAAAAAAATTGACAGAATTGATTCAGCCACCTCTATTTCCTTGGATATCTTTGGTTCAGATATAGTTTACAGACTGGTTCATATAACATAAAGCACAAAACATCCAAATGATGACGCTATTTTGAATTGATATTAATGGGGTTAAGACCCAATTCTGAATTTGCATTTAATTTTAGTGACATGAATGGACTTGTTTTATAAGTGGAAATAAGCTTTATACCAACAGTTAGAGATTTCAAACTTTGTAGAAATCACTAATTATCATTCTTTGTGTTCTATTCCACCAAAATTAAAACTTTGACATTGCCATAATCTTTGTAAATGTTGTAATAATCCCTTTAGAGACGACATCGTAAGGGCAATTATCAAGACTACATTAAGAATATCTTCACAGGGAGTTCCATTGTGGTTCAGTGGTAACAAACCCGATTAGTATCCATGAGGATGAGGGTTCAATCCCTGGTCTCGTTCAGTGGGTTAAGGAGCCGGCATTGCAGTGGGCTCTGGTGTAGATTGCAGATGTGGCTCAGGTCTGGAGTTGCTGTGGCTGTGGTGTAGGCCAGCAAGCTACAGCTCCAATTGGACCACTAGCCTGGAAACTTCCATGTGCCACAGGTATGGCCCTAAAAAGATCAAAAAGAAAATATATCTATACAAATTAATTTGCACCAAAAGAGAGAGGAAGTGAAAGAGAGAGAGCGCAAGAGAGAGAGAGGCTATCATTAACTACTAATGGAGTCTGAAAGGATATAAGCGTGCTTATTTCATTTTGAAACAGTTAAAAAAAATGCTATTTTTTTCCTCAAGGGATTTCCATGGAGGTATATTCTTTCTTTGGGCATTCCACTTTTAAGGTAAAATAATTCTCAATTCACTAATATGTAAAACCCATATAATTTATATATGCTATAAAGTAAGAATTACTAATGAAAAGTCAATCACATAACCATCTTCTAAATATGGTTTAGAAAAGGAAAATCTTGCCACTAAAACATTGCATGTTACTTATAAAAACATAAACAGGACATCCTTATATGTCTTTATAAACTTCTGGTTTTTAAAGCTCATCATAGAAACTGCCTCCTGAGAAACAAAATGCTATTTGGTATTTTTCCCTTACAGAAAGATTGTTTCTTTAATAGCTAACAACAGAATTTTTGCATGGGAAGGTCAAATTGGAGCTGTCACTTCAGAAATCAGCAAGGAGTGGATTCAGAGTTTGTTTCCTCTTCCAACTAGTTCATCTGCACATAAATGTTCAGGAGCCGATGTTCTTTTATCCTCATGGGGCAATGAGCTTCAAATGAACCTGGAGTTCTAACTCTCAGCAGGGAATAGTCCTGATAGTAGGAGATCCCATTTGCCATTATCTATTTGTGTTGCAAGGTAATTCATTTTGGGTTGAGATCAAATTGTTTTAAGCTGAGCTGGTATTTTTATTGGTGTCCTTCCAGCCAGCCTTCCTGGTAAGAACCGTCGTTATTTCTAACAAGCTGACCTAAAGGAAAAGATTATTTCTGCCAGTGTGCATTGTCACAAGGGAACAAAGATGTGCAAGACCTATTTTACGTTAGTTACTTATTTTTAAAGCATTGATAGAGGTATGAGAGTGGTAGTCTGCTCTTGGGGGAAATCAGCTGACTAGTTGATGAAGGGTCAGGAAAAATGGGTGATGATGGGAACATCTGAAACGATCTGTTAGTATTTGCTGTAAAATTACCATTTAAAGTTGAGGAAGGTAATATTTGCAAAATGTAATAGATATTGTAAAAATACTGAAAAGCTCAACTCCAAACTGCCAAGTAACATATATCATTGGTTTCTATTGCTATTTAATTATTTGAGAAATTTGGCATATATATATAGTATAGTATATGTGTATATATACACATATACACACACTTTAGTGTTAAAAAGATTCAAGAAAAGGGAGTTCCTTTCGTGGCTCAGTGGTTAACAAACCTGACTAGGATCCATGAGGATGCGGGTCCGATCCCTGGCCTCACTCATTGGGTTAAGGATCTGGAGTTGCCGTGAGCTATGGTGTAGGTTGCACATGCAGCTTAGATTCCACATTGCTGTGGCTGTGGCATAGCCCTGCAGCTGTAGCTCTGATTTGACCCCTAGCTTGGGAACTTCCGTATGCTGCGAGTGAGTCCCCTAAAAAAAAAAAAAAAAAAAAAATGCAGAAAAAAAAGATTCAAAAAAAGAATTGTTAGCCCATGATTCCCTGAGTTTAACTTTGAATCTTTTCATAGTAAAAGGATAAAACATCTAATTCTGATCCACTTCCCATTTCAACAACAACATAAACTGATCACAACACCTAGGTAAGATAGGTGTGTATTTTTGTTCCCCAGATTGCATAAAAATGGTTTAGACAGTTGGCCCAAGGCATTTTAAAAAGTCGGCATTTGAGTTCACATTAAAACTCGTGTGAGTTCCCTTTGTGGCTCACCAGGTTAAGAACCTGACATAGTGTCTGTGAGGACGCAGGTTTGATCCCTGGCCTCTCTCAGTGGGTTAAGGATCTGCGGTTCCTGCAGTCGGCAGAGGTGCATATGCTACAGGTGTGGCCTTAAAAAGAAAAAAAAAAAAAAAAAAAAAACCATGGAGTGTATTTTGACACAGGACCTATTCTAAGATAACTTACACATCACTGAAAAGCACAAAGTTTAAGACATATTTCAGCAACAGGGAGTTAGAGCAGGACAACAAGCCATTATAAGACTTTCCTCATGAATGCCATTTTCCTGGGTGGCTTTTTTAGAGTGGGATCTCCTATCTGCTGCTTTAACGAGGCTTATGCTTAAACAGCTATCTTGCCTGAGTGAAAATATCACTTCTGCCAAAAATAAAATTGGTGAAATCTTCAGATGGTGAGTAGAATACAGTAGACTATCTGCAAGGGTTTGGTTTCTTGTTCAGTTAGGACTGCTCCATGATCAAGCCTTGTACAGAGGAGAATTATTTCCTCAACAAAGGGTGGGAGCCCTAGAAAGCAGACAGGATAGAGTTGGGGAGAGGGGCGCAGCCCACAAAATCTCACCCCAAATCTAATGTAGTCTCATATTGATTGATTGATGGTCTTTTTAAAAGGGCTGCAGCTCCAGCATATGGAGGTTCCCAGGCTAGGAGCTGAATTGGAGCTGTAGCCAGCCTACACCACAGCCACAGCAACACCCAATCTGAGCCTCATCTGCAACCTACACCACAGCTCATGGCAACACCAGATCCTTAACCCACTGAGTGAGGCCAGGGATCCAACCCGCATTCTTATAGATACTAGTTGGGCTCATTACTGCTGTGCCACAATGGGAACTCCTGTGGTCTCATATTTAGAAAGCAAAATAATAATACTTGCTGTTTTCATTTGAGGGATGAGAGAAAGCAAAGCTCAACACAATTTCTCAGCTGCTATGACTGTGTCAGGCATCATAATGCTAAACAAGTAGGGAAGCCCATTAGAATTTGGAGCGGGAGCTGTATGTGTATCAGAAAGGCCTCAGATTAGAGCTGAAAGAATGCTTACCCCTCAGTTCAGCCACTCCAGGTGACTTCTATGGGAAAATATTTTTAGAGAAAAATCAGTTTTATGTTGAAATCTTCAAATCTCCTGATAACCGCTGATCCACCATCAAAAAGCTGAAAGAGGAGTACGTGCTAGGCTCAGCGATTCAGAGGAGCTGCTGCTTTTGGTTGTAAGAGAAAGTTGCTCCAGGAGTCAACTCTGAGCTCCGCCTGCTTCAGGCACAGCTCCCTCTGGGCCCTGCCCCCAAACTTTTCTCCCTTTTCTAAAAGCTTCTGCAACATGCTAGCCAGGATAGGCGTGTTTCTCTGGGCAGTGTGGTCCTCTTCCCTGGCCTGCCTTCTGGGAGATGTGGTGTAGAGCTACTGGGGAGCAGAAGTCTGCCCATTTACCCCCTAGAGCACAGGCAGGGCCAACCTCAGGGTTAGGCCGCAGGTCAGGAGGCAGAGGGTCTACCTGAGGCCCTGAGCACAGGAGGGGTCACAGATGCTTGGTCCTCCTGTGGAGGTTGGAGAGAGGAGAGGCGTTTGGATCTGTCTTGGTGGTACCTTCTCAGTGACTCCGAACTGAGGCCTAGAAGAGTAGTGGCACTGATGTAGGCCAGGATCCAGAAGACATGAGGACTAAACCCAAAGCTTACCAAAGAATAAGCAGACTTGCAGCAAACTCCTCAGCTGTGTCATGGCTGTACCAGTCTCAGAAAGAGAACCTTTATTGCAAGTAAGAACGATTGATGTGAACACAGAATACATGGTCGGGGCAGAGACCCTTAGTTATAGCTGGAATCCTGGCCACTCAGGTTATTATGAGTTTTGCTTCCATTCTCAGGGACATTCAGAGTGGTCAGTACGTAATTCAAAGAGTACATGTAGAGGAGTTTCCTTGTGGCTTAGCAGGTTAAGGATCCGGTGTTGTCACTGCTGTGGCTTTGGTTATAGCTGTGGCATGGGTTATATCCCAGGCCCGGAAACTTCTGCATGCTGTGGGCATAGCCAAAAAAAAAAAAAAAAAAAAAAAAAAAAGGGAAATGTATAAAAGACCAGCAAAAATCAAGTGAAAAGGGAAAGAGAGAGAAAAATGGTTTTTGAATGTGGAATTCAATAACTAAATTTTATAACCAAGTCTAAGATGGCAGGTGGTGGCTTTTCCAGGTGGTGAGTGCCTTTTCCTGTATGATCTTGGAAGGGTTAAAAAAAATACATAACAAAACTGCACTTGGCAATGGGGGTTGGAAGATCCAATGTTTTTATTTCAGTAACTAAACTCCTGATGAATGGCATACTATATCGTAAAATGTTGGCTTTTTAAAGCAGGTTTGAACTTTTACACAATCTGTTTTAACACTGGCATGCACACCTGTATACATATATACTGAGATGGTTCTAATTCTTAATTAAAAAAATTTGACAAAACTAAAATGTTAAATGTACACTATAATGAAAACACTGCTATAACACCAACCAGATGGCTTGTATTCCTTGGAAAATTATTTAAAGCATTTTGACTTAGAGGGATAGCTTTATTACTTAAAGAAATTCTTCAAACTGTAAATAAAGGCAGCTCTTTGGCCCAGTGCACTGTCTCCTTAGTTTGCCTAATCATAAGAACCACTGGGGTGCTTATTAAGCATTTGAACCTTCAGAGCCCAAACTGGTCCTTCTGCATCTTAATCTCTAGAGTCAAAGATAGGGATCCTCACTCATCCAGGTAATTCTTATGATCAAGTAAGTTCAAACTCAGTTTTGTAAAGTAGCAAATGGGCCTTGGAAGTTGATTTTTTTTTAACGTCTATGAAGGTAGAATTAGTTCCTTCAAACAGTTTTAATTTTTAAAAACCTTTTATATAAAACACTTTCAAATCATAGTTTTATGTTCAATGAGAAAAAAATGTACCACGTATGACAAGCAAATGTAAGGATTGGCTCCTGCTTGCCAAATTTGAACATGAAAGTGATAATTGATGTTCCTATCTAAATGTCACCAAGCAGTAATTTAAAAAAAGCTTTTACTAAAACTGTATATATTTTGAAAGCATCAAAGCCACTATTGACCCAAATATCAAAGCAGTTTTTTTTTTTTAAATCTCTACATCCCAGAAATAGAGGAAGTTAAGGTTTTACAAAATCTTCATTTGCAAAAACCTACTTGCCTTTTTACCTATGGTGAAAAGATAAATGAAAAATTAGTAGATGGATTCATAAAACAATTGGTAGAAAGAGTGTCCCAGTGGCCCCACGATTAATACTATTGCACTGAAGGCCCGAGGTGGAAGCTTTATACTTCTTATATTCTGGGCACCACTACCTCCCCTCACAGATGCAAAGTCTAAGGCTTCAAAAGGTTAAAACTTGCCCAGCACCACACAGCTCACAGCTGGTCCCAACATCTGTTCTCAGGCCCATCCACCATCCTGCACTCTAACTGACCCTGGAATAACACAGCAGCCATAGGGCCACTACTGTCTTACTGGAACCCAAAGAAAATGAGATGGGAAGCAGCGCAAGTATCAATTACAGGTTGAAATATTTTCTAGTTCAAGTTTTCCTATTAAACATAACACAATAGTATATGGCATACATTTTCCTTTTGTGTGTATTGCTAAAACAAATTTTCATTGAAAAACAACTACAAAAATTCCAAACTAAATTCCGGACTAAATTGATCTGTAAGCATGTGCATCTTTCTCAACAAGCATTCGCACCTAGATGCAACTAGAAATTATCATCGTAAGTGAAGTAGGTCAGGAAGAGAAGGACAAATACCATATGCTATCACTCACATGTGGAATCTAAAATATGGCACAAATGAGCCTATCTACAAAACAGAAACAGACTCACAAACATGGAGAATAGACTGTGGTTGCAAAGGGGGGATGGGAAAGGGAGTGGGATGGGCAGGGAGTTTGGGGTTAATAGGTGCAAATGATCACATTTCGAATGGACAAGGTCCTACTGTATAGCTCAGGGAACTACAGCCAATCACCAGGGATAGACTGTGATGGAAAATAACATTCCAAATTGTCCAAAGAGTGTCCTTGGGTCGGTTCTTAAAACCCCATTCTATTTAACAGAAACTTTTCATATATGGAAGAATAAGAAACCCTGACATTAAAAAAACATTTTAAAAGTCATTCTAAACTGAGATGTACAGAATTCCATTAAGATACATTTTTATGAGAATCAGTCATTTAATGCCTAACTTCTTGAAGAGTACTTGCAGATACCTGTGGTTTGATTTAAAAAAAAAAAGCTTCCAAATTGAAAGTGTTTGGGATGTGTGTGGGGGGGAAGAACAGGACACAGATTCAAAGCGACTATCCCTAAGGCCTTTTCAATCCATTTCACCTGAGGGTGAAGAATTTTTATTGCCATAAAACGCTTTGAAATGTCAAGAAGATACTGCATAATTAGTCTCAATGTTGGCAATACTTGGCCCAGAAAGGTAGAGTATGACTTTAAATTAACATTGCATTTTGTCCCATAATTCTCTAAAATTAAAAATTTCAAATTTTAAGACCCCGATGGGATTCGAGGTGGATGAGGCCTGACAATCTTTTCAGAGTAAAACTGTTTGCTTATTAGCCTCTCTAAAAATACAGCTGAACCAGATTTTACACACAACTCTGTATGGTTTTGTGTTTTTGTTATATATGCTTTCTCTCATGACAGTAGAGAATTAAACAAATGGGCAATCACTTTATTTTTAAATGATTATATTTTTGTACTCACCAGTTTAGTCAATTTTTTTTTTTCCAGGAGAAAAAAAAATCAACATTTAAGGGGCCTCCAAAGAAGCTAATAAAATGACTTGATTGTTTTCAGGAGACATTTATAATCTTTGCTCACTTTTTTTTTTTTTTTTTGAGAGAAAATATCATAGGGAAGTAAAAATAGCCAACTCCACTCCCACCACCACCCCCCGAAAAATCCCCCATAGGCTATCAATAAAATTGTTCTAAGAATTAGTCTTATTTTTAATGCATGGAAAATAGCAAAATTATCATGCCAACATGAGGAATATATACTATAATTCATAAATGCCTAATTATCAAAACAATGACAGAGTCATGGTTAAGATGCAACCTAGCAAATCTTATATATGATGCAACTACATATCGTATGATCATTCCTGTTATATATTACATTTGTTCCTCATCAAATTAAGCTGACTATGTATAAATGGCATTGTGAAATAAACATTTAATATCACAATAGGGTCATATCCCGCTACTGCACAACCATAGCATGCAAGTAACTATGCATTAGCTGTAAACAGTAAAAGTGTCAATACCTTCCAGAAGTCCAAAGAACATGATAAGTACATAGATAGTACTAAATGTCAATTACATTTAAATGACCTTCATATTGAACCAAACTAGATTGTATAAAGCAGCGTTGGAGATCTCTGTGACTGCTCTCTACATGTATTCTGTAGTCACCCTGAAGTTAAGAAAGTGCAGTTTCAACCAAGGTCTGTTAATCTATGGAGTTCTAGTGAACTGCTGTCAAAATCTAGGACACAAATGATTCTATGCTCCAATGTGAAAATTTTTTCTCTATCTTTTTTCCTTTCTGCCATAGTTCAGCTTTTTGAATCATTAAGAATTTGCTGAACGGGGGCCACAACAAACTTATTTCATTTCTTAAACTGGAGACTTTCTGTCATGACAGCAAGGTGCTCATGTCAGAAACAAGAATACTGAAGACGCCCGCCAGCAAAGGCTCTTCTCTATTTGTACTCTAAGTGAAATAGGTGGCAGGAAGGAACTTGGGTTGTATTATGACTTGGAGGAGGTGTTGCCTCTAAAACACTTTTCCTAACGTTTGTAAAAGGTAGATAAAATCTAGCAGCTAGGAGAGGAAGGCCAAGAGAAGAGGGTCTGTCCTTATAAAAATGCAGATGGATCATTTAGGTCTGATCCAATGATTCCCAGGCAATTAAAAAATTACCATATAAGAGGAGAAGCTTGCACACTGTAAAATAACTATTTCAGCTCTCTTCAGGTTCGTGGTATTGGAGGCTGGTTCTGGAAGGAGGAGAGAAATTGATTGCTGGACAGGCTTTTCCATGCTCTATCAGCTCTGATAATGAGTTAGGCAGTTGGCATGGACGACAGCAATGTCCTCTTCACTCAGAATTCTAATAAACCTCCTGTGAAGTTGCACATACCATCCATCCAAATGGACTCATTTTGGTCTGCATTCCAGTTAGGTGGAAAAGAGTCACATTTGCAAACTGAGTTTGGACACGATATGGTCCTGTGAAATATTTAAACACATTACCTACATCCTAATAAATCAAAATCTTGCTTTTACATTTACAGTGAGATAAAACAG
The DNA here is from genome assembly GCF_054392235.1 of Sus scrofa. Taxonomy (NCBI): domain Eukaryota; kingdom Metazoa; phylum Chordata; class Mammalia; order Artiodactyla; family Suidae; genus Sus; species Sus scrofa. Next base: position 148,847,284 of record NC_139396.1, on the reverse strand, counting down.
CATTTAAAGCCATTGCAGTTTTTTCATTTCCTGTTCATATACAGGTGATTTAAGTTTGCTCGTGAGGCAAAAACTGTACAATTCTCATCATTCAGGCATTATAAAATGTCTTTCCTTAAAGTTTTGGGATATAAACAGTTTGGTTTATACGAATTACATATTTTTCATCTGCATTAAGAAACAATATACATCTTTTCCCAGAGCACTTTAATGGTATCTATGATAAGCCTAAGATAGTCGCAAAAACTGACTTAATCACCTGTGACCATCAATACTGTCACTTTTACAAAACTCATGAACATTCTTTGGCCACGTGGGTCATTGCCCATTTGGAGGGAACTGTATTTGGGCCCTGGGACCATACAGAGATTTGCCCCCATAAAAACTGAGGCCAGAGACCAGCCTTAATGGGAGCTGTTTACAAAGTCAAACATTACAGAACCTCCAGGAGCAGTTTCTGTTTCTCAGACACAAGTTCCTTGACGTGTTGAGAGGTGGTGTTTTCGATTTCGGACTCCTGAAGTCTTGTCTTTACTCTCTGAAGGCTTCTGTTGAGAAATATCTATGAGAGCACTGGCAATTGCAAGGCCTGGAAGAAAAGGAAAAAAAGCACTTAAGTGTTTGGTTAGATATTTCTGGGATGGCAACAGTGGTGGCTTAGCATCCTTTTTATATTGTTTTACATTCAACAATCATTTAGCTGTTATATGGACATTATCAAGTAGTTTATCCTTTACTTAAAATTTTTGCTTCTCACCCCAGACATACGAACTTCACACATGAAGAGCAAGATCTTATGAAATTAATTGACTCTGACGTCAGACAATCAAGTCAGTGTGACAAAACATCACAATCAGTCGTGGCTATGACTCCACACCTTAGGGTCTGTCTGAAAACAAGTTTGTTCTGGATGTACAAGGACTTGTCAGTGTTACTATTGTGTGTGTGTGTGTGTGTATGTAACCAAAGTCAGTATATTAAGATTTTTTAAAAATGAGGGCAGTTTTAGGTGAGAGAAAAACTGAATCAATATTGATACATGATTATCTTCTAAAGCCTGTAGTTTACATTAGGTTCACACTGCATTGTTTTGACAAAAGGATAATGTCATATATTCACCATGAAAGTATCATACAGAATAGTTGCACTGCCCTATAAATCCCATGTTTTACCAATTTATCCCTCCTCTTCCCCTGAGCCTCTGGTAATCACTGATCTTTTAAAAATGTCCCCCTAGTTTCGCCTTTTCCAGAATGTCATATAGTTGGAATCATATAGTATGTAGCTTTTTCAAATAGTCTTATTTCACTTAGCAATATGCATTTAAGTCCCACTATGTCTTTTGTAGCTCTATGGCTCATTTCTTTTTACTGCTCAATAATATTCCATTGTATGGATGTACTTCAGTTCATTTATCCGTTCCTCTAGCGAAGAACATCTTGATAGCTTCAACATTTTGGCAAATGAATAAAGCTGCCATAAATACCCATGGGCAAGTTTTGGTGTCCACATAAATTTTCAGTTCACAAATATGTAGGCATCTAATTGTTGGATCACATGGTAGACCTATGTTTCAGCTTTGTAAAAAAACTCCCAAATTGTCTTCCAAAGTGTTTCTGCCATTGTGTATTACAACCAGCAATGAATGAGAGTCCTTGTTGCACCACATCTTTGCCAGAATTTGGTGTTGTCAGTGTTCTGGATTTCAGCCATGTGGCTGTATCTCATGGTTGTTTTAGTTGGCAATTCTCTAACACCATTAGATGCTGAGCATCGTTTCATATGCTTATTTGTCATATGTACATCTTTGGTGAGGTATGCATTTAAATCTTTGGCCCATTTTTAATTTTCTTGTTTGTCTTTTTTTTTTTTCTTTCTCTTTTTAGGGCTGCATCTGCAACACATGGAAGTATCCAGGCTAGGGGTCGAATTGGAGCTGCAGCTGCTGGTCTACACCCCAGCCCCAGCAATGCAGGATCTGAGCCATGCCTGTGACCTATGCTATAGCTCACAGCAATGCCAGATCCTTAACCCACTGAGTGAGGCCAGGGATCAAATCCACATCTTCATGGACGATAGTCAGCTTTGTAACCCACTGAGCCACAATGGGAACTCCTTGTTTGTTTTCATATTGTTGAGTTTTAAAGAGATTTCTTTCACATTTTAGACATCAGCCCTTTATCAGGTATGTGTTTAGCAAGTATTTTCTCTCATTCTGTGGCCTGTCTTTTCATTCTCTTAAATTGTTTTTAAGACGTAGGAAAGTACCCCAGGGCAGAGTTGTGCTATAAACAAGTCAACATGGAAGAAAGACGATTTGTAGAAATTTAGCTGATAAATGTCTTAAATATAAGAAAAATACCATTAGTATCATCAGCAGAATATCCTACACAAAAGCGGTTCTCCAGCTATCACAATTAGAACATTGTTTTATTATACTGTTTTGTCCATTGATTGGCAGGAACATGTGGTAAGATGTTCAGAGATAGTAAAGCCTTCCCTAAATTTACACAAGCAATGGCTAAATCAGATATTTTAAGGCTACCTATGAAATCATTTTAGTTTCCTTTGAGTCCAATATAAGTTTTGGGTAAAATAAAATGTGCCAAATCACCACACTAGCACATGAGACCAGACTGACTGCTTTAAGAAGAGGTCACCAATTTCCCTTCCACAAGGTCTTGGAGACCTGACTCTGAATTGAGCTGAACCAACTGAGCTCTCACAGACGTCTTTTCAATGTACAGCTCTCGGTAGAAGGCCTCACTTTTGGCTCTTATCCTACTCAAGTGTCATTGAGTTTGTTTTATTCCTGTAGGTCAATTTGTCCTAAGCAAGCCTCAAACAGGGTCCAGCAAGAATGAAACTCCAGAGATTTATGAACAGAGAGAAATGCCAACCAGGGGAAATGGACACCCTATGAGGAAAGTCAACAAGCCTATAGAGCATCATGGACGTCAAGGGAGGGCAGGGTTCGAGGAGCCTGCAAAAAGCACCAAAGGGGCAACAGGTGAGGCTTGCCACAGAGGTCCTTGGATTTCCTCAAGGAAGATTCTGGCGACCCTGAGTCATTTCCATACTTAATGGAGGATGGAAGCCTAACTGGTGAGCAGGGAATGGGGCAAGAGGGAGTGTGGCCAGCTGACATAAGTCCTACATTCAAGATGTTTGTCAGTGGAAAGAGGCAAGTAAGCTGGTGCATAGGGGAAGCAGAAGGGTCAGATGCAATGTATGCAAATGCATATGATTATCTGAGCACATATAGTTTTTCCAGTACATATGAAAACAGCAGAGAAGGTATTTATGGAAAAGAAGAAATTGATGATGTTTGAGAGGGAAGGGATTAAAAAGTTATAGTAATAACTGGTTAGGCTGATAATCTTATATATTTACCATTTAAGGGTTGCTGTTAAATAACTTACTCTTTCAGGATATTAAACAGTTATCCAAATTTCTCAGAAAAAAATGTAAGTTCAATGGTTCAAAGTTTAAGTAAAAATTGCTTTCTTGACCTTTGAAGAACACATGCGAACTTCTGTATCCAAAATAGATGTTGTCAACACTTATTCAGCTGTAAGAAATAATTACTTTGTTATTTCTTCAAGGGAGAGAGCCGAAGTACATTATTTTTGTAAAATCACAGACCATGGTTGTGGTAACTGAAAGTTCAGTTCAGGCAGACCTTAAGTTTCCACAGATCTCCTGGCACACTTTTGTCAAAATTTACAACCTTCTGTTATTTTGTTCCTGGCATCATTTTATCCAGAGACAGCCAAATATGACAAATAATATATGCCTCCTTTAATGTGGACAGAAACCACTGACACTAATTCCAATGATCACAGCTTCCAAATATGAAATCATGTTATTCGTTAAACTACTGCATGACCTTGTCCAAAGGAGCTCAATAGTTTCCCACTTACATGTGGCTGCAAACATTGTTTTCCTTACCGAAGATACAGTGCCAAGAGAGAAGTAAACAGCATAAGTGGCCAACACAGGAAATTCTATGCTAATTCTAAACTGTCACTGTATCTTTGTGTTTCAGGGTATGTGAATGTGAAGTCTGTGTTTACTAATGGTTTGTAGGCTTGGAAACACATTCAGTTGAAAATAAATCTTGAACCATATTTCAGTCCTTAATTTAAAAATAAAATTGCAAATCATGCTTATTTTTAATCTGACAGCTTTTTGTCCTTTCCTATGAAACTGGAACAATCAGCTGAATTTTTAGATTCTGCAGACATGGCGATGTGTGTGCGGGAAGCCCTGAGTTCCTCCAGGCAGGGACCTTTGAGTGTCCACTGTGTGTACTCACAGAGGACACTAAGAGGGATGCTTGCTCAGGTCTTTTCTTGATGGGCCAACTGATGCTTTCATTCAAATTTAAGCTTGAGTCCTTCACTGGACCACACAGCTAGTGCTCCACACATCATGAGCTTTTCTGCATTATAGGTCCTGAAACTTAATTACAAATAACATAATAATCACAATAACTGGGTGTGTACCCCAAGTGTCAAATTGTTAAGTGTACGTTTTTATTACTATATTTGGATTTCTTCATATTTTAACACATGGAGAACTTTAAAAAACAGCAATGACAACCCAGAAACTGCTAGATCCTCCTTCAACCTACAAGAGGCCCTGGACCCAAGTGTAAACAGGAGGGACAAGAACCCTACTTCTTGAATTGTCCAGTGTGTGGAAGGCTCATTAAAAAAGAGAGACATTGATTTCTCTCATTACCTTTCAGCACATTTTATTGTAAGGAGTCTAATGTTCTTAATTGAGAAAAAGAAAAGTCAAGTCAGTAGCTCTTTAGAGAAAGACAGTATTGCCCTCCCCCCTCTGCTTCCTCCCAAATGTAACCTTTTTATGCTGATAAGAGACTGAAGATACTGCAATCAGACTGGACAATAGCCAGACCATATATAAAAAACACAACTCTGGTTCACAAGCTGTAGCGACCTGCACAGGAAACCAATCTCTTTTCTGCAATAACCAGCTCATGAAGCCAGCTTACTATGTCAGGCCTGCAGGAGTCAGACTGCTAGCTCTAGTAACAATCCAGGGAGTCAAACAATTACCCCCCTCCCCCAATAACAATGAACTCCAAACAGTCAAGGCTTGATTAATAACTGACAGCTTCCCCAAGGTTTTTTGGTTCCTGCTTCCAACTTAGGACCAAGCAGAGAGTACATATACATATCTAACTAATCATATAGGATGCTCCGCTTCTAGATAGCCTGCCTCCAGCTTTCCGGCTTTCTAGTGCCAACAGCCTCCAATAAGCACGTATTTGAAGCTTTCTCTTTTTTCCTCTATGAAATGTTGCCACACATTTACCTGTCTTGAAGTCTCTGCCAAAATGCAAGCAAGCAAATGGTATAGCAAGCTCTGAATAAAGAGCTTTTGCTTGTAATTTGATTGGTCTTGGTTTATGTTCACACTGGCAGTGAAGAGATAAAGGCAGCTTGAGATCTTTCCTGCATTTTTAACAAAACAGACATCGGTACAATAAAAGTAACTTAGAAATCAGTTCTCCATAATGTCCTTTGAAGCAAATGGTCTCTCCTGGTTGAGAATTCCCCGGGAACTTTTTCCTGGTGAGAGGCTTTCTGGTGATGACTTCACACTCCCTGGGCCTAGGAGAAAGTGCTTCCTCCCTGTAGGAGGCTGCATAGTGGCCCATGCCCTGTGCTGTTAGAGTTCCATTAAAATCAGGTCACTCCAGAAGATCATTTTTCAAAACGTCACACAAATCATCTGATGAAATTCACTTATTGTGTTCTCTGGGCCTAGCACAGTTCCTTGTTATCAAAGCAATACAATTAAGTGGGGGAACAATTCATTATTTTAGACTGGTGGTCTAAAGGAATTTCATTTACCATGTCAGGATGATGCACAGACGCTGCAGGCTAGCAAAATTTACATCAAAATCTGCCAGTAGATTCAATAAAAATGCTGGGGTTTAAATATTTATTATAAGCTTTACCTTTTTACACTTTTAGTTCTTAAATACCAGACACTATGACATTTAGATGATTTAAATAGGAATTATAAACCTCATGAGAAAGTGTCATCTTCTGACTCCTGTTTGGTTTTCCGTGGTCTCTTGGTGTTTGGAAGGGGCCCTGGTGAATACGGAGCATCACCGGTGGCTGCTGTGGTTCACCCAGTGGGGAGGGAGGCAGGCTGCCTCTGAACCATGTAGATTTCCTTCAGAGCATGGGCAGTGTTTAGGAGTCACTGGTTTGGGGGCCAGGAGCTACCACAGCTATTTAATACACAAGGAGATGAGGCCACCCAAATCAGGCCTTTACCCAAGACCTCGATAAAAACAATGTTTTCCTCTAAAATTAAAAAAAAACAAAACAAAACTTTGCTTCTCCATCAACACGTGCAGACATGCCCTAAAGAGAAAGCAATGGAAGTAAGTAACAGCTAAATATCCAGTGGTAAATATGTCTGTCTAAACCACTAAATTTGCAATGAAAACCACCAAGGGGAAACGTCAGGAATTTGGGTATCTTTAGTAAAACTTGACTTTTTCCTAATGGAAGTGAAACGGTACTTGTAGACTCCAGCAGTAACAATCTAATCATAGAATTACTGACGTGTGGGTTTTTTTTTTTTTTTTTTTACAATTATGCAGAACAATTAATAAGTACAGTAATAAAATACTGCACATCAAATGAAATTGCCTTGGAAAGAACATTCTCACTTTATATACAAACACAGCACTTCCATTTTACATTTGAACGAAGCCTCGGAAAAGTCATTCATTTTGGAAGGCTCTCCTCCCAAGTCTGTGTAAGAGCAGGCATCACTATATATTTTAATTTCCCAAGAAAACAGCTTCATTAGGCGTGAAAGGTTAATTGCAGGTTTAAGTGGAGCTCAGGGAATGGTTCAGGGTCTGTAGTGAATTGCACAGCCTGCTTCAGGAAGAGTTGAATGAGTGCTGTAAACTGTTTGCCCCGCTGAAATGTTTTACTACCTCATTTACTATCTGTCTTCTTTTACGGCTTGTATTTGTAGTTCTTCTAAACCTTTAATGGCTACGGTTTTATTTCACTGTAATCAGATTTAAATGGAAATACCATGCTGGGATGTTTAAATGTTTTCCCTCTGATTGTATATAGCTACATACTACTGATCAGAGTCTTGGCTATCCTTCACACGATTAAGAAAGTGACTTTGGGAAACTTCGATGCTACATAGATGCTAGCTTTTGTGCAGACTTAATTTAACATTCCGTGTGGCCACTCTTGCCAGTGGGCAACTAGGGCTGGACGCATAATTAGAAAATATGCATTTCCATTTTCATTTATCTGTTGGAAGCCCAGCCCAAGTGAAGTCATTATTAGGCAAGACTCCAAAGGTTACATTGTTGAACAAAAATTGAAATACTTCAAGTGCTGAAGACATTGGAATGACAAATGGACCAGTCATGTTTGTCTGGGAGCTTAGAGAAATGTTTCCCTTCATCCACTAAAATCCAGTGACAAGGACAGATGTCAATGTTTCAATACAAAAGGTAATGGTGTTCTGGTTATTAAATTTTGTTTGGCCTTTAATATATTTTAATATATTAAAGTTAAAAATATATTTAAAATATTTTGGTAGATTTTTAAAACTCATAATACTTAAAGATGTCATTTAAAGACACACTGTAAGAATTCTGTAAAATGTCATCTATTCTAGCGCCGCAGTGCTGAATCTTATGCGAACTCTGTTCTCATTGGTTAGAAGGACCTGAGTCAACTGTGGCCTTACTGTCTCCTGTCATTGTTTATTGCAAATCCTCATGGTTCTTAACAAGTGAAGCTTCTTTTAGATCTTATCAGCTCTAATTTTAATTACAGACTAGGAAATCTCATTCATTCATTTAAAATATTTTGTGATTCTTTTCTTAGAGCCACAAACATTATAAGAATCAGTCTTGCAGCTACCTTTATACGTTTTTCAATGTATATATTTTTTTGAGTAAATTTCCGTGTGAGAAGTCCCTGTTTCTAAGCTGACCGGGAAAGTATTTTCTAGTATTTTCTTCCTTTAATAAAAAAATTCCGATGTATGATAACCTATTATTTTAAGCCCTAATTATTCATAATTTAAGTTAGTTGAAGTGCTCACTGTTCACTGAAGAACTAAACTATAGCAGTTTTCTAAAAATAGCAGTATTTTATTTTCCATTAGGAAGAGTTGTTGTATTTTAGCATTTCTAGTAATAACATGTCATTGGTTGCTTTAAATTAATGTGAAAGCATTTCATAAACCATAGAGTTTCATGTAAGTGAGTTAATTATTTCAATAATAGAATAATAAGTCACTACCACTAATAATAAGAAATCACAATCAAATTACAAATATCCAGAAAACTCCAAAGTCCTAAGCATTAAAGAAATTGTTTAAAGAGCAAATCACTTCATTCAACTACTATTTCTTGAGTGCCTACTATATGCCAGGCACTGATCAGGTCCCCAAGGGTTACGCAGTTATTCATAAAACATAAAAAAGATTCTGTGCCCCCATGATGCTTACATTAGAGTGAATCAAGCTCAGGTATTCTTTGGACCAAGTTATTGTGAGGATTGAATGTGAACGGCTTAGATAAGTGCCTGGCACACAAAAGCTGAGAAAGTCCACTCATCATCAACAACAAGGGAGAAGTTTGAGGCCAAATAGGAAGTAGATAAACAATTGGGCAGTCAAGATTTTGCTTCTATCCTTTGGTATCACTCATAAATTCAATAGTTCATTCAAAAACCAGTATGGCTATCATGTGGAGTACCAAAAAAGGGGCAAAATTTGATAGAAAGATAGACTCAAACACTCATAGACAGCATCAGTTGAGAGCACCACTGCCAGTGAGGTGATAGTGTGTTTAGAACTCAAGCCAGAATTATTTCGATGCCTTGGATAATAAAGCTGAGAACTTGCTCGTGAAGGTATGGATGACTTATGTGCTGTCTTCTCATTAGGGAAGGTAAAAATCATTGAAAGTGATACTGGCAAAAGAGATGAATGACAATATTTTAAGAACTAGTGTTTGCATGAATATTGCTTGCAATATTAGAGATACCACTCATGATTGAATGTCATCCATTTTTTTAGAGTTAAAAAATACTTTTACATTAATTATCTAGGTTGTTCCTCAGAACTGTTCTGTTAAAGTGGGTCAGGAAGCTATTTTTATCCTTACTTCACAGATGGCCAACATGAGGCACCGAGTGGTGACATGACTGGTTCAGGCTCACACAGCTGGTGGTCGTGGTGGGACCCAAACCCAGAACTCCAGATCCTTTGACTTTCACTCTGCTCACTTTATAGCCATGAGAAGGAAACTGCTGCTTTGGTACAAATAGTTAATGCACGATTTTGAACCAAAAGAAAAAGAAAAGCAAAAATTGGTAGGGATGGAAAATCAGTTATAAAATGGTCAAAGGCATTAATTAGTGCTGATGTTAATAAAAGCAGTAACAATAGGACAAACAACAACTATTCTCTTAACAGGGATACGCAATATGCCAGGCATTGCCTTTAGCACTTTATATGCGTTATTTTATCCATTTCTGCAGATAGGAGTGGATGACCGTACAGGTGAAACACATAAACATACTGCAGGCATTATGGTCCAGGCAGTGTGGACAAGGTCTATTGTTGTCAAAGAGTCATTACCAAAGAGCATCAGACTAGGGCAATAACACAAGAGCGCCTACATTTGCTAACAATCACACAGAGACTAATTCTAAGAAGTAGGCACAGGGCAAGAGAGAAAGACAGATACAGGTGAGATTTTGATGTGGGTACGGTGGTCAAAGATTCCCAGGGGAGAGGATCTCTGAACTTCAGTTAGAAAGATGACAAGGAAGTAGTCATATTAAGAACACTGGCATGGGGAGTTCCCATCATGGCACAGTGGTTAACGAATCCGACTAGGAACCATGAGGTTGCGGGTTTGGTCCCTGGCGTTGCTCAGGGGGTTAAGGATCCAGCGTTGCAGTGATCTGTGGTGTAGATCACAGACGCAGCTTGGATCCAGCATTGCTGTGGCTCTGGCGTAGGCCGGCGGCTACAGCTCCGATTAGACCCCTAGCCTGGGAACCTCCATATGCTGTGGGAGTGGCCCTAGAAAAGACAAAAAAAAAAAAAAAAAAAAAAAAAAAAAAAAAAAAAAAAAAAAACCACTGGCATAAAGAGTGTGGTATGTTCTGGGTAGAGGGAACTAAAAACTCAACAGCATGGAGAGAAAGGGTAATTGGGAAACTTCAGGACAACTTGCCATGGCTGGAACACCTGTGTGAATGGGAGAAGGGTGACAGAGAAGAGAGGTAAACAGAAGGGGGTCCATAAAATGGCCTTAGATGCTGCAGTAGGAAATAGATTTTTGATTTGCAAGGCAGGAAGAGCCATGGAATGACTTTTAGGGACAGAGAGACGATCAGATTTTGATTTCAAAGAGATACCTCCAGTGCTAGTGCTGACAGACCAGAGTGGTGGTGAGGCTATGATCACTAAAAGCAGAGAAGAAAGTGACAATAAGGAGAGAGAAAAGGGGTGCACAGAACTGAGATTCAGGAGAGATTAATGTGAGAAATTAAAATGGGCATTGAGAACATGTCCCAGCTTTCCGGCTTGGGTGGCTGAGTGCACACAGATGCTATTTACTACCACATGAAAGAGGAATAGGAACATCAAGGCACTTGAAGGGGAGGGTCATTTGTTCAGTTCTAGACACACTGAGTATGACGGCCAGTAGGAAGGCCCCTTAGTGGAGAGGTCTAGGTTGGATATGTAGGTGTGAAGCCCATGAATAAAGTCTAGTCCAGAGATGCGGAATTGGGGGTTATTTGCATGGATTGAATCTGAAGACTTTCAATTGTATGAGTGGGGAATGCTGTGATGCTGGTGGTTAAAGCCTGCACTCTCAGTGGCGTAACAAAATAGAGGTTGATAGCGCACGATGTAAAGTTTGAGGTGGGTTTCCTGATTGGTGTCAGGATGTGCCTGCAGGAAGAGGAAAGAAGCACAGCCCCTGTTCTGTGTAGTGACTCAGGGACCCAGACTGATGATGCATCTGCCATCTTTAAGCTGGTTTTCCAGGGTTGCCTTGAGCACTGACACCTAGGTGGCAGGAGGGAGATGCAAAGATGAAAAAGGTACAAGTCTAAGCAGAGATCTCGGCGAGAGGGGTGGTGGGGAGAGCCAGCAGTCTCTGCCACCAGAGTGGATAAAAAGAGAGGAAGGAGGGAAGAAGGACCAAGAAGAGGATTGTAGAAGGAGGAGGGGAGCCCCTGAAAAGACAGATACATCCCCAGGGGTAGAAGAAAGCCAAGACTGAGGTTGTCCACAGGCGGTAAGACTAGTCCGTGGCTAGTTATGTCCTATGGATCCCGTTTCTGTTTGCAACAAATAACCCCCCAATTCCATGACAACTGTAAGTCAGCTGAGTTTGTGGCTTCCAAGCTTTTCTTGATTTGAAATTCAGAACATCCCTTGAGAGGTTTCTCTTGGAAGGAAGTTGGAGTAGGTGGCTGCTAAGGTCACTTCTAGCTCTTTGAATTTACGACTGCAGCTGCTTTTCTTCAGCAGGCCAGCAGCGAGGACCCACATATCACTGCTGGCCTCCTCTCTCACCCCTGCTCTCACATGGCTGCCACAAGCATCACTGAGAAGTCACAGGACTGGCTGGGTTCAAGAACTTCCTTGCTAGAAATATGCATTTGTTTTTGCTAGTTAAGGACTTTCGAAGGAATGGACATAGTTCTACCAGAGTGAGAACCACACTGGTAATATTAGGTATGGGTTGTACTTACCATTAGTGTGGTATCTATGATGCCAATAGCACTGGCCAGAGAAGTGAAGAGACTGGGCAGCGTCAAAGACCAGGCGGCGGGTGGGGGAGTTCCCATTGTGGCGCAGTGGAAACAAATATGACTAGTAACCATGAGGATTCGGGTTTGATCCCTGGCCTTGCTCAGTGGGTTAAGGATCCAGCATTGCTGTGAGCTGTGGTGTAGGTCGCAGACACAGCTCGGATCTGGTGTTGCTGTGGCTGTGGTGTAGGCTGGCAGCTACAGCTCTGATTAGATCCCTAGCCTGGGAACTTTCATATGCCACCAGTGAGGCCTTAAAAAAGCAAAAAAACAAAACAAAACAAAACAAAACAAAAAACCAACCAGACTGGGACTTGATCTTACATCTAGCAATCTTGAACAACCTAACAGATATTTTTTTAAGCTGAGTTTTCTAATTCTTTCCAATACAATTCTGTCTTTATAACTCTGCCTACCTCTCCCGACTGGGAGCACCTTGAAAGTAGGGCTTATGTTTTTATTTCCCTTGCTATGCCAATGCCGAGTCTGTGATGGGTGGTCAATAAATATTACTTGTGTGAGAGCTAAACGATGCATCCCAGTGCTGTGTGCTAAGGAAATGCATTCTGTTTCGAATTCGATTACACATCTCAATGTTATAGGCTGGCCTTCTCACGTTTCTCTAATCCTTGTATTTAGTTTCAGAGGAGTTACTGATTGGAGTTTGGGACTCCGGCAGAGAGGTGGGCGGGGAGAGGAAACACCGCAGCACCAGTAGGGCTATCCTTAATCTATTGCCCAAGAAGGCGACCCAGGGCAGCGTTTTCTTCATGATGCCACCATGCTCCTTACCTGTCCATGCTCCTTCCTGAGGACTGGGACTGGGTGTGCTTATGGCCAGAGAGTCAGAGCTACGCTGGTGAGCATCTGGCTCAGTATTTTGGTCAACAATGTCTCTGAACAAGTTTTAATATGTGTGGCGACTGGGTGTACGACATTGATGAAAAACTGAAACAGCTGCCACTCTTGCTTGGCATCAAAGCATGAGCAATTTAACTCTCCCTGAATATCTCTGGAGAGACTTTTAGCATTTAAATCAGCATTGCCCCTCGGGTCCATCAGCTTCCCTCAGTTCCGAATGGACCACTTTCCAAAAGGAAAAATCAGTTCACCTTTCATGTTCTGAGATCTCTTCAGAGACTGTGCAAAGTTAGAGCCAATACAAAAACACAGACTTTTTTTTTTTTTTTAAAGAAATGCGATTACAAATCTAAATTTAAACAGTGTTGGGTAGAGATGTGAATCACCGCTTTCCATAGCAGTTACAATGAGCGTACAGGAGATAGTTATGAGGCTTCTATCTTCTACAAAGATACACCCCATTGAATATTAAAAAACAAGCTATCAACTAAAAAAAGGTATTTTATTATTGTCCAAGGTGATGTTTCTGCTCCTCTAAGTTCACAGCAGTCAATGTTTAAAAATTTTTTTCCACTATTAAAAGAAGGTGAAAACATACAACTATCTTTGCAAAGTCAAAATACTATTTTAACAAACTCCAATGGTAAAGCAAATTTATGCTTTCTATATAAAACCCTCAGATCATGGCAAAAATAGGAAGGAAAAAACAGATAAAATTATGCAAATCATCACTTCTAGCCATTTAGATAAAATGGATGAGAAAAATGCTATACGGAATCATGATTTTTCCATTCATATTATTATAAATTGCTTAGACCTTACCAAAAGTTATTACGGATAACTTAATGGCCAAAGGCATTTTAACAAAAACAGATGTGTCTGTGGCCAAATTGATCCTTGATAAATCTCTTTTGCTGAAGGAAAAAGCTGTATAGTTGGACAGTGTATTTCTCAAAACAGACTTCAAATCGTTCCTCTGATGTTTGCTAAGTGAACCAGGACCCCAGATAGTACACATTTTCTCCAGTAATTCAAAACAGGGACTTTGGGAAAGTAGTTTGTTTAAATGACCTCCTTTAATCTAGCAGAGGATAGTGTAAAAGAAACCTTCATTCTCTGATGCAATTTGGAGAATCTGACTGAGCCTGTCCCATAAACGCTGACCCTTCTGAGTGAAAAAAGTATCAGTTTTCCCCGATTTGCCTTTGGGAGCAATGAAAGTGGCCTCCTTCTACTGTAAATTGAGAACTGTCACAAAGAGTCAGCACTAGAGGAAACCTTTCAAAGTCTCCAGGCAGGTAAATCATAGAGGGAGCAGACTTTGGAGTCATTTGGGCCTTTCTTCTTCTTTATTCTTTGCTTTTTAGGGCCGCAGCCGTGGCATATGGAAGTTCTCAGGCTGGGGGTCAAATCAGAGCTGTAGCTGCCGGCCACAGCCACAGCCACACGGGATCCTTAACCCAATGAGCGAGGCCAGGGATCCTCATGGACACTAGTCAGGTTCATTACCACTGAGCCACGACAGGCACCTCCCACCTGGAACTTTCGGATGCTACATCCAGGGGGATACACATTGTCCTGCATTCACTCCAAGTTATCTCCAGACACAAAGAGCATTCTCACACATCATTCCACGAGCCCTGACTATAGTTTTCTAAGTCATTTGTTGAGTGTATTTGTAGGAGGGACATCTCGCTAGCCATAGGTTCCTCCCAGGTGGCAATGAAATGGGTCAAGACATGGATGGAGATAGAAATTCTTAGTAGCACATGTCATTACAGGAGGTCCACTGGGAAGAGAGTCAGCATGCCGTTTGTGGGGAGAGATGGAAGGCTGTGCCCCCTTTATCAGGCATATTCACTCTGGATGTTATCTACCTACTTTTAGTAAGTACCTTCGCTGGCACAAAGATGAAAAAATGTGCTTTCAGGTCAATAAAGGAAATCTCTTATGATCAGTGGTTGATTAGAGCAGGATCTTCTAAGCAGGAGGCTCTGGCTGCATTCTGTAAAGGGTTTTCAAATTAGTCTTACTCTGAGGTCTGGGCAAAGGGCCAGTTCGCCACCCAGCTGCTGCTGACTTTCAGCCCAATGGTCAATGAGTTCCCATAATTAGAGGAAAAGTTGTCTTTTTTTTTTTAAATAAATAAAAGAAATGTAGATTTTAGAGGCCTTAAATTTAAGAAAGTAGAGAAGTTTAGCAGAAGTATGGGGCTACCAGGGTTTAAATAGAACATATATTAGGTGAGATTTGGTTTCATATTCCTTATTTCACACTCTCACTTATTAAAGCTGGAGAAATGCAGATTATAATTTTTATTTGCAAAGGTATTTATGACTTGCCCTAAAACAACATAAATGGGGATTATGAAAAAACAAATTATAATGGCTTACTTATGATTGACTAAGTATGTTGAGTCTTACCTGCTTTTTTTTTTTAAACTACCTTTGTAAGAGCATTTTGACAAACTGGGATCATAATAATTGAACAAAAGCAAGTCCTCTAAAATAACTGCAGATTTTAATTAATTATGTATCATTACCATTTCACTTTCTAGTGTTGTAAACAGTCAACCAGCTGTTTTTATTTCTTTGGTCAAGTATTAATTGACCAAAGAGAATAGAGAAGTAAAAATACTGATCTTGAGCCAATTAGCCTCAATGCCAAAGGGCTACCCATTATTTCTAGAGAGCTAAAGTAATCTGCAAAGGATGGGCGTTCCCACTGTGGCTTGGCAGAAACGAACCCGACTAGTATCCATGAGGCTGCCAGTTCCATCCCTGGCCTTGCTCAGTGGGTTAACGATCCAGCGTTGCTGTGACCTGTGGTGTAGGTCATAGATGTGGCTCAGATCCGTCGTTGCTGTGGCTGTGGTGTAGGCTGGCAGTTGCAGCTCTGATTTGACCCCTAGCCTAGGAACCTACCTATGCTGTACCTGTGGCCCGAAAACAACAACAACAACAACAAAATTGCAAAGGATAGAAAGTCAGCAGATTCTAATGCTCGTGACTTAAATGTCTACCATCTATCAGCATTACTCTTAGTTACATGCCTTCCTCTTTGAAGGGGATTAAAAACAATGTTATCTGTAAAATATGTTGGATAAATAGGTTGGGTGAGCTGCCTGAGAAGAAATATGACTGTCTTTGTGAAAAACTACTTGTTTGGCCAGAAATGACCAGCTGAATCAATAGCTAAAACAATTATATTCAAAATTTAATTTTACTTTAAATAAAAACAACAATTGAATTATAGGTGCCTGAACTCCTGGCTGTTTGGACTGTTCAGATCAGTATCCAGCTGGGTTGCCCTTCTGGTATGACTAGATCATGTTCTGAAGTTTATGATCCAGGATGAGGAGTTGTTACATTCCAATTCTGAGCATGGCCTTTATTTAGAGGTGTAATTAAACATGGCAGAAGCAACACAGAGGCACATGTCTAATAGATCTCTAGAGTTACTGTGGGATGAAATAGATTATTTAGTAATTTTAAATTATTGAATTTCGATTTTGGAAAAAGTCTGTTTAGAAGAAGGAGATAGAGCACAGGATGTCACCCATGAAGATAATTTTAAAAAATGGAGCATTTGCATTAAAATGTGAATTGGACTTAGCTTACCCACTATAGCCATCCCCTATGCCAGGTACAAGAGAAAATAGTTCTTAAACTTCCCCAAATGACCAGTATTTTAATATGCAAGAACCTGTGGTACAACCTCTGAAAAAAGTTTTAGGAAATACACCAG
The DNA here is from genome assembly GCF_054392235.1 of Sus scrofa. Classification (NCBI taxonomy): domain Eukaryota; kingdom Metazoa; phylum Chordata; class Mammalia; order Artiodactyla; family Suidae; genus Sus; species Sus scrofa. The sequence continues at coordinate 148,830,794 of NC_139396.1, read as the reverse complement.
CAAGAGGTGCTTCTTGCACAGGTTATTTAACCTTTCTCAAATATTTATGTTAGATTGACCTCTGAAAAGAAAGGTGAACTGAAAAGAGGAAATACATATTTTTATATACAAAAGCAACCCATTCAACTTTCTATCTTTAACATATTGACATGTGTTTTGTTCTAGTATTACTCAAAATTAGCTTTGAGATAAAAGTTCACATTAATTATCCCCTAATGTAGTCTAATCACTGCTGACATTTTGAAAAGATGTTAAGGCAGCCAAGATAAACTAAAAAAATGGGTGAAAAATATTCCATATGTTCATCACAGAAAATCTAAGGTGCTCTTCCATGAATTCATTTTCTCTTAACTCTAAAACCTGGAGGTAAGATAAACTAACTGGACCCTCCGACACCTATTCAAGCCTGGGCTCCTTCACACTTGGCACCTCTCTGGGTCTTAGATGATGAGATGAAAAGACTTTGGATGTATATCAATTTTAATTTCATCATTTTATCGATTTTTATGACTTTAAGTATGACATAAAAATAAGAGAGGATGTGTCAACGATTTTTCTCTTTCTCAATTTAAATGATTAGCCCTAGGATTAAGTGAAGATTAAATCTTAAACTGGCACCACCTTTTGAAGTTAGCAAATATTGCAAACTTTAATATTAAAAAAAGGGCTTTTAATATTACACAAAAATTCCTAAATTCCAGTACGAAATAGGTGTAACCAAACTGAACATCTGCAATTTTGTCTTTTTTAAAAATGTAAGCAGAAGTGAGCTCCTGTAGTTTGTTTATTTAGTCAATATATAAATAGTTGAACTTTTCATTGAACTGAGTGAAAACCAAGCACAAAGGCAATTATAATACAAGTGCAAAAGAAAATACTGATTTTGATCATTTCATGTTACTTAGGATAAGTATTCTACGAAATAGGGTTTGTGGGATAGTTATGTCAGTCAATTTGGAAATGCCTTAGTTTCTTACAATCTATTGAAATGAATCTAACTGTCATAAAAGTATGAGAGAATCAAGCTTACAGGACACGTTTCTAAAATCATTCTTAAAATCTTATTCTACTCCTAAATACGCTTTCCACACATGTAAACATATATATACATATGGAGTATCAGATTAAATTCCAAGAACCAACAAACTGCAAAATATTATGTTAAATTTATACTGGTTCTCTTTGTACTGTATCAATAGGAGCAGAAGCAAAATACTCCCTATGTAAAAAGGAAAAAAAATCTTTTATTTCTCATTTCAGTGAGAATATTCAAACAAGGAAAAAGGTAAGAAAATGATCATCAAAAACTAAATCTGGGGCCCTTGGTCGGAGATAATTAACTAATCAATAGACAATTCTTCTCAGGGACACATAAGACCAGACATTTATTAAGGAACTTTTCAGAGTTTCATACAAGGTAATTAATACAGGCTTCACTACAGAAAATTACATTTTAATGACTTTCTGTTCAAGTTACATGAATCTTATGTAAGGCAACACTTATAAAATCTAAGATTTTCTTTCCACTCAAGTTATTAAAATTTGTATTTGAATATAGTTCCTTTCATTAACATTAAATCAGTTAGCTTTAATTTATGAAAAAAGGACTGCTAAGTCTTACCACAATAGTTTGCACAGCGTTAATTTGCATTCGTGAAAAAAAAACACAATAAATTAATTTGCTACTTGGGAAAATTTGACAAATGCATTAATCATGAAGAAACCACGTTCAGTTTTCTTTACTCTTTCTCACAAAGACAGATGTAAGATAAGAGACTCCTGATTTAACATTCTTTAGGCAAAATGAGGTATAATGATGATAATGGAGATATTCATAGAACTAGAGAATTTTAGAGCTGGAAGGAATCTTAGAAATTCCCTGGTCGAACAAATGGGGAAAGAACAATTTGGTCTCCCAAACTGTCCATGGAGCAGAGCAGTAAAGAGGGAGTATTATCATTTTCTCCACTGGAAACCATCACAGAAGTTAGAATTATTCAAGGGCCGACTAATTTGGCTTTGAAATGACTTTGGTTCTTCCTGAACCATGCTGCTTCTCGTCCCTAAGGTTTTGAGAGTACAGTCTGAGCTCAGAGAGGATGCTGAATCATAACATGAAACACTTATTGCAGAATATAGATTTTTAAAAAAGAGCATGAAAACAGCACCGAGACTGCTCCTGACATCTGCACTGTGCACTGATTCTTTTGACAAGTCAATGAAATATTGTCAAATACACTTACAAGTCTGATTCCCTGTGAAAAGGTTTGGATAAAGAAACATACTACAACAATGTATTGTATTGCAAATATTTCTCTAATTTTGCTATTTGTCTTTAAATTTTTTTTCTTAGCATCAAACTTTTGTGTTCAGATGTAGTTCAAGTCACAGATCCTCTTTATGACGCCTGTGTTTATACAGTGCTTGGAAAAGCCTCTCCTACTGATGTTGTCTACTATGGCTTTTTATAATTTAAATTTTGGTATTAAAAAAATACAAAAGGAGTTCCCTTCGTGGCGCAGTGGTTAACGAATCCGACTAGGAACCATGAGGTTGCGGGTTTGGTCCCTGCCCTTGCTCAGCGGGTTAAGGATCCGGTGTTGCCGTGAGCTGTGGTGTAGGTTGCAGACAGGGCTCGGATCCCGCGTTGCTGTGGCTCTGGCGTAGGCCGGTGGCTACAGCTCCGATTCAGCGCCTAGCCTGGGAACTTCCATATGCCGCGGAAGCGGCCCAAGAGATAGCAACAACAACAACAACAACAACAAAAAGATAAAAAGACAAAGAAAGACCAAAAAAAAAAAAAAAATACAAAAGTTACTGAAAGCAACCGTAATCACAATATTTTTAGCAAATGTTCAAATTTTATTTTATTGTCTTTTTTTTTTTTTTTTTAAGGGCCATATCCACGGCCTATGGAGGTTCCCAGGCTAGGGGTGGAGTTGGAGCTGTAGATGCTGGCCTACACCACAGCCACAGCAACCAGCAACATGACATCCAAGCTGGGTCTGAGACTTACCCCACAGCTCAGGGTAATGCCAGATCCTCAACCCACTGAGCAAGGCCAGGGATAGAACCTGCATCTTCATGGATGCTTAGTCAGATTCGTTTCCACTGAGCCACGACAGGAAGGAACTCCCAAATTTAAAATTTTTTTTTTTTTTAATTTTCCCACTGTACAGCAAGGGGGTCAGGTTATCCTTACATGTATACATTGCAATTACAGTTTTTTCCCCCACCCTTTCTTCTGTTGCAACATGAGTATCTAGACATAGTTCTCAGTGCTATTCAGCAGGATACTTTTAAGTAAAATGTAGTTATAGTTTTGATCTACTACATACATATTATACATGTGTATGTGTGTATATATATAAAAATGCTATTCATTAATTGCATGATGTTGATATAATAACTTAAATCATGAGATCATTTCATTAGAGCCACTTTACCACCATCAGAAACATTTCAATCCTTAAGTAAAGGCTTTGGACAAGAAAATACTGATAGTGCCTATAGAATTATCTTAATAAAGAACTGAAAAGCTTTTTGTAATTTACACTTTATGTTGAATCATGTAAATAATTCATATTCTCCCTTTACTCTTAGGGCAAAGAAACACTAGCATCTTAAGGAAAAGAAGAAAACAAACATGCTCACTTGGTACATAGGGGTTGTGTTTCCCTTGTGCTAAATATTCTAAATTATTTTTACTCCACTGGGTTTTTGTTTCTATAGACATAAATTTAACTTCTTCTTCTCTAAGCCTACAAGTATTTTTTCTATATGTTATTCTTTTTTATAAAGGAGCTTGCCTTAGTTCTTATTGGTTTTTAAATTTTAAGTCTGTTCTTATTCTTCCACATATGTCAGCACGGAAAAGGGTAATTTTGGCTAGAGATAATCCTATGACTTTTGAGAAAGAATATTATCCTGGTTACTTATTTATATATGGAAAAGGGTCACATTGTTTTATTTTAAATTATACTTAATTTTGACGTGCTATTTGTCTTCTGAAAATTTTAATAATATTCAATTCTCACTACATGATTACAGACAAACCTCTCTTCGTTCTGTTTTCTTTAGTAAAACATTCAAACCCCAGTTGACAAATTGGGCAGTTTCTCTAAAAGATAAGAATTAAAGTAAAAATATCTTCCCAAGCTCAAGCAATGCCCACCTGCCTATGTATAGCCACAGAGTTTTTCACGGCAGGTAAATCTTTGTGCCAAAATATTTGGTGGGAATGTGGGAACTGGGTTCAGAGGGGTTTCTGGACCTGGTTGAACACCATCTCACCTAAGCCCCGGGTAATAAGGCTGACAGCAGCCTCACTCAGCCCAGAAAACCTCAGCCCCGCTCCTACTCTGAGTGCATGAAAATCACTGAGGCAGGGAGTTGGTCAGGGTTGAAGCAACACTTTCCCTCACAGGTTTGAAACAGAAAAGTTTTGGTTAACCCTGAAATAGCCACACTATTTGTTAATCTGTTTTCATTTGACGAGATGTGAAAAGGCAGAGTTAGAAAAAGGTTATTGAATTTAAGATCATTTCATTTGCATGGGAGGGGAATTCACCAATGCTTTATACGGACACGTGTTTTAGGAAATCAACTAGTACGTGAAGAGAAGTTTACTCATGTCCTATTTCTCCTGGTACTGATAGTAGGCACACTTGTGCACACCTGCTAACCCTTTAAGACTCAAACCCTAAAAAAGAAGCTCGGCTGCAGCTAGAAGGTCAATGAAACATGTCGTCTCGAACCTCAATGCAGTACAAACTGGAACCGTGGAGGCGGGAGGTATAAAGAAGGCAAGAACTTAATGTTAAAAGATGTTGTAAGCTTGAGCCTCTTACTCATCCTTTGAAAAAAAAAAAAGGTGCTAATTTCTAGTTTCCTTTTCTATCTTTTGATACATATTCGTTCATATAAAAACTTTTTGAGAAAAAATACTGCAGAGCTACCCATATCCTTTAGAATACATGTAATTATTTTTTCTTTCCTTTTCTCATTTAATTCTTCCTCTGCCTCTTTTTAAAGCACTCCCTTTCCTTCCCACTGTCTTCACTTTATTTTATTTATTTTTTTTTTTTATTAAATTTTATTTTCCCACTGTACAGCAAGGGGGTCAGGTTATCCTTACATGTATACATTACAATTACAGTTTTTCCCCCACCATTTCTTCTGTTGCAACATGAGTATCTAGACATAGTTCTCAATGCTATTCAGCGGGATCTCCTTGTAAATCTATTCTACGTTGTGACTGATAAGCCCAAGCTCCCGATCCCTCCCACTCCCTCCCCCTCCCATCAGGCAACCACAAGTCTCTTCTCCAAGTCCATGATTGATTTTCTTTTCTGAGGAGATGTTCATTTGTGCTGGATATTAGATTCCAGTTATAAGTGATGTCATATGGTATTTGTCTTTGTCTTTCTGGCTCATTTCACTCAGGATGAGATTCTCTAGTTCCATCCATGTTGCTGCAAATGGCATGATGTCATCCTTTTTAATGGCTGAGTAGTATTCCATCGTGTATATATACCACATCTTCCGAATCCAATCCTCTGTCGATGGACATTTGGATTGTTTCCATGTCCTGGCTATTGTGAATAGTGCTGCAATGAACATGCGGGTGCATGTGTCTCTTTTAAGTAGAGCTTTGTCCGGATAGATGCCCAAGAGTGGGATTGCAGGGTCATATGGAAGTTCTATGTATAGATTTCTAAGGTATCTCCAAACTGTTCTCCATAGTGGCTGTACCAGTTTACATTCCCACCAACAGTGCAGGAGGGTTCCCTTTTCTCCACAGCCCCTCCAGCACTTGTTATTTGTGGATTTATTAATGATGGCCATTCTGACTGGTGTGAGGTGGTATCTCATGGTAGTTTTGATTTGCATTTCTCTTATAATCAGCGATGTTGAGCATTTTTTCATGTGTTTGTTGGCCATCTGTATATCTTCTTTGGAGAAATGTCTATTCAGGTCTTTTGCCCATTTTTCCATTGATTGATTGGTTTTTTTGCTGTTGAGTTGTATAAGTTGCTTGTATATTCTAGAGATTAAGCCCTTGTCAGTTGCATCATTTGAAACTATTTTCTCCCATTCTGTAAGTTGTCTTTTTGTTTTCTTTTGGGTTTCCTTTGCTGTGCAAAAGCTTTTCAGTTTGATGAGGTCCCATGGGTTTATTTTTGCTCTAGTTTCTATTGCTTTGGGAGACTGACCTGAGAAAATATTCATGATGTTGATGTCAGAGAGTGTTTTGCCTATGTTTTCTTCTAGGAGTTTGATGGTGTCCTGTCGTATATTTAAGTCTTTCAGCCATTTGGAGTTTATTTTTGTGCATGGTGTGAGGGTGTGTTCTAGTTTCATTGCTTTGCATACAGCTGTCCAGGTTTCCCAGCAATGCTTGCTGAATAGACTTTCTTTTTCCCATTTTATGTTCTTGCCTCCCTTGTCAAAGATTAATTGACCATAGGTGTCAGGCTTTATTTCTGCATTCTCTATTCTGTTCCATTGGTCTGTCTGTCTGTTTTGATACCAGTACCACACTGTTTTGATGACTGTGGCTTTGTAGTATTTCTTGAAGTCTGGGAGAGTTATGCCTCCTGCTTGGTTTTTGTTTCTCAGGATTGCTTTGGCGATTCTGGGTCTTTTGTTGTTCCATATAAATGTTTGGATTGTTTGTTCTAGTTCTGTGAAAAATGTCATGGGTAATTTGATAGGGATTGCATTGAATCTGTAGATTGCTTTGGGTAGGATGGCCATTTTCACAATATTGATTTTTCCAATCCAGGAACATGGAATATCTTTCCATTTTTTTACATCTTCTTTGATTTCTTTGATTAAGGTTTTATAGTTCTCGGCATATAGGTCCTTTACCTCTTTGGTTAGGTGTATTCCGAGGTATTTGATTTTGTGAGGTACAATTTTAAAAGGTATCGTATTTTTGTATTCCTTTTCTAATGCTTCATTGCTGGTATACAGAAATGCAACTGACTTCTGAATGTTAATCTTATATCCTGCCACTTTGCTGAATTTATTAATCAGTTCAAGGAGTTTTGGGGTTGAGTCCTTAGGGTTTTCTAGGTATAGAATCATGTCATCTGCATACAGTGACAGTTTGATCTCTTCTCTTCCTATATGGATGCCTTTGATTTCTTTTGTTTGTCTAATTGCTGTGGCTAAGACTTCCAAAACTATGTTGAAGAGCAGTGGTGAGAGTGGGCATCCCTGTCTTGTTCCAGATTTGAGTGAGAAGGCTTTCAGTTTTTCCCCATTGAGGATTATATTTGCTGTGGGTTTATCATAAATGGCTTTGATTATATTCAGGAATGTTCCCTCTATACCCACTTTGGCGAGGGTCTTGATCATGAATGGATGTTGGACTTTGTCAAATGCTTTTTCTGCATCTATTGAGATGATCATATGATTTTTGACCTTTTTTTTGTTAATGTGGTGTATGATGTTGATTGATTTGCGTATGTTGAACCATCCTTGTGAACCTGGGATGAACCCAACCTGGTCATGGTGTATAATTTTTTTGATATGTTGTTGGATTCGGTTGGCTAAGATTTTGTTGAGAAGTTTTGCATCTATATTCATCAATGATATTGGGCGATAGTTTTCTTTTTTGGTGGTATCTCTGCCTGGTTTTGGAATGAGGGTGATGGTGGCCTCATAGAATGTCTTTGGGAGTATTCCTTCTTCTTCAACCTTTTGAAAGAGTTTAAGGAGGATGGGCACCAATTCCTCTTTATATGTTTGATAGAATTCACCTGTGAAGCCATCTGGTCCTGGGCTTTTATTTGTAGGGAGTGATTTTATGACCTCTTCAATTTCATTTCTAGTGATTGGTCTGTTCAGTTGGTCTGTTTCTGCTTGATTCAGTTTTGGCAGGCTGTAAGATTCTAGAAAATTGTCCATTTCTTCCAGATTGTCAAACTTATTGCCATATAGTTGTTCATAGTATTCTCTTATGGTTTTTTGTATTTCTGCTGTATCCGTTGTGATTTCTCCTTTTTCATTTATAATTTTGGTGATTTGGGTTCTTTCTCTCCTCTTTTTAGTGAGTCTGGCCAGGGGTTTATCAATTTTGTTCACCTTTTCAAAGAACCAGCTCTTGGTTTTATTAATTTTCTCTATTGTTTTTTGAGTCTCTATTTTATTGATTTCTTCTTTGATCTTTACAATTTCCTTCCTTCTGCTGACTTTAGGACTTCTTTGTTCTTCTTTTTCTAATTCATTTAGGTGGAGGGTTAAGTTGTCAATTTGGGATCTTTCTTCTTTTTTGAGAAAGGCCTGGATTGCTATAAATTTCCCTCTGAGCACTGCTTTCGCAGCATCCCATAGATTTTGAGAGGTTGTGTCTTCATTATCATTTGTTTCAAGATAGTTTTTAATTTCCTTCTTGATTTCCTCATTGACCCATTGGTTTTTTAGTAGCATGTTGTTTAGTCTCCATGGAGTAGGTTTTTTCTCTTTCCTTTTCCCATGGTTGATTTCTAATTTCATGGCATTGTGGTCAGAGAAGATACTTGAGATAATTTCTATGCTCCTAAATTTATTGAGATTCGCTTTATGTCCCAATATGTGGTCGATTCTTGAGAATGTTCCATGAGCATTTGAGAAGAATGTGTATTCTGATTTTTTTGGATGTAGTGTCCTGAAGATATCAATTAAGTCTAACTTTTCTATTGTTTCCTTTAGGATCTCTGTTGCTTTATTGGTTTTCTGTCTAGAGGATCTGTCCATTGATGTGAGGGGGGTATTTAGGTCTCCTACTATGATTGTATTCTCATCAATATCTCCCTTTATGTCTGTTAATATTTGTTGTATGTATCTGGGTGCTCCTATGTTTGGGGCATATATGTTGATGATAGTAACATCCTCTCCTTGGATGGATCCCTTAATCATTAAATAGTGTCCTTCTTTGTCCTTCTTTATGTCTTTTGTTTTAAAGTCTATTTTGTCTGATATGAGCATTGCAACTCCTGCTTTTCTGTCATGTCTATTGGCATGAAATACTTTTCCCCAGCCTTTCACTTTCAATCTATATGTATCTTTTGTCCTAAGGTGAGTTTCTTGTAGGCAGCATATTGAAGGTTTTTGCCGTTTTATCCACTCAGCCATTCTGTGTCTTTTGATTGGGGCATTCAGTCCATTGACATTTAAGGTGATAATTGATAGATGATTATTTATTGCCATTTGATCCTCGTGTTCCAGTTGATTCTATGGTTCTCCATTCTTCTTCTTTTTTTTTTTTTTTTTGGTTGGATGGTCTCCTGTTATTATCTGCTTGAGTGTATTTTTTTTTTTCATTTTTTGCAAATGCAATATTTGGTTTTGGCTTGTGGTTGCCCTGTTTTTTAAGTATGCTAACCCCTTCCCATAATTGTGTGTTTTAGCCTGATGGTCCTGTCTTCACTTTAAAAAGCAGGTGGTGTGATGGCGGGTATTTGACATGCTTGATTAAATAATTGCATTATCTAAACCCCCTTCAGGTTTTCAGGGACTTCCTTTTGTGAAACTACACACAAATGTCTACTAAAATTTCTCTAATGCTCTCTTGTTCTGTGAGCAACTTACACTGTCATATTATTATTTGCAACTGTGAAACAGAGGAAATTTCAGATGGTTTCAATAACCATTTCTGTTATTGTGCTATCCTCTGTTTTTTGTTTTTGGCCACCCTGTGGCATATGGAGTTCCTGGGTCAGGGATCAGATCCGAGCCACAGTTGTGACCTAAGCCACTGGTAATGCCGGATCCTTAACACACTGTGCCAGACCTGGGATCAAAACTGCATTCCAGTGCTCCCAAGACACCACGGATCCCATTGTGCCACAGCGGGAACTCCAACTGTGCTATTCTTAACTTCTCGTTTTGGTGCACAGACAATTTATATCTAAATATCATATATATATATATGTCAGTTATAGAAAGAAGTACTGATATTTTGATAATTCTTTTTTTTTTTTTTTTTTTTGCTTTTTAGGGCTGTACCCTCAGCATATGGAGGTTCCTAGGCTAGGAGTCTAATCAGAGCTATAACCACAGCAATACCAGATCTGGGCTGCGTCTGCAACCTACACCACAGCTCATGGCAATGCCGGATCCTTAACCCACTGAGTGAGGCCAGGGATGGAACCCACAACCTCATGGTTCCTAGTCGGATTCGTTTCCACTGTGCCACTGATAGGAACTCCTTATAATTTTTGATATCATTTCTCTCTTAAATTTTTTTGCAATTTATACCAATATCTATTAAGTATTGAGTTCATATGACTTCATTTTATGTATACTGACTAGAAAAGCTCCCCCCTTTTACTAATGTTTCCATCTAAGGTTACGAAGGTGATTTTTTTTAAAAAGCACAATGGAAATGAATCCAGATTTTGGTTAATAATGCAAGGTCACTTTAAGGGGCAGCTTAAATACATTCCATGCACTTTGGGGATGCTCTGACCCTTCTAAGAGTTTCCCTTGAGCATCTCTAGCAAATGAGTGTCATGCCAGATCTGGCTATATGGGTCCCTGTGCCCCCCTCAGACTCTGGGTGTCCATAATGCAGATAAACAGTCAGATTACTCCCAGCAGGGATAGCTGAATCTCAGAATTACTGTCTTAACATTATCCCTTCTTGCTCACAATCTGGATTTTTCCATTTCTTTGGAGGTGCTTGTTATTCAGCTTTTGCTGGTCTGAGGTCCATGAGTAACTGAGGTGAGGACAAAACACATTTCAGCATGACTCCCCATGTGTGCCAGAGTGGGAATGAGGTTCTGTCCACCAACGAGCACCAAGGAGGACAGGGGACAGGGGACAGGGATGACCAACCCTCCACACTGACATCCAAACGATCGTGTCCTCCAGAAAGGAGGGCAGAGGATGGTAGGGCTCAACGGTGATCACAGGAGAAGTGTAGATCCCAAATTTATTGCCTTCTGCAGTAGCTTTTACATAATATTTTGTATGGCACAGGTGATAGTTATTCTTTGCCTCAGGCATATAACCGAAAGTGTTATTCCATATTGCAAAAAACAGAGCTCCCTTAGCTTGCTAAAAATTTGAGTGTGTTACTTTCAAGCTCTCAACTGACCGAAGCTCTAGCTCTTTACTCTTCAGCCAAGTGATCCCTCATATCTTACTGGGTTTCTCCATTATTATTATTTGTTTTCTTTTTCTGCTGCCCCACGGCATATGGAGTTCCCAGGCCAGGGATCAGATCTGAGCAGCAGCTGTGGCAATGCCAAATCCTTTAACCCACTGTGCTGGGCCAGGGATTGAACCTGCATGGTGGTGCTGCAGAGATGCCGTTGATCCCACTGCACCACAGCGGGAACTCTCCATTATCATTTTTAACCATGACCATTGTTAGGCTTCAGAATCGAGTTGGCATTCCTAGCTAGCACACCTGGGCGGAACGAACATACTGATTTGCCCGTTGCAGAATGGATCAAAACAGGTACTGTCACTTACCAGGATATGTATCATTGTTACAAACCCACAGTGGTCCAGGCACTATCCTGAAGACTTTAAAACATTAACCCTTCCAAAAATCTGCAAGGTAGTTGTTATTACCTTATTTCATTGATGAGAAAACTTAATCCTATAAGATGTAAAAGTTACTAACTCACAGTCAACGGTAGAACCAGGATTTGAATTGGGGTCTGTCACTGTCTCTCAACTCATCTGCAATGACTGTGAGCAATGGTTCTCAATACATAATGATCATATATGGCCACATTATAAGTAGTCACACGCTTGCACCTCCTTGTAGAATCCCTAAGAATCCTTCAGGTACCACTGCAGATTGTCACCAGCATCCTGTTGGTGACTCAATATATGAGGAGCATCATTTCCAGCAAGGTGGTTTTGAACAACTCTTGAAAGATTATAAGCCAATGAAACTATAATCTACTATCAATTTAAATAGCGGTTCTGTTTTTGGAAAAATTCAGTGTACTGAAACCATTGAAAAATTAAGTTTAACAAACAATCCATAAAACTCAACAACAACAAAACAAACAACCCAATGGAAAAATGGACAGAAGATTTAAATAGACATTTCTCCAAAGAAGACATATGGATGGCCAGTAGGCACATGGAAGAAAAAAAAAAAGCTCAACATCACTAACTATTAAAGAAATGCAAATCAAAACTACAATGAGGTACCACCTCACACCGGGCAGAATGGCCATCATTAATAAGTCTACAACTAACAAATGCTGGAGAGAGTGTGGAGAAAAGGGAACCCTCCTACACTGTTGGTGGGAATGTAAATTGGTACGACCACTATGGAAAACAGTACAGAGGTTCCTCATAAAACTGAATATAGAACTACCATATGACCCAGCAATCCCACCCTTGGGCATATATCTGGACAAAACTACAATTCAAAAAGATACATGCATCCTTATGTTCATTACAGCACTACTCATAATAGCAGAGACATGGAAAAAACCTAAATGTCCATCAACAGATGAATGGATTAGGAAGAAGTGGTACATATATACAATGGAACATTTCTCAGCCATAAAAAAGAATGAAATGGTGCCATTTTCAGCAATATGGATGCAACTAGAGATTCTCATACTAAGTGAAGTAAGTCAGAATCCAAAATATGGCACAAATGAACCTATCATCTACAAAACAAAAACAGGCTCACAGCCATAGAGAACAGATTTGCGGTTGCCAAGGAGGAGGTGGGAGAAAGTGGGATGGACTGGGAGTTTGGGGTTAGTAGATGCAAACTATGACATTTAGAATGGATAAGCAATGAGGTCCTACTGCATAGCACAGAAAATTATATCTAATCTCTCGGGATAGACCATGATGGAAGGTAATATAAGAAAGGAAATGTATATATATATGTATGACTGGGCCACTTTGCTGTGCAGCAGAAATTGGCGTAACATTGTAAATCAACTGCATTTTATTTTATTTTTAAAGCATATAATTTTTAGTTTAATTTAAAACAGAAGTTCTAAATTTAGATGATTTAAAACAATTTTTGTTTTTGTTTTTACCTTCATGAATGACCATCAGGGCCATCGACGCTAGACTCGGGGGGACACAGGTAACTCTTTCCGTGTGGCTCTGTCCACGTTCTACAGGGTATCTCAAATCCCTATGCCCTACCTTTACAGTGGCCAAAAGGGTTATGAAAATCCAGATGTTCTACAGATTTCTGAAAAAAAAAAAAAATTTAGGGGGCAGTACTGCCCCCACTGAGAATCACTGTTGTCAACGTGTTCATTTGGGTAAGATATGAAAAAGAGTAGTGGTGGACAAAGGCTTATTCTCCCTTTTCGAAGCCCATCAAAAAATGAGGAATTCTCAACTACTTCTTCCTATCTATTTTTTACTTCAAGATAACACACTACTCTGTTAGGTCATTAGGTATCAGTAATGTAACAAATTATTCCCAAAGTTAGATGCTTAAAATAACAAGCATTTATTAATCTCAGAGTTTCTGTGATTCAAAATTTGGAAGCAGCTTAGTTGAGTGGTTCTGGCTCAGGGTCTCACATGAGGTTGCAGCTAAGATGTTGGCTATGGCTACAGTCACCGGAAGGCTTGATTGGGATTTGAGGATCCACATTAAAGCTCACTCACATGGCCAGGAGGCCTCAGGTCCTTCCTGACTGCTGACCAGAGGCCTCAGTTCCTCAGCACAGTGGCCTCTCCATAGTCAGTGTCCTTGGGACCTGGCAGCAGCCTTTTCTCAGAGCAAGTGATCCAAGATAGAGAATGAGAAGATGAAATGCCTTTTCTAACCCAGCATTAAAAGTTGCATGTGGCAACCTTTGCTTTGTTCTGTTTATTAGAAGGGAATCACTGAGTCCAGCCCGGGAAGAGGAGAATTAGGCCCCATGTTTTGAAGGGAGGAGTATTAAAGAATTTGTGACATATTTTAAAACCACCATAGCCATCAAAGGTAGGGACAAGCTCTCCCTGTTTGGAACGTGAAAAACCTAGCCAATTAACAGAATTCCCATGAAAGTTATATAATGTGGGCATATAATGGGAAGAATGTAATGGAGTGGTGAGAAGAATGGCCATCAATGGGTCTAGGTTTTGAGATGAGTTAGGAAGGATATGATTGGAGAGAGATGAGAAGGACACTGAAGGACATGCACAGTTGAGCAGACTCTTTAAGGCAACTCTAAGTTTCATTTTAAATATCATCTCCATGTCTAGAACTGCCTTTGTATTTATCTCTCCCTATATACATCATCTGTAGTGCAGAATTCTATATACCTCCATCATCACTGTGTCAGAAGAAAGATAAAATTCACTGTGATTTTTAACTGTGTGCACTTTTTGATGATAGGCTTCACAGGAAATAATTAGACATGTGGGAAGCTTCCAATATGCCTTCTGTATCTATCACTGGAGAACTCGGAGCTGAGATCGTAATGAGTAGAGCTGTATTAGAAAACATTCTCCATCCTGCTACACTTCCTCCAGGCTGAGGGAACCCATCATTTCTTATCAAGTATGTTCTATTTAGCATTTCAGCCAGCTTTCCAATTTAGCTAACTTTCAGGTTCTCTTGTTTACTATTTACTTGTGTTCCCAAGTAGAATTTGAACATCTCATTTGCATAAACACAATCTGTTGACCTCTTATCCTTTGAAGATGTGCGTGGAAAAACCCAGGGCAATACTGAATGCCAGCTGGAAAGGTGGGCCTCAGTGGGAGTATTCCCTTTTCCCATGAGGTCATCTCTGTAAGTTTTACTGCTGCTTGTAAGGGCCAATCATTTTAGCCATTCACGGTCAAGTGCTTCAGTTTGCTAATTATCTGGAAATGTTTTATACGCTCATAATGTGAAAGAATTCACAGATTCCCACTGCAGACCAGAGGTGCACAAAACAGTTAAGAATGTTTCCTCTGCCTATCCAAGTCTTGTTCATCTATTCCTCAAGACCCAGCCTAAGACCTGACTCCTTCAGCAAGCTCTTTTGATTACCAACGCCTTCACTGTGATTTCTCTCCTGGACTTGTTGAGCACTTGAAGCCTCTTTGACATAATTTGACTCCTAGTGGTTTTATTGTTTGTTGGCTTATCAGCTAAGACCGAAAAGGCTCCTTAAATCCCTGACCCCACTATACCAGTA
Source organism: Sus scrofa (assembly GCF_054392235.1). Taxonomy (NCBI): domain Eukaryota; kingdom Metazoa; phylum Chordata; class Mammalia; order Artiodactyla; family Suidae; genus Sus; species Sus scrofa. The sequence continues at coordinate 148,815,675 of NC_139396.1, read as the reverse complement.
CTATAGTAATGCTCATTAGTTAATTTAAAAAAAAATCAAATTATCTCCTAAAATTTATAGAACGAATTGCCCTGAAATTATTTAAACTTTTTTCCTGAGACTTGTTAAACCCTATGTTCTCCAAAGAATGTAGCTAGCACTCCTTGTTCATCTATACAACTACTGAGAAGGCACAAAGAAGATACTGGAAAACAAATTGCTATAAGCTAGGAAACACGCACATCTCAGATGCTTTATTTATAGCAAGGCAAGACACATTTTTAAAGGATTTTAAAATGATAGTAATCATTATTACCGTGACCTATTATTTACTGTTTTAACAGTTATTAGAAATAGGATTTCATATGAGAAAAGTCAACCAATCAAAGAATACTCATGTATAATAATTATAAAAGCAGTGATTATTTGTTGCTCCCTCTTATTTTGTAGTTGTTTGTTTACATGGAGAATCCCAGGTGAGTAATCACTGAGCTGACCTGAAATATTAATAATCAAGCCCTGCAGAAAATTTTCATGCAAGCATTATCATGAACAAAACATAGTTATCACAACTATTTGGTCAGCTACTTCACAGAGTCTTTGTCTTTTTTTTTTTTTTGGCCGTACCCACAGCATGTAGATATTTTCAGGCCAGGGATTGAACCTGCACCACTGCAATGACACCACCAGACCCTTAACCTGCTGAGCCAACAGGGAACTCTGTCTTTGTCTTTTTTTAATGAAATAGCATTTGAGAATAACAAACCATTGTTTTCTTTCAAATATTAATCAATGTGGACATTCTATGCCATAGAAAGTCTGTAATATTTCAATAACCCTTCTCGTTCAAAGCAAAACCAAAGAGGAAGCAGAAAACCAGTACATACTGATCAGGCATTGGGCCTGCTGGATCACATCTAGTCCACGCAGTCACTCAAGAACATGAATATTATGGCTTCATCATACAGAGGCCAAAGACCAGATCTCAGAGATGAGAACCCCAGAGATTGCCCAAGGTCTCAGAGCCAGTGAACTTGAAGGCAGAGTTACAACCCATCCCAAAGCTCCTACAGTATTTCCTTCACCACGCTGGGAGACAACAGCATTTGCAGTGTGGCCACACGCAGGCTGGATGGTATAACCTGCATGGCTGATCATGGCAGCTCTCTTCCTTTGTATTGCAAAAGTGAAAACTCTGAACTCGGTTTTTGAGTCCCGCCATCATGACTACTGATGGAGACCAATCCTAATCCTGGTCCCAGGAGGCCTTATAAATAGTGAGACACAAGGAAAAGGAGGGGGTGATGTAGCAAGAAGGGGGAGTATCTCAAAGTAGGAGAAATAATTTTCTAAGGGTGAGAGAAAGAGCATCCAGCAAAGAGAGGTCCTGAGTTCCCAGGGCTGCCAATGGTCCTAGCATCCAGAAGTGCCTTTCGGACAAAGAATAACTGGGGAACTGGGGCATCTGGCAGGTCACATCATCTGCATCTCTCCCCACAGACGTTTTCAACGACTTCTGTGAACTCTAACAATGCATATGGAATTTACAGAATGGAAGTCAATAGAAAAGCACGATTTGCTTTACACAAATTTACTGTGCAGCCAAATGCTATAACACATAGTCCATCAGATGAGGGAGAGCTGGAGACACAAACCTGTGCTCCCCAGCCACGTAAATTTCGTTGCTTGAAGTGTTATATTTATAATCGTTTCTCCTCTTTGTGCTATGTTGTTGCGTGACTGATGGACGGAGACTATTTCAAACAAAAGGTCTCTGAGGGGCAAGGCTATGTCGACTTAACTTGCTAGGTGGAACACCGGTCAGAGCCCAATAGGCATCCTAGGAATTTATAATGTGATTTGGGGTTGGTAATTATGATGAGGCTATAGCTTAAATCTGAAACAATTCAGCAGTAAAATCAAGACTAAAATGTGAGGTCACTGCCTCCCGCAGTCAGAATCAAATTACTGGTGCGTGAGTATGACATGGGGATTTTTAGGGGAGGAGATTGCCCTTTAAAATGCTCCATTCAAGGCGGAAAGCCTCCTGGACAAATGAGTGAGAAGGAGCTGACTCACTAATGTGCCTGCAAACACTTTAAAACTGTACTTTAAATGATGTTCTGCTTTGAACAGATAATTGGCCCAATTCTTCCCTTTCTCCGTGTCTGTAACTCCCATTGAAATCAATGAGAATTGCATATTCAAAAGGATGAGAGAACAAAGTTGCAGGTTGAATTAATGGGATAAAGGACTGCAGCTCTCTTAAAGCTCGTGCAATTAAATTGTGGCCTCACCCAATTCTCTAGGGTCACCAGCAATTTGCTGGCCTGGGAAGGCCAGCTGACTTCGTTTTCGGAGGTGTCACAATGTATAGAATGCATTTTCTTAGACATCAACACTCGAGTCTTCTTAGCTCAAAATCTGGCTCCTCACTCTCATCTCTTTAGGACCAGATATGCAGGAGTCCTGGATTTCATTCACCTGCCCATATCACAGCCTGAGATCATCAATCAATCAAACAGATTTTATGCATTTAAAAATCATGCAAACTATGCATGTGTGAATATCTTATTTTTCTATAAAAACATCTGTCTGTGCACCATTTGTATACATGTTAATTATCTGTGGTCTTTCCCAACTAGAATAAAAACTCCAACTGGCAAAACACTGTCTTATTTATCATTATATCCTTAGCACTTGACCTGGTTGTAACTGTCAAATATTTTTAATCCTCAAAACGCTCACAAGCATGTTTCATTAGCTATTCCTAAAGCCATAAGAACAATATTGGCCTTTAAACATTGCAAATGTATAAAATGCAACATTTGCATTTAAACACTTCTCTACTGAAGAGAAAGAAAGTATTTACTAATTGTCTACTAGGTGCTAGTTTCTCTACAAATTTACTTTTCACTGAACTCTCAGAGCAGTGGGGGGGGATGTAGTATTTTTATATTTATGTTACAAACATAGAAATGGAGGCTTAGAGGAATTAAATCATTTTCCCAAGGGCACAGAATTAGGAGGGAAGCGGAGCAGAGGTTTGAATCTTCTTTTGAATCCAAAGCCCATGCGTATCTCCCATTATTTCACTTAGTATTTGAAAAATAAGGACAGAAAACACATTTATGAATTGCAGAGGAGTCTCAAACTGCACCTCATAAAAAAGGGTGATGATGACACAGCCATCAGTGTAGAGAAGCACTGAGTACTGAGAAGTACTGAGGTGTATAGACAGGATGGAGGGACACACGGTGATAAGAAGGAAAAGACCTGGGACTGGATGCCCAGCAGAAATCCATGAGGCATCGCAAAGGCCGTGTCCCTCACGTGCTGGCTTAATGAGGGTCCGACCACTCAGGCTGGATCCCTGTGTGACACATGCAGGTCTCCATCTTTGACTCACCTGTGGCCTGTTTCTGACCCCAGGTCCCTGCTCCTCAGTCGCACTACCTCAGGGTTCCATCATTTCCACGTGTTCCATGGACCATAGCTGATTTCCTCCTCTTCATGCCTATCCTTCCCCAGGGTTTTCTGTTTCCTCTGACACCCTCTCCCTGCCAACCTGTCCATGAAATGCTTTCAAATGCGAACCATTTCCCCATTGGCACGTTTACTCAAAACCTGCACTGCAGGAGAGGGTCCGCAGAGTGGAATTCACAGTTAGGCTGCATGTCCATAAAAGCGGCCGCCACGCTCTGTATCATCACCTATGCTTTCTGCACTAGCTGACATGCCCTGGGCTCTGGAGGCTGCCTCTACCCTCCTTAACCAGACCGTGCTAGGAGTGCTGGGAAGGGCACAAGCATGGCCCTGTAATGGGAAACTGAGAGCCACCTAGGAGTTCAGGGTAGTATTGATGTTGACCCTGTGCCAGGTGTTGCATGAGCCAAGCCCTTACCTAGAATATTTCATTGAATCCTGCACCATCTCAATGAGGTAGAGGTTTCCCATCTCCCTGTCCCAACAGGAGCGGGATTTACAGCAGTAGAAGCACCCTGACTAAGGTTTTGCAACTGATACTGTAACATAACTGGGACCTGAATCAGCTATCATGACCCCAGAGCCGGAAATTGTAACCACCTGCGCCACCTGCAAGGCTCTGGGAGAGATGAGAGTCATCTTTGGGAGCTGGTGTAGGTGTAGGAGATCAAAGGATTCTGGAGTGTTTGCAGAGGTCATCACTTAATTAGGCAATTAAGTATATGTTTAAGGTGCTGGTAACAGCTGGGGAGACCCTACATGTGGGAACAAATGAAAATTAGGAATCGATTAAAATATTATCCTCTACTGCAACTTAGTTTATAAAGTACTTTAACAGTTTATTATCCATCCCACTAATAATTTTCTCTCTTTGGTGCCTGGACTCTGTGCTAACAGCAGCCAGCTTCTTCATCACAAGGCAGCTCATACACATCATCTCTCGATTCTGCCCAGGCAGAAGCAGGGGGTGTTGGGAGGAACTGGGAGATCTGGGTTGTTTAGTGACTCTGTCAAGGCCACATGGTTAGTAGGTGGTGACAGCCAGGGCATCTAGTCCTCAGTCCCTTGCTTCTCCCTGCCTCACCTGCCCTCCCAGTTGTGGAGAAGGTCACTTTTTTTTTTTTTTTTTTTTTTTTTTTTTTTTTTTGGTCTTTTTAGGGCCACACCCACAGCATATGGAGGTTTCCAGGCTAGGAGTTGAAACGGAGCTGTAGCCACCGGCCTACACCACAGCTACTGCAACCCCAGATCTGAGCCATCTCTGCGATCTACACCACAGCTCATGGCAATGGCAACGCCGGATCCTTAACCCACTGAGCGAGGCCAGGGGTCGAACCTGCGTCCTCATGGATGCTAGTCAGATTTGTTTCCTCTGAGGCACTACGAGAACTCCAAGGTCACTTCTTACTTCACTGTTCCCACCATAGGAAGAGAAATCACATCCTTCCGAGATCTTAGAGGAATGAATTTTGACATTTAACTACTTGACATTTCTCCACATCATTAAATATTCTTTGCATTATTATTAATATAACATAGCTACATGGTAGTTTACGTAACTTTCTCTTGCTATTAATTACCTAACTTTTCAATTTTAGACTATTATAAATAATGTTGGGTTGATCTTCTCTGCTTTTGATCATTTCACCAAACTTCTGATCATTTCCTTCAAGAAGATTCCTAAAAATGAAATCACTAAGTGCAAGAATTTTGAAACCCTTGATACACAGGCCCAACTTATTTTAAAGAGATGTATACAGTACTTCTACTAGCAGTGTTTAAAATGTGCCTGTTTCATCATATAGACATATAATATATATTTAATTTTTCACTAATTTGACAGACGAAGATCATTGTTGTAACATCTATTTTTATTGACTGCTGGTTAGATTTTAGCCTTTTCTTTTTCTTTTTCTTTTTCGGGCCCCACCCATGGCATATGGAAGTTTCCAGGCTAGGGGTTGAATCAGAGCTGCAGCTGCTGGCTTAAACCACAGACACAGCAACACAGGATCCAAGCCGCATCTGCGACCTACACCACAGCTCATGGCAATGCTGGATCCCCAACCCACTGAGCAAGGCCGGGGATCGAGACCCCCATCCTCACGGTAGCTGAGCCACACGGGAAATCCTAGACTGCAGGCTTTTAATGTTTTTTATTGGTCATTAGTCTATGACCAATGCTTATCAATTGCTTCTTTGTGTATTTTGTCCCTTTTCGCATTGATAGGTTAGGCTTTCCTTATTTGTCTGAGCTTCCCCTATAATCAAACAGTCACTGTTTTTCATATGTGTTGGTGACAGTCCCCTAGCATCCCCCTCCCCCTGCTTTGGTGGCTCTTCGATGAATTCATTATTTGTGTGGACTTTGAGGACTGGGGTGCCACTGTCTCTGGCCGTTCCTCCATCCAGGTACTTCTTGTCACCCCAATGGATGGGAAGCTGTTTAAGTCAGAAGCATGACTATTAAATCATTTAAGCATCTTTTGTGAGCACATGGTGTGGTGGTAAGAAAAACACTGCAGGAAGGAAGCGTACCATACGGCGCTCTAGTAAGGTATGCAGACACAGGAAATGAATCACAAATTATGACTCTCCAGATTCCAAACTTTCCAACAGAGCACGGAACACGTACGTTACTGAAGTGATGGGCGGCTCAATAAGGAGTAAGGGGGGAGGAAACACAAGACGGTGCAGGGGGAAGCAGGGCAGCAGCTCCTTGAGGGAAGAAACCAAAGCTGGTTGATCAGAGTCTCCCTTGTGCGGAGTTCCCGTCGTGGCGCAGTGGTTAACGAATCCGACTAGGAACCATGAGGTTGCGGGTTCGGTCCCTGCCCTTGCTCAGTGGGTTAACGATCCGGCGTTGCCATGAGCTGTGGTGTAGGTTGCAGACGTGGCTCGGATCCTGCGTTGCTGTGGCTCTGGCGTAGGCCAGTGGCCACAGCTCCGATTACACCCCTAGCCTGGGAACCTCCATGTGCCGCGGGAGCGGCCCAAGAAATAGCAACAATAACAACAACAAAAAGACAAAAGACAAAAAAAAAAAAAAAAAAAAAAAAAAAAAAAAAAAAGAGTCTCCCTTGTGCTGTTTACTAGTGCCCAGCATGGATCACTGTCTGCTGGGGGCTTGTTGGAGGATGGGCAGCGGATGGCCCACCCTCCTCTTTCGACTTCCGCCTGCTGGCTCTGTTACTGCAGACAAGTCGATGTACCCTGTTGGGCCTCAATTTCACCATCTGCAAAATGGTTATTGAACAGGCTTGTTGCCAAGATGCAGTGAGATAACGAATATGGAAACAACATGTGAACTAGAAGGCAAAATAAAAAGTATAAGTCAGGCATTTTCATGGACGTTTTGCTGTAGTTATTTAGTGCCTTAAAGGAAAAAAATAATGCATTGGCAAGGGACTGAATAAGAAGCTATGATTTTTCTCAGATGATCAGTCCAGTTCCTTTTCATCCACTCCGGCCAAGTACTTCCTGTCACCCCAATGGATGGGAATACATCTAAACGTCCCTAAAACATAGGTACTGTAGTTATTTAACTTCACTTCTATGGTGGCCAGCATAGCCTGCTGAACAAAATGTTTTATGAAAAGTCTACAGGAAAATTCTGTAATATACACATACATTCTGTATCATACATTAAAGGTTAACATACAATATTAATTAATGACCTTTCCCTGCTGTGTGTGATGGGGTGTGCTGGTCATTAGGAAGAGCTTCACAGATAAGACGCTGAGTGCTGACAATGGGCAGGAATGGCCTGGTGGGCGGGTGGGGAGGGTGAAGGGCTGGTTTGGTTACTGGGATGCACGTACAAAGGTCTCAGGGTGTGAAGGGCATGGGCTGGGTCCTGGATGGCTTCTCTGAGAGGTGGAGATTGGTGTCACAAATTCATCCACCCAGAACTATCCCACTGAGCACCCTTAACACAGCTCTTAAAAAGTAAAAGAGGTTGTTTGTGTCAAGGGACAAAGAATGAAGCTGAGAATGTAGTAACGACAACCTCTTTCCTCTGTGGTCACAGCCCTGACCCCTCAGCAGGATATTCTTGTGGTCTAGGCATCTTTCCTCCTATGACAGGGACCTGGGCAGGATGTGATGCTAACGACTCTTGAGTTGTCTTTAGTTGCTTTTCACCAGGTAACTGATGCTGAGACCTCAGGTGACTCAAAAGAGAGACCCTTTAGGAGTACCAAGCCCTGCCCAGCGGTATGATTACTCACAGTCTCTGTACCCCAACCCTCCCCAAATCAGGCTGCAACATCCCAAACAGGAGCTGGTTTTCCTTTATTTACTTATTCTTAAAAAAAAAAAAAATCTTATTCTTGGTGTCCATTGGGTGAAGTAGGAACTGTTATTCTTGGCTCTCTCATCCTCTTCGTTTAGGGAAGATAAGGCTTGATAATGCTTAAAATGGCCTTCTGGCCAGGTATCACTAACCACGACAACATTTTGTCTGACCAGCTGTGCATTCTAAACAGAAGCATACGTCTTATCTGAATTTAAACACACTCACTGTATTATTTCTTCTCCTTTTCCATGAGATGATGATCATTCTAAAATTTTAGAAAATGTCTCAAACAATGGTTGACACTTGCTTTCCCCTCACAGCCCATCTTTCCTGTTTATCGAAGTAGAAAAAAACCCAAAAAACAAACAAACAAACAAAAACAGAGAGAGAGAACTTGAGGTCATCTCCTTTCTTTGGCATGTTTGGGGCCTGGCAAGAAGAGGGGTTTTGTCAGAGGGTTGCATGCAGTGGAAGCCATGGAAGACGAAGCTGGAGCATTAGGGTGGGATCAGATTCTGAAGGGCCTCTGAGCCGAGGAGTTTGGCCTCTGCCTTGCAGGTGGCTCAATGGCTGCTTTAGAAATCAAATGTGTTTAAATAAAAGACAAAAATGAAACACTGGTTCCTGCGTGCAGCCTGAAGCAGAAAAGCTGCCGCTATTCCTATTTTATGTATGAGGAAACTGAGGCACGGGGGGGGTGTGGATCGGAAACTTGCTGAGGATATCACAGCTACATGGCAGATCTGACTCCCCCAGCTTCCTTCCCCGGCTGCCTTTGATTCCTTTAACAGATAGGGGCAGGAGAACATTATTAGCCATGGACATTAGTAATTCACAGGACTTCTTGAAAGGATTCCTCGCATGTGGCAATTTTCTTAAAAAAAAAAAAATTCCTTTCTGAATAAAAAGTAGAGAAAACTCAGAGATAAGTATAGGAAAGAAAAACATCAGTATGGATACACAGATATCTCGCACGCTACCTGCGAGCCCAACTCCCCGCTCCCATCAAGGGTCTCTCTCACAGGGTATTATTACCGCGAGAATAAAAGGAAGATAGTGAATCGTGCAACTTCCCTATCATTAGGCTGAAGGGAAGAGTAATGAGTAGGAAGAGATGCAGCATCAACTTTAGAGGCAGAACGCAAGGCGCATTAGGAGGAAAACAGCAAGGCGAGCCCCGCACGCCTCCGGAGATCACTCAGAGCCCCGAGGAATCTACTCACCTCAAGTTTGCCCAGTGTCCCTGTGGGGGGCAGAAAAGTGCCACCTCCTAAAGATGCCTAGTCATGTCTTAATCCTTGGAATCTATTTTACATGGCCAAAGGGACTTTACAGATGCAATCAAATTACAGATTTTGACAAGGGGAGACATTGCTGGGTCATCCCAGGGGACTGTATAGTCAAAATATAAATAAAAGTGGAAGAGAGGGGGTAGAAAGGTTGGTCAGAGTGATGCAATGTGAGACAGATGCCATCAGACTTTGCTGGCTTTGGAGAGAGAAGCCGGGGCTGTGAACTGTGAACCGCGGGCAGCCTCTCGGAGCTAGAAAAGGTGAGGAAACAGATCCCCCCCGCCCCCACCTCGAACCTCCCGAAGAAATGCTGCTTGTTTTAGATTTCTCGCCTCCAGGACTGTCAGATAGTAAGTTTGCCTTGTAAGCCGCCTGGTTTGTGGTAATGTGTACTAGCAGCATTAGGGAACCAAAGAGTTTCCTACACGCTCAGAACTGTACCGGGTGCTGAGAGGCAGGCAGTCATGGGATATTCAAAGTACTGCCAATAGACAGAGGGCTCTGGCTTTACGTAGTCACAGAATCCGAGTTTTCTGGGCCCCAGATGTGTCATCATCCTCCAGGAGGGTCTGATCTGGGCAGAAAGCTAGCTCATCAGTCATTCCCGGGCCTCTCCCTCGAAAACTCCTTTCCCTCTTGCTGGATGATGTTTTCTGCTGCTCCTTAGTAGGAATAGTTCTCAGAATTACCAAGTCAGAAAATGGAGAAGGAATAATTCAAGCAACTTGCATGGCAGTTTTTAGGAAAAATACTTATTGATTTTTAAAAATTGGTTACTTATGAAACTCATAAATAAGACAATGTATACTTTCTTTGCTTCCTTCAGCATGGCTGCTGTGTACAGGTACAGAGAGGCAGGCCATTTGCTGTGTAGCTTTGTACGGATTGAAATGAAGCGAGTCGTAACAAGGCTACTCTGAGACCTTCACGGATCCCTCTACGCTAACATGAAATACTTACTACCTAGTATTTGAAAAGTGCTCATAATTTTTATTTTAAAATATTTACTATCGTATCTTACAGGTCACATGATGAATTATGATTATTCAGTGATGATGCTGCTTACTTGGGAATTCTAATGAAGGAAGCCAATTAAACCTAGATTGTTTGCAAGTGTATTGAAATGTTTATGAAAGCTAAATTGAATAATTAATAAAGCTGGCATGGTATTACCTTTGGTAGATCCTCCTTAATTTCAATTTGTAGTTTCCTTATTTCAGAGGTTTCTGTTTCCATTCAGAAAGGTTTTCATAGGCCTAAGTCACCGTGTTCATTGTGCTGACAGATAAGATGGTCCCTTCTACCAACACCACACCCACAACACACTGAGCTCAACTGTACAAGTGCTTCTTTTATAATGTACATATCTCAAGAGAGAAGCGTTAGCGTTCCTATGGAAACCATAATACACACCTAGCACTGAATGACTACTAATTCAATCAGCTTGCTATTGCAACTCCCTTTTTGGTGATGTGATCATTCTTTTCATTAACAAGAGGCAGCACAGTGCGAGGAGCAAGAGAATGGATTTTTGAAGCCACATAAAGCTGAGCTCCATTCCAGCTCTACCGTTTACTTCAGCTGTCCGACCTTGGTGAGGTCACTTAAGTGCTCTATGCCTCACATTCTCCATCCACAAAATGGGGATGATCGCCTACCTCACAGGAGGCTGGGAATGAAGTACCAGCAGATTGGTACATTTAAGCTGTATAACGTCATTTCCAGGATTAAAGATGGTATTTATCCAGAAGTGACTGAGCTGGACTCTCTGGCCCCCATTGTGAAGAAGAAGACTAGGACACAATCCCTGATTTCAAGGCACTGGAAGTCTAGTAGGAGGTATATGCTGAAGCAGAGGTATAAAGTCATATAAAACATCAGAAAATGCTTAGTTTTGATAACGAAAACAGTTGTACCCAGCTATAGGTGAAATAGTTTAAAATAACTGAAGTATCTCCAACTATTGAAAATAAAATGAATCAAAACAGTTTTTTTTTTTTTTTTTTTTTTTTGTCTTTCTGCCATTTCTTGGGCCGCTCCTGCAGCATATGGAGGTTCCCAGGCTAGGGGTCGAATCGGAGCTGTAGCCGCCCGCCTACACCAGAGCCACAGCAACGCAGGATCCGAGCCTTGTCTGCAACCTACACCACAGGTCACGGCAACGCCGGATCCTTAACCCACTGAGCAAGGGCAGGGACCGAACCCGCAACCTCATGGTTCCTAGTCGGATTCGTTAACCACTGCGCCATGACGGGAAATCCTCAAAACAGTTTTTAAGTGCCTATTCTGTTTGATGGTCCACTATGACTGCTTTGTATGAAGGCATATGGAGAGCTGCTCTGGGCCAGGGGCTTTTAAGATTTTATTTAACTTTGTTAATCTTGCAACAAACTTTGAGTTATGTCTAATCACTCCCATTTTACAAAAGAGTTACCTGAGTCTCAAAGATGTTAAAGCAGAGAAGAATTTGAATTCAGATAAAACCCTCTGGCTCAAAGTCCGTTTTACTGTTGCTGAGTCAGTGATTTTCAAACTTTATTGGCAGAAAACCAGCTTTTAAAAATCATACATTGCTAAGTGAATTCTTTTACTAGTATAAATATAAGTTATGTCCCTAACTTTTTAAACAGTTACAGTTAGAAAATATTTGTCATAAAGTCAATCAATGAAAATAATGGCTATAGCGCTAAACATAAAAATTTGAAATAAGAGGTCATGGATGATAGTCACAGTTATACTGGTCTCAGAGCCTGGCTTATTTCTGCTTTTCTTTTTGTTGCATAGTGTTTGGAAAATCCTGCATCACCCAGCTGTAAATTATAATAGATTTTTAACAGGTCACCTTGTAAACCAGGCTATTCCTCAACTAAGGTCATACAGAATCTTGACTGACATGAGTGGGAATTAAAGTCTATTAAATTCTATTTTATTACCACAATTATTTGTCAAGCCCCTTCTATATGGTAGGCACAGTGTTGGATGCCAAAAATTCCATGGTGCATATGACAGGCGTAGTTCTTGGCCTCAAGATAAGTGCTTTGAAAGGAGAAGTCCCAGGTCAGAAACATTCACTGGAGTGGAACATTTACACAGATGGATTTTTCCCCGTAGATATAAATGTATAGGGTCTAATTAACCTCTCATGGAAAGATTTTTCCCAGTTGAATATATTCTCACAGGTCATGGATTCTGGGCATCAGGCATAGACTGACTGGAATCCTTGAGAGACTAAAACCAAGATTTTCTCCACCTACCCTCCTTCACTCACTCACCACTGAATCTCTACTATGGTTTTGGTTACTTGGGTGGTGGGATAGTTACTTTAAGGGCTGGGAACCGTTCCTTTTCTAGCCTAAGTATGAGCTCAGAGTTGGAATAACTTGAGGTTCCTCTGAACTTTTTGGACTCTTTCAAAATTATGCTGCAATTTATGAAGCCACCGAAGGAACTACATCCATCCAAGTTATAGACAGTCTAGGATGAAGCTGCTAAAGAAACACGAACTCCTGTAGGTATCAAGAACTGAATAGCTGGCTGGCACTGAGCAGCATAAAAAAATTGGAGAGAGTGAACTCTAGATGTTTTAAATTTTTTAAAAAATTCAGTAGGGCAGGAGAATCTGATTGCATACTTTATTTTCTTATTTTCTTTATTTTCTTTGCGTTTCAATTTGTAAAGTATAAATATTTGGACTTAAATTTCTTTCCAGGAGTTTGAAAACATGAGTGGGTTTATAGTCCAACTGAGGGCACCTTTCCGTTGGCAGTCTATTATTAAAGTGTCTTAATGGTGTTTGATCTCCACAACCTGTCACGTGCTTTATTAGAAACAAGGCTATACATAATTTGGAATGAGGAACAGGAAATGGATTTTCAGTCTTGGCGATAGCATTGCCCTGCAGCTATTTAATTGATATACGGTTTTCATCAATTTCCAAGCTTTCGGGGAGGAAACATCTACAATGGCCCTCAGTGATTCCATGATGATTCCCGAAGGAGCAGCAGTTGGTACTGGGAGACTGGCCAGATGGGACAGACTGCTCTCATAGTTTGCTGATACCTTACCCTAAGGGCAATAACCACGTTCACTGCTAGTGGGAGAACACATAGCTGCGTGTGGTGGCCCAGAAAGGTGATGGTCAGCTCTCCTACACAGTTGTGTGACAGCCCCAATGGCCACCCCTTGGGTCCAGCGCCATGTTCACAGATGCCAGGCTTCTGCCAGGTTGCTCCCAGCCAGTGCTGAGCTTGGTGGGGGTCCTAGGGCAGCCTGCTTCCTGCCTGATAAGAGACCTCTTGAGGACTTTCCCATTGGCCTGGGGAAAGCTTTCCTAGAATCCCATCATGCCTACCCAGTCGTTCTTCCTTCTGCACCCCTCTCACAGGTGTCAGATGTAATCCAGGTCTGAGGCTCTCTTTCCCCACTCATGCTTCCTCCCTGCATCCTTCACAGGCATTTCCCCCAGTAAAACGCTTGTGCATCTAATCTCATCTTGGTGCTGGCTCCTCAGGGGATCTGAACTAGCACACTGGAGTAGGTTAGGGGAAACAAAAGCATTTTAGAAACACTAATGTTAAAATAAAATGCCTGTGGTACCCTCCTCATTGTCATCCCCACTTGCCCCAACACCAGTTTTCATTGGATACATTGCTCAAACCACTCCACAATACCAAGTATGGGAAAAGGTGGGGTTTGGTGAGAAAACAATAAATAAAGATGATTCTTTAGGGAATTCTGACCAGAGCAGACCCTCTCTTTTGTCTTTAGGGATGCCAAGACAAAAGAGAGGGTATTAAAGGTGACAAACAGAGGACAGGGCTACAGTCACATTTTAAGCTAAAAAAGGAACTCTGGCTGCACAACTTTTGGCTCCCAAGAAAGTTACAGGTAATGCTCTGAAGCAGGGAATTTGTCACAGCTAAGAAAGGAAACAATTAAAATAGGAACTTCTCAGAAGCCTCTTCCAGGTCAGTACGAATAGTAGCAACATTCCAGAGATAGGGCTCCACCGTCATGGGAAGAGAGAGACTCGAAGCAGAAAATGATGCTAGTGAGCCTGGTTTTTCTAGGAAATCAAAGTCCAGGCTAAGGAGGTGGAGGACAGACTGAAAGATACCAAGGAGAGGGCTGTTCTTCTGAAGAGTGCTTCTTCTATCTCTGAAGCATGTGTTGTGAACTGAAGTTTGGCCCTTGCCTTCAGCCTCTACATGGATTAAATCATGAGCCACTGTAGCTGCCAACTAGCAGCACCCCCTTGAGTGGAGCTCAGGGTGATCAGCAGGAGGGAGGCGCTCTCTGCGCTGGGAAAACTGGAAGAACAGGTCTTCAGATAGTCAGATATTTTTAGGGGAAGATTTTATGTGCTCAATTCTTGCATCTCCTCATATCTAGAAAAACGCTAAAATCCTTTGTGGTGATGTCTGCCCCTTCTAACTGGTAGCAACTAACCTTCAGGAGATCAGCAGCAAACTTTTGTAAAATGCATGTATGGCTGCATGCACCTTCCCCTCCCCTTTATCATATCCTGATATTCCCCTTTTTCCTCCTTAGGTGGTATTTCAGCCCCAAGGCGGTAGTTAAGGATAATCTGTGAATGCAGTCACCTCCAAGGGTAACAGCTGGTGAGTTCTACAGGATACTGGCCCTGATAGCAGAGGTGCATATCAAAGGAATGATTTGAAAGAGCCCAGGCCTCTTTTGTGGCGGCTCCCTGGCCTCTGTTGCAAAAACTCCTATATATCCTAGCTCCTCCCTCCCCGCCTCGGAGTGGTTTCTCAGGGCTACCTGAGATGCTGTCTTCCAGGCTTAAGTCCTAATTTTGCCCCAAATAAAACTTAACTCTCAACTTTCGGGTCTTTCAGGTTGTGAATTCTTTAAGTCGACGTTTTCAAAGGTTAAAATCTAATTTGAACTCAACATTCCCCAGATGGCAAATGAATGTGTCAATATTTTTTAAGAAGAGATGACGGCACGGGGACCTAGTCACACTTTAAATAATTGAACTCCTAGGCCATTAACCAAAACATGACGTGCTGAAAGAGAAACTTCTTCAACTGGTGTCAGATTATATTGGCTGACAGTGTAAAACTTTCCTAAGGTACAAGAGAGCCAAGAGGATCGCAGGATTCAGAGGCTACGCTGAGAAGTCAGAAGCAGTTTCCCGATTTTGATAGATTTCAGGCAAGACGTGTCAAAAGATAAGCTTGACATGGACAGCTCGTCTCCCTTGGAAATTAAGCTTCTGTGTACAGAGTTCTTCAGGTAACCAATTCCTACTTTTCACCTCTGCCTCCAAAAGCAGGTCTCACAGGACTCTGCTTCAGCAAAAACCTGTCAAACCCTCCAGCTGCTTTTCATTACTGAATTCCTTCTCTAAGTTGTGTCATTGGTGTTAGAATAACAAATTCGCATCCGATTGATCTGTGGAGGAAGGAACTGCCTCAAAATTATTCACTGATTTTCTTTACTATACAAACAAGTCAAAAGCGTAGGGGGAAAACACATTTGCGAATTGAGCTGTTTGCTTTTTGTGTAGCTTCTCTAGAGAAAAACATGGAGCCATTCAGTCCAGGTTCTGCTTTTTTTTTCCCCCCACTTTCTAATCCGAAGGCTGCGCTCATTTCCATGCAAGTATTTCCCTTCCATTAATGTTAATGGAAGTCACTCTTGTGTATCAAGGGGAGAATAGACCCCTTTGTCTTTTTAATTGGTCCTATAAAACAATAAACGAATGTACTATGTGAGTTCTATCTAGAAATAAATTCTGGCCATCTATACTCTGCTGCTTTAAAAAAAAACATTTTTTTAAAAGAAGATAACATGTAGCTTCCTGGTTGGACACTAGCTGGAAACCAAATACATAAAAAAGTACATCAAAATTAAAAGGATAATAGGTAATTTCGTTCTTTAGGGAGATGATGTTGCTAAGTGTGTCTGCAGAGCATGGGGCAGAATACAAAGCACAAATCGCCTGTTAAGATGAAGCAATTGCAACCGCAATTTAATGGAGGACAAGAAAGCAATTAACAGTGTAAAGTCATTGATGCGAAGGATAGACCTCGAGATTAGAATCTTATTAAAACAAAGGCTGGTACAACTTGATTATAATGAGTAAAGTTGAAAGATCTCCAAAACAATCTCAGAGTGCAGATGTGGAAAAGAAAACATAATTTACCCTATTATTATACTTTGGGCCCCATAAACTGCTGATAGCATTGGGATATTTCACAGATCAATATCTCAAACAAACTGGACAGGGCTGCAAAAGGCTTGAACCCTCTGGGACTTAATTCTGCAGGACTGGACCCAGGGATCCAGGGGCATTTTTTTTTTTTTTTCTTTCTTAAATTCTTTTCCTCTCTGGCCTTTTTATAATGGCATCACTTAAGACTGTTTTGCAGGTCCGTGTAGAGATACACAGTGGTTTGAGATGAACTGAGCTGTAATCTTCTGACACTTCTCTTACTGATTCAATATTTTAAGATAAATATCATACAAGGAACAACAGTGAGGAAGAGGCAAAGGGCACCAGATTAAATGATGAATAAAACACAGCCTAAACCCCTGCAATCAATTAACAGTTATCATTTTGGTTTGTCAACCTTTCCAAGTTGGTATAAAAATCCTTCTTAAATAGACTCTTAAGAATAAGTTAAATATTTTTTTTCACTCAAGTATGTACCATCTATTTAATTAAAATAGACTTGAATGAGGCTCAATTTTTCCATCAATTTTTAAAGACTAATTTTATATTTTACAAGCCATTTTAATAAATGTCATAAGTATATTTTATAAATTGAAATATATTTGCTTCTATGTTTAATGGGGCCATTTCATGTGTCCTTGCTAGATAAAGAAAAATGTGGCCTAAAAAGAGAGAACTTTTTTCAACAAAATCTTTAGATAGTAGGACCAAACATTAATTAATTAACTCTTTTGAGTATGACTTTAATATATCGATCAATTTACAGTCTCTCCGGCAGTATACAGGGGTCCATATATCTTTGCCATTATTTTATACTGGCAAACCTAGTCATGTCCAATCAGGTGAATGATCTTTGTAGCTCTAATTTGCATTTCATTGATTGCTAGTGAAATTGAGCATTATTCATATGTTTACTGAACATTGATATTTCCTCTTCTGTCATATGACTGTTAGATCTTTTGCCCTTTTCTCACTGTATTGTTAGTCTTTTTGTTATTGATTTGCAGGTGTTCTTTATATATTTTGGATTATCATACTTACTAGCTGAAGCAGTATAATGCACCATTCAAGTGGTTAAAAGAACAAATTTTGGAGCCAGTCTGCCTAGGTTCAAATCTCAAATTTACCACCTACCATGTGGACATGAGTAAGTTTCCTAACCTCTCTGTGCCTCAGTGCTATCAATAAAATAGGGATGATAACACAACTTGACTCACAGGATATTGTGAAAATGAAGTTCATTAATATAGGCAAGTAATCTAGCACATAGTAAGCACTCAAGAATTACTAAATACTGGAGTTCCCGTCATGGCTCAGCGGAAACGGATCTGATGAGCATCCATGAGGATGCAGGTTTGATCCTTGGCCTTGCTCAGTAGGTTAATGATCCGGTGTTGCTGTGAGCTGTGGTGTAGGTCGCAGACATGGCTCAGATATGGTGACTGTGGTATAGGCTAGCAACTACAGCTCCACTTTGACCCCTAGCCTGGAAACCTACATATATGGCAGGCGTAGCCCTAAAAAAGACAAAAAAATAAAATTAAATTAAAAAGAAAAGAATTACTCAATACTATTATTTGCCAGTTATAAATTGATAGATGTTTTAATATAGTTCCTGTGTTGTAATTTATCTTTTCCTTTTTTTTTTTTTTTTTTTGGCTATGTGCACAGCATATAAAACTTCCCAGGGCAGGGATCAAACCTGAACCATATCAGTAACCCATGCCACAGCCATGACAATGCTGAGTCCCTGCTAGGCCACCAGAGAACTTCCTATCATTTCATTTTGTAGTAAAGTCTTTTGATGAACAGAAGTTGTATAATACCATTGAATTAATAATTTTTTTCATGGTTTGAGCTGTATATGAAAGAAATCTCTCCCTTCTTTCAAAGTTGTTAAGACCTTGTGTAGATTGTCTTCTAAATATTTTGTTTTACCTTTCATTAAAAAAAAATTAAGCCGCATGGCATTAATTTTGAGTTATGATGTGAGATAGGGGCCTAATTTCATTTTTTAAATATGGACAACCAATTTTCCAACACCATTTGTTGGAAAGTCCATTTCTTTCCCACTTGTCTGCAGTCCAACTTTGTGATGAATCAAGTTTCTGGATATGTATAGATGTTCAACATTTTATTACTAGTTCACATACCTGTGTTGTGCCAATACCATATTGTCTAAATTGTCAGAGTTTTATAATAATTCTTAAAATCCTGATAAGCAAGTCTCTGCACTTTGGTTTTTGGGGGAGTGCCCTGGCTAGTTTTGGCTCTACAATCAAGTTTTAAGGAGAAAATATTGACTTTTTTGAGGGGGAAAATTCTCCTAGTGGGTTATTTTATAATGTTCTATGTGGCTCTTGAGCTTCTTTCAACTGTCAATCACCTAAGACTATTATTTTCTTTCTACAAAGATGATTTCTTATAGAAAACAAAAAATACAAGAGCAAAAGTAAAAATTGTCCTAAGTTCCATATCCCAAGACAATCACCATCAACAATTTTTGCATATCTTCCAGACTTTTCTTTAACATGCACACCTATATGTATTATAGGTATATTAAGGTACAAATTTTACATAGAGTTTCATATTATACATTGTTTTGCTTCTCCTTTTTCTGTAAAACTCAACAACAACACTGTAGAGATCTTTCCATGCCAATGCAAGTTGTCATACTTTTCAAAAAATTTTTTTATTAGTTGGCTTTGCTCCAATAACAACCTCAACAGTTCAGTGCCTTAAAACTACAAATATTTATTTATTGCGTACATGGCATGGCTGGGGTTGGGGGTCATTTGCTATGGCTCTGCTCCCCATGTTGTCAGCAGAGGGAAAAGTAAGGCAAAGACATGTCCTCACTCTCAAAGCTTCTTGGACAGGGTGTGTGTTGCCTCCACTCACAACTGTTTGGAGGAGGCCTGACACCGATAGGTAGGTCAGTACACCACTCCCACAAGAGATACTGCACACCGCAGAGGGCAGGATATTCTTCTATTTCAGAGAAGCAAATGTGGGACCAGTATACCAATCCACCACAGTGATGGTTACACAGTATTTCATTGTACACATCAGAGGGTGAAAACTGGTGTTTTGTTAAGTCAAATCTGACATATATTATAGACCCACGTAATATATGTAAATAAAAGCCACACAGTGTTTTCTTTTATCTTCAGGTTTCAGAATCCAGTTTCCAGCTTCTCTCAGAGAAAAAATGAGAAAATCTGGCAGCCTGGCTCAGCATTATCTCATGGCAACAAAGAGCTGGAGCTGAGAGTGGCTGTTCCCTTGAGAAAGTAACTGCCCTCCTGTTCTCTAGAGTTCCCATCGCTCCCTATTTCTTCACCCCTACCCACTTCCTTCATTTAACTCTCATCAGAATCCTCCTACGCATTTAAGCTTTTTATATCTGCCTAGATAAACTGTATCTCCTTCTGATTAACATTCACGGTATTTCTAATTTTTCATTATTATACAAAATACTAAAATCAACAGCCTTGAATCTACCCTTGAATACTCATTCAAATACTGTTAATTCCTAAGCGAGATTGATAAAGGGCGTTACACGTTTTGATAAATATTGCCAAACTGTCCTACCGACAGTGCATGAGCATGTCCCTTTCTTCAAACATTGCTAACACTGAATATTGTGACATTGTTTCTCCTTTGCTTATCTAATAGGTCATAAAAGATCATTTATTATAGTCACAACTTGCATTTCTTTAATTATTAGCAGAACTGAATACATTTTCATATTTTTACAAGCCATTCCTATTTCTTTCTTTGGTACATATGTTTGTCACTTCCTATTCACTTCTTTTGCCTAGGCTCCTATTGGCACATTAAAAATTAATTAATCAGGACACTATATTAGGAATATTGACTCTGTTATAAATGCTATAAATAGTCTGTCGGTTGGGTTTTAATCTTTCATCGTGGATTTGGTTATGGAATTTATGTGTCAGTACTGCAGTCACAGCCATTAGTTTTTCCTTTGTGGGTCTTCTCAATTAAAAGTTATAAAAATGTTTATTCACATTTTGATTTAACATATTTATGTGTATCTTTTTACAGTATCATGTTTTATCCATCTGGAACTTATTTTAAAACAAGGCATAATACATGAATTCATATTTTGTAAGAGTATAAGGCTCTGATACTATTATTGAAAAATCATCCTTATACTTATTTGATATTCTTTATTATTGCACTAATTACCATATATTTTGTGCATATTTATGTACTCTATTTTATTGATCTGTGATTTAGTCTAAGCCCCACAGGGTTTTTAATTTCTATAGCTTTATGTTTTAATGTATTGAATAATTATTCTTTTCTCATTATTATTTTTCCAGGCTTTTACTAGACATTGTTATACCTTTATTGTTTTAAATAAACTGTATAGTCATTTTGTCAAGATGTCCTTTTACTGAGATTTCTCTGTTAGATTTTGCATTATGGTTATACTTGCTTCAGAAGAAGTCAACCTATTTCTCTAAGCACTGAGATAGTTTCATTAGCATTTGAATTACTCTGTTCTTAAAGGTTTAAAAACAATTTGCCTATAAAATCATGTGGATCTAGCACTTTTTAAAGCATATACTTAAAACAGCTTTCTAAAATTATTTTGTGATTATTGGTCAATTTCTGATTTCTAATTTGTAGGTCATGTGTTTCTTTACAATTCAATAGTATAGCACAGGGATAAAAATTATCCAAAAATACGTATTATACATTAGAAAGACAACATATCACTGGATTCGTACCACTGGGCAACATGGCTTTCTTTCTTTTTTTTTTTTTTTGTCTTTTTGCCATTTCTAGGGCCACTCCTGAGGCATATGGAGGTTCCTAGGCTAGGGGCCTAATCACAGCTGTAGTTGCCAGCCTACACCAGGGCCACATCAATGCAGGATCCGAGCCTTGTCTGCGACCTACACCACAGCTCACGGCAACGCCGGGTCCTTAACCCACTGAGCGAGGCCAGGGATCGAACCCGCAACCTCATGGTTCCTAGTTGGATTCGTTAACCACTGAGCCACGACAGGAACTCACTTTTTTTTTTTAATCTCTATTGAATGTATTAGAGGAACGGATTAGGGAAATACAGTTTGTGGATGGTGATGATGATGAAAGCAATAGTGAAAATAATTTAGAGAAAGCTAACTGGGCTTCTACACGCTTCCCATTTTCTCATTCTACGATCCCTTTCTTGGTTTATGGAATCATCATCCATGTGGTTGATCAAGTTAGCAAACATAGAGCCATCTTTTCTGACTTCACACATGCTCTTTCCTCTGTCTGGCAACATCTCTGCTCCCTATTTGAGCCTCCTGACAAAGTCTTTACATCTTTTTGAGACCCAGTTCCAGCACCCGCTCCCCTGTGAAGGCATCTATGAATCCTCTTGTGTACGTCACCTTTAAATTATGCCCACGGAACCAAATGCCACGAGCAAAAAGGAGAGGGAACACCTAACTGTCTAGAGTTGGTTTCCTTCATAGGACATTAACATCTTCCAGTACAGAGTCTGGTTCTTAGTCACCTTTTATCTGCCCGTTGTTTCGCGGTGTCTTGCATATAGCAGATGTTCATGGAGTGTTTGCTGAATGCACAAAGCAGGCGTGGTGGCTCTCCTGGATAGAAGGGGCACAGGGAGGCAGAAGATGCTTCACTCTGCTCAGATGGAAGAGTCACACACAAAAACGGGGAGGAAGTGATCATAAGCCCTTGCTGGAGCGTCCCAGAGCTGAAAGTCATGCATTCACATTAGAACAGCAGGATACTCCCAGACCGTGTGCAACAAACATACGGCTGGAGGAGTAACTTTTCGGCAGCTGGGAAAGCACTGTACTAGAGAATTCCAACCAAACCTCTGGGATATTCAGCTCTGTCCCCAGTGGACCAGTGTGAATTTGTTCCTTCCGTACATACACCCTCCTTGGGCTTGGTACCTCTCGTTTCAGATCATGCAAATCTCTGAACATTTGTGCCAAACTTGTGAAGGCAAAAAATGCTCGTTTTACTTTACTTTTTAAAAATGATCTTTGGAGGAACTAAGAGAAGAGTATAACAGAAATTTAAAATAAGAAGCTTTTGATGAAATCGCTTTAATTACAGAGCCCACTTTGGCATACTTCAGTTTTGATCATTATTCTGGATCTCAAGCACACGGCAATTTGAGTTTTACTTAAGAAAGAAGTAAACTAGAATTACCACACGCAGCTTGTGAGTGAAACCACAGTTACAACTGAGCGATTAGGAGCCATTTAATTGACCTGGAGGTATAGTAATTAACTACCAGGGGATAAACTAAAAGCTCATTTTGTAGACTCCAAGTGTTTCTACACAGGCCCCCATGTTATTTTAGTCTGCTAGAAGCAAAAGTCACTGTGGCTGCCTTTGTATAAACAGAAGGAGGTAGATATTTGTGGTGGATTTGAAAAGAAATGATATGACCACTCTCACTGTCCAGGAATATTATGTGGTAGCTAATACTACATTATAGTATATATATTATGTGGTAGCTAATATTATATTAGAGACGTCACTTGATTTTGCTGTTAACGTAAACAAATAGGATAGAGATTTCCTCTATAAGAGCATAATCTCAACCATTATAATGGGGCAAAAATGGTTGATATCTTGGTAGCTACTTCAAAAACTAATTTTCCTTGGGAGTTTTTGGAGATTGCCAGGACATTTTGATTACAACTCTAGTACTTTGCAGAGGCCTGGTAAATGTCTTCGCAATTATAAGGAAGGAATAAAATTCTCTTAGGCCTTATATACATTGGACCTGTCTATAGCCAATTTTAAAGCTCTAAGATTTTTGTGGAGGTGAGTCTAAAGTATTGCTTACTGGATATATTGCGACAAGTCCAGCAAGTTCCTGAACAAAGCTCAATGTGACTTCCTGAAGAACAGCAAAATTAAGGAAAAGAAACACGATGCCCAAATTCCATTAATTTCATGGCCTAAACAGCAGAGAAATATAACTATGATCTCAGTCCTATTCCTCCAACTGCTTGGTGGACAGTGGGCCATCAACAATCCCCTCTGGTACAGCTTCAATGAAGTTATGCTAATGAGCATCGTCGATTCAACATCAATTATGTTGAGTTAGCTTAGGGCTTCCTTGTCCCCTGAAGTCTTACTGAAATTCCCTTATCTTCTTCTTTCCTCATCCTGTGGAAGTATAAAGCAACTCCAGAGATTTTTGGACATTGTTAAAGATGAGATTATAATGGTCTTTTATATTCCTTGAATTCTGGCTACCTTGGGAAAGGTTCCTTTGTCATGTGGAACCAGGTATGTAACAAAGAGCCTTATTTGGTTCACACCATAAAAATATCTATACTCAGCATTTGTGAGTTTGGCAGACATTACAAAATTTATTTTTGGAGGAGGTTCCTAGGAAGAGTCACATTCCATACGGGCCAGCTCTCTGTTCCATTTGCTGGACTTCCATCCACCCTCCCCATCCCTGCTGCCCAGCCCCCACCTCCTTAGTCTCCTTTGGGAGTAGCTAGTCCTCTGTACTCGAAATGTAGGGCAACTAGGCTCTGTTCCCAAAGTGCTTCTGCTAATCTACCAGCAGAACACAAAGTCTTCCAATGGGACAGGACTCACTCTTATTAGAAGAAAGGCAGGATATAAAGAAGAAAAAAATAAAATCTACATTTATAGTTGATGTCACATTCACCCGACGATCTTTTGCTTTAGTATCATTATTTCAATTTTGTGCAAGTAATGGACAGATGCTCAAGGAGTTACATATACTGCTAAAGGTCACATAGTTTGCAAGATGCAAAGCCTTGCTCTTTGGCTCTGCATCACACTCTTTAGTAAAGCCCTTCCAAGGTGTAGACTACCATCTTCTCTGTAATGCCTCCTTTCCCATAACTTCACCTGGTGCCAAAAGAGCCACGTAGTCAAGGTCTCCATATCCTACACCCATCTTCTTCCACCTCATGCTTAATACCTTGAAATTCAGCTTTTTCTCTCACCCATATAATGAAACTCTGACCTGCTCCGTCAGCAGTGGCTTCCGAGTTGACAAATCCATGGTCTTTTTGTATTCTTTATTCTCCTCCTATTCTTGAGGCATTTGACACAAGACTATGACTCTCCTTCTTGAAATGCCTTCCTCCCTAGGTTTCCATTACATGTCCATATATAATTCAATGATTTTTTTTTTTTTTGTCTTTTTAGGGCAGCACCCACAGCATATGGAAGTCCCCAGGCTAGGGTTTGAATTAGAGCTGTAGCTGCTGGCCCACACCACAGCCACAGCAATGCTAGATCTGTGCCTCATCTGCAACCTACACCACAGCTCATGGCAATGCTGGATCCTTAACCCACTGAATGAGGCCAGGGATCAAACCTGCGTCCTCGTGGATACTAGTTGGGTTCATTACCACTGAGCCATGATGGGAACTCCCTCAATGGTGATTTTTTAAAGCAATTTGTTTTGAATAAGTGTTTCTAAAGCACTAATTTTAATTGAAACAGCTTTTGAGCTAGCTTTTTACCAGTTTATAAAACATATAACTAGATCATTTAATTATAATATAACATAAACATAATTAGAGTTACAATTACAAACACAGGGGCAAAAACAACCTTGTGAAGCAACTTCAACCCCTCTTCTTTACCCCGCTGTCTGAATTTCCTCCTGCTAAATACTCTCTGATTATGAAAGATTTCTATCAGAATTCAAACCCCTTGTGCAGTAGGCAGTGGCCTGACATCTCCATCTGCTTCCTCCTCAAAAATAACATACAGTATATGGTATAAATGATATACTTGCTATGCCTGCTTTCAAAGAGTTCATAGTCTTACAAGATATATATTATCAGCATGAAACAGTGCTAGCTTAGAATCTACTATTCTCATTAAAAGGCAATAAGAAAAGTGGTATCACTTGGAATGACTCTGTGACACAGAAGTTTTTAAGATTTGCTGTACATCCTGAAATGACTAGTGGTTAAATAGGACAGGAAAATGTATTACCAGGTGCATAAATTACAAGGAGAAACTGGATAATTTTTACGTTATGCTTTTGGAAACTGTAAATTCCCCCTTATTTGGTAAATGGTCTCTTACACAAAATGCTACCATATTCCTTCAACAGGGAATGGTAATTGGTTGTGTTTGTACTGTCTGGCAGGTTTCTGAAACAAAAGCCATCAAGTTTTGATTTAATGAAAGCCACTTTTGTCATGTCTTGGAATTTCAGAAATATCCTTCTGAGAGGAAATTAAAAAAAAAAAAAAAAAAAAAAAAAAAAAAAGCAAAGACTCATGTGACCTGACTCCAGAATAAACTGTTTTCTTTCTAGGAGAGAAAAAAACCCCATAGCTATTTGATGGAATTTCAGCAGACTCAGTAGACTCTTATCCCTATTCACATCATGAGTCTTTTTGTGTGTGTGTGCTTTTTTAGGGCCACACCCAGCTAGGGGTTAAATTGGAGCTGCAGCTGCCGGCCTACACCAAAGCCACAGCAATGTGGGATCTAAGCCCTGTCTCCAACCTACATCACAGCTCATGGCAATGCTGGATCCTTAACCCACTGAGCAAGGCCCGGGACTGAACCTGCACCCTCATGGATACTAGTTGGGCTCACCACCGCTGAGCCACAACAGGAACTCCCACTTTCATGAGCCTTAGTTCACAAATTTTACTCTCAACCATATAAGGATGGAGTGTTTTTTTTTCTTATGCTGCATCCTATCATTCAGTAAGTAAATGGGTGAGCATTTGCACCACGCATTGGAAATGAACTGACGAGTTGAACTGACAATATCCTATTTAAACGGTAGAATATTTAGTTAGCATATGTAAAATTATCTAATCAATCTAAAAAACAATATAGGTTTTATTGAAGAAAAACCATCTTTTACTAGCTTACTAGACTAAGTTAAATGAATCTCAGCCAGATAATCGAATTGCCAAAACAAAAGAAAACTAAAGCTATCATTTCTTGTGACATTTGAATGTTCCTACACATTTTGAGGAGACAAGCTCTTTATAAACAAAGAACTAAGAGATCCTACAGTATTTGGAGAAGATGCATTTTGAAACAGGAGAAATTGAGGATTAAATATCTAACGAAAGGATCGTAGGACAGGGAAATAACTGATAGAGAATCTATGGTCATCTACATCGAAACTAAGTCATTTGCTCTAAACATGGCATAATTCTATGTACGATTTAATTTGATACACTGTCCACCGGAAGTTTTTGCATGAAAATAATTCAGTTGTCTCTCATTTATTTTCCAAACTCCCCATTTCAAAAGAGAAAGGCAAAGCCAACAAATCCAGTCTCAAGTCAATTCTTGGATGATGGTCATAGGATTAGGCAGTTTAGGGATAAAATGTGGCCATCCCACTTCCCCTGGACTTCTAGGTCTCTTCCTGACTTGAGTTTCTCCTTCCATAAATGTTTTCACTCTCAGCTTTCACCTTTGGCTACCTGTGTTTTTAATATAACAATGGATGCTATTTCATACGCTGCAAACTTTCATTTACCATTAAAAGAATATGTTTAAAATAAGATGAACATATGATTTTTAAAAAAGTACCCAGGGAAGACAGAACATATATTTTTTTAAAAAAAGTTCCTATTAATGCAGTGGGCTGGAGGGGCCCGTACGTGCCACACGCTTTGACTTGCTCCTTTAAAGTTAACCAAGAGCTTCTTTGGCATCTCATGAGTCCCCAGTGAGCACCAGCAGTAAAAGGTAACATTTGAGATAAACCAGACTGACCATCTCCAACTCGACGACCATAACTCTAACATCCAAACTGAATATTCTACTTCTCAGAACCTCCCCCAGCCCTAATTTGGTGCAGAGGCAAAGAGGCCACTGAGCGAACCTGTAAACCAAAGGTGTCAGATACTAAAAGTTACCATTAAACTGATAGAAAGTCTCATTATGGGGCTGTATTTCTTAGTACCTAAAGTTTATTGGCTCCTCCTTCAAACCTGACAGTGTCCTTCATGAACTATCAAACATATCATAACATGAGCTATTAAAGGAAATAGAAAGTGTACGTTTCTCTAAATAATCTTTTCCTGCAGCAGGTAAACCTAGGGCACTTGGAAAAAAACAATATGAAATAACAAGAAGTGGCAATTTTCAAAAGATGATCTGAGAAAAATCTTATTTTATACGCACGGTGAGCTACAACAGACCCCTTACACAGCACCATTACTGCAAATTTTAACAAAGATATGATGAAAATAGGTGACAAATGAAAGGGATAGATAAGGATTCATACCACCAAGTGCTCAATCAAATGTCTCTGTGTTCAATAAATAGCTGTGAAAATTAACTGTGTTAGAGCTGGTGAAAAATGGAATCCTTTAACTTAGCCTGTGCTTAGTCAGTTCTATATTCTTAATGCCATACAGGGCATGCTTTCCTGGCCACTACCCACGGCGATGTGGGCTCAGAGACGATGATGAAAGGGCTTCTCTGACCTTCCTGTGATGAACACTTTCACAGCCTAGTGTTGTGACTATTCATAAAGCTAAACATAAAGCCAAGGCTAGTCTGACTTATGCATAGAGGAGTGTATCTATCAAAATAAAAAACGACACTTTGTGGCCATTGTCTCAGCTGGAAACGTCCCTGCCTTCCACACGCCAGAAACACATTATCCAAAACAACATTGACCAATTGTGGGCATACCACCTTGGCTTTAGGATGTGTAGCTCGATTCGACACAGATGCTTTACATTCATTGGAATTTGCCCAGTCTTGGCAAAATTCTACAAGTGGACTCATCTCAGAGTCTCTTATTCAAGCGAGGTCAGGGGGATGACAATAGGTAGACTGATTACACTACTTATGTGTATGCATTCTCAAGGTTGATAAATATTCATATGTCTAATAAACACTGCAGTGCGGCATCGTGGTTAAGTATGTGGGGTTTTAGAGTCAGCTCTGAGCCCACATCCTGGGGGAGCTAACTGTGAGCTGTGTGGTCTAGAACAAGATACATAAGCTTGGTGGTAAGAGCTGATGTATCTCAGAACTGTTGAAAAAAAGACTGTATGACAGTACACGTAGAACGCCTTGCACACTGTCCAGCACATAAACATGACAGGCATACTTCATTTCACTGTGCTTCACTTTATTGCATTTTGCAGACATTGGGGGTTTTTTATAAATTAACAGTTGGTGGCAACCCTGCAGTGTCAGAGGATGATGAGCAAGTCTCAGCAATAAAGTATTTTCAATTGAAGTATGCACATTGTGTTTTTGGACATAATGCTATTGCACACTTAACAGACTATAGTATAGTGCAAACACAACTTTTACATGCACTGGGAAACCAAAAAATTCATGTGACTCACTTTATTGAGACATTTACTTTATGGTGTGGTCCAGACTGAATCTGCAGTATCTCTGAGGTATACCTGTATTTGAAAAATTTCACTAACATCATCAGAGGATAGGAAGCCACAATTTGACAACAAAACCTGACTTTTTTAGGGGGTGGGGGACTCGGGCTATTGACCAGCCCAAATGTGTGTCAATACAGAAACAAACAGCAATGGGTGATGAAAGAAATGTCTGCTAGTTTTGTTCTGTATTTGCCTTTCTGCTTCTCTCTGGGTTTGTCTCCCTCTCGATTATCTTCCGAAATCTTCAATTATTTATTGAGTCAGTAATTTGTATTAATTGTCAGCCATGTGAAAGGTCAACTACTTCAGAGTTCTTGAAAGGGTAACTCCAACTTTGACTGTGTCCTCTTTCAGGAGTCTATGGCTTGGTAGAGATGACTAGTTTTTATTCGTATTTGATTCTATGCACCTTCCTAGGTCTATGGGAAGATTATACTCCATTGCCACATCCATTTAGGAGCGGTCAGATTACTAGTACAGTAGAAATGACATGGCATGTCTGTGCTAGGACACTTAAGAGATGGCAAGGCATCTCCAGAGCCTGTGATAGCCTTGGAAGCTACATGCTAAGAAAACAGCATGACCAGATAAAGGGAACATACATAATCATTGAGTCACATGTAGAGGACTGCTTCACTCAGCCCACTGGACTGGGTGTGATGAAAATTAATCTTTTATCTTTTTATCTTCTTTAGCACCCAGGGGCTACTCATACCAATTAATACACAGAGAGGAAAAATTACAAAGTCATTCTTATAGAAGGTAGTAAGTACCACATCAGAAGTTTTAAAGAGGCCTTGAGCTGGGAAGACCCCATGCAGGAGCAAAAATCCTGAAAGGCAGGTATTATCCGCTATCTGACCATAGGGAAGAAAGGAATTCTACATGGAAGAACTATTCAAGAACAAAGACAGAGAAGTGAGAACCTATAGGACTTTGCCTATCATCTGCCAGGCCCTGAGCTGGGTTACAATGGTGGCAAAAAGCTTGTGTGGTCCCTACCCTAATGGAGCTTGCAGTCTCATGGGAGCACTGGCTATTAACCAAAGAGTCACTGAAGATATTGACCAAAAAAATATAATGTTGAGTTATGACTGTGACGACTATGCAGGGGAATAAGTGGAATGGATGAGATCTCAGAGTAAGAGGAGTGGACGTAATTACTGAGGCCAGAAAAGGTTCTCTGCGGAGGACATGACCAAGCTAAGGAATAACAGGAATTTACTGGATGAACTCCTATAGTGGTAAGGGAGCAAGGTGTGAGAGGACTGAAACCTTAGAGGAGATGGCACGGAACAAGTCTGGAAAGGCAGGCAGGGAGCAGATCTCCCACAACCACCTCACAGTCTTTCTTCTTTACCACGAGAGCAATGGAAGGTCAAAGGGGTGTTTGAAGCCAGGGGGTGATACGACCTAAGTGTGTTGTCTAGAAGATGACCCTTTTCCACAATTTTGTTGTGGAAAATAAAAATAAGTTGGAGGGAGTTAAGTCAAAGCAGGGGAACCAGTTTAGAAGATACGGTAAAGTGCCCAGGTAATAGACAATGGTAACTTGGACGAGGATGGTGGCAGTGGAAAGGACAATGGAGAGAGCAGGAGGGATGCAAGAGATTGTGAACTTGGTGAAAAATTATATGTGGGGGATAAAACACCAAGGTTTCCACTTGTAGGTTAAAGTGGATCGCTATGCCGCTCACTGAGATAAGGTAATCTGGAAAAAGAACTAGTTATGGTGAAAAAAAAGTACAGTTCACGTTGCACATGTTGAGTGTGAGGTTCCTTTGAGACAGGCAAGAGGGGATGCTAGGGGAATGGTCCTACTTCCAGGTCTGGTTCTTAGAACAGCACACCTTGAACTTGAATATGCCCACAAATCACTTGGGAATCTTGTTAAAATGCAGATTCTGATTCGGGAGGCCTGGGATGGGTCCATGCTTCTGCATTTTTTTTTTTTTTTTTGTCTTTTGTCTTTTTGTTTTTTGTTGTTGTTGTTGTTGTTGCTATTTCTTGGGTCGCTCCCGCGCCATATGGAGGTTCCCAGGCTAGGGGTTGAATCGGAGCTGTAACCACCGGCCTACGCCAGAGCCACAGCAACGCGGGATCCGAGCCGCGTCTGCAACCTACACCACAGCTCACGGCAACGCCAGATCGTTAACCCACTGAGCAAGAGCAGGGACCGAACCCGCAACCTCATGGTTCCTAGTCGGATTCGTTAACCACTGCGCCACGACGGGAACTCCTGCTTCTGCATTTTTTAACATGCTCACAATGCTGCTGTCTACAGACCTAAGTAGCAAGGGTTTGGAAGACAAGTCCGGTTGGAGCTACAATTTGTGGGAAACTTGATGAAAGCCCTGGGTGTGGGTGGAATGCTTTAAGGGGAGTACAGAGAGATGAGCGGTGATGGTCTAGTACTGACCAATAAGCAGCACTTACTCTTAATGGCTGGATAGAAGCATATAAGCCTGTAAAGAAACAGAAAAGGGAGAGAGAGAGAGAGGAGAAAAACCAGGAGAACACTGTACAGGTGACATTAAGGCGGGGGAGTAGTGTAAGAAAGAGAGAGTGAGACTGTTTTGGTGTACAAGGGGGCCAGAATGTAGGCTGGAGTGGAAATGAGGAGATGGAGGCAGTGCACACAGAAGATTTTTCAAAGAAGCCCAATGTGAAGAAGATTAAAGAGATGAACTAGTACTGGGAGGCAAATATGGTGCTCTGAAATTTTCACTTTTACATCCTTAAGCAAACTCCTTAATCTTTGACTTTCAGTTGAATGATTCCCTAGCTGGGAACCCTTCCCTGACTTCCATGCAGATGGAGGCGCCCTTTCTCCTAGGCTGGCACAACGCACCAGACATCTGTCCATTACATGTAATCATAGCAGTGGTTCTCAGAGTATGGTTTATAGACACTTAGGGGTCCTTGAAGCCCTTTTAGGAGGGTCATGAAGTCAAAACCATTTCTATAATACAAAGATGTCTTTTACCAAAATAACACCAAGACATTATTGCCTTTTGCATTGTGTAGCTATTTGTACTGCTGGTGCAAGTGATCTGTTGGGTAAAACTGCCGGAGCTTTAGCATGAATCAAGGCAGTGGCAGTCAGGTATTCCTTCTGCAGACTCATGGCAAAAAATACTGCCAATAACACATAAGAATGTTTTAATTGATTAAATCTTGACTGTTATGTGTTTTTAATATTCCATGTGATGAAATGGAGTCCACACAAAGCACTTCTGCTGCATACCAAAGTATGATGGGTGCCTCAAGGAAAGCATTTATGTGATTGTTTGAATTGCCAGCTGAACCAGCTGCATTTAAAAAAAAAAAAAATAGGACACCACTTCTATCTTAAACGAATGACTGACAAATTGTGATTATTCAGACTTGGCTATACAGTGGACATTTACTCAAAAATGAACAAAGTAAGCCCATCATTTCAAGGATAACAAGTAACAGTCTGTGGTCAATGAGAAAATATAAGCTTTAAAGTGAAAATAACAATCATGACATTTAAAAAATTTATCCATTTTCTAATAAAGTAAGTATCAATAGATATAACTGACTCCCCCAAAAGCTGTGTGCATCATTTTTAAAAGTGAAAACAAACGTTTGAGAACTTCTGTTTTATGCCACCACCTCCCTGGGAGAGGGTGGGCTCCAGGACAGACACTGAGTCCTTCTGTCTTTGAAGCCTTGGTGACAAGCATGATGCCTGTGCATGATGAACAGTCGATAAACATTTGCAAACTGGAGTGAGTGAACTATTGCAGAAAATATTAAAAATGAAGGCGAAACTAAAGGGAAGAAAAAGTAACTTGAAGAATCTGTACTTAAGGTTGACAAACATCAAAAGCCTTAGGATGTTTACAACATTTGACAGTAATTTTATGTCTAGGAAATTTCCCTAAGGAAATTATTTATCAAAGAATATGCATAAAGATGTAGCTACAGTAAAACCCCAATTGGGAAAACATATAGAACCACTTTAAAAGAAAACTTGCTGATCCCTCAGCGTTAACCTAAATTATTTTGACTGTGTTGCTTCAGTGTGTGAACATATGAAATTACACAGTAAATCTTTATGATTACAGTTTTATACAACCCAGAGAGATTTAAAACAAATCTACAAATTAAATACAATATTTACAAACAAATATAATTCAAATCAACAGCATTAATTTCGGATGATTGATGATATTTATGTGACTCTTGATTACTGTTTGCTTTGTGAATATGGTATCAACTTCTTGGTTTTTTTTTTTTTTTTTTTTTGAGTTTCATGTATCTGTGCTGTCACCATACATTGAGATGACTCAATCCTGCCACCTATTTTATTTAACTCCATTTGTCCCTTACACTTTCGAGTCTTTTGCTTTTGTTTGGTGGTACCAAATATACGAGCATTTGCTTACGTTGACCTCTGCCCTTTCTTATCAGTCCATGACAATGAAATTGACACACAATGGCTCTAGTATACTGTGAATACATATGCAAACTCGGGCACCGAAATTGTCACAAGGTAATTATCTAGAGTGGAGGACCTAGAATATGCTTTCCCGGAAACATGATACTTGAAAATTTTCTTAGAGAATCCTCATACAGTGAAAAGCAAAATAATAGTGATTAATAATGAAAAAACTGGAAATAACTTAATCGTCCATTAAAAAATGGTTAAATAATTTAGGGACTATCAATAATACAGAATATTATGGGGTCATGGAAAATATGATGAGAAATACTTCATTAGAATGTTCATAATACACTGCTTTTAAAAAGCAGGTTGAAATGTTTCATATACATGGATACACGCACACGTATACATACATGTATCTACATGTACACACCCAGATTGATTCATTTAGAAAACACTGAAACTTTTCAGCAAGTGGTGTTGGAAAGTTGGACAGCTGCATATAAATCAATGAAGTCAGAACACACCCTCATACATACATAACAATAAATTCAAAATGCCTTAAAGACTTAAATATGACATGACACTATACAACTCTTAGAAGAGAAATAGACAAAACATTCTCTGATATAAATCATAGCAATGTTTTCTTAAGTCAGTTTCCCAAGGCAATAGAAATAAAAGCAAAAACAAATAAATGGGACCTAATCAAACTTAGAAGCTTTTGTACAGAAAAGCAAACCATAAATAAAGTGAAAACACAACCTACAGACTGGGAAAAAATATTTGCAAATGATGCAACAGACAAGGGCTTAATTTCCAAAATATACAAATGGCTCAAACAACTCAATAACAAAAACAAACAACCCAATTGAAAATTGGGCATAAAATATAAATAGACATCTCTCCAAAGAAGATATACAGATGGCCAATAGGCACATGAAAAGATGTTCATGATTATTAATTATTAGAGAAATGGCAAATCAAAACTACAGTTCACCACTTCACACCAGTAAGAATGGCCATCATTAAAATGTCAACAAATAAATGCTGCCACAGTGCAATCTACTCAGTACTGTGTGGTAACCTATATGCGAAAATAATCTGAAAAGGAAAGTGTATATGTAGAACTGATTCACTTTGCTTATACCTGAAATTAAAAAAACTTTGTAAGTCAATTATATTCCAATAAAATTTAAAAAGTTGATAAATGACAAATGCTAGAGAGGGTGTGGAGAAAAGGAAACCCTCCTACACTGTTGGTGGGAATGTAAGTTGGTGCAGCCACTGCAAAAAACTGTATGGAATTCCTGAAAAAATTAAAAAGAGAGCTGCCATATGCTCCATCAATCCCACTCCTGGGCATATATCCAAACAAAGCTATAATTTAAAAATATAACATGCACTCCTATCTTCATGGCAGAACTATTCACAATAGCCAAGACATGAAAACAACATAATAGCTCATCAGCAGATGAATGGATAAAGAAGATGTGGTACATATAAAAAATGGAATATTACTCAGCCATAAAAAGAATGAAATAATGCCATTTGTAGCAACATGGATGGACCTAGAGATAATCACACTAAGTGAAATCAGAGAGAGAAATACAAATACCCTGCAATATCATTTTTATGTGGAATCTAAAATAGGACACAGATGAACTTATCTGTAAAACAGAAACAGACTTACAGACATAGAGAACACACTCGTGGTTGCCGAGAGGGAGGGGAAGGATTGGGAATTTGAGATTAGCAGATGCAGACTATTATATACAGAATGGATAAATAACAAGGTCCTACTGCACAGCACTGGGAACTATACTCAATATCTTGTAATAACCCATAATGGAAAAGAATATGAAAGATAATATATGTATAAAAGATTCACTTTGCTGTACAGCAGAAATTAACACAACATTGTAAATCAAATACACTTCAAAAAATGAAAATTTTTGAACAAAAGAGACCAAAAGCATATAAAACAAAAAGTTAACACAATATACTATTGTAAGTGATTTCTACTTTTTCCTGTGTGTTTCAAGATTTTACAAACTTTCTGCAATGAATATGTATTAACATTATCATCAGATAAAATGCTATTTTTTAAAAGAATTCTTACACAAAGCACCTGACACAAAACTATTCGACTTAATAACTCAGAGACGGGTCATATTTAGTAAGACAACTTCGAAGTACCTGTGTTTTGATGTGTACCCAGCAAAAACAGCGAGAGTGGCTTAGTGCAACACATCCCTCATGGCAAGATGAACTACAATGGACATCTTCCTGCTAGTGGGGCAGGATTATCATCTTCTCACCTCCAAGGAGCTAATGGCGTTATTATTAATTCCTAGCATGCTATACAATCTCCCTGAGCACAATGGCATTTGCAATGAGACGTGATTCTCTGAAACTGTTTATTTTTTATTTTTTGGATAAGGCACACATTTTACCTAAGTACTTTCTACTTATACAGTCACTGTTCATCATTTAATTATATAGTTAATGCCATGGATTACAATAGCAAGTGCACAAAGATGTAATTATGGGATAAGTACCTGGTAATTTCTATTCTCTAAAGTGAAGATTGAATGTTAATTAGCTTTAAGCATATTACAGTAAGTGCAATTATCAGGTAATCTTTGGGAATGTGTACTTTTTGGATCAGCATTTATTAAGGAAATCCCATGTAGTTACTGAGGAATGTCATAAAAAGCTGAAGACCTTTGTGCATCGATAGAAAGAAAGAATAATTAGAAAAGTTAATTCCACTGTCACCTTGTTGGTATTACTATATTCCCATGGCTTCCATGTAATTCTGTCCCTCTAAATGCTCAATTATTCAATATTCCCAGCTACCTGGGAAATCTGGTAAAGCTGTACATGTGATGCATATCTAAGGATAAAATGCCAAAAGAAGCCAAGTCCAACAAACAGAACCTCTCTTCAGCAGTTTTTGCGTTTAAATATGAAATCGTAATGAAGTGTCCAGGTGGCAAAATTTTTTGCTCCAGCAGCTGCAGCACCAGCTCAGGAATTCAAAAGCAGAAGCCCAACAGATTAACGATTCCCCATAATATTATCTCTGTAACATGCAATTTGTTCTCAATGATAATTAGATATTTAGAGAAAGACATAATTAGGAAGAAGCTGCTTAATGTTTTTTGTTGTTGTTGTTGCTGTTTGCAGAGACTCTCTTGACAGCCAAGGGCTCCACTATGGGAGTAATATGCTTCTGGTATTGGAATGTGCAGGAGCTGGCTCTGTTGAGAAAGCGGTGAAACATGCTGCACGGTGAAATAAAACCATCCTAAATTCAAACCTTTCTATAGTTAATTGGTGTGTCATATCTCCCATCCTTGAAAATAGGCCAGACTTCTGTTTATAAGTGCTTCACGAGCACAGATTACCAAAAGAAATATTGGACCAGATATAAAGAGAAATGAGATAAAATACAATTTCAAATCCATTTTGGAATGATGATGGCTAAAACAGCCCCACGTAAAGGTAAGGTCCAGATGGAAATTGCTATTTTCTTTTGCCTTTTTTTATGACAGCTGGTTCCCTTTTTCCTCAGCTCTAGTACTGCTGCTACGAGAGCCCATATCTAAATGGACATGTTTTCCCTGAAATGTTATTTACAGAATCAACCATCAGGTTTCTTCCCCTATGAATGGAGTGGACAGAAAGCTACTGAAAAATGCCATTCCCCCTCCCCCGCCCTGCATTGCTGACCTCAAATGCCACACCACAGGCTGAAGGTAAAGAATGCAAAAAGACTGCATCTGCACTTAGATCCAGGCAGCTTCCGAATGGGTGCACGATCTTTACCCCAGTAGAAAGCCTAAACTTAGTTGGGACATTCATTCCCCGAAGTCACGGTTCTCTCTCTTCCAAAACCCTAGAAAACTCCCTCTGTTTACTCCTCTCCAAAAGTAATGACTGACTCCTATCACCATTGATTAATTGTCATTTAAAAAACTCCATATAAATGGGATCATACAGTGCACACTCTTCGGCGGCTGGCTTCTTTTGCTCAACCTTATGTGAGATGCTTCTGTGTTGTGGCATGAGCCATAGTTTATTCTGTCATTACACGCCCTTCCTGTGTGTGAATATACTACACTGTAGTCATCCATTCTACTGCTGATGACTATGTGGCTTGTTTCCAGTTTTAGCGATGCAGTTATGCTTCTGTGAACAGTCCTGTTCAAGCCCTTCTCTATACATATATACCCATTTCTGTCAGACTCCTAACAGCTGTAACTCACTAACTCATCATAGAGAGTTTTGCTGAGAAATGGGACTGAGATGGAGTGAGAAGTATGAAAAGAAATGACATTAATTTTCCCACTGGGGTTGGTGGACTGGAAGTGAGTCCCCCGCGAAGGAGGGGTAGAGAGGTGCTTACAGGCTGGGATGGGTATGAAAAGAGGTATCCAGGAGCCAGATGTGCACTCCCACTACCCTGTGTAGAACTGAACCAAGAGGGTAGGAGGCAGGAGTTAGGGATTATAATGAGGTTGCAGCTTTGGACAGCTACGGGCATCTCTTCCCCTGATGGGCCAAGGGAGTGGAGGTACCTAAGGGCTTTATGGGCAAAGGACATGGACAAAGGACAGGGGACATGGACGGGGACAGCTAGAGCCAGAGGGGTCAACAGAGCTGAAGTCGCATGGTGACTGTGTTTCATTCTTTTGGAGACTTCCAGAAATAACCAATAGCTCAGTGGGAGGCAGGAGCTTAGGTATTTGTAGATGTCTGGCTAATTATAAAACTGGCCGAGACACAAAGTGGTGAATTGTCCAGCAGTTTGGTGAGCCAACACCCAAGAGCCAATAAGGAATAGATGCCTTTCCATTCTCCCCTCTCCTTCTCACTCTTCAACTTGGACGCCTTTCTTCCCCCAAATTTCTGTCTACTCCTCTGCTACAAAACGACACCGAATAGTTTTAACACTGCATACAAAGAGCCTGGAAGGCTTCACGGAGGAGGTGACAATGACGGGTAACCCTTGGGAGTGATAGAATTTTTCTAGGTGACAAAATGCCTTACAGGTGTGAAGAGCTATCATGGGGTAAGAAATGGAAGTATGAACACTGAGGGTGCCTTTGGGAAACCAGTATGATTAGCGTAGAAAGTGGGATCAGAGCCTGAGTGGTGCTTTTAAGGCCACTTATTTAGGCAATTCAGTAAAAACTGCCCTAATGGCGCGGGGTGAGGTGAACCTGGCCGCCAGACTTCTCCCCACCTTCACCTCTCATCCAGTCATCCGGGCACCCTGTGGACATCACAGGGTCTGTGCTTACTTGCTGAGCTCTTGGTTTTTATTCAAAACTTTTCAGGGTTCAGCTTCCCCCCTACCCCAAGTCCCTTCCCCAGAGACAACATGTGCATGTGAAGGCTGACTGCTGAGCCCACAGCATCTCCTAGTTATCACTGGTGCCCAGTGCCTGGGTGGTGCTGGTCTCAGTTTGGCCATGTTGGAGATGAGGCCTGAGTGCTAGAAAATCAGGCTGAGAACAGAGATGATGACTGCCCTGCTGAGGGGTTTGAATGTCCCTTGTCGGGAATGGCCAGCCCTCAACGACCTTTGAGAGAACAGGCCAGGTGTGTTTGAGGATCTCACCTCTGGCCCTGGTGTGGAAGATGGGCCGGGGAAAGTGAGGCAGAGGAGCCATGTGGAGGATCTGGAGCCACTGAAGGGCACGGTGCGATGCGGTGAAAAAGCACATGGGACTTAGAGTCATGCAGACTCACGGGGCGTCAAAATACTTAAACTGTCTGAGCTTCCCTTTCCACATTTACAATGGATGAGAAAGATCGCCTATGGTGAGTGAAAAAGATAGCCAGTTTCTGGCTTTTTGAATGGCACAGTCTTTTGGAAACCAGAGGTGGGATCAGTACTAGTATTTACATGTAAAGTTTGAGGGAGGAGTCAAAAATGACTTTAATATTTTGGCCAGGCAAGCAAGAGAGAATGCAGAGAAATACGGGGTTTGGGAGAAAGCTATTAGGTTCAGTGATGGTGTCAGTGCATCTGAGGGCTTGTACCCTACAATCCCGTCCTCAGGGCTGCTCTGAATGACTATCTGAGGTCTTCACTGCATAAGAACTCCTGGGATGGAGGTGAGCATTGTGGGCTGACAAGCAGCTCACCCTCTGGGCGCCAAGCCGTGATCTCCAGGGTGGAGGTGCATTTGCCCAAAGGCCATAGGTGATCTGGTGGTGGCCCTGGCAATACAAGACCCCCAGCAGAACTGAGAAGCAAGCAGGGTAGGCAGCCTGGCCCCTGGAGGAGTCCCCAGAGATAGGAAAACCCAGCTCACACCTGCCAGTTGTTGCCCCAGGCACAAAACCAAGGAAGCTGTTAGTAGAGAGAGCTGCCCCCCCCACCCCGTGAAAAGACGGGTCAGGCTGTGAGGACACAGGTACTAGTGCAGCTCCACAAACACACGGGTACCTCTCTCTCATGTCTCTGAGTAATTTTCTCTCCAGGGAGATCATGTGGTTCAGAGACCGAGAATATACCAATGGTTACTCATAGCGACCCTTCCAACGCTTGTTCTTTTTGGTTTCTCAGGGGGAAAATTACCTTTATTTCGTGATTCACTGCTTCCCCCATCTCATTTAAGGCAGTCCTTTCAACCTCATCTACCACGTACTCAGTAAGTAGTTAAAAGCATAACGGGCTTAACTACACTTAAGTGCACAAAAGAGTCAGGGGGAAAATTCAATACCAATTATGCACATGAATGGGACACGGAGAGTCTAGATGTTTTACCATATTAATTCCTTTCTTCTAGCCCCTTTCAATTCTATTCCCTTTCTAATTATCACAGGTCTTCTTCTCACGCCAGAGCCTGGATTCCCTTGCTATGGCTACCCTCTTCCATGGCCAGGTTCAGGTGGAACCCACTGTCTCAGATCCCTGGTTCCTTCAAAAAGTGAGCTTCTCAGCACACTTCTGAGCTACAGAGCTACCTCCTGGGCTGGCAGCACCTGCCAGTCTGGGTAAAGAACTCTACTGGAGGGCTGGAGCAAGATGACTTTATCCTGAAATCATTTGGGTTCAGCACATAAGATGCTTCCTGTCTGAGGCAATCTTTGCCTCAATTCCAGATGCTTTTTGGCATCAACTTTGCTGTGTCGGCTTTTACCACCTGGTGACTTTTGATTTCTAGCTTCTGAAATTCTTCCTGGCTCCTGAATTCAACTTTTACTGCTCCACTGTGACTCCAGGCTCCTTCATACTGTTCTTTCCTCTAGTTCCCATCCATCACCCAGGGTCTCTTCTTGGCTATGATTTACTGGTGCCCATGAGCGAGTACAACCTCTGTTTCAGGGAGAAAATGCGTTCCTTGAAGCTATAATTTGAATTTCCTTATAGGTGCTGAACCACAACTTGACCAGAATCTCTTGTAATTTCTTTCTAAAAAGACAACTCATGGTGATTATTACCTATTTATCATTTATCCCTTA
Organism: Sus scrofa; assembly: GCF_054392235.1. Lineage (NCBI taxonomy): Eukaryota > Metazoa > Chordata > Mammalia > Artiodactyla > Suidae > Sus > Sus scrofa. The sequence goes on along the minus strand of NC_139396.1, from coordinate 148,775,099 downwards.
TCTATTTCTTAAAAATACTTTAAGGCAGATAAGTGACTATTATTTTTATTATCCATTTTAATTACCATAGACAGGACCTTCCCCAGTCAGTCTTGTCTTTGATTCCTTTCAAAGGTCTTCATTTCTTCCCTAACATTTCCCTCTACCCTACCGAACAGCCTCAAAAGTTCACACCTGGGATGGAATTAATAGATGCAAACCAGTGCATTTGGAGTGGATAAGCAATGAGATCCTGCTGTACAGCACAGGGAACTATATCTAGTTACTTGTCATGGAACACGATGGAGAATAATGTGAGAAAAAGAATGTGTGTGTGTGTGTGTGTGTGAGAGAGAGAGAGAGACTGGGTCACTTTGCTATACAGTAGAAAATTGGCAGAACACCGTACACCAACTGTAATGGAAAAAATAAACATCATTAAAAAAAGAAACACTTAAAAGAAAGAAAGGAAGAAAGAAATCTGCCGTCTATCTACACATCTCACAGAGAGCTCTCCAGCACTGGGGCTGCACTGCATGGTGCTGAAAGCATTGACTTGACAGTTGACTGTCTGGGTTCAAATCCTAACCATCACTTATTAGTGTGTGATCCTGGGCAAGGTGATTTACCTTGGCTTCCTTATCAATGACATTTTAATAATAGGTATGTTTATCCATGGGGCTTTTGTCACGTTTAAGTGAGCATGCGAATGCATGCACATATACCTTTTTAATAGGATCAGGCATAGAATATGCAACATGTAGGTGAGAGCCATTACAATTTTCCTCTTATCCTTTTTGTATGCCTAAAATCTCACATTTTCATCTTTTCTCATTTCCGCCATTGGAATCTTCCAATCCTTCAATCAGACAACTCATATTTGAGGGATTAGGAGGTAAATTCTTCTACATGTACAGGTCATGTTGCTGCTGGTCCAAAAAGCAACCTGCCCTACTCTGTATACACAGCATCTGGGGTCCTAGAACCGCATGGTAAGGGTATTAACAACCTACATGCATTCTACAACAGAGACCACAGAATCTTGAAATTACAGTGTCATGATGCAATGTCACGTTGTACTTCTTACTCTCATAATAACTGAAGCACGTGACCAGGTCCCTCTGGAATAGGGAAAGAGCAAAAGATAACTCCTATAGGGTATACGCCTCCTGCCTCAGATTAATCTACTGAGACTGGAGACACAGGGATCCACTTACATGATACTCTGCAAGTTTAGATCCTTTTGGCAGGTTCAAAGCTTTTGGCTAACATGTGTGTGTTTAAGTATACTGAGTTATTTTTCAAGTTATCCATATCTATTTCTCTCTTACAGGTATCTATTTCATAGAAGAGGCTTCCTGATGGTACTCTTTCCTGCCCAAACCATGGTGATAAGTAAAATTTGCCCCTCACTGCAAAGAGCAAATTGTGGAGCTTCAGGTTGATTGGAATGACGTTCTGTGTCCTTGGTGTGTGGCAGGGGTGGCTAGGCTTGCCAGAGAGAACTGAAATAGACTTAGCCAAGGATGCTGCCCTATAGAGTCGAGGTTCCCCCATCTTGCTTCACATCAGACTGCATGTAAAGAGGTTTTCAAAGGAGATCCTCAGAGGCCTAAAGAGGTCTGCCAAGATGGCAGGAGGAGGAGAGGAACAGCAGGTTTCTTGCCTTGTTCCATTTCTGCTGGAGCGGCTCCATTTTTACATCTTGGGATTTCTCCAAAGATGTTATTTGCAGAAAGGATCCTGTGGCACCATTTGGTTCCTCTCTGTCGCCGGCACTAGACTGTCCAGAAGGGCAGGAGTCCGTGTTTAATTCATGATATACCCAGTGCCTGGCACAGTGCTTAGGACGTTGCTTGTCCTCGATAAATACTTTTGAATAAATGAGCAAAACATATGTGAAATCTCTTTGTTAAGGGAAAATACTGTCAGGTCTCTAGTGAGGTTAAGCCAACATAGCATTTATGTAGATAAGTGGTTAATTGGGTAAATTTTGTTTACTGTTTGTATATACTGTTTGCATTTTCAAATTCTCAAGTCATGCTTTTTGTTCCCCAAATCCAAATAAAATAATCTCGCCAGGTACTATCACAGGAGAAATATTTGAGCATGAGTGTATCTTACTGACTTGTCACTAACCTATTCCTGACCCAACTGTTTATATGAATAGGGACTGTCTCGATTGGGCCCACCTGCACTGCCATACTCTGAAGGAAGAGCTAAGGGGAAGGTTCAGTAACTCCCTGTAGAAATTATTGATATGAGCAGGTCTGTAATAGTCTTCCTACTGTAATTTCCAGAATGGCCTCCTCGGGTCTGACCAGATTCAAGGATGTCTTAAGTCTACACAGGCAGCATCCTTTATAACCATGTGTATTGGCTACAGATCTTTTTTGCAGGTTTCATCCTGAAAAGGAGTGATCTCTCTGTTCACATTAGTAGCAAATACAATGACTGCCATTCTGTCTAAAGTGAAGCACAATGCAAGTAGTATCTGAGTTTCAATCAGATAGAGACCTCCTTCTCAATTTTGTCCTCATGCCTCTAAGAAAGCCGGAAAAGTACTCTATGGTAATAGCAGTTCAAAGCAGTTCTATTACAATACACCAGTTACTCATTTTAGTTTGCAATTGCTTATAAAGCACAAAAGTTGTGTAGTACTTGGCTAGGATCCATAAGGCAGAAAATTTACTGTACTCTGCTTCTAATTGTCTACTATTCCTTTCAAAGGGAAAATCATTGTAGATAAATTGTTTAGCTGAAATGCTAGAAATGTTTTACAGAAAAAAATGTTTCCTTTCCTGGAACTGTCAGAACTGTTCTCTAATTAAAACATGGTAGGGCTTATAGCTAAGAGAATATTCAGAGAGCAAGAAGTTAGGATTCAGCTTACCAACCACTGACAAACACAAAATACATAAAGATGTTTTAAAATTATTCTTTAATATACAATATCTTAGCAACTAATTAACAATGATTATCACTGTCAAATCTCTGTGATTACACAGCAATCATTCATTCATCAAACCTTAATGGAGCACACACTGAATCCTGTGTCTAAGTGAGTACATTTACATACTAATCCCTTCATCCTCCCCTGGTCTGGAGATTTCATTGCTGAGAGCCTCCAAAGTAGGAAACACGACTGCAATGCAAGAAAAAGGTGGAAAGGACTCAGACAAGCTTCTGAGCAGCAAAGAAAATGTCAGTTATAAAGTTCATGCATTTTGCTGTGTGTGTGGATCTCTTTATGTCATTGCCTGAACAAATTGGAACCCAACAGAATAGTAAAAGCATTGGTGACATGAGAATGGAGGGCTTATTTGTCTGTCAGGCACTGAGTTATGCATGTTATAGGCATTATCTCTCTTGAGCCTTTCATTATTCCCCAGAGGTAGGTAGCATTATCCCCCTTTTCCAGAATAAAAAACTAAAGCTAAGAAAGGCTAAGTGTCTTCCCAGATAAGACACTAGGAAGTGGTCCACATGCATCTGACTGCAAATCTGACGTTCTGACCATGAAGCCACATTGCTTTTTCCATTTAGCTTCGGTCTATAGGATCCAGGGAAGATGACGTGGGACCCTCACAGGTTCACCAATTCATGTTTAATCTGTTCCATTTTCACTTTGTCTCCAAGATTCTCACTATTTGGTTTCCTAATTGATCTTTCAATGTCCCTATGACTGAAGGTCATCTGAACCCAAACTCTGTTCTTTAATGGCTGGTTTCACTCCGGGATTAAGGTCTCTATAAATGACCTCAAGTCCCTTCATGACTAGATTTCAGCCCCTGCTGCCACATCTTTGGCGCACCAACAGCCAGCCCTCTGGCTTCACTTGTGCCCTGAATCTCTTTGTTCAAGTCTTTGCCTGGTTAAGTGCTGGTTATCTTTTGAAGTGTCCACAGCCATGCCATTGACTCAGGGAGGCCCCTCCTGGCTGTGAAATCCAAATGAGAAGCCCTTGTTGTATTCTCTCACACCACGCTGTATTTCCCTTCACGGCAGTGGCCACGATTTGTAGTTAGCATGATGAATTGTTTGACACCTGTTCCCCCACACCGGACAGTAAACGTCATAAAGGAAGAAACTGTTCCTGCTTTGTTTACCCTGAGTTGACATCTAGCAGGTGCTCAGTGTGCATAAATGAAACCATCTGTGCAAAGCCCTGAGCACAGAATAGGTGCTCAACAGACGTGAGGACTTTTAGTTCATGAATGAACTCACTCCTTCGATCTTTGGATCTTTAACCTAATTCCATGTTCTATTTTGTCTCAGGGACTGATACTTTGGTTTAGAGGGATCTATTTTGGAGTCCCTTCCCTGGTTATTAGAAAAATCGATCCTGAGCTTTTTCTTTCATTTGTCCCTCAGGATGTCGAACCCCAAACTGCTTTCTGACTGTCTAGCCACTCTCCTTCCAAAACCGGGTAATGATAACTGAATGTTTTATTTATATAGGTTACCTAATTTTTAGTGATGTCCTGTTTACTGAGATGTTTAGGGTAATTCCAGCAGTGTAACAAATTTATTCAACTGGAAAACAGCTCTCAAATCAACTTATATTAAGAATGTTGCTGCTAATATAAAATATCTTTGGTGAGTTCACTGGTAGAGACATATAATGCTGAGATGCACAAAAGAATAAATGCTATATCACTGAATTTAATTCAATTTTGTCACTAATCCTATCAACTCCTACTTTGCAATAACGTTCAGATTCATCAGATATTCTCCTTGCCTATCACCATTCGGACCTTTACCTGCCTGGATTACTGTAATTTTTTCTTAACTGGTCTTTCACTTCCAGTCAATCTTGTACAATTGAGTCTGTGTACTGCAGCAAAGCTAATTTTCTAAAAACCCTGTGCTTTCAGGTCTTTCCCTGCCCAACAACTCATATTGGTTCCCCGATTCCCACTAGATCAAATCCAAATGGTTCTTGGGAGTGAGGGTCTCCCTGCCGTCTTCCATCTGCTTGGCAATGCCTCGCTTACGAGTCACTCTGACTGCTGATTCTTCTTTGCTCATGAGTCCCTTGGCTTAGAGTGACCTTTTCCTTCTATATTGTCTGCCCACTTCCTGCCCATCACTTGAAACTCTCAAGTTCTACTGGCTCCATGTAAGCTGAATGACTGCCAGGACTGCTACAACAAAATATCACGGATTAAGTGGCTTAAACCACAGAACATAGCTCTGGAGGCTGGAATCCAAGATCAAGGTGTTGGTAGGTTTAGTTTCTCCTGAGGCCTCTCTCCTTGGTGTGCAGATAGCTGCCTTCTCTCTGTGACTTCACACGGCCTATTCTCTGTGTGCACACACCCTTTGTATCTCTCCCTCTTCTCATAGGGACTCTGGTTCAGTAAAATCTAGGCCCTACCCTATGGTTTCCTTTAACCTTAATTACCTCTTCTATGGCCCCATCTCAAAACACAGTCACATTGTAAGTTAGGGCTGCAGTGTACGAATTTAGGGGAATATAGTTTAGTCCATAACATGGACTTAGTGTTTTTCCTTCTCATTCTCATCTTTTGTAGAAATGTTAAGTTTCACATACTTATTATCTGCCTGCGATTATAGTCTCCTTCAGAAAAGTAATTATCCAAATTATTTTTTCTATTCCTAAAGTTTGTACATAATTAACATTAAGTTCTTTCATCAATGATGCCCAATACTTAAGAAACAGACTCTCAAGAAACACCTGCAAAGTTAAACAGCATCTTTTCCCATGTTAGAAATAGAGGGAAACCTAAAATAAGGCAGGGGCCTGATTCCAGTAGTAGGTGATGCTATCTGTTCCAATTAGTACTGGTCAGTATAAGAACGGAAACTCCAGGAGTTCCTGTCCTGGCTTAGTGGTTAATGAATCCAACTAGGAACCATGAGGTTGAGGGTTCCATCCCTGGCCTTGCTCCAGTGCTGCTGTGAGCTGTGGTGTAGGTCGCAGACACTGCTCAGATCCCGAGTTGCTCTGGCTCTGGCATAGACTAGGGGCTATAGCTCTGATTAGACCCCTCGCCTGGGAACCTCCATATGCCACGGGTGCAGCCTTAGAAAAAGACAAAAAAAAAAAAAAAAAAGAATGGAAACTTCAGCTGAGAGGCAGGGCAATGAGGGAGGTGATCTTCCAGCTGGAAGAACTTAGCTCAGCAAGGACAAGGCACCTCTGGCCCTGAACTCTGCATTCAAAGGAAGCCAGAGGATGTACCCAAGCTGTGGAGGTGGATTGCACTGATAGGCATAAAAGGCAACAGATCTTCTCCAGCACACTGTCAGAGACAGCAACCACCTCTGCTTGAGAAGCATAGAGAGCTGTGTGGGAAATAAGGGCATAGGTAAGATGAGAGAGAGGAGAGAGTTTGTCCTGCCTCTCAGCACTACTGTGCTGTCTCATTTTGGTTCTACCAGACCTACTGCTGCCAGCAGTTCCTATTACAGCTTCAGAACCTTGCTTTTAGCCATTCCAGCAGTTATTTGTATCTGGGTTAATATCTTTACCTGGTCAATCAATGGGATTGCTGAAAACTTTCTTCTAAGACTAATTAAACTTAGCAAAGGAAATCATAAACTAAAGGAAAAGGCAACCCACATGATGGGAGAATATTTGCAAATGAAGTAACCAACAAGGGATTGATCTCCAAAATACATAACATCTCATGCAGCTCAGTATCAAAAAACAAACAACCCGGGAGTTCCCACCATGGGCTCAGTGGAAACGAATCCCTTTCCTTGCTCAGCGGGTTAAGGCTCTGGCATTGCCATGAGCTGTGGTGTAGGTCATAGACATGGCTTGGATCTGGTGTTTCGGTGACTGTGGCATAGGCCAGCGGCTATAGCGCTGATTTGACCCTTAGCCTGGGAATCTCCACATGCTGCGGGTGCACTCCTAAAAAGACCAAAAAAAAAAAAAAAAAAACCCAAACAAAAAACAAACAAACAAACAAAAAAACAAACAAAACAAAACAAAACAAAACAATCAAAAACGAGCAGAAGATCTGAATAGACATTTCTTCAAAGAAGACATACATACAGATGGCCAAAAAAACACATGAAAAGATACTCAACATCACTCATTATTAGAGAAATGCAAATCAAAACTACAATGAGGTTTATCACCTTATACCAGTCAAAATGGCATCATTAAAAAGACAGCAAACAATAAAATGCTGGAGATGGTGCAGAGAAATGGGAACTCTCCTACACCATTGGTGGAAATATATGCTGGTGCAACCACCATGGAGAACAGTATGGAGGTTCCTTCAAAAAGTAAATATAGAACTACCATATGATCTAGGATCCCCACTCCTGGGCATCTATCTGGACAAAACCAGAACTCACAAAGATACATGCACTCCAATGTTCACTGCAGCACTATTTACAATGGCCAAGCTAGGGAAGCAATCTGAATGTTCACTGACAGAGGAATGGATAAAGATGTGGTACATATATACAATAGAATATTACTCAGCCATAAAAAGAATGAAATGATGCCATTTGCAGCAACCTGGATAGATTTAGAGATTGTCATACTAAATGAGGTAACTCAGACAGAGAAAGACAAATACCATAAGATTCATTACTTATATATGGAATCTTAAAAAAAAAGATACAAATGAACTTATTTGCAGAACAGTAATAGACTCACAGATTTTGAAAACAAACTTATAGTTACTAATGGGGACAGGATGGGGGAAGGAATGGATGAGGGGTTTGGGGCTGTCATACGCACACTGTGGTATGTGGAGTGGTTGGCCAATGGGGACCTGCTGTACAGCATAGGGAACTCTACCCAATATTCTGTGATAATCTATATGGGAAAGAATCTGAAAAAGAATGGATGTGTGTATGTGTATAATTGAATCACTTGTATGGAAGAAAGTATCAGAACATTGTAAATCAACTATACTTCAATAAAACTTTTAAAAAAGTATTTAAAAATAGAACTACCATATGATTCAGCTGTTCCACTCCTGGGTCTAATTCAAAAAGATAACATGCATGCCAGTGTTGACAGCAGCATTATTTATAATAGTCAAAATATGGAAGCAACCTAAGTAACTCTCAACAGCCAAATGGATAAAGAAGATTCCCCCACCCCACACACACAATGGAATATTACTCAGTCAAGAAAGAAAGGCATTTTACCTTTTGCAACAAAATAGATGGATCTGAGGGTACTATTCTTTGTGAAATAAGTCAGACAAAGAAAGGCCAATAATGTATGCTATCACTTATAAGTGGAATCCAAAGGATAAAATAAATGACTATAACAAAACAAAAACAGACTCACTGATAGATCAAATAGTGGTTACTAATGGGAAAGGAAGAGAAGGAGGGGTAAAATAGGAGTAGCAGATTAAAAGGCACAAACTACTATGTATAAAGTAAATAAGCTACAAGGCTATATTATACAGCACAGGAAATAAGCCAATGTTTTTATAATAGCTTTGGATAGAGTATAATCTATAAAAATTCTGAATCATTATGTGGTACATTTGAAAGTAATTTAATATGGTAAATCAACTATATCTCAATTTGAAAAAGACAAAAAGTAATTTTCAATATCATTTTTCCTACCTGCATGCTAAAATTATTACTTATTTAAGATGCTGTGAACTAGTCCACAGGTGTTTTGAAATTAGTCTCTGAATGAAGAATGAAAAGTTGCTATTTTATTTTCCTCTGCTATTTTGTTTGAAAGCAAAATGTTTACTTAATAGGCAGAACTAGAGGAGATCCCAGAAAAAACTTTGGAGTAACAGCGTGTTTTCTCCTGGCCCCAAAGGCCCTCACTCCTCCCTTTCCCCAACCAGAAACTTCTTTAAGGCATAGAATTTCAGGCGTGAGCAAGCTAGGGGGAAGTATGCTGTGAGTGGACCACAGTGGCTCCAAAAATCATAAAGTATACAACGTCTCATTCTGAACAAGAGGTTTCTCAGCCCTACTCAGATTCACCTTTTGGATACATTTTGTAGGGTATGAAATGTACCTGAAGACTCTCCTTTTCGTATTTGTATCTCTGGGGTCTAGGTCCTGGCTCCTGATCCTCCTTGCCTTGGCAATAGCTCTCTCTCATTGTGGCATCACTGTGACTTACCAAAAAACAGCTTCTCTGCTGATGGCACAGACAGAGCTGCATGAAGGTCACAGACAAGCAAACAGGTATGCAGACAAAGGGCTATCTTGCTGAAACCTGCCATATCCGGCATGTGGGTCTCAATTGATAACGCTCAGCTGTTGCAAAGCTGTTGTCTCCCATTTCAGGGTACTTAACTTACAGTGAGGAAAACAATGAAAGGACACTGTGAAATATGATCGGAAGGATCTCCTTAAATGGCCAGTAAATAGTGTGTACAGCTTGATTTTAAGGAAAAGTAGCTATGCCGTAATCTTTGAAGATTCCCAGAAAAATCTCTGCTTCCCAGAATTCTGGCCTTATTTCCATAAACAAATCAAGAAAATGTTTTACTCATGGGTTCTTCATTATTTCTCTGACAAACGCTAGAAAAATTGGCAAACGGAAGCCTCTGCCTGATTTACAGTTGCTCTTTCTCTGGCGCTCCTGCAGTCCGGATATAACAGTATCTCCAGGAAACTGCAAATACTCACTTTATTTCAATTAGTTTTCTCCACACAGTATACCACCTCTTCAGCTGGCTCAGAAAACATGACTTTTAGGATTGCTTAAGCTGCTTGACTTGTGAGATAAGCACTGAACTCCTACCTCGTCCTCCCCTCGGAGATTGGGTCTTTTGTGTCTTATCAGTTTACCTGCTGGTATTTAACAGCTTTTATGATGAGCTCTCACTTTTTGGGGTCCGTCTGAATTCTGACTTGATATTAATTTATCTTTATCTTCTGATTAACGCAATTCTACCTTTGTGACCCAGAGTCAAATTTTTCTTTGAATAGGCGCGTCTAAATACAAACCTCGGAACTGAACAGTATTCACTTCTGAATAAGACTTTTCAGCTGGCACCGTCCCCATTAGGCTTTTGAACTTCTAACAAGAGAAAAGCACCGACATCTTTCTGTCAACATTTTCCTGAACCACAAATTGCTCTTGCATTAGAAATTCTCTAGAAATGACATAAAAAGGCCATGAAGCATATGTATTCTTGTAGTGCAGGTCTGCAAGTCAGGGTAATTTCAGAATACACCACATAAGCTGAAAAGATGGCAGATGCAAGAATTGGATTTAACCATAGATGATAACCCAATTTTCTCCGTAGCACTGTAACTCAATAAGTCTTTAATGGCTTCTTAGATAAACAGATGGATGTCATCAAAAGGCACAGGATGATAAATCTGATTGGTGTCTGAATAATTTGCACTGCTTTCTCCCCCAAACAAGTAGAAGAGCAAAAATGGGAGAAGCCACCCTTAAGCCCCAGCATGGGAGTTCAGACTATTTGATCAGAAACAGTTGTATTTCCCCAGGGGCATAATATTGAAAACAATCAGAATGGCAAAGTTCAGGAGGTGCAATATATCTTTTTAATTAGAGTTCTTCTTTTGAAGATTTATACTGTTTAGTTTAGCTGTGTTTATTCTTATTTAGTTGACTCAGTTTATTTCCAAACAGATTTCCAAACATTCAATTAAGGCCCTGTGGAAGATTATGACTTTGAATGATCTGTGATGGCCCCGGAGTTGACAGACTCTCAAGTCCATGGCCCAGTTTTGCTGGTCAAGCAGTTCCTGATTCTTTGAACAGTTCTGTTACTCAGATGGTTTTTTTTTTTATTTAGCTCACTTGTTCACCTGGATCATTCAGTGAAATTAGATTTCAAACAGTTCATGGTTGGAAGTCCAGTATATATATGAAGGGTCCGGCCAAGCCTCTCCAGGGGCGGAACTGTTGAATTCCAAACATACTCTAACAACCATAGTGAGATTTGTCCGCATGACTTCAAGAGAAAGGATATAGCTAAAAAAGTTTGGAAAGGAAATATATTGTTTGTTTTCATTGCCATTGTAATGTCTGGATTGTGAGGTAACAGGAAAGGTCTGTGGCTTTTAAGTGTTAATTTAGGAAATTCCTTGTCTTAAACAAAATAGAGATAGGGCTAGATTTTTTTTTTTTTTTTTTTTTTTTTTTTTTTTTTTTTTTTTTAGTGTTTGATGATAAAGTATAGAATTTTTTGGATATTAGAGGGAGAAGGATCTGATGAGATGGTAATACTAATGGCCTTTGTCTCATATAAAATGGTTTTCAAATATTTCTGAGAGATGCAAAATTTATTAAGTACAGTTGTAATAAAAAGTCTACTCGATCGATCGATCGATCTAATCTATCTATCCATCTATCTATCTATCCATCTATCTATCCTTCCCAAGACAGAACTAGAATGCTCTTGGGAACTTATTTGAAAAATTGTCTTCCTTTTATCCACAGAACCCATGCAACTGTGTTAGAATATTTTTATTATCTAACATTGTCTATTGAAGTTAATTCTTAACAATTTGAAATAGCAAAAATAGGAAATTCACATATAATATTTATCATGGGTCTGAGTACTTAGTACTAAGTTCTTGGTATTTTAGATATATTAACCCATTTACTGTTCATGACAGTTCCAAAGGGAAGAACTATTATTATCCTCAATTTACAGACGGGAAAACTAAGGCACAGATGTACTGAGTAACCTGCCAAGATCACACAGCTATTAAAGGGTAGAGCTAGGAGTTAAACCTCAGGCAGTCTGGCTCCAGCGTCTATGCTCTTAACCATTTACATATTTTACTGCCTTTCATAAAAGCTTGACTGATGTATAAAGATATTCACGATATTATCAGTAATCAAGTAGAGATGGAGTGGTTAGGCCCCACTGACCATGGCGATAATAAACTCCGCTTTGGGAAGCTCAGGGAAAACTCCAGCAGGAACCGTCTCAGATGACCGAGGCCCACCTCCAATGCTTTTAGGATGCAGGTGAGGTTCAATAACAAAGCGCTTCTACCAAAGGTATAGGTATATATTGATAAACTTTACTACCCGCTCTTCGTATGCCAGTGGTGGCCTCGTCTTAATTTCAGATGACTTCCACTGCACTCTCCCTCTACCAGGGCTCTGCAGAGGCTCTGGTTTGCTGAATGCAGGGGTCTGTCACCAGCCATTTGCAATGAATCTTTTGATTATGGAATCTGACTGTCTCCCTATGTTCCGTGGGCATTTTCATTGTGGGGGGAGGTGCAGCCATCATTTACAACAATGGTTTTCAGGATGTTCAAAATGCCTCAGCTGGCTGAATATAAATTGGTAAAATATTCCTGAAAAACAACAATATATATGGAAAACTTGAAAAAAAAAAAAAGGGTTCACAGCTATCAGTTTCAGAAACAATATTGCATCCTTAGGAAACAGTCACAGATGTGGACAAAGTTTTACATGAGAATCTTTACCATGGCACTATTTACAATGTCACCCCCCCCCCCAAAAAAAAGAAGCAACAGCCTGGGAACAACATAAATAGCCAAGAAGAGGTGAATAATTAAGAAGTTTATGATATATCCATAAAATGCAATATTACACTGTCATTAAAATTATGTTTCTGAAGACTTTTTAATGACACAAATACTCATAACAGTGAAAAAGCAGAATAGAGAACTTCATAAGGAGATGATGCCACTTATGTAAAAAGAAAAGAAATCTAAATATGTCTAAATCTTGAGAGGAAATGTATCTTTTGGGGAGGTTATCTCTGAGTTTTAAGATTTTGGCTTTTTTCCAAATTTTCTAAAATGAAAAGATACTAATTTTATAATCAAAAAACAAACAAACAAACAAGGGAGTTCCCGTTGTGGCTCAGTGGAAATGAATCTGACTAGTATTCTTCAAGATATGGGTTGGATCCTTGGGCTTGCTCAGTTGGTCAGGGATGCGGCATTGCTGTGAGTTGTGGTGTAGGTCGCAGACGCGGCTGGGATCCTGCGTTGCTGTGACTGTGGTGTAGGCCAGCAGCTGTAGCTCTGATTTGACCCCTAGCCTGGGAACTTCCATATGCCACAGGTGCAGCCCTGAAAAGCAAAAAAACAAAACAACAACAAAAAAAACCAACCCAACCAAGGAGACATAAATACCCATGAGCTACAGGGAGAAGAGCTGGCAGGTGTTTATGTGTGGAGGTGGTAATGGTAGTGGTATTTGTGTATGTCTCGTTGTTCGTGGTGGTGGCGGTGGTGAGGTGTGTGTGTGTGTGTGTGTGTGTGTGTGTGTGTGTGTGTGTGTGTGGCAGTGGTGGTGGTGGTGGAAGTGGGCTACAGAAAGAGAAATGAGGCTTCCTTTCCCAGAAGGAATATCCCAGTGCCCCTGTGCCCTCCGCCACCTGCTCAGTCCCCAGCATCCCTGTGTGTGTGTAGGTGTGTTCACATGTACTTATATTTGTAATAGCCATGTTCACATGTACATGGCTATTGCAAATATAAACAAAGCCAAGTCGTCTCAATGTATATTTTTAAGCAAATTACTCTGAAGCCTGGCTCTGATGACACTCCCATAATGGGGTCTTAAGTTCTGTAGGCTAAAACTAGGCCAAACAGTCCTTTTACACACACCGTCACAGATGTTTATAAGACATTATAGGCTGTGATATTCCTTGGCTCTTCCTTTTTTTTTTTTTTCCTGTACGAACCTCAAGTTCCTGTGCATCTTCTAACTTCCATTCAGTGAGATAAACAATATCTGTGAAAACACTAGCTCAATCAGTGCTCATTTTCTCCCTCCCTCTGTCTTGACAGGTTAAATCCTTGTTTTGGAAAGAATGGGAACCATGATACCTAGGATTTGAGCTTTTGAAGCGTGAAAGAGGAGGGATATTCCCAACCGAAGAAACATCATAAGCAAAGGCCTAGAGATGGAGACATCACTGAATAAGAGAAGCAGTGAGTATTCTGCTTCTGCGGAGAGGAGGCTCTCCCGGTGGGAGTGGAGGAGAAGGGTGGCTTAAAGCCAGGTCAAAGAGGCTCCGGTAATGTTCGAATGGTTCCAAACATCAAATCCACCAATCAAGAGAGTATAAAAATTCAAGATATATATTGCAGGCTTTAAAAGCAATTCAAAAGAGGAAGCCAAAGCATTTTGAGCAATGTCAGTATGGTGTGAAACCAGCTGGCTTGGGAGTTAGAAGATTTAGGGTCATACACTGGTTCTGCCAATAATAAGCTGTACTGCCTTGTGCAAACGGTACCTTCTTAAGGGCTTCTATCTTTGCATATGTAAAATCAGAGGGACAGAATACATAAAGCCATTCACACATTCTGTCTACTCAGCTAAGTACTGAGGGCCTGTTGTATCGGGCACCGTACTGGACATACAGGACACTGGGACACAATAAGGGAGTCCTTGCTTGCATGGAGCTCACAGTTTCATTAAGAAGGCTTTCAGTGTAATGGGCAGCTCAGGGAAGATGAGAGTTTATCAAATTGTGCCCAGTAAGAAGATATGGAAGTCACTAGTGACCTCAGTAGGAGAGAAGAGAGTAGTGGCAGAGAAGTGGCAGCTGAACCGTGGGTTGGGGAGTAAGTGGAGAGGATGAGAGTAGTCCCTGAATATGAAACCCGGCTGAGAAGAAGATAAACAAGAAGAAAGGGGCAAAAGCTGGAGAGAATTTAAGCCTCCTAGTCTTCTCCGTTTCTAAAATACTAAGATTCATATCCCTCCAAGAAGTATACTTAACCTTCCAAAGTAACAGCCTTGAAGGGGGCAGCAACCAATTCAATGCCTAAACTCTAGTATGTGTGGATGACACTCCATCATTCAGTGGCCACATTCCAAATATTATAAGGAAATGAAGATCTGGGAAACGATTGAAGTGAGAACCTGCATCATCTCAAATTGTGGATATGTTTAAAAATATGAGATGGGAGCTGAACAAGACAGGGGGCTGAACAAAATGAACTCTAGTTGTCTGATCCTGCTGTATTAATGATGCTGAGATAGGGAGGGAGGAAAGAGGGCCAGTTCAGGGAGGAAAACGCACATACCAGGAACCCTAAGCCGCCTGCCAGGCTGCTGCTTCCAGTAAGGCTTTGACCTTGTCTCCACCATTCTTTTGCTACTAAAGACGATGTAAATAAATGGAAGCTTCCTCAGATTATATGACATTAGAGAGATGTTAATGCTTAAGCAGTTAGTTGCTTAAAATTCCTAGATGAATTATCAAGATGACATTAAAGCCAACAAAGTGACAACACAGAATACTATTGTTCTAACAAAATGCAACCATGGAATTTCATTTTGTAAAAGAGCTAATGTTTGCAAAGAGAATTTCTGGTAATCCTTACATTACCGTTTAATGCTAATAATTTTAAAAAGACATAGATAGATATAGACATACAGATATGTTTTTTCTTTTGCTTTTTTGGCCATACCCAAGGTGTATGGAAGTTCCCAGGCCAGGCAGGGATTGAATGCAGCTGCGGCAACACTGGATCTTGAACCCACTGTGCCAAGCCAGGGATGGAACCTGCATTGCCTCAGAGGCAATGCTGGATCCTTAACCTGCTGCTCCACAGTGAGAACTCTAAGACACATATTTTTTAGGTAATTTTTTTTCTTACTATGTGAAAATATAGGGATTTCAGGAAAGCAGTTACATTAATCTTTGTGGTCAGAATTCAGAGTTACTATTGTAAAGGTTTGGATTTACTTTTTCATTAGCATTTTATTGATTGGACCAATTAGTCCAAGCAAGCCTGAAATTCCCAGGATTTCAGAAGACTGATATCTGTGCCTTTCTTAAGCTGCTGGTGACACACATGATGTAAATTTACCAATTACAACACAGAGACGGATGTGCATCAGTAGGAGTGAAGCCTTCAGTTTGAATCTGAAGTGCTCTGGGACAAAAGATAAAATAATGTTTGATCTCTGAATCACTCTTCAAAATCCCTCCTTTCTTTGGGCTCTTTAAAAAAAAATTATAAAGCAAATTAAATGTAAGCTTAACATATTTCATGTAAGTGCCCTTTTTCCCTCTTAGTTTTCTATGCTGTATTTAATACCTCCTTGCCAGGGAAGGATTAGAGTATAGGGATTAAAGGCCTAAACTTTAGTCAGAAAAAACCTACATTGAAATCTTGATTCTGTCAGTTATTAGCTGTACAGACAATTGGCAAGTATTTGAACCTCAATTTTCCTAACTTGTGAAATACAAATAGCAGTATCTACATTACAGAATTACTACAAGAGAAAATATGAAAAAATAATTTGAGAAAAAAATACATGAGAAAATATAAGAAAATAATTACTACAGCGGCTGACTCATAGTAAGTACTCAGTAAGGTATGTGTGTGTGTGTGGTGCATGCATGCACACTCACCTTGGACATTTGCGTAGACTACCAAATATATTTGTTAGATTGAGAAAAAATCCATAATAGAAATAACATTTGCATTAGGAGCTTCACCCTCTGTAATTGCTCAGTACAGCATGTCTATGTCAACGTAATTTAAGGATGTTCTTTATAGGAAGAGCCTGGGAGTTCACATTGTGGCTCCGTGACTTAAGAATCTGACTAGTATCTATGAGGATGTGGGTTCTGGCCTCACTCAGTAGGTTAAAGGATCCGGCTTTGCTGTGAGCTGTGGTGTAGGCCAGCAGCTGTAGCTCCAATTAGACCACTAGCCTGGGAACTTCCATATGACTTAGGTGTGGCCATAAAAAAAAAAAAAGAAAGAAAGAAAAAAGAAAAAAAGAAAGAGCTTCTTGGTCTCAACATGGTCTTGAGATGCTTATTTCAAACATCTTCAAAATTTTAAAAATCTGGTAACACATTGTAAGCACAAGTAATTCAGGAAACAACTATCATCTTGTTTCAAGCTTTACTAGTCTTGCTCCTCTCATTGCATGAGCACTTCTACATTTTCCGACCTTTCCGATTTACCCATCAGATATTTAAAGATTGAAGGCAGAATGAGAAAAACCCACAAACTACTTAAAAGCTAATATTTTAAGAATAAGGACAAAATAAAGGTGAACATGTAGTTCAAAAATCAAGGGAAAGATTCAGGGGGACAGCACAGAGGCATCCATAAGATTTTTCAATGTCTCAAATATGTGAGCAAGTGGGCTGCACATGGGGCCTCAGAGACTTCAACAGTGGGGCTGCTCAGCATACGGGTCACATAGACCTGGCTCTAAAATCAGCTCTACAGCTTGCTTTCTCTAAAATCTTTGGAAAATAAAGCATTTGGGGGGAAGTATAAAACTTTCTGAAGCTTGGTGTCTGTAGCTATAAAATAAACATAAATTCCCCTTATGGGTTGCAGTAAGAAAATGAAATGGTTTTCTTTCTATATATCTACACACACACACACACACACACACACACACACACACACACGCCTGGGAGACTGTAGACTATCTATAGGTACTCAGTAAATATAATGTTGTTATTTAGTTACTATAAATTAAGACACTTAAGTTTTCATTTATATGTTAACATGTCACATGATGGCTAGAGAGAGTTTCACCAAATCTTGTGGTATGTTGCCAATGGACTGGCTTAATAGAAACTGCGTGGTCTATACAAGATTCACTTTGGAAATTCCGAGGAAGAGCTTCAAAGATTAATACCCATTCTCTTGAACTGCTGAAATTGAGCTACAAAAAGCCCATGTGGTTGCTGATTGGGAGAGATCATTAGGAGACAGAAGCGATTTCAAAATCTGATCCCTAAACTGAAATCCCAAGGACAGATAGTCCAAATTGCAAGGGCAGGTTTGTGACTAAGCTACTTCTCATCCTGGCAACTCTGTAGCATTTTCTAGGGTGAGAAGTAGCAACACTTCTGATGATGATCAAACATTCTTTCAAGAAACACAGGAAAAGCCAGGGGGCAGTCAGGATCATTCTGACCATCTCTTGTCTTGCTTCAGTGTCTTGGCATGCAATTTTCTTATTCTCCCACCAGTTCCTACTTGGCTAGATACTACCGGGGACCATTTTTAGAATTTAGAACTAGAGAAATCTGTGTTCCCAATGTTCAAAGGTGTGTGTGTGTGTGTGTGTGTGTGTGTGTGTGTGTGTGTGTGTGTGAACTGACATGCATAGTGACAATATGTCTTATCTATTCTTTAAATTTTTTTTTTTAATTTGAATTTTTAGGGTCACATTTGCGGCATATGGAAGTTCCCAGGCTAAGGGGCAAATTGGAGGTGTAGCCATTGGCCTATGCCACAGCCACAGCAATGCTGGATCTGAGCCACATCTGTGACCTACACTGCAGCTTGCAGCAATGCCTGATCCTTAACCCACTGAGCAAGGCCAGGGATCAAACCTGCAGCCTCATGGATACTAATCAAGTTCTTAACCTGCTGAGCCACAATGGGAAATCCCTATATTATCTGTTCTTAATCCATTGTCCCCCTGGTTAAAATCCTAAGGAACACAGCCAGAGTAAACTGTTTATCTTTTAGAATACAGTGAGGGTGGTTAATAAACAAATGGAGACACACATATATACAAAAATTCTAGACTAAGTAAACTCTTGAGGGCTGGCCCAGGAACCACATAACCAGGCAAATATAATTTCTAAGAGAAACTATAGCCTGTAATCTATAGATTAACATTTGGAATATGATCCATTCGGAGAAGAGCCCTGAGAAATACTTTTCATTAACTTTTCACTTGGAAATCATTTTAGACTTAAAGAAAAGTTAGAAAGAATTAGAGTTCTCATTTGTCCTTCACCCAGCTTCTCCTAATGATAACATTTTATATAATCACAGTATAATTCTCAGAACCAGAAAAGGAACATTGATAAAATACTGTTGAGTAATCTGCAGACCTTATTTGAATTTTAACAGTTTTCCCACTAATGTTCCATTTCTGTTCCAGGATGTAGTTCAAGATCTCACTGCATGTAATGTCATTAGTCTTTAATGGGTGTTAATTCCTCAGTGTTTCTTTGTCTTTCATGAGCTTGACTATTTTGTTGTTGTTGCTGTGTTTTTTGTTTTCTGCACCTGCAGCATGGAGAAATTCCCAGGCCAGGGATCAAACATGCACCACAGCAGCGACCCAAGCCACTGTAGTGACAACAATGGATCCTTAACCTACTGAGCCACATGGGAACTCCTGAGCTTGATGCTTTTGAAGAGTTCTGGATTGTTTTATAGACTGTTTCTCAATTTGGATGTCTGGTCTTATGATTACATTGGTGCAATGTAATCACAAGGATACTGCAGAAGTGAGGTTTTACTCTTTTCAGGGCAACATATCAGAGTATACAATTTCTATATGTTTTATTACTGATGATATTAACCTTGAACACTTGAATAAGGTCATGTCTGCTACATTTTTCTACTGTAAATTTATTATTTTCCCCTTTGTAATTAATAAATGTCTTGTGGAGACACTTTGAGCCTTTGCAAATGTGCTATTTATATTTTCTCCCAATAATTTTAGATTCCATCAATGGATCTTGCCTACAATAATTTCTGCTCTAGTATTTGTCTAAAGGTGATTTTTCTATTTTCCTTATTTTCTATATATTACTGGAATTCTACTATAAAGAACAGCTCCTTCCCTCCCACTCATTTAATGTTTCCATTATATATCCATGTTAGACACTTACAGATATTTATCCTTTGAGTTATAATCCAATAGTATACCTATTTATTTTTTGTTCAAGTTTTTCCAGCTTTAGCAATTGTGTTCTCTTTCAGGTGGGCTTCTATATCTTTTCAACATGTATTCATAATTTTTTGAATACTTACTTTCTGGAACCAGATGTTCTGTTTCAACTTGCATTTGCCCTTCCTAGCTTTGGAGTCAAACATTTCTCCTAAAAGCTCTGGTTCCTTTTACTGTAAAATGGTGTTAGGAAACCAAGATATGGGTGTTAAGTGTGTTTGCTGCTACTGAGGCCATTGCTTCCAGGCCTTTTCAGTGGAACAGCTAGGAAATATACATAAGTATATTAACCCATGTAACACATACCTGCATTTCTGCACTTACCTCTGTATGTGTAAGAGTCTATCCTGATCCCTCTAGTACCAATACCAGCCAACACCACAGAATTCATTCTGCCCTTCTCACTTTCCTCATATGTATCTGTCGTTCTCTGACAGTGAGAAACCTGGCTCTCATTAGCTACGGTGTATTCTCTTCTGTGTTCAACCTTCCCATAGAGGTACTGTCAGAATTGCTAACGCATGCACCTGTTTCCAGAAGACACAAATGTACTAACCATAGCACAATGTTTGTATATTGTTCCCTGGCCTTAAGCCTAACACCATACAGTCAAAATATTATTCTCCAAAATTACGTAGGCTGCTCTTTTCTTCCCCATCCTCTCAGTGTAGTTATGTTATTCATGTGCAATGCATTTAAGTTCATTTTTCAGGTCTGTATTCTATTTTGGGTTCTCTACACCTGGATTTTATTTATTTTTACCTTTATGAAATATTACAGTGTTTTTAAGAGTCATAACTATTTTTTGTGTGTGTCTTTTTTAGGGCCACACCTGCGGCATATGTAGGTTCCCAGGCTAGGGGTCTAATAGAAGCTGTAGCCACTGGCCTACGCCACAGCCACAGCAACGCCAGATCCGAGCCACATCTGTGACCTACACCACAACTCACGACAATGCCAGATCTTTAATCCACTGAGTGAGGCCAGAGATCGAATCTGCAACCTCATGGTTTCTAGTTGGATTTGTTTCTGCTGCGCCACGATGGGAACTCCAAGAGTCATAACTTTTAAAGAACATACACTCAAAGAAGTGTATCTTCCTTTTCATTCCCATGCCCCCTTTCTTATTCTCCCATTTTTATACTTCATTCTCACTTCACTTCCTGTAGACAACCAATCTCATGAGTTTTTGATTTATCTTGTAATCTTTTGCAAAATTTAGTAGATATCTGTGTATTTGCTTAAATTTCTTTATTCTTATAAGGGATAGCATACTCTAGATATTCTTTTGCACTTTACATTTCTCATTTTATACATTCCGGAAATAATCTCACATCAGTTCATAGAGATCTTCCTCATTCTTTTTAATAGATGGATTATACTCCATTTGAGGATGTATCATATAATTGATTTTTTACTACTTCCTTCTGTATGGTCACTTAGGTTGTTTGCAATATTATGTGATTACAACCAATGCTGAAATAAATAACAGATGGTTGTGTATTTTCTTAGTACTAGAGATGTATTTTAGAGTACCCTGCTAGAAGTGGGATTGTCCGGTCAAAAGAGTGCAAGTCTAGTTTTGTTAGGTGTTGCTAAGGGCTCCTAAAGTAGGGTTGTACCAGTCTGCATTCTCACCAGAAATGTTTAGTCATACTTCTAAATTTTCCCTAACATGGGAAGTGAGAAATCTCAGAATTATGACTATTTTTTTTTGGCCGCCCACAGCATACAGAGTTCCCAGGCCCAGGATCAGATCCAAGCTGCAGCTGTGGCCCACACCACGGCTGTAGCCAGATCCTTAAATCACTATGCCAGGCAGGAGATGAAACCTGTGTCTCAGTGCAGCAGAGACACCACCGATCCGACTGAGCCACAGTGAGGACTCCATATTTCATTATTATTATTTTAATATTATTTGAATTTGAATTTCTTAGAAATATCAAGGAAAGCTCAAATGGACAGACAAGACCTTCACAAAGAGATAAGTAGAACTTAGTTAGGAGTGTCCAAACAAGACTAAAAGTCACCTAAGGAGCCTAGGAAAAGATGATGTTTCTGAAGTGTTGGAGGAAGTGAAAAGCATTCATGCAAAGACTGAAGTGACCCAATGGAGATATAAAAGGAAAGAGAACATTATCTGTTGAGTGCCAAATATAAGTTTAAAAAAAAGACTGACTTGTTTTTACATGCAAGAGAAAAGACTAAGAAATAACGCTTAAAATAGACTCAAAGTATTAGAAAAATCTCAGTCATAAAGAGCAACTGTGATCTGAAAACCATCAACGAAGGATATAAAAGCCATGCAGCCAAGTAAGAATTAGAAGAGGCTGTATATGGATGGTCCAAGAGCGGAAGCAGGGTCTCGTGACCCACACCTAGGCCACCAAGAAACGTCGTAGGCACTCTGATCTGAAGAGGAGCCTGTGAAACACTCTATTGCCTTTGGAATGGATTAGCAATGAGATCCTGCTGTGCAGCACTGGGAACTATGTCTAGCTACTTATGATGGAGCATGATAACGTGAGAAAATAGAAGGTGTACATGTATGTGTAACTGAATCACCATGCTGTATAGTAGGAAAAAAACTGTATTGGGGAAATAACAAATAAATAAATAAATGTAAAAAAAATTTAAAAACAAAGAATATTAAAAAAAAAAAGAATAAAAAAAAAAAAAATAGGAGTTCCCGTCTTGGTGCAGTGGAAACGAATCCGACTAGAAACCATGAGGTTGCGGTTTGATCCCTGGCGTCGCTCAGTGGGTCAAGGATCTGGCCTTGCCATGAGCTATGATGTAGGTTGAAGATGCAGCTCAGATTCAACATTGCTGTGGCTGTGGTGTAGGCTGGCAGCTGTAGATCTGATTAGATCCCTAGCCTGGGAAATTCCATATGCCATGGGTGCAGCCCTAAAAAAAAAAAAAAATTAAAGCAAAAAAAATAAAAAATAGTAAATAAATAAAAGGTCTCAGAAATGAAAAACAATGATCTTATGAATGACCAAATCATCAAAATGAGATTTTTATATGTGAAAAAAAAGAATACCTAAAGAAACCTGTCAAACATAGAAAAAAATCTCTTATTGCAAAATGACTGATATGACCTGTGACAAATAGTTCTCTAGAATGAGGCTGAAGTAACAGCTCTGGTCAATAGTGAGGAGTTAGTTGTTTTAATTTCAAAAAGTTTTCAACTCTAATTTTTTGTTTGTTTGTTTTTAGGGCTTCACCCACAGCATATGGAAGTTCCCAGGCTCGGGGTTGAAGTGGAGCTACAGCTGCCAGCCTATACCACAGCCACAGCAACGTGGGATCCGAGCCATGTCTGTGACTTACACCAGAGCTCATGGCATGGCAACGCTGGATCCTTACTAAGCAAGGCCAGGGATCAAACCCATGTTCTCATGGATGCTAGTCGGGTTCATTACCACTGAGCTGCAATGGGAACTCCCTCAACTCTATTTCTTAAGCCAAAATTTAGACCAGAGATTAAGGGGGCTTGTTGTAAACCTAAGAAATATCTACAATCATACTCGGGTTATCTCTACTTCAGAGCATATAAATCTTTTGCCTTTTACAATCAATTTATAGTAAAATACAAGTAACTAGTACATGGATAAAATGTAGCCAAAAGTATGAACTGACAGGTAGCTTAAGAGTTGGACTCTGGGAAGTTAGCACAGATAAGGACAGGTGAGTAAGAGAAAGAAGGAAAATAATTAGGCAAACATATTGTATTTCAATTATGCTCTAGGCACCACTTAGCCCCTGAAGATACAATGGTAAATAAGGGGGAAATTCCTGCCCTTAGCTTGTCTGGGTAGAACAGTGACAGTATAATACACATTTTATAGTAGTAAATTAAAAAAAAAAAGTAGTGGACTAAGAATGGCAGAGCTGGGACTAGTTTCACAGAGGAGATGAACTTCGATTTAGAAATTCTCTTGGTAGAAAGGGTAGGTATGTGTCCTGAAGGCTAGTCCAGGCAGAAATCTACTGACAGATGAATGGATAAAGATGTGGTATGTATACACAATGGAATACTACTCAGCCATAAAAAAGAATGAAATAAAGCCATTTGCAGCAACATGGATGGACTTAGAGATTATCATGCTAAGTGAAGTAAGTCAGAGAAAGACAAATATTATGATATCGCTTATATGTGGGATATAAAAAAAATGATACAAATGAACTTATTTACAAAACAGAAATAGACTCACAGACATAGAAAACAAACTTATTTGTTACCAAAGGGGGAGGAGAGGGATAAATTAGTAGTATGGGATTTACATATACACACTACTATATATAAAACAATCAGCAAGGACCTAGTGTATAGCACAGGGAACTGTACTCAATATCTTGTAATGACCTATAATAGAAAAGAATCTGAAAAAGAATTTATATATACATATTGAATCACTTTGCTATACTCCTGAAACTAACACATTATAAATCACCTTATACTTCAATAATTTTTTAAAAACAACATAAAAAATAAAAAATAAAAAAAAAATACATACCAGAGTTTGAAGAATGAGGAGGTAAAAAGAAATGTGAAGTATCTCAAAAATATTGATACAGAGTAGGCGCTGAAATGATACTTTGGTTACACTGGGTTCAATAAAACACACACACACACACACATATATATATATATATTTTTTTGTCTGTTTGCCTTTTCTAGGGCCGCTCCCGTGGCACATGGAGATTCCCAGGCTAGGGGTCGAATAGGAGCTGTAGCCACCAGCCTATGCCAGAGCCACAGCAACACGGGATCTGAGCCGCGTCTGTGACCTACACCATAGCTCACAGCAAACTCCAGATCCTTGACCTACTGAGCAAGGCCAGGGATCGAACCCGCAACCTCATGGTTCCCAGTTGGATTCGTTAACGACTGCGCCACGACAGGAACTCCAAAACACATATGTTTTTTAAAAAGGACTAATACGTGCAAAGGGACAGAAGTATGATGTATTCATAACAGATGATCTTTTAAAAGTCATGTTGGAATCCAGCAGTGCAAGGCATTTACTATCTCCCTAAAATCATCATATTTGCAAATAACACAAACGTGGACAGAGCATGAGAATGGCATTTGGAATGATAGGATTAAACTTCAAAATGACCTTGAAACATCAAAGAAATGAACTGAAACTCACTGCTCCCTTTTCTTGTGCCAGAAAAGTACGTAGTACGTAAATACAAAATGCAGAATGGCAGAAAAAGTCAGGAGGGGACAGAGCAGCCCTCCTGAGCTGTAAGTGGGAAACTAACGGGTAAGGCAGGGCAGCTGGTTTTAAAAGAGAGGTTAGACACTGTGAAAAACAGACAATGAGAGTAAAGCCAGAGAGAGCCCCCTTGGGTTCTAGCATCGGTTCTGCCATATAATAAATACTGGACTCTCAGGAGATCTCTTCAGGTGAGCCTCGGTATCCTTATCTGTCAAACAAGGGACAGAACTACCTCTAGAATCCTTTTCTATTTCATGGTTCTTAAGCCAATGCTATCTGGGAAGTCTGGAGAGCATTCTGAGAGTCAGGAGGTGACCTAAGGTGGAAGTCACAAGGCAGGGATGGAAGGACTGGGAGTCCTGTTTTGAACCTGAACTGAAGGCTGGGAGGTGACTTCAAAACTGCTTTCTACCACCCACGTGATAGATTATTCTAAGGCGCACAATCAGCTCTTCTCTATTTCTGGAGCGATGAGAACAAGAAGAAAGAGAACAAAAGAAAATGGGATCAAATTGCAGTGAAGCCTGTTTAAGAAGAGAAGGAATTAGTCCCGGAAGTTATGGGTATGCCTTTTGGAAAAGTCTTTAGAAACAGTCTGTCTGTCCAAGATGCTTCTAGACAGGGTCACCAGCTGTGGCTGCAAGCAGTTGGATAAGCCAGATGTCATTTCAGTGCCCTTCCCATCTCTGTGTCTCTGCAGTGGTAGAATAATATGCATCAATAGAGTAATACCAAATTACCCCATTTATACTTTTTATGTATCTATTAATATGGACAACAGTTTCCTTTCCATTTTACTAGTAAAGTTTTGAATACAAATGTGACTCGGCCTCTCTCCATTACAGCTCCTCATTCAGAGCTAATTGCCTCACAGAACACTTAAGGAGTCATTTTTCATTATGATGGTGAGCAAGGGGAAAGCAGATGGCACAGTCCTATTATTGATTTGATGATCCTTGCCTGACTCAGTGAATAAATGCAGCTCAATGTATGGTCACTGCGTCCAGACTTTTAGGGCCCTCAAGGTTCGGTTCAAATCATGTCAGACAGCAGGTTCAGGGGGCAAAAATCCACTTATTCCTCCAAAGCTTCTAAATAATGATCCCCGAGACCATACAGGACTCTTTAGGCCACCTCCTGGGAGTCCCATGGGCTAGTTTAGGCTCCCAGTTCTTAAGGAAAAGAATGGGCTCTCTCTAAAGTTGTGCCAGTGCTTTATCTGAACTTGCTGCCATCAGTTAGGGATGTTGGCCCAGCTGAGATGAGTTATGTTAATTTGCAAATAATAAGGTGCATAAAAAGAGGTAAATCACTCATTTTTCAGAAGATCATTAACTCCTTCCCTTGAAAGCCCTCAGAGAAAGAGCATTCTGGCCTTAAGGAGCTAATGTAATTGTCATCAACATTTTAGAACCATAGCATCACATGACTTGTGCTTGTTTCTCCACTGGCCCTCTCCTTAAGAATGAAGACACAGTATGGCGCAAAAATGCCCTTGGTAGGTATGGCACTATTTTACAGTAAACAGTAGGATCTGAGACTAAATCAGCTATCGATGTAACAGAATTTTTATGAAAACTTGAGTGTACGCCCTCTCAGTTTGCTAAGAGACCACTGGCCCTTTGAAGTGGTCCCCAGAAAAATGTTTATGTGAGAAAAAATTACCAGGACTTTTGACCCACGTTTTCTTCCTTTCTTTTTTTTTTTTTTTTAAGGGCCACGCTGGAAGCACATGGAAGTTCCCAGGCTAGGGGTCGAATCAGAGCTAGAGCTGCTGGCCTACACCACAGCCACAGCAATCCCAGATCCAAGCCTTGTCTGAGACCTACACCACAGCTCGTGGCAATGCCAGATCCTTAACCCACTGAGCAAAGCCAGGGATCAAACTTGCATCCTCATGAATATTAGTCAGGTTCATGTCCACTGAGCCACAAGGGGAACTCCCCTGACCCACATTTTCTTAGCATTTTCTCAATTTGCTGGTAAGGAGACATATTTTCTCCAGTTAGGTAATGTTCCTTTTTGGGATCTAGGGAGTTCCTTTCCTGCCCTGGTGGCAGAAGGTATGTAGTACTGCCTTCTGGTAAGAAGTGGACTATTATTATTATTATTTTTTTCTGGTTAGAGTTTGCAACCTTGCATTATAAACATGAGGGAGGGGTAAAGTCCCTGCCTGCACGAGGGATCCAAAGACTCTGGCTGTGGTCTCTGCTCAGCTTTGATCCAAGACAAGTCACTTCTCATCTCTGGCTCTAGGTTTGTCCTCTGCAAAACATGGGATGGAACCAAGCAATCCCTAAAGCCATTTCCAAAGCTCCAGAAATTCTAAAATTCTCTGAACCTTAGGATTACCCATCTATTCTTGTTAAATGAAGGAGGCAGCCTTCTGCTAACTTCTGCTAAATCTATGTAACAGAGGACTACTGAATTTATGATCAATTAAAAGTAAAACATCTTACTCATTGGCAGTTTTATATATAGACCATGGTGTTAGCCATCAAAAGAAATGCAGGAAGGAGGGGCTGATTTAGGCTTTATATTTTATTTATATCTACAAAGTTCTTATTTTGTTGTTTTGTTTTTTCAAAGGCAGCTTGCTTATTGCAAACAAATCTTGATTTTCCCCTTTGGCTTCGTAAGTTGATTTGCTGAGTTGCTTACTCTTTCTTATTTTTCTCTTTGACCACAGTAATTATTTACCAGTCAATTCTAGCAATACCTGAAAGAGGTGGCATGTGAGGAGAAGGAAAAGAAAAAAAAGTGTCAGCCATGCTCTCAGTGCTGGTGGTCTCATCGTTTTTCATGTCCATAAATTCTGACTTTTTATGTGAGATTGTTTCTAATTGCTCTATCTTGAAAGTATTTGAATTGTGTTAACTTTTGGGGTATTTCACTCATTTCTGCAGCGTGTTTAATTAGCCATGTTCACTATTGTTCAAGTTTGTTGTCCTTATTTTTTCTTTGTTTCATTTACACATGAATCAATTTCTCTCAAGTAACAATGGCACATAGATAAGCTTTAACATCTCAAATGGGAGGATGATGGCATGTCACTTCACAGTGACACCGGTCAGTAAAAGAAAAAGTACTGGCTAATGGTCTAAATTACATGGCTAATAACCAAAAATCCACCCGCCCTTCCCCATACCCCCCGACCCCCCATAAAAGATTTGGAAAATACATGGCTAATGGTCTAAAGTACATGGCTAACAACCAAAAATCCACTTTCCTCCCCTGATACCCCCCCCAAAAAAAAAGATTTAGAAAGAGCACTAGGGTGTAAAATTCTCTGGTTTTAAGTTCTGGCTCCATCATTTATTTACTATGTAGGCAAGTAAGCTCCATGAATTAATTGTCCTCATCTGTGAAATAAAAGTGATAATATATACCTTATAGGTGATGATAATTCAAAGAACAGTAATGAGAACAGAATAGATTGTGTTAATGGTAACAACTGAAATAGCAACCGATGTTTCATTTGCTAGATACATTTTGTGAGGTTATTTGTCTTCTGTGGGACATTTATTCCACAAGGTTCAATATTATTTTTCCGGCCATAAAGGGTGGAACTGAGTTGTGCTCTTTCAAACGTAAATAAAATGGTTTTGTAAAAATTACTATCCAAGAAAGAAATCAAAGCCCAAATTATAAAAATAGAACAACTTTATGATAGGTGAAGTATACGTTACATTGGAAATATAATTTGCTTTATTGTTTTGTGTCATCTTTCACTAATATTCTGATTTTTCCTTGAACCTTAAATTGGAGCAAGGGAGTTCTATAGATTTTTTTTTTTTTTTCGGTCTTTTTGCCTTTTCTAGGGCCGCTCCCACGGCATATGGAGATTCCCAGGCTGGGGGTCGAATCAGAGCCATAGCCACCAGCCTACACCAGAGCCACAGCAACGTGGAATCCAAGCCTCGTCTGCGACCTACACCCCAGCTCACGGTCACGCCGGATCCTCAACCCACTGAGCAAGGGCAGGGATCGAACCCGCAACCTCATGGTTCCTAGTCAGATTCACCAACCACTGTGCCACAACAGGAACGCCAATAGATTTTTTTTTTTTTTTTTTTTTACGCAAAGGTACAGCTAAAAAAAAAAGCTGATTTTAGTCCTTAAGAAATGTGGCTTGAATCATAAAAACATAAGATCCAGTCTATCTAGGATTATGGCCCTGAAGTGAAGATTATGGCTTTTTATCTAGTAAAGTTTACACTTGTGTAGGATATATCTACGCATTTTTTGGTGAATAAATTCTACCATTTAAGGATAATTCACTGTATTCATTAATTCAATATTTATCAAGCAACTACTAAGTACCGAGAACTTGTTAGCTACTGAGGATTCAAAGGTAAACGAAGATGTAACAACTGCCCTCAGAGAGCTTACTACCTGGTAAGAAAGTTAAGAAAGGAGAGTGACTTTGACAAATGTTAGAAGGCAGTGAAGAAGTGGCCCAGCAAACCCTACAGGATTTCAAGGAGAAGGAGGTGATCTTGCAGGAAACTGAAAAGGCTTCATGGAAGAAGTGGCATTTGAACCAGACTTTGAAAACAGGCAGCTGATGAAAACACACACACACGCTCATGGAATCGCAGGAAAAAATACACATGTGGAATTATAAGCTCGGCAGCAAGCATAAAGACATTCTTCCCAGTCATCTTCTTTATTTTATAGACAAGGAAACTGGTTTCAAGAGGTTAAAATAATTGCACAAGAGCCTCAAACCAGCCAGTGTGGTGCTATTCCTGTGGGCACTGGCAAGAAGCCCCTGCCTGCTAAACCTGGGTTGGAGAGAGGTCAAGGAGGACCTTACAGCCAGAGTAAATGTCTGGACTGACTTGAACAGGCCATGAAAGGTCAGCAAAGGTTTTTGAGGGAGGGGGTGATAGGATTAGAATTGTGCTTTCCTTTGGCAGAAACCCGGGTGAGAGGCAACCAGGGCCTGAGCAAAATATTCAGGGAGTAAAGATGGCACAAGGAAGTCTGCTCTCTCCATCTCAAGGGAAAAATCGAAAGAGCTTCGTGGTTACTTGGGGCGAAAGAGAGAAGAAAAAAAGCTAACTCTTAAGTTGCAAACTTGAGCGGCCCCTGAAATGAACTTGACAAAAGCAGTAAAGTCAGGGAGAAGAGCTAGTCTGGGGAGTAGGGCGTGGTAATGAGGGGTGGGGTGGGCAAGGAAGAGTCATGTGACACTGAAACAGTAGCAAATCCAGTGTTGGCTGGAGACTCAGAGACCCAAGGAGATGGCAGTTAGCATCTGAAAAGCCCTTTAAATGAGCAAAGAGAGCATGACTCTAAGCGGAGAGGGTGAAGAAGGATGAGAAGTTGGCTATGGACCAATCCTTGGGGAATGTCTACCTGTACAGAGAAGGCAGATGAAGAAGGCAGTGAGCAGAGGGAGGTGCTCCATACCCAACATCTCTAAGTAAATTCTAAGAAGGTACCTGTGATAGAGGGAGATAAAGAACACCAGAGAGAGTTTCCAGAAGTCGGAGAGGCATGATGGGGGATATTCCTCTACTTCTCACTGCTGCTATGAGATTCCTTTCACTCACTTCTAAAATAGGGGAATATTCAACAAATACTACAGAGACAGGATGACAAGTGAGAACTGAGAAAATGGCATTTTAATGACTGTGTTTATCACTCTATTATTTTCGAAAGATACTAAGCTTAGCAATTGTACATCAGTTTCATTTCACCTCTTTCTCATAACACTGTGTACTCTTTGTTCATAAACTTACCATATTTTATAATTAAGGGTTTACTTTCATGATTATTTTGTTCATGTTTATCTCCATATAGGCTCTAACATCTATGGGAGCAGGAACTTTCTGTGATGGTGACTACTATATGTATTGCCTGACATGTAGCAGATACTTTTAAATATTTCTTGAATGAATAAAGGCAACAAATGAAGATGCACAATTCTCACAATATTTCACAATGTTTTGGATAGAAGATGAAATGAGTTCCTGCTCTTGACTTTAGGGTCCTTTTAATAACACAGAGTCATATTTATTAACAATAATCTCAGATATTTGTTCTTATCTCTGTTGTTCTCTGAGATCTCTGCCTAATTTTGTAGTTTATTTTGCCATCAGTGCCCACTTTTTCTTTCTTCTTTATGAAGACACATATGCTGGATGTAAACAATATTTGAATTTGAGGTTCAAAGGTAACTAACATGACTGATTTTTATCATGAA
The DNA here is from genome assembly GCF_054392235.1 of Sus scrofa. Lineage (NCBI taxonomy): Eukaryota > Metazoa > Chordata > Mammalia > Artiodactyla > Suidae > Sus > Sus scrofa. The sequence continues at coordinate 148,744,033 of NC_139396.1, read as the reverse complement.
GTTCTGATACATTTCAGTAGTTGTATTTCTTATTCTAACCACCCAGAACAAAGAGCGTGTTGCGAGTAGATCAACAGGTGTTGATCTGCAAGTGTGAATACTGTGGCAGAGTCACAGAAGGCAAATGGAGAGACCTAAGGGACAGGAAACTTCAGAAGCTTCTGGAAAATGTAAATTAGCTTTAAAAAAAACTGGCTTCCAAGGCATGAGAACTGCACTGAGAGCCAGAAGACCTGAAGTCTGTTCTCAATCCACCTCTGAGACTGCAGAGACCCTCTCCCTCCCACTGGTGCTGTGAGATTTATTTCACTCGCTTCTAAAATGGAGCAATGTGAATGATCTATGTCTTTCACACATGCTGAGAAGATTGGAAACTAGTTAATAAAATTATTAAGATTTTTTTTAATTTAAGGATTGGTGCTAATCATTTTTATTCACTAACAAGCAATATGTAGGAATACGGTTTCTTCACTGGTCCTGAGCAGCTGGAAAGATAAGGTATCACTTAGAAACAAGTTATTTGTTCTTCCTACCCCAAACTGGTATGACTTAGCATAATTTGTAGTAGAACCATACAACAGAAATGGAGTGAAATCCATCCTAGGAATCTAGCTCAATCCCATCATTTTATATATGAGAAAATACAACTCAGAGACTAAAAGACTTGGTCACACAGCTAGCTGGTGGCAGAGCTGGATCTAGATGGTGGGACTTGGGACTCCAAGTCCATAACTCACACAGTCAAGCTGGTCTTTTCCTGTAACTGCATGCCCCTGGTTGCTCTTCCACACTCGGAGCCATACTTTCATTAGTAGATGTGTCACAGTATATGCATATTTGCATTTTACCAAATTTTTGGAGTAAAACCACCAGGAAAGAAAAATCTATTCTTCATGCCCCCTTAAGTCTGATGCTTAGCAGAGCCCTCCGGGTCCTTCCTATTTGATCTGGATAGAAAGCTTGTTATAGAATACGGGCTCTGCAGAGTACCCCTGTATCTTTATCCAGAGAAGCACGGTGATGAGTCTCACACATCGAGGATCCAGGTGGCCTGGGGTGTGAATTCTGGCTCACCCACTCACTCGCTGTATATTCCCTGGACCAGTCATTTAATCTCTATTGAGTTTCAGGGTTTTTTTTGTTTTTGTTTTTTTTTTAATCTGTAAAAGAGGGTTAATAACAGTTACTTTTCAGGTTCATTAAGAGTGTTAAACTAATGGGTGTATATAAAGCATTTACTTCAATGCCCAGGATTACCAGTTCCTCCTCTCCAACCTCTTTTCATTTGATTAAACGAAAGTTCTCTTTTTTCACGACCCGTAACACTCTGGGTAGACTATCATTTTCAACATTGTACAACATTTCTAGATTATTCAAAATAATCTGGTCATCCTGCCTAAGCCCAAAGAAAAAAATTTCAAAAGTTTAGACTTTCCACCAGTTTTTTAGTTGTTATTGTTGTTTGGGGGGTTTGTTGTTGTTGTTGCATTAAAGTCAACCAAACATGAGATAAGATCAGGGCAAAATTCTACATTTCGGTGAAATACTTCGCTCCCTTTTGGCAGTGAACATCTGGGCTACCGGGATTTTTAATCCAGTGAGAAAAGTTAATCTGCTTCTTATTCGTAAGAATCCATAAGCTCTGAAATCTAAAATCCTCCATCACAAAGAGGTGACAGCAATCACCCTCATTCTCAGTTTATGCTTTTAAAGAGGTCTATTTACTTTGTCCACATTTCATCTTAATGTGACGCTGAAATGCTTGGGGACTTTGCTGTCCAAGGTGATTGGAGACATGCTTGGTTGTTCAGTGCCATTCAGGAGAGTTACTTGATATGCCCTGATTTCATGGGGACATCAGTCTTTCAACCCCTTTGAGGTCAGATGAGAAAGTGGCTATGTACGTATGTCAATAGCAGAAATCCTACCTTAGCCCAAGAGAGATGGGCACGGTTGGCAGTGGTTGCTCATAGAAAATATAGGAATGAAGCAGCAGGTTTACAGAGCTGGGGAACAGGGAACCTAATTAGCCCAGCTCCAGGAATGCCAAAAAGCCTATTTAATATTTTTTGCTTTTACCCTTCCAAGCCACCTAGAGGAAGAATTGCTCATAAACATCTATATTCCATTATATGGAAGAAAAAAAAAAGATACTTCATGGGGTAATCTGAAGGACGAATCTGGAGTTTCTCTTTTGACCTGTTAAAATGAGAGCCATGGAAGGGACCTCAGACATCTTAGACATTAAAAAAGCCAGGCGTAATTATTACTTGCTAAGTATTACTAAAATATCTGCTGGTAGAAAGAGAATAAATTCCAAAATCTAGGTCATATTTTGAATAAAAAAAAAAAAACCAAACAGTAGCTGCTACTGAAAATAGATGGCCAGAACTAGCCAGCCCCTGCTTGTTTCTGAACCATTTATTTGTTAGTGCTGAAATTCAGATTTGAGAGAAAACTACCATGCTCATAGGATGCTTCCACTTTCTCCATATTTCCCAACTCATCCTCCTCTTAGATGCTTTTGCTCATGGTAATGAAAGGTGCATTATGAAAAACATCATTCCACATTTAGAAAGCCCCATTTCAAAAGAAGGCCTGATGAAAAAAAAAAAAAAACATTGAAATTGTGCAAAGTACTGCAATGACTTTGTATTTAGTAATTAATGCTCATTAATCACTAAAAAGATAAGCTAACATTAGGAGACATAAATGGCCCAAGAGCCAAGAGAAGACTCTGGCACCCTGTCCTTCACGCGGTGGGGATGGAGTCAGGAGTTGCTCCATAAAGCTCCTTCTCTGCCTCTTCTTAACCCCCCCCACCCCACCCCCAGACTCTAACCCTGCATTAGTACTGGAGGAGGCTCCTAGAAACGTAAGATTTCTAGATGAACAATGTGGGATTCGATGAATGAATTCTAGTCCAGTTGCTAATTTTATTCTTGTTCACGGAGTCTCATAGATAGAATGGTTACTTGGGGTCATGTTTCCCAGGTCTCCTATCATTATCACCATCAAAAGCATTTATGAAGTGCTTCCTACACATAGGGCTCTGTGATAAGCACAGGCACACAGATGGACTTCCTGGAAAGATATGAGATAAGCTAAATTCTAGCAATAAGATAACCAGTGTCAACATTGCCCTCCTAAGAGCCAATATGATTCCCAAAAGTATCACTGGAATGCATTTCCTCTCAAGTATTGGATAATACTTGGCTAAGTTTTAATTGCCTGAGTACACACTAAATGTTGGGATGAAAAGTCAAAAAATAGGTCATTTAGATTGTATATTGGAGTCAGCACTGGACTTGTTTAGGGAAAAAGAAGTTGCGAACATTAGGAAATTTCTCTCTATAGGCACTGCCTTTTTTTTCCCCAGTAAAGTCAAGAGTTTTTTGTTTTGTTTTTGTTTTCTTTTCATTTCATTGTTTCCCACATCTGACCATAAAAAATTTCAAACATATAGTGAAGTGGAAAACATTTTGCAATGAATCCCAGTGTTCCCATCACTTAGAATCTGCCATTAACAGTTACTTTATTTGCTTTATAACATATCTGTCCATCTACTCATCCTCCTGTCCATCCATCAATAACATACGTTCTAGATGCATTTCAAAGTAGGGTGCAGACAGAAGATAGCACTTTATTTTGAAGGAGTAGAATCAAGGAGGCTTCCTACTCCTACAAAGTTAGCTTGAAAAACTTGATTATTTTTTTAAATAAAGAATAAGCTCATCCTGAATTATGTGCACAGAGAGTCGACACAGTTCAACTTACAGACACTGGAAAAAAAGAAAGGTAAGGTAAAGTTTTGTTGACTTGTATTAACCCTGTAGAGATTTTCAGTACCTCTTCAAATGTTTGGCTTTATGAAGACATGGGCTGTAGATTATAGGGAAATAAGCTCTCTGCTACAGATCCTGAGGAAACATGACCTGGAATGTTAGCAATGAGCACTTTTTGTCGTTGTTGTTTTGCTCTGTACTCTAGTATTTTTCCTGTTATTCCTTGAGTATGGAACTACAGAGATTTTTTTCTCTCATTCACAAAGTGAGTTTTATAATGCCTTTGGCACAGGCTTGTCATAAAGATCAAACAGGTAAAATAGGAAAATACTTTGTAAAGAGCAACACACCATGCACGTCTAAGGTGGCATTACCATTAGTAATTATAACACATCTGTAATAAAACACAGCTGAGGTAATGGTCCACACTGCTCTCTGGCTTTCTCACATTAGTCAAAAAGACTTCAGAGGTTAAAGGGACAGCGTATTGGCTGTTGCCTTCACTCTGCCCATCAGTACGTCATCTTGTCAAGGATCTAGAAGAAGCTTTGGTGTACATCACACAGACTTGTTTTCATTAGTGAAGTGTTTGTGTTGGAAATCATCCCAGCCTTGAAACAATACTTCCATTAGCCGGGCACAGTACCTATAATTATCCATCTTCTCTGACCAGTGCCAAGCTATTCTATTTGCTGCATCCCATTTACCTTGGTGGTTCTGAAAAGAGAAAAGGGAGGCATTCACTCAATGTTATGAGAAGGTTTGTTTCATTGAATAAACACCCACAAGCGAACTTTGGGTAGAAATTCCTGTAACAAGATATTATCAGGTACCATAAATGACAAGTCTAAAGGTGATGGAAATCCTTTGTCCCCGGACAGGAAAAATCAGGTATGTGAATATCTTAAGATGTATAAGGTATGAAGCAGTGCAGCTTCCATTTTTGTGTCTTATTGGACACAAATCAAGAAAGGGAGGAGCAAGGTCCAAGCTGACTAGGGAACGAAGGAAAGAAAAATAAGCAGGGAGGCGAGTTCATTATCCATTACTGTTATTGAGAACCTGCCAGATCTCTGGCACTTTGATATTATCCTTAAGGGGAACTGAAGAGAAAGATAGATTTGAAATCACCCTTACCCTCAAAAAGCATCCGTTTCACTGAGAGTTGTTTAGAGAGAACAGTCGGGGGATGGAACAATCAGAAATTATAAGCAGATGGAACAGGATATGTACAAAGAGAGACATAAGCAGGGTTTGCGATTTAATTCCAAGTTATACTCAACACTAGGCATGTTTCCAATATGGACAAGATCGCAGCAATGAGAAGACCTCTAAGAGGATATATACAGCTACCTCAAATTCAAGATATGCTTTTTATGCTGGAAACGGAAAGCCAGAGGAATAGGCTGGCTGTGCCCATCTGAAGGAGAGGGTCTCTGAGTCCGTGAAGCGCCCCCTGTCTGGTGCTGACAGCAAGAACACATCTTAAACATTCTGGGATGGTTGCATCAAGCTATCATCCTCTGATGCTGCCAAACAGTCCAAACGTGCAAGTAAGTTCCCTACTTTGATCCCAGATTTATGAAGCAAGCGTCTAATCATATTTATAATTAGGCTTCCTATACGACCTACATACTGGGAGAAAAGAAGCTGCCCCAAGGATGAGAACTTGTTTTCCCTGCTGGTGAGATGACACATTGTAATTAAAACAACAAATTCAAGTGCGTGTGTGTACATATAACATACGTGTGTCTGTTATACACAAATACATACACATATTCAACGTGTATTCTTAAGAGAAACACTGGCAAATCTGAGTTTATAGCAAGGCAGACATCTAGATATTTGGGTAGAAGTTTGCTTTCTACTAAAATCTCACCATGCTCTAAATCAGAACCTTATAAATATCTTTCTTGTGCCGTTTGGTAGTATTGCGTTTATTTCTTTTGCTCATTCTACATGTTTTCTTAACAGATGATGATGCCTCATTCATCTTACCTGACTGCCCAGGGGGAGGGGCACCAGATGACCCTCGTGGTAGACAAAGAAACACAGTCAGAACGGCCGCTCTGTTCCCAGCACATGGTTCAATGGCGATTGGTCTGGGTGCTCCCTGAAAAAGAAAACCCATTTTACATTTGCATAGTTTACATGGCACTGCTATTTTACTTCTGCTGTGCTTTGGTTAGCCCAACTGTACATTCCTAGTGGGTGGAGAAACAACATTTTATTTTTTCCATAGTTCAGTTGACTCTTTTATGGTAGTAATATGCAGTTTTTGCGGGATGGTCATTTACATTTAGGAGACATCTTCTGAGGCGTGATGTGTTAGCGTGCATTTCTGTAATTTTTAAAAAGCAGTCATTGCTTTGTTCTATTTTTATCTTTTTTATGTCCTTTAATCAATTTTATTTTTTGGAGAAGTCTTAATTTACAGCAAAATTAAGAGGAAGCTATGGCGATTTCCCATAAACCCACTCTCTCCCCCATTATCGACACCCCCCACCAGGGTAGCACACTTGTAAAAACTGATGAACCTACAGTGACACATATTGATGGTTGACAGTAGGGTTCACTCTTGGTGTTGTAGATTCTACAGGGTCGGACACATCTATAACAACATGTCCTCCTAATTATAGCGTCACGCAGAATAGTTTCACTGCCCTAAAAATCTTTGCGTTCTTCCTAGTCATCCCTCTCCACACCTGCCACCCTGGAAACCACTCTTTTTACCATTCCCCATAGTTTTGCCTCTTCCGGAATCATACAGTATTGAGCCTTTTCAGACTGACTTCTTTCACTTAAAAACATGCATTTAAGGTTCATGCACAGCTTTTCCTTGTTTGAGAGATCATTTATTTTTAGTGCTCAATAATATCCCATTGGCTGGATATCCCACAGTTTATTTACTCAATTCATCGACTGAAGGACATCTTGGTTGCTTCCAAACTTGGGAAATTATGGATAAAGCGGCTGTAAACATCCATGGACAAGTTTTTGTGTGGACGTAAATTCTCAACTTCTTTGGGTAAATATTAAGAAGTATGACTGCTGGATCATATGGTACCATGCGTCATTTTCACACTACACCCTGGTACTCTGTAGATGTGCAACAGGCCTGCATTTGAATAAATGAGTGCATTTCAATATATTTGATATATGATATCAATATATTTGATATCTGATATGTAGTCTGTGAGGCACAAGTTATACAATTTGGTTACTTCTTCGCAATTGTTTCCTCTCACTGATGATAACACAGTGTATTTAATTATCACTATCCAAAATACTCTACTGGCATATATTTAAACATTTTTCCAAGTTTTATTGAGATATAATTGACATACAGCAAGGCATATCTCTAATATCATTTTAGTGAAATATGTGTGTAATAATCACCCACCAAAGCATCTATATTAATAATATGACTTTAGAAATAAGGTAAATGAATGATTATAACAATGATTATAACAGTGGTAGCTAGTATTTGCTTAAGTATTCACTATAGAGGTAAATGCTTTACATATATGAACTTATTTAAATCTGACAATAACCCTGTAAGATGAGAACACTGAAGCAAGAGGTTGAAATTTCTTGCTGAAATTCACACAACTAGGAGGTAGCAGGTCTGGGTTTTATACTCAGGTAGGTTGCCTCCTGAATCCATGTTCTTACCCACACAATGCAGTTTATCATATTATGAACTTCCAAAAAAAAAAAAATCATGCCCTCACCCACATACAGATAAACACATGTGCAAGTACACAGTGTGAACACACATAATCCATGCACACACATGTGCACAAAAACACAAAAAAATAGGTTTAAATACCATGTCACCTTTGAAACAATAGGAATATCGTTTTAGTCAAGGAATGGTGGTTTTGGCTATTTGACTCAAAAAGTGCAGGTGAGACGTGATTGACTTATCAAAGTAGCATCTACACATAAGGGTAAAATTAAATAGAAGAAAAAATACCACTACTTTAATTATTAGAATACATGATTTGTTTAGTTTTTTCCCCTCTGATATTCCAATTTTTCAGAAGAAATAGATACATATGTAGTTATCCACCTAGAATAGTTTAGAATATTGCCGTTTCCAGAAAGTTTAACGAGGCATTAAAGATAAAATACGTCCCCTTTCATGTAAAACTTAGGCTGAAATTTCTGGTGACAACGGTTTTATGTGGTTATAAAGGATCTCTCCTTTATAGCAACATAAATCTCCTGTTTTAAAATTATCCTCATACAGATACATTTTGGGAATTTTCAATATAAAGGTGAAGGTGGCCACGGTAATAGAAGTAAAGGGCATAAAATTCTTCCACGAAAATGCTGTAAGCAACGTTGCAATACTTGCATCAAGTTACATGATCTATGGTTTTCCCCTTTAAAGCTTACATTTAATTTAACAGACTTATTTTTGAAAATGTTAAGCCAAAATCAGCATAAGTACATAGATACTCTCCAATGATGTAAATATTTAGAGAATAGGCTTGTCATATTCCAAGGCTAAAAGAAAAATACTGTGAATGTTTTGAACCATACTTCTAAGGTACTGAAATTTATCCTAATTTAATAAATGCAAAGTATATGTAAAGGTCAATTGGTTAAAATACACTAAGCGAAAAATAAAATGAATTCAGAGTTAAATGATGGTGATATATTAGAAACACCCAAATCCCTTTTAATATACCTAAGAAGTCATTTCTCATTTCTACCGTCAGGCAAGGTTTTCTTTGTTGCTTTATTATTAAGTGCTCAATGACACTACCTACTCAAAATATCCAAGGCCACGTTAAAATACTTGATTACAGGAGTTCCCGTCGTGGCTCAGTGGTTAACGAATCCGACTGGGAACCATGAGGTTGCAGGTTCGATCCCTGCCCTTGCTCAGTGGGCTAAGGATCCGGCGTGGCCGTGAGCTGTGGTGTAGGTTGCAGACTTGGCTCGGATCCCGCGTTGCTGTGACTCTGGCGTACGCCAGGCGGCTACAGCTCTGATTCGACCCCTGGCTTGGGAACCTCCGTATGCCCTGGAAGTGGCCCTAGAAAAGGCAAAAAGACAAAAAGACAAACAAACAAATGAACAGAAACAAACAAAAAAACTTGATTACAAAACTCAGAAAAGAAGAATTCTAGGATTACAACAGAATGAAAACCACCAATTGAGAAACAGTGGGATCTTAGTTTAGGAGATTTAGAAAAACAAGAAACAATTTGAAAGTACATCACTTGATAAATAGGTGATATTTATTAAGTGCCCTTACAATATGCCTGGTGCATATTGTGTGCTGTCAGGCTACCTTTCTGCTGGTTTTAACAGTAGAAAAGGTTTTAAATTGCAAATGCTGATGCCAAAAGCATGAACTGAGAGAAAAATCAGTGAAACCAAACAAAATAAAAAAAAAACTGGGGAGTTCCCGTCGTGACTCAGTGGTTAACGAACCTGACTAGGAACCATGAGGTCACGGGTTCGATCCCTGGCCTTGCTCAGTGGGTTAAAGATCCGGCATTGCCGTGAGCTGTGGTGTAGGTCACAAACTCGGCTCGAATCCCACGTTGCTGTGCCCCTGGCGTAGGCTGGCAGCTACAGCTCCGAATGGACCCCTGGCCTTGGAACCTCCATATGCCGAGGGAGCAGCCCAGGAAATGGCAAAAAGACAAAAACAAACAAAAAATCCTGTAAATTTCAAGTAGAAAATAGCTTAATTATTTAATATTTTAAACTTCAGAGAGTTAGCGATGGACAAAGACAGTGTAGTAAAATATCTCGACCATGGGAAAGGAATTGTATTTGCATAAAAGCCACTCCTGTAAAATCTTCCTTAAAATAATTCTCTCACTCTTAATTCTACTGCTATTACATAGAAAACATTCAGAAATTTCATTATATTGATAAGCTATATGAAAGGAGATTATCAGCCTATTTTAAAATCAAATTGGTTTACAACTTTGTCTATTTTTAGCTATAAAATTTTCATAAAAGGATATTAGCAAAAATATGAATTATTCATTACGTTTTAAATATTAGTGACTAGCACAGCTCTTTGATACTTCTGGCAGGAATTCACATGATGTAAAAAATTATTTCCAAAGACTTTGTGGCAAATATCACTTTTAGTAAAGAATTTTAAATAAAAAAGAAAAAGAAACATTTTAGCACACTTGAATTTTGCAACAGAATATAGCAAAACCCCATGAATGATATTTCGGATTCCTTGAGGTTTGTCAGTTGTTTAGCAATAAATACATAACCATGAATCAAAATCATTTCACAATGACATAACATGTTCACTGAACTGTGCAATTTATCATGCATTTTCCACAGCTGCCTTTGAAAGAGATAAGGCATGGGTTTGTTTGCCCATAGCATTCGGTAACTGTGATTTACTTCTAGGCATTTTCGTATTTGTTGTACAGAAAGAAGCTGGCATTAGACCGTGCCAGAAAACATCACTGACAGTTATGTAATTAGCAGTCCTTGTTTATTACGTACACAGAGCTTTTTACAAAAGCCTTGTTTTGTTCACACTAGTGTTTTTGAAACTATTGTACTCATATCTTCAAGTTCTTGTTGTTTGGAGCAACAATTCTACATAAAATTCTTTCTAGTTTTCAAAGTTATTAAAGACAAGCAAGTTAACGGAGAAGCTTCTGGAATCATAAGGATTCTCAAGATCAAATTCTTAAAATGCATAATAACATGTTCCACCATTTGAACACAGGCTCTCTCCTGGGAAACTGCTGGTACAAGAACCACCGGATCTTCAGAAGACGTCAATAGCCAGTGCTGGCTCCCTGCTCCTTCCTCCAGTGGCCCTTTCAAAGAGTAAGTGAATGAGTGAGTGGGTGACTAGTCACACTGAAGCCCATCACCAGACACTAACCCCAGCAGCTGAGGATTGAAGAGAATTATCTGATGTCCTTGGACCAGTTGGTGCAATTTAAGTAGAGTTTGGTCCGATACTCCAGAACTCCAAAGATTAGAAAGACGTTACTGCCTTTCTCAAAAATTTTCAGTACTGCCAAAGTAGGGCTTGCAAACTCAAATTCCTTCAAGGCCCAGGTGGGTAACTTAATAATAGCTAACATTTATTAAGTGCTTACAGTATACCTTGTGCTATGCCAAATGCTTCCATGGGCTTAATCCCTCAGGTAGGGACTATGCCCATTTCACAAATGGTGAAACTGAAGCACAACGAGTATAACTAACATAACCAAGGTTGCAGACTTGAGAAGTAACAAAACCAGCATTTGGGAAAATACAGTCTATCTTCTGAGCTTGTATGCCTACCCACTGCACACGCTGTCTATAATAGGTAAGACAACTGTCTTAATGAGTGGAATAAGACAATAAAAAGTTGTGGGCACCACAGTGAACTGGAAGGTATAAGATTTATCAAAAATATGAAAGTTATAAAATTTCGCTGCCAAAAAGCCATGTCTATGTGAAAAAAAGGGGCTGAGGGCTGCTACTTTATAAAACAGAGTCCAAGATTATGTCATTTGGGAGTTGCCAGGCTCTTGTGTCTACTCTCTCATCAAACTTCATCTTTTATGTGCACAAGTTCCATGGTTTAGTCAATGTAAGTGCCCGCTCTTTAACACCTGTGCCCAGGGTTTCCAGAATCTGTTTCTTCTTCATTCATAATATTCCCACTGTCTAACAGATCCTTCCTACAAGCTTCTAAATTTCCTAAAATTATACATCCCTCAAAGCCCACTCATCCATGAAGCTTTCCCTGGCCTGAGCTATGCAGTCTCTCCTTCCTTAGTTCTTTCATTGCTATGGCCCCTTTCATTTCCCACCTTGAATGACTCTTGAGCAACTGTCCTATCTTTCCACTGGAACAAGCACCTTGAGGGCGGGTCTAGTTTCTTATTTTGGGCTATTGGTCCTGCACCCACTTCCTCTCTTTGAAAAGCCTAATAAGCATGGAGCCTGTGTTACCTTTGGGGGACTGATGTTTCCCAATCTTTCCCTACAGAGAGTCATATACATATTGTAGGCTCTACTAGATTTCTGCTCCTCCAATACAGTATCATATTGGATTCTTCTTCGCCTTACCTATAGCATCTAATGGAGTGCCTTTCACACATGGTAAGTGAATGAGTAAATGAAAGGAAGAATAAATGAAATTGCCACATGGTGAGCTAACTGGTAGGCATGACTCAGTTTCCATCCAAATTTTTGATATTAAAGGGATAAAACTGAAAAATAATATCAGTTCACACTTATTGAGTGCTTCTAGGTACCAAGAGCTGTGCTAAGCACTTTATATCCATTATTGTGTTGTTTTCTATTTTATACAGATGAAGAAATGGAAATTCAGAAAGGTCGGGTAATATTCTCAGGGTAACACAGCTAGTGAGCAGCAGATCCAGGATTGGAACCAGATGGGTTTGATTCTATTGTCATGGTTTTCAACCACTATACAATACTGCTAAAAAAAATATGCAGTTTAAGAATCCAAGGTGCTTCTTATTCTCCCAGTGTAGCTATTAAATAGGAGACATTAAATTAAGGTATCACCTATAAAAATTATATGCCTACACCTGCTCCATTTCTGACCAGGGTTCTGAACACTTGATTCTAGGACCACTTCTGCCACTACCTGGTTGTGTGATCCTGGGCTAATACTGAGCCGGTTTTCCCAACCAGAAAATGAACAAGTAGGCTGGATGGTTTCAGGGTCTCTTTAACATTCTGTGACTATGATTTATGAATAACGTCCAGAATATGTGACATAACAATATCTAACACTTAGTCTAAGTACAGCGAAACTTGAAATTTCCAATCCTTGGTAATTTTTTTTTCCCCTGTCCAGGTACTTTAAGTGACACATCTAATTTTTAAAGCACATTACTATACCATATGATGAATACTTCACATAATACTAAATGGCCACCATCGTATGCCAAAAAAGCAATTAGAAAATTGAATCAAGGAATTAAGGATTAATGTGGATATGTTATACCTGTCAGCAGTAATAAGTGTTTTGACAAGGACAGAATAAAGTCTGACAGTATGCACAAATACTAATCTGATGTATGAGTGAAATATTAAAAATGCAAACAACTGCACATTAATCACTCTAACATTTCCCTATTAGAACACTTTGAATGCTCTTCTTATCAGAATCCATCTACAAATAAAAATGAGTCCTTTTCAACAGCTTGTGCAACTTGGTATTCGCAGTTTAATGAGTGTTTAGATGGATATAAAATTTAGTTTCTAGTTACATCGGTAAAATAGAATTAACTTGCTGAACAGTGAATTAAGTCAGCCTGATAGTTTGGCTCATGACTGACCTCGTGCATTGATTCTCCAGGATCAACAAATACCAAGATTCCAGATCTCAAAAACAGATTCTCTGATTTTGTTTAGACTTGAGAAAAAAACCAAAAGAGCAAATCATATTTTCTTCTTATATACTAGTTGCATGAAATGATAAAAGGAAAAACACATTAGCTAGCTTTACTTGCTAGGAGAATAATTCATATTAATAAAGGAATTAAGCTGATGGACACTCTCAAAAACCAGGATTAAACTGCATTAGAAGCAAATTCAAAGAGAATAAAGTATTACATGTGGGAATAGGGAAAGGAATAAAACATAATATTCACAGAATCAGTATGCTACTCCTGTGGTTCCAAAGGTATTCTGATCGTAAACTAAATTTTCCTATCTTAGTGAATATTTTTTCCTTGGTTTAAATGCCTCTATATTGAAGTTCTGTTCAAAATCTCTCATTATACACACACACACATACACACATATACATACATATTTAAGATTTACATTTATAGTAAAATATATACTTTAACTGAGCTGCTGTCATTTTAATTGTGTGGCACTCACTCAGGAAGTGAAGCGGCTGGACTGTGATAGCAGTTATTTTGCCACCTATTTTTTCACAGGTATTTAGGTCCCAGAAAATGAGGATATTATCTCTTTTCAAGATATTACATAATCACGCTCTGCCACTGAGTTGGTCAATAAAGGTGCATGTTAATGGGAGATGACTTTGAGCAGATTATCTTTAAAAGTTGATTCCTGATAGTATTTTTCAAAAATGTGAAATAGATTATCTATTAAGTAATTGCCATAATTAGATTTTTAACAACCTATAATTTTCTCCATAGTTCTTTGCAAAAAGCAACCTAGCCATCATGCTTCATAGATTAGTTTCAAAATTGGGACCATGCTTTCTGACCTCAAAAAGTACAGCTGAGTACTAGAGATGAATGTGCCTGCCAAATCAACTGACTTCCCATCCTCCTTAGGTCCACTCTGAGCTTTCACAACAGGCCATTTCATGTGCCTAGACTACTTGCCAAATCTCTGCAACATCCAGCTCAAAACTCAATCGGCAAGACGCCATCCTTGTCATTCTGGGCGACTCCAGGACCACCTCGCTCTACTCTATCTCAGTAATTAGGAGTAAATTATTTTTCCTATTGTAACATTGAGAGGAAGTATAATGCAGTGGTTAAGAGAACACCTTTAGCAACCACTGCCTTGGGTTCAAGCCCTGTTCTCTCATCCATCTAAGTGTGACCTTGGTCAAATCACTTAATCTCTCTTTGTCTCAAGTTTCTCAGCTATAAAATGGAGCTGTTGATACCTTCCTCATAGTGCTGTAAGGAGGATGAAAGATTATATATCAGGCACATATATATTATTATATATAATAAATATATTACATATAAACATATATAATGTAGGTATTATATATAGAGATATATATCACAGTGCTTGTAAAAGTCAGCATTACTATTATTATTATTATTATGCCATTCTGCCCAGTCCTCACCTCACTTTAGAATTATTTTCCGTTCCTTCTAAAAAATACGCTCAGCTCAAAAGTAAGCTACTTGAAGGCGGCTACCATATTTTTAAAAGCTTTTTTAACGGTTTGAAATGAACCAATTAAGAAATTAAGAGAGAATTTTATTGGTGAGTTTTAGGGTGGGAAAAAAATCTGATCTCAATGCCAAATTTCCCACATGTGTCACATCAGCACTGTGCTTGCCTATTTTTTCTCATTTTTGTTCTCTGCTATTATCTGATGTGACTGTGAGCATTATGTGATACCCAGAGTAAACCTTTCCTGGCACCTAAGACTGTGGTGTTCAATACATATTTCATGGATAAATAGGTTTTGATTTTTCTTTCTTTGTGCACAAGGTAAGTCTCTAAATGTTGTGGCAAAAAGTCATAAAGAGAAGCTTAATCTAGAACGGATACAAGCCAGCAGAAAAGGGAGAAAAATCAAGATCTTGGAATTACCCACCAGGCTGGTCCTTTCCAAAACACATTATGTCATAAATGCAAAAGGTGACCTCAGTCATGCAGGTGACAGATCAATCTAAAGGTAAATGTGCTAGGCCCCCTGCTGGCAACTGGGGGTAGAGGGCTGCACAGGCACCCTGCCTGCTCTGGGAAAGCTTCATTCAGGGCAGCCAGGCTGATGGTGCTGAGACTATGTCAGACCTAAATGTGCTCAGAGAGTTATGCATGGAGCCTTGGGGATGGGAGTGGAGGGAGGAAGAGGGTATGAGTTGTTATCCTGAGGAAGAACTTTGCCTTGCAGGGAATGACTAGGAGTTCACTGGTGGAATGAGGAAGGATGGAGATTTCTGGCAGAACGAAAAGCATGAACCCATGGGCATAAAGGCACATAGCTTGTTTGGGAAGCTGCTGGAAGTTCATTGTCAATAGAGTTTTCAGAAGTGTTGGGCAGACAGAGATGAGAAGAGGTCGAGAGGAAGGTTGGGGTCCTACGAGAAACAGGACCCTTATCAGCCCCTTCGCATTCTTCCTGGTTGTGACTGCGATTATCAATAACCTGCTTAGAAAATTAAACTTAAGAGGGTTCCCTTTTCTCTACAGCCTCTCTAGCATTTATTGTTTGCAGCTTTTTTGATGATGGCCATTCTGGCCAGTGTAAGGTGGTACCTCACAGTAGTTTTGATTTGCATTTCTCTAATAATTAGTGATGTTGAAAATCTTTTCATATGTTTTTTGGCCACATGAAGAGTGGCCTCTTTGGAGAAGTGTCTGTTTAGATCTTCTGCCTATTTTTTGATGGGGTTGTTTATTTTTTTGATATCGAGCTGCAGTATGTGTTTATATATTTTGGAGATTAATCCCTTGTCAGTCGCTTCATTTGCAAATATTTTCTCTCATTCTGTGGGTTGTCTTTTCATTTTGTAGGGTTTCCTTTGCAGTGCAAAGACTTTTAAGTTCAATTAGGTCCCATTTGTTTATTTTTGTTTTTATTGTCATTACTCTAAGAGGTGGATCTGAGATGATATTGCTGTGGTTTATGTCAGAGAGTGTTCTGCCTGTGTTTCTCCTCTAAGAGTTTTATGGTATCTGGTCTTTTATTTAGATCTTTAATCTATTCTGAGTTTATTTTTGTGTATGGTGTTAGGGAGTGTTCTAATTTCATTCTTTTACATATCTTTTACCATATGATCCAGCAATCTCACTTTTGGGCATCTATCCAGAGAAAACCATGACTTGAAAAAAATATTTGTACCCCAATGTTCATTGCAGCACTGTATACAATAGCCAAGACATGGAAGCAACCTAAATGTCCATAGACAGAAGACTAGATAAAGAAGATGAGGTACATGCACACAATGGACTATTACTCAGCCATAAAAAGGAATGAAATAATGGCATTTGCAGCAACATGGATGGACCTAGAAATTATCATGCTAAGTGAAATCAGTCAGACAGTGAGACATAAACATCATATGTTATCACTTATATGTGGAATCTAAAAAAGGATACAATAAACTTATTTGCAGAACAGCAAGTGACTCACGGACTTTGAAAAACGTACATGTTACCAAAGGAGACATGTCAGGGGGCGGGGAAGGATGGACTGAGGGTTTGTGATGGAAAGGTTCTAAAATTAGGCTGTGATGATGGTTGTACAACTATAAATATAATAAATCAAATGAATTTAAAAAAAGAAAGTTATACCTAGATGCTCAGATGGAACCTGACAAATGCAGAACATAGCAGGCTTCTATGCAACCTTCACCAAGATACACACACACACACACACACACACACACACTCTCTTTTTTTGGGGGGGTGGGGCACACCTGCATCATGTGTAAGTTGACTGGCCAGCAGAGACCCGAGTCATTGCAGTGAAAACGCAGGATCCTTAACGTGCTCCACTGCACCACATGGGAACTCCAGCAAACCTTTTTTTAAAATCAGGAACTCACAGTGCTTTTTTATCAAGCTATTGTTCAAATCTGTTATACCAAGTGAACATTAAATTCAAACATTTATTTCTGAAACTTCAATCATAAAACTAAATCAAGAAGCTCTGTGAAAACTAACTGTCAGCAGAAAAAATAAAAGTGCTGATATGGCAATATTCTTAATGAGGAATCAAATGTTAATAGATCCAGCATAATAAATGACTTTCCAGTATGATTATTATACCAATTGCAGCCTATTATAAGCAACAAAAGCATGGTCAAAATTCTGAATGAAAGACCTTATTTGACTGGTTATAAAAACATGTATATAATTAAAATACAGTAAAATCTACCTTATCTTTAGGGGAATGAGTCATTCTGGGTGATAGAGTTTTCCCGGAAAGTTAGACATTAACCCTATAAACACTTTGCTATTTTAGTGTATTTTTTTTTTTAGTAAGTGTGAAATCTCAAAATAAATACCCATTTCTCTGCTTCTCAGTCAGACTATAATAAACTAAAGGTAATTTAACATTGTCTCCACGTCCTGTGATCACCATTATGAATAGCAATTTCCATAGTGTGCTGGAAAAAAAGGAGTTGCAAATGTATGTATGAATATGTGCATTATATTGATTAAAGATGTCAAATAATACATCTCCTAAAACAGAACACAGGTAGAATACTCTTTGACTTAAGACAGCAATATTCTGTGGATTTGTCTCCTAAGGCAAAGAAACAAAAGCAAATATAAAAAAAATGAGACAATTAAATGTAAAAACTTTTGCACAGCAAAGGAAACCATTGACAACCTAATGAATAAGAAAAAAATATTTGCAAATTGTATGACTAATAAGGGGTTAATATCCAAAATATATAAACACTTCATAGAACTTAATATCAAAACAAACAATCTGATTTAAAAACGGGCAAAAGACCCGAATAGACATTTTTCCAAAGAAGATACACAGATGGGCAATATGCAGGTGGAAAAATGCTCAACATTGCCAATCATCAGAGAAATGCAAATCAGAACCACAATGAGATATCATCTCACACCTGTCAAAATGGCTATCATTGAAAAGTCTACAAATAACAAGGGTTGGCAAGAATGTAGAGAAAAGCGAACCCTAGTACACTCTTGGTGGGATTGTTAATTGGTACAGCCACTATGGAAAACAGTATGGAGGTTGCTCAAAAAATAAAAATAGAACTACCATATGATCTAGCAATTCCACTGGGGGATATGTATCTGAAGAAAACAAAAGTATTAAATTGAAAAAAAAACACATACACCCCCAATGTTCATGTAGCATTATTTACAATAGCCAATATAGAAGCTACCCAAGTGTCCATCAACAGAAGAATGGAAAAAGAAGATGTGATATATATCACAATGGAATATTACTCAGTCAAAAAAGGAACAACTGCCATTTGCAACAATGTGTATGTACCTAGAGGGTATTATGCTTGGTGAAATAAGTCCGACAGAAAAATAAAAAGTTATCATTTACATATGGCATCTAAAAAATAAAACAAACGAATGTAACAGAAACAGATTCACAGCAAGAACAAACTAGTGGTTACCAGTGGGGAGGGGGAAGAGGGGACAGAATAGGGGTATGGGATAAAGAGATATAAACTACTACCTATAAAGTAGATAGCCACAAGGATATATTGTATAGCATGTGGAAATGTAGCCATTACTTTGTAATAACCTTAAGTGGCATACAATTTTATAAAAGTATTACATTTATGTTGTACATCTAAAACTAGCATAACATTGAATACATACATTATGGCTAAAGTTCTAGGGATTTCTTTTCTTTTCTTTCAAAGAAGTTATCAATGCCAGTTTGCTTTTTGCTTGTCTCTTTATATAAAGGCAAACTAAAGATTGCACAGCTGACAGTGAAACCCATCGATAATGAAAAAATTAAAGTGAACTTCTTCTCCAGGGTTTTTCACATCCTCGCCAGTATCTTTTTACCTGTTGCTATCAGTGTGCTGTGACCCATGAGTATCATTTAAAGCACTGACTACATCACCAATCCCATGGACCACAGACATCTTCTTGATAGTTTGTGACAATCCTCCCATGTCACTTGACTTTTATGGGCAGAGTAGTCTTTCTAATTTCAAGAATTTTGACAAGAGTGTTTGGGAATACTCTTATCATCAAGTCTTAAAGTACTTCATCAGGCCCAAATGACTTAGTAAATGTGAAACAGACTTGGGTTCAAACCTTATGGGACCTTGGGCAAATTATCAGTCTTTGTCTCAGCTTCTTCATATAGAAATTAGAGTTTATAACACCAATCTTGCAAGGTTACTCTGAGGATTATAAAGGATAGGCTATGAATAAGGCATTTAGCAGAGTGCCTGGCAAAAAGCAGCTGTTTTAATTTTTTCAAAATCATCTGCAAATGCAACTTTTGTTAATCAAAACCAGTTGAGGGTCAGCCATTTGTACCTCGTTCCACTTAATACTTCCTTTCTCTTTTGGTTCTGGTGACACGTGGTAGGGCAGTGAGGGAGGTTTATCCATCCAGGTCTTTTTTTATCTTTCCATCCTGGGCACATTCATTGTCTCAGACTTGGTTTCAGGTATGGGACCAGTATTATAAGTGTCTGTGCATTAAAGTTGGAATCAAGCTCCAAGTTTTTTAGAGTAGATGCTAACTGATGAATGCTAGTGGTAAAAAGTTCAGAGGGAAAAAATTCATAAAAAAGATAAAGATGCCCTGAAACATTTCTGCTTAAATAGCAGAGAGAAAACTTTTTTACAGATGGACGTGTGTAGAGATGCTTCCTAAGTATGCTTTTATGTGTCTCTTGCAGCCCAGGAAGCCTATTTGCCCAATAACTTTCTCACTATTATTTGCTAGATTACAATTTCTTTTCTTTTTTTTTTTTCCTTTTTGTCTTTTCAGCGACCCACTCACTGCATATAGAAGTTCCCAAGCTAGGGGTCAAATTGGAGGTGCAGCTGCCAGCCTACACCACAGCCGCAGCAAGACCGGATCTGAGTCGCATCTGTAACATGTTGCAGCTCGAGTGGCAACACTGGATCCTTAACCCTTAATCCTTCACTGAGCAAGGCCAGGGATCAAACCCTCATCCTCATGGATACTAGTTGGGTTCTTAACCTGCTGAGCCACAACAGGAATTCCCCAAATTTCCTTAATAAGCAGGAGGAAGGAAAAATATGAGAGGAAAGTAGACAGACAGTAGGCAGCATGCTTTTAGCATGGAGTCCTATGGGGCAACTTGGTCATTTCCAGGCTCTCCAGAACCCACAGGATAGGCTTGCTGCCCCATCTAGGACCTGAAGTGTGTGGACTCCTTGTGCGACCCCACTAAATATATTCACATTCCTTTTGGCTTTTCCAAAAGATTTTATTATGTGAACTCACCTACCTTATCAGAGCTTGCTTTGGAAAATGAAGTATGTAAAAATGAATAAATGTCTCTCCAAAATTTTTTTTTCCCCAAAGCTCCTTTTTCAATGTAACTAAAAGTTAATGGTCAGAGTCTGTGTAATGATCCTTCCTCTGGTTTTACTCACACTGCTTTACCAATTCCCTCTTGGTCCTACTAATTATCTAATTGATTAAGCCTTTAAGGAGCCTTCTGTCACTGGGTGTGGCCCACTGCACACAACTGCCTCTCTGTATTTCCTTCAAAAAGAGGAGCTTTCATGAAAAGATTCACAGCACAAATGAAAGTACCAATGCGGAAGCAGATCTTGTTAGTTTCCTAACTTGGTCTCTGGACTGGGTTGATTAGTATCCCCTCAAAGTTAATACCCACTCAGCACCCCAGAACGTGAATATTTTTGGAAATAGGGCCTTTGCAGTTGTAATTAGTTAGGACAAAATCATGGTAGATTAAGGGGGGGTCTGGTGTCCTCATAAAAAGAAGAGCGGCCACACAGAAGCGACCTACAGAAGAAAACATGTGGAGTCAGAGACAGGGACTGGAGTGCTGTATCTGCCAGCAAAGAAATGCCAACACATGTTGGCAACCACCACAAGCTAGGAGAGAGGCATGGAACAAATTCTCCCCCAGGGCCTCCTGAAGGAACCAACCCCGACAATGCCTTCTTTGCAGACTTCTGGCCTCCAGAGCTGGGAGAGGATATATTTCTATTGTTTTCAGTCACCAAGGTTGTGGTCATTCCTTTTGACAGCCCTAAGAAACAAACACTGTCTCCCGAGTCCTCATCTGCCTCCTCACTGAATGGCCAGAGAGCACTGATTGGGTGGCATCCTGTCCCATTGTTTTGGAAATGATCATGAAGTGTAGTACTGAAACTCGGACAAACACTAATCCCTCAGGGCATTTCCTTTATTTGGGGGTCGTTTAAGCTACTTCCAACTGAGAAATAAGCTACACGTCACCCAGGATGGTAAATGTCAATGGGAAACTTCGCTAGGTTATGGGCGTTTTGTGATGACATTCATAAAATTGGAAATAGTCATCATAATAGCTCCTTAAATGTAGTCATAGTATATGCTGTATGTCAGGTTTCCTAGGAAACAGGTCCTGGGATGCCCAGATTTATGTGCAGGAAGTTTATTGGGAAGTACCCTCAGGAACAACATCTGGGTCGGGTGATGGAGTCAGAGATGGGCAGAGGGAGAAGTTCATCTGTGATGGATTTGCAGAAGAAGCCTCTCTGCAACAGAGGGCTGGTCCTTTAGAGTGGGCAAGAGGCCAAGCCTTTGAACCTTCCAATGGATGTAGGCTTTCCCAAGGGAGGTGGCATAACATGGGGTGAGGTAGATTCTTTCAGGAGAGGGCAACTCTGCTGTGAGCTATGAAAATAAGAAGCTCAGTCCTGAAAAAGGATCTGAGTATACTTCAGCCCCACAACAAAATTCATAATTCTAACAAAAATGTCCTTGGTGGTAAGAAAGTGACTTTGGCCAGACTCATATACAATATGTTAAGGTCATTGGCCATGTCCACTTTTGTTTCTTACAGGGTAGAACTGCTGTATTATTGTCTCATTAATCTTTCTATAAGAATGCTTGCTCTTCAGAGCCATGATTTTCTTCTTTAATTTCCTACCTTGGCTAGAAACTCTGATAGCTATTTTTCTCTTCAAAAAAGGGGGAAAAATTATGATCTCAGTGCTAATGCCATGGCTAGGTCAATAGTCCAAAGAATTAAGTATTGCTTACCCTCCAGATTTATTTTTCAAATGACTCAATGCATCTTAGTTTTTGTTAAGTCATGAAGCTTCCAGAGAAAGAGGTCATCCTTATTTTGCACGCAGGCACAGCAGAAGATCAGATAATTAAGACCACTGAAGTTTCATAAGGCATCAAAAGGAATGGCAGAGAAGATACCAATTTCTTCTTTTTGCCTGAGAAGTCATATGCTCCCTTGGTAAACTGCAAAGTTTCATGGCTCTTCTCTAACAGTAATAATAATGGTAACGATTACTCATTGCACACATTATTTATTGAGCACTCCCTTGGGCAGAGGGAGTAGCTGAAATAAGAAGCAATTATGAGACACTCTGCTAAATACCAATATATGCTCCAAGTAATAGCAAGATTCAAAACATTTTGAACCTGGAGCATAACTAAGTCACATTTGGTTGCTAAAAAAAAGAAAAAAAATAAACTTGGGGGAGAATGTTTCCATCAATATCTTTAAGATAAAGATTGGCTCCTATCACGGTAGAGTGAGGTGGTACACACCACAGCAGAATGCATAACCTTGAGGATAAGTACCTGACAGAAGGCACTAGGGTGGGCTATGAGGTAACAAGACTGGAGTATTATACGATGGAGACATCTGATTAGAGGAGAAACAAGGATGATGCTTTCCTAAAACCAATTCCAAACCTAACACTAGCAACGTGTCTCCGGGCAATCTCATTGCATTCAGTGCAGGAAGACACCTGATCCTATTGCCTAACTTAACTGATTGACAGTTTCACTTCTCAGGCTAAAAGAAGAAAGAACCAGATACACTGGTCTTTATTCTTCAACAGAGAACTGAACAAGAAGGATAAGAACTTTCAAGAGTGTGACCATGCTCTGCTAGAATTTAAACACTGGGCAAGAGTATCATCCTACAGATACTTTTAAAACACATACTTTGAGTAGGACTGTTTCAGGCACACAGGATCTTTTCCTTCATAGAAGAATCTACAACAGGGCTCAGGGGATAGGAAGGTTAAAAATATACCATTAAAAACATGATAAAAAGGATCAAAAAGGAACTTTGTGTTTCTAATGGAGGGCAGTACGATAAGCTAGAGAACACCACCTCAGATCCAGTGGGCCCACGGTGGGAGCCAGTACGTGGAGTGGCCAAGGATATGGAGGTGGAGGGACGTGATGGACAGCTGGATCCTGAGAGTATGGTAAAGGCAAATGTTTAGACTTTGGATTGAAAAACAGTCATTATAGGCAAGTCCGTTACGACGTATGAGTGAAGTGCTCCAGAGGTTGGGGACGCCACGGCCACGGAGAATCCCTGCATATGTCTGCTCCCTAGTATCCTTCACTGAGAATCATCCAGATCTTAAAGACAAGCGGTGAAGGTTGGATCACTGCTGCTTACAAGGGAGATCTTTCCACTACAGCTTTCAAAGACAATACGCTTTACAGAGGAAATTCAAAGAAATGAAAATAAAGGAGCAGAATTAAGTGGGCAGCTGGTATTGGACAGGGATTACAAATACAGCTTCGGACACAACGCTCCCTGGACTCAGATCTTAACTCTACTGCTCATTGTGTGAAACTGGGCATGTTCTTAACTTTCTGAGCTCAGTGTCTTCATCTGTAAAATGGCTTTAATGATAAATCTGCTTCGTGAGGGTTGTTTTGGGGATAAAATAAGTGGATACTTTTAAAGCATTTAGGGTACCACCTGGCATAAGCCAAGTGGTCAATAAATGCTACTATTGTTATTTTGTTGTTGTTATCCACTCACTATACACTGTTACTACAACTTATTCTTGCAGCGTAGCTTAAATCTTTTAATGTACGATGTAACATCCCAGGGGCTTCTAAGTGGCTCTGGTATGCCACAGACTTTGAGGAGACTCTTGCGGGCAGGTTCTAGCGCCAGCACACTGTACGATGAAAAGCAACACTGAGTTTGAATCCTGGCTCTACCACTTAACAGGTCATGTAACTTGAGGCAATGACACTGATATTTCTAGGCCCAAGCCTCTTCAGCTGTAAAAAGGGAATGCTACTAGTGCTAATAATTCATAGGGTTTTTACAATAAGTGAACGAGGTAACTTATGTAAAGTAGTTGGTACATTTATTGTGTGGCCTTCAATAAATGACAGCTATATAATTATTTAGCTCCTTTTTTCTCCTTAATTAGAGATACCTTGAACTTACCTGCTTATTATAATTGAACACCATTACATTTTTAGTTTGCTATTTCAATTTCCTTTTTCCTCCTTTCTTACATGTCCCGAAAGAATTTTTTAAAACTCACTAAAATGAAATACTGTGTCATGAAAATACTTGTGATGGTCAATTTCCATTTAGAAGGGAATTACCTTTCTACTTAACTGCATCTCTCAACCATAGATCTTTGTATGTTGAAATTTAATTCATGTTATTGTCAGAGCTAGGGCAGGGGCAGCCAGGGGTCAGTGGCCAAATGAGAGGCGGAGATGAAGCTTCAAGAAGGGGTGAGTTTGAAGCAAGCAAGGACAACTTAAGTAAAGAGAGAGTGGATAAAGTCAGTTGTGGGTTTAGAAGTGATATATGTCATAATAATAGACATCTTTTGAGTACCTAATATTTCCCTTGCCTGGGCAAGGTAAGTGGAAGAGTCAGGACTTGAATCCAGGCCTGGCATGATTCTAATGCCTGGCTCTTTCCCTCTTTCCAGAGTAGTGTCAAGAAGTTATGAGGAGACAACAGGAGACAGGCAGACACATTTGGAGTTCAAGGCTCAGAAGCCAGAGATTTTGAGATTTGAAGGAATGAGACGAGCAAAAAATACCAAGTTATGAGGACACGTAGTAGGAACCTACAAATTTCCATCCCTCATTCAGCAAGATGTCCTCTTGGGTCTTGACAGGGACCAATTTCCCAACAGGGCTGGTAGAAGCAAGAGATGACCTGCAGCCCCTGGCCAAGGTGACACCATCAGAAGCCACCAACTGTGAGGAAATCCTATATTCTGCCATCTTTTACCCTGGCTCCCGGACACAGCTCTCTGACCTAGACTACAGTTTTATTTTAAAAAGGAACATGCCCTCTTTGCACAGAACTTGAACATTTTAAAAAACAGAAATACAAACTAATTTCTTCAATTCTAGCAACCGCAAGCCCTCAAATTTTTCATGACCTTAGCTTTTTCCCTTTATTTGCCTCATAAAAGGGAAGTTAGGACCTATTAATCTCTGCAAATAGCTCTATATTTTCTGAGATCACCTCAGAAGAAGACTATTTGAGTAAGATGAAATTCCTATTTGTTGGAGAATTTAATCATATTATTTTCTTCTTTTGGTTGTAGCAGTTGCCTAATGCTGTTAGCTAATAGCAAGTAGCTATAGTAATTTAAAGTCTCTTTCAGTGATAGCAATCTTTACTGACTTTTTTTTTTTTTTTTTTTAAAGCACCAAACAGTTAACACCATTCTTTAAAATCTCGCTTGGAAAAAATAAATCTCCCTTGACTATTACAGCTCCTCTGTGGCCGTGGTCAGAGGAATATTTACTGTCTAAACTTTACGAATAAAGCTGGGGCTCTAGGAGTTGAGACTGGAAGACGTGAAGTTACGGTATTATGTTGGCAGGTACAAGGTGTGAACCTGTAAGTACCACTCCCAGTCTTCCAGGTACAGATTCATACCTTCCTGACGGGTTTGCTTTCCACGCCGTGCCCCACCCTCATCCCCCTAACTTTTCCATGGAGAATTTTCTTAGGAGACAGTGTGGGTGCTGGGCTTCATCAAGTTCCCTCGTTTGTACTCATCTTTGAGAAGAGTATTCCTATTTATTAAAGAAGTAGAATTTGTTGGAAGAAATGCTAGATCTCAAGTCCTCTCTCCTCTGATGATTCTGCACACTACGGTAAACATGAACACGTCCGCTTGAGGGTTGAGGGGAAACCTGTAAAAGAAGAAGGACAAAGAGTGCTGGGAAAGGCGAGAACCACCAACTAGCTTCCTTTGTCATTCCTTTGTCACTCTCTTCTCCCAGCTGTAAACAGATGGTAGAGGCATTCAGGGCAATGTCCCAGAGGCTCCCGAACCATAGCAAAGAGGGAAACGAACAAGCAAACATCAGCAAACAAACAAACCTGGGTGTAGTTCTTGGTGAACCAGGGGAAGGAAGGGGTATTTATTCAAGGAAGTGGCATTTCTTGATATTTTTCACAAAATACGCATGTGGGAAATCTGCGAAGGACCCTGAGGAGGAGGGATTAGTAACCAGGATGGCGTGTTAAGTATCAGCCCACAGACGTGGAATAAGAAGCTAAGTCCTGAACTACGGCTCAGTTTTCCCGCTGCAAGTTTTCACATGAATTAGAGAAAAGTCCCTTGGGCAGTCATGGTGAGGAGGGATGAACAGACAATAGTGGACATTGGAAAGACGATCAAAAAGCCATCTTAGCACCATCAGCCCAAGGCATCTCGTTTTCCATGAAAAATGATGAGGAAGTTCTAGCCGAGGTCTCCCCACTGCCCCCCACTCCAATGAGCAATATTCAGCTGTAAAGCTTCTTCGCCATGTTTCCAAGTGCTCCTGGTCCCATCTACAGCCATCAATATAAAAGAGTCCCACCTCTGTGCCTTTTATTTGAAGAGCCATAGATTTCCAGATACCGCAATACTTTCTGACGGAGGGTCTGCATCTATCTCACTTGAGTTTTAGGAATTTGTGAACAAAAAACCCAATTTGAACTACCATCATCACAACTCATCCCACTCAGGCAGATGGTCAGACTAAAACCTCTAACGTTTATTGCTGCAAAGTCTTAGTAACAAGACAGTCATTCAATAAATGTTTATTGAGCATCGCCTATGTGCAAGATACTGTAGCCATGCCAGATTTCTTATTACTCAGTGTGCGGCTCCACATAATGAGAAGGTTGGTCTTGTCGAATTCCAAATGAGATGCCTCAAATTTTACTTAGCTCAACCACTTCCAACAATGTAAGGAGAAAATAAGAATTTATTCCGGTTTTAAATCCATGCCTACTTATTCTTAGCTCAGTTGGCCAGATTAATTAGTTTTTGCTTAAAAACAAATTTTGTGTGTTCATCTGTATATACACATATTGAGAACCTACCAGGTACCAAGCACTGCACGTGTGCAGTCAGAGCAAACTGCTGCCTCTGGCAGTTTGCAGCAGGAGAATTTTGCAACAAGGAGAGATTGTCGTGTGGCAGGTCTACTGATTAAGTAATAGGAGTTAGCTCGGATTATACTTGTTGTAGAATAGGATGAGTCCTTATATTAAGTGTTTCACAAAGCATGGACAAAGATGAAGGTCTATCATGTAACTAAAATGATAGAAAACTAGTCATGTAAAGTCCAAAAAAAGCGGGGCTAAGGCAGCACCACTGTATATTGGTAAATGCCTATGGAATCCTTTCCAGGTTAACTGGATGAGAGGTTGAACCACGAAGAATATATCTTCTAGGGCCATCTAGTGTTGACTTTTTCTCGGCTTTACCTCTTAGGGGCCACTCACAACTAGAAAGGAGTGCAAAACAAAACACAACAACAACAACAAAAACCCATTCCCTGCCCCTGCAACTACTGGAATTCCCTGGTGGCATAAGAATCAGACTCTTGGGAAAGGATATCCTTTCCTTCTTTCTTTACTGATTTTTGGCTTAAACCAATATGCTATTCAGGAGAAGAAAGACATAACCTATACCAGGGAGCACTGTGCTGCTCAATCCTTGTTGTGAGCAGTAGTACTTTACATTCTAAAACCATTTTTTCTTTTTTTCTTTTTTTTGGTCTTTTTGCCTTTTCTAGGGCCACTTCCTGCGGCATATGGAGGTTCCCAGGCTAGGGGTCTAATCGGAGCTGTAGCTGCCAAGGCTATGCCAGAGCCACAGCAACACAGGATCCGAGCCACATCTGCAACCTACACCACGGCTCACGGCAATGCCTGACCCGTAACCCACTGAGCAAGACCAGGGATCGAACCCGCAAACTCATGCTTCCCATCATGAACCACTGAGTCACGACGGGAACTTAAAACCATTTTTTTTTCCTGAAAAAAAATTAAAAAGGAAGCTTATGGAAATATCCTGACTCCGCAAAAGTGGAAATCAATACAAACCATTACATAAACACAGAAGGAAACTTCTAAAATGCTTCCCTCTTCACCTAAGAGTCTTACCTGCAACAGTCTCTCTTTTGTTCTTCCTCACTGAAACCCCACCTGGCTGGGCCAGTTTCCTCTCGACCCTCTGCTGCTCCTCCTGACACCTCTGATGTCCTCAACTCCAGTCTGCCACAATTTTTCCTTTTTCCCCCACTAGAGGCGGGGAAGATTTGTAGGGATAAAGGACCAGCTTGCTGTAGTTCTGGTCATTCTCAGCATCTTCCTGCCTCAGCGCTATGTGGCACACAACCCTCCTGCTTGAAACGGCTTATAAACCATTACCTATTGGTTTTGGTCCTTATGTGAGATTTATGGAGGGAAATCCTAGAGATGGGAATATTGGGGGGGTGGGATGATAGAAAATAATGCCCTTTGGGAGAAGTTAGAACTCTTTATCTTTAATCCAAGGTCCTCTCTCCCCAAAATGCTGTCAATGCATATCGATCTTAAGGTTTCCAGTAACATTAGGAACTGGAAGAGGGCTAATAATGTGACATTACATTTTTAAAGAAGGAATTCAGTAACACTCTTAAATCTATTTGAAAACTCTTAGATGTGTCCCAGAGAGGCAGACAAATGCACACATATTTCACTACTTGCACAGATAGACTGAAATGAAACTTAGCAACCATTTAATAGACTGTGGCAAAGGTTAGATTAGCAAGTAACTCCCCTCCACAAACAGACGGATGAAATAGTAAGAAACTTTAGGGCGGTAACTGTCATGAATATCATCGGAGGTTGTCCAAAGAATACAAAAGTGTAAAACATTAACAAAAACCCTGGGAAATTAGAAAACAACACCAGCAAGAAAACCAGAGAGACAAGTGGCCCCATGCTATGCATCCGAGGGAGAAGCGACCATTGCGACTGTAGTTACCCAACTACTTGGATCTTTCATTGCAGTTGAAATGTCCTTTGGAGTAAAATAATTGACAAGCCATGAAGAATCTCCGCTTTATGTCCTTGATTTCCATTTTTTGCAGCGCCTGTGCACACAGCCTCAACAGCTGCACACAGGCTGCTGTCCCAAGCCTCGTGCCAGGCTCGGTGTTTCCTGAAGCATTCATGCCAGCCTGTATGTGTTAGCCTTTGTGGACATTTCTCCCCCAGCTCCGTGGGGCCGCTGCAGTTCTGAAGTCCACTTCTCTCTGGTGGCAGAGCCTTCAGAGGCAGCCCCCGGGAACATTCTTCAGCCATGACTTCATTGTGATCACTGGTGAAGAGTAGGCTGTGGGGTTTCATAGTTGACCACCTGCATGCTCCCTGAATCCAAGGTTGTTCCCTTGTGTCAGCATTTGACAACTGTCTTTGCTCTTAGGTCATCTCTTACCTATGCAACATCTGGCACATGGGAGCCCCTCTGTTGACAAGGGAGCTCTCATCCCTTCTCGGATTTACTATCTATCCTGGGCAGCAGTTTGGTACAGCTGTTAGGATGCCGTCAGAATTCCTCGGTCCATAAGAAGGTGGGACCTACACTCCACACTGCCTTTGGCTCATGATGTGGTCACTCCTTTGGATAATCATCAACATTAACATCAACCAGCACTCTGCCTCTGACCTCAGAGGGCTTCAGACTGATGCGCCTAAGCATGGGAAACACAATCTCTGAGACAGCGTCAAGGCTGCCAGCATTCTTTGCTAAACGGGCATGGGCATGCTTAGATAACACATTAACTGCAGGCACTAATCAAGCATATTTTAAATTGTGAAATCCCAGAGCATGGGCCAATGTTATGATTCGTCTACCCTGGAATAGTTTGCAGGAATGTAAAAGCCTATAAAACTGGTGAGCTGAGCTGCAGTTCTTTGGCTCTTCTCTCATGGGTTTAGTTGTTTATACCTTTCGTGCGGCGATGACTTGGAGTCATGCTATCAGATTGCAGACTCTGTGGGACTCTCTAGGCAGGGACACTGTCCTCTGGGGCTCTGGCTTCGGGCATGTGAATGTCCAACCACACAGCACAAAAGTGGGCCAACCAGGATGCTCCCCCCACCCAGTTTTGCTCATGAACCTCTCTGTGGAGGCGTCTGCTTCAGTAACATGTAACTCCTTGATGTGCGATACCTGAACATGGGATACCAGTGTCCAGCAACTCAAAGAGAAAAAAAAAACAAAAAAAAACAAAAAAAAAAAAAAACAGATCTGAAAAAAACGGAATAGTGTGTTTGGGCTGACCCACTTCTGACAGTGCAGTGGGCTAAAATCATGGCTACCTTGACCATCTATGGTTTCCCCAGGAAACAGCTCTCCAAGAAGCTGGTTTGTTTGTTTGTTTTAATTTTATGGCTGTACTCTCAGTGTATGGAAGTTCCCCAGGCCAGGGACTGAATTCAAGCTGTAGCTGCCACCAACACCACAGCTACAGCAATGCTGGATCCTTTAACCCACTGCGCCAGGCTGGAGATAAAAGCCACACCTCCATAGGGACCCAAGCCACTGCAGCTGGATTCTTAACCCATTGCATTATGGCGGGAACTCTCCAAGAAGCTAGTTTTTTTAAGTCAAATGTGTAGATTTCATGTGAATTCAACCTTGCAAAAGGTTTCAGGATGTTTAACAATAAATGACCAAAAGCTAAGTCAATAAAAGTTAAAATCTCATGTGCCTATATACTGATTTCTGTTTCCAGCCTTCACTTGCTCAGCAAACTTGCTGAGCATCTTTTGTGTGCTAGAGACTGAACACTAAGTTCACCAGGTGGAGCAGTTGCCGTGGAAAAGATGCTGAAGGAAGCACAGGATCATGACCGAGCAAACGTGGGCTGAGCAAGCTTACGCAACATGACTACCTATTCGAGGACTAACTGCTGGGACCAGGGACCTTCCCAGAGAAGACAGATTGGCCTGAGAGCTGGTCTTAAAGGACTAACATGTATTAGTGTGTGTGTGAGGTCCTGAGAGAGCCTGGTATGCAGCGTGGCCGGGTTAAAACACCAGGGTCATACATCGGAAAAGGGGGACAGATAAGGCTGGAAAGACACGGAGTGGACAGATCTCAAAGGGACGACCATGCCATTTGTTGGCCAAGGCTTTCAAACTTCAAATATCTTTTTGGTAAGAGGAAGCCATGGTTGGGCAGGGGGCAGGGTTAGAAAGATTTTAAGCAAGTTAATAATGTCAACGATATACAGAAGTTTATACAGGCTGGATGCTTCTCTAAGCACATCCCATGTATAAACATTTAATCTTTATGATTACCTAGACGATTACTTTCATCATCTCTTAGAAAATGAGGAAAGTGGGGCACGAGAGTGAGACAGAGGTGACAAAGCTATTGTATAACTCAGCCAGGACAATTCAGCGGCAACGCGCACACTCTTTTCTTCAACTCCGGCCCGCCTCTCAGGTAAGGATCTGGAGGAGGCCTGGAGACCGAGAGGAGTGGGCTAGATGGCGAAAACACTGGGACCAGAACCCTTTGCCTCCCACAGACTGCAGTGACTTGGTTCGAATACAGTGCCGGCCTGTCTGCCTTCAACAGCAACAGCGACAACGACAAGGACAATTCAGAGGCCAGTTGATAACTCGTGGAAATCCAGGGGCTTGACATGGATTGCTGAAAGCACGAAGTGCTCTCCCCCCAAGATGGCGCTCTCTCCTTTCTTTTTTTTTTTTGTCTTTTTTTTTTTTTTTTTTGCCATTTCTTGGGCATATGGAGGTTCCCAGGCTAGGGGTCTGATCGGAGCTGTAGCCACCGGCCTACGCCAGAGCCACAGCAATGCAGGATCCGAGCCACGTCTGCAACCTACACCACAACGGCAACCTACACCATGGCACACACACACGGCACCACAACCTACACCACAGCAACGCAGGATCCTTAACCCATTGAGCAAGGGCAGGGACCGAACCCGCAATCTCATGGTTCCTAGTTGGATTCGTTAACCACTGTGCCACGATGGGAACTCCAGCTCTCTCTCCTTTCTGATGAAGGAAATACCGCAGTTCTGGAGCATTCAGGTAAGGGGCTCCCTGCAGTAAACACTGTGGAAAAGTGAGGCTGCCCAGAGCCGAGGAGCCGATCCATACATGCTATTGTAACAAAGCCTTGCGAATCAGTCCTAGAGTGAATGTGATTGGCAGGAAGATGAGATTTACTTGTGTGAGACAGACTGAAATGATGAAGAGGAAAATGAATATCATGTTCTAATAATTTATGGAATTTCTGTCAGTGCGAAAACCATGGTGATTTTCAGAGTGAGGCGTGAGCATCAGAGAAAGAGCTGAATGGGACCCAGGCCCTAAAAAGGGCTTTACAGAACTGATAACCGGCGAGCGGGTTCCTATCTAGCTATGTTCTTTTTTTTTTTTTTTTTTTGGTCTTTTTTTTGCTATTTCTTGGGCCGCTCCCGGGGCATATGGAGGTTCCCAGGCTAGGGGTCGAATCGGAGCTGTAGCTGCCAGCCTACGCCAGAGCCACAGCAACGCAGGATCCGAGCTGCGTCTGCAACCTACACCACAGCTCACGGCAACGCCGGATCGTTAACCCACCGAGCAAGGGCAGGGACCGAACCCGCAACCTCATGGTTCCCAGTCGGATTCGTTGACCACTGCGCCACGACGGGAACTCCCTATCTGGCTATGTTCGGAAGACCCTCCCACATACGGATTTTGAGGTCTAGTTGTAGAGCAGCATCAGAGCACATTCTAGTTTCATTTCCTACCAAACAACCTCATTGCCTCCTCCCCGACCTGGTCCTATTCCTCACTTTGATCAGATGTTAAGATTTGTTTTAAAAAACGTATTTCCTGAAAACAGAATTCTACCTTACAAATGAAAGAAGAAAACGGGGAGGGGGAGCTGCTTATGAGACGAGGAAAGGGTCAGTGTTTAATTTGGTGTTTATTTATTTATTTATTTTTTTAAATTTTTTTGTCTTTTTAGCTATTTCTTGGGCTGCTCCCGCGGCATATGGAGGTTCCCAGGCTAGGGGTCCAATCGGAGCTGTAGCCGCAAGCCTACGCCAGAGCCACAGCAATGTGGGATCCGAGCCGCATCTGCAACCTACACCATAGCTCACTGCAACGCCAAATCCTTAACCCACTGAGCAAGGGCAGGGACCAAACCCGCAACCTCATGGTTCCTAGTCGGATTCGTTAACCACTGCGCCACGACGGGAACTCCTAATTTGGTGTTTAGTGGCAAGGGCCAGTGACTTGGGGTGAAAGAACATGATAGACTCTGCATATCTCAAGCAATTGCATCTGTACTAGGTATTTTATAAAGTAAAATTTAATGGGTGTGGGGTTCTATTGAGAGAGACAGAGACAGATACACAGAGGCAGAAAGAATATCTTAAAATCATAAGTAAGGAAAGGGCTTAAAGTAGGTGGAATGTTGTGATGATAATGACAAGGGGATGGATTCTAGAGAGATTTATCTCTTGGAGTGTGGTCATGGCATATCAAAGTTCCAGGGCCATAGATTGAACCTGCACCACAGCAGCAACCTGAGCCGCCGCAGTGACACCATCAGATGCTTAACCCACTGCACCACAAGGGACCTCCAAGGATTCCAGAGAGATTTTGGTGCTATGATCTTCAGGACTAAGGAATCACTTGAACCAATCTTATTAACGGCATGGGAGACAGAAGATTCAAGAAAACCTCTAATTTACTCAACACATACTTGGAATGCCTAAATTTATTAAGAGCTAGAGATACAGACCTGGTCAGGAAAGTTCTGTCTCATAGAAAACAACAGTGAACATATTCTAAGTAGACAGTGACACTACCAGATGAGTGTCAGTGGAGGGAGAAAATACAGGTCTGAAGAATCGATATTAAAGCGAGTGAGTTCAATTTTGAACATGCTGCGTTTGAAGAGCCAACGGGACCCTCAGGTGGAGATGTCTAGCTTGCTGTTGGCTAATGGGTTTTCAGATCAAGGGATCTGGCATCACAGGAACATCAAAGGTGGAGGAAGTCTAATGAGATCTCCTACAGAGAGCAGGTAGAGCAAAAAGAGGGCACAGGAAGGAAGCCTGAGTAACAGCAATATTTAACATAAAGAGCGAGCATCCAGCAAAAGATACTGTGATGGAAAGGACTGAGAAGGGAAATAAAATCTGGATTGAATGAAACCATACAATTAAAGGGGAAAGAGTTTTGTTTTCTGTAATTGTCTGTTTCCTTTGACTTCTTCACTGGACGGTAAGCCCCGTGTGGGCAATGACCGCTACTGTCTTGTCACCTTGGCTTCCCAATGACTTAATACATATTTTTTAAAGACTTAATAAAGGAGCGACCAGCTATACAACGTGCTACAGCTAAGTCAAGTAAGATAAGGCCTGGAAAGCATCTTCTGGGTTTGCCAATTAGCAGCTTCCTGGCCATGTGAGAAAAGATAATTTAAGTAGTTGGGAGGAAAGAAAATTAATAAATATCACCGGCTTTGAAACTATTAGAACTAAAAAGAACTGTTAGGGTGGCCATGCTAAACACATAGTTTCTAGACAATAAGCCTTTCTTTGGCAACAGTTTCTTTCCTTTTTTTTTTTTTTTTTTTTTTTTGGTCTTTTTGCCTTTTCTAGGGCCACTCCTGCGGCATGTGGAGGTTCCCAGGCTAGGGGTCTAATTGGAGCTGTAGAAGGAGGCCTATACCAGAGCCACAGCAACTCGGGATCTGAGTCGCATCTGCAACCTACACCACAGCTCACGGCAATGCCGGATCCTTAACCCACTGAGCGAGGCCAGGGATCAAACCTGCAACCTCATGGTTCCTAGTCAGATTCGTTAACCACTGTGCCACGATGGGAACTCCAACAATTTCTTTAACTAAAATGGAGTTGCATTATATTAATCACTTGTTGATTGCTGGACCAATATGAAAATAAAATACAGAATAAAACAGTTATAATAAGCATCTTAAAATTTTTTAAAATGGCATTCATCTATCAATATAATGTCAAACTATTGAAAAATCCTGAATTTGCTTCATGATTTTACTAGACAATGTTCCTTAACCTGAAACAGTTTAGGAACATAACAGCCCAGACCTTCTTTTTGAGTGGCCTCATGGACTAAATGGACTTCCACTCACAGTTTCAGCATTTTCATTCTGGTTCTTATTCACAGAAACTGAAATTATTGAGTGAAGGACTGGCTGATTGTCAAAAAATTAAATCAAATAAACCCTAGACTTTAGCCTGGACTTAAGAAAATTTGTTTCTATACAAGCACTTAGAAGCTCTGGAAAGCAATAAAATGAAAGACAATTTGCACAGACTAATGGAGCGGTTAAAAAAACGAGGGGGTGTAGAATGGACACTGTGTAATAGAGGAAGTTCTGTTTGGGAATTTTGTTGTAAAACAGTCTTTCCCTAATGATGAAATACTGGCTAATGACATCTAGGATTTTCTGTTGGAGCCATGATGAGTTCAAGTTTGTGTGACTGCACATTAAAACAGAAAACAATACAACATAAAATCAAAGCCACATCCCCAAATTTTTGTATTTGGGGAAGTATCCTACATTACAGGGCTAAATGTCTCTTAATTAGAAGGCAAAACAACACACACACACACACACACACACACACACAAACACTTTTCATGGGTAATTTAACTTAGACATTTAATGCCAAGTGCTAATTCAGCTCATGAAACATCCTGACAGTTTTCCTTTTTCTTTTCTTTTCCTTCTTGTATAAGAGGTGGTTTTATTTTCCTAGTTAAACACAAAAGGTATAAGAAGGAAAACTACGGTTAACAAAGGCTACCTCAACACAATCACTTGTAAGTATCTATGACTGGGGACACACGTGTGGCTCACTCTTTTTTTTATATTCACCTAGCCTATATGTACACACCTCTCTTTATTAGACTGTATATAATTTTAAGGTCAAAGGCTGTGTCTCATTCCTTTTTGCCCGAGTATTATATTTTATACTTAATGTTTAATAAACATCAATTAACTAAACAAATGATCCTTCAGGAGCTTGAAGCCCTCTGATAATTTAGTCTCATGAAATCCACACTTGGAGTCTAAATCATGTTTATTATGACCTCATAAATAATTTCATGGTTTTTTTTTCCTGAAATTTTAAAAATAATAGTAGTCCAGCATAATTGTTTTTGCTCCCCCATTCAGAGGTCAAAAACACCTTATGCTCTTGATTATTTAAATTAGACCCAGGGGTGGAGCTGAAATTCTTGCTTTAAAGATGTCCTTGGAGACCTTCCGTGTTCCACTGGCTCTAGGGCCAAATCTGTGCAAGGGATGGGGACTTCGAAGGGGAAGTGGGATGATACTTAAGAACTAAAAATGCACTCTGAGAAATTCATTTCCAATCTGGCCTGGGATGTGTGTTTAGAGAAGCAATTTCTTTGCAAATTATCAAGCAGCGCAGGAGGAAAAGGCAAGGTTCGGTAAAGGAAAGAATTTCTACTTGACATAACAGAAAATAAGATTTGGGGGATACCTGCTATTAACCTCCATGCAACTCTAGACGTGATTCTATTCTCATTGTTGACAGAGAGTAGAGAAGCATGTCATGGATCAGAGTTACTCCTTTTCTTCTGCCACAATGAGGGTATATGATATAGATGAAAGGGAACAGGCATTAAGACTTGACGGCCAGAAATGTCTGGATCTGAAGTATTTGTTCATTTGTTTTCAATAAGACTTATATGTATTTAAGGTACACATCAGGAGGATTCGAAGCACACTGTGACATGGTTACTGCAGCCAGGCTAATTATCATCCCCACACAGTTGTCATTTTGTGTGTGTGATAAGGGCACCTGGAATCGATTCTCGTAGAGAATTTCCAGTACTCCACACAACGTTGTTAATTACGGTCGGTGTGTTGTACAGTAGATCTCTAGGCCCATTCACCCTACGTCACGCTAAATCTGTGCCTTTGGCCATTGTCCCTCCTCCCCTTTCCTCTCCCTCCCTACTCCTATGCTCCTTTCTGTTTCTATGGACGGGACCTTTTGAGATTCCAAATAAAAAGTCCTCCAACATGGGCCCAAGTGTCTGGCACACAGTCGAGGTTCGCTAAGTATTTACGGAAAGAATGAATGAGTGACGCACAATACATCTCATTTTGAAAACCCTGCCAGAGTCAACAGGACTTCCGCTGTTCAGTGTCCCTCATGGGGTGGGGCGGGGGTGGGGGGAAACAGCCAAAAGAACTCAGTGATACATGGGAGCCAGAGGGCCCTTGCAGAACAAAGTGCCAGGCTGTGAGAAACTGCTGCTGGCAGGTCATGTTGTGTGACCACAGAAGCAACGCATCCCGGCAATTTGGCAGGTAGAACGAGATATGGAGGGATTAAAGTTTGTGCTCACTGAAGTTTAGCGATAATGTGACTGTCCCTTATTCTTCTACCGTCACATTGAAGAGGGGTTTCTTTCTGCTTAAAATTATGTTGTTGAGCCTCAAGACGGCAATTCACCGAACCTGTTTCGAAAGCGTATTCCCAAAGAACATCGTCCCCCCCCCCCCCACTGCGTGCTACGTGGAATAGCACTCAAAGTTCACAGAATCGTTTTGGCTTCCTATTTACTCTCCTCCTTGCCCAGCAATTTGAGATCGAAATATAATTTTTAAAAGAATTACAGGGCAGCAAATCACTGAGAAGATAAAAAGTACAACATCTGCCCGGCGCCTCACCACGTCTCGTTTTCGAGCCTTTATAACATAGACATGGGTCTAGAGGCTCCTCCCACAACTTCCACTGATGCTGTGCACCCATTTCTACAAATATATGTATTTGTTTTGTTAAATCCTGCCTGATAAGGAGACAAAGAGAAAAGATAAGGTAAAGAAAAAAACTCTCTATTCTGAAGCCAACCTCCACTTAAAGACAGTCCACTAACATTGACCTGAAGATGGGAGGCTAATTTGCCGCTAGGTTAGCCAGTCTTTGTGGGTATTTGTCAAGCTTCATTTAACCTGTGATTTAAGAAAAGGACTGAAGAAAACATAATTAAGAAAAAAAAAAAAAACTGGATCTGTGGTGGTATAAGTCAATAGCAACTTCATTTTTAGGTACTTGAAATAACATTCACATACACGAATAGAGTAATTTTATTACATACAAATAAGAAAGCTGTATTTTCTTACAATGCAGGGTTCTCATAATTTAAAGCAGGTTCTCAGCACCCAGTCTCAGCCTATAAGTCTTTATTATATTCAATTTGAAGGGAGAAGGAGATAAGCCTGAAAGAAGTATAAGAACAGACAAGATTTCATTCTACTACTAAGGACAAGCCAGGGACTGATTTTTTGGTGTTTCTTGACTAGTTTGCTTAATGGGTAGCACCTATTCATACCACCGTTATATAAGCAGGTATTTTTGGAAATGTGCCCCTCAGATTTTCTTCTAACTTGATTATGTGTGTGAGCTGTAACTAATACAAGTACCATGCTTTGCCACTTGAGAAAGGTTTTTCTTTTCCCCCCA
Organism: Sus scrofa; assembly: GCF_054392235.1. Taxonomy (NCBI): domain Eukaryota; kingdom Metazoa; phylum Chordata; class Mammalia; order Artiodactyla; family Suidae; genus Sus; species Sus scrofa. The sequence continues at coordinate 148,705,246 of NC_139396.1, read as the reverse complement.
GTGATGATAGGATTTAGACAATTCTGTGAAGCAGATATTTTGACTTTTTTTTTTCCTTTGGGCTGTACCCACAGCACATGCGAGTTCCCAGGCTAGGGGTCAAATTGGAGCTGCAGCTGCTGGCCTACACCATAGCCACAGCAGCACCCGATCTGAGCTGCATCTGTGACCTACAGTGCAGCTCACAGCAATGCTGGATCCTTGACCCACTGAGCGGGGCCAGGGACCAAACTGGCATCCTCATGGATCCTAGCTGGGTTCCTCACCACTGAGCTACAACAGGAACTTTATCATGTTTTTAATAGATGAAGAAACTGAGGCCCAAAGAGGCTGGATACCTTGCCTCCGATTTTAAACCAAGTAGGTATAAAAGGTTAAACTCACACCCAGGTCTCATGACTAATTTCTGTGTGCTTTCTTTTTTTTTTTTGCTATTTCTTGGGCCACTCCCACGGCATATGGAGTTTCCCAGGCTAGGGGTCCAATCGGGGATGTAGCCACCGGCCTACGCCAGAGCCACAGCAACGCAGGATCCGAGCCACGTCTGCAACCTACACCACAGCTCACGGCCACGCCGGATCATTAACCCACTGAGCAAGGGCAGGGACCGAACCCTCAACCTCATGGTTCCTAGTCGGATTTGTTAACCACTGCGCCACCACGGGAACTCCCATCTGTGTGCTTTCTGACAAGTCCAACAGTAAGACAGGCATTGTGAAAGGAGAGTGCTTGGTCTATGACCACACCAGAGCTGCTTCCCTCTCCATCCTTCTGCCTTACCCTCTTGGCTACAGCCCCTCCTGAGCCCTAAGGCTTAATGCTCTGTGATGACTTTAAAGGCTTGCTGAAGAACTCCACACAGTCACCGGAAGGAAGACAACACTCAGACTGCCCAGGCCATCTGGCCAATTGCTCTTTTTAACAATTCTGTCTTGATGGAAGGTAGTATGAAAAGAAGAATGTGTGTGTATATATAATATATAAAACTGGGTCACTTTCCTCTACAACATAAATTGGCACAACATTGTAAATCGACTATACTTTAATTAAAAAAAACAAAAGCTTCTGTCTCAACATGACTCACTGTTACATATGTCTATATACCTGGAATGCTTCCTGCAAATTAGGACCTTATTTTCCAAGATTAAACTCTATATTTTGATGTTAATAACATCTATTGGGTAGATTAAAATAATTAAAATGATTAAAATAAGCGTATAATATTTTTTATTATTAAAGCAACCACTAAAACATTCTGATCTCTAGCCAATGACAAGTTCTGAAAAATCTCATTGGAGAAAAAAACACCTCCAGTTTGGAGGAAGGTAAGTTACCCTTGCTGACCAAATAAACATCATGATAGTTTTCCCAATATGGCTGATATTATGATGATTCTCAAGTAAGATCTTTAAACGTATTAACTGATGTACTAATTATAATTTCATATTTCCTCCTTAAACTAAGGCACAGGAATATTTAGAAGGCTGAATTAGATCATTCAGTTACTTTATCTTACATTTACATAATGTTCAGGGATTAAACTGGGTTTTGACCTATTTTACTAAGATTTTTTAAAAGAGGATACAATTTTCTCCTATTTCCCCCAAAAATACATAACTGTAACTTCCTCCCACCAGGATAATGAAAATGATATTCACTGTTATGGTTCAAATGAAAAAATAAATAACTTTTAAAAGATTCTCCTTTTCAGATTGCATGTGGTTGTCAAAGGACTTTTTTTTGTAGGTAAAAGATATTCTAAGAATATCTGATTAAAGTTAACTAAAGGAGTAAGAAAAAATACACTTCAAAATATCTGCTATAATTCTGTTTTCTATAAATAGGTAGACCACATTTCTCATCAATACCTATCACTGTAATTTGTCTTGCAAGGATTTAAAAAAATATATTGTTCTTTAGACATCTATCTATTATTTAGTACCATTTACAATTGCTGATATATTAATGATGATGAGTTTTGTTGTGGAAATTTAAAATCAATTTAGCAAAGGTTATTTAAATATTTTGTGATGGTCTAATGCAGAAAGAATGCTGTTTCATAAGCCTACCAAGCACAATCCGTAGCTATCCTATTGCAAAATCAGATTTTGGTATTCTGCCAGTGATACAATTCAGATAACTATTAGTGAAAAACAACAGCAATGAATTTTCAACTGCTCAGCTTCAGTTTTACAAATATATACACATGCTTTTTTAGTTTGATAAAAACAGAAATTAACTGAAAGACAGCCTCCTTTGGGCCTCACTCTCTAAAATTAAATAGCAAAGCAAAATTGCCTAACTACACTGTTGTTAAACAGACTATACATAAGGAAAATATATCCCTGCAGGGATGTCAGAGACTCATTATTTTTATTGAGATGATCTCAGGCAGGAGGCATAAAAGGACTCATAGTGGCACTCCAAAAAGAGTTTCCAAGAGTGTGACGGTGTCAGATTCTCATGGCAATCTAAGGGGTTCTCCTTTAAAAGTGAAAGCTAACTTCATTCATTCTCTAGCCTACTCCTTCTACACAGAACTTAAATTAGACAATCAACGCTAAGAAGATGACAAACTCCAGAGTATGTAAAGCAAAGGTAGGGAAAGGCACCTGCCCCAGATTTGAACTGTAAGAAAAGCTTCTTAGTGGAATATAATTGTTACGGCAATCTAAAGGATGAGCAAGAATTAGTCCAGCGAGGTTGAGAAACAGGGGAAGACAGGGCAACATGAATTAAGCAGAGGTGAATTGAGCCCAGAGAAGCGCTTGGGAAAACATCAGGAGGCTGTGAAAAAGTGGCCCATTGAAGGAATTAGCATAAACTTATGATGTCTACCTGTAGAGTAGGAGAAAGAAATGTTGTGTAAACATGTATGGAAGTAGAGGTAGGGCAAGGACCCAACAAGGACTTTGTAAACAAAGAATAAGACAGCAGCATTTAACCCAATCACACTGATAATTAGATTAAATGTAAGTAGTCTAAACATACAAATTAAACGGTAGAATTGTCATAGTGGATAAAAAAGCAAAACTTAATTATAGCTGTCTACAAGAAACCTATTTATTTATTTATTTATTTATTGTCTTTTTGTCTTTTCTAGGGCCGCACCTGCGGCATACAGAGGTACCCAGGCTAGGGGTCTAATCAGAGCTGTAGCCTACGCCAGAGCCACAGCAATGCAGGATCCGAGCTGCATCTGTGAGCTATACCACACAGCTCACGGCAACGCCAGACGTTAACCCACTGAGCAAGGCCAGGGATCGAACTCACAACCTCATGGGTCCTAGTTGGGTTCGTTAACCACTTCGCCACAATGGGAACTCCAAGCCAAGAAACCCATTTAAATATAGATACATAGGGAGTTTAAAAGTAAAAAGATGAAAAAAGGATATTCCATGCAAACTCTAATTAAAAGAAAGCTCACAACTTAGAATAGATTTACAAGGAGATCCTGCTGAATAGCATTGAGAACTTTGTCTAGATACTCATGTTGCAACAGAAGAAAGGCTGGGGGAAAAATGTAATTGTAATGTATACATGTAAGGATAACCTGACCCCCTTGCTGTACAGTGGGAAAATAAAAAAAAAATAATTAAAAAAAATAAAAATAAAGTACAATGCGCTGTGTTTAAAAAAAAAAAAAAAAAAGAAAGCTCAGTGGCTATATTAACAGTAGAAAGAATAAATCTCAAACCAAAAAATATTACCAGGAAAATGGAAGAACATTACCAAATGATAAAGAAGTCAGTTCATCAAGACAATCTAATAGTCCTAAATGTGAACATACTTGATAACAGAGCTTCAAAACACATGAGACCAAAATGGATAGAATCTAAAGGAGAAATAGACAAGACCACAATTACAGCTGGATATTTTAACACTTATCTTTCAGTAAGAACACAAACTAAGGACAGACTGTTAAGAATGCAGAACTAAGGGTGTAGAAGACCTGAATCATATTATCAATAAAATTGACCTCATTGGCAATTCCAGAACTCCCCACAAGAGCAGATTATACATTCTATTCAAGGATACATGGATCATTCACCAAAATAGATCATATTCTGAGCTAAAAGATACCTCAACAAATTTAAAAGGATAGAAAACATACAAAAAATATTCTCTGACCACAACAGCATTAAACTAGAAATAAATCACAGAATGATATCTGGAAAATCTCCAAATATTTAGAAATTAAACAATAGACTTTTAAATAACCTAAGGCTCAAAGAAGAATTCATAAGGAAAACTGGAAAATGTTTTGAATTGAATGAAAATGATAACACAACATACCAAAATTTGTGCAATGTAGCTTAAAAGAGTGTTTAGGGAGAAGTTTATACCTTCAAATGCTTATACTAAGAAAGAAGAAGTCCTCAAATCAATAATCTAAGATTCCCTTTTAAGACTCTAGGAAACAAATAGCAAACTAAACCCAAACCGATAGAAATAAATAATAAAGATACAATATCACTGACAAACAAAACAGAAAAACAAAAGAAAAAAATCATAAAACCAAAAGTTGTTTCTTAGAAAATTATCAATAAATTTGATAAATTTCTAGCCAGACTTATTAATAAAAAGAAAAGACATATCAGAAATAAAAGAAAACATCACTATAGGTTCTACAAAAAAATAAGGGAACATTAAAAAGACAATAAAGAAATGCCAATTAGCCTGATAATTTAGATAAATTTACTAATTCCTGGAAAAACACAAGTGCCAAAACTCACTCAAGAAGAATTATATAACTGGAACATTTCCATATGTATTAAAGAAATCTAATCTATTAAAGAATTTTTTTTTGTTTTTTGTTTTTTTTTGGTCTTTTTAGGGCCATACCCATGGCATATGGAAGTTCCCAGGCTAGGGGCTGAATCAGAGCTATAGCTGCAGGCCTACACCACAACCACAGCAACGCAGGATCCAAGCCGTGTCTGTGACCTACACCATAGCTCATGGCGATGTCAGATTCTTAACCCACTGAGTGAGGCCAGGGATTGAACCCGTGTCCTCATGGATACTAGTCGGGTTCGTTAACCACTGAGCCACCAGGGGAACTCCTTAAAGAATTATTTAAAACTTAACATCTCCTCAGAAAAGAAAATCATGGACTTGGAGAAGAGACTTGTGGCTGCCTGATGGGAGGGGGAGGGAGTGGGAGGGATCTGGAGCTTGGGCTTATCAGACACAACTTAGAATAGATTTACAAGGAGATCCTGCTGAATAGCATTGAGAACTATGTCTAGATACTCATGTTGCAACAGAACAAAGGGTGGGGGAAAAATGTAATTGTAATGTATACATGTAAGGATAACCTGACCCCCTTGCTGTACAGTGGGAAAATAAAAAAAAAAAAAAAAAGAAAGAATTAAAAACCTGAACCTCAAAAAAAAAAAAGAATTATTTAAAACTATCCCTCACACACACAATAACACAAACCCAGAGGACAGATGGCTTTACTTGGTAATTTCTAGCAAACATTTGAGAATGATATAATTCTAATTACATACAAACTCTTCCAGAAAATCGATGAAGAGGGAACATGTCTCCACCCATTTTATGAAGCCATTCCGTGGATACCACAAGTTGTACAACAACATAACAAATAACCAAAATTACAGACCAATATACCTAAGGAACTTAGGTAAAAGAGGTAAAAAATAAAACAAAACCAAACCTTAAAAATAGCAAATTGAATTCAGCTTTATATACAAACAATAATACATCACGGACTGAGTTAATCTCAAAAAGGCAATGTCAGTTTGACACTGGAAAAATCAATCCACTTAATTTCCCACATCAACAAACTGAAAAGGTTAAACCATGAGATTATCTTAAAAATGCAGGAAAACATAGTCAAAAGTCAGCCTTCAACCCTGACAAACATTCTCAGCAAACTAAGAATAGAAGGGAATTTCCTAAATCTAATACAGAACATTTTAGAAAAATCTAAATTTAGAAAGATCATACTAGTGGGAAAACACTGAATGTTTTCTTTCTAATATATGAAATAAAGCAAGGATGCTGGCTGTCAACACTTTAACTCGCTGGCATATGAGAAGTCCTAGACAATGCAATAAGGTAAATAGGAATAGGTACACAGATGGAAAGGGGAACAGCAAAAAACTGTGTATTCGCAGACGGCATGATTTTCTACATAGAAAATCTTGAATCTACAAAAAATCTAGTAAAATTAATAACAAGTTTAGAAATATCACAAGATAAAAGGTCAGTTTACAAAAATTAATTATATTTCAGTATTCAGTGGCAACGAATTGGTAATTAAAATAAAAAGTTACAATAGCATCACAAAATGAAATAAGCACAAATTTAACAAAACATTTCACTACGAAACATTTGCTGAGAGAAGTTACAGAGAAACTAAATAAATAGAAAGACAACATCATGTTTATAGATTAAAAGAAAGAAGACTGTTAAGATATCAGGCTTCCTCACACTGATCCATAGATTCAACTCAATTTCAATGAATACCCAAGTAGGGTTGTCCTTTTTTTTTAAGAAATTGAAAACTTGATTCTAAAATTTATATGGAAATACAAAAAAACCCTACAATAGCCAAAACATATTTGAAAAAAGAAGTGCATACTATAGGAGTCACTCTATTTTGGTTTGAACCTTGCTATAAAACCACAATAATCAAGACATTGTGGGACTGACATAGGGACGGACTCACACACCAATAGAACAGTCAATAAGTAGAACCACCACACATATCTAGACCATTGATTTGCAACAAAACAGCTGAGGTAATACAATGAGGGCAAGGAAAGTGCTGGAACAATTAGATACACAAAAAAAAAAAAAAAAAAAGAGAGAAAGAGAATTTAAGCTCTTAACTCACACTGCATTAAGCAAAAACAAAACAAAACAAAACACCCACAAAAATCAACAAAACAAAGCCAAAGTGCAATACAGACCTAATTGTAAGAGCTGAAGCATAAAACTTCTAGAAAGAAACAAAGATTTCTTAAATTTAACATCAAAAGCATAATCCATGAAAGAGAAAAAACTAAATAAATTTAACCTCATCAAAGTTAAAAACATTTGTTCTTCAAAAGACACGCCTAAGAAAAGGAAAGGGAAAGCAACAGACTGGGAGGAAATATCTGCAAAACACATATATGATAAAAGACTGCAAAATGTACTTTTAAAAATCTCACAATCCTTGCAACTTAATAGCAAGATAAACAGCCCAATTAAAACTGGGCGGGAGTTCCCGTCGTGGCTCAGTGGTTATCGAATCCGACTAGGAACCATGAGGTTGCAGGTTTGATCCCTGGCCTTGCTCAGGGGGTTAAGGATCCGGCGTTGCCGTGAGCTGTGATGTAGATCACAGACGTGGCTTGGATCCCGTGTTGCTGTGGCTCTGGTGTAGGCCGGCGGCTACAGCTCTGATTCGACCCCTAGCCTGGGAACCTCCATATGCCACGGGTGTGGCCCTAAAAAGAGACCAAAAAAACCCCCAAAAGACAAAAGGCCAATAAGCAAGTGAAATGTTGCTCAACATCTGTAGTTATAGGAAACCATGAACTCAAGAAGACAGCCAATCCAATGTCTAAAATTAAAAGGGCTGACTACACCAAGTGGTGGGATGTGGAGCAATTGGAAATTTTATAGATTTCTGGTGGAAATATGTAGCAGTAAAGCCCCTTTGAAAAGTGTCAATCTCTCATAAAGTAAAACATTTATTTGTCACACAATCTGCCAATACGATGCACTCCCAGGTATTTAACCAAGAGAAATAAAAACATGTGTCCACAGAAAAAGATGTATATATAAATGTTCACAGCAGCTCTACTCATCAGAGCTTCAAACCGGAAACAATGGATGAATAAACAAACTAATTATGAAATGTTCATACTAAGGAATGCTATTTACTTAAAAAAGAAAATTTTCTTCCTAGCATTGGCTTAAGTGTGCTCCACTGAAAAAGACATCATTTGGAAAACATTGCAAATGTCACCTTAAGAATGAAAAAAAACAACAACAAATTAGCAACATTTTTCAAATAATAAACTTCTGAAATGTAGTCCACTTAAACAAGTGCTAGGAGGGAAAAACAAAACAAAACAAAACAAAACCCCCAAAAAATAGATGAAGGTGTTAGTAAATACATTGTAGTCACTTTATTAACATTTGTTTCAGTCGTTCATTATTACTTAATAAAATGTAATAGCTTAACATTCTTACAGCAAAGATAAATCATATGTAAATGATAAAAGAGACTCCTCCTCCAACTTACCCCATTCCAAAAAAACAAAAACAAAGACAAACAGACAAAAAAAGACTCAGAATCAGGGAGCTTTCAAATGTAATTAACTTGGGAAATTAAAAGCAGCTTTCATAGGGCAATCCTAGTAATAAGACATGCCCAGGTGAGCACATAAGCACGTACTAAAAAAGAACAAGAAGCATCCCAGGTCACAGGCTAGCCATTTCTCTGCAGTTCAAATGAAAACTACAATTTGTTAGTGCTACTGGCTAGATAAATAGTACAGTCAAAGCAGCAGAGGCCTTAATTCCCCATTTTACTGTCTCTTTCTTTCTTTCTTTCTTATTACTCAAATGAATTTATCACATCTGTAGTTGTATAATGATCATAACAATCTGATTTCACAGGATTTCCACCCCACAGCCCAAGCATACTGTCTTTATTGAAATTGCAACAGATCTGGATTATAGAATGAGCATAAGCATAGCTATGAAAAGGCAACCACACTCTGAAGAGCCTGTGCTCTTTCCAGTTTGGTTAAGGATCGAAATGCTGGTAATTAAAAGCCCCAGCTAAGTCCCTGCTGCTGTGTATCTCTGAGTGTCCTGGTCAGCTGGTAATATTCTTCCGAATCGCAAAATTTTCAGGAATTTCCTGGAACCTCAGCAAGAGGAATCCTTTTATTCAAAAAAAAAAAAAAAAAAAAAAAAAAAAAAAAAAAAGAAAAGAAAAAAAAAAACAAACCATATATGTATCAGATGCTTGGATTTAGTACCCATAATATTGACTTAAAAGTATGATGCACAACCAGGAGTGCCCTTTGAATTTTCCAGGCAAGTCACTTGAAAAGTAAGCAAATTAATGGTGAAAGACTCAGAAAGACAAAACAAAATTTGGGAGTATTTTAAAAACTTAAATTTCTCTTCCAAAGATTTGGCTCCAGTGATTGTGAGAAGAGATGACTAAAAGATATATTGAAGAAAAAGCAAACTCTAAGGGCAGTCAATTGTACTCACTGCCTAAAAGGTGCTATACCTATTCTCTCACTTAATCCTCATATCAGCCCTATGAGGTAGGTGTTATTTAGTCCCGATTTTAAACATGACGAGGTATAGAAGGTTAAGTTGCCCAAATTCCCACTGCTAGTAAATGGCAGAGGCAGAATTCAAACTCGGGCTGTTTATTTCTAGAATCTATTTTCTTAATTATTGAGCTACACAATCTAGCAAACTTTTCTTAGCTAATTAAACAATATATTTTATATTAAAGTTGACCACTTTTGGATGGCCCTGTTTCTTTGTTAAATTCGCCTTAAGAATTAAGAAACTTCATAGAATTTAAAAAAAAAAACAAACGGTGCCGCTTAATTTATTCTGATGAATTTTAGTGACTTGCAACTGTAGCATGTATTTATTCTTGCTGGCCACCCCTTCTTTCATTTTATTAATTTCCTACAGGAAATTGCAAGTTAATAGAAAATGCAGCACTGGAACTGCCTCACATCCTATAGTTATTAATTAAAGCAAAGTCTGGTTCAGTAACTTTGGGTACTAAAAATATAGAGTTAAACAAAGCTGACTGCCTCTTGAAATGAAATTTCAACTTCAATAGTCTGTCTAAAAAATTTATGCATTAAAATCCACATCTTCCCTTAAAGAAATTCTCCACAAAATTTTTAGTGAATAAAGCAACTCAATATCTGACCGTTCCTCTCTAAGATTTAGAAGTGAGAGGAATCTGAGAAACCCCGAAAAAAATTACTCAAGTTTAAATAAGTTTCTTTTAAAGGCAGTTAGTCACATCATTCTACTATATTTCCATCTACAGGTTATTACCCACAATCAATAAAGCAAGAAACTGTATAAACCATCTTATTAATTTTATATAATGGTTAGTAAACTTTAAAATACTGTACTATAAAACTTTTAAATGTTTCTGATGGTTTGAGATCACACTGGATAATTTATCATTTCATGTGGCATAAAGTGTTAGGTAAGTGGATATCACGCTGGGAAAATGCACATAATTTCTGAATGTGAAAATCCATTCCATTGTAGATTTTTCTTACATAATATGAGGTTATTATTGGGATGATTTTTTAGAACCCAGGTCTGCTAAGTCACTAACTGACAAACATGCTGGCTACACCTTCAAGCCACAGACCGTGTGTTCAAGCATCTTCCCCCATCCTGCGGCAGAAGAAAACAGGAACCTGTCCAGGTAAAGTTGCTTCTTGGTTCTGTCCTAGGACACAGAACCCAACTTCCTGGCACTCTCTCAACACACCTTTCGCAAAGCAGAGGCCAGTAGATGTTGCAGTGGAGTGAAAAAGAAAGAAATAGTAAGTCGTAAATGTTTGATTTAGAACAGCTAAAACATGAGTGGTAGGGATTTCTGATTTATCCAACCATTGTTTTATGTACTTATGAAAATTACTTTATGGAATCGTAAATGGTGAAGAGAGAGAATGGACCTGTGAAAGCAGATAAAGACAAGATGTAAAGAGAAGAGAGAATCATGACACTGCTAAAAAAAAAAAAAAAATGCAGCATCTTGAAATCAACACGATTTGCTCTCATAGGAGACTGAAGCCTCCAAGAACAACCTTGGAACGTCCTCTTAGAATATAAAACTTCCTATAGTCAAGGGAATAGGATAGGCTAATAGGATGGAAGATAAAGTCCTACTGGATTTGGGGGCTGAAAAACAAATGAGCATCCTTTTCTACCATTCATAGGGAGATGGGGCGTGTTTGGATGCAGGATGTGACCCTCTTGAAAAATATCTCAATATTTTCACATATGTTCCTGGCAGATATACTGCACTAACTATCGCTGTCCACCCAACACACATATGCTACACACAGTTTGCAAATTATTCTTTCAATTTAACATATGGTTTGTGAGACTAATCTATAACCTACAGTTGCACTAATCTTTACAATAAACTGATATATATTCCCAAGGAGTTGTAGAAAATAGTTTGCATATTAATAATATTTTTAAGTTGACTCCCCTATAATTTAATGTGTTCCACTTGGGGGATGTGTAAGAGGGAGGAAACTATCTACTACCATATAACGTCACAACAAAAAATCATGGCTTTCATTTTGAGCTCTTCGAGACTTTTATCTGTGCTGTGAATGGATTCAAGTATATTGTGTGTCCTGGAGAGATGTCAGCCAAATGACTAATCAAGACACTAAGTTTGAAAAGCAGTGCATGAGAGGAGTTAAGAGCCCTATCTGGGGGTGTAGACAAACCTGGATTCAAGTCCTGCACTCCTTTTAGTTGCTGTGTGTCCTGGACAAGTGCTTTAACCTTTACAACGTGAGTTTTGTTCCTTTCTAAAGTAATGTTACAATGGTTCTTGTAAGAATCGAAGATGATAATTATGCGATGTGCCGGCTGAGTCATTTCCGGCTGCTCCGGCAGGATACCACCGACCGGATGGCTTAAACAGTGGACATTGACTTCTCACAGTTCTGGAGACTGGAAGTCTGAGATCAGGGTCCAGCACACCCAGGTTTTTGGTGAGGACTGTCCATCTTGTCTCTCAAGGCTCCTCTTAAAGACACAACCCCATTCACTCCACCCTCGTCACCTAAGCACCTCTCAAACGCGCACCTTCAAACATCATCATGCTGAAGACTGAGGCTTCAGCACGTGAATCTGGGCAGGGGGCACAAATGCTGGTCCATAGCACATGCTCACCACAGTACCTGGCGCATGGTGAAAATGAATTAAGTGTCAGCTATATGAACCTGATACATTCATTTCAAATGCACATCAATTATTACTTATCAAAAATGTACTTCATATTCATCTCATGATATTTATGCTTATTGGCAAGGCCATGACCCTAAGGACCAAGCAGATGTTCATAAACGGAGAAAAACACATGATATAAAACTGGAATAAGTGAATATTTACATCAAAAAATACACCTGTTCTGCCTTCGCTCTTGGGAGAATCTATATGTTAGCAATTACAGTTATTAGTTCTATAAGAGGGGAACAGATACACAGAAAATGCTCTATACTGAGAATCTCACTGGCATGCAATCTGCAATAAAGACTGTGTTTAATAAGCAAGGTATACAAAAAGCCCAACTGTCTGAAATGTTTTTTATTTTTTTAAACTATGACAAAAAATTATGTCAGCGTAAAGCCCCTTCCATGTTTCCAGTGGAAATGATACCTGAGGGGAAACTAAAAATAGAATGTGCTTCTATTTATTCTCATTAACAGTTTGTACAGTGACATTTTATCTGCAAGGCCACATAAAATTATAAATGTAGTCTAGGTAAAAATGCAGTCCTTGCTCCTGTTTTAGCAATGGGTTAATTTACTTTTTTTTTTTTTTTAATGACTGTTGGTGGATTTGTGTCATTGCAATATATTATATCCTTCAGGAAAAGAATGATGCACCATTTAAAAATATTAACATATAAATTTCATTGTAAGAGGATTAGGACCAAAGTAATCCTGCCAAATTAATTTAGGTAAGTATACTAGGTAAATAAATCAGCATCCTTTTACTTCTAGAAAGCACTCCAAGCAATTTCAAGTCATTAAAAATACTCTTAGCTGCAACATTTTGCCTTTTAGTGCAGTCTTAATGGTTACATGACAGCATTTCTCCCACTGGCTGCATGGCTTTTATGTCCGGAGAGCAGAGCGTTTTAGAAAACTCCAAAGAAAACTAAAATCAGGAGTAATTTTTGAATAAGTCTTCCAAAATTGTTGAATCAAAAATGACATAAATGTTGTAAGCTCTTGTAAATTTGAACTGTGTGCATTCCTTTGGCCAAACCTTCGATGTGAGAAGAAATCTTTTTAAGAGGACATATAAAACAGGTAACAAATTGCAAAGGAATAAGGAGTCCCCAGAGAGCATTTATGGAAAAAGTTTTACCAATTTTCTGATTTGCTGATTTATGAACTCGTCTTACAGGTTTGTGACTTAATTTCTCTTAGGTCTACAAATGTCTCATATAGATGAATGTCATTATGTTCCATATCTATTTAGATTAAAAGCCAAGTCCCACAAGGCAAGAGACAGTCAATTATTTTCATTTTATACTGTTATTATGAAATATTGCTGTTTTAAAAATGTACTTCTGGAGAATGAGAATTGTTCACCAACATATTTTAAAGGGAATTTCAGGTGTCTGAATGTCAGAGAGAAAATAATGTAATCTCAAAATAAAACTTCAAAAGAATTGTTATGGTGCCTTGGTATTTTTTTCCATGAAGTTTCCTCTGACAAAACTGATTAATTCCTTTTGCCACTTCTGTGCTTACTACTGTGAACTTTTGACAGTGGAGAATGACATACAGTCTCTTCAAAAAAAAAAAAAAAAAAAAAAAAGATGTGCTTACAGATTTTATAGGATAAAGATGAGAGGCTTCTCTTTCCTGGGAAGAATTAAACCTTTAATTTCCTAAGCCTGAGAGGAAATGGCTCCAACCACTTCCATGTTGAATGGTCGCTCCCACAAAATATTGACAAAACAGGCTTTTTAAAGTCTGTCAATATGCTGAATTCGTGTTTCTCCCCACAAGGGAGGCAGCTTCCTCAGCACCGTTTGAGTGGTCTTTCAGAAGACCGAGGGATATTTAAGTAGTTTTTGGGGAAGGGGTTGAGGCAGGTCTTTCACTAGGACAGAGTCTGACTGACCTTGGCTAAGGATTAAAACATAGTAATTGAGGTTTGGTGGACACACAAGGTGGAGGTTTCAAAACAGATCTTGGAGATTAAGCAGTTATCTGACGCTATCTACTTAAAGTTGAGTAGTTTAATACTCCGAAAGTTCCTAAAAAGAAGAAATTTGCAATTTTCATCTTTCGGAACAAAAGTTTCTTGGAATAATAAAATCATATTGATCAAGACAGTTGAACAGTAAACTCATGTTAATGCAATCGAAAAGTAAACCGACACTAAGTTATGTGGGTGTGGATTACTGGGTTCTTAACCAATATAGTCTATGAACAATATCCCCCATCCACACGTTAAATGATATTTAACTCAATATTAACTCATATTAATATTAACTCAATATTAACTCATGTTAATGCAGACAACCGAAAAGTAAACCGACACTAAGTTATGTGGGTGTGGATCATTTGGGTTCTTAACCAATATTGTCTATGAACAATATCCCCCACCCACAAGTTAAATGACCAAAGAGTTTAGAAAGTGAACAATGGGAATTCCCGTCGTGGCTCAGTGGTGAACGAATCTGACTAGGAGCCATGAGGTTTCGGGTTCGATCCCTGGCCTCGCTCGGTGGGTTAAGGATCCCAAGTTGCTGTGGCTGTGGCGTAGGCCGGTGGCTACAGCTTCGATTAGACCCCTAGCCTGGGAACCTCCATATGCCACAGGTGCGGCCCTAGAAAAGACAAAAAAAAAAAAAAAAAAAAAAAAAAAGAAAGGGAACAATGGTTGACCACAAAATTTGCATTTCAAAGATAATACTCCAACAACCTTATTGCAAATAAAGGGGAGAATGGTTTATTAAACGCAATTGGAAGCATAACAGATTCACTGACATTTCAGAACATTTTGCATCAGAGTTTTATTTCTCTTTTCCTCTTATTGATCTTTGCTCCCTTTCTCTTCTTTTTGTTCCTCCATGGCAAAGTACCCTACCCCATCTTAAGGTTTTCCAAATAGCCATAAAGATTATGGTTCCTAGAGGACTCGTATTTCCTCGAGGTCAAAAAAGGAAATCATTTAAAAATCAGACAAGACAGAGGCTTAACTAGCCACTATTGCCAGAGGTCCAAGCCCCCAAATGATGGAAAATAAAGGGGGTTAAAGCAAGAGAGGAAGGGCTTATTCTTACTAGAAATAAAGACCAGACTAGGACTAGCTGGCTGGGCACACTTTGGGATCAAGTGCAGAAAATGACCAGAAAAACAAAAAGTCTGCCATCTCCACGAAAAGCTGGAAAATGTACATGTGAACCTGCCTCTAAGATGGGTCTGGTTGAGCAAATGGCCTTTCAAACATTTAAAGAAAATAAAAAGTCATTGACTCAGTTAGCTCAGGTGCTCCGACAAAATATATAGATTAGGTGGCTTAAACCACAGACCCATCATTCTGGAGGCTAGGCAGTCTGAGGGTTTCATGGTTGGGTTCTGGCTAGGATGCTCTTCCTGGCTTACAGGAGGCTACCTTCCTGCTGAATCCTCACATGGGTTGTGAGGTGGGTACCTGTCAGCTCTTGGGTCCCTCCTTATAAAGGCATTAATCCCATGACGAGGACCCCACCCTCATGACCTCATCTAAACCTGATTACATCCCAAAGGTCATACCTTCTAATACCATCACATTAGGGAGTAAGGGCATCAAGAGCTTCAGGACAAACACTTAGTCCCTAAGAGTCTTGGTAGGAGTCTCTGGTGTGGGAGATAAGCAGGGGAAGAACAAAAATAATGGATAAAATCAGAAGCTTCTTTTTCCTGGGTAGCATCTAACTCTTGGGGCTAAGAAAACGGACATGGCAACATGCTTCATTAATTTTTCCTGTTTAAGAATGCTTCTCTCTACCTTTCTGTTTCTTTCTCCCCCCCCCCCCTTTTTTTGTTGTTGTTTGTTTGTTTTTTTCCTGCTCTCTTTCCTTCCTTTACAAGGGGAGTTATGAAGGATACGGCATGAGCGTCAGACTTGAATCCAGTTCTTACTTAGGTCTGCCCATTACTCAGCTATACAATCTCAGGCCAGGGAATTTTCTACTCTCAGCCTCTGATTGTTGCCAACAGAATAAAAATATCAGTACTGACCACCTTGCAGGTTACTATAAGAATATAGATAAGGCAAGTGAACTTGTTGGCAGAGTACCTGGTATATAGTAAGACCTTAGAAAATGGCATAAAAGTAGAAACCTGGCATAATACAATGAATGGGGCTGTTACAGATGAATGTCTGTGTCCTCTCTCAGAGTTTCACATACTGAAACTCAAACTCCCAGTGTGATGGTATCAGGTGTAGGAAGTGAGGACTTTGGTAGGTGTTTAGGACTTGAGGGTTAGAGCCGTCATGAATGGGATTTGGTGCCCTCATAAAAGAGGCTCCAGAGAATGGATGGCTCTCAATGAATCAGGAAGCAGCCCCTCACCACCTATGCACTTTGCTCACACGTTCATTTTGAAGTCTGTAGCCACCAGAATTGTGAGAAACACATTTCTAATGTTTATAAATCACTTAGTCTCTGGTATTCTGTTTCAGCAACTGGAATGGACTAAAATAGTGTTCAAAAAATTCAGCCATGTGAAATGTGAGATTGTGATATTACAGGATTAACAAAATGTCCCAGGTGAGGCATGCAGCAGGCCACCTGGGAATTCAGCATCCAACACAAATGCCACCCACTCTGATCTGAAGCTTGGCGCCACCTAGTGGTGATCACTCTAGATTTAAAATTGATGGGGTTCCAGGAATCACTTGGTTAGTTGATAGACGTTTTATTAGCCTGACCCAGCAAGACTGGGCCAAGGGAATAATGGTGAACTATTCCCCTCTTTCCTTCTTTCTGAGACTGGATTGCCTGAATTTTCCCTGTGTAGCACCACCCTATTCCCCAGGCTTCCCCTCTCTTTCCTGAGGAACTTTGAGTAAAGAGATCAGGTAGAAGACAGGAGCCACTTTCCAATCATTCTACGTCTGAATTCAAGTTATTCTAATTTGCATTATCACCAGGTACATTACTACAGGATCTATCACTTTACAACTAATATTATTAATTATATTATTAATATTAAATTCTACAGACATGTATTCAGTACACATTATGTGCAAAGCAAACAGATAGGTATTATGAGCACAAAGATAAAACAGGATCTCTGACTTAAGGAAAGCTTATTGTCTTGCGGTCAGAGAAATATGTAAATAAAATTGAAGCCAGGTAAGTAGCTCATTGTAACTGGATGGATCAGGAAACAATTCATGGATAAAGAAGCATTGAAACTGAGAAATGAAATATGAGTACGTTTTCAATAGTTGTGAGACTGAAAGAATTTATTCCAGGAGGAGTAAAGGCGGGAATGTGTAACTGTACAGATGATGTTCCATAAAAAGAAATAATCAGTTTGGTTAATATATAAGGCAAATCTTATGGCATGTGGGGGATAATTACGGTCCTACACTTCCGTATTTTGGTTTGATGTGTGAAAGCCACGACTGTTTTTCTGAGCGAGAGGACACAGGCAGCCGGGTGAGGACAGAGGCAGCAAAAGTGGAGGGATATGAAGCAGGGAGTGAGAAGCCTCTTGTAATAGACGAGAGATGGCAGGGATCACAGTGGGGACCAGTCAGTTGAGAAAGGAGAGATGGAACAAATTCTAGAAACAAGATTAGTGTTGTGGAAGAAGGGAGAGGATGACAGGGAGAAGTCAGAACTGAGTGAGAAAAAGACTTCCTAAATGGAAATATCTGGAGCATTTACTGGAGATTTTTGCACTTGCTCTGCCCTCAGTCAACATTCTTGCCCTACGTATCCGCATGGCTGCCTCGCTCACACTCCAGTCTTTGCTTGTCACCTTCTTACAGAAGGCTTTCCTAAGCTCCCTATTTAAAATTGCAACCCAACTCCATCGCCTACACTGAGCACTCCCTACCCCACCTTCCTGTTTGTGTATGTAGTGTCACAAGACATCACTAAGAGATCACACACACACACACACACACACACAATGCAAACACACTTTCTACCGTGTCTTTTGATGGAATGTGAGCTTTATGATGCAGAGACAAATTTTTGCCTGTTTTGTTCACTGCAGTATCTCATGTCAGTCCAGCCACCAGCAGGAGGAGAAACCCTGAAGGAAGTGGCCCTGGGTGTCCGCAGCCCCCCACCTCCTCCTGCCTGGTGAGTATCCTGATGAGTATCCCAGCACCTAAGTAAAATTAAATAGCAAACAAAAACACCATACGGGTCAAGAGAGAGACCACCCAAGAAAGGAAAAAGTGTGATATTTTAGTGCTTTTAAGAGTTATCTTCTTTGGGAGTTCCCGTCGTGGCGCAGTGGTTAACGAATCTGACTAGGAACCATGAGGTTGCGGGTTCGGTCTCTGCCCTTGCTCAGTGGGTTAACGATCCGGTGTTGCCGTGAGCTGTGGTGTAGGCTGCAGACGCGGCTCGGATCCCGCATTGCTGTGGCTCTGGCGTAGGCCGGTGGCTACAGCTCCAATTCAACCCCTAGCCTGGGAACCTCCATATGCCGCGGAAGCGGCCCAAGAGATAGCAACAACAACAACAACAACAACAACAGCAACAACAACAGCAACAACAACAACAACAACAACAAAAAAGAGTTATCTTTTTTGGACTTTTTCAACAAGGGGCCCTGCATTTTCATTTTGGACTACTCCCTGCAAATTAGGCAGATGGATCTGAGTTGTTCAAAAATTACATTTTGAATGAGTAAGTTTCCCAGTAACGACAGAAACAGAGAAAAGCTTGTTTAGACAGGGACTAAAAGGCCATATATTTCAAAATACCCCCCCTTTTTGTATTCCTATGTATTGCTTAATTCCAAACATCATTTACCTTTTCATTCATTATATTATGTGTCTTGGATTAGTTATAAGATTGAGCATATACAGAAGTTAATCCACTTATCTGCATTATGAAAATTGAGGAAATAATACATAATTCTGATCACCTGTGACTTCATGACTAAATAAAAATAGAAGCTATGCAACTAGTTAACATTGCTGCTATTAAATTTGTGACTTCAAAATAAATCATAGATTTGGTTTAAATGATCACAAATTGGATTTCAAAGTTTCAGCCCCATGAGAAAATTAATTTCGGTAAGCACTTTCCAAAATACCCTTTTTAGAGGACAATGGGCAAAACTGCTTAAGATTTACCTTCCTATCTCTATTAGAGCCAGGCAGATTTTACCCAGATCATTGAGAACAGCTAAAGCCTGGAATTAGGTAAGTTCTCAGCTTTCAACTTGGGGAAGGTTAATTTAGCAAGCATTTATTGAGTAACTACCTCTGTGTGTCACACACTTTGTTAAGAGCTGAGAATTAAGATGTAAAAGCTGTGGCCCCTTTTCCCACCACCCTCCGTCTAGTAGACGAGGAAGGCATGTCCAGGTGAAGTATATACCATGAGCCTGTCCCCCTTCCCCTTCTCTTTTGCTGCCCTTAGCTTCTTTTTCTGAACGATTGAGTCCTACAGCCATTAGGTGGGCAGCGTGAAGGAGGGGTCCATGCTCAGTGCCCCAGACCAGGGTCTCAGAGCCCCAGAGGGTGAGGCAGCCTCTGTAAAGGAGGGCAGATGTGGAGTCAGGACCTGAGAGGGTGAGGAGGGCATTCGTATGTGAGCACAGCCTGATGCGAAGCTGTCCCCAGCTCAGCGGTGAAGGCATCTCCACAGAGGGCCCTCCCAGCTTGAGATGTCAGAGCCCCATCAGGGGTAGGGGGGTGGCTAAGTGTGGGGATTCAGAGCCCAAAGGATCTTGGATTTAGAGACAGGGTGCACAGGCCGCTGGAATGGTCTGGCACTTGGTATGAGAGCCTTGGCAGGGTGAGGGGGGCAAACCTCCCCCCCGCCCCCCGTGCAACAGGGGCCAGCCCAGCATGGGGTGTTAGAAAATGGGTAGGGGGAGGGAGTCTGCACTGAGGAGAGGGTGACAGCTAGGATGGGAGACTGGTTACATAAAAGGGAATCTTTTATTTTAAAAGTAAATATATTAAGGGTAACGGAAACCAGGTGCATCACTGGGTTAGAGAAAGGAGTTATAAATATGGAAATATAGAAACGGTGAACCCTGTGCTATTAGAATGGAATTACAGCTACTAGGATAAGCTCATGATTTTCAATAGATAGAGATATAAATATAATGTAAGTGTATATTCATATGCATATATTTTCTAGTTCTGTCCACCAAGAGGTCTGGGAGCAGGAACACCTCAATAGCGGGAAAACACCTCATGCCAGATCTTGACTTCTACATACCATTTTCACCAGGAGGAATGAGGACTTCTTGGAGAAATGACTGGGGCAGAGAAGGACAAGGTGGGACTAGACTTGTTTTAAAACATTGTAAAATGGCCATACTACCCAAAGCAATCTACAGATTCAATGCAATCCCTATCAAATTACCCATGACATTTCTCACAGAACTAGAACAAACAATCCAAAAATGTATATGAAACAACAAAAGACCCAGAATTGCCAAAGCAATCCTGAGAAACAAAAAGCAAGCAGGAAGCATAACTTTCCCAGACTTTAAGAAATACTACAAAGCCACAGTCATCAAAACAGTGTGGTATTGGTATCAAAACAGACAGACAGACCAATGGAACAGAATAGAGAACCTGGAAATAAACCCTGACACCTATGGTCAATTAATCTTTGATGAGGGAGTCAAGAACATAAAATGGGAAAAAGAAAGTCTATTCAGCAAGCATTGCTGGGAAACCTGGACAGCTGCATGCAAAGCAATGAAACTAGAACACACCCTCACACCACGCACAAAAATAAACTCCAAATGGCTGAAAGACTTAAATATACGACAGGACACCATCAAACTCCTAGAAGAAAACATAGGCAAAACACTCTCTGACATCAACATCATGAATATTTTCTCAGGTCAGTCTCCCAAAGCAATAGAAATTCGAGCAAAAATAAACCCATGGGACCTCATCAAACTGAAAAGCTTTTGCACAGCAAAGGAAACCAAAAAGAAAACAAAAAGACAACTTACAGAATGGGAGAAAATAGTTTCAAATGATGCAACCGACAAGGGCTTAATCTCCAGAATATATAAGCAACTTATACAACTCAACAGCAAAAAAACCAATCAATCAATGGAAAAATGGGCAAAAGACCTGAATAGACTGTTCTCCAAGGAAGATATGCAGATGGCCAGCAAACACTGAAAAAATGCTCAATATCGCTGATTATAAGAGAAATGCAAATCAAAACTACCATGAGATACCACCTCACACCAGTCAAAATGGCCATCATTAATAAATCCACAAATAACAAGTGCTGGAGGGGGAGAAAAGGGAACCCTCTTGCACTGTTGGTGGGAATGTAAACTGGTATAGGAGAAAAGGGAACCCTCTTGCACTGTTGGTGGGAATGTAAACTGGTATAGCCACTATGGAGAACAATTTGGAGATACCTTAGAAATCTATACATAGAACTACCATATGACCCCACAATCCCACTCTTGGGCATATATCCGGACAAAACTCTACTTAAAAGAGACACATGCACCTGCATGTTCATTGCAGCACTATTCACAATAGCCAGGACATGGAAACAACCCAAAGGTCCATCCACAGATGATTGGATTCGGAAGATGTGGTATACATACACAATGGAATACTAATCAACCATAAAAAAGAATGACAATAATGCCATTTGCAGCAACATGGATGGAACTAGAGACTCTTGTACTGAGTGAAATGAGCCAGAAAGACAAAGACAAATACCATATGATATCACTTATAACTGGAATCTAATATCCAGCACAAATGAACATCTCCACAGAAAAAATCATAGACTTGGAGAATAGACTTGTGGCTGCCTGAAGGGAGAGGAAGGGAGTGGGAGGGATCAGGAGCTTGGGGTTATCAGATACAACTTAGAATAGATTTACAAGGAGATCCTGCTGAGTAGCACTGAGAACTATGTCTAGATACTCATATAGCAACAGAACAAAGGGTGGGAGAAAAAATGTATACATGTAAGAGTAACTTGATCCCCATGCTATATGGTGGGAAAAAAAAAATGTACTTCTGGAGAATGAGAAGTACATTTCTTGTGCCAGAAAGCAAGGAAGTGCTCAAAGAATATGGAGACTTATCCAAAGGACTGTGAAGCGATCTTAAAGAGGTTCTTGATGCTCAGATTTTGAACAATGTGAGCATAAAAACACTAATAATGATGAATTATTATTCAGTGAATAAAATAGGCAACTTATATAAACCAGTAAATAAATGGAAAGTTTGATGGAGAATGTGTCATTCATGTAGTTCCAACATACCTTCCATATACTACTTACTAAATATAAAAATATAAAGAGTAACTTTATATTGAAGAAGCCCTGCAGACACCGCCTTAACCAAATAATTAAAAGGAATATCATCAGTAAGGGGATGAGCAGAAATTGTGCACCTCTGGGTAGGATGCAATGAGAAGAACATAGGACCGCTTCTGTAACAGTGCTGTTGAAAATTGTGTTACCTGAATGTAATCCTCAGGGAACTGGGAAAATCCATATTGAGGAACATTCCAAATCCTTTTAAAATAATGAAAGTGTCGAGCTCATACAAGTCAAGAAAAGACTGAGAAACACCTTCTAGACAAAGGAAGACAAAATGCAATGCATGGGTCTAAACTGTTTTTTTTTTCCCCTATAATTTTGGTATAAATGATTGAGGTGATTGATGAAACTTGAATGGGGCTTGAGGGTTAGATGTCAGTAATATATTAATGCTAAATTCTCCATTTTGATGGCCATATTGTAGTTATGCAGAAGAATGTTCTTAATTTTAGGAAATATACATTGAAGTTTCAGGAGGTAAGGAGATTTCAGTAGCCACTTTCAAATGGCACAAGAAAAAACGTAAATTTTCTGTAAATTTGTGAATGTTCTGAAAAAAGAAAAAAAAAAAGCATAATGTGTTTCTAGGCCTGAGCTTTCTTGCACATCTAGAGGAGCGTGACCACCAACCTCAAATTCAAGTGATCTGCTTTCTTCAGGACTGCCTCCTAAATGGATTGATGCATACGTGCCTAATTGATCAATGCTGGGTGGAAGCCAGTATTATAATCTCATTATGATGTTTTTGTCTTCCATCAATAAAGCTTTATTGAGATAAAGGCCACATACACAACATTACCCACTTAAAGTACATGTGTGAAGTTCAGTTTAGTATATTCAAAGATGTGCAACCATCATTACAATCTAAGTTTACAACATTTTTATCACCCCCCCACCCCACACTCATTAGTAGTAGATTAGTTTTTCATTAATTAATTTATGTTTCTCTTCTTATGGCTGCACTTGTGGCATGTGGAAGTTCCTGGGGCTAGGGGTTGAACTGGAGCTGCAGTGGCAGGCCTATGTCACAGCCACATCGACACCAGATCCGAGCCTCAACTGCAACCTACACCGCAGCTTGCAGCAACACCGGACCCTTAACCCACTGAGTGAGGCCAGGATTGAACCTGAGTCTTCCCAGATTCTATGTTGGGTTCTTAACCCTCTGAGCCACAACAGACACTCCTAATTTTATTTTTAAAATTGATTTCATTTTCTACTAGTTCAAGATGTTGTGGCATATAGGAGGTAGTCAGTAAATATTTGATGAATGAATGAACTGCCAACTGATCGATATTACAGATATTTGTGATTGGTATCTTCATGATTTTTTCCTCCTCTACTGCTTTCTGTATTTTCATTTTAAAAAAAGGTGGTCCTCAGCATCTCTTATGAAGATAAATGAAGCTTTCAGCTTCTTGAAAGTTATTTTATAAAAACCATGGTAGCAGTATTATCTTTATTGTAGTCTAATAAAATATGGATGATGAGCTACTATTACATCAATGTGTTTTGGAAAGTGTTGAGGTCACTTTAACAGAGATGATAATAATCAGCACACTTGAACTTACAACCTTTGACACAGTGACAACCTGCCATCAGTTTCTATGATGACTGACTAAACCGAATTCTTCAAACGCAGGATAACTTTATTATATAATTGGGCTGCAGACAAACATATAAAAGAAGCTATTTCCTCGGATGCAACCTTATGATAAAAAAAGTAATAGGAGCACAGATTATGATGACCATAAATTACCTTTTTTTTATAAACCATATTTTATTTTTATTGAAGACTGTCACTAAGACCTTCTTTTCAAGACCAATTCAAGGCACAACCCTTGAAACTGATCAAATTATTATTTTGTGGTAATGGTGAAAAGACTTCTAAGCCTCCACACTGAAGAATCTCCTTAAAACTTTAGGACCTATATGGATATAATCAATTACATAATTGTATTCTTCCAAATTCCAGTTATTTTTAAATGTTTAGTGGCGATAAGCCTCTCCAAAGAACTGGTTTAATTTGCTACAGAAAACAAGTGCTATCTCTAGAAAGAATGATTTTGTTATAGAATAAATTTCTCAAACTGAAAATAGATGTTTCAATTATATTTTCTGAACTACTGCTTTGAGTGTGTGTGTGTGCATGTGTGTTTTAGCCTATTTAAACTTCGATTTATTAAGCAGAGGATATAATCTCAACTATCACTTAAAAATCTGTTCTTTGAAGAAAAAACTGTAAAATATGAACACTCTTTAAGATAGACTGAAACCAGAAAAAAGGACAATTTCTTCCTTACAGAACTTTCAGTATATCTTCTTTACCAAAGAAATTCTTAGACTATGCATGGATAATCTATTGCTCTACAACTTCTGTTTCTAGTACATTGCAGCCAATGCAGAGAAATGGAAAAATACAGATAAATGCTACAAGGGAACTTAATTGAGATATACAGTGTTACACTTGCTGCACAGTCCTTTGGATAGGTAAAATGGCAATATTCTAAATAGAAGATTTAGATGCTACACCTAATATATGTTGATGGTGTAGTGATTGCTAAATCTAAGAATTCATTCCCAGGGCCAGTGACTCAGTGATTGCAGCTATTGTAGAACTCAGATTGTGGGTGAATGATACATCTAATTCTAACAACATAAAAAGAAAATGAGCGCAGTTCTCTGGACTCCATACTGTACAAAAGAAAGGTGGACATTATTCAACTGAAAACTCTGTAGAAGAGAATAATAGCCAACTTCCACTCGAGGAGGATGAAGGACACTTGCAAATGGGCAGAGGAACCAGTGATGAAAAAGTTTCATTTGCATAACCTCTGATTACACATTTTGATTATATATGAAATGATTGGGCACATTCTCAAAACAGAATGAGATCATCTGGGAAGCAGGACGCTCGCTAAAATCTTTGGAATAAATCAAAATGGAAATAGTGACTAGGTCATGTGATAACCCTCAGCAAAGCAAAGTCACTCTGAGGACTGGACTAGGGAACAGAGAACTTGGCTGTCAAGACAAGCCTGAACTTTCTCACTACTAGAATGGGTCAAAAATATCAGAAATTGTACAACCACTAAGGTTTGTTTCAGGAAGGAAAGAAAGGAAAGAAAGAACCTGTCATTTGCCCAATAGGTACTTTGGATTCTGAAGGGTGAATTATTTTCAGTAAAATTAGATTAATCTGGCTAGGGGACTCTGACCTAAGTCAAAAGTGAAGAGTGTCCTGTTAAGAGAATAAGGAAAGAATCTGAATATCCAACAAAAGTAAATATCAGAATTGAGTAAATGCCAAGCTAGGGAATACAATTTGGGAGAGGGGAGAATGGGGGGTAAAAATAGGGTAAAAATAAATAGCTGAGAAAGGTGGAGATGCAAGAGGTAAGCTGGCTGGACTAGGAATGGGTTTGGGGGTACTCCAGAATAGGTCTACTAATTCATTTGTACAATGAATGCCAGACAGCTTGGTCTAGTGTTTTAACTGTAATAAATAAGGAAATTATGTATTATTATTATTAATGGATGCATAGGTGCGTGATAAAACAGTAAGGAAACGTTAAGAGGATAATTATCAGAAAAGCAGAGAGAGCGGTTACCTCCGGGAAGAAGACAAGAGAAGATTCGTATTTCTTATCCTGGGTACTCGTTACACGGGTGTTTGTTTACCCAGGTGTTTGCTCTAAATTATACATACATGTTTTAGACACTCTGTATGAATGATTTCTTTCACAAATACTATGCGGAAAAAGCACACGTAAGATGCTGATGGATGTTATGGAGAAAAATCAGGTAGGGAGGTGCCTAGGAGTATGTAAACACGAGGAAGGGGGAAATTCAGTTTTAAATAGGAAGACTTGGGAAAGCCTCACTGCAAAGGTGACATTTGAGCAAAAATTGGAAGCAGGTGAGGGATTAAGCTACGTGGCTCCCCTGGGAGAAAAAACTCCCAGGAAGAAGTAACAGGAAGTTCAAAGGTCCTGAGTCAGGAACGTGTCATAGTACATTTTTCTTAAAATTACCATGGTTACTGGTAGTTGCCTGACAGAGTCTAAGCTTTCATTGACGTCTCTGAATCCTTTGCTTTGTGTAAATCACAAAGAAACTGCATTCAGTTTGGGGATGGGGGACTAAGAAAAGGTGTTCAAAACTCTTCAGCATTCTTTCCTTTAAGGCTAATGAAATTTCTACACGAAGCATGAAATGTATGTGAAGTGAGAGGCTGAGAGTAAAGAACAGAGATGCCTTTTAATTTTCTTCTACTTTAAGCTTATTAAGATAAAGTAGTGGAAGATAGAGAATATAGCTAGAAAAGTAGATGAAACATTACCTTGAGCATGGAAGTGCCAAAAACATATCCAGGCTAGGTCTCTCTGAAACCAACATACTCAGTTCACTTTTTGTTTTTGTTTTTGTTTTAAGTCAAGTTACAAGTCTTTATAGAGAAATGAGGCAGAATGTTTCATTTTTCCCCTCTCTCTTTCTGTCCTCCCCCCAATTGGAATAATGTACCTCCCATTGAATCTACGTTTAATTAAGCTCTTGTTTTGCCACTGTTTAAGAACAAACAGCTAAAATGCAACAGGGAAAGGAAGGTCTGCAGAGTCATTAGAGATCAGGAAGAAAGAATTTAGCACATGAACCTTTTGGTATCTGAAATGTCATCATTGCATTAGGGTCAGATCCTTTCTGTGGCAGCTTTGGGGAAGAGAAACAGGACAGGTCCAGTGACTGGCAGTTACAAGGAGGGACTCAATTCAAATAAGGAAACTCCTTCCAACAATAAGAGACTTAAACAAAAAAACACTAACAAGGCTGCTTTGAGAGCCACCAGGTTCACCATTAGGTAGAGGCTGGGTGACCACTTGGCAGATGGTCCTCGGACCACATACTCTGGTTCCAAAACTGATGAGGAAAAGACATAAATGCCACACAAACACACAAATAACATGTGTTTTAGGAAAACGAAAGCAAGAAGAAAATTTCATGGCATGAAAGTACCTTCATTCTCTGGCTAATAATACTGTTTTAAACTACATTTTAAGCAAAGTCTGCTTATTCATTATCTGTTGTGTAATTAATGCTTTTAATCCTTCTTCCCTAGTATATCCTTCAATCATGGCTCATTGGAAAAATAACCTCTTAATCGTGTATTTATTTTAAATACGTTTTCCAGAATTTCATCCTCAATTGTGCTGCAGCATTTAAACTGCTCAACCATAACAGCGGATTTGCATTTGTTTTGCCTTTGACTTCAAGGTAAATTTTTTCCATCGTCCTAGATGTTTTTCCCTGGTTCACGGGCAGGAGGTCCTGACTAAAGTAAATGACCAAGACTGGGCAAGAGGCATGATGGGAAAACAGACGGGAGGGCAAAGAAATGTAACGACAGGAAAAAAAAAAAAAGGTCAAAAGCATTTTTCCCAGTTAAATCATGTATTCTTCTTAGATACTTGCTCTATTTTTGGAGACTCTGACCTTACCCTCTTTAGCTCTTCCAGGCAACGGTCTGTGTACAACCCACAAGGCTGACCCCTTTTAGCGATAAGACTTGGTGCTGTGGGCGGAGCGCCGGCGTGCCATTATCACCAGCACCATCAAGCATACTATAATTTGTGCTGTGTGTACACCCGTCCTGAAATGTGTCAGGACAGGTAGTGACTCAGGCTGTTGCGTTTTTCTTGACAGTAGATTTAAAATGTTCAGGTATTTAGAGTACCAACTCTCTCAACAAGTTTTATGTTCTTGTTCCGGGAGCGCTACATTGTTTGACTTGCTGTCAGATAGAAACAAATTTCCCTACTTCTACCCCTTCTCATTTACGTGGAATCACGAGTTTATGACTGGGGAACAGAGAACAAAGAGCACAATCAGAAGCTTAATCGGGCATAAAACCTGGAGGGATTTCATCAACAAAACCTGCTAACCACAGGAAGCTTTCTGCTCAAGGTGAATTTCCTGAAACAGTTGCCTGACATTGTTACTTGAAAAGCTGGGCAGGTACAAGCTGAAAAGCAAACTAATACCGCAATGATGTTCCTCGAAGGACCCTTTATTTCACAACATGGGAAAAAATGGATGCTGATGACATGCCACCACCAAAAGTCACTTGTCCAGAATGGCTTTCACAATACGTTAGTTCCAGAAATGGAAGCGCTTTGAGGATCATAACGCTCCTGACACGAATGTAAGTTCAGGTGCAAGTTTGGGGGTGGGTTATTGTTGGCAATAGAGAAACTTCCCAATTGCAGCCCTTTGCCAGATAGAAAGGCTCTGACGGCCCCTTCAGAGAAGGTTGCACAGGGATCCAGATAGGTCTAGTTTGTAGTTTGTTTTATGGCCTCTCATTATGATATTGCCAGATGCATTAAGTCTCCTATCACTTTCCAGAGACTGGTTTTTCTGCCCAGTAGACTCTGGTACCATTTTGGTGGGTACAATTTTCATTCTTGTAATTAGGTATGGGCACTACTAATTGCTTTTCTAATTACCTGCTTGAGAATGCCAATTATTTCCTTGCCCCAATATAAGCATATGCAATTGGCTAATTAGACCATCAGCTAGGCAACTAGAAATATAATTAGCCATTCGAGAGAACAATTAGTTGTGCCATCAATTTTGCACCCATAAAGGAAAGAAGCTTTGTTTTAATTTGTATTTTATAATGTGGGATGAAAACTGGACAGAACTTGAGGCTTTATAAAGGAATATGAATGTTTAGAGAAGGATGAGTCTGGAACATACTACTTCAGGAGAGAAAGATGTGCCTTTTTTTAGAAGACATCACTGAAATAGTCTCCCAGTTCTGTGGGTAAGTTCAGAATTAATTCTGATAGCCAGATTAGGTATTGCTTCTAAGGTCAAGGGGGAGAGATGTTACCCAAAACTCAGAGGATGTGCTTACTTCACAGAACTACAGAGAACTGTTATATGTAAATCCAGCATGTTTTTGGTACAGTATGGTATATGTCACATCTTCCAAGGGAAATGTTATATGCTTGTATGCATTAACAAATAACCCATATTTGATGGCTTAAAACAGCAGACATTTATTTGCTCACAGGTCTGGAGGCCAGAGGTCAGAAATCAGTTTCACTGGACCAGAATCAAGGTGTTGGCAGGACTGCACCCCCATCTAGAGACTTTAGGGGAGAATGTGTTCCTTGCCTCGTCCTGACTCTGGCCTTCCTAGGCTTGTGTCTACATTATTACCTCACCTCTGCCTCTGTGGTCATGCTGCCTTTTCTCTTCTGTTGTCAAATCACCCTCTTCCTCTGTCTTATAAGAACAATGGTGTTTGCATTTAGGACCTGCCTGGATAACCCAGGATAATCTCTCATCACTAGATCTTAACCAAATCACACAAAAGGAAAAAGCCTTTTTCTAAATAAGGTATCATTCACAGATCCCAGGGCAAAGTGGGGATTTTTTTTTTTTTTTTTTTTTTGGAGGGGGAAGGGTTTTAGCCTACAGCAACACCTAAATGAAATAGGTGGCTTGAAGCACATTTTCATCAAGAATTTCAAGAAACAGCAACACAGCTTATAAGTAGTATGAAGTGTACTTTCTAAATATAATAGCCCTAGTACATGAATTGCAATGAAAATAAGATGGGTAAAACCTGACTAGGGTATTGGTGAGAGAAGGGGCTTCTCTAAAATAAACCAACAAAAAGGTATTGTTTCATAGGCTCCAAAAGATAACATAGATATATATTTTATAAGAGCCAATCAAGTAAAGAATAATATTCCTGGCATGAGCTGCATCATGTGAAAAGAATGAAAGCTCAGAATCAGCCTGAATAGCCTGAATAGATAAAGCTCAACTACGTATTGATGTTGGAAATCTCCACTCTCAAGAGCTTAGAAAATACAATGAATTTATGGTCTTGGATACCATTCTTTTCTTAAAGAATGACCTTCAATTACAAATAAGGTACAAGACTATTGAATACAAAGACACTTTCAAAATCACTAGCAACTTACACATTGACTTTGCCATTGATTGATATGTTAAAGTAACAAATCCCAGGCTGGATAACCATGGCAGACCATGTATTAAATATCAATTCAGGGAATCATTTAAAGAACTCTTGATATTTTCAACTTGAGCAAGTAATTAACTACGAACAAAAACAAAGATTATTATTTAACCACCGTCAGGAGCAGACAGACATCTTAATCCAATGAACTAAAAACAATGTTTTACTGATCCTGACTTCACCTTGGCAAAATTCCCATCTCCAGATAAACATATCCGATTTCTCATGATATTGCCATCGGTCTGTCTGTCAGTTTAAAGTTTAACATTTAAGAAACACAGTTTGAAAAGAAACAGGGGATGAGAATGCAGACAGTAGGTCAAATGAATGAACTGTCATCACAGCAACCTAATATGACTATTGTCAACCAAAAAAGAGGATGGAAGGGAATCAGGGATTTATAAAAATCCACACTGAGTTGAATAGTGTTCCTTTAAAATTCACATCCACCTTAAATCTCAAAACCTTAACTTATTTGGGAAGAGGATCTTTTGCAGATGTAATTAGTTAAGATGAAGTCATACTGGATTAGGATGGACCCTAACTTTAATGACTGGGGTCCTCCTAAGAAGACCATATAAAGACACCCAGGAAAGAAGTTCATGTCATGACAAAGGCAGAGAAGAGACTGATGCAGCTACAAATCAAGAAATGCTGGGGATTGCCAGAAGCCACCAGAAGCTAGAGGAGAGGCATACAAGGATTCTTCCCTAGATTCTTCAAAGGGAGTATGGTCCAGCCAACATCTTGATTTCAGACTTCTGGCCTCTAGAACTGTGACAGAATAACTTTCTTTGGTTTATCCACCAGTCTATGATAATTTGTTATGGCAGCCTTAGGAAAATGATAGAGATTTTGGCACCAGCAAGGGAGATGCTGCTGTAACATACACCAATAAATCTGCAAATGATTTTGGTAATGGGTACCGGGTAGAGGCTGGGATTAATCTTAGGCACGTGATAGAAAAAGCCTAGATTTTCTTGAAAAGCCTATTCGTATAAATACGGACATTAAGGATGATTCTGATGAGAGCTCAGGAAGAAGTAAGGGAAGCTGCAGAGAAAGTAGCTATTGTCTTAGAGAATAGCATACACTGTCGTTCACAATGTTAGAAATATGAACATTAATGATGCTTCTAGTGAAGTCTCAGATGAAAATGAGAAACATGTTCATAGAAACTGGAGGAAAGAGAATCCCTGTTAAAAAGTGGCAGAAAATTTAGCTTACTTGTGCTCAACTGTTGGATGGAAGGTACAACAGGTAAGTGATGCACCTGGATAACTAGCTGAGATTTCCAAGCAAAATGTAGAGGATATGGCCTGCTTTCTTCTTGCTGTTTTTAATTTTAAGAGAGAGAGAGAGAAAATTGAGGTACAAACTGTGATAAGCAAAAAGGAACCAGCGCTTGATGATTTGGAAAATCCTCAGCCTATCCAGACAGCAAAAGATGAGAAAGTGTGCTCTGTAGAGAATACAAAAGTTGTAACTGGACCACATTTTGTTGAAAAATTAGGTATGTGACTCATGGATCCAATCAACCAATCTTGGCAAAAGCCAGCAAAAGAGAGGGTGTTATCTAGGAAAGATCTGTGGAGACCCTCTTGTTTGATGGTGTGATCTCCCCTGCATTGCATGGGAGACTAAGAATTTTGAAAATATTATCTCAATAGAAACAGTGCCAGGAAGTTCCTATATGGAGCAGTGGGTTAAGAATCTGGCATTGCCACAGCTGTGATGCAGGTTGTGAGTGCAGTGAAGGTTCAATCCCTAGCCTGGGAACTTGTACACGTCATGGAAGCAGCCAAAACCAAAACAAACAATGCCAGCTTGGACTGAAAGGGTCAGAGATGGGACAGAATGGAGGAAGAATGGATGGAGGGCAGAGCCACAGATGCAGAGGCCAGAGAGGATCATCATGGCTCCAAAAGAAAGAGCATTGAGCCAAAGAGGATAATCACAGATCTTCAAATCTAGTAGAACCTGCTCTGCTGGGTTTCAGATCTGCTTGGACAAAGGATGTTTATTCCCTTATCTCTCTTTGGGAATGGGAATTTCAACTCTATAACTGTCCCATCACTGTATTTTGGAATTAAAGAATTTGTTTTCAGGTTTCACAAAGAATTTTTCCAGTTCATATTTTGATGAGAATTTGGATTTAGAGTTAATGCTGGAATGGGTTAAGACCTTTGAGGATGTTGAGATGGGGTGAATGGATTCGTACATGAGATGACATGAATCTGGAGGTTACTGGGTTAAGAAGTAACCTCCCCCCAACACCGCTGCCAATTCATGTTCTGCCCAAACCTCAGAATGTGACCTTATGGACAGAGGGGTCTTTGCAGATATAATTAGTTAAGATGAGGTCATACTGAATTAGGATGGGCCTCATTCAATCCAATGACTGGTATCTTTGTAAAGCTATGTGAAAACACACAGGGAAGAAGGCCATGTGAAGACCAAGACAGAGATTAGAGCATTGCGGCTACAAGTCAAAGAGTGCCAAGGACTTGTGGCAACCACCAGAAGCCAGGAGGAAGGAATGGAAGGCACTCTTTCTCAGAACTTCCAGAAGGAACCCCTTCTTCTGGCTTCCAGAATTGGGGGATGGTAAGTTTCTGTTAAGTCACCCAGTTTGTAACAATTTGTTATGGTAGCCCTAAAAAACTAAAACAGAACCCACCTTTCAACCAACACATGCCCTACTCAATTGTCACCTTGAGTTTAGGGACCATTTCCTCTAAGAAATCTTCTCTGATTTCACTGTTTCATGCACCCTGGGCATACCTCTATTAGAGGACCTTTTACTTGTATTAGCATTAACTCTTTCTGTGTTATTTCCTCCGCAGTGGTCTATGGATTTGAAGGCAGGACCCAAGTCTTTTGCTATGTGTGTCCCCAACATCTAGGACTATGCCAGGCACAAATAAAAATCTTAGCATTTCCAATAGCTAATAGGCACTGTGTGTAGTGGTTATATAAATAGTCTACTTTAAATTTCACGATGCTGCATAAAGTGTATTTTTCTAATTTTACAGAAAAGGAAACTAAGGTCCAGGGAAATTAATCTCTTGCTTTAGCTCACTAAGCAAGTAAGTGACAAAGCTCAGTCTTCAACACAGTTCTGAGTCCACATGACTTTATACTTCTGTCTCACCGCTATCCAAGTTGAGGACTTCCTGCCTGCCACTTGTAAGTGATTCACGTAAAAAATTAGGTATAGAGTAACTGCTCTATAAGCCTAAACAAAATTGTATGTGACCGTTAAAATCCAGAGATAACCCAAAGGTTATTTTAATATCATCTACATTTGCAGGCATTTTGCAAATTATACATAATTTAACATTCATTATCATATCTAATAGTCAGAACAAACTTAGGAAATTATTGTCCTATTTTTCAAAATGAGTCTGCTGACGTGAATGGAGGTTAAGTAATATTTTCATGGTTATTTACCTAGTAAGTCTAAAGAACTTGAACCTATGCTTCTGTCTCTAAATATGAACTCTTTATTAGATCATAACTAAAACTACATATCCCTAAGGATATTTATTAGTCCAATTTAGAGCTTTAAAAGCATTTATCTTTTCTCTTTATTACATGCCCTCTACACACACTTAAATGGGTATTTGTGTGGACATATATCCTCGCATAGGTGTGTGTCTAGCCTCCTACAGGCAATGGGAATCCAGAACCTCTAATTTCTTGCCCTGTTCATTAATTATCGACAGGAGCATCATCACCTCTACAAAGCCGTTAGACTTTAGACGTGCACAAGTAATTATATGCATTGTTCACTTTCAGGGCAAATATGAATCCATGCTAAACAACACCAGCCAGTTCACCAAGCATGTTCCTCAAGTGTAGTAGCTGTGATTTGGAGACTTGTTATAAGAGGACTAGTCATGGGTACTGATTACTAAAACTGCCTGCAACAAATACATTTGATCAATTAATATCCCAACTCTCTGTCGAACTTACAGCTACTATCCTATTTTTAAAATAATGGGTCACAAAAAGATGTACCCCAATCATAACATCTTTTATATAATCTTATGTTTTAATGACCGCTGTTATGTTAAAAGTCACCATTCAAGACGTTTCATTGCTAAGGGTTGTTGTTAACTTATACATTGAAAATATGAGGGTCAGGGAGGTAAAATGATTTTTTCCTAAAAGGCCTAATAGGGTGGCCAGTGGAATGAGACTCCCAATTTCAACTCCACAGTCCTTTGCTCTTTTCCAAGCACTGAAGAGTCATTCTATAGGAAAAGCACAGCCATTTTCCAGTTGGTCTTCTATAGCCAGGTGAATAGGTTTAGTTACTTAATAAACAAGGCAGTGCAATCAGATGCTGTGACAAGGTGACCTCCGTATTAACAAAATGACAAAGTGTGATTAGATCAACATTTCTGCTTTTCAACGTTATTCTTTGAACTGGAACAACAGTAAATACTAGGGTTAAAATAATGGCAATTGAACCTAAAGGAGTGATAATTTTCCTGTTTATTCCTTTGATCCAAAATTTAATATGGGTACTTTAAAAACATTCTTTGATGTGCTTACTGCAGTTCTCGAAGGAGCCTGGTTAAATAAACCATGACGTTGAGATGGTACAGTCAGGCTCTGTGGCATATGGTTTACTTAGGTACCACTTTGTTTGTGTTAAATTAGTGTGAAGCCATGTGAACCAGACACCAGCAGACTCTCCGTTTTCAAAAGCAAAGACATAGTAACTCTTGCTTTAGCCCTTCCTTGGGTTCATGGATTATAGTCTGGCATAAAAATCCCATATCTAAATGTCTCTATCAGTCCACAGGAATTGCCATTTAGGGAAAAAAGGCAACAGGATTAAAAAAATGTGGATTAAAAAAGTTGCTACTAGTTGAGCATAATATTCCAATCTAGATTTGAACCAGAGACAAAAGCCTATTCCTTTCTTTTGAGGGCAGGGATTCCGATTGAAATGTTAACGTACATATTCAAAACTACAAAAAAAAGAAAAAGATCTTAAACATACAGCTTTTCGTGAAGTGAACAGATCCATGTAATGATCTCCCCATTACGAAAAAAAGAGAGCACTTCCAGCATCTCAGAATTCTGCCTTCTTCCCTCTTCCATCATTTCCTTCTACTTCCCAAGAGAATAACCATGACGCTGACCTAATAGTACCATAGATTAGTTTTGCCTCTTACTGAACTTCATATAAGCTGGATACTTTTTTAGCGTCTGGCTTTTGCTCAACATCGTGTTTGTGAGTTTCATCCACGAGGCTATATCTAGTTGTAACTTACTCACTCTGGCATTCTATTAGGTGAATACCCTACAGTTGTGTGTCTATTTTAACCTCTCTCTTTTTTTTTTTGGTGAGAATATTTAAGTTCTACTCTCTTAGCAAATTTAAATTATATAATACAGTGTTGTCAACTATAATCACCATGTTACACACTAGATTCTCAGAACTTATTCATCTTATAGCTGAAAATTAGTACCTTTTTATCAATCATTCCCTCATTCCCCAGTTCCTAGCAACCATTCCTTTACATTCTGTTTTTATGAGCTTGCTTTTTTTTTTTTTAAGATTTCACATATAAGTGAAATTTTTTTTTTTTTTGGTCTTTTTAGGGCTGCACCCACAGCATATGGAGGTTCCCAGGCTAGGGGTCCAATCAGAGCTACAGCTGCCAGCCTACACCACAGCCACAGCAACATGGGATCTGAGCTGTGTCTGCAACCTACACCACACAACGCCAAGTCCTTAACCCACTGAGCAAGGGCCAGGGATTGAATCTGTGTCCTCATGGTTACTAGTCAGATTCGTTTCTGCCACGACAGGAACTCCCCTCAAGTATTCTTTATACATTCATCCACTAAAGGACACTTAGGTTGTTGCTTGGCTACTGTGAATAATGTTCAAACACATCTTTTTTTTTTTTTTTTTTGCTTTTTCAGGCTGCACCCCCGGCGTTATGGAGGTTCCCAGTCTAGGGGTCTAAGCGGACAGCTGCCAGCCACAGCCACAGCCACAGCCACAGCCACAGCAACGCCAGCCGCATTTGCAACCCATGCCACAGTTCACAGCAATGCCAGATCCATAAGCCACTGAGCAAGGCCAGGAATTGAACCCTCAACCTCATGGTTCCTTCCTAGTGGGATTCGTTTCCACTGGGCGATGACAGGAACTCCTACATATCTTTTTGAGTTGTGTTTTTTTTAACTTTGGATAAATACACAAAAGTGAAGTTGTTGGATCATATGGTAGTTCTATTTTAAATTTTATGAGGAACTTCCATATTGTTTTCAAAAGTCGCTGCACCAAGATAGATTCCCACCAATAGTGTACAAGAATTCCCTTTTTCTCCACATCCTCACCGACACTAGTTATTTCTTGCCTTTTTGAGGATAGCCATTCCAACAAGCGTGAGCTGCTGTTTCACTGTGGTTTTAATTTGTATTTCCCTGATGATTGGTGATGTTGAGAACCTGTTGGCTTTTCTGTATGTCTTCTTTGAAAAACTGTCTATTCAGTTTAATCTGCCCACTTTTTAATTAGATTGGGGATTTGGGGGGAGGTATTTTGATGTATGAGTTTTTTATATATAATTTTTTTTTCTTGCTCTTTAGGGCCACACCCACAGCATATGGAGGTTCCCAGGTTAGGGGTCCAATGGGAGCTGTAGCCGCTGGCTTATGCCACAGTCACAGCAACACAGGATCCAAGCTGCATCTGCGACCTATACCACAGCTCACAGCAATACCAGATCCTTAACCCAGTGAGCAAGGCCAGGGATCGAACCTGCAACCTCATGGTTCCTAGTTGGATTTGTTTCCTCTGAGCCATAACGGGAACTCCGAGTTCTTTATATAGTTTAAATATTCCCTATTATCAGGTATGTGACTTGCAAATATTTTCCCCATTTGGTAGGCTGCCTTTTCATTTTGTTGATGGTTTTCTTTGCTATTCAGGTTTTTAGTTTGATATAGTCCCACTTGTTTATTTTTGCTTTTTGTAACTTTGGTTTTGGTGTCAAATCAAAAACAACACCACCCCCAACAAAACATTGCCAAAACTGATGGCAAGGACCTTACTCCTATGTTTTCAGGTCTTACATTTAAGTCTTTAATAGATTTTTAGTTGATTTTTGTATATAGTATAAAATAGGGGTCCAATTTCATTCTTTTTCATGTGGCTGTCAAGTTTTCCCAATATTATATATTGAAGAGACTATCCTTTGACAATCTATTTACAATTACATAAAAAAGAATAAAATACCTAGGAATAAATTTAACCAACAAGAGGAACTAACTGTACACTGAAAACGATGACATTGATGAAAGACACTAAGAAGACACAGATAAATGAAAAGATATTCTGTGCTCATGGACTGGAATAATTAATACTGTTACAATGTTCATATTGTCCAAAGAAATCTATGGATATAATGCAATCCTTATAAAAATTCCGATGATAAAAAAAAATCCTAAAATTTGTATGGAACCATAAAAGACCCTCAATAGCCAAAGCAATTGTAAGAAAGGACAAAGCTTGAGGCATCACATTTCCTGGCTTCAAATTATATTACCAAGCTATAGTAATCAAAGGAATATGGCATTGGCATAAAAACTGACACACGTCAACAGAGCAGAATAGTGAGCCCTGAAATAAACCCATGCATATAGGATCAATTAATTTATAACAAAGGGGCCAAGCTTATCATTCTAATCTTGATTGACATGGCTATCATGAATAGGACCTGCTCAAGTGCTTTGCTCTTTTTTCTGACTGCATCTTTTCTTATTAATTTGAAGGAGTTCTTTATATATAGTGAGGCATGAGTCTTTTGTTAGATATTTATGTAGTAAATACTTTGTCCCATTTCATGTGTTACACTTTCACTCTCCTAGTGGTATCTTTTGATTTTAAAAAAGGTCTTAGTATAGTTTAATATTATCGAATTTTCCATTACAGCTACCACTTTTGTGTCATGTTTAAGAAGTCATTAAATATCGCCAGTTCATGAAGATGTTCTCCTGTTCTCCTTTAAAAACTTTACTGCTTTATTTTTCATACTTTAGGTCTATAATCCACATGAATATGATTTTTTGTGTATGATGTGAGATGGGGGTCCCAATAATTTTTTCCTATATGTGTATCCATATATGTGTATATCCTATATGTATATCATGATATGTATATCACAATTTATTTAAAAGATGATTCTTTTTCTACTACAATGCAATGTCACCTTCGTCGTGTTCATACTACATTATCCGTTGGTCTATCTGGCTATCCTTATACCAACTCCAAATTGTCTTAATTAATAAAGCTTTATAATAGGTCTTGATCGTCAGCAGTACAGTTTCCTTCTTTGGATATTTTTCACCATTCATTTTCCACAATTATTTTAGAATCAGTTTGTCAACTTCCACAAAAGTATCTCTAGGATATTGACCGGGATCACATTGAGCCTATTTTCGTTTTGGAGAGAACTGTCATCATTATAATATTGAGTCTTCTGATTCCTGAACATAATATATCACTCCACTTACTATGGCTGGTTTTCCATAATGTTTTTAGTTTTTCATGTAGAGGCTTCACACATTTCTTGGGTTATATTTATTCCTAGGTATTTAATAGTTTTGACGTTATTGTAAATGGGAAAAATTTTCCATTTTATATTGTGTTGGTTGTCTGCTATCTCACTCTCATTCTAAAATCATAGATCCGGCTTAAAATGTCCCTCACAGACCCAGAGAAAATACCTAGCAAACGGCAGAAATATATCTTGGATATATGTTCTGAGGATAGAGCCCTGATGGGTGGATAAAACACATGCTCTGGAAGTTAGTGAGATCTTTGTTCAGTTTTCAGCTTCACTACTGGAAAAAGTTATTGGCTCTCTGAGCCTTAATTTTCTTCCCTATAATAGGGTGATATTGTGGTTACTAGATATAATTATGTAAAGTACCTAGTACCATATATGTATAACAAATGGCAGTTGTTGTTGTTATTTAGAGTGAAGGGATCATTAAATATAGCTCTAAAATTCCTAACAACCAAGATCAAGGGATCTTCACTGCCAGACAAGAGGGAGCATAACAATTATTGGGAAAATATTATAATTTTCTAGGAACTAAATTACGAGAGGGAAAAGTCTAGTGTGAATAATAGACCACATGTTTAATGCTAATTTTGAAGACTACTTTGACATTTTCTTTATGTTTTTACCAACCCTAGAGGAATGCCAAGGCAGAACATTACCTTGTAAATCACTGACAGCATTTCTTTAGGCAGTTAAGATGTAATGTAGTCAATGTAAACTAAATTCTATAAATTTCTAAATTTATTTAGGTGTACATAATTCATCAATTAAGTGGCAGTGATAGAATTTAGAAAAAAAAAAGGAAATCCATTTAAAATCCTTCTTATACTTAGTTTTCAAGTATCAACGACTTCAACCGCAGTCCTGGCAAGAACTGAAAGGAAGGTAATGCATGATGGAGATTTTTGGCAAGTGCTCCTGACTGTACATATCCTGAGTATTATTTGGTTCATGAATCATATGCTTTAGAGATCAGGCATGTGGATGATATTACAGATACTTGATCATAAATATTGAGGCCCTCAAAGCTAGAGACATTCCACCTGCTATAGTCGCCCCCTCTAAACACGTGACTTCCTGTCTAGATCTATGCTGTCACTTCTTAGCTGAGCTCCCCCACTCTCACAGTGAAGGTGTTTCAGTCTGAGAGGTTATCTCTGGGCCCTCCCATCAGTAACTCACATCTAACACATACACATTTGAACTCCTTCTCAAATCTGCTCTTTCATCTTCCTAATTTCTTTTTCTATTAGAAGCATCCTCAAACCACCAGGTGTTAAACTTCAATCTGAGAGGCATCTTTAATGGCTCCTACTCCCGTGCAGTGGCATACAAAGGTGGGAGGGAGAGGGACGAATCTTCCCTGGGTGCGGGCAATAAAGGGGGAGCTTTGTCTGTAGAAAATTAAAGAATAATAAAAGTGACTAAGCACGGGTTGTTTTCTTATTATCACCATTTATTGACAATTCTAAACAATGTTGATCTCCCACTACACTCTACCTTGGTATACTCTGCTGTCCCCCTGCCCTCGATGTAGAATTAACTGCAAAGTTACGTCGTTTTCCTCTGAAACAGCCCCTTCTATATCCCTGGTTCAGGTTCTCATTCCCTCGTGGTCATTTTTAGATCTACACATTTCTTCCTCCAATGCATCCTACACAAGCTACCAGATTAAAAACAAATAACGAAAGATGTCTCAACATTTTATTTCTCAGCTCATAATCCTTGAATAGCTTCCTACTGTCAACAGAATAAAGTTCAAAGCACTTAGCTTGGTATCCAAGGTCCTGGTGATCTGGCTTAATCTTCCCTTCAACCACCCTTCTCCCCGTATGGTCTCCGGAACCTTGGACTCTATTTCATACACATGCTTTCCTTCCGTCTTGATTCATTCTCATCCTTTACTTCCCTCTTCACTGCATCTCTGTCTACCTTCTACTCATTCCTCTTCAAAGACCAATTCGCTGCTACCTCCTGCATGAATATCTCCCTTATATGTCAACTGTAAGACAACTTTCTTCTTTAAATTCACCTAGCATTTTATCTGATCTTTTTCTATTGCATTTGCTCTTTTATACTTTGTATATTGCAGGTTTTTTTCTTAGCTCTTCCAATAGACTGTAAACGTCAGCGAGCCTGCCATATACTTGGCATTTAATAGATAGCACTGTTTATTGTTGCTCATAAACTCCTTGAAGTTGGGGCCAAATCTCATTCACATTTGCCCTCGGCACCTATCCCAATTCTTCATAGGAACTAGACAGTAAATAAGTACTTCTTGAAATGAA
Source organism: Sus scrofa (assembly GCF_054392235.1). Taxonomy (NCBI): domain Eukaryota; kingdom Metazoa; phylum Chordata; class Mammalia; order Artiodactyla; family Suidae; genus Sus; species Sus scrofa. Next base: position 148,663,986 of record NC_139396.1, on the reverse strand, counting down.
GGGAGGGCATAACATTCAGCTACTAATCTTGTGATTGTTGTTAAATATTCTGGTCTCGATCTTCCCCCCTGTTCATAATTCCCAGGGAAAGGCCTGCCCTGAACATTACTATATATTCAATTGTGTTTTGTGTTCCACCAAAACCACATGTTCTCAGTAAGTTTCTTTCATATTTCAAAGGGCTTAAATGGGCATTGAATCCCCCAAACTTTCACTTCAAAGCCATAATTATTTTTTCCTCTTCTGAATTCTCAGCACATATTATCTATATTATTCATTGGTTCTTAATCATATACTTCTTTGTTACATGTCTTATATTTTTAACTCATACATTGTTCTTTTTGCCAAGGGCTGGATATTTCTTCCTGACCACACTAAGAGTCTTTTGTGGGGGAAGGTCTTATGTTAAGCTCTCTTTTCTCTCCCCTAGCATCTAACACTGGGCTGTTTTTTGCTGAATGAATTGTTTTGTTGAAAACATTGTGTTGGCTAGAATTCCATACCAGATATCTCCTTTTTTTTCTTGTTAGTAAACTAGAGTTGAATTTAAATTTGGTAAAACTAATCTTAAAATACATCAGATACCATGGAATTTATATCAATTAATTTTCCTTAATGCTATAGATTTATTGTTCATTTTAGAGATTATAGGAAATATATTATTCCCCTAGCAGGAACTTACATTTCTGGATGTAACAATTAAAGTCACAACTTCAATAGTGAAATTAGTCTTTCGAATTTAGCCAGATTTTTAAAAAGGCAATTAAGATGTGTAAATTATTTTATTTTATTCAGTAACTAGTAGACGTAAGCAACAGTAACAATTTAAAAAATACCTTGTACTTTTAAAGCATTTACTAGATATCAGATACTTCACATATACTTAATTCTTACATGTACACTGTACATCTACAGCAGGTATTATTACACTCCTTTTATAGATGATAAAATAAAAGCTTAGTGATTAAATTAACTTGGCCAGGGTCACACAGACAGTATCTGGAAGAATAAGGATTGTCATCTCGGCTTGCCTGACTGTAAATTCTGTGTTCAAGTCTGTAAGGTGACTGCCTTTCCAACCAGAAAAATGATCATTCCCCATTTCCACTGATAAATGCATTTCCCAACAACATTTCATTATGAAAATGTCCAGGCATGCAGAAAATTCGGAAGAACTGTACAGTAACCACCACATTCTTGTCGCCCCAAATCTATAAATGTTAACATTTTGCTGTATTTTCTTTATCACAAATCTATCTATTTGTCCATTTTGTCAATCCCTTTTTTGGAGACATTTTAAAGAAAGTTGCAGACATCAGTACCTGTCATTGCTAAAGCTTTCAGTGTGTATTCCTAATCATTGTTCAAGCTTATTTGTTTTGGGGAGAATTTTAATTTGATCAAGTCACACTTTATTGAGCACATGGGCTTTCAAAAATTGTTTAGAAACATTATTCTCAGTGTGGCAATTCAAATCTTCAAACTTTCTCCACCGTATCTTTCAAAGTACATATCCGTGGCATGTGCAATGTGATATGAAAGTGCCAGCTCTTGTTTCTTTAAGTGAGGCAGACATCCCTACTCCATTAGTCATATACCAGTGTTAAGTTGGTAGGACCCAGTGTGAAAATGAGAGCCCCTTCATGTTGTTCTTGTTCAGTTTCTTGGATGCACAGAAGAAAAAGCCAGTGACGTCATGATATTTTCTGTGATGCTTATAATCTAAGAGCCTGGATAATAAAACAATTCATGTTTTGAATAGCAATAAAACAATCCAGTTCTGAAGACTTCGTACCTCTGATAATTATGCCCCTAGGCACCTTACATCGTGTAGACATTCCACACTACTGTGATAACTTGTTTGCTTGGTGACAATTGCCAGTGAGGTCATATGTAAGCTGCTCTGGTCTCTTACGGCATCCTGAGAGTTGTCTTGGAATTTGGGGATGATGTTGAGAATAGCAAAAGCGATTCACATATTCATAAAATTCCTCCTCAGGGCTGACTGCTACTAGGACCTGGGTTTTTGGTTGTGTCTTTCAAACCATGAAAATAATTGCGGAGGTAGCTGTGAGAGACTGGTATTCTTCTAAAATGCTACTGTTGGTTTTATTCATCAGGATTTCCTGGGAACTGACCCATGTCAGGTTTCCTGGAGAGGGCATTTTCCAGTAGTTATGCTCACCTAACAGTTACAGTGGGCAAGTCCTTAATTAAGTTTCCCATAAGATACGGTCCACAGAGTACAATCCCATCAGCAGTAACTGAGTAGCTCAGATTAGAGCACCTTGAGTCTTCTCCCATCCCCAAACTTTCACTTCTATACTCTTGCCATTTCAGCAAAAGTTACAGAAAACAAAAAGGTGCCATTTAGAGTACTGGTTCTCACTGATTAGAGTCTCACAGTGGTTAGAGACTCAACAGACACCACAGGGAGGCTTATTTGAAATGAAGAATTCAGGACCCTTCTGAGATCAGCTAAGTTAAAATGTCATTGGGGACTGGGCCTGAGAATCTTCATTTTAATAAGTCTTTCCCTGGTGATTCTGATGCACACCCAAATTTGAGAACCACTGATTTAGGAGAGCAACAGACTTCTTTCAGAGGAAAAACCTTCAACTCCCATTGTAATGTGAGGACTTGTAAGTCAAATCTAATTTAATACAATTCAGAGGATAGCTAAGTTGTTTGGAAATGTTTAAACTTTGTTCTTAACAAAATTTCCAGTTTGTAGAAAATGACCTTAATGCTGTGGAATAAATTTTCTTTCCATTCTCTAAAAGGGTGCTCTATGCAACAGGAGAAGCACAGCACACTATCAAACCTACTTAATTTCTATAAAATTCCTAGAGAGTTGTTTGCGTTGTATAGTTGTAATGTCTTTTTTTTTTTTTCCAGATAGATGCTTGAAAAGTTTCACTGAACATTTCTCACAGAAGGCACCATGAGATGAAAAAGGATTAGAATCCTCCAAACAGTAATTTCTGTTTGATGGTAAGAAAAAAGGGGTAATATAATCCTTTCATATCTGTGATGTAAACAGCATCTACTCAGGAAGAGTGAATAGTCAATGGACAAATTCAGCTCCTCTCTTCAATACACTGCTGGATTCCATGGAGGACTGTAGAGAGATTTGAAACTTGTTACCAGCCTTTCGGGATATTACAGTCTATTGAGACAGGTAAGATACAGATAGAAATATAAAATAAGGAAGTCCATATATTCTACAAGTGGTACATAGAAGTATGGGAATAGAGAAAGTAATACTAGCCACGACGATAAAGAATTATTTCACAAAATTTTGAACGTGGTCTTTAGCGATAAGTAGGGTTTTTAGGAGAATAAGAAAAAATTCAAGGCTGAAAGATGATCAAGTGTGTGGCCCAGAGGCACATTACAAGTTTAATATGGTTACAAACAGAGGTTTGGCCAGGAACTGCAGAGGGAGATGAGGCTGAAAGTGTGAATGGTGCTTGATCTCAGAGGTGTTTTTTTTTTGGGGGGGGGGTCTCTTTAGGGCCACACCTGCACCATATGGAGGTTCCCAGGCTAGCGGCTGAATTGGAGCTGTAGCCACTGATCTACACCACAGCTCACACCAATGCCATGTCCTTAACCCACTGAGTGAGCCCAAGGATAGAACCTGCGTCCTCATGGTTACCAGTCAGATTCATTTCCACTGAGCCACTATGGGAACTCGCTCAGAGGCATTTTAATGCCAGGCTGAGTGTGAACTTCATTAGAAGGTGGTAGAGAGTTCTCTGTGAGATGTGGATGAAGAGAATGATTGAATAGCATGATACAATTGGTGTTTCATATCTTTAGGAAGATGTAACTGGAAGAAACCTCTATTCAGAAAAGCTGCTCTCACTAGAACTTCACAAAGGCACCCTGAATTATCTTAACTGTCCATTGGTTTGGTCCAATAATAAGGGTGAAGCATGGTTCTTGATGTGGGGCAAGGTCTGCTCTGAATATGATATTAGAATAAGATATTAGATATGATATTAGAATAATATGATATTAGAATAAGATATTCTGCTCTGAATATGTAGTGCACACATGCATGCACAAGCTGAGCATCACCTATCATTCTGAGAGTCCAGAATATCACATTCATCCTGTCTTTGTAAAAAGCGATATTATCCTTTTTCCTAATCTAAAGAGATATTGGAGGAAGGTCTAAAGAAAAGATGAAAGCCAAGGACACACTCTGTTTCCTCAAATCCTGTATTCTTTCCTATCTTGGCTCCTTATCTCCCAGGCATTCTTTTTTTGTTTGTTTGTTTGTTTGTTTTTGGTTTTTTAGGGCCACACCAGCAGCATATGGAAGTTCCAGGCTAGGGGTCAAATCGGAGCTGTAGCCACTGGCCACAGCCACAGCCACACCAGATCCAAGCCACATCTGTGACCTACACCACAGCTCACTGTCATGCTGGATCCTTAACCCACTGATCGAGGCCAGCGATCGAACCTGCGTCCTCATGCATGCTAGTCAGATTCATTTCTGCTGAGCCATGACAGGAATTCCTCCCATGCCTTCTTGCAGTTCTAGCCACTGCTGCAAATGCAGGAGACAATTACAGATGCAAGAGGAGGAAATCTAGATCCCACCTCGACAAGAAGGAGTGTTGAAGAATTTGAAGCCATTGTTAATCCACCAAAACATTCAGATTACTTAGCAACTGTCCATTATTATGAAAGCATCTTTACCCTTTACCAGTTCATATTCCTCCAAGGATGCCAAATGGCACTCGCGTAGTGGTATATAACACCTAGGATTAACATGTGCTTTAGATGATGGGAGGCTAAGGTCTTCTCTGGAGTAAAGTCTTAGAGTCTGAGTTTTGGTACTGAGCATACTTTCTAGATAATACAGTACTTACTCTTGAACAATCTCACTTATTGTAAAGATGTTTGATCGCACATACGTGGTTAAGCGTGGTAACCCACTAGATCATAGACTAATCGGCTATGCCATCAAAAAAGCATAAGGCCAATAACACTGCTTAAATGTTATCTCTGGCACATTGAAATTCCTTCAATTAGAAAGTATTTGACATTTCTGCACATTCACTTTCTCTGAAATACTTTGTTTAAAAATCATTGGACTGACCTCTCCAGATTTCTTATATATTTTGTAGTCCATATACTACATTTGCCCTTTTAAGTCCACATATGATAACTTTTCATCTTTCATTATAGAGCCTTGGCTTCATGTTTATTTTGTTATATTGGATTACAACTGGAAGCCTATAAAATTTTAAAACAATCTAGTTTGGAAGAATAATCTAACACTGTAAAATGATACTTAGTAGGTAAACATTTTCTGTTTGAAGAGAAAATACTATTAATACTGCTTCCTAAAGTCAAAGTTATCTGTTGATAATGGAACATTCTGCAAACAATACATTGAATAAAAAAAAGAGCTATTTTATTTAGATATTTTCTTTTAAAAAGATAAAATGATAATACTATTTTAAAAAAATCCAGCCAAGTATTACCAGGACGATTCAACATTTTTTAACCAAACTATTCAAATTCATTTATCAGTAAGCTGACAAGCTATGGTGTATGTTTTAGGAGGAAAACTTGGAGGTCAATATTTCAGAAGTATGTACAAATTACACTAAACATAATGTAGTTACTATACATTAGCTAAAAAAAGATTTTTTAATGGTCAACTCTGATCAAAAGCAGGGTTTATCATGATATTCTAAGTGTAACATTAAAAATGAACTACTGATTGTTCAAAACCTCAGTGTTATTCATTTCTCAGCTAATGTCTTATGACCATTAGTCAGCATTATAAAAATGCCATTAGTTCATTTAACTTTTCCTGATGTTTGGGGGATGGGGCTGAGAGAAAGAAAAGACAGCCTCATATCAAAAGAGTGAACTTATTTACTCCAAACATAATTGAGTAAAAGATTAGAAGGTCAGAAGTATTATCAACAATACCTAATATTAAAAAAAACAAAATAAGAAAAAAAATCCTGGAGCATTCTGTCAGTGGTAGGATTAATGTAATATTAATTATAGTGACATGTCAGCAAAAGATGAATAGAGGAATCAAAAAGCATGCTACCGTCAGACTGAACTAAAGTCAAAATATTCTAGAAAGGAAATTAATATTAGCTTTCAAAGCAGTTTACTCAAATTTGAATAGGAGTGTGAAACCCATTCTATTCTATCCAGAGGTGCTTTTTATAGCTTAGGTAACAAAGATTCTTGTAGGCTTAGCTTTCCTATTACTTAGGATCTCACAGATTCTTACCCTCCACCACACCTAGCTTTCATGAATCTACTTCTAGAACTTAGTATCTAATTCATCCACATGCATCCTAACCTCTAACCTGGGGCTGGGCAAATGGCTGGTTTTTCTAGGAGGAACCTTGGCTTCGGGAAGCTAGAGGGAGCAATCCCTGGCCTTTTGCACCTGGATGGCTCATGAGTTAGGAACGGCAAGTGGGGATGAGACTTTTGAACCTCAGGTTTAAAGCTGAGGTCCAGGAATTCCCGTGGTGGCGGGTTTGATCCCTGGCCTTGCTCAGTGTCACTATGGATCCGGCGTTGCCGGTGTAGGTTGCAGACATGGCTCTGATCTGGCGTTGCTGTGGCTCTGGCGTAGGCTGGTGACTACAGCTCCAATTAGACCCCTAGCCTGGGAACCTCTATATGCCGCAGGTGTGGCCCCAGAAAAGACAAAAAAAATAGCTGAGGTCCAAACCTGACATGATAAGGTGGGAACTCATGACTCCTATAAATGCCCACAGAAGGCCCAGTTAATAAAGAAAGACGATAGGCAGATAAGATAAATTGGTCGGACAGGGAAAGAAAAAAGTTAAATGTATTGATTTCTAAAGCCCTACTTTAAAAAGTATTTGAGTTCAAATTTTTGGTATTAGTGTTGAGAACTCACAAGTCATAATGCTGGAACATCTTTAATGAAGCACTTTCATTAGCCCAGGTGAGAGTTTGCTGTTTCTACTATTATGAATTAAAATGAGAGTTGACTTCATGGGCATGTGGCCTGTACAGATGCACAAAGCCCTGCACTTAGAAAGACCTCAAGCTTGAGTAAAGGCTCTGCAGAAAATTTTAAAAGTCTCCATCTTGAAATTTTTAATAATTTTTGAACAAAATAACTATTTTCCTTTTGCACCCCAGGTTAGGTAGGTGGTCCTGAATGGGATCCGCTATGACATCAATGGTGAGAGATACCAAACCAAATATTAAGCAAAAATGGGGTGCTGGTGACGTTAACCATTTTTAAACACCCCATTCTTCTGATGCCTGTCCTCCTGAAGCGAATTTCCTGTGTTCCTCTTGTGTAAGTCTGGATAGGAAAGTACCTGATGTAGGAAGGTTTTAGCTCCTTCTGGGAATATGAGTTTTAAAGGGAACTGATGAACAAACCTGATGAAAAAATCTAGAAGGAATGAAATATTAATGGTGGACATTTAGGGGCAACGTTTTGGTGATGGATTTTTCTCCTGCTTTCCTCTTATACCAAACACGCTTGATTTACTTTCAATGCCGGGGCTGAGAACTATTAAAAGGAGCCATTTACCCTGTTCTTGTGCCCTACCTGGACTTCACATCTCCCAACAAAGGGAAGTCCCTCTTTTCCTGCTTCCCAGCAACAGTTCTCCTTACTAAATCTTTTCTCATGGTCTTCGCTGGCTTTTTGAATAAAGGGAGTGGCAGGAAAATGTCGTGTCCTCAATCAGATACCAGTGGAAACTGCCTCCTGGCTGTGGTTGATTTCTTCCTCAGTCACTAGCCACAGTTTCCAAGACAATTTCCCTTTATGCTCTTTTACACCCCCCGCCCCAATCTCTCCTCTCACAGTATAATGAATCTCAATGCAGCTGAATCAGGCAGGTCTGATTTAGCCTGCAAAAATGTCAGTCAAAGCAAGCAAGATGTACTTTGGCCTTGAGTGCTCTAAGCTGCTATGAATCACAGGTTTCGTTTTTTTGCCAAATGAAAAGCAATTTCACTTGCAAAATAATATCTGTGGGGATACTTACGGCTTTAGCCCATAGGGAAAATGTACTAACATTGTCCAGGGAAAAGGAGGGGTGTGTGTGTGTGTGTGTGTGTGTGTGTGTGTGTGTGTGTGTGTGTGTGTGTGAATGTACTAACATTGTCCAGGGAAAAGGAGGGGTGTGTGTGTGTGTGTGTGTGTGTGTGTGTGTGTGTGTGTGTGTGCTGTGTATCAATCTCTCATGAAACCAGAAAAAAAAAAACCAGAATTTACTGCATTTGCTTTCAATTAAAATCTTTTCATTGCTCAGTTTCATCTAACAGGTGTTCACCATGAGACTAATAACTTGCTTCCTCAAATGGACCATGCTTAATAAGGTTCAAATTTTATAAGAGAGCAATTCAGTTAGACTTGCTTAGGGAGACTTTTGTAATTAGTTGCCAAAATATTGAGCAATATGATATTTCTCTAACTCCTGTTTAGAAGCACCAGGCATGATATAAAATTGGCTTTGTGAATATCACATTCAATAATTTTGGAATTTCTGTTTTGAGGGATGAAGAATTTTTACCAAAAAAAAAAAAAAAAAAGGTTAACCTTCTCTCTCACCTTGGAATCCAATTCCACAAATTGCAAGCTCTGTTCTGTTAGTATGGCACTTCATCTCTAGGCACAGAACACCTGTAATGGTCAAAAGAGCTTTCATTTCTTATGAGGACTGTCTATCCTAACTTTTAAAGTGCAACTTAAGACACTGTTCAATATGATCAGTCTATACTAGCCTTCAGCCAATCCAAGACCCTTAAACAATGGTTATCTAGTGGCAGCCCCATTAAGCTGTCTGAAACATCTCATCTTATTTTTTTTCTCCAAGATTGTTCTCGTTATGAACAATTTCTGTAGTGTAGAAAGGAATTGTGAAGAAGTAAGCATTTCGGATAACATTTCAGATTAGACTATTGTAGTAAAATTGAGCGTCCCAATCAAGTTATCGAGCTTCTAAGCTGATTTACTACATCTGTGATCTTTTATATTTTTAACTATCTGAAAGAGACAGAAAACTAGAAGTGATTTTGCTCCTGAAAGTATTCTCAAGGAAGGAAAGCACAGAAAAGAGTAAAGCTGGTAGAGAGATTCACAATCTGCTGAAACCATAATAAAAAGGGCAATTTCTAAAAATGCTGAGAGATGATGTGACCTAACAAGATTAAGAAACAGACTGGAAGCAAGTATCCTGTGAACACTTGTTCTGTTTGCATCAATCACCTTGGGGAGATTATTTATTCCTGGTTATTCTTAGATTTCTTTCTCTTTAAAGTGGGAATGATGTGTTGTATCATAATGTTAGGGTTTTGATAAATTTTTTTAAATGTTACTAAGTAAGTTTCAATTTCTGTAAGACTTGGCTTCCTAAAAAGTTAATAACAGTTCATTAAGATTAAAATTTTGTGGCATTCCCTGGTAGCCTAGTGGTTAAGAACCCTGCTGTGGCTCAGGTTTTAACCCTGGCTCAGGAATTTCTTTCTGCATGCCATGGAAGGGGAAAAAAAAAAAAAATTACAATTTTATACTTTTGAGGTGAAACATTTTTAATGCACTGCATTTACCTAGAAGTAGATATGCTCTTTTTAAAGGTAGGACACAGATTTTTAAAAAACCTGATTTGTAGGGAGTTCCCATCATGGCTCAGCAGAAATGAATCTGACTAGCATCCATGAGGATGCAGGTTCAATCCCTGGCCTCGCTCAGTGGCGTTGCTGTGGCTCTGGCACAGGCTGTTGGCTATAGCTCTGATTCAACTCCTAGCCTGGGAACTTCCATACGCCGCAAGTGCGGCCCTAAAAAGACACACACACACACACACACACAAAAACAACCCCCCCAAAAAAACCCCAAAAAGCTTGATTTGTAAATCAAAAGTATTTTTCTGAACTGCTTTACATTATATTTTCATATGCCACAACTACTGAACATGCAGGTATATTAAGAAAATCCATCAATAAATTTTTTTAAAGACCAAGATTAACAGTATAAATTACAAGGCACTTTCCATAATTTTGTTAAAGCTTTATTCAAATTCACTACTGTTATCACCAGAAAGACCACAAAGCATTTTTTTCCCAAAGTTTTGAAGCTAACCATTTAAAACAGGAAAATATTTTCTGTGGACTACAGCTTGCTTCTGCAATATCAGAGTTTGTTTCATTGATTTCAAATATGTAATTTTCTCAGCTTCAATTATTGCATGTGTGAGTAACAGACATTTAATTTATAATTTGTTGGAAGAGCTATGCTTCAATATGCTTTTGACACACTCTTACTTGAAGCAGGACTGATACTTATTTTGAATAAGTTTAATCAGTTAACTTTATCACTGATCTGTTAAAACTATATCTTTTCTTTAAGAAAAACAGCTTAGAAAACATGAAATATGAAAAATAAGACAATTCCATATCACTGATTATATTTCTTTTGAGTTTTACTGCCACACTCAAGTTACCTCTAATTTTTCTTACTTAACGTGCTATTTTTTTTTGTAGAATAATTTTTAAAGTGAATGTACAATATAGAATTTATAGTATTTAGGTTTAAAATAACAGTTGAATAAAAATTAATGTGTTCATTAAACTGGATAAATTTTTGGACTTCATTATAAAGACTTTACTTCTAATTTTTTTAGTTAGAAAGAACAACCATCAAACTTTCAGGGTAGCAAAACCTAGGTCCAGGTTTCACTGATGCCTTGGAGTTTAGGAGGTCGTCTTTAAGAAAAAGAATAAAAAAATAAGAATACAATAGTAAACACAAGTCTTGGAAGTAACCCTTGCAAATGAGGAGCCTTTGGGCTCAAGCTTCATCAGCTTCAAAGTCAATCCATTTCTGGGCAATAGTATCAGACTCTTTCATATTGTTCGAAGATCTGCAGAACTTTGAACACTGTATTTAGTAGAAGGAATAAAAGTACTAACAGCTACTGCTTACTGAGTGCTAATAATGTATACCAGGGACTGGAAAGTCCTTTCTAAGCATGATCCCATTAAATCCTCAGGACCACCCTATGAGGCTATTGTTATTTATTTTTCTTTTATTGACAAGGAAATTGAATCCAGAGAAGTTAAGTAATTTGGCTCTAATCAGCCAGCTATCAGATGATGGATTTGGAATATAAAACCAACTGTGGCTAACTCTGAAGTCAGCGATATTCAAGACTGACCTAAGCAAGGAGTTTTTTTTTTTTTCCTCCTTCGAACTCTCACCCACAATAACACACAAGTAAAACATAAAGCCTCTTGAGAATGACACAGGGCTAGTTCTCCTACCATAATCTCAAAATCTCAAAATCTCATGTTCCATTACTACAAAGTACTATGTGGCAAGCCCCGCGCTAAGTGAATTTAATCCTTCCAACAATTTGATGAAGTGAGTACCAATATAATCATGTAACCGAAGAGATGAGAATCAAACATATATTTGTCTAACCCCATAAATCTACTGTAAGAAGGGTGATTCGCAAAATTTTTCAAGCGCTCTCATTTTAACTCTGAGCCCTCAGTTGACATCTGTATAAATTTTAGCTACAAATACTTTGGGAACTGAAAATGTACACTATTTAGCCATGTTTCTTTAGGTTTTACTATTTATGGGAATAGCTTGAATGATTAACAGGCATTCCAAAGAAACCTGTACAGCTTCTAGTTCTAGCGCAGGAGGGGACAGTCTCCATATATTACTTTTACAACTCTGAACCTGAAAAACTAATATAAATGTCCATGGTTAAAGAAATGATATCCTTCATTTAATTGCTCTGGACATTTTCTCCTGTCTTAGGGTTGACAATGTGCCACTTTTGTTAATTCCTTTCTTACTGCTTTCATCTAATTTAATGGAGAGAAGTAAGTAACTAATATTATTTTTCATATGCCTATACTTTTATTTAAAAATGAAATTTCAGTTTTTCTCATTAGTAAGAAAAGAAAAATATAAAAATGACTCATTTAAGACAGAACTTAATAAAAGTAATTTTTGTAACAACTTTTTTTTTTCCTGTGGTAAACAAAGTACTTCACATTTTCTTGCTAATTCTCGCAGGAACATAATAAATATTATGAGTCTAAAGTTAACAGAATAATATTAGTATTTTAATTTTAAAATTAAATGGAAAAAGTATAAACTATAAAAAAGTGAGCTAAATTAACAAAAATCTTCTTTTGAAGTGCAGTTAGAAGGAAAGAACCAGCCACTTGACAATATCAGGAGAAATTATTAGAATGCATAAATATACAATGTCATGGCTTAGTGTCGCTACTGAAAAGAAAAATCTATAATGATGCATGCTCTCTTACAGTGAAGGCAATAGTTAATGGATGGTAAAAAATGGGACATTTTCACTTGCTCCTTAAAATAGGAAAATGTAATTAGATTTAAAAGACAGAAAAACTGCAGAGTGATTTGATAGGGCCTTGATATCCAGTCTTCTTAATACCAAAAGTAATATAGATAAGCAAATCGACCAAGTCATAAAATAGTAAATCCTAAAGCAAGAAAGAAAAAGGGGTTCCTAGCATCCCCAGAAGAACAGAGAGGGTATACAATATTACTACTAGTAAAAGGGGCCACAATTTATCAGCTATTTAGGTGTGATAGATGATCTATATGTCTTAGTTCTACTTCTCATCACACTTAGAAACATAGATGTTATTAATCTATTTTACATATGAAGATATATGAGGCTAAAAGAGAATAGGTAATTTATACAAAGTTGTGGAGCCAGAAATTGGGAGAAGCAAGGATGCAAATAACAGACATTGCAAAAAAAAAAAAAATAAGAAATGAATAAGAAACCAAAAATGAATTAAAAAAATGAATATTCAAACTATCAGTCAAATGATCAATTATTGACTATGAGTCTTCAGCATTCCTATCCCCAAAGTACTTATAAATCTCTGGTTAGGAAAATAAAAGTGAAATATTTAATATGCCCACAAGAATGTTCAAACCAGTACGTGAAAACTATAATGATCAAGCTCCACCCAGAATTAGAGCCTACAAGGGTGGCCCTGGGATTGGGTATCATGATAACAAACAAAACTTTCCTAAGGTGATTGTGATGTGCAGTCAATCCTCTGTCCTACATTAAGCGAAACTGGCCGAGAAGAACAAGCGTTAAGTGATAAAGGGGTCAGAGGAAGCTAAAATACGGAGAAAACACAGAGCAGTGGGGATGATACAGTTCTTGCAAGATGGTGCTGGTTGATGGGTGGAAGAAGAGATGGAGAAAATTCTAGGATAAATAACACTATGAACAAAAGCATAGGTGCAGGAATGAGTCTGGAGCAAAGAAAGGAAAAGTAGTTAGGAGGTGGAATTGGTGAGGGGAAGTAAGAGTGTCAATAAGAAATACTTTGGATTTGAGGTGGCAGCCAATGGGAGACTCATAAGTTTATACTCAGAAGGGGGGAACTGGAAAAGTGGTCCTCCATCCATAATAAGTCTAGTCATGGCACGCAAGGTCAACAGGGTAGGGTAAGCAAGGAAGATGATCGCAAAATTCCTACCCTCAAGGCTGGATTAGGGATAGTATTGATAAAACAGAGCTCTTGGAAAGGAACGCAAGTTTAGGGAAAGAAAATGGTGTTTATTTAATGTACTTGAATGAATGAATGAATGATGGGTCCATCAGGAACTTGCTCAGTTATAGGAAACACCACTGTAATGATTTAAGACCAAAGAGTTGGAGAAAAGATAATGGTAAGGGTACAACATGCCAATGTTTAATAAATAAATGAGTGAGAACAGTTTGAAGGGATTACTGAAGCACTGAGAAGATAGGAACTCTTGGGATGTTGTGAGTCATAAGATAAAGCAGTGGGTCATAAAACCTTCATATAATCGTCCTAAGCTCTGGCAGTCATGAAAGACTTCACAGTCTAAAAAAATGAATTTTTACCATAACTCAGTGATGTAGAGAGCACCAGTGTTATTATCCACAATTTTCATATGAGTAAATTGCAGCTCAGAGTTTATGCGACTTCCCCAAGGTAACACAACTAGTAATTAGAAAAACCTGCATTCAAATCCAACTCTTTTGAATACAAATTGTATTCATTAATTAAGGCTAACTGCTGTAATTCTAGAGAAGATTCAGTCCATGAAGTCATAATACTCTGAGGACAAGAAAGGATTTGTAAAACTTATTTTAACAGAGAAATATATGCACGAGTAGCCGTTTTCTCCAGATGATTCTAGATTTCATATACTAACTCTATCCCTTTCCTTCTACAATGGGCAAACTGACTTTCATCAGTAGAATGTACAATGCCAGTGATTCATTACACCAAGGTTGTACTAAAATGTGACTACAAATGCAAATTAAAACAGATAATCGTTTTCATCATCAGATTTCAAAGAGCAAAATGTTTGTTAGAACTCAGTATTGATACGGCTCTAAGAAACAGCCATTGTCAGGATTACTGATGGGAATATCAGAGAGCAGACCATCTAGAGCGATGCTTCTTAACGGGGGACATTTGCCAAGTACGGAGACATTTTTGGTTGGTCACAATGGGGAGATGTTACTAGCATCTTGTGGTTAGGAGCCAGGGATGCAGCTGAGAGGCATACAACGCCCAGCCCTCCCCAGCAAAGAATTATCAGGTCCCAAAGGTCAATACTGGGTCAAGATACCCTGCTCTATAAAGAGAAATTTGGCAATATTTGTCAAAATCACAAATGCATTCAAATGCATCCTTTTGAATTAGTAAGCCTACTACTATGTTTTCATAGAAATGGCTATACATGTGCAAAATCCATTTATGCAACAAATACGCATTGAGTACTTATTTTAGGAGCAAGGAATACAGCAGAGAACAAAGCAAAGAAAAATCTTTGCCTTTTGGAGCTAACATGATACTGCAGGGTGGAAGTGGGGATTGATTATAAAATGTATAAGGAAAGTACATAATATTTGATGATGCTAAGAGCTTTAGGCTGGGGGAGGGGAAAGGAAGGTTAATAAGGAGAGATGCACAAGAATATTCACTTTAAGATTGTTCGAAATAGCTAAAGGTTGGGAAAACGTCTAATTATACCTCAGAGAGGGACTAGTTAAATAAATTATAGTACCATGGACCGCTATGCAGCCTTTAAAAGCTAGTTCCCTAAGTGCTAACATGTTATTATACAGCAAGATGAAGAACACCGCATCTATAAAAAAAGAGACCATTAAATCCAACACCAGCATGCAATATCTCTGTGAAGAAACAGACATTCTGAAAATAGCAAATACCTCTAGGAAGATGAGTAAGTGGCTAAGAGATCAAGGTGGGAGAATGGTTTCATTTTCACTTTCGCTGTACTCTCTTTTTTATCTTTTGAATTTTGAATGTGAATGCTATATAACAGGCTTTTAATAGCTATTAAAACCATTTAGGAGTTCCTGTCACGGCTCAGCAGTAATGAACCTGAGTAGTATCCATGAGGACACGGGTTCGATCCCTGGCCTCACTCAGTGGGCTAAGGATCTGGCATTGCCGTGAGCTATGATGTAGGTCGCAGACGCAGCTAGGATCTGGTGTTGCTGTGGCTGTGGCAGAGGCTGGCGACTAGAGCTCCAATTCGACCCCTAGCCTGGGAACTTCCATATGCCGCAGGTGCGGCCCTAAAAAGCATAAAAATAAATAAATCCAAAATAAAACCATTCAATATTTTTCTAAAAGTATATTCATACTCTACAAGATTTTAAAAATATACATGCTTATGCAGACAAGTACATATACTTGTATACATGCATGTATATGTAATATACTTGTCTACATAAGTATGTGAGTATGTGCATGCATACATTTGTCTATTTGTCTATATATACATACACTAAACATGCACAGACTTTCTTAATTTATTAAAAACACAACATAGAATAAAGGCTTACCCAGAAATCACCCTTGTCCTGTATAAACGAATTGGTGTTAGGAAAAGGGACCCTGAAACCTCTTCTGCCTCGAATATAAAATTCAGGAGCACAGGAATTGTGTCTGTTTTTTCACTGCTAAATTTCTAGTGCCCCAAACAGTTTCTGACTATAGTTGAAAACACAATGTTTGTTAATACATGAATGAATGAATACCCCATCATTTACTCTCATTTTTTTCTGATCTACTCGATAGTCTCCTAACATCTGTCTCTGTCTTCTATCTTTTTCTTCCAATTTACTCCCCATTAATACCATCAGGGGGATTTATTCAGAATACAGATGGTCTGGGCTTTAAAATGTCCTTTAGTTCTTTGCTGCCTACAGGATTCAGACTCTGACCATCCACTCCTCCCCTTCCTGCCTCTCACCATTTTTCTTGGACTGTGCTGCAGCTTGGCCGACCGCACCATGCTCCCTCTTGACCAGCCTTCTGAAATGCCCCCTCCTCTCCAAGGGAGCTCTTACTTCTTTTCCTTGAGATCCTGCTCAAAGAGTACCCTTTCTTTCACTGAAGCAATTACTTCGCTTCCCCTCTGACCATAAATGGTTTTCTTTTCTCTCCGTTACTAGAGAGTATGTACAGCTTTTACTGTTATGCCACACAGTCAAGTGTCTTGTCTCTCCCTCAACAGACTCCTGAGTGCCTCAGGGCGAGGCCAAAGTTTTATTAATCTTTTCATATGCAGCCTTCGCATAATGCCAGACCTATGGCAGTTGTTCAATATCTATTCTTGAGTGATGAATAAGCACATTAATTTATGAATAAATCCTAACCTTTGATACAAATTACATAAAGAAATAGGATAAAGTGTATATGCGAAACACAAGAAAACCACATTGGTAAGAATTTCAGTATATTTATTGTATTAAAATTTTTATAACTTGTACGATTTTGGGTTTTATAATCTAAGATGTTAGCCAATATTATCAAAAGAAGTGAAGAGCATATTTTCATATAATACCTTTATATTTTAAGTATTAATGTCTCTACAGACCTAATTTTTAAGTTGAGAAGGAGTATTTCAACAATTTAAACAAAAGTGGATAAAGATTTTCAAACGATTTAAAAATTATAAGCTGTCATTTTCTAAGCCACTGAAGAAATTCGAAAGTAAACTTGTTAGAGAATAATTATTTTAATGACTACCTGTTTACACTTGACATTTTTCTGTAGTCGGAATCTGTCAATATAACTTATTGATAGTTTTTTAAAGTATAGGTTAATTTTTTATTATCATACTTTTATAGAGTATTTGTATAGTATTCTTGAGAGGCTTAGCTTCAGATGGGATGTAAAAGCACCTTTCTCTTCAAGTCATTTTACAATGAAGAAAAACTAAATGGAGCTATCAGTTCTCTAAGTCCTGATTTTGTTTTTCGCTATCGTGTTCTACGCCCCTACATTGTTTCTTCTCACATTAAGTGACTATCCTATCGATGAATTCTTAATGTTGAACTTTTCATTACTACCTAGGAAGTGCTAGATTTTATGTGTTCAATTAAACTGTCTCCTCTATATATTTCTAACCGTCATAGATGAGGTCATACAAATCCTAGCAAGTCTGCCAAAACACAAAGCAGGTTTCTTAAAGAAATTATCACTGCAGTCTAAGCCAGGAGGAATACAGCTCCCAGGCTTAATGACATAGCTACTAAGAGTTTTCAAAACAGGAAGGAAGAAGGAAATTGAAGTTTTTTAAAATTCCTGTTTCCAAGGAGCAGAAAGATCCTTCCTGTTGGGGCTGGGGCATTCCAGTTGCTTCTCCCGTCCTCACAGTTTTTGTCTAGGTGTGTTACATACAGGAGAAGCTCAAAAGATGTCTGATGAGGAAATGAATGTCGCCAATGGCCAATTTCTTCCATGTAAAACTTGGATACTCTTTCATTATTGAGATCTTGGGTACCTAAAACATAATGCTCTGAATGTATAATGGAAAAGTATCTGAAAAAGAATATACATGTGTGTTTGAATCACTTTGCTGGACACCTGAAACTAACACAACATTGTAAGTCAACCTTGTGTCAATTTTTAAAAAAATCCTTTGATGGAAGAGGGAGAAAAGAGCCCTTCTGGGTAAGTGTCCTTGAAACCTCCATATTTTCAGGGAAGGAAAAAGCGGAGGGAAAGAAGTGTGCACCACTGCGCCCCACTTTGTTCCAGGCATTATGCTAGATATTTTACGTCATTTAATCCTTGCAACAATCCAGTCCTTAGGTAGTCATTATGGTGCCTGCTTGTTTAAGGAAACAAAGTTCAAAGAATTGAATTACCCTACCAAAGGCAAATAACATAAAAAGCTAGGATCTATAGCCAACCCTGTCTGACTTCAAAGTTTACTCTAATATGCCACTGTTTACTAAACAACAAACATTGTGTTTTTATTTTGCCTGTCCTGTTCACTGTAAGTTACCCCAATTCTCTTTGGAAATAGGGGGAAATATAGTAACGGAAAAACAAATCCTAATGCTGTCAATAGGGACATTATTCTTCAATATTATTTAGCCAAATGGAGACTTTAATTATAAGCAATATATAACAGAGGAAAATTATTTATAGTTTTCGTGTCTCATTAACGCATATATGGATCACCAGGTGCGGCATCCTCTTTTAGAAATCAGGTCACATGCTATTAATGAATGTGTGTTTTTGCTTATCTCACCCAAATCTGTGTGTCTTCCCTACCTCTCAAATTGTTCTAGTAGGAGACAACAAAGGATGCCTACAAAGAGGCAAACTCACAAAGTGAAATTACCGTCTTCTTTAATATGTGTTTTAATATTATTTGAGGCCAATTTCAAGTGCTTCAAATAACGTATTATTATAATAGAAGGAAAGTTTTTCTAATAAAAACAGCCTTTTGCTATCATTTTCAGTTTTCTTTTGATAATGCGAATTGATTTTTTTAAAAAGCTCCGACAGCACAGTCTTTGAAAAGCTACCTCAAATAGGTCAGAGTCTTAACTTCCCTGGTTGTACCGTACAGCATGAAAGGCTGCCTGCGTTTTCTCATGACTTTACTCCTCGGGGGACCTCCCACGGATCATTTCTTCTAGTAAAAAAGAATCCATTGACTGAGCCTATCCTAAAGCTAACAAACTGAGCTTTCCATGGGGAAACAACGGCAAATTGAGCGAAGCTATTGACCAGCCCTCCGTAGTTAAAAATACAACACCCTGTACCTTGTCCAATCTATTCTTAAATTACTGGTCATTTTCATGCTCTGCCAGCCTTACTTACTACTTGATAATCTTTCAGACAAGTAGAACAAAAATTTGGCCACTGTCTTCTTTCTGTTTTTGTTATCTGTATTTCCTATACTCATAGCTAATAAGAAATTATGATGCTATGTAAAGATATGTTTTGTTTCCGAATTAAGGTGTTTAAAATTCAGTGGCTTAATTATGCTAATGATAACTCAACATTTATATTTATCTTTCTTTCAATCAAGGATAATAGGGTAATAGGAAATGATACACCCTAATAATGTAATTTAATTAAACTACAGATTGTTTTATTCTACATTTTAAAATCTTCAAATAATCTTCAGATTATTTGAGTGTTTAAAATTAGCTATGAATTATTTTAGTTAAAAATTCAATAACAAAATATTAACATATATTTTTCATTTATATACTGGTGTTTAGAAGGAGGAAAATGATACATACATACTTACAGAAAAAAATCTTTGGGATGATACTGCATGTATGAGAGCAAAAATAAATAATTAGCATCTTCTTTCTTCAAATTTAATTAGTATTTGTAAGATCAAAACCAAAACCAATGAAAACCAAAACCACAAATATATTTAGTACAAATTTAGTCATTTTTGTATAAGGGAAGTCATTTTGTATAAGGGAAGTAATGAGCAGTGTTTTGTGAGAAGCATTAATTGACTAAATTGTATGTAATGAGGTATATGGTATACACATACACATAATTGTATGTAGTGAGGTATGATATATATATATATATATATATATATATATATATATATATACACACATATACATAATTTCCCTTTATTTTGACTAAAATTCACATCTTTATTTCCGCAACTTTTTATCTGAACCATTTCATAGGTTCACAATTAGAAAATCCTATTTACTCTAATATTTAGTAACCATATCATAAATACCTTAAAAATCATTATCTCTACTTTTTACTCTAAAACAAAACATTCATCAGAACCTAACTAAAACTGCTGCAATAAAATTCTAAGCAGTGGTTTTCACAGTTTCTCACCTGCTCTCACTCATTTGTTCTCACAAATGTCCCCTGGCTACCCCCAAGGGGACATCTGACCATATTTGGGGGTGGTTTTGGCTGTCACAATAGCAACAGAGTTGCTACTGGCATCCAGTGGGTAAATAGAGGCCAGGAATGCTGCTAACCATCCCAGGATTCACAGCACAGCCCCCCCAACGAAGAATCACCAGCCCAATCTGTTGATAGTGCCTGCTTTACAGCTAAAAGTAAGTTAAAACAACAACAAAAAATTTTAATGCCATCTCCTCAAGACAGGACACATCCAGTCTAACTACTCAGAACTTCTGTGTCAGCATAAACAGTTCAGGATAATGAGGGCTAATTTCCAAAATGGTGTGTCTGTGCTTATTTTTTCAATCTCTGAGATGGGACACTATAAATGCCTATCTCAGTGGGCTGCTGTGAAGACTGAATAGAGCATTTTTAAGTTGTAATACGAATAGTTTGTTACTGATGCTAATACAGTAACAAAAAGATTCTTATAAAAATAATCCATTCTGTTATTCTTCATAAGGTATTAATTACTTATTTTTGATGTATTTGTGATAACGATGAGGAATGAAATGTAAAAGCGTTGATAATTAACATGAAATTTTTTACCTTGATGATAATATGCAATTAATAACACCAGCAACTATCATCTATCCACCTCATTTCACGTTCACAACATCATGAGGGCAGGTATTATCATCTCTATCTTCTAGATGAAGAAAAGGATCCATTGGTAAGCTGATTCACCTAGTGTTACACAACATTAAGTGGAAGGAAGGAGTAGCCCAGGTTTGTCCTTAGTCCTTGACCAAACGCATACACAATAGTTCTTTCTCTGGGCAACACAATTTATCAAAGTACTGGAAATACTTTGTTTCTATGGGATTTTATTAATAAATAAAATTGAATGAAAAAGATGACCACCATACAATTTATTGAAAATATAGTTCTATTTCCCATAAAGATTCCCAATCTATAGGCCAAGGACCCATGGAGTAGGGGACTACAGAGTTATGGGGACAAGTCTAGGAATTGTTTTGTAGCTCAGGCATTGTCTACAGATGAAATAAAATAATATACCTTGCTTATATATTCATTATGCTTTTCAAATGTATGAACTTATAGTGGGATAATGAAAAAGCAAATTAACTTTTAAAAACATTGTTAATTTTATTCTAGCCTTTGATAATTGTTTTTTAGTTCAATATCTCTATATTTTCCTTTTATTGTCATTAATAAATTAATGCTACTATGCAGTGAAAGAATCTCCAGAGGAGAAAAACAAATTGAATTTTTTTTTCTCTTTACAGTAAAATCTTGAGTCATAAATCTAAATGACACACACGATTGAATAATTATTCATACATATCACTTATGTAATTAAATGTTATTAATACACTTAAAATTTATGATTTAAATTATTTTAAGGTTATAAAATCTGATTGAAATATTTTAAGGGTATAAGATGTAGATGTGTTCTTTGATAACTAGACAAGTTGTAATTTATGAATCCTCTCAGTAACTGTGCCCTTATCTAATGATAGGTCAAATATTTGTTTGTTTGTCTTCAGTAAGCTCTACCTACTTAGAGTAATCATACTAGATACAAACATTTCAGAAGCTGGACAGTATAAGTACAAAATAACTGCAACATTAATATTAATATACTTTTTGTCTGTTTATGTAAAAAATAAACATTCACTGAGTACTCACTATCTATTAGATGCCTATTATAAGACAAGTTCTATGTATGCTTCTTCTTCTTTTTTTTTTTTTTTTTTTTTTTTTTTTGTCTTTTTGCCACTTCTTGGGCCGCTTCCTCGGCATATGGAGGTTCCCAGGCTAGGGGTCTAATCAGAGCTGTAGCTGCTGGCCTACACCAGAGCCACAGCAACGCAAGATCCGAGCCGTGTCTGACCTACACCACAGCAACACCAGATCCAAGCTGCATCTGCGACCTGCATCATAGCTCACAGCAACGCCGGATCATTAACCCACTGAGCAAGGGCAGGGATCGAAACCACAACCTCATGGTTCCTAGTCAGATTCGTTAACCACTGCGCCACGACGGGAACTCCTATGGATGCTTCTTAAAAAGTAGGTAGGCTCTATCACATGACATAGCACTTGGTTATTAAGTGTCTGTCTCCATCTGTGCAGACCAAGAGTGTCTTGGTATCAGGAATGGTATGCTCTTGTCTTGGTCAACAAGATCTCAGTGCTAAATTTAATGGTCAATTCTCAGTTTTTATCTTTTATTTACTGTCTATCACCTCTGTCTCCACTAGAGTGTAAGCTATGTGAGGGCAGGAGTTTTTGACTGTTTTACTAATGGCTGAACCCAAGTGCCTATAACAAATTTAGCCCATTGCAGGTGCTCAGCAAATACTAAAAGAAACAAAGTTTTACTAGTCTCCTAGGTGAAAGTCCTCTGTCCATCCCATCTCACTTGTCTTTTGGATGAATTTCTTTTTCTGCACTCTACAAGAGTTCAGATAGCACTGACATCCCTTGTTCCCTGAAAGCTTACTCAGATGCCCCTATGAGACAATCTGGGTTCAACCACCCCTCCTCCCCCCTTTCCTTTTTTTCCTTTCTCTTCTTCCCCTTTTCCTCCCTGCCTTGCCCTTCCTCTTCTCATCTTCTGAAGAGTCCCTGTATTTTTCTATCTTAACTGGTCAGTCTCAATTTTCTTTTTTTTATCTGATATTAGTGGGAAAGCTTTGAGTTTGTCACCATTAAGTATGAGGTTAGCTGAGGGTTTTTTGTAAATATTCTTTGTAAATATTTATCAAGTTGAGGAAGTTCCCTTCTATTCCTAGTTTACTGAGAGTTTTATATAATTTTGATATAAAATAGATTAAATGCTTGACTATATCCCTATATTTATCAATATTCAAAATAATTACATGGTAGCATTCTCCAAATATGATTTTTATTATTATTGTAAATTTATAAATTTTAAGATTTCTGTTGTTTCAATTAATAGCAGTTATTACCTTTGTTTTTTGTTAATTGTTAATATTGGATTATCTTTGAACCACAAGAACTTCTTCAAACTGGGTTCCTGAATTCTTCTGACATGAGCCAAAAGGTCATTGATAGCTTTCCTCTTGTTGCCTGTTCCAGACCTAGAATCAGCTATTTCTCTAAGGACCCTTTCTGGGAAATGGTATTTGCACATCTCATTCTGGACACAAGAGGTATTTGCTATTGGGTTTTTCACTGTTCTAGGAAGTTTTGGGCAACAAATCTCAGTGTCATAACTGAATTTCCAAAATTTCCAAAGAAGCAGACTTTCTGAGTAATGGAATTAAAAAAGAAAAAGAAAAAAAGGGAGAGGAAGGAGTTCTGATTGGACAGAGAGAAAGAGTAATAATTGTTCAACATTCAAGTTGCGTCTAGAGGGCCAGGCTTTTATAATTCCCCAAAGATCAATCCCATATATTGGTTGCCCTGGGAAGGGTCATGACCTTGGGCAAGGCAGTTCTCTACTGCTATGGCAAATTCTGAAATGACTGGCAGCTGAAGTCAGGCAATAGCACTCCCAGAATCTGGGGCAACAAATCTACGACAAGGGGAATCTGTATAGAATATTAGCATGTTCTCCATTCTCAGAATTTTTTTTAAGAGGAAAACTACATCATGGATTCATAATGATATTATCAATTCAGAGTTGGGTTGTGTGACTTAACTTCTTTTGAGTTTTTGTATCTCTTTTCTCTTACGTCAAAAGTCTTGATATCTAACACTGTGGATAAAGTGCCTTAATGCTATAGTACAATTTAGCATGTTATATATCTGACAACATAAGTAATAAAAATAGATTTATTTTTAGTTTTTCTGGCTTAAGGGTATATCCCACTAAGGATATATAGTCAAATACTGTGTAGTTAAATAGGTTCTCTCTGCCTGGTTTTGCTACTGACTCAGTCCCAATTTAGGTTAATTCCTTGATTCAGAGGTTGAATTGTTTAGGGATTGCCCGCTTTCCCATTTTTATTTAACTCTGATTTATAACTGTAATACATTTATGTCATTCCAAGGTCAGATCTATAATATAAAGCACACTTAGAGGGGTCTGCTGTCCATCCCTGCTCCCTCCATTCTATTCCCTTTTCAGCCCTATGAATAGCCATCAAAAGATAGCAACACACACAAAAATTTTTTTTTAATTTATCCTTTCACTTTTAAAAGAAAATATGCGTATTTATTTACATTTATGTTCTCCACCTCCTTAGCTAGATAGTAACATACTTTACTTTTTTTCCACCTTGCCACTTTCACTTAACAATGAAATCATTGAATATGAGATCATTCCATAGCAAAATACAGAAGTGCTTAAAAATAACTGCTTGATACAACATTTTATCATACTTCATTTGACCACTCCACTACTGATAGCTATTTGGGTTGTGACTAGTCTTTTTCTTACTGTTACAACTAGCATGGCAACTGCATCCTGCATATGTTTTCATATTTTTGACAGCGGTAGAGATGGTTTTGCAGGATCTAGGAGTAAAGTGTATATGTAAACAGTAAAATTCCCCTTCATAGCCGTTGTATAATTTGCATTCACAAGGTATAAAAGTTGCCCGTTTCCCCACAACATTTCTCCCAGTACTGAATGAGTTTTCTATTGCTATGGTAAAAAAAATTACCACACATTCAGTAGATTAAAGCAATACAAATTTATTCTTACAGTCCTGGAAATCAAAAGTCAAAGAAATGGGTCTCCCTGGGCTAAAATGAAGGTGTCAGCAGGTGTTTTTCCTTCCAGAGGTTCTAGGGGAGGATCTGTTTCCTTGTCTTTTCTATTTTCTAGAGACCTCCCACACCCCCTGGCTTGTGGCCCCCTCCTGTCTTCAGAGCCAGCAACCCCATCACTCCGACTTCTGTTTACATCATTACACCTTCTCCTCTGAGTCTCCTGCTCCCTCTTTCGTCGATAACAACCTTTGTGATTACATTGAGCATATCTGGATAATCCAGGATAATCTCCACATTTCACAATACTTAATTTAATCACACCTGGAAAGTACCTTTTCCCATGCCAAATTCCAGGGATTAGAACGCGGACCTCTTTGAGGGCTATGATTCTGCCTTCTACAAGTATGTTGCCAATCTTTTGTATTTCTGATAATCTTATTGATCAGTAAAAGCAATCTCAGTTAATTTTAATTAACTTTTCTTATTGTGAGTGAATTTGAACATGGTTTCATGTGGTCTATGCTCTTCGCATTTCTTTTCCTGTGAACTGTCTGCATACATCTCATACCTATTTTTATAGCTGGTTTCTTTGTTTCCCTTTAATTAAAAAATATCTTTATATTTTAGAGCTATTAATCATTTGTCCATGGTATAAACTGCAAGTGTTTTCCACATTTTTAATTTTACTTTTTAAATTTTTTGACCATAAACGTTTTTCTTTTTTACATAGTCAAAAAATTCTTTTTCCTTATTGCTTCTAGATTTTGAGTCATAGTTAGCCACTTTCAGCCATTCTGAGGTTATAGAATATTTCATCTTTGCTTTTATCTAGTGACATAATCATTTCTACATTTAAATCTTGGATCTTTGTAGAATTTGACTTATTAAATTTGGAATAGATTCTGTTTTTCCTTTTTCTATACACATCTTCAGCTATCCCAATGCCATGTACTAAGAAGCCCATCTTTTCTTCACTGATTCATATGCCATTTTGTGTATATGAAATTTCCACGTATTATTTGATCTATATTTGGATTTCTAATGCTGTTTCACTTTAGATATTTTCTTTTAAACTTTTATAATATCTCTTCTTAATACAAGAATTGTCCTTAGAAAACATTCCACCAACAACATTAAAGTCAATGACTGAAATTAAAATATTTATTCTGTGTTCATGGTTTCCCCAGTAGAATTTGAGGTGGTTGGGTATTATATTACCCATTTTTATCTCCCTGGGCTGTAGCAGTGTTTCTTGTACATTAAGGATAATCAATAAATCATTATTAAAAATGCATAAATGAAAATGTTGGACAGTAAATCTCTGCTAGAATATTTTATGTTTAGCAAGCTAGTTTTTGTTGTGTTTGCTGTCTAAATGGAGCAGACATTATTTGATCCAACAGGGACTCTGTTAGGCACAGAAGGCATTTCTTACCTCTACTTTATAAATGAGGTACTGGAAGCTCAGAAATGCTGAAGTTACTTTCTCAAGGTCACAAAGTAAAAGGTAGAACTGGAGCTGGAATTAGGTCTTCTAACTCCAAATTTAATGTTCTTTTCATTAGAGACTGCACTCTTGGCCTGGATTTCATTCCTCTTACAATTCTAAAACAACATTCATCCAAGAGATGTACATATTACTGGGGTCTGAGCCTGATTACAATGAATGAGCCAATTATTCTCCACCAAAAGGAACGCATGAGAACCAAAATGACATTTCCAAAAGATCAGTTTTAAACATTCTAAGGGTGATAACATTAATTGCATGTTTAAAGATGATATTAAATAATAAATAAAAAACATAGTATGGTTTTTGTTCAATATTTTTAATGTTTTATGTATTTTACTATTTTTATACTTCTTTTTTACTAAAATATTATGAAGGCTAATCTGTATTAATTTTTAAAATTTAAATATAAACCTATATATTCAGATACTACTACAAGGCTATAAACAAACAGCCCAAGAAATCACAGTGCTGTGTTTCTAAGTACAATTAACAGGACAAAAAGGAATGAATGAGAAAAAATAGTGAGTTTTCCTTATTTTGGGATTCTTGGTTCATTGTTTCCAGTGATAAAAGTGGAAAAAAAATAGATAGGCTAAGAAAATGGATAGGAAATTATTGTAACAATATGGCTGAAATCTAGCATGCTCTTACATTTTAGAAATATGAGATGTGTTTAGGAAAGTTGCTCCAATAATATGGCATTATTTTAGTGTTTTAGACAACATATTAACTAACTGATTAATTTAAGAACATCAATTTTGCATTTGAACTCTGTGGTTCATCTTGAATGATTTACTGTAATATCTGTAATTTAAATCAACTTCATTGTGATTATATTTAAAATCATCATAGATGCTAATAAATTGCCATATATTTTTATTGTTACTCTATAGATCTAACACTTAAATATCTATTATGTAAGCTGAAATACATTTGCATTTAATAAATGAACCTTCTGAATCTAGATGGAATGCTCATTTCCAGAATTAAGGTTCCTAAGGGAGAAAACAAAATTTCTGCTTGTGGAAGCTAAACATAATGCTGTATAATCGATTGGTTCACTTAAAGGCATCAGCCATGCTCCCTTTGATGATAGATTAAGTAAATATGAGAGTAGACAGCACAAACATTATGGGCATTATACAGCATATTGTGGTAAAGACTGAAAATTGGTCATGCTCTAGAGCAAGCAATATGATGAAAGTGCTTTATGAGAAATGCATTTATAAAGAAATTGAGGAAAATGTTTACATTAATTATATAAGTGGTGAATAAATAGTGACATATAGGGTAAATTAAAACCAAAATAGTCTTCAGGCTTTTCCAGAAGCAGGAAAGAGTTCCAGGGCCTTAAAAATAGCTGAAAGTATGCTATAGGTTTATTCTCTATGTAAAGAAAAATCCCATTTGCACATGCATGGAAAAATCCAAAGGGAACAAGAAGAAATTACAATCCCTAACAATTTTCAACAGGGGCAAAAATGATGCAGCTGATCACTAACACTAATCAAATGATTTACAGATCAGATAAGCACGATGGCCTCTTAGTGTTCCTTATCTGTATAAAACAGCATTGAAACTTCAGGATAGGTAAGAGTGTGCTTCCACGTGGCAGGTGCCCTGGGGGTAGATTTCTGTGTTAAACCACACTAGGAGATCAATGACTGTACAAGACTCACATATTGGACTAACAAAGCTAGTGGGGCCAGCTGCTAAAGGAGTGGCTATAGGCCTTTGGGTTACGAAGAACAGATGGCTAGCTATCAATGGCAGCCTTCTTCTCTTCTGATCTTATTTAACATCATCAGTGATCATTAGTTCCTCTACTCCCTACTCCTATAAAGTCAAAAGCAAGGACATTTTTAATCCAATCTAACATAAAGAATGATCTTGTACATGGGTCATATTCATGATGCATGTTGTGGTTACAATCAGACCCCTTAATAAGCTCTTGGTGAACTTTCGAGTAATCTGAATATGCTCCCAGTTGTTACCAATAATTTACTAATTCAGTTTTCCAACCTGCAAGAAGGGACCGACTGTTTGATTCCCTTTCTTAACAAAGATGTGATGAGAACAAATGCTTTCAGCTATTTGGGAGTAAGAAGCACTCTAGAAATGAAGGTGTTCTAGCCACAGCTGAAAGACTCACAGGATCATTATTCTGGGGCCAGTCTGGGAGAATGAATAGACATGAATTTGAACCCAAAGCTGTTACCAATAGCAGGTGAATATGAAAGGCTGTATTTTATTTCCTCTCTATCTATGAGAACCATGTTCCTTATCAAAGTGAATACCAACTCCTACTGCTCATTAAGGCTGTCATGTTTTTCACAGTCTCATCTCCCTTATAATTGAAATTCTTATTTTAACAGCATTATCTTAATGTTATTGCTAGCTATGGGATGTCTTGTGAAGACTGCAACATTAAAGTTAATTTGGCCCTACATCTTTGGTAATGGATACTGTCTGGAATATAATAAACTATAGATACTCATACTTGGACTGAAATATGTCAAGGTTACTTCCCCAATTACTGTAGCTTGTCATATAGGCAGCCCTTAAAGTGGTTGCTTATCATTTCTCACATCTGACTAATCTCATATTGCCTATGGTCTTTTTTGTTAGAGTGGCAAAAATCAGAATTCCTAGTGGTGTGAGGTTACTTTTTCTTTTTTTTTTAATTCTTAATTAAAACCAGTTATGCAGTTCAGTTGAGCTTCCCAGTGAGAAAAATTAGATCAGCATTATAACAAGAATTAAGAAAGTAGTCCTAGGATTATACTCAATATGTAATTTAAAAATTATAATACAGTAAATAAAAAAAATAGTTCAAATGACCTATGCTGTTAACTTAAGTAGCACCTTCCATTAAGCAGACCTGCAATTCTTACAGTTTAATGTCTATACAGTACTATTAGAGAAACTATATACACAATATGCTAATAAAGTAAAACAATCTCACTTAATGAGTTTTTATTCCCATTCAGAGGTGATAATGTTCCATTCCTTATTGAATAAACATCTGGAACCACATACCTAGCAAATACTTTTCACTTTACATATATGTAAGTCAAACCAAAAGACTAATGAAACCACAGAGATAAACACCAGAAATTAATTTTTTAATTTAAACATTTAAAAATAGTTCTTTTCAATACTAATATGATAAATCAAGAGCTCTGAGATTCAATTAAATTTTAGTCTTTGATGCCTGGGATTTGCTGCAAAATAATCACTCACGGAGCTGAGGGAAAGGGGATAAGAGATGAAACCAGGCTGGCCATGAGCTGCCAATTGCTAAAGCAGGGTGATATAATTCATTTCTCTATTTCTATGTATGCTTAGTTTTTTTATTATAAAAGTTAAAAATTAATCTTTGATATTAATATTTTATTTCTTACTTAATGAGTTATTTCACTAAAGAGTGCCTCATAGGAAGCTGGAAAAATACAGCTGTTTTATGAAAATATGTTTCCAAAGTTACATTTCAGGATTCTTATTTTATAGGCATATATCAGATATGCTCTACTCCCAGTTTTTTATTTTATAATATTCCTCAGTTGATGTCTATGTATATATGTCTATGGAAAAACTTAATATTTGAAGGTATGAATACCTTTTAAGAGTACAGGCAGGCCCCATCTATATGGAAAAGAAGTTTAGGTCTCCTCAAAACCAAATACAACAATGATATACTACCATATACTTATTAAAGAAACAAAATCCCCAAAGTCAACAATACTTAGTGCTAGTAAGGATGCAAAGCAACTGAAACTTTCATATGTTGCTGATGGGAATATAAAATGGTACAGCAACTTTGGAAAACTGTTAAAAGTTAAACATACTTTGACCATATGACCCAACAATCTTACTAAGAGTTATTCACCTAGGAGAAATCAAAACATATTTCCATATAAAGACCTATATGCAAGTGTTAATGGCAGATTTATTCACATAGTTCCAGATTGGAAATAATTCAAATGCCCATCACCTGGTGACTGGCTAATAAATTGTGTGCATGCATAAAATGGAATGCCATTGCAGCAATAAAACAAACTATTGATGCCTACCATGACACAGATGCATCCTGAAAGCATTATGACAAGTCAAAGAAGCCAAACATTGATGGCTATATCGTGTGTGGTTCCATTTATGTGACCTTCCAAAAAAGGCAAAGCTATAAGTAAATAAATCAGACCAGTTGTTGCCAGAGGTTTAGGGCAGAGGGATGGAAAGGACTGCAGAAAAGCATGAGGGAATTCATTCTATGTCTAGCTTGAGGTGGTCACTACATGACTGTGTACAATGTGTACATTTTCATAATATACTTTTCTGTGTTTTCCAAAGTTTCTAGAGTGTTTTAATGTTCTAATCAGAGGAGAAACTAACATTATTTAAAAATTAATAACTGATGTTACGACAGCTATACGGCCTTGTAATTCAAGAATACAGAGAAAATAGTTAAATAATGTCAGGAATCTGTTAATCACTTTTTCTCTCAGTATTTGGTAAAAACTGTGCACATGCATTTATGTACCCATACATTTACATGTCATCCAATACAGTGGGAGACTGGAGGTGTTTAGTTGACCAAATATTATGATAGTAAGAGATCATATATGGATCTAACTACAATAAAATCATTATATTATGAATTATACCAAAATTAAACTTTCTTGAATGACTCAAAAGTGTTCTGGCTCAGAGGAAAACATAGGCCAAACACTCTCTGACATAAACGACAGCAACATCTTCTCAGATCCACCTCTTAGAGTTTTGACAATAAAAACAAAAATAAACAAATGGGACCTAATCAAACCTAAAAGTTTCTGCACAGCAAAGGAAACCCTAAACAAAACGAAAAGACTACCCACAGAATGGGAGAAAAATCTTTGCAAGTGAATCAACTGACAAGAGATTAATCTCCAAAATTTATAAACAACTTCTGCAGCTCCATACCAAAAAAACAAACAACCCCATCCAAAAATGGGCAGAAGATCTAAACAGACAGTTCTCCAAAGAAGACATACAGATGGCCAAAAAACACATGAAAAGATGTTCAACATCACTCATTATTAGAGAAATGCAAATCAAAACCCCTATGAGGTACCACCTTACACCAGCCAGAATGGCCATCATCAAAAAGTCTACAAACAAGAAGTGCTGGAGAGGGTGTGGAGAAAAAGGAACCCTAGTACACTGTTGGTGGGATTGTAAATTGGTGGAAAGCAGTATGGAGATTCCTCAGAAAACTAAAACTAGAACTACCATTTGATCCAGCAATCCCACTCCTGGGCATCTAGCCAGAGAAAACCAGGACTCGAAAAGACAAATGTACTCCAATGTTCATTGCAGCACTATTTGCAATAGCCAAGACATGGAAACAACCTAAATGTCCATCGACAGAGGAGTGGATCCAGAAGAGGTGGTACATATACACAATGGAATATTACTCAGCCATTAAAAAGAACGAAATACTGGCATTTTTAGCAACATGGATGGACATAGAAACTATCATGCTAAGTGAAGTCAGCCATACACTGACACACCAACATCCAATGCGTTCACTGACATGTGGAATCTGAAAAAAGGACAGACGGAACTTCTTTGCAGAACAGATGCTGACTCATAGACATTGAAAAACTTATGGTCTCTGGAGGAGACAGTTTGGGGGTGGGGGGATGTGCTTGGGCTGTGGGATGGAAATCCTGTGAAATCAGATTGTTATGATCATTATACAACTACAGATGTGATAAATTCATTTGAGTAATAAAAAAAAAAGTGTTCTGGGATTTCGTGGTACTTCATCACATGCATGAGTTATAATGCATAAGAGAATGTGGAGTAACAGAACCAGTCTGAGCGAGAAAGAAAGGAGCAGTAGTGGCAAAGGAGACAGGGTAACTAAAGGGGTGGAGAAAATGATGTCATTTCCACAGTAAATGACAGTATTCTAAGACAGTCTAGAGCACTGACTGTATCATAAGTATCTTTGTGTCGTCTGGAATGCCTAGTGTATTCCATGGCACATTTTTTTTTTTTAAAAAAGATTTTTATTTTTTCCATTACAGTTGGTTTACAGTGTTCGGTCAATTTTCTACCGTACCAGCAAAGTGACCCAGTCTTTTTTTCCAAATAAATGGGATTATCAAAAGCTGATGTACTTTTATGGAGTTCCCTTTGTAGCTCAGAGGATTAAGAACCCAATGTAGTCTCTGTGAGGATGCAGGTTTGATCCCTGGCCTCACTCAGTGGGTTAAGGGTTAAGAAGGATCTGGTGTTGCCACAGATGTGGAGTAGGTCACAGATGCGGCTTGGATCCAGTGTTGCTGTGACTGTGGCATAGGCCTTGGCTGCAGCCCTAATTCAACGCCTAGCCTGGGAACTTCCATATGCCATGTGTAGGTGCTATTTTAGAAAGAAAAAGAAAAAAAAGGTGGTGTACTTTTTATTAAAATGTTCTATGAAACTTCTTGAAATTCAATTTATATAAGGTAAAATTATTCTATTTTGAGAAAGTATTACTTAAAAGTCCCCCAAAACATATACCCGGAGGTCATAACACATCATTTTAAAGAGACATTCAAGGGCCATGTATACAATTCATAC
Source organism: Sus scrofa (assembly GCF_054392235.1). NCBI lineage: Eukaryota > Metazoa > Chordata > Mammalia > Artiodactyla > Suidae > Sus > Sus scrofa. Next base: position 148,630,934 of record NC_139396.1, on the reverse strand, counting down.
TTCAAAAAGTCATATAATTTTGAAAGTAAATATTCTAATGAGAAGATATAAGCAATAACTTAAGTAGGGGCAGTGAGCAGACATATGAGAAATCTCTGCACCACCTTCTTCATTTTGCTATGAACCTAAAGCTGCTCTAAAAAAGCAAAGTCTTAAAAAAAGATATGTAGGTATATAATACTCAATATTTACTCACATAGAGTACATAAATCATTTACTTTCACATTCAGCCTATATAAAGGTACATGTGTGCACACGAACAACACAGAGTTTGAAAAACATTTTCTGATTTGGTCACCAAAAGATTTTGTCCGTTCACTCAAAATCACTATCTTTCGCAAAGTTATGTTTTGTTTGTTTTAATTCTGGGACATTGTGTGTGTATGTTTTAATTCACTAAAGTGAAGTATGGAAGTTGCAATATTAAATGATTAGAACGCAGATCTATTTAATTAAGAATAGACAATAAAAAGGTAAAACCGGGCAGTCCTAATGACTTTATAACTCAAATTTCTTTAAGATCTTAAACACGAATTTTTCCCTCCCTCCTAATTAAACTGTTATTCACAAGAATAGGGATTGTGCTCCTATATTAATCTCTATATTCTCCAATGTTTGACATAAAAGTACACAACAAATGTTAGATTAGTAGGTAAATGATGAGTTAAGTAATTAATTAATCTCAACTTTTTATCCCTTGGGCATCCACATCATAAGGCATAGACCACTGCTTTCCCTATCAAACTTCTTGCTCACACCCCCAGCAAATTTTAAGGATGCTCTCATGTTGGTATCTCTCATTACCATGATTTTCTATCCTCATTAACTTGATTTCCTGTCCTTATTCACTCTGCCAGTATTTAACTCTGAGTGAACCCTGCTAGCTGCTTTCCTCACTTCTGATTCTAGCTTTAAGGGGATGTCAAGACAAAGTCATTCATTGTCCTTACTAAAATCCATGCCAAGTTCCTTTGGGTTTTCATTGCTGCTCAGCAATCCTTTTTGTCACCTTAAGATAGTATTTTTCATTTATTTCTTCCTTTATTCAAGGATTCTTTTTTTTTCAGACTGAAAAAAAAAAATTGAATTCTACCAGACGGGCAAGTTCTTCCATGACAAGGGAATAGCAGAAACAAAGGCAAGAGATATTGGGTGGGGATCAGGTTACGGGGGTGAGATAGCAAGAAATGATGGCATAGGAAGGAAAGGACTGTAGGGTATGGTACAGCACAGAGAGGAGAATTTTCACTGTAAGAGATGAGGATCCCTTGGGGAATTTTTAGAAGGATGATATAATCAGATTTGTAGGGTAGAGAGATCATTTTGGTAGCAACATGGAAAAAAGCCTGGAGGAGGGGGGTCGCTAGAGGCAGGGAGACCAGTAGGAGGGTCATGTATTAAGACCAGGACAAAGATCTTGAGGTTTGAAACTGGAAAACTAATAGGGGGATGAAGTCATGAATTTAAGATATAGTCACGTAGGAGCTCAATGACTGATAGAAAACAGAGAAGAGCTGAAGGGGAAATCTTGGATAATTCCAGGTTTTCTATCTTAACCAACCATCATAGCCTTTCCAACAAGTGGTCCACATCTTTTCTATTATTCCTAAGCCTCAACCTGACACTCTCAGCTCACTCTAAGTAGGTGACCTTACTTCTAATATTACCATAAAAAATAAGATGATCAAAGGTTAACCATCACATGGAACTAACTGCTATCATTCCCTTTAATCTTTATTCATTATTTTCTTGTCCTTGCTTATCTTTCCAAAATTAACCCTTACACTTGTCTCCTTGATCCTCTCTCTTTCACCTTTCTTCTGTCCTACGTGCATTTTTTTTCCATTTCAATAATTCTTCTCTCAGAGGAACTTTCTCTTGAACCTGCCAATTTCTTAAACTATCATCTATTTCCTTCCTTCTTTTCCACATTATCGATTTCAAAATAGTTGTCCATCCTTGTTGCGTCCACATTCTCATATTCAACCCAGTCTTCAAGGTCTTATTTGTGCCCTTCAAAAGAAACTACCTCCTTTAAAGTTACCAGTAACTGCACAATTACCAAAATCCATCTCCTCTGTGATCCTCAATGTCATTGACTGCTTATGAAATGGATGACATCATTTGCCACGCCATCCTTTTTTGTCATGGCATACTTTTTCTGAATGCTAGTGGTCCTAAACTTCTCAATTTGCTTCTTTCTCAGCTTGTTATTTGACATTTTCCTTCAACATGCCTCCCACATTTTAATTATAGCAATTTCCCAAGACTTCTATCTTTGATTCTCATTTCTCTCTCCACTCCCAGGACTTCAAGTATGTATAAAGAACTCCCAGCATTTTGATCCTTCCCTCTCTTTGCCTCCTTCTCTATTTTCATATTTAATCAGTTAGTTAGTTCTGTAAAGTCAATCTCTTCATGGTTTTCAATATGTTCGTTCCTTTACATTTTGATAGACATTAGTTCAGGGCCTAACTCGCCAGTTTGTTTCTCCATCTCAATGATTCTTCAAACCAATTAATGCTACAAAATATTGCCAGTATAATTCTTCTAAAATCAACCACACAGTTCTCCTGCTTAAAAAATTTCTTTGTGATCCTTAGCTTCTCGTTAAAATTGACTCCCATAATACATTCCAGCATTTTCTACCTTGATCCCCACAATTCCTTCCTCATTCGGATAATCCTGTCTTCTTATGGTTTCACTCCTTTCTGTCTCTAATCTTTTATTCATATTGCTCACTCAACTCGGTGTGTCTCTTTACTCTTCCTTCATCTCAACACTACTCTGTTCTGCACTTGCTGACATTTTATTTATCTTTAAAGGACAAGAACAACTACTATAGTTTTTCATGAAACATTCAGCAATATATGGAGCTTAGAAATTAATCCTTTTTCCTCTCCTTTGTGTTTTTCACGTTAATTGCATGTCACATTATACGTATATATATAAACACACATATTATACATATTAGAGGTATTTTTCCATCTTATCTTTCCTATTAGTCTGTAAGTTATAGGAAGTTAGAGACAGTATTTTTTCCATATCCATCTGTATTGATCTGCACATAGCAAGTTTGGTAAGTATTTGTTGAATCTGTTTACTATGGTATATAGAATTTCTAAGATTGACTCTCTGTCATGAAATATGGAAAAATAAAATTATTTTTGCTTTTGTTTCCTAAAATATGTTGGAAGTGAGAAAGTCCTTAATAATGACTCCTTCTCCATGAAAAATTGCATATAAACTTTGTGTATTTGATAGTCTGCCCTATTTTACATGTCATTAATGGTTAATCCAGTGTCTTTCTTCATGAACCAAAAATTAAAAGAGGCTTAAAATAAATATGAACAAAATTATAAGGTATAAATATGAACCAAGGTCTCTAGTATGAAAAGTAGAAAACTAATAGCCATGATTAGAAAGAAAATGTATATTAAGATTTAAGGCAAATTTTCAGATTTAATGTCCTAAATTTTGTCCTGGTTGCTATTTTATTTTCTAAGAAAGCAAAGTATGAGAACATATGAAAATGTTTACTTAGCTAAAGTATAACACTACTGGTTTCTTAGATTCTACATACAAAATATCTAGCACTACATTTCTAATATCTGGGATTTAACTTTATAAGATTTCTATTTGATTTAACAGCATTTTATAGAATTCTTACAGTCAGTTATTCCATTGAGGATACGAACATGATCAGATTATCTACTGATGCATGTAATGGAAAGAAGAAAGAAATACCAAGTCAAATTAGTAACTGATTTTATATGAAACATAAGCAAAAAATATATTAAACAGAGGCATAAATTTAGCGTAATAACAACTGCCATAGGGAACTATAACCTAATAAAATATTTAAACAAAAATCAGAAAATAACTATTGCACACTATTAGACACAAAACAAATGCTTCAAGACTATGTAAAAAGTTGGAAAAAAGGAGCCAAGAATCTGGCTAGCTGTTTGTTATTGTTACTGAGTAACCAGTATTAATGAAAATACTAAGGTTAGTTTTATGTTCATGTAGTAAACATTAGCATTTTAACTTATGTACAAGGAATGAGTGTTAAAATGTTTGACAGTACTCAAATATACCCTTGCATACTGTGTGTTCTTAGTTGCAGGAGATATAATCTCTGCACAATTTTTTTTTTTTTTTTTTTTTTTGGATAGGTCCAATATGTTGTCTGCTTTATCGGAGAGTAGGTGAAGGATAAAGATGGGGGTGGGCTGGAAAGTCAGTCTCTTTTACTCAGAGCTGGAACACTGCCTCCAAGAATTGCTAAAACACATTTATGACTCTCCAATAAATTATACTGTAGTCTATTTTACATTGCCACTTCTTATTTGCAAGATTGCTATATAAAAATATTTTATGCTAGCACTGCTTCAACTGTGATAAGATAATATCGTATCCTTAAGTAATGTATTGTTCTGCTGAATGACAGCCAATATGAATATAGGTGGTCAGGGTTATAAGCCTTTTATATTTGCAAAGGTTTCTGTTTATCACATCAGACACTGTGAGGTGAAACCAGGTTTATCCTTTTGCTATTGTTCATTTTCATCTTTATATTTTTCTCCATCATTGTTTATATTTGTTTTAAGTGATTTAAGATAAGGCCAACCATAAAGTTTTAATACCTCAATGGAAACTTCACATTGTAAAATTTTAATTTTGAAAGTATATAAAAATATAAATATGTATCTTTAACTTTGAACTTCCTGAATTCTGAATGAAAGATGCTAGTAGTATTCTACTTATAAGTACAGTTAACCTAGGGGATTTGTAGAGCTATGTATTAAGAAATGTAAACAGATGACTTTTCTCATGTCAAAACACATTATGACTTCTGATTATATTAATTTAGGACCAGGCAGATTCCAATAATTTAAATAATATATTCAGCCCCTGTTAATAGGTTCTGGTCTTACTATGTTAATTCTGAAGAACCAATTGTGTGGGTTTTTTTTAATTTTAACTTTAATTTTTGGGCCACGCCCACGGCATGTGGAAGTTCCAGGGCCAGGGCTCAAAACTGCACTGCAGTTGCAACCTGTGGCAATGCAGGATCCTGAACCACTGAGCCACAGGGGAACTTCCATAATACAGATCATCTTATTATTATTATTATTTTTGGCTGCACCCAAGGCACACAGAAGTGTCCGGGCCAGGAATCAGACCTGAGCCATGGCAGTAACAACACTGAATCCTTAATCACTTGGCCACCAAGGAACTCCAATCATGTTTAATTTTTAATTCATGCTCCATTCAATCATAAAATCCATTATAATTCTGTTGAAATTTCAAATCTTAGATTTCTAAATATATTTTTGAAAACATTTTCTGCTAAATGGTCTTGGTGAAGAAAAGTTTTGTTTTGTCTTGATTTAGTTTTAAAAGAAAGCTAAAGAAAATTCTAAATGCAACTGGGAAATTCATATCCTTCCTTACTTGAAGAACCAAATAGGTATCTATAAAAATCTCCTATTTATTCCAAATAATTTTCTTAAAATAAGAAAGTCTTTGTCTTCGAAAGCATTTTTTATGAGGAATGTGCGATGTGACCTGAACACAGTTCCCTCCCCTCTACTGCCAGCTGAGACTCTCTCCTTTGAGGCAAATGGCTCCTGTGGCCTGTGGGTGCAACATGGCTTGGGTTCTGAAAAAGTTCCGGTTGAGGTAACTTGTGCCTAATGTTACCCTCTTTGAACGAGACAAGTGCATAGCAACCAGCACTGAGGGTCAGGGGAGGGATTTTACAGAGACTTGGTCTGGAGAGCTCTGTAAACACCAGGAAGAAAGTCAACCTAGAACCTAACAGAGTATCCTTGGACTCTCTCATGCTCAAGAGGTGGAAAAAAAGTGTAGTAAGTGTTCTGGGTCCTTCCTGTTCCTGAGCTTTAGGGGAGTACACAAACCTCAGTAGGAAATTGGTGGTTTGACTGATTCTAGGCCAGTAACTCATTTTCAAGTAGAGAGAATCCTCCCACTCCTGCTGCCTGTTCCCAGCTCAGAGGTTGCTAATACCGACATCTGGAAGTGGCAACAATGAAAATAACAGGCCAGTGCCAGGAGAAAAGCAGCAATCCAAAAGAAAAGAAAAGAAAAAAGAAAAGAAAGAACAACAAAAAAAGAGAGGACTTGTATCCAGGAACCTAGGAAAACTGAGCTTCTGCTGAAGACAAAGATAATGTAAGTAAGGTCCTCTCACAATAAAATAACGGAATTCTTTGTAAAGAACTGCAGTTAGGAAATGCTCCAAGGCAACTGTCCAAAACTGGAAAGGGAAGCAGAGAGCCCCAAGCAAACAAAAAAGCAGAGCTGCCCTGAGGATAAGGGCTGATATAAGTATCTTTCAAGGTAAGAAAGCCTGAGATCCTGCACTATGCCAGGGACCCTGGAGGAAATGCTTAAAGAAACCAGGTCTTGGTTTCTGGCAGCAGCAATCCTCTTTTGAGGAAAGCATTCTTTATTTAGGTCTCTAGAAAACCACAGATGAAAATCAAGCAAATAGGAGCTCACAAGGATCACCAAACACACAAGGAAAGAAGCCACAGTGACTGAGAGCCCTCAGAAACAAGTGATAGATTGCTTTCTTTCCTTTTTGCTTTTTAGGGCTGCACCCTTGGCATATGGCAGTTCCCAGGATAGGGGTCAAATTGGAGCTATAGCTGCTGGCCTACACCTCAGCCACAGCAGTGCAGGATCCAAACTGCATCTGCAACCTACACCACAGGTCACAGCAATGCTGGATCCCCAACCCGCTTAGCGAGGCCAGGGATCAAACCTGCATCCTCATGGGTACTAGTCAGATTCATTTCTATTGCACCACAACAGGAACTCCGTAAATGATAAATTTCAATTTCTGAGGATTTCAGATAAAATAAAAATAATTAGTTTGGAATAAAATGTGAGGTAATAAAAACTACCAAGTGAGAAGAGACTTTCAGAAACTGTTAAATGGATTTGAAGAAGATCAAACAGAAATTTTAAAAATGAAAAAACCAAAGTGTTGAAAGATATCCAGTGGCTAGGCTAGACATCAGATGATATACTACTGAACAAAGAATTGCAGACCTGGAACAAGGTTCCAAAGAAATAAGCCAGAAGAAACAGAGAGAGGAGATGAAAAACACAAAGCTGAGAGATTAAGAGATTTTGAAGATAGGATAAGAAAGTTTGACATGCATCTAATTAGAATCTTAACAGAGAACAGAGAAAATGAAGGAGAGAAAAAAAATCGAAGGGATAATGACCAAGAATTTTTAGAAGTAAACAAAGACTGGAATCCTCAGACCTAGGAAGCCCAAAAAGGAGGATAAATGCCAAGGAGGGTAAATACAAATATATTTAGGCTTAGGAAAATCATAGTAAAACTGCAGAGCACCAAAGACAAAGAGATTTTAAAAGCCAATGGTAAGAAAAGCTAGATTAGCTACACAAGGATGATAATTACACTGTTAGATGATTTCTCAGCTGCAACAATGGAAGCCAAAAGCCAAAACAATTTTTTTTTTTTTTTTTTTTTTGTCTTTTTTGCCTTTTCTAGCCTCCATGGCACATGGAGGCTCCCAGGCTAGGGGTCTAATCGGAGCTGTAGCCGCTGGCCTACGTCAGAGCCATAGCAACACCAGATCCAAGCCACATCTGCGACCTGCATCATAGCTCATGGCAATGCCAGATCCTTAACCCACTGAACAAGGCCAGGGATTGAACCTGCAACCTCATGGTTCCTAGTCGGACTCGTTTCCACTGCACCACAATGGGACTCCAAAACAATTTTCATTTAAGCAAACTGTCTGAGTATGGCACTCCTACTGCAAAATAACTTGATGCTTTATAATGTATATTTCCAAAACATTTTTTAATTATAAGCAATGGGGATGGCTCCAAGGCATTGAGTGAAACCAAAGAGAGGGACAGCAGGTATCAAGCTAAGAGTTTATCATCAGAGGGGTATGCTTAAGGAATTTCTAAAGATAAATAATAGGAAGATGGAAGTTTATTTCAGAAGGAAGCTCTGAATGCAAGAACAGTGAGCAAAGAATATAGTGACTATAAAGGAAAACCTAAATACATATTGATTTCATAAAACACCAATAATAATAATTTAATACAATAATTTAATACAAAGGGTGACAAAACTGACAGAACTATAAACTATGACATATAAGATGAAAACAAGATTTAAATTGTTTTTAGGATCTTTTATTGTTTGGCAAGAAGTAGAAATGCTCATTATTTTCAGACTTAAACTATTCGTTAAAATTTTAAGATTAATCACCAAACGAGGAGAAAGAGTATATAATATGCAGATCAGCTGAGGAGAAAAGGAAATACTGATTTTTAAAAATCTTCAATCAAAAGAAGGCCAGCAAAGACGGAAAAATAACTAAAAATTCAGGATAAATAGAAAGCGAGAGTAATATATGAAAATATTACTAAATCAGTTTGAATAACAGGAAAAAATAGAGAAAATATAACATTTTTAACAGCAATTTTCAAAAGGGAAAATATTTGTAACAGAAAATTACAAACATTTAATATATGTGATTTATAAATAAGAAACAAAAAAAAATGCTCCAATAGACGAAGAAAGATCCTAAATAAGCTATGAATCATTTTCAAAGTTTCTGTTACTAATCCAGGATTTATTGTGTAATTGGATTACTATCAGTGAATACTATTATAATAGAAGAGGACACAGGAATAATGGTCAATAAAATGAACTAGGAGAAATACAAATGGTTAAAGACAATATGAAAATATTCGATTTTACTAGTAATAAAAAAATCTGATGGAAAATATAACATTTCATCTATCAAATTAACAAAATTGTTTTAAAAATGCTCTTAAAACCATTTTTGACAAGGATGCAGGAAAACAGGAATCCTCATACTTTGTTAAAGGTAATTTGAGTAAGAACCTTTCTGGAAAGTAAGCAATCTATCTCAAGACAAGATCCATAAAAAGTCATAATTTTTGATCCAGCAGTATATCTTTTATAGGTTAGGATCAAGAATTATGTACAAACATTAATTAGAGACATTTATAATAGAGTGACATTAGAATCAAACTAATTGAAAATAAAACAGCCAAATAAATTATGTTATACTACAAAATGACATGGCATTTTAAAATCAAACTTAGAAGTGCAAAATGTTCTTATCATATTGAGTGAGAAAAACAGAATGCAAAATCACATATAGTCTATACTCTCAATTTTGTTAAGAGACATGAATGTGAGAGGAAAGGAAATAAAAATCCTGGTAGTGGATATTTATGGGTGGTGGGATTATGGAATATTTTAAATTGAGTATTTTTTCATTTTTCTACAGTGAGGATTTATTACTTTTATAAGAAGAATACTAATGATAAATGTTAATAAAATAATTAAAATATACACTCTGAAAAATAAGAAACCCAGGAAATGCTCAGACCAGCCACTGGAACTGCTGTCCATGACAATGGCAGGCCAGGAATGAAATGCTAGAGGAGCTGCTGGCTGTGCCCATCAGCAGAGAATGGGGCTCACACTGCTCTGGGAGCAAAGCCAGCAATGCTCTTAACATGAGAGATGCTCACTGTATCTGGCCTTGATTTAAACAATGTGCCTGTCACCTTTTTTTTTTTTTTTTAATGCAGTGTGCTAGGCTGAACTGTCTCAATTATTCATGACTATATGAGCACCCGGAATCAAAGAATACTACATAAATGTTAAGTAACTTTATGCTTATAAATAGCTTTATAAGAAAAAGTATTCCATAGACGTTAGGTCCTAAGATGTAGTCACAGTTGAACTAAAATCAGCGTATTTAAGAATGGTGTGAGAGAGAAACTCCTGAGCCAATCTGAGATTCATACCCTGTTCTTGCTCTACAGGTGACCAAAGTGTGATCTTGAACAAAGGTCTTCAGTTCATAGGGCCTCAGTTTCTTCAAGAGTAAATAGAACAAACAAAATCTGCTTTCTATTTCATAAGACTGACCTAAGGCTTAAGTGAGATTGAGATAGTACATGAAAATGAATTTTGGAAAACAGTATCTTAAACTCAATTTAAACATTTCCTATGATCCTATGAAGCTCAAGGTTCCTATGATCTAGGAAGCTCAAGTTCAGTCTCCTCACTGTGACACATAAATCTTCATTACTACTGTTAGGAAAGCACTCTCTAGTACTTGCTTGACAAATACCCAAGTACTAATCTTGTAGATTATAACTCAGTGGTCATCTACATTTTCAAAAATTGAAATGTGAATAAATTAATTAGCATGGGTTAAAAGGTTAATAGGACAGTCCAGAATATGTACAATATGCATAAGAGTTTTGTTCCCTAAAACAGAAACAATACTTGAAACATTCATTTTGAATAACTAGGAAAATTTCAAGCCTCCAAATATGCAGTCAATATGAGGGTCTAAAAATTAAGGGAAGTCATCTCCCCTACATTTTATACTTTCACTTTATTGTTGCTTTTATTTGTTTCTTGTTTTAAAAAAAAGCTGTGCCATTACAGAAGGAACAACATGGAGACACAAAAAAGAATAACCCATATAAAAATCCACCTAGATACAACTATTATTAAGAATGATACTGTGAGAAAAAAGAATATTTACATGTAAGTGTAACTGGGTCAGCTTGCTATACAGTAGAAAATTGACAGAACACTGTAAACCAGCTATAATGGAAAAAATAAAAATTATTATAAATGAAAAAAAATTTATGAGACTAGATTTTTTTAATCCTTATCAAAAGGTAGACCACAATATATATATAATACCATTTTGTAAAATGTAATAAATTACCCCAAAAATCTCTATTTTTGGTCATTCAAGTGCTTTCCAGCTTTTCAGTATTAGAGGTAGAAGGTTGAGAATAGCTTGCTAAAAAAATCAGAAATAAAAACAAAAACAAAGAATAACATCCCAGTAAAAACTGTCAATGACACTTGAGGACTCATATCAGTTTATAGAACTGCCAACTCCTTCCCTCCTCCCTTTCTATGACTCTCTCTCAAAAAAAAAACCAAAAAACCGTAAATAGAGAATATATGATTTTAACATCATCATCATTTCAACCTAAAGGGCTATAAATTGTTTGTGATCTAACTGTATGCTACACTTTTCGTGCGGCAGCAGCTCTAACAAGCCCAGCCAATTTAAGTCATTTGAGGAGCACTAGGTGCTTTGACCTCAGTTTTTCATGGTTTCTATTAGTTACTTAAGAAAAGCATGTATTTTGTTGTTTGAGAAGATTAAACTAAGAGAGAATGGAATGGTTACTCTTCTCAATGAGTAAGCACAAGAGCCTCAGAAGTTCTAGAGCTATTACTGTGCCAGTTAAAGAGAGGAAATCACGTCCCCTCCTTCTCCTTGGACCTTACAACGCCAAGTCACTAGAAAGACTTTCAAAAATGAGAACACTATACTCATAAGACTTTAAAAACATACTCCAGGAGTTCCCGTTGTGGCTCAGTGGTTAACGAATCCGACTAGGAACCATGAGGTTGCTGATTTGATCCCTGGCCTTGCTCAGTGGGTTAAGGATCCAGCGTTGCTGTGAGCTGTGGTGTAGGTCACAGACGGGGCTTGGATCCTGTGTTGCTGTGGCTCTGGTGTAGGCCGGCAGCTACAGCTCCAATTAGACCCCTAGCCTGGGAACCTCCATATGCCACGGGTGTGGCCCTGAAAAAGGCAAAAAGCAAAACAAAAGGAAAAAACAAAACATACTCCAGAATCTGACCACTTCTTATCACTTCTACTGCTACAAGTCGGGCTTGTCACCATTACTCTTGCTTGGGTTCCTACAGGAGCCTCATAACAAGTTTCCCTGCTTCTATCCTTGCCCCTGCTAACAGAAACTCTGGGTCGATTTCTACTCCCTCAGTTACCATGTCAGTTTTCTGCTGACTGCAATGACAAAGCCTTTATTTCTTTGTCTAAGGGCTTTCTCTGGCCTCCTGGGAAGTGGTCTTCAACCAATGACTGTAGGGAGCTGGGGAATAAATGGTCAGCTCCTTGGCCCCTGGTGCCTGCAGTCTGACACGTATTTTTCCCTGACTCCCAGAGTGTCCCCTATGGGTTTCAGCCCTCATTGTCCACAGTGATATTGGCTACTATTCACTTCCTCTCTCAAGGTTTCACTTCTCCATCAGCATATTCTTCAGTCTCAAATGAACTAAATCCTTGCCTCAGTGCCTACTTCTCAGGAAACCATAACATGATATGCCCCTTCAAACTATTCTCAACCAAAAATGGGTTGATCCATTTAGAAACGGACTGTGTCAGCCCTCTCTCAAAAGCCTGCAACTGGCTCTCTCCTCTTCACCTAGAATTAAATACCAAAATCCTTACAAAGGTCTTCAAAGCCCCATATCGGCCTCCTCCAGCACCTGCTCCCACCCTCTGCTTGCCCTCTGCTTGCCATTCCATGAACTTGCCTGGCATGCCTCACCTTGGGGCCTCTGCTCTAGCCATTCCCTTAGCCAGGAACACTTTTTCCCCCTGGGAATCTGCTGCCTGGTTAACACCTTCACCTCTTTTAAGTCTTGCTCAACTCTCACCTTCTCATGAGGTCACCATGACCACTGCCCTACTCAAAACAGCACACTCTTTGTCACCTGTTGCACTGCACTTACCATCTCTTAACCACTTACTTCCCACTCTTTGAAATATAAACTCCATGAGGACATGGTCCTTTGTTGTGTTCCTGGATGTTTCTCAAGTGCTTGTAACAGTGCCTGACATATATGGAGCACTCCATAAAAATCTCTTCAGAAATTTCCATAAATTATCATGTTATTGCTTGGCAGAAGAAAACGATAAATAATTACTAGATGGGTCATAAGGTCACAATAAAAATAACCAAAATAACTGTCTTTTGAAGACAAGTTTTTTTTTTTTTTTGTCTTTTTGCTATTTCTTTGGGCCGCTCCCACGGCATATGGAGGTTTCCAGGCTAGGGGTTGAATCGGAGCTGTAGCCACTGGCCTACACCAGAGCCACAGCAACGCTGGATCCGAGCCGCGTCTGCAATCTACACCACAGCTCACGGCAATGCCGGATCGTTAACCCACTGAGCAAGGGCAGGGACCGAACCCGCAACCTCATGGTTCCCAGTCGGATTTGTTAACCACTGCGCCACAACGGGAACTCCTGAAGACAAGTTTAAAACCAACTAAAAATTGTTTATATATAAATTTATATTCTAAATGAATTTATTAAACTTTAATAATGTATTTCAATTTGTTAATTTATAAAAAAACAATGATTCAGACTTCTAATAGATAATAGAGGGTTATTACTCATACTATAATTTTTTTTTTTTTACTCACAGTTTTACACCTAGGATTTATACAAAATTCCTGTGAAGATGGAGTACTCCTCATTCATTAAAAATATAATTAATTTATACTTAAAAATTTTTAGGAATACATCTATTTTGTAGAATAGTAGAACATTTTGGCATATAGTACAATTACCTAGAGATGTATCAAAAGTAATTAATTTCATATTATACTTACATTCTCTCTCTGACTATACAGATGTGGAACTCAGAATGGCCCAAAAGAGCCCAGTTTAATTTAAAAGAAATATATTCCTTAAATAACCACATTATGAATATTCGATGAATATTTACAGACTAGTAATAGCCAGCTACCTTATGACTTTGTGTTGAATTTAATTCCTGAATTTTAAGGAAAAAAAACAAAAGCAGAGGAACTTTAAAATTACTTGGATTTTTTTTTTTTAGGTTTAAAAAAAGTTCTTAATGTTATTTCAGAATAGGCTAGGCTTCAGAATTCACTGTGTAAGCAAATTCAATAAACCACATCATATTAAGTTACGTATTTAAAAAAAAGATTTGGAGCAGCTTCTAGTGTACTGCGACAATGGAAAATAAATCTCATATAAATGTATATATATATATATATATATATGTACACATATGCATGTGTATATTAGCAAATAGATAACTTCCACTTAGTAGTAATTATTACAAAATGCTAAGCAAAGGAGAAAACAAAATATTATTTTAAACCTTATCTTTCTACCTCTATTATTTTCTAAAGTATGTCAAAGAAAGAAATTAGCAGTTAGCTGCTGAAACTTACTTCCGATGTTTAATTTTTACAAGTAAACAACTTAAGCTCTAAAAAGTGTATAAACAACAGTTTCAACTTGAATTTTTTAAAAAATTCTAAGTTGTCATAGTTCCCATCATAGCGCAGTGGTTAACAAATCCGACTAGAAACCATGAGGTTGCAGGTTCAATCCCTGGCCTTGCTCAGTGGGTTAAGGATCTGGTGTTACCATTAGCTGTGTGTAGGTCGCAGATGCAGCTCGGATCCCGCGTTGCTGTGGCTCTGGCGTAGGCTGGTATCTACAGCTCCGATTAGACCCCAAGCCTGGGAACCTCCATATGCCGCGAAAGCGATCCTAGAAAAGGCAAAAAAAAAAAAAAAAAATTCTAAGTTGTCAACTTACTTGAGATCATTTGACATATATGGATATAGGGAATTTTAAATATCAGAAATAATAATTATTTATCAAGATGAAGGAAATTTGATGTGAATTTTTATTAAGAAGGATAAAATGAGTCAATTTATGAAACTACCACCTTAATAAAATAAATGTTAATTTACTATATATTCTCCCAAATTGGTCTACATATTCAGTATAGTCCCTATGACAGTTCTAGCAAAAGTCTTTGTAGAAATTGACAAACCTATCCTGAAATTCATGTGAAAATTCAAAGGACCCAGAAGAACTGAACAATCTTCAAAAAGAAGAAAGTTGGAGGACTCATATTTTCTAATTTCAAAACTTACTACAAAACTGTAGTAATCGAGATAGTGTGGGACTGTCATATGACAGACCTACAGATTAATGAAATAGTTCTGAGATTACAGAAATAAATTCTCACATTTACGGCCAGCTGATTTTCAACAACAGTCCCAAGATCACTCAGTGGAGAAAGTCTTTTCAATTAGTAATGAAAATTTACCACACGACCCAGAAATTCCATTCTTAGTTACATACCCAAAAGAAATAAAAACAAAACTTGTACACAAATATGGCATAGTAGCATTTTTCAAAATATCCAGAAAGTAGAAACAACCCAGAAGTCCATCAACTCTTGAGTACAAAACCAAAACGTGCTATATCAATAAAATCAAATATTATTTATCAATAAAAAGGAATGAATACTGACACCACAGCACGGATGAAATCTGAAAACACTCTACTAAGTAAAACAAGCTAGGCATTCCCATTGTGGCTCAGCGGAAACAAATCTGACTAGTATCCATGAGGATGCAGGTTTGATCCCTGGCCTCGCTTAGTGGCATAAGCATCCGCCGTTGCCATGAGCTGTGGTGTAGGTTGCAAACACGGCTCAGATCTGGCATTACTATGGCTGTGGTGTAGGCCAGAGGCTACAGCTCCGATAGGACCACTAGCCTCAGAACCTCCATATGCTGCGGGTGCAGCCCTAAAAAGACAAAAGACAAACAAAAAAAAGAAGCTAGACAAAAGACCACTTATTGTATGATTCCATATATATGAAATGGAATGAAAATATACCAGAGGAAAACTCACAAAGACAAAAAGTAGATTAAGATTTGCCTGGAGCTGAGAGGAAGGGCCGCGGAAAATGTGTGTCTGTGGGGGTCCCTGCTAAAAGGAATGGGGTTTCTTTAGCGGATGATGAAAATGTTCTAAAATTGACTTTTGGTGATGTTTACACAACTCTGTGTAAATGAAAAACCATCAAATTTTACCCATGTCATCAAATGGGTGAATTGTATGGTATATAAATTACATTTTAATAAATTTATTTCTGGAGTTCCTGTGTAGCGTGGCAGAAATGAATCTGACTAGTATCCATGCGGATGCGGGTCTCACTGGTCGATCCCTGGCCTCACTCAGTGGGTGGGGGATCTGGGGTTGCTGTGGCTGTGGTGTAGGCGGCAGCCACAGTGCCAATTCAACCCCTAGCCTAGGAACTTTCATATTCTGCAAGGGCAGCCCTAAAAAAAAAAAAAAAAAAAAAAAAAGCAGAAAAGAAATAAATTTGTCTCCAAAATACCAACAGTATTATACGTTGATAAATAGGACCTGATTTCTAGATAAAAAGGGCTTTCTAAATGGGAGTGTGCAGGTATGTATTTTTCTTCTTTGAAATTTTGAATTTAAGTCTTGGAAAACAAATGATACAAAAGAACTAGAGGCACATCAATTCTTCATACAACTGAGTAAAAATAAAAGTGAGAAAATAATAACACCAACATTAGCATAAATCTTTATGGAATACAAAGCGCTTGCGCTACGATTCTGGGGCCAAAAACTGACGAGCTGGAATGAGCCAATTGTCCTCTCCCCTGATCAGTTCAAACATAGCGATAACACAGACGAAGTCTGAGGATGGATGACTCTCGGGCCATACTCAGCAATTAATACAAAATCTTCAAGAACCCCTTGGAAAGATATGCTATGGGGCAAAAACGCAGCAGAATCAGGCCAGTGCCAGCCCAAGGCTGGGAACTAATGACGGAGGAGCTCTAGAGCCCAGGGATGGTGAGGAATCCCTAACTCCACATGCAGGAGCCTGGACAGCCCCGAAGCATTCACTTCTCCCCACGTCAACCGCTGACCTGGCAGTTATATCAGAGAGAGGCTACCATCTGATAAGAATGATGCGTGGGAAGGAGGTACTAGACAGAAAGTTCCTACAGTGAAAGGGACACCCGTGGCAATTGAGCAGCAGTGCCTGAGCCCAGGCTATACACCACGACCAGCTTCCTCACCTCCAACAACTAAATTATTTATAACAGCACAATCTAGAGCCAAGGATTTTATCCCTAGTCTTAAGTGGCTCTTGATTAAAGGAAAATATGGTTATAGAATAAAATAAGAGTGAAAAAATAAGACTGTAAGGATCATGAAAGAAAGAGAAAAATAAAAGTCTACACTAAAGGATGCCAAATATAACTATAATAAGTGGTTTCAGGAAAATAAGGAGGATATTAGAAATATGAATCATACACAAGCGGTTATGAAGAAAAATCATTTGCATGTATTAACAACAAAATATGTAATTGTTGAAATGAGTGCATTAAAGAGCAGAAAAGAAACAATCTAAGAAAAAATTGGTATACTCTAATACCAGGTGAGGTGTGTTCCTAGAGGGATCAGGAAGAGATTAAAAAAAAAAAAAAAAAAGGAAATAATGCAAGCTAAGAAATATATGTGGTAAAAGAAATAATAAGAATATCTAATAGGAATTCCGGACGGAGAGATAATTGAATAAGAAATACTTCAAGAAATAGTAAAAAAGATTAGCCAGAACTGTACAAAGTTATAGGTCTGAAGATTTAAAGGGTGCATAGAGTGCCAAATAGGACCATATTTACATATCAGAGAGAAATTTAAGAACACTGAAAAACACGAGAAAATTCTGAAAGATTCCAAAAGGAAAATGGAGCTCATTTATAAATGAAGAATCGAACTGACATCAGACTTGAGATAATGAAATAACTATCTTTAAATTTTTGAAGAAAACTTTGAAACAAAATTTATATCTAATTAAACTGTCATTTACACATGTGAGGACAAAATAAATATACTGATAGGCATTTAAGGTCTCGAAGAGTATGCTACATAAAGTTTTTCTTTGAAAAAAAAATCTTGGAAGATTTATTTTAGTGAAAAATGAAAGAAATGTATGAATGTATGTGTCTAGCAAACTATTAGACACAGAAAGTAAAGAAGGGTAATGAAAATTCACTTGTTTATATATGTTCTGATGCATAAAAAAGGGCATCTAGAATATCTGGTCCAAAGATTCCAGGAGATACTAACATAGGGTGGGAGAAACAGAGAGAGTTGAGAGCATGCTATAGTAGTAGCTGTGTTTGAGATGGGCAGGGCAGAGTTTGCACTGAAAAGCCTTAGACAATGACAGGGAAAAATAGCCACTTCTCTGAATCTTGATAAGTAAGAGATAACTACCAGAAACACAGAAAGAGGATTTGTCACACTATTTAGAAGAAGAAAATAAATTTATCCAAAAGAACCTAAAGGAAGAAGGCTTGTAATAACACCACCACCACCATCACCACCAACACACACACACACACACACACACACACACACACACACACACACACACACACACACACCCCAGAGCTGCTACAATGAGGCTTGGTAGAACAGTAATTATTTTCAATGTAAATAGATTGCATTTTCAATGTAAATAGATTGCATTTACCAACTGAAAGAAGGACAAAGTGACTAGGAAAAGAAAAAGCTAGCAATCTTTTCAACAAGGGATGGGTATGAAGCAAAAGGATCCAGAGAAGTTGGAAATAAAGGAATAAAAGAAGGAATACCAGGCAAATGCGAGCAAAAAGAAAGAAGTAGAGCTTTTTAAACGGCAAAATAAAGTGTAAAAACATCAAAATAATAAAGAAGGAAATAAAATATGGAAAAAATAAAAGTAATTATGAATGCATATACATCTGACCATACTTTCTTCAAAACCATTAAGCAGCAACTGACCAGCCATGATGCCACAAACATGTTTATTACATTTGTTCCTTAAGTTTATGAGTTTTGCAGTTCTCTGATTATTCCTCTGCCTCGTTGGCCTATGTATGTATTGTTTACATTCATTTTTCTCTTGTGACTTGAGTTTTAGCAGGTGAGGAGAAAAGGGAAGTTAGATTCAAATAGTTCAGGTTTTCTATTTGTTAAAGATTTTGTACTAAAGTTATTTGAAACTAAGGACCAAAATGAAATCAGAGCACTTACTGTAAAATTAGAAATTACTTTTCCTGAAGTAATGGAAAATATATCCATAAATTTTCTAATGTTTTAAGCTTCCATGGAAACTTGTGATCTAGAGTAGTAGTACATAAAAGGTAAAAAAAAAAAAAAAAGAGAGAGAGAGAGAGAAATGTCCTCAAAAACTGGTCCTTTGTACAGCATCCATGAAGCCTGATTCGGCTTTTTTTTTTTTTCCCCAAAATAACCAAAAATGCTGTGGACAAAATCACATATTTGCACCTAGGTATTTGGAGGAGTCTATTTTTATATTCCTTGCTTTCCCTGAAGAAAAGCAAAGACTGAAAATAGAAACATGAAGTTAGTCACATACAGGCACTATTAAAAAAAGTGATTAAAATATTTCAACTGTACGGTATTTTTTATATTTCCTGATTAACCATCGTACCATATATGACATATAAATTTAAAAATAAGCATACAGTAAACTTACTATGCCTCAAAAATGCTTTGATTAGTGATTAACCACCATCTGTGAATTTTTCCCCTTTGGGGGTAATTACTTCAGAAACCATGTCATGCATTATTTCAGGATTCTAATACTATATTTCCTTGCACACAATCGCTTCTCTTTCAGCATACTCTATTTCCACTTCTGCAATAAAAGAACATACTAATACCACCATAAAATAAAAATATTCACCATATTCTACAATTCTCAACATTTGAAAAATGAAACTGCAATTAAAATTCAACTCCTCTCCACCCACCTTTTATAGCCAGCTTCGTTAATAAAGATAGATGTGAATTGCTACCACCAGGGCCACTGGGAGGACTAAATACAGGTGCTTTGTTTCTTCCATCACACCTATATCTTAAACTCCTTCTGCTCCTATCTGTCAGGAAGAGGCTGCCAGGTGAGCAGTCTGTCACTCTCGCCTAGGCTAATAGATTCTCCAGTGGCTTTTGTTACAGCTCATGTCAGACTATTAAAACCATGTGCTTTGAAAATGGCATAACATATGTAGCTGAATCTTGTCACCTCTAGATAGTCAAACTCTGGCTTCACCAGCAGATGCGGGACAGAGCAGTAATATACATATGCAAATCACCATGGTCCCCTCTCCTCGCCACTGCTCCTACCTCTAATGACCCCCGCAGAAGGTCTGTTTGTTCCGCTGCTCCCACTTCCAGGGCCACATCAACAGAAGCAAAGGGACGGCTTGCCATCTGCTGTCGTTCTCGAAGCAGTTGCTGGAAGGCAGGAAAAATAATTTGTTTTAAGACACATTAAATTCAACAATATCAGTTCATTTGTAATAAAGGGCATTCAACATGTAGAAGTCATCTAATACACACTAATACACACGTCCATATCTAGATCACTAAAAACAAAAATCCATGGCCTGGGTTATATTTCTATAGTGGTTTTAAATGTATGGTGCCTGACTTCCATCCCATAGGCCTCACGAAATGCACTGTGAAAACTTCAGGTAAGAGGTACCACTTAAGTAAAAAGCGCTATTACAGCGATGGCAATGCCAATTTTTCACACTCAAAATAACTCATGCTTTTGTCTTAGCTGAAAGCAAATAACAGTAAAAATGTTTAAGAAAAGATAATGAAAAGTTGTCAAAATGCATTAAGAGAGATTAAAGGACCATATACCTGCCAAGACTAAGTCTTGTAAGTCATCAAGATCCCCTGTCAATTGCTATGGAACCAGCAGGAATTGTTGCTGGCAGTGTTTTAAACCTTATTCAAAGCCTCTGTGTTCATTACTTAAATGAGAAATGATTAGTAGGTTGCAAAACATGTGTGCCAAGTCTTCTAAAGCAACTCCCAGATACTTGTTTCTTTCTCCTGTGGCTCTTCTGGGCTTTGCCCAAACTAAAACCAATAAACCAGCAAGTCCCAACCAAGTATCAAGCTAATTTATATTTCTGCCTTTCCTTATAATTATAATATTCATTAAGTCATGATAAGAAAAAATTGATGACCAGCACTAGATATTGCAATTCTTGCCCTTCTCATTCTATACAGCTAATAAAATTATTATTAAATATTAAAAGTGGATGAGCGATGCAATTAAATACTCTTTCAAATGAGAAGAAACCATATCATTGAAGGAAGGCAAAATCCTTGAAGACAATGAATGGCTTCATTATTCACAGAGGTTTCTAAAGATTCACTGGCAGTAACTTAAAACATTAACAACTGGTCTTTGAATGCAAATGTATGTAGCACTGAACTGCATCATTCATAAAATTCCCTTTTAGATGATGAAGGAACACAGCCAATACCTGTGGCAGTTTATTATTTAACACTTTTATGTTAGCATTTGTGACACAGCGGTGGCAGTGCTCATGAAATGAGCATCTAAAATATAATTTAAGGCCTTGTTTTGTTATTATTAAAGAGAGAACATCCACTTGCTAATATGAGAAAGAAATAATACAACTATTACTTAGCAATAGTTTAAGTTCTTAAAATATATATATTTTTAGAAGTAATAATAAAATCTGAAAATATATTCAGAGTAAAAAGTAAATGTGATCTAAACCAGAAAAGTATTCACTTTACTATAAACTCAGAATTACATTATTAAAATATAGCTGCTGGCAAACAATCTTATTTCTGCTTCTCTCAATAGGAGTGGCCAATTCATCTGAATATTGTGTCTGTGCAAAATTCAAACATAATGTCACTCCAAATACTAAGAGATGATAAGTGATTTAGAAACCATGCTCTTTTTATTTGGTAAAAATATAAACATGCACAAACACACACAAATATATGCAAATTACCTTCCCTACAGTAATGTACAAATAGCCTTAAGAAAACTATAAATTCTGAAAAAAAAAAAAAAAAAAAAACCTATAAATTCTGGTTTGGGTTTGACCACAATTTTCAAATTGTGGATTTGCGGTGTTTTTCTGTGTTTTTGTTTTTCGTTTTTTTAGGGCTGCACCCACGGCATAATAAGGTTCCCAGCCTAGAAGCTAATTGGAGCTACAGCTGCTGACCTACACCACAGCCACTGCAATGCCAGATCCCAGCCGCGTCTGCGACCTACGCCACAGCTCATTGCTAGGTCAGATCTTTAAGCCACTGAGTGAGGCCAGGGATTGAACCCACAACCTCGTGGTTCCTAGTCAGATTCATTTCCACTGCGCCATGACGGGAACTCCAAAATCGTGGGTTTGAACACACATTTATATTAAAGTTTCTTCATTTGTGCTAATTTTCCTTGTCTTGTAAATGGTATCTCATATAACTGCTTTTTAACAAAATGAACAGCTTCTATTTCCTCATTTTACTTTTTCTATACCTAAAAGTAAAAGGTTTCCAAAATATAGTGAATATTCAATACCACATATTGTAATATAAACCCATGACTATTCTAAATTCCCTATCTCTGGAAAATAATGTATTATTGTCATCCCCAACACTCATCATAAAAAAATAAGTGACTGATATTTTCATGCCTTTAAAAAATTTATTAGCAGAACACAAAAGTATTTAAAAGATTGTAATTTGTCTTCTGAATTTTGAGTTATATCACTTTCTAAGAAAGAATCAAATGCTTAGTACAGTACTCTGTGCAAAGAAGAGAAACACTGCTCAGGTCAAGACCAAAACACTGCAGTTTGAAAAACAAGACAGGTGAAATAAAAATACTTAGAGTACAAGGTAGTGTTCAGTAACAGACAGAAACAGGGAATTAGCCAAATGATTCACTCTAGGTCACTGAGCAGAAGACTCGTTCAAGAACTTTGGCTGACATACTAAGTTTCTGACTTTGGGAAATTAATGCAAATGTTCTGACTGGGAAACTTGGGAAAGGTAAATCATTTTATCGCTAAACATTCTTACTTTTATATGATGGCCCTGAAAGAATAAAAATGGATCAAAGGGAGGTTCTCTTTGATACTAAATTTCTGGTTCTCTGTCCTATCCTTAACAATCACCCTTCCTCTTGTCAGCTAACATCTGTAGGCTTTACCTCCTAAATTTGTCCCTCTATGTCAGAACAAAGGAGACAATATGCTTACAACTTAAACTGTGTCAAAATTTAGTGTAAATACTGACAGGCAATATAGTTAAACTCTGGAGTTAGAAGGACCTGTGTTTCAATACCAGTTTTTCCATTTAGTAGCTGTTTTGAATTTAACCAAATTATTCAGACCTCTCTAAGCCTCAAATTTTCTCATCTGCAAAGTTGGGCTATTAATAGCACCTTACCCCAAAATCTATAGCTCAGGGTACTTGTTTTTAATTCCAGCTTCTCTACCCCTTACCTACTGGACCATCATCAAATTATGTAAACCTTTCTAAAGTTTATTCTTTCTCTCTATGAAATGGAAATAGCAATAATATCATAAGGTTGGCACTAACGAGACAATGCACTTACACTGCTCAGCACAGAATCTGGCACATTGTGAGAACTCAGTTAACAGTTCACTGGTACAATTATTATGTTAAATTTCAAGCACTAATTTTGTCTTTAAAGATGGCACACTAATTACCACAGGCCCATTTTCTTCAGCACTAGTGACACATTTTGCTTTATTAGTCTCCCTTTTAACAAATGTTGCAAATTTATGAGACAGTTGGAAAATGTCATGATTGTGGTAAAATGAATTTAGATTTGGAACTGCTTTCTGCCATTTGTGACTAAGAATGATAAAAACTCAACCTAAAAATGATGAGGAAATAAAGAGTACTTCCTTAAGAACTTTCGAAAATAGATTAATTTATTTTATGATGGTGAATTTTATATAAAATGAAGTTTAACATTTTGTGCATCGATAAGAAGCCATGCAACAGATGATCTATTTTATAACTAATCTACAGTTGCCAACTACTCAGCAGAAAGAAAAGGCCAAAAGTACAAATTGATCATAATACAATAGATTATAATTATGCCACCATAAACACTGTTGTGAAGAAAATTTAAAAATTATAAATGTTCTTAGTATCATGTTTGTTATCTATAATAACGTTCATTATTCAAAATCTCTTACAAAACAAACCATGAAATTAAAAGTAATATGAAAACCCATGCTTAAATATGGCAACTGGGAATAACCACTGATTCTATCAAATGTATAAATGAAATACTTCCCCTCAATATGACTACTTCAAATATCGTATCACTCTCCAAGTTTATACTAATGACCTTTTCAACTACCCCAAAGGCTATAATTCTAACAGATTTAAGGTAATAAGTAAAGTACACACACCAAGCAAAAAGTAACTGTGTCCCAGTTGGCTTCCTATCTCCTTCCTCCTGAATCTTTCCCCCACCTCCAAATAAATGTCCTTCTAAGCCACCCCAAGTTTGAAGTAATCATCTCAGCTATGAATTATTTATCATATTAGTATGGCACTATCTCTTCATATCTTCATGCTTTTCTAAAATCTTCTTTAAGGTAAAAATCTATTCTTGCATGTTTTTTAATCCCCCAAAGCACTTAGTTTGTAATCAATAGCATTTGGGGAAGGAACAGTGAGTGAGTGACTTAAGGTATAAAAATCTGCATCATCTGAATGCAACTGAAGGCAAGTTTTGATAAAACTGATTTTAATTCTGAAGAGCCTTTTAAGTATATATCCTCAATATTCTAGAATTTGTCTTATCCTCAAAAGTAAGTGGATAATTTTTTTAGAATGGGGCAATTTTGTAGACCCCACAAATCACCATCAGGTTTCATATCTCTCTTCATTTATTTTACTGCAACACTATAAATATTATGAGAAAACCTGCCATAAAGTTGTCATAATGCATTCACATTTTTAAGAGCAATTATTCCTAAGATTTTGGAAAGGTATGAAAGGAGCAATTGAAATGATTTAATCATTATTATTGAGCTTAAATACTAAAACAAACAAGGAATTTGAATTATAGATTTAAAAAAACATTTTCACACACACATGCACCCGCATATTCATTGTAGCACTATTCACAATAGCCAGGACATGGAAACGACCCAAATGTCCATTAAAAGATGACTGGATTTGGAAGATGTGGTATATATACACAATGGAATACTACTCAGCCATAAAAAAGAATGACATAATGCCATTTGCAGCAACATGGATGGAACTAGAGAATCTCATATTGAGTGAAATGAGCCAGAAAGACAAAGACAAATACCATATGATATCACTTATATCTGGAATCTAATATCCAGCACAAATCAACATCTCCTCAGAAAAGAAAATCATGGACTTGGAGAAAAGACTTGTGGCTGCCTGATGGGAGAGGGAGGGAGTGGGAGGGATCAGGAGCTTGGGGTTATCAGATACAACTTAGAATAGATTTACAAGGAGATCCTGCTGAGTAGCATTGAGAACTATGTCTAGATACTCATGTTGCAACAGAACAAAGGGTGGGGAAAAAAATGTAATTGTAATGTATACATGTAAGGACAACTTGATCCCCTTGCTGTACAGTGGGAAAATAAAATTAAAAAAAAATTTCATGAAAGAGTATTTTTGGAGTTCCCTGGTTGCTCAGCAGGTTAAGGATCTGGAGTGGTCAATGCTGTGGGTCTGGTTACTGCTTTGGCATGGGTTTAATTCCCGGCCTGGGAACTTCCATGTGCTGCCAAATAAAATATAAAGAAAAAGAGTATTTCTATTATTAACAAAAGCATATTTAACATAGAGAAATATGTTAAAAAAAATCAGTGTTGGGTTTTTTTTTTTTTTGGTGTTAGGATGATACAAGAAAATAAAGAGAAGTGCCTGTAACTTTTTGCATCATTGAATTAGGAAAGAATGCTATTCTATCATTTTTATAGCTAAATCCAAGGCACAAGCCTACTCAGTTTTTGTTCATTATCTGAAAGCAAAATATCCTCAACTGTCAAACGACCACACCAGATTTTCAGGGTAGGTTGTTCAGGTATGCAGCGTTATTGTTTAATAAGTAATATGCCAAAAACAAAATCTACTTTTATTATCATCAAGCCTGCTACCAGACAGAGGAAGGGAGAGGAAAAAATGGAAATTTTTTTCTAAATCTTCCAAAATGTAAAGTTCAATATTTTCTCTAAAACGCTAAGAGATTATATCAGTATATAACATACACATGTCAATGTATGTGTGAAAGTGTATGTGTGAATATTCCTAAAATCATATATATTATAATTCAAAGTAACTAAAATTCAAACTAAAACTCTTATATAAAAGGCCAAGATAAGGATTAAATAATGCCAGCAAATGAGGGTGCTTATTGTCATTTGGAGAACAGTAAGCATGTAATTGATATGACTAAGACATAGTCTTCATAGATTCTTAGACCTGGAAGAGACCTAGAAATCCTCTAGGCCAGAGATTCTTCAACCTATAGACCACAGACCTATAAAAGGTAACTAGATGAACACTAGAAAAATCTATGAACTTGGTACTAATAGATGATTCTTTTTTTCAAAATGTTTTTCAACTTCAGTGGATTCAATAATTTAACTTATTGCTGCCTATAGAAGCTAACTAGCCCTCATTCAGAACAAAATGTAACTCCACTATTTTCTTAAATGCTTTTAACAAAAATGTAACTCCACTATTTTCTTAAATGCTTTTAACAAAAAAATCTATCAGCATATTTTAAAGTTTAAAAATAAAGCAGAATGGAGTAAGTTCTTAAAGCAAGCAATTCTCTACACATCCCTGTTTGCTAGATAAGAACTTGAAAATTGGAATTCCTGTCATGGCACAGTGGAAACGAATTTGGCTAGGAACCATGAGGTTGTGGGTTTGATCCCTGGTCTTGCTCAGTGGGTTAAGGATCCAGCATTGCCATGAGCTGTGGTGGAGGTTGCAGATGCAGCTCAGATCTGGCATTGCTGTGGCTCTGGCATAGGTTGGCAGCTACAGCTCCGATTAGACCCCTAGCCTGGGAACCTCCATCTGCCACAGATGCGGCCCTAGAAAGACAAAAAAAAAAACAAAACAAAAAAAAACAAAACAAAAAAAAAACAAAACTTGAAAATTATCTTCAAAACAGGCAGAATGGGTTTGAAGCTCAAACATATATTTCTAAAGTTTCCTTTTATTTCTTCCCTTTGTCTAGCTCAGTGATTCCTCAAACCCTGATGTTTATGCAGTTGTATGTGCAATGTCACCTATTCTCTATACAAACGATTTTGTCTCTACAGATATCAGCCCTTCATATTGATTTGAGATTATAACTTCTGTGTAAGTCTCATGGAACTCCACAAACTTATAATATTATTAAGAGAAGAGTGGCACAAACGATATGGCCAGATAGTATCTCCATCATTTGCATATAATACGGTCTTATCAGCTTTCTACTGACAGGAATCAAGGAAATACATCAAACTTTTATAAGTACGAGCACTTTAAGTATGGGCTGTCTTTGTTTAGGTTAATTTAGGCAATATCAAAGAAAGCATGAGCGATCTTCCTTATCCTCATGTATTCATGGTTATGCATTATTAATTAAACACTATGGAAGCCAGAGCCATATTTCTTACATGGTGAAATTCTCCCCAAGTGAAGTTTTAAGTCAAGAAAATGGAAAGAGCACCTGACAACTCTCCATACATATCAACCACCATAAGCCTTCATAGAAAGTATGTTTAACTTAAAAAGGATGGAACATTACCAAAATCTGATTTTTTCTTAATACAAAAGCTGTATTTTGAAGCATCCTACAAGGTTACTTATCAAATAGGTTAAGTTTCATATCGTTGAACAGACCTTGGTAAAACCATTTCGTTTGGAGAGATCAAACTGGTTTGTAGTGTGAAGCAAACAAAGAAAAGTAAAACAATATTTCTACCAAAGTATCACATCTACTCTAGAAACTGCTAACATTTGCCAACATTTCTTTTTAACATTTTAAAGCAAATTAGAAAAGAATGGGCGGCTTCATCATTTCCCTTTTACCTAAATATTAGCATAGCCCCAGGACAGTCAATGTTTACATCAACTGTGTACCTGTTGACTGCATTAATGGAGAATTCCATCTTGTGAACATTTTAAAAAAGAAAGCCATGTGTATCTTAATAATAGTAAATGGTGGATTTTTCCATGCAAAAATTTGATTATGTAGACAAAATACCTGTACATATTTGTTTTTACCTTCTACTTGGCAACATGTTTTATTTAATTCACTAATGAGAATCCAAGCATGACTGTTATGCCATATGGTACACCTTTTAATGCATTAGCAAAAAGAAAACATTCTCAGTCAAATCTTACTGTCTTAGCAAGAAATTTCACTAAGGAAGAGAAATAGGTGTTGAAATTCCTCTTGGCATTCTGAAGAGTTTAGACTAAAATTCTAGGTAGCTTTTTTTCTTTCCTTTCCTTTCCTTTCCATTCCTCCCCTTCCCGCCCCGTCTCTCCCTCCCCTCCTTTCTCTCTCTCTCTTTCTCTAAATAAAAGCCTACTCTTAGGATAATTTGATAAAGAGTTCTCGATTTCCTTCATAAGTTTAGCTGTGACCATTCATTCATTCATTGGAAAAATTTTTATTGAGCTATTACTGTGTTCCAGACACTTTTCCAAGAAGAGACAGATGAGGTGACTCTTTTGCTTCTATTCAGAAAACTTTTCCATGCTATTAAAAATATCAGAGATTCTTCTGGACCATCTACCAGGAGACTGGAGGTAGACAACTAGGGGAACATTCTGATTTGGAGGAATGAGTTAAGTAGTCTGGATTTAAAAGCAAGCAAAGACTAATCTATTTCTTAGTGGGCCAAAAACCTAAAGATATGTGAAAATTCTGCAAAATATATGGAAGGTTACTTCGGGCAATTTTAAAATTAAAATTTGGATTCTTAATTCTTTCTTTGTTGACAGAGATGGCATCACTGATTTAGACTTTGCCAAAGATGATCTCACATCCGGATGAAAAGAAATCATGCAGCATGGATTCATCAAGAAGAGTCAAAAACTCAGGTATTGCTTGATTACAGTGACAAATGGAAAATTCAACAGAGCATTGTGAGATAGTATGTTGTTTTTTGTTTTGTTTGCAGTTTTTGACATTTAAACAAAAAGTCGAAAAATGGAATGGTCATTGCCAATATTAACAATTACTCTGGATACTTAAAAGCATATAATTAACAGCAGATAGAGATCTCATTTGTTCAACATATATAAACAAATAAATGAAAATATTAAAGAAGAAAAGCCACTCCAGAAAACATAAAAGGATTGGGAGAAAGCAAGACAGTGGAGAGAGAAAGTGCATTGGGTAGGGTGATTAAGGTCTTCTAAAAAAACGATGTTTGACCTGAAACCTTGAATACTCAAGAGCAGTTGTGTACCCCCCAAACTCACTAACAGAGAAAGTCTATTTCTTGCTCACACAAAATTTTCTATAGATCCAAGTAACTTCCCATCTTGTAATTCAGCAATACAGACTGCTCCATTCTTGAGGTTCTGCCATCTCAGTCCAAGGATTCCTTAAGTGTTAGGGCATAATAGAGACTAGTGAATCCTGTACGGACTTTCAGCACCTCAGACCAGAAGTGACATACATCATTTTCTGTAAATAGTCACAGAGCCCACGTGAACTAAACAGAGACCAGAAAATGGAGGGGAACGAATGCGATATTAGGTGAATAGAACAAGAACCAGGAAAGCCAGAAAAGAGTATTTCAGGCAAAGGGAACAACAGGTGCAAAGTTCCTGAGTTTATCAGACTTTAAGTCTGAGGTTAAAGTGTTCAAGAAACAGAAAGAAGGCTGAGTCTTATTAAGCAAGGTGGCAAGGAGCAGATGGTGAAAGGACAATCTGGGCTTTATCAAGGTTAAGAGAAATTGAAATTATATATATATGTATATATATATATACACACACATATATATAATCAGGCATCATAGGATACAAATAAATCAGATTCATTATTTTTCACAACATCATTTCTCTTTGTATTGCTTGGAGAACCCATTCTTATGGTATTAGAATTAGCTCGGGAAAAAAAAAAAAACGGGCAAAAGAAATAGGCTTTACTATCCTCAAATAAAGTTATTTCACACATAACCAGAAAACAGCAACAGCAGTTAATCTCAAATACAATGAACCTAGCTCTTCCAATAAGTATCAAAAGGTCAATTTTGTATGTAACCTTCTTTAATACAAAAGGCCAGGTGGTTGTAATTTATCCGAGCAAATCAAAATGAGCAAAGGATGAGTACTGAAAAGGTCATTTAAAAGCTAGATCCCCAGAATGAATGTTTAATACATATTACTCTTCAAAGAGCAAAAATGAGAAGCTAGATAATTTCAAATTTTGAAACTTCACTAGAAAAAAAGCTTTCCTATATAGCCTACCCTCACAGTCATACTGGGGAATCTATTACTCCCACAAGTTAGAGATCTAAGTCGGAAGAGAAATAGTTGTCCCGATCTCAGGAGGAAGAGCAAACGGATGACTGACATCCAAGAGGTGCACAATATGATCGAGTCAACCTTGACAGGTGGAAATATAAAAGCATCTGATTACAATAGAAATGATACGTCAACTCTTGCTTGTGTGCCAGTAATTTATGACTGGAGGTTCTCGCTACAATAAAGCTCAAATCAATCCATCAGCAGTCCCCCTTCCCGCTTAAGAATTAATTTACTGAAGAAAGATTTTTTTTTTCTCCCTGATTCTGGGAATCAATACAAAGCTCAAGACTCAATTCTGAACCACAACATGCTAGCTTCTAGGTTAAGAAATTCTAAATGCAACATAATCCAGTTAGCCTTTTCATTCAGTGTATAAAAAGTTCATGTTGAACATTTAAGTAGTTTGCGACAATAATTTTGAAGTTTTTCAAGAGCTACTTAAATCTTTCTAGAGACATCAGTGACTCCAACACCGGCATTTCCTTTACTCTTAATATTTTAAAAATATTTTTTTCTTTAAGGAAAATGCGATTATCTTGCTATTACCTAATGGAGTCATTTTCAGTTCAATATTGAGAAGCTCTAAAAATGGTTCTTTTGTAAAATATTTCTTTGTGAAATAAGACATCTGCTTACTATAATTTTTTTAAGTCTCTGTTGGAAAATACCTATGATGCTCATTGACTAATCAGTGTGATAGATGAATATGCAGTGCTATGTGTTTTCAATCTTTTGTGAGAGTAGATATGATAGAAATATTTTAAAGAATTTTAATCATTTGAATTTTTTAAATGTAAAGAGTAGTTTGATGCAGCATAGATGACTCATGACTGGTATAAACTGGCTTTCCTATGCACTTGGAATGGTAATGTTAAACCACAAAAATCAGAATGTAAGAAAATGGTTGTTAACGCACTGGAATAACTCAAATCATTCGGATAACTCATATCAGAGTTGGAAGGAATCCTAAATGTTACCTGGTCCAAATTTCCGTTAAATCAGGATCAAAAGTGCTGTAACTTTTCTGACAAATGGTTACCTTGCACACTCAAATATATCTAGTGAAAGAACCACTTTTTATCAAGACGGTAGTTTTTTTCCCAAAGGTTTATAATGCTGTTAGAAGGCTCATTATACTGAATGAAAATTTAAAATTTTCAAGATCTTTTTGGATAATTAAAGTTAAATAGGTTACTTTTAGTATCATTTATTTAAAAATTCGTTAAATATATGTTATATATTTGAAACTTCTCTCACATATTCAAATAAAGAATTACAATTTATACATTTTCCATTCATTATTTATGCAAACCACATTTAGGGAATACACCAGTGTTCCGGGAAGAGAGTCAGGCTTTCGTGTTTAAAAGATAAGAAACCTAGTCCTGTCCTCAAGGACCTTACTTACTCATAGTCTCATAAGTAGGACAAAACTTTCTCCTCTATCATGGTTTTCAGCATTTAATTTTTCAATGCCCCTCTTAAAATGTAAAGTGAACACAACATTCTAGATGTGCTCGGACTACTGTAGAATATGCTAGAACTATTTCTCTTCATGTACTCTAAATTAACATGCCTTTTTTTCTTTTTTAAAAACTTTTTTTTTTTTTTGTTTTATTTTTAGAAACACTCTGTTGTTGGACCCAATCAACAATGTCAGGTCTTTCTCACATAAATGTTGATCAAGACAAAGGTTCCCTACTTAACACTTTCACAAGTGAATTTTTTAATCTATATTCAGAACTTCACGTATTTTATTGCCGTTATTATTTTAACCTGTTTTTCCTTGAGGGCAGAATTCTCTTTGATCCTTTGAACTTCTAACTAACATAACTAAATTATTTTATTCACAGTGTCCTATGTGTTGGGCCCCTATTCCATTTCTGTGACCAGGTCGACACTATTTGATGGCAAAGAGAACAATCAAGGCAGCGAGTTGCCTTACTTGCTAGTAATCCAAGGTAAATCATAAAAGCCACCAAGAGAATGACATCTACTTTGATATTCCAGGGTTTCCTCTAAATAGTGATGTTGAAAGGCAGAACAGATAAGCTATGTGGGTTTAGGAACATGTGGTTTATTTTTACGGGCTGTGTCCATGTACCCACACTGGGAGAAAATAAATCTATGGTACTTAAGAAATTTCCTAGCTAGAAGACCGGGAACACGTTATTTTCAAATGTTGTGAAATCATTCTTTGGCCACTAAAAAAATGTTCCAAAACATATCCTCCCTAGACCTTCCCCTGAAGTACAGCTTTTTGGATCACAGGTTGTTGAAACCTAATTTTACAGCTTGTATTGTTACTGTATGAGGAGTGGGTCCCAAATTTGGGGAAGCTGAGAAAGGTCCTTGCACACTTTAGTCTTAGCCAAGTGCCTCAGCAGTGATGACTAAACAGCTTTCCTGGCACATTCAATATTGTGATCCAAGAATGCTGGCAAGAACTTTATTATTTCTTCCCATGTATCCTGTCTGCTTCACCTATGGACTAGCAATTTTTTCTGAATTTATTGGCCTATGGTATACTTATACTGACAAAATATATCTAGGTATATAATTATTTTCTCTATACCAAGTTTTTTAACTCTTGCCAAATATATTCTATATACTTAGTACTTAAAAACTTAACCTGTAAATTCTCTTCACCCTAATACAATAATATATGCCCCTTCTACCAATTTTCCCATAAATCTCAAAATTTTATAATCAAGCCATTTATTTCCTGGTTGGTGAAAATTTTAAATGGATTAAGAAAAAAAAAAGAACTCTTTATTACCTTATTAGAGCCCTTTTTCTAGAAATGGACAGTTATCTAGCAATCAACAATAAATCTTATGAACTACTGGGGGTCTCTGTTAAGGTTTCCAATAAACCCCTCCTTATCCACTTGGGATTCTGAACAAGTTGAAAAATAAAAGGTGAAGAAGAAGGACATAATATCATCTTTATTTGTGATGCTATTTATTTCATCTAAATAAATCCTTCTACTTCCTTAAGGCTAGAACAATTAATGGGGCAACCTAATAAAAAAGATGCAGATCACTGGGTTTCAGCTACGGCCCAGGCTTTAAAGAACAACTTACTAAGCAGGACAACTCTTCGGAAGCAGGTGAGCTGAGGTAGTGATTTGATTCTACACAAGTCTTTCAAGGAAGTTCCCACCGTGGTGCAGTGGGTTAATGATCTTGTGCTTCTGCCACTGTGGTGTAGGTCACAGCTGCAGCTCAGACTGGATCCCTAGCCCAAGAACTTCCATATGCCAGGGGTGTGGCCTAAAAAGAAAAAATATATGTATATTTATCTAAAAGATAAGTCTTTAGAAATTGTTGGGCAGAACATTATTTGCTCTTACCAAACATCAATGATGTCAAGTGCCATCTATATACATAAAAGAGGGTGAGTGGGCTTTAAATAGTGTTAGACCTAGGTAGCTAGTACTGGCTACTTTGCCTAAAATTCCATCCTGTACTCCTTCCCAAATCACTGTCTCTCTCTCTCACACACACACACACACACACGCACGCATACACTGCCACTACCTCTCTTCCCTGCTTTTTCTCCATAGCATTCTTCACCATCTGCCATGCTATGTACTTTTTTTTTTTATAGTCTATCTCCCCATGGAGAGTACAATATATTTTTATCTATGTTAAACTCTCATCATGTAGAAGGTATCTAGTACATGGCAGATGCTCAATAAATATTTGTTGAATTAAAGAATTAATTTAGGACTGAGGAGGGATCTAGGAATGCATCTTAGAATCCTGTGGTTCAAATACAGGCTCAAGGTCACTCTCCATCAAGCAGTCTCAGGTTGTTTCTGAATTAGGCTAATAACATATCAGAGACAATTTTTCCTCAGAAGCAATGTCATAAAGATATGTGGTGACAACTACGACAGCAAAATAAGATGGAAAGGCCAGCTCCTATCTGCTTAGCATGGGTGCCACCTGCCAAATACAGTTATTCTGAATTTAGTATTGGGGTGAATGGATACAAAGAGATTTTGAACATGTACCCAGGGAAAGAGGCATCTGAATAAGATGGGCTTGGGGCTGATACCATTTCAAATTTTTTACCTTTGCAAGGGCAACACTGTCTTTCTCAGAGATGAGTACACATAACACCAAAATTAACCTTTTAAATAGAGACTTCTCTCACTTGGACCCATAGGTCATAGATTTTGGGCAACTTGTACAGACTGTTTTATTTCAGATATCACTGAATCTCTGTAATAGCATTTGGCAACACTAAGACCTAGGTTTAGGGAACATAATTTTGCTTAGGACTGGGCTATTTTCTAAACTTGGTGATTTTGAGGCCAGTGCTGTGAAAACGTTCTAGTATTAATAATGATATTGGGAGTTCCCGTCGTGGCGCAGTGGTTAACAAATCCGACTAGGAACCATGAGGTTGCGGGTTCGGTCCCTGCCCTTGTTCAGTGGGTTAACGATCCGGCGTTGCCGTGAGCTGTGGTGTAGGTTGCAGACGAGGCTCGGATCCCGCGTTGTGGTGGCTCTGGCGTAGGCCGGTGGCTACAGCTCCGATTCGACCCCTAGCCTGGGAATCTCCATATGCTGCGGGAGTGGCCCAAGAAATAGCAACAACAACAACAAAAAAGACAAAAGACAAAAAAAAAAAAAAAAGATATTGCACTCTTTAAAAATAAGGCTTAACACTGAACTAATACAACTAAATTGACCTTGAAGGAACTTACATGTCTTTGCATGAGAAAAAGATAATTCCAACTTTATATGTGAATAGAAAACACTTCTGGCTAAAACTAGACAGATTAAGAAATAATAAAGAACAGTTATTTAGAATTTGAAGAATTTTTAATTCACAAAGGCAAAATAATTTTATTTTGGACTTTACTTTTTTTTTTTTGCTTTTTAGGGCCACACCCGCAGCACATGGAGGTTCCCAGGCTGGGGGTCTAATGGGAGCTACAGCTACCAGCCTACACCACAGAGAGACCACCAGATCCGAGCCACATCTGCAACCTACACCACAGCTCA
Organism: Sus scrofa; assembly: GCF_054392235.1. Lineage (NCBI taxonomy): Eukaryota > Metazoa > Chordata > Mammalia > Artiodactyla > Suidae > Sus > Sus scrofa. Next base: position 148,595,740 of record NC_139396.1, on the reverse strand, counting down.
TGACAACGCCGGATCCCTAACCCACTGAGCAAGACCAGGGATCAAACCTGCACCTCATGGTTCCTAGTCGGATTTGTTTCCACTGTGCCACGACAGGAACTCCTGGACTTTACTTATGATTTCAACTAAAAAACACATATGATAAACTTTAATGATTTTTTCCTGGAAATTTGTAAAAGTGGGGGACTTTATTCAATTCAGGGCATTTCTATGTTGTTGAAATATCATTATTGACATATCTTGATGAATTTACTATTTAATGTAACCGTGTTTAACTTAGTATTTCCTGTTTAACGTTGCCATATAATATAATGAGACATAATCTGAGATGGGGAATAGACTAGGGATAAAGTTCCAGTTTTAGTGTCACCAAAGCTGAGTCAATGTTATATATTGCTCCAACCCAGTTCAGAGTTTTCTGGATGTAAAATAAAAACTGACCACTATGAATTTACAAAGAAGCAGTGATTGGAATTGGCACCCTCCGTCCTGAAGCTGGGAGCATTGTCGTCTTGACAAGCTGCTTATCTTTTCCCCTGGGGTGTATAACCACGCTCATGGTTGACAACAGGAGGTGGAGTGGTTTATTCTGTTGATGAAATGGGGTGTGTTCAACTCAGGTCTGCCTCTCTTCCCCTAAGAAAAAATCTGTGGATTCTACTCTGACCCTTCATCTCATAACTTCTTATCTGGAAAGGTCCCCACAGGGGAAATCATGCCCTATTCTAGCATTATCCATGGTAGGTGACTAAATCTGCCTAATTCTGGAGTTTATTAGGTTTACATACCCAAAGCCATTTAATTATTCAGTTCATGTTTGTTTAGAATCTAGAAAGAGAAAGGAGTGCTAATTATTGCCTCCTCTTTCCCCTTTGAAACCATCAACAATAACTATAGTATTACCATTTTTCTATCTACTTAAAAAGAATACCAGATACTGTTAAGTCCCTTGCTGAAGTCAAGATACACTGCTAACTGTATCTGCAGCATGTCCTTACTGTATCAGCCAGGTTAGCCTAACCAAAAAGAAAAGTTCAGTTTTAAAGTCTTAACTCACTTGTTGCTTTAGACTTTCTAACACCGTTGCTTTTACTTAATAAAATAAATGAATGGCTAATTAGGATGCTTTATTTTAGCATCTCTTGCCATTTGATCAAACAGCTTTTTGGTAAACATTGTGAAGTCTATCTGGCTAACGTCTGGTGTGTATTTCATACTTCCTGTATTCCTTCTCCTTACTTTTGTACACTCTCAAATGACACGATCAATTTTCCCTCTCTCAGGGCTTCCACTCCCCCAACATGGACTTCCACTTTTCTCTCCATCTTCAGAGAGTGAAATTGTCAGCAAAGCAAGTCAAGAATTGATCCTTCAATATCCTCCGCTTTCAGCAGAATGTGCCTTCTAGCAGATGTCCAGACGGTTTCTATTCCCCTACAGTTACTCTATCTTGACTCAGTGCCAGTTTTGTAATCTGTCTTGGGAGAAAGACAATTTATCACAAATCATGCAATTATGATGGCACACACTTTTAGCTCAAGGGATATATTTTGGAATTAATTCAAGTGCAGTACTCATTAGAACTACATATCTAAAATGTAAATAATCTGATTCATGTAACGCTTTTCCATTTATTAGACCCTTTATATTGAGACTATCTTGGCTGACAAGCACCAATTCTCCATCTCAGGACTATCACATGACCAACATAAATAACATCCTGATGAGCTACAGGTTTCGAAGCATCTAGATATCGCCCAAGTCTCTGCATGCTTTTGTTGCTATTTTATTTTTTTCTCTTGATATAGGGTAAGCTACTTTTTGGGGGAACAATGGGATATATTACACCTAATCAATCATTAGAAAATTGACAGTCCTCCATAATGCAAGATACTTTGCTAAGGCTGTGGAGACTGACATAAAAATAGGACTTGTCTTCCATATTTATTTCTTCTGAGAAAATTGAGATTTAAAGCATGAAATGGTAACTTACAATAGAATATAGACAAAACAAGAAATGCAAATGAGTGACATAAACAAATGCTACAATCTCAAAAAAAGGCAATCTGTCCATGAGTTGGACTGGTAGGGACTAGAGGCCTTAAGAAGTCTATGAGACAAAGCTGACACTTAAAGGATATGTAGGATCTAATGAACCGTATTATGATAATTAAATAATAATTTTGGTCAGAATCATTCTTTTATTTCACAATTCCTTTTTTTTTTTTTTAAGAATAAAGGAAGCCCTTTGCTCTTCTGCACACTACAAATTCCTGTACATTATTCCTTCTAATATGTCAAACACTATATGGTATTTTTCTTTCATGCCTTCTTGCTCTTGGAATAACTGCTTTATCTCAGAATCTCACAAATCTTTCTTACCCTGCCCTTTCTATTCTTTTTACTTACAGTAACCATAGGAAATAAGCTCTTACCCTTCAAACACAACGGGATTAGTTTTTGATCCAGGATTTGAAAAACATAACCACATGAGCATCAATCATTTCTCTGACATAAGCTTTACTCACCAAACACTGTAATATGTAAGAGCTGGATATTCATGGTATCTGAATGGGTGATATGCCAACAAATACCTAAAGAATTCTGCCATTGTATTGGATGGTTTAGGTTTTGTTAATTAAGAAACTGCCTTATATCCATTGGCAATTCAAAAGCCAAGTAGGTAAAATTTCAAAGAAATATACAGACTATTGGAAAGTGAATGGGTTTTACACATACAATTAAAATAGATGTGGGAGTTCCCGTCGTGGCACAGTGGTTAGCGAATCCAACTAGGAACCATGAGCTTGTGGGTTCTATCCCTGGCCTCGCTGAGTGGGTTAAGGATCCAGTGTTGCCGTGAGCTGTGGTGTAGGTTGCAGACTGGGCTCGGATCCTGAGTTGCTGTGGCTCTGGAGTAGGCTAGCAGCTACAGCTCCGATTAGACCCCTAGCCTGGGAATCTCCATATGCTGCTGGAGTGACCCTAGAAAAGGCAAACAGACAAAAAAAAAAAAAAAAAAAAAAGTGAAAATTTAATTGGTCTCTGCTGTTTCAAACAGCTTTTCTCTACATCAGTAATAAACGTGAAGACTATAGCATAAATTGTTCAATCCAATGAATGCCATAGTTTTCAACAAAACACATGCATGTCTCCTTTCTAAGAATCTTGAGTAAACAATTATAATTTATATTTCCAAATTATTGACTACTTGCTACAAAAAAGTGAGATGACTAAGCAACTGTTCCTCTAATTTAAATGTTGTATTGACCTCAAAAGAGAGAGAGAGACCCAAACCAAATATATTTTAATTCATGAGAGGCTACTGTAAGTTCATCAGTCTAAGGAATATATACCACAGACATTAGCAAATACAAAAAGCCAATAAGAGTTTAAATGCTACCCTTTAGCAATTCTCCTGCTAACATTTCAGTTTGAACTTACAATAACATTTATGATAATTTACCGTATTCTGCTGACTTAAAACATTTAATTGGGAATGATGCAAACATACCTTCAGAGAATAATGTATCAGGTATGGCTAGATTTTCTTTAGTGCAAACAAAAAGACAGAGCATAACGTCATTGTAAATAATGCCCCCTTTTATCAAAAAGATCTCTTAACCCTTTCAAATAAATCATATTAAAAAGGGATCAAGAGTTTGTGAATTTTCAAATGTAATTTTATTATTATCTATGATATACCTTTTCATTGAAACAATAATTCCTTTGGGAATATCACACTTTGAAAGTGATTGTGTCTTCACAAGAAACTTGTGAGGTCAGGCTCCAATTTTCTCAGGAACAGTAGCTCACAAAGTACATTGCTAAAGACTTGCTAAAGCTGAGTTAAGATCTGCTTTTATTCTTTTGTCTTTCTACTGCAGCATTAACAACTCGGATCTACTCAAAAGTTAGAAGAACTTAGGCTAAGTAGGTAAAGAATATTCTCTGTTCCATCCTATTATTCCTGCCATCTTTAGAAATTATATTTATCCTCTCAAATGTTTATTTCCCTTCTCCAATATTAGTATAGTAGGCTGGATAATGGTAATTTTTATATCAATTTAATTATATATATAATTTCAATAATTTAAAAGGAAAGAGATTCACAAGATAAATTCGTAACAAGAAAACATCAAGGAATATTTTAAACTAATTAGCAAATATTAAATTAATGAAGAGCTTCAGTAATTGTATTAAGAGAATGCAATTGGTTTGGCCTTTTTGGAAAGCTATTTGCTAATAGATATCAAGAATATCATAAGTGCACATATCCTTTGACTCAATAATTCCATTTTATGACTTTATATTAATGAAATAATCAGAGATCAAGCAAGATTTATAAAGTATAGCTCGTAATAATAAAACATTGGTGTGAATTTGGTTAAACAAACTGGAGTACCAAAAAGGTAGGATATTTATGAACATTAAAATTATGTGTTTTTAAAAAATTTAATGACATTGGAAAATGTCAAGGATATAACCTTACATGAAAAATAAAGATAATGTGTATATGTAAATCATATATAAAATTTGGAGTTCCCCTCGTGTCTGAGTGGTTAATGAAACCACGAGGTCATGGGTTCCATCCCTGGCCTCACTCAGTGGGTTAAGGATCCAGTGTTTCCATGAGCTATGGTGTAGGTCACAGACGCGGCTTGGATCCTGCGTTGCTGTGGCTCTGGCATAGGCTGGCGGCTACAGCTCCGATTCGACACCTAGCCTGGGAACCTACATGTGCCGAGGGGTGTGGCCCTAGAAAAAGGCAAAAAGACAAAATAAATAAATAAATGAAATTATATCTATGATAAAAATACAATTTGGAATGATGTTTACTTTAGGTTGAGGGATGAAGGGAGATGGAAGAGGGGAGGACCTGTACAATTAATGTGATATTTTGCACGAGGTGCGAAAGAAAAAAAGACCTCTGTAAAGAAGGATCTCAATTATATGTCTATATGTATATTATCTATATCTACATGTATACCTATAGCTCTATGCCTGGGAATAAACAGAAGAAAGTTTTAACTTTAGAATATGAATTTTAACTCATTTAAATTTATATTTTCCTCAACTTTTATATAGAAGTTTCCATAACAGAGAAAGATAGGGAATATTAGCCATTATTTAGATGACTATTTTTTTTTTTTTTTTTTTTTTAGTCTTTTTGTCTGTTTAGGGCCGCCCCTGCGACATACAGAGGTTTCCAGGCTCGGGGTCTAATTGGAGCTGTAGCTGCCGGCCTACGCCAGAGCCACAGCCACCTCAGATCTGAAACCTACACCACAGCTCACAGCAATGCCGGATCCTCAACCCACTGAGCAAGGCCAGGGATCGAACCCGCAACCTTATGGATCCTAGTTGGATGCGTTTCCGTTGCACCACGATGGGAACCCCTAGATGCCTGTGAATTGTTTGGACTGTCACTTTGCAAAACAAAAACAGTAAAGTAATAAAATAATAACTTTTGATGTGTTAGAAAGCTGGTATGTTTTGCTATTACTTATATATTATGTAATATCACAAGATAAAAGTGGCCTGAGATAAAAGTATTAATAAAATAAGTTTTAGAAGAAATAAATCCTGTATATAGACAATTACAATTAAGATAAATAATAGTCCTGTACATTTAAGTATGAGTCAATAGTCAATTATTTAACTGCAATAATTTATATATACTCAATAAAATTTAGGAAATATGCAAGTAGTTTCCGGAAAGATAAGTGAATACAGCATTAGAAGAATCATTTGTTATATAGAAACATGCTTAAATGCTGAGGTTAGAGCCAGAACCATTAAAGTAGCTCGAGGTCAATTTTAAAAATCTGATTGTGTGGAGATATCCTCATCAGAAATGATCTCCTATGATAAAAACTCAATTGATCCCAAACTGCATGGCACTGTAACTGATTTCTAAAGTGGCATATTTCCCACTACTCAGACTGCAGAATTAGTTTAGATTAGGATTAAGAAGACAGTGACAAAGTTTGCCATCTGGTGGTCAGTATGATAGAAAGTGGATATCTTCATGCACTCTGTTTGCATGTCAGAAATTTGAATGGGATAAGCAATGGGATCCTGCTGTATAGCACTGGGAACTATGGCTGGTCACTTGTGAGGGAGCATGATAATGTGGGGAAAAAAGAATGCATACATGTATGCGTGACTGGATCACCTTGCTGTGCAGTAGAAAATTGATGGAACACTGTAAACCAGCTATAATGGAAAAAATAAAAATTATTATTAAAAAAAAGAAATTTGAACTGGGTCTAAAAATGTAAAGGCAACACTGGGATTAAATAAATTCATGGATAAAATAAAGCCGTGGCAGAGAAAAGTGTATTGTCGGATTTCATCAGGTAATGGCTGTGGTAGGCTGAATGACGGCCCCCAAGGTTACCGAGGTTCTAATCCCCGGAGCCTGAGAGACCTATTTTATACGGCATAAGGAATTCTGCAGGTGTGACTAAATGAAGAGTTTTGAAATGGGGAGATTATCCTGGATTAGCCAGATGGACCCTAAATATAATCACCGTGTCTTTATAAGAGGAAACAGAGGAAGATTTAAATACAGAAGAAGAAAGCAAGGGCAATGTCACCACTAAAGCAGATGTGACACTATATGCTCTGAACATGGAGAAAGGGGCCAGGAACCAAGGAACGCAAGGAATGCAGCTAAGAAAATAGATTCTCTCCTAGAATTTCTGGAGGGGGTGTGCCTGAACACCTTGATTTCAGCTCAGTAAAACTGATTGCAGACTTTGAACCTCCAGACTCTAAGGGGATAACTGAGCGTTGGTTTAAGTGGGCTATGCCAACGTGTTACAGTAGCCGTAAGGACGACAACATAGGAAATACAAGGAAGTGCAAGCGGGCCCGAGGATGGATGACCTCCGTGCTGTAAGAAGAGGTGTGAAAAATTAGCTCTTCCCACTGATCGATCCTATATATGACCATATCTGTCAACAAACATGCAAAGTAATTTTTTTAAGCCTGGGCAAATTCATATGCTTCAGAAAGAAGCCAAACGGAAGGCACACACGAACTCTTTTCTATCATAATTGCTGTGATCTAAGTAATTTAAAGGAATAGAATAGTGATTAGGGGCTCTTCCTTAGAGTGTGGCAAAAATCTTAAAAGGGCTTGCATATTTCACTCACTAATAATGTGAATGTTAAATATCAACTCACTTAAAGAGCTAGCCTGTGGTGGGGAAAGATTTAGAGTAAAATGAAGCTTGAGGTAAAATTCAGTAAGTTCAGCAAAATGAAAGGATATTGCTGGTGTGAGAAGTAATGTGCAGCATATCCTTCCTTCTTTTTATTGTTTTTTAAACCAATACCTCTATGACTTTAACCAATCCTATTGTCCAGCAAGTGAAGAAAATTTCTACATGCAATGCTAATAATCACTATTAATATTATTTGAGTCATTGTAATGTACACTTAAAATTTAAGTGTATAGACTTAGTTTTTTAGTTTTCGGGATTCAGAGGGAAATAGGTGGTCTGATGGTCAAGGTCGTCCCCAGGTACAAGAGAAACATGAATTGCAGATACTTAAGATCCTTGGTTAAGTTCAACAAACAATTACTAAGTACAGATCAGATTCTGGGGTCTGTATAAGCATTGAGAATCGAAAGGCAGATTCTTCCAGAACACACAATTTAAATACGCCACGAAAGACAAATCCACACACAGCTGTAGGAAAGACAGGAAAGGTCATTTCATTCACTTTGCGAGTGAGCGAAGCGTAGGCTAGAAAGTCTTCTGGATGAATGTTATCTAGGAGGTGAAGAAAAGCAAAGAGAAGAGGGTTAAGGGAGAAGTAAGAGGAAAGAGAGAGAGAGAAAAAAACCATGAGAATATTAAGAAGCAGAAGGACTAGGATAGGAAATGTAAAGGCAGTGAGGTATAAAACACAATGGAGGAGTCAATATTTTGCTTTCCTTGGAACATAAAGGAAAGCTGTGGAAATGAAGCTAGATGGGTAAGCCAGGACTCACAGGCTACAATAGAAAAAGCGCTCTGTAGGAGATGAGGCATCTAGGTATGTTAGTTTCATTTTCTTTTTTGTCTTTTTAGGGAGGCACCTGCAGCATTTGGAAGTTCCCAGGCTAGGGGTTGTATGGGAGCTACAGCTGCCAGCCTACACCAGAGCCACAGTATCTCAGGATCCGAGCTGTGTCTGTGACCTACACCACAGCTCACCGCAATGCCAGATCCTTAACCCACTGACCAAGGCCAAAGATTGAACCCGCATCTTCACAGATACTAGTCAGTTTTGTTGCCACTGAGTCACGACGGGAACCCCTCATTTTCTAATGAAAAAATTTTAGTGCCAAGACATAAAATCTTCATAGTGCCAAGTTATATTTGTTTAAAAATGTCGTAATTTTTAAAATATAAATTATGAAATATACCTTAAAAGTATACATGTAACTCATGTATACAATTTGAAGAAAAATGATTGTTACAGGTTGAACTGTGCCACCGTCCCAAAAGGGATGTTGAAATCCTAACCCCCAGCATCTCGGGTTGTGACCGTATGTGGAAATAGGCTTGTTGCATTAATTAAATGTAATTAATTAAGCTGAAGTCAGACTGAAATAGGGTGGACTGCCTAATACAATGTGACTGGCACTGTATAAAAGAACCTAATGTGAAGAGACAGAGACATAAGGAGAAGGCCGTGTGCAAATGAGTCAGAGATCAGGGCGAGGCATCCACAAGCCAAGGAAGGCCAAAGAATGCCAGCAAACCACCAGAAGCCAGGAGAGAGGTGTAAAACAGACCCTCCATCATGACCTTAGAAGGAACCAATGCTGCCAACATCTTGATCTTGGACTTACAGCCTCTAGAACTGTGAGAAAATAAATTTGTTTTCAAACCACCCAGTCTGTGGTACTTTGTTGCAGCAGCTGGAAGAAACCAATACAGTCTGTAATGACTACATCCATGTCCTCACATGCTTAAGAAAGAGAAGGATCAGTATCTTAGAAGTTGCAGCGTTCCCTCCCCAGACTCATCTCTCTCCTTCTGGATACCCATATCCTGAATATTGTGTTAATTGGTCTCCTTATTTAAAACAGTTTTCCAGGAGTTCCCGTCATGGCTCAGTGGTTAATGAATCCGACCAGGAACCATGAGGTTGCGGGTTCGATCCCTGGCCTTGCTCAGTGGGTTAAGGATCCGGCGTTGCCGTGAGCTGTGGTGTAGGTCGCAGACATGGCTCGGATCCCACGTTGCTGTGGCTCTGGCGTAGGCCGGTGGCTATGACTCTGATTCGACCCCTAGCCTGGAAACCTCCATATGCCGAGGGTACGGCCCAAGAAAAGGCAAAAAGACAAAAAAACAACAACAATAACAAGAACAACAACAAAACAGTTTTCCAGTTCCGTGTGTATTGGGAAATAATATACAGCTTAGGCAGGCACGTTTCATTCTTTGCATGCTGGATATATCCTGTAATTTGCTCTTTCTTTCCACTAATTTTGAGATTTATTTATGTTAATGCCTGTGTAGGTAATTCTTCCTTTTCTCTCAGAATGTTTCACTATATGAATAGAGTACAGTTTAGTTATAAATGGACATCCGTGTTAGTTCTAGTTTTTTGCTGTCACAAATAATATTGCTGAAAATATTGTTTATGCCTCCTAGTACACACATGCAAGCTTCTTTAGGATAGTTACCCAAGGAATTCATAATGTGTATCTTAAACTTTACTAGGATATTATACTATACTTTTTTATTTTATTTTTTTATGTCTTTTCTAGGGCCACACCCACAGCACATGGAGGTTCCCAGGCCAGGGGTCTAATGGGGGATGTAGCCGCCGGCCTACACCACAGGCACAGCAACTCGGGATCCGAGCCATGTCTGCGACCTACACCACAGCTCATGACAACGCCGGATCTTTAACCCACTGAGCAAGGCCAGGGATCGAACCCGCAACCTCATGGTTCCTAGTCGGATTCATTTCCATTGCGACACGACGGGAACTCCTTATACTATACTTTTAAAATGAAAATTTTTGCTTTTCATTTTAAATTAAATTTTACTAACTTTAATCTATCTGAGGTCAACTTTTGTGTATGAGCAAGCTGATATCCTGCTTCATCTATTCCACAGGGATAATTAGTTGTTCCAAATCATTTATTAAATATCCTATCCTTTTCCCACCCATATGCAAATCAAACCATAGATCAAATTCTGACATATTTCTCTATATTCATGTAGCGTCTATTTCTGGACTTTCTGTTCAATTCCATGAGTCATCTATCCTTATGCAAGCACCACAATACATTCTGATATCAGAAAAAAAAATTTCCCCAAACCTTTTCATCCATTTCTAAGATATCTTGAATTTCTTTCTTATTTAATATCGGTTTATTTTAAAATGTTTAGGTATATACGAATGATAATCTGCATCTGTCACATACATCCAGCGAAAAGCGTAATATAAGTAACACCATGAATCCTTTTCCCAACTCAGGAATTAGAACATTGCTAAAACTTTCATCCATCTATGTGCTCCTTGCCTATTCAATTGCCCCACTTCCCCACTCCAAGTCACTTTTTTCGTTTGAGCTGATATTTCTTCTAACATTTATCCATCTTGTTGTATGAGGTTATGATTTATTTTATCCCCAATGATTTTCACTGACATATCAAATTTCTAGATGTAGTGGATTTTTTGCTGGCTTCTTTCTCTTCTCTTGATCTGTCTATCGCTGTGCAAAAACATGATGCTTTCTCAATTACCCTGGCTTTATAATAAGGCGAGGTATCGTGAAAGGTAAGTCATCTAATCTTATTCTTTGTCAGGAGTGTCTTGGACATTCTTGATCTTCATCTATGTAAATATTAAAATTATCTTTCATGTTCTATAAAACCCTGCTGCAATGGGAACTTCATTAATTCTACAGATTGTAGAATTCGTATCTTTACTACACTAAATCTCCCTAGCCTTGAAGATATTTCTCTCCATTTAGTTGGATCTTTATTAATGTTTCTCAATAAAGCTTTATAAAACTGTACAATTTTATAACTTTATAATTTCTACATAAAATGTTACATGTTGTTAGAATTGTTCCTAAGTAGCTTATGTTTTGTTACCACATCAAAAATAAATTACATTTACTATTTGTAGCTTGTATATATAAACATGAACTTTTCTTTTGTGTAATTGTTTTTGGCTACTTTCCAACTTTTCTTTAATATTTCTAACAATTTTCCACAGATTAATTTAGATTTTCTATGTAGACAATTACATAATGTATAAACAGAGATTTATTTACTTGATTGTGATGTGCCTACCTTTTGATTTTTTACTTGACTTGCTGCATTGGCTACAGGCACCAGTACAATTTTGAACAAAAGTGGTATAGAGGGTATCCTCTCCTGTTTACAGTTTTAAGAGGCGGGCCTTGTACGTTTCTGTCGATGCTGCTGAAGCTGGACTTCCATAGATACTTTTTGTCCGTTAAGAGAAATTCATTTGTATTCCTAGTTTGCTAAGATTATTATTGAAATAATCATAGGATGTTTTTTTCTTTAAATATGATAAAAAAAACTAATATTCAGACATTGGGAAATAGACAAATAATGAAAAGGAATAATCATAGAGGTGGTTTAAATAACCAAAACTGCATAAAGTTACAGATGCTAAAGGAAGAGAGAGCTTCACACAGTAAGAGTACTCGGAGGCAGCAGACATACCCTACCCCCAACGATTTTTGTCTTTGACTTTAATGTTCTGTGTGACTCAATTAGTGCTTCTTAATTCCTCTCGATATTGTATCCTGACTTGGTATTAGCAACATTTTAAAAATTCATGCCCTAATGTTTTTGAACTAAGTGTGGCAGTGGGTTCCCATTTCCAAAAGAATGACTTTACTACATAATTCACTTTAATTTCATTGGCCATTTAATTTTCTCGGCCTTAAACTGTTCTTGTGCTTCTGATCACTTAGCAGTCTAACAGGAAGACCCTGGCTCTCTATTTCTCATAAAAATATTTTACAAATGGCAAACTAAAATTTCAGTAGGTTGTAGCTAGCTACTGCCTATGAGGTACACTTCTCAGCCTATCAATAGCTCTATGGTCTTTACTCTGAAGGACCCGCATTATTACCCATGTAATTTAAACATCATTATAATTCCTCATTAAAACAAAACAAAACACAAACAAACAACAACCAAAGGGGAAAAAAATCAGATACTGTACATATGAGACTGTTTGGATTTGCAGTTCTATTCATACTGGGCAACTATAGATTTTCTTTTTGATTAAAATCTTATTTTTATAGCTTATCACTTTCTGAGTATGCCTCAGTCTATCTGTAGCATGAGAATATTTGATCATATGATTAAAGAAGAGCTCCAATATATCAATTCAGTGGCCATGAACTGCCAAACTGAATGATTAGCAAGCAGCTTTACTGCACAGCCCCTAACACTTCCGTCAAATAGCAAAAGGTGTGTAAATATTATTTGAAAGAGTCTTGATTTTTTTTGTTTCTCTGTGTTAGCCATCCTGTACAGATTGTGTGAGCAGAAAGCACAATTCTGTGGATGTGCACTGTTGATAGTCTTTTTGACATAACCTAATGGAAAAGGCACTGAAGAGAATATTGCTAGTAATGGTAATTTCTGCAGAGCTGCTCTCTTTTGCTTTCTTACATTGCTTCTGGATACTAGTAACAACTATAGCATCATTCAAATTCTACTGTGTGCCATATGGTAGGATGTTTCATCATGCTGAGATGCCTATAATACCTTTCTTCTTGTAAATTCAGGTTCAAGGGCATTCAGATTTACCAAAATTCATAAAAATCATAGTGACACATGTCCAGTATTTTACTTGGACTTTTTTTTACTTAATTTTTTTTCTCTTTTAGAATAGTTTGTTTCCATAGCATTTAATAGTTGCATTACCATTAAATTGGTAACCTCTACATGCCCTTGCCCCTTCTCTCAGGTAACAATTCTTCTTCTTCTTTTTTTAATAGTTACTCTAGTAGTATATTTAAACTGTGCCCATTTCTCTGACTGCTATATAGGCAAATATACAGATACTATGAATGTATCCATAAAGAGGTAATTTTTGTTTCTCTATTACCACAATGAGTTGTTCAATAACCATGTGACAAAAAGCATAAATTAAAATACTCTGTCTGGAATTTTAAGCTCTACTCAGTGTGTTTCAAAAAGGAAAAGTGGGACAATTTAGAGTTCATCAATTATATCACATTAAATTAGCCTCCATCATTGACTTGGCTCGACAGCCTTCATCTATTTTAATTTACAACATAAAGGACAGCCAAGTACAGGATAGTAGCAATGACATGAACAAAGGGAGGCTCTGTCTTCTTAGTTATAAAAGATGCTTTGCTTTGGTACCATTAAGATATCATTAAAGTAAAAACTTCTAACTTGAAGGAAGTTTCAAAGTAGCATAAAATATGATATATCCCATAATATTTACATTCATAAAAATTACCTATAATGGAATTTTATATTTAACACACTAAAAGTTTTCGCTACCTAAAAAACAGATGATACACTTGTATAAAGGATATATTCCAATATTCTGTCTATTTTGCAGAATGCGACTCTTTTACATCATTCACATTCTATTCCTTCAGATATACATATCTCTCATATAATTAAAACAATATTTTACAAACTTTATTAGGTGAAGCATCAGCCTGCCCCGACACCAAACAAGAAGACTAAAACACCTTTAATTCAGTTAACGGGAATCAAAGCAAATGTAAACAAGAGGCAAAGCAGGTTGCGCTGATTTGTAAAGGAGTTCTTAGCTTTGAAGTTGAATAATAAAGGCAGATAAAGGGGAAGACTTGATCATATTAACTGACAACTCCCAGGGGCAAAGAAAGAGAATATAGAACACAGTAAAACATACCTTTAAACCTCACTTAGTAGAAAACAAGAACCTAATGAGGAAACAACATGAGGAAAAAATAAGTGCAATCTTAGAAAGACTATAAGGCGATACACCTTTGCCTATTTAAAAACAGCATATTGAGTTAACAAACATTAGTTGAACGTCTATCATATGCCTGTTACTATGCTAAGTGCTGGAGCTAAAAAGGTGAAGGAGACGCAGTTCTTGCCTTTTACGAATTTTGAAAAAAATTTGTTGTGACATTCATTCTTCAACTATTATTGTATTACTACTAGATGACTGGAAATATTTAGTCCACTAATTTCTAATTATTTTATGAGTTTTCTCACTACCTACAGATGTAGCTAGTGATATAAATATTTTAATATTTACTTACTACAATATATTATTATTTTGTTTAGGTTATAAAAGATTATGATACAGTTCTAATACATACAGGGGCTAGCAACACCATGAAGGACACTCTTCAAACTGTAGGTTCCAATATAATTTTTCAATTCCACATTTACTCTTGGTAGTTTTATTAAAAAGGTTTTTTTTGTTGTTGGTTGGTGTTGGACTTTTCTTTTTCCCAGTTTTAGTGAAACATAATAGACCAATTAAAGCTGTATATAAGTAGTACAATATAATGCTTTGATACATGTATACATTGGGAAATGAAGAAGCCGACCAAGCTAATTAACATACCCATCACTTCACAAGGTTACCCTTTTTTTGTTTAAATGGCCTCACCCTTGGCATATGGAAATTCGCCAGCCAGGGGTCAAATCCTAGCATATCTGTGACCTACGCCACAGCTGCGGCAATACCAGATCCTTTAACCCACAGAGCTGGATGGGAAATCAAACCCACATGTCAGCAGCAACCAGAGCTGCTGCAGTCAGATTCTTTTTTTTTTTTTTTTTTTTTGGTCTTTTTAGGGCCACACCCACAGCATCTGGAGGCTCCCAGGCTAGGGGCTGAATTGGAGCTGCATCCACTGGCCTATACCACAGCCACAGCAACACGGGATCCAAGCCACAGCTCATGGCAATGCTGGATCCTTAACCCAGTGAGCGAGGCCAGGGATCGAACCCGAGTCCTCATGGATACTTGTCCGGTTTGTTAACTGCTGAGCTATGACGGGAACACCTGTAGTCAGATTCTTAACCCAATGTACCACAGTGGGAACTCCAAGGTTACCTTTTTTAAAAAGCTCTATTCTCAACAAATTTCAAGTATATATTATTATTAACTCTGATAATAGCTATGCTGATACATCAGGTCTTCAGACTTTATTCTGAAGATAGTGTATCTGATAATAACTATGTATCTGATAATAACTATGCTGATACATTAGGTCTTCAGAATTTATTGGTCTTACAACTGAAAGTTTGTACCCTTTGATGTTATCTTCCTTTTGGCCTCCACTCCCCAGTTTCTAGAAACCACCATCCTACTCTGTTACTATGAGGTCAACTTTTTTTTAGGTTTCACATATAAATGAGATCATGTGATATTTGTCTTTCTGTGTCTGGCTTATTTCACTTAGCACTATTTCACTGTTAACTCTATAGGTTCATCTATGTCTTTTCAAATAAAATTTCCTTCTTTTTATAGCTGAATAATACTTCCCTGTGCATGTGCACATGTACGCATGTGTGTGTTCCTCTCTTGACAGACACTTAAGATGCTTCCATATGTTGGCTACTGTGAATAAAACTTAATTCTTTGTATTATGCAACAGAATATAACTCCTGGGCTGTTAAATATGAGGGAGAGGAAACTAATTCATTACATATTATTAATATTAATATATTAGCTATCTGTTCAATGGATGCATGTCATTTATCATGTCTTTGAGAGAATGAATCCTAGCCTAGGACAGTCTGATAGCAAAGAGCTGAGAAAGTTGAACAACAGGTTCTACCCAGAAGAGGTGTAATGGCCAAGTTCAGTAAGGGAGAGATTACCGAGATAGGAAAGAGCAGTGATGGAATGAGCATCTTCTTTGCCTGCTTTAGAATTTTACTTTGAATCTCATCTTCGGCCACCACAGGATATATGTAAGAAGCTGATAGTGATCAAGAGTGAGATGTGTGTGTGTGCATCCATGTGTGTAAGTGTCTGTGTTTGTGTATCTGTGTAGATTGTGGAAATAGGGGTGATTACAAGGGGTGGAAGCCAGAAATAGGAAAGTGATGTCTAGAAAAGAAAAATGGTGAATATAAAAAAAGAGGTTAGATCAGAAACCAGTGCTGTGACTGATGTAGGACTTATAATTAATCAGAGATACTGATAGTCAATTAATTTACATGCTATATTTTCCATTCAAATATCCTTTTTTGAAATGTACTTTGGTGGTGGAGATATGGGGCTGGGGACATAGGAGGATAACAACTTAAGGCTCTGCCCCCTTCTGTCCCTCCACGCCCCCCAGTCAAATACAGCTTTTTTTCTTGTATTTATGGGACATTTAGAATTATGAGTAATTTGGTTCTTACAAAGAGTACTGAAGTTAACAAAAAGTGCGAAAACCAATGGTCTATTGAAAAACTATAAGCCAGCCATTGGATAAATATATTTTTCTGGTCCAATAGATTTGCTAAATCTTGGCCTATGTTTGCTCACATGAAATAGTGATGCATTTATAGCTATTAGAGCATTGGTAATAACCTGAATTTAAGTCCAGTTTCATTTCTACCTATAACAGAATATTAAAAAAGAAATGAGTGTAAAAACACTTTGAAGTAAGGAGTTACCCTCCTGCTATTTAAATAGTCACCAAAGTATTGTTATACATCATAAAAACAAAGGTTGGTGATATACCCTTATTTGAATAAAATCTCCCCTTTTTACTCTATTACATATTTAAAAAATCCAACTAATTTAGGAAAGAACTTTCCACAGAAATTGTTCCATATAAAAGTATCAAATTTCAATGGTTTTGCTAAGTGCCTTTTTAAGAATGTAGCAACCTGGAAGCAATAATGCCTATATATAACAAGGTTCATTGCATTTAAAAGAGCCTATGGAAAAACAAAGACTCTGTCTTCCTCATTGATCATATCTATAATCAAATGATAATGGCCTAAGCATTAGGCATATATTTAACAATGAGCCAAAATATTATTTTCTAAAATACCAACATGTTCAATAGCTACCATTTAGTTTTATAACTATTTTCTACATATTATTTATTATGTCAGATCTCAGTAGGTTAAGAAAATCCTTCTACAAATTTCTTACAGGGCTATATTTAAAAAGTGCCTTAACTATCTAACATCTGCTGACAAGGAAAGCCTTCCAGGGCTCATTGGCTCATAAACATAATAGAGTGGCCTTCACGTGTAGCATATCTTGTACATGTGCTTAGGGTTCAGGGCTCCTGACTGCAACTTTGTACACTGCCATTACCATATGGCAATTTATTCTTTAAGTTCCTGCACTGTTTTGCTTGCTGGCAATTATTCTTGAACTCCTGCTTGAAGAGTTTAATAATGGAAAAACAGTTCTGTTTGCAATGAGGTCCTTAAAGCAATGAGGTTCTATCAAACACCTATCAGGTTTACAGATTATTAACAAGAGCTCAGCTCAGCTAATTTTTTTTTTTTTTTTTTGTCTTTTTGCTATTTCTTGGGCCGCTCCTGCGGCATATGGAGGTTCCCAGGCTAGGGGTCCAATCGGAGCTGTAGCCACCAGCCTACACCAGAGCCACAGCAACGCGGGATCCGAGCCGCGTCTGCAACCTACATCACAGCTCACGGCAACGCCGGATCGTTAACCCACTGAGCAAGGGCAGGGACCGAACCCGCGACCTCATGGTTCCTAGTCCACTGCGCCATGACGGGAACTCCAGCTCAGCTAATTTTAATAACCAAAACTTTGCTTTACCATAGTTGAGGGAAATACTGCTTTCTTTAATTGTTCAGGAATTAGGAATTTAAAATATATTACTTTATTCCAATCTAGAGAAGAATCTCAGAACTATACAGATCAAAAATGCTTCATTGGTGAAGCTCAGACTTTTATATTCATCACTCAGTACAGTAGGAGGGTCAATTTGTGTTCCAAAGGTTGTAGTCAAAGTTTATATCACTTTATTTTTTTGGTCTTTTTGCCTTTTCTAGGGCCGCTTCCCACGGCATATGGAGGTTCCCAATCTAGGGGTCTAATCGGAACTGTAGCCATTGGCCTACACCAGAGCCACAGCAACGCAAGATCCGAGATGCATCTGCGACCTACACAGCTCATGGCAATGCTGGATCCTTAACCCCTGATCAAGGCCAGGGATCAAACCCGCAACCTCATGGTTCCTAGTTGGATTCGTTAACCACTGTGCCACAATGGAAACTCCTATATCACTTCTTATCTAGCAGGCCCATTGAAAACTGGAAGACAGTAATTGGGATATCAAGTATCAAAGCCTATATATATGAAACTTGAATTAAATTACTCACTTGAAAGTGACTTTAAATTAATCATATATTTGACATGAGTTAGTTTGGTCCATTGGCTTAAAATCTATTCATACTATAAAGGCTCACTGAGCACCTGCTAATATATCAAGCAAACACCATACTAGCTACTATAGACAAAAAGTAAATAGATGAGTCCCTGCCACTCATATCTTACATTGAAGGAATAGAACTTAATTACTGCTGTGAAAATTCAGATTATTGAGGGTGTAGGGCCCTCTTGCCAAATGCGCCCATTCCCTTGTCTTGAGGACAAAGGGCAAAGCTGTCTTATTTAGAAAAAATGTAACTGAGGTTTTTGAATGAACATATCCCAAAAAAGGGTCAGACTAGAATGTTCTAAAACAAAGTCTGTAAGGGAGCAGTGTCCTTTGCTATAAAAGGAACCATTTGCAATATTAAACTGCTTTCTCCCTTAAAAAGGCAATGCATCATCTTCAACCATTCAAATATGTGGCTTAGGTTTTTTTCCCCTACAGTGTGGAAGGCCATTAATAATTCAAAATTAACACAATAGCACTTCCACCTGAGAAAACAGAGCAAATGCTACTCAAATTAAAGGAACTTCTAAACTACTTATTAAAAAGTTATCTAATTTTATTTTTTTATCTTTTGATGCATTACAAGTATAGCAGAAAGAATAAATTACAAATACCATCATCATTATCTCAAACATCTAGATATAAACTATATGAAGTTATTCAGTGTAAAAATAAATAAAAATTGCACCTTATATTTGGCAATTATTTTTATTTACAATAAAACAATATAGGCTGTACACAGAACTATGTAGCCTCATTATGGTGTAGCTGGTATATAGGAAAGCTTTGCTTTAAGAAATGTGGAAAAACTAAGGAAGGAAAATTTTGATAATTAAATTAGACGCAAAATATAATGTAGTCATAAATTGTTCTCTTGGGTTCAACAAAGGCATCAAAGCCTAATCTAATATAAAAATAAAGACAGGACTTTAAAAATCACCAAATAATGGATGGATAGTGTTTAATGTCAATATTCAACTTATTGCAGAAAACAGGGATATTTTTAAAAATACTTTCATACTCAATCACAATCTCAATGACAACAAAGACTACCTCAGACTTTAGGGTATTATAGTATCTGCAAATATAAGCTTTCCTTACTTTAAAGGTGATTTTTGGCAAAGAAGACTTATCTAAATGGATGGGTCTCAGCATTTTGGATTTACGAACAGTGATAACGACAGCTAGTTTAGCTATTTATGAAATCATTATTATGTTCCAGAACTGTTCTAAGAGTCTTGATGTATTACCTAATTTCATTTTAATGACAACCCATGAGATAGATACTTTTGATATTCCCATTACACAGATGAGAAAATGATGCAAAGAGAGGCTAAATTGAGCTGCTCTAGATCATAGAGACAGTAAGTGACAGAGCTGATATTTAAAATAAATTTCAAAATAAATTTAAGTCACTGACAAAGGAGTTCCAACTTCTTATTTTTCTAGGAAAGCATATTTTTAGAAACTCCAAACATCACTATTTTTACTTTAATTTTATAGATATCTTAATCACAACACAGAAAGAACATAATATTTCAATAAAACTAAGCATAATAAAAATTTACGTATTTTTTTCAGTTGTAGAGTGAAAATGTAGTCATAGATAGTGCCTGGGTACTGGCACATGACTGAAAATCACTGATATACTCCAAATAGTTTTGTTGATAGCTACAGATAGCTATTATGTGTTGACATTTTCATGTGTGAAAATTACTGTAAAAGAAATGTTAATGTAGAATATTCTGTATTCTGAAGTAGTAGTCACAAATCAATTAAATTACTAGAGGAAAAAATGTGGAAGTATTGAAAGAACCATTATGTGCTAGCCACTTATACATGTAGTATCTTATTTAACTCACCGAACAACTCTATAATGAACATAATGAACATATTGTAACTCTCATTTTCATGGAGGTGGAAATTATATTAAGGGAGGTTAGATAATTAACCCAAGATCAATGGTACAGTATACACTGGAATTTTTCCCAGGGAAGTTTTACTTGGAAATCATTATATTAATTTAAATTTTACACTATTATGAACAGTAATCAATTCTATTTCAATGAAGGCTGAGTATTATTATTTCTTCATATAAATGCCTTGTTCCAAAAGATTAAAAAAATCCTTAGAGATATAAAACAGTTTGGGGAGAAATCAAAATAGAAGATGAAATTTTTTCAAACATTTACTTGCAATAACATACACACAAAGACAACACAAAATCCTCGCAATGAGTCACTAGAAAAACAGAAAAATGTTCCCTTCTGTGCTTCATAGTCAAGTTTTAACAAATTATTCAAATGAACTCATGTTGGATGGCTAGAAAATTATTTTCTTAGAAATATTTTATTATTTTCTTAGACATATCTTAGAATTTTTTTCTTATTATTTCTTAGGAATATCTTATTTTCTTAGAAATACCTTATTACGTACATAAATGTAATGTAAAATATACACAAATTACACAAATTTAACCTAGGAAATTGGTTACTAGGTTCTACAATTCTCTATGATTCATCTGAATTTTAACTATTTGCACTTTCTAGATTTTGGAGGTAAATCTGGGTTGAATGTTTCAGCACTATAGCTTAACAGCACAAATCTTAGTCAAGTATTTTTACTGTTAAATGACCTAGTTACAGTGAGGTTGTTGTGAGGTTACATGAGTGTATATATAATAAGGTGTTTAACACATTAGGCATGCAAAAACTTGCTATCCCTGTTCTTCTCTCGAACATTATGCTTCCTTATATGGTTCTTTTTAACAAGGAAAGAATTTTCTTTCTGTTCATTATGTCTGAGGATCTTCACAAAAACTCTGCATATAATAGAAATGCTAATATATACATAGAAATAATCATTTTTTAGACATAATGAGATTAAGTCTCAGAGAGTTTAACTGACAATAAATTATATAAGTGGGGAAAAAAAAAACCCTGAAGAAACAACCAAATGAGACACACATAAATTATTTACCAGATAAAGAGTTCAAAGTATTCGTAACAGGATGTTGACTAAACTTGGGAAAAGAATAGATGGACACACTGAAAATTTTAACAAGGAACAAGAAAATATAAAAAAAGAACCAGTAAAAGCTGAAGAATAAGTGAAATAAAAAACACACTAGAAGGAATTAATATCAGACTAGGCAACACAGAATAATGTATGAGTGATTTGGAAGACAGAAAATAGAAATCACCCAATCAGAATGAAAACGTTCCAAACCTGAAGAAGGAAACTGATTTCCAGTTACAGGAAGCACAGAGAGTCCCAAACAACATGAACCCTAAGAGACCCACACCAAGAAACACAGTAATTAAAATGGCAAAAGTTAAAGACACAGAGAGAATTCAAAAGGCAGAAAGAGAAAAATAGTCACATAAAAGGGAGCACCCACAAGGCTGCCACCTAATTTTTCTGAAGAAACTGCAGGCTAGAAGGGAGTGGCATGATATATTTAAAGTGCAGAGAGGGGGGAAAAAACCTACAACCTAAGATAATCTAACCAGCAAGATTATTATTCAAAACTGAAAGAGAGACAAAGAACTTCTCAGACAAGTAAAAACTAAGACTTCATCAATACTCAACCACCCCTAAAAGAAGTGATAAGAGGTTTTCTAAGTAGGAAAGAAAAAGCTACAACAATGAGTAGGAATTTATAGGAAATAAAAAAAATCCCACTAGAAAAGGCAAATAATATAGTAAAAGCTATGGATAAACCACTGAAATAAGCTAGTATAAAGATTATAAGATAAAAATTATAAACTCAACCATAACTGCAATAGATAGTTAAATAAGGGATAAACATGAAGAAGTAAAATATGACATTAAAAGCAAAAAATGTGGAGGAGGGAAGTAAATGACAACAAATACAGTTGTGCAAACAGAGACAGATCTAGAAAACAATCTGGCAGTTATCAAAGGGGAGAAGGAAGTGGGAGGCGTAAATCTGGGATAGGAGATTAAGAGATACAAACTACTACGTATTAAATAGCTAAACCACGGGATGAAATGTTTAGCACAGGGGATTATAGCCTTTATCTTATTATAACCTTTATGGAATATAATCTGTAAAACTATTGAATCACTATGCTGTACACTGAAACCAATATGATATTGTAAATCAAGTATACATATCAATAAAATATTACAGATTTTTAAAAATGATAGTTCAACCAGTGATCCAATGCAAACACGACCGTGTATCATACAGAGGAAGGCAGTATACGGTAGTAATTAAGAATGTGGTGTGTGGAGTCAGACTGCTTGGTTTGAATACCAGTCTTGATACCTGTTGTGTGACCTGGGGTCAGCTGTTGAATCTTATTCCCATCAGTTTACTACCTCATAGGATTACTGGGAGAAATAAACGAGAGAATGCGTGCAAAACCCCTTTCATGATACTTCAATAAATAACCTTACTATTATAGCTAATTAGTCTGTCCACTATTTAATCTGTATTCATTTTAACCTATTAGCTTTCAAGGTCTTAGTCTACAGCTGACAAATGGCAAAAAAGACCAAACAAATATATTCTCTTTAATAATCCTATTAATTAACATTCAAAGTTACATGTAAAATACTTTTTACTTGATAAAGGTATGTTTATCACAATCCTTTCCCTAGTACTTGTAGAATTACATTACATGTTCAGAAGAAGGTAAGTAATGTAAATTTTCACAGTTTACAAAGGTACATCTTTCATGGATGGCCTTGAAGCTGAAGCACATTTTGACTTCAAATATGGATATACTCCAGGTATCAATCATTTTTCCTGAAACACAAAAAGGTGCTCTCCTAGGTCAGGCAAGTGGTCTCTCTAGTTCAGCATTCAGTGCAACAGACGACCCCGGGAGTCTGCCTAATGGAGAGTATGCTATTCACATGATTATTTTTCTGATACTCAAGGATATACTTCAAACACTTGTTTCTTACAATCCACATGCTACACATATTCCTTGAAGAGTTTAATAACTGTATTATGAAACCACTGGAAGAGAATTAGTTTTATTTATCTGAAAACTCAGCTTCCAAGGCTACAGAGACAAATTCCTAGTATTTCTGAAACTACAAATTTAGTAAGTACATAAATACTTTAACTTATCTATATTTTTCATAACTATATATACTTTAACCGTTTTTCTTTGTAGGAGAGTCTGCAATGCTCACTAAATATTTCACATGATTCCCTATATTTCCTCGGCATCCTGCAATAAGGCAGGGGCATGTGACTACTTGCGCTTGATGAGCTGGCGTGGAATTGACATCTACCACTTCTGGGCCAAAGCAGACATGTGAATTCTCTGTGTGTTCCCTACAGCTGACTTGGTTGACCAGTGAAAATCTAGATGCTGACCTGTTAGTCCAGGTCTCTGAGTGACTACGTAAAAGAGAGGCTCCTGGATCAGCTCCTTTAGACATATTATAGGGGTGAGAAATAAACCTTTGCTGTATAAAGCTTGAGATGTCAGTGTTAATTAGCACATCACTACACATCGCATCTTGACTAATTCATAACTTGGTACTCGGAGCAGGGCACTGTTGTAACGAAAACCTAAGCTATGTGGCATGGATTTACTACTTAGGTTATGAGAAAATTCATATTGGAAATTGAATAGATAGCAATCCACTTTATCCAGTGGAAAAACATTTGTTTAAATGATGTCTTTGATAACTTGGGAAACAGACAAAGTACCTAAGACGTTCAAGCTTTAGGGGAACAGACTGGAAAACGGAGCAGGAGTATTTTGTCGAGGTATTAAGGAAAGCCTTTTGATCAGGAAATAATTAGTCAGTGCAGAGACATGAATGACTAGAGAGTCCAAAAATCTAAAGCCTTGCAATAGTGAGAAAGCTAAGTGCTACAGACCCTGAACACCAAGAAAGACAGCTGAGAAAGACTTTGAGTGACACCGGCCCATTAAAATTTAATATTGTGTCAAAGATCTCATTAAAGTTATAGCCTTATGCCCGCTTTCAAAAGCACTGAGCTGATTATGATGCCACAGAACACATATCATATAGCGGTGACGCACCCCAAAATATCTAATTAGATAAAATAACTCAGAGCAAAGATGAGTTATTTTGCACAGAAGTCAGAGAGCATCATATCTGAAGAGCATTATATCTGAAGAGTGAGGCATGGGGAGAGAAAGGAAAGCAAGTAGCAGATCTGAGAATTATGTCTCTAAAAGAACCATGTGACTGGTACATGGAATTCACTGTAATCACACAGAGAAGAAATCCCATGAGTTTCTGAGAAGGTTGTACTGTCAAAGGAACCACAAACCTGTAATTTAAAAATATTACTGTTCAGGACTTAAAATTGCCCTTAGGCTACCAACTTTCTTTAAGCAGGAAGTGGAAAGAGAACGCTTCATAGCCCTCAAGCAAGGGATATTCTACAACATCTACCTCAGATGTGGCCAAGGAGGACCACAGAAAGGAATTCTCTTCTGGAGAGTACACCTTGCGACTATGAGAACAGACACATAAGGATTCCTCACCCTCCCAGTCGCTGCATAGTGAGTTTTTAAAATGCCTACAGATGTATACCTGCTGAATATCTTCCATTCTTCCTATTTTTGAACGGGGTTCTTTGCTCGGTTTATCTGGCCCCTCGTCTACCATTACCCTTTGGGTATGGAGTAAGTGGATACATTTTTAAGTTCATAGATCTCAGGACCGAGAAAGCCAAGTCCAGACCTGATGTGGAAACTGCCTCCTGTCACCAGATAATCTAGACCTGAGCTAGATGCAGTGATTGGGCAGGTCTTTTGGGTTGGTCCCCTTGCTGGCATTCATGACATATGACATCCCTAGTGACATCTGTGACATACATACATGTGTTCAAAGCATTTAAGATCAAATTTAAGTTTCTTTTGGGAGGAGACAGATAATACAAGACAATGTTAACTCAAATGTTTATTATATGATAGGTACTCAAATGATATTAAACAATTACAAATGGTGTCTCTTAGAAGCTAGACTGAGTTTTCCTAATATGTAAGTAGAGTGGTAATACAAGTATAATCGTGATTCACTTTTCTTCAGAGGCTTCATTCATTCTCCCATAATGAATTCATCACATAATTTTCCTTTTTATATTAATAAAAGTGAAAGTTTATTTCATGATCAATTTTTATAAAAATATACATGGCTTATTTCTAAATCTACAGAGATTGGTATTTATTGTTCAGTTGTGCTTTTATTATAACTAAAATCATAGAAATGATCATTGCGTTGAATATGCACACCGTGATATAAACCTGTTTCTTAGTATGACATAATCTTTTAGCTGTATGTGCCTGAAAAAATTAAGTATATGAAATAATGCTTGGTAAATCCAAGAGAATCACTTCTCTTTCTTGAATTATTATCGTTTACATCGTGTTTATTTACTGTTATATAAATGAGCCAAGGATGGTCTCTGCATTGGCACCTATGTTGTTTTTTTCTTCACAGCAGGATGACACCCAGTATAAGCCCACTAGCACCAAACTCAAATTTTCACACATCCTATTGTTTTAAACATAGCCCAGATGAGCAGATTTTTAGTCAGCTAGAGGCTGTCTGCTTTGCACACCTGAGGGAACTGCCCCACATCTGCTAGCCCCAAGCTATACATAAGCCTGGGGCTACAAAGACCCAAACCACTGACGCTCTTTGGAGCCCTCTGACCCAGAGACTGCCCAGAGGATGCTGAGCAACACTGTCTCTCTTCCCCTTCTCCCCTGAAAGTTTCCTTGTCATCTTCCCCTTCTGGATGGTAGACCCCTCATGGTAACTTCTAGGCAGTCTCCTCCTGTGAGGGACTTGTCAGAATGCCACCAAAAGAAAGCCTATGTGTGCTGCTGCCACTTGTGGTCATAAATTTTTCGTTAACCTGCCTAGAAAACTCTCGACTCACCATACACTTACATTCATAGCATTTATGCCATGAGACTAATTATGCACATCAGTGACCCTTTATTGATTTGTTTTCTTTTGTTCATTCGTGCATGCACGCATTTATTCAGCAGATATTAACCAAATGCCTACCGTAGGTGAGACACTATGCTGGGTGCTGAGAAAAAGAAGATAAATAGAGCATGATCAATTCTCATGGAGGCTTCTGTATGCTAATAAGCAGCCAGACACAAAAACAAGTAATTACAGCAGTGGAGCAAGTACTGTAGAAAAGATATGTAACAGGAAGTATAACAGTTCAGTTATATTTTGTTTCTACTTTGTTTAACTGATATGCTGGCCATCATTTTAGGAGAAAATGGGAACCCAGAAAAGAGTTCAGTATTTACACATATCTGACACGGATGTTCCTTGAGGGTACCTCCACTCAGCAGGTACCTAAGTAACCTACACCCGCCCCTGCTGATCTATTCTTTTTGTTTCCTCCTCCCATCCCCATTGTTATCCTTCATCTTAACTCTTTCCCCCTCCTCTATGTGCTTCATTTCCCTTGACTGATGTTTGCCTTTTCTTTATCTTTTAATATTTTTTAAAAGACTTAATTTTTTAGAGCAGTTTTAGGTTCATTAAAACTCAGTTTTAAAAATTGAGGGGACGGTACACAGTTTGCCCATATACCCTCTGTCCCTAAATATGCATAGCCACCCCCACAATCAGTATCTCCTCCAGAGTGGTACATTCTTTTACAACTGATGAACCAACACTGACACATCATAACACTTTCTTGTTTTAAAAATATATTTGAGGTGATGTAAACTGGCATGTTATAAAGTCAGAACATTCAGGGTTGTGTTCTCAACTTCATGCTTATTGAACTATAGATAAGTGGAAATACAGATATAGAGACAGAGATCTCAGTCACTCACTCCAGGTCATATGAAATTAACCTGCCATTCTTTTCTCATCTGCAAAGTGAACTTGCAGAAGAAACAGGATTGCTTGGTTAAGTGAGTAGAGAACGCTGCTGAACTTGGCAAAAACTGTTAAGCCAAGCTATTGCTAAATAAAGCCATCCTTCTCCAGAAATATTTTTGGCTATATTCTTTAATAGGGCAACCTGCGTCCTATCTCTAGCAAAATGTATGATATCTATAAAATGGCTTTTTGTTCCAGCCATGATTGCTTGGTAAAAGGTGCTTGTATAGTTTCTGAAACAATGGTACATCACAACATTCTGTTCTTACTGTCACTGTGGGTGGTTTCAAATGTTACAGTAAATTTCATCTAGGTTAAGAATTATCCTTTGGAAACGGCAATTAAATGCACCGTTAACTTTTCGTTATTGGCTAATAACCACTGAAATTTGGCCATTAGATTTTCTCTCTAGGAAGACTGATTTGTAAATTTTTGCCCCAAGTTATTTAGGAACAATTACTCAGGGGTTTCAGAAGTTCCTTCCTTGCTTAGAACATTGTGAAGGGTACTGGCTGTGGAGGCAGAAACCTGGAATCCTTCAGTCACTGTTTATTAGCTTCCTCGGTTGTTGTTGTTGTTTTTTTTTTACCTTGCATAAGTTATTTAACATTTCTGTGACGGATTTCCTTCATCTATAGGATGGGAATAATAATAACCTATTTCATAAGGTTGTTATGAGAATTAAATTGAATAATATATGTAAAGCACTTACAAAACTGGCAAGCAGTGAGCACTCAATAAAAGTTAGCTATGACAGCTTAATTAATGGCATCTAGCCAGGCGTATAACCACAGTGGGTACTAGAGTAGAAATCCTTTGATCTTTTGTATTTTGCCATTCTTATTTGCTGTAATAAAAATAGCTCTGGTGAATAAAATGAACAGTGAACCTTGGAAGTTAATATGTCTAGAGGAACAGCTGTTAAAAGGACCTTCATCACCATGTATTTCCAGGGGAACAGGAACATAAGGCAAGACAGAAGCTCCTAAAGAGTCTGTTTGGCTTAAGCAAATAAATAATGTGGTCCAGAACAGAAAATGAGATTTTCATCCTGCAACTAATGAACATTACATTGTCTTTGGTTCACATTAAATGTTAATATATTTTAATTTCTGAGTTTTATTGGATTTTGAAGTCAGGGTTGATCATCCATGTAGTTTAGTGCATTTTTCTCTTCACACCACAAAAATCTATGCCTGGGGTGAAGTTTGTTGATTCAAAACCATTCATTAATATTAAATCGTTGAATAAATGGTCTTTATACAGCAAGTTTAGATTCACAGATGTTATATTTTATAGGGTTGTTGTACTCATATTAAGGCATGTTCACATTTCAGGGCTTTTTTCCCTTCCTCATTTGGGTAACAGTTTTGACATGGCAGCCTTCATTTTATAATAATAATGTAAAGGGAAAGTAACTGAAACTCCATTTTTATATATTCATGTTATGTCAAATTTTGTCTTATAGTTTTGAAATCCATGATGTATTCATGAATAAATGATGCAGGTGCAGATGAAGGCACTGTGTTCAATTCCGTTCAATTCAATAAATATTTGTTGAATGCTTACTGTGTGGAATATATCATTGTAGGTGGCATAAAGGATGTAGAAAAAGTAAATAGCCTTTTCTTTTCAAGGAATTTACAGTCTAGTGGGGAGGGACTACAAAGAAAGGGACACAAATTATCACTGAGATTTTAGCAGAGAAATGTATCATGTTTGATGAGATAGTCAGGAAATAGTAATATGTAAATAGTTTGTAAAATAGTTGTTCATATAATAGTTTTTATCTGGGTTAAAGAGTGAGTTGGGTTTTGAGGAAGAGATAATTTAGGTCATTTTGGGCAAAGTTAACAGCATATGCAAAATCACAATAGTCTAGAAATAAAGACCAATTTTTAGGCAAATGAGATTTCTGGTTGGAATGTGCTACAGAGAATAATAAAGTAAAGTAAGTTAACCTTATATTTGAAAGGCAGTGCATTCTAGGCTGAAAATTTAGAGACCAGAAAGATCTCTTCTATAGAAAGTCTTTAAGTGGCAAGCAAACAATTAAGTATTTAGAAAAAGACTCTGAGCTCCTTGACAACTAGGACTCCATTTTCCTCATCTTTATATTTCCAGCATGTATTTGGCACATGCTAGGAGTTTATGAATGAATGATAAAGTAGAATGGAATAATGCAGAGAGTATATTACTCAGCAATAATCCAGGCTTTTCTATTCCACATAGTGAGTTAAGGATCTAGGCTACCTAGGAGTTCCTGCTGTGGCTTAGTGGATTATGAACCCTTCTAGTATCCACGAGGATGGGGGTTCGATCCCTGGCCTTGATCAGTGGGTTAAGAATCTGGCATTGCTGTGAGCTGTGGTGAAGGTTGCAGACACAGATTAGATCTGGTGTTGTTGTGGCTGTGGTGTAGGCTGGTAGCTGCAGCTCCAGTTCGACCCTTAACCAGGGAACAAAGTGGTTCCCTGTTTGTTCAGGGAAGAAACATATGTCACAGGTGTGGCCCTAAAACAAAACAAAAACACAAGAAGCAAAAACAAACAAAAAAGGATATAGGCTGTCTAAATATCAGCTGACAGGTCACTGTTTATTCATACCTGACCTTCGCTATGGCCTGGAAGTGACAGATATCACTGCTGCTCACAGCCTATTCTTCAGGCTTTAATTAACTTCAAGGTGCCTAAGAAATTTGGGAGAACACAAAGACCACGTGGTGAGCATTACTGTCTCTGCCCCAACGCATCATTCTTACCATGATACGCATCATCAAGTGGTGATGCTGTCATCTTTGTTTTCTTCTTCCCTCATACAGAACTTCACTCACAGGTCTGAGACCTAGGTTGAGATGACTCAGAGGCTGGGCCCAGCTGGGTGTGTCAACAGAGTGCCTGCATGTGACCTCTTCATGTGGCCTGGACTTCCAACAGTATGGTAGCTCCCAAGAGGAAGCACCCTGAAAGGAAGCATTCAGATGGCTAGTGTTTCAAGAGACTGGGACACCAAGGAAGATGTTGCAAGGCTTTTTCTGATCTAATTTTGGAAGGAACACGTGTCACTTCTGTGTAAGTGAGTTGCTAAGGCCAGTCCACATTCAGAGGGAGAACAATACGATTCCACCCACTGACAAGGGAGTAGCAAAGTCTCATTGCAGAAGAGCATGTGGGATAGGAGATATTGCGGCCGACGCTGGGTAACAAAGTCCATCACAGACATTGATATTGGTTATACTCGTTTGGTTTACTTTAACCTTGTCTAGTATTTGGTTGCACATAGTTCTTGATCTTAACTATACTTTACTTAAAAATGATTGGCACATACGGATGGCTTGACCTACTATTTTATTACCTCTTTCACCGTATCCTAGAAAATGCTGGTGCCACTAAGACTTCCATGTCTGTCTGGTATTGCAATCCAGCAACTTTGGCATACCAGCTATTGTAATTGCTTCTGCTTCTGGAATTCCCAAGGTGCCCATGGGACAGCAGGGCTCTAGCCCCCACTATTCATTCCATAAGGAGATAAATGTCATATGCATTTCAACTTGACTCTTGGTATACATTTTTCCAGTAATTTTGCTAGATTCTCCTAAGTCATTAGCACTTTAATTTTTTAATTTAATATAAATTATTTAAAGATGTTCTTATACACATAACTCCACTTATAAATATTTTCTCAGGAAAATATGAATTTTAAGACTACATTATAAATGAACACTTGGCATTTTGCATATATTTCTATCATCCACTGGAACTACTATGAGAGCATACTACAAGAGAAGGAAATTTGTCTACTGTTCATTGCTATACTTCTAGGAGCTAGTTTAAAGCCTGGTATATAGTAACTCTCAAAAGATATGCGTTAGAGTGAATGAATGAATCATTACAGTTCATATGTAATGTTCTATATATTCAGTGGTTTTTCAATGATTTGAGGGAAAGTTTCAATCTCTTAATGTTCTTTATTCCTTAGAGCTGTTGTATTTTACATTTATTTTTTATTAATTAAAAGTATAAAAGATCTCAGATGAAAGACATAATGATAAATGTGTATAAGAAAAGAACAAAAATTGGAGTTCACGTCATGGCGCAGCGGAAACAAATCCAACTAGGAACCATGAAGTTGCGGGGGTTCGATCCCTGGCCTTGCTCAGTGGGTTAAGGATCCAGTGCTGCTGAGAGCTGTGGTGTAGGTCACAGATGCAGCTTGGATCTGGCATGGCTGTGGCTGTGGAGTAGGCCAGCAGCTGTAGCTCCAATTCGACCTCTGACCTGGGAACCTCCATATGCCGCAAGCACGGCCTTAAAAAACGAAAAAGAAAGAAAGAAAGAGAACAACAAAAATTAATCTCTAGGTCACTATAAGAGAAATTAAAGTCAAGAGCACTTGCATGGAGGTGAAAGTGAACATGGAAATAAGGAACAAGGCATCTAACATTAGTTCAAAAAGAGTCCATTCCACAAACCTGTAAAGCTCTATCACAGAAAGTTTTCTATTCCTATATATGTATATATGTATGTATCTCCATTTATACATATTATGTTTCCTTTTGTAGGTTTTACATCGCTTTATTTTATTTTATTTTTTATTTTTTGTCTTTTTGTCTTTTCTAGGGCCACAACTGTGGCACATGGAGGTTCTCAGGTTAGAGGTCTAATCAGAGCTGTAGCCACTGGCCTTTGCCAGAGCCACAGCAAAGCAGGATCCGAGCCACGTCTGTGACCTACGCCACAGCTCAGGGCAACACTGGATCCTTGACTGACTGAGCAAGGCCAGGGATCGAACCTTCAACCTCATGGTTCCTAGTCGGATTCGTTAACCACTGAGCCACAATGGGAGCTCCACATTCCTTAATATTAAGGTCCTCAGTTTTAAGCGCCTGGTGTTGAGTGCTTAATTTAATTAGCCTTATGCAAGTTAGGAAGGAAAGTGAAAGCTTCGCTATTTTAAGTTCTCATCAGAGAATTAGACCTATCCTGGGCTCATTGTTAACGGCACTGTAAGTGTTGGCTCATTTACCTTTCTCTCTAAAAGATCTAATCCTCTTTAGTGCAGAAACCTCATTTAATTCTGTTTTTCTAGACATTATTCAGTGACTGGCATATAGTCAGATTTTCAAAAATAGGGGCTGAATAATAACAACAATGCAAAGATATATATACTTATACAGACACATAGTCTTGTAAAATAACACATTAGGTTATTCAATAACTGTTTATGTGAAAGATACTAATCCACACAAAACAAATGTATATAAAAATAGAATGGTGGTACGGTACATCCATAATTGTATAGCTGTTAAAATGGAGAACTTAAGATTAATCTGTAATTGTTTTAGTCATAAAAATTTTTTTGAAGAATATTTAATTATGTTGGGAAATACTCGTGATAAGAAAAGAGCACTATACTAAATCATACAGATAGTATGCTCCTAATATTCTTTTAAAAGAAATGCTAATATATAGTAGCATCACCAAAAGAATTGGTTGAATGAATAAAAGAATACCTATATGCATAAATATCCTTATAGAATTACCATTAAAAATAACTCACTAAGGGAGTTCCCTTGGGGTGCAGCAGGTTAAGGATCCGGTGTTTTCACCGTAGTGGGCTCAGGGTGCTGTTGTAGTGTGGGTTCAATCCCTGGCCCAGGAATTCCACATGCTGCAGGTGTAGCCAAAAAAATAAAATAAAATAATTCACTAAGTTAACCCATTTTTCTGAAAATTAGCATAAAGAAATGGGAAGATAATGATCTAAAATTTTGGCGGCGGCTACCTCTAGAGCTATGAGTAATTAAGATTTCCTCCTTAAACAGTTCTATTTTCTAAATTTTAAAAAATGAGCATGTATTATTTACATAACCAAAAGTAAGTAACCATGTGAAAAAGATACCATTCAAGGTATTACTGTGTGCAGAGATAAATAAGATGTGGTTCTTAATCTCAAGGAACATGTGACTGAATAAGGTAATATTATATCCATAAAACATTACATGGTAAGTGCCATAAGATAAAGATGTGTGATTTTCATAGACAATGAGGGGAGAGGGATCACTTACTATATTTGGGATGGTTAAGAAAGATTTCTTGGAAGAGGCAGCATTATATTCAAGTCTTAAGATGTGGATGGATTGTGATAGGAAAATGAGGAATAGAGAAAGTCTTTAAATTCTTCATTAAGGTTTAGAATTTGGAGATTTTCAATTTGTTCAAAATTTTAAAGATATTTTAGTTTTATTTTTAATAGCTTTATAAGGGCAGGAATTTATTATATATAATTTAATGTTTATATACATAGACATATGGGAATAAAAATAAATTGAAGTCAATCATAAGGATGATGGAAAGTTCTTTTTTTTAAATTTCCTTTAAAGGTGGGTGTGACAACACTCGACTCTGAAACTACTGTCTCGAATAAATACCCAGCTTCACTTGGACCATCCTTAACCCTTATTGGGCTTCTCCATCAGAATTCATCACTATGACCCTTCAATGACCATATGCTTTACTCAGCACTAAGAAACAAAAGCTTCTGGGATACCAATGAATTAGGAGACCATAGGCATTGCTTTTTCAAAACCAGTAAAATAAAATATTAACTGATTGGAAATGGGAACAGAGAAGTGGCAAGATTTGTCAATGAACTAAGTTGTTGAAACAAGGTGTTATAAGTATAGGAAAAGATATGAAAGCATCATAAACTGAACAAATACAACTACTTTTATTTGCTATGAACACAAAACTTCAACATGTACTAAGATTCATAAATGGATTTCTTTTCTCTTTTACTTTTTTATTTTTTTCCCTCAAATGAGAGAGAAACGCCAGATCAAAAATTACTTGATAAATATAAAAGTCAACCCAAATAACTAATTCAGTAAGTTGGAGACATTAATAACATATGAGTAGTCTTTTTTAAAAGTAATCAGTGTCTTACATAAAATGAAATGTTTTCTGCAATCGAAAAGGTTATTGCTTTGAAAATACAAGAGGCTTACACTCTTAACTTCAGCTTAAATTTGCTTAAATTGATACTACTGCTTGGCATTATTTTTATACTCTATCTTTTTCTTTGTATCAATTCAAATATGTTTGAACTTTTATATACTATTTTCTAAAATGATATAATTTAAGATTTGAAATATGAGATTAAAAATATAGAATTAATGGGAGATACTTCTGTAAGTGATTACTAAAATAAGTTGTGTTCTTTCCAAAGGAACATAATAAGCCAGAAAGAGAATAGGCTTTTGGAGTCAACTTTAAGTGAAATACCAGTTCTAAAACTTTCTTGCTATGTCATCTGGGGTACGTCACCTTAACCAGTGAGCATCCTTAGTCCCATCTTTAAAATAAGGATTTCAACTTTTACCATGTTTCAAATTATTGTTAGATGATATAAAACACAAAGAATAAATCTTTGTTGTGGCACTAATATATTTTAGTAGGTTTATTACCTAAAGGACTATATATTACATATAATCTATTGTTTTCATTGACTTATTTAGAGACTGTGACCAAAATATTTACCATTTAAAAACATGGAAACAACCTAAATGTCCAATAACAGAGGAATTGCTAAAGAAGATGTGGTACATTATACAATGGAATATTACTCAGCTATAAAAAGGAATGAAATAAGGTTATTTGCAGCAGCATGGATAAACCTAGAGATTGTTATATTAAGTGAAGTAAACCATACAAAGACAAATATCATATGATACTACTTACATGTGGAATCTAATAAAATGATACAAAAGAACTTATTTATAAAACAGAACCAAAATCAAAGATTTCAAAATCAAACGTAGGGTTACCCAAGGGGAAAACACTGGGGGCAAGAATAAATTGAAAGGATGGGATTAAGACACACATAATACTATATATAATATAGATAACTAAAAAGGACATACTGTACAGCACAGGGAGGTCTATTCAATGTCCTATAATAACCTATATGGGAAAACAGAATGGACGTGTGTATGTGTGTGTGTGTGTGTGTGTGTAAAACTGATTCACTTTGCTGTAAACCTGAAGCTAATACAATATTGTAAATAAACTATATACTAATCTAATAAAATATTAAAGAGAATAAAAAATTGCATTTAAAGTGAACATTATGCAAAAATATAGCAGCATTATCTCTTTATTTTTAAAAAATGAATCTGTATGTGAAATTCATTGGGCCATCGTTTTCTCTCACCTTATGGCCAGTCTCAGAATAATATCACATCCAAAAATAACTCCCAGTACCCACAATCCAACTAAAAAGCCTTGAAGTAAAATATAAAATTCTAGTTTTGATTTCTCTGGAATAAGAAGATAGGGTTACATTATTTACAAACTTCATAAACTATCTTCTTTAAACCTCTTACTCCAAAGTACCACTTCCTTTGAAAGCTGGCCCCTATCCCTACTGAGCCAGTTAGTGGTCCATCAGTGTTCTCCCCTCCCCGCATCCAATAAATCACATTCTCATCTCTGTCTTGACATCCTTTTAGAAAAACAATGAATCTCTTTTAGGTAGTTTGGGAAAGAGGAATATAGGTACTTTCCTTGATACATGCTTTTCCTCAACTAAACCAGAAGGATCTTGAAGACAAGGATCGCCTTTGCAACTCTACTGAAATGTAGAGCACAATAAATACTTGTTAAAATAATGTAAATATTTTTCCTTTCTCTTATACAGCACTCAGTGAATTGGTAACTGTTTCTGTATTATGAACATCTATTCTGTCTATTATTATTATTTTCCTTTGGCTATCATCTGGAGAAATTAGCACCTCTACCATGATGTGTAAGGATGAAAATGAGAAAGAACTAAAATGCATTAGTTCTGTCATTTATTAAAAATCTTGTGAAAACATTTGATAAGAGATTTCTCAAAAGCTTTCAGATAAAAAAGCTTCAAAATCATCTTTTGGATACCATTGCTTTGCCCTCCAGTTTGGATCAGAGATAAGAAACTATCACTTTTGCCAACTGCAGCCTGTGCTTTGCCATCACAGAGTTCTGAGAGTTCGCTGCCCCACTCTAAGAATTAGGTGGAAATCACCACTGTCCCCTTTCCTAAACAAACACCAGCATGTTCTGTGGTACCCTAACCTTACTTCCAAACAATGCATATTAAAAACCAGTTTAATCTTTAACTTCTTCATCAAGGTAAAGGTAAAGTTGCTTCTTATTCAAATTAGCCATAATGCTGCTTTTTATTTGTCTGGTATTTTCAGTATCCAAAGCATCTTTGCACTAATTCTTATATTTGATTTCAAAAATAATCATGGGGTCAACTAACAAAGAAACTGTAAGTCACAAAGGTCAACTCAGGACCACACAGCAAGTTAATGGCAATGTCAGGGCCAGAACTCAGGTGTTCTATCTTCTATTCCATTGCTCATTTTACCATTCACTGTCTCACTAAAGAAAAAACATTGGAAGTAGTGTATATGTATATGTATACACACACACACACACAATGGAGTATTATTCAGCCATTAAAAAGGAGGAAATCTAATCATTTGCTACAACATGATGGATCTTCAAGGCATTAAGCTAAATGAAACAAATCTGATAAACAAAGACAAATACTGTATGGTCTCACTTATATGTGGAATCTGAAAAAAGAAAAGAAAAAAAACCTCATCAAACTCACAGAAAAAGAAATCAGATTCATGGTTAGCAGAGGGATTAATGGGGGGGAAATTGGAAGAGGAGGGTCAAAAGTACAAATTTGTGTTTATAAGGTAAGTACGAGGATGCGATGTACATCTGATGAGTACAATTAACACTGCTTTGATAGAGAATGGTTAAGAGGGCAGATTTTAAGAATTCTCATCACATGCAGAAATTTTTTTCTTTATGTCTTATGAGATGATGATTTAAACTAAATTGAATGTGGTAATTATTTCACAATGTATGTAAATCAAACCATTACACTGTACACCTTTAATGTATACAGTGATGCATGTCAATTATTTCTCAAAAACCTGGGAAACAAACATAATGGTATTCTTTCCCTCCCCCTCTTAAAGAAATATATCTTTTATAGTTAAAACAAAGACTTAATCTTTAATCAAGGTGAGACACAGAAAAGCATCAACCATTAAATGCTTAAAGACTAATATGTACATGGCACTCCGCAAATGAGATGATAGTAAAGAAACTACTTGCGTATTAGTTAATATAATAATTTGTTTTCCATGGTTAGGATGGTGTTAAGAGTCTCTGGGAAAGGAGACAACTCATACATTATTATTAAATTCCCAATATTTAATATATTGTGAAACATTATAGGAGATTTCATATATAAACATTAAAGATCAACTCAAAATATATTAAATAATGGCAAGGGGATTCATTGCATTCTTCACAATAGGAAAAATGAAATAAAATAAATTAACAATGATTGGAGCTAATCATGTTTAATGATCAGAGAATATTAATTTTAATAGCAATACTGACAGCAAACGAAGTTTATACGATAGTCACAATATTAAGCACTTATATATATATTAATTCTCATAATAACACTAAGAGCTATTACTTCCATTTAGATGAATAGAAGAATATTATTTCCATTTTTAAAGGTGAAGAAGCTGAGGTATTGAGAGGGTAAGTAATGTGCACAAAGTTAAAAGCAAGTAAGGAGCGGAGCTGAGATTAAAAACTCAGGCTCTTTGGCTTTGGAGTCTGAGCTCTGAACCACTATGCTAGTATAACCCCTCTCAAAGTACTCTATTTTTTGTATATGTCAAATATGA
The DNA here is from genome assembly GCF_054392235.1 of Sus scrofa. Lineage (NCBI taxonomy): Eukaryota > Metazoa > Chordata > Mammalia > Artiodactyla > Suidae > Sus > Sus scrofa. The sequence continues at coordinate 148,557,654 of NC_139396.1, read as the reverse complement.
AAAATTCCAGCAGTATAACACATTTCTAAATCAAAGAAGAAAATTACAAGTTATAAAATTGAAGAACTGTTAAAAACACCTCTAAGTAATAACACCTCTTCTTGTTCTCAGTTTTTATATTCAGTCAGGAATTCAGTTGAAAAACATAACAATGTATGTATGAAGTTCAGAAACATAATTACACATGAGAATTAAATACCTGAAATTTTACCAAAGCTGCAGAAGGGCATTTAATCAAAATCTCCTTACTAGAATATCAATTTTATATTTTATATTTTATATTTATATATCACAGAAATACTTTTGTGCTCCAGTGACGATATAGATGACTTATTGCTTGGCAGGATATTTCTGACCTATTGTTACAAAGTAACACTTTGCTCAAAAGCTTTTGCACTTGTATTATGTCAATAAAAAAGTCACTGTAGTTCACAAGGAAGAGATTTCTCTCATGAAAAGAAATGATGGGAATATGTCAGGAACACAATGAACCTGAACACAGAATGCTAGTTACAAAAGTGATACATGTTGCAAAGCTAGCATTTACCTTACGATAAGTCATCCGCATTTCTTACAGCTGCAATGAAATATCACCTTGATGTGAACTCAGTAGGGAAATCTAGTACTTCTATATATATAGATACATACATTCCAATTTTAGTCTGTATATGCTACATCTCCACTGATAAACTTTTTATATTCTTCAGACTAATATATACTACTGACAATACAAATAATAAACAAAAAATTCAGACTTTCAATGACATAATATGAATATTGCTAAGTAGTTTGGTATGAATGTTTCCTAAAGTCCTGGGGTAGTGGTCACTTTAATTAAGAAAGCTAAAGTCCTTTCCCCAATCTCTTAATCAGCATCAGAAACAAATTTTAAAGGAATATAATGTCATCAAATATTTATAAATTACCACTTGGAAATACATTTTGTACGTAAATTCAAAGGGGGATATCCTTCTTCCTTTTTGACTGGAAAGCAATTCTACGAACTCTAAAATATTTTAGGAGTTCCCGTCGTGGCTCAGCAGTTAACGAGTCGGATTAGGAACCAGGAGGTTGTGGTTTGATCCCTGGCCTTGCTCAGTGGGTTAAGGATCCGGCATTGCCATGAGCTGTGGTGTAGGTCGCAGATGCGGCTCAGATCCCAAGTTGCTGTGGCTCTGGCCTAGGCCAGCAGCTACAGCTCCAATTAGACCCCTAGCCTGGGAACCTCCATATGCTGTGGGTGCAGCCCTAGAAAAGACAAAAAGACAAAAATAAATAAATAAATAAAATATTTTAATACTAAGAAGTTAACATGTCTAAAGGAAAACTGAAATTTAATTTTGAAACTCTTGGATCTTTAAAGACTGAGTGATCAGGGGGACATTTGGTTTTAAACTACAAGTGCTCAAACATAAATTAATTAAATAAGTCAGAAAAGAAAAAACACTAATTAAAATAGTGAAGAGAATGAATTCTATTAAATACAGACAACCTAGAAAAGGTAAAAGTGAAATGCTGGTAGATTACTTAAGAAACAAAAGATTTATGTAATCCTAGGAAAAAAGTAGAATTTTAATGTACTGACATTGAAACTGAACACAGAAATGAGTCATGTAATCAGAAACTGTCAGCCCTGTTTCTGAAGGTTGGAGATGTTACCAAATCATAAGGTTTGAGAAGTTTGAAAAACAGTTCATGGATATATTAGTTAAAATTTTTTATTCTCAAACAAGATTAAATCTTGATACGTAAAGCTAATTGAGTAGGGAAAATTCATAAACACCTTAGGATTGCTAAAAATAAAATTATTAATAGAATACTATAAACAAATTCAGTCACAAGTAGTATAACTAATTTTTAAATAAATGCGCTGATAAATAATCCTGCATGAAAAAGACAGAACTGTCCAATCAGGTAATTTGAAGAAAGTTTAATAAAAGGAAATGGAGGGGGATAAATAGGACTATTGACCAAGAGGTTAACAGGTGCAGGAAATTCACAAGGTTTAATTAACTACCTTGGGATTAGTATGTGCTGGGAAGTCACACCACCCCTAGGCTTGGAAGAATAAAGGGAACCAGAGAGAGGCTTTGTAAAGAGTCCCTTGACAGGATCTGTGACTTTGTGTGGTGGATATGGCCACCAGCAATTCCTCCTATTACTGTATGTCCATGCTGCTTTTCCAGTAAAGTTTTCTCTCTGCCCTTTGAAACTGGATTAGTCTCATGACTTGCTTTGACTGATAAGACAAAGTGAAAATAATGCTGTAGCAGTTTCAGGTCTTTGCCTTAAGAGGTCTAGAAACTTCTATTTTAAACCATTTGAACCCTAAATAGAGCATGTAAAGACGCCTGATTCCCTTACTTAAAAGAGTAGACTAAGCACTCTTAATTGTTCTAATCACTTCAATTGAGTTGCCAGACTAGTTCTGGCTCCAGCTAGCCTGAGCGATCCCAGGCAACAAAACATGGAAAAGAGAAACTGAGAGAAAATTCAGAAAATCCACAGAGTTGTGAAAAAGAATAAATTATTGTTTAATGCCACTAAAATTTGAGATTGTTATATAATTTGTTATTCTATATATATATATTATATAATTTGTTATACTATATATATATATCTCAGAGATATAAGCAAGATGGCAGAAAAATAGACATTATCTACCATGATACTGCCTAGAACACCCATTTTGACAATCACTCATGGATGAGTGTACCTTTGTCAAAGTCTTGCAGTATAACACAGAAATTCTAGCATGGTATTGGACAAAAAATCCAATAGACTCATTCAAGAGGGTAAAAACGATCATCCCTCCTGCAAGAGAGTACACCTCAGTACCCAGAGAGACCACATGGGCCTATGATTTATACCACAGGGGCAGATGACAACTTAGTGAATGCCCAGCTTCCTCAGCTATTCAAGATGCTGCTCAAGAAGACTTCATTCTCACCCTACCCAGAATAATGAAGTAATCCGTACAACTGAGAGGCTGAGAGAGGCTGAAAGCACACTAACCAGGGCTTACAGCTCATCAAAGAGATGCAGAGCCTACTGAAAGCTTCATAGACTCCATCATGAAACCTGCCCATAAACCACTGGGGATACCCTATCTGTAGTCCCTCCCAAAAGGCTCACAGCACTCCAGGGGCATCATGCACACATCATTACATGGCCAGCCCTTGTATGTATACCCACTGGCAGTGAGTACAAAGGTTTGCAGATAGATAATGAGTACACATAGACCTGGCCCAATTCTGTCAGATGGGGAGAAAGCACATATTTGAGCCTTTCCAGGTGCCACCCCAGAGAAAGGAAACAGAAGGCTCTTAGCACCTGACCTGACTTTGCAGAATCAAGAGAAAACACAATTTTAAGAATTCTGCCCTGCCCCACTCCCAAGAGGGAACAAAAGTGTCAATGGTCATATTCATAAGAAAGGTCTGAGAAAGCAACAGAATCTCTAAATGAACTGAAATGAATACTGAAGGTATTTTTCTCCTGAAGCCAGTCACTAAAGACTAGAGAAAAAGACTACTTCTTTAAGTGCAAAGAAAAGCAACACAAGACTTTAAGAAACATGACACCACTGAAGGAACATTGTATTTTCCAGAATCAACCCTGCAGAAATGAAGATCTACATATAGCCTGACAAAGAATTCAAAACCGTTGTTTTAAGGAAGCTTAGCGAGTTACAGAAGAACAGAGACAAACAACTTAACAGTAGTAGAAAAACAATGCATAAACAAAAAGAGAAGTTCAACAGAGAGACAGAAGTCATAAAAGATAACCAAATGGGAATTTTAGAGCTAAAGAATACACTGTATGAAAAAAATATGCACTAGAGGGCATCAACATTAGATCTGATTAATCAGAATAAAGAATCTGTGAATTTGAAGAGAGATAATTTGAAATTATCCAGTCAGAAGAAAAAAAAAGATTTAGAAAGAATGGAGAAAGCCTATGTGACGTATATGACATCAAGCAATGTAATTTATACATCATGGGAGGTCCAGAAGGAGAAAGGGGGCATACAGTTTATTTTAAGAAATAATGGTTGAAAACTTCCAAATCTGGGGAGAGATATGGACATCCAGGCACATGAAACCCACCAGTCCCCAAGCAGATTTAATTTAATGATAACATAACCAAAACACATTCCAATAAATCTGTTAAAACTCAAAGTCCAACAGGGAATTTGAAAAGCAGAAAGAGAAAAGGAACACATCACAAACAAGGGAATCCCCATAAGACTGTGAGCAGATCTCTGAGCAAAAATCTAGGAGGTCAGGAGAGATTGGGATAATATATTCAAAGTGCTGAGAGAAAAAAATCTGCCAATCAAGAACACTTCACCCAGCAAAGCTGTCCTTCAGCTTTTCCAGAGAAATAAAAGCTGAGGGAGTTCATCACCCCTAGACTAGCCTTATCAGAAATGCTAATTAGTAACATGAAAAGCTATGAAACTATAAAGCTTAATGGTAAAGAACACAGCCAAAATGAAAAACTCTAATATGGTAATGGTGATGTATAAATCACTTAACCCTAGTATAAAGGTTAAAAAACAAAAGTAATAAAATTCAACAGCACATTAAAAGGGTTAAGAGGAGTTCCCATTGTGGCTCAGCAGGAACGAACCTGACTAGTACACATGAGAATGCAGGTTCAATTCTGGGCCTGACTCATTGGGTTAAGTGAGCCAGCACTGCCATGAGCTGAGGTGCAGGTCACAGATGCAGCTCAGATTCCATGATGCTGTGGCTGTGGTATAGATCAGCAGCTACAGCTCTGATTTGACCACTAGCCTGGGAATCTCCATATGCTGCAGATACAGCCCTAAAAAGCAAAAAATAAAATAAAATAAAATAAAATAAAAGGACCATACACTATAATCAAATGAGACTTACCTCGGGAAAGCAAAGATGGCTCAGCATATGCAAATCAATTAATGTTTACACCACATTAATAGAACAAAGGATAAAAATCATAATCACCTCAATATCTGCAGACAAAACTGGCAAAATTCAACATCTTTTCATGATTAAAAACTCTCAATGAATTAGGTTAGACTGAAGGTATTTTAACAGAATAAGGACCGCAAATGGTAGACCCACAGCTAACATCATTTTCAGTGATCAGTGAGAAGATGAAATTTTTTCCTCTGAGGTCAGGAACAAAATAATAGTGTTCATTTTTTCCACTTCTATTCAATAAAGTACAGAAATAGCCATAACTATTGGGCAAGAAAAAAAAAATGAAAGACATTCAAATTAGAAATGAGGAAATAAATTGTCTGCAGACACCATGATCTTATATATAGAAAGCCCTAAAGACTCCACTGAAACATTGTTAAAAGTAATCAATTTAGATATCTATTGATAGATGAATGAAAAAGGAAATGTGTATACATACACAATGTAATACTACACAGCCACAAAAGCAAAAGAAATCCTTCCATTTAGCACAATATGGATGTACCAGTAGGGCATTATGCTAAGTTAAATAGGCCAGACAAAGAAAAGCAAATACTGTATGATCTCTCTTATTTGCAGAATCTTAAAAAAAAAAATAAGTCAAACTCACAAAAGCAGAGAATAGAATGATGGTTGCCAGAGGCTGGAGAGTGGGTGAAATGGGAAGATATTGGTCAAAGGGTACAAGCTATACATCATGGTGACTATAGCTGATAATACTGTACCTTATACTTGAAATTTGCTAGGAGAGTAGATCATATGTGTTCTCACCACAAAGAATAAGGCAACTAAGTGAAGTGACAGATATGTAACTAACTTGATTATGGCAATCATTTTGCAATATATAAATGCATCTTAATTTATCACATCATGCACTTTAAATGTATATAATTTTAATCATTAATTATACTTAAATAAAACTGGCAGAGGGAGGGAGAAACTATTCAGACAAAATAAAGCAGGGAGAGGATGTCCCTTGAGAAAAGCTCTTTTTTTGGCTTAAATTATCAAAACCAGCTATCTTTACTGATGCAGTTCAATTTTTACTTTGATCTAATGACAGTTAAAATATTGTTTAAAAATCAAAATGCATGAATACTAAGGAAACATAAATATAAATTTCATTATAAACTTAAAAAATGTATTTTCATCAATTATTTTTTCATATGCATATATATATGGCCCAACAATTATGCTCGTATTTACTGAGTGATATAAAAACATACATTCATACAAAAACCTGTATACAAATGTTTATAGCAGCTTTACTTATAATCACTAAAACCTGGAAGCTTCCCACCAGGGGAGTAAATCAGGAATTGTGGTATGTCCTTAGGAGGGAATATTGTTCAGTGATAAAAGGAATGAGCTATTGATTTCTACACCATGAATAAAACTTAAATGCATTTCAAATGTTGAACCAATGGCTACATATGATAGGATTCCATTCATACGTCATTCTGGAAAAGATAAAACTGTGGGATGGATAGCAAATTAATGGTGGTTATGAACTGAGGTGCCGAACAGTGGCTGATTACTAAGAATCCGTACAAAGGAACTCTTAAGACCAAAAAACGGTTCTGAGCATTACTAGGATGGTGGATATATGAAGCTATGCATTGGTCAAAACCCAGAGAACTGTATATTAGCAAAAGCGAACTTTTACTTATGTAAAGACACACACACACAAAAGGAACTTAAGTAACTTTGGAAACTCAATCAAAGGACAAAAACAAAAGAAAAAAAAGAGTATAAAACCCCAGTACCCCAGTTGGCAATTTTTTTCTAATAGGAGAAAATGATAATCATTCTGAAACTTTTGTATATATATTTTGGAGTTGAACAATTAAGTATACAGATGATCAATAGTGAGAGTCAGGTTTTTCACTATAAAAGAGGAAAGTCACAGATTAAACAAGAAAGTTAAGATCAGCCCCATGACATCTGAGGTCAGAAAAAGAAGTATGAACGCATGTTTAACTCAATACACACAAACACAATATGCACACACAATGGACAGATACATATATAATTACAGATATATATTTGTACATGAGATAGTATACATATATTTATGGTCTACTTCTGCTGAGAGGGCCTAAAAACAATGACACCCCAGAAGCAAAGAATACACCTAGCACCCAGAGCTTAGTTTCTAATTACCATTCCCAATTAAAGGAACATTTCATTAAATGACTCATTATTGGACTGTGGCAGGAACAATACAAAATGAGTCCGGAGCATTTTGTAGTGCCAGAAATTAAGGAAGTATTCAAAAAACAAAAGGATGAGTGTATGCCAAAGGGACAGAGGAGACCACTTAAAAGGGCTCCCAATGTCTAAAGCTGGAACAATCTGAGAAACAAAACAAAACAAAACAAAAAAACCCGTAGTTATTTATTGACTCAATATAAAAATGCATATGTATTCATACTGACCTAAATTAATAACTGATTAAATAAATAAACGAGGGAGAAGAGACAAGTCTTCCGTGCAGAAAAATTCTCAAGAATATAAATACTTTACTTTCCAAGAAGTGGGCTTAGTTCCTCATTTATTCTACTCTTTCTTGCCTCCCCATCTCCCACACGGTGGGCTTAACTTAGTGATTTTCTGCTTAAAAATGTGGTAGGGAAATAGAAAAGGAGACAAAAAAGGAGAAACCTGGGAAATCGCTTAACCAAATGGTGAAGTTTAACATCATCAGGGTCTGATGTACCCCTTGATATAGACCACACGAATATGATGTATTTCTTTATATGAGATACGACGAGAAAGGCATGTCACCTCTTGGGAATTCTTTCCAAGGTCTCAACCCCGGTCTACTCATGAGAAAACACATCAGACACACATGGATGAAGAAACATCCTATAGGATGCTTGGCCAGTGCTCCTCAACAGTCATGGGCATGAAAAACTGAAAACTGTCACAAAAACAGAGGAGGCTGAGGGGATATGACAACAGAGCAGTACCTAGGATTGGATCCTGGGCCAGAAACAAGACTAAAGATTAATGGAACGACTTGGGAAATCCAAAGAAAGTCTAGAGTGGCGTTAATAGTAATGTACCAATGTCACTTTCTTAGTTTTAACAAAAGGATCATGGTCATAGAAGATAGTAATAATACAGAAATGGGTTGAGAAGTATATGGGAACTCTCTGCACTAAATCTGTAACTTTTCATAAATCTAAAATTATTCTAAAATATGAAGTTTATTTAAAAGTAATATTTTTACTTTTTCTATGGTATCAAGTGGAATAGCTCACCATTTGAGCTTTCATTTTCCACTTTCAAGATGCAGGGAGCTGTTATTATTTTGTCAACCTAAAATTCTTAAGGTGGCTAGCAAGAGATTGGTGGTTGTGACAGTCAGTTCTATTTTAACCCAATGTCTGCTGAAGTACAGGGATGCTTTTAGAAGGCCACGCGCTGTGTGACACATTTCTTGATTTTTATCTTACCAATGTGCAATTGAGTAGTTAATCCTCCTAAAGCAAGGTTTCTCAACCTTGGCACTGTTGACATTATAATCCAGATACTACTCTATTTTCTGTGGGGGCTATCTTAGCCTTCTTCAGGCTGTTATAATAAAATACCATAAATTGGTGGCTTATAAGGATCGGACATTTAAATCTCATAATTCTGAAGTCTGGGAAGTCTAAGCTCAAGGCAGCTGGCAGAGCTGGTGTATCGTGAAGGCCTGCTTCCTGGGTGAATGTCTGCTTCTTACATGAATGTCTTTTCCCTACAACCTCACGTGAAAGAAGGGTGAAGTAAGCTGGCTCCCAGGGGTCTCTTTGATAAGTGCTGCACACCCATAGCTTAAGTACTTCCCAAACGTACCATCTCCTAATACCATCACATGGGGCATCAGGTTTCAAAATATGAATTTTAGGGGGATACAAACACTCAGTCTATGACTGTCCTGTGCCTTGCAGGATATTTAACACCTCTCTAGACTTTTTCCCCAGGTGCCCGCAGCATACACTATGGCAACAAAAACTATAACCAGACTTATCATGCATCTCCCAGGGATCCAAATCACACCCCTACCCCCACTGAGAGCCATTTCTATACGGCAAGATATTATATACGATGTTGTTATATTTAATACAAGAAGTATAAACAATTGTTTTTCACAAACGGAGGTAAATGACTGCTGTAGAGAACACCATTGTCTCCTTATGAGTTCCTTAAAAAGCAACATTCAGAGAATAGCCAACTAGTGCAACAGAATCGATGCAGCATTCCCAACCCGAATCTTAAAGTGAGAAATGAAAATGTTGAAAGGAAACATGCTAGTTATATGTGCTAAAGTTCTACTTCCTCATTTAAAATTACAAACACATGTATTTTCTATATTTAAAAAAGAAAGCATAGAATGAACTTATCTTTTATCCAAACATAACAATATTAAGAGTTTCCTGTATATTTTCTCACCACATGGGGGTACCTATAAACACAAAAGTATGTTTCTATTTCTTTTTAAAAGGCCAAAAGAGTACTGGCTGAGAGTAATTAGATGGAGTTCTAGTCTTGGTTAATTTTGAACTGGCTGGGTGCACTTGGGTAGGTCACTTACTTTCTCTGTGCCTTAGTTTCCTCTGGGAAAATGAGAAGTTTTTTTACTAGATCTTTATGTATCTTCCCAGTTTCAATAATCCATGACTCTGCAACATATTTCTAATAGAAATAATGCCTCAGTCCTTCTCCTCAACTCTTGTCTCCCCACCCTCCAGCCGTCTTTAGTATCTTAAAAACTTTCATTTTAATGTTGGCCACCACAACAAACGTTAACTGCTGCTTCTGCAGCTGCATTCTCTGCATTAATGAGAAGCCATTAGATGTTTTCCCATGTAGTCTTCAGATTCAGTAGCCAAATGACCAAGTACACTTAAAAACACTTCTGGGATAATGGACCTACGCCAAACCAATTTAGCTGTGGCTTTCAAATAAGATAAACAAAAAGTAAGAATTTAATGCCTACTAACATACATTTTTAAATACAGAAACAGGTAAGAAGTGGAGTAGCCTGACACAGAGCAGGGTGACCTCAATCCTCCACAGTTCACTAGGGGATCCAATCTTAGTGAGGTAAATTAAAAACTCTGCAGTAAGAGAAAATACTCACGAGTAATTTGGATTCTGATTCTAGGAGTGAAAGGCTGGGAAAAATCTGATTTTTTTTCCCGTGTCTAAAAATAAACCTTTAAATGTAAAGGAAGCTATTTTATGTCTGACTATTTTATATCTGAAGTTGCTTTTTTTTTTTTTTACTGCAAAACATTAAATTGTTTCAAAGCTATATGCTTATTCATACACAGTGACAGGACATAAAAAATTAACAAGCACAATAATGACTCACTATCTTGAATGAAAATATTTTCTTTCTATATATGTACTACTCATTAAAATTAAAGTAAAAATGATCAGAAACCTACATATTATCCTCATAAATTATCACAGTTCATATCTAATAGCACAGCAAGAAAAATGACATTTCTGAAATGATGTAATGATTCACTGTTTCTCTTTCCCATGCTTTTGTCATGGTGAAGCTGTTCCTGCTACTAAAACACAAGTTCAGGACATCTGACTCTGCCTTAGAGACTGCAGCATGTTCGTGACTGTGAGGCTTACCATACATCAGCACAGGGAGTCAGCAAGTGCTGAGGCAGTTAGTCAAAGAGGCTGGCCTTCCTTTAGTGGAGAACACTGATAAAGGGACCAGGAAGGTAAGCTCAATGAGAACAGAAACCAGGGAAGGATGCTATGGTGAGAAGGCTACCTTTAAATGGGAATATGGTGGAACACATCCTCCAGAATGAAACTCAGGAAAGGCAGAAGTTGTAGGAAAATGAGATGGACTAAGTAGAGAAACCTCTCAATTAGCCAAGCTGGGTGCTAGAATTCCAAGTAAAGCACCTTAACTATGACACAGTAATAAAGCCACTGTGCTAGAAGTACCATCAGAACCAGAAAATGAATAGTACTACTCTGTTTTAGAGGAACTTTAGTCCTAAAGCAGGTGGATCTCAGCAAGCCCATTTTGTGTATCCATATCAACTATTTAACATCCATTAATGCTTGTTCTCATTATCTCCAGAAAGCTCTCCTAATGACATGTCATCAAACTCTTTTTTAAAACTCCTATAGAATTTTACTTTAAAACTCCCATGTAATTTACAAACATATTTTTGCATATTATACCATTATATGATAATATATAGCATCACTCTGGACTATACTATTCACTAATTAATTTATTCATATATGTCATCTTGTCTACCTAGATTGAATATTCTTTAAGAGTAGACAGTTTGTCATACATTTTGAAAACTATAATGCCTAGTTCTATTCAGGGCATAATGATACGTACTATATGAATATTCTAATACATTAAAAAGATAAAAAATAAAATTATATTATGATTATCTAAATAGTAAAGTATAACACAAATGTTACAAACTGCCAAGATTATGATATATATATGTAGATGGCACATCACAGTGGTTCAAGAGCACTGGCTTCCAAATCAGCCTAACTCAGATTTGATCTTGTTTTACCTAGTTACTAGTGTGTGATCATATCAAGTTAGTCCAAACTCTCTGAACTTCAGTTGGCTCATTAGTAAAATGGTAATAATAACTGTTCATGGAATTGTGTAGATTAAATGAGATGCTATACATAAAGCATACAGACCCTGATAAATACTAACAATGCAACAAAGAGACAATCAGTATAAAAATGTACTAGATTTTAATTTGCATCATAATTAATCACTTTTCAGAAAAGAAAACAGTATACATTTCTTCATTTAACACTTTCCATGTTTACTATTAAGTGTTAATAGAAATTAATCTAATTTTCATCAGCTAATGTCAAGCATATGTCAACTATTTTCTTTTTCCCTTAAAAAAGATTTTTGGTAAAATCTTTTTTGTCTTATTTGAAATATTATTTTTATGATAAGAGAAAATCAAGTTACAGTCAATTTTTAAATTCTACCCTTGAAATGTTCATATAGTTGAGATTTACCGTCTATCATTTAAAAAAAAACTGTACTTTGGGTTTTGAAATTCTATCATGAGTGATAGCATCTAAATTCATAAATCCCCGAATCTTCAAAATCCATAGCATCTTCAAAATATAATGCATTTTTAAGACTATGTGATTATGCAATACACCTCAGAAAGAAAATATGACAATTGGATGCAAAGATTATATACATCACACTCCCACCAAAACAACATCCAACTACCACCAATATAACCAGATGAAATTTCATTTTAATTGAGTCATCATAGCCAAGATCCATGACCTGTATCATGATTTTTTATTACAGAATCTAGACAACTCTTGATCACTTATTAAATTTGAAATTTTAGTATGATAGAAAGCCATGTGGCTGGGATACAGTCTAATTTAATGTAAACAGACTTGAGTCTCTTGAAATGGAATCAATCAATAAAAAAGAACAGGTGAGATACAGGGCCGAGAAAACAAAAGCTGTCTGCACATAATCTTCTTACTCTTACTATTGGAAACTATATATCGAAGAAGTCTTTGTCACATTTCTCACTGATATTACTGTGGAAATAATGCAGGTTCTTCAATTTGTATTTTATTAAGTTTAACCGTATTGGTTTTACTCATTTCTCACATTCAACACCTTTTTTTTTTTCATTTAGTGCATATTACAAGAGCACTGAAATTATACACTTAATACCGATTCAAAATTATTAAAACTGTTATTTAATGTCTGAGATGGATAATTTAAAAATGTTTCTATAGTTAAAATATATAAGGAACACACATTTGACAATTTTTAAAGGTGGGGTGTAATGAAAGTCTTGGCCCAGGATCTTTGACAAGTTCCAGGGTAAATTAACGCTCTTAGCAGGCCATTGCTCCCTCCTTACTTCGACTAAAATATAGAAGGATCCTAGTATTCCCTGGGTAATGTTTTACATGCTGAAGATAAAAAGAAATGTACAGCTTCTGTCTTTTCAGGGCTCAGGCTAGAAAGAAAGAACAATATAAATTATAATTAATATTGTTCATCACCTACCTTCCCAAGAATCCAAACCTATTGATTATTCTCCTTTTCCTGAACCTATCCTCTCCCTATTGCCTGTTCCCACCTCCCTAAGACACCTCCATTCAAGTACATGCCTTGATGTATCAAGGTTTTTTTATTTTTATTTTTTGTCAAACTTGTTAATTTCCTTGATCCCTTCCCAGTCCTTACTTCACCTTCTCAAAGAATTTTAAAATGTCCTTTGCTTGGCATGCAACACCATCACATTCTTCTGATTTGCCTCCTTAGCTGCTCCATCTTAATCTCCTTCACTTCAAGGAGTACCTTATATTGAGGACTTCTAAAACTACATTACCAATTCTCACCTCTCCCATATAATTTGGTCTTGCACGAATGGGGTTATAATATAAAATATTATTGTTAATATTATACGGCACAAATGAACCTTTCCACAGAAAAGAAAATCATGGACTTGGAGAACAGACTTGTGGTTGCCACAGGGGAGGCAGAGGGAGTGGGATGGACTGGAAATTTGGGGTTAATAGATGCAAACTATTGCCTTTGGAATAGATAAGCAATGGGATCCTGATGTAGAGCACTGGGGACTATATCTAGTCACTTATGATGGAGCATGATAATGTGAGAAAAAGAATGTATATATATGTATGTGTGACTGGGTCACCTTGCTGTACAGTAGCAAATTTACAGAACACTGTAAACCAGCCATGATAGAAAAAATTAAAAAATCATGAAAAATATTATTAGTAATATTAGTTAAAAGGTGTATTATTAAAGTTAATAAATTTGTCAAGATTTATATAGAGAGAATTATTTGGTAAGAGATGTCATACAGAGAAGGTTATAATTATGCCATTACATACGTTTGGTCACATTTTGTGTTATGTTTAGTTAGGAGAAATTATATGTGTTACAATCAGAGAATTTATGAAGCATGTGCTGTCAGCAAGATGTTAGGGTATAAACAGAGATGATGAAAAAAAAAGAGAGTGTTAAAGAAGTTCTTAATTGGTGGAAGTGCTATTCGTAAGGGTGTAATGGAAATTTGTCAGACATGTGTCAAAGTGAGAACTGTTACACTCCCTGGGAGAAATGGCTGGGCTGGCATTTAATGGGCAGAAGCCAGAGATTCTAAAGGCCCTTCAATGCACAAGATATCCCCCCACCAGGAGCTGTCCTGATTCCTGCACTATATTCAAATGCCTTAGCAAGCACCCGTCTATTATTATCTAAGCCCAACACATCACTACATTCTAATATAAACACTAAGTACGTTTTGCACAGTGATTAACAATGAAGTTTCCAGGAATCCAACTTCTGCGTGTGTTAAGGGAAAACTGTCCTCTGCTTTGTTCTCAACTTTACCATGAACTGTTCACCCTTTCAGAAAATCGCATCGCTATACTACAATGCTGCTCTTCTGGATGAGTCACCATACAACAAACTTCTATCTGTCAGCATCAGTAGCTGTCCTACTTGCGGTAATTCCATGAACAGATGAAAGCATCTGACAGTTTCACTATGTCTTATATCATAGACAAATACAAACATATTAAATACATACTGATTTTTTCATAAATCACGTTCCTTTTATGTCTCGCATTAAGGCATCTTATCGCTTTGCAAAATCATGTATTGATACGTTATATTGGTAGTAAGTTTCATCCCATGCTAATAAAGAGGACGCTACAAAATAGTTATTACAGCATGAAGTTGAGAATTACTGATTTAAATTCCTGGAAGGACAAAAGTGACATGAGCTAATAACACCACCAGAGATCGACAAGTACAGCAGGAAGCTAAAACCAAACAGGAGACGTGCTATTCCCGCCTCTCCTGGTCACTGCAGTTCCTGACTTAGGCTAATAAAATCATGAGAAAGCCCATGTGCAAATAAATAGCATTTAGCAGCAGCAGTACATACGGTCAGGCTTATTTCCCTACTTAGTGGATGGTCTAAAGAGGAATTTGGGGAGGAATTTTTGTAGTAGACAAAGGATAAAATCACAAGGCAAAGGACTTTAGTTGTAAATGAAAGAAAATGCACTAAGCCTGACAGCTAAAATATTCCTGTTCCTTTTACCAACATGATCACTCTCAGGGTAAGAAAACTGAGTTTTTCTTAACTCACACTGCCTCATCATTTTTAAGTTTTAAACATTAATATAATGGAAAGAACGCTAGTCAATTTGGACTCCTGGCAATTTGTATTAGTTTGTTGTCCTCGTCTTGCTCCCACGTACATGGGTTGGGTTTGCCAGAGAGGTGGAAAATTCAGCCTCTAAACATGCAAATCAAAGAAAGTATTTACAAAATTCAGAAGAGATAAATTATCATAGGATGAAACAGTCACCTTGGAGTCCACTGTATCCTCTGAAGTTTTATTCTATAAGACACCACAAATATTTTTCATCCCAATATTTAAATAATAAAAGCATAATTTGAAAAATTTATTAATATATAAAAATAAGCTTTTTTTTTTGGCTGCACTTGCAGCATGTAGAGGCTCCGGGGCCAAGGATCAATCCCATTCCATAGCAGTGTGACCCACGCATTGCAGGACAACACAAATCCCTAAACTGCTGTGCACAAGGGAACTCCCATGAAAAGAAACTTTTGGCGACAAACGACAGTTGTTGGAGTTCCCACTGAAGCACAGTGGAAATGAATCCCATTAGGATCCACGAGGTTGTGTGTTCAATGCCTGGCCTTGCTAAGTGGGTTAAGAATCCGGCATTGCCGTGAGCTGTGGTGTAGGTCGGCAGCTATAGCTCCAATTAAGACTCCTAGCCTGGGAACCTCCATATGCTATGGGTGCGGCTGTAAAAAAAAAAAGAAAAAAAAAAAAAGAAAATGACAGTTGCAAAAGATAATTAAAATATAACTCATGATCCATTGTTTTTAAGTTATTTAATAAGGATGTTTTCAGGATTCTTTAAAAAGCTTTCAATAAAATAAAATAATGGCCTTGAAAATAATATATTTTTATACTTATTATTCATGAAGTAGAGATTAAACTATATTAAGCTTCCATGTCAATGCCTTTGTTCGAATGATCTATTGTATATTAATAGACCATACAAATGCTTAATTCACAACTTTGTGAATGAGAAATTTGGAAGAATTTGGATATGTGGTTCATCTCCTGAGTCATACTGTGTCACCTGGGAGACTGGGGATGAAAAATCCACTTCCACGATGGCTTTTTAGTTATATATCTCTTATCTTAATGCTTCTCTCTCTCTCTCTGTTTTTACTTCTCTCCTTTTTATTCCTTCACTTTCCTTCTATCCACAACGTGGAGGTCTCAGGGAAGCCACTTTCCTACATGGTAGCTGACGCACCCTGAATACTCTAAGCACAAGTGTTCTATGAGACAAGTAGAAGATACCCATTTGTTAAGGCCTGGGACTAGGAACTGGCATGGTGTCATTTCCACACTGAACAAGAAGACAAAGCCATCAGAGACCTCACTCTAATTCAAAGGAAGAGGACATAAAGTCACTTAGCGTTTTGAATAATGCCAAAGAATCTGTGCTCCTCTTAAGTCCAATACATCTTGTTTGAAGCAATAATGAAAATTATTCAATTTCCTGTCTACTATTGACACTTACTTAAACATGAACATATACATATAAAGCACCATGCTAAGAGCTACATAAAAGTCTTTTACTTCAAGGAATTAAAAATTTCACTGAAAAAACTGAAAATGCAGCTATAAACAGTTAAACAACTAGTTTCCAGGTAATATTTTAAACTAGTCAAGGAGAAAATGAGAATGATAGGAGTGAGAAGCAGATTTATTAGACATCCACAGATTTCCATTCTTTCTACAACAGCAATGCCAATCTCTTGCCTGTGCAAAAGACTGGAAAACATCCCCTGTTTTGACAAAATGTCAATAATGAATAGAATGTTTCAAACTGCATAGACTGCATTCAGTTCTGAGGATAAACAGATTTACAGGGACAAATATGGAGGGCTATTTCATGGTCTCACAAGAGAAACCAGAGATAATCATATTTAATATTAGCATTCAAGATACATTATCTAAACGTAGAAAGAATACATAAAGTGATGTGACCTAGGCACATTTAAGACTGCATGTGTAGGTAGACCCCATGAATAATTTTTTTTTCATGAACATTAATAAAACTAACATTTATTTAGTGTGGGCTACGTGCCAAGTAATGTGCTATATTGTTGTGGAGGTATAAAGATTTAAAAAGACATTATCTGGGCGTTTCCGTCGTGGCGCAGTGGTTAACGAATCCGACTAGGAACCATGAGGTTGCGGGTTCGATCCCTGCCCTTGCTCAGCGGGTTAACAATCCGGCATCTACAGCTCCGATTGGACCCCTAGCCTGGGAACCTCCATATGCCGTGGGAGCGGCCCAAGAAATGGCAAAAAGACAAAAAATAAAAATAATAAAATAAAATAAAAAGACATTATCTTAGCCAACAGGAACTTAGAGAAGCGGGAGAGAGATGAGTAAACAGGCAATTCTAATAACAGCCTGACAAGCCTGACCCAATACGGGTCAGTGCAGGCTGCCTTAGGACAAAAGGGAAATAACGACACGGCCGGTCACAAGGATGTGGGTATTACTGTTGTTTGAGGATGAAGACCACTTTTGAGTAATGGAAGAGTTAGTAAACTTCCTAAACAGAGGGGCAAAAGTTGTGGACAGATCTGGAAAGAGAAATCATGGTGGATTCAGGGCAAAGTCAGTGTGGTTTAGGGAGAATTTGGGGAAGAATTCATTTTGAAAGATCCACCTTAGGGAGATAACGATGACCATGATCATACCACGTAGTGCCTTTTATTTGATGCAGATTGATATGCATTTCCTACAGCAAGCCACAAGGAGGCACTAATGGGCAAAATAAATCAACGCAATAATTTCAGATGACTGCTTATATGTGCATAGCCACAAATATAAAAGCATACTTGTAATTAGCCAGTATAACATTTTTGAAAAGTCACATATCAGAGCACAAAAATAAAAGCACATGAAAGCTTTCAAAGTCATAAATCTGAAGCGTTTTCTTTATGAGCTAAATGTGTTTTTTTCAGTTACTTGCATTTATTAGATTACCTATTGATTTAGTGTTTATAGTTTTAGTGTTATAATTATTATCTACAGTGACAAGTATAAACTATTATTTTAAAAGTGACTACTACTAAGGCTTCAGCTCTAGTTTTTAATTAGAAACTATATATTTAAATTGATAAAAACAGACTTTTCCATTTCACTAAACTGAAGGGAAATCTACATTCACGATAAACTTATAATAATTCATCTATAATAAAAACCCAAAACTGATGTAGAAAATAAGATAAACTTAGAAAAAAGTCCATGTTTGTTGAAATAAAACTTTGACAGACAGCAAAGATTTCTTTTCTAATTTTTTGACTTAATAAAATGTAATGGAATAGTCAGTTATAACAATGTAACCATTACAAATATTTACTATTTATTTACTCTAGGTCACAAAAGATGTATGCAGGGTAGTATATTCTCATTCTGATGCTCTGAGATTATATGAGACCTGAGTATGCTGCTTTTTTAAGGTTTTGCCCTTTAAAAAATGACATTTTACTGTCAATTAACAGGAGTGGTTATACACATGTTTCCATCATTCTGGTTCTTCTAAATACTTCCTGCATTCTACAAGCCAACTGTCCATGTTTACTTGCACTGGGCAAGTATATTTCATAAATAGATGGGGAAACAGAATGTTACTGGTGTTCTAGAGATAAAATGCCCATCAGAACCTAATATTGTTGGTCAGTACAAATATTTCTAGGAAACTGGCATTTAGCTCACATGACATTTGGTGAATTGTTTTCCAGTCATTGAGAATGATGAATGATTTTATCACCTCAAATATATAATGAGAAAAATACAAAAGAGAAATATCTCTCTCTTTAGTCTATAGGTAAAACCACAAACGATTTCTGGAAGGTACTTTTGAAAAGAGAAATGCTGTCTTTAAAGCTATGAAAATATGTAAAATTATATAAAGGGCAAAAAGTGCAAAGAGTTGTTCTTTACTAACAATTATTTAGGGTTCTGCTTTGTAACATAAATATTTTAAAATCTATAACAAACTTGTTCACAAGATGGTCCCTGAGTGCATTGAAAATAAGTTCCTACAACCTGTCTTACAACGTTTTTAATCAAGAAAAACTACAGTCTTCATGACCACAATGGTAGATAGCTGAAGTGTCTGCTTCCTGCTAGTATCACTGGGTTGGCCAATTTCATGTTGCATATACAGAATTTACACACTGTTGCTATACAGAAGAAAGGTCACTTCAGTATTAACCAACCATTGACAAATAACAAAGGAACTTTAAAAGTCAACTTCAGGAGTTCCTGTCGTGGCGCAGTGGTTGACGAATCCGACTAGGAACCGTGAGGTTGCAGGTTCGGTCCCTGCCCTTGCTCAGTGGGTTAACGATCCGGCCCGGCGTTGCCGTGAGCTGTGGTGTAGGTTGCAGATGCGGCTCGGATCCTGCGTTGCTGTGCCTCTGGCGTAGGCCGGTGGCTACAGCTCCGATTCAACCCCTAGCCTGGGAACCTCCATATGCCGCGGGAGCGGCCCAAGAAATAGCAACAACAACAACAAAAGACAAAAAAGACAAAAGACAAAAAAAAAAAAAAAAAAAAAAAAGTCAACTTCAAAGTAAATAATTACAGCAAATTGGTCAAAGGTACCATTTCATCGTCTTATGATTCCCTATAGAAGTACATTTAATACTTCCTAGCAAGATGCTTATGTAAAAGCCCCTCCTCTCTAATTTCTCATAATCTGTATGACTTTCGTGAATGCTTTGGTCATCTTTTCAAACTTTTGTTTTAATTCATGCTGACTTTGGGAACACTGGTCTTCCCCTTATGAACTAGGTGGTGGCCAATAGCTGAAGCTAGGGCTTGTGGGTAAGTAAGTGTTTCTTCATGCAACCCAAGAGAACACTTAAAACTGATTCTTGTTCTGCCTAGAGGTAAGTCCACTTATCGCAGCACGAGCAGTTATTCTTAACACCACACATTCCATAAAGTCAAATTGAAATGTGCTCAAGGTTATACATTAGGAGACTGACTTAGGTTACTGGTCCAAAAAGACTACTTCGGAGAGAATCTATCCAAGTTGGAATAATCAATAAACTAAATGGCAACAATAAGGACAAGTTAATAGTTATAATAATAGTAATAAATTCAAACATTTTAGTAAGCTTTTCTCTCTTATGAAGCAGCATTTAGTGCTTTTAAGATGGCTGACTTAAGTGTGTCACTTACTTTTTACTGGAAAAAGAAAGAAAAAGTACAGAAGAAATTTTAAAAGAAAAAGCAGCATTCCAATCCCTTTACCTTCTATTTTCCTCTCTGGTTTCTTTAAAAATCTTTTTAAATCCACCTGGTAAATTTTCCTATTCAAGCAAACATATGTGTGTGTGCATGTATGTATATTCTACTGGGAGTTACGTGTTTTGCTTCACTCATGTCATTAAATATCAGATTATCTCCCAGATTTGATGCTTCTTTAGTAATTAATGATACATACCTATTGAGTATGTTATATTCAGACAGTAACCTGATGTAAAGGAAACAGTCTTCGGACCAATAAAATTTTATTTATATCTAAATCATGATAAACAAAGACAAGACGAGCAAAACCTCCATGATGTGAACAAACAGCACACAGACTGAACGACCAGCCTGTTTGGAAAATAAATGTCCAATTATATCTACTCTGCAGACACTAAGGCCTCAAAGTCTTTGAACATATTGTGATGAAGGTCACTGAACTGATTTATTCTGCATGTGCACAGCTGAAGTACTATAATAATGAAATCGCGTCCGCCTGGAAGAAAATCGTCCAGCGTTAAGTCGCCAATGGCCATGTTAATAAGGATTCCTACCTAACTTGGCTGAGAGAAGCTTCCAGCTCAAATGCTATTAATTTATTTAGTAATTCTAAAACTCACAAGTGAAAGAAGGAGAAGAGATACTTTCTAAAGAAACACAGATAATTCAGGAGGTCTATTGTTGTTCTCTTTAACAATAGAGCTTTTAGTCCTATTCTCTAATTTACTGTCACTTTATCACTTTTATCTTCCACTTTAAGTCTGTTTCTTTTATTGGACTATCTATTCAGCTGATAATTCATTTAGACTTTTGAAGTTCTATGCCATAAAAATTCCATTTAACTGCTTCCTAAATGGTGGTTAATCTGCACAAATTTTAAATTTGACCTTAATGGAACAGCTTATTCCTGAAGTTATTAGGACATTGGAAAACAGATCATGTCCTTAAAAGTGTACTTATTGTAAAGGTTTTTTTTAATCATCCACAAAATGAATTTTGCACGGAGAGATATTTGCAAAGTGCGTTTTTTTTTTAAATAATAAAATGCAGAGTCATTTTCCCATTTGAATTCCTTCTGCACAGCTCAGAATCTCACTCAAGCATCAGATGAGGTGTCAAAGTGCTTTGTTAACAAACTTATTTCCCAGATGTGGATAGAACAGGGACAGAAGGCTCAAATGCTCTAACATACCTAACAATTCAATTACAGTTATCTTATGGTGCCATCACATATTTTTCTTCAACAATCAAACAACCTCAGCTGGAAACCTCTAGCAATAACATAAATAAAGGACCATCTGGCTAGAATAATTAAGGAAGGCTGGAAATAAAACATTAATTAGTGCAGTATTTCAAACGACCTTCAGAGGCCTTATTATGAAATTATATCCAAACAGGTAATCATTTATTTCATGTTACTGTTAAATTTAACTAGGCATGAATAAATACAAATACCAAAATTTACTCTGTCAATGAGGACTAGTGACTTAAAATGATAATGACATTATATTTCATTTAAATTAAAGTGACAAATAAATAATTGAAAAGTCACCCACCAACTTTCAAAATTTGCATTACTTAAATATCATAGAATTTTAACACTGAAAGGACCTTCGGAGAGCACAACTCCTCAATTTATGGATGAGGAAACACAGGCTCAGAGAGATTAAATGATTTCCCAAGGTCACACCTAGAAGCAAATGCAGATCTAATTTTCACTCTAGAAATATTCTGTGCACTGACTATAAGAACTTACATGTAAATGTTCCACACAAAGTGTGGTGGTTGGTATTTGGCCACTCCACTGAATTAAAATAAAATTTAAAATTCTGTTTCAAAATTTCACAAAACCTGCTAATGTATGAAATTACAGGGCCACGTAATGAGACAATACCTAAAGCAATAAATACCTTAAGAAAATATGCGCCAGAGATGACTAGCTATCCATCTGTGGTTGGAAATACTCTTTTAAGGCAGTTTATTACTATTTTACACAAATGAAATACAGCAGATGTGGATGTGTAACATATTTTTTAAGAAGTAGCTGTGACTTCACTAAATATTTACTATTCTGCTCACTGGAAGACCTAGGGGGTAGAAAGAGGTCCTTGACTCACTATATGGAGGCAAATAGGTTACTGGCAGGAGCACCTACTTTAAACTGGTCCAGGAAATAAATTCATTACTAAAATTAGCATTTCTATATTATCTAATGAAAGGCCCAAAGCCGATATGATGGAGACTAATTTTCACGCTATAGCATCCATTATTATAAGGCATCAACATATAATTTTAAAGGAGCATTATAATAAAATTATATCTGTTCCTTAAAATAAGTATAACTCTGAGACCCATTTAATAAATTCATCTCGGAGTTCCCACGTGACTCAGTGGTTAACAAATCTGACTAGGAACCATGAGGTTGCAGGTTCGATCCATGGCCTCACTCAGTGGGTTAAGGATCTGACGTTGCCATGAGCTGTGGTATAGGTCGCAGATGTGGTTTGGATCCCGCGTTGCTGTGGCTCTGGCATAGGCCGGAGGCTACAGCTCCAATTAGACCCCTAGCCTGGGAACCTCCATATGCCGCAGGTGCGGCCCTATAAGAGACAAAAAGACAAAAATAAATAAATAAATAAAAATAAAAAAATAAAATCATCCCCTTTAAAAGTCTTCCATAACTTCCAATATTCTCTGGGCTTAAGTGCATTATCATGCAAGTTAAAAGTTTGAAAAAACATACAAAGGAGAATACATGGGCTGGAGCAGAATACAGACAAAAGAACATGGGATCTGAAGGCAGAAATCTGATTTCAAGGACCAATTTTGCCTTGAGATGCCAAGGACTAAAACATGTCTGTGTTCATCTTCACCACCGTTGCTCTTCCACTTCTACGTCCAACACAATTGGGTTGGGTGGCAGGAAAGGAGTGGGACTTCAAGAACAGTTCAATAACAACTTCAGGCTAATTCCACCCTGAATCACTGGCAGAAACAAACACAAGAAATAAAACTGCTAGATAAACTTTCAGAGCATGTTTCTAACGGCTGCTGTTGTCAAGTCTCCCAGCAGACATACTATGGATCCACATGGTATGACAGAGGTCTTTGCTTCTTAATGTTCGTGGCAAGAATCCAGTTGGTTACATGCCAAAATTCTTAGCAAATCCTGTGGTGCTTGAACTGCATAAAAAAGGAAAAATCTCTGGAAGTATATGTATACATATATTTCCTAGCGGAAACCACTAGGAATGAAGTGGGAACCGTGTAGGATGAGGAACAAGGGATGGAGAAAATATTTCACGGTATTACTTTTTGGATGACTTCCTCCTAGAGGCACAGAGTTTTACATTAATACATTTTTTTCCCTCTGATGAAAAAACTACAGGTTTAAACAGAGAATGCATATAGTTTCTCACTTAAGGTATAAGGTCTCTTGGAAATGTGAATGAACAAGCTGGCCATATACCCTCCCGCTGTTGAACATGGAAAACACAATAAGCAATAAAAATCTTAAGGGTTTTATAGAGTCTCTTGGAAGAATAAATTATTCAGCCTGTCCATTAGGCTTGAGGGATGAGGCAAATTTCTTGACACCTCAGATAGTGTCACCGACCATATATTCTCTAAACTCAGCTGAGATATAATGTCAGAAGTGATAATATCTGATTCTTGTTTTGCAAATACCTAGTTCAGAAGTGTGAGTGTGTCACCAGAAATTTTAGATAAAATGCTGGGCACTGAAAGAGATTTTAAGAATGAGCTTACTAGAACAAAGCTTTCCTCAAATAATCCTGCACAGCAAATGCAGAATGATAATGACAGTTACCACTCATTGTTTGCCCTACACGTTGCTTTCAAGCACCGTACACACAGTTTTCTAATTGCCATGAAATCCTGCTCAGTATGGATGAGGAGAGGCATTGAGGCATACTAATAGTTAACATTCATTTAGGATTTACCTTGGGCCAAATTTGACATTCATTCATTTGAAAATTCTCATAGCACGCCGCACTAGGTACTACGCAAGTGTCATTTAAAAGCCATCAAATCTTAAAAGTAGTAGATGGTTAGACAAGGATATGAATCCAGGTCTGTCTGCCTCCAAGCCTGTATACTACGTGATGAAAGTATACTGGGTTTGGAATAAAACCCGAATATGAAAATTTTTGTATAGATGACTCTGAGCAAAGATACTTTATCTCTTTGAGATTTATTTCCTTTAAGTGTAAAAAAATGTGCTTAAAATGTTTACGCACAATATTGTTGTGTGAATTAAATGCAAGAATACAGCAGTGTTTGGAATAATGGGTGGCTCATGGTTGTTACACTAGTTCAGTTTGGCTGTTATAACAAAGCAACAGAAATGATTAATGAACAAAAGAGTTTATTTCTATATCACAAAACAGTTTTAAAGTGATTAGTTCAGAATGCTCAGCAGCTCTGTTCCTTGCCATTCAGGACATATGTTTCTTTGCAAATTGTTAAGTGTTTCCCTTTCTCAAGCATTAGTTCTCAAACGTTTTGGTCTGAGGACTCCTTTTCCCTCTTAAAATATATTAAGGATCTCCCAAAGCTTTTGATTTTTGTGGACCATGGCTACAAATTTACCATATTAGAAATTTAACATTAGGGGCGCAGTGGTTAACGAATCCGATTAGGAACCATGAGGTTGCGGGTTCGATCCTTGCCCTTGCTCAGCGGGTTAACGATCCGGGGTTGCCGTGAGCTGTGGTGTAGGTTGCAGACGTGGCTCGGATCCTGCGTTGCTGTGGCTCTGGTGTAGGCTGGCAGCTACAGCTCTGATTCGACCCCTAGCTTGGGAACCTCCCATATGCCGAGGGAGCGGCCCAAGAAATGGCAAAAAAAAAAAAAAAAAAAAAAAAAAAAAAAAAGACAACTAAGGAAAAAGCCTGCTGTTCATGGTGTGAAGAACCCAGAGGGAGTTCCCTTGTGGCACCGCGGGTTAACGATTCTGCATTGTCACTGCTGTGGCACGGGGTTCGATCCCTGGCCTGGGAACTTCCACATGCCGTAGGTGCAGTCGTCCCCCCCTGCCCCCCCAAAAAAGAAATTTAACATTAGAAATAAAATTTATTTAATATTAGAAATAAAACCTAAGCATTTGAAAAAACATTCATTTGAAATAGCAAAAGTAATGCATTTTAATGAAAACATTAACAAAACTAAAAGTCTGTGAGAAGAGTGGCATTGTTTTATGTTTGCAAATCTTTCAGTCTAGCTTAATAGAAGATGACTGAATTCTCATATATGCTTCTGCTTTCAATGTGTTACGGCACACAATTTTGGTTGAAAAATATGAAGAAAATCCAGAGGCACAAACATGTAGTTGGAAAGAAAAGCAAACGTATTATTTATTTACATATTTCAATTTTATCTGTATTGAACAGAAGACATTGGGACAGGTCTTATTTTTGTTACTATTCTTAAAATTTGGGGGTCAGATATTTTGAGGTAGAGCTTACATACTGTAAAGTTCACCCTTAAGTTATAGGGAGCTTCGTTTGTTTGTTCTGGCTGTAAGTGTGCAGCAGGATCTCAGTTTACAGACCAGGGATTGAACCCAGGCCACAGCAGTGAAAGCACCGAGTTCTAACCACTAGACAACCAGGGAACTCCCTAAATTACATTTTTATGAGTTTTGACAAATGTATACAATTGTATAACAATCACTATAATCAAGGCATTGAACAATTTCATCATCAAAACATGCTCTCATGCCCCCTCTCCCTTTTTAAGCTAATCCCCTTCTTTCCTTATGATGAGGCCCTGGAAATTACTGATTTACTTTTTCCTCTATAATTTGTGTTTTCCAGATTTCATATAAATAGAATCAAATGGGACCTTCTGAGCTTACTGAGTTTCACTTCCTTCACTTAGCACAATGCATTTGAGATTCAACCATGCAGTTACATCAGTAATTTTGTTTTTTCTCAGTACTAAGTAGCATTCAATTACGTGGAGAGACCACTTTGTTCATATGTTTACCAGGTAATAAACATTTGGATTGTTTCCATGTTTTGTCGTTTTGAATAGTTACTATAAATATTCATATACAGCTTTTGTGTGCACTCAAGTCCTCATTTTGGGTAAATATGAAGGAATGGGATTATTATGACATATGGTATGTACATGTTTACGTATATTAAAAACTGTCTTAAGTGAACATAGGACTTTGCATTCTCAACAGCAGTGTTTGGGAGTAGTTCTAGTGGTTCTGCAATCTTCTCTGGTATAGTTAAGGCTTTTGTTTTGATTGTTGTTTTTGTGTCTGTAGTAGTAATAATAGTCATAATAGTAATACAGTAATAGTAATGGTAGCAGGAGTAGCAATAGAATTATATTATTATCTTAATTTACATTACCTAAGACTAAGGATAATGAGTATCTTTTCATGGGCACCCATATATCTCCTTTGCTGAACTGAATGTTCAAATCTTTCGCATATTTTAAAAATTGCAGGGAGTTTCCTGGTGGTTTAGCGGTTGGGACTTGGTGCTTTCACCACTGTGGCTGGGTTCAAGTCTGAAAACTGAGACTCCACGTGAAACTTCTGCATGCTGTGGCCCAAAAAATTATTTTAAAAAACTTAAAATTGCATTGTTCTCTTGCATTTTGAGAATGCTCTGCACATTTTTGATACAAGTTCTCTGTCAGGTTTGTACTTTACAAACATTTTCTCCGTGCTATGGTTTGTTTTTCATATTTATTTAGTAAGTCAAATTTATCATGAGTTTGATATATTAGCTAACAAACCTTTACCTAACCTAGGTCACAAAGAATTTTCTTCTATTTTATTTTAGATATTTTATGGGTTTATGTTGTAAATTTAGGTTTGTAATCAATTTTGAGTTCATTTTGGCATATGAATGTGAAGTATGGGTCGAGGTTTATTTATTCCTTCTGCATACTGATATCCAATTGTTCCAACACTGTTTGATAAAGAGTCTATGCATTCTCTATTGAGATAGCTTTTCATCTTGGTTGAAAATCAATTGACTATATATATGTATATATATATATATATATTCCATTGATCTATGTATATGTCTTTTCACCAGTGCCAGCTTTAGAGGGGGGAGTTCTCAACCTTACCAATGTTGATATTTTGGGCTGGATAATTCTTCCTTTGGGCTGGATAATTCTTTCTTTGAGCTGTACTGTGCATTGTAAATGTTTATCATTATCTCTAGCTTCTATCCACTCAATGCCAGTAGTAGGGTCCCAGTTATGAGACCCAAAACATCTTCAGACATTGCCAAATGGTCCCTTTCCCTAGGGGTGCAAAACAGTCCCCTGCTGAGAAAAACTGCTTAAGAATAGCTCTGAAGGAGTTCCCGTCGTGGCGCAGTGGTTGACGAATCCGACTAGGAACCATGAGGTTGCGGGTTCGGTCCCTGCCCTTGCTCAGTGGGTTAACGATCCGGCGTTGCCGTGAGCTGTGGTGTAGGTTGCAGACGCGGCTCGGATCCTGCATTGCTGTGGCTGTGGTGTAGGCTGGTGGCTACAGCTCCAATTCGACCCCTAGCCTGGGAACCTCCATATGCTGCGAGAGCGGCCCAAGAAAATGGCAAAAAGACAAAAAAAAAAAAAAAGAATAGCTCTGAAGTCAAGTGCTGTGGATCCTCCAACTCGGTACTTCCTCAAGATTGTTTAGGCTATTTCAGTTCCCTCGCATTTCCATACACATTTTAGAATCACCTTATCAATTTATATTAGAAATATACTGGAATTTTGATTAGGATTACATTACATCTACAGGTCCATCTGAGAACTACTAAAATCTTAACAATATTGATTCTTCCAATCCATGAGAGAAGTAGGTTTCTCCATTTAGTTAGGTTTTTGATTTATTTCAACAGTGTTTTGTATTTCTCAGCACATAGTTTATTAAATATTACTTAAATATTTCATGTTTTTGGAGATAATGTAAATGTCACCTTTCAAATTTATTTTACTTTCTCACTGTTTATTGGCAGTATTTACAAATACCCTTGATTTTATATATTGGCCTTGTATCCTGTGATCTTGCTAAACTCACTGATTTTGAAATGTCTGAATACCAGACACAGATGATGCACTTTTTTTAGTTTTACTGAGTTATAACTGATATACAAAAAGTGCACACTTAATGTGTATATATATATATATATAGTGATGAGTTTGGACATATGGATATACTCATTATAGGTATTTGGAAAAAAAGTAAATAATTTTTTCAAAACGAAACAAACCAAAAAAAACCCACAACAGAATCACTATAACCAAAGTACTAAACACATCCATCATCTCTAAAATTTTCCTTGTATTTGTGTGTGTGCGTGTGTATTTTGGTAAGAACAATTAAGATCAGAGCTATCCTCTTAACATACTTTAAAGTGTACAATATCACATTTTTAAATATAGGTACTATGTTGTAGAGCACATCTCTGGAAATAATTTATCTTGCATAAAATAGGCTTTATACTCTTTGAAAATAATTCCCCATTTCTTCCCCCCTCCACCCCGCTCCAGCCGCTGGGAACCACCATTCTATTCTCTGATTCTCTGAGTCTGAATAATTTAAATTCAACATATAAGCCAAATCATACAGTACCTATCCTTCTTTGACTGTCTTATTTCACTTAGCATAAAATTTTCTTTCTTTATGTTGTTGCAAATGGCAGGTTTTCCTTCCTTTTTAAGACTGAATAATATTCCACTGTGTGTATACACCACATTTCTCCATCCGTTCATACATCAATGGACACTGAGTTGCTTTCATATCATGGATTTTGTGAGTAACGTTGCAATATACATGGGGGTGCATATAACTCTTGGAGACACTCATTTCCTTCAGAGATATACCCAGAAGTGGGGTTACTGGATCATATGGTAGTTCTGTTGTTATTTTTTGAAGGACATCTGTACTGTTTTCCGAAGCATTGGCACCATTCTATCTATATTCCTGCCAACAGAGCATAAGGGTTCCCATTTCTCAACTTCCCTGACAATGACAACACTTGTTATCTCTCACCTTTGTGATCACAGCCATCCTAACAAGTGTGAGGAGGTATCTCATTGCAACTCCTTGATGACTGAGTAACTTTTCCGTTTTTGTGGCTGACTGGATTTGTTCCTTGGAAAAATGTTTATTCAAGTCCTTTGCCTATTCTTTAGCCGGGTTGTTTGTTTTGTTTTTTGGTTTGTTTTTGCTTTTCAGTTGTACAGATATTAACCCTTATCAGAAACATGGTTTGCAAATTTTTTTCATTTCATTGGTTGTTTCCTTTGCTGTGTAGAAACTTTAGTTTGACGTAGTCTCACTTGTTTTTTGTTTTTCTTTAATTTGGCTTTTAAGGACCACACTTGCAGCATATAGAGGTTTCCAGGCTAGGGATCAAATCGTAGCTACAGCTGCCGGCCTATGCCACAGCCACAGCAATGCAGGATCCGAGTCTCATCTGTGACCTACACCCCAGCTCATGGCAACATCAGATCCTCGACTCACTGAGTGAAGCCAGGGATTGAACCCAAAACCTCAAGGTTCCAGGTCGGATTCATTTCTGCTACGCCACGACGGGAACTCCAGTCTCACCTGTTTATTTTTGCTTTTTCGTCTGTGCTTTCGGTGTCGTACCCAAAAAGAATAACTGCCAAGGTCAACCAATGTCAAGGAGTTTTTCCCTGATGTTTTCTTCTAGGAGTTGCAGAGTTTCAAGTCTTGAATATGATTCAAGTTTTGTGTTTTTTTCACCTTTTATTTATCTACTGTAAAGAATGGTGACCCAGTTATACATACATGTACACATTCTATTTTCACACATTATCATGCTACATCATGTGACTAGACATAGTTCCCAGTGCTACACAGCAGGATCTCATTGCTAATCCATTCCAAAGGCAATAGTCTGCATCTGTTAACCCCAAGTTCCCCAGTCCATCCCATTCCCTCCCCCTCCTCCTTGGTCGATTCAAGTTTTTAATCTTATTCTGAGTTAGCTTTTGTGAGTGGTGAAAGATAGGGGTCCAATGTCATCCTCTTCCATGTGAATAATCTAGTTTTCCCAACATCATTTTTTGAACAGACCATTCTTTCTGCAAGGGTGTTTGGCACCGTTGTCAAAGATTAGCTGATCATATAGGACTGGGTTTATTTCTAGGCTCTCTATTCTGTTGACAAATTTCTTAAATAATTAATATGATAGTTTCTCTTAATTAATGATAATTCCAACCCAGAAGACTACTCATAGCCCATCAAGTGATTACATATATGATCAAGTTGAAATCCGATTTTGAAAGGAGGTTGTAATTAAAATATGAAAAAATAATTTAAAAAGCTTTTATATTAATTTTGTAATTATCTATAGTAATGAATTATCTTATTCTTAATGCTAACTTTTAGTAGATTCTATTCCATTTTTTTCAAATGTGTTTCTTACTCACTCACATTGGTTTATCTTCCAGAACAGTGCAAAATAACAGTGATTATAAATAAATGCATTTTGTTCCTGCCTTTAAAAAGCAAACTTTTTGGCATT
The DNA here is from genome assembly GCF_054392235.1 of Sus scrofa. NCBI lineage: Eukaryota > Metazoa > Chordata > Mammalia > Artiodactyla > Suidae > Sus > Sus scrofa. The sequence goes on along the minus strand of NC_139396.1, from coordinate 148,526,708 downwards.
TCATCATATACACTGTATGTATGTGCTTTAAATCATGGCAATGCTGAAACTACAAAGGTGAATGAAGTCAGTGAAAAATATAAGTTACATGAAATTCTAAGTCCTATGTTAAAATAACCAAATCTCAAGTGGTGAAAATGGAAATCCTTGCCTTGTTTCTGATCTTGGAGGGAAAACAGTCAGTCTTTCACCATTAAGTTTGATGTTAGCCATAGTTCTGTAGATGCTTTTGTTTAAGTTGAGGTTTTGCCCCTCTATTCCTAAATTGTTTTTTCTGTTAATCATGAACAGATGTTGAATGCTGTAGAATGCTTTGTCTATATCAATTTATATGATTATATGGTATTTCCTCTTTTGTAGTTCATGCGGTAGATGATACTGATTAATTTTCAAATAGTGACCCAGCATTGTATATCTGGAGTAAATCCCATTTGGTCATAGTGTAAAATTCTTTTTATATTGATGGATTCCAATTTTGTCTTTAACTTCCCCACCTTTAAATATAATTATATTGATACTCTTTGCATTATCATTTTTGTTTCAATAAGAAAAGATTTATAAATCTCACAAATAGAAGGATAGTCTATGATATGTACCCATGTTTCTACTCTATTAATTCTTCAATCCTGATGCCCCCATTTTTTTGCCTTTATCGTTTCCTTCCAGTTTGAAGAAATTTTATTACTTAAATCTTAAAGGTAGGTCTACAGGACATAAATGCTTTTAGTTTTCTTTTATCTGAGAATGTCTTATCTCCCCTTTATTCCCAAAGGACACTTTCTACAAACACAGAATTCAAAGTTGATCATTCTTTTCTTTCATCATTAGAAAAATATCATGGCACTTCTTTCTGGTTTCAGAAGAGAATTTCACTGATATTCAAACTGGTGTTTTCCTATATGTAGTGCACTGTTTCAAACCACTATTTTCTTTGTCTTATTATGATGGATTTCTTTGAGTGCATATAGCTGGGGTGCAATCAACTTCTTGGATCTGTAGATCTGTGTCCTTTGCCAAGTTTGGGAAGTTTTCAGCCCTTATTTCTTTAAATGCTCTTTCAGGCCACTCCCTCCACTCCTACTGAGACTCAGATACTGGGAATATTGGTTCTTTAGTTCTTATCCCACAGCTCCCTGAAGTTCTGTTCAAAACTCTGAATCTGTTTTCTCTGAGTGAATTTTATTGCTCTGTCTTCATGTTTAGTGATTCTATTTTCAGTCAATAGAATACAATACCACATCAATGAGCCCATCAAGCAAAAGTGTTTTCTTTTCCCGTTACTGAATTTTCCAGTTTTGTCATTTCCATTTCTTCCTTTTTTCTTAAATTAGTTTTATTGATTATAAATGAGATATCAAAAAACTCACCTCCCCTCTTAAAGTGTCCAAATGAGTAGTTTTCAGTTTATTCACAGAATTTTAAAGCTATCATCACTACCTAATTCCACAATGTTTTAATCATGCCCAAAAGATATCCAATACTTATTAGCAATCATCTCATTCCCTATGCACCCAAGACCATCTCAGTTATCCAAAGAGGTTATAACATTTACACTCCTTACAGCATTGAAGTCATCTGCAGCACTGAAGTCATCTACAGCATTGAGCTTTATTTGCTACACAGCCTTGAAAAACCCAGTATTTTCTATCCTTTCATTTTATTGATTTGGTAGATGTGTAGTGTCATCTCATTGTAGTTTTATTTTGCATTTCTCTAATTAAACTGAAAATGTAAATATGCTTATTGGGTACTTGGATATCTTCTTTGTGAAGTTTCTGTTCAAATTCTTACCCCTTATCTACTGAGTTAACCATCTGTCTTTCCTCTCCCTCTTTTTCTTTGGCCACACCCACAGCATATAGAAGATCTCAGGCCAGGGACTGAATCCAAGCTCCAGCTGTGGCAACATGGGATCTTTAACCCACTGTGCCGGGCCTGGGATTGAACTTGTACCTTAGCAGCAACTGAAAAAAGCAACCTTAGCTGCTGCAGAAAAGACAATGCTGGATCCTGAAACTGCTGCACCAGAGCAAGAACTCCAGCCATCTCTTTTAAATTGATTTGTAACAAGTTCTTTATATATTTTGAATATGAGTCTTTTGCCAGATTTATGCACTGAAAATATTTACTCCCTCTGCGTAGCTTGTTTTTTCACTATCTTAATCATGTATTTTGGTGAAGAGACATTTTTAATCTATTTAGTACAATCTAATTCATTACTTTGTATATGGTTAAGATTTTTATGTCCTGTTTAATAAACCTTTGCTTACTACAAGGTTATGCAAATATATTTTAACAATAATAAATATTTTGTTTTCAAAAATTTTGTAATGTGCATTTAAAAATAAATCTAAAATATTTAGAGGTATAATCTATCTAGAATTGATCAATTGCATCTACTTTTTTTTTTTTCTTTTGGCCATGCTCACAGCATGTGGACACTCCCAGGCCAGAGACTGAACACTCGCCACAGCAGTTACCTGAGCTACTGCAGTGACAATGCTAGATCCTTAACCTACTGCACCACAAAGGAACTCCTGCATCTGCTTTTAAAATGCCTGAGCATGATGTTCACATCTATGTAGTAAAAAAAAGTAAAGAAAAAAAAATTATATAGATTAAAATCTTTTAGACTAAGTATATTTCTAGATTTTATTCAAATAGTAAAGAATGACGATGATTCTCCAAAATGCAATTGTACTCAAATCCATTGGCTTGTGCAGGATACAGCTACCTTAGGCTTAATGGACTACTAAATTACACAAATTTTTGACATCTTATTTGCTCTCTGGCTAGTGGTCAATTAAACTCATTGTTCCAGTATGAATTTTATCAACCATAAAACACGTTACCTTTACCAGAACCTAAGACTATTAAAATCCAAATATATGTATCACTTTTCTTCAAACTCTTCTGGAAATAGGTCAATGTTTAATATGGTTGATTGAATTCAAGTGCCGTTATAGACACTAATGAATTGCTACTGTGTAGCATGAAATGGAAAGTCTGTTTCATTGTAGTGACTTAGAAATGGGAAGGATGATTTGGTGAAGATAAGAAAAGTACATAATAATCACGGTGTGTTGTATATATCAAAATTTGTAGTGATCTAAGATGTTTTACTGGATAAAATTGGTTTGGCTGACTTTTTTCATAGATACTAATTTTAATTTTCAGACCTAGGTTCAATAATATCATATTATCAAGATATTATATAGAACACTTGCCCCCCCCCCCATTTTTCTCTATTATAATAATGAGGACAGATTTGAGGATAAAAATATAAAGATAATGAAAGTAAATTTATTTTACAACAAAAAATCTTTAACGAATATAGACAGTCTCTCTTGCCTACCCTTGGAAATATGAAAAGGTTCGCTTTTCGAGGCATCTCTGGTGTCAAAGTACCTCAGGATCCCTATTTGATCATTTCTAGAGTATAAAGGATTTGTTGATAAAGGCACTAATGAGAAAAAATTAGCTCATGCTACAGTACTTACAATTTTAAAATGCATCCTGTCACACACTCAGTACTAATAATAAGCTATCAGGAATTCTATTTATGTCGGAAACAACTGGAAACCAATACATGTAGTCATGTTAGTATTAGTGACTAGATTTATTTTTGAATCAGAGGCCATGGCTATAGATCCGCTATCAAAATATTTCAACTCATGCCTCTGAAGTGACTCCGAATCTATAGAAAAAGAGTAAGTCTGTATCTTTATAGTGTACATTTGTAGACCAAATTCAAATAGAGAAAGAAACTGTGCAAGATGAATCCCAAAGCAACCCAAGCCTACAAACTTACAGTGATAAAAATACTTACATTAGCATAGAGAGAACTAAGATTCACAGATCTTCTGTATTTCATGACAGAATGGTTTTCCCATTAGAAATATGTGCATTTTTGCAATGAATAATGGACAAGAATACTGTCTCTTGAAATTTTAGCTTTAGGGCCTAGGGTTTGTATTTATAATATTGACTCAGGATTTTAAAACTTAGTTTTATATTATTCATGCACTGTGGGTTAACAAAAAATTGTGGGTATATGTGATAATCTCACCTATTCTCTACCTACTAGGATTTTCTAGTATGATAAATAACAAATACATAATGAAGCAAATTCCACTACCAAATGCATATTCTCTCTAAGGTATTGGCTTTTGAGAATTCTAAAGTAATACCAAAAATATCACAACACGTAGAACTAGGTAGCTTGCTAAGGTAAATAAAATCAGCTTGAGTGAACTAAGAAAGAGAAAGACAGCTGATATCCTATGTCAAATAGATTTTTAAAAGCTATACAAGGCTCATTTAAAGAAATACCCTACTTCTCATCTCTATTTTTACTTCAAATACAACAGATAAGAAGTCGACTTGCTTATTCACTGAAGAGCACAGAAAAGTAATCAAGCATTGATTATTTTCATTCTTTATCCCAGTCATAAAAATATGGTACTTCTTTCCCAGTAACATTTATTGGATTCACACAATTGTATTTACTTCCAACTTCACCAGCCTGTGGTATTATTTATTACTTCACATCCAGGTAACTGGACCACTTGCTTACATGGTCTCCTAGCCTCGCCGAGCCTCTGGAAATCACTTCCCCCATGGATTTATATAACACTATTAACTGTTCTCCAGAATTAATTCTTCCCTTCTTCCTTTTAGTAATAGAATACCAGTACAGGGCTGCATAATAAAAGCCCATATTTTCCATAATGCTTTGCAGCTAGTATTAAATTCTGAACAGCGGAAGGTGAACAAAGTGATGGGGGCAACTACTGATACATACTCTTTAAAATTAATTTGAAAAAGTTCCAGTTTCTCATTTCTCATGGTCACGTGGGCTGGAATGTTAGGATGTAAATGAGGACAAAACCCCAGAGCACAGGAGAAAATGACAGAATGGACCCCCGGTCCTAGATAAGCTTGTAGGACAGAGTTGCCTGCTTGCCCTGCACCATTCTCCAGCCTTGAGATGCTATAGTAGACAAATACATTTTTATCGTTTTGTTTTTTAAGGTGTCTCCATTATAGCATTCAGCCTGTACCCTAAAGAATACAAATAATATAAATTATATGTGTGTGCTATGAGAAATTGATATGTTTACTAAAGTTTTGTTGTACTATTATAAGATACACTTATGTTAATGAGTGGAATCAAGAAGTTTTTCTTAGAGTCTCCACTGGGGTGCAGTGGATTAAGAAGCTGATTGTAGAGGCTTGGGTTGCTGTGGAGGCATGGGTTCAATCCCCAGCCTGGCACGTGGGGTTAAAGGTCACAGCTGTAGCTAGGATTCAATCTCTGGCCTGGGAACTTGCATATGCCAGGGTGAGCCCAATAAAAAAAAAAAAAAAAAAAGCTTCATTTTCTTTTTTTCTTTTTTGAACACCCCACAGCATATGGTGTTCCTGGACAGGGATCAGATCCAAGCCACAACTGCAACCCGTGCCGCAGCTGCAACACCAGATCCTTTAAGCCACTGTGCTAGGCTAGGGATCAAACCTGCATCCTGGGGCTGCAGAGATACCACCAATCCAATCCCATTGTGCCATAGCAGGAACTCCTAAAGAAGTTGTTCTTGAAGTGAGTTATGCACCATTACCTAAGTTCTGTGTTTTCCAAGAGATCTTGCTGTATCATCATTTAACAGAATTTGTTCTAGAATGAGAAGCATCCACACAGCAGGGGGTATGATTTTTCAGGAAACAGGCTGCTTTTAACCAGCAGAACCGATTTGGAGAACACTGTACTTGCTTATATACCTCCTACTACTCTGACAACAAGAGAAGCAGAAGAGGGCTAGAACATCTTATATTTTCATTATTCAATGAAAGGAATGCAGTATTATGGAGTCAGATGACCAGGGTTCAGGTGCCAAGTCCAAGAGTCACTTGCTCAGTGACAATGGAAAATCACTTTCTAGGAGTCCATTGCCTCTATCAGATGGCTAGCTCACTTACTCCATCGTGGCATGAAATGATCCCATGCATGCAATGGATGAAAGATGATAATGTATCCCCAGGATACTGGCTAGCTGCTCAAATATGCCCTTTACTAGGGGTACCTCAGATGGTACATGATGGAACAGCTTCTGGCTCTTAGTCTCATAAACCCAGAAAGTTTTTTTTAATCAACGTTTTAGAAGGACCCAGTCCTGGAATAACTGAACATCAACAAAATAGCTATTAGAATAATATGTATTGACCACTAAGTTTATGCCAAGTACTATTCTAGGCAATTTAACATGGATACCATTTAATTCTCACAGCGACTAAGTAAGAATCATTCTAGAATTACTATCCCTTCATTACAGATGAGGAAACTGAGGCAGAGAACTTAAGTGGCTCTTGCTCACAGAGCTAGCAAGTGACTAAGCTGGCATGTGAACCCAGATGGGCATTCTGATTCCAAAGGGTAAAGTCTTAACCAATATGTCATACAGCTTTATTAGAATAAAGACAAAAAACACTGAAAACTAAAATAAAATTCAAATGTATTAATTTATATAAGGAAAAAATGTCAGGCAAAATCAGCAGTTTAGTCAGTCTGAAAAAGGAATTCTTTCACTGAACCCATGCTATTTGGGAAATTAAATACAATGAAAATTTAGTATGGAAAGCTTTATCATCTGAAGAAACAGAGCTGCAGCCACAGAGGGCAGGCATTCCTCCTTGTTAGTAGACTAGATTGCCATTTTGTCAGATGTCACCACGCAGTGCTCAGTCCTAGAACCCACTAAGAATGGTCTCAAGGTGTGCTCCTTTCGAAACGAGATATTGATCATATCAGAAGGCGTCACCATCTTAGATTTGCTAACACCACTGTGTGCCACAGATTTAATATACTATTATAGGTAGTCATAAACTAGAACGTAGCAGAATCTCTTGATTGTGACTCTGATGCTTTGACAACTCCTCAGATAAGTTATTACCTCAACGTGGTAGCAACACATCTGGCTTCAACAATTATTCATTTGTTCAGTAGTGTCACTGTTGAGTTCTGGCCTTTCTGAGGGTCTCTCCTTTCTATTCTTTACACTCACTCACCTTCCTAACAAGGTTGATACGAAAACTAAGAGGCATAATACACATGAGAGCATACACTGTCTTTGTTTAGCTATATTCCAGTATCCAAATTGTAGCATAAAATCTTTTGTCAGCCGGGCCCACGTTTTACTCTTTGTAATCACCACTTCATGCTCCTTCTTGCAATGCAACGTTCCTTCTTTGCTTATTTAGCTCACTGGCATGTGTTCTTTAACATTCAAGTCAAATATCACCATTTCTGGGAAGCTGCATCTGATCCTCAGTCATACTTAGATATACCTCTGGCACTATGCCCCCCATAATTAGGATGTTTCATCTTCAATAGACCTAATTCCATGTTCAGACTGCCATAAACAGTAAAGAAATTTATGAGCTCAGATGAAAGCAGTTCAGTCTTCAGGGCTGGATGAGCCAGTAGCACAATGATTGCCATTAAGGACTCAGTTCAGTCCTGACTCTGCTCTGCAGTCCCCAGGGTGGCCTCACAGAAGACTGCTGGTACCATTTAAGGGACACATCTTCCAATTCATTTGCACTGGAAAGAGGTCAACTTTCTATGGCTTTCTTTTTAGAGGGATAAAACTTCATTTATAGAACCCCTCAGTAACCTCCTCTGGCCTAAGTGACTTAGGAATACCCACCTTTGAAAAAAATTCCCGGCAAAGGAGACAGGTTCCCATGGTTGATTTAGACTAATCCCTTGAAGTTGAATGAACAGTATGAATACACACTACATTCTTATAGCATCTTGACTGGACTTAAATTGCAGATTTACTTATGGTGGCTCCATACTAAATATAAAGATCTTTCTTGAAAGTAGGAGTCATATTCAACATTAAAGTCTTTTTTCATTTTTTTTAGGGCCGCACATGTGGCATATGGAGGTTTTTGGGCTAAAGTCTGAATAGGAGCTACAGCACCAGCCTACACCATAGCCACAGCAACACAGCATGCAAGTTGCAACTGTGACCTACACTGCAGCTCACAGAAACACTGGGTCGAATCCTTAACTCACTGAGTGAGGCCAGGGATTGAACCCGCATCCTCATGGACATTAGCCAGGTTCGTTACATCTGAGCCACAACAGGAACTCCAACACTACATTCTTTATGTCTAGCATAGTGCCCACGAAACAGTATCTACACAACTGTGACTTGATTAAAATTATAGATTAATAATTGTCAAAGAGGGTGGATAATTCACAATTTCTATGTTACTTAGCTTAAAATATCTATAAGGATAAACATATAAGCCAACAGAATATAAATGAAAGTCCAAAGATACACAAATACATCTATGGCAAATTGACTTGGGGGCCAAGACATGGGGACCAAGACTACTCAGTGGGGGAAAACAGTGTCTTCAAGAAATGGTACTGGGATAACTGAATATTCACATGCAAGAGAGAGACAGACAGAGAGAAAGAGAGAAGTCAAAACCCTACCTCACACCACGAAATATAAAAATTAACTTAAGATGGACCAATGACATAAACGTAAGAGCTAAAACCATAGAACTCTTAGAATAACACGTAGGGGTAAATCTTTGTGACATTAGATTTGACAATGAATTCTTAGGACAGCAAAAGCACAAACAACAATAAATAAATAAATAAATTAGGCTTTATCAAAATTTAAAACTTTTGTACATCAGGTAAGATTTCCAAGAAAGTGAAAAGACAGCCTACAGAATGGAGAAAATCTTTGCAAATCATGTATCTTTGAAGGACCTAATGTCCAGAAAATATTTGCAACAACAAAAAGACAAACCCAATTAGGAAATGGGCAAAGGACTTGAACAGACATTTCTCCAAAAAAGATACACAAATGGCCAAAGATACACTTCATTAAAAAAGGCTCAAAATTATTAGTCATTAGGGATGCAAACCCAAACCACAATGAGATACTACTTCACACCCACTAGGATAGTTATAATTTTTAAAATGGAAAATAACAAATGTTGGCAAAAATGTAGAGAAATTGAACCCTTATATATTGCTGCTGGGCATACAAAATGGTTCACTCCATAATGTGGAAAGCATTTTAGTGATTCCTCAAAAAGTTAAATACAGAATAATCATATTAGACATAAATTCCAGTCCTAGAGATATACCACCAAAATAGAAAACTGGTACTTAAATTCACTCCTGTTCATAGCAGTACTGTTCACAAGAGCCAAAGGTGAAAATAGTACAGATGTCCAGCAGTGGAAAAAAAATAATTGTTATATATATATAGTGTGTGCGATGCACACACATGCGGGGAACTGAGAAGATACAAGAAGCCGAGGAAGGGAGCTTGCCTGAACGGTGCAATTCCGAGGGTAGGTTCCTAAACAAGGGGATGCCTGCCTGCACGGCACAATTCCAAGGACAGGCCCCAGAAGACAATTAGGCTCAGCTGCTGACATTGGTGGAAAACTAAATTTCCCAGGAAATAATTTCCATTTTGCGTTGCTGAGTGGGGATTATTCCATGGACAACTTAGTCTTTTCTGTTATTCACTTGCTATTCAGTTTTCCTCAGTCTTTCCTGATTATTTACTTATTATTCTTACTTCCCATCCTTATTGTCCTGTGGTGATTTGTGACTTAACAAAATTACCACAATAGTATAATAAAAATTTCATCCTGAAGGACTTTTCCCCTATTTAAATCCAACTTAGTTAAAACGTAGTGTTTATCTATTAACTAGTTATATAGTAAACTTTAGAGTTAGGATTTTAATGAGGTCCACAGAAGTTAGCCATATCTTATCCAAAAAACCTAGCTGTGAGTTTTGTCTTTGATTTTAAAAGCTTTTTAGTGATAGCTAGTTTAATTAAGTTGGTTTATATTTACTTACACTGTCTCCCTGCCATAACGCTTTGAAGATAAGCACCAGTCTACAAACAAGGTTTGTGAATGCCAAATTCTTGTGTCTATGGCCTCTTCAAAGTACTCACTCAGCTTAGTTAAGATAGCGATCTTAAAACAGGATGCACAGCTGCTATACCATGTAACAGTTAACCAATGGACTTTTAACACTGTGATGTAATCTGCAGTGAAAAACTGTCTATATAATCAACCACTGTTGCCAATAAAGTTTGAGCAGTCTAGTGCCCTGAAAGAAGGGACAAAGAGGCTATCTCCGTGTTGTACATTCGCCGATGCCGCATCCCTCTCCGATTAGGAAGTGCACGCTCCCTGGCCGCCGGAGCTGGCCTCCAGCGCACACACACACATACATAAATAGTGTGAAATAATGATTCAACATGAATGAACTTTGAAAACATTGTGCTAAGTGAAAAAAAGCCAGATGCAAAAAGTCATATGTGCGATTTCTTTTACATGAATAGGTAAATCTATAGAGATGATTCAAGTTGGCGGCCAGGGATCTGCTGGGGAGACAGGTGTACAGGAGCAACTGCTTACTGGGCATGAAAAAGGTCTTACTCTGTGGTCTTACTCTGTGGTCATGAAAAAGTTTTGGAATTGGATAGAAGTGGTGGCTGCACATCATTGTGAATGCTTTAAATGACACTGAATTATTTACTTTAAAATGGTTAATTTTAAGTTTTGTGAATTAAAAAATTTTAATTGACATGCTTATCCTCCTAATTTTATTTCTGTCATCAAAACATGAAATGCGGAGGTTATAAGGACGCAAGAAACATTTTAAACATCACGCCTGGGAAATATGTGTGTGCTAAGGATTTTCAAGAATGGAAAATCAAGAGCATGCCTTATGTATTGATAATTTCTATATGTGGAAATGACTCTTATACAGGTGTTAGAAGATAGATTTCCTCTTATTCATACGTACTCTCAAAATAATGTCATAAATTGAGTTAAGGAAAATCTTTCTTACATTATTTCTTTTTCTTAATCAGTGATAAACTACCTCTCTCTTATTTCACTTATCTTTGTTTCAAATTAGAACTAGGTTTGTATGTATGAGAAACTGACTTGCAAGTTCATAGCCAATACCAAATATGAATAAGAGGAAAAGCAGATTTATTAAGAACAACTTAAAATAATTCAATTTTCTGCCTGCCTAAGGGAACTCAGCAAATATTTTCCAAGGGCTATTAGAAAATCTATAGCTTTATCTCATTATTGTAAGAGACCCAAATATGCCAAACACGAACCAGAACATATTGAAACATTACAAAACCTAATTCATGGACAGATGGTTAAGCAATATAGAGACCAAAGATAAATTATTTGAGCTAAATTACTGTTAACTCTAAGGGTAATTACAAGGACAGCTGATGTTTCAAATGAATCTATGCTGCTTCAGCTACTGGACAATTTATAAAATATAATTATTCCTAATCCTTAACCAAAACAACAATTGAAACAGGAAAATTATTTATCCCATAATTTATAGGTTATGTATGTCACCATGTTTAAGTTTTCTTTAATTGAAACCAATATATTCTTAACAAAATTAGGTTATTGTGTTTATGTGTCTCTGTATAAATGATTGATATATACCCAAACTATTTAAAAAGGTTAATTACAGTTGGGGATCTTGTTTCAGGTCAGTGACAGTCTCAGGTGACACAAAGATATGGCATGTAGTAGGAATTATTAGGAGTAAGATATTTGCTCTGCAAGGCAGGCTGAGGCAAAGTCAGGATGTGACAGATGAGGAAATCATTCAAGCAAGGGGGCATAGTGGAGAATAATGTTTATCCTCACAGAGGGGAAAGTTGAGATGCTTGAGGAACTATATGATTTGGGGCACTGAGGTGTACTCTGGAAAGAGTAGAGGTCATTCATTGAAATAAAAAAATATCAGCACGCAAGGTAACCGCGCTCCCTCAGCACTCCAATCCTGGGTTCTCCTTGATTAAATTACTCTCAGAAGCAAGAATGATGTCCAGGAAACTAAGGGACATAGATAGCACTTATCCTCCAGTTTCAATTTTGGTGAATTGGAAAGTACCACAAAGAGTAGAATAAACGACAGTTGTTAGAATATCAATCCAATTGGCAAAAATTTTATCAAACAGTAAATGTGTATATAGTGATATTTGTTATAGACTTATTGCATAGATGATTCCTTAAAGTAGTACCCAATTTAAACAGTATATTTGGCTACATTCCTTTTGATAATGTCACATTTTTGTGATGCTGCATTTTAAGCAATTGCTATGATAAAAAGCAAGCCACATGAAAATCACTATGGAATAGGACATTTGCATAACACAATCTGATTCTAAGGTTTGTGAAGCTGTGCAATGCCCAGGAGGCATACACATCCCATTAGTAAGTAGCAGGTTTTTTAGTTTTTTTTATTTTTAATTTTTTTTAGGTCCACACCTACTGTACATGTAAGTTCCCAGGCTAGGAGTCTAATCAGAGCTACAGCAGCCACAGCAACACGGATCTGAGCCACTTCTGCAATCTATACCACAGCTCACGGCAATGCTGGATCACTGACTCACTGAGTGAGGCCAGGGATCGAACCTACATCCTTCATGGATACTTGTCGGACTCATTTCCACTGGCCACAATGGGAACTCACACAACAGGGGTTATTTAAGAATGAAATAAAATTTAATTTCTCCTTTACTTTATATGTATTTTTAAAATAGCTAGTAAGTCATTAGGAAATAAATACTTGTTAAGCTGTTTGAATTTATTTAATATACAAAAGATACTTCTTCTTGCCTAGGAGCACTGTGAAACAATGAGATGGTAAAGGCATCAGAACAGAAAAAGCTTTGGAAACTTATCTTTGGAAAATATAGCTCACATCACATGAAAGTTTCCTCAAACAGAGAAACAAATAAAATGCATGACAATGAAACCTAATCAATTAAGAGATAAATCAAAATAAAAGTCAGCTATGAAAAAAGGACTAGTAGTGTGTATCAAAATCCATCAAAATATACAACCCAAACTAACCAACTATATATAGAACAGAAGGTGAATCTTACAAAGCAGTACAATATAAAGAATGTAAAAATAACAAAATTGGAAGGATGGGAGAGGGGAGATATGAAGGGCAGATGAAAGCGCTAACATTCTCTTTTATTAAAGCATGTAATCAAAAGATTCCGTAAAGCAAAGTCATAAAGTTAAGAAATTAATTTGATACCAGAAATTTAATGTTTTTCATGAAATCTTATTTCAATCTCAGAGAAGTTTTTAGGAATTAATATCTCCTTTGGTAATAAAATTTTTGAAGTATAAGAATTATTTCACTCTCACTTTAGTTTCCATGTCCTCTACTGAATCAAATTAAAACGAAATAATTTTTTTTCCATAAAAGTAGCACCCCTGTTTACCATAAATCTTTCTGCCTGCCTGTTGGTCATCCTTCCTTTGATCCCTCTTTCTTCTACACTTAGGGATGGAAAATGGCTGGAAAGATATTTTGAGAATCTTATGGATGGGTGATTCTAGACAGAGATATTTGGATTATGTATTCTTTCATTCCTACACTTTTCTTTTTTGTTTGAATATTTTCAATAAACATGTTTAATACCTTTCAGTAGCAATAGCAGTTTTAACACTATTAATAGTCTTACTAAAAAAGGAGCAAACCCACAATTAAATATTCAAGATATTAACTGCATTTTATTCTGACTGTGCTAAAAAGAGATGATTATTTCCTTCTTCTTTTTTTTTTTTTGTCTTTTTGTTATTTCTTTGGGCCGCTCCCACGGCATACGGAGGTTCCCAGGCTAGGGGTCCAATCGGAGCTGTAGCCCCCAGCCTACACCAGAGCCACAGCAACGCAGGATCCGAGCCGCGTCTGCAACCTACACCACAGTTCAGGGCAACGCCAGATCGTTAACCCACTGAGCAAGGCCAGGGATCGAACCCGCAACCTCATGGTTCATAGTTGGATTCGTTAACCACTGCGCCACGACGGGAACTCCCCCTTCTTCATATTTTTAAGGTATTTCGAATTTTCTTCCAAAACAAAAACGTAGGCAATCAATCCCAAATTTCTATCAGCTCAAGAAACTGAACTGTCAATTCCATGATCAAATTTATCTATGCAAACACAACTTAAAGCTAAATTCTGGTCATTAGTGTATGTGGCTACAGAAGGCACTTGAAGAACAAAAACAGTTTCAAATATATTAATACTTTTCTTATTAAATATAACATCCACTAAAACTATAAAGTATCACACATGGTAATATTATAAACTTCACGATTTTATTGAATTTCTGCCCAGATATTAGGTAAATTATGTGATTTTGTTTCTGTCATTCTACACAGCTTGTTTCCCAAATTTCCTCTTCACAAAAGATTACTTTGAATTTCAAAGGGTATCCCTGTTTTGAAATGTAATATTACAATAGTAAAACTATTTCCTGGAAACGCTGCAAGCTTCTAAAGGGAATAAAGGAGTTCCCGTCATGGTTCAGCATAAATGAATCTGACTAGTATCCACGAGGACGCAGGTTCAATCCCTGGCCTCGCTCAGTGGGTTAAGGATGTGGCATTACCGTGAGCTGTGGTGTAGGTCACAGACATGGCTTGGATCTGGTGTTGCTGTGGCTGTGGTGCAGGCCAGAGGCTACAGCTCCGTTTCAACCCCTAGTCTGGGAACCTCCATACGCTGTGGGTGCGGCCCTAAAAAACAAAAAATCAAAAAGGGAATGAGGAAGTAGCTCTGGTAACAAACGTAATTTTGACCTGGGGTGGGTGCTTTATGAAAAGGAATATATTTTGTAAGGAGTAGAATCATGCAAAGGTAACCTCTTTTTTTGTTGTTGTTGTTTTTTTTTTTTTGTTTTTTTGTGGTTTTTTTTTGTTTGTTTGTTTGTTTTTTGTCTTTTTGCTATTTCTTTGGGCCGCTCCCGCGGCATATGGAGGTTCCCAGGCTAGGGGTCAAATCAGAGCTGCAGCCGCCGGCCTACGCCAGAGCCACAGCAACGCGGGATCCGAGCTGCGTCTGCGACCTACACCACAGCTCACAGCAACGCCAGATTGTTAACCCACTGAGCAAGGGCAGGGACCGACTCGCAACCTCATGGTTCCTAGTCGGATTCGTTAACCACTGCGCCACGACGGGAACTCCCCAAAGGTAACCTCTTTATTGCTCCTAATTATTTTATATAACAGCATTATGAAACTACTTTTATGTATCATGTACTTCATAAAGTGGTAGTAAATGTTTAACATCAGCTCTCCAAACAGAGAGGGAGAGAAGCCCTGATGTGCAGGTTTTGCCTGTTAGATACTACGACCAAAGCCCATTTCAAGCTACCAAAGTCATGTCACCAAATGCTAAGCCAGGAAAAGATGGATACAATCACCCTACAAATCAGCTCCAGCCAGCTCCTGCATGCCCTTGTCACTTTGCTTTTATCTCTCATGCTTATCATTACTTAATACATGTCTAAAAATATGTATTCAAGTAATAATATTCAAATCATATATTTTTGAGAATTATAAAATACATGTCTGTGGCCAACAATTTACTCTGCAATGATATAATTAAAAATTGATCCTGGAGAGGGCCTTGGTAAAATGTTCCTGAATATTTTGCTCCCTACTTTCACAAAACATAATTTAAATATGTAGCTGCAAAATATATTAGGAGGCATAATCATACTCTTATAGAATTATTATACATACTCTTTTTATATAACTTGATGTATTTAAAATTTTTTTTTATCTTATGCTGTTAAATTCAGAGCTTTATTATGACTCACTGGGTAACAAGCACTTGTGCCTTTGTGGGTCACCACCTCCATAAAATATATATTTTAAAAAAGAAAGAAATTCAGTGAGAGAAATGGAAAAATTATATTTCATGACTGCACTGGTACAGAAGCAAACATAATCCTGGCTGAGTTCATTTTTATATACACATTATGATTACATTTATTTTTTCTTCGGATGTTAAAAGAGAGTAAATTAAAACAGGTTTGTGAGCTCTTAAAAGTATTTTGAGTCCTAGTCATGTGCCTACTGTACCTAATGGACAGTTTGACCCTGCGTCAAATGTAGCAAATTTATAAACACTATTGCACTAAATATCAATTACTTTTAACTACTAGAAAATCAGAGAAAGTGTAGAGAATTCTTCTATATCCACCTTTTCAAGCCTGTTATTATTTGTGCCATCTCTTTCTTTCTCTTTAATAATCCTGCAAATATCTCTCATCTATTAATATGAAAAAAAAAATACTGACTGGATCTGTTTACCAGGAATTATTGCTTTTTTTTTAAACTTTTGTTACCAATTTGCTATATTTCACAAGTTTTGAAGAGTTTTGATAAGTAACACTTCAGTATCATTCATTTGTGATTTCTGCATCGATTTCTTCTTTGTCCCATTAGTTAACATTTGCTTTTAAAAACTTTTCTAGCAGTACCTGCTATGGCTCAGCGGTAACGAACCTGACTAGTATCCATGACTCGGATTCAATCCCCAGCCTTGCTCAGTGGGTTAAGGATCCAGCATTGCCATGAGCTGTGGTGTAGGTTGCAGATGTGGCTTGGATTCCGAGTTGCTGTGGCCATGGTGGAGGCCAGCAGCTGCAGCTCCGATTTGACCCTTAGCCTGGGAACCCCCAAATGCCACAAGTGTGGCCCTAAAACCCAAAAATAAAAAATAAAAACTCTTCTAATTCCTAGAATTTTCAAGTCAAAATTTTTAATGCTAATGTCCAACTTTTCTGCATTACATAACAATGTGATTTGTATGAAACCAATTCGTTGAAATATTCTGAGATTTACTTTTTGGCTTCTTATATATTTATAAATGTTGCATGTATACTTAAAGATGTTTCTTTTTTAACTAAGTTTCCACCTATCTCAATTAAATGAAGATTTTTGTATTATCAAAATATTCTCTTCCCCTAATGATCTTATCTACTTGATATATTAGTTGCTAAGTTATGCTAAAACTTCTCACGACGGTAGACTCTAATTTTGTCATTTTGTTAATATATTGAGGCTATGCTGCTAAAGGATTATAGATTTAGATACATTATACCTTTCTGATAATCATTAATAGTAGAGGATTTTCTCTCTTTATTAATTGAAATGCTTTCTGATGTAAACTTTATATGATATTAATGCCACATCAGTTTTCTTTTGCTTAGAATTTGGTTGGTGTATTAGTAAAGGTTGTGCCAAGAAACAGGCTGCATACTCAGTCAAGCAGTGGGGTGAGTTTACTGAAAGAACTCTTTAAGGAAAGGTGGACAAGATGAGAATCATAATCTTAGGAATAAAAGGACAAGCAACTTAAGCTGCAAGGAGAGGAAGTTACTAGAACCCAGAGACAGGTGTGGCTACAAATAGTTCTGTTTCAGGAGATGTAGCTTTTGGTGGAGGCACATAGCTACTGTCCATCTATGGTCCATCAGGAAGGAAGCTCGGAGGATAAATATCCTGACCTTCTCCCTTCTAACCCTCTAAACTCCTACTGCCTCCTTACTGGCCTAACCCATCAGAAGACAGACAGCAAGGGGTCCTCCTTGACATAATTCATAGACTAGATTGGTCACTACCCAGGGCACAGAGTTGAGGTGGGAGGTCGTCGTGGGAACAAGAAAGGTTGACAATGTATCTCCAAAGCCAAATGGGTACTGAGTATCTGGCTTAACATCATTTTACAGCCTTTATTTATTTATTTATTTATTTTTGGTCTTTTTGTATTTTTCTAGGGCCGCACCCACAGTATATGGAGATTTCTAGGCGAGGAGTCCAATCTGGGCTGTAGCTGCCAGCCTTTGCCAGAGCCACAGCAACATGGGATCCAAGCCATGTCTGCAATCTATACTACAGCTCACTGCAACGCTGGATCCTTAACCCACTGAGCAAGGCGAGGGATTGAACCTGCAATTTCATGGTTCCTACTCGGATTCGTGAACCACTGTGCCACGACAGGAACTCCCAGCCTCTTATTTTCAATAGCACTACCTCTTTATGCTTTTATGCTCTGGTGCTTTGGGAATGTCTTATTTAAAAAAAAACAAAAACAAAAAAACCCCAGCAAATTTTCTTTTATTATCCGGTTTGGTAATCCTTGAGTGTTACCTAGTGAGTTTGGACCATTTATACTTTATCCTGTTTACTGCTACAATTGGAAGTACTTTTTTATTTTTGGTTTCTTTCTTCGTTTTTGTCTCATTTGAATTAATGAATTCTGCCCCCTCCCCCATTCTCCCTACGAGTCCACTCTACTGTTTAAAAGAAAACAAATTTTATTATTGTATGGGCTAATCTAGATATTTTAACATGTCTACTTAAGAAGTCTAGTATAAATGGGTTTCTTTACCCACCTTCTGAACTTGTTAAGGCCTTAGCCTCCCTCCTGACATATACATTATTGGTGTCTGATACTTTTTAGTTTTACCTTTCAAAAACTCTTCATAAAATCTTAGATATCTTAAGTAATTAATTTTAGTTCACATTTACCAGAGTAGACTTCTACTTTTTCATTTTATATTTCCATGAGTTTTAACATACAGAAAGATTCTATGAATTTTGGTACATGTTTTTTATATGTTTATAGATAGATCCTATGCTACCTATACTATACGACCTAAACTAAAACAATCAGAATACAGAAAAGTTCTAGCCCCTGAAAAACCACCCTGTGCTGCAACTTTGCAGTCAGTCCCTGACACCTCCCCTGATAACACCAATCTGCTCTCCATTGCTGTGATCTTTACTTTTACATGAGGCCATATAAATGGATGTATACAATATGCAATCCTTTTTTTTTTTTTCTTTGCTTTTTAGGGCTGCACCCACAGCATAAGGAGGTTCCCAGGCTAGGGGTCAAATCGGAGCTACAGCTGCTGGCCTACGCCGCAGCTGCAGTAACACAGGATCCAGGCCGGGTCTGTGACCCACACCACAACTCATGGCAATGCCAGATCCTTAACCCACTGAGCAAGGTCAGGGATCGAACTCACAACCTCATGGTGCCTGGTCGGATTCGTTTCTGCTGTGCCACAATGGAAACTCCCAATTTTTTTTTTTTTTTTTACAATATTCAATCTTTTGAGGCTTTTAAAAAATTATAATAAATGTGTTTTTTTTGTATGTATCAACAGCTCATTCATTCCCCCCCACCCCCCGAGTTAAATTCCACTGGTCTGTTTATCCATTTATTTACTGACATATCCTTGCGTGTTGCTTCCAGATGGGGATTATGAAGAGCACCCTTACAAATATCCCTGAACATGTTTTTGTTTGAATATACGTTTTCATTTCTCAAGAGGAAATATATACATAGGCTTAAGATTGCTAGGGCATATGGTAAGACTATGTATCAGTAACTATGTGTAGTAATAATGGTTCGGAAATACCCACGTATTACATTTTCTCAAGCATAGCAGACCTTCTCACTTCTAACACATTCCTCTCCCCTGAAGTATGAAGCTTGTAGGTTTCAATTAGTGAATAATCTGTTGGTGTCAAAATTGCTCAGTCTTTATGTCTATTTTGCCTTCATTCTGGAAATATATTTTTACTGGTCAGAGTTTTACACTTTCAAATTAATGTATTTTTCAATTGCATGAGTTCTATTTGGTTAAGTTTCAAATATGCTAGGTTACTTTTTATAGTTTTCTATAATTTTCAGATTTTTTCAAACTTCTTTTCCTTTCAACATGCTAATAAGCAAGGCTGTTTATAATATGGTGTAACGATCCCAATATTTTAAATCTTCAGGCCTATTTTATTCATCTACCATTTCTTTTGGTTCTTGCTAATGGCACTTTATTTATAATATGCTTGGTACTTTTTAACCATTTGCTGCTTATTTTCCCCAAAATATACGCTGGCAGATACTTTAAAGCTTATGTGAAGGTATGTTCCTTCACAGATTCCCTTTCCCTTCTACCAGAAGCTGCTTTAAACTAAACTCATGGTTCAAGATAATTTTGGATCCTACAGGTAATTAGGGGATGTCTTGTGGCTACAAAATGGCGGGAAAGTTGCAGATTGACTTTGAATTCACCCTGACCCGGAATGTGCATCCCTTGGAGGTTCCGCCCTAAAAGGGAGCACATTTCCTATGAGATTCTCAATGCTGGATAGAGCTTGTGATTTTCCTGGTGCTCCCTTTCACTCTGAGGTCAACAAACTAAATGGCAAGTTTACCGCTATGAACAACTGTCAACAGGGCAAAACCTCCTCAAGCTTTTCTTACTTTTCCTTTCCCCTAGGTTTTCTTTGCCTTGTATTACCATCTAGCCTGTCAACTTAGCTCATTGATGCTTTTAAGAAATTTTTTAAAAATCACCTAGTACTTTAAAATCCAGTGGAAAGATTGGTCTTAGCTTATTTTTTGTCAATGGAAGTCTTAAATTACTGGCCCTGGTTTCTGGGAGGAAACATTGTTTTAAATCACAAAGCATGATTCAAATAATATTAATCACAATAATATGAATCAAAAGCTCTTATGTCTATATGCAATTAGATGAGAACTGGTAATATGTCATACCATTTGGCTATTTTATATTGTGCTTTTCGAAATCAATAAAATACTTTATAAATATGATACTTCTTCCTTCATTACATAAAGGTTTACATTGCACTTGAAAGATAGTAGACTGAAATGAATATACTTGATTAAGACTTAGGCTGAATCTACTGAAGTATATATTCCTAAAAGGATATACAGAGGCCAGTGTACTAATTTATATTTTCTAATATGCCTAACTATATTTAAACGATTTATTTTGATAGTATCCAACAGATGATATGTGAAATAGAATGCAAACAACCTGATAGAGGTAAAATAAAAACTTCTCTCCAAATGAAATATACATATTTTACAAGCTCAAAAATGTCACTTATAATAATTGTACACTAGAAACAAAATTACTTTTTCAATGTTCTTATTATTTTATGTTACTTATATTAATCTGCTTATTTAATAACTCGATCTCATGGACAATTAAACAATAACCACAGAGGTATACAAATGTCCAATCCAATCAGTTCCACCTTATTAAGTTCTTCTTTCACTACTTTATTGTCTCATGAAGTGTGTAGTTTTAAAAGTCCTTTGAAAAGTACTGCATTGTTTGGAGAGGATGTAGATTTTGAAATTCTACATTTGTGTAATATATCATCTAAATATTTGAAATTTTAAAATAAAGGTAAATGATATTTTTTATTTTCTTTTCATTATAATCTTCATTAACTCAAAATGTTACAATGAAAATAAGTCTATTCTGTCATTTCAACACTGCTTACATATCAAAATTGTTGCTATTTAGTTTTAATTTGTTAAAAACAGAATTAACCTTGGATTCTTTAATTTTGACATCCAATCCTCTTTAATAATAATTGCTAATTAAATAACTTAAGTTCTTAGGCAAGGCAAGCACTGTTCTAAGAACTTTTATATGCAGTAATTTATTGTTCGCAACAACTCTATGATATGGGTACTATTAGTTTCCTTAATTCATAGATGGGAAAACTGAAGTACAGAGTTCAATAACATGATTTGAACTCAGACATACTGATTGTAAGCAGCCATGGTATTCTAACTCTCTCTATTAAAAGTTAATCATAACCAAAATTAATTTACTAATAAAAATAAAATTACAAAGTTACACCTACAACTTTGAGGAGTCCTCAGGGATAAAAAAAAAAAAAAAAAAAAAAAAAAAAAAAAGATGGAGTTCCCGTCGTGGCGCAGTGGTTAACGAATCTGACTAGGAACCATGAGGTTGTGGGTACGATCCCTGCCTTTGCTCATTGGTTAAGGATCCGGTGTTGCTGTGAGCTGTGGTGTAGGTTGCAGACCTGGCTTGGATCCCCCGTTGCTGTGGCTCTGGCGTAGACCAGTGGCTACAGCTCCGATTCGACCCCTAGCCTGGGAACCTCCATATGCCGCGGGAGTGGCCCTAGAAAAGACCAAAAAAAAAAAAAAAAGTTCTTAATGAGCCTTTGGCTCATTATTTTATTTCTGGAGAAATAAGGCTACCAAGAGAACTTGGAAGTCTTTTGTAGACAAATAGTTTTTATACTATTAAATAATGTGCACAGAATTCAATTGCTTTCATTTGTTTATGAAATATATTTTATTTGCTACTCAAATTTGGTTTTAGTAGCAGTTTGGAAAGGTGATAGAGTGTACCAGAAAGAGCAGTTAAGAACATAGTTTCTGAAATACTGACATCCGGGTTTCCATTCTGGTTTGTGCATTACCAACTGTATCATGTTGGGGAGTTACACAGCCCCTACAAGTTTGATTTATAAAACGGGGACAATAATTTTATTTAGCTCCCAGTCATGAAGGAAAAAAGTGAAATATATTTTTTTAGGAGGCACTGAGCATAGAATACGGCATAATGAAGGTAAGTAATTGCATTAGTTTTATCAATTATCTTATGTCTTGATTAGACTCTTAACATTTCCCTTTTCAGCACCTACTGTCCCAGAGGCCCAAAGGACACCATGGTTCTCTTAAGAACAAATCATAAATCTGTGCTAAGTGCACTAAGGACCCCACATCTTTCCCCTAACCTCTGCTCAGTACACACAAATGTCTGACTATCCATTTACCTTTTTCTGTCTTATATTGATGGTACCCAAATTTGAGATTCAATTCCTTGCTTATTCCTATCTCCACCCCAAACTGCTCTCTTCTCTGTTTTCAGGCACTATTCCCCCAAATGAAGAGGCGATATCAAGGAAAACCATCACTCCTGTGCTGAGTAGGTCTAATAAGATACATTGCCTTTTTTTTTTTTTTTTGCTTTTTAGGGCCATAAGTGTGGAATATGATAGTTCCCAGGCCAGGTGTCGAATCAGAGCTGCAGCTGCCCGCCTACACCACAGCCACAGACATGCAGGATCCAAACCACGTCTCTGACCTACACCTCAGCTCACTGCAACGCCAGATACTTAACCCATGGAGCAAGGCCAGGGATCAAACCCTCATCCTCATGGATACCAGTTGGGTTTGTTACCCCTGAGCCACGATGGGAACTCCCCATCTGGGTATACTTTTGAACTGAGAAAATAATCTTCTCTCTTTTAAAATGTGAGTTCCTAAATGAGTAACACAATTTTGATGATTATGAAACAGTGATTCACAGTACAGATTTAATCAGTAAATGTTTTAAAACTCTAAATATTCCTATTTATAATTATAGCCTATATTACCTCGCTCTGGAAGTTAGGTAAGATTCCTTGTGGATGCAGCTTCTAGAAGGTCAGAAAAGAGTTTCTTTCCTTGGATTTCAGTGTGGACTACACACATCCTGACTAATCCACGATCCGATACTCGGTGTGCTCCATGTAACGACAGGGAGCAGGGAGACCAAAGAAGCAGTGATGCTTGTGGCGAAAGTGCTATAATTTTGGTAGAGTGATGTCTTGATAATCGCGTTACTAAAATTATACAGCTTTTTAAAAAAAAATTCAGAACTTTCACTCAGCCTAACTCATATTAGTGTTATTCCTCATTAATAACATTAAGATAAACATTTCAACTTATTTTTATTTTTAAACCTATCTATTACCCATGAAGTATTTACATTAATAGTGTAAGTACTTATGTATACTTATACATAATGTGTGAATTCATGCTATTCAAACAATTAAACATTAAAAATCAACCCCAATTATTATTACCATTTATACACAGTAAATCAGACAAAAGCTTGAAGCAATTTTTTTTCAATTTTATCTACTGAGATTCTAAACCACTGAGAAATTTATTACTTTCAGTCAAAAGTTCAAATCATATTTTTTGAAAGTGAAAGCTAAGAAAACCTATAATGTGTAGCTATTTAACTTGTGGGCACCCCACTGACCCTAAGAGTTTTAAGAACTTAGGTTTCCATTATAAAACAAAACAAAACCCAAAAAAACACAAAAACTTCAAACTTCCAACAATGGAAATTCTTCTATTTAGTGACAGTAATATACATTATTGCTATATAATGCATTTTTGCTCTATAGATCTTTACTTAATATAAATCTAGTTGCTGTCCATATATCATAATTTAAATGGCTGAATACACGAATGCATATTTTTCATAAGTTTGAATTCGCTGTTACATACACGAGCTACTATAATATATGTTTATATTCAACTTTTTGTCCCAAAGTATCGACATAAATATGTAGTGTTCATGATTCTAGCTTTTTTACTTACAAGGAACTTTCAAAATCAAAATTCTGACACACAACTTCCCATTCAGGTATGTTTTTCAAATAACATCTCAGTACTACTTCTACTGATCTTGGGGATTTCTGAACAGCAAAGTTCAGACTTCCAAATTACATATTTTATCTTTTAGATCCTTTGTTGCAGAAGGATATGTATAAGTAATGGAGTTAATTTATGTATATAACATTGCTAATAATACCGAATTTAAAAGATTTACAGAAGCTTCTTTGACTGATACCACAGGATAGTATAACTCTGAATGAAATTGAGTCCATAAAAGGTCTAAAATGCTATGGCGAAAAAGTAAAGACCATTTATGGCAGATAGGTAGATTGTAATTGAAAAGATAGTTGCCTAACCAATAGCATACACTGGGCCCTATTAAACCAATAAAATGAAAAAAATCCCATGCCCACATTTGCAATCAATAGGCACTCTACTCAGTGAAACGTGAACAACTACAGTAAATGAAAGTCTACAAACAGTGGTATATCCTACCTGAGTAAATATTTCTCTTAGAAAATGGTTATATGAAGGAAGAATAGAGTTTTCAACGAGCCACTGAAGTTTTGTGAGCAATGAAGTGACATCACTTACAGACAGTAATGAATTAGAAAGACTATCCAGAAGCAGGGAATATTTAATTGCATTAGTGGGAACTTTGTTATTCTACAAAAATACAATGTTATATTTATGCCAATGCTATGCAATCTTCAAATTTTCAACAAATATAAATAAATACAAATGGAATGGAAGGGAAGATACTGGATTTGGAGTCAAAAATCCTAGCATTAGGTTCAAGCTCTTTGACCTTAGGTGAGCTCAATTTCCTCATCTGTAAAATGGAGGTAACATTTTCTGACATATCTACTACATGGAATTGTTATCAGGATGAAAATAAATATTGCTTGTGAAAGCAAGTTGTAAACTTTAAAGCTCTGTAGGAATAAGAGATGATTACTAAATAAACAGAATGAAGGACTGGCTATCATATATCAACTATTACTTTATAAAATACTTTTACTATTCATTAAAATAGGAAGATAATTTAAATAGATCAAACATCTAAAATCCTACCACTGGCACACTGCATGAGTAGTAAGAAAAAGAACAAACAACAATGCTGTTTATTTATTTGAAAAAATAGAGAAATCATAGTTGATTATTTTTTTAAAAATTAAAGGTTAAAAATGACAAGTTCTTCTTTAAATTGCAATATATATTTGCCTTAAAATTCAGAGAGTATCAAGTAAACCTAAGGAAACAGTGTAAGATACAAAATATATCGATTAATAAACAAATTGTTGAAAAATACAGATGCATCTCATTATTTTGACCTTGAGCAAGAAGTCATTGGGAAATATCATCCTGCATTAATACATTTAGCAGTTCAGGAAGACAATGTCCCTCACACTTTATCATGCATCACTGAACTGTAACAAATGATGACAGTTAGAGAGCATATCTCTAAACATTATGACACCATCTTAGTGACAGCTAAAGAAGAAAGCTGAGTGCAATCATTGTTTCATATTTGCTACCACAAGCCTGGCTAGAATGTAATATAAATATAAAAATAAATTGATTTAAGGTATTTGGATAAACATCTTTAATTCTGGCACTTTGGGAGGAAAAAAAGGTGGGTGCATATGTTTAGTCTTTTACCACCAGGAATTTATCTTCAGGTCTTATGTATAATACTGTTATAGACATATCTATTTTAAAAAGAGTGTTCAATAACCTTGCTCCATTACAAAGCAATTCATGACAAAGATCTTTTGCAACAGCAATAATATTTGCATAATAATTGCAAGCACAGGGAGAAAAAAAAAACCAAAATGCTGCAACCGTATTCAAAGAGTTTTCTTTTTCATAAATTAAATTTTCACAAAATCACTTTGAAAAGTCAATATTTTATTTCTGAAATTTGTTACTTAAACATTAATTTTTAATGGAATATAACATCCTCTTGTACCTTGAACATGAAAAGTAGATAAGAACACCTAATGAATTTTTTTTATTGAAAATATTGAGCAGAAAAGGATATATTTTCAGCATAGCACTAAATTAAGCATGCAGTGCTCATTAACAGTTTTGGCAGCTGTGCATTTAATTCTATGAGTACCATGCTGAAAATGTACATTCCTAGAATCAAATATGCAAAGCCTAATCTGTATAACTGCTATCTGAACTTTTGCCTCTCAATTAAAGGGTCTGTGTGAAAAATATTTCTGGAAAACACAATAGCGTACATTTGCAAAATGGTGATCCAAATCTCTCTAATACATTTCAATTTATTCCAGAACAATGAATGTCAGGGAATGGATCTTGGTCTTTCGACACAGGGAGATATGATAAGTTCAGATCAAAGTACACTGGCTTTATTTTTCCCCCGTCTTTTTTTTTGTTCAAACCATTTATGTATGTATATTTCTTGTTAGTGTAATAAGGATCGTGACATTGAAATTGTTATTTAGAAAAACTAAGTTATATAGCCACTCAATCTGCAGAAATTAAGGTAAAAATAATTTAGAAACAGCATAATATAAAGGAATTCAGTATTTTGATGAGATGCATTGATACTTAG
The DNA here is from genome assembly GCF_054392235.1 of Sus scrofa. Lineage (NCBI taxonomy): Eukaryota > Metazoa > Chordata > Mammalia > Artiodactyla > Suidae > Sus > Sus scrofa. Next base: position 148,499,946 of record NC_139396.1, on the reverse strand, counting down.
TCTGTGAAAGACACTGCTCTACGACAAAAGATGTTTGAAATATGGAATAAATATATTTAATCTAGGTAAAGGTGTATCATTAAAATATTCGCCCCCATATATGTGTGTGTGTGTGTGTCTGTGTGTATACACTAATTAAAGCCACAGAACATTATCCTATTAACAATTATGTTTGTACATTCATGTAGAGGTAAGCCTAATCCAAAGTCAAGATGCAGCATATTATTTGCAAGTAAGCAAGGTAATTTATTACCATGAAATGATAGTAACAATGGTAGTAATGGAACCTAACAATCCTTTTCTATTTCGAGCAATCAGAGCTATTTTTCCTGGTGAACAAAACACAGCAACAACACTGGACCTAGAAAAACTCTGGGATCCAAGGTATTATAAGGAGCTAACTATGGTAAAGAGCACCAAATTACAATTCTTTATTACTTAGAATCCTTCTGCCCAAAGCTCACAATTAAAGAGAAAAACCCTTGATAATCTATATTTTAGATATCAATTTTAGAAATCAAATTTGAAATACAAAAAAATTAATGAAAAAACAAATTCAGATTTCTACGTCTGGCTATGATTGAGTTACAGAGATCAGATTTATCCTCCTGCCAGGAACAACCAGAAAAGTAAGAATTACTTCTGGATATTGGACAATAGGCAGAACAGCACGGTGATTCCTGAGGAAAGACAAACGGGTGTAGTGAGCCAACAACTGCCCTGGTTTTCCGTCTAGTGCAATATCACAGCCTGTGGAGCAGGAACTCCATCTGAAATGAGACCTGACTTGAGGAGTAAGCGATCTAAGTTCAGGGAGGCTGAGGTAGCTGCCAGCGATAGGGCTCCATTCTGGAGAGAAGGGAGGCATGTAGGAAAAAGAGCTCAAACATCTTTAAATTTCCAGTGAATATGAAAAGGAACAAGGCCAGACAAAGAATGGTGTGCTGCAGTTTTCTGAGCTGACAGAGGGTCAGCAAATATTTGAGTTCCAACCAGCCAGGATGTACAGCCCTTGTTGGTCATTCTGGGTACTCAGTAGAGAACACAGAAAGGCCATACGTTAGTAGTCTGAACCAGAGAAAAGAACAGTTTGGCTTGTTCTAATACAGCTCAAAATAAGCCTCAAAAGCATTAAATCTAACCAAGAGTAACTTAACTGCCTACAAAACAAAACTCACTTATTAAATGCTTATTAAAAATACTTAGTAAAAACCAACAAAGCCTAGGCAGTCGACAATGTAAACATAAAATATACAATGTCTTGAATTACATCAAATTTACTAGACATGCCAAAAAGCATGAAACTGGCCACAACGAGAGACAAATAAATCAGTGAATAAAAACAGACCTAAACATAGCCAATCAGAGGAAATGACATTTTATGGGCAGATGAACAGAGAAAAGACAAAGAGCAGATTAATTTTTTCATCAGAAACTACGCAGGGAAGAAAAAGGAAAAGAATCTTTTATTTTTGGCTATGCCGTGCCTGGTATAGAACCTGCACCACAGCAGTGACCCTAACCAAAGCCCGTGATAATGCCAGATACTTAACCCACTAGGACACCAGAGAACTCCAAAAGATATCTTTAAAGGGCTGAAAGAGGTCAACCTGGAATTCTGTACCAAGTGAAATTATTTGGAAAAATGAAGGTAAAATGAAGATTTTTATTTTATTTTATTTTTTGCCAGATAGAGTAGGAAGAATTTGTTGCCAGCAGATCTGTATTACAGGAAATGTTTAAGAAAGTTGTTCAAGAGTAAGGAAAATGACACTAGATGGAAACGTGGATGCAAACAAAAGAATGGAGAGCAGTGGATATGGTACATACTCAGATATACATAAAAGACACTTTTTCATTTAAAAATTTCTTTCAAAAGCAATTGATGCCTATGTATTACAATGTTTATAAAGTCCATACGAGTAAAATGGATAATAGCACCATGGATGGGAGAGGAAAAATAGGAATAAAGTATTGCAAGGCTCCTACATTGTATGTAAAGATGTATAATACAATTTGAGGGTAGAGTGTGACAGTTCCAAATGCATATTATAAACTCTAGAGTAACCATAAAAAAAGGGAAGAGAGCCAATACAATCATGGAGATAAATCAATCATGGAGATAAAACAAACCCCAAAGTACTCAATTAATCCAAAAGGAGGAAAAAGTGAGCAAAGATAGAATAAAAAAATATCAATATGGGAGACACAATATGGATAATTACATTAAGATAGTGTACACATTTGTAATTAAAATTGTATTGGGGAAATAACAATTAAAAATAAACAAATAAAAATAAAAACAGAGATTATTGTGTTGAATAAAAAAGATAACTATGTATATGCTATCCATAAGAACTCACTTTTATTTTTTATTTTATTTTATTTTTTGTCTTTTGTCCTTTTTGGGCCGCACACACGGCATATGGAGGTTCCCAGGCTAGGGGTCTAATCAGATCTGTAGCTGCCGGCCTACTCCAGAGCCACAGCTATGCCAGATCTGAGCTGTGTCCACAGCTCACGGCAGCTCCGGATCCCTAACCCACTGAGCAAGGCCAGGGATCGAATCTACAACCTCACAGTTCCCAGTTGGATTCGTTTCTGCTGTGCCACAACAGAAACTCTCAAGAACTCACTTTTAAATGAAAGAAATGTATATTAAAAAAGATGGTCTCTTCAATAATTGGTACTGGGAAAACTAGACAGCTATATGTAAAAAAAAAATGAAATTAGAACATTCCCTACACCATTCACAAAAATAAACTCAAAATGCATCAAGGATCTAAACAGAAGGCTGATCTTATAGAACTACTAGAGGAAAGCATAGGCAGAACACTCTTTCACATAAATCACAGCTATATCTTTTTTTGACCCACCTCCTAGAACAATGAACATAAAAACAAAAATGAACAAATGAGACCTAATTAAACTTAAAAGCTTCTGCACAGCAAAGTAAACCATAAACAAAATGAAAAGACAACCCACAGACTGGGAGAAAATATTTGCAAACAAAGCAACCAAAAAAGATTAACCTCCAAAATACACAAACATATGCAGATTTATATAAAAAAATCCAATCGAAAAATAGGCAGAAGATCTAGGAATTTCTCCAAAGAAGACATACAGAGGGCCAAAAAGCACATGAAAAGATGCTCAACATCACTAATTATTAGAGAAATGCAAATCAAAGTTACAATGAGAAATCACCTCATGCCAGTAAGAATGGCCAATACCAAAAACGTCCATAAACAATAAATGCAGACGAGAGTGTGGAGAAAAGGGAACCTTCCTCCAGTATTGGTGGAAATGTAAATTGGCACAACCAGTATGGAGGTTCCTTAAAAAAATAAATATAGCACTACATACGATCCAGCAATCCCACTCCTGGGCATATATCCAGAGAATGGCATGATTTGAAAAGATACACGCACCCAGTATTCATTGCAGCACTATTTACAAGACATGAAAGCAACCTGAATGTCCATCAACAGAGGAATGGATAAAGAATATGTGGTACATTCATACAATGGAATATTACTCCACCATAAAAAAGAAATAATGCAATCTGCAGCAGCATGGATGAATTTAGAGAGTATTATATTAAGTGAACTAACCCAGACAAAGACAAACATCATATGAGATAATTTACATGTGGAATCTAATAAAAACTATACAAAAGGATTTACTTATAAAACAAAAACAAATTCAAAGATTTCAAAATTAAATTTAGGGTTACCAAAGTGGGGAGAGGGATAAATTGTGAGGATGGGATTAAAATGCACAAACCCCAAAGATGTATAAAATAGATAACAAGGACCTATTGTATAGTGAAGGGAGGTTTATTCAGTGTTGTGCAATAAGCCATGGAAGGGTGGGAAGAATGGATACATGTATATGTATAACTGATCCACATTGCTGTAAATAGGATGCTAATACAACATGGTAAAGCAACTATACCCCAGTAATTTTTTTAAAGAGAGAGAGGAAAGGGAAAATGATATACCATGCAAATATTAAGCATAAGAAAGCTAGAATGGCTATATTAATATCAGAAAAGAATATATTCTAGGACATGGTTTATGACTAAGAATAAAAAGAAATATTTCATAATAATAAGTTGTCAATGCATAAAACATCATATGAATTCTAAAACCATAAGCACCTACTAACAGAGCTTTGAAATACAAGAAAGCAAAACTGAAAAAAGTAGACAAATCCACAAGTAGAGCTGGATATTTCAACATTTCTCTCTAATGACAGAATAAGTAGAGAGAGAAATAATTTAAAATATAGGGAGGAGAATCAAAACCACAAACATACACTATCTAATTTAATCGAAACATTACAACAACTGCATTCTTTTCTAGTACATATTCATCAATTTGGATAATATTCTCAGCCATAAAACTGGTCTTTATAAGCAATGAAATCATACAAAGTATGTCATCTGACCAATGATTTAAATTAATAATCAAAACAGAAGGATATCTGGGAAGCAACATCAAATATTTGGAAATAAAACAATATATTTAAAAATAACTCATAGACCAAAGAAATTAAAAGGGTAATTAGAACATATTTTGAAATAAACAAAAGTGATGATGCAACATATCAAAATTATGGAATGCTGTTAAAAAGGAGAAACAGCAAAGAATAGGAAATTCAATGGGAAAAGAATAGTATTTTCAACAATGGTTCTGAAACATGCAATCCATAAGAAAAAAAATGCACGTCAATATTTAACATATACCATACTCCAAAATTAGATCGAATTGCTCATAGACTCAAACATAAAAGCTAAAATCATAAACTAGAAAAAAATACAGAAGAAACATTTTTTGTGACCTTTGGATAAACTTAAAAGTTTTCTTAAATAGTATATAAAAATAAAAAAGTATAAAAGACAGATTTATAACATTCATCCAAGTTAAAAATGGTATTTTGAAAGATACTAAGAAAATCAAAAAGTAATAAGCTTTTAGGTTTGGAAGAAATATTTGCACTGCATAAAACTGACAGACTCACAACTCAGAATATATTAAGAACTACATCTAAATAGGAAGATTTTTTAAAAATTGAGCATATTGAAGACACTAGACAAAAGATGACATACAAATGGCAAATAAACATGTGAGAAAATCTGCAACATCATTAACCAATAAAAATGAAAATTAAAATCACTATAAAATCACTGGAACAGCTAAAATTAAAAAGACTGGCAGTACTACCTGTTGACAAGGATGTGGAACAATCAGAATTTTCCTACATTGTTGGTGGAATATAAAATTGTATAACCATTTTGGAAGAGAGTTTGGCATTTTCTGACAAAGTTAATCACATATTTGGACTAATATCCAGAAATTCCACTCCTAAGTATTTACACAAGAGAAATAAAAAATGTCCACCAAAAATTGTAAACAAATATCCCTAACAGCTTTGGAATACAAGTCAGCAATAGAAGGGACTGAACAGCTGTTATACACAAAAAAGGCTGATATATCTCAAGGTTGCTATGCTGGGTGAAAGAAGCCACAAGAAAAAACCTACAAACTGTGTGGTTCTATTTATTGAAACTCTAGGAAAGAAAAATAAAATCTATCACGATAGAAAGCACATCAGTGGTGGTTTGGGGCGGAGATGGGGAGTGACTGTGAAGAGGCACAATGGAACCTTTCGAGGTTATGGAAATATTCTTTATCTTCATTGCAGTGGTAGTTAAATGAATGCATATCTTTCTCATAATTCGTTAAACTTGTACAGTTGAAATAGTGTGCCTTATTGTATATAAGCTACATTTCAATAAAATTGATTTTTAAAAATCAGCAAATTGATATAGAGTAACAGTAGTATGGATTGCAGATTCCTGGAAGTTCTACAGAATGCTTCTCAGTATCCACCAACTCAGAATTATTTTAATAGTAACTCTAGGATGTCATGTGCCTTTTGCACTTCATGGACATTTGCACTGATGGTGCAAGAGCAACGGTGGGTAAAACTGCTGGGACCTTAGCACAAATCCTACTGGCCCCAAACCACTAACTATCACTGAATTTAAGAGCAAAGCACTTGCAAAACAGTATTAACACCCTAAACCTAATCCAATCCCTAACCCTAACAATTAGGTAAGGTTATCCTAACCCTTGCTGCTCCCTGGCACATGCATCCAGTATGTTAACTGTTGCTTTCAGCAGGTGAATATTTCAACCTCAACCCCTAATGGGGTAGGGCATTCCCTGAGGCAGAAAGGAAGAAAAAAAAAAAATGAAAAAAAGTTATTATTCCACTTTTCAGGTGAGGAAACAAGGCACCACAGCTAGTAAATATCAGTGCTAAGAGCAACAAACATCAGAAGCAGCTAAACCAAAGGTCTATAAGCAGGTAACATAAAACGACTGATGCAGACTCCAAGGGTGGCGTTCTCTGGTGACTCGGTAGGTTAAGGATCTGGCATTGTCACTGCAGTGTTGCTGCTGTGGCGTAGGTTCAATCCCTCACCTGGGAACTTCAGCATGCCATGGGTATGACCAGAAAAAAAAAAAAAAAAAAAAAATCAAAAGGAAAACTCTAAGGGTAAGGCAATAGAAACTGGTGCAATCAGGAGTGAACTAGAATACTACATAGTCTGTTTAAGTGGAGTGGACACTGCTCCCTTTCAGTTAATTTTTTGTTTTGGATGAAGCCTATATCTCCTATGCTTTACAATTCTTTAATAGAAACTGGAAATATGAATTTTTATGTGAAGTATCTTAGTTTTTAAAATCATTTTTTAAATCAATAATAAGTATTGGCAGGTTTAATGTAATGTATGTGCTAGTAGGCTGCAAGTTCAATTATATGACTATACTTCTCCATACTACAGAAACTGGACAATAATGTTGAGAATATTTTTTGTTTAAGCAGTTTGCATACATGAAGTGTTTTAGAGCAGGTTTTCAAATGATTCTCTAATATTTTATGATAAAAATTTAAGCCTAATTAAGCCATATAATAAATTACTATTTTAATTTCCACAATAAGAAAATATTCAGTGAAACTAAAATATATTTTCCAAAATTTTGTCATAAAATAGGTAGATATATAGAAATATATTATTATTGTACAATTGCACTCACACCACCTAATTTTGCAACCATTCAAAAAGAAAGTTGGAGTAGTAATATTTCTATCACAAAATAGTCTCTAAAACAAAAAAACTAAGAATTTTTAATAATTATAGCTAGACTACTATTTAGACTAGTTTTGAAATTTACATTTGAAAATATTTGTTTTAGAACATATCTGATTCACTTGAGAAACTCAAATCATTTTGGTATAACAATGAAAATAAAAATTAATATGATCTTTGAGAAAAAATTATGCAGCAAACACAGAGAAAAATATCATCTCACTTTTAAAATAATTTAATGACCTATCTTTTGCAGTAAACATAATCAAAATATTTTATTAAACAATTTTTAAGCTAAATTAAATTGATGTAAGGCTGGACTATTTGCTAGATGTAGTGAATACCAAAATAAATTAATATTAAAGGATCCTTTTTCTAAACTTGTTGTTATTCATATTTATTGTTAACTAACTAGATAAATAAGAAATAAATGTAACAATGTAAATCAAAGGTATGCATTGTTATGGTATGATACGCAATAGTAAGTTTAATTGATTTTAGGGTACTAATATTGTGGTCTTTTTGAGAAAGAAAAGTTGATCTTTGAGATGTATTATTTCTAACATTACATATTCAGGATAATAATGTTTAAAATAATATTCTAAAAACAAATGGGTTAATAATAACTACCAATGTCATACTACCTTAAAGGTTGACAAAGTAATTTTTCACATGCTATCTTATTTCCTATTGCCTATCAAGTTAAATGTCAATTCATATGACATCCACAGGTCTCAATACTGTCCTACCTCTACCTTTTACCTAATTCCAACCAAACCAGCCTCCAACAAGAGCTTCAACTCAAGTCAGGTAAATCTGCCCACTCACTGAACATGACTGCTGCTTCTAGTCCTTTATATTACTCCATTTCTCTACTCTAGAATGGTAGGTGAAATTAGTAAAACAGAAAAAAGCATAAAGATCTTCCATTTGTAAATTCTTTTATTTACTTATGAATGCCACTGTGTTTGCCATGAGTTGAAAGTAGTATTTGACCATGTATTTAAATGATAACCTATGCCTATCAACTCAAGTGAGAATAATAAGTAATTCAGGTATGACTCATTTCCAAATGAGAAGCACAATATAAACTATTAACACTGTTCCTAACAGCATTTATTATAAACTCATATCTATTTTCCAGTTACAAGATCACAGAAAAAAAAGAGAACTTAAAGATAACATTACCTTTGGAATTGTGTTGGAGTATTCATGATCAGTGACTGTCGGATATACGAGTGAAAATCTCACACCATCCAAGTAGCTCCATAATAAATATACTGACATTTTGATTTCAAACTGCAATTACCAACCCTTAGTATTTCATTATAATTAAATCTAACCTTTCAAATTGAGAGCAAATTGTAACATTTTGAGTGAACAATAAATCAATTCATAAAATGCTGAGTCATAACTATATAAAAAATCTCAACAGCCATATTGCTATTTTCATGTCCAAAAAGATTCAAATGAATCAAATATTGTGATGCTGAATCTAAAAGAAAAATAAAAATGGCTCTCCTACTAAATAAAATGAATAGGAGTGTAATGTGTAAATGCTCAAGGGAATGGAAAAAAAAAAAAACAAAACCAAACCTGTGGGTTTTTTTTTTTCTTTGCATAAAAGTTGAGCTCTTTACTATTGCTTTAACAATTTCCTTGACATAATAATTTAAATCTAAAAAATGAAGAAAGAACCAAATAAAAGGTAGTACAACAGCTTTTAATAGCTACTTTTACTAGATTAAATGCAATCTTACAAATCTCATGGTGGTCTCTATTCAAACAAAGTAAAAACATACTTCATTTATGCTCGATATTTTCTACCTGGAAATGGAGGATATTACTTGGATTATACAGTGTCTCAAATTTGACCCCTTTTAGATTAAGGGAAAAAAAAAAAAAAAGGAGGGAAGGGAAATTTTTTTAAAATGCCCAGAGTAGCCACAGATGATTTTAATCAAATGTTAGACTAGCCTTTATCCTGAAGAGGACTGTCACGGGAAAGGGGCTGAGGGCACCTGTGATACAATTCTTTATGTAAGCGTATATGGTGATGCTTTCACAGGAGTGATCATTTTGTAAATGCATCCAGCTATATACTTCTGATTTGTTTACTGTTTTGTATACAGATTAAACCTCAACAGGTATATTACTTTACTTAATAACTAACTAATGTAGAAAATATTTTTTAAAAAATCAAATAAAGAGTTGCTAAGTATCGATGACCAGAGACTTGGGAAGAAGGCTAGGAAGGATGACAGGTAATTTGTAAGGTCTCAGCTTTGATTTGGAGCCAGAAATCACCTGGTGACCTCTTTGGGGAATCAGAGGATTTCATGAAAACAGGATTACTGAAGAATTACTTTCTTGTCCTAGAGTTCCTGGTGAGGAAATGCAAATTGAGAATTGAGAAACAACCAGATGCACACTACCTAAGACTCTTCACCGAATTCAAATTTTCAGACTCTTTAAGCAAGTTTATTGAAGCAAAGGTGAAATTTCCCCAGAAAAAAAAATGGGGGCCTAAAAATAAGCCAGGATTAATTTATGTTCATAGTAAAGTATATCAGTTTATATAATATGTAGTATTTAAGAGGGGATAAGGGATAGGTAACATGTATGATATGTAATTCATGTGTGACTATATATATGTGTGTATATACATATGTGTACCTATATACATATACATAAAATATATGTATAGGTAGCTGTGTGTGTGTGTATATATATAGTATTTAGAATCTTGAGGCATTTATCACTTTCAGATATTAACAATGAGCTAATGATCCTTTCTCTTCCAAGAAGAATTATAAATCACTCACAATCATGAAAGTATAGTATTATTCCTTCTGAACCAACAAAAGTAAATATGAATCATGTTATAGCTGATAATAAACTGATCAAAAACAAAGATACCTGAAATCTTACTGACCAAATTATACATTTTAGAGTTTATTTCATAGCAAGGTACGAGAACCAATCTCTCTTGGGTTATTTAAACAGGTTAAATAAAGTATATATATTCCTTGAACAAAATAATCACATACTACCTGGGTAGAAGGTAAGATAATTGAAGCTTCTCCATAAAAGAAGATAATGATAATAAGTATGAACAAAATATTTATATAATAAAATTACCCTTTAACAATAATCTCAGAATGATTACAAGGAAGGTGCTGATACAAATTTTCTTTCAATGTAAATTTTAGATATAATTGTGAAAACCTGTGTCATTGAAATAGAGGTGTGCTGGGGAGTTCCTGTCGTGGTGCAGTGGAAACGAATCTGACTAGGAACCATGAGGTTGTGGGTTTGATCACCGGTCTCGCTCAGTGGGTTAGGGATCCAGCGCTGCCGTGAGCCTTGGTGCAGGTCGCAGAGGCGGCTCAGATCTGGCATTGCTGTGGCTGTGGCGTAGGCCGGCAGCTACAGCTCAGATTCGACCCCTAGCCTGGGAACCTCCATATGCCACAGGTGTGGCCCTAAAAAGACAAAAGACAAAAAATGAAAATAAAGGTGTGTTGGAAATGTTTATGATGGATGTTGATTAAAAAGTAATATAGATTTCCACATATACAATGATCCTAACAACATATTAGGTACATACCTGAGTAGACATTTCTGCTAAAGTGACGAGATTTTTATGATTTGTTTTGTGTTATTTTCAAATTTTACTTCGAATGACATATTATTTTTCAATAAAAAAGAAAAACTTTTAAAATTGGAACACCGATACCTGGTTGACTATCTCAGCACATAGACATGTAAATGTGAAATAAACCTGTTAATAACCATCACTTGATTAGCTGATAAATTCTCTGGAATAAAAATGGAATTCAGGAGTTCCCGTCGAGGCTCGGGCAGAAATCAATCTGACCAGTATCCTTGAGGACGCAGGTTCGATTCCTGGCCTCACTCAGTGAGTTAAGGATCCAGTGTTGTCATGAGCTGTGGTGTAGGTTGCAGATGCAGCTCCGATCTGGCGTGGCTGTGGCTATGGTGTAGGCCAGTGGTTACAGCTCCGATTGGACCCCTAGCCTGGGAACTCCATATGCTGCAAGTACAGCCCTTAAAAAAAGAAAAAAAAGAAAAAGAAAAAAATGGAATTCAGATCAATTATGTGTCCCGAAACTAAGTTCATTGATTAATGAAATTTATGGATTAGCACTCATTCAAGAATTTGTAATATTCTAAAATGGCAAGTGAGCCAATTTTTTAAATGGGTCTCAGACAAACTGCTTTATGAAATAAAACACAGTGTTTGATTTAGAAGTTAAACACATTTCAAAAATACCGCTTTTTCAGATTCTTAATAATACAATCAATTTTCAGTACTGCATCAATATATCAGCTCACATTTAAAATAAATCTTTAATTCTATAATAGAAAGATTTTTTTAAATTTGTGAGACTCTCAAATACAACAGTAAACCACATAGAATATCCTGAAGCAGTGAAAAAGCTATCTAGATACGATCATTCCATTAACTGGGAGGTGCTCATTGATACAAAGGAAAAAGAGCTCATATTTTCTTTCTTCTCGCAGCAGATAGAATTATTGATCACAAATACTCTTCTTGCCACACGTTCTTCCTCCTCGTGTGTCCTGGGAGTATTCTTCCCATCCTATTGATTTTGGACTTGATTATGGCGCTTGCTTGGTCAATGACATGTGTGCAGACATGATATATGCCATGTCTTAACAGAGCTTTAAATGCAATTACATGGATTGGCCTGACAGCTCTGTTACTACTGCCTTCTGCAATAACAAGAGCATGTCCTCTCAGATAGGGCGTTGCTCCTGCAGTTAAAGTCTTATGATGAAAAGACCGTGGAGCACTCAAGCCACTCTGCAGCCTTGAGCAGGGCCACAGTTAATTAGCTCCATCACCAAACCATATGAATGGTTTTGCTAGTTACTATGATTGGAGGGTTGTTACACAAAAAAAAAATGGTACCTAAAAGTTGGGTGCTGTCGCAGGAAACTAAAATATGTAGCACTAGCTTCAAAGCTGGGAGATAGATAAGTGGTCAGAAAGGTTTGGAGGCTGTGAAAAGGCAACCCTGGTTATGTAGCATCAAAACAGTCAGTCAATCTATAACATTTTAATGTACAACAAACCGTTCAATGGATATTTACCATGTGATAGTGGGCAACTGGTTCTCAAAGGACAGCATTACTAGCGTGAACTGTTATACTATTACTGGTATAAATAATAAGCTAATACAATAAAGAAGCAAGCTCAGAAAAGAACTGTCATGTTTTCAGGAAGAGATGAAAGAGAAAACAGGTCAGAAATTTCATGACACACTGCCTTTTGTTAAAGTCTGGGGTGGAATTAAGCTGGTCCCCGGCAAACCCTTCAGTTGGACAAAATGTCTTAGAGAACACAGGTCAAAAATATATACACAAATCCTGTTAACCTCGAAGTATCTATAATTAGATAAGGGAAGACAGAGAGAGAGAGATCAGATAGACACTGGCATTTCCTGTAAAGAACTGTGGGCACATGTCGCTGATTCCAATCAAATAAACAATAACAACAATAGAAACAACTACATCTTCAAGGGTTTTGTGCTTTCAAAGGTGCCACCATCTGGTTGAAAAGAGACAATGCTTTTTGGAGAAACAGAAAAACTATTTTTAGTATTATTCAACAATAAATAGGAATGAAGTACGGATGCATGCTGCAACATGGACAAATGTCAAAAATATGATGCTAAGTGAAAGATATCAGCCACAAAGGACTGGGTAACAGTTGTATGGTTTTGTGAATACATAAAAACCACTGAACTGAACAACTTTAAATGCGTGAATTCTATAGTGTGTGAATTATACGCAAAGAAAGTTGTTATAAAAAAGAACCATGTTCGGACACCTAATCTTCAAGATAGGAGACAGGCTGAGAAAACACCTCAATATCATGAAACAGCCATGGATATTGTCCAAACCACAATCAATACTCAGACTCCAATGAAGGTAGATTCTTCAATGCCCTCTTCACATATGACCAAGCAAGATAATGGAAACAAGGGTTTCCCAGAGGACAGAATCAAGGGCCATGAACAGAAAATCTAAGCAAAGATTTCCTCTTCATCATGGAGAAGATGATAAAACATCTGATCAACAGGAGTTCCGGAATGCTGTGTTCAGGGACTGCTGTATCCCTTTCATTCTTCCCTTTACAATGAAAGTGTTTATTATGGTTATCCTGTCCCATTTCACCACTGAGTGCGGAATGTGGGGGGAGAAGGGACTAAATACCTTGTATTTTTGCTTCAAGGTTGTTAAACAATTAGATAGGACTTTTGAGTTTCTTCCTGGAGGAGGGAGCTGGGCTTATACACAAAGGGAAGGGAAGGTCCCCTGTGTGATAAAACAGACTGTGGTAGATTTTATTATTGTTCACAAATATCCCCCCTACTCCTTCCCCGCTCCGTGAGAGGAGTATATTTCCTTTTTATGTTTACTTACTTATTGGGCCATCAATGGATTTATAACACAAATAATGGAAAGCAAAACCAAAATATATTAAAGAGCTGCCCAATAAAACAATACTTAGGCAATTAAAGGTTAATACACAGCTTTTTGGCAAATACATATACTTCTAGCAAAGTGCTACAGCAAAGAATCTAAAATCCTGATAAAAACAGGGTGATACTGAAGTTACAAGCTTGTTCCACATGATGAGCAAAAGTACAATTGCATGCCAGAATAAGCCTACTAATCTTGTTAGGAGATGCATTCACATAAAATTAGTCTGCGTCTCTGTCTAAGAGAAGCACTTAGACCTTTTTAATTTTTGCAGCCTATGGCAGAAAATGATTGTAGTCATTTAACGATCAGACTCTTTACAATTCAGATTTAATCTTAAGGCTAGTAGAGTCAATAATTTCAATTTAACTAGCACAATAATGAATTCACTTATTTTGCTACAGTATATTCTATATTTTGAATTTCACATTGCTAGAGTACACTGCTATATTAGAGCTTCTTTTTACAGAGAACCAACACAAAAGCTACGTCAGCTATTGTTTAGCTTCACACAGAAAATGATAAACAGCCACAAAAGAGATGGCCTATTGCCAAATGGAGTTGTCTGATAAGACTATTACTGACCATGGACTCCTGACCTTTCTATTGGAAGGTTAACAGCCTCATCTCTCATCAATACTCACTCTGACATTTTTGATTCAAAAGATTTTGGGAAAAAGTTATATGTTACATAAACAAATTGAATACAAAACAATGTCATTCAAAGTTAAAATAAAAAATGATGACAGACGTTAAATCCTTGTAAAAAATTACTGCCAAAAAGATAGCCACGAGTGTGTATAGATGATGTAGGCCTAGGAAATATTTTATCCCAAATTCTCAATGATAAAGAAGAGAAGTAAATTTGCTTTGTCTTTTTGAAAGCATTTGAAAGCAGTCTTTAGACAATGATAATTTAAGACCAGCTATGTGGGGTATGAAGCTCTTACACAATAACTGTAAAGGGCCAGATACTAAAATATAGTTCCGATGACAATTCAATGTGTTTGCTTCAGTAAGCAAATGCGAATTCAATGACAAAGCAAGGATGTAATGATAAAAGTTTGTGAATAATTATGATAATCCCCATACCGATAGGTAGCTCTTTGGAAAAATAAGGACTCTTTGGCCCAAGATTACTGCTCAAAAAGTTAATTGATTTTAAATAGATTATTTAAATATTCCTCCAGCTTCATATAACTAATAACCATTGCACACAATCCTTTGACATTATTAGCAGAATTTAGCTTGTGCTTTATAGGCAAGAAATACCTTATTAATCTTTAGAGGCACAATTTTATCCTAAAGTATTAATTTTTTCCCAGTCTCCACCATTACAATTGGCATGCACTTTCCTTATACATCCTTATATTATACTATATAGATAGTCTGCCATTCCTCACAACTACTACTGTTCAGTTTACTGTCAGGTAGGATGATAGAGTCCTAGCTTATTTAATGCTCAATATTAATGGTCTAATCATCTGTGAAAATGCAAAGTGCTACAAATGTAAGGAAATCACTTATAGTTGCTTTAAGTCGAACTGAATTGGACATCTAGGATGTCTGCACAAATACAGTTGTGGCAAGTAGATGTCATTAACATGCAGAAAGGAAAAAGGTTTCTAACACTTGGAAAACACTAGCGGGAATGGAAATAGCTATGTGATCAACAATGAAAAGAGAGTAAAACACATTATAACAATGTTGAAAAACACTCCAGATGTCAACAACATTAAAGCTTCAGACATTCGGATAATAATAAATGCAACAATGTACACAGAATTTGCTTCTCCACTTGATCCCAGTTAGGGCAAAATTCTGACACCATTCTCTGCTTCACTGGAAATGAACGTGAGCAATCTTTAATGCACTGCATTCTGTTTTAAAGCTTTTACTACACACATAATTGCTCAGATCTCAGTTCTAGCTTAGTAAACAAAATGACTGGAAAGTGGATGGCCCATTAACAATATACATTTTCTAAACTCAACATTAAGTAGAAAAAGATGAATATGTATTATATGGTCTACCTAAATCACTTTCTAAAATCTTATGTTCTCAAATAGTATAATTTATAAATTCTTAAGATAAAGAGTATTTAAACACTTTCCATCAAAATAAGTTTAACAGGTTCAAGAAAAAAGCGTCAATGTTTATTATACTTCTATTTTTAAATGTTATCTATTGGTTATACTGACTTACTCTCTTTAAAATTAAGTCAAACCTAGTAATACATTGTTTTGAAATACTATCTCAGCAAGTTTCCACAACCTACAGCCATTTCAAAATGATTTATAAATGCTTTGTAGCAATTTTATTTAATTGAGATATTTATAAGTGTATACAAAGAAAACAGGCTATGTCTGAAATGAATATGCAAGGAAAGATATGAAAAGTTTTGTCCTAGCACCCTGCTATAAAATAGAAAAATCGTTTGTCAAGAACAAGGTTGAGCAAACTCTTAACTGGCTTTGATGGGCAAGGGATTTCTGGGACTACTGGAAATATGCACACAGATTTCAACTAAGAAATGTCTGGCACCCAAGGAACATGCTGTTTACCTGTGATTAGGATAAAAGAAAATGGCATGGTGCATTTATCAAGGACTTTCAGCTAGATGTTCATCACAGGTGGCGAAAAAATTATAAAAGGTTGATAAGGTAGATTTGTCATTAAAATACTCTTTATAGTTAATGATACACCAGTTACTGCTTTTTTTTTTTTTAATACTGTGACTTCCTTCTTTTTTTATTTGTTTTTAATGGCCGCACCCGTGGCATATGGAAGTTCCCTAGGCCAAGGATTGAATCTGAACCATAGCCACAACCTACACTGCAGCTGTGACAATGCCAGATTCTTTAACCCAATGCACCAGGCCGGGGATCTAACATGTGCCTCTGCAACAGCCAGGCCACTGCAGTTGCAACCCACTGTGCCACTGGTGGGAACTCCCAGCAGTTACTGTCTTTTGATTTAAACATATAAAAATAGGAAAAGTAAATTTTTAAGAACTTGTTTCGGTGGGAAAATATTAGCAATTACAGGCATTTTTCTTGAAAAATGAAAGAAGTATACTCATTTATAAATATACATATATGGGTATTGTTGCTCTAGTTATTTTGATTTTTATTAAAAGTCTGAGAAATAGCATTATGATTTCATAAAGAATAATTGGGATAAACACTTTCCAAAGACTATACTGCTTTAAGTGATTTACCCAGGTCTGTTTCCAATTTTTTTTTTTTCCTGCTTCTCATAACTACTATAATTAGACACAGAAATATCTTTTCATTTCATCTTTCAGCTCAAACATCCACACTGGATGCTACAGTATTTTGAAAACATTGGGTACTTTTACATCTTCCAGTATTTTCCAATCTAGTTCCTCTTCTCATCTTTGCCGCTGAAAAACATGCTAGCCAATTTCTCCACTGAGCAAATGACTACTCATTGCTGATAGCTCAAAGGGTCCCTATTTGGTGAGGCCCTTCTTTCCTAACTACCTGTGGTGGTGAAATTTAGCACAGCTTGTGTATTCCCACTTCTTTGTGTATATACTCTTTGAGCATACTAGCTTATGGAGCTGAGAGCTCCCCAAAGACGTTCTGACCTCTACTCTTAGAACAATTCCTGGTAAACAACATTTAACATTCACTCAGTCATAAAAGCCATTTTTATGGAAATAATTTGCAAATTCACATATTCAGCTCAGACCTCTCCCCTTGAATAACTATTAGGCTTTTCAAACTTAACAAGTCCAAATTCACCATACTGTGCAACTCAATGAATTTTAATTATTTAGGGAGTTGTGCAACCATCACCACCATATCTAATATTAGGACATTTCTATTACCCAAAAAGTAAACTCTTGATCATTTGAAGTCACTCTTGATCCTCACATTTAGCCCTGGGTAGGTAGTCTCTATACATTTGCCTTTTCTGCACATTTCATGTAAACGTAGCATACAATATTTATTTGGTGTTAGGCTTCATTCATTTTCATTTCGTTTACTCCTTAACCAGTAGGCGGATACCTCAATTGTTTCTACCTTTGTGGTTGTTATGAAGAATGCTGCTGTAGACATTCACATATACATCTTCGTGGGGACAATTTTTTCCCTTTCCCTTGGGAGGACACCTAGGAGTGGAACTGGTGGGTCAGGCAGCAATGCTAAGTTTAACATTTTGAGAAACTTACAAGAGCTTTTCAAAACACCTGTACCACTTTAAATTCCTATCACCAGTGCATGAGGGCTCCAATCTCTTTACATCCTTGCCAACGCCTGTTATTGTCTGTCCTGTTTATTGCAGCCACCCTAGTGAGACTGAAATGGTATCTCATTACATATGTGTATATTTACTATTTTTTCACTGTGGTAAAATACATATTCTGAAATCTTCCAACTTACACCTCTTAAGCATACAATTCAACGGTATTAATTATATTCACAATGTTGTGTGACAATAATCATTATATATTTCCAGTATTTCTCATCGTCCCAAAGAGAAAATGTGTACCCACCGGGTTCCATGCCCCCTTTCTCACCATGCTTTTGACTTGAATTTCTCTGATGGCACTGATGTTGAGCATTTTTAATGTGCTCCTTTTTAATGTGTTCATATATATATTTATATATTTTTTTCTGGAGAAATATCGAGTCAAATACTTTGCCCATTTTTAAATTAATTATTTGTCATCATTGAGTTTTAAAGATTCTTTATATATTCTGGACACTGGGACCTTATTGATTTGCAAATATTTTCTCCATTCTGTGGGCTGCCTGTTCATTTTTCTCTGCGGTGCCTTTTGAAGTGCAAAAGTTTTCATTGTGATGGAGTCCAATGTATTACTCTGCAACTTTTTTCTTGTGCTTTTGGTGATATATATATAAAAATCATTGCCTAACCCAAGGTAATTAAGATTTATACCTGTTTCCTTCAAAGAGTTTTATAATGTCAGCTCTGAATTTTTTGTCTATGATCCATTTTGAGTTAAATTTTTATATGGTGTTGATGTAAAGATCTAAATTCATCCATTTCCTTGTGGATATCCAGTTGTTCTAAGCACAATTTGTTGAAAAGACTTGTTCCGCAATGGAACGGCATAGTAATTTTGTCAAAAATCAATCAGTCATAAATCTAAGAGTTTATTTCTCAACTCTCAATCCCAGTCCATTGATCCACATGTTTATTTGCTAGCACCACACTACTTTGGTTATTGTAGCTTTGTAGGTAAGTTTTGAAATCAGGAAGCATGTGTCCTCAAACTTTTTTTTTTTTAAGACTATTTTGACTATTTTGGATCCTTTGCATTTTCACATGAATTTTAGAATCAGCTTGTCACTTGGAAATATTATATGGATTGTGTTGAATCTAGAGATTACTTTGGGAGTAAAGCACAATCTTTTAAAGACATAAATCATATCTTTAATTCCTGCTTCCTATCTTACTTAAAATGGAACTCAAATTTACTGGCAAATTCATGAATTCAACAGAGAAATCTAAATTAATCTGAAAGGGCAAGGTAAATCTTTGTTAATGAAATGACATTTGAACTGTAATCTGAAAGATAAGTATTGACAAATGGAAGGAGAAGAAAACTGAGTCAAGTCAGCATTTCTAGTGGAGAGAAAGGAGTATGTAAAGACATTGCTGAATTCTTAATCTGTCTTCCTTGGGGTTTATCAAATTGATTTTTTCAAAGAACCAACTTTTGGATTCACTGATCTTCTTACTGTATATTTTCTATTTCATTAATTCCTGCTTTTATCTTTTTATTTTACTCCATACACTTTATTTGACTTTTATTTTCTTCGTTCCCTCACTTTTGTTTTTTTTAAATGTACAAGAAAAATAAAATTATTACATTGAAAAAATAGTTTCAATTAACCAAAGAGACAAAAACATTGAACTATGTAGCAAAATTCCCCTACCTTTGATATAGAGATTTCTGTCACTTATTTTCAGCCTTTCATCTTTAATGATGTAAGTATTCAAAACTATCACTTTCTTGGTAAGCATTGCTTTGGCTGCATGCCACAAAATTTTGATATGTAGTATTTTACTTATAATTCAATCCAAAATATTATTTAAAATCTGTTATAATGTTATCCAGGATCCATGGGTTATTAAGAAGGTATTCCTTAATTTTCCTATTTATATTCTTGTTCTTTAGCTTTTTCTCTTTTCCTTTTTATTTTTCGGTTGTACCCACACCATGTGAAAGTTTCCAGGCAAGGGATGGAACCCACAGCAGGGACAACACCAGATGCTTAACCATTAGGCCACCAGGAAACTCCTTTTTAGTTCAAGTTTAATTTCATTTTGGTAAATGAACAACTGTTTATGAATTTATATACATTTAGCACATTACAACAATAATATTAATAATCTGGACAAAATAGATAATTCTCACAGAGAGTCTAAACCAACAATTTCCACAGAAGAAAAAACTGTCAGCCTCCAAAAGCCAATAGTCCAGACACTTTCACTAAATAATTCTAACAACCCCTAAAAAACAAAACCCCAATGACATTTAGACTGTTCTAGAGCAGAGCACAAGAAGGAATGAATACTCCATGAAGTGAGTATAATATTAATGCTAAAGCCTGGAAAAGACAGAAAGACCAATATCTCTTACAGATGTTGATGCAAAACCCTGAATTAAACAAGCAAACAGAACCCAGTCACACATTAAAGGAATTTGTCATAAAAGAGATTTGTCATAAGATTGTAGGGATAGTTAAATATTAGAAACTATGGCATTACAATAAAACAATATAATTCTTGCTTGGTTTAAGAAGAAAATGATATATTTACAGAGATATTAAAAAGACACTGAATACAAATTCAACACAAATTCTTAATAAAAATACTCAATAAAATAGAAATACACTTTAATTTTATAGATGAATAGGTAGGATAATCACTCAGCTCCAAAGCCCCAAAGCACGTTGCTTAATAGGAAATCATCTGAGAGGTTTCCACCAAAGTCAGGCACAAGACTAGGATGTCCACCACCACCACAACTAACATTGTACTGTAGTCATTAGCCAGTATAACTATGTGAAAGAAATAAATCTAAGGTATAAATATTAGAAAAGAAGAAATAATCCCATTTACAGCTGATGTGACTGTACACCTGTAAACCCATAAGCATGGGCTAAAAAGTTACTACAAGTAAGAGAATTCAATAAAGCATAAATACATTAAATTAATAAATAATGAATCAACAATCTTTATATTTCCACACATTTGCATGTGTCTCTGTTTATAAACTTAAAAGAAAACATGCAAAATCTACTTGAAAAAAACTTTAAAATATTTCTTAAGGACATAAAAGTAGAACAGATGGAAAGACATAATATGTTCTTGAGGAGGAAGCCTCAAAACCATAAAGATAACAGTTCTACCTAAATTTATAAATCTCAGTAAGTATACCAATAGTCTTTTTTCTCCAGAATGTGCCAAACTGATTATAAAATCTGTTTAGGGAAATAATTGTGTAAGAATACACAATAAAACTGCGAAAGCAAAAGAATGAGAGGTAGCTAGCCTATCAGAGAGAAAATATAAGGCCTCGATGTGGTGGTGGTGGGTGGACAGGCAGACCAATTGAAGCAAAGAGAAATCACAGAAATATGAGGACTGAGAATGTAGTTATAAGAGCATCTCAAATATTAAAACAATGAATTTATCAATAAATGACAATGGAATAACCTAAGAGTCATCAAGAAAAAGATAAAGCTGCATCAAATATTTAAATGTGTGGTAAAGATACTAAAATTTTTTCTTTACTTCTTCCATAAAGAGGTAAGATGATCTCTTTCTCCATACCTTTGAATATGAGCTGATCCTGTGGCTCCTATAGCCCATATAGTACAGTGGAGGTGATACTGTGAAAATCACAGGCTCAAGTGAGAACTCACCTGGGCTGGAAGCTCTAGCATATCTGGATATTCTGCCTCTTCTAGATACGACCAGAAACGTGGCTGAAGCCATTGTCTGGTAGTGTCAGTTCTCCCTGATATGGGCTTCTCAACAGGGGCTGCCTTAATACATGGCAGCTTGGTTCCAAGGAGTGCTTCATTACTAAGCTTCCAAGATGGAAGAACTGCCAGCTTAATTAAGGACTATGCCTCCAACAGGCAAAGCATCTCTCCAACCACTTTGACTGGGCAAAGTAGTCAGAGTCCCAGTCGAGAGTCAGTATAGAAAGGTAGTACACAGGATGTCAATATTTGCATATATGGGTCATTGGGGGAGTCCACCAAACCAAGAGTCCGCAAAAACGTAAAAATGAAGCCATAATATTTGTAGATGAAAACATGAGAAATCCCTTTATAATCTTGGAATAGGCAGTCTTTCTTACTCTGACTCAAATTCCAGAAGTCATAACAGAGAAGTTTGAGAAATTTGACTGCATTAAACATAAATAACATCTTCACGTTAAAAAAAGTGAAGAATCAATAGCAAGCTGAGAAAAATACTTAAAACTCATGCAAGAGAAAAAAAATGCTAATCTCCCTAAGCATACAGTTTCAAGAAATAAAGAATAAAAAATCAATAATCAATAGAAAAGTGGGCAAAGAACATGTAGAGTGAAGAAAAAGAACAAATGCCCCTTAAACATGGTAAAATACTCTTGATCTTACACTTATTTAAGAAGTGCAAACTAGAACCACTCTGAAACACCATCTTTCACTCATCAATTGGCAAAAATCCAAAGTGTGACAACATATTCTTTGCACAATTGGTGGGAAAATAAAACTGTACATTCTGATAAAAGCTATAAAAATGACAAATGTTGTTACCATAACCAGCAATCTCATTTGGAATTTACACAGTAGTTACACATGCAACACATGAACAAACAACCTATACGCAAAGTTTCAGGGACTGAAAAAAAAAAATCAAGTGTCATTTATGGAGGCTAAACAAATTGGGGCATGATGGTCATTTTATGAAATACTATGTACTGGTAAAAAAAAAAGGAATAAAGAAAGTCTGCAATGCAAAGATACACAGATTTTATGTTAAATGACAAAAGTTACGTGTAGCAGAGGATACATATAACATTTCTTCATTCTAAGATGTGCAATTTTTTTTACATTTTAATATTTCTGACACTGTAATGTCTTTATAATCAATGTCATGCCATAGTTTAATTGCCAGCATTTTTTTCTTTAATGGGGATAGATCAAAGTATTGTGCATTTTACTGCATGATGTCTCAGGTTTGAGGAAATAAGGAAATATATTATTTTTGTGTAAGAAATGAGGCAAATAAGATCATATATTTGCATTTGTTGATATCGGCATCAAAAACCCTGGAAGGACACGTAAGAAACAGTGCTCTGTGGGAGCATGAGCTGAAGGGGTAGACAAGGTTATAGTTAGAGGTGAAACTTCTTAACTTATGAATGTTTATTTTTTTTCTAATTTTTGAACTGTATGAAGGTATTGCTTATCTAAAAATTAAGCTTTATTAAAATAAAAACATACACTGCAAAATCAATTTCAAAATATTGTTCAGAAGAGTCCACATTTGCTTTTTACTAACCACATCCTATTCTTGCTAAGAGAAAATCTGAATTTTGTCCAAACACTGAGAACCTACTGAGAGCTTTATACTTAGGATCTAAGTTCTGGAAAAAGGTCGGAGGTAACATCTAGTCCCTGTAGACATTATTAATATGTCTTTATGGCCAATACTAAATGAAATAGTGGTACCAAAGTATTGTTGCTGGAACTTCAAGTTTTTAATACAACAAAAAGCTAAAACATGACTTCAGGAAATGGGTATCTTATGTTCGATGGATGTGTTTTATTTTGTTTAATGCTCCTGTCCTCAGTTTATCAAGATCACTTTCAATATTAAAATTTTGGCATAAAAAAAGATGAAGCCAATTGGGATTTGTTCCCTTTCTTGTGAACTTCAATACCGAAAAGGACTTACCATAACATCCTTTTTCTTCTAGCTGAAATAACACACATCACCAAGATTTAATAGCCTGCGCAAAGTGTGCTGGCCACTTGCTATGTATGACAATAACCTCTGCCAGACGTGATTCTATGTGCCCACACTCATAAAAAGTTATTCTACTGTTATCGTTAACTGCCAGCTTTCAGCATCAAAGTCACCTTCATTTGAAATCCCACAAACATTTATCTTAGGAAAAATAAAAAGTAATTCTAAGCACAATAATGAGGCATATTAAGTGGAGTAACTAGATAAAGGATGAGAGTACTCAAGCCGCCACCAAATATTTCACTCCTCAAGCAGCACGACCATAAAGGTTTTGAAAAGGTTAAACAAAAGGAATCCCAGACATTGTGATTGTTACTTACTATGCATCATTCTCCTTGGAAGTACTTTCTGAGAATTTATTTGGTTTTCACCCTCCTAATTAAACTTACGGTTATTAAAATGCCTCCTAGTTGTTCACTAATGAGCAGATAATTTTCTAATTAGGAGATGTAAAAAATGAAAAAGCCTTAACAAAATAAGGAAAAAAATGTGTTCCTGAATTTATGTAAAATTACACCTTAACATAGACTTTGAATAAAGATATGATTTTACTTTTCAATTTAAAATAGACTAAAACTACCAACAGAGACATCAAAGTGAAGTTTAACAACTCTTGATCTTTACTGGCAGGCACAGCATCCCTGACCAATTCATCTGATGTGTACTTTTAGTTAATGTATATTTTTCTTGAGAAAATAGATCCATTAAAATTAAATGGAGGACAAATTTAATTAGGCAAACCCTAATGTTTAATTAATCTCTGAAAGAAAATGAGATGTTTTCGTGGAAAAAAATTACCCAAATACATCTCAAAGAATTATTAAAATGCAGTAGCCCATTTTAACACATACACTAAAGAAAAAAAAAAGGGGGGGGGGAATAACAGTAAAAGAGAACGAACTGTAATTTGTAAAAATTTAAGATTACTAAGCTATTCTCCAAGATATTAAAATTCTGGAAAATAATTATCTAGCCACGTAAGTTTCCTGGCAGCACAAGTTTCTATACTCAATCTTTAAAAGCCTCAGAACTTTTCAGTTTTAAAATGAAAAGCGATACTTAATAGTTGCTAAACAACGTGTGTTAAGCAAATAAGACATTTTTGACAAATACTTTTTTTCATGATCCAGCTGACAGATGTACACCATTTACCATTTACCACGTCTTCCCCAAAACTGGATGTCACCAACTAGCGTGCAATTAATTGGTTATAATTGTGTTAATGCTCTCACTTTAGTGGCCAGCACCCAGAGGTCTGTGTCAGAGTCCTGGGGCAGGACGCCTGAATTCTCAATAGATCCTCCATCTTACCTAGTCTATCTTTATAAACTTATCCTTTTAATGTGTACTTCGACTTGAAATAGGCCAGGTAGCAGAATATGGTAATAATATCACTATTTCAAAATATAGTATATGCAAAAAATGCAATACTTTAAATAGACAGTTTCACTTTTTTTCAACTGATTGATAAAAAAAACTATAGTACTGCAGAGAGGTCATAATTTGACACCCTTACACAGTCCATTCAGAGTCTTCAAATATTCTTAACAGTCTCTATAGTATCATGTAGCAACACAATTGCCCTAAAAGTGCATTTTAATTAGATTTTGCACTTCAAAGCATATTCCATATAGAAAACAATTTTATGCAACTTATACCAATACCCTGAGATAAAAGAATAGCCAAAGGTTATATGTAAATTACTAATTATCTAAAGGAAGTAAAACTGATTTACTGCTTAATTCATGTTAGCTCATCTGTTAGGCAAATAACTATTCTGAAAGTAAAAATAAATTGTCCACAGCTATTAGAGATAAATTTTTATATTCAATGATATAATTCAAAACCAGTGTAAAAGCATAGTGTATTTCTCTCATTTTGATTAGGAAATCTGGGCTTTATATAGAATTATTTAAGCAACTACATAAGGCTTTTGAATGTCAAAGATAATGTTCCAATTATAAACTTGAAGTCCACAATGTCAGTACTTCAGTACTGTTATCTCAGTAATAACGTGGAATGTTAAAGAAAAATATACTTTTATACAAATACAAACATGCGATAAAGGGTAATAAACAAAATTAAAGATAGGTCATTAAAGATTAAGGCAGAGCAGTCCCCCCTCACCAATATAAAATGATACTCAAAAGGGAAATTTCTAATACAAATGACGACTTCTGGATTTTTAATTACAATTTTACATATGTTACTTAAAAATACCACGTGTAGATTTTACATTTGGATGATATCGTACTTTAAATTATCAGCAATCAGAGAGTCTGTGTTTCAAAATCATTGGAAGTCACCTTCCCATGTAAGGAAATAGGGCCAAGGTAAGGAAATAAAAACTGCTGTAAAGGCTCTATAAAGACCAGACTGAGTGCAAAAGTCTGTACCACCTTTTAACATGATGCCATCATACAAACTTGAAATTGCATGATAATAATGACTAGATAATTATACACTCTTTCTACACCAGCATAAACCTCATTATTTACATGTAAAATTTTTTTTTTTTTTGTCTTTTTGCCATTTCTTGGGCCTCTCCAGCGGCATATGGAGGTTCCCAGGCTAGGGGTCAAATCAGAGCCATTGCCACTGGCCTATGCCAGAGTCACAGCAACGCGGGATCCAAGCCGCGTCTGCGACCTACACCATGGCTCACGGCAACACCGGATCCTTAACCCACTGAGCAAGGCCAGGGATCGAACCTGCAACCTCATGGTTCCTAGTCGGATTCGTTAACCACTGCGCCACGACGGGAACTCCACACATAATTATTTTTTCACTTAAATGAAGGAGAATAGCATAAGTCAATTATTATTATTTTCCATTTATTCATATTTCAAAGAATATACCATATGGTCTAAAGCAGTTTGCCAGTATTTTAATTTAACTCTCTAAGGTTATAACTTAGTTTGCTGTGCCTCAAATTTTTTTACTGAAATCCTCAGCAATCTTCCTTATGTGAGTATTATAAACCTGCATAAGAGCAGTGAGTTCTTGAGAGGTAATTTCTAGACAATGACAGTATGTGTCAAATGCCAACTTAGCATTAGTTCTAATACAGCTGTGACTCTTGGAAATGAGAAGGAAAGGATTGCCTGTCTAAAGGGGACATCAGTATCAACCAGAACAGGCTTTCTCAAATTATTCTACTTGGAAGTGTCCTCTTTGATGGAGAATCCTTGTAATAGTAAACCACTACCAGTGATGAAGGGTGCACATTTTCTAGACGTTTCAGTTTCTTATTGTTTTCATGTTCCTGTCTTCAATTTCTTACTGTTTTCATGTTCTTTGTAATATGGATGGATTACTGGGAAAAACAAATCGTTCAGTTTGTGGAATTTACTGTAAAAGCACTTTTATTTTGAAATAAAAATACTACGTAAGTGATTGATATAACTATACATGGTTAAATAAACTAACTTTGGATAATTAATAAGGAATGCACTACAGTAACAATGTTCAGTCTTAATAAAAAATTTTGCTGGATGCAGATTTTCTTTCCAGTTAGAATCAGTAGAATATATACTAAAGGCTCACAAAGAGAATAAATTTTAGCTCATAAAATTATACATATTCTTCAATTATATATGAGGTTTAAACATATATATAAATGCCCAAGTATTAATAGTATACAGCTATCAAAAAAAAAAAAAAAAGAGGCATGCTCAAACTCAATGAGAAAATTATGGCATATGCTTTAATTCAGGGCAACTCTTGTTATTTTAACAACTTACAAAATTTAATGATGTGAATATGAAATGCTAGTAATATAACACTCAAATTTCATTGTGCAAAAACCCTAGACGCTAACACAATTCAGAGAAATTCTACTTCCATCATTTCAAAATAATTTATGCAATACAAAAGATCATATACTGCTACTTTGAAAAAGATATTATTTTAGCCAAAGCAACTCAAATTCAGATAAAAGAAAAACTCTTTTACTAATCAGGAATTTAGATGTAAAAGAGAATATACTAGTCCTCAGTCATCTAGTAGATATAAAAATAAAACAAAAATGGATTTTCCTTTCAAACTTTTGTTTCCTTTTTTATTTTGACCCACATAAATGAGTTTAAATGAGAAGCATCTATGTTAGACTTCATGGATAAGATATAATTTACTTGCTGTGCTGTACTGTAGTTATAAGACTCCATTTACATTACAAAACACCAAAATCAAATAACCAGTTAAGACGTGTGATTTTTTAAGTTCAGTCAACTATCTGGTTGCATGATCCAATGACTATTATTCAGTGTATAAGTGGAAAAATTAATTTTAGACTGAAACGCTGAACACAAAGCACAAGCTAAGGCAGGAGTGTGAAGTATATACACACTATAAGTACAAAGCCCTCGCGGATAGATGAAACCGAGTCAACATAATAAAAGGCCATATACATACAACAAACACCCTCTTAAAACTTATTTACACTTGGTGCTTTAAGCTCTCTTTCTCCTTCCATCCTCTCTCTCCTTTTTTCAACAGCTATTTTGAGATATTTATGTACAATTCACCCAATTAAAGTGTAAATTAAATGGTATTTACTATATTCACAGAAATCTGCAGCAACCAACAAAATCTAGCTTTAGATACTTCCATCACTGCTATCCAGCCCCTGACTCCTCATCTGCCAGTCACTCCATAGCCCAAAACAGCCAGGAATTTACCTTCTGTCTGTATCCATCCGTCTAATGTTGTCAAGGTCCGCCCATTGTTATAGCATCTATCAGGATTTCATTCTTTTCCAACACAGTGTAATAGTCCATTTACAAATATCACACTATTCATCCATTCATCTGTCAGTGAACATTTGGGATGTTTGGCTTTATGGCTATTATGAACAATGCTGCTATAAATATTCGCGTACATGTTTTTCCATGCATCTGTGTTTTAATATCTCTTCATGTATACCAGGGAGTGGAACTGTTTGGTCAAAAGGAAACTTCAACATTTTGAGGAACTGCTAGACTGCTACAAAGTGGCTGCACCATTTTACATACCCTACAACAATGTAGGAGGGATTAACTTTCTCCACATTCTCATTAATTTATTGTTATCAATTATTATTAATGATATTGTTGAATATTGGTAATTAAGTGGTGATAATTATTGGTGAATAATAACACATATATAATAACACACACACACACACACATATATAGAGAGAGAGAGACATCCTAGTGGGTATGAAGTGGTATTCTATGGTTTTTACTGTTTAACTGGTGGGTAATGTTGCTGAGCAACATTCGAAAGTTTATTGACCATTTATATATCTCATATGGAGAAATACCCATTCATAGTCCTTTGGCTATTTCTAATTGAATCATTTATCATCTTCCTACTGAGTTGTAAGAGATCTTTATGAATTCAGATAGAAGTTGCTTATCACATAAATGATTTGCAAACATTTAGTCTCATTTTTAGGTTGTCTTTTCACTTTCTTGATGGTTTTCTTTGAGGCACAAAGTTTAATTTGAGTATTTCCAATTTATCTTTTTTTTTCTGCCACTTTGCGGTTTTGGTGTCATATCTAAGATTGCAGGGTCAGGAAAATTATTCCTGTATTTTCTTCTAAGGATTTTATAGTTTTAGCTCTTACAAATAGGTATATTGATCTCTCCTAACTTAATTTTTGTAGATAATGTGAAGTATGGGTCAAACTTCATTTTTTTACATGCGGCTATCCAGATGCCAAACATCACTTGCTGTAAATACTACTCTTTCCCCAATTTAGTTGTCTTAAAACCTTTGTAGAAAATCAACTGACTGTAAATGTAAAGGTTTATTTACTTCTGCACTCTCAATTCTATTGATCATATGTCCATCCTTATGCCAGCACCTCACCAAATTGATTAATGCAGTTTTGCAGTAAGCTAAATTTAGCATGTCTGAGGTTTCCAGCTTTTCTCTTTTAAAAAAATTATTTTAGCAACTAGGGGTCCTTTGAATTTTCAGATGGATTTTAGGATTCACTTAATTTTTACAAAGAAGCCAACTGGTGTTTGGACAGGGATCACACTGAATCTGTAGCTCAGTTTGGGAAGTACTGCCATTGTTAATATAAAGTTTTCCAATCTACCAATCAGAAATATTTTACCATTTATATAGGTGTTTCTAAGCTTCTTTCAACAATGTTTTGTAGTTTTCAGAATATAAGTTTTATACTTATTTTCATAAATTTGTTCCTAAGTAATTTATTCTTATTGATGTTATTTTAAATCAAATTGTTTTCTTAGTTTTATTTTCAGATTATTCATTTCTTAGTTTTATTTTCAGATTTTTGTATATTGATCTTATATTCGGAAACCTTAATGAAATCATGTATGACTTCTAATAATCTTTTAGTGGTTGGTTTCCTGAGGATTTTTACATACAAAACATGTCATCTGCAAATAGAGATAGTTTTATTTCTTTCTAAACTGGACGTTGTTACCACATTTCCATGCCTAATTGCCCTGGCTAGAACATCTAGGTACAATGTTGAGTAGAAATGTTAAGAATGGACATTCTTGATTTGTTCCTGACGTTAAGTAAGAATTCTTTAAGTATTATGCGTGCTAGCTATGGTTTTTTATGGACACACTTTACGAGGTTAAGTTTGCTTTCACTCCTAGTTTGTTGGGTGTTTTATAATAAAAGGGTTTGGCTTCTGCTACCCATATATTGAGTTGGGAAGCATTCCTTCATTTTCCTTTTTTAGAAGAGTTTGTGAAGGACTGTATTAGTTCTTCTTTAAATGTTTAGGAGGATTCATCAGTCAAGCCATCTGAGCCTAGAATTTTCTTTGAGAAATTTTTTTAAAATAAACTTTATTGTATAACACTTTTAGATTTATAGAAAAATTGCAAAGATTTTTCAGAGAGTTTTAGTGTGTCCCACACCATTTCTTACTAGTATTATTTTGCGTTGGTATGATCTATCCGTGACAATTAAAAAACCAATATTAATATGTTATTATTAACTGAAGTTGCTCCTTTATTCAGATTTCCTTATTTTTTAACCAATATCCTTTCTTACGTCCTAGGATCCTTTCTAGGACATGACATTTAGTAGTCATGCCTCCTAAGACAACAGTTTTGATGAGTACTGATCAAGTGTTTTTTAGAATCACGTGCTGTTGTTCAACTAGGACTGGTCTTTTTTTTTCTCATGATTACTTTAAAGTTATGGATTTTGGGGAAAAAGACCACAGAGATAAAATCCCATTCTTGTCACATTATATCAAAGATACATACTCAGAGAAAACCACGACTTACAAAGACACATTTACTCCAATGTTCATTGCAGCACTATTTACAATAACCAAGACATGGAAACAACCTAAATGTCCATCGACAGAGGAATGGATCAAGAAGATGTGGTACATATACACAATGGAATATTTAAGTAATATTAAAAAGAATGAAATACGGGCATTTTTAGCAACATGGATGGACCTAGAAATTATCATGCTAAGTGAAGTCAGCCATACAATGAGACACCAACATCCAATGCTTTCACTGACATGTGGAATCTGAAAAAAGGACAGACTGAACTTCTTTGCAGAACAGATGCTAACTCACAGACATTGAAAAACTTAAGGTCTCCAGAGGAGACAGTTTGGGGGTGGGGGGATGTGCCTGGGCTGTGGGATGGAAATCCTGTGAAATCGGATTGTTATTATCATTATACAACTACAGATGTGATAAATTCATGAGTAATAAAATGTTAAAAAAAAAAAGATACATACAATCACCATGACTAGTCACTGTTGATGCTGACTTTGATCACTTGGCTGTGGGAGTGTTTACCAGACTTCTCCACTGTAAAGTGTGACTCAGTTTTACTCTCTTTACCCCATTCCACACTGTGTTCTTTGCAAGGAAGTCACTACGTTCAGCTCAAACTTAAGGAAGGTGCAGTTACGTTCTACTTACTTAGGGGCAAAGTATCTACATAAATTATTTGGAATTCTTCTGCACAGAAGAACATAAATTCTCCTCCATTTATTTATTTATTCAATAATTTATTTATATCAGTATTGGTTCATTGACATTTATTTTATGCACCAGGTTATAATAAAATGTTACTTTGTTACTCAACTTGTTTCTGTTTTGATTATGGGAGTGTCTCTGGTGGCTCTAGTGTCCCTTTGACATATTTCCATTGTTGCAGAGCATGTATATATGTGTGCGCAACTCCTTACATATTGGCACTCCAAGAAACTTAAAATTCAGCTTGTGTATTTCCTGTTTCAGTCCCAGAATTAGCCAATTCTCAACAAACCCCAGTTCTTTCACTCGAAAATCCTATTTCGAAAGCATGATCTGGGCACTACATGTGCTTGTTGCAGGCAGAATGTTGATTCCTCTAGTGGGAAAATTTTAAACTAATAATACAATCTTTTTGTTCTTATACATGTAATTCAGATTTTAGATTTCTTTTTGAATCAATTTTGACAGTTTTTGCACCTTTCTAGGAATTTTCCATCTCCCCTTAATTGTCTATTTTGTTGGCATATAGGTGGTCTTAGAAGCCTTTTTAGTTCTGGAAGGTCAGTCTCTTTCCTTCCTGATTTTAATAATTTGAATCTTCTCTCTTTTATCTTGGTCAGTTCAAGTTTTTTTTTTTGTGAATTTTGTTGATCTTTCAAAGAAACAGATTTGTTTTCATTGATTTTCTCTATTTTTCTGTTCTATATCATTAATTTCTCCCCTAGTCTTATTTCCTTCATTTTCTGCTAGCTATATATTTAGTTTGTTCTCCTTTTCTAAGTGTCTTAAGTTGGAAGGTTAGATTATTGATTAAAGACTTTTTTTGCTTTTAAATATTTGTATATATTTTCCACTGAGTATTGCTTCAGCGTCTTCCCATAAGGTCTCAGTATTGTGTTTTCATTTTCATTTATCTTCAGGTAATTTTTTATTTCAGCCAGCATTTCTTCAAATGCTTTTTTGTTGTTGTTGCTCCTTTTTCTCCTTTCCTTCTGATACTCCTACTTTGCAAATACTGGTGCACTTAATGGTGTTCCATATTTCTCTGAGGCTGTACTTCCTGTTTCATATTAACCATATTCTTTATATGTCTCTATTGATCTGTCTTCAAGTCTGTGAATTCTGCCAGTTCAAACATCAAGCTGAGCCTCTAATAAATTTTTCATTGTGGTTTTGTACTTTTCATTGACCGATTAAAGTATAGTTAATTTACAATGTTGTGTTAGTTTGTGGCATACAGCAAAGTCATTCAGTTATATATTCTTTTTCACATGCTTTTCGCTTATGGATTATAATAGGATATTGAATATACTTCTCTATGCTATAGTAGGACCTTGTTTATCTAGTTTATATAGTGTTGTTTGCATGCACTAATCTCGAAATCTAAGGTTATCCCTCCCCCACTGTTTTCCTCTTTGGTACCATAAGTTTGTTTTCTATGTTTCTGTTTTATAAATAAGTTCATTTGTGTCATATTTTAGATTTCACATATAAGTGATATCACACGGTATTTGTCTTTCTTTTTCTGACTTACTTCACTTAGTATGAGCAACTCTAGGTCCACCCACGTTGTTGCAAATGGCATTATTTCATTCTTTTTTTGTGGCTGAGTAGTATGCCATTGTGTATATATACCAGATCTTCCTTATCAGTTAATCTGTCGATGGACATTTAGGTTGTTTCCATGTCTTGGTTATTGTAAATAGTGCTGCTATGAACATTGGGGTGCAACTACATTTTCAAATTATATACAGATGCACAGGAGTGGGAGTGCTGGATCATATGGCAACTCTATTTTTAGATTTCTGAGGAGCCTCCATACTGTTCTGCATAATGGTTGAACCAATTTACATTCTCACTAACAGTATAGGAGGGTTCCCTTTTCTCCACACTCTCTCCAGCATTTATTTACAGAATTTTTAATGATGCCCATTCTGACTTCGAGTTTTGGTTTGAGTTGGTACCTCATTGTAGTTTTGATTTGCATTTCTCTGATAATTAGCAATGCTGACCATCTTTTCATGTTTTCATGTGCCTAGTGGCCACTGTAATGTCTTCTTTGGAGAAATGTCTATTTAGGTCTTCTGCCTATTTTTTTTATTGGTTTCCTTTGTTTTTTTGTTATTGAGTTGTATGAAGTGTTTGTACATTTGGAAATTAAGCTCTTGTTGGTCATATCCTTTGCAAATATCTTTTCACAGTCCACAGGATTTTTGTTGTTTTCGTTGCTGCACAAAAAGTTTCCAAGTTTGATTAGGTCCCACTTGTACTTTTCAATTCTTATTTTCCAGTAAGTCTCTCTCTCTCTTTTGTAATTTCTCTCTCTTTATTGATATTCTCTATTTGATGATGTATTTCCCTCCTACTTTCCTGCCCTTCTTTGATCATTGTGTCCTTTAGTTCTTTGGACATATTTATAGTGGATAATCCTAAGTCTTTGTCATTTAAATCTGACAGCAGTTTCTGTTGCCTGCTGTTTGTCCTGTGTATGCCACAATGCCATCTTTTTCTGCATGTCTCATTTTTTTTTGTTGAAAAATACTGACATTTTAGGTAACAGATTGCAGCAACTCTGGATAGTGATTCCTTTCCCTTTCTCCCACCTCCCACACACAAGGCTTAATGTTTCTACATGCTTATTTGTTTAGTGACCTGGTTGGACTACTTTAATGAAGTCTGTTTTCTCTGCAGTCCAGCTTGTGATGTCTGCCCCACAGAGAATGCAGTTTTGGACATGTGCACAGCCACCTGGGATGACCGTGGTTTTATCAGGGCTCTCTGACTGTTTCTTTCCCAGAGTTGTCTATTAAGCTACCTGCCTCTTTGGATATCCCACACTCAGCAGTTAGTCTCATGAGTAAATGGCCGATTATTGTTTTTGATAATGCTCTGGGGCTGAAATTGCTTCCTAATCTAATCCACTTAATTTGGGGTCCATTGTAAGGGTAATATTTGACGCCAGTGTTTAATGTATTTTTACAGCCCCTGGAAGGATCTTCATAACTTTCTCTATCCCTGGATCTTTCTGATAAGCTTCTAGCTGATTTACAGTTTAGGTGTTGCTCTCATGGAAAAATCAGTCTCCTCTATATTGCTTACCATGATAATCCCCACTTTTTTTCAAGAAAAGCATTAGAATTTATCCACCATTTGTTCCAAATAAAGTCAGTTCACTTAAAGGGAGCTTTAAGCTCTCTGTTCTCACAGCCTCCCTCTCATCCTAGCACAACTCTGTGCCACCGCTCCAGAGCTGGTGGGGGTGAAGAGGGGCTCATTTTCTCTCTTGAATAACTCACCTAATTCATGAAGATAGTGCTAGACAGGTGTGCTAGCCTCTTGAGTACTGGCAGAAAAAGTGCTCTTGTGTCTTGTGTGTCTTCCTCTTTTATAAGATCAGTATTCCCATCATGACTGTACCGACCTCATGTCAACCTAAACACCTCACAAAGGCCTACTTCCAAATACCATCACATTAAGGTTAGGGCCTCAAATGTGAGCATTCAGTTCACAATATTAGCATTAAATCGACTGCCTCAGGATTTAATTCTCCTCTCACGGTGATATATCCAGTCTCGTGGTTTTAGATGCCATCTACATCCATACACCAAGGTTCCCAAATTTATCTCTCCTGTCCAGATCTATTTTCTCATGCCAGAACCAACTCTTGCCTCCTTGATTTGTCTAATTAAATGTCTAATAGATGGCTCAAACTTAACACGTAAAAATGAACTCCTATCATCTAACTCTTTTACTTACAATCAACTCCATCTCAGTTGATGACAAGTTTTGCTCAGACACAAACCTTGAAGTCATGCTTATTTTAACACGCATTTGAAGCCATGATTGGTTTATTTCTTTCTCACACCACCACATCCATCTCAACTTTTTTTTGTTATCTTCAAAATGTACTCATAACCCAATCACTTCTTGCCATATCTACTGCCACCTCTTGATCTAAGCCATCATCATCTCTCACTAGGTACAGTACTTGTAACCTCCTTATGAGTCCTATATCTACAGGTGTCTAGCTATAGGTTAATCTCAACACAGCAGCAGAATTACCAGTTTAAAAGCAGGTCCTTTTAACTCAAATCACTTAACTCCTCTAGGGAAAACCCTTCAATGGAAAAACCTTTCCATCTATGAGTAGAAGCCAAAGCAAAGTTACAATGCTAATGGTGCATATTAGAATCAACTGAGGACTTAAAAATAGGTACACCAAGCTGAGCCTCAAAGAAATTATGATTTATAGGCCTGGTGAGGGTTGAACAGTGGAGTGGCACCCATGGATAGACAGATCTACAACTGATTCTAAAAAGCCTGCTGGATTGAGAACCACTGTGTTAGAGTAGATACAGATGAAGAAAAGAATCCAAGATAAACAGGAATTACTAATATGAATGCACAATATAATGCTAATCATTCTTTATAGTGCATATCAACAACAATATCAGTGAACATTTGTTGATGTTGAGAAAGTGTTAGTAGGGTATTTAGCATGTATTAACAAATTTATTCTATAAACCTTATAAAGTAAACCATACAATCTTTTACTGATTCTAAGACATATTTGGTTTTCACATTTTATTATCTCTGAAATCTGATATGTCTTACAATGTATGAAACTGTATACCCAATACTGGCCAGGTGGCAGTTATGATATGGTTATCATTGTTTGCACAGAAACAAACTTGATTATTCTAGTTCAATGATACTATGTTAGAAAAACAAAACATTTTTCCTGAGTTAAGCATTGATTTCTGAAAAATTGACTACAAATGTAAACAAGGTATGATAATACCTTAACCAATTTACTTTGCTTCTAATTCCCTTTCAGTGTATATATGTGACTGATATATAATACAATCAATATCTAATTAATTCTTTTTTTTTTTCGGCCAAGCCCACAGCATGTGGACGTTCCCGGGCCAGGGATCAAACTCGTGCCACAGCAATGACCTGAGCTGCTGCGGTGACAATGCTGGATCCTTAACCCACTGCACCATAAGAGAACCCCTATATCTAATTAATTCTATAACAGTCCTTTCAGTAAGTATAAAATAAACATTTTTAGAGATTAAGTCCTCGTCAGTTGCATCATTTGAAACTATTTTCTCCCATTCTGCAGGTTGTCTTTTTGGGGGTTTTTTGGTGGTTTCCTTCGCTGTGCAAAAGCTTTTAAGTTTGATTAGGTCCCATTGGTTTATTTTTGTTTTTATTTCTGTTACCTAAGGAGAGGGACCTAAGAAAACATTGATAAGGCTGATGTCAGAGAAAGTTTTGCCTTTGTTCTCTTCTAGGAGTATTATGGTGTCTTATCTTATGTTTAAGTCTTTAAGCCTTTTTTTTTTTTTTTTTTTTTTTTTTTTTTTTTTTGTCTTTTTGCCATTTCTAGGGCCGCACCCATGGCATATGGAAGTTCCCAGGCTATGGGTCTAATCGGAGCTGTAGCTGCCAGCTACGCCATAGCCACAGCAAACTCAGGATCCAAGCCACATCTGTGACTTACACCACAGCTCACGGCAATGCGAGATCCTTAACCCATTGAGCAAGGCCAGGGATCGAACCTGCAACCTTATGGTTCCTAGCTGGATTCCTTAACCCCTGAGCCATGACGGGAATTCCAAGCCATTTTGAGTTTATTTTTGTGCATGGTGTGGAGATGTGTTCTAGTTTCACTGATTTGCATGCTGCTGTCCAGTTTTCCCAGCATGACTTGCTGAAGAGACTATTTCTCATCTTATATTCTTGCTTCTTTTGACGAAGATTAACTGACCAAAGGTTTATTTCTGGGTTCTCTATTCTGTTCCATTGGTCCATATGTTCATTTTGGTACAGTTCTATACTGTCTTGATTACTGTAGCTTTGTAATATTGCCTGAAGACTGGGAGAGTTATGCCTCCTGCTTGTTTTTTTTTTTTTTTTTTTTTTTTTTTTTTTCCATCAGGATTGCTTTGGCAATTCTGGGTCTTTTATGGTCCCATAAAAATTTTTGGATTGTTTGTTCTAGTTCTATGAAAAATGTCATAGGTAATTTAATAGGGATTGCATTGACTCTGCAGGTTGCTTTGGGTTATATGGCCATTTTAACGATATTAATTCTTCCAATCCAGGAGCATAGAATAGCTTTCCATTTCTTTGAATCCTATTTAATTTCCTTGATTAATGTTTTTCAGTTCTCAGCATATAAGTCCTTCACCTCTTTAGTCAGGTTTATTCCTAGGTATTTAGTTTTTGGGGGTGCAATTTTAAAAGGTTTTGCATTTTCATATTCCTTTTCTAATATTTCACTGTTAGTAAAGAGAAACGCAACCAATTTCTGAATGTTAATCTTGTATTCTGCTACTTTGCTGAAATCATTGATCAGTTTGAGTAGTTTTTGTGTGGAGTCCTTAGGGTGTTCTATATATAGCATCATGTCATCTGCATAGAGTGACAAATTTACCTCTTCTCTTCCAATCTGGATATCTTTTATTCCTTTTGTTTGTCTGATTGTTGTGACTAGGAGTAAATCAACTATAACAGCATTTATGTTGGAAATAGGGTTTCCAGATTGAGCATATAAAAACAGAGGATGCCCTTGTGATTTTGATTTTTAGATCAATAATGAATAGTTTTAGTATAAAAACACATACGTGCATATATACATTGGACACGCACATAGATGGATACATTTGTATATAAAATTTTACAGTTAATCTGCTTAAAATTTATTGAGAGGAAATCAAAATTCCTGGCAACTTCTTAACTTATGTAAATAACTGGCTCTAAATTAAAGATTAGGAAATAAAATAAATTTTAAAATACGATTTTAGGCAAACTTTTCATATAGTATGTAAATATATGAAAAACAATTCTAAAAGTTTTCATCTTTTTTTAGAAATTAATTCTATATACAGTTATGCAAACAGAAAAGCTTTTAATATACTGTATCTTCCCCTCTCAATGTCACCACAACAAAGTAAATCAAGGTCTTCTTTAAGAATTGTGTACATGTGTGTATCTTATTGAAAATATTTTAAAGGCATGAATTCCCTAAAAATGAGGTCCATGTCTTTTTTCTTTACAGCTGCAGCATTTACCAATCTGTCTGGAATACTGCAGGAGACTAATACAACTTTGTTGAATTGAGCAAAAGGAAAACACTACATGTACAATGATATCTCTAGGAACGGGTTTAAAATGCGAGAGTCAGTTATCTTGCAAATCTCCCACTATATTGGACTTCTCGATTAATATCCCTAAGTAAAATTATGCTAGTTTTAAAAACTATGCTGAGCATCAGTAACTTCTAGTCATATACAATAAAGTGAAGAAATTTAATGCTAACCATTATATTTTGCAATTTAATAAAAGAAAATGATAACCAAAAAAGAAGTTGATACTGAAGCGATTAACTGCAAAGACACATTTATTTGAAATTTTAAAATTTCTTGCTTTTTTGACAAAGGGACACGTGTTATGAAAAGTTTTATCTAGATATCGAAGTGTTGAACCATGAAAAATAAAATACAGATTCTTAAAATATTGAGAAATTTTACGGGAATTTTCATACATACAGTACCTAATTTTCATTTTTCCACCCAAAAACATTTTCCCATTACTCTCTTCACTCTATGCCCACTCCCATCTCGTTAAAGAAATTATACGTCTAAATAGGTAGAGTAACTCACTTTGTAAACATTGATGCATTGCATTAATAATACATATTTTTTCTTTTCAGGACCATGGCCATGGCATATGCAAGCTCCCAGCTAGGGGTCAAATTAGAGCTGCAGCTGCTAGCCTATGCTACATCCACAGCAGCGAAGGATCTGAGCCATGTCTGAGACCTACCCCACAGCTCACAACAATGCCGGATCCTTAACCCACTGAATAAGGCCGGGATCAAACCTGTGTCCTCACGAGTACCAGTTCAGTTTGTTACTGCTGAGCCACAACAGGAACTCCAGGAACTCCTGCAATAATAATATTTAGATGAAGAGTCTCCACTGTGGCTCAGCAGATTAGGAACCAGACTAGTATCCATGAGGACATAGGTTCAATCCTTGGCCTTCCTCAGTGGGTTAAGGATCCTGCCATTGCTGTGGCCCTGGTGTAGGCCAGGAGCTGCAGCTTTAATTAGACCCCTCGCCTGAGAATTTCCATATGGGGTGGGTGTGGCCCTGAAAAGAAAAAATAATAATAATATTTAGATGAGAACGCATTTACCATAAAGTTAGCCTCTCAGAGAATATTTTATCATTAATTTTTACTTATGCCATATCCTTAGTAAAGTATTATTTAATGACATTATTATTTCTTTTCTCTTTTTTGTGGCCATTAAGCAGATACAGAAGGAATTAATGCATTTGCCTCAAGAAAAGTAGCTTGCTACTCAGAGCTACTATACTACAATTGATGGGTTCTAGTTTATTATTTTAAACTAGATTACACCCAGTTTAATTTAGGTTTTATGCTATGTGACTGTGAAATGTGCAGGAAAGCAGAGTATCGTGAACACAGGGGTACGTTACTCAATGGACATTCCTATCCCAGGCAATGTGTTTTGATTGATTTTTAAGCACTAGAGATGCATTCTATACTAGGAAAGATCAGCAAATAACGTGGTAACACTATATATTTTTTTTTTATTTAAAGAACTGTAAGTTTAAGAGAATTAAAGAAGGAAATGTTATCATTCATATACACAAACCCATTAGTAATATGAAGTTGATTAAAAATAACCTTAGCTTTGCTGGTATGATCTATTATTCTATAGATTTTTCAGCTGGATTTTAATGGATGCATATTACAGTTAAACTGCCCAAAATATAGAGGAATAAATGTTGTCAACTGAAAATTTTAATCTCCTGGAATTACTAAGATGTGCATTATATTTTTTGTGTATGTTAGGTATAAGATTAAACATCTTTGTTGCAAGAAATAATTATAATATTTGCTGAGTTTGTGTCTTATACCTATTAAAAATTCAAATTTTAGTTCAAACATGAAGATTACTAAGTATGACAGTACTATCTCTAAAGTCTCCATTTAACAAGTACTTGATCCTAGCAAATGTTTTTGTAATACAATGACTATTTATCAGAAATTGAATGTGCCATTGAAACTCAAGGTTTTCAATACCTCTGCAATAACCACACACTATAAAAATGAACTCATCATCTTCCTCCTATATTATAATATTTCGACTGATCAATGTCCACTTACCCTGTTTCCATTCATTAG
The DNA here is from genome assembly GCF_054392235.1 of Sus scrofa. Classification (NCBI taxonomy): domain Eukaryota; kingdom Metazoa; phylum Chordata; class Mammalia; order Artiodactyla; family Suidae; genus Sus; species Sus scrofa. The sequence goes on along the minus strand of NC_139396.1, from coordinate 148,458,999 downwards.
CACAGCATCACACCACACGATACACACAAAAATTTCACATTTTAATTGGGTTATTATCATAGAAATGAGTTTGGAGTGCCTATATGAAGAGGTAATAATTAAAGTCCTTTATAGTTACATTTTTGTGTTTGTAAGAGTCCCTGAATTCTAAAGGGTATTATTCAAAGGCACATTATTAAAGGGCTTCTGATATTAAAATCATAAGACAAAAAAGTATGTGTAATTATGAGAATCCAAAGCTTCAAATAGTTAAATATTTTTAAAAAGTAATATGTCTGGCTGAATTATACAATATATTCAAAAAGTCCAAAGGTCATTTTCAAACAGCCCTTAAATTTAGAAAAGCAAGTAGTACAATTCCTATGACAAAATTACGGAAATGCTAAGAAGGAAGAACCTTTTGAATTATCTTCATTTACTGTTACAGATAAATTGTTTGCCACTCTATTCCGCACAGAGGTCCTCTGAGGTTTACAATAATTGACGTCTTAATGTTTTGGAGAAAGTAAAATCTCCATATTAAAAAAAATATATTGAGGTATTTTCCTTTGGGGAATATTAGTGTTAATCTAAGAGTTAAAACTTTAAAAAGAGAGAGAAAAATAATTTTTATCTTCATTTACATAAAATCTATAAATGTGATTATCATATTAGCTACTTGATTAGTGTAGTAAAAAGTCTTTGGGCCTCGAACACTAAAATGATAATCCCTTAATAATATGAAAATTATTAGCTAAATGCATGTCTAATAGTCAGCAAAATAACATCATCTTTACTTTGGCCATCAATATATGAATGGTTTCTAAGACGTTTAGAATTTTGTATTTAAACGATTTAATAAAATTAAAAATGATAAAATTCCTCAAAATATTTTTTAACATATGATACTGCAACATGACATTACCTCTCAACAGGACAGATTTTGTATCTTGGTAGAGGCAGCAAATTAAGTGCAAACACTATTAAATTCTTGAACAAGACTCACTACCTAGAAAAGTTCTGGAAAGAAAGGCATTGCATTGAGGACTACCAAGAGGACATGGTAACAATTAGAAGCACGGATTAGGACTGGCCCAGAGGTCCCTCATCTAGTTCTCCCTCCCTTTTGCTCCCTCATTCTCATGTGCAACACATACTCTGAAAGATTTTCAATTACAATCCAAAAAATAAATTCATATTTGTATTTTACAATTTAAAGTAAATGCTTGCCAGGGCTTCCGATAAAATGCAGTAAAAAACATGACTACACTGAGATGATATGAGAGTAACCAAAAGCAATTCGTCATTTGGAAAAGTGTGACTGTTTTATAGTTAAATGAATTATTCCCATTCTTCTCAAACACTTAATAGTTTCTAAACTTTAGTCGTTACATATAAACATTCCTGGAGCTCCAGGAACTCATCCTGAGAATAAGTAACATAATACAGTCTCTTCTCTTTGAAAGGAAATTCAATTAGACCACTTACTCAGCTAGTTAATGGCAGAGTCATACACAGATCTTTTCACAAAACTGTATTTATACCCAGTTACATTTTATAAACTTTAGAAATCTGATATTTAAGCATTGCTAGACACAATGAAGTGAAAAACCCAGGTTCCCTAATTGATCCTGACTACTCTTCTAATAATTAGAGGCATAAGTTGTCACTTGCACTATTCCATATGGAAAGTCTTCATACTGCTTGCGTACCAATTGTTTTATCTTTCCTAAAATCTATACTTTTACCTTAAAAACTGTCCAGCATGTGTAGAAGATTGTTTATTTCACAAGGAATTCTACCTTTTGCAAAATATCTATATATTTATATTTTAAAAGCTCCTTTTAAATTTGGTTACTTTTTATCATACCAAGTTAAATTCTCACTTACATTGCACTGACCATATATACAAAATCAGAGAGGTGGAGAGAGTTAGAACACATAATTTATTTGCAGGGGAGTAGTGTGAAGTTTGCAAATATATTATAGATAGACACTAAACTTTGATGGGTGTTTGAAAACAGAATAATTATGAAAAACTAATGTCATTCTCTAATTCTCTAATGTGAAATATTCTGTATTGCTTTTAAATATAATCATTTTATATATGGAAAACAAGAAGGTAAGTATTATACCTCTGCTATAAATTGTTTCACAACATTGAACATATAAAATATATTAGGAGAAGCAATAGCAAACAGGATACTAATAATACTAATATTAATAGAATATAAGATGATACTAATAAAAACAGAAGCCTGTATTATGATTATATGAAGCATAGAACAGTAAATCTACTGCACACTTAGGATCCTCATATTATTTATATTTCTTGGTTCCTTTCAATTAACTAAGACAAAGTTAAGAAATTATATTTATCAAATATATTTATATCATTAGTTGTTCTGTAAGAGTGTTACTGTTTTCATGTATTTTAAGATTCTAAGAGACATACCTGATTAATTCTGATATAGAAATGTATCAAATTGAGGTGCAATTCAAATATACTTGGATTTCAGAAAAGATTTGATTACCAAAGAATAAATTATAAGAGATAAAAACCAAAAATTAGTATTTATTACTCAGAATTTTCTTTGGAATTGCAACAGAGTTATAAAAACAAACTATGTTTTTATAGTATAAAACTTAAATTAGAGAGACTGTAGTTTATTTAATCAACCAAATTCATATTTGTATTCACTATTAATTTGAACGCTATTTTTTTTAAAAAAATGTTTGCACTTCCACAGATACTGATTTAAAATGACAGGGGCAAGTTTTTTTCTATACCTTAAAAAAACTAGATTGACTTGTTCAGTCTTAGTAAATAAAATTGATTTGAAAATCTGTGTTTGAAAGGAGCATGCCAATTAAGCAAAAGAGATCCATATGTTTGCTTGAATCTTTAAATGAAAGATTAAATATTACTGATACCTCTCTCCGTCGGGATGCCCAACACGTTTGTTTGATCTTCCAAACTACAGCAGCCACCAATAATAATGATAAAAAACAACTAGAAAATAAAACACAAATAGTTTTTGCTTAAAACACTCGAAATATGTCATGAAATGATCAAAGAATATTAAAAACATATAGAAGTAATCACTTAGCCTTGCTAAATATTCAAGCAAAAAGGGATAAATTAGAAGTTTAAAACATTCTCAAGTAAAATCAAAGTATACAGGTAGAAAAAACTATTTATATTCCCTGCTATACGTTATAGCCTATCTTTCATATTTTCTCTGTCAGAAGGAACGTTAAGTTTATAATTCTGTTGGTTTTATACAGCAATACATCTATACAGAATTGCTACTGAGTGATAAAATCGGGCAATATTATAAATTTAGGTATCACACATATATTCATTTTTATCTTTATTAGCAACTACCTTAGATCTGAAAATATTCCTGCAGTTCTCAACCAAAGGTGATTGAGAACTCCCCACCCTCCCCACCCCCAGCGGGGGCCTCTGACAATGTCTGGATGCATGTTTGATAATCACACTGGGAGAGAGGGGCAACTTGTATCTAGCAAGAATAGCCAGGGATGCTGTAAACATCCTGTGATGCATAAGACTGCCCCCAACCACAAAGAATTATTGAGTCCAAAATGTTAGTTGTGCTTAAGTTGAGAAACCCTGCTATATGCTAATGTTTAAACTATAACATAATCCAGTTACATTGTGTATACATGCAGTTGATACATATTAGGTATAATAAGCAATACACTATAACAGAGGATACTTTTTTAGCAGTAATCTGAGACTAATAAATATCAAAATAACAGGTTTATGTGAATCTAATTCGTCAATCCCAACCATGTATCACTGTTTCTTATCGCTTCCTTTGCTCTGTGGTCAAAGATTATGCTATGAAAGGACCCCGAAGTGGGCAGAACAGGGCCACCATATATTCACTGATCACTGGCCAGCACAAAAAAACTAGTCTTCACCCTTAATTGATAATCCTTGCATTCATCAACAGATTCACTCATTAGCAGTGTAAATGTTGTCACTTGTCTCACTTAAAAAGATCTGAGAATATCTTTCAGAGATGATGACAATGACAATGACAATTCTAGCAACGATCCATTGAGTGCTAAACACTTTTTAGGTACTGTGCTAGATACTACACTCTGATGATTGGATTTAGTTTTCTAAGAACACTTCCCGCTGGAATAGATTATTCTTATTTATTTGTTTGTTTATTTTGCTTTTTAGAGTCGCACTCGTAGCATATGGAGGTTCCCAGGCTAGGGGTCGAATGGGAGCTACAGCTACCAGCCTACGCCACAGCCGAAGCAACGCAGGTTTTGAGCCATGTCTGCAACCTACACCACAGCTCACGACAATGCCAGATGCTTAGCCCACTGAGCAAAGCCAGGGATCAAACCTGTGTCCTCATGGATATTGTCAGACTCATTTCTGTTAAGCCACGACAGGAACTCCAATTATTCTTACTTTAAAAAAGGAGAACCAGTGCTCATAGAGTTCAAGGTAAATTGCTTATAGTCACACAGGGCATTTAAACAGTAGAGCCAAAATTCAAAACAAGCTACATAAACAAACCCCTCTTTCCTCCCCATCTGCTGGGAACTGTGAGCTTGCACACTACCTCACAACAGTTGTTTTCTGCATTCATTCTCTAATCCATGTTCCCCAGGATCAACCACTGAGGTGTCTGTGGGTTTTTACGTGATTATCTTTACCCCTAATATTTATGAACCCATTCTATTTCATCTTAATTTAAATTTGCAGAACTGTTCAAATCTCACATCTCATAAAGTTAAAAAAACAATAACACTATTTTGTTAACCCAGTAACTTCCTCCAGCAAGGGATCATTGTAGCCAGCTCCCATGTCAATTTCCTCATAAACTAGTCTTATTTAACATCTTATAACATTTAGGATGGTGTCTAAGTCGACTAATAAAACGGTAATACTGATAATAATTGGTGTTTATATAATATGCAACATTTCAGTGGATACTTTCTCACTATAACTTTCTAAAAATGAAGTAAACTGGTCTTTTCTTTACCAACTGACTTTTGATTCTCAATTGACAGTACCACTCTTGGAAACTCCTTCTGAACACTTTATTTTCTTGGTCTCCCTTCATCCTTCTTGACACACTATTGGCGCAATGAAGGGAGACTGTATTCCAAATTTCTTCTTTTAATTATGAGCATTCCTGAAAATTCATTCACAGCACCATGCTGTTGTCTTCTCTTGCACTCAGAGAAAGAGCTCAGTTATTTTTATGGCTTCAGCTATGGCCCCAATGGGAATTATTTCCAAAAAAAGTCATTAAACCTGTCAAAATGAGAGCATTTTATCACTAAAAGGGATCTATGAGATTATTTAGGTCAGATTCCCACCTAGGAAAGAAATTCCCAGCACAACTCTGACAGTGATCCAGTCCTTAATTAAATACTCAAAAGCTGAGAGGCTGCTGACTCATAAGTCAGTACATTTTATTTTTAGCTAGCTCACACTATGAAAATGTTCTATTGAGCTGTCTTTCTAACTTTCATTAATCATTGCTGCTTCTGTCTCTGGATTATACTGAATCAGTCATTTCCTTCTTCTACATGCTAATACTTTATATATTTGAAGATGCTTAATGATTCCTTCTAGTCCAGTGGTTCTCAATCAGGAGGGTTTTGCCCTCCAGGGGATATCTGGCAGTGTATGGAGACATTTTTTGTTGTCATCATTTGGTGGACATCAACTGGGATGCTGAAAAATATGCTCCGATACGGAGGCCGGTCCCCTTTCCCACAAGAAAGATCCTCCGAACCTAACCTGCCAATAGTGTCAAAACCCTGTTCTAGTCTGAGTAACTCTCATAGTGGTTATGCTTCCTCTGTTATATCAAGGTTAACACTGTAACTGTTGAAATATGAGACTCAGAAGTGATACTTTAGATATAGTCCAAGGATCTATTTATCTGCATTTCAGTCCTATCATAATACCTTAAGAATTTTAAGGTAAGAGATATCAATATCACTTCGAATCTACCATGTACAAACTGAACTCACAAATAACATTCATAATAAAAGTAACTAATATGTACCAAGTACTGTGTTACATGTTTTATATGCATTAATTCTTTCATTACCCCAATCACATATGATATACTGTGTACTCTATCATGTACTCATTTAAAGGATGAGAAAGTTGAAGTCATGGAGAGTTTATATAAACTGCCTAAATGACAAAAGTCTTAGACTTCAAGTTCTCCCCTGTGCTTTGACTTCTTTGTCTCACCATTACTTTCCAGTTAAAGTGTACAAATACATCCAATTGTATCATCCCTTTTACTCAGTCGGACACTATATCTCGTCAACTGTTTCAGAATGTCTGTCGTACTGGACAATAGCACATAAACCAAAAGTTAATTTACATGTTTTCTTTTACGTAGCCGTAACATTTTTAAAACTTGACAAATTGCTCAGCGTAGTTGAAAAGTTGCACTCATCCTTTTGTGACTATTAGAAAATCCCAGTCTCTACTGACAGTCCTGGAACCTGAAGAAGGACAAAACCTCCATCAGTCGTATTTCCTGTGGAGAGTTCCCTGCACATCACCATGTCCTTTCCACCTGTCCCCTGGGCAGACTGGGCTTTCAGTGAGTAAGGGATAGACTTTTACTATAGGGAGTGACTGAGACTCTGGGCTTATCTATTCCAATTAGCTTGTCCCTGTTATATTTCTTAAGCCAAAGGTCTTAATGGGCAATCCTTTAATGTAGTATTGTGGCAAGTTTGTCAGAGAAAAATGAGCTTTGCTACTGTCTTTCAGATCTTTTTTTTTTTTTCTATTATATTTTATAATATCTTGTATTATTCTTTGGTATAAGTATTGGAGGCTGGGGTGTAACCGGCTTCTCTCTTTTTTTTTTTTTTAAAGTCTGCTCTAAAACAGGGCTAGAAGATCTGAAAGGTTAAACACCCCTTCAGTAAAACCTTCCCAATGGAAATAGGAAAAACAGAAAAAATAAAAAATAAAAAGCATGTGCATGAGCTACAGGGATTTTTTTTTTAAAGAAAACACAGGAAATAAGGGAGTGATATTTCAATATTTCGACTTTAACCTTCATAAAATGATCATTATGGAAAGGATTCTTAGTGCAAAAAAAACCAAGGAACTCATTAGGCATTCTCATTTAGGGAAAATTAAAAAGAATTCAATAAATGTAACACAGTGTGGTATAGGTTATATTGTAAAGCAGGTTTATAGTAACAAAGAAATATTCTCTGGTGGAAATCTAGTTGACTAAATGCAAAAAGAGATAATATTGTCACAATTTTATAGAAATTTGAAGTTAACTGATCATAAAATTTGCCTTAAATACATATTTTAATAGATAGTTTGGGCATATTAATCTTTCATTTCACTAAAAAAATGTTACAAACTAGGGAATTGTGTTGAAATACAGAAATATAATATTACACAAAGTAATTCACCTCTTAATTACTGCTATTCCAGAAAATATATTTCAAAGCATTTAAAAAATACTTCCTAACACTTGAAGGATATTTTTTTTTTTCTTAGCAACTAAAATGTAACATAGACTGGGGATAGTAGATGCAAATTACTACATTTGGAGTGGATAAGCAATGAGATCCTGCTGTATAGCACAGGGAACTATATCTAATCACTTGTGATGGAACATGATGGAGGATAATACAAGAAAAAGTGTATATATATATATATATATATATATATATATATATATATATAAATGGGTCACTTTGCTGTAAAGCAGAAATGGACAGAACACTGTAAATAAACTATAACAAAAAATTTGTAATTAAAAACATGAAAGAGATTATCGACTTAGAATACAATAAAACATAATATTTTAAAATTTCTTGTTTCGGTTATCATACTGAAAACCCAGCAAAGTCTAGCAGATGAAACAACATGTTCACAGCATAAATTGTACAAACATTGTTGAGGGTTGTTAAGTAAGAGTTAAATATACCTTGGAATATACTGTCAGTTAAGATGATTTCAAATCCAAGTAACAGAAACCTAATGCAAAGTGGTATATGCAATACTGGAAGTAAACAGATTTTATACTCCCTGCTATGAACCAAATTGTGTTCTCCCAAAATTCATATGTTGAAGCCCTAACACCCTAACACTATGTTTGGAGATAGAGCATTTAGGAGATAATTAGATTGAATGAGGTCATAAGCAAGGGGCCCTGATAAATAAGATGAGTGTTTTAAAAGAGACACTAGAGAGTGTTTCCCCCCGCCCCACCCCCGTCCTCCCTTCCTCTCTCCCCCTTGTCCCATGGGTACATGCAGAGGGAAGACCATGTGCATATACAGCAAGAAAGTGGCCATCTGCAAGCCAATAAGAAGCCCACAGCAGAAACCAACTACGCCACCACCCTGATCTTGGACTTGACAGCCTCCAGAACTGGGAGATAATACATTTCTGCTGTTTGTATTCTGTTCTGTGTTTGTTATAGAATCATAAGCAGGAGTTTCCGTTGTGGCGCAGTGGAAATGAATCTGACTAGGAATGATGAGGTTGCAGGTTGGATCCCTGGCCTTGCTCAGTAGGTTAAGGATCCGGCATTGCTATGAGCTATGGTGTAGGTCGCAGATGTGGCTTGGATCTGGTGTTGCTGTGGCTGTGGAGTAGGCTGGCAGCTGTAGCTCCAACTCGACCCCTAGCCTGGGAACCTCCATATGTCACAGGTGCAGCACTAAAAAGCAAAAAAAAAAAAAAAAAAAAAAAAAAGGAAGAAGAAGAAGCATAAGCAGACTAAGACAGACTTTGGTATAAAAAAAGTGGGTGCTACTATATCAAATACCTACAACTGTGAAAGCAGCTTTGGAAGTAGGTAATTTTGAGGTGCATTTTAAAAAAAGCTTTGATTACTGCGAAAGACAGAGACAGTAAAACCAATTATGATGAGAGCTCAAAAACACCAAATAAATAAACAAGGAAAGCTGGAGAGAAAGCCTCCATTTCTTAGAGAACACATAAATAATCACTAAAAGAATGTTGATATATTTATGCACATTAGAGGCCATTCTTATTAAGTCTCAGTTGGAAATTGGAGGAAAGGCCATCTTTGTTACAAAATGGCAAAGAACTTGGCAGAGTCATGTTTTAGTGTTCTAAGGAAGGTAGAACTTGCAAGTGATAAAACTGGATATTTAGCAGAGGAGATTTCTAAGTGGAGTGTTGAAAACGCAGCTTTAGTCCTCCTTGCTGCTTATAGCTAAATATAAGAGGAGAGAGATGAATTGAAGAAGCAACTAATAAGTAAAAAGGAATCAGAACTTGGAGGTTTGGAAAATTCTCAGTCTATCCATACTGTAAAAAATGAGAAAGCGTGTTCTGAAGAGAACCTTAAGAGTGTGACTGAACAACCATTTGATAAAGAGATCACGGGTGCAGTTCACGGACTTAATCAGCTGTCTCAGCAGAAACCAGGACTAGAGATGGGACTGTAGCAGGGAAGATGCTGTGAGTTTAAACTAAAGGGCACAGAGAGCGCAAGATGGAATGAAGGAAGGCTCTCAAACTTCTTGGATTCCATAGGATGGGACCATAGCGCTAGCTATCCACTTGGGCACATGCTTTATCTTTTAAGAAAGGCAAGAAGACCCTGAAAGTGAATCAGAGTTTTTAGGGCTCCCACTCCTACCTCAGGCCCCGGGGGCAAGGATGGATTTTCCTCAATTTCAAAGGGTAGGGCTTCTTTGATTTTGGAGGAACAGGATCCCACCACCAAGTACCTTGGGGAAAAGGCTAGAGCACGGTGCTACAGCACCACAGCCACCTTGCCAAGCTGAGGCAGTCACCCTATAAAGCTATGGGGCTGTCACCTCAGTGGACCTGGAGGTAGAGCACTGAACCAAAGGGGGTTAGTCTTGATTCTTTAAGACCTGGTGGAATTTGTCTTGGTAAGTTCTAGACTCGCTTGGGACCCATCACCCCTTCCTTCAGTTTCCTCTCTTTTGAAATGGGAGTGTCTATCCTATGGCTATCTTACCATGGTATTTTGGAGCCACATAATTTCCTGGTTTCAGAGGCTCACAACTAGAGAGAAATTTTGCCTCAGGATAAACTGCACCCCAAATCTGATCTGATTTAGCTCCCATCTGGACCCCAAATCTACATCTGATTTAGATGAGACTTTAGACTGATAAGTCAATTCTGGAATGAGTTAATTAAGCCTTTTGGGATTGTTAGGATGGAATAAGTCTATTTTGCATGCAATAAGAACATGATTCAGGGGCTAGAGGCAGAATGCTATGAATATTCCTCCAAAATTTGTATGTTGAGGCCCTAACCCCCGAAGTGATAATATTGGAGACAGGAACTGTGAGATGTAATTGAGGCTAAATGAAGTCATAAAGGTGGATCCCTGAGCCAAGAGAATTAGTGTCCTTATAAGAAGAGACACGGCGAGCTTGGGCCCTTCCTCTAGGCACATGCACCCAGGAAAAGCCATGGAAAGACACATCAAGAGGGCAGCTGTCTCCAGGCCAAGAAGTGAACTCTCTCTCGAAACCAACCACACTGGCACCTGGATCTTGGACTTCAGTCTCCAGAACTGTTAGATTATACAATTTCTGTTGTTTAAGCCACTCAATCAGTATTGGCTGGTTACGGCAGCCCGAGCAGACGAAGACCTCCCAGAGTCAAAAGGAAGAGTAATTTCCAGGTTTGCTCTGGTCAGGGCCCTGGCTACATTTCTCTCTGTTTTCTGAACTATATCTCTGCTGTGCGTCAGCTTTATTCTCAGGCTTATTTTCCTCTTAGATACAAAAATGAATGTAGCAGTTCCAAACTTAAATCACATGCTATTACACATGCCCACTCTTCACCAATCATTCGGCTAATCGAAGGCCGTGTGCTTACTGCCTTTAGCCCACCCAGGAAGCCTGCGAGGGATCAGTTCCTCCCAGATTGAATTATCGCAGCATAGGCATGTGGAAGGAGTTAAATGAAGGCAGAGAAAGAATCCATAAAATTCACTTCAGGCACCATTTAGGTAAAATTCAAAGAAAAACAGGTAAGTGAACCCAAAATTCTGCTAACACAAGTACAATCTGCAGAGCCTATCTGATAATTCTTCAATCCTTCCGTGAAATATTTTACAGAAAAAGAGTGCCCTAAACCTCCCTGACAAAACATTAAAAAGGCAAAACAACATCTTATAGGGAAGATCTTCCTGGTTAACTCCGCCTTTTGCCTGTTACAAATTTTTTTTGGTCTTTTTTTGCTATTTCTTTGGGCCGCTCCCACGGCATATGGAGGTTCCCAGGCTAGGGGTCCAATCGGAGCTGTAGCCACCGGCCTACTCCAGAGCCACAGCAACGTGGGATCCGAGCCGCGTCTGCAACCTACACCAGAGCTCACGGCAACGCCGGATCCTTATCCCACTGAGCAAGGGCAGGGACCGAACCCGCAACCTCATGGTTCCTAGTCAGATTCGTTAACCACTGCGCCACAACGGGAACTCCCGATAAGACTTTAATCTTACAAACTCGCACCCAAAATTTTAAAGGTCACGCATACAATGTTCCTTTCTACACTTCATTTTTACTTAAAGCATACATTTTGAAACTAGTTAGTAAGGTTAAAGTTTCAATTATGAAGTTCCCTTAATTTTTTTTTTTTCTATTTTTTGTATTTTTAGGGCCACACCTGCAGCATATGGAAGTCTAGGGGTTGAATCAGAGCTGCAGCTGCTGGTCTAAGCCACAGCCACAGCAACTCAGGATCCAAGTCGCACCTGCAACCTACACCACAGCTCACGGCAATGCCGGATCCTTAACCCACTGAGCGAGGCCAAGGATGGAACCTTCATCCTCACGGATCCTAGTCAAGTTAATTAATCCCTGAGCCATGAAGGGAACTCCCCAAAGTTCCCTTAATATTTAAAAAGTAGCAAATGCTCTTTTTAAAAAGATTTCCTAAAATACTAATGCATAACACACACAGAGAAATCATAAGTATCAACGAAATTAATTATCACAAAGAAAATGCACCCATGTAACCAGCACACCAATCAAGAAATGGTACTTCAACTACAGGTGTGATAAATTCACTGAGTAATAAAAAATAAAGTAAAATAAAATGCTCAAATGTACATTCTAAAAGGGAAAAAAAAAGAAAGAAAAAAAGAAAGAAATAGTACTTAACCCATCCCCTCTTCCTTAGAGGTCATTACTATAGTGATTTTTGGCACCACACTTTGTTCCGCCTGCTTCTGAACTTTAGACAAATGGAATCTTACAAAGTTCATTCTTATGTTTCTGGCTTCTTTTGTTCAAACCCATGTTGGTGAGTGCCATCTATTTTATTTCCTTAGGATTAGTCTGTTCTTTTTCATTGCCCATATTCTATTATTTTTAGGTATTTGAGTGATTCCAAGGTTTGGGCTGCTGGTCTAAGCCACAGCCCAGCAGCTATAAATAGGTTTCACATGGCTTTTGATGGAACAGAATTGCTGTGTTATAGGCTTCAAGTCCCCTTCAAAGAGATTAAAACCAAAAGCCTCTGGCCACGTCCCATTGTAATGCCCCTTCTCCGTCCCATTGTAATGCCCCTTCTCCCACCGTGTGCAACCTGGGTTGCTCACTCCTGACTAGGGAAGGAATTCTCCCACTCCTCACCCAGCCTCTATATAATCTGTTCCTCTTGCAAATAAGGTAGCCTGCCTGAAACCAACCAGAAGATTAAATATGTCCCATACAGAGATCAAACAACACTCAGCCCTTACACATGGCACAGCGGGCCTGGGGCAGAACTGGGGTCCCCAAACAAGTCCACTATATGGGGACATAAGCAAAGACCCAGTTGCAGCCAGGGCGTAAATAAACTTTGCTGTACGTTGCTACAAACTTGACCCTTGATTGTGATCAACATTGTGATCTCCAAGGCAACCAGCGGGAGTGTTTTTCACTCAGGGAGATGGGCCTCAATGGCTCATTAAAAGCAACCTAAGGCACTATTGGTTTGAGGGGAGTTCCCTTTGACTCAAAACCACTCCAGTTCTGAACTGAATGCTTCCGCCTGGAGAGAATGCACGGCCTCCATCCCTGTGTGGTGGGACTGCCGGCTTTCCAGCCAGACTACCTGCACCTCCAAAACCTTGCTACATGTGGGCAAGAACTGGGAGAAATAATGCAGAGGAACCTGACAGTTGGATCAGAGAGTATACGTAACTTCAACTTTAAAATATAATGTCAAATTGTTTTTAAAGTTGTTGCACCAATTTCTAGACCACCAGAAGTGTTTAAAGGTCCATATTCACCTCAGTATTTGCTATCATTTATCTTGTCCTTTTTAGCCACGGTGATGGGTGTATAGTAAGTAAAAAGTATTGTATTGTGGTTTTAATTTGCATTCCCTGATAAAAGTGAAATTGAGCACATTTTTATATACATCCTCTTCGTGAAGTGCTTGTTCAAGTCTCTAGCCATGTGGGGGGAGGGTGATGAGTTTTCAGACTGCTTTTTATTGATTTATGAGTTATATACTGTGAGTATAAGGGCTTTATCCTTTACATAGAATGTAAATCTTTTATACCACTGCATGGCTTGACTTTTCATAATGTTAATGACATCATCTAAAAAATAAAAAATTGTTAGTTTTACAGTAGTCTAATTTTATTGAAGTGACTTGAGTGTTTTATTTAATATATTTTCACAATGCTAAGGTTGTGAAGAAGAATGCTCATGTTATTTCTAGGTATTTCACTGTTTTTCCTTTCCTCCTGGAATTTATTTTTATGATTAGTATGAGGTAGGAGTCAAAGGTTACTTTTCTCCATCTGGGAGGTTAACAGATCCAACACCTGATAAAGTTTTTCTTAAAGCTATAAATAAATATTGACAGACAGTCCCTGGCTTATTAACCAAACTGAAGAATGGCCCACTTCCATTACAGTCCTCTATGCTGTGTCAAATTTACGGAGGGACTGAGGTCTTGCTTACATCCTATACAAAATGTTGAGGGAGTTCCCGTCGTGGCACAGTGGTTAACGAATCTGACTAGGAACCATGAGGTTGCGGGTTCAGTCCCTGCCCTTGCTCAGTGGGTTAACGATCCGGCGTTGCCATGAGCTGTGGTGTAGGTTGCAGACGCGGCTCGGATCCCGCGTTGCTGTGGCTCTGGCGTAGGCCGGTGGCTATAGCTCCGATTGGACCCCTAGCCTGGGAACCTCCATATGCCGTGGGAGCGGCCCAAAGAAATAGCAAAAAAAGACCAAAAAAAAAAAAAAAAAGAAAAGAAAAGAAAATGTTGACATTCTCTACAGAAACATTTTATTTTAGCCAATGTACCCACAGCTTTTGCAAAGCTATTTCAGTCTGTCATGGGGATTCAGTCTGGGGTGTAGGCATTCTATCCATTGGCTCATTTCTCAAATTCTTTTGTACGCTAATTAGGATAAAAGCCTCATAAGGAAGATCCTAGAAGTTCATAAACAACTTTATGGGATGTTTTTTCTCTCATATTCTTTCTAATTCTTTGGGCTTCACCCTCTGTCCAGAAAGTACCCATGTCTGACTGTGCCATGGCTGTGGTGGAAAGACAGAGAAGAGTTGGAAAAGCAATGGCATCTTCTTTCTTGGTCCTCCTCTAACCGCCACTCCACCTAACGCAAAAGACTCCCACCCATCAGAGACTTGGCTCTTGCAGCTTCCTATTACTGGCCATCTTTGCTGCAGCCACAGTTGCTGATTCAAGACTGCTTGGAATTGAGGGGGAATGCATTTTTAAAAAGAGAGGAAAGATTGGGGGGCGGATCTCCCCTATTCTCTCTGAGCTTTAAGAGTTTCCTTTCCACAGCACAAGTCAAAACTAGAGGATGTTTCATGGGTGTTTTCTATGTAGACCCCAACAGTCACGTTCAGGTTTCAGACTGCAGTGAGGTTCGAGTCAGGGGATACTAGAGGAAAAAATGATAAACTTCCAGACATCTCAGGGCATTTCTAAATTTTGGTGTTCTTCCCTTATTTGTCTGCTAGTACTTTTTTCAGAATTACCAAATAACTGCCACGCATCTCATCCAGACTTTACAGGTGAAATCAGGAGAACATAAAATGAGTATATGTTTATACAGTATTTCCTAGAACTGGAAGCCTGATGGCGAATCGATATTTGACAGAGTCGCAAAGTCATTTCAAAAGGGAAAGACTAGCCTTTTCCAAATGCTGTAACAACTGGACATCCATATGCAAAATAATGAACCTTGACCTACACCATAATCTTAAACAAAAAAGTAACTAAAATGGATCATAGAATCATAAAAAATATCTGAAGTAGATGACAGACATAAACGTATAATGTAAAGGTATAAAAATCTTAGAAGGAAATCTATGTGACTTTGAGTTAGGCAAGGAGTCCTTATATGACAGCAGAAGCATAGCTTATTAAAAAATAAGGTGTATTTTATCAAAATTAAAACCTTTTTCTCCATGAAAGAATTAACAAGGGCAAATCAAAGGCTTGGAGAAAATTATTTCAAATTGCATTTCTGGCAGAAGATTTATATCCAGAACATATAAAGAACATTCAAACTCAACATTAAGAAAACAAAAAAACTCAGTAAAAAATAGGCAAAAAATTTTCAAAGACACTTAAAGCAAAGGAGATAAAAGTATGGCAAATAACTACATGAAAAGATATTCAGTGTCACTAACACGTCAAAAATTAACATTTTCTAAATTAAACTTGCTGTCTGACCAACAGCTCTTTTCAAGGTGAGTTATGATTCCATGTATATGACATTCTGGAAAAGCAAAACTATAGAGACATGGTACCAATTACCAGGTTAATGGGTGGGAGAAAAGGCCTGACTGCAAAGGAAGCCCAAAGAAGGTATCTTTGATATTCTGGAACTGGTCTATATCCTAGCAGAGATGACTGCAAGAAATTATACACCTATAAGAATTCATATGACTGTTTTTCCCCCAAATCCAACTTTACTGCACATGAATTTTAAAAGACTTTACAAAGGAATGAAAAACAAAACAAAGCCAGACAAGAAATAAACCAGATTATTCCAAAGAAAAAAATACTACAATGTAGTACATTTGTGAAGAATAATATAAGGCAGATAATTAGACCCAGTTTCAGAGGAACTTATAAGTCTAGTAAAAAATATAAAGGTAAAAGGAAACTTTTAAACAATGGATTCACATAATTTAATTTATGTTAAAAAATCATGCACAGCAGGTTAAGGACCCAGTGTCGTCACTGAAGTGGTTTGGGTTGCTGTGGTGGCAAAGGTTCCACCCCTAGCCTGGGAGCTTCCACGAGCCATGGGCAGAGTAAAAAAAAAAAAAAAAAAATCACTTAGGTTGTTTTCAATAGAACAGATTGATAGACAAAAGAAAGAATCAGGGTTTATGTAGGTGATTAAGGAAAGAGAAATGTATTTAGTTAATCCCTAAGGATTGACGTTAGGTACATAATCACACCTGTAACTGGGCAAGCAAATACTAGAAAAGAGAGCTGTCTGCAAAGATAGCAAGTTTAATTTAGGACATTTTAATTCTGAAGTGTTAGGAAATATTTCGGTGAAAATGTAAAGTTACTGAAATCACTCTTAGAGAACTATATTTCAGCCTATAATGTTCCAAACCTCAGCACTGAAAATTAGATGTGGCGCATTGTTTTAGCTAAGTTGCAATAAACTTTGTGTAATTACTATTTTACTCAAGCTGTATTTGATATTTTCGTTTAAAAGAACAGTTGGGAACTAAACATCTGTTTACCTCCACAACAAAGCTGGGAAGAAAAGCCCTGAGGAATCCTCCAATAGCATACTATGTAATTTATGGATTCTACTTAAAGAAATCTGTATCTTTAGGCCTCATTTTCCATTAACATATCACTATCATAATCTCATTTTTGAAAAGGAGGCTTTATGCCTGTTTTTTGTCCTTATAACATTTTAAAAAAATATTTATAGCACATACTCCGTCTGGACACTTTGATGCAGGTATTCTGAGACTAAGGATTGAGATTAACTTCCGTCCCTGGAGGAAGTTTCATCCCACCTTTTTCTCCTTTGAAATATCTTCATGTGGAACATAATTGTTTCATTTCCCAAAATGTGATCACAGTGTTAATTTTGCATTATTCTTCCACTCCCTGCTCACTTCTATAGGGTCATCTTTGATTATACTTATTTTTCAATTACTTAACTTCTACTTTTTTTTTTTTCTTCTCTTTATATTAGGTTACCTAAAACTTTCCTTTTGGGATATTTCACCCTCATCACCTCCCTTGGCACTTGAGACCCACTAAGATGGCTATAATAAGAGCTAATAAGAAGTGTGTGAGAATATGGAGAATTGGCAACCCATACACATTCCTGATGAGAAAGCAAAAGGGTGCACCTCCCTTGGAAAATAGTTTGCTAGTTTCTTAACAGGTTACATCTAGACTTACCACATGACCCCTCAATGCCACTCCTAGGTATATACTCAAGAGAAATGAAAATATATCTCCACATGAACTTGTACACAAATGTTGATAGTGGCGTAATTCAAAGAGCCAAAAAGGGGGAAAAACGCAAATGAAAAATGAGAAATAAAACATGTCATATGAATACAATGAAATGCTATTTGGCAATAAAAGAAATGATACATTGATATATACACTACATCACAGATAAACCTTGTAAACATTTGTGACAAGTAAAAGAAAACAGTCAAAAAAGAACACAGATTGCATGAGTCTATTTATATGAAATGTCCAGAATAAGAAAATCTATAGAGGAGTTCCTATTGTGGCTCAGAAGGTTAAGAACCTGACTAGTATCCATGAGGATGTAAGTTCGATTCTTGGCCCCACTCAGTGGGTTTAAGGATCTGGTATTGCTGCAAGGTGCAGCATAGAACACAGATGCTGACTGGATCTGGTGTTGCTATGGCTGTGGCATAGGCTGGCAGCTGCAGCTCAGATTCAACCCCTAGCCCAGGAACTCCCATATGCCACAGACGTGGCCCTAAAAAGAAAAAAGAAAAAAAGAAAAAAATTCTATGGACAGGAACTAGAGTAGTGATTGTCTAAAACTGAGGGAGTAGGAGACAAACGGAAAGTGACCATAACGGGTACGTAGTTTCCTTCTGGAGTGATGAAAATGTTGTAAAATTGTGATGATGGCTGCAGAGGCACTGAATTATGCAGTTTAAATGGGTGAATTGTGCTATATATGAATTATAAATCGATAAAAGTATTTTAAAAATAAATTTAGAAATTTGAAAACAAGCTAAAAATTAAACAATTGTGTGTAAAACTGAGTCTCAAATTTTTTACTATTCCTGTATAATTTACGGGGAAAAAAAAGACACCAATTAACATTAGTACTTGTTAGGAAAAATATGCATGTTAAAATTTAAGAGTAATCATTAAAGAAAAAAATATAAAATGTATACTCAAACTTCTAAGAGGAAAAAAAAAAAAGATTATTAAGGGGACATTTAATTCAGTAGAAAGTAGGGAAGAAGAAACACATATGGCTTGAGAAAGCATCCTAAAAAGTGAAAAGTAAAATGGAGAAAAACTTAAAAATATATAAATAATCACAGTAAGTAGAAATTCATTAACCTGTCACTTAAAAGTCAGATTTTCAGAGTTCCCCTTGTGGCTTAGGGGATACAAATCTGACTAACATCCATGAGGATGCAGATTCAATCCCTGGCCTCGCTCAGTGGATCAAGGATCCAGCGTTGCCATGAGCTGTGGCATAGGTCGCAGCCGCAGCTCAGATCCGTGTCTGTTGTGGTGTAGGCCCGTGACTACAGCTCCAATTAGACCCCTAGCCTGGGAACTTCCATATGCTATGGGTGTGGCCCTAAAACGCAAAAAAAAAAAAAAAAAAAAAAAAAAAAAGGTAAGGAAATGAAAATAGATTTACCAGGGAAATTCCAACAAAATGACACCATGTCTAAGTTTGTATAAAATAAGATATAAATTAAGACAAAAAATTCCAATAGAGACAAAGAGCATCCAAAATGGTTAAAACAACAATTCAAGTCCTCCCTTAATAATGAATACAAACACCAAATGAACATAAGTAAGGGAATATAGGATCCAAACAACATAATAAACCAACCAATCCAACAGGCATATATGAAGCATTATTCCCCAAACAAGATACACATTCTTCTTAAGTGTACATGAGATATTGTCCAGGATATACCATATTTTAGGTCACAAATTCAGTCTCGATAAATTAAGAAAATAGATAACACATGAAAAGTATCTCCTTAAATGACAGCAGGATTGAGTTAGAAATCAAAAACAGAAGGAAACCTGGAAAACTTAGAATTTGGGGGACGTTAAACAGCATACTCCTAAACAATGAACAACTCAGAAGAAATCACAAGGGAAATTAGAAAGTATTTAGTGACAAATGAAAAAGAAAACAGAATAGAAAAACTGATGGGATGCAGTGGAAGCAGTGCTAAGGGGAATTTTTAGCTATAAATGTTTATCTAGGACAAGAAAGATCTCAAATCAACAACCTTACTTTAAACTTACAGAACTAAGAAAAGAACTAAACCCAAAGCTAGCAGAAGGAAGGAAATAATAAGGATTTTAAAAGAGATACATGAAATAGAAAATAGTAAAATAATAGAGAAAATCAACAAAACCAACAGTCGGTTCTTTAAACAGATCAACAAAATTGACAAAAATTTGGCTAGATTTACTGAGGGAAAAAAAAGATTCAATTTACAAAAAATAAAAAAATCAAAATATTAGTGATACGACTCTGACAGAATCCAGGGGCCACAGTTAGGATAATGACCAACAAACCTGGAGCAGCAGCCAATGGGTGGTGTGTTATCTGGCCAGGATCTGTGGGGGTGATTAATAATGGATGGTATCCCAGGGCCCCAAAATAGATGGGCAGCCAACAATGCTGCTATTTAACATTTACTTTTATTTTAAGTAGGAATGGAGGGATGGAGGCTGAGGGTTGTTGCCCCCAGACAAAATCTGACCCTCTGTTCAATTCCCTCAGAAGAGTTAATTTACAAACCCAGAACTGAACAGGTGGGCTGGGTCCATAGAAGAAAGGACATCTTGAAACATCTTGCAAAGTGTATAAAATGATCCCCATAGAGACTTGCATAGATCCTTTTACAAAGAGACCTGTGTATATTCGGGTATATACAGAGGCTACACCTGGGAATATACGTAGTGCAAGGGGAGTAAGTAGATATTTTGATTATTATTAGACTCAGGGTTAGAGATGACACAGATATCCAGGGACCAAAAATATCATCGTGGCCCTGCTAGAGTTAGTGTGTTTTCAGGGGTCAGGTAACACATTCTGCCTAAATGCTGACTCACAGTGAGCAAACATGTCTGTGCACCCAGCCAGAGAGAATTTCCCTGCTTCTCAAGCATGTAATTAGAATTTACGTATCAAGTGGTTAGAGTAACCCCTACATTGTATCCCTGGCCTGTGGGGTAAGACCTGTCAGACTGGGAAAGACCAAGGGCAACCTCGGAAAATACCCTCCATCTGGTCGAGAGGATACCTCAAAAACATGTAATCCCAGTGGGACTGTGAAGATTAATACCACCATTAAAAACCTAAAATGGTGCAAGCGTAGGGGTCCTTGCCATATCTCCATTTAATTTACCAGGTTTAACTTCTTTAAAAATTCAAACTTTTTAGACTCATGCAGACTTACTTTTCCACATACCAGAAAAAGTCTTATTTTTAAAATAATTTCTTTCAGTTTTCAAACCATTCACTATATTACACGACCAACTCGAACAACATCATCCTTGAAATCTATACATGAAAGGACTGAGGTTTACAGACAGGTGACCTACCAATGAGGGCACGGAAAGCGAAAATCAGAGCCAGGCTCTGTGTGTAAGTACCTTGCTAGTACGGGCTCAATTATAACTGTTTACCACCAGAACTCTGCACAATATAAAATAAAAAACTGACGCAAAGTTTAGGAACCAGCCTCCATCAAACCATGACTAAACCGAAAAGCTGACACACCTTCCTAATGCTACTTCAGTATCTTAGAAACAGCAATTGCAGTAATAGTGGCCTGAATAAAGGATATCTGTAAATGCCGACTTGTCTAATAATACTCTTTTAAAATTTAACAATTCCTTTATTAAAGAAAAAAAAAAAAAACAACTTCAAAGCATTCTGTCCATGTTTTTGCTTAACAATGAGACAATTTTAAAACTATCTAATTTACATTTCACTACGGAAAAACATTTAAATGATAAAAAACCTATCAAATATATTTTATCTCACACAATGATTAGAATATTTTATATTGCTTTGTCCATGATGACAACATAATAATTACGATCATCTCTAAGACACAGTACACACTAACACTAGCTTTCTTTTACTTCATAAAAGAGCTACTGAACTTAAAAATGCGCACAAATTCAAAGGCTTAAAATAAAACCCTAAACATTTAAATAATTTACATATATATTCAGCTCTGCGAATTTTTACATGGAATGGAACGTTTCAGTATATTAACGTCCACATTATTCTGTCGAAAAACTTTTATTTTCATGCATTAAATAATGCTCATTTGATTATAGCTTCTAATACTTTCCAAAAACATTGTAACCTAAATAATATGCTTAATAGTCATTAATATTCAGAGGTACAAAATCAAAAACATTAAATATATTTAAGATATTTCCTCAATTTCATTTTCAAGGGACAAATTTAAACTATAAACAGATTTTGCACATTAGTGATAAATGTGTTTTAGCATTAAATTCTGGAAATTAATACTAGTTAAGGGCCGTAGACAAACATAATTGTTTTCAGAGCAATGTGGCCAACATGGCAAAGGTTTTAACAAGAAGTGGATAAATGAACACAGAATGTATAAATTAGAGAAAAGAATTTAGAAAGCTGAAGGGCTGTAAATGAAGATGAGAGAAATTAGACTTGCTACATATGGGCCCGTTTGGATAAATTAGAAGAGCTATTACAGGGAGACAGATTTCAGCTCAATCATAAAGAACAATTAGTTATCTGAGGATAGAAAATGCTATCTGAGGAGATGGCGTATTTCCTGTCATTAAAGGCATTCGGGCATGAGTTAGACCAGGGGTTGGGCAAATACGTCCACAGGCAGAATTCAGCCTACCAGCTGTTTTTACAATAAAGGTTTATTGCAACATAGCCGCTCCCATTCATTGCGGTACTGACTGTGGCTGCTTTTAGCACCATAACAGCAGAGTTGCACAGAAGCAACAGAGACCTTACAGCCCACAAATCTTGAAACAGTTACTATCTGGCCCTTGACAGAAAATGTTTGCTAACCGCTGTGAATAAGTTATTAGGAATTCAAGTATTGTACGGTGTCTTGACAAGATAAGCAGTAATATGAACTTGGATTGAGGAAACTGCTGGGCATATGCAAGGATTGGGCTGTACAGGTTCTTTACTGTACAAGGCAGGCCAGACAACTTGGTGAGTCAAAGTCAAGATTATCTGCACTCTCTTTGTAAAGTATGTTCTATGATATCTGCCAGAAGGAAGAAAAACACATGTGTTTAATTTGCACAAAGCCACCCAGTGGACCAGCATAAACTCTACACATCATGATCACGTTAACAAAAATAACATTCTTTTTAATCCAGATCATTTCAGATGCCATCACACAGACATTCTATAACTGAAACAGCTTCTCCTCACCCAGTGCTCCTCTATTTACATTCCATGGAGAGGAAAATGAATGCCCAATGAAAAGAGTTCTTATGTTTTGAGAAATACTCAAACTCTACCCTCTTTTAGAATGATACATTGAAAATTAGCATATTAAAACCTGTGAGAAAAAAACTGAGAAGTAACGTCAGTTAAAAACAAATGAAAAGTCAAAAACAAATGAAAAGAGCCCTATTTAACTTTAATATACAAAGCATTTTCAAAGTTAATTATAAAACCATGTTTTATAAACCTAATGCTAATGTCTCAAATAGCTAATGTTCATACGCAAAGTCATATTTGGTACTTCCAGATTAGAAGCTCTTTGAGGACAGAAAATACACAATTTTCTCATCCTCTACAGATTTTAGCACCTTGCTAAGCACCTATGATAATTACCTAAGAAATAATTCTTGATTTGAATTTTAGGAGATGTACTTAGTCCACATGGTGAATGCACTGTTAATTCCATTAATTAAAACAGGCTTTAATTACTTACATGATGGGGAACACAGGGTTATCACTGAATCCATTAGCTATTAAATAGTACTAACAAAATAATCCTGCAAAAGTATAGTTTAAATATGTTTCTTTTTCTCTACAGTATATATTCAGCATATAAAACTATGCAACACACGCTATATGATATTTACTGTTAAAAAATTGACAAAATACCTAACAGATTGATAGAACATATATCAGAATACAGATTTAACAAATTCAACGTCAGTAAAAGCAAATTACCTGAAGAAGGTGACAAAAAACTGCACAAGATCCATGATTGTATTGTGTTGTGAGAATGCAATCTGAAAAATCAAAATTAAAGAAAGTTTGAAACTTACTGAATATATGGTCTTCTCCGAAGTGGTGCTGTTTCATGGCATTTTTAAATACAACATTTTTAAAGCATCAAGAAATCAGCATCACCATCCTATAAATGATATGTGCTGGAATCAAAACTTCCTCTAGAACACCAAATATATTCAACTACTGATGATAAACTTTGCACAAAACATTAAATGGCTTAACAAAACCATTATAAAATTACTTCGGGAATGTATGCTAAGACTTTCACATGAAATCCTATGGCATATTAAATGTGCCTAACTAAAACATGCAAGTAAGTTTCTTTACCTAATAATGACCACATTTTCTATCAATAGAGTTGATAAATAGCCTGTATGCCAAAAAATTAATTTCAACTCTATTAAGGAAACTGAGGAAACTTGTTTTTCCTACATATCCTTGTCTAGAGAAGCTGCATACACCCACGTTGTTTTACACCCCCTCAAAGAACAAAATATGTCACCTCTATTTATATTTTCATGGTAATAAGAAGTAAATTTTGAGGGAAGAAACAGGTCAATAAGTGAAAGTTGTTCTCCACTTTTCTTCATATTTTAGAGATCATATTATAACACAATTCTCAAGGACGTATTATATAGCCTACTGGTCAATAACGCAGCATCTTAAATCTGATATTAAATCCCAACTTTTCACTTACTAGATGTAAATATTTTGGAAAACTATTTAACCTATTTTTGATCCATATGTGAATGATAATAACAAAAGCACCAATCTCATAATGTTAGAGGGAAGATTAACTGAGTTAATTGAAACGAAAGTAATTCTATAGTATCCGGTATATAGTAGGTATAATATAATAAATATTATTTTTACATCATGTATAAAGAGGATGGTCAGCATAAGTGAATTTCCCTGACAGCTGAAGATGAACAATGGTTAATTAAGGTTTTGAAATCTCCTTTTCCTTTAATAATCTCTTCTGAAAATCCTTCAAAAACATGTAATAGAATTTCCACTTCCAAGGAACATGGACTAAAAGGAATGAGATTTCTCTCTTGTCCTAAACAACTAGAAAACTATACCATATTCAGACATGAGACAAAAGGCAGAGGAGGGTATAACTCATAAGTGAAGGAAAACAATGGAGATGAGCCTCATAACTGCCCCAGCTTTCAGTGCAAATAACTGAAATGGCATTCTAAAATAACATCATCGTTTCTCATGTAAAATAAAGAACAGTCAGTTGAGAAGATGGTTAAATTTTTGGTGTATATATATGAAAGCTTGAGTATAATAACATTCATTTCCAAAAGGCTTCTAAGCATTTTAAGAATTACAAAATACACAGAGACTGAGGAAAGATAATTGCTATAGGAGATTGGTTATAGGTGAAAATGTTTTTAGAGATTTAGGGAAAAAAATCTTTTAAAATGTAAAAGATTGAGATAAATTTTCTCCCCAGGCATTGTCCATGAAAGTGTCTTAGAAACAGGGCTAATCAAATAATATTGTCACCAGTAACTTAAATCCATGGGAAGAGAATTCTGAATAGAGCAACTGAGAACTGGACAATCTTCAAAGGATAATTATTTTTGAAATCATAATAAATGAAACTGATTTAAGATAAACTGGAATAGGAAAGTAAACAGTTTTGAGAAATATCTAAATGAAAAAGAAGAAAAATGAGCTTCAATAAGGGCTTGAATAAATTAGCAAATGTATGGAAAAGAGAAAAGATGAAATAAATTAAAAATTAATACATATAGCAAAATAAATAAAAATAAAGGAATAAGACAAAGTATATATACAAGGACTGCACTAAATGTGAACAAATTGAATCCTCATCAAGAGACTTCCACAACACATTAAAAAGCATAATTCAGCTTCATTTTTATATATAAAACACATCTATAGCAATAACATATTTACAGCCAAAATATAAAGTATTATGAAAGAGCAGGCTCTTAAAAACAACCAAAAAAGGCATGAGGGATAATATTAACAGCAGAGTTAAAGTCAAAATCATAAAACCTTGCCAAATAAAATGTATAAGGCATAAAGAATACCTAAAAGTAATAAACCTTATGCACCACAAACATAGTCCAACTAAGTAAAAACACAATATCTGCACTTACAAAGAGAAGTAGATAATAACATAATTATGGAATAACATTTTGATACATATCTCTCATTCAGAACCTATATGATCAAGCAGACAAAAAAAATTATTCAGTCATTTAAAATATGAAGAAATATTCAAAGAAACATTTACATAAGTTCTGTCCTAGGAGCCGGTGACCCCCTTGAAAATAAGACAAAATCCCTGCTCTCCCAATAGTGGGAGACAGAAAATAACCAATAGCAGGAAACAGAAAATAACCAGGTAAACTTAAAAGCAGATGTGATAATTTCCAATAGTGGTAAATGTTAAGAAAAAACAAGGCGATAGGAAGTGCAAGGATGTGTGACTAATTAAGTTCAGATAGTTAGGGATAGCCTTACTGAAGACATGATAAATGACCTGATATACAAATAATAAGGAAGGTAAGGCCACACAAAGATCCATTAATAGCAGATTCCAGGCTTAAGGAATAGTATGCTTGGGATAGAGATGTTCTGAGAAACTAAAGTCACAAGAGCTGGAGTATTGAGAGCTAGGGATAGAGTAGTCAAAAGTAAGGTCAGAGTGACAAACGGGGGTTAATTCACTTAGGTCCCTGGCATGATAAAAAGTTTTACATTGTAATTGCTGAGCCAGGGAGTAACACGATCTAACTTTCAAGGAAAAAAAAAATCATTCCAACTGCTGGTTGAGGAAGGGATGACAGAGGAAAGCAAGGATGTTAAAAATAAGGATATTGTATTTTTCTAGTTATGAGATGATAGCAGCTTGCACAAGAGTAGAAGCCATGGAGACAAAACTAGGTTGATGGGCACATAATTTAGCATAAACATGAGGAGACATGGTAAAGGATTAGATATGACACATTTAAAACTTCTAAGAGGAAATTCAAGGCCACCTCATTATTAGAGTTAAAAAAAGTAAGTGATCCATCAGGAAGGAAGCAACAAAGAAAGTGCTGTGTCAAGGATGTCAAGGAAAAGGAAAGTTGCAAGAAGGAAGTAGTGGACGGTTTTGTTGGTTGAATAAGATGAGAATGAGAATGTGACTATTAAATTTGAAAACATCAACTTTGTGCCTAACTTAAATGCACTTTCACAGATGAGGTGGGGATGTTAATTGAAACAAAGTGAGCATGGAATGTGAGGAAGTAGAGACAGCAACTACAGACTGGACTTTCAAAAGGTCTGTTAAAAAACTGAGCAAAAATAATCAGCCACAGGTAACACAGGAAAAAAATCTTTTCTTAAATTCATAGAGCATTTAGAAAGGTGGGCAATAAATACTATGCAGAGAAACTACTTTAAAATGTTAAATGGTAGTGATTTTATGCACTATATCATCAGATTAAAATAAAAATCAAAACTATTTTGAATTTTGAATATAATCAAAAGAAGTTTAACTACTTGGAAATTTAAGAAATATAATCTATGAAGCAGAGGTCTAGGTGGACAGTGGGAGTGGAAGCATAGTTTTTAATAACCTTGAGTTTCCATATCAAAATTATCTATCTATATACCTATGGTAACTAAATTGCAAAGTCAAATACATACATATGAAAAAAAATTCAACAAAATTAAATGAAAAATTATCCCCTCTTGAATGCCAAATCATGAACAGGTATGGATGGGCCACAACACAAGGCATACATGGTGCCAAAATCAGCGTGGGAGTAGGAAGAGGGAATCAACGTGAAAATCCAAAAGGTGTTCACTGGAATCAGGCAGGCCAATCTGAATACAGAAGGTAAAAATGGAAGTGGATCTGCTCATTCCAAGAGCATATGAGTGTAAAGGGTCCTCGGGAAGTTCCAAAAGGAGCTAGAACAGCTTGGGCCACATGAATTTTCAAAAGCAACCAGTCAAATCTCTATTCCAGGACAGTACCCATATTGAGGAGAAACTGTTGGAAAGGAAATCAAAATTGAACAGAGCAGGGGAAAAAGGAAACAAAGGAAAGAAGGTCCAATTAGGGAGAGGAACAATGCCAAGAAATCTTTAAAAAGCAAGTGACACATTTTTAGGGGGAAAAAAAAAAAAAAAATATATATATATATATATATGGGTCTTGCCACTAATTTCTTTGTAAATCACTATTACCACTTTCATTCTTTAACATATAACGGCTTTTGCATTCCTTCAAGATAAGCGATGCATAAACAATGGGAATAACCAACAGTGTTAAAATAAACTTAGACTGGCAAAGCATAAGATTGAGACTGGTACTGCAGGATTTTATCAAGGTTTGCTGGCCCTCTCTGTGTCCTTATAACTAAGTAACTTGGAACAAAAATCATGTTTGGGGGCAAATGTGCAAAATACACATGCATGAAAAAGAACATATGAAATCACTCCTTGGTGTCTAAAAATATGCAGAAGTGCTGAGAACAAACTGGAGAGAAAGGCAGGGGTAGCAGAAAGAAATGATATTAGCATTAGGTGCAAATGGATCTGACTATTCACAGTATTTACCCAGAAAGAATATAGAGCAACTCCAGACCCATTCCAAAGAAACTGGAAGACCCACAGAGAAAGGAGTAAGTACACCAGAGGGAGAACCACCCAAGTGCTGGTGGGCAATTGGTCTTCATGTGGCTGGCCCCCCTGAATATCACACTTCTCTAAGACACTTACATAAAGTGTCTGCCCTCTCTCTTCTTCTACACCCTTCTGTGAACCTACTTCTTTTACAATCAATCTAAAATTATCTTACTGATTGGTCGAACTCTAGTTAAAATAACTGTCCACACTAAAATGTAAATTCTTTGAGAATACTGGCCTTTTTTGGTATTGTTCATGGCACCGTTCCAGTATCAAGAACAGTATTTGGTGCATAGCACATAGTAAGCATCTAAAAAAATTGGATGAATAAATGAATAAATTTATATAGCAAACTTTAGCACAAGAGTATTCTTAGGAATTTAAATATCCTTGTTAAAAGCCATGAAAGGAAGGAGGACAGATGTTATTTTCAGAAATAATTAAGTATATACTTATTTCAATTTAATTTATAAATCATTATATAGCCTATAAGTACCAGCTAGTTTCAGATCATAAAATACTATTTTTCCTTATAAAATTTATACTTATTGTAGAGGTCAGATATCATTAAAATATGCACTTCTGTATAAAATGTTTTCATTTGTTTATAAGCATAAAAAAATTTGTATAAGATCCACCAGTTACAATTTTATCTAGAATATAAAATATTTTGAAATCAAGATACCAGAAGTGGTTTCCTAACATGTTTTTACCTCAGTTTCTTAAATTCAACAGTAAACGTTTTTCCTTATGTTTCTAGAGATTTTTTTCAGAAGGCAACTTAGTTCAAAATATGATCTACTGATCTAAAACAGGTGGTATTACCTGAGAAATTGTTTAACTAAAGAGAAAACAAAGACAGCTTTAAAAGAGTGTCATTTAGCTAATTTTACTTAGAAAACAGTAAGACGAATTGATATAACAAAAACAACACTCTATAAATTTGTATTTTCCCTGAAACTGTATCTCCAGTGGATAAGGTACATTTCTGACTCTAAAATTTCTAACTGTCTAATCAGAAAGATTGCTATTCAATCTGTGAATGATGCTATGTCTATTGCGTGGCCTTCTACAGATAATCAATATGTTCCAATTTGGTTTTGTGGTCATTCGCATGAAAAATACAAGTTTACTTAAGAAGAATTTAACATTAGTTTTCAAACTTTAGTCAGCAAAAATGCACCTTTGAAATTCTCTTTTCTTTAATGATTTTATTCTAGATATCCAATAATTACACAAATTAATCCAAATCAGGAAACCAATTAATAGTAAAATTTCATAATATCCTCATTTTCTCCATGTTTTTAAAGTGCCCCCAAATAATCCATAAAATGACATGTTAAAAACAGCTGAAACTATAGCAACAGTGATAACACATTTTGTCCATTTGAGATTAAAGGCACATTTATATTGAAGACATGTCCAAAATGTGAAACTTGAATTAAAGATATGCTATGTTTTTCATTAACAATAATAATGATCATCACTTTGACTTTATGATTTGATGAAAAAGTTGCATTAAGTGCACTTGGATAGAGAAGTAGATTAATAGCTTGATATTTACCACAAAATGTCAGATTTTGTAAGAGAGGAAAAAATGTTCTTATTATGAAGGACAAATTGGTGTATTTGTACAAAATGTCAGCTTGCTATAAACTCTGATACAACACTGAGGTATACAAAAGTGAAAATAATAAAAGCATGTACTAAAATGATCAAATTCACCTAACAAACCAAAAGTAAAATAGAGGTTCTTCAATCCGCTGTTTGGATTATGGTCCTTCACAATGATGACATGTTCTACCAAACATACAAAGAGGAACTTCTCAAACTTTTCCGAAAGGTTGAAGAAGGAACACTCCCAAAGACATTCTATGAAGCCACCATTACCCTAATAGCAAAACCAGACAAAGATACTACCAAAAAAGAAAATCATAGGCCAATATCTTTGATGAGTATAGACGCAAAAAAGTCTCAACAAAATGTTAGTCAGTTGAATCCAACAACATATAAAAAAGGTCATACACCATGACCAAGTGGGATTCATCCCAGGTTCACAAGGATGGTTCTGGTTTAACAGAAGCAAATCAATCAACATCATACACCACATTAACAAAAGAAAAGTCAAAAACCACATGATCATCTCAATAGATGCAGAAAGAGTACTTGACAAAGTCCAACATCCATTCACAATGAAAACTCTTACTAAAGTGGGTGTAGAGGTGACATACCTTAACATAATCAAAGCCATTTATGACAAACCCACAGCAAATATAACACTCAATGGAGAAAAGCTGAAAGCTTTCCCACTAAAATCTGGAACAAGACAGTGATGCCCACTCTCACCACTTTTATTCAACATAGTATTGGAAGTCCTAGCCAGAGCAATCAGACAAACAAAAGAAATGAAAGACAGCCAAATTGGAAGAGAAGACGTAAAATTGTCACTGCATGCAGATAACATACCATATACAGAAAAACTACTCAAATGATCAATGCATTCAGCAAAGCAGCAGGATACATGATTAACATTCAGAAATCAGCTGCATTTCTGTATACTAACAATGATGATATAAAAGCAGAGTAAAGTAATGGAAGTGAGTCATCTAGTCATACCTTAAAGACAACCAGGCTATGTTCCAGGCAAGGTTTCAAAATCTCCTTAGGCATTTATTTACTCATTTTAAAAAAATAAATAAAAACAAACTTGGGCTTAAATTAACTATTAATGGATAAGAACAACTAGGATAATCTGTCTCAGATAAACATAAACTTCCTACAAGTAACTAAACACTGCATATTAATAATACGATTTGTATCATTCCTGATAAAGTAATATTTCAAAAAATATCACTGAACAGAAAATAGATGATTTTTAAAAGGAGAATAATACCTATTTCTGCATAAAAACATGGGGAACAAATATACTGGCCAAGTCTCCATAAATACTATACAATTTACTCTGATTATAAATCCTTGAATGTTGTCTATAGATATTTAGTGGGTCTAATTCTTTTTAGAATAAATAAACGCCTTGTAAAGGCACTTGTAACTTTCCTCCTATTTCATGCAAAAACTTAACTGCTCCTTCTGTCCTCAGCTTCATAACTCTCTGATCATTCTTCACCCAGCTGGCAAAATGCTCTTTTTGAAACTTAAGGAGTCTCCTATAATTCCCCTCATCACAATCCTTAATTCTCCCACTTAAATTTCCTCAGTGTTGTTCCATTACTTTCATCTTGGACTCCACCTTCCCTGAAATGGCAATGATCTGAAATATTTGGCCCTTGCTTCTTTCTTGAAGCAGAGCATCATTAGCACTGCAGTCTGATCAGACTACACTACTATTAACCCCTGTACTTCATTTTGCACAAGCCATCCCCTCCTGCCCTAACACCTTCTCTTGGGTAACTCCTATCGAAATACTCATTTCCTGGTGGTTTTAGATTCTGTTTGGTGGCCCTGAATTGTACACCTCTCATTCCTACCATATCTTTTTACCACAGGACCACTAAAAAGAGCTAACATTTATTAAAGTGCTTATTTTATTGCCCAGTCACTGTACCAAGTGCTTGCATACACTCATATTTAATCTAAAGAATAACCCCATAAAATATGTCATGCCATTAAATTCCTCTTACACAAGGAAACAAAGGTTTATAGATTATCCAGGTAACAAGCGGTGGACCTAAAATGGAAATCAATGCATTCTGACCCTAATTCTTAAGTTGTACACTTTCCTAGCATCAGTTAATCACTGTGTACGGTGATAATTAGCATACCTGTCTTTTCTTTGCACTTGACTCCAAGATATTTCAAGTCAGGCATTACAATACATAGTTATATATTCTTAGCAACTAGCAAAGAACCTAGCATTTGTACTTATAGCTGTTTAGTGGATGAACTGCAGTATCTTCTAGAGATGTACCTAATGTTCTAAATAGAACGTTTTAAAACAGTTTTAAGTTAAAGGATATATTTTTTCAAAAACAGTATTGTTATGTGTAAAACAAACATAACCTTTAAAATGACAAGACAAAACTTTGCATTTGTACTGCTACCTGTTCTTAATTATTTTACTAGCATATTTATGAGGTTTCTTGAAGAGTCTCAGGTTTTAACTCAAAAAATCAAAGATATAAAACAGCAAGAGTAATGGTGAATCTGGAAGTCTATATGTAATTTATGCTTTTAACACAACGTTTTATAAATTACATTTTTCCACAAGCTTGCTTTTCCTCTATAATTCATTAAGTGATCAAATGGGAGCTTCCTTTTAAACAGTAATGTTCACTAAACCAACTTCATCATTTAATCCTACTTCTAAAACGTCAGAAATCAGGTTTATATCTAAGACTTCAAAATAGCAAGTGTAGCCAATGGTCTTAGTAAAGCATGTGGTAATATTTAAGTATCAATTTTTCATAAATATGTATTCCTACTAAATAAGTAGTAAAACCATCTGCATTGAAAAGGCATTAATAATTTTAAGGAAACAACTAAAACAATGAAATTTCAAAGAACATTTTCCACAGATACCTAATTTTGGATATTTTTAAGGTTAAATCTCTACTCTTTTCTCTCCACTAAGCCTAGACTAATGGACCAGAATGCAGTGAATTGGGTGCTTTCTAGAATAAAGTGCTTTCAAAGATGATTTAGTAGGTCCCCACAATTGCTCAGATGTTTTTGCCCCTAAATGTAAAATTTCCAGTTTTTTTTAAACTAGATCAAAAACAATGCCATCATAGAACTTAGGTTTTATTATAATAAAACTTAAAACTTGAGTTTTAAGTTGAGGTTCAATAAAAAAAATTATGAAATCATATGGGTATTTGATGTAGTAGAAAACAGAGTTAAAATTACATGATAATTTTAACATAACTACAGGGGTTTGGGGTTAAATTTAGGAAATCCTTTCAACTTTGGTCTTGAGCAGGTCCTTTACCTCAGAGGACACTAGGCAGAAGAAAATAATGAGCAAAAGAGATAAAAAAAAATAAAGAGGTCAATACCACCTGTAGTATATTTTAATATTATATTATCCTTGAGGGTTGTTTTCCTAAATCATTGGTAAATATAACATTTACATTGAATCCAATATATGAAATAAAATCTGATGGTGCTGAGTACTGTTAAATTCCAGATTTGGTATAAAATTAACAGCACAGTTATGATGCAGTTTGCTCTCTGAGGAACTTCTTTATGGTGACTTTTCATTCATTCATAAATACTTTCATGTTTTGATTTTTTTTTCAATTACACAGTACACTTACTCTGGCTATACTAATTACAGATTCACATAAGTATCTAAATAATATAGTAATTTAGATGATCTAAATAATGCTATTTAGGTATTACATGAATAGAATACAGCCTCCAATTCAATTCACTGTGAAGTCCTGAGTAATCGGTTTCTTTCAATACCAGTTTCTCCATCGAAAGGTTTTCGGGGCAATAAAGCAGCTGAAGAGGCTGAAGAATAGCCTCCTTATGACGCTAAGTTTAATAACAGCTAAATCCTCTCAATTGCTGTACACATACACACATTAAAAATTAGCTCCAGTGTATGTGGGTTACCTGTGAAGAATCCTAATGTTCCTCACATTAGAAAAAGAGTCCACATCTTCTGAATCCAATCATCTGTCGATGGACATTTGGATTGTTTCCATGTCCTAGCTATTGTGAATAGTGCTGCAATGAACATGCGGGTGCATGTGTCTCTTTTAAGTAGAGCTTTGTCCGGATAGATGCCCAAGAGTGGGATTGCAGGGTCATATGGAAGTTCTATGTATAGATTTCTAAGGTATGATCAAACTGTTCTCCATAGTGGCTGTACCAGTTTACATTCCCACCAGCAGTGCAGGAGGGTTCCCTTTTCTCCACAGCCCCTCCAGCACTTGTTATTTGTGGATTTATTATATACACAATGGAATACTACTCAGCCATAAAAAAGGATGACATAATGCCATTTGCAGCAACATGGATGGAACTAGAGAATCTCATACTGAGTGAAATGAGCCAGAAAGACAAAGACAAATACCATATGATATCACTTATAGCTGGAATCTAATATCCAGCACAAATGAACATCTCCTCAGAAAAGAAAAACATGGACTTGGAGAAAAGACTTGTGGCTGCCTGATGGGAGGGGGAGGGAGTGGGAGGGATCGGGAGCTTGGGCTTATCAGACACAACTTAGAATAGATTTACAAGGAGATCCTGCTGAATAGCATTGAGAACTATGTCTAGATATTCATGTTGCAACAGAAGAAAGGGTGGGGGGAAAACTGTAATTGTAATGTATACATGTAAGGATAACCTGACCCCCTTGCTGTACAGTGGGAAAATAAAAAAAAAAAAAAAAGAAAAAGAGTCCAACCGAGGATCTCACATTTCAAACCAGGAACCCAGGAAGTTTTGCTTCTTTCTCACCCTAATCCTTTCCCAAAGCTCTTGAAAGAGCAAGAAAGTATGTTGAAGAATGAGGATCAATAATAAATTAGAAGAAAATGTAAAAGCAAACAAACTCCCACCACCCGGAGGTCGTCACCTCTCTTGGACTGGGGTGCTTTGATCTACACTACAGGTTTTAAGTAGAAGAAGTGAAAGTTTTGGTTTAGGAGGGTGTATGAAAAAGTAGGAAAAATAAAAATAGAAACAGCTGATTATGCCAAATGATGACTTTTAATGGACATAAGTAAAATATCCAAATAGGAATATGAAAGTCAGACTTAAATAAGATGAGCTTAAGGGAATAAATATATACTGATATGATCTCTGATATATATTCTACATATTTATTCACATATATGCAAAACTTAAAATTATGATATTTATTATTTTTATCTTTGTTAACTATGAATAGCTTATATATATATGTATATATATATTTGTTGTTGTTGTTGCCTTTTTAGGGCCGCACCTGCGGCATATGGCGGTTCCCAGGCTAGGGGTCTAATCGGAGCTGTTGCTGCCAGCTTTCACCAGAGCCACAGCAACACCAGATCTGAGCCTCATCTGCGACCTACACCACAGCTCACCACAACGCCGGATCCTTAACCCACTGAGTGAGGCCAGGGAGAGAACCTGCAACCTAAAGTTTCCTAGTTGGATTCGTTTCTGCTGCGCCACGACGGGAACTTTTTTTTTTTTTTTTTTGGTATTATATATA
Organism: Sus scrofa; assembly: GCF_054392235.1. NCBI lineage: Eukaryota > Metazoa > Chordata > Mammalia > Artiodactyla > Suidae > Sus > Sus scrofa. Next base: position 148,423,659 of record NC_139396.1, on the reverse strand, counting down.
TTTTGGTTTCAATACGTTTTACTTTTAGGGTTTTAATATCTCTACATACTTAATATTGATTTATATTGTTTACTACACTCTTCCACTTACCCTCCTTGGAAAAGACTCAAAATAAATCATGCACCCGTTTTTGAAACTGACTCTTTAGAACTTAAAATAAAACATGAATGTACAGCTTTGTAATGTTAATTCATTAAATGAATACTAAATATTTTTTGTTACAGAATTGAGAGAATTTGTAGCATAATTTCAATTTATACCATTTTAGTTTTGAATTTCAAAACTATACATGATATAGGAAGTCTGAGAAAACTACAATTTAAATAACAAATTTGCTCTCTTGAAATATTTTGCCATGTCATATATTGTGGTGACAAATATATTTAATATATTTAAATATATCAAATCCAGAAAGACTAATATTTGCAATACATTCATAGTGAAATGCCAATAACACATTTATTGAGGTATAATTTACATACAATAACCTCCACTCAAGTGGATATAATGATGGATTTCGGCAATTTTTACAAAGCATATAATTGCAACCAAGATATAGAACAAATTTGTGTGTGTGTGTGTGGTCTTTTTAGGGCCCCAGCCGTGGCATATGGAGGTTCCCAAGCTAGGGGTCTAATCAGAGCTACAGCTACCGGCCTACACCATAGCCACAGCAACACCAGATCCGAGCCGAGTCTGCGACTTACACCACAGCTCAGGGCAATGCCGGAACCTTAACCCACTGAGTGAGGCCAGGGATCGAACCTGCAACTTCATGGTTCCTAGTCAGATTCGTTTCCGCTGCAGCATGAGAGGAACTCCAGAACAACTATTTTTTTGTCAGATATGTGTATTCTAATTATTTTCTCTCAGTCTCTGGATCACCCTTAAATTTCTTAAATATGCCGAATGAAAAAAAGAATTTTAAAATTCTGGTGAAGTTCTTCCAATCAATTTTTTGTTTCACTGTTTCTGTTCTTTGTTTTAAAAGGTCATTGTCGGAGTTTCCTTGTGGTGCAATGGGTAAAGAATCCAGCATTGTCACTAAACCAGCTCGGGTTGCTGCTGTGATACATGTTTGATCCCTGGCCTGGGAACTTCCATATACCGCAGTGTGGCCCAAAAATAAAAATAAATAAATAAATAAAAAGTCAGTGTCTATCCCAAATTAGTTAGGTTTGTCGCCCATACTATTTTGCAGACATTAACAATGTTATTAGCTCTGACATTTTGGTCTACAATCCATTCTAAAGTAATTTTTTTGCATGTAAGATAAGGAACAAAACTCTTTTTATTTCCAATAGTTATACTGTTTCCAGCAACATTTCTGGGGAAAAAACTTTTCTATTGATTTACATTGCCATCCCTCTCAAAAATAAACCAACCATGTATGACCAAATCTATTCTGGACTATCCAATCTATTTCATTGCTCTATATGTCTATCATTTCATCAAAACCTCATGTCCTGAAATTACATAGTGTAAGTCTTTCAATATTTTCTTATTTTTAATATTCTAGGCCATTCATTTTCATTTAATTTTTAAACAATTTTATACTATTTTTAGAAACATAGAAAAAGTATAAATATAGTACAAAGAGTCCCCATTCACCCTCATGTTTAGTTTCCCTTATTATTAATATCTTAAATTATTACATTTGTTATAATTCAGTACTAATATACATAGCTTATTATTAATTAAAATCCATAATGAATTCACACTTCCTCAGTTCTTATCTAATGTCCTGTTACTATTCCAGAATACCATCAAGGATACCAAATTATATTTAGCATTGATGTCTCCTTAAGCACCTCTTGGCTATGAAAATTTCTCAGATTTTCCTAGTTTTTATTATCTTGATAGTATTGAGGAGTAAGAGTAAGGCATTTGGTAGAACACCCATCAAATGGCATTTGCAAGACTTTTTTGTCTTGATTAGACTGAGGTTATGGGTCTTTGGAGATTAAGCGCAATTTTTATCACTTCATAACAAAGGTAGATACTGTCAACATTACATACTACTTTTTTGATGTCGACCTTGTTAACCTAGCTGATGTTGTGTCTGTGAGGTCTTGTTTCCCATTCTAAAGTTACTCGTTTTATTACTTTTCCATACTGCACTGTTTGGAAGGAAGTCCTATGTACAACCAACACTTGAGAAGTGGGAAATTATGGACCATCTTCTTCAGCACAGCTTATCTACATAAATTATTTGGTATTCTTCTGCACAAAAAATTTCCATTTATCTATTTAGTCATTTATATCAGTATGGAGTCATGTATAACTACTATATACTTTGCATTATGATCCAATACTACCTTAATTTACTATGAAATTGTTTCAGCTTTGACCACTGGGAATTCTTTCATTTGGTTCTTGTGTCCTTTTGATATATTCCCATAATTTCGTGTTTTGGTTTTTGTTTTAACAGCTCCTTATTTTCTGGCACTATAAGTTACTCGAGGCTCAGCTTGTGTACTTCCTACCCCAGTTCATGAATCAACCATTTCTTCAAGGAGTCCTGGTTCCCCTTATTGGAGGATAATATTAGAAACCAAAATCTTGGCACTGGGTTTGCTTGTTGATACTACTATGTTATTGTTTCTGTGCCCTCTCAGCTGACAGAACAAGAAAATACATATGTGCATATATGTATATACACTACCTTCTGTGTACAACCATATCTATAAATATTTCCATGTAAAAACATTGGTATCTATATTAAACTAACAATGAGTTCATGTTTGTAGATTTTTTGTAGATAGCTTTATTAGATTGAGCAATTCAGAAGGATTTTTAAATGATCAATAAATTTGGTAAATCTCTAGTCTTATAAAATTAAAAAAGAGAAAAGCCATAAATTACCAACATAAAAAATGAAACTGAGAACATTTTTGCAAATGCCACAGAAAAGGATAATATGACAACCCTTGGAACAATCTAATGCCCATAAATTCAACATCCTTGACAAAATGAACAAACTGAAATATACAAAATAATCAGTTTGTTGAAGAAGAAATAACTTAAATAGAACTATAACTATTAATCAAATTGGATTGCTGGTTTAAAACCTTCAAACAACACAATAAAACCAACAAAATAAATCAACTATAATTGACTAAATATAACCATATATATAAGAACTACATATAATCAACTATAGGCAAAGATGGCTTCATTAAAAACTTCTACATATATAAGTAGGAAATAATACTAATTCTACACATTTTCCTTTGGAAAATAGAAAAGTAGATAACACTTTGATTAACATTTACTTTATGAGACTAGCACTACCCTGATAACAAAACCAGACAAGGAAATTATAAGAAAAAGACATGTAAAGACAAATATCTTTCATTAACATAGAAAGAAATCCTCAATAAATATTAGCAAATGGAACCCAGCAATGTATAAAAAGGTAATAAATCAGTACGCAAACCTGGTTCAACATGCAAAATTAATCCCTGTAATTTGCCAAGATTGAAAGTGAATTACCAAAGAAACATCTCAACAGATGCAGAAAAAGTGTTTGAAAAAATTCAACATTAATTCTTAATATAAAAAAAGCCTCAAAAAAAAAGTTCCTAGACAAAGTAACTTCCTTAACTAAATTAAAGAGCTTCTTAGAAAACCTTTAGCTAACATAACACTTAACGGTAAAAGAAAAAATGTTTTCCCTTTAAGATTGGAAGCAAGGCAAGGATGTCTGATTTCACCACCTCTCCTCAACACCACACTGAAGCTCTTTCCCAGTGGAATCAACCAAGAAAAGATGTGGAAAGAATTGAAAAGGAAGAAATAAAACTACCTTTATGATTGTTTATCCCCAAAACTAATATAGATATTAAATGAATTTAGCAACTTTGCCAAATACAAATTAAAGTTACAAAAATCTATTGCATTTCTATATACAGATGATCGTGGTTTGACTTAGAATTTTTCAACTTTACAATGGTATGAAAGCAATATGCATTTAGTAGAAACTATACTTCACATACTGAAATTTTGATCTTTTCCCAGGCTAGTGGTAAGTGGAAAGATACTCTCTCATGATGCTGAGCAGGGGCTGTGAGCCACAGCTCCCAGTCAGCCATTCAATCACCAGGGTAAACAACCAAGACACTTCCAAACATTCTGTACCCTTTCCAAAAATTAAATGAGATACTCAACACTTTGATACCAAATAAGCTTCACGTTAGATGACTTTGCCCAAATATAGGCTAATATAGGTGTTCTGAGCACATTTAACGTAGGCTAGTTTAAGCTATGGTGTTCAATAGGTTGGGTATATTAAATACCATTTTACTTGTGATATTTTCAAATTACCATGGGTTTATTGAGACATAACCCCATTGTAACTCAAAGAAAATCAGTACTAACAATAAAAAGCTGGAAACAGGAATGAAAAAATTATATAATAATAGTATTAAAAAACTAAAATTACTTAGGAATAAGTCTGATAAAATATGTGTAAAACACACAGGTTGAAGATTACAAAACGCTAATGAAAGAAATAAAATAAGGCCTGAATAACAAAGAGATCAACAGTGGTCATGACTTATAAGACTCGATAGGATTATGTCCATTCTCCCAATCTAATACATAAATGCAATGCAATAAGGCTAGAAATAAAAAGAGAAAAGTTTACCAGGCACATGAAAACAAAAAGAAAGCAAAGATAGAGATCCTGATATTGACAAATTGTAAGTAAAGCCAAAAAGCACGAAACTTGAAAAGAAGAGCACTTTTTTAAAAAAAATTTTACTTTTTTTCTTTTTATGGCTGCACCCGTGGTTTATGGAAGTGCTCAGGCTAGGGGTCAAATCAGAGCTGCATCTGCCAGCCTACACCACAGCCATGACAACAACAAATCTGAGCCAAATCTGTGACCTATACCACAGCTTACAGCAACACAAGATCCTTAACCCACTGAGTGAGGCCAGGGATGGAACCCATATCCTCATAGACAACAAAGAGGGTTCTTAACCCACCGAGCCACAACAGGAACTCCAGAAGAACACTTTTTAATGCTAAAAGTCAAAATTCATAGCAAGAATATTTGAAATTATACTACCACTACTACTACTACTAGTAATGGACCAAATAACACAGCAAAACTATATGGAGCAAAACTACAAGAGAAAAGAAACAAGCAGAATAATTAAAAGGATTTAATACAACAATATAGTGCAGTATACTCTGATTACAATGTAATGAAACAAAATTACAAACAAATACTCAAAACAAAAGGGTCCTTCCACATTTTTTTTTTTAATTTCTAGTAACCAACCCTTCGGTAGAAGAGGAAAGGCAAATTGAAATTATATGATTTCTTAACAATAACGAAAAGAAAAAAGACTACGTAAAGGAATCTATGGGACATATTTAAAGGAGTAATCAGAAGTAAAGTCATAGCATAAACACTTTCATAAAAATGATAAAATTAAAATAAATGAAATAAATTTCCAGCACTTAAAAGTACAAAACGATCGACAAAGTAAAGCAAAGTAAGCTAAGAAAAAATAAAAGGAAATAATAAAGAATAATAAAGGTAAAAGAAAACATTAATGATGCAAGTATAGAAGAATAAGAGGTCTAATTAAATCAAAATCCTATTTTTGAAAACATAAAATAAGAAAACCACTAGGTAAATTAATCAAGAAAAAAAAGAAGGAAAATCAAAAATACACACACACACACAGAAATGAGAAAGGGAATATGACCATTGAAATAGAAGAAATTAAGAGAATAGAAATTTCTTTGCAGACCTCTAAACAAAAATTTCATGCTCCAATTAAAGACACAGAGCATAAGCAGAACAGATTCCATAGGAGAAAAAGAACAAGTCCAAAAAAATAATTTACCAAATAAAACATAAATGAACAAAAGGATATTTAGTCTACATTACTTTTTAAACTTCAGATTTCCAACTATTTACAATGGAAATGTATGGTCCGATGAAAAATTATTTTAGTGGTTTTTTTTTTTGTCTTTTTGTCCTTTTTTTTAGGGCCGCACCCACAGCACATGGAGGTTCCCAGGCTAGCGGTTGAATGGCAGCTGTAGCTGCTGGCCTACGCTAGAGCCACAGCAGCACAGGTTCCCAGCTACAGCTCAGAGCAATGCGGGATCCTTAACCCACCTGGCAAGGCCAGGGATCGAACCCACAACCTCATAGTTCCTAGTCAGATTCTTTTTTCCTGGGCCACGACGGGAACTCCTAGTTTAAAAAATAATAATAAAAAATACATAGAAACAAAAGTGTTTGCTCTGTTTTATATAAAAACATGGCAGTTTATATGATCAAATTATATTACGATGGTAAATATCGATGAGGTGATGATGGTTAATGAGAACTTTTAAGAGTTTAATTAGATTTCACAGGAAAATGAACTGCTTTTTAAAAATTACTACTATAAAGAAGTGGGAGAATTTCTTTACTTACATTTATTTTACAAATAAAAAGACTGAAAAGTTTCTTTACAAGTCATTTTCTCCCGCGGCATATGGAGGTTTCCAGGCTAGGGGTCTAATTAGAGCTGTTGCTGCCGGCCTAGGACACAGCCACAGCAAACAAGCTGTGTCTTCAATCTACACCACAGCTCACAGCAACGCTGGAGCCTTAACCCACTGAGCAAGGCCAGCGATTGAACCCACAACCCCATGGTTCCTAGTCGGATTCGTTTCCGCCACGCCATGAAGGGAACTCCTATAAGTCATTTTCTTAGAAACATATTTCACACTTAAACTATCTTATCTAATTCAAATAATTTTATTGCTTATAAAGAATAGCATTGGAATATTTTATATAAGGAGTCAACAAATTTTTTCTGTATGGAACCAGATAGTAAATATTTTCAGTTTTGTGAACAATATGGTCTCATTTTTACTATTCAACTCTGACATTATAAACTTGATATATCTTCTTTCTCTTGATGTCTAGAACATCTGTACCCATCATAGCCAATCTTATTTTGCACTTGCTATAACATCTTTCTATGTCTCTCTATAAGAATGTTTAAGTATTATTTTATATATTCCTCACATTTACATTTTCTGATTAGTAGAATAATATTAGAATTATTGATAAATTGACTAACAATTTTCAATGCTACTTCTTGAACTGTGCTAACAGGTTTAATGAAAAAAATTTTAAAGTTAAAACTACATTTGAAAGTATATAAGATAAATTCCTCAAGCCTATAACAACTTGGATGACAATAATAACAACAAATAATAGTAATAATTCAATTATTATTAATTATTATAATGTGTCCTTTGAGGTAATTTGGAAAAAAATTATACAAGGACATCTTTATCAGCACATTCATATAATAACCATTACTTTTTTTGGCATATGGAGGTTCCCAGTCTAGGGGTCAAATCAGAGCTACAGCTGCCGGCCAATGCCACACCCACAGCAACGGCAACACAGGATCTGAGGCACGTCTGTGACCCACACCACAGCTCATGGCAACTCTGGATTCGTAACCCACTGAGGGAGGCCAGGGATCGAACCCACAACCTCAGGGTTCCTAGTTGGATTCGTTTCCACTGAGCCACAACAGGAACTCCTATAAGCGTTACTTTTCAAACCATATGCACAAGATGAAACCTCCCTATTTTGATACCTGTTTAACCAGTAGCTTACCATCTTATTTTGTGCTCAAATGAGTTGTCCTCTATGTTCAAAATACTAACACATTGGTGATAAACATTTACAAACATCAGCATTGGAGTTCCTTTCTTTCTCTATTTTGTTCTATATATCTTAACCATTATTAGCAAGAGGTTATCATCTAGTCTACATGGAAATTAGATATGCAAATTGAGGAATGATTCCTAGCATCATTCTCATTTTAAAAGTCAAATCGAAATTATGACATCAGTTTGCAGATTGACTTAATAGTGAATTACCTAATCCCATTTACTCAGAAACAGGTAATTTAGATTCAATCTAATTTAATTTAATTTAAACAGTGATGTATAAGTGTTGATGAGCAGCACTATTGTAGGAGAATGCAAAGTACTTAAGCTCTATGCATTCCTTCTGTTTTTCAAGTTATTAGCACTGCCATTAACAGTAGTAATGTTTTCTCTTTTTTTATTGTCAAGATTTAATTGCATGGCATTACATGTCAATAAAGAATAAATGTTACCCCAAAAAATCTTACTCTAGAAACTGATGCACACCAACTCAATAGCATAATTCCTAATATTCAAAAAAATTCCCTATTTAATTACTACATTAATGGATATTTATCACATAACATGGTATGTGTCTTACAGTCACAATTAGAAGTTGTAAGGATGTCTGAATGCTGAAGTGGTTGGCAATTAAAATATAAAATATTCTATTGAAGACAATGAAGGAAAACTTTAAAATTAGAATAATTTACTTTAAATTGAAACAGTTTTCTTAAATTAAAAAACTGATCAAATAATATGTTAAAATGACAGAAGCTTCCTCTCAGTGGCCAAATTCAAGTCTGATTAATTCGGTACAAAGAGCCATCTACTTAAAAATTTCCTAATTTAGGAGTTCCCGTCGTGGCGCAGTGGTTAACGAATCCGACTAGGAACCATGAGGTTGCGGGTTCGGTCCCTGCCCTTGCTCAGTGGGTTAACGATCCGGCGTTGCCGTGAGCTGTGGTGTAGGTTGCAGACGCGGCTCGGATCCCGCGTTGCTGTGGCTCTGGCGTAGGCCGGTGGCTACAGGTCCGATTCAACCCCTAGCCTGGGAACCTCCATATGCCGCGGGAGCGGCCCAAGAAATAGCAACAACAACAACAAAAAGACAAAAGACAAAAAAAACAAAAAAACAAAAAAAAAAAATTTCCTAATTTATTGGGCACACTATGTATCTTACAGAAAAAAAATAATCATTATCTTGATTTCTAGAATCCTACTGGTAAGAATAAGATTTATGATGCTCTAAGAATTAAGCCTTTATAATACTTAGTAACAGGGAGTATCATGGAGTTTAAAAAAAAAGGGTACAATACCTACAAAAAAAGAAAATAAAATTCCTCAACAAAGATGTTTATTCCTCAAACATCATAAATATTTTAAAAAACATGGATTATACAGATTTTGGCAGCTATAATGCTGTTAGAATGAGATCATAATTTGCCCTTTAACTCAGTGATCATCACAATCTTTACTCACATGCAGTCTTTACTTCACAAGGACTGACTGTCATGTAATTCACATTAAAGTACTTTACTGAATAATAAAAGAATACAAAATAAAATTTAAAAATGTAAAGGGATTACTGAGGAAAGGGAAAGGAAATTGGTAGAAAAACAAAAAAATTGATAATGCAACTTTTAATAAAATATAAAATGTTATTAAATAGAGAAACCAATTATTTTATTGAAAATATAATACAAATACTAATACTCTCAGTCAAGATCTTTATAATAAAACAACTTCCAATTTATTTTCTCTTTTACCTCAAATCTAAAAATAGATGATAGGGCATATAGATATACACAATTTATATTACATATAAAATATTCCATGTGCTTTGATATATGCATATTTATCACATTCAGACCAATAGTAACCAAAATTCTTTTGAAATGGTTTGATTTTCCCTGCTCAAACTGCACTTAAACTATTTGTATTTTATCAGCCCTGACTTTTCCAGAAAATCTAACGCCTACCTAAAACAAAGGATGCACGTGACAATAGCTTTAAAGTCTCTAATAAGAAACTTCATTAATTAAACACATTATCGATCGCTGTGAGCATTCTAATACTTAAGTGGTATAAAACTTTCTCATCTATTTAAAATATAAAATCTTATAGTGTGACTAAAAACACCACAGAATCATAAAATACTAGAGATAGAAAGACACATAAATCTTCTCTACAATATTTATAACTGTAATAAAGCCTCTACTTAATTTTGGAAGTAGAATGATCACTGTTAAGCCTGGAAAACTATACTTTCCTATTCTATTCTATTCATTAGAAATTTTACTTTAACTTGCACTATATTTCTCTATAATATCTATTGACTGATTGTAATTCCACTCTCCAGAGTTCCACCCTTAAAATTGCAATCCATATACAAGTTCCAACTCAATAAACCTTATTCATATAATTCCCACCTTCAGTTTACTTCTTCAAGATGTACCCCAGTTTACTGATGTCCCTGTTAACATGTGGCAGCCAGTCCTGGATGTTCTCCATATGCATATAATGCAATGGGCTAAAGCAGGTTTTTGAGAAAAGATCATAGACTATATTTTTGAACATGTTTGTCTTTGAAATTCCTGTTACACATTCGACTGGGGATATCAAGATGGCAGCTGGATATGAAAGTCTAGTGTTTATTTTTGGAGATGACAGTTTCCAAGTGTCCTGGTGATTTCCATCTTAGACATTTTCAACCTCTCTTCTACCACCTGAGTCATTAGGTCTGACTGGGGTCTGGCCTTCCCCCACAGGCAGTACTTGTCAGAGTAGCCAATATCCCCAGGTCCAACAATTTCAAATTATCCCTATAAGTATATTTTAAAAATTAAGGGAAGGGGTGAAGAATCAGAAAACATTTTAAAAGCAAAATAAATGAAATAAAAAGCAGAATGAATGGATAGAACAAATTAGCATAAAGGAAGCCCACACTGAGGATGAAGGAGAGGGGAAAAAAGTAAATTTAAAAGAAAAGCTAAAAGACACGGAAGATAAGAATAAAATGGTGTGATTAGACAAATATTAAGAATCTCTGAATGGCAAAGAAAATGGACTGGAAGAAGTATTAGAAGATATAATAGATACCCATTTCCTTGAATTAAAAAAAAAAGATGGGAGTTCCCATCGTGGCTCAGTGATTAACGAATCTGACTAGGAATCATGAGGTTGCCGGTTCGATCTCTGGCCTTGCTCAATGGGTTAAGGATCTGGCGTTGCCGTGAGCTGTGGTGTAGGTCACAGACGCGGCTCTGATCTGGTGTTGCTGTGGCTCTGGCATAGGCCGGCAGCTATAGCTCTGATTGGACTCCTAGCCTGGGAACCTCCATATGCTGCAGGTGCAGCCCTAGAAAAGGCAAAAAGATAAAAAATAAATAAAACGACAAAAAGCCTTCACCTATACACATTAGAGTAAAATTCAATAATTTCAAACATAAAACAAAAAAGTCTTAAGAGAAAGTTCCAGAGAGAAAGAGTATATCACATAATAAATACTAAATAATAAGTAAGAACTAGAATGATGTGGCATTAATTTCAATAATTTAAATCTAAGTTGATATTTTATTAATAAAATACATATTTAGTCTACAACCCATCTAGGAATTACTTTATAATTTCTTCACATTTGAAGGCCAATTCGGCTTCACATGACTACTTTGACTGAGAATCAGGAATTTTGCATTTAAATATTAATAATAGCGAATACTGACTAAGCACTTATTACACATTTGGTTTGACATGTATCATCTTTTTAACTTGCAAAACTATCCTTAGACAATGTGGTAGGCAGAATTCTAGTATGGCCCCCAAGATGCCCAGTCCCTGATGTATACATAACCTGTATATCCTCCCCCTGAAGCTGTGAAAATGATGGATGTCACTTTTCTTAAATGTTACATTATATGAAAAAGGTGATGGAATAGTCGCTCCTGTGACTGTAGGGTTATATCCGACTCCACTTTAGGAAACTGAAGTGAATGACTTCAAGCCAATGAGATTCTGCAAGTGGCACTGAAGAAGTACCAAGCCATGATGTGGAGAGGGTCGGGTGGCGGGAAGGGCAGCCAGCTTCCACAGGCTGAGAATATACCCTGGCTGAAAGCAGAAACAAAAAGCTGGGAACCTCGGTCTCACAAATCCAAGGAACTGAATTCTGGCAATAATCAGGGAGCTTAGAAGAAGTCCCTGCGCCACAGATGAGAGCTTGACAGCATGAATGCAGCCTGGTGAAAGCCTGAGCAGAGACACCACCTATCTGCGCCCAGATTCCTGAACCATAGAAACCAGGAAACAATAAATGGGTGTTGTTTTAAGCTGATAAGTTTTGAAATAAAATGCTACTCAGAAAGAAAAACTAAAAAAGGTAGATCCAATTTCATCTCTAGTTTTGTAGATGAAGAAACAAAAATACTGAAATTTAAAATTTTTTAAAATTTTTTCCTCTCCATCATGTAGCTTGAAAATGGAGAATGTAAAATTGGTGTAGTCGGATTTAGGATCTGTGTTCTTAATACCTAGTCTTTACTGGCAACAAGAGAGCAAGCCAACTGTCACCTGGAAACCTATATAAAAACATTGACATAAGGTTGGCATTAATGCAAAATATTATACATAATTTACCTTGCACCAGGTTAATTAATTGCATATTATCTTTCGGCCATGCCCGTGGCATGTGGCAGTTCCTTCCATGACCAGGCATCAAATTCGCTTCCCGAGCCACAGCAGCAACAATGCCAGATCCTTAACCCTCTAAGCCTGATGAGGGAATTCCTTAACTGTTAATTTTAAAAACAGAGTAAGTGAAGCCTCCTTTCTCACTTTAATAACGGTTGCATCATTTCTTTGGTCAAATCTGTAATATTCTCCTAATATAGGCAAGTAACAATTTCAGAAAGATAAATTCTTATTCCCTAGATACTAATACACTTTTATCAGAACTGTCTATGATAGCATATATTTATTGATTTCTCCTCACTAGTAAACAGTTCCTATTCCAACAAGGAATTAGATTATTCAAACATGTGTTTTCTCGCTGGGATAGTGCAAACCAGTCTCATATCTTCTGGTATAAAGGCCAAAAAGCTCTTTTGGAGAGACTTTTTGTCTCCCACCCTCCAGTGCCATAGTAAGATAGACGTGTACCTAAGTTTGCCGGACTCAGATCTTGCGTGAGTAGCAGGGACAACCGCAGAAACCATGATCCTTAACTCGCTCCAGCAGTCATGCGTAGGCAAGAACGGAAAGCACTTCAAACTGCTGGAACTAACAGCTTTCTGCCTATTGTAAACTGGGTTATTTATTCTCCCCTCACATCGTTAGCAGCATACCCTACTCACAATACATTTTCCATCTGTTTGTTATCAGAGATAGTTTCTGCGTCTTATAAAAATTCATATCTAATAAAAATTGTTACAAGTTCATTTTTAGAGAATAAAAAACTTGTTTTGATATGTGAGAAGTCCATGTGACTATTCATAAATAAGAGAGGAAATCCTTTGTTGCACTAATGAACCATCTACACTACACATTAAGACTTTTCAAAAGAGTATTATAAGAAAGTGTGTACTAGCCATACATTTTTCCCCCAGGAGAGATGCATTACTCATCTCTTAATTTAAAAATGATTCATGGAATTACTTTACTTAAGCGCTGAGTATATAGGGATAAAAGAGTTTCTACTGTAATAGAGTTTTGAGGCTAATAAAGGAGAAATAAGTGAAACAATAATTACAATAAAAGGTGATAAGTAAAGAATGTACGAATTTTAAGAGTTAGGTAGAGGAGAGGTTATATTTGTACTGAGACAAAGGATAAGCAAGAGTTAGCAAGGTAACTCTTTCAAATGACCTTTTTTGTCTTTTGAAAAAATGCACAATGTAGAAGTGCCCAAAAGAGAATAAGAAATGAGAGAGTGGAGAGATGTTGGAGGAATTGCAATTATTTGGTATGGAAAGAAGTAGAGATAATAAAGATGAAGAGGATATTTCATAAAAAATAAAAGGGTCAATACAGAAGGAATATTAATAACTGTAAATACCTGTACAAAATAGTGTAACTGCAAAGAACAAGAAAATCTAAGAGAACTGAAACAAGAAACATGCAAATCACCAAGCATAGTTGGAAATTTCAAAAACACTCTTAGTACTTGATAGAAAAAGTAGAAAGAAATAAGGATACAGAACACAGAACAACATACAGAATGAATCAACCAACCAAATATTGAATTAACATTTAAAGTATAACAAACAATAGCAAAATGTACTTCTTTTAAGCAAATTTCAATTTTCAGAAAAAGAAACCATGTTCTGGACAAAAAGCAAAAACAATTCAAAAAGAATAAATTTAAAAGGTTAAAATCATAACAGAGTTTTCTGACCATGGAGAAAATTAAATTAGAAAATAATAAAAGGAAGACATCTGGAAAATTCCCAAGCATTTGAGAACTGAATAGGACATTTTTGAATGACTCATGAGTCAAAGATATATCACAAAAGAAATTAGGAAATATTTGGAGGTGAATGAAAATGAAAGTATGGCTTTTTTAAATTTTGTGGAATGTGCCTAAAGCAGTGCATTGAGGGGGATTTACAGCTTTAGAAGCATATGAATGAAGAAAGTTCTAAAGTCAGTGGTCTAAACTCTCACCTTAAGAAGCTAAAAAAAGTGAATTAAATTAAATTGTTTAAATTAAATATTTGGTTTGGGTTGTTACATAAACAGGTATAATTCTTGTACTGCTTTTTATTGTAAGTTATCAACGAACATAGGTAAGTAAAATAAAAAACATTTATCCTAAATGTTCTGGGAAATCACAGAAGATTTAAACAGGTGAGATATACGATGAGAAGATCCAAACCCTTGTTAGAAACCAATGGTGATAACGGGGATGTCTATCGCTTACTGTAATGTTTACTAGAGAAGGGGCATGGCTCTATTTCACATAGCGGTGTCATTTAATCATCACGATAACCCCATAATGTAAGCACTACTATCCTTATTTTACAGATGAGATAACTAAAGTCAAGGGAATGCCTTCACCGAGGTCACAAGTAGAAGACAGACAGTTTTAACAGAAATCAGAGAAAAAGTAGTTCAGGATGAAAAAAACCAAATCTGTGAGAACTGCAGCAGAGAACTGAATAGCATACGAATGAATAGGTATCCAGTGACATGGTAACTAGGAGGTTATTACTGACAAACTGACAGGTAGAGTTTAAAAGTGTTGTGCTATATACTGGCTGTCTGATTTTCAAAATACCTGACATAATACATATAAATGGTAGCAGTCTGTCATTATAGCAGTTGAAAAAGGTGAAATTTTTCTGGGATTTTAGAGTTGGTTTCTAATCATACTTATTGTCTGTTTTCCACACTTTCACTCCAAATGTGTGTGTATGTAAGGCAATTTGTGCTCCTATGAATGGTAAGGATGCCATCAATTTCTACTCTTTTCTTTTTTTTTTTTTCTTATGGCAATAGTCCAATATTAGCTCATTTTTCAAAATCTTAGCAGTGCTATATTGGATCTGTGCTGCCTCTTTGTCTGTGTGAGACCTGGGCAGATGTCCATCTATCCTATAATAGATCTCTTTGGTATCCTAGCTCTTGAAGAATTTGCTATCCTAATTAGGATCAGTTCCATACACTAACTTGTCAGGGGACAACCAAGAAGTTAATTAACAGCTTCACAGAGCTGAGCATCTGAATTCTTACCTTTCTGCTCTTTCCTCACACTCTGGTTCCCTGAAAATCTCCTTTATAGTCCATTGGCCATAAGCTGCCCAATTCTGCGATTTTGCAAAAGCAGCGGGAAGGCAAAATAGAGCAAATAAAACAAAAACCAACAGCAGGGTTTTATCCACCCTCTGAGTTAAGTCTTAACCAGAAAGAGGAATATTCCCTGCCCTCAGAGTTTGGACTTTTGCAGCTTCCCATTCCCAGTGACATTTGTAGCCACTGTAACCCCACCACGTAATGGCCAGTCTACTGAGGCCCAGCAGAGTGGAGAAACAGGAGGATTAAAAAAAATACGACATATCTCCCATTCTCCCTGACGTTTAAGTGTTCCCTTTTCTACTCTTTAGGACAGAAATAGAGACCTTCTGCTGAATCTCACTCTCTGCACCACAGTGCTTACTTCTGGGCCTAGGGTAAGGGAATTCCAGGCAAAAAAATGTTAATCTCACCACCACTTCAGTGGTACTTTGAATCCTGGTATTTTCCTCCACTCTCCCACTGATAATAATTTTCAGAGATGGCTATATCATTCATTCTGTCCAGATTTTTTTGGCTGTGTTCAGTGAGAAAGAAAGGTCAATGTATTCACTCCATCTTACTTCTTACATGGAACAGAAAGGCTTCCAAGGACTAATCTAATAAATAGCCTTTTATTATCTTTTATTAAAAGTTCCATGTGTACTTTAGAAATATGTCAGTTCTGTCATTGTCAGCTACTATATTGTATCTCTCTCATACACACACACAGAGAATTATATAGATCTTCTTTTTTCTAAGTGACACAAAGATATTTTATTCCTCCCCAGTTTATCAGCAAATGAGAACTAAAAGTGCGTTTAAGTCTCTGTGATAACAATTGTGAATCTGTCTACACATGCACAGACATATGCATGTCAACTGACACATATGTCAATACACACACACACACACACACACATCAGCAAATGCCAAGACTTCTTAAAGTCATTAATAAGACAACTAACAAGGTATTAAAAGTAGTTCAAAAAGAAATGCAGAAAGTGGGATTCCAGAGAGGAGTATTCCTAAAAGAGAAAATTGCGTAGAAAGAAGTGTTTATAGTGGCGAGAAGAAAGAACACTTCAATAAGATTGCTTAGTTATATACAAAATTTGTAATACCTCCTCTGTCAATAAAATTGCAGTATTGGGGGCTATCTTTTCTACTAGATTAAAATCATTTATATTGCTAGTAAATAAAATCCATTTTCACTACTTTTAGAATCTTTTGCACTGTTAGGGGACAAAAAAATCATTTGTATTTCCATCAGTTTTTTACAGCTTAAATATTTACAAGTAGAAAATTATAAATTATTCCAAACAATAGAAAATAGCAACTAATCAAGAGAAATAGGTAATCTCTTAGAGAACTGCTATACCATACCTACCATAATACTGTTAAGTTAGATAGTAATCACTTGTGCCAAATTCCACATTTTATTAGACAATTTTCCTAAACTGCCTCCCCTTCAAATCATAAATAATCTTCAAAAACTTCTAACCCCAAGAGGTGATTTCATAATATTTTCACTTAATTCATACACATGGCTTAGAAAAAGCAAAACTACTCATCAACATACAAAAAATCTCCTTGAAAGCGCATCAACAAATCTAAAGCTACTTGGTATTAAGCCACTAAGTCAAAAAAGTTAATTTCTATCTTAAGATTCCTTAAGCATCTAGGTCAGGGCATTCAATAGCTTATATTTTCCTGAAGATATTTTAACAGATCTTACTTGTTCTTTTGATCTGAGACTAGAAACTAAATCCAAGAAATTCATCTCCTCCAATTCTGTCTTCAACACCTAGTAAGTTAGTGAATTATTCTTCCTCTAATGCCCACCAAATCTGCTAAAGATCCAAACAGTCCAGGAAATTTCCTTGATACTATATTGAAGACAGGGACGCTAAAAGCCCCAGAAGAATTACCAAACAAATCTTCTGAGAAGGTTGTTCAGGTAATGATTTCAATGAATACAGCACGTTTTCCTTAATAGTGGAGAAACAGTGTTATACCTGATTAAGATTATTCTCAAACTGAAAATACAACAGAATGCTTTGATTGGACAATCTGTATATCCAATTACATTCTGCCCTTATGTTATTTCAAAGCTAATTCAAATTTGGATTTCTTTATCCACAACTGAGAGAATGGTAACTTACATATTTCATGAACTACTGAAAGGCTGACTACTCTATGTACTATTTATTCCTTAAGCAAAGAAACCTGTGTGTGATCGAAACTCAATAAATATCTGCTTGAGAGTATAGGTAAAAATTTATATACATGTTCAATATTTATCATCTTTATAGGAAGAACTGCTTTATATTGGCCTTTAACTGAAGAAACACAAAAGAAAACACTGAGGAAATAACAATAATTACTAGGCTTTTTATTTCATTGATTTTTTTCAGGAATTTACAAAGCTCTATTATCATGTTAGTAAGTTTCATCTCATTAATAGCAAGATTAAACCAAAATCAGACCAAGGCAAATGAAATACTTTTCTACTTTCTTATATTATCAGTAAAATCTTCTCCTTATTCATGTAATACTTTTTAAAACTGATTTGGTCAATCTGTTCAAATATATAAATGGAAATATCATAACTGAGAGTACACAAAAGAACTGCGATGGAAAAAAATACCACATAAAAGTATGAAAATACTAGTGACATTAATTAAAACAAAATCTATGTGAACTGTTTGGCTTACAAAAAAGATAGGATACAAAGATATTTGGTTATTCAAGAACAAATAATTAAATACTAAATTCTTCATGCATTTTTATGTTCTACCAGATAAAAAACAACTAAATTACAATTAGAAAGGCTAAAGTATCCTGAAGTATTTTCCTTCAAACTACACTAAGCAGCTCATCTACCAAAGCAAATATTAAAATAAATTACATGAAAATGATTGTAAAAGTTAGATGTTAATTTTTGTCAGAAACTATGTTTACTTGTTTGAAATTCAATATCTCTGATAAAATTTTGCAAAAGAAAACAGTGACTGTTTATCTTTTGACAGAGGAGTCTTGGTACCTCATGGTATGATGGATATTTTTCAAAGAATTAGAGGTTTGGTATGTATAATTTCTACCACTTTTCAAAATAACTGCATTCATAGATTGTAGTTTGTAAACATTTATGAACAATTTCATCTGTGCGTTGTAAACTTTCTCATATCTTCCGCTTGCTGGAATTTGTAATACTCTGTGCTTATGAAATCTAAAATGGATACATATATGCCTACAAACTGAATCCTATTTATCTCAAAAATACTTGGAAACATAACTCCAGAATATTAACTAAAACCCTTTACAAGTAAGAACATAAAACATACTATATGAGTAACACTCCCATCATTTAGTGAACACATTTATGGCTATTATATTAATCCCCAATTATTATTTAGACACAAAATTACATAGGAATTCTGCTTCCTTTCAAAATAGAGTAACGTAAAATGGATTTATCACTCTACCAAAGGCCTAGTAAAACAGACAAAATGGGGAGTTTCCATCATGGCTCAGTGGTTAACAAATCAAACTAGGAACCATGAGGTTGCAGGTTCTACCCCTGGCCTTGCTCAGTAGGTTAAGGAATCGGCATTGCCATGAGCTCTGGTGAGGGTTACAGACACAGCTCAGATATCACGTTGCTGTGGCTGTGGCTGTGGCTGTGGCGGGCGGCTATGTCTCTGATTAAATCCATAGCCTGGGAACCTCCATATGCCACAGGTGCGGTTGTAGAAAAGACAGAAAAAACAAAACAAAAAACAGATTCAAAAACAAATTTGTGAAACACTAAAATTCAGAAAATGGACATAAAATAATGCAGGACAATAATCCCTGAGTGGAGAAAAAATGAGGTGCACTTCTAAATGCCACAGATTAGTGTGATTTTAAGGGTTAATCAAAAGGACAGTGAATAGAGGTGAAGTCCATAAATTTCCCTTAATTGAGGAAATAAAGCCGGGAATTCTGGAGAGGTCAAAATGGCTACAGTGTATAGGAGAAGAGAGAACTTTCTAGAGTCCCCAGGAGGCTTCAGGTGCGTACTACTTACTGGGGAAGAAAACACCTAATGCTGGGGAAAGAACCATGTGAAAGGAGCAGAGAGAAAGTTCCTCCAAACACATATAGAGTTGGGAAGAGTTCATGGTCCAACCAGTAAGAAGTGGATGAATTGTAATTCATGTCTCATAGAGTACCCAAAATGGCAGAGCCTCAAGAATGGACAGCAATGGACAGATCATCCACAGAGGAAATCAATAAGGAAACACAGGCCCTGAATGAAGCATTAGAACAGATGAACTTAATAGATATTTATAGGATATTCCATCTAAAAGCAACAGAATACACATTCTTCTCAAGTGCACATGGAACATTCTCTAAGATTGATTATATTCTGGGCTACAAATCAAACATCAATAACTTTAAGAAGATTGAAATCATATTAAGCATCTTTTCCAACCACAATGCTATACAACTGGACATCAACAACAAGAAAAGAAATGCAAAAAACACAAACACATGGAGACTAAACAACATGTTACTAAACAACCAATGGATCACTGCAGAAATCAAAGAGGAAATTAAAAAATACCTAGCAGCAAATGACAACGAAGATACGACACTCCAAAACCTATGGGATGCAGCAAAAGCCGTTCCAAGAGGAAAGTTTATAACAATACAAGCCCACCTCAGGAAACAAGAAAAAGCTCAAATAAACAAGCTAACTTTACATCCAAAGCAGCTAGAGAAAGAACAGACAAGACTTAAGTTAGCAGAAGGAAAGAAATCATAAAGATCAGAGCAGAAATCAATGAAAAAGAAACGAAGAAAACCACAGAAAAGATCAATGAAACAAAAAGCTGGTTCTTTGAAAACACCAACAAAATTGATAAATGCTTAGCCAGCCTTATCAAGAAAAAAAGACAAAGGACTCAAATCAATAAAATTAGAAATGAAAAAGGAGAAGTTACAATGGACATAACAGAAATACAAAGGATCATAAGAAACTACTGCATGAAACTATATGCCAATAAGATGGAAAACCTAGAAGAAAGTGACAAATTTAGAAAAGTACACTCTTCCAAGACTAAACCAAGATGAAAGAGAAAAGATGAAAGGACCAATAACAAGAACTGAAATTGAAAGTGTGATTAAAAAACTTCCAACAAACAAAAGTCCAGGACCAGATGGATTCACAGGCGAATTCTATCAAACATTTAGAGAAGAGCTAACACCTATCCTTCTGAAACTATTTCAAAAACTTGCAGAGGAAGGGACACTCCCAAACTCATTGTAGGACGCCAGCATCACCTGATACCAAAACCAGACAAAGATACCACAAAAAAAGAAAATTACAAGTCAATTTCACTGATAAACATCGATGCAAAAATCCTCAACAAAATACTAGGAAACCACATCCAACAAT
This sequence comes from Sus scrofa, assembly GCF_054392235.1. Taxonomy (NCBI): domain Eukaryota; kingdom Metazoa; phylum Chordata; class Mammalia; order Artiodactyla; family Suidae; genus Sus; species Sus scrofa. Next base: position 148,402,760 of record NC_139396.1, on the reverse strand, counting down.
ACATTGAAAGGACTGTACATCATGATCAAGTGGGATTTATCCCAGGGATGCAAGGGTTCTTCAGCATCTACAAATCAATCACTGTGATACACCATATTAACAAACTAAAGAATAAAAACCATATGATCCTCTCAATAGATGTAGAAAAAGCCTTTGACAAAATCTAACACTCATTTCTGATAAAAACACTTCAGAAAGTGGGCATAGAGGGAACCTATCTCAGCATAATAAAGGCCATATATGACAAACCCACAGTGAACATCATTCTCAATGGTGAAAAATTAAAAGAATTCCCACTGAGATCAGGAACAAGACAAGGATGTCTGCTCTTGCCACTACTCTTCAACATAGTTATGGAAATCCTAGCCATGGCAATCAGAGAAGTAAAAGATAAAAGCAATCCAAACTGGAAAGGAATAAGTAAAACTATCACTATTTGCAGATGACATGATACTATACCTAGAGAATCCTAAAGACTCTACCAGAAAACTGTTAGAGCTCATCAATCAATTTGGCAAAGTTGCAGGATACAAAATTAATACACAGGAATCAATGGCATTTCTATATATTAACAATGAAAGATCAGTAAGAGAAATTAGGGAAGCGATCCCATTAACTATCACATTCAAAAGAATAAAATACCTATGTGTAAACCTACCTAAAGAGACAAAAGACCTGTACTCTGAAAACTATAAGAAACTGATGAAAGAAATCAAAGATGAAACAAATAGATGGAAAGACATACCATTCTCTTGGATTGGAGAGTCAATATTATCAAAATGACTATACTAACAAAAGAAATCTACAGATTCAATACAATCCCTATCAAATTACCAAGGACATTTTTCACAGAACTTGAAGAAAATATTTTAAAGTTTGTTTGGAAGCACAAAAATCCCAGAATAGCCAAAGGCATCCTGAAAAAGAAAAATGGAGCTGGAGGAATCAGGCTCCCTGACTTTACACTCTTAGAGTAATGACAGTGAAAACAAAAATAAACAAATGGGACTTAATTAAACTTAAAAGTTTCTGCACAGCAAAGGAAACCCTAAACAAAACAAAAAGACAACCCACAGAATGGGAGAAAATCTTTGCAAAAAAATCAACTGACAAGGGATTCATCCCCAAAATTTATAAACACCTCCTACTGCTCAATACCAAAAAAAAAAAACAAACTACCCATCAAAACATGGGCAGAAGATCTAAACAGACAATTCTCCAAAGAAGACATACAGTTGACCAAAAAATACATGAAAAGATATTCAACATCATTAATTATTAGAAAAATGCAAATCAAAACCACTATGAGGTACCACCTTACACCAGGCAGAAGGGCCATCATCAAAATGTCTACAAACAGTAAGTGCTAGAGAGGGTGTGGAGAAAAAGGAACCCTAGTACACTGTTGGTGGGATTATAAATTGGTGCAACCACTGTGGAAAACAGTATGGAGATGCCTCAGAAAACTAAAACTAGAACTACCATTTGATCCAGCAATCCCACTCCTGGGCATCTAGCCAGAAAAAACCATGACTCACAAAGACACATGTACACTGCAATTGGACACATGTACAGTCCAATGTTCATTGCAGCACTATTTGCAAAGCCAAGACATGAAAACAGCCTAAGTGCCCATTGACAGAGGAGTGGATCAAGAAGATGTGGTACGTAGACACAATGGAATATTACTCAGCCATTAAAAGGAATGAAATACCAGCATTTGCAGCAACATGGATGGACCTAGAAATTATCATGCTAAGTGAAGTCAGTCAGACAATGAGACACCAACATCAAATGCTATCACTGACATGTGGAATCTAAACAAAGGACACAATGAACTTCTTTGCAGAACAGATACTGACTCACAGACTTTGAAAAATTTATGGTTTCCAAAGGAGACAGATTGGGGGCTGGGGGATGTGCTGGGGGTTTGGGATGGAAATGGTATAAAATTGGGTTGTGACTATCATTGTACCACTATAAATGTAATAAATTCATTGAGTAATATAAAAAAAGATTAACTCTATACTAAATCATGCTTGTTCCTGCCTATCAAAGCACAAAAGTAAGTCTTGAAAATATCAAAGTTAATGTGAGAAAAGAATCTATCTATCTATCTATCTATCTATCTATCTATCTATCTTTCTATCTATCTAAATGACTGAGTCACTCTGCTGTACAGCCGAAATTGACGAAACATTGTAAATCAACTATAATAAAAAATAAATGTCTAAAAAAAAATAAAAAATTTCCAAGAAAATTTACCTCGACGGAAGAACACAACTAAAACTTATTTACTCAAAATTAATAAATATCTAGCCCTCAAAAAGTAAAAATCAAAATGTCTGATATCCAATCAAAACATAACCCATAGGAAGAGGAAAATAATAGAAGGAAAATGAGAAATGACACAAATGATAGTGCAGAAAAGGACATTAAAAGACATAATAATTGTAAATCCAAATGTTTAATAAGGCAGAAAATAGATGGAGTATATTAAATGGGAACACTTTCTAAAAACATTTTCAAAATTCTAGAAATAAAAATATCATGTCTGAGATGAAAAATACAGTAGATGGGATTAGTATGAGATTAGATACTATAAAAGAAAAGACTGATGAACTTGAAGATATAGGTAGCAAAAATATCCAAAATGAAACAGAGAAGAGTGATTAAAGAAAAACAAGAACAGAGCATTAGTGAGCAAAGTAACAATTTCAATCAGTAAATACACATACAATTGAAATTCCTAAAGAGGAGAGAAATGGGGAAAATTGAGAAATAATGGCTAAACATTTTCTAAATTTCAAGAAAACTATAATTATATGAATTTAGGAGGTCCGAACCATGCACAAGAAACATTAAAAAAAAAAGAAAAAACACCTATACATATCATCATCAAACTGAACAAAACCACTGTAAAGAAAAAAAAATTAAATGCAGAAGGAGGGAAAAGATCTATTACATACAAAGGAACAATAAGGTTAACATAGATTTGTGCTTAGAAACAAAAGAAACCAAGAGAGTATAAACAAACATCTTTAAACAATCAAAGCAAAAAGATTACAACTTAAAATTCTTTAATCTCCAAAAAAGTGAAATAAGAATTGTTTTAAGAAATATAGGCTGATATAATTCATTGCCTGTATTAAAGTGTTAAAGGATATCCCTTAGGCAATAGGAAAATTATACTAGATAGAAATCTAGGTGTACAAAAAGGAAAAAAATATGGTGAAGGTTGGAATGAATAAATATGTAGGTAAACGAGAAGATGTCTTATTTTTAATATAGTTAAATAAAACCAACCGGATCAAAAATAGTAAAAGTGTTGTGTGCATTTTATAGTATACGAAATAGTTAAATATATTCAACAATGGCAGAAAAGTCAGGGGAGGAAAATGAGAGTACACAGTTTTAAGGTTAATATACAAAAAATGAGTGATATAATATTACTTAAAGGTAGGCAATTAAATGTTTAAGATGTATATGATAAACTATAAAACAATCTCTAAAACACACACAGAGTTAGTTAATAAGCCAATGAAAAGGATAAAATGAAATCATAAATATTGCTCATTAATTAAAAAAAGTCAGAAGATAAAAAAAGAATGGACAAAGAACAAATTTAAAAAATGGAAAACAAATTGCAAGATGTTAGATTTAAACCCAAAGACATACAGGAATATCCTGAAGATACTGTAGGTTCACTTCCAGACCACTGCAATGTAAAAATTACAGCAATAAAGCATTTCAGATTTTTTTGGTTACCCAGTGCATATAAATGTTCTATTTATATTACACTATAGTCTATTAAGTATGCAATAGCATTATATCAAAAAAAGCTACAAATTAAAAAATACTTCATTGCTGAAAAATAATCATCATTATCTGAGCCTTCAGTGAGTCTTAGTAGTAACATCAAAATCACTGATCACAGACCACCATAACAAATATCATAATAATCAAAAAGTTTGAAATATCATGACAATTACCAAAATGTGACAGAGACACAAAGCAAATGATGTTGGAAAAATGGCACCTATAGACTTGCTCATTGCCACAAACCTTCAATTTGTAAAAAATACAGTATCTTAAAATTGCAATAAAATTAGTATGTCTGAAAATACATATATATTACATACACATGGTTTGAGTAGATAAAATTATATACTGCCTAAAATCAAGCCATATTAAATATAAAAGCACAAATAAGTAAAGTAGAAGGATGAAAAATAACACATTATTCTAGCAATAATAATTAAAAAAAAAGGCTGGAGAGACTATATTATTAATATCAGGGAAAATAAATTTTACAATAAATACTATTACCAAGAATATAGAAAGTAATTTCCTAACAATAAAGAGATCAACTCATTGATTTATTAAGAAGACATAAAAACTATCAACATTATTGTATCTAAGTAAGAGAACTTCAGAATACATGTAGTTGTTAGAACTACAAGAAAAGACCTAGGGATCAAGATGGCAGAAGAGTAAGATGTGGCACTCACCTCCCAAAAACACATTAAACAAAAAACCATCTACATGTAGAATGACTAGCACAGAACATCTACTGAACGCTGGCAGAGACGTTAAATCTCCAAAAAGGGCAAGAAACCCTCCACATAACTTGGTAGAACAAAAGAAAAAAGAGAAGAGAGTCAGGACGGGAGCAGTACTCCTGAGAGTGAGCTGTGAAATAGGAAAGGAACCAACACCCTGGAACCACCTAACTGACTGTGAGATCAAAGCCACAGAGAAAAGCATAGCAGCTGGACTGGGGAGGGCAAAGCTGAAAGAAAGCCAAAAAGACAATCAGTACCACACTGCCCCAAGACACCACAGCCTGAGATGCTCAGGCAGGGACTTGGTGATGAAACTCAGGCTCCATGGGACAGTTACTGGGAGAGGACTAGGGTTGGCAATGTGGAGACTGCCTGAGGGAGCTAGGGATCAGTGAGCCAAGGGTTAGGATACAGAGCACCACAGCTGAGAGAACTGGGGAGAAGGTCTGGGTCTGCAGGAGAAGCAAGGTGATAATTTTGGGGAGAGCAAGAGAAGTATAGGTGGATCACCATAGGAATATCTTTCTCTGTGCATACACGGACTCTTGGAGGGCAAGGATACATGTGGCAATGTGGCTCTTGCATGGACTGGGAGACAGCTCCTCTTGCACCAGCTATGGTCAGTGATGCCTCCTGCACAGGCTAAGTGTGAAAGGGTGCTTCCTGCATGGTCTATGGTAGCAAGGGAAAACTACTGCAGTTATCTCTGACTCCAGAGATGGGTGTGGCCTGCCACCACTAGAGGTCTGTGAGCAGGCACCACTTGCATCCCCAGTCAACTCAGAGGTCGGCAGAGAAAAGGACAATGCAACCAAGCACCACCACCTGTTGTTGCTCTCACTCCCCTGGGAATGCACACACCCTGCCGCTGCCACTGAGAAATGCTCCAGGCACCAGCTAAACCTGCCTGAGTACAGGGCCCTACAACGAGGAGCAGCCTACGCCACTTTCCTTAGGGTCCTTGTTACTGTCAAGGGCCAAGCAACCAGCCACTGGATACTAGCCCTGTCCATTGCCTCCATCTCCCTGGAAGCACATGCAGCACCCTATCAAGGGGATAATGGCCAGCACACACTGAGTAAAGGGACAACAAACATTCAAACCTTCACATAAAAAATAAATAGTAAAACCCCCACAAAATACCCAGGGATGCTTTCACATAGAAATAGTCCTTCAAGACTACAGTAGTTGGTTTCTCTGAACTAACCGAATGAGAAAAATATAAGCAAAATGAAGAAGCTCAGAAACCACTCCCACTGAAAATAACAGAAGAATTCACTTGAAAGAGCAAACAATGAAACAGACCTATGCAGTTTAATAGCCACCAAGTTCAAAAAGGAGATAGTGAAAATACTGAAGGATTTAAGGGCAAATATGAAGGAATTAAGAGTAGATATGAACAGTAATTCAAGTTACTTTAGAAAGGAACTAGAAAAATATAAGGAGGAACCCTGAAAAATTAGAAAATTCATTTGCAGACACTCAAACTGAGTTAAAGGAAGTGAAGAGCAGAATGAATAATGTAGAGGAACAAATTAGTGATTTGGAAGATAGAATAGTGGAAACCACCCAATCAGAACAGCAGACAGAAAAGCAAATGGAAAAAAAAAAATATGAAAGCAATATAAGAGATCTGTGGGATAATGTAAAGCAGGGCAATCTATGGATAATAGTGATTCCAAGGAGGAGAAAAAGAAGAGGGGATAGGGAATATATTTGAAGAAATTATGGCTGAAAACTTTCCAAATCTAAAGGAAACAGATATCAAGATGTAGGAAGCACAGAGTGCCCAAACAGGTAGAAAGCAAACAGGCTCATACCAAAACATAGTATAATAAAAATGGCAAAAGCTAAAGGTAAAGAGAGGATTCTAAAGGCAGCAAGAGAAAAAAAAAAAAAAGACTTAATTATAAGGGAACCCCCATAAGGCTATCTGCTGATTTCTCTACAGAAACATGACAGGCCAGAAGATATATTCAAAGTTCCAAAAGGGAAAGGTCTGTGGCCTAGAATACTTTACCAAGCAAGGATATGATTTAAAATAGAAGAGGAAATAAAGAATTTCTCCAACAAACAAAAACTAATATAGTACACCAATACTAAACCCATTCTAAGAGAAATACTGAAAAGGCTACTCTAAATTTTAAAAAGTAAGAAGAAATAGGATGGGGGAAATCACAATTGAAAAGTAATGAGTTAAATACACAAGTAAATAGAAATAAAAGAAAAAAAACTATCATAAAAGCAACAATATACACAAGGAACAGCAAAAGGATAAACTTGAAGATGCTAAAACAGTACATCAAAATGATAAAATGTGGGGAAGGAAAGTAAGAAAATCTCAACTTTTTTTTTTCTAGAATGTATTTAAGCCTATATGACTATCAGGCTAAAGCAAGCAGATACAAGAAGGGATTAACTTACTTGAAAAACAGAGCAACCACAAATCAAAAACAAACAATACATTCACAAAAACTAAGAGGAAAGAAACATAAAAGGAAATCATCCAACCAAAAAAAAGGAACAAAGGAGAAATATAAAATCAACTGGAAAACAAGGTTTAAAGTGGCAATAAATACATAGTTATCAATACCTTAAATATAAATGGTCTGAATGGTCCAATTAAAAAACACAGGATGGCAGAATGGATAAAATAACAAGTCTACAATATGTTCCCTAAAAGAGAGTCACCTTAGGGTAAAAGAAACATATAAATTGAAAGTAAGGGGATGGAAAAAGATATTTCATGCCGATCGGAAAGACAGGAACGCTAGGGTTGCAATACTCATATCAAAGTATACTTTAAAAGAAGGCCATAAAGAAAAAGAAGGACACTATTTAATGATTAAAAAGATTGATTCAAGAAGAGTTTATTAAACATATCAAAATATATATACAACGAATACTAAAAGACATGAAAGGAGAAATTGATGGGACTACAATAATAGGAGACTTTAACACACTGCTCACATTAAAGGACAGATCCTCCAGACAGGAAATCAATAAAACAACAGAGATTCTAAAAGACCCAATAGACTTAATTGGTATTTTCAGGACATTCTATCCAAAAATATCAGAATATACATTCTTTACAAGTGCACATGGTACATTCTCAAGGATTGACCACATACTGTGGCACAAAACTAACCTCAACAAATTTAAGAGTATAGAAATTATTTCAACTATCTTCTCTGACCAAAATGGCATGAAACTAGAAATCAGCCACAGGAAAAGAAATGACAAAAACCTACTACATGGAGACTAAACAACATGCTACTAATAAACCAAAAGATCACTGAGGAAATCAAAAGGGAAATTAAAAAAATACTTTGAAACAAATGATAATAAAAACACAACCATTCAAAATCAATGGGATGCCTCAAAAGTAGTGCTTAGAGAGAAGTTTATAGTAATACAGTCTTTCCTCAAAAAAGAAGAAAAATCTCAAATCTAAAAGTTAACTCACCATGTAAAAGAATTAGAAAAAAGAAGAACAAACAAAATCTAAAGTCAGCAAAAGAAAGGAAATCATAAAGATGAGAGAGGAAATCAATAAAATAGATTCAGAAAACAATGGTAAAAAAATCAATAAAACCAAGAGATGATTCTTTGAAAGGGTAAAAAAATCGACAAGCCTCTGGCCAGACTCACCAAGAAGAGGAAAGAAGTCAAATAAAATAAGAAATGAAAAAGGAGAAATCCCAATGGATACTGCAGAACCACAAAAAACCATAAAAGAATGCTATGAACAATTGTATGCTAACAAATTTGAAAACCTAGAAGAAACAGACAACTTTCTAGAAATATAGAGCATACAAAATTGAGTCAAGAAGAATTAGATAATTTGAAAGACCAATCACAAAAATAGAGTTGAATAGGAAATTAAAAAAACAAAAACAAAAAAAAACCCTGCCTACCAACAAAACTCCAGGACCAGATGGCGCCACAGGCGAATTCTACCAAACATACAAAGAAGACCTTATATCCACCCTCCATAAACTTTTCTAAAAGGTTGAAGAAGGAACACTCCCAAAGACATTCTATGAAGACAGCATCACTCAAATACCAAAACCAGACAAAGATACTACCAAAAAAAGAAAACTATAGGCCAATATCTTTGATGAATATAGCCCCAAAAATTCTCAACAAAATGTTAGCCCACCAAATCCAACAATACATAAAAAAGATCGTACACCATGACCAAGTGGGATTCATCCCTAGTTCACAAAGATGGTTCAACATTTGCAAATCAATCAATGTCATACACCACATTAACAAAAGAAAAGTTAAAAACTAAATGATCATCTCAGCAGATGCAGAAAAAGCATTTTACAAAATCTAATATCCATTCATGATAAAAATTCTTACCAAAGTGGGTATATCTTAACATAATAAAAGCCATTTAGGAAAAACAGCCAATATTTAGGTACTATACAGCCAATATAGTACCCAACAGAGAAAAGCTGAAAGCCTTCCCACTACAATCTGGAATGAGACAGGATGCCAACTTACAGAATGGGAAAAAATAGTTTCAAATGATGCAACTGACAAGGGCTTAATCTCTAGAATATACAAGCAACTTATACAACTCAACAGAAAAAAAAAGCCAACCACCCAATGGAAAAATGGGCAAAAGACCTGAATAGACATTTCTCCAAGGAAGATATACAAATGGCCAACAAGCACATTGTCATGAGACATGTTTTTACAACATTTTCTTAGCCTCTTTGCTTCTATTTTCTATGCTGAAAACTCCATCTTGTCCTGCTTCACTTTATCCCATCTTCCTGCTTGGAAAACAGTCGCAGTGCTGGTAAATGATTTAAGCTTAAGAACAAAGACCTAAAGGCTTAAGTTATTCATGTGGTCAGCTGAATGAGGACATAATGCATTGGTCTAGGCACGCTGGACCTGTGCAGATAGGCATGCCATTTGCACAGCATGATATGTCCCCTAAAGAATAAGAGGAAGATGAGCCTCATTGCCCCAAGGGGTTTATGAGCGGTCATTAGCAGGATATGCATCAGCAAAGAGAACCAAGGTGCAAACCGAGGCACACCAGGTTGCTGCAGATAGGCAGGGGTCTGCAGAAGCACAATGATGATTCTCTAGAATTCTTTCTATGCATAGATAGCTGACACCAAGCTTCCTCAATGCTAATGATTGTTAAATGCCTAAAGGTCAGAATAAAAGCTTAATCAGCTACTGGCTAAGTGATTTTTAATGTAATTAAAAAAAAAACCTGTATCCTGCACCTACAACCCTCTCCTCACTTGACATAGTCCTAAAGAGCACAATAAAAGCAGTGTGGTTTCTTGAGGTGGCACTCTTGGCACCTGAAACCTTGAGTCCCCCAGTTCCCACCTTTAATTAAGATAAATGTGTCTATGTCTTATTTTATGTTAACTTTTTCCTTAAGTTTCACAGCACCCGTTCTTCAGTCCTAACCTGATGAGCTCAGCAGCACATGAAAAAATGCTCAACATCCCAGATTATTAGAGAAATGCAAATCAAAAACTACCATGAGATACCACCTTACACCAGTCAGAATGGCCATCATTAATAAGTCCACAAAGATCAAATGCCGGAGGGGGTGTGGAGGAAACGGAACCCTCCTGCAGTGTTGGGGGGAATGTAAGCTGGTATAGCCACTATGGAGAACAGTATGGAGGTACCTTAGAAATATATACATAGAACTATCATATGAGCCAGAAATCCCACACTTGGGCATATATCTGGACAAAACTTTCCTTAAAAAAGACACATGCACCCGCATGTTCACTGCAACTCTATTCACAATAGCCAAGACATGGAAACAACCCAAATGTCCATTGACAGATGATTGGATTAGGAAGATGTGGTATATATACGCAATAGAATTCTACTCAGCCATAAAAAAGAACAAAATAATGCCATTTGCAGCAACATGGATGGAACTAGAGACTCTCATACTGAGTGAAGTAAGTCAGAAAGAAAAAGACAAATACCATATGATATCACTTATACCTGGAATCTAATATACAGCCCAAATGAAACTTTCCACGGAAAAGAAAATCACAGACTTGGAGAATAGACTTGTGGTTGCCCGGGGGGAGGGGAAGGGAGTGGGAGGGATGGGGAGCTTGGGGTTAATGGATGCAAACTGTTGCTCTTGGAATGGATTTACAATGAGATCCTGCTGTGTAGCACTGAGAACTATGTCTAGATACTTACATTGCAACAGGACAATGGGAGGAAAAATTATGTATACATGTATGTGTAACTTGGTCCCCATGCTGTACAGTGGAAAAAATAAATAAGTAAATAAAATTTAAAAGAAAATAAAAAAAGACAAGGATTCCCACTCTCACCACTTTTATTCAACATAGTATTGGAATTCCTAGCCACAGCAATGAGACAAACAAAAGGAATAAAAGATATCCACATTGGAAGACAAGAGATAAAATTGTCACTGCACACAGATAACATGATACTATATATAGAAAACACTAAGCACTCCACACAAAAACTACTCAAACCGATCAATGATTTCAGCAAAGTAGCAGGATACAAGATTAACATTCAGAAATCAGTTACATTTCTGTATACTAATAATGAAATATTGAAAAAGAATATAAAAATGCAAAACCTTTTAAAATTGCACCCCCCAAAATTAAATACCTAGGAATAAACCTGACCACGAAGGTGAAAGGCTTACATGCTGAGAACTATAAGACATTAATCAAAGAAATTAAAGAGGATTCAAAAAAATGGAAAATTATTCCATGCTCCTGGATTGGAAGATTTAATATCCTTAAAATGGCCATACTACCCAAAGCAATCTACAGTTTCAATGCAATCGCTATCAAATTACCCATGACATTTTTCACAGAACTAGAACAAACAATCCAAAAATTTATATGGGACCATAAAAGACCCAAAATTGCCGAAGCAATCCTGAAGGAAAAAAAAAAAAAAAAAACAAGCAGGAGGCATAACTCTCCCAGTCTTCAGACAATATCACAAAGCGACAATAGTCAAGATGTTGTGGTACTGGTACCAAAACAGAGATACAGATCAATGGAACAGAATAGAGAACCCAGAAATAAACCCAGACTCCTTTGGTCAATTAATTTTCAACAAAGAAGGCAAGAATATAAAATGGGAAGAAGTCTCTTCATGAAGTGTTGCTGGGAAACCTGGACAGCAGCATGTAAATCAATTAAACTAGAACATACTCTCACACTACGCACAAAAAATGAACTCAAATTGGCTTAAAGACTTAAACATAAGACAAGAAACCACAAAACTCCTAGAAGAGAACACAGGCAAAATATTTTCTGACATCAAATGTTTTCTTAGGTCAGTCTCCCAAAGCAATAGAAGTTTTAAAAAAATAAATAAACCAATGGGACCTAATCAAACTTAAAAACTTTTGTACAGCAAAGGAAACCTTAAAAAAAAAAGGCAACCTATAGAATGGGAGAAAATAGTTTCAAATGATGCAACTGACAAGGGCTTAATCTCTAAAATATATAAACAACTCATACAACTCAACAGCAAAAAAACCCAACCCGACTGAAAAATGGGCAGAAGACCTGAATAGATATTTCTGCTAAGAAGACATACAGATGGCCAACAGGCCCATGAAAAAATGTTCAACATCACTATTTATTAGACAAATGCAAATCAAAACTACCATGAGGTAACACTTCACACTAGTCAAAATGGTCATCACCAGTAAGTCTACATATATGCTGGAAAGGGTGTGGAGAAAAGGGAACCCTCTTACACTGGTGGTGGTATACACTATGGTAAATTGGTATAACCACTATGGAAAACAGTATGGAGGTACCTCAGAAAACTAAATATAGAACTACCACATGACCCAGCAATCCCACTCTTGAGTATATATCCAGATAAAACTTTCCTTGAAAAAGACACATGCACCCACATATTCATTGCAGCACTATTCACAATAGCCAAGACATGAAAACAACCTAAACATCCACTGACAAATGAATGGATTAAGAAGACGTGGTATATGTACACAATGGAATTCTACTCAGCCATAAAAAAGAACAAGATAACACCATTTTCAGCAACACAGATGGAACTAGAGACTCTCATACTAAGTAAAGTAAGTCAGAAAGACAAATACCATATGATATCACATATCTGAAATCTAAAATATGGCACAAATGAACTTATCTACAGAAAAGAAACAAACTCACGGTCATGGAGAAAAGACTTGTGGTTGCCAAGGGAAAGTGGGAGGGAGTGGGCTGGACTGTGTGTTTGGGGTTAATAGATGTAAACTATAGCATTTGGAGTGGATAAGCAATGAAATCCTGCTGAATAGCATAGGGAACTATATCTAGTCACTTATGATGGAACATGATGGAGGATAATGTGAGAAAAAGAACATACATATATATATATATACATATGCATAAATGGGTTATTTTACTGTACAGCAGAAATTGACAGAATACTGTAAATCAACTACAATAAAAATTTTTTACAAAATAATCAGCATGTTGTGACAGGGAAGTAGAAAAAAATTTCAAACTCCATATTCCATATTAAGAAGTCAATAAAGACTATAAAATTGGGGGGGGAGAACTATAAGAAAAATAAACTAATCTACAATAATGGTTAGAGATTTTAACAGTCATTTTTCAAAATGACAGAGCACCTGGAGGTCCCATTGTGGCATAGCAGAAACGAATGTGACTAGTATCCACGAGGTTGCACTATCCCTGACCTCGCTCAGTGGGTCAGGGATCTGGTATTGCCATGAGCTATAGTGTAAGTCACAGATGAGGCCTGGATCCTGCATTGCTGTGGCTATGGCAGCTGCAGCTCCGATGTGACACCTAGCTTGGGAACTTCCATATGTTGTGGGTGCACCTCTAAAAAGACCAGAAACAAAACAAAATGACAGCACACCAAATGAGGACACTAGAAGACTTGAAAAAGCTATCAGCCAATTTGATATAACTGACATTTGTAGAAGACTCTGTCCGACAGCACAACTGTACCTTTAGAGATCATATCCTGGCCACTTATGGTCTTTGCAAAGGTGATTAGGGCATGAGGGTGCATCAATCACGAATGGGATTAGCGCTCCTATAAAAGAGGTCCCACAGAGCTCCCGTTCCCTTGTGAGGATAAGGCAAGAAGGCACTGGCTATGACCAGGAAAATGGCCATCACCAAACCTGACCATGCTGGTGCCTTGATCTTGGACTTCTCAGCCTTGAGAAGGGTGAGCAATAAATTTCTGTTTTATATAACTACCCAGTTAATGACATTTTTTCATAGCAGCCTACATGGATTAAGACACTAAGTTTATTCATTTTCTATTGCTGTAGTAACCTATTAACACAGAACTAGTGGCCTAAAAGAATTGATACTACCTATCTTATAGTTCTGTACGTTAGAAATCTGACAGAGGTTTGACAGGACTAAAATCAAGGTGTCAGCAGGGCTGCATTTTTCAGAGGCTCTAGGGAAGAATCTATTTCCTCAACTTTTTCAGCTTCTAGAGACCATTCCTTGGCTCTCGATCTGCCTTTCTCCAAACTCACTACCAGCAATGTTGATTCCCTCTGACCATTACTCTGCAGGTGAACCACCCTCTGACCTCAACCTCAGCCAGAAAAGGTTACATTAAGGACTCATGTAGTAAGGATGGGTACACCCCAGTAACCTAGAGTAATCATCTTAATGTCCTAAATTATGACATCTTCAAAGTCCTCTTTGTCCATGTAGGATAATAACATGTACCAGAAATTAGGATGTAGTCACCTTTGTGGAGCTATTATTCTGCCATACATACTGGACCATAAAATAAGTCTCAATAAAGCTTAAAAAATTCAAAGCATTCAAAATGTTCTTTAACCTCATTGGAATTAAGAGGTAAGTGACAGAAATATTTCTAGAAATTCTTTAAACAGTTGGAAAGGAAATATTTCACTTCTAAATATCCCACTGATCATGGAGGAAATTAAGAGGGAAATTAGAAAGCATTCAACTTAAGAAACCAGAAAAAGCAGAGCAAATTAATGTCAGACTAAGAAAACTGAAGGAAATAAAAAGAAATTAGTGAAGTAAAAGTAGAAAAATAAATGAAGCCATCTATTTACTTAAGAAAAATAAATGCCACTGATAACTCTCTATCAAGACTGATCAAGAAAAATGAGAGAAACAAATTATCAATATCAAGAATTAGATGACATCAATGGATAAAAGGTAATTATTATCAAAAGTCTTTTGCCAATAAATTCTACAAATTAGATAAAATGGAAAAGACACAATTGAGAAACAAACTGATAATGCTCACTCAAGAAAAAAACAGATTTTTCTTGAAAAGCTCGCCACCTATTAAAGATACTAAATTTATAGTTAAAATATTCCTACAAAGACAGACTCAAGTTCAAATACATTCAATGTTGAAATCAACCACAAATTTAAAGATGAAATAATATGGATTCTACATAAATTCTTTCAGAAATTACAGAGGGAGGAATACTTCCCAATTTGTTTTATAAGGGCAGCAGTACCATGCTACAAAGTCAAATCAGATGACTAGACTAGGAAAGTACAGACCAATATCCCTCATAAACATAGATATAAAAATTCTCAACAAAATTTTAACAAATCACGTTGAACAATATATAAAAGGTGTAATGCAAAATGACTAAGTGGAATACACACCTGATCAGCAAAAGTGGTTAAATATTCAAAAAAACAATCAATATAATTCAATCCTATTAGTAAGTAACTCTCAAAATAATTCTACTATTTTATGCTTAAAATGGAAACTTTACTATAGTTCTATAAACAAACACACATACTCACATGCCTTAATATGACATATTCCTCAGAACTAAAGTAATGATTTAAACAAAGAGTAGAAATGACGGTCTACCTATCTTGACCATCACAGTTATTTTCCACATTTTGTAATTTTGGGAGAGTGGGATATTTCAACTTCATTACATAAATTCTGGTTTGGCTTATAGAACATATTACTAGTATGATCTCAAAATAAAATCCAATTTAGAAAGTTAATTTCTAACTTAAATATTCACAAACATTCTAAAGTAACAATGTAATTTGCTTAGAAATAAAATGTCATTAGATAGCCATGGAATAAAGGGCAGGAAACAATTAAAAATATAATAATTCTTTCATGGGAGTTCCCATCGTGACTCAGTGGTTAACGAATCCGACTAGGAACCATGAGGTTGCGGGTTCAATCTCTGGCCTCGCTCAGTGGGTTAAGGATCCGGCGCTACCGTGAGCTGTGTTGTAGGTCGCAGGCATGGCTCGGATCCCGCCTTGCTGTGGCTCTGGTGTAGGCCGGCAGCTACAGCTCCGATTCGACCCCTAGCCTAGGAACCTCCATATGCCGCAGGAGCAGCCTTAGAAAAGGCAAAAAGCCAAAAAAAAAAATATATATATATATATATACATATATATATATATGTATATATATATATATAAAATAATTCTTTCAATTTGAATCACTACTTAATAAGCATACAGATTAATCCTTTTGTCACCAAATTTAATCTGAATAAAAGAAGTGAAATTTGATTACTATTTCTGTATAAATCTTAGAAAATGAAATGATACATCCAATGTCCTCAATGTCAAAAAGTTCAAAAACTGTATGGAAATATTTCTTACATGTTGTGACTGTATTAGCATGTAAATCAATCACAATGAAGTAAATTTATCAAATTAACTTCCATAACTACTTAGTGAGTAGTAGTTGGTAGTAACTTTCTTGAATAGGTAAGTAATTTCTTTAATTTAGATATAAAATCAACCTTATGAATAAGAATTTTTCCAGCAAATATGTGATTTTTAAAAATCACTTAGTCCTTCCACAAATCACACACAGAAATTAATAAAACTAACATACAAAAATTTATGATCATAAATCATAAGCTGTCATTTATTATTGTAAAAGGAGAAGAAATTATCTCTAATATTTTAAGATTTCAAAACATAATGGCCTAGCGCAGGACCTGGCACACATGAGCTATTCACTAAACTAATTTGGATTCAATAAAAAAATCATGAAAGAATGAATAAGTAAATCTAAATATTACAACATATAAACTCTTCTTTTATAAAAGCATAACTTAAGAACCCAAACCTTAAATAATTCAAGATGGAAAAAACATCCTAAATGTTTCTTAGTAATAAATCTGAAGCTTTCAGCAGCCCATCGGTAAACACAAGAAAAATAAAACATACAACATAGAGAGAGAGAATATAAAGAAGTCAACAGTGAGAGGTAGGGAGCCTTAAAGAATTAACTGCTATGTATACTTAATACTAAATTTTTAATGATATAATAAAGCAAAAAATAAAATTACCAAACACAGCAAATAATTTCAAGTGGGATTTTAAGAAAAGAATATCTAATTAAGCCTCAAGAAAATTAACCAGAAAACACAAAAAAACCTAGTTATTTCAATTTTGGGTAAATTTTTAAGGAATATAATCTCATTGAAACCTCAGTACATTCTTTGGATGATTCAATATTATTTGTATAAACATTTTTATGAAGACTTTCATCATCATAGACATCCACGTATCCTTTTACAAAGGCTCAATACACGTTTTCATTTTGTTCAAAATATAGAAATCTTTGTCATCTCTTTAAACAAAAAAAAGGGGCATTCTTTTTGTAATGAAAATATTCAATGGTCTTTAGATTAAAAGCTATTAACACTTACCTGTATTTTAATAGGCCATGAAAAGTTGCTGACGTACACATAGAATGTAATGTTTGGATTGCTTCTAAAATTAAATTTTTCATAGGAAAAACTATCTCTGTATTCCTTTATATTAGTCTTGGAAACTATAGGCGTCTCCTCCCCAGATATCGTTCCAGCTAAAATGTAAATAATAATAACATTATCAGGAAACAGGTATCTTTATTAACATAATTATGTGAAATTAACTTAATTTCTTTAACTGTACTTATAAGAACGATCAAAATAAACTCATGTTTACAATTTAGAATGACAAGTAAGAAAATAAGATGTCATAAATACAATGGAAAGAGATTGCATATAAAAATTATTTTTTAAATGATACTACTGATTAAGTGTTATGTACTAGGCACCAGCTTAGAGACTTTATATTTTATTCTAATAACAATTTTATCTCAGAGGTAGTCCATTTCTGTTTTTCAAAGTGAAAACTTAGGCTCAGAAAGATTAAACTCTTGCCTCAAGTTTACAGCTACCTGAACTGTTAAGTCCTCTTTGGCAGGTATATATGGCTCTAGGAACTGCGTTTTATCCACTTCTCCACAGAGCTTTTCAAAACAAATCAGGACATATTTCACATGTCTCAATCCAGTTGAAAACATTAAATAAATCAATGTTTTTATTTACCGCAAATTGAACTATCACTACTTTGAATAAACCGGGAGGAGGACAAAATTTAAAACATGAGCTAAATGTTCAGTTAAACATATATCGGGCACTCAATAAATATCCATTGAAATTAACCAAACAGAGCAAAGAATTTCCAACAATCTTACCAAGCCCTCCACCTTACCAGTAAAAATAATTAGAATTAGGATTCTGAGAAACTGAACTAATTTCAAACTGATCACCTATTCTAAAATTACCTCGCATGGTTTTTTAAAATGCTGATTTCCTGATGCCATCTTCCAAACTGAGAAGTCAAAATTTCTATGATTTGGTTCTGAAAATCTGAAAGTTAAAAGTGATTTCTTGCATATGAAAACCACTGTTCTAAACTGATTTCACATGTTTTATATTATTTTGTTGACAAATTTTAAAACTCTTGTAGAGTTAGTTTATTGTGCAGAAGTAAATTTCAAATTAACAGTGTAAGTTATCATGAACTCAAATAATGTAACTAGCAGTGCCAAGATTTTACTGTATGTTTAGCACTACCATAGCAAAATGTCTACATATTTTTCCAAACTTTTCACCTGTTTTGGGGCAGGTGCAGCAGTAGCATGTGGAAGTTCTGGGACAGGGATCAAACCCACACCACAGCAGTTATCTAAGCTGCAGCAGTGACAATGGCAGATACTCAACCCACTGCGTTACAGGAGAACTCCTAACACTTCCACTTTTTATACATGCAGTAAACTGTGGAATTACAAAGAGCCTCTTCATTCTTGAATTTTATTTCCATTATTCTATGTATTAAAATAACATAATGAATTAATTTTCAAAAATCAAATATGGATTTCTATATTTTCTTTAAAAAGTTTCCAGCATTTTTATGCAACAGTTTTTCTTTCCTATAGAAAGTAGAAAGCAATGGAATTTCCTAAGATGTAAATATAAAAAAGTGAGTATACTTTTCCTTAATCTAACATACATATTTACTTCTTCTTAGTTATATTTCTTAAAGGTCAGTAAGTCAAAGCTTGGAAATAATACATAAGCTATTAATTTAATAGCATATACAGAAGAATTTCATTGTTTTATATCAATATTAAGGTTAATAATTAAATTTATACTTTCAATGCTGAATCAAGTAATTGAAATCAGTCTCTTATCATCAAAGAAGTAATCTATCTTAATTAAAATCACAGGAATTCATAACACTGCCATATAAAAAATTAAATAGTGTACAATATCTGTTAAGCAAATTTTAATTGAATTAGGGAGGAAGCTAAAGTAATAAAGCTTTAATAAATAATATTACTTATTATTTTACCTGAAACAGCCCAATGACTACGGCATATAATTTTTAAATTTCAATTATTTGAGGTAACAGTAAAAGGTCACATTAGAACACTTTCGATATAGGAACTGAAGTGAAAGACACATGACAACCAAATTCTCTTACCTGTTGAACCAACTGACCACGTAATGTTGAGGTTAAAGTTGTTTGATGCATTAATCGAAATATCCAAATTTTTGTTTGACTACCAAGAAAGAAAATGTTAAGGTGAAAAAAAGTCAAATTATACTAGATAGATAGGCTTAATGTTTTAATTACATCTATGCTGTACTTCTCAAGCTGTATACATTGTATGTCAATAGTCAAGAAAGAAACTGTAGATGACAATTACATGTTTTTAAATGAAAAAAATATGTGATAAATTCAAAGGTATATTTAAAGTTCCCATATTCTTCTCTGCTATAATCTAGCCTTCTGTAAGTAAGCCAGGGGTTGCTGAACTTCGGTATTTGTGTCTTGATTCTCTTTACTTACCTGTAGCTAATTTTTAAATGGTACAGGTTTGGGATAGTCCAAAGTAATTTTACAGCAATATAAGGTTGATTTGTTGAAAGACTTCTTCTTAGGTAAATACTGCCTAATTATATAAATGTTTCTAATGAAAAAAATAATTAAAATATGTAAAATAAAACTTTTAGGTAAAAATTATGAATCTACTTGGGGGAAAAGTGGTAAAAAGACCATGAAACATCTATACAGAGGAAAACCAAAGAATTATACATCAGTCAACACTCATCTTGTCATTCATTAGCAGTCTCTTTTCTTTTAATTTCAAGGAAACAAATACCTAAGAGATTTCTATAAATGTTCTTTGCCATAATCTTACCCCAAGAGATGAGGAACAGAAATCACATATGATTGTAACTATTGAGACTTGCAGAAATGCAAAGAATGATAGTCAGATTGTACAAGCTTAGTTCCAGATAATGAGTGCGTTCTGTTTTAAATACTCATAGAAAAAACTGTATTGCTAAGTGAGACCTGGCTACTATAAAAATTAAAATTAATTCCTTTGTACTACTGTGTTTTTTTCCTAAATAAGACAGAAGAAGTAAGCTAACAGAAAATACATCTCTACTTTTCTGGGTAGCTCTTGGAAAAAAATTAATCTATAAGCAATTAAGACTCACCATATCTGATATAACTGTCCTAAGAGGAAATTAACAGAAGGACTTGGCCTTCCCTAATAATAAGAGAAGGAAGGAAAGAGCATCACAAAAGGCAAAGGCCGGATGTGATGTGTGACAATATCCCATTTATTTCTTCTAAGTTATCCATTTTATTGGCATAGAGGTGCTTGTAGTCATTCCTTTGTACTTTTGTGGTCTTGGTTATAACTTTTTTCATTTCTAATTTTACTGATTTTGGCCCTCATGAACTAATCACCTCCCAGAATATCCATACTAACATACTAACACATTGAGATTTAAAATTTAACACATGAATTGTACAGGGACATAAATATTCCATCTCCAGAACTTAATTTACACCATTAAAAAAAAAAAAAAAAAAACTCAAAGTGGATTACAGACTTAAACATAAATCCAAAGCTATAAAACTCCTAGAAGAAAGTATGAGAAAGTAGCTTCATGATTTTTGTCATGGCAATGATTTCTTGGATATGACATTGAAACCATAGTCAATGAAAGGAAAAATAGGCAAGTGGGACTGTATCAAACTAAAAAACTTCCCCACACCAAGGAAACAACAGACAAAATCAAAAAAGCAACCAGTGGAATGGGAGAAAATACCTGCATATTATATATCTGATAATGGGTTAATATATGGAATACATAAAAATACATACAACTCAACAGAAAATGAAGCAAAAAAAATAAATAAGCCAATTTATTTATTGAGAGGGAGTTCCTATTGTGGCTCAGCAGGTTAAGAACCCAATATACTGTCTGTGAGGACGTGGTTTTGATCCCTGGCCTCGCTCAGTGGATTAACAATCTGGTGGTTCCACAAGTGTAGGTTGCATGCAGGTGTGGCTCAGATCCAGCACTGCTCCAGCTTTGGTGTAGGCAGACAGCTGGAGCTCTGATTCAACCCCTAGCCAGGGAACGTCCATATGCCACATGTGGGACTTATATAGAAAAAAATTTAAAAATGAAATAAATAAAAAGGGGGCAGAGGATATGAATATACTACATATATTTGAACGTACTATACATATTTATGTATGTATTTTCTCAGCCATAAAAAAGATGGAAATCTTATGATTTGCAAAAACATGGATGGAATTTAGGAATATTATGTTAAATGAAATAAAGTGAAATCAGTCCAACAGAAAAATACCATATGACCTCACTTATATATCGAATCTAAAATAAGAAAGAAAAGCCTGATCTCATATATACAAACAGATTGGTTTTTGCTAGAGGTAGAGGCAGGGTGTAGGTGAAATAGGGGTTAAAAATACAAACATCCAGCTATAAAATAAATGTCATGAGAATACAATGTATAGTATCATGATACAATAAATAATGCTGTACTAC
Source organism: Sus scrofa (assembly GCF_054392235.1). Taxonomy (NCBI): domain Eukaryota; kingdom Metazoa; phylum Chordata; class Mammalia; order Artiodactyla; family Suidae; genus Sus; species Sus scrofa. The sequence continues at coordinate 148,380,953 of NC_139396.1, read as the reverse complement.
ATGTTAGAATAAATTTGAAATTTGCTAGGAGAATAAAATTTTTAGTTCTGTTTTGGTAACTTACTTTTTCTTAATTGAGGTATAGTTGATTTACAGTATTATATTAGTTTCAGGTGTAAAGCAGTCCTAAAGTATTTTCATAGATTATACTCCATATAAAGTTACTATAAAATATTGGCTATATTACCTGTGCTGGATAATATATCCTTCAGCTTATTTATTTTATATATAGTAGTGCGTACCTCTTAATCCACTATCCCAATCTTGCTGCTTCCCCCTTCCTTGTGTCTACTGGTAAACACTAGTTTGTAGTCTATATGTGCGAATCTGTTTCTGTTTTGAATATTCATTTGTTTTATTCTTTTAGATTCCACATATAAGTGATAACATACAGTATTTGTCTTTCTCTGTCTGACTTACCTCACAAGCATAATATTTTCCAAGTTAATCCATGTTGTTGCAAATGGCAAGTTTTCATTCACTCTTTATGGCTGAGTAATGTGCATGCACGTGTGTGTCTGTCTGTCTGTCTGTATCTATCTATCTATCTATCTATCTATCTATACACACATATCTATCTATCTATCTATCTATCTATCTATCTATCTATCTATCTATACACACATACCACATCTTTATCCATTCATCTCTAATGCAAACAGGTTGCCCCTATAATGCCAGTATTGGTAGGCTTGATTTTTTTCAGAGGTTCCTTAAACTGTTTTCCTTTCAGTATTTGTCTTTCTTGTGCTATTCTGATTGGGTGATTTTCATTATTTTATCTTCCAGATCACTCATGTGGTCTTCCATATCCCCTAGTCTTATGTTAATTTTTTCTAGTGTGTTTCTCATTTCAGTTACTATATTATTTAGCTCTGCTCATTTCTTTTTACATTTTTTACTTTGTTGTTAAAATTCTCACTGTGTTCATCTATTTTTTCCAAGTTCAGTTAGCATTCTTATTACTAATGCTTTGAACTCTTCATCTGATATATTATTTATCTCTATTTCATTAGTCGTTTGTTCAGGGTTTTTCTTGCTCTTTCATTTGAAACTAATTACTCAGTCTTCTCATGTTGTTTAACTTTTTCTGTCTCTACAAAATTAAGTGAAAGTTTTTAAGAGGTGGCCTTGTGGCTGTCACTCCTGTGCAGTCTGTGTATGCCCAGATGTTTTGGTGGGAGAGCTGGATCTAAAATTATCATGCGTCACTTTTTTCTCCCAGGTGTGCTGGCAGCTATCTCCTAGTTGCTTGAGGGGCTAGAGCTAGAGTTAGGTGAGAGCCAGAGCTTCTCTTATGCTCAAAGTCCATCACTACTCTATCGGGTACTGTGTTGGATCTCAAGGTGTTGGAGCAGAAGCCCTGGGGTAGGGTCTGAGCTGGTTCTGTTCTCTCTAGATGTGTACTCTTTCTCCTCCTGGCAACAGCACCTATGCTCCAAAGGAGAGCAGCACTCCACCAAAAAGGTCGAGAGCAAGCAGCCGGCGCAATCTGGGATGTACAATGGCATGATCCCAGCATGTGAGTCAGAGTTCCAGACAGCTCCTGATCTGTTGCCTCCATGAGCACCAGCAATAGCTACCCTCACCCCGTTCAGATGCATTTCTGAGCCCAGGCCAGTTGCATCTCCCCTGGTGCTCACTCTCCTTGACAACAGCAGCCTTTGTCATTGAGGGAAGCTGCACCTGAGCTACAGGGACCATAGTAGACACATACTGAGCACCAGGGTGAATGCTAGGTTGTCTCAGGAAACCAGCAAGAGCCCAGGGAACTTTCAATCTGCTTCTTCCATGCTGTTTCCGGGAATAAGTAAGCATGTAAGTATGTTCTTAAAAAGGAGACTCTCATTTTTCTATATCCCTCCTATAAGTCCCACTAGTTTTTAAACCATCTAGGGGGACTCCTCTTTCCAGTGTTGGACCCCAGGGTTGAGCTGTCCACTATGTGGTTTAAAACCCGCACTCTCTGGGGAGGAGCTCCAAGCCTGTGATATTTCCTGCTCTTCTGCCTAAGAGAATAAATTTTTCAAGACCTCATCACAAGAAAAAAAAAATGTTTTAAGAATGAACGGTGATGGATGTTAACTAGACGTATTGTGGGCATCATTTTACAATGTACACCTGAAATGTGTGTCAATTATGGCTCAATTCAGAAAAAAAGAGAAAATGTGGTATATATACAATTAAAAGAATATTTTCAGCCTTAAAAAAAAGGAAATCTTGCCATCTGTACAACACAGATGTACCTGGAGAACATTATGCTACATGAAGTTAGCCAGTGACAGGCAGAAAACAAATACTGCATGATTCTACTTGTATAAGCTATCTAAAATATTTAAGCTCACATAAGCTTAAAATAGCATGGTGGTTGCCAAGGGCTGGGAGGAAGGGTAAACTGGGAGTTGTTCAATGGACATAAAATTTTCTTATGGAGAATAAATTCTAGAAATTGCTGTACAACTTAGTACCTATAGTTCACAGTACTCTCTGGCACTCTTAAAAAACTTATTCAAGAAAGTAGATTTTTGTTAAGTGTTCTAACCATAATAAACAAAAATGAATAACTCAAATATTTCACATAACTTCTTCACTTGAAAGAGTGATTTTTAAGTTTAAAAGAACTAAAATTCCATTCAAATAAAGTATAGCTGGTTGATATTTCCATTGCCTGGACTTTTTAACTTTATAAAAGTCTCAGATAAAAGTCTCAGATGGATAGCAATATATGTGCACTATCTCGAAATAAACTTTAGAGCCTTACCCTGAGTTGATGGTTTGGTATTAATATTCACAATACATTTTTCTTGCATTAAAACTACATAAATTTGTAAAATTATATTGTGGTAAGATGCTTAAAGAAGCTAGCACCCCATTATGTTAAGTGAGATACATTGAACAGTGAAAGACAAATACTGTATAATATAATTTAAATGTGAAATCTAGGAGTTCCCATCGTGGCTCAGCAGAAACGAATCTAATTAGCATCCACAAGGATGCAGGTTCGATCACTGGCCTCATTCAGTGGGTAAAGGATCCAGCATTGCTATAAGCTGTGGTGTAGGTCACAGACACAGCTCTGATACCATGTTGCTGTGGCGTAGGCCAGCAGCTATAGATTTGATTGGACCCCTAGCCTGGGAACCTCCATATGCCATGAGCATGGTCCTAAAAAAACAAAAATAAAAATAAATGTGAAATCTAAAAAAGCCAAGCTCATAAAGACAGACAGTAGGACGGTCGTTACCACCGGCTTAGCATTGGAGGACTTGGGAAGATGTTAAAGGGTACAAACTCACAAACAGTAGATAAGTAAGTCCCAGAGACCTAACGCATAACACAGTTATTATAGACTACTATACTGCATTATAAACTCCAAAGTTTCTAGATGTTAATTACTGCCGTGACAAAAAATAATTACAAGTATGTGACATGAGAGAGGTGTTAGCTCATGCTCTGGTTGTAATCATAATGTTAGACCCACATGTGTAAAATCAGCATGCCATGCACTTTAAACTGACACAACGTATACGTCAATTATATCTCAATAAAAATACTTTTTTAAAGCTAGCATTCATATAACTCAGATAAAACAGTGGAGTTAGAAAAAATACAATGAAAACCTACTACTACGTAATGTATATTTAAAGAATATATATATGTATGTGTGTGTGTGTGTGTGTGTGTGTATATATATATATATAGCTTGTGTTTTGAAGTTATGGGTTTTATATTCAAGTATACTCCCAGTTTGAAAACATAATTATGAGCACAAACATCATGGTGTGCCTGAAAAATAACAGAAATAATATTTAAATTATAGGACTGTTTGCAAAATCTGAGATATCAGACTCACAAATTCTCCGAATCCCAAGGATAACTAAGTTTTATGAAAGGAAATAATTAACAGCATTAAGTCTTTCCACAAAAGGACTAAGGTGTGACAATTCTGGGAAGAGATACAATTACAATGAAAGATGACTAAAAGCTTTTATTCCTTGATATTAGTATAACTGTCTTATAAAAGTTAAGTTAGCGTCTCACCTGTTCTGGGTTTGCTATGAAGTTTATGGCAGTATGGTGGCGATCATCTTCCTGCAATAAGCTGAATGTAAACTGATAATCAATCAAAAGGCTGTCTGCAGGGGGACAAAAAATACAATCCTGATCGGTACTTCAAAGAATTGTTTAATAAACAAAAGTAAGGTGAAGATATGTTGCATATCATATTTGAAAATGATTATCATTAAGTAGCAGTCACCTACTCAAAACAGGCAAAATGTAAATCTTTGTCACCAGGCGACAAAAAACAAAATATAAATATGGAAGCGGTCCTAATTCTTTAAAAATTCTGCAAAAACCACAGCCATTCTGGAAACTACCCAAAAGTAAGAGAATAAAAATAAAGTCATCCACAATATTACAACCAGAGAAAAAATACCGGTAATATTTTGGTGTATTTTATTCCAGCTCAAGTTGTATAAATAAAAACGAGACAGGCAAACATTTTGGCATCCTACTTTCATAACATCAAAATTCTTTGAAAATATGAATTTTAATAGCCAAAAAATATTTCATCACATGCCATAATACATTTACCTGTCCCTTATTTATTGTGGTAGTTTTGACTTTCAGCAATTTTGTAATGACTCTGTGATAAACATCATTCTACAGAAAAGTCTCTTATTAACAACTGATAGGAAGAATTCAGTGGTAAATTTTTTAAATTTTGTCCATATATAATACTGAAGCCAAGGTGAAACATGAATGTTAAAGGTCATGAGTAGTTTCAAATGTTATACATAAGATGAAGTGTTTCTCATAATGTTAAACTACCACTTTTATTAAAAAAAATTCAAATTACTTAAATAGAGATGACTTCTGTTGTTTGGATATACATCTTTCATGTAATGCCCTCAGCATTACACTTAAACACTTAAAATAACACACATAAAATAGAAAGTAAACACGAATGGTATCACTGGGTTTATTATTAACGTATCATTCTTTAGGTTGCTTACTATATAAGAGCCACCCTATATATTTCTCATATAATTTAGTATAAAGCAACATTTTGTCTTTCAAAGAATTTATAGGGATCCCTATCAATGAGAATGAGGACTATGTAGTAGGTCATATTTCTGCTTTTCATCTGACTGCCAGAAATGAAAAGGCAAATTAAATGCACCGGTGTTGTTCTAGGCACTGGAGATATATAAAAATAAAAGACACAGATTTCTGTTCTTATGCAACCTATATTCTACCAAATGGACACTGAAAATTAGTAAGTAATTTCACAGTGTCACAGTATAAGAGATGACAATAAATGTAAGGGTAATAAGTCAGTGAAGAGAGGAGAAACTGCTGTCCAGGTAGGAGTATGCTTACAACTTTGAAAAGGAACATTTAAAACTCAAAGATAGTAAAAGAATAAGCCATGGAGTTTACAAGAGAACATGTAATCCAGGCAGAGGAAGCAAGTACAAAAACCTCAATGAAAGAACAAGTTTTACCTGTGATTCTTATAAAGAGGCTGTGGCAAGAATGTAACCAAGAGGTGACAGTGGAGAATGGCAACAGCAGTGGCGATCAGAAGACGGGGTCAGACAGCTAAAGGTATTTGTAAGGTGTAACAGATTCACTAAATAAATAGATGCAGCATTTGAAAGAAAGAAAGGGCAAGTTTTTTGACCCAAGCAAGACCAAGCAAAATGTCATTATTAACTGAGATGGGTGAGAACAGGCCTTCTTTGTTGGGAGTTTGGAATTAGAAGCTTAGTTCTGAAGATGTTAAGTTTGAGTTACTTATTGAACATCTAAGTGGTAAATTGAGCTCAGCAATGTAGTAGATAACAATTGGTAAATCACCAGCATTTTAGATGGGATTTAAAGCCATGAAGCCAAGAAATCACCAGTTGTAGATAGAGGAGAAGTCCAAGGGATGAGCCCTGAAGACAAAACAATGTTAAATAATCAGATCTTCAGTTGGAACCAACAAAGGAGACAGAGAGGGCAACCTATGAAACCGGAAGAAAACCGAAATTCAGTGTCCAGGGAGCCAGGCAAATACAGTGTTTAGAAAAGAGAAAAATGATCACCTTGGTCAAATGTAGCTGAGAGGTTTTAGAGGTAGAGCTGCAACATTGAGGATTGATAATATCAACTCAGAATGAAGGAAAAATGCCACTGAGGAAAAGTGGATTATTTCAAAACTATTCTGAAAGACTTGTCTGCACATATCTTTACTTATTTCTAGCATGAAACTAAGCACTAAGAAACCAGGAGAAGATGGCCTTAGAGATAGGGGCTGGGTGGCTGGGGACATCTGAGCAGCTCTGCATAGAGGCTATAGTGCCCCAGGGCTATGGACATTCTGTTGTACGGACTCCAGCCCTCAGCCACAATTACCAAGTTCTTGACCAGGCATTCAGGCTTGATTTCTCTATTGTCATTTATTACAGTTGGAAGTACAAGATCAGTACAATGTATATTATGTATGGTAATGATTAGTCTTAATGTCAGTTAGTCTAGAAAATAAGCCTGAATCTTGGAACAAAATTTGTAGGTGCATTATATAATTCAAGTGACTAACAAGTGTACCACTCAGTGAACGTGAATTATTATAAACTGAAGAGAGTTTAGTCTTCTACACAAAATGTTTCCTTTTAAAGCTGCTTGAAGTCTTTCAGAAACCAAATGCATGATTTTCCACTTAACCAGGAGATATATTTCCCCCTCCCCCCAATTTTAAAATACCATGTTGGTGTATTTTAGGGGCTTTGCAAATGAATAATTACCTGGCACTTAAAACACGTACTTTAATGCTGTAATTTACTCTGAACTTCTTAGCTACATAGCAGAACATAAAACATTATAGTTGTAAATATGTCTCAAGTTTATGAAAGTGTACATAATTTGAAAATAAGTTTTTGTACTCTTTTAATGAATCACTTTATTATAATATAAAAAAGCAACACATGTTTGACTATAAATCAACTCAAATAACACTGAATAACCAACAAATGCAAAGAAATGACAAAATATCAGGAGGAGTAAATATGACCAAATGAGGTGAGAAAGCTTTTTTTTTTTAATTGGGAGAAAGAGCATGTTTTCATACCAACTGGCATAAATAAAATTTAGTAGAAAAGAAAAAATTGAGGAGAAAGGAAAGAGAATTATAGAACAATGTCCTCGAGTGGTTAAAAGACAATGACCTCAAAATTTAAGGGATGACCTAGTGGTAAGTTCTCTGGGTCTCTGGGGGTTTTATTGCTTATTTCTTTTTGCTTCCTGTATATCTATTCCCAGAGTGTAGAGCCCTGAAAACCTCACCCATCCTGCATTAAGGTGAGCAGAGGTGGTGCCTGCGTTGCTGCAAGAAATACAGCAAAGCATTAAGCTTTATTAAACTCAGTGGTAGGTACACAATTTTGAAATTACATATACTACAAAAATATATATACTATACATATTAAAATGTACATACCACATTTTCCAGTGTGTTTTAAACTTTCATAATTAAAAAAAAGATAAACTGTATTCTGCACATTTATATACAATACTGATTAGAAACCAGGATTTGAAAACCTTGTGAATAGAAAAAGACCAAAGATATAGTTCAAAAAACCATAAACACTATGTAAATCAATCTTCTGATTTCACAGACTGAGTCCTGAAGGCTGGAACAACTGTAAATGATATAGTTAGCTCTTAAATATTTGCCAACAATCAGCAAACTCTCTCTGATAATTCCGGAAAACTAGACATTGGCAATTAACTTCCTAATTGGATCAAAAAAAAAAAAAGAAAAAGAAAAAAAGAAGCCCACAAACGCCGGTAAATGGAAATGAAGAGCAACTCTTCTTTATATCTCTCTCATTTTTTGTATGATCATGTTAGATATTATGGTGAATATGAGACTGCTCATACTACTGGCTCCAAATTATAATTGTACAGATGAAAAAAAAAATCAGGAAAACAGAGAAAGGAAAAGTTGACATTTTTGTATATTTAAGTTAGTTTGATTTGCATAGTAAGAAGAGAAAAAGAGGAAAATACCATTTTGTCAACAACAGATTAGGAGTATATAATTATTTAACATAAGTAAGACGTTTACTCATTTAAAATACCTCTGCAGTATGCATGAAAGGAAAAAGAAAATCTAAAAAAAACCCCACATAATTAAAGCTGAAAGACAAGATAATAACACTGAAGACTACAATAAAAAAGAGAGTTAAATAAGTTTAAAGTGTAAGGAAAAAAAAACAGAAACTACAAGTAATGATATAATGGCAAAATTAAAAATATTAGATCAGAAAATAAAAGAATTAAAACAACATAATTCTGAGTAAGTACTATGTAGGTCAAATCTAAAAAAGCTTCATAGAATATAAGAGTTGAAAATCACTCAAGAGAATACCAGACATAGAAACAGTCAATATATGCATGGAAAATTTTGTTAAAGCAGACATCATAATAAATTGAAAAGAAGCACATATATGTTAAATATGTGACCAAAAAATCTGTTGACTATTCAAACCTAAACAATGAAAGAAAACATCCTGCATAAAAGATAAAAATACTCTAGCATTATTCGTAATAGCCCAAAGGTAAAACCAACATAAATGTCCATTAATTGGTGAATGATAAACACATTGTGATGGGTCCATATGATGGAATTTTACTTGGCCATAAAGAAGAATGAAGTACTGACACATGCTGTAACAAGGATGAACCTCGAAAACAGCATGGTAAATCAAAGAAGCCACCACAAAACACCACATATTCTACAACATCATTTATGCAGTATTTTAGAGTAGACAAATCCATAAAGACAAAAAAATGGTTACCAAAGGCTAGGGGTAAGGAGAATGAGGAGTGACTGCTAATGTATGCTGGGTTTCTCTTAGGAGTGATTAAAACGTTCTAAAATTACAGAGGGGTGATGTTTGTACAATCTTATGAATATACTAAAAACCACTGAATTGTACACTTTAAAGGGGTGAGATTTTAGGTATGTGAATTATAGCTCGATAAAGCTGTTCCTAAAAAAACTTTAGGAGTTCCCATCGTGGTGCAGCAGAAACAAATCCGACCAGGAACCATGAGATTGTGGGTTCCATCCCTGGCCTTGCTCAGTGCGTTACGGATCTGGCATTGCCGTGAGCAATGGTGCAGGTCACAGATGCGGCTTGCATCTGGCATTGCTGTGGCTTTGGCATAGGCTGGCAGCAACAACTCCATTCAACCCCTAGCCTGGGAACCTCCATAGGCCATGGGTGCAGCCCTAGAAAGACAAAAGAAAAAAAAAAAAAAACTTTAAATACCATATATACCCAGGCATGTCCACATGGGCATATGAACACATGCATATATACAAACACCACACACGTGCACACACACACACACATTCATGCAAACAAATCAATCATTTAAAAGCAAAATTAGGCAAGATGTTGGGAGGTCTTGAGCAACAATAAAAGCCAAAAGACAAGTAACTGGAGCAATATTTTATGAGATATGTGTACACAATCATTCTGACTACATAAAGAAACAACGTAATGATAATTTCATTTGCTGTAAAAGTATATTATCTATATATTCATCCTGAAAAAATTATTCACACACATACTACAACTAAGAGACAAATTCAGGTATGGAAATACCATAGCAAAAAGATGTGGCAGTGACTAAACAAAAGATTTTAAGTTAGAATAAAAGAATAAAACAAAGTTATCTTGGAATATAAAACAACTAAAAAGCTACCAAAATGAACAATTTCTACACATGGTCAGATATAATATAAAAATATTATATTATACCTACAGCTCTATTTTGGGGTCTATGTTATTACACTGGTGATTATGCCTATCTTTTTTCTAAATAAACCCATACCACCTTAATTACTATAACTATACAGTTATCCCTAATATCTAAGATCTCTTGGTTCCTTTCAATGCATAGCCTTTGCTTAAAATAAAGCTATCCTAAGAGTACAGAGTGTTTGAGTCCTGTAAGAATTTTTGAAAAATGAACACAACATAATTAATGTATAATTAAAGTACATGTGGAAATTGAAATCAAGAATGATGTCAAAAAAGATAATAAAAGAAAGACAAGCAAGTGAAAAAGTATTAAATGGATAAAAGATTAAATGAAGTGCACAGGATTTCAGGGAAAGGCCCCAACAAGGAGAGGTAAAATACTGCTTCAAAGGAGATAAAATTTTTGAATGGGTAAAGAGAAGCAATTATTTGTCAATGTCGAAGGAAGCAAGGCAGATAATATTTCTATGTCTAGATACTAAGTTATGGACATTAAGAAAGAAAAAACAGTCAACACTTCCCTTAGAGAAGAGCCAAGTTTCAGGATATAAGTTTCAATTAAAGCAAGACAGCAGAATTCAAAAAAAAAAAAAAAATAGAGTACAGATATACTTGGTGATTCAATTTTTAAAATAATAACTTTTTTAAAAGAAAGAAAGAATAATACCCAGAACCATTGAGCATACTTAGCTCCCAGGTTCTTATTTCTAAATATCATTCTCCAATGTAAAGAATCCTGGCTTCCCAGAAAAATGGTTGATTCTAGGGCTAGGGCAGGGAAAGTACAAGGTGAGTCTGAAATATCCTGCAGTATCAGAAAATAAGGAAATACTTGGAAAATGATAGATTCCTGCCAAAAGAAAACAGGAGCTAAAGTGAGGGATTTCCCAAAGGCCAAATAAGGAGTAATTTCAGCTATAATTGTAATAACAGTAATTTGCTAGAAGCCACAAAATATATATACATGGATCCATACTGATGAATACAAGTATGTGAATGCACAAATAAATGAAGGGGAAGGGACAGCTGCTTTTTATAGTTTAAAAATGTAGAAGAAACGATGGCATAGAAAACCACCATTTGGCAAGCACACTAATGTATGGTAAAAGAGTGGGTGACAGTAAGATGAGAAATAGGATATTTACATAATATCAAAGAATGTCCCCATAATACACTCATTAAACACAGTAAGAAAGAGTACCTTCAGTGTGGAGAAACTGGCAGACATCACACACTAAAAAGTGATCAAAGATACCACCACCAGATGGAACAAATTTCTATCATGTACTTCAAAACAGGATACACTGAGAAAAACACAGACCACTTCTGTGGTATGCTTACTAAAAATGCATGACCAGAACTCAATCATGAAAAAAAAATTAGCCAAATCCAAATTGAGAGATATTTTATAAAATAACTGTCCACACAGTAGAAAATTGACAGAACACTGTAAACCAGCTATAACGGAAAAAAGTAAAAATCATTCAAAAAATAAATTAAAAAAAATAAAATAACTATCCAACCCTTCCCAGGGGTCAAAGTCATAAAAAGATATTTGGGCATTTTTTGTTAAGTCTGAAAATATTTCACACAGAAAATTTTAAAAGCTGCCTGGATGTCCTCAAGTTTCATTTGTGTCATATATTACAGGATTTCCATTCATCCGTCAATGAACATTTAAGCTATTTCTACATCTTAGCTATATTGAAATAGTGCTGCGATGAACACTGGAATGCTATTATCCCTTTGGATAAATATTCAGAATGGTATTGCTGGGGCTAAGGGAAATAAACAGTCACAGAGGGACAAATATTGCATGATTCCATTTATACAAGGTATCTAAAATAGTCAAGCTCATAAAATACCAGAGTAGCACTGTGGTGGCCATGGGCTGAGGCGAAGGGGAAAATATGAGTTGATAGCCAACAGATATAAATTTCTCAATTATTCAAAACGAATAAAAATTAGTTGAGGGTACATTCCATGTCAAAAATAAGATAATTATTTGATTTGATTTTTAAAACTTTATTAGTTTTAGGGATAATAAATAAAAATTAATTGAAAGCTATGATATGCTGATAGTTACAAGAGCACAGATGACATATAAAGATACTAAGGATAAATTAAAGAATAATAATTTTGAAATACTGTCTTTGTGATGCCATGCTTTGGGAAAAATACACACAAAAAAAGTAATTTAGCTTCTTATTGCTGCTGGTTAACTAATTAGTGGCTTTAAAAAACCACAAATTTATTCTTTTAAAGTTCTGGAAGTCTGAAGTTCAAAAGAGTCTTACAGAGTAAAACCAAAATGCCAGGAGTGGTATCTTCTGGTCGTACTCAAAGATAATGCAGTTTCTTGCCTCTTCCAGTTTTTAAGACTTCACTCTTCAGCACAGGACCCTTTCCGTCTATCTCTCCAACCTCTCGCTTCCATCACATTTCCCACGACTGCAGTCAAATCTCCCTCTGTCCCCTTCACGAGAACACTTGTAATTACACCAGGTCCACCAGAATAACCCAAGGACAATCTCATCTCGAAATCCTTAACTGAAGCATATCTGCAACTTCCTTGTGCTATTTAGGGTAATATATTCACAAGTTTCATGGATTAGGATGGGGACCTCATTGGCAGGGGCGGTTATTCAGCCTACTGCATTGTCATGACTTAGATAAAAGACTGAGAAGGTATCTGATACAATGTTACCAACCATATTCTCTGTATACAAGAATCAGCAGTGATTTTTATTTGTCTTTCTATCTCTTTTTCAGGATGAACAAGCGTTACTTCCATAGCTGGGCCAAAAAGGGGGAAATTTTCTGAAGTTCAGAAACTTTTTCTTTTGATCTTTAATGGGTTGTTCACATGGTTTATATTCACATAGTAAGTAATAAGATTTACATGGTTGTTCTCTGTTTCCAAAAATGGCATACTTCATTGCTAATTAATTTACGTCTTAGGTATAGACTAACAAAAACATATAAGATAATCAATCTCTCTTTCTGGTCTTTCACAACAGGAGTAAACCAAGGGTTAAGTTCCAAGATGGAAAAGATGTTTTGTTTTGTTTTTTTCTTGGTCTTTCTAGGGTTGGTCTTTCTAGGTCTGCACCCATGGCACATAGAGGTTCCAAGGCTAGGGGTCAAATCGAAGCTGTAGCCCAATCACCTACAGCACAGCCACAGCAACACGGCATCTGAGCTGCGGGTTTGAGCTACACCACAGCTCACGGCAAGGCCAAATCCTTAACCCACTGAGCAAGGCCAGGGATTGAACCCGCATCCTCATGAATACTAGTCAGGATCTTTATCAACTGAGCCATGACAGGAACTCCAACAGATGATGTTTTTAGGTAGTTTAATCAACATGGAGCCAGCACTCAGGGAGCAAACTAGTGGCTGCTTTTTACTACAAAGAGTTAATAACAAATTATATACAAAGTCAAGCTCACAAGTAACAGCATGCTCAAAGGAGTTTAACCGAATAAAATATTAAGAGAAAGACTTAATACGCACAAAATGTTTAGAGGTCAGACATTCCAGCAAACTAATGATTACTTCTAAAGTGATGACAAAATTTATACATAGAAAAAAGGCATTCTGAAAGAGAACTTGAACAATAAAGGAAGGTTCTGAGTACATTATACATTTGGGGTGATGAAGAGCAAATAGTGAGTATCTGTTTTACTCCTTTAACAAAAGTTACATGAAAATGATGTACTTTTTAAGAAAATAGTAAAAGGTGACCAAAAAATCTGCAAAAAGTTTGGAAATATCAATATATCTGAGATATAAGACGGCAACCATGCCAGGATCACAAACGAAATCAACTCTGATTTGTGTATGCTATACCACTGGTTACTGTTTATATAATGTTCCAGCTTCTTTGGGAACCAGGGTATTTATTATGTGTTTTGAATTGTCTCAGAAATTCGTAATTTGAATATTTTGAGGAACTAAGGTCTAATGATTTGATTTTTACCAGTGAATATTGTATTTCACCTTTAATTTAGCATTACGCACAGTATTCAAAGAGATCTCAGTTGTAATCTCCCGAATACCAACTGGGTTATAGGATGCAGGTTAATTAACCTCAGTGAGAGTCAATGGTACAATGGGGATAAAATTGCCTACATCATAGGAGTGTGCTCTTTGAGTTAAACAAGATTATGTTAGTAGGTGTTTGGCTTGACTGCCTAAGTAAAGGCATTCAATAAATATTATTACACCTTCATTATTCACTGTATTGGCTCTGAATAATTCTAAACGGTTTAAAAAGTCAAACAGATTCTCGTATGTGTATTTATATATACATATATTTGTTTATAAACATGAGTTCATGATCATGTATTTGGTCATTTCGAGGGTAGTGAAAGGATGCACACGGACTTCGACAACAATATCAAGAATACAAATATTTAAATTGCTGCTCTGAGTTAGAAAAAAAAAACAGAATCCAAATATGTTTTAAACAATGGCATATATGTATAAGTACATATATTTGCCAACTTAGACAATTGCTTAGTAAACAATAAAACTTACAAAAATATAAGCGCAAGTATATTCCCAGTATAAGTGTATCACAGTCATACTTAAAATGTGGCTCCAGGAATAATGCCTCAGAAAATGAACTAAATCGGTCTCTTTCATGCTCCATTGCCCTCACCAAGCTGTTTGACATACTGTAAGCAGCCTGATTATTTTAAAATTTAAATTTAACATTTTACTTGCCTCAACATCCTTCAATGGGCTTCTCATTTTTCCTAAGATAAAGACCAAAGAAAGTCCTTATATGTTCTTCAAAGCACTGCATGATTTGATCCTGCAGATCTTATCACTTCATCTCTTGACTCCCTTCACCTAGTTACACGTGTTAAAGTGTTAGTATCTCACTTGCCATGTTCTTTCCAACCACAGACTTCTATGCATGCCGCTCCTGCTGATTCTACTTCTTTCCATCTGCACATTATCACTGCTCTGCTCCCAAGTCATCTTTGACATCAAGGCTCCACCCTTCTCTTACTTCACCAATGTCTACTTCCTGGCTCACGAATGAGGTCAGGTTCTCTTGTAATCTCTTGTAATGTATTCCCAAAGCATCTATAATTCTCAATCAGAGTTTTTAGGACAACCATATATATCTACGTAATTGTGTAAAAGTTTAACATCTATTTTCCCTACTATTTTATAAGCTTCAATGGAGCAGAACATGTTTTGTTCACTGTAATATCCCTAGAGTCCAACAAAGAAGTTAGTCAATAAATATATGTTGAATTAATAAACAAAAGTGAGTCAATTCTAATAAATGACAGTCTCTCCAAGCTCTAACAGTGTAATTCTTACGTAAGTAAAAATCAAAGAGGAAGAAAATATGTCCTCCTAGTGCATATTAAATGAATAAGTAATCTTGTCTTACACATTATAAATACTTAATAAATATTAGCACTTGCTTGCTGAACAATGCTAACCATGCTGACAATTATTAAGAATTTCTATTGAGATTGGAACATTTAGAATAATTCCAAAGGTAAAATCCATTACAAGAATTTTGCAAGTTGAATAATATTCTGCTATCACAGAAAAAGCACAGAACCTGTTATTATCCACACTCTGAATGACTGATTTTGTGATCTAGGATGTACACTTAATCTCATTGTATAAAAGAGGATGTGGCCTATGCTCATCAATGCCTATTCATCAATACTTCTAATTTTCTTATAATATACCATGATCTCTTCAGAAGCCACCTTCCTTTGCTTCATGGTATCTCCAAGCAGTTAAATTTTCCATTATTCTGCAATGACATATGGAAATCTGCTAAGATTTTATTTGTAGCAAATGTTCCATGGGCCAGCTAGAAAAACAAAGATTGAAGCTCATTTTTATTTCAATCAATGGCTGGTGTTTAAAGCTTTTCAATGTAGAACTTTATGTTCTATATTATGTAAATAAATTTAAAGTAATGTAAAGCAACTTTTACTCCATAACCTATAAAATGATTTCCAAATATTTTTCGGTCAAACACCCCATCAACAAAAAATACTTGCTTATACAGCTATGATAAATGTGTATTCATTTATGTATTAATTGGCTTTTTTTTTTTTTTGGTCTTTTTAGGGCTGCACCTGCTGCATATGGAGTTCCCAGGCTAGGGGGTCTAATGGGAGCTGTAGCCACCAGCCTACGTCACAGCCACAGCAACGCGGGATCCAAGCCACATCTGTGACCTACACCACAGCTCACGGCAACACTGAATCCTTAACCCACTGAGCGAGGCCCGGGATTGTACCCACAACCTCATGGTTCCTAGTTGGATTTGTTAACCACTGAGCTATGACAGGAACTCCTCATTTATGTATTAATCACTTATATGTATACGCCTAGTATATATTTACTGAACCTCTGCCTAGGAGCCACGGCTTTTCTAAATATGAGTTCCAACAAGAGAAGATCCTGGGTTCACAGATTTTCACTCTAATAAGTAAAGAAAACCCACATTTAAATAAACAAATAAACATGTGAGAGAACATCATACTGTGTAGGTGTTAGCATGGGGAAAAAATATTACCGTAATACTTGACTGAGTCCATTTTAAGTTAGACTAGAGTATTAATTAGAGATGGAGTATTTGAGGCAGCAAAAATAGTAAATATAAAAGCCATAATCTAAGGTAAAGTTTGGGATACTTAAGAACAAGCACGTTAAGTCATTAAGAACTCATGAAAACAAGATGACTGCCATATAAATTCCCAAATGTTTAGGAATCAAATCCTGAACTCTGTTTTGTTCATTGATTCCTATACCAGAATATAAACCAGTACAGCTAGAGTTACCATATGTCTGGATATTCATTCAGGTGGGAATTTCTCACTATTCTTCCCTTCCATAATTCTACTGAATATTCTAAAAGTGTATTATTTAAAATAAATTTTACAATAAATTTATTCTAATACATGCAGTTCAAAAACCTAAACTGAATGACATTCTAATTAGAATTCAATAAAATTTATGTATCAATGTTGCTAAGTCTCATGTTTTCACATGAAGACTTCCCATTTGAAAAATAGTTTGAATTTTGCAATTGTTTAGGTCCTGTTTTCATTTCCTTTAATGTGATGTTTTTATTTTATGCATATAAAAACAACTGTTAGGTTAAATATATTACTGATTTTTGTTGCTCTAGTTTTATTACCTGGGATTGAGTGTGTATGATATAGACCCAGAGGCGGATATAGACACAGACTGCCTGGATTGAAACTGGCTTTATTTCCTAGCTATGTGATCTTCTGTAAACAAATTAAACTTTCTCTGCCTCTATTCCCTCAAAGAAAAATGGTGATAATAAGCATACCCTTCTCGTTTGAGGATTAAATATACAAATAAACGTTAAAAAAAAAAAAAAGCTTAGACAAGACTGGCATAGTTAGTGCTCAGTAAAGTTTAAACTAGTATTATTGTTATTTTAAAATCAATTGGTTTTCTGGTTTTATTAAATGATTCTAAATAATGAGCTATATATCTGTGAAAAAGGTAGTTGTAATAAGGATATTATATATGCTATTACCTCTTTTATGTAAAATTATTCTCTGGACATAATTTATTTAGAAAGGCATCCATTCAGCATTTAGAAAAGGACATGCAGCATCTTCATACAAATAAGGAGCTGTTAACCCTTGCTCAAGGCAGATACAGCTGCACACCATGTTAAGAGACTTAGTGAGAAAAGTAAGAACAGGAGATGAGCTGCCACTCTTCTGCACAGCCAGGCCCCTTTGTGGAGGGCTCAGACCACACAGCTCCACTTGGGAGCCCTGGTGGGAGATTTTCAGACATTTTTGTTTTCCTCATTAAACTTTTTTGGTTCTATTTAATGATTTTTTAAAATGAGTCTATATTATTTACATAAACAGAATGATATAACACTTTTATTATAAATGTAGAGTCAGATAAAATTGTCAGCTCTCTTCTAGATTACTTCAATAGCAATTTTTGCTCTCAGCTATTTTTAACTCTCATAATTGTGCTATATTCTCTTTCATGTTGGAATATGCTAAAACATTAAATAATTCTAAAATAAACATTTTAAAATACTGGGCTATAACTTCAAGAAATTTAATAAAAACAATGATGAATCAAAGAATAAGATAAAAATGTCAATCATGTGGGCATTTCTGTTTTGTCAGATAATCTTCGCTCCATCATGAGTTCAATCTGCGAAATACAAGAATTTAGATTCTCTGTGTTCACCAAGGTCACCGCTGCTCTATTTGCAGATGGACCAGCCAGATCCTATTTCAATTGCCATTTATATTTATTAGTTAAAGAGTCATTAAACCATTAAAATGGGAAAACTCTTTAACTGTTTTAGAATAGAACAAAAATTGTTACACTAAATACAAGGTTAACTCAAGTTTTAATTACTTTGTATGACATAGCATTTTAAGCAATTAAATTGACATCAAAATTATTTTAATTAACAGCTATAATATCACTTAATAGAAATATTACCTATCACTTATGAAACAAAAGAAAAAAATCAAATCCAACAAATAATATGCTTATAAATAATGTCTTTCATCTAAGACATAAATAGTAATTACATAAATCAATAACAAAGGGCTTACAGCAAGATGGCTGGATAAATATTTCGGTTTTTACTTTAATATAAACTAAGATAAGATGTGATGAGTAGTAGAGGTGAGCACTGAAAATAAAAGGAGTAATTAAATTTCTTGCTCTTAAAATAGGCAGTATATTATTTCCATCACAAAACTGCACCTCAACTCTAAATAGTAATAGGAGAAAATCGAAATGGTAATTTTTCAGAGTAAAAGGTGGAAAAAAAAGGCAAGATAAGCTATATAACTTGGAAATATACTGAAACAGTAATTGGCAGTTTGGACAGTACATGTACTTAAAGAATTAATGCAGGAGGCGCACAAAGTAGATGATTGCAATAAGTGACTTTCTGTCCTCTGATTCTACTCATTGACATACATCTTCTATATAACAGTCACGGGCCAGTTTTTCATTTTGCATTTAAAGCTTCCTTCATTATAACTGTTATCATAATTTTTTTAAAAGCATTTAAGGAAAAAAGAAATTATACTACTTCATGACTACTACTTTTCACATTCGTCAACATAAATTGAGTACTTAAGTGTTTACAAGGGCCAGTCAAATTAGATACTACTGCCAGAAGCTCTTTTTTTCCCCAGGTGATGCATGATACCTATCTAACACATTCAGTTTGGGGGTTTTGATTGAAGTGCAAAAAAAATACTAAGACTGTCTGTAAGATACAACTGCTGGAGTATTACTTTCAATTATACTAACACCGCATTGCACTCAATTGCTTCAAGTTACAGGGTGGATCTGCTTTTTGAATTTCACTCCAATCTTTAAAATCAGAACAGTTTCCTTTAACACTATTATGAGAACGACTGACCTTTTTTAAAAAACACCATTTCTTTAAGTGTTATTAAGCTTGAAAGGTCTCATAACAAATGACAAGACTGCCATCTAGTGCTTTATAACTATTTCTTTAACATTTTTAAAAGAGGGAAAGAATCCCATATGATAGATGAACTGTCCAATATGGTAGCCACAATTTACATGTGCCTACTGAGTACCTGAAATGCGACTGATTTGAATCAGGACTGACATGAGTACAGAATACAAACTGTATTTCAAACACCGAAATTGAGAAAAACCTCAAAAAAATGATTTTTTACACTGTCACATTAAAATGACATTTTAGGTACATTGAGTTAAACAAAATATATTATTAAAATTGATTTCAACGGTTCAATTTTTCTTTTTAGGTAATAGAAAAATTTTAATTACACATCTAGGATAAATTATTTTTATTGTGGACAGCACTGTCTAAAGAAAAATCACTTTAGTCTTAAATATAAAAGGCTTAAGTTAAATGCGAGTATATTTAATATTTCTTTAAAAAATGGAATATAAAATCTGTTATAACTGTTGTCCAAAAGTGTAACTAATTATTTCTTTGGAACACAATAAAAGCTAAAGAGTCAAGAAGAATCCAATATGAATTTCTAATTTTAAAAAATCAGACAAAAATATGTCCCCTTAAAATCCAGGATGATTGAGAGAGGTAAAACAAAATGAATGTGGAAAAAACCAACAACAAGGATAATTTAAAAGACAAAGAAAATAGACAACTTGATCATCAGTATGGAAAAAAATTGCAAGTGGACTAAGACATATTAAATATGTAGGGGTCCATAAGTTTATGATACAAAAACAACAAAGTTAGCTATCACCTTGGAAAGATACTAAGCAAACAATTCTTTATTTTGAAAACTGGTAAACTTTTAAAAAAGATTATAGCATTTATCATGCCTTGCCTGTGTGTCTGTAGCAATGCGTAAGCAAATAGCCCACAAGAAAAAAAAATCTGTTTTTAATAGTTTTTCAAACAAGAAATAAATTAGAATATCACAATTTACAACCTCTAATTAACTACATTCTAAAACACTGAGCATCGGTGTCTACTAAGAACATTAAAAGAACTGCAAGAGGAGTTCCCGTCGTGGCGCAGCACAAACAAATCCGACTAGGAACCATGAGGATGCAGGGCACAGACACAACTCGGATCTGGGCTTGCTGTGGCTCTGGCATAGGCCGGCAGCTGTAGCTCCGATTAGACCCCTAACCTGGGAACCTCCATATGCTGCGGGTGCAGCCCTGAAAAGACAAAAAACGAAAAAAAAAAAAAAAAAAGAACTGCAAGAATTATGTGCTTCTGCTATACAAAGAACACAAAACCACCTATGAAAAATAGTGTTTCCTCCAAATCATATCTGAATCTAATTAAACCCCTAAATCAGGGAATTTCAACCCCAACACTATTGAAATTTTGGGTCACATAAATCCTTTGTTCTAAGGAGCTGTGCATCCATGCACATTGTAGGATGTGGAACAGTGTCTCCGCACTAGGTGTCTGTAGGACCCACACACCATGCCTATGTGTGATACATAAAAATGTCCCACAGGCTACAAAAACACCTAAATAAGATTAGGGATTTTTTTATACCACATTCTCAATAAAATTAGAAAAATAACTTTAAAATGATGTTAATAAGATTTACTCAATTCAAATTAAGAAAATTGTTAATATACAAAAAAGAGATAAAAATCGAACCCTACACTATGTAGAAAATAATATTAATAAGAACACTAATACCAAATATAGGCAAAAAAACAACAACTAAAAACTCCATGAGGCGTTCCCGTCATGGCTCAGTGGAACGAATGTGACTAGCATCAAAACGAGGATGCAGGTTCGATCCCTAGCCTAGCTCAGTGGGCTAAGGATCCAGCACTGTCATGAGCTGTGATGTAGGATGTAGACGCAGGTCAGATCTGGCTTTACTGTGGCTGTGGTGCAGGCCAGCAGCTACAGCTCCAATTCAACCCCTAGCCTGGGAATCTCCATATGCTGCAGGTGCGGCCCTATAAAGAGACAAAAAAATTTTTAAAATAAAAATAAAAACTGTATGAGAAGGAAATTACTGAAGATACAACATAAAATTGATGAACTGGAAAACAAAATAAGTGAAAAGGATGAATAATCCCAAAGCTCATGCTAAAATATGGGGCAAAAAAAAAAAAACTACCAGTAAAAAAGCACCAGGTATTCTTAGTTGATTTTAGCTAATCTTTGAAGTTCACTTAATATTCTTAAGCTATTAATCTTTTAAAATAAAACAGCAATCGTGTCAAACTTATCTTTGAAAGCTCTTACCATAATTTTACAACATGAAGTTAGAACAATTAAAAAGATTATTTCATAGAAAAAATAATGTAAAAATATAGCCTGCATTCATTTTCACTGACAATAATCCTAAATAAAATATAAACGAATAACATTTAGCAGTATCCCAAGTAATAATATGCCATAACTATGTTTGGTTTCCCCAGAAAGCAAAGATGTTTAATTAATGGAAATCTATTAATATGCAGATTAACATTTAACAACATCAAGGGAAAAGTCATTAATAATGAAATCTTGCAGGATACTAATGTAGATAGGAATTTTCTTAACTTGATACCGAGAATATTCCGTAAATTATAGCAAACTCTCTATTTGATGTGATGCCTACTAACCATCATTTTGACCCAGCACTGAAACAGAGATCCCAATCTTACCAATAAGGGAGTAAAAAATAGAAAAGTATGGAACAAAATGTCCTTATTTGTATATACTGTAATCAACTGCATTGAAAAATCAAACATCTATAAACAATTAGAATTGATAACAGAGTTCACTGAAGTTGATGACTACCAGATCAATGTATTAAAATGAATTTTATATTTACATATAAAGCATAAATGGAAAATGCAATTTTAAAAGATACTATTTAAGGAGTTCCCATTGTGGCTCAGTGGTTAATGAATCCGACTAGGAACCACGAGGTTGTGGGTTCGATCCTCGGACTGGCTCAGTGGGTTAAGGATCCAGTGTTGTCATGAGCTGTGGTGTAGACCACAGACACAGCTCGGATCCCATGTTGCTATGGCTCTGGCTTAGGCTGGCGTCTACAGCTCCACTTAGCCTGGGAGCCTCCATATGCTGCAAGCACGGCCTTAGAAAAGACAAAAAAATTTAAAAACATAAAATAAAATAAAATATACTATTTGAAATAGCAAAAAAAAAACTAGAAAATTAGTATTTTATATATAAAATATTATATAAATATTTTATAAAACATGTTCATACATAGACATGAAATTGAACTCAACATTATTAGCAATAATAGAAATGCAAATTTAAATCACAATATACTACTAATACTCTAGAATGGTTATAATAAAAAAGACTAACAATATAAAGTGTTGATGAGAATGTGGAAAAAACTGAAACATTTATAAATTGCTAGTGGGAATGTACAATGGCAGAGCCATGCTATAAAATCATTTCACAGCTTCTTAAACATAAGCATGTCATATGACCTGGCAATTGCTAGGAATCTAACCAAGAAAAATGAAAATATATGTCTACACGAAGACCATCTAAATGTCCTGTCAGCATTTTTCATAATATCCAAAGCCTAGAAATAATTCCAATGCCCATCAACTGGTGAATAGGCCAAAAATAAAGTCTCATATCTATATAATATCATACCATCCATTATTTTCTGAAACTAAAATTACTGCATTAAAAAATTAAAATGGAAATAACTTTAGATCATTTTATTTAGATCATTTATTTGGATCAATTGATTTATATCAATTGATGTAGAAAAAGTATAAGACATAAACAAATACCTATTCTTGAAAAAAAACACTCAGCAAAGTACGAATAGAAGGGAATTCCTCAACCTGTTAAAGGTTTCTAGGAAAAAACCTGTAACCTACTTTATGGTGAAAGGTAGAATGCTTTACCTCTAAGATCAGGAACAACACAAAAATATTTGCACGTCTACCATATCTTTTCACATGATACCAGAGGTTACTAAGGCAATGAGGCAAAAAAAAAAAAAAAAAAAATCCAGAGAGAAAAGAAAGTAATCAAACTCCATTATTTGCAGACTATTGTCTACATTAAAAAATATGACATAATCTACAATAAAGGTACCTGAACTATTAACTGAGTTTAGTCTCTTAAAATGAAGGATACAAAAGCAATATTTTAAAAAGTGTAGATTTGGAGTACCTGTCATGGCTCAGTAGTAACAAACCCAGCTAGCATCCATGAGGATGCGGGTTCAATCCTTGGCCTTGCTCAGTGAAATAAGGATCCAGCGTTGCCCTGAGCTGTGGTGTAGGTTGCAGACATACTCAGATCTTGTGCTGCTGTGGCTGTAGCGTAGGCCAGAAGCTACAGTTCCCATTCAACCCCTCACCTGGGAATTTCCATATGTCATGGGGTGTGGCTCTCAAAAAAGACCAAAAAAAAAGTGTAGTTTTAACTGTGAGAAAATATTAAAAATACTATTCATGAAGCATCAAAAATTTTTAAAATAATTTGAGGATATATCTGATAAAAAAAACTGTTAAAGATCTGTGAAGTGAAAACTGCCAAATATTGCTAAGAATGTATTTAAAAATTAAGAAAAAATGATATGCTATGTTCACAGGTCAGAAGACTCACCATAGTTAAGATACAAATTCTCCCCCAATAAGTCTGTAAACTAAACACAATCTCTATCCAAATCCTAATATGTGTTTTTGTTAAAACTGACAAGCAGATTCTAAAATCATCTGTAAACACAAAGGAAACAGAACAGCCAAACTAAGCTTGAAAAGAAAGAACAAAATTGGAGAATAAATACTACATGATTTTGAGACATGTTAAAAAGCTACAGTAATTGTAAGTGTTATGCTGACATAAAAATGTGCAAATAAATTAAGAGAATAAAGAAGCCAGAAATATTCTTACACAGTCTTATGCACATATATGGACAAGTGGTTTTTAACAAAAGTGCAAAAGCAATTCATTGATTTAAAAATAATCTTTAAAAACAAATAGTGCTCAAACATTTGGATATCCATAGCACAAAAAAATTTTCAAAAAATGGGCAGAAGATCTGAACAGACAATTCTCCAAAGAAGACATACAGATGGCCAAAAAACACATGAAAAGATGTTCAACATCACTCATTATTAGAGAAATGCAAATCAAAACCACTAGGAGGTGCCACCGTACACCGGCCAGAATGGCCATCATCAAAAAAACTACACACAATAAGTGCTGGAGAGGGTATGGAGAAAAAGGAACCCTGGTACACTGTTGGTGGGAATGTAAATTGGTGCAACCACTGTCGAAAACAGGATGGAGAGTCCTCAGAAAACTAAAAAGAGAACTACCATTTGATCCAGCAGTCCCACTCCTGGGCATCTAGCCAGAGAAAACCACGACTTGAAAAGGCACGTGTACTCCAAGGTTCACTGCAGCACTATCTGCAATAGCCAGGACATGGAAACAACCTAAATGCCCATCGACAGAGGAGTGGATCCAGAAGATGTGGTACATAGACACAATGGAATATTACTCAGCCATTAAAAGGAACGAAATAATGGTATTTGCAGCAACATGGATGGACCTGGAAATTATCATGCTAAGTGAAGTCAGCCATACAATGAGACACCAACATCAAATGCTATCACTGACATGTGGAATCTAAACAAAGGACACAATGAACTTCTTTGCAGAACAGATACTGACTCACAAACTTTGAAAAACTTATGGTTTCCAAATGAGACAGGTTCGGGGGTGGGGGGATGCTCTGGGGATTTGGGATGGAAATGCTGTAAAATTTGTTGTGATAACTGCTGTACACCTATAATGTAATAAAATCCACTGAGTAATTAAAAATAAATAAATAAATAAAAGAATCACACACACACACACACACAAACCAGAAATATTCTTATGCAGTCTTATGCACATGTAAGGACAACTGGTTTTTGACAAATGTGCAAAAGCAATTCATTGGTTTAAAAATAATCTTTAAAACAAATGGTGCTGAAACATTTTGATATCCATATCATGAAAAAAATTTCTTGATTCATTCCTTTAAATATACACAAATTTAATTAATACTCAAAATGGACTATATACTTAAAGGGAAAAGCTAAAAATATAAAACTTCTGAAAGAAAACATAGGGAAAAATTTTGCAACCTTGAGTCAGACTAAGATCTCTCAGAAGAAAAAATTCCCAAAGTGAACTTCATCTAAATTATAAACTGCTCTTCAAAAAACAATATGCTTAATAAAGTAAAAAGATAAGCTGCTAACTATGAAAAGATTTTTTGCAAAATATATATCAGATAAAGAACCCATATCTAGAATA
The DNA here is from genome assembly GCF_054392235.1 of Sus scrofa. Classification (NCBI taxonomy): domain Eukaryota; kingdom Metazoa; phylum Chordata; class Mammalia; order Artiodactyla; family Suidae; genus Sus; species Sus scrofa. The sequence goes on along the minus strand of NC_139396.1, from coordinate 148,355,300 downwards.
TACAAAGTACTCTGAAAAACCCAATAAGATGAAAACAATCCTATTTTCTTAAGTGGGCAATGAATTTAAATACACTCCATCAAATAACCTATACATATGGCAAAAAAAAAAAAAAGAAAAAATGCTTCATATCATTAGTCATCAGGGAAATGCAAATAAAATGAGAATTAGATCCCATTACATACTTACTAGAATGAAGTACTGAGAGATTTGGAAGAACTGAAACTCTCATACACTACTGGTAAAAATGTAAAACAATACAATCATTTGGGAAATAGTTAGGTTGTTTCTTTAAAGTTAAACATACATCTGCCATATGATCATTACTCAATAAAGGATCTTTAAATACAAAATCGGTGCAGCTTTTTAATAATAACCAAAATTGCTCCCTGGAAAAATCTATCATAAAATTCTATTTATTCAAATTTTAATCTTAATGAAAAAAGGACTGCTATAAAATCCAGCTGAGACTACTCAGGTTCTATATTTTGCTACATGTTCAGAATAACACCTATTGCTATTTTACTCTTCAGAGCAGGAAAAAAATGCACCAAATACAAGTAGAGACTATAGCAAGAACACATTAACTTTCTTAGCAATATACATGAAGTTGTATTATAAGACTTAAAAAATAGAAATAACATATTAATAACAAAATCAGTTATTCTAAATGAATTTTTTTACCTGCAAAAGCACCTACAACTAATAATACAAACGAATTATTTAAAATAAAAAAATACAGGTGTTCCCTTGTGGCACGTTAAAGGTTCAGCCTTGTCACTGCAGGGCTCAGGTTGCTGCTGCAGCGTGGGTTTGATCCCTGGCCTGGGAACTTCATGGGCGCAGCCGAAAAATAAAAATAAATGTAAAAATAAAATTAAAGTTAAAAATACAAATACTTACAATAACATGTTCCTCTAAGTGGATTACCGACATAGCGATTTTCAGAGTCGCATCTGTAGAAATACAAAAAACCTCATTTACTATTAAACAACAACACTCAAAAGCCTCGTGTTTTTCCTCCAACAAAAAGGTAATTAAATTCTACATTAAAACATCAAGCATACTGTTAACTGAAGTTTTAAAAACAAATCTTCCAAAGCATTAATGTAGAAAGCCAAAATATGGGCATGAGTAAGAGAAGAAATAATATGAAATAACATGAGGAAGAATTTTCAAGTCTGGATAAAGATATGATTTTTAGGTAGGGGAAGAAAGCTGTGGGAACTCAAAATCCACATCATTTTCTTAATTCTAGTACTCCCTCTTTTTTTTTTTTTTTTTTTTTTTTTTTTTTTTGTCTTTTTTAGGGTCGCACCCATGGCATATGGAGGTGCTCAGGATAGCGGTCGAATCAGAGCTGTAGCCTCTGGCCTACACCACAGCCACTGCAACACCAGATACGAGTGGTGTCTGTAACCTACACCACAGCTCACAGCAGATCCTTAACCCACTGCGCGAGGCCAAGGATCAAAACTGCATCCTCGTGGATGCTAGTCAGAGTCACTGCCACTGAGCCAAAATGGAAACTCCACGTCTGGTATTCCTAGAAACTAAAATATTTTCCTCTAGTTTCCACACCAGTGAATCTGTATTTTAAAAAGCCCTTCTCAAGTGTGTAATGGAGAAAAGTTTTCTCTAAATCATCCAACCCTGAATTCAGGAGCTCAAACTCCAAATTCATGTAACCAAAATATAACAAAATGAAAGAAGACATGAGCATTCAAACTCATAAATAGGAAGTTAAATTCTTCAAAAATATGGTTAACCATAGCCATGGGAGGAAAATCATAAGTATTTTCAAAATTTCTGAAGTTCACATTTTTCCATACCTGTTTCCATAATCCAATTAAAATGGCAATTAGTGCCTAACAGGTAAAGTTTGGTTTTTACATAATGCTACATCTTGGAAAACTCCCCAAATTTGATTATTATAAAATGTATACAGCAGGGTAACTGAATAAAGTGACTTAATAATTAAATTATATTTAGAATTTTAAAACATGAGAAAGCTCTTCCGAAAATGTCTTTAGTTTTAGTAGAGATAATTACAAGTGATAAATAATTTTAATATGTATTTTTTAATAAATGAATGGGCAAATGATTTAAAAAAATAATCAGTTACATTTTGAATGCATTTTTCAGCCATGTGCTTACTAATTTTTTGTATCCATGAAAAAACATGAGTTGATGAATAAATCTTTTTCTACATTAACTGCAAAATTCAAGTAGAAATAAACAGTCCTTTAAACAACTAACTATATTCTCTGTGAAACAAAGCAACTTTGGGCATAAGTTTTCTGCGACTTCTCCAAAAGCTCCTTATTTTTAAGTGTGTGGTATATAGTAATTTTCTAGCTTTAGAATATGATCATTCTCATTATTGCTGGGTTAATAAGCACTTCAGAATCTATATACTATTCCTCTACAATTGTTTCTTCTTTTAGACTCAACTGCTTAAATCTTGTCACTTTGTACCAACTATACATGTATACTAAAGGAATGACTTAAAATACTGTTATGATTCCTTTTCCTGTCACAAAAAATAAACTTGACTTGTTGTAAATGGGTATCTCAATACTACTTTTAGAATAGGAAAATATTCAACATAATATTTCCTGCATTGTCATGCATTATAGTTCCTGCATATCTTAATGCCTAAATAGATGTTTTTCCAGTTCCCATACAGAGCAATCATAGATGAATACCTTTGTCAAATGACAAGAGATTTAAAGTATTTTAATTTATTTAAGAATTGACTTTAAGAGATCCAATACAAACTTATTGTCCAACATGAAAGTTGTAAAGTTTTCATTTTTGTTAATAATATTTATTTATTCAAATTATATAATATTATATTGAATTAATACTATTATGTTTAACTTCAATACAATATAATTTTTGCAAGGAATACTTAAAATTTTACTTTCTCTAAACTACAAATTTTCTCAGAATGATAAAATCATATGCTCTTATTCAGGAATTAACTTATTCTGGCTTTCATTACTCAAGCTCAGAATTTTAACAAAAATAAGGAATTAACACCACTCTGATAAGAATTAAACTCAGAGACTTTACAGAGTTCTTGAAGGTGTCCAATATAACAATGACATTCACTTCTACATTTTCAAACTCAAAAAAGCAAATAAGAAACATCTATTGTCTAAAAGACAATACAAATAACTATTGAGGGAATTTTGAATATATTAGAAGTATTTTCAAAATATAGAATTATAAGTTGAGTTTAAACATCAATTTTTGGTAGTTTAATTTCAGGTATCACTTAAAGAATCACCAGCGCTTACAAACAACTAAGAAAATAAATAGATGCTGGAGTTCCCGTCGTGGCGCAGTGGTTAACGAATCCGACTAGGAACCATGAGGTTGCGGGTTCGGTCCCTGCCCTTGCTCAGTGGGTTAACGATCTGGCATTGCCCTGAGCTGTGGCGTAGGTTGCAGACGCGGCTCGGATCCCGCGTTGCTGTGGCTCTGGCGTAGGCCGGTGGCTACAGCTCCGATTCAACCCCTAGCCTGGGAACCTCCATATGCCGCGGGAGCGGCCCAAGAAATAGCAACAACAACAACAACAAAAGACAAAAAAAGACAAAAAAAAAAAAAAAAAGAAAGAAATAGATGCAAAAAAAGTAATGACATTTTAAGTATAAAATTCTGCCTGAAAAAACACAAAAGTAGATATAAATATAAATTTATATTTATATTTATATTTATAAAGTAGATATAGATATAAATTGAAACACATTTTTCATTTTTCATTAGGATAGCTGAATATCATCACTTTGGCAATTAATTTCAAAGATAAGGTTTAATTTGATTTAATAAAAATTCTAATAAAGTTTTAAAGGAAATAGAAAGTTGATCTTAATGTTCATATGCAGAAATAAACATATAAGAATAGCTAGAAACAATACTGAAAAGGAATAGCTTTGAGGGAAGCTAGACTTAAAAGACATTAAAATATATCCAAAGTTTATATAATTAAAATAGCGTGGTATTAGTACATCAATAGAAAGACCAATGGTACAGAAGAGGAATTCCAGAAACAGGCTCAATCATCACTTACTAAAAATCTAGTATATGATAAAAGCAGTATTTTAAATGACTGGGGTATAGTCTTCTTCATAAATGGTACTAAGAAAACTGGATAGCCATTTTGAAAATATATGATTAGATCAATACTCACATCATACATACACATGAAACACTAAATGGATCAAAGATTTAAGAGTAAAGAAAAAAAATCTTTCAACATATTAGAAGAAAAGAAGAGTGAATGGCATGATAATATAGGTATAATAAAAGGACTTCAGATACGAATAAAATCTAAATTCAGGAGTTCCCATCTTGGCTCAGCAGTTAATGAACCCAACTAGTATCCAAGAGGATGTGGGTTCAATCCCTGGCCTCACTCAGTGGGTTAAGGATCCAGTGTTGCCATAAGCTGTGGTGTAGGTCACAGATGCAGCTCGGATCCCATGTTGCTGTGGCTCTTATGTAGGCCAGCAGCTATGGCTCTGTTTGGACCCCTAGCCTGGGAACCTTCATGTGCAATGGGTGCGGCCCTTAAAAAAAAAAAAAATCCAAATGCAATTTTAAAAATAAAAGAATACATAAAAACCTTCCACATGTTAAAAAATAGCATTAATAAAAGTCAAAAGACATATGACAAATTGGGAGAAGATACTTGCAATATATGTCATACAAAAAAGTCTGAAATCCCTAATTTATAAAGAATTCTTTTAAAATAAAGAATTCTTTTAAAATAAATGTAAATGGCTATACATTTTATACAAAAACTGGCAAAGTACATGAATAAACAAATCACGAAAAGCACAATAAAAATGACCTTTAAGTATATTAAAAGATATTCGACTTTATTCATAATAAAAAAAAAATCTAAGTTAAGACTATACCAACATCCCATGTCTTCTCTGTCAGATAGTCAAAATTTCGAAAGCATAACGATATACTTAGTTTATGAGCCTATGGGAAAACAGGCCCTCCCATACAAAACTGGTAGGAATACAAAAATGAGAAAACCCGATGGAGGAGAATTTTACTGTATCTAAAGAACTGTATATGCATGTATTCTTCACACTAGCAATCCCACTTAAAGGAATTTACTCTGGAAATACACGTCCACCGATACGAAAATATGTGTACACAAATTTATTCACTACAGCATCATTTGTAATCATACAACACTAGAAAACATCTAAATGGTCCTCCATAAGAGATTTGTGAAATAAAACATGGTACAAACACATACTGGAGTACTATGCAACTGTAAAAAACAAACAAACAAAAAAACAGTAACAGGATGAAGATGTTTCTAATCTGATATAGATACTATATGTCACCCCTGGTTTAGGAAAATAAAGAATGACTGTCTCTATATGTGTGTATGTTTGGATAAAAATACATAATATTTAAATGGCTTTAGCTTTACAAAAAGAAACATAGGAAAGATAAATCAGAAGATAGTGAAGTTGACTACCTACCAGAGGAGGAAGGAGAAAACAGGGTGTAATTCTTCTGTGTGTATTTGTTAATACTTTCGTCTTTTGAAAGAATGTTAATGTTTAACATACTCAATAAATATATATTAAACCACTAAGAATGAGAAAGGGAAAAAAAACTAAAACTGAAAGGAATAAACAATGTGTGTGTATATATATGTGTGTGTATAGTGGTCACAAGGGGAAAGGGAAGGAAAAAGGGGAGTAGGAGGAGGGAGGTGGGGAGGAAGGGAACAGGAGGGAAGGAAAGAAGGAAGAAAGGAGAGGAAGGAACAGGCAGGGAGAGAGGGAGAAAGCAACAATTTCATGAACTTATGGACACAGTATTTGACTATATTCTCAATCTTGGGTAAAATGGGGTGGAGGAAAAAAAAACTGCAATCAAATTTTGAAATTCCTTTAGTAAGTTTATTTAAGTGATATAAACAAAGCAATTCTGAAAATAGAGAATTGAGCAAATAAAGAATATGTTAATGTGATTGAGAGTCAGTGTTTTCACTGAGGGAGAAGATACATAAAAGTGGTGAACTGAAGAAGGTCCAAAAGAACCTTGTGGGGATGTAGTGAAATTGGAAGTTTGGATATGAAGCAATGTTTTCTAAAAGATGTGTTATGTATATGCACGTGTTTCTACACATGTACACACATGTACACATGTATGTATATACATCATATATATGTACTTAGGTGTATTTATTTGTGTATATAAATAATCATTCTCCAGTTCTATTCACAGAAAAGGCCAAAAAATAAAGATATCTCATTAAAAAAGGGAAAAATCAGCACCAAGATAGTGGCCTCAGTATGATTCTCCATCACACATACACACACAGACACACATACACACAGAAACTGACTTCAGGAATGAGACAAGACAACTATAAAATGAGCCTAGAACATCTTATACCAAAGGTAAAGAAACGTTCACAAAGTGATAGGTACAAGTCAAAAACACCAGAGCCATCCTGAAATGGCTCCCACTGACAAAATCTGGGAAAATTTGAGTGCCAAATGATTAGGTAGAGCAGTGACTTGTAAAGCTTTGGGAAATAGGAATTCAGGAGTTCTTAAGAATAATAAATGAATAACTAAATGGTGGAGAAGGGAGAGCTCTTCTTCTTGTAGAATTTTGACAACTAATCAGTAAATGTAGAGGAAGTATGTGATTTGGTCATCATTATAGTAAAGATTGATATCAGACAAGAATAACCAATTTTTCTTCCAATAAATATGTCATGTCCCACCTGATGAATTTATCTCGGATTCACTCAAACAAGAAAAAGAAGAGAAAAAGAAAGAATTTAAGGTCTACTTGTCATATCGCTAATAAAAATTCAAGAACTTATTGACTAGTAAATGCATCATAGTAACAGAGTCACTGCTCATGGGAAAATATCTTCATTACAAGGGATGAAATGAAAAAAATCTCAGATAAATGTATATATGCATAACTTTACAAATTTATACACTAATGTATAATTATGCCCAATGCTGTGCATTGTAAACATTGATAATCCCATTTGATTTCTCACATACCAAAGTCAATTGGCAAAATGATATATGCTAATCAACTGTAAATATAATAAGCTGATATACTGAAATGTTTGGCATAGTTCTCATAGATTTTCATGTAATGTATAACAGTAACATGACCTGGAAACAAAATGATCATAATCTGATTATTAATTTCACTGTAGACCTCACAAGTAAATGCAGGCTAAAAAATCAGAATGAAAGACCTCAGAAGCAATTACTTTCAACAAAAAGAGCAATATTAGAAATAAAATTCTAAATTCTTTCTTAAGGCAAGCTTGCATATATGAATATAAAATAAGCACATTGATTAAAAAATGTTTTAAATTACGTTTTATTCTTTAACATTTTGGAAACACAAAAGTAAAATCTAATCTCTCTTAAGAAAGGTTTTAGTTTACACTGTTGAAATTTTTTTTTTTTTTGTCTTTTTGCCTTTTCTTAAGCCGCTCCCACGGCATATGGAGGTTCCCAGGCTAGGGGTCTAATCGGAGCTGTAGCCACCGGCCTATGCCACAGCCACAGCAACGCGGGATCTGAGCCACGTCTGCAACCTACACACCACAGCTCACCCACAACACCGGAGCCTTAACCCACTGAGCAAGGCCAGGGATCGAACCTTCAACCTCATGGTTCCTAGTCGGATTCGTTAACCACTGCACCACGACAGGAACTCCCTTTGTTGAAATTATTTTAACATGCTGAGTGAAGTAAGTCAGAAAGACAAAGACAAATTAAATTATTTTAACATGCTGAGTGAAGTAAGTCAGAAAGACAAAGACAAATACCATATGATATCACTTATATCTGGAATCTAATATATGGCACCAACGAACCTTTCCACAGAAAAGAAAATCATGGACTTGGAGAATAGACTTGTGATTGACAAAGGGGAGGGGGAAGGGAGTGAGATGGATTGGGAGCTTGTGGTTAATAGACGCAAACTATTGCCTTCGGAATGGATTAGCAATGAGATCCTGCTGTGTAGCATTGGGAACTATGTCTGGTCACTTATCATGGAGCATGATAATGTGAGAAAAAAGAATATACACATGTATGTGTAACCAGGTCACCATGCTGCACAGTAGAAAAAAAAAATAATGTATTGGGGAAATTTAAAAAAAAAATTATTTTAACAATTCAAGAAAGTATATTCTCTCTATAAGAGAGTAGTGGAATTTTTCCAAAAGTGGAAAAATTCTAAAAGCATTTAATGTGTATACTATACAAATACTTAGTACACAAATATATTATTCAGTAAATAAAAGAGCAATTGAATATATTTATACTAGTTACCCATTGCTAAGGAACAAATTATCACAGACTTAGTGACTTGACATATATTTATTATATCACAGATTTTGTGGATTAAGAATGTGAGTCATAGTTGGGTTCTCTCTTTCAGAGATTCAGTGGGATCCAATCAAGGTGTTGGCTGGAGCTAAGGTCCACTATATGGCTGCAATCAAGGTGTCACCTTGGGTTGGGTTCTCATCAGAGGCTTGAGTGGGTATGTATATGCTTCTAAGCTCCATCAGGTTATTGGCAGAATTTATTTCCTTTCAGCTTTCGAACTGAGGGCCTTAGTTTCCTACTTCCTATTGGCTGAGGCTGCCCTTAGCTCCTAGAGGATGACTTTAGCTTCACTTACTTCTTCAAAGCCAGAAAGGGAGGAAGTCTTTAGACCAAGTCTTCTAGCAAGACGCAGACAAAGTATATTCATGGAAGTGGCATAACATCCCTTTACCATATAATGTAACATAATCATAGAAGTGATAGCGCATCACCTTTCCTAAATTATCTGGATTAAAATCAAGTCACAAGTCCTGCCCACAGTCAAGGAAAGGGGATTATACAATAGAGTGTGAATACCAGAAGGCAGAGATCATGGGTAGTCACCTTAGAATTTGTCCACCATAATATTTTTGATGTACATAAAATTTTTATTGTAAGATATTTCAATACATTTATTTGAGACATGAATATGTACCAAATCTAATCCACATACTAAGTAATTTGAGAAGTAAAATTACTTGATCAAGTTCAAACTCAGATTATAAGATGTAAAGAAATTATGAAGGGAAAAGTATAGATGTAAATAATTACTCAACAAATTAATATTGTACTATATAAATTAAATTAATAATTCAGATGTGTAAGGTAAGTAATATTTTTTAAATTCAGAATCTTTTTCTTTAAAGATTAGATGCAAACATCAAAAACCTTCAGAAGGGAGTTCCCGTCGTGGCGCAGTGGTTAACGAATCCGACTAGGAACCATGAGGTTGCGGGTTCGGTCCCTGCCCTTGCTCAGTGGGTTAACGATCCGGCGTTGCCGTGAGCTGTGATGTAGGTTGCAGACGCGGCTCGGATCCCGCGTTGCTGTGGCCCTGGCGTAGGCCAGTGGCTACAGCTCCGATTGGACCCCTAGCCTGGGAACCTCCATATGCCGCGGGAGCGGCCCAAGAAATAGCAAAAAGACAAAAAAAAAAAAAAAAAAAAAAAAAAAAAAAAAAAAAAAACCTTCAGAAGGCTTCATGGATTAATTAAAAATATAACTTCAAAGTATTTCTGCGTCTAAGCAAAGAGATAATCATCCTCTATTCCCACTAAGCAAACAGTCAGGCCTTTTTATAAAACAGATGTAGGCTGAGATATTCACTAGGGACTTAGAAAGGGTAAATATTATCATCACATGTCACCTAAATAACGGTTACCATTTATGTGAATAATCACATTACATTATAAACATGATGTTTTAAAAAACAAAATATAAAATAATTCTACACATGTGTTAAAATACAGCCTTTCATTTTGTTCCTACTGATTTAAATGTTTAAATATACATACATTCATATCTTCTCATAAGATATAATTTTTTATTATTTTTATTATTTTCCATTATACCTGGTTTACAGTGTTCTGTCAAGTTTCTACTGTACAGCATGGTGACCCAATTACACATACATGTGTATATTCTTTTTTCTCACATTATCATGCTCCATCAAAAGTGACCAGACATAGTTTCCAGTGCTGCACAGCAGGATTTCATTGCTCATCCATTCCAAAGGCAATAGTCTGCATCCATTACCTCAAGCACCCATCCATCCCACTCCCTCCCTCTCCCCCTTGTCAACTACAAGTCTATTCTCCAAGTCCATGATTTTCTTTTCTGTGGAAAGGTTCATTGGTGCCATATATTAGATTCCAGATATAAGTGATATCACATGGTATTTGTCTTTTATAACAACATGAATGGAATTACAGACTCTCGAACTGAGTGAAGTAAGTCAACTATAATATTTTTTTATTCAGTAGCTGAAATAAAGGGGGATATCTAATTGTAATTTCAAATATCATGATTATATAAAATGTCTGAGAATCTGAGAAACTTGCATCTTTATGAAAAATTATGGAAGTTACACACACAATAAAACTCACTTGCTTTTATTTTGTTTTTTCCTCTGAAGAAATCCATAAAATCATATCATATAATATGAACAACAATATGACATTAAGTACTACCATAGTATCAATATTGATATCATACTCCTAAGACTATACACACACACACACACACACACACACACACACACACACATATACAGTAAATTCTGAAAGAGTAGAGGAGATACAGCTTCTAAAATTCTATGGCTGTTTATGGATTGCAAAGTCCAACAGATCTAAGTAGTTGAAGACTACCAGGAATAGTAGGTTGATTTTGTTCTGAAACAGTGGAGGAGATAGTAGAGAAGATACAACTTATAAAATTCCAAGGCTGTTTATGGATTTCAGAGTCCAACAGAACTAAGTAGCTGAAGACTACAAAGAACCGTAGGTTGATTTTTTTATTGATACTGGATCCTTAACCCACTGTGCTACCAAGGGGACTCTGATTTTTGGATGCTTAAAAGTACTGGAGAGCAAAAGGGAAAAATAACCAGGCCAGGATGCAGAGAAGGACAAAATCTCAGGCAGTTGAAGCATTTCGGTCCCTAATTATGAATGGGAACAAGCAAAGGATGGTGAGCTAAATCCCAAAGTATAATCTCAGGATTGTATAAAAAGGCTTTCCAGAGTCAGCAGGTTTACTTTGAATTAGCCTTTCCCTCAGAATGATTAAGATACTAATACCCTCAAGCACATTCCCTTAGCATTTAATCTGCAGTCTAAAATCATCTATATCTTATAAATATGGTATCAGTACAAAATAAAAAATAACCAGGTACGGAAATAGATAACAAAACAACAAGAACTATCAGAAACAAAGGATGATGGAAGTGAGCCATGAGAATTTGGATATTTTCTAAGAAAAGCCATTGGCTTTTTTTTTTTTGGTCCTTTTGCCTTTTCTAGGGCCGCACCTGCAGCATATGGAGGTTCCCAGGCTAGGGGTCCAATTGGAGCTGTAGCTTCCAGCCTACGCCAGAGCCACAGCAACATGGGATCCCAGCCGCGTCTGCAACCTACACCACAGCTCACGGCAACGCCAGATCCTTAACCCACCAAGCAAGGCCAGGGATCGAATCCACAACCTCATGGTTCCTAGTCAGATTCATTAACCACTGCACCATGACAGGAACTCCACCATTGGCTTTTAAATAACTATTACAAGAGTTCTCTTGAGGCGTAGCAGGTTAAGAACCTGACGTTGTCACTGCAGTGGCTCAGATATTTGCTGTGGAGCAAGTTTGATCCCTGGCCTGGGAACTAAGGCATGCTGTGGGTGAGGCCAAATAAAATAAAATAACTACTATATTGGAGGAGATAACAGACAATATCAATAATTTGCCTAAATTTTGGAAACTCTAAAACACAATTAGAAACTATAATAAAGAATAAGAATTTAGTCTGAAAAACTTGAAGATGTAAAACAAACAAAATAAAAAACACAATAACCAAATTTAAGAACTACATGGATGACCTTGGTAATTTGATAGGGATTGCATTGAATCTGTAGGTTGCCTTGGGTAGTATAGGCATTTTGATAATATTGACTCTTTCAATCCAAGAGCATGGTATGTCTTTCTCTGTTTGTGTTGTCTTTGGTTTCTTTCATCAGCATCTTATAGTTTTCAGAGTACAGGTCTTTTGTCTCTTTTGGTAGGTTTATTCCAAAGCATTTTACTCTTTTTGACAAAATGGTAAGCAGGATTGCTTCTCTAATTTCTCTTACTGACCATTCATTGTTAGCATATAGAAATGCAGTCGATTTCTGTGTATTAATTTTGTATCCTGTGACTTTGCCAAATTCATTAATGAACTCTAAAAGTTTTCTGGTACAGTCTTTAGGATTCTCTAGGTATGGTATCATGTCATCTGCAAACAGTGATAGTTTTACTTCTTCCTTTCCAATTTGGATTCCTTTTATTTCTTTAACTTCTCTGATTACTGTGGATAGGACTTCCAAAACTATGTTGAATAGTAGTGGTGAGAGCAGACATCCTTGTCTTGTTCTTGACCTCAGTGGGAATTCTTTCGGCTTTTCACAATTGAGAATGATGTTAGCTCTGGATTTGTCATATATGGGCTCTAGGACATTTTCACAGAACTCGAACAAAATATTTTAAAGTTTGTTTGGAAGCACAAAAGACTTAGAATAGCCAAGATATCCTGAGAAAGAAAAACAGAGCTGGAAGCATCAGACTCACTGACTTCACACTATACTACAAAGCTACAGTCAACAAAACCATGTGGTACTGGCACAGAGACAGAAATATAGATCAGTGGAACAGGACAGAAAGCCCAGAATTAAACCCACGCACCTACAGTCAACTAATCTATGACAAAGGAGGCAGGAATATACAATGGAGAAAAGACAGCCCCTTCAATAAGTGGTGCTGGGAAAACTGGACAGCCACATGAAAAAGAATGAAATTAGAACACTCCCTAACACCATACACAAAAATAAACTCCAAATGGATTAAAGATGTAGTTTTAAGACTAGATACTATAAAACTCTTAGAGGAAAACATAGGCCAAATGCTATCCAACATAAATGACAGCAACATTATCTTAGATCCACCTCTTACAGTAATGACAATAAAAACAAAAATAAACAAATGGGACTTAATTAAACTTAAAAGTTTCTGCACAGCAAAGGAAACCCTAAACAAAACAAAAAGATAACCCACAGAATGGGAGAAAATCTTTGCAAGTGAATGGGCTGACAAGGAATTAATCTCCAAAATTTATAAACACCTCCTGCACCTCAATACCAAAAAAACACACAACCCCATCCAAAAATGGGCAGAAGATCTGAACAGACAATTCTCCAAAGACATACAGACGGCCAAAAAACACATGAAAAGATGTTCAACATCACTCATTATTAGAGAAATGCAAATCAAAACCACTAGGAGGTGCCACCGTACACCAGCCAGAATGGCCATCATCAAAAAGACTACACACAATAAGTGCTGGAGAAGGTGTGGAGAAAAAGGAACCCTAGTACACTGTTGCTGGGATTGTAAATTGGTGCAACCACTGTGGAAAGCAGTATGGAGATTCCTCAGAAAACTAAAACGAGAACTACCATTTGATCCAGCAGTCCCACTCCTGGGCATCTAGCCAGAGAAAACCACGACTTGAAAAGGCACGTGTACTCCAAGGTTCACTGCAGCACTATCTGCAATAGCCAGGACATGGAAACAACCTAAATGCCCATCGACAGAGGAGTGGATCAAGAAGATGTGGTACATAGACACAATGGAATATTACTCAGCCATTAAAAGGAACGAAATAATGGTATTTGCAGCAACATGGATGGACCTGGAAATTATCATGCTAAGTGACGTCAGTAAGACAATGAGACACCAACATCAAATGCTATCACTGACATGGAATCTAAACAAAGGACACAATGAACTTCTTTGCAGAACAGATACTGACTCACAGACTTTGAAAAACTTATGGTTTCCAAATGAGACAGGTTCAGGTGTGGGGGGGATGTTCTGGGGGTTTGGAATGGAAATATTATAAAATTTGGTTGTGATGATTGTTGTACACCTATAAATGTAATAAATTCATTGAGTAAAAAATGGTAGAGAAAAAAAGAACTAAATGGATGAAATTAACATCAAATTAGACACAGTGAAAAAAGAAAAGTAAACTGAAAAAGAGATCATGAGAGTGTGGAAAAAATACGAAAAAGGCATAGAAATTAGTGTTACTGAATTCCAAAAGCAGAAGACAGAGAGAAGGGAAAAGTAACATTTGAAGAGTACTGGCTTCCAGACAATGAGGAAGAAGACACAGAAGAAGCAATGTCAGAAAACAAATTGATATTAGACAATTTCCCAGCGGGTTCTGATTATTCACGATTAAGTTTGACTTCTTTCATGACATGGACCCTTCCATGGTATGGCCGCTGAAACTACAGCAAATGGAAGGAGTGGTTCACAGTAGACCTGCAGTCTCTGGAAGGCTTTTTTACACCCTTAATCCTAAAATTGCACTTTGGGATTTAGCTCACCAATCTTTGGTGGGCCTGGACTCCAATCCTGTTCCTGTGACATGCTGTTCCTAATCACAATCGGGGATGTTGGCTGGCACTGGTTCAGAAGCACTCATCTCCATCAAGTCATCTTCAGTTAATTTCTGTGGTGTGGTGTCTATCAGCTCTAAAACTTCCCCAAGATCCATATCTTGAAATCCTTCAAGCCCTACCTTCTTTGGCCATATCCACAATCTCTTTCTTGATTTCCTGTCTCTGTCATTCATAAATCCTTTGAAGTCACACTCATCATCTGGACGCAGTTTTCTCCAGCAGGAATTTATTGTTTCAGGCTCAATAGCTTTCACATCTTTTTCTATAACACCATGACATCCTCAAGGGTGAAGTCCTTCCAGACTTTCATGATGTCCTCCCAATCAGGGTTTCCTTCCATTGCACTGACAATCCTTTCTCTAGAGTACTGTGCGTAAAGGTCCTTATGATGACCTGACCCACAGGCTGAATTAAAGACATTGTCTTTGGGGGCAAGTAGACCACTCTGATGCCTTTGGTATTGAATTCATGGACAGCTGGAGGCCGGGGGGCACTGTCCAATATCAAAAGAACTTTAAAAGGCAGTCCCTTATTGGTCAAGGTATTTTCTGGCTTTACAAACAAAGCATCAAACCAATCAAGAAAAAAAAAAAAAAAATGGTTCTCATTGTCCAGCCCTTCTTGGTGTGCAACTAAAAGGTAGGAAGCTGGTGTTTATCTTTTTCCTTCTAGGCTCCTGGATTAGCAGCTTTACAGATAAGGGCAGTCCTGATCATAATGGGACTTCATTTGCACAAAACAAGAGTTTGCATATCCCTTCCTGCCTTAAATCCTGGTGCTTGCTTCTCTTCCGTACTAATAGAAGTCCTTTGTGGCATTTTTCTCCAGAACAGAGCACTTTCATCTGTATTAAAAATATGTTCATGTAGATATCCCTTCTCATCAATGATCTTCTTAACGGCATCTGGGAACTCAAATGTTCCCTCTTGGTCAGCAGTGGCTACTATTCTATTATTTTAACATTTCTCTAAGTCAAACTTCTTCCTAAAATTATCAAATCATCCCTTGATGGCACTAAATTCTGCAACTTTAGACCCTTCACCCTGCTTTTGCTTTAAGTTGACATACAATGACTTCACTTTTTGTTGAATCAGATTAGAGTCTATAGGTATGCCTTTCTTACAGCAATCCTGCACCCCCATAAAAGCTGCATTTTCACTATGAGATAAAAAGGTATCATGCAATGAGTGCAAAATTTTAGCGTCTTTCAGCATAGCTGCAGTAATGGTTTCACAAATTTCCTCTTCTTTTTTATAATGGTCCTTATGCTGGATTCATTTATCTTCATATGGCAGGCAACCACAGCCATTCGCAGGCAAATGCAGACTTCAATCTACAGTGCATATCAAGCAATTCAACTTTTTCCTGTAATGTCATGACTTTACTTCTCAGGAGCACTTCCAGTACCACTAGTGGCACATGATATGGGTCCCATGGTTTCATTCAAGGTTTATGATATTGCACTAAATGAGATGAAAAATACACAAGAACCTCAAAAGATCACTTTTACTGGGATGTGCAATTTACTGGAGAGAAAAACTGCTCATGCAGACATGATTAGCATCACACACATCTTAAGCGGATACTCACAACCCTTGAGACTTGTGCTCACAACAACAGCAAAAGAAGTGACTACAGAATTATTACAGTAGTAAAGTATGTACAATAGTCAGTATTATGCAGCTACAATTTAATACTGTATTTTACCTTTATGTACAGTAATCTTGACAGCAAATGGCAGGCACCATGTAAGGTCTATAAGTGTGACCTTATAGATAAAACTGATGAATTTTAACTTTATAATAAATTTTATAATAAATTTTTAATGATACCTTTTGCATATTTTATGATAGTAAATGATAAACTAATATCTACAAATACTTTATTCATTCATGATATTTTTATTAATTTTTTTAATAAAACTAGACTATAGGGTTTGCCTGTAGTTTTTTCAAATTGTCAAAAATATCCAAAAAATCTTCCAATATATAATTGAAAAAAATCCATTTTTAAGCCAGCCCATGCAGTTGAAACCCATATTGTTCAAGAGTCACTTGTAGTTAACTTCTAATCTCCTACCACTGTAGCTGTAAAAGATGTTTGATATGATTTCAAACTTCTTTTAATCGCCCCTAAATTTAGTGTTTTTGATGTCATATTTTATACCTTTTTGTTTTATGTATCTCTTAATTACCTATTATGGATACAGAGGATTATACTATGTTCTTCTTTCAACCTTCCCACTAGCTTCAAAAGTAGTTGATCTACTACTTTCATTGTATTTTGACTTCACCAGTAAGATTTTTCCTTTCATAATTTTCACTTTCTAGTGGTGGCCTTTTCTATTCCACTTAGAGAATTCCCTTTAATATTTTTTGCAAAGCTGATTTCATTATGCTCAATGCTTAGCTTTTGTTTGTCTGTAAAATTCTTTACGTCTCCTTTAAATCTGAATAAACTTGCCTGGTAAAGTATTGGTTGTACGATTTTTCTTCTCATAAATTTGATTGTATCATGCCATTCCCAAGGGCCTGCAAAGTTTCTGCTGAAAAATCAGCTTACAATCTTATTTCAGTTCCGACGTGCGTAACTAGTATGTAACTTTTCTCTTGCTGCTTATAAAATTCTCTCTTTTACTAAATTTTGCCATTTTAATTATAATGGTCTTGGTGTAGAGCTCTTTGGATTCATCTTGTTTGGGCCTGGATATTTGTTTCCTTCCCCAAGTTAGGTACATTTTCAGATATTATTTCTTCAATAAATTTTTTGCCCCCTTTTTTTTTGTCTCTATTCTCCTTTTGGGACCCCTATGAAACAAATGTTAATATGCCTGATGCTGTCCCAGCAGTCTCTTAAACTATCCTCATTTTTAATTTTTTTTTTTTTTTTTTTTACGTTTTTCTCTTCAGTGTGGGTCATCTCATTTCTACTACTCTGTCTTCCAGTTGGCTATGTTCTCCTATCTCATCTAATCTGTTGTGGATTCCTTCTGGCATCTCTTTGATTTCAGTCATTGTATTCTTCAACTGTTTGGGTCTTCTTTATATTTTCTAACTGTTAAAATTCTCACTGTGTTCATCCACTCTTCTCCCAAGTTCAGGGAACATCCTTATGATCATTACCTTGAACTCTTAATTGGGTAGATTGTTTGTCTCCACTTCATTTAGCTCTATTTCAAAGGTTCTGTCTTGTTCCTTCATTTGGAACATACACCCCACTCTTCACTTTGCTCAATTCTCTGTGTTTATGTCTACGTCTTAGGTATGTGGGTTATGTTTGCCCACCCTGGAGAAGTGGCCTTATGTAGGAGATGTCCTATGGAGCCCAAAAATATACTCCTCTCTGGTAATCAGAACTATATGGTCTAGGGTTGCTCCTATGTAAGTTGTGCATGCCCTTCTGTTGTGAGTATGCTGGTAGGCAAAGCTGGTTCCTGGCCTGGTAGACTGCAAGGCCATGTTTCATGTGGTCACTGAGGCCCACTAGAGTGGGGTTAGGTTTCCCATATGGTTGACTGCATGGCCTGGGGGAGGAAATACCAAATCACTAGATGTCAGGGCCAAGTTCCAATGCAGCTGTCAGCACTACCAAGGAGAAACATGGGACTGGTACCAGCCCACTAGTGGGTAGGGCCAGATACCTACATGGCTATCTGCATGGTCCTGGGGGGACTGGACTTATGTTAGCTTGCTGGTGTGTAGATAAGCCTCTGGTGTTAAGAGGCTAAAGGGAGGATTCCAAAATGACACTCACCAGGGCCAGTACTAGCACAGTAGAACAAGATCCCAAAAGTGGCTGCCACCAGAGTCTCCAACGTCAGGCAGAGAGCCAGGTGCCTCTTGCCTCCCTGTGAAAGTCTCCACGATCAGCAAGTGGGTCTGACCAAATCTCCTTTTAAACTACTAC
This sequence comes from Sus scrofa, assembly GCF_054392235.1. Taxonomy (NCBI): domain Eukaryota; kingdom Metazoa; phylum Chordata; class Mammalia; order Artiodactyla; family Suidae; genus Sus; species Sus scrofa. The sequence goes on along the minus strand of NC_139396.1, from coordinate 148,336,776 downwards.
CTCCGTGCTCAGAGTCAGAGTGTGTGAGATTTTGTGCACTCTTTAAGAATGGAGTCTCTGTTTCCAACAGTCACCTGGCCCTCCTGAATGCTAAGCCCTGCTGCTTTTCAAAGCTAGGCATTCTGGGGACCTATTGTCTGGTGCAGAACCTTTGGGTGAGGAATCCGATGTGGGGCTCAGACCACCTGCTTCTTGGGTGGGACCTTAACAATTACAACATTCTTCCAATCTGTGGGTCGGCAACCCAGTGATGTGGGTTCTGACTATACTGTGTCTCCACTCCTCCTACTCATCTCATTGTGGTTCCTTTGTTATGGCTTTAGTTGTGGAGAATGTTTTCTGCTGGTCTTCAGGTCACTGTCATGGATAGTTGTTCTGTGAGTGGTTATAATTTTGGTATGTTTATAGAAGGAAATGAGTTCAAGGTCATCCTACATTGCCCTCTTGAGCACTCTATCTCTTGTACATGTTTTTTATTCTAACAATCTGTATGTATTGAGACCTATTCCGACATTCTAGAGTTAAAACCGCTTAGCTTTGTTATGCCTGATATCAATGTAATAATCAATCTGGAGATCAAGAACAATGCAAAGTCTCCTAAGAGACACACTTCAATGAGAATAGCTCTGATAAATGAGATAGGGAAGTCTGCAAAGTTTTTAAGAGATGAATGGGAATTCAAGAACACTTTGACTGTATACCCCACAGACAATTCACTAACCTAACCCTAGAAGTCACACAATGCATAAGTCATTTGAGGTTATTCAAATGAAAGTGCAATAATTAAGGACGTCATGCAGGGTGCCAAGTGAATAGTAATTACTTGTGGAAGGGTATGCTAACTCCTGCAACAAGCAATCTTAAAACCTAGTTTTACCCAAGAGTAGTTTTACACAATAAAAATTTCACTGCAGGTTAAGGCACAGTCCAGAGTAGTGGGATGGAATTGGGAAAGAGAGCTTTTTCCATGCAGTTTTCCAGGACCTGGAATGTGCCTAAGCTCTACAGTCTCTTAGGTCCTCATCTTCATCTCCACTTACATGCTGAATGGGAAAGAGAGGATGTATAGCACAAGAGATTTTCAGGAGCCAGGTCTGGAGTGGAGGACATTTCTTACACCTATTGGTCAGAAGTCAATTACATGACCTTCAACCTAACAGTAACAGAAACTAGGAAACAGCCTAATTGCGTTTAGTGAGTTTTCATAATTGACGACAAAATCAAATTCAATCTAGTAGAGTTCTGAAGGATGATGTGTTGGCTTAGAAACACTAATGACAGAGGTACCACTTAAATTCGAAAGCACATTCCTAATAATCCAAGAGATTCAAAGTCAGAAAGACACTCAAAAGGAACTCAAGTATTTACTTGACATGGGAAGTTTTTTAGCTCAAACTGGCCTTCCTACCAGGAGAGGTACTGATTTTCCCCATTTCTAAGATAGAAGACCTTAAAAAAAAAAAAAAAAAAAAAAAGACAGGAGTAATGGGAAAAACAAAAGTCCTAAAATACACTAATCTACATTTGTTTTATAAATCCCCTAATATGTGCCAGAAACTAATCTAGAAAGCAAGGCACAGATTTGATCTTCCAAAATTGGAATTAGGCTCTGCCTCCCACAAAAAAGACAATAAATAACAAAATAGCTTAAAGTGGGTAATAATCTTAGATATCGCTGGTCTAAAGGTAAATGAGGGATGAAAAATTGCTCAGGAAGAAGGTCCTCCTATGGCAATATTTCTCTAACTGCATCAAGAACTGGTAAATCACAGTTGCTTGAAATGCTTGTAGTAGAGCAAAAATTTGATCCCCATCATAGAGTTTGAGTCTTTAAACCATCATTTTCCAGGATATTCTTCTTGACCATAATTTTGAAAAACAGTGACTTAATCCTAACATAGAAAGCTATGAGTAAATTATGATCACTAAAGAGTAGAGGTATAAGGAAAAGTAGATTCAATTATGAATAAAATTATTGAACTTTAAAGATCCTGCTTATTAGTAGTGCCATATATCACAGGTAATTATAATTCCAAGTGCCTTTGAGAAATTTTAACCTCAATTTACTATAGATAAAAAATGAAACATGATTCTGTATCAACCCACCAATTTTGATGACTCTATCAACAGAGTATTTAACAATACTATCAATATATAATTTTCTCCAGGAGCCGATAAATTGTTCTTATGTGCAATAAATAAAACAGCCCAAGGTTTTTTGGCCAGGAAAACCCTAGACCAGTGGTTCTCAACAGGGATATACATACGGGTAATATTACTTATCTCCGTAACTATGGCGCTCTAATGGAACGTACTAAAATGGATGAAAGGGAGGCTGAGGATGATAGGCCTCCTGAATGCAAAAGGTAATCCCACAGAACAGAAGCTGATCAAATCCCACACACCTTTTAGATAACACAGACCAAGTTATCATTTATCATTATTTGCACACAGAATGTAACTCCATTTACCCATAGACACAAAGTAGTTTTGCGTGTTTATAACACAGTTAATTTTCTAGGACTGCAATTACCACATAAGTGGAAAACAGACCATAATTTCGTTCAGAATTTAACAAAAGATGTGTTTATCATTTCAGAAAACCTCATCAACAATAGCTATGCTGTTCACAGTATATAGAACACACATACTTTTTTTTTTTTAGGCCACACCATTGGCACATGGAAGTTCCCTGACCAGGGATCAAACCTGTGCCACAAGGCCAGATCCTTAACCGGATATGCCACAAGTGAATTCCTATAACACATATCTTTGAGTATGCCATGGATCTAAAGAATATTTGAGACTCCTTTCAAGAAACTAAGAACCAAAGAGTTTAGTAGTATCAACTTGTGAAGAGCACTGAATATCATTAATAAAGTAACTAAAATGCTATTTTACTTCTACTCTATATATTTTTTTAAAAATCTGTAGCCCTAAGAAAGTGTGGCTCTGTGATGTAAAACCTGTGTGGTAAAATTATATATTAAAATTATTTATTTGGGAGTGGCCAGCAATCTACTTGGCTGCCAATTTAGCCCATCCCTCAGAACTCACTTGGGCATTGCCACGCATCCCTGCCAGCAAACACCCGCTGCGGGCCATCTGGCCTTGCTGACTATCAAGGTAATTATATCTACACTTAAGAGTTAAATGCTACCACCTGGCTTCCACCATTCTGGAATCCTGACACACACATTGACACCAGGGAGCGCAGCTGACTGGAATCATTTTTTTACTGACTGCCATGACCCTCAGAGAATAGCCAGCACTGAGTTTTACGGATTCCAGGCTTGCTTTACCACCATGCTCCTTACTGACTTAGTGAAGGAAATGTTCTGGAAGACCTCCAAGAAACCATGGTCAGTTAATGAGCAGTCTGCTATAATGTGATACATGCATGCTAATATATACAGCTTCCTGGGGTTCCGACTCCAGTGCTCAAAACTTCCCAAGACAGTTCCAGCATCTTGCACCTCATTTACTGGAGGCCATCGTCATGTCCACAGTTTGAAAAGCCATCATCAATACTGGGTATACTCACTGAGACAGGAAATCCTGATTCAAAGGAGAGTGATACATATCAATAAATTCTCCCTTCTCCAGCCTTATATTCTATGTCCCCAGGTCCAGCACCCTCACTGTGCCCTCTTGATTCCTGCCTCTGCATACCTGCCAGGCCCTGCAATTTTTTTCAGTGAACAAGCTATCTCTTCCTACAACACTGACTGTGTCCTCCCGCTCATGCTGCAGTAAGACCTGAAACTTCTTACTGATCTGGAGATAGTAAGTAGAGGCATCAGACATTTTGGAGGAGAATATCTCTTTATGGAGCATAATTCTCAGGTGAAATTGTGGTATTATCATCAGAGAAAAGAAAGTTACTCTAGCAAAGGACAGAGGTCTTCTTCTTCCAGCCAGGAATGTTCAAAGGAATCTAGGATTCAGGGTTCTAAGGTCACACTTACGAAGTGTCCCCATTGTAGGCCTCCAATTTTTACTCTTTGTCCTCAGGCAGTGACTCTGGCATGAGAGAAATGTTATGGCTGAACTTCAGATTCATTTGCAGTCTGCTAATCTTATGATTAAATCATGGACATAATTTTCAAGACACCCTGCTCTGTGGCTATAGCAGACGAGGGTCTTTAGATACTGTCATGAAGGTGTCTGGTGTTCACCGTATGCCCTGACTTGATGGAAGGCTCCTTCTTTAAGCCTTTATGGCAAGTAACAAAGGCCAGCCAAATTTGTAATCATAACTGCCATCGCCCCATGACTTTCAAGTGGCTAAAGTTGATGCACAAACTAGCACTTCTCCTTCGACCTATACTTTATCTCATCAAGCAGTTAATATTCTCCACAATTCCTCTACACACCAGGGTAATCACTACCCCAACTCATCATTAGCTTCATAGTGCTTACTGCCATTTGATAAGTCATCCAATTATAAAATTCCATGTTGAGGATCAATAGAACTGCTTCCAGTAGCAACCCTCTTGGTCGGAATTACCTCGATAACAGATGCTGAAATAAGGACCTGGATGTGGGTACTTGCCAAGAGCAGTTATCTCAGGAAATGTTGGTAATAACGTGGGAAATGCAGGACACACGCTCAGTCCTCACTGGCTGAGGCTCACCCATACTTGGCATCAACTGCCTTACACTGCCTGGTTGCACCTGGGCGGGAATGAGTAGCTTTGGAATGAAAAGAGAAACAAAGATTCTCATTCTTTATGTGGAATATTGAGAAGAACAGGAAACCGTCCACTATAGCCTTGGTGAAACCATGAAAGGCATGGGAGTTGGCAAGAGGCATCATAAGTGTCTGCTACCTACAACATTTTATCAAACTGCTTTTACCTATTTTTATCTGATTCCGCCTTTATTTCCCACAGAGGAATACCAGTTTCTATCAGATGAGTTGTTAGAAGGCTAAAGGGAAAAAATTTAAATACTATCAACAACCTCTACACATACATTGAAAATGACAGACATACAGACAGACATTACAGAATGTAAATATGGGTCACCTTCATAACGTAAAATTGAGAAATTTTACAAAAATAATATGTGTGTTTTCTTTAAAGTCTACAGGTCGTTCCTCAAAAGGAAACAATTTTTCTGGAGAACACCATCTCAGTCATTACATTACACTTCATGCATTTATATTACGATTTATATTTCCACTAAGTTCTTTTTTTTTTTTTTTTTTTTTTTTGTCTTTTTCTATGGCCGTACTCACGGCATATGAAGGTTCCCAGGCTAGGGGTCTAATCGGAGCTGTAGCTGCCAGCCTACGCCAGAGCCACAGCAACACGGGATCAGAGCCGCATCTGCAACCTACACCACAGCTCACAGCAATACCAGATCCTTAACCCACTGAGCAAGGCCAGGGATCAAACCCACAACCTCATGGTTCCTAGTCAGATTTGCTAACCACTGAGCCATGATGGGAACTCCTAAATTCTTATTTAATCTAACAATTTCGAGTTCCAACTGTGCTTTAGACCATGTCCAAAATAAGAAATTTATCTTGTATACAAGGAGATCCTGCTGAATAGCATTGAGAACTATGTCTAGATACTCATGTCGCAACAGAAGAAAGGGTGGGGGAAAAAACTGTAACTGCAATGTATACATCTAAGGATGACCTGACCCCCTTGCTGTACAGTGGGAAAATAATAAAAAAAAAAAAAAAAGTAAAAAAAAAAAAGAAATTTATCTTGGCAAGATTAATAATCTGGTATCCCTTTAAATGAATATTTTGACCCCATATTGAAGCCTCAACAACTATGTCTTCTATGCCACTCCCCCAGATTACAGCACAGGAAAAAAAAAAGTGCACCACTAAAATTTTCTTCATTTTTTTCCAAGAGCAATTTGTGGGCTTCATGGGAAAAAATTCTAAAAAGGGTGTGGACCAACCAATTCTTCAGCCCCAGGACCTTCATGAAATTGAAGGTGAACACTTCAGTATCAATTTACCAGCCACCTCAGCTGGACTCTTAAGCTTCCAGTTGGTTTCACTCCCGATAAGCCAGTATTCCTGTCTCATCTCTCCCTGAAAGCTCTTGTTTCTCTTTGGATGGCTGGCCATTTGGTTACCTGTAACCTCAGTCTTCCAATGCTTTCCAAAAAACTGATAAATTGGTGGTTTGCTCGGCTTTTATTTCTTTCATTGTAAAGGTGGGAACAATGCTTTCTCCAGCTCCCTACACCCCTGAGCAAAAACTGGAAATGCCATGATCATGTTCGCTTTTACTTCTTTGTTTTACTGATACAGTTTCCACTTCTGTTTACTATATTGTATATTCAGAAAATTTTAGCTTCACCTTCAAGTTTTACCTCAAATATCCTCTGCTCCAACTTGCCTTATCCCTCCATAATAACTTAATCAATCCATTTTCAATACTTTTTCAATACATTATTCATTCTATTCCTTTAAATGTATGTATTGAACACTTACACTGTTGTTCTAATGTTATGGTCCCCCAAGAGCTTCACTTATTAAAGGATACAAACAAGTACACAGATAATGCAAGGGAAAAAATAGTTCATAGGAAGTGAACCAATTTCAGTTTGGGGAGGTTATGAAAAATATACAAGAAGATGTGATGTCTGACTAAATACTTAAAGCCAAACATAAATCACCCTGGCAAGAGAGAAGGGTTCATGCACAGGCATCTCAAATCATTACTGTAAGAAAATAATATACTATGGCTAGTTTCTCCACTGCTAGCCTGAAAGATACTTTAACCAAAAACCATATGTTATTCATTTTCATTTATAGTACTAAGCACTTATTTAATAATTGTTTGCTGATTTGAATGACTAGTTTTGCTCCCTAACAAGAGCATTTTTTCCAGTATAAGCACACTCAGGAAATTATTGTTTGAAGAATGATAACCCTATTGTCATCACTGCCCCATACTCAAAAGCAAAATAAATAAAACAAAAGTAAAGAATGTAATTTTATCTGTAAAAACTATCTACAAAATATTATCTACAAATGAGAATTCCAATTTTTCCTTTGCTTATAAAAATTTCCCCTACTTATAATAACTAGAGCAAAATGTACTTTCACCACTCAGAACTATATAATTTATTTTTCTAATATTCATACATATGCCAAACCCTTTAACTCTGAATATCAAAGCTTATAAGCCTATGAGTTCAAAAATAGGGTCTCTCTCACCTGAAAAGAAAATTATGATACTAAAATACTATATCACACAAAAGATACTTATGGATGGTTATATCATTTATGCAAAAATAAAGAACAAATTTAAATTGTCTTGTCAGTATTTATAACGATGATGGAATCTCACAACAAAAATAAAATACTTGTTGCTTATGACCAGGACCTAATATATAATACACTGGAGGCAGAGGGAAGCAAGGAATAGGGCAAAATGAAAATGAAAGGCTTTCATTAAAAATATATTAAGAATTTTAATACGACGACAGCAGAATATTCAACTAGGCGTGATGACCTTCTAAGCATGAGGACCTGAAAATACGCATGTGGCATGTCCACGAAGTTGTCCCTGCTTATGACAACAAGTATTTACTGTTGCAAAATACTGGAGGCATCTGACTTAAAGCATAGGACTCTGATTTAATCTCACTGGTACTGAGACAAAAATAGCCTTCCTTAATAGAAATTTCTCTAAGATCTTATGCTTTGACCTCGTTTTTAAGTTTATAGACTATAAAGAAATAATAACTGATTCTGCTCACTTTCTCTTGAAAATCTATGTCACCTCAGTGTCTAGTCAAAGACGTGATCATCTAACCTACAATGCTCAGGATAATTCTATAGTAAACATTTTGCTCTAAATAAAAATAAACAAAAGGATCATTTTCCACAGCTAACAGACTTATTTGGATACAAATGTTTATATACAGTTTTGGAGAATCCTTTATTAACTTAAAAAATAATTATATAATTATTATAGTTGGAATTTAGGATTTATGTCAAATACAGCATATTATATTTAATATAAACACTAGTGTTTGCATTATACAATTCAAAATTATTAAAAAATGGTTTTAATATAGTAAATATACAATGAGACAAACGTTTAAATAACATGAAACAACTGCTTTTTAAAGTTACTTTTTTTGGAAGGGGGGGGAACATAAGTCTTCAGAGTAACAACTAAATTGCAGAAGGACAAAAATCACTCATAAAACTATTGAGAGCAGAGTAACAACAAAAATGGGTTCATGTCTAAGAAATAACAGAGAAAAAGAAAATGAATATAAGAAACCACTCCAAAGGCCCCAAAGACTACAATATCAGAATTAATAATAAAAGATTCAAAAGAAAGAAATGCATAGAAACACTGAATTTCAGTTATTTAACAAGCCGTAGAGGAAAATTATAAAGATAACAATGCAGATCTGATATTTAAGGTATTTTTCCAGGGAAAAAAAGCTTTCTTTTTATCAGAGAGATACAAAAGATTCTATGGGCTCTGTTTTGACACCTCTACAAAATTACAGTTTTAAAGGCTTAAATTTTCATGAAAATTGATAAAATGCAAATCAACATAGCTTATAATAATATTGGTTGCTTAACTAACACTAAACTTAAAAAGGAAAACCTATAACAATTAGTTCTACAGCACAAATGCAATCCACAAAAGTTCTGAAAAGTGATTTTTACTTACAATTGGCATTGATCGCCTTTTATTCCTTTAGTTGTGCAGAAACATTTTCCTGTGTGCATATGACAAATGTTTGCATGGCCACTGCACGTACAAGCTGTAAGTCAAAACCAAAATGATACTGAATATTCTCCATCACAAACATGGGCATCACATTTCAGGGAAGGTTTTTATTATTATCTTATTTTTATACCATTGATTATTCTCTTACCATCCAAAAAGCTGGGTTATAATACATGTTATCTTTAATTAAGGGGAAGCAAACCACTTACTTAAAAATCTTGTGAAACTTTTTAAAATCTTCGGGATATCCTGAAGTCTAGTGTGCATTCAAGTACATATCTCTACATCTCTTTGGACTTTTTTCCACATTTACTTCGGTACATCTACTTAACGAAATGAGTTTCAAAGGACACAAGATCTTTGGCATTAAACAGCTTAACTTCAAAATGCACATCTATCATCACTAGCTATGTGACCTTGGGCAATTTGTGTAACTTTTCTATTGTCGTAGGTTGCTTCATCTTCAAAAGGAGAAAGAAGCTCTTAGGATGTATGTGATAATTAAATGAGATAATGTGTTTTAAATAGCTAGTACATATCCTGCTTTTATTAAATGCAGTTATTACTTCTATTACTATTACTACTGGCAACAATAACAACATACAGTTGTACATATGATGTAAATAAGCATGTCTGTTTATTTGCCCCGAAATCATCCTTTTAAACCTCTGAGAACACTCTCAGTTTTAGCATTCCAGAATTCGAACTGAAACATTCCATCATATTATAGTTAGAGTTAATTTGGTTCATATAAACGCATTTCATTTTCTTCCTTTGCATTCCTTTGTTAAAGATCAGCATTCCAATTATTAGACTACAAACCTCACACTTTCTTGTGTGCAACATCCAGTCAGCTGGTAGGTCCTAGTTTTGACAGGCACAGTCTTTCTTGCACCTGGCCTCTCCTTTTCATTGTATTAGCCATCACTCAAATCCTTTCACTCACCTTCTCTTAACGACACCAATGCAACCACACAACTGATCTTACTGCCTTCAGCATGGCTACAACCAATTCTCCAATCCTGAGTCATATTCTAAAGAGATAAGGCTGCCTGTGTCACCCACCCCTCAAAAACCTATAATGAGAACTACTATGTTCTTGCACAGTACCAGCTAGTTAAACCATTCTGTTGATAAAAATGAAATCTTATGTCTTTTTCTGGATTTTCGTACACATTTAAAAATGAACTAATGAGTTATTGTTTTTTATCAAAATATAAAATATTCTGGAACACTAAGCTTCTTATTTATGATTATTTGCTTTGAAAAAATACATAATTAATATAAAGTGAATCATATACCCCTACATACACAGAGAAAATAAGTTCTGGTATTAGTGAGATTTTTAAGACTTAGACATTTTTTGTTAGAAGAAATTTCTACATTAAAATGTAAATTTTTTCATAAAGAATATTTAAATAAATCAGCATAATTTTCCTTTTTAGTGTGTAGAATTAACTATGGAAACACAATATGTGAGAATTACAGAAATGAATGATAAGTTGCAGATGCAAGGGAAAAAGGAAATTATCATGAGCAATAAAGGGACTCAGATATATTAATAATATGTAACTTCATGAATAGTAAATGAATATACTATGGTATCTTTTAATATTGACTTGCAGTTTCACATTAATATTCTCTTGTATTCAGAACTAAAAAAATTATACACATTAATATTTTAAAACTTGGGTAAACATTTTATTTATCCTTTATAGCAGAACTAGATAATAGTTACGCTTGCAGAGTTTCTTTAAAGAATTATCACTGTATAGTAGCTTTAATAATTTCAGAGACAGAAAAAATTGTGTTAAAATACGTTTTAATGTAAACTCATTCTGAGAGAAGTCCCTTGCGGTGTTATATTTCAGGCTAAAATGGCAAAAATATATTTTAAATTCAATTGGTTAAAATTTATACCTCATGACAGTGTTGAAATTATTCTGTTGTTGTCAGCATTTGAGGTTATCTTTTTATGCTGAATAAGCACCTATAAAATCATCATACATACTGTAGCCTTTTGTTTGGCAAATTTTATACGATGATAATTTTATACTCTATACATACACTAGAGGAACATTATATAGTCACATGATATTTCTGTTTCCCTATAATATAAAGTTGCAATATCAACTTATAACAAAAACTAAACAATAAGGATAGAAAAAAGAAGCTAAAAGAGTTATTCATGTAAGTTGGAGATAAAGAATATACTTTAGAAAGACGAATTCAAAAAGTAGTCATTGGCAGTACTTGTTTCAAAGCCTGTTTATGTACCTAGGTCCTTTAATTGCTATGTCATTGCTATTTGTAACATGTACAAAACAACGTCTAGGAGTTTGGACATAATGCCCACTTCATTTCCTTTGTATACTTCTAGTATAATTATACTTGATATTCTTGATATTTAGTAGATGTACTATTTTTCATATACAGTAAGAATGTGGCAAAGACAAATGTTCAAATAGCCATTAAACTTAAAATTATATTTTCCCAACTTATATTTTTATTTAAGACTCTAAGCCCAAATCTTTATCATGTGTGGCTTATGAAAAGGGAAAAGAGAACATTGTTGTTTCTCTTTAATATAAATAAACACGTAATCCTGATAAAAACAATACAAATCTGATTTTTCTTACTGACGACTCAAAAATTACAACTATTGCAATGTATTGACCTGATGTTGAGAGTATGATTTTTTTTTACCACAAAGATAGTCTCACAATTTAAAATGTCATTTGACTTAGATTACTTTGTTTACTTAGAATATTAGGCACCTGTATTGGCCTAAATAAAGAGTAAAATGAGAAATTAAAAAATTATTCTTTCTCTAATAAATAAAGTACATTAAAACCCATTTATTAACCCATGTTCCAGTATTTGTTGAACGCTATTGGGTGAAAGGCACTACTCTAGAACTACTCTGAAAATATGACAGTGGGGAGTTCCTGTTGTGGCTCAGTGGTAACGAACCTGACTAGGATCTATGAGGACATGGGTTCAATCTCTGGCCTTGCTCAGTGGGGTAAGAATCCAGCATTGCTGTGAGCTGTGGTGTAGGTAGCAGATGTGGCTTGGATGCTGTGCTGCTGTGGCTGTGAAGTAGGCTGACAGCTACAGCTCCAACTCAACCTCTAGGCTGGGAACTTCCAGGTGTGACCCTAAAAAAGACCAAAAAAAAAAAAAAGAAAGAAAAGAAAATATGACAGTAAACAAGAATCTAGAAATTAAGGACAGGAACCATCAAGTAAATGGCACTGTTCCAAGGATTTAAGTTACAGGTTGCAAAGTCATAAAGTGCCAGAAGGGCTATAAGATTTACATTTCACATTCCAAAGCTGTCTAACGAACAGAAAAATGAGAAGAAACTCTTAACTATCTGTTCTAAGGGTCAGTAAACTATATAACAGAGAAGCCAAGTCCTCATTTCCTAGTTTTGAATGGCTCATAAACTAGGAGTGATGATGACATTTGTAAAGTAATGTTAGGAAGGAAGAGGAGCAGAAACTGGAGGAAGAGGAGGAAGAGGGGGAGGCAGCAGTAAAGCAGCAACCAGATCTGGCACACAAAAAATAAAATATTTACTTTCTGACCCTTCAGAAAAAAAAAATGGTGCCAATCCCAGATCTATAATCACAAAGCCTGGAGTCAAATAATTTGTCAGCTTTACATTCTTCTGATTGAATGTTAAAAACTAAAACCTCATTTGAAACAAAGAAGGTGGGTCACTGTTTGATAGAAGAGTGTTAAGCATGAACATTGAAAATTTTTGACCAAAATAAATTTCAACCTAACACTTCCGGAATTGTATTGTTAATCTCTTATACTTAGCTTTCATAAAAGAATAACTTTAGTCATATTTCATTTTCTTACTCCAGCAAGATAAATTTCTTGAAAACCCATAATGACAACCATGAAAGTTCTTAAACCATTTACATTTGACCACTTTACTGCTTTAATGTGAACTTTGCATTCATCTAAAAAAGTAGGGCAAAATATTAATACCCTGTGCTGTACATGACACAAGAATTATTGGAATCTATTCACAAAACAAATGTTAATACCAAATGAAATGCCAGGTGTTTTTTCCCCACATTTCCCACTTGCCTCAAGCTCAAATTCTTAAATTATAAATCATTGAATTTTTATTGTATCTCTTTTAAAATGCGCATTGTTTTCAGTGAGACTGTTCTTAAGGACTGCCTTAAATAGTTATTAATCAATGAATCAAATCATCTGTAAAAAGTTGTTGAGTATTCATTATGTTAAAAATATAAGACATGAAGTAGGTTAATAACAAGAACAGTAATTTGCATCTATATGACTGTACTATTTCCAAAGTACTTTCACATACATCACTTATTCAATCTTTACATCATATGCAAAATATTCATTTAATAGAGGAACAGATTCAAAGAAATAAAATAATTGTCCACATTTAGACATCCAGTAAGTAATAATTGTATTATGGGATTCATTCAAGTTCTCGATAGAAAATATACGTTTGTGTGTGGATATATTTCTGCACATATAGATAACATTTAACAACATTCTTGACCATTCTTGACCATTCTAACATGCCTGTTAATTTCAAATATAAAATGTACTTTTTTAACTTTTTAAATACTGGAACTAACCTGAAATACCCTGTTAAGTAAATACAAAGTTAAATATAAGTACTAAAATTACAAGGTTGATTCATTTTTAACAAATTAATTAATATATCATATTAACAAATCTAAAAGACAAATATATGATTATCTCCAGAGCTGCTAAAGACTTCAACAAGTCAATGCCCATTCCTGACAAAATATTCAATAAAATAGTAATTAAAGTATACTCTCTTAGCATAATTACATCTATAAACACATACACCCCCCCCAACACACACACACAAATAGACAGTATCTCCCCTAATAAGAAAACTCTAGCAGCATTTCTTCCATTAAGATCAGGAACAAGGCAAGATTTCCCAATATTTCCATTACTATTTACATTGTATTAGAGACATTAGCCAATGCAATTATACATGAAAAATTAATTGATGCTAGAAAAAAGTAAAACTCTCTATTTGTAAATGATATGACAGTATACTTAGAAACCCTAGAGAATCAGTGTTAAAACAAATTAAAACAATAAGGTAGTAAGATAAAAATTTAAAATTAATATACAGAAATCAATAGCTTTCAAACAATAACCATGTAAAGAATATAAAATCTTATTTACAATTGTAATGAAGAAAATAAAATACCTAGGAATAGCTATCAGCAAAACTCAGAGAAGGCATAAAAGAGAAGTAAAGAAATTTAAAGACACACATTATTCTTGGAAAAAAACAACCAATATCATAAAGATGTCAATTCTATTTGAAATAATTTATAAGTCTAAACCAATCTCAACAAAAATACCAATAAATTTTTACTGGAACTTGATAAACAAATAATAATCACCATATAGAAGAATATTCACATAGGAATAACCAGGAAAACTCTAAAAAGGAAATGACAAAAAAAAGTGCCAGTACTGCTAGACATTCAAACATTTATAGATCCTCTATAATTAAAACTCTGTGATACTTGCACTTCGATAGACAAATAGATAAGCAAATTAGAATAGAAAATCCACAAACAAAGCAAAGTACATATGAAATATTAGTGTATGAGAAAGGCTGTATTGAAAATCATGAATCAAAATGAGTTTTTAGGAGTTCCCTTCATGGCTCAGCAGTTACCGAACCCGACTGGGATCATTGAAGATGTGGGTTCAATCCCTGGCCTCACTCAGTGGGTTAAGGGTCTGGCATTGCCATGAGCTGTGGTATAGGTCGCAGTGCGGCTCGGATCCCACATTGCTGTGGCTCTGGCATAGGCCAGCAGCTATAGCTCCAATTCAACCCTTAGCCTAGGAACCTCCGTATGCCATGGGAGCAGCCCTAAAATAGCAAAAAAAAGAAAAACCTTTTTAAAATAAATCACAAAAGGACAACTAGCGGAAAAAGTAAATTTGGATCCACATGTAACATCATACACAAAATTAATCTCCAAATACATTAGTGATCTAAATGTAAAAAATTAAAACCATAGAATAGAAGAAAATATAGGTATCTTCATTTATAACTTGGATACAGACAAAAAGTACTCTAACTCTGATTCGAGCGATACATTTGATGAGATTAAAATAAAGACTTATGGTATGACAAAAAACAAAGAAAGAAAAATCACCATAAGTAATGTCAAAAGACAGACACAAAGTTGGAGAAAATTTTTCAACAGATAAAGAAAGATAAAAGATATTCCTGAACTATTGACAAATTGAGGGAAATGATTAAAAATACCGCAACAGAAAACTGAACAAAAGACAGAAACAGACAATTCACAAAAAAATATGAAAATGGTCTAAGCATATGAAGATATGTTAAATTTCACTCATAATAAAAAAAATACTACAAATTAAAATAACTATTGCATTTGGAGTGGAGAAGCAATTAGATCCTGCTGTATAGCACAGGGAACTATATCTAGTCACTTATGATGGAACATGATGGATAATGTGAGAAAAAGAATGTATATATATGTATGTATGTGTGTGACTGGGTCACTTTGCTGTACAGTAGAAATTGACAGAACACTGTAAACTATCTATAATGGAAAAAAATCATTTAAAAAGAAAAAAAAATAACACTAATTTACCATTTCTCACCTATCAGACAAAAGTTAAAAAGTATAAAAACATACTGTTCCCAAAGCTATGTGGAAACAGGCATTCTTGTACATTGCTGGTGGGAGTGCACACTTGTGCAGCCATTGTTGTATATACTATGCTGTATATACTAGATACATTATGTGTTTATCTTTTAACACAGCACTCTCACTTCTAGGTGTCTATCCTAAAGATATACCTCTCACAATACAAAAATACACATGCACACAGAAAATTGATTTTTGACATGTGAAAATTATTGGAAATCACCTAAATATTCATACTTAAGAGAATGGTTGAGTAAACTGTGGTACACCCTCATAATGTAATATTAGGGAGATTTTTAAAAATAATAAAAAAAGGAGCTCTAGGAGCTAATATGGAGTAATTTCCAAATTATTAAATGAAAAAAATACCTCTTATATAAGAAAAAAAATTAGAAAATATATATGTGTCTGTGTATTTAATCAAAATATAGTAACAGAGGAAGGATAAACCAGAAACTGGTATGAGACAGATTATTCACAAGGCATGAGTGAGAATGGAACGGAAAAAATAGAGGAAACTGGGATGGGGTGAAGGAATGGCTTTTTGTAAATTTCTGATTTGGGGGACCATGTTAAGGTTTCACATACTCAAAAAAGAAAATAACATCAATGATATGGACAGAGCAGATCCTAAAGATGCTTATACACGGGAATAAATGAATGACTCTTATTCAAATGACTAACAAACATATTGAATTGGGGAGGGGGAAAGAACTAACCCAATTATCTTTTAAGTACAGTTACAGACTATATGTCCTCAGATTTAAGAGACTAACACTAAACACAAATTAGCTGACTTCCTTTTCACAGAAGCATGGGTTAGCCATTCTGAAAGTACGTTCTGCACATTCTAAGATTGAGCAAACAAATAAATACAATCAGAAAAGCTAGATTCTTGCTGTCACAGAAGGAAACTAAAAATTTAGAAAGAAGTATACATCAAACATCTAGGAAATAGAGGTATTATTGTGAACTTATGGATTTTACTATAGACTACAGGTAGCTACAGAAATGGGTACCAATGTGAGTAGTTATGTTAATGTATGAGAATATATTTGGTCTGTATGCATACATACATCTATTCCCAGTTCCATCTGCTGATGTGATCCAGAAACAATCATAGCCCTGTAGCAAAGAGCCCAATAAATGTACCAGGGCTGTTTAAGAAATGCCAGATTCCATTTAGGGAAGGAAAAGTATGAGTGCCAAAAATATAAGGAAATGCTCAAAGAATAACGGAGTTGATAGGCAGACAGATACATACATACATACATACATACATAGATGATGGGTACATAGATAAGATACCAAAACAAACTAGAGAAAGATTTTTCATTGTAGAAGAAAGCTAACTAATAATTGCAGAAAGAATGACAGAATTAGAAAATCTGCACTTGTGGAAAATCATAACTCTAGTGGGTAAAAGTTTGAGAAGTAACATGAGATTCACATAGCCTCAAACTATCTCTTACAGGATACTTTTTCATTAAAGGGTAAAACAGTTACTTCATAGTGAAGAAATCTGGCAGACATCACTTTAACCAAATGTTCATAGCGAACATTACCATTAACTGAATGATGACAGCATCTGACTCCTGATATGGGGAGAAGAATTTAGCACAACTTCAGTGCTATTTCTGCCAAAAGTGTATAAGCAGAACATAATCAAGAAGGTAAGTCGACAAAGCCAGATTGCAGCATATTCTAAACACTCACCAAACAAACAAAAACAAAAAACAGGGCTATACAGGTTTCCTGGCCTACCCTAAAGTAAAGCATTCCTATGAAAATTTTCATAAGCTTAAATGGGGTAAAGCAAGGAGGAACCACCTCAGGACACAGCTTTCTAACAAGTATACAAAATAAATCAAGATAAAGCACAACTGGTCACAGTCACAATTCAAAGCTATGGATGCTTGATGCTGAGTGCAATTCCTAAGGAAGGAGTGTGGTGATGACACTCTCACTGCTGGGGTGCTTGCTGTCTCTATAATGGCTCTATTAAACAAACACTTAATGCTAGTTTTGCTTTTTGGCTCTTTCTGTAAAAGCAAAAATTCTCTTTGGATTTCTTCCAGCTGGTGAAAATAGGTGCTAATATATGTCTTTTATAAAAGTAAGGTGGCATAAGGCAAATATTTGAAAAGTGGAGAATACCTGTATTCCTAAAAAAATGCCAATGCCATTAAATAAAAAGACTCAAGAAATATTCCAGATTGAAGAAGTCTACAGAATGATTGCAACTAATGGTCTTGAATGTTCCTTTTCTCTAAAGAACAATGTTGGGATAACTGGTAAGGTCTATATTTAATATAAATATGCAACAATGTTAACTTCCTGATTTCTATAACTATAATGTGGCTAATAGAATACCTAGTTTTTAAAAAATATATCTTAAAATATTTAAGGAGTAGGGGGTGTGGGATTGACATATGCACATTGTGGTATATGGAATAGTTGGCCAACAGGGACCTGCTGTATAGCACAAGGAACTCTACCCAATATTCTGTGATGGTCTACACAGAAGAAAAAATGAAAAAGAATGGATGTGTGTCTATGTACAACTGAATCACCTGTACAACAGAAATTATCACATCATAAATCAACTATATTCAATAAAACTTTTAAAAATTATTTAAACTTTTAAAATAAAATAGAATCACTTCTACTGAAAAAAAATTTAAGGAGTAGAGAGATATCAAGTCTGCGATGTTTCACTGAGACTTAGGGGAAAAAAGAGGAAACTTGGGGCAACTCACTGTATATTCTTACAACTTCACTGTGTGAAATTACGTCCCCTCAAATTAAATAGACCTTTCCAATTTTGAAAATATTAAATGTTTCTACCCTTAAAAATAGATAATAAAATCTTATGTTTCTATTTGTAAGTGAGTAATAACCAATAATAATCAGTAATAGTTGTTATATTTAACAACTTTATTTGAAGCGTCCCTTGTTTTTCTTGTATATTAAGGGTTTTGTTTTCTTACTTTTGAGTAGAAGGGATGTTAACAATGTGTAACATAAACAATGATTCCATTTCTCAATAAATATTAGTCCCTACTTTTGCAAGGAAAAAAAATAATCCTATGTGAATAATTACTCAAATGCCTTCTGTTACTAATAATGGGATTCATAAAAGCACGAATAGCTTTGAACTTGAAAGAATTAGCAGCTGGCAGATAGACAAATAAACAAAATGCACTCTTAAAAGACATTTTAAAGTACAAAGGTTATGGTATAGTCAAAGAGATATTTTGAAGTTAGCCAAAAACGTTTACAGGATAAAAGATTCTATGAAAATGACCCCAAAATTAATAGATTAATGAGGTGAAATGGAGATGTAAGCTTTGAGAAGTCTGATACCAGGTTCTATCTTCCCTGGAAATACTGTAAACTGAAAAGAATTACATAAACTACACTTTTCTTCCTTATCTAAACTTCATATAACTTGTCAGACAATGAAAATATTACATACAAAATATTGGATTATTGCTCAATAAACTATAAGTACAGAATGAAACACCATTTATAATTATTAAAACTAATCCTCATTCAGAGCAAACTTCAGAGCCATATTGGTTCGCCGTTGGCTCTATTACTAAAAAATAAAAGAAAGTGGAAAAATCAACATGCGAAAAATAGAAGCTCTTGATCTAAAGTGAAAATACCTGTTGAAATAAGAAGGCCACCTAGCTAGAAAGTCTAAATTACTTTTCCTTTTAGATTATATAAAAATGAGTAAAACTGATGACACAAATACTATGTTTTCTTAGGAATATTACTATAGCAATGAACTAATGACATCACCAGGCAGAGTACTACTACCTGTGTAATAGGGACATAAAAATAATATCAAAAGATAAAAACAAGCAGGACAAAACTTTTCTCATCCAACCTAGACAAGTAAACGATGACTTTCACAAACATGGATGGCTATCATCATGGAGGTACCAACACTGCCTGAAGTTAGGAAAGAAATTACCACAAGTTTTCAGGCTGAAATTTCCCGAGCTGAGGTTTGTAAAATAAGTAATGGAGTCCAGGGGCACAGTAGTGTCCAGATAAGTAAAGGCAATAAAAATGAGTATAGAGGTGGGCGTACATGAAGGAGTGGTTGGATATGAGGTGAACAGAATACAGTATTGTGAATGTCCTCGATACAGAATAAAGGATCTGTTAAAACAAAGAGAGGCTGATCTATTTTGAAACTATTAAATGGGCTAAGCTAAAGCAAAGGGAGACACAACTAGACAATGGCAGTTCAATGTTATGACTTTGAAATGGAGAAGTTGACCACCGACTACATCTAGCTTCAAAGACATAAGCATGTATTTGCCGTGGAGCACAAGAATCAGGTAGTTCACATTTGAATCCTGGGTCCATCACTTGCTGACTTAACCTTTAACATGACTCTTAGACCTGTATCTTTGGTTTATTCCTCTGAAAAAAAAATATATAATTGTATATACTTGACAAAATGCTTAGGAGAAAATGAAAAAAAAAATGGCAAAGTTCTTAGCAATGACCCTGGCATAAATAAACTACCATTAAATTTTAGTTATATATGTTCTCAATATAAAGTTTGGAACTTGGCTGACGAGGAAAATGTTGATGTCTTAATTTAAATGTGGGCATAGAGGAAAAGAGAAGTAAAGATGAGGTAGAATATGAGAAATATGGCAGCTTATGAAGGCAGAAAAAAATCACTAGGGTCACAGCATAAAAGGCATTGAAAGTCTTGTCGAGGAGTTTTTAATTTATTTCACAGATACTATGGAGATGATGAAAGGATTTAGAAATGGTAATAAAATAGTTGAAGGTTGAAGGAAGAAAAATTATGTCTTTGTCTTCCAATAAATGAGGTAGAAGGATGGATTACAAATGGAGAGACTGCATAGAGGAGGGTAATCATTCATTAATTCAACAAATTAATAAGGGCCTATTCCATTTAGGTACTCTTTACCATCCAACAGCAGCAGAAGAAAAGAGGAACCATGGGAGCCTAAACTAATAAGGATAATGGAATATGAGGAGGGGACAGTATCAGAAAGGGCAGAGTCAGACTCAGCTTCAGACAGAATACAAGGGTTAAAGAAAAGGAAGGAATCAAAAGTACCATTGAAATTGAGCCTAAAAAGAGTTGTATTACTATAAACTAAGGTGCGCGTGAAAGGAAAATATTTTTTTAAATAATAAAGTCAATGAATTCAGTTTTTGAACATTAATTTGAATAATAATGCCTTGTCCAGAAATTTTCAAGTCAAAAAATAAGTTAAAATTGCTTAATAAAGTAGGCTGTACTATTTACCAAATATACAATTAAATATTGAAAGCATAAAACTGTAGATTACGGTTACCATAAAATCAGTAAATCAGCCTTTAAAGAAAAAGCAAGATAAAAAATAAAAGTATATGTGACTAAGAGAAAAGCAAATACTTGCATTCATGTATTATGATATATAAAAATGAACCTTTGAAGAAAAGGGGTTTCTTCTTAAATAATATATTAAGGAGGATTTTAATATGTTTTTGAAATATCTATAGAGAATATTTATCCTGGTGTTTTTTTCAACTGTTCTAGGCATTTCTAATATATAATTAATTTTTAACCATCACTGGGTTTTTGTGCACTATCTGATATGAAAAAATGTATATACAAATTTGCATTTAGCTTAATTTTGCTTTTAAAAAATCTATAAATATCAGAAAATGCTAAATACATGCTTTTATTTTCTTGGTTAACCTTTAACTTTTTGTAGCATACTAAATAAATGTTTCATATATTTTAAAATACAAGAAGTATACCTCATTTTAAATTTACCCCTTAGTTTTCATCCTAGACCAGTCATTTGAAGCTAACAGGAATTTCATAACCTTTGTATGTTAGGTTAAAAGTCATTTGTACTTTTAAATAAATTAATAATTACTTAATGAAAAGTCAAATAGTGTCATGTTTTTGTAACACAAAACCCTAAAGCAATACATGATAGGGAAGCTAAGCATCATATCAAGTGAAATTAAAGAGAAATACTGAACATTCAGATAAAAATAATAGTTTCTAAATGGCACCAAATAGGTTAAAGAGAAATACTGATCACATAGCTAAAATAAAGATTTCTAACGGGCTCCAAACAGGTTTAGTATTGTATTTGTGGATTTAAAATTATTAAATGGTTTGAAAAATACATAAGAGATATATTAGTGAACATCTTAAGGAAAAGAAAGCATTTAAGTAAAACACATCATGGTCAAAACCTTATAAAGCAGAGATGGAGACACTCTATAACATCAGATCCGGAGCCTAAAAAAACACTAACCAAATGCCCAAAGTTGAAATAAAATTTTAATTCATGTTAGGGCAGATGGAAAGTAAAACTTTGGGCAAATAAAAAGAAAGAAGGGTGATGATGCTGAGAAAGGCATCAGAGTTAGCCATGCACGGCAAAGTTCCCCAGCACTTAAAAGTTCAGGGACCAAAGAAACTCTAGCAGTTTCCTCAGACTCAACCCACAGATAGTTTGGGTAAAAGTCTAACAGAAAAGAGTGGAAAACTGCATCTTCTAATAACCCACAATCAAAGGTCATTCTAAAACACCTGATAATGTCAGGGCCAGTTTCCATGCAATCAGTTCTTCTTGTCCTTAAAATTCCTTTTTATAAGAACAAAAAAGGATAAAAAGAGCTTGAAGAGATGGAGTAAATAAAGAAAAGAGGGTTACTAAGTATTTGACAGTAGAGGAACACTTCTCAAGGAAAACAAAGGGTTTCTAAGAATTAATATAGAGAAAAGAGAAACTAGATATAAATATTACAGAAGCAATGCGAGGAAGACTGTATTTTAATCATACAATTGAAACAGCCAGCTCTATGTAATTTTAAAGCCTTTTTTATTTTCTTAAGTTTATATTAAAAAGTCATTCTGAAGAGAATCTTTGATCAAAATTTAATTTCATGACTATATTATATACTAAAATATCTACATATAATTATATAATTATTCATTGAACAACCTCTCTTTGAAATATTTACAATCTCAGATTGGCTTTTCTCTGCCACAGGGGATGATAATGTGTGTACTCAGAAAATACAAAGTTTTAATTTTATTGTGTCAAAACAATTAATGGAAACAAGACTTCCATATAAAATCATTTTCGGAGTTCCCCTTGAGGCTCAGTGGTTAACGAATCCAACTAGGAATCATGGGGTTGCAGATTCAATCCCTGGCCTTGCTCAGTGGGTTAAGGATCTGGCGTTGCTGTGAGCTGTGGTGTAGATCACAGACGTGGCTCGGATCCTGCGTTGCTGTGGCTACGGCATAGGCCAGAGGCTACAGCTCCATTAGACCCCTAGCCTGGGAACCTCCAAATGCTGCGAGTGCGGCCTGAGAAAAGACAAAAAAAAAAAAAAAAAAAAAAAGATAAAATCATTTTCATTTATCTGAATTTTTAGATTATCCCGGTCAATGCTCCCATATTCAGAGAAATGAGCTTCTTACGTTTATTTTAAGAAATGCTTTAGTTCATTTGGTTATAAACTTTCAGCTTCTATGAACAATCTGCAATGTGTAAGAAAGGTTTAAAATAAAAAAATAAAAAATAATCTCCCATCCTAGTAGAGGGAAAGAAGAGCTAAATCGTTTTCTTTTTTTTTCAAGCCTCGGAGAATACCTGTGTCATAGCCCAGAGTGTTTATTAAAGTTTCAGCATTTCTGTAAAAGTCTGCTATGGACAGATATTAATAATATACCAAAAAGAAAACATAAGTTATACTAATAGGAAACAAACGTAAAAACAAAACCGTCACTATGTTGAAAGAACTCTTTTACCTGTAAGCTGGAAAAAAAAAGTTTCTTCTTCGCTATTGAAAGAAAAAAAATACAGAAAGAAAATCACATAAGTATACTATTTGTGAACCTAGAAAAAGAATAATAAAATGGACAAAAAGACATAAATTAATAAATATTAGATTTTACTAAGGCCTGTTATGAATACAATGTCAAAAGAAAAGGCTTTATTCATAATACCAACCAAACCCAATAAGTATCTTGCAATAAACTAACCAAAAAGAGCTAGAGCTCAATGAAGAAATCTGTTAATCACTGAAGCTCACAAACTGCCCTCTACTCTCAAAGGCCCACCCAGATCCTCCCATCAGAATTAACCTCTTGGTCCCTGATTCTATCATCTAACTTCAATGTAACACTACTACAGCACTAAATGTACAGGTGACCCATGAACAACAAGGGGGGTTAGGGCCGCCGACCCTCTATGCAACACAAAAATCCTGTATAACTACAGTCGGGCTTTCCGTATACCAGGCTCCTCCTACGCCCCGTTCTGCATCCTCTACACACAGGATTCCACCAAATGCAGATAGTGTGGTATACAATATTTACTATTTTAAAAATCTGTGTATAAGGGACCTAGGCAGTTCAAATCAGAGTTGTTCAAGTCAACTGTATATAAATTCAAGTCCTAACACACTCTTCTGCATATAGTAAGTAATCAATATTAGTAGAAGTCAAGGGTGATCCTTCATTGCAAAGTAACATAGTGTAAGCTGTTGTAGCAGACTGAGCTGTTTCTCTGTTCAATGAAACTTTCACCTATTTTAGTTTACTAAAATGTCTAAGTCAGATTTGACATAATATGGCAAAAATAATACTGTCCCAGAAGTCTAAATCATTCATTTATATTAACATACTAAGCCTGACTATATTATAAATAGTGGTAATAATGATAACTGCAATAATAGCTTGCATCATAAACATGAGCTGCAAACATATATTATTTCAAATGTAATGCACCTCATTTAAGCCTCGCAATATATTAAATTAGTTGTATTTTGTAGGTGAGGAAAGTGACACACTAAGAAGAGGTGACAGTGGCATTGCCAGTATATGGATCCAATCAATATGATTCGAAAGCCCAAGCTCTTACCAATGTTATATTCTGTCATAGCTACAAAGATAGATAGATAGGCATATAGCAGTTTGCATCATAGAATCTTCCTTAACATTAGTGAGAAATAAAATAATTTTAATAAGAAAGCACTTCCAAAGTTAATTGTAATAATAGAATAGCCATAAATATGCCAAAAGTTAAATCCAATTTGAGGTCTACAAGTACATTTATATATTTATAACAATGCTTAAGCTTTAGTAAGGTGAATTTTAAAAAGTATATCTAAATATGCAGTACATTTAAAGCCTTACCATTCAAATATAAATCTATCTCCTTCTTTCCCTTAATATCACATGGGTTTTGGATTTCAATAAATGCATCTACTAATTAAGAAATGAACTCATCTCAATAAGGTAAACTAAAAATGAAGAAATAGCAGTAAACTTTTACTTGCTATTTCCTGTAAGTTCATTTTGTCCATTTTTCCATTAAATATAATTCACCTGATGTTACATATCGTTTATTTAATTGGATAGTTAATGTGACTCTAAGAAATAAAAATGAATTTCATATATCACATCATCACAGAAAAATTATAGACAGCAAAATACTACTTTGCCAAATTTAAAAAAAAAAAGGAAACTATAAGGAATTGTTTAAAGCTTCATAAACTACCAGAGAATGTGCAACAGTAAATAAGAAAGATACTTATTTTTCATTCTCTTAATTTTCTATTCCATTGTACCTCAGCTTGCCAGATGTGTAATGTCAGCAACAAAAATAATATGAAATAACTCAATTAGCCTTAGACCTAGCAAAGAGGTATCTTCCCCAAAGGGGAACATATTTCTAAAGGCACAATGCTTGCTGGAATGAGAAAACTCACCGTTTTAATTTAAAATATTTTTAGCTAATTATCATTGTCCAGACATTCCTTTTGCCTATGCTGACAAATACTTTGATAATTTTCATGACGTTACTGTGGCAATGGATTCTTAGATATGCACCAAAAATACCAGCAACTAAAGACTTAATCAAAATTGAAAACTTTTATGCTTCGAAGGACACTGTCTTGAAAGTAAAAAGACAACCTATGAAATGGTAGAGAGTATTTACAAATCATGTATCTGATAAGACTCTCATGACTAGAATATATGAAGAACTCTTACAATTCAACGACAACAAAACCAAATAATCCAATTCAAAAATGAACACAGGACTTGCACAGATATTTCTCCAAAGATATTCAAGTGGCCAATAAGCACACGAAAAGATATAAGACTCGAATAAATATTTGTACATCCATATTCCTGGCAGCATTATTTACAACAGTCAAAAGGTGTGAGCAACTCAAGCATCCATTAATGGATGAATGGATTTTTAAAATGTGACATAAACATTCAACAGAATATTATTCGTCCACAATAAAAGGATATTCTGGCACATGCCACAACACCAAAAAATCCTGAATTGAAATAAGACAGTCACTAAAGGACAAATACTGGATAATTCCATTTATTTGAGGTACCTAGAATAATCACATTCATAGTGACAGTAAGTAAAATAGTGGCTAAAAGCTGTTTTTGGGGAAGGGAGAGTTACTTTTTAATGGTTACATAGCTTTAGTTTTGTAAGATGAAAAAAGTTTTGGAGATAAATGATAGTTGCACAACAATGTGAATGTACTTAATGCAAATGAACTACAACCTTAAAAATGGTTAAAATGGCAAATTTTATGTTATGTATATTTTACCACAGTAAAAAATTTCAAAAAATTGTTTTAAAATGGGTAAGGATTTGAACAGACATTTCTCCAAAGAAAATATATGATGGCCAACAACTTCCCTTGTCATTAGGGAAACACAAATCAAAACTACAACAAAGTGTTTTACACCTAGTAGGATGGCCAAAAGTTTCTGAAAATGGAAAATAACAATTGTTTGGCAAGGATATAGAGAAATTGGAATCCTTCTCATTCCTGGTAGGAATGCAAAATCGTGCAACCACCATGCCAAACAATTTGAACAATGTGACAGTTCCTCAAAAGGTTAAACATAAAATTACCACATGACTCAGCGACTCCTCTCCTGGGTTATCCACAAAAAACTAAAAACCTGCATTCAAACAAAAATGTAGTGATGTCATAGCAGCCCTAATCACGTGTCCAAATGGTGGGGGAAAACATGAATAAAGGAGTAAAAATATTGTGCTATATCCACACAATGGAATAATATTCATCCATAAAAAGGAACAAAGTACCAGAGTTCTTTTGTGGCACAGCAGGTTAAGGATCCAGCGTTGTCACTGCAGCAGCTTTGGTTGCTGCTGTGGCACAGGTTAGATCCCTGGCCCAGGAACTTCCTAATACTTAGGCAAGGCCACAAATAAAAAGAAAAAAAAAAAAAGGAAGAAACAAAGTACTGATAGATGCTACAAGAATGGTTATTAAACATTACTAAACATCATGCTAAGTAAAAGATGCCCAGTCACAAAGTCACATATTTTATGATTCCATTGATATGAAATGTCAAGAATAAGAAAATATATAAATTAAGGAAAATACGAAAACAGATTAGTGCTTGGCAGGGACTGGGATGACTGCTTAATAAGTATGGCATTTTCTTTCGGAGTGATGAAAATGCTTTGAAACTCAACAGAGGTGACAGTTGCACAATGTTATGAGTGTATTAAATGCCGCTGACTCATATACCGAAAATGGTTAATGGTATATTATGTGGATTTCACCATAATTAAAAAGTGATAATAATGTTCTAAAATTGGGGATATGGTTGGAAGCAATTTATAAATAACAGAAGTATATTAAGTAAATTACTTCACAAAATCCCCAAGGACTATTGCATAGGCATTAAAATAACTGGAGGAGCATAAATGAAATCATTTTAATAAAGTAAAATAAAGCAACAATGATACATCAAATGCATGAAAGGTTGCAAACACATATAAACTGCAATTTGAAAAAAGAAACCCAGGGTTTTATTTTTTTCTTAAAAGTTATGGAAATAGTACATAGATTATATATATAAACTTTTTCTGAAATATACTTTTTGTCCAATGAAATTCCTGGCTATCAAAAAGTCAGGGAATTGCCACTGTGTGCAACGGGATAGGTGACATCACTGGAGCACCAGGATGTGGGTTTAATCTGTGGCCTGGCACAGGGGGTTAAGAGGTTCAGCATGGCTGTGACATGGGCCCCAGCTGTGGCTCAGATCTGATCCCTTGCTCAGGAACTCCATATGCCGCATAACGGAAAAAATAAAATAAAAATGAAAATAAATTAAAAATTTCATAGTAAAATGCTTTGGAAAACAGGATGGTTCAAAAATCTTTTTTTTATTTTTTAATTTTTATTGTTATTTCCCCAATATGATTTTTTTTTCTACTACACAGCATGGTGACCCAGTTACACATACATGTATACATTCTTTTTTCTCACATTATCATGCTCCATCATAAGTGACTAGACATAGTTCCCAATGGATTAGCAGGATCTCATTGCTAATCCATTCCAAAGGCCATAGTTTGCATCTATTAACCCCAAGCTTCCAATCCATCCCACTCCCTCCCCTCCCTTTTGGCAACCACAAGTCTATTCTCCAAGTCCATGAGTTTCTTTTCTGTGGAAAGATTCATTTCTGCCATATATTAGATTCCAGATATAAGTGATAGCATATTGGATTTGTCTTTCTCTTTCTGACTTCACTCAGTATGAGAGTATCTAGTTCCATCCATGCTTCTGCAAATGGCATTATTTTGTTCTTTTTTATGGCTGAGTAGTATTCCATTGTGTATATATACAACATCTTCCTATCTTTTTCTTAATAAACATAAATTAACAAAATACTATGACTCTAATAGGTAAGATCTAAACTTTGAGGATTCCACTATGCCTATATCTACTGCAACTTCTGTGTACACTGAACACAGCACTACGCTATGGCTTTTAACTAAGGGCTACAGGATCCTCCCTGTCCATCTTAACACCAGTTCTGCATTAAGAGTTAAGAGCTAGATCTAGGAATCAGACCTATTCTTCCTCTTATCAGCAGTGTAATCTTGGGTACTTAAATTCTTTGTATATTTTGGGTTGTATGTAAAATGGAAATAACTGTGATTCCTCCCAGTTGTGAACTGTTGTGAAGCTGAAATGAGACAGTGAATATAAGCTATGAGTATGGTGGCTGTCAGCCAATTCATGTAATAGAGCCTCCACAGGTCAAGGCTTCCCATGTCACAAAACTTCCATTCACCTGTCTTCAGTCAGCACAAACCTGATATTGCCGGAGTAATTCTGTTGACTCTAAAGCTGAGCTGAGCATTCTCTGTGTGTATTCTGAGAGTATATTTGAGTCATTTGGGAAGACTTTGAAAAGAATCAAGAATCACCCTATAACTTCAACTAAGATACTGATTTAATTATGTTAGGGACTGGCCCAGATCTTCGTACTTATTAAAAGCATTCCAGATGATCTCAATATACAGGTACCGTTAAAATTTTCATCTGGACCAGACCCAATGCTCACTTCAGACTCCTCATCTTATAGCCAACAACTGAGGCTTTTCTGTGCAATAGAAGTAATCTCTATTTAGAAAAAGCACATTAAAAATAAGGAATGAGGACCAACCAGAGAGGAAGTAGTTACTAGCACTGAAAAAAAAAAATGCAATTTAAAAGGAAATTTTTAAAAGAAAGACCAAAAATTCTTTTTAAAAAGTAGGAGAAAGCAGCAGCAGGATAGAGAAGAAAAAAGAGAAAAGAAGGGCTTTATGATCGAAAACTGAGATAACAGCACTTACAATGCTCTTTTGCTCTTTTAATGTGATTCAATCCCTATTATATGTGCCTCTATTACACATGATCTCACTTGATCTTTACAACAATCCAATGAAGTATTACCATCTCCCTTTTACATATGAGAAAAATGAACCACTGAGAGGTTAAGTGAATTAGCCGAAGTCATACATTTAAACAGTGGCAGAGCTGGAATTTCAGCCAAAGACTGATTCTAAATCCATTCTCTTAAAACTTATGCTGTACTACCACCTTGTCCATAGGAAAAAGAAAAAAAAAAACAAAAACAAAAAAACACACCTTCTGGATCTGAGGCATACAAAAAAACCTTGATTTCTTATCTCTAAAGTAAAATGATAACTTACTATTATTACTAAAAAACAATCTAGGAGTTCCCATCATGGCTCAGTGGTAACAAACCCAGCTAGTATCCATGAGGACATGGGTTCAATTCCTGGCCTCACTCAGTAGGTTAAGGATCCAGCGTTGCCGTGAGCTATGGTGTAGGTCGCAGGCACAGTTCGGAGCCTGCATTGCTGTGGCTGTGATGTAGGATGGCAGCTGCAGCTCCGATTTGACCCCTAGCCTGGGAACTTCCATATGCTGTAGGCATGGCCCTGAAAAGCGGAAGAAAAAAAAGTCATTACCACTGACTATTTTAGAATAATGAGATTATAGGTAATTTTTTATTTTCATTTATCTGCATTCAATACATTTCCTATGGTAATCATGTATTCATTTTGAAATAAGAAAAAGTAAGATCTTCTTAAAGCAAATATATCACAGAATTTTTATAGTTCACAGAGTCTCTAATAAATATATATTACCTTCCAAAAATATTAAGATATAATTGAAAAAATTCTTTAATAAAATATATTTCCACAAGAGGTTTACTCTTCTCAATTTTCTTCTCTGTACTAAAAATACACTGAGGTGAAAGAAAAAAAAAAAAATTACCTGTACACTGTCCTCCGTTGGTTGGATCTCCATAATAACCTGGCATGCAATCTTGACATTGCTTTCCTGTCGTAAGATTTTTACACTGTTCACACACATTATTATTGATGCAAGTGCTATGTCCATTACACTGGCAAGCTGAAGGAAATAGCAAAAGAAAAAAAAAAACCTATGTAACAATATCAAGTATAATTACTATAAAGACAAAGTTTTTTTTCATTTTTTTAAAAAATTTTATTGGAATATAGATACTTACCATGACGTGTTAGTTTTAGGTGTACACCAAAGTAAATCTGTTATACAGACACATACACATATATTTTTTCAGATTCTTTTCCCATATAGGTTATCAGAGTCCTGCATAATTTCCCTGTGCTATATAGTAGGTCCTTGTTACCTACCGATTTTATACACAGTAGTTGGTATATGTTATTCCCAACTTCCTAATTCATCCCTCATCCTAACATTTCCCCTTTGGTCAACCCAAATTTGGTTTCAAGATCTTTGAGTCTGTTTCTGTTTTGTGAATAAGTTCTTTTGTATTATTTTTATTACACTCCACATATTAGTGATATCAGATGGTATTTTCTTTCCCTAAGACGAAGAATTTATTTTAAAAATCTGAATGGTAGCAAAGTCCAAAGAGCATTTTCCAAGTTTTTTCATATGTCTCAAAATATTAATAGACACAAATAATTCTGTGTTGAAATTTTGCCTTATGACCTGTAAAACAGGGGTTACAGATAAAGTGAAACATAAAGTATTGCTATAGGGGGAATACCTTCTAATATATTCCTTAAAGATTCATGTGACTATGACATCTTAAAGTTAAGTAAACCTAAGAATGAATAATATGGATTTGATAAAGAATGTTAAAATGCATCTTAACTATATTTTCATATAATTTTAAAAGATTGATAAATATATAAAATTGTGTGGAAGTCCTTATTTCAGGAAAATATATGAGTGTAAAATTAACACACAGCATTTTTTTTTAAACATTTTTATGGCCACACCCACAGCATATCGAAGTTCCTAGACCAGGATTTAATCTGAGCCACAGCTGCGACCTATTGTACATGGAAAATTTGAAAGTGAGAGGAAAATCCCAAGAGATTACCATAAGGTCATCAATGCAAGTTGAATCAAAGGGTAAAGAAAAAGAGTAAAAAAGCAAATACTTTCTTACAGAAATTTTCAGAGGTATAACTCTAGTATAACATAGTATAGGAATGACATTTCATCATGGAAAATGTCAAATAATCTTCCTCCTCCTCTGGAATTGAGAAAATTACAATATAGTTTTCAAACTTTATATTACATTATGAAAGAGCTAGAAGAAAATTTAATAAGAAAAATGTTCATAATAAATTGAATAAAATAATGATTCAAAACATTATAATGATCAGAATTTTGTTTTTAAATGTACAAATATGTCTGTGGAAAAGTTAATGATGGTTATTTTAGTTTAGTAAGATTTTTCTACATTATCAACTTACAGAAATAAATTTATATTACTCTTTTTTCGGGATTTTTTTTTTTTTTTTTTTTGCTTTTTAGGGCCTCACCCACATCATGTGGAAGTTCCCAGCTAGGGTTCAAATCAGAGCTACAGCTGCCAGCCATAGCCACAGGCACAGCCACAGCCACAGCAACACAGGATTCCAAGCCTTATCTGTGACAGCCACAGCTCACAGCAACGCTGGATCCTTAACCCACTGAGTGAGGCCAGGGATCGAACCCAAGTACTCATGGATCCCTAGTCAGGTTTGTTACCACTGAGCCAGGATGAGAATTCCAATTACTTTTATAATAAGAAAAAATGATAAGAACTTTAAATTTTTTTAACTTTGTGCTTATAATTTTAAGTTATGGTCTCACAGAAATTTTTATGTAAAACTGCTAAGGTTAATTCACTCAGGTAAGAACAAACGTTATTGAGTGCTTACTATTTGAAAAGTGTTAAATCTGAAAAAGTCAAGAGATGGGCTACTACACGTATTTTATGACACCTCTGGCTAAATTTTTTCATGAGCAAAACAAAATGCCTTAACTTCTGAATAAAATCACTAAATTTAGCAATCTCATCTAATATCCTCCTCATAGATTGCCAATGAAATAATAAGAAAACTTGCCAACAACAACAGGATATGGAGTATGATGAAAACAACATAAATAAAACTAGAAAGTAGTAACCTACAATACTTCTGGGAATCAAAAGAGGACTCCTGGCATAATGCCACTCAACCATAACCCTCCTGAAAATGAGAAGTTCTAAGGGCAGTTCTGGGACCTGGTGCAATCAAGAAGCACATCACCAGTAGGCCTCCATACAGCTGCCAGGATGTCTGATACAGGAAAGTATAATGTTCCATGTAATGAATAGACCACACAGAACACTGGTATAATTTAGACCTCACTGCTAGAAAAATTTCCAGCTTAAAAAAAAAAAAAAATGATGGACATTGCTATAGCTTGAAACTAGTATGACAGCACTGGCAAAGAAGGCATATTACAGAAAGCAGGACCCAGGCATAATAACTGTATCAAATACAGACAGGAAAGGCTATTAAGCATATGATGACTTTTTTTCCCCACTACCATCAGAGTGTTGGATCAACAGGTAATGCAAGTTGGTATCTAATAGTTCTTCTAGGAGACACTGTTATTTGAAAAATTCTAATAACAATCTGGTTCCGGAACATGAGTAAAAACCAAAGAGAAGTCATCCATACTGTTTTGCTTAAATTTTAAAACCAGCCCAGATGGCTCCTCATCTATGTACACACAAACAGAAAGAAATGAAAATAAACATAATGAAAAACTCAGCACTTGATATGCAAATAAAGTACATAGTTTTGAAAAATACATGCTTTCTAAAGATGCAGAACATTAAAAAAATACCTGCTTGGCATTCTCAATGAAATTCAAAAAAATATACACAGAAAATCAAAGCTAAAATTTACCTCCGACTTTTCTCAAAACATAAACCTTTAAAATAAAAAGAAATATCATTGCTAAAAATAGAGCAAAAATTCAAAACAAGAATGTTAAAGAGAAGTTTAAGGTGGTGACAGAATACATGGGGAAAAACAAGCAAGAGCTGGTAGGTATGGGTTTCAAAAACCAGCAGAGCCAGGAGATATAATCTCTGTCATACTCAAGTAAGAGAGATAAACTGAACCATATTACAAAGTTTAAGCCTTCAATTATAACCCCTATTTGTGAAAAAGCTACTAAAATATGCCACAAGCCCAAAAAAGAACCTTAAGTCCTTTGGGGTATGTGTATAAAAGACAAAAGTCACTTCTGGGAACTTAAAAGTCTGTTCTAATCATAGAGGTAGGGTTGAAATTCACATTGTTCATATGGTGGAGAAACACCAACATCAAACATTAATATTAAAATCTGTTCTTTAAACAAAAAAAAAAAATCTTCATGCACCTTGCAAAAGCAGATGTAAATGACCCCTTGAAACACTTCCACAACTCAGGTCACACAAATATACCAAAGAACAGAGGCTAGGAAACAATTTATTCTGTAAAATGCTAGATAGTAAGTATTTTAGGCTTTGCAGACCATACAATCTCTTCACAAACACCAACCTCTGCCATTGTAGTGCAAAAGAAACCATACACAATATACAAGGAATTGATAATAACTATAATCCAATAAAAAAAAAACTTTATTTACAAAAATAGGCAGTGCACCAGGTTTGGCCTAAAGGACTTGCTTAGCCAACCTCTAATATGTAAAAAAAAAAAAAAAAAAGAGAGAGAGAGAGAGAGAACCACCTATTGAATTAAACTTCAAAATGAAAATTTATAAGGCACCATAAAGGAGAGTTAGAAAAAAAGAGAGATAATAAAAATGAGAATTGATACCCCAAGAATTGGAGTAAAAGGAAAACTAGAAGACAGTAAAAATATTCAAAATAATTAAAGGCAGAAAAATGAGAAAATTATGGTTAAAGAAGTAAAGGTAGATATGACAACAATGTCTCATCAAAAAGAGAATACTGATAAAAACATGGAAATTATAAGAAATAGCTACTGGGAGTCATAATGTGGAACAATACAAAGATTGAAATGAAAATTACACTAAAGGGATTCAGCAGTAAATCCGAACTGGCAGAAGAAATAGCTAATTTAAAGACAGATCAATAGAAATCATGTAAGCTTAAGGTCAGAGAAAAAAGAAAGAAGAGAAATGAACAAAGCCTCAGTTCAATGTGGGACCTAACTTAATGCATAATGGGAGGGTTGGAAGGACAGGAAGCAGAGAAAGAATGTTAAAATTTATTTGGAGAAATAGTTCCTGAAAAGTCCCCAAATCTGATTAAAATGTTAATCTACACATCCAAGAAGCATAACAAACTCTTAAGGACAATAAACATGAAGAGACTGACAGACACATTAAAATAAAAGTGATAAAAGCCAAAGACAAGAAGAAAATCTTGAAAGCAGCAAGAGGAAACATAACTCCACACATAGAAAAAACTCAATAAGATTAATAACCAGCTTTTAACCAGAAAAAATGGAGGCCCATAGGCAGTGAGATAATATATCAAAGTTCTCAAAGAACTGTCAACCAAAAACTTTCTACCCAACAAAGCTGCTTTTCAGAAATTAAAGTAAAATGAAGGTGATCACAGATTAAATGTGAGAGAATTCACTGTCAGGAGATACACCTGAAAAGAAATTCTAAAGGAAGCTCTTCCAGTGGAGAGAACATGACCAGAGAATAATTTAGCTCCACAAAATAAAGCAGAGCACTGGCAACAGTAATTACATCATTACAAAAGTCAGTACGAATATATGTTGTGTATCTTTTCTTCTTTCACCTGATTTTTAAAATATATATTAAATTGTATACTTAGTGGTATTATTGGGCCTCTTAACACATAAAATGTAAAACATTTCCTAACAACAGCACAGAGGAATTAGATGGGAGAAAATCTATTTTAGGCTACAGATATGACACCGTATTAGCAGATGGTAACATAGACCCACAGGAACAAATGAAGAAAACCAGAAAAGATAGAAACAAAGATTAATATAACAAAAGCTATAAATATATACTTGTCCTTTTATCTGAGATAATTTAAAAGAAATAAAATCATATAAAGTAATAGCTGTAAAAATGCACCACTGGATTTGCAACATATACAGATACACTATGTATAACAATATCACAAAAAGGGAAGAAACAGATCTATGTGAGTAACATTATTTCATCTGACTGTAATTAAGTTAGTATAAATCTGAAGGATATTTAATAAGTTAATACATACATGATAAACCTGGAGTAACCATTAAGAAAATAACTCAAAAATATAAAGAAAAAATCACTAAAAATTAAAATGTTACATTAGAAAATATTCACTTACTGTAAAAAATATAAAGACTAGAGGAACCAAAAATTCAAGACATATATAAGAAAAAAGTAAAATAACACATAAATCCAATTACATCAAAAATAACATTAAATGTGAATGGATGAGACAATTCAGTCAAAAGGTAGAGAAGACACATCAGATAAAAGACAAAGATTTAACTATGTACCTTTTACAGAAGACTCCTCTAAAGGTATAGATAGACTGAAAATGAATGGATGAGAACAGAAATAGTGTATAAACAGCAACCATAAGAAAGGTGGAGGGACTATATAAAGATCAGACAGACTTTTCAAATGTTACTAGAGATAAAGACAGGCATTTTATAATGATAAAAAGGTTAATCCACCAAGAAGATATAAAATTTGTAAACATACATGCAGCTAATACAGCTTCAAAATACATCAAGCAAATAATTTTTTTTAAAAATTAAATTAAAATAGAAGTAAAGAATTCAACAATAATAGCTGGACACTTCAACACCTCACTTTCAGTAATGAATAGAACTAGATAGATAATCAGCAAGGGAACTGAAGACTTGCACGACAGTATAAGCCAAGTGAACCAAACAGAACTAAATGAACATAACTAAAAAAAAAATCAAAACAAGAGCAGAATATATATTCTTCTCAAATGCACATAAAAAATTCTTCAGGATAAAGACTATACACTAGGTCACGAAACAAACCTCACTGAATTTAAAAAGACAGAAGTCTTTAATACAAAGTATGTTTTCTAACCACAACTGAATAAAATTAGAAAAATTTTATACAACAGAAAAATTTGGGAAAATCAGAAATTGTGGAAATTAAGAAAAATATTCCTAAATAACCATGTAGCTCACAGAACAAATCATAGAAAAATTAAAAATTACTTTCAGGTAAATTAAAACAAAACATAACATGCCAAAACTTACAAGAAACACCAAAACACTGCTCAGGAAGATTTTTTACCTATAAAAGCCTAAAAAGAAAAAAGGTCTCACATTAACCTAACTATGTTTCTTAAGAAACTAAAAAAGAACTAGAAAACTAAACTCAAAGCAAGTAGAAGAGAGAAATAATAAATATCAGAGTTAAATAAAATCCAAAGAAGGAAAACAATAAGGAAAAAACAAAGCCAAAAACAAGTGTTCTTTGTAATGTTCAGTAAAATCAACAAAGCTTCAGCTAGAATTATAAAGAAATATGAGAGAAGACATAAATTTTTAAAATCAGGAATGGAAGATGAAACATACCACTGACAAAAGGCTGGGGAAAAGGATGTAGGGAAATGCTATGAACAACAATAAACTAGACAACCTAAATAAAAGAGACAGATTCTTAGAAAGACACTACCTACCAAAACTTACTGAAGGAGAAATAGAAAATACAAATAGACTCTAAAAAGGAGATTGAGTTGGTAATCAACAAAATGACAGAAAAGTATAGCCCAAGATCAGCTGGCTTAATTCGTTAATTATACTAAATGTTTAAAGGAGAATTAACAACTATTCACAAACATTTCCAACACAGAGAAGCAAAGGACAGGCAGACTTTTTAACTCATTCTATGAGGCCAGCATAACCTAATACAGAAACAAGACAAATTTATCACAAGAAAAGATGACAGACCAATACCTCTTATGATTATAGGTACAGAAATCTTCAACAAAATAGCAAACTGAATCCACTAGAATATAAAAAGGATTATACATCAAGACAAAGTAGAATTTACCCTAGGAATATAAGATTGTTTAAACATATGAAAATAGGTAAGTAACACACCATACTAATAAAAGAAATAAAGGGGGAGATTACATGATCATCTAAACAGATAGAAATTTTTCAAAAAACTAGGAATCGCAGGGAACTGTCCTAATCTGATATATGGCATGTATGAAGAATTCACAGCTAATATCATAGTTTACAGTGAAAGACTGCAAGTTCTCCTTTTAAAATCAGGAACAAGGCAAAAATGTCCTCACTTGTCACTTCTATTCAGCATTGTACTGGAGGTTCTGGACAGGGCCATTAGGCAAGAAAAGAATGAAAGATATCCAGACTAAAAAATAAGATGTAAAAATAACTCTATTTGCAGGTGACATAATCTCACATATATAAAACTAAGGGATAAATGTGTTAAGCAATGTTATAGGACAAAAAAAATCAAGTGTAGAGAAATCAGTTTTATTCTATTTTTAGACACTTGCAATGAACAATTTGAAAATGAAATTAAGAAAACAATACTGGAGTTCCCATCACGGCTCAGTGGAAACAAATCTGACTAGCACCCATGAGGAAGCAGATTCAATCTCCGGCCTCGCTCAATGGGTTAAGAATCTGGGGTTGCTGTAAGCAGTGGTCTAAGTATCACAGAGGTGGCTCAGACCTGGTGCTATTGTGGCTGTGGTGTAGGCCACTGGCTACAGCTCCAATTCAACCCCTAGCCTGGGAACCTCCATATGCCTCAGGTATGGCCCTAAAAAAACAAACAAAAAAAAAATACTATTGACAATAGTGTCAGAAAGGTAAACAAATAACATACAGGGGAACTCAGATAAGGTTATCAGCATATTTTTCAGCAGAAACTCTGCAGGCCAGAAGGGAGCGGCATGATACATTTCAAGTGATGAAAAGGAAAAAACCTCCAAGTTTACTTTACCCAACAAGGCACTCATTCAGATTTGAAGGAGAAATCAAAAGCTTTGCAGATAAGCAAAAACTAAGAGAACTCAGCAACACTAAACCAGTTTTACAACAAATACTAAAGGAACTTTTTTAGGTAGAAAAGAAAAGACCACAACTAGAAACAAAAACACCACAAATGACAAGACTCACCAGTAAAGGCATATATACAGTAAAGGTAGGAAATCATCCATGCACAAGTATGCTATGAAAATCAGAACTCGTGAGAAGAGGAGGGTACAAACGCAGGACACTGGAGAGGCACTTGCAATTAAGAGAACAATGACTTAAAACAATCTTGTGTGTGTATATAGATATAGATATAGATTACTATATCAAAACTTCAGGGTAACTGCAAAGCAAAAAAAAAAAAAAATCTACAGTTGATACACACACAAATAAGAAAAACCAATTCAAATACAACACTAAAGATAGTCATCAAACCACAAGAGGAGAGAACAAGAGAAGAAGGGAAGAAAAAAAAGCAACAAAAACAAATCCAAAACAGGTTAATAAAATGGCCATAAGAATATACATATCAATAATTACCTTAAATGTAAATGGACTGAATGCCCCAACCAAAAAACATAGACGGGGTTAATGGATACAAAAACAAGATCCATGTATACGCTGTCTTCAATAGGCCCACTTCACTTCTAGAGACACAATCAAATTGAAAGTGAGAGCATAGGAGGCATTCCCGTCATGGCTCAGGGGTTAATGAACCAGACAAGCTACCATGAGGATGCGGGTTCGATCCCTGGACTTGCTCAGTGGGTTAAGGATCTGGCGTTGCATGTGAGCTGTGGTGTAGATCACAGACATGGCTCAGATCTCGCATTGCTGTGGCTATGGCATAGGTTCCTAGCCTGGGAACCTCCATATGCCCCCAGTGCAGCCATAAAAGACAAAAAGACCAAAAAAGAAAGAAAGAAAGAAAATAAAGAAAAGAAAAAGAGAGGATGGAAGAAAATATTCCTATTCCATGAAAACGGGAATCAAAAGAAAGCTGGAGTAGCAATACTCATATTGGACAAAACAGACCTCAAAATAAAGAATATTATAAGAGACAAAGAAGGACATTACATAATGATCAAAAGATCAAACCAAGAAGAGGATATAACCATTATAAATATATATGCACCCAACATAGGATCATCTCAATATATAAGGCAACTGCTAACAACCTTAAAAGGAGAAAGTGACAATAACACAATAATAGTAGGGGACATTAACACCTCACTTACAGCAATGGAGAGATCATCCAGACAGAAAATCAGTAAGGAAACACAGACCTTAAATAAAGCATTAGACCAGATGGACTTAATGAATATTTATAGGATATTCCATCCAAAAGCAACAGAATACACATTCTTCTCAAGTGCACATGGAACATTCTCTAAGACTGATCATATTCTGGGCTACAAATCAAGGCTCAGTAACTTTAAGAAAATTGAAATCACATCAAGCATCTTTTCTGACCACAAGGCTATACAACTGGAAATCAACAAGAAAAAAACTGAAAAATACAAACACGTGGAGACTAAACAATGTGCTACTAAACAACCAATGGATCACTGAGGAGATCAAGGAGGAAATTTAAAAATGCCTAGAAGCTAATGACAACAAAGATACAACACTCCAAAACCTATGGGATGTAGAAAAAGCAGCTCTAAGACGGAAGTTTATAACAATGCAAGCCCACCTCAGAAAACAAGAAAAAGCTCAAATAAACAAGCTAACTTTACATCCAAAGCAGCTAGAGAGAGAAGAACAGACAGGACCTAAAGTTAGTAGAAGGAAAGAAATCATAAAGATCAGAGCAGAAATCAATGAAATAGAAATGAAGAAAACCATAGAAAAGATCAATGAACCAAAAAGCTGTTTTTCTGAAAAGATCAACAAAATTGATAAACCCTTCGCCAGACTTATCAAGAAAAAAAGACAAAGGACTCAACTCAATAAAATTAGAAATGAAAAGGAGAAGTAACAATCGACATCACAGAAATACAAAGGATCATAAGAAACTACTACATGCAACTATATGCCAATAAAATGGAAAACCTAAAAGAAATGGACAAGTTCTTAAAAAGTACCATCTTCCAAGACTAAACCAAGATGAAGGAGAAAAGATGAAAGGACCCATCACAAGAACTGAAATTGAAACTGTGATCACAAAACTTCTAACAAACAAAAGTTCAGGACCAGATGGATTCACAGGCAAATTCTATCAAACATTTAGAGATGCGCTAACACCTATCCTTCTGAAACTATTTCAAAAAATTGCAGAGAAAGTAACACTCCCAAACTCATTCTATGAAGCCACCATCGCTCTGATACCAAAACCAGAAAAAGATACCACAAAAAAAGAAAACTACCAGCTAATTTCACTGATGAACATAGATGCAAAAATCCTAAACAAAATACTAGCAAACCGCATCCAACAATACATTCAAAGGATTGTACATCATGATCAAGAGGGATTTATCCCAGGGATGCAAGGGTTCTTCCATATCTGTAAATCAATCAGTGTGATACACCACGTTAACAAACTGAAGAACAAAAACCATATGATCCTCTCAACAGAGGCAGAAAAAGCCTTTGACAAAATCCAACACCCATTTCTGATAAAAACCCTCCAGAAAGTGGGCATAGAGGGAACCTACCTCAACATAATAAATGCCATATATGACAAACCCAGAGCGAACCACATTCTCCATGGTAAAAAGTTGAAAGAACTCCCACTGAGATCAGGAACAAGACAAGGATGTCCACTCTTGCCACTACTATTCAACATAGTTTTGGAAGTCCTAGCCATGGCGATCAGAGAAGGAAAAGAAATAAAAGGAATCCAAATTGGAAAGCAAGAATTAACACTATCACTATTTGCAGATGACATAATATTATCTAGAAAATCCTAAAGATGCTACCAGACAATAGCATCCGAAAGAATAATATGCTTAGGAATGCATTTAGCCAAATGTTAAATGCAAAACTTGTACACTGGAATCTATAAAACATTGTTGAAAGAAATTAATGAAACGACATCCTGTATTCATGTATTGAAAGACTTAATATTAAGATAGCAATTCGTCCCACCAATCTATAAATTCAATGCAATATCTATCAAATTCCAAAATATTTTTTATAAGAATAGACAAGAATATTCTAAAGTCATGTATTTTCAAATACTCTGTGAAGATACAGAGTACTCAGATTAGGCAATCTTAACAAAGAATAAAGTAAGAGTGCTGAAACTTCCCAATTTCAAAACCTACCACAAAGTTACAGTAATCAAACCACTGTTCTATTGTCATAAGGATAAATATATAACCAATGGAATAGAATTAGATCCGGAAATAATATCATACATCTATGGTCAACTGATATTCAACAAGGGTGCCAAGAACATTAAATGGGGAAAGAATAGTCTTTCCAACAAATCGTGTGGGGATAGCTTGATATCCACAAACAAAAGTATGAATTAGGACCCATATTCCACATTATATATAAAAATTAACTAAAAATGGATTAAATGCCTAAATAATGAGAGCTAAACTTATAAAAATGTTAGAAGAAAATACAGATGTAAATCTTCATGACTCTGAATTAGGCAACAGTTTCTTAGATATGACACCAAAAATTTCAGCAACTAAGAGAAAAAACAAACAGATATCCTGGACATCATCAAAATTAAAAAATGTATGCCTCACTACCAAGAAAATTAAAAGAAAGCCTATAGAACAGGAGAAAATATTTGAGAATCATATCTTTGATAAGGATCAAGAACCCAGAACACATAAATAAGATTTACAATTCTACAGTTAAGAAAGAAATTTCAAAATGTTAATCTTATATCCTGCTACTTTGCTGAATTTATTAATCAGTTCAAGTAGTTTTGGGGTTGAGTCCTTAGGGTTTTCTATGTATAGTATCATGTCATCTGCATACAGTGACAGTTTTATCTCTTCTCTTCCTATATGGATGCCTTTTATTTCTTTTGTTTGTCTAATTGCTGTGGCCAGGACTTCCAAAACTATGTTGAAGAGCAGTGGTGAGAGTGGGCATCCCTGTCTTGTTCCAGATTTGAGTGAGAAGGCTTTCAGTTTTTCCCCATTGAGTATTATATTTGCTGTGGGTTTATCATAAATGGCTTTGATTATATTCAGGAATGTTCCCTCTATACCCACTTTGGCGAGGGTCTTGTTCATGAATGGATGTTGGACTTTGTCAGATGCTTTTTCTGCGTCTATTGAGATGATCATATGATTTTTGACTTTTTTTTTTGTTAATGTGGTGTATGATGCTGATTGATTTGCGTATGTTGAACCATCCTAGTGAACCTGGGATGAACCCTACCTGGTCATGGTGTATAATTTTTTTGATATGTTGTTGGATTCGGTTGGCTAAGATTTTGTTGAGAATTTTTGCATCTATATTCATCAATGATATTGTCCGATAGTTTTCTTTTTTGGTGGTATCTCTGTCTGGTTTTGGAATGAGGGTGATGGTGGCATCATAGAATGTCTTTGGGAGTATTCCTTCTTCTTCAACCTTTTGAAAGAGTTTAAGGAGGATGGGCACCAATTCCTCTTTATATGTTTGATAAAATTCACCTGTGAAGCCATCTGGTCCTGGACGTTTATTTGTAGGGAGTGATTTTATGACCTCTTCAATTTCATTTCTAGTGATTGGTCCGTTCAGTTGGTCTGTTTCTACTTGATTCAGTTTTGGCAGGCTGTAAGATTCTAGAAAATTGTCCATTTCTTCCAGATTGTCAAACTTGTTGCCATATAGTTGTTCATAGTATTCTCTTATGGTTTTTTGTATTTCTGCTGTATCCGTTGTGATTTCTCCTTTTTCATTTATAATTTTGGTTATTTGGGTTCTTTCTCTCCTCTTTTTAGTGAGTCTGGCCAGGGGTTTGTCAATTTTGTTTACCTTTTCAAAGAACCAGCTCTTGGTTTTATTAATTTTCTCTATTGTTTTTTGAGTCTCTATTTTATTGATTTCTTCTTTGATCTTTATAATTTCCTTCCTTCTGCTGACTTTAGGACTTTTTTGTTCTTCTTTTTCTAATTCATTTAGGTGGAGGGTTAAGTTGTCAATTTGGGATCTTTCTTCTTTTTTGAGAATGGACTGTATTGCTATAAATTTCCCTCTGAACACTGCTTTCGCAGCATCCCATAGATTTTGAGAGGTTGTGTCTTCATTATCACTTGTTTCGAGGTACTTTTTAATTTCCTTTTTGATTTCCTCATTGACCCATTGGTTTTTTTAGTAGCATGTTGTTTAGTCTCCATGTAGTAGGTTTTTTTCTCTTTCCTTTTCCCATGGTTGATTTCTAATTTCATGGCATTGTGGTCAGAGAAGATACTTGAGATAATTTCTATGCTCCTAAATTTATTGAGGTTAGCTTTGTATCCCAATATGTGGTCGATTCATGAGAATGTACCATGAGCATTTGAGAAGAATGTGTATTCAGAAGTCAGTCACATTTCTGTATACCAGCAATGAAACATTAGAAAAGGAATACAAAAATACGATACCTTTTAAAATTGTACCTCACAAAATCAAATACCTCGGAATACACC
This sequence comes from Sus scrofa, assembly GCF_054392235.1. Classification (NCBI taxonomy): domain Eukaryota; kingdom Metazoa; phylum Chordata; class Mammalia; order Artiodactyla; family Suidae; genus Sus; species Sus scrofa. Next base: position 148,292,965 of record NC_139396.1, on the reverse strand, counting down.
TGACCAAGGAGGTAAAGGACCTATATGCCGAGAACTATATAACTTTAAGCAAAGAAATCAAAGAAGATGTAAAGAAATGGAAAGATATTCCATGTTCCTGGATTGGGAAAATCAATATTGTAAAAATGGCCATACTACCCAAAGCAATCTACAGATCCAATGCAATCCCTATCAAATTACCCATGACATTTTTCACAGAACTAGAACAAACAATCCAAACATTTATATGGAACAACAAAAGACCCAGAATTGCCAAAGCAATCCTGAGAAACAAAAACCAAGCAGGAGGCATAACTCTCCCAGACTTCAAGAAATACTGCAAAGCCACAGTCATCAAAACAGTGTGGTACCGGTATCAAAACAGACAGACAGACCAATGGAACAGAATAGAGAATCCGGAAATAAACCCTGACACCTATGGTCAATTAATCTTTGACAAGGGAGGCAAGAACTTAAAATGGGAAAAAGAACGTCTATTCAGCAAGCATTGCTGGGAAACCTGGACAGCTGCATGCAAAGCAATGAAATTAGAACACACCCTCACACCATGCACAAAAATAAACTCTAAATGGCTGAAAGACTTAAGTAGAAGACAGGACACCATCAAACTCCTAGAAGAAAACATAGACAAAACACTCTCTGACATCAACATCATGAATATTTTCTCAGGTCAGTCTCCCAAAGCAACAGAAATTAGAGCAAAAATAAACCCATGGGACCTCATCAAACTGAAAAGCTTTTGCACAGCAAAGGAAACCCAAAAGAAAACAAAAAGACAACTTACAGAATGGGAGAAAACAGTTTCAAATGATGCAACTGACAAGGGCTTAATCTCCAGAATATATAAACAACTTATACAACCCAACAGCAAAAAAGCCAATCAATCAATGGAAAAATGGGCAAAAGACCTGAATAGACTGTTCTCCAAAGAAGATATACAGATGGCCAACAAACACATGAAAAAATGCTCAACATCGTTGATTATAAGAGAAATGCAAATCAAAACTACCATGAGATACCACCTCACACCAGTCAGAATGGCCCTCATTAATAAGTCCACAAATAACAAGTGCTGGAGGGGCTGTGGAGAAAAGGGAACCCTCCTGCACTGCTGGTGGGAATGGAAACTGGTACAGCCACTATGGAGAACAGTTTGGAGATACCTTAGAAATCTATACATAGAACCTCCATATGACCCCACAATCCCACTCTTGGGCATCTATCCGGATAAAACTCTACTTAAAAGAGACATGTGCACTCGCATGTTCATTGCAGCACTATTCACAATAGCCAAGACATGGAAACAACCCAAATGTCCATTGACAGATGATTGGATTCGGAAGATGTGGTATATATACACAAGGGAATACTACTCAGCCATAAAAAAGAATGACATAATGCCATTGGCAGCAACATGGATGGAACTAGAGAATCTCATACTGAGTGAAATGAGTCAGAAGGACAAAGACAAATACCATATGATATCACTTATAACTGGAATCTAATATGCAGCACAAATGAACATCTCCTCAGAAAAGAAAATCATGGACTTGGAGAAGAGACTTGTGGCTGCCTGATGGGAGGGGGAGGGAGTGGGAGGGATCGGGAGCTTGGGCTTATCAGACACAACTTAGAATAGATTTACAAGGAGATCCTGCTGAATAGCATTGAAAACTATGTCTAGATATTCATGTTGCAACAGAAGAAAGGGTGGGGGAAAAATGTAATTGTGATGTATACATGTAAGGATAACCTGACCCCCTTGCTGTACAGTGGGAAAATAATAAAAAATAAAAATAAAAAAAAAGAAAGAAAGAAATTTCAAATCAAAAATGGGCAGTTTTCGAATAGACATTTTCCAAAGAAGGTATATGAGTAGCTAATAAGCACAGGAAAAGAACATCATGAATCACAGCGAAATGCAAAACAACACCACAATGAGCTATCACTCCTAGCAAGTAGGAGAGTAACAATGAAAATGATGGACAGTAACCAATTTTGGTGACGAGAGTAATTAGAGCCCTCATACACTGCTAGTGGTAATGGAAAATGGTACAGTAGTTCTGGGGAAAAGCCTGGCAACTCCTCAAAAGGTTAAATACAGATTTATCATATGACTAAAAATTCAACTCCCAGGTACATATCAAGGAAAAATTAAAACATGTTCACACAAAAACTTACATACAAATGTTTAGAGCAGCACTATTAATAAGAGCAAATGAGAAAAAATATACTGAAGATACACCAACTATGAAGGCATGAATATGTGGTATGCAATTTAATATTACCCATAAAAAGAAGTAAAGGACTGAAAAATCCTGCAATACAGCTGAAACTTAAAAATTCATGCTAAGTTAAAGAAATCGTATCTGAAAGGTTACACTTTACATGACTGCATTTAAATGAAATGCCCAGAATAGACCAATACACAGAGAAGGAAAGTGGATTAGTGGTTTTCAGATGCTAGAAGGAAGGATAAAAAGGTACTGACTTTTAAAAAGTATGGGGTTTTGTTTTGGGGTAAAGTGTTCCAGAATTAAATGATGATGATAAGTTGTACACCTACTGATTATACTAAAAATCACTGAACTGTAGGCTTTGAAATGAAGGCTTTTATGGCATATGAGCAGTATGTTAATAAGCAAACAGAACAGACCTAATTAGATGAGCTTAAAAATAATTTACACAAATTCTTGCCATCTCTCTATGTATGGCATTCATAATATTACTTTATCCTCACTCTCATCGAAAAAGTAGGATTTTTTTTCCCCATCTTTTGAACATGTATTGGCTTCAAGACTTTTTTAGAACAGTTGAATGCAGAAATAATGATATGGAAATTTTGAGCTTAGGCCTCAAGAAGTACACATACTCTGTTACCTTCTTATTATTCTCTTCTAAAAACAACATGATGGTATCCGTCTGGAGGATGATAGGCCAAATATAGTAGAAAACAATCATTTGCAACTGAGGGACCCTAGATCAACCTGTCAGCTCAAACCACCAGATGTGTGGGTGAAGAGTTCTGAGATCATCTAAAACCAGGCAAGCAGCCAGATAACTGTAACCACAGAGAAAACCAGGATATTGTCAGAAGAACTGCCTAGCAAAATTTCACAAGAGATGATGCAGCATCATGAGTAAAACTTTTAATAGACAGAGCTTGGGTTGCCATGTTAAATAATATTAAATAAGTAAAACATAGGTTTAAGAGAAAACTGGAAATATATAAGAAAGAATTAGTGAATTGAAATACAGAAAAAATATGATGCAAAGATATAAAATACAGAAACTACAACAAGAAAAGTTAGGGACATAGTGAATAAGACTAACATAAGTGAAGCAAACTCGTAGGAATAGAGAACAGAGTGACACAATGGGACAGATCCAATCTTGAAGATATAATGGCAGAAAACTTTATAAGCATGATGAAAAACACCTACAGAGTACATAAACCACACAACTCACAATCATAATAACAAAGAAAACTGATGCCTAGGTATACTGTACTAAAATTACAGATATCTAAAAACTAAGAAAAATTTTTAAAAAGTCTTTAAGAGGAAAAAGACATATTGCTTTCAAAAGAGAAAATAAAACTGACAGAGTAATTCTAAAGAGAAAGTGGAAGCCAGAAAAAAAGGAAATTACATCTTCAAATTATTGACAAAAATATATTTGTCAACTAGGAATGCTATTACCAGTAAAAAATATCCTTCAAATATTAAGACATCCATATACATAATAAAAACTTTTTCAGATATAAGAAAGCTAATCCACAGTCACAACTGAGAAACACAGTATTTTAAAATGCTAAGTAAAGGTCATCTAGCTAAAGAAATATAGCAAAGGAAATTCAGAATAGTAGGAAAAAATGGATATCACAGAAATTGGTCAATACATGGGTAAATAAAAAGATTTTTTTTCTTATCATGATTTCTTTATAAGAAAATGTCTTTTAAAGCAAAAAATAATAATGTGTGGTTAATAACATATAGAAGTAAAATATATAGCAGTAATTATACAAAGAACAGAAAAGAGCAAATGGAATTACACTTTTGTAATATTCTTACCTTATACATGAAGTAGTATAATATTGATTCAAGGTAGACTGTGATAAGACAAAGATGGCTATTACAATCACTACAGCAGTCACTAAAAAAAACACAAAAGAGGTATAGCTAAAAATCCAATAAAAGTGATAAAAATGGACTTTAAAAACACTCAATTAATCTAAAAAAGCCAAAAAGAGGAACAAACAACAGAAAAAAATAAAGGAAATTTTAAAAACCAATACCATGATTGTAGGGCTAAACCCAATAATATCAGTATTATATTAAATCTAAATTGACTAAATAGTTTGATAAAAGACAGATATTCTCAGACTAGATTTAAAAAACAAAATAAAAATGAAGACTTTTATGCTGTTTACAAGAGATTCATTGTAAATAAAACACATAGACAGAAGACTTCCACTTCTGCCCATGAAGGATTAACTACTGTGAGAACTAACCTCTAGCATAAACAACAAGAAAACTAAAAATACATGAAACAACTACTTTCTAATACAACAGGCAGTTTAGGAATAGCATCCCTGAGAAAAAGAAAACAAAATATAACTGCCCAGATTTGCTACCTGGAGGCAGATTTGAGGACACAGCCCTGGGAGGGAAACTCAAACAAAGACTAGAGATCTCCTTTCATTGAGGAAACAAAGGTCAAAGTTTAGGGAGGCCACAGTGGTTAGACTTTGTGAGGCAAGATACTAGAGAAGAGAGCTACACACAGCAATGTGCAGAGGGGTCCCCTTGAATCTTTGATTAAATAATGAATTAAACACAACACGAAGCTGAAGAAAGAACCACCAGAAATTACTAAGTGAAACAATGTCAAGAACTCACATAGACCTGGGAACAGCTTGTATTCCCACTAGTCAGAGTGGGGCGACTTCTTAATACAAAGAGCATTGTATAGAGACTACAGAAAAGCACTGTTTTAGTATTGGAAATAAATTAGCCAGGAACTTAGGGCTGCTATGTTCAGGACATAACAAACTTTAAAAAACAACATTTAAAGTAACATAACCGTATCCCAGAATAAAGTCCAACACACTAAAGAAAAAAAAATAAAGTTGAATAAGCTACAAAAAAACACAACATTGAGAATACTATCAAAAATAACCAAGTTCAAAAATCTGATTCATAATCAATAAAATATATATATATGCATTTATACATATGTGTGTATATATCCCAATAGAAACAGAGATAGAAATGGAAGACCAGTTGGGATGAGTAGAGAAGAAATTTTGGATAGTTATTAAAAGTATGCTCCAGGAGTTCCCATCATGGCACAGCAGAAATGAATCTGACTAGGAACCATGAGGTTGTGTGTTCCATCCCTGGCCTCGCTCAGTGGGTTAAGGATCCAGCGTTGCCCTGAGCTGTTGTGTAGGTTGCAGATGGGACTTGAATCTGGCTGTGGCATAGGCCAGCAGCTACAGCTCTGATTGGACCCCTAGCCTGGGAACTTCCATATGCTGTGGGTGTAGCCCTAAACAAAAAAAAAAAAAAAAAAAAAAAGGTATGCTCCATATACTCAAGACTACAGAGTAAAATGACCAAAAATTCAATATCCAAATATGAAAAATCAAATATACAAAATGAAAAATAAATTTAATAAGGTAAGCATAATCTTAAAGAATTAAGTTGGAACCCTATCTCACACCACACACAAAAATTAACTCAAAGCAAACCTTAAGAGCTAAACTTAAGAGCTAACCTTAAGAGCAAACCTTAAGAGCTAAACTTAAGAGCTAAACTTAAGAGCTAAAACTATTAATGTCAAAAAAAATTAACTCAAAGCAAACCTTAAGAGCTAAACTTAAGAGCTAACCTTAAGAGCAAACCTTAAGAGCAAACCTTAAGAGCTAAACTTAAGAGCTAAAACTATTAATGTCAAAAAAAATATATAGGTGAAAATCCTTGGGATTTTATTATACATGGTTTCACAGGCTTGACACCAATAGCATAAGAAAGGATAGAGAAAAAAAAATTAAACATCATCAAAATTTAAAAGTTCTGTACTTCAAAGGGCACAATCAAGAAAGTGAAAAGACAATCCACAAAATGAGAGAAAACACTTGCAAATCAATCCCTGATAAGAGACTCATAATATATAAAGAACCCTTACAGTTCAATAATAAAGACAAATGCCCCAATTAAACAATGTGCAAAGAATCTGATAGACATTTCTCAAAAAAAAAGAAACACTAATAGCTAATAAACACATGAAAAGATGTTCAACATCATTAGCCACCAAAAAACCACAAATCAAAACTACAAGCAGATACCACTTCACACCCATGAGCATGACTATAATTTTAATTAAATGATGTGAGATAAGCAGTGCTGGAAAGGATGCAGAGTTAATTGCAACTCTTGTATGCTGATAGTGGTAAAGTAAAAGAACAGCTCTGAACAAAGCAATTCCTCAAAAGGTTAAACTTAGCTACCATTTGACCGATATGTTCCATTTCCAAAGTAATGAAAACATGTCCACACATAAACTTGTACATGAATATTCACAGAAGCATTATTTTAAAAGCCAAAAATTAGTAGGAGTTCCCATCTTGGCGCAGTGGAAATGAATCCGACTAGGAACCATGAGGTTGCGGGTTTCATTCCTGGCCTCGCTCAGTGGGTTAAGGATCCGGCATTGCCGTGAGCTGTGGTGTAGGTCGCAGATGCGGCTCGGATCTGGCCTTGCTGTGGCTGTGGCGTAGGCCAGCAGCTATAGCTCTGATTGGAACTTCCATATGCTGTGGGTGCAGCCCTAAAAAAAAAAAAAAAAAAAAAAAAAAAAGACAAAAAGCAAAAAATTAGAAACAAATATTCATCAAATGATGAATGAATAAACAAATGTGGTATATTCATATAATGGAATATTATTTGGTAACAAAAATAAATGAAGTACTGCTACATTCCACAACATGGATAAACCTTGAAAACATTATGTAATGTGAAGGAAGCCAGTCAAAAGAGACAACAAGAGTATGACTCAATTGACATAAAATGTTCAGAATAGACAAATCCATAGGTGACAAGGGTAGGTGGGCATTTAATAGGCAGTGACTGCTAATAAGTACAAGGTTTCTTTGGGGGATGGTGAAAATGTCTTAAAATTGACTGGAGTCACGGTTGCATAACACTGTAAATATACTAAAAACCACTGAGTTATATGTACGCTTTAAATGGGTAAATTGTATGGTGTGATGGTTAGTCTTCTATGTGCCAATGAAGCTACTTTATGGTATTGTTTGGTTATTACTCAAACACTAAAGACCGCCTCCTGGGTGTGCAAGGGAACTGCACACATGGTGGGACAGTCATTATGATGATGAGGTTATATTACATGGCACAGTTGGCGTTAGAAAAGATCATCCTGCATGGACTCAGTCAAAGGAACTGGTTTCTACGTGAAGAAGAGACTCAAAGTGTGTATAATCCCATCTCAGTTGTTGACTCTACATTGCTAGTTTCAGAGACGGAGAATGTGGCAGAGAATGGGAGCATTCTTTGGGAACCAAAGTGGTCACTGGCCAACAGCCAACTAGAAAACAGTCACCAGAGCCTACAACTGCAAGGAACTGAATTGTGCCAACAATGTGAATGAGCTTGGAAGCATATTTTTCTCTAGAGCTTCCAAACAAAAATCTTGATTTCAGCTTTTAGGATCTGAGCAGAGAAGGCAGCCAGGCCATGCCCCAACATCTGACACACAGAACTGCAAGCTATAAATGGATATCCCTTAAGCCTCTAACTTTGTGATACTTGGTTATGCTGCAACAGAAAACACTATCAAAATAAAGCACTGAAATAAAAACAAACTGCTATGGTTGCAGCTACACAAAGTAGAAAGTGGTAACCTACACAGCTCTAGAAATTAACAAAGGATCCTCGTAATAAGCACTAAACTATCTATTTCATAAGTCTGTTATTAGGTGAAAATGCTTAAGAATGTTATATCCTCTTGATGAATTCAGCCATTAATCTTTATGAGTGACCCTCTTTAGTCCAGGTAGTATTTTTTTGCTCTGAAATCTATTGGCCTGATATTAATGTAGTTAATTCAAATTTCTTTTGATTTGTTAAGCATGATATTTCTATTTCCATTCTTTTACTTTTACAAGAATATGTATCTTGGGAATTCCTGCTGTGGCACAGCGGGTTAGGGATCCAGCCCTGTATCTGCAGTGGTACAGGTTCAAAACCGAAACCAGCTCAGTGGGTTAAGAATTCAGCATTGCCACATCTGTGGTGTAGGTTGCAGATGCAGCTTGGATTCAGTCCCTGGATAGGGAACTTCCATATAGTGCAAGTGCAGCCAAATAAATACATAAATTGAATATGTCTTTTAACATTTTAAATGGGTATCTTATAGGCTGCCTTTGTTGTGTCTTGTTTTTTTAGCTAATATGAAAATCTCAGCCTCTTCATTGGGGTGATGAGAACATTTACATTTGGCATGATTATTGAAATGACTGATCTTAAATCTATCATTTTGCCATTAGTTAACTATTTCTCCCCTCTGTTCTGTATTCCTCTTTTGTTCTTTTCCTACCTTCTTCTAGATTAATTATTATTTCATTTTATCTGCCCTCTTGGCTTATTGGCAATGGCTCTGTGTTATTTTAGTAGTCGGTTCAGATTTATAATATACATTTATAAATGATCAGAGTTTAACTTCAAGTGATATACTACCAGGTAGCATATTGTATAAAAATTTTACAACAGTAAACTTCCATTTTTCTTCACTTGGCCTTTGAGCTATTGTGAACAACTTACTTCTACGTAAGAATTAAACCCCATAATACAATGTTGTCTTATTTGTCTTAAAAAGCCGACTGCCTTTATTACCTATGGAAATATTAGACAAAAAGCCTTTACCCATACTACTACCATTTCTTTCTTCTCAATTCCTTTGCGAGATCAGACATATCTGGAACAGCTTTCATTCAGCTTGAAAGACTTCATTCAGCATTTCTTATACTGCAGGTCCACTAGTAGTGAATTCTTACAGTTTTTAAGTCTGAAAGAGGCTTTATTTTACCTTTGTTTTTGAAAGATATTATCACTGAGCATTCTAAGTTAACTTTTTTCTTTTGCTATTTAAGAAATGGTCCATTGTTTCCTGACTTTTATTTTTTCTGATGAGAAATCTGATCTCAGATTTATCTTTAGTCTTCTGTACATACTGAGTCTTTTTTCAGTGGCTGCTTTTATCTTTTTCTCATTGGTGTTAAGCAGTTTGCTTATTATGTGTATTAGTGTAGATTTTCTCATATTTTTTTGTGTGTGCTTAAGATTTACTGACATTCCTGCCTCTGTGGATTTACTGTTTTTATCAAATCTGCAAAAATACTGGCCATTATTTCTTCTACTTTTACTAATTTCATTCTCTCTCTCCTCCTTCAAAGTATCCAATTACAAAATATTAGGCCACAAGCCCCACAGCTTGTCCATTTTGTTTCACTTATTATTTTTTCTGTGCTTTCTTTTGGGCACTTCCTATTGCTTGTCTCTGATTATACAAATATTTCCTTTAACAATGTCTAATCCGCTATTAACCCTATTCAATTCATTTTTCATCTCAGAATATTTTTGATGTCAAATTCTACTTGGGTCTTTTTGTGTTTCTGTGACTGTGATATGCTCAATAATTATTTTAGTTTTTTTGAATATATGGAATATATTTATAATAATTGTCTCACTATCCTTGTCTACTTTTAACATCTTTTTCATTGCTAGGTAGGTTTCTGTTGAATTTTCTTTCTCATTATGGGTCATGTTTTCCTGCTTCTTTGCATACATGCTAATATTTTATTAGCTGTCAGACAGTATAAATATCAATTATTACATTTTTGGTGCTGGAAGTTTTTGTATTCCTACAAATATTCTTTAGATTTGTTCTGGAATTTGTCTAAGTTAATTGAAAACACGTTGATCCTTCTGACCATGTTACACAGGATCACCACAGCATTTAGTCTAGTGCTAAGTTTGCCACGTAAGTGAAGCAAAGTTCTTGTGAGTACTCTCCATGCGCCCCATGAATAATGAGGTTTTCCACACTAGCTGTTTAGAGCAGGCAGTTTCCAGTCCTATATGTTATTTGGTGACTATTCCATTTATTCCTTTCAGCCACTTCTGTCTTTCTACAGACTCAAGTAGTTTTCTACAATGATGTACTTAATTTTTAACTGAATACCCAGAAGACAGCCCTCTACAGTTCTCCAGAGTTGTCCCTCTATACAAATCTCTCTTCCTTGGTACTTTTTTCCATGAAGTCTGGCTGCCTTGACCTCTCTAGGCACTGAGCCGCATCTCCTCAACTCAGGGTAATCACCAAACTCGATGTTCTCCAACTGGACTGCCTCGTGCATACTTTCTCCAGGCATTAATCTAGGACAGTGGGAGGGCTCACCTCATTTGTTTCCTGTCGCTGAGGAATCAGTGCCCCTTGTTACCTAATCTCCAATGTCTTAAGAACGGTTTTTTTTTTTTTTTTATCAATTTTGTCCTATTTCTTAATTGCTTAGAGTAGGGGCACTTTGACTGATTCACTCTTAAAGTAACCAACCATCCCAGTTTGCCCAGGACTATCCTGGTCTTAGAACTGAAACAACTCCTCAGTCCTGGGCAAACCAGGACAGATGGTATCCCTAATCACTGGTACTTCATTTTGGCTTGAGGATAAGTTTCCTTTTTACTTTAAAAATATGTTTAAAAGATACCACCATTTTTAAGCAAAATAGTTGTACTATGGAGTTTATAACATATTGAAAAGCAATAATGTCTTAAATTATGCATGAAGTATAATATCATTTAAATGTAGATTGTGAAAAGTTAAAGATAAAAGTAAAACATAGAGCAAGCTCAAAAGAATGTAATATAGTAAATAAAATAACAAAATAAAATAACAAATCATAAAATATGTTCAATTAATTTGAAGGAAGGCAAAAGAAGTAAACAGGAACAAAGAACAAATGAGAAAAGTAGAAAACAAATAACCAGATGGAAATTTAAGGCAAACATTGTTAATAAACACATTTAATTTAAAAGGTCCAAACACTCTAATTTAATGGCAGACGCCATCAAATTGGACCAAGTAGAAAGAACTGGTAATAATAATGCGCTGTCTTTAAGAAACACACTTTAAATATAACATAAAGTAAAAACATGAAAATAGGTATCATAAATATATTACTCTGAAGCAGTTCTCAAAGAAAAAGTTATAGGAGTTCCCGTTGTGGCTCAGTAGTTAATGAATCCGACCAGGAACCATGACGTTGCGGGTTCGATCCCTGGCCTCACTCAGTGGGTTAAGGATCCGGTGTTGCCTTGAACTGTGGTGTAGGTTGCACAAGTGGCTCGGATCTGGTGTTGTTGTGGCTCTGCCGTAGGCTGGAGACTAGAGCTCCTATTGGACCCCTAGCCTGGGAACCTATACATGCCATGGGAGCAGCCCTAGAAAAGGCAAAAAGACAATCAATCAATCAATAAATAAATAAATAAAAAGTTATAACACTAAAAGTTTATATTAGAAAAAAAAATTATCAACTTTCTACCTTAAATAACTAGAAGAGCAAATTAAAAGCTATTTACAAGACCAATGAAACCTCTAGCCAGACTAATGAAGAGAAAAAAACACAAATTATCAATACTAAAAATTCAAGAGGAATTCCCAGTGTGGCTCAATGGGTTAAGAACCTAACTAGTATCCATGAGGGTGTGGGTTTGATTCCTAGCCTCGCTCAGTGGGTTAAGTAAGGATCCAGTGTTTCCTCAAACTGCAGCTCAGGTCACAGATGCAGTTTGGATCCCGGGTTGCTGTGACAATTGCATAGGCACACAGCTGCAGTTCCAATTCAATCCCTAGCCTGGGAACTCCATATGCCATGGTGTGGCCCTAAGAAGACCAAAAAAATAAATAAATAAATAAAATCGATTAAATTTAATTAAAGAGAGACTATCACTAAAGATCCTATAGAGAGTAGAAGAGTAAATTAAATATTATGAACTTTTCTGACAATAACATCTTACACGAAATAGACAAGTTTCTTGAAAGATACAAACCACCAAACTCACTGGAAAAAAGGGGGTGAAACTGAATAGCTTCAAATCTACTAAAAACAGAGACTTTGTAGTTAAAATTCTAAGAAAACTCCAGGCCCTGTCTGATATCTTCAGAGACAAGAATGTTTCTTCAAACGTTTTAGAAAAAGTTAATATCAATTCCACATAAACTCTTCCAGAAAACAGGAAACGAAATATTTCTCAATTCTTGAGACTGATATCAAACCAGACATTAAAAAAACTATAGATCAATATTCTCAATGACTTAAATGCAAAGATATTTAACAAAATTTAAACAAACTGAATCCAAAAACATAATAAAAGGATAACATGATGAGGAAGCAGAATTTATTCCAGAAATATAAGAATGGTTTGACATTTGAAAATCATTGAATATAATTAACCACATTAACAATAAAAACAAAAACTTTTATCATCAGCTCAACAGATGCATGCCTTTGGAAAAATTACACATCTGTTCATGATTTTTTTAAAAAAAATCCTCAACTAGGAACATAAAGATACTTCCTTAAGCAGATAAGATATCTATGAAAAATCAACATCTATCATCATACTTAAAGATGTTAAAAGCTAAACACTTTCCGACTAAAACTCCCACTAATTCAATTTCATGTTGTCCTGTAAGTTCTACCTAGTGCGATAAGGAAAGAACAAATATAACACTATTGATAAGCAACTTAAGGAAAATCCTAAAGAATCTATAATAAAATTGAGATAACCAAGGTCACATAGTACAAGAGCAATATAGTAAAATAAACTACATTTCTATAAAACAGCAAATAATTTAAAATTAATGTCCTTTAAACACCATTCCAATAGCACGAAGAAACAATATAAAACTTCTTGGTAATGAAAACAATGGAGGATGCCTAGCTCTATAGCTCCCAAAATGTCCTCTAAAGAAGAAAAAGACAAGAAGGAAAAATAGAAAACTACCCCAAAAGTACACCCTCATTATAATCGGACAACAGGGAAAAAAAAAAAAAAAAAAAGGAAGAAATCCCATATGCTACTACCCCATTGCAAGAATTTGTGGTGAGCAAGTCCTCACCAAGATAAACCAGAAAAGAGGGGAGCAAGCAAGTTTAATGTTGATATAAAACCTTCTCCAGAAAGTGTAATTTTTTTCTCTTTCTTTTAGATTTTTATTTTTTCTATTATATTGATTTATATTGTTCTGTCAATTTCTACTGTACAGTAAAGTGACCTGGTCATACACACACACACAAACACACACAAGCACATTCTTTTTCTCACATTATCCTCCATCATATTCCATCACAAGTGACTAGATATAGTTTGCTGTGCTACACAGCAGGATCTCACTACTTATCCACCCCAAATTCAATAGTTTGCATCTACTAACCCCAAACTCCCAGTCCATCCCACTTCCTCCCCTTCCCCCTCGGCAACCACAAGTCTGTTCTCCAAGAAAGAGTAAATCTTTAAGTATGAAAACATTAAACCAGAGTCTTTGCAGACCAGAGCATCATACATAAGAAGAGAGCTTAAAAGTAGGCACAGTTTGAAGTAGAAGTCCTGAACAGAAGTTTGGGGAGAAAAAATGCACAAATAACAAGAAAGGTGTCTCTTGGCAATGGGTAGTTAAGAAATAAAGAAATAATGCAGAAAAATTAAATTCCTTCAAGACAAAAAAGAAGCTACAAATTCAGAGGACACATGAAAATCAATCAAGAAAGTGAAAAGGTGATGCAGAAAGAAATAGACAGAAATGGAGAAGAACTAATATTTAAAACTATAATCCAGAGTTCTCTGGTGGTGCAGTGGGGGTTAACAATCCGGACTTGTCACTGCAGTGGTTCAGGTCACTGCTGTGGTGCAAATTTGATGGGAACTTATACATGCCACAGACAAGGCAAATAGAATAGAACAGAATACAATAGGATGGGACGGGACGGAACGGGACGGAACGGGACGGGACGGGACGGGACGGGACGGGACGGGACGGGACAAGACAGGACAGGACAGGACAAAATAAAATAAAAATTCCTTTGTGCTCTGATCCAGTCATTAGCCCCTACCCTCCTGATCTTTAATACCATAAACTAGTTTTGCCTGGTTTTGAAAGTTAAGTAAATTGAATCATAGAGAACGTCTTTTGTGTTTGGCTTCTTTCTCTCAACACTATTTGTGAGAGCATCCATACTGTTGCATGTAGTGGTAGTGTAATCATTCTTATGTTATGTATACCACTGTGTGGCATATCCATTTCTTTATTCACCCAACTGTTGATGACATTTAGATGATTTGCAGATTGGAGCTAATAAATAGTGCTGCTATGAATATTCTTGTACGTGTCTTCCAAGTGAATGTAAGTATACTTTCTATTGGGTCTAGTGATCCTAGACCAGGAGTCAGCAAACATTTTCCATAAAGGACAAAAGAGTAAATATTTTAGACACTGTGGGCACCGTCAAACATCTTTCCCTTCCTCCCCTCCTTTCTTCCTTTTCTCCCTTCCTTCCCTCTTTCCTCCCTTCATGCTAGCTCTTTCCTCCCCTCCATCCTCCTTCTCCACTTCCACTTCATCTTTCTTTTCAACCTTTGAAAAATGTAAAACCATTCTTGTTCACAGACCATATAAAAAGAAGCCACAGGTTAAAGTTGACAGTAGACTGTCATTTGCCCATCACTGGGCTAGACATAGGAACCTTGAATCATGGGAGTATGCATTTGTTTAATTTAAATAGGTATTTCCAAACTGTTTTCCAAAGTGTTTAATACCATTTAGGCTCTCAAAAATAAAGTATACAAAATTTCTACCTGCTCTACATCTTTGCTAACACTTAAAATTATATTTTTCATTTTATAGATTCTAGCGCATGATTAGTGGTATCATTTTGTGATTTTAATTTCCATGTCCATCATGACTAAAGTTAAGGACTTTCTCAGATGTTTATTTGCCTATTGAATATTCTCTTTGGTGATGTATCTGTTCAACACTATTGGCCATTTTTCATTTGGGTTGTCTGTCTGTTTATCATTAATTTGTAATTAATACCAATTCTAAGTAAGAGGTTTTTGCTAGATATATGCATTGTAAAGATCTTCTCTAATTCTGGAGTTTGCTTTGTTCACTTTCTAAATGGTGCTTTTTTTAAGAATAGGATTTCTTAATCTTAGTATAGTACAATATATCATATGTTCCTGTATAGCTAATCTTTTGTGTTCTATGTAAAAAGTCACTGCTAACCAGAAACTGCTTTAGCTTCCACATTTACATCCACAATCTGTCTGGAATTAATTTTTTGGGTAAAATGAGGTAGGGCCTAGATGCAATTCTTTAGCTGTCATTATTATTATTATTATTATTATTATTATTATTATTTTGCCTTTTCTAGGGCCACTCCCACAGCATATGGAGGTTCCCAGGCTAGGGGTCGAATCGGAGCTGTAGCTGCTGGCCTACACCACAGCCACAGCAATGCAGGATCCAAGCTGCATCTGCGGCCTACACCACAGCTCACGGCAACGCTGGATCCTTAACCCACTGAGCAAGGCCAGGGATCGAACCTGCAACCTCATGGTCCTAGTCGGATTCGTTAACCACTGCACCACGATGGGAACTCCAGTTGTCATTATTCATTGAAAAAGTCATCGTTTTTCCCACCACACTGGCAATGTTATCTTTGTCATAAATCATGGGATCACATATATGTAGATCTGTTTCTATAATCTCTATCCTCTCTCACTGTTTTATTTGTCCATTCTTACACCAATTCCACATTGTGTTAATTATTATAAATTTATCACAGATATTGGTAACTGGTAGTCATATGAATTTTTATTTTACCTGTTTTCTTCTTATTTTCTGACTGCTCAACAGAAAATAAAAATATCAGCCACCATCTGGATATGAGAACTCCAGAGGCAAATTTTAATTAAAATTTTCCATTTATTGACTAGGAAACACTCACTCCTCATGTCACAGACAGATTCCCTACCTAGTCCCTCAAAAAAAAAAAAAAAAAGTGGAATATTAGGGGGTCCATCCTTCCCTCCTGAAATTCTGGCCTTACACAACTTTCAATGAAGTTCCGTGGGGTCTAATGCCCACAGCAAAGAAGGAAGGAAGGAAGGAAAGAAAAAGAAACACAACTTTCCTCACATACCAAGAGACTGGGAAATCATATAACTCCTCTAACTCTCAGATGATAAGATTTGCCCTATTTGAACACAAATAACAAAATGCATATCTAACAAAAGCACTATTTTATATTTGGAAAAGACTGCATTAATTGTGTATGTGTCAATATCCCCGAGGTATAATAACATTTTTAAGTATTTCCTCTCCCTTTCTCCATTTTCCCCTTCTGAAGCTCCTATTAGGTATTTGAAAGTTCTCAGTCTATCCTTACTGTTAACAGCTTCTTTTTCATATTTTCCATCATTTTATCTATTTTTCCTGTACTTTGGATTATTTCCTCATATTGATCTTCCATTTTGTTAATAATCCCTTCCACTAAGTATGATCTACTGGATTTCTAATGTCAGTGACAATATTTTTCACTTCTAGAAGTTTCTTTTAATTATTTCTCTAAACTGCTATATCTTTAAAAATTTTTTCTTTTCAAATAATTTTAAATTTATAGAAGAAATGGGCATAACATTCCTGTGTACACATCACCCAAATTCCCAAAATATTAGTATCTTATATAACCATGGTATATTTATCAAAATTAAGAAATTAACTTTGGTACTATTCACCAAAGTTCAGATTTCATTTGGACCTCATCAGTTTTGCCAGGAATGTCATTTTTCTCTTCCATTATCCAATCCAGGACAGAACACTGCATTTAGCGGTCATGGCTCCTTAGCTTCTTACAATCAATGGCAGCATCTCAGTCTTTCCCTCTCTTTCATGATTTTGTTTTGGAAAGTGCTGGTTAACTATATTGTAAAATGTCCTTCAATTTGGTTTGTCTGACATTTTTCTCATGACTAAACTGAGTTATACATTTGGAGGAAGAACACAACAGAAGTCAAGTGCCCTTCACATCACGTCACATCAGGAGGTACATACTATTACCGTGACATTACTGGTGTCGTTAAACTTGTTGAAGGTGATGTTGACTTACTTTCTCCACTGTGAAATTTAAAAAAGTTTCCCCTTCCATACTCTATTCATTAGAAGTGAGTCACCATGTCCAACCCACACTTAAGGGGAGAGAAATTAACCCCCGCCCTCTAGCAGAAGGAGTATCAAGGTAGTTGTGGACATGTTTAAAACCACCACAGTAGTTAATAAATATCTTTGAGACAAATACCTGAAAGCTATACCCATATATCTTGTTTCTCCTTAAAATTTCAGCCACTGATTTGAACATTCTTAAACAGATTATTCTTATAGCATTTACTACTGTGGGGGTTCTAACAGTAATTTTTTTTTTTATTTTGCTCATTCATTCCACATTTATTATTTGGAATTTTTCAGTATGGAATATTTATCAATTCTTACCTGTTTATTATTTACTCAATCATTTAAATCAGTATAGAATCATGGATATGTATTTTGTTATTTGGGTCTCAATCCAATCCAGTCATTATTTTTTGCCCAGATTTGACTCATTAAGAACACTTGCAGGGTCGCTTTGACATGTTCTCATTTTTTTTTAGTACTTTCTTACTTGCTGGCACTGAACAATACTTTCAGGCTCACCTTGTATTCTCCCTGCCCCAGCCCTAGAATCAGCCATTTCTCCAGAGAAATGGAAAATGGTATTTAGAAACCAAAATATGGGTACTGAATGTGCTCATTGTTATTGGTATATCATGGTTTCTAGGACCTCTTTAGAAAACAGAACTAGAAAATATACATATATACACAAATAAATGTGTATATATATACACATATATATATATAAATACACTATGTATACACATATATCAATATTGACATCTGACCATGTATATATTAAAATAAAATTGAATTCATGCTTTTACCCTAAACTAATACCACAGGGTTCTTTGCAGTCTTCACTCTGCATATTTTGTACTTCTTTCTCTGACAATGGGAAACCTGGCTCACATTAAGCACAATTAATTTATATATTTATCCAAAACTAGTAAACATACAAAGTACTATGAGAATTGTTAACCTGTGTTATGTGCGAAACAAATTTACCAATCAGAATATAACGTTTATACAGTTTTTTTTACCTCTAGTTTTACAGTATCCATCAAAACACTGTTTTCCAAGGTTACTTAGCTCAGCTCCTTTTTTTGACAAGGTTATGACATTTGTAATGCAGTTAAATTTACTAATCAGTTTTCATCGTAGGATCCCTTAACATCCTGGTTGACTTTTTTTCACTTTGCAGTCAGAAAAGTTCACTCGTTGTGGTATATAGTATGGGTCTGACAATGGCATAGAGTCATTATCAACTACACCAGTATCATAAAGAACATTCCACAACCTAAAAAGTTCTATTTTGAGACCCCCTAAAGGCAATCTCTTTACTACTTCTTAAAAGTAAGTGATCTCTTTTCCATCCCCATGGTACAACATAGAGCCTTTCTATCTGGCTCTTTCACTAAGCAAAATGTATTCAGCCATGATTCAGCCATGCTGCTGTGTGAATCAATGGTTTGTTCCTCTTTTTGGTTTTCATATATTCCAGAGTCTATGTAGAAGGTATTGCTGCACTCTCTGACATCAACATCATGAATATTTTCTCAGGTCAGTCTCCCAAAGCAATAGAAATTAGAGCAAAAATAAACCCATGGGACCTCATCAAACTGAAAAGCTTTTGCACAGCAAAGGAAACAAAAAGACAACTTTCAGAATGGGAGAAAATAGTTTCAAATGATGCAACTGACAAGGGCTTAATCTCCAGAATATATAAACAACTTATACAACCCAACAGCAAAAAAGCCAATCAATCAATGGAAAAATGGGCAAAAGACCTGAATAGACTGTTCTCCAAAGAAGATATACAGATGGCCAACAAACACATGAAAAAATGCTCAACATCGTTGATTATAAGAGAAATGCAAATCAAAACTACCATGAGATACCACCTCACACCAGTCAGAATGGCCATCATTAATAAATCCACAAATAACAAGTGCTGGAGGGGGTGTAGAGAAAAGGGAACCCTCCTGCACTGTTGGTGGGAATGTAAACTGGTACAGCCACTATGGAGATCAGTATGGAGATACCTTAGAAATCTATACATAGAACTTCCATATAACCCCACAATCCCACTCTTGGGCATATATCCGGACAAAACTCTACTTAAAAGAGACACATGCACCCGCATGTTCATTGCAGCACTATTCACAATAGCCAGGACATGGAAACAACCCAAAAGACCATTGATGATTGGATTTGGAAGAGGTGGTATATATACACAAGGGAATACTACTCAGCCATAAAAAAGAATGACATAATGCCATTGGCAGCAACATGGATGGAACTAGAGAATCTCATACTGAGTGAAATGAGCCAGAAAGACAAAGACAAATACCATATGATATCACTTATAACTGGAATCTAATATCCAGCACAAATGAACATCTCCACAGAAAAGAAAATCATGGACTTGGAGAAGAGACTTGTGGTTGCCTGATGGGAGAGGGAGGGAGTGGGAGGGATCGGGAGCTTGGAGTTATCAGACACAACTTAGATTTACAAGGAGATCCTGCTCAGTAGCATTGAGAACTATGCCTAGATACTCATGTTGCAACAGAACAAAAGGTGGGGAAAAAAAATGTAATGTATACATGTAAGGATAACTTGATCCCCTTGCTGTACAGTGGGAAAATAAAATAAAATAATAACAATATAAAAAAAAGAAGGTACTGTTGCACCATACGCCACATTCCCTTAGTCTTTTTGGTTTCAGGGCAGCACACTGCCAGTGCCTCACCTAAAGCAAGTTCAACAGTATCTCCCTACTTTTCTGCCTCAGAATGTTCACTGATATCAGGATAAGTTCAGCTATTAATCAGATATTTCAGCACAGCTCAGAAGTACAATAGCCCAGAGGCATTGCCTCAACCAGCAGTGGAAGAGAGTTAGTGGATAAATGCCCCACCCTCCCAGGCCCTCAGTTGGTTAACTCAGAAGAGCATTCTTCATAGGTCTTCACAGGTCTCTGGTGGGTCAAGTTCAAATTTCCCAATATATTAGCCAACTTAATCTCCCTTCTCTGAAATTCTCTATTCCCTCACTTGTGATTCCAAGGTTCATTTCCCAAATAAACTATCTCATCCAAGTCTCTGTGTTAGAATGTTACCTCTTCTGAAACACAATTTCCCCAGACAGCCCCACGATTCACTCCCTCAACTATCTTAGGTTTTTAATAGTCATTACTTCTCAGTGAGATCTTCCCTTACCATTCTATTTTAAATTGCAAGCTTTATCCCCCTTCCTTGCTTACTTAATAGCACTTATCACCATCTAACTTCATATAGGCATATCCATGTGTGTAATTTATTTTATTAATTTCAATTAGAACACAGGCTCAATTAATGCAGTGATTTTAGTATTAATTTTTAATTGTTACGTGTCTAGCACTTAAAACACTCTTTGCACATAGTAGGCACTCAATAAAATATGTTGAATAAATTAATTTTTCAAGAAGGTTGATTTATTTGATATAAGAACAGACTTCCTATTTTAAAAACCCTAAACACTTTACTGGCATTCAAAATTGAATGGTAGCGAATACCAAAGGACAACTTGTTCTATCATGGATATTATACAGAATAGTCCCATACATAGCATGAAGCTTGACTGGATCTTCTGAGTTGCCTTTGAATTCTAAGATATTATAATATTATAAACAATAAAAGATTACACTACGGGGTAGAAATTAGGTATGAAGACAATACTGCTTCCTTTTAACAGTTCACATGAAACCAAATCTAATAATGACATGTTGTGTATCTGGTTAGCCTATTTAATGATTCCAAGCATAATACCACATACACAACAAAGAGGAACATAGGAAATAATTTTTTCAATCTTTTAAATTTGAGCCTAATTTTCATTGTTTTTTTAATAAATCTTATTTATAACAGGAAAGGAAAAATAATTCTTGGTGTTCTTAAGCAGAAACTAAAATGCTTTCATCACGTTCCTATTACCTGGACACTGGATAAAGGACCACTCATAGTTCTTCTCTTTAGGACAAAGACTGGTGTCAAGAGCCATCTCATTATTATGCATTCCAACAAGCTTCATTGGCCCCCGAGAAGACCCTTCAATGCAGTGTCCTCTTCCTGTATTACTGGGATCATTGCACCATCCACACCCAGGCTGTTCCAAACATTGTCCACAGGTTCTCAATCCAGAGCAATTTTGAGCTGCATGGCAGGAACATTAACAAATATGTTATATGAGTTGATATTCAAATAGAATTGAAAGCTAATGGAAAATAGGAACCAAAAAAAGGACAGTCAAAGGTCATCTATAGTTAATGTAAACATCTTTTGTAGAGATAGCAATTACTTTAAAAGCAAGAAAAACATATAAACAAAAAGGAGATGAATGGGCTGACGTAAGAGTGAAAAAAGGTTTGGTACCATGATATGGAGAAAAATGAAGTCACCCCTTAAAGACTGCTGAGAACTTTGCCAGTATTAGGGCCTCCTGGAAACTGATTCAGGGGCCTAAAGATCACATTTACTATTGTCTGTGATGTAGAGCAATGTTGGCTGTTATTGTCCTGTCAGTGAGGACCTGCAAAGAAAAATATGCATCTATCTGTGAATGTCCAGTGTAAATGAGGCCTATATGTTTCCTGAGATGGCTGAACCCCATGTGGACTGTCTCTCATAGATAATGCTCTTCCCAAGGCCCCAAAGTACTAGTATTTATTATCATCTGATGAGTATACTCAATCTCAAAGAGTAAAACTGAATGGGAATATGGAAACTGGATACTCTGCTTTAGCAGGCAACTCTCTCTCTCTGACTTTCAGGGATGCAAAATATCACAAGACTCCCTCAATGAAGTTCAACCTGTTTTGTTTAAATGACGCCTGCGCACTTCAACAAAGCCTATAAATACTGTGATGGCTTTTCCAAGGAGGAAGATATTGCAGTCTGCCATCATATTCACAATAGCTGTGATGTGATGATTCAGATTTTCAATTATCAATCACAGTATCCTATATTGGCCTGAGACTTTATTTTTACTGATATTTTGCTAGAAAAGGCACACTTTGTCTTGGGAATAGTTTATCCATAGAAGATAGTGCATAGGTATAAAGTACTGTGGGTGATGTCTTCTAGTCACATGCTAGAAAAACCTCGGAGGGGAAAAAAAAAAAAAAAAGTGGACTTCTGACAGGCTCAATTTCACTGTTGCAATGGCAATAACTTAATTGCCACTCAGTGTTTTAATATTACTAGAGACCAAAATGTCCCTCACATGGCTGCAAATAAGAATGGCCCAAGCTTCTCAGCAAATATCAGAAACTCAATATAGTAGATTTTGCCGGGCTAATAGAATATTGGATTAAAGAATTCATCAATTACAATATGGTTTGTTGTTATGAATTTCTTGAGTGCTGAGCATTTCAGAGACTGGATGTAAGAAAGTAAAGAATGCCTAGCATTTCTTATATCCCCTTAATAGTAAATATAAAAGGAAGAATATTCTTTGATTCACTGAACACATATGATTAATGTTAACCCCATAAATAATTCAATGATATGAACATACTTTTTTACAAAATTTTTTCAGCAATATATAGTGTTAAACAACACTTCATTTAAAATATCCTTAGATAACTGAACATTTTATATGTTACCATAACTTTCCTTAGACTTTTCGCTTTGAAATATTTCTCCTATATATATATGATTGTAGCTGGTCCAGAGTATTGCTGGCTTGATAATTCTAATTGTCTTCAAAACTATACTGAGTTGCTATGAAATCAATGAGAAATAATGGAAAACATCATATTAGGTATGCCATCTTGACATTCCAATTATTTACTATCATGTAATGAACTAAAATAAATCTTTAGTAAGTCTCACCCAAAGTAAATCTAGGCTTTCTATGATGTATTCATATCTCCTAGGAAAGTAAACTTCAATTTAGGATTATCTTTTTAAGAAATATAACCAATCAAATGTCTTGACAAACCATAATGTACAAATTAAACCTAACCTATTCTCAAATACAACATTCTTGTTACTGATTTTCAAATAGCTGGGGAAATCTTAGATGAAAGAATCCTGGGTTTCTTACACCGAATTACAAGCTAAGGTTCTGTTTATGTATCAGTTTTATGCTTTAATATGAGTAACAAAATCTCATGTTCAGAGTAACATTCTATTCTCTTAGATTTTATTTTAGATATGAAATTATTACATAAAGTAAGGCAAGTTTGGTGAACTGCTAAAAGATTAACAAAATATTTATTATTGTGTAATTTAAACTAAAAAACTGAAAACCTCTAATGTTTTTCTTTTTCTTACAGAAAACAATAACACAGGAAAGCTTTGGTAGGCTGTGCTATTTTTCATAAGTTATGGATAGAGACTGTGTATTAGCTACAAGTAACTAGAGAAATTTTATTTTATTTTATTTTATTTATGGCTTTTGAAACATTAACTTGTAAAATATTCAGTGTGATTTCTGAAATGTGTAAGAATTTGAAAAAAAAATCAGTCTGTAGGAAATTAGGCACAAATTATTACTGGAAACTTGTGATTTCCAATCCAGCATGGAGGGAGCTTAGAAGTCACCACTTTATTCTAATAAAAAGAAAAAAGCAGCAAATACTGAAACACCAACAATGCTTCTTAAATCCACCAGAGAAGTGAGGCCACAGGGCAAACCAGAGTACCCAAAATGGGAGACAGACAGCAAAATACAGAGAATCGTGATTTACTGGCATAGAAGCTTCTGCAGGATCCAGTCGCATGGTAAGAAAACCCGTACTGGGAGTTCTCATCAGGACTCAGGGGTTAAGAACACGACTAGTATCCATGAGGATACGGGTTTGATCCCTGGCGAGGGTTAAAGATCCAGCGTTGCTGTGAGCTGTGGTGTAGGTCACAGACGCAGCTTGGATCCGTGTTACTGTGGCTGTGTTGCAGGCCAGCAGCTGCAGCTTCGATAGCCTGGGAACTTCCATGTGCCGCAGGTGTGGCCCTAAAAAGGAAGAAAGAAAATCTGAAATGTAACTAGTGAATTGTTGGAAGCTCTGTGTGGACAATTCTGAGAGTTCAGATCTGCAAGGGACCCAGTTATGTGAGAATCCACACACACGTTTTTGTGACTTTTACCTCCAGAAGCTCTGAAAGGTTCTCACAGCAAAGAGCGAAGAAAAACTCCCTTGTACTTGTAGCACAGGGAGGGAAAAGAGAACCACTTTGAAATATGCCAGAGCACCATTCTTAAAAATGACTGAAGAAACAACTTAACAGAGCCGGTACTTCTGGAGTTTTATCAGAGCCTAGCTGTCCCAGTTAGAGAAAAATACTTAACTCCAGTCTGCTCTAGCATTCCTTATGGGGTAAGAGAAATATGCAACTACAACTCCCTCCAGCCATCATGTACCACCTAAAAGAAGGGGAAAAAAACTGAGAAACACAAGCGAAATTCAAAGCACAGTACAGGGCACAGGCTCATCAACAGGCTGAGATGCAATCATAGGCCAGGAGAATACTTCCCCTCCCTGACACCCTACTACTACATCATTAAAGGCCTATTTACAGCAGTTTCTTTTACTCCTACATCATTATCTGTCCATCAAGGAAAAAAACTACATGAAATACCAAAAGGCAAAAAAGTGCAATCTGAAGAGACAGAGCAAGTATCAGACCAGACATGGGAGGAATGCTGGAATTTTCAGACCAGGAATTTAAAACAACTATGATTGATAAGCTAAAGACAGCAGACAAGAAGAGATGAGCTGTGGAAACACAATGATAATAGTTTCTAGAATATAACGTATAAGAAAATCTAGATGACCATGGGTTTAATGAGGATGTTTCAGTTTGACAAGAAAAGTACAATTTGTAAAAGAACTGATAAACTAGACTTTGCTAAAATTTCAATTTCTGCTCCACAAAAGATACTGCCAAAAGAATGAGTAGACAAGTCATAGAATGTAAGAAAATATCTGAAAAATACACATCTGATAAAGGATTATATTTCAAAATATACAAAGAACTTTTAAAACGATAATAAAAAAACCTAATTTTGGAGTTCCCTTCATGGCACAGTGGTTAACGAATCCGACTAGGAACCATGAGGTTGCGGGTTTGATCCCTGGCCTTGCTCAGTGGGTTAAGGATCCGGCGTTGCCGTGAGTTGTGGTGTAGGTCTCAGACGCAGCTAAGATCCTGCGTTGCTGTGGCTGTAGCGTAGGCCAGCGGCTGCAGCTCCAATTCGACCCCTAACCTGGGAAACTCCATATGCCATGGGGACGGCCCAAGAAATGGCAAAAAGACCAAAAAAAAAAAAAAAAAAAAAAAACCTAATTTTTAAAAATGGGCAGAGGGAGTTCCCGTCGTGGCACAGTGGTTAACGAATCCAACTAGGAACCATGAGGTTGCGGGTTCGATCCCTGACCTTGCTCAGTGGGTTAAGGATCCAGCATTGCCATGAGCTGTGGTGTAGGCTGCAGACGCGGCTCAGATCCCATGGTGCTGTGGCTCTGGCACAGGCTGGCAGCTATAGCTCCGATTCGACCCCTAGCCTGGGAATCTCCACATGCCGTGGGAGCAGCCCAAGAAATGGCAAAAAGACAAAAAAAAAAAAAAAAAAAAAAAAAAAAAAAAAGGACAGGGAAGTGGGGAGGTACAAGATAGGGATATGTGATTAAGAGATATAAACCATGTTGTATAAAATACATAAGCAATAGGATATACTGTATAGCACAGGGAAACGTAGCCATTATTTTGTAATATTGTTAGGTGGAGTATGATTTATAAAAATATTGAATCACTATGTTGTATACCTGAAACTAATACTGTAAATCAACTATACTTCAAAAAGAAAAAAATGAAACGGGCAAAAGACCTGAACAGACTTCTCATAAAAGATACAGATGGCAAGTTCGAAAAGATACTCCACATCATTTGTGATTAGGGGACTGCAAACTAAAACAATGAGATACTATTCTACACCTATTAGAATGGCCAAAAACCAAAACACTGACAATACCAAATGCTCACAAGTATGTAGAATGTGAAGAAACAGGGAATTTGACTCATTACTGGTGGAATACAAAATACAACTACTTCAGAAGACATTTGGGGGGTTTGTTCTCATTTATGAAGAAAACTTTCCAAGTTTCACTTAGTAAAAAAAGAAAAAGAAAAAACCTCAATTGATCATTGAAATAACTTTCTAAAAGTAACATAAAACTTAGACCATTTCTAATACAGTTTTATTTATAACTATAAAAATGGTTTTAAAGACTTACTACTGTCAAATGTAAAGTGAATAACTAGATACATGTAGTACAAAAATCTAAGTCTAATGCATATAATCCATACTAAAAAGATATAAAGGTAGAGGCAAAACATGATACAACCATTGTTCAGAAGCTGACATCTTTGAAATGGTAACACTCTGATGCTAAAAGCACTTGGATTTTGGGCAAGCATGTCATCTTCATTACTATTTTATTTTCTGGCATTTCCTCGCTGCCTAATAAATGTTGGTTAAAAACATAAAAAAGAATTAAATGTAATAGAGAAGGGGTTTGTTTTTCACAAAAAGTGGGTCACAGCCAAGTAAATACTAATTCCAAAAAACACAAGGGCTCCTTAAGGCAAAGTAAAATGCCCCTCTTCCCAGTAAGGAGGCACAGGGCATATAGTTTTAAAAGCTGTGGAACAAAAGTAACTGCTAATAGACATCATCAGCTCAAATGAGCTATATATAGCCACAGGGAAGGTAAATGTGACAACAGACATAACAGTGAAAGAAAGACCTATGGAAATGAAAAATCCAGCAGACTAGACTAACTGCTCAAGGAAAAAAACTGCAGAAATAAAAAATAAGACTTTATAACAATCAAGAAAACAAAAGAAGTAAAAGATCAAAAAAAAGAGATGCCAAAGCAAGACTGAAGAACTGACCCTTGTATGTCTAGCTGACAACCTCACCAGCAGTAGTAATCATTATTTAGTCCAGCAGCAGTAAAAATGCAGTTCATGCCTGTGTTCAAATAGTTAATCATGTTTAATTTACCTTTCAAAAATGGACTTTCAACTTTTACAGTAAATTACTAGGTTCTCAAAAAAATCACTTTAACTGGATAAAAAGCTCCAAATTTAAAAAAAATAAAAAAAAATAAAAAAGGAAGAAATATCTGAATTTCACTTAGCAAACAAAGATATGGAAAACACAAATACATTTTGGAGATATGGAGCTTGGAGGTGGACCAAGATGACAGAGTAGGAGAACATGGAGCTCACCTCCTTCCACAAACAAATTAAAAATGTATCTACAAGTGGAACAACTTTCACAGAAAAACCAACTGAAACTAGCACAATATCTCTTATACAACCAAAGCTGTAAGAAAGGATCTCCAAATAACTGAGTAGAACAGGGGAGAAAGGGCATTGGGAGAGAACTGGCGCTGCTAGGAGCAATCTGTGAAGGAATGAGGGTATGCACAAGCAGATCCTTGCTGTGCAAAGTCCTCTTGCAAGCTGGGAGGAGCACCAAGACAGATAGAGGGACTGGAAGAGCCCGAACTCTATTCATGAGGAACGTGAGCCTGCTGGCTTCCTAGCAATCAGGGCATAGAGAGACAAATGCTAACAGCTGCCATCTCACTGGACTTCTACAAAGGGAAAAACCAGCAACCTAGGATACTCCACTCAGCAAGAATATCATTTAGAATAAAAGGAGAGATAAAGAGTTTCTCAGACAAGCAAAAACTAAAAGAATACAGTAATACTAAACTCAACCTAAAAAAAAAAAAATTGAAAGGTCTTATCTAAATGGGAAAAAAGCAAGAATCTATAGGAAAGGAAAATCACAACAAGAAAGACAAAAATATAACAGAATTGAAGATCAATTAAATAATTCACTACATAGATGAAAAAACAAACTAAAATTTTTTGTAAAAGCAATTATAGGAGTTTCCACTGTGGCACAGTGTGTAAAGAATCTGACTGCCACAGCGTGGGTCACAGCAGAGGTTTGGGTTAATCTTCAGCCCAGTGCAGTGGGTCAAAGGATCCAGTATTGCCACAGCTGGAGCAAAGGTTGAAGCTAAAGCTCAGATTCAATCCCCAGCCTAGTAACTTCCATATGCCAAAGGTGTAGCCATTAAATAATAATAATAATAATAATTATTATTATTATTATTATTATAACTACAATTAACAGCAAAAGGATAAACATGAAGATATAAAGTAGAAGATCAAAATCACAAAATGTGGGGAAGAGGAGTAAAAAGAATGCAGATTTTTTAGAATGTATTTAAACTTGTATGGGGATGTCTAAAGCAAGTGGATATGGTTTAAGAGTTATGGTTTAACACACTTGAAAACCAGGATAATAACAAAGTAAAAAATACAATAAATTCACAAAAATAAAAAGAAAGAAACTTAAACATAATACAAAAGAAAACCATCAAAACACAAGTGGAAAAACAAAAAGAAATTAACACAGAACTACAAAATCAACTACAAAATGGAAAACAATGTTTAAAATGGCAATAAATGCATACTTATCAATAATTACCTTAAATGTCAGCAGATTAAATGCTCTGGTCAAAACACAGACAGTGGCAGATTGGAGTAAAAATCAAGAACTTATAATATACTGTCTACAAGAGACTCAGTTTAGGGTATAGTCCAAATAAACAATGAACATACACATAGATTGAAAGTGAGGGGTTGTCCATGCAAATGGAAATGACAAGAAAGCAGGACTAACAATGATCATATCAGGCAAAACATAGTTTAAAACAAAGTGCATAAAGACAAAGAAAGATACTATATAATGGTAAAGGGATTGAAAAAAGAAGAGGATGTTACAGCTGTTAATATATATGCACCCAATATAGCCACACCTAAATACATAAAACAAATACTAACAGACATAAAGCCAAAAATTAAAAGAAATACAATAATAGTAGGAAACTGTTAATACCCTTCTGACATAAATGGATACATCTTCCAGACAGAAAATCAATAAGGTAACAGAGAACCTAAATGACACATAGAACATTTGGACCTAATTGATATCCACAGGACATTACATCCAAAAAAAACCGTAATATACATTATTCTCAAGTGTGCATGGAACGTTCTCTAGGACAAAACACACACTAGTAGGCAAAACAAGCCACAACAAATTTAAGATGACAGAAATTATTTCAAACACCTTTTCTGACCACAATGGCATGAATCTAAAAATAAATGACAGAAAAGAAAATGGGAGGGAAAAAAAAAATGATCACTTCATGAAGACTATGCTACAAAAAACACCAATGGGTCAATAAGGAAAGCAGAAAATACTTCAAACAAATGACAATGAAAACACAACCTTACAAAATCTATGGGAAGTAGCAAAAGCAGTTTTAAGAGGGAAGTTCACAATGATGTGGGCCTTTCTCAAGGAACAAGAAAAATCTCAAATACGGAGTTCCCGTTGTGGCACAGTGGTTAACAAATCCGACTAGGAACCATGAGGTTGAGGGTTCGATCCCTGGCCTTGCTCAGTGGGTTAAGGATCCAGCATTGCTGTGAGCTCTGGTGTACGTCGCAGATGCAGCTTGGATCCCACATAGCTGTGGCTCTGGTGTAGGATGGTGGCTACAGCTCCAATTCAACCCCTAGCCTGGGAAACTCCAAATGCCATGGGAGTGGCCCAAGAAATGGCAAAAAGACAAAAAAGAAAAATCTCAAATAAACAACCCAATCTACCACCTAAAAGAATTAGAAAAAGAAGAATAAGCAAACCTCAAGCCAGCAGAAGGAAGGAAGGAAATAGTAAAGATCAGAAAGGAAATAAATAAAATAAAGATTTAAAAAAAAAAAAAAACAGTAGAAAAGATAGATAAAACCAAGAGCTGGATTTTGAAAAGATAAAAAAAAAAAAATTTGAAAAACCTCTAGCCAGGCTAACCATGAAGAAAAGAGAGAGTATCCAAATAAATGAAATAAGAAATGAAAGATGAGAAATAACAACTGATACTGCAGAAATACAAAAAGTTATAAGAGAGTAAGAGAAAAAGTCAGATAAATATGAACAGTTATATGCCAACCAATTGGGACAACCTAGATGAAATGGACAAGTTTCTAGAAATATATAGCCTATCAAATTTGAGTCAAGAAGAAACAGATAACTTGAACAGACTGATCACTAGAAGTTAAATAGAATCTGTAATTTAAAAAATACTCTCTGCAAACTAAAGTCCAGAACCTGATGGCTTCACTGGGACATTCTACCAAGCAGATGAAGAAGAACTCTTGCCAGTCCCCTTCAAACCATTCCAAAAGCTTGAAGAGGAGAAAACACTCCCAAGTCATTCTATGAAGTCATCATCACCCTGATAGCAAATCAAATAAAGACACTACAAAGAAAGAAAATTGCAGGCTAATATCTTTGATGAATATGGATGTAAAAATTCTCAAAAAAAACAAACAAACTAGAAAACCAAATCCAACAATACATAAAAAAGAATCATATACCACAATAAAGCCAGATTCATTCCAGGGTTGATAGTTCAACATATGCAAATCAATCAATATGAAACATCAGATCAACAAAAAAGGACAAAAACCACATGATCATTTCAACAGATGCAGAAAAAGCAGTTGATAAAATTCAACATCCATGATAAAGACTCTCAACAAAGTAGGTAAAGAGGGAACATATCTCAACATAATAAAGCCATTTAGAACAAACCCACAGCCAACATAATAATCAATGGTGAAAAGCTGAAAACTTTCCCACTAAATTCAGGAACAAGACAAGCATGGCCACTTTCACCACTTCTAGTCAACATAATGTTGGAAGTCCTAGCCACAGCAATAGATAAGAATTGGAAAGAGGAGGTAAAATTGTCACTATTTGCAGATGACATTGTACTCTATATAGAGAATGATTTGTAAATACGCCACACAAAAACTATGAGAACTAATAAATGAATTCAGCAAGGCAGTAGGATAGAAGATTAACATACAGAAATCCGTTGCTTTTCTTTATACTAACAATGAAATATCGGAAAGAGAAAGTGAAAAAAAATCCTGCTTAAAATTGCATCAAAAAAATAAAATAAAATACCTAGGAATAAACTTAATCGAGGAGGTGAAAGACCTATACACGGAAAACTATAAAACACTGTAAAGGAAACTGAAGCTGATTCAAAGAAATGAACAGATATCCCATGCTCTTGGATCGGAAGAATTAATATTGTTAACATGACCATACCATCCAAAGAAATCTAAAGATGGAATGTGATCCCTATCAAAAGGACCATGATATTTTTCACAAAAGTATAATAAATAATCCTAAAATTCATACAAAACCACAAAAGACCCAGAATTTCCAAAGCAATCCTAAGGAAAAAGATCAAAGCTGGAGGCACAACTTTCTCAGACTTCAGAAATTCCACAAAGCTATAATAATCAAAATAGTGTGGACTGGCACAAAAACAGACACATGGAACAGAACAGAGAGCCCAGAAATAAACTTACACACATCTACTGCCAATTTATCTATGACAAAGGAAGCAAGCATATAAAATGGAGAAAAGACAGTCCCTTCACAAGTGTTGCTGGGAAAACTGGACAGCTACATGTAAATCAGTGAAATTAGAACACTCCCTTAGATCACATATAAAAATAAACGCAAAATGGTTTAAAAATCTAAATATAAGACATGATAGTATAAAATTCCTAGAAGAGAACATAAGGAAAACATTCTCTAACATAAATCATAGCAATATTTTCTTAGAGCCATCTCCCAAGGCAAAAGAATTAAAAGCAAAAATAAACAAGAGGACCTAATCAAACTTACAAGCTACTGCAAAAACACACACACACAAAATCAACAAAACACAAATACAACCTACAGAATAGGAGAAAATATTTTCAGACAATGTGACCAACAAACAGTTAATAGTGAAAATATACAAACAGCTGAGATAGTTTAATACCAAAAATAAGAAACAATGCAATCTAAAATGGGCAGAAGACCTAAACAGACAATTCTCCAAGAGGCACAGAGATAAACAAGCACGTGAAAAGATGATCAACATCACTAATCAGCAGAGAGATGTAAATCAAAACCAGAATGAGGCACCACTTCACACCAATCGGGATGGCTATCATCAAAAAGATTACAAATAATGAATGCTAGAGAGGGTGTGGAAATAAGGGAACTCTCTTACACTGTTAGCTGGAACGGAAATTGGTGCAGCCACTAAAGAAAACAGTATGGAGGTTCCTTAAAAACTAAAAATAGAGCTACCATATGATCCAGCAATCCCACTCCTGGGCACATATCCAGAAAAGACAAAAAATATTAATTTGAAAAGACACACGCACCCCAACGTTCATAGTGACACTATTTACAATAGCCAAGACATGGAAACAACCCAGGTGCCACTCAACAGATGACGTGGCTTAAGAAAATGTTTCAGGGTCCAGTGCTGTCTGCAGTGGCATGGGTTCTGTCCCTGGCCTGGCACAGTGTTAAGGACCTGGCATTGCCGCAGCTGTGGCACAGGTTGCAGCTTTGGCTTGAATTCCATCTCCAGCCCGGAAACTTCCATATGCCACGGGTACAGCCAAAAAAATAGTGATAATAATAATAATAAATTTTAAAAAAAGATGTCTCATGAAGGAATGCAAATTAGCTTGGCGTGAAAATTCTCATCTACAACACCAAATGTTACATGTTCTAAGGAAAGAATTATTTGAACACCCCATCCAGCCATTTAATCATTCACTTGAACATGAAAAATGCACTTTCAGCCATGCAAAAACTCAAAAAGTTTACTAACCACAAATTCATTTGGAAAGAATTACTGAAGACTATTTTCCAAAAGATGAATAAATGAGAAGGAAAGAATGAAATAAAATATTTGTCAACCGAGAAGACAACCAAGACTTAACTCTAAATAATTTTTAGCAAGTTTTTAAGACTTTCAGAGTTTGGAGACTTTCCAAGTTCCATTTCCCCTACCTTTTATTTAGTCTTTTTCATGGTGAAATTTAACACACATACAGAGAAGTACATAAAGAAAAATGCGAGATTAATAAATTATCGTAAATGGGAGTTCCTGTCGTGGCTCAGTGGTAACAAGCCCAACTGATATCCATGAAGATGCAGGTTCGATCTCTGGCCTGGATCCGTGTGTTAAGGATCCAGCATTGCCGTGGGCTGTGGTGTAGATCGCAGACAAGGTGCAGATCCCACGTCTGTGGCTGTGGTGTAGGCCGGCAGATACAGCTTCAATTTGACCCCTAGCCTGGAACCTCCAAATGCCACGGGTGCAGCCCTAAGAAAAATACAAAATAATAATAATAATAATAAAATTAAACAATTACTGTAAATAAATAATACTCTGTAACTGCATCCAGCCTAGAAGCGGAACTTTGCCTCCCTTGTACCCTTTTCCTAATCAGCACCCCTAATCTTTTCCAGAAGCATCCACTTTTTTTTTTTTTTTTTTTTTTTTGCTGCTTTTTAAGGCCGCACCCACAGCATATGGAGGTTTCCAGGCTAGGGGTCGAATCAGAGCTATAGCTGTCAGCCTACGCCACAGACACAGCAATGCAAAATCCGAGCCGCATCTGCAACCTACACCACAGCTCACGGCAACACCAGATCCTTAACCCACTGAGCGAGGCCAGGGATTAAACCCGAAACCTCATGGTTTCTAGTTGGATTCATTACCACTGCGCCATGATGGGAACTCCCAATATAGCTTATTTTTGCTTTCTTTTGCAGCCGCACCTGTTGCCTATGGAAGTTCCCAGGCCAGGGATCGAATATGGCGAGCCCATCCCAAGAACACCTCTCCAGTTGATGCCAAGAGCCTGGGAGAACAAAGGTATATAACATCGGCAGCCTACAAGTTCCAGGACACATTGTGACAATTACTGCCTTGTCTCAGCTCTTCAAGCAACAATGGTGCTCAATAGGGAATAAATGTGGATTTGGCTGGGTCACTAGGGGAAGGAAACATCCTCTCTGGGAATAATGGAATGTTTTGGACAATCCTAACTCTCTACCTACATTGGGGTAAAAGCAGCTACCTCTGAATGAGAAGGTCACTCATCCGAGCAAGAAGGGCTGAAAACTGAATAACCATGTTGTCCGATGACTTTTAGATCCTAGGAGCAAGCGTCCCAACAGCAGACTCCCCATCAAAAGTGACCTCAGAAATATGCTACTCTTAGAGGAAACAGCTCTTCCTCTTAGAGGAAAAACAAGAGAGCGCAAAAGAAGAACCGAAAGAAGAGTGTATGGGCAGACAATGCATGTTGCTGCTTGGACAGTAATCTTCTTCACCACAGTCATGTTGCCAGTAGCTGTCTCCTATGGAAGGAGTACAGGGAAGCCAATGGGCTCAAAAGACAGTCCAGAGGGTACTTAAGAAAATTACAGAAACAGGCTGTGTGTGTCTCATGTTTTTAGGCAACATGCAAATGGCTACTTCCAGGAAAGAAAGGAACAAAGGGAAGCCAGGGAACTGGTGCAAAGACTGGAACTGGACCTCCAATAGCTGCAAAGATAGGATGAGAGAAGAGATAATAGTGTATAACTCAAAACAACTGTTAGGAGAAAAGAACTAGAATTAAGATGACAAGAGCCCCAGGGGAAGATTCCCTTATAAAGACTGAAACAGTTTCTCCCTATCCCATTGAGCACCTTTCAACTATAACACATGCCTGAATTTAATCTTCGCTGGGCTTCAAATGGCTGCTGCTTTGTTTCTTTGACAGCACTGTAACTGCAGTTCCTTTGGGGCCTGGCACATGTTAACTGAATTCACTCATTGCAAACCCTGTTTATTATAGTTAAAAGTACTGGGAGGAAAAACGAAAAAAACAAACCTAAGGACTCCTGGTCCTTTGGTCCTCATGAGCGTCCCAGACATTCAAGAGCTGGGATGTAGGGAATTGAAGAGAAACAAAATATTCCTCTCATTTTATCTGTGTCTGGATTTAGCAAATGAATGGATGTTTTTCTTTGTTCAGACAACGGATTTTTGGATGTGCATAAACTTGGACTCCAATGTTATCTGAGGTGATTCTGCAACTAACTGTGGTTGTAGAACAGTGAGTTCTGGGCCCCTGCAAAGCACCTTACTCCCAAAAAAGGACTTGTGGTTTGGATCAATCAAAAGAAGACAGACACTAAACAAATGAATGCATTAAGAAGTAAAGGGATGGGAGCAGTGGAAGTAAATAATCCTGTCTACCTTCTTATTACGTATCCAAACTAATTCAGATTCCTTGAAGTAGTTAATTACTATCCCTGTTGGAAAGGCATCTTTTTGATTAGCCCCGGCATTAGAGGAGCGACCGTGGAAAGAGAAAATGTATTTTCTGCTAGCAAGGAGCTAACTGAAACCATTAGCTTCTACATTCTCCCATGCCAAAGTAGCTGCACAGGGTCTCAAATTCCTACAAGACTGCCAAGCGCCATCAGCAGTTTTATGCAATGTGCTTGGCAGTGGCATCCTAACGCAATTTGTCTTTGCCAGAAAGGCCCCTCTCAGAACCACACAGTACCCAGTAACACAGACTCAGGTGCATCCTCGTGTTCCAGTCCTTATAAAACATGAGACCAGCTAGGGGCAGGACCTTCCTCTGAAGCACAACCCACAGCAAGTTCAGGGCTGCCTGCTGACATGACTCTCCAGGTGACACCAAGACTAAGCATCTGCATCTATAGCAGATACACCACCAATGATGTGATAGTCTCCCCCCTCCAAAAAAAATACTTAACTTGAATTTAATCATAAGGAAACAATTAGACAAATGCAAACCGGGAAATCTGCAAAACAACTGGTATAGATTCCTAACAAAATCACAGTTGTAAGGAAAAGAAGACACAGGAACTCTGCTAGAGTAAAGGACACTAAAGAAGCACAGCAAAGCAATATGTGATCCTTGAAGGGAGCATGTTCATGAGGTGTTACGCTGTTTTCAATACACACTCAGAGACTGCGAGGACAGCAGTGTGGTAAAATGTTAATAGTTTGGTAAGATGTTTAATGGAATTCAAAATAACGGCTCTGGCATGACATAAATCAGCGGCTTGGAGCATTAAAGAGTTTTCAAACTCGCTTTTAATTGTAACCAGCCATGTTTAATTGTAACTAGTGACAATATTTTTTCTCATTTTTAAAAAACTTCCTCTAACGTTCAATTTCTCTTGTCTATCACAGAAAAGTGATTGATGTTGCAGTCAAAGGAAAAGTTGCTCTAGAGAAATACTCACGCGAGCAGGTGGCAGTTTGCCACTCCAGACACTGTCCGTATGGGAAAGAGATTATGTAAGCATTAGAGTCGACACACCGCTTTGTGCTGCTGCACCACATACACTCCATGCCGTTGCTTGTACAGTTAGAACACGACGTCCTTAAAGAGCACGGCTTTTTGCAAGGCCTTGCATTTTGATTTGGACTGACTAGAATAAATCAACAAACAATTATTTTATTTATTAGCTGCATTTTAACACAAGTATATGAATTTCATTTGTTTCTTTACTTAGGGAATGTTTCAAGTAAGCCAAGGGTGGGATAAAAATTAAAGACTGTGGGTAAGATAAATGAGAATGAGGATGACATGACTTCTTAAATTTTATCTCATTTGACATGTACAATTCCTTGGAAATTTTTAGTCTTTTACAAACTATATCAAACCGCATAATTTAAATTTTTAATAGAAATGTAACACACGACTGAGTTTTCCTATTAGCTAAATACTATATACACCATCATTATTTGCTTTTCTAGCTAGCCACAATTTCATAAATATTCGACACCTCATCAAAGCAAATGCTCTGTCAGTGAACATGTCTCTGATATAAACAAACAATAAAAACCAGTGACTATAAAGTCTTTAAATAAAATATAGGTTTTATCACACCCATTAGGATGACTGGTTTTTTTAATGTTGACAAGGATGTGGAGAGCTTGGAACCCTCTATACTGCTTGTAGGAATGTCAAAATGATGACCCTTCCATACCGTGGCAATTCTTCAGAAAAGTAAACATACAATTACCATATAACATAACAATTCCATTTCTGGCTATATGCACAAAAGACATGAAGGCAGGAACTGGACCAGATATTTGTACACCCATGTTCATAGCATCATTACTCACAATAGTAAGTGGAAGGACAAATGTCCACAAATGCATAAGTGAAAAGACAAAATGTGATAGATACATACAATGGATAATTAATTATTCAGCCTTCAGAAGGAATGAAATTCTGACACATGCTACAACATGGGTGAACTTTACTGTGCTAGGAGAAAAAAGCCAGTCACAAATGGGCACACATCTTATATTCCACTTATATGTGATACCCAGAGTAGCCAAGCTCATAGAGACAGAAAGTAGGAGGTGGGCTGTCAGGGGTTGGGGGAGGAGTGAGCAGGAGTTATTGTTTAACGGCCATGGAGTTTCAGTCTGGGGAGATGAAAAAGTTCTGCAGATGAGTAGTGTTGACAGATTAACAACAATGTGCATGAACTTAATGACACGGAACTCTACGTTTTAAAATGGTTTTAAAAAGGCAATTACACCTCAAAAATAAAAGAAAAAAGGTTAAAATTGTAAATTTTGTTATGTATATTTTGCTGCAATAAAAATGGAATATTTAAAAAGGGAAAAGAATTCAATATTCCTTTCTCACTTAAAAATCCATTTCAAAAGATGTAATGGGAATGTTTCTTTTGACTTGCCAACTGAAATAATACACCTGTAGGATTAAAATGATTCTAAATTAATTGCTAATCTTGGAGTTCCCATCATGGTTTAGGGGTTAACAAACCCAACTAGTATCTATGAGGAAGCAGGTTTAATCCCTGGCCTCACTCAGTGGGTTAAGGATCCAGCATTGTGGTGAGCTGTGGTGTAGGTCGCAGACGCGGCTTGGATCCCGCATTGCCACAGCTATGGTGTAGATTGCCGGCTACAACTCTGATTCGACCCCTACCCTGGGAACCTCCATATGCCGCAGGTGCGACCCTAAAAAGACAAAAAGACAAAAAAAATCATTAATGACAAATCTTTCAGAC
Source organism: Sus scrofa (assembly GCF_054392235.1). Lineage (NCBI taxonomy): Eukaryota > Metazoa > Chordata > Mammalia > Artiodactyla > Suidae > Sus > Sus scrofa. Next base: position 148,254,580 of record NC_139396.1, on the reverse strand, counting down.
AAAGACTATTACTATAAAAGACATTAACAAATTAAGAATAGGTTGTCACTATACTATAGCTCCAACCTTATGTTTAAAAACCTATTTTACCAAGAAATAAAGATTATTATATAAAACAATACAATTTTGGTATTTTCACATATTAATACTGAAGTTACCAACAGTAAGTGGGGAATGAGGATAAACATAAAATTTACATGGGAATCTGCATCATAAAAAGATGGTGAAAGTTACTTCAGGCCTATCAGTATCGCACCCTGAAAGGGACTAGTGGGAAGAAGAGTTGGAAACATTATTTCTTTTAAAGGACTAGTTTACCAGACTACTTACCAACAGGTTTTTCACAGACAAGACCATCTGCCATAGATGTACAAGGATTAGCTTTTAAGCCTGCCACTGCAGCCCTTTCTAGATAGGCACAGAACCCAGAATCATTGGGTTCACCAGGGAGCCACTGTAGTGTTGTGTTTGTAAATGGAGACATGTCTTCCCATCCCCAGTAGGATATATTGATCTTGCGTAAGCCTACCCAAGGTGATACTTTCTGTAAACAAATAGCAAGAGGGACATTTTTTTAAAATGAGAGGTAAAAATCCTGTATCATATTTCTTAGCAAATCGCTCATTTTCGATCATTAAAAATTACATTTGAAAATATACAGAACTGCCTTTCTAATGACTTCTAGCACCAAGGATAAGTAACAATTCCAGAACATCGTAGAGAATAATGTGTACTACAACACTATGTTTAAAACATCTATTTTGTGACAGAACACTGTAAACCAGCTATAATGGAAAAAAATTTTTAAAAATTAAAAAAAAAAAACATTTACTTTTATGTTTAGTGACAAGACTAGAGTTTTTTTATTTAGCTCTTGTGAACCTCAGTTTCCTCGTCTATAAAATAGGGATATCTGCTATAAATAACCTGTCTGATTCAGGCAAGATCATTAAAAAAGTTAAAATGTTGCATTGGTGCTGCTGTTACTGCTACTTCTGCTGCTGCCCCTATTACCACTGCCACTGCCAATCTAATCAGTTATAGAGGTTAAGAATCTAAAGCTAAATTGTCACAACATGCGCTGAGAGAAAACAGAAAACACAATCAATGAACAGTATATAAAGGCTGAGTGAGAATTTCATAACAGGTTCACAAGAGGACTAGGAGGAAGTGCCTCTCTTCTAGTTGAGACCTCTACTAGTTACACGAGGACTTTCTGCAGTTTTAGATAATTTAATGTCATCTACTTTCATTATTAAGGAGATCAAGAAAACTAATACAATCTTTGACGCTTACACCAAAAATTAAATTAAGAGGTTGACAAATGCCACAAAACTAAACATTCTTAATGCTCTCCATAATACTCCTTAGAAAACGAAATATATTCTCTATTTCCATACCTTATTTTAATCATTACTCAGTTTCAAATTGTTAACGAGACTGAAAAAATGATATATTCGTGGTCCAAGCTACGTAACTTTCTTCACTAAGTTTTTTAGATTACGAACCTCTTTTTCTTTTCTGGTTTCTGCATTAGGGTTAAGGATTTCTCTTTGAGATTTCATGTACTGTTTTCTTGAGGTATAATTGACAAATGAAAATTAGAGATTTTAAGGTGTACAATATGTTCTTTTGGTACATGTATACATTTTGAGATGATTACTACAATCGGCCTAACTCATAACCATCTCCTTATGTAGCTCCCTTTTTGTGCGTCCGTGTGAACATTTAAGATCTACTCTCTTGACAAATTTCAAGTATACAATGTAGTGTTATTAACAATAGTAACTGAACAGATCATGAGACCTCCAGATTTATGTATCCTACATAACTAAAACTTTGTACCCTTTGACCTACACACATTTCCCCCATTCCCAGCCCTTGGCAACCACTATTCTACCATCTGCTTTTATGAGTGTGACTCTTATAGATTCCACATATAAGTGAGATCATGCAGGATTTGTCTTTCTGTATCTAGTTCACTTCACACAGCATAGTGTTTACCACACCCATCCATGCTGCAACAAATGGCAGGGTTTCCTGATTTTTTTTAAGGCTGAATAATACTATATATGTGTATGTACATATATGCACATATATAGTATTATTTATTCATCCATGTATCTATTGGACCCTAAGCTGCTTCCCTAATAACTTGGCTATGGTGAATAACGCTGCAATGATGGGAATGAAGATATCTCTTCAAGATGCTAATTTAATTTCCTTCAGATGTAAAGCAAGACATGGGATTGCTGGATCATACAGCAGTTTTTATTTTTTGAGGAAACTCCTATTTTCCAAATTGACTATGCTGGTTACGTTCCCAGCAACAGTATACAAGGACTCCTTTTCTCCACAATTTTGCCAATATCTACCTCTTGTCTTTTAGATAACAGCCAATCTAACAGGTACAAAGTGATATTGCAATTGGTTTTGACTTGCATTTCCCTGATGATTAATGATGTTGAGTTTTTTTTATCATATACCTGCCAGCAATTTGAAGTCTCCTTTGAAAATTATGTATTTATGTCCTTTGCCCATTTTTTAACTGGGTTATTTTTTCTGTTGAGTTACTTGAGTTGCTTATATATTTTGGTAATTAACTCTTTATTAGATATATGGTTTACAAACATTCTCTCTCATTCCACATGTTGTCTCTTCACTCTGTTTCCTTTGCTGTACAGCTTATGGTTTGATACAGTCTCATTCATCTAGTTTTGCTCTTGTTGTCTGTGCCGTTGGGGTTATATCCAGGACATCACTGCCCTGACCAATGTCAAGAAGAATCTTCCTCATGTCGGTTTACAGTTTCAAGTCCTATCATGGAAGTTATTAGTCCATTTAGAATTGATTTTTGCATGTGATGTGAGATACGGATCCACTTTTGTCCTTCTTCATAAGAGTATCCAGATTCTTTTACTGAAGAGACTGTCTTTTCCTCATCATGTCTTCTCAGCACCTCTTTCAAAGATCAATGGGTCATAAATGCATGAATTTCTTTTGGGGTTCTCTACTGCAGCAAGTCTTGGTGAAGATTTCTTTATGTTCAACCTGCTTGAGGTTCTTTTGGGATTTATATGTTTCTGGATGTTTATTTCCCTCCTCACGTTTGAGAAGTTTCCTATCTTTATTTTTTTTCTTTCTTTTTTTTCTTTCTTTTTGTCACTATTTCTTCAAATGAGCTTACTGCCCTTTTCTCCTTCTGTGCTTTGGGAATTCCTGCAATGTGTATATCAATTCACTTGTGGTCTATAGTCAAGTGCCCTATGTATTTTTTGTCTTTTTTATTCTTTTTTTTTTTTTTTAACTCTGGGTAATTTCAAAAGGCCTATCTTTGAACCTGTTGACTCTTTATTCTGCTTAGTAGAGTCTGCTTTTGAAGTGTTATATAGAATTGTTTAGTTCGCTTAATTTCACTCTCCTTCCCCTTTGCAGAGGGTATTTCTCACGGTGGTTCACTGCACTGTATGGGCTTACAGGAAAGAAGATGCGAGGGTGAAAAGGTCTATTCTACCATGTTCAATGAGTCTTTTCTTATTTCTGTGTTCCTTCCAGGTGCTATGTAATCTCTCACCTGGATTCCTTAGCTTTTGTAAAGATATTCTGTGTACCAATGGTTGTTCAAATCAATGTTTCTGTGAAGGACTAAGTGCTGGAAACTCCCATTCCACATTTTGTTGACATCATTTCTAAACAGTTCTAACCTGAATATACATAATAATAGATTTATGTCCTAAATTACCAAGCTTATAATATTAGATTATAATATGAAGTTGTCTCAAAACTCCACATTACCTTCTCTTTTTTCTAACATTATTGACTGTCAGGGTACAGAAAAACATATCCCTCCATCTGAGTCTTTGACAATATAAGTTATTTATACCCAGTATTTATTCTAAAAAGGTTGTATAAATGATCCTAGAGAGCTTATAAAGAACTCACAGACCTAGAAATTTATAGAATATATAAAGATAATTGTCATATAGAAAACAGTCAAAAAATATATCTTAGAAAAAATTAAAGTAGTATAAATATTATGATACTACATTTCATATCACCTAGTAGAGTACTATACACGTGATAGGCAGTCAATAAATTTTGGTAAACAAGGCCATTAGAACAGAGATGGTTATTTTCCAGCATCCAATTCCTGAGACAGATATAGTACTTAATAAATAATGTTCCTAATTATAAAAATGCGCATGCTGCTTTGTCTTGTGATCATCATATATTTCATACACTGTCTGAATGAATTTTGATAACAAAAAAGCTGCAACATTTTTATAGTTCTTGATAATAACAGCAGGAATCAATCCAACATAGATATTTCAGATTAATGACTGTGCTTCACATTATAGTAACTCTACCTATATTTCATGACTATCTATAGTAAAGACAAGTCATTTAAAAAGAAATTTTATTCTCTAAATCATAATGATAAAAATCTGTAGGGAAGAGAAGAGGAACAGAAAAATTAGCAGTTGATAAAACATTTAAAGTTACTATTACCCAATAAATGAACTGGACAGGCAGTTGAAAAATGAAAGATAAATTACTATATTATGAAAATTTATTGCAGCACACCATAAATCACTGCAACATTTCATTAGCCATTTCCTATAAGTAAATGATCATTTGACACAAGATACCTCTTAAAGTGCATGAATTTGTTGATCTTTATTTGCCAAGGAAGGGTTATCTTTAGTTTATATAACTGCAGTAACTCCAGATGTAATTCATTTTATATAAAGATGTGCTTAATGGAGTATCACCTTGCAGAAGCTTCCAACTTTGAAACTTTGCTAAAGCTCGGCTTGCTAATAAAGCTAAATATTCTTCATAAACAAGGCAGCCTAGTCCACAAAACTATTGAATGTAAGTTCATCATACATCCAAAATAACTATCAGTCCAATCTTTATGATTTACAATCATAAGACAAACAACTTATACAACAAATCGTGAGGTATGAAGATAATGTATTTTAAAAAAGGAAAAAAAGCAATAGAGCTCTAAAGCCAAACACTACTGCTTTCTAAAAATCAAAGAATGTGAATCTACCAATAATAAGCTCTTTGTGATACATATTCAGTAGAGCTAATTTCCAAATGGTCATTGGTAACTGCCCCTCAATTTCGTAATTAAAGAAATGACACTCTTGGTAGTACAATATAAACAGATCTTAAATTATGCTATATGCTCCATATGACTAAAAATAAATTTACAAATAAACCTCATATCATTCCAAAATATTTCAAGAAAAGTCAATAAATCTCTCCGTCATCACACCACGTACATCTTATCCTTAGCCGGAAGGCTGGTAGCACTCAAACAAGGCGAATTAAGAGAAAAAACAGAAGCACTGATCTGATCACCTTACAAATATCTTCACATGCTGGCCAACTCAAAAGTCCTACAAAAGTTAACTAGGGCATTACTCTAAAAACCTCCTTCAGTCCACATTACTGGTTAGATACCCATCTTCTGTCTTCCTATATCACCTCATGTGCACCTACATGCAATCATCACACCTGTCTTTCTCCCCCACAAGCTCTTTGATCAGACTCTTTGGGACTGTTTCTGATCTCTGTATTCTCAGCAAGCAGTAGACTGCCAAGTACACTGAGGTGCTCAATAAATAGGTAGCACTAAATGAATGAAGATTAGCTCATCCTTCCCAGAAAAAGAGCTACAGCTCATATAAAAATGGACACAGATAAGTTTTCCATTCAAATTTAATTATTATAATTTTTCACCACCCTTTTAATATCAAGCATATAATAAATCTGTTTGACAGCCTAGTATCATATTGTGATCACATAAAATTTTTGAATATTTGTAAAAGCTGGGGATACAATTAATTTACCAGTTTTATTAATGAAGGGACAGGGCTTTGACTCTATAGACATAAAATGGCATTAGAAATTATCTGTTATCAATGCCCGTGAAAAATATACATATTAATACCAACAAAACATTATTTTAGGCAGTAACAGTGAACTGAATGTTCATACAAATGTTTCAAAAAAATATATAAGTAACTCTAATTTTTTTAACATTTATACAAAAATGTTCTCACATAATTTTTTAAAAATCAGATGCTTATGTCCCTGTTATAAGCAAAAAGAAAATCAGTAACACATACTCTTTTTTTTTTTTTTTTGGCAGCTCCTGCGGCAAGCAGACGTCTCCAAGCCAGGAATTGAACCTATGCCACATCTGTAACCAGAGCCATAGCAGTGAAAATGCATGTCCCCAACTCACTGAGCCACAAGAGAACTCCCAGTAATATATATTCTTATTCTTTAGCATAAATCAGTAATGATCTTAAAAGGAAAAGGGTCAGAGTATAATTAGTAGGAGAAGAGGAAGGCTTTGTAGAATAGAAAAATTCAAACACCAGTCTGGAGCAAATATTTTTCTACAGTAAATATCAATATTAACTATCCATCAAATGAAGTCATTTAGTTTCCTAAGAATTCATTCTCTAATTAATGACTCCTGGAAACACTGGTAAGAGCAGTAGTGGAAACAGACATACAAAAATAATCTTTAAAGTGCAAAAAATAATAATGATAACTTTAGTAAACACTCAAAAATAAAATTTATCTATACTCTTCACATACAGTACTTTATTTATTTCTCATAATAAACATACAAGATAGCTATGATTATTATCCCAGGTTACAGATGAGGAAAGTAGGGCTGGGGAGTTTAACTTGCTACTAAGCTGTAGAGATAAGCAGTTAAGTCCAGGTTTGATGCTCTCCATCATTTGGATATGCTATCCTCAATGCTGCTTAAAAATTACCTACACCAAGAAAGTATTACTTAACTGATTCAATATAAGCAATTGGTAATATTTGTTCTTAAAAGTTTTCAAGACAAAACCATGTCCACTGCACTGTACAGAGTGGAGTTTTGCAGTAGCAACAGACTCTTTGTCCAAATAAAAGCCACAGCATAAAGTCAAAAAAAAGTCATTGAGATCTGGCCTAATATTTTCAAAGCAACAGCTGAATTGTAGCCATATCCCCATTATATGTATAGAAATCATGTCACTTTGTGGATTAATTACCACAGGGTGTCTATGTATATGTGTATATGTGTGTGCGTAGTTCTGAAACACTGGCCAAATCCTGCATACACCCCAGATTTGAGGTGTTTATTATTATTTAGCTTTATCACTTCCCTAATCTATATCGATTTCTAATTTTGTTTTTGACACAAAATACAAAAATCTGCTAAGATGTTATATAGTTTATGTTATGATAGTATATTTCAAGTATGTATATGAACTAAAGTATATCAAAACTAGATTCAGTAAATTGTTTCCAAATCTCATATTTTATCTATTCTCAAGAGTTGACTACATTTTTTATTGACATATGATTAGCATACCCGTTTCAAGGATACAAAGTAATGATTCAATATTTGTACACATTGTGGAATGACTGCCACAAGAAGTCTCATTCATATCTGTCACCAACCACAGTTTCCTTGTGTTGAAGACTTTTAAGATCCACTCTCTTAGCAACTTCCAAATATTCAATACAGTATAATTAACTATAGTCACCATGTTGTACATTATAGCCAAATGGTGTATTTATTTTATAACCGAAAGCTTGTACCTTTTGACCCCCTTCACACATTTTGCCCACCCCCTTACCTTTGCCACTGGAAAAGTACCAATCTATCTTCCATTATCTTTGAGTTTAGGGAGTCTTATTTGTTTGTTTGTTTCTATTTTTTTATTAAAATACAGATGATTTACAGTGTTGTATCAATTTCTACTGTACAACATAATGACCCAGTCATATATATATACACACACACATTCTTCTTCTCATACTATCTTCCATCATGATCTATCCCAAGAGACTGGATATAGTTCCCTACGCTGTACAACAGGACCGCAATGCTTACCCGTTCTAAATGTAATAGTTTGCATCTACCAACCCCAAACTCCCCATCCATCCCACTGCCTCCCTGTATCTTCCTTTGTATGTTTGTTTGTTTTAAATTCAACATACAAGTGAGATCACAGGGTACTGAAATCTTGCCATTTGCCAAAACATGGAGAGGCCTTGAGGTTATTATGCTAAGTGAAATAAGTCAGACAAAGACAAATACCATATGATCACACTTACATGTGGAATCTTAAACATAAATATGTGGAAACAATACACATCACAATCTGTACAAATATCAAATCATTATGTTATACACCTAAAACTATATAATTTCAATTATACCTCAATTTTAAAAAAAGTTCTCAAGAAATGGCAAGTAAATTAACTAAGACATTTCAAAACTATACTTAGTAAACTATTTCCAAATCTCTAACATAGATTGTTCTTAAAAATTGATCTTTCTTCCCCCATTTTTGGCTGCCCTGCAGCATATGAAGTTCCCGGGCCAGGGATCAGATCCAAACCGCAGTTGTGACCTAAGATGCAGCTGCAGCAACACTGGATCCTTAACTGACTGTGCTGGGCCAGGGAGCAAACCTGAATCCCAGTGCTCCCGAAATGCCACAAATCCCATTGCACCACATCAGGACCTCCAAGTGTTGACTATATTTTAACATGCCAAAAAAAATAAATACTGTGAATTCCTACAAGAAACTTCTTATAAAATGATATTAGATACTATTTCCAGGTAAATATCCCATTTTCTGTGAAATGTTTTCCATAAAACAACTCCAGGAGCTTGAAACTGTTTCCAAGGGCTGTATGTTCCATATCTTCCACATACTTTAAAAATCGGTCTAAATTCTGCTAAACATTTGTATATTATTTCAAGCAAATCTATACTTAGAAAAAAAGCATTATTCAAAAACAACCCACAATACACACATGAGGACACATATTCACAAAATACATATATACAAATATAGCCAATGTATTAGTCTCGTGTTTTAATTATAAGGAACATCTCAAGTTACAAAGTAATGACACTCCAAACAAATTCTTACATGCATAAGTTTTGAAGTATATTTACTCACATAAGATAATTTCTTGGTAAAATAATGCAATGGTTTACTGAGCAAAACATGAGATGAGTAATTAGAAGCTCTTATTACCAAGTATACAGGAGTTATCTGCCAGTAGTTTTAAAATCAGTTCCACTTTTACTTCCAAGATTTAGTAAAAAAAAATAATAATATATTAAAAACAAAAAGACAGAAGTTCCTGTTGACGTGCAGCAGAAACAAATCCGACTATATCCATGAGGATGTGGGTTTGATCCCTGGCCTCGCTCAATGGGTTGGGGATCCAGCATTGCCGTGAGCTGTGGTGTAGGTGGCAGACATGGCTCAGATTCTGTGTTGCTGTGGCTGTGGCTAGGCCGGCAGCTGCAGCTCCGATTGGACCCCTAGCCTGGGAACTTCCATGTGCTGCAGATATAGCCCTAAAAAGGAAAAAAAAAAAAAAAAAGACACACCAAAAAGGAGACAGAGAGAGAGAAAGGGAGTTCCCCTTGTGTCTCAGCAGTAAGGAACCTAACTAGTATCCATGAGGACTCAGGTTCGATCCCTGGCCTTGCTCAGTGGGTTTAAGATACAGCATTGCCATGAGCTGCAGTGAAGGTCACAGATATTGCTGGGATCTAGCTTTACTGCGGTGTAGGCCAGCAGTTGTAGCTCCAATTCAGCCCCTAGCCTGGGAACTTCCACATGCCGTGGGTGTAGCCCTAAAAAGACAAACAAAAAAGAAGTTATAGGATTATCAGCATATTTCCCCAATATCAACAAATATAACTGTTACCTGTTGTGTATACTTCTGTATTTCATCCAATACAAATTCTACTTCTTTTGAGGTCGTTAATGAAGCAAGATTTCCACTAAGATTATAGCAATAAAGTTTTGCATTGTCATAGTTTTCTCTGCTGGAATTGATTCTGAGACAAGCATCCCCAATATGATTCCATCCTTCTCCACAAAGATGAGCTAGCAAAAATAATAATAATTATTATTATACCTTATTTTTACATTACCAAAAAGCATATGTATTTTTCAATTATTTCAGAATTCTAAGTACTTCCATATTTCTTTAAATAATTTTAACAATAAAATATTTAAAGGCTTCACTGCAACATACTAAATGAAATTTGTCTAATAATTTGGTAAAGGATGAGAACAGATGATCCTAATTATTTCTTTAAGTGTTAAACATAAGAAAAGTTATGGCTCTATAACATGTGTTAAAATGTGCTGACTGCTAGGTTTTCTGTATAAATCTAGTGCACTGGCATATGATTTCTCAGCAAGTGAAATCACTACAACATTTATGTCACAAGCTTCAATTTACATAATATAGTATCACTTTAACAGAAAAATAACCAGCGCATAACAAAAGCAATTTCAAAGTTATTCCTACAGGTGGAGATAATTGTCCTCTAAATCTAATTTCCATAGCCCAGGTGTACTATTTTTGTATAAGCTGTGTTTTTGATTCTTTAATTAAAACTGCAGAGAGAGAAGTCTCATTTCATCTATGTTTAGTAAAGAAGCTACAAGCTTTGCTTTCTAATACTTTTTTTGCACATCTATTCCAGTCTTTCTAAAGTTTAAATATACTGTTCCCAAACAGTGGTTTATTGTTGAGTCCAAATTGAACTTAAAACGGTGCCTATTTTCTAAAACACAAGTTTATATAAATATGATACAAATTTATGCTCTGGTGTGCATAAACAATGAAATGTTTCATTAACACACTGATCTATGAAGTCTGACTACATCTTAGTTTCCACATCACATTCAATTTATCAGCGCCTCCTGCCCCTTCAGCCTTGGATGCATCAGTATGATCTTTATGGAATTACTCTAAAGTGGCAGTTCTCAAACATTTTGGTCTCCAGAACCCTTAACTCTTAAAAATTATTGAGAACCCCACAGATCTTTTCCTTATACATTTTACATCTCCTGGGTTTGACCATAGTAAAAATTAAAATTTAAAAATACATGTATTTACTCATTTAAAATTTTAACTTAAAACTTTATTACAAACACTCTTCCAGTTTCTGGGATGTCTTGCCCCTTTATGATATATACAGACTGATAGGGGATATATCATCAAATTTTCTCCTTCAGAGAGCAATTTACAGTACAAATTAGGCCCATGGTATCAAAAAAACTGAGACAACACCACAATCAAGTGAGATTCATCCCAAGATCACAAAGATGGTCTGATATATGCAAATCAATTAATGTAATACACTACACAAACAAAAGGAAAGTCAAAAACTACATGATCCTGTCAATAGATGCAGAAGCATCTGATAAAATTCAACACCTATTCATGACAAAACTCATACCAAAGTGAGTAGGGAAGGAACAAATCTCAACATAATAAAAGTTATTAATGACAAACCCACAGCCAATATAATATTAAATGGTGAAAGGCTGAAAGCCTTTCCACTAAAATCTGGAACAAAACAAGGATGCCCACTCCCACCACTTTTATTCAACACACTATTGAAAGTCCTAGTCACAGCAATCAGACAAGAAAAAGAAATAAAAGGTATCCAAATTGGAAGGGAAGAGGTAAAACTGTCACTGCATGAAGATGAAATGATACTATATATAAAAAAAACCCTAAGGACTCCACACACAAAAACTATGCAAACTGATCAATGAATTCATCAAAGTAGCAGGATACAAGATTAGCATTCAGAAACTGGCTGCATTTCTTTACCCTAACAATGAAATATTATATAAAAAAATAATGCTTTTTAAAATTGCAACAAAAAAAACTAGGCATAAATCTGACTAAGGGGGTGAAAGACTTATATGCTGAAAACTATAAAACATTAATAAAGGAAATTAAACAGGGTGCAAAGATATCCCATTCTCTTGGATTGGAAGAATTAATATTATTAAAATGGCCATACTACTCAAAGAAATCTACAGATTTAATGTTATTCCTATCAAATTACCCGTGACATTTCTCACAGAACTAGAACAAATAATCCTAAAATATATATGGAACCGTAAAAGACCCAGAATCGCCAAAGCAATCTGAGGAAAAACAGCAAAGCATGAGGCATAACTCTCCCAGACTTCAGACAATACTACACTACAGTAACCAAAACAGTGTGGTATGGGTACAAAAACAGACATACAGATAAATGGAACAGAGCACAGAACCCAGAAATAAACTCTCAAACCTACAGTCAATTAATCTTCAACAAAGGAGGTAAGAATATAAAATGGAAAAGAGACAATCACTTCAGCAAGTGGTGTTGGGAAAACTGAACAACTGCATTAAATCAATGAAGTTAGAACATACCCTCAGACTATGCACAAAAATAAACTCAAAATGGGAGTTCCCATTGTGGCTCAGTGGGTTAAGAACGTGACATAGTATCCATGAGGATGCAGGTTTGATGCCTGGCCTCACTCAGTAGGTTAGGGACCCAGCGTTGCCTCAAGTTGTGGCATGGGTCACAGAAGCAGCTCACATTTGGTGCTGCAACGGCTGTGGCATGGGCCTACAGCTGCAGCTCCAACTCAAACCCTAGCCCATGAACTTCCATGTGTCACAGGCTCAGCCGTAAAAAGAAAACTAAACTCAAAATGGCTTAAAGATTTAAACCTAAGACCTAACATCATAAAACTCCTAGAAGAGATCATAGGCAAAACACTCTCTGACATAAATTGTACCAATGTTTTCTTAGGTTGGTCTCCCAAAGCAACAGAAATAAAAATAAAAATAGACAAATGGAACATAACCACACTTACAAGCTTTTGCAAAGCAAAGGAAACCAAAAAAAAAAAGGCGGCGGGGGGTGGGGAGACAACCTACTGAATGGGAGAAAATAGTTGCAAATGATGAGACCAACAAGGGCTTAATCTCTAAAACACACAAACAACACATACAACTCAACAACCAAAAAACAAAACACCCAATTGAAAAACGGACAGAAGACCTAGAGACATTTCTCCAAAGAAGACATAGAGATAACCAACAAGCATGTGAAAAGATGCTCAACATCACTAATCATCAGAGAAATGTAAATCAAAACCACAGTGAGGCACTACCTTACATCAGTCAGAATGGCCATCATAAATAAGTCTACAAATACCAACTGATCAAGAGGGTGTGGAGAAAAGGGAACCCTCTTACACTGTTGGCGGGAATGTAAACAGGTACAACCACTATGAAAAACAGTATGGAGGTTCCTCAGAAAACCAAAAATACAATTATCATTTGATTCAGCAATCCCGCCCCTAAGCATATATATGGACAAAACAATGATTCAAAAGGATACATGCATCCCTATGTTCATAGCAGCTCTATGCACAACAGCCAAGACATGGAAACTAAATGTTCATTGACAGATAAATGGATCAAGAAGATGTGGTACATAAACACAATGGAATACCAATCACCCATAAAAAAGAATGAAATAATGCCATGTGCAGCAACATGGATGCCACTAGAGATTCTCATACTAAGTGAAGTCAGAAAGAGAAAAACAAATACCATATGATATCACTTATATGGGGAATCTAAAATATGGTACAAATGAACCTATCTACAAAACAGAAACAGATTCACAGACATAGACCACAAACTTGCGGTTGCCAAGGGGGAGGCAAAGGGAGTGGATTGATGGGGAGTTTAGAGTTAGTACATGCAAACTATTACATTTAGGATGGATAAGCAATGAGGTCCTATTGTACTGCATAGGGAATTATATCCAATCTCTTGGGATAGACCATGATGGAAGATAGTATGAGAAAAAGAATGTGTGTGTGTATATATATATACACGCATATGTATATATAATGTGTATATACATGTGCGTACATTATATATAATGTGTATGTATGCATGTATATACATATATTTGTGTATATACATACACATGTGTACATATGCAAGTATATGTGTATATATAATGTATATATATACACACATATATGTATGTATGACTGGGTCACTTTGCTGCACAGCAGAAAATAGCATAACATTGTAAATAATCTAAAATTTTAAAAAGGCAAAAATAAAAAAATTAAAAATTAAACTAGAAAAAATTGAGATGGACTGAAATGAATGGGGGTGGGTAGACAGATCAGGGATAAAGCAGAGCATGATGTTCATTTAGAACACAGGGTAAGGGTATCGGGTGTCCTCTCTATAATTCTTTATCATTTTCTATACATTTGAAATTTTTCATAATAAAATACTGGGGAAAATATTTAAATTAAAATGAATAGTACATTTTATTTTTTTATATTATAGTTTCCAAAAAAACAAATAGTGAAAACTGAGGCATTACTTTATATTTTTCCAAATCTCTCTTTTTTTTTTTTTTTTGTCTTTTAGGGCTGCGCCCATGCCATATGGAGGTTTCCAGGCTAGGGGTCCAATCGGAGCTTCAGATGCCAACCCACTCCACAGCCACAGAAACACAGGATCTGAGCCACACCTGCAACCTATACCACAGCTCACAGCAATGCCAGATCCTTAACCCACTAAGCAAGGCCAGAGATCAAACCCACGTCCTCATGGGCACTAGTGGGATCCTTTACTACTGAGCCACAACAGGAACTCTTGCAAATCTCTTTAATGTTGGTTTAATACAATTGTATTCTCATTCTGAATTTATATTCAATCTATTATAATCATATGTCATGCAGCCTTTGGAAAACTACATAGCAAACCTAAAATAGAATGAGATTTAGAGAAGCAAATATCTTCATATTAATATTTGTAACCACATGGACTCTCTGAAAGGGTCCAAAATAGGATACTCAAGTTCTTTAGTAACTGCTGTCCTATTACATTAGGTAATGAGAATAAGACACTGCCTAGAATATAATAAGCATTCACTAAATTAGACTCATTGAATAAGAGTGTTTCAAACACCTTTATTTTCACTTTCAGGCTATAAATAAAGCAATCTTCCTTGTCATCTGAAATTTAAAGTACCAAATCACATTTAAAAGTTTTGTTAAATTATAGCTTTTTCCTTTCTTACTGAATCAAGCAAGGATTTATATTATTTTCGCTTTTTTTCAATAAGATCAAAAATACCTGGTTGAGAAACCATACAAATGCAAACAATGCATGAGACTTTGAGGCTAAACTAAACTATAACACTGAGTCAAATGTTTTGATGTTTTGGGCTTAGGTGGTACTAAGGATCAACTCAGCTTTTAGAGTTAAAGGATAGCAGTTAATTTTTTACTGCTGCTGTTGATTGTTTTGTTGTGGGGGTTTTTTCCAAGGCCACACCCATGGCATATGGACGTTCCCAGGCAGGGGTCAAAATGGAGCTGCAGCTGCTGGGGCCTACACCACAGCCATAGCAATGCAGGATCCAAGCCACATCTGTGACCTACACCACAGTTCATGGCAATACCAGATCCTTAACCCACTGAGAGAGGCCAGGGATCAAACCCACATCCTTATGGATACTAGTCCAGTTAGGAACCCATTGAGCCACAACAGGAATTCCCTATTGCATTTACTATATTATATTTATTACTCTCCATAATAATAACCTAGCCAAGTGAAACCCATACACCAAAACAAAATAATTTCCAAGGCAATAAGGAGATGAGTACTATCAAATATAATTTCACCACTGTTTTTCAATTTCCACTGATAATATATCACAGTGTGCATATGCCAAACCCAAACCCCCAGTCCAACCCTTCCCCCACCACCTGTCCCCTTAGGTATCCATAGTTTGTTTAAAAAATCAATGATTCTCTTTCTGTTTTACAAATAAGTTCACTTACATCCTCTTTTAGATTCCACATAAGAGATATATCAAATATTTCACTTTCACTAACTTCATTTAGTATGATAATCTCTATGTCCATCCATGTTGCTGAAAATGGCATTATTTCATTCTTTTTATGGCTGAGTAATATTCCATTATATATGTGTATGTAATCTACAGAGTCAATGCAATCCTTATCAAATTACCAATGGCATTTTTCACAGAACAAGAACAAAAAAATTTTAAGGTTTTATGAAAACACAAAAAATCCCAGGAGTTCCCGTCGTGGCGCAGTGGTTAACAAATCTGACTAGGATCCATGAGATTATGGGTTCAATCCCTGATCTTGCTCAGTGGGTTAACGATCCGGCGTTGCCATGAGCTGTGGTGTAGGTTGCAGATGTGGCTCAGATCCCGCGTTGCTATGGCTCTGGCATAGGCCAGTGGATACACCTCCGATTCAACCCCTAGCCTGGGAACCTCCATATGCTGCGGGAGCAGCCCAAGAAATAGCAAAAACACAAAAAAAGACCAAAAAAAAAAAAAATCCCAAATAGCCAAAGCAATCCTTACAATACAAAAATGGAGCTGGAGGAATCAGGCTCACTGACTTCAGGCTCTACTACAAAGCTATAGTCATCAAAACAGTATGGTACTGGCACAAAAACAGAAACATAGCTCAATGGAACAGGATAGAGAACCCAGAAATAAATCCAAATACCTACGGTCAAGGAATCTATGACAAAGGAGACAAAAATACACAATAGAGGAAAGACAGTCTCTTCAATTAGTGGTGCTGGGAAAACTGGACAGCTACATGTGAAAGAATGAAATTAGAACACTCTCTAACACCATATACAAAAATAAACTCAAAATGGATTAAAGATCTAAATAAAAGACTGGATACTATAAAACTCTTAGAGGAAAACATAGGCAGAATGCTCTCTGGCATAAGCTGCAACCGTATCTTCTCAGATCCCTCTCCTAGGGTAATGAAAATAAAAAATAAATGGGACCTAAGTAAACCTAAAAGTTTTTGCACAGCAGAGGAAAGCGTAAACAAAACGAAAAGATAACCCAGAGACTGGGAGAAAATATTTGCAAATGAAGCAACTGACAAGGGATCGAGCTCCAAATCCAAACAACTCATGTAATACAACAACAAAAAACAAACAATCCAATCGAAAAATGGGCAGAAGACCTAAATAGACATTTCTCCACAGAAGACATAGAGATGGCCAAAAAACACATGAAAAGATGCTCAACATCGCTCATTTTTTTTTCTTTTTAGGGCTGTTCCCAGGCTAGGGGTCAAATCCGAGCTACAGCTGCCTGCCTAGCCATAGCCACAGCCACAGCCACCAAGGATCCTTAACCTTAACTCATTGAGTGGTGAGGCCAGGGATCGAACCCACAACCCCCTGGTTCCTAGTCAGATTCATTTCCACTGCACCATGAGGGGAACTCCAACATCACTCATTATTAGAGAAATGCAAATCAAAACTACTATGAGGGACCACCATATGCCAGCCAGAATGGCCATCATCTAAAAGTCTACAAAAAATTGGGCGTGCCCATCATGGCTCAGCAGTTAACAAATCTGACTAGCATCCATGAGGATGCAGGTTCAATCCCTGGACTAGCTCAGTGGGTTAAGGGTCTGGCCTTGTCGTGAGCTGTGGTGTAGGTCACAGACATAGCTTGGATCCCACATTGCTGTGGCTGTGGCGTAGGCCAGCAGCTTTAGCTCCAACTGGACCCCTAGCCTGGGAACCTCCGTATGCCATAGGTGTGGCCCTAAAAAGCAAAAAATTAAAATTAAAAAAAAAAAGTCTACAAACAGTAAAAACGAGAGGGTGTGGAGAAAAGAGAACCCTCTTACACTGTTGGTGGAATATAATTTGATACAGCAACTATGGAAAACAGCATGGAGGTTCCTCAAAAAACTAAAACTAGAACTACCATATAATCCAGCAGTCCCACTCCTGGGCATGTATCTAGAGAAAACCACAATTTAAAATTACACATGCATGCTTATGTTCACTGCAGCACTATTTACAATAGCAAAGACATGGAAGCAACCTCAATGTGCATCAACAGAAGAATGGATAAAGATGTGAGATAAATACTTTGTCTTTTTAAAGAGACTCCGTATTTTTACTGATCTAATACTGATTTTTAGAGTTTAACACTTAGAAATCACTACTTTTAAGTTTAGTGTCATCTCACTATTGCTTATTAAATCCTGCCTACTGCATTAATATTCTCTAATTTCCTCAAAGTGAACACATGCATACATTACTATGTAAAAGCTCTAGGAGTTCCCTTCATGGCTCAGTGGTTAACGAATCCAACTAGGAACCATGAGGTTGCGGGTTTGATTCCTGGCCTTGCTCAGTGGGTTAAAGATCTGGCATTGACGTGAGCTGTGTTGCAGGTTGCAGACGTGGCTCGGATCCCGTGTTGCCCTGGCTCTGGTGTAGGCCAGTGGCTACAGCTCCGATTCGACCCCTAGCCTGGGAACCTGCATATGCCACGGGAGCGGCCCAAGAAAATGGCAAAAAGAAAGAAAAAAAAAAAAAAAAAACCTCTAAAGATCAGTAAATAAATAAAATTCCAAAACCTCAATGTTACTTTTAAAGGCAATCTAATCTTTATTTTGTCAAATGAACTTATAAGAAAAATTTAAATCCTGCAATGGAATTTTCCAACACTATCTAGCATTACATAGCTTCAGAAATTTCTCTATGAAAGAGAAAGAAAACAAACAAAAAATTACGGATAGACACAGGTAAAAAAAGCTGAACAGAGATAGAACTCCAGTTACTAGTCACCTCTGCCATGTACCAGTCATGAAATTTTAAATAAGTCACTTAGCCAGTGAGTGTCTCAGCTAATCTGTATAACAAGAAGATGGAACTGGTTAAATATCTATATTACTTTTCAATTTTCTGATTTTCTCTTTCATGTTCAAAAGTAAGAGCGCTTAGGGTCTACTAAGAAGAGTCTTACCTGTAAAAAAAAAAAATGGAAATTGCATTTTAAAATGAATTTTGCCCTGATTTGCTCAACTTAGATTCTCATTAGATAATATAACAACTATTATAAATGTTACAATTCATGATAAAAAAGCAGTCAGTAAAAAATCATCCCTGGAATTTAAAAAATAAAGGATACTTAAAAAGCAGATATGCCAAAACATTAACATTGTTAGATCTGGATATTAGTCTGAGTATTTATTATTTTCCATGTTTTTAAGATTTTTTTTTTAAGTTGAAAAGGATTTTGATCAAGTGAATAGCACAATAAATACAAGAAACCTTGAACATCTTAAAAGAATTAGAAGCAAACGTACAAACTTTTCCTGTAGAAACAATGCCATCATTATTCCCATGCTACTATTTGCTACTGATTTAATTTTAGAAAATGAAATGTTCTTATTAAAGCTTCTTTACTGTTCATCTATAGACTATAAAACTCATATCAAATTGAAATTTTTACCTGGTAAAGCCTGACACTCTTGTTGCCGCTGATCCCACTGGCAATTCAAGTTTAGTGAACAGCTTTTACAACTGGTTAGTTTGTTGCAAATCTGCTCATTTCTCACATGACATTTGGTGTAGTTTTTCACAGACTACAAAGTTAAAAGAGAAAACATGTTATTTTTCACCTTTGTACAGAAATGACTCTTAAACTTCAGGTACATATAAGTCACTTGGTGAACTTTAAACTACATATTTCTAACCCCCAATCCAGTTCTACTGAATCATAATTTCTCTTATTCATTACAAATTTCTTGGGAATAGAAGGTGTGCTCACTGAAAAAATGTGCAAATTACACAATTTGAAACAGAAAACATGTAATGAAAACCTCTTCTACTAGAATCTTCTACAGGCTTCCAATTCAATAAATAAAGCCAATGAACAAAGTCATTTCTCTCAATGACTACATGGAAAATTCTAGTCATAGTAAAACCCTCATGGAAACCCTTGAGAATGAAGTAGAAATGACAAGCAGTAAAAAAATTAAAAGATGTTTTATCAAAATGCAATACAATCTAAAAAAATAAATTATTTTCTCAACAACTCAAACTAATTGTACTTCCACAGATGCTCCCAATGGTGTCAGGTAATTGATGCTTCTCTTATACATGTGTCACGCTTCCTTTATGGATGCTAAAAATAATCTGCAAAAGTCACATTTTGAACATTCCTATTCTACAATGTAATCATATTTCAACTCATTCCAGCTCTAAGAGATTAAAGGTTAAAAAAGAAAAATAGTTAATATAAGAACTTTGGTCCTTTATATCAAAGTTCAAATATATCACATGCTATAATCAATATCTACTATAAAACCGACCTCAGGAAAACCAGATTCTAAGATTTGGGGTCAACTCTTCCTGTGACCCTTTTTTAAGAAAAAAAAAAACATATGCTGCACCCCAACCCCCACTTAAATTTTTTTTTCTCTAAAGATATATATACTTACCTTAGGCTTTCTCATATAAAAGTGATAAATATTTCTTTTCAGCCAAAAAACTTTAACAGTTAAAATTTACTTATAACTATCCTACATACATAAATGGTTGGGCCAATTTCCCTTTTATTAGATACATAATTTAAAATGTCACCAAATATTTATTTGTAAATTACTATACTTTTCAACATAAAATTATACTGCAGTTACTTCCATTTCAAAGATACTAATTTATTTATTTAGAGTAAATTACATACACTATAAGGTCAGGTTAAAAATGCATAGATACTAATGTTTATTTTATTAACCCTAAAAAACAGTAACAGAAGGTACACTTTTTCAAATCTCAAATTACACTGCAACTCTTATTCAGTCATCACATTTTCATTAGCAACATAGAAACTTTCTTAATGTGATTTTTCTGATTCACAGGTTTTTGCTCTCTAATACACATAAATCATAGTATTATTCTATATGATTATCAAAGTCTCAAACATTTGTCAGCTAACTAAAAACAAATAAATTTATTTGAATTGTCTAATCAAATAACCTATAAAAAAGACAAGAGAATGACTAAACATGTTACAGTAAGAGAAAGAATTACAGCTTAATGCCAGTCTTTGGAATAACAATGGCAACATTAGAAGCAGTATCCAAATAACTCTTCTGCTCTTCATTAACAACAATACAATCATTTATTGACACAGAACCAGTACAATAGATGAAATTATATTTTAGTCACACACAGGGCCAATTTAATCAATGATGGAAGAAATCTGATTATTATTTTGAAACATGGCTGGCATTTTTTGGCCTAATGAACCAGATGCACATTAGTAAACAGACGATGAAGGATAACCATTACTCTACTGATCTTCATCTTAATATATTTAGATGGAAATTTAAAATGAAAATCTGTAAGAAGCAAGCAGGTTATTTGAGCTAGCAGAGCACGAAATATACAACTTGCAATAAATATGACTAAATAATGAAATAGAATATCAATGGACATCATTTGCAGTAAAATATCATAGACCTTTCTGTATCCATTAGCATTTGGTTTAGCTTAATCACCAGACATTCTGATAAAACTGTCTAAAAGACACATTACATCAAAGTCTAAATTACAAGTGAGTACCATCTGCTCACTTATACCAGCTCACCCAGTGCTTTCCTTGTTAACATATCATTATCAAAAATAAGCTATAAAACAAAAGGCCACTTTATAAAATGCATACTTGATAGCAATTTACATAATACAATTTTTGAGATATGTGTATTTTCACTTTGTGTAAATGTCTAAACACAAATTAACTCAGATTATCCAACAAAAGTTTTAAATAAAATCTACTTGTATTTTTTCTAAAAATATTCTCCATTTTAGTCCCTTATTCCCAAGTTCTACTTTACCTAACTCCTATTTGTACATTAATCCTAATGTACATTAGATGAACATTATGCAGAATATAAAAAAATAATTCAAATTTTCAAAGTGAGTCATGTCTTATTAACATTAAAATTCAAATAAACCTGAAATATACACTGTTATTAAAGCAACTGTTATCACTGAAAAGTATATGCCAACACATAACATATGAAAACAAAGGGTTCAATCTGAGGAGTCAATAATTAAGAATTTTCCTTCATTTTAAGTTTTAAATATTATTTAGAATAGAATCACAAAACTAAGTGTTTTGAATATGATTTGTTACTGGAGAAAAATTTTAGACAATATAATACAAATTTTATTTTATATTCAAACTTCCTTTACTTTTTACTTCTGTCTGATATCTTGAAAAGCAAGTGGATACTTTTGTTGATTAATAAAAAGTCAGGAAAAGAAAAAATAATATATATTTAGTTGAAAATATGTGTGTATACTATTTAGTAATATAAGCTATACCCCAATCAGAGAATCTCTGAATCCTACTAAATACAATTTTTAATACTTCAAAAAATTTTTCCTTCAATTTCTTGACATCATCTAAAAAACATGGGACACTTTGATGCTACCCACTGGAAATATTAATTTTTGCTGCTCTTAATCCATTGTAATATACTATCAATATTAATTTTATAATTTTTTTCAATAGGCTACCTAAAGTAGGGTTCTCAGTCACATATCTGTTGAAGTTCTGAGCCAGATAATTTTTCTTTTGTGGAGTCAGTTCATTCATCATAGGGTATTTGGCAGCATCCCTGGCTTCTCCATAGTGGATGCAACTCGTTGTGACAACCAAAAAACACACATTGCCAAATGTCCCTCTGGGGGACAAAATTCCCTCTGAAAACCACAGAAGTAAAGATAGATAAAAGGGAACCTACCATTGTCAATACTTCGAATTAAACTTGCACACAAAGTGTATAAACAAAACACTAGAACACACTACCATTAATGCAAGTCTGATAAGAATCTCATGGAAATGATTTCAATACTTACCTATATAATCCTATTTCCATCATCACAGAAGACAGCATTTATAGTTTACAATTTTTCATTAAAAATAAGTTTTGAGGGAGTTCCTGTCGTGGCTCAGTGGTTAACAAATCGGACTAGGAACGATGAGATTTCGGGTTCGATCCCTGGCCTAGCTCAGGGGGTTAAGGATCCGGCATTGCTGTGAGCTGTGGTGTAGGCGGCAGACGTGGCTTGGATCCCGCATTGCTGTGGCTGTGGCATAGGCTGCCTGCGACAGTCCCGATTAGACCCCTAGTCTGGGAACTTCCATGTGCTGTGGGTGCGGCCCTAAAAAAGACAGACCAAAAAAAAAAAAAAAAAAAAAAAAAAGTAGTTTTGAAAGAATTATCCAAATCTCATCCATGAAAAGAGGTAAAAATTACTGGATTCAAGATGGAATCTAGACTACAAATCTGAGCAACAAACTATAGACTGAATTTACAACACACCAAGAAATGAGTGAGTCCTGACATATTTTCTAAATGTCTTTTTTTATTTTAATTAAGGTATAGCTGATTTACAATGTTATATTAGTTTCGGGGGTACAACATAGTGATTCAATATTTTTAAAGATTATACTCCAATTAACGTTATTAGAAAACAACGGCTGTATCTCCCTGTGCTGTACAATATACCCTTGCTGCAGATACATAATAATGCATATCTCTTAATCTGATATCCCTATTTTGCTGCTTCCCCCCCCCCGTGACTTTTCTATAATGTCTTGAGTGTAAAGCACTATTTTGCACAGTGCTATTAAATGGCAAACTAATTATTATAAAGTAGCAATGTTAGCTACATCACCATTTACCCATAAATACTAACCATACTGCAGTTGCTGTTTGATGAAATGCATTTCTTGTCATCACACCACTGGCACCCATTTGTATTGGCAGTACAGCTGGCACAATCTGCGTATCTGTAACATCTGTCATCAGAAGCAGCTGTATGTAATACAAATGGGAGAGAACACGTCAGGATGAAAAAGAAAATGTCACATTTCTTCACATATTTTTAATACCTGTTAAGAATCACTGACATTTTTCAAGTCATAAATATAACCATCAATATCAAAATAAATTCTTCAGTACAAAGTCAATTTTGTAATTTAATTGAATTTACAGGGATTTAGATAGTCCTACCCTCATCTTAATTATCCAATCAAGCAGGCTCCTATAGCCACTTAAAATGTACACATTATGAAGGGAGAAAAAGATTTAGAGAATTTTACTAAATAAAATGTATTATTATACATCTAAAAGAAAACATACAACAAATATTCATTATTTTTATCATTCTTTATAAAGATATTTAGAGCCATTTGACTTATTACAGATCAGTAATACTTGATTATATATTTGTTAACTGTAGCAACAAAAATGTAAAAAAGCCCCACTCATTTAAAGAAAATTGAACAATTTTTATCCAAATCATTGTTTATCAATATTTACTAGTATTGATTCAAAAGTTTGATTTATTTATTCAATATTTTATAGGAAATATAAAACTAGAACAAGACATCACAATTCTAGAAAACTGTTAACTTTATGATCTGGCTTAGCAATAATTCAGGAAGGAAAAACTACTAAATGCAGAATAAATTACTTCATTTTATTTCTTTGAAGCACACAATATATATCTTAGAAAGGATGTATTTGGCAGCATTTTTTACTTATATAAAAATAATTCATATATATATGACCATGTTACATATAAGATTGATATATTAATATTATATACAGAATTCAAAAACAAAAACTAAAAATAGTTAATAAAGATATTAAATTATTAATCACTGCTAAATTCAAACATGAGAATTCCTAATTAGAAGATTATGGCTTTTACTTTCTGAAACCTACTAAGGTAATTCTTAGGCAGAATGCACTTCCATTTCAAGCCAAGTAAAGAAGCTTTGTGCCAAAGAAAAGAAAGAAAAAAAAAACTTTACCTGTTTTCAGAGGGCACTTTGCTCTAAGAATATTATTAGTATTCCCAGATTCCCAAGATTCACAGTGATTTCTGTTCCAAATACATTTTATCCCTGGACCAGCATTTTTACAGTGGTCTTCATCTCTGAAAGCCTTGCAATTTGGAGGCTTGTATACAAGTATGTCATTAAGGAGTACACTAGAAAATCCTCCAAATATATACATAGACCTATTAAAAACAAAACAAGGATCTTAAAAAAAACAACCAATATTAGAAAAAAGATCTGTTTAAAGCATTTGTTTGTTTGTTTTGTCTTTTGTCCTTTTAGGGCCGAACCCACAGCATATGGAGGTTCCCAGGCTAGGGATCTAAATGGAGCTGTTGCAGCTGGCCTATGCAGCAGCCACAGCTATGCGGGATCCGAGCAGCGTCTGCGACCTACACCACAGCTCACAGCAACGCCGGATCCTTAACACACTGAGCAAGGCCAGGGATCGAACCAGCAACCTCACGGTTCCCAGTCTGATTCATTTCCATTGCGCCACAACAAGAACTTGGGTGTTTGATTTTTTTTGTTTTGTTTTATGGCTGCATCTGCCTAACACGGAAGGTCCCAGGCCAGGGACTGAATCCAAGCCACAGCTGGGGCCACGTCAGATCCTTTAACCCACTGCACCAGGCCAGGGATTAAACCGCACTTCTTCAGCAACCCTGAGCCACGGCAGAGGATTCTTAACTCACCGTGCCACAGCGGGAACTCTGTAATCTGTTAGTTTTTGATAAATGTAAATATACATTTTACATTATTTTATCTAGGTAGGAAACAATTTTTAGAAATATATAGTAGCTACACATGATAAGATATATTTTAGAAGTGCTATCTAGGAGTTTCCATAGTGGCTCAGCAGAAACAAATCCAACATCCACGAGGACACAAGTTCGATCCCTGGCCTTACTCAGCGGGTTAAGGATCCGGCATTGCAGTGGGCTATGGTGTGGGTCACAGATGTGGCTCGGATCCCCTGCTGCTGTGGCTATGGCAGAGGCCAGCAGCTGTAGCTCTGATTCAACCCCTAGCCTGGGAACCTCCATGTGCCAGAGGTGTGGCTCTAAAAAGACAAAAAAAAGAATTGCTATGTACAATTTTAATTTTTAAACACAACGAACTTAGAAATTACAGTTCTTTGTATAGTGTTTTACTATCCTCTCACAAAATAAAAAGACTAAGAGTAAAATAATCAAAAAAATTTTCAAAATTTCTGCTGGATCCTTAACCTACTGCATCAGGAGAGAACATAAAATTTTAATTTGAAAATAAAAATCCAGATAATTACTGAATTAATTAATAATACCAGTGACAGGGTTAAGGATCTGGCGTTGCCGTGAGCTGTGGTGGCAGACGTGGCTCGGATCCTGCGTTGCTGTGGCTCTGGCGTAGGCTGGTGGCTAAGGCTCCGATTTGACCCCTAGCCTGGCAACCTCCATATGCAGTGAGAGCGGCCCTAGAAAAAGACAAAAAACTAAATAAATAAATAATAATAATAATAATAATACCAGTGCCAAAGAAACTGACATGACTTTAAAACTGCCTGATTTTTATTTCTAAAAATATTATTAATATAATAAATGGAACAGATCAGAAAATGTATCAATAGCCTTTTATTAATTTTAAAAAAAGAAAAATCAACCAAATGCAATTTTCAACAGAGAAGCCTAGAGGTTTTATGTTTACACTATGAATTTCACATTTCAATTTTCAAAGTCAACTGATATCAGCTACACCATTTCATTTTACTTACCTTCTGACTCCTTTTAGTACTGTATTTAAGAACTCTTATGTAATTACAATAAGGCAGTTAATAAAACGAACTTTTAAAAAAGTCATTATGAATTTTAAACTAAAGAATGATCTACCATACTGTATATGTCACTTGGGTCCATATTAACGAATATTTTGCTATAGAAAAATCATACTAACTTAAATGAGGAAGGTAATTTAATGATCATCCAATTTAAATTCCCACTGGATATAAAAATATTAAAGGCCAGAGAGGTTAAGATATTTGTCAAAAATCACACATCGTTACAATAGAACTAAAATGAGAATCTAATTCTTTTCACGTTCCTTGCCCTCCTTGACAGAAATGTGTGAGATGGCTAGCCTTTCTATCACTTCAGTCTGATCTTTTTTTAAGGAAGTCATTCATGATCTGATCCCTAGAAAGAAGAAAGAAGGTAGGATGCCTTTTTAAAGACTATTTTCAAGTTTTATCTCAGCACCTTTCTTCTGATACTCCCTATTCTTTAAATAAATTTAAACCAAAAAAAAAAAAATGAAGGATATGATTAATGAACCAAAACTTATTCTGTGATAAAGATACATTAAATCCAATGTCATTAAGTATAAATAACAATTTTTTAAAAGAATAATAGAACACGTGGGTAGTATGACTGATAAATGTGCTTCCTTTACCCATTAATGACAACTGCGGAGTGTCCAAATCTGTTGACGTCTCTGTGAAGATTTGGTTTTGGTAATATTTTCCATTCATCACAAGCTAGAAAAATGAAACAGCAAAATGAAAAAATGAAATAAAAAAACATATCAAGACAAATACTATAAAACAATCATTGGCCAAATAAAGATACAATACTTAAAATTAGGAAGCC
Organism: Sus scrofa; assembly: GCF_054392235.1. NCBI lineage: Eukaryota > Metazoa > Chordata > Mammalia > Artiodactyla > Suidae > Sus > Sus scrofa. The sequence continues at coordinate 148,227,304 of NC_139396.1, read as the reverse complement.
TTTCATTAATTTTCCATGAACTTCAAATTTGTATCATTACTCAAACAGCATTATTCCTTGAATAAAAATAACTGCTCCCTAAAATTTTCACATATAATTTTACATGTATAAGAGAAATTAGGTGTACTTTAGATAATCTCAATGACACCTTTTATTAAGTAAACCAAGGTTCATATAGTAAAATCATGAATGTGAATATTAGGCAAATCTATCAGAATGTTAAATCACTAAATCTAATTTTATATGTATGCATGCAAAATTAAATGGACTATACAATACTCAGTGAAATAATGCCTAAAAATAGAATCATCAAAATAAAATATTAAAATCATTTTGACAACATGATATTTCAAAGGAATAGTTGTCATTTTATGAGAAGAAGCATAGATTTAGGTGCAAAAAATTAGAAAAAAATTAAAAACCTAAATAATTCATGACCTACATAAAGACTATGGAAAGAAAAATGATGAGACTGTTTATCATTTCAATGTAACCCAAGAATTAATATGTACACTAATAGAGATTTTGAGATAATTCAGTATTCAGTGACTAGACATTCTCAGGAAAATGTTTTAGATTTTATCCTCTTAGACATGGCATATTGCAAGCTTTAAAAAACAAAATTATTTTTCTTTTTGGTGATTTAGAAAAAGAAGCCTTTTTGGAACAAAAAAATCTAAAATAGTTGTAAAAGTTAAAGTTGTAATGAATTGTTTTCCTATTTAACTAATCATGTCTGTTACACTAGAAATAAAATAATAAATTTGGTTTAATTCAATATTACTAGTAGTAGAGATTAAAGGATTACAAAAATCAAAATCATAGTTTAGAAAATTAAACTGAGAGCAATAAAATACATCTTGAGTTGTATCTCCCTCATTTATTCCAAGGTACACAAATTACCCTAAAAAAGAGTATCCCTTCATTGATATAATCTCAGTCTTCAGTTCATAAAGTACATTTGCTCCTCTGAATTATTCATTCTGTTCTTCAGTGCCTTTAACTCAGTTTGCATCTCTGCAAATGAATTTTCTATTTTTTCTTGGCTCCTCCTTATAATTTCTAGTTCCTTTCTCAAGGACAGAAAACCAAATGAAAAAAACATGAAAGCAATATAAGAGATCTACGGGATAATATAAAGTGGGTCAATATATGCATAATAGGGATTGTGGAAGAAAAAAAAAAGGGGATAGAAAATATTTTTGAAGAAATTATGGCTGAAAACTTTCCAAATCTAAAGGAAACAGATATCAAGATATAGGAAGCACAGAGGGCCCCAATCAAGTTGAACCCAAAAAGGCCCACATCAAGACATATTATAATAAAAATGGCAAAAGTTAAAGAGAGGATTCTAAAGGCAGCAAGAGAAAAACAAAGACTTAATTATAAAGGAACCCCCATAAGGCTTCTGATGTCTCTACAGAAGCACGACAGATCAGAAAAGAGTGACAAGATATATTCCAAGTTCCAAACAGGAAAAATTTGCATCCTAGAATACTCTGCCCAGCAAGTAAATCATTTAAAATAGAAGGAGAAATAAAGAATTTCTCTAACAAACAAAAGTTAAAAGAGTTCAGCAATACTAAACCCATTCTAAAAGAAATACTGAAAGGGCTCCTCTAAATAAAAAAGAATTAAGAAGAAATAGGATGGAGGAAATCGCTATTAGAAAGCAATCAAATAAGCCAGTATACAGAACTAAAAGGAAAAAAAAAATCTATTGTAAAGGCAACAATGAACACAAGGAACAGCAAAAGGATAAACATGAAGATGTTAAAAAAAGGACACCAAAATGATAAAATGTGGGGAAGGAAAGCAAGAAAATCTAGACTTTTTTTCTACAATGTGTTTGAGCCTATATGACTATCAGGCTAAAGCAAGCAGATATAGCAAGGGGTTAACATACTTGAAAAACAGGGCAACACAAATCAAAACCGAACAATACATTCACAAAAACTAAAAAGAGACCACAAGAATAAAATAAAAGGAAATCATCCAACCAAAAAAAGAAACAAAGGAGAAACAGAGAATCAAGTGGAAAACAAGGTTTAAAATGGCAATAAATACATTTTTATCAGTAATTACCTTAAATGTCAATGGACTGAATGCTCCAATCAAAAGACATAGAGTGGCAGATTGGATAAAAAAACACAAGAGCCTACAATACGTTGCCTACAAGAGACTCACCTTAGAGCAAAGGACACATATGAATTGAAAGTGAGGGGATGGAAAAAGATACTTCATACGAATGGAAAAGACAGGAAAGGAGGAGCTGCAATACTCATGTCAGACAAAATAGACATTAAAAGAAGGACAAAGAAGGACACTATTTAATGATAAAAGGATCGATTGAAGAAGAGAATACCACAGTCAGCAAGCATGTGCCCCTAATATAGGAGCACCCAAATACATACAACAAATACTAAGACATACAAGGAGAAATTGATGGGAACACAGTAACTGTAGGAGACTTTAACACCCCACTCGCATCAATGAACAGATCCTCTACACAGAACATGAGTAAGGCAACAGAGATCCTAAATGACACGACAGAAAAGTTAGATTTAATTAACATAAAGTACATTTGCCTATTAAATACTCCAACAAAAGAGGGTACGAAGGCATAGAAACCTAACTTTACTTAACCCAGTGTTTTCCCAATGTTTTTTTCATAAAAGCACTTTCCACATAACATCAATTAGCATTCCTGGGAACCAATGCTCTGAAGATCACATTTTGAAAACTGCTATTATGGAGACCTACACCTAACATTCACAGTCTACCAATTTTATATGTTGGAGTTCACTTGAGAAATGTGCATTAATATGCATTCAGTACTACAAAACTTCCAAAGTGCTTTCATCTGTATAACTTAAAACAGTCTTTATAAGACTCCAGTGAGGTCGACTGAGCAAGTATTACTACATGAAGAATGAGGCCAAGGAGAAGTTAAATAATGTCCTTAAGGCCATTAGATTATCTTTGTTTTCCTATAAATTATGTTTATGAATGCTTGATATTATAAAAGTATAATGATGGGACTCTGAAAGATTATTCCCATTTGAAGAGAGGGGATAGCCTATAAAGGGCACAGACTGAAAAAGAAAGAGATGAAAATGTTAGACAGCCAATGAGTTAGGGCAGATAGATTTTCATCATTCAACCAAAACCCAACACACACACACAAACACACAGAGCCACCGATTCTGATTCATAAATTGGGTGCTGAATACAGTATTCCATCAACAGAATTAGAAACCTAATTATGCCTCAAGGAAATGAGGTATTAAAAAGTCAGATGAAAGGATAGTACTTCCAAAAAGTAGGACTTCCAGAAACCAGTTTATTACAAAAATCTCCAAAGAATCATCTTCAAGGTCATTTTGGAACATCTGCGGTCCAGAAGAGAAAGTGACTGAATGATCTGAGCCTATCCAAAACTGAAGAATAAGTAATTTGGCCCAGCATCCAAAACAAATCAGGCAGGAGGGAGGAAAAGCAGATTTTAAAGATGAGAATCAGGAAAAATGCTGAGGGGAAACCATCCAAGAAGCGAGTCAGGAAAAAGAGCTGAGAAATAAAGGCCAGAATTAGCTAAAAATTCGGTCTTTTGAACATTTCTTCTATTTCTACAAGCCACTCTCTTCAGGGAAAAAGAAAATTCTTTTCAGCATGCAGAACAGTCTAAAGAATAGTATTATAGGAGTTCTTGTTGTGGCTCAACAGTTAACGAATCCAACTAGGAACAATGACGTTGAGGGTACGATCCCTGGCCTTGCTCAGTGGGTTAAGGATCTGGTGTTGCCGTGAGCTGTGGTATAGGTTGCAGACACGGCTCAGATCCCATGTTGCTGTGGCTCTGGCACAGGCCGGCAGCTGCAGTTCCGATTTAACCCCTAGCCTGGGAACCTCCATATGCTGCAGGAGCGGCCCAAGAAATGGCAAAAAGACAAAAAAAAAAAAAAAAAAAAAAGAATAGTATTATAAACACCTATGTACCACTGCCCAGATTTGTCAAACCCAATATCTTACCACGTTTACTGTAGATTTTTAAAGAAACAAATATGGCAGATATGACTGAGGCTCCCTGTACACTCCTGCTCAAATTCAAGATGCTTTATATCTTCTGTCTTGGGACACAACCACTATCCTGTATTTGCTTATCATTTCCATATTCATGATAAATAGAGAGTATTTTTGCAGGTTTTAAAACTTTATGGTAATATAAATGGCATCACACTATGTAGATTCTTCTCACCTTGCTTGTTTTGTTCAACCTATTGAGTTGTTTTTCGGGTTTGGTGGATTTTTTCGCCATTTTTACCTTTTTTAAGTGAACAACTGAGTGACAATAAGTACATTCACATTGTTGGGCAACCATCACCATCATCCATCTTCAGAACTTTCATCATCTTGCAAAACTGAAACTGTATCCATTAAACAATAACTACACATCCCCTCTCACCCTATCCCCTGGTTAAGTACTACACTGCTTTTCTGTCTGTACACCTGACTCTAACCACCTCAAATGACTGGAATCATACAGTATTTGTCCTTTTGCAACTGGCTTATTTCCCTTAGCTTGTATTCAAAGTTCACTCATTCTGTAGTATGTGTCAGAACTTCCTTCCTTTTGAACCCTGAATAATACTCCATTGTATGCACAGATCACATTTTCTTTATCCATTTATCCCTATTTTGGCTATTGTGAATGATGCTGCTAGGAACTTGGTTGTACAAGTATCTGCCTCTGCCCTTGCTTTCAATTCTTTTGTATGTACACCCAGACGTGGAATTGCTGGATCATACGGTAATTGTGTTTTCCTTTTTGAGGAAGCTCTACTCTCTTTCCTGTGGTAGCCATGCCATTTTACATTTCCACCAGCTGTACGCATGGGTTCCAGTTTCTCCAAGTCTTTGCCAACAGCTATCATTTTCTATTTCTTGATAATGTGCATCTTGCTGTGTGTGAAGTGCTTTTACTGTGGTTCTGAATTGCATTTCCCTAATGATTAGTGATTAGGGACGTTTAACGTCCCTATTGGCTATCTGTATATCTTCTTTGGAGAAATCTCTATTAAACAGAAAGTCTGAACATTAACTAGGTCAAACATTGTTTTCCTTATGATTTGCACTTTTTATTTTTAACTCAAGATTTTAAAGAGAGTCTCTAATTTTCTTCCAAGGAGGTACAGTTTGGTTTTTACATTTTGATCTTCCATCCATTTGGAACTTATTTTTGCATATGTTGCATGGATCTCACTTAAATTTTTCCCACATACCAATTTCCCAGATATATCTCAGCACATTCCCATATACCAATTGCCCAGAACCATTTTGGAACATTTATTCTTGTCCCACTAATTTGTATCTCAACTGATTTCTGTACATCTGTGGTTCGTTTATATTTTACTTGTTTTTAACTAAATATATATACGTGCAAAGTTTCAAAGTCAAACAATCCAACAAGGCTCATCACAAAAGGCTCCTGTTCCCTATCTCCCAAGGCCTATTCCAGAATCACCTAGGTAAGTGCTTTTAATTCTAAATAAAAACCTAGAAAGAGTTTGTTTTTGTATTTACCTCATTATAAATGATATGCCTAGTTTTTAGTTTCATATAATATCCCCGACTTAGTTCCTTAGAAAATGAAAACTGGAGTTCCTGCTGTGGCACAGTGGGTTAATGATCCGGCATTGCCAGTTCAATCCCAGCACAGCAGGTTAAGGATCTGGCACCTCTGGCCCAGGAACTTGCATATGGCATGGGTGTAGCCAAGAAAGGAAAAGAAGAAGAAAATGAAGATTTAACTCTGATGCAGACACATACATATATACCTCCTCTCCCTCTATCCTCTCTGTATATTTATATTACAAACTTTTGCTCAGACCAATAATCAGCATTGACGACAGGATATTATTCACTGATAAGCCATGCGGCAAACTACAGTTATATCTTTATTCTTGAACATCTTTTTATTTTCCCTGAAAATAATTTTAGCTTCGTTTTATATCCACTGCTAATACACCCCCAACTCTTTATCAGATGTGCCATCTCTTCTCAGCATTTTCCAATACATCCAGTTATCTCGCAGCTCCATTTACTTCGTGGAGACATCCCTCCTAAAGCCCCGCTTTTCTTCTCCAGTCTGACACATGGCTTCTTAAGCTGCAGCACCATCCTAAGGACTCCCTTCGCATCTCCCCTCTGATATACTTTCTATTTCGTAGGCTTTCATTTTCATCAGTTTTTTTTTAAATTTATTTAACCTCAAATATCAGTAGGAGACATAATTCTATAGCTCCCAGAGAAAGTGTTCAATGGAAGTAAATTTTTGAGACCCTGCAATTCTAAACGTGATTTTATTCCACTGTAACACTTACATGATTCTTCGATGGTGCTTAGAATTCTAACTTGGAAAGCAAGGGGGTCAAACTGGAAGCATAGCCGCAGGCCTTCACCACAGCCACAGCAACACGGATTCCAAGCCACGTCTGCAACCTACACCAGAGCTCACAGCAATGCAGGATCCTTAACCCACTGAGTGAGGCCAGGGATCCAGGGATTGAACCTGTGTCCTCGTGGATACAAGTCAGATTCGTTTCCACTGAGCCATGACAGGAACTCCTCAGTGGGAGATCTCCAAGGCCACACTTTCTTCGGGGCTGGTCAGTTTTCTTCAGGTAAATCCTCTCATCTCCTGCCTAGAAGCTATAAACCTGGCTGAAAATATTCTGAACCTAAATGGAAGAAAGGAGCTAGAGGTTTCATTCTTAAGTACATATATTTCACTTAATCCCACTGTTTTCAAAATAGTACTTAGACCCTCAGCCATATTCTGGTAACCTTAAGTATAGCATCGATATCTACAAAGAGCAAACCTTTGTCTTCCAGCAGAGTAGTAGAGGGGCAGACACTCAAGTGCTCAAGTTGAGGAAACAAAAGTTAATAGCTAATTGTATGAATTACTAATCAAATTTTCAGTTCTCAGTGCCACCAGTACCCCTATTTTCAGAAGTTCTTAATAATTCCAATTTGTTTTTTATTTTAGGACTGCACCTGCAGCATATGGAGGTTCCCAATTCTTTAAAGTACGAACGATAAAAACTCCAAATCAAGCCCTAAAGAAATGGAAAGAGTGCAGCAGTCCCTCCATCTGAGCTTCTACGTTCTGTGGTTTCGGTCACCCATGCTCAACTGCAATCCAAGACTATTAAATGGACAACTACAGAAATAAATAATTCGTAAGTTTTAAATTGCATGCCATTCTGAGTAGCATGATGAAATCTCATGCCCTCCTGCTCTGTCCTGCTCAGGACATGAATCATCCCTTTGTCCAGAGTATCTTGTCCATTAATCACTCATTAGCTATTGGTTATCAGATCAAATGTAATGGTATGATAGTGCTTGTGTTCAAGTAACCCTTATTTCACTTAATAAAAGCCCCAGAATACAAGGGTAGTGATGCTGGCAATTTGGATATGCCAAAGAGAAGCCATAAAGTATTTCTTTTAAGAGAATATGTGAGAGCTTTCAGCTTAAGGAGAAAAAAAAAATCATACACTGTGGTTGCTAAAATCTATTATAAGAATAAAACTTCTATCTGCGAAATTATGAAGGAAAAAGAACTTCTGCTAGTTTTACCATTGTACTTCAAGCAGTAAAAATTACCACCACAATGCATGATATGTGCTTAAAGCTACAAAACACATTAAATCTGCACAATAAGACATTTTGAGAGACCACATTCATATAACTTCTATCACGATATAATTTTTCTAGTTTATTATTAATTATTGTTGTTGATCTCTTTCTATGCCTGATTTTTTAAATTAAACTTTATCATAGGTATGTATGTATAGGAAAATATAGTATATAGGATTCAGTACTATCCACGGTTTCAGGCATCTACCGGGGAGTCTTGCAAGATGTCTGAGGAACTACTGTACCAGGTGCTTGTCCAAAACTGTGCAATTTAACTCATCAGATGACAGGTCTACCCATCAAATCACATGGCTAAGATGAATGAGCAAAGCTCAAAACTCAAAAGCACTTGCAAGATTTTGTTCATTTTAATGAGTTTCTTTCTATTAAGGTAATACTGTATTTGCTTGAGCATTTAAAAACAGAATATCCATTCAGTAACCATGCTAAATATCAGGGAGTTATCTTTGGAATGTTTTCCAAGCCATATTTTTTTTAATAATACTGTCTTGAAAAATAGTACCAAGAGTAAAAGATTAAATTACTCAGCTGTTTCAATCTAAAGAAAGGAGGGCTAGAAAGCCATCAACTGTTCTTAACTAAGAATGAGGGGAAATATATGAAATTTAGGTTTATAGATTTCGGTAAGACCCAGGAAAAAGGATCATCACTATTTAAATAATTCAACTTAGACTGAAGATCCAATGACACAATGACATTATGAATATAAAGTTGAATGAGTTCCTATCTTCAAAGAATAACAAAAAGATAAATATTAAAAGAGATATATGAAGAGTGCTATAGAAGCCCCGCAAATAAAAAGCACACAGTTGCCTTTACATTTTTAATTACTGTAATACTATAAAAAATTACCTGAAGAAATCATCAAACCTTTTGTCTTTTTAAATTGGTAAAGATACCTAAAATAAGAAGCCATGACCTTTCACCTAATACAAATAACATGCAAATTGTTTATTAACGCTATGTAATACTTAATTCTCAAAAAATGTTGAGAAGTAAATGTTTTTGTCACCATGTTATAAACAAGGAAGAGAGTCTTCAAAAGTTAGGTAACTTCCTTAAGGTCATTAAACAACCAGGTCAAATCAAAACCAGATCTCTGGAGTTCCCACTGTGGCTCAGCAGTAACAAACCCGACTAGTAGCCATGAGGACACAGGTTTGAATCCTGGCCCTGCTCAGTGAGTTAAGGGTCCGATGTTGCTATGAGCTGTGGGGTACGTCGCAGTTGCTGCTCAGATCTGGCATTGCTATGGCTGTGGCATAGGCTGGCAGCTGCAGCTCCAATTTGGCCCCTGGTCTAGGAACTTCCATATGCCATAGGTGTGGCTCAAAAAAAAAAAAAAACACAGATCTCCTTAACTGCTTAGTACATTATACTACCTCATCGAGCCATCAAAACTTCCTTTTTGATATAAACATTAACCTCAGGAAAAAAAATTGGTAATATTGGTTTTTCTTAAAAGTACACAAGTCTCTGCAGAAGAGAAACATTATAGTACTGTAATAAAAATGTAATTGTACGTGACAGTAATTAATTCAGACAAATAATACAACACAATTTCCACTTCTAGAAGTCCTTTGCCTTATTAACATATGTGGTAGTAGGAGGTGAAAGCTTTATCACTATTTCCAGTACGTCACCTGACACTAAACGTTTTAAAAGGATCACATTATTTGTGGTAGACACTGGTGCTGCTCCACACGTATTTCAGTTCTCTTCCTTAAGTCCGACAGCAAAATTACACTCCCATGCTCCTTGGAAGTTGTGACTTATTTTAGTCAATGAAATGCAAGGTAAAGTGATAACTGTATTTCTGGATGCAACTGTTTAATTATCAATGAAAGAAGAGGCACTCTAGCCTTGGCCCCTAAGTGATGACAATGAGCAAATGTGCCCTCCCTACCAACACAAGACATGTATCATGAGTAAAAAGTGAACTTTTATTGGTGGTTACCCCCTGAAGTTTGAAAATTTGTGCTAAATATATGCTGCCCAGACCATCATTCAAGGTAGAAACTATTGCATGTGTTGCTGAGAATGCTATCCGTGAATAGTCATCTGCTACCAGCTACTTCAAGAATTGTCTCAGGAGCCGAGGGCCACTCCATTCAAGGCCATATTTTCCACACATGATTTATATGCAATGGTTGATAAAGGTAGGATTTCAGAGACCCTACCATTTCAGACCAACACAGGACAACCCTGACCAAGACTTTCTCTCCAGAGATCCTTATGGGGTTGCCTAAGGCTCTCTGTCCAACATCACAACTCAGCTTTTCCCTTTTCCAATCCTGCTGCCTCCCTCACCTCTTTCAAAGACATTGATCTTAAGGGTACATAAAGAATGATGAATGGCAATGAACATCATGAATGCCAAACTCTATCACAGAGGGTGCTTCCCAGAGAACCCAACCTATGACAGTTGGTGCCAGGACTGGTATAATAAAGCAGGAAAAAAGATGGAGTTTGGGGGCTGAATCACAGACTGCAAGGCTAGCAGTGAAGAAAGCTAACATTGGTGGTAGGTGGAGCACCACCTGGCACAAGGTAGCCATCCAGTTGTTAAAACTTTAACTAGAGGTAAATTAGGAAGGTATGCCAATGAAAGGTAAGAGGTGTAAAGAATCAAATGTTTGAAAAACCTGGGGGAAAATGTTAACTATTAATACAGTGGAATTCACGTCTACTGCTTAGTCTCACTGACCTCTAGAAAAAGATAATGAAAGAGTGGGAAAGCCGCAGGGCCTCCTTAGTGCCATATATATAGGCTCCCAAATATAGGTCTGCCAGTTAGAGATGGTCTGCTATTCCAAAATCAAGGTCCTGATAGAAAAAAAATAGTAAGTCCCTGATATATAGTCTGGGGACATGTGAGTTGATGCCCTTGATAATCTCTTCAAGTTCTGCATACCCAGGAGTTCCTATCATGGCTCAGTGGTTAACAAACCTGACTACTATCCACGAGGACGCAGGTTCGATCCTGGGCCTCACTCAGTGGGTTAAGGATCTGGCATTGCCATGAGCTTGGTGTAGGTTGCAAACATGGCTCAGATCCCACGTTGCTGTGGATATGGTGTAGGCCAGCAGCTACAGCTCCGATTCGACCCCTAGCCTGGGAAACCTCCATATGCCACGAGTGCAGCCCTAGAAAAAGAGACCAAAAAAAAAAAAAAAAAGAAGAAAAAGTCAAACTCACAGAAACAGAGTAAAAACGTGATTGGCAAGGGTGGGAGAAATAGGGAGAAGATGATGAAAGGGTACAAACTTCCAGCTATAAGACGAATAAGGTCCGAAGATCTAATATATAACATGGTGACTATAGTTGATAACCCACAACTGTACAACTGAAATTTGCTAAAAGAATAGAATTTCAATGCTCTGTGTGGTGTGTGTATGGTGATGATGGATGCACTAATTTCACAATGTATATGTGTATCATCATCAGAATACATAATTTTATCAATTATATTTCTATAAAGATGGAAGGGGAAGATGTCTCCCAGAAATATGGAAAAATAGCCTGTGATAAGGTCAAAGTGACAGAACAGCCATATCAAACACTGAAAGCAGGGGTTAAAAGTCTAAAAATGTGGTGATGTCACTGTTGGAAAAAGGAGCATGTGGAATATATAGAAAGCCTGTGACAAAGAATCCCAATGCAGACCTTACACACCTGCCGAAGGCGATGCCATCTGCAGTGGAAATGTGTATACCTCTATTCCTGTCATGTTACGGAGCTCCGGCAGAAATGGAATGCTTGATATGGAAAACTAAGTGACCATGTACTCAAGAGTTTTCTATCATGATATAGTATGCAACACCAGAAAAACCGCCAGGTCATTATACCCACAGAATGGGACAGAAGGTATGTCATTTACAGAAGCCAGGAAGAAAGTGATGCTAAGAGGAATATTAGCATCACCAAGAATGTGGTGCCTCTCCTCCACAGGCTCAAGCTGATGGTATGAAAAACTGTAACAGAACGAGATCTGTGTTTGAGACAAGAGGAAGATAGAGTCCAGCTGGTGACACTAAACTATCAGAATCCAATCCAAGTAGAGTATAATTATTGTAATAAGTAGCAAGGTCAAAGTGTCAGTCAGGGGTACTGACCTACTGAGAATTATAGAGATGTTTAATAGAGCACAACATCTCTAGAAGTAAATTAGATGGGCAGCCAATAAGGGTAACACCCAACTTATATCATCAGAAGAAATCAAGGATAATCAGAAGGCTGATAGCAGATGCTGCAACAAAAAGTCATGATTCATTGCTCAATTTTTGACTTGAGCCACTTTTTCAATCCAGAGCTGATACATTTAAAATTCCAGGGCCCAGAAGGAAGGGGACGACCACAAGTGTACATGGTAATAGTGTAGTTCCTCAAATGTACCAATGGCCACTTCACTGGGTAACTCTAGCCTAGAGAAAAAAGGAACCACAAACATTTCAAATACTGGTGGACACAGGTCTGAGCTCACACTGACACCTCATGACCTCTCTTTATAATAGGGATAACAGGGGGATGAGGAAATTAATGGCATGCTGGCCAAGGATCTGCTCAAAATGAGTCTTTGGGTTTGTGGACCTACGTAGGGGTCATGTCCTAAGTCCCTATATTTATCACTGGAATAGGCATTCTTGGCCAGCAGCATCACCCCTACACTGGCTCCATGGCTACCACAGTGGAAAAAAATCATGCAGAAGCCTCTGAAACTCCTACCCCCTATATAATATAATAAATTTTTAAATAATGTTACATTTAGAGAGCGTGAATGGCAGAAATTAGTACTATCCTAAAGAATCTAAAGAATCCTAGAATAATAGATCCCATCAAATCATTTAAATTACTAATCTGGCCTCTTTTCAGTAAACAAAGCCTGGATGACCATAGCCTACTACCAAGCAGTAGCCCGTTCAAGATGTGCATCTTTGTTAGAGCAGAGTAACATGACCACGACTTGGTAAATGTGTTCTCTGCTAACCCTATCAGAGAATAGGACCAAAAACAGTATGCATTCACGTGGAATGGAAAATGGTATACACTCACAATTTTGTCTTGGGATTATATTAACTTTTGTCATAACATAGTCAGAACACCATTTGGTCCAGACAGCTTGCAGAGTATCTCATTGTTCCACTACATTAATGGCATCATTCTTTTTTCTACTTTTTTTTTTTTTTGGTCATTTTTGTCTTCTTAGGATCGCACCTGCGGCATATGGAGGCTCCCAGGCTAGGGGTCCAATAGAAGCCACAGCTGCCAGCCTATGCCACAGCCATAGCCACACCAGATCTGAGCCGCGTCTGCAATCTACACCACAGATCATGGCAAAGCTGGATCCTTAACCCACAGAGCGAGGCCAGGAATCGAACCTACAACCTCAGCGTTCCTAGTCAGAATCATTTCCACTGCGCCATGACAGGAACTCCCAATGGCAGCATCCTAACAGCGCTAGATGAACAAGAATGCCTATTGCAACAGGAGCCTTGTTAAAGAAATATATGCTTCAAATGGTGGAAGATAAAACCTACAAAGATTCAGAGACCTTTCATATTAGTAAACTATTTAGAAGAATACTGGTCAAGAGCATTCTGAGTCAGCTCACCTGAACTGAAACACCAATTATTACATCTTGCAACTCCCATTACAAAGATGAAAGCAAACCATCTGGTAGGTCTTTGGGGTTCTGAAGGCAGACTATATTCCCACGCCTGGGAATACTATTCCAACACATAAACTAGAAAATATCAAAGGCTGCCAACTCTGAGTGCACACCAGAAAATAACTTTGCTGTAGGTCCAGGCGACACTGCAAACAGCCCTGCACTAGGGCCACATGATCCAGAGTAGATACTACAGTTATTGGTCGGAGTCACTGTTGGAAAAACTACCATGTGGAATAATATAGAAAATCCCTGTGAAAGAATTCCAAATCAGACTCTATGCACATGTCAAATCCCATGCCACATGCAGTGGAAATTTCTGTACCTCTATTCCTGCTGGAAATTTCTGTACCTCTATTGAGCCCTGGCAGAAATGGAGTGCTTGACATGGGTTTTTAGTGACCATGTATCCAGAGTTTTCTACCATGACCTTTCTTTGTTAAAAATAATCATAAGAACATAAAAGAAAAGTTGTACCCAAGATCAAGTACAAGCAAGAGCATAGCGCACAAGCAAGCTGCATGAGCAGGTAGCTCAGACCTCACACCATCTACCACCGCTGCACGGGCACCCATCCTGTATCTTACAGCTATGACCATGTGAGGAATCCCTTATGCCCAGATAACAAGAAGGGGAAACACAAATATGTCAGCTTGATATGTGGGCACAATTCAAAATGTCATCTCAGCAGTGTCCTGGAAGAAAAACAGAAAAGGAAAAAGCCTCCCAACTGGGCAGGTCTTCAAGCAGTGTGACTCCTGTGTGTTGTGTAGAAAAAAAATGGCCCAAGAGCAGTAGTTAATGACCTAGCTGGCTCGTCAGGAGTCCAGAAGAAGAAATACTGAAGATCAGAGACAAGGAGGCCCTGGAGCAGAGACATCTGGATGGATACACTTGAAGAAGCATGAAATGTGCAGACCTTTGTGATACAAGTTAAAGGCCACTGGAGACCATCCAACATGGAAGAGACCTTAAACAACTAGCAAACAAACGATTGAGACAGCGAACATCAGTCAGTCTCTATCACAGGACACCTCAGAGCCAACATAATGTAATCGTGTAACAGTATAAGAGCGAGCACATGAACTAAGTAGCCACATGGCAGAGATGGAGGCTACTCTATTAAATGTCCAACTTAATAGCAAGATATCAATTCTGATTCCCCAAGAACACGAATTGGATGCTTGGTGGCAAGGCGATTACATTGGGGCCCTTCCACCCTGGATGGGCCAACAATTCATTTTGATGAGAATAGATACATATTTTCTTTTTTTGTTTTTTATTTTTTGCTTTTTAGGGCTGCACCTGCAGCATATGGAAGTTCCCAGGCTAGAGGTCAAATCAGAGCTATAGCTGTGGGCCTACACCAGAGCCACAGCAACACGAGACCTGAGCTGCATCTGCAACCTACACCACAGCTCATGGCAACACCAGATCCTTAACCCACTGACCAAGGCCAGGATCAAACCAGCTTCCTCATGGATACTTAGTTGGATTTGTTTCCACTGCACTACAATGGGAACTTCATAGATACATATTTTGAATATGTGTTTGCTTTGTTGCCCACAGGATCTTAGCCAGCATGTCTGTCTTAGAAATTACAAACTAGAATGGGATCCCGTGACAAACTTTATAGCAAAGGAGGTAGAGAAGTGGGCCCATGACCATGAAATCTACTGGATCGCAGACCACAAATCTGAGAGATGTGGATAGACACAACTGAAACACCAGGATGCAGATACACCTGAACTAAAGACCTTTAAATGGTGCTGTGTCCCCAAAAGGAAGAATACATAGGTCCAGAAACCCAGTAAAAGCCACTCCTGGTGGCCTCGGTTTCAGTTACACAGTTGGTGTATTTGTGCTTCTCATCCTGTAATTCTGGGCTCTGTAGGTTTAGAGATCCTATTCCCCAAAGGGAAAGTATGCTGGCAGAAGAAGCAGCAATGTCCCCCTTAACTGTAAGCTACAGTTGCCACTTGGGCATTTCAGGCTCCTTGTGTCAAGGGACCAGCAAGTAGGCAAAAAAGTTGTATCCTGGCAGGAGTGACTGCCCCTGACCGTCAAAGGGAGGAGGGACTGCTGTTACAAATGAGGGCAGGGGAATTATGTGGTCCACAGATGATCCATCTTGGTGTCTCTTGGCATCCCTTTGTCAAGTGTAAGGGTAAACAGGCAAGTGCAGTGTAGCCCAGACTAGAAGGTACGTGATGATCAGGAGCTCAAAAACCCAAGGGCAAGGGACCGGGTCAGGCTAGCAGGTGTGACACAGAGACCAGAACAGGTGCTAACTGAGGGTAAGGCATATAAAAGAATGGACAAAGGACAAGGTGACTATCAGTTGCAGCCCTGAGACCAGCTACAGAAGCCAGAGCAATAATCTATGCTCCTCCCACGAAGAAAGGCCCAAAGGAATCCTAGAGAAGTTTAACAAATATATTTCAAGAAGTGGGCTGAGTGGCTCAAAGACTGAACCATGATGAATATGGAAAGGCGCTGCCTGAAAACAACTTCAAGGAAGGACTTGTTGCCCCTGCTGCAGGATTATCAGTGGACGTCTCTCAGCTGCCAGCCCCTGCAGAGACTGCCTTAGCTACAGAAAGCCTCCGCGCCCAAGGTCTACCCTCCTAGGGGTGACCCTCCTGCAATGACTGACCGAGGCCTGTTTCATCCTGAGGAACAACTCCGATGGGCATTTCAACTCGAGTTGCCCTGGAGGTGGCTGAGGCTGTTAACGTCCACTCTTCGTCTAGTCCTGCTTCTTTCCCCGCCCCTTCACAGCTGTTCAAGCCAAGGATCTAACAAGTACCCTGAACATTAAACTCTGTCTCAGAGTTGGCTTTACAGAGAACCCAAACTGTGATGGAGTTGTCTGTTACCTCAGTCTAACCTAACCCGTACTTGACTGATACAGTAAGTGTGAAGTTTCCTCTACGGTATCTTAAAATAGCTGGCAAATTGTTTTCGCTCACAGAATTGTTTAAGAAAAAGAGATTTTAACTTGCAAGCTTATGAAAAGCTAGCTGAGATAACCAATTCTTGCAGCTATACATGCTTGCTGATATTTGCCCACCTGCCAGAATTTTTCAACAGAATGGGAAGAGAAAGACATAGGAGCAGTTGTAGCAAATGCACTTTCCACTTATCCCCTTCTAGCTTCCGGAATAAAGGCTAAAGAGAATGCTGGGCTAGATAAATTCTGTTGCTAAGTTTTCACATTATTGATCAGGATTCTCTACAAAACACAAGGTAGTTTTCCCGCAAAATGTAAAAGTTATCAAATGCCTTAAAGCTTGATAGGAATATAATTTGTTTACACATTGTCTCTTTGCATTCTTACATTATAAAGTGTCTTACATTATTAATGTCTGACTGAAATCTATAATCATATTTTTATGCCGAGAAGAAAATATGTTTCCAGAGCATTCGGGTCATTATCACTTCATAAAGGCTGGACAAACTAAAGCAAATTCTACAGTTTTTGACATGAAAATTGACAGAAATACCATCCCATACCAACAGAAAAGTCAGTCAGCAATCAAGATCAAAGTAAAATATACTCTCTGAAAGACTTAAAAAAAAAAAAAAAGCTATGCTACAAGGAATTAAAGATTTATTTACAAACCACACAATCAATAAGCATAATATCAAGAAATTAGAATTACTATTCTCTCAATCACAAATCTTAGCAATCAGAATACTATTCTGTCAGGAAAATTCACACAAAAGGGGACAGGTTTATGTTATTAATTATGAATAAAATAGTACAGATGAAAAGTACATGTTCATTGAGTAATTTTTCTACAAATACTCATATTTTCCATGAAAATACACATCTGATACTTTAAGGACACATTTTAAAAATTATTTTAATATTTCATTTGAAATATCAGTTCATAAGCCAGTCTTAGTTTCATACCTGAAATACAGTTTTAAAAAGCACAAATGTGGTTTAAGGGTCCAGTGCTGCTGTTAGCTGTGGTATAGGTTGCAGACACAGCTGGGATCTGGTGTTGCTGTGGCTCTGGCATAGGCTGGCAGCTATAACTCTGATTCGACCCCTAGCCTGGGAACCTCCATATGCCGCAGGTGCGGCCCTAAAAAAAAAAAAAATCAAAAGACAAAAAAATAAAATAAAATAAAAAGCACAAATGTTGTGGGTATAAGACTTGAAATTAGATGAACACAAAGAAAACTTTTATTAACAAGTTGGATACATGTATAGAAAAAAACAAATTTCTGGATCTTGGCAAAAATGTCTGTTTCCACCTGCCCCTGAAAAGCTGACTTCAGGGATTCCCCCTCCCCAGGTAAAAATTTCTCTACATAGTTTAAAAGGTACACACTTTTCCTAGGTTATTTCTTTCATCTCCACAGTTTCTCTCAAGATTTTGTCCTCTGGTATTCACTCCAAAATGTTTATTTATCTTCTTACCCTCTGCCAGGCAAAATGGCATCAATATTTAACACTCCATCTTAACTGAAATAATTTTATCATTTCAATTATATATGGTGTGTGTGTGTGTGTTTTGTCTTTTTGCCTTTTCTAGGGCTGCTTCCTGTGGCATATGGAGGTTCCCAGGCTAGGGGTCGAATCAGACCTGTAGTTGCCGGCCTACGCCAGAGCCACAGCAACGCGGGATCCGAGCCACGTCTGCAACCTACACCACAGCAATGCCAGATCCTTAACCCACTGAGCAAGGCCAGGGACCGAACCCGCAACCTCATGATTCCTAGTCGGATTCGTTAACCACTGAGCCACGACGGGAACTCCCATATGTTGTATATTTAAACAATATACAGTGTTGGCTTCAGTAAACAGTCTTAATGCAATAAATTATATCTTTAATGAACCACACCTGAAATCCTAGAATAATTCCAAATTGGTCCCAGTTTACCATACTTTTGAAATGCCACTGAATTCTGTTAATATTTTATCTTAGCTGTTTGATTCTATATTCACGACTGTCTTCCCTGCCTTCTTCCCCAGGGGTTTTGTTAAGACATTTAAACATGTTTCTTTCAGTGTACATTTTATTTCAAGAATCTTTACTTAGCAATTTTTCATTCAAAACAACTCTCAAAATACTTATAGATCTGTTAAAAGAGAGATTCTTTGTTCATTACTCTTCCTGATTTTCTACTTTTTTTTTTTTTTAATGGCCACACCTGCAGCATATGGAATCTCCCAGGCTAACAGTTAATTAAGAGCTGCAGCTGAGGCCTATTGCCAAGCCATGGCAGCCCCGAATCCAAGCTGTATCTGTGAACGATGCTGCACCTGGTAGCAACGTTGGATCCTTAACCCACTGAGTGAGGCCAGGGATCAAACCCTCGTCCTCATGCACACTATGAAGGGTTCTCAACCTGCTGAAACCCAAAAGGAACTCCTAGATTTTCTACCTTGATGTCACTAGTTTCTGATTAATTTGTGGGAGGGGGAGGCACAATAAAATTCAAATACACCTTAACAATCTGATTATATTGATAAAACTAATTTTCTTGAGTGTCTGTCTACATTACCAAATATTACATGTCTTTTCCCCAATTAAAGATCATTTAAATGTTTTCCTGTTAAATCTGGAAAACATAAATATCATAGTATAGTGGTAGAATCAAAAGAACTTTGAGGAGTTCCCATTGTGCATCAGTGGGTTACAAACCCAACTAGTATCCATGAGGATGTGGGTTTGAATCCCTGGCCCTGCTCAGTGGGTTAAGGATCCAGTGTTGCAGTATAGGTCACAGAGGCACATTTGGATCCAGCGTTGCTGTGGCTGTGGTGTAGGCTGGCAGCTATAGCTGTGATTAGACCCCTGGCCTGAGAACTTCCATATGCCACAGGTGCGGCCCTAAAAAAGCAAAAAAGCAAAAAAAAAGAACTTTGAACTTAACCTTGGGTTCAAATTCTGAATACACCATCTCACAACCTATGCAACTTTGGGTTTAACCTTTCAAAATCACATTTTCTTCCTGTAAAAACAAATATGGTAATACACACTACACAGATGTTAGAATTACATTATAAAGGATATGTAAAGTGCAAAATACTTTAGGAAGCTTTCGGTGAATGGTAGTTCTCACTTTTCTCAAAATGAAAGGTCACTTTTTCCATTACTGGCCTCTTTTTTAAAAAGAAGCAACTATGATTTCTTCTTCCCAATAGTTTATTATAGACAGAAAAAGAGCACCTTGAGCAAAGGATACAGTAAACCATAAAAAAATCCACAGTTGGCGAAATTCGCTGAATAAAACATACAATGATTTTAAGAATTTTTCTGATGGGTACAGAAACAAACTGGTTCTTTCAGATGGCAGGGCAAGAGGTCTGCTATTGTCAAGGGAAAGCCCTAAGAATTTAACCAAGAGCATAGAGAAATATAGATTAACAAAGAGAGGAACAAATTACCTCCAGAAAATAAAAATAATTATAAATATGAAGAGTACCTATGCATTATTATAGTTTAGCTGGAGTGTTCCAAAAATTAATTAGGTATTTTAATTTGAATATGGATTTTAATGAAATTATGTGCCTTAAAAAATGGTATCCATTGAGTGTGTGTATATATTGTACTGTATATGTGTGTGTGTATGTATGTATCACTGGACAGGATTGTTCAAGAACATGTACACTGGGTTTCATAAACAAGGGATTTTTTAAAGGTATACCGAACTACAACTTCATTGTGTTTAAAATGATTATTAAACACTACCAATTAAAATAATATTACTTCCATAAATATGGAATTGAGTACTTTTCAGGGGTTTTTTTTTACTGAGTTTGTTTTTAAATAATTGCCCATTGAGAAGCTAATACCATAAGTAAAACTGTCATGTGCAGGAAATTTATTTTAAAAATTCTACTACTGAGTTCCCTTTTGTGGCTCAGTAGTTAACGAACCCGACTAGGACCCATGAGGATGTGGGTTCGATCCCTGGCCTCACTCAGTGGGTTAGGGATCTGGCATTGCCGTGAGTTGTGGTGTAGGTCAGTAGCTGTAGCTCCAATCCAGACCCTAGCCTGGGAACTTCCATATGCCATGGCTGCAACTCTAAAAAGCAAAAAAAAAAAAAAAAAAAAAAATTAAAAATTTTATATTTTGATCTGATTTGAAGTTAGGTGCCTTGCTTTCTGCAAAATATATTTCTGATATAAATATGATTCCCTACCCTATTCTAAAATAAAGTAACTCAATAAATTACATTTTCATGACTCTAATATATTTTTGAGAAAAAAAAAATGATCAATGTATCTCTGAGTTGTCTTTTACCTTGTTTCAGAATTTTACATATTCCCTTAACTCTTACGTAAATTCTCTTATTGAATAAGAATACCTACCATCTGTAATTAAAATAATCATAATTATATGTTAGGCCGACTGAAAATCGTATAATCGCTGTTTGATGATTTTGAAATACTGTTTCAAGATTTACTTCATTTTTTTTTTTTTTTTTTTTTTGTCTTTTTGCCATTTCTTGGGCCGCTCCCCCGGCATATGGAGGTTCCCAGGCTAGGCGTCGAATCGGAGCTGTAGCTGCCAGCCTACGACAGAGCCACAGCAAAGGAGATCCAGCCGCGTCTGCGACCTACACCACAGCTCACGGCAATGCCAGATCGTTAACCCACTGAGCAAGGGCAGGGACCGAACCCGCAACCTCATGGTTCCTAGTCGGATTCGTTAACCACTGCGCCACGACGGGAACTCCCAAGATTTACTTCAATTTTAAGGTATGTTTCAACAGGAAAATCTCTCACTTGTAAATGTTGAAATCTTCAATCAAACCACGCAAAAGACTGGTGGTTTACTAAAGAGGTGAAAAATATACAAATTACTGGATTCTTTTTTACCTACTGACCCTGGAAAAGTAACTTTAATGACATTATCTACCCTTCACAGCCAAACAGATTCAAAGTAGAAATATGTCTAATGGAGTTCCCGTCGTGGCTCAGTGGTCGACGAATCTGACTAGGAACCAGGAGGTTGCAGGTTCGATCCCTCGCCTTGTTCAGTGGGTCAAGGATTGGGCATTGCCCTGAGCTGTGGTGTAGGTTGCAGACGTGGCTCGGACCCCGCGTTGCTGTGGCTCTGGCGTAGGCCTGCGGCTACAGCTCTGATTCGACCCCCTAGCCTGGGAACCTCCATATGCCACAGGAGAGGCCCAAGAAACAGCAAAAAGACAAAAAAAGAAAGAAAGAAAAGAAATATGTCTAATAACCTGAGATCAACTCAGTGAGACATATTTTTCCAGTGCACTTTAACTTCGTTATTTACGATGAGGCTATCTTTACCAGGAAGATAATTTTAATCTTGAATCAGGTGTAATAAGAATGCCTCTAATAATAACAAAAGTATATTAATAACGTTTTCAGATTTAAAATGTCTCCAAGCTGTATTTATAAACTAGAACATCAAGTATCGTATCATTCTATACATTACATTCATCCAGTCTTATTCATCAGCCCTTCTCTATTATCAGTCGCCCTCGAGCTGCTTTTTACGAGTATAAATATCCAGTGCCTAATCTAAGAGACTGAGATTACAGGTCTGGTTTTTCTCCCTTCAACCTTCAAAGGGAATGCCAAGGTACAGCCATGTTTGAAAATCACCATCATATGCCTTCTACATCTATCATGTATAGCATAATGAGACTGGGAAGGCAAGGTTATGTCCTAGAAGAATAATGATATTCACTATATAAAATTTACTGTGGCAGTAAGGTTGAAATAGCATATTTTGGAGCAATGAAAAATTAGTATTAGCATACATATTTTTATTGTTTAAACATCATAAAACACAAAGCAATCAGCTAACTCTTCAGGTGTAGTTCAGTTAAATATGTCATTAAAGTCCTAGGGTACTATACAAAAGAGAAAAACTAAAAACATGACTTTTTCTCCCCCAAAAGATCCATTTTCTAGTTGATTCATTATGCAATACCTGTATTTTATTTCCACAAAAATATACTCCATAAGGAAAACAGAACATGAAAAATACTTTTCCCAGGAAAACATTTCAACATCTGATGCTACAAACCCAGGAGAATAAATGCAGATTGAGGGAGGGGGGATTTCACTGGGAACTGCATAGAAATAATCAAATAAGGTAAAACACTTTTATCCTGTGTTGATTGTGTGGTTGCTTTGTGTTTGCTGCTGTTAGCCCAGGGCAAACAAAATCCTATGTTAATATCTAATACTGTTTAAAATGTTATTCTTCCTCCAATTTGAACAATTGGCTTGAAAAATGAAACTGATGTTTGCTTCTATCTTTCTACAGCATTAAGAAATAGTACTAAATACAAAATGTCTTGTAAGTTACTGTCAAAATTAAGAACATACAATGGACCTAACTAAACAGTACAATGTGGACAAGTGGAAAGACTATCACTTCAGGAATTAAATAAAACTAGATCTACCACTCTGAGGACTTTGGGCAAATTCCTTTCACTCTTATGCTTAATAACCTGAAAATGAGTTTATTTATACCTTGTCACAAGGTTATTAGAAAGGTTACAGATACCACATATATAACTTTTAGTATAGTACCTACCTCTTAGAAGACACTTAACAAAGAGTAGCAATTAGAATCGTGAAAATCTAATCACTTCCTCCTCTCTCTCCCCAAAAAACTAACCCCTCTAATGCTTTTCACCTTGATAAACTTTTTTGATGCATTAAACCTTTTATATGGTAATCCTGAATGATATGGAAGAAATAAAAATAAATTCCCAATATGTCAGCTACAAAATAGCTCAATATTAATTTCCTCATTAAAGAACAGAAATTGGGTAAAAGCTCTTTGAAGAATCTTTTTCAAAAGTGCAAAAATCTCACTTCATAGATTTTTAACAGTAACAACAAAATCCTATACTTCTCCTAGGATTTTATTTCCTAGAAGAAAAACAAATAAAACATTCATCTACCTCCAGAGAAATAAGCTTACTGTCTCATCGCCATAGCCAAAATAATATGTTGATAGCACCAGCTTGGCAATGACAGATGATAATAAGCCAGCCTAGATTCAGTACTTCATTCAACACATTTTTCTGGATCTTGGGCACTAATGTATAAGCTTTCTAAAAGCCAAGACACACTGATTTTCATCGTGAATCATAACTTCAAATTATTACTTCAAAATGTAATTATTTAATTACTTAGGATCTAAACATCCTAAAGACAGTGGATTCTTTTCAGTGGTTACTCACAGATAGACACTCACAGAGTTTTAAAAGCATGCTTAACTTTTTAACTAGGAATTTCCTTCCAAACAAGCTTACAATAGTTGAGAGATCAAAGTGCTTATTAATAGTCATAATTTTCTTTATATGCTATCACTTGAAATAATTTTCCAAAGTACATTACATGCCTTTATGATGTTTAAGAACAAAAGTATATGTCTTACATCTATTAAATATGTTATTCTCTGTTCTGTTTTTATTTATCAAAATACTTCTTAATAGTTTAAAATTGCTATATTACTTTATACAATCAATAAAAGGTGCTCTTAGGTACTACTAAATATTTTAAATATCAGCTAGGTTTTACTTAAAATACGACATACAGAGAAGAGATTTTTCTACAATAGTCTACTGGGTAGCTAAATTTAGTACTTCAATAAATATATTCATTAAATATACCAAAATTGATGGCACTATAGATAGCATAATTAAAGCTAAGTGAATTGTATAGTTGCACTGTATTTATAGGTTCCCTTTTTCTTTTTTGAGGGGGGGGGTTGGCCACCCCCACAGCATGCAGAAATTCTAAAGTCAGGGATTGAACCCTAGCCACAGCCGTGACAACACCAATACCTTAACCATTAGGCCACCAGGGAACTCTGTAGAATCTTATTTAGTTACTTCCATTTCTAGATATGCTCTGGGTTTCCATTTTGTCCCAAAA
Source organism: Sus scrofa (assembly GCF_054392235.1). Taxonomy (NCBI): domain Eukaryota; kingdom Metazoa; phylum Chordata; class Mammalia; order Artiodactyla; family Suidae; genus Sus; species Sus scrofa. The sequence goes on along the minus strand of NC_139396.1, from coordinate 148,203,007 downwards.
TATTATTTCTTCAGCTTTTCTATTTCTGTATTCCTTTCCCTAATTCTATCACCTCCCTATACCAAATTTAATTTACACGCATCTTTGCTCATCCCCACTAAATCTAAAGGCTTGCATTCCTACTCTTTATAATGTAAATGTGAGAGCACTCTTACCTATCCACAATCAAAAGTGTTAAGTCAAACAAAATAGATAAAAGTGCTCATGTAGGGATATAACACACAAAAGCCTTCAAAAAGGATATTCAAACCCATATTTCTCAATTCCCCTGCCTCCACCACTAACACCTCAGTTCACCTGTTCTCCTGCCCTATATGACTACTGTGCTGAAATTGGAGAGAATTCCACTCATAATCTGTCACTGAATTCCTCTCTCTACAATGACATATACACATACTGTCAAGTAATGTATTTGAGAATCTCTACATGAAAAATTTCTGGTATTTCCTACTTTGTACAATCCTAACAGATACATACCTATGTCATATGCCAGGAAATCGGCAGAAAAACATTTTGCACCGTTACTCAAGGAAGTGTCATTATGGGTATTTCCTCCAAAAATAAGCATAGCTCCATTGATAAGAACAGCTGAATGAAGGTATCTGGCAAACCCACTTTCTTTCAAAATAGTCCTACAGGATAAAATTTAAAAATGTATTACAAAGGATAAAAAGACCTCCCTGATTTTATATATATTACATAAAGGATCTAATTTGCATATTGTTTTCCTTGGAATTGTGAAAATAGCATACTTTATTATTTTTGACAACTCATAAGTGGCCTCTAAACTTCAATACTTTTAAAAAATATTTTGAGACTCACAATACCTTAAAATGCTTTGAGGAAACAAAATATTAAACAATGTTTTTATAATAATTTATATTCTGAATTTTGTTTTCATTTATAAAAGTAGGAAACAAGTCTCCTTTAAACTAGAGGATCAAATTATCATCAGTTTTAAATACCAAAGTAAATTAAAAGTTAAATATAATAAATTTACTCTGAACAATGTTCAGTTAAAGCTATACAACCCATACGGATCCCACAATATGTTTTTAAACTTTTTAATATAACATATATAAAAGAGCACATATTATAAGACTAGTCAATGAATTTTCACAAAATGAACACAACTAAGTACTCAAAAATAAAAATTACCATTATTCTAACAACAAACATTTCTATTGCTGTCTTTGTACATGACACAATGGAATCCTAGAGTTGGTATTCATTTGTATGTACAATCTCTTGCTTGTTTATTTTTGAGATATATGCATATTGTGTATAATTAAAAATCACAATACATTTTGGAGAAACATTAAAATTATTACAGGTGTTCCCTGGTGGCTCAGCAGGTTAAGGATCCAGCATTGTCACTGCTGTGGCTTGGGTTGCTGCTGAGGCAAGGGTTTGATCCTTGGCTTGAGAAGTTCTGCATGCTGCAGGCATGGCCAAAAAATAAATAAATTCATTAAATGTTCTTTTACTTAATTAAAGTGTAACTGAGAGAAATATTACAAATATATGCTCACACTTGTATTTTATCTGAATGAACTGATATATAATAAAGGTTCATGACAATGTGAATTAATACTTTATAAATATCCTATAAATAAATCTCTGGTACAAACAAAAAATCAGACTGCAGAACGTAAACATAGTAGTATAGTATAGTAAGGCATATATAGTATCTCAAAAGCCATAGATTATAATACCAATTAATACTTAAAGATTATGGAACTGACTTAGAAAATGGCAATATAAGGAGTTCCATAAACAAAATTTCCAGTGAAAGAATTACAATTGGTAAAGATTATTTTTTTAAAAATAACCATTTGGGGGGAGTTCCCGTCGTGGCTCAGTGGTTAATGAACCCGACTAGTATCCATGAGGACACAAGTTCGATCCCTGGCCTCGCTTGGTGAGTTAAGGATCCAGCATTGCTGTGAGCTGTGGTGCAGGTCACAGATGCAGTTGGGATCTGGCATTGCTGTGGCGTAGGCTGGCACCTACGGCTCCAATTCGACCCCTAGCCTGGGAACCTCCATATGCCATGGATGCAACACTAGAAAGACAAAAAAAAAAAAAAAAAAAAAAGGGGGGAAATTCCTGCTGTGGAGCAGCAGGTTAAGGATTTGGCATTGTCTTTGCCCCAGCATGGGTTTGATCCCCAGCCAGTTATACTGGGTTAAGGATTTGGCATTGTCGTAGCTGTGACATAGGTCAGAGTTGCAGCTCAGATTTGATCCCTGGCCTGGAAACTGTCCATATGCTGTCAGTGCAGCCAAAAATAAATTAAATAAATAATCATTTTAGATCTCAAAAAATTTTGCCAAGAGTAACAACAAATGAAGAAATATTTATTCAAGAATATGTAAATGTCAGTAAGAACAGCAAAAGTCCATATTTGACTCATTACCAACACCCATTCTTCCCACCACCGCCACCTCTCTACACACACACAATCAGCTCTGCAAGACTGTTCAACCCCAGGCTGGTGAAGTGGAGAACAGACTGCTCTGTCATCCCTCAGTTCCTAGTCCAGGCTATTAATATCTAACCAGGAGCAGCAGACTAACTCTTGGTGGCAGAAGTTCTATTCAAGGAGAAAACATGAGAGGTCTGAGTGCTCATCCTCTGCCTACCCCAACTCACAGCATGGAGTTCCTGCAGGAGGTCCTGCAGGCTAAGAAGACAAGGGCCAAAAAGTCTTCACTCGTAATTCTTAGGCGCAGCAGTTCCAAGATAAAAGTGGCAAGCTGAGAAGAGCAAAGGCTTACCGTCCCCATCCAAACGCCTGCACATAACACAGTGATGTCACAGAAAGAAGAACAGAACTCCCTCCCCTGCCCCGCCAGCCATAACTCCAAAGCAGTGGCACAGAGGTTTTTTCCCACAGGGAGAGGTAGCCTTAAAAAGGAGAACTCCAAAGCTCTCCCAAAGGAACCTGACTTATCTGGTACAGGGTGGCACTCTCTGGAACAATGGAGGTGTACAGAAGAAACGGACAGAACATTGTAAATCAACCATAATAAAAAAATTTAAAAAAAAAAAAAACAATTAAGAGATACCTAAAGGAGAACACACAGAGCAGCTAGAAGCTTATCAGAGAGAACCAGGGAAAAAGACAGCTAATAAGTACCTTACTGGGATCAGAACCTCAAAGACTGGCGGCAAAGACTACCCCTGAAAAAGTTTGAAATGGAAGTTAGGTTGTAGAGCAATTTATGCCCCTGAGCATTGTTGAAAAATCACAGAACTATCAAGTTGGCAATTAGTGGCTGTACCATCTGAGGAGGAACATGGGAGGACTCATGTGGAGAAAGAAAGACACTTCGCTAAAAGAGTTCTGCCAAGTCACGAAACAAACAAAATTACGACAGCCCCAGAGAGGGAGGAAAAGTCAGGATTCAGATTTGCTACAACATATTATCTAAAATGCCTAGTTTTCAGGGAAAATGTTGGCATGCAATGAAATAGGAGAGCATGACCTACACACAGGAATAAAAGCAAGCAACAGAACTACCTTTGAGGGAACCCAGATGTCAGATGAAGAAAAAAGACTTCAAAGCAGCTTTTATAAATATATTCAAAGATTTAAAGAAAACAAGATTTAAAGAAGTAAAGGAAAATATGATGTCTTATCAAATACAAAAACAGCAGCAAATAGATACAACAAAAAAAAAGATAACCTGGAGTTGAAGTATATTGAAATTTTTGAATTTAGCAGAGAGGCTCAATACTACATTTCAGCAGGCAGCAGAAAAAAGTTAGTGAACTAGCAGATAAATCAAAAGAAACTCTGCAATCCAAAAAACAGAGATGAAAATGAACAGACTCTATGAGAAATATAGAATACCATTTAGAGCAACAACATATACTTTCTGAGAATACTAAAGCAGAGAAGGAAGAGGTAAAAAATTCTTTGAGAAATAATGACTGACAACTTCCTAAATTTGATGAAAAACATGATATACACATCTAAGGAAGTTCTCTTTGTGGTTCAGCAGTTAACAAACCCAACTAGGATTCATGAGGATGCGGGTTTGATACCTTGCTCTGAGCTGTGGTGTAGGTTGCAGACGTGGTCCTGATCCCACGTTGCTGTGGCTGTGGCATAGGCCAGTGGCTACAGCTGCAATTTAACCCCTAGCCTGGGAACTTCCATAGTGCAGCCCCAAAAAAGCCAAAAATAAAAATAAAAAATTAAAAAAAAAAATACATATCCAAGAAGCTCAACAAACATCAAGTAGGAAAAAAACATAGAAAAGGCTACACTCCAATATAAAATAGTAAAAATTTTGAAGGCCAAAGATAAAAATTTTGAAAGCAGCAAGAGAAAGAAGGTTCTTTGTATATAAAAGAATCCCAATGAGATAAATAGCTGACTTCTCACTTGAAACAATAAGGCCAGAAAACAATGGCATGGCATATGAAAAGTACTGAATTTTTTTTTTCATAGGCAAGAAATAGATTTATTAGGATAGGACACTTGTGAGAGATGCAAGCAGGCAAGCAAGGAGGCTCTGCTCCAAGGAACCGGTGGGCTGGGAGTAACAGCTCCTCCTTGGTATCTGGTAAGGTATGTATGCAAATCGGCAGAAGGGCAGTCCTCAAAGTCTTGCCCTTGATCTGAATCTGAACGCCTCATCCCAGCCCCCACCCAACAACCTGCAGGTCCAGGGGGGCCTTGAATACCCGTGAATTATTTTAAAAGAATTCAAGGATGCAGGGAGAGACAATGGCAACAAGGTGGAATGAGAGTTTCTGCCCTCATCTTCACACAGATGCACTGATTTCATCAGCTACTCAGAGACCAAACAGAAGTGCCTTTGTGGGAGCCCAGCAGTCCAGCAGAGAAGTCCTAGCACCACTTGGAGCAAAAATTCCAAGAACAGGAGTAAAGAGAACAGTGTCACTTTACCACATCCACAAGGCAATGGTTCACTGCCAAGAGAAACTCCTTCAACCTGCTTTTTCTCCCATGGGGAAAGTGGGAGCCAAGTAAGTGCCTTCCATAGACAGCCAAGCAGGATGATGACCAAGAGGACCACCCAAAACGATGACGGGACTGGCAAGGGAGGGACACAGGGGCTCAGAGCAACCAGGTACAGAACCAGACGAGGGCTAAGGTTTCTATTAACCACCTCAGGAACTACACCAAGAGGCCCACCCATGAACTTCACAGGCTACTTTACCTACAGATTCACCCCTACCAGCACACACATACTCCCTATGATCTATAAATCTCTCCCTCATGTAGCCAGCACCCCACACACATGCCTGCAGACAGCACACTTAAGCTTCTGTAGGTCATGCACAAACACACATATAAGGTTGCTCAACTTTGTTGCCTTTGCAGAATGTACATAACCTTCAACTCTTCAGACACAACCCTAGGGAAAATACATAAGGGACTCTCAGCACTAGGCCTGGCTCTGTAGGATAGAGAAACTAAAATTTCCAAAACATATAAAAATGTACGTAACTCAATAGAAAAAACAAACTATTTACATTTTAAATGGGGAGAGGATCTGAACACACATCTTTCCAAAGAAGACATATAGATGGCTAACAGGTACAAGGAAAAGTGGCCAACACTCTCAACAAGGAAATGCAAATCAAAACCACAATGAGATATCCTCACACACGCACACGCGTGCACACACACACACCCCTCAAAACCACAATGAGCTATTGCCACACACATACACACACACACATCCTAGAATGGCCATTATTAAAAAGACAAGAAGTAACAAGTGTTGGTGAGAATGTGGAAAAAAGGGAACCCTTGTGCACTGTTGATGGAAATATTAATGAGCGCAGCCACTATGGAAAACAGTGTAGAGGTTCTTCAAAATACACAACTGCCAAATTATCAGCAATTCCATTCCTGAATATTTATTCAAAGGGGAAAAACTATCTCAAAAGGCAGCTGTACCCTTGTTCATTGCAGCGTTATTTACAATAATTAAGACATGGAAACAACCTAGTGTCTATCGATGCATAAATGGATAATGATATATGTACAAAGGTAAATATTATTCAGCCATTAAAAAAAAGAAATTCTTGGAGTTCCTGTCGTGGCGCAGTGGTTAACGAACCCGACTAGGAACCATGAGGTTGCGGGTTCGATCCTTGCCCTTGCTCAGTGGGTTAAGGATCCGGCGTTGCCGTGAGCTGTGGTGTAGGTTGCAGACGCGGCTCGGATCCAGAGTTGCTGTGGCTCTGGCGTAGGCCGGTGGCTACAGCTCTGATTGGACCCCTAGCCTGGGAACCTCCATATGCCGCGAGAGCGGCCCAAGAAAATGGCAAAAAGACAAAAAAAGAAAGAGATTCTTGCAGTTCCCTGGTGGCCTAGCAGGTTAAAGCTTGGCATGGCCAAAAAAAAAGAAAAAAGAAAAGATACCCTGCTATTTGCGACAACACAGAGAGACCTTGAGGGCATTACACTAAGTGAAACAAGTGGGGCAGATATAAAATCTAAAAAAAATTTTTAAATGAACTTATAGATCAGAGAACAGATTGGTGGCCATGGCAGGTAGTGAAAGATGGGCAAAATGAGTAAAGGTGGGCAAAATGCACAAACTTCCAGTTATAAGACAAACTGGTTCTGGGAATATAATATACAGCATGGTACTTATAGTTAACAATACTGTATTGCATATTTGAAAGTTGATAAGATCTTAAAATTCTCATCAGCCACAACTCCAGGCATACTGACAGCTAGCAAAAGCTGGAAGAGGCAAGGAAAAGAGTTTCCCCTAGCACTTCTGGAAAAGGCATGGCCCTGCTCACACTTTGATTTTGGATTTCTGGCCTCCAGGCCTGTGAGAGAATTATATTCCCATTGCTTTAAGCTATACAATGTATAGTAATTTATTACAGCAGCCATAGACAACTAATACAAAGGACATCTTATAAAAAAAAAAAAAAAAAAAAACCTTCAAGCTAACATCATACTAATGGTGAAAGACTACATGTTTCCCCATTAAAATCAGGAATAAGACAAAGATTTTTGCTCTTCTCACTTCTACTCACATTGTACTAGAGATTATAGCGAGGAAAACAGGCAAGAAAATGAAATTAAATGTATCTAGATTGGAAAGGGAGAAGGAAGACTCTTATTATTTGCAGATGACATGATCTTGTCTATAGAAATTCTACTAAATAAAAAAAAAACTTCTAGAATTAATAAAGGAGTTTAGCAAGTTTGGAAGGTAAAAGAAAAATATGCAAAAGTAAACTGTATTTCTCCAAACAGAAATGAAAAATTCTAAGAAAAAAATAAAGCACTTCAATTTATAATACTATCAAAAAGAATAAAATATTTAAAAATAAATTTAACAAAGTAAGCATAAAATTATACCAGGAAAACTAGAAAATATTGAGCAAAGAAATTAAAGACAGCCTAATTAAATGGAAGAATATCCCATTTTCATGGACTAGAAAACAAAATATTATTAAGATGGCTGTACTCTCCAAATTCATCTACAGATTCAACACACTCTCTATAAAATCCCTGTCAGATTTTTTTAAATTAACAAACTAATTCTAGGATTATTGCAGAAATTCAAGGGCCCAGAATAGTCATTCAAAGAATTAGAAATTCAAAGAAAGGAAAAAATACTCTTTTCAACAAGTGGTGCTAAGGCTACTGGATATCCACATACGATAGTTAGAAACTGAACCCCTCTCTTAAAGTATACACAAAAATTAACTAAAACTTGATAAAAGACAAATTAAAGAGCTACAAATGATAAAAATCTTAGAGGAAACTATAAAAGTAAATATTCCTTGCCTTGGGTTAGCCAATAGATGTCTAGCATAAGTGACAAAATATACAACAGATAAAATGGTCTTCAAAATTAAAAATTTGGAGGGAGTTCCCATCGTGGCTCAGTAGTTAACAAATCCGACTAGGAACCATGAGGTTTAGGGTTCAATCCCTGGCCTTGCTCAGTGGGCTGGGGATCCGGCGTTGCCGTGGGCTATGGTATAGGTCAAAGACACAGCTTGAATCCCATGTTGCTGTGGCTCTGGTGGAGGCTGGTAGCTACAGCTCCAATTAGACCCCTAGCCCCAGAATCTCCATATGCTGTGGGTGTGGCTCTGAAATGACAAAAAAAAAAAAAAAAAAAAAAAATTGAGCTCCAAAGGACACTGTAAAGTGAAAAACAACAAACAGAAGGGAAGAAAATATTTGCAAATCATATGTATAGGATTTACATATAAAGGATTTTATATCTAGAATATACTAAGTACTCTTATAGCTCTAGGAATAACTGTAGTTAATATAAGGGAACTTCCTCATCTTGATAAAAAAAAATTTATCAAAAAAATTATACTTAATGGCAAGAAACTAGATGCTTTCCTTGTAAGAAAAGTAATGAAGGCAAGATGTACTCTTTCATCACTCCTATTCAACATTTTACTGGAAGTCCTACCTAATGCAATAAGACAAGAAAAGGAAATAAAAGCTATACAAAATGGGAAGGAATAAATAAAAGTGACTTTGTTCACATATGACATCATAACCTATGTAGAAAATCCCAAATAATCAACCAAAAAACTCCTGGAAATAGTAGGTGACTAGAGCAAGATTGCAGGATATGAAGCTAATATACAAAAGTCAGTTGCTTTCTTACAACCAACAATGAACAGAGGATATCTGAAATAAAGACACAACACCATTTACACAGCACCTCCAAATTTGAAATAGGTATAAATCTAGCAAAATATGTATACTATCTATATTAGGAAAGAATACAAAACGCTAATGAAAAAAATCAAATAAGTAACTAAATGGATAGTCTATATACATGGTTAGGAAGACTCACTACTGTCAAGATGTCAGTTCTTCCCAGCTTAGTCTATATATTCAATGCAATCCCAGTCAAAGTTCTAGCAAAAATAGACAACATAATACTGAAAGAGAAACACAGAGGACTGATAGGACTGATACTGACTTCAAGACCTATTATCAAGCTACAATAATCAAACGAGTGTGATACTAATCAGTGGAACAGAAGAGTGAGCCAGGAATTAGACCCGCGTACAGTCAACTAACTTCTGACAAAAGAACAAAAACAACTCAACAGAGAAAGGACAGTGATTTCAATAAATGGTGCTGAAACAACTGGACATCCACATGCAAAAAAAAAAAAAAAAAAAAAAAATCTCAACAGACTTTATACCTTTACAAAAATTAACTCAAAATGAATCATAGGCCTAAATGTAAAATGCAAAACTATAAAACTCCTAGAAGATAACATAAAAGAAAATCTGGGTGGCCTTGAATTTACTGACGACTTCTTAGATACCTCGCCAAAAGTGCAATTCATAAAAGAAAAAAAAAAAAATGGTAAGATGAATTTCATTACGGTAAAAACTTCAGCTCTGTGGAAGACACATTCAGAGACTGAAACAGTAAGCCACAAATTAGGAGGCAATAATCGCAACAGATATCTGATAAAGAATTTGTATCCAAAATATACAAAGAAATCTTCAAGCTCAACAATTAGAAAACAGCCCAATTAAAAATTGGCAAAAGGTCTGAACAGATACCTTTCCAAAAAAGACACACAGATGGCAAAATAAGCATGTGAAAAAATGCTCAGCATCATAGGCCATTAGAGAATTACAAGTCAAAACAATGAAATACCACTACCTATTAGAATGGCTAAAATTCAAAACACTGACACCAAATGCTGGCAAGGATGTAAAGCAACATTAAATGCGGGTGAGAATGAAAATCAGTATCACCACTCTTACAGACTAAATACACTCTTATAAAGCTAAACAATCTTACCACACAATTCAGCAACTGCACTCACTGGTATGTAACCAAAAGAGCTGAAAATTTATGTCCACGCAAAAAACTGCAAATGGATGTTTATAGCCATGTTATTCATAATTGTTGAAACTTGAAAACAACAAAAATGTTCCTCAACAGAAGACTGGATAAACAACTGTACCATATCCACACAACAGAATATTATTTGGTGATAAAAGAAATGGATTATTAAGCCAAGAAAACATGTGGAGGAACCTAAAAGGCACATTGTTAAGTGAAAGAAGCCAATCTAAGAAAAGGGGTTATATTGTATGATTCGAATTGTACAACATTCTGAAAAAGGCCAAATAATGAAGACAGCAAAAATATCAGTGGTTCCCAGGGAACGAGGGTGATGAGCACACATGCCTTCTGAAGCAGCTGGAACTATTCTGTATGATACAGTACTGGTAAAACACATCATTATGTATGGTGTAAACCCATTGGACCTACAACCAAAAGTAAATCCTAATGTAAACTACAGACTTTAGTTAATAATAATGTTTTGTTTCGTTTTGTTTGTCTTTTTTTGCCATTTCTTGGGCCACTCCCGCGGCATATGGAAGTTCCCAGGGTAGGGGTCGAATTGGAGCTGAAGCCGCTGGCCTACACCAGGGCCACAGCAACGCTGGATCCAAGCCGCGTCTGCAACCTACACCACAGCTCACAGCAACGCCGGATCGTTAACCCACTGAGCAAGGGCAGGGATCGAACCCGCAACCTCATGGTTCCTAGTCGGATTCATTAACCACTGCGCCACGACAGGAACTCCCATAATAATGTTTTGATATTGACTCATAAATTGTAACAAATGTCCCACAGTAATGCAAGATGTCTATAACAGAGGGGCTTGGAGTGAGGAATATATCAGAGTACCTGGGATCTCTCCATATATTCTGCTCATTTTTTCTTAAAACTAAAACTGTTCTAAAAAATAAAGTCTATTTTTAAAAGACAACGACAAAATAAAATGATGGCGATAAAATTACAGTTTTTCCAGATATCAAATCTTTACTGTAACAAATAAACCCAAACTCTAGCACCTGGTGAGCAGATAATTTTTTAAATAGGTGAATTATAAAATGGGATTCAGGTTTCTCACTTTCAAAAGGGATTTACAAATATAGAAGAGACTGAGGCTAAAATAAATGCTATGATGTTACATGACATCATTATGCAGTTTAGACACACAGGGTCTAGGCAGATGGGTATACACAGATATATACCCATTTCTATAAATAGGCATAGATATGTGTGAATGTGTTTGTAAATTTTCTGGCTCTACCTTCTGACAGCATCTGTAAACACATCAAAAAAGTAATAAGCATATCTAGTCCTCTAATCTTGGTTTTAAATACCATTCTCTACTAAAAGGAATCCAGGCTCCTTGGGGAAATGACTGATTTCCAAAAAGAAAACTACAAGATGCAAATGGAAATTTTTTTTTTTTGCATCTGTGCCAGAAATTGGAGAAGTTCAAAAAGAATGATAAGGGATATGCCTAAACAACACAAAAGCCTGACTGAAAGGAACTCATGCTGACCAAATATGGGACACCTTGGGCACCAAAATAAAGTAACTGATTATAGAACACTGAATAAAATAATAATACATCAATTCATACTGATATAAGCGGACATAAAATTTAGGATATTTATAAGGAATAATATTAGAATATGACCATTTGGTAACCATCAGAGTAATAACTTTCTCACAAGAATAATCAATATATACTAAAACTAATGTATAAAAGTTTAAAGGGGGAGTTCCCATCATGACGCAGTGGTTAACGAATCCAACTAGGAACCATGAGGTTGAGGGTTCGATCCCTGGCCTTGCTCAGTGGGTTAAGGATCAGGCATTGCCGTGAGCTGTGGTGTAGGTTACAGACGCGGCTCAGATCCCACGTTGCTGTGGCTCTGGTGTAGGCTGGCGGCTACAGCTCCAATTAGACCCCTAGCCTGGGAACCTCCATATGCCACAGGAGTAGCCCCTGAAAAGGCAAAAAGACCAAAAAAAAAAAAAAGTTTAAAGGGAAACAATATTTACATAAAGAATCTCCCCACATGGTATTTATTAATTTTAAAAGAAAAAAACTGTATCTGTATAGTGGAGAAAACTGGAAAACCATTACTTTAACCAAGGTATAAGAGTTAGGAGTTCCCGTCGTGGCTCAGTGGTTAATGAATCCAACTAGGAACCATGAGTTTGTGGGTTCGATCCCTGGCCTTGCTCAGTGGGTTAAGGATCCGGCGTTGCCACGAGCTGTGGTGTAGGTTGCAGACGCAGCTCGGTTCCTGCGTTGCTGTGGCTCTGGCATTGGCCAGTGGCTACAGCTCCAATTAGACCCCTAGCCTGGGAACCTCCATATGCCACGGGAGTGGCCCTAGAAAAGGCAAATAGACCAAAAAAAAAAAAAAAAAAAAAAAAAAAAAAAAAAAAAAAACAAGATATAAAAGTTAACCTCCACATGGATGTTCACATGAGCCTCATTTATCATATCCCAAAGTGAAAACAACCCAAATGTCCAACATCTGAGAGTGGATTAACAACATGTGGTATATTCATACAATGGAATATTATTCAACCACAAAAAAAAATTAAACACAGAGACATACCACAGTGTGGATGATCCCTGAAACAATTGTGCTAAGTGAAAGAAACCAGACAGAAAAGGTCATGTATTAAGTGAAAGAAGCCAGACGCAAAGGGCCACAAACTGCTCATTCCATTCATATGAAATCCATAGAGACAGAAATCAGTTAAGAGGTTTCCAGAAGATGGGTATAAGAAGGCATGAGATGACTTTTTGGGGTGATAGAAGAGTCTGTAATTAGTGATAATGGTTGTATAACATTATGAATATATTAAAAAAACCACTGAATTATATACTTTAAATGGTTAAAATGGAGAATTTTATTTTATATAAACTTTATTTCAGTAAATTTAAAAAAAAAATAGTCATAGGAAGACACATTTTAGTATCTGACCAAAATGCAAACCCCTAAATCTAATCATGAGAAAAGATCAGATGAACTCAGATTGGATCATTCTTCAAAAGAAAAGCTGAGATTGCTCCAGACTAAAGGAGACTAAAAAGCCATGACAACTCAATGTGTCCATGAGCACAATCTTGGATATGATCCTGGAAATGGTCCTACATTAGAAAACAATACCCAAAGCTGGCAAGGAAAAAAGCATCAAAACCTGAGAAGGACAATGTAAAAAGGAAAATCCACAGGCCAATTTCACATATGCACATAGACGCAAAATTTATTAAGAAACAAAATTCAGTAATAAAGAGGTTCTATATTTTTAATTAAAAATATTAGGACAACTAGAAAAATTAAATAAGGTCTAAGATTAAGTTAGAAAATTCTATCAATGTCATTTCCTAAATTTGATACCTATATTGTAATTATATAAGAGAATGTCCTATTTTTCAGTAAATACATTTAAAAATATGTACACTTAAGGGGGTAAAATTGAGCATGACACTGCCTATGACCAAGCATTTATAATTCTAAGTACATAGTTTACAGTAACTTGTATATGAAACAACAGAAAACTAAAAAAGAATATTCATTCATGATAGGAAAAACTGGTGCACTCCAAACATCCATCCTCAATAGAACAGAAAATATAAAAGGATCTATGTTCACACATTAAGGGTCTTTCACACAGAACAACTCTGCCAGCAATCCTACAAATCTGTCTCCTAAAGGCAAAAGAAATAAAAGCAAAAATAATCAAATGGGACCTGGTTAAACTTAAAAGCTTTTGCACAGCAAAGGAAGCCATCAGTACAAGGAAAAGAAAACCTATGGAATGGGGGGTGATATCTGTAAATGATATGACCAACAAAGGGTTAATATCCAAAATACATGAATAGCTCATACAGCTCAACACCAAAAAAAAAAAAAAAAAAAAAAGTCCAACCAAAAACATGGGCAAAAGATCTGAGTACAAATTTGTCCAAACACATACAGATGGTTAATAGTCCCAGGAAAAGATGCTCAGCATCACTAATTATTAGAGAAACGCAAACCAAAACAATATATCATCTATATCATCTCACACCTGTCAGAAGAGCTATCATCAAAAAGTCACACATCAAAATGGAGAGGATATGAAGATAAGAGAACACTTGTACACTGTTTGTGGAAATAAAAATGTAAGCAGCCACTAAGGAAAACAGTATATAGGTTCCCCAAAAAAACTAAAAATAAAACTACCCTATGATCCAGCAATTCCACTCCTGAGTATATATGGGAAGAAAACAAAAACACTAATTCAAAAAGATGCATGTACCCCAATGTTCATAACAGTACAATTTACAATAGCCAAGCTATAGAAGCAACTCAAATGCACATCAACAGATGAATAGATAAAGATGTGAGGTTTTATATATATAAAGATGTGATATATATATATATATATATAGTGAAATATTACTCAGCCATAAAAAGGAATGAAATTCTACTATCTGCAACATGGACAGATCTAGAGAATATCTTGCCTAATGAAAAGTCAGACAAAGAAAGACAAATAATGTATGGTATTACCTATATGTAAAATATAAAAATAATACAAATGAGCGTATATGTAACACAGAAACAGATTCACAGATATAGAAAACTAGTGGTTATCAAAGGGGAGAAGGAAGGAGGAACAGGCAAATTTGGGGTAAGGAATTAAGAGATCCCAACAACTATGCATAAAATAGATAAGCAACAAAGACATACTGTATAGCATAGGGAATTACAGCCATTATCTTGTAATAACCTTTAATGGAGTATGATCTATACAAATACTGAATCAGAATGCTGTACACCTGAAACTAATATAATATTCTAAACAACTACACTTCAATAAAAAAAAAAAAAAACCTCTCATGGCCCCATCCTCCTTATCTACATTTACCCTATTTCTCTCCTTCCTTTAAAACAGAATTCCTTTTACAAAAACTGTCAGTACTTTACCCGGTTACTCTTCTCCCATCCTGGCTAAAATCCACGCCAATTAGAATGTCACTCTACCAGCCTCCCATTAAGGTTAACCAAAAAAACTCCAGTTTGCCAGATTCCATGATTACTTCTCAATTCTCACACTACCTCACCTATTAGCAGCTTCGACCAACCTTCCCCTGTCCTTTGAAACACACTCTTGACTTCCAGGAAACCAGACTCTCCTGGTTTTCCTACTAACTCATTAACTACTCAGGCTCCTTTTCTGGTTGTTTGTACTTATCTCTCTGACCAGAAAATTAGTGGGCCCAGATCCCCAAACCCCTGCATCAAGCCACCTATTTCACACACTCACTAGGACGTCTCTAGATGAAGTAGATCTAAAACTGAGCTTCTAATCTTCCTCCACACTGAAGCCACTCCTCCCACAGAACTCCTTGTCTCAGGGCCAGCTCCATACATTCGGGTCTTCAGGCCAAAAGCCTGATTCATCGTTCACTCATCTCTCTCTTCCAGCCTGTTTCCAATCCCTTAGTCCATCCAATCTCTGTTGGCTCTACCTTTAAAATAGATTCAGAAAATCCAACCAATTCTCATCACCTGTACATTGCCTCCTGGGTCCCAGAAACTATCATCCATTTCTTAGATTATTATGATATCTTTGTAAATGGTCATTTTACTTCTGCTCTTGTATCATGATCAGAACACAGCAGCCAAAGTGATCTAAGTCAGAGCATCTCACCTCTTTGTTCAAAACCCTCCACTAGCTTCCCATATCAGAGTAAAAGTAAAAGCCCGTATTGTTGACCTCTATGACTCTATACTATAGAGTTGCCAATTATCATCACTCTAAGATCATTTTATAACACTTCACCTCACCAATCTACGTCTACTCCAGCTATACTGGCCCACTTACTATTCCAAATGACAAGCATATAACTATCTCAAGGTTTTCTGCACTAGCTTTCACTCTGCCTAGAACAGTCAGCCCTCAGACACTGGCATGGCCCATTCTCTAACCTCTGTCAGGACTCTCTATACTCAAATGTGTTCTCAGCGATGTCTTCTCTGATCATCCTACTTAAACGCAACAACCTGAAAGTCTTTCCTCTTTCCATGTTTTCTTTTTTCTACATAGTACTTATTACCATTTTAAATACATTTTACTTATTTTCATTTTTATTGCCTCTCTCCCCCTATTAAAATTCAACTCCAGGAGTTCCAGCCATGCTACAGTGGGTTAAGAATTTGACTGCAGCAGCCCAGGCTGCTGTGGAGGTGCAGGTTCAATCCCCGGCCCAAAGAAGCGGGTTAAAGGATCTGGCATTGCTGCAGTTATGGCATAGGTTAGATTCAGTTCCTGACCCAGGAACTTCCACATGCCACAGGTGCAGCCTTAAAAAATAATAATAGTAATAACAATAATTTTAAGAAATACAATTCCAAAACAAGCAGCTGATTTTTTTAAAGTCTCTAAGAAAAGTGTACAATGCTATAAAAAAAAAAACATGCTAAGTTCAAAAACAGACAAACTAAATGATTCACTTGCTTACAAACACATACAGGAGGGTAAAAACCTAGAGTGAAAAGTAAGGACACAGTTAACACAATATTAAGAATAAGGTAACTCTTTGGGGGAAAGGAGGGCATGCCATCATGGAGCCAACGTGAGGGCTTCTGGAGGTATAATATCCTCTTCCTTGGCTCAGGTAGCTAGACTGCTTACTTCATTATTTTCTGAATTTACAGTTCTATGCTTTCACATACTCTTTTGTCCATATAGAGTATTTCCCAGTTTATAGAGAGCACTACAAAAAATAAGTACTATACATCTCAGAATTACCTTGAGATAAGTACTTCTTTAATTGATCAACATGTAATTTTAACCAGACAATCCAAAATCCCAAAATGTCATAACATATTGTAATGTGTATAAGGACAACAAATCTTTTCGCTTAAAAAAATATTTTTGTGTTCATTTTAATAACTTTTTCTACTGTACTACTTCATTATATATATATATTTCTATTTTTCCCATATACACATATACCATTAAATTTTTTATTGAAATATAGTTTATTTATAATATTGTATTCGTTTCAGGGGACATGTACCATAAAATTTGAAATTATGTGTCTCTCTTACTAAGAATATCTTAGGTTTATTCCCAACATGGTGCTTGATACAGTCAACGGTTTTTGTTGAAAAGATTTCAGACACTCACTATGCAAAGAAATTATCAAGGATAAACACCATGAATAACATGTTCATCAGTATTTTGCAGACTGTAACTATGAATAGCATATTATCACTTTCCAAAATTTTTAACAGCTACAATTTCGAAAAATCACAAAAACATTATAATTTAACAAAATAACTTTGAATACTTTAATATAAAAGCAACTCTCATTATACCAAACTTAAGAAGGTTGAAGAAATAATTTCATGTAACCAGATTCGCATCATTATGAAAACATATTTCAAGTACATGTGATTTCAAAGATTTTTTTAGGTGCAGAAGTAACATAGTACCACAAAAGCATTATCACTAAACTCACTAATTTTCTTGTTTAAGATTTCTAGAATTATAGTTGAAATCTTTTTTAACTTGAAAAAAATGGAAAAAAAATACCAAATGTATAATTATAGCTGTAAGTTACAAATGATAATGTTTAATATGTTCCTTATGTGTTAAAATGTATTATGCACATTACAGGTTAAAGAAACACAATAGAGAAAATGACTTCAATAATAGTACGAGAAAATCTAAGGTCTATACTATAACAAAAAAGCCTTGATATACAAGAAAAATGAAAGTATGGTCTCCTACTACAAGCTTTATAAACATATGTGTATAAAGAACGTTACAAGATACCTCATTTAACAAGGGGAAGAAATCAAGACCACGACGACCCTGGTACCCAAAATCACTATAGCAAACTTAGTGTCTTAGAAAAGCATAATACCAATTTAGTAAGACATCCTAACAATACAAAAGGAATTATTTTTGAGAAATGAGAATTCCTATAGAGGACTTTTTTCCCCTCTCATTCTTCAAATGTAAAGAAGCCAGACTCAACTAGTCCTGAAGATGTGGGGGATTAGCAAAGGCTTTGGATGTATCTAAATCTTTATGCCTCAAGCCTTTTCCAAAATGGCATAAAAAATTAATCTGGGTAACTATACATAAAAAATTGACCTTCTTTTAGTATTTCAAATTGCCATAAATTAGCATAAAATATTAAACATGAGAATCAAATAAAACACAGATCTCTATTTTTAAATAAACTTTAATGAAGTATCACATAGATGTACACCAAAAGGTACACAACTCTTAAAGGGTGTAACTATTACAAAGTGAACACATATCTGCTGCCACTCCAGTAGCTTCCCTGTTACCGATTCCAATCACTACTCAATTCTTCCTAGCCTTAAGGCAATCCCTGCAGCAACTTCTAAACCACAGATTACTATTTTCTGGTGATAAACTTTATAAATTGGAATCATATACTAAATATTCTTTTGTGTCTGGCTTCTTTTGGTCAACATTAGTTTTGTAAGATACAACTGCACAGATGCATGCAGAGACAATTCTTTCATATTCATTATTGCATAGCATTGTTGTGTAAATATGCAATCAATTTATTTATTTGAACTGATAAAAAATATTTCATTTGTTTCTAATTATATACTATTACAAATAATGCTGTCATGAATATTCTTCTACATGACTGCAGTGCATACGCATATACATGTGCTGAATATATAACTAGAATAACTTTGGTGGCTGTATGGCTCATCTCTATCATGTTTGCTCTCTATTTCACTAATTTGTGTCCTATCTCGTATTCTCTTTCTTTTTCCTATCTTTATTTAATTTATCCTTTCTTTGGGATTAAGCTGCCATTCTTTTTCTAACTTCTTGAGGTTATGTTAGACCTATGATTTTCAAGCTTTTAAAAATCTCTTCTAATAAATACATTCAGAGTTATAAATGTCCTTCTTGGCAGGATCATATTCATCATGATATTCAATACAAAATATTTTCAAATTTCCAGTATAATTTCTTTGACCAATTTAAGAGTTTATTAATTACAAACATCTTAAGAGTTTTTCTAGTTACTTTTATGTTCCTTTCACTGTGGTCAATTATTTTGTATGATTTCATTATTTTTAAATTTGTTGAGACTTGCATTAAAACCTAGTATATGGTAAATTTTAGAAAATGTCCCATATGTACTTGAAAACAACATATATTCTGCAGTCATAACAAAATATGCTCTCAAGTATCAAAGAACACAAAATTATTAATCATGTGATTCAAATATTTTACATATTTACTGGTTTTTTTTTTTTTTTGGTCTTCTTGTACTATCAGTTACAAAATTAACTGTGTTAAAAATATCACACTAGGATTGGTCCCCCGGCATTCTGTCAATTTTTGCTCTACTTAAAACAGTGTTTGTAAGGTACATTTAAATTCAGAACTGTTTATTCTTCCAAGTAAATATCTGACAAACTTTTATTTGCCTGATATTAGAAAAGCTATAACAGCATTGTTTTGTTTAGTGATTGCATTATATATATACACACATTATACATATACACATATATAATATAATATATATATACGTGTATATATGTGTATCTTCCATCCTTTTGTTTCAACTCTTTTAAGTATTTTATACTTTTTATGTATTTTGTAAGCAGCATATGGCTGGGTTTTATTTTTATACTCAGTCCAAAAACCTTTAGCTTTTCAGTGGAATATTTTGTTTCTTACATTTACTGTAACTGGTTTATTTCCTCAAATTTAGTGTAATTACTGATTTATCTGGAGTTAAAATACCATCTCACTATTTCCTTTATGTGTTGCAACCTTAATTTGTTCCCTTTTCATTACTTTCCTGCCTTCCTCCAAATGTATTAAGTATTTTCACCTTTATTCACCTGTTGGATATTCAGTGTTTCATTTTTTGCCGTTAACTGATGACTGCAATATAAATCCTCAACTATCAATGTCTAAAATAAATTCACTTTTTATCAACTCCCATATGATACAAAGACCTTAGAATTGCTGAACTCCATTTATATTTCTTTCTGATTTATGTGCTGCTATAATCATGCATTTAAATTTTGTATAATTTAAGCCTCTATTATCATCACAGTATATTATATAATAAATAACCATTTAGATTTACCGTTTTTGCTTCTCTATTTCTTCCAGTATCTAGGATCGTTTTTCTTCTAATTCCATAGCATTTCTTTTATTTACTTAGCATTTTCTTTCTTTCCTTTTTTATTTTTATTTATTTATTTATTTATTGCCTTTTAAGGCCGCACCAGCAGCATATGGAGGTTTCCAGGCTAGGGGTCCAATCACAGCTGTAGCCACTGGCCTACGCCACAGCCACAGCAATGTGAGATCCGAGCCATGTCTGCGACCTATACCACAGCTCACGGCAACGCACTGAGCAACCCACTGAGCAACCACAGGGATCAAACCTGCGTCCTCAAGGATGCTAATCAGTTTCATTAACCAATGAGCCATAACAGGAACTCCCCTATTTAGCATTTTCTTTATTGCAAGTCTGCCGTTGTCAAATTCAATTCTTGTTTTTCAGAAAAGTCAATGTTTTCCTTTCATTTTTTAAGAGTTTTTCACTGGGTGAAGAATTTTAAACTGATGACTATTTTCTTTCAGCCATTTGAAAATACCACATCTTCTAGATTCCTTTTTTTTTTTTTTTCCAGTTAAAAACTCAGTTTTCAGTCTCAGTGTTGCTCCTTGAAAGAGAAAATGTCTTTTTTCCTCTCTAGTTGCTTTTCTCATCCTATTTGGGTTTTCATCAGTTTTACAATGATATTTCTAAGTGTAAGTTTCTAGGTACTTATCCTCCTTGGTACTCATAGAATTTCTTCAATTTGTGGCTTGATGTCTTTTGTCACTTTGGAAAATTCTTAGTCATTTAAGACTTCAAATACTGCCCTACATTATTTTCTCACTCTTCTTCTGGACTCTAATTCCATGCATGTTAGAACACTTCCACATGTCCCTTATATTTCTTTTCCACTTTTGTTTTCCATTCTTTGTCTTTATTTCAATATAGGTATTTCCTTCTGTCATATCTTCCATTCCATTAATTTCCCCCTCAGCTGTGTCTAACCTGCTATTAAATATAGAATTCTTAATTCATTTAATGTATTTTCCATCAATAATTTCCATTTGATTTTTTAATAATAATTTCCAGTTATCTGTTAATATTTTATACCTTATATTTTAATTTCTTGATGATAAAATCCTAATCATTTTAAAGCTGCTGTTTGAAATACCATTATCCAACAGGTATATATCTAATGGCTGATTTTCTTCCTATTTTTTCTTTTTCTAAGCCTTATTATTTGCTTTGTACCAGATATTACATATGAAATAGCTTGAGGATCTGTATGATATTATCTTCCTCAAGAGAGGATTTACTTTTGCTCTGCCACTAGTTAGGCTACAAACAGACCACTGTAATCCACTGAAGACTGTGATGATTCAAAAATAGGCTAATCCTCACTCAGAAGTTTAGAACTTCAGTGACCAGACTAAATTATTAAGTGTGTATAGGGACCTCTCTTGCTTGGAACACTTGGAAATGCAACTGTAGTCTTCCATATTGATTAACAAAAGCTTTACTCAGTTTCTCAGTTTTCACGATTTATTGTCTCAAGGACAAAAGCTGCACAAAATGGTAATATCATCTCCCTAATCATTCAATCTCTCCTAGATCTTGACCAAAAAATTCTCATTTTCTTTATAGTTCTCTGTAGCCTTAAAAAGATGTAATTCTATTTTTTTCTCAGTGGAAATAACAGTCTAAAATAATCCACTTCACCATTGAAAAAGAATTTGGAGAAATTATTTTCACACATTTACTAATATCTCAACAAAGGAGCATATCTACTAAACTATAATACTACATTTTATTAGACTAAAAAAATAATAAAAACTAGCAAAATTACCCAATGGAAAGTCTTCATTTTAAAAAATTCCATCTTTTATTTTTCAAATAAAGTAAAAATAAGAATATATGTTTGAAAGTGAAGGGGGTAGAACAAATCACAATTTGGTGGGAAGCTGTATTTCACTTAAACATGTAAAATAATTTTATATAAGTTTCAAAGAATGTTTAGTGTCTTAAAAGAGAAAAAAGGGTCACCTCCCACGTCTAACAAAGGAAAATGAGTGCAATAAAATTCTATTTTAAAACCTGTATACCTAGAAAAAATCAATAAATGAAAAATTAATATTTAAAATAAGATCAAGTTATGGTTATGAGTAAGCAATTCACTAAATAGAAAACACAAGTGGCAAAATGAACACATAAAAATATGCTTATCCACTATGGTAATCAGGATATATACATTAAAATGTAAGATACCATTCACATCCATTGCACTGGCAAAAGAAAAACATGCTCACAATTACCAAGTGCTGGTGGGACTATGGAGCCAGAGGGACACTCATAACCTGCTGCTGAAGAATTACATTATCATGGTGACTTGAAAGGCAATTAGGCAACATGAGGTAAAACTGAAGACGTGAATATTCTCAGAGCAATTTTACTTTACTTATGCACCCTAGAAACTCTTGCATAAGTGCATGAGAAGATCAATACAAGATGTATGATATGGCATTACTTATAACAACTATAAAGGAAAATTTACCTAAATGTTACCGCTTTGTATTTCATAGGAAATTAGATGATAAAACTGAAGAAATGCTTTTAAAATTTAAAAATCACAATAAAATGTGAGTGCAAAGAAGAACAAATCCCAGGACAGATAATGTCAAAGCTTAACGTTATAGTAGTAATTTAAAAATGCTCATCTGAATGGAACATGATATCAGCACTTATGAGTAATGTACACAGAATAAGTATATCTATAGGACTGAAAATCATTTTAATGTCTATCATTTACAGCAAGGATGGCTACACAGAAAATGTATCATTTTGTGCCTTTGCTACATAAAAGAATGTCATTCATTGAAATAAAGATGGGAAAAAAGCCAAGAATATCTCCCTGAAAATATTTAATAAACACTACTATTATAAAAATATAGAACATAAGAGTGCCAAATTTCCCATTATACTGCTGCCCACTCTACTCACCAAGTCTTAGTGTTAACTTCGTACTTATAAAGGTCATCTACCAATCCATATTTGTTGCCTGGTAATGCTTTATAGCCTCCATGAACATAAATGGACTTGGTTATTTCATCATACACACTGGTATGGCCATATCCACCTTGAACAATAGCTCCTTTAGTTTCTGGAACAAGCCAAGTGTTGGATGCTGTAAGAGAAAGAAAATAAATCATCAGCTTCAAGTAGTATTTAAAAATAAAAATAATATACCACCAAACTACCAACAAGTTAATTCTAACACCACATCATATGAGTAAAGTATGCCTAATAATCATTTAATTAAAAATTATTAGGAGTTCCCGTCGTGGCGCAGTGGTTAACGAATCCGACTAGGAAACATGAGGTTGCGGGTTCGGTCCCTGCCCTTGCTCAGTGGGTTAACGATCCGGCATTGCCGTGAGCTGTGGTGTAGGTTGCAGACGCGGCTCGGATCCCGTGTTGCTGTGGCTCTGGCGTAGGCCGGAGGCTACAGCTCCGATTGGACCCCTAGCCTGAGAACCTCCATATGCCGAGG
Organism: Sus scrofa; assembly: GCF_054392235.1. Lineage (NCBI taxonomy): Eukaryota > Metazoa > Chordata > Mammalia > Artiodactyla > Suidae > Sus > Sus scrofa. Next base: position 148,179,493 of record NC_139396.1, on the reverse strand, counting down.
GAGCGGCCCAAGAAATAGCAAAAAGACAAAAAAAAAAAAATTATTAAATATGTGCTAATTATTACATTGGGTGGTAGAATTGAAGTTGAGTAAGACTGGTCTTTCTGTAGATTAAATTAAACTATGAAATACTGGAAACATCTAATTTTTGATGTGGAAAAGAAAAAGGAAAATTTTATTTTCACATACATTTCTGTTCTTGTAAATAACCTTAGACAAAAAATTTAACAAATAATTTATGAGAGCCTATTATTTGGCAGGCTACTCAGGCCCAGCATTTCTCAACCCATAACCTGGCAATGAACAAGCAGGCTTGTTCCTCCCCAAAATTGGACAGGATTCACATGGATAATCCTAAATGATCTTAGGGGCAACCACCAAAGATCCACCAAACACCTTTACAATAAGCAGACAGAGGAAGGGTTTCACTTCCACAACAGGTCTGGGACTGAAAAGGGAGATCCCACCACAAGACCTAAATGCTAAGTCTTCTTTTGTTGGTTGGGAGCCAATAGGATACCCATCCTCTAGTCCTGGAGTTCCTAACCAGTCACCTTTCATGTTTCTCCTTTGGTTGTCTTTAATACTATTTACAGGGTTTGTTGTTGTACTTAGTGGGATGGGGAGGGAGAAATTAGTCTACATCAACTTTTAAACTTTTTGTGCATTGATTTTTTTTAACTCTAAGTTTCCTTAGTTGTAAAAGGATAGCATGAGTAGACCTTCCAAAGGGCTATTAGCACATGAAATAATGAGGCACTCCCTGAGACAGTGTATGCTCTATTAGATAATGATGCTATGGCTAAGATTGCTAGATTGCTTAATGCATCATTTTTTTTTTAAAATGGGAACTCTCAACTCAATTATTTCTTATAAGTGTACATAAATTTATAATTTTCTCAAATTAAAATGTTAATAAAAATATATATGCACCTTACTAGCAATGGGAAGTTCAACATGAAATAAAATATCTCACTCAACCACTCTTCAAATATTTTAAAAAATTAAAAGTGTAACAGCTACGGCACAGGTCCAACAGCAAAGTGAGTTACTCTTAAATACCACAGCAGTATTTCTCCAGGTTTAATGCTAGCAGTTTAAACAAGGAATGGTGATATGACAGTTTCAGATAAAAAATTAAGAAAATTGTTTTGCTCAGATAAAGGTGATTAACTAAAAGTGTAAAATTAAATATGATTCACATTCTCACTTTACTCTTATTATTACATTTGGAAATGAGCACATGCTAGAAGGATTCAGTTTGTCTCAGTAAACATTTAAAGTAACAAAATATTTGCCACCTCAGAAAAAGTATTTTCTTATAATTTGCGTATTATATGCATATGCATGAATTTTGTTTTTAATTTTGTAATGTGCCATATCATATTCCCAATTTATAAAAAGTGGGTCACTGATTCATTAAAGAGAAAAAATAGTAATTAAAATAGATATATGAATACAAGAAATAACTCAGGATAATTCTCCAAAAGTCAAAAGCAAAAATAACTCATATATACCAAAAGTTCTTTACTAGGCTATGATGACTCATATATACCAAGAGTTCTTTATTAGGCTGTGATAGAGAGCATTAAAAGCCAGAAAAGAAAAAAAAATGAAAAAAGATACTGGATAACAAGCAGCACATGACTGTGATTCTAAAGAAAAGAGAAACAAGGTGAGCCCTATGAGTGTCAAAATTGTATGCCGGGAGACAATTCCCAGCCACTGAGCAAGAAGGGAGATTGCCGACAGATTCTGATGATCTCACTATGCTGAGAAAACAAAGATCAGAGTTTGAAAAAACCAAATCCCTACAAGCTAGAATTTGTAGGAAATGATACCAGATATGAGTTATCTGCACAGAGAAAGCTCAAGAGACCTGCAGAAATGTTCCCTCACGTCTTTAGCTGCATATTGATCTGCATGTCATAATAGGAAACTTCTCACCAAAAAACTAGTAGGCTGAACAGCTCTTGGATCTCACAGGGGCTGGGAACAGTTTGTGCTCCAAGCAGTCACAGAAGAAAGACCTCAAACTATTGGAGGCATTAGGCAGATTCCTGAAAAGGAATGTGGTACTGGACTAAATTAGCCATAAACTGAAAGTTGCTCTGGATCCACTCTAACAAACCTTAAAAGCAATCCCCCAAAATGCTGACACTGATAACTTAAGTCCATGTTAGTACAAAGCTCAACATTCTTTAAAGGGATACAACAAAATCCAGCAAACAACAAGGTAAAAATATACAATGTTCAAAATGCATTTAAAAATTAACGAGCATGGAGGGAAAAGAAAATATGACCTATAACAATATGAAAAATCAATCAATAGGAAAGGATATAGAAATAACAAAAAAGATAGAATTTAAAGAGAAGACTGTTTTAAAAAGCTATTGTAAACATTTTCAAATATGTTCAATAATGTTACAGAAAACATGGATATGATAAGGGAGAAATGGAAGCTAAAATAGACTCAAACAGAACTCCTGGAATAGAAAAATACATTGAATACAATTAACATAAGATTAGATACTACAGAAGAAAAAACATGAATAGAAAAATACATTGGATACAATTAACATAAGATTAGATACTACAGAAGAAAAAACATGAATTTCATACATGGAAATAGAAACTATCCAAAATGAAGCACACAAATGAAAAACCTGAAAAACAATGAACAGAATAGAAGGGACCTATGTCAGGGACCTGTATCAAGTTGTCTAATCTAGTATGTTAAGAGGTCTGGCATGTGGTAGTGGTAAGGCAGACAGAAACAATGTTTGAAAAAAATAGTTTCTCAAATTGAATGAAATCTATAAATTCACAAAACCAAGATCAATGAAATAGAAGAAAATAATGCAGAAATAGAGAAGGCCACACGAAGGATATCATGAAGTGATAAAGATGAACAAGCAGAAGAATAAAAATAGGAATGACAGTTGACTTCTCCACAGGAAGCATGCACATCAGAAGACAATGAACACTTGTCATACTTTTAAACTGCCTAGAAGCGAAAAGACCCGTCAACACAGAATTCTATACCAAAAAATAACTATCAAAGTAGAATTATATATCCCACAAAATATTTCCGAATGTGAAAGTGATAAAACCTTTTAAAGACCAAGGGGAAAAAAAAGCAGAGAGAACATATTACTGGAGACTGGCTCTATGAAAAAAAAAAAAAAAATGACCAAAAAAGTTCTTCAAGCTGAGTGAAAATGTTACTTGAAACCAGATAGAATCTGGATTTACATATAGATGAAAAAGGATTATAGAAAATGGTTTGATATGTGGGCAAATACTAAAGGTGTCATTTCTCATTTTTCCTTCCCAGTAAATGATAATTAACAGTCCAAAACAATTAATTATAACAATTTATTACAGTGTTCATAACATATGAGATATGACATTATCACAAAGGAAAAAGATGGAAATGCAGGTATACAATTCTGAGTTTCTAACCCTATACATGAACACTAGTTAAAGGTAAAATCTGAGCAATCTCTACAAAAATAAAACAAAAAAGTTATACTTAATAAATTAATGGTCCTACAGATTTAAGCAGCTCGGCAAACCACAAACAAGATAAATTCAAAGGAACCCACAACTCATGAAACTGCTGAAACTTAAAAATGCAGAAAACATTTCAGAAACAGCTAAAGGAAAACAACAGTTACCCATAAGGGAACAACAATTCAACTGACTGTAATTTTGTCCTAAGAAACCATGCAGGACAGAGGAAGTGGCCCAACACTTTTTAAAGTGCTGAAAAATAACTATAACTATAAAAATAACTGTAAGTCAGAATCCTATAACTGGCAAAAATAGTCTTCAAGGACGAATGTGAAATGAGATTCTCAGGTGTGAAAAAAAATTATGCTGGTTCATAGCCAGCAGAACTACTCCAAAGGAAATACTAAAAGAAGCTCTTCAGACAGGGGAATGACCATAGAAGAAACTTGGAATAAAAGAGGACAATTTATCATGAGGAACTAACAATTCTAACTGTATACACTCCTAATAATAAAACATCCAAATGAGTGAAGCAAAAACCAATAGAACTGAAAAACAAAAATAGATATATCCACAATCATAACTGGAGGTTTCTACACTAATTTTTCAGTAACATTAAAAAAAAACAAAAAACAAAAAACAAAACAATAAACAGAGTATCAGTATGAATATAGAAGACCTGAATAACTCCATTAGCCATAATACAATTGGCATTTATAAAACACCCCAACCAACTACAGAAGAATACACATCATTTCAAATTTACATAACATTCACCAAGGTAGACAATATTCTGAATCAGAAAATGAGATTCAAGAAAAAATTTAATTATAAAAGATAGAGTCTGCCAATAATAGAATTAAACAAGAAATAATGGCAAGAAAAATATATTTAAAATCTTCATCTATATGAATCAAACAAAATACTACAAAGGGAACCAAAGGGAAAAACCACCAAAAAAAACCAGAAAACATTTTGAAGGAAATGGAATAAAAAAATACAACATTTCAAAATGTGTGAGGGAGTTCCCGTCGTGGCGCAGTGGTTAACGAATCCGACTAGGAACCATGAGGTTGCGGGTTCGGTCCCTGCCCTTGCTCAGTGGGTTAACGATCCGGTGTTGCCGTGAGCTGTGGTGTAGGTTGCAGACGCGGCTTGGATCCAGCGTTGCTGTGGCTCTGGTGTAGGCCGGTGGCTACAGCTCCGATTCGACCCCTAGCCTGGGAACCTCCATATGCCGCAGGAGCGGCCCAAAGAAATAGCAAAAAGACCAAAAAAAAAAAAAAAAAAAAAAAAAAAAAAAAAAAAAATGTGTGGGGTATAGCTAAAGCAATATTTAAAGCAGTCATTCTCAGTGGTGGCTCCCTGAAGCAGCAACTGGCATTACCCGAAACCTTTTAAAAATGCAAATCTCCAATCCTGACATAATTAATAAGAAAATCAGGTATTAGAGCACAACAATCTATTTTAACAATCTTTCACGTGATTCTTATGCATCAAGTTTGAGAACTACTGGCTTAGAAGGAAATTTCTAATAAATACTTAGATTTTTAGAAAGAAAAAAAATCTCAATATCAATTCAATGATCTATTCTTCCACCTTAAGAAATCCAGTAAAACAAGAGCAAACATAACTCAAAGAAGAAAATAAATATAACACATAAAGCATTAATTAATATGATAGAAAACAGGAAACAAAAGCTGGTTATTTGAAAAGATTGATAAATTGATTAACCTGTTAATCTCTAGTGGACCGTTCAAAAAAAAAAAAAAAAGGACACAAATAACTTAGATCTAAGAGGATATATCACTACAGATTTTACAAACATTAAAAAGAATAATAAAGGGAGTTCCCACTACGGCACAAAGAGTTAAGAATCTGACACACATGAGGATACAGGTTCAATCTCTGACCTCACTCTGGGTTAAGAATCCAGTGTTGCCGCAAGTTGCAGCATAAGTCACATATATGGCTTGGATCTGGTGTGGCTGTGGCGTAGGTCAGCAGTTGCAGCTCTAATCTAACCCCTAGCCTAGGACATTCCACATGCCACAGATGCAGCTGTTAAAAAAAAAAAAAAAAAGAGTAAGCGAAAATAATGAACAGCTTTATACAATAAATTTAACATCTTAAATGATACAGACAAATTCCTTAAAAATACCTACCAAATACCATTCAAAAAGAAATTAATAATTTGAGATTGCTAACAGTTATTAAAGAAAATAAATACTAAAACAGATTAATTAAATAAATAAGTTTTTAAAAATTTTCTACGAAGAAAACTTCTGGGCCAGAAAATAGTTTAAGATAATATACCAACTCTACACCAACTTTTACAGAAATAGGATAAAACACTCCCCAAATCATTTTACCATTATCTAGACTGCAAAACCAAAGACATTACAAAAAAAGAAAATCACAGTCCAATATTTCTTATGAGCATAAACATAAAAATCCTTAACAGCATTTTTGCAATTCAATTCTAGTAATATACAAAAAGGATAATACAGTGATCGCTTTGGCAGCACATATACTAAAACTGGAAAGATACAGAGAAAATTAGCATGGCCCCTGTGCAAGGATGACATGCAAATCTGTGAAGCGTGCCATATTTTTAGAAAAAATCACAGACGTAGGACAGACTCGTGTTTGCCAGGGGGAGAGGGAGAGGGAGTGGGATGGATTGGAAATTTGGGGTTAGTAGGTGAAAACGGTTGCATTTGGAATGGATAAGCAATGGGATCCTACTGTATGGCACAGAGAACTATAAATCTAATCACTTGTGACGGAACATGATGGAGGATAATGTGAGAAAAAGAATGTATATATGTATGTATGACTGGGTCACATTGCTGTAGAGCAGAAATTGATAGAACACTGTAAATCATTCTAATAAAATTTTTTTAAATTAAAATTGTTTTTAAATAAAAGAAATGGATATCAAAAAAAAAAAAAAAAAGGATAATACATTATGGCCAAATGGGGTTTATCCAAGAATGCAATAGTGGCTTAACATCTTCTGAAAATCAGCGTCATTCATCATACTAAGAAATCAAAAAAATAAATATATAAAAGAACAAATGTTCTTCTCAATAAAGAAAAATTACTTCATTATAACTTATCATTATTCATGAAAAAGACTCAACAAACTAGGAATAAAAGTGAATTTACACCACCTGATAAAGGCATCTAAAAAAAATATACTGCTAATGTAATAATTAAAAGACTGGAGCTTTCCCTCCAACAATAAGGGAAAAAAAGGCATAAATTTCTGCTCTCACTACTTCCACTCAGTATTGTATCAGAGATCCTAGAGTATAATAATACAAAGAAAATAATAAAAAGTATATAGGGAGTTTCCATTGTAGCACAGTGGAAACGAATCCAACTAGGAACCACGAGGCTGCGGGTTCAATCCTTGGCCTCGCTTAGTGGGTTAAGGATCCGGCATTGCCGTGAGTTGTGTTGTACGCTGCAGATGCAGCTCAGATTTGGCGTTGCTGAAGCTGTGGCGTAGGCCAGCAGCTGTAGCTCTTATTAGACCCCTAGCCTGGGAATCTCCATATGCTGCGGGTGCGGCCCTAAAAAAAGAGACAAAAAAAAAAAGTATATAGATTGAAAAAGAAGAACATTTACCAGTTAAGCATAACACATGATCATCTATATAGAAAATAGGAAGGAACCTACCAAAAAGCTACAGGGATTAATAAGTGTGTTCAGCAAACATTGCAGGGTACCAGTTCAATATTAAAAGTCAACAATTTTTCTATATACTAGCAATCAACAATTGTAAACTGAAATTTTTAAATGCCATTTATAAGCGCACATGATCATCACTACACTATGGAAATACCAACAGAATGCCAATTTATAATAATATATAAAATATTAAATACTTTCAGAGTTCTCTGGTGGCTCAATGGATTAAGGATCTGGCGTTGCCACCTCTGTAGCTTGGGTTGCTGCTATAGCTTGGTTGCTACTGTGACACGGGTTCAATCCCTGGCCTGGGAACTTTCGCATCCTGGGGGCATAGCCAAAAAAAGGAGAAATAATTAAACTTAGTTTGCTAAGTGCAACATCAGTACGCTGAAAATGACACTGCTGAAAACAATTAAAGGAGACCTAAATAATTGCTGAGATATACCATGTCCATGAGTTAGAAGACTTAATATTGTTAATATTGTTAAACCATAAGATACCACTATAATTCCAGAACAGCAAATTTAAAAAGACTAACAATAGCAAGTTTGGTGAGGATGTGAAGTAACTGGAACTTTCATACATTGCTGGTGGGTTGTAAATGATAGTACCAACTTGGGAACAGTATGGAAGTTTCTTATAAAGTTAAACATATAATTGCAAATACCCAGGAATCCTATTCTTCAGTTCTTATACAAGAGAACAGAAAACATATGCTCATACAAAGATTTGTATGCAAATATTTATAACTAACTAGGGAATGCATAAATAAGTTACAACTTCTCCATACAAATACCACTGAAGAATAAAAAGAACTACTGATACAAGCAAAAATGTAGATGAATCTCAAAATTACTATGCTAATATAAGACTACATACCAGATGACTCCATTTACATGGAATTTTTTTTACACTCCAAGTATGTGTTTGTTTTATGTCAAGTATATCTCAATACAGTAGTTAAAGTCGTTTTAAAAAGTTGACAGATACTGCAAAAGTAAAATAATTCAGAAAAATGACATTTTTATTAATCGACACATCTCTAAAGTACTTTTTAAAAATTTTTTTGCTGAATACTCTTGTAAGATTTTTATTTTTTCTATTACAGTTGATTTACAATGTTCTGTCAACTTCTGTTCTATAGCAAAGTGACCCAGTCACTTTGGAATATATGAAATTCAAAGTGAATCAAAATTATAATGACAGAAAACAGATCAGTGGTTACCTGAGGCTAGAAATCAGAAAAGACTGACTGCACAGGGCATGAGTAAACTTTCTGGAAAAATGGAAATGTTCTATATCTTGATTGAGGTGTTACAAAACCATATTCATTTGGGGTTTTTTTTTTTGAAAAGTTAAACACTTCTTTAACAGAGAATCAAACCATATTCATTTGTTAAAGATCAGCAAGCTGGATGCTAAAAATTGGTGTCTTTATACACACACATGTGTTGATGACAAGTAAACCTGCTTCTATCAGTCTCCCTCTACTTAGCAGATGGAGGCTCCATTCTTCTAGCTGCTCAACCAAACATCCTGGACTATCCTTGACTCTTTTCCCTCACATTCCACATGTTCTCTCAGTGAGTCTTGCTGTCTCCACTTTTAAAACAAATCTAGGAACCAACTACCCTCACCACTTTCCCTGCCAACACTCTATTCTAAGACAATATCATTATTCAAGCTTACTACTGATCACTGGAAGTGCACAATACAGGAGAAAAGATCTTTAGTTAATTGTTCAGTGATTTGGGAAACAGATTGGCAAAGATTCCGCAGGATCTCTAAATAAAGCAACTGTTTGTATTGCTCCCCCTAATGGAGCTAAGGGGAAATGTAAGCCAAGTAAGACCCAGTCTGCATGCATGCTTCCCTTTATCCACATCCATAAAATTAGATCAAAGCCAATTTCTTTTCCTGTTCTCTCAAGACGTTTTCAGACTCACTTGGCAGCCTGCTCTGCTCTCCTCATAAAGCCTCGTTTTGTGAATAATAAGGTTTTCATACTCTCTTAGCACCAAACCAAATATTGATGGGCTCTCCCTCTGTGCAATGACCACAATACATCAGAATACAATAACCTCTATGGCAAAAGCAGCAAAAAGATAACTAAAGATAAAGATCACTGTATATGAATTTTTAAAGGTCAGTGTGCCCAGGAGACTATTAAAGCTTCAAAATATAAAAAACAAAAATTAAAAAAATTATAAGGAGAAATTAGCAACATGAATGTCATCATGGAAATTTTAATGTACCCTTCCCAGCAACTAATCAGTAAACATCTAAAAGATTGAAACAACACAAGTAATTCACCAAATTTAATAAACAAACATGGTATGCCATTTTGGAAAAGGTCTTTCACTTTCTTAAAAGTTAAAGATACGTCTTCCTTCTGACCTAGCATTCTTGGGTATTTAGACAAGAATAAAAACTGTCTACAAGTTTTTGTACATTGTTGTACAAGAATATTCACTGCAGTTTTATTCCTAACAGTCCAAATTGCAAATGGCCCAGGTGTTCATCAATAGAACAATAAACAGGAGTTCCTGCTGTGGTGCAACAGTATCTGCAGTGTCTTGGGAGCACTGGGACCCAGGTTCAATCCCCCACCCAGCACAGTGGGTATTAAGGATCCTACATTGCCGCAGCTGGCTTTGGTCACTACTGTGGCTCAAATGTGATCCCTGGCCAGGAAACTCCACATGCCACGGGGTAGCTGAAAAAGAAAAAAAAAATAGAGTGAACAAAGAAACTATAATGTATTCATAAGTTGGAAAAGCACTCAACAATAAAAAGGAACAAATTACTAATAAATATAACATATATAAAACTCAAAAGCATCATGGTGAGTGAAAGAAGCCTTATTTTAAAAAGGACGTAAGAGGGAGTTCCTGTTGTGGTGCAGTGGTTAACGAATCCGACTAGGAACCATGAGGTTGCGGGTTCGGTCCCTGGCCTTGCTCAGTGGGTTAGCGATTCGGTGTTGCCGTGAGCTGTGATGTAGGTTGCAGACGCAGCTTGGATCCCGAGTTGCTGTGGCTCTGGTGTAGGCCAGTGGCTGCGGCTCCGATTCAACCCCTAGCCTGGGATCCTCCATATGCCACGGGAGCGGCCCAAAGAAATAGCAAAAAGACAAAATAAATAAATAAAAATAATAAATAAATAAATAAATAAAATAAAAAGGACCTAAGAGAGGATTAAGATGGCGGAATAGGACTGGAGCTCAACTTCTCTCCTAAAAACAACAAAATTTACAACTAAAGCCTGAGCAATCTCCACCCAAATGGTCTGGAAACCTTAAAAAAGATACCCTACTCCAGAAGAAAAAGAGGAGGCCACATCAAGAGGTAGGAGGGGCGATTTCGTGATATAAACAACCCCATACCTCCTAGATGGGAAGCTCCACAGACTGGAAACTAACTGGTTCACAGAGACTCACCTACAGGAGTGAGAGTTCTGAGCCACACATCAAATTCTCACATGTGGGGATCCAGCACTGGGAGAAAGCGCCCCGGAGCATCTGGCATTGAAGGCCAGTGGGGCTTGTGCCCAGGAGCTCCACAGGACTGGGGGAAACGGAGACCCCATTCTTAAAACGTGCACACGGACTTTCACGTGCACTGGGTCCCAGGGCAGAGCGAGGTCTCCATAGGAATCTGGGTCAAACCTGACTGCAGTTCTTGGAGGACATCCTGGGGAAACAGGGGTGAATGTGGCTTGTCGTGAGGGAAGGCAAGGCTCTCGGGGACTTTCAGCAGCTGCCTTTCTCTGGAGCGGGCCATTTTGGGAAAATCTGGCCCCACCCCAGTCAGTCAGTACTGAGAAGCCCCAGAGCAAAAAACAATCTAGGAGGGATCACAGCCCCCTCCTCAGTAAACAGGCTGGCTAAAGAGCCCTCAGGCACACAGCTGCCTCTAATCCCATCCAGAGACTAAGCCCCACCCACCAGAGGGATCAGAATGGGCTCCACCTACCAGGGGGCAGGCATCAGCCCCTCCCATCAGGAAGACTACAGCAAGCCCCCATACCGACTTCAGCCACAGGGGGGCAGACACCAGAAGTAAGAGAGGCTAAACTCCGTTACATGTAAAAAGGTCACCACACCAAAAACCTATAAAAAGGACGTATAGGAGTTCCAGTGGTGGCTCAGTAGCTAACGAATCTGACTAGGAACCATGAGGTTTAGGGTTCGATCCCTGGCTTTGCTCAGGGGGTTCAAGAAGCGGAGTTGCCCGTGAGCTGTGGTGCAGGTTGCAGATGTGGCTCGGATCCTGCATTGCTGTGGCTCTGGCGTAGGCTGGCAGCTACAGCTCCGATTAAACCCCTAGCCTGGGAACCTCCATGTGCCATGGAGCGCCCCTAGAAAAGGCAAAAAGACAAAAAAAAAAAAAAAAAGAAAGAAAAAAGTAAAAGGATGTATAATGTGATTCCATTTATACAAAATTCCAGAACAGGCAAAACTATTTGATGATAAAAAAAAAATTAGGAAGAAGGACAGGTATTGAGTGGGAAGGATGGGGAGAAAATTTTCTGAAGTAATGGTAAATGTCCTATCTTGACACCAGTTTGGTTTACAGATTGTTTTATCAAAACTCACTGAATGGTACACAAGGTTTCACTGTATACAGTTTTTACATTAAAAACATGAGTACAGAACTCTAGTTAACAGTCATGCTATTATGCTTGGAGGTAAAGTGTACTGATGTTTGCAACAGTCTTTAAATGCACACACAAAAAAAATAGGTGGACAGAGAGATGGATACAGACACTGGTAAGTGAAAAAGCGAAACATTAATATAGAATGTAAGAATTATGTCTATGAGAATTCATTAAACAATTCTTTCAACTTTTAGGTAGTATTGAAATATTTCATAATAATTTTGATGGTAAAAGCCTGTAAGATATGTTCTGTGACCGTAACACAATAATCTAGATATCAATAATAAAAAATAAATAACTAGAAAACACCATGTTTGAAAATTTTAAGCAGCACCTCTAAATACATGAGCAAGAGAAGGAATTACTATGGAATTTTAAACACAATTAAAATACTACATACCGGACTTCCCATCGTGGCTCAGTGGTTAACGAATCCGACTAGGAACCATGAGGTTGGGGGTTCGATCCCTGGCCTTGCTCAGTGGGTTAAGGATCCGGCGCTTGCCATAAGCTGTGGTATAGGTCACAGACGCAGCTCGGATCCCGCGTTGCTGTGGCTCTGGTGTAGGCAGCAGCTACAGCTCCGATTAGATCCCTAGCCTGGGAACCTCCATATGCCGCGTGTGCGGCCCTAGAAAAAAACAAAACAAAACAAAAAACAAAATACTACATACCAAATCATGTAGGATGCAAGTATAGCCATTTTTACATTGTTTATGTTATAGCTTTAAATGAATATATTTTTTAAAAATTCAATGAAGAAAACCTAAAAGATAATGCATTAAATGTCAGTATAAAAAGAAAAAAAGCATTACAAATCAAAATATATGAAAAGGTCATAATAAAATAAGAATAAAATAAATGAATATATTAAAAAATCAATAACTTAAAAAGTTGATACTTTGAAAAGTATTAAGATTTATGATCTTGTGAAGAATCTGATCAAGACAAAAAGAAGGCCCAGGCAGCCAATATTAAGGAATGCAAAAGGGAACTTGGCTATAAAATATTTTAAACATCACTAAAAGTGTATTACAAAGTACTTTGGTCAATACATTAGAAAATTTAGATTAAATGGACAAATTCTGAAAACAAAACCAAATTACCAAATCCGGAGAGAAAAAATTTGAGTAGTCTTACCAGATAAACTGATAAAAGTATTTTAAAACCTTGCCACAAAGAAAACTCCAGATCCACATGACTGCACCAACCTACACCATTTTTAGAAAAAGTACTAACAATTGAAAGTCTTCCAGATAATGGAAAAAATAATTACACTGGCTACCAAAACAGAAACTATTTTCCAAAAATTACCTGTAGAAGAGATTATGGCTTTAATCCAAAACCCCAGAGGTTTGCACTGTGATTCTCAAAAAAAATAATAATAATTTTTATTATCTGTAACCATCCAATTAGTGTTCCGATTTCTAATTATCTAATAAACTTCTTTATTTTTAAAGTGTGTTGGAATCAATCTAATGAGATCCACACTGCAGCTGTCTGATATGTTTACTGAATCTTTTAATTTAAACATTTTTCAGCCATATTCTTTTTATTGCCAATAGTTCACTGGTCAGCATTTTTTGTCGATTCCTAGAATGAAGGCATAGAAGTTGTACTTATTAAATGACTACTGACCCAGTAAGAGGAGGAGCTAATTAAACCTCTAGATACCAGAATTATGAATCAAAAGCAACGGTGAGCTGAAGTTATTTTAACAATATATGTCAAGACCTTCATGCAAATTACATGAAATCGACAGGTATAGGATAAAGTATAGCTTGCTTATCAGTAGTTAAAAAACAAAAACCAGTGACCTAAAGTAAGAAGTTTTGTTGTCTATAGGCTAATCCTAATCAACATGATAATATTATATAAAACATAGATTTAGATTGCAACATTAACAAAATATATCCAGAACAAGGTCTCACATTAGGTAACACATCGTGCTCTATTAAGCTCTGAAAAGCTTGAACAGATCATTACAAAATACAGTTTGTCCAGAGAGTATGATAATGATGGGTCAACTAAGATAATGTGTATCATATATAATCCTGATTTTTGCCATTTACTAGCGAGGTGATCACTGGCCAATTGTGTGAGGCATCTGTGCCTAAGCTCCCTTAACTGTAAAATGGGGTAACAAGAGCACTAACTTGCATGTTGGTCTTGAGGACTAGATGAGTTAATATTTGTAAAGTACTGATACCACCACCTACCACACAATAAGGCCCGTTATTATTATTATTAGAAAATATTCTTTATATCATTAACATCTGTGTTAGTGTAAGGCATAATCAAAAACATATGAATGGACAGCTTGTTATGCGACTGAAGGAACTAGAGGTGCTTATCTAAAGAATGGAAGATAAGTTAAAATGAGGTATCTCAAAATATTTGTAGGGCCAGTATGTGGAAGAGTGACTAAATTATACATGTTCAATTCTCTATAGTCGTGAAAATCCAAGTACAAATTATAAGAAGTGCATATTTTTTCCAAATATAAATAAAAATGTTTAGATTTTTAAACTAATATGATGACTGCCTTTTAAAGGACTGATAATCTCCATTAATGAAAGGATGTTAGGCAGAGACAAAAAGACCAGAATCTTCTGAATCCTGAATGCATGTCCACTAAAACTGTTTGATATAACAATGTATATTTTCAAACATTATGTATAGGTATTTATATGGCTTATAAACAATCTGAAAGCACATGGTTTAATAATTACACTCATCAAAACTAAAGTCTTTTTATTGTGATATTATTGGAAACTTTTAGTAGATATAAAACCATATACCGTTTAACAGTGGCCGCTGTCACACAAACCTAATTCATTAAGATATTTTTACTTACTACATGGAAACTGTTTCACTTTACCTCATCAGTTCTGAAAAGTTCTTCACAAATGAGACTACACAAATGCCAAACCTAATTTAGGCACAATTAAAGTTTGTGTTTTATGATTCCTATGACTGAACTCTTTTTAAAGCGGTATTTCATGTATTAAAAGTTCCTCATTCCCACCACCTAATATGATGCTTTGTAGATCTGGTTTCCAGATAACCAGCTTGCTGAAAGCAACGTCCGACTGACACTTGAAATTCACCACAGAATTCTGAAAAACACATGATGTTAAGAGAAGAAAGAGAAGAGAACTTCGTATAGTATCGCTACATTTACAGAGAAAAAAATACCCTCTTTAAAACATCATCATATCTTGGAGTTCCCGTAGTGGCTCAGTGGTTAACGAATCCAACTAGGAACCATGAGGTTGAAGGTTCGATCCCTGGCCTTGCTCAGTGGGTTAAGGATCCGGTGTTGTGGTGAGCTGTGGTGTGTAGGTCGCAGAGGCGGCTCGGATCCTGCGTTGCTCTGGCTCTGGTGTAGGCCGGTGGCTACAGCTCCGATTAGACCCCTAGACTGGGAACCTCCATATGCCTTGGGTGCGGCCCTAAAAAGACAAAAGACCAAAAAAAAAAAAAAATCATATTTAATAGTTTTTAGAGCAAAAGGAAAAAAGGCTGATGTAAAATGGCATTAATAAGAACTTCCCAACTGTACCTCCCAAATCCTAAAGGCGTGAAAAATAGTACAAGCAATACATTAATATTATACTAACACTGAGACTCACATTGAGATTTTCCAAAAGTTTATGAGGTATTGCTAACCTAAAGTGAAATAATTTCCCTCAGGACTAACCCAGAAGAGCTTTATGATCCAAGTCAGTAAAACCATGAGCATGATTCCCCTCTGATATTCACAGATTCCTTAAAAATCCTGTCATTCTAAGTATAGCAAAAAGACAAACTGACGTTTCCTTTACTGCCAGAGCAAATTCACAGGAACTCTTATTAACTTCAATTCGAATATATATCCTACATAACCAAGTATGAAAAAAACATACATCTATTGCCTCTAATCTATTTCAGCACTTTATTTAGATATAATTTTAAAGATACAAAGAAGTTGCAATAACAGTCAAAAGATTTCCACGTTCCCATTACTTGGATTCACTAATTGTTAACGTTTTGTCCCGTTTATTAGTTCTCTCTATCCACCTTTCTTTCACACACACACACACACACACACACACACACACACGGAATAATCATTCCTATTACCCCTAAACATTTTGGTGTAAATCTTAAGAACAGGGACTTTCTTTTTATGTAGCCATATTACAGTTATCCATGTCAAGAAGTTTAACATTTACAAAATATTTTAATATGCACATATACTTCAACTTGTGAATTGAAATTCATACAGTATAGGAGTTCCCAGTGTGGCTTAGCAAACCCAACTAGCATCCATGAGAACACGGGTTCCATCCCTGGCACCGCTAAGTGGGTTAAGGATCTGATGGTGCCATGAGCTGCAGGGTAGGTTGCAGACCTGGCTGGGATCTGGCGTTGCTGTGACTGTGGTGTACACAGGCTGGCAGCTAAAGCTGCGATTCTTTGACCCCTAGTCTGGGAACTTCCATGTGCCAAGGGTGCAGCCCTAAAAAGACAAAAAAAAAAGAAAAGAAAGGAAATTTGTACAGTGTAGATTCCAGTCTTGGATCACTTACCACATTCAGTGGTCATGTTTCTTTAGCCATCTATAATCTGGAACAATTTTTCAGCCTTTCTCTCTCATGACAATGACATTCTTAAAGAGTAAAGCTCTCCCCCTTTTTAAATAAAATGTTCCTCATTTGATGTTTATGTGATATTGCTTCATGATTAGATTCAGGTATGCACTCCCAGTCAGAAAACTGGACGACAGAGATCAGCAACCTAAGTTCCCTCAGCCAAATCTAGCTGGCTGCTCATTTTCAAAAACAAAGACGTATTGGCACACAAGCTTATTCATTCACTTACCTATTATTCATGGCTTGCTTTCAAACTTCGGTGGAAGAACTGAGTAAATCAAATAGTGACTGTATGACCTACAAAGCCTAAAATATTTACTATGTAAATCTTTACAGGAAAAGTTTACAGAACTCTGCTGTAAGTGATATTTTCTTTAGCAGATTCCATAACCAGAGGCACACAACGTCCAATTTCCCGTGGTGTGTACTGTGAATTTTGATCACCCAGACAAGGTACTGACATTTTTCCACTACATAGTTACTATTTTTCCCCTGCACCCTACAAACAATCTGTGGGAAAAACCCTTAAATATCATGCATCTCTCGTGATGTCTCCACCTCCACAGTTCTAGCATCCATTGTTGAAACCTTCCTAAATCAATTTTTAATATGATCACTGCAAAATGAGGATTTTCAACTACAACATGCCAGTCAGCATCCGCGTAGGAAAGAGGCTTCACCTCTCCTGTTTGTATCAGTCCATGTAAGCTCATGAATTCCTATGTTTTCAATGGCTTATAATTACTTTCCAAAATTATTCTATTGCTCAAATTGTCCCAGATTTTAGCAATGGAACCTCCTTCAAGCTGACTCCTATGTTCTTTTGACAAAACCCATAACTTTCTTGAGCACTTCCTTATCTGATATACCAAAATGTACCAGGCTCATCTTTATTTTTCTCCAACCACAGCCCTAAAATCAGTCATTTCTCTAAGAAGCCCTGCTTCTTTTTCACAGGAATGTTATTAAAACTATACCTGGGAATATGGGTGATAGGTGCTCACAACGACTGAAGTGTCTGTGTTTCTAGAACCTTTCCGAGGAATCTACAATTATCTACAGCTCTCTAGCTATCTAATCATAAGCTCAAACTGATACCTCCAATTCTAACCCATGCAGACAGGATTCTCCCTTGCATTCCCCACTGCATATCCGTTATCTCCTGTCTTCCACACTGGAAGCTTCAGTTCCCAACAATATCAACACATTTATTCATTTTTTGCAATCTAACAATACTCCTAAAATAATTTCAGAATCCCTTCACCAAAAAAAAATTCAAAAAACAAACCTAAAAGCTTTGTTGGTAGTTCTTCCCCACATCCACATGTGGACTAAAGGCAAACAAACACCTTGTTAAAAAGTCACTTGGATTAGTTCTTTTCCCCCTTTTTCAGTGTGATTGAATTCTTCAACTGAAACATGGTTGGGTTCATTTGTTTCAGTTTGCATTGTTCTAGAGTTTGCGTCCTCTCTTTGTAGAATTAATTTTTATAGAGAGAACACATGTTTCTAAAGGCAATATGCCTCTAAAAACCCAAACTATTTTAAACAAAATACAAACTCAGGGAAATATATTCTCACTTCCTATCCTCTCCACACCGTTCTCCTCTTCCCCTTGAAAGTAAACAACATCACTGTTGTCTGGTTTATCCTCCAGGTGGTTTTTCTCATAGAAGCAGGTATGTTTTCTGATTTCTCTTGCTTCCTTAATGTGCAAAAAGTAGTGCATTTTTGCACTTTACTTGATCACAAAATATCCTGTAAATCACTCCACTTGATTTCAGAGTTTATCATTATTTTCTGCAAGTACATGACCATGACCATCAACGTGCACGTACTGGAATTTATCCACCCATCTTAGGTGTAGCACCAAAGTAGTTTTCAAATAATATTACAATGAATAACCTCGTACATACAAATGTGTGTGTGTGTGTATTTGTATTTCTGGAGATGTAACTGCAGGATAAATTTCTTGGGATAGAATTGAGATTTATTTCTGTTCGCTCCTTAGGTGGTTTTAAAACATAGCCCAATTCGGGAGTTCCCGTCGTGGCTCAGGGGTTAACGAATCCGACTAGGAACCATGAAGTCGCGGGTTCGATCCCTGGCCTTGCTCAGTGGGTTAAGGATCCGGCGTTGCTGTGAGCTGTGGTGTAGGTTCCAGACGCGGTTCGGATCCCGCGTTGCTGGGGCTCTGGCGTAGGCTGGGGCTCTGGCGTAGGCCAGTGGCTACAGCTTCAATTAGACCCCTAGCCTGGGAACCTTCATATGCTTTGGGAGCAGCCCAAGAAATGGCAAAAAGACCAAAAAAAAAAAAAAAAAAAAAAACACAGAAAACCCAATTCTCTCAAACTCCTACCACTGAGAAGTGGAATCTATGACCCCTCCCTTTGCATCACAGGGTTTGTGACCACTTCAGTCAAGAGAGCAGACATGATGCTATGCGACTTCTAAGGCTAGGTCGTAAAAGCTATGCAGCTTCGGCCTGGTTTCTGTGGAATGCTTGATCTTCTGAAGTTCCCTCTTGGGAACACTCCTTTTAAAACTCAACTGGCATGTTGAGAAGCCCAAACAACATGCAGCCGACATGTAATGTACCTGAGAACAGTCCCAGCTGCGCTTAGCCTTCAGTCATTTCAGCTGAGACACAATATACATGACTGAATATATATGACTGAAAAGCCTGCAGATGATTCTAGCCACCCCAGCTGTTCAAATCTTCCCTAATGGGGCCCCAGAGATCACAGAGCAGAGCAAACCATGCTGTATGTCCATGTTAAATTTCTTCATCTAGTTGACTACATTTCTGGGCTTTTATTCTATACTAATATCCTTCTATACATGTGTGCTGCATTGCCACATCATCACACTGTTCTAATTTTGGAGACTTTGCAATATGCCTTAATATCCAACGGGACAAGTCCCCTCACAGCTCTTCCTTTTCAGTCTTTTCCTAGCTATCCTTATGTGTTTATGTTTCCATATAAACTTTAGTATCAACGTGGCTCCATTTTTTTCAAAGCTGGTATTATTTTCATTGAAATTGCATTAAATTTATACATTACCTTAGGGATATACTACATTTTTGCGATGTTCATACATCCTGACCAAGAACAAGGAATATTGTTCATTTGTTTATGCTCATTTGATTTCCAGGAATGGTTTATAGTTTCCTTTATAAAGATCTGAATGTTTATTAGATTTATACCTAAGTGATTTAGCTTTATTGTAGCTATTCTGTTTTCCTTTTCCTTAATTTCTTATAACTACCTGTAATTGTGTATGTGAAAGATAGTAATTTTTGCATATTAATTTTATAAACTGTTACCTTACTGAACTGTTTTAAGTTAGTCCTATTATTGACTCTACAAGGTTTTCCAGGAATTCTATTCTATCATCTACAAATAGTTTAATTTCTCCTTAATCAATTCTTATTCTAATTGTTTCCTCTAATACTTTAAGAAGAATTTTTAAAATTCTTAATTTGATCTTAATCTTAACAGAATCTTAATAATACTCTCAATAGAAATGCCTGTTTTCCCATATAAGATGCTGGCTTTGGGATTGAAATACATATATTTACTCTGTTCAAACAGTAGCCATTTCTATTTTCTCAAGTTTTATTAGGACTGGATTTTTTAAACATCAGTGAAGATAATCACATGATTTTACTCCCTAGACCTAATAAATAATAAATTTTATTAATAAATTTCTTAATATTTAATATCCTCAGATTCCTGATTAAATATCCTACTTGATCATGTATATTTCTTTCTTTTTTTGGCATTTTTTTTTAATGTGTGTTGGAGTCTTTTGATTTTATTTAGGATTTTTGAGGTGATATTTAAAAGGAAGTATTTTAATTCCTTTTTAATCATAGGTCTATAATTTTCTCTTTCTGTGCTAAATGTATCCAGTTTAAGTTTAATGTTATACTTTTCTTTCTAAAATAAATTCGTAAGCTTCCTTCCTTTTTTTATGCTCTAAAACAAGCAAGTTGGGACTATCTTGTTTATTAAGGTTGCTAAAATTCCCCCTGAAATATCACCTAGGCTTGATGCCTTCTCTACTTTGGAAATTACTCTACATAAACTTTCTATTTCTACTGGGTTCAATTTTAGGAAACTGTAATTTTCTAGGGAATCATCTATTTCTTCAAAATTTTCAAATTTATTTGCATAGGTATACAAAGCATTCTCACTTTTTAAAATTTCCTCTGTCAATATTATTTCCTCCGTGTCATTTCTTATTTTGTATATCTTTGGGTCTTCCTTTGCTTCTCGATTTAATGAGCTAGTGGCTTATCTATTTTTTTAAAAAAGAGTTCAATCTATAAATTGATCTATTGTCTTTTGTGTTCATCATTAATTTCAGCTTTTATTATTATTTCCTCTCTGGTACTTCTTTTATGGTGCTTTTTCTTATTTTATGAGTTGGAGATGTGGTTCATTTATTTTCATTCATATTAATACAGCTGTTTAGTGCCATACTTCTCTGAAAATTGCTTTCAATGTATCTCATAGATTCTTATATGTTATTTTTACTGTCATTATTTTTCAGCAATTTTGTAATTTAAGCTTATATTTATTTCCTCTTTCACCTAACAGAAAGGCTTTATTTAATATTGAGGTATTTAATTTTAGTATTTCCACCTTTTGGAAACTACTGATATTTTCTTTGTACTCTAACATATGATCAACTCGCTTTTTGCGAGTTATCTGTGTGCATCTTAAAAGATTACATTGTCTATAGTCAGGCTGTATTATTCAATATACATTCTTTTGTCCTGTCAAATACTGAGTAATGCCTGACTTGTTTTGTACTGAAAGCAATGCTATTGCCCTTTGCATCATCTGTAATTTCATTTTTATATAGATGGTTATTGGGTTATTTGGTGCACAGATATTCTTCTATATCTATAATATTTTAAGGTAAATTTTTTAAAATGTTATAAGGTGTTCTTGTCTCATATAATGTTAGGTGGCTTGAATTCTACTTTCCCTGGAATGAGGAATAAAATCCCTGCTTCCTCATCATATTCATGTTCCTAGGAAATCGTTCCTCATCCCTTCACTTCAGCCTTTCTAAATCAATGTGTTTCAGATGTGTCTTCTACGTGCAGAGTTGGATTTTGCTTCATGCACTAATTTGAAAATGTTTTCTTTAAACAAGTAACTTAATCTCATTCACATTTATTAATAATATTATGTTGAATCTCAACTTTGTCATATTATTTTATAATTACTGAGTGTATTATGATATGTTTTTCTGATTTTCTATTTGATGTTTTCTTTTTATGGTATCTAGGAAAGTTAAGTTTTTGTTCTAGCAGTTTCCTTTGTTTATATACCTTTAATAGTGCCCTTAATAGTGCTCTTCTTTCCTGCTTAACTTTTAATATCTGTATGTCAAATATTAATCCTAAATATACCAGAAACGATAGTAATCAATATTTACTATCAGGGTTCAATAGTTCCTTTCAGTTGTTTTATGTTATCAAGCCATGTTATAAATAATTTATAGAATAAAAGGATAATGAAAAACTACTTTTTGCAAATTTCAATAATTTAGATATAGCAGACTTCTTTGTATCAAACAAATGTTGGTTAATAAACATACTAAAAAAATAAAAATATATTGTTCACTCATTGATTATTGAGCTTGAAAAAATTATTTAGGATATCATCTTATTATGAAGATTCACGGTCTGAAATTTAATGTTAATGATCAATTCCACTATCATTATAGGCATAAAATGAAAAAGTCTGAATCCTCAACTGTGTTCAATAAAACCTAAAAATAGGCTGCTATGATAATGACTCCAATCTTCTCTTATGCCTTCCTTAAAATAATTTGGGCACTGCAATAAGAAAACTGAAAAATGACAACATATCTCCTGTGGCATCATCTTTCTAAGCAACTTATTTTCTTGTTAATTTTTTAGCATAGTTGGGAATAACTGATGAGCAATACATTAATTCTTAGAATGATAAAATAACAAAATATTTTAAAATATAGGGAAAATAAGAACACTAGGATCACACAAAGAATCTTAGATTTGTAAAGGGGTGCAATAGATCCATCTTAATAATTACATATAGAAGATTTTATTCTCTATTTTTTAAATAAGCAAATGTTCTTTGTTCTTTGAAACATTTCAAAGAAAGAATGAAATTTATGAAATAACAATCTTCATGGATAGTTGGGCCTGCTCAAAAAAGAAACTAAAACACTAAAGCTGGGTTGGATACGCCCTTATACTACATCAAGAATTAAATGACATCCTTTGATTCCTACCTCTCATCTGCAGTGGTCCACGTTCTTTTCCTGCTTTCCCCTTTCTCTCTTCCTTCTCCTCCCATTTTTAGTTGCATTCTTTCAACTTGGAAAGAACATATAATACTTGCATACTAGTCATTACTGACATCTCCACCACTCTTGCTTTATCCTTACCTCTAAAATTAAAGACATGCAATGCTCTCCATCAGTCTTTTACCTGAAGTATTTCCATACCTCTTTGCTAGATGGGGTTTTTTCTCTAGGAGAGAGCTTTATAAATTGCAGCCATGGGCCAAATCCAGCTCACCAACTGTTTTTATGAATTGAGATTTACTGGAACAGGGACACACTCATTCATTTATGATGGTTTTGTTTTGTTTTGTTTTTGTTTTTGTTTTTGTTTTGGCTGCTTGCGTACAGCTTCAAAGGC
This sequence comes from Sus scrofa, assembly GCF_054392235.1. Classification (NCBI taxonomy): domain Eukaryota; kingdom Metazoa; phylum Chordata; class Mammalia; order Artiodactyla; family Suidae; genus Sus; species Sus scrofa. The sequence goes on along the minus strand of NC_139396.1, from coordinate 148,156,270 downwards.
AGAATTGAGTGGCGACAATACAGACTGTGTGGCTTACAATTATTTACTATCTAGATCTTTACCCAAAAAAAAGTTTGCACATTTCTACTGTAGGAGAAATGTCAAGGGGACATATATACAGAATGACTTGAGTTTTGCCATGTTCAAACTGTTTTTTATATAGCCTTGACACATGAAAAGACTGTTTGGCAAAATATAAAAACCCTTGGCCTATATTTTCTTTCTGTGAGTTTCATGAAGAATTTGCTCCATGGTTGCTATGATTTGTAGGTTGCTTTTGAGAAATCTGATACTAATCTTCTCACGTGTCCTTGTAAGATATTTCATCTTTCTGCTTGAAGAGCCTGGACATTTTTTTCTTTATCTTTTAAAATATAGTATGTTTACCAAGATGTATCAAAACTGCTGCTGTGGGTGAATTTGACCAGGTACCCAACCTAAAGGCTCATAAACAGGAAAATGGATAGGCAAGTCATGAAAGAGTCAGATAATAAAATATAGTAATGCAAAAAAGTTAACTGTAGGAATACCTAACAACATGAATAAATTTTGGTAATACAGTGGTGAAAGAAATAAAGCTTCAGAAAACAGCATAAGATATTATTTCCTCTTTAAAAAAATACAAAAACAAGTAAACAAATCAATACGCCATATAAGCATAATGTATATGTGACAAAGCTAACTTTTTTAAAAAATACATAATAAGAAATTCTGGATTTCAAACTAATGGAGAGGCAGAAAACTTTTTTAAGAACATGAATGATTATAAAGAGAACACATAAAAGAACACAACAAATGGTTATCTTTTAAAACAAATAGCATCTTATTAGATATACTTTGGGGAGTGATTTTGCTAGTAAGACATGACTATTTCTTCTTCTCCTTTTTCTTTTTTATGGGGGGGGAGGAGGCATGCCTGTGACATGGGGAAGTTCCCAGGCCAGGGATCAAACCTGTGCCACAGCAGTGACAATGCTGGATCCTTAACTGCTAGGCCACCAGGGAACTCCAATATATGACTACCTCTATGTTGATGACATAATAACCAAATAAGGTAGATTTAGAGTAAACATAATTACAAAAAGAAAACTTAGTAGAATAGTCAATAAAATATAAAATAATATAGAAACAAATAAGAGCGCTGCTTATTTAAAAAGTTAGAATTGGAGTTCCCGTCGTGGCTCAATGGTTAATGACTCCAACTAGGAACCATGAGTTTGTGGGTTCGATCCCTGGCCTCGCTCAGTGGGTTAAGGATCTGGCATTGCCGTGAGCTGTGGTGTAGGTTGCAGACGCGGCTCAGATCTGGTGTTGCTGGGGCTCTGGCGTAGGCCGGTGGCTACAGCTCCGATTCGACCCCCAGCCTGGGAACCTCCATGTGCTATGGAAGCGGCCTAAGAAATGGCAAAAAGACAAAAAAAAAAAGTTAGAATAGTTAATGCTCTTGAAAATTGTTTGGTAAATATATCAATCTTTAATATTAAGAGAAATACAATGCTACAGATTACCACGTTAAAACTTAAAAATTCAAGAATAATAGTAGAAGAAATGGACTAAAAGACTTAGCTCCATCCTATTCCAAAAGGTTTGTTTTCCTTCTGACACTTTTCTCCATTAACAAAGTGTAATGTCCTCCCACAAACACCTTTCTCCCAACCTCCAGGGTCCTAATACCTAGGTATATATGAAGGACCATTTAGTTTAAAAGTTTCATTTAAATCTCTAAGAACTAATAGTAGATCCAATCAGCCAGGATCTTGAAAGGAAACATGACATGCTCAAAACGAGTGATTATAAGGAGTCAAGTAAAAAAGACTGTTTACAAAAGTATGGCCAGGGCAATATCCTGGGACTATCATAGCAGAAAGCCTTTATTATCCTTTGGCATGCAAAAGCAAGAGGAGGGATGATTTGCAAAACTCTAGAAAGCAGCTGTAGTGGCTAAGAACACCTGACAGTTCAGCCTTCGGCAAGGTAACCTAATCAACCCAAGAAGACTCAGACGGGATGGAGTGGGAGGAATAAGGCACCTTAACCTCACTCATCCCCCACCTTCTGATCTACTGCTGGCGCTTCCCACTGGCTGATCCTGATAGAAAGCTGGAGGGCATGGGAGCAGAATGCACATGGTGGTTCCTTCTAGGTGCTATTAACTTCTTTGCTCCCCTTCACAAGCCAGTTTCCTTGAAAGGACTGACTTTGCCCATTGTGTTCAATTCTACTTCTCTCACTTCTTATTAAATCCAATCCAGTCAGGCTTTAAACCCACTGCTACACAAAAACTGTTCTTGTCAAAATCCCCAGGGACCTGCCCAGTACTAAATTCAATGGTCAGCCCTTAGTAATTATTTCACTTGACCTATCACCAGAGCAGCACTTGGCATAGCTGCTTACTCTTCTGTTTAATAATCTTTTATCATTTGGCTTCTAGCTCACTGTACTCTGTTCCTTTCTCATATCCCTCTTCTCCCCTACCTCTTATCTTTGGAACACCCTAGGGCTCAATCCTTCTCTCCTTTATATCTACACCCAATTCCTTAGTGATCTGATCCAGGCTCATGGCTTTAAGTGCCATCAATTTCCCAAGAAGTCCCAAATGTACATCTCCAGCCCAGATCTCTCGCTATAGAACTCAGGACCCATAGATCCAACTGCCCACTGGACATTTTCATTTTGATGTTTAAAGGACATCTCACATACAACATGTAGAAACTGAACTCCTAACCTTCACCCCACATCTGCTTCAGAGTCTTCTGTGTGTCAACTGATGGCAAGTTCATCTTTCCAGTTACTCATGCCAAAAACCCTGGAATCACCCTTAAAGCTTCACTTTTTCTCAGCCTCTACATCCAAACCCTCAGCAAATACTATCAGTTCTACTTTAAAAATGTATAAAACAAATTGACTGGTTCTCATTATTTCTAATACTACAACATTGGTTTAAGCCAGCATCATTACCCAGATTACTTTAGGAGTAAATAAAATAATGTATTTTGTTATTTAAAGTATGTAATTTTATTATTAAGATATAAAAATGAATGGATTTGCTTTGTATTTAAATAACTCAGAATTTCTAAATTACTCATAATTCATCTATTGTCCTTATAAAACTCATAAATCATATATTCTTTCCATTTCCATCTTATTCTACATTCATAAATATACCTGACAAGTCATGCTATTAATAAGACAAAAATCAAACCAATAATGCCCTGTTGATGAATTTATTTAGAAAGGTATTTTGATTATAAAATAAGCCAAAAAAAAAAAACCTCTGTAGAAATAGTTTAAAATTTACCAAAACTACAATTGACATTCTGTAATCAAATCATTCCAAATAAAAATAAAAACCTACCAACCAATGAATATACAAAATAACAATCTATATCAACATTTACCATTCAGAGATTACAACAAGTAGTTGTGCCTTCCTAACCATTCCTGGAAAGTATAACCACCACCACATCTCACGTCTGAATGAGACTATCCTTCAATAAAGGGAAATACTAAAAGAATAAAATATATTCTGTGAACTGTAAAGTATAATCAGTAGGGAGATGGACTAGAGAAGGCATGTACTCACCAGTGGCCTACAGATTTGGTTTTAATGGCCAACACTGCAAGTAAACACAAGTAGGTATAAGACCACAGAACTTCTATACACTATATAAAGTCAGGATCCCTAAAGGGTTATACCTTCAATGAAAAAGTGAGAGTATTTTTCTCTCTGCTAAAGCAGACAGAAAACATCTACTTCAGTCTTGGCTCAACCCAGTGAGAAAAAACAAATTTGGAAGTTCCCGTCGTGGCTCAGTGGTTAACCAACCCAAATAGCATCCATAAGGACACGAGTTCGAGTTCGATCCCTGGCATCGCTCAGAGGGTTAAGGATCTGGCGTTGCCATGAGCTGTGGTGTAGGTCACAGACACGGCTCAGATCCCGCATTGCTGTGGCAGCCACAGCTCTAACTTGATCCCTAGCCTGGGAACCTCCACATGCCACTGGTACGGCTCTAAAAGACAAAAAGACCAAAAAACAAAAAAGTTTGGTCATAGACCAGACATCATGTCACACTGGGGCATAAAGTCATCCTACATACAAGCTATAAAACACACACACACACACACACACACACACACACACACACACACACACACACACACACACTGGAGTTCCTGCTGTAGTACAGTGGGTTAAGAATCCAACTCAGGTCGCTGCAGAAGTGCAGGTTCAATCTCTGGCCTGGGAACTTTCATATGCTGCAGGTGGGGCCATAAAAAAAAAAAAAAAAAAGGCCAAAATTTTAATTTAATTTGGAACTGGATTGCTATGCCTCCAGAAGTCAATACTCTCTCTAGCGTAGGGGTAGGCAAAGTAAGACCCCAGGACTAAATCTAGAACAAGACCATGCCCATTTGTTTACATATTATCTATGGCTCCTTTCACGTTACAACAGCAGACCTGATTAGTTTTAACAAAGACCACATAGTCCACAAAGTCTAAAGTAGTTACCATCTGGCTCTTATGGAAAAGACTGTGACCTCTAACATAAAATACTTAAAATAATGTCACATGTATTCAAAACAAGATGAATTCAATCAGCAGAAACAGCAGCCTATAAATTGTCGGTTGATCAAAGAGTAAAAGTATTGGTTAACTTAAACATGGTTAAGTATTCATTTTAAAACTTCAGGGAGTTCCCATTGTGGTGCAGTAGAAACAAACCCGACTAGCATCCATGAAGATGTGGATTCGATTCCTGGCTTCGCTCAGTGGGTTAAGGATCTGGCATTGCCACAAAGCTACGGTGTAGGTGGCAGACACAAATGGGATCCCGTGCTGCTATGGCTGTGGCGTAGGCCAGTAGCTAGAGCTCCAATTTGACCCCAAGCCTGGGAACTTTCATATGCTGCAGGTACAGCCCTAAAAAGCAAAAAAGAAAAAAAAAAACTTCAAAATTACCACCAATGGTTCAAGTAAAAGCATGGTGACAGTTTAATTCTGAATCTTCCCATTCTCCTCAGGGAAGACATGGAAAATAAGGAAAACATGGGGAGGGGGGAGTTAAAGAAAAAGAAAAGAAAATTTCCAGAGAAACTAGGAATTTCGTAAAATGCTATACCTTGAAATTATAGGATGTACCTACTTTTCAAGCATTTACGAAAACTGGGCCCAAAAAAAAAAAAAAATCACAATAAATCACAAAAAGTAGAAATAACTACAACATTCCCTGTAGAAATGGTTTGGTTTATTATTCACTATAATAAACCAAAAATTAAAAACAAAGAGTTCCCATAGTGGCTCAGTGGTTAATGAATCCAACTAGGAACCATGAGGTTGTAGGTTCGATCCCCAGCCTTGCTCAGTGGGTTAAGGATCCAGCGTTGCCATGAGCTGTGGTGTAGGTCACAGATGCGGCTTGAATCCCATGTTTCCGTGGCTCTGGTGAAGGCTGGCAGCTACAACTCCAATTAGACCCCTAGCTTGGGAACCTCCGTATGCCCCAGGAGCAGCCCTAGAAAAAGGTAAAAAGATAAATAAATAAATAAATAAATAAATAAAACAATCTTTCCATATAGAAAATTTTAACTTTTGCTTAAACAACTCTTGGGCCAATCTGAAAACTCAGAAGGACTCAGCCACATCTGCTTCACTGCTAACATGAGTTTGTTATGATAATAATATGTGTAAACCAGCTTATTCAAGGTAGCATTGCTTATTAACCATTACACTCTAAAATGTTCCTATCACCAGAGTTTTCTAGAGATTTCTTCTATTTTCTCAGTAAAATATGAAGTAAGGTCACCAGCTGCGAGTAATGATGAAGAATGAAGTGCTGAAAGTTTGAAGAGAGAGGAAAATTATGAAACAATCATCTTGGAGAGTTGTATGAGAAACTGGTAATTATTAACTTAAAACTACATAAGTGAGAAATACGCATAAGAGAGAGTGAGAGATAGTGGAAAACTGATAGGAGGCTCAATAGACTACAGGGTCCAGTAAGGGTGAAGAACTGTCAGGGTTTGGATACTCTTCAGGAGAAAGCTGGAAAGATCAATAGCACCTGAAGAGAAAGACCCCTGAAATGGAAACCATGGGATTCACTGCAGGTACACAAGGTCGAGTAGAACAATGGGAGAGAAAGACTCAAGCAAGATGGAAAACAAGATCTTTGGAAGAAAGACCAAAAAATTGAGAGGCCAATCATTACAAAGTCTACAAATAACAAATGCTGGAAAGAGTGTGGCCAAAAGGGAACCCTCCCAAACTACTGGTCAGATGAATATTGGTGCAGCCACCATGGAAAACAGTATGGTCAGAAAACTAATAATACAGCTAACATATGATCCAGCAATTCCACTCCTGACATATAACCAGACAGAACTATAATTTAAAAGATACATGCACTCCAATGTTCATAGCAGCACTATTTACAATAGCTAAGACATGGAAACAATTTAAATGTTCGTCAACAGATGAATGGATAAAGAAGATATGCTACATACACACAATAGAATATTATACAACCATAAAAAAGAATGAAATAACGCCATTTGCAGCAACATATATGGACCAAGAGTTATCATACTAAAGTGAAGTGAGACAGAAAGAGAAAGACAAATAACAAATGATATCACTTATATGCAGAATCTAAAATATGACACAAATGAACTTATATATGAAAGAAACAGACTCAGAGAACATGTTTGTGGTTGTCATGGGGTGGGATGGGAAGGGATGGATTGGAAATTTGGGATTAGCAAATGAAAACTATTATATAGAGAATGGATAAACAATGAGGTCCTACTGTATAGCAAAGAGAACTATATTTAGTATCCTATAATAAACCACAATGGGGAAAAAAATGAGAGGCCAGAGTATTTAATTGGACACTAAAATACCCATAAAAACATGTGGCTAATGTATGTGGAATAGAGTGACAGTGAAGCAGAAGCTATTCTTCCAGAAATTATGCAGAGTGATCTAAAGAGCAATAAAAGGGAGCACAAAGGAGAAGTACTAAGTGGGAAGAATCTGATAATAGAAGATTAAAAGCTGAGTGACTGAAAGGAGGAAAGACTAAAACCAGAGTGGAAATGGTAAAATGTAGTATGGAGGATACACACCCCAATTCCGGCCCAGTTGTACTGGGGATGTGAAAAAGGAAACAGATGACCTAAAAGGACTACAGGGGAAACAGAGGAGTATTTAGAAGGGAATCGTCTAAATCTTCCTCTGAGCACGCAAGCACTCTTATTGCTGCTAATAGTGATCCACAAATGAGTTTTCTCATTAAAACTGCACAAAAACTCTAAATAGTTGTCTACATACAAAACGGCCAAAACCATGAGTTTATAATACTGGCCAGAACCAGAAATGGAGTATGTTCTTGAATCTAAATAGACATCATAAGATATACTAGTAGACAAATTTAAAAAAAAAAAAAAAAAGCTTATAACTCTGAAAATGTTGTAAAGAATTCAAAAGATTAAGTACCAGCAAAATAACGAAGAGTATTTAAGAGTACAATACAGAAAGCTATATGTAAACTCCCCCAGTCACCTTCACACACCAGATATAATCTTTTATAGAAGCCAAAAGACTATCCTTGGGAAGCTTACTTTAAAAGAGTAACACATACATAGAGATACTGCAATAAGATTAGGAACAGAGCCCTGAAAAATGAAAAATCCTGAAATCATGGAATGCATAGTAAAGAGATTGGCTTAGTTTTAGCTCTCAAGTGATAAGCAAAATTCAAACAAATAGCACCATCTACTGGAATTTCTCATATTTAAAAATACATACCCTCTGTTCACCAGACTTACTGTGGTGATCATTCTACAATATGTACAAATACCAAATAATTCTACTGTATACTTGAAACTGACAGAATGTTATATGTCAACTATATCTCAGTTTTAAAAAGAATTATTTAGCTCAAAATGTCAACAGTTCCGAGGTTAACTTCTTTAAAAAGAAATTATTTTTCTAATTATCTTCATTTTAAAAAATACCTATCCTCAGTTCTTAGAAAATGTGTCTAATAGGTAACATTTCCACATATTTGGCTAAGAAGACAAACTCAAATATTAAAGGATGATATCTAACACAAAATCAAAAAGCTTATATTCAAAAGTATTCATTCTTGGCTTATAATTCTAATTTCAAACTATTTTTTGACTAAATTCAGACGAAGTTTTTACTTAAAGATAAAAATATTCTCAACAAATAAAGAAAATATAGTTAGGTTTTCAAGGTAACTCACAGATATGGTATTCCTGTATGCTGCTTGTATAACCATATATTGCAGAATATCCAAATATTATGATCATGACAACATCTCTACTATCCAACTCCATAATATGTGCTGAATGTCCCTCCACAGCGTACTGCTGACCATGTCCAAGAACAGTAGGAGTTTTCGTACTCCATGACTGACTGTGTATGTTAAAAACCCACAATTCATCTGTGACATTGCCATCGCTTGTTTCGATTCTGCCTCCATACATAAAGATGTTCTCCTGTAAATTAAAAACACATATTAATAGACAAAATATTTATACCTTAGCAAGATATATTAATTAAAAATAGACTAAACTTAGACATTAAATTTTAGTAATTGTCCACAACATGCATAAGACATAGCCCTTATTTTGTAAAAGTCAAATGAGAACGTGAACATGATAATTAATTCTTTTACTTAGAAGAAAGCGGAAAATACACACTTTTAAAAAGTTATGTTAAGGCAGTTTATTTAAAAGTTACATCATCAATTAACCATGTTTTTAATCATCCTAGTTGTTGAGCCTCTAGTGGTTACATTTGAATTTTACCATATATGTGTACTGCTTTGCACTATTCTCAATCATTGACTGTTTCCATCATGCACTGTTCACCAAAAAGGTTGATCACATTTGTGTGTATTACATGAGGCACATTTTTATTACCACTTCTCAAGAGTATGAGCAGATACTTTATAACACTTATAAATTATACAAATAATTTCAATCATGTATTAATTCAATCATGAGTGAAATGAATGATATAAATCATTACTATTTCAAAAACCTGGAAAAAGGAGTTCCCGTTGTGGCCCAGTGGTTAAAGAATCCGACTAGGAACCATGAGGTTGCGGCTTCGATCCCTGGCCTTGCTCAGTGGGTTATGGATCCGGCGTTGCCATGAGCTGTGGTGTGGGTCGCAGACGTGGCTCGGATCCCATGTTGCTATGGCTCTGGTGTAGGCCAGTGGCTTCAGCCCCAACTCGACCCCTAGCCTGGTAACTTCCATATGCCGCAGGAGCGGCCCAAGAAATGGCAAAAAAAAAAACCCTGGAAAAAGAGGAATTTCTTCAATCTAATAAAGAGTGTCTAAGAAAAACATAAAGCTAGTATTATTCTTTTTTTTAAGCTAATACTATTCTTAATGGTAAAAGACTGGATGTTTCACCAAGGTCAGTTATAAGACAAAGATGTCTGCTTTGCCACTTATATTCAAAATTCAAATCAAGGTTTTAAACAGAGAAAATATGCAAAAACTGAATAAAGGCATCCAGTTGGAAAAGAGGAGTAAAATATTTCTAACTGTAGACTATATAAACCTGTACATAGAAATAAAAAAACTAATTAATTTAGTTAATAAATGACTTTAGCAACATTGCAGAGTACAAGATCAATGTACAAAAAATCAATTATATTTCAATAGACTTGCAATAAACAATCCAAATACAAACTAAATAAACGATTCCATTACAAAAGCATCAAAGAGAGCAAACTAACTAGAAACAAACTTAACAAAAGAAATTCCAGGAGTTCCCATCATGGCGCAGTGGTTAACGAATCCGACTAGGAACCATGAGGTTGCGGGTTCGGTCCCTACCCTTGCTCAGTGGGTTAATGATCCAGCATTGCCGTGAGCTGCGGTGTAGGTTGCAGACGCGGCTCGGATCCCACGTTGCTGGGGCTCTGGCGTAGGCCAGTGGCTACAGCTCCGATTCGACCCCTAGCCTGGGAACCTCCATATGCCGCAGGAGCGGCCCAAAAAATAGCAACAACAACAACAGACAAAAGACAAAAAAAAAAAAAAAAAAAAAAAACAAAAAACAGCTAATTAGTGTTGCTGAGGATGTATAGCCGTTGGAACCTTCATACAAGGCTGGCAGGACTGTAAAATGGTGCAGCCATTTTGGAAAACAATCTAGCAGCTCTTCAAAAAGTTAAATTCAGAGTTACCCTCTGATCCAGCAATTCCAACTGTATACATATACTCAAGAGAAATGAAAGAATCCATCCACACAAACATCTACACAGGAACGTTCATGGCAGCACTACTCACAAGAGCCAACAGGTAGAAACAACCAAGTCCCATCAACTGATGAATGGGTAAACAAAATGTAAAATACCCGCACAACAGATACTACGGAAACATAAAAATTAAGTACTGATATATGCTGCAACATGCCAGTCATAAACTACAGAGAATACAACTTCATTTATATGAAATATTCAGAATAGGCAAACCTATAGAGTCAGAAAATAGATTCATGATTGTCTAAGACAGGGAGGATGAGGAGTTGGGGGTGACAGCTCAAGAATACAGGGTTTCTTTATGAGGTGATGAAAATACTATAAAATTGATTGCACAACACTGCAGTTTTGACAAACCTGCAAGAAATGATTGCACAATTTTGAATATACTAAAAACCATTCAATTATACACCTTAAACAAGGGAATTATAGGCTATGCCAAATATATCGCAATAAAGCTGTTACAACAAGATGAAATAAATCAAAAAACTAAAAAACAAAACTATAAGAAAAAAGAAACATGTACATAGGTAGAGAGATTTTTATTCAAGTTTTTAAACATGCACATACAAAGCAAAAAAGAGTGGTACTTTATTCTTTATATCGCTCCTGTGTTTTCTAAATTTTCTTAAACAAACACAAAAATGTATAAATTCTGATTTGAAAGGTACAGTCATAATCCACAAAATACATTAATCTTTTTTTTTTTTTTTTTTTTTTGTCTTTTCGCCTTTTCTAGGGCCGCTCCCATGGCATATGGAGGTTCCCAGGCTAGGAATCGGAGCTGAAGCCACCAGCCTACGCCAGAGCCACAGCAACACAGGATCTGAGCCGCGTCTGCAACCTACACCACAGCTCACGGCAACACTAGATCCTTAACCCACTGAGCAAGGCCAGGGATCAAACCCGCAACCTCATGGTTCCTAGTCGATTTGCTAACCACTGTGCCACGATGGAACTCCTAATCTTTATTGATTAAAAATAAAAACCAGTTAAATAGCTTGATTTTAATCATGCTAAATTCATGAATCCCATAAACTCATAAAAATAACTAATTACAATGCAATCCCTAATAAATCCAAATGACATTTTGCATAAACAGAAAAGTGCATCTTAAAATTCATACAAAACCTTAAGGGACCCTAAACAGACAAAACAAACATGAAAAACAAGACTGAAGTTAGAAGTCTCACACTGCTTCATTTCAAAACTTACTACAAAACTTCACTAATCGAACAATGTGACTGTGGTCCTAGAATAAACACAGACCTAGATCAAAGACACAGAAAGCTCAGAAGTACATCCTCACATGTATGAGCAACAAGAGTGTCAAGACCATTCAATGGGGAAAAAGTCTTTTCAACAAACAGTGCTGGGAAAACTGAATATCCACACACATGTAAGAGAAGAAAATTGGACCCTTGGACCCTTACCTTATACCATAAACAAAATTTAGCTCAAAATAGATTAAAGACCCAAGTACTAAAACTTTAACATTTTTAAAAGAAAATATAAGGAAAAGACTTCATAATATTGGATCTGGCAATGGTTTCTTGGATATGACACCAAAAGCAGTGGCAACAAAAGAAAAAAAAGATTAACTGGACTACGTCAAAATTTTAAATGTGTCCATCAAAGAACATTATGAACAGGATGAAAAGACAGCCCACAGAAAAAGAGAAAATATTTGCAAGCCGTATATCGAATTAAGGAATAAAATCTAGAATATATAAAGAATTCCTACAACTCAACACCAAAAAAAAAAATTTCAATTAAAAAATGGGCTGGAGTTCCCGTCGTGGCGCAGTGGTTAACGAATCCGACTAGGAACCATGAGGTTGCGGGTTCAGTCCCTGCCCTTGCTCAGTGGGTTAAGGATCCGGCGTTGCCGTGAGCTGTGGTGTAGGTTGCAGACGCGGCTCGGATCCCACATTGTTGTGACTGGCGTAGGCCGGCAGTTGTAGCTCTGATTAGACCCCTAGCCTGGGAACCTCCATATGCTGCGGGATCGGCCCAAAGAAATAGCAAAAAGACAAAAAAAAAAAAAAATGGGCAAAAGACTTGATTACATGTTTCTCTAGAGAAAGTATACAAATAGCCAATAAGCACTTGAAAAGATGTTCAACATCAAAAATCATTAAGGAAATACAAACCAAAACTGCAGTAAGATACTGCTTCACACCTAGCAAATGGCTATTATAAAAAAAAAGAAAGAAAGAAAGAAAGAAAATAGCAAGTATTGATAAGGATATGGAGGAATCAGAACCCTCGTGCACTGCCTGTGGAAATGTAAAATGGTACAGCTGCCGTGGAAAACAATACAGAAGTTCCTAAAAAACTAAAAATGGAATTACCAAATAATCTAGCAATTCCACTTCTGGCTATCTACCTACAAGAACTGAAATCAGGGACTTGAATAGATAGCTGAATACCCATGTTCACAGTAGCATTATTCACAACAGCCAAATAGAAGAAAGTAACCCAAGCACCTACTGATGAATGAATGGATAAACGAAATGTGGTATGATACCATATATAGAACATTATTCAGGCTTAAAGAGGAAGGAAATTCTGACACATGCTACAAGATAAATGAATCCTGAGGACACTATGGCAAGTGAAATAAGCCAGATATTAAAGGACAAATACTGTGTGACTCCGCTTATATGAGGTACCTCGACTAATCAATCAAATTCAGAGATAATAAGGAGAAAAGTAGTTCACCAGTGTCTGAGGAAAGGGGGAAATAGGGAGTTACTTCATGGGTATAGCTTCAGTTCTGCAAGATGAAAAGAAGTCTAGAAATAATGGTGGTAATGGCGGCACAACAATTTGAGTGCACTTAATGCTACTTAATGAATTCCACTCTTAAAAATGGCTAAAGTGGTAAATTTTTGTAATGTGAATTTTATCAAAAAAAATTTTTTAAGTGATTGACCTGATAACAACATAAAAAGTCCTGGACAAAAACTGAATCTTCATGTCTTCTAATGTTCAATGGAGGATTTTATTAAAATCTATTTTTTTACTAAAATAGTATATAAGTCTGTGACATCTCAAGGTATTGTGATTCATACGATCTACTTTTTTCATTAAATGTTTGAAATAAATGTGAGATTGTCTTTTTTTCTCTAAGGTTAACTTTTAAAAAAAATATATTATTTTTCTCTTGTTAATGTGGTGTATTACACTGGTTGATTTGCACACTATTGAACCATCCTTGTGAAATTAGGATGAATCCCCCCTGGTCATGGTGTATGATCATCTTTACATGTTGTTGGATTTGGTAAAATTTTGTTGAGAATTTTTGCTTCTATATGCAAAACATTCTTTGACATAAATTGTAAAAATGTTTTATTAGGTCAGTCTCCCAAGGCGATAGAAATAAAAACAAAAATTAACCAATGGGACCTAATCAAACTTAGAAGCTTTTGCACAAAAAAGGAAACAAACAAACAAACAAAAAATGAAAAGAAAACCTACAGAATGGGAGAAAATAGCACAAACGATGCAACCAAGAAGGGCTTTGTCTCCAAAATATACAAACAACTCATACAACTCAACAACAAAAAACAAACAACCCAATCAAAAATGGGCAGAAAACCTAAATGGAAATTTCTCCAAAGACATACAGATTTCCAGTAAGCACATGAAAAGATGCTCAACATCACTAATTATTAGAGAAACACACCTCACACTGGTCAGAACGGCCATCATTAATAAGTCTACAAATAACAAATACTATAGAGGATGTGGAGAAAAGGAAACCCTCCTACACTATTGGTGGGAATGTAAACTGGTGTAACCACTATGAAAACAGTAGGGAGGTTCTTCAAAAAACTAAAAATAGAATTATCATATGAGCCAAAAATCCCACTCCTGGGCATATATCCAGAGAAAACTCTAATTCAAAAAGATACATGCACCTCTATGTTCACAGCAGCACTAGTCACAATAGCCAAGACACAGGGGAATAAGCTAAATGTCCATTGACAGATGAATGGATTAAGAAAAGGTGGTGCATATATACAATGGAATACTACTTGGCCATAAAAAAGAACGAAATAATGCTGTTCACAGCAACATTGATGCAACTAGAGATTATCATACTAAGTGAAATAAGTCACAAAGAGAGAGACAATTACCATATGATATCACTTATATGTGGAATCTAAAATATGGCACCAATGAACCTATCTACAAAACAGAAACAGACTCACAGATATAGAGAATAGACTTTTAGTTGCAAAGGGAGAGGGGGGAGGGAGTGGTATGGGCTGGGAGTATGGGGGTAGGAGATGCAAACTCTTACATTTAGAATGGTAAACAAGACCCTCCTACTGCATATAGCATAGGAAACTATCCAATCTCCTGGGCTAGACCATGATGGAAAATATTTAAAAAGAAATGTGTATGTATATACATATATATATATGACTGAGTCACTTTTCTGTACAGCAGAAATTAGCACACTGTGGATCAACTATACTTTAAGAAAAAAGATAAATAGAAAATATTAAAATTTAACAAGCAGGATCCATACCTGATATAAGGCAAGAGAGTGCCCATATCTCTGGAGAGGTCCCCTTGATACAGTTCCTACATTCCATATACTGCTTTCTAAATTGTAACTAAAAAGAAGAAAGAAAATAACTTCATAAGCTGATTCATCTTCAGTTTTTTAAATTGTATATGCTTTCTTTACTTATGTTTAAGTATTCGCTAAATGCAAATACAATTAGAATAAACTCATAATTTTACATACCATGTAACAAATTTTTTTAATGGCTGCACCCATGGCATATGGAAGTTCCTGGGCCAAGGATTGAACCTGAGCTGCAGCTGCAACCTATGCCACAGCTGCAGTAATACCAGATCCTTTAACCCGCTGCACCAGGCTTGGCACTCAGCCACTGCATTCAGGTTCTTAACCCTCTGTGCCACAGTGGGAACTCCCTAAAAATTTTTAATAAAGATTCATTCAAGATATACCTACTTTAAATTAGGATTCAATCATCTAAATGTGTAATATACATTAATTTGACTAGGCTATATATTGCTGGAATTAATTTGCTCAATTGCCTTTAATAACTGAACTAGCTGATTAACCTAAACAACAGTCAGTTCTTCTACACTTTTAAAGTCACATGGGGAGTTCCTATCATGGTGCAGCAGAAATGAATCTGACTAGGAACCATGAGGTTGCAGGTTCGATCCCTGGCCTCACTCAGTCAGTTAAGGATCCAGTGTTGCAATGAGCTGTGGTGTAGGTCGCAGACGTGGCTCGAATCTGGCATTGCTGTGGCTATGGTGTAGGCCAGCAACTGCAGCTCCGATTGGACCCCTAGCCTGGGAACCTCCACATGCTGCAGGTGCAGCCCTAAAAAGACAAAAGACAAAAATAAAAAATAAAAATAAAATAAAGTCACATGGGCCTCCTTGTTGTTCCTTGAACTCTTCAAGTAGCTCCTACCTTGAGGCTTTTGTCTGGCTCTTTTCTCTGCCTCCAGATAACTGCACTGCCAATGACTTCCCTCAAGCCTGCCTTATTCTCTCCTTTCCCATGAAGCCTACCTTGACCATCACATTTATAACTGCAACTCTCTCTTCTTTGGTATTCCTAATTTGCTTACCCCCACTATCCACCTTGCTATCTTTCTATCTATAAATATCTATGTATATATGTGCATATAAATAATTTATCCTTATTTATTATGCTAATTACTTTTTCTTTTCTAATTGCCACCTTTTGTCACTAACTTCACAAAGACCGGGACACTCATTTTGTCCACTGACATACCCCAAGTTTTTAGCACATAAGTGTCCAAAGCAATTTGCTATAACCATGAACACATGTTTATTTTCACTAACGGCAATGGATAAATGTTCTGTAAAATATTCTCTAATGTAATAGACACTGATACAAAACCTTGGTATTATTTACTGAATAATCTGTCTTAAATGTAACATCTACACCTGAGTTAAATTCTACGATAGAAGATAAATCAACTTATGACTGATGCCATCACTTCTACAAGCTATTTAAGCATCCTTACCTACAACTAAACCACATTTGGAATAATGAATTCTCTAACCTGTGAAAACAGCAACAAAACTACTTCTAACCTGACACCTCATAGCTGGTTTAAATGGAAAATATATGTTCAGAAGACTATCAAGTAATATTCATCACTTAATTTAAAATATGCGACTTTTAAAAATGGTTTAAGAGTGGTTGAGTTTTCTCAACTATCTCATAGTTTATGAATTCAGGGTGTTTAAGGGCCTAATGCTTACTCATTTAAGTTTATACCATTAAAAATAATAATAATAAAATAAAATAAAATATGCTATTTAACTTGTGCAGGACACAAACTTCTAAAGATTTCCATTTTCTTGACAACTATTCTGTCTTCAAAACTCTACTTTGCAAATATCACAATTTAATCCAAAGTTCCACTTTATTTTCACAGGCTTTTCATTTTTATTAATCATAGTTAATTTCCTTTTTGTTTCCACATTTAAATCTCATTTCTTCAGGTTCTTTTCATATCTTAATTCATTTTAATCTTATCAACTTTCTTTCAATTCTTTCAACTATGTTTTATCCTTCACATATTGTGTTACCAAATTCTAACCGTTCACTTAAATATTTACTTTAAAATTCTTCCTTCCTCTTTCCAGAATTTATTTTATTTTAATTCTAGTCATTTCAATACAGTTTTAAAGCAATCTCCACTTACACACAGAATTTTTAAAATCCAACAAAATTAACAGGGCTAATATTTTCAGGAATTAGGGTTTGCAAATAAAATATAGAATGCCCAGTTAAATCTGAATTTCACATAAACAATGATTTTTTAGTATAAGTATGACCAATGCAATATTTGGACCAAATCAAAAATAGCAATAAAATTATGAGACCTACTCATACTAAAAAATTATTCTCTTGATCTGAAATTCAAGTTTGTCCTATATCTGCTAAATATGGCAACTCTTTTGGGAAAACACCATTATGGTATTCCATCCAGGGTCACTTCTGATGCCCAGGCTGCACCAGTTATTACGCATTATGAATAGAACCCCTGAAAATGACATTGATAATCAAATCATTCTTATTTCTTCTTTTATTCTGTCACTGAATAGTTCATAAAATACAATAACCAGCTGAAAAAAAAATCAGATAAAGATGGCAACCATGCACTTTTCCTTATCATCCAATCATGCAAAGGATAACCTCTATTGAGTCAATGGTAAATGAATACTCTGCTTTATAATACTGGCACTGTTCTCCAAACAAAAGCTTGTAAAGTAAATGCAAAGTACAAGATTAGGTAAATGAAAATTTGAAGAACAAGCTGAAAGTATTTTTCTATAAGCAATTACACTTCCTTCTAAAAAACAGAAAGTAGGGATTCATAATACCCAATACAGGCCTGATCTGGCCTGTCCTTATTTAAAGTTAATATTTTCTTATTCAGAATTTGTTAAATACAAATTCTAGAAAGTTAATAAAATATCTATACAGAACAAACCTATATGCACAATGACAAAAAGCTTACAGATATACTGAGTTCATATATTCTCAAGTCAGTCCCATACGGCAAAGAGATACTATCACAAAAATAACCATTCATAAATTTGTAGAACAGTAACATAAGACATTTAGGATAGTCTTGTAACCCCTTCCCAAAAAGAGCCCAGCTTAGAAAACAGGTTATGAAAATCTGAAGGAAAAAAAATACTTACTTCAAGACCATTTGGAAAGAACTGTAGTTAAAAGTATATCCACCAATCACCCACATAAATTTCCCATGTAAAACAGCTTTATGGGAAGCTCGACCTACAGAAGGACTGAAGGGTTTTACATTTGGCAGAATCCAGTAAGATTCAGTGGAGGGAACATTCAAAGAACAATCAGGACCTATTTCAAAAAACCAAATAACACAAAGTATTAAACAAAGACTTATAGAAATAGAATGTACGGATTAAGAGAATTTAAGAATTCAATGCTCATCGCATTAATAAACAGAATACACATAATAAATGGCCTGAAATGTAACTTAGAAAAATTCTAACAGCAAATGTAATGCTTACAAGTGAAAAAAATCGTACACTCAAATCAGACTTGGATATGTTAAATAAATTATCACAATATGAAAGAATTATTTAAATAATATAAATTTCAGGTTTACTTTAGTATGCTACTAGCATATCAGAATGAAAAACAACATATTCAAATCCAAGTTCTGTCACTTACTGAAAATGTGACCTTGGAAAAGTCTGTTTATAATCTCTCCCATCATCAAGCCTTCATCAATAAAACAGAAATAACATCTATCTCCTAAGGCTTATTTCAAATACGTAATTTTTTAAAAGACAGTGGAAATGAAAGCATTGCAAATTGCAAACTAGTACAGAAACAGTAAAATAAAAATTACATTTTTTCTTAGCAACATTATTATTAAGAACCAAAACTGACATAACCAAAGAAGCTTATCATCCTCAAAAAGAAAAAAATATTATGCACAACAAAATAAAAACTACTAATAAGTACAGGATAACATAAATACTAAGTTGAAAAACTGCCTTTTTCTATTCACATTCATGATGTTACTTATGAGCCTTGTTTTCTTCATATGTAAAACGTAGCAGACTAGTCTAGATCATTGTTTCTCAAACTTAAGTTATGGAAGGAATGCTCCTAAAGGTAAAATAGTTTCATCAGATTTAAGGGTTCATAAATTATTTTAATTCTAATGAAACTATTATCCTCAAGCAAAAACCAGACATAAACTCCTTATGCTTAAAGTTCTTTTATAAATATCAAACCAACATAAACATATAAATTATACATACATAAACAAACTTGTAAAACGAATAAAATAAATATTTGCTTAAAATAATGAGTGATGTTATCCTGCTCAAACTAAATCACTGGTCCATAGTTAAAAATAATCTCATTCCTTATGGCACCTTTCTTTTTTTTTACAAAACTTTGACGCCTACATTATTTTGATAACATAATTTGCCCATCACTTTTCTATCATCTATCTTACAAACCTTTCTAAATTCATGCAATATTCTATAACATCATCTGACTTTCTCTTGTCACGAAAGTATCAATACACATCAATATTCTTTTTAGCCTATAATAAGGATACTACTAGGTCCTAACTCAAAAGTCAACACAAATGCCGGCATTGGGATCAAGTGACATTTTTTCACAATTATGAGAGCAATCACTTGATGTTAAATTTGCTTATATCAAAAAACTTTAGTTTACCATTGAATCACAAAACTTTAAAACTTCCAAACAGATCCTAACTACAGAAATATTAGCCTTTACAGTTTTTATCTGCTTATTTGTTCACTCACCCATGCATTCATTCATTCATCTTCAAAGTCCTTTTCAATGCTTACATTCTATGAGGCTGTATTTTTCAGGTACAAATGAGGTAGCACCCTAGATTGTCTCTTTGATAACAACACAACCTTTTAAATCAGATATAGAAAACTTTATAATTTATGTGTGAAAAGACCAAGTACTATTCCTTGGTAACCAAAGAAATTAAAGGAACACAATGATTTTTTTTTTTTATTTAACTATAACTCTAAACCACACAGAACTCATTTAACTCAGGTTGGCAAACAGCAGCCCATGCAAAATCCAACCCACTATCTATTCTTGTAAATAAAGTTTTGTTACAACACAGTATGCTCATTCATTTAAGTATTATTTATGGCTGCTTTTGCAGTACAATAGCAGAGTTAAGTAGCTGCAACAGAGATTGTGGGCTTGCAAGGCCAAAAATATTTACTATATGGCCTTTTACAGAACAGTTTGCAACCTCCAATTTAACTGAAAAGAGATGAGATTATAAGGACATTACATACAAGTAATACATCTATTGGTATGAATCTTCTAACTTGTTTTCCTAAAAAGATAATATAGGTTTATTTTCAATAATGTAAGTCGGGAATAATAAGGCAAAAGGGTAAAATATTAATAACAGGTTAACTGGGGTAAAGGGCATTTGTACATTCTTCATACTCTCCTTATGCTTGCAACTTTTCTATAAATTTGAAACTCTTTCTAAGTAAAAAGTTTAAAACACTTTATCACCGAAAGGCACAGAGTTGAAAGCAAATAATAACTGAGTATTGCCTGGCAGAGTTTTACAGGGAATAACAGCATATAAAATTCTAAATAGAGTCAGGGATATACTTAAATCAATAATATGTTTATGAAATCTGCACTAAAACAAAATATTTCAGAGCAAGTTTTTCATAGGCTGAATAATGCTCCCGTCCCCAAGATAACCAGGTCCTAATCACCAGAACCTATGAATGTTACTTCATCTGGCAAAAGGGATAATCAAGGATCTTGAGCTGGGGAGTTTATCCTGGATTAACCAAGTAGGCTCTACATGTTACCACAAGGGTCCTTACAAGAGAGATTTGACTACCAAAGGAGACAGCAATATGACCACTGAAGCAAGATGCTGTGTTCCATGCCTGGAGATGGAGGAAGAGAAAAAAAAGCCAAGGATTGCAACTCCAGTTGTTGGAAAAGTCAAAGATACAGATTCTTTCTTAGAGCCTCTGGAGTGTGGTCCTGCCAACATCTTGATTTTGTGAATCAAGTGAAACTGATTTCAGTCGTCTAACCTCCAGAATGGTAAGAGATTGATAAACGTGTGTTGTTTGAAGACACCAAGTTTGTGGTAACTTGTTACAAGCAATTATAGGAAGATAATACTAATAACTAAATGTATTAATTCTATTTATTTCTTTATTTAAAATAAACACTGTTATTCAACACAGGAAACTGGAATTTAGAAATTTTAAAATCTTTACTCTGTAATCTTAAAATACCTAACGTTCTACACGAAAGAAAACAGCAGTCAAATTCTTCCTATCTTTGCTAATACTAGAAGTTAACGTAACTTCTAGCAGTTATTAGAAGGAATGGTCTATAGCCAAGACTCTACAGATTGTCTTTATTTTACTCTAAACTAATACGTTTATAAACAGAATGAAAGATTTATGAATATGACCTAAAAGTTTAAGAAAAACCAGATGTCTTAATTTGTAGTTTTCTGCATTCTATAACTAAAATGATTAAAAATGTAAATTTATAAACTGAGTATTAATTTAAAATACAAATAACTATAAACAATGCTTTATACACACAAAGGCTTCACCATTCATATCTAATATTTATATCTACATTTAAGGCCATCCAAGACTCTCTTTTTATAAAAACACATCCATGAGAAATCTACCGCTTCATTATCTGGCCCCTTACGGAAGATCTCTGCAACTCTGCCTGAATAACTTCTATCAATAAATCCTGGAACGACATTCACTAGGACGCAAGAATACAGCCTTTCCAACTGTTAAAGTATGGAAATGCTTCACTGATTGTTAAGTAGATGCTGCCCTTGAGCAGCTACCAGGCTTTCTTTCCCCTTCCCAGCTCCCCTGGCTCTCAGATAATCCAGACCTCGCCACAAAAGACAACGAAAGCAGTAATGCCTGGCTCGGCATAGCTCGTCCAGTACCCTACCCTAAAGCCAGCATCTATTTTGATTGGCTGGTGTCTGCGTGTCTGTACCTTAGCAATTATAAACACTTCATTTGGTCACCTCTCCCAGACTCGAACCACTGATCCTTTCCTTTAACTGTGACACATCCCGGTCCATCCCAAATCACCTGGATCACTACAATCATCTCCAAACTGGTCCCCTTCTTTCCATTTTTACTCCCTTCCTATCACATTCAATTCTCACAACACAACCAGAATAACTAAAAATATAAATCTACCCTTATCATTTCCCTACTCAAAACATTTCAATGATTTCCCATCACATTTAAAATTAAAATACTCAACATGCCTACAACTCCTACATGACTGGCCTCAGTATTCACTTATTGAATGAATGGATGAAAATAACCTTAGAGCCATAAAAGATTAAGAGCAAGAGTTATGAGACCTCCCTTGCTGCGCAGCAGGTTAAGGATTATGCGTTGTCACTGCAGTGGCTCAGGTGGCTGCTGTGACAAGTGTTTGATCCTGGTCTGGGAACTTCCATATACTGCCAGCGCCACCAAAAAAACAAAGAGTCATGAAGTTAAACATCACTTTCCTACTTATTAACTGTGAAACCTTGAACAAATCGCTTAACTTCTCTAAACTTTAATCGTGGAGATTATGCCTAGAAGAAGATAGAATTCTGTGAAGATAAAGTAAGACAGAATGAGATTGTACTTAATATTTAATAGACTAAAAGCTTCATAATAGTAACCTTATTGTTTTTATGAGTCCATCCTCTCACCTAAATATGCAAGATTAAGTATAATTAAGTCTACAGGCAAAATAGGTTAACAAAGCCTAGAGTTATTAGATATTGGAAATATATGTGCCAAAAGAAAACAGTAAAATTACAAGTAAAAAATTCCTATAATTACAGGTAAATCCAATTGAGAAATAATTAGAAAGAATAAAACCTAGAATAAAGAAATTACTACAAAGTTTTGAAGTTTTTCCAAAACAATTCCACAACTACTGAAATACATTCTTCCTTCCTTCCCAAAGTACTCCATTTTGCACTGGAAAAGTTTTTCTAAAGGAATCTACCTCTGATTTTATCATGGAAATAAATTATTAAAAATTTATTTGCTTTATACAAATTAATTTTATAAGTTTGCTTCCATAAAGGAGGATAAAAATTTTAAGTCTTTGAGAGAGTAAAACAGCAATTCCCTGAATGTCCCCTAAATTTATGAATAGATTTATATACTAACTTCTGATGTTACTAGAAAAACTGTAAGTGCTGTGTACAAAGATGCAGAATGGAAAACCTAGCAGTAAAATTTTTTGTTTGTTTGTTTTTGGGTTTTTTTTGTCTTTTTTTTTGTTGTTGTTGTTGTTGTTGCTATTTCTTGGGCCGCTCCCGTGGCATATGGAGGTTCCCAGGCTAGGGGTTGAATCAGAGCTGTAGCTACCGGCCTACGCCAGAGCCACAGCAACACGGGATCCGAGCCGCGTCTGCAACCTATACCACAGCTCACGGCAATGCCGGATCGTTAACCCACTGAGCAAGGGCAGGGACCGAACCCACAACCTCATGGTTCCTAGTCAGATTCGTTAACCACTGCGCCACGACAGGAACTCCCTAGCAGTAAAATTTTTATCTCCCCCAACAAGAAAGCAGATGAGTTGTTCCTTTTATTAATTAGCATTTTTAAAACATGCTTTAAGGAGTTCCTGTCGTGGGTCAGTGGTTAACAAATCCGACTAGGAACCATGAGGTTGCAGGTTCAATCCCTGGCCTTGCTCAGTAGGTTGAGGATCTGGCGTTGCCATTAGCAGTGGAGTAGGTTGCAGACGCAGCTCGGATCTGGTGTTGCTGTGGCTCTGGCGTAGGCTGGCGGCTACAGCTCCGATTCGACCCCTAGCCTGGGAACCTCCATATGCCCCGAGAGCAGCCCAAGAAATGGCAAAGAGACAAAAAAAATAAAAATAAAATAAAAAAATAAAACATGCTTTAATTTCTCAAAAAAAAAAAAAAAGAATTAGTCTGAATGTATTTTCTTTATATCATTCAAAGCAGGAAAAAAACTAAAAAGTAATCCAGTCAAGGGATTTTCAATGGAAAAAAAAAAATCTTGCTCCAGAGTTTTGGACCTCTTTTTGATGCTTTTAGCTCATACCTTTAATTCATATTTAATCTATGCCACTATGAAAAAAATATCTTATTAGTAGGGTGGTACATACTTAAAGGGCAAATTTTATTTATTTTATTTCGCAGTTCTCAATTGAAAATATTAAATACTGCTAACCTTGAACCACATCAAACACAATTTGTTAAGCTGTATTTCTATAAATAACTCTATACTTTGGAACTTTAGGTATTTTAAATAAGTCTAATAACAATAAAAATAGATACTTTCTAAAAGTATGTCTAGCATAGTGTATCAGTTAGATTTCTTTGGTTGTAAGCCACAGAAACTACTTTTGGCTAGCTTAAAGAAAAATGAGAATTTGTTGAAAAGATATGGAGAAATTCAGAGAATTTTTAAAAGAGGCTGGCTGGAAAATCGAGCTTAAAATAGACAAGTATCTGGATTTATCATCCCATCAAGATTACTCTCAATGGCAAAATGGATGCAACTATAAATTCTCTTACTATAAAGTAAGAAAGAGAAAGACAAATACCATGTGATATCACTTATACGTGGAATCTAATGGCACAAATGAACTTATCTACAAAACAGAAACAGACTCACAGACAGAGAACAGACTTGTGGTTGCCAAGGGAAGGAGGGGAGGGAATGGAATGGACTGGGAGTCTGGGGTTAGCAGACACAAAACTATCACATTTAGAATGGTTAAGCAATGAGGTCCTAGTGTATAGCACTAGGAACTATAGCCAACCTCTTGGGGTAGAACATGATGGAAAATAGGATGAGAAAAACAATATATACATATATCTATATATGACTGGGTCATTATGCTGTACAGCAGAAATTGACACAACACTGTAAGTCAACTATACTCTAATAAAAATAATTTAAAAAAAAAAAAAAAAAAAAGACTACTCTCAGTGAAGTGCCTGTCATGGCTCAGCAGGTTGAGAACCCAACATAATGTCCGTAAGGATGTGGGTTCAATCCCTGTCCTCACTCAGTGGGTTAAGGATCTGGCATAGCTGAAAGCTGCAGCATAGATCACAGATGCAGCTTGGATCTGGTGTTGCTATAGCTGTGGTGCAGGCCTGCAGCTGCAGCTCCAATTCAACTCCTAGCCTGGGAACTTCTATATGCTGCAGATGCAGCCATAAAAGGAAAAAAAGGCGGGGGGGGGGGGCCTAATCTCAATGAGTGAAAGGCAATTTCCCAAAAAGAAATTGGATTGCTACTAGGAAAGGAAAAATATGCTGAGAAGGAAGATTTTAAGACAGGTACATATAACTTACTGTAATCACTGCAGAAATAGTATTATGATTTAATATGTATACTGAGTCTGAAGTTCTCCACAATAAAAGGCAAAGCAAGACAGCATCATCGCAAGATCCTTACCTTCCAACATAAGAAAATTTCGCTTTTGTTTCAGCATCCCAAGTATTCAAAACATTTTCTAGGCCCATAAAGCCAATCTCCAAAGGAGAGGATCAATTTTAGTGTATTTTAAATGTCCACAGCTGTTCTGACAATATTTTAATTTTATAGAACAATGAATTGTGTGAGTGGTAATCACTCTACTGAATCTATTCCAGGAACACTTGGTTCTCTCAGTTTAGGTCAATGATGCTACTGCAGAATGGAAAGGAACTGCCCTCCTATTAGCAAAGACCAGTGCTTTCTAATTAGTAGTTTTGAGTTGTGAAAGGCTTTAAAGAGAGCTTTAGTTCTGATTATTTGAAAATGACAAACACTGAGTTAGCAAGGACTGAGGGCAGGATTTGTTTACACTACTTGTATAAATTAGAGGCAACAAAATAAGTAGTTGTAAATATTTCAACGTTAGGTAAGCTTCTATGAGGAAGGAACCTACGCCTATCACAGAATATTCTGTGAATTCTGCTGTACTTCACAGCTCAGCCCTTTGCTCTCTTTTCTCAGTACAGTCCCTTCCCTCGTGATCGCCTCTGATCTCACGGCTTTAGGTATCATCAACTATTTCCAATTTGGTATCTTTAAGCCAATCAGCCCCAAACAGTACAGACCTCTCTCCTCTAAATTCCAACTGCCGTTTTGATATCACCTCGTAGATGTCTAAAAGACATCTTAAACTTAACATACCAAATTCAAAGGGATCTTTGTTTTAAAAATCTTCCTCATATCAACTGATGACAACTCTGTCTTACTCTAAGGTCAAAAAACTCCTGAAGTTCTCTCTGACTCTTTTCTTTCTCCCATCCCCCAAGGCATCAACAAATCCTACTGATTCTGCTTTAAAACTACATTCAATATTAAGCAATTCCTACCCCCTTTGCAGCCTGCCCACATTACTATCATCTTTCATCTATGTTACAATTACAGGAGTTCCCAGCAGAAACTGGAGTGGCTCAGCAGAAACAAATCTGACTACCATCCATGACAACACAGGTTTGATCCCTGGCCTTGCTCAGTGAGTGAAGGATCCAGCGTTGCTGTGAGCTATGGTGCAAGCTGAAGACATGGCGTGGATCCCTCGTTGCTGTGGCTGTGGCATAGGCCCAATGGCTACACCTCCAATTTGACCCCTAGCCTGGGAACCTCCATACGCCGTGGGTGCAGCCCAAAAAAGACAAAGTAATAAAAATAAATTATAATTATAATACCTGCCCCTTAACTGGTACTCTGCTTCCACAGTCGATTCTCAATATAGAAGTCAACAAGAATCTTTTACAACTAAGTCAGATTATATCAATCTTCTGCTCAAAATTCTACAGTGTCTCCCCATTTCACTTAGGGTAAAAGTCAAAATCTTTTCAATGGCCTGCAATGCTAAGGCTTAGCTGATCTAGCTCCTTTCTCACACCTCCATCACTCCAGCAACCCTTTACCTCCATATCCCAATCACCTTCCTTGCTCTGTTAGTTCTCCAAGCTCCTATCTGATAATCTTCCCCACAGTAATTCAATTCCAAACACAGAGCCTTGTGCTGGTCCACACACACTCGTGAGGCCACGTTCTTGCCTCAGCGCCTTTGCAATGATGGCTCCCTCTACCTAGGATGTTCTTCTCCTAAATATCTATATAGCTAACTCCCTCATTTGCTTCAAGTCTTTGCTCAAATGCCACCTTTTCAAGAAGGCCTAACCTGCCATTTTATCTTAAACTGTAATTCCTACCCCTAGATCTATCCAGCCCTCTTTCTTGGCACTGTTTTTCCATTGCACTTAATCCCTTTCTAAATTATGGTATTAATAATAACATATGTTACATTGCCTCTCTATGGTCAGACTCGCTTAGCTCGAATATAAGATCCACAAGGACCTTTGCCTTCCTTCTTCCACAATGTACCCGAAGGACCTAGAATAGGACCAGCACATAGAAGAAGCTCAAACACATGTGTTATATAAAATGGACAAAAATGAATGAATTGGTAAATTAAGCTTGTTATACATACATCTTCAATGCTATTTTTATTTTTAAGTGGTCAACTGTTTAAGTAGCTTAGGAATAAAAATTTATTTTCTTGCCTCATGCTCAAAGTTGGATCTGCTGTTTTTGCTGGGTTGGGGAGAATGAACAAAAAGAGAAGAATATAATCTAGTACGTTACTTGTCACTTGTCCCTCCACAGAGTTAAATAGAGAGATCATGCTCATCATTATTAAACTGCCAAGGAAAATGTAGGCACCCTGCGAATTTCTTCAAAGCAACCTATAGTCTCGCGTGGACTTATATACACTATCCTAAAGTAACTATGTTCTATGACTCACCCAGTAAAAAAAATTTAGGATAAAATATTGATGGATTTGAGCTAAAAGAATTTATATTTTTCTAAAATGAACAAAATTATCGAGTTTTTACAACTTGAATAATACCAGAGTTTGTGTGCACTCTGGCAGACAACACTGCCACCCAATGGCAAATGCTGAAATTTAAAAAGAAAGGACTGAAACAGACACAGGACCAAGGATTCAAGAACTAGATACTCGAGTTCAAATGCAACCCTCAATATGGAAAATTACGTTTTATAGATCAAGTAAATTACATAATTTGTTGGAGTACTCGTCTTCTAAAACATCTACACCTGAACAGCCACATTTCACTGTACTGCCAAACTAATACATTTCTCATTCCTTCAATCAACAAAGAAAAAGAAAAAAAATTGCAGTTTCTGTCATGGCTCAGCAATAATGAACCTGACCCGTATCCATGAGGATGTGAATTCAATCCCTGGCCTTGCCCAGTGGGTTAAGGATCCAGCATTGGCGTGAGCTATGGTATAGGTCACAGACACATCTCAGATCCCATGTTGCTATGGCTGTGGTGTAGGTAAGCAGCTGCAGCTCCAATTCAACCCCTAGGCCTGGGAACTTGCATATGCAGCAGGTGCAGCCAAAAAAAGCAAAAAAGAAAAAGAAGAGGAGAAAGAAAAGATTAAAAAAAAAAAAAACTGAGTGCCTACTACATGATAGGCACTATACAAGATGCTGGGAATACAAAGCTGATCAAAACATAACCATTCTTAACTTCATGGAGTTTATATTCCAGTAGGAAAGATAATCAAAGAGTCACAAGAACATAAATGTGATAAATGCTAAAAGCTAAAAAGGTAAGGTCCTATGAAAGCATATAAGAGGGGGATCTGACCTGGTCTTTGAATTTTAGTGGGATTAGGGTGTTGTAGGAGGAAGTGAAAGAATAAAAAAGACCTTGAAATATTAAGGAACAAACAACATGCAAGGAAATGAAATAAATTCAAAAAAAGTGTAACTTTAAATAAAGAATCAGAGACACTCTTTGAAAAACTATTGGGAGTTCCCATTGTAGCAAAGCAGAAATGAATCCAACTAGTATCTGTGAGGATGTGGGTTTAATACCTGGCCTCGCTCAGTTGCTGTGAGCTGCAGTGTAGGCCATAGATTCAGCTCAGATCCTGCATTGCTGTGGCTGTGGTGTAGGCCTGCATCTGTAGCTTTGATTCAACCCCGAGCCTGGGAACTTCCATATGCCACAGGTGTGGTCCTAAAAAGCAAAACCAAACCAAACAAAAACCTATCGAATTACCAGATTTCTACATTCAGATATTACATTTTAATCCATAATTTAAAGACTGAAACAACCTACTCCAATCCTTACATAAGAACGGTGTCTGATGGAGTTCCCGTCGTGGCGCAGTAGAAACGAATCCGACTAGGTACCATGAGGTTGCAGGTTCGATCCCTGGCCTTGCTCAGTGGGTTGAGGATCCAGCGTTGCCGTGAGCTGTGGTGTAGGTCACAGACAAGACTTGGATCTTCTGGCATTGCTGTGGCTGCAGCGTAGGCCAGCTGCTATAGCTCCAATTGGACTCCTAGCCTGCGAACCTCCATATGCCACAGGTGCAACCCTAAAAAGACAAAAGGCCAAAAAAAAAAAGAACTGGATAGTCATAAAGAGTATCCTGAGAACATTTAAAACGAGTGAATAATAGGATTGAGCAGGCCGTTCTGGAATAGGAAGGGACCGACGACAATTTTTAAATGGTTAACTAGTGGTCTTATACATAAAAAGCGGTACAACCTGTTTTTCATTTTTATAGAATACAGGGGAAAACATTTTGTTATAATAGATTAAGAGAAAAATGTACTCCGAAGCCTGCTGATTTATCTTTTTAACCTGTCTACTCCCACCATCTATTCCACATTGCAAAGTTTTTCTCAGTAGGCATGAGAGAACTACTCAGCCCATTCCTTGTCAATTAAGGTAACCATCAACATTTTAAAATATCTTACTTGGGTTTTTTAATTCATTTAGAAGATTCCAATCATTTGAAGTCCCTTCCTAATTTGGAAATATCTTTTGAGGGGCTGCACCCAAGGCATATGGAAGTTCCCAGGCTAGGGGTCCAATCGGAGCTGTAGCTGCCACCCTAAGCCACAGCCACAGCAATGCCAGATCTGAGCCTTGTCTGTAACCTACACCACAGCTCATGGCAACTCAGGATACCCACCCACTGAGTGAGGCCAGGGATCGAACCCACATTCTCAAGGATACTAGTGAGATTCATTTCCACTGCCCCACAACAGGAACTCCTGGGAAAATCTTTTACTGTATGATTTTTGTTCAGCAGTGGGATCCCTTCCTACTACACAGTTCAGAAAAAAACTCCCTATTTATTTCCCAAGGCAGCCAAAGTACTACAGATAAGAAGAGCTAGGTGTAGCCAAGAAGATGCACTAAGCAGCCTTGAATCTTCACAAGTGATACAATGATGTGGGGAGAATCTAAAATTCTTTCTACCCAAGCCTGTAGCATACAGTACCCACAGTAAGGACGCCAGCAGTGGTGTCCCCGCATCCAACAGCAGTGAGAGGAATACCCGAATCAAACTTTCCCATGGCTGCACCTTTGCTATGAACCAACTGACCCCTTCCAACCAAGCTTTTTCCAAGCTTCTCATCGCCTTTGTGAGCTGCCCAATATCCTTTTATAGTAGAGTACAGGTTAAGAGAACTAAAAATAAGTTGCTTAAAAAAACTAAAAGTGAATTCCTCTCCCTCAAAACATTCTAGAGGCAAATGGGCAAGTGCTACTGGTTACCACAGTTACTGCCATTTACCAGCCACTGGAAAAGATCTCAACAATTTAAAATTCCCACACACACTTCCACTCTCATCCTACTGACCTAAAATTAGAATAATAACCATACTAGACCCAAGGAAAGCTGAGAAACGTGCCATGCAGCTGAAGATCATGTGCTGAGCTAAAAACTAAGTGAATTCTAGTACTAAAAAGAAGGGAAGAATGAATGCTGGGAGACAGCAGTCCTTGACATACTTTCCAGTAACTACCTCTACAGCTCAGGTAAGCCAGAACTGCTCCTTTTGCTTACAATCAAAGACTTCCAGAGATTCTTATTTTTTTAAGTAATGTAAGAGGGAGACCTGGAGCCATTCTGATTAGGGAATTGACTAGAGGGAGGGAGGCCCACACCATATCTGAGATTCTGCTTTGAAAATTAATGTTCCACTGTATTTTTCACATGTGACTAAAAATCTAATTTCTTATATTTTAATTTTGATGCCTTTAAAAAAAATTCCCGGAGTTCCCGTCATGGCTCAGTGGAAATGAATCCAACTAGGAACCATGAGATTGCGGGTTCGATCCCTGGCCTCGCTTAGTGGGTTAAGGATCCGGCACTGCCGTAAGCTGTGGTGTAGGTTGCAAACACAGCTCGGATTTGGCCGTGGCGTAGGCTGGCAGCTACAGCTGCAATTAGATCCCTAACCTGGGAACCTCCATATGCCGCAAGTGCAGCCCTAAAAACCGGAAAAAAAAAAAAAAAAAAAAAGGTTCCCCATCTATCCCAAAGTTTGGAAACCATCTCAAAAAAAAAAAAAAAATGCTTTTTTGGAGTTCCCGTCTTGGCTCAGCAGTTAACGAATCTGACTAGTATCCAGAAGAACACAGGTTCGATCCTTGGCCTCGCTCAGCGGGTTAAAGATCCAGCGTTGCTGTGAGCTGTGGTGTAGGTGGAAGATGGGGCTCAGATCGGGCGTTGCTGTGGCTGTGGCGTAGGCCAGCAGCTGTAGCTCCAATTAGACCCCTAGCCTGGGAACCTCCATATGCCCTGGGTGCAGCCCCAGAAAGAAAACATATAAATATATATGTATATACGTGTATATTTATTTATTATATATATATATGCTTTTCAAAGTTGCCTTTTTCCTTCCTGTGACTTATTAAGACTTAAACAAATTCTTTAAGTGAAAGATGTCACAGAGGCAGATGAATCCACACAGGCCTCTATCCTTTAGGTAATCTATTTAATATCTTTGACAACTATATGATATAACAAAATTAAACATTATACAATAAACTTGTGTGTTTTTCAAAATGCTACCCTAGCATTTTCTATATTCTTTACTACAACTTTTGATCTCTATAAGTGCTTTCCACAGAAAAAGGGAGACAGTCGACTTTGACGGTGTCATCTATTCTTAAAATATACTCCCATGCAATTTGGAAAAATTCCTCAAACAGTAATAAGATGAAAGCAGATGGTTAAGGAAGAAAGACTTAGCTAAGAAAGCTAAAGGAGAAAAAAGTGATAGCTGAGCAGAAGTCTTAAGAGATGCTACAAAAAAAAAATACTAAATTTGGAAAACAAGGAGATGTTTGCACTAGAGAAATGTGAGGAAAGGGATCCAACACTAAACCAAAAGCTAGGCTTTTCCTTTGTGTTCTCTTGATAAAATCTCCATTTCCAGAGTACCCGTTGTGGCTCAGCAATAATGAACCCGACTAGTATCCATGAGGATGCAGGTTCGATCCCCGGCCTCACTCAGTGAGTTAAGGATCCTGCGTGGCTGTGGCCGTGGTGTAGGCCAGCAGCTGCACTCCAATTCGAGTCCTTGCCTGGGAACTTCCATATGCCGTGGGTACAGCCCTAAAAAAACCTCAGTTTGTAAAAGGAACACTTACTTTCTTTTTATATACTAGCATAGTACCAAACAGAGGAAGCAAAGTTAACCGACATAAATGGATAAAATACAATGAAGGTAGCAACAATCTGTTATTCTTAACAGGAAAAAAAACTCGGTTCCAAATAACACATTACAAAAACTGCCAGACCTTGAACCTCATAAAGATTGCCTCCTCATCTCCCATCTTCAAAGAGCTCTAGTTCTTTGACCATTTATTTCCCAGATGCCCTAGAAACAAATCTCTTTCCATTTCCCCTCAATGATACTTCCCATTCTCCATATGGAAAATAAAAACATCAGTGGTATGGTCACAATCCCCTATACTTTAAGCTATACATTCTTAAATATAGAATCAGGGATCAGGTTTGAGGCATCTGTCTTGAAAGAAGCACAGTATCTCCCTAACACCATACACAAAAATAAACTCCAAATGGATTAAAGACCTAGATATAAGACCAGACACTATCAAACTCTTAAGAGGAAAACATACGCCAAACACTCTCTGACATAAACGACAGCAACATCTTCTCAGATCCACCTCTTAGAGTTTTGACAATAAAAACAAAAATAAACAAATGGGATTTAATTAAACTTAAAAGTTTCTGCACAGCAAAGGAAACCCTAAACAACATGAAAAGACAACCCACAGAATGGGAGAAAATCTTTGCAAATGAATCGACTAACAAGGGATTAATCTCCAAAATTTATAAACACCTTCTGCAGCTCCATACCAAAAAAACAAACAACCTAAACAAAAAATGAGCAGAAGGTCTAAACAGACAATTCTCCAAAGATGACATACGGATGGCCAAAAAACACATGAAAAGATGTTCAACATCACTCATTATTAGAGAAATGAAAATCAAAACCACTCTGAAGTACTACCTTACACCAGCCAGAAGGGCCATCATCAAAAAGTCTACAAACAAGAAGTGCTGGAGAGGGTGTGGAGAAAAAGGAACCCTATTACACTGTTGGTGGGATTGCAAATTGGTGCAACCACTGTGGAAAACAGTATGGAGAGTCCTCAGAAAACTAAAACTAGAACTACCATTTGATCCAGCAATCCCACTCCTGGGCATCTAGCCAGAGAAAACTATGACTCGCAAAGACACATGTACTCCGATGTTCATTGCAGCACTATATACAGTAGCCAAGACACGGAAACAACCTAAATGTCCATCGACAGAGGAGTGGATCAAGAAGATGTGGTACATATACACAATGGAATATTACTCAGCCATTAAAAAGAACAAAATACCGGCATTGTTAGCAACATGGATGGACCTAGAAATGATCATGCTAAGTGAAGTCAGCCATTCAATGAGACACCAACATCCAATGCTTTCACTGACATGTGGAATCGGAAAAAAGGACAGACTGAACTTCTTTGCAGAACAGATGCTGACTCACAGATACCGAAAAACTTATGGCCTCCTGAGGAGACAGTTTGGGGGGTCGGGGGATGTGCTTGGGCTGTGGGATGGAAATCCTGTGAAATCAGATTGTTACGATCATTATACAACTACAGATATGATAAATTCATTTGAGTAATAAAAGAAAAAGAAAAAAGAAAAAAAAGATGGGGAAATCAGTGCAAAGCAAAAAAAAAAAAAAAAAAAAAAAAAGAGCACAATATCTACTTCACCAAACACACCCACAAAACATGAATTATTTAGTTACTAATAATGGTATAAAAAATGTCTGATTTCTATGTTATAATTTATAAATCACTTTCACATTATTCTTATTTTTTAAGAATCTATGTGTATATGTATGTATGTGTTAATACACATACATGAAAACTATTCATATTACTCATTCTGCTTTAAAAGTAAACATATCCAGTATTTGCCTCCCTATTTTCATTTGCTTATAGACATCGAAGAGTCAGGAATTTTTATGATTTCAGGCACTGCTGACAAGAACAATAAAATGTGAAATGCCAATAAACAAGAGCCAGAAAAAAAAAAAAACATATTTTCAACCAGACCTATATTACAAAATCCCCAGAAAAACAGCATTGCAAGGGGGGAGTAATAAAAGGAAGTAAAAAATTTTTAAAAAGGACGGAGATGTTCACAGAGAATATTATACAAATGTACTCATCTTTTGATTTCAAGACTGTTGAAATGAGGTGGCGACTAACAGCAGATGAGGACCACTTTGAAAATGTGACCGTGCACTTAAGCTATAATTCTATTCCTCACGCCTTAACTTAAATAGATTCTGTTTCATTTTTTTCGTTTTTCGGCCACACTCACAGCATATGGCAGTTCCCAGGCCAGAGATCAAATCCGAGCCACATCTGCGACCAACAACACAGCTGCAGCCAACAACACAGCTGCAGCGACACCAGATTCTTAACCCGCTGTGCCCGGCCAGGGATCAAACCAGCAACGCCACGGAGACAAGCCAGATCATTAACCTACTGAATCATAGATGGAACTCCCTTAAATGTATTCTTGATTTACCATTCTCTCCATTGAAAAAGATATTATTTTAATTTCAAGACTGAAATGGAAAAAAATATCTCAAGGCACTTTTTAAAAGAAAGGTCACAAATGAGTAAAATAGGCACTGAACAAAATACATGCCCCTACAATTAAAAACATGGAGAAATTTTATCTGTCATAATCATAACAGGAAATCAACTCAGTGCAAGAAGAAATCACTGGTATTTTCTATGGTCTGAGTAACTAGTTTTTTAATGAAAGAACATAAGTTTAAGGTGAGCAAAATTTATAGAAAGCCTAAAATAATTCCTTAAATAAGTAATCAGTACACTAAGTAATATTTTTTTAATTCATCTCAAGAATGCTAAATATGAGGAGCAAAACATTCTCTTTGGTCTTATTTTTTTTTTTTTTTTTTGGTCTTTTGTCTTTTGTTGTTGTTGTTGTTGTTGTTATTGTTGCTATTTCTTGGGCCGCTCCCGCGGCATATGGAGGTTCCCAGGCTAGGGGTCGAATCGGAGCTGTAGTCACCGGCTGTGTGTAGTCACCGGCCTACGCCAGAGCCACAGCAACAAGGGATCC
Source organism: Sus scrofa (assembly GCF_054392235.1). Taxonomy (NCBI): domain Eukaryota; kingdom Metazoa; phylum Chordata; class Mammalia; order Artiodactyla; family Suidae; genus Sus; species Sus scrofa. The sequence goes on along the minus strand of NC_139396.1, from coordinate 148,120,789 downwards.
GAGCCGCGTCTGCAACCTACACCACAGCTCACGGCAACGCCGGATCGTTAACCCACTGAGCAAGGGCAGGGACCGAACCCGCAACCTCATGGTTCCTAGTCGGATTCGTTAACCACTGCGCCACGACGGGAACTCCTCTCTTTGGTCTTTACTTAGATCTGACAGAACTATTACTACTACTGTTCCACTGTATTATAATAATATGTAATCATGTAACTTTGGATTATGTCTTTCTTGAGTCAAAGTTGCCCCTATCAACAGGATTAATATGGTGTAAGTTCTCAATACATAAATAAAATTAGCACAAAGCAAGCTCTGGGTAGGTAATTATATACATACTTTGGACCTCTCTCTTCATTTAATTAAACAATGACAAAACTTACAATTTTATACTCAAATACTTAAGTTAGCTAAAACTCTTCAATGTAGTCTAAAGTTAATGTTTAATGATAGATATTTATAAAAATTTTTAGAAATTCCTTCCCAGGAATTTTTGCATTAAGCAGCTTAAAAACTTCCTAGTATTTTTTAATATAGTGTATGTTCTTTCAAAACTTGCCACAAGAGGTCAGTCTTTCCCAAGAACTAAGTTTAATATAGTCCTGCAGTCATTTCCAAGATACGCATCTATTTTTGCACTATATTATTTACGTCACCTATTATAGATTAAATTTGAATGTACCATGTGTTAATTTCATCAAGGCACCAAATCGTTGGGAATTCCACAAAAAACGAAAGAAGATCATAATGATCACATAACCTACAATTTAAAGAGTTTCAGATAAAACTTCACTGGATTTTCAAAATAACATGAAGACAAAATCTTTACTAATTTTATTTGTGAAGACACAAACTATCAAGAAGTTGATTGTTACTAAACATTCTAAAAATGAGACAAATACATGAGATTTGGGTATGCAAACAAATGAGTGGAGAATTTATATTGGTCTATTAGACCTAAGAATCAATATTTGAAAAGCCACTTACCTTGCCAACTATCATTGCAGACACACAACTTTTCTCCTGTTAGGTCACAGTAACCATGATCTGGACTGCCACAATTGGCTTTACAGTACGGAATATCACAAGCTTCACCTTTCCAGTATTTATCACATTCACAATATACTTGACTTGGAACAGAGATGCTAGTTGTACACTTCCCATGACCAGAGCAATTGTTAGGGCAAGAATTGATTCTGTAAAATATAATTCATATATACTCAAATTTAAGACAATTGAAAAAAGAATTCTGATTATTTTGGAAACCTTATAAATGTTTTATCTGTCTATGTGCTTTAATGCAAGTTCACAATATGACTGCAATTCTTACTCCGTACCTTTTTACTCCTAATGGATTCAGCTATACACATATGCAATTAGCCTCAGCTCATTCAATGAGTTTACTGTGCTACCAAGATAAACTTCCAAGGACTACACACTCAACATCTGCAGGATCTATGCAGTTCTGAGAACAATGTTTTGTAAAGACTTAAGCACCCAAATGCTTTGAATATATATTTTCAGGAAAAAAAAAAGTTCAAGAATACCTGAAACAATATGAGAAGCCAAGATTTAAACTGATTATATATATAATACTTAAATAGCACGCTATCACCTACACATTGTAAGTGAAAAGATATTTATCAAGTTTTGTTTTAAGGCCCTCTGATTATATTCTACTATATATTTATTTTCCCTTGTATACATGCTTGAGATGAATAAATCCTATAACAAACTGCTGATTCTAGGATATTTAAGATATTTTATTCCTAGTAAAAAACTCTCTATCATTTTCTACATTCCTGAAGAAAACAAAATAAAATGTCCTGCATTCTTCTGTGGCCAGTCCTGTGAAAGCACCTGAAGGCATCTCTGGCTAATCCACTTCAGCCTTGGGCTTAACAGATATAAAAATTTATATAGAGAGTTAGACACAATAGAGTCTAATTAACAATTATTTTTCTAGTCTTCGAGGATATGGTGGTATACAGCCACTTAACACACCTCCTAAGCCTCAATTTCCTAATGTGTAAAATGGGAAAAATGCCCTTTTGACAGAACTGTTGTGAAGAGAATTAAAGACCATACTATATATTATAAGAATATAATATATATAAAGCATCCAGTAGAGTCTCTAGAAAACTTAGCTCTGGAAAACTGAGCTCTTCAAATTAGGTGTAAAACAGCTTGGAGCACAGAAAGGTATCTGCTACTCCCCACAAAGTTACACTAAATTTGTATTTGTTTACTTAACTGTTTGCCAAAAATTTTTAATTTTGTAATTAATTTTCAACCAAATTAACTTCTTACCATAGCGTTCTGAGACTTTGAAATTATCTAATACAAGCTTAGACACTTTTATGTCACTTAGGAAGAAATGTTATATATTTTGGAATTTAAAACACTAGCCTACTCCTAGTATATAAGATATTTATAAAAACAAATAATAAGCTCTTTTATGTCAAATTATAAGAATCATTACAGTATGAAATTTTTGAGAAAAATACTTACGAGTAAAAAATGTTGAAACCAGTTAGATTATATGCAGCATCACTAAAAAAATGTAACAATGCATAGCCAGATGTTGTAACAACTTCAGGCACAGTTTCATTTCCCCTTATTTCAGGGACTATCAAACCACTATAAGAGAGCAAAGTTGAACATTGTGTATATTAATGTACACATGACTGTTAATCACATGAAATTTATTCAAAATATCCTTGTCAGAATCATTATGTATCTGAATTAGAATGGGCAACTAGAAGGATAAATCCAAAATGTGTTCATATCCATTCTCTCCAATTAGCTCAATCTCTGCCAAAGGACTACAAACTACTCTCATGCCTCTGCACTCCTTTTTCTCTTCTCCCCATCTGGACGGCAATGTCCCATTCCTCTCTTTGCTCCTGCATTCCATTCTGTCATAATACTATAGGGTGATCTTTTAATTAAGTCATATGTAAACCTTCACTTAAAGCTACCTTGGGGAAGAAGTAATATTGTTAAAATGTCACACTGGAGTTCCCATCATGGCTCAACAGAAACAAATCTGACTAGTATCCATGAGGATGCAGTGGGTTAAGGATCTGGCATTGTCATGAGCTGTGGTGTAGCTCATAGATGCAGCTCAGATCTGGTGTTGCTGTGGCTCTGGCATAGGCCAGCAGCTACAGCACTGATTTGACTCCTAGTCTGGGAACCTCCATATGCCGCAGGTATAGACCTAAAAAGACCAAAAAAAAAAAAAAAAAAAAAAAAAAAAAAAGCCATACTACCCAAAGAAATCTACATATTCAGTGCAATACCCATCAAAATACCCATTACATTTTTCACAAACTAGAATAAATAACCCTAAATTTTGCATGAAACCACAAAAGACCCTGAACAGCCAAGGCAATCTTGAAGAGAAAAAAAAAAAAAGTTACAGGTATCAAGCTCCCTGACTTCAGACTATACTACAAAGCTAAGTTAATCAAAACAGTAAGTACTAGACACAGATCAGTGGAACAGAAAAGAGAGCCCAGAAATAAACCAACACACTTATAGTCAAGTAATCTATGTCAAAGGAGGAAAGAACATACAATGAAGAAAAGACAGTCTCTTCAGTAAGTAGCGCTGGGAAAACTGGACAGCCACATGTAAAACAATGAGAGTGCAACATGCCCATAAAGGAAATAAACTCATGGAGCTCCCTTGCGGCACAGTGGGTTAAGGACCTGGTGTTGTCACTGCAACAGCTCAAAGTCATGCTTAAAAAATAAAATAAAATGAAGTAAAATATAAACTCAAAACAGAGTAAAGCCCTAAATGTTAAGACCAGAAACCATAAAGGTCCTAGAAGAAAATATAAGCAGAACATTCTTTGACATAAGTCACAGCGTAATTTTTTTGGATCTGTCTCCACATAAGAGAGACAAAAAGCAAAAATAAACAAATGGGGCCTAATCAAACTTAAAAGCTTTTGCACAGCAAAGGAAACCATCAACAAAACAAAAAGACAACCTACTGAATGGGAGAAGATATTTGCAGGTTCAATCCCTGGCCTCACTCAGTGAGTTAAGGTGCTGCCATGAGCTGTGGTGTAGGTGGCAAATGCAGCTCAGATCAGGCATTAATAATGGCTATGGCATAGGTGAGCAGCTGTAGCTCCAATTCGACGTCTAGCCTGGGAACCTCAATATGCCACAGATGTGGCCCTAAAAAGCAAAAAAAAATGGGCAGAGGACATGAATAGGTATTTTTCCAAAGAAGACATGCACAGAGCCAACAAGCTCATGAAAAGATGCTCACCACTACTAATCAGCAGAGAAATGCAAATCAAAATCACAATGACATGTCACCTCACACCGTCAGAATAGCCATCATCAAAAAGCCACCATAATAAATGTTGGCAAGAAATGGAGAAAATGGAACCTTGGGAGTTCCCGTCGTGGCGCAGTGGTTAACGAATCCGACTAGGAACCATGAGGTTGCGGGTTCGGTCCCTGCCCTTGCTCAGTGGGTTAATGATCCGGCGTTGCCGTGAGCTGTGGTGTAGGTTGCAGACGCGGCTCGGATCCCGTGTTGCTGTGGCTCTGGCGTAGGCCGGTGGCTGCAGCTCCGATTCGACCCCTGGCCTGGGAACCTCCATATGCCGCAGGAGCGGCCCAAGAAATAGCAACAACAACAACAACAACAAAAGACAAAAAGACAAAAAAAAAAAAAAAAAAAAAAAAGACAGAAAATGGAACCTTCATGCACTTGTTCATAGGACTATAAATTGTTGCAGCTGCTATGGAAAACATTACAGAGGTTTTGCAAAAAATTTAAAAGAAATCTACCATCTGATCCAGTGATTTTACTCCTGGTCATATATCCAAAGAAAATTAAAACACTAATTCAAAAAGATTTCTACAGCAGAAATTGGCCAAACAATGTAAATCAACTATAATTTAAAAATTTTTTTAAAACCACAAAAGAATAAAGATGCTATAAACACCAAAAAAAAAAAGATATATGCACCCCAATGTTCTCAGCAGTTTTATTCACAATAGCCAAGATATTGTAGAAATCTAAGTGTCCATCAAGAGATGCATGGATAAAGATATGGTACGCGTGCGTGTGCACACACACACACAGAATGAAATATAACTCAGCCATAAAAAGAATGAAATTGTTCCATCTGAAACAGCATGGATGAACCTGGAGGGTATAATGCTTAGTGAAATCAGACAGAGAAAGACACTGTATGTTTTCACTTACAAAAAAATAAAATAAGCGAATATAACAAAACTGAAAGAGACTCACTGGGAACAAACTAGTGGTTACCGGTGGGGAGAGGGGTGGCAGGAGGAGCAAGATAAGGGAAGAGGATCAAGGGATACCAAGTACTAGGTATAAATTAATAAGATACAAGGATGTAACATACAGCACAAGGAATATAATCAATATTTTATAATAATTTTAAATGGAGTATAATCTAGAAACTTATCAAATCAGGAGTTCCCGTCATGGAGCAGTGGAAACGAATCCAACTAGGAACCATGAGGTTATGGGTTCGATCCCTGGCCTCGCTCAGTGGGTTGAGGATTCGGCATTGCCGTGAGCTGTGGTGTAGGTCGCAGACGCATTGCTGTGGCTGTGGCATAGGGCGGTGGCTACAGCTCCAATTTGACCCCTAGCCTGGGAACCTCCATATGCTGCAGGTGCAGCCCTAAAAAAGACAAAAAGACAAAAAATTAAAAATCAATCAATTAATTTAATTATCAAATCACTATGTGGTACACCTGAAACTAATATAATATTGTAAATCAGCTATACTTCAATTTAACTAATTAATTAACTAACTGAAACCACCGTGGTACTCTAACAAGTGGCCTTACAGCCTGACTTTTTCCCACTGGTTGCAAATTGTGATGCATTTAGATGGAACACTTCTCATCAGCTACGTGACAATAATGACATTCTAATTAAAGCTGTATACTTCCAACACACGAATCTAGGTGGTTCAGGTCATCTACAAATACACACTTTCTATATTTCTTTAGAAGTTTGCAAACTTATGCAAATTATATTAATATATAATTATTCAAAAAAAAAACGATACTACTCACATAAGCCCACATACATACAAAAGAAAATTAAGCTTGTGGAGGAGAAATATAAATGTGCAACTAAACTAACAACTGATATTTGTCATTTTTTAAGCCTGGTTCATGGGGAAAAATTACATATCTTCATTTATTTATACTATACTATCCTCTCTAAACCTACGAAAGCATAATATGAGAAAGAAAAGAAGCTGCTAACAATAAATTATATTACTCAAAATAGTCAATCTCTTTAGACACTGTTAAACTTATGTTTTAGACATGTTAGGAATCGAATTCCCCCATTCAAATCATATTTAACAGAACATAAAATATTATAGTCAATAATTTATTTTGTAAGCACATTTTGAAGAGCAAACAAATTAAAAACTAATCAATTATTGATGCTAATAATTATTATTACATCTACTAGCTTACATTTGTGAAGCAACAAAAGATTTTAAAAGGAGACCGTCGGAGTTCCCGCCATGGCACAGTAATTAACAAATCCAACTAGGAACCATGAGGTTGCGGGTTCGATCCGTGGCCTTGCTCAGTGGGTTAAGGATCCGGCGTTGTCGTGAGCTTTGGTGTAGGTCGCAGACGTTGCTCAGATCCCGTGTTGCTGTGGCTCTGGCATAGGCCAGCAGCAACAGCTCTGATTAGACCCCTAGCCTGGGAACCTCCATATGCCACAGGAGTGGCCCTAGAAATGGCAAAAAGACAAAAAAAGAAAAAAAAAAAAAAGAGACTGTCAACAGAATTCAAACTCTATATACTAGTCTATATATAGTCTTTGTAATAAGATTATATCAAATAAGCACATTGCTAAAATTAACATTCCCAGATCTTTATAACAGATATGGTTAATCCCTCTGAAACAGATGAAAAGAGCAGATTTGTTTGCTTGGCTGTTTGTTTATAAGTGTTTTTAAAGCAACAAATGAAAAGGCTCCCACTTCTTTCACAACACAACACACCAAACACTTTGGACCAACCAACCATCCCACTAAAGTCAGCTATAAAAATAGTAAATCATATGAAAAGAAAAAAAATCAACTTGAAGGTACTGGGAGAACTAAAAGGAAGTGAGCCCAGGAATTGGAGCCATTTCTCCTTATAGGCATTTGCTGATTTCAAAGTTGGAGATGGAGTTTAAAGAGCTAAGAACCTGGGGTTTTTAGAGCTAGGAAAACAAAAAAAGTGGAACACAGGGCTCTGACTTTGACCTAAGACCCCAAAGAGCAGGCGTAGAAGTGAATAAAAGACAAGCCCTTCAGGGGACTGTACTGCAGTTTAGGTGTGAATCACCTCAGTATCTAAATTTGAATTCAGTTGACTGTGGAGTTCTAGGGTCCCCAGCCACTCTCTGTAGGAATATAATTTCTTTCTAGATCTCAAATTTTACTACCTTATGATTTTACTGACATGATATCCAGCACATGACGGCATAGCACACAATAAAAAACAACACTTCTCCATTCCAATCCATTCTCCATATTCTGAAAAGTCTTACCTACAGAGTAAAGTCCAATTTCTTTAGTGTGTATACAAATAAGCAATACTGCAGTGATGAAGGCATTATAAAATCTTACTGAGTCTATCATTTACTAGCTAAGCAACTTTGGTCTACTCACAGAATCTCTCTGTGCCTGGGTCTCTATTTACAGCATGTCAATAATAACACCTACCTGAACGGTTACCGTGAGGATCAAATGAGTTGATATATATAAAGAACTCTTGCACACCGCCTGGCCCAGAATGAGCAATCCGTAGATATCACTGATTACCTTACTGGGTAATCTAGCTCCTACCTATCCCTTCACACTTCCTATGATGAAGTTACTCCTAACTACGCACCACTGTCCCAAAATACAAGGTTCTTTAATGTGTTTGTGCCTTTGTACACATGTTTTCCTGTCATGAGAATATCCTGACCTCCACACTTTGTCTTTCATTCTTCCATTCATGATGAAATTTACCGTGAAGACTTAGTTACTTCTCAAATCACACAGCACTCTTTTCATAAGCTGACTGAAACACTTACTGCGCTGTGTGAAAAATCTATTTATGTGCTACCGCTAGTGCCTAACTGCATGGTGATAGAGCTTCCAAATCTTGGAATTTCCCAAGTGATAGAAATGTCTCTGTTATTCATGATGGACTCATAGTTTATGTTAAGAAGGTGACATAGGATAGGAACGGGTCACACCGGAAAGATGTGATTAAAGGATTGGGGCCTTAAACCACAAAAAATCAATCTGACTTCCAGAGACAGGAGTAAGGCTGGAGATTGACTTCGACCTTGTGGCTGATGATTCAGTTATCTCTGGACACCTGCAACTCAGGTGAGCATCCTGGGTAGGAATACACACTGGTATGTTGGGAGGGTAACAGAAGCTTGGTTGTGACACTCCCAAATCTCACCCTATGTGTCTCTTCATTTGATTGGTCCTGATTTTTATCCTTTATAATAAAGCTGTAATCATAAGTATAGTGCTTTCCTCAGTTCTGTGAGTTACTCTAGGAAATTCTTGAACCTGAGGCGGGGTGGTCACAGGCACCTCTAAATTTGTAGCCACTGGTCAGAAGTGCAGGTGGCCTGGGGACCCTGAAATTTGCAGCTAGTGTCTGAAGTAAGAGCAATTTTGTGGAGGACTGTGAACTTAACCTCAGAAGAAGTCTGGCCCAACTTCAGGTAGTTAGTGTCTGCCATGGCCGACATCATTCCTTACGCATCCTTTAGGCTTATGATAGTCTCCGGAGTGGAGCAGGTTATCAAATGTCTGTTGAATGCTAAGTACTTATATGACTGGAATAATTCAAACATTTAGATTCTGAATTCTTAGTAAAGTGAAGTACAAACAGCATAGGCTTACAAAGTCAGGAAATTGTCAAGTCCTATGCCTGACGCTACCACTGATTAGAAGTAAAACTTTATTTCTCTGAGTCCCAACTTTCTCAACAAAAAATGGGGGATAATAGTACTTCTTCCACAAAACTCTTATGAGGATTGGATGACATTTAAACTGCCTAGTACAGTGCTAAGAATCAAGTGGATCGTCAATAAACAAGAGTGTTCTATCTCCCTCAGGACAGCTAATAGGAGCACTTGCTAATGAAAAGCCACTGTTCCATCTTCACAGTCATAGAGTAAATCCCATCTTGCTAATTATCTTACAAAAGTTTCCTTCAGTATGAGAAAGGGTTGGTAAGAGTGTTAATGAATCACTGTTAATTAATGCAAAGTCATCAAACGAGAAAAACAAATGAAAAGGCACACATATAAATGACGCTCAGTCAACAGTGTCTCGAAATAAAGGAATGCTAACAGTTATACCTAAATTGCTAAAAATAAATGTAGGAACCTAAGATCTTATCTAACTGTTGCAATGAACTATCGTACAATATAATTATTCACAACATTCTGCTCCATTTTCTATCTATCATCCTTAGATGAAGGGTTATTCATGGATACGCTTTATATAATTTTCAAACCCCAGAAGTAAGAAATGTACATTCCTGATACAGTACTTACTTCTCTTTGCTGCATCAATGTTTACATTGTTACATATACACCTAAGTTGACAGGCAAGGTATACAACATAGTCTTACAACCATCTTTCAATTTCAGCCATCAATATCTAGGCTAAATTTATTTTTGAAGTATAGGTTAACATATAAAATTAATAAGTTATACAGTTACTTTTCTACAACTGACCATAAGTTCATTAATTAAACATATCTACTCACCTTAGTACAGCTATTAAAGGTGCATATATTGAATCTCCATCATAAACGTACATATGATCCCAGCTACACTCTGTAGCAAAATGATTGAATCTTAATCTTAACACTGCATTTGGACTGAAAAAAGATATTAAAATATTTTTAAATTAATATGTAATATGGAAAGCACAGTTTGAAGAAATCTTAGAGTATTTTATTAAAACCTATTTATAGATAATTTTGCCATAAATCCTTAAGTCACCAGTAAAAAGACTGATAAGCAATCATATCTAATTTGGAAAAACAACATACAACTCTATGAACTGGCCATATGTATACATCACACTTTTTTAAAAATTTAGTCAATAGGAAATGTTCCATGACTTGACTAAAGCGGAGGCTACATAAATTTTCTACATTATTGAAACCTTATTGAACTGTACACCTGGTATTGCACTGCATGAAAACTGTACTTAAAGTTGACTTTTTAATTCAATACAAAGACTACTCTTATTTCTATGAACTCTTGACTAGAGATACTAACAAGGACTTCAAATTTTAATCAAAAGTTCTCAGGATGATATTCTGTTATCTGTTAACAATTAAACAAAATGAGACCATAGGTGTACAGGGAATTAATAACTTTGAAGTTTTTTTAAAAAAAAATTAAAGTAGAGGGGAAAAAAAAAAAAACAGTTCTCCAAATATACTTTAAAGCTCATACAAATAGTTCAAAAACAATTCATATCAATTCATTTATGATCCATTCACAATATGTTCAAATACAGAAATTCAGTCTCAAGCCCTAATCACTGAATAATGCCTCTAAAAAAGCCTAATTTTCTCTTCTACAAAATGTTCTTTTTTTCAATACCCTTAGAACTAATACGCTGAAAAGTATGAACCAATGGCATAATTCAGCAAGGAATATTTTTATACTTTCTATGGAGTCTTCAAATTCCGTAACAAGATATTTAAAAACAAACCAAAAATGCATATTTGATACCACAGTAACATAACTCAAAAATAAAATATACATAAAAATTAAACTACTATCACAAGGATATTGTAATTTATAATAAACATGGTATCTAAAAATTGTAAATCCCATTTTAAAATATCATGAATAAAGTTTTCCAACCAAAAGCAAGTGAATAGATGATTCAACTATGAATTTGTTATATTTCAATGCTTTAACATAAATGTGATCTATTTCTTTATCATTTCAGAATAAATTAATTTAAATCAAACTATATACTTACTAGCCTTCAATTAGCCATGTACATTTAGTTTTATATTTATAATTTATTGGGCCATCTGTTAAATATCCAGAAGGTTCTGTTAACCTAGAAAACAAAATCATGAAAATAATTACTGTAAAATAACTTTAAGACATATAGTGAGGCATAAAAAATTTTTAAAGACACTTAAACAAAAGGAACGGGATATAGTAAACGGGAAGTTTCCAAACGGAGAATTTATTTACAATTTAGGAAATCTTTCAAATTGCTACATATCTCTCTATATCTCAAAAGAAACTTATTTTGACTTTAACTTTTATATGATTGTTCATTGTACAAAGTGGAAAAACACACTGAAAGACTGAACATTATACTGATGGATTCAATATTGATACAAAAGAGAGTAAGTTAAGCCTCCTCTCAAAAAATTAGGTGGAGGCAAAAAAAGAGCAAATGCATTTGAAAGATGCAGGTCTATGGGATAGAGAAATATTACATGTACTTACTACTTTGGGGAGTTTCACTGTTAGCTCTATTTGCTTTTCATGCAGCAGGATTGCTAAAGGAGCTGTTACCAGACTGAGTTCAGCTATCCGTTTTTATTTTCATTTTCTCCTGTTACCTTTATACCTAATCTAATAACTCAATCAATTTTAAAAATAGGTAAATTAAGGGCTTTGCAACTATTCTCTATTTTATACATAAAAAAGAAAATCAGAAAAGCTTCGTATTTTCAGAATTTTAAAATACTTAAATAACCTGATTCTACTTAATTTGCTCCCCTTAGCTCCAACCCAATTATTTTAACAACAGAAAACAATATTTTGAATAATGAGGATACCGTCCTAGTTAGCCTGTATATATTTATACAGGAATACACACACACACACACACACACACACACACACCAGGGCTTATCAGTCTTCAAATAGTCACATATACATACACAAACATACATATACATATATACACACATGTACACATGGATGTTAGCATTATTATCTAGTTTTAGGCAAAATTAAATTTTCCTTATATTATAGAGTCCTAAAAACATTACGGGAAAAAATTTCACTTATCTAAATCAGGGTTGACAGAAAGGTCAGTTATACAAATGTTATTTGTAAATCTTTAATAATCCCGGGAAATTACTTTGTGTAAAAGAGGGAGGAGGGCTAATTGATGCTTGGCAAAGTTCTTAAGGCACAAAAGAAAAAATTCCAATGTTCTCAAATTAACATAGTAATAAACTGAGTATTTTCTATGCATCAGGCGCTATTGTAAGCACACAATATGTTATCTCACTTAAAAAACCCAAAACCCTTAGAGATAGGAAGTAAATTATTAATCTCATATTCCAGATGAGAAAACTAAAGCACAGTTTAAATGAGGTTAAGTAACTTGTCCTGATTTTTTACTTCCAATAATACCAGATGAACTAATTCAGACAAACCTCCCCTGAAGATAACTTAAAAGGCTAAGGAACAATTTTTAAATCTTAAAAGCATCTTATAAGTAACAAAACACTAAGAGCTACCACGGCAAGATCCAGAAGTTGCAAATTCTTTAAGAAGAGCTAGACATCCAGAGCTACTTCTGCTCTGGAGGAATTTATCTACTTAACGAGAGATTGCCAAAGGGTGAGAGTGCTCAAGGAGGGAGAGGGACAAAGTTAGAGGTGATGCCCTCAAATAACAACATGGCACTTTGAACTGGGACACAATGATTGCTATGAGGGTGAGGGTATACCAGAAACCAGCCCTTACAGTAACGGCAAACCAGCTACAAGTCATCTGGTGGCAGAAAACCTCAAGACCTTCCATTGGCTTTAAGGTGATTATCAGAACAGCTAGGACACCAAGGCTCCTAACAGAAGATACAAAAATACTCTCTAAAGAAAGGTAACACTGGAGTTCTCTTCTAGGCTCAGCAGTTAACGAACCTGACTAGGATCCGTGAAGATACAGGTTTGATCCCTGGCCTTGCTCAGTGGGTTAAGGAACCAGTGTTGCTGCAAGCTGTGGTATAGGTCACAGACGTGGCTCAGATCCTGCGTTGCTGTGGCTGTGGTATAGGCCAGCAGGTAAAGCTCTGATTAGACCCCTAGCCTGGGAACTTCCTCATGCCGCAGGTGCGGCCCTAAAAAAAAGAAAGAAAGAAAGATAACATTATCCTAGGCTTCAATTTATTCCTACCAATAATTTTTCAAATAAAATGTCTACTACGATCAAAGATAGCCAGACATATGAAGATAAAAGACAACCAAGGAAGATCTACAGATTCAATGTAATCCCTATCAAATTACCAAGGACATTTTTCAAAGAACTTGAACAAAATATTTTAAAGTTTGTTTGGAAGCACAAAAGACCCAGAATAGCCAAAGACATCCTGAAAAAGAAAAATGGAGCTGGAGGAATCAGGTTCCCTCACTTCAGACTAGACTACAAAGCAACAATCATCAAAACCGTATGGTACTGCCACAAAGACAGAAATACAGATCAGTGGAACAGGATAGAAAAGCCCAGAATTAAACCCACACACCTGCAGCCAACCAATCTATGACAAAGGGGGCAAGAATATACAATGGAGAAAAAACAGCCTGTTCAATAAGTGGTGCTGGGAAACTGGACAGCCACATGTAAAAGAATGAAATTAGAACACTCCCTAACACCATACACAAAAATAAACTCTAAATGGATTAAAGACCTAGATATAAGACCAGACACTATCAAACTCTTAGAGGAAAACATAGGCCAAACACTCTCTGACATAAACGACAGCAACATCTTCTCAGATCCACCTCTTATTGACAGTGAAAACAAAAATAAACAAACGGGACCTAATCAAACTTAAAAGTTTTTGCACAGCAAAGGAAACCCTAAACAACACAAAAAGACAGCCCACAGAATGGGAGAAAATCTTTGCAAATGAATCAACTGACAAGGGATTAATCTCCAAAATTTATAAACACCTTCTGCACCTCAATACCAAAACAACAAACAACCTCATCAAAAAATGGGCAGAAGATCTAAACAGACAATTTTTCAAAGATGACATATGGATGGCCAAAAAACACATGAAAAGATGTTTAACATCACTCATTATTAGAGAAATGCAAATCAAAACCACTCTGAAGTACTACCTTACACCAGCCAGAAGGGCCATCATCAAAACGTCTACAAACAATAAGTGCTGGAGAGGATGTGGAGAAAAAGGAACCCTATTACACTGTTAGTGCAACCACTGTGGAAAACAGTATGGAGAGTCCTCAGAAAACTGAAAAGAGAACTACCATTTGATCCAGCAATCCTACTTCTGGGCATCCAGCCAGAGAAAACCAGGACTTGAAAAGACACATGTACTCCAATGTTCATTGCAGCACTATTTACAATAGCCAAGACATGGAAACAACCTAAATGTCCATCAACAGAGGAGTGGATCCAGAAGATGTGATACATATACACAATGGAATATTACTCAGCCATTAAAAAGAACAAAATACTGGCATTGTTAACAACAATGCGTGGACCTAGAAATTATCATGCTAAGTGACGCTAGTCAGACAATGAGGTACCAACATCAAATGCTATCACTGACATGCAGAATCTGAAAAAAGGACAGAATGAACTTCTTTACAGAACAGATACTGACTCATAGACTTTGAAAAACTTATGGTTTCCAAATGAGAGTTTGGGAGGTGGAAGGATGCACTAGGGGTGTGGGATGGAAATCCTGTAAAACTGGATTGTGATGATCATTGTACAACTATAAACGTAATAAATTCATTGAGTAATTTAAAAATAAATAAATAAATAAAATAAAGATAAATAAAAAATTAAAAAAAAAAAAAAAGACAACCAAGTAAGAACCAACAGAATATCTTCGGGAAGAGACCTAGAGATATTCCAGTTATGGAGATTATCAGATGTGCCCTATAAAACAAATATGATTAATTAAATTCAAAAAGACAAACAAGATTTAAAAATTCAGCAGATAACTGAAAACTATAAAAAAGTATCAGCATATTTGAAAAAGTAATGGAAATTCTACCACCAAAAACTACAATAATCAAAATTAAGAATTCGATGGATGGGTTTAACAACACATTAAACACAGCCAAAAGAGTATGAGAGATCTAGAAAACAGCTCCATAAAAATTATCCAAACTACAGCAGGATGATTCAAGGTCCTACCCACTGGGTGTAGATCACTCCACCAGGTACGCTAAGTGAGGGCAGGGAAACATGGAATGGGGAGTGGAACAGCAAATACGTATCAATTATGGTCTTTTCGCAAATTCACTAAATAACAGATCTGATACACATACATATACATGTATCCTCTCCTTCAATTCATATCTTATTTACAAGTTGTCATAAGTTAACTTTATAATTTAGACTTTAGATAATGGAATAATTTAGGTGATTGTGACTGAACATGAAGAGCAACTAAAATAACCAGGATGGATACAATGACACTCGAAACTATGTATTTCCTCATTTTGACAAAGAATGAGAAGTTCTTCACTCAGAAAAACTGTATCTTCGTCGGTAGAACTATAGTGTCGCTGGTTGTTGGGGACCTTAGGTGGATTCAGAAGGATGTGTATAGAGGAAGCTGAATAACTAAAGGGCAGGCTGTGCCAGTTATTCCATCACCTCTCACTTCAAAATTCACGTTTTTTGCCTATGCTGTGAAAATGGATCTGGGCCCTTTAAATTTTTTTTGCCTAATGGCGTGATGCTAAGCTGGCACACTTTGTCAGCAAAGTACACTAGAGAGACTGCGGGAGAAAAGAGATTTGCTTCCTGGTTCCAATGTACTCACTCAACAAGCTTCTGCAACTTGTTGGCTTCTCCAGCTCTAGGCTCTACACTGTCTGATGGCCACCAGCACCCATCCACCCACGGCTTTCCCCAGTACTTCCCCTCAAGCAGTTCTGCAGTGGAGCACCCCCAGTGAGACTCCACTCCAAGAACAGCTTTCCCCAGCATCCTATAAGGTAACCATGGCAAGTTCCAAAGAGCAGATGTCAAGCAAGTTCCATAGGTCCAGCTTTATGGTGACTTTTCTGCCATTCAGTAAGCCACAGCTTGCTCTCTCAACAAGGTCTGGATCTCAGGCCAGGACACGGGGGGATCTCACTTAAGTCCTCTATCTCAGCCACAGCAGTAGTAGGGGCTGCTTCTTTTACCTACTAGTTCTATGTGCTGCAGAATTCTCTTCATTTCTTACTAGCCAGTTTCTCACTACTCCAATCCCTGTCACAGCCAATAATTCTCTACATTAAACTTTTCCTGTTAAAAATCACTGTGAGATTCTCTTTCCTGATTGGACTCAAACCAACCAATAATAATAATACTCAAAGACATGCAAAATAAAATCATAATACCACTATGCACCTGACAGAATCGCTAAAACTGAAGATTGATAATATCAAATACTGGCAAGGATATAGAGAACAAGAATTCTCACTGGATAAACCTGCAGAACCTCAGAAAGCAATCTGGGATTATCTTACATCGTTGAAAACAGACATAGCTTATGTAGTAGCCAACAGTGCTGGCATTACACCATATCCTCTCAGATTTCCCTCGTACCATTTCCACCCACTCCAGCCTGATGCCCCCAGGCCAGCACCTGCAACTATGTTGAAGGGCTCCTTCTAAATGCTAACACCCACTCTTTCTGCACGAGGTGGGCTGAAATGAAAGCACCTGTGAATCAACCTCCTCCCAGGGCAGCCCTTAACTAATGAATGATTTCTAAAAACCCCAAGCTTCCTTAGCTCTTTATTGGGATTATCATGAAGTGCACTTCCTGCCCCCACCCCCCAGGACTTCGTTGTGAGATTTAGCTCCAGTCACCCAATGGAGTAGCTGACTTGATAACACACCTCTCTTATCGGCTCCTTCTCTTCCATCACTTCTGTCAGTGTCCCTGACTCTCCCAAAATGTGCTCATTTCTTCTCTCAGGATTTGCTACAAGGCGGTGGATCAAACTAACAGTTAGTACCAAGAAAAGAATTTCAAGATGGGATTCTGAAGTTGGATCACTCACTGGCCAGACAGCAACAAGAGCCACACTGAGGGAGGCAGACAGAGTAGTAAGAACCGCTGGCATGCTGGAGCACTACCATGACAGAGGCTTTCACTTTGCTGAACTGAGACGGGATGCCAGAGGAAGGTGGTGCACTGGCTGATGCAAGAGGCTCATGCAGTATCTCTAATATTTGACAAATAGAGCAGCAAGGGTAGTTACAAGGGCTGAGGAATTAGTTGATGGCTGTTAGATGCCACCAATATGCCACAGGAAGAAAACTTCAGCAGAGTACCTACACAGAGACGCCCATACATGAATGGCTTTCCCCAACATCCTGTGAGACTCAATTCACCAACCACCAATTTCAGATACAGTATAAATGCCAGGGGACTCTATCAAATTTAAAGAGAGTCTCTATACCTGAGGCCAGAGGGTAGACCAAAGTGAAAAACAGGCCCAGGAACAGACTGTGACAGGAGCAGAATTACAAAAAAAAAAAGTTTAATTCACAGCCCTGGCAAGAATTCAGCGCTAAAGATAGTGCCTTGATACCTAGGAGGCTGCCATGTGGATAGAGGTACTTGAGAATCTTGAACCTCTAGATTTATTTAACACTTTGAGCCTACAAAAATCTTTTAGAAGCCAGGGCTAACAATGAGGAAAATAATCACCCTCTTTGAATGACTACAGGAATACCTTGTTTTCTTGTACTTCATTTTATTGTGCTTCACAGATAATGCATTTTTTACAAATTGAAGATCTGTGGTCACCCTACACACATAGCATTTGTTCATAGCATTTGCTCACTTTGTATCTCTGCATCACATATTGGTAACTCTCACAGTATTTCAAATCCTCCATCAGCAAAAAGACTGAATCTCTGAATGCTAAGATGATGGTTGGTGTGTTTTAGCAATTGAGTATTTTTAATTAAGCTATCTGCATTGGTTTTTTTAGACTTGATGATATTGTACATTTAACAGACTGTATAATGTTAAATATGACTTTTATAAGCAACTTTTATTTTAGGGGAAACAAAAAAAATTTATGTGGCTTGCTTTATTGCAATATGGGCTTTATCATGGCAGACTGGAACTGAACCCGCAGTATCTCTGAGTATGCCTGTACTTGTCTTTTTTCTTGACCACACCCACAGCACGTGGAAGTTCCCAGATCAGGGATCAAATCCACACTACAGCAGCAACCTGAGCTACTGTACTGACAACGCCAGATCCTTCACCTGCTGTGCTGCAGCAGGAACTCCTGCCCATGATTATTCTTAAGCCACAGCAACAAGTAACACCAGAAGTGAATTAAATCCGTTTAACCAATCAATGACAACTGGCTATAGGAACCATGCATTCAAAAAGCCATGTTAAGTCATGGCAACTCCATATATAGTGACAATACAAAAATAAATAAATTTCAAATCCTCAAATATTTGGCAATTAATAAGCAGCAGACTAAAAAGTCTCAAGGGCAACTAGAAAATACTTTTTTAATTGTTAATACTAAAGCCACTCCATATCAAAATTTAAGATATGAAGCTCAACCACTGTTTAGAGAAAATTTATAGCTCTAAATGTACGTATCAGAAAGTTAAAAATCAATTACCCAATGTTAAACTCAAGAGACTTGAAAATGAACAGCAAATTAAGCCACAAAGAAATATATAAGGAAAGGAATAATAACAAACAGAAATCTCTGAAATAGAAAGGTCATATAATTGACACAAGACTAATAAAATTAATAAACCCCTAGCAAAACTAATCATAAAGAAAAGAAAAAAACAGAAAAGAGGGACATCACTACTGACACTACAGAAAGAACAAGCTATTAAGAACAACTTTGGGAGTTCCCACTATGGCTCAGTGGTTAACGAACCCGACTAGTAACCATGAGGTTGCATGTTCAATCCCTGGCCTCGCTCAGTGGGTTAAGGGTCTGTCATTGCTGTGAGCTGTGGTGTGGGTTGCAGACGTGGCTCAGATCCCAAGTTGCTGTAGTTGTGGTGTATGCTGGCAGCTACAGCTCTGATTCGACCCCTAGCCTGGGAATCTCCATATGCCGTGGGTGTGGCCCTCAAAAGACAAAAAGACAAATAAAAAAAAAAAAAAGACATTAAGAACAACTTTGCATCAGTGAATTTAACACTTTAGATGAAGTGGAAAAATTCATTAAAAAGTAAAACTTGGCAACACCAAAAGGAGAAGAAATGAAAATTACAAATACCCTTCATATAAAAATCCTAAAGAAATTATCAAAGTTAAAATTGTGTAGTACATAAAAAGAATAATATGTAACAGTATTTCTGGCAAAGGATGTGTGAAGATTTGGAAGCTCATAAAATAGCATATGCTTGGGGAACTGTAAATCATTCAGTGGAACAACAGGGAATGTCTGACAATGAGACTACAGAGGGTAAGCCAAATGACAGTGGTTATAAGAATGGACAAGACAGATTTAACAGTTATTCAGAGTGGCTCAAGAAGGAAACCTATAAATTTAATTGCACTAATTCCTTGAGCATCTGAAATTTACCAAATACTCTACATTTAATTCACAAAGTCATTTGCTGATACAGTGTGATAACTATCCCATGCCTAACATGAACACCCTTCAGGGCAAAAAGGCAGCTACAGATGCATTCCTTGAAAACACTGAAATGCAAACATGAAGGACTACAGCTGCCTGAGGTAAGAAATCATAGTAGAAGGAAAAAATAGATACACCAAGAGCCTGGAAGGAAAATCCTGGCAGAGATATTCTTTGAAGAATTAGGGCACTGAAAAGTAATCCAGTGTACAGGCCTATACAGGGGAATCTGGAGAGCCTCATGCATGCCCAGGGAGACTTTTCTTAGACTGCATGCTCAGGAGAGATCTGAGAAGACTCCACTCTTCCAGCTCTTGCTAACTTTCTGACTCAGAGCAAGAAAGGGGTGAAAGCTAAAGCAGAGTCTTTAACAACCAGACTAAGCACTGATGTAGCACTCCAACAGAGTCAATCTGCATAGAATGGGAGAGTTCTTTATTTTTTCCTGACTCCAGACATTCAAGGAAATCTACATCAAAACACAAGCTAAAGGACTAGAGACTTTAGAAACCACACACAAAAAAGAATAGTCAGAGGAGTTCCCATCGTTGAGCAGTGGTTAACGAATACAACTAGGAACCATGAGGTTGCGGGTTCGGTCCCTGCCCTTGCTCAGTGGGTTAAGGATCTGGTGTTGCTGTGAGCTGTGGTGTGGGTTGCAGACGAGGCTTAGATCCTGCGTTGCTGTGGTTCTGGCGTAGGCCGGTAGCTGCGGCTCCGACTGGACCCCTAGCCTGGGAACCTCCAAATGCCGCAGGAAGCAGCCCTAGAAAGGCAAAAAGACAAAAAAAAAAAAAAAAAAAAAAAAAAAAAGAATAGTCAGAATAGAGTCATTACAAAAAAAAAAAAAAATTTTAGAAAAGTCCTTAAACAAGTACAAGACTGCAACCACATATAACAAAAACAAACCCTGAAGAGGAGGAAGAACATGATTTGACATTTATAACAATCAAATTCTAGTCTCCAACAAAAAAATTACAAAGCATACAAAGAAACAAGAACACGCAGCCTACTGACAGAAGAAATTAACAGAAACACTGAAATTGCACTTGCCAAAGAATTTAAATCAACTATCTTAAATACACTCAAAAACACTAAATGAAACCATGGACGAAGAGCTATAGGAAACCAGAAAAATGATGTCTCAGAAAGAGAATATCAATAAAGACTCAGAAGTCCCATGATCACAACCTCAAAGTCATATACTATTTCCATTCTCTCAAAAAGCAAGGGAATAAAAAAAAAAAAAAAAGATGAAATCCTGTATAAAAGTTTCTTCTGGATCTAAGTGAGGCTTAGATACCTTAGTAGGGTCCATTAACAAATCCTTCTCCTTAATTTGATAGTTTCTGATAGTTAAAATCAAAATACTGCTATAATTTAAATTGTAAAAACCCAAAGTTTTTACTCCTACCACTGAGCAATACGGAAAGGGCATCATTTCTCCCTCTGTAGTTTCCTGATCTCTTCTCAGCTTGAAGGTCCTTCACCTCCGTGCCACGTGAGCAAAGCACTCCCATGACACACTTTGGACATCTTCACAACCTTCTCTTACCTCTTCTAAAATCTGGAATTCCAAGATCACACTCTGAACAAACCTCTAGTTTCCAGTCATTTCTTCACTTCTTACTCCTAACATCTTTACATTCCAGTTAGGTAGAGATTTTCAAAAAGTAGGTAGCTATGTGCTACCTAAAAGGTAAAATAGGCTTCTTACATGACTTCTAGTTCTAATGTTGCTTCTACAAGAACAGAGTTGAGAAGTGGCAACAGAAACCATCTGGCCTACAATGCCTAAAATATCTACTATCTGGCCCTTTACAGAAAAAGCTGTCCAATCCCTAACTAGATGCCTGCACATGACCATAGGCCTGACCAATGTCTCATCTCTTTTAAACTGCCCGATCTTGAGTCCTGAGTCAAATAAACACGCTGAGCTGTTTATAACATAGGAGTGGCCGCTACTAAATGCAGAAAAATCAGCACAAACATTAAACAGAACTAAAATTCAATTGATTAAAGTGTTATTCTCTATCCTGGCCACGAATCCAAAATTTGATTAAGACATGACAAAAATAAGAAAATACAATAGTTTTAATATTACAAAGTCTCAAAAATAATAAATACTGCTTATCAGAGTACACGGTTTTACAGACTTATGGTTACCAAGGGGAAACACTGGGGGAGGGATAAATTAGAAGGTTGGAATTAACGTATACACACTACGACATAAAATGGATAAGTAATAAGGACCTATGACATAGCACAAGGAAATCTACTCAGTACTATGTAATATCCTATATGGGAGAAGAATCTGAAAAAGAATGGGTATATGTATAACTGATTCACTTTGCTATACACCTGAAACTAACACAACACTATACGTCAACTATATGGTTTTAGTGCTGGCATAACCACTCCACAAAGTACAGTCAGATTTACTCAGGAATAGCCTATGCAGGGTCAACTTTGGAAGCCAACCTCACATGCACGTCATTTTTTAAATAGTGTTTTTAATTAAAATATTGTGTAATAGTTTACTGATTTCTTTTTAAGCAAAACAAATGAAGAGAACCTCTAGATTATATTTACTGGTATTTTTTTTTCCTCTCTGCGTATTGATGTTATTGTATTACACTGTGTTGAACTTGCATTTCTTCTTGTTTTTTTATAATGCACTCTGCATCCCCCAGTCCCAAGTCCACATTCTCTGTCCACGTGATCCTTAATAAAAGTTTAGATGATCTCATCCGCTAGAGCAAATTTCTCCAAATCTTAATTAACTATGCTCCTTTATCAATAAAAATTTCTATGACATAACTCTAATATATGTACCTTTACATGTAAATAAACATGAACTATTTAAAATGTTGTACACTATAAAATATAATTTTAAAAATCAAAATTAAAACTAAGAGCAATAATAGAAGTCCTAACGTTTTCGTCTCACATTCCAGTAAACCATCTTGGGTATCATCCCACTTTGGAAATCACTGGTTTGTACAAATGACATCCTGGCCACAGGGATACTGACTTTATTAGTTAATATTTTCCCGCATGTAAGTACACTAACCAAGCTGGCTATATGCTATTTGGACTGGCCATCAGCACACACTAACTAGGATGTGTACAAACTGGCCTCAGTGATAGCAAACAGTATGTACTTGGTTAGCTGTCAAGTCTAATATCAAAGGAAGGAGCTATTTATACCTTAACTCTCTCATGATTTAGGGTGGAAATTAACCGACTTCTGGTAAAATGCCATTGGTAAGACTATCACCACTTCTCCTCCAGCAAATAAAGAGAACTTTCTTTTTGACCCTTCAAAGTATTATATCCTGATTGGCTCTCCCAATTTCATCTTCAACCTGGTTTCAAATAGTTGCCAGGGCAAGAGAGTGCCTTCAGGATGTTACTAAACCAATACCAAAAAGTTTTAGCATTTTAATCCTTTAGCTATTATCTGGCAATATGTATCTGTGGATAAGTTATACTGAACTCAACAACAGTTACTCTGGGTACTCAGAAGCTTTACATGTAAATATCTGAGCATCTGTGGAACAATTAAGCCTTTACGTCAAGATTTCTGGCCATGTTAAACATGGCTAAGGTCAAGCTGACTGCCACACCAAGCAAAGAAGCTGTGGAGATAGGAGGAAAAAAATTAAATTATCAGGCAAGACATTTCATTTTGAAGAGATTTGATTCAGCTGCACTTTTTTTTTTTTTTTGTACTGACTGTAAGAGTGACTATATTGTCCAGTCCCCAAGCTTCTATGCAGAGGGATTTTTAATGAGAATGACCCTCCCGACCTCTCTTTTTTTTTTTTTTTTTTTTTTTTTTTTTTTTTTTTTTTTTTTTTTTTTTTTTTGTCTTTTGTTGTTGTTGTTGCTATTTCTTGGGCCGCTCCCTCGGCATTATTGTTGTTGTTGTTGTTGTTGTTGCCATTTCTTGGGCCGCTCCCGCGGCATATGGAGGTTCCCAGGCTAGGGGTTGAATCGGAGCTGCAGCCACCGGCCTACGCCAGAGCCACAGCAACGCAGGATCCAAGCCGCGTCTGCGACCTACACCACAGCTCACGGCAACGCTGGATCGTTAACCCACTGAGCAAGGGCAGGGACCGAACCCGCAACCTCATGGTTCCTAGTCGGATTCATTAACCACTGCGCCATGACGGGAACTCCCCGACCTCTCTTCCCACATCTCCCTTCCCCCTTCTTCCCCAGTGGAGAAGAGGTGGCTTCTGATTGGTAAATTAAGGAGAAAAATCTGGGCATGCAAGGCTCAGCCAATTCCAGGGGAATGCAATCGGCCTACCTTCTTCCCTGCAGTAAGGCCTCTGCCTGGAAATATGGACCAGGAGCTGCCTAACTCGGTCTGGGAGAAAATTATACACAGTCTCTTCCACATGGTAATCATTCTTTTCAAATTCATCTACTATCTAATAATGACACTCTCTTTCCCCTTGGCTAAACTGACGTGCCATCTACTCATCAGTTCCGAACCTTAAGCTATATATAACAAAATTTTCTTATTCATTTTTGGGCAGCATATAGTTCAGCAACATACAAGATTATAGGTATCTTTGGTCCAAGTAGTATTTTAGAATATGGTATAAATAGTATACTGTTGGTCAAACAGGGCCAAATAGAACAGACATCTAAAATTACAGAGCATCTTCCTCTCAGGGATCCAAATATCAATTAGTAAACCTATACCAGCCACTTAGAATGTTAATTCCTATTGTTCCTGACAGATCAAAGGAAGGGAGGTATAGAAAGCATGAGAAACTAAACATACAAATTATCCTGCACTATGATTGTTAAAAATAATAAAACCCAGTTAACCACCATGCTTAAAGTAATGATGAATTTAATTTTCTGATTAACTAAAACTCAACCAGAATACCTTTTTTCAATGATTTGCTGCTATATGTTCCTGAATTTTTTTATTGCTGTGTCGACAAGTTACCACAAACTTAGAAACTTCAAACAACATCCATTAAAAAATCATTTTTTCTTAGTTCTGTAGGTAGACTCCCTGAACATAGCTCTTATCTGAAGGCTTTTGGAAAGAATCCACTTCTAAACTCATTCAGCTTGTTGACACAATTCAATTCCTTAAGGCTGCAGGCCTGAGATCCTTGACAGCTGTTGGCCAGGGGTTGCTCTCGGCTCCTAGACTCCTAAACGTTCCCCCTGAGCCTCTGCCACAGGCCCCCTCTATCTTAACCCCTCCAGCAACAGTATTTCCAGTCCTTCTCATGCCTCCAATCTTCGGCTTCCTCTTCTACCAGCAATCTGAGAAAACTCCCCACTTTTAAATGGCTCCTTTGGCTAGATTCAGCCTACCACAAATCATCTCCCTTTTGCCATAGACCGAAACATAATCATGGGAGTCACACCAGGGGGCAAAGGTCACGAGGGCCATCTTAAAATAAATGCCAGGCAATAGTCTTGGCACGGAGGATAAAGGGTGGATTGTGAAAGGTCTCTAGAAAGCAGATTAGTAGATTAGCAGTAACTCAGTGCTGGGGAGCAGGGAGAGAATGGAGACTGACTGCTCTTTGAACGCAAGGTTTATTCGATGGAATGATAAAATGTTCTGAAGCTGTAGTAAAGTTGCACAATCTCTAAGTATATCTTTAAAAAACTATGTACTTTAGGAGTTCCTGTAGTGGCTCAGCGGTTAATGAATCCGACTAGGAACCATGAGGTTGAGGGTTCAATCCCTGGCCTCGCTCAGTGGGTTAAGAATCTGGCGTTGCCGTGAGCTGTGGTGTAGGTTGCAGACATGGCCCGGATCCCGTGTTGCTGTGGCCCTGGTGTAGGCCGGCAGCTACAGCTCTGATTAGACCCCTAGCCTGGGAATCTCCATATACTGTGGGTGTGGCCCCAGAAAATACTAAATAAATAAATAAATAAATAAATAAATAAATAAATAAAAAACTATGTACTTTAAACTGTTGAGATTTGTGTTATGTAAAGTATATCTCAATAAAGCCATTAAAATGAAAAATGAGAAAAACAAAGTTGAAAAATGTTTCTTCCCTCCTGGACCTTATATTCTACAACAATGCTGTCCAACAAAACTTCCTGCGAAGATAGAAATGTTCTCCATATTTACTGTCCAATATTGTAGCCACTAGGCACATGTTGCTACAGAGCACCTGAAATGTGGCCAGTGCAAAAAATGGACCAAACTTTCAAATTTTCATTTTAATAGCCACATGTGGATAGTGACAGCCACAATGGACAGCTTAGTTCTAGAAAGAGGGAAGACAATATACAAATAGCAAGTAAGTATAGAGCATGTCAAGTAATGATACATGTCATATACAGGGGATGACAGAGCACTCTCGATCATATAGACAGATATCTATAGAACTATGTCAGGTAGATAGATAGTCATTATATCTATAGGTAGATACATATAGCTACAATATTGATATACACTACTGATATAATGTATGAATATCTACATTCATAATGTATGAATATCTATATTAATACTATTTGAATATTATTTCTTTTAATAACAGGAAAAATGTTTATCCTCATTTTATAATCTTTCTAAGCTTTTCTGGAAAAAATAATTTAAAAACTATTTTTGAAATCATTCAGTGTGTTGAAAAAATATTTTTTAACTGTACATACACAGTGACCAGTAATTGTGTTTCTTTCCTACAATGATTCTCTTCTACAGTGATTCTTAGCATTTTAAGATCTGAGATCACTTTTGAGAATCTTGTAAAAGGTTTACCTCCTGCCTAGAAAAATTTATATAAATAATATTTTGTATATAAGTATAAGGATTCACCAACCACTCACAGCCCATCCAGGAACCTGACATTGAAAGTTCCAGTTATAATATACATTCAAATAATCAACAAGCTTGGAGATAAATAAAATATTCCTAGGCGTTCCCGTCATGGCTCAGCAGAAACGAATCTGACTGTTATCCATGAGGTTGCAGGTTTGATCCCTGGCATCGCTCGGTGGGTTAAGGAACTGGCATTGCCGCGAACTGTGGCGTAGGCCACAGACACAGCTGAGATCCCATGTTGGTATGGCTGTAGTGTAGGCCAGCAGCTACAGCTCCAATTTGACCCCTAGCCTGGGAACCTCCACATGTCCAGGTGTGGCCCTAAAAAAACAAACAAACAAAAAAATCCTACAATAGAGAACTATTTAATAAGCTGCGACTTTTCTTTTGGTAATTTTGTGTGCTGCAAAACGCGCCCATATGTATTGATTCCATAAAAGACAGTAAGGACTCTATAGAATAATAATAATCTCTTTTCACTGAAGAGTGAAAAAGATATAACCGAGAAATTGGAAGAAAGAGGCAAAACTTCAGAAGAGCTACAAGAATTTCAGCTTGGTCACTTAATGAGTATGTTATTCAAACTCCCTAAGCCTCAGTTTTCTTGTGTGTAAAATAGGTATAACAATAGTATTTATTTCATAAGATTGTTTTAGAAATCTAATGAGATAAAACTTGTCAACTGTTCAGGGAAGCAGCAAAGCAAATCCATGTAACGTTCATAGCACAATGGCACACAGATCTCAAAGCCATATCAGCATAGTATGAAAGTTCATAATCTTAAATACCCCTATGTCATCTGGGAACCCAGAAGATTATAAATTTAGAGCTAAAGGGAAATTTCTCTTTTTTTTTTTCTTTTTTAGCTACACCCACAGCACATGGAAGCTCCCAGGCCAGAGACTGAATCCGAGCCACAGCTGCAACCTACACTACAGCTGTATCAATGTGGATCCTTAACCCCCCATGCCACAGCGGGAACTCCAAGAAATTTCTTATTACAGAGTAGAAGATGGCTTGCTACGGAAAAAGAGCCAGACAGACATGTTTTGGCAACTCATCTGTCACTCAGCAGCTACCAGATTTTGCATAAATAATTGCTTCAGGTCTTTTACTCTTTATTCCCACTGTGAAGTGAGAATAACCACATCTACCACACAGGAATTTCATCAGCAATAAACAATATATGTAAAAGCTTTATCCACCACATAATACCACTTCTCCTCTAATCTCATAATTTAGCTTGTGAAACGCTAGTTTTAATGCTATCAATACCGCTTTTACATAAAATAGAATAATGAATTCTATTTTCTGGAAAAAATTCATTATTAGCATAATTATATTGTCATAAAAGTACAAATGAGGTCTGACATTAAACGTCATACATCAAAATACGGAAAATGCTTCTAAATTTTCTATATTTTATAAGACAGAATCAACTGGAAAGTTCCTAAGTTATACAGTGCTTTTATTTTTTAAATGCTTCAGTTTTATCTATAAAAAATAATAAATATCTCTCCCTCCCTCAACTATCCCTACCCTGCACTAAGCAAATATCAGCAAAGACACAGCACCCTTGATCCTTGCCACGGGGGTGCAGCAGCGGCAGAGACCGTGGGTTGACCATCTCCGCCCTGCACTAAGGAGAGAACAGTAGAGTCAGCACCCCTCATCCTCCTAACTAGAGAATGGAAAGAAATCACAAAGATAAGGAAAGTAAAAGGGTGAAAAGGGGGATTCTTTAAACCCGTGTATGAAGTCCTGGGCCTGACCTCAGGTGCCATATGTAAAAGTGAACAGAATGAGCACAGCAAAAACTTCTACGACTGAATTATGGTACAGAATATCAACTGGGTTTCAGAATGGTCTCAGGCAACAGACAAGCAAGGCAGAGCAAAATAGGACAGCCAAGGCTGACGAAATTGTACCTAAACGGGCATGCAAATCTCAGCAAAAAACTGAGCCAGCACACCCCTCGCATATACTCAAGAGAAGTTAAAAAATACATCCACGCCAAAACTTGTACACAGAAATTCATAGCACCATTACTCACAGTAGCCAAAAGGTGGAAATAACCCAAATGTCCATCAGCTGATGAAGGAATACCATACAACGAAATCCGACAGCACGCTAAATGAAAGGAGCCAGTGACAAAACACCATACACTGTACGATTCCATTGAAATGTCCGTAATAAGCAAGTTTGTAAAGAAAAAAAAAAAAAAAAAGCCAGGTTAGTGGCTGCCTAGATTAGTGGAATTTGGTGACCAGGAAAAATGGAGAGTGACTGCAAATGGGTGGGGGTGGGGGTTCTTTATGGGGTGACGAGAAAGTTCTAAAACCAGAGAGTGGGGATGGTTGCACCACTCTCTGAATATACTATAGACCACTGAATCATACACTTCAAAATGGTACTGTGGTATGTATGAATATCATGGTCTGTAAATCATAACTCAATGAAGCTGTTATTTCTAAAAAGTGAGCTAGGTCATATATGCCAAAATGAGTGGACTGCCTCCTAGAACAGAATCTTTAAATAAGAATCAGACTCTTATACACAATACTCAAAATATCCAGAATACAATCCAAAATGACTTGCCATCTAAAACCTCAACTCATTTGAAAAGAGATAATCAGCAGATGCTATCACTGATATGACAAAGGTCCTGGAATCACCTGTCAAGAATCTTAAAAGCAGCTCTCAGAGAAATGGCCCAACAAGCTGCTGCATTCACTTCTGGAACAAACATAAAAATAAAAGTTTCAGCAAAGAAACAGAAGACATAGCGAAGAATGAAGTGGAAAAATATAATAAACGAAACTTTTAATACAAACTCAAAAGATGGGCCCAAGAGCAGAACAGAGAAGACAGAGGAGAGAATATCAGTGAACACAGAGATATATAAGTAAAAATCATCCAATCTGAACAGAAAGCAAACAGACTGAAGGAAAGGAACAGAGCTTTAGTGATGCTAAAAGTCAACAACAAAAGATTGAACATTTGTCTCACTGGAATCACAGAGGAGAGGAAAAAGTGTGGAGCTGAAAAAATCCTGAAGAAATGATAACAGAAATTTTTGCAAATTTTGAAAAAGATGTAAACCTACAGAGCAAGAAGCTGAGCAAAAAAATAAAGTAAATTCGAAGAATTCCACTTCCACACATATCAGAACCAAATTTCTGAAAACCTAAGAGAAAGAAAGAGAAAGATGACATAGTATCTGGAGGAGAAAAATCTGAATGACATCAGACCCCTCATCCGAAGCCTTGGCATCACTCACCACCTTAAGTACTTAGCTCTTAGGCAAGGGGGAGACAGGATCAAATCTGTGTTCTATAAAGCAAATTCTAGCAGTAATAAGGACAGATTATTGAGGGGGGGGGGACAAGAGCAGAGTGATCAATTAAAGGGCTACTGCAACAACCCAAAAAAGAAAATTCTGGAACTTTACTAAAGCAACAGCCAGAGAGATGGCAAGGATGGCAAACCTTGAGAGAAAGGCACCAGCACATGCACGTGCAGTCAAATCTTAAGGCAAAGTCTCTGTTCAACAGCAAGAACAACTGGGGAAAGTGCTCCTTCAAGCCAAAGAGTGTGGGGGGGGGAATCCCAAGGAAGAAGGAACTGAAGATGGAGGTACTCTAATTCTGTGTATGAACCCACACAAGACTCAGGCTCAATCTGAGCTGCTCATATGTGGGAAAGACCCAAAGGCAGCTTAACAAAGGCTTTAAGAACTGAATTAAATTTTAAAACAGTGCAAAGTCTCAAACTAATCCCTGAGTGGCATGTGTGTATTCAGATCCAAAGGTTTTGAAAATGGAGCTAAGATTAGAACCACTGCCCTCAGAAAGCAAGACAAAATTTGCTACTTGTCTACTAAAAAAAAAAAAAAAAAAAAAAAGGAAATAGAGAGAGAGAGAAATAAATCAACATTCCCCAGAGAATAACAGGACCCAGAATCTACATAACATTCACAACATCCATAATGAATCCAAAATCACTCAACATACAAAGAACCATATGTAATGAATTCTCAATGGAAAAGATAATCAATAGATGTCAATCCTGACAAGATCCATAAATTAGAATCATCAGACAAATAATGTCACCTATTATAAGTGGACTCCATGAGGTAAAGACATTTAATGAAATGGGAAGAGAAGTCTTCAACAGAGAATTAGAAATCATAAAAGAGAACAAAACAGCAATGTTAGGACTGAAAAACACATTTTAAATCTAAAAAATCTAGATGGGTTCAAAAGAATAATGGAGGAGGTGTTCCCTTGTGGCTCAGTGGGTTAAGGATCTGGTGTTGTCACTGCTATGGCTTGGGTCATAGATTCGATCCCTGGCCCAGGAATTTCTATAAGCCATGGGCAAGTCCCCCCAAAAAAAAATTTTTAAAAAAAGCATAATGGAGATGGCATGACAGAGGCAACAGTCAGTGAAGATGATAATAGTTTAATAGAAATTATACAGTCTAAAGAAAGAATAAAAGAGTTAAAAAAAAAAAAAAAAAAGAACAGAGCCTCAAGAATTTGTGGTGCTAAACAAAAGCGTAACATTAGTATCACTGAAGTCCTAAAAAGAGAAGAGAAAAAGACTGGTGCAGAAAAATATATTTGAAGAAATAATGGTTTTTTAAAATCCTGTATTTGGTGAAAGACATAAATTCAAGATGCTCAGCAAACTCTACCCAGGATAAATTCAAAGAAAGCTATATCCAGATACATCAGAATCTAAACAAGCTTTTTCAAAAAAGCTTGAAAGTAGCCAGAAAAAAATACATTCTATATATACATAGATAGGGGAAAAACAATTAAGATGACTGCAGATTTCCCATCAGGAACCATGGTGGCCAGAAGAGACTCAAACCACATCTTTAAAATGCTGAAAGAAAAGAACAGTCAACCCAGAATTCTGTACTTGCGAAAATACCCTTCAGTAAGAAAGCCAAAATAAAGATATTCTCAGAACAAGGAAAACTAAGAAAATCCATTAGCAGCAGTCATGCTCAAAAAGAAACCCAAAAGAAAATGATTCAGACAAAAGGGAAATGACCCTAAGAGGAAGTTTATATCTTGAGAAATAAACAAAAAGCAAAAGGAAGAGCAAATATCTGAGAAAATATAAAAGACTATTTTTTTCCCCTCTTGGGTTCTTTAAAATACAGATGAATATTGAAAGAAAATTTTATAACTTTATCTGATAGGATCTGCCATACACATAGATGTTAGAAATGGACATTTACATGACACATATGTGACAATATATAATGACAATTATAGCAAAGGTGAGAGCATGAGGATAAATGAACCTATATGGTTCCAAAACTTCTTGTTACCTGAAGTAATATATTTATTCTACATAGGCTATTAAAAGTTAATATGCATAGTGTACTAGCATACTAGCATAACCACTAAAAAATAATACAAAGACATACCCAAAGGGACAACAGAAATTAAAATGGATGTTAAAAAATATCCAGAAGCGTTAAATGTTAATAATTTAAACAAATCAATATAAAGACAGAGATTATTAGGCTGATTTTATATGTGTGTGTGTGTGAATACACACATACAAATACACACACACACACACGCACACGCACACACACATTATTCTTCTCAAGTCAAAAAAGATACATCATGAAACCACAATCAGGAGAAAGCTAGAGTGGCTGTTACTATCCAAGTAGACTTCGAAGATAAAACAATTACCAAAGAAAAAGAGATAGGAAATAATATGATGATGAATGGGTTAGTTTACCAAAAAGACATAACAATTCTAATTGTAAATGTATCTACCAAAAAAGCTTCAAAATACAAAACACAAAACTGAAAGAAGTGAAAAGATACAGACAAGAGTACAGCTGTAGACTTCAACACTCCTTTCAGTCATCAACAGAACAAGGAAATAGAGTATTATTAGGAATAGAGAGACGATCAGGAGTTCCCGTCGTGGCTCAGCAGTTAAGGAACCCAACTAGCATCCAAGAGGACTCAGGTTCGATCCCTGACCTCGCTCAGTAGGTTAAGAATCTGGCATCTGCCTGAGCTATGGTGTAGGTTACAGATGTGGCTTGGATCCCATGTTGCCCTGGCTGTGGTGTAGGCCAGTGGCTATAGCTCCAAGTTGACCCCTAGCCTAGAAACCTGCATATGCTGAGAGTGCAGACCTAAAAAGACAAAAAGGCAAAAAAAAAAAAAAAAAAAAAAGGAATATAGACAATCTGAACAATATAAACAACCACCTTGACCTTCCTGACATTTCTGTGACACTCCACTCAACAGCATAATAGACATTCTTTCAACCGCACATGTAACATTCACTACTATAAACCACATTTTGTCCAAAAACAAGTCTTAACAAATTTATGAAATCAGGAATCATACACAGTATATTCTTTGAACATAATGGAATTTAACTAGAAATAAGTAACAGAAAAAGCTCTTGTAAATTCCCAAATATTTGAAAATTAAATAAAATCATTACACATAAGCCAGAGAATGTCTCAAAGAAAACTATAATTCAGTTTAATTACACTGAATAAAAATCAAAGTACTACATATCATAATATGTGAGATTCAGCTAAAGCAGTGCTTAGAACATACATAGCATTAAAATGCTTTTATTAAAAGGAAGAAACATTGCAGCCTAATGATCTAAGCTTCTCATCTTAAGAAACTAAAATAAGAAAAGCAAATTAAAACCATTACAAGAAAGAAAATTACAGAGCAATATCTGCCATGAACATAGAAGCAAAAATTCTCAACAAAATATTAGCAAATTAAATCCAGCAATATATAAAAAGTATAGTATATTGTGACCAAGTGCGGTTTATCCCAGGAATGTAACGCTGATTAAATATTTGAAAATCAATCAATTTAATTCAGCAATGTTAACAAATGAAAGAAGAGAAGCCAGATGACTATCTCAATAGATAGAGAAAAAAAGGGACAAAATTCAACATCCATACATTACTGTAAATGGAAAAACTCTCAGCTCTTTTCCTCCTGTGCAGGAAAAAATCCAGTTCTTCCCTACTGTGCTTCTTCCCTGTAAGTCTCCTTGAGTACTCACACAAACCCTTCCCCTCTGGTCACCAAAGGTATGGAAGTTCTTCCCCCACCACAAAGGAATTTGCAGCCAGCAGCAGGGTGTCTAAGAATTCAACGCTATTCTGACACTGTCTCCCAGGAGATGGCATCACATTTCACAGGTTAAGGGTTCAGTCCTACAAGACTCCTCCCCAACAACCCTGTCTCACTCTAGACACTAGTTGCAAGCCCAGTTATCACCTGTGATTCTGACCAAGTGGCCACAGATTGGAGGATCCAACAACACCCTCCTTAGGTTTGATTAATTTGCTAGAGAGGCTCGAAGAACTCAGACAAATATTTTATTTAGATCATTGGTTTTTTAGAAAATGATATAATTCAGGAACAACCAGATAAAAGAGAAACCTAGGGCAGGGTATGGGGGGGGGGGCAGGTTCAGAATTTCCCTGCCCTGTCCAGGCACCCATCACTCTTCCTGCACTTCCATGTTTTCACCAACCTGGAAGTTCTCCAAACCCCATACTTTGGGGGGGTTTTTATGGAGGCTTTATTATGTAGGCATGATCAATCATTATCTCCATTCTCAGCAATTCTCCCTTCTCAAGAGAATGGAAGACAGGGCTGAAGACTTCAAGCTTCAAATCACAACTTGGTCTTTCTGATAACTAGCCCTGATCCAGAAGCCATCCAGCCCACCCAGAGTCACTTCATTAGAACAAAAGACACTAC
Organism: Sus scrofa; assembly: GCF_054392235.1. Classification (NCBI taxonomy): domain Eukaryota; kingdom Metazoa; phylum Chordata; class Mammalia; order Artiodactyla; family Suidae; genus Sus; species Sus scrofa. The sequence goes on along the minus strand of NC_139396.1, from coordinate 148,086,497 downwards.
TATTACCCAGGAAATTACAAAAGTTTCAGGAGTTCTATGTTAGGAACAAAGGTTTAAAAAAAAAAAAAAAAAAAAGACCAACAGGAGAACAAGATGCTCCTAGTGGTTCTTTTCACTTAGGAAATGAAAAGGGTTTTAAGAGCTCTATGCCAGAAGCAGGGGCAAAGACCAATACATATTTTCTATTATCTCACAATAATCAACTCACAAAATTAGGAAGAGTAGGGAACTTCTTTTACCTAAAAAGGGGCATTTATTTTTTAAAAGCCTGCGATTAACATGATACTTCATGTTTAAACACTGAATGTGTTCCACCTAAGACTGAAGACAGGCAAGGACATGCACTCTTATACTCTTATTCAACATCAGGTTGAAGGTCCTAGCCAGTAACAACAGAACAAGATGAAAAATAAGGGCATATGATGCAAAAGGAAGAAGTAAAACAGATAATCTGATTGTCTTTGTACAAACCCCAAAAAATGTACAAAAAAAGCTAGTGAAACTCAGTTTAGCAACAATGCAGGACATAAGATCAATACACAAAAATCTACTGTATTCATACATAATAAAAAAAAATGGAAACTGAAATTAAAAGAAACACAACTACAATAGCAGCAAAGAAAAGAAACTATTTAGGTATAAATCTAACAATGTATATGGAGAATCTGTACCTCAAAAAAGAAATCGATGAAAACCTAAATAAATGAAGAAATGAATCATATTGATGGACTGGAAAATTCAATATTGCCTAGATTATCAATTCTTCCCAAAATGTTGTCTTGAATCAACACAATATCAAAATCCCAGCTTTTTTTTTTTTAGGAAATTGACAAGATTCTAAAATTTATGTAGAAAAGCAAATGAACTGGAATAACTGAATAAATTTCCAAAAATAAAAATAGAGTTGGAGAACTCTTACTATCTAATTTCAAGACTTACTATAAAGATTCATCAGTCAAAAGGAAAGGATTCCTCAAAGGAAAGACACATGGATCAACCGAACAAAACTGAATGAAGAAACAGATATGGAGATAGAGATGTCCAACTAATTTTCAACAAAGGTGCAAAAACCTCAGTGAAAAAAATCATAATCTTTTCAACAAATGGTCATTTCATAATGAAGAAGGGGTCAATTTACCAAGAGGACATAATACAAAATTTCAAAATACATGAAGCAAAAACATACATGTTTTTAAAAAAAACAAAAAGACAACTTACGGAATGGGAGAAAACAGATGCAAACAATGCAACCAACAAGGGCTTAATCTCCAAAATATACAAACAACTCACACAACTCAGTAACAACAACAACAACAAAACCCAACTGAAAAGTGGGCAGACCTAAATAGACCTTTCTCCAAAGAAAACATACAGTTGCCAGTAACCACATGAAAAGATGCTCAACATCACTAATTATTAGAGAAATGCAAATCAAAATTAAAATGATTAAAATAATACCTCCCACAGGTCAGAATGGTCATCATTAATAAGTCTACAAATAACAAATGCTGGAGAGGGTATATGGAAAAGGGAACCCTCCTACGCTGTTGGTAGGAATGTGCACCAATGCAGTCACTATGGAAAACAGTATGGAGGTTCCTCAGAAAAACAAATACACAACTACTATATGATCTAGCAATCCCACTCCTGGGCAGACACCTGGACAAAACTTTAATTCAAAATGATTCATGCACCCCTTATGTTCACTGCAGCACTATTCACAATAGTCAAGACATGGAAACAAACTAAATATCCATCAACAGATGAAGAGATTAAGGAAATGAGGTACATATATACAATGCACTATCGTTTGGCCATAAAAAAAGAACAAAATAATGACATTTGCAGCAACATGGATATAACTAGAGATTCTCGTTCACTTCTCTAGGTGAAGTAGGTCAGAGAAAGACAAATACCATATGATACCACTTGCATGTGAAATCTAAAATATGGCACAAAGGAACCTATCTACAAAGTAGAAACAGACTCATAGACAGAGAACAGACTTGTGGTTACCAAGGGGGAGGCGGAAGGGAGTGGATGGAGGGGGTACTTGGGTTGGTAGATATAAACTATTATACTTGGAATGGCTAAGCAATGAGGTCCTACTATACAGCACAAGGAACTCTGTCCAATCTGCTGGGATAGAACATGATGGAAGGTGGCATGAGGAAAAGAATGTATATATATATGTATGATTGGGTCACTATGCTGTACAGCAGAAACTGGCACAATACTGTAAATCCACTATTCTTTAATTTTAAAATACATTAAAAATAAATAAAAATTTAAAAAAGAAACTAGTATCCAGAATATGCAAAGAACTTATAGGAAAGAAAAAAAATATTTTTTTTTGATGAACAGATACCGCACCAAAGATTTATAGATGGCAAGTAAGCACATGACAAAATGCTCAATATCGTCAGGCATCAGGGTAATGCAAAATAAAACCACAATGAGATACCGCTATGTATCTATTAAAACTATTAAAATTTAAAAGACTGACCATACCAAGTGTTGGTGAGGATGTGAATTAACTAGAACATTCACATGCTGTTGGTGGGAATGTAAACGATACCACTTTGGAAAAGAGTCTGTCATTTTGTTAGAAATCTATAGTGAAGGAAAGCAGCTCAGTAGTTGCCTGGGGACAGGACAGAGAGAAGCAGCAGAAAGGAGAAGAAGGAGAGATTACAAAGGGGCACATGGAACTTTTGAGTGTGATGGATATTCTTAGGCTCTTGATTGTGGTGGTAGTTCCAGAGACAGATACATTTTAAAACTTTTTAAACTGTACAATTTATTGCATGTCAATTATATCCAATAAAACTCTTAAAAACAACTTTTTAAGAACAATTACTAACGTAGTTAAATAACTCATTCTGAAACTGCAAAAAAGGAAAAAGAGTGCTCTAAGACTACAGAATGAGGGATCACACAGTCTGAGGAGTCAGGAAAGCTGCCTTTAATATTAATACAAGCTAAGATTTGAAGGATACCTAGTAATCAGTCAAGTAAAGACCATATAAGAAAGAGGGTTTAGAGAGATGTTAACAGCATGTGTGAAACGTCCTGAGTCCAAAAGGAATGTGACCCTTTCAAGGAACTTAAGAAGATTCATGCAAGAAAACAGGAAGGGTGAGTCTAATTTGCTAAAGGAACCAAATTATGCAGCCATGGGGTCCTGAAAATCATGCTACTATAATGAATTTATGAATTTAGGATCTGAGAAACACTCAATTTCAATTACTTTAAAATTCAACTGTGTGATTTTATGGTTTAATAATGTAAAAAGAACCCATGGATATAAATTATATATCACAATCTTAGTTTGAAATAAAGAAGGCCTGGGGACAGAGAACATTCAATTTAACTTTATAGTTACTGACAACTTCCCTATTATTATTAAAAAGGATTTCAAGTGTGTGTGTGTGTGTGTGTGTGTGTGTGTGTGTACACATTGTTGGGGTTTTTTTTTAAGTAATAACTAGGAAAAATATTTACACATTTAACCCTGCCCCTTTCTGTTTACCATAGCAACCTCACTCCTGATATTATATATTCATTTTGCTGTCAAAACAGAAATACTTCCATTATAAGTATGTGAAATTCATTATCCATATTTGACTAACCTAAAAAGTTAAAAAAAATCAATCTACATTGAACATATAATAAGAGTTAATAGGCGATTTTAGGGAAATATTCAATAAATGTGTTTTGATAAGAAGGTTACATTTATAAAACACTCACAATCTGAGGTATTTTCCAATCTCAGAACATTAATCTCTGTTATTTTAGTCACCTAAGAGAAATTAAAAGTCTTAGGTTCCTAAGTCACCTTAGCAAGAAAATGTCAAAGTTTGAACTCAATATGCATTTATATCAGCATCAATCTCAACTACTCTACAAAAATAATTCTAAAGAAATAGCTTCTAACAGGGAATGTTATTCATTCAAATAATTTATAGCAACATTTCCTAGCCCAATGTTATACTAAGCTACCCAAGTAAATGTAATTCAAATCTACATATATCTTACCCGTTATTTCAAATTGCCACTGTCCTTTCTGATTCTCAGTCCTAAGTCTTTTAATCTAGCTTTTGCTGAAGATCAGTGTTCATTTTGTTTTACCTATGTGAGAAATGGCTTGTAATTCTGAGAGCTTTTATTCTTTTCAAATGGAAAGAGAAAACTGAAATCAATCCTAAGAGAACTGAAGTACCACTTTTAATACCATATTTGCTTCTGCATTTCTCCCCCCAACCATCAATCTTCCATTCTAAAGAAGCATTTGAGGAATACTGATTCCCTAGTGAAATCCCTATAGTAGAAAAAAAAAAAAAAAAAACCTAAGTTACCATGGAACCAGCCAATTAATTTCGACACCTGCTTACCAAGATTGATCATTTTTGATGTCTGTTTGTTAGGTTGCTATCCTTCAGTTTAGTAAAAGATTTTCAAGACAATAAATGAAGTGAGAATTTCCAGTTAAAGTCTTTCCCACCATGTTATTACTTCAAATGCTGAATTAAGCGAGCCACCATCCTCAAGAAACCTTTCTTAAATTAGCACGTACTTTACCAGGAAGAAATCTTTTCTTCTAAATTGATTCTTCCCTTTAACATTAAATACCATGTTCTCTTTACCCTAAGAGCATATACATAACAAAACAGAGTTGTACCAGTTATATTTATTCTAATGAATAGCCTGTATTCCACACAGAAAAACGAAAAAGTACTTACTAATAGAGTACAATGAATCAGAGGAAATAGCTTCCAAGAAAATGAATATTCGATCATTAGTTCAGGGTTTATTTAACTATATTTTTAAAAAACTATTCCTCTTTTACTTACTAAGGAATTATTTATGAACAACCACATCTCTACTTTATTTACGTTGGTTTTACCTTGATCTGTGACCTTTCCTACTAACTGGGACATCTGCTGGTGAGGTTACAAGCTACTGATCTAGCTGATTAACAATTCTATTACTATGAAATGTAGACAGAAGCTTCTCAGAACTGCAGCAATTTCTGTCCTCTTTAGGCAAATGGAGTAAATGCATCCACCCAAAGGCCAATTTCCCTAAATTACATAAGAATCAGGAAATCTTCCTATTTGCATATAAAAGGATGTAAAAAAAGGAGGTGGTTTTTTTCATTGTTGGCTATCAGTTTCTATGTTCAAAATCCTCTCTTGCAAGGTGAAGAGGCTGACTGTTTTATGGTCAGTTTAAGAACATTTAAGTAAAAAAGGGTACTAACAAGGACAATTCAGTAGGATACCTTTGCTGATCCTGAAACACTTTTTAAAACTTTTAACTAGTACCTCTATCAATTTTTTAAGTATTTGTTTTTAAAAAAACTATAATACTATACTAATGAGTACAAGTATGAAGCTAGGAAACATTTCGACCTACTACTATAAATGAATTTCATAAAACTTCATTCTGAGATTTCACTTCTAAAAACTTGCTGTAAATTAAACAGTAAGAGCTAATTAATTATAACGTTTCATTTTTAAAAATACATATATTTTTACAATGAGTCTTAAAGAGCACTGTCTTAAAGGACAAGTTTAAAAAAAAAAAAAAAGAGAGAGAGAAAAAGAGAGAAAGAAAAGAGGGAAACATGCTGTTGAAAACTCCCAGGAAATTTTCCTTTGATATATAAGGTGAACTATATTCCTACCTTTGCATTAGAACCCAAGAGACATTTCAACTTAGATTCTATTATCATCCTGAAAGCGTTAGTAATCTACATAGTTACTGTGTAGCCATTTCAGAGCCACAAACCCAGCCACCAAACTTCACCTTAAGTATCTATAAGACTAAGAAATTGACAACTTGATGGTTAACTCCAAGTCGTCAGATGGACACCCTGTTGGCCTGTAAGATCTTATTTGCTGCTCCCCCACATCACCCATTTCTTTTCTTATCAGGAGGCCAGTAATAGACGTCGACCAATAGGGGGAAAGTATCTCTCCCACCGTAAAGCAAACACCTAAGGGCCTAGAGCTTCAGAAAAACTGAAGCGATGCTCCCACACAACAGCTGATAGTCAGATAATCAGAAAAATCTATTATCTCCACCACATTAAAAACTCCGGGTATTTCCTCCTTTTATCTAACCCAAAGTCATTCCTGTATTTCGAAATTCAAGATTGTCCTAGCAAATTCAACGTAATATAGTGACTGAAAGTAAACCTTCTAGAGTTAGGGTGGCTGATTTGGAATCACAACTCAGCCAGTTATACTGTGTAATCTTCAGCAAATTATTTAAATTCATTGCCTCGATTTCTCTCTGTAAAACCAGTATAATAATTCTAGTAACTCACAGAGTTGACGGGAACAAATGAGATGACCCACGTAAGACGCTGGGAACAATGTTTGGCACATGGTAAGGCCATCATACACTCTAACATGCTAGCAGTGGTTGAACTAACACTTTAGTTACAAATAAACACGTTAGCAGTGGTTACCTCTATAAAAGGGAGTAGAATGGGGGAAGAGGGAGGTACTGGTAAACCGTAACTTTTAACCTTTACACTTCTGTATTGTTTGTATGTTTCACAATGCGCAAGTGATGCACGAGTTCCTGGCGTAATTTTTGATTAAAAAACAGTGTGCTAACAAAATGGTGTTTGGCACCGCAACTGAGAGTGGAAATGTTGATGAGAAGGGACCAGAGTCGCTGCGGACATCTGGACCATCAGGAAAGGCTTCGCGGCATAGCGGTCGCTGCTGGAAGCGGGGCCCGGAGGGGGTCAGCGCGGGCCGCGCTGCGGGTCGCTCCCAGCCGGGGGACCCCGGACCGAGAGGAGGTGGGGAGGCCGCGACGGGTGCGGGGCAGGGCTGAGGTTCGGGGTCCGGCGAAGACACTTACTTGAACCTGCCCTGGCAGTGCTGGCACTGGTCCCCCACCCAGCCCGGGTCGCAGAGGCAGGTGGAGTTGACACAGCGGCCCGAGAAGCAGGAGCCGGTCCTCTCGCACGGCTTGGACTGGGACACCTGCGCGTACAGCGCCAGGTAGAGGAAGCCATAGCACAGGAGCCAGCTGTTCCCGTCCAGCAGCCAGGAGGAGGCGCCCCCGCCGCCGCCGCCGCCGCCGCCCGCCGTCCGAACCCTCCACAGCCCCGGGGCCGCCGGCTGCGGGGGGCCAGTGCGGGCCCGGACCCCGGGCTCCATCTTCCCCAGCGCCCCTGCCCGGCGGGGCTACGCTCGCGGGCGCCGACAGGGATGCTCCTCTGGGGAAATGTGGCCGGAGGAAAGAACACTGCGCCGCTGCCGCTTCTCCTCCCCCTCACCGGCGCCTGCCCCAGTCCCGCTCCCCGGTCAGGAGGGACAGATCCCAGCCGCCGTCGCCTCCGCTCGGCTCCCTCCAGTCGCACTCGGGCATCGCCTCTCTGTCTCCTGACCTTGTCCGCAGCAGGCCGAGCCCACCGCCGCGGCGCCCCGGGCCGGGCCGGAGGCAGGGAGCGGGCGGCGCAGGCTGAGCGGGGCGCTCGGAAGGGGACCTGCGGGAGGGGGAGGGGACCCCGCGCGCGGCCCCGCCTCGCCCGCGGCTCGCGCCAACTGCCTCGGCTCCCAGCCCCGCGCACCCGGGAGGGCGGGGGCCACGGGAGCCCCGAGGTGGGCGCGCCCAACGCGGGAGGGGGGGACCTGGGAAGCGAGGTTCAGCCTTTCCAGGCCCGGCCGGCGTCCAGTGGCCCCCCAGTAGCCATTTTCTTTCCCGGACCGTTAGCCAGCCGCCGGGACTGCAGCTGGGGCCGGAGGGGCCCTGGGCCGCCTCCCCAACCCGAGCGCGCCTCCGCTCCCCCACCCGCCAGGCCTGGCGCGTGGTCTCGCCCCGCCCTGACAGGGACCGGGGACTCCCCCACGCGCGCCCACCCCCCGCCCGGCCAGCGGGCGGAGGGGAGACTCGCCCCCCAGGTGTGACCCGTGTGCCCGCTGTGCCCTCCCCCTCGGCGCGCGGGGGAAGCCTCCAGAGTCCCTCAAACCAAAGATCAGATCGGGACCGGCTTCGCAGCTTCAGCAGAAAAGAAGCCCTTTCCGTCCGCCGTCTACAGCTGCAAAAGTGCAGCGCTTTTTCCCCAGCTCTTCCCCCTTCCTCCACCCCATCCTCCAGCCTATTTCTTCGTTTTTTCTTAAAAAAGAGAAACTCCAACAACACACAAAGAGCTGAGCATGTGCAGCAGGCAAAAGTCTTAAAGGCACCGCAGTCCGACCACGCTGTGGGGTCCGCAAGAACTGGGAGGGGCGGGGGCTAGGGACTGCGGGGTCGCGGAGCGGGTTCCGGCGCGGGATCTCTCCCAGGGGGAGCCATTTCTTCCGTGGACGTAATGACTCCCCCGCCCGCAACAAAGAGCTGAAAGGTTCTGAGCCCGGGGCTGGCCGCCCCTTCCCGGTGCTGCCTGTTAACCCCAGGTATCTCCTTTTCTGCTTGTCAGTGTTTCCTCCTCCATCTGGGACAGTATTTTGCCTTGAAAAATATTGCGACATTGGGGCTTTTTCAGAAGAGCAGGAATGATGCCCAGACAAGAGCTGTTTTTCCTTCCTCAGCGACAGCCTTTCCTCCTTCAGATGACTTTCCAAGATTTGATGGCATATGTTTTGCACTTTTGTGCCTTCTCTAAACAGGCTACTTGAACCCTTGGAAAAAAGAAACCGAACACAAATTGCAGCCATGTATACTCGAGTTACACCCCTGTTACTGGATCCCCACCAAAGAAGAGAGAGCAGGCAGTATAAAAAAGAAATCGAAATCTACCAAAGGCATTTCTGACAGCAAAAGGAGAAAAAGTTTTCGTTGTAACCACACAGTCGTACTATTATTATTGTTAAGACTGAATTTATGTGTATTTGGGGCATAAAGTACCACATCATCTCTTTTAATCTCTGTTATCCCCACTTTGCAGACGAAATCCTCCATTAACCCCATTTTGCAGATGTGGATAGAAACACTCAGAAAGGTTGAAAGATTTGTCAATGACAGGTTAGAAGTAAGGAATGAATGCAGCTTTAAACAGAAAGTCCTTAAACCTAAGTCCTCTGACCTCCGTGCTTTTTTTCCACTATTTACCAGGCTGTTTCTATTAGCAGATGCTTTGTTCTAGTTTGGTGAATAAAATGTAAGTGTTGGCTTGGTTTGCAAATACCTCAGCAGTGACTTAAGGAGGGGAAAAAAAAAAAAAAAAGTCCAGAAAGAAGTGGTTCTTAGGAAAGTAAAAAATGAAAAAGGAAAACCATGATTCTCATTTATATGGCAAACAAATCACTGTTCCCCCCAAAACAGCAGTACCAGAAATGTCATCCTCAAACCTAAAAGTTAGGACAGCTCCTTCCTTTCACTTCTTTTCCGTATCAGGATGCCCCGTAGAGACTACTCGAGATGGAGGAGAAGAGGAAGAGAACCTTTTGGAGAAACAATTCCAAGGAGGATATTGTCCTGGATCGCACTTTTTCATTTCTATGACTGTAAAATCCAGAAGAAGACTTTTTAGTATTAGCCATCCATGAACTGCTGCCTTCTCCATTCTTCTCAGTCCAGCCAAAGTTTAGTCGGCCGGATCTTTCGCACATCTAGAGTTGCTTTCAGACGTGTGGAAAGTGGCCAAGCTCTTAATACCATCACTGAGTGTGAAGGTAACTAATTCAAAGGGTGGAGAGGAGCCGCTTTAACAAGAGAGATCACTGTTCAGCCACAGACTGACTGTAGGCTATATGTGAGCAAAGACTTTGCCCATTAAAAATATATATCTTTTAATCTTCCGACCACTATAATCAGCTCAGTACTTTACGTTACACGGAAGAACATGCAGCCCCACAGGCCTCCTCTCAATCTTTAGAATCAAGCTGAATATATTAAATTTATATAAAATTATTCTCATACGGATCTCATAGGATTTCCACTTGCCCTATCTCCTATTTTTCTTTCAAACTGTTTCAGTCAACATTTACTGAGTATTACCAATTTCAACAAGAGAAAACAAAGATGAATAAAACATGATTTCTACCTCTGGATAAGCCTATCTCTATTAGGCTCACTAGATTGGGAGTTCCATATGCAGTTGCGTGTCACATATTTTACAAATGTAGACACAGAAAACGTAAATGATTTACAATGGCCACACAAAAAAATCAGTGATAAAGCATGCCCAGAATCTTGACGGATGTTTCAGTACCTTCTTTGATCAAGAAATTTTAAAACTCCATGATGTTATCTCTTTTTTCCAAAGAAGTAGAGTCAGCATCCTAGCTGTGCTACACAGCACTACAGTAATTCATAGTATTGGTAATAGCAGTCATAAATCCAGCAGAAAGGTGAAAATTTACTCCAAAGAGGTAGTGGGGGGAAAGTCAGTTTTACTGAAGTAGGATGAAACTGTTGAGGTTGGAAATAGCTATTGAAATTACTCCGAGGGGAAAGAGAAGAAAACTATATTTATTTTCTCCACAATTAGCTGTTTATCAGGACATTTAGATATTTGAGGGAATGTGTTTCATTTCCATTCAAACACCTAACAATGGTGCTGTAATGTAAAAGGCAAAAATCTAAGACTTCACCTTGCCAAATTGTTTGAGGAAATTCAAATGATTTTTTTTTTTTTTTTTAAAGAACAAGAGAAATGATAGATCCACTACTCTCTTGATTGCTATTCAAAAAGTAAAAGATCCTATTTGGAATAATGAACCAAAGCAGCCCCTTCTCAGTTGCTTGACTGAAGAATGATCTGTACTCTGGTTATTGTTCACCATTTGGCTCATGTGAGGTTTCTGGAAGCAGCCAAGATAATGAGAGTAGCAGATAGCCCGGCCCCAAGAGCCAGAAATGCATTCGTTCAAAGGGACCCTTAATGCAACTGGGGCATTTAAAAAAAAAGAAAAGAAAGAAAAAGAAAAAACACTGATAGATGTAACAGTTTTAAAGAAAAAAAAATCACTTTAAGGTACTCATTAAAAAATTATTGATCATATTATGGCAAATGTTGATATGTCTTTGAGCCAAAACCCCTCTCCCCTACTACCACCAAAATCTAACGCTCTGCTTTCTCTTGGATCCATTCTTTTCTTCTATCAGTTTCTCTTGCTGTCACACTTGCAAACACACACATACACTCCGATCCTGCCAATTTTTCAACTTAACACATTTCAAACATATTGTTATAAGTAAATCCAAGGAAATAAATCCAAAGATTCTAAATTTGCTATGTTAGGCTAATACATTCTTTTAAACTGGGAAATAAAATGAGCATGCTTAAACTTTTCAACCTAAAGATTCTGACTTGTTACCAAAAAAAGTTGATGGCTAGCAGTCAGTTGCAAAAACTTGTCTTTTGAGAAACTTACTAAAAATATGGGCTAGGACTCCCTGTTAAACAGAGTGGACTAAGTATGTGCACTCTGCTCAAACTCTACCAACATGATAGGGAAAAAAAAATTTTTAATTTTTAATTTTTAAATGTATCGACTTAAAAAAAAAAGGAGAGAACCAACTAGTACATGAGAGGTATAAATGCATTTGTAAGAGTTGATTCACTGGAAGGAGGAAAGTGAATGGAGAAATGGTAACTAAAAGATACATGCCAGAGTTCCCACTGTGGGGCAGTAGATTAAGAATCTGACTGCAGTGCTTCGGGTCGCAGCCGTAGCTCAGAATTGATCCCTGGCCCAGGAACTTCCATTTGCCACAGATGTGATCATAATTTTTAAAAAATATATATTATTAAATTAAAAAAAAAAAAAGGAGAGTTCCCGTCGTGGCGCAGTGGTTGACGAATCCGACTAGGAACCATGAGGTTGCGGGTTCGGTCCCTGGCCTTGCTCAGTGGGTTAACGATCCGGCGTTGCCATGAGCTGTGGTGTAGGTTGCAGATGCAGCTCGGATCCCGCGTTGCTGTGGCTCTGGTGTAGGCTGGTGGCTGCAGCTCCAATTCAACCCCTAGCCTGGGAACCTCCATATGCTGTGGGTGCGGCCCTAAAAAAGGAAAACAAACAAACAAAAAAAATACATGCCTACAGAGAGGAACTGCAATAAGAAACAAGCCTGTTTGTCCTGAAGAGCCCGGGAAAGTCTAGGATTCAGAAGCAAGTGTAACCATGGAAGGTAAAGATGGGGCTTTAGGATGAAAACGGGGGGAATGGTGGACGACATTAGAGGGACCCACAGTATCCTTCCACACCTCAAGCAGCTACAACTAACCCAGACCTAACTCTGACCGGAGGGAGGTTAAATATCCTGAGAAATCGAGGGAGGTTAAATATCCTGAGAAATCGAATCAGAGAAGTTCCAGACTTGTGGCACCAGGCATGATGGAAGGAGGGAGTGAGCCACAAAGCTGACAATGAAGAGATTAAGGGAAAAATCTACATAGTGCATAGTATGACTTCCCTATCTCCTTTGTCTACCTGTTCCCAGAACACCTACAGCCAACTGAATAATCCCCAGGCAGAAACCTAAAGGACGCTTATCTGCAAAAATTGAATAGTCCAGGAGAAAAAAAAATTGTCATTTAGGGTTTCCCAACCAAATGAAAAACAGAATTAGTGAAGCGTACAATGAAGCCTACTAGTCAATAAGCCCCACTGCAATCATTCTTTTCATGACTCCTTCTTAAATATAGACAGTAAAAATTCCTTAGACATAAAATACAGAAACCAAAAAAAAACAGAAAAGGAAATTAGAGAAAACACAGTCAAAGCGATGAGGGAAGGTTCTGCAACCTTGAAACAAGAACTGAATATTCTTAAAAAACATAAAAGGAACACTCAGAGAACAAAAAATAAAATAGGATAACCAAAATTTAAATGCAATAGAAAATTTAGAAGATAAAGTGTAGGAAATCATCTAGAAATCAAACTATGAAAAGACAGTTTCTCTGCTTATGGGAAAGGGACAAACTAAGCAAATAAGATGATTATGCATTATTATAAATTAAGCATTATCATATGAGTACATTTATTAACGTGATTATATATATGTGTGTGTATATATATATATAGCTTTTTAATGCCACACATGCAGCATATATGGAAGTTCCTTGGCTAAGGGTCGAACTGGAGCTACAGCTGCCGGCCTACACCACAGCCACAGGAACACCAGATCTGAGCCATGTCTGTGACCTACACCACAGCTCATGGCAACACTGGATCCTTCACCCACTGAGCAGGCCAGGGCTCCAACCTGCATCCCATGGATTCTGGTCAGGTTCATTACCACTGAGCTACAATGGGAACTTCCTGATATGATGGTATATCAATGCCAAACTCCTATGTAGGAGCAGACGAAATTTGTCCAGATTAATTTTTTCAGTATGAGATTATTTCCCAAAACTGAACTGAGCCTCCCGATGCCTAAAACACTGAGTTGAAAGGAAGAGAGAGTTCCCTGATGGCTTAGTGGGTTAAGGATCTGGTATGGCCCTGGTTATTGCTATGGTTCAGGTTCAATCCTTGGCCTGGGAAACTCCTCATGCCGCAGGCACAGCCCAAAGAAAGAGAGAGAAAAAAAAAAAAAAAAAAAAAAAAAAAAGACTCATATGGGGGTGGGGGGAAGGAGAGGACAGGCAAATGCAATGGTATCCTCAAGTATGAAGATAAAGACATTGTCAGATACACGAGCCTTCATGAACTTTTATCTCCTGGGGAACCTTCTTTAGAAAAATCATGGAGAATGAAATAAAGGGAGAAGAGGCTGAACATAAGAGACTTGTGAAGGGGTAGCCTAGGATGACAGTCAGCTGTGCCCCAGCAACCAGTCGAACCTGGAAACAGAGGCTGGGAGGGAGGCACCTAGGAAAGTAATGCATACGAGTGCTCGAAACTGTTGGAGCTTTTGGAGAAAATATTTACGATATGTGACAGATCTTGAAGTATTTTGGCAGAAGATGGAATGAACACACTGACCTAAGTAAATGAACTAAGTAAAGCAATTGTTAGCAAGAAAGAAAAAGGAAGGAAGGAAAGACAGAGAGACCTATACAAAGTGGTTCAGCAGGAAACAGTACTTATCCAGTTATAGTAATATAAACACTATTGATTTAACCAAAAATTGATAAAATGTCTCTATTAAAAAGATTGGAGCTCCTTTTGCAGCTCACAGAGATCCTATGTTGTCTCTGTAAGGATGTGGGTTCAATCCCTGACCTCCCTCAATGAGTTAGGGAGATGGAATTGCTGTTGCCTCAAGCTGTGGCAGAAGCCACAGTTGCAGTTCTGATTTGACTCCTGGCCCAGGAACTTTGATATGCCACAGGTGCGGCCTCAAAAAAATAAAAAAGCAAAACAAACAAAAAGAGTCCCCTTTGTGGCACAGCGGAAATAAATCCAACTAGTACGCATGAGGATGTGGACATCACCCCTGGCCTGGCTCAGTGGGGATCCATTTTTGCCCTAAGCTGTGGTATAGGTCACAGACACCGCTCGGATCCTGTGTTGCTACAGCTGTGGTGTAAGCAGCTGCTGTAGTTCCAATTCGCTCCTGGCCTAGGAACCTCCATATGCCACAGGTGTGGCCCTAAAAAGAAAAAAGAAAAAAAAAAAGCAAATCTTAATTTCTTAATAAGTTATTGCAAGTCGAAAACTGATAAATCGAGAAATAGCAGTATAAACATATTACACTGAAGAGAAGTGCTGGAAGTTGCTTTCTCTGAGGGATGGGAGATGCAGAATTTTATTATAAGACTTTTATTACTCTTTGATTAAAAATTAAAAACTACTAAAATACGTAGATGTAGTAAGTAAATAAATAAAAATATAGGTTAATAAAAAAATTAAGAAGGTGGCATGTGGCCTAAAACACATAGAAACTTGGGTTTGATTTCTAGTTGTGCCACCTATACGTGCATTACCCTTGCATGATCCATTAACCTCCGCCCATCAGTTTTCCTACCTATGAGATGGGAATGATCAGACTACCTGCTAATGCCCATTGCAGAGCTGAGATGAGGGTCCAAACAGAATGACACAGGAGAGAACCTAGTAAATGATAAAGCACTGTATTAATGTGGTACATCTTATAATATATATAAGAACATATTTATATATTATATATTAATAACATGGAATTTAATATTTGAAAATTACTCTTAGGAACAGAATTAATTCCCGTGTGAGGAAAGGATTATTGAAAGAGATTTGGTCAATACAAAAACATAAAGAAAGAGGCAGAGCTATAAGAAAACTGCATTATTGGAATTCCAGTCCTGGCGCAGGGGAACCAATCCAACTAGGAACCATGAGGTTGTGAGTTCGATCTCTGGCCTCGCTCAGTGGGTTAAGGATCCAGCATTGCGGTGAGCTGTGGTGTAGGTCACAGACTCAGCTCGGATCTGGCATTGCTATGGTTGTAGCTCCGATTAGACCCCTAGCCTGAGAACCTCCATATGCTGTGGGTGCGGCCCTGAAAAGAAAAAAAAGAAAAAAGAAAACTGCATTTTTTTTAATTTTATTTTTGCCTTTTTAGGGTCACACCCATGGCATACATAGGTTCCCAGGCTAGGGATCGAATCAGAGCTACAACTGCCAGCCTATGCCACAGCCACAGCCACAGCAACACCGGGTCTGAGCCACATCTGCAACCTACACCACAGCTCACGGCAATGCCGGATCCTTAACCCGCTGAGCAGGGTCAGTAATTGAACCCACATCCTCATGTATACTAGTCGGCTTTGTTACCACTGAGCCACAACTGGAACTCCCGTATTATTTTAAAGATGGATCTCATCCAAATTTTTTATTTTGCAGATGAGATGCTGGGACCCAGAAAAGTGAAGTCTTAGGCAAACTCACACAGTTGCAGAAAGCCTAGCTCTCCTGAAATGCAGTCCAGTTTTCTTTGTCCTATACCTTAACAATTCACGTTAATGGGAGAAATTTTCAGGTTAGTCATCCATATCTAGCTCCAGAAATGCCTTCAGAGGCTCAGTAAAGTTAAGTGACTTGCCAAGCATCATATAACAAGTTAGTGACAGCAGAAGCAAAACAAATCCAAAGGAGAGACAGACAAAAATGAACCTTTATCGAAAACTTGAAACCAAATGAAAATGTGCCAGCAGAGCTAACGGCAAGGCATTGAAAACCCAGCTCAGAGTCTGCCACAGATAGATTATCAATTAATACCAATTAACTGGCTGACTACAGTTCCTGCTAAGACTGGAGAGGAAAAGCCAGAAAGGAAATAAGCATACTTTTTTCTAAAAGGCAGTTAGAATAAGCCAAGTCAGAAACAAAATTTCTCTTGAAAATAGAGAGGCAAGAATTTGACTTACTGAATGGGAGAAGGATGTGAGAAAGAGAGAAGACAACACAGGAGGAAAGGGCATGGCCCAGTGATGGACAAAAATGTATCAAGAAAGGGCGCCTGGATTTGGAACTCTCCAAGCTATTCCAAGACATCTAATAGGCCTCCCTATCTTCTTGTTGGGACAGTGTTGAAAGGAATGAAGGCATGAGGGAGATAAAAAGGTCAGGATATCATTTACTGGTATTCTCCTTTCATGAAAAAGGAGAACAAAACTCTTCTGTTAAAAAAAAATACAGCTCTATCAGTCGAAATGTATAAAATTTCAATGAATCAGGTAACGAAAAAGGAAGTCGGATACTCTTTTATTTTCAGAAGTCATAATTTTCCCCCAAAAGATAACTCGAATTTCTGCAGATGAGTTCTCTTTTTAATGTAATTATAGTTGATTTACAATGTTGTGCCACTTTCTGCTGGACAGCAAAGTGACGCAGTCATACATATGCACAAATTATTTTTCTCATATCATCCCCCATCACATTCTATCCCAAGAGACTGGACTCTTATTAATAATCCCTGCATTATGCTGTATCACCTTGCTTCCAAATAAACCAACATAAGAAAGGTCATACACTGAAAAAACCGTGTTGTTGAACACTGAGGTATTTGCGATTTTGAATAATAGAAAGGATTGCTTTAGCTGTGAGAAAATCCAACTGCTACACACTTTTAAGACACTGGGCACCTATAGATAAACCAGGTTGAGTTTCTAGAACCCTTAGTTAGGTTGAGGTTTATTTCACATTCCCTAGGTTTTAAGAAAAAGTGAGTCACAGTAAGAAAAACAGGAGGGACTTAAAAAACAAAAGCTTCCAAGGAAAATAAACAATTCATACGAACAATAACATACGAGCTTTTAGAAAGCTGCTTGGGGTCCTGACATAAGAAAATATGCTTATGTTTACAAGGCAAAGAGCATGAAAGAGTTATGGACCCTCTGATCAGGAGGGACGAAGCTATCAGGATGCAGCGAGGTTTCCTTGAATAGAGTTCAGACACAGAGAAGAACCACAAAACAGCACACATGTAAAAAAAGAAAAATATCTGACAAATGATAGCCAGACCCCACAAATCCCGATAACATGACATTCTACTTATTAAAAACATCACTCTTGGAAGACTCCAGGCACAGTAATTTTGAAAATGTACACAAGTAAATTAAAACCAGCTTTATGATTCTTATTGTAAGTCCCTCACCCATATCCCTCTGCAAAGCTGATGTGAAATTTACAATTAAATGGGGGAAAAAAAGTCAACAGGAACATTGCTGATTTTAAGCAAGAACCCTAAGTTTTCTATTTTTAAATTAAAATGTAGTCGGAAAGTCTTTTCGCATGTGCAGAGGACATAGATTTTTCTAGGAAAAGTGCTTCTGCAGTAAACAGAGCAAATGTTACAGCCACAACGAGGAAGCATGTGCAAGAGTTTTATTTATTAAATTATCTAAACCACTTGGTAGCAGAGGTTTTCGGACCTGCCTTTAGGGGCATGCTCTTCATCACTGGCTACAGTCCTTTAGTTCATGGAGGCAGCACAGATGGTGCCAAAAGAACTGGACAAAGAGCCAGGAGACCAAACTCTACAACTAAACCCTATGTGCCTTACTCCCTCTTGGGTCTTTCATTTGAAAAACTAAAAAAAAAAACCTAAAAAAAAAAAAAAAAAAAAAAAAGCCCTTTCTAAATGTTATCAGGAGAAGAAAAATTCCAAATGCGATATGTCAAAGGTTTTGAAAACCTGGGAAGCCCTATTTGTGTTTCCTTTTATTCTCTCTGGGAGAACACTGCACTGGGACTCATTTGGGCCACAAGACACCAGAGAGCTGTAAACAAGCTCAATAATCTCTCGGCATCGGTTTTTTTTTTTACAGCCACACCTGTGTCAAATGGAAGGTCTGGGGCTAGGGGTTGAATCAGAGCTGCTGCTGTGGGCTATGCCACAGCCAAAGCCACAGCCACGGCAATACCAGATCCGAACCACATCTGTAACCTACACCACAGCTTGCTTGCAGCAACTCTGGATTCTTAGCCCACCAAACAAGGCCAGGGATTGAATATAGAATGTTGGGTCCTTAACCAGCTGAGCCATGATGGAGCTTCCAGCCCCTCTGCATCTTCATTCCCTGTTGCAGTGACATAGCCCATTGCCTTCTGCCCAGGTGAGGTAAGTGACCCCCTGTGTAAGTGACGGCTGTGGCTACCAGGAGGCCCCAGAGAACAAAACACACAACCCCCACACTCTAGCTAAAACCTGGAACTCAAGCTCAGCGATTTCTGTCTTTTAGCTGAAAGTTTTGAGGGCACTTACTCTGTCGCAAGTGCCTTTGAAAGGCTAACAGGCTTAGTTCATATCACCCAGTAAACTCTTAGTATGAATGACTTTGTACTTATTCCTGAGAACAGATTTGATAAGGAATATAAGAAAAATATAAAGATGTATCACCTCCCCATTAGCCTCTCCCCACTACCCAGAATACACACAGCACAAATGTAATATCAATATTCTTTGACTCCTACTACCTGGCCTGTTAGAAGAAAAATGTCTCAGAGATGTCAGTAACACCTCTTAGTGATTTTAGTATAATATGGTGTCCAGAGGGAGAATGCTTATATTTTTTAAAAGTCCAGTGAGAGAACAAACACAAAGGAATTAAATACTAGTGGTGGGGAGGTCCTGTCGTGGCTCAGTGGTAGGGAACCTGCCTAGTATCCATGAGAATGCGGGTTCAATCCCTGGCCTTGCTCAGTGGGTCAAGGATCCCACATTGCCATGAGCTGTGGTGTAGGTTGCCGATGCGACTTGGATCCCAAGCTGCTACGGCTGTGGCACAGGCCGGCAGTTACAGCTCTGATTCAACCCCTAGCCTGGGAACTTCCACATGCCACAGGTGCAATCCTAAAATACATACGTACATACTTACTGGTGGTGGGATTTCAGACAGGGTGGCTCCTGAATGAAAGATTTGACATGTACCTCATGATGAGTAGCTACTTACTTTTTTTTTTTTCCTCTCTTTTATTTATTTATTTTTTTAGGTCCTCACCCAGGCTAGAGATTGAATCGTAGCTGCAGCTGCCAGCCTACACCACAGCCACAGCAACACAGGATCCGAGCTGCATCTGCAACCCACACCTCAGCTCATGGCAAGGTGGGATCCTTAACCCATTGAGCGAGGCCAGGGATTGAACCCTCATCTCATGGATACTGCGCCACAACGGGAACTGCCCGCTACTTACTTTTAAGTGGAGATTGGACTAGCATTAAGATTTTGGCATTTCTGACTATACAGTGAATGAATTTAAGGGAAGACTTAGAATGAATGGCTAGGTATTCACTGGGAATACTCTCCCCAAACTCAATTCTGGCAGGAATCATCAGCAAGAATCCTGACTATTTTTAATGGCTAGGAGGATGCTTAAGGAAACGTCAACCTCTCAGATTACCCCCAGTCTCCTCTGCATAAATAATAACATCATTACCGACAGATTCTTGGCTCAACTGATCTTCTTTTAAACATGCAGACTAGTCAAAATGAAATACTTATTAGAGAAAGATTGGAAAGGATGAAACTGGAAATGATCACTCAAAATTTTTAAAAATCAACTTCATTAATAAAGAAAAAAATATGGTCATTCTGAGCTAGCCAGACACCAAAAATATGTATGAATAAACACCAAAACAGCAATACTGTGTTGGTATGATGCCTTTGGGAGTGCAGTAACTTAAGGAAAGCCAGTGCCAGCACCCTGGCACATGCTCAGAAGGCTTGTAGATGCCCTACAGTCCCAGGGGGTGGACCCTATTACATCAGGTGGAGACATTTCCCCTGGCTTGTGATCAGTGTATGCCCTAAAGCCTCAGGACATGCTAGTGCTCATTATTTTTATTCTAATTCTGTTGCTACAAATGCTATCCTCATTCACATAAAAGCTTGATCCTTCTGAATCAACCTAAATTATCTGCAGCAATTATCCCATGATTAAATTTCTCAAGTAAATGGTTAAGTTTAAAAAAAGACTCTTTTATTAGTTTAAAATTTTTCTGCTTTTTCACTTCATCAAATGTCCTTTTAGTCCCTAATTATTAGGAAATATAAATAAAAGTATTCAATTATCCTTCTCTTTAACATTTATCATTTTACAGCTCTTATCAGATTTCTACTTTTTCTGACCCAACTATAAAGTCCTAGCCATTCATCTCTGGATTTGCTCTACAAGCTGTAATTATTTCAGCTGACCTTGTCTAATTTATTTTTTAGCTAGCTCAGTCATTTTGGAGGTAAAGAAGAGAAACTGAAACAAGCCATTCGAAATTAGAATGTGCACTTTGTAAAAAGGAACATAAATGTATTACAACATTTTTCTATAACCTTTTAAAACCAGGATGGTTTCTTATTACTTATTTGATGGCCACTGCTCTTTAAGATGTTCCTTTGAACTATTCATGATGGTCTCTACATGCTTTTTTCCAAAGGGTTTGAATTCACTGAACACCCATGAGGCTATTGTTTCAATTGTTTCTTTCTGAGATGCATTCGAATCACAAAATCTCAAGATAATTTCTATCTTGGTTGTGTTCATCCACTTGGTTAAGCCAAATGTCTAGGTACTTCTAGATTTCCATGATTGTGGGTTTTGATAATCCACGACTCCTTTCCCGTCTGCACTAGATAATTTATGATGAGAGATAAGCCCTCAACTCCTTCGGAGGAAAACTTATCCTTTCCCTACCTCTGCTGATAAAGCCTCCTTAGGCAGCCATGTTTTGTACACATGATTCTGCCCTCCTTAACTACGGATAATTAGCACAGAGTTAGACGCCAACCTGGGGGCAGTCCATCCTTAAGCTCACCAGCAGTTTTACAAGATGACTTGACGCAAAAGCCCTAATCAAACTGAGATGAATTGGAGCGACCAAATTCTCACTTTGGGGAATTTGAATTAGGAAATATAGAAAGAAGTAAGTAATTAAGAGCAGGAAGTAAAGGTGAAAATTTCTGCAGAAAAAGATAGACCATTGGGTAGAGAAGGGACCCAAAAATGTATACCTCAAGTTATGAGAGGGTCAAAATTATGAGGAAGAAAAAAGTCTAGATAAGTAGAAACCCTGATATAGAGAAACGATGGCATAGAAGGTGCAGAAATTTCTCTCTACTAGTAATTAGGCAAAGAATCAGACAGGTGGAGAGATGCTGAGTTATAGTGCTAGCTAAGCAGTAGAGTGATAAGCCATGAAATCTTATTGCTGAGGATTCTAGAACTGCCTTGGATTCAAAATGGCCCGTGAGTTTCCATCGCCATGGCTCCCATTCATGGATTGTCATGAAAGTCTATCTTGTGCATCTATTTACCCACTACCTCCATTACTTGAGCTGGCCCGAATAAACCTCTGATCTTAGAACCCCCAAGAGCTTAGCTACGTTACTCACGCTCATCCATTTTTTAGGTCAGGTCACCTTCCACTTACAAGCACTTTCTCCAGATGATGTCACCTGTCTTTGCCTTGTGCTCCCACTCTGAACTCCCATAAGGTCTTCCACAAACCTCTAGGATAACATCTCCATCATTTCATGTCATATGGTCTCCTTCTCTAGACAGTGAGCCTATGTGCAGCAGAGACTGCCTTGTTACAGTGCTGGAAAATAGCTGGTACTTGATAAATATCTGTAAACCAAATGAGTAAGTGAAGGGTTATAATCTACACTTTAACGTTTATTCTCTGCTCCAAAGAAACGAAAATAAGTTAACAAAAATATTTATTTAGGAGTTCCCATTGTGCCCCAGCAGGCTAAGACTCCGACTAGAACCATAAGGATGCAGTTTGGATCCCTGGCCTCAATCAGTGGGTTAAGGATCCAGCGTTGCCTCAAGCTGCAGCGAAGGTCGCAGATGTGGCTGGGACCTGGAATTGCTGTGTCTGTGAAGCAGGCCAGCGGCTGCAGCTCTGATTCAACCCCTAACCTGGGAACTTCCATATGCTGCAGGGACGGCCCTAAGAAGAAAAATAAATTTATTTATTGACTAATAAATATTTGAAACATGGAATAAACACTGGAAGTATAAACAATCTGACTTTAAAATGGGCAAAAGCTTGAATAAATACTTCACAAATAAAAGTATCCAAATGGCTTGTGAAAAGATGCTTAATATCAATAGTGATCAAGGAAATGAGGATTAAAACCACAATAAGGGAGTTCCCGTCATGAGGATTAAAACCACAATAAGGGAGTTCCCGTCGTGGCGCAGTGGTTAACGAATCTGACCAGGAACCATGAGGTTGCAGGTTTGATCCCTGGCCTTGCTCAGTGGGTTAAGGATCTGGCGTTGCCGTGAGCTGTGGTGTAGGTCACAGACACGGCTCGGATCCCGAGTTGCTGTGTTGCTGTGGCTCTGGCCTAGGCCGGCGGCTACAGCTCCGATTCGATCCCTAGCCTGGGAACCTCCATACGCCGTGGGAGTGGCCCTAGAAAAGGCAGGAAAAAAAAAAAATTCTCTGAGCTATATAGATGTAAGATTTGTACACTAAACTGTATGTATGTTATACATCAATAAAAAAAGGAAGAAAAGTGAGCATTGGGAAGCAGAAAATATACTCTTTCCTAGAAATATATTCTTTGTTAGTATGCTTTGTAGATTTATCACATATATTAATACTTTTTTTCATTTTTTATTTTTTTTTTGTCTTTTTTTAGGGTTGCACCTGTGGCATATGGAGGTTCCCAGGCTAGGGGTCGAATCGGAGCTGTAGCCGCCAGCCTATACCACAGCCACAGCAACACGGGATCCGAGCCACATCAGCTACATACACCACAGCTCACGGCAACGCCAGATTCTTAACCCACTGAGCGAGGCCAGGGATCGAACCCGCAACCTCATGGTTCCTAGTCAGATTCATTAACCACTGAGCCATGACAGGAACTCCCTATATTAAATATTTAAACCTTACAGAGCATGTTTTGTTCAAGAACAGCACCTATCCTTATAGCCAATAATACAGTGTATTGGAAAGACTTGGGCTTAGAGGACCTGGGTTCCCCCAGCTACATAAACTCATCAGGTAATGAATCTCAACTCGTCTTCTTTACTCTTACTGCCCTGCTGTAGCGAGAGGAGACAGTAAACAAGAGAGACAGGGGGCTAAGGAGAAAAGAGGTTAAGGAAGGGCAACGGAGACAGAGCTGTAATTTTAAAGAGTCATCAAGAACGTGCCCACTGATGAGGTGGAACCTGAACAGGGGTGGGTGAAGCACAGAAGAGGGTCTTAGATGAAGATACAGCGAGTGCCGAGCCTCTGAGGCATGAGTGTGGGTGGCACGTTGGAGAAGAAGACCAGAGGGCCAGGTACAGGGTGAGTTAAAGGAGATGAGATAGCTGGAGACCAAAAGGTAGAGGGTGGGGGCATATGACACAGGATCTTATAGACCAAACACAGGGACTTTTACTTCCATGAGAAGCCACTGGGAGGTTTTTTGCTAAACCTATAACATGATCGGGCTTAGGATTTTTAAGTTTTTTAGGCAGTCATTCTAGCTGTTTCATTAAGGTTATACAGTAGGAAGCACGAGGCTAGAAAAAGAAAGATAAATTAAGGAGGCCGTTAGAATAATCCAGGGGAAAGATAATGGACCAAAACGGAAACCACAGAGGGAGAGAAAAGTGGCCAAATTCTGGATGTATTTTGAAGTTAGAGGCTTAGAATATGCTAATGGACTGAATGTGGGGTTTGAGAGAGAGAGAGAGGAGTCCAGGAAAATGCCAAGGTTTTTGCCCTCAGTGACCCTGGAAGGATGGAAATTCCATTTACTGAGATGAGGAAAACTGTGCGGAAGGCAGGTTTGGGAGGGAAGGTTAGAATTCACTTCTGGACACGACAAGTTTGAGATGCCTATTAGAAATCCAAATGGGAGTTCCCACCTTGGTGCGGTGGGTTAAGAAGCCAACTGCAGCTGCTTGGGTCCCTGTGGAGGTGCAGGTTCCATCCCCAGCACATGCAGTGGGTTAAAGGATTCAGCGTTGCCACAGCTATGGCCTGGGTTGTGGCTGCAGCTCGGATTCAAATCCCTGGCCCAGGAACTTCCCTATGCTGCAAGTGTGGCTAAAAACAGAAAAAAGAAAAAAAGAAGAAGAAAAAAAGAAATCCAAGTGAAGATATTGAATAGGCAGCCAGATATTAGAGGTTCAATCTAGGAACCTCTAATTGGGTTATGAAGGCTCACTTTTGAGAACTGCAAGTATATAGATGTAGTATGTATCTATTATACAATACATGTGTAGTGTAGTATTTACATTTAAAGTTTTTAAAAAGATGACCCTGGATGAGCTCACCCAAGAGTGAAAACAAATGGAGAAGGAGTCCAAAGATTATAGAAAATAATACATATAAAACATGGAACACAGTAAGTGTAGACTTCTGGGGATTTTACTTACTTCCCAACTTCCTCTTAAAAAAATCATGAATGGGGGTTCCCATCATGGCTTGGCGGAGGTGAATATGACTGGCATCCACAGGGACTAGGGTTCGTTTGATCCCTGGCCTCACTCAGTGGGTGGAGGATCTGGTGTTGCCGTGGCTGTGGCATAGGCCGGTGGCTACAGCTCCAATTCAACCCCTGGCCCGGGAGCTTCCATGTGCTGTGGGTGAGGCCCTAAAAGGAGAGAGAAAAAAAAAAATCATGAATTGTACGATTGGTCAGATTCCAGGACATAAATTGATTATTCATACTAGTGTTCAGAGTCACTGTGTGTGGGAAAAACTGGCAGTCTTTCGTTGCTGTTGTTGCTCTGCTTAGTCTGATCAAGTAGCTAAAATACGAAGAGAAGGGCTCACTTCCCCTTGACAAGGAGCGGTTATCATCTCCCTCTCCTCTTGGACCAAGGGTGCTTGGATTCTCTTGTCTGTTTTTATCTCAGGGAAGAGGCTGTAAGACTTAGATTTGGGATTAGAAGGAAAGAGAGCGTTCCCTCTTTATCTGCCACCCCGCTCCCTTGAGCCTCATCTATAAGCCTTGTAATCCAGTCTGTTTTACCAGCAAGTTCTGCAAGTTGGGGGCATAAACCCAGATGATAACAAAGCGGTACTTAGATTTTGTACTAAGTGTTTGTACTAGAGTGTTTTACCAAAGTACTATAGTAAGCATTTGTACTGTGTCTATCCTATCTCAGGAACTTCAAGGGGAGGGGTCTCTCTAGGTTAAGGTAAGATTTTAGCATTCCTGGATCCCAGGTTATAATACTATCAAACTAGTATTAACCCCTATCAGTAGGCACTAAATATGTATCCATTCTTTTCCTCTGACATTCCAATAATTCTTATTACATAGACACTGACCTAGCAATAAAAGTGAAGTTTTGTTAATAAATAGAAGGCTTACTATTGCTTTAGTTCTTTTTTGTTAGAGCAACCCCATTCCCAACTTGCCTCCAGGGTCAGACACCAGAGATAAGAGGCCGAAGAGGAGCGATGGGCATAAATGAAAAAATGCTAAGAAAAACTGGGAGGCAAATAGGTAGAGGTCTGTCGGCTTGTCTGATAAGTACTCCTCGTTCCCTATACATGTGAATATGATCAAATTTAGAAAAAGAGGTGTGAGAATGCAGGGAGCAGGGTGTAAGGAAGGCTCTGATGCAGTCTTAGGAATAAGTCTCCCATCAAAGGCCGTGATATGTGGGCATCTGAGGCAAGCAGAGGGAGGGCAGCCCTCCACCACCCCACCCCACCCCACCCCCGCTGGCCACTCTTAGGGTGCGCACCGTGCTGGCTCCCAGGGCAGGTATTTTGCCACCTTCTGAGGTTGCCTCACCAAACACCGCACTGTCTGAACTCTGTGCAGGCAGAATCCATCGAGGTCCTCACTGCGGGCCATTGCTGCAGTGCTACCAGAGCCATTTTCAGACATGGTTCCATTTTCTCTGTTGTTCTACAAGTCACTAAGTTTTCATCTGCAAGGGGCTACCAGAAAGCAAAATAGTTTCATATGATTTATCAACATGTCCTGCATGTTGGAGCCATTCCAATGACCCCTCGTTCATGGAATATACTCGTCATTTATGTAGCCTTCAGGCCTTGATTGATCTTCTGGGCCTGAAGTATCCCGCCATGGACTCAGCCCTGCCCCTAGATGCCAGACAGAAAGTACCTGAGCAGCCTCAGCCTCTCAGCCTTGGGAGGTTACATAAGTTAATTCAGAAAGTGGGGTCCCAGCAATGGGACCTTTGGGCTCTTGCATTAATGTGGGCCTAAATGCCACCCATCCTGTCATGCTGAGACAGGACCTACCCAGCTCATCTGAAGCTGTGATCAGCTCATAGATGGGATCACTGCAATGCCAATTGGCTCACAGAACATCTGCATTTCAGAGTCAGTGATGGACATGTGTAGTTGAGCTTGCTGAGGCCCTACCCACCTCTCAACTTGAAATCCCACAAATTCCAACATCTTGGGTGGATTCCACCAATGTAAGTACATGGGACATGTAGCAAAGGTTTCTCTGTCCAAGAGAATTTATGGGTGCTCTTGAACCTAGATTTATTTTATTTTATTTTTTGGCCACACTACAGCATGTGGAAGTTCTCAGACTAGGGACTGACCCCATGCCACAGCAGTGACCCAAGCCACTGCAGTGCCAATGTCAGATCCTTAACCTGTGCACCACAAAGGAACTCCCTGAGCTTAGATTTAAATGTACATCCCAGGCAGCTTTCTGGGTGCTCCCTCTACATGTGTCTCTGTGTGCTAAATCTACTTCTTTCTGATGACAGGTTTTAGTCCTCTGAAGCACTCCTAGTCTCATCTTTACTACTGAAGACATAATAATAATAATAATTGAATACAGCACTTATCTAATTTTTCCTGTTTTAAAAGACAAAAAAAAAAAAAAAAAATCTGCTATATGCCCAGAATAAGAAATAATGAGGACAGAGTTTCCATAGTGGCTCAGTGGGTTAAGAACCTGACTAGTATTCATGAGGATGTGGGTTTGATCCCTGGTCTTGCTCAAAGGGTTAAGGATCTAGCATTGCTGTGAGCTGCAGTGTAGGTTGCAGATGTGGCTCAGATCTGGCATTGCTATGGCTATGGCATAGGCCAGCAGCTGCAGCTCCAATTCAATCCCTAGACTATGACTTCTATATGCTGCAGAGGCAGCCATAAAAAGGAAAAAAGCAAAAAAAAAAGAAAGAATGAAGATATGATCCTATAATCCCCCTACTGGGCGTATATCCAGACAAAACTAATTCAAAAAGATGCATGTACCCCTATGTTCACAGCAGCACTATTTACAATAGCTAAGACATGGAAGCAACCTAAATGCCCACCAACAGATGAATGGGTAAAGAAGATGTGGTACATACATACAATGGCATACTACTCAACCATAAAAAAGGATGAAATGATGCCATTTGTAGTAAAAAGGATGAACTTAGAGATTATCCTAAATGAAGTAAGTCAGAAGAATAAAGACAAATATCATATGGTATCACTTATATGTAGAATCTAAAATATGGCACAAATGAACTTATCTCTGAAACAGAAACAGATTCACAGACATAGAGAACAGACTTGTGGTTGCCAAGGGGGAGTGAAGTGGGGGAGGGATGGATTGGGAATTTGGGATTAGCAGATGC
This sequence comes from Sus scrofa, assembly GCF_054392235.1. NCBI lineage: Eukaryota > Metazoa > Chordata > Mammalia > Artiodactyla > Suidae > Sus > Sus scrofa. The sequence goes on along the minus strand of NC_139396.1, from coordinate 148,058,580 downwards.
AGACTATTAAATACAGAATGGATCAACAGAGCCCTACTGTATAGCACAGGGAACTATATTTAATAGCCTTTGATAAACCGTAATGGAAAAGAATATGAAAAAGAGTGTATATATATGTGTGTGTGTATAAATGAATCTCTTTGCTATACAGAACAAATTAACATAGCATTGTAACTCAAGTATACTTCAAAAAAATACATCAAGAAAAGTTTTTCTTAGAGCTCCTATAGTGGCTCAGCGGAAATGAACCCAACTGTATCCATGAGGACACAGGTTCGATCCCTGGCCTTGCTCAGTGGGTTAAAGATCCAGTTGCGTGGCTCCGATCTGCATTGCTGTGGCTGTGGCATAGGTCGGCAGCTACAGCTCCAATTCGACCCTTAGCCAGGGAACCTCCATGGATACGGCTTTGAAGAAAAAAAAAGTTTTCTTTTTTTTTTTTGGCTAGGGGTCGAATTGGAGCTGTGGCCACTGGCCTACATCACAGCCACAGCAACGCAGGATCTGAGCCGCGCCTGAAACCTACAACACATCCCACAGCAATGCCGAATTATTAACCCAGTGAGCAAGGTCAGGGATGGAACCGCGTCCTCATGGATACTGGTCAGGTTCATTACTGCTGAGCCACCATGGGAACTCCAAAGTTTTTCTTTATCATGAAAAAATGTGAATGTTTTTAATGTCAGCTAAAATGTCAACATATTAATCTGAGATTTAAGGGGTTGGATGGGGATGGTTCCTGATCTTTTCTTTGAAAAAAGAAAATTTAGTTTGCTAAAATCCAAATAATAGATTTTAACTCATATTCATTAATTTTTTAAAAATAAAAATTTAGCATGGAAACTCCTGTGTGACCAAAAGTTATCTTGAAATTAGAAAGAACATTTCAATTATGTGAACTTTGAATTTTGCATAGGTGAGTATTATGTCATCCCAGGGTCCTTTTAAATAAATTCTATTTAGATTTCTGTCATTTGATGCCATGGTTTAAAACATTTTTGACAAAAATGCCCAGTATAAGTAGCATTCTTTAAAGGCAACTTAAGTTCATATACTTAAAGAGCATCAATAAACATAGTGCAGTTACCACATATGCTTTAATTTTGCTACTTACGGTCAGCTCGTTCCTTGTTTATCAAACCTGTGGTGAAGAACATTAGACATAATTTAGAAAGAATGTTTAAGAGTGTCCAGCTGATTGATGGTCTACTCTGGCTTTAGTATCTAAATTCTTTGCTTCTTTTTCAACACAGGGTATATTTTCCAGCCATGGTAGGATCTGTGTCAGGACTTGGCTAAAAGTAACATTTTAGAACAAATTCAACAAACAATAAGAACCTTTTGTTTTGCTAAAAATAGAAGGAACCAGAACTGTTCCAATAAATTTCATTAAAAAAATCTCAAGATGTGAATTTGACTTCAGAATACAGTCTGTTCCTAATTTTAAGGGATTTGATTTGTTTTGCTTGTTTTACTGCAGAAACAAATTTCCCCTGGCAATCAGGGTTAGTACTTTCTTAAATTATTTTTTCCTTAGTTTTTCCTGAGAAGGGAAAATTATTTTAATTGACATTTATCACAAGACAGAATAAGAATCATTTCGGTTCTGAAATTTTGGAAGAAACATTTCCCATCTGTTTCAATAACCCAACTGGCTAAATTACATTGCCAAGAATAATCTGTCACTAACAGAAAGATCATTCTTTGGAGAAAAATGCTTACTGCTTTATCTTACTTTACATACTGATTGATGAGCAATTTATAGAAAACGCATGATGCTAATGTATGCCATGAATTTATTTCATGAATTAGATTCCAAAAAGAATCTCAGAATTCTGGGTTAATCATTTACATTGCTTTTTTTAAAAAAAGGTGGGGGATGGAGTACCTTGGTTAGATCAAATTATATCAGAGAAGTTGCATATATTAGCCATATTCTGCTTTTAATGTGTTTCCCAGTGGAGTGTGAATGGATCAGCCTAACAAGGAAGAGCTAAAGTGCCAACAGTGTGTCTGTAATATGATCACCATTCTCTGTGATCTCAGTAGTGAAGTCTGGGCACTGATGCGAGATTCGGTTTTGGATCTGAGCTTGAACGCTCGCTTGCTTGCCCAATTATTTAAATTTTCAGTGCTTTGTTCTAGATTCCTCACCTGTAAAATGGGTATATTAATAACAACTATCTCACAGAGTTGTTGAAAATTATATTAGCAAATGCCTTTGAAGCTCAATGAATATTATCTCTTCCTATAAATAATATGATTACTATTATGACTGTTGATGTTAATATTGTTATTATATTCCTTTGGGTGTTAACAGTTTTCTGGTCTTCCACATTCCCAAGAAAATCAAACTCTCCTTGTTAAAGGTCACCCTCTGAGCTTTAATTATCAGGATGGTTCTCAACTCTGGCTGCACATTAGAACTGTCTAGGAGGTGCCAGTGGCGGGGAGGGGAGAAGAAATGCCCAGGATCACAGGAAGAGATTCTAAATTGAAATATCCTAAGTAGGGTCTGGGCACCCTTTTTAAAAAAATTTTCCCAGGTTTCCTAATGGTCAGTCAGGGTTTAGAAATACAGATAGCTGAATCTTAGCAAGGACACCTGAATTTGAGCAGAAGGCAAACACACTCACACCAGAAAGGCAGACAGAAACAAAGAGCTGAAGACCAGGAGCGTATAAAAAATTGCTGAGGGGACCTCGCAATTTTGCCCAGGAAGAGCCATGCTGAAGTGCTTGCATCTTAGAGTTCATTCTAACATAATTCTTTCTTTCTTTTTTCTCTCTCTCTTTTGGCTGCCCTGCAGCAAATGGGATTTCTGGGCCAGGGGTCAGATCTGAGCCATAGTTGTGACCTAGCCTGCAGCTGTGGCAATGCCAGATCCTTGACCCACTGCATTGCCCCTGGGATTGAACCTATGTCCCAGGGGTTCCATGATGCCGCCAATCTCATTGTGCCACAGCAGGAACTCCAAGCATAATTATTTCTTGATGTGTTCTTAAGATTAGGCTTGACAACCAAGTCTCCTGGTGACCTCTGCCCTTTCCTCTGGTTCCAACCAAGCATCTTACCTTTGGTGCTCCCATTTAAAAAGCACCAGAACCCTTCTTTTTACTTATTTATTTTATTTATTTTTTATTACTCAAATGAATTTATCATATCTGTAGTTGTATAATGATCATAACAATCCGATTTCACAGGATTTCCATCCCACAGCCCAGGCACATCCCCCCACCCCCCAAACTGTCTCCTCCGGAGACCATAAGTTTTTCAATGTCTGTGAGTCAGCATCTGTTCTGCAAAGTTCAGTCTGTCCTTTTTTCAGATTCTACATGTCAGTGAAAGCATTGGATGTTGGTGTCTCACTGAATGGCTGACTTCACTTAGCATGAGAATTTCTAGGTCCATCCATGTTGCTAACAATGCTGGTATTTCATTCTTTTTAATGGCTGAGTAATATTCCATTGTGTATATGCACCACATCTTCTGGATCCAATCCTCTGTCGATGGACATTTAGGTTATTTCCATGTCTTGGCTACTGTATATAGTGCTGCAATGAACATTGGAATACATGTGTCTTTTCGAGTCCTGGTTTTCTCTGGCTAGATGCCCAGGAGTGGGATTGCTGGATCAAATGGTAGTTCTATGTTTAGTTTTCTGAGGAATCTCCATACTGCTTTCCACAGTGGTTGCACCAATTTACAATCCCACCAACAGTGTAACAGGATTCTTTTTCTCCACACCCTCTCCAGCACATGTTGTTTGTAGACTTTTTGATGATGGCCCAGAACCCTTCTTTGGACATTCAATTTATAAATTCCAACAGGGAGCCTCACTTCTTTACTGATAACTTAAATTTCAGATAGATGGAGTATCATTACCAAGATGAATGGTTTCAGCTCAAGGGACTCCTAGTCATTAAATGGATGTGTTTGTTCTTTTGAAGGAATGAGAGGCTCCAAACCCTGAGGATGAACTAGGTGACTGTTCTTATTTTGTAATAAATTCAAAGCTCACTTTGCTCTTGTAGGAGGGGAAGATGATAAGCATTAATATCTACATTCAAAGAGTCTTTTAAAAGAAAAAAAGAGTCAGAGAAATGGGTCATGTGGAAGAAGCAGAAAAAAGTCTTACATTTCTGATGTTTTAAAAAGCTGAGGATAGGAGTGATTTTATCCTTTCATTTCTATTTTGATGTCATAATTCATTACAGAAAAATTTCAAAAAGTAGTGAAAAGCACAAAAAGGAAGTTAAAAATGACTCATAGTTCCAATAATTTTTTTTCCTTTATCTTGATGTATGTATGTATGTATTTATGTATTGCCTTCTTAGGGCCCCTCTCCTTTCTTGTTCTTCTGCAGTCCACTCTAAACACAAAGAAACCTCAGGTTCAGAACTGTAAATGTTTATGCCTTATGCCCAACGTAAAAAGTACAGTATGAGACCTTGAGAGTTGACTTTCCAATGAAGTTAAAAGCACTGTTTAATGATATGGGGCAGGAACAGAAGAACAAATTTAATAGCCAAGAACTGAATGAACTGTTTCAACAATGGTACCGATTGTTCTGAGAACTTCCTATTGAAACGACATGACACTGTACAAGGGATGCAGACTGAATCATAGTTTACTTCTAGTATTTTGAGATAAGCCAAGACCAATGAGCACGTAAACTGGGTTTAGGTCCATCAGCTCTGAAGCCTTTTAGCTCTGATACCTTTCATTTATAGTTGTTTTCTTTTTTACAGAGGATTTTCAGTTGCTGGTAGTAATACAAATACATTTAAGAAATATACTGGGATTTCCCATTGTGGCACAGCAGAAACCAATCCGACTAGGAACCATGAAGTTGCAGGTTCAATACCTTACCTGGCCTCAGTCAGTGGATTAAGGATCTGGCGTTGCCGTGAGCTGTGGTGTAGGTTGTAGACATGGCTCAGACCCCTCGTTGCTGTGGCTGTGGTGTAGCCCGGCAGTTGTAGCTCCAATTGGACCCCTAGCCTGGGAACCTCCATATGCCTTGGGTGCGGCCCTAAAAAAGCAAAAAAAAAAAAAAAAAAAAAAAAAAAAAGAAAGAGAAAGAAAAAGAAATATACTGTAAGTTTGTAGCACAGGGCAAACTGGATATCCTGCTTTTCTTCCAAAATTTAATTTGTTATAGGAACCATATTAACATATGTAAGAAGAAACTGTTCAAGTAAAAGAATACCATCCAAAACTACTATTGAAGCACAATGGTTCTTCCTGTTTTTCTCTGTATCTGTCTAGTCTTTGTCTATAGGCTCACTCTCAAAAAAAATTTTTTTTTCTATTTAAAGAAGAATTGGGTCATTGATATAGTTGAGTTGTTACTGCCACATTCTTTCTAGGAACCCGTCTAAATAGAGAATATTTGACTTGCTGAAGTCATAACATCAGAGAACTGGAAGGAACCTTAGAGAGTGGCTCAATCTCTGGATCTCAGTGTCGCTGCATTGTCAGAATGGTCGGTCTTAGCAGTTGGAACAGCTGCTGCCATTCATTCATCAGGAACACGTGCTAAATACTTTGTATTAGTTCTGCTTTTCCTGGCAATCCTGCAAGGACGAAACAAGTAAAAAGGACCTGGGTTTGACAACAGCACCAACGTCCTAGGTTTACAGAAAGGATTAATCGAGGTAACTATGCAAGTCACACAATATCATATCTCATTATTTTTATTATCACTATCCATTTTTCAGGTGAAGAAACTAAAGCTCAGAGGGGTTAAAGCTCCTGCAGCATATGGAGGTTCCCAGGCTAGGAGTCGAATTGGAGCTGTAGCCACCAGCCTACACCAGAGCCACAGCAACGCGGGATCCGAGCCACGTCTGCAACCTACACCACTGCTCACGGCAACGCTGGATCGTTAACCCACTGAGCAAGGGCAGGGACCAAACCCGCAACCTCATGGTTCCTAGTCGGATTCGTTAACCACTGCGCCACGACGGGAACTCCTGTATTGGGTTCTTAACCCACTGAGCCACAAAAGGAATTCTTGATGTTATCACCTTCTATCCCCCGCTGCCATGGTCTTTCAGATAAAATTGGACATTGCTACAACTGATGTTAAATCCTGTTCTTCACTATGTTCTTTCCTTGCCTGTTCCAACAGAATTACAGTTCCATTTGTCTGGGAGCAACGAGAAATCTGCAGTGGGCTTTGTGCTCCATGTTTTATATCCTGAACTTCTAAAGTGTGTCTGACATTTTCTTTTCCAAATATATGATTATGAGTTAAATTAGCACAAACTCAAACCAGCCCAGTTGACTAACCTCCCTCTTCATAGAGTCACTTTTAGGGAAGGGAATATGAGCAGCATGCAAAGAAAAGAAAGAAAGAGCCCCAAAGCCATAAGAGTCTGAAGTAACATGTGAGCCGTGGGAAGGACAGGACTAAACCAGCAGTAGGATGCACCCCAATGAGAAACAGCATGAGCTGTCTTCTTCCTACTCTCCCACGAAGCTAGGCTCTCCATGGAAACTCCTCACAGAGAGAATGGAAAAATTTGAGCTCGAAGCATGTGGATTTTCATCTGCCTAAAAGAAAATGCTTAAGCCATCTCAGCTCTGGATATCTGCTTTCCTAGAACCACATCCTATAAACTCAATGGAGATCTGTTGTTTTCTGCTTGACTAGGTTCCACTTTGCTCTGTTCTTATGAGTCTAGTGGCACTGCCAGTGCAAGTTGAATGTTCTGACCCAAAGGCCAGGGTTGGACGTGTACACCAGGCCTAGTTAATCAATGTTCTGCCCTGGGATTCTTTTCAAAAAAGAAGCCAGAGGGGAAGAAGCCTTGCCTTGTTGGTCAGAGAGCTGTAAGGGTCAGACTTAAGATACATCATTGGCTATCATCAGCATCATGGAGAAAAGTCTGTTTGCAGAAAGAGGGAATGAAGCCTAGAAGAATTCAAGAGAATCGGGAGTGAGAGGAGACACCTGCTTCCCGCTCCCTGCCATTACCCTTCTGATGAGTTCTCTATGGCTTAAACAGGTCTGCATTAGCTGTCCCTTGCAAACCCAAGAGTTCTCACTGAACAGTACTGGGCCCTGCCCCAGCGCCCTTCTGCCTCCTCACACTGCACCTGGATACACAGCATTTCCAGACTCCAAATCTGTAGTAAGTCCTCTCTACCTGTTTCTCATCTCCATGAGCCATCCTTTTGGGAAACAGCATGAAAAGGGCTCGGAAACTCCTCCTCTTGACGTAGTTCATGACTAATCCTGGCTTAATGTGCTACTTTCTCCAGGTTGCGGTGCACCTTAATGCTACTACCTCCAATGACAGTAACAACAACAGCAACAATCACTGCTATGTATTGATGACTGTTACTGTGCTAAGTACATATGTGCATTAACTCATTTAATCCTTGCAACGACCCTCATATCTCTACTGGGAGATAAGAGGAGGTAGGAGAGGAGAGAGAGGAGACTCTTAGCCCAAAGGAATAGTCCCCAACAGCATAATTTCAGGGGCTATTAGGTTATCTGTCTACCCATCCTTAAACCTATGTCACCCCCCCATATTCTAAAGTTCACACAGATAACTGGTCAGGGGTACAGGGTTGGCGGAACAAGGCAGGAAACCCCATTTTTTCCTCTTGATTTGGAGACTCAGTGGCTAAGAGAGGCCAAAGTTCAGCATTTGCCAGCAGAAAGGAAGGCCATGTACTATCTATTTAAAGTAAAGCAAGGGGCAGGCTGGAAGCCAAGGAACCCTAGCCAAAGAGACCAGTGCAGGAGAATATTTATTATCAACTCTCATCCCCAAAGTGAACACATGATTGAATAACTCCCCGGAGGAAAGGGATCAATGACATTGGGAATGCAGTTCGGAAGGATGAGCCAGTGTTTCCTAGGCAGGCCCCCTGCCAGACTGACTCTTGCCAAGCTTAGGAACAGGATAAGCTCTACCCCAAAGTTCCACTCTCCTCTCTGAGTTGCTTCTTCTCCCCCTTCCCTCCCTCTCCCCATCCCTCCCTTCTTTAATTCCCTCTTCCATCCTTCCTGTCCTGAGACAGAAAGGCAATTTATCTCTCCTTTCTTTAATGGCTTTTTAGTGAGCCTCTACCACATATGAAGACAAGATTCCTGCCCTTGGGGAAGTTATAATTCACAGGAAAACCAGGCAAGAAAGCTGGCACTTACACTTGAGAATAGAGCATGTAATAGAGTATAAAGAACATAGGTTTAAGAGCCAAATAGATTTCGCTCAGACTCATTACTCTGCCTCCTACAGACATGATCTTTTTCGGCAAGTTATTTAACTGAATGTGCTAATGATCATATCTATTTGATAGGATTGTTGGAATGATTAAATAAGGTATATGATCCTGTATATAATGCATGGTGTCTGCCAAATTCTTAAGTGTTCAATAAATGTTTCTGCTACTTCTCTGCAAGTGTTTGTCCTGAAGAGGCAGGCTGGTATGGCAGCCTTTCATCATTTCTGATTTCACTGAACAAGCATTATTAAGAGCCCACCAAGAGAACACTATCCTGTAGGTAACTTAGGAAAAATCAAACAATATAAGACCCATCCCTATCATCAAACAATATGCAAACTAGCAAAGGAACAGGAATAAATACATAGGAAACTGTGTATTTAAATGCTAAGAAGTATGATTCCAACAATAAATGTCCCTGGAGAACTAGAGTGATGAGGAAGTATTTCATGGAAGAGGTGGGTCTGAAACGGGGCTTTGAAAGAGAGAGAAGATGTGGTCAGTGGAAGGGAGGTATCCAAGGTAGGGAACTAGCTTGAGTAAGTAATATTCTGGGGATGAGATAAAACAGCAAGTTTGCCTCCTATAGGGAAGCAGTAGATCAGGAGGTTGGCAAGTCCCATAGGTCCTTTATACGAGGCTGGGGAGTGGAAGTCTTTGGGCACCATTGACCAAAGCTGCCCACCTTAGCCAAGCATGACAACAGCCCCTGGCATGTGTTTTCCCACAGCAGGAGGCCCTGATAAGGAACATGGTGCTGCCCTGAAGACTAACTGGGAGAATTTGGGAGGGGCTACGATGACTGGCCAGAGAAAACCCAGAAATGAACCCCATTCCCGTAAAACCAGAGACTGTGAGCCATGTGGCAGAGCAGTTCTCCTGGATTCCCCTACCCTGCTGCTCTCTGGCCTGGCGCCCCTTCCCAATAAAGTCTCTTGTTTTGTCAGCATGTGTGCGTCCTCTGACAATTCACTTCCAAGTGTTAGACAAGAGCCCATTCTCAGGCCCTGGAAGAGGTCTCCCTTCCCGCAACAGAACTTGATCCTGAATTCAGTGGAGTGCCAAGAAGGTTTGCATGCTGGAGAAAGGCACAGTTTGAGTGCTATTTTAGGAATATGAATTGCTCCATGCAAGCAAAGCAGATTGCTGGGGATCAGCTTCCAAGGGGATGGAAGTGGAGAGGTCAGTTTGGTAACTATAGTTGTCCGTACCTGGGGCAATGGAACCTGAATGGGACTGTGGCGGTGAGGAATAAAAGGAAGCTGACTATAACGGGCACTTTAAAACTACTTTTTTTGTTTTAATTGGGATAGGAGTTCCCGTCCTGGTTCAGTGGAAAAGAATCCTACTAGTATCCAGGATTTAGGTTCAATCCCTGGCCCCGCTCAGTAGGTTAAGGATCCGTCATTGCTGCGAGCAGTATAGGTTGTAGGCATGACTCAGATCCCGCATTGCTATGGCTGTGGCTGTGGCTGGCAGCTGAAGCTCTGATTCAACCCCTAGCCCGGGAACTTCCATATGATGCAGGTGCAGCCCTGAGAAAGGGGGGGTGGGGGTGGATAAAACATACATAACATACAATTTACCTCCCCAATTATTTTTAAACAAACAGTTCAGTGGTCTTAAGTACATTCCCATTATGTGCAGAATTTTTCATCTTGCAAAATAGAAACCATACCCATCAACCCTTCATTTTCCCTTCCCCATGCCTCTGGTAACCACCATTCTACTTTCTGTATAACAGACATTTTCTATCACTTAGAACTCTGGGTTTCAAGAGCAAAAGAACGTACACTGACATGCAAAGGGGGTGGGAAGGATGTACTAGAGATTGACACAAGAAAGGACTGGATCTGGGCTCCTGAACTGACCAGAATCTAACCAGAAAGTTGTAGACTTCTCTGCTTCTCTTTGCTACTTCATTCTCTCTCTCTGCAGGCTGGCTTCCTCTGCTTTGCTCTCCACTTTCTAGAATATGCATCCCTTCAGCTCTGATTTCACATATTTCTGTTATATTCACACACAGAGGTGAAACATTTGTTTCTGAATCTGAATTTGAAATTGGAAAGAGAGAGAAATAGAGAGAAATAGAGAGAGAGAGTGATTTTGACTGGCCCAGCTGTTTTTGACTGGCCCAGTTGTCCATCGCTGTTCCAAGCAGAGTCATACAGTACAAATAAGGTTGCTTGGGCTGATTTCAAGAGAGGACAGTGGTCTTTGGGAAATGGCAGGCATTCTAAAAGGACTCTACAACACATTTCAGAGAATTACAATGGCATGGGAGTGGCCGAGGAGGTAGGGAAGAGTAAAAGATAGAGTTGCTGGCTTAAGGAGCTCACAACCTAATTGAGAAGACAAGTTTAACAAGAAGCCTTCAACTCAGAGTTGACTGCAAAGAACTCTCCCATTTTCTAAAGTAGCCGATGCTGCTACTTCTAGAAATGCTGCTATAGTCTCATAAATTTAACAAGATATCATGGGACTGAGAAAGGGAGCTATTAATATCCTTTACATTCTTCCATGAGAAACAGAAGAGGGAGCCTCTTTACCTGCAGGGAGACTGCAGAGGAGAGCTGGCAGAGCTCAGGCTATTGCCTAAGGGATGAAGCTACTGGTCCTGGCTTATGAAACCACCTCCAAGGTCAGGGTAGTTTCAATGGCCTTTTTGTAGCCAGGCTCCTGGGGAGATTTCTGCAAAGACACAGTTTGTTCCCACTACTGAGGATAAACAGACACAAAAGAGAAGGCGGAGTTCAGAGAAGACCCAAGATTAAACATAAAATTCAAATCAAATCAGTCTATGACACATCCTGAAAACCTCCCACAAGCTATTCCAGACTTCGTTATCAGCAGATCGGTGACTCCAGCTACACTTAAAATGCAATAAACAGAATTAAATACAAGATTCAAAAGGATAAAATGATAGAGTCACAAAGCTACTGGAGGTTTTTCTTTAAAATACTTAAGCTCTAGCTTCTTTGAATTTAATTTCACTTAAAAATTTCAAGAGACCAGTTGACTTCTTTGAGATTATATATTCTGTTTTAGATGAAAGCCGAGTAGTTCAGTGAATTATATTTCAACTCATTTCTCTAGACATCAGTTATCAGAAACCTTTTTAATGAAAGCTTTGAGGATTGTCTGTCCATTATGCTGCTAAGGAGCCTGAGTCAGCAAACTCATTCAGATTTAAAAATTTAACTGGCCCTCATCCAATCTTTAATCAAAAGCTAATGTACTTCTCCAACATAAGTCTTTTGCATTCACTATCTATGGAGGATATTGGATAAAACATTCTTAGGAAACAGCTGGTTCAGTATGTAAACTACCATCATCATTGTTTTGCAGTAACATTGTGTGTGTGTGTGTGTGTGTGCGCGCGCGTGCGCACACGCACACGTGTGTCTTTTTTTAGACATGACCTATAGAAGGTCCTTACTGTCATGGCACATCAGTGAACCTTTGTAAGGTCAACCTTGCCACAAATGATTTTTTTCTAGGACAGAAAATAGAGGAGAATAGGGGAATTTTACTTTTGCCTGTCTTCTAGCATTTGTGGACAGAATTAACAATTGAATGGGTCTAAGAAATGAAAGGGATGATATACTGCAGAAATCTAAGTTCCTTCCCTAGATCTCTGCAATAAGGCTGAGTATATCCTGGAATCCTGGAAGCCAAGTTGAACTTCTGTATACAAATACTAAACTACAATGCTGTACAGCTGAAACTTATATAATTTTTTAAAAGTTGAATGCTTAATTCCCTGCCTTTAAATTGATCACAAATGAGAGAAAAAAAAAATAGAGTGGCAGCATTTAATAAACTGGAAAAGGTAACCACTAGATAGAATTCTGGCAGAATGACTTCTCCAAGGATGAAAGAGGTATTCTCACAGAGGGATTTATTTATTTTCTTTCATTCACTGAAAGACTAAAATATAATTCAACTTTTAAAATATAAAGCAACTTTTAAAAGCAAGCCTGAGCTCTTATCCCCCTCTTGCGCCAGGTGAGATTTTATGGCAAAGCAACCATACTACATAAATACCAAAGGCCAGAGAGGTCACCTCTGACCAGTCTAGTCAAGACAGTTCTCATCATAAAGGAAAAAATAGTTTTAATAGGCACTCAATGATCTGATTCAAGAAATACTGTCTTTCATGCAGCTTCTTCTGTCTTATCTTAATATCAGGCAAAGACTGTCTGTTCATTTAATCACATGGATTTTATTTTTTGTTCCTGAGCTAATGACTCCTCTGTTACACGTGAGCATAGAAATGGACAAATCAGTCTATTTCAGCAATCTAGTGAATTCTTTGCCTATATAGAGAAAAGATAATGGTATCATCGTACTCTATACTATTGGTACGTAAGCCAAGACCCATAACACATATAAAAACATTTACACTTGACAAGCACAGCTTTCATTAATAGCTGTGCATTAGAAAAGCCAAGTGTTGCATGAGAGGGAATTGAGTATGAACGACTTACAGGAAAACTGTACAAATTATCAGTGGATTCAAAGTAATTATACAGTGAAATGAGGGGGCTTGTAAAAAGCAAGGTTTATCTGAAGAGCTCAGCTTTCTCATTTCATTCCCATCCTCTACTGCAGGCTCTGGAGCTTCAGCAGTGGATGCTTTCTGGGACTGTCAGGAGTACTTACTCCTCTGAGTGATTTTGAGGATGCAGGCACTGCCTTTCCTGTAGAGTCAGCAGAAAACACAGCTGACTTCTGAAGGATGGAAGGCTGGCCACACGAAAGAGACTGGCTCCACTTCTGAGGCTGCATTGCATGAGACCAACCCCATGGATAGGACAGCCTTAGCGGGGTTAGCTTCAGCACAGTGCCCGAAGCAAAAACTTGTTGGAAGAATATGTTAAGTGCCTCAAATACTGCTCTCTGGAACATTCCACATTTAGCCCTCCCTACAGTTCAAGGGCAGCCTGGTTGGTGTTGCTTTTAGTGGGGTAATGTTTTAGTTCCAAAATGTGAATGCATTTTACAACATGTCAAAAACAGATTCTGGAATGTCTACTGTGAACTAGGTTTTCCTCTATGCAGGAATGCTTGTCCTAAGCTAGCATGAAGCATGCTGGGAGCATGGCTGTGTTGGAAGAGGGGTGGGGGTGGTGGGGGACTGTAGCCAGGAGCTACAATTTATTTGGTTTACAGTAATCGGAAGACGTTGTCCTCCAAGATGAAAACAAAAGTAAAGTTAGGCAGTTCATGCAAACAAGCTATGAGTCCCAGGAGTTAGGAAAAGAGGAAGATCACTGGGGTGAAGCAACAGGGAATGGACAAAACCTTATGAGGAACCCGGTGTGGGAACAACTTTGCAGCAGCTTTACAGGGAAGGCAGTGAGTGAGCTCTTCAAGGCCACCACCAGTCTCATGATACTGGTGCTGCACAGCACCCACCACTACAGTCCCTGTGTTATCGTCCCTGAATGCTATTTTGTTGGAAGAAGTTGAAACATTTAGGAAGACATCAAAAGAAACCATTTTTTAAATGGTATGGTGGCCCTTGCCCTTGTGTGCTTAGTCCCACCCCCACCCTAACATATACCCCTTCCTATAATAAGACTCTACTCTCAGCACTACCACTTTAGGACATGTGGGCAACCCACACACAACAGATTAATCCTGGTGTCCCATTCTCTCGTCCCTGAGGCTCTATCCACTCTGACTTCTCTGCAATAAGGTTATACATGAGCCAAAACACTTTCCTTCTTTGACTCAGTTTGGTTCGAATTGAGTTATCTGCCACTTGCAATCAAAGAGTCCCAAATCAAATACATGATGGCCTACTTTTCAGTTTTTCTTTTTCTCTCATACAAAAAAAAAGATGTGATTATCCTAAATATACAGCAGAGTACACAATATTTATAATGCTGTCATTAAATGAAATAATGATTTTCTTTGTATTTGGCCCCTTAACTCTAGGGACGGTCTCAGCAAAGAGTCCCGAGTGGATTCCCAGGGTGCGTGGAAGAGGAGGTCATCAAAAATAGCGCCAACAAGCTCTGCTACTTGCCCTGGGGCCTCAGAAAGCTGAGGGCCTGATACAAGGGCATGATTAAATTTGCTTCTCTGGGTTCTAGTTTAGCTGCTGTGGTTGCATAGATGCAGGTAAAGCCAAGTGCTTTCTCTGGTACTCCATGGAGATGTTCGATATGATTGGGGAGGTGCTGGAGATAAAGGAGGAGGAAATGAAGCAATTAATCAATACAGTCTATTGTGTATTTCCTTTGGAAAAGACACTGCTAGATGCTTATGACATTTATGGATGGATGGAACATGGTCCAACACCCTTAAGAAGACCTATTCAATTTGGGGAGAAAAGACACGCAAACAAACATACACCCAAAAATAGAGTCGATACGAAAAGCTGCCTAAATTCAGCAGCAACGTAGATCACTGCAAACTGGTATTTTATCAGTCCTTTGTTTGCAAGGAGACTCTAGCTAATTTAAGCCAAAATAGGAATATGGTGAAAGGGCAGCTCAGGGAAGTGGAGAAAGACTGAACAACAGGCCTCTGGATAGACAAGAACTAGGGCAGCCCTGAAAGAGCTCCTTAGTGGTCCTCACCACGGTGTTGATGAAGAAGGGAGTGACCGGAAGGGAGGCGATTAAAAGGAAGAGGGAGCAAGGAGAAAGACATCTAAAAGCTCTCCTGTCCTCTAAACCTGGTAGAAGACAGACTATTCACTCTCGGAGACAGGAAAGAGACAGTTGATAGATAGAACTGATTCAGGGATCTAAGAAACTGGGGAAAGAGTTGTGATTATTAAGGGCAAAAAATTATCATAGCAGGATCTGAGCCATAATAAGAATTCTCCAGACCTGGATTAAAGACCAGCTAGGGATTTTAACCACTTAAGAACCAAAACTAATATTCTAAAACTGACCGCCTGGAAAGTGCTTCTGCGCTGAGAAATCTGACCCAGCAATTAGTATGCAAAAGGGAATGCTTGGCCTGGTGGATTTATTGAGCACTATCGACAGGACCAAGCATCCATGACAGCTAATCACAAAATTCCAATTAGCTCTTGTCTCCCCCGTGCCCTTCCATGGGGCTTCTGCTGCCCAAATGAGGCTGGCACACAGTTGGACCTCGAGGGGACCCCACGGAGAGACAGAGCGAGCCAACAGCCCAAACGCTGTGAAAGGTTTACAGCAGAGAGCAACAATGCAAGCATTCTGACAATGATCTGTGTTTCATAGGAGAGAAAACATGTTTTATTTTTTAAATGTGTTTAAAGGGATTCTTGTGGCCACATGGTGGGGAGTTAAGGAGTGGGTGTGGTTTGACAAAGTTGACAAAATCCTACGTAGTGGCCACAGATGGCTCCTTTCAGCCCAACCAAGGGGGAGGCAGAAAGAACTGAGCAAAGACTCCCTCTGATCCTTGTTTTCCTATTACTAATAGAGATGGTGATTCTTCATTGTTAAGAGGGAAATTTTATCCTCCTGTTTCTGTATTCCTGTAAAAGACTCCCAGGACAGCAAAACTTGGGAAGAACTCTTGCCCCCTCTCTTTGTCCACAGCACCTCTCTGGCTTTGTCCAGAATGAATGATGTGATCGTTTACTCAGTAGGGAGGACCCGAGCATCTGTGGCTCAGTGCCATTTGTGTTTCACTTTTTGGAGGAGCCTATTCTCAGTCCATTTTCTCCTCTACTGCCAAGAGTAAGAGGTTGCCCTGTGGGAGAGATGCAAAGTGTCCAGATCTGCCAGTGACACACCAGTAAGTCTGTCTTCAGTCAGGAAGTATTAAGAAGTCCGATGCAGCCACACCCTTAAACCACACTCCAATCCAGCTGATAGTTCATCCTCATCTATTAGACTTGTAGTTATATCTCAACTGCTTCAGAACTCAAGGCAGAAACAGGGGAATGGGTATCCCAAGGCCCCAATCTTCCTTATGACTTCTTCTAGAGGCCAGAGATAGTTCTCCTTGCTTTTCACTATTCTGATTAATCATGCAAACACTTCCATAGCACTTTCCCACATTATCTCTATGTGTTCCACAAAGTCCTCCGAGGTGGGTAGAGTAGGGATTGTTCTTTTAGTTTTATAGATTAGAAAACGAAGGTTCAAAGACATTGACTGAATTCCCCAAGGCTATCCAATTTCTATGGGGTGGAGTCAGGAGTCCAACCTGGCTTTCTGACCCCAGGTTTCATAGCAACAGATGGTTGAGATGCAGTTTTAGATTAGGGTTAAGAACAACACAGATTTGGCTTCTGGCCCCAGAACAAACTTTGGGGAAGTTAATCAGGTTCTCTAAGTCTTCCTTTCCTATAAGAAAGGGAGAGCAGTAGAGTCATTTTGAGAAGTTTCATGGAATAGTGCAATCAAAATACTTAGTAAGTGTCAGCTTTTTATTAGAGATTTAAGTTTGTTGAACAAACATTCTGTTTAGTATCCTAGGTTTGGCTCAGATCAATCTCTAAATGCCTCTTTGGCCATAATGCTATAACATCTCATCCACAAGCCATGAAATTGTTTAAAAGTGAAAGTGAAAGCACTCTATGTTCCTACAGCAAGTACTTTCAAGGCATAATTTACTACAAGGTTTCCTTCTAAACAGAGGAGCAAATTTTTGTAGCATTTTTCAATAGTATTTTCTGTAACATATAATATAAAATATATATTGGTATAATCCTCTCAAGAAACCTTTGAGTAATTGATATCAAGAATCAGAAAAATGTTCATATCTTTTGACTAAGTAATTCCACCTCTGGGAAATTATTTGAAACATATAAAAAGCCATTATCCATACACAGGAGCACACACACAAAGAGGTTTATCATAGAAGTATTCAAAATAGTAAAAATAACTAAAAGAGCCTAATAGCAAGTTTATCATTTAGAATTCCTCGGTGGCAAAGAACAGAAAACAACCCTAACAATCATCATTTAAAAAAAAAAGAATATTACAAAGTTTGGGTAGTTCCTCAAATCAATGCATCAAGAAGGATGGGAGCCAGGGTAACTAGAGGAATCCCAGTATAATGGACAGTGTTTCTTAGGGATATTGCTATTAGAATAACCCAACTTCATTCACTTGCTGCTCATCAACCAAACTTGAGTGGGGTGATACCTTACTTAAGACTACCTGGAGGTCATTCCTAACTGGCCTGGCTTAGGTCCTCTGCTTTCCTCTTAGTGAGGCAATGTGGGGGATGAAAACATTGTGATCAAAGAATCTTATCAGATCACACACAAAGGGGAAGCAACATTTCCTGAAAGAGAGATGCTGAGAAGACAGTTGCCCACTACTTATGGCACAACCATCAAATAAATTATTATATATCATTTGGAGAGTATTTTCTTACCTTAAAAAAACGACATTTTTAGCAATGATATTAAAAGTTTATAATGCAATTTTAAAGAAAAAGACAGGATATTCAAATATGTGTCTGGCCTTGCCATTGTAAAAAAAAGAAAAGAAAAAAGACATTAGAAAAAACTTGGAAGGAAATGCACAAAGATCCTTGTACATGGTTGTGTTTCTGCTTGATTTAGGGCCACAAAGACGGGCACCCACCTCCTGGACTGAAACACGAGGGAGGTCTAGGGCTTAGTGAGTTCTGAAGGCGTGGTCCCTAGTCAGGAGAAGAGGGTGGAGCCAGAGGGCTAGACTAACCGAGGGAAGGAGGAGCAAAACCATCAATGAACCAATCAGGACCTAGGATTTGTAAAGGAAACCAAGCCAAAAGTCAAGGGCTTGGGGACCAGCTGGAGGGGAGGAAGTGGGAGGGTCAATGGCTTTGGTCTGATCAGGACTGAGAAGCCCATCTAGTGGGACATTGGCTGCGCATTAAGTAGGGGACTTGGCCTCAGAAAAAGGTATAAATTTGAAGGAGATAGTTGAGAGAGGGAAAGTGGGTGACCTTTTTCTCCTTCCTTCTCTCAAACCTTTGTGACGATTTTAATTTAATGTGGGTGTTTTCTTTTTGAGAAGAGGCGTTAAGGACCTGGCCTTGTCACTGCAGCGGGGGAGAAAAGATTATGTGAAAAAAAAAACAAACCCAATTTATAGTTTTAAATTCTTGATTCATTCTATTCATTTTCCTCTTAAAGGCAGGGCCTCTATTAGCCTAGTAAAGGAAGCTTTAAATTTGGAAAGTGGGGAAGTCTATTAAACTCAACTGCTGTCAGTATCTCTGAATTGGAAAATTTTACTTGTTTGACTTACGCGTTACCTAGCTTTATCCGAATCTGAAAATGCAATCTTTCCATTCTTCTATAACTTAATGATCCAGGAGGAAATTTTGCTTATGCTTAAATGTAATGACTTCACGATTGTTTCTCTTGTAGGTTCAGTAATCTGTTTGTTTTTATAACTCCCCAAAGATTCAGGAATAAAAACATTGCCTAGAGCTTTCTTTAGAATTTCTACAATTTTCCCCTTGATAATACGAGGACAAGGAAACTGTGAATAACAAATTACCTTTTCCAAAGAGAAAGAAAGGCCTTTTTGAAAAACAAAGTGAAAAATAGGGGGCTTCAGAATTTCATATGCCTATTTGGGGATATGGCACTTCTCTTTTAGCTCTAAATTAGAGAGAGAGAGAGAGAGAGAGAGAGGTTGGTCCTCATGCAAAGAACATCTAAGTTTCTTGGCGGGGAGGGAACGTGGAGAAAAAAATATTCACGATTAGGTACAAATTCTTTAGGACACTGAAAAAGAAGTTTTATATATATATATATCATATATATATATAGTTTTCTGACTGCTGATATGCACATTTTGAAATATACATTCTCCCCACACCTCCCAACACACACCTCTTTTTAGGGCTAGCCCTGCTGCAGATGGAAGTTCTCAGGCCAGGGGCTGAATTGGAGCTGCAGCTGCAGGCCTATGCCACAGCCACAGCCCTATGCCACAGTCACAGCCACATTGGATCCAAGGCACATCTGCAACCTATGCTGTAGCTTGTGGCAACACTGGATCATTAACCTACTGAGTGAGGCCAGGGGTTGAAACAGCATCCTCGCCGACACTATGTCAGGTTCTTAACCTGCTGAGTCACAATGGGAATGCCAGAATACACACACATTCTTTAGAGCAGGAGGAAAACAACCTGTATCTTACAGAAAGACTGCCAGCCTTATTGTTCAGAGCTATTTAACATTTCCACAAGGAAAGATGGGCCATAAGTCAAATGAGCTTCTAAAGTTGTATCATGAAACTTCCTTTGATTTAAAAATGTATCCTCTATTCTTTGACATGTCCTTCAACCACAGATTTTTTTCTTTTAAAAAAAATCTTACAGAATATAAAGAGAATATCAAGAAATACAGGTGATGAGAAAGGAAAGAAGCCTGAATCTGCAAAGAACATCTTGAGAAGAAGCACATGCTTTAATCTTCAGTGCTGTCATCTTTTCACGATGAAAGCTTAAAACCTTAAAATCCAAACCAAAGTTTCCAAGGAAAATTAATTTGTTAAATTAGAAGGGGGAAAAAAAAAACCCACAGCTTGTCATTTGAAATAATGAATGCCATAAATCAGTGCTTACATGATATGTCTTAGACTTAAATATGCAAATTTACCCATTGGGTTTTGAGTTGGCCTTTTATGATAGTTGAGCTTCTCTAAAAAAGGAACAGGAAAAAGAGAAATATTTTTTTCTGTGGTCCACAAGTCTGCAGGTGTAACCATTACACTGGTCAAGTTTATAAAGGCTCTCACTGCCCTTTCAATCTGCTCTGGGACCTCATTCTTCCTCCACCCCTACATGAACATTCTTTCAGGGTCCCCACTTTTCTGAATGCACTTAATAAAAGTAATTCTCTTCTTGGAGTTCCTGATGTGGTGCAAGGGGATTGGCAGCCTCTTGGGAGAGTATATGGGACTCAGGTTTCATCCCCAGCCCGACACAGTGGGTTAAGGATCTGGAGTTGTCACAGCTGCAATTTAGGTCACAGCTGCAACTCAGATCTGAGCCCTGATCCCTGGCCTGGGAACTCCATATACCAGGGGCGAGCCAAAAAAAAAAAAAAAAAGAATTCTCGTCTTACTTCAAGTTTCAAAACATGGCCTTGGTTTAATAATTAAAATATCCAGTCCCACTACTGGAAGTTCCCTTCATGGCTCAGTGGTTAACAGACCCAACTAGGATCCATGAGGATGCAGGTTTGATCCCTGGCCTCGCTCAGTGGGTTAAGGATCCAGAGTTGCTGTGAGCTGTGGCATAGGCCAGCGGCTACAGCTCTGATTCGACCCCTAGCCTGGGAACTTCCATATGCCATGAGTGTGGCCCTAAAAGGCAAAAAAAAAAAAAAAAAAAAAATCCAGTCCCATTATAGACGATATATACATAGCTTTTAAATTAAATAATAACACTTTTTTTCACTTTAAAAGGAATATTTCTTTCCCTCCTCTGGCCCAAGCCTGTGGCAAGGGAGAGTCCTGTGTTTGAGAAAGGAGGGAAGCTTCTGGTGTTTTTTCCCCACCCAGGGTTTTTACCTCTCCTCTCCCCTTCCTGCTAACCCTGTAGAGAAAACAGAGGAGGAAGAGATAAGGGGAATAGGAACATTCTTACTTGCCAGGTATCCTGGGGGTAATTTAGTATCTGAGTTTTTATTTTTATTTTTTTGTCTTTTTGCCTTTTCTTGGGCCGCTCCCACGGCATATGGAGGTTCCCAGGCTAGGGGTCGAATTGGAGCTGTAGCCGCCAGCCTACGCCAGAGCCACAGCAACGCGGGATCTGAGCCGCGTCTGCAACCTACACCACAGCTCACGGCAATGCCGGATCCTTAACCCACTGAGCAAGACCAGGGATCGAACCCGCAAACTCATGGTTCCTAGTCGGATTCGTTAACCACTGTGCCACGACGGGAACTCCAGTATCTGAGTATTTAAAGGCTTGGCATGTATTTGAAGCTGACTGACTCGTGTGTGTGTGTGTGTGTGTGTGTGTGTGTGTGTGTGTGTGTGTGTAGTGGGGGTTGTAATTGTTAGAGGTATCCCCATGCCCCATGACTGGGGATCTTTCCCATGTCATTCTCTCCACAGGGTGAATGAATTCAGTCCTAATTGGTTGCTTAGTCTTCCTTCAGCTCTGAAGGTACCTCTAGCCTCTCTCTACTGCTGTGTTATGTGGGACTTCAAGGCCTCTTGAAGGAGAAAGAACCCCAAAGCCTCTCTCTGGTCAAGAACAAGAATTACCAGACCCTTATCATCACCCCACCCATCTCATTCTAATGCCACCTCCCCCTGCTTTGAGCAGCCTGGCCTATTCCTTCCTGCCCCCTGCTAGGAAAGGTTGTGGCCCACTCCTCACCCGGCCCCTACAAGGACAATATACGCCCCCAACCAACTAGCAAGTGTATCATAAGACCCCTCTTTCCCCAACCAATCAGAACGTGTATCTGAAGACCTCTCCCCTCTCCTTGGGCTATAAAAACAGACATGACCACATGCTTGTGTCAGCAATCCCTAATCATCAGGAAGTCATCCCGCTGTGCCAGCAGCATTTCTATTCTCAATAAACTCTTCTTTCTTTTCACCTCACTAAGCTGGAAATTCTTCTGCCAACCTGCACGCACAATGCCATGTTGGTTCCTTCAGGGGCACCTCTTGGACAAGACTCAAGGCAACATTTAAGAGGCCCTCCAGTGCCAGTGATCTGGACTCCACCACGAAAGGCGAGAGCCCAACAGTCTCCCTGTTTTCACTGAGTCGGAAACCAGGGTGCTATGTTTCCAAGCCACAGCTTTCCCACAGTAGGCTCTTGACATCCTGTTGAGAGCCCTTTCCAACCATGCTTGCAGGGAAGGACAGGCCTCCCCTACCGTATCTCCACTGGGAGGAAAGGGGGTGGGATTCATTCATAGTAAGCCAACACCTCGCCCCCAAAATGCTCTCTTCCTGATTTCAACCCCCACCCTTGTATATGCTTATCAAGGGCAAAATACTTAGGAGTTGTAAAACTGATTTTTCTCCCCTCTCTCCCCACCACTCCCTCCAACACACACACTTAAGGAAAAAAAAAAAATTCTGTTGTGGTCTGCCATTTCTTTTGGAATCTGGTATTTTTATTGCATTCAATCTTAGACAAACTTCCATTTTGATATCTGATATCGAGATTCAAAAGAATGTTCTAGTTCAGTCCTAAGACTTCAGAGATGACAGCTATATGCCAGGCATTGGACGCTCCAGATTTTTATCTAAATTACAGACCCTCGGTGGAACCCGAAGGCAAAACAAATGTCTGTGATTATAAACTCAGTGATGCAAAAGAAAAATATCAGAAGGGCAAAGCCTATAAGCTGCTTCTGGTTCTGCTATTGTCCTATTAAGCGAGTCAGTCTCAAAGAAAATATGTTGAGAACATGTTAGCCACAGAAATTATTTACTTTTATCAAACAGTCATTGTTTTCATGCCTGTTCGTCTTCTTAACACTGTATTTTCCGCCTCCCCAGAGACAGCCTAGTCAATTACATGGTCTTCCTTTCACACTTACATCAAGGCCAAGAGTAAACTGTTCCAAACACAATGCAACGACCCGTTCCTTTTGAAGGAAATAAAATAGGGCCATCGTTTTCGATCTTTTTTTTTTTTTTTTTTCTGAAAAGTGACAGTATATGAATTAGGATAAAGAGAGAAGCATGAGGAAAACATTTTCTTCCAGTAAGCCGAACAGCACTGTATTAACAATACATTTCCTGATGGGTAGGCAGGGAGTCCTTTTGTTTACTAAAATACCTCAATCAATTTTTCTTTTAATGACTTGCATCACCACTACCGACAGAGTGCTGAAGGACATCTCAGTCCTGACTCTTATCTTCCCTCCTGTTCTTTATTGTTCAGAACAAGCGCACACATCGTGGTCATGTGATATTCCCTATTAGCTGTAACTGAAGCTTAACGGATACAATTAATGGATTATTCCAACCCTCTCTTTAGTTCCTCAGTTCCTTTTATTCTTAAAGAGATGAATTCTAATAGTGGCATTATCAGATTCGACATACAGTAGAGGCATATTTGAAGAACATAAAATGCCCCTTATGGCTTACTGTAGTTAATAGAATAAATGTCCAACCAGAGGGACACTGTTAGCTTTTTAGCACTTCCCTCTTGACTATTTCCTGGAGACTAGAAATTAGTGTTCCAATATCCTTCCAAATCCTTTACTACTGATAACTCCGGAAAGAAAAATGTCTAGCCTAGATAATTTCTTAAGTCAAATATGCTTGTCCAAACTTCAACTTTCAAGGCTACACTGTATTCCCAGCATTTACCTAGGACCTAAAAAAAAAAAAAAATGTTAGAATGTATGGTTATTCTAATAAATTACCTAAAAAAAATAGATAATTTTTATTTTATTCCTTTATTGTAGCTACTATTTTTTAACATTTCCCCAATGAACAGATATTATTTTTATATTAACAGTTATGTTTAAAAGAACAATGGAAAAATAAAAATTAACAAAAATTCATTTTGGTGTTTTCCATATCCCCAAGACTCACTCAGGTGCACTTTAAAATTTAAAACAACTTGGAGCTCCTGTCATGGCTCAGTGGTTAACAAATCTGACTAGGAACCATGAGGTTGCAGGTTCGATCCCTGGCCTAGCTCAGTGGGTTAAGGATCCGGCGTTGCCGTGAGCTGTGGTGTAGTTTGCAGACGCGGCTCGGATCCCACGTTGCTGTGGCTCTGGCGTAGGCTGGTAGCTACAGCTCCGATTCGAGCCCTAGCCTGGGAACCTCCATATGCCGTGGGAGCGGCCCTAGAAAAGGCAAAAAGACAAAAACAAACAAACAAACAAACAAAAAACCAGTTAAATTAGCTTTTTTATAATTAGCTGGTTTTAGCTGTCATTCTAATTTAAGGACCTGCAGAGGGCTCATACTTTCTTTTTAGTCTTAGTTACTTTTCCTGTTTCTATACATCTTACACATTAACCTTGAAACCACATGCTTTTCTGACATTCTTTGAATTCCTTAAATAGATCTGGGGGTTGAACTCAGGGCTGGCTTTTATTAGCATTACACTTTTAGCAAATAATAGCCACTTTGGTTTCTTTGTAAAAGAGCAGTATTATTGGATCCATTCAAAGGGAAATGCATGTAGCCCACGTTTGATGATCCACTCAAGACAAATACAACAAGTTATACGTATATGAAGCCATCTTCCTGTTATTTATTAAAACACATATGAAAGTAATGAAAGTAATTTTTAATCTATTCATCCATTTAATTAAAAAAATATTTATTGAGCTCCTGCTATGTGAAAGGCAAAAACATCATTAAGCGAAATGACCCATCCTTTCTGTGAATTTATTCTTTTCTTGCGATATTAAAATGATTCAACCCTTTAAAAATCCTCCAGAAACTGCGGGAGCAAGAGTTGTTGGATGAATCCTAATGCTGAAACCACTGACTAGAATGTAAAAAGGAAAAGGAAGCTGGAACAGAGTTTCTTAACTTTGGAACTAATGACATTGTGGGCTGGATGATTCTTTGTTGTGTGGGACTCTGCTGTGCTTTGTAGGATGTTTAACAGCACCCAGTAGATGCCAGTAGCCCTGCACCCCGACTGCCACCCCCAATGTGACAACCCAAAATGCCTCCAAACATTGCCAACGCTTCCTTGGAACCAAATTCACCACCCCGAGTTAAGAACCGCTGAGCTAGAATGAATCTCCCTCTCAGAAAGGGGCAGGTTCCACTCAGAGTTTATTCCTTTTGTTCTTAGAGAGGATAGTAAAGCCATGCATGCCAACCTGTGCGTGCTGAGAGTTCACATAAAACAAATTCCATTCCTATGCGCCTACCTCTGTCACCAAGGACAACAATGATAATGGAAATGGAGTCTTGGAAATGACTGAAAATATGACTACTGGGCTGAAGTCAGAGTTAGAGCTTCATTTTCCTAAATAGGAGTAAATTTGCACTAATAGACATAGACGGTCGGTGAAATGTCTCTCATGACTATGGTGTAATTGGTACGGAGGTCTGTGTGCAGTGTCTCCAGGAACTTAAAAATACAAGTGCCTTGGGAATTAAATCCAGAAATGAGTATGTGTATGTACTGGGCTAAGAAACCGTCAAGCAGTGGTCCTTGCACTGTAGTGTGTATAGAAATGACTAGTCCCTTGTTGAAAATAGAGGATTCCTGGGTCCCAACAGCAGAGATTCTGATTTAGCAGATCTGGAGAAGGCCCAAGCATCTGCCTATTAAAGATACATCCAGGATAAGCAGTGAGATTATGCTGGAACATAATGGAGGATAATTTGAGAAAAAGCATGTGTATATATGTGTGTATATATATATGTGTGTGTGTATGTGTGACTGAGTCACTTTGCTGTACAGTAGAAATTGACAGAACACTGTAAACCAACTATAGTGGAAAAAATAAAAATCATTAAAAATAAAAAATTAAGATACATCCAAATGATCCTGATGCTTAGGGTCCTTGAACGACTCTTTGAAGAACAGTGCCTAGAAATAAAGAATAGCTGCCACAAATTGACTATAACATGACTGGAGGCATTGCCATGTGTTTATAGCAATGTCAGCTATAAATGCGCCAAGAAAAGAGAATCCCTGGGCCAAATGGACTGTGTCCGTCTGGGGTCTAAGGGGAGTGTGGCCCTGCCCAAAGACCCAGACTGTCCCTTCTTTACGGCAGCTGGTGTCCCAGTTGTGGAGATGAATATTCTGTGTCATCTAGGCCTAATGTCATGAAATATTCAAAATGTATAACCAGTTCCTCTTTCGCCCTTTAGATTATGTCCTGTAGCAACTCCCCTTGCTGTAAATAATAAATTGATATTCTGATTTATATATAGATATAAGTTTGTGGGCTTGTGTAATTAGAAATATGGCTCTATTCTCAGCCTGCTGACAAATCTGGATTTCTGAGGCTGAAGTTAGAACCTGGACCAGGGTAAATTAACAAAGTAAGACCACTGGTGTGTTGGCAAATTTTAACAGAAAGCACTTTAGAAAACAAACAAAGGAGTTCCCATTGTTGCTCAGCGGTAACGAATCTGACTAGGATACATGAGGATGCAGGTTTGATCCCTGGCCTCACTCAGCGGGCTAAGGATCCAGCATTTGCTGTGAGCTGTGGTGTAGGTCACAGATGTGGCTTGGATCCCGCATTGCGGTGGCTGTGGTGTAGGCTGGCAGCTGTAGCTCCAATTCAACCCCTAGCCTGGGAACTTCCATATGGTGAAGGATGGACAAAGCCTAAAAAGATAAGAAGAAAGAAAGAACAAACGAACAAACGAATGAAAGAAAGAGAACAAAAACACACCAATCTCCATAGTGCAAATATTCACATTTCTACCAGGGCAGATCTCAAGCTACTAGCCCAATGTCAGTTTATGTGGAGTTGCAGGGCAAGCATGCCACTATGAAGTATTGTCACGATATGTGTACAACAAATATAAATAATCTTGAAGCTAGATAATAAAGTAATTGTGAAGGTAAGAGTGTAGAGTAATCATTGCCTTGGTTTTTAATTTATTTTGTTTAACATTATTGTACACTTAGTTATATAATTTAATTTTTAAAAAGTTAGGGAGTTCCCTTTATAACTCAGTGGTAATGAACCTGACTATATCCATGAGGACACGGATTTAATCCCTGGCCTCACTCAGTAGGTTAAGGATCTGGCATTGCTATGAGCTGTGGTGTAAGTGGCAGACACGGCTCAGATCCCATGTTGGCTCCAATTCAACCCCAGCCTGGGAACTTACATATGCCGCAGGTGCAGCCCTAAAAAGATAAATACATACATACGTACATACATACATAAAAATTTTAAAACCAGCTGGTTTTTTTGAGCAGTACCCAAGGCAGGCAGAAGTTCCCAGGCCAGGGTTCGAAACCACGCCACAGCATCAACCCAAGTCACAGTAGTGATAACGCCAGATTCTTAACTCGCTGAGTCACCAGGGAACTCCAAAAATAACTGTTTTTAACAACTAGGTTACGAAATTCCTGAAGATTTAGCATTAGCTCTCCTGAGCTGCTATGCACTGGCTCTGGCATACCACTGGAGGCCCAATCCTTGTGGACTAGTTTGGGTGAGCAGAGCACCTTCCCCAGATGCCGCCTCTGTTTCAAATGTGCATATTTTTTAAAGTTTCTGTGTGCACACAGAATAGGGTCAATCTTTCTACCCACTTGAGCTTAAAAATCATCAACCTGATCTCATTAATCCTGTCTCTACTTCTAATCATTTTATAGTGTACAAAGAGCTGTCATGCACATAATTTCAACAGATTTTTATAACTACTTTATGCATGGAATATAACAGATATTTCCCTAATTTTACAGATGAAGAAACTAAACTGAGGACAGCTAAATTACTTGCTCACAGTTAACCAGCAAGGATACAGCAGAGCAGAGAAACAGGGAAACTACCATTTACTGAATGTCAACCATAGACTAAACAATGACATCTTGGCTAATCCTCAAAGCAATCCTATGAAATAAATGTTATTGGGCCTGTTTTAAATATGAGGAAACTGAACTCGGGGAGATTATGTAACTTGTTCCAGATCATATCCCCCTGTCCAAGTCAGGATCAACTACACTATGATTCTCAAACTCGAATGCACATCAGAATCTCAGGAGAGCCTGCTACTAAAAGATAGATTTCAGGGCCCACACTACAGATTCTGATTCAGTGGGTTTAGGGTCCAATCCAGGAAAATATATTTCTGCCAAGCTCCCTGGGGAGACCCTGATGCTGGTCTGGGGATCACTCTTTGAATAGCTCTGACTGCACCATGCAGTCTATTCATTCCTGAGAAGCCAGGTAATCCTGACTTCTAATTCTGTATTCTGTCCACTGCAACATACGTCAGTAGCTTCTTCTAACCTCTAAACTAACCAGACAAAAGATGATATTGTATCTATCTATAGTTAGATAGATAGATAGATTTATGATTGTAAATCTTTATTACATATAATAAATTAATGTTCTCATTAATAATTAATATATACATAGGTTTAAAATCAACCATCATGACACGTGGTGGTTCTGAGCTTTTGTATGAATTGATAACATACAGACAATTAAATTCTCATGAAAACCATTAGATGAAAACATTTTAGAAACCTCTCATTGGGTATTATTAAGGTTATGATCATTTCTGGACATAACTTTAAGTCAGGAGTTCTTGTTGTGGCGCAGCAGAAACGAATCCGACTAGGAACCATGAGGTTGCAGGTTTGATCCCTGGCCTCACTCAGTGGGTTAAGGATCTGGCCTTGTCGTGAGCTGTGGTGTAGGTCACAGACACAGCTCAGATCTGGTGTTGCTGTGACTATGGTGTAGGTCGGCAGCTACAGTTCTGATTAGACCCCTAGCCTACAAACTTCCATATGCCTATAGGTGTGGCCCTAAAAAGACAAAAGACAAAATAAAATAAAATAAAATAAAATTTTAAGTCAAATTTTGTCAACAGTCCATGTAGGGAAAAATTACACATGTTGCAGAACATTTGGAATCATATAAGGCAAAATAATCTCCATAAACCTGCATTTTCAAATTTTACTTTTGCTTCAGGGAAACCTGGCTTCTTACTCAGCTGATATTTGTACTCGGAAGATCCGCATTGAAGCCATACGTAAGGATCACATTAATTAAAATATTTATAAGACATCTTTCCATGAGGCTCTCAAATAACTACACAGAGCCATGTAATCTTTTTCTCAGTGTGGGCTCGACACAGAAGGAATTCTCAACTCTACCTTAGAGATGACAAGCCTGCAGTTCTGCTCACACCTCAGGTGCCCTGCTGGAGGTCATTCATAGACTCAATAATAAAGACAGACTCACAACCCAGGCCTTGGGAATCCTAGCTTTATCTAGAGAGGCCCAGTTACACAAGCACTCTTTAATTTAACAGTTGAAAAGTCTCCACACACGAGGTTCGAGGAAGCAGTGACCACAACAGTGAGACTCAAGCTAACCAGCCTGGTTACTTGGCAATGGCTCAGGGAAGAAGGAAAGGAGAGGAGGGCAGTCAAGCTATTGGCTCAAATGAAACCACTGGTTTGAATTACTCATTTCTTTTTACTTCCCATTATCATGGAAAAAATATGAGTTGACATTTGTTCTGTATGGCTTATCAAATCTGACCTGGGAGAAGCTACGGTAGCTTCTGAAAACTGATGTTTTATTAAAATAGTTTAAGCTTAATGTATCGGATTTGCACATGAACAATGAGGAGGCAATTCATTTTCAAGCAAGGGCCCTGTGAGTGATTAATTAAAATTATCATTCAATTATCTTCAATTGCAATATATGGCCGGGGGAAACCTATTTAAAGGGTTTGTCCCACCCTCATTATTCTTCCCTTTGCCATCCGTTTAAAATATCAACTATTCCTGGTGAGTTCTCATTTTGCCCTGCTCAAGGGTGATGCAGCAACTTACTGTATCTCCCCAGAATGTTCATTTCACGGACGACTGAAAATAGTGATGTTCCTTGTATTGCGGGTCCTTTACTTCCAATGATGAGCGGCTTTATGAGGTGAGGAACTTGGATTCTCTTTGTGGCTCAGCTCTCCACTGTTATTAGAAAGTCTGAGCAACATCCAGGGAGTTCCAAAGCCCAGGCTTTACACTGCTGGGAAGACTCCCTGGAGGCCTAGGAAGAGCCTGGAAGCACAACCACAGGTGCAGCACTGAGTCTGAATTTGGGAGGCAGATGAGTTGTCAGGCTTTGGTGAAAATGTCTCTCAATGCCAGCTCCTCTTTCATCCCATGGACGCAGAACTAGTTCAGGCTTCCATCATGTCTAAGTCTCATGCGTTTCCAGCCCATCCTAAGTGCTCAAATGTTAAATGTTACCATTGTTTCATAGTCTTTTAAGACTACCCAGCTTCTCCCACCTGGTATCAAGTTTCTTCTGCTCCAACAAAGATGTCCTCCAGTTTCCACTCTGCTTAAAAACCTTCAATGGCTCTGTTAATTCCACCAGTATTTCTCAAAGTGTATCAGAACCATCTTGGGTTGCTTTCTATACAACTGAAGACTTCCAGGCTTGACCTAAAATCTACTGTATCAGACTCTTTTGGAGTCAAGACTTGAATTTATAACAAGCTCTGCAGGAGTTTCTTTAGCATTCTATTAATAATTTGAGACTCACTGACCTGTAGGATAGTGTCCACATACCTTTGTGCGGCTTTTATTATTCCTTAAAACTTGGCCCAACTATTTCCCTGTCTCACAACTCCTGTCACACAAAACAACTGATACAATGGAAAACCTGTGAAAGACTTTGAGATGAGAAAAAAAATTCTAGGTGTCCTGTCGAGCATATCTTTTTGTGTTATCTCTGCCTGTCATTGTTTTCGAGCTATTTTACAATTGTCAGTTATAGACAATTGATAATGATGCAAACAATTCCTTGCATAGAAATGCATATCCATAAAAATGCAATGGAATCATGTCTGGTAGAATGTGACTGATTATTGCCCTATGGATAAACCAGGCATGCATCTATCTATAAATTCATTTCGGCATTCCTCATTGCCTATAGTTGCATAGTTCTTTGACTCTTCCTTTGAACAAGTTGTAACATTTCACTGGTTCCCTCATTAATAAACTAATAAAGAAAATCTTTGGCAGGTATTCATTTTATATTTGCATGAGATCATGATTTGACCTTTGGAAATTATCCTTTAACACCTGGAACATGCTATAGTACCTTCAGTCTCTCTTGTGGCATGGTTTCTTCTGTCTCCTTGCTTCCTTCACAACAAATGCTAAAAATGGTGGGTGTGCTGTCAGCCTAGCTCCCTGAATGACCAACTGAAGCAGCACTCACCCTTCCTCCCCCACCACCAACATCCCAGGGAAGGCACTATATTCCTCATAAGGCTTCCTTCTCCCAAAAGCCGTTGGGAGTTGCTGAGCACAAAGATGGGTCAATCTTCTTCCAATACAGAAAGGAAATGGAGACTCTTTGGGACACCACCTCTGTAAGATGTTACTGCCCCTATCATGATGTCTTTTTTACTGCTCTGATCATGCCCTTTCTAACCTAGTGGAAAACACAGATGCAATGGTTTTCTGCAGGAGGAGAGCCCTCTCTGCTGGGGCTCCCCTTGGCCAACAATGTGTGCATTTGTTCTGAAAGTTATAGCTCTTAGTGATGAGCTCCTACAGTTCAGAGTTAGGGGCATGTGGGTTCCAAGTGTGGCTCTCATTTCAGTGTCCACCACCTCATTGAGCCAGATGTAATGGCCCCCCTTTACCTGGATGACTGTTCCCTGATCACCCTTTACCCAAGAGTGAGCCAGCTTTTTGAGTGCCAGAAAATGAAAAATTTCTTTACACTTTTCTTGAAGCTTGCTCATGCAACATTTATATAACAAAGAGTAGCCATTTACCTGGTCTTTCCTTGAATCAGGCCATCTGTACTCTAGGATGATGGAGAAGCTGGAGTTTTAGTTCAGTGATCATTTGATCACTGTCTTGACCAGCACCCTATTAAATACTTACTTTATAAGTCTCCACTCTAGGAGTTCCCACTGTGGTTCAGCAGGTTAAGAACCCAATGTAGTATCCATGAGGATGTGGGTTCAATCCCTGGCCTTGCTCAGCAGGTTGAGGATCTGGTGTTGCCACAAGCTGTGGTGAAGGTCGAAGGTGCAGCTCGGATCTGGCGTTGCTGTGGCTGTGGCGTAGGCCTGCAGCTGCAGCTCTGATTCAACCCCTAGCCCAGGAACTTCCGTATGCTGCAGATATGGCTGTAAAAGAAAAAAAGAATATATATATATTATATATATATATAATATATATACACACACACACACACATACACACATATATTCATTGTGGAATGGAGAAATATATATATGAAGCATATATATATATATGCATATATGAATATGCATATATATATGTGTGTGAATACCTCAGAGATAGAAGCAATATGTGGGATTTGGACAAGAGAACACATCCCTGTGTCTGCAGGGGTCCAAAGAGGGCAGCTGTTCTAGAATGTCCTAACTGTCTTTGGCTCCATGCCCATCCCCTTCTGATAACTGTGAGGACTAGATGTGATTGGACAGTAAAGCACTTAGCACAGCTGTTGGCACACAGCAAACACCCGGGAGATGTAACCTTCTGTTATCATTCTGGGAGGACAGCCACGTCCTCCAATCCTTCCCTTCACCGCTGTCAGAGCAAGGATGCTGACCGAGACCCAAGGTTCACTCCATGTGCCTCTGCAGGAATAAATACTTCCGCCCCAAGAAGTTCCTCTAATACCTGCAATAGGTCCTTGTGAACTTTCGCCAAGTTATTCCAGAGCAATTACCAAAATGATAAAACAGTGACGAGAGGGGTAGATCCTTTGGTCCATTTTCAGCACAGCCGGCCTGACCTGCACACACATTTCCTCACTCATCTTCTCTTCAAATGGCCCTGCCCCTATGGGGCCCCTCACCCAAACTCCTCCTCTGCTTCAGCACCCATGAGTGAGGGGGGACAGGAGAGAAGACGGCAGCTTTGCCAACTCTTGACAGGAACCTTTCTATTTTATTTCATTTAGAGGACTGCTTACCCCAGGCCTTTCAGCCTTGCAAAGATAAAGGAGTAAAGCATTGTCTCCACCATTAAGAGCAAGATCAGTGGGCACGGTTTTCATCAGAATGAGGTTCCTTTCCAAGAGGTAAAGAAGCAGCTCTATTACTGTTGGTAATGGACAAGTGAGCGTGCATGTGTGTGACAGAGTGACAGAGACAGGCAGGTGGGCAGGGAGGGAGGGAAGAAGTGCATTCCCTGCAATGAATATAGAAATAAGCATCTTTTCAAAATGCAGTTCCACACTGAAATACTGTATGATGAGAAGTCAGACTTACCGTGTTTTTCCTGCTCTGTGAACATTTCATTTCCTCAGTCTGCTGGGCAGTTACTTGAAAAGCCTTTTCCAAAGAGGATGATCTAGCACAGGAAACAGCCCAGGGGACAGCTCTGTTCAAACCTAAATCAAAAGTCACTAACACTGTCTGATGGCTACTTGGCAGCCTTTGTGAGCGGAGTTCACAGCAACAGCTACACACCTCCTGGGCTGGTGACAGCTCCAGCCACTGACCAAGTCAGGACTGAGCTGGCTGCTGTGCAAGATGAAAGGTGGCATGAAAGATGACCCAAATGGCCAACCCTGGAGAGTCACAGCTTCAGAGACCCCGCAGTCTGAACAGGGCCCAGGGCCTGACATGCCCAGGCTGGAGTGGGTGCCAGAGCTGCCCAAGTCTTTGCTCAAAAGCTACCAACCACCACCTTCAGCAGAAGTTAACATAAATCTTTTAAGTTAAAAGGATTCAGGAGTTCCTGTCGTGGCTCAGCGGAAACGAATCCGACTAGGAACCATGAAGTTGCAGGTTCAATACCTTACCTGGCCTCAGTCAGTGGATTAAGGATCTGGTGTTGCCATGAGCTGTGGTGTAGGTCACAGACACAGCTCAGATCTGACGTTGCTGTGGCTGTGTAGTAGGCCAGCGGCTACATCTCTGATTAGACTCCTAACATGGGAACCTCCATATGCTTCGGGTGCAGCCCGAAAAGGGCAAAAGACAAAAAAAAAAAAAAAAAAAAAAAAAAGATTCAGAGCTAAGAGATGAAGCTACAGGAGTTCTCTTGTGATACAATGGGTTAAGGATCTGGTGTTGCTGCTGCTGTGGCTTGGGTTCTATTCCTGGCCTGGGAACTCCTAAATGCTGTGGGTACAACCGAAAAAAAAAAAAAAAGGAAGTTACAAACAAAAAAAACCCAGATGGAACCAGCTGGGTTGAAATGGTGCCGAATCTGACCTCCACCAGACCCTGAGTCTCATTATACATTTATTTGACTATATTAGCATATTAAATGACACATCTATTGGTGACCATGACCTGACACAAAGGACCAAAAAAGGATAGAAAGGGGATGGCACCTCCTGCCCTCAGAAAGCCCTGCCCCTTCTCCAGCAGGCCAATGCATATGCCTCCCCATCATTAGCCTCATTCCTCCTTTTGTCTTTCTCCTTTAAAATTAAATCCCTCTCACCGGCTGGATGAGAAGTTGACCTGTGAACTCAGTTCCAGCTTCTCCATTCTTTGGCCACCGAATAAAGCTTGTGCAGTGTCGACCTCTGCTTTGGATTTGTTATTCGGCTGCTTGAACCCAAACAAAAAGAGAACCCTCCCTGCCGAGGCAGACAGCCTTGGCCAGGCTATGGCCCAAGCAGGGTCCACACAACTTAATTTCAATTCAGTAACGGAGTACATGCCTGAACGTTGACTATTTAGGAATCTCAGACTGTGCCTGGTCATCAAAAACATCAGGACCCAAAAATGTCCCCTTTGAATCATTTAGGTATGTCAACAGATATATCAACAGAGGAATAAATGCTGTTGTTCTCCTCATACCATAATACCTTAAAATAAATGTATCAGCTCCAATTATTGGAGGTACATGTCAGATAAATATTTGTTTGTTTGTTGTCTTTTTCTGGGCCCGCACCTGTGGCACATGAAGATTCCCAGACTAAGGGTCGAATCAGAGCTGCAGCCACCGGCCTACACCAGAGCCACAGCAACGCCAGATCTGAGCCGCGTCTGCAACCTACACCACAGCTCACGACAACGCCAGATTCTTAACCCACTGAGCAAGACCAGGGATCGAACTCGCAACCTCAAGGTTCCTAGTCAGATTCGTTAACTCCTGAGCCACGACGGGAACTCCAATGTCAGATAAATATTAACTCTGTTTAAATTACTGCCTGATGAAGGCATACCATGGACAAGGAAGATACAGAGAGATAGTAAATCAATAATGTAATTTAAAAATTAAAGTAAATATAAGCGATGGTGAGTGCTCGAAGGAAACGAACAGGGTAAAGAGGGTGAGGGTACCTGGAGGGGTCACTTGAGGCAGGGTGAGAAGACATCTGAGTGGAGTCCTGAAGGACGAGAAGGAGGCAGCTTTGGGAAGAGCTGGGACAGCAGTGTAAGGGTTTAGGGGCAGGAAATGACTTGGTTTGTTAAGGACCAGAGAAGAGGCCTCAGTGTGGCTGGCCCGCAGTGATCAGGAGGCGGAAGTTAGACATAAATGTCATCACACTAGGATGCAGAGGGAGGGTCAGAGGGCCACGATACGCAGAGCCTTCCAGGCAGGAATGGACGGAAGGTGACCGCCTTGTGACAACCCTTCCACCCCTTCCCGCTGTCCAAATGGAATGGGCTACTTTGGCAGGAAAAGTTCCCATCAACCAAAGCTTATCTGTGCTGTTCTCGAAAGTGTGATGCTAGGAGTTTCCGTTGTGGCTCAGCACGTTAAGAACCTGACACAGTGTCCATGAACATGTGGGTTTGATCCCTGGCCTCACTCAGTGGGTTAAGGATCCAATGTTGCTCTGAGCTGTGGTGTAGGTCGAAGACGCGGCTCAGATCCTGCGCTGCTGTGGCTGTGGCATAGGCCGGCAGGTGCAGCTCCGATTTGACTCCTGGCCTGGGAACCTCCATATACCACAGGTTTGGCCCTAAAAAATACAAAGTGTGATGCTAGAGTCTTTGGGTCTAGAGTATGGTTTCACAATTATCCTTACCACTTATTGTCTTCCTAGACTCAATCCCTCCTTCCAGCCTGAAGAGCTCTTTTCAGATAACTAGGCCTCCAATGGTCTTATCTGAAAGCCATGGATAAAAACGGACGAGGACAAGGCTGAGGACATGGCCATCCCCAGCTGGCCACTAAACCTGCCTGCCAGGAGAGGCTGGAAGCCATTCTTAGCGATTTAATGTAGGGGATGCTCCTTAGATGGGGAGCAGAGGATCTTTACTGTGTCAGCTAATCCTGAGCATGTATGAGATCTGTGTGAATATATTACAAAGCACAGCGTGCTTTCTTGTGTTAGTGGGTATTTAGGAGGACTTGGCTTCATGAAAATTCAGGGTGTAGGTGTGGGGAAAGCAAATGTCTTTTCTTGGTAGTCTTTAAGTAAGACAACTTTTATTACAACTGATCAGTATTTCTTTTTATGCCAACAAAATGCTTCTGAAAGTGTCAGGTATCTATGATATCTTTTCTGCAACTGCTGCATCATTTAGACCCTGGGAGATATTATGAAATACACAGGGCCATTCAGCTGCTCATCACCTAAGGAGAGAGGCTCAAGACAACCATGGTCTCCTGGGTCCCCCTTCTCTTTTCTTTTTAGGGCCGCAACTGCAGTATATGAAAATTCGCAGGCTAGGGGTTGAATCAGAGCTGCAGCTGCCAGCCTACGCCACAGCCACAGCAACTCCGGATCTGAGCCACCTCTGTGACCTACACTACAGCTCATGGTAATGCCAGATCCCCAAGCCACCGAGGGGGGCTGGGGATTGAACCCCCACCCTCATGGATACTACTCAGGGTTGTAACCAGCTGAGCCACAACAGGAATTCCCACTGTGTCCCTTTTTAATGCAGAAGCAGTTTTTTTTTTTTTTTTTTTTTGGTCTTTTTGCTATTTCTTTGGGCCGCTTCTGCAGCATATGGAGGTTCCCAGGCTAGGGGTCTAATCAGAGCTGTAGCCACCGGCCTACGCCAGAGCCACAGCAACGCGTG
Source organism: Sus scrofa (assembly GCF_054392235.1). NCBI lineage: Eukaryota > Metazoa > Chordata > Mammalia > Artiodactyla > Suidae > Sus > Sus scrofa. The sequence continues at coordinate 148,021,741 of NC_139396.1, read as the reverse complement.
ATCCGAGCTGCGTCTGCAACCTACACCACAGCTCACGGCAACGCCGGATCGTTAACCCACTGAGCAAGGGCAGGGATCGAGCCCTCAACCTCATGGTTCCTAGTCGGATTCGTTAACCACTGCGCCACGACGGGAACTCCCAGAAGCAGTTTTTATTCGTGCTACAATTAAAATGTTCCTACTTAAGGAAGCGAGGCTAAAAAATCTAGCGTTTTGAAGAACCACTGACCTTAAGTAGTGCAGCACAGCAGGCAGAACCCACTCTTTTGGAAAATGCAGAGCATCCAACATCCGATCAATACTTTTGCTCTGTGGCCACAGGTCATCTCTGTCTCCACTGCTATGAATCACCTGGAGTTGAGAACGTTCAGCTCTGGTAACTTGTTCCTATAAGTGTGTTGTTTAGAATTTTGTTTCTTACTTTCAGAATGAGTGAAATGAGAATCATCTCACAATAAAATTGTTAATGTTGGGGTTCCTGTCATGGCGCAGTGGTTAACGAATCCGGCTAGGAACCATGAGGTTGCGGGTTCGATCCCTGGCCTTGCTCAGTGGGTTAAGGACCTGGCGTTGCTGTGAGCTGTGGTGTGAGTCACAGACGCAGCTCGGATCCCGAGTTGCTGTGGCTGTGGTGTAGGCCAGCGGCTACAGCTCCGATTCGACCCCTAGCCTGGGAACCTCCATATGCCGTGGAAACGGCCCTAGAAAAGACCAAAAGACAAAAAATAAATAAATAAAATTGTTAATGTTGTGAATTCCCATTGCAGTGCAGGGAAAACGAATCAAACTAGTACCCATGAGGATGCAGGTTTGATCCCTCGCTTAGTGGGTCGGGGATCTGGCGTTGACATGAGATGTGGTATAGGTCGCACACGCAACTCAGATCCCAAGCCGCTGTGGCTGTGGCACAGGCCAGCAGCTGTAGCTCTGATTCAACCCTTAGCCTGGGAACTGCTTTTTTTTTTTTTTTTTTTTGTCTTTTTGCTATTTCTTGGGCCGCTCCCACGGCATATGGAGGTTCCCAGGCTAGGGGTTGAATCGGAGCTGTAGCCACCGGCCTACGCCAGAGCCACAGCAACGCGGGATCCGAGCCGTGTCTGTAACCTACACCACAGCTCACAGCAACGCCGGATCGTTAACCCATTGAGCAAGGGCAGGGACCGAACCTGCAACCTCATGGTTCCTAGTCGGATTCTTTAACCACTGCGCCACGACAGGAACTCCTGGGAACTTCTATATGCCATGGGTAAGGCCCTAAAAAGCAAAGAAAAAAAAAAGTTAATGTTTAAAAAATTGTTTTCCTAAAAATACAGTGGAGTTAGAGAAAATACAGAGGAGTTAGAGAAGGAACCGGCTAAGTGTACCCAATAAGATCCACAACTGACTGCAACAGTGCAACACTGCCCTGCTGGGGGGGTGGGGGAGTGCTGATGATGCAACTCAGGGTTCTCATCACCTGTTACAGAAGAGGCCTGATCAAAAGAGCAGAAATCCCAGAAAAAGACCTTTGAGAGAAGGCCTCAGAACCCTTCTGGGACATATATGCTTCCATGTGATTCCATCTCCCAAAGCTGGGGCCTCAGAATCACCTGGGGGTGGGGGTGGGGCGATGCCTGTTTAGAGGGCAGATTCCTGGGCTTTAGCCCAACCTAGTGAATGAGAATCCCTCAGGATGGAACCCAGGAATTTGCTTTGAGATGTTACTCGTGATTCTTAGATTTACCTAAGTTCGAGAACCATGGGTATTACTTTTCTTTTTCTTTTTTTTTTTTTTTTTTTTTGCTGTTTAGGGTCGCACCCGCAGCATATGCAGGTTCCAGGCTAGGGGTCTAATCAGAGCTACAGCTGCTCGCCTACACCACAGCAAGGCCAGATCCAAGCCATGTCTGCGACCCACACCACAGCCCAAGGCAACGCCGGATCCTTAACCCACTGAGCGAGACCAGGGATCGAACCGGCAACCTCATGGCTCGTCGGATAGGAGTACCTACCACAACAGGTACTCCTGGTGTTACTTTTCTTGGATGGACTTTTTTGTCTCTTTTTAGTCAAGTAATAAAAATAATGGCAATTAGTACTTACTGTGTTAGTCATCATTCTAAATACTTCTACTTAAATATTTACTAATTTGACCCTTATACCAACTTTGTGATGTGGGTGTATTATAGTCCCCATTTTATAGAAGGGTGGACAGAAGCACAGGGAAGTTAAGGAACTTGCCCAGTACCACAAAGCCAGGATTCAAACCCGAGCAGGGTCTGGTTTCGGGGTCTATGCTCCTAATGTCAGCCCAGACTATTTCATACTGTGGCTTTCTGTAATGTGACCACAGCCGCCATGTCCCATGCACTGGTGGCACCTCTTCTTTTCTTGGCTAACTCAGCATTTCTGCCTCTATGAACCCTTTCCTTACCCCATGAGGCAGAATGCCTCCTTTTACTGAGTGTCAGAGGAGAGACGGGGTGCACGCAAGTGGCAGTATAGTCGAATGGTTGCCTCTCAGTCTCCCCCCAACACGGTGACATCTACCATTTTAGCACTGGCATTAAAAACACGTTCTTAGGTTAATAAAAATAACCGCACCAAACACAATTCACTGGCATTGAATTTTCCGGTCAATCCATGCCAGATTTCCAGGTGAAAGGTTCCCCTTCTTTAATAATCAGAGCAGATCCGGGTAAAAGGCTGAGTCAGGCCAATAACCAGGGACCTCCTAAGACAAGATAAAACTTTACATGGTGTTTCTTTTTTTTTTTTTTTTTTTTGCATTTTATTTTTTTATTACTTAATGAATGTTATTACATTTATAGGTGTACAACAATCATCACAACCAAGTTTTACAGCATTTCCATCCCAAACTGCATGGTGTTTCTAAATGCCCAAACACTATAAGAGTTCTATAGGTGTTTGTTGAATGAATGAATCAATCAATCCATCAATGAATTCAATATGACCATGTGCCACTTCCTGTTATCCCATCAGCAGAAACAATAGTGCCCAGGCAATGTTTCCTGTCCTTATTAAGCCCCACCTCCGCTCCAAACCAGTGATCCTGCTTTGCTAAGGAGGACCCTCTTCTTTCCTTAGCAATTGGAAACGTGCTGATTGACATGACAATGCCTCAGACTTATATTTACCCCCAAAGAGACTGCAAATCCTTTTGGACTGTCTGCTCTATCCTACAATGGTGCTAGGAATTGGCTTTACGGTCATCCTCATTGTGTATGCAGAGCCAGTAGAACTGTAGGCAGGTTAATGACTTGCCCAAGGTCATGACATGTGAGAAGCTCAGAAAACCAGCCTCAGAAGCAGGTTTCATAACTCACAGGCTGGCCCTGTTCCATTCTGGGATCCTTCCTGCTCCCTGTGACTCCAATGCCATTTGCTGTAGTGCACATCTGTGAGCTCTGGTCATTTAACACACGTTTCCTGGTATCTGATACTCTTTCACTCCCCACCAAGTACATTTCCAGTGTAACAATTACTCCATCAGCCACGCCAAGCAGGAGGATTTCAAAGAAGGGCCGCTATTTTCCATGAGTACAATTATTTATGTGCACAAATAATTGTGCACATAATTGGCTAATGGAGAGTGCAATCGGCCACATGTGGGCATAATTAGCCACTTGCCCCTCATTTGGAGGGTATAATTATCAAAGCAGGCAATTTTATATCTGTGGATAATTGTACGTGCAGAAGAGAATGATGGGTAGGAAAACCGGTCCTTAATTACTTTTCACGTCATTATTTCCAGAAAAGCATTTTAAGGGAAAGGTAACTGTCTGTTTTCAACTGCCTGCCTGGATCAACCCTCAGATCTAGTCGTGGGGAGGAGGCAGAGAGGAGCGTCTAGGGAAGAACGAGCCAGGACCTGGTACCAAGCTGAAGTCGGAATCGTCCTTGCCAGAAAAACCCCAGCAGCCAATTACCCTGGACATCACACCGGGGCCCACCTAGTGGTCAGCCATCTGCCTAGGCAGACAATAGAGCTCCATTTTGCTCCTTCTCCACTATCATGCATCGTTTTTCCTTTAGCAGTTTTAATGTTTTCCTCACTTTGTGGCTTTATAATCTCAGAAACGCTAGTTGGCTTGGCGCAGTAAGTGATTTTGTTCACTGCTGGAAGTGGGTCATTTAAAATGCTTTAACAATACCTTTAGCTAGTCATTCATCTGGGGATGTACATAGAATAATAAATTGAGAACACGTCTCTCTGTGGCTTTTCTGAGACCTTAGATGGCAGAGATTTCACAGTCTCCGCTGTGCCCCCTGCATTCTGGCTTAAACAGCTCTGCAAAACTTTCCCCACTCTCCCACTCAATCACACAAAAATACACTTGCTAACAGCAGATCCTAAAAATACATGTCACATGCGAGCACAAGGGAAATTATTTCTTAACATGAATTGACTCTTTAGGAATATGCAAGCTGAGTAATTTTTTAAAAAGAAACTCCAAATCTCCTATTACACCAGCCTTCATCTCCATCAGAGTAGGATCTTTAAGGGCAGAGGAGGGCAGTATGCACAGTGGTTGGGGGACAGACTTTTTGGAATTAGAAAGACCTGTGTTCCAGGTCTGGCTCTACCACTTGCCAAATGTGTGACCTTGGGCTCAATTTTCTCATCTACAAAATGGGTTGTTCTAAAGATTCAACAGAATGGAGGTAAAGTACCTAACACGATGCTATGCACATTCTAAGGGCTCTGATAAGTGGCGTCTATCATTAAGAGCTTCATCCTTTAATCTGTACCAGTCACATGACATGCCACATTACTGGTAGGGGCCTCATTTCCCTACTGAATGGACAGGAATGCTTTATGCATCTTTATAATCCACACAGTCTCAGGCCCAAAGAAGAGGCTCAATAGTGGGGTGATGAATGACAGCCCATAAATCACTTGAGACCTGACTCCAATATCTGATGGCCTCAAGCACAATATCTCACATCCTTCTGTGGTTTCTGGACCTGGATCATAAACTCCATCCTCCATCTATGCTCACCCTCATAGATTTAGGGGTTCTTTCTTCCTTTTTTCTTTTTGTCTTTTTTCCCATTTCTTGGGCTGCTCCCTCGGCATATGGAGGTTCCCAGGCTAGGGGTCTAATTGGAGCTGTAGCCGCCAGCCTACACCAGAGCCACAGCAATGTGGGATCCGAGCTGCGTCTGCGACCTACACCACAGCTCACGGCAACGCCGGATCCTTAACCCACCAAGCAAGCCCAGGGATCGAACCTGCAACCTCATGGTTCCTAGTTGGATTCGTTAACCACTGAGCCACGACGGGAACTCCTAGGGGTCCTTTCTAATCTCTGCTTCCACCTCTTCAGGGTCATGACCTCTAGAGTCATTCCTTGGGCCACTCTTAACACAACTGCTCTGGACTTCAGCTTTTGGTCTTAAGTTTTCTTGGATTTTGTAGACTGCACCTTCCTGCCTTTCACCTTGGCTGGGGACCAGTTGAGGACACCTCTTTCCAACTCCCTCTTTAGTAACTTCACGTTGAAGCCTGAAACCAGTCATAGGGGGAATATTTATACCACACAAATAAGCAAATGCCACCAGTGAGGACTTCCCTGCCCTCCTAGGAGAGCCAGGTGCTAACCATTTTCCAGTATAACACAGTCTAGGTCTATATATATCTGTGTCAGACGCCCGGATCCCTAACACCTATTCTCCACCATGCCCTCCTGATTTTATTTACCCTCCTATGCTGTACCCCAAGGTCAGCGGTAACAATAACACATGTAACACTTTAACACTACCCTTCAATCCCACGCCCTCTGATGGCCTGCTGATTCTACCTTTCTAGTCTCTGTTTATGGGTAACTGGAACTTCTCCCCCTCTGATCCCTTTCATTCATCCCATCATTCCCTCACTGACTCCTAAGGCGCTCCCCACAGTGGCTATTGTTAGCCCTCCGCTCCTGATGCCTGCATAATATGTAATGTTTTAAGTGTGATGGACAACTGTCTGTACTTATTGCTCTGATAGCCACATTATCTCCTTAAGAGACAGAGAAGAAAAAGAGAGGTCATATGCAGGTCTTTCAGTGGCTGGCCCATTGGTCCCTTTAGAATTTTTTAAACCCAGTTTTAATACTAATGTAACCCTTCAAGCAGTGACTGTCACGTGGCATTTGATGCTTTTTTCACTCACATCTACATGGAATTCGCTTCTGGGCAGCCCTGTGCGATGCTCTGAATGCATCTCCGCCTTGAAGTGTTTTACCGAAAATGACAGAGCTCTTCCCTGAAAGAAGCAAATCATAAATACTGTCTTTTATAAAATTAAGAACTCCACTGTGTGGTGCCTACCACTCGAGTAATGTATCTCAGCGCTGTTTATATCACACCCGCAATTGACACCCAGGATTCCTCTCTGGAATGTTCGCTGGATCCCGGCCTGATCCCGGCCTGATCCCGCAGGGGGCCCCAGGAGGAAGAAAGGTTACAGGGAGGCCGGAAGGAGGAAGGGAAAAGAATGGTTACAAGGGCTTTGCGTGTGTTTTCTGTGACCATCCTGTCCTGTACAGGACTATGTGAGACCCGGCAAACTGAGCTGGATAAACGTGCCCTGTACAATCCCTTTGGAAATTTGAGGGATTTTACACTAACATCGAGATTTCTGGCATTATCCAAGAAATCTTCAGTACTGGCCATGCTCAGCCTGCATTTCTACACGGGAACACAATTGGCTGGAAAATGAGTAGCAGCTGCCCCTTTGAAACAGGCCTGCGCTCTCCAGCTGGAAAAGCGCCCCCTCCCACCTCTCCCCCTTCAGCCGCCCATAATTGTTTTACATCCAGCCAAAAGCACTCATTTATGTTGTCAGCTGGGCCTCTGCAGGCATGTGAGTTTGTGACTTCTACCCTGGAGCTTATGCGCATTTACGATATTTCTCCAAGTGTTGGCTTACAGGATATGGTGGAATCTCAGTATTTTATTCACCTTTGATGAATCTTTATGAATCTCCACAGAGCCTTATATACAAAGTAGGTGCTCAGTTAACTAGAAGGACGTGCTCAGTGAACTAGGCGTGACACAGACCCCAGGTGGCCTTGCTGAAGCTCAGGCACACTGGTGCTGCTGCAGCAGGAACAGCAGAATGTCACTCAAAATATTTTAGGCGGTGGCCTCTCAGCAGGGAGGTGAAGCCCCCTCTGGATGTGTGTGTAGGATGCAAAGGCCCTTAGGAAACCAGCAGGCTAGGGAAGTTCCTTTCACTGGACAAATTTATTACTGGGTCAAGATTTCAGGGCTTAGTGAAAGGACCAGAGCACTAACTAGTCATTTAATCCACAGCGTACGTACCTCTGTGGGCCTCTGTTTCCTCATAAAGAGAAGCAAGGTTTTGATGGTGGAATGGAGTGGATATTCTACATGTTCCATTTCTGGCTCCCTACAAAAAAAGGGGTTGGTAAACTACAGTTAATCCCAGTCCCTTCGCAGAAAATCTTCTTCTTTTTTTTTTTTTTTTTTTTTTTTAAGGCCATATCCATGGCATATGGACATTCCCCAGGGTAGTGGTTGAACTGGAGCTGGAGCTTCTGGCCTACACCACAGCCACAGCAACATGGGATCGGAGCTGCGTCTGTGACCTACACCACAGCTCACGGCAATGCTAGACCCCTAACCCACTGAGCGAGGCCAGGGATCAAACCTGCCTCCTCACTGACACTAGCCAGATTGGTTTCTGCTGCACCACAGTAGGAACTTCAGGAATATCTTTATAATTAAGCTTGTTACTGACTTTAAAATAATTTTTAAAAAATTTCTAAATTGCAATTAAAATAACCAATTTTGTCTTTCTGATGTATAAGGAAGTGGGAGATAATGAGAATGCAATTTTCTCACCACCTTGACTTGTTCTTTATAAAACCTGGCTTGGGTTGGTTAGAGCTCTGTGCTCGGTCCTCTTCCTGAGCCATTACCTTAGGCCTCGACAGTTTAAAGCAGAAATCCTGCACGGAGATTAATGAAGACCTGTGTTATACCGCCTTCAAAGCATCTGCCTGTTCTCAAAAAGTCATGAACTGGCTCTCATACTAATTAGAGCAGAACAAAATGGGTGTCTTTCCTTTTTGGTAGAAAATGAAAAACCAAGAAACTGTTCCCCCCTTTTGATGTAACCTGATACCACCATGCATGTGAACCATCTCTCGTATTGAAATGAAGGATAAAGAAAACACCAAGGTGCTAATTGAATTCATATCTCCTCCTCTCCCAGAAGCCAGAAAAACAGAACAGAGCAGTTTCAGTTTCAGAATCCAGATAACCCAAATGGACCCCTTCTCATCTTAAAAGCCTTTTGAAGCATCTGAAATTGTTGCCAATCAGATCTGATGCTTAATATTGCTGTGTACAAACTGTTTCTATGGAGGAAATTCCCAAAAAAGGAAGCAAGAATATTATTTTAGCAAATAATCTGTTTATCACATCTTATGATATAAAATTGGTGAGGGCTTAAGAACTGCCAGAAGCACTCATATCAAGTCAAAATAAATGAACAAAGATGAATTTCTTGGATGAAGACTGGTATGACACATCACTGCAAGGTTTTTGAGCCATTAAGAATGTTTACATGTTTTAGTTTTCAAAATTTTACTTAATAATTGTATAAAACCATAACGCTTAAATAACTCTTCAACAGCAGCTACTTGGTAAGTACTATTTCATATTAGACACTATTCTTGACACTTTGTAAGTGCAAGCCATTATTATTCTGTCTTACACATGGAGAAAAAGGCTGAGAGAGGCAAAGTCATTTGTCATTTGGTGACATTACTGGGATTTGAATCCAGGTCTAACTAATCCTGACACCTATGCTTTAAATTATAAAAGCATTTAAGATTATGCATTTGACAATAAGCACAGCTTTGACCACATCCCATAAATTGACTGTTCTTGTTATTTTCTAAGTTTTTTATTACAGTTTTCATTTCTTTTTCAAACACGTCTCTTGATGCCATATTTTTTTATAATATATGGCTAGAAGTTGTTATACCATAAAATTATTATTTTTTTGTTGTTGTTCATCATATCTCTCTTAACTATTTCCTTCAACTTCTGAATTCTGCCTATCAAAAATCTACTCTCCCTAGTCAGACATCCTACCATTTTTATCTTATTCTGGACAGGAGAGTTAATGAATGGAAATGAATAATTAAGAGATGATGGAGGAATTCCCACGGTAGCTTAGAGGAAATGAAACCGACTAGTATCCACAAGGCTGCAGGTTCAATCCCTGGCCTTGCTCTGTGGGTTAAGGATCTGGCATTGCTGCAAACTGATGTAGCTCACAGATGCGGCTCGGATCTGGTGTTGCTGTGGCTGTGGCTGTGGCCAGCAGCTATACCTCTGATTGGACCCCTAGCCTGGGAACTTCCTATGCCACACCTGTGTGCCCCCACCTCCAAAAATGAGAGAGAGAGATAGAGAGAGAGAGAGATAATTGAAAGATGTGAGGTTTAAAAAGACTAAGTAGTGAAGAAAACAGTTGTGTTTGTGTGGGTAAAGAAATGTGCGAGGTAAACGGTCTTAGAGGAAGTAATGTGGCAAAATTTTAAGAGTTCCCGGGATTCTACCAGCTTTTCATAACTGTTTATACAAACACCAATGCATTTATTTATTCATGTGTTTACCTGTGAAAAGCAATGACTATCACATCTAATAACTCTGATAGGAAACCCTCAAATGAGCAACTGATTAAAAAAAGTGAATAATATTTACCTCCATGGCAGCGAGACGAACACCATTGCTGAACTGTACTTTTCTATGTATACATATTTTTTTTGCAGTTGTCTATGCATTTTTCTGTCTCTTTACTTCCCTAGTGAGCAACTAAGGGAAAGCTACTGTGTTTACCTATCTTAGTATCCCCTGTGCCTAGTACAATGCCTAACACAGAACTGACACATGGTACATTTTCACTGAATGAATATAGGTATTGCCTGGACACCCCTACTGAACACTGACTAAATTGGACCCCAAGAACTAGTATTGGCCCAGGTCCAGCACAAGTTTTCTGAGCCCTTTTGAATACCAAGTGTTAAGCTGCCAGGTTCCCCCTACCTGGAGACGGGTTAATTTCCCTAGCTCTGGGCTGACCCACGTCTGGGTTCTACCTCTTCTCCATCAGTATCTTAGCAAGCCCACGTACAAGAATGCATGAATTACGATACTAACTGTCCAATTAATCTGAAGACATCCTGGATGAAGGGATGCTTGAGCGTTGAGGAGAGTGAGTGAGAAGCATGAAGCAAAAACTGGAGAGGTAGGCAGGGGACAGTCAATTAAACAGAGAACTTGAAAATCCCCTTAAATTTGCCAGTGCGGTTGGAGGTCATTGGCAAATCTTTGCTATATAATTTAGGAGATGACACGGGGAACTCTACTCAGTATTCTGTAACAACATATGGGAAAAGAATCTGAAAAGGGATATATGAACATGCATAACTGAATCACTTTGCTGTATGCTTGAAACATAACATTGTAAAAACAAAAATTATATGAACAAAATTTAGGAGATAAAATGGAGACAGAGTGCACACAAACTTGCGAAAAAAATTTTTAGTTCCAAGGAAAAGAGAAATAGGATGGTAGCTAGTGGGACAATTAGGATCAAGAAAGACTTGGGGGCGGGGGGTTGGCTTTTCTTTGAACTGCCTGGTAACCACACAACAGCAAAAATCTGGAACCAAGGGAAGACAGAACCCCTCACCCTCAGAGCTCATACTGAAACGAGGTCATAATAATTTAAAAAGTGATCTCAAGTCACCCATGACATAACCTTCAAAGATTACAAGAAATCAGGGGGAGAAGCAAAGGCCTCAGAGAATGTGAGTATGCAGCTGAATGTCATTCTGACAGCTTCTTTCTTGGAGGTACATTTACGATTATTTGAGTTGTCATTTTCTCTAGGAAGACTTAACTTTAATTATACAAATGTTGAATATTTTTCAAGATAAAAATGGTAAAGAATTTGCTTTGAAGTCGTTAGCCTTCAAACACTATTATGTGAAATCCTCGCTGAAGAAACAGTGAGGAATATGGAAATAAGTGCAATCTGGCCTCGTAAATGAGGAACTGTGAATGTTAATGGTCCCGTTTTACCATGAATCTTTTAAAGGGCCAATGGAGAGGCTTTATTATTTGAAATATCACGGATCTGGGGGCTCCCTAAGGGAAATAGTGATAGATACTGGTAAAATGCCTATAAAGACAGCAAGGCAAAAAATAAGCCAAAAGTTTGAACTGGCCATTTAAAACGCTGCCTAACCTTTCATTTAATTGTCTTTTTTGCAGCAAACCAGATGTAAGGTTTGAACGCAAAATGTGGTGGTTATCTCTGAAACATGCTTCAGAAAAATCTGCTCTAAGGGGTTGAAAGTACAATTGCTTTGCTCTCAGCTTGAGTGCAACCAAGTGGGGATAAACTGAATTTTGGTATCAGGTTGTAGCAGTGTGCGTCTCCTGCAGGGGTTGGGGTAGAGGGTGGAGGGGAATCCAAATAGCTGCAGCTATGATGGCCAGTCTGGAATAGTGGAAAAAAGCAAGACATTATTTAAATGCCGGTTTTCCCCTTTTGTAGCTGTGTGATCCTGCAGAAGTTACCAAACCTTCCTGAGCTTCATCTCCCTCATCTGAAAAATGGTTATACTAATGTCTAATTTAGAGACCTATAGTTAGGACTAGCAGATGACATCATTCATTCATTCATTCATTCATTTAATAAGCACTTATTAAAACCTATGTGCCAGGCTCCATTCTTGGCTCTGGGAATAGAGCAGTGAGCAAAACAGACTGGCATTTTAGTGCAGGACGACAGGCAGCACAGAAGATAAAGAAGTCAATTAAATCACGTGTGAGGTGAGAAGGAGAAAGGAAAGGAAGTGTGGCCAGTCGAACTGCTCACATGTGTTGGCAACATTATCTCTTACCCCACAGGCTCTTATTACAATGTGACTTTGACATTTCTCCAATATAGAAATGGGTTCTTTGTTTCCTCCCCATGAAACTGAATGGAGTTTTTTGAAGTTTCAACCAACAGAATATGTGGCAGTGATGTTACATGAATTCCAAGGCTAGATCCTGTGAGACAATGCAGCTCCCACCTTACTTGCTAGAAAGCTAATTTACAGGGAGTTCCCGTCGTGGCGCAGTGGTTAACGAATCCGACTAGGAACCATGAGGTTGCGGGTTCGGTCCCTGGCCTTGCTCAGTGGGTTAACGATCCGGCGTTGCCGTGAGCTGTGGTGTAGGTTGCAGATGCGGCTCGGATCCTGCGTTGCTGTGGCTCTGGCGTAGGCCGGTGGCTACAGCTCCGCTTCAACCCCTAGCCTGGGAACCTCCATATGCCGCGGGAGCGGCCCAAGAAATAGCAACAACAACAACAACAAAAAAAGAAAAAAGACAAAAAAAAAAAAAAAAAAGAAAGCTAATTTACAAAGACTCAGCTACCATATAAACAGCCTGCTGCTCTGAGATCACCATACTTCGAGGCTGCTCAAACTAGCCCACATGAAGAGACCGCATGAGGGGCTCCAGACTATATGGAAAGAAACAGAGAGATGCAGATGGCCCCAGATACTTAAACCTCGCTTCACTCCAGTTCTAGCCACCATCTGACTGCAACCATATAAGACAACCAGAAACCAGAACCTCTCAGCTGAGAGTTTCCAGAATTACTGATCTTCAGAAACTATGAGAATAAAATGTCTGCTGACATTTTAACTCACTAAATTTGGGGGGAGATAATTTTAGATAACTCACTACATTTGTTACATGGCAAAAGATAACTGGAGTGGCAGATAAGGGAATAGAGAATAATTTTATGCAGGGGAGAGAGAGAAGACTTGGCTGAGAAGTTTGATTAATGAATTGGGGAGCAGGAGAATGAATAAGATACCTGGGGGGGAAATGTCCTAGGCCAAGAGAGGTCCTGGTGTCTTTAGGGAAGAGCAGGGAGGCCCAAAGGTGCCTGGAGCAAGAAAGGGAGGGAGCTAGAAACAGCAACTGAGGTCAAAGACCAGCTAGTCTAGGGTCTCGCAGGCCATGGTAAAGACCAGTTTTCACGCTGAGTTGAGAAGCTACTGGATGGTTTTGAGCAATGACAGGATGTGACTATGTTTTAACAGAAACACTCCAGGTGCTCCCCTGAAATTGGTTCCTTGATTATTACTTTCATTACAGCATCTCTACAGAAAGCAAAGGTCAGTTCAGTAAGGTTAAGAATGTTATTCTATCACTAAGCCACCCATAGCAGAGACTGGCTACAAACCCACATTATCCTTTCAAGCCCTAAGTGGTAAGTAAAACCTACTGTCACCTGGGAGTGGGCAGCTGCCACCACCTCAGTTCTTGTGCTAACAGCTTTTATGGAGGATGCAAAGCATAGCAGTCACAAGCTTAGATTCTGGAATCCGATGGAATTCAAATCCTGGCTTTACTGCTCACAAGCTATGGGACATTGGGTAAGTTATTTAACTTCTCTGTGCTTCAATTTCCTCATCTGAGAAATGAGGGCAACTCTACATGTCTCAGAGGGATCTGGCGAGGGTTAACAGACAAGTGTCTCAGGCTCTTACCCCAGTAACTGACACATAAGAATCTCGTCGCACTCATCATAAGCACAGGTATCCAAGGCCTCCCCAAATCCGGCCCTCCCCTACTCTGCATTTGGGAAAGCACCAACCTATCCTCGAACCTCAGCCCCCGGCACCTCCAGCCATATTCTCCTTCCTCTTGGGCTCAGTGGCACCTTTCCCCATGCTCTCCTAGTTAGAGCCTCTAATCTCAAACTCTGTGTCCTGAGAAACTCTACCTTCTCCCTGTCTGCGATTCCTCGGTCCTCTCTATGGCCATTTTGCCGGTATCTCTTTGGGAGACCTGAGAGGGCCCAGCTTCCCGCCACCCCTTTCAAGCTCTCCTTCCACCTCTGTTTTGCAATTACGACTGCCCTTTCTTAGGCAGCCTTCATGGTCTGCATATTCCACCCTTTCCCCATTCTCTTTGGCCTCTGGAACCCTATCTCATCTTCCTGGATGATTCTAGAGCCTCGTGCCTGGTCTTTTTCTCTGCTCCTATTCTGGAAGACTTTCCAACATCATGGCTAATCATGTCCCCCACACTCTGGACTCACAGTTCGTCAGACTCTTCACTGTTCAGCACCTTTATCTTGGCCTCCTGTCAGTCACATCACAGACACGGCTGTGGTGCTGTTCTCATGATTTCTCAGAGCTGCTTCACCTCTGTGATTCCGTTATTCTGTTTGCGCTCCTATGACAAAATACTGTAAACTAGGTGGCTTATAAGAACAGAAAATTTATTTCTCACAGTTCTGGAGGCTGAGACGTCTAAGATCAAGGCGCCTGTAGATTTGGTGTCTGCTCCATTCCCTGGTTCATAAACTGTCTTTTCATTGGGTCCTCCTGGGGCGGAAAGGGGTGAGGGAGTGCTCTAGGGTCTTGCTTGTAAGGGCACCAATCCCACTAACAAGGGCTGTGCCCTCTGACCTCATCACTCCCAAAGGTCCCACCCCCAGATGCCAGCACACCGAGGATTTGCTTTCAACATACGGATTTTCTGGGAGGGTGGAGGAAAGAGCACCAGGCTAGGAACCCAGTAGATTGGGTGACTGGAGCGAGTCACTCTCCTTTGCTGGGTCTTAGTTTTCTTCACTCAGGAAACAGAAGCTGGGACATTAATCTTTAGTCCTAGTTTATCTATGTGCCCTTGAGCAAACCAGCTAAGCTTTCTGGGCTTTATTTATTTGTCTGTAAATTGAGGTGGCTGAAGGAGACTGGTCTTTGATGGTTCCTATAAGCATGAAAACTTTATGTTCTCTAAGATTGAAATCCTATTTTTGATCCTCTCTCCTCCCTCCTGGACTCCCACTTCCTCACTCTGGAGCCCTGTGTGTTCTCACTGCGGCTCAGTCTTCATCTTTGGCCTTTCCACCTTGCAAGTCCCTCACTGGCCCCTGGGCTGTTTCCTGGGTACCACCCCCTCCCTCTCTCTGCTCTTGCTATGACCTTGAGTGTGGACATCCTCTACCCACTTCTCCCTCAACACAGCCCTGAGCCCCCCTTTACAATCTAGCCCAGGGTTGCCTCCCTGGAAACCTGTCTGGACAGCCTTGTCCCACCACCTTCTATGCATCTCCGTGGCTCCCACACTTCATCTCTATCAAGACCCTCATTCTACGAGGTTATCTATTTAACGCTGAGACCTACGACTGTATCAGTCATTTCCACATCCCCCAGCCCCTAACACAGGGCACGGCACACGGTACTTGGTGGACAAAGAGATTCCAGCATACCACCAAGGGTGTACGTGCCATTTGGACATGAGCTGTCAGATCTTCCTAAAAAACAAAGACCAAAATTAGAATCTCTATCCCCTCATTTTAAAAGACGTATACTTTATTTTTCTCTTTTTAGGGCCACGCCCACAGCATATGGAAGTTCCCAGGCTAAGGGTCCAACCAGAGCCACATCAACACCAGACTTGAGCCATGTCTTCGACCTACACCACAGCCTACGGCAACAAAAGACGTATACTTTTATTTTTAATGGGACGTCTCTTTAGAATGCATAATCAGAATGTCATGCTCTATATCCAAGTGTTGAATTCACCTTCTCTCCCAGAGCAGTCACTTTTGTGTTTCCTATTTTTAAGAAGCACTGTCTCCTAGAGAGTTTCCAGTCATGGCTCAGAGGAAACGAATCTGACTAATATCCATAAGGACACATGTTTGATCCCTGGCCTTGCTCAGTGGGTTAAGGATCTGGCACTTCCATGAGCTGTGGTGTGAGTCACAGACGCGGCTCGGATCTGGCGTTGCTGTGGTTGTGGTGTAGGCCGGCGGCTACAGCTCCCATTCAGCCCCTAGCCTGGGAACCTCCATGTGCCGAGACAAAAAAAAATAAATAAATAAATAAATAAATAAATAAAGAAGAAGAGGCACTGGCTCCTAAAGGTTCACACCTTAGAACTATCTTTGACTTCTGCTAATGTCCTTGCGTCATCCTGTATTTTCTCTTTCCTAAAATTTCCTACTGGTTTTCTAATGGGCCTCTGATTCTCCTCTATCACACTTGAATATACCCTATAGATTAATCTTCCAAGAATTCAATCCTGATCATGTCATTCTCCTTATTAAAAAAAATTTCAGTCTTTTTGCTGTGGCAATTTGGCATCAGTGGCACCTCTGCAGTGCCAGGACACAGATTTGATCCCCAGCCCAGCACAGTGGGTTAAAGGATCCAGTGTTGCCATGGCTGTGGTGTAGATCCTAATTGTGGCTTAGATCTGATCACTGGCCTAGGAAACTCCATATGCTTCAGAGTGGCCAAAAACGAAAAAAAAAAAAAAAAAAAAATTTTTTTAATAAGAAAAAAAACTCTTCACTGGGAGTTCCCTGGTGGTCTAGTGGTTAGGACTTGGAGCTTGCACCACTGTGAGTCTTAGCTGTGGTCTGGGACTGAGATACCAGACTAAGCCACTGCACACCTTGGCAAAAAAAAAAAAAAGTCTTCACTGCCTGCTAAATAAGATCTAAACTTCTCTGGCTTTTAAACCTTTCATGATCTCATGCTAAACTCACTTTCCTAGATCAATGATCCATCAATGGAAGGCAAAAAAATATTGTCTTCAAAGTTAAGGCTCTTTGGCTGGGTTTTCGAAAAGTTGGGTGGAATTCAGCTTGGTCTGATATTCAGAGCTATGAAAATGTGAATATTCTTAATCACAGTTCTGTCACTTATTATCTGAGTGATCTCTGAATCCTAATTTTATTAATTAAAAACAAGAGTTCTGACAATTTCCCTAGATTTTTTCGGGGCAGGAAAGCAGAGAAAAGCTCCCACTTGGTAGGAGAGCATAAAGTCCTTGCATACATGTAGCTAATTTCTTGTGATCAACCAAGTTTAATGTGATACATATTGGGATAAAGTTTACTTTGTTTTCTCTCAAGAGAAATCCTCTGTTCAGGCAGCAGCAGAAAGTCTCCTTGGAGAGGAGCTTCTTTGTCTTAATATTGAGTTTCCTGGGTGGTTCTGTGGCGTATGAAAGTGAGGGCAAGCAGGGACTACAGTAGGCTTACATAACATGGTATTTGCCTCTTGGTATAAACTGCTTCCAGCTCTAAGAACTTTGGGAAGGGAAGGTACATGTATTTGCAAGAGTACAGGAGCTGTTACGGGCTGAGCTGTGTCACTCTAAAAGATACACTGAAGTCCTAACTGGGTCACTGAAGATAGACTGAGTTAAAATGAGGTCCTACAGGGGTAAGGTGGGCCCTTAATCCAATACGACTGTTATTTTTACAAGGAGTTTAGGAGAGACACAGAAACAGACCCAGGAGGGGAGAACACCATGAGATACCAGAGACAAGAGATTAAGGTGCTACAAGCCAAGACATTCCAAGATACGCCAGCAAATCACCAGAAGCTATGAAGGATGCTCTACAGGTTTGAGAGGGAGGATGGCCCTGCCCACACCTTGACTTTGGACTTCTGGCTTCCAGAACTGTTGGAGAATAAATATCAGTTGTTTTAAGCTACCTGATTTGTGGTACCTTGTTAAGGCAGCCCTTGGACACTAACACAGGGACATTCTAGAAGTAAAGGAACTTCACTTCTGCTTCCCAAGATCCTAAATAATCCCTGCGGTTGATCAAAGTAAAAATATCCCTGAAATAAAATACCTTGAAGAAAGAAGTTGCCAAGAATGGTAATTCAGCTCTTTCACAGCTCTGGAGGTGGGCTGGTTCTGATACAGCAGGTGGTCCAGGCTGGCAGCTCCTCCAGGTTCAGCCACTTCAGCATGGAGGGGGTTTCTTGGGGGAAAAGGGGCTGGCATGTGCAGGGAACTGAAAAGAACGGTTACCCAGGACTAATAACCAGTTGTTATTCTCTACCGCTCTACCAATCATTCAAGCTTGATTATTTAGTACTTGTGCCTTACCAAATATTTTGATATCATGCCTGCTGTAACTTTTAAGTTAAACCTGGGGCACGACTGCCACCTGCACAGGAACCTAGCCTGGCTAGGGTACCACCATCCAGTGGACAAGGGTCCACAGGTCTACATAGGACCGGTTTTGAAAAAGGAGACAGACCTGATGACAACAGCTATAATTTGTTTCCCCTCTTATTATTTAGAAATAAGACCGACAACTTACAGACCAAGTAAGTTCCTGGATTGAGAAAAGGAAGTTCTCAAGAAGATACTGGACTTCCTGCTGATGAGGGAAAGTGGGAATTCAAGCAATTAATGCAAAAATGAAAAAGATTTTATTCTATTTGTACTGAAAAGGTAGGTCATAAAGGCAAACAGAACACAGTGAACAACAAAGCCATCCATATGCTCGGCTGTGAAGGATAAAGTGTTCCAGGAATAACAGATGAGAAAGTCTATTATTGGAAGGTTCAAAAAAGATTTTCTGAGACCTGTAGTCTGGTTTGTTGAACCAAATCTCTGAATGGACTTCAAATAAAATCTCCTTTCTGCAGAAGTGAAGCTATTACTCAAAATCAACCAAGAGCAAAAGAGCCGTATTACAGCAATGGCAATTGGTCAACTGTTTCCATGCAGAACTGAATTCAGAAAATTTTTCATTTTCTCAGCAACAGCTTGTCATCAGCTGTAAGTTCTGCTTGGCAAAAACCAAGTGATGCTCACGGTTCAACATTACATGGATAGAACACGGATACAACAGCCACTCCTCCACAGGCAAAATGAGGAAGCCAGCAAAAAGGGATTAAAGGAAAATGTGCATCTCCTGAGCACGTAACATTAGCCTGGTGGTACCTTGCTATTCATGCCACCTGCCCCCATGGGTTTTTGGTGGGATCTGCTGAGTACAGTGCTGTGGGCTTTCTGTGTTAAAGCGGCACCTCTGTGTGTACATTATGCTATCAATCAGCAAGTACCAAAGAAGACTGAATGTTCTTGAATGTTGATGCTACTGAATGTGTCAAGGGGGCTTTGAAGGGGCTGTTATAATACTCACGATGGTGGGAAACAAACCGATTTTCCTATGTCCCTCCAAAAGATCATAACTTTGGGGAGAGAGACAAAAGGTGAAGAGTTGCAAGCTGGGAATCCAAATCCTATAAACAGCACCTGGAGGTTTATGCCTCATTTCTATGCCATGCGTCCTTGTTTAAGTCACTGATGATCTCAGTTTCCCCATCTACAGAGTGAACACAGCAGCCCTTCTGACCTCCAGGGATACTGAAAACTTTAATGAGTTAATGTCTCCTGTGTGAATTCGTCAAAATTAAGTTGCAAAAAAAGTGAACTGAATACAAAGAGTGAAGAAAGACTATGACTTGCACAGTTTACCTTCTTGGATATTACTGAATAATTAAGAAATTATGGTTATTTTTATTTGCCCCTCATTTTCACAGTTCCACCGTTTCTTTTCTCTTGATCTCCTTTACATGAATACACATAGAAAACTGACTATACATTTTTTTTTTTTTCTTTTTGACAGGACTGTTCAGGGCAAGACCATGGGGAAACAGATTTGTCCATGGAACAAATGTCTCCCCCTTGCTTTCTATAGATAAGGTACTATGTCAGCTACTACAGAAGATAGGAAATTGTTTAGAGCATCGCTTTTGCCTTCAAGGAGTCTAAAACTCTTTGAGGTCACGTAAGGGCATATAGGGTGTGAATACAAATAACAAAATCAAGTAGGTATTGTAATACATGCCAAAAAGATTTATGAAATCAAGTTCACAGACTTTCAGAAAAAGGAAAACTTGAAATTCAAGCTAGCATTTAAAATTTAGGCATAGAATTCAACATGGGAAGATGAGTGCAGAATGGTCCAGGAAAGGCAGTGGTGGAGTGAAGGCTTGGAGGAGTGGTGGACAATTTGAGTTCCACAGGAGAAACTAGTAGTCTGTTTGGGTAAAAAGTGGGTTGTCTGTTGCTAGCTAGTTGTAAATTAGGCTGGAAAGTCATTTAGAGTTTGATTGAGGAGGACATTAGGTGTCAGGTTAAGACTAAAGCAGTAGTGGAGTTCCCGTTGTGGCGCAGTGGTTAACGAAGCCGACTAGGAACCATGAGGTTGTGGGTTCGATCCCTGGACTTGCTCAGTGGGTTAAGGATCCGGCATTGCCGTGAGCTGTGGTGTAGGCCACAGACACGGCTCGGATCCCGAGTTGCTGTGTTGCTGTGGCTCTGGCGTAGGCCGGCGGCTACAGCTCCGACTCAATCCCTAGCCTGGGACCCTCCATATGCCGCAGGAGCAGCCCTAGAAATGGCAAAAAGACAAAAAAAAAAAAAAAAAAAAAAAAAAAAGAAAGAAAAAAAGAAGAAGACTAAAGAAGCAGCAGTAGCAGTGAAAGCTTTTTTTTAGCTTTTAAAGAAAATTATTATTAAATGGGATCAGGAGATTCTGTGGCCGCAATGCTTCCTCCCATTGCACTCACATGCTTTGGTGCTTTTATGGAACTGCAGAAAACCCTTAGGACTCTACAGAGTCCTTTTGTATTTTGCAGTAGGCAAAGGGCAGCCATTAAATGTTTCTAAGCATGGAGTTGACATAATCAGAACAGAATATTCTGAACACACATTGACAGCACTTTTGAATTAACAGGCAGGGGACCGGCTAGAGATAGGAAAACAAAACAAAAATGTGCTGGTAGAATGCTTGGTCTATAGTAAAGCACACAATAAATATTTGCTGAATGAATGAATGATGAGGGGGGAAAGGAAATACTAAGATTTTGTCAAGACAGCATCTGCTGATTGATTTTGGGAGACAAGAAGGAAGTTGTGGTGGAAAAATTTCAAGGTTTCAAGTCTGGGCTTCTGGGAGCAGTGTGGTGGCATCAACAGGAAACAGGAAAAGCTGGAACAGAACTGATTTGGTGGGAAATCAGCTCTTCTAGCTATTCAACAGGTCAAATATATAAGAGAGCTATTCGGTTAGAAATGTCTAGGAACAGATGCAAATGGGAGACCGGGGCATTAGAGAAAGGCCAGAGTTACTGACATACATATAATAATATCATAAAGACACGTGTGCGGACAGGACAGGACGGCCTGGAGAAGTCAGAGGTGAGGATGATGCCCGGAAACAAAGACACTGAGGACAGAAGGGGAAGGGAAGCTAAAGAGGTAACGGCCTGGGTGGAGAGGGAATGAAAACCTTATCGCTTCATGTCACGAAAATGAAGGGAGAGACGCTTTAAAGAATAAACAACACAGTCAGATGTCAGATGCTTCAAGAGCATGAGAAGGAAGAGAACCCAAGAAAAGGTCACTAGACTTGGGGCTTATTAGTCACCCTCAGAGAGGCGCTTCAAGCACTGGGGAAGGAGGCCTGATTATACCGGATTACGGAACAAACAGATGGGAATGAAATGGAAATAATGACACAGGCCAGACTTTCAGGAATTCCAGCAATGAATGGAACAAGGGAGTCAGACAGTAACTGGATTGTAAGAAACTTTTTTTCCTTGCTTTTTAAAGTCTGGGAGAATCCTGAGTCTGCTTATAAGCAAATTGGCAAAAAGTTAAAGAGTTGGATGGATGAGAAACTTATGGTGAAAAAAAAAAAATTACAGTCATGTAAAATTTTTTGAGTGATTGAAACCATACCTTTCAAAGTTGGAGATATAATCAGAGAAAACAGAATGGCTGCAATGTGAACATAAGTCTTGTAATTGGACAATTATTGCATATAAGGCTGCAGCTTAAGAAATCCCATGAAACATGGTTTACCTGGAAAAATGCTCCTGTGCACCCAATTAGTCATCTGGCAGCAGACTAAGCAGCAATTCTTTCAGTTGGCACAGAAAACAGAGATGTTTATTACCTTGAAACACTGTTACGAGCCATCATAACATTAGGCTGTTTGTGCAGCAAAGTAGGGAGCAGTGATGCTTCAAAGAAACTAGGCTACCATCCTGAACACTCTGCATAAGGCAGATTAAAACTCGGTCCTAGCTCCGAGGAGCCTAAGGAGCCATGAAATCAAGTCATGTGGTGTCCTGTGTGTGTTCCTGGAAGAGAAAGAAGGACATGAGGTTAAAAAGTAAGGAAATCTGAGTGAAGGATGGACTTGAGTTAATAATAATGTACCAGTGCTGGCTCATTAACAAATGCACCACACTCATGTGAGATGCTAATAACTGTGGACCCTGGGTGTGGGGTATATGTGAACTCTACGCTGTTTTCTCAATATTTCTGCAAATCTAAAACTATTCTAAAAAATAAAGTCTACAGGAGAAAAACAAATTCAGTCCTAACCTCAGGGCCCAAGAAACCACACCTTAACTCTGGCCATTTTTATTCTGTAAGATATTCCAGCATAAATGTGTGGGCCACCTGGAAAATATCAGTGAGGTTAGTATACACAAACACACACAAGCCACGCACATGCATCAAGACCCTACTTGTCTGCCTTGGGATTTTTTTTTTTTTTTTTTAATTAAAGTAAGGGGTCATCTGTTTTGGCTTCTGAAAAACAGAGTCCGATTTGTGCCAGCATCAAACATGGACCAGAGTCCATTCCCAGGTTTAAATCTTGCCTCCATCACACGTCAGCTATGAAATCGGGCCAGCTGCTCAGGCTTCTTGGGTCTGTTCCTCGATGCTGGGGCTTGTGACGCCTGCCTCCAGGGCTGCTGCGTGGAGGAAACGAGTTCATATACGTCAAGTGCTTAACACAGTTACACGGGAAGAGTTCAGCTATCAATCTGTGGTATTTTTGTGTGTTACTCTCATCTTTTGCTTACATTTGAAAGCAAATTCTTTTCCCAGCTCTTGTGGTGCCAGTGCCCAAAGTCCTCATTCATCAATCTTTATTCCTTTGTCCTTTTGGATGTATTTTATCATGCCATTTTGAGTCTTTAACCAAGTTAATTTTCCCTTCGGTAACTGAGGATGGTTAGTTAACTGTGGAACTATGGGGATTTTTATATATATATTTCCTTTTTTTTTTTTTTTTTTTTTTTGACCGTGCCTGTGGCATGCAGTTCCCAGGCTGGGAATTGAACCCATGCCACAACAGTGACCTGAGCCATGGCCAGATCCTTAACCCACTGGGCCACCAGGGAACTTAATGATATTTTTCTTGCTAGCTTTTTTTTTTTTTTTTTACGATTTAAAAATTGGTGTAACATACATAAAATTTACCATCTTAACAGTTTTTGTGCGCAGTTCAGTGGGACCAGGTATGTTCATATTGTTGTGCAATCATTACCACTATCCCTCTCCAGAACTTCTCTCATCTTGTAAAACTGAAACTCTGTACCCAATAAACAGTAATTCAATCATTTCCCCTTTTCTCCTCCCTGAGCCCCCGGTGACCACTATTCTACTTTTTGTCTCTTTTATGATTTGAACTACTCTAAGTCCCTAAAATAAGTGAAATCATACGGTATTTGTGTTTGGGGGTCGGCTAATTTCACTTAGCGTAATGTCCTCAAGGTCCATCCATGAGGTGGCATATATCAGATTTTCTTACTTTCTTACTTTAAAGGCTGAGTAATATTCCAATGTATAAACCACCTTTATCTCTTCATCTGTTACTGGACACCTGGATTGTTTCCACATATTAGCTCTTGTGAATAATGCTGCTATCAACATAGGAATGCAGATATCTCTTTAAGACTCTGTTTTCAATTCTTTTGAGCATATACCTGGAAGGGGAATTGCTGGATCATGTGGTAGCTCTACTTTTTCTTTTTTCTTTTTTTTTTTGAGGAATCTCCATAACTGTTTTCCGAAGCAGCTGTACCATTTTACATTCCCATCCAACAGTGCATAGGTATCCAATTTCTCCACATCCTTGCCCACACTCGCTATTTTTTTTTTTTTTTTTTTAAATAGTGTCCATCCTGGAGTTCCTGTCATGGCTCAGTGGTTAACAAATCTGACTAGGAAACATGAGGTTGCAGGTTCGATCCCTGGTCTAGCTCAGTGGGTTAAGGATCTGGCGTTGCCATGAGCTGTGGTGTAGGTCGCAGATGCAGCTGGGATCTGGCATTGCTGTGGCTGTGGTGTAGGCAGGCGGCTACAGCTCTGATTAGACCCCTAGCCTGGGAACCTCCATATGCCGTGGGTGTGGCCCGAGAAAAGACAAAAAGACAAAAAAAAAAAAAAAAAAGTGTCCATCCTGATGGATATGAGATGGCATCTAATTGTTGCAGTTTTGGTTTGCATTTCCCTTATGATTAGTGATATTGAGTATCTTTTCATATGCTTATTGGCTATTTGTGTGCCTTCTTTGGAGAAATGTCTGTTCAAGGTCTTTGCCCACTATTGAATTGGGTTATGTGTTTTTTTGGTTGCGGAATTTTAGGATTTCTCTCTATATCCTGGATATTAATCCCCTATCATGTGTATGATTTTCGAATATTCTCTCCCATTCTATGGCTTGACTTTTCATTCTGTCGAAAATGTCTGGTTGCACAAAATTTAAAAATTTTTATGGGAGTTCCCATGGTGGCGCAGTGGTTAACGAATCCGACTAGGAACCATGAGGTTGCGGGTTCAATCCCTGCCCTTGCTCAGTGGGTTAACGATCCGGCATTGCCGTGAGCTGTGGTGTAGGTTGCAGACACGGGTCAGATCCTGCGTTGCTGTGGCTCTGGCGTAGGCCGGTGGCTACAGCTCCGATTAGACCCCTAGCCTGGGAACCTCCATGTGCCGCTGGAGTTGCCCAAGAAATAGCAAAAAAAAAAAAAAAAAAAAAGACAAAAAAAATTTCTTTTATGAAGTCCTATTTGTCTTATTTCTTTCCGTTGCCTGTGCCTTTGGTATCATAGTCAAGAAATCATTATCAAATTCTTATGAATAATTTTTGAAACACAAAACCACAAATTTCATATGCATTTCTGTTGTTAGGGTAGTTCTGTGCCTTGACATTTAGGGCTGAATTTTAATATACTTTCTAGATGTGTGTGTTTGTGTGTATGTGTGTGTTTTTAAGCAACTAAAATCAGCCTGCTGAAGAAAATAGTTAACATAAACAAAATGTATTTTGGTAGGCTAAGCCAAGATTATTTCGATATGCTAAAAATTCCCAAGATAAACTGCATCAGTTGGTTCAATAAACAAACTTAAT
The DNA here is from genome assembly GCF_054392235.1 of Sus scrofa. Classification (NCBI taxonomy): domain Eukaryota; kingdom Metazoa; phylum Chordata; class Mammalia; order Artiodactyla; family Suidae; genus Sus; species Sus scrofa. Next base: position 147,996,645 of record NC_139396.1, on the reverse strand, counting down.
CACAAAAGCATACAAGCAGGTATACTCTACTAATGTGCTTGGTGTTAACTATGTCAGAATTAGCTCAGCTTTCATTCTGACCCCAGGCAAAGGACTACTCATCTCCTGGTCCTTCAAAGTAGACGGTGTAGTTTTAACAGGGCCAAAAAGGACTGATCCACTTATTTTTTAAATATGAAAATTCCTACTTTGAATGGGAAGATTGAGTTCATCATTTGATAATCCAAGTTCCATATTAATACTTCATGGAGTAAATGCAGAATGTTAAAATTCTTTTTAGGGAGAAGGTGGGGAGGAGAGGCAAGATAGGGGTAAAGGACTAAGAGATACAAACTACTATGAATAAAATAGACAAGCTAAAAGGATATATTGTACAGCACAAAGAATAGAGCCAATATTTTTTCTGGCCACACCTGTGGCATGCAGAAGATCCTGGGCCAGGGATCGAACCTGTGCCATGGCAGTGACCACTGCAGTGACAATGCTGGATACTTAACTCACTGAGCTACATAAGAACGCCCTAACCAATATTTTATAGTAACTATAAGCAGAGAATAATCTTTAAAATTGTGAATTACTATGTTATACACCTGAAACTTATATAATATTGTAAATCAGCTATACCTCAATATTTTGGAAAAGTAAACAAAAATAATTTTAAAAATGCTTGAAAAAACTGGTTCCGTTTTTCTGCATGTTTATTTGATTAGCGGCACAGTTGGTTTCAGCAGATATTCTAAAAAAATATTTTCAATGTATATAGCATACAAAGACATCTGTTACCTACCTCCAGTTTATTTAGTATAAAGCATGCGGTAGGGAATAAGCTTACTTCTATCCCAATGACAAGACAATTATCTCAATATCAATTATTGCATGATCAATTTTCCTCCACTGGTTCAGCATGTTACCTTTATTTTATATTAAATTACTTTATGCATTTGAGTCTATCCCTGGATTTGATATCTGCCTCACTGATCTGTTGGTTATTCCCGCAGCAGTTCAGAGTTAATAACTGTTGCTTCACAGTGCATTTTGGTATTTTGTACTTTAGGTAACAGAAATTCAATTTTAACATCTCCTGAGACTGTGATCCTTTGTTGTGCATCACTGGGAGATGGGGGTGGAGAGGGGTCAGGAGCACATTTTAAGACTCTTATAGCACCAAGCTTCTCTTTAACGAGTAGCTATTTTTCTTTTTCATCTAAGACACTTGTGATTTTGGGGAGTGAACAGTAAGAAATCGCAAGTGTTCTGCCAGTGAACTGCCTACTCCCTCTTGCTCTTATTCTGTCTTCACAGCATCTTTTGTTTCCCAGTTTTATTGAGATATAATTGACATATTATATTCATTTAAGGTGTACAACACAGTAATTTGATATTTGTATATTTTGCAAAATGATTATAACAATAAGTTAACATCCATCATCTCATACAGTTACAAAGTTTTCTTCATGTGACAAGAACTTTTAAGATTTACTCTCTTAGCAATGTTCTAATATCTGTTAGATGCTCTTTATTACATTAACCAATTATAAGGTAATAAAAGACCAGAAACTTGATGACCAGAAGTGAAAACTAGTCAATACAAATTAGACATAAGCTTTAAGTCATTAGAGAAATAAATAATGTGAAAGAAACACAACATCGGCATTATTTTTCGCAGAAATATGATGAAGGGATAGTAAGCAGAGAGTTTTGCAGATAGCCAATCATTAAAAGTTTTACTTAGGAGTTCCCGTCGTGGCGCAGTGGTTAACGAATCCGACTAGGAACCATGAGGTTGCGGGTTCGGTCCCTGCCCTTGCTCAGTGGGTTAACGATCTGGCGTTGCTGTGAGCTGTGGTGTAGGTTGCAGACGCGGCTCAGATCCTGCGTTGCTGTGGCTCTGGCGTAGGCTGGTGGCTACAGCTCCGATTCGACCCCTAGCCTGGGAACCTCCATATGCCGCGGGAGCGGCCCAAGAAATGCCAAAAAGACCAAAAAAAAAAAAAAAGTTTTACTTAAATGCATTACTTTCAAATTGAATAATAAGATAGAAATGAAGGCTTAAGAAACAAAATAGAAGATCTGAGAGAACATAAATACTTCTCTGAAGAATTTCAACACTGAAGTTCTCTTTCATTGTGTAATACATGGTTAAAAATCTCCTTATATTGGGTTTTGAAGTATTTTCATGGAGTTTGATTTGGAAGTTGCACTGGATATAGTGCAACAGTTGACAAAAAGCTATTAAGAGATATATTTATGCTACCAGATTTACGTGGGAATTGAGACATAAACGACAACCCTTTAACAATATCCCCATATGAGAGTTCATACTCTTCATAAAGAGTCTACTGATTTTTACATACTTAGGATCGAAGTCACAGCTTCCAGCCTGTCGTACAAGAGTAGTTAGGCAACACCCACTGACACATCCCAACGTCTCCGTATCCCACCTGAGAAAAGGTGGTAACTTAGATCACAGGCAGCTGTCCCTTTACCCAGTTGGCTGCACTACTGAAATGCAGATCCTGCTTGAAAGCTAAAATTTCTCTAATTTCTTGTTGGAACCACTAGGCTTGAGCCTGAGCCAGGCACACTATGTTCAAGAGGCACTAAAGCCACCCTTGGCTTCCACAACACTATTCTTCCACAAGAATGAATATTGATCCCAATGCTTATTGTATATCTCCTTTGTCTTTGGGTATTAAGTGATTCCAAAGAATCATTTGCTGAAATCATGAGTTGAAATTAACAGTAATTTTCTTTTTATTGGCTACACCATATGGCCGCATATGGAAGTTCCCAGGCTAGAGACTGACACACGCCACAGGTGCAGCAACACCAGATCCTTTAGCCCACTGCACCAGGCCAGGGATCGAACCCCTGAGCCACTGCAGTAGGATTCTTAACCCACTGCACCACAGCGGGAACTCCTGAAATCAGCAGTATTTAAAGATCAAGACAAGAAATGAAACAGGAAGCAGCTGCTAAAGCAGCCGAGCAAATACTACCTGGCTATTGGCACACTGGTATCCCCTCCACTGAATCCCCTATTGTGATTCTGATTTGTTTCACTCAGTTTGGGATTGCGGCCAAAATTATAGTACCCTGCTCCTGGGATGTTGGTAAGATTACGCACCTAAAGCACTTAATACAGAACCTCGCATACAGTAAGCACCCAATGAAGAGGTAAGAATTGTGGAATATTCTGCAGCTAGACTCAATAGACTAGATATGCACATAGCATAAAGAATAAATCTTAAAAACCTAGTTGAGTGAAAAAAGATATATAACAGCAAGTACCATTACAAAGACTGATAATACAGGTTTATACAATTTGTAAGAAAGTATACAAATAAATAAATACACAGTAAGTATATGAGAACAATTACCTATGGGGGGAGTGGTCACTGAGGGAACAGAAATGGGGAATAGGAGTTCCTGGCGTGGCGCAGTGGTTAACGAATCCGACTAGGAACCATGAGGTTGCGGGTTCGGTCCCTGCCCTTGCTCAGTGGGTTAACGATCCGGCGTTGCCGTGAGCTGTGGTGTAGGTTGCAGACGCGGCTCGGATCCCGCGTTGCTGTGGCTCTGGCGTAGGCCGGTGGCTACGGCTCCGATTCGACCCCTAGCCTGGGAACTTCCATGTGCCGCGGGAGCGGCCCAAGAAATAGCAACAACAACAACACCAACAACAACACCAACAACAAAAGACAAAAAAAAAAAAAAAAAAAAAAAAGAAATGGGGAATAAATCCATAAAACAAGAGCAGGCACTGGAAGACATGGCAGTGAAAGTGTTCCATGAACTGAGCAGTATAATTAACTCCATTCCCTGCCTCTGAGGTTAAAATGTAAAAAATAACAATAGTTATTGTTAATACTCCCAGACCTTCCACATGCTTTCAACTGTAAAACGTCTGAATATCCTTCAGATGGCATCTTTCTTGCACTTGCTCAGGCAGGAGAACATTTTCCTCCAGCTTTCTGGGCGATTTAACACATCAGGGAATAAGTATCTAAAAAGGTGCAGTGCTCCTGTATAGCCATTCTGGACTTCAGAGCCAAACTGCAAAGTCGGTTCTACACTCGTGATTTCATCTACGAAATTAGGACAAGGTAGGAAACTGACACAAGGGGGAAAAAAGTGACTTCTTATATTGTTACTCTCCCTTACAAGTGGAGGGTCAGCTGCCTCTTTTTGTCCACGAGTTCAAGGTAAGATCAACTGAACATGGCTATTATCACATCCTTTCAAAAGCACAGCCTGATCCAGCTGCTGCAGGAGCTGTGTCCTCCTCCAGTGACACAGTGAGTAATCGTGGTGTCTCGATGGTGCAAACTCTTGCACTTAGCTTGATCAGTTGCTGGCACAGCAGAAAAGAATGGATCGAAAAATGTTTGGATTTTAAAGGTAACAGAGCGGAGTTGGAAAACAACTACTGGCCAAGCCTGAGAGGTTTGGTGGGGGCTGGTGGGGAATTGTATTTTTCCGCTGACAGCTGAAAATGAGCCCGGTTTCAGTGGCGTTTTTTTCCCTTCCTTCCTCAAGGTTACTTGCAATTCTAATGATCAGTTCTCCCAGGAAAGCAAGAAAATGGATTGGAGGGGGTTTCGGTTTGTTGCTCCATCATCCACAATAGGGCTGAAAACATGTCTTCCCACCAAGTTATCTGCTTCTAAAGACAGTACCCACTTCCTGACACTATTGCATGTGTATCAGTACTATTACAAAGGTAAACAGGTCTTAGCAGCCCCCAAAGGAACCCTGTCCTGTCCCAGGGTGTCCAGGAATACTGCTGTTCCCTTCTTAGATGAGACTTCTCATCTCCTGGGCTTCACGACAAAGTCCTGTCCTGTTCTCCTCTCTCAACCTCTGATTGACCTTCTCGTGAATGGCTCATTCTTTTCAACTTTCTCCTCCCACAGGCCACGTTAGGGATACTCATGTGTGTGTGTGTGTGCATGTTGTCAGCCTGTGTACAGACACATGTCAGGATCTGGAAGTGAGCACTGAGTTCGAAAACAAAGTGGTACTTTGTCCTGATGCTTTGATTTCAGTCACAATATTGAATATGACTTGCATTATAAATAACATTAAGGCAGGATATGAAGTTCTTGTGCTCAGCAAAGGGGATGTGAGTTTTTTAGAGTCTTAGAAACCTGGCTCTTTCGGTAATTTTTTTTTCTTTTTTGTTTTTTAGGGCCGCACCCTCGGCATATGGAGGTTCCCAGGCTAGGGGTCTAAATCAGAGCTGTAGCCGCCGGCCTACACCAGAAGCAATGCCAGATCCCAGCCATTTCAGTGACTTACAGCACAGCTCACGGCAACGCCCGATCCTTAATCCACTGAGCGAGGCCAGGGATTGAACCCACAACCCCATGGTTCCTGGTTGGATTCGTTTCCGCTGCACCACAACGGGAACTCCTCCTCTGTAGATATCTTTAAGGTCTAATCCCCGCCCAGTGATCAGCACACCATCCCTGCTATTTGCAGGTCTCTCTCTTCCACATACTTAATTTCACTCCCCCACTGACCTCATCCACTATCACAGCTTTGATTTTCACTTCTGTACAAACAACTCCTAATTCTCTAGTCCACAGCTGCTCCCTGTCTTTCTTTCCTTCTCTTTCCACTCCTCCCCTCCCTAATTAAGAGCATGGGCTCTGGGGTCACAGTACCTGGGTTCATATCTTAGCTCTGTACTAATCAGCCAGTGTAACCTTAGACAGCCTAAGTCTGCTGTGCCTCAATGCTGTCCTCTGTAAGATGGGGATATGGTACTCACCCTAGAGGGCTGCTGGGAGATTTCAGCGGGGAGAGTACTGAGCAGGGTGTGCAATAACTGCTCAGTAAGAATTGATTTTTTTTCTGGTCCCTTGGTCTGCAATAATGCGCACACCCAAGGAATCTTCCAAATAATTTCAAGAGTAGGTTTCTGAACCTACTCTTTACAAAATTACCAACAAACTCAAGTTCTCCAGGTTCAGTGATCACTGGTTCTAATTTGACTGGTTCCCTCAGCAGCAATAACCAGCCCCTCCTTTATTCTCTCTAGGCTTCCTCCTACCACAGCGGCCTGATTTGGGATGACTGAGGGCTGAGATGTCATTTAGCTTCTCCATCTTACACTCTCTCTAGAAGGATGACCTGATCTTTCCCCACAGTTTTAAGCATCTGTCATACACAGAAGAATCTCAGCTCTTCAGCCTCCACCTCTCCTTTGAGACCAATACAACTGCCCACTCCCGAGTAACTCTTTTCAAACTAGCAGGCACACAGCAGAGTCTCAATGTCTTTTGAACCTCCACCCCTGCTTCTCCCCTAGTCTCACCTTGCCAGGTGAGCAGAGAACAGACCTGTGTGAAAAGAGAAAGGAACCCCACTGCACAGTTAAGAGCCATGTGTGGCTTGGACCGGAGTTGTGCCAGAGGAAGACGAGAGGTGGGCACACAGTCTTGGCAAGGGGTGGACGAGAGGAAGGGACCCTTGGAGCAGATGCCCACACTTAGTGTACGTGAGACATGGAACACAGGGAATGTTCTGGGCACACAACACAATGTGTGTTGTGTTGCCTACCATTGAAGAGGTGTGAAAGAAAGAAGACCCTTCACAGAGAATTTTTAGGGAATCTAAGTTACAGTTAAAGGGAATGGCATGCAGCAGAAAGAGGTAGATAAAGCCACAAAGATTTTCATAACCAAATGTAATTTCACAGTTCCTTAAATTTTCTTGGTACTATATAGATCTAGCCCTTAAAAATTTTTATTTTTTTGTCTTTTTTGCCTTTTCTAGGGCTGCTCCCATGGCATATGGAGGTTCCCAGGCTAGGGGTCGAATTGGAGCTACAGCTGCTGGCCTACAACACAGCTCATGGCAACACCAGATCCTTAACCCACTGAGCAAGGCCAGGGATCGAACCGGGTCTTGTGTCCTCACGGATACTAGTCAGTTTCATTAACCACTGAGCCATGACGGGAACTCCTATATATCTTTTTAATGATGTCTGCCTCTGTCATATGGTATTGTTATGCATTTACTTTATTTTCTTGTATTATACAAAGTGCTTCAAGAGCTGGAGCTCACCCTCTTCTTTGCATCTCAGAGGCATCTTGCACAGTGTCTTACACATATTAGGTTACCTAAAATTTACTGAGTTGAACTGCGTTCCTGAAAGACCTGAAAGAGACTGCAGGAAAAAAGAAATTGTAGCAAGCAGCATATACTACTCTTACAGATTTGAGAACCTGCAGCTATTTTTAAGCTATATTAATTCAGAAGGAAGACTGGGAGTGAAAATAGGACAGTAGCTGCATCTCATGACATATAACAGAGGAACTGCATTTCACCTGCTGACATCTTTAGCTAATATTTCTGATTCTGGAATCAAAGCCACAGGAAACCCAAATCTCAGCTTTCCCCTGCAGGCTATCAATTTCTGTGCCCTCCTACAAATGCTAAATATATTTGACTTGCTAAGAAAGATGTTTAGCCAATAATAAAAGATTATCATCAGCTACAGTAGGTTTATTATTAGGCAATATTTATGCCCTCTGTCAAGTCCCAGTTGTTGTGTCTTCTGCCCTAACACGTCTCTTACCTGCTACAATCCAGGAAAATGTACTTCCTGATAGATTAGAATTCCTACCATATCGATCCTTAGCACAGAGTTCCATCAATGACTTACTACAATTCCCAGAAGAATTTACTATATACTACAGTAAATGAGAAATTTAACAGTACTGGCAAGTAGTCAGGGTTGACAATGGCATCCAGTTGTCCTAGATAACACCAGTTTAGACCTGTTGTTGATCAACTAATGTCTCAATTATTTTAGCACTCCCCTTTCACTCTTAAAAGCATCTGGGAGTTCCCACTGTGGCTCAGTGGTTAACAAATATGACTAAGAACCATGAGGTTGCAGGTTCGATCCCTGGCCTTGCTCAGTGGGTTAAGGATCCAGCGTTGCTGTGAGCTGTGGTGTAGGCCGCAGATGCGGCTTGGATCTGGCGTTGCTGTGGCTCTGGCATAGGCCAGCAGCTACAGCTCTGATTAGACCCCTATACTGGGAACCTCCATATGCCGCAGGTGTAGCCCTACACACACACACACACACACACACACACACACACACACACACACACACAAAGCATCTGGATTTGGATAATACATTATATGTTCACCCTATTAATCCCCCCACCTTACTTTTTACATTACATGACTGCCTTATATGAATGAAACTTCCATTTCTTTTATTTGTGTTCTGTCCTGACAAATGGATTAAATAAGACTTTTTGCTTTGTTGTAGGAAGCCACACTAGACATCACAAACAAGTCTCTATTTTTGGCAAGCTTTCTGAACAGAACACAAACTGAAATAAATCCAGTCACCCAGATGTTACCGTCACAAATTGTGTAGACACTGCACAACTGCCTTTCCATGGGGAGAGAGTAAACCATCAAAAAACAATAGGAACTAAAACTTAAATGACACAGTAAAAATATTCAACATTTAAAGTCTAAGATTGTGCTTAGTGAATTTAAGTCAAAACAAGTATAAATTTCAAAAAACAACAAAAATCCAGGATGGCTTTTTATTATAGATAGGTTCTCTCCCTTTTTCTTTGTATTTCATCTCCATCCACTTCAAAAATAGGTAAAATAATACATTAGAATAATATGTAGTTATAACTATATTTTCAGCCTAGCAATTTCAACCTAATTTTCAGCAGCAATGTTTCATTAGAATCAAACATTTCCTAGATGGTTTAAAAACACAATGAAAACCTGGCACGTTGGGAGCTTAACGTGAATACAGATTTAACTTCTTATTTTCAAAGAAAAATGAGATTTAACATTAAAAAAAAAAAAAAAAACTAAGACAATGTCCCCAAAGGTCCTTAAAGAAAGAAACTCAACCTGCTGTACACATTAAATAATTCAAATCAATGATCCTTTTAAGCCCTTAGCAATGCATGAACCAATGGGGGAAAGCAATCTAATACTTCATGCATTTAGGGGATTGCATTAGAAAGACTTTTAGCCTGCTTCTGCTTTTATAAATTCAAATATATGCAGAGCAGACAGATTGGGATCTGTACAATTTAGCAATGATCGAAACTTGTAATTTTTGAAAATGGGACAGATGTCCAGACTAGTTATATTAAGACCCTTCTTATTGAAGAAGAAACCAAACAAATAATCCAATTCTACCTCCTTCTTAAAATGGAAACAAATAAACAATACTACCACAAATTAGAATAAGCTATATATTATCTTGTTTCTTTCACAGAATCTGAAAATTGAAAGACGGCTTAAGGTGGAGGAATAGATATTTCTAGCATGTATCATTCACTGCATTACCCATATTTCTGTCTCTAAGACACAGAAATGAGGGGAACTGTCTCCCCATTCAAGGACCACTGATAGGCTAAAAGCTAACTTGGGTGATCAGCTAGACCTCTGGTTCTGTGTACTATTCTTTTCTTCAACTTATAGACAGGAAAGTAGCCCAGATAGGAAGCAATAAATACAGGTGAATGAATGCCATCTTACTTTATTTACTCCAAGTTGTTGAGGGTCCAGTCTTCCCATATGTGGAACATGAAGGCTCTGAAGGTTTATTTGATGATACTGAATGCCAAGATCACGGCAGGCACTGGGGAAATAAGATGAAAACGAAGTAATTGCCCTCAAAGAGCTCTCAGTCTGGTGGGAAAGACACGTCAACACATGATTAAAATGGAGGGCTGCAGTATTGTAATGAATGTATATATGAGGTACCATGGCAACTGAGATGGGGATGGAGTGATTCTAGCCGGGCAAAAAAGACTTCATCGTGGACTTCCCTACGTTGAGGATCCAGTGCTGTCCCTGCTGTGGCTCAGGTCACTGCTGCGGCATGGGTTAGATCCCTGGCCCAGGAACTTGTACATGCCATAGGCATGACAAAAAAAAAAAAAAAAGACTTCGTCACAATATACTCTGAGTCTTGAAAACCTGTTTGGTATAGGTGTTAAGGGATTAAAAGGAGGATGAGGAGTTCCCGTCGTGGCGCAGTGGTTAACGAATCCGACTAGGAACCATGAGGTTGCGGGTTCGGTCCCTGCCCTTGCTCAGTGGGTTAACGATCCGGCGTTGCCGTGAGCTGTGGTGTAGGTTGCAGACGCGGCTCGGATCCCGCGTTGCTGTGGCTCTGGCGTAGGCCGGTGGCTACAGCTCCGATTCAACCCCTAGCCTGGGAACCTCCATATGCCGCAGGAGCGGCCCAAGAAATAGCAACAATAACAACAACAACAACAAAAAAAAAAAGACAAAAGACAAAAAAAAAAAAAAAAAAAAAAAAAAAGGAGGATGACATGATCAGTTGTCTGGAGGCAAAGTGGAGGATAACAGCATCAGAAAGAGGCTAGAGATGAGGAGGTTTAATTATGGCAACTGAAATAGCCCAGGTAAGAGATTATAAGGGCCTGAGCTAAGATAGTGATGCTAGGACTAGAGAAAGGATGTCTGGACATGGGAGAGCCTTAACCAAACTTGCCTACCATTCAGCCTCTGCCACATTTTCAGACAATTTGGTGGCTACACGACCCATTCTTACACTGAGCTGGAATAAGTCTCACTCCAGCTACCATTTGCTGGCCTGGTTGTGCAGTCTGAAGAAAGTCAGACATGACAGTTCTCAAATGCCAGGTCTATGTTCATGCTTGACTGCCATCAGTGAAATGCAGATAAAATATTTATATTCCTCTAACAAACACAGAGTCAGTAACATACATTTCAGATGTTCCCTAAATCTCCTGCCCTAAACATTCTCCTACAAAGTAAGGTGAGATTTGCTCTGAGAGGCTAAAGGAGAGAAGACTCTTTAAAAATCTTTTTTTATAAAAACTTCAGCTTCACAGATGTTCGCTGGGTTTTAAAAACATGCACTTTATGAATTACCCCAATTCTTGCTTTTCACACTCTACAAATAAGGGGGGAAAATGTTTCTTCATTCAATAGAATAAGATCTGGCCATTCTGAAGGCACTTGGACCTCTGCTCAGGCTGGTACTTTCCATGAATAAGGGACAGGAGAGCAAGAGAGGTCAGTTAATGTTTCAACAACACTGCTCTCTGCTCTTTCACCCTAGAAATTCATCCTCATGAAGCTACCACTGGAGGCCCAGTTTTAAGAATTTTCGTGGATTTCCTTACATAGCCCAGCCAAGTCTACCTCGCCAGAGTCAAATGGTGAGCAGAAGCCCTGGCCAACCAGAAGTCTGCCTGTGTGGCAGTTAAGACTTTTCTATCCAGGGAGGCCAGGGGTTAATATGCTACTGAGTTTTGTTCAGGAAAATATAATTTAAATTTTTATTACTTAAGTTTTCAAACATACATAAGAGAGTAAAACGAACTCACAGGTGACCCTCCTTCAGAGTCAATATGATCAATATTCTGCCACATTTGGTTCACCTGCCCTTTTCTTTCATCTTTTTTTTTCCCTCCCTCTCTGCCTTTCTTTTCCTCCCATTCTTCCTTTCCTTCCTTCCTCCTTTATTTGTGTAGTATTTTTGAGCAAATCTCTCACATCATGTTGTTTGTCCTACCCCTATATTTCAAAGTAACTCTAAAAAAATGACATTTCCTTATATAAACACAGTATCACTATCACATCTGACCAAATTAATAATAATTCTCTAACACTATCTACTATGTAATTCCCAGGAAAGTTTTAGAAGTCAGAAGGCTTGAGATCTCTATTGCTTCCCTGGGGAAAGACTATGCCACAGACAGCTTTCATAGATATCAGGAAATATCTCCTTCCACTCAGCTTAAATTTACATCCTATCACTGAATATTATACCCCCATGTATCATGCTAACTAATTAATCTCCCTTTTTAATGTCCACACATTTCAGATATTTGTATACAGTTAGCTTGTTTTTCCTTAGTCTTTGCTTAACTGAGCTATACATATTTAATTCTTTTAATCTTCCCTTATTCATCAATGCCCTCAGCTCCTTAATCATTTTGGTGCTTTGCTTTGAACCTCATCCAGCTGGTTTCCATAAGCCCTGTAATGAGTAGCCCAGAACCAGATGCTGTGTTCCAAAAGCAGTCGCACCCAGATTAAACTGCTCCCCATTTCTCCTCTGAATGCTCAATCCCAAAACACAAGAGCCATGCTTTCTGTCATATTATAACGGAAACAAATGTCTTGTTTTCTGCTTTTATTCCCAATTATTTTTTGGCATAACAGCATGTGTTTCATTCCTCCCACTAAACATCTGTGCTTCAGATCACTTTTCTCCAGATGTAATATAAACAGCATGTGGGACTCATAAGAGTACCAGAGACCCAGCTCTACCACTCTGGTGATATGTCTCTGGCGAGTCACTTAGTACTCAGTGCCACTTCAAATCCTTTACCTAAGTAACAAAGACTAATGCTTCCTACTTCATAGGATTGGTGGAGGGTCAGATGAGATGACGTAAACGCAAAAGGTTTACTAACTTTAATGGCATGTGGATTTATGCAGCTAGATACATCTCCTCAGTAGACTTTGGTACACTTAATATATAAAAGGTGAACATCCACATTCTCTAAAAACCTTCTCTACTTGTATCAATAGCCTATTGCACTGTTAATAATCTTTGCAGTCAGGAAATTATTTCAGCCCAGTTCTTCTGACCAAAGCACTATCTTTTAAAGCATCTTTGAAAAATATACTTGAATCCAGGAGTTCCCGTCATGGCTCAGTGGTTAGCGAATCTGACTAGGAAACATGAGGTTGCGGGTTTGATCCCTGGCCTTGCTCTGTGGGTTAAGGATCCGGCATTGTGTGGCTGTGGTGTAGACCAGCAGCTACAGCTCCGATTAGACCCCTAGCCTGGGAACCTCCATAGGCTGGGGGAGCGGCTCAAGGAATGGCAAAAATACAAAAAAAAAAAAAAAAAGAGAAAAGAAAAATATACCTGAGTCCATAAACCATGAGAATTTCAGGTTTATCCTTTTCTTACATGTAAATCAGGTCTATGGCATTTGCTGCTGTTTACTATTTCCTGGGTTCTAAGAAGTATGTTAAACATTTTACCTGAATGACCTAATTTAGACTTCATAATTTCACGAAGTAGTCACTATTAATATCCCCAATTTACATATGAGGAAACTGGGGCTTAGGAAAGTTCATTAACTTTCTTGAGGTTAAGAGCTGATGATAAGCAGTAAAGCTTGGAAAGCCTATAACTCCAGAGCCCATGCTTTCAATCACAGACATGATTCAATATTTCAAATAATAGTTAAGAACCCCTAACTACACATTAAAGTCAAGAAACCTGCTTTATGCCAGATATTCAGGTGATAAGTGAAAAGGCATAGTTCTTTTCAAGAGGCTCACTGGTCACAGAAAAAAGGAACAAGCAAAGCGGTCATTGTTATCATAGGCAAAAGTACCAACTATCCATGCCAAAGAAAATACTCACTTTTATACAAATATTCTGATGTGTTCTTTTAAGGAAAACTATTTGACAACTATTGCTAATCATTTTTCCTGCAATACCCTGGTAATCAATTATCTGAATCACTGAAAATCATCCATTTTCTCTTAAACTGTCCATCCAGACATCCATCATCTGATAAAACTCAAGTTCAGAGTTGTTTATTACCTCAGTCCTGGATTACTGCACTAGACTCAGGTCTAACTGGACTTTCTGCATCCTGTTTCTCCCTCTTCAGTTCTTACCACATACCACAGCCTGAAGCTTTACTCAATTCTGCCTTTCAAGGCTCAAACATGTCATGCCAACCTGTTTTCAACCACATATTAACACAAATCCTCCTCTCCACCCAGGCCATTCTCCTCTTTCCTGACTGAACATGCCTTGTATACTGGCATCTTTGCTGGAACCATTCCCCCCTCCTGACTTCTCTCCTAACTCTTTGAATGGTATCTATTGTTCAAGGCCCAACTCAGTGTCTTCCTTCTCTGGGTAGCTACCCTGATTGCTGAAAACGATCACTCACTGATATTTATGTATTGTCTTGTGGAGCTACTTATTTTTTTTTATGTGTGCATTTCTTGAGTTCCTATTTGAAGTCAAGTGAACCCTTGGACCACGTCTTCAAGACTTCTTTTGTATGCCAGACATTGTTTCCCCATACAAAGGCATAGGTCAATATTTGACAATTGACATGTTTACATAATGTGGAATTAAAATCACCTAGTCATCACCGTTAGATAATATAACCAATTCTGAGAGCCAAAAGAAGAGTGTCAACTTAAGTTATCTGGCCTCTAAGTCCTGCCATTAATTTGGAGTTGGGAAAAGTTACTTCTCTAGGTCCTGATTTTCTCACCTATAATGGAAGAATTAAAATAATTAAATAATTTCAAAGCACCTGAATAGATGAATGCTAAGTTAGCAAATGCTTTGCCATTAGTCAATGGCTTGACAGATTATTTATCTAAGGATGTAAAATTAACTACAACATAATGGTGCTGCAAGTCAGTTAAGTTTATCTGTCTAATCACTCTTTGGATGTGGAAAATTTCATTTCTAGCAAAAACAGTAGATAAAACAACCTCAAGACCCTCACCACTGTAAATGCGGGGGAAATAGATATAAGCATTATTCAAGGTTCTGCTTTCACTTAGGACACAAAAAGCTTTAAGAGAACATAAATCCCACCTTAACAGAAAGAGCAAGCTGGATAAATTCTTAAGCCCATTAGGGAGCTAAGATTGTGAGGTAAAAATGAGTTCAAATGGGTGATAAGCTCCTCAGAGGAGCAATGGGAAATACAAATTGTTTCACTTTGGGCATAATACAGAAGGAAGAGGCAGCCATCATAAAAGCAGGTAAGACGAAAACAAAAGAAATCTGTAATGATTTCCTAAAGGCCAAGAGTTCAGAAATTCTGGGAGCCTCAGGCACAAAGGAAGTCACTTCCTAATTCTTGTCCATGCGTTTCTACGAGGTGCTCATGAGAAAGCCTGGGCGCAGGACAGGAGACCTAAGAAAGACCTAGTAGGTGGCTACAAGTCATGAAACTCACCTGCTACACAAACCCTTCTCGTACATGAACAAAAGCCACAAGCTGCTTGAGGGAGGAGAGAGCCAAGCAAAGATGCACCGTGTTTGGTGAAAAGACAGAAGCAAAAGCTGCCTGCTATTGGAGGAGGGATACAAAATGAGTTCAGCTCAGGATGGTTCACGGATGTAAAGCTGAGATCTGCTGCCACTGGGGAAGGGACAGAATTGCTTAGAAACTCTACCCTGGCAGAACCCCTCATGATGCAGCGGAAACGAATCTGACTAGGAACCATGAGGTTGCGGGTTTGATCCGTGGCCTTGCTCAGTGGGTTAAGGACCTGGCGTTGCCGTGAGCTGTGGTGTAGGTCGAAGACACGGCTCAGATCTGGCATAGGTCGGTGGCTACAACTCTGATTAGACCCCTAGCCTGGAAACCTCCATATGCCAAGAGTGTGGCCGTAAAAGGACAAAAAAAAAAAAAAAAAAAAAAGAAAAAGAAAAAGAAAGAAAAGAAAGAAAGAAAGAAAATTATCTTGGGCTGCAGGGACTAAAACTGAGCCTGGAATGAGACAACTGAGAAACACCACCTTGAACCTCACTAAGTGACAGGCAACAGCAGTTTACCACTGGGAGAGGTAGAAAAGCATGGGTCAAATTTCTTCCATGCCACAGGTGTGAAGGACTTGCTGAAATCTCTGAGCATGGAGAGATACCCTGAGAAACACCCTTCCACAATCCAGATCCCCACTAAGTGCAAAGTAGCATCAGCCCCCTCCTACAGTGATTGGAAGCCTGGTACATTGTATGACAAGTCCAAACCTTCGTAAACTACTGACTAGACTGTC
The DNA here is from genome assembly GCF_054392235.1 of Sus scrofa. Taxonomy (NCBI): domain Eukaryota; kingdom Metazoa; phylum Chordata; class Mammalia; order Artiodactyla; family Suidae; genus Sus; species Sus scrofa. The sequence goes on along the minus strand of NC_139396.1, from coordinate 147,980,796 downwards.
CCAAACCCCACACTAATGGCCAGAAAGAAGATGCATGCCCATTTCTGGATGTAAATGTTATTTATCTCAGTGTATATTTATATACGGCTATGGAGAACCCTCATAAATGTAACTTGGAGCGAGAGAAGTCAGACATAAAAGATCATATATTATATGCTTTATTTATATAAAGCATAAAAGTAGACTAAATTAATGATCTATAATTTAGATGCAGTTACCCTTGGCAGGAGGGTGAGGTTAGGGGTCTAGTGACTGGAGAAGAAGCTCTGGAGGGCTCTGGTGGACCAGTAATGTTCTGTTTTTTTTTTTTTTTTTTTTTTTTTGCTATTTCTTGGGCCGCTTCTGCGGCATATGGAGGTTCCCAGGCTAGGGGTCGAATCGGAGCTGCAGCCACCAGCCTACGCCAGAGCCACAGCAACGCTGGATCCGAGCCATGTCTGCAACCTACACCACAGCTCACGGCAACGCCGGATCCTTAACCCACTGAGCAAGGGCAGGGACCGAACCCGCAACCTCATGGTTCCTAGTCGGATTCGTTAACCACTGCGCCACGACGGGAACTCCCTGTTCTGTTTTTTTATTTGGTTGCTGGCTGCATACACATTTGCTTCATGAAAATTGATCAGGTGATACATTTATGATATGTGCAATTTTCTGTATGGACATTAAATATCAGTAAAAATTATATATACACATACATATATCTTTTACTGATACATAAATATATATACAATATGTAAACTAAAACCCTGATGAAAGAATAAGACAACACACACAAAAAGAATTTTCAAGTTGATGTTCTATAAACTTTAAAAAAAACCATAGCAATCGTTGAAATAAATACATGGGCAAACAGTACATTGAAATAGGAAAAGAACGAATTCATTATCCGGAAAAAAGGTTCAAGGAAATTCCCCAAGAAGCATTGAGATAAACAGCTGGAAAATAAAAAGAGTAACTAGAATAAGATGAGTATGACATAAATCTAACAGGACTACTAGATAGAAGAGATGCAATATTCAAAGAGATTAAAGGATGAGAATTTCCCCAAACTGAACAACATGAAAATTCAGATTCAAAAAGAACGAGTTCTGAAGAGAATCGATCTAAATCACCTAATCTCAGAAGCCTATTTTAGCACTGCAAAAGTTCTTAGAAGTAGACTAGTCTGTCTCCTTTGTTTTAAAGATAAGAAAACTGAGGCTTGAAAAGATTAAGTGATTTGCCCAGATCAAAAAACTAACAGTAGAGACAGACATAATCTTACTATGCTATATTTTTTAAGAGTTATCAATAAGGGAGTTCCCATTGTGGCTCAGTGGTTAACGAACCTGACTAGGGACCATGAGCTTTCAGGTTAGATCCCTGGCCTCACTCAGTGGGTTAAGGATCCAGCATTGCCGTGAGCTGTGGTGTAGGTCACAGATTCGACTTGGATCTGGTGTTGCTGTGGCTCTGGTGTAGGCCAGCAGCAACAGCTCCGACTCAACCCCTAGCCTGGGAACCTCCATGTGCTGCAAGTGCGGCCCTAGAAAAGACAAAAAAAAGACCAAAAAAAAAAAAAGGGGGGGGGTTATGAATAAGAAGACCAAAAAGTAATTTTTGACTTCAACTTTCCTACTGGTATCACCATGTACAATAGCAATATGAAATATTCCTGTTCACAGAGAATTTAACTCAAGTTGGAACTATGAAGGGACTACTGACTGCAGTGCCATGTCGTGTTTAACAAGTGATATTTAATGAATAATTAGACCAGATAAGAGCTGCCCACACATACCTTAAAGAAATAGATTCAAGACAAATCTTCTATTTCAATTTAACAAGGCCATTATAATCATTTCAGTCCATAAGGTTTATATTTATTATATTCCACTATTTAAATGTTTCAACATTTTAGAGTGCTTATTGAATTACATTTTTTCTATTATCAACATCATGATATAAGGCAAATTACTTTCTTCCTTTGAAACAACTAACTAAACTTCTAAATGCCTATCGAAGTCTGATACAAATTTCAAACTGGTCAGAGGCATAAAACATACTCAAAAACTGATATAAAGAACTCTTTTCTTATACAGTACAAAGAATTATTTCTGATGATAGATCAGTAGCTTGTGTTAATTGACGTATTTAAGAAGAAAACATCTAGTCGGTATAGGAAAATGTGAGTTTAGCCCTTATTCAAATTTTATCATTTTGAATTATCAGAGAGAAAATCTGTATTATTTTAATGCTCATGTATCTTAAAACTATATAAAAAAAAATCCTATGACTGGAGTTTCCTTCGTGGATCAGTGGAAATGAATCTGACTGGTATCCATGAGGACGCAAGTTCAAACCCAGTGGGTTAAGGATCCGGTGTTGCCATGAGCTGTGGTGTGGGTAGCAGATGTGGCTCAGAGCCCGAGTTGTTGTGGTGTAGGCTGGCAGCTACAGCTCCGATTCGATCCCTAGCATGGGAACCCCCATATGCCATGGGTGTAGCCCTAAAAAGAAAAAAAAAAATTCTATGACTACTTTTGACAGCTTTTAAGACAATATTTTCCAGAAATATAAAAAACTAAACGTCAAAATGAAACCATTTGTATGTTCCACACTGAAATATTTTCAGGAATTTCTAACATATCTTTCTCCTACAAGTAAAACAAACCTTATTACAATAATGAAGCTTTAGGCCTAGAAATACGTAAGATAGAGATCTTTAATATTTTGATTAAAATGAAAAATCAAAACAGTTGGTATGTAAATACTAGAAAGAGAAAATGAACTTGTTTTATGGATGAGTCTTGAACTCTTCACAGCATTTTCATCACTTATAGCTGCTTATGAAAGTTAATAATATTTTAAAGTTTCAATAAATTTTAACTATTCATACTCATAAATCTGGCAACTATAAAAGGGGAAGAATTAGTAAAATTAGTTAGCAAATTTAGTTAGGAAAAATGAAAAATGAAACTAAAATAAAAAAGACAACAGGCCAGGAAAATACTTCTATTATTTACTACACAAATAACTCATACAAACGTATAAAGAAACCATTAAGACATTTATTTATATAAGGGACCAAAGTATACGAAAAAGTCACAGAGGCAAATCAGAGCAATTTTGAACACTTACAACTTACTAAATTGACAACGACAACATATAAAATCCCCACCCAAAGCTGTAAACTTTTAATGAACTGATATGTGCAAATGATGACACCGTAAAACGTTACAACTCTTTGAGAATGCAACAGGCAAACTTATTAAGGACCATAAAATTGTTCATATTATTCCATTTAATAACCCCACTCCCAGGAATTTATCCTAATAAAATTGAAAATAACGGTATTCAGCAATAGGGAAGATATTTTAAATAAATTGAATATGTTTAAAGTAATCATTATCAAAACTAAATACAAATAGAGTCAAGTAATATGAAATGAAAAAAGTCAATAGAGAAGTATAGGTGTCTTAAGACTATAATTATTTGAACAAAAGAAGAGGGAAAAGTAGAGTTTCCACCGTAGCGCTATGGGATCAGCGGCAACTCTGAAGTGCTGGGATGAAGGTTTGATCCGCGTCCCAGCACAGTGGGTTAAGGATTCACTATGGCTTGGATCTGATTCCCGCCCCGGGAACTTCGTATGCCTCAGGGTAGCCAAAAGAGAAAAAAATGTGTCTGTGTAGGGGAGGCGCAGAGGAGTAATGCAAAATTAAACTTCTCAAGTCACCGAGTATTAGGATGGTGAGGAGCAAGGGCTGATTTTCCATTTGGCAAATTTTTCTTCAATGTTTTCAATAAAAGGAAAAGATTGGTTACCATTTTTAAAAGTCATGCGTCTTTTCAAAAATTTTATAGTCTTCTCCATTAGTAACTCACACACCTTCGTTTTTGTTTTTGTTGTTGGTGGTGGGTTTTTTTGGCTGTACTTGTGGCATATGGAAATTCCCGGACCAGGGACTGAATCTGAGAGGCAGCGGTGACCTATGCCACAGCTGTGGCAACACCAGATTCTTTAACCCACCACACCGCGCCAGGGATTGAACCTGCGCCACGGCAGGGATGCCAGATCCTTAACCTACTGTATCATAGCGAGAACCCACATTAGTTTTTAAGTTGTGAAATAGAGCAGAAATGCTCCGGCTGTTTTATATCCCTCTACTTGGACCCTGGCTGGTGGCATATGAAGACATCCTGTAACCGTGCCATGTCAACAGAAAGAGGGAGCCACCGCCACCTCTGGCTGACAATCTCAACAAACTGCAGAGCACCTTATAAAAATAAGTAGAACTGTGAAAGTTTCAATTTACAACTTTGTGGTTTTGGTGTTTTACTTAACATATCATGATACTTAACAATTGTCCTTCTAATTTTCTGTATTATATTAAGAATACTTTTAATATTTCCACTTAGAATATGATGCCAAAATGCTGAAAATGGTCTACTGAAGCATTTTTTAATGAAAAAAATTTGGTTTTGGCCAGGCCCACAGAAGTTCCTGGGCTAGGGACAGAACCCATACCACAGCAGTAACCAGAGCCCCAGCAGGGACAACACTAGATTCTGAACATGCTGAGCCACCAGGGACCTCTATAACTTTTTATATCGAATTTATGTTAAGTTAACCACAAATAAGATTACTTTAATTTTCATATTTAAAATTTACAAGTTAGAGGTTGTAAGCAACCACCTCTAAAAGAAAACCCATAAAAATCTAAAAACTCTTAATTTGATGAAAATTTTAATGATTCTTCCTCTTTGAAACTGTATTTATTTGAATAATGAAGTGGAATTTAAACATTTCTACAAACCGGCTGCATAACATATTGCTTTCCCATAACAAAAATATGAAGCACTTATTATATATGAAATTTACTATTTTGTAATGTGACTAGTTTAAAAACTATGTAAAGAGATAGGGAACTTTCAGTAGGCTACCTGAATGAAAACTGTTTTTAGACATTTATAGCAGAAGAGATTAACTGGAAATGGAGGGCAGCAATCTCAACATCTGTAAACATCACTTGAAAATGCAAATTGAAAAAACAATGTCATAGAGATTAATACCCTATAAAGAGGTATAAATAAATACTAAAGAACAGAGAAAAGAAAATTTTGATTGAAGATACAGTCTTTAGCTTAATTGTTTAAAATGAGATTTAGTAAATTGGTACAAGGGTGGTTGATTGTATTGATTAAAGTACCAGAAAAATATCTCAGAGCTGCCAACACATGAAGCCATAAGGACCTAGCCTGTGCTAATGGTACGGGTGAATTTAATTAAACTTTAGTCTTCTGTTTACATCCTGTCAGCGGTAGCAGCAATAATTTTGTTCATTTACAAATATTTATTTAAAAAGTTTATTAGTTTCCAAGATCTAAATAAACACAGCTATTATCAAGATAAGTACAGCCTTATTAAAAACTGTTCTTAAGAATCATAAGCTCTCCAAAACACGAGTTTAAATAATAGCTTTTTCAAACATAAGTGAAGAAATTTCAATAACCAGAGCCACCTGCAAGCCAAAGAAACTCTAATTTACATTCACTTTTGTGACACCCAAGAAACATGTAGCTCATTTTTCTCCTCTGATTAAAAAATGTGGTCACCTTTTTCATATGAAAGTTTTGAATATGGGGGAAAAAATGTAATTGTAATGTATACATGTAAGGATAACCTGACCCCTTTGCTGTACAGTGGGAAAATAAAAAAAATTATTAAAAAAAAATATGATATTCAAAGTCTTACTGTGGAAAAAAAAAAAAGTTTTGAATAGATATCAAAATCAGAAAGTTGATTTTCCTAAATCCAATCTACCAACATAATAACACCATAAAAAAACTGTCCATCGTACAACAAGAAATGAACGACTGTAAGGCTACTTACAATGTACAGAAGATAAATTGTATGCCATAAAAACTACAAATCATGGACATTTTCTTCATGCAAAAAAAAAAAAAAAAAAAAAGGAAGTTTGGCTTTTGCACATAGCTTATCATTCTGCACACAGGATTCAAATGTCAACCAGGAAATGATGACAATCCCAAGCCAGTCTTAAAATGTCTTAATTACATCATCGTTTTCCTCTGTCTCATTTAGAGTTATATACTCACAGCTCAAAACTTGTTCATTAGACTCCTCGGGTTTTGATTTTTTAAGTGCCAGCTCTTCTGGGAGAAGAGAGGCGCACTGATCAAGAGATTGTGCGATGTCATCAATCGTCCATTTGTCCTCGGGAAGGGCATGCTCTTCTAGTGTAAACGGTCCCTGTTTGGTCCGGGTCAGCTCTAGCACACTGGCACAGGAAGAGAGTTCTCCGGCAACAAAAGGGAAAAAGAGAACACAAGAGAAATGATTCAGGACTTCTTACTCTATTATTATTCAAAGGACAGACAACTCATTTCAACATTCTCAGAACTACCCCAAATGTAAAATCCTAATAATCCAAGATCCTTGAGATTAAGAAATAATTAAGTTGCAAAATAATACTTAATAACTAACCTACCAAACTGCTTTAAAGTCTACAAGGAACTCTCACACACATTTATTTAACCCATGACGCGGAGCTCTATGAAGTAATTTTCATTTTGGTGACTCAATGTGACCTGTCCAGGGTCACCACTGCCAGCAAATGGCAGGGCCAGAACTGCAACTTCCTGGCTGTTTGCAAGACTACGGCTTCCAGGTTTTTTTGTTTGTTTGTTTTTCTTTAATTTGACTTGTAGCAATGAAAATAACTTTTTTAGAAGGATTAATCTTTTTTTTCTTATCCCTGCTTTGAGTCAAAATATTTTTACACTTGAAAAAAAATGCTGGTCCTTGGATTCATTATTCACATCTTCATTTTCTGCTCCTCTTTTTCTCCTTTCTCTCATTATAAGCATTTCACTGCAGCTGCTGATGCTGATAATTGTCTGCCATAAACCTATAATGCTTCTAAGGCTGAAGGCAGCAAAAATACAGTTCCTAAGGCCAGTACTCAAAGATACGAAAACAGATAATCCCTTCTTCCCATCAAAAAGGAATCTTACCCTCTAAATGATAATTCATAATTCATCTTTATGCTTACCTTTGCCAATGTCACTGACCAAGCTTCTGATATAAAAACCTCCTCCACATTCAACATCTGGAATGTTAACAGTGACATGGTAAATTGCTAACTTCCTACGAAATCCACTTTACATAGAAATGATGCCCCTAAACAAATGTAAAAATGCACTATGCAAACAATCGAGTGATAAAATATTTATGTGCTAAAACATAAATTATTCATCCAGTAGCATATGTGTTTGTGAGACTGAAAAGTCAGAGTGTAGAGAAAGCAAGCAGCAGACACTCATGAACACATTTTAAATTAACTGGCAAGTCATACCACTTTAATACTTCAGCCTTGTTCTTTTAATATGTTTTAAATAGTTAGAAATTTCAGCTTTGCTATCACGAACGGCAGATTTTTAAAAAATATTTTCAGATTTGTTCAGCTTGTTCATTTAATAGGTTTTAAATGGTTGAACATCTCTGCCTTACTATTATGAAGTGTAGATTTTAAAAATATTTTCTGATTTGCACACTCAAAAAATACAACAAACAAAAAACCCCTTTTCAGTGACAGGAATTATGTTTGGGGTAATATACTACGTGGAGAACTTGGCACATTTAAATGTTCTCTTGGAAATATTCCTGAAAAAAATCATGAAATAACTTAAAATTACACAATGTACTAGAACTGAATGCACATCTAAACATCTATCTTCTTAAGTATAATACAAGTTTACTGGTTAAGAGTAGGGCTCTGGATTATTTTTATTCATCCACAAGACACCCTGAAAAGAACTGCATTTCTACACAAAAAGACTACAATTTACCTATTTCTAGCTTAGCATACAAATAAAGCTATTTGAGGGAATTCATCAAAATTCAATAGTTGGGAATTTTAATTTTTTCCCCCTCATCAGTTCAAGGTTGGGAGCCACTGCTGAGACAAAGAAAAATGAACATGAGGGTCAAATGTAGGTGTGTTACATTCTTGCACTATATTTGCCTTTGGTGAAAAGGGTCAAATTTGGCTTATTACAACTTCTAGTCAACAAATGCAATGGGGAAAATTTGAGGGTTTTTTTTTTTTTCACTTTCATAGATAATATCTACTGTGCCAACACAGCTGCTGCATTTTCATGGAATGGAGTAAAACATTTTTTAGTGTGTTTTATTCATTGTTTGTCAAATATTTTAGAATCAGGGAACTAAGAAAAGGAATGACTTTTGAAAAAAACCGTACAAAACCCACAATCCACATGAACTTAACACACATTAAAAAATAATGTTGGGGAGTTCCCGTCGTGGCGCAGTGGTTAACAAATCCGACTAGGAACATGAGGTTGCGGGTTTGGTCCCTGCCCTTGCTCAGTGGGTTAACGATCCGGCATTGCTGTGAGCTGCGGTGTGGGTTGCAGACGCGGCTCAGATCCCGTGTTGCTGTGGCTCTGGCATGGACCGGTGGCTACAGCTCCGATTCGACCCCTAGCCTGGGAACCTCCATATGCCGCGGGAGCGGCCCAAAGAAATAGCAAAAGGACAAACAACAACAACAACAAAATTATGTCAATGGAGAAAAAAGGTCTTGGGAAATTATTTCTAAAAGGAATCCTAGTCAGTGTGCACCATGAAATTAAGAGCAGGATCAATTTTGGGGAGCCTGAGGATTAAGAAGAACTACAGCTTTTGATTCTTCACAGCTTTTATCTGTTCAGGGCTTTAATTACTACTTCCTGAAGCTAGGAGATTATAACATTTCCAAACAACTGAAAAACACTTTTTGGGTTTTTAAATTTATTTCAAATATGGATTATAGATAAATTCAAATTGATAATCTGAATTAAAATTTACCACATGTCCAGGAAGACATTTCTTTTTTAATTTGAAATATATTATAGACTTTAACATAAATGCTAAAAACCTTAGAACAGACAAAAGTTGGGTTTAGACAAGAGTTTGTTAGTTTACAGAAATCTCATTGATAAATTAGACTTCAGGTGGGGGAGTTCCCATTGTGGTGCAGTGGAAACAAATCCGACCAGTAAACATGAGGTTGCAGGTTTAATCCCTGGCCTTGCTCAGGTTAAGGACCTGATGTTGCCTCAAGCTATGGTGTAGGCTGAAGACGCAGCTCGGATCCTGCATTGCTGTGGCTGTGGTGTAGGCCAGCAGCTATAGCTCCGATTCAATCCCTAGCCTGGGAACCTCCATATGCCACAGGTGAGGCCCTAAAAAAGCAAGAAAAAAAAAATTAAAATTTTTCTCATTCAAAGATAGCACAAAGGGTGCTCGCTTCGGCAGCACATATACCAAAGATAGAACAAAGGGAAAAAAAAAAATGCAACAACAGAGAGGGAAGCAGGGGAAGGGGAAAATATTCACAGTATTTATTGCTGACAAAGGAGTATCCAGAATATACAAAAACCGGTACTCGGAATTCCTGCTGTGGTGCAGTGGGTTAATGATCCAGCTTGTCTCTTTGGAGGTGCTGGTCTGATCCCCGCCAGGCATGGTGGGTTAAGGATCTGATGTTCCTGCAGTTGCAGCATAGGTTGCAGCTCTGGCTCAGATTCGATCCCTGGCCTAGGACTTCCATATGCCTGGGCGCTGCCAAAAAAGAAAAAAACAAACAGAAAAACCCCAACTCATCTGAATGTCTAAAATCAAAAAGAGTTAAGACCAAATGTTTGCAACAATGCAGAGCAAACAGACTTCATACATTGTTGGAGGTGCAAAATGGTTCAATGACTTGAAAAAATTTCTGAACTCTTCTTATAAAACTAAAAATATGCTGACCTCAGAACGAGCACTTCTACTCAACTATTTTTCAGGAAGATATTTCGGCCTGATCCATTATATCTATGTTTATATGATCTTTAGCAGTAATTTCTTGGTGACAAAGAAGAGGGGGAAAAAAAGAATCACTTCGCACTTAGAATTTCTTGTCCAAAGAGTGAAAAAGCATTGTTTTAAAAGGCCAAATTAATGTCAATAAAAAACCGAACGTAAACTATCACGTACTAGTTAAAATGGGGAACAAGTATCCATAAGATAATAAAATCAAAATACAAAATTTTGAAAATATGTACTCCTTATCTACTTTTTTATCCCCACAGAGATCCAAGGTATGTTACTTCCAAATTTACAGTAAGATGATATAATACAACATATGAAAAACAGCCTATCTGGGACATTTCTGAGCCTCCATACAGCTATAGGTATTCTCATTATATGTGTTATCAAAAAGGTACTAACAAATTGTTTAAATTTGAATTTTAAAAAATCTCCAAAATCCTAGGGATCCATTAAAATCACACAAACGTAGCCAAATATAAGATAAAAGCACACCTAAGTACAAATGATTTCAAATTTCTCCATCTTACCTAATGTGAAAAGTGGTGGCTGGAAATTCTGAAGGGAGATACTGTATACCGTAACTGGCCTGGCAGGTTTGGCTTCTACTACTTTACCTCTCTTCATCAGAGATGAAAGTCTCTGTCCATCTTTCTTTAATGCACAATAGCTTGCAAGGTACAAGAGGCAGACGGAAGCAGGCAAGGTACAAGAGGGAGGAAGAATAGAGAGAGATTGAGAAAGAATGAGAGAGAATAATTTCAGATTACAGTATGGAAAGAAAGGATGAGTAGTAGCCCTTCAAACTGAAAGTCCTTCTAAGAATGTACTAATTTTCCTTCTAATCTACTCCACACCGGTGTCAGGGATAGAGTTTCTATATATCGTTGAGGCTATTACAGCTCATTCTGGCACCCAATGAACAACGTTGTCAATCTTTTCTTTAACCGTCTTCCTGGAGATGGTCAGTTCGTGTCTTTACCAGTCCTCATTCTAGATTAAGGCTACAAGGCCTCTAGTAACAATGATCTCCACTACATTTCCTTAAAACAGTGTATTTCTATTATAATAATTTTTTATTATTATTTTTTTTTTGGTCTGTCTTTTCTAGGGCTGCTCCTACGGCACATGGAAGTTCCCAGGCTAGCGGTCTAACTGGAGCTGTAGCCGCTGGCCTACACTAGAGCCACTGCAACGAGGGATCCAAGCCGCGTCCACGACCTACACCACAGCTTAAGGCAACACTGGATCCTCAACCCACTGAGCAAGGCCAGGGATCAAACCTGCAACCTCATGGTCCCCAGTCAGATTTGTTTACCATTGAGCCACAACAGGAATTCCTATAATAATATTCTTTTCATATTAAGTTACCAAAATATTTCCAAAGAGCAAATAAACTACCTAAAGGATCTTAGCTCTGTATGATTAAGTTTTATTAGACCTCAAAATTCTTGGAACAATCAGAGAAGAAAATTCTAAAATAATTCTTTTTTTTTGGTCTTTTTAGGGCCACACTTGTGGCATGCGGAGGTTTCCAGGCTAGGGGTTGAATCAGAACTGTAGCTGCTGGCCTATGCCAGAGCCACAGCAATGCCCGATCCCAGCCATGTCTGCGACCTACACCACAGCTCACAGCAACACCGAATCCTTAGCCCACTAAGTGAGGCCAGGGATCAAACCTGCGTCCTCATGGTTCCTAGTCAGATTCGTTTCCGCTGAGCCACGACGGGAACTCCCTAGAATAATTCTTATAAATATAAATATTTAATATAGTTTAACAACAATGATCCAAAATAATGTTTATTCAGATCCTGCTACAATTTTTAAGTCTTTACATTTGAGGTAAAATTATGAAAAAACATTTCCCCATAAATATCTCAGTGTTCTTGAAAAAACTAAGACTTTTAAAAATACCAAATAAATATTAATTCTAAAAGAACTGTTAGTAACATATCCCAACACAGTCTACAAGCCATTTTTAAAAAAGCAATTTGTTTGAAAGGGTAATGGGCACAAAGAATATGGCCAAGGAGTAAATCAATGTCCTTATACTTTTATATTACATTATAGTTATCCATTTCATTTGCTGCAGAGACTTGTGAACTATAAGATTCTAGACCCAAAAGGAATTGTCCCAACACCTGAAAGGAAGTGACAACTGGACTCTGAAGCACAATTCTGATGCCTATACCAGACTAGACTGGTTCCTTCACAGCAATTCTGGAAAGAGTGAACTCTCCAGAACTGCCCTGATGTCTGTAGATGGAATCAGAAAAAAAAAATAAATAAATAAACCCTGGAAGAGCACAGACGTCAGGCTGTGGCAACATCCAGGGCCAGAGGAGACCACATCCCAGTACCTCTTAGAGTCAGAAGCTCTGCATTCCGTTTAAATCAGGTTCATCTTACTGGATCACGCAATCGTTTGTTACGTCAGATTTAAAACCTGCCTTGTATAGTAAAGGGAAGCCCCACTCCTCTTTCTTTTTTTTTTTTTTTCTTCATTAAAGTGATGTTAGCTACTGGAAAATAAAAGTAAACATTTATTTGAATTCAATTACTGAACTTACAGGGGAGGTACTTGCATTATATTCCCAGTAAATTTCTGTAGAATGCCTTCGATATCTTCTTGGGTTATTTTATCTGCCAAAAATGAGCAAAAAAGTGACACTAAAACAACCACAGAAGTACATGTGCTATTTTCACAGCACTTACAATTCTGAAAATTAAAAAAAAATTACCAATAAAGCATTTATTATAATGTACATTTTGTAAGCCAAATTCTACCTTGTAGAGATGAATCAAATATACATTGATGAGATAAAAGAGGGAGAAGGTCTTATGCTACTCAACATTAAGACTAAATTCAATTTCCTTTGCTTCATTTTTTTCCCATTAAAAATGATTCAATTACCTTATATACATTTACTACGTACTTACTATGGCCTTCAGAAGACCTGAGAAAAGTGTTGCATTAGCTATAGAAATGGTCCTGCAGTGATCAAAAATAAAAATGAAGTGATCAGAAAGTAAACAGAAAAATACCCATAAAAGTTCATTTCTAAGGTTTTCAAGGCATCAAGTATTATAACTGAATAAATTATTGAAAATTATCAAGTAGCAACCACATTTAAAATTTTACCTGATAGGTTTCAAAACTGTTCAATGGCATGGTATAAACTTTCCACACTCACATCTAACTTTGTCTGCAAGAAAAGCTGTTTTTATCTGTCTCCTTCCCTCCCTCACTGCTCCTGGAATTTCGCTCAGGAGTCTTGACTCTTGCCTCAAAAATAAGCCAGGGCAAAAAGAGACTATACATAGCTAAGACTTTTTATTAGTCATGTTTCTGGCTTTTGTTTCATACTCTTTCGAACAAAAAGATGCAATATTAAAGTACTGTTCTATTATATTAACAACTGAAAACCATAACACACTGAAATTCAATATTTGGGATTTTCACATACAGATGACTATATATTTCAGACTCAGCAATAAATTAAATTATAGAAATATTCTATAACATGTTTAGGTTATAGCCAATGGGAAGAAATTACAATCTTCTTCACTTTGGAGGAAATTTAAACTTTTTATTCTGGCATGTGCATGCTAATTTGATTTTATTTGAAAGATATTAAACAGAAACTAATTAATGTGCTTTGAATTACTGTTCCAACACCAGAATGAAAATTAAAAGACAGCATGGAACACTGTTGTCCAGATTTCATTATCAAGGCAGCAAGAGTCTTACTTAACCTTGTGACCTTGATCCTTACAAGCTAAACATGAACAAAGGATCAGAGTCTACTAGACTCAAAAAGAGAAGAACTACAGAACTCAAAAGAATGTCTCCAACACCTAGCAGCTACAAAAAGGCAGACCTGAGACGGCTATTCCGTTCGTACTGTTTTTCAAACATATGTATCTTGTGACATGAATGAGGATTTTTCCATAAAATTTTTATTCTACTGAAACATTACAACATAATTACTGGTGGCACCTTAGTTATGCAAAATTTCCAAATCTAGACAGCCAATGCTACCGCCAGGCTGGCAAGTGCTGAAAGAGATGCCATTGTTAATAAAATTGCTATAGTTCCTATTTTAGTCAGCCACACATTTTGAAAATAAGACCAAGCAGCTTCCACTTCCGCCAGGCTGGTCTCTTTACTGACATCCCTGCCAATGTGTGCTCCTTTGTCCTGCTTCGGTGGCTCTCTTACTGATATTCCCCCACACAAGATGACAAGATGTATTCTTTCTCATTCTACTTCTGCCACGGTGTCTCCTTCTCTGACTTAACATCTTAGGCATTTATGGTTTTGCTGTTCATTCTGTAATTAATCATTCACAATTTTTAACTGTTATCTACTATATATATGGGTATTACCTCATCAATGGAATTCTAATCTCCTTAACGGCAAAGATAACTTTTTTGCTTCTTACATAATGCACACAATTAAGATGGCACTGGAGACAGTCTTGTTGAATTTAATTTGCTGAGGAGTAACAGAATCTCAAGGTCAAAAGAGCATTTAAAAGTCACCTAGGAATCATTCATTTGATGCTTGAATCACCAGACAGAAAGCCTATGCAGCAAGTTATTTTACAACAAAGGCAAATTTAATATTTCAGATGTTTTTAATATGTAGTGAGGCATGCTGCCTCCATCTGAAACATGATATTAGTCCAATTCAAAGAATAATAATTGTCCCTATAAGAATACAGACTCTAGCTCCAGAGGATTTTAAAAGAAATCAAGAATAAAAGCTCTAAAGAAAGCATTTCCAATAAACAGCCCAAACTTCCTTCTTAGGAAGATGATGGGTTTGATACAAGTACCATAGAACTTGGGTAATTATTCTTTGTGTAGACAATTAATAAATTATCGACGTGACAGTATTCATTTGAATTAATGTGTAAACATCACTGTCATAAATTAACATACATAAGATCATGTTACATGTTATTATTTGCTTAAAACTTACTGACTCTTGCAATGAACTTACAACATGAAAACTGGTATTTAACTGAACTATGGAGTTAAAAGCAATATGATGTAGTTAAAAAAACATTCAACCTTGGGAATTCTCGTTGGGTTACAAACCGGACCAGTATCTGTGAGGATGCGGGTACTATCCCTGGTCTTGCTCAGTGGGTCAGGGATCTGGTGTTGCCATGAGCTACGGTGTTGGTCACAGATATAGCTCGGAACCTGTGTTGCTGTGGCTGTGGCATAGGACAGCAGCTACAGCTCCAATTCAACCCATAGCCTGGGAACTTCCATATGTATTGGGTGCAGCCCTAAAAAGCCCCCACTCCCCCCATCAAAAAAAATTCAACCAGGACATACTAATTGTTACTGGACAAGTCTTGTCACCAGAAGTAGCTGTTAAATTTGACAAATATATAACAAAATAACTGTTTTCAAACATTAGACACGATACGGCAAGACTATCACACCTGAGAGAAGAAAGAAAAAACAAGGTAAGGCCCACAATCACTTGGTTTTGCTGGGAGGTGCTTTCTGAACAGTACTGCAGGGAAGGGTATCACAAACAAAGCACTAAACAGAGATCAGAATTTGAGAGACAAGTAGCGGCAGGAATTTGAGAGAATTACACATAGAAAGAAATGTCTATAGGGGTCCATGTGAGACTGGCTAAATTCCAAGCTGCACACATATACAGTAAGTCTCCAAAGAATTACCAAAGTTCTTAAGAGGTGTCTGAATTCCAAATGAAGAAACTTTACTGAATACTCGGGTCATCTGACTGACACCCGAGAAAAGCCAATGCCTTAGGAGTAGGGCTAATGCAGACCTGGGGAGAAAGTCTACCTTAGACCCGCCCTAACAAAAAATCTATACAAAAGGGGCCAGAATAAATAAGTGAGTTTAATAAGGCCGAAAGACATGGGGTTAATAAAGAAAGACTATCTCCATTTGTATATACTAGCAAGGAACTATCAGAAATTGAAATTTTGAAAATCCAATTCATAACAGCATAAAAAATGAAGTACTTATTGGTTTTGTATACAAAAGAAGTGAAAGTTTGTATGTTGAAAACTACAAAAAATATGGTTTTATTTTTGCAACTTTTCTTTTGATATTATTTCAAAATAAAAAGAAAAATCTCAAAGGAACAACTTTATACCAAAAACTTGGAAATTTTAGATGGAATGGATGAATTCCAAGGGGAAAAAAATCGTCTAGAACGACACAAGAAATAAAAAAATATTAAGTTTGATAGCTAGTAAAGAAATCCAATCCGTGATTAAAAAGCTTCCTAACAAAGAAAATTCCAACTAGATGTCTACCATTAAATTCTACCAAACATTTGGCATTCCTTTCGTGGCTCAGTGGTTAACAAACCCGACTAGGATCCATGAGGATGAGGATTCGATCCCTGGCCTTGCTCAGTGGGTTAAGGATCTAGCATTGCCATGAGCTGTGGTGTAGGTTTCAGACATGGCTTGGGTCCCAAGTTGCTGTCGCTGTGGCTGTGGCACAGGCTGGCAGCTATAGCTCCGATTCGACCCCTAGCCTAGGAACCTCCATATGCCATGGATACAGCCCTAAAATAGAAAAAAACAAACAAACAAAAAAAACCTACCAAACATTAGAAAATAAAATAATGCCAATCTGACGCATGTCCTCTTCCAAAGAATAAAAAAAGAGAGAGAGAATATTATCCATCCCATTTTATGAGGTCAGTATAACCTTGATATCAAAACCAAAGACATTGAGAAAGGAAAAATACAGGATAATCTTACTCACAGACAAAAATACAAAAACCCTAACTAAATATTAGCAAACTAAATCCAACAATTTATATAAAGGATGACATATTATGATCAAGTTGGAGTTATTCTAGAAATGTAAATTTAGCTTAATATTTGAATAAGGAGGGGAGCTCCCATCATGGCTCAGTGGCTACCAAACCCGACTAGCATGACTAGCATCCATGAGGACATGGGTTCGATTCCTGGCCTCACTCAGTGGGTTAAGGTTTCGGCATTGCCATGAGCTGTGGTGTAGGTCACAGATGTGGCTTGGATCTGTCATTGCTGTGGCTCTGGCATAGGCCAGCAGCTGCAGCTCTGATTGGAGCCCTATCCTGAGAACCTCCATATGCTGAGGGTGTGGCCCTAAAAAGACCAAAAAACAAACAAACAAAAAATTGAATAAGGAGGAAAATCAAACAAGAAAAAGTTGACAAAATTCAATGTCTGCTCATTGAATGAAAAAAACAAAACAAATTAGGAATAGAGGGCAATTCCCTTACTTTGCTAAGAAAGCTAGTAAAAAAAAAAAAAACTACAGAAAGAAATTATAAAAGCAAGGTAGGAAAACTAGCTCTTTTAGATATCAAGACTTATTCTAGGAGTTCCCGTCGTGGCGCAGTGGTTAACGAATCCGACTAGGAACCATGAGGTTGCGGGTTCGGTCCCTGCCCTTGCTCAGTGGGTTAAGGATCCGGCGTTGCCGTGAGCTGTGGTGTAGGTTGCAGACGCGGCTCGGATCCCACGTTGCTGTGGCTCTGGCGTAGGCCGGAGGCTACAGCTCCGATTAGACCCCTAGCCTGGGAACCTCCATATGCTGCGGGAGCGGCCCAAGAAATGGCAAAAAAAGACAAAAAAAACAAAAAAAACAAAAAAAAAAAGACTTATTCTAAAACTATGGCAATTAAGACAGTTTGGTGTTAGCACAAGGACAAACAGACCAATGCAACAAAAACAGATTCCAAACAAACCTATGCTTATATGATGTTGATCTGTGACCGAGGAGGAAATGTACTAGCCCCACTGGATATCCACATAGGAAAAAAATGGTGCACTGTAGATGTAATGTAAAAGGCAAAGGAATAAATCTATCAGAATACAGAAAAACATCCTCATGCTTTTGGGGTGGGAAAAGTTTTCTTAAACAGGACACCAAAAAAAATTAACCATAAAAGACTTGATCAATGAGACTAAATTAAAACTAAGAATTTCTGTTTTCCAAAAGACAAGCCACAGAAAAGGAGAAAATATCTGTAACACATACACCCAAAAGAAGAGCACATATCCAGAGCATAGAAAAAATTTACACAAATCCATCTTTTAAAAAAAGTGATTCAATAGGAAAAGAAAAAACAAAGAAATGGGCAAGAGACCTGGACCATACACAAAGATGGCTTAGTAGCCAAAAGGCATACAATAAAGTGCTGAAATCTCATTAGTTTTGAAATTAAAACAACAATGAAATATCATAACACACTTACCAGAGTGGTTAAAATTAAAAACATGACTAATTACCACGTGTTGCCAAGGATGTGAAGCAAGTGGAACTCTTACACATTGCTGTAGAAATGCAAAATTATATAACCACTTTAAAAACTGACAATTTTTTTAAGGACAGTAAAACACGCACTTACCCTATGACCCAGCAATTCCACTTGGGTATATATTCAAGACAAATAACTGCACATGTCTACCAAAAACAGGTATAAAATACATATAGCAGCTTTATTCATAAAACCCCAAACTGGAGTCAACCCAAATGTCTAATGACAGAAAAGTGTGTCACACACCTCTCTACATAATTTATATAAAAATATATATAAATATATCACACGGCAAGTTAAAAAGTCCAAAACAGGCAAATCTATACTACGGTTTTAGAATTAGCATCATATTGTTGGCAGTTAGAATAGTAATTATCATGGAAAAGAGAGACGTTGTAGTGACAGAGACGGGGCATGAAGGGGGGTTTCTCGGAATTTTCTCTTTCTGGGCTAGAGTGGTAGCTGCATGGATGTTTGCTCTGTGATAGTTCATTAAACTGTAGGTTTATAATGTCATCACTTTCCTTTATATGTAACAAAAAAGTTTAGAAACAAATAAAAGGCACTATGGGATGACTGATACCCAGTGACACAGTAGCCTCTCTATGGTGTGTGCCGTATTTGTTTAAAGGACAATTTTGAGACCCCATTCAACTTTTCAGCTTTCTCCAGGAAATGTGGACAGCTGAACCAAAGTCCAAGAGGAGCCACTACCATTAGGTAGAACTTTAGCTGCATCTACTCCAGAAGACTTGGCAACACCCTATTTTGGGACTAAGAGGTGGCGGTGTTTAGAACAGAGGATTAGCATGAGATACCACTTTAATTTCACATTTCTTGCCTCCCAATAAGAAAAAGCCACAGGAGTGAGAGAAAAAAACTATTCCCCTCATAGGAGCAGTTAGGCTTTCCCAGAAGCTTGGCACATATCCAAGACAGGCTGGGAAGCTACAGCCCTGGTGTCCCGAGCTCCCTGAAGAACAGATGAGCACACTGAAGCCACGTGTCCTTAGAGACGCTGATAACTATACCCAAGACTTAATACCTTGCTGTGGATGAGAAAAGAGCAGCGGAAGGGAGGACTCTGCCTGTCTCTCCTGTGACTTCCCTGCAGTCATCTTCTTTGCAAATGCCTCTATCACTAGCTTCGTTTATACACTAAATGTTTTATCCTTTGTGCCACATATTGTTCCACACACCAAGAACCAAAAGAGACATGGTCTTAAGTTCACAGCTTAGGAATTAACATGCAAAATATATATTTAATAAATGGTAAAAAAAAAAAAACCCCACTATTTAGAAACAACAGAAGGCATTAGAGAATAAAAGAAAGGGCCCTATTAATACGGTTTGAACATTGTGAGCTAGAGATTTATTTTCTATAGGTAAAAAGAGTATTCGTCTGGATAGGACAAAATGACCTAAGATCATTCACTTGCCATTTTACTGTATACTGCCTCTCTCTAACCAGATGCTAATTGTTCGCAACAGGTCCATTAAGAAAGGTATTTTTGAGTATTATACTGATTGGGTGGATGGGCGACATCAGCAGTACTTAACAGGCGAGGACCGGGGATGCTAGATGTCCTGCAACGTGCAGCGCTATAGCACAGTGAAGAGCTGTCCTCGGCCCTACATGACTTCTGGATGTCTGCCAGCTATTCATGTGGGTGAAAGTCTGTTTATAATTACCTGAGGCTAAAATCTAATTCCAGTTCCCATTTAAACACAGAGTTATTTTTTGTTGTCTTATATATACTGAACTTTCCAGTGCTGAGTTATCAATACAACACATCTGTCAGTCTCCATTTGACGTGTGGCATTCACAGTGATTTATGTACGAGTATCTGCTATGTGTATCTAGGTATCTGAGTACTTCACAAAGACTTTCAATAGCGTAATATCTGTGCATTTACATATTGATGTGCCTATTTTACTATAAATTACCTCCATTTCTTCTTTATAGTCCATTTACTGTATTACATTGATTTTTTAAAAAATGTGTAGGTGGGGGAGAATACCTCTGCATTCCATTTTAGGATAACAAAAAAGGCATTACAAAATATTGGTTATAGGTCTTAGAATTAGGTCTTAGAAGGCTGAGAACATGGGTCCTCATTCTCTATACGACAGAAGTTCCTGAAGGATACAGGGTAGGTCGTACAATCTTCCCCTTGGTACATGCTGTAGCAGCTTAAACTGACGGCAAATATTTGATGAAATCACATAGAAAAATCATGTCAATCATTTCTCTAAGCTCTCATTTTCTGGGACTACAAATACTATTCAATAAACAATAGGGAGGGAGTTCCTGTCATGGTGCAGTGATTAACGAATCCAACTAGGAACCATGAGGTTGTGGGTTCGATCCCTGCCCTTGCTCAGTGGGTTGAGGATCTGGCGTTGCCGTGAGCTGTGGTGTAGGTCGCAGATGCAGCTCGGATCCCGTGTTACTGTGGCTCTGGTGTAGGCTGGCAGCTATAGCTCCGATTAGACCCCTAGCCTGGGAACCTCCATATGCCGTGGGAGTGGCCCAAGAAATGGCAAAAAGACAAAAAAAATAAAATAATAAAAAAATAAACGATAGGGAGCTCTCTTTTTCAGGGCCTGAAGAAAGTTGCTTAGTTTCTCCATGACTTATTTCAAGATTACAATGAGATGATTTTAACAAACTAATAAGCTTTCTTTAAGTTTATTTACAATACAGAGTAGAATTTTTAAAAATTCCAAAATGCTTAAGGGCAGGAAGAATGGGTATGCTTAAGTAGTTTCATCTCTTTGGTCCTCTTATTATTATTATTATTATTATTATTATTATTTTGTCTTTTTAGGGCTGCACCCATGTCATATGGAGGTTCCCAGGCTAGGGGTTGAATCGAAGTTGTAGCTGCTAGCTTAAAGAACAGCCATACAACGCGGAATCCAAGCTGCATCTGCAACCTACACCACATGTCATGGCAATGCCGGATCCTCAACCTGCTGAGCGAGGCCAGGAATTGAACCCAGAGACCTCATGGATCCTAATCAGGTTCGTAAACCACCAAGGCATGATGGGAACTCCTGGTCCTCTTCTAATACGCCCACTCAATGAACTGCACCGCCATGTAACCAGTTTTAAAACCCAGAAACCTAAGTCATGGTTAACAACTTCTTCTCTGTCATTACCCCATTCAATCAACAAGTCCACCAATTTGACTTCCTCACAATTCTCCTAATTATATATGTACTAACAAATACTGTAGGATGGACACTCTGGAAATCTCTGACATCTTCCTAGCCCACTTTAATCTTAAAAGCATAATCTTAAAAGCTGAAGATTATAGTAAGGTTTCCATTAAGTGAGAGCCTGCTATTACTCCTTAATAATGATAATTTTAAGGCTAATTCAACATCAGTTTTTAAAAAGACTCAAATCAGTGATTTTTCTTTTCATTATGTTGCTTAATTAATCATGTAACATACTAAGCCACATGTAAATTAAAAGGACAAGAGAAGCTGTTATGAACAAGGAACAGGTTGGTCTCACTACTAGAGCAATATGTAATATATATTAAGACAATTCAACACAAAAATGTAGGGAAGCAGGAAGTCCCCGCTGTGGTGGCTCAATGGTAATGAGCCTGACTAGTACCCATGAAGATGAGGGTTCAATCCCTGGCCTTGCTCAGTGGGTCAAAGATCCAGCATTGATGTGAGCTGTGGTGTAGGTCACAGACGCGGCTCGGATCCTGTGCTGCTGTGGCTGTGGTGTAGACCGGCAGCTGTAGCACCAATTTGACCAGGGAACTTCCATATGCTACAAGTGTGGCCCTAAAAAGCCAAAAAACAAACAAACAAACAAAACATAGGGAAGCAGATGCTGGGCTGCCTATAGCTACATTAAAAAAAGATGACATTTAAGCCCAGACAAAACCCCCTAGAAAGCCTACCCCCTATAATTCACAATTGATGACATAATAATGTAGGTGAACTGACTATACAAAAACTGCAATTGCTGCATTATAAATAGCATAAGCACTATGAAAGTTGCTAGGAAACCACTTCATTTATCTATCTTTTCTGAAAGTAGTGAAATAAGGAATGGCAGAAAAATTAAGATGAGCCCCAGTGAGTCCTGCTTTATTTCCAGATAAACAGCTTTTCTTTTGTCACATCTTTTTACATACTCCAAAAGCATCAAAATATGATCAATTTTAAAGTACTAAGCCTGGTACATTTATTTCAATAGCTAAGAGGTAATTAAAACAACAACAACAAAACAACAACGGCAAGACACTCCCAATCGAGCAAGACGGTTTCTACACATTGGTTCACATTTATGAGGAAAAATGTCCTCAATCCTAGTTACAAATGTTTTTTGGCAAGGGAGTTATCTGGAAGAATTCTGCATATTTCAAAAAAACTGATTATAGGCAAAGAAGCAATTTTTTTTTTTTTTGGTCTTTTTGCCTTTTCTGGGGCCGCTCCTGCGGCATATGGAGGTTCCCAGGCTAGGGGTCGAATTGGAGCTGCGGACCTCCGGCCTACACCAGAGCCACAGCAATGCGGGATCCGAGCCGCGTCTGCAACCTACACCACAGCTCACGGCAACGCCAGATCCTCAACCCACTGAGCAAAGCCAGGGATCGAACCTGAAACCTTATGGTTCCTCGTCGGATTCGTTAACCACTGAGTCACCACGGGAACTCCCAAAGAAGCAATTATTATAAATCTGTCAACAGACATAGCAAATGAGCAATAATGTGATAAACAATTTCTAGTCTTCTTAACCTAAAGGCATATACTGACAATTAAAATCCCTGGGAATATAAGAGATTCATTTTAAAATTCTGAATTCATACAAACTTTCTCTAAATATTAAAAAGAAGAACTACAACCTAGAATAGATTTATAAGGAGATCCTGCTGAATAGCATTGAGAACTATGTCTAGATACTCATGTTGCAACAGAAGAAAGGGTGGGGGAAAAAACTGTAACTGCAATGTATACATCTAAGGATGACCTGACCCCCTTGCTGTACAGTGGGAAAATAATAAAAAATAAATAAATAAATAAATAAATAAAATAAAATAAAATAAAATTTAAACAATTAAAATCAAAAAAAAAAAAAAGAAGAACTAAGAGGAACTTCATACCATAAGGTTTTTCTTCTGTTACTTTCCCTGTAGAATCCAGCGTGTCAGTAGCTTTCCCCAGTTCGCCAATGGCAATGTACCTCTAGAGGAGAAACCAGGGAAGAGGCCGTAAGGCAAAGAAGATCTGTTAAAGGTCTTCAAGTTTATACAGGCCTTACTAACACTACCAACTTGAAGCCAAATAAAGGCAAAAACAATAGACTGCAGTGGCTGTATTAGTGTAAGTTAAATGGGAAGCGTATAGATTGAGGAACATTTACAAACTTCCTATGCCAGCCAATGTGACAAGGAAAAGTCTGATTTTATAGATACACATGGCTGATAAATATACTATAATTGAAAACACTTTTTTTTTTTTTTGTCTTTTTCTAGGGCCGCACTGGCAGTATATGGAGGTTCCCAGGCTAGGGTCCAATTGGAGCTGTAGCTGCCGGCCTACACCAGAGCCACAGCAACTCGGGATCCGAGCCGTGTCTGTGACCTACACCACAGCTCACGGCAATGCCAGATCCTTAACCCACTGAGCGAGGCCAGGGATCAAACCCTCAACCTCATGGTTCCTAGTCAGATTCGTTAACCACTGAGCCACGACGAGAACTCCAAAAACGCATTTTTAGTATCAGTTTTCTACTGGGTAGTTTTGACTGTGAAGGAAAATTTTCAAACATATCCATGAGAGAGAATGGTGCAATAAACTCCTACCTAGTCATCACAAGATTCAACAATTTCACCACCCATACAATGAAAATTAATTTTAATTAATCGATTTATTAATTCTTATGTGAAATACCAAGATTAAATTTAGCAACTTGATTATGCATTTAAACAAAAGCTAAACAAGGGAGTCCCCATTGTGGCTCAGTGGTAATGAATCCGACTAGTATCCATGAGGTTGAGGGTTCGATCCCTGACCTCGCTCAGTGGGTTAAGGATCCGGTGTTGCCGTGAGCTGTGGTGTGGGTCGGATCCTGTATTGCTGTGGCTGTGGCGTAGGCCGGTGGCTGTAACTCTGATTCGACTCCTAGCCTGGGAACCTCCATATGCCACAGGTATGGCCCTAGAAAAGCCAAAAAAAAAAAAAGGAAGAGCTCTGTACAGTTAATAAACATTAACCCTTCAAAATTTTCAGTATAGTACTTATAAAGTATATGAATATTAATAGAGTGTAAAGAAAAGGTAAAAACTCGACTAACCTCTGGAGAAAGTGGATTAGAAATGCTCAAATCTCAGGAAGTTGCTGGCTTCATAGGAGCATTATTCAAGTCACACTTCAGAGTTGACACTGACTTAACCTAAAAATGTCACTCTTCACGTGGGGGGAAATTATTGTCCTCTGAACATATTCGGGGATGGAGGGCTGGAGTTTGAATATCCCAATGATAACAACTATTCAATGGTTGGAGGAGATACAAAGCTGCTTTCCGATGAACTGCTAGCTTCGCCTACAGGCACCACTATGGCTTATTACACATAGATACGGGACTAGCCTTATGCCTGGAAAATGGTAATTAGTCTTTATATGAATTCAGTGATTTCATATTAGGACATCAACCCTTCTATCTGCTCATCTGGTTGCAAAAGCACATGTTAAGTAACCAACTTTTAATCAGTAGTACAGAAAGCTAATAAAGATAATACTCCAAAACTTCATCGAAGTCCATTACTTCAAAGTACATCTGCTATCCAGATTCCGCTGAACGACTGGCTCAAAGAGAGCCTAATTTCGGGAAGACGGTAAGACACTATGTATCTACCGCCTTCCTCTAGGTTATCTATAGTCTACACTTAGATTAAGTTTGGTCATAGGGACACATTAGCCTAACTTCTCCCAGAATCATTTTACCTGAGTTATATCTCATGCAGACCCACCTCCACATCTACTGTAAAACTATTTTTGAGAACCACTATCTATCACTCACTATCACTTACTGTAAGAAATTTCTTTTTGACTTTATGCCCAGAGTAAAGTCTCTTCCTTAAAGAACTGGCATGCTCCCTCTTTTTGATGAATATTTTGTCTTGGCCTAAGCTACCAAAAATCACAGATAGAAATTTTTTAAAAAATGAAATTAACTGTTATCAAGATTTCCAACAGAAATTGCTTGAATAAAATAAATGTAGGTGTCTATGGCATATGCCATTCAAGAAATATAACAGGCCTGAAATTTAGGAGGGACTTTCGTATAATAAGCACTTACACTTTTTGTACATATTATACTCATAATCCCAAAAGAGAATGAAGTGAGAAAAAATGTCCCAAGAGAAAGCTGATAACAGCCAGAGCAAAGCTACTACAGAAGAGGAGCAGAAGTTAATAACTAAGACAGGGAAGGACTCCTCCCTCTCTGGCTTCTGCATAACTCTTCCTCCCTCTCCTATCAAATGCTTTATAAATGATGCTTTTGGATTTAATCAACGCTACTCAAAAAGATGAATGATATAACTTAACATTTTAAAGAAGTCTCATTCTTTTATTAAATAAACATTTTATAACTACTGAACAGAGCATGTCTTTTGTTGGAAAATGCATGGCTTACAAATGGTATGGTTTCTACAAAAAATTCCAAGGTTTTAAAAAATCTCCCAATAGGAGTTCCCGTCGTGGCTCAGCGAGAAACAAATCTGACCAGCATCCATGAAGATGCAGGTTTGATCCCTGGCCTCACTCAGTGGGTTAAAGATCTGGTGTTGCCATGAGCTGTGGTGTGGGTCACTGATGCGGCTCAGATCCCACGTTGCTGTGGCTGTAGTGTAGGCTGGCTGCTACAGCTCCAATTCAACCTGTAGCCTGGGAACCTCCATATGCTGTGGGTGCAGCCCTAAAAAGACAAAAGACCAAAAAACAACAAAACAAAACAAAACAACAACAACAACAAAAACCTCCCAATAGAATATTATCTGTAAGTTCCCTTTCATTTAAGAAATACAAGTATATAAAAAAAACCTAAATACATATATATTTCAAATATAGGCACTGCAAAATTTTTGCTTCTATGAGTCAAATTTGTTTTTCAATCTGTAAACTCGAGAGTTCCTATCATGACTCAGCAGAAATGAATCTGACTAGCATCCTTGCTCAGTGGGTTAAGGATACAGTGTTGCTGTGGCTGTGGTGTAGGCCAGCAGCTACAGCTCTGATTTGACCCCTAGCCTAGGAACCTCCATATGCTATAAGCGCAGCCCTAAAAAGAGCAAAAAAAATTATAAACTCAATATTATGAATCTCAGATATCATGATTATAGACATTATGATTAATATTCAGGGGTAACACTCATTCATGCAATTTATACAGCTTATTTTTAAATTTTTTGGGGGGGGCATATATGCGGACAAAACTTTCCTTCAACAAGACACATGCATCTGCATATTCACTGCAACACTATTCACAACAGCCAAGACATGGAAACAACCCAAATGTCCATTGACAGTTTATTTTTTAATTGATAAAATCCAACACATAGGTCATTAAGAATAGTTTCAAGAAAAAGAGAACTATTCCAGTATTCTTACCTTGGACCCTGTTAACAAACTGGTCAACATTTTTGTTCCCCTTCCAATTCCAACCACTACAAATCAAAGAAAGAAATATTATGACATTCTACTGTGAAAACTAGGTTTTAAAATATGTTTTATGACATATATTGGTCATATTTTCCTGGCATATGTAACATAAAGTTGGAAAGAACATAGATTTAGTATAATTTGAGGGCTCCTATTACTGCAATCCGTTGAACCTATCATGCAAGTAAGAAATTCTAAAGAGGGGATGGAAAAGAGACTTTTTTTCCTTCCTCCAAGTATGAAGCATAATAGAAACCTCAAGCTAGACAAATAGACAACAAAAAGTTTTGGAAAAATCTCAAAGGACTCACTGGAATTTTATACGGGCATCAGTGAAAATACTTGGTACAATTAATCATGGTATGGTAAAGTCTTTGACAGAGTTCATTACTGAACAAAGCAGAACCCATCATCATAACTAATGAACCATTTAAAGATGATTAGTGCCCAGCAATATACAATCAAGAAAATAGAAACAACAAATCAATCCAACACAAAGAAGAAAACAGGGTAAATGAGAGCCTGGAGAGTGTGTATTCACACAGACCAAATATAAAGTACAACGGCTCACATGTCTCCTCGATTTTCAAGCATTATCTTTATGAAAACACACTTCACCAGGTGAGGATGAGAGGGTATTATCATTGCTTCACTTAATTAGCAAGCAAATTTTTGTAAGAATTGAAGTATTTCTCATCAATGGATACAATTTTGTAAAGGACACAATATAACCGCAATTGAGACTTACAAGAAACAAGGAGAAATGATTGGCAGACTGAAAGAATTATCGTGAATATTTATAGCAGATAATCATTCATTGAGTTCATCATGTATCAGATTCTATTCTAAATGCTTTCCATTCATTAGCTCATTTAATCCTTATAACAACCCTAAAAGGTAATACAATTACCCCTATTTAACAGATGAGGAAACTGAGGCATAGAGTGATTAAGAACTTTGCCCAGCATCTCATATGTAGTAAATGGTGGAATTAAAATTCAAACCAGACTAATAGCAGACCCGCTTTCTTTTCACTCTCCCTGCTACCCTACTCACCAAAGGCTTTCTTCCCACTTCCACCAGCCAAAATCAGCCTAAATATTGTAACCCTGCCTATTCTACATCCTATCCCTTCCTCTTCCAATTCACAGCATTTTGTACCCATTTCTGAAACCCACACTGCACAAAGCCTCCTCAACAATCCTCGACAGGGCCCCAGTGCCCTGTACTCCTTAGTAAAGTCTTCATAGTTCATCCTTCAAAACACAGCTCCCATCTCAGCTTCCTTCATAAAGTCTATCCCAAATTCTCCTTAAGCTTCTATGACACTCACATTGGTTCAAGGACTAATATAAAAACTGTCTGCCTTTAGGATTCTCTGTTGAGCATAGCACTTTCCAAATGGTAGTGGCTGATGCTGAGGGACAAACTCTGTACAATAATAAAGATCCAATTCAATTTTGTTCCATTCAAGAATCTCCAATCAATATTTCTTGAGCCGTTACCATGCACAGAGGCCTAAGAAGAACACTTTTAATGGAACAGCACATTTTCTGACTTTGAAGGAGCTTATAATCTCACGGGCAAAATATAGTACAGACAAGGGAAACTACAAGTGCTCAAAAAAATGCTGCCTGAATTAATGACACTAAATAACAATATGACAGTATATGATTAAGTGTCAAAATGAACACAAAGACTAAGTGCTGTGGGGGGCGGTGTCAAAGGAGGGAGCATTCCAGAGGCCAGAGAATGCTATATTCAAGCATTCAGAGCTTGAGTTAGGCCTTAAGGATGTGTAGGATTTGAACACAAAAAGAAGAGAGAAACATGTTGCAAAGAAGGAACAAATTCTCAGACATGAGGATGAGCACAGAGTACAGGGTGTCCAAGAGCAGGCTGATGTGTTTGACTTTATCATGGTTGAAATGTTGGACTGATGACGGATTCTCTGCTAGTTCAGTGATCCCGAAAGAAATAAGAAGGTATCTTAGGAGCTCCCACCATGGCACTGCGGGTTAAGAATCTGACTGCATTAACAGACATAAAGGGAGATATTGATGAGAATACAATCATAGTAGGAGACCTTAATACCCCCCTCACATCAATGGACAGATCCTCTAGACAGAAAACCAATAAAGCAAGAGAGATCCTAAAGGAAACAATAGAAAAGTTAGACTTAATTGATATCTTCAGGACACTACATCCAAAAAAATCAGAATACACATTCTTCTCAAATGCTCCTGGAACATTCTCAAGAATCAACCACATATTGGGACACAAAGCTAACCTCCATAAATTTAGGAGCATAGAAATTATCTCAAGTATCTCCTCTGACCACAATGCCATGAAATTAGAAATCAACCATGGGAAAAGGAAAGAGAAAAAACCTACTACATGGAGACTAAACAACATGCTACTAAAAAACCAATGGGTCAATGAGGAAATCAAGAAGGAAATTAAAAACTACCTTGAAACAAATGACAATGAAGACACAACCTCTCAAAATCTATGGGATGCTGCGAAAGCAGTGCTCAGAGGGAAATTTACAGCAATACAGGCCTTTCTCAAAAAAGAAGAAAGATCCCAAATTGACAACTTAACCCTCCACCTAAATGAATTAGAAAAAGAACAAAAAAGTCCTAAAGTCAGCAGAAGGAAGGAAATTATAAAGATCAAAGAAGAAATCAATAAAATAGAGACTCAAAAAACAATAGAGAAAATTAATAAAACCAAGAGCTGTTTCTTTGAAAAGGTGAACAAAATTGACAAACCCCTGGCCAGACTCACTAAAAAGAGGAGAGAAAGAACCCAAATAACCAAAATTATAAATGAAAAAGGAGAAATCACAACGGATACAGCAGAAATACAAAAAACCATAAGAGAATACTATGAACAACTATATGGCAACAAGTTTGACAATCTGGAAGAAATGGACAATTTTCTAGAATCTTACAGCCTGCCAAAACTGAATCAAGTAGAAACAGACCAACTAAACAGACCAATCACTAGAAATGAAATTGAAGAGGTCATAAAATCACTCCCTACAAATAAAAGTCCAGGACCAGATGGCTTCACAGGTGAATTTTATCAAACATATAAAGAGGAATTGGTGCCCATCCTCCTTAAACTCTTTCAAAAGGTTGAAGAAGAAGGAATACTCCCAAAGACATTCTATGAGGCCACCATCACCCTCATTCCAAAACCAGACAGAGATACCACCAAAAAAGAAAACTATCGCCCAATATCATTGATGAATATAGATGCAAAAATTCTCAACAAAATCTTAGCCAACCAAATCCAACAACGTACCAAAAAAATTATACACCATGACCAGGTTGGGTTCATCCCAGGTTCACAAGGATGGTTCAACATACACAAATCAATCAGCATCATACACCACATTAACAAAAAAAAGTCAAAAATCATATGATCATCTCAATAGACGCAGAAAAAGCATCTGACAAAGTCCAACATCCATTCATGAACAAGACCCTCGCCAAAGTGGGTATAGAGGGAACATTCCTGAATATAATCAAAGCCATTTATGATAAACCCACAGCAAATATAATACTCAATGGGGAAAAACTGAAAGCCTTCTCACTCAAATCTGGAACAAGACAGGGATGCCCACTCTCACCACTGCTCTTCAACATAGTTTTGGAAGTCCTAGCCACAGCAATTAGACAAACAAAAGAAATAAA
The DNA here is from genome assembly GCF_054392235.1 of Sus scrofa. Classification (NCBI taxonomy): domain Eukaryota; kingdom Metazoa; phylum Chordata; class Mammalia; order Artiodactyla; family Suidae; genus Sus; species Sus scrofa. Next base: position 147,950,192 of record NC_139396.1, on the reverse strand, counting down.
AGGCATCCAAATAGGAAGAGAAGACATAAAACTGTCACTGTATGCAGATGACATGATACTATACATAGAAAACCCTAAGGACTCAACCCCAAAACTACTTGAACTGATTAATAAATTCAGCAAAGTAGCAGGATATAAGATCAACATTCAGAAGTCAGTTGCATTTCTGTATACCAGCAATGAAATATTAGAAAAGGAATACAAAAATACGATACATTTTAAAATTGCACCTCACAAAATCAAATACCTCGGAATACACCTGACCAAGGAGGTAAAGGACCTACATGCCAAGAACTATAAAACTTTAATCAAAGAAATCAAAGAAGATGTAAAGAAATGGAAAGATATTCCATGTTCCTGGATTGGGAAAATCAATATTGTAAAAATGGCCATACTACCCAAAGCAATCTACAGATTCAATGCAATCCCTATCAAGTTACCCATGACATTTTTCACAGAACTAGAACAAACAATCCAAACATTTATATGAAACAACAAAAGACCCAGAATCGCCAAAGCAATCCTAAGAAACAAAAACCAAGCAGGAGGCATAACTCTTCCAGACTTCAAGAAATACTACAAAGCCACAGTCATCAAAACAGTGTGGTACTGGTATCAAAACAGACAGACAGACCAATGGAACAGAATAGAGAATCCAGAAATAAACCCTGACACCTATGGTCAATTCATCTTTGACAAGGGAGGCAAGAACATAAAATGGGAAAAAGAAAGTCTATTCAGCAAGCATTGCTGGGAAACCTGGACAGCTGCATGCAAAGCAATGAAACTAGAACACACCCTCACACTATGCACAAAAATAAACTCAAAATGGCTTAAAGACTTAAATATACGACAGGACACCATCAAACTCCTAGAAGAAAACATAGGCAAAACACTCTGTGACATCAACATCATGAATATTTTCTCAGGTCAGTCTCCCAAAGCAATAGAAATTAGAGCAAAAATAAACCCATGGGACCTCATCAAACTGAAAAGCTTTTGCACAGCAAAGGAAACCCAAAAGAAAACAAAAAGACAACTTACAGAATGGGAGAAAATAGTTTCAAATGATGCAACTGACAAGGGCTTAATCTCTAGAATATATAAGCAACTTATACAACCCAACAGCAAAAAAGCCAATCAATCAATGGAAAAAATGGGCAAAAGACCTGAATAGACATTTCTCCAAAGAAGATATAGAGATGGCCAGCAAACACATGAAAAAATGCTCAACATCGCTGATTATAAGAGAAATGCAAATCAAAACTACCATGAGATACCACCTCACACCAGTCAGAATGGCCATCATTAATAAATCCACAAATAACAAGTGCTGGAGGGGCTGTGGAGAAAAGGGAACCCTCCTGCACTGTTGGTGGGAATGTAAACTGGTACAGCCACTATGGAGAACAGTTTGGCGATACCTTAGGAATCTATACATAGAACTTCCATATGACCCCACAATCCCACTCTTGGGCATCTATCCGGACAAAACTCTACTTAAAAGAGACACATGCACCCGCGTGTTCATTGCAGCACTATTCACAATAGCCAGGACATGGAAACAACCCAAATGTCCATCGACAGAGGATTGGATTCGGAAGAGGTGGTATATATACACAAGGGAATACTACTCAGCCATAAAAAAGGAATGACATAATGCCATTGGCAGCAACATGGATGGAACTAGAGAATCTCATCCTGAGTGAAATGAGCCAGAAAGACAAAGACAAATACCATATGATATCACTTATAACTGGAATCTAATATCCAGCACAAATGAACATCTCCTCAGAAAAGAAAATCATGGACGTGGAGAAAAGACTTGTGGCTGCCTGATGGGAGGGGGAGGGAGTGGGAGGGATCGGGAGCTTGGGCTTATCAGACACAACTTAGAAAAGATATACAAGGAGATCCTGCTGAATAGCATTGAGAACTTTGTCTAGATACTCATGTTGCAACAGAAGAAAGGGTGGGGGAAAAAATGTAATTGTAATGTATACATGTAAGGATAACCTGACCCCCTTGCTGTACAGTGGGAAAATAAAAAAATTAAGAAAAAAAAAAAGGAGTTCCCGTCGTGGCGCAGTGGTTAACGAATCCGACTAGGAACCATGAGGTCGCGGGTTCGGTCCCTGCCCTTGCTCAGTGGGTTAACGATCCGGCGTTGCCGTGAGCTGTGGTGTAGGTTGCAGACGCGGCTCGGATCCCGCGTTGCTGTGGCTCTGGTGTAGGCTGGTGGCTACAGCTCCGATTCAACCCCTAGCCTGGGAACCTCCATATGCCGCGGGAGCGGCCCAAGAAATAGCAACAACAACAACAACAACAACAACAACAACAAAAAGACAAAAAGACAAAAAAAAAAAAAAAAAAAGAATCTGACTGCAGCAGCTCTGGCTGCTGCGGAGGTGTGGATTCGATCCTGGCCCCAGTGGGTTAAAGGATCTGGCATTGCCGTAGTTATAGCTCAGATTCAGTCTTTGGCCTAGGAACTTCCACATACTGCAGGTGTGGCCCAAAAAAAAAAAAAAAAAAAAAAGGAGAAAAGGTATCTTAGAGTTACACAGCTTAACCTTCTCAGGGTGGTTTTTTTTGGGGGGGGCAATATTTTTTTTTCTCTTTTTACAGCAGTACCTGCAGCATATGGAAGTTCCCAGGCTAGGGGTCGAATCAGAACTGCAAATGCAGGCCTACACCACAGCCACAGCAATGTGGGATCCGAGCCACATCTGTGACCAACACCACAGCTCAGGGCAATGCCGGGTTCTTAACCCATTGAGTGAGGCCAGGGATTGAACCCACATCCTCATGGATACTAGCCAGGTTCTTAACCTGTTGAACCACAATGGGAACTCCTAACCTCATTTTATATCCAAGATGAACAAGGCCCATTAAAGTTAGGTAATTAGTGAAAACAGCATTTTAGGAAAACTAATAAAGAAGTGGTATATAGAAAATTTAACTGGAGTTGAGACCCAGTCAACCAGCAGCTTTTCATTCAAGGGATAGTCTAGGGAGAGAATTTTTATTTAACTTTTTCCCATTCAATCATTCAAAATTTTATTCAGTATTTACTGGACAGGTACAGAAATAAAATAAGACCTGATTTCAGCCGTCAATGAGTTAACAAAAACAAAGAACAGAATTAATTTTTGTGTCAGCAATAAAAAAGAGCATGACAGCAGGCTTCACACTTAGGAGACAGCATTTTAGCCAAACCTGGAAAGGTCAGTAAGATTTCTACAACTAAAGATGACAGAGATGAGCAGTTTATCTGAGAGGAAAAGCATGAGGAAACACACAAGGGTATGGAAAACTGTGCAGGATTATAAGAATGAATGAATAACAGGGTTTTCTAAATACTGTCTCACAATTACTACTCTTATCTCCCAAATTTTCTGTGCTCAAATGTCTCTCTGTAAAAACCTACAATCCTCTACAAATGTCCTACCACTCTATTCTTAAATCAAAGATAGACTGTTCATGTTAAGAGTCACTTTAAGGTCAGCAAGGCTATTACAAATCTAACTCCAAAGATTTTTGCAGTTGGAAGTTTCTAGTGCCATTTATCTAATTCTATAAGGCCCTTGCAATCACCTTAAAAGACCAGTATCGGAGTTCCCATCATGGTACAGCGGAAACAAATCCGACTAGGAACCATGAAGTTGCAGATTCAATCCCTGGCCTCGCTCAGTGGGTTAAGGATCTGGCGTTGCCCTGAGCTTTGGTGTAGGTTGCAGATGCAGCTCGGATCCCACATTGCTGGGGCTCTGGGTGGGCTGGCAACAGCAGCTCAGATTAGATCCCTAGCCTGGGAACCTCCATGTGCCATGAGAGTGGCTCTAAAAAGACAAAAGACAAAAAAAAAAAAAAAATAAAGAACCAGTATCTTTCCATTTCCAGGAATCTATCTTAATAATCCAAAACAAAGATAGTTTTATTCATAAAGATGATCCCCATAAAATCAGTTCTACTGACAAAACTCTGGTAATAACCTCAATGACCTTGAATAGGGAAATGGTTAAGTAAACTGTATTTTATCCATGTGACAGCACAAGATGCTGCCACTAAAAATAATGTTTACTTCCCTCATTATTTTTGCTTTTGCTACATCCCATAAGTTTTGGTATGTTGTGTTTCCATTTCATTTGTCCCCAAATATTTTTTTTTGGTATGTTTGTGACTGAGTCACTCTGGTGTACAGTAGAAAATTAAAAGAATACTGTAAACTAGCTATAATGGAAAAAATAAAAATCGTTAAAAATTTTTTTTAATTAAAAAAATATCAAGATATTTGATTTCCCTTTTGATTTCTTCTTTGACCCAGTGATTATTCAGAAGTGTGTTGTTTAATATCCAACTTTCCTCCTGTAATTGATTTCTAGTTTCATACCATTGTGGTTAGAGAAGGTACTTGATAGGATTTCAACACTCTTCTGCCTTCTCTTCCACTTTTAAAGACTCTTGTGATCACACTGGATCTACCAGGACTTTCCGGGGTATCTCTTTATCTTAAAGTCAGCTAATCAACAACATTAATTCCATGTGCAACTTTAAAGCCCCCTTGTTATGTAACCTAACATATTAACAGGTTCTGCACATGGACATCTTTAGGGGAGCCATTATTCTGCCTCGCACAGGATTTTTGAGATTTTTGCAAGCCCTCTTTATAGAATTGTTTTATGTAATGCGTATTATATTTAATAATTTATTCAATATTTATATTAAAATATTTTACAAATATTTTTAATATTTATGTATATCATGGGTTAATAGAATTATAAACCTGAATTTCTTTTGTTTTCTTTTTTTTTTTTTTTTTTTTTGTCTATTTTCTAGGGCCACACACGTGGCATATGGAAGTTCCCGGGCTAGGGGTCTAATTGGAGCTGTAGCCGCTGGCCTACACCATAGCCATAGCAACATCAGATCCAAGCCACAACTGTGACCTACACCAAAGCTTATGGCAACACCAGATCCTTAACCCATTGAGCAAGGCCAGGGATCGACCCCACAACCTCAGGGTTCCTAGTCGGACTCATTAACGGCAGAGCCATGATGGGAACTCCACAAACCTGAATTTCAGATATCCTAAATTGTCAGATAAACTCTTAAATCTGTACCATTAATACTCCCCCCAACCCCAGCAAAAATCACCTAAAATGTTGAAAGTAGAAGTATATTTTTCCACACAAGTTTTGTTAAAGAAAAAAAAATACACACACACACACAAAATGGAAGCTTCAACAAGATTCCTTAGGTTTAGGGTAAAAAAAATAAATTTATTTACTCAGTCGAATATCAATATTTTCTGCACATCGATGAGTAACCACCAGAAATTAATACAATTGGTCTAGTCATAAAAAAGCAGCACATTTTTATCCTCTTCTTTCTTGTATTTATGGTGCTGAGCCTTAGAATACAGAAGGTTATAACAAACAGGCTTAACTCAAGGAGAGCAGAACTGATAAAAATCCTGAAGACACCTCTAGAATCAATGGCAGAGAATGCTGTGACTGACTGATAACTTCTGTTATGAACATGGGGAACCAGGAACAAAGGCAGAAGTACCAGGTATCTGCCACCCCAGGTTAGGGAAGAGATTGGAACTGAGCAGATTCAGATTTAACTCCTGACTTTGCCACTCACTAAGGGACCTCATATATAGTAAGTCCATCATAAGTGATTATCATTAATCATAGCAAGAAATAGTAATTAAGAATCAGCATTTGCCTATGCGAGTCCTCTAATTCAGGAAAATTAATTTCTGTGTTTTTTTTTAATTTTAACCTCAAGTAAGACATTTATGCCAAAATCAAATAAAATCAGTAATTTTAGAAAATGCAAAATCATATATTGTTTCTAATTTTCTTTAAAAATATAATTGTATTCACCAATTTAATCCTTTGCTTCTAAATAAACATTCATTTCCTTCAGATAGCTTAGATCAGGTTTGGTTTTGCTTATTTGTATCAAATTTTAGATCTAATAAAATGGACTGGATACTGTAGCACGGTATTTTCAAAGTATAAATTGTAATCCATTAGTGCAGCATGAAATTAATTTAGTGGATTATAATCAACATTTTAAAATAATGAAATAAAATATAAAACACTGGGGCATGTAAAAAGGTGAGTACTGTTCCATAAAAGTTTATTTATTTATTTATTTATTTATTTATTTATTTATTTTGTCTTTTTGCTATTTCTTTGGGCCGCTCCCGCGGCATATGGAGGTTCCCAGGCTAGGGGTCCAATAGGAGCTGTAGCTGCCAGCCAACACCAGGGCCACAGCAACGTGGGATCCGAGCTGCGTCTGCAACCTACACCACAGCTCACGGCAACGCTGGATTGTTAACCCACTGAGCAAGGGCAGAGACCGAACCCGCAACCTCATGGTTCCTAGTCGGATTCATTAACCACTGCGCCACGATGGGAACTCCAAAAGTTTATTTCTAATATGTGGGAAAGAGGGAGATGAGGGGAATCTTAACATATACTATGACCATGGATACAGTTTTAAAAATGTTTCTAGAAACATAACCATAGCCTGTGGATACACACTTTGGCAGTGTTTAAAGACAGACTTCAGAACTTCTACTAGATGCCAAAAAAAAAAAAAAAAAAAGGGAGGAAAAATGGAAAGAATAAATGATTTTTCTCCTCTCAGTCAATTCTATCAATTTTCCTTCACATGCAATAAAACACTCAACTGATGTTTCCAACTAATGTTCCCAGAAGAAGTGACTTCCTCTCAGGAACTATAAAGTTCCTCTTCTCAAGAAAGCAAACATCAGAGATGAGATTTGACATGGGAAGAAAAAAAAGCCATATCCTGTGCCAGGAGTCCCCAAAACTATCCCACACTGGAAGAGTCATACATGGCTAAGATTCATCTACAGTGATGTCATAAGGTTACAATGCTAGATCCTAAGTGAAAAGACACTGGAGAAATCCACACTCAGGCTCATATTCTCTCTCCCTCCTATGAGGGAGACACTTGAGCACACTCCTTTCTCCAACAATCCAAAAAGGAGTAACACGTATACAATGTTCCTGCTTACGGGAGTTCCTTAGAAACTTAACACCCAAAGTTTTTATTGGAGAAGATGAGAGGGACGGTCTTCCAGGCACCCTCTGCCGGCACGGTGGGACAAATCCCCAGATTCCAAGATAGAGAGCAGATGTTCGGCATAAACCACATTGCTTACACAGTTGAGGCACAGGAAACCAGCCTGTCAGATGGGAAGACTGGGAACACTCCCCAAATCCAAGTTCCCAGATGCAAGCATGCCTTTCTCAAGATAGCGATCTCAGATCTGCTGTGTTAACTCTTTTCTGCAGATATAAACCCTTTCTCAAAGCCCACCCATACATAAAAGTGGCCACTTCTAACAACCTGTATACCTTGTACCATGTAAGGGCTTCCTGAGAAGGCGGCCCTAAAAATCCAGTAGATCTGAAATATTCCAAAGTAGATTGAAAATGACATGGCTTTAGTCAATTTTATCTGTTCCTAATCAGTGTATCTTTCTGATATAAGTAACGGTTACATCAAACGTCCATTCGTATCTTACCCAGGACTCCTCCAGCTGCACTGTCTAGAGTCCCTCCATGCCCAATTTTTAAAGGCTGCTTTTTCCTCTTGGTCCATTCTGGAGAAGGCATTCCAGCTTCTATAAGAGTAATTGGGATGGAAAAAAGTTAATTACTGAGACAAAGGAAGTAGGGCCTCCATAAATATGGGATGGGACAGTGTAGATGGAGTACTCAAAATAAACAAAAATATTATACAAACTTAACATAAGACTACGACAACATTACTAGCAAAGGACAGATTTTTAAATGTACTGACATTCCCTAAATTACAAAGAGATAATATTCTCAAAGTAATTATCTAGAAACTAGAATTTATTTTCTAAGGAAAAAAAAATTGTTTTAAAAAGTGGGTAAATATCCAGGCTAACCCACAAAGATCTAGCAAATTCCTGGTAGTAGTGAGCTGACTGACAGAATGATGAAAAAAAGTTAGTTTTGACATAGGCAGCTAGCTTTTAAAGTCCTCAATTTCATTTCTAAATCTTTTCTGTTCCCTGATGCTCTTTGCTGGTACCTGCAGCTACCTAAGTGCTGGGAGTACATCCCATCCAGGGTTACTTTAAAGAACAAATTATCCCTATCTCTGTCCTCCTCTCCTAATCCAAACTCTCAATTCCTTAAAGAAAATAACTTCAACAAACGGTTACATACAAAGAGGGTAACAGTTTAAGGTGCTTCTTATATTCCAAAGCATTTGGATTTAAAAAGAAAGAAAGATGAGGGACAGGATTAAGACGGCAGAAGGACTGGAGCTCAACTTCCCTCCTAAAAACAACAAAATTCACAACTAAAGACTGAGCACTCTTCACCCAAATGGACTGGAAATCTTAAAAAAGATATCCTACTCCAGAAGAAAAAGAGGAGGACATATCAAGAGGTAGGGGGGGTGATTTCGTGATATAAACAACCCCATACATCCTGGGTGGGAAGCTCCACAGACTGGAAACTAACTGGTTCACAGAGAGAGACTCACCTACAGGAGTGAGAGTTCTGAGCCCCACATCAAATTCTCACGTGTGGGGATCTGGCACTGGGAGAAAGCGCCCCGGAGCATCTGGCATTGAAGGCCAGTGGGGCTTGTGCCCAGGAGCTCCACGGGACTGGGGGAAACGGAGACCCCATTCTTAAAAGGTGCACACGGACTTTCACGTGCACTGGGTCCCAGGGCAGAGCGAGGTCTCCATAGGAATCTGGGTCAAACCTGACTGCAGTTCTTGGAGGACATCCTGGGAAAACAGGGGTGAATGTGGCTTGTTGTGAGGGAAGGACATTGAAGGCAAAGCTCTCGGGGACATTCAGCAGCTGCCTTTCTCTGGAGGGGGCCATTTTGGGAAAATCTGGCCCCATCCCAGTCAGTACTGAGAAGCCCCAGGTCAAACAACAACCCAGGTGGGATTACAGCCCCACCCCTCAGTAAACAGGCTGCCTAAAGACCCCTCAGGCACACAGCTGCCTCTAATCCCATTCAGAGACTAAGCCCCACCCACCAGAGGGATCAGAATGGGCTCCACTTACCAGGGGGCAGGCATCAGCCCCTCCCATCAGGAAGCCTACAGAAAGCCCCCCATACCGACCTCAGCCACAAGGGGGCAGACACCAGAAGTAAGAGAGGCTAAACTCTATTACCTGTAAAAAGGTCACCACACCAAAAACCTATAAAAATGAAAAGACAGAGAACTATAACTCAGATGAGGGAGAAAGGAAAAACCCCAGAAAATCAGCTAAGCAAGGAGGAGATTCTCAGCCTCCATGAAAAAGACTTTAGACTGTTGATGCTGAAGATGATGCAAGATATTGGAAATAAAGTGGAGGCAAAGATGGATAACTTATAGGAAACACTGACCAAGAGATACAAGATATAAAACTTAAACAAGAAGAGATGCAAAATACAATAACTGAAATAAAAAAATCACTAGAAGAGCTAACAGCAGAATACAGGAGGCAGAAGAATGAATAAGCGAGGTGGAGGACAGATTAGCAGAAATTACGGATGCAGGAGTTCCCGTCGTGGTGCAGTGGTTAACGAATCCGACTAGGAACCATGAGGTTGCGGGTTTGGTCCCTGCCCTTGTTCAGTGGGTTAGGGATCCGGCGTTGCCTTGAGCTGTGGTGTAGGTTGCAGAAGGGGCTCAGATCCCACGTTGCTGGGGCTCTGGCGTAGGCCAGTGGCTACAGCTCCTATTGGACCCCTAGTCTGGGAACCTCCATGTGCCGCGGGAGCAGCCCAAGAAATAGCAAAAAAAAAAAAAGACAAAAAACAAAACAAAACAAAAAAACAGAAATTATGGATGCAGAACAGAAAAGAGAAAAAAGACTGAAAAGAAATGAACAGAGTCTCAGAGAACTCTGGGACAATGGTAAACGCACCAACATCCGTATTATAGGGATGAAGAGAGAGAGAAGGAGACAGAAAAATATTCCAAGAGATAATAGCCGAAAACTTCCCTAACATGAGGAAGGGATCACTTACTCAAATCCAGGAAGCACAATGAGTACCATATAAAATAAACCCAAGGAGGAACACCCCAAGACACATTAATCGAACTAACCAATATTAAAGACAAAGAGGAAATCTTGAAAACAGCTAGGGAAAAGAAACAAGTAACATACAAGGGAACCCCAATAAGGTTATTGGCAGATTTTTCAACAGGAACTCTGAAGGCCAGAAGGGAGTGGCATGATACATTTCAAGCGATGAAAGGAAAAAACCTCCAACCAAGATTACTCTACCCCGCAAGGCTCTCATTCAGATTTGAAGGAGAAAATCAAAACCTTCAGAGATAAGCAAAAGATGAGAGAATTCAGCAATACTAAACCAGCCTTACAACAAATACTAAAGGAACTTCTCCAGGCAGAAAAGAACAAGAGAAGAAGGAAAGAAAAAAGAGCAACAAAAACAAATCCAAAGCAATTAATAAAATGGCAATAAAAACATACATATCAATAATTACCTTAAATGTTAATGGACTAAATGCCCCAACCAAAAGACATAGACTGGCTAAATGGATACAAAAACAAGACCCATATATATGCTGTCTTCAAGAGACCCACTTCACTTCTAGGAACACATACAAATTGAAAGTGAGAGGATGGAAGAAAATATTTCATGCAAACGGGGATCAAAAGAAAGCTGGAGTAGCAATACTCATATCAGACAAAATAGACTTTAAAATGAATATTTTAAGGGACAAAGAAGGACATTACATAATGATCAAAGGATCAATCCAAGAAGAAGATATAACAATTTTAAATATCTACACACCCAACATAGCTTCACCACAATATATAAGGCAACTGCTAACAACCTTAAAAGGACAAATCAACAATAGCACAATAATAGTGGGGAACTTTAAAACCCCACTTACAGCAATGGACCAATCAACCAGACAGAAAATCAATAAGGAAACACAGGCCCTGAATGATGCATTAAACCAGATGGATTTAATAGATATTTATAGGACATTCCATCTAAAAACAACAGAATACACATTCTTCTAAAGTGCACATGGAACATTCTCTAAGATTGATCACATCCTGGGCTACAAATCCAACCTCGGTAACTTTAGGAAAACTGAAATCATATCAAGCACCTCTTCCGACCACAACGCTATGCGAATGGAAATCAACAACAAGAAAAAAACTGCAAAAAACACAAACACGTGGAGACTAAACAACATGTTACTAAACAACAAATGGATCACTGAAGAAATCAAAGAGGAAATTAAAAAATACCTAGCAGCAAATGATAACGAAGATAGGACACTCCAAAACCTATGGGATGCAGCAAAAGCCCTTCTAAGAGGCAAGTTTATAGCAATACAAGCCCACCTCAGGAAACAAGAAAAAGCTCAAATAAACAAGTTAACTTTACATGTAAAGCAGCTCGAGAGAGAAGAACAGACATGACCTAAAGTTAGTAGAAGGAAAGGAATCATAAAGATCAGAGCAGAAATCAATGAAATAGAAACAAAGAAAACCATAGAAAAGATCGATGAAACGAAAAGCTGGTTCTTTGGAAAGATCAACAAAATTGATAAACCCCTAGACAGACTTCTCAAGAACCAAAGAGGACTCAAATCAATAAAATTAGAAATGAAAAAGGAGAAGTAACAATGGACATCACAGAAATACAAAGGATCATAAGAAACTACTACATGCAACTATATGCCAATAAAATGGAAAACCTAGAAGAAAGGGACAAATTCTTAGAAAAGTACCATCTTCCAAGACTAAACCAAGATGAAATAGAAAAGATGAATGGACCCATCACAAGAACTGAAATTGAAACTGTGATTAAAAAACTTCAAACAGGAGTTCCCGTCGTGGCGCAGTGGTTAACGAATCCGACTAGGAACCATGAGGTTGCGGGTTCGATCCCTGCCCTTGCTCAGTGGGTTAACGATCCAGTGTTGCCGTGAGCTGTGGTGCAGCTCGGATCCCGTGTTGCTGTGGCTCTGGCGTAGGCCGGTGGCTACAGCTCCGATTCGACCCCTAGCCTGGGAACCTCCATATGCCGCGGGAGCAGCCCAAGAAATAGCAACAATAACAACAACAACAACAAAGACAAAAGCCAAAAAAAAAAAAAAATTCAAACAAACAAAAGTCCAGGACCAGATGGCTTCACAGGCGAATTCTATCAAACATTTACAGAAGAGCTAACACCTGTCCTTCTGAAACTATTTCAAAAAATTGCAGACAAAGGGATACTCTCAAACTCATTCTACGAGGCCAGCTTCACCCTGATACCAAAACCAGACAAAGTTACCACAAAAAAAGAAAACTGCAGGCCAATTTCACTGGTGAACATCGATGCAAAAATCCTCAACAGAATACTAGCAAACAGCATCCAACAATACATTAAAAGGATTGTACATCATGATCAAGTGGGATTTATCCCAGAGATGCAAGGGTTCTTCAATATCTGCAAATCAATCAGTGTGATACACCACATTAACAAACTGAAGAATAAAAACCATATGATCCTCTCAATAGACATGGAAAAAGCCTTTGACAAAATCCAACACCCATTTCTGATAAAAGCCCTTCAGAAAGGGGGCATAACGGGAACCTACCTCAACATGATAAAGGCCGTATATAACAAACCCACAGTGAACATCATTCTCAATGGTGAAAAGCTGAAAGAATTCCCGCTGAGATCAGGAACGACAAGGATGTCTGCTCTTGCCACTACTCTTCAACATAGTTTCAGAAGTCCTAGCCACAGCAGTCAGAGAAGTAAAAGAAATAAAAGGAATCCAAATTGGAATGGAAGAAATAAAACTATCCCTATTTGCAGAGAATCCTAAAGACTCTACCAGAAAACTCTTAGAGCTCATCCACGAATTTGGCAAAGTCGCAGGATACAGAATCAATACATAGAAATTGATGGCATTTCTATACACTAACAATGAAAGAGCAGAAAAAGAAATTAGAGAAGCAATCCCATTTAACATCGCATCCAAAAGAATAAAATACCTAGGAGTAAATCCAGTAAAGAGACAAAAGACCCATACTCAGAAAACTATAAGACACTGATGAAAGAAATCAAAGATGACACAAATAGATGGAAAGATATACCATGCTCGTGGAGTGGAAGAGTTACTATTATCAAAATGACTACACTACCTAAGGCAATATACAGATTCAATGCAATCCCTATCAAATTACCAAGGACATTTTTCACAGAACTCGAACAAAACATTTTAAAGTTTGTTTGGAAGCACAAAATAGCCAAAGACATTCTGAAAAAGAAAAATGGAGCTGGAGGAATCAGGCTCCTGGACTTCAGACTATACTACAAAGCAACAGTCCTCAAAACCGTATAGTACTGGCACAAAGACAGAAATATAGATCCGTGGAACAGGATAAAAAGCCCAGAATTAAACCCACACACCTGCAGCCAACCAATCTATGACAAAGGGGACAAGAACATACAATGGAGAAAGGACAGCTTGCTCAATAAGTGGTGCTGGGAAAACCGGACAGCCACATATTAGAACACTCCCTAACACCATATACAAAAATAAACTCCAAATGGATTAAAGACTTAGATATAAGACCAGACACTATCAAACTCTTAGAGGAAAACATAGGCCAAACACTCTCTGACATGAACGACAGCAACATCTTCTCAGATCCACCTCTTAGAGTTTTGACAATAAAAACAAAAATAAACAAATGGGATTTAATTAAACTTAAAAGTTTCTGCACAGCAAAGGAAACCCTAAACAACACAAAAAGACAACCCACAGAATGGGAGAAAATCTTTGCAAGTGAATCGACTAACAAGGGATTAATCTCCAAAATTTATAAACACCTTCTGCAGCTCAATACCAAAAAAACACACAACCCCATCAAAAAATGGGCAGAAGATCTAAACAGACAATTCTCCAAAGAAGACATACAGATGGCCGAGAAACACATGAAAAGATGTTCAACATCACTCATTATTAGAGAAATGCAAGTCAAAACCACTCTGAGGTACCAACTTACACCAGCCAGAACGGCCATCATCAAAAAGTCTACAAACAAGAAGTGCTGGAGAGGGTGTGGAGAAAAAGGAACCCTAGTACACTGTTGCTGGGATTGTAAATTGGTGCAACCACTGTGGAAAGCAGTATGGAGAGTCCTCAGAAAACTAAAAAGAGAACTACCATTTGATCCAGCAATCCCACTCCTGGGCATCTAGCCAGAGAAAACCAGGACTCGAAAAGACACGTGTACTCCAATGTTCATTGCAGCACTATTTACAATAGCCAAAACATGGAAACAACCTAAATGTCCATTGACAGAGGAGTGGATCCAGAAGATGTGGTACATATACACAATGGAATATTACTCAGCCATTAAAAAAACGAAATACCGGCATTGTTAGCAACATGGATGGACCTAGAAATTATCATGCTAAGTGAAGTCAGCCATACAATGAGACACCAACATCCAATGCTTTCACTGACATGTGAAATCTGAAAAAAGGACAGACTGAACTTCTTTGCAGAACAGATGCTGACTCACAGACATTGAAAAACTTATGGTCTCCTGAGGAGACGGTTTGGGGGGTGGGGGGATGTGCTTGGGCTGTGGGATGGAAATCCTGGGAAATCAGATTGTTACGATCATTATACAACTACAGATGTGATAAGTTCATTTGAGTAATAAAAAAAAGTTAAAAAAATTTTTAAAAAACCATCTTCTATATACAAGAAAAAAAACAAAACAAAACAAAACAACAACAGCAAAAAAAGTCTAACATAAATTTTCCACATGTGGACAGAGAACCACATCTCTGTATAAATACAACCTCCCCTGAAAATTGTTCTGTATCTATAAATAAAAGGATGCTAGTTTCAGTTAAAATTCAGGAAATTATTAGAGGCAAAAAAAAAGAAAAAACACGAAAGATGCCAACTTGGCATATTCCTATTCCAAAAATAAAATGAAATAATGCTATCTGAATGTGCTTTGGAAACTCAAAGCACAACAACAACACGTTAGCATCATCAACATGGCAGACAACAACATATTGAGAGAATATTGGCTACTGGACTTCAAATGACAAAGGAGGTAAGAAGAGGAAGAGCTGTATTGATCTGAACCCCTCCAAGCCCATCAAATCTTAGTTATTACTACCAATCCAGAGAAGAAGGAAAAGAGTAAAAGAAAATGAAAAGAGAGGACAGAGAAGGGAAAGGGGGGAAGGCAAAACAACAGGGGAGAAGCAGGTGAAATGGCCAAAAGGATAATGTGGGTTGTTCAGTCTCACCACATACATAACTACCGCCTTACTGAGTCAGAACTGTGATGTCTGGAACAGAGTCCTAGTGTCACTCTCTGATTACAACATCACCATGCTTGGAAGGACAAGACCATATGCTTTAACACAAACCCATAAGGCCAGGCCTAAGCTCGACTCTTCACCTTCACTTGCAACTCATTACAGATCTGCCATCCTTGTACGTATAGAAACATTTTAGGGAACTCTTTGTACTTTTAACTGGACATCCCTTGAAGCATGGAGGCCCATAAATCGACTGTCTTCCCTTTGTGTTCAAATTTACCTCTTTCAAGTTTGAAGACACCCTGTCTCTACTATACTGGAATTTGTTCACCCCACTGGTACCGGTCATGGATAAATATTTATTAATCTCTTTCCTAGCTATAAAACTGTAAGTTAGGCCTTTAAGGATTCAAAAATGACAAGAGCAGAGATTGTAATATAACATGAATTAATGTAAGGAAAGGCAAGGAAGGTTAACAGAGGCTATGAAATCTGACTGTGGCCTAAATCAGCAGTGGTCAAACCTGGCTGGCATTAGAAGTTCCTGTCCTGAAATCTGTATCTTTAAGAACCATCCCAGGTAATTCTGACAGCCAGTTAGAATGGCATTTGGAAAACCCTGGTCTAGCCAACAAAAATATAGAGTAGGCCAATCACAAGCAGTAGAAAAATGGAGAGTAATGAGAATGTCTACTTCTGAGTGAGCTGCTTCCAGAAGATGGCCCAGCAACAGCCTTGGCACAATAAATTTTAACTAAGTTTCAAGAAGAAATTTCAGCTCTTGGAGGCAGATTAACCAGAAGGCCAGGATATGACTTTAATCCTATCACAAACCTGTCTGAGAGAAAGAATGGTAATCACTACCTTGAGGATGAAAAAAGTGACAATTTAGCTAAAAAATCAGACCAAATGAAAGCAACTGTATGAAGAAAATAACTCCATGATGACACCACAAAGGTTTTCCTTGGTCTAATTCCTTCCTTCAAGGCCCCCTATTTAACCCATCCTTATAGGCAACAAAGTAAAATGAAAGTATAACAAAAGAGTAAGAAGACATAACACAGGAATTAAACATCTTCAGGAATGTACCTTTACTAATAAACACTGTATTGTGTCAGTTTTAATTAACAAATTCCTACCAGAATATTTTGGTTTTGCAATTAAAATGGGGCTGTGGGGTAATGCTTGCCAGGGGACACTAAACAAAGAAGAAATTTCCTGTACTGGCTTAATGGAAAAATAAGCCAGAGTCAAAGGGCCTTGAAAACCTAGTTAAATGGTTTTATCACCAAAGGCTGCAGAAATTACTGCTGTGAGCTCAGTTAAGAGACAGTCTTTCATCCTCACCTATAGGCTAGCACAGATCTGGCTTACTGCAGGTGTCCAAAAAAAATCTAAGGTTCCTTGACGCCACTGTCTGAAATGATCTACGGGAGTGATGACTGACAGATCCTTCTAAGAGTCTCCCAGTGTACATGAAGAAACAAACAAACAAAAAGAAAGCTCTTAGAAGTGACCAAGGTATATTTAGTAGTTGTCAAAATATCCACACACTACTTACACCAGAATCACCTGGAGCAACAGTTTAAAGATGCAGCTTCCTAAAAATACCCCATGCCCTCAGAATCACAATCTCTGAGAAGACAGGGATTAGGAATCTGCATTTGTACAAGGGACTCTAAATAATTCTTATGCCCACTACGTGAAAACCACTGTGCCAAGTCTTGGTTAACTAAGTAGATCCTCATTTCCAACATATTTTTAAGAATGCAGCTTTGGAGGGTAGAGAGCCAGTGTTTCCTTTGGCTAGGGTTCATCTATGTGAGCCAAACAAAAGGCTTCTGAGGGATCAAATTAGAGAATATTCGTCTGCAAGTCCAAAAGCAGAGGTTTATCTGTGGATGTGTGGGGTTTTGTTTTTTTGCTTGTTTCCCTTGAGAATGACGACTGCCAGTTAGGCTACAGGAGTTCACGTCAGGACAAGTCCAAGCTGGAGATGCCCCAGACTTCTGTCCAAAACTTATACAGCGGTCATTCTCCCTTTCCCTTCCTCTTATCTCCTGAGCCATGAGCGTGCAAAAAGCCCAGTGTGCTCTATGCTGTTTCCGCTCTCGTGGCGACCACCTCTCCTCGGCCTGGTCCCCACCCGGCTGCAATACCTGCCAGCAGCTTCTCCTTCAGCCGATTCAGCAGCTCGGCTGAAGTGGGCCCTTTGGGCTTGTGCACGGCGAACACGCCGCTCAAGGACAGCAGCTTAGTAGCCATCGTGGGTTTGGAAACCGTGGCTTCGGATCCGGTCCTGGCCACGGCCGCAACCGCCGCGGCTGCAGTTGTCGCCGAGGAGGTGGCGGCCGTTGCTGCAGCGGTTCCTGCACTTTCAGGGACTGGGGTTGTGTCTGTATTCAAAGACGAAGGCGACACCACAGCCACTTCAGCAGTTGCCATATTTTTGCAGCCCAGACCAGTTTTTTATCCTGGAGTCGCACGCTAGTGACGCACCTAGGAGCGCGCCCGACATCCCCAGTCTTTTTCTTGCTGGGAATTGCGCAGCGCGGGGAGAGCGGGGGGTCGCAAGGGCTTGTGGGAACTGTAGTCTCGGCTTTGCCGTGCCGGCCGAGAAGTGTGGAGGTGAAGTAGTTTTTCTCCTGTAATCCTTTGTGCTTCTTAGGTGGGGTTACTTCGGTACCGCAGGTGTGATTTCGCGCTGCCGAACCCGAACATCAAGTCGTTATGTATTTTCGGCGAGAAATCTCTTCACGTTCTCCTTCGCTCCTAGAATTAAGAAGACCCAGCATCCAAGAATAGAAAACTTAAAATGCTGACTTCTGCTGCAGCTTGTGAAGAACTATAGCTCCTATGGTTCACTGCTTCCTTCAGTTTGTTTGCTCTTGAATTCATGGTTTAGAATTAAAATATACCTGAAGGTAAGCTCTATTAGAGCAAAGAACCCGTTTATCTTCACTGCCTCACACATAGTAGGCGCTTAAATAAATACTTGGGAACAGATAGATTCTGAAAGAAGCCAAGTGCTAAATCACGTGGGTTAATTTTGATGCCCTTCATGCATTTCTGTCCACCTCCCAACCCCCACAACTCAAATGTAATTCGTAAGATTTCAAAGGTACTTAGTACTAACGCTTCTGTGGATCGTATCCTTTGCTTATTGCAGTTCATAAAATTAAACTTTACTTTCGATTTGAGAAAGTAAAGATTTTAGAAGTTATTCACTCTTCAACAATATTCCGGTACACTGTTCTGATCCTGGCACAAGGCAAAGTGGAGAAAAATTCTTCGTTTTGCTTCTGCATCAGATAACATTAAATGGTATTATGAGTATTGTGGAACAGATAAGTTTGTCTTCATTTTCCTAAAACTTTCATTACAACCACCCTTTCTCCCGATCGTCCTTTTTCACATTAATATCTAGTATCCTAATAATGCCTCTTAGCTCCTCAGAATTACCAGTTATGGGATCTCATTTGAACCTGCCCCCATTCACTCAACAAGAATAGGAAAGAACAATGCTTTAAATAACAAGAATTATTCCTTCCTATATGTCCATTCTTCCCCACTTTAGTCAGATCATGAGGCTCTCATTGAATTTTTGGGGTGCACAACAATGTAAATGTACTTAATACCACAGAACGGTACACTTAAAAATGGTTGAAATGGGAAATGTTATGTTACGTATATTACATCACAAAAAGAAAGGGGAAGTAACACATTTGTGGGGGAACAGGGGAAAGAGGGGGTGTTTTTTAGGGTAGAAAGCTGAAATTCCTGAAGGAAGCAAAATAACTCTTGTGATCTATTATAAAAATCTAAGCTAGGAGTTCCCATCGTGGCTCAGCAGAAATGAACCTGACTAGCATCCATGAGGACTTGGGTTTGATCCCCAGCCTTACTCTGTGGTTAAAGATCCGACATTGCTGTGAGCTATGGTGTAGGTTGCAGATGTGTCTCAGATCCTGTGTTGCTGCAGCTGTGGTGTGGGCCAGCAGCTACAGCTCCCATTAGACGCTTAGCCTTGGAACCTCCTTATGCCGTGGGTGCGGCCCTAAAAAGACTAAAAAAAAAGTCTGAGCTAACTGAAAACATTATGGAAGAGGTGCCTTGGAGGACAGAAGAGAATTGTTAGAGAATAAAGAGAAACTGAAGATTGACAAGTCTCTTGATTAGTGGATACCTGAGCCTGCTTCAAGATTGTTCATTTTTCAGGAAGGTTGCATGACTTCAGAAGGAGTAGCTACATCCTCAGGAGCAAAGCATCCTTTAGCCTCAATAAAATTGCTGCCCTCTCTTCTTAACACAGAAGCAGAGAGCCAGAGACTTTAAGAGAAAGTTTATAGCAGGCTTGAATGATGACTTGGAGATTAGAGAGCTTTCTCCCAATTGTCCATATATCAGTAAGCTTCCCGAATTCTCTTGTGACTCTAGGATGGGGGGGTGGGGGTGGAGGGAGGGCATAACTCAGGGTGAAAATAATGCTTCTGTTAGAATTTCCCACGAGCCCAGTGCAGAATCAGAGTTTGTTTGTTTGTTTGGTTGGTTGGTTGGTTTTGGCCACACTCTCAGTATTTGGAAATTCCTGGGTCAGGGATTGAACCTGTGCCATAATTATAACCAGAGTTACAGCAGTGACAATGCCAGATCCTTAACCCACTGAGCCAGGAGGGAACTCCCAGAGTTAATTTGACTAAAAGAAAACAGAGAAACAGATTTTTCTTATCTATTTTATTTCTAGGATGCTAGGTCACAGCAAAATTAATTCTCTGCTATCAGATATGTATTCTTGGCATCAGAAGCACCAAGCTCTAATTTTCTGAAGTAACCAACATCTTCCACATGGGGTAAGTCTTGCATTTATGAGTTGTCTTACTTCATATATGTGTGAGTTAGGATTCTTTGGTTGAGAGTGATAGAAATTGATTTGTATCAGCTTTGAACTTATCAAAAGGATTTTTTAAATGGGTTTATCAGAATGTACTGGAATATTTTGCAGACTTGGGAAGTTCTCTCTCTTTATCTCCCTCTCTCCTGCCACATCCACCTATCATACTACTCTCTTGTGTCTTTTTCATTCTTCTTTTTTGCTTCAGACAGACTTTTTTTCTACTCCACATTCCACATTCTTGGTTTAAACCATCCTCTTCTGATCCAATTCCAAAAATATCCTGGATGAAGTCTCTCCTGACCACATACAGAATACAGTGCTCCACTAATTTTATTCCACAACCATAGAACTTCCCTTGCTTACTTTCCTTCTTGAGTTTTCTCTGTGGCGTATTTCATCTGATATACCAAATATTCACTTATTTTGTTTGTCTTATTTCCTCCATCAGAATGTGCACTCCATGAGGAATTTTTATGTTTTATTCATTGCTATATCTCCAGGACCTGGAATAGTGTCAGTTGCAGCACTCAATAAATAGTAGTTGAATGAGGGAATGAATAAACATGGAAACTCTAGCAGAAACCATGTGGATAGAGGGGAATTAGTGCCAGTTCCCAGAAAAGTAGAGAGCTGGACACGTAAAATAATAGTTGTATATTCCAAGTGTAACTTATCCTATGTGGCCAAATGTTTTATCTCATTTTATGAGTATGGGGCTGAAAAGAGAAAATACAATTACCTAATGATGTATAAGACTTCAGCTTTCTAGACCAGTTTCCATGCTGCTCTCAACTACCCTTGTGCCTCCAAGGATTGTTAAATAGCAAGAATCAAAAATTGATGACTTTCAGGTTTTATTCCAAATCTGTCACTGGCTCCCCCATGGTTGCATACCTGGGGCATTTCTCTGGTCCTTTCCATAGGCATATATGCCTGGGAGATACATACATAATGTAGGCATGTGTGCCTGGGAGATACATATGTAACTATTCTTAACAAAGACTTCTCCAGTTGTTCATCTGTGCAACTTTGTATAGGTGACAGAATCATAGAAAATAGTGCTTGGTGAAGACATATAGACCATATAGCCTGAGTCCCTCATTTTAAAATTGAATCACAGGAGTTCCTATTGTGGCTCAGCAGATTAGGAACCCGACTAGTATCCATGAGGATGTAGGTTCAGTCCCTGGTCTTGCTCAGTGGGTTAAGGATCCAGGGTTGCCACAAGCTGCAATGTAGGTTGCAGATACGGTTTGGATCCCATGTTGCTGTGGCTGTGGCTGTGACTGTGGTATAGGCTGGTAGCTGCAGCTCCAATTCGACCACTAGCCTGGGAACTTCCATATGCCACAGGTGTGGCCCTAAAAAATAGAAAAAAATAAATGAAAATAAAATGGAATCAGGAGTTCCCGTCATGGCTCAGTGGTTAACAAATCCGACTAGGAAACGTGAGGTTGTGGGTTTAATCCCTGGCCTCTCTCAGTGGGTTAAGGATCTGGCGTTGCCATGAGCTGTGGTGTAGGTCGCAGATGTGGCTCGGATCTCGGATCTGGCGTTCCTGTGGCTGTGGTGTAGACCAGCAGCTACAGCTCCAGTTAAACCCTAGCCTGGGAACCTCCATATGCTGTGGGTACGGCCCTAGAAAAGACAAAAAAAGAAAGAAAAAAAAAATGGAATCACAAAAAGATGCTCTTGATCCCCAAGAAAAGAAAGCTGGGGATGCTCAAATCTATACCATGAGTTGATCAAGGCATAGATTTTTAAGGTTTAAAGAAAAGATGGACATGTTTCGTTGCATAAAATATGAGAGCTGAAAATTTCTCAGAAAAACCCCTTCTTTTTATGCATTTGAGAATTTATCCTAATAGGGAAGAAAATGGTAGGATGATTAAAGAAACAAGTAGTTGGTTGCACAGGGAACTCTGCTGTGAACTGAAGTATCCAAAGAAAATATATTGTGGTTTCTTTAGAGGTAAACTTCTAAGAAAGTTTTACTTTGTAAGAGAAAAATGTTTTTAAGGTTTTAATTTTGACCACACATTTTTTTTTCTAAGAAGGAAAAAGCAGTAGCAATAAAATAAATTTTTAATGAGGAAAGTAATTTTTTTAAAGGAAGGGTAGATAATAAAAGATGAATACTAAAAAGTATCACAAATATGTAGAAGTAAAGCCAGAAAAGCCTTATTGAGAACAGGAAAAAAATCCCAAAGACATTAAAAGCAAATAAAGTGGAATTTTTAAAAATCAAGAAGGAGATATATTTACTGCTTGAGGCCAACAGAAAAGTCAAGCAATGCTCCTATTTTGCCTGGGGAATATCAAAGAGAATGATTTGGGCATGAAAGTGAAAGAAGTAAACAATTGTTAAGAGAAGAATGATGTCCAGGAGGGATGAAAAGGGATGAAAAGGGCATCTCTGCACTAATTGAAGTTAGATCTCCTAGTTCAGATGTTACTTCTAGGGGTAGGGGGAGGGTGAAACTGACAGCAGTAATGACTTGAACCTAGCCAGAACCCCGACTGGGACTTGAACCCACAGTTTTTAAATTAAAATCACTCATGAAGTTCCTGTTGTGGCACATCTGAAACGAATCTGACTAGGAACCGTGAGATTTCGGTTTCAATCCCTGGCCTCACTCAGTGGGTTAAGGATCTGGCATTGCCATGAGCTGTGGTATAGGTTGCAGACACAGCTTGGATCCTATGTTGCTGTGGCTGTGGTGCAGGCTGGCAGCTGTAGCTCCGATTGGACCCCTAGCCTGGGAATATCCATATGCCCCTGGTGTGGCCCTACAAAGCAAAAAAAAAAAAAAAAAAAATTAGAATCAGTCACCCAGTGTCTGGACTTACTGAGGTTCAGGTTCTTTGTGCCTCCACGCAGAAGGAATTCAGCAAGAGACAAAGTGATAAGCGGAAATAGATTTATTAAGATAGAATGCTTTTGAGAGATCATAATGGGCAGGCAAGGAGGCTCTGCCCCAAGGATTAGGTGGGCTACAGTTTTATCATCAAGGTGAGTTGTTGTGGGAAAAGCTCCTCCTCGGTATCCAGTAAGAGAGTATTTGAGGTCAAATTAGGACTGTCATGGTGCTTATTCAAATCAGCAGAAGGGTGGTCTTTAAACTCCTGCCCTTGGCCTGAACCTGAATGCAGTCCTCACCCCATCTCCCACCTAGTGACCTGAGTGAGGCATCTCTGGAGCCTCCACTAGTCAAGCAAGCCTGTCTTGTTCTGGTGGCTTTCTTGAGCAATTATTAGCTTACAGTGATCTCCCAGAGTTCCCTAGGTTTTCCTCTCTATCTTATGGTCCCTTATTGGGACCACAACTAACTAACTCTCCTACTCCATCCCTATCAAGGGGAGATATGAGAACTTGCTAAAGGGATTGTTTAAGGGAACAAACTGTTGCTGAACATGTATGCTATGTGCTGGTGCTTTACATTTTCCTGGAATTTCTATAGTAACTCTCAATTTAGACTTGTGGATAAAAGAAATGTAGGCTGGGTGCCAGAACTTCACTACAAGGGAGTTGTTGTTGTTGTTGTTGTTATATCAACATCATCTCTATTTACAGATGAGGAAAATTAAACTAAATGAGGTTAGGTAATTTCAATAAGGGTATTAGCTAGCATAAAGTGGATATATTGGGGGTCCCCAAGACCAACCTTAGACTAGATTTGTTAGAAGGATGAACAGAGTTCAGAAAAGCTATAATACTCATGGTTGTGGTTTATTATAGCAAAAGGATACAGATTAAAATAAGCGGAAAAAAAGGCACTTGGGATGAAGGCACCACGAGAAACCAGGTCCAAGCTTCCAGTCATTCTCTCCTTTTGCATTCTCAAGAACAGCTCTTAATTTTCCCATCAATGGACTGCGAGAATATGTGTCAAATCTTGCCAGTCAGGGAAGCTCACCTGAGCCTTGGTGTCCAGGGTTTTTATTGGAGATCAATTACATAGGCATGCAGTGCCTGCCCCTATGACTGACCTGAGCTACTTAGTCTCTGACCTTCCTGAGGTCAGACTAATTCAGTGTAGCCCAAGGCCTGAGGCATATTGAAGCATTCTTATCAGGCCAGATTTGCCAAGGGTTCAGAGGTTATCTGCCAGTAGCCAGTGGAGGGCTAGTCTTCACTTTGGAATGCTCAAAATTCACACATTAACTCTAACTCTAACCCATGTGTAACTCATCAAGAGCAATCCTGAGAAGTATTACTGCCAAGCAAAGATGAAAGGAAATTGAGGCTCAGAAAGATTAAGCAGCTTGCTGAAGGTCCAACAACTAATAAGTGGCAGTTAGATTTAGTAGAATTCAGGCTTGCCTGACTCTAAAATCCATAATCTTAACCAGTGCTCAGTAACTTCTGATGAGAATGGGTAAGTGAGAGACAAGCTGAATTTAAATAAATGTTTACAGAGTTGAATACTAAGTCCTGGAATGTAGATGCTAAAAAACAATTTTCAAGGGCAAATCATAGAAAACATGATTTAGAATTAACGTAAATGAAAAAAATGGGGGTATTTCACTCTACATTGAGCCTTACATGAGAACATTACATACTTTATATGAATATTAAATGGCAGAACAGCTATTGTAATCTTGGAAGCAGTAACAGAATTATTGTGTCTAGAATAAGAGAGGTGTTGTCAGGTCCTGGTAACGTGGCTGACTCTAGGCAATACGTCATATTCCAGATCATCCCCTGTCTCAAAAGTCTCGTGCCCTTCATTCCTCAGTTCAGAAACAAGGCAATCTGATGATCTATCCTTGTGAAGGTATGATGTTGAGTGAAATAAAACTACCACTGTGCTGGTCCAAACATTTGAATATTGGCAATTTCTATCTAATAGTAGTACTTGATAATAGTTTAACGTGTCATTTCTTTAGAGGTCTTTGCATTTCAATGGCAGAATCCAGGTTCAGGTCAGGAAAGGCAGATATTTGTGAACATGGAAACATTCTGATGTTTGCCAGATTACACATACCCAACCTACATTTGCTGACAGTTTGTTCTATTAAGTTATACCAATATCTCTTGATGGCATTGTCAACTCATGTCCATTCGAATAAATTAATGTCCCCTTCTCAGCTGACTCATTTGGCAGTAAAAGCTAGTTCACTTGCCAATGTAATAGCTGGCTCAACTGATCTATCAAAAAAGCACATTTTCACAGTAATAAGCCAAAAGGAGCAGTATGCCCTCCCGCACCCAACGTAGTAGTTCATATTAAACAAATATGAGAAATTTCAAGGGCAAAGATATGGAAAAGAGGAGACATGAAGCAGAAAGACCTGAGATGATAGAGATATTTTACAATGTATAAAATAGGGGCATTTGACATTTTGTGCTTTTAGGTCTATAAAGAGATGCCTGTAATTGCTCCTGAGCTCTCAGAATATTCACTCAAAGGGCACAATTGATTCTGTACAATGTACATAATGTCATCAAGGTACATTCAGGATATATAATAAGTTCTCAAATTCATATACACAAATATAACTATTATTTTTTTAATTAAAAGACAAAAATATAAATATTTATATTTTAATGTAAATTAAATGTGATTATTTATAGCAGGTAAATTACAAATACAATAGAACGGTTTACTCTGGAACCAGTCAGATGTTGTCTTTTAACACTGCCAAAGAGACACAGTAGATCTGATTGTTTTTATGTTATTTAACATTCATTTGTACAACACATGTTTATTATGCACTTGTTCTGTGAGAGGGGCAGGTAATAACTTTCATATTGACCACTGCTGCAAATAAAGTCATTTACACACAGCTTGGAGAAAGTGTTATCAGTATGTTTTTAAGTAGGCTCTGAGGATTTGGAATATTTAAAACCATTCAGTATTCATATTCCAAAGATAATGTACACGTTGTCTTCATCGATTAATCTATGCTATCATAAACTGGGGAAACGTCATTCTGTGACTTCGGTTTTCTTTAAACGTTTAATAATGTGCTCCACTTGAGGAAGGGTTTAAGGCTGGATTCAGAGACAGAGGTGATGGATGTTTCCCATTACCAGGGTGAATGAAAAGCCTCTTATTTAGCCTGGACTATGCCTAGAGGCTAGCAGAGGAAGAAAGCTCTGCCCCCTGTCATTTGTTATCTCAAAACTCCTGAAGACCTCAACCTTTCCTATTACTACTTAATTGAATTTAGAAAATGACGATCTTCCTTTTAAATATTTTATAGGTTTTTAAATGCAAGATTGATTTTTTTTTTTTTTTGACCTAGAGAAGATTTGGATATGTTCTTCCTAACCTGTGAGTTAGTATCTGTTTCCCAAATTGGGAAGATCGGAATGTTTCGGTTGAGTTAGAAAATAAAAGTATGTTCTCATATTTTGGAGCCAAGGCATAGCTGCATAATTTTCTTGTTTTTGTGGATATACCTTGGCTCCAAAACTTTCTTGATGCTTGTGATTAGCCTTAAGTTAGGGAAAGCCATTTGGGAAAAAGCCACGTTAGGGTATGCAATCCCCAAATCATTTTTTACTATTTCACATTGACTCACATATATTTTATGATACACTTGCCATTGTGAAATACAATTTGTATTATACAGCAAGACAAGAAATATTTAAACATGAAAAACTTTTCTCTGCCATTTGGCCTCCTTCCTCCCCTCCGCTGTGCAGTATGTATCTGCATAGCTGCATTATGCATCCGCCCAACCTTCCCAATGGCAGAAATAACTGCTCAACCATGAAGAGCAACATTCTTCTAACACCATCAAGACAAGTGCTTAGAAGATAACATTCCTTCATAATCTTGTAAGGGGCTGCGTTGACCCATGACCACTGGATTGTGTAAACTGTCAATAATACCTCATCTTGTGTTCAGCCCTCTGTCTCAAAAACTATGCCTTGACCCCTAACCAGTGGAACAGTTCTTGGCGCTTTCTGAGAGGCTGTTCCTGGGGTTATGATCCTCAATTTGGCTCAAATAAACTTTTCCATTTCTTTCTTAGATCAACTGATTGTCTTTTGTTGATGTTACCCTATAGACTCTATAATAGGAATCTCAAGAATAAGTTCTGACCTGCACCCCACATGTAAATCCATAATGAATACAATTTTTTCTTTTCTTTTTTTTCTATTCTAACTCTTCTACTTTGGATAAGCTCTTTTCACCATGAATATTCTAGTCTTTCCCCCCAGAAATAAAATTTATGTCTACCTCACAGAGTTTCTGAAAGTGTCACCAACAAAGTCCAGTGGGGTCCCGGGGCTGGAGTAGGGGAGAGAGAATAAAATGGAATCTAGGTGATAAGATAAGGCTTAACCTCTTTTGTGCTTAGTCTAGTTTCACTTGCCTACAGAGGGCTGCGCACAGAGGCCTTGCACCTAAAAAGTGGGATTTGCATTCTTAGCACAGAACCACTGCACCTGGCCGCACAACTTGATGGGCTGTGTGCAGAAGCATTGCCTCCGACACCTCAATTTACCATGGCAGCAGCATGCTGCACCTGGCACTCGCAACACACCTGCACCTAGCCACGAGGCTCTACCCATTCCTCCACAGATGAGATCCCTGTAAAGCAGCCCTGCCCTTGGCCTGTCAGGAAAGCGTGCACTCTAGAGCACAAATGAAGCTTTCCTTTGCTTTTTTTTTCTTTTTTCTTTCTTTCTTTCTTTTGTTTTTTTTTTTTTTTTTTTTTTTTTTTGGCTTTTTTTTCTGAGCCAAACTTGGTCTCAGACAGAAGATTTCTTGGGGACAGACTTGGGAGTATCCGTAACAAAAGAAAACAATTTTCTTTCAGCTTAGTTAAGATCATACTCAAAGTTAATGTTGCTGGTCTTTGCTGGTCTTTCATCTGTTTCTTAAACTGTAACGTAGGAACTTCACATTTATGTTGGGTTTGTGAATTAACCGTGACATCTCAGCCAGTGGTTGAACTGACTGATTTTAGCCTATCCTGCTGAAAGTTATATCGCCCCTGTAAGAGAGGAAAAAATGTTCTTTGACCGTCTTAGGGTTCCCCTGGCTAGGTCCGAAAATTAAACTGTTAAAGGCAGATTAACAGGAGAAAAGCCTACAAATTTTATTGAATTATTGCATGTACATGGGAGCCTTCAAAAGAAGTGACCAGAGCGGGAAGCTTTTATACCTTTTAGAAAAAGAACATTTGTGAAAAATTGACAAGACAGAGGGCCTTGGGCTGGGAGTGGTAAATGGTGAAGAAGTAACTAGTAAAGGTTAGTGTAACGAGGTTTATTTGTACAGGTTTCTAGGCCCCAGATTCTTGGCTCTGGTGATAATAATGTCTTCCTTCCTCTTGGTACCGGGAAGGTACCTTTCATGTGGGAGATTTATCTCCTGCTCTCAGGGAAGGCCAAGGGGGAAGGTCAGAGTGACCGTCTTGCTTCTGCAGTTTTCTCAGATCCCTTCAGCTTAAGACCTAAAATATGCCAATGTGCCGTGTTTTGGGGTGGTGTGGCCTGTATTCTATCACCCCCAAGAAATTTATCTCTGATCATAAATAACTATTGCAAGGGAACCTCTCTCTTTCTGTCTCATATATATAGTTTTGAGAGTAATATTGAGATCCTGCTGTCTATATTACAAAATAAATATTCCATATTTTATCAGAAAGCGGGGGTACTTATGGTTTCGTAAAGCTGCCAGTCTGTGTAATTTATCACATAGATGAGCAAACCCATATATGAAATTTTAACCTTGATTCAGTTGAGAGTTTAAAACGAGCCAGCTGGTTTTATTAAACATATGTATCTAATATTTACACGTTTATGTGTATAAATTCTATTTTCTGATTACGATGCAGGTATATTTCGTTCACACTCCAGCATGTAACAGATAGGGATGCCAGGCAAGGATTTTTAGACATGGTGTCATTTTCTTGAGAAATCTTTTCCTTCCTGATAAATGGTTTTGAAAGCAGCTATGTGGCCTTCTTCTTTCCTCATCTCCCCCACCTCACAGAGTTTGTCAGTGCACCTTTATAACCTGCCTGAAGAGAATTATAATCTGCAGTGTGACTTTGCCAGCCATTAATCTTCCTCCCATTTTAGGGTCTGAAAGGAGAAATCCCTAGAGCATGTTTTCCCCTGGCCTCCGAGTCATCCTGTTTGCTTCTTTAGTCACAGATAAAAGAGCAGTCTTGAGCTCTCACAGCTGGTCTCTGGGGGCAGAGCCAGCCACACAGCTTGATTCCTCGGGTTTTTCCATGAAGGAGTCATGCTTGTCACCAACCGGCAGAAAATCAACCCTATCAGCTGCAGTTACGGTGTCACTATAAGCAGAAGATGTTTTCATGGTCAGGACATAGCTCTGAAAATAAGGAAATGACACATGCAATTGAAATCTTAAATATATTATCATTCAGGGTGTGGGGGAAGATTCCTTTTAAAAGCTTTCATAAAATAACATTTTCTGCCAGCAGCAGCATTTTATCACCAGATGCAATAACCGGCTCCTTAAATGCATGTCTTCCCTTAGAAGTCATGAATAAGCCAATTCTGATTCCCAGGTACATAAATTGTCCAAGATGTCTCTTCCAAGCACCAAATTATATGTCTATCTTCTGCCCACAGGAGAGCCCTGAGATTATCGTCTAGCCTTCTATTATTCACTGAAATGCTGCCCCAAGATAGGGGAAAGAGCACAACTCTCAATCAACACAGTGTGTAAATCACACCACTTAAAAGCCTCTTCAACGTCTGTCACTAAGTCCCATGATCAAAATTACTGGAAGGTTCACTGATAGGTCCACACTTAATTCCTTTTTCACCAAGCACTATGAATTAAAACTCAGAAGAAACTTTACCTCATGGGTCACCGGTCACTAATTGTTTCATTTAACATTCCCCAAGCACCTCCTGAAAACTCCCTTTGTTCCAGGCAGCAAGCCAGAGGAGCTGGGGAGTGGGGGGTGGGCAGATGTGCTCCCTCAAGTGGTCCATTGCTCCCTAATCCCACAGAAACAGGTCCAGTGAGCAGTTAGCAGTCTATCAGCTCAGGAAGGAGAAAAGATTGATTCTGGGTGTCCTAGTGGCGTTTCCGGAAAAATCATATTGAGAGCTTGCTAACAGGACGTAAATTTGACCTATTTATATTCAGAATGACCTAAACCAGTGCTTCTCAAACTGTGGTGAAGAACCAGTTTTTTAACGGCCCAATCCATGTAGACTGTCTTGTAAAATACTAGAAAAAGTAAATTAAAAAAAAATGAATATGATGCCACGTGGCTCATTATTATTTTATATTATTATAATTATTATGTTATTGTATTATACAATTATCGTTATTACTCTGTCAAATTGCTATAAAAGTTTCTAAACACTTTCAGTTTCTGTATTTAGCTCATCACAGACAATACATAGGTTACCTACTAGTGCTGGCCTGTTAATCAGGCTTAAAGTGGCAGTGATCTAAATCATAGCCTTTGTGCTTTATATATCCTTATATGTTTTAAGTATGTGCTTTTATGAATTATAATCCAACTGAGACATAAACTTTTTTTTTAGTATAGTTGATATACAATGCAGTGCCAGTTTCTGCTGTACAGCAAAGTGACTCAGCTGAGACAGAAACATTTTCAGAGAAACCTCAAAAGAGGAGCCATCCCTTGTGAATGCAGTGGCAAATATCCTCCAACTTAGAGCTTATCTTGTCCTTTTTAGTAACGGAATATTATTGTGGAATAAACATTGGCTTTGAATCCTAAATCTGTCATTTTCTAGCTGTGTGACCTCTAACAAGTTAACTGACCACTCTGAGCTTCTGTCTGTAAAATGGGGTAGTCAAATGACTTCCTCTCAAGATTGTTATGAAGATTAAATATAACAATGGATAAGATGCGTTGGGAATGAAGGAAGCAAAGGTGCAATAAGTGGAGCTGTCGTCATTGTAAATGGTAGCTCACTAAACTGGGAGCTCCTGGGAGGCAGGTTGGAAGAAAAAGCACATCTCTTGATATATACCCCAGCTTCTAGTTCAATATCCAGCAATAAATGCTTCTGGGTGTTAATAGAAAGGGAAGGAAAAGGGGAATGAGTACAAAAGAAAGAAGGAAGGCAAGAAAAAGAAGGCGAAGGAGGAAGGCAGTGATAGCAGTGGTAAGTCAAAGATTTTCTCCATTTAATGAGTTTCAGAAAGTGCTTCATTATAACTTACAGAAATTGGGATGGATGAAACGTAAATTCCTTGGTTAGCTGCCAATGAGGGTTCAAAGTAGGGTCACTGTCTTTCATCTGGCATTGGACACCCCTCGGGCTAATCCGCATGCAGTCATGGAACAATCTATCAGTGCTTGGTACTTATGGAGCAAGGGACCTAGCATCTTGGTGGGCATACAGCATGTGAAGTTGAGTGACCTTGGGACACACCTGTTTAATTGGGGGAGGGAACCATTATATAATTTGATATCATCTTATATAACTTGTTATCAGCTTGAGAATTAGAAATTGTTCATAGCCTCAAAAATAGGCAAACTTAGCAGTTTTGATGAACAAGTAAAAAGAAAGTGTGTCAGTGGTTTCTAATGTATAACTGAAGTTGGGTATCATTACTCAGAAGGTCGATCTAGTGGAGCAGAGCTTGCTTTGCAGGGGGAAGTGGCAATGTAGCCTAAGTGAGGTTATTTATAACTTGACACTGTTCAAGATTGCTGATGGAAGCTGCAAAATACTATTTCTTTTTGCAGATGACGTCAGTTATTTCGGTGTGTGTTCTTGGAACACGGTCTTTTCTAAAAGGTTGTTAACTGGCCTCAGCTGTGATAGGAAATGATATTGGTCTTTGGCCTTTTGCGGTTACAGTAATAAAACCTATAATTGGGTATTAGTGTTCAATGATTCATTTTAAGACTACAGCCTTTGCTGTGCTCTTCTTTTGTAGGGAAGAGTTACCATTGGAGAAATTACATTTTGTTCTTCCAAAGAAAGCCTCACCATTTTCAATATCCCCTACAAATATGTAAGAAAATATTCTTTTTCTTGCACTTACAAGAAAAGCTTTTCTGTGATGGTTTTAAGTACTTAACTTGGTACTTCCAGTTCAAGAAAGATTTTAGTTTTTACTGAGGCTTACGTAAAATATTCACCTGTCAGCAATACTTGAATGCCTTATACTCTGAGAATACTTAGTATGATAATTACTTCTCTGGATAGAATTGACAATGGCTGCTTTTTTCTGAAGTAATTCTCTTTTGTTTCTAAGGATGAGTAAAAGAAAATATACCAGGGCACTAAGGAATCAGTCTCTGTTCCTACAAGGAATTCTAATTTTCTGTTCTTTTTTATATATTGTAGTTGATTTACAGTGTTGTATTAGTTTCAAAGTACAGCAAAGTAATTCAGCTATACATACACATACAAAAACGTACCCACATAAATACATATATGATATACATATGTGTATTTTTCTTTTACAGATTCTTTTCCCTTATAGATTACTACAAAATATTGAGTATAATTCCCTGCACTATACAGTAGATCCTTGTTGATTATATATTTTATATGTAATAGTGTGTATATGTTAATCTCAAACTCCTAATTTATCCCTTCCCCCTTCCCCCTGTGGTAATCATAAGTTTTTTTTTCTTCTATGTCTGTGGTCTGCTTTTTTGTAAATAAGTTGATTTATATCATTTTTTAGGAGGCATTCTGATTATCATCATGTTGGGTTTAGGAAATTCTTTGGTTTCCTTTAACTTTGATGGTTAACAAATTAATTCTCCAATTGGATAAATCCTTCTAAACTAAATCCAACAATGTAAGTTCTAGAAGCAGATAAACCAAAAGGTCTTTAATAAAGGCCTTTTCCCCTTCAATGCATTAAACATTTGTGAGCTTCAGAATTCTATGTTTATAATTAGTCATGTACAGTATTATGTCTCATCTCGAATATCTGCATAGTTCAGCCTATTATGACAAGATAGCAGGCAGAACCTGACATTAGAAGAATCAGACCGCCCAGGGGAAAAAGAATGAAATATATTTTATAGTCCTTTGATTTCCTCCTAACTCAGTGGGGCTTTCATTCCTGGTTTAAATTTATAAGATTTATGATCATTCTACTTGCAATAAAAATATGCTCATTTTTCAAGTAGTAGGACTCTAATTAAGAATTGAGGAAGAAATTACTGTAACACAATGGAATGTAGAGCTTTAAGAGCTTTCAAAAATTACCAATATAAACAACGGGTTATTTAGGGCTGATGATGGATCTTCTTTTATTCTAGCAAGATATGAGAGAAAAATGATCTCTATAGTTTTCATCCTTTGTTAGGGATAAATAAAGATGGAGGTTAGGACCTGTTCTGGCATGTGTACACACCAGTCATGACAAGAGTCATGTATGGAAAATCTTGGAGCAGAATTTGGCTCGGTATTACAACTGTGATGAGCCCCAGCTGGGTCCCTTAAATCGCCTAAGGGAGCAATGTCCTATGTTTAACACTATCTGCAGTGTTTTAATGATATCTGGAGACACCCAGATCACATCCTCTAGATGTGGCTCCAGTGATCCTCTCTGGATTTGGTCCTGATTTAAGCTTTTGAAACTGAGACACAGTCAAGAAGATTTCACAGTATTCATCAGAAGATCCAAACTATTTCTCCCTTCCTCTCTGTTTCACTGTTCCTATAGGCTAAAATACCATAAAGATTATATTTTCATACATTTTATTTTATTTTATTAATTTATTTTTAAATTACTCAATAATTTATTACATTTATAGTTGTACAGTGATCATCACAATTTGATTTTATAGGATTTCCCTCCCATACCCCCAGCACATCCCCCCACCCTCCAAACTGTCTCCTTTGGAAACCATAAGTTTTTCAAAGTCTGTGAGTTAGTATCTGTTCTGCAAAGAAATTCATTGTGTCCTTTTTTCAGTTTCCACATGTAAGCGATAGCATTTGATGTTGGTGTCTCATTGAATGGCTGACTTCACTTAGCATGATCATTTCTAGGTCCATCCATGTTGCTAACAATGCCGGTATTTTGTTCTTTTTAATGGCTGAGTAATATTCCATTGTGTATATGTACCACATCTTCTGGATCCACTCCTCTGTCAGTGGACATTTAGGTTGTTTCCATGTTTTGGCTATTGTAAATAGTGCTGCAATGAACATTGGAGTACACGTGTCTTTTCGAGTCCTGGTTTTCTCTGGCTAGATGCCCAGGAGTGGGATTGCTGGATCAAATGGTAGTTCTCTTTTTAGTTTTCTGAGGACTCTCCATACTGCTTTCCACAGTGGTTGCACCAATTTACAATCCCAGCAACAGCGTACTAGGGTTCCTTTTTCTCCACACCCTCTCCAGCACATATTGTTTGTAGACTTTTTGATGATGGCCATTCTGGCTGGTGTCAGGTGGTACCTCAGAGTGGTTTTGATTTTCATTTCTCTAATAATGAGTGATGTTGAACATCTTTTCATGTGTTTCTCGGCCATCTGTATGTCTTCTTTGGAGAATTGTCTGTTTAGATCTTCTGCCCGTTTTTTGATGGGGTTGTGTGTTTTTTTGGTATTGAGCTATAGGAGGTGTTTATAAATTTTGGAGATTAATCCCTTGTTAGTCGATTTATTTGCAAAGATTTTCTCCCATTCTGTGGGTTGTCTTTTCGTGTTGTTTAGGGTTTCCTTTGCTGTGCAGAAACTTTTAAGTTTAATTAAATCCCATTTGTTTATTTTTGTTTTTGCTGTCATTACTCTAAGAGGTGGATGTGAGAAGATGTTGCTGTCATCATTTTATTCCTTTATAATCTCTGCATACAAGGCCCTGGGAGAATGGTGAGGTTGCAGGCATTTGGGCTTCTCTCCAATGCTGACAGCTTCACATCCCTGGGGTTTTAGGGGCTACTACCCTCTTATGCCCCCTCATTCCCTAGCAGACTTTTCTTTGGATTCTCATTTATACTAAGGTTCACATAACTGACAGCAACCTGAAGTAATAGACTAAAGTAACCCAGAGTGCATGTCAGAATCACATGGGGAGTAAAGTTGCACAAGGTTTGGTACTATTCCAGGCTTAGTGAATCAGAATCACTAGGAATGGGAACTAGGAATTTTTATTTTGTAAGAGCCCATAAACATTCCTGATTAAGAAATACTGGCCTTCCATTGGCTCTGCCTTTTAATAGGTTCAAAACCTGCAACTAAAGCGGCTATGATCAACTGAAGAATTTTAAGCAGTTGTGGAAATTAACTGCAGAATGCCAAGAATTCCCAGGATGTAATGGGTGGAGGGCTTTGGCTCTAAATTCCTTGCCTGTAAAAACTATATATATATATATTTTTTTTTAAACAATAAAAATTTTTAATAAAGTTTTCTTTCTGACGAAAAGCTGTATATTCCTTACACGAAATATGAAAAAATATATAAAGAAGAAAATAAAAACTATATTCATAAGATATAAACTGTTAACATTTTGGCTTATTTCCTTCTATAGGCAATTTTTTTTTATTTTGCTTTTTATGAAATTGGCCTTATCTTTTTCATAGTGTTTCCTGACAGGAAACAGTCATTTCATTTGATAAATGTAGGATAGATTTCTGATTCCTAGCCCCATCCCCATCTCTCTATTTCACGCACACACACACACACAGAGTGCCTAACATACTGCCTCTAGTATTTTATGTACTCAGTAAATACATGCAGACTGAATGAATTCAGTGACCTGGTTTTGGACTTTTTCCTGGGCAGTCACAGAAACATAGTAACAAATTATAATGATTTCTGAAGCTTTCTCAATGAGCTTCAAAAGATAGTAATTTTTTTAGGATGATTGTGTAAAAAGTGTGAAATAGAATTATTAAATACATTTTGAGCAGCTCTTTGCTCTTTCAGAATAACTCAATGGAAATATTTATATTTGAAAAAAATCTGTCTCCTGAGAAATACGGCTTCTGCTCCTATCTTGATTTCTTCCAAAAAGTATCACTTGCAATGCCCTACAGCAGCTGCAACAGTCAGAATTAGGCTTGGTTGCATACATTGGTAATCCCCAATAATAGTGGTTTAAGCAAGAAAAAGGTCCAAGGATAGATACTCCAGTGCTGGCATGGTGGTTTCCATGGTCAGACAGAGACTAAAGTTCCCTCTTTCTTTCTACTCTGCCGTCTTTGTCAGTGGCTTCCATGCTGAAAGTCTAATACAGTCAAATATCAAATATGCCTATTGGAGTACACCTTTTACTCCTACACTCCAGGCAAGTAAAGGGAGGAAAGAGGGAAGGGAAAAGAAAGAGCATCTTGGCTGAGTTAGTGCCCTTTAGGAAGCAGTCCCAGAAGAAACAACCATCAGTTTCTGTTTACATCTCAGTTGAGCCCTATTTTCAAAAGAAACTGCAAAGTATGCTCAGGTGCTGCTAAGAATATAATCGGGTTTCTGTTAATAAGAAAAAGACAACAGATACTAGCAGTCTCTATTCTTCACAGTGTAGCCTCTTATGTCATTTAACAGTTATGATGCTTTTGGCTACAAATAAAAATATCTAATAATAAGTGGCGTAAACATTAAGTTTTATCCTACAAACTAGGTCAGGGTGGTTGAAGGTTGGTTCCAAAGTTCAAGGATGTTGTCAAGGCCCAGGGATCTTCCATCTTTCTGCCATGCCATTCACAATATATCAATAATATATTTTTTTCTTTTTAAAAATTATGTATTTTTAGAGTATAGTTGATTTACAGTGTTGTGTCAATTTCTGCTGTACAGCATAGTGACCCAGTCATACATTCATTTTCTCATATTATCTTTCATCATGGGCTATCCCCGGAGACTGGATAGCATTCCCTATAGTAGGACCTCATTGCTTATCCATTCTAAATGTAAGAGTTTGCATCTACTAGCACCAAACTCCCTGTCCATCCCACTTCCTCCTCCCTTCCCCTTGGCAACCACAAATCTGTTCTCTGTTCCATGATCAGCAATATCTTTATCATCAAAAGATGGATGAATCATACCTCCACATTATAACATTGGAACATTGGAAAGGTAAATTCTCATTTGGGTCCCTTCAGGAAGAAACTCTCTGCCTGACACATTGGGTGTCACTCCTAAACCAAACATTAGTAATGGAATTACAGTTGGTTTAAAGCGATAAATCAGGGGTTCCTGTTGTGGCTCAGCGGCGACAAAGCCAACTGGTATCCATGACAATGTGGGTTTGATCCCTGTCCTCGCTCAGTAGGTTAAGGATCCAGCATTCTCGTGAGCTGGGGTGGCAGATGTGGCTCAGATCCAGTGCTGCTGTAACTGGGGTGTAGACCGGCAGCAGCGCCTCCAATTTGACTCTCTAGCCTGGGCACTTCCATATGCCATAGGCACGGCCAAGAAAAGCAAAAAAGCAAAAAAAAAAAAAAAGTGATGAATCAGCAATTCCCTCCTGGAGCTGAGTGTGGGAAGGTAATTAATTAAACAAGATAAGGGCTCTGCTATGAAAGAAGCAGGCAGTGGGGAGAATGACTACTGGATAGATAAACTTTTGTGTCCATCACACTTACTCTGTTTTACAAAACACAGTGGTACAGTGGTTTACAACTGTTCTCAGTAGTGAACACTTGGGAAATTTCATAATACCTTGTTCATTACTTAAAGAGCATTTTCTTTCTACTGGGCAAAATACAAGCCTGAGTTCAGACGATGAATCATTAACCATCAACACAGGCACAAATTTATATTTCTATAGTTGTAGAAAAATAAAAGGAAGGTTACTATCAGTACTCATTAAGTGTAAAACTTTTAGCATTGCAGTGGCATTGAGGAAAAGCAAAAATCCCAGTTATTCTAAAATGTAAAGAATCATAAGATAATTTGCATTTCTCCCACATAGATGAAAATGCATTCTTATTGGATGTTCCACTTAAACTGTGAAGGACGTTGACAGGACGTTGACAGAGCAATGTAAAAGTATCCTTTATTTTTCCCCAATCCTAACGTTGTTGTGTGCCCCATTGTGTGTATGGCCCCAAATAAAACAACACATCCCTGTGTGTTGAAGATTTAGAATTCCTTGGTTTCAAGAAGAAACATTTGACCTGAATTCTCAAAACCTAAGCTGATAAGGGTTTCAGACCTGGATTATCCTGGATTGGGGAAAGAGGAGTTTCTGGAGGTTCAGAGAGAGACAAAGGAACCTATATGGGAGAGTTCAATTCCTTTGGACTGATGAGGTGGGTAGGGCATGCCGGCAAGTTCTACAAGGTGTGTGAGCCACTCTCACCCAGCACGCCACAGGTGACTGGTCGTCAGATGGAATCAGCATGGATGCCTCTCTGAACACTGAACCTGTGATCTGGAGAACAGCCTCTGGCCAATGGATTTCTGTGGCAGCCTTCTTGGATTCCACCCAAAACACTGGTGCCTGGTAGCAGAGCATGTAGTTAAAGAAGCATCTGGAAAGATGGCAATTATCACAAAATTGGCATCAAACAAATTCTTAGATTCTTATGATCTGGTGGAGACAGGGAAGGAGTTTCTAAGTGACACAGTATGATAGTGTCTATCCAGGATTCATTATTTCTCTCCAGTAAAACTGCTTTGTTCTTGGAGGCAGCTCTACCTGCCTTAAAAAAAAAAAAAAAAAAATACATCGCCTAGTCTTTCTCACACCTGTGTGACTAATGAGAGTAGAAGAAGTTAAGAAAAAAAAGTTAAGGAAAAAAACTCCTTTTTCCTCTGGGAATGAAGAAATCATGTCTGGAGATCCGACAGTCATCTTTTAACCTAGGAGAGAGAAACCACTCACTAAAGGTTGCAGTGCAGAAATAGAGGAAGTGGCCTGGTTCCTGGTGACTTCCTAGAGCATCCATGCCAGCACAGGCTGCCTCCATCAGAATCCTACATGAGAAATTCACCCCTAACTACTGCAGCATTGTAGTTGGGTCTCTTATTGGCAGAAGCATTTCCTTCCTAGTCAATTTATGTAACTGTCACAACAACTTGGAAGTGTTATGACTGATCCCATTTTTTGACATGATAGGAGACTGATAAATCATGGAGTCAAAATTCAAACACAGTTTTGTCTGGCTCTAACGCATATAGTTTTCATTAACAAGCTCTCTGGTAAATCAAGCCGAGACAAGGTTAGGAAAGAGCGGGGTGGGGGAGGGATGGTGCCAATAGCAGAGCAGAATTGGGTAACCAGGTAACCAGAAACCCCTCGGAGGGGTATGTGTGTATCTGTGCTCACCAAAAAGGCTCAAGAAATACCATCTTGCTGATGAGTGCTGCTCCATTTGCTTATAGCCCTGATGGTTACACTTGGAGGATTTCTGAGCTTGAAACCTGAAGCCAAAATAAAAAATACGCCTAGCCATTAGACCACTAATTGAGTTAATGTAGATGCCAGTCCTAATAAGTCAAATCCTAAAGAAGAAATTTTGATCCAAATTAACTAGTTTAATTGTCTGCGAAATCCAAATTGACCAAATAATTGAAAGTTAATCCTTTCATTTAATGCTGTGTGGATCCTCCCCCCGCTGACTGGAAATGTGCTACT
This sequence comes from Sus scrofa, assembly GCF_054392235.1. Classification (NCBI taxonomy): domain Eukaryota; kingdom Metazoa; phylum Chordata; class Mammalia; order Artiodactyla; family Suidae; genus Sus; species Sus scrofa. Next base: position 147,910,435 of record NC_139396.1, on the reverse strand, counting down.
GGTATTCTTAACATTCTCAGCCTCCATCTAACAGGTATAACTCCCTTTACAAGCATGGAGTACAAATGTTCTGGGGATATTTGGCAATCTCTGGAGACATTTTTGGTTATCACAGCTGGAGGTTGTTATTGGCATCCAGTGGCTAGAGGCCCGGATTATGCTAAACATCCTATGATGCGCGGGACAGCCCCCACAACAAAGCATTATCCAGGCCAAAACGTCAATTGCGCTGCCTTGAGAACTGTGCTCTGGTCAAACAGTACCAAGTGAAGGGAGAATTGGATACTTTAAACTGTTAATGGCAGGCCAATCAGTTATTTCGGGCTTCAAAGTAATATTTAAACCTGGCCTCTTGATCCATCAAATTAAGCAGGTAATTGATCACGCTCTATTTCCCCTTTTCCCATTGTAGATGCAGCCAGAAAGTGTAGTGGATAGGTTTCTGAAATCCTTCATCCTTTCTGTTTCAAGTCTTTGTGTTTACTGGAAGGTCATTAAGTTGCTTTGCTTTTGAAGTCCATTTATTACTTCTAAATCTAGTGCAGTCTATTTAGTCTTTCTTAATGCTGTCTAGTGAAACATTAATGAGAAGCTCACTGCATAGTCATAGAATTTGTCTGATTACCTCATTAATTTTTAATGAGTTTGCTGCTCACACTTCAGGATAACATAACAGAAATTGGATAATGTAATTCATTCCGGGTGGAGTGCCCCTAAATTTGACTTTAAATTATTAATCGTGTAAGGCTGGGGACATTACAGAATCTTTTGCCCATTAATTTACCTAAATCTTTGGCTGCATCATTTCTATGATATATTCTCTTCCCAGAAATTTCTTTTGATCAATTATTGTGGCTAAAAACATCCAATTTTTCTCCAGAGTGAAATCCTCAGAATTCAAAATTTGAAAAATTGAGCTTTATCTAAGATTCAAACTTGAGCCTCTCATTAAGAAACATTATAATCACATCAGTTTCTTAAGAAAAGTGAATTGTTATTTTTAAATATTAATTTGAGGCTTGTAGAACCTGGACAGTATCTTTAATTCGATCTATTTCTTTACCTAGATCATCTAAGTTTACTATAATTGTTCTAAAATTCTCATTTGATTTGGGACGCAGAGTTTCATTAATCTACTAGTTTGGCAGCTATGAGTAATCTAAGTCCCACGGAAGCAATGATTATAAGATTACTTGGCCAGGAAAGGTTTGTTTTATAATTGCAAACATCTCAGTACAAAAAAAAGGTTAGTCGTTCTAGTAAATAAACCTGGAACTTCTGTATCACATCCCTTTTCTAAGAATGGTAACAACTCTTGCTTTCCAGTAGAGCAAGAATAATAATGAAAATTGGGTTGTAAAGGTTATGAAGACTCCCATACAATCCTGACTCTACCAGTCCTAACTATTGGTAGAGTACCAAAAAAACTACCAAAGAAAACCCCCCCAAACCCCAGCAAACTAATTCAGTTTGTGAGAGCTATAAATGATCCAGGCTGTGTTCATGTGTTCAGTCTAGAATGATCACAGAACATTATAAATGCAGCATTCCACTGAATTAATAAGCATCATTTCATTAACACACTGGTGAGTACACTGAGGAGGACCAGTACTTCCCAGCCTCTGCTAATGCAGCCGTCCGTTCTCTCAGCCAAAGCCAAGTGGTTTGACTGCAAGCTGGAGTAATAACGTTGCAGGAAGTGCTCGGCAGCTCCCCCTTCTGGAAACACGACAAATAAGGCAGTCAAAGTGGTCATTCAGATCATGTAGATGAAATTGTTAGGATTCAAGGGGGCTCATTAGTCGTGGAGTTGATGAATTCAGCAGAAGTCAATGAGTTCAGCAGAGGTCCAATGAAGATCAAAATACGAAATGTGTTGCTAGTAAAGCTGGACTAGAACAAGCTGCTTGCCCCTTTGACCAAATCAGACTTGCTGTTCTTCCTTCCTGAGACACACAGCGACATCCTCAGCAGGGCAGGGCCTGCCCTTGTGCTTGTCATCTGCATGAAGAACGTGTGTGGCCGGTGGACAGGCCTGTTGACAAAAGATGGGTACCAATAGCTCAATGTTCTTCTAGGAATCCCACCACAGGAAGGAGCCAGCAAAAGAAGCTTCTATCCATTACCTCCAAGATCCTGGAAGTTCCCACCTTATGAGTCAAGGCTAGAAAGCCCAGGAGAAGGAGAACTTGATCCCATCTACCCAAAAAATCTCATTGCTCTGCAAAACAAGGGACTAAATTTTTCAGTTTTCAGTAGTCATTCTTTAGAAACAGAAAATATCTTTCTCCTTAAAGCAGATCTTACTTTTAGGATCATTTCAAATACACTATTGATTTGATGGCAGGCAGGATTGTATAAAGTAGTTAACTTCATCTACCAGTGCTTTTTTTTTCTGTGGTGATGATCAGACTATATTAACTTGAATTATTGAGTAAATCTCTAGTGACTCTTGCCTTTGTTGACAAGGTCAAGATTAGACACTTAAATAATGGTGTGGTAAAAGAAGCTGGGAAATGATTTGGAACAGTGATCCTCAACTCTGGCTGCACATTAGAATCACCTGATGGTCTTTAAATAATACTATGAGAATGGGAGTCCTCATTTCCAGAGGTTTTGATCTCATTTGTGTAAGGTGTGGCTCAGACATCAGTATTTGAAGCGACCCAAACAAGACCTCCGAAAGTGGAAAAGGATCTTTTCTTCTAGCAGATGCAGCCCCAAGCCAGGGGTCAGGGCTTGTCTTGGGCTGTGCTCTGCTCCCCATCCTTTTTCAAGAGCCTTTTGGACATGCATGAGCATTCACAGTGGCCCTACTCCTAAGGCCCTACTCCACAGACGTGGAAAGTAAGCCCTGAGATGTTAAGTCTGGAAATGGAAGGGTAACTGAATGGAAAGCCACAAAAAGTACTGATTTAGAAGCAGCTACTTAGGAACAAACCCTGGGAGTTAGTCTGAGGTCTGTCACAAGCTGTATCACCTCAGAGACATGCTGTCTAGGTCTCTGTGCCCTCCCTTGTTAAAAAGTGTAATGAGTGTGTCGAGTCTCTGTTTCAGCTCTGGGGAGCCCTAGAGGTGGTTTTTTTTGCTTTTTAGGGCTGCGCCCACGGCATATGGAAATTCCCAGGCCAGGGGTCGAACCCGAGCTGCATCTTCGACCTGGGCCACTGGTCACGGCAATGCCGAATCCCCGACCCACTGAGCAAGGCCAGGGATTTCTGCTCACCACAAGGGGAACTCCAAGAACTTATTTTCTAAGAACACAGGGAACGATACCCAGTCTCCTGGGATAGGCCTTGATGGAAAAGAGTATAAAAAGGAATGTATATATATGTATAACTGAGTCACTTTACTGTACAGCAGAAATGGGCACAACATTGTGAATCAACTACACTTTAGTTAAAAAAAACAAACAGGAGTTCCCGTCGTGGCGCAGTGGTTAACGAATCCGACTAGGAAACATGAGGTTGCGGGTTCGGTCCCTGCCCTTGCTCAGTGGGTTAAGGATCCGGCGTTGCCGTGAGCTGTGGTGTAGGTTGCAGACGCGGCTCGGATCCCGCGTTGCTGTGGCTCTGGCGTAGGCCGGTGGCTACAGCTCCGATTCAACCCCTAGCCTGGGAACCTCCATATGCCGCGGGAGCGGCCCAAGAAATAGCAACAACAACAACAACAAAAGACAAAAGACAAAAAAGACAAAAAAAAAACCAAACAAATGTATTTTCTAGTTCCAGAGGCAGTGCTAAGAGCAGACTTTCCCTCTAAGTGGCTTTTTAACCCAGAGATGCAGATTCACAGAGCAAGGATAAAGCAAAGCTGGCTGTGCTGCTGACTCTCATCCTCTTAAGAGCCTGTTGGGAAGAAAGCACAGAAGCCCTGGCTGAAGACAGAGTCTAAGGGATACAGAATCTCCCCACTCTCAGTGGGTGTGGGGCACGCTCAGGTGAAGAAGGGCACGTGGGGCTCTTTACTCATTCAGGATCCGCAGGGAAACTGGCCCATTCTTTGCTCAAGAACAGAAGTTTACTCCTTTGTCAGATCTCAGTAAACAGAGAACTGGTAACTGCACTGATGCTTTACCACTGATTCTCAAATTTTAGCATGCATCAGAATGACCTAGAGGGAATGTTAAAACCCAGACTTTAGGCCTCTGCCCCATCAAGTATTTTTATGAGATGGGGCCTGACAATTTAATGTTTCTGCTGCTCTGGAGACCGCACTTTGAGAATTGCTTTAAGGCCATCTTAGAAAGAGCCACAGAGAGTTCCCGTTGTGGCTCAGCAGATTAAGAACCCGACTAGTATTTATGAGGATTTGGGTTTGATAGCTGGCCTCGCTCAGTGGGTTAAGGTGCCAGCATTGCTGCAAGGTGCTGTTTAGGTCACAGATGCAGCTCAGATCTGGTGCTGCTGTGGCTATGGTGTAGGGTGGAAGCTGCAGTTCCAACTCAGTCCCTAGCCTGGTAACTTCCATATGCTGCAAGTGTGGCCCTAAAAATAAAAAAATAAAAAACGAAAAAGAAGGAAAAAAAAAAAAAGAAAGAGCCATGAGACTCTCCCTCTTGTAAACCAGTTGCAATGCCTTTGGGCTACTAATATCCTTTGAAAAATTCTAAACTGACTTGTATGTTTTGTAAAAAACATGTCCACTCTTTAGATTTCATCAGGATTAATGTACAGTATTGTAGTTAACCAGACAAATTTGTTATTCTATCGAGCTATAAATACAAAAAAAAAGACCTCACAAAGCTTGACCTTTTATTTGACAAATTAATATCATGAATAAAGATCACATTGAGATTTGCTTCTATATATCTTCTTTGATAGTTTTAAAAGTCCCATATGGTGACTATTAGTAAATATGCCCTTTTCTACATTGTAGCCAAGAGACTATTTAACTTTTTGCTATTATGAATGAATATATTCAGGTATAATTTTTTCCCACAATTTTGAGTTGCAAATATAGCTGTCATTATACTGACTGAAATTGCACTTCATGCAAGAACAGAACCAATAGGATATAAAGGAGATTTATTAAAAGGAATTGGCTCATGCAGTTATGGAGGGTGAAAAGTCCCACAGTCTGCCATCTGCAAGCTGGACCCAAGAAAGCCAGAGGTGTAATTCAATCTGAGTCTGAAGGCTTGAGAACCAGGGGAGCTGATGATGTAAATCCCAGTCTGAGGGTAGGAGAAAATAAGATGAGAAATTCTAGCTCAAGCAATGAAGCAGAAAAAAGGGACAAACTCGTCCTTCCTCCTGCTTTTACTCTTTTTTTCCCTCCTACTTTTGTTCTATCTAGGTCTTTGACAGATTGGATGATGCCCCAGCCACATGGGGAAGGGTCTTCCTCCTGACTCAGTCTACTGATTCAGATGCAAGAATCTCGACCAGAAACACCCTCATAGACACACCCATAAATAATGTTTAACCAGATATCTGGGCATTCTCTGATCCAGTGGAGTTAACACATAAAATTAATTAACACATGCACATTAAAAATAAAATCCTCTTCCCAGAAAAATGGATCTGACCCTCCCCCTTCTCAGTGATTGAGCACCTACTATAGTTCTGTGCTAAGTGATGGGAATACAGTGGTGGGAAAAACAATCATAATCCCTAATTATATGGAGTTTACTTTTTTTTCTTTTTACGGCCACACCTGTGGCAGATGGAAGTTTCTGGCCTAAGGGTTGAATCAGAGCTGTAGCCACCGGCCTGTGTCACAGCCATTGGCAACACTGGATCCAAGCCACATCTTCAACCTATGCAGCAGCTTTCAGTACCACCAGATCCTTAACCTGTTGAGTGAGGCCAGGGATCAAACCTGCATCCCCATGAGCACTATCTCAGGTTCTTAACACACTGAGCCACAACAGGAACTCCAAGTTTACATTTTTTTGAGAGACAGAGAGAGAGAGAGGAGGAAAAAGCAAAAGTAATTGCGAATTATAATACCTACTATGAAGGAACAAATGAGGTCCTAAGATAAAGATTAATAGCTAGGGGTGATCACCAACAAAGGCTGCTCCAAAGAGCCACTTAAACCGAAATTGAGGATAGGGAGTAGCTAGTCATACTCCTGTGGGTAGAACATTCCAGCTAAAACAAATTGCATGTGCAAAGGCCCTGGGGTGGGAAAGAGTTTCAGGTAGAGAACCCGAAGAAAACAATATAGCTAGAACTAAAGAAACAGTGGAGAAAGAGGCAGGATTCAATGGTAACATGCTTTGTAAGCCATTATAAAAAGTTGGGATCTTCCTCTGCTGAAATGGTTTTAAGCAGGAGAATTATATAATCAGATCTTTGTTTTAAGCAGATCACTTTCCCTGTTGAGTGCAGAAGGAATTAGAGAAGGAAGGATAGAAATGGGGAGAGGGTCATTACAGTGTCCAGAAAATTTTGTTACAAAATTAGACCAGGGTGGGATTAAGGAGATGGTGGTTAAGGGACAGATGATAGGTAAAGGAAATGTAGCTGGAGGTAAGTTCTCTGGGACTTCCTGATATGTGGGGATTAGAGATCGAAGGAAAGGGAAGAATTAACGATAACTTCTAGATTTCTGAGAAATGGAAGGAGTAGTTACATCATTTACAGGCCTGCGATGTGAAGAAAAGACTGCCTATGAAGTAAATGGAGTGGTGATTCTGGATGGTTTTCCAGAATCCCTCTCTAAGGAATCTGGTCAAGGGGAAGACCGTGGGACCCGTACTCAGTTTTCTCTTCCTAACTCCATGATCTCTTTCCTCTGGAATTCTTCTCCCCAACCTAGGCTGCGGCGTGCAATAGTCTTCAGTTACCTAACTCTCCCCACCCCCTCCTACTACTTTTCTTACTAATTCTGTAGCTCTTAAGGATTTTACTGCTAATCACAAAGGGAAAATAGACAGATATTAAGGACTTTTTAAAGTTCCCATTCATGGTCCCTTCTCCCATGGTAAATGTAAGCCCAGGTCAGTTCCATGCTTTTAGATTTTTACATTCAAGAGGGGACTTGACCAAATTCTCCATCTCAAACTTCCTCTTGGGAGTTTCCTCCCTGGAACATGTTATTTCATGCACTGGGGACTTGTGAAGCCACTGGGTGCTTTCCCTTCTCAAATGTGTATATTATTTCCTAGGGCGGCCCAAACAGGTGACTGCAAACTGGGTGGCCTTACACAAAAGAAACTAATTTTCTCATAGTTTGGAAGCCTAGAAGTCTGAAATCAAGGGCCTGTTCCCTCCAAAGTCTCTTGGGGTGACCCCTTCCTTGCTTCCTCAGCTTCCCATAGCCCCACGTGTCTGCTGGTTTGTGACAGCATCACTCTAATTTTGACTCCAGTCATGTTGGATTAAAGGCCAGCCCTATTCCAGTATTTCCTCACTTTAATTTCACGAATTACATCCGCAATGACCCTCTTTCCAAATTAGATCACATTTTGAGATACTTTGGGGCTAGGGCTTCAATGTACCTTTTTTGAGGGGACGTAGTTCAACACATAACAGTGTGTAATCTGGATTTCCTTTAATTACAGACCATGTGACTACATGGACTGGTCTTGCTGGGACATTCCTTCTGTACTAGCCTGGTAGCCTCAGAAACTTCATGGGATTCCAGAGGTGATCTCCCTTATAGCTCACCCCACACTGTCATACAATCAGGGTACCTGCTGATAACTTTTAATAAGAAAAATAATCTAATATTAGACATATTGAATGTTTCTGCCAGCCTGATCAATGCATTTTTTCCCATGGAGGCAAGTCATATGGAGATACAAGTTATCAGACACTTGTTTGGAAAGAATGGAGTAAGCTGGAGGTGTGAGGGTGGGACACAGGTTTTAAGGTCTGGACATCTGGTGGCACCTGCACAGGACCACAGTAAGAAGTCAGTTAGAAGCCCCCCTGCCCCCATCTGTGATCAGTGCTTAGACGGGCGCTGCTAGTCTTGTCTCTGACAAGTGATTTCTGCCTCCTTGGCTGACCGAACCCTCCCCTGTCCTCATTATTTAGATACATATTACTGTTTTCAATCTGATTAATGTCCATTCTTACTGCCTTGGGAACCATTTGGTTCCGTTAAGGTACTTAGTCATCTCTGCTCTGAACCATTAGGAATTCCTCTTGGCAGCCTTAGGAATTCATTTATAGTTTAACTCTGAGGAGGCAAATTCATTTCCAAGGTTTTGAGGGACATAGTGACAGCCACACTAAAGAGAATTTTTTTTTTTTTTTTGACCATGCCCATGGCATGCAGAAGTTCCTGGGCCAGGAATTGAACCTGTACCACAGATGTAAACGGAGTCATAGCAGTAACATTGCTGGGTCCTTAACCACCTGAGCCATGAGAGAACTCCTAAAGAGTTTTTTTCTCTTCAGTTTCTCTGCTTTAAAAATAACAGAGATTGATATTTTTTGGATCAGACAACTCTTTGTTGTATAGATTTATTTTGTGCTTTGTAGGATATTTAGCAACATCCCTGGCCAGTGGGAGAGTAGGGGGCAGAATCACCTCCAGTTAGGAATCACCGATACTTAGTATCTATCTGTTTATCTGCCTACCTATTATATATCTGTGTCATATTTATATATACAACATATGTCATGTCTATATCATATATATAGGTAGATACCCAAAACACACATACCCACATATGTGTATATGTATAACATTGTATGCATATACATACATATAATAGCTAAGATTGTATATATACACGTATAGATGAGACAGTAGATAAATAGGTGATAGCTGTAGCTGTGAGCTAGCTAGATACCTAGGTAGGAGCTCCTGACATCCAAGCAGCCTAGTATCATGAGATAAGTCGTGGTGACGCTAAGAGGTGGCCTGGTACTTGCTAGGCTTTCGTTTCTCCTATTGCACATAAACAATTTTAAGAAAACAAACCAAACAGCAAACAAAAAAGAGCAGAGAGAGCATATTCTGATGGAAGGAGGAAGGGAAGGAAGATAGAGGTGTCCGCAAAGGGGCTTACTTCCTGGTTAGAACAGTAAACTGCAAACGCTCAGGAGTGTAGGAGATACAAGGGAGACCCTGAGGAAATGAGGGTCATTTCCATTGCCATTTCCCCCCCAGAGCCAATTCTGACATATCCTCCTGTCTCCTTACAGAGAGCAGCCAGTGAAAACGGAGATGACAACAATGTGGTTTTGGGTTTTTTTCCCTTGTAAAGCTGAGCTCAATTTGAGACAGAATATTAATGACAAGAGGCTCAATATCTCATTACCAATCCCTGTGGGCAGAGTCCCCAGAAAAGATAAATATTTGAATAGTTGATGATAATATGTATGATAATTTTTAGTCAGCTTTCCACATGCATTTTCACTGAGTCTTTTATTTGGAACTAGCGCTTCTCAGTGAGATTTACAATAATTAGATGTATATAAATTTTGAATTCGGAACCCAGATTGGAGGATCACTCGGTCCACAAAAGCCTTTGAAAAAGAGCAGCGTCCTTATTGATTTTCCCAGGACAGGCAAGACAATGTCTAGGTTTTATCCCTTTTTCTTTCAGTTCATTGAATAAAAATAGATTGAGGCTTATACCAGTTTCCTCAAAATTTCGCTTGAAGGTGAACTTGAGGTCACCTTAATAGCTATCAAAACTCTTTGTATCATCAAGCTTGGAAAACTTGCCCCAATTTTCTGTTTAAAAGTCTGTCTTTGGGGGAACTTTAACCTCCTCTGACTTCTGATTAGCTTTTTTTTTTTTTTTTTTTTTCAATAACGAGGGTTCAGTGGGAAGTGAAAAGTCACAGAGGTTGCCTGGGTCACACAGGTTGCAAAAGTAATGGAACTCTTTCATCTCTTTCTCTGAAGCAATTTCAGAAATTAATATTGTTGTCTTTAAAGCATGCTTTGGAACCAAGCCTCCCAAAGAAGGTATTGATGTACACAAGCAGACACAATTCTTTTGTGAGCCGTTGGTCGATTTATGCTAATCCAGGCACCTACATTTTCACGGATGTGTCTTCAGTGACAAGATGAGTCATTCTTACATGGTCTCTTCAGGGATAGCCTTTTAGATTCTTCCATATCCCCGCAATCAGTACATTCTGGGGTCAAGGACTTTCTCATTAGTTGGGAAAATGTTCTTCAAGTGGAAAGGGAGCTTTCCATTCATTTGGACGTGCGGTAAGTATGACTGGCAAGAAATGCATTGTTTCAGAAATCTTCATTCCGAAAGAAGTTTTCTTTGCTTTATTTTCACATTGCTAAAAGAGCCAATCAGGTGATCTTTTTTAAATGAGAAGGAGATCTGCTTGCAAAGATAAATTTATTTATCCTGTGATTTATTCAACAAATATTTACATTATACATGCTGTGTGTCAGAAAAAGATACTTTGTTTAAAGTATAACTTTAGGAGTTCCTGTTGTGGCTCATCTGTTAAGAATCTGAATATTATCCATGAGGACGTGGGTTCAACCCCTGGCCTCACTCAGTGGGTTAAGTATCAGCATTGTTGCAAGCTGCAGCGTAGGTCACAGATGTGGCTCAGATCTAGCATTGCCGTGGCTGTGGCGTAAGCCTCAGCTACAGCTCCAATTTGATCCGTAGCCTGGAAACTTCCATATGCTGCAGGTGCAGCACTTAAAGGAAAATAAAGTAGAACTTTAATTCTCATAGAGCTTATATTCTAGAAAGGAAGGTGGCTAGTAAGCAAGCAAAGACAAGAGAAGGAGACAGTCATGAGAAGTGAAAGAAGAGTCTTCCAGGCAGAGGAACTATCAAGAGCAAAGATTGTGACAGATTTGTGGTTGCCAAGGGAGAAGGGATAGATTGGGAGTTTGGGACTAGCAGATGCAAACTATTATATATAAAATGGATAAGCTGCAAGGTCTCACTGTATAGCACAGGGAACTCTATTCAATAACCCATGATAAAATATAATGGAAAAGAATATATATATGTGTGTGTATATATATATATGTGTGTGTATATATATATATATATGTGTGTGTGTGTGTGTGTGTGTATTTGTATATATGTGTATATATATATGTATAACGGAATCACTTTGCTATACAGCAGAAATTAACACATTATAGATCAGCTATTCTTCAATCAATCAATCAAGTGCCCCCAAAGCCCCCAAATAACAACAACAAAAAAACCCTGGGAGTTCTCTGGTGACTCAGCAGTTAAGGATCCAGCATTTCCACTGCTTTGGCTTGGGTTGCTGCCCTGGCTTGGCTTTGGTTGCTGTTGTGGTTTGATCCCTGGCCAGGTAACTTCTGCATGCTGTAGCATGGTCAAAAAACCCCAGCAAAGGTCCTGAAGCCAGAAAGAGCAGAAATGGAATTTTGGAACAAAAAGAAGCCAGCATGCCTGATAAAAGTTTAGATGGGAATAGAGAAGTAGGCAGGATGTTTATGGCAGAAGACCTGGTAAACTAAAGTTAAGAGTTTTAATTTTTTTAAGACAATTAGGAGCCATTGGAAATTTCAGTCATGTGAGTCATGTGGTCCAACTGAAAGGTGACCTGTTCAATTAGTTTACCCATTGCAAAACCTTGCTTTTATAATCATTTGTTATCATTATAATGATTATTTAGAATAATACATATTGGATTTTACCAGTTTTGCTACATCTCGAGTGCCCCAGTTTTAACAGCGTTTGAAGATTCCTATGAACTTTTGGTTGACCGATTCTGTTTTGTCTCCATAACAGGACATTAAGGAAAGATCAGCCAGCCAACCGTTCTGAATTGAGTGGTTTAGTCTCCTATGAATATATTTTATATCAAAAATCAGCTGTAACTGACACCTTAACTTTTTACTTGGAATTTTTATGTTTACCCTGATTTCTAATTCATTTTAAAAGTATAATTTTCTGGTTTGCTGATACTTTAGCACTTTTCAGATACTTTCTTCATTTTTCCAAGGAACAAATCAGTGTTTGTTATTTTTAGCTATTTGTAGCTCGACTTGATTATGTGATGTGATCATTCTTGTCACTTTCTGTTCATTTCTTGGCTTAGCCTTTTAAGGATTTTTGAACCTTTAAAAAAATTCTTCCTTTACAATGTCATGTTTATGGTTAAGATAACCCAAATTTGAAATATTAATCCTATAATATGTTATGCTGATCCCTTTTACGCATTCTTTCCACTTAGTTGAATTGTTTCCCTTTTTCACACTGAGTCTTTCTGCAAAGTGCTGGGGTCTATGTATAAAATTTCACCTGTCTAGAAGTAGAAATTTTAGCATTTAATACATGGCAGGATTGTATAATCTACTTCTCATCTGGTTGGAATACTCTTTGATATTTGAAAAGTCAGAAATCATGTTGAAATCATTTTTTAAAACAAATTTTTTGATAAATCAGTAAATCCAATAAATTTGGAGACTTGTTCATTTGGCAAATCGTCATTGAGTGAATGGAATTTCTGTAAACTGGAATTAGACAAATTGATTTTCAGATAATTCATCCAGAATTTTCAATCTCCATTAGGGAAGAAAGAACACTGACATAAATGTGGAAACTATATTGAATTTAAGACTCTACCTTTTGAGAGAAATACAACCTGCTTAGAGAAATAAATTGGTACTTTTTAAAGATTATAATCAAAGTTGTGGAAAATCTTTTAGCCCACTCTCAGCCAGGCATCTCTTTTGTATGATTTTGTGAAACTAATAAAAAGTCATATTTTCTGCTAGGCTTTCAGGTCAGACTGTTCAGATGCTCACCTTTCATAAATAATTCTTTTCTAGGATGAAAACTCAATTACCAGGGAGAATTGACAACTTCAATACAACGGAGACATGCATTTATTAGTGCTTCTCATTAAATGTCTTCCTGGATTTTTTTCTCCAACAATGTTCCTGGTATGCTGCCAGATGACTGCCCCAAATGCTTTACAATTGTGGGATTTTATGATTTAAAAGTAATTTAAAAATCAATCCCTTCTGCCATTTACTCTAAGAGACACTCACATGCTTTGTATTGTTCTGAAATATGGTCAAATGAGAGAAGCTTTCCCTGGCCTTCAGTGTCCTCTGAGTCAGAGTTATACCTTCCTCTCATTTGAGTTCCATTTAATGAGAATGGTAAATATTTTTGGTAGGCTTCACTTCCTTCATTCTTTCTCTTTCCCTCCCTTCCTGAAGTGGTGCCAGGAAGCTGCTCTGGAATTTTTGTCTACCTTCTATTCTGCATCTTTCCCAAACCTTTCTATCCTGTCTTTTTCTTGTCTTTGTTTAACTTTTCCACACTGCCCAGTAGGCAGCATAAAAATTAAAATGCATGTATTTTAAGAAAAGTATGAGCAGTATCATTTCTGCAGAGCAAGCAAGGGTTCTTGAAACCCCGGTGTTCTTCACCCAAGATAAAACAGAATGATAAACATCTTAAGTAGAGATAGTTTGCTTAGGAGACAAACATTTTCTTTAATGGCAGTTCAAAATTCTCATTCTTGTTTTATAATATTATTTGGGCAACACAGGTTTGCTTTTTGTTTGTTTTAATGAATGAATACACTGGTTCAATGGCAGGCTAAATAATAGCCTCCCTAAAAATGCCCATGTCCTAAACCCTGGAATCTATGAATCTGCTACTTTCCATGGCAGAGTGATTTTGCAGAGGTGATTAAGATAAGGAGTTTGAGATGAGGAGATAATAGAGGATTATCTGGGTGGGACCAATGTAATTACAAAGGTCCTTATAAAGAGGAAAGCCACCATTCTAAAAGGTGACAGGGTGATGACAGCAGAGGTTGGAGTGATGATGTTTCTGGAAAGGGGTCATGAGCCAACAAATATCTGTAGTGTTTAGTGACTGGAAAAAGCAAGGAAGCAGATTCTCCCCTAACGCCTCTAGGAGGAATGCAGCCCTGCTGACCCCTGGGAACTGCCAGCCTCCAGAACTGTAAGAAGTTCCGTTTGTATTGTTTCAAGCTACTAAGTCTGTTGTAGTTTGTTTATAGCATCAATAGAAAACTGTTGTCATTGAAATGTGAAAGGGACTTGCGATTAGAGTCCTTTTTAATAAGATCCCTTCAAATAAATATTTTTACTTTTTTTTTTTTTTTGGAAGAGATAAGATCAACTCCTCCATAATCATTCCTTACAACTTCTCCTCCCTTTGGAGATTTGGCTCCCAAGAGAAACACTAGAACATTAGGGCAGCTGAGTAGTTAGGTAAATTCTGAGTAGTTTTTCCAATCTTAAAATCCTGGGCTCAAGTAAAAGGCTCAAGGCTTATGGTAATAGTGGCTCTGAGAACTCAGATTATGTCATCAGGCTGTTTTCTTCTCCTCATCTCTCAAACAAGGTTTCTTCCACAGGTCCCACAATAGCCCCAGGGCTCCAAGATACATTAACTTAGAAATTCCCTAAGGAAGGAGAACTCAGGATAATTGTGGCACAAAGTTGAGGAGGACTCTGATGCCTAACTTGGATCACATGACCAAGCTGGATCCAATCACTGTGGCCAGGGAGATGCCACATTCTGATTGGCTAGTCTAGGAGGTGTGCCTACCTCTGTCGAAAGATGACTCAGCCCCAAATGAAACTACGTAAAATGAGTTCCCCAAAGAAAGAAATGAGAGAGTTAAAAATGAACGATCAATGAAAAGCAAGATAGTGAGTTCCCCGTTGTGGCTCACTGGTTAACAAACCCGACTAGCATCGATGAGGATGCAGGTTCAATTGCTGGCCTTGCTCAGTGGGTCAAGGATCTGGTGTTGCTGTGAGCTGTGGTATAGGTTGCAGACATGGCTCGGATCCTGCATTGCTGTGGCTCTGGCCTAGGCTGGCATCTACAGCTCCAGTTAGACCCCTAGCCTGGGAACCTCCGTATGTCACAGGTGTGGCCATAAAAAGACAAAAATAGAGAGAGAGAGAGAAAACAAACAAACATAAAAGACTGTGTAATTGTGGGAAGAGGAGAAAGAGAGAGAAAGAGAAAAGAAAGGTTTTTTTTTTGACTTTCTAATTCTTAGATACAGTTCTTGAGACTTAGCTACATTGCCTGCTCTTGGGGTCCACAAGATAGCGCTCATGAGCCTAAGGTAAAACTTATGGCCAAACCCAGACTCATTGTATGAGAGGACCAAAAAGGTCTGGCTCTCAGAAGGATGATGCACTGAGAGGACATTAAGGTAACAGTTTACCAAACTCTTCACAAATTTCAAAGTGCTTTCATGTACATTAGCTTATCTGAGCACCATAATAACCCTGTGAAACACTCCAAACTGATATCATTATTGTAGCCATCAGGGTCCAGTCAGGAGATAGAAATATCATCACAAATTTTAACAAGAAAAAATATAACATCAAGAATTATTGAATGTTATAGGTAACTAGTAACTGGGAGAAGATAAAAGAATAACCTAGGAGTAAGGGAGAGTTCCCAGGAAAAGAACAAACTTCGATTCACATCTCATTGGGAGAGTGTAGCGTGGGGTGAGCACCTGTGGCCCCCTGGAAGGCGGAGAAGTTTGCTGAGTTGCCCCAGAGCTGGTTACCAGCTGGTGGACTAAGGCTGGTGAGCCAGGAACCATGGGCCTCTCACCAAGATGCCAGCAAGCTTGCAGGGGTAGGAGTGGCCCTGGTGGTTCTATATGCATGCCATTTGCAGCCACACCATAGGAACAAAAAGAAAAGACTAATTAATAATGGAACCAGGAAAGGACGCACCTTCACTGTCCCTGTAGCACGCTCCACTGACAATGGTTTCCACTGTGCAAGCTGGCAAAGAAGTATTTATAGGTCCAGCTCCAGCGTCACTAAGCAGGGCAACAAAGTGAACTGAGAAGCACTACAGAGACAGCTGGCACAGTCCATCCCTTTGGCTTCCTCCCTCCCGTGTGCACCCTTTCACAGACATTTGAACTCCTATATGAAAACAAAACTCCTTCATGTTCCCGCCCAACAAGACAGCTTTCTTTTGTAAAAGTGAGGAAGTGCTCATCCTTTTCTCAAAATGAGGAGGCATAGTCCCAAGAGTCATTCTATCCATCATCAGTTATGTTAATAACTTTCAAGATCAGTGACAGTTCCAGTGAATATTTGTGGCCTACAGATTAAAATCAGCCTCTAACAACGTATATATAAGATAATAACGGGAAAGAGAGAGAACGTGTTTGTCATACAAGTAAGTCTATCCATATAACAAGCAAAGAGAAAATATGCACAGCTCCTATAGCCCTTATTTCTGTAATGAGGCTGTAGTTGATCACCTATGACTCCTTTCTCCCATAGCCCATCCTGTATTTACTTTACGCTGCAGGCAGAACCTCAGATGGTCAAGGTTCTTTATCTGGTGAAATGACCCAAACCTTCATTCCCCAAGGATCTGGGTCCTCCATCATCCTGCTTTTTTGGTTTTTTGCTTCTATAGTTTTCTATGAACCTTTGCTAGTGGCATGAAAGTACTAAAAGGAACTCCAGAGAATCCTACTGTTGAGCAGCAACTCAATTTCCCCTGGGTGATTAGGATCAATCATTCTGGTCACTAGAGTAACATTTTTATCTGCTTATTGATTCTGTGGCATAAGAAGCCCAAAGTGGCCAGACAGCAGTGTCATCTTCCAGTAAGTAAGCTGCGGTATCACAAAGCCTGGCAGTGAAGGGTGGATTTGGAGCTGAGAGATAATAGTAAATTGATAACTGGCATGATTATCCCTGTTTTTCAAATGAGAAAACTGTGGTTCAGAGAGGTCAATTAAGTACCTCATGTCATCTGCTTACAAGAGGCAGGGTCTCAGATCTGCAGACCTCAGATCTGAATGTTCCTTTCTGCTCCTTAAATGGGGTGGTTCACTATCTACAAAACAGAATCAGACTCACAGACACAGAGAACAGACTTGCAGTTGCCAAGAGGGAGGGGGGACGGAGTGGGATGGATGGGGAGTTTGGGGTTAGCAGGTGTAAACTGTTACATTTAGAATGGATAAGCAATGAGGTCCTGCTGTATAGCACAGGGAACTATGTCCAATCACTTGTGATAGAACGTGATAGAAGATAATATGAGAAAAAGAATGTATATATATGTATGACTGCGTCACTTTGCTGTTCAGCAGAGATTGGCACAACCCTGTAAATCAACTATACTTTAACAATAAGTAAATTAATGTGGTGGTTCTGGTAGACTAGATCAAGCATCTGACCTGGTTCTGAACTCTAGCATTTACTCACTCTGAGACCTTGGGCAACTCACCTAACTATTCTAAGCCTCACTTTTCTCAGCCGTAAAGCTGGGCTAATAGTCCCCAACTCATAGGATGAGAATGAGAATTGAATGAGTTAACAGTCTATGAAAACACTGTGTAAACTCAGCCAACTTCACGAAGTTATCATTACTAAGGATTGTACAAACTCTCCATTTACTACTCACCCACGGAAAATTTTGATGAATTCCTTAGCACCTCATAGTTTATGAAGAATGGTCTCTATTAAGGGGAGTCACTGTACCAGGGCAGCAAATGGGATAAATTCTAAAATCAGCAGAAAACATAGAGCAAGTGAGCATAGTCTCGTGGAAGAAATTGATAGAGTTCTTTGTACCAATAATCTCCGAATCTCAATTATTTTTTGCCAAATAATTTCTTTCAAGTCATTTTGGGAAATGGCTCACTGCCTTTTTCTATTTTATTAAATCCGAGAACCTCATTAAGTCAAAGTATCAGTGATGCATTGTCAGCGGGGCAGAAAATGGGGAAAATCCTCGTTCAGTGTTTGATCATGAAAACCTTTCTAACGAATCCAAGACAAACACATTCCCCTCCTACTGCCTATTCATACGAGATTAACTATTGTGCTGGTTCACAATATTCAATCATCATTTCTTACCCGTTTAAGAGCTGCTTGCATGAATTAGAAGTGGAGACCCAGCAAGCTCTGGTGCATTTTTCCACATTCTCAGCATTAGAAATATGGCTTAACTAAGTGCAATTAGAACAGCGATGCAACTTTTATTAAGAAAAGAAGAAACTAAAGCTGCTTTCCCTCCAAAATAAAGAGAAGGATAGTAGGAGATTTAAAATTTATTTTCCACTCTCTAATACCCTGGCCAGGCTGCTCCCATATTTTTATTGTCCCACATTTCATAGCTCATTATTCCTAGTCCTGCCACAAACACCTACACTTGGCTTTTTCCTCCACTTCCTACATTTCCTTCACGTCCCACTAATAATAAGCACTTGGACATGTTTGAAGGAAAAACCACAATTTCAGAAGCTCGGTGCAATTTATGAAAGTGTCCTTTTCCACCTGATTTTCAGGGAATTGTTACATCACCAAGTGGGACCACTCTTTTATACCTGTCTGAGAATCTAATTTGGTGTCTGGTTCATAGAGGCACAAAATAAATATTTGTTGAATGTAGGCCTTTGAATTCATATTCCATATCAATACAAAAATCTGATAAGTAGACTTATAGGAGGTCCTAAACTTCTCAGATGGCATTTAAAATTAACTGGTTTGGGAGTTCCCGTCGTGGCGCAGTGGTTAACGAATCCGACTAGGAACCATGAGGTTGCGGGTTCGGTCCCTGCCCTTGCTCAGTGGGTTAACGATCTGGCGTTGCCGTGAGCTGTGGTGTAGGTTGCAGATGCGGCTCGGATCCCGAGTTGCTGTGGCTCTGGCGTAGGCCGGTGGCTACAGCTCTGATTGGACCCCTAGCCTGGGAACCTCCATATGCCGCGGGAGCGGCCCAAGAACCAAGAAATAGCAACAACAACAACAAAAAAAAAATAAATAAAAAATAAAAAATAAATAAAATTAACTGGTTTGGTTCCATAATGCTAAATCAAAATTTTTTTTTTTTTAGGAACAGTCTTCCTCTGAGTTCCCATTGTGCCTCAGCAGAAATGAATCTGATTAGCATCCATGAGGATGCATGTTAGATCCCTGGCCTCACTCAGTGGGTTAAGGATCCGGCATTGCCGTGAGCTGTGGTGTAGATCACAGACGAGGCTCAGATCTGGCATGGCTGTGGCCGTGGCGTAGGCCAGCGGCTACAGTTCCAGTTCAGTCCCTAGCCTGGGAACCTCCATATGCCGCAGGTGCAGCCCTAAAAAGACAAAATAAAAAAATTAAAAAAAAGAAGAAAAAAGAAATAGTCTTCCTTCCTCATTATTAATGTGATAAATGGTCTTTATAGGTTTTTTGGGAAAAAACTAAGATATGAATCACCCATAATCTTGAAATACAAATGGAACTACTTTTAACATTTTGTATTTTCTTTCCAGTTTCTCTCTCTCTCTCTCTCCTGGCCCCCCTTCCTTCCTCTGTCTCTCTGATTAGAATAATAAAATACATAGTTCAGTGTTCAGCTTTCTCACACTATGTATTTTTGTTCGTTTCTTTCTTTCTTTTTTTTTTTTCTTTTAGGGCCACAACTGCAGTATATGGAGATACCCAGGCTAGGAGTAAAATCGGAGCTGCAGCTGCCGGCCTATGCCTCAGCCACGGCAATGCAGGATCCCAAACCCACTGAGTGAGGCCAGGGATCTAACCCACACCCTCATGGGTGCTAGTCGGATTTGTTTCCACTGTGCCACAACAGGAACTCCTCATACTGTGTATTTTGAACACTCGTGTCATTATGTGGTCTTTGAAAATAAAAATTTTAATAAATGCATAATATTTCCTAATATATATGTTTATATGTGTTCCCTCAGAGTGTATATACACAGACGCACAGACACACACACTACTCCACTCCACATAGCTAAACGTATTGCTGACTGGAGTAAGGGAGCAATATTCTGGTCAATGACAATCTCACCTCGCAGAACAGACTGATCATTTCACAGAGGGTTTGGGGGGCAAGTGTGGAGTTCAGGGATTAGCAGATTTTCGAGAGCAAAAGTAGGTTGACATCAACTCTAGAAATGTGATTATTCTAGTGAGACTTCTGTTGATTGGTTGCCACTGATAAACATATTTATTGGAGTAACTTCTTTCCTGGTTGGCTGGCTTTGGGACATCAGACACTGTCACTTATTGGTTGGTTTGCATGTTCACCAAAGCAGGTTGGATTAATGGATAGAAAGGGTTTAAAATCCCACTATAGTGGTATTTTGTTCAAGATTATAGAACAGAAGCATTTTCCTAGGAGTATGAGAAATTTTTGATTCTCAATGCCATAATTTATTTAATCATTCCTTTACTGTGGGATAACTGGATTATTTACAATTTTCCTACTATTATAAATAATGCTGCAGGGACCCTCCAAGCAATCTTTGAGCACCTCTCTGGGTATTTTCTTAGGAAAGTTTCCTGGGAGTGAAATTGTTGATTCAACAGAGGATTTAAAAATAAGTTTATAATAGTAATATATGTTCATTACAGAACATTTAGGAAGTACAGATGCATAGAAAGAAGAAAATTAAAGTCATCCATAAGCCACCCTCCTCCCCACCACATAATCACTGTTTAATGTTTATCCTTCTAGTCCATTTTCTGTGTTTCTGGTAGATCTAGACAAATAAACACAAATAAGAAATCACGATAGTACTTTTTTTTCAGTTTGCTTTCTTCCCCTAATTAATTGTTATGATCATCATATAGTTTCATTTAGTGGCTGAATAATGTGTGTATCTGTATGTGTATATAATACAATTTAGGTAATTTTGCTATTGTTGGTTAGTCAAGTCTCCTATCCTCCTCTTTTTTGTTCATGCCTGCCTAACTGCCTAGTTATTTTTTTTTGTTTTATTATGTTATAATCATCATTATTACATAATTTTAAATGCTACTATAAGCAATGACATTGCACATATTTGTACCTAAATGTTTGCATATATCGATGTTTATTGTTTTAGGATAGTGTCAGACTAGTCAGCGGGTCCTGGGAGAGCTCAATGACGTGCCATTTACCAAGGCCTGGTATGTGCTGGTGAGGGGACGTCAGCATTGCTAGCAAGTTCAGTGATGGTAGGAAAGGTGGTCTCAAGGTTGGGCTTGGTAACATCCATAGGGATGATAGGACCTCAGAGTAATTCAGACCGGGTGGTAGCGCTTACCCACCAGAAGCCAGGCCATAATTACTGTGATGGCTAGCGCTATAGAAGGCGCAGCTGGGAGTTCCTGTTGTGGCTCAATGGGCTAAGAACCCCACTAGTATCCATGAGGATATGGGTTCAATCCCTGGCCGTGCTCAATGAGTTAAGGATCTGGCATTGTTGTAAGCTGCAGCAAAGGTCACAGCTGCAGCTCTGATTTACCCCTAGCTTGGGAACGTTCATATGCCACAGGTGTGGCCTTAAAAAGCGCGGGGGGTGGGGGGGTGAGGAGAAGGGGCCAGCCAAGGGGCTTGACCTGCAAGGAGTTAGAGAGATAACTAATAAAGAATTGCATTCGTAGGTACAAAAGATACAGCAAACCAGCAAGAGTGGTGCAGAGTATCTATAACCACAAAAAAGGCAAGAACAGAGGCACAGTATAAGCACCTGCCTCATGGCTCCTCATCAGTACCGAGTCTTGTTTTTTAAATAGTATTTGCCATGAATTCAGGTGTATTTTACTAAGAAGTATGCAAATAGAGGCAGAGCGCAATTTTTCTTTTATAGCATTTGAGCACCAGCTGCTTTGTTTTCTTCTGAACTTTCCCTTGCCAACTCTCCATCTCCAAATTATTTGTCCTAAATGAACCTTGTTGGCCTCATCTATTATGCACCCCTGAGCCGCACATTAGCAGTGGTACGTGTGGCCTCATAAATTTCAAAATATGACAGAGCAATCTGAAATCTATTGCCAGATTATACCCATGCTCTCCTTGAAACCAGACTCAGCACTTTGTCTCACTCAGTTCCCCTCAAAACCATGTCCAGAACTCTCAGTAAGTCATATAGATTTTGCTGAATGATTCACAAGGGAACGAAAGGAAAGTCACAGGACAAACTACACAGCAAAATTTCAGGAATCCCCACCTTCTGGAATCTGCTTTCTTGGGCTTGCTTTTCACTACTCTCTACCTTGTACAGCATCTTGGAGCACTTGTGGTTCTTAGAAGTTTCTTGCTTTCTGTCTGTCTTTCTTTCTTTTTCTTTTTTTTTTTTTTTTTTGCTTTTTAGGGCTGCATCTGTGACATATGGAAGTTCCCAGGCTAGGGGTTGAATCAGTGCTGCAGCTGCCGGCCTACACCGCAGTCACAGAAGTGCCAGATCTGAGCTTCGTCTGTGACCTATACCACAGCTTACAGCAACCCCAGATCCTTAACCCAGTGAGTAAGACCAGGAATCAAACCCACATCTTCATGGATCCTAGTCAGATTCGTTAACCACTGAGCCACAAAGGAAACTCCACTTGCTTTTTTTTTTTCCCCCTAGAGTATTCTCACTATCTCCCCTTCCCCAATCTGGATAACTCTTATTCGTCCTTAGAAGTCATCTTATATTTCGCTTCCTTTGAGGACCCTCCCCTGTCCCTCCATGTCCATGAGACACCCTACCTGATGCTCCCCCCACCACCTCCTCTGCTTACACCTCCTATCAGTCAGGCTCCCTGCAGGAAACAAACGTACGTTGTGGAGTCAAGAAGACCCACAAGGGATGATGAAACCTCTGGGAGCCACTCCCACCCCTCAACCCAAAGGAACAAAAGGAAGGAATGGCATTACAGTCGCCCTTGCCAGAGCTGGGGCTGTGGAAGTGGAGTCACCTGACAGGAGACAGCCACAGAATAATCATAACCTCGGCTGACACTGAAGTGAGTTAAGGCTGCGGGCTCGCAGCTGATACCCAGGCTTCTCTCTCCTTCCTCCCTCACTCCAATACTGCCCAGAGCTGTTATCCAACCAGAAGTTAGAGGGCAAGGGAGCTTAGGTCAGTCTCCTGGACATCTGGTTTCACAGAGTCATGTAAAGAATAAATGGAAAGTGAGGAGTTCCCGTCATGGCACAGCGGAAACAAATTCAACTAGGGACCATGGGGCTGTGGGTTTGATCCCTGGCCTCACTCAGTGGGTTAAGGATCTGGCGTTGCCATAAGCTGTGGTGTAGGTTGCGGACGTGGCTTGGACCCTGCGTTGCTGCGGCTGTGGCGTAGGCCAATAGCTGTAGCTCTGATTCGACCCCTAGCCTGGGAACCTCCATCTGCCATGAGTGTGGCCCTAAAAAGCAAAAAAATAAAATAAAAAAGAAAGAATAAATGCAAAGTGGACAGCAGCTACCACAGTCCTGTTGCAGTCCTTTATCACCTGATGTATAGTTGTTAATTTGTTTCTTTCACTTGGAGACAGGTGCTGCGCTCCCGGGACCCAGTGCAAATGCTCAATAAATAAATATTTAGCAAATTCAGTACACATATTACGCCATGCAATACACAGGATTAATTCTCCTGTTAACCCCATTGCCTGAAGTATGAAGAGAGGAATGGATCTACCATTTTTGAAATAATTAATTAATGAGAGGCAGCCCTGGACATGGCTGACAGCCCAGAGTCAGAGCCCCACTGCCTAGGTTTAGCTCACTTCCCAACTGGACTTTGGGCAAGTTGTTTGACTTTCTGTGCCTCAACTTCCCATTATGAAATAGGAGTAATAACAGACTTACCTCATAAGGTTTGGGTGAGTATTAAAAGATTTAATACATGTGAAATGCTTAGAACAATATCAGCCTCATAGTAAGCCTCATAAAATTGTAAGGTGCTTATCATGAATGAAGTTATAACGTGAATTGTAAAATATTGCAATACGGCTACTGTTGTGGTCCTTCTTGGAAAGGGGCTGCTTTTCTAGTACTGTGGTTCCTCTGGGTCTTTTGGACAGTATTCATACAATACAGGATTATCATGGCGAATGTGCACATATGTAAGAGTATTTACTTAATCTGTAAATACACCTCAAAAGGACAGTGTTAGGGCAACATTTACAGAAAGTGATTCTGTGGTTTCCATCTGTGGTGTAAAGCTGGCAGCTATAGGAAATATGTGGGATTATGGCCTTTGGGTCAGACAGATATATGAGGATTCAAATCCAATCTTTTCTCCTTACAAACTATGTAATCCTAAGACAATTCTTCACTTTTCTGATCCTGGGAGTCCTCCCATGTAAAAATAGAGTAAATAGCATCTACTTTGCAGGGTGATTCTAAAATTAACCAAGATATTCCACGTGAAAGCACCCGATGCTGTATGTGGCCCACTGTAGACATTCAATACCTGTTTCTTTCCTTGCTTGCTGAGGAAGTTTTAAAGGACACGTTACAGATAAAAACAAAGTAAAAAAATAAAAGCAGTTGGTCAGTAAGTGTTTGCTGAGCATTTACTATCACAGACTCTGAAGAGTCCTGCTGATGTTGGAGAGCTAGGACCACCTGGTAATAGCTGGATGACCTACAGAGAGCTACTTAACCTCTTTGTATTTCAGTTTCCTTGCCATAAAGTGGGAATAATAATAGTAACCATCTCACAGAGTTGTTTTGAGAATTAAATAATTGATAAGGTGTGAAGTGCTTAGAATAATGCGTAGCATCCATACGTATTTAATGAGTGTTGGCTGCTCCTCTTGTTATCATTGTTATTATTATTTGATCAAGGCACTAAATTAATCACTAGAGGAGATCCTAAAATGCTTTATGCAATGCCACTGCCATCAAGAAGATTGTGGTCTTCGTCCAAGAGAAGCCTCTTGCATGGAACCATGTCCATGCATCCTTTTGTGTTGCTAGGAAAGTTTTCTTCAATAACCAAAATGACAGGTAAACTATCAGGACAGAGAAAGCCCCGAGATGCCTAGAGCAGCGTAGTAGCAAAGCCTGGTGCTTCCTCGACACCTTCTTTGCCACAGGTTATATTTGGACCCTACTTGAGGGAGAGATTGGTCTTGTAGTGCCCAGAGTTGCAGAAGAGAAAAATGAGGGAGGCTTATTCCTAAAGGGGCTTCTGAAGTTACATCAATACCATCAGTAAAGGTAAGAAAACTGGACTAATTAAGAGAGATAAACAGCGTGGGGAATACGAACAAAGCAAATGGTGATTACATCTGAGACAGGCTTGCAGCACCGCAAGTTGGCACAAAAATGTTTAGTGTCAAAGAGCTGGCCTGCCAATAGCAACATCATGAATTAATATTGACCAAGGGTCCAAAGTCTGTTGGGTCCTGCAGTGCAAGAACGGTTCCTAGCATTAAGATAAAAAGAGAATAGGGAGTTCCCATCGTGGCACAGTGGTTAACGAATCCGACTAGGAACCATGAGGTTGCAGGTTCGATCCCTGCCCTTGCTCAGTGGGTTAAGGATCCCGCGTTGCTGTGGCTCTGGCGTAGGCCGGAGGCTACAGCTCTGATTCGACCCCTAGCCTGGGAACCTCCATATGCCGCGGGAGTGGCCCAAGAAATGGCAAAAAGACAAAAAAGTAAATAAACAATTAAAATAAAATAAAAATAGTTAAATAGTAAATTAAAAAAAAAAAGAATATTGGCAGGGGGAAAAAAAAAAGATAAAAAGAGAATAGAGAAGAAAGGTCACCCTCTTTTCGTGCTTATTTCCTCCGGGAAGGTCAGCAGGATGGGAAGCCGTTGAATTCACTTAGGGATATTCTTATAGGGAAATGGAAACAATCACCAAAACGATGATCACTGCAGCCGCACTCACTGAGCCTTGCTGTGCATCACGTACTGTCCTAAGAAGGACGATGCCTTTCAATTTGAGGAATTTACAATGTAGGTAAGAAGATACAGAGATATGAGAAAATGAGCATTGAAAGTATCAGTAGAGATGGAGTTCCCGTCGTGGCTCAGTGGTTAACGAATCCGACTAGGAACCATGAGGTTGCGGGTTCGATCCCTGCCCTTGCTCAGTGGGTTGAGGATCCGCCGTTGCCGTTGCCGTGAGTTGTGGTGTAGGTCACAGACTCGGCTCGGATCCCACGTTGCTGTGGCTCTGGCGTAGGCCAGTGGCTACAGCTCCGATTAGACCCCTAGCCTGGGAACCTGCATATGCCATGGTAGCAGCCCTCAAAAGGCAAAAAGACCCCAAAAAAAGAAAAAGTTTTGAATAGATATCAAAATCAGAAAGTTGACTAGCTTCTCCAGCCGTGAGAGCTCCTCCTGTGCTGTGGAAGGAACTGAAGTGCCAGGGCCCAGGTTCTGCCTCATCCTTCACTTAGAGGTACCTGCCTGAGGTTCCTGCTGGAAGTTTTCAGGCTCCTGGAAGGTGATGAGAAGTTGCTGCCTAGCCGAGGCTGCTCAGAAAAACCCATGAGCATCTGTTTAGTTCCCTGGCGAGCAGACATGTGCGCCCAGCCACACACAGTGCTGATTTGGGTCAGCAAGCCCCAGCTCACTGCTCACATCAGACCAAACAGGAAGAACCATATGCGGCCTCATTAAACCAAAGACATGATGAATAAGCAAATGACACACACACACACATGCATGTGTATGTGCTCACGAATATGATTTACCACTAGGTCTTGACTGTTTTTGAAATGGATTGGCTATCTAGGCTAAGTAAACCTACGAATAAACCAGAAAGAGAGGAGAGACCCTGTGTGTGTGTGTGTGTGTGTGTGTGTGTGTGTGTGTGTGTGTCTGTCTGTCTGTCTGTCTGTCTGTCTGTCTGTCTGTCTAGCAGGGCTCTGAGAGGCCCTGGAATTGGCATTCAGAGACAATTGCAGGGCTAGCCATCCTTGAAATGTGCAGATCTTTCTCATTCTTCTGAGGCTCTGCAGACGACGAGGAGCTGTCAGGCTGAATTAGTAGCTCTGTAACCCCAGCGTCTGTGGCTAAACAGCTGGGACAAAGATCTCTGAAGTTTCCTATATCTTGGCAGGCTTCTCTAAAATATTTATAGCTGGGAGGCAACTCGGTAAGCCCAGGGGCTTGGAAATCTAGGACAAAAGACCAGGATGAAGCCAGTTGGGTAGTCTTGGGCAAATCTCCTAACTTTATCTCTGAATCTCCTCTCTTTGTCTACAAAAAAGTGGCTTAAAAATCCCTGCCTTCCCCCATAGGGGGACAGTGAGGAACCCCCGACATAGGCAGTGTCTCAGCCCCTGGTAAAGATGGACAAACAGCAGGGATTCTTTTTAAACATTGTCCCAGTTTCTCTCTTTACCTTGGAAGTCTTTTGGAAAACCCTCTAGTTGTGACCTAGGAATCAACTCATATTTATTTGTTGGGAAGCTTTTGTAAATTGAAGTTATAAAAAGGAACCCAAGTAAGGAAGCATTTCCGCTCACTGAGAAAATGAGTCTCAGGCAGCTGGGAGGCCAAGGGGAACTTTCAGGCGTGTTTACCTCACTAAACGCCCACATGGGTTCAGGCACAATGACTGTTTGAAGTCCCTGAGCTGTCCTCCAGCAGATCAGCAATGTCCAGCGGGTCAGCAGTTTGCAATTGTTTCCAGGCGTTTCTGTTATTTTTATACTTGAGAGTGTTCCCTGGTCTCTGTAAGAATGGCATTTCCATATAATAATTGAGTTGGCCTTGGGCAGAAGCGAAGTTCCTGTTGCAGCTACTGCAAAGAACGGAAGAAGGATTGGCAGGGAAGTGTACTTAGCAGAGGACACTTTTGTCCTGTCTCTGAAGCAGAGCCTTTTAATGGTGATTCCCGAACGCCTACCTGATGCCCTCCACACAGAATCATCAGAGAACTCCCTTAAAATACAGATACCTGGACCTCCTGCCAAATGCACTGAATTCCAGAGAAGGGGCCCAGGGTTCTGTGTTTTAAACAAGCCCCTTAGGTGATTCAGTGGCGTGGCTGGGCCTGAGAAACATGGGCGGGAGCTTTCCCTCCAACGTTCAGGGCACAGAGGACCCTCGGCCACTGCCTGGTGTGATTCAGGGCTGGACCTGCAGGGGTCCTGGGAAGACTGACCATGTGGCCTTCTTCAAGCCAATATTCTTTCTTTTCTTTTTGGCTGTGCCTGAGGCGTGCACGCCAGGGATGGATCCATGCCACAGCAGTGACAATGCTGGATCCTTAACCCACTGAGCTGCCAGGGAACTCCTCAATATTTTTAAAATATGTACTCAACACCTATTTAGAGGAAAGACACCTGTGTTACATGGGGAAGACTCCCCTACTGCCTGCAGCAGATCTGCTCTGGTCCCCAACTCACCAGCTTTGCTCAGGGACCACACACCGTATGATTCCAGTTACATGAAATGTCCAGAACAAACAGATCCATAGAGCCAGGAACCAGATTTGTGGTTGTCTGTGGCTGGGAGTTGGGGTGGGGGAGTTGGGGGTTATGGCTAAGGGAAGGAGGGTTTCTTTGGGGGATAACAAAAATATTCTAGAATTGATTGTGGAGATGGAAGCACAGCTCTGTGCATACACTGAAAGCCACTGAATTGTACGCTTTAAATGGGTAAATTATATGGTATGTGAATTACACCTTAAGAAAACTGTTTAAAAACAAACAAAACTTTACTAGGAAAAACCAACACCCCCCCCCCCCGCCCCAGTTAACCATGCCCACGTCTCCTTGTAAGGCAGCTGAGTAACCATCCATTGATATTTGGGGAAGGAGGGAAGCCCCTTCTCAGAGATTCAGTAAATCTTGTGTAGGACTCAAATCTTTTGTATTTTAAACAAGTGTCTCTGGTGATTCTGATATTATGAGAATACACACAGGTATCTGGAATCTTCTATAAAATGCTCTGTTTCAGGAGTTCCCGTCGTCGTGGCGCAGTGGTTAACGAATCCGACTAGGAACCATGAGGTTGCGGGTTCGGTCCCTGCCCTTGCTCAGTGGGTTAAAGATCCGGCGTTGCCGTGAGCTGTGGTGTAGGTTGCAGACACGGCTCGGATCCCGAGTTGCTGTGGCTCTGGCGTAGGCCAGTGGCTACACCTCCGATTTGACCCCTAGCCTGGGAACCTCCATATGCCGTGGGAGTGGCCCAAAGAAATAGCAAAAAGACAAAAAAAAAAAAAAAATGCTCTGTTTCAGAGATAGTGTTTCCTGTATCATTGTCTTTGTCTAGAAAAAAAGTGCCCCAGTGTGTGTGTGTGTGTGTGTGTATGAATTCTGTACACATTTATTCACATGTGCTCTAGTCTGCCTCTGGTGTAATTCTGCACTTTATAGATGAGAGAATTTCCTTTCTCTAACCCAGTTCTGGGCCTGCCTAAGCCAGGTCCCAAGGGAAAGGGGTAAAGTGGGAATTAATGAGCTTGCCAGAGTTTTTTTTTTTTTTTTTTTTTTTTTTTTGAGACAATACCCAACTTTACAAGAGTCCTTCAGTAGTCTGATCCTACATTAAGATCAGGTCATTGTGTAATCTCAGGGCTACCTGAAATTGCCTGGTGTTGTAGAAATAATGAGGGCTTGGACTGCCTGAGTTCAAATTCTGGTTTACCTTTAATGCTGTTACCTTACCCTCCCAGTCTGCAGGTTTGGACTCTTGGTACCTGGCTCACAGAATGATTCTGAAAAGTAAATGACATAATAAGTGTATACAAGGTGGCATATCTGTTTAGTACGATATGAGCTCAGTATCGTATCTGCTCAGAAAAAGTAGCAAATATTACTGTTGTTTGTACTGTTATTTGACTTAGTTCACGTATGCTGTATTTCCTCCTCATTTGGATTCTTTTTTTTTTTGCTTTTTAGGGCCATACCCGAAGCATATGGAGGTTCCCAGGTGAGGGGTCTAATCAGAGCTGCCAGCTGCCAGTCTACAGCCACAGCAACTCGGGATCCGAGCCACATCTGCGACCCACACCACAGCTCAAGGCAACATCAAATCCTTAACCCATTGAGCGAGGCCAGGTATCGAACTGGCAACCTTATGGTTCCTAGTCGGATTCTTTTCCACTGCACCATGACGGGAACTCCTTTGGTTTGTTTTTTTGTTTGTTTTTTCTCATTTGGATTCTATGCTTCTTTGAGGACCGTCCTTTGATTCCCACCCAGCTCCTCTCAGGGTATCATGCAAAAGCCAAGTGAGATTTAAGGAAAGATAGGTTGCTGAGAACACGCATGGGCCACTGGCCCAGGCTTCCCTTTCCCAGGGTTGTCCTGACCCACCATCCACAAGGTCACAGACGAGAACTCCCAGCAGCTTTGTAACAGTGCCATCTCACCCCAGTCCTCCTATGCCACAAGCAATCGCACCAGGTGAGGGCACCCAACCTAAGCTTAGCTAGTGAATCCTTTTCCTGACAATTTGTAATTGGGTCGCAGAGATTCCAGCCGGTGTCTCCAGGCCTCTTGGAAAGAGAATATGTAAACCTTCAAGAGTACACAGCTCCTTCCTGCCAGAAGCCCAAAACCAAGTTGTGGGCATAAAACAGACGTTGGCATGTTCCACCATCGCTGTGTGATTTAGGTATATTCGTATGGTGGGATCCTAAGCAGCTATTCATAAGGTCTCTAGAGCATTTTTATTTATTTATTTTTACATTGAACTATAGTTGATTTGCAATGTTGTGTTAATTTCTGCTGTGCAGCAAAGCAATTCAGTTATACATTGATATACATTATGTTCTTTTCCATTATGGTTTATCATAGGACATTGAATATAGCTCTCTGTGCTGTACAGTAGCACCTTGTTCCCTCTGTGTGTAATAGCTTACATCTGCTGGCACCAACTTCCACTCCATCTTTCTCCCAACCACCCCGCCTTGGCAACCAAAAGTCTGTTCTCCTTGTCTGTGAGTCTGTTTCCATTTAGTAGATAGGCTCATTTGTGTTATATTTTAGATTCCACGTATAAGTGATATCATGTGGTATTTGTCTTTTTCTTTCTGACCGACTTCAATTAGTATGAGAATCTCTGGTTGCATCCATGTTGCTGTAAATGCCATTATTCCATTCTTTTTCATGGCTAAGTGGTATTCCATTGCACATATGTACCACATCTTCTATATCCATTCATCTATTGATGGACATTAGGTTGTTTCTATGTCTTGGCTATTGTGAATAGTGCTGCTATGAACATTGGGGTGCATGTATTTTTTGAATTATAGTTTTGTCTGGATATATGCCCAGGAGTGGGATTGCTGGATCATATGGTAACTCTATCTTTAGTTTTCTGAGGAACCTCCATACTATTTTCCATAGCAGCTGTAACAACTGACATTCCCACCAACAGTGTAAGAGGGTTAGAGAACTTTTTAAAGCACAGAAAATGTACATACTATAATGTTACGGTAAAAAGGATAAAATAAAATTATGTGGATCACACAGATTAAAAAATATACATTTATGTATAAAATACTG
Organism: Sus scrofa; assembly: GCF_054392235.1. NCBI lineage: Eukaryota > Metazoa > Chordata > Mammalia > Artiodactyla > Suidae > Sus > Sus scrofa. Next base: position 147,879,314 of record NC_139396.1, on the reverse strand, counting down.
CAAATACATAAAATGTCAGTAGTGATAGAGGGGTTGTAGATGATTTTATTTTTTAATATTTTCTGATGTTTCGAGAAAAGTCTATGTGCAGGGGTAAGAAAAACTCATGTAAGTTTTCTTCCCCCTTTTCTTAAAAAAAAAAAAATTAAACTCCTCTGGCCTCAGTTTTGTCAGAATCCTAGCTACTTTCATATCTGACAGTCTAATTTGTACCTGGGTGTTAGCTCTGGAAAGCTGTTATTGAATATGGGTTTCCACAGGCAAGATGAGTTTATACAGATCAGCGGTTCTCAACCATTGATCCCTTCTAGAGGATCCCTTCCATGAGCGGTAAGCAGTTCTACCTCTAAAATCAAATATCAATAGAGACATCCCAATTTGCAGGAAAAGACATGAAAGAATTTTCCAAAATTAAGATTTCTCCCATAAGTTTTCCATTGATGCCTGTCACCAAAGTCCCAACTAGAGTGAATATTAGAATCACTGGGGAGCTATTCTTTTCTTTCTTTTTGTTTTTTCTTTTTCTTTTTTAAAAAATCTCATCCACAGCATGCAGAAGTTCTCAGAGCCAGGGATCGAACCCACACCATAGCAGTGACAACACTAAATCCTTAAACTGTTGAGCCACCAGGAAACTACTGGGGAGCTTTAAAAATATGCAAATACCACTGCTTCATCTTCCCAAAACTCTGACTTAATTGGCCTTTTCTGGGGCTCAGGCAACTATAGTTTTTAAATATCTTTAAGTGATTCTCATCTTCAGGCAGGATTGAGATCCATTGACTTAGTGTATCTGGTTGAATGTAAAATTCTGCATTCAATTGTTTTGTTGTCTAAAGCTTAATAAAAGCTTGCTAGGCGTTCAGGTAGCCTCACGATTTCCAAATGCCCTACTAACAGAAGGAATTGGAAACTCAGGCTGGAACTCACCCCCCAGGTACTGCCATGCCTGGTGGTCAGAAAGACTGTTTGGAGACATCGCCCTCCTGTGGCAATACATGGTAACTGTTTAGCCAGGCCTGGGGTCAGTCTTCTCATTGCTTCTCTGGTAATAAGGCCCAAAGCCTGCTTCTAACTTTGCCTGCACCCCTTTCAGGCAATGACTGGCTGGGCATGGGCCTGCCCTTTGAAAGCTCCCTTGAATTCATAATATGTGTGTCCCTTCCTGACATGTCAGCAGTGGATTTGGAACCATAAACCTGGGACAGAGTTTTCAGACTAGTTCTTAGTTGTCAGGAGTGACAGCTGCAGGTAAAAGCTGTGAAGTGCTTATTGACACGGGGAATGCTGAGCTAGAATTGTTCTCTGTAAGTTTACAGGAAAAAAAAAATCACAGCAACAGTTATAGGTTCTGGGAAAGTGTATATATTTAACAAAACAAATTCTTTGTTAGAATGTTCAGTTTAACTCTTTCCCATGTGTGGGGGCAGAAGTCCAAGGTAGTGGGGCACCCTGGGGGACATGGCGGGGAGGCAGTTGAGGAGAAGTCTCACGGGGGTGGGGGGTGGGGACAGGGACAGTGGGCCACAGTGCAGACCTGGGCCCTGCATCCAGCATGTAGGGAAAGACTAATTGCTGTGAAGAAAACTTTATTGCACATCAAAACCACCTGGCGATCCTATCCAGAAAGTTTCTGCAAAAGCCCTTTCCACCAGCTCAATTCAATCAGCCTAGGAATCTGGGGTGGGCGACAGTTGAGGAGCAGTGGAGGGGCCCGTTATTTGTCTGGTGCCTGCTTGGTTCCAGGCACAGCACTAGGATACTATTCCCTCTTTTGAGTCCTTACAACAACCCTCTGAGGTAGCTTGTACCACTCCCATTTTACAGATGGGGAAGCCGAGGCTTAGGGAAGGTGGCTGAGGCTTCACAGGTGGGCGGTGATGGAGTCTGGACTGCAATGCCGGGTAGGGAGGGAGGGAGGAGATGTGGGGGAGCTGCTCACAGGAGCAAGTCATGAGAACAAGCCAAATCCTTCATCACTAGGTCCAGTGCCAAATGTGGAGCAGGACCAGAGATAGCATAGACCTGCAAGCTCCTTGGGGACCTTCTGTTCTCTTTGAGGACAAGTGTGGTCCCAGAGCTGGGACAGTGCCAAACTTATACTCGGTGGTGAAGGAAAGCTTGGGGTGAGGTTGGGAAGTAGGGAGGAAGGAACAAATGGCAGAGAGAGGAAGAGGAGCCAGGGCCCAGATACCAGCCAGACCCGAGGGATGGAGAAACCACAGGAGGAGGGGGCTGGTCAGCTAGAGGCTGGGGGCTGGGGTCTCTTCTGTGCCCTCCCGCAGTCCTTTCTCCTTGAGCTTCTTTCTTCCCTCAGAATCTTCCGTTCCTTTCTTAATTCTCCTTTCTTCTTCTTCTTTTCTTTTTTTTCTTTTTAGGGCCACACCTGTGGCAGATGGAGGTTCCCAGGCTAAGGGTCAAATTGGAGCTACAGCTGCTGGCCTACGCCACAGCCACAGCAACACAGGATCCAAGCCACATCTGCAACCTTCACCACAGCTCACGGCAATGCCGGATCCTTAACCCACTGAGCGAGGCCAGGGATCGAACCTTCGAACCTGCGTCCTCAGGGATGCTAGTCAGATTTGTTAAACACTCAGCTATGACAGGAACACCTCCTTTCTTCTTTTTCTTCTCTTCCCCCTTGGAGGAGGGTTTTTATCATCCCTCAGTGAGCCAAGGCATGTCCTCCCAGCATGTCACATACAGGCTGTGAAGCAGAACAATCAATCGTTTAAGTAAAGAAAAGCATCAAAATCTGATCCCTCTGCAGTCAAAATCCACACCAGTCTTCCTTCCCACATTGCACACAGCCTCAGCTAGCCCAAAGCCCTCCTCCGAGTGCCCTTCCCACAGCGCTGAGATCATCCAGGGCTTCGAAGAGCTGCCTGCAATTCCCTGTGGCAACAGCACTTATCAGCATCTCATGTTTAATGCAGGCGAGCTTCTGAGACAGGAAAGCTTTCAAGATACAGCTTAAGATACATAAATGCTGCCCTTTACAGAGCAGAGTGTACAAAATCGAAGTGGGTTTTCCTACTTGAGAGTAATTGCGTTCTCATCTGTACAGATTTCAGCAAACCAGTTTTGTCAGAAGAAAGGAAAATCTCTATACCCCAGGGCCTCTGGAGCCCAGAGAGATCTAGGTCCCCTCCACTTTTGGAATCTCCCAAATAATTTTAAAAGGAAGAAATGCAAAAATCAGGTATTAAAAACTAGTGGATTGTAAATGGTTATCTTTAGCAAGTTAATATTTTTAGCGCAAAAGATACAGTTCTAGTTACAAGCTTAGTACAGGATTTGTATCAGGTAATAATTCATAGCACACCATAGGTAACAGGACAGAGGTGTAACGCTGAATTTGAAAACTTCCTTCAGTCCTGTCAGTGTATGATTCCTTTGGAAATAACATAAAAAGTCTAAAATTGAGAACTGGTGTGTGGCCACAAAGATATTGGAGACCGTGGAGGTTTCCCTTCTGTCGACATGCACATTGCCTTCTCTGAAATGAGTCCCACTGCTTTTCCCACTCTGTCACCCATCCTGCCATCCTGAGTCATTCTGGGCACTTGGCATCTTCCTCTACAAGGATCCACCCATGAGCTGCTGCAGCTGCTGACCCTCAACACCCTGAAAGAGTTCAAGGTGGAGATCAGGAATGAGGCCCTCTGTGCTCTGGGGAAACTGGCAGAACAGGTCTTCAGATAGATATTTTCGGGAGAAAATTTTATGAGCCCAGTTATTGCATCTCCCCATATCTAGGAAAGGACTAAAATCCTTCATGGTGACATCTGCTCCTCGCCAATAGCAGTAACCTTCTGCAAGATGCGTGTTTGATTGCATATACCTCCCCCTTTACCAAAATCACATATGTCCTGACACTTCCCCCAACCTCTTTGGAGTTTTTCAGAGCTATCTGAAATGCCATCTCCTAAGCTGTAGTCCTCATTTTGCACCAAATAAAACAATGCATGACTCTTAAATTGCGCATTTTTTTTTTTAGTTGGCAGTGCTCATATGCTTTATAAATGTCATACATTTAGTCCGACAGCCTTTCTTAGGCTATTTGAACCCAAAGCAGCATGCCAAGTCAATGCATTGCTGCAGAACTCTCTCTCTCTCTTTTTTTTTTTTTTAATGGACCTGGTGCTCCTTGAAGAAACTGCTGATTCTAGGATTAGGGCAAGAAATACAGGAGATGAGCCTGGAACATCTTGCAGTGCCAGAAAGTCAGGAAATGCTAAAAATCAAAAAGAAATCCCAGCATTGATGGGGGTGCATCAGCGGAGTACAGGAGCCAACTGAAAGAGCTCCCAGTGGCCCAAGTTGGAACAACTTGAGCAGCAAAATCGATGAAGCAATATTGGCTTATAACCCAAAGTAGCAGATAAATATCCATGAGTCGATATTGATACAAATGATTGAGTAAATAAATAAATTGGGGAGGGGAATATAAATTTTCTTTGGCGAATGGCAAATAATTTATGTAGACACTCCACCTTTAACAGGATAGTATTACTCCCCAGTTCTTCAGCCTGGGCTGCACATCACAACTTGCTTCCAAGGGCAGCATGGAAGGAAGTGGGAAGTAACTTTATTTTGAGAATGGAATCAAGGGAAATAAAACATAACATTAAATCAGGCCAAATGTATGGACTTGGGTGTATTTATCTGAGTCTAAATTTAATGTGTTAGCTCACCCAGCTGGAAGTGACTCTAGCAGTTTTCTTGGTTGATTTAATGATGTGTGTACTCATTGGTGGCCTACATTCAATGAGCCGAGCTGCCAGAACTTCCTAGTGTATTGTAGAGAATCCAAATACTTCGGGGGACAGGAATGTAGATTTACTTGGGGCATGAAAACCCAACCCTGTCTCTAGATGGGGTCCAGATGGCATTGTCCTCACTAAGGAATGAAGAAATATACTAGGAGAACATCAGCAGCCTTGGGAAGTTCTGTGGGTTGTCCCTTCCCCCTCCCTGACCCTGGTACACTGAGGTTCATAGGGGAAGATGCTGCCATTGAGATGGGTCCTGTCAGGACACTAGAAACCAAACATGGAGATTTCAGTAGAGGGAATTTAACATGGGAATTGGTGGCACTAATGTCAGAGAGCTGAGAGGGAAGAAGGGTCATTCTCTGTGGTCATCCAGGAGTAATCACCCAGGAAGGGCCCTGGAAAGCTGGGGCTCAGGCCACTGGGAGGGTCTGCTGCTGTGCTGCTGCTGCTGCTGCCTCTGGGAGGCCAGATGAAGCTCTTTCTAGGAGAGCTTAAGTGATACAGAGCCCAAAACCACCTTCTGAGCACCCATTGCTGAGTTGTACATCGGGAGCAGCAAGTAAACTCAAAGTTCCTTCTGCCCTCTGCTTTCCCCTTCTTCCTCTGGAGCCCCTTATGGACAAAGCCTAGTGGAAAGTCAGCTAGTAAAGAAGAAATCAATTTGTGGAATCCCAGCCCAGCATCATAAGGCAGAACAGAGAAGAGTGGATTTGGAATTGAAAGACAAGAAGATAATATCCAACACAGAACTTGCCTTATACCCTCTGCTTTAAAAAGTAAACCTCTTGGAGTTCCCATCGTGGCTCAGTGGTTAACGAAACTGACTAGGAACGATGAGGTTGCGGGTTCGATCCCTGGCCTTGCTCAGTGGGTTAAGGATCCCGTGTTGCCATGAGCTGTGGTGTGGGTTGCAGAGGCGGCTCGGATCCTGTGTTGCTGAGGCTCTGGTGTAGGCCGGCGGCTACAGCTCCAATTCGACCCCTAGCCTGGGAACCTCCATATGCCATGGGAGCAGCCCTAGAAAAGGCAAAAAGACCAAAAAAAAAAAAAAAAAAGTAAACCTCTTGAAGATGCACACTTTCTTGGACTCGCCTCTCCTTACCACAGCCAAACAGGGGTTTAGTAAATCTTGGTTCAGCATCACAAATGATGTTACTATAATCCTGAGACACAGTACAGTTCCTTTTGGACCTCAGATCTCAACATTTACGAACACAGCACTCACTGATAGTGCTTTGTGTATCTAGCTGGAAGGTTTTTTTCCACTCTAAGTAGGATCATTTCAGAAAGTCACATGAGGCGGGCAGAGCCCTGCCTTTTGTGTAAGTGGTGTAGCCTCTTGATGTCAGTGGTCTTGAGAATAGAGATGCTGAAAGCAGCTTAACCAGTCCTGTAAAATATCTTCTTTTTTCTTTTTTTTTTTAAAAAATAACTGTAAGATAGAGGGATCAACTTAGCTTCCATGGTGATGTGGGAATTTCTGAAGAGTTTGCAGATTAAAAAAAAAAATGTAATGCAGGGTCTGAGGAACCTGCAAGGTCTTTCTAAAAATAACCCCGGAACCAGCAGAAAAACTCAGCATTTACATCTCTCCAACATCTTTCTTAACCAAAAAAGGCTGATAGTGAGGATTTCTATTTTAAGACGTTAATGGCTTTGGTTGAGTGATTGATCACATAGCTCACTGGAGGAAGGGCCCAACACAATGGTCTTGTATCAGAAGGTATAGCAGTGACAATCTGTATAATAAGGACAAAGAACTTTTCATAGTGGCCTTAAAATGGTGTTGATATTGAAATGCTCAGCCTAGAATTATCTATGTCAAATTAATTACACTTCCCTAGTCTTTTTCTTTCTATTGAAATAAAAGTGATAATAAATGAGCAAAACACTACTTGGCAAGATATATATCAGCTTTTTCTTTGAAAGTCTCAGAACTCAATGAATATCAATTATATTATAAGCTATGCATGACGATTTCAACCACTAAGAACTGTGCAAATTTTATTTCAATGTCAAATTCCAAAGAAAAAACACCCAGAAATTGCTGCACACTTTTGCGTTTACGGTTTTATTCTTTTCGGGATGTGGTTTTGAACCCAAATTCCAGCGAGTCATGCGCTCCTACCGACAGTAAGAGAGAAAGTCTTACTTGAAGCTGTATCACTTTAAGGAAAATGCAGGTCTTTGTAAAATAAAGCATGTTTATTGTTTCTTGTCAAGGAGTCCAATGTACTTGGACTGTTGGGGTAAGATTTGTGTCCTAAAAGGAGATGTTTTCTTCTCAACTTCCATTTCTGTTGGAGCCCAACACTAATTCAACTCAAGAAAAAGATGTTCTATTTCCTAATCATTTCTAAAATGGAGTGGAAATAAAGATTGCAGGACTATCAAACAATGGAAGCAGCCAACAAAGATTACGCAACCGTAAAAAGCTTTGTGACTTGCTATAGTGTTGATAAGAGGGACAGGATAAAGAGATTTAAGAAGGAAAGCATATTTTAAACATGGAAGAATAATGTTTAAGGAATGGCTAATTTGTTTCCCTCTAGAAATCTCCCGTACATGGTTCTCCTGGGAAGTCTAATCAATTAAAACCCTACATGCTATTCTACTTGTGAGTGGAATGAGGAATGCATTTCTCATGCTATTACATAAATGAATCTCATCTTCAGGGCCTTGAAATATAACTTTATCCAGACTACAGCGAATTTGCGTGCCATCTCATCTTTCTGCATTACAGTGGAATTGATTTTTATGATTCCTTACTCATAAATTACAGGCCTGAGGCAGTAACCGACTTGGAGATGCTTTTGCTTTGTTTTCTCTAGTCTCACAGGCTGGGTGTGTCACTTGCTCTTTTTTTTTTTTTTTCCTTGAGCCACAGATAGTTCTTCAAGCTTGCAATTCTGGTTATAGTTCTCAACCAAAAAATGTGTTTTGAAAAAGAATGGTCTGGGAGTTCCCGTCGTGGCACAGTGGTTAACGAATCTGACTAGGAACCATGAGGTTGCGGGTTCGATCCCTGCCCTTGCTCAGTGGGTTAAGGATCCGGTGTTGCTGTGAGCTGTGGTGTAGTTTGCAGACATGGCTTGGATCCCACGTTGCTGTGGCTGTGGTGTAGGGCAGCAGCTACAATTCCGATTGGACCCCTAGCCTGGGAACCTCCATATGCCTTGGGAGCGGCCGTAGAAAAGGCAAAAAGACGAAAAAAAAAAAAAGGAATGGTCTGTTAGACCCAGGATGTATTCTTGGCTCATTTGGATTCTCTAACTTGAATATTATCCCTGAAAAGTTTAGCACATCATTGGAATTAAATATTTTGTTAAGAATTAATGAAATGACCACATGTGGATGAATTCACATAATATGGGTACCAATTGTGAAACTAAGCTGCAAGACTCAAAGGTTATCTTCTTGTGTCCTCATCCCTACCTCTTCACCTTTGCAATGACAGCAATAGTGACCCATAGTGCTATTTGACATTCTGACAGTCCTCATGGGTCCTACTTTTGAGTTAGGATTTCATGACTTAGTCAAGAGAATTAATACCTTAATGCCCTTTAAAAGAGAATCTCTGTCAACTCCTTAGTATATTGACTAGTCCGACTAGAGGGAAGAGTAATATAAAACTATAATGCATGCTGAATTTTCTTTAACTTCTCAGACTCATCCCTGGGAGATCAGGTAATTCCTTGAGGCTACCTCAAAAAGACTGAGGATAGGAAGAGAAATAGAAGTCAGGTCTCTTCATCTTACTTCCTGGCAGGTGTGACCCTTAGCCTGTCCACCTACCTTCTAGCCTGACCCCTGCCTTACATTTCGGGAATGGATGGGAGTTAGGAGACCACAGAGGAGGTTACACGTTCCATCTCTTCACACAGACCCAGTGTGTGGCTTCTGAATTCACCTCTTCTGTCTCCATCAACTTCAGCTGGTTCTCTCTTACTTAGATATTTAGGGATCTTGTGCCCCAACCCAGGGGAGAATGAAGAATGTGGTCAAGGGAGCACTGAGTTCAAGCCAGGAGAAAGGTTTGGTTCTACAACATTTTTACTAAACTAGATCTTACCCTTAATATTCAGATAATTTTTTTAAGCTTTCTTAAATCTTTTGGTTTTAATATTTTCAATTAACTTTTTGCCTTCCCTTTATATCAAAGTTCTAGAAAGAGGTATTTAAATCAGAACAGCTAAATTACTATTCAACAACTGAAAAATATGGGCCCAAAGGCACAACTATTTGCACTAGTGCTTTATACCAGTCTCAGAATGAAGAAGGTGAAACAGTTAATCACAGTAACTATAATAGAACACAGAACAGTTTTCCATTTCTTGCCGACTTGACTTTATCATTCTGACCTCTTAGAATATCTGGCTTATCTATACTCATAAGTAAGAATATAATCCAGCCAAGACTTGAGTTTTTGTTTTTTTTAATATATATATAATGATTTTTTTCCATTATACCTGGTTTACAGTGTCTTGTCAATTTTCTCTTGTACAGCAATGTGACCCAGTTACACATACATGTATACATTCTTTTTTCTCACATTATCATGCTCCATCAAAAGTGACCAGACATAGTTCCCAGCAGGATCTCATTGCTCATCCATTCCAAAGGCTATAGTCTGCATCTTTTAACCCCAAGCTCCCAATCCATCCCATTCCCCCCAACCTCCTCCCTTGGCAACCACAAGTCTATTTTCCAAGTCCATGAGTTTCTTTTCTGTGGAAAGGTTCATTTGTGCCATATTTTAGATTCCAGATATAAGTGATATCATATGGTATTTGTCTTTCTTTTTCTGACTTACTTCACTCAGGATGAGAGTCTCTAGTTCCATCCATGTTGCTGCAAATGGCATTATTTTGTTCTTTTTTTATGGCTGAGTAGTATTCCATTGTGTATATATACCCCATCTTCCTAATTCAGTCATCTGTTGATGGACATTTGGGTTGTTTCCATATCTTGGCTATTGTGAATAGTGCTGCAATGAACATGCGGGTACATGTGTCTTTTTCAAGGCAAGTTTTATCTGGATATATGCCCAAGAGTGGGATTGCTGGGTGATGTGGTAGTTCTATGTATAGTTTTCTAAGATACCTCCATACCGTTCTCCATAGTGGTTGTACAAGCTTACATTCCCACCAACAGTGCAGGAGGGTTCCCTTTTCTCCACACCCCCTCCAGTATTTGTTATCTGTGGACTTATTAATGATGGCCATTCTGACTGGGGTGAGGTGGTATCTCGTGGTAGTTTTGATTTGTATTTCTCTAATATTCAGTGATGTTGAGCATTTTTGCATATGTTTGTTGGCCATCTGTATATCGTCCTTGGAGAAATGTCTATTCAGGTCCTTTGCCCATTTTTCAGTTGGGTTGTTGGCTTTTTCGGTGTTGAGTTGTATAAGTTGTTTGTATGTTTTAGAGATTAAGCCCTTGTCTGTTGCATCATTTGAAACTATTTTTTTCCCATTCTGTTGTCTTTTTGTTTTCTTTTTGGTTTCCTTTGCTGTACAAAAGCTTGTCAGTTTAATTAGGACCCATTGGTTTATTTTGCTCTTATTTCTTCATGCTTTGGGAGACTGACCTGAGAAAACATTTGTAAGGTTGATGTCAGAGAATGTTTTGCCTATGTTCTCTTCCAGGAGTTCGATGGTGTCTTGTCTTATATTTAAAGTTTTCAGCCATTTTGAGTGTATTTTTGTGCATAGTGTGAGGGTGTGTTCTAGTTTCATTGATTTGCATGTAGCTGTCTAGGTTTCCCCATTTTATGTTCTTGCCTCCTTTGTCAAAGATTAATTGACCATAGGTGTCTGGGTTTATTTCCGGGTTCTCTATTCTGTTCCATTGGTCTGTCTGTCTGTTTTGGTACCAGTACCACTGTCTTGATGACTGCGGCTTTGTAATATTGCCTGAAGTCTGGGAGAGTTATGCCTCCTGCTTGGTTTTTGTTCCTCAGAATTGCTTTGGCAATTCTGGGTCTTTTGTGGTTCCATATAAATGTTTGGATTGTTTGTTCTAGTTCTGTGAAAAATGTCATGGGTAAATTTATAGGGATTGCATTGAATCTGTAGATTGCTTTGGGTAGTATGGCCATTTTTATAATATTAATTTTTCCAACCTAGAAGCATGGAATATCTTTCCATTTCCTTACATCATCTTTAATTTCCTTGATTAATATTTTATAGTTCTCAGCATATAAGTCTTTCATCTCCTTGGTCAGGTGTATTCCCAGGTATTTGATTTTTCGGGGTACAATTTTAAAAGGTATTGTATTTTTGTATTCCTTTTCTAATATTTCATTGTTAGTATACAGAAATGCGACTGATTTCTGAATGTTAATCTTATATCCTGCTACTTTGCTGAATTTGTTGATCAGTTCAAGTAGTTTTGGGGTTGAGTCCTCAGGGTTTTCTATATATAGTATCATGTCATCTACATACAGTGATACATACCTATTTTGATACCTTTTCTTTCTTTTGTTTGTCTGGCTGCTGTGGCTAGGACTTCCAATACGATGTTGAATAACAATGGTGAGAGTGGCATCCTTGTCTTGTTCCAGATTTTAGTGGGAAGGCTTTCAGCTTTTCTCCACTGAGTATTATATTTGCTGTGGGTTTGTCATAAATGGCTTTTATTATGTTAAGGTATGTTCCCTCTATACCCACTTTGGTAAGAGTTTTTATCATGAATGGATGTTGGACTTTGTCAAATGCTTTTTCTGCATCTATTGAGATGATCATGTGGTCTTTGACTTTTGTTAATGTGGTGTATGATGTTGATTGATTTGTGTATGTTGAACCATCCTTGTGAACCCGGGATGAATCCCTCCTGGTCATGGTGTATGATCTTTTTTTGGATTCGGTTGGCTAAAATTTTGTTGAGAATTTTTGCGTCTACACTCATCAAAGATGTTGGCCTATAGTTTTCTTTTCTGGTGATATCTTTCTCTGGTTTTGGAGTTAGGGTGATCAAGACTTGAGTTTTATTTATTTTCTGCTTTTTAGGGCCACACCCCCAGTGTATGGAAGTTCCCAGGCGAGGGGTCTAATGGGAGCTACATTTGTCAGCCTGCACCACAGCTCATGGCAACTCCCCATCCTTAACCCACTGAGTGAGGCCAGGGATCGAATCCACATCCTCATGGATCCTAGTCGGGTTCATTAACTGCTGAGCCATGAAGAGAACTCCAAGACTTGAGTTTTCGATTTTCCCTTTTTGGTGACCTCCAACACTACTTCTCCCTGGGCTGTCATGCTTGGGTGTTGTTGCTTTAACACCATTCCTCAATGTGTAATGTATTTTTATAGGCACATTGCACCAAGACTGTGACTTCTCGAGGGCAGAAATGCTTCTTCATATTGTTTTCCTAGCACCTTAAAACTTGGTTCATAGGAAGTTCTCAATAAATATTTGTTGGGTACAGCAAATTATTTTTTTGGTTTGGTTTGGATGACATATATTTCTGACACATTTTTAGAAATGTGAAATCTCTAAAGCACACAACAGTCAAATCATAAGAGTATGTAAAACAGGCTTAGATGAATATAATGAATGAATATAATGTGGCTAATGAGTAAACTTAAAAACCAGTTTCTTGTGAGGGAGGCCCATAGGCAATAACTTTAATTGGCCTTAGACCAACTAAAACTGATTCTGTTTCTTCCATGGAACCTCTGGCATCAGACTGTCTTACAGTATTTTTGCCTTTTCTTTTTTTGCTAAAGAGATAGAGCTTTTATTTGAGAGTTCTCTAACAAAATTTCATCCTTAACAATTTTAATTCTTTAAATTTCCTTGAGATAACTAGTTTTCTAATGAGACACTGCAAAATTCTGATCCAGGTTTATGGACTGGGGAGCTGATTATGCATTCCTAAAATGCAGTTTTCTTTTGAAGGAGTTCAAGATGAGGTAATTTCAACTCTTCAACGCCTTAAACCTTATCTCTCTTGCATTCTTCTTCTTCTTCTTTTTTTTTTTGTCTTTTGTCTTTATAGGACCACACCCACAGCATATGGAGGTTCCCAGGCTAGGGGTCTAATCGGGGCTGTAGCCTCCAGCCTACACCAGAGCCACAGTAACGCCAGATCCGAGCCTCATCTGCGACCTACACCACAGCTCACGACAACGCCGGATCCTTAACCCACTGAGCAAGGGCAGGGATTGAACCCGCACCTCATGGTTCCTAGTGGGATTCGTTTCCGCTGCACTACAACCCGTCTCTTGCGTTCTTAAACCTGTTATCTTCTTTATTTCCTTCTAAAACTATTTTGAGTAACTTTGGCTGAAAAGAGTCATGAGTCAGTGGGATTAATAACTAGATTTTTCTCTTTCTCATTGTGCCATGTATTACATGTTTCTTTCAGTTTCCAATTAAGGGACCTTGGCAAATACTGTGGTGAATGGAATAAGCCTAGAGTCTAATGGCTTTAAAAGTCAGTTAAAAAGTGTTTATATGCGTTATAAATCTATTAAGAAATAATCCCTACAAGGAATTGTATTTCTAAGACTTATACAAACATGGCTTTCTTTAGGGATGTGATTATTAAGAAGCAGGGTGGAAGATACATATGAGGCTCACCCAGGAAGATTTCTTCAAGCTATATATTCCCCCTCTACAAATACTCTCACATAGTCCTCTTTGTTCTCTCTCTGAAATGAATGCTAAAATGAACCTTTAACTGTTGTCTGCATCATCCTTTCATTCTTTTGTTATGAATTATTGTTTTAGACTTATCAGTGAATGAAATGTTTCCATTAGAATTCTACAAAAATGTAAGACGACATTTCGTTTAAATTGCATTATTTATTTTCAGATGATCCCTCTTAGTCCTGCATGCATTGTTAGCACAAAAATTGAACTCGATTACAACCTCCTTTCAAGAGATAGTAGGTACATAATCACCATCTGAAGAGTTTCTTCATAGATGGCCCAAGAATTCCAGGCCTTGGTAACACTGTCAGTAACCTATACAATGTTCAATAGAAAAATTTACCAAATATCCTTTGTTTAATGTAAACAAGGCAGGAGGCAAAACAGAGTATTGTAGTAACACTATTTTACAGGGCCCAGAAATATGATTATCTATCATGTTTTAACACATCGTGTCACAATGACATGCATATTTTGATTAATTGTACAACCCAAAATATAATTACCATATAAATCGTGGTTTTAGCACTTCACTGTAACTTCTGTCAATACCTATAAACTTCATAATTAAATGGTAATTGTATATTAATGCAATAATTTATGGAAATATGTTACCATGAATTATGAAGTAATTCCGTAACTTGTGCCCCGTAAAATTAGGTGTAATAATCTTTACACTAGCAACAGTGTAAGCAAGCTAAGGATTTTGGTCCTTATAGATCTGTACACATATATACATACATATACACCCACAATAATGTACAATTAAACCAAAAAGCTATGAATCCACTCACAGCTTCTATATTGCACAGACAGATACATTATGAGAACATGACATAGTTAGAATGTGAGTACTACAATGACAATTGGCTAGCTAAGGACAAATCTTGAGTTCTATCAAGTAAAGAATGTGGCTCATTACAAAAAAATAAACCCAAAGACTACACTGTTAGAGAGAAAGTTTAAAAAAAAAAAAAGAATGTGCATATGTATTTATACCAATGTGCAGCAAGGCTGAAATTCAGTTTGGGACTTGTTATGGCCATCGGTTTTTAAGCTGGTACTTCCCACCTGACACAGTGCATTTCAGTCACTGTTTTGCAAATACTGAGTAAAAGAAATAGTCAGCTTCTGAAAGACAGTACGAAAATGACTAGTCTTGTAGGACAATGGTTCACTAACAAATCCAGCTCACTCTGAGAACTTGTGCTGGCTCTAGGTCTGAACTAAATGTGAAAAATAAAAAAGAAAAGACAGAAACAAAAGAGAAACAAATTATACCTTAAGCTTTAGCTGATTACAAATCAAAGTCATTACAATAACTTAGGAAAATAATTACGTCTTAAGAAGCAGCATACACACACAAAAATATGAGTTAAAGCTTTTCTGAGCGTGGTTTCATGGATTAGCTATAAGGTCCTACTGGTGAAATCAAGGGTAAAATAGTATTTGGTTTGAGAGGTAACATCATTGCCATTACTTACACCTACTGAATACAACGAAAACATTAAGAAATATCTAATATCTCTTAATGTCTTATTTTAAATACATCTACATTAAAGTAGACTATAACTACATCTAAAAATGGAGATGTTGCAGTGTTTCTTGCATCAATAAATACAGCAAACAGAAAAACGCTTTCCCATCATTAAAAATCATTTAAAGAAAAACATGTACAGAGTAACTAGCTCCCACCTGTTTCTTCATTGTTTTGTGTAATAAATTCTTAGGGTGAACAAACAAAGACTTGCATTAAATTAGTCTTTTTGTTGTTTTTAACAGCGGTAAGCAGTCTAGAATCAATGGTATTCATAATTTTTTGATATTTTGCTCTTAATAAATAGCAAAAACTAACTACAAAATAAATCAGAAAAATGAATACAACAAAAATAGCAGTAGGTGTAAAATATGCTTCTGTGCACGTGCCACGCAATGTACAGATGCAAACGTGCTGCACAAAACAACTTCTTTGAAGGGGCAGTGACAGCTCCTTTCAGGCTGGAAGGTTTGCTAGTCTGCTCCCCAAATATCAGTCAATGGAAAGATAAAGGTGAAAGTGCTGCTGCTTAATATTTCAGCTAAGAACAAAACAAAACAAAACCCCAAAAAGCTTAAAAGCAATATTTGAGTGATAAGCATCACTTAAAGGAAGAATAGAAAGTGGATTCGCAAACACCATTTTAGTTAATCAAGTACAAGCATGCTGTGCACAGCGCAGCTTTGCCAGCTACTCACACCACACCTTCCTACACACAGACCCTTTCACACATGCACCAATTTACCCAAGTTCTTTCATATGTAAACAGGACAGACTGGCTGGTTGGTTTGTTTTTAAATCTCTTTAGAATGATTTAAAACAAAAGACTGAACAAAATCAAAAGAAAAATGTAAACATTCAGGAGGCCATTGGCATTCTGATTGCTGCCACCTACACGCACTACCACGTATTTCAATAAGAAAATCAAATTATGGAGCAATTTTCAGGGAGGGACAGAGAGAAAGGGGAAAAAAAAGGGTCTCAACCCAATACATGTTAATTACCCTAAAAAATACTCCTTTAGCAAAACTACCAATGGTGAACACAAATTCAACGCTGTTGCAAAAATGAAAAACTTTAAATAAACTGGGACCCATACATGAAAATCAGTCACTAACATGGCTATGTGCACGGAGAGTAAAAGAATGTTTCTTTAAAAAATATATCTATTATATTAATCAAGAATTTCTTTATCATATTAAATTGTTATTCTTAGAAAAGCTGAAGAAAGTTAATGATGCTCTACATTTTTGTCTTGTATTATTAACTCATATAATGGTTCCTGGATTGTACTGTTTTCTCATTTACAGTTTGTTTTTTTTTAATGTTTTGTTTGATAAGAATTCTGACTTTAAAAAGTTATAAAATTAGTTGTTTTTTTTTTTTTTTTTGCTACTTATTAAACGAAAAGAATATAAGCATTTGAGTCCCAGAGAATGTCAAAATGCCTCACTACCTAAAAGGATAGCAAAGTAACAGAAATATCATCAAAATCATAACATCAGAAATTCTGCAGCTTTTCACACAGGCATTAGGAATGCTTATTTCCTGAAGTCCCTTTGATTGTATCCTGGATTCAAGGACGTGCAACCTTATATAGAACCATTATGGTAAAGCCGATGAAAACAATATCACACAACATTTTACTGAGAGCAATCCATTCAATGGGTTCTGAATGGTTCTGTCCAGTTGATAGCAATGCTTCATTTGAAAAGGCTTTTTATCCTCTTCTGACTGGGTGGAACTGAGTCTTTTTGGATGAAATGTACACAGGTTAGTTGAAAGATGCTGTTTACGGTGTGGAGGCGGCATGGTATTTCACAAATGCAATAGCCGCCAGCTCCTTACAGAACTCCTCCAACACAATCACACCCTCCAGCAACGTGATGTGGTCAATACTGGGAAGGGAAGGCAGGCAATAAATCAAGATATGAGCAGATCATCAAGTTTGGCAAAAGTTTTAGATAAACAACACGTAGAACACCGACTTACACGGGGCCTTCGGGTTCCAAACCAAGTAATCGCTTTCTGACTAATAGAAGCTTGGGAGTAAAGTCTTGAATTCGCTGGATTCGAACCATGAGGTCTCCAACAACCTGAGTCACAGAGACAAAGGAGCTCAGTTCCTGAACAGCTCCACGGGGATTCTCGGGATTAAAAAAACTACTCCATTTGCTATGACGAAATGAGGACTGTCACCCCTCACATAACAATTCACCATTCACATAACAATCTTTGACAAAGGACTCATCTATTCCTTAAAATACAAAAGTTATATATATTATTTAAAAGCATACATCTTTCTTTTTTCCTCCACTTTCTGTAGTAAAAGTTACTTCTAAACAGTAGATATATTTCTCATTATGTGACATTAATTACACATTAACTGGTCAGGTGTATCAATCCTAGAGAACATGACAAAGCTGATAACTCACCCTGACAATCACTGAGAAGAGGGATCTACAGCCAGAAGCAAGGTTCACGTAAGGATCCAAAAGGTACTCGTGTATGTGTGGATGAGGGAAGAGAGAAAGTCTAGATAACACTGACGTCACTTGCAAATTTACATCATATGGCTGTGGAGAGGGAAAAAGCAAGACGATAATTGGACATTCTGTGTAATGTATATATCTGAGTACTTAATTTGCCATTTCAACTTGTCCTTTTAAGAAAGGAAAATCTACCATCTTATTTCTCCCTCTACATGCTCTGCTACAATGAAAGTATCTATAACTAAATTAGCTTTACCCATGCAGCTCAATATCAAAAAAACAACCCAATCAAAAAATGAGCAGATCTGGGAGTTCTCGTCTCATGGCTCAGTGGTTAACGAATCCAACAAGGAACGATGAGGTTGCGGGTTTGATCCCTGGCCTTGCTAAGTGGGTTGAGGATCTGGCGTTGCCCTGACCTGTGATGTAGTTTGCAGACGTGGCTCAGATCCCACATTGCTATGGCTGTGGCGTAGGCTGGCAGCTGCAGCTCCGATTAGGCCCTTAGCCTGGGAACCTCTATATGCCGCAGAAGAGGCCCTAGAAAAGGCAAAAAGACAAAAAAAGACAAAAAAAAAAAAAAAGAGCAGATCTAAACAGAGTGTTCTCCAAAGAAGACATACAGATGGCCAAAAAGCACATAAAAAGATGCTCAACATTGCTATTAGAGAAATGCAAATCAAAACTACAATGAGAGGAGTTCCTATCATGACTCAGCAGAAACAAATCCTACTAGTATCCATGAGGACTCAGGTTCAATTCCTGGCCTCACTCAGTGGGTTAAGGATCCAGCAGTGCCGTGAGCTGAGCTGTGGTGTAGGTCGCAGACATGGCTCAGATCGTTGAGTTGCAGTGGCTGTGGCGTAGGCTGGCAGCTACAGCTCCGATTTAAGCTCTAGCCTGGGAACTTCCATATGCCTTGAGTGCGGCCCTAAAAAGCAACAAAACAAAACAAAAATACTACAATGAGGTACCACCTCACACTGGTCAGAATGGCCATTGTCAAAATGTCTACAAACTGTAAATGCTCGAGAGGGTACAGAGAAAAGGGAACCTTCCTACACTGTTGGTTGGAATGCAAATTGCTAAAAACCGTTATGGAAAACAGCAGTATGGAGGTTTCTTGGGAAACTAAAATTAGTACTACCATACGATCCAGCAATCCCACTCCTGGACATATATCTGGAGAAAACCATACGTTGAAAAGATACACACACCCCAATGTTCACTGCAGCACTATTTACCATAGCTAAGACAGAGAATATTACTCTGCTGTAAAAAGAATGAAATAATGTCCTTTGCAGCAACATGCATAACCTAAAGATTATCATACAAGTAAAGTAAGCCAGACAAAAGACAAATATGTGATATCACTTATATGTGGAATCTTAAAAATAATGATGCAAATAAAGTCATTTGCAAAACAGAAATAGACTTACAGACTTTGAAAACAAGCTTATGGTTACTAAAGGGGAAAGACTGGGGTTTTACAGACAAAAGGTTTGAGGCTAGGCTCCATAGCTCACTAGTTAAGTCACGTGAACTGAAACTAAGGGCTCCTCATTTATACAATAACACAAGGAACTGTCTTGCCTGTCATTCAGGGTTACAGGAAGAATGAGTGAGACACTGTGCATGAATCACCTCTGCACTGTGAGGTGCTATCTGGTGAAAGAAAAGAATAGAAGCATTTCAGGATATTCTATCTCCAGTGTATCCTTTTGTGTCAGCACGCTACAGACTGAAGGGGAGAATGCTCAAGTGTGATAAGGACTCAGAGAGGAGCTTTCCAATCAATTCAGAGACTTTTTAAAATTTAGAAGCCTTTTTGGTGCTTTTGGTCAAAATTTCTAAAGATTATTGACTTGATACTGATTGTTAATGTCTGGTGTGTTAGTTAAATCAGATCCAAACTAAGCCTGGAAAATTAGCACCAAAAAGACCACATACTGATGAAACCCACTAGACAGGAGGTTTACACAGCCACGATGTATACAGCCTGACCCTCAGAGTAACTGGATTGAAATGCTTTGGTTGTTAAGTATTAAAGACCGACCAACCAACAGTGAAACACTAGACATTCAGCACAAAAAAACAGACTTTACTCTGTGTCTTTTATTAATTACCATCAGAAACAGCATGACTGAGGTCCAACACAGTGAAATACTTCTGATTTATCATTTCTTTATGTAGCTTTCTGGTTATTGAAGACAGCCTGCTTGTGGAGTAAACTGCTTTTACGACTCCCTATGTTTAATAAATATTTAACTAGAATGCTAAAAAGAACAAGTACTTTAATATACAATTTTAAATTAATTCTAAACTGACTAACTCAGTTTCCATGCTGAGGCAAGTTTAATGCCAGATTGTTTTATGTCAAGTGTCCATCCTCATGTGTAAAACATTTCAAAGCTCTAACGTCACTGTGTTTGCCAAGAAGAGAGGGAAAGAAGGAGTCTATAATCCCAAACTCAGTTCTCCTGACAGTCAATGAGAGACACAGCAACGTACTAGCTGATGGTGATTTCTATCTACCTTGGAATAAGTACAGTCCTCTTTTTAATTTCACCTCGTCCTATGAAAATGAGTATCATTCACAAGTTCTTTGTCTGAAGAAGCAGGTTCATCTCATACTGCTGTGTAATTTTAATGAGACTGAAGCATTCAACATTCCATCTGAAATGATATTTAAGGTCTGAATTAAACCTGAAAAGTTCCGCTCTATCTATATTAAGTGTACTAACTGAAAGGCAAGCACTCTAGGCACTGCCAAAAGGTATGAGGGCTGTTAGGACCATGGCCTAGAATGAGAAGTAAACATACAATTTTGTAACAGCTGTTAGGCCAAAAAAAATTTTTTTTTTTTTTTTTTTGTCTTTGCCATTTCTTGGGCTGCTTCTGAGGCATATGGAGGTTCCCAGGCTAGGGGTCGAACCGGAGCTGTAGCCACCGGTCTACACCACAGCAACTCGGGATGCAAGCCTTGTCTGCAACCTACACCACAGCTCACGGCAACGCCAGATCGTTAACCCACTGGACAAGGGCAGGGATCGAACCGCAACCTCATGGTTCCTTGTCGGATTCGTTAACCACTGCGCCACGAAGAGAACTCCTCCCCCCCCAAAAAATTTTAACACAATGAATGCATCAGAAACCCACCAGTTGTTGACAATCTAGCTTTATGAAAACATCATCAAATGGAAAAAGAAAACAAAACTACTGCCATGGTGAATGGTAACAAAATAATTATTACCTGATCAAGAATTCTTCCCATTCTGTCAAATAAAACTTTCAAAAAATGACCTTCGAAGAAAGCTGCTTCTAAATTGCACTTTTCCAATGCTTTTGGAGATCCAGGCCACTCCCATCTTAAGCAGATAGCACAGTAGTCCCGGAACTAGGGAGAAAGCATTTGGATCATTAAAGAACTAAGCAAACAGAAACTGAGATTAAACAGAAATAGCTTCTCACACAGGTAGAAAAATCCCCTTGAATGCTAAGTGTGTGCTAAGTGTGAGGGGCCGTGGGAGAGGGAAGAAGGATGAGGCAGGTAACACCCTAACAGAGAGAGGCACAGGGGAAGGTCATGGGCACCATACCAACATGCTGATGAAAAAGCAGGCAGATTTTAACTTTACCAAAGTATCCCTTTCACTGCTGTGCTTAAGCTCTTTCCTTTAGAGAGATTTAACCCTTTACTCATTGGCATCAGACTTCAAGAGTATTTAAAATGCAAAGTACGTCTTGGCCACATTTTCCAATGTCTTCTAACATGCCACATGCACTATATTTAATACGTAAAATGGGTGAAGAGATGCACATCATCTGAGAAGGCATGCTTGGCTTTCCCATGATGTGTTTATCCAGGCACACTGCACATTGTCACCAGGCGCAGCATGAAAACTGTTCGCTACCATGGCAATGAGAAGAGGACAACACACAGAGAGAGCAAGTTTAGATACTTCTCTTGCAATTTCACCGGGTACATTTTATGTTTGTTCAATCTACTAAAATAGTCAGGGCTTGTGTTTTGTGTTTTTGTCTTTTCTTTTTTCTAGTAATTCATTTTCCTTATATTCTACGAAAGCACTGGTCTGTGACAGATTGGAAAGAAGAGGAAACTGGTCCTCACTGCACAGAGTTTACCAGAGGAATAAACAATATGTATTTTTTTTTTTTTTAAGCACAAGAAATTTTCTCTAGTAAAAAGAAAATTTAGAAGTCTTCTATGATAAGTAATTTACTTGAATTTAAACAAAAGAAATTTAGGGCATAGTTTTCTTCCATGTTCTTTCCCTTTTCACATTCTCCTTGTTCAATAAAGCAAAGTTATTTTGACATCTCTAGTTTACAGAATATCTGAGATTAAAATAAAACATATTCTCAATGCGAAGCACTAACTTCAGCTTTTATTTTATTTTATTTTTTGTCTCTTTAGGGCCGCACCCACAGCATATGGAGGTTCCCAGGCTAGGGGTCTAATCGGAGCTGTAGCCACCAGCCTACGCCAGAGCCACAGCAACACCAGATCCGAGCCCCATCTGTGACTTACACCACAGCTCGCAGCAATGCTGGACCCTTAACCCACTGAGCAAGGTCAGGGATAGAACCTACAACCTCACAGTTCCTAGTTGGATTTGTTTCCACTGTGCCCCGACGGAAACTCCAACTTCAGCTTTTAAAAGAAAAACATATTTTAAATGGTTAAAAAACCAACTTCTTCAAGATATTGTGAGTTTTAAACTATTTGGCTTTCAATAGACAATTTTCTTTCTAAAATCACATCCTAATATTTCATAATGCATTTTTAGATTAACACTTCTGAAATTGAGCTAGAAAGTAATAGTGTAAAAATTTCCTGTTCTTTTTGTGTCTTTTCTAATATTTCTGAAACAATCGTAACTGTAATCAGAATATGGAAATAAAACTTTACAGAAGGAATCAAAGTAGTTTTAAAAACCAATCGGTACTACTAAGGTTGGTAGTACTTTTGCTGCCTCAACTTTATGTTACATGCATATATTTGCTACTCCATTACTCTAGTTATTCACATGCTAATGTGGACTTGAATTCAGGCTTAAAAGCATCATGAATAAACTACAGGCACATGCAAGTCAATTATCAATAAAAACACACTTCGGATCAAAGGATATAAATGCAACAATAAATGCATATTTTTTTGACATGAGACATTTCAAAATTTGGTAAAATGTAAAATGCTCCGCAGGGGAAAGGTGACTGAGGGAAGGCCATTTATTCTAATAACCAAGAGGAGACCTCTGAGAAAGGAATTAGGTGAGGTGGAAAGCTGGGATGCAGGGGATGAAGAGACAACACTTGCGAATGACTGCTGGATAAGAAGTGATGGAGATGAGAAAAGGATACCAGATATCAGCCTGTGGGCTGTGAGCAATGGCGGGCGGTGGGAAGAATCACTTAAAAATCATGCTTTCTTTCCATCAGGAGCAAGGATTTGGGGGAGATGTAATTTCAAGGACAGAAAGGGAAGAAAAGGAGAGAGGGAGAGAGAAAGAAAGAGGGGAAGAGAGCATAAAGAAAGCCTGAGATAGAGAGATACAGTGGGTGAAAGGCAAAGTCAGATCACTGGCAGGAAGTTAAAATGCTGAGGGCAGAGTTCAGGTCTTGCAGTGGAAGTGAAACCTTTAGAGAAATGACTGTGGGGAACGTGACCAGGATGTATGTGTGCATTCTTACTAGATTTCATGTCCAAAAATTAGTTACTTCACTTACCTGCCTATGAGCATCTCGGAGGTAGGTGTCATATCCAGTGCCCTCAACGTGGTAGGACGATTTGGCTTCATCCGGTACCAGACAGAGAAAACTTAAATGAAAAAAGCCATAATCAAGGACACAAATACTCTCACAATTCCCTATCTTTATGTGTATTAAAATATTTTGGCCATCTTCAATTTAGCCAAGTATTAATGCAAATGGAAACCTGAAAAGTAAAACCGTGTGTTCTTAAGTCGTATAATTCACTGATTAAATACTGTGTCACTGTTTTAAAGGTTTCATTAAAAAATTTTTCATTCCGGAGTTCCCGTCGTGGCGCAGTGGTTAACGAATCCAACTAGGAACCATGAAGTTGCGGGTTCGGTCCCTGCCCTTGCTCAGTGGGTTGATGATCCGGCGTTGCCGTGAGCTATGGTGTAGGTTGCAGATGCGGCTCGGATCCTGCGTTGCTGTGGCTCTGGTGTAGGCCAGTGGCTATAGCTCTGATTGGACCCCTAGCCTGGGAACTCCATATGCCGCGAAAGCGGCCTAAGAAAATGGCAAAAAGACAAAAAAAAAAAAAATTTTTTTTTCATTCCACTTAAAGTAGAAGCAAGCAGAAGACCTGACACTTTTTACATTACAGGATGACAGACTATCATATTTGTTAGTCTCAGGAACCTGGCTTTTAAGTCACTGAACCTTACATTTTTAGGCACCCAAATTTTGCATCTTGCACCATATGTAGTTTTCTCTAGTCAGCTCCCAGAACCAGGCACAGCAATGACAGGATTGCAAAGGAAGAAAAAGAAGAAAATTGCCAGGGAAAGGGCACTTTAAAAAAAATGTAAAACACAAACTAATAAAGGAAGAACCCTCTGCTTAGCACATGTGAATACATGGTTAATAAGTTCAATTCGTCAAACTGGAAATTCTCAGTGTGGTTCCAATTGGGAATTACTTAAAATTATTTACATTTTTTTTTTTTTTAAGTAGGGTACTCTAAAGATTTATTTAACTACTGTTACTCATTTTTATGTTTATACTAAGTAGAGGAATCGATTGTTGCCCCTGGGCTGTCACTTGCTACATAAGCATTTCAAAAAGCTGACATAATCTCTAAAGGGAAGATTGAGTTCATAATATATCTCTGTATCGATCGAAGAGCAGAGCTACTGTATGTTATAAAAAACAAGTAAAAGAGTTGTAAGTCAAATTTACAGAGCCACTCACCTATTTACAATTTTATGGACTTCAGTTTTCCCATCATTTTTGGGGTGGTCTGGAGTAGTAGGAGGTGAAGAACTAAGCCACTCTTGGTTTGACAAAGTGTTATCTGGTGAAATGTCAGTAAATAATGGATCTTCTTCCAGATCTCTGAGTTTAATTTAATGATGTATAAAAAAACATTTTATTATACTTTCTAAACCAAACAATTCTCTGCTATGTTCTTAGAAAACATTAATGTTGCTAAGGAAAGAATTAAGGAATAATGAATGCATTTATATCTTATAGAGAAATTAACATTTTAAACTAACAAACTCAAGGCCATATTGATTTTGCTTGGATAGATACTACCACTTGTAATTTAAAGGGACAGTAATATCAAGGACATCTAAATTTAACTTTTTAAAAAACTTTTAAACTGTTAAGACATTTTTTTTTTTAATGAATAAGGAAGAGAAATAAGAGGGGAGAAAGTTACAATTCTATAAGAAATGCTGAACTCACAGAGTTGGATAGAAACTTACACTGCTCCTGCTATCAATCCATTCTCCATGACATCTTTATCTTCTGGGCACACGGGTTTATATTCTGTATAATTTCTTTCTTCAAGATTTCTTAGGACTAAGTTGTAAAGAATGTGCTCATTGGGTTTTTGTAAAAGATGTTCAAACATCCTTAATGTCATTATGCTTATCTGAAACCAAGAATGATAAAGGGTAACTGAAGAATACTTTAAATAAACCATTCTTCTTGCTATCCCGTAAGCCATGCTTTCAATTCTCTCTCTCTCTCTTTTTTTTTTGCTTTTTTTTCTGTGACCCACACCACAGCTCACGGCAATGCCGGATCCCTGACCCACTGAGCGAAGCCAGGAATTGAACATGCATCCTCATGGATACTAGTTGGATTCGTTCCCGCTGTGGCATAATGGGAACTCCCATGCTTTCAATTTTCAAAATAAAAAGCCACATAAAAAAAGAGGTTCTATTCAAAACACCACAAGTCTATCAAAAGCAGAATGTTAAAGAATCTACATACAGTTCTCAATAATTACATAGCTTACCTCGTCAGATATGTGATCACAATGTTCAATTAACCTGTGTCTTAAAGGATGTCTGCTAATTTCTGCCAGAGTTTCTGGTTCCCTTTGTTCTCCAAGGATGAAAAACACCATTTCTTGAAGCAAAATGTCAGAGGTTACTTGCCGAACAATGCGATGAAGCAGAGCAGTTGATGTCAGAATACCCATCTCAGAACTGGCATAACAGACAGGTAATTAGTGGGCAAAATGAACACATGAACACAGTGATTTTTTGAATTTCTAAGTAAACAAGCCACTCACGTTTGCATTAACTGAGGTTCCATAACACCAATAAAAAATCTTTCACGAACAGCTTTGGCAAGAGCAACAGCAGCAGTCTATAACATAGTATAAATATCATTATTTATTTTAATGGGAAATAGAGAATAATTTATAATCAGTAATCAGTTTGCACTCTATCTGAATTAATGTGGAAAAACAAACCTGCCTATTGTCCATCTTGATGGCGTATAAACCCTAGATTAGATGTTAGCTACCAGGTCCTTTACATGTTATCTAAATTTCCAAGAACAAAGACAAACAGGATAAAAATACTATCCCAATCACTTACTGTATTAACATCTCCCGAAATAGGAGAAATGGAGGGAGGCCAGTGTTACCTTGTGAAGGGCTGTGCTGTAATACTTAAAGAAACACAGGGGCATTTTATGTGAATCTCTGCCACAGTAGCGACCCGAGCCCCTGCAGTGACAATGCCAGATCCTTAACTCACAAGAGAACTCCTTACCTCTGAATTTATAATGACAGTGAAATACCTTCTACTTAAGTTAAGACATGGTACAATTGTATCTTCTTTAGAACATCTTAGTTTATGCTGCAGGTAATATGTAATCATAAATTTCTGATTTTATAAGGCTACTTTTTCTTAATAATCACAAAATACAGGAAGGGGAGTAAAGAATTTAGAGAAGGAGTAGTATGGACAGAGACGCTTTTCTTTGTTGTGCCAAACTCCTCAAGTGGCAGGCAGAAAGGTTGATTTCAATTAGGAAGTGACCTGGGGAAGGCAGTGATCCCAATGGAGAAGAATATTTTCTACTTAAAGAGCACCTTGCATTACAACAGTGGAATGCATTATAGATGGTGGTTAACCTTAATCACTTTCTAATAAAATGAATTAGCTAACCAGAAAAAAAAAAAAACACAGAGGCAGAACTTGAACTGTGATTTGTTCCAGAGCCATAACACCCCCCCCCCCCCTTTTTGGTTTTGTTTATTTTATCTATTTTACTAACTATGCTATCCTAAGACAATTAAGACACATTCAGGGATATAAATTGAGGATTCAAATTTCACTTAGTGGACATTTACATTTTTAAGCTATCAATAAACAACAAAAACATTCAAACCTTTTGTGCTTCCTTTATGAGTTGATCGCAATAATCAAACCAGGAAAGAAATGAAATTAAGGCTCGTTTTCCTGGAAATGCTGAAGCATCTTCTTTATGACTGTATGAGTCCAAGCTATAGGACACAGAAGAAATGAGAAGCATGAATCCAGTTCAGCACACATGGGGAGATGGAGACGTGTGAAAGAACACACAGTGTGAGACCTTTACCCACGTGACACTGGATGACAGTCAGAACAGGGTTTTAAAGCCAAAGAAGAGAAAACCTTCTAAAGAAAAGCTGTGAATAATTTTCACTCAGTAAGTGGAAAGAGAGACTGAAGCAGAACGGAGCCACAGCAGAAAAACCATGCAGACAGCTCCTCATATTTCCACCAGAAAAGTCGAAGGTTCTCAGTCACTAGGATCGAAGGAAAGGAAAGGAGAACCTGCAAAAAGAAATGACTGCTCTGCTTCTCTTCCTGCCTTAAAATACAACACAGTAGTGAAGTTATTTAACAAGTGGGTCTGGCCTACAGATCCTGACAGAACACAGGGTGGGAAAAAACAATGAAGAACCAAGGGAGGGTTAAAAAAAAAACCATGAAAGGTTATTATGTCAAAGTATTAGCCTGCTTTTAGGTGGTGGGATTCTCCTGCTGCTTTACATTTTTTAGTAACTTACACATTTTCTACAGTAATTCTATTTTCATATGATAGTCAAGGAGGGAGCCCTAAAAGACCGCGGGAAAAGGCTGAGAGAGAGTAGGAGGTGAGGCACCACTGCCCGAGGGGCTGTAGAGCCGAGTTAGAAAAAAGAGGATTCCTTCTTTCAGGGTTTGGTTTTGTTTTGTCTTTTTTTGTCTTTTTAGGGCCACACCCGCAGCATATGGAGGTTCCCAGGCTAGGGGTCTAATCAGAGCTACAGCTGCTGGCCTACACCACAGCTCACGGCAATGCTGGATCCTCAACCCGCTGAGCGAGGCCAGGGATCGAACCCGCAACCTCATGGTTTCCAGTCAGATTCATTTCTGCTGGGCCATGATGGGAATTCCCTTGTTTTGTTTTCTAAATATAGTCAGATAAAGGTATTGATCTGAAACAGTTAAGGTCTTAACCAATCACTATAACAGGCAAAAGAAAACTAGCCTGACTAGTTTTATCTATTTTACTAACTGGATTGTTTCCATGCCAATGCATTCCTGATTATATATTAAAACAAGTCCCAAAAAACAATCCCATTTAATGATCACAGGTAATGTTATATTTTTTAAAACTAAAGATTTTTCAAAACTGTCATTGCAAAATGAAAATGGATTTAAAAGTGTAGGGTTAAAAACGTCACTTGTATGGGAAAACACTAATAATGGCTCTTACCCCCAGTTAATTGCTTCCACTGTTTCAATATCGAGGGGGTCCACTGACTGAGGTAGGGCCCTGTAGAGGGAGGCCAGTCTGTCTGTGAGCAGTTCGCACAGGCAGGTGCTCTGCGTGAGGCACTTGGCGGCTGCCGGCTCCGGCAAGCTCACTAACAGCATCAGGCCCTCGCAGGCTTTCACAGCTATTCGGCCATCCTGAGGGGAAAAAACACAAACTCCTTCAATGCCTGAATTAGATATGTCAGCCTGTTTGGAAAAATTGAACTTGAACGGATTTAATGTGTTACACTAAAATAAAAATCGTTTTTGTTTATTTTTTCCTGTGCATGAACTGTGATTAGGTTGTGGGGGTCAAGATAAAAAGGATGACTCACAGGACTTCTAGTAAGATTTAACAAAGAGTTCACTAAGTTGTAATCCTGGTTGGGACGAACGACCGTGGCCTCTGGCAGGGCAGCGACGCTGAGGCCGTCCAAGCCTGCGGACAGGTCATCTATCTGCTGAGGAGGCTCCTCTTCTGACTCCGTGCTTTCCGCTCCGGAAGCCCCAGACAGCTCCTCGGGCCGAAAGCACTGCCCCGTGTCTGCGGACAAGGAATCCTGGCCTTTCGGGATGTCTTCTGAAGTTGCATTTGCTGCTTCTTTGGAAGCCAATGATTTCAACTTATTCTGAAAAGAATACATATGTTGCAAGATTCACATCAAAAGCCTTATATAACAGAAATCACATTGAAATGGGTTTTTCTAGGATTTACAGTCAATATCTAACCACTGTAGAAATGGATTAAAGTGTTATGGCAAATGAAAATACTCAGACTTAAACTGTGTTGTTTTTTTTTTTTTGTCTTTTTGCCATTTCTAGGGCCGCTCCTGCGGCATATGGAGGTTCCCAGGCTAGGGGTCTAATAGGAGCTGTAGCCACCGGCCTATGCCAGAGCCACAGCAATGTGGGATCCGAGCCACGTCCACAACCTACACCACAGCTCATGGCAACGCCAGATCCTTAACCCACTGAGCAAGGCCAGGGATCAAACCCACAATCCTAGTTGGATTAGTTAACCACTGCGCGCCACGACGGGAACTCCTAGACTGTGTTTTAGATATTTTTTAATTACGGAGATGTTTATGATGCTCTTTTGAATGCTATCTACAAAATGTTTTACACCGACTATGAACAATGAACAAAGTTAGTGATAACTCTTTACTACTGAAAACAACTGATGTTAATGAAAAATGAAGTTAATTGTTTTCTCATTACTGGGTTAGTAAAGATAAACAGCCCCAGTGTTGATTCTTCTGAGATCAGATTTCTAAGATGATATTTCTACTTTTTTTTCTTCTATTTCTGCTCTATAAATATAACTCAATACTCTGAGGACATTCTTTTCAGTGTTTTTGAGGATAAAAGATTTGCTTGAAATATTGTAACCCTTCCCAGCACCATACACACCCAAACACAAAAAGAATCTTAACTGAACCAAGTTACTAGTTTCCAAGCAAAAGTATCTTGCTTTCCATTTGAACATAAGAGCAAAAATCAAATCATACACACACACATTAGAATTCATCATAAACCAGTTTCTCTGCAGGGTCTATCACTCAGAGTTTCACCCATCACAGAAACACATTAAATGCTGAATGAATTCAAAATTCTACTTCCAAAGTTATATTATAGTTATTGTAAATCACTTTTATTAGTAATGAAAGTATAATTTAGATCAGTCTTCCTGAGAAATTGAGCTCAGAGCATGTATATTAAAAGAAAACATTTCTATAGAACTAAATGACTATTCCAAACAACTTCCCAATTTCCTATAAAATCAGTTGTATATCATGGTCTTTATGGATGTAAAGCATTTTATTCCATCTGAGATGCTAATACTATCTGCTGATACGATTGTTGGGAGTGGCATCTTGGATAAAACCGGCAAGAGGAAGAATAATCTTAGCATAGCACTCACTCCTTCAACTAGTGTTTCTCAAAGCGGGACTCGGGATGGTTGGCCTCATGGTTTTCTGTGGTGCTTGATTAAAATGCAGATTCCCTGGTTCCACTTAGACCTGCTGAATCCAAATACCTGGAGGTGGAACCAAGGAATCTGCATTTTAAAAAAAGCTCTACAAACAAGCACAAATTACTCATCCTACCAAAGCCTTTGATAATTCTAATCTGTCTCACCCTTTTTCTTACCACTTCTCCTAATTATACTGTTTTCTGAACATACCACAGAGTTTCCTATCTTCACTCGTATGCTCACCCATTATCTAAGCATCTGTCAGGGCTCTGAAGACAGCCTCTTCCATGCTGCCCTCCTAATGACCAGGGCAGATGTAATCTCTTCATCCTATGAACATTTAAGGGACATTTACTTTGTATCTTTCTTATGATACCTCACCGTACCTTAGATTACAGTCTCTGAATATGAGCCTTACCCTCATCCCCAGACCACGAACCCCTTTAAGGCAAAGAATGTTTATAGCTTATCTACCATCAGCACTTAACCCGCAGCAGATGCATCTACTGCCTGATGTAACTGAAGAGAGATTAGATTTCAGGGGATACATGCTTCAGAGATGCAAAGTGCTTCTGCTACTGTCTATACTTACCAATAATAAAGATGCATTTCTCTAAAAATTTATTCAGCCAGGAAGTGCGAATTTTTTGTGTGTGTCTTTTTTTGCCTTTTCTAGGGCGGCATATGGAGGTTCCCAGGCTAGGGGTCTAATAGGAGCTGTAGCCGCTGGCCTATGCCACAGCCACAGCACACCAGATCCGAGCTGTGTCTGCGACCTACACCACAGCTCATGGCAACGCCAGATCCTTAACCCACTGAGCAAGACCAGGGATCAAACCCACAACCTCATGGTTCCTAGTTGGATTTGTTAACCACTGAGCCATGACGGGAACTCCAGGAAGTTCGAATTAAACAATTATGCATTGTGCTAGGTACTAGAGAAGCTGTGGGGACTCAAAGGTTAATGAGACACAGTCCTTGTCTTCGAAGAGCTTACTGATCAGGAAGAGAAAATAGAATACACATAAATAATGCTAGGGAGGCCATAATAACTGACATTAAAAGCAAATGAACAGTCCAGTCAGTTAAGAAAACGAATATACCTAGCATCTCAGGCTTTGGAGAGTATGTGCTATAAACATACTGCATTAGAGCAGACATGACACTAATTCAGAAGCGTATTCTTTGTTCTGAGGTCTACATGTGAATCTTTCTCTGAAGACAGGAGGGCATACAGGTGCCTGCAAATATTCTCTGCTTCTGATCTATGGCTGTATACTTCTGAAACAAGTTTCAGAGATTCGGAGAAAAACTCCTTAAAGCTTAAGATTGGAAAAAAGTCTATGCTTCTAAAGTAACTTAGATATCTAAGGAAACTTCAGTAAAAATGAACTTTGAAAAGAAAAATCTCACATTTAGCCAAATTGAGATATTTGATAGGTTAATATCATAAGGCTAGTCTAGCCATTTTGAGGCAAACTTTCAAAATATACGTGTCATGAAAAAACAGGCACTCATAGTCCTTGATACCAACCTAGAAATTTAAATTCATGTAATTTTGCCGCTTGGTTGCTTACCTGTCTCCAGTAAGAGTGCAGAATAAGATCCTGCATTACTTTTTTGGCTGAATGAAATAAGAAATGAACCCATCTATAAGAATGGCTAAAGTTTTAAAAACAAAACCAAAAAAACTTGACAACACCCACTCTGGCAAGGACATGGATCAATGGAACCCTCAAACATTGTCCACAGGATGCAAAATAACAAACCCACTTGGGAAAAAACTGGCAAATATACACTCACCACCTGATCCAGAAATCCTACCCTTACGTATTTATCCAAGTGAAATGAAAACCTAAATCCAAACAAAAATCTGTGAACGTTTATGGTGGCTTCATTCATAATTGCCAAATACTGAAAACAGCCCATAAGTCCCTCAACTGGTAAATGGATAAACAACTGTGGTTCAGCTGTGTACAGTGGAATACTGCTCAGCAATATAAAGGACCAAAGTCACGGGGGACTTGCATATGCAGTATGTAAAAATGACTCAAAAGGCTGATTATATTGTTATGACTCTCTAGAAAAGAGAAACTCGGGACAGAAAACAGACTAATGCTTGCTAGGGGCAGAGGTGGAAACAGGATGACCAGGAAGGAAGGTGCAGTAAGATGAGAGAACTGCTGTGTATCTTGACTGTGGTGGTGGTTCCCCAACTGTATACGTCTGTCCAATTCACAGAATGATAGATCAGAAAGAGGGATTCGGGAGTTCCCGCTGTGGCGAAGCGGAAACAAATCCGACCAGGAACCGTGAGATTGCTGATTCGAACCCCGGCCTTGCTCAGTGGGTTGAGGATCTGGCGTTGGGTGAGCTGTGGTGTGGGTCGCAGACGAGGCTCAGATCTGGCATTGCTGTGGCTGTGGTGTAGGCCAGGGGCTACAGCTCCTATTAGACCCCTCGCCTGGGAACCTCCATGTGCCACAGGTGTGGCCCTAAAAAGGACAAAAGACAAAAATAAATAAATAAATGAATAAAAGAAAGTGATTTGTACTGTGTGTAACTTATATCTCAAATATGAAAACATATATATTTTTAAACTAAAAAACAACAAACAGCATAATTATTTTTTCTAATATATTCCTAAATGATTTCACTGCTGGAAAAAAAAGGGGTGGGGAGTGAAAGCAGAAAATACACAAAAATTATTTTGTAATTTAAAACTGAAAGTAAAATCCAGGAGGTCCTATTGTGGTGCAGTGGAAGCGAATCCAACTAGGAATCGTGAGGTTGTTGGTTCGATCCCTGGCCTCACTCAGGGGGTTAAGGATCTGGCGTTGCTGTGAGCTGTGGTGTAGGTCGCAGACGAGGCTCAGATCTGGCATTGCTGTGGCTGTGGCATAGGCCAGCAGCTGTAGCTCTGATTCGACTCCTAGCCTGGGAACCCTCATATGCTACAGGTGCGGCCCTAAAAAGCAAAAAAATTAAAAATTAAAAAAAAAAAAAGAAAGTAAAATCCAAATACCAATTGATTTATGTTAACTATGACTCAGTGACTATGAAAAGATAGGACAAAACAGCAGAGCAATCCCAACTGCTATCCCAGGATGGCGTGGTAACCCGTGACATTTCGCATCTTGTCCAAATCTGCACACACCCTCCTTAACCCAGGTCAGGTTACCCACATTCCGCACTGGAGCAAGCCTGGCTGAAAATAAGATAGCTTATAATTTCCCTTCACTTCTCTCTCCCTGATTTGCCCTTCGGGCTGCACTCCTAAGCCTTAACTTTGTATTTATCCAGCCCCTGTACTGCCCCATAGAGCTGGCTCAATCATATTCTTTGAGAATCAATTTCTCAGGAGATTTCAAGTTAAAATAAAACATTGCTCTTAAATGAAACCAATTCTGGGAAGTAAACATGCTTCCTGATACCCACAAAATATAATTTCTTCTAATATTATTCACATAATTCAATTTGCATAGTAATTTTAGTATACACGTACTTTGAAGGTTGACAAGAAGTATACCATACCTCCAGAAAAAAATTAACCAAGTAGGGATCTTGTTTCAGCTTTGCACACACAATGCAGAGAAACTGAATTTCTTCATTTTCTGTTGGTGTTGCAAGGACTTCACCACACAGTCGAATTAATTTCTGTCAAAAAATTTAAAAACAAATTTTTGAACTTCAGTTACTTTCTATAAGCATGTAAACAGCCATCGATTTACCTTCGGGACAGTTCAAATATTCAAATAATGCCAATATCTTGCATTTTTCAGAAAAAAAAAAACCCAATTTACAATCACTTATGTCAAAATAAATTTGCTAGTAATATGTTTTTCAAATATATATTGCTCTAAAAAATTAATGCAGTATCAAATAAACTCTCCTCAAGATGTCATGGAAATATATTAAAGGTAAAAATGAATGTCTACAATTTTAAAAGAGAAATATAAAGACATGAAGAGCATTTAATACAATGTCATGCATAAAGGAAGCTCAAGTATTTGCTAATTCGCACATTGCTTTTGGAATAATCTCCTTTGCTATTTTCACTCTTAGAAAAATCACATATAATTATTTCTACACAAGTTTTATGTAAAGGGGAAAAAGTACCTGCACTGGCCTGTGCACGTTAATGTGTGGAAGTAGTGGCTGCCGGATTTTCCCCAAGAGTTTGGTATAGAATACCAAGACCTGCTGTTTCATTCCTGGAGGACACTAGGCATAGGAAAAAAGAAAAGAAAACAAAGAAAGAACAGACATTGCAAACACACTTACTCTAAAGCTTAAAAAACAGGAGAGACAACACATGTGAATAATATGCAACTTTCAAAAATCGGTGCGGTGAGCCACTTAACGACTGTGTCAGGATAAAATTCTCAAATATTACAGACCAGTATTCTATAAATAAAATTACATCTGAGACTATAATGTAGCATATGAGACCACAGGTTGATGTAATGACAAACAGCGTGGTGATAATGTGCCATGTACATGAGTGTTTGGTTCAGGCAGTGCCAACCTGTTTAGATTCTAAATGCCAAGGTAACATGAAACGCCCTGGCCAAAGCAAAGACAGAATCTAGTCACTTACACTAGTGGCAGGTAATCAGTAACCTTCCATCATATGGAGGAGTAAATAAAGCCTTCGAACACAGGTATTGTAAATAAAGGGATCCTGTGCATAAACCTCTGTGATTTATTCTAACATTGTTCTGAATTAGTTGCAAAATTATTTACGTTATGATTTTAGGCAGTGAGTATTTAATAAATACGTTTTGATAAGATGTCATTTATTTTAAATATTTGCTGAAAAGTAGGTAAAGCTGAAGATTACTCATGTTGTAGATTGAGAGTATGAATCAACAAGGTTACATGTTCTATAATTAACTGCTTATACTACCTCAGATTTAATATAGTCACAAAATAAGCATTGCCAAAACATCATCATAGGCATGGTATCTGGAAACAGCATAAGCTATAATTTTAAACATAATATTTTAAGATAGCAAATATATCCCAATTTCAGATAAATACAATATTTACAATCACCAATATAAAAAAATAAATTTCCTAGTAGTATAAGTACTAACATTTGCTCAAAAATCAGTATTTATTCAGGGAGTTCCCACTGTGGTGCAGCGGAAATGAACCTGACTAATATCCATGAGGATGTGGATTTGACCCCTGGCCTCGTTCAGTGGGTTAAGGATCCGGAGTTGCCGTGACCTGTGGTGTAGGTTGCAGACGCAGCTCGGATCCCGAGTTGCTGTGGCTGTGGTGTAGGGCAGCAGCTGTAGCTCTGACTCTACCCCTAGCCTGGGAACTTCCATATGCGGAGGGGGCAGCCCTAAAAAGCAAAAAAGAAAAAATTTTTTTCAATTTATTTTTAAACTGAACAACAGCCACAGCAACACCAGTTCCAAGTTGTGCCTGTGACCTACACCACAGCTCACAGCAACTCTGGATCCTTAACCCTCTGAGCAAGGATAGGGATTGAACCTGCGCCCTCATGAATGTTAGTCAGATTCGTTTCCGCTGACCCACAACAGGAACTCCGTGTTTGTTAATTTAATGTTGCACAATCCCTCTCTCCAAAGACAGAAAAAAGAAGGGAGGAGAGGAGTGAATTAGGAAGCAGATAATGCTGCCTAGAAAATATAAATTGAATGAATTTAAGTTAAAAATGAATAGGAGCATTATAAACTTAGTTAAAAGGAAATTGTCTTTAATATTACTTCATAATTCTACTTAGGGTTTAACATGCCTATCATTTTGGGAGTTTTTTTAAGTTTGATTTTCATGTATGTTATAGAAATTCACAGAACAGGAGTTCCCGTCGTGGTGCAGTGGTTCACGAATCCGACTAGGAACCATGAGGTTGCGGGTTCGGTCCCTGCCCTTGCTCAGTGGGTTAACGATCTGGCGTTGCCGTGAGCTGTGGTGTAGGTTGCAGATGCGGCTCGGATCCAGCGTTGCTGTGGCTCCGGCGTAGGCTGGAGACTACAGCTCCGATTAGACCCCTAGCCTGGGAACCTCCATATGCCGCCGGAGCAGCCCAAAGAAATAGCAAAAAAAAAAAAAAAAAAAAAGAAAAGAAATTCACAGAACTACGAATTTTCAGAGCTGGAGGAGGCTCCTTGGTGATCACCTCCTTGTTGTTTTTAAAGAGGAGACTTACTTGTACTGGCTCCACTATCAGTAGAGTTAATGTCAGAATAATCAGTGACATTCTCTTTCAGGATTATGAAAAATAATTCCTATTTTTGTAACTCAATTTTCATGAGGTTTCTTCTCATTTCCTGACTCTGAGCATGTGCACTTGAGTTTATTTTCATAAACGTTTATGCTGTAGTTTTATTTTTTGTTTGTTTGTTTTATTTTTAGGGCCACACCTGTGGCACATGGAGGCTCCTAGGCTAGAGGTCGAATTGGAGCTACAGCTGTGGCCTACACCACAGCCACAGCAACACGGGATCCAAGCCTTTTCTGTGACCTACACTACAGCTCACAGCAATGCCAGATCCTTAACCCATGAGCAAGGCCAGGGATTGAACCCACATCCTGACGGATACTAGGTCGGATTCGTTTCCACTGCGTTCACTGTAATTCTAAGCAGCCTAAGAACAAATCGTTGTTTAGAGCATTTTGGGAACTTTGCTATCTCTATGAAAAATCACAAATTTTCCTTTTTTTTTTTTTTTTTTGCGTTCCTGTCAAGGCTCAGGGGAAATGAATCTGACTAGTATCCATAAGGCCACAGGTTTGATCCCTGGCCTCGCTCAGTGGCGTATGGATCAGTGTTGCCATGAGCTGTGGTGTAGGTGGCAGACGTGGCTCAGATCTGGCATTGCTGTGGCTGTGGTGCAGGCCATCAGCTGTAGCTCCGATTCGACCCCTAGCCTGGGAACCTCCATATGCTGAGGGTGTGGGCCTAAAAGACAAAAAAAAAAAAAAAAAAAAAAAAAAAAATTTTTTTTCTTTCCACTAGTGACTTGAATCCTACCATGCTTAATATGTACCTCTACAATTAAACTTAGTGCTTGGCAACTTATCTCTAAGACACATTGGACAGATTACATGCCCCAGAACATGACATGGATTAGGAACTTACATCAGCTTTCCCTAAGGTGTATAATGTTTCCAAGATCTTGTGGTGGAGTAAATATTCCATACATGGCCCCGTCTCTCCAAATTCCCGTTCACTTTCTTCTTGTACCAATATAACTAACATCTGTTCCAGATGGGATGGAATATTTGTATCTGTCACTGGGGCTTTGTCATCTAAACAATAAAAACATTCATCAAACAACTATTCAAATATTTTTAAACTGCACATTTGCATCTACAATACTCTTTATATTTCCCTATTCCTATCCAAACTGAGAAAAGTCTGAACTACACACAACGAAATTTATCTTACACAAACACAATCTTTATTCTGAAAGATATTCTGTAAGTTAATATTTATGCATAATAATTCAGAAAAAGACCCATTTATATGGGAAATGGGAACATGATCAGAAAAAATATGTCAGAATTTTGAATGTACTTATAATTAAAAAAAAAATTATAAAAATTTTTCCCCAATAAGTCCGTTCAGAAGAGCTAAATTTTTAGGTCTTTTTACATAGAAACAAGTTGGCCTTGAACGTTAAGCTGAATAACACGGGCTGTGTGGACAGGTTCTGGTTTTGTTTACCACTACACTGTTGGTAACACTGGGAAGTCAGATACCTATGGCTCCAATTCATATCCAATCTGAGGAGTCCGAAGAAAAACCCTCTATTTAAAATTTCTGACATCACCTCTTATGAACAGATAGCTATTCCCAAAGTGAAAGCTGCTTCTCAAGGAAATTCTTATAAAATACGGATTTGTCAAAATAAAAATTCATAGATATCTTTTACATATCACAGTTGGATTAAAAAAACACATTAGTTTTATCATCCTATCCTTACTGGATAAGGGTTAAATTATTCTTAATGAAATGTGAAGTTTTTGGAGTTCTCGCTGTGGCGCAATGGCATTGGCAGTGTTCTCTGCAGTGTCAGGATGCAGGTTCGGTCCCTGGCCTGCCACTGTGGGATAAAGGATCTGGTGTTGTCGTAGCTGTGGCGTAGGTCACAAGCATGGCTCAGATCTGATCCCCTGGCCTGGGAACTCCATATGCCATGGTGTGGCCAAAAAAAAAAAAGTAAAGTTTTGTAGAATGTTTAAATACAAAATATATTAGGGAATGACAAGTTCTTACTTATATCTTTATTGTTCTTTACTTAAGTACTTAACAGTTTGTACAACACAATCCTGGTGTGTTCTCTGACGATAACACTGCTTTGTTTATACACACACACACTAAGCATAATATTAAAATAAAACCTTATGGAGAAAACAATGGAAAGAGAAGGGTCACTTGTGTTTCCCAAGAGGACATACATATATGTATCAAATTTGATAGCATGAGATACTTGTTAAAAGCATGAGACCTGGAGTTGGACAACTTGTATCCAAATCTTGACTCTGTCACTTTTTTTCAATGACATGGGCAAACTAAGCCTCAGTCAGCAATATCCTTAACAAAGCTAATCACCACCAGTAAGTGCTGTTGTATGATTTCAATGAAATAATGTATATAAAGCACATAGTAGGAATTCAAGAAATGTTCACTTAGGATGTTTCATTTCATTTTCTTCTAAAATGAGTAGCCTAGGGCTAATAAAAGACAAAGTGGAAGGTTACTTGAAACCTACTTTTAAGAAATATTTTTTCATCTATAACTGCAGGCTTTACATAAACAATCCAGGAAAGAATGAACAATGAATTTGACTTGACAGGATTAAAATCCTAACTCCCCAGAAGACAAGATCCACGCTCATCACTCTTAAGCCACGTTTAGACCTCCATGCCTCTGCATGTGCTCTGTGCCTCTGCCCTCCTCATCTACCTCCACAGCCCCTGCTCATCCTTGAAAGCCAGGTCAGACAGCACCTCCTATTTCTCCCTTCTGACACACTTTTTATTGCATACCTTTTTGTGATGTACCCACTTGTTTCTGCTACTAGATTGCAAAAAAATTTTAAAAATCATTAAAAGCAAGAATTTATAGGTTTTCCTTTAAAGGATTTCCTTAAAGCCATGGACAGGTGAAAAATTACAAGGGCTAAGAATAGTCATTTGAAAACGTAACTTCTGGAGTTCCCGTCATGGCTCAGTGGTTAACAAATCCAACTAGGAACCATGGGTTGCAGGTTCAATCCCTGGCCTTGCTCAGTGGGTCAAGGA
Organism: Sus scrofa; assembly: GCF_054392235.1. Classification (NCBI taxonomy): domain Eukaryota; kingdom Metazoa; phylum Chordata; class Mammalia; order Artiodactyla; family Suidae; genus Sus; species Sus scrofa. The sequence continues at coordinate 147,839,775 of NC_139396.1, read as the reverse complement.
TCCGGTGGTGCCCTGAGCTGTGGTGTAGGTCGCAGACTCGGCTCGGATCCCCAGTTGCTGTGGCTCTGGTGTAGGCTGGCGGCTAGAGCTCTGATTAGACCCCTAGCCTGGGAACCTCCATATGCCGTGGGTACGGCCCTAGAAAAGACAGAAAGACAAAAAGACAAAAAGGCAAAAAAACAAAAACAAAAAAATGTAGCTTTTCTCAAAAAACTTTTCTGTAGATCTGCTGTTTAAACACCCACATTAAGGTGGAAATTATATTTTACACATAAAGGTGTGTATACATATATATATAGAGATATATAGATATGGTTAGTCTGATATTTGCTTATTACACAAATATAAAGAATTTCTTTCTTTTAAAGAAGAATTACCTATGACCTCATCAACTTGCCAAATCAATTATTCTCATTTTTTTCTCGTTTCCTTTTAGTTAAGAGACCTGTGCCCAATCTGCACGTCCACTAGCATTTACCTATACATTCCTCAAGGGAGCCCTGTGGTCTGTAGCAGGGCTACTCTTTTCCTTATTTCGGAGACTGCCAAACTTCGGCTCATGGAACAAACACAGCCTTGCTGTCTGTTTTCATAAAACTGTACTGGCACAAAAGAATGCTGTTCTTTTATATATTGAGGATAGCTGCTTTTGCAATATAACAACAGAATTGAACGGATGCAACAGAGATTGTATGGCCAAAAAGCCTAAAATATCTGCTATATGAGCCGTTATGGCAAAAGTTTGCCAACCTTTGACCTAATTAATTTACATTCCCCTATGTTCACTCTTCATCCTTTCCATTCACTAAGAAAATTGAAGCAGCCAGAAGATAACTTCCAAAGGCTCCCTATACTCTATCTAGCCCCTTTCTGCATCTATACCCTTAAGTTCATTTTGCTGCCTTAATTTTATGGATGTACCTTCCACAAGCATTAACGCTAAATCTCCAGTAGTGCACCAGGATCCCATCCCCCACTTGCCAACTTAAGGATACGGCTCAGAAATGATCTCGTCTGACTCTTGTGCCTTCCCTTCCTTTTCTGCTAGATCGTTCTCATCAAATTACAACAGGCAGTACCTTCCATCTTTAAAAAATAAGAACCCCCTCCACACCACATCTCCCTGTGGCCATTGCTCCATTTCTCAACTCCCCTTTCCGTTAATACTCCTCAAGAGAGCAGTCTTTATACCTTGTCTACATATGTTCTCTGACCATTTTCTCTTTGACTTCTTGCTATTAGAAGGGCTCTTATCAAGACCACTAAGGAACTCCTTGTGGCTGAATCCAATGATCCATTCCTAGTCTTTATCAACTTGACATCAGCATCATTTGACACACTGATCCACTCTCTTCTCTTCCAGCTTCTAGGATACCATTCTCTCTTGGCTATTTTCTACCTCGCTGGCAAAAAGCAAAATCTCCTTTGCTATCATTCTCATTTTCCCAATCTCTAAACATGGAGCACAAAGGCTCAGTTCCTGAACACGTTCTCTCTTCCATTTATCCTTCCTTTTCCCTAGATAATCTCAGCCAGTCTCACAGCTTTAAATCCTACTTGCACGCCGATTACGCTCAATTCCAAATGTCTAGTTTAAGCCTTTACCCTGAATTTCAGATTCCTGTTTCCTACTATGTACTTGAACCAGTCAATTGGATACATAATGGTGTCTCAAATGAAGCATGTCCAAAATGCTCTTATAAACCTGCTCTTATTGCAATCTCTCCATTCTCATCAAGTGGCCCTTCTATTTTTCCAACTGCCTAAGCCCCAATATTTGGAGTTATCCTTAACTCTTATTCTCTCATACCCAATATCCAATCCATCAACACGCCTTCTTTCAAAACATACCCAAAATACAATCACTTCTTATTACCTCCACCATCTAAGCCACCTTGACCTCTCAGACCACTGCAACAGTCCCCTAATTGTTCTGCCAGCTTCATCTCTGCATTGTTACAGTCTAATTTTCTCACAGAAACTAAAATGATCCCTTTAAAAGATGATGTTATACCTATGCTCAAACTCCTTTAATGGCTTCCCACCTTAAGAGTTCCTATTATTTATTTATTTATTGTTCTTTTTTTTTTAGGGCCGAATCTGTGGCATATGGAAGTTCCCAGGCTAGAGGTTGAATCAGAGCTATAGCTGTCGGCCTACACCACAGCAATTCGGGATCCGAGCCACGTCTGCGACCTACATCACAGCTCACGGCAATGCCGGATCCTTAACCCACTGATCAAAGCCAGGGATTGAACCCTCATCCTTATGGATGCCAGTCAGGTTCATTACTCCTGAGCCACGATGGGTACTCCCGCACCTTAAGGGTTTTTAAAAGCCAAAGCCATTGCAGTGGCGTACAAGGCCTTGTACAGATATGAACCCCTCACCTGTCTGATGTCATCTCCCATCTTCCTCCACGTCCACTTTGCTCTATCCTCACTTCCTCATAGTTCCTAGTATATGCCACAGACGGCATGCTCCAGCCTCAGGGTTTGTGCACTGGCTACTCTCCTGGGACTTTCCCCCTCAGAAACCCCCAGGCTTGCTTCCTTCCTCCTTCAGACTTCTGCACAGAAGAAACAAGGCAACAAGGGTTTCTCTTAAAAAGGCATCGGCCTCCCACCCCCACTCCTCAAACACACACTTCTATACACCTCTTAGCCTGCTTCGTTTTCTCCTTAACACTTGGCATCTTGATACCTGTGCTCGTCTATTTATTGTCTGCTTTCCCCCAGTCAATAGATAAGCTCTGACAGGACAGAGATTTTTGTCTGTTTGACTGTTATATCTCCCAGTGCCTAGAACAATGCTTATACAGGTGTTCAAAAGATATATATATATATATATATATATATATATATATACGAATCAAGGAGAGGAACTGAAAGTAAAATAAACTGATTTTAAGTTTGATATAAAATAACTTTGAATGCTAGCTTGAAATGTATTTTAGCATTTCACAAATTTTCTGTTTAATTAATATTACCGTTGTTTCTTACCCGAAGTCTCTATGTAGTAATGGGTAATCGCCTTCCAGTGATAAACAAAATCTTCTTGTAAAGGAAGAGAAGGTGCAAGCTACACAAACACACAAAAAAGACCACAACAATTAAGAAAATGGCATTACAAGTTTCTCATTAAGTATACCTCTGTAATAATTGTCTACTAATGATGCAAAAGCATCATAAGAATAGGGGGTGAGCTTTAATCTGATTCTATGTCAGATATCAAAGAGAAACAAGGAGTTCCCGTCTTGGTGCAGCGGAAATGAATCCGACTAGGAACCATGAGGTTGCGGGTTCCATCCGTGGCCTCACTCAGTGGGTTAAGGATCCGGCGTTGCTGTGAGCTGTGGTGTAGGTCACAGACATGGCTCGGATCCAGCATTGCTATGGCTCTGGCATAGGCCAGCAGCCACAGCTGCAATTAGACCCCTAGCCTGGGAACCTCCATATGCCATGCGTGCGGCCCTAAAAAGACAAAAGACAAAAAAAAAAAAAAAAAAAAAAAAAAGACAGAAAACGAGTCAAATCCAAGAAAGTAAAAATGATTTATTAAGAAAAAGGGGGGAAAAAAGGAGTTCCATCATGGCTCAGAGGAAACAAATGTGACTAGTATCCATGAGGACACAGGTTCGACCCCTGGGCTTGCTCAGTGGGTTGAGGATCTGGCGTTGCCATGGGCTGTGGTGTAGGTCGCAGACATGGCTGAGATCTGGCTTTGCTGTGACTGTGGGGTAGGCAGGTGGCTACAGCTGGGATTGGACCCCTAGCCTGGGAACCTCCAAATGCTGCAGGTGCAGCCCTAAAAAAAGACCAAAAAAAAAAAAAAAAAAAAAAGAAAGAAAGAGGTAAAACATATTTATCAACATTATTTTTTGGCCATGCCTGCAGCATGCAGAAGGTCCAGGGCCAGGGATCAAACCCTCTCCACAGCAGCAACCCAAGCCACAGCAGTGACAATGCCAGATCCATAACCCACTGAACCATCAGGGAACTCCTATCAGCATTATTATTAATTATAGTATTGGAGTTTTTTTTCCTCCCCAAAACTAGTAACTACATATGGCTTTGAAAGTAACAGTATTAAATGACATTATAATTAAATTGTTTTGGTGTTTTTTAAATATTGCTAAACAAAAATTCTGATTTTTGACAAGGATAGAAAGTAATACCAGAGAAACCGGCTTTGAATTTTGGGAAACTTCTCCCTAAAGCAACTTTTTTGAATATGTATTGTCAAAAAATGCAATCTACATTGATTCATAAATAGTGAAAAATAAGAAAAAAAATTAATAGTATTAAATGAAAACACACAATTTCTATTACTAAACTATCAGTAAAATGGAATTATCAATAAGCAGGCATCTTTGTACCTAGGACTTTGAAATGCAAAACCGTAAAAAGCTGCTACGTAATTAGTTACACATCACCACTACTAAAACATATACCAAAGTCAACCCTGTAATCAGATTAAAACTGTTCCTTACTTTCAGTGACATACAGAAGTAAATCTTTTCTTTTCTAAGCCTAGATTAGGCAGTGCATATTTTTAGCAAAATAACTATATGAAGAAGACACTATCAATTTAAATTCCACAAAGTCAAAATTGTTTTACATTTTAATCTTGAAATTTACTCCAGAAAGTTTTAAGACCAAAATTATATCCCTTGAGCCATCTCATGGCAAACTTATGAGGATTTCAAATGGGTCTTAAATGGAAAGAGAAAGATTTGGACACACCTTCTACTACAACGTTCTTTTCCTCCAAAAGAGTGAGAACAGAGAGAGAACACTCTCCCGGTCCTACTATTGTCGATAAATTCTGGTCAGAAAGTACTGAGTTGACCCAGTTTCCTTGAGAACAAATAGGTTTCTATTTGGGGAAGCTGAACTATGGCAGCATCTTCCTTTTTCATATATTTCATCTAAAAAGATGACCCAAGAGGTCATGTAACTCCTGTGCTTCTACGTGTTCCATTTTGATTTCTTGGTGTCCCCAGCAGAGACCTCAAAGCTCAAAACTCTGTCAAGACAATTCCCAAACTAGAGAGCAAATTATAAACTTTGGTTATGACATCTTAAGTGTTTCAATCCAGAAGATGAAACATACTTGGGAAAAAAAACGGACCTGAAAAATTCTCAATCATCAACATCTTAACGCTCACTTTTTTTGTACTTGCCTATTCACACCGCTCTGAACGGTACTGAAGGAAGAGACCTGAAATATTCCTCTCATTTCAGGCAGAACACTAAGAACATTTTTAAAAGGCATTACGATCTTCAACAAAGGAGTTAGAACCGCTGGGATTACTATAACGTAAGAACGTGGAGAGAGAAATTAGATGCGGGAGATGGAGAAAAAATTAGAAAGATAAGAAAGAGTTAATTTGGGGAAATAGAAAAATCTTCCTGAAATTTTTAGACTAAAATGTCCGTTTTAATCAGCAACTTATTTTTAGAATCTTCCTCAAGATAGACACACTTGCTCTTGCTTTTTGTACCTGGTTTTTTACACACCAGCTTTATGTAGTCTTAACAATTTTTTTTTTTTTTTTGGTCTCTTTTTTTTCCTCTAGGGCTGCACCCACGGCATATGGAGGTTCCCAGGCTAGGGGTCTAATCAGAGCTGTAGCCACCAGCCTACACCACAGCCACAGCAACATGGGATCCAAGACGGATCCAAGCTGCGTCTGCGACCTACACCACAGCTCACAGCAATGCGACGCCGGATCCTTAACCCACTGAGCAAGGCCAGGGATCAAACCTGCAACCTCATGATTCCTAGCTGGATTCGTTAACCACTGAGCCACGACAGGAACTCCAACAATTATTAATTAATTAATTATGTATTAACAATTGGGACAAACCCAAATGCAATTTGGTACCTCAAAAAAAAAAATGTATCTAGTTTCCCAAGTGTAAATATTAAGATTTGTTAAATTTTTCTGAGGGAATTTCCAGGGCACATAAGGAATAATTGCTCCAGATTATTTCACCCACAGAACTTAACTCTGTTTACAAGGACAGTTACTAAAATAGAGGTCTTACACAATTTGTGTCAGGACCTTTGCTGCTACGGTCAAATTCAAAACAGGATGGTGTTGTTTTACTTGTGAATCTCTCCCAGAAATCTGCTTGAAATGAGAAACCTTTTGAAGTAGACAGCGAAATAGTTTCAAATTGCTAATAACTCAGTTTAGTATCAGTTTTGTTCAAACATGCATACATTTCCTTTTTTAAGTAGAACCTCCTAGTAAACTTGCCTCTGAATCATAACATGCATAGTACCTGTTTTATCCTTACATGAAAAACACTTATGGTCTGGGTTTTAAAAAAGCTCCGATGAGAACTAGTGTTCTTAGAGGTGTGAATCCACATGAGGAGATTTGGATGTGAGTTCACGTTTTACGATACAAAGGTTAAATTTTTGAAAATTCATGCGATCAGTCACTATCTCAACCAGAAGTTGACCTGGACACTTAACCTTGACATCACCTTTTCTGGGAAGCCTTGCCAGACTTCCTGCAGGGGGAAAGCCCTTTCCACACACACCTGCGGCCCCCATCCCTGATGGACTGCTCCTCCCCTACCAGCCTTTACCCCATGTTTGTAATTGTTGAGTTATCCATCTCCTCCACTAGACTGTAAACTCTATGAGTTTACAAAGATGAGGTCATCCTTTTCATCACTGGATCCCCAGGTTCCAAGTCAACGATGGCACATAGTTAGCATCCGGTAAGGTTTACTGAGTGAATACATGGCAGTTGCTACCATTTAATGAGTAGTTTTATGTCAGGCACAGTGCTACAAAGTTTATACTTAGCATAAGCTCTTAAATTCTCATAATAAACTCCGATTTTTCCCACACAAACTCGTATTAAGATCTAAAGCCATTAACTGATCTGACCAAGGAAACACTATTTATAATCAGAAATCTATCTTTCTCCAAAATGCCTACCATGCAAAAGCACCTACCTCCATCAATAACTCAGATGAGAACTAGTATTCTTTTTTGTCTTTTTAGGGCTGCATCCTTGGCATATGGAACTTCCCAGGCTAGGGGTCGAATTGGAGCTGTAGCCGCCAGCCTACGCCAGAGCCACAGCAACACAGGATCCAAGCTGTGTCTGAGACCTACACCACAGCTCACAGCAACACCGGATCCTTAGCCTAAGGAGCGAGGCCAGGGATAGAACCTGTGCCCTCATGGATGCTAGTCAGCTTTGTTTCCACTGAGCCACAAGGGGAACTAGTGTTCTAAAAGCCACATCTGCTGTTGCACACGTATCATGAACATTCCATGCCAAAATCTTTTAAAATGCTTCTTCCTTCCCCTAACTTTCCTGAGGTCCTTCCTATCTCCTCTGCCTCTCCAAAGTCCAGCTCTAGCTTCACTTCCTCCACAGAGCGTTCTCCAACTTACTCCAATCCTAAGAGCTTGCTCCCTTCCTCCTGTAGAATCCACTGGCTGATCATCCAAATAATAACAGTAGTAATAATAAACATTTATTAAGCACTTACTATGTGCCAGGCACTGCATGAAGCACTTCATATACATTTTCTCATCTAATTTTCACAACAACTCTCTATCACGTATTCCATTTTACAACGAGGAGCTGAAATGTACAAAGATTAAGTAACTTGCCCAGTGTAGAAGTAAGGGACAGAGGCAAGACCTGAACCCTGCTCTGTCTGGCTCTAGGGGGTAGGCCACACTCTTGTCACTGCTTATACTTAGCCTGTGTATTTGTTCTATCTCCTAACGCATTCACACTGTGAACTCGAACTGTGCCGTGTTTTCATGGTGGGCTCATAAAATATTTGCTGAATGACTAAAGGACTAAAGTTAGAGGTCACTTGTTGAAAAAGAATACACTTAAGAAAACATTGTTTCATTTGACTTTTTTTTTTTTTTTTTTTTTTTTGCTTTTGGGGCAGGCCTCACCCGTGGCATATGCAAATTTCCAAGCTAGGGGTTGAATCAGAGCTATTGCTGCCAGCCTACACCACAGCCACAGAGGCAACATGGGATCCTTAACCCAGTGAGCGAGGTCAGGGATCAAACCAGCATCCTCATGGATCCTAGGTGGGTTCATTAACTGCTGAGCCACGAAGGGAACTCTTCGTTTGACGTTTTAATTCTTAGCGCAGAGTAAAATTTTAAGGAATTGTGGTCCTAACAGTCATCATTAATCACTGTCCTCAACGGTGGAACTGGCTAGAAGTTAAAAGATACTAGTCCCTGGCAGATTACCTCACACAAACTAGTCCCTCAACAAATACTGAACTGTACTAATAGAAGGTGTTCTGTTTATCCTCTGGAGAAGTTGTACCACAAAGATCCAGTTCCACCTCAGAACTAACTACCTGAGAGGCCTGATTTCAGACTTGGGACATGTGACAACTGCCTCACAGAAGTCACAACTCTTACTGGCCAATCATTTCTATATGGAGTGAAAACTGTCCTCCCTGAAAATGGAGGCAAGAGTTACAGTATAGTTTTTGTTTTTGATGAAGGTGTGAATTTCTCTCCTAAATTCAAAATGTGGTCTATCAGCTTAATAACACATTTTCAGTGTCTTCACTGTATTTCTTCCATGTAGGTAGTTAACAGGAAGTGAGGAGAAACCCATTAAACAGGAAGGAAAACTTTATACTTAAACCCCATTTAAATGAATATGTATCTTGTCAACCCTAAAAAACCACTTGAAGGCTCATCCAATTGAATCGAGAAACCTAGGAAGTAATGATACCAAAATGATTAAGAAAACACTGCAGATTCATACAGTGACATGACTGTGAAAAGGTCATGTCAGCATCTGCATACAAGAACTATCTCCCATCTCTGTAGAATCTTGATGATTATGATAATTGCAATGCTGTATCAAAAAATGCTAATAGGACATGCTAATTGAAAGGAATAAGAGAAAAGCTAAAGAAATGAACAGAGGCATGATATGAATAGTACATAGAAAAAAATGTCAAGCAAATAAAGAAACATAACTGAATAAATGGGAACCAATCTTGGGCTAGGAAAAAAAAAAAAAATCTTCAAATACCACAAAGATGGCTTAGTATTACATGAGTTCACTCCCAAGAGAATGTTAAAAGAAAAAAAAAAAAGTATGCCAAAATGTTTTCATGAGACTTAACCTCCTATCAAGGTAACTGGGGAAGTATCATAGCTGAAAACATTAAATCTAAGCAAATAAAAACATGATTTTTCTAAAGGCAGTGCATTAAATTGCTAGGAGCACGTGAAAATAATCCACTCTAACTTTTTCTCACTAACCTCAGCAAAGTAGAGAACCTGGATATTACAGAGCCAGAGTCAGACAATTTACATGGATAATTTGGTAGCTGCTAACATATACAATTATAAAAAGATAATGCAGCCAGAAAACACAGGCCTCAGGACAAAAATGAGTCTACTGGGAGAGCAGGAAAGCCATCTTTCTTTTTCTCAGTACTTATTTTGGTAAATAGCAGTGTGAATTGGTAAAGGAGACAAATAATGTAATAATTTTTTATTCCCAATTATCTCAGTATTAAGCTGTATTCAGTGTTAAAAAGTAAACGATTCTTGTTATTTTAAGTTAAGGAATAATATAAAATGCAAACATCACTGTTTTTTATAAATTTCTGTTACATTCTTAAAAATAAGGTGCTGTAGGTTGTGTATAAGAAAGGAAAATTAAAAGTTGCCTAAAAGTCTAAAACCGTCACTACCTCACGAGTAATACTGCTCTTCATTTATTCATGAAAAACCCTGTCTTGCTTGATTTGATACCCTGGTTTTCCCAAGAACTTGAAGGAGAGCTAGAATGACTCTTAAACATTTTCCACATATGATTTCAAATAAAAACTACTCAAGTTTTGTTTCCACTACTGAGTTTTTAAAATCCATTTTATTTTTATCTGGCTATGAAAACTGTTGTATTGCAATTGGGTGTTCCCTCTTAAAGGTGTGTAGATTTAAATGTGCTATATCACCCAAACTGAACACAAAAAGAGAATGACATTTTAAAAACTAGTGCCACGTCCAGTAAAAACTGCACTTAGTATAAACTTCACGGGATGCATTTTTTTCCATTTGGCCAGTTCTGCCAGCAAAAAGCAAAACCTCCAAAGTAAAGCAATTAGACCCCTTATCACTGAAACAGCAGGAAGACATTTTCTGGTTAGTTACTTCTCTTTTACTAATGTTAGGATATTTGAGTAATCTCTCTCAAGGCTAGTGTCTCAAACCCTCAAAGAAGAGTACAATTGCAGGAAAAACGAAGAGTGTCCAGGAAAGGAAGGGAAGAAAGGAAACAGATGGTGGTCTCAGTGCTGTGTGAGGGCTTGGAAGCTGTCTAAAGCACACTCGATTTGACCCTCCAAATACCTATTTCCATCAACCAATAAGGTCCAGCTGAGTTGGGCAGCAAGGCCTATGAAGGCAAAAGCTGGCAAGATTACGAAACCAGGTCCGGTGGACTACTTCCTTGCCAGAGACACCCTCCAGGCAAGAACATCGCTTCCTGGCCCCTACCCCCAAAACAAACCAAACCCAAACAGCGTTAGGCCGTTTCTTTTGTCCTGGTCAAGACTGACCACTTTTTTTGCGGGGAAGGTTAACCGTCAGGGAGTCCGGGGGAGCGCCCCGTGGCCCTGACAGATGCTCCCCGACTCCCCTGTCCCCATCAAGGAATCGGGCGACCCCTGACCCCGGCCGATCCCCCCGGGGACCCCTCCCCACCCTCCCGAGCGAGGGAAAGGGATCCACGCCGGCCCAGGGCAAGAAGGAGAGCAGGGGGTCCGCTCAGAGCCAGGCCCGAGGCCCCGGCGCTCCGGCGCCCCCCGCAGCGCCCGGCCCGGGGCCTCGCTCCTCCGCGGGGCCGGGGACGCCAAGGGCCGGGGCGAGGCCGCCGGGCTCTCCCGGGACCAGCAGGGGAGCGTAGGCCGCCGCCATCCCCGGCCTGTCGTGCGCCCGCAGCCCGCGGCCTTACCGCCTCCACGGCGTGCTGCAGGATGGAGGTGAACTTGGAGAACATCCTGTCCCGGGACTGCAGCAGCCTCTCCCGGGACGACCTGGAGAGCTCTTCGATCCGCCGCCGCCGCCCCTGCTGCGGCTGCCGGGGCCGCTCCAGAGTGAAGGCCGGTGCGGGGCGGGGAGCACAAGCAGAGGGCCGAGGCGGGCCCGGCCGGGCCGCTTCAGGTGTAAGCCCGCGGCGCGGCGGCTCCGGCGGGCGCTGGGACGTGGCGGGCGGCGAGGAGGGCGTTCCGCGCGGACTCTGGGCCCCGCGACGCTCCGGCGGCGGCGGCGGCGGCTCGGGCTCGGACACCGTGGCAGCTCCGCTCAAGCTCCTTCCGCCCGCTCTGCCCGCCGCCGCCTGCAGGGGGCGCCGTCGCGGTCCAGGGAGGCCCCGCCAGGCCGGGCCGGCCCTGCCGCGGGGCGGCGGGACGCCGCGGGGGCGGGAGAAGCACCAGAGGCCGCCGCCCGCCTGGGGCGGGAGCCTGGCCTGGGCGCAGCCGCCCACCTCTCCTGCCGACGTAGTCGTGCTTGTATCTTAAAACTTCAGCCTTTCTCACGCAGTGTTGTTCCGTCAGTGGAAGTAACATGCCGATTTTGTATGGAAACGTAGCCATATGTGTTACGTATACAACTCAGAGGTTCGTCTCTTAAGGGCAGACTTGCAAGACGGTAAGAAGAACACAGTATTCCTAAGGCAAACAGGACCTGTGGTTTTAAATGCTAAGAGTTAGAACAAGTCAACTAAGGAGATGAAATGGCATTGCTGACTGTAAAGCATTATTATTATTGTTGTTGTTGTTATTATTATTTCAGCATTAAAACAGGAAGCCCCAGACAAATAGTAAGATGATTCAGTTATTAATTTGTAACATGTTTGAATTTCAAAATGCTTTAGGTATAGCATTTTCTATTCCCTTGATGAGTTGAGACTGGGAAACATCCATGAGGGGAAAAGAATCAGAAGGGGATCTAGGAAAGACATAGGACAGATTTAGAGGAGCTACAATGTAAGGGCTTGGCTGGAAGCTTCTTAAAATACGGTGCAACAGTATATTTGTCAAGCCTTGAGGAAGCGCAGTTCGGGCTGGTAAATTTTAGGTTGGTTTGATACAAATGAGGAGAATGTTCATATCCTGGAGAACTTTGTTTTTGCTAGTACTGGCATTTTATCAAAAGGACCATTAAATTCTTGATGAGAGTGGAGGAGTGTTGCACAACTGGTGATGAAAGTATGTATTTGTAATGAATCAGCTGAGCAGAGGAAAGGCACAAAAGGTAGCAGAAAAGATAGCTGCAGAGCAGAGTGGTGTTTAGGGCCACTCCCTGGAGCTGGGGAGGCAAGGTTCAAATCTCAGCTCTGAGGAGTTCCCTTCATGGCTCAGAAGGTTAAGAACCCACCTAGTATCCATGAGGATGTGGGTTCCATCAGGCATTGCCCAAGCTATGGTGTAGGTCCCGGGCTCCGATCTAGAGTGGCTGTGGTGTAGGCTGGCACCTGCAGCTCGGATTTGACCCCTAGCCCAGGAACTTTCCATATGCCCCAGGTGTGGCCCTAAAACATACACACACACACACACAAATCCCAGCTCTGCACTCACTTCAGCAAATTGTCTAACTTCTTTCTGCTTAAGTTTCCTCATCTGTAAAACTGGGAGAGTAGCACCTACCTTGTGAAATTGTATAGGAATTCCTTGATATATGTTAAATACTTTAAAGTGCCCAGTCCATAGTAAGCTGGTAAACAATGCGTGGACATTTGTTGTTATTGTTATTAGTAGTAATAACAGCATTTAATAAAATAATAATTGGGCCAGAAATCAAGATTTAAGGAGAAGACTTTTAGTCTTCTCTTCTTTTCTCCCCTGTTTTTGTTGCCTCTTATCCTTGGATTGCAGATAAATATGACCTAAATTCCCCATATACTAGTCCTCGGGTTGCTGGAGGCAAACTTTGTCATTTGCTAAAAAATCGAAACTTGCTCCTTACCAGATTCTGGATAATTGTGTCTGCTTTAACCAAGAGCACATACTGTTTTATTATTATTATTATTATTACTATTATTATTATTATTCACACAGTTTAAGATGGTTAGTCATGTTATTAGCTATAGTTATTTTCTTGACCTAATTGTCATACATTTATATGGTATTTTGTATTTTCATAATACCTCACAACCACTGCTTGTGTGAAGAGATCTGTTTAAAACAGGCTTACTTAGAGTTGTTTGTATTTGATGATGCCCATCTTTGTGTACTTATTATAAACACAATAAAATATTTGTTTTGCTCTAAATTAATATCAGTATTTAGGGTGAAAGCTCATCTATTTGATATGTAGTTTCCAAGATATGGAAGTTGGACTAGAATTATAATTGAGCAGATACTCTTATTCTTATCCTGGAATGACACTGACATTGTCACCAGCCTTATGCAAGAGCACTGTCGGACCTGCCTCAACAAAGTGTGATTTGAGAAAGCGTAGCAAAGGCTTCCCTTGGTCTCCAAAATGCTTAGATACAGGTGACTGAAAATCCTCAATTAGAGTTTTATTTCTTTACTCCTTTGGCTTAAGGCAAATAAGAAATTTAGTCTCTGCACAAATTAAAATACTTTGGAGAAAGATAACACATTGAATTTTAGCATTTATTACACCTCAAGGTTTTTTTTAAAAATTCTTTTCTGAATAAGGTTTAATCAGCAAGGACACAGAAAAATCCATAAAACTCAAACTGTTGGGATGGAGCTGAAGAATAAATAGAGTTAGAGGATCCCTGCATTCAAAATTTGGCAGACGTCTGGTCATATATATGATAATTTAGCAACATCCCCTTTCCAAATGCCACTACAATTACAGTAAATAGATTTTTCAAAGTACAATGCCCAGAAGAACAAGTAAATTAAGAGATGAGATAGCAATAAAATTTTGAGAATTCGAAAGTAGTTGTAAAGGAGGTAAACTGATGTGACTGGCCTAAGGAAGCTGAATGCCAAGATAACCAGGAAGAAAACCAAGCGCGAGAGTGAGATATTAATATATTCACAGAGCCTCTCCATGGCTCAGAATGGTAACCTTAAGCACCTCTGGAACTGAAAATAGCAGGATGGATTGATTGAAAGTTTGTTTAGAATTTCATAGATACACCCCCACTGCACAAGAGCCGCTGACCGCTCCTTTTCTCATCCTGGAATGAGATGAGAGACTCTTTCCCAGAAAGGGAGGGGTTCTGTACTGAGAGAAGAAAAGAAAGAAGAGGATAAAGTGAACATAAACCTCGTGAATGTTGAGGCACGTGTCCCCAGCCCTCATCCTCCCCTTGGCTCAAAATACAGTTATCTGGTTGGTCCCTCCAGGAAGAAGATAGGAAGGGACCCCTCTGGAAAATCCACTTAGTTCAAGAGAAAAGACCCAAAGATCCTGCGGTGGGAACCCAGACGAGCCCACCGTTAACAAGCCCCAGTTAACAAGCTTGGTCCACCTGCCCAGAGCTTCGGTTTCTTCATGCCCCTCTCTTAAATAGGATCACACATCCAGGGGTCATCAATAATTCTCAGGAAGCTTGCAGCATTAAAGATCGGGCCCAAAGAAAAAAACAGGATGAAAAAGAAACTTGGAAGAAACAGAGTTGCTTACATTGAAGGTAGGGAAGATGGGAAGAAAACTTAAAGGCCACCTCAACTATCATTAATAGCCTCAGAGAGAGAAAAGAAGTTGCAGCTGTAAAATAAAACCGGAGTGCTATGTTTTAAAGAAGAGCGTATACATTGCTGTGAGCTGTGGTGTAGGTGGCAGACACAGCTCGGATCTGGCGTGGCTGTGGCTGTGCCATAGGCCAGCGGCTACAGCTCTTACTGGACCTCTAGCCTGGGAACCTCCATATGCCCTGGGTGCAGCCCTAAAAAAGCAAAAATAAATAAATAAATAAAAAACAGCGTATAGAGAACAAAAAAAGACTCTTAGAAATCAAGAATATGATAACAGGATTTCCTGCTGTGGCACAGTGGAAACAAATCTGACTAGTATCCATGAGGATGTGGGTTCCATCCCTGGCCTCACTTAGTGGGTCAGGGATCCGGCATTGCCATGAGCTGTGGTGTAGGTCACAGATGCGGCTCAGATCCCACGTTACTATGGCTGTGGCGTAGGCCGACAACTGCAGCTCCCATTTGACCCCTACCCTGAAAACTTCCATATGCCTTGGGTGCCACCCTAAAAAGCAAGCAAAACAAAACAAAACAAAACAAATATATATATATATATATATATATATATATATATATATATATATATATATAAAATTTAAAAGAAAAGTGAAAAATAAACTTGAAAAAATTTAGCAAGCTTAGACCAGAGCAAAAAAGAATGGAAAATGAGTGGTGTGCTGATGGAGAGGTTAGAGGGCCAGTCCAGCAGATCTAACATCTGAATAATTGAAGAGAGTAGAGAGAGGAAATAATTAAATATATTAATTAATAATTTGATATAATTTTATAGATCTAAAAGCCATGAGTTTCCAGATTGAGGAGGTTCATTAAATACCAGAACAATGAATGAAAACAGAATCAGTCTAGAGGACATTATTGTGAAATTTCAGAACAGTGGGTTCAAAGAAAGCTTCTACAAAACTTCCAATGAGAGAGAAAAAAAAACAAATGTGTATAAAGAATCAAAAACTACAATGGCATTATCCTTTTTTTTTTTTTTTTTTTTGTCTTTTTTGTCTTTTTGTCTTTTCTTGGGCCGCACCCACGGCACATGGAGGTTCCCAGGCTAGGGGTCTAATCAGAGCTACAGCTGCCAGCCTACACTACAGCTCTTGGCAACGCCAGATCCTAAACCCATTGGTCGAGGCCAGGGATTGAACCTGCATCCTCATGGATACTAGTCAGATTTGTTTCCACTGAGCCACGACGAGAAATCCATCTTGTAAAACTTTTAATGGAGTATGATCTGTAAAAATACTGAATCACTATGCTGTACATGAGAAAATAACGTAATTTTATAACTCAACTATACTTCAGTTTTAAAAAAAGAAGAGATTTCCTTAAGAAGATGAAACTGGAGGATGGACTATTTTTGAGCAGATTTATATGATAGGAGTCAAATTCAATGTTGCATTAGTGATAAATACAAAGAAAACTAAGCAAAGGGGAAATAAGCTAGATCATTATTAACACTAGGAAAAATGAAATATTGTGTAGGAATGTGTAATCATAGTATACATATGGCTTAACTGTAAGTGGTGCTTACATAACCATAGTGATGTAAACACTGATCTAATTAAAACCTATGGTATTGCTGCTATATTTAGGAATGATGAAAAGATGGATGTGTGATGGGATGGTGTGTGTGCGTGTGTGCATGTGTGTGTGAGAGAGAGTTAAACCCCTATCTGTTGTGAGGAAACACGTGTATTGTTTGAAACCAAAATATCAAGAAGTAATACTGCAAGCATATTATTTAAAGAAAGGAAGTAACAAAAGAATTCACCCAAAGTGTTGAAAGATGTTGCTTCTGTGGAGGAGGAAATTAGGAGTTTTGGAGGAAGGATGGGAGCTTTCATAAGAAACCTTGTAAAACCTCTTAACTAAATTGCGTGATATGCCTGACTAAATTCACATGATCAAAGTTTGTTTGTGAAAGGGGGAAACCATTTTTTATTTTTGTGTGTATGTGTGTCTTTCTAGGGCCACACCTGCAGCATATGGAGGTTCCCAGGCTAGGGGTCCAGTCGGAGCTGTAGCCACCAGCCTACACCAGAGCCACAGCAATGCAGGATCCCAGCTGCGTCTACAACCTACACCACAGCTCACGGCAATGCCGGATCCTTAACCCACTGAGCAAGAACGGGGATTGAACCCTCATCCTCATGGATAACTAGTCAGGTTTGTTACCACCGAGCCAGGACAGGGACTCCAATTTGTTAAATATATATTATTTAATATTAATATTTTAACATTGTTACATTTGTATAACAATTTAACAAAATGTGTTAATTATATATTATTTTTCTTATAGAGATTGTAACATATATTCTCGACCTATTCTATTTTAATACAAATTATTACCTGTATCACTTCTGAGATAATGCTAGAATTTTAAAATACTTTATCTCTATTTATTACCTTTTGCCCTTTTGGATTCTTGGATTCCATAACACATGACTATTATTATTTGTACATCACTATTATTATTTGGAATATCCACCTGTGTTTATTTGTTCTGTTCTTTATTCCTCCTTTCAATTCCTGGTTTCGCACTAGGGTTATTTTCTAATTGCCCTGGAAAACTCCCATGATTTTTTTTTTGTTTTGGAATGGGGGTTTGTCTGAAAACATCTTTATTTCACTTTTATCTGTTTATTCACTTATTTCACTCTCAAGGTTGAAGGATATTCTCACTGGAAAATTTCACTTATTTTTCTTTTAGCACCCTAAAAGTATCATTCCACTTTTCTGGCTTACATTACTTTTTTTTAAAGAGATTATCTCAGTCCTTTTTAAAAATTTTTTTAAAACTTTTTTTTTTTTTTTTTTGGTCTTTTTCTCTTTAGGGCCATACCCACGGCATATGGAGGTTCCCAGGCTAGGGATTGAATCTGAGCTATATATAGCTGCTGGCCTAAGCCACTGCCACAGCAACGAGGAATCTGAGCCGCATCTGCAACCTACACCACAGCTCAGGGCAACACCGGATTCTTAATCCACTGAGGGAGGCCAGGGATGGAACCCGCAACCTCATGGTTACTAGTCAGGTTCGTTAACCACTGAGCCATGTCAGGAACTCCAGTGAGGCCATGTTTTAAGACTTGATTCTTTGTGTGTGTGTGTGTGTGTGTGTGTGCTTTTTAGGGCCACACCCACAGCATATGGAGGTTCCCAGGCTAGGGGTCAAATCAGAGCTACAGCTGCTGGCCTAGGCCACAGCCACAGAAACACAGTATCTGAGACATGTCTGCAACCTACACCACAGCTCACGGCAACCCCAGATCCTTAACCCACTGAGGGAGGCCAGGGATTGAACCTGTAACCTCTTGGTTCCTAGTCAGATTGGTTTCTGCTGTACTACAAAGGGAACTCCCCTCTTATTAAAAATTTTAAATTATAGTTGAGTTACAATGTTCTGTCAATTTCTGCTGTACAGCAAAGTGACACAGTTATACATATATATACATCCTTTCTCTCTTAATATCTTCCATATGTTCCATCACAAGTGATTGTATATAGCTCCCAGCACTATACAGCAGGACCTCATTGCTTATCCACACCAAATGCAATAGTTTGTCTCTACTGACCCCAAACTCTCTGTCCATCCCACTCCCTCCCTCTCCCCCTTGGCAACCAACCACAAGTCTGTTCTCTATGTCCATGAGTTTTTTTCTGTTCTGTGCCATATTTTGGATTCACATATAAGTGATATCATAGGGTATTTGTCTTTCTCTTTCTGACTTACTTCACTTAGTATGAGAATCTCTAGTACCATCCATGTTGCTGCAAACGACATTATTTTGTTCTTTTTTAATGGCTGAGTAGTATTCCAGTGTGTACATATAGCACATCGTCTTTTTTTGTCTTTTATTTTTAAATTTTTTTAACTCAATGAATTTTATTACATTTATTGTTGTACAATGATCATCACAACCCAGTTTTATAGCATTTCCACCCCCAATCCCCATCCCATCCTTCCCACCCCCCAACACGTCTCCTTTGGAGATCATAAGTTTTTTTTCTTTTTTCTTTTTTCTTTTTTTGTTTCTTTAAAACAAATTATTCAATGAATTTTATTACATTTATGGTTGTACAATGATCATCACAACCCAATTTTATAGCATTTCCATCCCAAACCCCCAGCCCACCCCCCACCCCCCAATCTGTCTCCTTTGGAAAACATAAGTTTTTCAAACTCTGTGAGTCAGTATCTGCTCTGCAAAGAAGTTCATTGTATCTCCCCCCCTCCACTTTTTAGGGCCGCACCCATGGCATATGGACGTTCCCAGGCTACAGCTGCTGCCTATACCACAGCCACAGCAGCACCAGAGCCCTGATCCACTGAGGCCAGGGATTGAACCTACATCCTCATCATTGTAAACTTTTTTTTCAGATTCCACATATAAGTGATAGCATATGACATTGCTATCTTACTGTCTGACTAACTTGACTTAGCATGATAATTTCTAGGTTCCTCCATGTTACTGCAAATGCCGTTATTTCATTCCTTTTTATGGCTGAGTAATATTTCATTGTGTATATGTACCACATCTTCTTAATCCATTCATCTGTTGATGGATATTTAGGTTTTTCCATGTCTTGGCTATTGTGAATAGTACTGCAGTGAATATAGGGGCACATGTATCTTTTTGAATGAAAGTTTTGTCTGGAAACATGCCCAGGAGTGGGACTGATGGATCATATGATAGTTCTATATTTAGTTTTCTCAGATACCTCAACACTTTTTTCCAGCTATCAGTCTTACTACCTTTTTGAGGGTAATACATCCTGCAGCATGTTGTTCCTAATTTATAGAGACAGAAACGTAGAGTGTATCTGTGGGAATAAATCTTAAGGATGGAAGGAATATAAAGTTGGGTCAGGCCAATGACGGATCACTAATCAGAGGTTCCAGATTCAGCATGTTAGTCTCTATAGATGTGGGAATAGATCGAATAGTTTCCCTGTTTGGTTGACCCGCCATCTGGACCCAAAGGTGGCTTCCATTAAATGAAGTGGAAATTCCAGAACTTCTTTCATATGTTATAGAAGATGTTGAAGAAATTGCAAAGCTTAAGGAAATTGGGATATTAGTGGATCAATCATGTAAGACCTGCTCATCCACCCTCTCATTATGTCCCACAAGAGGGCTCACAGGGTACTCTTTTCACCAAAGCAGTGAGAAATAAATTCATGAGAGGAGCCCCAGAATCCCTAAAGAGACCCGTGCTGGCTCTTCTCTAGGCAAGGAATTGAAGTTGGGAACTGCTACCATTGATCTGGGATCCCTAAATTAAATGGGGGTGATGGGATCCTAGGAAGGCAGGGGTCAGGTGGCAGCACTTAATTACCAAAGTCACGGTGGGCATAGTTATTGAGCTAGACAACAGAGCCAAGGAAGTCATTAGAAGAGCCTAATGTGCAGAGGTCTTTGGCATTGGCCAGTTGATTATCGTGCCCCTAGAACTGAAAGAGATGGGGATCCCTAGCATAAAAGTCTTACCTCATCTCTTACTCTAGGTTCTGGTGAGCAGAAGTCTGACTTGAATCACCGAAACAGAGAGCCTAGCTATTCAGTCATTTCCTAAGCTGGAGTCATGTCACAGACCTGGAATTCCTGGAATGGAGGGGAAGCCAGGTCCCCTTGAGAAGGGACCACATCATACTGTCAAATATTTATGGTGTTAATCTTCTTTGTAGCTATCTCCCAAGGACAGGTAGTCACTTACCAATGTGACAGTATGCTGAGGAGAGAGAAGTTTTTAGGAATTGCTAAATATTAGCTCTAACACGAATTTTTTAGAAACCCAAAATGTTGCAGTAGGCTAACAGCAAGGGTCAAATCAAAAGTCAGTTGATCAATGGAGTTTTGGTGCTGGTTCCTATGCATTGGTACCAGTGGGTATGTGAATCTGCCTGGTGGTTATTTGCCCAGTTCTGTAATACGTAACTGGAATAGACATACTCAGCAACTTGCAGAATCTCCATGTTGATTCCCCGACTTGTGGAGTGAGTCCTATTATGTCAGGAAAGGCTAAGTGGGAGCCACTAGAATTGCCTCTATTTATGAAAATGGTAAGACAATGTCATCTTTATGGAAGGACTGCAGAGATTAGTACCACCATTGAGGACTGAAACGATGTAAAACTAGTGATTCCATCCACCTCCCAAACCACCATTTATGAACTTGAAATCCGTTTACTGTCATTGTATTCCATGTAGCATTGCTTCTAATCAAGAAACTCATTTTAGAGCAAAGCTAATGTGGTATTGGATCCATGCTCATGGATATTCCTGGGCTTACCATGTTTCCCATTGTCCTGAAGCAGCTTGCTTGATAAACAGTAGTGTGGCATTTTAAAGACTCCGTTACAGTGCCAGTGAAGTGAGAGCATCCTGCAACACTGAAGCTTGTGTTCCAGGAGGCAGTATACACGCTCTAAATCAGCAACCAAGGTTTGGTGCTGGTTTTCCTGCAGCCGCATTTATGGGCCTGGGAATTAAGGGTGGAAATGGGAGTGGCTCCTCTCACTAGCACAATCTGTTTTTCATCGGAATAACTTTAAATGCTGCTAAAAGCCAAAAGGCCTTGGCTATATGATTGTAAAGAGAAGTGTGTTTCCAAAAAGGGGACTTGACGATTCCACTACCTGGACGCTGACATTGCATCCTGCCTACTTTGGGCTCCTCCTGCCAGTGAGTTAACCAGCAAAGAAAGCAGATACTGTGCTGGCTGGCATGATTTATCCTGACTATAAAAGGAAAGCTGGGTTTCTCCTCCTCAATGGGGACAAGGAGGAACATGTCTAGAATGCAGGGTATCCCCTGGGGTGTCTTCTAGCTGTGCTTCCATGTGGTTATAGTAGATTCACAATTACAGTAACCTAATCTAGGCTGTACTGCTAATGGTGCAAACTCTTCTGGAATAGAAGTTTGGGTCACCAAAGGAATCCTGGCCAGCTGAGGTGCTTGCTGAGGACAAGGGGAATATGGAATTATTAATAGAAGGTGGCATATACGAACTATAACCATGCAACCAGTACCAGAAATGAGGGCTAAAGTATATGTGTATATATATGTATACACAATTTCCCTTCCTCTTCTTATTCCCCTATTATCTCAGTATTTAAATTATAAGACGTAAAATGCAGACTATGAATTAGCTCAAAAAGAATGAACATCATCCACGGATAAAAAAATATTTCATAGCCTCTTTAGGGAAAATAGTGTGGCTTTAGTTGTATACGGAATAGCTGTACATGTTAGGTAGGAGCTTGACTTTTTTGTTGGCTTCATTTGGAAATGAAGGGTGATTTAAAGAGATGGGTATGTGAATGAAACCTCCCATAATTCCCTTCTGGTTTCTAGCTAAGGTGTCCCACAAGAGACATTTTCGTGTGAGACTTGGAGGGCAAAAGCGGAGCAGCATCCATGTTATTTTTCATGCTCAGAAGGTTGGGTCAGGGTCCCAGGGGCTTCCATAGCATGCCTGTGGTTGTTTATCTGCTGGCTCACCTCCTTGGTGCGGGGCCACAACTGCTCCATCTTCCCCTGGATCCTCCTCCAGATTCTCTGACTCCTTCCCCAGAGGTGTGTTTATCTCTATGGCAAAGGACACCAGCTTCTCCTGTGGGATACCGGCATTATTAAAGCTGGAGACCATGAGAGGCTGACCCGGCTTGCAGGTGGTCCTCCTGAGTTCCCGTTCATGCTCGTGGTTCTGGTGTGTCCTTGCTGCCCTCCACCACTTGACATCTTCCTCTCAACTGCCTGCCTTGCAGACTTCAAGCTCTAGCATCAGGTATGCAGGCAGCTTTTTTTTTTTTCCTATGTTTATATCTTTTTTTTTTTTAACATCTGATATTAGTGTGGTATATTTATTACAATTAGTCCTTTTTTTTTTTTTTAATCATCTCCCACAGATGCAAAGGTCAAATCCCCGTAGTAAAATCTTTGTGTATCATCCTAACTTATATAGACCTTTATAAAATGGTACTTAGGGAAGTGTTATTTTTCCTTCCCCTATGGTCCTTTTCGTTTTCTCACCCATGCCCTATAAAAACGATGTCATAAATTTTTGCAGTTTTTGTGGGGGTTTTTTGGTTTTTTTTTTTTTTTTTTTTTGGTCTTTTTAGGGCTTATGGAGGTTCCCAGGCTAGGGGTTGAATCGGAGCTACAGCTGCTGGCCTACACCACAGCCAGAACAACACAGGATCTGAGCCATGTCTGCGACCTACACCGCAGCTCACAGCCACAATGAATCCTTAACCCACTGAGCAAGGCTACCACACCAGATCCTTAACCCACTGAGCAAGGCCAGGGATCAAACCTGTGTCCTCATGGATGCTAGTCAGATTCATTTCCACTGAGCCACAACAGGAACTCCAGGTTTTTGTGGTTTTGTTCAAGTTTTCTAAGATACCACTTGAGAAGATCTCGTAAGCTCCATTTGTTTCTTTCCCCTGAAATGCCTCAGGGTTAGACTGTATTCTTTACATGGTGTATGGTCATCAGCTTGTTTTCTTTTCCCGTGGGTTTGATACTTAACTGACTTGGTCATGAAGCTGTGTTGGTGGTGATGAGAATGTTTGGGGTCCCCACATTGTGGATCAATCAGATTGCAAATTTCAAACTCCAATTGTTGCAGGAACTGACTCGACAGGTACACACTGAGAAAGTGAGGTCTATACTGTGATCTTGTGGCTTGACACTGACACTGTTTAAGGAGCTATGGTAGGAATAATAGCAGTAGAAAGTCTGCTGCTAGTGACACTGACACTTTCCTGTGAAACTAGTCTTCCTGAGAAAGGTCGCTTTAAAGTAAGGACTTCAACCTGTAGTTCGGAGCTGCTCAGCAGGACCTTTCAGGTAACAATCTTCGTCTCGCATTTGGCTTCATCGGTGATAAAGGGGTTTAAGTTTTCTGTCGAGCAGTCAAGCATTTCTTAAGCAGCAACGTGGTGGGAGGCTGATAGGTTTGCTTCCATAGATCTGGCTGAGAAGGAATCAAGTCCGATTGGATTTAGAAAGCTTATTACTCACTTCCCATCAGGAGCATAAGCTTCGTGTTTATGTCAGCTCCCGTTGCCACCTGAGTCCCACGGGAGGCAGTGTGGAGCAGGCCCAGGTAGAAGCCACACACACAGGTTTGTGTCTTGGCTGAGAGATGTTGAGTATACCTACCCATCCTCCTTTCTGGAAGGAGACTCCATCCTTATTTTCCTGGAATATAAGCCAGTTTTTCCCAAGAGGGGGAAACTTTTCTATCCTGAACTGTCTTTGGGAGTTTTCTATCTCTGCTGTCTTGGTCAGGAAACAAATCAGTCCTCTGACCCAGAGAGAGAGAAAGACACCATGCTATGCAAAATTCTTGAAAAGATAGTCCAAGGTATATTGAAACTCCATGGAGAATTGCCTACCATAAGAAATACCTAGTGAAGGGTAGCTGGGGAGAGACCAATCTTCACAGCCCTGGGTTTCTAGTTTCATACTGTCTGTCTCAAGAGTAGATTTCTTAGAATGGCTTGAATAAAAATTTGCATCACCCATGGGAATCCCCTGTTGGCTCAGCTGGTTAAGGATCCAGCATTGCCACTCCTATAGCTTTGGTTCCTGCCGTGGTGTGGGTTTGAGTCCCTGGCCTAGGAACTTTTGCATGCTTGCGGGCACAGCCAAATAAAATAAAATAAAATAAAAATTTGCATCATCCAGGATTGTGGGCACATGTTGAAAGGCACACTCCAACATTTGATTTCTGACTCTTTATTATTTGTGCTCTGACTGCCCATATCCTTCAGAATGGGTGCCATTCCAAGACAGTTCGAGTTTTTCCTGGGAGTGGCCATCCTGCCACCCTCCATGATCTGGCAACCACTCTAGTAAATTTTTTATTTTAACTTCTAAAAAAATGTTGAAACCATCTCAAAATTACAGTAAAGGTTCAAGTACTCTTCCAAAAAAAATCTAATGGTTTTCAAATAGGAGGGCAGGTTGCCGACAAGATGCCCATCACTGCTGAACATTTTAGTGTGTATTTCCACAAACAAGAACATTCTTCAGCATAACCACAGTAAACTGTCTTCATTTCCTAGTCTTGTCATAACAAACTACCACAAAGTTGATGGCTTAAAACAAGAGGAAATTATTTTCTCGTAGTCTGGAAGAAGTCCGAAATCAAGGTGTCAGCAGAGCTGTGCTCCTTCTGGAGGCTCCAGGGGAGAATTCTTCGTGGCCTCTTAGAGCTTCTGGAGGCCTTAGGAGTTCTTTGGTTTTTTGACTCCAATTTCTTTTGTCTTTACATGGACTTCTTCTTGTGTCTTCTCTGTGTGTCTTATCTAGGGACTCGTGATTTAGGACCCATCCAGATAACCTAGGGTGATTTTATCTTGCGATCCTTTAATCACATTTGTGAAGGCCCTTTTTTCAAATAAGGTCACATTCACAGGTTTCAGGAATTAGGGCCTAGGCTTATCTTTGGGGGAGCCACCATTCAACCCACTCCATATCCAGCCATCTGGATACTGAAACTAACATATTACTGTCATCTAATCCACAGACCCCAGTCCAACTTCCACCCATTGTCTCCGTCATGCCCTTTATAGAGAAAGAATCTGGTTCAGAATCACTTGGTCTATTTAGTTGCCTTGCCTCTTTATCCTTCTTCAGTCTGGAGGAGTCCCTTGTGTGCTGGCTTTCATGACCTGATGATTTTGAAGATTCGGGCCAGTTCCTTTGTAGGATGCCTCTCAATGTTTGCTCATGATTAATTCAGGTGTGCATTCCTGGAAGGAACATCATCACAGAGTGATGTTTTCTTCCCATTACATCCCATCAGGTGGCACATAGTTTCCATTTGTTTCAGTACCAGACAAAGTCACTTGGATCTCTTGGTTAAGGTGGCGATGCCAAACTTTACTGTTAAATACTCTTCTCATGAATATAAAGATTATGTCCATCTGACTTTGATTTTAATTCTATCACTATGGACACAGAGTTGCCTATTTCAATCAATGAGTTATAATCCATTGCTATTTTTTTTATTTTTAAAAAATTATTCGATGCTCAGTTTTTGGCCCAAAGGAGCCCCCCCCCCCCGGTTTCTGTGTCTTTTTAATGTGACACTGTCATTCTTTGAGCATTTTCCTCCTTTCTGCTGCAGGGTGGTCCCAGCTCATCCCATACTCTCCTTGTCTTAGATGTAGAATCAAATATTTCTCCCTGGTTCCTTTCGATGGAGAATAGTTGTTGGAAGCTAAGATAACATATGGAAAAATGCTTTGTAACCTGAGTTAAACACACACACAAAATCTCCCCCATATAATTCTGGTCCTCCAAATAAGTGAAACATTTCTTTTCCAGAAATTTCTTGCTCCCTAACAAAAACGACCAACTTCCTCCTTAGCTTTTGTGGTGTTGATGCCTAAAAAAAAAAATGCCATGGCCTTTGTGGGTATGGTAATATGAGATTAAAAAAAAAAAAAAAAACTATTGTATTTTTTGGTTAATGTTATTTCTAAAAATCTCCTTTGCAAGATATTTTTCTTTTCTGTGTTTTGCCCCTGAGATTTGACAGGATGTTGTGTTTAAACTGGTGTTGTAACTGAGTTTGCAGGAAGCCACTGACTTTCTATCAGGAGTGTGCTGAGAGCTGAGTCTAGAGGCTTTCGGGTTGGTCAGGGTAGGTCTTGAGAAAGATAGGCATCTCTTTGCAAGGCAGCTTCCCTAGGTGAGCTTACATGGGCTCTTTAAGCAAATCTAGTCTCCTCAGACACAAGAGGACAGGCTGAAGGTGCTGGCAAGAAAGGCTCCAAGAGACTGGAGAGTTCAGAGTTCTCATCTTTGTGCAGTTCCAGCAGAGGTCCCCATTCCATGTCTCAGGCTCACTCCTTCTCAATCCCATAACTTTAACATAAGAGGCGTGGCAAGTCCATGAATTCAACTTCAGTTTTTAGTTTTTGTTTTTGCAACCCAAACAACTAAACTTGGGTATGATTTTCACTGAGTTTGACCATGCAGCTGTAAGAAATTGCAAATTATCTCAGGCTCACCATAGATACCCTCTAGGTCTTTGTGACTTATGATGAAAGTTTAAAACCTCCAGCTTGTTTTCTTTCTGTAAGTTCTCCAGTGCAATCAGAAGCAGCTCTCACACTCGTTATTATGACCATAACAGCCCAGTGCCACAGCCACTTGGTCCTCCAGGCCATTTGTTTCCCAGGCACTTCCTCACAGTCACCTGCAGGTAATGTTTCAGTTCATCATGATGACCTGCATGACCACAGGTAACTGGATTCCCATCTTCGAGTAGCAGAGATCTCAACCCCACTTTCAGTTAAGGACATAACGAAGCAATCCCAAGTCCCACCTTTGAGGGTCTGTTTCCTGGAACCAC
Source organism: Sus scrofa (assembly GCF_054392235.1). NCBI lineage: Eukaryota > Metazoa > Chordata > Mammalia > Artiodactyla > Suidae > Sus > Sus scrofa. The sequence continues at coordinate 147,812,658 of NC_139396.1, read as the reverse complement.
TCTGGCACCAAACATCGCACATGCTAGAGTGCAGTCAGGAAGACAGAAACCACACCAGCCGTTTCAGCAGAGAGAATTTAATATAAGAAAGGGGGACGTTCCCGTCGTGGCACAGTGGTTAACGAATCTGACTAGGAACCATGAGGTTGAGGGTTCGATCCCTGGCCTTGCTCAGTAGGTTAAGGATCCGGGTTGCTGTGAGCTGTGGTGTAGGTTGCAGACGCTGCTCGGATCCCATGTTGCTGTGGCTCTGGCGTAGAACGGTGGCTACAGTTCCAATTAGATCCCTAGCCTGGGAATCTCCATATGCCACGGGAGCAGCCCTATAAAAGGCAAAAAGACCAAAAAAAAAAAAAAAAAGTTATAAGAAACGGGAAAACATTGAGTCCTAGAAATAACAACCTGCCATCAGAACACGGGGAAGAAGTTTGTGTTTTCAAAAACCAGAGGCTTGGAAGAGGGCCCCACAGATCTAGGACATAGACCTCTGAGAAGAAGATCCTGTCCAGCGAGTCCTGTGGCACCTGAAGGCTAATTCTAGAAGCTTTACGAGAAGCTCAGGACTGGAACTAACTGCTGCTGCCAAAGGGAAGCGCCGCTGCCGAGCCAACAACGACAGGAACTGCCCACAACCGGAAGAGGCAGCTCTGTTTCCTTTCTTAAATCTCGCAGTCTCCCTCTACCACCCCCTGCCGGCAGAGCTGAACAGTTACCCCGCAAAAGAGAAACAAGTCTGCAGAAAAGACCCAGACTACAAAGTGGAGTTTAGGAGGGTGGATTTGGACCTGATGTAATAGGATGGTATGTGTTTTCACATATAATTGCAGAGGCTCAGTTACAAAGTGGACGTGATAAAATAGATGTTTACATCTATTTGTGGCATCAGCATAAGGGTGACATCTATAAGTCTATTCCAGCGTGTTATACTAGCGATGAAACAACAAATGGGTGGCCAAGAATAATGTGATTCTTTGGTGTGGTACGCAACTGTTGGCAATGTTCCAAAGAAAACATAATGTGCCACATTCCCTTAATTTACAAATTAGTGCCTTCCTGGAAATTTTATTACATATTAAATGCTGAACTAATGGTAAGTAGTCTTTTCATCTACATGAATATTCAGCCAGAAATTTTAAAGTTCTAGGGGACGAAAGACAATTATCTCTTTTATGGGAATAGCCTGTGTATTGCAGGATGTCTAGCACTGTTTCTTGAATGCCATAGTCCTTTACTCATTTCTCAAACACATGCTAGGACATGCAAGGACACATTGAGAGATATTATCATATAAAAATTAACTACCGGAGTTCCCGTCGTGGCGCAGTGGTTAGCGAATCCGACTAGGAACCATGAGGTTGCGGGTTCGGTCCCTGCCCTTGCTCAGTGGGTTAACAATCAGGCTTAGCCGTGAGCTGTGGTGTAGGTTGCAGACGCGGCTCGGATCCCGCGTTGCTGTGGCTCTGGCGTAGGCCGGTGGCTACAGCTCTGATTCGACCTCTAGCCTGGGAACCTCCATATGCCAAGGGAGCGGCCCAAGAAATAGCAACAACAACAACAACAACAAAAAGACAAAAAGGCAAAAAAAAAAAAAAAAAAAAAAATTAACTACCATCTTCCTAAAACTGACTTCCTGGGGCAAGGGTTTAGGGGCTAGGGATTTTATGCTGAGTAACCTAGAAGCCAACTGAAGGTTTTGAACGGAAACATTTGATTTACATTTTAAAGAAGATTACTCTGGCTGCTGCTTTGTGAATAACAAAGGGAGGCAAGAATGGAGGTGTGAACTGAAGTGTGGCACTTGCCATCACCCTCTACAGGGAGTAAAACATGATCCCCTGAAGCTGCTGACCCACAGCACCCCCAGAGTGGAGCTCAGGGGGCAGACAGGGGTGAGGCACTCTGTGCTTTGGGAAAACTGGAAGAACAGGTCTTCAGATAGATATTTTTAGGAGAAGATCTTACGAGCTTAATTCCTGCATCTCCTCATTTCTAGAAAAACATTAAAATCCTTCCTTGATAACTGATACAGTAACTCTGTAACTAGTCGTCACCTTCACGAGACCAGCAGCAAACTTCTGCAAAATGCGTGCCTGGCTGCAGGCACCTCCCCCTTCACCTTCACAACTTTTATCTTGATATTTCCCCCTTTCCTCTTTGGGGCAATATTTCAGATAACTCTGAAATACTGCCTCCTGGGCTGTAGTTAAGTGACAGGACAGAAGACGTCAGGGTCCTTTGTGAGAACAGCCACTCCCAAGGGTGGGCCAGTGAGCCCTGAGGGAACATCGGGAAAGAAACCAGGACGACTGGCCCCCAGCTTAGGTGCATATCAAAGGAGTGATTCCAGGAAACCCAAACCCAGATCTTCTCTTAGAAACTGGTTTTCTATAAATCTTTTTCTGTAAATCTGGCTATCTATAAACCTTTTGTTCCTACTGCTTTCCCTCTGTTGCAAAAACTCAAATATCCCAGCTTACCCCTCGTCTCCTCAGAGCAGTTCCTCGGAGCTTCTTGAGATGCTGTCTCCCGGGCGTAAGTCCTAATTTCACCCCAAATAAAACGTAACTCTCAACTTTGAGGTTGTGCTTTTTTTTTCTTTTTTTAAGTCAGTAGAAGGAAGGAGTCCAGATGGAAGGGCTCACTGTATTCCAGTGGAAGGAGGAGATGTAGTTCCATTCTGGATATATTTCAAAGGTATCCAGACAGAATTTTCTTTAAGGGTGGATACGAGTGAGAGAAAGAGCAAGACCAAGGATGACGTCAAGGTTTCAGCCCAGATGACTGAACGGTTGTGAAGTTTTCAGAGACGGGACTCAGTGCGTAAGATTAGACCTGTAAAGTATGTAGTAGATACCCAAGTGGGGATGCTGAGGAGGCCGTTGGATATATGTCACTCTAGAGCTTGGTGGGAAGGTCGGGGCCAGAAGTATAAATTAGGGAGTAGTTAGAACTCACAGGAAGATTTAAATACATGAACCTGGATGCGGTCATCAAGGGGGTGAGTGTAAATACAGAAGAGAAGCGGTTCAAGGCACGAGCCCAGAACTCCTCCAAGATAGTGAGTCTGGGTAGAGGCAGAGGTGTCAGCAAAGGAAGTGAGATCATCCTGGATCGTCTTTTTTGACTATAACTAATAACATGGTATAATATTATAATGGCTAGTGCCAAACATTATTCTAATCACTTAAGATACACTACTTTTTAAAAATGTTAACAACCACTCTATGAGGTAGGCTATGTTGTTTTTATTTAATGATGAGGAAACTGAGGCAGAGTTGAATATATCCTGCTCAATATTAAAACCAACTAAATTTACAGAATTAGATAAAGATAGTGCTTGCATACCACTGTGAATGTACTCAATGCCACTGAGTCATTCACTTTAAAATCGTTTATTTTATTTTATTTTTTTGCTTTTTAGGGCTGTACCTGTGGCATGTAGAAGTTCCCAGACTGGGGGTCAAATAAGAGCTACAGCTGGTGGCCTGCACCACAGCCACAACAAGTCGGGATCCAAGCTGTGTCTGTGACTTACACCACAGCTTATGGCAATGCTGGATCCCTGAACCACTGAGCGAGGCCAGGGATCGAACCTGCATCCTCATGGATACTACTCGGATTCTTTTCTTCTGCGTCACAACAGGAACTCTCAACACCAAATAGCTTAAAGTCATAAATGAAAGGTAAATCTGTACAGTTTCGATAATGAAAGAAAATGTAGGAGAATGTAGAGTGGGAAGATTTTCTTAAACAAGACCCCAAAAGCAAACCATAAGAGAAAGACTGAGAGATAGTATCATATCAAAATTAACTATTTCTGTTCAGCAGTAGATATCATCTACAAGCTAAGAGGTAACATTACTGATTGTCTTATAGTCAGAGGTCTGGAATGAGTTTCATTGCACTAAAATCCATAAAAGCCCTATATTTAAATATGACTAGCATTATTAATAATAGCACCAGCAGCACTATTAATTTCATATATGATACTATGCATAATATAATATATGTTGACTATATATATACTTTATGTAGTATAGTAATTGAGAGTATATTATTATTTAAAGGAGAAAATAGTCACATTTAAATTCCTTGGGTTAAAAAATAGTAATTACACAATTGGGTACTTTATGATCACAGATAATATTAAAGTAGAAGATAATTTCTTTTATTCACAAATAAAGAAGAGTTCCCTGGTGGCCTAAGAGTTAAAGGATCCAGCATTGTCACTGCTGTGGCTCTGGTTACTGCTGTGGTGTGGGTTCGATCCCTGGCCTGGGGGAACTTCTTCATGCTGTGACTGTGGCAAAAATAAAAAGATAAAATTCTGGGGTTCCCGTCGTGGCTCAGTGGTTAACGAATCCAACTAGGAACCATGAGGTGGTGGGTTCGATCCCTGGCCTTGCTCAGTGGGTTAAGGATCCGGCGTTGCTGTGAGCTGTGGTGTAGGTTGCAGACGTGGCTCAGATCCCACGTTGCTGTGGCTCTGGCGTAGGCCAGAGACTACAGTTCCAATTAGACTCCTAGCCTGGGAATCTCCATATGCCACGGGAGCAGCCCTAGAAAAGGCAAAAAGACCAAAAAAAAAGATAAAATTCTTTTATAATGGGTTCAACTATGTAAGAATTTTAAATTTGAATATATACAAAGGAAAATGTGATGCGTCACTCAGATAAAGCAGACCAGATAATTTCATAATGGCCTCTTCAGATGATAGTATTTAGGAATTAGAGGCAAATCTGACTACCTTGTGCCACCCAACACCCTCCCCCCACCAAAGTCATACATTCAATATGTAATCAATATAAAGTGATTAATTAGATAATTTATTTTCTTTTAAAAAATTATCTAATTGTGGCTCAGCAGATTAAGTCTGAGTTCCCATTGTGGCCCAGTGGGTTAAGAACCTGACTAGTATCCAGGAGGATGTGGGTTCTATCCCTGGCCTTGCTCAGTGGGTTAAGGATCTGGCATTGTCATGAGCTGTGCTGTAGGTTGCAGATGTGGCTTGGATCCAACGTTGCTGTGACTGTGGCATAGGCTAGCCGCTGCAGCTCCAATTGGACCCTAGCCTGGAAACTTCCATATGCTTCAGGTGCAGCCATAAAAAAACAAAACAAAACAAAACAAAACAACCCTAAGTCTTTGAAACCTGGATTTGTTGGTTGGGACTCTAGATGTCAAGGGCTTGATAGCCATGTGTGGTCAGTGGCTACCATGTTGGGCAGCGCAGTTTTAGACAAAGGAGGAAATCAACAAAATAAAATAAGGACCCTTCGGGGAAGGCAGAAAGGTGGAAATGAGATGGCATTGGGTTAAGTAATATCAGAGTTTTTGAGAAGGTGAGAGGGAATGAAATGGAGGGACTGAAGGGGGGACTGAAGCAGATCAGAATCAAAATTCTTCTTCCACTGTAACAGGAGAGAAGGAGGAAAGGACGGGTCCAGCCACAGAGACCTTGGCGAAAGAACTCTGTTTCTTTGGGGAAGCAGAAAAGCAAATGAGGATGATGAGAGGTGTGGGGAGTGTGGGGTAGGGAATGGTAGTGGTGGATTTGAAGGTTTTGTTTTTTTGTTTTTTTGTTTTTGTCTTTTGTCTTTTTCAGGGCTGCACCGGAGGCATATGGAGGTTCCCAGGCTAGGGGTTGAATCAGAGCTGTAGCCACTGGCCTATACCACAACCACAGCAACACAGGATCTGAGCCGTGTCTGACCTACACCACAGGTCATAGCATCACCGGATCCTTAACACACTGAGCGAGGCCAGGGATCGAACCCGCCACCTCATGGTTACTAGTTGGGTTCATTAACCACTGAGCCATGACGGGAACTCCCGGCTTTGAAGTTTTGAAGGAAGTGGGCGATATTTGAAGTAGCCTCTGTGGGGACTGGAAAGGGACAGAATGGGCTAGAGAAGCTGTGACTATGGCACAGGTGAACATCTTTGGAAGCTGGTGAGAATGTGATGACCCTGTACCTAGTCTGTACTCATGCGCTTTTCTCCAGCAGTCTCCAGCAATCTGGTTGTAGGTCGTGGAGAAGGTACAAGATTGCCAGTCAGAACTAAGGCTTTTTCAGGCAGATGTGAAAGAAAGACTGAGACAAAGGAGGCAAGGAATCGATGCTGAGAGTGGTCCAAGTGATGGACTTTAAAATCTCATTCGAGGTGGAAATGCAGACAAGAGAGATCTGATACAGAGAAAGCAGAAGTGACAGTTTCCCAGAAGTCCCAACCAGGTCTGGGACCCATCTCAGGACTCATTGATGAGAGAATTGGAAAAGTAGGAAGTTGCAGTGAGAGCATGTGATGACTGAATTTATTATTTACAAAGTTGAACAGTTTTGGTGGTGACAAATCCAGGGTGTTGGTGTGAAACAGGTTCTGGATCAGGGTGGATGGGAAGGGCCCTGGAGGTGAGGAGGCTGAGGACATGAAAAGGCCATGGTGAAGGATGGGCCACCCATGAGGACGTGGAAGTCTCAGGATGATGGTAGGACTTGAAGTGAGAAGGACAAGCCAGGTCCCAAGGACAAGTGAGAAGGACAAGCCAGGTCCCAAGTCACAGCAACAGGACAGGTGTGGGACATGGTGACCAAGAGTCTATAAATGACAGTGACATGGAGGGGCGGAGCTGGGTATAGCCATAGGGCTTCCAGTGAAAAGGAGTAGAAATTGGCCTTTGGCGCGGGGGGGGGGGGGGGGGGGGGGGGGGGGGAGAAGAGAAGGGGGAGGGAGGAAGAGATCATCAGCCTTCAAGCTCAGTTAAAAGACCTTGCTGTAGATAAGGCAGCTGAGACTGGGGTAGCCAGTCTCCAAGATGTTCCCCATTGAGCCCCACTGCTCTTTGGGGTTCACGCCCTCCCCTCCTGCTGTTCCCCAGGTCTAGTTCACAGGAACGGAGCAGTAACAGCAGAAGGGATGGCTGTGGCTTCTGGGGTTAGGTTGGAAAGGCTATTGCAGCCCCTGTCTAGGCAGTCCCTTAGGTCACTCTGGGGACAGCCAGCTGCCTATCATGAGCAGCCCTGTTAGACACCCACATGCCGAGGACCCAGGCCTCTTGCCAGCAGCCACATAAGCTTGGAAGCAGATCCCCAGCCCCATCAAGCCTTGGATGACTGCAGTTCTAAGTGACATCTAGGAAACTGTGGCCTCATGAAAAAATCCTGAGCCAGAACCCATTAAGCTACTGCTGAACCCCTAACCTACGGAAATTGGGAGGTAACACTTGTTTGTTGTTTCAAGCCACTAAGTTTGTTAAGCAGCAATAGGTAAATAATACTGAGAGTCTTGGTAACTTACCAAAGTCACATAGCTAGGTAGTGGCCAATTTAAAATGAGAACAAGCAAAAAGACAAAAATAAATAAATAAATAAATAAATAAAAATAAAATAAAATAAAATGAGAACAGAGCATTCGGAACTATGTCTAGTCACTTATACTGGCGCATGATAATGTGAGAAAAAGGATGTATGTATGTGTTACTGGGTCACCTTGCTGTACAGTAGAAAATTGACAGAACACTATAAACCAGCTATAATGGAAAAAAATCATTTAAAATAAATAAAAAATAAAATAAAATGGGAACACAGGGCTCCTGACTCCCAAAGCAATATTCTTTCAGGTCTTGCTGTGTCCTGGCCTGTCATGGGCTTTTTTGCACTGGAACATATGCACTCAGGAGGGGTGACTATCTAGAAATGTTTGATGGATCATGTAGTGCTGCTGCTTCTTAGGTAAAATAAAAACTGGGCCATGCTTCCACATGGAATGCAGAGTAAGATTCAGTAAAGTAAAATTTTCTTTGTCCTAAACAGGCACTAGGATGTAAGCATCTCCAAAGCATGCTTATATCTTTTGGCCACAATTGATGGAAGGATTGAAAGCGCTAATTCAAGTTTGTACAATAGCTTAGTGGTAAAACCAGAACTGCCATTTCTCCTTGGCTTCTTTGAACCATTTGATAGGAAAGACATAGAGTAACTGGTATACCATGTAAATACTTCAATAATTCTGACCTTCCTGTGCAGGGCATCAGTGACAGGGCCCAGTGTCTGCATTTTTCTCTATTGTCTCTAAATGTAACATTCAGAGCAGGGCAGACTGCCAAAAAGGTACTTTGTGGCTTCTATTTTCGTGCCATAGAGTCTGCCATTTGTATGCACAGGATATCACATCAGAGAACTGTCATGTGACCATTTGGCTTACAGTTTGGGACTCAGTTTTTAAAAATAGGATTACATAATTATTTTATTTTTTTCTTCCCTAAGAATATAATTAGGAGGAGAGAAAAGTAAAAAAGTAGATTTGGGTTTCATTACAAGTGTGTTCAAGGCTCCATTTTCATTAAATCTCACACAAGTTCAGATGTATGTCCAATTACTCCTCATTACAGTTATCAAGTTAATTTGCTGTCATATGTTATTAGTATTAAGGAGAGTCTTGAATGTTTCCCTGTATGTTTTTTTCACCATGCTTGAAAAAAATAGATTTACTACCTACTTCCTAGTATCACTTATTCTCTTGAGAGTCACAGAAAGACAATTTTCACTCCCTTGACATTTGAGTGCTTTCCTGGTTAAAATTCAGGCAATTAATTAAGTGTGGTTTGAACTTACTTGAGCAAAAATACTACATCATGCTTTATAATAAATAGGTGAGTGATTAATGTATGGTTTGAAGTTTGTTTTGTAAAGATTTAGCATTATTTTTTATAATCAGCAAAAAATAAGAAAACAAAAATATGTGTCCTTAATCACCGATGGTACTGATTTTTCTAGTTGTGCTGTTCTTCAGAAAACTCAGATATTCCTAATCAAACATGCTTGTAAATTCCTTTAATTTTTGTGACCTTATACACGGCTTTTAGTAAGAATTCATTCATTTAACAAAATTTGTTGAGTACTTATTATGAGCCAATTACTTTTGTGTTGGGGATATGGGAGTGATTAAAACACAGTGTCTGTTTTTGTAGTCCTTGTGTTGCAGTGGAGGAAAAGCTCATAAGCAAAGAAACAAAATATATATATAATATGTCAAATAGTGATTCCATTCTATGAAGGAAAAATTAAGCAGGATAAGAAGATAGAAAGTGACAGACCTGAATGAGGACAAGGGTGAAGATGTGTATTTGTCCAGGACAAAGGCACTCCAGAGGGAAGTCAAGTGCAAAGGCAAACAAACCATACCTAATGGGTCAAGAACTAGCCAGGAGAGTTGTGTGGCTGTAGTGGAATCTGCAAAGAGGAGATGAGATCCATGAGGCTGCAAGAGCCTGACTTTGTGATGCCTACAGACCAAGATGAGTTTGATTTCAGTGTGGTCACTTCTGGCTGCTGTGTCTATAGGATTAAATGTAATTGTAATTGTGGAAACAGGAAGACTACCTGGAAGTCTGTGTATGTGCAGCTCCCCTGAGAAGCTAAGTTGGGATCAGAGGTATAAGAGAGTTCTTAAGGGAAGCCTGTGAGGGGAAAGGAAGAGGGTGTCAGAATAGGCTTCGAGAGCCTTCAGAAGGCAATGCAGGTCTGACCCCGGTGAAGGACAGGAGGAGGGCAGCCAGGTTAGATGGACGAGTCTGAAAGTGCAAGAGCCAGTCCAGGAAAGTTTAGCAAGGCCAGTGGGAAGTCCTTGAGCCAAAGATACCCATCATAGACGTCCCAGGAATACCCTGCCCCTCTGTTTCTGCTGTGCTGTCAATAGCTGGAAGCTGTCCTTGGGAAATGTGGCCTCGGTGAACACTGATGGATTTCAGAGTGGAGCAGCTGGGGCCATCTGTTGTCAATTATTGGGAGATCTGAGATGACTGTCACAGAGACTTTGGTTGTGACCGAGGTATGGTGGGCTTGGGTTCAGGAAGTAGATATATTCATCTGGACATATTTGAAGGTTAAGTGGACCTCTTTTGCCAATAGATTTGATATGGAATGTGAGGGAGGGAGAAGATGCCTCCAACATTTCTTGTTCTGAGTGTCAAGGGAAGCGGGGAGACTGTGGTAGCCTTGGAGGAGGGGGATGAAGAGTTCACTTGGACCATGTTAAGACTGAGATGTTGAACTGACCCCCAAATGGAGATGTTGAGAAAGCAGTGAAATCGATGAATCTAGACTTCAAGGGAGCATTCAAACTGGAAATATCCCGTTGAAAATCAGCACCATATGGATAGCAGTTAAAAGCATGGGACTGGCTTGGCTTACCTAAGGAGTGTATAGAGTTGGAGAGAAGAGGAGGTTCAAGCCCTAAAGGAGGAGCAGCCGTGGCAGGTCGGAGGAGACCCACAGAGGGGTGGTGTTTAGGAAACCAAGTGAAAAAAATGTTCTGGAAGGATGGATTTTTCAGTCTCTGCTTCTTCAATCTTGATATCTAGTAAATGAAAGTTCTATGCAGTAGTAATATTTTTGCTAAGTGGATCTAAAATAATAAAGAAGACAATAAAGCTTATAAGCATATTGACTTTCTGGCTAATTCAAACTCTGTCTCCACTGTTCACTGTGTGTCCTTGGGCAGGCAGGTTTCTCGACCTCTGCTTGCTTCTGATTTCCCCTTTCTGCACTGGGAGTTTTAGAGTTGTTAAGAGGATTGAACGAAGTAATAGTTGTAAATGATTATTGGAACAGTGCCTGACACATGTGTGTTCAATAAATGTTATACATCGTTACATAAGAAACATTGCAATTAATTATCAATTCTACTATCTCAGGTTTTCTGATGGTAACAGTTAGGGTGTAAGAGTTTAATACAGATCCTTTTCAATTTCATTTCTCTGACTAGGATCCTCGTGTGCTTGTTTATTCCTCATGTTTCTCTTCTATATTTTTAGTAGTTTTAAAAATCTTTACAACTGGAGTTCCCGTTGTGGGTCAGTGGTTAACCAACCTGAATAGGATCCATGAGGATGCGGGTTTGATCCCTGGCTTCGCTCAGTGGATTAAGGATATGGCATTGCCGTGAGCTGTGGATGTGGTGTTGCTGTGGCGTAGGCCAGCAGCTGTATCTCTGATTTGACCCCTAGCCTGGGAAGCTTCGTATGCCACCAGTGCGGCCCTAAAAAGAAAAAAAAGAAAATCTTTACAACTCATTTAAAGTTTTTAAACCAATTGCAGAGGCTTCTTTAAGTAGAGCATGGCTGGCCAGAAATAATGTCAAAATAAAGGGAAATAATTTTATAGAACAGTAGTTTTAAGCCTTTTTGGGTTATTGATCCCTTCAGGAATAAGGTAAAAGCTCTCCTCTGAAAAATGCATTTGCAAATACACACACATACCCAATTTTGATTATAATTAGAGAGAGTTTATGGATTCCTAAAGCCAACTCACAAGTCCTTTTGGCAGTCTTGAAGCCAGGCCTTGAACTGGTTGCAGAGTTTACATTTTTATAACCTTTACTTTCTTATTGATCGTTTAATAGGTCCATTAAGTAAGATCACAAAACATTATGAATTTTAAGTCATTCATATACTGCTATTTTTAACAAAAGGGAACTTCCCTCAAAATTTAAATTCCAAATCAATTCAGTTGGTAAATATATATATATATATTTAAAATGTATATTAAAATTGAGTTAATGCTTTATTGTTACTAACTTGAAATCCTTAATAATTTTTTAACAAGAGGTTCCAATTTCATGTACTTGATTTCGGTTCCAATTTTCATCTTGCATGCTGCCCTGCAAATTATATAGCCCCCCCCCCGCCCCTTCACCCCACCCCCGCCCCCCGCACATACACACAGAGTTTACGTTTACCAAGATGTTTCTTTCATTAACATTTAAATAAGACACAAAGTTCCCTGGAAATAAAGTATTTTCCAATGTGTCTTTCCAAGGTAATATTTTTATGTAAGTTGTGTGTTCTCATTCGTCTTTTCTCCTTGAAGTAATGTATTATTTATTTGCAATCTGCTATTAATTTTTACATTCACTTAAGTCCAGAGATAAGATGTAACTATGTAGTAAAATGATCATAAACCATACTAAAAGACACACAACAGGCATCTCTATAATCTAGGCCAAGCAAACTGTCTGAGCAAAAGGAAGATTCTGATGTTGATGCTAAGCCAGTGCTAAGGCAGGAAGGAGCAAGACCAGAGGAGAGAGATGAATGTTCTTATAATGCCATGTTAAGATGCTCCTACCTTCTCCTGAGGCCAGTGAGGGACCATTGGTATTGGTAGGTTTTAAGCAGTAGAATGTGGTAAACATTGTTATCTCTATTTTTAAGTGTTGCCAGATTTAGTAAATATAACTACAGTTAAATTTTCATTTCAGATAAACCAGGAGTCTTTTTTTTTTTTTTTTTGGTCTTTTTTACCTTTTCTAGGGCTGCTTCCGCGGCATGTGGAGATTCCCAGGCTAGGGGTCTAATTGGAGCCATAGCCACCTGCAACGCAGGATCCGAGCCGCGTCTGCAACCTACACCACAGCTCACGGCAACCCCAGATCCTTAACCCACTGAGCCAGGCCAGGGATCGAACCCTCAACCTCATGGTTCCTAGTCGGATGCGTTAACTACTGCGCAACGACGGGAACTCCAAGAATCATTTTTTAGTATAGGTGTGTCATATGCAATATTTGGTACCTACTTATACTATGAAAGTATTGGTTGCTAACTGAAATTAAATTTGTGAACATTGTATATTTTATCCTGCAACCCTTGCATTGTTCTTTTTTTTTGCATTGTTCTTAATACCATACCTGATGCGTGGTAGGTGACAAACGCCTTTAGTACCGTGCCACTTTTTTTACCACCAGTAGGTGGCAGTGTGATCAAATAATTTTATGGGAGCCGCTTGGCAAATCCAAGTTTTAATACTCTATTATTTATCCGTCTATTAAGGGGTTATTTTAAAAACACACAGGTAGATAAATGACGTTTTCACAAAATAAAGGTACCCAGGGCTAAATACAACCAGTCCTCATCTTTCCGACACCCACCCTCGGACTGAAACCTACATGTGGTCCAGTTCTAGTGGACTACAGTGCCTTTATACTTCTAAGGATATTTTAGAATTTTGTAGCTTTTCGTGAAAATAGAACTTTTTCCTTATATTTTCTAAGAGACTACCTCTGATGTGTAAGATTAAATTTTTGATTGACTTTTTAGTTTTCATTTTTAAAGTTTTATTGAAGTATTATACAATGTTGTGATAACTTCTGCTGTATGGCAAAGTGATTCACTTATACAGGTACACACATCCATTCTCTTTCGGTTTGATTTTTCTATGTTTATTTTTGTTTTAGACTCTATTGTACAGTTCAAGTAGTGTCACCACAAATAATTCTTGAGTTTCCTAATATACAATTAAATTATCTGCAAATAATGTACTTTTGTCTCGTTCAAAAGGGCAATGAATCTATTTTTCTATTTAAAAAAACAAAATGTAATTCTATTAAATGCCAGCATTAAGAAGAAAAAGATGTAATTGTATTGGTGCTCTTAAAAAAACTATTTCTGTTAGTATGAAATTTTGTATTCATTCAAAACTATTATCATTATCATAGTGTAATACTATAAGCCAGAGATACAGCCATAACCTTAAAGTTGTATTTACATATAAATGATATAATATAGAATTATGTAAAAATGGAACCTCAATTATCTATTGCATGTACACCCATATCCCTCCCCTGTACCCATTCTACTAAGAATGCTTATTCTTACCACAGAGATCTGTCTTCTTACAAAGCCTAAGGAAAACATCCTCATGAACCCCAGTAAAGTCTCCGATTTCTTTTATTTTTTCTTTTATTTTTTAATTACTCAATGAATTTATTACATTTATAGTTGTACAATTATCATCACAATCCAATTTTAGAGGCTTTCCATCCCACACCCCCAGCACATCCCCCACCCCCCAAACTGTCTCCTTTGGAAACCATACATTTTTCAAAGTCTGTTGAGTCAGTATCTGTTCTGCAAAGAAGTTCCTTCTGTCCTTTTTTCAGATTCCACATGTGAGTGAAAGCATTTGATGTTGGTGTCTCGTTGTTTGGCTGACTTCACTTAGCATGATAACTTCTAGGTCCATCCCTGTAGCTAAAAAATGCTGGTATTTAGTTCCAAATGGCTAAGTAATATTTCATTGTGTGTATGTTCCACATCTTCTTGATCCACTCCTCTGTCGATGGACATTTAGGTTGTTTCCACGTCTTGGCTATTGAAAATTGTGCTGCAGTGAACATCGGAGTACATGCGTCTTTGTGAGTCGTGGTTTTCTTTGGGTAGAAGCCCAGGAGTAGGATTGCTGGATCAAGTGGTAGTTCCCAGTTTCTTTTAAATCTCAGTACAAGAGAGTTTGACTTTTTACAGTGAAGTTACACCATAACCTGATTCCTACTACTATTGTCTTTTGAGCTGTGATGTGTTCTTAGCACCGCACACAACAGGACCCAGTCCCTTCCTGTATCTAATGTTGTGAAACCACTTAAGAGTTAGAATCTCTGAAATCCTGAATTTTAAAAGTAGCATCTTTAGGTAGTTTAGACCACAGATATCTTAATGTGTGCTGATTTAGAAACTGTAAATGGAACAGAAGGTTTAAATATTTATCTGAGTAAAACGTGGCGATGGGAGGCACGGTTTGGTAATATGCTATTTACGTTGCTCTTGGCCACCCAATGATTTTTCATGTACTTTGCTGTATCCCGGTAGTTACTTGGCAAATATAAAATCTATTACATTTTTAGGAGTTCCCGGTGTGGGCCAGCAGTAACGAACCCATGAGGACGTGGGTTCAATCCCTGGCCTCGCTCAGTGGATTAAGGAACCAGCATTGCTATGAGCTGTGGTGTAGGCCACGGAGATGGCTCAGATCCCACATTGCTGTGGCTGTGGCCGAGGCCTGCAGCTGCAGCTCTGATTCAACCTTAGCCTGGGAACTTCCATCTGCCACAGGTGTGCCCTAAAAAGACAAAAATAGAATCTATTCTTTTTTATAAGTATTTTTATAATTATGAAAGTAGCTTATTCTCTTTTTAAAATTTTTCTACTGAAAAATCCAGAAAAGTATAAAAATAAAAATCATCAATACATGTTTAGACGGCTTCTAAAAATTTTTTTCTCTATGACCCAGTAAGCTCTGAAAGGCACAGTTTTAGGGTCAAACATACCTGGGTTCAAATCCTATGCCTGCCATTTATACTTATTTTATGTATCTTAGGGCAAAAATCTTAATCTCGCTGAGTTTCAATTTTTTTTTTTTTTTTTTTTTTTTAATCTTGACTCCTCTTCTCTCTCTGGCTACCATCTGTTTCTTCAGGAAAGCTATATATTGTCGTTTCTTTCTTACCTTCATTGTACTGTTCTACTCACTTCAATTTGGCTTCTGCCCCTATAGTCCAAAAAGGACTCTTATTAAAGTCACCAATGACCTGCATGTTGTCAAATTCCATGCACATTTTCCTATCTTCTCACGCTCCCTCTCAGCAGCAGTGTTGTCCTGGAGCCGCCGGATGGTTATGGTACTTGGCAGCTAATTATGTGCATCTTTTTCCAACTCCAAGTTCAGTGCAGGCATGTTGATAGCTTAAAATTGGCCATGGTGAGCATATTTACATCATGGAAATCAGCAAATGGTACCAACCAGAGCCCTCCTACTCCTCAAGAGCCATTTGTTAAATGTTAACCAGCACACTGCTGGATACAGGTGAACATTTTTCCCTTTAAAGAACTCTTTTTTGTTTGTTTACATAATCCCACTCTCACCTCGTTCTCACCCCATCTCTGTTCCACCACTACGTGTTAGTTCTCTTGAGCTATCAGTCCTGGGCCCTTTCTTCTTCCTTTCATATGGTAGCTTCAAAAATAATCATGGAGTTCCCTAGTGGTTAAAGATTTGGCATTGTCACTGCTGTGGCTCAGGTTCGATCTGTGGTCCAGGAACTTCCACATGCCGCAGGCATAGCCAAACAAACAAACAAATAAATAATCTCACTGATCTCCAGGTATTTAAATACCAGCAGATCGATTTCAGATTTGTATCTGCATCCTAGACCTCCCCTCTAAGATCCAAAATCAAATCACTTATTTAAATTTGTCTTGGAGGCCTCACAGACATCCAGGTTTAATTCCACAGATCTTCCTCTTTCTTATCTTCTCCATCCCAGCATTCTCCGTTTCAGGAAATGAGGCCGCCGTCCACTTGATTACTGCCGCCCAAACCCATGGTTCTTCATTACCCATGATTCTTCTTTGTCCTTCATCCTCCTGCCCTGATCTAGCAGCAGAGTCTGTCGGTTATACTTCCAAAATATCTTTTGACTCTTACTGTTTTTATTCTGCACCTCTTTTTTTTTTTTTTTTTTTTTTTAATTTTCCCACTGTACAGCAAGGGGGTCAGGTTATCCTTAGATGTATACATTGCAGTTACAGTTTTTTCCCCCACCCTTTCTTCTGTTGCAACATGAGTATCTAGACATAGTTCTCAATGCTATTCAGCAGGATCTCCTTGTAAATCTATTCTAGGTTGTGTCTGATAAGCCCAAGCTCCCGATCCCTCCCACTCCCTCCCCCTCCCATCAGGCAGCCACAAGTCTCTTCTCCAAGTCCATGATTTTCTTTTCTGAGGAGATGTTCATTTGTGCTGGATATTAGATTCCAGTTATAAGTGATATCATATGGTATTTGTCTTTGTCTTTCTGGCTCATTTCACTCAGGATGAGATTCTCTAGTTCCATCCATGTTGCTGCAAATGGCATTATGTCATTCTTTTTTATGGCTGAGTAGTATTCCATTGTGTATATATACCACATCTTCCGAATCCAATCATCTGTCGATGGACATTTGGATTGTTTCCATGTCCTGGCTATTGTGAATAGTGCTGCAATGAACATGCGGGTGCATGTGTCTCTTTTAAGTAGAGCTTTGTCCGGATATATGCCCAAGAGTGGGATTGCGGGGTCATATGGAAGTTCTATGTATAGGTTTCTAAGGTATCTCCAGACTGTTCTCCATAGTGGCTGTACCAGTTTACATTCCCACCAACAGTGCAGGAGGGTTCCCTTTTCTCCACAGCCCCTCCAGCACTTGCCATTTGTGGATTTATTAATGATGGCCATTCTGACTGGTGTGAGGTGGTATCTCATGGTAGTTTTGATTTGCATTTCTCTTATAATCAGCGATGTTGAGCATTTTTTCATGTGTTTGTTGGCCATCTGTATATCTTGTTTGGAGAAATGTCTGTTCAGGTCTTTTGCCCATTTTTCCATTGATTGACTGGTTTTTTTGCTGTTGAGTTGTATAAGTTGCTTATATATTCTAGAGATGAAGCCCTTGTCAGTTGCATCATTTGAAACTATTTTCTCCCATGCTGTAAGTTGTCTTTTTGTTTTCTTTTTGGTTTCCTTTGCTGATTCTGCACCTCTTATTGCCATCACATTTTGTGCTGCCGTCATCTCTCGACTCAATTACTTTAACAGCCCCCAAACTGATCTCTAAACATCCATCTCCATGTAGGAGCAAAAGATAATACAATGTAAATCATATCACAGCATTTCCCTGCTTAAAATCCTTACAGGGTCTTTCATGACATTTAGCTTAGAAATCAAATTTCAGGTTTTTGATCTGGTCTCTGCTTATGTGTCCAATTTGAAGTGTGATTATTCAAAGTTTTGTTGTTGTTGTTTGCCTTTTTTTTTTTTTTTTTTTTTTTTTTGTCTTTTTGCCTTTTTTCTTGAGCAGCTCTAGTGGCATATGGAGGTTCCCAGGCTAGGGGGTCTAATCTCAGCTGTAGCAATGCAGCTGAGCAGGATGCAGGATCCGAGCCGCGTCTGCAACCTACACCACAGCTTAAAGCAATGCCAGATCCTTAACCCACTGAACAAGGCAGGGAACGAACCCGCAACCTCATGGTTCCTAGTCGAATCTGTTAACCACTGCGCCACGACAGGAACTCCTGTTGTTTGTCTTTTTAGGGCCAAACTCAGGGAATATGGAGGTTCCCAGGCTAGAGGTCGAATCAGAGCTATAGCTGCCAGCCTACACCACAGCTCATGGCAACGCTGGATCCTTAACCCACTGAGAAAGGCCAGGGGTTGAACCTGCATCCTCATGGATACTAGTCAGATTCGTTTCCACTGAGCCATGACGGGAACTCCCTCAAGTTTGTTCATGCTCAGCTCAAGGGCCACAGGGGTTGGCTTTCTAGTTCTTGAACCTGCCAAGATTCCCCCATAGAGAGCCATGGTATGGGCACCCCTTCTCTGAAATGACCTTTTCCTCCTCTTTTTGTGGTTAGCTCTTTAAACAATTAACAGAAATCAAAGTTGACTTAAATCAAACCAACTTAAATATACCTTTTCATTGTTCTTTGTCTCAGTCCCCTGTTTATTTCCTTGTCAAATGAATGAATGACTCCATAAATAAGGATTTACCTTAAAGGAATAGTGGAAAAAAAGTTTTAAAAACTTCTTAGCATAAGGCCTGGTGCAAAGTATGTGTTAAATAAATGACAACTCTTTTTTTTTTTGAGGGGGAGGGGGAACTATTTTAAAATTTAATTAGATTTAATTTTTTTACCATTCCAGAGTTCCAGAATAAAGACTTGCGTCCTGAAGGTGGCAGTATCAAAACTCAAGATAGCCTCATTTCCTAGTGTCACAGATGGGTAGTTAGTTACCCTTAAGCAGAACATCGCCGGTATTTACACTTTGAATTTCTAGGTATGTACTTTAAAATGAAGAGTTAGAATTGCTGATAGGAACTGAAATATTTCTGTAATTCAAATAAAACTACGGAAGAGAGAAAAGCACCAACAAAACAATTAGGTCGTATATCCTTTTGTTGTTCCCTGATCAAATGAATATGGAGAAAGCATATTTGAACACTGGCAATTTAGACTAAGATGTGAATAACGTTCTGGTTATATGATCATAAATTTTGGAGTTCCCGTCGTGGCGCAGTGGTTAACGAATCCGACTAGGAACCATGAGGTTGCGGGTTCGATCCCTGCCCTTGCTCAGTGGGTTAACGATCCGGCGTTGCCGTGAGCTGTGGTATAGGTTGCAGATGCGGCTCGGATCCCACGTTGCTGTGGCTCTGGTGTAGGCCGGTGGCTACACCTCCGATTCGACCCCTAGCCTGGGAACCTCCATATGCCGCGGGAGCGGCCCAAGAAATAGCAACAACAACAACAACAACAACAAAAAAGACAAAAAGACAAAAATAAATAAATAAATAAATAAATTTGTCACTTAGTTTGTCATCAGAGAGTTCTGCAAGTTTAATCTTTTGTTAAAAACACAGCTTATCATTAATACTTCCTGTGAAAGAGAAAGAACGGAGCTTTATTTATTTATTTATTTATTTATGTATTGTCTTTTAGGGCCGCACCCACGACATATGGAAGTTCCCAGACAAGGGGTTGAATCGGAGCTGCAGCTTCTGGCCTTCTGGCCTTAACCTACTGAGTGAGGCCAAGGATGGAACCCACATCCTCACGGATACTAGTCAGGTTCATTACTGCTGAGCTATGATGAGACCTCCTGGAGCTGTATTTATTATTTAAGAACAAAGGCGGGGGGGCTCAGAGAGTAACGTCAACTTCCTATACTGAGTATATTCAAGTAAGACAAAATTTAAAATAAGATAAAAAAGTATATATAAGATTTAAAATAACAAAATAAATAACTGATATAAAATAACACTAGTACTGGAGTTCCCTGGTGGCCTAGTTGTTAAAGGATTTGGCATTGTCACTTCTGTGGCATGAGTTTGATCTCTGGCTGGAGAACTTCCACATGCTGTGGGCACACGCCCCCCCCCCATAACACTAGTACTTGCATCAAATTTCAAAACCACTTAAGGAAAGAAATTAGCTTCAATGCTTGTTAGTTGTGTCTCATTAGAAGTGGGTTCTGATGCCACTAACAACCCCTGGCTACTGCCACTGTGACTTTTCTGGACTTAGGAGGGGTCCAGAAAAGTTCAAGGGACCCTCCCGGCGATTGTATATGACTTCTAGCTAAATCTTTAGTCCTCATCATTGTTGGTTTCTGGCCCTCAACTTCCTTAAGGCATTAAAGCAGAATTTTCCTGAATTGTTCGCTCCATGGTGTTTTAAATCTGAACCTTATGCTATCCACTGTAGTGATAAAGGGATACTCCAGACCTGGTATTACCACACAGGTCACAAAATACAGAAAAGAGGGACTCAAGAGGAAAAAGAAAGATTTAACCCACTTTATCATTTTTTTTCTCCCCCACAGAAAGTTTCACTTCCTCTGGATCTGCCACCTCCTTTGTTGGGGGGCCCATTGTGTATTCTCAAGGACTCAGTGTGTTCCACAAATGATATCAAAACTCCCCCTTTCTGAAGATGACGTGGTAAAAAGAGAAGATCTTGGCTTTCTTTCATGGGTTTGAGTGTAAGAGTGCTTGAATACAAACTGATTTCCTGGAAATACAGCAGCCTCAATATTTTTAATCTGTGAATGATAAAGAAAAAAAAGTCACAGCCTCAGCTTGTGAGTCACAGTTAAAAAAAAAAAATCAACACAACCTTCATCCCCAGCAATTTTATTTCTAAGTATCTTTCCTAGACATGTATTTGCAAATGATCATAGAAACATGTTCAAGCATACTCAATGTAGCATTGTTTGTAACAGCGGGAAAAAAAAAAAAAACACAACTGACCAACTAAGGAAAAATGGCTGAGTAAACTATAATGCAGTGAGTGATACAACAGAATATACCCCTAGTATGCACATCCAAAGGATAAAATGGATCTATCTATCTATCTATCAATCATCTATCTATCTATCTATGCATCTATCATCTATCTATCTATGCATCTATCTGTGGAAAGATCTTTACGACAAATTTTTTTTGATTGTTTGTTTTTGTTTTTTGTCTTCTCTGGGGCCACACCCACAGCATGTGGAGTTTCCTAGGCTAGGGGTCTAATCGGAGCTGTAGCCTCTGCCTATGCCACAGCCATGGCAATGCCAGATCCGAGCCACGTCTGTGACCTACACCACAGCTCCTGGCAATGCTGGATCCTTAACCACTGAGTGAGGCCAGGGATCGAACCTACAACCTTATGGTTCCTAGTTGGATTTGTTAACCATTGAGCCACAACGGGAACTCCCAAGACAAATTGTTAAATGAAGACAGTAATTTGTAGAAAAATATTTCTCTGTGTATATGTACACACACATACATAATATATACTGTATGTAAACAAAGAAAAAAGGTTCAGAAGGCTACCCATCAAACCAATTGCAGTGATTACCTCTGGGGAAGAAAGTTGGGCTTGGGTGGAAGTTGGCTTAAAGTGGGTTTTTGCTCTGATTGAATTTTTTACAATGTGTATTGATGTACTGCTTTGAAAATTAAGCATGTAAGAGTAAGGGACAAGGAAGTAAAGCAAGAAGATGTGCCGTGTAGTACAGACTGGAAACAACCAACCTGTATCCAGGTTGTGGTCTGCCACTTATTTGACCTCTCTACTTCAGTTTCATCCCCTGTAAAATGGGGGTTACAACAGTGCCCACCTCAGAAGGTGGCTGTAAAGAAGAAATACGATATGTGTCAAGTAGTTAGCACCTAGAATGAGTTATGTAAGTGTTAGCTAGTATTATTGATGAAAAGAAGAATAAATCATTGGTGATTCCTCTTTAGTCAGAAAAATTATTACTTTTCTTCCTATTTTGGCACTAGTGGGACCTCAGGAAATGTGCCTTAAAAAATCAATATCAAGAAGCCCTGGAGATGAGGCTTTTCGTGGTCTTGCTATTATCCAGTCATCCTGGAACAAAAGGCAGGATGGTCAATTGGAGTGTACAGCCCAGCCAACATTCATATCAAACACTGTGCTGGGTGCCTGAGACAAAGACCAAGGAGACAAGTTTTCTTCTTTCATGGAATTCATTTTGTGTGATGAGAGGTATGGTGGAGGGGAGAATCCAATCAGGATACAGATCATCTCAACACAATGTGGTGCTCTAATGGGAACAATGGAGGCAGTTAGAAAAGGAACAGGTGGGAACAAAGAAAGCTTCCTGTAAGAGGTGTTGACTCTGAAAAGATGGAACCAGTTAGCTGTGACAATAAGGAAAGAATGGGCATCCCAAGCAGAGGAAACATGATTTATGTGAGGGAACTACTAGCAGTTTGGTGCTGTTTTTAATGTAGTATGTATAGGTTTTTTTGATGTGTGGGTGTTTGGGTAGCAAACAGAAGGGGTAGGGGAGGAATGGTTGGAGGAAGTAAAGAGTAACAAGTTTGGAAGGGTAATGACAACCAAAGGTGACCTTAGTTATGTAGTATCAATGTTGTAATAAGAGCAGAAAGCAAGATTGTAGTGGAAAGATTACTGAAGACAGCCTGCCTTGGCAGATCAAGGGATTCTATATAAGAAGTCTCAACTTTGAGAAATAACCTCTTGAAAAAATATTGCAAAACAGTTTCTGAATTCTTCTATGTTGAATGTAGTAGGTCATGGCAGGCCAGTGCTCTTGCTGCAACATCTAGAGGGAAAAAAAGGATAAGTTACAAAATTCATAGTTGAAAAGATATCAGAGAGTTGGGCAAGCAAGACTATATGAACTAAATTTCCAGACAGGGTAGAGTCTTTCCTAGGTAAGCTGTAAATGTCTGGCCATTTTCTTCTCTGGAGATATTTGCCAGTTCTGGGTGATGACTAAGAATCAGGCTTGGCCTAGGAAGAGGGACTCCCTCCAGGGAAAAGAGATACAAGTTGCTTTCGGTGGTTGTGTGGGGCTGGCTAGACAGATTGTACACTCCTGTAGAGCCAAACACAAAGGACCATTCGCTGGTTCCTAGGTGATGCATCATGCTAGGAACTTAGCCAGAAGCTTCTAAAAGGTGGAGTGAAAGATCTCAGTTTCACAATACTTAAGAGATGAAGTCTGACTCTAAGGAGGGGTCCTGCCACAAATATATAGTCAGTTACTTCCTCAAGACATTTGCTAAATATTGAAACTGCATGGCATCAGAGGGCAAAGAGATAAACTCAAAACCTCTAAAGGGAAGAGCTGACTCTGAAGAGCTGGAGAGACACAGACCCAGCAGGTTCTCAATCAAAAGCCAGGAGGGCCATACCTGGGAAATGGATGAAAAGCTATCCCTGTTTAGGTTGAGGTGATCTGCTTACTTGATGGAAAATGACATCATATGTAGCCTCTGGATTCTTATATACAATGTCCGGCATATAATCAAAATTACAAAATATGTAAAGAACAGGAATTTGTGGCTAATAATCAAGAGAAGAAACAGACAACATAAGCAAAGCCACAGATGATTATATATTACAGTTAACTGACAATGACTTTAAATATAACTATGACTAATAAATTAAAGTACGGAAAAATGGATGAAAATATAGAGAAGTCCAACAGAGAATTTCTAATTTATATTTGTATTTATAAAAAAGAATCAAATACATAGTGTAGAAATGAAAAATATACTATCTGAAGTTTTTAACGTTTTGGATGAGTTTGGCAGCACATGGCAAAGGCAGAGTGAATGAACTTGAGGATGAGTCAGCAGAAATTATCCAGATTGAAATACATAAAATATTATAGAAGAAAAAGAACAACACATAAAGACATGTGGAACACAAATAGTCTAAGAACAGTCTGACTTACTTATTACTTAAGAGAGAGAGAGTATGGGGCAGAAGAAATTTATAAAAGCATTAGCCCAAAAATGTTTAAGAAGACTACTGAACCCCAGCAGGGTTAAATAAAAGAAAATTACACATAACCGTATCATAACCAAAACTGATGAAAGCCGAAGATGAAACAAATCTTAAAAATAGGTAAAAGTGGAGTTTCCATTATGGCTCAGTGGGAACGAATCTGACTAGTATCTATGAGGATGCAGGTTTGATCCCTGGCTTCGCTCAGTGGGTTAAGGATGCAGTGTTGCCATGAGCTGTGGTGTAGGTTGCAGACGAGGCTCAGATCTGGCGTTGCTATGGCTTGTGGCGAAGGCCAGTGGCTATAGCTCCAATTTGACCCCTAGCCTGTGAACCTTCATATGCTGTGGGTGCAGCCCTATAAAAAAGGAGGTTAAAAACACATTTTACCTTCAAAAGAACAAGAATAAGAGTAATTACAGTCTTTTCAACAGGAACTATGGGAAAAGATGATGAAATAGTATCTTAAAATTGCTGAAAGAAAAAAATTTTATGTACCTTACAATGATCACAAATATTTTACCTGTACCAATTATGGCTTTGTTGTCTGCTATCTCTATTTATGGCCATTTTTAGGTCTTTGGAACATTCTTTAGCACTCTGAGTTATGTGGCCTCATACTCTATTAATATTATGTAATTTGGGGCTTTGCAATTGTGAAGCATAAAGATCACCTATGCTAGGAATTCCCTTTGTGGCGCAGTGGTTAACAAATCCAACAAGGAACCATGAGGTTGTGCGTTCGATCCCTGGCCTTGTTCCTGGGTTAAGGATCTGGTGTTGCCATGAGCTGTGGTGTAGGTCGCAGACACAGCTTGGATCTGACATTGCTGTAGCTTTGGTGTAGGCCAGCAGCTACAGCTCTGATTAGACCCCTAGTCTGGGAACCTCCATATACCTCAGGTGTAGCCCTGGAAAAGACAAAAAGACAGGAAAAAAAAAAAAAAGATCACCCATACTAGATTATGCACATGGGCTCTTCAAACTCCTTTAAGGTGAAGTTTACTTTTGTATTCCACTGACTTGACTCTGCAGTCAGATCATAGCATCGGTGTAATCCTTTCATCAGGAGCGGACATTACTTTGACCTTATCAGCAAGAGTCTTCTGCCTGTATGTTCGGAATATTGCTTGTATTAGTAACTTTTATTCTAATTTTTGTAAGATATAATGTTGAGTCCCAGTGATGTGAGGTATTTTAAAAGCCATTATAAACACCGGGTTTGGAGTTTAGTCATCAATTATAGGCCAGGTCATTTTTCTTCATGTCATTTAAGAGTTCCCTACATTCACAGGGTGGATGGGGCAGTTCACAATATAAGCAGCAGTGCCATCACTGAGCTGGAAGTTCCTTGCTGTGTGATTTAACGTATCTAAATAGTGACCTGGAGGATTTCTAAAACATGTCGCTGGTCCTCTCTTAGATTCACTTTGTTAAGTGGAGCGGAATAGTGCGAACTTTCTCTGACTATTATATCCTCTCTGGACTGTCAATGAACATCCAGTTATTCACTGTTTGGGTGGCTCACCTCTCTCCTAAACTAAGGAGACACCAGCCAGCAGCAGGTAAGTAATCCCTGATGATTAGAATTAACCAGTTGTGACTTCCCATCTCTCAGATGTTCCATTGAACATCCAGATACATTCTTCTCAGTCTGCTTGAATACCTTATATTTTTTCTCTCCCTTCCTTCCTCTCTCCCTCCTTCCCTCTTTTTTGCTTTCTCCTTCCTTCCTTCCTTCCCACTGGTTCCTGGAGTGGGCACCATTGGACAACTAATATTTTTTGCCTGGGCTCCTGTAAGCACCAGAATCTGACCTTAACTGCCTTGATTCCCTAGGACTGATTTCTTTTCATGATGAAGCCTACATCTAAAATATTTAACACCTCACTCTGCTCTCCCAAACCCTGCCACCAGCCCTCATGTCTATATTCGAGTCCCTTCAAATTTCACGTTCTGGCTGGATCTGGGCTCAGTTACACATTCCTCTGGTTTTTGTTTGTTTGTTTGTTTTTACTTTTTCTCTCCTTTTTCAGTCCAGTTTTTCTCTGTTAACCCATGTTACTGCCTACCTCTGTGTAACTTTACCAGTATGCTGCATGACCAGCCGTTCACCCTCTGCTTCAAACTAACAGTTTCTTTATGTTAGGGGTGCCACAAAATGATAAGCAAAGCATTTGATGTTAACTAAAGGATAGAACAGAACCATTCAAAACATCATTTCCAAGAAGTTGACTGATGCTAAAGACCCCAAGTGATATCAATGCTCCACCACCAAATGGCCATTTTTAAATGTGAAATCACTTAAATGTCTTAGATGTGGCTACAGTTAGGAGGCTGAGAAGAATTGAACCCAGGTTTCAGAATGGAAGTGGTGGACAATTAGGTTGGTGTCTTCAGATATTAGCTCAGTCAGAAGCTAGGGCATTCGAAGGATTCATCTTCTTTGCTTCCCTTTTTAAAAAGGTCACTGTAATGAGTTCCCTGTTGTCCAATCTCTAAAAATAGTTGTTTCATGTATTTCATTCAGTTTTTTATCTATTTGATGTGGGAAAGCAAGTCTAATTATTGTTACTTCATCATATTCAGAAGTGAATTTCAGTTTGTAACCTTTTAATTTAATTTAATTTATGTATATATTTTACGGCCACACCTGCAGCATATGAAAATTTCCGGGCTAGGTGTCAAATCGGAACTGTAGGTGCTGGCCTAGGCCACAGCAACTCTAGCTCCAAGCCACCATCTGTGACCTGCACAGAGTTTGCCGCAACACTGGATCTTTAAACCACTGAGCAAAGCCAGGGATGGAACCTACATCTAGCTGGGTTCTTTTTTTTTTTTTTATTTTTTTATTTTTTTATTTTCCCACTGTACAGCAAGGGGGTCAGGTTATCCTTACATGTATACATTACAATTACATTTTTTTCCCCCACCCTTTGTTCTGTTGCAACATGAGTATCTAGACAAAGTTCTCAATGCTATTCAGCAGGATCTCCTTGTAAATCTATTCTAAGTTGTGTCTGATAAGCCCAAGCTCCCAATCCCTCCCACTCCCTCCCCCTCCCATCAGGCAGCCACAAGTCTCTTCTCCAAGTCCATGATTTTCTTTTCTGAGGAGATATTCATTTATGCTGGATATTAGATTCCAGTTATAAGTGATATCATATGGTATTTGCCTTTGTCTTTCTGGCTCATTTCACTCAGGATGAGATTCTCTAGTTCCATCCATGTTGCTGCAAATGGCATTATGTCATTCTTTTTTATGGCTGAGTAGTATTCCCTTGTGTATATATACCACCTCTTCCGAATCCAATCATCTGTCGATGGACATTTGGGTTGTTTCCATGTCCTGGCTATTGTGAATAGTGCTGCAATGAACATGCGGGTGCACGTGTCTCTTTTAAGTAGAGTTTTGTCTGGATATATGCCCAAGAGTGGGATTGCAGGGTCATATGGAAGTTCTATGTATAGATTTCTAAGGTATCTCTAGACTCTTCTCCATAGTGGCTGTACCAGTTGACATTCCCACCAACAGTGCAGGAGGGTTCCCTTTTCTCCACAGCCCCTCCAGCACTTGCCATTTGTGGATTTATTAATGATGGCCATTCTGACTGGTGTGAGGTGGTATCTCGTAGTTTGCATTTCTCTTATAATCAGTGATGTTGAGCATTTTTTCATGTGTTTGTTGGCCATCTGTATATCTTCTTTGGAGAACAGTCTATTCAGGTCTTTTGCCCATTTTTCCATTGATTGATTGGCTTTTTTGCTGTTGGGTTGTATAAGTTGTTTATTTTATTCTAGAGATTAAGCCCTTGTCGGTTGCATCATTTGAAACTATTTTCTCCCATTCTGTAAGTTGTCTTTTTGGTTTCCTTTGCTGTGCAAAAGCTTTTCAGGTTGATGAGGTCCCATGGGTTTATTTTTGCTCGAATTTCTATTGCTTTGGGAGACTGACCTGAGAAAATATTCATGATGTTGATGTCAGAGAGTGTTTTGCCTATGTTTTCTTCTAGGAGTTTGATGGTGTCCTGTCGTATATTTAAGTCTTTCAGCCATTTGGAGTTTATTTTTGTGCATGGTGTGAGGGTGTGTTCTAGTTTCATTGCTTTGCATGCAGCTGTCCAGGTTTCCCAGCAATGCTTGCTGAATAGACTTTCTTTTTCCCATTTTATGTTCTTGCCTTCCTTGTCAAAGATTAATTGACCATAGGTGTCAGGGTTTATTTCTGGGTTCTCTATTCTGTTTCATTGGTCTGTCTGTCTGTTTTGATACCAGTACCACACTGTTTTGATGACTGTGCTAGCTGGGTTCTTAACCCACTGAGCCACAACGGTAGCTCTAGTCTGTAAAATTTTAAAAAATATCTGCTCTATATGTAACTGCCTCTTTTTATTTTTAATATTATTCACTTTTGCTTTCTCTTTTTTTAGTCAATTTCACCAAGAGATTCATTTTATTATTCTTTTCAAAGAAACAATTCTTATCCTAGTTTATCATTTCAAATGTATCAATATTTAGTTACATTTATCTGTATGTAAACAAAAATTTTTCCCTAGTTGTTTCTTCCATCACACACCTTTTATTTTTATTTATTTTTGTTTTTTTTCTTTTTTGGCCTCCCTGTGACATCAGATCCGAGCTGCAGTTGTGACTATGCCACAGCTGTGGCAGCATTGGATCCTTAACTTACTGTGCTGGGCTGGGGACTGAACCTATGTCCTAGCACTCTAAAGATGCCACCAATCCCCTTGCAACATAGTGGGAACTCCCATCTCACACATTTTAACAGGCGTCATTTTTTGCTATATAAATATATTTCTATATTATGTATATTTGTAATTCCTTAAGTGGAAAACTCAGTATTTGTTAATCCTTTTTTTTTTTTCTTTTCTGGGGGTGCACCCTCGGCATATGGAGGTTCCCAGGCTAGGGGTCCAGTTGGAGCTACAACTGCCGGCCTACGCCACAGTTGTGACCTACACCACAGCTCATGGCAACACTGCATCCTTAACCCACTGAGCAAGGCCAGGGATCAAACCTGCATCTTCATGGATGCTAGATGGGTTCGTTAACCACTGAGCCTCAATGGGAACTCCAGTATTTGTTTATTCTAAAATATCTTTGTTTTGTTCTCATTTTGAAAGAGTTTGCTGTGTACACAGTTTAATTGGCTAGCTAAAGTTACAATCTAATTACAATTCCATTGTCTTCTGGCTTTCATCATTCCATTTAAGAAGTCTATTGTCAGCCTGTTGTTTCTTTGTGGGCTATGTCTTTTCTCTTTGTCTTTGGTGTTGTTCAGTTTCAATACAAAATATCTAGGTCTGCATTTCTGTTTATTTATCTTGTTTGATATATGTTGCATTTCCTTTATTTGTGAATTTATGTCTTTTTGCTAAGTTCTCAGATATTATTTCTTTAAATTCTGTCTCTCTGGAGTTCCCGTCGTGGCGCAGTGGTTAACGAATCCGACTAGGAACCATGAGGTTGCGGGTTCGGTCCCTGTCCTTGCTCAGTGGGTTAACGATCCGGCGCTGCCGTGAGCTGTGGTGTAGGTTGCAGATGCGGCTCGGATCCCGCGTTGCTGTGGCTCTGGTGTAGGCTGGTGGCTACAGCTCCGATTCAACCCCTAGCCTGGGAACCTCCACATGCTACGGGAGCAGCCCAAGAAATAGCAACAACAACAACCAAAAGTCAAAAGACAAAAAAAAAAAAAAAAAAAAAAAATTAAAAAAAAAAATTCTGTCTCTCCCCCATGTTTTCTTTCGTCTTTTTTTTTTTTTTTTTTTTTTTTTTTAGGGTGGTACCCATGGAATATGGAGGTTCCAAGGCTAGGGGTCCAATCAGAGCTGTAGCCACTGGCCTACACCAGAGCCACAGCAACATGTGTGATTCAAGCCATGTCTGTGATCAACACTACAGTGCACAGCAACACCCACTGAACAAGGCCAGGGATCGAACCTCCATGTTTTCTATTCTCTTAGGACTCCTATTATTTACACATTAGACCATTTCATCCTACCTTCTAGATACCTTAATCTTTTTTGTATTTCCAATTTCTAATGTTTCAGAGCTGTATTCTTAGCAGATTTTTATTTTTTTAATTTTTAATTATTTCTTATCTTTTTAAATTACTCAATGAATTTTATTACATTTATAGCTGTACAACAATCATCACAACCAAATTTTATACCATTTCCATCCCAAACCCTCAGTTCATCCTCCCACCCCCCAACCTGTCTCATTTGGAAACTATACGTTTTTCAAAGTCTGTGAGTCAGTATTTTGTTCTGCAAAGAAGTTCATTGTGTCCTTTTTTTTAGATTCCACGTGTAAATGATAGCATTTGATGTTGATGGCGCATTGTCTGACTGACCTCCCTTAGCATGATAATTTCTAGGTCCATCCATGTTGCAAATGCCATTATTTCTTTCCTTTTAATGGCTGTATAATATTCCATCATGTGTATTTACCATGACTTCTTTATCCACTCCTCTGTTGATGGACATTTAGGTTGTTTCCATGTCTTGGCTATTGAAAATAGTGTTGTAGGGAACATTGGAGTACATGTGTCTTTTTGAGTTATGGTTTTCTCTGGATAGATGCCCAGGAGTGGGATTCTTAGCAAATTTTAAACATCTATGTCCATTTCACTAATTCTTTCTTTGGTTCCAAATAATTTTGTGTTTTATCCATCCATTGAATTAAAAAAATTTCAACAGTTGATATTCAAAATTTTGACTTTTTTTTGAATTTCACATGGTCATTTTTGGTAGTCTCTTGGTATCTTTTGTTACTTTATTATTTTATATTTCATCTTATTTTATATTTGTTATCTGGGAATGACAATATCTGAAGTACTTACTATCTATATCTGCTATTCTGCTATCTGTTGTTTCTGACGATTCTTGTTCAAAGTGGCATTCTTCTTTGTATACTTAATTATCTTTGATTGTGACATCATTTTTGGTTGTTCATCTGTCAGATTTTATCAGAACAGAATTTTTGTTGCTTCTCTTGGGAGCCAGGGACTACTGTCCTGGGATCATTTTAGCCCCCTTTAGTAGCCCAGCTTTATGAAGAGTCTCAAGGTTGGCTCCTTCACCTTGTATATTTTCTGACTTTCTCCTACTAGAACATAAACACCATGAGGACAAGGAACTAATCTAACTGGTTTGCCTTATCTTCCTCACTACCTCATACGTGGTAGATATTACAAAGGTATTTGCTGAAAATTATTGAGTAGTTCCAATTGCCCTCCCCCACCCCCCCCTTTTTTTAAAAAAAAAAAACCTTGAAGTTATACAAAAAGCAGAATTGTAGTGATGGTGCATCATCAATTGAAAAGCACTGTATGAATCCATATTCAATCACTTAAAGAGTCAATAAAGAATTGAAAACACTAATAAGGTATATTAACTTTCCTTCCATTAGGATTTAAAAGAGTATTTTTGGCAAGAGCCAAATAGTAGGATCTTTTTTCAAACACAGACTGGAATGTGTTTCTTCCCATTGGTCTATCCAAACTTCTTTTTATAGTTCCAACCAATAGACTGTACTTTATTTCCTAACTTGGAAAAGTGGCATTAACATTTTTAAGAAATTCATTGCATCTTATAGTTTGCTTTTACAATGATTTCAGAACTATTCTGTTATCTTAGATGAGAAATTTGTTAGGCTGTTCAAGCTACTAATAGGAACTTGGTTGATGTGTGATTGGAAGAATTAGTTTCAGATTTGTAAGATTATAGGAAGAGATTCTGGAATGATGTGTTTGATCCTAACAGCATTTCAATCATAACCCCAAAGTATAAGCAAATCATATATATTTTAAAATCTGAACTGGTATTTAACCTGAAGAAGACTAAAATTAAATTCACAGGGGAAACTTTTTTTTAGCCAAAGATAATCTTTGATAGTAAACTTACCGTTTCCCAACTTGGCAGCCAATCAGGTACTGAGTACTAGTGTGTGCCTAACAGTTTTGTGTAAGATGTCTTATTTCAGACTTACATATAGGAGTGTATTTTTTTTTTTTGGTCTTTTTGTCTTTTTAGGGCTGCACCCGTGGCATATGGAGGTTCCCAGACTAGGGGTCCAATCGGAGCTTTAGCCACTGGCCTGTGCCAGAGCCACAGGAACGTGGGATCCAAGCTGTGTCGAAACTACACCACAGCTCACGGCAATGCTGGATCCTTAACCCACTGAGCAAGGCCAGGGATCGAACCTGCAACCTCATGAATGCTAGTCAGTTTTGTTAACTGCTGAGCCATGACAGGAACTCCTAGGAGTGTATTTTATAAGCATCTGTGTAGTCTATCATAAGCATTTTAAGGACAAGAGTAAGCTCTGTTCATTATTAGGCTTTTGCACTGTACCTGTAATTCTGGTGTAAGATTATAAAGACCAGAACTGTTGTGGCTTTTAGAGTAAAGGGCTGGATATTAACACAAGAATAAAAGAAGAAAGTCACACAAATACGAGACCTGTCTATCTTACTAGCATGTGATATATGCTCTGTGATATATTTCTATAACAAATTCAGTTCAGATTATGTAAGTCTTTCATTTCAAGGAACTTAAAATCAGCTGGACATACAGGAAACACATACAACAAAACTATGAAATGGCAACACAGAGCAGTGTATTCATTAAAAACAGGTGGTTCCGAAAATACAAGCTATAGAAGTTGAGAGAAAGAGAGATCAATGTGGGTAGTTTGAGAATATTTCAGGAGGAGGCAGTATATACATTTATTTGGGTGAGGGGGAGGGCATTTGGGAAGAGCAATGGGAATGAACAATGAGAATGAGGGAGAATAGATATTGTGATATATTTAACAACAGAGGGAAAAGTATCCTGTCTACAACAGCATTTTCTCAAAGGAGTAGCTAGAGATGATGCTGGAGAGGTAAGAGCATAGATTGTGAAAGTCCTCAAAATTTTCGTAGACCTTAGCTCCATAGAGACATGGATGATGTCTTTTCAGTTCACTCTGGTACCAACCATAGAGACTGGTATATAGTATGTGCTCAATAAAATGCCATTGAATGGATTAACTGTATGGATAAAGACACTTTGAAATGTTGAGGCTTTATCTGGAGATTGGCGGAGACTCATTTGGAGTTTGAAGATGTCACATTATAAATAGTGTTTTAGGAAAATTAGGCAATAGACAATAGACAAAATAAACTGGAGGGAGTGAAGGGAGGATGTAGGGAGAGCAGTGGCTTTCCTGTAATCATCCTTTGGGTGAGAAAGGTCAACAGTGAGCTGATGTTGGTGGGAAAGAAGAGCTGTTTTGAAACTGAAGCAAATGGATTGTGATTTGTTGGCAGGTTTTTCTCCTAGAAGATATGAAGGGGATGTTGTCAAGATGGATAAATAATGAGTTAATTTTTGTAGTTGGTAGTTGAATTTGAGAATTTCTACTCTCATTACTTGGCTTTTTTTCTAATATTTCCTTCCCCACATGATTATTTGATTGAGCTTTTTTTCCCCAATGATGTCAATTATCCAGCAATCATTTTTTAGAGATTTTTTTTCACCTATTCTTTGAATATTTCTGAATTATCAGACTTACACCGTTCTCATCGTATCAGGATAGATTTGGGAACTGCTTACATAGAAAACAACTAGAATATCTGTTGTGAGGGTGTATAGAGAAATAGCTACAGGGAAGGGAGTGTGAATTCCTGAAACTTGCAATTCAGGGATCAGTCTTAGAGGTTTAATAAGTTACTGCACTGTTCTCCTCAAAGCTTAGAACCCCACCTCTTCAGTTCAGAACTTCTTGATCTGGTGGCTGTTGGAAGGTTGCTTACTAGCATGAAGCTCTAGGTGATAACCCTCCAGGGCAGAAGGAGACTGTTCTTGTATTTTTTCTTTTTGCTCTGATACATAGGAAAGGTGCATTTGTTTAGAGTGTCCGTTGTATTCTCCAGCCCAGCTCAGCCCCGCCCCTCCCTGACCCTTCAGAGGATACGATGTGTTTAGACATTTCTTGAGTGTCAGTTGCCTCAGGATACTGCACTAGGTCAGCCCTGTTCTCCAGGGATACCTCAAAGGTCCCGGGAGGAAGAGTCCGCCCATCCCACCCGGGCCGACTTCGAGGGGTGCCACTGATCCCTAATTTTACTTTGACCTGTGTGCGGACCACCCAAAGCCCTCCTCCCACTGAGGGCCAAGCCCCCCAGGCAACCGTGGTCTCCCCGCCTGACCTGAGCATCACTAGGGGAGGGGACAGAACAGTTTCTTTCTTACTCTCTCCCTCTGAGATCAAAGCGGGAGGCCGGAAGGCCACCCAGAACGGCAACACTGGTATTATTACTACTATTATTTTTTTTTTAACGAGGACCCAGGTCGGGGAAGGGAAGACGCAGGCCTCACCGCACGCCGCACCTCCGCTCGCCTGGGGACAAAAGCTCGGGCAGGCGGCGCGCCCCCGCGGCCGCTGGACCCGGTGGGCCTGGCTGCGGGCCGGGCGGGGGAGGCGGGAGGCGGGCCCCGCCCAGCGCGGGCCTCGGGCTGTCAGCGTTGCCGCGCCCGGCGGATCCCCGTGCCCGCCGCGTCCCCGCCCGCCGGCCGCGCTGCGCCCAGCGGCGCCAGGTGTCCTGCGGGAGGCGTCCCCGCGCGGCCAGCCGCCTCCCCGCGCGGGCGGGCGCGGGTGCACCGGGTGCGGCTCGGGGCTATTTTCCTCCCCACGCCCTGGCAAGTGTCTCCGGCGCCCTCCCTGCTGCGGCTCCTGCTGCCTGAACCATGTCCGCGAGGGGTAAGTGGGGGCCAGGTGGGCACCGTCCACGGACCCCGCGCCCGGTCCGGCGGGGCGGGCTCAGACCAGGGCGGGCCGGGCAGGTGCGCGAGGGCGAGGGGCTGCGAGAGCCGCGCCCGCCGCAGCCCGGCCTGAAACTTTGGCATTAGATCCCCGGCTCTGGGCGGCCGGGTGGGTGGGGGTGGTGAGGGGGTGGTGGTGGAAGGAAGCCCTCGCCCTTGACCTTGATCCCCGGATGTGGGCGAAGGCTGAGGGCCAAGGTCGGTGTCCGGCTTACCTGTACCAGTCGCACGTCTGGGCTGGGAGGGCGCGGGGGGATGGGCTCGCCGCTGCCAGGCCGGCCGGAGAGCGGCCTGAAGGGTTGACCGGGAGGGAGGAAGAGGTATTTTTTTCCTCCTTTCTTGTTAGCATTTTGCAGCTTGGTTATGGAAGGTATCCAGGGCTTGATGCAGTAAGATTTAAAGCTGCAGTAGCTTACACTCCATTAACAAAAAGTAAATTCTACCTGTACTCTTTCGCATTGATCTCCCTTTCACCTCAAGGCGTTTTCTTTCTGGAGTCAACAGATTACTGCAGGTGAAACTGGGCGAAAGAAAAAAAAATCAGAATTGCTTTTTAGGCAATAGGGAAGGGAATGTATTTCTTGCCATCTGGAGCCAGCGGTGATGCTGGGAGAGTGGGTTAGTCATAGCTCAGTGGCTGCTACTATGAGTGAAATATTAAAGAGATCAAGTCATTGTGCAGCTTGCCAGCAATTAAGGCAAAGTGACTTGGTTTCTCTGCCATAAGCCTTTAAGGAAAATATTGATTATTTTTAGAAAGTACATTTGCAAAGCAATAAGTATCACCCCTTTTGATACCCTGAAGCTTTAAGAGGAGTTGAGGAGTAATTTTTTTTTCACCCCAAAGGGTTAACCTTGCTTTCTGAGAGGAGTGTAAGAATTTCATAGGTATCGGATAATTAAGTGTTGCCTTTCAGGGTTCATTCTGGGGCATGTAAGGAATAAAGTAAATTCTATCGATTGTTTAAACTCCTTTTTTAAAAAACTGGTCTTTGTTGGTCTGGCAATGTGGTTGGTTGGTTCTGTGCCTGGAAATGGGGTGATGCTGGGGAGTCGCAGTGAGGGAAATTTACATCATAGATCTCACCTGGGGTGATATGGGGCCCTGAGACACTACCTGCCTGATGAAGCCTAATGATTTCTATGTATTAGAGAAAAGAAAAAAGAGGGTGGAACAGATATGATTACAGGGAACTGGATGTTTGTATGGGATCTTCCATGTGATCTCAACTGCATAATCTCTGAACTGTGTTCTAAGACAGGCTTTTGGTCCTGACCTCTGTCCTAAGTACAAAGAACACGTGGGGACCAGTTCTCATAGGTTGTAAAACTCTCTGTGGTCAGAGTCCACTTCTGATGTGGCTTTGTGCCACCCAAACCTCTTAGTACACAGATCCTTGCACTTTGTAGGAGCCAAGTAGCTCCTGGGAACCTTGGTCTGTCCTAGGAGGCATCAAGTTCATTACATAACCCCCCAGTTTCACCTTGCCTCTGGCCCCTTCTCTTACAAGGTCCCTGTGGTTTATCTAAGGATACGAAATGAAGATGACCCCATTGATTCAGAGGCTAGAGCACTGAATTGGGACTTGGTTCTTGAATATTTCTTCTTGAACCTGACTTCGAGCAGGATGATCTGGAGTCAGACATGGACATTTCACTTAATCTGTCTTGTTTCACCTTGAAATTCATGTTGGTAATCTTGCATTTAACAGTTTAGAGTCTGACTATTATGTCAGAGAGAGGAAAAAATGTGATAAATATCAGTTATTATGTGTCTAGCACTTGACATGTGTTCTATCAATTAAGCCTCACAGTAACTGAATCAAGTAGATACTGTTTTTACCTCCCCAATCCAGCAACTGGTCTGAGCTCCAGCAGTGGGTAGATGGCAGATCCTGATTTTTAGCCAGGTCTGTGTGACTTTTCATCACGTCCGTTTTGTTCTACTGCCCCTCTATTACTCATCCTTGGAATATTATAGTAAACATCATGGTCATTGAGTTACTGAGAGAGAAAAGGCCCTATTCTTGAGATTGAAAGGAAATGGCCTTAGGAGGTAATTTGGAATTCCCAGGACATTTCGGAATGCCTTCGTGGACATTTGGTAATGGTCAGGTGAGGGTAACCTGGCCATTGGTCCTTGGTGTTGTTATTCCTCTGATATCCCCACTCTAGTTCCTCCTCTTACACTTTCAGGACCAGGACTTCCTAGAAATTACCAGTGACTGGGTTTTTCCTTCTGTTTTTATGAAGTACTTTCATTTTTATGAATTTGCGCAAAAAAAAAATTCTAAATGATTAGTAGAGTGCCTAGTATAATAGCTACTTGAATTCAGCTCATGTTGAAAAATGTCTGTTTGCCATTTATTTTTTTATGAAAGATGTTTTCAGAACTGAGCTCTATGCTTTTCTTCTCTTTTTTTTTTTTTTTTTTTTTTTTTTTTGTTTTTTTGTTTTTTTGCTCTTTCTTGGGCCGCTCCTGCGGCATATGGAGGTTCCCAGGCTAGGGGTCTAATCGGAGCTGTAGCTGCCAGCCTACACCAGAGCCACAGCAACGTGGGATCCGAACTGCGTCTGCGACCTACACCACAGCCCATGGCAACGCCGGATCATTAACCTACTGAGCAAGGCCAGGGATCGAACCCGCAACATTATGATTCCTAGTTGGATTCGTTAACCATTGCGCCACGACGGGAAATCCTCCACTATGCTTTTCTAATGGAATACCTGCTCTCATCTCTATTCCTGACAGTAGAGATAAACCTTTAGGGTCAGAAAGTTAATGTGTCTGCTTAAATACCAAACTTATCATTAGGAAGGTGTCTAGATATTGGACAGATGAGTCTCATTAATTTAAAAAGTGATCACTGGAGTTCCCGTCGTGGCGCAGTGGTTAACGATTCCGACTAGGAACCATGAGGTTGCGGGTTCGGTCCCTGGCCTTGCTCAGTGGGTTAACGATCCGGCGTTGCCATGAGCTGTGATGTAGGTTGCAGACGCGGCTCGGATCCTGCGTTGCTGTGGCTCTGGCGTAGGCCGGTGGCTACAGCTCTGATTCGACCCCTAGCCCGGGGACCTCCATATGCCGCAGGAGCGGCCCAAGAAATAGCAACAACAACAACAACAAAAAAAAGACAAAAAGACCAAAAAAAAAATAAAAAATAAAAAAAAATAAAAAGTGATCACTGCTTATTTCTAATATCTAGACTTGTAGGTTATAGCAGGGATAGGATAGAAATATTTTTTAAAAATTGAAAACATTGAAGTCAATGGAGCCTCATAAAAGTACTTTTATTAATAGTGCTTAGAAAAATATTTTTGAGTTAATGTCTTTAAGATACAGAATACTGGAGTTCCCGTCATGGGCTTAGTGGTTAACGAACCCGACTAGTATTCATGAGGATGCGGGTTCAATCCCTGGCCTGGCTCAGTGGATTAAGGATTTGGCATTGCTGTGGCTGTGGCTGTGGCTGTGGCCGGCAGCTGTAGCTCCAGTTCGACCCCCAGCCTAGGGACTTCCATATGCCGCAAGTGTAGCCCTAAAAAAGGACAAAAGACAAAAGACAAAAAAAAAAAAGATATAGAGTACTAAAATTTAATTCATTATTCAAACTAACAATTAAAGTGATTCTTAAATTCCATGGTAAGTTAAGACATTTCCCACATTGTGGTCTTTTAGAATAGTCTCATCAAAGAATTTTAATTTGGTGTTGTATTTTTACTGCTAGAGATCAAAATGGAGCCATCATGCCTTGATTTTTGAGTTGACAAAGTGGAGGAAATTATAACACCTAGAATAACCTTTCCAAATCTGGGAAGAATCGTCTTGATAACTTTTTAAAAATGTAGACTCTCAGGCCTCATTCCAGGTCTAATGGATCATAAATTCTAAAGGTAGAGCCCAAACATCTATATACTATGTGAAAAGCTCCCCAGGTAATTCTGAGGATCATTAGATTCGAGCAGGGTCAAAGAATCATCTGTCGTATTTATTAAACATGCTGATACGAGAGTTCTGCTTCAGATTTACTGACTCTGGCTAGTCAGGGAAAGGCCTGGGAATCTGAGTTTTTAAATAAGCTTCCGTTGATTCTTATATACAGGCAGACTCGGCAGTTACTGAATCAGAGTTTGTTGCTTGTAATTCAGAGTTCTGTACCATCCATCGAGTTTTGAAAAAAGCTATTCTTGAGTTATAAAAATAATGTGTTGAAATTTATTATCAACGTATTAATATTATGAAAATATCTTCATGTTTTAATGGCTCTATTAAATATTTAAATTGTAAAGTATATTAAAATCCAAACAGAAGTATATTAAGTTAAAATGAACATTTTCTATTTGTATTCTCTTCTGAGGAAATCCTCAGAATCAAGCATGGCAAACAGTGCATACCGAGTATGTCTCCTTCCCAGAAATTTCCATCTAGTTAGCTTTTGGTTCAGTTCAATAAATATTAAATGCCTGTTTGGTATAAGACACGTGGCAGATGATAGGCACTCTACACAGAAGAGAACACTCATGAGCCTATTACGTTTTAGGAAGCTCGAGGCTTGAAAAAAATAGACCCAGGGGTGTAAGGATAGAGTCCACTGTGCTGGCAGAGAATTAACTCAAAGTATGTATGTTCTAAAAATGTTAGCTCAGTCTTGCTATCTTTGCTTTTCAGAATTTCCATAAAACTAAGAGCAATGGGAATGTTCTCCCATTGGAGAAATGAGCAATACGGTACAGCTATTCTATAGGCTGCTATGCACCTGTTAGAAAGACTGAGTTAGGTCTTAGGTGTTGGTCTGGAATGATGGCCACAATACATTATTAAGTGAAAAGAGCAAGTTTTATGATAAAATATATGTAATATAGGATCCCAGTTCTATAAACTGAGACAAGGCTTTCATTGTGCATATGTGCGTGTGTGCCAGGAGCATAGAGAAAATCAAAGAACAGTACACACCCAGCATTTAATAGTGGTTAAGAAAAGTCAAGGGTAAAAAAAAAAGTCAAGGGTAAAACAGTTAAAGTCAAGGTTAGGGAGGGGAGAGAGTTGGCTTTTCTTTGAAAATATCTTTGTGTTGCTTGCTAGCAAGTGGATATAGCTTTAAAAGACTGAAAGAAAAACTGAACAAAGGAAAAATGTCCACTTCATCCCCACATATTTATTTCATTTATTCAAGTCAGGGATAGAGATTTTTATTCATTAATTCAACAAACATTTATTGAACACCTGTTCCATGCCAGCAGTCAGTGACTAGGACACAACCTATATCCTCAAGGAACTCACAGTTCTGTGGGGGAGACAAATACATAAATACTCTTTTTTTTTTTTTTTTTTTTTTTTGTCTTTTTTGCCATTTCTTGGGCCGCTTCCTTGGCATACGGAGGTTCCCAGGCTAGGGGTCGAATCTGAGCTGTAGCCGCTGGCCTACACCACAGCCACAGCAATGCGGGATCCGAGCCATGTCTGCAACCTATGCCACAGCTCACGGCGATGCCAGATCCCCAACCCACTGAGCAAGGCCAGGGATCGAACCCGCAACTTCATGGTTCCTAGTCGGATTCGTTGACCACCGAGCCACGATGGGAACTCCCATAAATACTCTTTATAAAAGGAGATGCTGAATACAGAGAGGAAGAGAGGGAGAATGTGGGCTTGAGAGTTTTAAGACAAAGGGGTGGTGCCGAACATAACCAAGGAGGTGAGGACCATGGGATCAGGTGAGGCTTCTGGAAGAAGGCAGGGATATTTTCTTGGAGAACGAGTTGGATTTAGCCAAATGAAAAAGGATGGGGTGGAGGGAAAGGCTTTCCAGGGAGGCTTGGGCGTGGAAGAAACAGTTGTATGTGTGTGTGGATCTGGAAAGCATGTAGATGGGGGATGCAGGTTTGCCAGGCAGATGGGGGCCAGATCTCTGCTGAGTGAGGAGGAGCAGTGGGCACCTGGCGGAAAGACCAAGGACGTAGGGATTTTCATTGAACAGGCAAGTGTGGTTCCAGGGAGCGCAGTGGAAGGTTGTCAGTGGTGGGTGGGAGAGAAATGTGTAGCAGGAAGGGAGAAGCACAGGGCAGAAGGGATGAGGGGGGAGAGGAAATGAACGAGGCTGGGGGCTCCCTGTCCTTTCCATGCAGACTGCAGGAATGCGGGAGGTAGTTGGACACGATTGGCCTCAGATGTCTGAGCTCTGAAAGGAGGAGTTCTGCTTGTAGACCAAGCTGAACCCTGAGCAGTATTGGCTGAAGGCAGAGAGGTGGTGAGGGCTGCCATCGGCTTATAGCATAGCAGCTAAGCCCTGTGCTGGACAGTGGCTCTTTCCTAGGGCTGTGGTGCACTGGGACCCTAGGAATCGGAGCTACCCTCATTTTTGCTGATGTCTTCAGCTTCCATGTTAACACAAGTAGGCTCAACCAACATGAATCTGCTAACTGGTAAAGGAGAGACTTCCATCCTGTTTCTTCTCTCTTGCTTCTTGCTGCAACTCTGTGCCTGTTAATACCTCTAGTTCCTTCACTCTACTTATTAGTTTCTTTTATGGTGATGGTGCAAAGATTCATGCACTCAGAGTTCTTATTTGGTGTTATGGGAGGAGGACTTTTTCTGGCCTATATTAGCTCGCGTTTTTCCTCTCTTGAGTTACAGAACTCTGAAGCAACTTATCAAACTGAAGAAAAAGAACAATATATTTGAAAGCCAAGATTAGCCACTATAAGCTTTGGTGTTTTAGAAAATAAAACAGCAACATACTACACTTCATGGAAGTCCTTTGTTTCATGTAAAATCAATGGGTTCCAATTAAGTAGGTTTTTTTTGTTTTTTTTTGTTTTTTGCTTTTTAGGGCCACACCCACAGCACATGGAGGTTCCCAGGCTAGGGGTTGAATTGCAGCTGCAGCCACCAGCCTACACCACAGCTCATGGCAACGCCGGGTGCTTAACCCACTGAGCGAGGCCAGGGAGCAAATCTGCATCCTCATGGATACTAGTCAGGTTTGTAACCAAGGGAGCCACACAGGAACTCTGAGAGGTAGTTTTTGACATGAGTTTCTCACATGTAGGAGAAACACATTTCGGAAAAGATTTTCAGAAGGTTGAATTGTTTACACATTGTATCTGTGAACAGAGTTATAAATATATTTTTAAAATTCAAGGAGTTCCTGTCGTGGCTCAGTGGTTAATGAATCTGACTAGGAACCTTGAGGTTTCAGGTTCGATCCCTGGCCTTGCTCAGTGGGTTAAGGATCTGGCGTTGCCGTGAGCTGTGGTGTAGGTTGCAGACTTGGTTCGGATCCTGAGTTGCTGTGGCTGTGGCGTAGGCCGGTGGCTACAGCTCCGATTCGACCCCTAGCCTGGGAACCTCCATATGCCGTGATAAGCGGCCCTAGAAAAGGCAAAAGGACAAATAAATAAATACATAAATAAAATTTGAGACCTCATGTAGAGAAGGTTGAGTTAATCATACTTCTCCACTTATGCAGTTCATCAGGTCCTTCCCTTGTTCAGGTTACTTATT
Source organism: Sus scrofa (assembly GCF_054392235.1). Taxonomy (NCBI): domain Eukaryota; kingdom Metazoa; phylum Chordata; class Mammalia; order Artiodactyla; family Suidae; genus Sus; species Sus scrofa. The sequence goes on along the minus strand of NC_139396.1, from coordinate 147,770,671 downwards.
GACTTATTTTCTTGCCTTGTTCAGTTTATTTACTGATGCATTTTTATCCCCATCCCCCAATCCCACTGCCTTTTGCCAAAGGCAACTATTCTAATACAGTTGATGTATGTGTCCTTGCATTTGAAGTAAAACCAATTCTTAGACCAGTACTTATATTTAAAGCTGTAAGTACAAAGTTATTTTACATTACGTGTGAATATGTGTCTCTGTGTTTCCAAGATTAATCAAAATCTTATGTGGATATCTGATTTTATGAACATATATATATCTATATATTTTGATCTTATTTGGAAGTTTACATAACTTAATGCAACAGCGAGCCTTGTTCTTCTAGGGACTCAATGTACAAAGTGAAAAGAGATTGTTCTCCATCCCAAAGGAATACAAACTAAGGGGTGTGTGTGATTGTGTGTGTGTGTATAAAGTTAGGCACACAACTGACCAGGATAGGAGGTGATAAACATTATCAAATAGGAATAACCCCACTGCTAGGGGAGTTTCAACTACTTTGTGCCTGGAGCTAACAAGAACACCTTCCGTTCACAGAGGACATGGAATTTGAGTCAGATCTCGAAGGATAAGTAGGGATTCGGTAGGGAGAATACTGAAAGGTGTGCTTCCTTTCAGCAGGAACAGCTCAAGTATAAACATGGGAGACTAAAACTGCAGAACACGTGGGGAGGCAGGAGTCAGTGAGATATGAGAAGGTCATAAGATTTGGGGGGGTCGGGGGAGGACAAATAGAGACCCCAAGGAAATGATGTGTTGAACCAGGAAGCCTTTCCATCAAAGGCTTTTCCTTAACAGAGAAGTGCAGACTTAAAGAAGGGAAGCGAGAGGGCTGTCCTTGGTACATTCAGATAATTCATCCCCTAAAGTTGTTCAGCTGCACAATATTGGAGGTGGTATTTTATTGCCAAATTATACCTCAGTGACTTACCTTTTTTTTTGTTTGTTTGTTTGTTTTTTAGGGCTGCACCGATAGCATGTGGAAGTTTCCAGCTTAGGGATCCAATCAGAGCTATAGATACTGGCCTGCACCACAGCCACAGCAACATGGGATCCGAGGCATGTCTGTGTCCTACACCATAGCTCACAGCAACACTGGTTCCTTAACGCACTGAGCGAGGCCAAGGATCAAACCCGCATCCTCGTGGATACTAGTCAGATTCGTTTCCACTGAGCTGCAACGGGAATTCCCTCAGGGACTTACATTTTATCCTGACCACAATTCTCATTTAGGTAAAAACCTTACCCAAAGCCTCTTATGTTTCCTTTCTGATGGTCAATTAGGCTCTCTGAGTCTTAGCTTTAATTTTGTACCTGATACCAGAATATTCCAACCTTAAGGATGCGGCCACACGGGAGGGTTGAATGCAGCACAGCCAAGCAACATTTCTGACTATGGCGAAGGGGAGGGGTGAGGCCATTTCTCCAGAAGTGTGCCTTCCTAACAGATCCTGTTTTTATCTGCACACCGCTAGTTCCTTCAATTCCAGAGAGGAACAAAGCAGCAGTAGTTCATAGAACCTCTTAAAATGAAAGGTGGAATTTTGTAAAATTTTATGGAGCAATATCTTTGAGAGGGTAAATTAGGCATCATCTTTCTTTTTCCATCATCTTTTGGGGGAGAAAGTTTTCCTTTTTTGTGGGCCTTCTCTAACTTCTCTAACTTAATCCATAGGAGTGTTTACTTATATACTTAGTACCAATCACTTGATGTAGTGTGACCTTTTGTTGCTCCATTCACAAGGTGCTACTTCTTAAGCCCAGAACTTGTGGCACCATTATCTGCTTAATCATTATTTCTGATTACTTGGTAGAGACATGAAAAAGATCGTGAGTGGTCAGAATTTCCCCGGATTAAAGCAGCAGGTTCTAGGAGTATCATCCATCCATCCATCCATCCATCCATCTATCCATCCATCCATCCATCCATCGACATCTATGGAGCCTTCCTAGGGTTCATAAGAACCATCATCAAACATCCATCATCAAACATCTATATTTATTACATTTTATAACATCACTTGGAGTCAACAGCACATCCCTCCTTCACTGTCCTATTCTCTTTCAAAATATGCAACTCTAGCAGCTTATGCCTAAAAGAACCTGCTTTGTTCATTTTCCTTAAGGGCTTTTTTGCTTTTTAGGGCCACACTCATGGCATATGGAGGTTCCCAGGATCTTGAACCCACTGGGCAAGGCCAGAAATCGAACCTGCGTCCTCTTGGATGCTAGTGGATTCCTTTCCACTGTGCCACAACAGGAACTCCAAAGACTTTTTGAAGTTCTGTGGTCCTCTCTCGCAGCCCATCTTGTCTACTCATCCTGGTGACAGTACGGCAGGGCTAAAAGGCTCTATGACTCTACCTCATAGATAAAGCAATCCTAGTGTTCCCCTTCGGTTCTCCTGGGTACTCCCATTTTCAACCCTTGTTTTCTCCTCCACAAGTTAGAGAACACTCTTTTCTGCCTTTGGAAATGCTTCACAATCTAGAGCACAAACGTCAGACAGCAGCCTGAGGAGAAAATCAATTGACTTACAGACTGGAGAGGAAATTGGTATAAGAGTTAAGAATGAGGGGGGAGGGAGAAGGAAAGGGGAAGAGAGGGAGAGAGAGAGAGACTAGGAGAGCACAGAGGATTTATGTTGATTAAACAAGACTATTACAAACTGGAGTTCCCATGGGTGGCTCAGTGGTTACCGAATCCGACTAGGAACCATGAGGTTTCGGGTTCGATCCCTGGCCTCGCTCAGTGGGTTAAGGATCCTCAGTGGGTTAAGGATCTGGTGTTGCCATGAGCTGTGTTGTAGGTTGCAGACGAGGCTCAGATCCCGCATTGCTGTGGCTGTGGTGTAGGCTGGGACCCCTAGCCTAGGAACCTCCATATGCCATGACAGCAGCCCAAGAAATGACAAAAAGCCAAAAAAAAAAAAAAAAAAGACTATTACAAACTGAAAATAGACATCAGATTTGAGTATAACCTAGGTATTTGCTAGTATAAATTGAATTATCACATTGTCCTTTATTAAAGGTGGAATGGAAGCTAGTGGGGTTGAAATTTATCTTAGATATAAAAAGGAGACCACAATGAAGAAAATACTTTTTCCTCTCCCTTCCGCCAAGAACAGAAATGCCAACAACTTAGGTAAAAATTTCTGGACAGCAAGCCAGAAGACAGTGTGAGGGACAGTGGTTAAGTCTTTTGCCCTTTCAGACTTCCTCACTGATATTCTATTAGCTAATATTTATTGATCCTCTTTTCTAGAGTGGTCAGATTTATTTCAAATCCATTCCTGGACAGATAGTACTAATATAGTGATGAATGTAGTTACTTAACAAATATTTATTGAGTACTCCGGAGTGAGGATTGTCGTGATTTGGGGGTGAAAAAGTATTAAAAGGTGTTAGAATTTGTGATTGAAAGAGGCTGGAGCAAAGAGGGCTGATCAGCTTTTATTGCTGACATTAACTTACCCTTAGATTATGGCACCATGTAAGTTATTGTCCAAATGGGAACCTTCAGTCTAGGACGAATGCTAGGCCTGGCAGGATACTGGGACGTCGGTGTATGGGGGGTTATCTCAGGCAAACTGGGACTGTGGCCTTCGTAACCAGAAGAGGTCCTAGCCAGCATGTGTTTTGATGGCAGTGTATTCCTTGGTCTCAAAGGAAGAATTTTTTTAGTATCTGAATATCTGCCTGGAGTGTTAGCTGCATTGTGTATTAGCTCTATCAAAATTTTAACTTAAATCCTAGGCTTGGTGTTTCCTGGTGGTTCAGTGGGTTAGGGATCCAGCATTGTCACGACAGCAGCTCTGGTTACTGCTGTGGCTCGGGTTTGACCCCTGGCCTGGGAACGTCCACATGCCCTGTATGTAGCCAAAACAATTTTAAAAAAAGTCCTAGGGTGGCCATCTCCTCCTCACCAATCCAGCCCATTTCTGGGCTATTTTTTCTCTCATAGGAAGTCGTTATCCTCTGGTGTAATTACCATTACAGATGAACAATGACATTTGATATGAAGTCAAAACCCAGGTGAATTTTTAAATTTGGGGGAAGTAATTCACATGATAGTTTTCTTCGACTGGGGTAAATTATCTAGAGAAAAACTTGCGAGAAGGAAATGTTTAGTGCCCTTGATCTTCCATAGTCATTTAAAATGAATTACTTGGGAGGGAGTGGGATGGACGGGGAGTTTGGGGTTGGTAGATGCAAACTATTACATCGAGAATGGATAAGCAATGGGGTCCTACTGTACAGCACAGGGAACTATATCTAATCTCTTGGGATAGAACACGATGAAATATAGTATTAGAAAAAGAATGCATGGAGTTCCCGTCGTGGCGCAGTGGTTAACGAATCCGACTAGGAACCATGAGGTTGCGGGTTCGGTCCCTGCCCTTGCTCAGTGGGTTAACGATCGGTGTTGCCGTGAGCTGTGGTGTAGGTTGCAGACGCGGCTCGGATCCCGCGTTGCTGTGGCTCTGGCGTAGGCCGGTGGCTACAGCTCCGATTCAACCCCTAGCCTGGGAACCTCCATATGCCGCGGGAGCGGCCCAAGAAATAGCAACAACAACAACAACAAAAAAGACAAAAGACAAAAAAAAAAAAAAAAAAAAAAAAAAAAGAATGCGTGTGTATATATATATATATATACACACACATGACTGGATCACTACGCTGTGTAGCAGAAATTGGCACAACATTATAAATCAACTATACTTTAGTTTTTTTTTTTAAAAATGAGTGGCTCTATTTCTTCCAGTTAGTTCAGTTTCAAAGCAACTTTAAAATGTGTAGTTCCGTCTCCTTATGGTTGTGCTTAGACTCACTACCTATTTGTGGTATTTAAGATTTATTTCCCCAGGACATTGTATTATTTTGTTGGAAAATTTATCTAATATGTATTTACCACTAGGAGGAAATTGTCCGTATTTTGTTTTATAATTACTGGGTGGGCAGGTTCTTATTTAGTAGATCTACCCATGAAATGCTTTGTATTACTGAGCCCTATGTTAGAATAAAAGTGAAAGCAGGAATTGTGTGTTGAGGCCTCAACAATTATTTGCCGATTGATTAAAGGTCATACGATTTTGGTCCTTTGTTCAGATAATTTTTTTTCCTGCTTGTGTGATGAAGTGCTCTACATGCGTAATTATAATTATTCACATGTTAATAAAGTAAAGCTCTGTATTCTGTACTGTGTGTTCTTTCTCCAGCTCTTTAACTTTATTACATAGGAGAATAACATTTGATGGTATATATGCAGTCATGTTGGAGTCAGTTTATACATAGTTTTTCCTAAAGAAACGAATCCTCAGATGTGTTTTGCTTAACACCGTGTCTAAGGTTTTTACTCATGCTTTCCTCTCTCCACTTATTAAGAATTCATTTAAAAGAACACGTCCACCACAGGGTAGCCACCCCGAGAACTGAATGGTAACAATGGAGGGAAATGAGGACAATGAAGTCAACAGCTATTTCGGGCTTTCAGCTCCAAATAGGAATGAACAGAAGGAGAGGAGTCCCAGAGTCTGGGGGCAGGAGGGAGGGGAGGGAAGACATCCTTTTTAAATGCTAAAAAAAAAATGTAGAAAAGAGGGTTAGGTTGGCAAACTCTAGTGGACTCTAGGGAAACTTGTTGCTCTTGTTCTGTGTAAAACAAGGGAATCTTTATTTTCATTCATTTTAGTATTTGGGCGAGTAGCAAGCCTGAACCTCATGATGGTTTAGTTTTCTCACCAGTTCCTCAGCTCCTGTTTATTTTAGGAGAATCTGGTCACTTGTGAGATACTTCATGTAAACTGTGGAATTGGAGTCATAAATAATGTCTTCATTTCTCTGGTCATTCAGTAAGTGTTAGCTGAACATGTACTAAGTGCTTCAGTGATTCTAAGTGTTGGAGTGAGACAGTCGCTTACCGAAGAAACATGTCATGTCACACGTGGGGTTAAAGTGCTATGAAGAAAAATAAAGAAAAACAAGGAGAAGAGAGGAAGTTGGGGAGATCAGAGGACAGGGCAAGTTCTATTTCAAATGAAATGATAATGGAAGACCTCTTTGATAAAGTGACTTTGAGCAGAGAACTGGAAGAAGGGAGGGGTCATGCAAATTCTGGCAGAAAGGTTTTTTGGGAGTTCCCATTGTGGCTCGGCATGTTAAGAACCTGACTAGTATCCATAAGGATGCAGATTCAATCCCTGGCTTCGTTCAGTGGGTTAATGATCTGGTGTTGCCATGAGCTGTGATGTAGGTGGCAGATGTGGCTTGGATTACGGGTTGCTGTGGCTGTAGGGTAGGCAGCGGCTGCAGCTCCGATTTGACCCCTAGCCTAGCGTATGCCACAGGTGCAGCCCTAAAAAGAAAGGAAGAAAAAATAAAAAGGTTTTCTGGCAGTGAGATAAGCAGTGCAAAGGTGTTGATGTCTATCCTATGGGCGTGTCCTGGGACCAGCAAGAGGCCAGTGTGGCTGGATCAGAGAGGGCAGGGGAGAGGGGTGGAGATGAAGTTAGAGAGACAGTTGAGACGGGGCTGGTCCTGGCAGGTCACCGTGAGGACTTGAGTTTTCCAGTGAGTGAGAACTCCTGGATCGTTCTGGGGAAAGTTGTGACATGATTCGATGTCGTTTGAAAGGCTCACTTAATCAACACTGTCGAGACTAGATTGTAATGAGCAGGGGTAGATGCAGGAAGACCCCTTAGCAGGTTACCATAATGGTCCAAACAGGAGAAAACGGTGGCTTCGACCAGATGGTAGGAAAGCAGCTGGTGAGAAGTCAGTGGATTCTGGAAAAATGCTAAGGACGTGCTTATATGACTTGTGGATGGGTGAGAGCATGGGGTAAAGAGAGGACAGTTGTGGATGCCTCCGTTTTCTCAGAAACCAGGATAGCATGTCTTCTCCGGGATGGGGGAAGATTATAGAACAAGCAGGTTGTGGGGCAGAGGGAGGGAATCAGGCACTTTGGACATTTCAATTTGAGATGTCTCTTAGGCATTCTATTAGGACGATGTTTATCATGCCCATTTTACAGATAGAGAAGATGAGGCATTAGAGAAGTCAAGAAATTTGCCTGATATCAATAATGGTTGGTCCAGGATTTAAATGCAGGCCTTGTTGATGAGAAAGTTCCTAGGCTAGGAATTGAATCCGTGCCACAGTAGTGACCCAAGCCACAGAAGTGACAATGCTAGTTCCTTAACCTCCTGAGCCACCAGAGACCTCTCAGAATCTCTTTTTTAGAGACGCAGCGAAATGATACTGTTATTCATTTTGCAAAATGAAATATACGAAAGTTTGAAAAAGAAGAGTAAGAAAGGGAGGCTAGCCCTACTAGATTTTAAAACGTAATGTGAAACTGCAATAACTAAAATACTTTAGTATAGGAGAGAAGTTAGAGTAGTGGGAAAAGATTAGAGTACAGTGCACACTTTTATATTAAATTTAGTTGTACTAAGGTAGCAGTTTAAGATCGGTGTGGGAACAGAGTTCCTTGATGGCTCAGTGTGTTAAGGACCTGGTGGTGTTGCTGCTGTGGCGAGGGTTCAGTCCCTGGCCCTGGAATGTCCACATGTTATGGGAACAACCAAAAAAAAAAAAAAAAAATCAGTGTGAGAAGAGAGATTCAATAAATGATGTGAGTACAACTGGCTATTTATAAAAAAGAAATCTGGACCCCTTATTTCTTACACACGGGTCAACAATTCCTAATGTGTTACATCAAGTGTAAAGTAAATGAAACTACAGCGCTCCTAGAAGACAACATAGGTGAATTTATAACCCAAGAAAATTAGAAGATTCCTGATCTTTCATACAGGATGCAAAGCTTAAGAGCCTTGTAAGAAAAGAAAAGGGAGATACATTCGAGACCATAAAAATACGAAAAGAGTTCTGTGTGGTTCAACATACACCACCCTGCCTTCTGGCTGGTATCACAAAGCCCCAGCAGAGCTGACTTGAACCTGACCATCTGCACTGGGGAAGTCCAGCCAGCAGGTAGCAGGAGAGGAGGAGGCGTGAGATATTTCTGGGGCCCTTTAGAAAGCGTGGCAGGTGCTTTGACGATGTTAGTGCTGGGATTCACCTGCGGACCTCACCAAAGTGTTACCCTCTGCACCAAGCAGGCCAGATGGCTTCTGAAGACAGCCTTCCCCCCTCATTCCACAGACCCAGAGGGAGAGTTTTCAGTACCAAGTGCCACGGGTACGGCAATGAGTACGGCGTGGTCCCTGCCTCAGAGAGGCCAGGTGGACCCGGGTTGGGTATCTGGAATTGGAAGGCCATGATCATTCCCGCTCTTCCCTGCTTTCCAGAACGTTTGCCTTGCTTCGGATAGTATGGGCTGAGGCTTTCCCCCTTTTCTGGACAGTTGTAGGAATAATACTAAATGGCCGTCTATCCTAAGGTTAACATTAAACTACCCAGGGACACCGGCATGTCTTTACCTTGGAAAAAGAGGTGATGCGGTGGCAATGCTGGACTTCTGCTACAAGGGGGACACAGGAGCACTTAGAGCTGGGCTAGAGTGGGCAGTCTACTGAACTCATTTATCTCGCCTTCTCCCCTCCCAGAGCCAAGCTGCCTAAAGTGATAAAGGATATTTACTTGCTGGTGCTCAGAACGTTTAAGCATCCTATTAGTGATTCTTGGAGATTAGCCTGCCTGGGTCCCTGAATCCCTTTGATTAATCGAGCCTTGCTTTGGAGGCATCCTTTTGCCCTGATTGCTCTGCTAATAACACTTTTTGAACTTGGCGGTATAGCTGCTCTTCCTCTAACAGGGACCCTTCCTCTCCCCAGACTTTTTCAGACTAAATTGTACAGAGTTGTCTCTCCTCTCCTAGACTGTGAATTCCAGGAAGCCAGGACCGCATGTGACAAGTGCATTCCCAGCTCCTAACCTACCCCCGACCCTGAGGCTGGATACTCACTTAATGGACAGTAACAGAGAGATTGGGAGAAGAAAGGTTGCCATCCATGACATCCGAACCTCAGTGGGATAGACAGACTCAGGAAAGGTGCCGGGGTGGAGGGAGAAAGTGCTGTCTAGGAGTTTCTAAGTTGTTTTGGTTAACTCTTTGCAGTTGGACATGACTTGAAAGTCCACTTCCTCATATGCCCCTCCTTTAAACCTGGTCAAGGATGCAGCTTTTCCTACTTGTGCCAGGAGTGTTTTATATGCAGATTCTAACTCCGTCCTTGTGTTCGTCAGTGGGCTGGGTTTTGGAAGGCGCTGAGTAGACACTCTCATGCGGTTGCTCTGATGGGCAGTTCCCCCTGACCCTTGCCACTGAGGTTTTTTTTTTTTTTGTTTTTTGTTTTTAGGCTACACCTGAGGCATTTGGAAGTTCCCAGGCTAGGGGTCAAGTCAGAGCTGTAGCTGCCAGCCTACACCACAGCCATAGCAACGCCAGATCTGAGCAGCATCTTTGACCTACACCACAGCTCACAGAAACCCTGGATCTTTAACTCACTGAGCAAGGCCACGGATCGAACCTGCATCCTTGTGGATACTAGTTGGATTCATTACTACTGAGGCACAAGGGGACCTCCTGCCCCTGCATTTCATCTTACTACAAGCTGGTGGGTACGCCAGGTACCGTGGCCCTTCTCCCCCTCCCCCTGCTCACACCCACACTCCTTATTCCTACCCATCACAAGGTTCTGGGATGTGACAAGGATACTAGGGCATCTACCGAGTATGCTGTATGGTCCACAGCATTTGTAGCTATACATTAGTCTCCTTCCAAGTGTCCCTCAGTTGCCTCTCTGAGCAGGGTCAGGAACTACCCTTGTGGCTCATCAGTAGTGAATCCAACTAGTATCCACGAGGATGCAGGTTTGATCCCTGGCCTTGCTCATTGAGTTAAAGATCCAGCATTTCTGGGAGCTGTGAGTTTCCTAAGGTATTATGTCATTTTGTGTCTAGGAATGAACTCTTTAGGTTCTTATGTTTGGACATTCAGCTTGCCTAGAACCCTGCTGCCTTGGTATAGACCACCTTCTGGAGCATTGCCATTTTTCTGGTGCCTCTGGTCACTTCCCCCACCCCCACCCAGACTGGCCATAGTCTCCCTAAACTGGTTTGAGTTAAGTGTGGCCAGAGGCTCTTCCCCAGAGCATGACTGAGACCAAGGTGTAACTTAGAAAATGAGCTAAAAACTAAAAAGGTAAAACCTTCTTTGTGTCTGCAACCTACACCATGGCTCATGGCAGTGCCAGGTCCAGCCAGGTATCGATACTCATGGATACTAGTCAGATTCATTTCTGCTGAGCCATGATAGGAACTCCCTAAAATCTTCCTTTTCAATCCTAAGAGCTATAATATCACCATCCAGGAAGAGTCTTTTGATGTAAGAGAGGAATATACACATATACTTAGGTATAAAAGAACAATTTCTTAAAAAAATGTTATTATAGTTGATTTACAATGTTCTGTCAATTTCTGCTCTATGGCAGTGATCCAGTTATACATATATATATATATATATATATATGTTCTTTTTCTCATATTATCTTCTACCATGTTCTATCGCAAGTTCCCTGTGCTGTGCAGTAGGACCTCATTGCCTATCCATTCTATATGTAATAGTTTGCATCTACTAAACCCCAAACTCCCCATCCATCCCACTCCCTCCCCCTCCCCTTTGGCAACCACAAGTCTACTCTCCGTGTCTGTGAGTCTGTTTCTGTTCTGTAGATAGGTTCATTTGTGTCATATTTTAGATTCCAGATATAAGTGGTATCATATGGTATTTGTCTTTCTCTTTCTGACTGACTTCACTTAGTACGAGAATCTGTAATACCATCCATATTGGTGCAAATGGCATTATTTTGTCCTAAAAGAACAGTTTCAATAAGAAAAATGAGAGGTGAAAAGTCCTCATCATCTGAGGTAACCACTATTATCAGTTTCTTGAGAGTCTTTCCTAGAGAAAAGTTATGTGTGTATTAGGACACTAACATCAGTTGTTACCTATAAAATTATGATCTACCTACCTGCCGACTTAAAAACAAAACCACTTTGTCTTTTCACGTAATATATCTTGTTCCATGTTCGTATATACATTTATAGCTTACAAAAGCGACTGCTTAGTGTTCAAGAAGATGGTTGTACCACATCTGATTTACTAGTCCTTTTTGAGAGATCCTTGGCCAGTTGGCTTTTGTAGACAATGTTGCACTAAACATCTTTGTGCGTATGTGTTGTTGAGATTTTTCTAACATAGCCACAGGTGTCAGTTGACTTTTTTTTTTAAATTGCTGCACCTTTGGCATATGGAAATTCCCAGGCTAGGGGTCGAATCAGAGCTGCAGCTGCTGGCCTACACCACAGCCACAGCAACCTCAGATCTGAGCCGCATCTGTGACCTACACTACAAGTGTAGGATCCTTAAGCCACTGAGTGAGGCCGGGCATCTACATTCTCATGGACACTATGTCAGGTTCTTAACCCACTGAGTCACAGCAGAAACTCCAGCTGTAACTTTTAATGAGGCTTTACTGATGGTTCAGAGCAAATGGAAAGGGAACAGTGGAAAGAACAAAGGTTGACTTGCCCTAGGCTCTCTCCATGCTGTCTCCTGCCTTGTCTCCATCCATTCTCCGTCCAGCTAGGAACAGCTTATTTCTACAGCCCTAGGAAGTGGTACAGATGTCTCTTTTATGTATACCAAGGAAGGACTTCCCTGGTGGCTCAGCAGGTTAAGGATCCAGCATTGTCACTGCTGTGGCGCAGGTTCAATTTTTGGCCTGGGAACTTCCAAACGAGCAAAACAACAAAGTTTGCTGCCAGTGTGACAAAAAACAAAACAAGAACAACAAAACAAAAAAGTGTTTATACCAAGAAATAGACTACTTCCAGCCCAGAGAAAAAAAGAATATTTGCTTTCCCTTACTTCCTCTAAAGCCAGCCTCATTGCCTGTTGTGGGATTAATTTTCTCCAGAATGATCCATTGGTTTTAGGACAGGATAATCACAAAATAGTCTGGTGCTGATATATTTCCCAAAGACTGGATTATTGCTTCTTATTCATGGTTACTTGTTACCCTCAGTTAAAAAAATAAAACCTGAAAATTAATTCTTTTTAAGGTTGAATTCAAATTGCCCTACTTACTTTAATTAAATTCCAGTAATGCTTAACTCTTGGCTGGAGTTTCAGCCAAAAGGAGCGGAAATTGGCAGCGTCTTATGTAATGGTTAAAGGGGTTGGGAAAGGGGCTGGCTGCCATTGAATTAGCATTAAATTTTTCGGCTGCTTTTGCCTTTGTGAGATGTGACTCCTGATTTACTAGGAGAGCTGATACAATTTCCAAGAAGCCCGTGATAGGGTTGGTGTCCTCAAGCCAACAGAAATGAAAATCTTTTTTTGTGAAAAGAGAACCTCCTTTTTGAGTTTGGTTCTCGCATACCATTTTAAGTGGTGCTTATAACATATTCTGGTCAAGAAGCCCAAATCTAAAACTAACAGAGGGTTTATTTTTGCTTTTACAGTCAGATGATGTTCATTATGTTAATGGGATGAATTTATTTGGAAGCATTGACTGATACGGCTTAATATAAGAATATCATGTCTAGCTTATAAAAGAGTTTAAATGTCAATTTTTTATGTGGAGTAGAAAGAACTAGGAAAATAGCAATATTTTCTTTGTTTTTTCCATGCCTCTTCCTATTGTTTCTGGTACCCATCAAACAACTAATCAGAAAATACCAAATATTATTGGTAAAGAGGAAATGTAATCTAGAGAAATGAGGATTACTTATTTGAGTATTTATTGAGAACAGAACTCATTTCCCTCATTTAGCTCTTTGGCTTTGCAGTGAAGCGTAAGTGACTGAATTTGTTCTCTTCCTTTTGGTGAATTTGGTAGTTAAGGCAGCTTCTCTATCCTTCACTTTAGTCTTTAGAATCATGATGGTCAAATTGTGCAACATCTTTCTCAATTAAGAAAAGGAAATAGAGGAGTTCCCGTCATGGCACAGCGGAAATGAATCCAACTAGGAGCCATGAGGTTGTGGGTTTGATCCCTAGCCTTGCTCAGTGGGTTAAGGATCTGGCGTTGCCGTGAGCTGTGGTGTAGATCACAGATGTGGCTTGGATCCCGTGTTGCTGTGGCTGTGGCGTAGGCTGGCAGCTACAACTCCGATTAGACCCCTAGCCTGGGAACCACCAAATGCCATGGGTGCAGCCCTAAAAAGACAAAAAACAAACAAACAAAAAAAAAAAAAAAAAGAAAAAAGAAAAAGAAAAGGAAATAGAAGTTGGGGGAAAGAATCTTCCACATATATTGGCTGTTTTTAGAGTAAACACAATTATTTCTATTTTTGTATTATTCATTGCAGAAGAAAATACTCTACATGAAATTGATGTTGGGATGCTAAATGTATTCTATAAAATATGACTTTAATGTTGGCTGGAACAATTTTTTTTGAAAAATTGCTTTTACTGTCTTATTGCCTGTAGATCATAAAAAGGGGATGACATTTAGTGGAAATATATTTCATTAATAGAATGCTAGAAGAAAGATGTTTCATAGGAAGTTGTCATATGTAATATATGTTTAAAATATAGTAGAATGCTTCTGGAGGTTATGAATATTGATGCCATAAAGCTTTGGCAGAAGAGATGTACCCTCTTTGGCTTCAGCTTTATTGAGAATATAATCAACAACAATTTTACTTTCCCAAACTTTTTTCAAGTTTATTTCTTACCCTTTATTTCAGTTGTGTATTCTGCTTAAACTATACATATAGGTACACTTCCTCTGGCGAGTGTTTAAATTTGCTTCTCTGAAGAAGTTTTGGTCCAGTACTGGAGAGGATGTGGAGAAAAGGGAACCCTTGTACACTATTGGTGGGAATGTAAATTAGTGCAGCCACTATGGAAAACAATAAGGAGGGTCCTCAAAAAACTAAAAATAGAACTCCCATATGATCTAGCAATTCCTCTACATCCATTTCCAATATATGCAGAAAAAAATGGAAACACTAATTTGAAAAGATACATGCATCCCAATATTCACAGTAGCACTATTTACAATTGCCAAGATATGGAGCAACTCAAGTTTCCATCGACAGATGAATGGATAAAGAAAATGCAGTATGTAGATTGTATAGATGGAATATTACTCAGCCATTAAAAAGAATGAAATTCTGCCATTTGCAACTAACGTGGATGGAGCTAGAGAATATTATGCTCCATGAAATAAGTCAGACAAACACCATGTGATAGTAGTCATATTTAGAATCTAAAAAAAAAGAAAAAATACAAATGAACCTATAAAGCAACACCGAAACAGACTCACAGGTGTAGAAAAGAAACTGGTGGTTACCAGAGGGGCAAGGGAAAGGGTCTGGGATTAAGAGATACAAATTACTTTGTATAAAATAGATGAGCAACAAGAATATATTGTGCAGCACTGGGAATTATAGCCATTATTTTATAATGATGTTTAATAGAGTATAATCTGTAAAAATACTGAATCACTATGCTATATACCTGAAACTAATGTAATATTATAAATCAGCTCTACTTCAATTAAAAGATAAACTTTGGAAATGACTTAATGACAACATCACCAGATTGACGAAGACTCTAATGCAGATAATTTGATGGGCCTGATTTTATTTGAGGAGCAGTATTCATGGATTCATGAATAGGAGGAACAATATTTTAGTCAAATCTGTCTGTCAAGCACCCAGTATGTTCATTCTGCAAAGATTTATTAAGTACCTGCTGTCTTAGGAGCAGTTGATGCAGCAGTACACAAAACAGATTTTAAAAAAAATTCCTTGCCAGCAGGAGCTTCCTAGGGAGCTTACACTTTGAGTTGTTTTATATATGTAAAAGTTATATTAATAAAATACAAGTGAAATATATAGCATATCAGATGGTGATGAGCATCTGGAGAAAATGAAGCAGGGCCAGGGAATGGAGAGTGCAGGTTGAGCTTGATCAGGGAGGCTTCTTTATAAGCCCTGTGAAAATCTGGAGGAAGAGAATTCTAGGTGGAGGGACCAGTGACCATAACCCTGAGCCAGGAATATGCTTAGAGTGTTTCAAGCACAGTGAGGGTGGGAGGAAGGGGAGGTCAGAGAGATGGTACAGGCTTAGGGAACCGGTCATGTCCTGTCTCCTGAACCAACATAAGGACTTTGGCTTTGACTTTGAGTAAGGTGGGAACCATTGGAAGGCTTTGAGCAGACAGACACATTCAGTTCAATGTGAAACCATGAAACCCTGATCTGTAGCTTTGGCTTGTTTATATATACAGTATTTGGTCATCTTTGGGTTTTGTGGTGTGTGTGCACGCATGCGTGTGTAAGTGTGTGTGTGTGTGTGTCTGTGTGTGCACAGGGCTAGCACGACGGTGAAGGGAGTAAGACCTGAGGGTGATGCCTCCTAACTTTTGCACCTTAACATTTTGCTTCCCTCACCCTAGTCCTGCCCTGTGTGTGTCTATTGTTTTAATTTGTGAATAACTATATGAATAGAGCTTACCTCTGGCTACTGTTACCATTTGTAGCCAGCAAATGAAGTGTGTATCCTGTACCACAGAGCACTTGCATTGTTGGAACAAGAAAGAAGCAAATATAGCCATTGCCTAACTTTTGGCTTAGAACACTTGATATAGTCCAGAAGAATAACTGCTAGAGGAAGGCAAACCCCTTCCTTCTGTGGTTTCAGGGAGGAAAAGCTGGAAAACTAGATAACCAGCCTGTGAAGGGTGTGACTAAGCTTAGAAATCAAGATGCCTGACAATAAATCATATTTTCAGTATGCCTGTGAATTTTGGAATGGTACATCAATTCCATTATTAGGCAGTTGTAATGGCTGCACATTATTTGACCTAGAGACAAATCCCCTGGGATGGAGATTATGTGCAGGTATGACTGCTGTCAAACATCTCACCTGCCATCCATCCTTGCCTGGCCTTTCATGATATGCACAGGATGTTTTGATTTTTTTTTCCTGTTTATTACACATATTGCCTCATTTCTGTTAATCTTTTTTTTTTTTTTTTTGGTCTTTTTAGGGCCACACCCAAGGCATAAGGAGGTTCTCAGGCTAGGGGTCTAATCAGAGCTACAGCTGCCGGCCTACATCACAGCCACAGCAACGCCAGATCCGAGCTGTGTCTGCGACCTACACCACAGCTCATGGCAACACGGGATCCTTAACCCACCTAGCAAGGCCAGGGATCGAACCTTCATCCTCATGGATGCTAGTCAGATTTGCTTCTGCTGAGCTATGATGGGAGTTCCCAGGAAGTTTTGATTTTTTTGGAAAGCAGATGAAATGGAAGGAAGAGATGAATTTATTGCACATGCACACACACTGAACAGAGGGAGGCATATGTACACACAGCAGGCCTTAAGCTGTATTAAAGCACAGATAATGTTTTCGCTGTTGTTTTGTGTCTGTCTCCACACATTTAACATAATTTCAGAAGTGAGCTGCCCTTTTCCTTCCAGATCCCCTTTGTATAGTCTGCATGTTATAAACTGGCCAACCAGAGACAGCATCTAATTTTGTGTCTGTGTACTACTATGTATGCATTTTAAGAACAGAAAAATAATCAAGATTCTTGAAAGCTAAAAATAATGTCAGCCTAATTTTCCAAACTTCGTTCATGGTCTCCATTAAAATGAGAATTACTTGAAATTCCTGTCGTGGCTCAGCGGGTTAAGAATCTGACTAGTGTCCATAAGGACGTGGGTTCGACGCCTGGCCTTGCTCAATGGGTTAAAAATCTGGCGTGGCTGTGAGCTATGGTGTAGGTGGCAGATGAGTCTTGGATCTGGTACTGGTGTTGCTGTGGCTGTGGCATAGGC
Organism: Sus scrofa; assembly: GCF_054392235.1. NCBI lineage: Eukaryota > Metazoa > Chordata > Mammalia > Artiodactyla > Suidae > Sus > Sus scrofa. The sequence continues at coordinate 147,753,830 of NC_139396.1, read as the reverse complement.
CTGCAGCTGTAGCTCCAATTTGACCTCTGGCCCCCTGGCCCATATGCTGCAGGTACAACCATAAAAAGAAGAAAAAAAAAAAAGTGGGAAAAAAGGGAACATTACTTAGGCACAGGACTTCGTGTGGTTTGTAATCTTTTCTCATCATTTTGGCAGTTCAGCCATGCAAGTGTGATCATGTCTTGGTTTTCAGTGCCTTTTAAGTAAAGCATTCCAGGTAGTGCTCCTCTTAAATTTTGAGGATATATAAAGAAAAGAGAGAATATCCCTCTGTGGCGCAGTGAGTTAATGATCTGGCTTGTCTCCGTGGAGGCACTGGTTTGATTCCCGGCCTGGCACAGTGGGTTAAGGCTCTGGCGTTGCTGCGGCTCTGGCTTGGATTCGCTCTCTGGCCTAGGAACTTCCATATGCTTCACGGAGGCTGAAAAAGAGAAAAAAGAAGAAGAAAGCAATTAGAATTGTAAACTAAGTCATCTGTACATCTGGACCACCGTATCAATCCAGTCAAATCCCTTTCTACTTCATTCTATAAATTCACGGCTAAATTAATTTCCTACAGCGTGGCCTTGATTGCGAGGCTCCTTTCTCAAAAAGCTTCCATGACCCCCCCACCCGGACCCTCATTGTCTCTTGAATTACTTTCAGATTCCTCTGCCACTCCATTCAAGGTTCCTTTGTGACAAGTACCAGGAGGTTTTAATTCGGGGAGGAAAGAAGAGAGGAATTCATTGGCCCTGCAAGCACAATGAGCAGAGTAAGGAGATAGCACACACAGCAGACACGACTCCAAATGAATTTTCTGTAGCCTGATTGCGTGATTACAGTGGCTTCCCTATGCAAATACTTTCATGGTCCCCTCCTCCCCCACCCTTTGGTCTTCTCCTCTGGCCCTGCTGTTGCCCCTGGAGTTGCCTTCAGATGACTCTAATTTGGAGTTCAAGGCTCCTCAGGACTGGATGGTCCATTTCACTTTTCTGATTATTTGTTTGTTTTCTAGCCTTGCCCGTGGCATGCGGAAGCTCCCCAGGCCAGGGATGGAACCCATGCCACAGCAGTGACCGAGCCTCTGCAGTAACAATGCCTGGTCCTTAACCCACTTCGCCACAAGAGAATTCCTTACTTTTCTGATCTTTGAAAACTTTGCTTAGGTCAAGGTAGACTGTTGTCTTTTCCAAACACAATGATACATTTGACTCTTGTCCACCTGGAATATGCATTTCTTCACCTGTTTCTGACCAAATTGTGTCTGTTTTTAAAAGCCCGTCTTATATGCTATGAATTCTTTTCTTCTGTGAGAGAGACAGAGCGCTTCTGCTTTTTTTTTGGATCTCTTTATCTTGAGTAACAGTCTTCTTTGCATTATGTAGATTGATGCACTTGTTTTAATTGCATTTCTCGTACTGAGAAAGGAAACATTTTTTTTTAAGCTGCCGTTTGTTGAGTCCTTACTCTGTGCCAGGCAGTGAGAGGCATATCGAATTGTAATTGCGATGAGTCTGGAAGCAGACTGCTTGAGTTCCAAGCCCAGCACTGCCAGTTCCAGTTGCGTAACCCTAGACAAGTGGCCTCACCTCTCTGTGCTTATTTCCTCATAAATGGCAACTTTCTTGTAGGGTCGTTGAGAACGTTTCATGAGTTTTCTTCATACCGAAGAAAAAATTTAGGATAGTGGTTGGCACATAGTAAACACTCAATAGTAACAGTTACTCTTTGCAAACATCATAATAGTTCATCCTAACAAAAGCCCTATGAGGTTTATATTATTCATATTTTCAAGATGAAGAGAGTGAAACTCAAGGAAGTTAAGCAACTGGCCCAAGATCATGCAACTAATAATGTCAGAGCTGAAGTCTGGGGATTTCTTGCTGTGGCTCAGCAGGTTAAGAACCCAGCTAGTATCCATGAGGATGTGGGTTCAATCCTTGGCCTTGCTCAGTGGATTAAGGATCCGGTGTCGCCATGAGCTGTGGTGTAGGTCGCAGACTTGACTCCAGTCTATTGTTGCTCTGGCTGTGGTATAGGCTGGCAGCTGCAGCTCCAACTTGACCCCTAGCCTGGCAACTTCCATGTTCTGGGAGTGCGGCCCTAAAAAGGCCAAAAGTAAATAAATAAATAAATAAATAAATAGCATGGTGCCATGTACTCAGTAGGAGCTTAATAAATATTTCTTGAATTGAAATGATGAGTATAAAAAAAAGCATGTGGGAGTTCCTGCTTTGGCACAGTGTGTTAAGAATCTGACTGCAGTGGCTTGGGTCACTGTAGAGGCATGGGTTTGATCCTGGGGCCTGGTGCAGTGAGTTCGAGGATGCAGCATGGCTACAGCTGCAGCATAGGTTTCAGTTGTGGCTTCAGATTCAATTCCTGGCTTGGGAACTTCCATATGCCACAGTGTGGCCATAAAAAAGAAAAAAAAAAAAGCATGCATTTATGAATTCATATTTTGCCTCTGTTTCTTACTGAAATTTATGAATTTCAAGACATACTTAAATCTTCCTAGTTTAGATCTCCTCCTTTGTAAGAGGAAGGTAGTATTCACTATGCCAGAGAGGTAGGGGGGTAAATGTGCAGATGGAGTGAGCTAACCCACATCAACTGCCTCAAGTATGGAAAGTGCTTGGTGAGTATGAGTTCCTTCCCTCACTTCCCTTATTATTGTCATTTTAAAATTATTATCATTTTATTAGTCCAGTTAAAATATGTGGGACATGATTCTGATTAGATCCGTTGCCTCAACCCTTCAAAACCAAAATGTTGGTCATTGTGGCTCTAGTGATGCCGTGAAACACGAGGGGGGCAGCCTTCTGTTAGCAGCCTTGCTTTAGAAGTTTGAAAATATCCTTCTTCATTTCACTTTGCGTGTTGCTGGAAGTGTTCTTTGTTTGTTTGTTTGTTTGTTTAGGGCCACACCAGAAGCTTGTGAAGGTTCCCAGGCTAGGGGTTGAATTGGAGCTGGAGCCGCTGCCCTACACCACAGCTCACGGCAATGCTGGATCCTTAACCCACCGAGCGAGGCCAGGGATCAAACCTGCGTCTTCATGGATGCTAGGCAGATTCATTTCCGCTGAGCCATGACAGGAACTCCTGTTGCCTGAAGTTATATTGAACCCAGATTGGGTTGTGTTAACCAGTATCCTCTTTCAAAGTGCAGTCTTATGGAAACTTATAAATGAGGTAGTTTAAGCGGATTGTTTCTCTTGACTTGGTTTAAATCAGCCAGTATTGAGGAGAAAGGAGCTTTGGTTTGGAAGAGGAAGCATGAAGGAAAAGTAGTTTTTAAGCTATCAGGATTGAGTCAGCAGGAGCTAAGTAGCATACGGGAGCATGGGTAACTGGGGGCCTGTAAGAGAGATGAGAGATAATTTGCAGTCAGAACAACACCCAGATCAGATAATTATCCCTTAAACGATATTTGACTGCAACACCAAGCTTCTTCCCCAGCCAAATCTCATGGGACAAATCCCTCTAACAGAATATGTTCCTTCCTACAATAGGATCATAAAGTATTTGTGATTAAAATATGCTGCTTTCTAAAAGTTCAGAACAACATAAAGTCAGTGATCAATTGATGCCTACTAGACTTCCATTTTATTTGCAGGAAGCTAATAGATAACAGTGGAAGAGTTTGGATAATTTCTTCTTCTTGTTGGAATCCACCCATTTTCTAACAATTCTGTTATTACACCCATCTTCAAATTTGATCAAAAAGCTTCTGATTTCAAATGCCAAGTGCTAACCTTTTTATGAGCCACTGGAGACAGTGTTTCCCTCTTTCTGATGTGCCTGTAGGTTGAACCATAGGAAGGTCAGTGTCTGACTCTCTTTGAGGATTCGATCGAGCTGCATGAGTCATGTTGGCCTGCCGGGATTGGGAGGCCAAAATGCAGTTTGTTGAAATAACAAGCCCCACAGTAACAGTTTTTACAAATGCTCATAACTTACCATTCTCTTTTCATCATCATCATCAACATCATTATTATTATTTCATCTTTTTAGGGCTGCACCCGTGGAGGTTCCTAAGCTAGGGGTCAAATTGGAGCTGTAGCTGCTGGCCTACGCCACAGCCACAGCAACTCAGGATGCGAGCTGCGTCTACAACCTACACCACAGCTCACGGCAATGCCGGATCCTTAACCCACTGAGCGAGGCCAGGGATGGAACCTGCATCCTTAAGGATGCTAATCATGTTCGTTTCCACTGAGCCACAACAGAAACTCCACCATTTTCTTTTCTTTAGACATGAAAAAAAAAAAAAAAAAAAAGTCAACCAGCTTGCCCAGGTGCACACCTGTTTCCCTGAATGCTCTGGTGCTACTCCCTGGTTATCAAACAACAGGCAAATAGCAGGAGCTTCAGCACTTCAGGGAATTTTTGGACTATAATCATCATCCCTTCTTTAATATCCTTGGTATAGTCTTAGGAACCACATTAGCTAGGGACTTCTAGTCTGATCTAACACCCTATTCATTCAGCAAAAATTGGTGATAAACACAGATTTACAGGAGGACAATAAAAATACATCAAAGCAGAAAAAATAGATCATTTTAAGGGTGGGATGTCACTGAATCCAATAAGCTGGCCTTTGGCCAGATTTCCTCTTAAAGGTAGGTAGGACCAGGTGGGTCGAAGAGGGCAACATTAGCTAATAATAATGCCAGTGGGAGTTCCCCTTGTGGTTCAGCGGTAACGAACCCAACTAGTATCCATGAGGTTGCTAGTTCAATCTCTGGCCTTGCTCAGTGGGTTAAGGATCCGGCATTGCCATGAGCTGTGGTGTAGGTCGAAGATGTGGCTTGGATCCCGCATTGCTGTGCCTATGGCGTAGGCTGGCAGCTATAGCTCCGATCTGACCCCTAGCCTGGCAACTTCTGTATGCCATGGGTACGGCCTTAAAAAGACACACACACACACACACAGGTAAGTTTTCTTCTAGATTTAAAATTAAGTGAAATGTCCAGGTTCCATCCTGAGATCTGCAAGAGTAGGTTGGTATTTAGTGGGAGAGACGCACGCCACGATCCCCCAGGGCTGACCAGCCAGTGAGTGCACATGCGGGCATATCGCTGAAGTAGCCACATTTTTCTGGCTCAGTGGCCTTCAGGGAACAAACTGGAAGAACTCAGCCTTTTCCTCCCTGCAAGTTTCCCCCACCTTTTCTGGCAGAGCCTAGAAGGGATTGCGTATAAGATGCAGCTGAGCTTATGGTGTTCTGGCGTGAGCCCCTTCATGGTAAGCCACTGCATGCCATTTACTTCTTAACCACCATTCACAGAATGCCACTGCCAGGCCCTGTGCCCGGTGCTTTATGTGCATGACCTCATTTATAAGTGGATGAATTCTCCCGGCCACCCAGTGGGGCTGGTGTTAGCATTCAGCTTTACAGATGAAGAAACAAGGGGCCCTGAGATGAAAGACCTACAGGGTTCTTAAGCTCCATTTCTCAGAATCACTCACTAATTGATTCAACAAATATTTTTTTTATGTGAGCCAACTAAGGTACCGTTCAAATGCTGGGCTGATTCAGTGAACGGTTAGGGGCCCGTTTTTTAGGTTTGTAATCTCTTGGGGGCCAGGGAGAAAGAGACAGACAGTAAACAAATCAGGAAACAAAAAAGATACATTCAAAAAGCAGTAAGGGCCCTATCAGGATTATGTGAAAGAGGGTAACTGCAGGGTGGGTTGGGCATTGTGGGAGGTGTCGGGGAAGCTGATTTGAGAGGGAAACTTTGAGCTGAGATTGGAGTGGAAGGAAGGGGCCACCTGAGGAGCTTGAGAGCAAGTGTTATAGGCACAGGGAACAGCAGATGTAAAGGAGCAGAAAGGAGCTTGGTGTGTTTCAGGAACAGAAGGAAGGTCTGGGTTGCTGGCAGGTGGTTACAGGTGGGAATGGTACCAGAGAGAAAGCTGGAAGGGAGACTGAGCCCTGGCCAGCTACGGTCTCGTATGCCATGGTAGCAGAGTCTGATTTTATTCTGAGAGCTGCGAAAAACCCCTGGAAGATTTTTAAGAGGGGCATGACAGGATCAGATTCACATTTTTAAAACCTCACGTTTGCTGCTTTGTGGATTGTCCTTTACAGGTGGGCAGGAGAGAGCAGCTGGAAGAGCAGCACAGAAAGAGCAGCTGGAAATTTAAAAAAATTAAAAAAAGGAATTGCTTGATAAAATTGTGCGTCTTAAATTGACCCTGAAACAAAATGAATAAACCTAATTTTTCTTCTCAGTTTAAAAGCAAAAAGCAAAAGCAAAAGCTGCTGTGATGCCTTTTCAGGGACATAGGGGAGGAAGGAGGTGGCTTGGAGAGGGGTGGGCCAGTGGAGGGAGGACTGGTGGGCAGATTCGTGGACTATTTTAGAAGAGGAATTGCCAGAAATTACTGATGGAGCAGAGTTAGACTGTGAGGGAGGGAGAGCACCTGGGGAGCTTGAAGGCTCTGGTTCTGTTTAGGGAGAGAAGAAGATGGAGGGAACAGGTGTTGGAGTGGGAAGAACGTCACGGGTTCTGTTAGCATGTATTAATTTGAGATGCCCCTGAGACATTCAAGAGGGATGGTCAGCCAGGCAACTGGACATCTGAGTCTGTTCCAGGGGACGGTCAGGGTGAGAGCTTTCAACTGGGGATTTTTCAGCATAAAGCTTAGGGACATTACCTAGGAAGAGATTCGAATGGGGAAGCAGTACCACTTAGAGGTGGTCCACCTTGGAGCGTGGTACCTGCCCACGCCTGGTTAGTCCCAGTGAGATAATAGAATTGACAGTAAGTTTTAGAAACGTTTATAGCCATTATAGCAAACGCCTGACCAGTGGCTTATGTTCTGTATGCCTTTTCATTTCCCTGCGTTGGTAACACATATTTACTGCATTTTACAATAATGTTGTTCTGCCACAGATGGAAAATTGAAAAAAAAAAAAAAAAAACACCTGGCCCTTTTCCCCAGGCAGTTGAGGAACGTTGCCTTGAAGTTTAGAGGTTAAGCAAAGAAGGAAGAGGTAGAAACAGAGCCTGAGAATAGGTGGCCGTTGAGGTAGAAGGATAACCTTGACTTTCCTTTGGTTGGAACCCAGTCTGACTCCAAGGCTCAGGTGCTTCACTCTGATTTTTTTTTACCGCTGTCTTCCCTAGAGAGTGATCATGACGAGTTCCGGGATATAATTCCAGCAGAGCCATGATCCCATCATGAAGCTTCTGCTTCTTTGCTCGAACGAGGCCTCTTGGTCTCCTAAGAGGTCAACTGGGTTGCCAGAAGGGGCTGCATCCCCATTGGTTTTTAAATTTTTTTTTTACCTTTTTAAAAATTATAGTTGATTTACAATGTTGTGCTAATTTCTTCTGTACATCAGAGTGACCTGGTCATACATACACATTCATTCTTTTTCTCATGTTTTCTTCCATCATGTTCTCTCACAAGAGATTGGATATTTTCCTGTACCATGCAGCAGGGCCTCATTGCTTATCCATTCCAAATGCAATAGTTTGCATCTTTTTTTCAAGTTGTATACTTTACAGGTGCAGCTTTAAAAAAGCAAAAAAGTAAAAAAAATAAATACATAAATGTAATGGAATATATATATATTTAGAGCCACACCTGTGCCAGGCTAGGGGTCAAATCGGAGCTGTAGCCACCGCTACGCCAGAGCCACAGCAACGTGGAATCCGAGCCGTGTCTGCAACCTACACCACAGCTCACGGCAATGCCGGATCCTTAACCCACTGAGTGAGGCCAGGGATCAAACCCGCATCCTCACGGATGCTAGTCAAGTTTACTAACCACTGAGCCATGATGGGAACTCCTGTAATGGAGTATCTTTAAAAAAAAAAAAAAAAAAAAAAAAAAAGTGGGACATTTTCAGGAACAATAGAGAGGGAAGAGAAATCCTATTTATCTGTTAGGTTTTTTTTTTGTTGTTGTTGTTTTGTTTTTAAATATTTTATAAAGTCCCTGCAGAAAGCAGCCTTTTCTTCTTTTGCATCAGTCCCTCTTTTTATAGCTGTCAAACCTTGTCCATGTGGCAGAGCTGCCCATTCTGCCTCCCATTTCCCAGGATCCATCCTCTCCCCTGTACATCATCCCACACAAATAAGGATCCATGGTAGGGAAACAGGAGGCAGAGGCAGCTGCAGCCTCGCTCAGCCAGCCCTCATCTTTAACACAGACTTTAGGGTTTCTGTTGTTTAAGTATATTGTTGACTAACAGTTATTTCCCTGGAATAGTCTTGAAAAGTGCTAATCTGATTTTTAGAGGTTTAACAATTACGCATGCTTTGGAAAAAGAAAAATGCCAAGAGAAGACAAAGAACTAAAAATTTATTATCTTACCACTTGGACTGATTTAAAATTGAGTTTAAAACCATTATTATTTCACAGAAAGGCCCAGGATGGTTATATCTAATTAATGCAAGAAATCTGGCAGTGTAACCAAGTTTGGCAATTTGAATTTCAAAGAGTACAAGTGGTTCTACTATTGACCTTTAGTTTTTCTGAGTCCTAAAATACATGACACCTTTAATAGCTAATTGAGTCACTTAACTCTTGAGAGTATTTCCACACAGACGCTCAGGACAGTTTGCATAACCCTAACGCTATCCAGGTTTCACTACGTCTGAATCAACATCCAAGGAATAGAAATTCTTAATTCTAGAATCCATTCTAAATCTTCATTTTTAGGGAAAATTGCCTTGAAGTTGCTTTTTCTAATTGCTTTAATTCTGCTGTAACCACATTAATGGCAGTACTTATATCCTCACGTATAACAAAGATAATAGTAAAAGCAATAATAACAACTTTAAAAATATACTTCTAGTAATAGTAGTATTGGTAATGATTACAAAACCTAAAATTTGTTGAGGTCCTAAGCAATGTTCTAAAATTTCTACACAGATGAATGCATTTATGATCCGTGAGATATGTTGTGGTCTGTTTGAGCTGCTATAACAAAATACTAGGGCCTGAGGGGCTTATAAACAACCCAAAGATATTGCTTGCAGTTCTGGAGGCTGGGAATTCCAAGATCAGGATGCCACCTTAGTCACGTTTGGGGAAGGACTGTCTTCTTATTCATAGCTGGCACATTCTTCCAGGGCCCTCTTGGTGGAAAGAAGCTCTTGGAGTCTCTTTTACCAAAGCACTAATCCCATTCATGGGGGGTCCCATTCTCATGAACCACCTCCCTAAAACCCCTTCTGCTAATACCATCCATCACCTTTGGGGGTTGGGATTTTAGCATATGAATTTGGGTGGGGAAACCCAAACATTCAGACCACAGCAAGGTAAATAATATTATGACCCCCATTCAACAGATGAGGAAACTGAGGCACCATCCATTTAAGTATCTGACTCAAAGTCATTGACTCTGGAAGAGATTTCCTTTTTCATCTTCAACTTTGCTGGTCTGGATATTTTACTTGTGGAAGCAAGTGATATGTAGAGTGCAGATAACAGTATTTTGTTTCGTTTTGCTTACTTGGGTGGTTGGAAATAAACTCAATGCGGTGATGGAGCACAGAGATAACTTGTGTCTTTCTACACTCTTTTTTTGTGGGAACGTGCTTTTGACAGTTGTTAGTCCTTGGAGATACTTAACTTTGCAATTACCTGATTTCATAATATTTAAAATAAAACAAGCACGAGAATAAATTTTTCAGGAGCTTTCAAAGAACACTTCGTAGAGCCTTTTAAAAAAAATAATGCTAAATGCAGAAATTAGGTACTTTTTAAAATTCGTTTTTGAGCACTTGTATTTCATAAATGAGAATCAGCTTGCAATAGCTAGCTTTCTACCAAAGTTAGCAAAATCTCTGAGAATTAAGGGTAGAAGCCATCTGCTTTGCCCTCACAGTAACTCTAAACATTCTTGTTAAATATAGAAAGTCCACAAGTTTACGAACAGGTTGTGTTTCATATGTTTGACGAAAGTGTAATTTTCTGTACTTAGGTTTTCTTATCGTTTTCCATGAACAACTTTCCAGGTCTCTAAAAGCTTCTACAGGATTCTTTTAATGACCTCATAATATTGCAAATGAATGTACCATAATTTGAAGACATACTGATAATGGTTTCCTGAAAGTCTATATCATTTTTAAACTTCCACTAACTGTTTGTAATAGTGTCCTCACAGTTTCTGGATTTTAACTTAAAATAATCTCTGGCAGTTGTTTGTGGGGACCAAAAAGAATCTTATTTGAACTTACATGCTTTTGATGAGGAATGCCTTGGACCTTTCCCCACACACTTCATTTTGTGACTTGCCTGATTTTTTTAATAGTAGGGGTTTGAGGAGTGGGAATAGGAGGAGATGTCCTTCCATTTCTCTTTCTAAAGATGCTCAGCATTTTTCTGATATATGTTTTACATATACCTTCCCGGTTTTTGGCGGGTCTTTTGATTTTAAATCTCATGCACTTCCATCATCATCATTATTATTATTTTGGCTGCCCCTTGGCTTATGGAGTTCCCAGGCCAGGAATCACATCTGAGCCACAGTGGTAACCTAAGCGCAGTTGCAACCTAAGATGCAACTATGGCCATGCTGGATCCTTAACTCACTGTCCTGGCCCAGGGATCGAACCTGTGTCCCCGGGCTCCCAAGACGCTGCTGATTCCATTGCGCCACAGTGGACTGCCTCCATTATTTTTTATATAGTTTTATTGAAGTAGAGTTGATTTACGAGGTTGTGATAATTTCTACTGTACAACAGAGTGATTCAGTTATACATGTAGACACATCCATTCTCTTTCAGATTCTTTTCCCACATAAATCGTCATAGAATATTGGGTTGTCTCTGTGGTATACAGCAGGTCCCTGTTGGCTAGTCATTCCCTATACCTCAGCGTGCAGATACCAATCCCAAGCCCCCAGTCCATCCCTCCTCCACTTGTCTTCTTTGGTAACTATAAGTTTTTCAAAGTATGTAAGTTCATTATTTTTAAGGGATTCATGTCAAGGATAAGCCTATGAACGCTGTTGTCCAGCTGAATTCTTAGGGCGACTTGAAAGTAGTATATCCCTGTTGTGAAGTGATTTCCAAAGTGCTAAGGCCACATCTTCCCTGATTTGTAGTCTATACCTTACCTCAGAAAAGCTAAACTTTTTCTTATTTCAAAGGTCTGTTTCCATATCAGCTGTCCAAGTGACTACTTCTAATTGGTATAGTATTAATTTCCCTGAAAATTTATTATTTTTTAAATTTATTTTTTGTCTTTTTAGGGCCTCACCCATGGCATATGGAAGTTCCCAGGCGAGGGATTGAATCAGAACTGCAGCTACTGGCTTACCCAACAGCCACAGGAACATGGGATCCAAGCCGCGTCTGCAACCTACCCCACAACTCACTGCAACGCCAGATCCTTAACCCACTGAGCGAGGCCAGGGATTGAACCTGCATCCTCATGGATACTAGTTGGCTTGGTTACTGCTGAGCCATGATGGGAACACCCAATTTCCCTGTGAATTTGAATTTGAGGCTGCAGCCACTTCCTTTCCATATCTACAATTTTCCGTTTTAATGGCCCCCTAGGAGTGTGTGTAGGAGCTGGGATTTAATCATGCCCAGATTTCCTCCTGGGTGGACTAAGAAAGACTTCCAAGGGAAGTGCTGGAAGTCCCCTAGGATTACTTCTTTCTATGCAGTTCCAAGTAAAGAGGCAGCAAATTTCCCTAAGAAAAATGTAGGCAGGGGGTGAAGTTGTTGCTGAAAATCGGTGGCTGTCCATTTGTGACCGTGTTCTTGTTTTTCTCAGATGCGGTACAGGTCTGTACTACGTGTATGAAGAGCTTAAAATGTCTACTTTTAAAAGGAGTTCTTGGAGTTCCTGTCATGGCTCAGCGGAAACAAATCTGACCAGTATCCATGAGGACACAGGATCAATTCCTGGCCTCCATCAGTGGGTTAAAGGTCTGGCGTTGCCGTGAGCAGTGGTGTAGGTCGCAGATGTGGCTCGGATCCCGCATTGCTGTGGCTGTGGCTCTGATCAGACCCCTAGCCTGAGAACCTCCAAAGGCCGCGGGTGTGGCCCTAAAAAAAAAGACAAAAATAAATAAATAAATAAATAAATACAAAATAAGAGGAGTTCTTGGAGTTCCCATCATGGCTCAGCAGGTTAAGAACTGACCAGTATCCATGAGGGTTCAGCTTTGATCCTTGGCCTTGCTCAGCGGGTGAGCTGTAGCTCAGATCTGGTGTTGCTGTGACTGTGGTGTCGGTTGGCAGCTAGCTGCAGCTCTGATTTGACCCCTAGGCTGGGAACTTCCATATGCCCACAGGTGTGGCCCTAAAAAAAAAAAAAAAGAGTTCTTACTAGCAACTAACAAAATGGATATTATGAAAGTGTTGTGGCCCCATGCGCATTGTGTAAGAATCATGTGAAGGCTCTTCAACTATCTGCTACAGTATGAGACTCCACTGATTGCCTAGAAGCACTGTTAAGTGACTTGGGTGGTAATTCTCTCTGTATCCTGTATTCCCATATTATATGTTCAGATGAAGACTGCAAAAAACTGGTGCTGAGAGATTTGTTGTTATTGTAGAAATAGCTATCCTTATCCTAGCTGAGAACAGAGACTTCCTGCATTGGATTCAAGGCCAGTGCATCGATGGCTTCTCTTTACTTTATTATTTGCTAATAGAAATATGCCCTAACAAGACAAGATCTTGGTTGAGCGTCCTTTAAGCCTATTAGGCAGTTTTCAGTTGATTTTCTAGGGTTGAAGCAAGGACCTGACAGTGCCTGAATGGCAGCCGAGTTGGCATTTGACTGTCTGAAGTGAAATACTGCCAATCCAGTGGTTTCGTGTTTTCCATGGCAAAAATGTCTTTGTGGTGGACTATTTATTATGCAGATTATTTTTCCCTTGATTCTCTGATTTAAAGAATCAAGAAATTGTGGTAAAAGTAATGCATGTATAATGTAAAAAAGGAAAAAAAACAAATAGTACTGAATGGCATTACATTAAACATATATGTATAATATAGATAAAAACATATACTTAAAAACTACCTCGCTCTTGCTGCATTCATTAATGTTAGACTCTTCCCTATGAAAGATAAAAATTTAATATCCTTGCTATACCTCTACCTTGCTTTATCCTACTTGGTGTTTTAATTAATTTTTTATAACAATTTTTTTTTAATTTTAAAAGTTATGCATTTACCCCAACTTCTTATCCTATCAACTCTGGCCTCTATGGACTTACTAGGATGTAAACTGAGGAACTGGGATCCCTAAATAGTCTCAAGCTCTCATTCACTCCTATTCCTGAGCTCCATCAGCTCTACCACTATTTTTACGGTACCGAAATTTGGCACTCCCCTTCTGACTGGATTATAAACTTGCTCTGCTTCGTCTATAGGCTTATTCTAAACACTGGAAAGCAGAGGAGGGAATGCAATTCCACGGAACTGAGCTTTTACCGCTTGAAGGAGAATGTTCCAAGTGTTAAGCGGATTCTTTTTTCCTTACATTCCCCAGTTACTCAAAATTACATCACCTTTAAATCCATTTCTATTCAGATAAGGACTGTATTGTGGCTTCTCTGCCAATTCAGAAGGTTTTAGGTACCTTCCTCTTTTATAATTAGAGAAGAGACATTATGTTTTCCCCACGACACTAAGATCTTTGAGCTTTTTAATCATACTATCATTCGAAGAGAAGTTTCTCCCTTATGGTCTTTAACAGAATATGTTCTTGCTCATCCTGACCACCCAGTAATAAATAACAGGTTGGCCATCCTTTCCTTTGTCATCCAGAAATCCCTGTTTTCCTGGCCTTGCTTCAGTTCCTGTCCCTTATAGATCCAACTAGCCGTTTATTCATGAAGTTGTCATTTTTTTCCTTTTTAGGTTTGAGATAAAACACAGCTGGGAAAGAACAAATGGACCAAAGAAGACCAATATCTATGCGTGTAAAGTCACCTATAGCTATTGGCTCTCTCTTAATTCTGAGGTTTTCTTTTTTAAGCCAAGAAAGTAAAAGGATTTTGCAATTTTTCTCTCTTTAGTTGAGTGACTAGAGGGGAGAAGGGCTGCATTCGTTTTTTCCCACATTTGTACATTTTTCCAAGGATATCTTATTTGGCTTCAGCAAATGACTGTCTGTCTCAAGTTTCTCCTGTCTTCAGTTTGGAAAGCAAGGTGTTTACTTTTTTTTTTTTCTTATTGGGATATAATTCACATACCATACTATTTACCTTTCCAAGTTTACAGTTTAGTCGTTTGTATTAAAATTGCAAGACCATGCAACTTCATTTTTTAAAGTAAACTATTTTAATATTCACAAAAATGGATAAAATGGTACAGCAACCATCCACATATTCATTACCCAGAATGAAATGAATGCCTATAATGGTGACCTTTTTTTTTTTTTTTTTTTTTGCTTTTTAGGGCTGTACCTGCAGCATAAGGAAGTTCCCAGGCTAGGGGTCGAATCGGAGCTACAGCTGATGGCCACAGCCACAGCCACAGCAATGCGGAATCCAAGCCACTTCTGCAACCTACATCACAGCTCACAGCAATGCCGGATCCTTAACCCACTGAGCAAGGCCAGGGGTCGAACCTGCATCTTCATGGATACTAGTTAGATTCGTTAACTGCTGAGCCACGATGGGAACTCTGTGACTTTTTTAATGGTTCTGAGGCTGAACTGATGTTCTGTGAGGAAGTGTGAGATTTCGAGAAGCGCATTGACTTTAAAAATGCAACGTAATGATTGGGTGGCTATGCAAGCAGGAAATCATTTAATTTTGGGACACTCTCTCTGAAGACCGTAATCATTCAGATGGGTTTGAGCGGTCTCTGTCATGTAGCAGTAAGTTCAGAGATTTCTTTCCTGGGTGACTTTGAACTCTGTCTTTAGTGGTTTTAGTACATCATGTTGAAGTGTGAGGTAAAAATTATTGAAAAAAACGTTAGTGATATTTGTACCTGTTGTAGTGAAAGGTTAGAATCTTCCTTCAATTAGGATGAGGATACAGCAGGATATGAACAGGCCCATTTGCAGGGTCAGGCTTTGGGGCCAGGAGACAGCAAGATTCAGGTTAAGAGGGATTTGGAATTTATAACTACAGTTGCTTGGAAACCAGGACGTCAGGAAGCACCAAGGAAGATGCAAGTTTCAAAGATCAAGGGAGGATAGAACCTAGAATTCAACAGGTCCGAAGATCTGAAAAAGTGGTTCTCTCAAACTGGGCAGGGACTGTCCATTTCAGCCACTGTTTTATTTTTTGCTGATGTTGCCTGCCACAGTCCTACAGTTGAATCTGGGACATGCCAATGCACCTTGTTTTTCTAGTGTCATCAGAATTTTCGCCAACATATAGCTTGAAGGTATTTCAAATATATTTTAAGCATTACTGCATTCAGCTGACTTTTTAAAAGCACAAAGTGGTAAAGTAATATTTCTATCTACATATTGGTCATTAGATTTAAGAGCACTTTATGTTTTTATAGACGACCTTATCATGTGTACTGCTAATTTCAATGCTGTTCCCGGATTCACATTTATATAGCTGTCACTGGATGTACCGTTTGTATTTTTCCCAGCACAAATATCACCTTTATTATTTTAAAAAATTGTTAAGGAATAGGTATAATTGTCAGTTTTTTATGGATGCATCATTGTTTTACAATATCATACTAGTTACAGGTGTGCAACATAGTGAGTCAATATTTTTATACATTACAAAATGGTGACCACAGTAAGTCTAGTTATCGTCTGTCGCCATGCGAAGTTATTACAATATATAATTGTCAGTGTTACTGCTTTCTCTGCAGGGGCTGAAATGTACATTGCGGTGGTTGTTTTTTAATATACAGCTGATCCGCCAAAACACCCATCTAATTTTTTGACTCGGTTTGGCTTGGCTTGATAATCAAACCCCAAATGGCAATAAGGATTAAATCACTTCAGCCCATTTATTACATTCTTATTTATGAGGTCGTTGGCCTAACACAAGCAGTTTCTGTGTTTTATTTCATATCCCAGGGCCAGGCTACTCTTCACAGATTCCAGATGGTATAACGGTAGACTTCAAGACCAGTGCTTTCTGGTTCCTAGGCTTTTCTGGTTTCTGAGGGGCACTTTAGGATTATGGAAGTGGTTCTAGAAAAACACCACCACTTGTCAAAATCTCTTTGGCAGACACTCTAAGCTCTCTTTGTAGGTACCTTATCTAAAAACATTCCTTTGCTGGCAAGTGTTGAGGTCATCCTGTTCCACAAATGGCAAGGCAGGGAGACCTACTGGCTTTCCGTTGGCAAAGGATGGGTGGTTAGAGATTTTTCCAGTAACATAGGGATTTATGATTACTCATCCGTCTTCCTACACTCAGTCTCCTTAGTGACAGAGGCACACATGCTGTGTTGTAATATTTGACTCCTGGACGCCTGTTCCCACTTTGCAAATACAATTTTGACTTGACCACAACAGCAACTCTTACTAAAACATTTTCCATTTTAGGACAATTATCTTTATTTATTAAAGTAATAAAAATATAAATGAAAAAAATAAATGGGGTTCCAATTGGCTCCCACATCCCTGGAAATGAAAGTGGAAAATTTTTTGTTTATCTGTGTCCAAGAGAAATTAAGAGCAGTGCTATATTGGTGCTATAGATAAGAACATAAGTAATCTCAGATCCCTGGGGAAATCACTGCTCTTCAGACTGAGACACTTCAGCATTGCTCCAAGTAGGAGTCTGCCTCTTTTCTTCATGCCATTCCTTGTACCTGAAAGATATTACAGGAACTGAAACTGGAACTGGAGGGCTTGAGAGAGCGTCTTAGATTTAGAACTTCTTGAGGGCAGATACTCAAGGATCCGTCTTGTCTCTGTAAACCTTTGCAGTACCTGTAGCTGCATTATGTTCATGGTAGGGGGAAAGATTCCATAAGCTGTACTTGCTAACTTGCTGAGTTTCTGCAGTCTTGTGAGCTGCTTTAAATCCCTTCTGGAACCAGTGTCAGTAGTATGTCCTCACTTAAAAACTATTCCAGGGAAGAACTTTCTTAACCTCTTGAGTATACTTACCTAAGTATTAGAGATTTTTCTTTTTTTACGTGATGAAAGGCATACTAAAGAGAGCTTACCTTTGGGAATCTTACCCATTTGTTGTAAAGAGAAGACTTCACCCTTTTGCAAACTCAATAATCCATGTAAAGTAATCTATTGAGACTTTGATGCCACGAGAAGTCAAGTCATGGACAAGAAAGCACATCACCCTATTACGTGCCCAATGGTCTGGGAAGGCTTCTTCCTGCAGGGAGTTGAGCTGAATCTCCATGGATTGGATGGATTTGGAAAAGAGGCGTGTGAGGAGGGCCTCCCAGAGAAGGAGGATAAGGGGAGCAAAGTATGAGAGTTGGGGAGATTAGAGGGAGTGTTTAGGAGAAACCAAAGACCAGTTTGACTAGCATGGTGACTTTGGGAGAATGAGATATTATAGATAAGGCTGGAAAAGTGGGTGAGGAATACATGGCACAGAACCATGAATATAAGCTTATGCAGTTTGGACTTTGCTGTGTAAACAAAAAATCATTTGGAAGGTTTTTGAGCAAAGGAGTGACACAATCTCGGTGGTATTTTTGGAAGATTTGATTGCAGAGCCAGGTACAGGGTGCATTAAATTCGCTGACAGGAGATTGGACAGGAAGACCAGTTAGGGTTACTGAATCCACCTATTAAAGTCTCAAGGCCCTGAAATTGGGAGTTAGTGATGAAAATACAAAGGAAGAATTAGATACCAAACACATCTTGCTGAAGTATGACAGCAGCAGCGCCTTTGCTTCTGATACAGGTGGTATTGGGCAGAAATACCTGATCTGTTAGTTATTGGGAACAAACAAGTCCTTTATCGAATTAAAAGGAAACTGAATTTGGATATTGCAAATCAGTTTTCCCACGCATCACTTGTGTTCTTTGGGTACTTGTGACCTCTCCAAGTTTTTCTCAACAGGTTCCAGTTCACTGTATAAATAATTAGTTTCAGCCCAGCATGCTACAAGAAGGGTGCCTTTTAAATTGTTTAGTACAGCTGATTAAATTAATTCCAGAGACTAAATTTTAGATCTTCAAAGAGCATGTTTTCGCTTGGGGTAAAACATTACCGTGGCTGAATTACATATTATCAAGCTGCATGAGCTGTGGGCTACAATATTTTTGTTTTAAAGGGCAATTTTTTGGCCCCAGCTTAGTGTTGCTAGACAATTCAGTCAAAGGATCCGGAATAGTTACAGTTTTCCCTAAAGCCCTTATTTAGGGCTCTCTTTCCTCATTCTCCACCCTCGTCCCATCACCTCTCTCACTCACACGTTGCCTGGCACTCCAAATCTTCCTAAAATTTGTCACTCCTTGCTCAAAAGCCTTCTCAATGGTTTCGCTTATGTAACAAAGTCCAAACTCCATTACCTTATTCCTGGTCCTCCACACAGGCTCCTAATCCATTTTAGGGATTCATACATAGAATCAATGATTCTAGCATGCTCTTAATTATTATATTTATACTAAATGAGCACACTAATGTAGACTAGGGAATCTGAACATGATGCTAGGCTGTATCATCTGAATTTCAGTTGGAGCCCATGCCAATGTAAAAAATTCACTTTCATATTTTGGTAGAGCTGCTGGCCTAAGCCACAGCCACAGCAATGCAGGATCCAAGCCGAGTGTGCGAACTACACCACAGCTCACAGCAATGCCAGATCCTCCACCCACTGAGTGAGGCCAGGGATCGAACTCGCATCCTCATGGATACTAGTCGGATTTGTTTC
Organism: Sus scrofa; assembly: GCF_054392235.1. Taxonomy (NCBI): domain Eukaryota; kingdom Metazoa; phylum Chordata; class Mammalia; order Artiodactyla; family Suidae; genus Sus; species Sus scrofa. The sequence goes on along the minus strand of NC_139396.1, from coordinate 147,735,072 downwards.
TGCTGCACCACAACAGGAACTCCCATATTTTGACTTTTAAATTTCAGTGTTTTATTTAACTACTTGGTCATAGAGATTTCCATATATGAAATTAATCAACATAGTTGTCCCTGTCAGTGACTCTGACTTTTAAAAAATTAATTCATTAAGAGTTCCTGCTGTGGTGCAGTGGATTAATGATCTGGCTTGTCTCTGTGGCATTACCCATTTGATCCCTGGCTGGGAGCAGTGGGTTAAGGATCTGGCATTGCCACAATTGTGGCATAGGTCACAGATGTGGCTTGGATTTGATCCCTGGCCCGGGAACTAACATTTGCTGCTGGTGCCGCCTAAGAAAAGAAAAATAAATAATTCCATAAAAATTAATTCGTTAATATATAGCTTTTTTTTCCTAAAAGTAATTTAAGGCAGTTTATGGTGATATATAAAATATGCCAAGGTATAATTAAAAATAGGTGAGATAGGAGTTCCCGTCGTGGCTCAGTGGTTAACGAATCTGACTAGGAACCATGAGGTTTCGGATTCAATCCCTGGCCGCAATCAGTGGGTTAAGGATCTGGCTTTGCTGTGAGCTGTGGTGTAGGTGGCAGACGCGGCTCAGATCCCGCGTTGCTGTGGCTGTGGTGTAGGCCAGTAACTACAGCTCCAATTTGACCCCTAGCCTGGGAACCTCCATATGCTGTGGGATCGGCCCTAGAGAAGGCAAAAAGACAAAAAAAAAAAAAAAAGGTGAGATAGAAGAAAACATTGCCGTATATCTTCACGACCTTAGATTAGAGAGTGATTTCTTAGATGTGACACCAAAAGCATAAACAACCAAGAACAAATAAATAAAATGGACTTCATCAAAATTAAAATTTTCCGTGTCTCTAAGGTCATTATCAAGAAAGTGAAAATATACCCACAAAATGGGAGAAACTATATGCAAAAGATATTCTGATAAGAGTCTGTTAGTCAGAATAAAGAACTCTTACAACTCAAACAAAAGTGCACAACCTAATTTAAAAATGTGCGAAAGATTTAAAGGGACCTTTCTCCAAAGAAGATACACCAATGGCCAATGAATACACCAAAAGATGCTCAGCATCATAACTCATTAGGGAAATGCAAATCATAATAAAACACCACTTCACACCCAAAACAATAGTTATAATAAAAAAAATAATAATATTGGCAAGGTTGTGGAAAAATTGGAACTCTTATAATTACCCCTGGGAATGTAAAATGGTACAGTCACTTTGGAGAACAGTTTGGTAGTTTCTGAAGAAGAGAATTACCATAACACCTAGCAATTTCACTCTGAGCTCATATAACCAAGAGGATTGAAAATGTATATCTGTGCAAAAACCTGTGCATGAATGTTTATAACAGCGTTATTCATAATAGTAAAAAATGCAAACAACTCAAATATACATCAGCTGGTGAAATAAAAACTTCCACACAATGGGATATTTTTCAGCAGTAAAAAGAACAAACTACTGATAGATGCTGCAACATGGATGAACCTGAGAACATGCTAAGTGAAAGAAACCAAACATAAAAAGTCACCTGTTGTATGATTCCATACATATGAAATATCCAGAATAGGAAAATTCATAGAGACAGAAAGCAGATTAATGGTTGCTAGGAGCTGAAGGGAGGAGGAAATGGAGAGTGACAGCTAATGGATACAGAGTTTCTTTCTGGGTAATGAAAAATGTTCTGGAATTAGTGATGATAGTTGTACAAATTTTTGAATGTACTAAAACCTATTGAATTACCCACTTTATAAGGGTGAATTATGGTATGTGTATCTCAAAAACAAAGTGAGTTGAGAAAATTGAAACAAATGTATAGACATAAAGTGGATCTAGGACTAAAACTAGTGTTATACCATAAAGGTTCATATATTTGCTATTGATTGGCTATGAACTTAGCTCTAATTAACTTACAGGTCAGTTATTTAACTGATATTGTCATTAGTCCAATGACACAGGTTTTTGTTTGTTTGTTCTATTTTATTCTATTTTTTCCTTTTTAGGGCCACACCCATGGTGTATGGAGTTCCCCTGGCTAGGTGTCTAATCGGAGCTGTAGCTGCTGGCCTATGCCACATGCCGCAGCAATGTCAGATCTGAGCCGCATCTGTGACCTACACCACAGCTCATGGCAATGCTGGATCCTTAACCCACTGAGCAAGGCCAGGAATCAAACCTGCATCCTCATGGATCCTAGTCGGGTTCATTACCACTGAGCCATGATAGGGAACTCTCAGTATTTTTTTGTTTTTGTTTTTGTTTTTGTTTTTGTTTTTGTTTTTGTTTTTACTGGTGGCTGATCATAGCCTGCTCAGCCATTTCATTCTAGGTGGAATTTTGCACTTCCGTAGAGGAAAAAGCATTCCAGCTATTTATATTCCAGATTTTTTTCAAGGAACACATTCTTTGTGTACACATTATTTGAGAAAAGAAACATAACCCAGTTGTATGAACAGTAAAGCAGTTTTTGAATGAAGGATGAAAAGCTATTGAATTAGGCTGATTTGCTTGCATGAATGTTTACTGATATAATTCAGTGCCTCTGTTCTCAAAGTGTTTATGTTCAAGTAAAGTGGTTGAAAGAATGAGGAAAGTGTTATTTTTTAAATTGACATACAGTTTTACCCAATAATTGCACCAAGTCAGTGAACATGGCATTTTACTAGTAGACCACAAGGCAGAATGATCAAAAGGCGTTTTGCATAGAAGATTTCCATTCCAGCAAAGTGTTAACTTTTCTCTATTTCTCATCACATTGGAGTACAGTGTCATTTTCTCAGGCTTAGGTTTAAGAAACCTTGGATCTATGTCCAGACTCCATTCCTTAGCCAAGCCACACAGTTTTCTATGCTCTATGTCCTGGGAGCATCTATAGACATTCACACTCAGAGGACATAGTAACACATTCTGCAGTTTCTGTTTCAGTTTTGGACTCAGACTCTGAAAACTACTTCAAGATCTGGTCCTTTAGGGTATTTTTATCCCATAGATAATTAACTCTGGACACATTAGACCAGAAGCCCTGGATCTTTTTTAAAAACTGTCCTCATTTCCCTGGGGCCTTGATGTGCTCCCAGAGTTTGATGATGTGATCAGCTTTGGGACCAGGGTGGTGGCTCCATTTTGAATGGATCACTCTAGCGTGTTTTGGAACTCAGAGTATATCCATATGCTGAAATCTCTGGAGGTAGACAGTCAATGCCCTGGGAAGAACACTGGCTTTGAAGTCACCCTGGGTTCATACTTAACTCTTGCCACTTGCTAGCTGCAAGAACGAGGTCAAGCACTTTCCCTAAGCCTCAGTTTCCTCATTGGCAAAAAAAGGTCGCAAGAGCACGGGAGTGAAGTGGTGATGAAACGCGCTAAAACGTGAATGGTGCTGAGCCCAGTGCCTGGCACATGGTTACACTGAGTGAATGACAGTGTTGCAGTACCTAGAACCAGTGCACAGTAAATAATTGTTGAACGAATGAAGGAATGAATGGATGGGCTCTTAACCACAGGTTGGAAAACATTACTTTATGAACCTGTTAAACAGTGAAAAGAAGAGAGAAAAGCATAACGTGGACACGGATACATAGACTTCTACCATTTTGTTATACTTGCTTCAGATTTTTAAACTTTTTTTTTTCATTTTTTTTAAGTTTTATTGTGATGTGGTTGATTTACAATGTTGTGGTCATTTCTGCTGTACAACAAAGTGATTCAGTTGTGTGTGTACACACACCCATTCTTTTTCAGGTTCTTTTCCCAGACAGATGATCACAGAATATTGGGTAGAATTCCCTGTGCTTGACAGCAGGTCCCCACTGGCCAACCATTGCACATACCACAGTGTGCATATGCCAGTCCCAAACCCCAGTCCATCTCTTCCTTCATCCCCTGTCCCCTTTAGTAACCATAAGTTTGTTTCCAAAGTCTGTGAATATTTTTCTGTTCTACAAATAAGTTCATTTGTATCCCCCCCTTTTTTTTAAGATTCCACATATACGTGATATCATATGATGTTTGTCTTTCACTGTCTAACTTCACTTAGTATGGAAGAAATAAAATGTCATAAATACACCTGAATTCCCCTATGTATCCCTCCCAAAATCTCCCCCCTGCCCCGAGATAATTACTATCATGAGTTGTTGTTATCACTGCTTTTAGAGTATTCCCACGCATATATGTAAATGAACAACATACAGCACAACTTTGCATATTTTCACTTTTTATATGAAAGCATTATGTATTACTCCATATCTTGCCTTTTTTTTTTTTTGGCTCACTATTATGTCTTTGAAATTAATTCATGTGGATACATGTTTCTATAGTTCATTCATTTTTTTCCTGTCTTCCATGGCATTAAGCGACTTATAAGGCAAGCATTTTTATGACTATATACTAAGTTATTTTTCCATTCTTGATATCGATGGATATTTCGGAGTGCCCACCCCCCAGTTTCTTGCTATTACAGTTATGCAATAACCATTCTTAGGTATCTTCCTGAGGCAGAGTGCATAGACAGAAGAGGAACCGTTGGGGCTTCCATTTTACTAGATATTGGAAATTTGCTCTCCAAGGTGCTTGTATGGCTTTTCACCATCAGCAGCGTCAGAGCATTGCCGTTTCTCCAAAATTTCCCAACACTTGCCACTGTCAAGTTTGAGTATGAAATAACTCACTTTAGTTTTAATTTGCATTTTCCTGATTACTGATGCATCTGAACAGGACCTTTTCACCCATTTATGTAAGATCATTTGTTTTTTCTCATGATTTTCCAGTGGATTACTAGGTCTCTCTTTCAAATGGTTATTTTCGATTTATAGGTGTCTATAAATTCTGGATACTAATTCTTGGTCACATTTTTACAAATCTTCCAGTTTTCTACACTTAGTTCGTACTCTTTGTCCTATCACATTTCACCACAGCTTTCCATTCTTCATCAAACCCAGCAAAAACATGGAACTCTTACATACAGAGAACAGATAGGTGGTTGCCAAAGGCAGGGGTTGTGGGGTAGCAGGTGGATGAAATGGGTGAAGGGGGTCAAAAGGTAGAAACTTCCAGTTATAAAATAACATAAGTCCTGGGGATGTAAGGTATAGCATGATGGCCATGGTTGATAATACTTAATGTACATTTAAAAGTTGCTGAGAGAATATCTTAAATGTTCTTATCACAAGAAAAAGAAATTGTGACCCTTTGTGGTGATGGATGTTCACTAGCCTTATTGTGGTGATCATTTCATAGAATATACAAATAGTGATTCATTATGTTGTACATCTGAAACTAATATATGCTAATTCTTTCTCAATTTAAAAAACCAAACTAGAATAAAAAACACTCAGGTTTTTTTTGTTTGTTTTTTTCTTTTTTGCTATTTCAGGGCTGTACTCGCAGCATATGGAGGTTCTCAGGCTAGGGTTGAATCAGAGCTGTAGCCTACACCAGAGATATAGCAATGCGAGATCCGAGCTGCGTCTGCGACTACACCACAGCTCATGGCCAAGCCCTGCGCGAGGCCAGGGATTGAACCCTTGTCCTCATGGATACTGGTTGGGTTTGTTAATCGCTGCGTCATGACGGGAACTCCGAAAAACACTCGGGTTTAACCATTTCTTTAGGTCTTCATTTTCTTATAATGGTTCCTGTGTGTTGTGAAATTTATGTTAAGTAAATTTGTATGCCTTCCTCTTATTCATCTGTCTGAGACCCAGCCAAGAACCTGAGATGGGCAGAGGCAAGATATTTTTCCTCCTCTACATATTCTAAAATTCCATAGTCTACTTTTTTGATATTGTGTCAAAACAGAAACAGAAACTTCTGAATTGTCACCTGAAATTATATCTTGTTCCTAAGGTGAACCTTTTTCTTTCTTCTTGTCTTTTCTTTTCTTTCTTTTCTTTTCTTTTCTTTTCTTTTCTTTCTCTCTCTCTCTCTCTCTCTCTTTCTCTCTTTCTTTCTTTTTTAGTGAAAGATTTAGAATATTTGTTAGCTTGTTGTGGCAGGTGACACTCTGCATTTATCTTAGCATGCCAGCAGACTCACTTCAGAAAAGATGGCTAGGAGATGAAATGGGCCTGTTGATTTTTTTATGCCCAAAGGGAGGCAAATATCTTTGATGACATTTTAAGATTCTGTAGAATTTTAGGCGTTGCTTTATTGCTATGATTTACATTTAACATTGTTTCTGCAAGGTATACAGTGTTGCTCTAAGTTGCAAAATTTTTTGCCCACTGGCAAAATGAAGTGGTTTTGTGAAAATTGCAGAAAATAGCTTTCCCACATACTAATAACAGCTGTTCTAAGCCTATTCCCTAAAACTTGTCACAAATCACACACTCATATTCTTTGGCGCTATGAAAAATAGCAATTAAACATAGAAAAGCACAAAAAAGAAAGTGAACTCAAGTCTTACAACCCAGATAGCGCCTGTGGACTTTTAAAAACAAGAAAAGCGATGCACATACAGGGCTTACCTCTGCACGGCTCATGCCGAGACTTCTGACACCCCGTGCGTCTCTCCCAAGAGAGTTTCTTTGTAATTTTCCAGAAGAAATGCACTTCCTTTCTCATAAGGGGTCATACTCTGCATACTCTATTTTATCCTTTAGTTTTTCAAACTTGATAGTCTATGTTGAGGTTGAGTCACACCTCAGTGTATAGATACTTTATGTCCTCATTAAAGGCAGTACCACATTTATTATACGGATGGTCTGCATTTAAAAAAAAAAAAAAAAGATGAAAAACAGTGCCAGGAGTTCCTGTCGTAGCTCAGCCGGTTAAAGACCCACCTTTGTCTCTGTGAAGATGCAGATTTGATCCTTGGCCTCGCTCAGTGGGTTAAGGATCTGGTGTTGCCATAAGCTGTGGCGTAGGTCACAGATGCAGCTCAGATCCGGTGTTGCCATGTCGTGGCTATGGCATTAGGCCAGCAGCTGTGGCTCTGATTTGACCCCTGGCCCTGGGAAATGACACATGCCACAGGTATGGCTGTAAAAAGAGAGAGAAAAAAAAAAGCAAGCAAGGGTGCTATAGTTTCTTTTTTTTTTTTTTTTTTCTTTTTGTCTTTTTAGGGCCACACCTATGGCATATGGAGCTTGCCAGGCTAGGGGTCTAATTGGAGCTATAGCCGCCAGCATATGCCACAGCCACAGCAACACCAGATTCGAGCCGCGTCTGCGATCTACACCACGGCTCAAGGCAAAGCCGGATCCTTAACCCACTGAGCAAGGCCAGAGATCGAACCCTCAACCTCATGTTTCCTAGTCGGATTCATTAACCACTGAGCCACTACGGGAACTCCTATAGTTTCTATTAATGGAAAATGTTTCCCGGATTTTTTGTTTCTGTCTTGTTTTGCTTTTTCCCTATCATGCTGCAGGAAGCATCCTCATACCTGTCTCCTTGGCCCATTTGCTCTGGTGTATCTGTAGGTAAATCGCTAGGAGGGGGGCATTTGTTAGTTCACCAGTTATGTGCTTTTTAAGTTCTTCCATTTTAGCATCAGGGATTTAAAAAATACATTCTCAAATGCTAATTTTGGAGTAAAGGCCTGATGCTTGTTAGGGAAGTTTTCTTCTTTTTTTGAAAAAATAGCATTGAGTTATTTTGTGTGGCTGGGGGTGGAGGGAGAGAAAAGAGGAACATAATTTTACTGTTAAAAATATAAACATATTTAAATATATGAAAACGTGGGGCCTGTTTTTAACTGAATATGCTTCTCTTTGCGCTCACAGAACGGGCAGACTCATTTACTGGCAGGCGTTGGGTATCTGGTGGCTGATACGTGCTGGGGGTCTGGAGCTCACTGAGGCCCACCTGCTCCTTCCCCCTGCCAGGTGACTGCCCTCGCAGCCTCCTTGAGTCTCTCCTGAGGGTTGGAGAGGCCAGGTGAAGGCCTGGCCCTACAAGGTCTTTGTAAGCTGTGCCTGCTGTGCTCGTGGGAGGAAGGAAGCATTCTCAGAGCTCCCCGAAGCCTGTTCTGTTGATAGGGTGGGAACACTCTTCACCTTAGAGGCCTTGAAAAGGCCAGTACAAAACAGATGATGCCTTTCGGTAGAGCTGCTAGGAAATGGTGGGAAAGAGAGGGGCTAGGGAAGGAGAGAAGGTCAGGCCTGGTGCTAGGGAGTGTCTATTGCCAGACAGCTTTGCTCTTCTGTCCTTAGGCAAAAGAATGAGGGGAGCTGCGTTTCCCCAATTTTAAGAATTCCTGGCTTCAAGGCGTAAATATAAGACGTGACACCATATAACTCCTAGGAGAGAACATAGACAAAACATTCTCTGAAATAAATCGTAGCAATGTTTTCTTAGGTCTGTCTCCCAAGGCAAAAGAAATAAAAGCAAAAATAAACATATGGGACTTAAACTTATAAGCAGTTGCGCAACAAAGGATACCATCTACACAATGAAAAGACAACCTACGGAATGGGAGAAAATATTTGCAGATGATGAGACTGACAAGGAATTAATTTCCCAAATATACCATCTGCTTATAGAGCGCTCTCTCTCTCTCTCTCTCTCTCTATATATATATATATATATATATATGTATATATAAACCCCAACAATGCAATAAAAAAATGGGCAGAAGACCTAAATAGATAATTCTCCAAAGAAGACATACAGGTGCCTAACAGGCACCTGAAACGATGCCCAACATTGCTAATTATTAGAGAAATACAAAACTACAGCGAGGTATTACCCCATACTGGTCAGAATGGCCACCATCAAAAACTCTGCAAATGATAAATGCTGGAGAAGGTGTGGAGAAAAAGTCACCCTCCTACACTATTGATGAGAATATAAATTGATGCAGCCACTAGGGAAAACAGTATGGAAGTTCCTTTAAGAACTAAAAATAGTTACCATATGATCCAGCCATCCCACTCCTGGGCATATATCCAAGGAAAACACTAATTCAAAAAGATGCATGCACCCCAATGTTCATAGCAGCACTATTTACAAAAGCCAAGACATGGAAGCAACCTACATGCCCATTAACAGATGCACAGGTAAAATGTAGTGTGTATACACACACACACACACACACACACAAGGGAATACTAGTCATAATGAAGAATGAAGTAATGAAATAATGCCATTTACAGCAACATGGATGGACCTAGCGATGGGGTAAGTCAGACAGAAAAGACAGATCATATCACTTCTATGTGGAATCTTAAAAAAGGATATAGATGAACTCATTTACAAAACAGAAACAGACTTACAGACGTAGAAAACAAACTCATGGTTATCAGAGAAGAAAGAGGGGGAGGGATAAATCAGAAGCTTGGGATTAACACACATGCACACACACACACACACACGCGTGTGCACACACACAGGTGCACGCGCACACACACATGAATTCCTTCTTTTCACAAAGGCAATGATGACAGTGGTGACAGCTCCTATTCGAGGTGTTTTGCAGGCTTGTACTTTCGTGTTCATCCTCCTTGGATCCTCACAGTGACTCTGTTTTAAGATGAAGAAACTGAGGCCCAAAGAATTCAAGTAACTTCCTCAAGGACACACAACTAGTAAGTGGCAGAACTAGGATCCACTCGTAGTCTCTTGTTCAGGGCTCTTTCTGCTGCACACTAATAAAGAATGTACAATTAAATATCAATAGCGTTCTAGATGTGAAACGTGGGGTCTTCCTTTGTAAAAGCCATGGAAAGTTTGGAGTAGAGGTAATAGCAATGTTTAAACGATGGTTTTCAGAAAAAGGGAAAACTAGGGCTCTCCTGCAGATATCCAGACACACACATCCAGAGGTTTTACTTGACTCATTAATCAACGAAGGAACTGTGCAGATGTTTTAACCAGTGCACAGGAGAATTGAGAACCAGACCTATTTCTAGATCAGGAATATTGAAACAAATATGTAAATGGAGGGAAACTGATTTTTACAGCGTGGGAGGGAAGGCAATTGAACCTCCACCAGACAAGACCAAGATTGCATGCCTCTCCCTTAACCTATAAACAAAGAGGTGCACACAACTCAAAGTCAATGAACAGAGCTAGAATCCGCTAACCTTTTTGTGGGTGTTGTATGTAGATAGTTTTCCACTGAAACACAAATTCATCTCGATACAATTTATGGAGGCATATCAGACAGGCTGAAAGGACAGAGAAGCTGCCTCTGTAGTAGGTTAGTGGTAAAGAGGGTGGGCCAGAACCAGCCAAGGAGAGATGGATGGTGTTTCTCAAGGTTTGGAAAAGGTTAGGATGCACTTGACCTTTCCTTCTTGTGCTCCCGTGCTGGCCTGGCTCGGCCCTCCAGGATAATTCCATCAGACTTGGCCTCCTGTGCAGGGCAAGTGCCCTCTCATTTATTCCTGTTTCAGCCATTAGCATCTGTCTGCCCCATCTTCCAATTCTTGAGACCTCGACATTTGGCCACGTTAGCTTGCTCTTTTAGATAATCTGGGTGTTTTCAGAGGGGCCAGTCTTCATCATTGTGTGTCCCTCCTGGCACCCAGAGATGTTCCCAGCCCACTGGGACTCTGGTCCTCTCCTGAGCCTTCCTCCCTTGGGTACCCCCATCCTTTGGATCTGTCACTTTCTTTCCCTCACCCACATCTGTTAAGACACTTAGAAAGGACTAAATAAGCAAATCTCACTAGGCTAAGTATTCATTTATTACGGCTGCTCCGAGGCCATGCACTGTGCCCGGTAAGCCGTGGTCCACCCATGAGGCAGCCGTGAAAATAATCGTTACTGTGCAATGTGCTCAGTGCTACGGCCAAGCTACATGCACCACAAGCTGTGATGACAGAAGACGGAGGGATTAGCTCAGCTTGAGCTGGGTCTTGAAGCACGAGTGGGACTTTGCTGGGGGAAAGGGGCCAGTCCAAGAGCTGAGCCCCCTCTCCTGCCTCTCCTGGGCTTCCAGTGACAGGCCACTGTCTGCTCCCTCAGCTCTGCAGCTGCCCAGGCAAGGACAAAGCATCTTCTGCTTAGAGAGGCCTCTGGGCATCAGTGGGCTTCCTGTAAGCAAAATCATTTGGGTCAAAAGAAATGCCAGGAATTCAAATTTCTTCTTCCCCTTAAAGTGTATGTGTGTGTGTGTGTGTGTGTGTGTGTGTGTGTGTGTGTGTGTGTGTATAAATATGGGATGGAAACTGAGTAAATGACTATTTTTTTCTTTCTTTCTTTAAGAGCCAAACCTGCAGCATATGGAAGTTCCCTGCCCTGGGGATAGAATCTGAGCCACAGCTGTGATCTACACTGTAGCTGTGGCAACACCAGATCTTCCAGTGATCAAACCTGCGCATCCGTAGCCAGCTGAGCTGCTGCAGTTGGACCCTTATCCCCCTGTGCCACAGTGGGAACTCCTTTTTATTTATTAATCAATCATAGTGGATTGATTTAGAAGTTTAAATCTCTGGACTTCTATCAGGAAAAAAAAATGTGACTGGATCTTGAAATCTGATAATAAGGCTTAAAAACGATCTTCTAAGAGCACTTAGTTATCCTCCAGACACCCTCGCCCATGCCCCCAGGACGTCCCCCAGCCTCATCTGTCTGCACAAAGCAGGGAGCCATCACTGGGCCGCCTCCTTAGGAGTAAGCGCTCAGTGGGCCCCACTGACCAGAGTCCATAAGCCGTCCTCCCAGGAATGTAAAAGGGCTTCTTCCCAAGGCCCAGAGATTTCCTAGTGCCCTTTCTACTCCCAAGAGGTGAAGGTCACCTGTAAGGAGTTACTTCTAACTAAGGAGGCTGACCCAGAAGGGATCAGGCTAGCAACGGGCTTGGAAAAGAAGGCAGTTAATCCCCATTGCCACCACATCAGACTTTGAAAAGCTACTTGATCTATTCGTATACAGCGTGGCAATCCTCCTAGTCTTAACTGAGCACAATTTCCAATTAATTCTCAAACTGCCTCTTATAGATTGACTGACATTTGGTGTGAGCCAGATTTATTGTTGGGCTGACCCTGGCTCAGGGCCCTCAAAGGGCAGAGTAAGGACCGGGGTCTCAGACATTCTGTTTGGTTTTTAGTCATTGTTAGGAAGAGTTTTCTGTCTTTCTTTTCCTTTTTCTTTTTCTGCTGTGCCTTGGCATGCAGAGTTTCCGGGCCAGGGATTGAACCTGCACCATAGCAGTGACAATGCTGAGTTCCTAACTGCTAGGCCACCAGGGAACTCCTGGAAGGGTTTTCATTTAGACACACTGTGAATCATCCTGGTTGGTTTGTTTACATGATTGGAGATGGGAAGATTGAAGGTAACTGGTAGGCAGGTGCCTGACGGGATGGGAAGGGCTATGTTTCATGGTTCATGTTATGTGGAAAGTAGATTTGATTCTTGTTTTCTTTAAGATTGAAGTTTTCATGCTTGCTATTTGGCATTTGAGTTTTCCTTGTCTTGCTACATCCAGAAAGACCCTGGGAGGAAAGGGTTACTGAAGGGGTTTCAGGATGGATAAGTAGTATGGTTCAAAGACTACTGGAAGCTGTTCTTTTCTAACGCTATCTCTCTGTACTGGCTCACTAAACAGAGTGCCCTTTGAAGCTCTGAGAAGCCCTGTGAAAACGTGTTACAGAAGAAAGGACTTTTCATAGATCCTTCTCCATGGCTAAGTTTATAGGATCAATTATTGAGAATTATTCTGAAGGAATGGAAGAAAAAGCAGGGATATTTGATTAAAGAATAGAGATCCTAAAAAAGTTTCATCTTTGGATGATGGGCTATTCAGAGAGGCTACCAGAAGGTGAAAGCAGGGAGCCCAGACTTCAGCCAAAGCAGCCAGCCCAGCACAGCTGGGATTGTCCCCAGAAGATCGGATTGTGATGGACACAAATATCACCTCTCATTTCCTGTGGCCTGCCCTCTGACATACAAACTTGGACACAAGGATGGACGCCCTTCTTGCTGCACTACCCGGAATTACACTGTGAGCCTGACACCAGCCATGAGAAGACCACTGATCTCTGACAGTATTCTGAGCAGGGGTGAAGTCAGTGGCCTTGCTGGGTGACTCCACCCAGCATGATGGGTGGTGAAGTGAAAGGACAGGTTTGGGCATCAAGTGCAAGCCTTGGGTGGTCTTTTCACCACCCCAATGACCTTGGCCAGGGACCTGAGGTTCACATGAGAGTAGAGTCTACTCCTCAGACTTCAGGTTTGACTGATCACATGTGTAAACTACCCTATACAGTATCTGGGGCATTGTAGGTAGCCAAAAAATATTTATTGATATTTATTGGACTTTTTATGGAGAAAGTCTGTATGACTAATTTTCAGCCTCTGTGAACTATAGCCAACATAAATCCTGTCCTTTAAAGCAGGGAGATCAATGGCCTCTTGGGGGAGGTGTGAAATCTACTGGTGTCTCATTACATTTCCTACTTTTCATTGTATTCCAGACCTTTCTTGCCAAGTTCGCCACATGGTGGTTGGCCATTATTATATAATAACATACACATGTGAACAAAAGTTCCAGCAGCATGCAATGCTATTCAATGAAATGAGCTTCCTGTGACCCCACTTACACTCCTTAGAGGTAGCCAATGTTACACTTCTTTGGTTTCCTTCCAGAAGCTTTTCCATGTACGCACCCATGCATCTTGTTCTTGAACAGCCCTGACACACTCTTCTGTACCTTGTTGTTTTTGTTTTTTTTTGAAAAACTTTACATCACATCAATATCGACTAATACAAAGCTGGACTATTTAGAACATCAAGGGCAAAGTAGGAGAAGAACTGGTGTTCCGGACAACGAATGGATTTGGTGAAGAATCTAGGACTTGAGCACCTTTAAAGCTGCAAGGGATCTAATTATATTCCTTTGGCTTCGAGTCTGATTCCCCCTGGAGGACCTTCTGGGTTAATTATGGGTCCCAGGGACACTTGGCAGACACAGCTGCTGCATTGCTGTTCCACAGAAGTAATTAATCATCCAGCCTGGACCAGAGAGAGTGCTCCATTCTTTGTCCTCATTACCAGTAGCTTTTGGGGAAGGAAAATTTTCTCTCAAAATGGAACCACGTCGGATTCTTTTTAGAATTATATAGCACGTGATAATAAAGGCGTTTCCAAATTGAGCTTCCTACTGTAAAATGGAGGGTAAAAGTGTGTGTGTGTGTGTGTGTGTGTGTGTGTGTGTTGGGGGGCAGTAAATCACTTGACTCTTTGGGGTCATCTATCGATAATTTGGAAGTTTTATTCAAAGGGACACCGTGTGCCTTCTTATTTCCCCTCCTTCCATCTTCCGCATTTTTAAAGATCATAAAATCCTAGTTTAAGTCTGTTCCTTATGCGGTAGGCCTCAAATGTACGCAGCATTCTGTGTCGATTGCATCTCAATAAGAATGGAAGGAAAATGATCCCAGCGTGAAGACGCATTTGTTGTATCTGTTTCAGTGGTACTCAAACGGAGGCAGTTTTGTTCCCCAGGGGACATTTGGAAATGTCCGGAGACATTTTTGGATGTCACACCTGGGGCCAGGTGCTGTTGGTGTCCAGGAGGCAGAGGCCAGGCATGCTGCTTAACAGCCTACAAGGCACAGACATCCCCACAACAAAGACTCACTGGGCCCCACATGTCAAAGCTGCCGAGGCTGAGGACTCCTCACTGATTAATGGAGAGTTCGGTGCTCTCTCTACAGGGTATCAGTTTTGCTCTTTGTATATTTCTTAGGACCTCAGACATCCCTACCGGCTGTTAGAGTCTGAGAGTCTCTTCAGATGGGTAGAGAAAAATGTCCACGCAGAGCGGTTCTCTTGCTCCGGACAAACACTAATGGCAAGAGCTAGCCTGCTGGCGAGGCATTCACGGATGAGGCCTCTCCCTTGCTGTCGTGCCCCAGCCCCAAGGTCTAGTAGGAGCTCAGCAGACACTGGTTGAATGAGTGAATGAGATACTGTGATGCTTTGGCATCAGCGAGTGGGCTCGCAGTAGTGATGTGAGCAGAAATTTGGCTCCCAGTATATACTTTGCTCCAGGATGACCATGACTGCCGTGACCGTTCTGTGTCCTCATGGCAGCTTCCATGAAAAGAGCTCACCATTTCCCCTGTGCTTTCCTGCTGGTCCTGTGGGTGAATGGTTCAAAGCAATGTAAGCCATTACAGAAGACATTTCTACAGAACCACCACCCACAGAAGCAGCCTAGTGTGTAAGGAACTCACTGGTGGACACCTGCATACAAATCACTCAGGTAGAGGGGTCATTTGTCTGTGGCATTTTTTTTTTTTTTTTTTGCCATTTCTTGGGCCGCTCCTGCGGCATATGGAGGTTCCCAGGCTAGGGGTCAAATCGGAGCTGTAGCCCCCAGCCTACACCAGAGCCACAGCAACACGGAATCCAAGCTGCGCCTGCAGCCTACACAACAGGTCACGGCAATGCTGGATCCTTAACCCACTGAGCAAGGCCAGGGATCGAACCCGCAACCTCATGGTTCCTAGTCGGATTCGTTAACCACTGCGCCACCATGAGAATCCTGTCTGTGGCATTTTAAAGGACTTAATTTTACCCTGGATTCCCAAATCATTGATGTCCCTTAGGAGGATATCTAGTTTGGAAAGTTTACTTGATCTTAATAGCATTCATGCTCAAGATGAAGTCTATCCATCAGAAGAAAAGTGATTTTCTTTAAGAAAACATGCCTTATAAGTTCAGGAGCTAGTGGTCCCCACATAAGAAAATCGGAAAACTATATTCACCTTGACATTGTTTCTTTTTTCTTTTGGGGGCTGCGGGGAAGTGTTTTCTTTTTCTTCTCTTTCTCTCAACTATTTTTTGACCCCCATCTGTGAACAACCATCAGAATTTGCACATACCTACCTACCTTATGTAGTTACTGTAACCAGAGAGTAGTCCCCGGAGCTGGAGAAATGGTTCTAACACTGGCATAAATGGTGGAAGGATCACCTTTTTCTTACATGGAGGGACATGGCAGACAATGAGAAAAGGTTCTGATTTCTCCACTTCTTATTGGAGAGCTATTCCAGAAAATAGTCGGAGACAAAAAATAGTGACTCTAGGGGTGGATGGCAAATGCACTTCTAGGGGTTCTCACTGTGGTGCAGTGGGTTAAAATCTGACTGCAGTGGCTCGGGTGCGGGTTCTATCTCTGGCCTGGCACAGCGGGTTAAAGGATTTGGCATTGCCACAGCGGCAGGGTAGGTCACAGCTGCAGCTAGGATTCAATCCCTGGCCTGGGAACGTCCATATGCCATGCGTGCAGCCCATTTAAAAAAAAGAAAGAAAGAAGGAAGGAAGAAAAGAAAATGCACTTCTAATAGTACCAGAGAGAGAGTTTCTGCTTCATCCTCACACTGTCCTTTTGTGGAAACACTTGATTATTTTGGTTGATGAAGAGAGGGAGAAGTAGGAGCAGCTGGAACGTCCATGACGTGGCTCCATGACAGCAGCTCCATGTGATGGTGGGAGTCAAATTTGATTGCTCCAGCCCGTGTTCCTAACTCTTACTTTTTTTCAGGGCTATGCCTGTGGCATATATTTCCACCCGTAGGTCTGTTTGCATGTTCCTTATTCTTGGTATGCAAATGAAAGAATTCAGAAGTGTACTATTTAGTTGAAAATTAAAAATGAGTGTTCAGAAGAGAGGTTTTCTTTTAGAAGTATGTGTTTCAGTTTCAAGCTTAAATAGCCCCTGAACTCCAAATATTAAGACTGTTACTGTGGGTTTCTTATGGAAAGGAAGGGAGAGGTCACCGTGAAAGCTGAGGTCAGAAGGACGAGGTCCCCTCCACTCACTGCCTTTTTTGGAGGACTGACCCTGTGTGTGAGCACCATGCAGTTACCCGCTGGGCTCAGTGTTAGCCTGGATGGCTTATCAGGGAGGAAGCACTGTTAGGAAATACGTGTCTTTTAAGGAATGCAATCTGTTTTTTGTTTTGTTTTACTCCATGTGTTCTTACTGGGCAAAGAGCAGAAGATTCCCAAATTCCCAGGCTTGTCCTTTTCTAGCCTCTGATTTTGCTTGGAAAGAATTGAAGGAAGAGGGTTGAATACTAATCCTAGGTGTGTTTGTGAAAATTAATGGTGTTTGGCTAGTTCCTTAGGAGGAAAGTGCAGTGCTACCTAAGCAGAGCAACTAAGATGACTGGAATTTTCTCTCTTGGCTCTCTCTTCCAACTCCCTTGGCCCTCAGCCTGTCTGGGAAATCTTTTTTTTTTTTTTAATGATATTACAATTTACCATCCACTTTGCCATATTTCAATACACACACACACACTCATAGTGTTGCATTATATAGATGTACTCCCCCGGATTCCCTCCCCTCCCGGGGGGTGGGCAGTTATTTCCCCTCTGTCGTGGTTGGTCAATCACGCTGAAATCCATGTTCATGTGATCTGATCACAAGAGCATTTGCCCCATGCAGCCATTTGTTTTCTTTGGATTTTGTCTCGGTCTGTGCAGAAACAGGTTTTCATTTGGTCTATGCAGAGATAGCTTTTCTGTCTTTCTTTCTTTTTTTTTTTTTTTTGCTTTTTAGGGCCATACCCATGGCATATGGAGGTTCCCACGCTAGGGGTCAAATCAGAGCTGCAGCTGTTGGCCTACACCACAGACACAGCAACACGGGATCTGAGCCGCATCTGCAACCTACACTACAGCTCACAGCAATGCCGGATCCTTAACCCCGGGAGCGAGGCCAGGGATTGAACCCGCAACCTCATGGTTCCTAGTTGGATTCATTTCACTGCACCACGATGGGAACTCCTGTCTGGGAAATCTTTTTGCCTTTTTTCCTCTACATCACATAAGAAAGTCTGTGCCTCCATGATAATAAGTTTTTTAATAACAATATTATATTAAACACAAGTAGCTTTTTAAAGTATTAAAATTTTTAGATGTGGCTTCCACTTTGGGTTTTGTGTTTTTTCCTTTCTTTCTTTCTTTAATAAGAGTACACAGAAATTGACATTGGAGTCACTTCTGTCTTCATGGCATGAAAGGGGAGGGGAGAAGGAGGGAAGGCGGAAGAGAGAAAGAGGAATCTGAAGTTTTTTAAAAATAATTATCCTTGTTCTGTATATATTATAGGAACCTAATGTGAGGTCAGTTTATTTATTTATTGCAGTGAACAGATAATTGTCTTCTTAAGGCTTTTCCTTCATTTTCTGAATCTGTAAATAGTTTACATAAAATAATCTGCTGTTGACTTTTTGGTGCAGGCCGTATAAATTCAAACCAAACCCAAACCCTGTGTGTGTGTGTGTGTGTGTGTGTGTGTGTGTGTGTGTAACCCCAAGATAAACAGAGGGAGCATTTTACCTTCTTCTGTGGCGCTGCCTGCTGGGGTTGCAGTTGGAGGACAGCTTGGCATCAGCAGTGACTGAACACATCCAGCTCTGATTTGGGAACCTTTTGATAACGTTAGTCACAAGGATGTCACCCCTCCAGAGTTTTCAAATCTTTGTCAAGTGCAGCTTCCCACTGAAGGTGCCAGGATCACTGGCTTCTTTCAGTGCTGGCGGTTGACAGTCCACTTTTGAATGGCTGTGTTTGGCTGGGGACCCAGAAGTGCTTTAGCAGAAAAAGCCCTAGGCTCCTTGTCCAAAGACCATTCTGGGCTCAGTTTGCTTAGCTTTCTGATCAGCAGAAAGTCACTCAGCCTTAGTGAACTTTAGTTTTCTCATCTGTAAAATGAGATGTGAAGTCCAAGGTCACAAATGGATGACTTCATGATCCAGATGAAGTTAATTAGAAAACCAGCTCCGACCCCGTGGTTAATAAACAGGAAGAAAAGGGACTCAATTCCATGCTAAACAGCATAGGAGGGCCACTGCAGAGAATGCTCTTTGGGGAAGAATGTTCTAGAAAGTAAAATGTTTGCCAGGGCTGATTATGATATATTGATTGAGGCTTCTCCTGAGGCACTTCTGGGAGATGATTTTTCAAGTCCAGGTTGGTGTGGAGACCCTGTAAATGCAGCACCTTCCCAGCACAGAAGGCAGTTAACACAGAGGAGGTCCAAGCCAGTTTCCAGTTTTGTCTCATTTGAGCCCCTTTTAAGCTGTCACTAGATCCATTGTGTGTATTTGTTAAGCAAGGAGATACATTTCTTCTGTAACAGTGATATTTATCACTTGCTCAGTGTGCATTTAGAGAAAGATGGGTGTGAATTCCTCACTTTATTTTATTTTATTTTTTTTATCGAAAGGAGTGAGGTTTTTTTAAAAAAGCTTCAAGGGAAACAATCCTGTTGAATGAAGCTGTCTGATGGAAAGTTCCTTAGTGTTACAAAAAACAAAACAAACAAACAAACAAACAACAAAAACAAAAACAAACAAACAAAAACACAAAACAACAACAACAAAAAAACCTAACACAAATGAAAACGCCATGCTTTCTCTAAGTCAATGCCAGTGGCAGGATGTGGGGTTAGAAGCCTTGTAATCCCCTTCATTGGTAAGAAGAACCTTGAGGGATTGCTTCTTGACAGTGCCTGTTCTTTATTTTCCCTTTCCCTTCATCTCGAATTTAGATCTTCTTAATCTCAGATGTGTAGTTTATCGTCGGATCTTATTATTGTGTACTTAAAAACCACTGTTCTTGGGGACATGGCTCCCTTGCTCCTTCCTAACAGAATAACAAATTTATAACACCCCCTAGAATGCAGGGGTTTTAGTGGGATCTTGGATATTCCATCCGAAGGGGTTTATCCTGTATTAGTTCCAGAGTGGAAACCCATTCTTCTGCCATTCTTGGCAAGTAACACATGTGCCCCAGAAAGAGGCCAGCACAGTAGGAATTGGCTTCCTCCTTCCTGGGCATATTCTTACAGCAGCGCCCCCTCTTCCTGGTTAAATCCTGAGTCAGTTATCACAATACTCTGTCAGCTATGTCAGGGAAATAACGGGGTGAGAAGATGTGTATTTCATTAGCAGCTAGAACTGGAAGGAAAGAAAGCAATCCATTGCCCTAGCCGTTGATGTGTAATAAGTAAGAAGTACTCATGTAAGATCACTGACACTTCGTTGAGCAGATTCAACTTTGCCCTAAAAAGCCCCAAATATTCCTGGTCTTCAGCCTGTACCAGGTTGTTCCACATATCACTGAACAGTGGTCACTAATGGCATCAGAGTGTGAGTTGTCATCTACTTGGCTTTTCTCCACTTAGCATGTGTGTCTCAACCATATGATGACTTAAAAGTCAAACACCCAAGCCAAGAAAGCCAGCATGACAGCCATCCTATAGCAGCAGAAGCGCTCAGGGTAAGGTGAAGTGGGATGACTGCAAACAAGACAATCAGCAAAAGACAATTTTGCAAAACCCTAGTGAAACCTGATGTCTCATGGGAGCCTGGATATCAGTATTCACTGCCTTGCTTGAGACACCCAGAAATAAGATGACTTCTGTTACTGTTCTAGTGACAGGTGAAAATTTACTTGTGACTGATGAGTATATGGTGTCTGGTGACAGAGAGAGACAACCTATAGGGACTGCAGACCCCCCGATGGAATAGGGATAGCTTGAATATAATCATAATAACTCACGAGCCTTTAATTTAATTATTTTAATTTAATTTAATATTACTAAAGTATAGTTGATTTACAATGTTATGCCAATTTCTGCTATACACAGAGTGACTCCTGACTGACCTTTCAAGAGCTGCTTATATGCAAGTATGAGCTTATAGGTGGACTTTAAGCAGGGCATATCAGAATGTCTTTAGGATTTTAAGAGGGGGAGAGGGAAGGAGTGGAATGGACTGGGAATCTGGGGTTAATAGGTACGAATTATTGCATTTGGAGTGGATAAGCAATGAGACCCTGCTGTACAGCACAGGGAACTGTATCTAGTCACTTATGATGGAACATGATGAAGGATAATGTGAGAAAAAGGATGTATGTATGTGTGACTGGGTCACTTTGCTGTACAGTAGAAAATTAACAGAACACCGTAAACCAACTATAATGGAAAAAATAAAAATCATTAAAAAAAGAATTTTAAGGAATCGGTTAAAGATGAACAGTTTCAGAGGCTCACCTTTTCGCCGAGATAGTGGAGGTCAAACACTTCGTGTGCAGATATGGACCTGTACATTTCTTTCCAGAAAGCCAAAGCGTGTAGTCTGTCAAGACCACGTGTTAATACAATTCCGATAGTTGCCAAAGCCCTCTTGAATCACTCCACCTCTGGATCTAGTGGGCAGTTGAACCCGAGGGAGGAATGGATGGTAAGCCTCGTGGGTGTCCTTGACCTGGGTAAACCTGGCAGTTCTTGCCCAAGTAAATGTGTGTGTGTGCGTGCATGTGTGCACACATGCCCGTGTGTGCAAGCATGCATGTGTATGCATGTGGTGGGGATGGTGGTATATGTAGTTAGTTACGCTAATTAGAAGGGCATCTAGGTTTTATGGAACCTGAAGATTATATTATTTGAGGAGCGCCCTTTAGGGAAAATAATGAAAAATATGAATGCAAAATTGGGTATAAAGATGAATGCTTATTTTGTATAATTTTTTTTTGTCTTTTTGTCCTTTTAGGGCTGCTCCCACGGCATATGGAGGTTCCCAGGCTAGGTGTCTAATTGGAGCTGTAGCTGTCAGCCTACGCCAGAGCCACAGCAATGTGGGATCCAAGCTGCATCTGCGACCTACACCACAGCTCACAGCAACACTGAATCCTTAACCCGCTGAGCGAGGCCAGGGATCAAACCCGCAACCTCATGGTTCCTAGTCAGATTCATTTCCACTGCATCACGATGGGAACTCCCTGAATGCTTATTTTGGAAGAGAAAAAAAATCACAAGAAATGTCAAATTTCTTTTTTTTTTTTTTTGGTATTTTTGCCATTTCTTGGGCCACTCCCGCGGCATATGGAAGTTCCCAGGCTAGGGGTCAAATTGGAGCTGTAGCCACCGGCCTACACCAGAGCCACAACAGCACGGGATCCAAGCCGCGTCTGTGACCTACACCGCAGCTCACGGCAACGCCAGATCCTTAACCCACTGAGCAAGGCCAGGGATCAAACCCGCAACCTCATGATTCCTAGTCAGATTTGTTAACCACTGAGCGACGGCGGGAACTCCCAGATTTCTTTTTTTTTAAAGCGATAGTTAATCAAAGATTCATACCATACAGAGCAACAGGCAGCTTAGTAACAAACACATTATGGACATAGCTTTATATTATAATACTTCTGCGCCTACATTTTAGGTGGCATACTCTTTGATTACCTCTTCACATGACAATTTTGTAATATTTTCTATATAGAGAAGGGAAAAATACTTTCATCTCTCTTTTAGCGTAGTTTATTAAAATGTATTTTTAAAATATTTCTCACTGGAATACATAAAACAAGCAATTTCGCATACAGTTGCACTCAACTGCCATAGTTTTGGGTCTATACATACCAGAATTTTTTCCTTTTTTTTTTGTCTTTTTAAAGGGACTGCACCTGCGGCATATGGAGGTTCCCAGGCTAGGGGTTGAATCTGAGCTGTAGCCACTGGCCTACACCAGAGCCACAGCAACATGGGATCTGAGCTGCGTCTGAAACTACACCACAGCTCATGGCACTGCTGGATCCTTAACATACTGAGCGAGGCCAGAGATCAAACCTGTGTCCTCATGGATTCTAGTTGGGCTCATTAGCCCACTGAGCCCAGAATTTTGATCACTGATTTCACATACTGCCTACTTAAAAATGTATGGTTCATGGAGTTCCCGTTGTGGTGCAGAGGAAATGAATCTGACTAGTAACAGTGAGGTTTTGGGTTCGATCGATCCCTGGCCTCGCTCAGTGGATTAAGGATCCAGTGTTCCTATAAGCTGCGGTGTAGGTCAAAGGTGCAGCTCGGATCCTGTGTTGCTGTGGCTGTGGTGTAGGCTGACAGCTGCAGCTCTGATTTGACTCCTAGCCTGGGAACTTCCATATGCCTCAAGTGCAGCCCTAAAAAGACCAAAAAAAAAAAGTGTGGTTCATTTCTCATCTTATCTGTTTCATTATCAAGTGTATTCATGGTAGGAGAACTTTGACTAGATGTTGATGAGGAGCGAATCCTCAGCTTCTGATTTGACCTGTCTGAGGGTTGGAAGATTTTTCTCCATAGACCTCTGTACAGTTTAAACCCTGGTTCTCTTCTAGTGCCCACATAATTCTTGTACTGAATGCCATGGGACATATTCTTATCATGTGCCCGCTGGTATCACCTCTTCATGTCATGACACTGAGTCAGTGTTGTGCCTGGAAGTCCTTTTTACACTGTGATGGCAGCTAGCAATGACATAACAATACACAGAGGTGACCGTGAACCTCATAGATATATTCCACGAAACCCCAAAGTAAGTGTATTCCTGACTCCTCCTTAGCCACATTCTTAAAATATACCCTGTCCCACTTCCATACAGATCTACTAAGGCGGAAGCCAAAATGGAAAAAAGATAGTCTTAAAAAGATTCTGATTATAGTATCTTTGTGTGTGTGTTAATGTGTGCATGCAAATTTTGTGGAGATGTGACCATACGAAAAATATTAGGGCTCTTCTCAGGCCTTTGAAAGGGTCTCTGCAAGTGAGAGTCCTTGCTGCTTAAGCATCATTAGCTTCATGGTGAATCCACTTGAGTTAGTTATATCAAAAAGCTTGTCTGCCACCTCACTCAAGCATTAAGACACTCACCCTGGATTTTATTATTAACTAGAGTTGACTTTTAGGATAGTACTTCATTTTTAGTGCTTCATTTCCTTCCTTCCTTCCTTCCTCCCTCCTTTCCTTAGATGTTGAGAGAGAACAAATACTTCTTTTTTTAAAATTACTTAATTCATTTGCTTTTCTTTCATTCTCTTGTTTTGCATTCTCTCCACCTTTTCCCTCTACCCTCTCTTAATCTCCTTGTTCACCAGAAGTACACTATTTATTTTCATGTGTGTCGCGGCTGCCTCCAATTACCAGTCCCAGGTGATTTGGGGGGCCCACGAGAGGAGGGTCTCTCACCTTCACGTCATGTTTGGCAAGGAGACGTTTGTGTCAGAGAGAACCTGGAGAGAAGGCTTGATAGTTAGGAGGAAGCACTTTCAGTGAAATAGTGACTGGTCTTTGTTAGACCGAGAGGGTTTGTAATGGTTTCAGAAGGTGTAGCTGGGAGTTCCCTTCGTGGATTAGTGGTTAACAAATCCT
The DNA here is from genome assembly GCF_054392235.1 of Sus scrofa. NCBI lineage: Eukaryota > Metazoa > Chordata > Mammalia > Artiodactyla > Suidae > Sus > Sus scrofa. The sequence goes on along the minus strand of NC_139396.1, from coordinate 147,710,964 downwards.
ACTAGGAACCATGAAGATGCGGGTTCGATCCCTGGCCTTGCTCAGTGGCTTAAGGATCTGGCGTTGCCAAAGTTGTGGTGTAGGTTGCAGATGTGGCTCAGATCTGGCGTGGCTATGGTATACACTGGCAGCTGTAGCTCTGATTCAACCCCTAGCCTGGGAACTTCCACATGCTGCAGGTGCGGCCCTTAAAAAAAAGAAAAAAAGAAGAAGAAGAAGAAGGTGTAGCTGCTTCATGATCATGTGACAGCCCTGGACCAGTGCATGTTGAGGTTGTTTTGTTTCAGATGTGCCAGTAGCTGGATCACTTTATCTAGAGATACAGCTCAGCCTGCATTTCACCCTTGCCTTTTTAAAATGCCCTTTTCCTTGTGGCTAAGAAGGTTTTAATAAGGTTTCTCATCATCAGAACTGTTGAGTTGTACGGGTTTTGTGTTTTGTCTGCATTAACGCATGTACACAAATAAAAGACCTGCCACCAAAACAGGTTTATTTATGAAATAGTGGTTAGCAGAATAACTTATTAAAACATAAAACTTTTGTTAGTAGTCAGTTTCCAGGGATAGTATTCAGGAAGCCCTGGGCAGTGGGATTGATCACTTAGTAAATTTGTTGTTAAAGCCAAACCAAACCCTAACTGGAGAACTTTGAGATATTACGGCTCTGACCCCACTGTTCCTGTGTTAGTTCTGCTAACAACATGCGGCTGTTGAGCACTGTTGAAGGGATAGTATATGGGTTTCAATATATTTTGATACATTGGCTAAATAGAATAATTATCATTAATTTCACCTGTTTCTTTTTACTTTTTAACATGTGTTTACTAGAAAAATGTAAGTGATATAGGTGTCTTACATTGTATTTCTACGGATGGGGCTGGTCTCATTCTGTGTGTCTGAAACTCCATTACTGGTGCCTTACTGGCTTCAGACAGGTTGTTTGGGTTTCCCACGGGACTGGGCAGGGCTTCTAATTTTTTTTTTAAGTTGAACAAAACTCTGAAACATAATGAATCAAAGTTACAGATCATTCTCTATATAGTCAATGGGAGTTAGGAAAGTGGAACCCCTTGGAGCCAGAACAAGTTAAACAGCAAAACAAATTCTCTGCTTTGAGCAAAGTATTTCCCCCAAAGGTATTTCTTTTCTAAGAATTTGTCCATTTCTTCTAGGCTTTCCGTTTTATTTGCATAGATTTGCATGTAGTAGTCTCTTATGATCCTTTGTGTTTCTGTGATGTCTGGTATAACTTCTCCTTTTTCATTTCTAATTTTATTGATTCGAATCCTCTCTTTGTTTTTCTTGATAAGTCTGGCTAAGGGTTCATCAATTTTGTTGATCTTTTCAGAAAACCAGCTTTTTGTTTCATTGATCTTTTCTGTGGTTTTCTTCATTTCTATTTCATTGATTTCTGCTCTGATCTTTATGATTTCTTTCCTTCTGCTAACTTTAGATCTTGTTTGTTCTCTCTGTAGCTGCTATAGACAAAGGTTATTTCTTATAGCCCTACTTCTGCCCCTCATAACTGAGCAACTGCCATGGATATCTTTAGCTTCAGGCTTCATCACATTGGTATCTAGAAAGAGAAATAGTCCTTTCTCCTCCTTTGGACTACAAGTCGTACTTGGCACACCTCTCTAGGAGAAAGAGTAGCTGCTGGAATTTGTAATGGCCTACTGTTTGTGTCTCCAGCATGTTGGTGTGTCAGCTTTGGTGTCATCCTTACCAGTGAACATTTGTGAGAATAACTCATAGTTGAGGATAACATTGATAAGGGTATCCCGAAAAACTCAGACAATCAATACTGATGCTTCGGAATTCCCTTCGTGGCTTAGCAGTTAACCGTGAGCTGTGGTGTAGGTCGCAGGCATGCCTCAGATCCTGTGTTGCTGTGGCTGTGGTGTAGGCTGGAGGCTATAACTCTGATTCGACTCCTAGCCTGGGAACTTCCATATGCCACGGATGAGCCCCTAAAAAGAAAAAAAAAAAAAAAAAAGGAAAGAAAGAAAGAAAGCAAAAAATAAAAGAAAAATGCTGATGTTGCTCGTACAATAGAGTTTATGCAACTTGGATGATGGAATGAATCTTGAAGAGAAAAAAGATAAAGTCTTTCCTAGAAAGGGTGCTTGTGCCTAAATCGATTTAACTCCCAAAGGTTTCCTAGTCCTTTGAATTTTGTTCAAGTTACTTGTATGTAGTTAGTTTTCCCATTTCCTTCTCTAATTGTATATTATTATTTTGTATGTAGTAGATACTCAGATTCTGGTTGATTAATTGTCAGATTCTGAGGATGACATAAAGAAGTGTAGTCTTGTACTTGAAATTCAGGTTTGAAAGTTTGAGTTTGACTTAGCGATTTTTTAAAAAATGGATCAATACTTTATGGTAAGAATGATGACTGCCTTGTATTAGAGGTTTCAGGGTAAACCTGACCTGTTGGCGCTTTATTTTGGGAAATCCCAATGAAATGTATCAGCAAACCATTTGATCCACACCCCTATCCCGTGACTCACAATCCTTCCCTTGCCCTGCTGTCTTCTGCACATCAAACAAGATATTTCATAAAATTTTAAAGTTTCTGTTATAATTTCTGGTGTTGAGGCTACCTGCACGAATTACAATGATGTCTTAAATAATTGTTTTTGGAAGATGCAGTGGCTTCATTTTCTTGGCCATTTCTGCTTTATCAGTGACACTGCATTTTAGAGAGATTGCCTTTGTTTTTGTGCCCAGCCTTTCTCACCAAGGGTCTGAGTAAATTTTTGTTGAATGAATGACTTCTTAACATTTTCTATCAGTCTCCTCTGTTTGCTTATTCCCCAACTCTCTCCAGTTCTCTTTTCCTCCCTCCTTATTCATCATGTTCAACCTCTAGAAAAAAATTGTTTTTCAGACTATTTTCTCCAGCTTCACCTGTTCAAGCTGTTGGCCTTATCCTCCTAATTTATACCCAGTCCAGTGGTGACCCATTCCCTCAGGGACCCTGGGCATTGATGACATTTGACTTTGAGGAGTAGGATGATGTCCAGCAGGTACACTTGTTGGATTTGTATCCTAATCTCAAGTCAATTTATTTGTCAAGAAACTACATTTATTTTTATTTTATTTTAGAGTTTATGTGGTAACTGCATTATTTATTTATTTATTTATTTATTTATTTATTTATTTATTTATTTATTGTCTTTTTAGGGCTACACCCACAGCATATGGAGGTTCCCAGGCGAGGGGTCTTAATCGGAGCTGTAGCCTCTGGCCTACACCACAGCCACAGCCACGCCAGATCCGAGCCGCATCTGAGACCTACACCACAGCTCACGGCAACGCTGGATCCTTAACCCACTGAGCGAGTCCAGGGATGGAACCTGCAACCTCAGGGTTCCTAATCAGATTCATTTCCACTGCGCCAGAATGGGAACTCCGGTAACTGCTTTAAAACATTGCTTAGGCTGGTTGGTTCTAGACAAGTCAGAATTCTGCCAGCTGTCTTATGTTAGCATTTACAAAAAATCCCTGTGCTCTTGCCTAGAAGTCTTAAGCATGCGCACACACCCCTGTATCTGCGATGGTGTAAGTACATTTCTTCCTGGAGGTCACAGCATGAACCAGATACTTCTGCACATGTTTAGTTTAAGAACCTAGACTTGACACTAGTGAAAAAAACCAAAGATGTCAAACTTGTATTTCTTACTACCTCATTTGTTTCGTACTTCATATTGTTTGAAGTGTTTCAGAGGACTTGGAAATTTTGGGCACAATTACGCAATCCTTTGAAAAAGTCTTAAGACTGGTATACATGAAAGGAATTAGAAAGCAGCTTTTCCACTTCAGCTGATGAACTATTCATGAGTTTGCCTTTGAGAATCAGAATTCACTGAAATTGGACTTGACTCCTTATTAGGGTCAATGACCCACTAAATCGTTATCCTTGGGAACAATCTGTGGATTCTCTTTGTGGAAATAGCCTGTAACAAAGTGTACTTTCATATTCCCAGGCATGCCAAGAAAAAACACATTGGACCCCACTTAGGAAGAGAGAGACTGATTTGCCTTGCCCATTGAACTACTCTTTTCTCTCCTCAGAATGACCAAAGGCAGGCTTTGCCTGTGAATCACTTTATTGAAAATGGTATGAAAAATAAATGAGCTATATAACCAATTTAAGGGAAGCTTGAAACTCGGAGGCATTAGGAAGTCTCTGCCAATGTGTAATGCACATGCTAAATTCTAATTTAGTAGCTGGCCAAAGCAGATTCACAGATAATCCCCATTTATGAAAATATTCTATTGAGGATCACTATAAGTTACAGTTTTATTTTTTGTGGGGTAACAATTTACGCTCTTGCTATTCTAAGATTCCACAGAGATGCAGTGTTATGAGCAATAGAGTGTGTGTGGCAGAGAGAGGTGGAGATGGAGGGAAGAAGGGAGGAAGGGAGATTGTTCAAATCACTGAGTAAGTAGAAAAGCCAAACAGCAAGTTACAGGTGGCAGATGGCAGCCTGAATTTAGACACAGAACCTCACAGGCATCGCAAATCCATATTATTTAAAAGTTGGTCCTTGCTGATCTAACCATACCGAGATGTAGTTTGTGTTTTATGGGAGCATAAGACAAATATGTTTTTCTGGCATTCCTGGGCATGTCAGTATACACTTTACTGACTTTTTCTATGAAGAAAATCCACAGATTTCTCTAGGGATAAAGATGTAGTGCACCGACTCTGAAAAAGAGTCAAGCTTACTCTAGTGCTAAGCATGAGCATCTCCTGTGAGAACCTGTAGAGGGTGGTGGTGGACCACACCCCCAGCCCACGTTTGGAACCTCTGAGCTCTGCTTGAATGAGTGACCTGATAAACTCTTTTAACTGAATATCTTATTTGCACAGAACATAATTAAACTAAGATCACATTCAACCAGCACTTAGAGAATGTGTAATGTGTAAAGCACAGACCAGGTACTCTGGCAGCAACGAAGATGACTAAACCCTGAACGGCTTAGGTGTTTCTGAGGGCAACATTCTTATCATCTTTAAGAGCATCTTTAAGAGCATGGACTTAAGAGGAGACAGTGTGTACTAGGACCCTGGTGCTGCCTCTGTAGGCAATGGGACCTTAGGGGAGGTTGTTTCATCTTTATCAATCTTTGGTTTCTCATCTGTAAAATGGGTACAATAATACCTACCACTCTTCTGGAAGACACACATAGAGACAAGCAGTTCTAGAATGTAAATGTGCTATAATCGAGGTTAAATGCTATAGCAGCAAAAGGTAGAGTGATGAATTTAGACTGAGATTAGAAGGAACAGCTTCAAGGAAGAAGCTTTGAGCTGTGTGTGGAAGGCAAGTAAAATTCTTTTAATCATTGGGTGGAGAGTATGTTATGTGAAGGGCTATGAAGGGCATTTCAGGCTGAAGGAACAAATAATTTTATTTTGTGTATTTATTTCCAAGTTTATAAACTCATAGTCCTGTTTCACAAAGCCTATTTCATCTATCATAGCTATTAAATTTTACCCTGTATAAGTTCTACATAGTAGAATTTCCCTTTTAGTGTTTACAAACATCTAAATTAGTTTATCTAGATACTCCTGAAATTGATGTATCTAAGTTCTATTAAAAAAATCAGGAGTGCCTGTCATGGCACAGCGGAAACGAATCTGACCAGGAACCATGAGGTTGCGGGTTTGATCCCTGGCCTCTCTCAGTGGGTTAAGGATCCAGCGTTGCCCTGAGCTGTGGTGTAGGTCACAGACATGGCTGGGATCCTGCACTGCTGTGGTTGTGGCATATGCTGGCAGCTGTAGCTCCGATTGGACCCCTAGCCTGGGAACGTCCATGTGCTGTGGGTGTCACCCTAAAAAGCAAAAACAAAAAAAAAAAACAAAAAAAAAACCCCAAACAAACAAAAAACAACAACAAAGAAACCTAAGTTCTATTAAAAAAAATCAACAAATGAAACAATTATTTGAATATCATTATTTTTAAGAACACTGATTTGAGAATTTCTGAATTCCAAGTAAGCAAAAGTGTATTTTAATTAGTGGAGTGATTTATTATTTATATGAACACTTTTGGTGGTACTGTTATACCATTTTAAAATGTTGTTATTCTTACTCATGTTTTGCTCAATGTATAGTCATGATAGACCATTGGTTAAAGATAAGAAGCCTAAAAAACATTGATTTGATAAAATATAAATGAATCATTTTTATTGTTAACATTTTAAAAAATTCTGCAAACTCTTATTCTCAAGTTGATCTTTGATCATATTCATAAGTTTCACTCATAAGTAAAATTATTCTGTAAGTCATTGGAATATCTATGGTATTTCAAAAGCCCATGTTTTAGAAGGATAATATATTAGTGATTATCTGCAATTTGTCTTTTTGATTAATAGCACTAAAGATTTTGCTCACTTATAATGTGGTATTTAAGAGAGAGAAAATCTTGGAAATGGCAGACTGAAATCTTACTGTTTTAGCTTACCTTTCAAAAAATTATAATAAAAATGACCAAAACCAGCCAATTGAATGTTTAAGCTTAAATATTAGAATTCTAAGCATCTATCCGATCATGTTGCCTTAATAGAAAATTAAGTCAGTGTACACTTTTTCTTCGGCATGCATTTGAAGATTTCTGTCATTAAAAAAATACCAAAAAATAGTATAATGAGCCTCACCTACCTATCATCTGTTTTCAATTAATAACACTTTGGCATTCTTGTTTGATCTAAACTTCCACTCTATTATTTTTTAAAGATATAATTGGCATATGTTGAAATGTACCGATCTTAGATGTATAATTTTTAGAAATGGGTATATCCACATAATCCATACTTCTGTCACAATATTGAATATTCCACATCTCCAGATGTTCCCATGTGTTCCTTGTCAGTGAACCCCCAGACAACCTCAATTCTAAATGGATTTGCCCATTCTAGAACCTCACATAAAGGATTCATAAAGAGCAAAACTCCTTTTGCTCAGCTTAAGGTCTGTGTGATTCATCCATGTCCTTGTGCATTGAAGTATTTCATTCCTTTTCATCACTGAGTAGTATTCCACTGCATAGCTATACCACAGTTTGTTTATTCATACTGTTGACAGACATTTCACTTGTTTATAATTTTTGGCTAATATGAATTTGCTAATATGAAGTAATCTGAAAATACCTGGAAAAGTCATTTTGTGGATTTATGTTTTTATTTCTTTTTGAATAAGCATCTAGATGCTAGGCTCAAGGGGAGGTATACGTTTATAAGAAAATGTCAAACCTTTTTCCCAATTTGTTGTGCTACCTTATATTCTCACTAACAACGTATTAGGGTTTCAGTTGTTGTTTTATATCCTCAACAATTAGTATTTTCATTTGGTAGAGTGGCATCTTCCTGTGATTTTAGTTTGCATTTCTGTGATGGCTAAATTTTTAATAACTTTTTCATATGCTTAGTGGGAATTTGCATATCTTTCTTTGTGAAGTGCCTATTCAAGTCTTTTTTTCTCCCACTATTAAGTTGTGTTGTTTATGTTATTGAGTTGTAGAACTTTCTAAAAATATATTCTGAATGCAAATTCTTTGTCTACTTTATGTTTTGCAAATTTTTTTTCCCAGCCCGAGATTTGCCTATTTATTTTCTTAACAATGTATCTTAGTGAATAGAGGTTTTAACTTCAATAAGTTTAATTAATCAATTTTTATGGTTTGTATTTTTTGGTATCCTATCTCTTCAAGATATCTTTGCCTAATCCCAGAGAACAGAGGTACTCTATGTTTCCTTCTAAAAGCTTTATAGGTTTAGATTTTACGTTTACATCTGTCATTCATCTCAAAATAATTTGTGTGTGTGCTGTGAGGGAGGGTTGAGGTTCACTGGTTTCCCTCCATGGATCTCCACCTGTTCCAGTTGTTGAAAGGACCCCTTTCCTGGTTGAATTGCATTGAGATCTCTATAGAAAGCCAATTGATCATGTAAGCATGGATCTCTTTCCGGAATTTCTATTCTGGTTCATTGATAAATTTGTCCTTCATTATGCCAGTACCACACTGTCTTGACTCCTGTAGCTTTATAGAAAGTCTTCTTAAGTCTTTCATCTTTGTTCTTTTTCAAGATTGTTTTGGTGTTCCTAGGCTCTTATGTTCCCATGTTTACTTTAAAATTGGTTTAGACAGGATATATTTCTGCATTGCTTTAGGTTTCCTTTAATATATCTCAGCAACTATTTATAGTGTTTTGTGTAGAACAGCCTTTTTTTTTTTCCTTTTTTTCTTTTTAGGGCCGCCCTCGCAGCATATGGAGGTTCCCAGGATAGGAATTGAATTGGAGCTGGCCTACACCACAGCACAGCAACACCAGATCCTTAACTGACTGAGTGACACCAGGGATTGAACCCGCAACCTCATCATTCCTAAATTCAGATTCGTTTCTGCTGCGCCATAATGGGAACTCCTAGAGCACCTTTTTCAGTGAAGTTTCACAGGAGAACTAGTCCCAATATCCTGATGCATTCTTCACATATAATGTATTAACTTACTGTGTATGCATCTAGAAATGTATTAGGGTATCACTTACATGTGGAATCTGAAAAAAAAAACGTGAAACTCATAGAAATAGTGGGTAGAAGAGTGGTTGCTGGTGGCGAGGAAATAGAGAGAGGTTGGTAAAAAGGTATTAACTTTCAGTGATAAGATTAAGTTCTGAGGATCTAATGTATAGCAGGGTGACTGTAGTTGGTAATACCGTGTTGTAAAATAGTTTGCCGAGAGAGAAGATCTTAAACTACCCACCTCACACACACACACACACACACACACACACACACACACACACACACACACGCACACGCACACATACACACACACACAAAAGGTAACTATGAGGTGATATATTAATTAACGTTGGAGTGGGAATCCTTTCACAGTGTGTGTTTATATCAAACCATCCCATTGTACATGTTACGCATCTTCCAGTTTTAGTTGTCAGTGATACCTCAGTACAGCTGGGAATAGAAATGTATTAGCTTGGTAGAATTCTTAGGTGGAATTAAGAATATAATCACTGAAATAATTCTTTGCATAATTCTGTCATGGAGCTGGGCAGTATCTTGCCATACAAAGTACGACATCCCGAGCAGTTTATTGACATTGATTCAGCCAAGATATAGAGCAGGTGTATCACCACAGGATCCCTTGTGTTGCCCTTTTATAGCAGGTATAATTGTTTTAAAAGTTTATTTTTACTTCTGCCGGATACCACTACAATTCAAAAATAATATGTTTAATATTTGCATTTCTTTCAACAATGTCTCTTAACTAGTAACTTTAGCACTCACTTCCAGAGTTTTAATAGTTTTAAATATGTTGGCTGTCTCTATCACTCTAAATAACATGCTTGATCTGATTTTTGATAATGCCCCTTAAGTCCTTATTATGTGAAAGACGGAGGTTTTACTCTCTCACCTCACTTTTCTTCTCCTACCCACTTTTTCTGCCTTCTCGCTGCTCTCTTCTATACCTGCTTTTACATTGTCAAGATTTATGTTGTAATTCTAACTTTCAGGCTTTCTTGTTTATTATGGATTGATTTTGAGATTGAAAAACTAATAGAAAGCATTTATAACATTAAAATTATGTAGCTATTTTTAACTGCAGAAGCAGGTATGTGATTGGACCTGTAGAGAAAGAATTATTTGGGGTGCTAATTCTATTTTGCTCTAAAAGACTGCTCAAGTGTTATCTAAGCATCATCATCCAAGGGTCCTTTTCCAAAACCCTTTTTTGCTCAAAAATATGTTACTTTTTAGTTTGTTTTATAGTTGCATCATGATTTTCTTATATAGATTTTTAATGTACACAAAACTTTAATCCCAATTCTTCTTCTTTTTTTTTTTGCTAAGCAAAATGAATATATTAAAGACATCACTAGGATCTTCCATCTTAAGCATACTAACTTGTTGAATGAAAATCTATTTTCTTGAAGATGTGTTCTTGGAACCCTCTGACCATGGTCTAACCATGTTTCTAAATCTGTTGCAGGGCTTTCATTATGGAACAAGCATCACCATCATTTTGTTCTTAAACTCATTCTACATTTTCTTGGAATCTATAGTTTTATGTTTGAGAATTAATTTTTCCTTCTGAGTCAATCTTCAGGTAACTTTTTAGGGTGCACAGGAAGCCAGTGGAATCCTTGCATATCTGAAAAGGCCTTATTTTGCCCACATGCTGGACAGACCTGGTGGAGATGTCCAGATTCAAAGCTATGTTTCCCCCTAAAGGTGGAAGGCTTTGTTCCACTGCCTTCTTGAGTCCAGAGTGGCTGCCACGTCTGATAGCAGCTTGATTCCTTTTCCTTTCTTGGTAACATAATTTGGTCCCTGATAGTTTTGGGGATCTTCTCTCTATGTTCGGAGGTTGGAAATTCTACCATGATATGTCTTGCTGATTGTCCTTTTTTCTTCATTCTATTCAGCACTGGGTTTGCCCTTTCAGAGTGAGGACCTGTGTCTTTCTTTAGGTATGGGGAATTTTCTTTTATTACTTTCTTCCCTCTTCTCTGCCCTCTCTTTCTGAGACTCCTAATGAAATGGATGCTGGGCATTCTCCATCTCTTTTAATTCTTCTTTCGTATTTTCAATCTCTTTTTTATTTTGTTTCAGCCTTCTTGGAAATATTCTTGACATGTTCTTCTAGGCTGCCTATTGAATTTCTTTTTATTTTCCCAATAATTTCTAATTTCCCAAAATTCTCTTTTTCGCTGATTGATCCTTTAATCTTTTCTCATCTTTATTTCATGGACACCGTATGTTCTCAGATAACTTAGAGGACATGAATTGAATTTGAATTTTTATTTTGATCATCTGTTGTATGAATTATTTGTATTCTCTAGAATCATGTGTTTATGTTTTCATCTTGGTCCCATTTTGTGCTGTTTGTTTTCCCTCAAATGTCTAGTGATTCTTAGTTGTTTCTTCATATGCAATAATAGGTTAATAAGGAAATTTCTTTCTTTTTTTTTTTTTTTTTTTTTTTGTCTTTTTGCCATTTCTTGGGCAGCTCCTGCGGCATATGGAGATTCCCAGGCTAGGGGTCCAATCGGAGCTGTAGCCACCGGCCTACGCCAGAGCCACAGCAATGCGGGATCCGAGCCGCGTCTGCAACCTACACCACAGCTCACGGCAACACCGGATTGTTAACCCACTGAGCAAGGGCAGGGACCGAACCCGCAACCTCATGGTTCCTAGTCGGATTCGTTAACCACTGTGCCACGATGGGAACTCCAAGGAAATTTCTATTTGGGGGATTAATTTTTCCTCCTGCTTCCTTGCTGGTGTCATTTTCCTTTATAACTGCATTGTTCTGTGTGTACAAGAGGTCTCTCAAATGTAATCTTTGATACATTAGTAATGTATTGATATAAAATAAGATGTACTTTATTTTTTTAAGTTTTACTTACCGATCATATATCAAACAAAATGACAAAATAATCTTTCGAAACCCCAAGGAAGATTATGGAATTTTATAATAATATGGAAAGTTTGGAGATTCAAGTTTAAAGATGGATGATGCAAGGAATAGCAGAATTACTAAAATGGAAAATTAGAGCAGTCTAAATTGTCAAGGTTTATTAGACTAATTGATTGTGGGCTTTCATTTTAATAGCAAACGTCACTCTCATGTTAGTCTTTCTCTGTTCCTATGGTATCATGGTTTAGATGCCTGTGAACCAGTAACATCTAATTTGCTGTTAGAAGCCGTTTGCACATACCCTGTGTGGAACCAGCACCTCCTGACACGCCCTCTCCGTGCTGGTTTTCCTCCCTCCCACTCACTGACATTTGTTGGTGCTGCCGCAGGGGGCTGAGTGGGCCGGCCTGGGGCTGGCTCTCACCTCCTGGCTCTCCTGCTGCATAGGACACCTGTCTGGGATGCCCAGTGCCAGCTCCCAGGACTCAGCACCTCACCACTCAGGAGCATGTGCCTCCAGGCACTGGAGGCCTTGCAAGCTGCCAGGTTAGTTCTTTCCAGTTGGTACTTTTTAGTGGTACGTGTTCATATCTCAGACTTATGCTGTTAGAAGTGCCATTTAAATTTTGTTAAAAACCCACCTCTGTGTGACCTCACCTGAACTTGTGATGAGTGGGGGCAGGGAAGAAGCTAGGCTGAGTAGACCTGGAAGCTCTGATATGGAACTTGCTCCTCTTCCTTCTCCCTCCAGAGTGCTCTGAGTCCTGGTCTGAGTGATTCCAATCATTGCACATTCTTGTCCTTTTTTTTATTATTTTTTAATTTTTTTATTACTCAAATGAATTTATCACATCTTTGAGAAGGCCTCAGCACAGCCCTTGGGCTTAGGTGACAATGGAAGAAAAGATCCATTCTGTATCTGCTATGAGTTGAATTGTCTCCTCCCCAAATGCATGTATTGAAGCCCTACCCCCGCCTCGTCCCGCCCCAGGACCTCAGACTGTAAGTGTATTTGAGATAAGGCCTTTAAAGATGTAATTAAATTAAAATGGGCTAGTTAGAGCAGGTCCTCAACTAATATGACTGGTGTCCTTATAAGAAGAGGACATTTGCATACAGAGGAAGAGAGAAAGAGGAGACATATATGCACACAGTGGGCTGAGCTGTGAGGGAGCAGCAAGAGGGTGGCTGTCGGCAAGCCGAGGAGAGATGCCTCAGAAGCTGCACCTGCCAAAACCTTGACCTTGAACTTCCAGCCTCTAGAACCTTGAGAAAATACATTTCTGCTGTTTTGAGAACCTTCTGTTGTTTAAGGCACCCCCATCTGCAGTATTTTTGTTGCAACAGCCTTCACAAACTAACAGAATTTTTATTCAACAAATCCTGACTATTCCCCTGCTGCTCTTGGGGACAGAGGAAGAAGGCATTCATTCTGGCGTGGGTATGTAGTCCTGATCACTTGATTCTGTGTGTCTTTGACTTTATGACACTGGTGCTATCAAGGAATGATTGCCACTCATCTTTCTGAGTTCTAAACTATTTGGATATCAAACTTGGATGGAAAGCTAGGGAGGGACATCAGGGAGGCTGTAATTAGGAGAATTTCACAGGTGTGCAAGAATATCATTGTGTAGGATGAGAGCTGAGATATACTGATAAGGGCCAGTTGCTACAAGTGATGGCAGTAAAAAGCTGGAAGTTCTGGTTTGCCAAAAAATCTGACACCCTAATAAAGATCTTAACTTTAGAGATTAAAATTTGAAGTCCCTTGGTTTGGCAAAGCTTCATAAATGGAAACCTTTCTTTTCATTTGTATATGTTTCCCCCCACCTCTTCAATGCCATCATTATCCTTGGTATCTCTAGCAGCAGAATTCTTTAACTCAAAATACTCAAATCCTGATGGATTTAGTTCTGACCTAAGTCTCAGGTTGTGGACTCTACCTCGTTCATTCACCATTTCTATGTCTAAGTTTTCTTCACCTAAGAAGAGAGAGAATTGCTGCTCCCTACTTGACAGAGATGTGATTTTGATGGTGTAGGTATCAATTTTGAGAAAGAGAGTGGAGTTCAGAAAGGCCGTTTTTCCCACTGAACTTGGATGTGAGAAAGTGATGTAGCCTATTTTAGCTTCAGTTCCCTCATCTGTAAAATGGACATGGTAATAATTGCAAGAGTACTGTGAGGATTCAGCAAGAACATATGGAAAGCACCTAGCATCAATCCTTGAATATTTAAGAGCTTAATATATGTTAGCCATTCATCATGATTGTGGTGATGACATCACTAACAAGAGGCAATTTCACTGCTCTTGATGTCCTTCTGACATATTGTTATGACCCATGAAAGGAACATCTGCTTTAAGACTCAGGTTGGTTAAAACCATCTAAGACGAGGGGTCTAGGATTTAGGAAACTGTATGGAGGTATAAGTGCAGAATGAGGTCTTTTTCCTTTAACCTAAATGCTAAAATCTCAGGGTATGGCAAAAAGCAGCCTTTCACCAACTTTTATATGCATATAAATTCCCTGGAGATCTTTTTAAAAGGCAGATTCCGATCTGGTAGGTGGGAGTGGGGTTGGGGTTGGGTGTTGAGATTCTTTCTTTCTTTCTTTCTTTCTTTTCTTTTCTTTTCTTTCCTTTCCTTTCCTTTTCTTTTCTTTTCTTTTCTTTTCTTTTCTTTTCTTTTCTTTTCTTTTCTTTTCTTTTCTTTCTATCTTTTTAGGGCCGTACCCACAGCATGTGGAAGTTCCCAGGCTAGGGGTTGAATCAGAGCTACAGCTGCCAGCCTATGCCACAGCCACAGCAACACAGGATCTGAGCCACGTCTGTGACCTACACCACGGCTCATGGCAGCACTGGATCCTTAACCCACTGAGCGAGGCAGGGGATGGAATACGAGTTGTATTCATTACCCCTGAGCCATGATGGGAACTCTGGATTCTGCATTTCTAACAAGTTCCTGGATGATGGTGCGGCGTCTGCTCCAGCTTGGCCCTGGAGTGGGTGGTGGGGCTGACTGTGATCCCAATTCACTTGTCAATTTCATTTTTTTTAATCCAATAATAACCAATTATTATTTTCTATTGCTTTGCATTCAACTTCAGAACAATTTTGTTTTCATTTTTCATCTTAAATTGACAGGGCTCTTACTGCTTTCCCATCCCTGGTCTCTCTGTCTGGTGCTTAAATAATGCCTTTTTAAGAAAACAAAATAAGACCAACAATGACTAATATTTATATAAAGGTTTCTATGTGCCAGGAACTGTTTACTGAAATTCTTGCAACACCTGGTAAGGTAGGCGTGTTAATTATCCACATCTTACAGGTGAGAAAGCTGCGGCAGGTAAAGCTAAAATAACTTCCTTAGATGCTCACATAGTGCATGGGAACTAGGATTATTTTAGGAGTCTATTTAAAGGAGCCTTTTGTAAATCAGAGACCCTGGGGAGAGCTGGAACAGTCCAGTCTAAGGTATAAGTTTTTGTTACTCATCATTTGGTTTCATCATTTTTTACGAAATGGGGACCCCACCCTCCTAGAGGCAGCAATGGTGGTATTTATGCAGAATGCAACCCCAGACTAACTGTGGAGGCTGGTTAAGTCTGGTATCATGATGAGTACCTAGCATGACCCTGGGGCAAGACCTCAGACAGGGAGCTCAGCTGTGGTTTGCAAAGGAACAAAGATCCCAGCAAGCAGGACAGATCCTGCTTCCATTCTGATTTGAGTGTAAATTCAACTTTTGTCAAGCAAAGATTTTTAAATTGATTTATGGTCAACTTCGGAAGGTTTTTATTTTTCGTTGTAAATTGGCAGGGCCCTTGCTACTTTTCTTCCCCTAGTCTCTCAATCTAGCACTTTAAAATGTTGAGTGTATTTCTCACTGTGGCGCGGTGGGATTGGCGGCGTCACTGCAGCGCTAGGATGCGGGTTTGATCCCTGGTCTAGTACAGTAGTTTAAAGGAGCTGATGTTGTTGCAGCTGCCATGTAGGTCACAACTGTGGCTCGGATCTGATCCCTGGCCTAGGAACTCCATATGCTGTGGGGTGGCCAGAAAAAAGAAAAGAAAAGAAATGAAACAAACAAAAATGTTAAGAGTAGGAATAAGACCACTGGAGCACCTGCAAGCCTGCCTTGTGGGTTGTGGGCTGTTCTGAAAGAGCTGTTGTAGATGGACCTGAGCATGTCCTGCATGAGGCCAGGGGACGTGGTCTTCAGGATCTGTGGCTGCCACATCTTGTGGAAGTGCTCATACATTGCTCAGAGTCCATGGTCAGTTGTAAACCTGTCTTACTCTGGGACCTAGGACTAGCCACTAACCATCCCTAGTCTTCATTTTCATCTTTTCTAAAATGAAAGGATTTGGGACACAACCCAAATGTCCATTGACAGGTGATTGGATTAGCAAGATATGGTATACATACACAATGGAATACTACTCAGCCATAAAAAAGAACAAAATAATGCCATTTGCAGCAACATGGGTGGAACTAGAGTCTCTCACACTTAGTGAAGTTAAGTCAGAAAGAGAAAGACAAATGCCATATGATATCACTTATATCTGTAATCTAATATAGAGCACAAATGAACCTTTCCACAGAAAAGAAAATCATGGACTTGGAGAATAGACTTGTGGTTGCCAAGAGGGAGGGGGAGGGAATGTGGTGGATGGGGAGCTTGGGGTTAATAGATGCAAACTATGGACTTTGGACTGGATGAGCAATGAGATCTTGCTGTGTAGCACTGGGAACTATGTCTGGTCACTTATGATGGAGCATGACAATGTGAGAAAATAGAATGTATACATGTATATGCAACTGGGTCACCATGCTGTAAGTAGAAAAAAAAATTGTATTGGAGAAATAATTTAACAAAAAAAGGAAAAAAATTAATAGACAATAAAAAAACAAAAGAAAAAAATAAAAGAAAATGAAAGGATTGGACAGGATGGGAACTTTTCAAAATGTGTGTATTTGTTTTTAGCTATGGATCCCTTTCTTCAAATAAAGGCTCCTCAGGAAGCCCAGAAAATAAAATAGATGAGCTGAAACTTCTCTGGTGGAAGTTGGGGTGAAGCCAGAGTCAACCCCTCTCCTTTAATCCCTCACCAGTCCCTGCGAAGCCTCCTTCTGTGTCTGAGCTTAAAAACCAGCGGACTAGGTGATCTGCAGGCTCCCTCTAGCTTCCGTCCGGTCTGTGCTATTGCTGGGGAGGATCAGGAGGCTATTGCTGGGGAGGAGTATTTGATTGCTAAAGGCAATTTTGTGCTTGACCTCATTGCTAGGTTATTAGAAACCCTAAAAAGGTTTAGCAAGACATCCTCAGTATTGACTTATTTTGAAAGGTTTTAAGGCATGTTGTTACTTTTTTTTTTCTGTACCATAAAACACACCTTAAACTAGACTTATCCTCTTGAATTTGGAACAGTGTAGGAAGATTTTTGTTTTGTTTTTTGATTTTTGACCAAGTTTATAAAGTTGTGATGTAAAGAGTTACAGACTAGCCCAATTCCCTTTGCTAAAGTAAACAAATGATCTCAGAAAAGATGAGACTTGGGAGCTGGCAGAGACAAAATATTAAGATTTTCAAAAGTCAATAGGGAAGTCTTTGGAACAATTAGTTTGCATGAGACCATAAATAAATGGTTGTTTTATGTTCTAAAATTAGGTTATGATGATGGTTGTGCAACTATAACTATAATAAAACTCATTGAATGATTTTTGAAAAATAAGTAAAAGTAAAAATCCAGTGATTTTATTTTTATTTTGTTTTTTGTGTGGGCACATGCTCTTCCATTGAATAAACAAATTAAAATGCAACATTTCCAGGGCAAGTGTGTATTTTCTAGGTGTTTATTCTATTTTCCCACCTTCTACAACAAAAAAGTCCATATAAAATGTAGCCTACTGTGTATCACACAGTCAAAAAATATCCTCCTTTCTTTAGGGGTGAAGCTATATGTAGAATATTTTGCAGTCACTATGGTCATATGCGTCACTTGTGAGCCAAATGGTAATTAACATGGAAATTATAACAATCTAGACTTTAGGGTTTAAATCATGATTTAATTTACTGTGTGACCCTCTGACAATGAAAGAAGGTAGAATTGCTTCATTCTGCAGGAATTGTTTTTGTTTTAAACTTCATTGCAGTTTTTTCAAAGGCACAGAAAGATTGTCATATCCCAGTTCCTCCAGTTTATTTGTGCCAAATGAATCATGAAAGGACAATGCCTAAGTTGTCGTTGTTATTTATGGCCGCATCCCATAGTATATGGAATTCCCAGCCAGGGATTGAACCCAAGCCGACCTACACTGTAGCTGTGGCAAAGCCAGATCCTTTAACCCACTGCGCGGGGCCAGGGATGGAATCTGTGCCCCTGCAGCAACCCGAGCCGCAGCAGTCAGATTCTTAACCCACTGCATCACAGCAGGAACTCCAAAATGGCTGCTGTTTTTGTAGGGAGTATGGAATGGTTTTAAATCCCTCTAGCCTAGCCCAGCAGGAGTAAGAGTCAGGGCAGATGAAATGGATAAAAGTGGGAGAGGAGGGAAATGGCACATCCATGATTGCCTGCTTCTTAGCTCTGCATGGGCAATGCAGAAGGTGTCTGATGGCAGCCCCTAAGTACACTCTGCTTCTCATCAATCCCCCTTTATTTGAAAAGGTTCACAGACATAACAGCATTGATCCTGGGTGGTAGCTGCCATGGATTCTCTCTGCAGAGTGATGTGGAGAAGGCTCGAGGGTGTTGAGATTCAGCCACCTGATCACAGCTCAGTGATAAACACATATACACCAGAGTCCAAGTCCCTGCTCCCCTGACCACAAGCTGTGACTTGGAGAAAAATTCTTTCTCCCTAGGCTTAGTTTTCTCATCTCTTAAAGAGGGATTCGTAACACCCTTCTTCCAATGACTTACCTTCGAAGGTTGTTATGAGGAAAACTTGGGAGATGCATGTAAGAAATGTTTATCTTTTTGTCTTGGGGCAGAGTAACTGCTTGAAGAATATTAGCTGCACTTTGGGGTGGTGGAAGCAGGTGTTGGGGGGCAGTATCAAGCAGTGATTAAGATAAGCATAAACTTTAGCTGATGGATTCCCATGTGGCAGGTTGTTTCCATTCAGCTTGTTGTTTGATGTGGGGAATTTGGTTTCTGTGGACTGGAGTGTTCCTCTCAAGTCCTTTTTGGTAAAGTGAGGCCAGAAAAACGAAAAAAAGAAAAGAAAGGAAGAAAGAAAGTGAGGAAGGGAAAAGAAAAAAAGTTGATCGAAAATATGGTTTCCGTCTTTCTTTTATTTCTTACCTCTTCTGATATAAGTAGAGCAGGTATTATTGGCCCATTCTGCAGATTTAGAAGTCATTTTGGTGATCGGCCTAGATCATTGGTGCATTAGCAGTAGGGCCAGGTCAAGATGCGGGGTCTGGTAAGTATTGGATGGCACCTCCAACCTGGGCCTGAGGTTTGGGGAGCAGCCTGCCAGAATGGCTGTCCCCTCACTGCAGCCCTTGCAGAGACAGGCACTACCCATCGGCTAAGTGTCCTTGTGAAGATTAATTCAGGAGACTCTCTTGAAAACAGAATATGACTCAGAAAAATGATTTTTTTGATGTTGATAATAACTGCCTACTTCTCCCATATAGTCTTCAGCATTTAGACTTTTTGCAAAAAGCATCGGCAGCCTTGGACATACTCTTACTTTTTATTGGGCTAAACTCATTTTTTTTGATCATCCCACCATTATTTCAGGCATGGAGATGGCTTTGGCATCCTTTCTGGTTCAACGATTTGCTCTGGGCTGTTTAATATTCTCAAGCGAGTTTTAGCATCCTGGGCATGGTCTCTGACTCAGACTGCTTGTGACCAAGTGCCAGCTGCATCTTCTATTAGTGGAGTTACTTCATCTTTCAGATGGAGATGAGCGTGGTACCTGTCTCAGAGGGTTATAAGAAATCAGTGAGATTTCTGAACTCACTTCATTCAGTACCTGCGGAGAGTGAGTCCTTGGTAAATGTGAGCTGTGAATAGTAATAAGGCTGTTCTATTTGTGGTTTATGAGGCAGAGATATATCAGTGACCATAGGTAGCAGGCGTTGATATTATCTCAGTAAAGTCCATAAAATTTCATTTCCAGTCACAAAAACAATGACATGGGATCCACTGTGGAAATCATCAGCAGAAACTGGGTCAAGGAGCACAGAGATAGTGGGTGCTGTGAAGAGCATATCTAGATGAAGCCACCATCGGAGTGCTTTCTGTTTAAGTGGGTGGTGAACTGCAAGTTCTTTTCGTTCTTGAAATTGATCTTTCCCATGCAGTCACATAGCTGAGCTTGGGTTGAGGCCAATTATCTGGGCTTATAACTGAATACCATTGGAACACAAGTTCAAGGGAAATGTGCCTTTCTAGTTAGGGTCTGCAGGGGTCCTCTTCCTAATTGAATATGACCTTTTAAGAAATTTAGTTTCCGTCTTTCCCAATAGAATCATTTTTCTTATGAAATTAAATTTGCTTCAAGTTGCTGTCTCTCCTGCTTAGTTCCAATGATGGGGCCAGGGCCCTGTGCATGGTTTGTTATTAATATCTGCTGTTTTCCACTCTCAGCTCTGCTATAAATTATATTATGGGAGGCTTCATCTCCTGGGCCAGGTCTGTTAGCAGGATCTGCTGCAAGAGGTACCGTTTGCCTAGGAACATGCAGCACCTGTGTTCCCAGGTTAGTATCACAGGGACCAGACCTGACTTGCAAACAGAACCAGGCACTGCGGCCTCGTATAGCCATCCAAATAGCAGATCAATGTTGCCGGTCAGAATTCTCCTCCTTATGTGTCCTCTGTGGCCTTGGCAAGATCTTAAATTCCTCTGGCTGGAAGATTTCTCATCTTTGACCCTATGAAGCCAATTATTTCTAAATTCCCTCCTAGCCCTCTGCTTCCTTAGAGTAGTGTTTCCAAACTCTGTTTCGCGGTCAGTGATTATTTGTGCTGGGGTTGGGCGTTCTCTGGTCCATTAAATTTAGGAAATGCCTCCTACTTTATTCTCTCTTAAAGACTTACAAGGCACACACGCTTATCAGTACTTTGAGAAGTCCATGGTTAAGAAACCTGTTGAACAGTGTTTAATGAAGCATTTCTCAAATATAGGTGAATATACAATTTAAGGCATTTTTTATTAATTTCGTGGACTGCCAGTCGTTTTTCGGGGAAGACTTCTGAGGAGCATCATTTGGGAAAGGCTTCTGCTCCATCTTTGGGAGGTGACTGAGTCATTACGTAAGGTAAGAGCACTCAGCAGTAGCTCCAGATTTAGAATGAATTGGAGGAGTACCACTGCTGTTTAATTGGAAAATGGTTGTGGATTTTAAACAGTTTTTATGCAGCTGGTTTCTGGATTCTAATCATTGGCCAAAGTATCAGAAGTCAAATTTGGAGGACCGTAACTGGGTCACTTGGCTGTACGGCAGAAATTGATAGAACACTGTAAATCAACTATACTTTAATTTAAAAACTTAAAAAAAAATGGGAGACCATGACTAGGAAGGAACTACTCTATTGGCTCACTCTTCAAGGTCACAGTTGCCAGGTTAGATTGTGCCCCAGCCCTGCTCCGGACCGTCCTGCCTCATAAAAGGCAAGGAAACCATGCAGATTGCTTTTAAACTAAAATCCTGTTTTAGCCCCAGAAAATAGCTAAAGCACTACATGTGGTTTCTTCTCCTCTCTTTCATTTAAATCAGTTAGGGAATATAATCTGAGATTTCAAGGGAGTAGGAAAAACAACCCACTGGAGTTCCCATCATGGCTCAGTGGTTAACGAATCCGACTAGGAACCATGAGGTTGCAGGTTTGATCCCTGGCCTTGCTCGGTGGGCTAAGGATCTGGCGTTGTCGTGAGCTGTGGTGTAGGTCACAGGCACGGCTCCGACCCAGTGTTGCTGTGGCTCTGGCGTAGGCCAGCGGCTGCAGCTCTGATTCGACCCCTAGCCCGGGAACCTCCATGTGCCACGGGAGCAGCCCAAGAAATGGCAAAAGAAAAAAAAAAAAAAAAAAAAAGACAGAAAAAATAGTGAAAAAAAGGGCAAAACTAGCTTTCATTACAGTTGAAATGAGGACAATGAGAAACAAAATGCAACTGTAAAAGACTTCTGTTCCATCCTTATGGGAAGAATCCTGAAACACTAACAGAAGCACATCAGGGCTGAACTATGGAATCACTGTCAGGAGAATGCCGGGCATTAGGCGTAATCAGAGGATTTCAATAAATGCGACTGGCCTTTTGGTAGCAGCTAACACATGACAGCTCTGCAGATGCCAAGCATTTTATCAACTAGTGGTCCAGTTGTGATCCTTTGTCTGGCGCCTGGTGCTTTGGCCAACTCAGAAGGACATTATCAGGGGCATGAGGTTCCAGGCGGTGGCCTGGACTCGAGGAAGGGAGGGTGGGGTGACCCAGGAGGCTGGCTGTCTCCAGAGCCGTTTCAAAGCAAAACGAAAAAGCCACCCAGATGGAGAAGAGAGTGAGCTGGGAATGTTCAGTTAATCAAGCTTTATATTTAAACAGTGCGATCATGTCATCTTTCCTTTCAATGGGTATTAAATTAATTGATATTAATTTAATGAGACATAACCTACCCATTTTATTAAATTAAGGTGTCAGAATCGGTGTTGGTACTCATAGTCTTTGGGGTGGCAATTAAATGATCTGCCCTCACACTTAAAACAATTCTGCCAGTTTCCTTCTTCCTATAAATGTATTTGAGGCTGGGGATATTTGTCCTCAGTGACTTTCCCCATTTAAACCATGTCTTCATAACATTCCCAGTTCGGGAGTACCTGTTGTGGCTCAGTGGTAACGAACCCGACTAGGATCCATGAGATTGCGGGTTCGATTCCTGGCCTCATTCAGTGGGTTAAGGATTTGCAGCATGGCTGTGAGCTGTGATGTAGGTTGCAGACTCCGCTCAGATCTGGCATTGCTGTGGCTGTGGCATAGGTCAGCAGCTATAGCGCTGATTCAACCCCTAGCCTGGGAACTTCCATATGCCACAGGTGTGGCTCTAAAAAGCAATAAAATAAAATAAAATAACATTCCCAATTTGCAAAAGCCCTGGTGTTCAAAAGGAACTGGGAGGAAGGTTGGCTTGCAGGTGGCAGGTAATCCAGCCCAGATCGGGCTTTACTGACTTTTTGCTGAGCCTTTCCGATGAGGCCATTGTTTTCAAGCAGCCCGTATCTAATATAAAAGAGCTCAAAGTCTATAACTGTTTTCAGACCAGCATTCTGTCAGGGAGCAACATCCAGAACTGTGAGGAACAACCAGGCTGATTGTAGTTAGAGCACTTTTGTTAAATCCCAGTACAAAAAAAAAAAAAAAAAAAAAAAAAAAAAAGTGCTAAAAGCCCATCTGGTGAGATGATAATTCATTAAGTGAAAAGAGGAGGCAGGAGGAGGCTTGAGAAAATCAATCCTTTTCTTTCTTTGTCGCCTGTGTTTGAGTTATTGTGCAGTCACACTGATCAAAATCTGGGTTCTGAATTGTGCAGTGTGGAAGAATACATTCTGGGCGTGTTTCAATAGTGTCTTCACAGAAGGGACAGTTTTCTGCAGCTGTGGTGTCAGTGGATGGATGTGTTGTTCAGAGTGGCTTTTAGAATCGGCGGGAGGGGGACGGTCAGGGGATGAGGATTCTGCCCTTGAAGGAGCTGGAATCATGCAGGAAACTCCTCATTCTTCCTGTGCTGGCTGGGACACACCCTCTGGGTGGCACACCCCTCGCCGCGTCCAACCCAGCCCACAGACTCGTGGGAAGAAAGCCAAAGCCCAAGCCTTTCCTCCGAGGAGTGGATGCAGCCCTTCCAAGTGCCAGCCACCCCTGGAAGAGAAGCTGAAACCTTCGAGCTTTGTGCCCCTTCACGACCTGGGAACCTGCTGAGCTCATGGACACGCATCACATCCCCAAAGACAACCAAGGTTTGACCATCCATCCATACCGAAAACTTGGCATATGTGCTGTCTGGGGTAGGCTGTGTGTGTAAAGATGAGAAGGGATGCGGAGACTTTCCCTTTGGTTAAAATAGTTGTATGCCTGTTGCATTAACCCTCTATGTGCCTAACACATGTTTGTATAAAATGGTCGTGTATTAACACAGATAACGATATAATGGGATTTAAAAATGGACATGATGGCTTTGTAGCAGGAGTCCAGCTCAATTAAATTAAGTTTAGGTGGGTTGTCTTTTGGAGCACTTTAGAAGGAGTCCTCATAATGCACGTGGGCCAGCATTTGTGACCCGTTTCTGCTCATGCGCTCTCTTCTCCTTTCATCCTCCATCTCCATGACAGCTCCTCTGTGTTAACACAGCTGTGAGATGAATTCTTTCATCTTTCTGTGTTATGATACAGTTTTTATCTCTGTAGATCGGGCACACTGGTGGCTTCGTTTGAGTCAGGGATGCCATCCCTAAAATGCTCCCCTACACTTGTGCTTTATGAGAGAGTTTATTCCGCATCAGGCTGGGTTCAGGAGTGACCTGCCTCACCCTGCATAGCATCCCCAGGGACCGACAGCCAGTGCCACAGTTCATGGGCATCCCAGAGTGATTTCAAAGGCTGCTCCATGGACACCAGCGGATCGTGTTGACTCATGCTGATGCTTGTGGTGCTGGACCCCTTAAGATGAGCAATTGTAACTTATTTTGGTTCCTGGAGAGTAGGCTATGGGTCAGCTCGTGTAGGGCCAATATGCCTCCTACCTTCGCTTCTAAACGCTCTGCTCCACCTAGTTTTCCAGGAATCTCCAGTGAGCTGGGGTTTGCCTTCCTACTCAGGTCCTGGACTGGGGAGCCCAGGCATGTGACACTTCACACGCACATGCACACACTTGTTGAGAGGTACAAAGAGTTGAATGTTGGCACACTCTGTAACTGATGAATAATTCACGGGGGCTTTCTGTGCCATAAAATTTTTCTCCTGTAAAATGAAGACTATTTTGAAACAAAATGCTGATTAAAAATCTGGAAATGTGGTTTCATATTCTTCATCAATCTACCTTCAACATTTACAGGGAAGGCAACAGTTGACAAACATCAGAATAATGAAATTTAGGCGTTTCCTTGTGGAATAGCAGATTAAGGATCCAGCATTGTCCCTGCAGCAGCTTGGGTCACTGCTGTGGCATGGGTTCAATCCCTAGCCTGGGAACTTCCACTGCTGAAAGTGCAGGCCCCCCCCCATTTTTTTTTTTTAAAAGCTGACAGTGGCTGTATTTGGGTAATGAGCCAAAAATTCAGGCTCAACATTTTCCTCCCCAGTTCTTTCTAAAGTGTAATGTCACCTGATGTTTACAAAAGGCCTCTGGATCCGTTGATATTCTCTGGGCTTTCCTTGAAGATAGAATCTAAACTCTAATGATAACATGGTACATATTAATTAGTGGTAACACACTACTGATTTTAAAAGTTGGAAACTATGACTTGACGGTTTTTCCTAACTGAAAGGGGTCTTAGAGATAACACTAGAATATCTCAAGATGTCCATATGTCTCTATTTGAAAAAATTTGAAGCCCTCTGTTTTCCCTGCCCTGTGGAATGATTTTCAGTTTTGATTTCCAGGAAAGATAAGGCAGGTTTTGGAAAATCTTACTTGACAGAGATTATAAGTTAACAGACTAAGTTATATCTGATTGTGTTCTTGGTGGTTAACCTAGAAAGAAAATTTCTTTCTAAAGAATTTCATTTTTGGAGTTCCCGTCGTGGCGCAGTGGTTAACAAATCCGACTAGGAACCATGAGGTTGCGGGTTCGGTCCCTGGCCTTGCTCAGTGGATTAATGATCCGGCGTTGCCGTGAGCTGTGGTGTAGGTTGCAGATGCGGCTTGGATCCCGCGTTGCTGTGGCTCTTGCGTAGGCTGGCAGCTACAGCTCCGATTCGACCCCTAGCCTGGGAACCTCCATATGCCGGGGGAGCGGCCCAAGAAATAGCAAAAAGACAAAAAAAATAAAATAAAATAGAATAAAATAAAGAATTTCATTTCTTTTTTCCTTTTTTTACTACTCCCCGCCTTTCCACTCCGGGGTGTATTTTGAATGTATTTGGAATCTTTCCACTTGCTGCCAGCTGGAATCTACAGAAAGTGTATCTCAAGAACACTCTACAGTTGACTTGAATCTCAGTCATAATTAAATTGGAAGTTGGCAAATTATTCTGAGACTTAGAAAGAGGCACACCTTATGTTTGTAACATAAGGAGTTTCACTACTTTGCGTTGTTTTGAAAGTACTCTTCATAGGGAATAGTGACAATGTATTTTAGTGACTTTAAAAAAAAAAAAAATAGAAGGCTGTTTTGAAAGGGTAGTTAACAAGTCTGATCATTCTTAAATTTGGTGTCTTACCTCCCAGCTGGCAGATTCTTTAAAACAACCAACTTTCCCCTGCTCCTCCATCATCTCCAATGAATGCGTCACCCTGTCCTCTCCTGGCACACCTTGAAAGCATTAACTAGTTGATGTAAGACCTTGATACAGCGATTTACTGTCTTCTGCTGGAAAGGATATGCTTAGAGCTGTGTTTGCGTATTGTTAAATTGCTGACATGTACTTTTACTCCATCATTAACCTACTTTAAAGGTTGAAGTGATGGGATATTAGTTCAGAATCCTGAGATTTAACAAGACATCTCTAAATGCCATTCATTTTCAAAAGGAGGGGGAGAGCAATGTGCTGATTGGCAGGGGTTTTGGGTTCCGGGTGAGAGAATGGAATGCCGGACAGGTTTTCCTGCTTTTTTTTTTTTCTTTTTAGGGCTGCACCTGTGGCATATGGAGGTTCCCAGGCTAGGGGTCCAATTGGAGCTGTACCCGAGGCCTACGCCAGAGCCACAGAAACACAGGATCCTTAACACACGGAGCAAGGCCAAGGATCAAACCCGCAACCTCATGGTTGCTAGTCGGGTTTGCTAACCACTGAGCCATGACGGGAACTCCAGGTTTTTCTACTTTAAGAAGCAGGCACAGCTGCCTGTGCAAATGAGCTCTGTCAAGGTCAGTGACCAGTGGGTCAGTTAGAGCAGGACATTACCAGAGTCATGCACAAGTGATGGGAGCAGGCAGCAGAAGCCCTGGGTAACAGGTTTGTATAAAACAGTCAATGATAGAATGGGCCTTGAGAACTCCTATCTGAGTCATGCCTCCCCTCCAGTAACTGTTTGCAGGCTCCCCCGGCTTGTGACTACGCCACGTACCTTGAAGATCTTAATGGAGTAGAAACTCGGGAGCCTGGTCTTACCCTTCTTTCTAAAACCTCGCCTGGGAACCATACTTGATGTGACGTGTGGATTGAAGTGGTAGAGAGAATGAGAAGGTGAAGCGGGAGCCACGGTACTTTTGGGAAAAGGTCAGCCTGTTGGTGGAATGGGATTATTTCGTGGGAAGCACATCTGTATTGACTATTATTAAATGGTCTCTTCTGTGTATTTTTCATGTACAGTATGTTGCTGGCTGCATGGACACTCAGATTGCACATACAGATTCTTGCATTTAATTAGCCAGTTCACTTCTGAGGCTCTTGGCCTCACCCATGTCTTTATTTACTTTTTTACCTTTAAACACACTCTCACCGTCATAGTCTGTCTCTAATTGGTAGCTTCATCAGGGTGGGTCTGGGGATGTGTCATGGAGCCCTCCAGATGTGGCATTAGAGCAGTTCATTAGCCTTCTGTTGGTAGTATTCATTGACTAAGCATCTTTCAACAGGTGGCAGGTCCTGAGCTAGGTACTGTTCAGAATCAATCTCTGTCATCTAGAATCTATAGTCTTGGAATGACTGCTGGCATATGTATGCCAATGATGTGCTGGGCAGCTAACCAACATGAGAAATGATGGAGGACCAGGACCATGGGAAGAATACCAGTATTGGACTGTAAGATGTAAGAGGTCGTCGCCTAAGGAATGTGAATTGGTAAATCCACTATGAAAAACGCACACACGCAAACCTAACTGAAACACTTTGCTGTACACTTGAAACAAACACAATATTGGGAATCAACTAAACTTTAATTAAAAAAAAAAAAAACCGAACAAGGTGCAGTCGCCAAAAGGGCTTGGGATGCTAACTAGGGAAGCCCCAGGGGCTCCTTGGGAAGCCCCACAGGTCTGCAGGGAGCCACAGTCTGACCACAGCTCCTGCATGGGGTCAACGTGCATGGGGCCCTGCATGGGGCCCTCAGGACCCATCTCTGCCCCTCCTCACTGCCAGAGCCATAGGGATTGGGGATGTATTTTCTATTTTCCCCTTGCTAAAAACGACTATTTTTTGGTGAATTTCAAAGTTATGTTTTCTAATGTAAATGTACGATTTTGGACTTGTAAAAGGAAAGCATGTTCCTTCTGGACACGGAGTTAAGTTCTTGAGCTCCAGAGACAGAGATTTTGTTCACGTTGCAGCTTTGATATCTATTAGCCCGGGAACCTTGGGCACATGTCTGCATTTCTCCAAGCCTCAGTTTCCACATCTGTAAAATGGAGCTGATAGGGCTCCCTGCTTTATAAGATCATGAGGATTAAATGAGGTTACCTGTAAAAACTGTGGTGCAGTGCCTCGCATGTAGCAGGGAGTGGGTTCTAGAATTAGCAGTTATAGTTCCGCCTGAGAAATTCAACTGCTTCCAAATTATTTATATTGTTAAACAGTGCTTTGGAATCCATCGACCTCGATTCTAGTTTGGTTATTTTATTTCTATGTGTTTTATTTTAGTTACTTTTAATTATACAAGTCATATGAAAGTAAGCTTTCACTGTAAAAAAATTGAAATACTACGTGAGAAGCAAAAGCTCCTCTTGACCACCATCCTAACCGAGGCAGGTAACTGCTCTTACTGGTTTTATTTATTCATTTTATTTTCATCAAAGTGATGCAAGTTCCTAGTTTTAAAAGTCAAATAGCATCTTCTCCCATGAACGGGAGACAAAGGAGTAAGAGACAAGGATTCTGGTGTTCTTCTGGCCTGATTTCTTTCTTTTTTTCTTTTTCTTTTTCCCTTTTTGTCTTTTTAGGGCTGCACTCATGGCATATCGAAATTCCCAGGCTAGGGGTTGAATTGGAGCTACAGCTGCCGGCCTATGCCACAGCCACAGCAACGCAAGATCTGAGCCTTGTCTGTGACCTACACCACAGCTCGCGGCAACACCAGATCCCTAACCCCCTGAACGAAGCCAGGGATTGAACCTGCATCCTCATGGATTCTCGTCATATTCGTTTCTGCTGAGCCACAATGGGAACTCCCAATAACTGTCTTACATTCTAATTATCTCACATTATTTAATCTCCTTCAACAGAATTCTAAGTTCATAGATATTGGAAACTGCAATTTTTATATCATTCAGAAATCTCAGTAATGAGTACATGATGTGTGCTTGTTCAATTCTTTTTTTTTTTAAATCATTGTGTAAGACATTGTGTAAGTTTCACATGTAAAGTATTATACTTCAACTTCCACATACACTACAGCACTGTCTATATACCACACCTTCTTAATCTATTCATCCATCAATGGGCACTTAGGTTGTTTCCATATCTTGGCTAATAAAAATAGTGCTGTGATGAATATGGGGGTGCATATGTCATTTTGAATTATATTTTCATTTTCTGATAAATACCTAGAAGTGCAATAGTTGGATCATATGATATTTCTATTTTTAATTTTTTGGAGAAATCTCCATACTGTTTTCCATAGTGGCTATACCAGTTTCATTCCTATCAACAGTGTAGGCGGGTTCCCTTTCCGGCCTTTCCAGCACTTATTTCTCGTCTTTTGATGATAGCCATTCTATTGAGTGTGAGGTGATATCTCATTGTGGTTTTGATTTACATATTTACATTTCCCTGATGGTTAGTGATGCTATGAATCTCTTCATTTGCCTGTTGGCCATCAGTATGTCTTCTTTGGAAAAATGTCTGTCCAGATACTCTGTTCGTTTTTTAAATCTGATTGTTTTTGTTGTTGAGTCATATGAGTTCTTTACAGTCATTGAATTCTTTAAAAAATTTTTATTATAGCTGATTTACAATGTTCTGCCAAAGGCTGCTGTGGAGCAGAGTGACCCAGTTATACATATAAATACATTCTTTTTCTCATCTTATCTTCCATCATGTTTTATCCAAAGTGACTGGATATAGTTCCCTGTGCTATTCAGCAGGACCTCATTGCTTATCCATTCTAAATGCAACAGTTTGCATGTACCAGCCTCAAACACCCAGTCCATCCCATTCTCTCCCCCGCCCCTCCCCCTTGGCAACCACATGCCTGCTCTCCATGTCTGTGAGTCTGTTTCTGTTTTGTAGACAGGTTCATCTGGGCCATATTTTAGATTCCATATATAAGTCATATCATATGGTATTTGTCTTTCTCTTTCTGAATTACTTCGCTTAGTATGAGAATCTCTAGTTCATCCATGTTGCTGCAGATGGCATTATTTTGTGCTATTTTATGGCCGAGTAGTATTCCATTGTGTATATGTCCTATATCTTCTTCATCCACTCATCTGTCAATAGACGTTTAGGTTGTTTCAATGTCTTGGCTATTGTAAATAGTGTTGCAGTGGATGTAGGGGTGCATGTGTCTTTTTGAATGAAAACTTTGTCTGGATATATGCCAAGAAGTGGGATTGCTAGATCATATGGTAGTTCTGTATTTAGTTTTCTGGGAAACCTCCATATCGTTTTCCATAGTGGTTGTACCAATTAACATTCCCACCAACAGTGTAGGTTCCCTTTTCTCCACACCCTCTCCAGTATTTGTTATTTGTAGACCTATTAATGGTGGTCATTCTGACAGGTGTGAGGTGGTACCTCACTGTAGTTTTGATTTGCATTTCTCTAATTACTTACTGATGTTGAGCATTTTTTTTTATGTAGTCACTGAATTCTTATTGATCAGTTGATTTCTTTTCATATTGGTTGAAAAGGGACATTTATGTATATTGTCATTAAGAGTGTAGTCCTATAAAAACAATGTCACTAAAAATACTGCAACTTAATTTTTGCCTTTAAGATTCCAAGGCAATATAATATTAGCATTAAGTAGGATACTCTTGTCTCAATAATCTATTGCTACTTCATAAACCATTCCAAAATTCAGAAAGTTAAAGCAACAATTATATCATTTTTCATGAGTCTGCAGGGTTGGTGGCAGGGGGTGCAGTCAGCTGCATTCTGCTGAGTCATGGGCATTTTGGCAGGCTTACTTGTGTTTGGAGGTAGCTCAGCTCCACACATCTCTCATCGTCCTCTTGGGGACCAGCGGGTTATCCCAGCTATGTCCTCCTCAGAGTGGAGCAGGAGGACAAAGAGCAAACAGAGACCAGCTATGGCCTCTTGTGACTAAAGCTCAGAATCACACACTGCCACTCCCCTCCTCCTTATTCTATAGGCCAGAGCAAGTTACACAGGCCAAGTGGGAGGTCACTACAAAGTTACCTGGCAAAGGGCTTGGATACAAGGAAGGAAGATAAATTAGGGCCACCAAGACGACCTATCTTGCCTTCTCTGCAGTAGCAGAGGCCCTGGCATGAAGGGACACTTATTGAGACTCACTGAAATCAAAGTCCTATGTCCAGTTAAACTTGCAAGATTTTCATTTTTAAAAAACAATGTATTTTAATTTTTTTTGGTCATGCCCATGGCGTGCAGAAGTTTCCCAGGCCAGAGATTGAACCTGAGTCACAGTAGTGACAACAAATCCTTAATCACTGGGCCACCAGAGAACTGCAAAACTTTCTTTTTTGATTACAAAAAAAAAAAAAAAAAAAAAAAAGAAGACAGAGACAATTCTAACGCTCCAAGATTTAACTTATCATACTTGAGAAAGTGATCGACAGATGAAACTGATGAATAAGATGTTAATAGAGCAAAAAGCTAAGAAATAGAAGATTTGAACACTTTTTATATGACTAGCCTAAAGCAAACTTTGATAGTAAGTATTTTAGCCTTTGTGAGCCAGGGGGGTCTCTGTTGCAGCTCTTCAACTGTGGTTGTAGGACAAAGCAGCTGTAGATGATACATAATCTAGACATAACTGTGTTCCAGCAAATCTTTATTTACAAAACCAGATGGCAAGTATTAGTTTTAGATCACTGGCCTAGAACATTGAAAAGAATAAGAAAGGGTCTGTTATGGAAGACTCGTTGATAAAGGTACAGTAATTTGTAAGGCAATAAAGATTAATTCAGGAGTTCCCGTTGTAGCTCAGCAGTAATGAACCCAACTAGGATCCATGAAGATGTAGGTTCGATCCCTAGCCTCACTTAGTGGGCTAAGGATCTGGCATTGCTGTGAGTTGTGGTGTAAGCCACAGATGTGGCTCAGACCCTGCATTGCTGTGGCTGTGGTGTAGGTCAGCAGCTGTAGCTCTGATTCGACCCCTACTCTGGGAACTTCTATATGCCTTGGGTGTGACCCTAAAAAGAAAAAAAAAAGATTAATTTAGCTCAGCAAAATATGTTTTAGATATGAAATCAGAAAAAACTTACGGTCATTCAGTTTTCCAGCAGGTTAATGTGATTCAGTTAGAATGAAAACACATCACTTTTTAAAAAATTAATTAATTAATTTATTTATTTTTCATTTTTTTAATTACTCAAATGAATTTATCACATCTGTAGTTGTATAATGATCATAACAATCTGATTTCACAGGATTTCCATCGCACAGCCCAAGCACATCCCCCCACCTCCCAAACTGTCTCCTCCGGAGACCATAAGTTTTTCAATGTCTGTGAGTCAGTATCTGTTCTGCAAAGAAGTTCCGTCTGACCTTTTTTCAGATTCCACATGTCAGTGAAAGCGTTGGATGTTGGTGTCTCATTGTATAGCTGACTTCACTTAGCATGATAGTTTCTAGGTCCATCCATGTTGCTAAAAATGCTGGTATTTCGTTCTTTTTGATGGCTGAGTAATATTCCATTGTGTATATGTAC
Organism: Sus scrofa; assembly: GCF_054392235.1. Lineage (NCBI taxonomy): Eukaryota > Metazoa > Chordata > Mammalia > Artiodactyla > Suidae > Sus > Sus scrofa. The sequence continues at coordinate 147,678,532 of NC_139396.1, read as the reverse complement.
CACATCTTCTGGATCCCCTCCTCTGTCGATGGACATTTAGGTTGTTTCCATGTCTTGGCTATTGTAAATAGTGCTGCAATGAACATTGGAGTACATATGTCTTTGCGAGTCCTGGTTTTCTCTGACTAGATGCCCAGGAGTGGGATTGCTGGATCAAATGGTAGTTCTATGTTTAGTTTTCTGAGGACTCTCCATACTGCTTTCCACAGTGGTTGCACCAATTTACAATCCCAGCAACAGTGTACTAGGGTTCCTTTTTCTCCACACCCTCTCCAGCACTTCTTGTTTGTAGACTTTTTGATGATGGCCATTCTGGCTGGTGTAAGGTGGTACCTCAGAGTGGTTTTGATTTGCATTTCTCTAATAATGAGTGATGTTGAACATCTTTTCATGTGTTTCTTGGCCATCTGTATGTCTTTTTTGGAGAACTGTCTGTTTAGATCTTCCACCCATTTTTGGATGGGGTTGTTTGTTTTTTTGGTATGGAGCTGCAGAAGTTGTTTATAAATTTTGGAGATTAATCCCTTGTCAGTCGATTCACTTGCAAAGATTTTCTCCCATTCTGTGGGTTGTCTTTTGAAAACACATCACTCTTCAAAAGCAGTACTTGCTACAAATTATTTCTGCTCTGGATGCCTGTTTGAAAATATGTTTACTAAGAATGTTAATATTTTTGCTTAGTTGGAGGATGAGGAAAAAATGATTTGAAAATAAAATGAAAGAAATACCTAATTAAAGTGATTTGATTTTATGCCCCTTTAAAACTTGTATTTGGGAGTTCTTATTGTGGCTCAGTGGATTAAGAACCTGATGTTGTGTGTGTGAGGATGAAGGTTCAATCCTTGGCTTGGCTCAGTGGGTTAAGGATCCAGAGTTGCCACAGGCTGTGGCATAGGTTGCAGATACGGCTTGGATCCGGTGTTCCTGTGGCTGTGGCATAGGTTGCAGATACGGCTTGGATCCGGTGTTCCTGTGGCTGTGGCATAGGCTGCAGCTGCAGCTCCAACTTGACTCCTGGTCCAGGAACTTCCATATGCTGTGGGTTTGGCCATAAAAATTAATAAAAATAAAAATTGTTTTTTAACTGATGTGACCTAGATTTGTATAAAGGAACTAAAGGGATTAATAAGAATGATTTATTTTTAACTATTAAGAAACAATATGCAGGATTCGAGTGAGTTTTTCCACTTCAGTTGTATTTCACCTGTATTTTCCTTAGCAATCTTCCTGCCCCCACCCCATATTTGAAGGTATAAAGAAGCCCAGAATACTGTCAGAAAATAAAGGGGTTTTTGCTCAAAATATTTAATACCTGTTTACTCATTTGTAGTCAGCTTGTCAGTAGTCTGTATCTGGACAGATAGATTTCTCTGATTAAACCCAGACGCAAAAGACTTTGGACTGTAGCTTTAGGAGAGGTTGGGAGAGGGAACGGTCCTTTGATAAGATTATTTATTTATTTATTTACTTATTTTTAAGTTTTCTAAGGCTTCATGTTTTTCTCAGATGTGTCTTGGCCTTTCTCTCCTGGTGGAAATTTTTCTCAGGTGTGTCTTGGGTTTTCTCTCCTGGTGGAAATGTCACGATACGCACAGAAGAAGGGGTCTGAAAGGTATTGTTTTATTCCACTCATTTCACTGTTATTTATTGAGCTCCTACTTTATGTCAGTCACCACAGTAGGACCTGGGGGTGCAACAAGGAGCAGGATCAGTCCTGATTCTTCTCTTTGGGGCTCAGGGTCCAGCAAAAGTATGGACAGGGTGACCTCAGGGCATCAATTTCCTTAGGCCTTAGAGGAGGGAACCAGTCTCAGAAGTAGGAGGGATTTTTCCCAAGGTAAGTAAGCTCCCTCCTGATTTTATGTACATATGATTAAAATAAAACTGCACCATGAAAGGACTTTCACCATTTCTCTCTCTCTCTCTCTCTTTTTTTTTTTTTTTTTGTCTTTTTATGGCTCCGCCTACAGCATATGGATATTCCCTGGCTAGAAGCTGAATAGGAGATGCAGGTGCAGCCAAGGCCACAGATGATGGCAATGCCAGATCCTTAACCCGCTGAGCTACAAAGGGAGCTCCAAATTCACCATTTTTACTCATCATACCTGAGGTTAGCAATAAATTAAAAGAAATTCTTGGTAGGTTATGAGAACAGCATTTGAAATCCCTGAATATCATGGAGGAATACAATGTTCCCCAGGGAGCATAATCATATAAATCTATTCTCACTGATACTGAGTATTATCTTACATTTTCTATCAATTATGTATGTTATTTTTTTGAGAAGTTCTCTTTCCTCTAATTTCCTTTCTGTTATATGCTCGCATAGTGAGAGAGCTTATAGAGAGGCTATGAGAAAAACAATTAGGTTAAGGATCTTCCTAAGATCCAGCCTTCCAATGAACTTGCAGATATTCTATCCCTTTATAAAGAAGAAAATTTATTTTTAGTCTATTTATGACTCTTAGAGCATTCATATGAATTTCTGATTTTGAGGATTTTAACAGTTTGTTGCTTCCAAAGTAACATTAAGAATAACAATACTGAAGTTCCTCTCATGGCTCAGTGGAAATGAATCTGACTAGCATCCATGAGGACGCAGGTTCAACCCCTGGCCTCGCTCAGTGGGTTAAGGATCTGGCATTGCCGTGAGCCGTGGTATAGGTTGAAAACTCAGCTTGAATCTGGTGTTGCTGTGCTGTGGTGTAGGCCAGCGGCTACAGCTCTGATTTGAGCCCTAGCCTGGGAACCTCTATATGCCATGAATGTGGCCCTAAAAAGCAAAAAAAAAAAAAAAAAAAAAAAAAAAAAACCCAGAAAGAAAAAAGAAGAACAAAAAAGAATAGCAATACTTAGGTTAAGAAAAATTTAGTGCTTGTCATGGGACATGCACAGTGCTAAGTCTTTACATATCATATTATCTCATTTAATTTTCTCAAAAACTCTGGGAAGGAGACACTTCCATTATTATTCCTATTTTTCAGTTGAGAAAACTGGCACAGAAGAATCTTGCCCAACATCATCATAAGATTCAGGGCTTGAACCCAAGCAAGTCTAATTGCAAAGTTTACACACTCACTACCTCTGGACTCCATGAACAGGAAGTGGCTAAGAATATAAGAACATTTTTATAGTTATGATGTATATTTAAAATAGTAACTATTCAGTTTACTTTTAAAGATTGAAACCAAAGGTACCTCTAAGCCATGGTTTGCTAACCAGCTAACCGGCTCCCGCTTCTAAAATTCTTTTCCTCTGAATACGTTTGCCTGAATTTTTGCTCGTAATCTCTCTCTCTCTCTCTCTCTTTTTTTTTTTTTTTGCTAAATTAGAAAAGGCAACTCTAGGGATTTCATCTTTATTGCAAACAAAATGATTCAAATAAATAATTATTGAACACCTACTATTCGCCAGCCATAGTAGACAGTAAGTGGGTACAGCATATGGTCCCTACTCTCACAGTGGTGCTTCCTACAGGCTTTTGGGAAAACAGACTTTATGCAGATAATTGTGCAATTATAAATTGTGGCACCATGAAAAAATATGTAGTGTAATAAGAAAATTTAATTTAGATTGGGGCCCCTGGAAGCCCTCTCAGAGGAGGTGATATTTATGCTGGGGTCTAATCAATGAATAGGAGTGAGCATTTGGCAGTAATGGGAGCCATACAGATGGCTTGGCAGGGGGAAGAGTGTGTATGAGGTCCCTGATATGGGAACAAACTGTGGCACATTCAAGGAACTTAAAGGTGGCCTCTGCGACTAGAGCATCATGACGGAGGACAAAGGCTAAAGGAGATGAGGATAAAGGATGCTGTCAGTGCCTGACATGGTAAGAGTTTTGGACTGGACTGTGCAGTGACTAAATATTGAAGAATGCCTGTACAAATTAATGTTCCACTCTCACCTCTGTTATTCAACATAGTATTGGAAGTCCTAGCCACAGCAGCCAGACAAACAAAAGAAATCAAAGTCATCCAAATAGGAAGAGAAGAGGTAAAACTGTCACTGTATGCAGATGACATGATACTCCTATATAGAAAACCCCAAGGACTCAACCCCGAAACTACTCGAACTGATCAACAAATTCAGCAAAGTAGCAGGATATAAGATTAACATTCAGAAATCAGTTGCATTTCTGTATACTAACAATGAAATATTAGAAAAGGAATACAAAAATACAATACTTTTTAAAATTGCACCCCCAAAAATCAAATACCTGGGAATATGCCTGACCAAGGAGGTGAAAGACTTATATGATGAGAACTATAAAACATTAATCAAGGAAATTAAAGACGATGTAAGGAAATGGAAAGATATTCCATGCTCCTGAGTTGAAAAAATTAATATTGTAAAAATGGCCATACTACCCAAAGCAATCTACAGATTCAGTGCAATCCCTATCAAATTACCCAGGACATTTTTCACAGAACTAGAACAAACAATCCAAAAATGTATATGGAACCACAAAAGACCCAGAATAGCCAAAGCAATTCTGAGGAACAAAAACCAAGCAGGAGGCATCACTTTCCCAGACTTCAGGCAATATTACAAAGCCACAGTCATCAAGACAGTGGTACTGGTACCAAAACAGACAGACAGACCAATGGAACAGAATAGAGAACCCAGAAATAAACCCAGACACCTATGGTCAATTAATCTTTGACAAAGGAGGCAAGAACATAAAATGGGGAAAAGACAGTCTTTTCAGAAGGTACTGCTGGGAAACCTAGACAGCTACATGCAAATCAATGAAACTATGCACAAAAATACACTCAAAATGGCTGAAAACCTTAAATATAAGACAAGAACCATTAAACTTCTGGAAGAGAACATAGGCAAAACATTCTCTGACATCAACCTTACAAATGTTTTCTCAGGTCAGTCTCTCAAAGCAAGAAGAAATAAGAGCAAAAATAAACCAATAGAACCTATTCAAACTGACAAGCTTTTGTATAGCAAAGGAAACCAAAAAAGAAAACAAAAAGACAGCTTACAGAATGGGAGAAAATAGTTTCAAACAATGCAACTGACAAGGGCTTAATCTCTAAAACATACAAACAACTTATACAACTCAACACCAAAAAAAGCCAACAACCCAACTGAAAAATGGGCAGAAGACCTGAATAGACATTTCTCCAAGGAAGATATACAGATGGCCAACAAACATATGCAAAAATGCTCAACATCACTGAATATTAGAGAAATGCAAATCAAAACTACAACAAGATACCACCTCACAACAGTCAGAATGGCCATCATTAATAAGTCCACAGATAACAAATGCTGGAGGGGGTGTGGAGAAAAGGGAACCCTCCTGTACTGTTGGTGGGAATGTAAGCTGGTACAACCACTATGGAGAACAGTATGGAGGTACCTTAGAAAACTATACATAGAACTACCATATGACTCAGCAATCCCACTCTTGGGCATGTATCTGGACAAAACTTGCCTTGAAAAAGACACATGTACCCGCATGTTCATTGCAGCACTATTCACAATAGCCAGAACATGGAAACAACCCAAATGTCCATCAACAGATGACTGGATTAGGAAGATGGGGTATATATACACAATGGAATACTACTCAGCCATAAAAAAGAACAAAGTAATGCCATTTGCAGCAACATGGATGGAACTAGAGTCTCTCACACTGAGTGAAGTAAGTCAGAAAGAGAAACACAAATACCGTGTTATATCACTTATGTCTGGAATCTAATATACAGCACAAATTCAGAACCTTTCCACAGAAAAGAAACTCATGGACTGGGAGAATAGACTTGTGGTCGACAAGGGGGAGGGGGAGGGAGTGGATGGATGGGATGCTTGAGGTTAATAGATACAGACTATTGCCTTTGGAATGGATGAGCAATGAGATCCTGCTGTGTAGCACTGGGAACTAGGTCTAGTCACTTATGATGGAGCATGATAATGTGAGAAAAAAGAATGTATACATGTATGTGTAACTGGGTCACCTTGCTGTACAGTAGAAAATTGACGGGACACTATAAACCAGCTATAATGGAAAAAATAAAAATCATTATATAAAAATAAAAAAAATGATTACAAGTAAGTTTGGATGGCAGTGTGGCATTGGAGGAAAGATCTTTTTTAGATAGAAAAATGGAAGAGGAGTTCCCGTCGTGGTGCAGTGGTTTAACGAATCCGTCTAGGAACCATGAGGTTGTGGGTTCGATCCCTGCCCTTGCTCAGTGGGTTAAGGACCTGGCGTTACTGTGAGCTGTGGTGTAGGTCGCAGTTGCGGCTCGGATCCCGAGTTGCTGTGGCTCTGGCATAGGCTGGTGGCTACAGCTCCGATTAGACCCCTAACCTGGGAACCTCCATATGCCATGGGAACGGCCCTAGAAAAGACAAAAAAAAAAAAAAGAAAAATGGAATAGAATGGAGTCCAGAAATAGTCCCATACAAGTGGTCATTGATTTACAGCAAAGGTGTCACTGCAATTCAGTAAATAGGGCCGGAACCATCAGATATTCATGTGGAGGGAAAATGAATCTTTTTAAAAAAATTTTATTAAAGTATAGTTTATTTACAATATTCTGTCAGTTTCTGCTGTATAGCAAAGTGACATATATATATATATATATATATATATATATATATATACACACACCCCCACACCCCACCCCACACACACATAAGTGTTCTGGGAAAATGAATCTTGGTCCCTGTCTTACACTGATTACAAAACCAACTTGAGATGGAACATAAAAGCTAAAACAATTAAGCGTCTGCGATAAAGAGAACATCTTCATAACCATGGAGTAAGCAAAGATTTCTTTAAAAGAACCAAAAGCAAGCACTGGCTAAAGAGGAAAAAATGTTCCTCAATTAAATTTTATTAAAACTTGGAACTGTTCATCACAAAACTCACTAAGAAAATGGGCAAAAGCCACCATCTAGCAGAAGATAGTTGCATTGTGTTTATCTGAAAAAATACTCTTATCCAGTGTATATAAAGAACACCTACAAAGCCATAGGGAAAAGGCAGATAATTCGTACTTCACAAAAGCATATACTTCACAAAAGTGGATATCCAAAATACCAAAAAATATATGAAAAAAAGGTCTCACCGTCATTAGTCAGCACCCCCATGAGGCACCATTATTCATCTATCGAAATGGCTAAAATGAAAAGGACAGATAATATTAAGTAGTGGCAAGAATGTAGAACAACTGGAATTATCCTACATTGCTGGTGGAAGTACATCACCATGTAAAAGTGTTTGACGGTGCCTTCAAAAGTTAACATACATCCACTCTATCCAAGGTGTGTAATCCAGAGAAATCAGCCTGCATGTCTACCAATGGACATCTGTAATAATGCTCACAGCAGTTTTATTAATAGTAGCCCCAGACTGGAAAGACCCAAATGTCCCAAAATGAGAGAATGGATAAATTAGTTGCGTATTTGTGGTGTGTTCTTTCAATGGAGTATTACCCAACAACAAAACTACTGATACACACAACACAACAGATCAATCGAACACACATTATGCTAAGTGAAAGGAGCTAGACACGGAAAAGTACATACCGTATGAATGATCTTAAAGTTCAAAAGCAAGCAAAACGAATCTACTCTTAAGTCAGAATAGTGGTTTCTGAGAGGGAGAGTGCATGCAAAGGAACCTTCTGGGGTATTGACTGGGTACAAAGGAACCTTCTGGGGTTTCAGGAGTGTTTTAGATCTTAATCTGGGAGGCGGTTACATGCTGTACACATGTGAAAATTCACTGAGCTGAGTACTTAAGATTTGTGAACTTTACTGCATGTAAGATATATTTCAGTTACAATTTTCACATCAAAAATCATAACAATAGATTTGAATGACATGGAGGAAAGTTTTGATAAGCCGAAGTTATAAATTGCATATGTAATATGATCTGAAATAAAGAAATTCAGAGAAAAATGCTGAAGAAAAGTATACAGAAGAATTAAGGAGTTCCTATTGTGGGTTCTGTGGGTTCAGGACAGGACATAGTGTCCATGTGGATGTGGGTTTGATCCCTGGCCTCGCTTAGTGGGTTAAGGACCTGGCACTGCCATGAGCTGTGGTGTAGGTCATAGATGTGGCTCAGATTTGATGTTGCTGTGCCTGTGGCATAGGCTGGCAGCTGCAGCTCCGATTCGACCTCTCGTCGGGGAACTTCCATATGCTGCAGGTGCGGCCGTAAAATTTTAAAAAATAATCATAAAAGAATTAACAGTGATTTCTGGGTGGTAAGACTGTGTTAGTTCCATTTCTTACTAGCTTTCAATGTCTCCCACATTTTCTGTAATGGAGCCTATTGCTTCTATATCAGAAAAGTTGACATGGGAGAAATTTTAAGAAGATATTTGACATAACTTGATCCTCAAGTATAAATCCATTTCGATGTCTTGGCGTGAAGGAACAATTCAGAGACAGGCAAATTCATAGAGTTGTGGAGTTAGTGGAGGCTTCGTGGAGTAAAGAAACCTCAGAGGAGCTGTGACAGCGTTTAGAGGATGTGGTTGGTAGCAAGAGTGGGTTAGACGGCTAACCTGTGTGACGTTTCCTTCCATCTGTGTTCCTCAGCCTTCGCTGGTGCACTGGGTTTCTATCCACTTCATGGATTCTGTGGTCCCTTGAATATACAATTGCTCTTTCTTCAACTCTCAGCATATTTATCTTTCAAGCCATTTGTAATTCTTATTCCTCAAAAGCTCTTTTCCTATCCCTTTACATCTCCAGGCATCACCATGTGCTCTGTTCTCTATTTTCAGGCTGCTCACCCCCCACCCCTGCATCTCCATATGCCAGTGTGAGTTTAAAAATGAATTATGCCAAGCTATTCTCTCCTCCTGAAAAATAAATAAATAAAAGAACCCCAGACACACACACACACACACACACACACACACACACACACACAGCTCCTAATGATCCATCTGTTGAAGACATCCACCACCCACTTCATCCTGGTGCAGGCTATTTTTGTTTGCTTTGTCTTGAGAGCTCCTACATTGAAAGCCTTTAAAGAGTACTTTGGTTTCCATCAAAAAAAATGAAAAGCAAAGCACTTTGTTTTCTATTTTATACCTATTTGCCAGGCTACATACAAAGCAGGGCTCCATAAATGCTGATTGAGGGGCCTTTCGGCAGATAACGGTCTATGCCACGTTCAGATTTTTCTGTGCCTATTTTTACCAATGGGTGCACATGTATAATTATGAAGTGGATTGTGGAAGGGGTCATCTTCTTTAGACTCCAGTATTTTTCTGAGTCTGTTCTCTGCAAACATGTATCCTGTTAGGCGAGTTGAATTGCTACCTTTTCAAATTCTCAATGATGAAATGAAGGATGGATTGAAGCCTTCTCTAAGTTTTTTTTTTTTTTTTCAACTGCTTCTCTTCTTTTCTTGGCAGAGTAAGTAATAGCATTATGCTGTTACTGGAAATTTTAGTCAATAAAATGTATGAGTCTTTAATTGGAATGCTAGGAAGTACTGCTGAGTTGGCTCATTTAGTTAATGCAATGAGTTGAGAGGTTCAAGCATTTATGTGCAGACGGTAAATTTGAGTAAATTGAGTCTAGATGGGCAGTTTTAATATTTTTTTGGCCAGATAACTTACATCAGAAGTGTTCACTTTAAGGTTCAATATTCATTAAATGTTTGTGAAGCATCTCCCCTGAAACATACCCAGAAATGAGGGAGACCACCTTTGGTGGCAACAAGTTCATGCTCCAGTGAGTTCTTTTCTCTTACATCCACTCCCACAGCCCCCACCCTCACTTTGTGGGTGCTGCCAAAACTACGCCTCCAGCTTTGACTTCTTCCCCGGGACCCAGAGCAGCACGCTCCGTTGCCTGCTGCACACCACTCCACGGAGATTCTGATGACACCTTCATCTCACTGTTATGTCTGAAATTAGTTCATTATCACCTTTTCCACCCAAACTCCTTCTCTTTCCTGTGTCTCTTTTCTCAGTGGCTCTATGTTTTTTCTAGTCAAGCTCTAATTTGGGGGCGTTCTAACCATACTCCTTACATTAAAGATTTATCTCCCCCTTACTAAGCATCCACCTGCTTTTATTCTGGCCATTTGCCCTTTGGAGTCACCTCCTATTAATATTGCTCATTCTCAGAGTGACTGGGTGTATGAATCCATGCAAGAAAGGGGTGGCTCAGTGGGGTACGCTACATTTGTGGGGACATCTAAGAAGAGTAGGAAGAGATTTTCCTTCTCTACGAATAACCCTGTCTTGTTTCACTTGCCCCTTGGTTGTCAAACTTAATCTCTCTTCTCATCTCAGCCCCGTTCGTGTGATTTCCCTTCCCTCTCTCCTCCTAAAAACTGATGTGTAATTGACTGCCTCCCCATTTCCACTTCCCTTTCTCATTTGCAAAGTATTTGCAAAGACAGACAAGCTCTTCCAATGGACCCTCTCCCTCAAGCACTGCCCCTTCCAACTGGCACCGTCCACAGTTCTCCCATCCCCAGATACTGCCCACTTAAGGCAGCCCCCAAATCCTGGTGTGCCCCAGCCAATGACATAGTATCAACACTAGTATGCTTTGAGACTCCCAAAGTAGGTTTTGCATTTGTTCCCTTTTCCAAAAGTTCATAAAATGGTGTTTGGTGTGGCATAATAACATCCGGGTTATGATGTATAGCGTATTGGAGAAAAGTTATAATTTTTGCAGGGGGGGAAATGTGAGAGGTCAAACTTAGTGGAGAAACATGGATGAATCTCAAAAACATGCCGATCAAAAGAAGCTGGGGGCAAAAGAGTACATCCTGGATAGTTCTATTTATATGAAGTTCTGGAATGAGAAAAATGTGGTAGAAATCAGAACAGTGGTTTCCTCTGCTCTGGGAGTGGAGAGTGACTGGGAAAAAGCACAAGGGAACTTTGCGAGAGTGACTGGGAAAGGGAACTTTGCGAGAGTGACTGGGAAAGGGAACTTTGCGAGGTGGTGGAGATGTGTTCTATCCTGATAGAGGTGTGAGTTACATGGGCAAATGCATTTGTCAAAACTCATCGACTGGTACGCCTGAAATCTATGCTTATTGTTTAAATCTCAATTTTATAAAGGTGACAAAAAATTAAGGGGAAAATGCAGAGTAAAATGCATAGTATCATATAGGTATAAATAAAATAATGTAGCAGAGAAAGGATATACTCTTGCATTTGTAGCAAGGAAAAAGATGTCAGATTTGCTCTGGAAGTTCTGCCAGTATCATATACCCAATTGTTTGGGAATCCATGGCCACTTTTGCGGTGGTTCATAGTAGAAATGCTATAATTAAAATTCAGTTCTGTAAGTAAGAAGGTATGAAACCTTTATGTGAAAATTTCCAATGCTTCTAAAAATCTTCTACCTGTTGCCTTCCTCCAGTACAAATAACAACTGCTTGGTTTAAGCTTGGTGAATAAGAGGTTTTATATCATACTTTTGCAATAACTAATACATAGATCCCAGAGTGCTAACCCACAGGCCATGACAGGCTTGTGAACATGGGTCATTTCTTTTGGGGGGGGAGAGGGATGTGGACAGTTTTTTGTTGTTATTGTTGTTGTTTCTAATTGTATTTCTTTAATTATAATTCACTTACAATGTTGTGCTAATTTCTGCTGTATAGCAAAATGACCCAGTCATACATATACATACATTCTCTTTCTCCTATTATCTTCCATCATGTTCTATCCCAAGAGACTGGATAGCGTTCCCTGTGCTGTATAGTAGGACCTCATTGCTTATCCACTCTAAATGTAATAGTTTGTATCTGCTAACCCCAAACTCCCTGTCCATCCCGCTTCCTTCCCCCTCCCCCTTGGCAACCACAAGTCTGTTCTCCAAGTCCGTGAGTCTGTTTCTGTTGTGTAGATAGGTTCATTTATGCCATATTTTAGATTCCACATAGAAGTCACCTCATATGATATTTGTCTTTCTCTTTCTGACTTCGCTCAGTATGATAATCTCTATTTGAATCCATGTTGTTGCGAATGGCAATATTTTGTTCTTTTTTATGGATGAGTAGTATTCCATTATATATATGTAGCACATTTTCTTAATCCATTCAGTGTGGACCTTTTTAAAAATTGTTTGCCGCAAACTTGGGAGATTTCACATAAAAATCGGAATATCTGGCAATTCATGGCTGACCTTCCAAAACAGCCATAATTGTGTGACTCTTCCTTCAGGTAAAGGACTACACCCCCACCTAACATACAGGCATCTTACTATAAGTATCACAAGGATCTCGGGACCAACCTTCTGCTTCAGTTGTTCTTTTTAGTGTCTATTTTCAGTCCTATGAGTATTTGACTATGTAGCCTTTGAATTAACCTTTCTAGAGCTCTCCTTTGCACTAGGAATTACTCAGGGCTTTAGCAGATACATAAGGGAGATACTCTTGCTATACCCATTTTATAGGCGAGGCAACCGGGGTTTAAATAATTGACAAACTTACCTGAGGTAAGTAATCAGTAGCTTAGCCAGGATCTGAATGAGGTTTCTTACTCTAGAGCCCATGTGTTTACCCACCACATTGTTGTTCTTTTCTGTTTATTTTTAGTTTTGGTTTCATCTATTATTTAGTACTTATTTCTAATTGAGTTCTTGTTGGTTTCCTTATGATTTATTTTCCCTAGAATAACCCCTGGTCTCCAAAATCTTGATTTTGCATCCTTAGTAGTAAAAAAAAAAAAACCCACAAAAAACTGCCTGTTTATGTTTATTATTTACTAATAAATAATCTTCTTGCTCTATGTTAAATTATGTACATTCTAAAACTTACATATAATCCATAATGTTGAATAATGAGATCTTGTGAATGTAGATCTCTTTTCTAGAATTTTCTTTCTACTCTGCAATAAATTATCTCTTAGGCATCGCATACCCTCTTTTGACAGTACATGAAATGATGCCTGGGCAATGATTCTGCCTGTAAGCATTTTTCATATCAGAGGCTCCCAATTTTGTATCCAAATAAATTGTCCCTTCCAGACAAAGGGTGCAGTAGAACATCACCAGATTAGCCCAGATTATGGAAAGACAACGGAAAATTCTCCTTTGTGAGGAAAACAGTTGTCCATGTAGCCACATGGACAACACTGTGTTCTAAAACCTTTTGTAGCCCTGAGCTTCAAAATAGCTAACAGCATCTTTTATTGATATTAAGGGGTCAGATTTACCTTCGGGGAGAATAGGTTCTCTTCACACCTCTCATTCTGACTGTGCATTAGTTTCAAGGGGTGGAATAACCTCCTGGTTTCTCAGTCTGAGGTGTGGGGGCTCCGTGTGAAGTGTGCTACCCTCTCCCTTCACAGGGCTGCTGCCGTGATTAACAAAACTGGTTATAAAGAACTCAGACATAAACAAGTGCTGAGCGAGCCGGTTAATAATGAATCAGTGTGAAACGCATTTCCTAATTCGTACCCGGAATTTTCCCAGAGTTCTGACCCTCTAAAGAATGGCAGTAGCAGGGTTTGGAGATATGTCATGTGCTGGCTGTATTATTTCTCTGAAGAGAGTTTTTATACATGGATGAATAGATTCTGCCTTCTAAGACCTTATCCGTGTTCCCTGACCTTCTTTCTCATCATCTTGTGTGATCTGAATAAAGCTTTCTTCTGGGGCATTCTGTTTGGATTGTTCTTTTCTGTCTTATCCTAATCCCCTTCTTTTTTCCCTAATCCTTTTTCCTTCAAGATCCAGAGCCAGCATCCTATTCTCCAGAATCCCACCAGCACCAGAATGACTCAATCCTTCCCTCTCGGGCACTTTCATAACCTCAGAGCGTGCCATTGAGAGCGAGAAAGGGAGAATGTTTGACATACACGGCCTGCAGACCCTCTAGAGGGAAAACCTTTTTGTGTATGCTACTGTTGGGAGTGCAGCAGAAATACACACAATTGTCCATGTAAAATCTGAGAAACAAAACACTTCTCTTTCTGAAACATTTTCTTTTTATAGCCACACCCAGGGCATATGGAAGTTCCCGAGCTAGGGGTCAAATCAGAGAGCTGCAGCTGCCAGACTGCGCTGCAGCCACAGCAGTGCCAGATGTGAGCCTCATCTTTGACTGACACCACAGCTCACGGCAATGCCGGATCCTTAGCCCACTGAGCGAGAGGCCAGGGATCGAACCCTCTTCCTCACGGGGACAATGTCGGGTTCTTAACCTCTGGGCCACAATGGGAACTCCTGAAACATTTTCTTTTTAAGGCAGAAAATTAAAAGGTGTCCCTAACCATATTTCTAATATCTAAAGCACCCCTTCCCCACTTTTTATTGCTAGAACTATACACTCAGGTAGGTTTACCAAGTTGCATGATAGGTATAGACGTGCCTAGGTCATCTGCCAGTTGACGTGCTCTCTGCAGGCCCTTGTCTTATTCATCATCAAGGCAGCAAACACCTGGCCTGTCTATTCGGTACAGGCTTGTGGAATGAAGAACGCTCCCTTAAACAAAGAATGCAGAAAAGGCTGACACCGATTTTCATCAGCAGGTCTCCTGTTAGATTCCTTCTCTACCTTAGATATGTCATGTGACCGTAAACTCCAGGGAGTTCCTCTTTGAAGTCAGAGTTTAAGTCCAGAGGTGAATGATCCCTAGAGCAGATGTGGTGAACACGAGGCCCTCGCTGCGGCAGAGGTGGGAAATAGATGATTCAGGGTGTTTGACATTTTCTAGTAAATCGACAGTGAACATGAGGTTTGCCAGAGTGAGTCGGAGCTGTTCTGTGTCGAGATAGATGAATTATGAATACTTCAAACCCTCTGCAGTTTTCCTCCTGGGAGGGCCCTGGAGGGGGAGCAAGAGCAAGCAGGCACCATGCACCTGCTCCGGGGCCAGCACCTCCATCAGCGGAGGAACAGAGAAATGCTGACGCTGGGGTTTCTCGTTCCTATGCTCAGCTATTTATCCCACCAGCAAGGACAGCTTGTCTCCTAATGACCAACCACTGGGACAGCTTTCTGTGGCCACAGCTGGCTTGGGCCTCTCAGGCACATGCCTGTCACTTAGTGCCTTCCAGTTCAGTGGCACTTAGATAAGCTCTGACCACCAGAAGAATAACCACATGCCTGCAGCTGCATATGTGGGAACAGGAGTTCTCAGCCTATTAAAGCAGTTTTAAGGACCAACGTTGTGTTTTGTTTTGATATCTGCCTTTTATCCAAGTATCGTGTACTTGTCTTTGACAGCGACTTCTTATCAAGAATTACCAAATTCTGTTTGTCAGACACTGAGCAGCTAGTATGTGTAGAGTCCTATGTGAAGGAAATAGGATAACAAAGGCAACGTGTCTGCCCTCTAGAAGCGTAGCAGCCAGCAAGGGAAATAGAGCAGTCTACAGATAGCCACATTGCAAGGCAGGATGTAGTAAATACTGTAGTAGAGCTGCTATTTGAAGACTAGACAGGAAGACATTGATTCCAACCAGAGGGATCCTGGATGGCTTGATGGAGGAGAGAGCAACTGATCCACCTTTTTAAGCACAGGTGGATTTTCAGAAAGATCAGGTGGGAGAAGGTTGAAGTATTTCAGGAAAAGAGAAAGAAGTACAGGAAGGATTAAGGTTGGGGAATCTGGGGTGTGTTCAGGGCATCTGAAGGGGACCCCAGCCTGATGGGTTGGGATCTGTGGTCAGTATCATAATGCTCTGACTCTGTGGACCAGATTCATGTAGCAGCCTTATCTAATATATGGGGTTTGAGCTCCAGGGATGCCTGTGATTCTCCCCAGGCTGATCCCCATCTGTGGCTGTTTCCTTGAAGGCATTCCAAGCCTGCCTCTCATTGCTCTTTGGAAATCTTGCCTATGGAGAGTATCGTCAGAGGGTAACCTGAGACACTTGACGTCTGTTAAACTAATTATGCTTTGGTCCTCAGAGTGCCTTGGTGCGCTCTGTCCTGAATGCTCAGCAGATTTGATGTAGTAACTGAATTATTAATTGAGACGATATGGAAGAGGGGGCTTGGCTGCTTGTTCCATTTTGAGCAGGTCTTGGACGGGTGGCAATACAGGAAGAGAGGCAGCTGCTTGCAGAGTGATGGACGAAGCAGGCCTTCCAGGGGAGCCCTACCCAGACAGGAGCCTGTGCCAGTATGCTCAGAAAATCACAGCCTGCTTTGGAAGGATGGGTAAGACCCCTTAAAGATTGGACTTTATAGAGGAGATGCCCAGGGTTGATGATACAGGTGAACAGAACCAGTAAACTCAAAACTTGCTTGTGGCAGGGAGTAGGTGTAGCTGCTGGAGCGGGAGAACCTCCAGTGGGTCAAGGCATCACCATCTGGAAGTCCGATAGTGCCCCTTCCTCTGAGCACCCCCACTGAAAAAACTGCTGTTTGTTTCTCTGCTTACTCTGTTCTGCTCAGCAGCAAAGATCATCGTGACTATTGTAAGCTACCGCAGGTGTTTTCAGTGGACTTGCTGAGCTCTTTTCTTTGCTCACTTCTTATTAAAACAAAATCAAAATCTGAAAAGCAAGTAACCCCATTGTCACTAATAAAGCCACAGGCTGTAAATTCAAACTATTTCCTAACTAAATCTCATAAAGATTTGCATTTTTAAAGTGGTAATTTTCTCTCTTAATTTTTTTTTTTTTCTTAGCAAGAAGCAGGTAAATCTTAGCAGATGATTTAAAGGGAGAGGAGGGAAATTTGTCTGAAAAAAAAAAAAAGACCTAAATCTTTACATGGAATAAAACTGAAGTGAAAATTTATATGTGGGGAATTGTGGGGATTGACCCATGACTGTCGAATTAAGAGCAATAGTTAAGGCCTCTGTCCCCTGAGCATTGTGTAGCCCCAGAATGCCTGGCTCTGAGGCTGGGGTTCATCTCATTATTGAGCTCCTACAGTATGCAAAGGCAGAGTCCTCAGCGCCTCTCAGTGCTGGTTGAAGCTCTTGGTTAATTTTCCTGTTGATAGTTTCTTTTCATAGTTTATCCTAGAAGGAGATAAAAGCTTGTTTAGGTGGAATGGAACTGTTTCTAGTAGGATTAGGATTATCCTGTCTGACAAGATATGCAGGCCACCAAAACGAATGATGCATTCGTAATTAGTGTTAGCTTTGTAGTGTAGCGCATTGTGATACATTGTTTTATAATCATATAAACTGTCACAGAAACCACTCCACTCCTTTGCAAATGCTGTGACTGTGATTTTACATGCGCTGTGGCAAGAGGCTGATGTTGGTGCAGCAGTGGAAGAAATGAGTCCACTGGTGCTTCCTTAAGGATCTTCTCCATACCGTGTTCTCATGGCTGAAGAGATTGCTGTCAGGTGGATAACACTGAAAATTTATTTTTAAGACTGGAAGTGTGGCCTCTGCTAGGTGTTTACCCTGAATTATGTGGAAGGGGTTAAACTAACAACTCTGGGCACTCTAGAAAGTGGAACTTAGCTCATGGGTGCCTATTGTCACTGCTGGCTCCACTCCTCAAGCAGCCAGCATCTGAAATCTTAACTCTCTTTACCACCTGAAAAGGAAATCAGCTCAATCAGATTGTCTTTAAAAGCAAACAGACCTGTTACTCTCATCAGCCTTCTTTATGATTCATATTTAGTTTACCTAAAATTCATCCTGACCTAAAAGTCATAAAATGGATAAAACCTCTTACATATAACCCTTTTATCGAAGTATTAATTTTTTTCCTTTTACAGTCTATTAGAACATAAGTGCTTTTTAACTACATATGTGGATCTATAAACTTCTCCAGAAATTTAGGGGGTGGCTTGAATGTGTTCTGCTAACACAACAGATAAGCTGTGGAATCAGAGCTATAGACTCAGTCTTAGGGGGCAATGCTTGTCAAGGTTAGGGACCAAGAAGGCAGGACAGCTTTGTCACAGAATAATTATACTTTTGCTTGGTCAGGAAGATGGTGAATTTGAAAAAAAAAATGTCTATGTTTGTGAAAAAAAAATGTCTATGTTTGTGTATCATTAATGTATACCAGAGCCTATTTTAAAGTGGTTGTGTCTGGCTTCTTTTTTTTTTTTTTTTTTTTGTCTTTTTTTTTTTGTTGTTGTTGTTGTTGCTATTTCTTGGGCCGCTCCCGTGGCATATGGAGGTTCCCAGGCTAGGGGTCCAATCGGAGCTGTAGCCACCGGCCTACGCCAGAGCCACAGCAACGCTGGATCCGAGCCGCGTCTGCAACCTACACCACAGCTCACAGCAACGCCGGATCGTTAACCCACTGAGCAAGGGCAGGGACCGAACCTGCAACCTCATGGTTCCTAGTCGGATTTGTTAACCACTGCGCCACGACGGGAACTCCTGGCTTCTTTATTTAAATGCATATGTTATGTTTTATGCATATGTTTATGTTTTACAAGCAGGCCATATGAACATATACATATGGAGATGGAGCTTCTCTGGTTCCCACGTTGCAAAGATCAGACCTATAGGAAGAAGGAATTAATGGTTTAGGGCAGAGGTTCCCACACTATGATGTTTATTAGAAAAACACTGTGAAAGAACCTAGGCACCTAGAAGATGGGCCTCAGGCGTCTGTGTTTTAAACAGGTTGGTCCAGGAGCCACACTTTGGGAAGTATTTGATAAAATATCTTACTTTGTACATCCGAAGTCTCTTTTCAATAGACAAGCCAGAAATGGAACACACACACATTATTTTACCTGCTTTGAAAAATGTTTTTAGAGGAAGGTCTTAGAAGGAGTTTTTTTTCCCCTGGGGGCAATGTTGGTATAGGATTTCAATCCCCAAATTTGAAACTGGAAGTCTCACCATGTGAGTATGGGAGCAGAAGCTTCCATGTTTTTGCCCTCCAGCCCTATCTGGACGACCTCTGCCACAGAGTCTGTCTTCTCCATTCCCACTGTGCTTCCCATTGCCTAGAGTTATTCTGGCAAATTTGAATGCTCTGGTTCTTTAACTCTGTTCCCAAATCTTGCATTAAAGATGACTGTTAAAGCTAATAGTAAAAGAGGCAAATGTTTCCTTTAGCTGCTTCATCTCCCTATAGCTTTTTATTTATTTATTTTTATTGGAGTGTAGTTGATTTGCAGTGTTGTGTCAATTTCTGCTGTGCTGCATAGTGACCTAGTCATAGATAGCTTTTGTGGAAGGACCTGAGGACTGTGGTAGAAACAGTCATAGCCTAGGAGTCAGGAGACCTGGCTCTGCCCTGGGCTTGCTCTGTTGTCATGGGAAAGTCATTTGGCGTCTCCAAGACTTACCTTCCTCATCTTGAAATTAAAGGGCTGGAGTAGACCAAAGGCTTCCTGAATGTTGGTCTGGTCTGGTCTGGGGAGCTTTGAGAAATATAAGTTCCTGGGCCTCTTCCCCAAAGAATCTCATTCAGGGGTCGGGGCGAGTGCCCCAGATTTTATAATTTTCTGAAAACCTCACAGAAGCTTCCTATGCACAATGATATTTGGGAACCACTAGATTACCTTTGAAGATCTTTCCAACTTCGTAATTCTATTCTGTTTAAAGTGTGTTAAGGTTTTAATGAAAAGAAAATGCTGTTAGGAGTTCCTGCTGTGGCTCAGTGGGTTAAGAATCCAACTAGTATCCATGAGGGTGCGGGATCCCTGGCCTCGCTCAGTGGGTTAAGGATCCATTGTTGCCGTGAGCTGTGGTGTAGGTCACAGGTGCAGCTCAGATCCTACTTTGCTGTGTCTGTGGTGTAGACTGGCAGCTACAGCTTTGATTCAACCCCTAGCCTGGGAACTTCCATATGCCGCAGGTGTGGCCCTGAAAAGCCAAAAAAAAAAAAAAAAAAGCTATTAGTGTAGTAGACTGATGATAAGACAAAGCATGTAGTTTTAGTTACTCTGACTTGAGACTATTGTGGTTACAGAATCACATATTGTGGCCTTACTGAGTGGCTGTCAGGGGGTAAATACTCGTTTCCAGGCTTTTCCTTTGTACATCAGCAGCCTAGTTGTATGATGGTCCTGCTAGCTTATGACTTTATTAATACACAAAGCAACCTACATGGTAATTCTCTCTCCATCATGTGATCCTACTAGAGATTCTGCAGTAGCAGAAAACCTGTGAAACGACATTGAGAGTAATATTAGCATTGGATTAATGGGATGAGGCAGAAAGATTTCCACAGCATTTGGGGGAGGGGTGTCTCCAGAAAACGTAAAGGATTGTTTTCTGTGGCCTGGAGCTAGATTTGTTGCTAGCTGAAGCTGAAGAATTTTAATTGAGCTCTCTCCTCCATGAGATCTGAAATACTGGAGAATTTGGAATTATGACCCTGAGTTTTTTTCTGATAAGCATTTTCAGATTATATTCAATATATATGCCTATTCACAGTCCTCTGACCTGATGGTAATGAATAGATTAGAAAAATTTGCACATGAATTCTTTTGGCTCTTGCAACTATGTCCTTCCTCTTGCTCTGGATACCAATCAGATTTTTAAATATGCATTCATGTCTCAGGACTGACGTAGTCTTGAGTTCCCAGTGCCAGTTGTTTTTATACCTGATTATCTGTGTCTCTGGAGTCCTGCCTAAGCTCTTGAGGGTAATCACTTAAATACATCTTTCTTAATCTTCTTTGCTGGGCAGTGAGAAAAAAAAAAAAAAAAAGCAATAAGGAGTCAGGAGCGTTGCGGAGAAACACAGCTTCTTGGGAGCCTGGTAGCTGTTTCTCATTTCTTTGTAATCCTTTCGGAGATGCCTTGCTTCCTTAGTTTAAAATCTCTGGGGAGATTGTGCAACTCTGTGAAAAGCAGAGTCACCTCCACTGAGAGAAGCAGCCCCAGGGGCTCATGCAGAAGGACACTGGTTATCGAGGATGTGAGTGTCTCTGGGAGCCCTTACCCTGCTCACAGGCAGGCCACCATCACTCACGTCTTGTATCTCCATCCTGAGGCCTACTGCACATTTGAGCACTTGTTAAACAACTTCAATCCTCCCGGTGAGTAAAAGAGCCCACTCAGGACCCGGCTTTGTGTTTTGTGATCGGCGTAAGCAGTAAAGTACTATCTAGAACCACTCCTCCTTTGTGTGTTCTTCAAAGGAAACACTATCCTTACTATATAATTAATGGGTGAGGGTAGGAAGAACGGAGAATGTAACTTAAGGACGGCTGTGTAGCTAGATTCCGAGCGTGTTTTTGTCCACGTTTTTATGATCTCAGTAACAAATATGTCTTTCCAAATGTGGTACTAATAATTGTCTGTAATAGGAAGTGTGATGGAAAAGAAAGAGCTCTATCAATAGATGCTTTTCTTCCATATGATAGAGGATGAGTGGAAAAGCAATATTCAAGGCAGCAGACCTGCCACCAGTAAAAGAGGACCTAAGTGAAGTCGAGGTCTAAATTGTGTCACTGCCTCAGGTTTGCTTCTTTTGTGAAACAGTCAAAAAGAAAAGAAAAAGAAAGGATGTGTAATATTGAGAGAACTCGTTGAGCCTTCTTTTCAGTGAAGCTCGTGGAAACGCGGTCACTCGTCCATCTGCCTGGCAAATTGAGAAAGTCCCGTCTGAGGACAGGAGTTAATGGCACTTTGAAAGGTCTCAGATTTGGAAGTTGTCATGATTTCTTTATTGATGAAGGTGACACCTACCCAGCTGCTTACTCCTTATCAAAATCATTACCAGAATTAGTACAAGAGGCAGAGAGCTATATAACATGGTCCCCTTAAACATGTGAAAATGAGCCCAAAGAGCCAGAAAACAGAATGTGTGCCTGAAAATTCTTTGATAGAGAGGATGGCAGGGTTGGATTAAGGCTAGGTAAGGTAAGGGAGTTAACTTCTACTGGAGTGTTTTGTTTTCAAATCATTTTTTAATGGATTTATTGAGATCGACTATTGAGATAGATTTACTTATATATTGCATAATTCACCCATTTAAAGTATACAGTAGTTTTTAGCATATGTGCTGATGTGTGCAGCCATCATCTCAGTGAATTTTGGGAAAATGTCATGGTCTCAGAAAGGAACCCTGGACCCTTTTGCTGTTGTCCTACCCCCACCCCAAACTCTTCATAGCCATCCTCCAACTCTAAGAAACCACTCATCTACTTTCTGTCTCCATAGGCTTCCCCATTCTGGATGTCTCATGAGAGGGATCATCTAAGATGTGGTCTTTTGGGCCTGGCTTCTTACACCTGGCATGTTCTCTAGGTTGATTCATATGGTAGTGTATCAGCACGTCATTCCTTGTTATGGTTTAATAACGTTGTACTGTATGGATATATCACATTTTGTTTATCCATTCATTGGCTGATGGGCATTTAGGTTGTTTCTGCCTTTGGCTATTATGAATAATGATGCTGTGGACATGCATGTACAAGTTTTTGTACAGCCATGTTTTCATTTCTCTTGGGTATATACCTGAGAGCAGAATTGCTGGGTCCTATTGTAACTCTGTATTTCACCTTCAGAGGAATTCCCAGACTTTGAGCCAAAGTGGCCCCACCATTTTGTATTCCCAGCAGCTGCATATGAAAATTTCTTCCTCGCCAATACTTGTTCTTATCTGACTTTTTGATTCTAGCTTTC
The DNA here is from genome assembly GCF_054392235.1 of Sus scrofa. NCBI lineage: Eukaryota > Metazoa > Chordata > Mammalia > Artiodactyla > Suidae > Sus > Sus scrofa. The sequence continues at coordinate 147,656,040 of NC_139396.1, read as the reverse complement.
CTAGTAGGTATGAAATAATATCTCATTGTGGTTACCCTGAGCTTTGAGTGGGACAACGGCTAGCAGATTAGAGTGAAGACAAGACAGGATACTGATCAGACAGAGGCTGATAGTTCCTTGTCTCTCTTCCTCTTTAACTCTGCACGTCACTACTTCAGACTCATCCTGTTCAGGGGAACAAGGCCTGGAGATGGAGAAATCATTACTTCTGCCCCCAGACCTCTTTCTTTTTCTTTCTTTCTTTCCTTTTTTTTTAAATTTTATTGAAGGAGAGCTAATTTACAATGCCCCGCAGCCTTCTTGTAAGCTCCCCAAGAAAAAAATTGGTTCAGAGCCAGCTGACTGTGCCTATTGTAGTTTAGGGCACCTCTCTCAATCAGATTTGCATGCTGGTGGTTAGCTAAAATCCCTTTATTGAGGAAAAAAAAAGTTTATCCCATGAGGAGGGTTAAACACTGCACATGAAGGTTTCTACTGGAGCTAATGCTTTATTGTGAATGAGTTTGGAGCTTCTTCTCTACTGAATGAGTCTACTGAAAGGGCTTCAAATCAAATGTTTTTGGAATGAGCTGTTGATGTTCATGAAAGAGATAAGGTCTGTCAGGAGAAGGCAGGAAGTCAAGGGGGGGCCAGGTAAACTGTGGCTGAATGAGAGTGGGCTGGGCAATGGCTTGTCAGTGGTTTCGGTCACAAGAGAACAAGAGAATAAACAGTACCAAAGAGAGCCTGGGTACAGGAAGTGCAACCATCAGTGGCATATTGGTATCTTAGTAAAGCAGAGAAGGAAATCTGGGGGTTTAGTTCAGTGTGTGGCTTTGGGGCTGGACATGCCAGAATTTGAGTCCCAGCTCTTCTACTTACTAAATGTGTTAGTTTAGGAAATTAGTGTCTCCAAGGGACCATTTTTCCCCACCTGTAAGGTATGCAGAAGAATGCCTACTTTACCTGATGGCTATGAGCAAATCTGCCCCTAGGGCAGATATTCTTTTGCAGGGCTCCTGTCCACATAAATGATTTGAGTCACCCCAAATTAGTGTGTCAATAGTCTAATCTTGTCAATCATGGTAAAGAAATACCACACCAGCCTGAGGGAGTGATTGTTCACCAAACTCTCGTCCTAGAATTGAACCAGCTCCAGGGCCTTGGTGGGCTAGAGCTCTTCCGGGCATCTGGTCAACCCCCAGCACAACATGGGAGAGACAGAGCATCAGAGGAGCTCCAAAGAGGAGGCTGGACTGTCCCACCTGGATAACACTAGCCCCAGCTAGTCCTGGGCACCAGGAAGGGACTTAGACGTTTTCGAGGAAGGTATAGTTTAGGACTAGGGCCATCCTTGCCTGAGTCTAAGGGCAGCCTTGGTTATAAGGATTAAATGAAACACATGTACATCAGAAGTGTTGGCTCCAGTGGCATACACAAGCATCTATTACATTTTAACTTCATAAAAATACAATAAAATAGTTCATTATTTAAAAAAAAACAATGATTTCTATTGTTTGTCTTCCATGCTATGAAGCAATAGAGTTACAGTTTTTGTAGTGCTGGGGCCCAGGAGTATAAACACAGCACAGGAAATGGGATTCCCAGGAAGCTGCTCTGTGTGCTTGGAGTATCCTGTTTGGGACAGGTGCTTGAAGGATGCGTGCCCTCCTGCCGTCACGTGTGTTCCTGTGCTAGTGAAGCCCCACGGTGCTCAGGAGCAGCTCCTGGCAGGATGCTTGGGGGTATTTGGCAAAGGCCTTCTGCAGCTGCCAGAAAGACCTCAAGATGCTGTGGCTTCCTGTTTTTGTCTGATATTCACCCCTGCTTTGAGCTGTCAGGGCTCCATGCTTTTCAAAGTGCCCCTAAGTGTCTCTCTCCTTTGTCATGCTCAAAAAAAAACCTTGGAAGTCACCAGAGAAGGAATTGTTTTCCCCATTTAAGAACAGGAAAGGAATTGGCAAGAAACTTGGACATGGAGACAAAGCAAATATATCAGTGAACATAAAAAATGGCATCTGCCTGTAGATCTGATTGTATCTCTGCCTGTGGATGCAGTACTGTTCTCGAAGAATCATTGTCCTTCATTGAGGGGCTGCTGTGTCTCAAACATTGTGCCAAATGCTCTATAAATTTTTCCCATTTAATATTCCTAATAACTCAACAAAGCAAGTACTGTTTTTACCCTCCTTTTATAGATGAGGACACTGAAGCCTATGCAGTTAAGAAACCTGCCAAAAGCCACAAAAGTAGTACGTGGAAGAGCTGGATTTGAAAGTTAGCAGACATTTGTTTTTCCTAGTTCACAATTACAAGTTATCTGTATGGGAGTTTTGCCTCCCCCTCCTGGAGGAGGTTACAGTAAGCTTTTGAACCTGTGTTGTTTTTTTTTTTTTTTCAGAACTTCTGAGCTTTTGGGTCTAGCACAAATGAAAGAGGCATATTTAGGGCAATTACCTTCTCGACAAACAAACAAGAAGAGACTAGCCCTGTTATCAACAGCCCTAAGGATATCTGGAAATGCTTCAATGATTATGTTGTCAGCTGAGTCCAAATCCCAGAGCAGAATGTCCTGGACTGGAAACCGGGGACCAAAGAAGAGCTGGCAGCCCCCTCCCTGGTAAAGCAGTTCGTATTGCTGAAGAAGAGGATAATTTTGCTCTGGCTCAGGAACCTGCTGTGTCCTCATTATGTTCAGTTCACCCCTAGGGATTGTCCTCACTTGGGATAGTCTCCCCAAGACCCAGATACTCAGATTTACTCCATAATGGAGAGAACCTCCCAGGAGCTTAATATAATGTTGTTTCTTAAAGTGACACCAGCCTGTTTTGCTCTATGTTCATGGCATATAACGCTGTGGTTCTCCAGCTTTCTTTTTATGTCCCTTTTCAGCTCATTCACTATTACTAATCCCAACCCCATGGATCAGGCGTTTCTGTCCAAGAGCCAGGGGAAGGTGTGGCATTGTCTCCCAAAGGCTACAAGGGACTGTGCTGTCCACTGTTTGAAGAGCACACCTCCCAAGACTCTGTGGAGCTTCTCTCTTGCATCTTCTGGCGGTATTAAGATGATTAAGATGTCGTGTTGGAAAAGTGTTTTAAATACCTGGCAAACCACAGATTCAATGGTGAAGGCTCCCCACCTCCACCCCACCTTAAATCTATGAGAAGTGTTTGGCTTCTGGCCATGAGAAAATGTTTCCCAGAAGATGAAGGGACATTTGGTTCATCCCCTCAGCCCCGCTGTCCTCACTGACGGCTTCAAGAGTGGCTGTATGGACACAGAGCAGGACAGGAATCTGTTGCTGGCAAGGAGAGGGGCTACCTCAGTTCCTCCAGCGTGCCAGGCCACAGGGCCACGTCCAGTTTGTTGATGGGATGTGGTTCCCTCAAAACGGTAGTCTTACCTTAACTTTTATTCTATGGAAGTTGGAAATGATAGGTGGTGAACGGTTTCGTCTAGGTCTTGGGAGGGCACAAAGGAGAGATTTGAGATTTCTGCTACGTAATAAAGCATTAGATGGTCTGATTTTTTTTCATTGATAAAGTTATCAATAACTGCTATTAACTTCCCATGGCTTCCTATTCCATGAGTTTAAACACATTTCCTAGAATCAGATTGTCTAGCCGTTGACAGTCAGGCCCTGCCTTTCTGTCATGTCCAACTGTTAACCTCCCAACACTCATACCTGGCGTCTTTGTCACAGGTGTTGGAAGGACCCCTTCACCTTGGGTCTCTCTACATGCTGTTCTGCTGCCTGGCATAGCTTTCCTAGTTCCTCTGAATCTGTGTAGGATTTGGTTTAAACTTTTCCTCCTCTAGGCAGGCTTGTCTTCCTCTTGCCTCACCCTCCTCTGTGCTGTACAGCATCCCATTATGTGTATCTCTGTTAGAACTACCAGTTCACAAGCCTCTCACATTTGGCATACCATGAGTTCCTCTCTGAGGGTCTGGAGGGAGCCACATGTCTATTTTTTGCTCTATTATAGTCCTTGGCGTGGAAAATGCCTTATAAGTATATGAGTAAATGAAAGAATGGATGGTTGCTGAAATCAAATCACTATGTTAGAATACAGTGGGCATAAAATTATCCCCCTGCCTTCAAGTAACTGAGGCCAGAGGAAACACTTTGGGGTAGTGTCTGCAAGTTCCGGGCTCAGGGGTCAGCCAAGTTCAAAGCCCAGCACCACTCATTGTAGATGCTGTGACTTGGACACAAGACTTCGTATCTTTGACCCTCAGTTTTATCATTTGTCAAGTGTGGATAATACTACCTACCCTGCGGTAATAGTATGAGGACTAAAAGAAAATAAAAATATAAAAGCAGAAAATAAACTAGCATTTTGTTAACCTAATAAATATTTCCCCCTTCCCTCTCCTCTCTACCCAAAAGGGAAAAGCAAAATAAAGGCCTAGGTAATAAATACAATTCGTTTTCCAAGGAAGAAAAGGTAACCTCGACCTGGAGTGGCCAGGGAAATAAAAAGTAGGATTTCAGCTGGAAAATTTGAGCTAAAAAGAAAAGATACACTCAAGATATGAGTAGAAGGAAAATATGCCAGCGAAGCGAGAGAAAGAAAAACAGAAGTAAAACATTTTTCACTTAGTTTCATGCGTGTGCCTGCTTGGCCCGGCCTTATTGTTTTGATTTGTTTCTTTGTTTTATTTGTTTCTTTTTTAGGCTTAGGAATGTGGACAAGTAACTTATTTTCATAGGAAATATTCCTATCTAATTTACTTCCTTGAGTAACTGAATATGCTGAAATGCCCCATTAGTTTTAATTATATGTACTTAAAAATGAATCTTATTTAAAGTCAGAGGGTAGAGCAATCTGTTTAAGTTTATTGTTTGGAAACTTTTTTTCTGGCTTTAATACATTTTGATTCTTACTAAGAACGGCCCACCTTCACAGAAACTCCTGATTTAGCATCATTTAACCCTAATGATTCTGGGGTATGACCTAGTGCTTATGATTATAGATGCCTGTTAACTTAGTAAGTCAGCCATGAATCTGGAATGGCCCTTGGATGCAAGAGGAAGGCTGCCAGCAGGAAGACAGCAGAGTTGGCATGCTATTCATGATGTAGCCAGGAGAGTGGTCCTTCCTTTTCCAGCCTCCAGGAGGTGCCCCCCTCAGAATGCATTAAAGGAATCCTCCTCAGAATCAGAATTCATGGGACCTTCAAATTTAAATATATCAGAATTCTAGAAGGTCTATGGTATGCTTTAGAATTCTAGATGTTTCTTAAAGATGGAAATAAAACTTGGATATCAACACCTTCCTACAGGGTGTGTGAGACTGAAGTCCAGAGAGAAGTGGAGCTGGATGAAGACCTGGTCTCCTTTCTTCCTGCTTAGCAGTGCAGAAGAAAGGACCAAAGAATTATCAAAAACTGTTTTACTTTAGTTTGAAATTCAGCTCACGTGAAACTTTCCTTTGAATCCTCTCCAGACTTCCCCTCTTTACACAAATGCCAATACATGGATGAGTAGAACGACCTCTATGCATTTTTATGCTTGGTTATATCTATTTGTCTGCATATCTCTCTCTACCAGGTAGTAAGGTTCTTATTTGCAGGAAGGTGGTTTTAATGGTCTTTCTCCAGTGCTTGGTAGATAAATAATACTGTGCTTGGTAAATAAACATATTTCATACACTTAAAAATTAAGATATAGTTTACATGCCATAAAAATACACCATTTGAATATGAACAATTCTGGGCTTTTTTAGTGTATACCCAAAGTTATGCAAATATCACCACTATGTAATTCCAGGTCATTTTTTATCATCCCTAAAAGCAACCCTGTATCCATTGGCAGTCACCCCCTGTTACCAACACTCCCCAGTCGCTAAGAATTCCTGATCTATTTTCTGTTTCTATGGATTTGCCTTTTCTGGGCATTTCACATAATTGGAATTACGCAGCATGTGACCTTTTGTGTCTGGCTTCTTTCACTAAGCATAACTTTTCATGGTTCATTGATGTTATAGCATGTGTCAATACCTCATTCCTTTTTATGGCTGAATAATATCCCATTGTATGGATATGCTGCATTTTGTTTATTCATCATCAGCTGATGGATATTCGGGTTGTTTCTGTTCTAGGGCATTATGAATAATCCTGGCATGAACACTTGTATACAACTTTTTTGTGTGGACATAAGACATAAGTTTTCAGTTCTTTTCAAGAGTAGGATTGCTGGGTCATATGTTAACTCTATGTTTAACTTTTTGAGGACTTGCCAGACTTGTTTCTCCAGTGACTGCACTATTTTGCATTAAAATTGCACTTAATTCCATTTATTTATTTATTTAGTTTTTTTTTTTTTTTTTTTTTTTAAGGGCCACTCCTGCGGCATATGGAGGTTCAGAGGCCAGGGGTTGAATTGGAGCTGTAACCGCCAGTCTACACCACAGTCATAGCAATGCCAGATCCAAGCCGTATCTGAGACCTACATCACAGCTCATGGCGACGTTGGATCCTTAACCCACTGAGCGAGGCCAGGCATCAAACCTGCATCCTCGTGGACATTAGTCAGATTTGTTTCCTCTGAGCCACAATGGGAACTCCACTTACTTCCATTTTAAATTGAGTCAAAGCGAATTCCCCAAATGTGAAATAATCAGTGTTCACTAAAGTGAAAAATCCCATGTGTACATTCGTGCCTGTTTATATACCCTGTATCTTAATCTTCAAAACCTCATATATCCTTACAACTTAAAGGTCTGCAAACATGTTATGTAAAGGAAGGTGGGGTCTTTACTCTGTGACATCAGTTAGCTGGTTTTGTTATTCATGCTGCAGGTGCCTTAGGATAGCCCCCAAGTTTTGTTTTGTTGCTGTTTAAAGATTTTTTTCCTCATCCAAGTTCTGTAGCCATAGATAGCAACTGAAATGAATCAGAGGTTGTCAAAGATGTTCTGACTCACAGTGCCCAGAAAAATCCAGCTCACAGAGGTTTGTATGTGGCCCAGTGGAGAGAGAGAATTCTCATGACATAAAATAGGTCCCCAGAGATAAAGATGGACTTGGGAAAAAAGTCAAATAGTTAGAGCCACTGCCAGCACCCAGCTTTCTCCTTCTGTCCATCACGCCCTAGATCATGTTGTAAGGTCATTTTTGACATCACTAAATGTCCCAGGGCGTTTACCATTCACTCTTCTTGTGGGACGATTCCCAGTTCTGTTTCATATCGCTCTTTTTCCTGAAGTGCTATCATGTGATTCTAGTATACATACTAGATATGTTCATCTCTTATCTTTTCCTCAGGCTGGATTTGTCCTTGGAGGGACACTCAAACTCTGTAACCATTTGTTACCCAGCACTGCTGGAGAGGTACTGGCTGCTTAATAAATAACTGCTCAACCACTGAGGTCATCAGTTGTTCCAATGTTATCATTAATGGAAATACTGTGTGATGTCAGTTTGTTTAGTAATACTTCAACTGAACTTGACCTTGCGTAGGTCATGGTTCAGTTGGTCTATTTTAAGAGTTTAAAGAGGATACAAGAAGCTACTTTCAACACATTTCTTGATTAGCTTTTATCTGAATACCAGGAGTGGTTTAGTTCATTTTCTATATGTAGCAACTGGTAAAAAGATGCTGAACCCAACTAATTTTCTATAAATCTTCCTGCATTTGAAGAGAACCACATTCAACTTGGAGCTTTCCTCTATTTCTTTTGCTAAATGGCAAGCATTCCTTTCTTCAAACCTTTATAGAATTTCCACAGTATTTCTGATTCCAGTCCTTTTCTACCTCCTTTTAGAGTTATTTTGGTACTTGTGCCACTTACTCTACTAGAATGTAAGTTCTTCGAGGGCTTAATCTGGGCATGTTTGATTTATGTATCACTGTCAGCTTTATGAAGTTTTATAAAGTGAAGTTTTATATATTGTAGATGCTCAGTAAATATTTAACATAATTAATGAATCAGTAGTTATTTATTTCTTTTCATTCTTCCCTGAGTTTTTCCCACTTTGCTTTCCATTGTGTGATGCTATTGCTTAATGCTGTTTTGTGGCTTCATTGCTTTTTTTCAATGTACAGATTTAATAGCCAATGAAGTATGTGGGTGAATGTTCAGCACTCTTAGTTTATTTTATTCAAGAAGGAAAAAAAAAAAAAACCAAGAAGAACTTAATTTCTAAATATTTCCCTTCCTATCCTCCCTCCAATCTCCCCAAACCCCAACAAATCCAATACATATGCAGAGTGTTTTCCAACTTGCTGGGGAATGAGAGGAAAAGAATAAAACTACTTTCTATACCTCTTTCAAAAAATACAGCCCACATAGCATATGGCATATAGTACTAGCACTATCTTTGGTGGAATCATAGCACTGTGAAAGTATTTAAAATTTTAAAACAAAAGCCCTTGTATATATGTAAATACAATACAATACTATTATAAAATGACTCATTTCTACAGAGCTTGACAAATGTCATAAGTCACATCCTTGCCCCCTAGAATAAGTACAGGCTTAAAAGACACTTGGGGGAATATTGGTTTCTGAAACAGTTGTCAGCGCCTTCTCCTATGACCAGAGTTAATCCAAGTAGCCTCATTTACGTATTTTAAAGGAAGAAGTCCTTTAGCACAGTGTGTGCATACAAATTCATTGTGTTTGTACAATAAAATGACCCAATTAATCATTGAGTCTCTTTAGAAAAAATAATATAGTCTGTCTGAAGAGTGTATTTGGTCTCCTCGGGTATATTAGAATCTGGCTCTATAATCTAAAGCGGACTGGAGTTGAAAGGAATCAGTGACTCAAGACAATTTTTTCTTTTTTTTCGAGCATCAAAATAGAGATAACTTAGGTTTTATTTTTGCATTGAAATCCCACCCACCCCCATCAGACCCAGAGACAAGGATTCAAGGGCAAGCCATTTATTTGGAAGGTGATCCCTGGAAGCCCTGGCAGGGGAATGAAGCTAATAAAAGCTTCATTTGAATTATCAAACTAGTTACCAGTGTGGGCAGCCAAAGCTGACTTTGAGGTCTCATGTCACTGCTAGTCCTTTTACTACAATATTTGCATAGCTGAGTTTATTTTGACTCGTCTCTTTATTGACTAATGTTGATGTCAGGTTATTTTCCAAAGAAGCCTTGGTAGTGTTATAGTTTCTGCCCACCTCTGTGTTTGTGGTTGGTTTTGTCCATTGCTTTTATGTCTGAACAGCATTTGGGCTGTGTGAAAGGTTCTTGGGACACCTGTTTTCTTTCTTTTGAAACTTCCAGGTATTGTTCCAGTCTTCTGTGCATCAGTGTTGCTGTTTCAGAGTCTGAGGTTAGCCTGAGTTTTTCTCTTTTGATGAGTGATTGGCTTTTTCTGTCTGGGTATATGGAGAATGATCTCTTTTTGATGCTCAAAAACTTGGGCCAGGACTTGAAGTTAGCATTCTGTATCAAACTTTGCCAAAATATTATCTCTATACACTTTAAATCTGCAAATTTGGGGAAATTCTTGTGTATTAGGTCTTTGAATATATCTTTTGCTTCTTAAGTTCTCTACTTCTGGGACTTAAATTTTTCTGACTTCTTTTATTTTGCACACCTATTGTTTTTTTCTCATTGTTTTAGGTGCCTTCTTCTGCATTGATTGAGACCATCTCAAACTTTTTTCTCTGCGAGGAATTAGGTATTTTATCAGTGTCTGCTCTCTTCTTTGATGTTTTGTTTATGATTGTCGATCCTGTCCTGGTCCTCAGTTTCCACTTCTTATTTTTATAATCTTTTTCTTCCTCTCATTCCATTGTGTCTTCATCTCACTTGTGAACTCTTTTTAAATTTCTTGCACTAATTCAATCTTCTCTGCCCACACTGCTTCACTCTTGGCCCACACAGAAGCCAGAAGGACCCCATGGAAACGACAGTGAGATTATGAACCTTTATCTGCTCAGAGCCTCCAGTGGCTTCCCACACCACTCATAGGAAAGCCGAGGTCCCTGCATGACCGGTAGGGAGGGGCCCAACTCCTCCTCCTCTTTGAGGTCCCTCCTGCTCTCACGTGCCCCCAGCCTTGCTGGCTTCCTCACTTCCTTGAACACATCAGGTCACCTCCCTCCTTAGGACCTTGGCTCACTGTCTGGAGCACTCTTTCCTCATATATCCACGTGGCTATTCACCCACTTCCTTCGGTTTACTCACATTGGCTTTTTCTCAAAGGAGCCTTCCTCAGTCACTCACTTAAAACCATAATTCCTTCTCTCAGCACTCTTTTCTCCAGCCTTGATTTTCTCCATAGGACTTATCACTTCTAATATATATATGGAGAGAGAGAGGGAGGGAGGGAGGGAGTTTACTTATATATTTTATTATATCAACTGCACACACAACTGGAATGTAAGCTCCATCACAGCAAGGATTTTTGTCTATTGTGTTTACAGCACTAAATAAAGTAAGCACTATCCTAGCACCTAGAACAGTTCCTAACACTTAGTAAGCACTCGATAAATATTTTCTAAGGGAGTGAGTGGGCTGAGGACAATAATTGTCTTCCTGGGAAGATTTCCTAACCTCAAAGTCCAGTCTTTCTTGGATGGTTGGCATCACACTGCCTTTTCTCATTTGGCAGCAAAGGTCGCATGACCCGGTATCCAGGAAGGGATTTAAATTCTTTGGGGCATGGAACATAAAATTCAGAACATTCAATATTGTCCAAGGGCTCCCTAGCCTAAAATGGCTTTGAAAATTTGAGCTTTACAGTTTTCCAACTTACCGTATTTTGCTGTAAATTGATGAAGCAGTCAGAAACTAAATAACAACCATCATTATTACCTTCCTTGGGCTCCTTCTTGGGTCCAGGCACTGTGTGAGGCACTTTCATTTCATACCGAGCCTTTTTCAGCCTCACCCAGCAGCCGGGTACCTAATGTGCAGGATCCAGTGCAAAAGGAAAATGCAAGACCACTTGTTCAGAATTCAGGAATAAAATGTCATTAAAGGTACTAAAATACGAAGCTTTTTTTCTTTATTCCACAGACTCTCACTTTGTCATGTGTTTTTATTTGCTATTTAATGTTGTCCTAAATAAAGTAAAATTTTAAATTGTTGACGTGGATTTTGACCTTTTGTGTTTATATTGTGAAGTGCTCATTTTAAATGCAAATGTGAGCACTGAACTCACTGAATCACTGAAATTGCACAATTTACATGTCATAGATCATTGATGCATATGTATTGGCTTCTTTCCAGAAGAGTGGGAATGCTGCACTCACCCGGTTCAACTGTTTTTATTTCACTTCTTGGATGCATGTACCTTCTAGCAGCCCTCTCTACCTCTGGCTTACTGATGAGTAAGGAAGGATGGAAAGGAAAGGGAGCAATAGTCTGTCCTATCTTTCCTTTTGCTTCTAGGTCATCATTTTCAGTGTAAATAGTTGGCTAAATAGGGAAGTAACATAAATCAGAAGGCTTGGTCCTTTTCATTTCCTAGAACACCTTGCCTTCTTTTTTGCATTTGAAGCAAGCATTCTGGTTTGAATGGAAGGAGACCCCTCAGCGCCATGCTTACTCAGTCACAGATGGTAGATGTAATGAACTCCCTTGAATTCAGTTTGAATCCCTGAATTCCCATGCATCAGGGTCCACTGGAATTTCGAGTTCAGGGGGCATGGCAGACTCGCATCTTGCACCCATCTCGCCAGCTCGCATGCATGCTCCAAGGTCCCATCAAACCTCGCTTACAAAACACAGGTTCATAGATAAAATTATTACGAATCTTAATGTGACAAGAGCAAAGCATTACACCAGACAGAGTACACAGCCCTACACAACTTCCCAGGCTGTACACCCATGAAACCGACCCTGTCCTTACCATAACCTCACAAGAAGAGTGAATTATTACTGTCAACAGAGAGAAAATAACATGCCCAAGGTTACTGAGCTTATAGCAGAGCTGGAGTTCAAATCCTGGCTGTTTGATCAAGCTGCCTATGTGGTCAGTTAGCATGATGGAATAACCACAGGGTAGGAGGTAAGACTCCGGGGGTTTGGGCCATTTCCAAATAATTGTGTAACCTCAGACAAGCCTGCCTTAGGACTTTAGTTTTCATCTTACACGTGCATGAAGTTAATGCCTATTTGTCCATGCAAGTTATAGTTTTTCACAAGCCAGAGTGTTGGTGACATGGTCCCTTCCGTCTTCGTCCTAAGGACTGGAGAAACTCATGGAGACCTGTGTTGGGTGACAGTTCCAGCCTTCCTAATGGCCGTGCACTTTGCATGCTTTATTTGGCCTCTCCCTCAGATAATGGTTGAAATGTCCAGGAGAATAGGAGAGAAGTCATCTTCTGGGAGTGTCCCAGGTCATAATGAGAGTGAAGCAGGCCAATGGAGTTTGTCAACCTTGCAAAAACTCTGTGACCACCCCCGCAAAAAGTTTTTAATTGTCTCTGTCAACCACAGGAATGCTGTTCCTTGAGGATGATTAGACAGGGTGGACGATTGAATCGCATCTTAAAAGACTTGAGAATGTGGGCAGGGTATGGCATCGTCCCCTGTCTGGCCAAGAATGAGCCCAACGGGCCAAGGTGATGCTCTTCACCTGGCAGGTCCTATCATAAGAAGCCCACCAGCCAGTGTGGGTCGTTTTATACAGACAAGGCAAAATTCAACGTCATTTCCATGGTGCCGAATCTTCTGGAAATCTGGAAGTGCCAAAGAAGTCAACATACATTGAGCATTTCTTGACTCAAAAAATGTGTGTGTGTGTGTGTGTGTGTGTGTGTGTGTGTAGTTGGAGACAGGGAAAGGGAGGCTCTTTTATGACCTCTGACCCAGCAAAGCAAAAGGAGGACCTATAGCTCTGGATTTTGACAAACCCCTTATCCAGTTGTTAGTAGGATACAATGAGGTGATAAATGAATAGAAAGAGATGAGAATGATGGCTAACATGTAATAAGCACCCTGTAAATGGCAAAAAAAAAAGTGGTGTTAAGGGTTAGTTATTAAGGAGACTTTGTAAAATGCTCCCTGGTTAAGTTCCTTTCAACTTGTTTCTCCCCAAGGGGAATTACTTGGCAGATACTTTCAAGCAAACACTAAATTGATTTATATATAAAAGACCACTGAATTTACTTTTTTTTTTTTTTTGGACATGCTCATGCAAGAGGAAGTTCTCTGGCCAGGGACTGTACCCCTGCCACAGCAGTGACTGAGCCACAGCAGTGGCAATGCTGGATCCTTAACCCACTGAACCACTAAGGAACTTCAAGACTGAATTTACTTTTAATCTACTTGAATAAGATTTTTTAATCAGCCCTTCCCCTCCTTTATTTGTTTGTTTGTTGTTTATTCATTTATTTATCTTAATGTTTTATTGGAATATATTTGACTTACAAAGTTGTGTTAATTTCAGGCGTTTGGCAAAGTAAAACAGTTAACATATATACATATATCCGTTCCTTTTCAGATTCTTTTCCCATATAGGTTACCACGTAGTACTGAGTAAATTTCCCTGTGCTATACAGTAGGTCCCTGTTACCTGTCTATTGTATATATAGTAGTATGTATATATCAATTCCAACCCCGTAGTTTATCCCCCCCCCCCACTGTTTCCCCTTTGGGAAACATAACTTTGGTTTCAGAATCTTGAGTCTGTTTCTATTTTCTAAGTTCTGTTGTGTCATTTCTATTAGATTCCACATATTACTGATCTCATATGATATTTGTCTTTGTCTGACTTCACTGCATATGATCATTTCTAGGTCCATCCCTGTTGCTGCAAATAGCCTTATTCCATTCTTTTTTACGGCTTTAAATCAGCCTTTTTGATATAAAAATGATTAGCCAGCATTTTGATTTACTGTGGTAAGCCAGTGACATTGATTCCTTAGAATTCATCAAATATCGCATTCCTACTTTGCGCCTGTCCCTATGTGAATACAGATATTCACATGCAATCCTCTCCTTTGGAGAACCTACAAACTTTTGCAAAAATAGACATGTAAATCCTTCATTGCAGTATAGTCAAGTTCAGAGTGCTGGTGACATTCAGTACTGGAAAGAGGAAGGTTTGGCTATGGAAGGCATCACAGTTCCAAATAATAGGAAATGACATTTTTCTTTCCCAATAACTGTATTTCTCTACCTAGAAAATATTAGGGGAAAAGATAAAGATGATAGAAAATTGTGTGTGGGGGGGATCGCTTTTTTCCCAGTGATTCAGAGCTATTTATGTACTTGTGAACGTTTCATATGCCTGAAATTAGGCAAAAATCCGTGAAATTCTCTGTTCTACCAAAAGACCCTTTGAATTCCAGTCATAGGTTCCCGTACACTTGTAGGAAAGGGACTTGTTTTTACACTCCCTCTGCAATTCATATCTCTATAGAGAGCTTTAAATAAACCTTAGTAATTCTTCTTAAGCTGCAACCTATTGCTTAGGTCCAAATTCAGCATTAGCTTCTGAGAAGAACTGTAGAGGAGTTCTGGGCACAAATGTAAAATCATTCTACTTTAAGAACTGGTGGAAAAGAACTTTGCCGGGCATCGATTCTGTGAGATTCACATGGAAAAAATCCTGAGAATTCTCCATTGAGGACATGAGAGTAGAATCCAGAAGGCTCAGACATTTAGGAATTTGTCTCAGACTATTGGAAACTTTGGAGTCATCACTTCTAATAAAATAATTTCAGTAAGCTTGCAGCAAAGCTCAGGATGATTGCTATTTCAGCTAACTGAGAGGACAGAGGTGCATCATTGGCTATAGGTATGTTTGTAAATTTCATGTTCCTTCACCTCCTGTGCTGCAGGCCGGAGTGCTAGGCCAGTCAGTGGTCCATCATCATTTAAGGAGCTGGTGCAGCTCAAGCCTCATCCTGGCGTACCTGAAGCATCAGACCTCAGATGGGACCGGATGTATGCATTTAAAGCACATTTAGTACTTTTTTAAAAAAATTAGAGTATAGTTGATTTACACTGTTGTGTCAAGTTCTGCTGTACAGCATAGTAACCCAGTTATACATATATATATATTCTCATCTTCCATCATGTTCTACTCCAAGAGACTGGACATAGTTCCCTGTGCTGTACAGCAGGACCTCATTGCTTATCCATTCTAAATGTAATAGTTTGCATCTACCAACCCCAAACTCACCATTCATCCCACTTCCTCCTCACTGCCCCCTGGCAACCATAAGTCTGCTCTCCATGTCCATGATCTGTTTTGTAGATAGTTTCATTTGTGCCATATTTTAGATTCCACATATAAGTGATATCATATGATATTTGCCTTCCTCTTTCTGACCTCACTTAAAATGAGAATCTCTAGTTCCACCCATGTTGCTGCAGATGGCATTATTTTGTCCTTTTTATGGCTTGATAGTAGTCTGTTGTATATACATACCACATCTTCTTAATCAATTCATCTGTTGATGGACATTTAGGTTGTTTCCATGTCTTGGCTATTGTGAATTGTGCTACAACAAACATAGGGGTGCATGTATCTTTCTGAATTGTAGTTTTGTCTGGATATATGTCCATGATTGGGATTGCTGATCGTATGGTAGTTCTATTTTTTGTTTTCTTCCTCCATACAGTTTTTATTTTTATCACTTGAAGTCTGCACACTGAGCTCTTGAGAGTCTAGAAAGCTCTAGACTGAATGAAACCCTCCTTGCCTCCATGGAGCTCACAGCCTCACTGTGGACATGAAGCCATCACTATGGGAAGATAAGCCAGTCTCAAATGGTTTGTGCTACTTACCATGCTATGTGTAGGATGTGTGTGGCTATCATTTTATTGTATTTTCCAGGGACATGTTTAAACAAAGTAATAAACAGACACTTTTGGGGCACATCAGCTAAAATTGGACATGCACAGACCAACGCAATCCAATTTGGGGGAAGGAGGTGCAGTATGGCTGGAGACACATCACGACAGACTAAAACACACCCAACGTCTTTTGAACTTAATTTGTAAAGAAATAGGAGTTCCCCTTGTGGCTCAGCAGGTTAAGAACCTGACCAGTATCCATGAGGAGGTGGGTTGGATCTCTGGCCTCGATCAGTGGGTTAAGGATCTGGCATTGCCGTGAGCTGTGGTGTAGGTCGCAGATGCTTGGTCTGGTTTTGCTGTGACTAGCACAGGCCAGCAGCTGCAGTTCCAATTCCACCCCTAGCTGGGGAACCTCCATATGCCACAGGTATTGCCCTAAAAAGAAAAGAAAACAAACAAACAAGAAATAGGTAGCTCAGGTTTGAGACTCTCATGACATCGCTTTTAAGGTCCATCCTCCCTAGCGTGGCACTGAGAACTCTCCGTGCCCCACCTCCCCGGCCTTAGCTTGAGCCTCCTCTCTCTGCTCCCTGTGACCAGTGAGCTTGCTACCTTCTGGCCCCATGACCTCTGCTTGAAATCGTCTTTCCCCTTTCTTCACTTGGCCACCCCATCCTGACTCTTCACCCCTCCTAGAAACCTCTCCTGAATCTCCAGAGCAGGCTCGGTACTGCCCTGACCCTCCCCTCCCCGAGCAGCTCCTCCAGTCTTAGCACCTTCCTAATTGCATTGAGAGTGGTGTGTAAGCATCTCCTCCACTAGATGGTAAGCATCTCCAGAGCGGTACTTTCTCTCTTCTTGTTTTGGTGCTGCCAGCCCAGTCCCTGGTGTACCGGGGATGTGCCACGAGTGTCTGCAGTGAGGTTGGTCAGGGTAAATATGAAATAGAAAGTGAAGAACAAACTCATACTTGAGTTTTCTTTCAGCTGGGCTCTGCTAGAAAGGAATCAGAGCACTATTTTGCCAACGAGTCCAAAGATATTGAGGGATATGTGATGCGGGGAAACTGGGGCGGGGGGGTGTGTGTCCTGAGATTCCTGCTCCTCTGGATGCTCAGTCCTAGGCAGTCTGTGGCTCTTTAGAAGAGAGAGTGATGAGGTTGCTCGTTTTCTGGTTGTCACGTTGCCTTCTTCATTGGCATGGCTTCTATGGAAAATGACGTCCTCTTGAAATTTTGCCAAAAGTAGCCGTATGCCCACAAGGCTTTTCTCTTCTACAAAATGGTTTCTGTCCTTTGGTCACTTGCAGACACCCCTTCTTCATTTTGAGAATGAATGACTGACAAGGAGGCAGTGAGTCAGTTTGGGGGAATAAAACAACAACTGAACTCACGGGTTGGTGTCTATATTATGAGGTCTTATCTCATCTGAGAGGAATGAGATGGAGATAAATTGTTTGCAAAGCCTCTCTAGAAAAAAGAATAAAAAGTCCCACCGTCTTATGAGCTATGCATTTTTTTCTTCATTTATTTTGATGTACTTCTTGCAGCTTGAACTAGAAAGTAGCAAATATCTATGCTTTGCTTCTTCTCTCAAAGCTCTTGACTATTTGGCCCTGAGGCAAAGAGAGAAAAACAATGTGGTTTTACTCTGCCACATTCCAAAAATAACATTAGTCATACCCTCTTTGGTTATCCTGAAAGGGCAGAGTGGATGCGTTTATCCTAAAGTCGTGGTGTCTGACTGTTGGGGGGACTTGAGCCATACAACTGTTATTTAGCAACTAAATACTGGTGACTCATTCCCTTTGACTGTGGTGCAGGGAAATTTTTTCCATGGAAAACAGGAGGGGGGAAATCTCTCTGAACTACTGTGTAGTATTTTCCTTTGGAAAAGGCTTCTTTGAAAAATGAATAGGCACCAGCTGTTACTCGGCTGGCTTCATCCCCAAAGGGGCTGGAGAACCTTCCCCAACCAGGGTTTCTGTACAGTTTAGCCACAAAGGTATACAGGTGGAGACAGAGCTGTAATAAGGGATCCGTTTGCTTCATAAATGGAAATCTCAGGATAAAAAATGGCCACCTTGAGTAAAAGAGAAATTGAACTAATTGCACTTGGAGTGTCTAGAACATTTATGTGTGAGGCGGTGGGGACTAGAAACCCAGTGGTGTTTTATGTTCCATTAGGAAGGAAGGGGAGAGGAAGAGAGAGGCGCAAGCGAGTGCACGGTTCCCTTAGCTTTGCGCTGCACGGCTGAATGACAGGAAAGCCTTGAGGAGAAGTGCCTAAGTGAGGCGCTAATCTATTTATGCAGCAAAAATATAATAAAAGAAATTCACCTGCTCGGCTCACAGCACCGAACTAATTCCGGCTCTCTGAGTTTAATTTTGCTTGTCAGCATCTCCTGGAGGGCTCAGAGGGTGATAGGGATGGAAGAGGTAGATGGTGTCATTCTAGCCGTGGATGTGGACATTCAGAGAGGAAAGGGCTTGTCGCCTCCTGCTTCTGAGCCCCACCCATCCCCCTGGACCTGAGGTCTGTGCTGCTCTCATGCTTGGCTCTTATTTATGAATGGAGGCTAGAGAAGCTGCTTAAAGGCTCTTTGGCGCTTACACTCCAGCTGGCCACTGACTTAGGAAAAACAGGACCCTGTGGGGCTGCAGTGGGGGCAGGGAAGACTGTGGGACAAGTTTGTGTCATAGAAAAGGGGACCCAGGGGTTGGAGGGGCCAGAGCCCTTTCTTACAGGCTGAGACGCCCAGACTATTAATAGTAAAGCCTTGAATCACAGATGTAGGAATGTCACAGCTGCTTGAGCTCTGCCACTGTTACCCGCAGAAAACCAGCCAAGAAGACCTGGCCCAGCCCCGCCCAGCATCACTGCAGCTATAAACAACCTCGGAGTCAAAGATGAGGCAGGTTGATTGACTTCATTCCTTTCTGTTAGCCCGTCTCTCTTAGACCCAACACCGTTCAATATTTGCAGTAAAACAGTCGAATCCTGGCTGTGCATTCTGGTTCTGAAAGATGTGCTGGCCATCTGCTGCTCTCCCCAGCAGCGGCATCTGCTTTGTGTCTCCTGCTCAGCACTTTTCTCCCACATGGTGGATGTGTGTGTGTGTGTGTGTGTGTGTGACATGTTTGGGAGACAGGTGCTAGAGTGAGGTGGGTGTCGGCTTGGTGATCCCCCCCTCCCAAGTCACCTGCTCCCCAGAGACTCATTGGTGATGCTGGATCGGTCATCAAGGCTTTTTGAAGCCTTGCCACTTGTCAGGCTCTGCCACTCCTTCGGGATCAGGCTGAGGCTGGTGCAGGGGTGCAGGTGTGACTGTGTGCCCCTCACTTTGTGGCTCTAGGGGTGGAGGGTTACTCCTTCACATCTACACAACAGAGGGGGCTTACCTAGAAAACTCTAAAGAAGCAGGTAGAAGTCGGAATCCTACCTAACTGGATAAGGCAGATTTTTACTTTGATCCAGAACTTGATCCTGGTTGAGGAATTGAATCCTGAATGATCCTCTTCCCAGGCTCCCTCTCATTGTCCCAGTCCACCCCATCCCCCAAATTCAGGCGGCGGGGGGGATGTGGGGGAGCAGCAGGGCAAATCAAAAGCTATTGTTCATTTTTTCATTAAAATAGAGCCTCCAGGACCTTAAAAAGTGAAGCAAATGAACTTGAAGGAGTCGCTAGCATGATTTTTCTACTAAGGCTAATTGCATGTATTCAGTTGGTCTGAAAGAAGCTGAATGGAGAGCAGCCCTAATAGGAAACTAATATGCTAACAGTTGACTAGTTTTACTTACTGGAACCGTCCGCGACTGTCCCTTGGCCCCCTTCTTCTGGCAATCATTTATCAGACCTGGGAGGGGCCAGGGCTCAGGAGCATTTTGGATGCCCGTTTTCCCTGGTGCGAGGAATGCTACGTGGTGTCAGTGACCAGAGATTAGGACGGTGGAATTTGGCATTTGTTAGAGCGGCAGCTGTAGCGAGTGATTGCTGCCGAAGGGCAGCGTCCCCCAGCAGGGCGCGGCCACCGCTCGGCGGTGATCGCTGGGGCGGCACCGGAGCTCGGTCCTCGGCGATGGGGGCGGGATTTTAGAAAGAAGTCCCGGACTTCGCGAGTGGATGCAGGGGGCTCTTCCTCGCCGCCTCTGCCGCCGCCGATCTGTTTGCCCAGGGGCGCTCCCACTCCTAGACTTTGTTCCTGTTTCCTTCGGCGCTGCTCGCCAAAGGCCCCGGTTGCCATGGTGAAGGAGAAAGGTAATTATAAATATCGATCCCTGTGCATGGCTGCAGAAGTTGGCCTGGTGCTGCAGGGCTTGGCCGCCGAATGGGGGGTGATCCATGGAAAGCCGGGCAGACATATTCTTGGTGTGACAATCTGTATTGTCAGGTCCGAGATTCCATAGAATGGAGACTGACTTCATGAAGAACCTTTAAATTTAGCCACGGCGTCGGAAGCACATCCTATTTCTGGAGTGTCAGCCGAGCTCCTGGGCTTGGGTCTCTTTGAAGTGCAATTGCATTTTAAATTTTTGCTTGTGTTTGAGAGTTGCCTTCCTGCCCCCGTCCTAGCTTCCACTCTTCCTCACTTACCACCACCCCAGGCAAAAAGTGAATAAAGACGTGTAATGAATGAAAGGGTCTTTCTACCAGGTGTGTGTTGTGTTGGGACCTGTCCAAGCAGTTGGGACCGGCTGGAAGTTCTAAGCGCGCTGATTTAAAGGTTCCAGGTGTGCCGCTACAATAACCTGTCCTTTCAGCAGCATCCCTAATCATGCCTCCAGACACCTTAAAGGATGCGTTGCCTGTCAAAGGTGGGAAATCGTGTCTTTAAAAGAATGTAAAAAGGGAGAGGGGGGCATGCTGGGCACAGGTGTACCGTGTTTATGCACTGGGCGTGGTCCTGAAATGCAAGTTAAATCTTTTAGAATTGAGTTATAGCTTACTTTTTATCGGGCTATGTAAAAGAGCACAGCAATGTTTGAGTTTAATCATCTGAGTAATATATAAATATATCATAAGAAAGTGAAATGTCACAAGAGACTAGAGCGTGAAAGGGAAAATCCCCTCCCCCTCCCCATCCACTTCAATTCCCCTTCTCTCTCTAGAGGTATAATTGTTCATTGTTAGTGTGTGTCCTTCTAGACTTTCAAGACAGGAAATTGGATGGATGGATGGATGGATGGATGGATAGATAGAGGGAGGGAGGATTTTTAAAAGGATCATTCTCTGATCGTTTATCTGCAACTTTTTTTTTTCTCTTAATAATATATCTTAGGGACCTTCACCACATGATTTGATAGGGTGAGTAACCACCATTTAATTTTGCTTTTTGTAAGCTTAGATTTGTTCTGCCTCCTTTTCTGTCTGTGGACATAACTTTTCTCCAAGAACACAGACATCTGCTCTCTTGGAGCTGTCTTGAACATTTCATGGTTTGTCTTCATCTACTTTCTCTTAAAGCTGCTGCAGGGAATAAATGTGAGGTGAACGTGCTGAACTCAAATTGATCCATATTGCTGGACACTCCGTTCAGGTTTATTATACTAATGGAGAAATGGGGTCATGACAGCTAACATATTATGGCTGCACCTTAGGACAAAGAAAAACAGCTTCTGTTCTATTTGTTCTGCTCCTGTATATCCTTCTTAAGTCACTTGGTTTGCTTTAGTTTTTCACTAAGTGCTAAGTGAGTGAAATGATTTGGTGCGAATAGGTGCTTCTAATAATGTTGCCTCTCTTTTGGGGGTGCTTCCAGGAGCCCCCAGAGTAACAGATAGAGATGTTGACATGTGATAAAGGTCAGATCTCTTCATTTTCACCTCTTCCACAGCTGGAACAACCTGGCTTTCATTTCTGTTGCTAATGGATTTGAGTTTGTTTCCCCGATATGAGTAATTTATGAGTGATTCAATGGGGAATTGCAAAAGCCACTTCGATTGCATTCTCCTGGCTCCATGAAAGCCCCAGACATGCTGTATGTGGGGAATAGACTAGTGGTCCCCAAATAGCAACTCTGTGTGTCATTGCAGACTCCCAAAGGTTGGATTGGCTGGGTTCATGTTTGCTTTACAAGTCAGTAGCCACTCTCTAACTGGAACACTGTGGACAGGCCACCGAGAGGTCACATACTAGTATTATCTTAGCCCTTAGCCACTGATTAAAGGCTGTTGCTTTTGTATTTTGAGGTCTGTGTCAGTCTGCACTGCTGCCTCCCAGCTTCCTGATTGCACTGACCTCAGCCAACAACAGGGGAAAGCAGGGTTTTTGGCGGGTACACAGGGGCTTCCGTGGAAAGAAAGGAATTTCATCATAGCTTTTAAGTGAGAAGGGCACAGGAGAGCAGGTAGTCCCGGCATTCATCCTAGACATGAGAAAACTGAGCTTCAGAAAGGGTAAGTAAATTGCTTACAATCACATAGCAGGTAATTGGACCAAGCTCTCATCCTTTGTGTCCCGTCAGATGTGGCCATGGCTAAGTGTCTGCACTTCCCACAGCGTGTGGATGCCTGCTGGCTCCATCACTAGATGGCAAGCCTCTCAGAAGCAGCCCTGTGTTTCTGTCTTTAATTTCCCAGTGCAGAGCTTGGTACCCACCCATTGTAGCTTCTCAAAGTTGAAACAAGCTGGCTTCGGAGTTTCTGTTGTGGCTCAGGGGGTTAGGAACCTGACAAAGTGTCTGTGAGGATGTGGGTTCAACCCCTGGTCTTTCTCAGTGGGTTAAGGATCCAGCGTTGGCATAAGCTGCAGCAGTGTAGGTCGCAGATGCCGCTCAGATCCTGTGTTGCTGTGACTGTGGCTATGGCCCACAGTTGCAGCTCTGATTCAACACCTAGCCTGGGGACTTGCATATGCCACAGGTGTGGCCGTAAAAAGGAAAAAAAAGAAAAAAAGAAACAAGCTGGTCTGCTGTCGGAACCTGTGTCTTCTTGTTTCCAAGACTTTTCTAGTCCTCGCCACTTCTTTGTGCTCCCGGAAAGGAACTTTGAGTCTTTAGCTTCTTCCTTCCTCCTGGGGCTGCCACGAGCCACCCTTGAGTGAGCTTGGATCAGGGCGGCATCCATCCTGAAGGGGTGACACAGGTTCCCTGTTGCTCACCCCCGCCCCCTTGGAGGTGGGTTCGTTTACACTGGTTTGTGCCACCGGTTTCTCTCTTGAATAAAGTTTCCATGTATCTGTCTGGTTTGGGGTTGATACTGGCCGGAAGGAAAGCTTTGCTGGCAGAGCAGACCTCTGCAGGTGTGGAGTGGCATTTGCCAACACACTCTGACCCGCATTGTCTTCTGTTCACCTAACCAGGCGCCCGTCCACTTCCAGTTGCAGACACGTATCGATCCGAGAATCTTGAAATGGTTATTAGTCTGATGTGTTCAAGGGCATTTTACCCTTGCTGCATCTTGTAACAAAGAAACAGGAGAGAGTACGGTGGGTTTATTAGCCAATGTCTGTCTTCCTGAATATACTCTCATCAACCTAAACTCCAGAGCCCACGCTACTCATTTAAAAACTGAAATCATCTCGCTTATGTGTGTTCTATTGCAAGTTTTAAAAATAAACCCCAAAGGGATTTATTCTTTCTTTTCATTGGAGAAAACAAGAATAAATACTAGAGATTAAGTTATGTAAACACTCATTTATTTTTGGTTTGTTTTGCTTTTTTAAGGGCCGCACCTGCAGCATATGGAGGTTCCCAGGATAGGGGTTGAATCAGAGCTACAGCTGCTGACCTCTGCCACAGCCACAGCCGTACAGGATCTGAGCCACGTCTGTGACCTACCCTGCAGCTCACGGCAACGCTGGATCCTTAACCCACTGAGCGAGGCCAGGGATTGAGCCCACAACCTCATGGTTCCTAGTCAGGTTTGTTTCCACTGAGCCACAGCGGGAATTCTCAACACTCATTTATTTAGTAAGAGAGGCTTATGGTTTGGAAATCACGTGAGGGAAAAAGAATTTAACAGTGAGGGAGTCACATCAAGGAAAAGAGAGTTCTTCAGCTGAACACATCATTTTTGTTTTGTTTTGTTCAGTTTTCCTGGAAGTTTTCTCCCCCTTGGATGGCCCAGCTTGTTTTTAGGGTAGAGGGGGACCCAATGAACCTCATTCTAGTTTATGCTTAGTGGAGAGATGTTCACCTTACACCTGACATTCAGATGCACGAAACACACACACACATGCACGCACGCACGCACGCACGCATGAGAGGGTGGTAATCTTATTGCTTGGCAGCTCCTGAGAACAGTGGCCTACTGGGTCTCAAACGTGTCCTCAGACTGGCACCAAAGTAATCCTCTTAGGTCACTGATGTCATCATATTTCCAGTTCAAAAACCTAAACGAGTGACAAGGTAGAGTTCAAGGCTTCCTGCTAATCATTGAGGATTCTTCCCAAGCCCTGAAATTACTTCCTCCCCACCCCTGTCTAAGCCAGTCTTGTTTTGTTTATTTTTAATGTTATTATTCAACCTGCCAGTTATGGAAAACATACTGAATGGCAGACTTTGTGTTGAAAGCTTTACGTACATTGTCTCTAATCTTTGAACTGTCAAGGTTGGTGGTACGCCTCTCCTTTCATAGATGAGAAAGAAGAGGCTCACAGCAGTTTAGAAACTTGCCAGAGATTGCTTAGCTAGAGATAGAAGAGCTGATCTTTAACCGAGGCCTCTTGGGCCCCCAAATCTGTGCTAATTGTACTTACTCCCCCCCCCCCCCCCGCCCTGTCCCCCATCATCTTGCTTCTTTGAATAATCATAGAGGTATTTTCCTTCTCCGTCCTCACTCATTTGCCCCCCCTGCACTGGTGAAAAATGCATACATTCTCCTTTTCTGTATTTGCAGACCCAATTCAAGTACTGCTTCCTTACAGTGCTTTTCTTTTTTAAAAAAAATTTTTGAAGCATTTTATTTTATTATAGTTCATTACCAATGTTCCTGCCATTCCCATTGTCCAGCAAGATGACCCAATCATATATGTGTGTATATTCTTTTTTTTTTTTCCATGCTCTCTTCCATCTTTCTTTGCAATGCTTTTCAAACGCCCATCCCTTCTGTAAATTCTTCTGGAATTACTCTGAGCACCTAAGGAAATACCAGAGAAATTAAACAACAGTCCGTCACCTGTACAACTTAAGAGTGTCCGTCTTACCCTGAGCAGTTGTTGACTTCATCTACAGTCTTATAAAACAACCTTTAGTGTTGCCAGCTGTTGCTGCCTCTAATGGTATCTGTCTTTCCCACCCCATCCCACTCCTCCCCAAGCCCACACTCACTCGGACCCCACCCACTCAGACGCAGGCACACTGCCTAATGTAATTGAAACCCGTTTCTGTTCCCTCCTCAGGAAGCCTGAGAACAGATCCTTCTCTGCAGTGTAATAATTCATCATCCGTGCAAGTCACCCTCCAGGCCCCCTGCTGGGGTATAATAGCTTCTCTTAGATTCTGTTTGCCAGCCCTGCTTCCCAGGTTGATGGTTGATGCCCCACCCCTACCTGCTCCCGCAGTTGTCTAGGCTCTTCATTTTTCCTTATCTTGAAAAGCCTGGGGTTTTTCAAGGGGACCCCGATGACAAGGACATTTCCTAAGTGAGGTCTAAAGGGAAGCTATTGATTAAAGGAGCCACCACGATGCGATGTTTTAAGCATCAGAATAAATTGTCTTGATTGGTGACTTCGGTTGTGAACTTTGCATCTTTGGAGGGAGGGGAGCTCCACTTTTCTCATCGTATTCCATTTGAGAGGAAGAAAAAAAAAAATCCAAGTGTGATCTTCTCTTACGATTTTATAGTTGAAATAGAACTGCTGTCACCAGGAAGTATGTCTCTATCCAGCTTATCTTCACCACCAAAGGGTTGTCCGGATGGTGGGATTGCCAAGACTCAGAAAAAGAACTTCACATGAAAAAATAAATAAATAAAAACAATTCCCTCTGCCACCTAC
The DNA here is from genome assembly GCF_054392235.1 of Sus scrofa. Lineage (NCBI taxonomy): Eukaryota > Metazoa > Chordata > Mammalia > Artiodactyla > Suidae > Sus > Sus scrofa. The sequence continues at coordinate 147,630,398 of NC_139396.1, read as the reverse complement.
TCATTGATGTCTAAAAATTGTTGATCCAAAGAGGGAAAAAAAAAAACCGACTTTGTTTTCACAATTAGAGTTAAGGCTGAATGTGGAAAGAAATATGAGAGAAGGAACCCAGTGACTTAAATCTACTCAGAGCTCTTGAGAATATCTAAGCCAGAGGCTGGGCCGACTTAGAGGTAGTGCTGCCTCTTGTCTCTCTGATGACCTGGTCAGGTGACCAGGAGGGATACAACAACCTGTACTACTTCCCAGAACCCTCCTTTATTTTTTTATTTTTTTATTTTTGGTCTTTTTGTCCTTTTAGGGCCATACCCATGACATATGGAGGTTCCCAGGCTATGGGTCTAATCGGAGCTGAGCTGCCAGCCTACTCCAGGGCCACAGCAATGCCAGATCTGAGCCGCATCTGCGACTGCAACACAGCTCATGGCAACACCCGGATCCTCAACCCACTGAGCGAGGTCAGGGATCAAACCCGCAACCTTATGGTTCCCGGTTGGATTCATTTCGGCTGTGCCACAACGGGAACTCCCCAGAACCCTCTTTTAAAGAACAGCACATTGACTTTCCACAATCAAGCAGAAGAGACGTCCTAGGTAAGAGTCATTCCGCCGCAAGCAAAATCTTGGCACTGATTCTCTGTGAGGAGGGGGCCCGTCTGTGTCATCATATTCACGAGCCCTGGGAGGGAAGCAAGAGGGTCCTGATGTTGCTTGCATCTCATCTGCTAAAGCCAAAATGCTGAGTGTTTTCCTGGGCCAGCATTAGTGAGTCAGAGGACTTTTCAGAAGGTTCAGTGATGGGTGAGCTGTGTAGGATTTCTTCCCATTGTGGTTGAGCCTGATCCGGGCACACCACCGTAGAAACCAGCCCGGCTTCCTATTTCATTGTGTGTAGGTCTGGTGGTGACTCATACTGGGAGGTATGTTTATCCCAAACTGGCAGAAGCCGTGTATTCAAGGGCGAATTTTGTTAGTGGTGGGGAAGGTGGATATTTGTATGCATGACCTCTTTTCTCTGAAACATTGTGTCCTCATAGACATAATTCATGCTATTATGGTCCAGGATGCCCTGGGGGGCTCCAGGGGTGAGTTTCTGTATCCCACTGCAATCAAACAAGCTGACTTATTTGAATACTTAACTGTGAAGATGCTGCCTTCCCCCCCTCCCCTGTCTTTTTAGGGCCACACCCATGGCATATGGAAGTTCCAAGGCTAGGGGTCGAATTGGAGCTGTAGCTGCCAACCTATACCACAGCCACAGCAATGCAGGATCCTTAACCCACTGAGTGAGGCCAGGGATTGAATCGGCACCCTCAGTGATACTAGTTGGGTTCGTTACTTCTGGGCCACGAGGGGAACTCCGATACTGTCTTTCAGGCAAATTAGTGTCTAGGGCAGTGGTTCTCAAATGTTAGCAGGCATCAGAACTACCTGGAAGACTTGTAAAAACAGATTTATGGGAGTTCCCTGGTGGTGCAGTGGGTTAAGGATCCAGCACTGTCACTGCTGTGGCATAGGTTTGATCCCTGGCCTGGGGACTTCCGCATGCCATGGACATAGCATGGATTTGGCATGGATTTCTGAACTCTCTTCCCAAGTTTTGATTCCGTGTAAGTCTGAGGAAGGGCCTGGGGTTCTGCATTTCTAGCAGTTCCCAGGTGATGTTGCTGCTCGTGGCCCAGGGACGACACCATTACTGTCTAGGTAATCCATGGTTTTCGTGGGCAAAATGATCAGCCTTCCAGGCAGACACGTGAGAACTTTTATCTAAGTAACCTTTCCATTCCCTTTGCAAATTTTATCTTGACAAAGGGGAGGCCCAGAGCATGGTTCTCATTCTGACTGTCCTGCAGCATAGAATGAAGCTGTGGTTCATAATAAAGCCGACCTTCTGTGGGACTGGATGAGCCAGGAGACTGCAGGCTGTAGGGACACTGTGTGTGCAGAGGGTGGGCATGTGGATGTGGGAGGAAGTTACAGAGCGCCTTTTCCTGGAAGGAGTTGGGGCTCAGCTTGGCTTGGGGAAGGCAGGGACTCAGGGCACACGTGTGCCATTCTGTAACCATCATTCCTGATTCTCCAAGGGTTAGGAGAGTTGTTTTTTGTTTTTTGTTTTTTTTTTGTCTTTTTAGAACTGCACCCACAGGGTATGGAGGTTCCCAGCATAGGGGTTGAACCAGAGCTGCAGCCACCACCCCACACCACAGCCACAGCCACACTCAATCCTTAACCCACTGAAGCGAGGCCAGAGATTGAACCTGTGTCCTCAAGGACACTAGTCCTATTTGTTTCCCCTGAGCCATGATGGGAACTCCTAGGTGAGTATTTTTGCTGAGGTTCAAAGACCTCTTTGGAATCCTTTGGTAAAATATAGTTTCAGGAGCTCTCCTAGCTCACAAAGGCTACAACCATCTCATTGGTCTTTGAGGAGCTAAAACATGGTGCTAAAAACCTAGAGTGTTTCTAGCTGTCTTCTTTCTGTTGTTGTTCAACAATTGTTCAGGAATCTCCGTGGTAGCTCAGGGGTGACAAATATCCATGAGGATGTGGGTTCGATCCCTGGCCTTGCTCAGTGGGTTAAGGATCCAGTGTTGCCGTGTGCTGTGGTGTGGGTCCAGATGTGGCCCAGATCCATTGTTGCTGTGGCTGCGGTGTAGGCTGGCAGCTGCAGCTCTGATTTGACCCTTAGCCTGGGAACTTCCATATGCCTCAGATGTGGCCTTAAAAAGACCAAAAAAAAAAAAAAACAACCAAAAAACTTGGTCAACACTCTAGTTGCACCTACAAGTAATAAATGCTGGTGAGGATACTGATTAAAAATAGAGGCAACACAAGGTGATTAGAAAGGCTACAAACAATATTCTTGTAAGGTTCAAAGGAAGGAAGAATTAATGTTTCAAATAAATCAGCAAAGGCTTTACAGAAAAGAGAGCATGTAAGATTGGTCTTAAGGGGTTCTGTTAATTTCTTCTGGTTAGTGATGTTATCTAACTTAATTTGTATCCATTACACAGTATCTGCTCCATAGTAAGTGCTCAGTGAATGTTGAATAAACTCACAAGTGGATGAATGATGTGGGAGAGATGGTTATTCTTGTTTAAATGTTTATTTAGAACCTAATAAGAGATAAGCAATCTAGATATAGAAACAAATAAAATGTAGTTCTTGATTGGAAATCACTCACATTCCTAGCAAGGAATATAAACACAGAAATAAATAATTATGATACAGTGTGAAAAGTAATATGGGACTGTGATACAGGGAATGGTTAATCCTGTTGGGAGGTCATGGCAGTCTAGGCTTTGAAGGATGAATAGGAGTGCAACAAGTAGATAAAGGGAAAATGAGAGAAAGGTGTTCCAAATGGCAAAACAGAAGCATTGAAGGAAATGCAGGTGGCTAGTTTGGCAGGAAGTACTATTGGTCACATGCTACTGCAGTGACCATGAGGATGGGTCAATGCAGGGCTTTGCAGGTCAGGTTGAGTTGAGGATGGTTAGAACCAGAGGTTGTACATACTGTGTCCTCCAAGGATAATGCAGGTGACCTAAATGAATAGAGATTGGGACAAACTGGACAGCATGGTCCTCTCTAAAGAAGGAGCCACTCTGTTGCTCTGTCCTGTTTCCTACAGACGTAGGTATGGAGGAATGTGGGCTGAGTGTCCAGAATTTCCAATTTCCAAGAGTGACTAGAAGTAGGAGTTTTGTTTTTTTTTTTTTCATTTTTATTTATTTATTTTTTTAATATTTTTTTTTATTTTCCCACTGTACAGCAAGGGGGTCAGGTTATCCTTACACGTATACATTACAATTACATTTTTCCCCCCACCCTTTGTTCTGTTGCAACATGAGTATCTAGACATAGTTCTCAATGCTATTCAGCAGGATCTCCTTGTAAATCTATTCTAAGTTGTGTCTGATAAGCCCAAGCTCCCGATCCCTCCCAGTCCCTCCCCCTCCCATCAGGCAGCCACAAGTCTCTTCTCCAAGTCCATGATTTGGAATACTACTCAGCCATAAAAAAGAATGACATAATGCCATTTGTAGCAACATGGATGGAACTAGAGAATCTCATACTGAGTGAAATGAGCCAGAAAGACAAAGACAAATACCATATGATATCGCTTATAACTGGAATCTAATATTCAGCACAAATGAACATCTCCTCAGAAGTAGGAGTTTTTATGTACTATTTCCCTTTGTTTAAATGGTGGCAAGTGATTCAACTTTCTCTTTAAAAAAATCTTTGTGCCGTCCAAACAAAACATGCCTGTGGGCAGAGGGCCTTCTGATTGTGGTCTGGGGCTCTCCGCAGTGCTCATCAAATCTACTCATGATAATAAGTATGTTTTCACATGTCACGATTCCAGACTTGTGCACTTAATGCATATACATGGCTAAAATAGTCACATGAAAAGATATTTACCTTTACTCTCTGCTCTTTTCCAATTTCTTCTATTTTTTTTTTTTTAAACTAAGCTGGTCATGATCCATTGAACTGGTTTCCTGTTCCACTGGGTCAAGACCCAAAGTTTGAAAACCATTGGTGTAGAACATTTACACTAACTAAAGTCATAGTGAATGAAAACAGAGTAAGTTACCTTCCTGGAGAACCATGTCTCCTTCCTGATCACTCATGCTTAATAGATACCTGTTGGTTCAGTTGGATTTCTTCCCTTGCAACTGGAAAAGTTTTGACAGACTAATTTCAGAATCTTTTAGTGATCGTTTTATCCTAAACAAAATTGGCCAGAACTTGGTGTCATCTTTTAGGGCGGGGTGCTTAATACAATTAAGAACTGACCCAGCTGTTGAGTTGAGTAAAATGCTGTATGGTTGAAATTCAGCAGAAAGTCCAAAGGAAACCCCCATTCAGGCCTCATTAGCAGCTAAGCCTGATATTTCTGGGATTACTTTTCTTTTAGAAGAATTTCACCTTTGATTCTGCGTCATCTTCTGTCCCCGTGCTCATCTGGGACAGAATTGTATTGGCATGTCAACTAGGAAGAGGAGAACAAGTTCAGGGTGTGGGCAGTCTGTCCCGTGACACCTGACCCATCATCCATGCAACAGCTCTTCACCTCCATTGGTTGGGCATCATGTGCTGCATCGTATTCACTTTTGACCTATCTAAGAACATCAAGAAATACTATAATGCGGGAAATTTGTAGAGAGGTCACCCCTCCCTTGGAATGTCTGAGAGGTGAGCTATGGAAAGCCTTTTATGTAGCAGGAAAGGCATGACACTTCTTTCACTCTGGGCATGTCTGCTGTTACTCCTATCTTGAGTCAGAGGCACCCCTGCGAGAGGCAGCAGGACTCAAAAGAGCTTGGACTTTGAAACAAGAGTGCAAGAGTGGCTTCTTGCCGTTGGAAGGAACAGTGATGATGGAGAGGCCCCTAGGGGAAGCCCCAGGACCACAGGGAAGCAGTTCTGATGGGGTGGCTTTGTTTAGCAAGTAGGCAAAGAAGGAGTTCCCTGGTAGCTTAGCAGGTTAAGGATCTGGCACTGTCACTGCTGTGGCTCTGGTGACAGCTGTGGCACAGGTTCGATCCCTGGCCCAGAAAATTCTACATGCCCTGAGAGTGGGCCAAAAAAAAAAAAAAAAAAAAAAAAAAAAAAAGTAGGCAAAGAAGCCATCTCTCTAGGCCAGAGAGTACCCCATACAATTCTCCCAGGATGGGGACACAGTGTGGTGGAAGACGATCAGGGCCCATGTTTGAGGATGCGATGGGGAGGCCCCTCTTTGACAGAGCCGGTAGTCCCTCCAGGGCTCGGTTCTCACCCCCATGCATGGGAGTGGCCCCCTCTGGAGTCATGTAGCCCACAGCCTGCACATCTTCTCCCGGCAGAGGTGGTGCCGCCGGGGAGAGGATGCAGGGCTTGGTATTGGATGGATCACGTTTCTGCCACTTCCCGAGGACATGGAGTCAAGCTCTTCACCTGTGTGAGATTCAACTTCTTCAGTGAAAATAGCACTGGGAACACCCCCTCCAGGTGGGGAGGCTTGATAAGTTACCTGATAAGTCTGAGTCCCGGAAAGAATTATTATGGGTAGGTCTACAAGAAACAGATCAACAACCACAGCCACAACAAAAAATCCATGATGGATTGTTGATCAGAAACTAGGCGAGTAGGAGAAAAGGAAATGATGAAGTCTGGGAGGAAAAAAAAGTTCTATAAGAAAGGGAATCTATTCACAGATCGCACTGCAGAGGAGAATGATAATTCATTCTCAGAGTGTGACCACTGACCACAGTTCATTGAAAATGTGGTTTAGCCATATTAGCAAGAACGGGGTGTTGATAGGGAATGGCTGAATTGATATAATAATGTAGCGAGATGAATAGCAGTACGAATTTCATAAGACTAAGAAATGTGGAGATGAAAACCAGGAAAAATGCCAAAAGCTGGACTCATCGGACCACGAGTGAGGCAGGCAATTGCCATCATGCCTTATAAGCATTTGTGTTTTTTTTGTTTGTTTGTTTGTTTGTTTGTTTTTTTTTTATTTTCCCACTCTACAGCAAGGGGGTCAGGTTATCCTTACATGTATACATTACAATTACAGTTTTTCCCCCATCCTTTCTTCTGTTGCAACATGAATATCTAGACATAGTTCAGCATTTGTGTTTTTATGCATATAAGCCTTTTTAGTTTCTTAAACTTTAGTAAAAATGAAAACATATGGGAGACAATCTGTATTACCCTCTTCATATCTTTATGGACAGGATTAATTTAAATATATGTGTAAAAAGCTCAATAAATGTTAAATTGAAGGTCAGTTGATCTGTAGAGTTTACCTAGCAGAGCAGGTGCATAGCCCAGAGCCCAAGGAAATAGCCCCAAATCCGTTGCAGAGAAAATAAAACTAAGATGTAGGCAGTGATATACGGGGAAAGAAGTTTTAAAAGCATATGAATATGTTATATATACACAGTAATGTATATAACAGTCATTTTGCTGTACACCTGAAACTAACATGACATTGTAAATCAATAACTATACCTCAATTAAAAAAACAATAAAAGAGGTAAAGGAAAAGATGTTGGCGGTGAGAAGAATTAAATTTGTAGCTTGGATAGAGAGGCAGTCAAACTGCCTTCAGCTGGGATTTTCAGTAGAGACAGGTTCGGAGTCTGCATGTGTGAAGCCCTTCTCTGGATGTGTCCCTCTCTTTCTTATTTGGCTCAGGTGGTACAATGTTCCATGTCCCCTGGTACCTTTGTAAGATTATCCCGTAAGCCTTCAGGATCCTATAGGTTTGCCTGGAAACAAGTTGTGTTTACAAGCAGGAGCTCTGTAGCCCCACCTGGATGCAAATCCCAGCTCCACTCACAATTACTAATAGTGCAACCTTGGGCAAATCACACGCCTTGCTCCCACCCCTACCCCCACCCCATGCCTTGGTGTCCTCATCAGAAAGTAGGGTTATCAGTAGTACCAGCTTCATAGGGTTGTTGTGGGGATTGAATCAATGAATACCTGCAGGGCATTGAAAATAATACCGAGCACCTCGCAAGAGCAATTACCTCTGTAATTGTTCTTGCTGCTATTACTGCTATTATCCCTCTGGACTGAGTACAGTTGAGATGGAGTTCAGTGATTGGATCAGTTTCAGGACCCAGGTAAGCGAACAGCTGGGGACGGGTGAGTTGAGGAACCCCCATTTCTGCTGGGCAGTGTCTTGGCCGTTTATGTCACACGGAGCAAGACCTTGGAAGCCTTTGTCATGCCACCCTGCGCCGGGATCATGTGAGTGGCTTCCTGTGGCCAGTCGCTCCTCCTGTCCTGTAATAGAAGAATGTCACCGAGGAGTCTACCGGCTGGGTTCTCAAGGCCCACATCCCCTGGGCAAACAAGCTGATGGTCCTAGTTTGTCTTGATGCTGTGGAATGAAATGAGATGTCTGAGAATGGTTTTGGAACAATCTTATAAGAAAGATTTTTTTTTTTTTTAATGGGCCCAGCATGCTGCCACTGAGCCACTCTGCTGGCGGATAGAATGATTGTTTGAAAATGGCTGAGGCTGGAAGCCAGGGCTGCCCCAGGTTCTCGCAGAGGAAGCTGTCCGCCCACTCTGCAGAGTCCCTGCTGGCTCTTCCCCATCATCGTGTCATGTCCCACTCTGGGGACACCGTGCTTAGCTTTTCCAAGGCTCTGATGCCATCTCTACTCCTCCCCGGGGTCAGTTCAGCTGGAAATTGTGCTCCTCTGTGTGATTCTCATTGAAAGGGCAGCTTAGCCAGAGTTGATTTGAGACTGGTCCACCAGGAAGCTCATTCCTTCAGCTTTTGTAGCTGCTTTTTTTCTGAGTCAGAAACTGAAGCAAGTCTTGCCTCTAATGTCATTAGTTGACTTTACTGACATCATCAAAATTCCTGCATCGATAGGTACTGTGAGTGAACCCGAAGCTTTTAACCAACTTTCACCTTCACCCAAAGTCTCTTGCTGTGCGCAAGAAACAGAACACCGGGCTAGAGTTAAGTGTTCATACATTTATGGAGCACCAACCTCAGCACTGTGTTAGACCCTGGGAATACAATGCAGTTACCTTGTAGTAGACAAGACAGAAAAAAAAGAAAGAAAGAAACCCAGCATAAAGCAAGTCAGCAGAGGCTGGCATAGCAGGGAGGTCTCCTTGCTTTGGGTGGTCCCAGGAGATCTCTAGGAGAGGTGGCCTGTGACCCGCTTGAGGGGAGCTCAGAAGAGGAGGAGCCAGCCTTGCAAATGCCTGGGGGATGAGTCTTCTGGGAAGGGACAGGACAGGTGGAGATCTTGAAGTCACAGGAACTGGAACTTGGGAGCAAAGCAGAGAGGGCATAAGAAGGGGCAGAGAGGTGGGCAGGCTCCGTGGCCACAGCAGGACATTTTGAATTGCTCTTGCAGCAAGAGCTACTCGGAGGTCTTACTTGGTAAGACTGTGATCTGCTTGAATTGTCCTTAAAAGATCATTCTGGTGGCTGTGTGGCAAAGGGATTGAGCAAATGAGTCAAAAGCACACAGGGTGTCAAGATAGACACAGACTCCGTGCTTTCTTTCTTTCTTTTTCTTTTCTTTTCTTTTTTTTTTTTTGTCTTTTTGTTCTTTTTAGGGCCGCACCTGCAGCATATGGAGGTTCCCAGGCGAGGGGTCAAATCAGAGCTACAGCTGCCAGCCTACACCATGGCCCCAGCAATGCCAGATCCAAGCCACGTCTGCGATCTACACCACAGCTCACGGCAGTGCTGCATCCTTAACCTGCTGAGCAAGACCAGGGGTTGAACCCACAACCCTGTGGTCCCTAGTTGGATTCATTTCCGCTGCGCCACGATGGGAACTCCATCCGTGCTGTCTTCCTAACTGTCCCCTAAACCCTTCCTGGTGGCCTCTTTAGTGAGGGACCAGTTACTTACAGGCACATCCTCTTGTTCCTCATTTTCTGGCAATCTCCAGCCGACACTGCTATTGATATACCGCCACGCAAGTTGTGTTTGTGAAAACTCCTACATGAGATGTGAACTGGGTCTGATGGTATCGCATTCAATTTTTCCCCCCCTTCAGATGGGCTCCTTCTCAAGAGAGCAACAGAAAGAAAATGATAATGAGGACATCTGTCAGGGTGGGGCTGTGTGGCTGAAAAACAAACGTATACCTTAGTGGGGAGGACTCCATGCATTCGTAAAGTGTCAGATGCGTAAAGGGTGTTGGAAAATCCGTGTGTGTGTGTGTGTGTGTGTGTGTGTGTGTGTGTGTGTGTGTGTGTGTTTAGAGTTGTTCTTTCTGATGGCTCTGCAAATGTGGAGAAGCTGAGACTAACGGATACGAGTTAAGCCTGCTTCTTAAAATCGATAGAGACAGAAAATAGATGAGTGATGACGCAACACTGAGCAGGGGAGGGATGGGGAGTGACACTGCTAGTGGGTATGGGGTCCCTTTAGGGGAGATGAAAATGTACCCCAAATACCAAAGGCACCAGTTGTGGTGACAGTCACACAATTCTCACTGAATTGTAAACTTTATTTATTTATTTATTTATATCTTTTTAGGGCCACACCCTTGGCGTATGGAGCTTCCCAGGCTAGAGGTTGAATTGGAGCTGTAGCCGCCAGCCTATGCCACAGCCACAGCAATGCTGGATCTGAGCCGTGTCTGCGACCTACACCACAGCTCATGGCAACACCAGATCCTTAACCCCCTGATGGAGGCCAGGGATTGAAGCTTCGTCCTCATGGATGATAGCCAGATTCATTCCCATTGAGCCATGATGGGAACTCTTGAATTGTACCCTTTAAATGGGCAGCTTTTATGCTCTGTGAATCACTTCTCAATAAAGCTTATAGAACAAAATCTGCTATTTGTAGCCCTGTGGGTTAAACTGAAATGGTGTTGACACTGAGAGCTATCAGATGCATTGGGTGCACTAAACATTCACTAGGTGTTACACGGCAGAAAATCAGGTGTCCTTGGCTAAAAGTCACAGAAGATAGTAGAGCCAGAAATTCAGCATATTTGAGTTTTATGTGGAGCACATGGGCATTTATTTATGATCAATGCCCTTACAACGATGAATCACCATATTCCTGGCTGAAACACCCCAAGAACAGCAGTGGCTTCTGCTTGGTAAATACTCACTAGCTGTCGGGAAAAGTGCTGTGCACTTTGTATCCATTAACTCACTTCTCCTCCTACGTGTTGGTGTAGGATGTATTCCCATTTTACAGAAGAGGAAATGGAGGCTTAGGGAGGACAACCTGTTTCAAGATCACACAGCTAAGGGGATGAAGCCCAGATTCGCATCAGGTCCATCTGACTGGAATCGGGCCTGGACCCTCTCACCCTGGGAGGGGGACCCTCCCTGGACCCTCTCACCCCGGGAGGGGGACCCTCCCCCAAAGCCATCATATCATAGTGAGGCTCCCAATTTGCCTGCACTGTGAGCTGAGAAATAGTCCCAACTCAGCTCCTAAGAAAGAGGCCAGACTGTACCCTGGTGATATGTCTCATCTCAAGTTCTCACTGGGGGGAGATGAGGAACCTTTAGAGTCTGTTCCTCAGCCTGTCCTTCAAGGAGGCGCAGAACAAACCTGGTTCAATGTCTTCTCTTCCATGCATGGTGCCCTTGCGTCCTGTGTATTTCAGCCAAACCAGGTGTCTTAATGGTCCCCAGCCCAGCCCCCTCCCCGTTGTCTACGATGCCTTCCTGCTCCTTTAAATCCTGCCCTCCTCCCCTTCCTTAAAGGCCCAGCAGAAAGGATGCTTCTTTTTTGAAAAATGTTTCTGGTTGCTCTCTCATCATTTTACATTCTTCTCTTTCCCTCGCCGTCTGTCTGTCTGTCTCTCTCCTTTCCTCCACCTCCCTCCATCTAACCTACCCTATTAAACTGTAAGCATTTTGAGGACAGGGGCTGGGAGTTAACACAAATGTAGTAGGAGAAATGCTGCCACGGTTGCTCTTGCCCACGGAACCCCTGCCAGAAGGCCACCCGACTCACCATGTCCCCAGATGTGCCCGGGCTCTCCCACCTCCAGGCTCTGCTGTACCTGCTCCCTGAGCCATCCGCACCTCATCACCCTTCCCCTGCTGCCCACCTCGCAGTGTCAGATTCCACTCCCTCCTCCCTGGAACTTTGTCTAGCTATTTGTCCCAGATTTCTGCATGATTCTCTCTTCTAGCGTATTGTCCCTGCCTCTGCTCTAGTCTTAACCTCCCAGGACAGCCCTCGAGTAGTTTCTCTCTGCGTTGATCAGCTCCCCAGGTAGGGTGTGTGCCGCGCACATAACTGGGGATGGCACGGGTGGTCTCTCTCCATAGTCCCCACAGAGCTGGGAACAACGGGGCACACACAGCAGCTCTCACCTGCTCAGTATTCATTGACTCTGTGGACAAAAAATTATTTCTTGTGTGTTGGGAGATTGTGTTTAGGAGTTTTAATAGAGATATTTATTTTATGTCTCTCCCTGTCCTCTCCCCGCCTCCTCTGTGCCATGCTGGACTTCCAACATCTTTTTCCTTTTCCAGTGTTAGACTTCACTAGGTCTAAGCTTTGCTGAACCTCAGGAAATAGTCTCTTCTCTCCCACTCCAGCAGGTGAACCCCTGAAGTTAATGAGAGAATGATCCAGCCACCCAGGGTCATGGTCTCTGTCACCTGGATGCCTAGGAAAATACCTGGCCAGGTGACAAGTAGAGATTATATGTGTTCATCTTCTCTTGCAGAGATAACACCAGGCAAAGTTAGGTTGCACAGAAAGCTTGAACAAACCAGAACTGGGGTTCTGGGAGGAACCTAAAAGCCTAAAGAGTAGTTCCATGATGTGTAAGATCATGTCTGATTCTGCATGGTGGATGCTGTGAGCACAAGTCCTTTGCTTTCATCTTCCTCGAGGGTGTGCAGACTCCTGAGAGACCCAGGGGAAGGTGTCACAGAGCAGGGATGGGAAAGCCATTTCAGAAAGGGTTCAAGTCCTTGTTTCTGAAACTTACTACCACCTGAATTAAAAGTGTTATTGTTTATTAGCAGGAAACCTCGGGCACAGTGGTGTGCTGGTGAATGTTTACCAATGTTTACCATACAACAGGCTCTGTGAGCGAGCACAGGGCATAGCCCCAGTTTGTAGAGTTTGCCAATTTCCATGGTGTAAATACCGGCCCCGTGGTTGATTTCAGGCTATTAAGGTGAAGTCACTGACCACACAGCTGGGCAGAGCCACGCAGGGCCAGCACTTGAGAGCAGGCAAGAGCCAGACCAGCTCATCACTCCTGGGGCAAGTCCCCTGACACCTCCAGTGCTCAGTGAGGTTAACTAGAGGTTGATGGGATTAGGGGAAATATATTTGAGTGCCTTTTGTAAATTGTGAAGTACCATATGCATATTAACCATTTTCATCAGTTTGTCTAAAATGCTTCTTTTTTTTTATAATTTTTTTCTTTTCCCACTGTACAGCAAAGGGGTCAGGTTATCCTTACATGTATACATTACAATTACATTTTTTCCCCCACCATTTCTTCTGTTGCAACATGAGTATCTAGACATAGTTCTCAATGCTATTCAGCAGGATCTCCTTGTAAATCTATTCTAAGTTGTGTCTGATAAGCCCAAGCTCCCGATCCCTCCCACTCCCTCCCCCTCCCATCAGGCAGCCACAAGTCTCTTCTCCAAGTCCATGATTTTCTTTTCTGAGGAGATGTTCATTTGTGCTGGATATTAGATTCCAGTTATAAGTGATATCATATGGTATTTGTCTTTGTCTTTCTGGCTCATTTCACTCAGGATGAGATTCTCTAGTTCCATCCATGTTGCTGCAAATGGCATTATGTCATTTTTTTTTATGGCTGAGTAGTATTCCATTGTGTATATATACCACATCTTCCGAATCCAATCATCTGTCGATGGACATTTGGGTTGTTTCCATGTCCTGGCTATTGTGAATAGTGCTGCAATGAACATGCGGGTGCACGTGTCTCTTTTAAGTAGAGTTTTGTCCGGGTAGATGCCCAAGAGTGGGATTGTGGGGTCATATGGAAGTTCTATGTATAGATTTCTAAGGTATCTCCAAACTGTTCTCCATAGTGGCTGTACCATTTTTTTTTTTTTAATAGTAATTCCCAGGAGTTCCTGTCGTGGCGCAGTAGTTAATGAATCCGACTAGTAACCATGAGGTTGCGGGTTCGGTCCCTGCCCTTGCTCAGTGGGTTAAGGATCTGGCGTTGCCATGAGCTGTGTTGTGGGTCACAGATACGGCTCGGATCCTGCATTGCTGTGGCTCTGGTGTAGGCCGGTGGCTACAGCTCCGATTGGACCCCTAGCCTGGGAACCTCCATATGCCATGGGAGCAGCTCAAGAAAAGGCAAAAAGACAAAAAAAAAAAAAAAAAAAAAAAAGGAAGAAGAAGAAAAAGGCAAACACAGCTGGGAAGCTTCTTCTTATGCTATGGTCAGACTTCAGTTTTTACCTCAGCAGGACACTTTAACCAATATCTTGGTTCTTTGGTTTTTTAAAACCCCTCTCAAGTGTCTGGATTTGGAATTAGGGGGTAGAAGGCAATGGTGGTACCAGGCCTAAGCTAAACTCCATCCCAGGACCCTAGGCCTAGATGCAAAAAGACTGCCACCCTCTCTCGTCACCTGCCTTCCCGTAAATGGCGCCAAGGGGACCACGGTCTGTCCCAATCTGGGCATCAGTGCTCTCTAGCGGTCCAGAAGGATGTGATGTTCTGCCAGCAGGGTTCAGGCTAAAACCCAACTGTTTGACTTGATCCATGTCTAAATGGAATTGCTGGTACAGGGACAACTTGAGATCCCTGTGTGACCTTAAAAGGCCATGTCACACTTCGGAAGGGATTCGGGGCATACGTTAGAAATGCCTGCTTGTATAGGTGAGTGGCAGTTTTCCCTGACATTCAGCTGATGTGGGCATCTGGGCACTGGCCTGGCACTGTGGGCGCTCCCTCGAAGAGATAACCTTACCACTAGAAGGGGTTGTCTCTACTTCTGCTCTGTGAGGGGTTCCTAGCCCTTCTGTACAGTCTTGGGGAAGTGGAGCATGTGGTAGGAAAGGCAGGTCTGGGAGTCAGGTCTCCTAACTCCTAATCCACGGTCTTTTCAGATGACTGTTCAGAAGGAGAGGTGGGGCTTTAAACCAATGACTGTGCTCTGGAATTAAATTACTAGGTGCCAGCAGAGAAAGGCCAGGGGAGGTTAAAGAAGGGTGTTGCCTCCATGAGTCATCTCAACCTAAAGGTGTGTCAAAGAGAGTCCCTCTGAGAAATAGGAGGATAAGATACCAAGCGTTAAGTCCCTTTCTAAGATTAACCTTCATCTGTGAAGGCAGGTGTAGCACAGCAGGGCAGAAGCATCATGTGATTTACACGGAGGAAATTTCCTGGCTGAATTGCTCGGATCCTAGTACCTCTTTGCCTTCTGGGGGAATCAGATTAACTGGATTTGAGCCTGAGCTGTTTCTATAATCAGGATCCCAGCTGACCCCTTGCTGACGGTGTCTTTTGTGCTGGGAGGGAGAGCAGGTGCCTCGCCTCAGAAAAAGCAAAGCAAGTATCGGGACTGCTTACAAGTGGAGAGCCACACGTGGCAGGAAGCTAGCTCAGAGGCGTCCTACAGCCTGCTGGGAGTGTTTGTGCCAAGACTGCCCAAAGTTTTGTGCTGAGTAATAATCTTAATTACCAAACTCACACGGTATAAGAAAATTAGGTCGGGGAAGCCAGTTCAAGAGAAGGATCGTTTTGGACAACTAATGACACAGTAACAGTGTGTAGCTTCAAGTAACTACCACTTGCCGCAGCAGGAAATGGACTTTTAGGTAAAC
Organism: Sus scrofa; assembly: GCF_054392235.1. NCBI lineage: Eukaryota > Metazoa > Chordata > Mammalia > Artiodactyla > Suidae > Sus > Sus scrofa. The sequence continues at coordinate 147,615,093 of NC_139396.1, read as the reverse complement.
TGCAAATTAAGCACTCTATGCATTTATTTAAACTCTTGAGTTTCTCGATTCCTTGGCTCAATATGAGTCCCCTTCTAGCAGAAAGAAAGAGTAGGATAGGAGGTGGGGAGAAGTGGTAGGAGGAGGAGAACACATCTCTCTGATGTGTATTACAATTCAATGGCAACTAATGCAGAAGCGGAGAACACATTCTTGGTAAGGAAGCAGTCTCTCTGAAAGGTGGACTCCCAGACTAGGATACTTCTGGGGATTCAGGCAGAATCCCAGCTTACCAGCAGCGTATCATTTTGTAATTGCAAACCCAGACCCGTCCCAACCAGAGATGGTTTTCCAAGCCAGGCCTCGGCTCAGGGTGGAGGCTGCAGGGAGGGTCCTCCAGATGGCGGGTGGCATTTCCTAGTTCTCTTACCCTTCCTCTGTACGTGTTCTTTTTCCCATAAATTGCTGCAGCCTGGAATCATGGCTTTTTATATCTGAAGTGTTATTTCCCATCTGCTTATTTACTAGCAGGTGTTACCTTTGGGATTATGACGCAGCTGGATGTTCATCGCTTCTGAGCTGTGTAATCAGAATTTAGTGCATTGCACGAGCTTGGTTTCCTCCTCTGCTGGATAAAACTTTCCTCTGGAAATCCCCCCACCCGGTGCTTCCGAGCGTGGGCTTTGGAGTCAGACTTCCTAGCTGTGTCATCTTGAACAAGGTGTTTAATTCCTGGCCTTGGTGGAGTCCTCCTGGACAATACACGAATAATAAAAGGGCGCCCCCTAAAGGCAGTGGTGAGGATCGTCAGTGATGGCGGGCATAAATCAGTTACAGGGCCTGGAACATAGTAAGAGTTTAGTAAATTATACTTTGTTACAGTAGTAGAATGGTGCTATGTAGTAAGGTCAGGAATCAGTAGCTTCACGTGGGAGATGCCTCAACAGTGGTGCTGGATGGTAAGAAAGGACAATTCGGGTTATTTGATATGTGAAATCAGAAGTATCCCAGAAATTTGGAGGAATTGACCTTATGCTTTTCTAAGGTCAGGAACGATACCTTGTGAAACAAAAGCAAAATAACACCAAACGAGAAAATTAAGTGCTGGGTGACAACACGGGTATTTAGTTCTTTAGGATTTGGAGGAGAGGAAAACATTTTTTTTTTTTCTTTTTATGGCTGCACCTGCAGCATGTGGAAGTTCCCAGGCTGGGGGTCGAATCGGAGCTGCAGTTGCCCACCTGTGCCACAGTCACAGAGGTGCTGGATCTGAGCTGCAGATGCAGCTTATGGTGACGCTGGATCCTTAACCCACTGAGCGAGGCCAGGGATCGAACCAGCATCTTCACAGATGCTATGTTGGGTTCTTAACCTGCTGAGCCTACTCTATGTTTATACTAATCTTCCCAATATTTCTTTCTGGGTCTCTGCCTTTTTTTTTTTTTTTTTTTTTTTTTTTTTTTTTTTTTTTTTGCTTTTAAAACATCAAAGTGTTTGATAGTTTATTCTTATTTCTTTTTTTTATTTTATTTTTATTTTCCCACTGTACAGCAAGGGGGTCAGGTTATCCTTACATGTATACATTACAATTACATTTTTCCCCCACCCTTTCTTCTGTTGCATCATGAGTATCTAGACAAAGTTCTCAATGCTATTCAGCAGGATCTCCTTGTAAATCTATTCTAAGTTGTATCTGATAAGCCCAAGCTCCTGATCCCTCCCACTCCCTCCCCCTCCCATCAGGCAACCACAAGTCTCTTCTCCAAGTCCATGATTTTCTTTACTGAGGAAATGTTCATTTGTGCTGGATATTAGATTCCAGTTATAAGTGATATCATATGGTATTTGCCTTTGTCTTTCTGGCTCATTTCACTCAGGATGAGATTCTCTAGTTCCATCCATGTTGCTGCAAATGGCATTATGTCATTCCTTTTTATGGCTGAGTAGTATTCCCTTGTGTATATATACCACCTCTTCTGAATCCAATCCTCTGTCGATGGACATTTGGATTGTTTCCATGTCCTGGCTATTGTGAATAGTGCTGCAATGAACATGCGGGTGCACGTGTCTCTTTTAAGTAGAGTTTTGTCCGGATAGATGCCCAAGAGTGGGATTGTGGGGTCATATGGAAGTTCTATGTATAGATTTCTAAGGTATCTCCAAACTGTTCTCCATAGTGGCTGTACCAGTTTACATTCCCACCAGCAGTGCAGGAGGGTTCCCTTTTCTCCACAGCCCCTCCAGCACTTGTTATTTGTGGATTTATTAATGATGGCCATTCTGACTGGTGTGAGGTGGTATCTCATGGTAGTTTTGATTTGCATTTCTCTTATAATCAGCGATGTTGAGCATTTTTTCATGTGTTTGTTGGCCATCTGTATATCTTCTTTGGAGAAATGTCTATTCAGGTCTTTTGCCCATTTTTCCATTGATTGATTGGTTTTTTTGCTGTTGGGTTGTATAAGTTGTTCATATATTCTAGAGATTAAGCCCTTGTCAGTTGCATCATTTGAAACTATTTTCTCCCATTCTGTAAGTTGTCTTTTTGTTTTCTTTTGGGTTTCCTTTGCTGTGCCAAAGCTTTTCAGTTTGATGAGGTCCCATGGGTTTATTTTTGCTCGAATTTCTATTGCTTTGGGAGATTGACGTGAGAAAATATTCATGATGTTGATGTCAGAGAGGGTCTCTGCCATTTTAAAGAGACAGATCATAGGAGGAACCTCACCCCCCCCCGCCCCCTCCCCGCAGGCTCTGCTGCCAGGGCTGCTTCTGTGGCTGCATTCAGCGTACTGCAGCTGGTCACCTCCCTTCCCAGAATAGACTCCTCTAAGCCACATGCTTCTTGCTTGAACTTTCCTGGGCATTTCATTCTCCAATGAACTCAAGCATAAAGCTGCCACCACATTTTCTAAATCTTACTTCTAAAATTCTTAACCTGCTGAGCCACAACGGAAATTCCAAGAATAAAATATGTTATCATTATAAGCCATAGGGAGAGCTTCGGAGAAGAGCCAGGACATGGGCTGGGCCCCATGTGTCAGGTGTGACTTGAGCAGGTGAGGAAAGAAGCTATTCCAAATGAGGCACCAGGCCTGAGAGAGTGAAGGGAAGATGAAGCGAAAGACCGGGAAGCAGTCAGGCCTTCTCCCTGAAGAGGGCTGTGTGTATTTACGGGAATGGACAGCAGAGGATGTTGGCGTGTGGTCTTTGGTGTTGGCCTGCCTGCGTTTGAAACCACTTAGCACAGTGAGAGGTACTCAGCAAAGGGTGTTCCTTCTTAGGTATCTGAACAGCTGTCTTAGGCCATGTTATTGAAGATCTCTGAAACTAGGTAAAGAACTTTAGGCTTGATGAATGGGGACGCAGAGAGATAATTGCAAGTCTTTTTATTTTATTGCATTTTTATTTTTAAGTGCAGTCTTAGATTCATTGAAAATTTGAGAAGATAATACAGAGAGTTTCCATACCCTAGTTTTCCATATGTGGAACATCTTACATTAATATAATTCTTTGGTTATAGTTAATGGATCAAAATTGACACATTGTTAATGTAAGTCTGTACTTGACTGTATTTCTTTCTTTTTTTTTTTTCCTTTTTGCCATTTTTCAGGCCACTCCTGCGGCATATGGAGGTTGCCAGGCTAGAGGTCGACACCAGAGCCACAGCAACTCGGGACCACGTCTGTGACCTACACCACAGCTCACGGCCACACCGGATCCTTAACCCACTGAGCAAGGCCAGGGATCGAACCCGAAACCTCATGGTTCCTAGTCGGATTCGCTAACCACGGAGCCATGATGGGAACTCCTTGACTGTATTTCTTTAGTTTTATCCGATGTCTTTTCTCTGTTCTGGGATCCCATCCAGGACACCATCTTACACTTAGTTGTCATATCATTTTAGGCTCCTCTTGTCCTCTTGGCTGTGATGAAAGAACTTTTTTTTTCTTTTTTACTAGAAATAATTTTATTTTATTAAAAAATTGATTATAGTTGATTTACAGTGTTGTGCCAATTTCTGCTGTACAGGAAAGCGACCCAGTCATTCGTATATATACATTCTCTTTCTCATATTATCTTCCATCATGTTCTAGCCCAAGAGACTGGGTATAGTTCCCTGTTTTATACAACAGGACCTCATTGCCTATCCATTCTAAATGGAATAGTTGGTATCTCCCCAGTCCATCCCACTTCCTTCCCTTCCCCCCACTTGGCACCACAAGTCTGTTCTCTATGTCTGTGAGTCTGTGTCTGTTTTGTAGATAGGTTCCTTTGTGCCATATTTTAGATTCCACATACAAATGATATCATATGGTATTTGTCTTTCTCTTTCTTATTATGAAAATCTCTAGTTCCATCCATGTTGTTGCAAATAACATTATTGTGTTATTTTTCGCGGCTGGGTGGTATTCCATTGTATTTAAGTACCACATATTCTTCATTCATTCATCTGTCCATGGACATTTAGGTTGCTTCCATGTCTTGGCCATTGTGAATAGTGCTGCAGTGAACATAGGGGCGCATGAGTCTTTTTGGATAGAAGTTTTGTTTGGCTCTATGCCCAGGAGCGGGATTGCTGGATCATGTGGTAGTTCTATATTTATTTTTCTGAGGAAGTGCCATACTGTGTTCCGTAGTGCTTATACCAGTTTGCATCCCCACCAACAGTGTAGGAGGGTTCCCTTGGGAGGACTTTCCTCCTTGTTTTTGATGATCTTGATGATTTGGAAGAGGACTGGTGAGGTTTCTATAGAAGCTCATTTTGTCTCTTCTCACTTTGGGGATTTTCTCATGACCAGACTAGGATTATGAAGTTTGAGGGAAGGAAGGTCACAGAGGCCAAGTGCCAGTTCCCGTCACATCGTATCAAAGGTACATAGTGTCCACAAGTCTTGTTGACGTTGACCTTGCCCCCCGGGTAAGGTGGTGCTTGTCAGATTTGTCCACTCTAAAGTTTCTCTCCCCACCCCCTTCCGTACTGTCTCTCTGGAAGGAAGTTACCAGGCACAGCCCCAACTTAAGGAGTGGGGAGTGATGCTCCCCCTCTTTGAATGGCCCGCTCTTCGCTGGTTGCCTTGAAGGAGAGAGAGCCAGGGAGCAGGGAACTCTCAGCAATCTGAGAAAAGGGGCTTGAAGGCTGGAGTCCTGTGATGAGTGAAAGGGTGACTAAGGGGTGTTAAGAGTGGGCAGAATTTAGCAGGAGAGGAAAGAGAGGGTGGGGTCAGGATGACTACAAGGTTCCAAGCGTCAGTGATTAAGGGATTGTTTGGGTGTAAAGAGCACTGCATTGGTTTACTGCCAACTCTCCATTTCATGGCTGGGTCACCTTGGGTGAGTCACTTTGTTCCTCTGAATCTCAGTTTGCCCATTTGTAAAATGGACCGGACGGTCTTTTTGCGTCCTACTTCCTGGAGCTCTTGTGAGAGTGATGTGAGATAATGCAGATGGAAGGGCTTTGAAAGCCATCAAACCCAGGGTGGTTTCAAAGGCTGCTGAAGGGAGGGATGAAGCTAATGAGAGGGAAGGGAATTTATTACCTGGGAGATTCTGATTATTTCAGATAACCTGGGGTAAGTTGTAACTCACACTGGGTATACTGTCACAGGCTCGTGATAGCCACCTTGCTAAGGAGATTTTGTTTCAAATGTGCTTTCTTAGATGTTCTGATTCTGGTGGTCTAGTTCCAAGATCTGTCCATGGGGGGAACTTGGGTCAGACGAGTTTGGTTCTGGAATATTGGGGAGGGAAGGGCTCCACCTAATCTTTTTAGCTTTCCTAGCACCTGTAATGACCTCTGCCTGGGGACACTGAGGGTGAACAGCTTTCCTTGACGGTCTCAACACCCCAAGTCTCATCACCTGCAATCTCTAATAGGCATTTCAAAGCAACACATCCAGAATAGAACTTTGATTCTACGAGTCTCAGGGAGATGGCTAAACTAACCTGCTTTGCTTGACTGTGAAAGATAGTTTGCAGTTTCTCACTAGCGTTGCAATGGGCTGTTTTATCTTAGTTGCCAGAATCCCTCCCAGTGGGATGTTATGCAGTGAAGGAATCCCTTTACCTTTTCAGGCAAATAGACTCTTGGCTCTTCATATACGTTTCCTCATTATTCGGGACGTAGGCAACCATGCTTTTGGTTTTTCATTGTACTCCTCTCATTTTAGCAACAATCTGATGAGCCATGGAAGATTTTAACCATGTCCATGCAAGGGCCAGGGTATATCACTGACTACTTGGTACCGGAGAAAGACTGGGAGGCCTGAGTGCTAAGTGTACCTTTGCTAATAACTCACTGCTGACTTTGGGCAAGAACTGTAAGCTCTTTTCTCCTAATTTTCCCTATCAATAGAATAAGGAGGGACCACTCAGGCTCTGAAAGATGAAGTAATCATGTGAAAATTAGCAACAGAGGAGTTTCCTGGTGGCTCAGCAGGTTAAAGATCCAGTGCTATCACTGCTGTTGCTGTGGTTATTGCTACGGTGTTGGTTCGATCCCTGGCCAGGAAACTTCCACATACCGTGGGCGAAGCTAAAAAGAAAATTAGCACCAGAGCCAGATGGCAAATAAGAGGCGTACAGAATTAATGTCATCTTCATTGCAGCTGACTCAGCATATTTCAGAAAGGAATTGAGCCAACAAACATACATTTGGTATTAACCAAACTGCCAAAGGAAATTACGTAAAAAACAATAAACCTCTTTATTAATCTTTAAAAAGGAGAGAGATGCTTTTGTCCATATTGATTTGAAATGGGATGCAATAAATCCTGAGTCTCTTTGGGTCTTTGGAGTTCATCTTTCTCTAACAAGCGAAGCCTGTGTCTTCGCAAGTAGGCAGTTCTGGTAAGTGTGTGCCTAGGCTGGGGTTCAATGGAAAGACAAACACGATATAGTCTCTGCTTATCCCTGGGTGAAAACCCAGGGTCATCTCTGGGCACGGAGGATTTCACAGTGTAATGTATATTTCCAAAGGGAGGTGCTTGCAAAATGCAGAAGCCGATCCCAATTCTGACCTTTGTGACTTGTGCCAGCATGTGCACTGGCACCTTTGTTGAGATAAAGGAAAGAGCCAAGAAGTGAAGTGATATTTTCCTTCCCTCATCATTACTCAGCATGGTTGGCTTGCTTAGCTATAAAAAATTCAAGTGTCAGGAGAAACTGCAGTGCAGTTTCTCATCCAAAAATGCCTTCTCCCTCATAGTCAAGAGACCCACTGTGTTCTTTTTTTTTTTTTTTTTCTTTAGGGCTGTACTCGCGGCATATGGAAGTTCCCGCGCTTGGGGTCTAATCAAAGCTGTAGCCTCTGGCCTCCACCACACAATGCAGGATCCGAGTCGCGTTTGCGACCTACACCACAGTTCATGGCAACACCGGATCCTTTTATGGGTTTTTTTTGGCTTTTTAGGGCCGCACCTGAGACACATGGAGGTTCCCAGGCCAGGGGTCTAATTGGAGCTATTGCTGCCGGCCTATGCCACAGCCACAGCAATGCAGGATCTGAGCCACGTCTGTGACCTACACCACAGGTCACGGCCACACCAGATCCTTAACCCACTGAGTGATGCCAGGGATCGAACCCACAACCTCATGGTTCCTAGTCGGATTTGTTTCTACTGCACCACGACAGGCACTCCTCTGTGTTCTAATATTGTTTCTAAAGTGGGTGGTCTTGTGGATTGCTTTTTTCACTGTCACTTTTCTCTGTAACTTGCTTAACCATGTTGTCTGAATTCGAAGGGGATAATGATTCTTAAACTCTAGGGTGCATAAAAATCACCGGAGGAGCTTACTCAAATGACAGGTCCCCGACTCCCACCCCTAGTTCAGTGGGGCTGAGGAATCTGCATTTTAATATATGGCGCAGGGGGTCTGATATAGGGGATCAGCAGAGCTACCCTGAGGATTACTGCCTGGATGCCACACCCAGCTAGCAGTGCCTCACTGCACACACTGTGTGTGTTCCCTTTGTAAGCCAAGTCCTAGCTACCACTCCCAGAACTGCACTTGTGCCCAGCTAGATAAATTATTGCCTGGTTTACAACAAGCATTGCTTGACTTATAATGATGTCTGAATTAGACACATAGCATGGGAGGACCATGAACTTGGGAACAGAAATCCTGGATGTAGATCTCTGAGCCTCCACTTGGCTCAAGGCTGCTCCGCTTCTCTTAGACTCTATTTCCTCATCTGTCAAATGGGAACAATATTACCCATCTCAGAAAGGATGGGGGGTGGTTGGAGAGAGAGTTGGTGAGGATAGAATAAAATGACTTATATGTCAGCACCTAACACCGTGCCTGGCGCTTAATCAGACAGATGCTCAATCAATATTATTTTCCTCCATTCTTATAGGAAGCAGGAATTTGAAACAAACAAACAAAAAACCTCACATAAAGCAGATATTGTTAAGGGAAACTTTTTTTTAATGCCCAGGTGAATCGATTTTTGGCCTTGTTACACATCGCTTTAAAAGGCAGTGGTTGTTTGGAGATCTTAGAAGGATCTCCTTAATTCCTTTAGATAGTACTGACTTCTGCTGTGGGTACAGGTTTCCGAGAGATGCCAGCAGGCAGATAAGGAACTGCAGGTGTATCACGACGTTGGTACCTTTGCTGAACACTCCCCGGGGGCCAACGCAGAGAATTTGGATCAGGTGTTTAACCTGAAACTACACCTGCTCCTAGCCTGAATTGCACAAAAGAACCTTGTTTCTAAGAATTTAGCTAGGAGTGGATTATTTGGACTGTCTTGTTCAAACTCTTTCCAGGCGAAATGAGAACATTTCAGTGGTCTGAGAGAAACAATGTGTTATTGTACTTGTGTACAGAGAGCTCAGTGGCTGGAGGTGCTTTTCTAAATTGAGTTTCATCCATATCGCCCACATCAACCCCCCTGTCCAACCCAGTTTTACCATTTGGAAAAAAAAAATCATCTTTGTTCTTTGTATTGGTTGATTAATTTTAGGTTCACTGTCCTTATCCCATATCACGCTCATGTAGGGTTTTTTTTTGTTTGTTTGTTTGTTTTTTTTGTCTTTTTGCCATTTCTCGGGCCGCTTCCGTGGCATATGGAGGTTCCCAGGCTAGGGGTCGAATTGGAGCTGTAGCCGCCGGCCTATGCCAGAGCCACAGCAACTTGGGATCCGAGCCACGTCTGCAGCTTACACCACAACTCATGGCAACGCCAGATCCTTAACCCACTGAGGAAGGCCAGGGATCGAACCCGAAACCTCATAGTTCTTAGTTGGATTCTTTAACCACTGAGCCATGACGGGAACTCCCTCATGTAGGTACTTCTGTAATACATTTTTATATATCACACGTTCCTCCTCGTGAGAACACAGATCAGAAAGGGGATTTATTTATTTATTATTATTTTTTTCTTTTTTCTTTTTATTTTCCCACTGTGCAGCAAGGGGATCAAGTTATCCTTACATGTATACATTTTTTTCCCCTACCCTTTGTTCTGCTGCAACATGAGTATCTAGACATAGTTCTCAATGCTACTCAGCAGGATCTCCTTGAGAAAGGGAATTTAATAGCAAAAAGTTCCTCTGATTCTCTGGCTGGAGAAACTGCACGTTCAAGTTCAATGTAGACTCTTGGGTGACCTCGAGTCACGGGTGTCCCCTGGTTTCCTTCTCTCTTGGTGCTTTGTAAGGAGAGCCTGTAAATCCTATTCCTGGGGCCGGGCAGTCACAATCCCATTTGCTAAAGGCTACACTCTGGAAACTGAGAGACTAATCCCTGTGAGCCCCATCATGTGATTGCCGAGCCTGCAAAGATCTTCTGATCCAGTCCCCTTTGGTTTACAGGAGAAGACCCTGAGGTTCAGCGAGATCCACTTTGTTACTAACTTATTATTATTATTATTTTTAATGCCTGCCTGCCATGTGTGCATCTGGAACTGTACACACAACAGGAGGCTGCCAGTAGGCTTCCCGCAGGTTGAATGAGTAGTCGAATGACGATCAGAAAGGGCTCTGGTAGATAAGGAACTCGCCTGTACACCTGCCAGCTAAGAACGAAATAAGCACTGACTGGGCCCCTTCGGGGCATGGACATGCTTCTCTGTGCTGAGGAGCTGGGGGAGGGAGGAGGAGCGCAGATGGGGAGAAGCGAAATAGGAACTTTAATAAACAGCCCCCATCTTCAAGAAACTTACAGTCTGCCGTGAATTCCTAGTCAAAAGGCACTTTTCAAAATCAAGATAAGGACATATCGCACAATATGGAACCAAACTAGATCATATATTTCATGAGCCAATGACATAGTCCTGGAGACATTTGGGAAGAAGAGAGAAGCCCGCTGGCTCCAAGAGGAACAAGCCCAGTGCTCTCCCCACTGGACCGGGAAAGCCACAGCTCACTTACCTACCTGTGTATCCCCGTGATGATTCTGATGTGGGGACGGGGGCTCAACTGAGGCGTATGGAATCAACACGTGGTGCATTTGATACTAAACTCGTGGATATATTTATGGCTGCCTGCAATGGCTCCTGGGGCAGGAATGCTCTCTGCTCACATGGATCTTCTGTCTTTTTTCTTTCAGTGGCTCATCCCCAGGACCCGCACCACCCGCCAGAGAAGCCTGTCATTCACTGCCACAAATGTGGGGAGCCATGCAAGGGCGAAGTGCTTCGGGTCCAGACCAAACATTTCCACATCAAATGTTTCACCTGCAAAGGTACGGAGCCTCAGCTTCCTGCCCATGTGGCATGTCACACTCTTACTTGCTGTAAGGCCATCCCATTCCCTTTCATGCCACCCCAGCTCACTGGGTGATAGATGAACCTGCTCACAAGCCCTGCAATTGCACACCTTCTCCAATTTGGGACTGGATTAGGCTTAAAGGGGAGACTGAGTTCCCCGGCAAGGCCAGTGGTACACAGGCCTTTGGGTGTCCACCGAGGTCCCTGATCCTGGTGAGGAGGCTAATCGCGGAAGAGCAGTAAAAATGTGGTTTTGTGTTTTGTATTTTATAATTCCTCTTAACAAATTGTTTTTAAATATTTTAAGTTTTATGGAGGTATAGCTGACTTACAATGTTGTTTTAATATCTGCTGTACAGCAAAGTGATTCATATATATAAATGAATCAAAGTATATATACACATACACACATATTCTTTATTTTTTTTAATTATTTTTTTATTTTTTTTTGCTTTTTAGGGCTGCACCTGCAAAATATGGAAGTTCCCAAGTTGGGATCGAATTGGAGCCGCAGCTGCCAGCCCTATGCCACAGCCACAGCCATGTGGGATCCAAACCACATCTTTGACCTGCACCGTAGCTCACGGCAATGCCTGATCCTTAATCCACAGAGCGAGGTCAGGGATTGAACCCACATCCTCGTGGATACTAGTGGGATTCCCTACCTCTGAGTCACAACGGGAACTCCACACACACGTTCTTTTTCATATTCCTTTCCATCATGGTTCATCACAGGATTTGAATATACTTCCCTGTGCTATGCAGTAGGATCTAATTGATCTGTATGTTATGTTTCTTTTCCTCTGAGATGAGGGACTCGTACTTCATAGTAACCAGGTCCCAAAGCCACTTTTTAATAGGAGGACTGAAAACTTTAAGATTGGATGCTAAGTCACTGGCCCTGTGTGTGTGCCGAGAATTAAGCAAGAACACTTGGAAGGACTCCAAGCAGAAAAATACCTCCCATCTCAGAAGCTACCCATTTGTGGTTGATGTCTGTTAATAGGCCACCCTTTGGGATGTAGAGCTCTGGGTATCTATGTATGAACTATGCTGTCCTTTTATTCTGGAGCCAGAGCGTGGCCAATTGGGCCAAAAAGGAAGAAGAGAGCAGTGTCTGTGTGTATGTTTGCAAAATAGGTTACTTGAGCTGAGGACATGCCTGGTGGGCTCAGCCTGGGGCTGAGGGATGTAGGATGAGGTGGCAGAGGCACAAGACCAGGGTGTCGGCTCTGGAGCTTTACTCTGAGCTCTGCATGTGGTACCCACCTTATCCCCGGAAACCCAGTTTCATTTTGAGTCTCTCAAGCTACGAAGGGTGAGCATCGTCATCTAAGCCAGGTGTCCCTGGGGGCTCTTAAATAGGCTCCAGGCTGTCTAGAGACCCTCAAATACTTGGTAAAAGAGTTTCGGGGATCCACATTGTTTTTTTTCACTGAGCATAAACTTTGCAGGAAAAGAGAGCACTAGCATATGGCTCAGGTGAGAAGACGGAAGAACGAGAAGGCATGCGTTTAGCTCCCACTGAGCATGACCAAGGTTTCAGTGGCCATAAACATATCTTCTAGAGGGACATTCTTTGAGCCTCCTGAAAACCCCTATAAGCACAATAAATCCCCAGTTTTCAGACAACTCACACTGGTTATCAGGAAACATCAGGGTCACACCGAGAACACTCATTGTGCTGCCACCTTGTGTGGCTAAGTCCTGCTGTTGCTGCTGCAGCAGCTCTGAGGTCCCAGGCAGGGGACCTATCGCTGTGTCCTTATCTATAAAATAAAGAGACTAGACCACGTGATATTTAAATCAGCCCAGGTCTGAAATTGCTGCTTCCATGTATACATAACCATATATGTGTATAACAGAGAACCCGGAGGTGCTAAATTAGAGCCTCGTAGGTAGCATGTTAGAGAAAAATTAACTTCTGCTTACATCCAGATTGGCTAACTTGGAGTCAGGCATTATAGTTTGTTTTCTGTTTTTGTTCATAAATTTCCTGAGACATGACTTAGGAGCAGATTTGGTAGATTTTGTGTAAATAAATATAAAATGTGAACAGAGGCAGCCCTGTGTGTAGTTTATATGCCTAGCTGAAAGTACAAACTGTTAGTCTCTGGGTAGTTACTGTCAATACATCAAGATATTAGAAGGAGCATTTGTTTGTCCCCCAGGAGGGGGGAGCCTCCTTGCTTTTCTTCTCTTCGAGTTTCAATCTAAGTACCAAATGTAAGTTACTTATGTTGGAAAGTTGTATGATATGAACTTTATTTCAGTCTATCCATGTGTTCCCAAAAAATTGCATTTTTGTATAAATTACCGCCTATTTTGAGAGCATTTATTATTTGCAGGAATTATTTTTAATTTAAACAATACTTTACTAGAATAATATTATCTGTTCTTTTAAATTTGTATTTTCTCAAACTTAATTAATCAGTGTCTGCCATCTGACATCTCCAGTTTTGTGGGGTCACCTTTTTCTTTTTTATTCTCCAAAGAAAGTGCTTTAAGCTCCCCATGCCTTATATTCTAGCAAGTTCATGCCTTTTTCCCAAGATTCTAGAGTAGTGTCATCCAATAGAAACATGATTCAAGCCACATACGTAATTCTGAATTTTCTAATAGGTGTATTAAGGTATAAAGGGGAGTTCCCCTTGTAGCTCAGTGGGTTAAGAACCTGATTAGTATCTATGAAGATGCGGGTTCAATCCCTGGCCTTGCTCAGTGGGTTTAGGATCTGTCATTGCCATGAGCTGTGGTATAGGTCTCAGACACAGCTTGGACCCTGTGTTGCTGTGGCTGTGGTGTAGGCAGGCAGCTGCAGCTCCGATTCGACCCCTAGCCATCCATATGCCACAGGTGTGGCCCTAAAATACATAAACAAATACAGATATAAAGGGACAGGTGCAATTAACTTTCATAATGTATTTTTGTCTCTATGTACCTGAAATACTATTATTTCAAGTTATTACAATAACATTTTTGAGATATTTGATACTTTTCTAAAAATACTAGTTTAATAGTACCTTTCAAGTTGGATGAATCAGTCACATTTCAAGGTCTCAAGAGCCACAGGCAGGTAGTAGCTACTGTAGTGGACAACAGAGTTCTGGAGAGCCCTCCAGGTTCCCATTCTTGAGGGGCTCTCTCGCTCTGAATTCTTGCCACTCCCAAGTTCTTGGTCTCCACTTTATGGAAGTGCTACAGCTTTTGCATGGCTTCAGTGCACACTAGACACCATTTCTCTTCCTCTTTTTCCCAAAGTTCCACCTCACAAGGCAGCTGTTTTCAGCAGACTTTACCGAACATTTGGGATGACAGAAGGAGTTACAGCACAGTATAAGCAACAACTACCCTAATAGTCTCAGGCTGTCTCCCTTCTTCCCTTTCTCCTTCCCTCCCTCCCGTCCTATCTTTTTTTCTTTCTTTTCTTTTTCTTCCTTTTTAGGAATGGACTTTAACTTTTAGAGCCATCTTACATTTACAGAAAAACTGAGCAAAAAGCGCAGACAGGGGCCATTTCTCATACTTACTTAGAACCTCATGTGCCGCCATCTTGGTAAGTTTTCCTCTCTGTACAAAGACCCGTCTCCCCTCCACTCCAGGGGCCCCCAGCTGCCTTCTCCTTCACTCTGAGATCAAGACTGCATTTCCTTAGGGTCTCTACTTTTTATGAGCTCATTAGGGTGGTTGCCCAGAAGAAACAGTAGTCTTCTCCTTGAGGAATATTATCTTCCTCCTAACCCAAGTGGTCTGGACTGAAGCTAAGTCTCCACACAGGAGTTTTGTTTTCTTCCTGTTACATCTAATGTAGACGAGTCCCATATACACAAGTAACAGGTGTTGCCAAGGATATGGAGAAAAGGGAACCCTTGCGCACTGTTGGTGGGAATGCAAATTGGCGCAGCCACCATGGACAGCAGGATGGAGATGCCTCAAAAAATTAAAAATAGAATGATCCAACTCTTCCATTTCTGGATACTTATCCAAAAAATATGGAAACGCTAGTACAGAATGATACACCCACCCTTACGTTCATTACAGCATTATTTACAATAACCAAGACATGGAAGAGACCTAAGTGCCCATCAAGAGATGAAAGGAGAAAGAAGACGTGATGTGTAGGTGTATATATATGTAACGGAATATTACCCAGTCGTAAAAAAGAGTAAAATCTTGCCATTTGCAAAAGAATAAATGAATGGACCTAGAGGGTATTACACCCAGTGAAATAAGTCAGACAGAGAGCAACAGATATTGTATGATTTGACTTATATATAGAATATAAAAAAACAAAACAAATGAGCAAAAAACAAAACAGCGTCATAGATACAGAGGACAACAGGTGGATGACAGAGGGAGGGAGAAGCAGGTGGAGAAACAGGTGAGGGAGATTAAGAAGGGCAACCTTCTAGCTGCAAGATAAAGGAATCACCGATATGAAAGGTACGGTGTGGGGAGTATAGCCAGTAATTTTGCAGTATCTTTGGGTGGTGACAGATAGTAAATAGACGTATTGTGGTGATCGTTTTGAAACCTACAGAAATGTTGAATCACTGTGTTGTATACCAGGAACTAACATAGTGTTGTAGTCAGTTCTACTTGGAAAACAAACACAGAAACTCATAGAAAGAGAGATCAGAGTTGTGGTTCCCAGAGACAGGGGTTGGTGGGAGGAGAAATTGGATGAAGGCAGTCAAAAAGTGCAAACTCCCAGGAGTTCCCATTGTGGTGCAGCAAAAACAAATCTGATTAGTATCCATGAGGATGCAGATTCGATCTCTGGCCTCACTCATTGGGTCAGGGATCCAGTGTTGCCATGAGCTTTGGTGTAGGTCACAGATGTGGCTTGGATCTGGTGTTGCTGTGGCTGTGGTGTAGGCCAGCAGCTTAGGAACTTCCATATGCCCAGGGTGCGGCCCTAAAAGGCCAACTCCTAGATATAAGATAAAAGTACCAGGAATGTAATATATGACATGATAAATATGATTAGCACTATTATTTGTTACATATGAAAATTGGTAAGAGAGTAAATCCTAAGGGTTCTCATTACAAGGGAAAATTATTTTCTATTTTTTAAATTCTGCATCTCTTTGAGCTGATGAGTGTTCACTAAACTTGCAGTAATCATCTCGTGATGGTATGTAAGTCAAATCCTCACGCTGTACAATTTAAACTTACTTGGTGCTGTATGTCAATTGTATTTCTTTTTTTTGTCTTTTGTCTTTTTAGGGCTGCACCCGCGGCATATGGAGGTTCCCAGGCTAGGGGGTCTAATTGGAGCTGTAGCCGCCGGCCTACCCCACAGCCATAGAAACGCCAGATCTGAGCAACGCCAGATCTGAGCCTCGTCTGTGACCTACACCACAGCTCATGGCAATGCCGGATCCTTAACCCACTGAGCAAGGCCAGGGATTGAACCTGCAACCTCGTGGTTCCTAGTCGGATTCGTTGCTCCAGGACAAGAACTCCTCAATTATATTTCAATAAAACTGGAAGGAAAAACAAAATAGGATAGAAACATCATGGTCAGATCATGTGCTAATCTCCCAGGATGAAGGATTTTGGGTGGAGAGCATTTGCTAAAATAAGCCTGGGCTTTTGGTCCAGAGCTGGCTGCGTGCAGAAGGAGGAGCATTTAGCTCTGATTGTCAAGGTTCTGTCATTTCCAGGTCAGCCAGAGTTTCCCTTTCTAATTCTTTCCCCCTCTCCCACCCAACTCTCCTTCACACATATACCGTGGTGCCAAAGCCTTAACAATTCTTGAATGGGACCAGAGGTTGCTCTCCACTATTAGAAAGAAAGTCCTAAAATGCAAACACCTGTGGAAATAAAAGGCCGCAATGAACTCTTTTACTACGAATGGATTTGGAAGGAGGAGGGAGAAAGAGGACCCTGAACATTTGATGTGAGAGCGAGACAAGTGCGAAGCTGGGGAAGAGTTGCAGTGGAGGAATTAGAGTTCGTGGCACAAAGCTTAAATCAATAAGCAGTCCACGACTTCACAGGTTTAGCTGTAACAGGGTCAGGATTGGGGAGCAGGAATTTTGTTGGTGAACCTGTATCACTTCTTGAAATGTCTGACATCTTGGAATCTGATGTATCCAATCAGGAAATGTTAAAGGAACACCTACGCCCTGCAAGATATTGTGCTAAATGCTGAGAACAGAAGGAGCACACCATGTTTGTGCGTCAGAACTCTTGGGGTATTTGAAGATTTTATGGTACTGAGTAATAAATACCATAATGTATGGTACAGAGTAATAAGTACCATCATGTATGGTACTGAGTACTAAGTGCTGTGATGGAGAGAAATAGAGGATACACACTGGAGGCAGGGAGATAGATCCATGAGGAGGGGATACAATGGCGGTCCAGGTAGAAATAATGTCAGGTAGCACCAGGTGGGACAGAGACTTGGGGACAGATTCCGGAGACATTTTAAGTTAAGGTTGCTAGGATGTTATGACCGATTGTATGTAAGGAATGAAGAGGGATTCAGGTTTCTAGTTGGACCACCTGCCTGGATGGACAGAGGGTTGCCACCAACTAAGGAAATACTGGAGCACTGGGTAGGAGAGAGCTGGGGAGAGAGTTCAGTTTGGGATACACTGAGGCTGAGCACACGTGGCACCTCCAGAGTCTAGGTGGCTGAGCACTCAAGAGATACCAGTCTGTGTTGGGGAGAAGGATTTGTGTTTGGCATCCAGGTAATGGCCGAAGCTTTAGGATTGTGGGTGGAATTTCCCTGGGTAAGGGCAAAAGGCAGGAACCACGTAATCACAACGCCAGCCTCTGAAGGAAGCAGAAGCTCATTTCCATTTGTAACCTTGGAAAGTGTACTCGTCCGGTAATGAGTTGGGGAAAGTGGCTTAATTAGTGGGTGGATTCTATAATTAAAAGAAAAGGAGATTCCCCAAAGCTTCTGCTGTTCTTTATAATAACCCGATGGGACTAAAATATGGCTGCAGGGTTCTGGATGGAGCTATGATTTTTTTTTCTTTTATTCTTTATCTTCAGTACTCACTAGCTTTGTTTTGCATCCTTGCCACTAACGTAAAAGAGGTTTTAGCAGCAATCAACGCACTAATTTAAACGAGGTGGGTTTTTTTTGAATGCTATCCATTCATTTTGATGTCGTTCCAGTGATGTGATCATTTTTTGATGTGTCATCTTGTCAGCCTCATGATTGTACTACATGCTCCATCAGAGAATAAGAAATCTATTTAAACAGTGTAAATGTAATACTTCATAATTGTATATTTAATTATGAGTTAATTATATATAGTTCATCATATTGATATGTTATAGTGTTCATTATCATTGTTATTGTCTGTCTTGAGGTTTTTTTCAGGATAATGCCATTTTTCTACCATAAAATTCTAGAACATTTAGGAAAGACCAGGGACCAGAGAATTAAAAAGGGTGATCTGGCCGCATGTTCTGTTTTCATTGAGCCTTTCCTGGACTATTCCATATAAGATTTCACCTGCTCCCTATGTCACATCTCTCTCTGCTGTATCTTTTTTCCTTACCACTTATCATTATTTAATATTCCATATTTGTTTATCTTCACCCCCTTCTAGAGAGTAAGCTACCCTTGAGGGCAGAGCTTTTTGCCTGTTTTGTTTACTGCAGTGTCCCTGGTGCCTAGAACAATGCCCAGCATCTCTTTCTTTGGAACTTGAATATTTGTACACGTTTCTCATGGCATAGGTAGTCAACAAGATTCATCGAACGCTTACAATGATATATGTTCTCCAGTGCTTACTAGACAGCAGTGTTATCTTTGGCGAAGAAAGAGTGTAAGTATAGCTATCTGTCATTGATTACAGAGCTACTCGTCTGCCCAGCACATGGAAGAGGTAAGAGAATTTGTGCTGAAGGCTGCTGTCAGGCAGCTCTTGGATGAGATGTTTCTGCCGTTTAGTCCTTCATGCTGTCTTAGACCCTTAGCTTTCCCTTAATCCACTGGATGTAACCCACTGCATGTGGGTTATTTCTGGGCTCAAGTGGAGACTGATAAAACCCTAGTAAAATGGAAGCAGTTTCTTATATTCCCTCGGGGCTGAGCTCAGGCTTTAAATACCTATTTAGAGAATCTGACTCATTTGGGAACTGGTTCAAGAAAATAAGTCTGATACAAAACGCTCCCTCCTCACAGCAAATGAGAAACCACTTTCGTGCCATCTTTTGTTGATAAAAAGATAATCCTATATAGTTTATCTTTTGAATTTTGCACCACCACTTTAAAGTGTTACCTAGTCAAATAAATATAATTTAGATTTTTTTTAATAGTTAAGGTTTTGAATTCTAAAGTAAAATAGGATAAGGGCTCCTAAATTCTCCAAAATATACTGCTTAACAATTTTGACTCTTGTTGGGAGGCAAAATGTTGACTCTTGTCGGGTGTTAAAATCCATGGGTCTCTTGGGAGCATAGGTGCTGGTAGCTTTTTGTCCTGAATTATCTTTTCAAGGACATTTGTACAGGAACAAACTTGGAAGATAGAGCTAGAGTTTCCCTGTGGCATAGAGGACAGATTTGTCTGCTGTCTAGTATTGTAAAGATAATGTCTTTGCCTCTGGAACAAAAATTGGGTAGATTTGCTTGCAGCTTATCACAAAAGACTGGGGCTTCCTAAGCTCAGGGTGACTCAAACCCACTGCACATGCGGCCTCCTGATGACCTGCTTCTCTTGCTTTTGGGGGACGTGGGGGTCGTGGGGAACCAGTAATAAACATGAAACTCGTCACCTGCTGTGGTCATGAAGTGCTTTGCTTTTGACCCAGGAGTTCCATGTCTTCTGCCAGCATCCCTGAAACCAAGATGGGCTAACGTAGCTTGTTGGTAAAATCTCAAGTTCTTTATAGTTCTTGACAACTCTCAGTTCATGTCCATGAGAGCTCATTTTTTGAGAATGGGCGTGCTGAAGTTCAGCCGATCAAGGAAGAACGCATTTTCTGAGGAAAAGATTGCAACAGCCAAGTTTTGGGGAGTGTTCCTATCATAGAAGAGGGAGGAGGATGGAAATATTCCTCAAGCATTTCTTTCTTTTCTTTCCTTCCTTCCTTCTTTCCTTCCTTCCTTCCTTCCTTCTTTCTTTCTTTCTTTCTTTCTTTCTTTCTTTCTTTCTTTCTTTCTTTCCTTCCTTCCTTCCTTCCTTCCTTCCTTCCTTCCTTCCTTCCTTCTTTCTTTTTTTCTTTGTCTGTTTGCCTTTTCTAGGGCTCCCACAGCATATGGAGGTTCCCAGGCTAGGGGTCAGATCAGAGCTGTAGCTGCCGGCCTACGCCACAGCCACAGCAATGAGGGATCCGAGCCACGTCTGCAACCTACACCACAGCTCACAGCAACGCCGGATCCTCAACCCACTGAGCAAGGCCAGGAATCGAACCCACAACCTCATGGTTCCTAGTCAGATTTGTTAACCACTGCGCCATGAAGGGAACTCCTCAAGTATTTCTAAAGCAAGCAGTGAACCAGCCCTGTCACTGGTTCTTTTCACCTCCTGAGCCTGAACCCCAGAGCACCTCATGCTCAGACCTCATCTCTTGTCCACTTTCTAGTGGCCTCATCCAGTCTCATGGTTTAAGAACCATTTGTGCCCTGACTGTTGCCAACTCTAAACCTCTCCCCTGCAATCCAGACGTGAATCTTCAAAGGCCTTGGTATCTCCAGCAAGCCTCCCAAACCTAACTCCTGGTTACTAGCGCCACCCTCGCCCCCAGCCTTCTCCAGTCTTTGAATTTCAGAAGTTGTCCAGACCTTTCTCCTCATTGCTCAGGCTGAAAACCTGACTCCTCATTCTTTCTTTCTTATTTGTTTGTTTATTTAGTCTTTTTAGGGCCACACTCGTGGTACATGGAGGTTCCCAGGCTAGGGGTTGAATTGGAGCTACAGCTGCTGCCCTACACCACAGTCACATCAGATCCGAGCCGTGGCTGCGATCTACACCACAGCTCATGGCAACACCACATCCTCAATGCACTGAGCGAGGCCAGGGATCGAACCCACATCCTCGTAGATACTAGTCAGGTTTGTTACTGCTGAGCCACGATGGGAACTCCTGACTCCTCATTCTTGATGCCTCTTTTTCTCTCACATGATGCAGGTATTCTACCAACAAACCCCTTTGGCCCTATCTTCAGAATTTACACAAAACCTGACCATTTACTGTCTCCCAAAGATATTGATCCTGCTCTGAGCCAACATCATCCCTTGCCAGGATTAATAATGGTGTCAGGTCCCCCAACATCTGCCCTTTCCCCCTCGTTGCAGATTATTCTCAATGCAGTAGCTAAGGTGATCCTGAAAAATCCTTAAAAATAAAGCCAGTTCCTGCCGCCTTTTCACGGAGCTCCCTCCTCTTTCAGAATGAAATCCACAGAGCTTAATCTGCCCTTGAGCCCACCCACTCCCCCTTACAACTGGTACTCCCTGTCCTCAGGTCCTACTATTTTCTTTTCAGCTCACTCTGCTGAGCTCGCCTGGCCTGCTTGATTGTTTTTAAACAAACCAAGCACTGAGCAGCCTCAGGACCTTTGCACTTACTGTTCCTTTTGCTTGACAAGCTTTTTTTTTTGTTTTGTTTGTTTTTGTTTTTTTTTTTGTTTTTGTTTTTGTTTTCCCACTGTACAGCAAGGGGGTCAGTTTATCCTTACGTGTATACATTACAATTACATTTTTCCCCCACCCTTTCTTCTGTTGCAGCATGAGTATCTAGACAAAGTTCTCAATGCTATTCAGCAGGATCTCCTTGTAAATCTATTCTAAGTTGTGTCTGATAAGCCCAAGCTCCCAATCCCTCCCACTCCCTCCCCCTCCCATCAGGCAACCACAAGTCTCTTCTCCAAGTCCATGATTTTCTTTTCTGAGGAGATGTTCATTTGTGCTGGATATTAGATTCCAGTTATAAGTGATATCATATGGTATTTGTCTTTGTCTTTCTGGCTCATTTCACTCAGGATGAGAGTCTCTAGTTCCATCCATGTTGCTGCAAATGGCATTATGTCATTCTTTTTTATGGCTGAGTAGTATTCCCTTGTGTATATATACCACATCTTCCGAATCCAGTCATCTGTCGATGGACATTTGGATTGTTTCCATGTCCTGGCTATGGTGAATAGTGCTGCAATGAACATGCGGGTGCATGTGTCTCTTTTAAGTAGTTTTTTGACAAGCTTTTTATCCAGATTAAAAAGTATCTAGTGCCCTCTCTCACTTCCTTTGGGTTTCTTCTCAAATGTCACTCATCAATGAGATCATCTTTGACACCATCTGACATGTATAGATATGTGTCTGTGTATCTGTGTGTGTTTACATATATATGTATTTATGTGTGATTTGTGTTAGGCTTGTTTGTTGCCTGTCTCCCTCTGCTGGAATGTAGGCAGCAACAGGGTTTTCACAGCAGCCCTTCCTGCCTTACATTAGGCACTCAATAATATTTGTGGAGTGAATGAATGAATGAATGAAGTGTTTACCATTGATTGGTACTAATTACACATTATTATTTCCAAATTATTAAATCCAGGTCACCCGGGCTTGATTGCAATCAATGTCTTTTTAAGTGTGGGAAGGAGAAAATTATTTTTGTGGTTCCCAGACACAGCATTTCTCATCCAGGGGAAAAAATATTCTCTCCTCAATCCTTTTCTCAATCCTTCTAATTTCATGAAGCAGGAGATCTTTACAACAAAGAGGGAACAGCTGTCGGGCCCAAGGCCTTGATCAGGCAATGATATCAAGGTTCAAATGGAATTACGTTATTAAATTATTTATTTCTACAGATACTTTCTGTAGAGGGAAAGGGGCCCTGGAAGCTTTGATTTATGGTAGTGATAGACTTGCCTTTTAAAATAATTTTACTTAATAAAAGTGAGCTGACTTTTTTTAAGGCATTAGGGAAACAGAATAGATTAATCAAAAATGAGGGCGAAAAAATAGTGAAGTGGAGTTTCCTGAGTTGTGGCTTAGTGAGTTAAGAACCCAGCATAGTATCCATGAGGACACAGGTTCAATCCCCGGTCTCACTCAGTGGGTTAAGGATCCAGTGTTGCCACAGCTGCGGCACAGGCCACAGATGTGGCTTGGATCCCATGTTGCCATGGCTGTAGCGTAGGCCTGCAGCTGCAGCTCTGATTCATCCCCTGGCCTGGAAGCTTCCATATGCCATAGATGCAGCCCTAAAAAGAAAAAAATATATATATATAGTGAAGGTGGTACGTGAGGGAAAGCTGGAAAAACACTGACTCTGACAGGAGGCTTGGATTTGCATCTGAAGTGATGAGGCAGTTTTCAGTGTGGTCTTAGGACTCAAATGTTACACCGTCTTATAATCATGACATCTACTGAAAAGAAGAACAACAGCCCTTACGTAAATGTAGTCAAACTTTTAAACCGTTACCGTGAGATTTGTCTCCCACTAGTTAGATTGAATTAGTGAATCTGGATTGCAATTGGAAAAGTATCTTATAGGAACTGACTCTACTTTGGTCATTTTTATTTTGTATTTAATCTGAGAAGGGATTTGATGGTGTCTAAAGAGGTATTATCCACCGAGTGACAGCTGGATGGCAAAGGTCGGGTGCCTTTTCATGTTCTTCCTTGGTTGATAAGATCAATTGACAAATGCGATAAGCACCCTAAAACCTTCTTATCCACATTAAACCCAAGCAGAAAGAATTGAGTTACCTTTGTCTGTGATGGAAGCAGCATTTGTGGGGTAACTTCACATATCTTGCTGCGATTCAAATGAATATTTCCTTAGCCTTTCTCTATAGGTCACCCCATGTCCCATCACATAGCTCTGCAGCGCCATTGAGTGGGTCCTACTTCCTCTCCAGGAAGGAGTATTTACAGTGTACCTAAGAGCCAGCGACAGCCTTTCTGCTCTGCCTGGCAGCTTCTAAAACTCTGAATTTCCCGTTATTTATTGAATCTTTAGTAAGAAGCAAAAACCTCAAAAGATATGATGTGCTGGAAGATATGAATATGGTATGAAAGATACCTGGAGAGGCATTAAACTATTGAGGGCAGAGTTTTAAAAGCGAGGTCCAAGGAGCTTCTACCCCGGAGTAACCCTGATGCTGGTTGATGGTGCAGATTCCTGGTCTCACCCCAGGTTCCCTGATCACCATCTCAGTGGTCAAGGTCTCCCTTTCCAACCAGCTCTCTAAGTATCAAGCCCACCATATGTGAGAACCGCTGCTTTGTTGGACATGGGCTTTGAATTGATGGTGATTTAATGGGGCGGGGGATTTGGGTGGAGGTAATATTAATAGTCTCTTCAGAACCATTCGGATAAGGATTTTCCATCATGGCCCTTCATGGCCTGTGAAATTCCCAGGACTTGGGCTTTTCTTTAGAACAACCTCATTAAATATGTAATGTAAGTACAAAATGTTTCAGCTAAAAAATAGATATAAAAATTTATGGTCTAAACATACCTGACTAGTAATATGGAGATGGAAAAAGTCCTGGTATCGAGATATGTCCTATGAAATGCTGAATGGGGAAAAAGAAGCAAGGGATAGAACTCCCGCTTATTCAAGTTATCTGCTGGAGACTGAAGTCAGTGACCATCAGTGATGAAAACCCTAGCGAATCTATAAGGTAAAAATTCTGAGGATGAATTACCATTTATGCAACAACCTTTTTTTTTTTTTCAAGAATGCTCAATCAGGTTATATATATATATATATATGTCAGACATGATCTCTGCCTTCATAGAGTCATGCCATAGACTGAATGTTTGTGTTCTCCCCAAATTCATATGTTAAAACCCAATCCCCAATGGTGTTAGGGAAATGCGGCCTCTGGGAGGTGATTAGGTCATGAGGGTAGAGCCCAAATGAATGGAATTAGTGCCCTTATAAGAAAGAGACCCCCGGAGTTCCTGTAGTGGCTCAGAGGTTAACGAATCCGACTAGGGACCATGGGGTTGTGGGTTCAATCCCTGGCCTTGCTCAGTGGGTCAAGGATCCGGCATTGCCGTGAGCTGTGGTGTGAGTTGCAGACATGGCTCTGATCCTGAGTTGCTGTGGCTCTGGCATAGGCCGGTGGCTATAGCTCCGATTCAACCCCAGCCTGGGAACCTCCACATGCCGCAGGAACAGCCCAAGAAATGGCAGAAAGACCAAAAAGAAAAAAAAAAAAAAAAAAGAAAGAGACCCCCAGAGTTCTTTCACCCCTTCTACCACATGAGGGCCCAGCGAGAAGACCGCTCTCTGAACCAAGAAGAGGGCTCTCACCAGCTGGCAATTTGATCTTGGACTTCAGTCTCCAGAACTGTGAAAAATAAATTTCTGTTGTTTATAAGCCAGCCAGTTTGTGGTATTTTGTTATAGCAGCCTGAATGGACTAAGACAGGATATTCAACAGACATTGAAATAATCGTAAAATTACGAGTTACCCACTGTGATTGGTGCAATAAAAGGGAAAAAAAATCTGCCTGAGCAACAGTATGGTGGAGAGATGGGCAGGTGGCCAAGAAAGGCTTCTCTACCCCACCCCAACCTCTCTGGAAAGAGACGTTAAGGCTGACATGTAAAGGATGAGAATACAAGAGCCACTTAATTTCTCCTTGGAGCAAAAGTCAACTAAATGGACATCATTATTCCAAAGAGCAAATCTGCATTCTTTTTCTTACTGAAAGTCACTTAATTTTTGCATAAATCAGCCTGGGAATATTGACACCTTCACATGTTTACCATGGGAAATGTTTCTAAAGCATCTCTCTCTCTCCAGTCACTGTGCTAGGCTCCATATACCATGGTGCCTCCCCCTGAAGAGCATGTGGTCTGGTGGCAAGAAGTGTGCTTGCTGGCAGAGCCACGGTTGGTAGGACAGGGCGGGTGAGTGGTCCAGAGTGCAGGTGCCACAAGTCAGAGGCTGCAAAGATCACCTAGAGCTGAATGGTCCAGGGATATTGCCAAGAGGGGGCAAGATATGATAAGGCACGAATGCTCCAGAAAACAGAATAACCTTCCCAGGACTGGAAAGGAGGAGCATGCTACTTGTGATCAGGGGTAGGGGCTGCCTTGTTCAAGGAAGAGGGTGGTGAAGACAGTGGTATGGCTGGAGTTGACCCTGGCCTTCATCTGGGCAAGCAGCTTTCTTGCCAAAAATGAATGGGACCACAACGTTCCTATTGTCATTTGAAAGATGACATTTTAAACATTAATTAGAGTAACGTCATTCCTTTTCAAAAATGGAACTAGTGTTATATATGATTTATAGCCATATAGTTTTAAAAAGACTTCTGAACGTTGGATGTCTGTGGAAATTTTAAAAAATCAGGTCATGGGAGCTCTTCTCTCGAGATAGCATTGGCAGAAATCCTATACAGAATCATGTTTTAATAGAGACGCTGGCCACTTAGCAATGTGAGTTTTAACTATGTGCTAGATGGTATGGAAAATGCTACCTTTTGATGGCTTTTAAAGACCCCTTGGCATCTACAATGTTCAATCCATCAAGATAGCCAATGAACATCAAAGTATTTTTAGAGTGTTTTTTTTTCCAAACTAATATAAATGCAGATTACAACGTCTATAGTGGATTGCAATGTATTTTTTAAGCATTAGTTTTTAAAGATTGGGTTCTGTGATGGGCTTGGGATAAATAACCCATCTCCAATAGCACTTTCCATTTTTGCCATGTTAGAGTTTATAAGATGTTTATCAGATCAGGATCATTTTAGGTCAAATATGTGTATTTATAAAATGCAAGGATTTTTATGGAGTAACGTGGATAAAAATTGAGGGGGTCGGGGTTGAATATAAAGATTAAGGGTTTTCTATGTTCGGATAGTTTTTTAAAAATTGTACTTATCTAATTTATATGCTATAAGAACTAACTCTTTTGTTTATATCTCCTTTTCAAAATGGAGTTTGGAAGCAGTCAAATGGTAAATTTGATGCTCTTTTTGTTGCGGTGTAATCTCTGTGATTTGGCTTAGATGTATGGTCAAGAAAGTAACATTATCACATTGTCCTTAAGGATAAGTTCACTTGCTAACTTGAGTGGAAAGGCCATTTATTCTATGGTACATATTTTCTCACTGTAGATATAGTACGGGAGCCTGTTCTCACTTATCTCCTCTGTAGTAATAGCTATAAGCTTTGTCTGACCCATAGCTCTTCGTACACATAAAGCAATCTTTCCCCCAGTTTGTCCTTTAGGTGGAAAAGAGCTAATTATTGACTTCCTTAAAATAACCCACTGGACACTCAAAGGCCATTATTACCCAACCTCTTTTTCTTTGGCCTAATCCCAATTCCGTCTACTTCTTTTTTTCTTAAGTGTTCTGTCCCAGCCCTTTAATTTCTCCTGTTGCCACCCTATGATCCCATTCTGGTTTCTTCTCCTTCCCATAAATCATGGAGCACTGAACCAGTCACAGTCTTATTCTCTGTCATCAGGGCCTCCTGGGCATTGTTGAACACAAAACAGAGCCTCGTCTAACCCTACACATGGTACATGTGAATGGAAACGGGTCTCTTGGGTGGTTGAGGTGCAGTCAATTTCAGTTGCAAAGGAAGTTCAGAGTCTTACAAGATCTGAGAAGTTGAAAGAGAGTGTGGAGTTACTACCTTGGCACCACTGTCTTGATGCCAATTAGGTACTTTCAGAAGCAAAGACAGGATTACCGGCTCTTTATGTGGTGCCAGAGGAACTTGGCTCCACCCACACTGTCCAGACACCAGCCTGGTTGAAAGCAGTATGAAATAGGAGGAAAGGGGCAATAGGCTTCCCTCTCTCTAAGTGTCATCAAAGATATAAAATAGCATAAGATGCAGATCTTGCCTTCAATAAGCTTACGGTGGAGATAAAGAGAAGATTACAGTCGCGGAATAAGAGACAAGACAACATCTACCAAGAGTCAAATGTCAGCAATGGTTCTGAGCCTGGAGGAAGCAGAGCCGGAGGGGACTGGAGGAGGCAAGCAGCTGCTTCATGAGGTGGAACCTGAGTGGGGTCAGGGAGGCCGGTTGCAGTTGGGCTGGGCCTCAGCAGGAGGTGAGAGGAGGCGGTGGTAGGGTCAGTTTGTCTAGGGTAAAGGACTGGTGATTAGGAAGAGTCAGATAAATGTTTGGTAGGTGCCAGGGCCTTTGATGAAAGGTCAAAGTGTTTGCAGAGTAAAGCAGGTTTGTTTTTTTGCTTTTTTTTCCCATATTAATTTGGAGAAGGTGTGCAAGATAAATTGGGCGGGAGAAACCACAGAGAAGAAGCCCATTAATAGGGTTAATAGACCCTGTGCTAAGTGTGTTCTGGGGTTGCTGGCAACAATGGCGATGCATCTGGGCCTTTATCTTTTTCTGTAGGGTCAGCTTATGGGCATGCATATAACTCACTGTGTCCTTGGTGTCTGGGAGTTCATAAAAGGCAAAGATACATGACCCAGCTATTTCTGGAGACTGAAAAAGGGAAAGGGAGAGGAAAGTACACAGATCTTAAAATTTACCTGTGTGCCCATAACTCAAAAGGGTGACCTAGTTTGAGATTGGCTTACCTGGGTTGAGCAAGGTCCTATTGAGTCTGGACAGCTTTTTATTTCTTGCCTTTGCACATTTTCAGCATTTATGTATGATATTTCCTGATGGTTAAGTAATCTATGCTATCACAGAAGACATTCATACTTGTGCTATGGACCCAAACCAAACCAAAACAGTAACAGTACATTGAGCGAGATAGATTATTCTAAGTGATACCTTTGTTATTTGAACTGGTGTTGAAATAACCAGTTAGTGTCACTTGCACATGACTTTCCACAACAAACATTAAAAACAAATAATATTTTATTGATAAAAGAGGTTCCAAAATGATTCCTTTTCAACCAAGGCTCTTGACTTACTCTTGTAAATTCAAAGTCTGCGTTAATCAACCCTTCGAATGCCTGGGTTTGGGCCTCATTTTGCCCTCTGGTTGGCCTTCTGTCTTCTTTCCCAGAAATGATCATTGATTTTGACGGGCATTTGGAAGTTAATGTGAAAACTATTTAAATTTGTTTTTGAGGCTAGTGGCTTAGTATTGGCTTTCAGGATGATGCATTAGCTAATAGTTATTTTTGGTGGAAGCTGCCCCCTCATATTATTGTTTATGAGTCTCTCTGTTCAGCTATTTTGAGCTCTAGGCTACAGCATATAGTACTTTGAAGCTGCAGTGTATGGTACTTTCAAGCACATTGCCCTGGGTTTCAGATCAAAATCTGATTGTCTGATTCAGTGAGACCCCACCCAGTAAGGGATGGGAATGGGGAGCTTTGGGAAGAGGCTATGTCATGGTCTACCTTTGTAATTTCTATAAAGAAAGGCCTTGAGGGAATGAATAGAATAACATCTGGGATGGAATAAAATTCTTTTAAAATTTATTTGGAGTAGAGGAGAGAGGAAGAGGATGGGAAGTATTTGGTATTCATTGTGCGAGTCTGCCAACAGAGTGTTTGAGGGTCTATACCCTGCAGCTGTCCCACTCCCAGCTCTGGCTCGTGGGAGGAGGAGGGCTGATGCTTGCTCAGGCAGGGAAGAATAGGGTTTTGAACTGCAAAGTAGAAATTCTAGAGACACAGCCCTTCAAAGATACGTAGAAAAGGCAACCTCTTACAGTGCTGATGGGACCGTAAATTGGTTCAGCCACTGTGGAAAACAGTAGAGGGGTTCTTCAAAAAATTAAAAATAGATTTATCCTATGATCCAGAAATCCCACGCCTAGGAAATCCACTCCAGGGGAAAAAAGCACTAATTATAAAAGATACATACTCTCCTAACTTCATTGCAGCCTTATTTACAACAACCAAGATATGGAAGCAACCTACATGCCCATCAATTGATGAATGGAGAAAGAAGATATGAGACACACACACACACACACACACACACACACACACACACACACACACACACACAATGGAATATTACTCAGCCACAAGAATGAAATCTTGCCATTAGGAGCAACATGGGTGGGCCTAGAGGAAGTTATGCTTAGTAAAACAAGCTAGAGAGTGACAAATACTGTATGATTTCACTTATATGTAGAATATATATATATATATATAAACCCCAGGAGTTCCCGTCATGGCTCAGTGGTTAACGAACCTGACCAACATGCATGAGGATGTGGGTATGATCCCTGGCCTCACTCAGTGGGTTAAGGATCTGGTGTTGCCGTGAGAGGTGGTTTGTATGTTGCAAACACACCTCGGATCCTGTGTTGCTGTGGCTCTGGCGTAGACCAGCGGCTATAGCTGCGAATAGACCCCTAGCCTGGGAACCTCCATATGCCGCCAGTGCAGCCCTAAAAGACAAAAAAAAAAAAAAAAGAACAGAACAAAACAGAAACAGAGTCGTAGATACAGAGAACAAACAGGTGGATGCAGGGGGGAGGGGAGGGGAACAGAGAAAAATAGATGAGGGAGATTAAGAGGTATAAATTTCAAGTTGCACAACAAATGAGCCACCAACATGAAATGCACAGTGTGGGAAATAGAGTCAAGAATGACACACTATCTTTGTATGGTGACAGTAATGAGACTTATCGTGGTGATCATCATGAAATGTATCGAAATATCGATCACTATGTTGTGTATCAGGAACTAACATAGTGTCGTAGGTCAATTATACTTCAAACAAATTCATAGAAAAAGAGATCGGATGTGTGGTTACCAGAGGTGGTGGGGGAGGGGGGGATTGGATGAAAGGAGTTCAAAGTTCAAACTACCAGTTTTAAATATGAACAAGGATGTCACGTACAACAGGATAAATATAATTAACACTGCTCTATGTTATAAGTGAAAGTCAAAGACGCAAACTGCAAGATTTCTCATCACAAGGAAAAAAAAATTTCTATTTCTTTATTTTTGCATTTATTTGAGATGATTCATTAAACTTATTGTGGTAATCACTTAATAACATATATAAGTCAAATCATTATACTATGTAGCTTAAACTTATCCCGTGCTGTATGTCAATCATATGTAAATAAAACTGGAAGTGAAAAATTACAGATAGCGGGAAAAAAAAAAAGAGAGGAAAGGAGGAAGGAAGGAGGGAGGGAAAGAAAGAAGCAAACGGTCCTTATTACCAGACATGAGCAGGTGTAACCCAGGTCCAGCCATGCAGGGCTTCCACTCCTCTGGGTCAAGTTCAAAAGGGCTCTTCATGCTTCGTGATGGGCTGATCAGCTGGCAGAGTGCCAGACCAAAAAAACCATCACCTGCTCTAGAAAAGGGAAGAAAGAACCCAGCTAAGGCTCCTAGACCCCGATTAGAATTCTTGTGTCTTGTGTTGCTCGAAACGAAATTGAAAACATTGATCACGTCTGTTTAACATTCTTCCCTCTCCTGCTGGGATGACTTGATTAAAACCCCAACGAGAGCAGCAGAGATGTTCGGTCTCCTGATCTAGAGGAAGAAAACGTCTCTTGTGTTTTACCCCCAAGCGCCCTTTGGGCAGAGTTTTAAGTGTTACCTCTTCTCCTAAATTTTTAGCCAAATGAACTAGTCGACAGATGGAACATCTCTGAAATGAACTTGCTGCACATAAAATGTAACTGCTGTTCTTAGAAAGTTGAAGAAATGGTTGTCACTACAATCCTGTTCATGCCACTAAAATACTATTCTGTTTTCACCCTTATTTGACACCTCCATACTTCCCCCCCCCTCCTGTTCCATGGTATTTTTATAGCACAGGCAGCTCCTGTTAACTTTTTTTTAAAAAATTGAAGAGTTTTAAATGTGCCCTTACTGATTTCACAACTTTTATAGAACGTTGCTTTGATACACATATTCCTACCTCACTAGTTAATGGTATTCATTGGTTTGCAGAGAATGAATTCAAGGACATAACATATCGCTCCTTGTGGCCATGCTTTAGTGACAGCAAAGGGGGCAAGATTCAGGAGGCCTTGAGTGGGACATATTTTAAATTATTGATCATTGAGAAGAAAGCAATTAATCTCTTTCCATAGCAGCTCTGTTTTTTTTTTTTTTTTTTAATGAAAGGAATCTATGCTTTTCCCAGGGCATAGGTTAACTTTCAACTACAGCAAAGACAAATGAGCATTGAATGTTAAAACCTAAATATAACCTACTGAAGTTTGACCTTACTAATTGAGATTGTGTGATCGTTTGGATGGAAAAGTTTTACTTTGTGCACCCAGTTAAAAGTATTTGCTAAGCTGTTAATATAAAACAGACCAAACATTAAAAAAATTTTTTTCAAATGTTCCTTTTAGATACTTTTTGGTTAAAAAGAGCAACTCCTTTGTCAAAGTGTAATTTTCAAAAAGTTAACTACATGATTCTCATACAAATATAAAATGAATATATATCAAAGATCTACTCAACTCATTAATGAGGGAACTTGGAGGAGTAAAGCTGCTTCAAAGGAGAACCAAGGAAATGGGTTTAAAGGCATTCCGGAAAGAATGTCAGTGGAAACAACCCAAATGTCCACCAACAGATGAATGGATTAAGAAGATGTGGTACATTTTCACGGAGGAATAGTACTCAGCCATAAAAAGGAACAAAATAATGCCATTTGCAGCAACATGAATGGAACTAGAGATTCTTATTTTAAGTGAAGTCAGAAAGAGAAAGACAAATATCATATGATATCACTTATATGTGGAATCTAAAATATGGCACAAATGATCCTATCTGCAAAACAGAAACAGATCACAGACATGGAGAGCAGACTTGTGGTTGCCAGAGGCCAGCGGGGAGGGAAT
Source organism: Sus scrofa (assembly GCF_054392235.1). Taxonomy (NCBI): domain Eukaryota; kingdom Metazoa; phylum Chordata; class Mammalia; order Artiodactyla; family Suidae; genus Sus; species Sus scrofa. The sequence continues at coordinate 147,582,674 of NC_139396.1, read as the reverse complement.
GGGATGGATATGGAGTTTGGTAGGTGCAAACTATTATATTTAGAATGGATAAGCAATGAGGTCCTACTCTACAGCACAGGGAGCTATGTCCAATCTCTTGGGTTAGAACATAATAGAAGATAGTATGAAGAGAAAAAAAGAATGTATATATCTATGATTGGGTCACTTTGTTGTATAGCAGAAATTGAAGGAACATTGTAAATCAATTATACTTTAATAACAAATTTTTTTTTAAAAAAGAAAGAATATCAGGATAAGATGCCTGATTAACATGACAGTAAGCCTGGACAGAAATCACCCGAATCTCTGCTGGACAAGAATCTCCAAGTTACCTTGACTTTCAAAGTCTGGGTATTCAATCAGTAGTAAAGAGCTTTTCAAACACAGATCCAGTGCCCTGGGTCATGAGATAATCCTGTGTGACCCGGTAACACTCTGGCATGACCCTGGAGGAACACACTTCTCTCGTTTACCTTGTTTGCAGGTTTTGGATAATTTTTCTTTTCTTTTTTCTTCCTTCCTTCCTTCCTTCCTTCCTTTCTTTCTTTCTCTCTCTCTCTTTTTTTTTTTTTTTTTTTTTTTTTGTGTGTGTGTGTGTGTGTGTTTTTAGGGCCAGACCCAAGGCATATGGAGGTTCCCAGGCTAGGGGTCTAATTGGAACTGTAGCTGCCTGCCTACACCAGAGACCCAGCAATGCCAGATCTGAGCCATGTCTGCGACCTACACCACAGCTCACAGCAACGCCAGATCCTTAACCCAATGAGCAAAGCCAGGGATCGAACCCGCAACCTCAAGGTTCCTAGTCAGATTCGTTAACCACTGTGCCATGATGGGAACTCCAATTTTTCTTAATGTATTATTATTTTTTTAATTTTATTTTTATTTTTTTTTACAGAATAAAATACATATATTTAAACACAATTACATTCACACAGGTTGTTATATCATGGATCTTAAGAAACAGATTAAGTGACTCCCTCTGGAGAAGTGGAATGGAAAATATGCTGAGACAAATAGGAAATTTATTCTATACTTTATCCCATTTTGTATGGCTTTCATCTTTACTATTTAGTATTATCGATTACATTTCAATTTTTCTTTAAAAATTAGCATTATATTAGAATTGTGTATATTATGCAACTAAAATTTATAAAGAAGAAAGCCTTATATACCATTAAACATTTTATATAGCATAATAAAAAGAATAACATAACTGGTAAGAATAACAAAAATAATACAGCCTCTGAAAATAAGTAAAATATGAAATGCATAAATTGGTTAAAAAACAGTGTAGCTATATAAATATGTCCTCACAAGTTGTTACATCTTATTGATTCTTCAGTATAGACATGACACCATTCTAGGTGATGTGATAAACAGGACACTATAGACCTTCCATTGAAGTGAGCTTCTACTTGTAGGAGGCACCAATCGTCAGAAATGGAGAGTACTGTGGTGGTTGCCAGGGGCTGGGGGAGGGAGGGAGAATGGGAAGTTACTGTTTTATGGGTTCAGAGTTTCAGTTTTGCAAAAAGAAACATATTCTGTGGATACGTGGTGGTGATGAGCGCACAAGTGCATGCATGCACGAATGTCATTGAACTGTACACTTAAAAATGCTTCAGATGGCGGACGTTCCTATTATGGCGCAGTGGGAATGAATCCGACTAGTATCTGCGAGGATGTGGGCTCGATCCCTGGCCTCGCTCAGTGTGTTGGCACTCCGGCATTGGTGTGAGTTGTGGCATAGGTTACAGAGGTGGCTTGGATCCCGAGTTTCTGTGGCTGTGCCATTGGTCAGCAGCTGTATATCCTATTTGACCCCAGCCTGGGACCTTCCATATGCTGAGGATATGACCCTAAAAAGAAAAAAAAAAAAAAAAAAAAAGAAGGTTAAGATGGTCAATTTTATATTATGTGTGTTGTGTGTTTTATCAAAGTGATTTTTAAAAGTGAGCTGACGCATAGGTATGTGAAGAAAAATTAATAATAATTGGTTCTGGTGCACAGTTTTAAGGTATTAGCCTGCTGTGGTCCTCTTTGCCTAGCAAAGCAATAAAACTATCTTTTTCTCCCTCACCCCCCCAAAAGTAATAATAATAATAATAATAATTGGTTCTGAGATAACCACTTTAATAACCCTATGTTTGTGTTAACTCGGTTTTCATCGTTCGTAAAAACATGTTGACTTTTTAAAAATGGGATTGTTCAAATTCTTTGTGAAATTTGCTTTTTTAAAAAATATAGCATGGACAGGTGTCTAGGTTATAGATACTGATTTAATCCATTCTTTTTAATATAAATTCCACAGATATTCCATGGATATATGGTAATTTATCCAACTATTGCTCTGCTGATAGAAATCTGAGTTGTTTCCAGGGATTTTTTTTTTCCTGGTACAAACACTGTTGTAATAAAACCGTTTTAGTACAGGAAAGTGATGAATAGAGTGGCAAGAAGGCAGACGAGGGAATGGATCAAAGAAAGGTTTTCTTGGGAAAATGGATGGGAATTTAGTGGCCAGCTGAAAATTGTGTGATGAGAGTGGGAGAATGGATAATGCTGCCATTCTACTGAAAGAGGGAATAGAAGAATAGCAGAAGGTTTTAGAAGAGGCGACAGAGAAGGTGAGAGGATAGGATTTGCTTGGAAAATGCCGAGTACCAGATAGGCATGCTGTGTGTGCCCAGCTTGGGGAAGATGTCACAGATAAAGACACTGGCTTGAGGGGTTCCCATTGTGGCTCAGTGGGTTAGGAACCTGACATAGTGTCCCTGAGTATATGGGTTCGATCCCTGGCCTTGCCCAGTGGGTTAAGGATTCGGCGTTGCCACAAGCTGTGGTATGGGTTGCAGGTGTGGCCCGGATCTGGTGTTGCTGTGGCTGTGGCGTAGGCCAATAGCTGCAGTTCGGATTTGACCCCTAGCCTGGGAACCTCCATATGATGCAGTGCAGCCCTAAAAAAGAAAAAAAAAAAAGAAAAAGAAGAAAAGACATTGACTTGAGAAGCCTTTGCACAAAGTCTTAGTCAAAGCTGTGAGAGTGAATGACCTCTGCTCCCGGGAGGCCTTCTGTTCCAGAGGACAGAGGTAGCCTCCAAGGGAGGCATCTGCGTTGAAGGGTTTGGCCAAGAAGACTGAGAAGCTGCAGTCGGAGGAGGAGGAGGAACAGGCCAGGAAAGTGGGGAGGCAAGAGAGAGAAGAGTCTGAGATTACGCCCCATCTAGTCCGTTCTTAGGAAACGGAATGATATTAAGTTCCCGTAGGTCCGAGCAGAACAGACCCTCTCACTGTCTGCTGTGTGTGCCTTTCCTGACCCCTCCCTATGCGAGTCTGTTTGCAAACGCTGGTTTCTTTGTGTATAAACCAGCAGGAACAGTGGTACAATTTGGCAAGCCAGTTTGGGCCACTGCTTTGAATTTAAGGACTAAGCCACATCAAATTGCAAAGGGACACAGTTTGATTATAATTTGGCATCTCTTAATAATTATGAAATCCTTTTTTTTTTTTTTTTTTTTGTCTTTTTTAGGGCAGTACCAGCAGCATATGAAAGTTCTCAGGCTAGGAGTCTAATTGGAGCTGCAGCTGCTGCCTACACCATAGCCACAGCAACACTGGATCTGAGCCGCATCTTCGACCTACATCACAGCTCATGGAAACGCCGGATTCTTAACCCACTGAGGGAGGCCAGGGTTCGAACCTGTGTCTTCATGGATACTAGTTGGGTTCATTACTGCTGAGCCACAACAGGAGCTCCCCAAATTCCTTTTAAGACTATGTTAGGTTCATATAAATGAAGACTTTATTTTAAAATTTTATTTATTTTTTTATTTTTTTGTCTTTTAGGGCCACACCCTGAGGCATATGGAGGTTCCCAGGCTAGGGGTTGAATCTGAGCTGTAGCCGCTGGCCTACGCCAGAGCCACAGCAAAGCGGGATCCGAGCCGTGTCTGCTGCCTACACTACAGTTCACGGCAATGCCAGATCCTTAACCCACTGAGTGAGACCAGGGATCGAACCCATGTCCTCATGGATGCTAGTCAGGTTCCCTAACTGCTGAGCCACGATGGGAACTCCTATTTTTTTATTAAAGTGTAGTCAGTTCACAATGTAGTACAATTTCTGCTGTACAGCAGAGTGACTCAGTCATATGTATATATATACACATTCTTTTTTATAATATTATTTTCCATCATGGTCTCTCCCAGGAGATTGGGTATAGTACCCTGTGCTCTACAGTAGGACTTTGTTGTCTCTTAAAGCCTTTGTTATTAAAGGAGAGTATGAGTCAATTTCACAAAACCATGTGAATTGGAGGGACTTCGAGGTGCCCTAAGTAAGCAGTCAACACAGAGATTTCTAAAACATTTGGAATTCGCTTTGAAGCTGCCTCAGCAATCTGTATCAGCATAAAGAGTACTCTGTTGCCGCCAGATCTTTATATAAAGGATCCATGAATTTTTAAACCTACCCTAGGTGTTTCAAAGAGAGATTTAAGGGATTACTAGCAGTCCAGATGCATCATTTTGTCACCTTGCGTGGTTTTGAGCCATACCCAAGTTTGGAAGAGCAACAGAGTCATCAGAACGGTTTGATGCCCCTGAGGCAGTGAAATGAGTGGGAATCTGCCAAGTTTGAGGCTGGATTTAATTTCTTTTTTTACTTTTTAGGGCCGCACCCACAGCATATGGAAGTTCCCAGGCTAGGGGTTGAATCGGAGCTGCAGCTGCTGGCCTACACCACAGCCACAGCAATGCAGGATCTGAGCCACATCTGCAACCTACACCACAGCTCACGGTGATGCTGGATCCTTAACCCACTGAGTGAGGCCATGGATCAAACCGAAATCCTCATGGATACTAGTTGGATGCCTTACTGCTAAGCCACAACGGGAACTCTGAGGATGGATTTAATTCAAAAATTGGTTCCTAGTCTTGCATTAGATACCATGGTGAGAGCTTCCTAAAGACAAATCCGAAGAAGTAAAGCTGAGGACTCTTAACCATAAAGTGCTTTGCCCTGTTGTAGGCAAATTAAAAATACAGAGAAAAACATTGAAGAGAAATTTCCAAGCTGTTCTCTGACCCTCAGGACTGTGCTTATTATTGTTGAAGGACTTTGTAGTTAGCATGAGGGTGGTGCATACTTGAATTCCCTAGACCCCCAGGATCCATTAGGTAAGGAAGAAGCAGGTGTGAGGACAGTGGGGGCGCTGGCAGGTTTGGGAGGCAGCAGGTGGTGAACGAGCTGGTTTCCAGGTAATGTGATCACAGCGGTGTTTGTATGGTGGCCATTCTCAGGCACAATGGACTCAGACCATCTTCTTGGCTTACTTGATCATAAATTGCAAAGAGGGAGGTTGTAGCTGTGGAGTGTTGATCTAAACAAAGACAGATGAAGCCACAGTGGAAAGCTTGTTGTGAGTCCTGTCACCTTGAATATCTTTAAGAGCTTGTAATTAGAGACTGCTAACTGAGGGGGGGTGTCAGAGGCAGTCAGAATCACGGTGCTTAACCCTAGTTCATGTAGATGCATTCATGAGTCATGGGAACTTATCAGAGGAACCTTGGACGTGAGCTCATAGGTCCTTGCAAAAGCAATTTAGTGACTGGACTTGCCTCCTCTCTATCCCAGCTGAGTGCCTATTTCAGGAATAATGAAGACCAATCCTGGATCCTTTGCCTAAGGACCTGAATTGTTAGGAGTCCTCCAACCCTGGGACTGGAGAGGCTAAGATTGGAGATTTCCCACTTTGGTATTGCTTCCCAGTGACTTGGCAGTGGAAAATCTTTACTCTCGGGGCTGCCTTTGGCTTTATTTTTGGACAAGTTGCTGAGTCTTGCCCTGGTCCTGTCTGACCATGCAGACCTGGCATCCTAGGACCTGCTTTTCTCATACCATCTCCACAATTCACAGCTGCACAGTTTTGAAAGAGATGCCAAAATCGAGACATTGAAAAGCAGCCTCATTTGCGTGTATGGAGTCCCTGAATAATAGTCTTATCTTGGACGCATTCCCTTTGCTTTTCTCTTTTGCTTGTTCATTTTTATCTCTCTCTGTAATGTATAAATAATGGGCGTATCCTACGGACAGCACAAGGAGAGAAATAAATGTCTGAATTTTTCAGAACTATGGGAAAGTATTTTCAGAGTGTGAAAAAAATAGACACTGGACATTTCAGCTCCTGCTTTTGATAGAGTGGGAATTTATTACTCAGCTCAGTAACAGTTTTGGCCCAAACCAAGCAGTTGTGTGGGCAAGCGGTGGGTACCTTTCCCAAAGAGCAGTGCCAGAGCCAGTTTTGTTCCTATGTGAGACAGCATGAACCAAAAATCTTTCCATCAAAGATTAAATATCGCCACATCTTAGACGTATCACAAAAGCTGTTGAGACCCAGCCAGTGGATTCTGCTTGTGTGAGATATTGCATAGCTCCCAAAGGGAAGGGAATCAAAAGGGGAGGGAGGCAAGAGAGAAGTCCGAGCCCAACAATAAATAGCTCTTTGTGCCAGTCCCCCCCTCCCCGAACCCCAAACCGCTGAGATCATAGAGTAAGTTAGCAGGATGCAGTAGAAGGCAGTGCTGCCCAGCAGCCTTGACAGACCGTGACCAGATGTGAACTTGTCTGTCCACAGTGTGCGGCTGTGACCTGGCCCAGGGGGGCTTCTTCATAAAGAACGGAGAGTATCTGTGCACGCTGGACTACCAGAGGATGTATGGGACACGCTGCCACGGCTGCGGGGAGTTCGTGGAAGGAGAGGTGGTGACCGCCCTGGGCAAGACCTACCATCCCAACTGCTTTGCTTGTACCATCTGCAAGTAAGTGTGGCTCCCCCAACAGAATGGGGCTGGGTTCTGCCGTCCAAGCTTGGAATGTGCGCTTTGGCTCGAGCTGGACTTAGCCTTGACATATTTTTTCTTTTTCTAAAAAAAAAAAAAATGTTTAATTGAAGTATAGTTGATTTACAGGGTGTTAGTTTCAGGCATATAGCGAAGTGATTCAATTATATATACAATATGTATATATTATATATAACATATACTAATCTTTTTCAGATTATTTTCCACTATAGGTTATGACAAGATACTGGGTATAGTTCCCCATGCGATACAGAAGGTCCTTGTCGTTTATCTCTTTTATATGTAGTAGTGTGTGTCTGTTGACCCCAAACTCCTGATTTTTCCCTCCCCCCAGCCTGTCCCCTTTGGGCACCATAAGTTGGTTTTCTATGTTTGTGAGTCTACTTCTGCTTTGTAAATAAGTTCATTTTGTATCAGTTTTTTGGATTCCACATATAAGTGGTATTATATGATATTCGTCTTAAAATACTTTTTCTGATATGCCTTTAAATGTTTTTATTTTCCTCCTGTATTATCAGGCTTAGCCAAAAAGTAATTTCATTGCGAAACTTTCTGTGTGATGTCCCCTACTAAATAATATGACTGATGTTTAAGTGGCTTGAAACCAAGTCTGAAAGCAGCGCTAGGTTTTGAGACATTTTGAGCAATGGCAACATGGAAAGAAATGGCATAAAGACTTGGAAAGATGAGGCTTATTTGGAAATGTCAGTTCTTATGTGTGTGGGTGGGTAAAATAGTCTCATTTGCTGTATAACTAAGGTGAGCAAACTGCCTCATGGGCCAAAATGGACCCAATACCTGTTTTTTGTTTTTTGTTTTTTGTTTTTTTGTCTTTTGTCCTTGCAAGGCCACACCCACAGCATATGAGGTTCCCAGGCTGGGGGTCTAATCAGAGCTGCAGCTGCCATCCTACGCCAGAGCCACAACAACGTCCACTCCAAGCCTCGTCTTCAAGCTACAACAGAGCTCACGTCAACACTGGATGCTTAACCCACTGAGCGAGGCCAGGGATGGAACCCACAACCTCATGGTTCCTAGTCGGATTCATTTCCGCTGTGCCACGACGAGAAGTCCCCAATACTTTTTTTTAAGATAAAGTTTTATGGAACACAGCCATGCCCATCTGTTAACATATTGTCTATGGCTACTTTCAAGTGACAGTGGCAGAGTCGAATAGTTGTGACGGAAACCTTAGGATCCTCAAAGCCTAACAAAAATATTTACAATCTGTTCTTTTGGGGGGAAAGTTGCCAACTACTCCTCTTTAGGCATCTATCATTGACCAAGGTTAAATCTTGACTGCACAAAGCAGCTTGATTAAAATGATCAGTCAGAGGAGTTCCCGTTGTGGCTCAGTGGTTAACGAATCCGACTAGGAACCATGAGGTTGCAGGTTCGATCCCTGACCTTGCTCATTGGGTTAAGGATCCGGCGTTGCGGTGAGCTGGGGTGTAGGTTGCAGATGTGGCTCGGATCCCTTGTTGCTGTGGCTCTGGTATAGGCTGGTGGCTACAGCTCCGATTGGACCCCTAGCCTGGGAACTTCTGTATGCTGTGGGAATGGCCCTAGAAACGGCAAAAAAAAAAAGACCAAAAAAGATAATAAAATAAAATAAAATGATCAGTCAGAGAGAAGAAGGAAACTGTGAAGTGTGAGTGGGGAAGTATGGTGGCTTCACTGCTGTGTTTTGAGCGCTATGCATTATAGCATTTACAATAGGCTTGATTCCTGTAATGAGGAGACTCACAAACCAAGGATCAGCTACTTAACTGACCCATACTAACTGGGCAAACCCATGCCTTTTGGAGTGGTGCTCCATTTTGTTAAAACTTCTTAAAAACTACAGTGCAGAGGAAGTATTTTGTTTTGTTTTTCAGCATTTCCTGTTTCTAAGCTAGAGAAATGTAAATGCTAGAAGGGTAAATTTAATTCTCTATAATTAATTAAAGGTAATACTCATGGATAAATCATAAAAAGATATAGATGAAATATTCATAATAAAATCATTTTAATAACTTTTTGTAGCTCTTAGTCCATTTCTCCATTATATATTTTTAAATAATAATGTTGTTTTGTTTTATTTTTGTTTTTGTTTTTTATAGCCACACCTGTGGCATATGGAGGTTCCCAGGCTAGGGGTCAAATTGGAGCTACAGCTGCCAGCCTACACCACAGCCATAGCAACACAAGATCTGAGCCGCATCTGTGACCTACACCACAGCTCACGGCAATGCCAGATCCTTAACCCACTGAACGAAGCCAGGGATTGAACCTGTGTCCTCATGGATGCTAGTCAGATTTGTTTCCTCTGAGCCACGATGGGAACTCCTAAATCATAATTTTAAAATTCTGGATTAGTGAGCTGCAGTTTTGTTTTGTTTTGTTTCGTTTTTTTTCTTTTCTTTTTTTTTTTTTTTTTTTTTTTCCATATTTAATCAAAAGCAAGGTTTCCTCTTGACCTCTTCCTGTTCAGGCTGTAGCCCACAGCCTGGTTAAGAGCCCAGGGCTGGCATTTGGAAGACTCAAGTTCTGGTCCCACTTCCTGGGTGGATCTGAGACCTATGGGAATTAACTTTTCCACAGCAATCGCCTCATTTGTAAGATGGGAGGCTGTGACCTGGATACGAATGATTCCCCAAACCAGGATGCTGGCCGGAATCCCCTCAGGAGCTCTTTAAAAATATTCACTTCTAGCCTCTCTGCCCCCAATCCCTTATGATGGTTTTATGATGTGACCCAGCCAGGTTGGAAGGCCCTGGGCCTTCTAAGTAGGAGTCCTGCTTATCCTGACCCTGAGCAGTCATCCTTTAAAACTGGTCATGGTGGAGAAACATTTATCAGCTATCGCCCTGTCCCTGGACAGTGGAGCCGGCCGGGAGGATCTCACCATGGCTGCTCTAGAGCTGCTGCTACTGTTTCTGCTAAATGACACTGATTCTCCCTGCACTGGGGTCTCCTTTACTTTACACACTGCATTCATGTAGCGATTAATTTAAGCCTCTGAGCAATTCCGTGAGGCCCCTCATGAGCTAGCCGCCCTCCTGATGAATGAGTGCGGGATGCAGGGTTTAAGGGATTTTTCCCCGTCCTTCACATTGCAAGGCCAGGCTTTGAGCTCGGGTGTTCAGACTCTAAATCCACTTCTCTTTCTATTATAAGCATTCATGCACATACGGAAAGAAGCAAACCCATGTGGGCAGAGGACATAGGGAAATGGGAGAATATTGAAGAGGGTCATTTATAAAATAACAAAACTCAAAATTCTGAAGACCGGCCCCCTTGGGGAGAACTGACCTCTGGCTTGTCCCATGTGGGATTCAAGCCTGAAAATCTAAGTGTAGATTGGAGGCAAGGCATGGATAGGGGAAGGTGGGGGAAGCTCCTGGGCACACAGTTTAAAGGGGTGCTTCCTCTCAGGTCACAAGGTGCTCCTGAGAACAAGGGCCCCTTTCGATGCTGTGGCCTAGGTGCCTCGATGGCCTCACCCTCGTCCGGGCCTTGATCAGAGGCACAGAACCTGTGCTTATTGTGTTTATGGACCCTGCACTCCCTGATGGCCACCTTACAGGGCAGATGGGAGGTTTGTTCTGTTTTAATTAATGAGTGTGAAGCAGTAGGCCCACTAGGATCCACTTGAGTGTGACTCTGGTTGTAAAAGACAGAGCAGGTTCTGAGTTGGTGGGCACCACCTACACCTGCCTGTTGGTTTGGTCTCCTTAGCTGGTCAATCCAGGCAAGTTGCTTAACCTCTCTGAGCCTCCTCTGAGCAATAGAAAGTAACGCAGCACCAGGCAAGAAAAGGAGACCACCTCAAGGCGGCACTTCTAAAATCTGATGGTGTGAAAGTTTAAAACTCTTCTTGATACCTGGCACCAAGCTCCTTTGGGGAGCTGTTTTCAATGCAAATTTACCACCTGTGTGTGCATGACAGTTAATGTCCAACTGTGAGGCGGCCAAAGGGCAACTTAAAGAAGGGACAGCAGCTCTGAAAAATAAAACCCACACCCAGAAGCTTGAATTTGTTCTAAAGAAATGGCTTCTGACTCAGATGTGTGGGGATGTTTGGCTTATGCGCATTGCGTTTCTTAACCAGCAGAATCACACATTTGAAAACTCATGTTGAAGATTATTGGCAAGTTGGCCAATTGCAAGTAAGCAGCGGTGGAAACTGTCCCATGGCTATTAACTAATGACTTTTCTTTTTTTTTTTTTAACTAATGACTTTTCAAAAAAGCGATCTACTTGTCGAACTGGAAGGCGAAAAAACCCTGATAACTTACCTTTTGAAGGCAATCTTTGGGCAGTGTGTGCTGTTCTTGATGAATATCTAATGTGAAAGGGAATTTTCCGAAAAGAAGCTAACGCTCATTTGTAAAAAAATATCTAGAGCATGTTTATATGTCTCCATGTTGTAAGGGACGGGGTCCGTAGCACCGTGAAATATTCAGTTTGCCCCCTGAGACATCCAAGACAAAGTCCAGTTCAGATGGGAATCACATGGATCTAAGGGACTTCAAGAGTTAATGCCTGACAAAAAAAAAAAAAAAAAAAGAGTTCCCTTCGTGGTGCAGCGGTTAACGAATCCGACTAGGAACCATGAGGTTTCGGGTTCGATCCCTGGCCTTGCCCAGAGGGTTAAGGATCCGGTGTTGCCGTGAGCTGTGGTGTGGGTCGCAGATATGGCTTGGATCCCGTGTTGCTGTGGCTCTGGAATAGGCCGGTGGCTACAGCTCCGATTGGACCCCTAGCCTGGGAACCTCCATATGCTGTGGGAGCGGCCCAAGAAATGGCAAAAAGACAAAAAAAAAAAAAAAAAAAAAAAAAGGAGTTAATGCCTGACCTGTAACCAGTTCTCCTGGGGAAGGGCCTGAAGCTTGAATAGGAATTTATGGCATTTAAAGTATTTCTTCAGGAAGGTGTGTCCATTTGGAAAATGGAAATGTTTACTGTGTGCCCTGCTGGAACATCCCTCCTGTGATGAGTGGAGGTAAATGTGGATGCCTCTGGTTGCCTGTGGAAGCAGTACCTTCTCCTTCCTTCTCAAAATGAGGCACATTTATTTGTTTGGACTGGATCCAGCTGGCTGGTTTGGTTAAGACGGCTTTTCAGACATTTTGGCTGCTGCTCCTCCAAGTAATGCATTGGCACTGGAGGCCAGCAAAGCAGAAGACGTGAGCGGGGGAAAAATATGAAATTGCTGGAATAACCTTGAGGGCGTTGTCTTTCTGTCTCCAGGCGCCCGTTTCCACCCGGAGACCGAGTCACGTTCAATGGGAGAGACTGCCTTTGCCAGCTCTGTGCACAGCCGATGTCTTCCAGCCCTAAAGAAGCCTCTTGCCCCAGCAGTAAGTGCCCCGGCCACCTGTTGACATGAATTCCTTCTTACCTCAAGGTAGCTTAGGCAGGAACCTTCCTTTTTAGAGATTCTAGCAATGGGAAACACGAGCAGTCCTGTCTGAGGCATTTTTCAGCTGTAAAACGTGGCGTGTGGAGAAGCCTGCCCTAAAACCCATGCAGTGAGGAGCATCTTCCTTATTTCAAAAGGAAAGAAATAGAATTGGATGTTAAACTGTGCATTTTGATGGCAAATGAAAGGGAAAGAATTATAAAATGTTCTCTGGCGGCTCCGCAGGTTAAGGATCTGATGTCACTTCTGTAGCTTTGGTGGCTGCTGTGGTGCTGGCTCGCTCCCTGGCCCAGGAACTTTTGCATGCCACAAGTGTGGCCAAAAAAAAGTTACATCAGAAGTGCCCATTCTCAGAGTCCCCATCGTGGCTCAGTGGTTAACGAATCCAACTGGGAACCATGAGGTTTCGGGTTCAATCCCTGGGCTTGCTCAGTGGGTTAAGGATCCGGCGGTTGCCGTGAGCTGTGGTGTAGGTCACAGACGCGGCTCGGATCTGGAGTTGCTGTGGCTCTCGTGTAGGCCGGCAGCTACAGCTCCATTGGACCCTTATCCTGGAAACTCCATATGCCGTGAATGCGGCCCTAGAAAATACAAAAAAAAAAAAGACAAAAAAAAATATTATTCTTTATTACCCTTAAGTGTTCTTTATTCACCTGGAGGGTTTCTGACATTCATTCATCACACAGATAATCTGCTGAGCACTTACAATGTGTGTTACTGTTCATGCTGGAGAAATAGGCATGAACAAAACACACTCAGCACCCTTGGGAAGCTTATTTTTTCGTGGGAGCAGGTAGATAATATGTGCATATACAGAAATATCTAATACGTGAAGAAAATGAAAGTAAGAAGAGAAAGCAAGGCAATGTGTCTGCATTTGTATGGGGTGGTCACAGAGACCTCTCTGAAAAGGTGTCACCCAAAGAGAGATCTAAACAAAGTATGGGGACAGCTATATATACATGACGGGATTTGCAATTCTTGATGACAAGGGCTTGGCTGGCCTGTAGGAATCCAAAGAAGACCACCTTCCCTCCAAATAAAAATGTGGCCAATTGCAATAGTTCTTCTAGTAAATAACCTTGGGTGGGTCAGTTAACTCTGAAGTGAGCGTTATTCTGAACTCTGGGCACCAAGCAAAGAACCTCTACTTCCATCTCTTTCCTGGGGCGTGGGGATGTGGACCAGAGGTTTGCCTTGTTTTCTGTGGATTTTGCCTGTCTTTGGAGACCTAGGACAAAAGCCTTTAAGCCCTGCCAGTCTCAGCACCAAAGAATGAGATAAGCCACTTCTGTTCCAGAGGAATTTTGTGTAATTTATAGCAGGGATTCCAAATCTCCCTGTTAAAAGTGGAAAATCTATACCTATTAAAAATAAGAATGTTATGACCAAAAGTGTTTACATAGAAATTGGATTTTGACCATTGGGAAGAAAGAAGAAAATAAATGTATTATTGACACATGTCATTCAACACACATGACCAGATCCTTAGCATGTGGATTTGTATGTCAGATCCACAAATTTATCGATAACAGCAGCCTGGGTAGGACAAGAGCACGAAACAGGGCACAATCTTAGACCCCTAGTAGAGTTTCAAGTCCTTCACTGTTCTTAGCCTACTCTGCCCCATGCAGGTCCTTGGGAAGGTGACCTAGAGTGAAAAGAGGCACTCTCTTGTTTGAGAGGCCTTGCTTGGAAAGGATGTTACCAAAAGCTTGCAAGGAATTCTTCAGTCTAGTTAAAAAGAGGATTTAATGAGTCCCAGGATAGGGTGACAGCTATAATAGAGGATTATGTCCATAGGCCTATAATGGGAGTGGCTCAAATTCAGATGGAGTCCTTTAGTCCAATTATTTTTTTTGATAGGTGGGGAAATTGAGGCCCATGGGCTTATTCAAGGTCACACAAGCTATCCCATACATAATAAGGTGGGGTTAGAGATGGGACTTCTCACTACCAGTTTGGGGCTGTATTTTTGTTTCATCTAATCCTCCTCATTGTTTGGTTTAAGAAACAGAAGCAGGGAGTTCTTTTTTTTTTGTCTTTTTGTCTTTTGTCTTTTTGTTGTTGTTGTTGTTGCTATTTCTTGGGCCGCTCCCGCGGCATATGGAAGTTCCCAGGCTAGGGGTTGAATCAGAGCTGCAGCCACTGGCCTACGCCAGAGCCACAGCAACGCGGTATCCGAGCCGTGTCTGCAACCTTCACCACAGCTCACGGCAACGCCGGATCGTTAACCCACTGAGCAAGGCCAGGGACCGAACCCTCAACCTCATGGTTCCTAGTCGGATTCGTTAACCACTGCGCCACGATGGGAACTCCCAGAAGCAGGGAGTTCTCATGGTGGCTCAGTGGTAAAGAACCCAACTAGTATCCATGAGGATGCGGGTTTGAGCCCTGGCCTCGCTCAGTGGGTTAAGGATCCAGCATTGCCATGAGCTGTGGTCGAAGATGTGGCTCGAGTCCTACGTTGCTGTGGCTGTGGCGTAGGCCAGCAGCTACAGCTCCTATTCGACCCCTAGCCTGGGAACTTCCCTATGCTGCAGGTAAAAAGACAGAAAAAGAAAGAAAGGAAGGGAGGAAGAAAGGAAGGAAAGAAACAGAAGCAGGATATTTTTAAAAGCTTCCAGTCCTTTTCCTCCATGCAGTTTGGGAACATGGTTCCTCATCCCAGCCCCACCAAAATGGTTATTCTAATTTTTATTAAACATTTTTTTGTGGTATCTATATTTTCTATTTTACATGACGTAGTTATGCACATAAAAAGAAAAAAAATAAGTATAAACAAGTGTCATATTCAAATACAGTATACTTCATGCTGGATTTAACAGTTACCACATTTGTGCAAATCGCTGGACCAAATCCCATTTTCTTCTTTGCTCCCCATGGATGAAATCCCTTTTCTCTGTGCAACCGTTTTGGTCAGAACATTTTTATTTTCAACAAGTACGTGTCTATTTAGATAACTACTCAAATAGCATTTCTGGGGTGTGTGGGTGGGAGTGTCTGTCAAAAAGAGAGCTCTTATAGATGGATACACACATGCAGAATACCCAAATGAGGCAGGCACACAAATACAAGAGCAAGGGACTTTTCAGCAAGTTTCTGAAATTCAATGGAGCATAATTAGAAAACACTTGGTTGTTCCTTGTAATTCTTTAATTGTCCTATATTTTAAAACTATCCTGATGTTACTTTGATTCTTATTTTGAAAAAAAAATTTAGCTTGGCAAAGCTTCCTAGATAAAAGCCAAAAAAAAAAAAAAGGAAACTCTTTGATCATGGTCAGAGAATTGATGGAACATATTAGAGAACCAAGGTCCTCCTTTTCCCTTGAACCGTTCTTTCAAAAGCAAGTTTGCTCTTCTGAACCGAAATTTTATTTCACACTCTGCGGCTGGTTTCCCGTAATCACTAACTACGAGGTGAAGACAGTGTGAGAGGAAGAGAAGGGAAGAGGGGCCAACAGAAGTGAAGTCCAGGCAATGAGAATTCACACAGCATAGGCTTTGCTTGCTCTCCCTGGATAGAGGTGCAGTTTCTACTTCAGCCTCTAGGGGGAGGTCACCGTGTCTGTATGGCTGTGAGTTTGGGAGAACTTCCGGTGGGCTGCCTGCAGTGTCTTGGGCATTCTGCTTGGTGCTTCTTTTCACATTACGATAATCTTTTCACCTTTATACCTTTAGTTTCTAGTTTATTTTCTTCTTTAGACATTCACGTAATACTCACTGTGTTCAGGCACTGTATAGCCTGTTTACAAATTTTCACTCCTTCAATCCTCATAAGCACCACATAGGTTGGTACTAAAACTATCCCCTTTTCATAGAGGAGGAAACAAAGGACCATAGATGTTAACTCATTTGCCCAAGGTCACCCAGTGCTGGAACGAGGATACAGGCCCAGACTGCCTGACTGCAGATGCCATATTACTGTCCCTGGCATTTATTGACAAGGAAGGTCAATTCCTGATTTCCAAAGGTGGTGTGCTGAGCCTCGGAGCAGTGACCTGACTCGTCTGCGGATTTACTGAGTGTCTACCTCCACGGGCTGTGCGCTGTCTCTGAGCCATGGTTGCCTCCCTGGCAGGGCCAGGTTTGGTGAATGGAAACCACCAGGATGTCATTCATAGAAATAAACTCCTTCAGTTAAGGCTAATTGCCCCTGAATTGGTTAAAATGCTTCCATTCGAATGCAATTTGAATTCAACAAGCAGCGAACATTATATAAACATTATATAACATGGAGATAATAGTAAACGTTGCCTCCCAGTGTTATAATGAACTGCTTTTACAATATTAATTAAAAAAATAGCTTCTCATGTCTATAGTTGATTCATACTATAGAAATAAAAATGCCCAGGAAGCGAGGAGCTTTCCTGGAAGGTTACTGACACTCTTTTAAAGCCTAACTCCTCTCCATTGATGGGCTGTCTCCAATCACCCTTTCCATTTCAAAGGGTGTCCAACTTGTGTCTGATTGTGTGTGGGTTTGACCCATTGAGGCGCTGAAGCCTCACACACATACACACCCAAATCCACCTTCCTTTCCTTTCCTCTCCTCAGAACAGCATTGTCACTTTTCCAACAGCAGTTGGAACTCCTACAGTATGGAGGCGAATGCTCTAGCGTGGACAGAACTGAAATCATTTCAGATAAACAGCCATGTGCATGTTTTCAAAGGGGAGGAAGAATTTTTCAATTATTTTACTTTTCCATTTGGTGCAATAGATTTTATTTTTTATTTTATTTTATTTTATTTTATTTTTTTGCTTTTTAGAGCCGAACCTGCGCCACGTGGAGGTTCCCAGGCTAGGGGTCAAATCGGAGTTGTTGCTGCCGGCTTACGCCGCAGCCACAGCAACGCAGGATCCGAGCCACATCTTTGACCTACACCACAGCTCACGGCAATGCCGGATCCTTAACCCACTGAGCAAGGCCAGGGATTGAACCTGCATCCTCATGGATGCTAGTCAGATTTGCTAACCACTGAGCCACGACGGGAACTCCCATGATGCAATAGGTGTTAATAGTGGCAAGGTAATTTTTCTTTTGTCCTTAGGGATCCTCTCAAAGAATCATTTGCAGGTTGAGTGGGACTTGTCTACTGAGGTTTTGACAGTAGGTGGCGGGATGACAATCTGACGCTGGCCTCTGACTGCCTGGGTCACGCTCTGGCTCTAGCAGTCTCTTTACCTCTCTGTCCTCCACATTCGCATCTGTAAAATGGGATGGCAGGAGGGACTTACCTTGTAGGAGTCCATGGGTAAATAGATAAAAGTGCTGAATACTTATAAAACAAAAACTTACTATTCTGGCATTGACTTCTAAATTTCTGTGTAGGACAGTCTCTCCTTTTTGTGTCTGTGCTTTCTTCACTCTGCTGTTCCTGGTGGCTGTCTTTATCTCCTCATTTGATATTTTCCAATATAGGAAACCAGTAGGAGTTCCCGTTGTGGCACAGTGGAAATGAATCCAACTAGGAACCATGAGGTTGCGGGTTTCATTCCTGGCCTAGTTCAGTGGGTTAAGGATCTGGTGTTGCCGTGAGCTATGGTGTAGGTCACAAACACGGCTCAGATCTGGCATTGCTGTGGCTGTGGTACAGGCCGGAAGCTGTAGCTCCGATTCGACCCCTAGCCTGGGAACCTCTATATGCTGTGGGTGTGGCCCTAAAAAAAAAAAAAAGAAAAAAAACAGTGAAGGCAGGAACACCTGCACATATACAGCCCACAGATTGTTGGAGTTTGACTCATGGTGGTGTGTTTTATGGCAGGGTCTCCAGAATGGATCAGCCCTACCTTTTGGAACTTTCTTCCTGTAGGATAGGATGGCAGAGGAGGCTTGGCAGGGCACTGCTAAGGAGAATGGGTTCTGGACAGATTGGTGGCTGGTTCTAATCCCAGATCCCACCATATGCAGTCTGCTTGGCCTTGAGAACTTAATCTCTGCCTGCATTTCTTTGTCTACAAAATGGGAAAAAATAATAGTTCCTTTCTGTTGGGTTGTTGTTGGGATTCATGTAAGTAAAGTACCTAAAAGTTTCATGACACCTAATAAACTCATCCCAGTGTTAACCATTGTTCTTTAAGGAAGTTATGAGCCTGGAACTTGAACTTGGAACTTTAGAATCAGAAAGGAACAGAAGAGGGCATAGCATAATGGTAGAGACCCCTGGTCCTACCCCTTCTAGCCATGGAGCCTTGGGCAAGCGATGTGATGTCTCAGAACCTCCCTGCTCTTATCTGAAAATTGGAAAATAGCTGCTTTTAAACGTTGAGACTCAAAGAAACTATT
Organism: Sus scrofa; assembly: GCF_054392235.1. Classification (NCBI taxonomy): domain Eukaryota; kingdom Metazoa; phylum Chordata; class Mammalia; order Artiodactyla; family Suidae; genus Sus; species Sus scrofa. Next base: position 147,564,118 of record NC_139396.1, on the reverse strand, counting down.
ACATGGGAGGGCAGTTTAAAAGGAGGAAAGGTGCTTGTGAAAATAGCACATGGGGAGCCCAAAGAGAACAAAGGCTTTTGAGAAGTGGGGCAAATGAGAGCAAAATGAGAGCAAAGGGTCCAGGTCTCTGGAGGCCTTGAGGAATTTGGTGATAGGGAGCTCAGTTTAACCTGAAGGATGACCAGATGAAAACAATGTTCTAGAAAGATTAAAGTGGTAATGATGATAGTGGTGGGCAAAATTCAATGATTTAGCACAGAGATCAGGGCTGGGGAGACCACTGATTATGGGTGTAGGTAATGGCTGTGAGAAAAGATGAGGAAGATGAAAGGATGACGTCAAAGAAAGATATGGATGTCACTGATTCATTCAACAAACATTTCTTTGAGCACCTACTATGTTCTAGTCACCAGCCAAACTCTTTACTGTACAGTTAACATCACATATTACTATGATATATTGGTCACAATTAAGGAACCAACATTGGTACATAACCTGCTGCATTTTAATGGTTTAGATGCGTGCCCACCTCCAGCACCCAGATAATGACTGATTAAAGATAAGGACCCTGCTGTCTTTCTCTCTTATACAAGGTGTAGCACATAAAGCCCCAGATAAATGTTCTGGAGATGGAATCAAAACCATCTCAACAGGACCAGTAATAATCTGCTCTTTTTAAATGGGTTGACGTGTTCATTGTAAAACAATACCAATATTACAGACAAGTACAAAGAAGGAGATAAAAATTGCCTGAAATCCCATCACCGTGGGTTCATCTCTATTAACATTTTGATAGACATTCCCCTGGATTTTACTTTCAATTATATAGACACGTGTACAGTGATACATACATTCTTCCCATAGCATTTTGTTCACGTGTCTTCTTGCCAAAAATCTTTGTTCTTTTGAGTGTCACACAAAAGGCTGAAAGCTTTGAGTTTGCTTAGGGCCCCTGGCTGCTCGGCCAGCTCACACGTGTTCTGGCCAAAGCGGTGCTTTGCATTTCTGTGGTGGCAGTTATCACTGCCTAGCCTGCTCGTTCTTTGTGTGTTTATCTCTCCAACCAGACCCTGAGCTACCTAATGACAAGGGCCGTATTTTTTGTCCCTGTGAATAGCGCTGTGCACACAGCAAGCTCAGGAATGTTCGCTGAATGGGTAAATCGAAGCCATCCCAGGAGACCCTTTGAGGGAGTAAATCTCAACTCCCAGGTCCAGAATGTTGAGTTCTGACCGCTGCTCGAATGACGATGGCTTTTGTGGGTTTTGTGAAATTACCTAAGTACAGCCTGGGTGCATGAGGGTAAGGTGTATTGGCATGATTAAACGTTTATTTTCTCATCTTATTTATAAGTTTTCCTCTTATTTAATACAAGGGGGGAGGGGTTACTGCTTCAAATAATTTGGTTGATGACATCATCGCACTTTTTTTTTTTTTTTTTTTTTTTTTTTTAAGTAGAAGCATCAGAGAATACATTTCCTGACTTTGAGTGTGAGGTTAGAGGGAAGTGTCCCCTCCCCGGGGCCCTTAAGGTACCAGCCTCTGGCCTGGAGGGACAAGAGTTTAACCTGGCAAGGGGCTGCCAGTATTGCTCTACTTGGGATGGATTGAGAGTTTGGAATTTACATCATAGCCGAAGGTACCTTACAGACGAAGGCCAAGGAATGCTGCAAAAAGGGATGTTAATGTTCGGATTTTTAGACTGAAATCTGCGACAATCATGAATCAGACATAAAGATCTCAGAGTGACCTGTCTTTTCACTTAACCAGACCCTGGATTATCTTGGCTGCAAGAAAGGAAGAAGAGTTCCCACCTTATAGGGAATGGGTCCAACTAAGGTGCAAAAAGTGAAAACAAGTACAAAAAACTGTTTCAGTGGATAGAAAGTGAATGGTATTTTGTGATTTACTGTTTTCATTTCACTAGATAATGCCTTTTTAGGTCCACACTTTCTGACAACTTCCCAGTAAAACTGGAATTTTAATGATGAGAAGAGCAGTTATTCCCCAGTTTAATTTCTTGGCAGCAATAGAGATTTAGCTGCTCAAAGGACTGCTGTGTACCTGTGGTTGTAGATAGGCTGTGCTCAGGGGGATGCTGAGAAATTACTCTCAGCACTTTTCTCCAACAGGAAGGGAGGAGTAGCTGGGAGATGGGGCGGGAAAGGAATTATTTTTAGTATATATACTAAAAAAAGCTTAACCATGTGTATGAATTACCTATTTAAAAACAAAGTACATCAAAAATGAAATAATATTAAATTAATTTTTTAAAAAGCCCATTGCAGACCGAAGTCTCTTTGCACGTTTGCCCTTGCTGTGACCTTCAGCCATGTATGTATTAAGTGACTGGTTGCATGATGAAAGTGCCGAAACTGACATTCTGCCCCTTCTTTTCTTCTTCCTGGCTTTGGAGTAGAATAAATGAGCTGATGTTTGCTAATGAGCACTGAATCCGAGAAACTGACGTAAAACTCAAGTATGATTTCCCCTTTGGCAAGAGCCCTGTATGCTGGGTGACCGTAGCCAGTTAAAGATTTATTCTTCAACTCTTTTACCAGGTTAAAGTTTATACTAAATTAAGGAAATTAGTGCAAGGACAAACCTTTTTTGGTATAGGGTTTTTTTTTGTTTTTTTGTTTTTTTCGTTTTTTTGTTTTTGTTTTGCTTTGTTAGTTGAAATCCACATAACCTAAAATTAACCATAACCTAAAATAAACCTTTTTAAAGTAAGTATGTAGGTACTTTCTCAACATTGTCCAACTACCACCTCCATCTAGTTACAAAACATTTTCACCACCCCAAAAGAAACCCCTGTGCCCATTAAACAGTTCCTCCCTATTCACCCCTTCTTCCAGGCCCTAGAAACTGCCAATCTGCTTTCTTTGTCTATGTATTTACCTATTCTGGGCATTTTATATACATGGAATCATATATACGTGGCCTTTTGTTTTTGGCTTCTTCCACTTAGCATCAGGTTTTCAAGGTTCATGCACATCGTAACATGTTGGAATTCAGTTCTTTTCATTTAATTCCTGCTTAATAAATTCATAATCAGCTCTTGGAGAGGAAAGGCAAACAGCCTGGCTCCTTTTAATTTCTCATTCAGATGGTGGTCATGAACATGAGAACAAACACACCCAATCTGATTAAAGGAGAGTCCTTGACCTTGAGGATCCTTAATACTCCTATCAAAATTCTATGAGCACAGCCTTAGGGGTTAGTGTTAGAAGTTGCAAATGTGCAGGAGTTCCCATTGTGGTGCAGTGGTTAATGAATCCAACTAGGAACCATGAGGTTTCGGGTTCGATCCCTGGCCTTGCTCAGCGGGTTAAGGATCCGGCATTGCCATGAGCTGTGGTGTAGAGGTTGCAAACTCGACTCAGATCCTGTGTTGCTGTGGCTGTGGTGTAGGCCGGCAGCTACAGCTCCAATTAGACCCCTAGCCTGGGAACCTCCATGTGCCACAGGAGCGGCCCTAGAAAAGGCAAAAAGACAAAAAAAAAAAAAAGTTGCAAATGTGCAAATGGCCTATATTTATAAAAATTATGACCAAAGTAACTGAAATTCTATCAGGATATATGGTATACACTTCGAAAGGAGGAGAGAGGATTTATTGCCAAATAAGAGCAGTCTCAGAAAATGGCTGTTTCTGGGCCTGCCTTCAACTTTCCCAGTCAGGCTGGTAACCTACTGCTGTGATAGCCCGTGAAAACCTGTTTGTTGTGCAGTGTTGTTTTCCAAAGACAACAAGAACTTTCACTTAAAATAGCAGGTCAGAGGCTGTTCTGGCTTGTGATGTTTCCGTCGTGGCCATCAGGAGAGCAAAGGGAGCAGCTGACCCAGCCAAGGGACATGGGTGATTGTGCAAAGCCTGGTTCAAGGTTACATAGTCAGGCAGCACATACCCTTTTAAAATAATTCTGCATCATTTGTAGCAAATTTGAGATGTAAACTGTTTAGAGCCTTGAAACCCCTTTTGCCACAGGATGGCAAATACACTGCTCCTACGTGAATATCCTGACTCACCCGACCCCACCCCCTCCACCCCGGGTTTGTCCTGTGACCCCATGGATTGCTGTCTGGCAAATGGCAGCATAGAATTTCAGAAGTTAAAAAGTACTTTTAAAAATTATTTCTGGAAAAGTACTTAGCCTAACACATTTGCAGTTTCACGTTCTGTTTTGCCCTCTATCTGTCCCCTTCTGATGATGACCTCATACCCCTGGTATTTGCTGTGACATGCTAGAGAAGAAAATTGCAGACTCATGTCAGGGACTTGATATGGACTGTGGCCAGCCAATCGTTGTCAACCCGTAGATGTCTGGTTGGAACCTGACAACACTGAGTGGCCGAAGTGAAGGTGAGAGGTCAACAGTCAGCAATGTCCACTTGGTAGATGGACACTCTTTTTTTTTTTTGGTCTTTTTGACTTTTCTAGGGCCACTCTTGCGGCATATGGAAGTCCCCAGGCTAGGGGTCTAATCAGAGCTGTAGCCACCGGCCTACACCAGAGCCACAGCAACGCAGGATCCGAGCCGCGTCTGCAGCCTACACCACAGCTCATGGCAACGCTGGATCCTTAACCCACTGAGCAAGGGCAGGGATCGAACCCACAACCTCATGGTTCCTAGTCGGATTCGTTAACCACTATGCCACGACGGGAACTCCTGGACACTCTCATCACTACCAAATGATGTGGTCTTTTTGGTCACAGTTTTTCAAATACCCAAACCCCTTACAGATGTTAAATCTGTAAGCCAAGCCTTATTGAAGGGATAAAGAAGAAGGAGAAGAACAGAAGGAAAGTCTGAATTTTTTTAAATGCAGGGGTTACAAATTCCAGGTCCTGCAAATAAGGGCCAGGCTGGTAACACAGGTGCATTCAGTCAGTTTGAGCTGGATGTCAGGTGGCAGTTGCCATTTAGGCCCTAGCGAGGGATGGGAACCCTGGCAAGCTGCAAATATCTGTCCTGTATAAAGGGGACAGCCACTACGTGCCTCCCACAGTTATTCCCATGCAAGAATTCAGGTGCCACAGGCAGAGCAGATGTGTTGAAAGCTTGTGTCAGAGGCAGCTTGTTAACCTCACAGAATCTGACCCATGTGCAGGTCACTCTCATCTCCTGTCTCTCTTTTTGGATAGAACAGCTGTCCTCTGGCATTCTGCATCCACTGTGTTACCACACAAGGTCATGGGAAATCCATATCCTGTGGGAACCACTGAATGACAAGCCATGATGTCATTAAGTTCAGGATTCAAGTTAGCCAAACCCTAGAACTGGGTGTTTTTTGTTTGTTTTCCATAAAGCTCCTTAAAATACTGACTCCTAGCCAGGGATAAAGTGCCTCTAGTTAACAGTCTATTAAAAGGACACCCCTTGAATATTTTACAGGGTCTCCAAAGTCTTATTCCACTCTCTATTAATAACAGCCTAAATCTAAAATGATTTTGTGTCTGTTTATTTTTCATCCCCGGGAAGAGCCATGAATTTATGTGCTAATCTTTGTTGATGACAAGCAGGGTTTCTTTTTTATTAGTATTTTTAGAAAAGGATTCCAGGGAAAACTTGAATGTTCTGGAACTTATCTGGGCCATGGTATCAATACTGAAACTTGATTTAAAGAAAAATTCTTCATTTTTTAAATTTTACAGTAAAGGAAGGAAATACTCTGAATTCACTTAAAATCCTTGTGGATATTTTATAACATCTTAGTATCTCAGCAAGTATTGAAGAAATGAGCAAAGTTTCTTTCTCTAGTCCCTTTTACAATTTACATTATTTTCATGATAATTCGCCACTCTGCCTTAACCTCACGTTCCAGTTTCATGTGGCTCTTTTTGCCCCTTGGTGGCAGAAGAGGCAATAACTGGGGGAACACGCATATGGTTGAAGGTTTAAAACCCAGAAAAGCCCTGTAATCTGTAAAGGCCTGGCTTCACATTCAAGCGCCTGTGAGACCAGATTTCCACTTTGCAGTTCTCGGGCCACTGCTTATCTGTGTGACCTTGTGCAGCCCTTGGGCCCACGCTGGGCCTCACTTTCCTGTGTGCAGAATGAAGGCTTTGCATCAAATGTCTTCTAGTCCATCTGGCTCTCCCGTGTCCTGTGACCTGTGCAATGCGGGTCATTGCTATCCTTCCAGGTTAGCGGGAGCCCCAAGGGAGGACTGAGACAAGGTGTGGAAGGTCTTTTAAAAGTTAAAAGGTGGAGGAGTTCCCGTTATGGCTCAGTGGTTAACGAATCTGACTAGGAACTATGAGGTTGCGGGTTCGATCCCTGGCCTTGCTCAGTGGGTTAAGGATCCAGCGTTGCCGTGAGTTGTGGTGTAGGTCACAGATGTGGCTTGGATCCTGAGTGGCTATGGCTCTGGTGTAGGCCAGTGGCTACAGCTCCAATTCGACCCCTAGCCTGGGAGCCTCCATATGCTGCGGGAGTGGCCCAAGAAATGGCAAAAAAAAAGCCAAAAAAAAAAGAAAGTTAAAAGGTGGGTAATAACAACAACAAGAAGAATAACATGAACAGGATGATGCTGATTATGGAACCAGAGACATCAAAATGCCTTCCCCAATGCTGGCCAGTGGGCCTTGGTTATCTGTTAAGGGGAAGAGGAAAGGGAGGTTTTATGGGATTATCACAGAGTGCCTGACCCTCTGCTCAGTGATTTCACATTTGCATACCTTTTTTTTTTTTTTTTTTTTTTTTTTTTTTTTTTTTTTTTTTTGCTTTTTAGGGCTGCACCCCTGGCATATGGAAGTTCCCAGGCTAGGGGTCGAATCAGAGCTGCAGCCACCGGCCTACACCAGAGCCACAGCAACGCCAGATCTGAGCCACGTCTGCAACTTACACCACAGCTCCTGGCAACGCCAGATCCTTAACCCACAGAGCAAGGCCAGGGATTGAACCCATATCCTCATGGATACGAGTCGGGTTCGTTTTGGCTGCGCCATGGTGGGAACTCCACATTTGCACATCTTTTTTTCCATCCTCACCACAGCCCCAGAACCAGCACGTAGGAACTGTTCACTGGCCCCTTTAACAAATGAAGCAACTGGAGCCCAGCGTTCCTTAGCCGGCCTAGGCTCCCTCAGTTCTATGTCAGAGCTGGAATTTCACCCCAGGTCTCTTTGCCCCTGAAGCCCTTAATCCCTGTGAGTTGCACAATCAGTGTATAGAATGGGCCAGAACACTCGTGGGACAAAATAAAGTCTTACTTTTTTCCTTTGGCTACTTCTATTACCCTCTTTTGGAGCTCCCTTTCTCATATCTTGGACAGATCTCATAGCTTTCTGGTCACTTTCTCCTCCTGAAAGTCCAGTACAGCTGAAAACGCTATGCTCTCATCCACATCAGAAGCTGCCCACTCACCCGAGCTCAGGCTGGACCCCAGGAGGGGACCTGCAATGACGAGGGGGCACAGCCTCTCCTGCCCCTTCTTCACCTCCTTCCTGTCCCGCTTGTGGCTCCTTGGGAGGTCGGGGATGGGGGAGGGGGATTAGAGGTAGAGGGGACAAGGTGTTATCACTGGCATCGGCATGCTTCTCTTTCAGCTAACGCTGGCTGGAGACTTTTTTTTAAAAAAAGTAGGTAGCTCCCATTGCCGCTCAGTGGATTAAGAACTCAGCAGTCTCCATGAGGATGTGGGTTTGGTCCCTGACCTTGCTCAATAGGTTAAGGATCCAGTGTTATCTCAAGCTACGGCATGGGTCAAAGATGCGGCTTGGATCCAGTGTTGCTGTGGCTGTGGTGTAGGCTGGCAGCTGCAGCTCTGATTCGACTCCTAGTCTGGGAACATCCATATGCCGCAGGTGCAGCCCTAAAAAGAAAAACAAAAACAAAAATAAAAAAAGGCTCATTTTGAGTTTCTTGAACAAAGTGTACACTTTCTGGCTAATCTGTTTCAGCAATTGCCCTCCCCACTTCCTCCCCAGCCTCAGGTCCTGCTCCTCATAGCCTCTGACTTAAAAGTCTCCCCCTACCTCCCCATCTCGCCCCCAGCAGGCAGCTTTCTCACTGTAGGTTCATTCAAGATGCTTGGGCGTGGGTACCACACAGGACACAGGTGCATCCCCAGTGAACCAAACATTGGCCATGCTCATCCTTCCCACTTCCGTCTTCTCCTTAGCCTGCCATCAAGAAGGGCTCCAGCCAGCTTCCTGCCTTTCAAATCTTCCACATACAGCAGGCTCCAGACTTTTTGTTCATGACTGCTGCTAAGCCCCAGGACAGTCCAGTCAATTCATCCCAAGAACTCTAACATGAAGCATCTCGTGGATCCCAAGGCGGCACCAGGGCTTGACCGCCCCACTCAGCAACATCTCGGTTCTCTGGGGGTCCCCTAATTCATCTCACAGCACAGGGGAGAGAACACCCCATTACTGCTGTGTGGACAGCTCCCTGCCCCTTCTCCTCCATGCCTTTTCAAGTTTCTTGTTTCAAAGTAGCGAGGCAGTAGGGCTTAGGGTCATCAGGAAGGTTCTACTCCCCTTTGGTGAGTCCGACAAGGGTATTCCTTGCTACCTGCTCTGGGACATGAAATATTTATCTTCAGCTCTAAGACTGTAGCCAAAAATTTCCAGACACTGAAGGAAGTCCCAGTCCATATTCTAGAAGCTTTGGTCCCAGATGGGCATCCACTGTGAATGGTAGCTTCTTCCTCCACGGGTGGTTCTGGGCATGACTGATGCTGGAGCAGGTGGGACTGCTTGGGGATTCAGTCGCCACCCTTTTCTGTAGCTCCGCCATTCCTCAGCCTGCTGTTCAGAGAGCCATCTTTGCCGAGTAAGATATCTTTTTGGCTCTTAGTCTTCCCAAATGGGAAATTCTAGGAAGGCAGACAGAGTTCTCAAAAAGAACATGGGGATCCAGGCCGACAGGACCTAAGGGCAGCCCAAGTGATGACACCTTTCTTAGCTTGCGAACGCCATGTTCCTTCCCAAGAGCCATTTGTCACCTTCTTCAAGTTCAATACTCTTGAAGCCCAAGTGTCTGTGGTGTGCCAAAGAGAGAGAGATTAAAAGAAACAGACAGGGTCCCTATTCTCAAGGATATTTATTACCTTTGAACAAAATGATATATAAAGATGGAACCGGGTGTGTCCTTGGATGGTGGTGTCACTTGGAGGAAGTTGCCAAGTCTCTGCTTTTCTCTTGGCTCCTGGTGCCAAGAATGAAAGGCTTGGGGCTGAGTGTTTAAGTTGTCACCGTTTTCACATTTGGTCACTGTATGTCCCGGAGAGAGGACTAGCGAGTTGCTAGAGGGCTTGATTTCCTTAAGGCTGCTCCATATTCACCTATTTCCCACTTTGGCAATAATCGCTGTGCCAATCACCAGCTTTCTATATTTATCAGCAGCTGCTTCAGTGATGTGGAAACAATTTTCTCAACAGCTGAAAAACGTGAAGATAGAGACGAGGACATTTCGTTCTTTAGGAAAGAGCTTAGTTGAAACAAGCACGAGAAGCACAAACCCTCAGCACACACCTTTTCATCTCTGCATCTTTCCACTTTCCCCAGCATGACGTCAGGCTGACAGAGAGAGGATGGTTTTGCCAGGAGAGGCACAATGTGTCACCTCTGTGGAGTACACCGGGACACTTCGAACCGGCTAACCCGGGCCAGTTTTCTGCTTTCCCAGAGGTGGTCTTTGTTGATTTGCCCGATGTGTGTCTTGGGGTTTGGGATGAAGGAATCCCATCCCCAGCCTCTGCTTCCAGCCCAGTGTCACCAGCTGGCTGGCTCTAGGCATTCACATTCAGTGAATGCTTCTCTGTGAAACATAATCAAGGTCAGTTGTAGGGCATCTGTCCTCCAAGGGACCACTGCAAAGCACAGAGAGGTTCAGAACACCACCAGTGAGGTCAGAGGCTCCCAGGGTACAAGGCACTTTGACTCCATGCCTGGGAAGAATCAGAAAGATTGGGAATTCCCTCTGTAGTGCAACGGGTTCGGTGGCATCTCTGCAGCACTGGGATGCAGGTTCAATCCCTGGCCTGGCACAGTAAGGATCCAGCATTGCTGCAGCTTTGGTGTAGGTGCAACTGCAGCTCTGATCCGATCCCTGGCCTGGGGACTCCATTTGCTACGAGGTGGCAAAAAAGAAAAAAAAAAAAAGAATAAGATTATGGAGAATAAGTACTGAAGAGTTATGTACCACATCTGTAAAACCCTTGCGCGGTACCTGGTTCACCAAAAACCTTAGGTGCAGAGTGATCAGAGAGGTTGTTACTATGCTCAGCTTGTCTCCACTGCTGTCAGAACTCTGGGTTATCTGGGCATTAATGTGCTAATAAAAAGGGCAAGACAGAGTCAAAAAACCTGATTTCTAGTCCCAGTCTGGCCCCTGCCAAGGAAAGGTGGAACCACGTGGAGTGCCTAACAGGTACCAAGCGTGCTAAGGGTTAGATGAAGCACTTCACAAGGCAGTTTCTCCTCGTTCTCAGAGCAGCCCGAGAAGTTGGCCAGCATTTCACGGAGGAAGAAAGGAGTGGTCAGAGAGGAACTTTGCCAAGCTCGTACCCAAGGCTTCCTCATTCTCAGCCTGCGTTCTCACCATTCCACCTCTGATCCCTCTCCACCCAGGGCTGTGCGGGGAAGACCCGGAATAGCTCTGCCAACCCCTCTGAGCCTGACTGTAGAATCGAAAAGCCATCTCTAAAGTTTATTTTCTGCTTAAAAAATTCTACCCACCAGCATCTTCCATGTTCTTTTAAATCTTTACTGCCACCTAGTGGGCATAATCTAATCAGAAGAATGAAGACAATTTTCAATTCTGTTCACTGCCAGTCTGGAGTTCCCTGCTGGCTCCGTGGGTTAAGGACTCGGTGTTGTCACTGCTGTGGCTCGGCTCACTGCCGTGACTCAAGTTCAATCCCTGGCCTAGGGAACTTCTGCATGCCGTGGGTAAGGCCCCTCAAAAAAACCCCTGCCACTTCATCTTAAATCCGTATTGTGCTCCTAACCTATAAAAATTGTATTTTGGAACAAATATCATAGCCTTCTATTTTCATCCTTATAGTAAACTACCAGATGTGTGATCCCCTTTGTAATATTTTTGATGAGATATTGGGAATCATATAAAGCTCAGCTTTAAAAAAAAAAAAAGAATAATTCTTTGTGACCAGATAATATACCCTCAGCTTATAATGAGCTATATATGTAAAGAAATGCTAATCTGCAATATTCATAACATGCCAGATGTATTTTTAACTTTATAAGTACTTATTTGTTCAACTTTTTTATTTTCTTGCGTTTTAAAAAATTAGCTTATTTTATACATACTGTTTTACAACTTGTTTTTTTTTTTCTTTTTCTTCTTTTTCACTCAGTCTATTTTGGCTGTCTTTCCATGTCAGCCCACAAATATACCTCATTCTTTTAACAGTATGTAGTATTCCATTATTGGCTCCATGGTGATTAATTTAATGAGTTACTCATTATGTCTGCATAGGCTATTTTCAGTTTTAATGTTAAAAAAATGCTGTGGGTAATGAATATATATTCTTCAGGGAATAGACACACACACACACACACACACACAGGCACACACACACACAGGCACATACATGTCCTTTTGCAAATTTATTTGTAGGCTAAATATCTTAGACATAAATTTGCTGGATATAAAGGTTATGTAAATACCCACTGGCCAAAAGTCATCAGAAACACACTTGGAGTTCAAATATAAATATAAACCTGGAGTTCAAATGTATATATTACATAATAAATATAAAATATATAATATATAATGCAACATATAAAAATTTGTATGTAAATATAAATATATAAATATAAACATATAAATGTGTGTATCTGTATAAATATGTGTAAATATAATACATATATAACAAATACATGATAAATATTTATATTTATATATTCAAGTGTATTTAAACTACAGCAAAAGAGAAAACCAGAAGAATTTGTGAGCCATCTCTGGATGACATTTGGAGAAACTTTGATAGAATTTGTGCTTGTGCTAGGTACAACTAGGGAAGTTTTTCTAGAAGGAGAGAGCATTCAAGGTGGGCTAGAAATATCATGGATGTGGTCAGAAGAGGGGGTGTTTAATCATTTTGTTACCAAGAGGCCTTGTCTTTATTCCATGAGTGTTTTTTATGATCAGTTAGGGACATCACGGGCATTTTTCCAGTAGTGCTTTCTTTCACTTTCTCAGGTACATTGATTTTAAATGTCTGGGGACATCTAAATTGCTTTCCAGAAAGCTTGCACCAATTTACAGGCAGCCCTCAGAGATATTGCATGTTCAGTGGATGGGCTCCAGACCACCATGATAAAGCAAATCCATCAATAAAATGAGCCGCACAAATTCTTTGCTTTCCCAATACATGTGAAAGTTGCATTTAGACTATACTCTAGTCTATTAAATATGCAATAGCATTATGTCTAAAAAGGCAGTGTACATGCCTGAATTAGAAAATACTGATTTATTGTGTATCAACTGAGCATTCAGCGAGTCTCAGCAGGAATATCAAAGAGCAGGATCACAGATCACCAGAACAAAAATAATAATAATGAAAACACTTGAAAAGTTGGGAGAAGTATCAAAATGTGACACAGAGATGCTAAGTGAACAAACATTGGGAAAATAGCCTCAATAGACTTGATCAAGGTAGAGCTGCCACAAACCATGAATTTGTAAAAAAACAAAAACAAACAAAAACCCCTTGTCTTTGAAGAGCCATAAAGTGAAGTGCAATAAAACAGGGTACACCTGTACATTCTTCTGGGTTCTTTTAAATACTCAGCTTCCCTAACAATGAATGAACTTAGTAATCAGAATAATGGCCGTTATAATAAGAGCAAACATTTATAGAGCCCTAAGTCCCTTATTTTATAGAATCCTCATCAGAGCATCCAAAACAGGCGCTAATAACATCTTGGCTCTCATATGAGGAAACCGAGCCTTAGAAAAGGGGAGAACTAGCCTGGATCACATGGCTAGCCAGCACAAGCTGGGGTTCAGCACCAGGTTGTCTCCTTCAAGGGCCCACACGCCTCACTATGAAGAAATCCCTTTTATCTGCTTCCCGAGAATTTAAAGCTGAGGAATTAAGGGCCATTGAACTGAGGATCCCACCTCTTCGAAAGTCTGGCTGAGGTTGATAAAAAAGTAGAGTCCTGTTTACAGAAATGCGACTTCTGGGCAGGAATCGCGTATATGGTGCTGAGGAGGCATCCAGCATGGGGTGCTCAGCTGCTCACCTGTGCCCTCAATTAATAAAGGCCCAAGAGAGCTTTCTTAAAATCACAGCCAGTGCCCTCTAATTAAATATTCTCTGGGCCAGCTGGAGCTCAGAGGCCATTTAAATCACCCCCGAGGAAACAAATGGAAGAAGGGCAGCCATCCCCTGGGACCCACCGAGGCTCACGACGTTCCCGTGCTGCGTGAATGTGGGGCCACTGGGAAAGATTTCGTGCAGGGCGAGACCTCGGGATGAAACGGCACTTAAGTAAATATTTATGGAGTGTGTGATGAGTGCACCCTAGGGTTCCGAGCCGACCTGCGTGCTTGGATTTAGCAAAACAAACGTGGAGTGACCGCTGGTGGCTGCTCTTTTCCAGATTGCGCTGGCTGTGGACGGGATATCAAGAACGGACAGGCGCTGCTGGCGCTGGAAAAGCAGTGGCATTTGGGCTGCTTTAAATGCAAGTCCTGCGGGAAGGTCCTTACCGGAGAATACATCAGCAAGTAAGACTGGGGCCTGGGCGGTGCGGATCCTTTCAGCCGGGATGGGGCCCACTGTGGGGCCCCCTGTAGGCCTGCTCCTGGGGATCCCACCCTCTCCCCTTAGACGTAAGGAGAAACAGTCACATCTCTCAAGCAACATGAACTTTTTGCTATAAAACGTTTGAAAACAATGCGATTCTTCTGTTGGAGCCACAGTTCGCCTACTATAAATTTAATGAACTGTTGATCATTGCCTCAGGCAACAAAGAAGCTGGCATAATGATCGGCTATAGGTTGTAACCAGTGAGGCATTTAGTAATTTACTTTCGCTGATTTTTTTTTTCCCTGCTATTTGGAACTAGTAAACTTTCATCCTCCTTCCAGGTCTTGGTCATATGTGTAGACGCCTTCTCCCACACCCCGAAAAAAACCACTCAAAGTCTAGGCACAGATTCCATTCGGACGGATGCACCAAACAGCCCACCAAGGGAATGGGTTCGTTAGATTCAGACGCTTGTGTAGAAAATAGAGTAGGTGAAGTTTTTTATTTTTGTTACTGTGACCTGGAGAAACTAGTTACAGTGGTTACCTTTTAAATTGAGGAGGAGGAGGAGTTTATCAACCTGAAGCTCGCCAAGTCCCTTTAACATCCTACATAAGGGCCAGTCTCCTGCATCTAAGAATGTGGATGGCGGAGTTCCCATCGTGGCACAGTGGAAACAAATCTGACTAGGAACCATGAGGTTGCAGGTTCAATTCCTGCCCTCGCTCAGTGGGTTAAGGATCCGGCATTGCTGTGAGCTGTAGTGTAGGTCACAGACATGGCTCGGATCTGGCATTGCTGTGGCTGGCGGTTCCAATTAGACCCCTAGCCTGGGAACCTCCATATGCTGCATGTGCGGCCCTAAAAAAGACAAAAATAAAAAAATAAAGGAGAAAAGAATGAGCGTGGGGGGTTGGGGGTTGGGGGTAGGGGTGGGGTAGGGGCAGGAGGTCCAGTGGCAATGAGGGAAATTTTCTCCCTATTGATCTGAAAAAATGTTCTCCAACCAGGTGAATATATTACCTATTCAAAAAAAAAAAATTAAGTGGATTTAACTTAGGGATATAGTGAAACAAACCAAAGAAATAACTTGGGCCCCACCTGCTAGGAATCTGATTCTGCAGGTCTTGGGATGAAGCCACAGTATTAGCAAAGGAAGCCCAGTGCGGGGGATTCTGAGGCACAGCCGAAGTAGGAAGACAAAACTGCTCAGCTTGTGAAGCAGTGCCTCTTAACTTTTCCATGCAGTGGCACCCATGGAAAACAATAGTTGTACCGTGTCCTCAGGAAAATGAAGGAGGTTGCAGGAAACTGCAGGTGATGCCTTGGGCCCCCCAAGCTCCCCAAGGGCCAAGGGGGTGGGGTCTCCATGCCATTAGGAGGCTCTGGCATGTGAAGTCAAGGAGATGGAGGTGGGGGGGTGCACAAGGAAGAGGAACCCTGGGACCACAGCTGCAGCCCACGTGGCGGCGTGGTGCCAGGGAGGGATGCTTGCTGGTTAGGTCTGAGGCAGACCAGGAATCGGCAGCGCTAATCATTGGCTGTTATTTCCACGTGGCTCGGAGAAACCTCAGCGCTCTTTCTGGGTCATTTAGTTTTGTGGGGTTTGATCCTGTCTGACCAGGTCTCCAGGCATGTGACGCTGATGCCGGTAGGAGAGAAGTACTTTCCACCCCTCTTGTGTGGGAAGGGGCTGGGGATGCAGGGGCTGGGTGTTTTCCTCCCCTCAACCGCCTCTCAGCAGCCAAATGTTCTCTTTCCTGCAGGGACGGCGCGCCGTATTGCGAAAAGGACTACCAGGGCCTCTTTGGGGTGAAGTGTGAAGCCTGTCACCAGTTTATCACAGGGAAAGTCCTGGAGGTAAGGGACAGACGGGCTCCCCTCAAAGCCAGAGTCACTTGCCCCAAGTCCCTCGGAAACACACGGGTCTCTTTCCATGTTTCCCGTCTTTTTCTCACGTGTGGAGGAAAGCAAGTCGTTTGCAGACTAGTCGCTTAGAGAACTAATGTGTCGTCCTGTCTTCTCAGGCAGTTTCTACCGAGGGTTCCAATGGGGTTTGGGATGGAGAATTTGCCGGAAAAAGGAAGGAGGAATTAGGAATTCATAATTAGGGATTGTGGAATTATTCCATCTTCTATCAGGAATTCTGTAGAAGGAAAGGGTTTACTAAATTGTTCTTAGAAATGAGAGGGAACAAAGAGTGTGCTGAAGCCGTGTGTGTGTGTGTTCCTGTGTATGTGTCTGAGTGTACATGTGTGTGCTCTTGTGTGTACACGTGGGAGTGCACAGTCTCAGGGAGCAGAGGCTCAAAACAGAAACTAAGAAAGAGTTGTGAAAGGTGAGAGCCTAGACCTCCCCACCCTTAGAAAACCGCATCCTGTGTGAGCCCCAACACCCTGTGGCCCAGGCTGAGCTGAAGCCTCTAAGTGCAGGTGTGGCGGCCTCGGCCCGGGGAGCTTGCTTTCTGCTGTCGCAGCAGCAACCCCACCTGCTTTGGCTGCTGGGCTGAGCTGGCTCCTCTTGGGCCAGAGGCCGGCAGTGGATGGGGCAGAGGCCAGAGTCTCTGCCCTGCTTCTCACAGGCCTGTGGGGCGTTAACCCACTTGGATGGACAAAGTAAAGCTTGCCTCACACCCGCCCCACGTTTCAGGGCGGAGGATGTGTACCGAGCAGAGGTGAGTCAGGACGCCCAGTGGAGTCCTGGAAAGGGGACCAGCTGGCTGAGCAATCCCCACAACCACGTTCAAACTTCCCAGCAGGCTGTGTTTTAGGGACACAGGACGTGACTGAAAGTTCTCCATAGTGTCCCTGGGCAGCTTCTGGGGAGTTTCACCAAGTCCAGTGTAGCCTTCCTAAACCCACAGCAAGCTCTGCGATGCCTTTCTGGCCGTGAAGCGCAGAGGGACCAGCGCTGGTTCTGTGCTGGGACCTAGTCCGGCTAATCTGATTAGGAGATGAGGAAATGCATGTTGTCAATGCAGCTGCCTCTGACCCAGGGGAAAGGTGTTTCAGGAAGAGGGAACAGCAATGGCAGAGGCTCAGAGGACAAGCATGGCATGCCCAAGAAACCAAGTCTGTTAGATGGGAGCAGGCTGAGAGAGATGAAGCCAGAGGAAGGGGAGAAGCCAGAACATGAGAACCTGGGTCCCATTCAGCGGTTTGCCTTTACCGTGAGACTGGTGGGAGCCATCAAAGTGATTGTAGGTGGAGTGTCATGTGATCAGACCAGACTAATGTGTGAAGAATGGCTGGGAGTCCTCATGGGCGTGAGCCCCATATTCACAGCAGCTCTGGGCACACCAGGCCAACAGGAAAACAACGCAAGAGTGCATGGATGGATGGGTAAACAAGGTGGTATGTACGGACCAGAGAATATCATTTAGCCTTAAAGGGAAGGTGACCTGACTTAAACTACAACTTGCATCAGGCTTGAAAACATGATGCTAAGTGAAAGAAGCCAGGGACAAAAGGCCACCTATGTGTGATTCCATTTCGATGGAATGTCCAGAATCGGTAGATCCATAGAGAGAGGAAGCAGAGTGGTGTTTGCCTGGAGTTGGGGGGAGAGTGGGGGTGGGAGGTAACTGCTTTGTCGTATGCACTGGGGACAATGAAAATGTTTTGGAACTAGATAGATGTGGTGGTTGAACGACTTTGTGACTGTCTTAAATGCCATGGATTCTTTCCCTTTAAAATGGTTAATATCATGTTACTTTCACCTCAAAAAAAAAAAAAAAGGTGTTTTGTTTTTTTTTTATCTTTTTAGGGCCACACTCGAAGCACATGGAGGTTCCCAGGTGAGGAACTGTAGCTCCTGGCCTACACCACAGCCACAGCAATGCCAGATCTGAGCCACATCTGCAACCTAGACCACAGCTCATGGCCATGCCAGATCCCTAACCCACTGAGAGTGGCCAGGCATCGAACCTGCGTCTTCATGGATACTAGTCAGATTCATTTCCACTGAGCCATGGCAGGAACTCCCCTCAATTTTTTTTTTTAAATAGATGGAAAGGGAGTGAGAGTGGAGACAGGGAGGCCAGTTAGGAGAACTCTGGACACAGAACAGTGGAGGCACTCGTTGGAATCAGCCCTGAGAAGTGGCCGCCCATTCCCCACACATAGGGAGGAGGAGGGGTTTTCATGGCCTTTCCAGGAACACTTTCAATGTGAGTCTGAGGATGGTCAGGGCTGGGTCTGGGGCTCAGGGTGAAGCACATCCCTAGGAAAACTATTGGAAAAGATGAACGTGACCCAAGCAGAGGGCAGCTTGAAGTCCAGTGGTCTTATCACAAGATGCAAAGGTCCTTTCCTATCCTCTGAATGTGTCCTTGTGCCTCCACGGAGCCCCCAGCACTGCTCTCAGGAGGGGACCTTGAGTGGGACCCGACAGCATCTCCTTTGGGCTTCCCAACTTTGATCTGCTGCCCAGGACTGAAATAAACCTGCAGAGTTGGGAGCAATTAGGAAATCTTAAAACGTCAAGGGAGTTCCCACTGGGGCACAGGAGAAATGAATCTGACTAGTATCCATGAGGTTCGATCCCTGGCCTCACTCAGTGGGTTAAAGATCTGGCATTGCCATGAGCTGTGGTGTAGGTGTAAGACACAGCTCGAATCCCAAGTTGCT
Organism: Sus scrofa; assembly: GCF_054392235.1. Classification (NCBI taxonomy): domain Eukaryota; kingdom Metazoa; phylum Chordata; class Mammalia; order Artiodactyla; family Suidae; genus Sus; species Sus scrofa. Next base: position 147,545,756 of record NC_139396.1, on the reverse strand, counting down.
GTGTCTGTGGTGTAGGCTTGCAGCTGTAGGGCCAATTTGACCCCTAGCCTGGGAACTTCCATATGTCATGGGTGCTGCCCTAAGCAAACAAACAAACAAACAACAAAAACCCACCAATAAGGAGTTCCTGTTGTGGCTCAGCAAGTTAGGAACCTGACATAGTACCTGTGAGGATGTGGGTTTGATCCCTGGCCTTGCTCAGTGGGTTAAGGATCTGGCATTTCCTCGAGCTTCAGCATAGATCACAGATGTAGCGTAGATCCTACATTGCTGAGGCTGTGGTGTAGGCGGGCAGCTGCAGCTCCAATTTGACCCCTAGCCTGGGGACGTCCCTATGCCGCGGGTGTGGCTGTAAAAATCAAAAACAAACAAACAAACAAACCCTCAAAACCCACCAATAAGATGAGCTTTAGACTTATCGTGATGATCAATGTACAAAAATCCCAAATCCCCATGGGGTGCCCCTGAAACTCATACACTCCTGTGTGTTGATTCTAATTCAATCACAAATACATAAATAAGACAGTCCTAAGACACCAGAGCTCTTGCCCAGATGTTTGGCTGTGGCAAGAAAGGCGGGAAGACAGGGAGCCCAGCTGCCAGCTTGGAGCCCCCACATGTGTGGAAAGCGTGGGTTAAAGCAACCGTCTTCTCAGTCCACACATGGGGACTGTGTCCCCTCAAAAGAGCTGGGGAGACGGGGAAAGGGCTGGCGTGTGTGATTTAGCTCAACAGCTGTGTGAAGGCACCTCTAAAATAAAACAAGGCCCAAGAACATGCCGTTTTGAAGACACATCTGCTTACTCTGGTGTGTCTGTCTCCCCCCCCCCCACTCCCACCCCCGAAGGCCTGAGTAAATCAGTGTCCTTGGCATCTGCCAGGGCCTGGCATCACCAGGACTGGCCCCAGGCCTCCTGGGGGGCGCTGGGTGAGGGTGAAGGCTGGGCTGCTGTCCACACAGGCCCTCAGAGGTGGGGTTTCTGGCAGTTTGCAGTAGGGTTCTGGAGGATTCCAGACCCACCCAGTGGGCGTGCCATCCCCTCAGATGGGTGTGTGGCCTCAAAAAGTTCCTGCATCGTGAGCATCCTGACACATGACAGCTCGTGAGTCAGTCTGGCTTGGCTCCCCGTACAAATCAGGACTGGTCTCCACACTCTGCCTTTTATCCTCTGACCCATTGTGGGCGAAGCATGATGATTCTGGATTTGTTGTAAAGCCTGTAATCCCTTTTTTTGTTTGTTTTTTTCCCGATTTTTAAAATTATGGCAAAATCCACATGACATAAAACATACTATCTTAATTTTTTTGGCCACGCCTGCAGCATGTGGAAGTTCCTGCACCACAGCAGCATCCTGAGATGCTGCAGTGACAATGCTGGATCCTTAACCCACTGTGCCACAAGGGAACTCCCTTAAGTATTTATTTCTAAGTGTACAGTTCAGTGTATTAAGTATATTCGTAATGTTGTGAAACCATTACCGCCATGTGTCTCTATAACTATGTCTTATAAAACCTAAACCCCATAACTTATTAAACAATGATTCCCCCTTCCCTTATCCCCTCAGACCCTGTCTGGGACCATCTAATTTCTGTCTCTATGAATTTGACTACACTGAGTATCTGATATAAGTGGAATTATACAGTATTTGTGTTTTGGGGGATGGGCTTATTTCACTTAGTATTATGTCCTCGAGGCTCATGTTTCAGCATGTGACAGGATTTCCTTGCTTTTTTAAGGCTGAGTAATATTCCATTGTACAGATATGCCACATTTTGTTATCCATTCTCTGATCTTTGATTTTTTTTGTTGTTTTTTCTAATTGATTTTACCCATGGAGATTGTAAATGGTTTATTAATTCCCCATGTCTTCTGCAACCGTGGTGGCTCAAAACAACATAAATTTATTCTCTTAGAGTTCTGGAGGCAGAAGTACAAACATGAGATTTTGGCAGGGCTACGTTCCCTCCAAAGGCTCTAGGGGAGAACATTCTTGCCTCTTCCAGCTTCTGGTCACCATGGCTCCCTAACCCTGAGCTCTGCCTCCATCCTCACAAGCCTTCCCCTCTGCATCCTCTCCTCTCTCTGTGCCAAACCTCCCTCTGCCTGCCTTTTAGAAAGTCACTTGTCCTTGGATTTAAGATCCACCAGGATCTTCCAGAATGATTCCCTCATCTCAAGATTCTTCGCTTAATTATATCCACAAAGACCCTTCTTCCAAACACTTACAGGTTCCAGAGGCTTGATATGCATATATCTTTTTTTGGGGGGGAGAGGGGGGTCACCATTCTAATAATCCCAGGACCTCACACAAGTACCATCCCGGCTCAAAGCTCTGGTGTGGTTTTCATTGAACCCTCACCAGGCATCAGAAGTGTCCGAAGGCCACGTCTCTGGGTGTGATTTCATCTGAGATGCCACCAGACAACCGAGGGGGCTTTGAGAAGGAGAAAGGTCCCTGGACCATGAGCAAGAAGCTCCAGGCTCAGCTGCATCACTCATTCCTGAGTAATTTTGAAATTAGCCTCTCTGAGACTGTCTTCATTTATAGGAAAAAGGAGTAGCATGTAACCTCTAACTCTACCCTGTTCTAAAATTCTGTCTCCCTCTGTGATTCCTTAATATCATAAACCTTACCCATCACATGGGCTTGAGGGGGTAGGGAGGAGAGCTTTCATGTGTTTAAATGAAAAAGGCTCCAGGTCCCAGGGAATCAGGGATCTAGTCTTGCCTCTGGAATTCATAGCTATGTGACCTCGGGCAACTCTCTCAACTTCTTCGGGCCTCAGTTTTTCCTTAAATACAAGCATTAAACATATATATATTGGAGTTTCCGTTGTGGCTCAGCAAGTTAAGGACCTGACATTGTTTCTGTGAAAATTCGGATTCTATCCCTGGCCACGCTCAGTGCGTTAAGGATCTGGTGATGATGCAAGCTGTGGTGTAGGTTGCAGATGCCGCTCTCGGATCCGGTGTTACTGTGGTTGTGGTGTAGGCCAGCAGCTGTAGCTGATTCAGCTTCTGGCCTGGGAACTTTCATATGCTGCAGGTGCGACCGTTAAAAAAGAATTTATGTGTGTGTGTGCGCACGTGCGCGTGTGTAAATCTAAGACTTGAACTGCCTGACTCCTAAAGTCTTTGGTTCTAAGGATCTGAGTTCTGTGATTCTCATGCCTTGGATCTAAGGAGTCAGAGCCAGCAGCTCTTTTCCGGAGAGATTTTCTGGAAATTGGCATGTAACACTCAACATGTAGCTTTCACTCCAGTCATAGTTTTATTTGTCATGAGCTTGCTTTCAGTTTTGTTTTGGAGAGATAGCTTGCCATAATGGCACATCTTTTAGAGCTTGTACTAATTAGCCTATAAAGTCAGGAGCCTTCTGAAGATGTTTGCAACCTGCCTCTGACTTAAGAAGTCCAGAAGCAGATGTGTGTGAGATCCTGGAGCTTGCCAGTACCCTCTGTCTCCGTCCACCTCTACTCTCCTCTGAAGCAACCTTCCTCCTCCGCCTCCTCCCTTTCCTCCCCTCCCCCCTGCTCCCTTCTGTCTTAGCAGACTGGTGCTAACAGGAGGCGACAGAAGACTTTAGACTTAGGGCACAGATGTCAGTAGACATTGGGGTCATCCCTTTGGTATAAATTTCGTTCCATCCTTGGTGGATGGTCCTCGGAAGTCTCAGACTGCCACAAACTTCCTTTCCTGGGTTCAAATGGTTACCTGCCAACGTCATGAAGAAAGCAAGCAGACAAAATACGTGCAATCTAAAGGCAGTACGGGTGGGGGTCGGGGGGCGTGAATGTCAAACTGGACACGGATGTCTGGAGGGTCAAGGAAAAGGGCCTGTCCTGTGTCTGCTCTCGGCCCTGTCTTAGGCTGTTCCATCTGCAGACCAAGGCTGGACTCGATTTTGCTCATTCTGTGTGTTCTCTTGCACCACAGCCTTCCCCTGGGGAGCTCAGTGTTTACCCAGTGCTCCCGGATTCCTTCAGGACCCGGGCTCTCAGGCATTGGCTGGCTTTGCAGGCTGTGAGACCCTGAGCAGGCACCTGGCTGGCTGCACACTGAGCCTCTTTGGGTGCTCCTCTCCGGGCCCCTGGGTGGTGGGGGGCAGGGGTGCAGAGGAAAGTGGCCAGGCTGCATTCTTCACCCAGAGGAAGGTGGGGCTCCTGGACTTTCCCTCGGCCTTCTTCCTCAGGTCACCCCACCCAAGAAATCAATCCTCCTGTCTTTCCGGAAGGGCTGGGCACACATGTCTTTGTGTGCTGGGGTGGTGACTGTGCCACTTGCACTCTTCGGGGAAGAAGGTGTGACAGTGTCTCTTACAGTCTGAATACTGCACAATATAAGAGAGACCCTCGAATGTGGCCTGTGCCTTTCCATGCATACCCACCAGGCAGCGCTGCCCTGTCCAGGTCTGCTCACTTGGAAGCCATGGGCGAAAGGACAGGATTTAGGGTTGCTTTAAACTCAACCTGCTGGACCCCTGCAGTGCAGGAAATGGCATCACAATGTGATGTAGCAAATCCTGTCTCTGGATTCTCTGAAAGATTAAAACCAAGTAGCTTTGTTTTGTTTTTACTTTTTCTACTTTTTGGCTAAAATTGCTTTTTCATAAAAAATTTTAAAAAAATAATAAGATAAAATACAATTGCTTTTTCATAAAGCCCAGGGACAAACGTTTGTGATGCTCCTGTGAAACTAAATCACATGATCAATTGGAGGCCCTGTCCCCTTCCTTCCTTTTGCTGTGGGTATTTTAAGCAGGTTCTGCAGTAACAGCCACAAGCAGTGAGCAGGGCTTGTTCTGGGCTCACCTGTTATCGAGTGAGGAGGAAACCCAGGCTGTCCCAGGGCACTTGCATGGCAGGTCATCTTTTTGTCACCATTAAAAATGTAATTTGCAAAGACAGACTGAACAGGGAAGCCACTCCATTCTTGTTCTGTATATCATATAAATGCAGGCAAGACGAATACGCCGCGTGCATGCCGGAAACTGATTGCATTCTTCTCATTCTCTCTGTGCTCAGGGGGATTCATGCCTCCTTCCACTCAATGGTGGGCCCACATATTTTTGAGGATCAGGGCAGGGAAAAGAATCAAGTACTATTCGTAGTCTGGGTTGAGATGGTCTCTGCCCTGGTCGACAGTGAACGACCACAACATCCTGCTTTTGTGTAATGTTTTTAACATTTGCAAATGATCTCAGAAATACTTCATCCTCACAGTAGGCCTGTAAAGGGATGAAGGCAGTTACTACTTCATGTGCAGAGAAGGCTGCTGAATGCCAGAGACCTGGGGGTCTCTAGAAGCTAGAAGCCAGGCCTCTCAGTCCTCAGCAGGTAGGAACAACCACGTACGCACATGTAGTACACACATGTACACACACGTATACACACTGCTGCATGATCCGCTTGGCAGTCATCACTGCAGAAAACGAGTGATTAGTAGTTTCCCAAAGTAACCTGCTAGTGGACCAGTTACCCTTCCTGGTGAAGTCGGGAAAGTGTCTCATTATCTGCCCAGGCCCTGTTCTATCTGCTTTCAGGACAAGAAAACTTTGCTGCTGGTTGGGTTGCCTTTTTACCAGGGTAGAATGTCACTGCAGGTCAGGGACCCTGCTCACAGAGGCCACTGCAGTTCCATGTAGTCGCGCCTCATTCCGTCTTGTCTCCTTTAATCAGCGGGACAAGGAGCCCAGGCCCCGCCCGTGGAATGTTGTAGACGGATGGTGCCGTCTCAGGACGCGGAGCACGCTGTCCTCACGGAGCTCACGGAGAGTCACCAAGAGCCGGGGAGGCAGTTCCAACATAGGGACACGGGTCGTCTTTCCTAATTTAAAATGTAGTGAAGCGGGTTCCTGTTGTGGTGCACCGGAAACGAATCCAACCAGTATCCTTGAGGATACGGGTTCAATCCCTGGCCTCACTCAGTGAGTCCGGGATCTGGCATTGCCATGAGCTGTGGTGTAGGTCACAGACGCGGCTCAGATCCCATGTTGCTACAGCTGCCATCTGACCCCTAGCCTGGGAACTTCCATATGCCATGGGTGCAGCCCTAAAAAGCAAAAATAAATAGATAAATAATATAGCTGGACAGTAAACTGAAGAAACGGCCTCTAATTTATTATTTATTAATTTATTTTAGGGCCGTAGTTGAGGCATATGGAAGTTCTTTGGCCAGGGGTCAAATCAGAGCTACACCATAGCCACAGCATCACCAGATCCAAGCCACATCTGTGACCTACACCACAGCTCACAGCAACGCCAGATCCTTAACCCACTGAGCGAGGCCAGGGATTGAACCTTCATGGATACTAGTCAGGTTCTTAACCCCATAAGCCACAATGGGAACTCCTGGCCTCATTTTAAATTCGAGTTAAGCAGGGATACCTATCCAGTGGAATAGTACTCAGCAATGAAAAGGAATAAAGTCCTGATGTCTGCTGCAGCATGGACGGATCTGGAAAATATTAGGCTAAGTGACAGAAGCCAGTCACACAGAAGCTAGCTCTTGTGTGATTCCTAGAATAGGCAAATCTGAGGGATAGAAAGTCTATGAGTGGCTGCCAGGGGCGGGAGGTGGGGGGGGGAGGAGGAGGAAATGACTGTTGTTGGGGATAGAGTTTCTTGTGGGGGGTGAGTGGTGATGAAATAGTCTCGAATTAGATAGTGGTGATGGTTGCACAAGTCTGTGAATATACTAAAAACCATTAAATTGTACACTTTTCAAAAAGGATGAATTTTATGGTATGTGGATTATATCTTAGTGTGGATAGATACACATACATCAATACATGTACATCTATGCAGAGATATACAAGGTGATAGAGAGTTGGGAGCCAGTATCTCTCCGTTTCCTTATCTGTAAAATGAGAATATGAGTTGCTACCTCATAGGCCTGAAGGATTTGAAAAATAAAGGCTTGAAAACCTCTGGCATAATTAGTAGCTGGATTAATCCCTCCCCCCCTTCCCCCCCTCTTTCTTCTCATATTTGAGAGTTTCATGTATTAGGCCTAAGAACGTGGGTAAAGGACAAGAATGGGGATTCAAGTCAATGAATATCTTAATGCAGATCATACGCCAGCTTCTTTTCCTTTGTGGGCACTGAAATGTTTATTCCCTCGCCTGGCCGCGGGGTCCCCTTGGTCAGAGAGTATGGCTTGATTAATATCACATCTTCCTGGTAGGGGACATGAACTCAAGTTTAAATTCAAAGCAGGGTTTACGATGTGTTGGTTGCATACCTGCGAAGAATAACTTGGTGCTAATGTTTTGTCCCCTCCGTCATTAATAGATCAGGAGTTGGCCCAGTAGAGCGTAATAAGCCCATTGACATGACAAATGATTTGAGGAAAATCTATCTGATTCACCCAAAGTTATCCACTTTGTCCTGCATTACATGCCAAGAGGAAATGTGTTGCCAGGGTAACAGAAGACTGTTCACGGGCAGTAAAGATTCGATGTTTATTTGAAAAATTCACCCCATTTCTGCCAGCACAAATGGAAGGGCTTTCTTCTTCTCTAGAAATGGCATTTTGAAAAGAATTTGTATTTTGAGTTAAAAAGATGTCTTCCTTTTTCAGTGTTACTTCACTTCAGAGGGTTTAGCTTCTTGCTGGTGAAATGTGGGGGTGGGGCTGACAGTTGAACCAAGAGGAGAATGAGGACTCCTCCAGGGAATCTGCAAGAAGTGCTGAGCACTTGCTGGTGGCCCAACATTTGGGCCACAGAAGATGTGAGATGCAGGACTTGCTCTAAGATAGGTAAGGCATGCATTTCTCCTTGGGTATCCGAGTCCAAAATTATACCCCTTGGTGTGTCCAGCACCCCCCCACCCCCCACCCCACCCCCCGCCCCAGGGCTCATAAGTGCCTAAAGCTACTGCAGCATCTTGCAGACTGAGGGTGATTCTCGGTGGTGGTATTGAACTTTGGAAATAGCTAGGACCCAACAGCAGAGAGACAGCCACGTCGACAAGTGACCACCAGCTACAGGAAAGGCACGGATCTCTGGTCTGGCCACTGTTCTGGGCACAGAAGTAATGATCCCTCGGAGCTGTCCATTCTCCTCTCCAGGACCCAACCCATTGGGAGCCTCCGAAGGCTCATGTGTGTGCGTTCTCATGGACCCAGAGCACCCACCCTTTCCCTTCCTGCTGTTCCCCACCTGCCCCTCTTCCTGGCTCTGTTCATGTCTCCCTTACCACTATAAACCTAAAAGGGATGATTAGACCCCTTCTGCTAAGGGATCCATTCCAAGGTGCCTTACCTGCCCTGCAGAGGTGACCTCCAGTGAACTCCAAGGTAATTGTCATGACCTTTTCTGGGTGGAGCGGAAGAAGAGTCTCATCTTTGGCAATGAGTCTCAGTACACACAAGATAACTGGGGGCTCACAGTCATGTGAGAGCCAAGTAAGAGGCACACACAGTGCCCTGGGGTTTGAAAGATTCCTGTCAATTAGAAGAAGTTGGCTTTGGATCTTGAGGAGTGGGCAGGCATAGGGAGTGAGAGTGAGAAATTTATCTCCATTCGCTGGTGCTGCTGAAGGCGTGGGTCACACCTTTCCCCACCTTGTTTATTTCTTTGATTGTTTTTAAACATGTGATTTCATTTTACCATTTGGTTTAATTACATGCTTATAACGTGCTGTTTTCCACTTCAAAGCATTTTTGTGAGTAATCACTTTGTAAACTTCAAAATGTTTTAAAATATATTTTCCATTGCTGACTAGCCTTATTTTAATTTAATTATGAGGTAAACCAGCTTTTGTGGGTTTACCTGGAATCCATTCTCCATCTGATAATTTGCCCCTATTAGAAAATGCCAGCTGGGAGTTCCCATTGTGGCTCAGTGGGCTAAAGGCCCAACATTGACTCTTTGAGGATGCGGGTTCAATCCCTGGCCTTGTTCAGTGGGTCAGAGATCCAACGTTGGTGTGAGCTGTGGCATAGGTCTCAGATGTGGCTCAGATCCCGTGTGGCTGTGGCTATGGTATAGGCTGTGGCTACAGCTCCAATTTAACTCCTGGCCTGGGAACTTGCATGTCACAGGTGCAGCTATAAAAAGAATAAAAAAAGAAAAGAAAATGCCTGCCACCCTCTTGGATGTGCCTACCTGGCCGATGGTGGGTGGCAAGAGAGGCCAAGAACCCTCTACACCCAGATCCAGCCTTTCTCCTGACATCTGGGTCGTGTCTCTAGTGGGCATTGTGATAAGCCTTTGCGTCTCAAGAAATCTCCTCTGGCTTCTGGATTCATGACAACTTAGGCAAAAGGTGCTGTCTCCAGCTACCTCTGTTCTATTTTTGTCCTTATGTTTTTGTCCATTTAGCCTCTCTGAGCCAGCATCTACCTTGAAAGTATCCGTTGAAACAGGTGCCATCCTCAAGTCACCAGGACAGCATCTGTTCTGGGTACGGCTTTCGCTAGGTGTGGATGCGAAACAGTCTACAAGGCCCAGGTGATGACTGCTCCGGGGGAGATGGGAGCATTTGGTCTCCTTGGCCTTAGGCAGTGTTGCTGCCTCGCAGCCTGTCCTCCTAAGCATAGTCTTTCTCCTCTTTGGTTTTCCACCTGAACATGCTTGCTTCCTGGACTTCAGGACTTCCCACCGTGTGAGGGATGTTATGCCAATTCCAGCAGATGGACTTGTTTAGAGTTTGCCAGGAGGAATGATGGTTAGGGCTGGTACCCATCCAGCCCAGCGGAAATGAATTGGTACAGTAATCCTTTTCTCCAAAAGACAGTTTGTTGTTGTTTTCTTTGGGTTTTGTTTGTTTATTTGATTTTTTAGGGCCGCACCCGAGATAATTTTAGATTCACAAGCTATTGCAAGAAATGACAGAGTTCCATGTACATTTTACCCAGTTTCCTCCAAAGGCAACTTTGTGCAGAACTGCAATATAAATGGAAGTTCCCAGGCTAGGGGGTGAATTGGAGCTACAGCTGCTGGCCTACACCACAGCCACAACATGGGATCCAAGCCGCATCTGCAACCTACACCACAGCTCACGGCAATGCCAGTTCCTTAACCCACTCACTGAGGCCAGGGATCGAACCCACATCCTCATGGATGCTAATTGGGTTCACTACTGCAGAGCCACAATGGGAACTCCCTTTGTTGTTTTTTCAATTTAAATTTTTATGGAGATAATTTTAGATTCACAAGCAGTTGCAAGAAATGACAGAGTTCCGTGTACATGTTACCCAGTTTCCTCTAAAGGCAGCATCTTGCAGAACTGCAATGTAAATGTAACCAGGAAATGGATATTGATATAATCCACAGATCTTCACATTTCCGCGGTTTTACTCTGTTTACGTTTATACAGTTTTATCACACGTGCGTGACCACCATAGTCAAGGCACAAAACTGTTCCAGCACTTCGTGCTACCCTTTTATAATGTATTCCCCTCCCATCCCTAACCCTACATCACTAAGCATGCCTCCATTTCTAAAGTTTGTCGTCTCAAAATATTACGTAAAGGAGTCACACTGTCTGTAACCTTTTGGGATTAGGGGGTTTTTGTTTGTTTGTTTGTTTGTTTTATTCACTATAATTCTCTGGAGGTCACCTCCAGGTTGTGGCGTACCTCAATAGTCTGTTCCTCCAAAAGGACCCTTTAGAGAAGCCTTGCAAATGAAACTGGTTATAAATCATCGATTTTCACGGCCCTGCAGTAAAACTCAAAGCTGCAGGCATTGGAGTTCCCGTCGTGGCTCAGCGGAAACGAATCTGACTAGCATCCATGGGGACGCAGGTTCCATCCCTGGCCTTGATCAGTGGGTTAAGGATCCAGCATTTCCATGAGCTGTGGTGCAAGTTGCAGATGAGGCTCGGGTCCCACGTTACTGTGGCTGTGATGTAGGCCGGCAGCTGTAGCTCAAATTAGACCCCTAGCCTGGGAACCTCCATTATGTCATGAGTGTGGCCCTAAAAAGACAAAAAAAAAAAAAAAAAAAAAGAAAATGCTGCAGACATCTTGGAAAGATGTGCAGAATCAGGAATTTTGGAGCTTGAAGTGGCCTTAGGTAGGTGGGAGAGGGAAGGGGGGTTAGTAGAAAGAACTGACACATCCAGACACACCAGGATTTGATTCTAGTAGCAACATGCACAGCTACTATGTAGCAAGTTGCTTAAACTGAGTCTCAGCCTCCTCATCTGTAAAATGTGGGTAGTTTTACCTCTTAAAGGCTTAAATCAGATTAGAAATGAGTCATCTGGGACAGTGCCTGACATACATAGTGCTTTGAGAATATTTTTTTTGCCCATTTTTTTCCTTTATCAATGAAGAAACAGATTTTGTGAAAGCCCAGTGTTTTTTGTTTTTTTGGTTTTTTTCATGTGCTTGTTGGCCATCTATGTATCTATGTATCTTCTTTTTTTTTTTTTTTTTTTTTTTTGTCTTTTTGCTATTTCTTTGGGCCGCTTCCGCGGCATGTGAAGGTTCCCAGGCTAGGGGTCTAATCGGAGCTGTAGCTGCCAGCCTACGCCAGAGCCACAGCAACGCGGGATCTGAGCCGCGTCTGCAACCTACACCACAGCTCACGGCAACGTCAGATCGTCAACCCACTGAGCAAGGGCAGGGACCGAACCCGCAACCTCATAGTTCCTAGTCGGATTCATTAACCACTGCGCCACGACGGGAACTCCCAGCCCAGTGTTTTGAATGAGGTCATGACTTCCTCTCTGAAGGCAGGAGCCAGGCTCACCTCCTATCCATGTTCCCTCTGAGGTCGCACAACATGTGGTTATTTCAACAAGTTAGTTGTCATGTTGATGCCTTGTTTTGAAAGTCGCTTGCCTCTAAATTGAATTGACCACTGCCTTAGCATATATTTTCCGTAACTTTTTATAAGGCATCTAGCAGCTGCTAGATAAAAATTCATTGATGAATGTTCATCTTTCCCATTATGAATTTTTGGTCGTGGCCTTTAACCAAAAAACAGAAGATTTCATGTACTCTTAGGATATAAATTCCTCATCAAGTTACTAATTACTGATTCCTTTCCTTTACATGTGAAATTGATGCCTCCATGTCTTTCCTGTGTCTGTTAATGTCTGTCCATTGCATGTACCTGAGTGTGGTTTGCATAAACTCCGGGAGGGTTTGTGCTTTCTGCTTAATTGTTTCCTATAATGCCCAGCACGTTTGCCAAAGTGGGTCTTCCTCTGTCTCTAGGGTAACGATGAAGAGGCCTCTTAGCTTCTGTGGACTGTAAAAGCTCCAATATCAGCTCTTCACTTAGACTAAGTCCCCTCTGGAACAGATGTTAACCAACTGCCCCTTTGATTGGTAACACCTTTATTGACAGACCTTATAATTCACCCGGGTTAAGTGTGTGATTCAATCATCTTTAGTAAATTTACCGAGTTGTGCAACCATCACTACAGGCCAATTTTAGAACCTTTCCATCGCCTCCAAGAGATCCCTGTGCCCATGCTTTGATTCTTTTAACTTTTTTTTTTTTTTTTTTTTTTGCCCAAATCACATCCACAAGAATGTACAGAAGCCAAGAGAGGCATCTTGTCATTGCTCACCAAGGGCTGCCCATCCAGACAGGTTTCTTAAAACTCTTGACTCTGTATGGTGGTGATTTGGGGTCTTTTTCTTTTTGTCTTTTTTTTTTTTTTTTTGCTATTTCTTGGGCCGCTCCTTCGGCATATGGAGATTTCCAGGCTAGGGCACCGGATCGTTAACCCACTGAGCAAAGGCAGGGATCGAACCCGCAACCTCATGGTTCCTAGTCGAATTCGTTAACCACTGCACCACGACAGGAACTCCTCCTTTTCTCTTTGAAACTCACATTGGAAATTTGATTGGTAACTCTGAAGAGGAAACATCCTCTTTCTCCTCATCCTGGAAGACGTAGAGGTGGTTAAGGAAATGAGGTCTGAATGAGGATCTGGTTCTCCAGCTAGGGGAGGGTGGAAAAAGGATGCCAAAGTCTGGGGAGCAGTGATCCCAGCTTTGGTGCTCCAGTACTTTGAGCCCTGTGCCTGGGAGCCTGGCTGAGTTTCCCTTTGGACCTTGGTAAGGAGGGACTCCATCGCTCCTCTGACAAACAGCGAGCTGCCTGCTGATGTCCCAAACAGGAGCTGAAATTCCACGGTCCCCGGATCTCTTGTTGAAAGTATGGATTACCAGGCCTTAGCCAGAGATTCTAGAGGTCCAGGCTGGGGCCAGGAATCTGCATGTTAACCTGCCACCCTGTTCTGGGTGATTCTGGCGGGGGCAGGGTTACACATCACCCTTAGAGAAACTGGCCCTCCAGGGGTGTGGTGCAGGCAGTTATGGGGGCCTTTGATGCGGAAAAGAAAATGCACTAGGAATGTAGCTAAACCCTGTAATTATAATACTTAGTCCAGTAGCTTCCTCTTCATTTTAGAAGCACCGTTTTATTGCTAAAATTCTGTTTCTTCAGCAATGTTTAGGATTGCTTCCAAACTAGCTTAGATCTCTCTCTCTCTCACACACTCACACACACACACACATTCTTTTTATTAGCTGATATTTATGAGCAAATAATCTCCGTGAAAAAAGCCCCTAAATCCCTTTAGTCTTATTTAAAATGACAAGAGTTGTAACAGAATCTCACCCTGGACCTAAGAAAGGGCTGCAGGAAAGGGGCTGTGCTAGCAGAGTGTACAAGGCTGCCGGCTGTCTCTTCATTCACAGATACGCAGAGCCTGTGGCTTAGCCTTCCGTGGCAGGTCCCTCTGGGGTTTCTGCAGGGCGTTGAGTGTGCAGGGCATTTGAGTGGACAGTGAGGTAAGGCATGTAAAGTGCCTGGAATGTAGATACCTAGTAATTTTTTTGCTTCAGTAAAAGAGCCCAAATAAAAATGTATCAACAGTATCAGTCATGCAACATTGATAAGCGAAGCTTTTTGGGAGGAGCGGGGGTCACATTTCTCTCAAAAACGATAGCTATGAACATTCTGAAAATTCCGAATAACAAGGGGAAACCCAAAAATCAGGTTGCACATAAAGGATGCCATAAAATGTGCCTCCGTCACAGTGGCTTGGGCGAGGAGGCTGCCAGCTATTTGATGGCTGTGCTCAATTGCATACCTTTCCATCTCAAATCCAAGAAAGAAACTTCAAAAGCCTACGATGCTGGTTTCAGTGCCAGCCTTTGCCTGGAGGACAATCCCTGTCAGATTTATGGTGCAGACAATTGTGGGTGAATGTGAAGAAATGGTACTTTCCCCACCTGCAGGAAAGAAAAAAAGAAAAGAAAAGAAAAGAAACCTACTCCCCCTCCTTTTTCAGAAACATGGACTGGCCCGTTAGTGGTTGCTGGTGTGTGTAACTAGTAAGTGAGGCGGGGAGAGGGAGGGTGGGCGCGCCCTCCCCAGGCTGTTCTTGTTTCCGGTGTGTGTGTCTCTGGAGACACGCACGTTTGCATGTTTCCTTAACTGCGCATCGGAGAGGGGCCAGTGTCCTCGGGGAGGGCAGAGAGCCCCGGGCTGAGGTCCGGTGTCCACAAGCCTCTGCACAGTGTTCTGAGTTTGAAGCCCAGAGGAGTTCCCTGCTCAGCACAGCCAGGGACAGAGGTAGAAGAAAAGAAGCCCTGGCGTAAGGTAAAGCAGCATTGCTGGAGGGGTCCTTGGCTTTGCAGGACAGAGGGGACATTCCCGGCAGCCTGGATGACATCGGAGACCCCCAGGCTCCTCCAGATGTGATGTGCAGGAAGCTGGCGACAGAAGCCACTTGCACTGACCTGAAAGGCACTTAACTTTTTCCTTTTCTTATGATATGCAATGAACTACGGAGCCTTTTTTTTTTTTTCCTTCCCTCCATCGATCTATTAGTCAAGTGCAGGAAAAAGGCAGGTTATTTGACTGAGAGTAATGATTTATTGACCTTTGAAACAGTGTTTGTGTTTTTTTGCGGTGTTACCCCAAGACTGTGAGTGGGGTTTCCAGATTTTGTTTTGTTAACACCTGTGGTTGTAGAGGTCTGTGGAATGTATATTTGAGATAAAAGAACTTAAGAGTCATTTGGGGGGGGGGCGGTCTGGTGAAAAGTAGCAAGGCGAATGGAGTCAGTTTATCTGTTACTACAGATGTGGGGATATTTTCCTTTACAAGTTTCCCATGAATGAATACAAGGAAGCCAGACATGAGTGTATTATTCGTATTTTGTTACAGCTACAGGTTGAAAGAGCTGGTTTGTGGCCTCTCTTTATCATCTCTAGGCAGGAAATGTAAGAAATCTAGAGATTCTTGCCTCTATAATGAAAACAGTTTTGTTTTTTTTTTTTGTTTTCTGAAAACCTCGTTATTAATCAAACCATGCTGCCAAGTTTGTTTTTGAGAGAACACACTTTAGAGGGTGCTGTGCTTGCACAGAAGAAGGAATGAGGCAAGAAAAATCATCTTGACCATGAAAGAAATAGATCCGTGGTTTGGGAAAGGTTAAAAAAAAAAAAAAAAAAAAAGTGAGTGTCGCCAAAAAGTCAGCAGGAGTGTGGTTGCCATAGCAGCCTCATCTATCCCTTAACTGGGATTGGGGATTTAAAAGAAAATTGAGCCAGTTTTCTTGGAGGTATGTTAAGAGGATGTGAAGTTATTTAGAATATCCAAACAGGTTCTGACAAGTAAGGGAAAATGACTAATTAAAATATTGTTGCCATTCCCTGATGGATCAAAGGCTTGTTGACTCATGATGTACTCAGAGAAAAGGTGAATTTGCCACGACTCATTGGTATAAATTACTTTTGAGAAGGCTTTTTAAGACTAAATGTGAGGCCTGGCCAAGCCTCTTTGAAACCAGCTTTGAATGCACGTTTTTGACCCAGTGTTTTCAGGTGGGTTTCTTGGGCATTTTCCTGTGGCAGGGAGTTTAACCCTTGCATCAGTGGCTTATCCAGCTGGTTCAGGGAATATCACATCACAACCCCAGAGGTCTGCAGGTTTTTCCCTCTACCTCAATAATAGCTCATTTAAAAGGATGGAAAAGTCCAAGATGCTCAGGACTCGCATCCCAGCCCTGTAGAGGGACAATCATGATTTTGCCTCCTGTAGACCAGGGTTTTTCGGCCTCAGCACAACTGGCATTTTGGATGGGATGATTCTTGGCTGTGGGGGACTGTCCTTTGGGATGTTTAGCGACATCTCTGGTCTCTACACACTAGATGACCGTAGCTTTCCCTTCCCAGCTTGACAACCGCAAATGTTTCCAGACACTGCCACGTGTTCCCTGCAGGGCAAAAAACCACTCCCCTGCCTCCCCAGTTGAGAACCATTGCTATGAAGTAACCATGGCTGCAAACAGGCAGGAGGGCTGCAGGCAGAGGCTGGACCCCAAGGGAGGGTGACTGTCAAAAAAAAAAAAAAAACCAGTAACAGGACAGATGTTTCAAGCATTTTGGGTTTTGCTTTGCTTTGTTTTTGTTTGAAATCACATCCCCGGCTGGGTGGGGGAGCAGGGGTTCAGCACTGTTCTGGATGCACATTCTCCTGTTCCTGGCCTCTGCCCTCCTGGCCTTTGTGGGACTTATTTGATACGGTGCCTAATCAAACTTCTCTGAAGTGAATTCTGTCTTAAGTGCATCCTAGGAATGCACTATTAAAAAAAAAAAAAGAATCTCATATTATAGCCCATTTTATAAGGCAGATAATTACCCATAACTTATCAGGTCTGTAAATATAGGGTTTTGTTTTGTTTTTTGATATATGAGCTTTGAGTACATTTGGGCACACCTGTTTGGTTTTACTTCTGGAACCTGTAGCTAAGTGCTTTCGTTTCTTTTTTCCTTTCCCTCTCTGCACCAATGATTCTTAAACTTCCTGATTTGGGGGGAATCGGGGCTCATTTTGTCAATGCAGTAAAATAGTCACAGCCTTGTTCCAATTCACAGATAAAAATAAAGTCAATGGCTGGAATTTCTTCATCCTAAAATTTTTTCTTACACTTTTAACTTAACGTTATTGCTTGTTTGCTCTCAGAGGTGAACAGAGTATAAAATGAATGAAATCATTAACACACACTGGAACAAAACATCTGGAAGGGCCGATTTTTGCTTCGTTCTACTTTACTTTTTTGGGTGGACTTCAATTCCACCCAAATTATAGCTTTAAATTTCATAAGTAGGCATTCGTAATCTTATTAAACAGTTATCTCTGACACACAAGGTATATGTGTCCCATTTTCTTGACCTTTCTCCAAGAACATGGTATGTTGCTCTGAGTACCATGATTTCAAGAAGCTGCCATGGGCTCTTCCAGGCAGAGAACCCTTCTCCAGGCCAGCTGGGGTAGGGTGGTACCTGACCTTGGCTGAGCATGTCAGGAAACACCTCTGCATGTGGGAGTCATTCTTAGTGGTAGGCTATGTTGGATGGCTCATGGTGTTTTCTGCTTTTGATTTTAAAGCAGATCTTCCATTTTCTTCTACCTGGAAGTACCTGTGCATCAGACAACCTTGTATCAGACACAGAAGCATTTCCTCATATAACCCTCCCCTGGGTCACTGGACCCGAATCTATGAGTGCTGAGAGCACCAGCATTTTAGGTCCATTTTATCACCGGGATGTCTCAGAGTGCCTACCAGTGCTGGCTGCTTAGTAGTTGATGAATAAACAAATGAATGCCAGTGATTCCCGAAGAAAGGCCACCCAGGAGCTTGTCTGCAAGAAGCTCGCATGTCTATCACCTGTGTCCTGTCCACATAATCTGTTCTATGTATTTTTTTTGCAACAGGGCAAACCCAGTCCCTATCCCAACAGCGTTTGATGTTTGAAAGACTACCAGGCAATTTTTTTAACAGTTTAGGAAGAGCGGTTCTGGGGGTGGTAGATTTTGGAGAGGGGAACTTTCTAAATTTTTCTTTGTGCAGCCCAGAAATTAAACGTCTGCTCTTAATTAAAGCCCCACATGCTAAAGCCATCTCGTGGCTTCAATAAAAGACAGAGGGTACCAACTGTAGGGCTGGACCCAAAGGCAATATATTCCCATCCTCTTTATTTATTTTTTTTCTTTTTAGGGCCACATCCACAGCATACGGAAGTTCCCAGGCTAGGAGTCAAATCGAAACTGTAGCTGCTGGCCTACACCACAGCCACAGCAATGCAGGATCTGAGCCTCATCTGCGACCCACACCACAACTCACCGCGACGCCAGAGCCTTAACCCACCGAGCAATGCCAGGAATCAAACCTGCAACCTCAAGCATCCAAGTCAGATTTGTTTCCGCTGAGCCACAATGGGAGCTCCTCTGCCATCCTCATTATTTTAAAGAAAATTATCCAGTCAAATGCACCTGTAGATCACAAATGAAAAATACTTGCCTTATAGATTCTGTGTATTGGAGTATGAAGTCCTAGATAATTGTGAGTGTTTATTGGGAACTCAGAAGAGGGCTGCTCAAAAGAGTCCATTTCTTGAGTCCCCTCTCAGGACATGGGGTGTCCAGAGGAGGCAGATGACTTGAGATGGGAGTTTTCCCTGAACTGGGCAGGATGTAAAGATACAGTAGTGAGATAAAGCAGCCTAGGTGTTCTTGATGCTGCAGTTCAAAGACTGACCCCAGCTCCAAGCCCCAGGTATGAGTGTCTCTGGGCAAGAATGAGTCTAACTAGTGCCTTAAGCTGCCCACACTTAATGTGTGACCTTGCCAGGGGCGGGGGGGGGGGGCCCTCTAAAAAAAACATGAAACAAACCCCACTGCTTTTCTTATTCATCAAGCCTGGAATGTCTTTGGCAAATATGTGTGTGTGTCCTCAGCATTGCTGGTTCACATGGAATTCGGGTTTTTTTTTTCTTTTTCTCATAAACATTAAATGAAGCGTAAATGCTTGTTTATACTATAGACTACTTTTATCTTTCCCCCCTGCTAAATAATAATTGTGTTCGTTCGTCTTGGGGCCCAGCAGCTGGTTTCTTGCATCCGTGCTTATATCCGTATACCTTGTCCAAATAAACACACTTGAAAAGATAGAGAAGTGTGTTTTGAACAGTCTAGAACATCCTCTGAGAGAGAACTTGAGCCCAGCTTTCTGCTTTGTTTTGGCAGCTTGTTTAGGATGCAAAGTGTGTCTGGTTCTGGCAACAGATGAAAGAAGGGGTTGGTTCTTACATAACAAAGTTTAGGGCCTGAGGTCTGGGGGAGCTGGGAGGGGCTGGAGGGGGTGTGTGCAGATTTCCAGCCTTTCTTTGTGTTTTTTATAGAATTTTAAAACATAAGGAAAAAAAAAAAAAGTACCTGACTGGGTTTTTTGTTTTGACTTTTAACCTCAAAGCTGTAAAAACCTATTGAAAAGCCTTATGTTGGCTTAACCAGCCCTCTGGGATCAAACTCCTGCCCCTCAGTCACCTGTCTCTCACCTCCTTCACTCCAGCCCACTGGCCTTCCTTCTGTCCCTCAAACACACTCTCTTGCCATCTTGAGGTCTTTGCACTTGCTGGTCCCTCTGCCTGGAACATTCTTTCCCCAGGTCATCTTCTAAGCTCTGGCCCTGTTTAATTTTCTTCATGGCACTTTTTCCCCCATGAGCTGAAATTTTCTGTAGGCAGGTCATTGTCTGCCTCCCATTGCTAAAATGTAAATGTCATAAGCAGTGCTACCATGTTCCCTGCACCTAAAACAAGATTTGTCAATGACTTTATTTATAACACAGAAGCAGACTCACAGACATAGAGAACAAACAGGGTTACCAAAGGGGGAAGGTTTGGAGAGGGATAAATTAGGAGCTTGGGATTAACAGAGATACACTCCTAAAATAGCTTAATAACAAGGACCTACTGCAGAGCACAAGGAACTGTATTCAATATCTCGTAATAATGCACAATCCTATAATGGACGAGAATCTGAAAAAGAGTATATATGCAGCTGAAACACTTTGTTGTACACCAGCAACTAACATGACATCGTAAATCAACTATGCTTCAATTAAAAACAGAACACAGTGTCTGATGGAAGGCAGGTAGGTGCCCAGTAAATGGTTGGTGGATGAGACCCATAGACATGGAGGAGAGCAGACGTGTGGTTGCCAAAGGGGTGGGGAGGGACTGGGATGGACAGGGAATTTGGGGTTAGTAGATGCAAACTGTTATATTTAGAATGGAAAAACAGTGAGGTCCTGCTGTATAGCACAGGGAACTATATCCAATGGCCTGTGATAGAACATCGTAGAAGATAACATGAGAAAAAGAACGTACTTATCGATCTATCTATACATATGTCACTTTGCTGTGCAGCAGGATTTAACAGAACCTTGTAAATCAACTGTGATAAAAAAAAATTTAAATGGTGGATGGGCGGATGGATGGATGAATGAATGGGAAGGGACGGAGGGAAGTGGGGAGGGCTATCTGCCTAGTAACCTCCTCCTTGCCTTTGACTCTAGCTACGTGCCCCACCTCTGTGGCCCCCCTGTCTCCCCAGCACCGTAAGGCTTGGATGACTTTCCCCCCTACACCCAACTCACTTGACACATGACACCAACGGTGTCACCCTAGCGTAGGCCTTGTTTACAGATCTGCCACCCCTCTGCAGGACTAGCTCATAACGGGTGATTATGGCTGAGTTATTGTTAGTTCTTACGGCCTTGGCACTTTATAAACCTATCTCACTTAAGCCCTTTCCCCAACTCGATGCAGGTTACTCTGTGAGTATTTCTCTCATCTTTGTATTGCAGATAAAGGAACAGGCTCAGAGCAGTGGCACATAGGTGATTACTGGCAGGGCCTGGATTTGAATCCAAGATGCCTGCCTGCAGAGCCCATATTTCATGGCCTTTGTTGCCTCCTCATCAGGTGTCTGGCGCTGGATGCACAGGTCCACCCTAGGCCTTCACAAATGAATGAGACTTAAGACCTCACCTCTCCCCCTCCCGCTCTCCCTTATTATTTGAACTTGAAAAACATTGTTCATATTTTCTGCAATATTACATAAATATAAATATGAGCTCATCAGCTCATTTCTAAGGACATTTAGGTGGTGTATCTGAAGTTGCTTTTTTTTCCCAACTTTCAGAGTGTCATTGATTATTTAAACTCTCATTTTTCTTATGTAAGTAAATCCGAACTGTTTAGCTGTTGTTGAATCGTCCATATGAACTTTAACCGAGGTGGTTCCTGGGCAGTCCTAGGAATCAGTTTCCCTGTCCTCAGCTCCCAGTATGACATTGATTTCCCTTAGAACATAAAGCTTCTACTGAGAAAAACACCATAGCCACCCTAGGTAGATATTTGGAAAAAGCCTAAAAATGTAGAGCTTGTCAGCATCTCTTCGGCATCTTTGACATAACCAAGTGCTTCCAACCAGCTGCCTGCCCTCTGGCTCCAGGACACTCCACTGCTGGCATAGAAAGCCAAGATCGGAAGTGTAATTCTCCAAGCCCATTCCAAGATGGGAAAACTGCAAACTCTTCACGGAGTCAGAGCGGAATGTTTACTGTGTGTATGCCTGGGGTGTTGGCATCCGAGCTGTGCCTTGGAGTGTGAGTCCTTGGGTGAGAACTAGGCAGTTGGGTGCATGTCCCTCACCGTCTGGCAGGTTGAGTTTTCCAGCACAGGACAAGCCCTGATGACAGCTCTAACAGAGCAGGGTCTGCAGCCTTGTCAGGCTGGACCGTCAAAGCTTTCCTTGGCACATGACCAGGTTTTGCCCAGGTCTGGGGCCAACCCAGCTGGTTCCCATTTTCCCCAGTGGGAGGATAAGCAGGAAAATGGTACCCATGTGCTAGTTGTTGATGTGAGAAAACTCAGAAGGCCCTCCAGCCCCAGGGGTGGGACCTCTGAGAAGTTCTCAGTTGTGGTGTCATGTGTGCGGAATCTCTGATGAACCCTAGCAGGTGACCCGGCTTCTCCATCATCACAGCCACTCCTGTCCCTTTAACCATCCCTGAGCAAAATCGCAGAGATGCTGACTTTTTAACTCAACCCTCAGGCCCCTTAATGGTCTTGGGTGTGCACCTTAGAAGCTGTCTTATGATTGGAATTTAACCGGCTGTGCAATGAAAGTATTGGAAAGGAATTTCTGAGTTCCCTCATGTCTCTTCAGCCCAGAGCCACTTGGTCACTGGGGCCTGAACTGCGTCTGAACTCACTCCAGTGTGGGCTGCAACTCAGTTGGCTGGTTTCCAGACCTGGCCTGGCACCAACCAGAAAGGTCTCTACCCGCTTTACTGGGTGAAAGGTAGTTCCTGCTTCAGGCTCCTAAGAAGTATCATGCCAGGAAAGTTCCGTTGATTTAAGCTGGTCTGACCTTAAAGTTCAGGACATCGAGAGCCAGAACACACAAGGCACAAGAAGGCACAACCCATGGATAAGACCCAAAAACGGGCCTCAGAGCAGTTCCGTGCTTTACTGCCCCCAAGCCTCCCCAGGCCACACCCTTCAACCACCTCTCTGTTTATTTTACAGAGAAGGGGCAGGTGTTCCCAAAGGCCTTTGGAATAATAAAGCCATTGCGGAGTTCCCGTTGTGGCGCAGTGGTTAACAAATCCGACTAGGAACCATGAGGTTGCGGGTTCGGTCCCTGCCCTTGCTCAGTGGGTTGGTGATCTGGCATTGCCGTGAGCTGTGGTGTAGGTTGCAGACGCGGCTCGGATCCCGCGTTGCTGTGGCTCTGGCGTAGGCCGGTGGCTACAGCTCCGATTCGACCCCTAGCCTAGGAACCTCCATAAGCCGCGGGAGCGGCCCAAGAAATAGCAACAACAACAACAAAAACAACAACAACAAAAAAAGCCATTGCATGAAAGCAAGGTGCTAGAGAGAGGAGCGAATCTCTCTGCTGGGCATCCGATGCATATCTGAGACGTTTTTGCTCAAACTTGTATTTTATATTCTTTAGTTCTGGAACACCCTCCCTTTCAGGCCACTGGATCCTTTCTTTCTCATCCTGAAGATATCCGAGTTCCCACATGTTCCCAGGAATATTATTGATGACTGTCCTGCCCTGTCCAAGTGAAGAACTTTTTTGTTGTTTGGCTGCAGTGTCCAGCAGCCTGATTGTAGAATCTCAGTTCCCAGACCAGGGATTGAACTTGGGTTGCCATGGTGAAAGCCCCAAATTCTAACCATGAAACCACCAGAGAACTCCCTCCCATAAGCAGAGAACTTTTTTAAAGTTTTATTTGTGAATAAGTAATGTGTACTTGTTTTAAAAAATGCATGAATAAGTAAGTGCCTGTTTTATTTACTTATTTATAAAGTAAATATAAATAAGGCAGAGGGCAGGTAGTAACTCTGTATAAACTCTTTCTGTAAGGGGCCAGATGCTAAATATTTTCAGCTTCATGGACCATTACTGCTTCTATCTCAGATACTCAGTTTTGCAGTTGAAGGGCCAAGAGCAGCCACCACCCAAATGAACGGACATGGCTGTGTTCCAATAAAGCTTTATTGACAAAAGCAGGGCCACAGTTTGCCTACGCTGGTAGAGGGTAGAAAGGAAACATCCCCCAGTCCCTCCCCAGCCCCACTCCCCAGAGGTGGCCGGTCTGCGTAGTCCCAGGCACCCTCAAAAGTGTTTACAGATGCGGGGTTTAGGCACATCAGGTCTGTCATACTCAGTGTCCTTCTGTGTCTTGCTTTTTTTCCTGTTTCCATCACACAGAGTCACATGGGAGGGTATCTATTTTTCAGACAAATAGGACCATATGTTACACATTGTTCTACGGTTTCCTTTGCTTCACTTGGCAGTGACTCGGGGCCAGTGCTTATAGATTTATGACTTTCTTTGTCATGGCCTCATTCTTCACCTTGCTCCAAGGCATCCTAACCAATACAAAAGAATAACTGTAGGTGGATGTCATTACTGGCCAGCCGTCAAGGATGATGTCTCATTGGCTTCGCATTGACCCGTGAATGGGTCACAGGTCAATGCCACGTTAGCCCTTCTCCAGGGAGGGAGGCTGGGCTTCCTGGTTCCCAGCCCAGTCCTGTGTCCAAAGGGGTGAGTTAACCCATAACTTTGCATGACAATGAACATTTCTGAGCAAATCTTAGAGGTAAGGCCGTGATGGAGTATGAGGCGATTTCTGTGCGATCCTGAAAGTGCCAAGTTCTTCGTAGTGCCCTGGAAGGTGGGTTGCAGTGAACGGGGCTGGACCCGCCCTGTGCCCACCCTTTAACAGCTGTGCTTTCAGAGATGCCCTGTGTTGATTTCCTAGAGCTGCTATAACAAAGGCCACACGCTTGGTGGCTTAGAACAACAGAAATCTCTTCTCTCTCAGTTCCGACAACTGAAATCGAGGTGTCACCAGGATTGTTATTTCCTTCCGGGGCCTCCAATGGAGAACCCGTTCTGTGGCTTCTGATGGCGGTGGGCCGTCCCGAACATTCCTTGGCTTGTGGACCCATCACTCCAGTCTTTACCAGCCTTCCCATGGCCTTCCTCTCTGTGTCTCCGCATCTGTTTCCCTTCTCTTTGCTTCTAAAGACGTGTCATTGGATTTAGGGCCCACCCTAATCCTGGATGACCTCATCTTAAGGTCCTTACTTAATTGCACCTGCAGATACCCCTAGTCCAAGCAAGGTTACGTTCTGAGGGTCCTGATGGCTATATGTTATAAGGGCCACAATTCCACCCACTCCAGGTCCTCTGCTAAAAATCAGCGTTCCTGCCTCATTCTTGTCATAATCAGCAGCCTTGCTTTTGGGGGAGGACCCTGGGAGCCCCAGGAATGGCATCTGCTGTGACTTATTTGCAAGTCTAAGATGGGTTGCAGAAAAGCAGGAGCCTGCAAGGCTTCTAGGACATTTCTTGCTGAGTTCAGCAATATTAAGAGGCTAATGAGCAAAATGTTTGCATATCTGAAAACTTTAATTGAAAAGGAAGCAAAAGGAAAGCTTTCTTTTGTAACCCCCAGGGGTTTTTAGTTCAGGCGGTACCAGTTGCCTGGTGGCCTTGCCCTGAAATTAATTACCCAGCACCTGTAGTTGAGTTTTGAAGTTTGACCGAATCCAGCATGAGGCTGGATTACCAACACCATCTATTTGTATAATTTTTCCAAAGAAAATTGTATGAATGCAAAACTAAAGGATGGGGCTGGGTTCGTCATCTGTTTTTAATAGTCTGAGGAACCAGCTGTTATTTGTCTTGCACAAGGCACTTGGATGCAAAAGGGTTTTAATTTCTAACATTGGGAGATGAGGCCAGCTCACTTTCGACTCGCAGACAGCACCTTTGGTCCAACGTGACGGAACCTCACCCCAGAGCAGCTGTCTTAGTTTCCTAGGATGGCTATAACTACATGGTGGGTGGCTTTAACCAACAGAAATGTGTTCTCTCACAGTGCTGGAGGCTAAAGTTCTGAAATCAAGGTGTCGGCAGAGCCAGGCTCTCTAAGGCCTCCGCGGGAGGGTCCTTTTGCCTGGTCCAGATTCTGGTAGCCCCAGGGTTGTTGGCTTGTGGCCACAGAACTCCCGCCTCTGCCCCCTCGTGGTGTGGCATTCCGAGGGATTCTGTCTCCCTTTTCTCTTTGGAGGACATCAGCCGTATTGGATTAAGAGCCAGTCTTCCTCTCGTATGACCTCATCTCAACAGCTTACCTCTGTTATAACCCTCTTTCCAAACAAGATCGCATTGTGAGGTTTTGAGGACTGGAATTTCAACACATCTCTTCAGGGGACACCATTCAGCCCCTAACGCCAGGGGAAGCAAAAGGGCACTGACATAATCAGGCCACCCAAGGGGACAGGAGGAATGGAAGCAGATGCCGTCGGCTCGTCTCTGCGCATGTGTTCATGCTCACAAAACTACTCTCCCTGCGTAGAAAGGATGCAGCTGCAGCAGCTCAGAGCATCTCAACCTCAGCGAAAAGGCTCTTCCCTCCTCGCTCACATCCAGAAGTCCTGGGGAAGGTGCCACCGTGAGCCTGGATTGTTGGCTGTAGCCAGAGGCAGATTGTGAGACAATGACAGTTCCTGTGACAAGAGCTGGGGGCGGATGAGGTTCCCCCCAAAGTAGGGTGGCCTTGACATTCTCACGGCGGGTATCATGAGCATGCAGTAGCCTCAGCCCCATGTTACTTTTAAATGACCCTGGTCTTTTTTTTAAATACTTAAAAATTTTTTTATTAAAGTATAGTTGATTTACAATGTTGTGTCTATTTCTGCTATATGGCAAAGGGACTCAGTCATTCATGTATATACATTCTTTTTTAAAAAAATATTCTCCATCCTGCTCTATCCCAGGAGATGGGATATAGTTCCCTGTGCTATATAGTAGGACCTTATTGTTTATTCATTCTAAATGTAATAGTTGGCATCTACGAACCCCAGACTCTCAGGCATCCCACTCCTTCCCCTCTCCCCCTGGGCAACCACAAGTCTGTTCTCTAGGTAAATGACCCCGGTCTTGACTTGCTATTCATGCGACCTTGTGCGTGGATCCACTGTGCATTAAACTGCACCAACCCACTTTCAGGTCCAGGGAGCTGTCCTCAGATATGCTTTAAATTTTTCATGTCTCTGAAAGGCCAGTATGTTTGCCTTCAGACAAGAAGCACATGGAGACTGCTGATGTGATCTTTAATCCATACGGATGCTGTGGGGGATGCACTCAACATCAGGTGCTTGGTGCCTCTTATTTTAATTTTCAGACTAACGCTTTTAAACTCCTAAAAAGGATCACACTTGTGTAGAAGCAGTTTGAAACTCTGCTGAATGGTCTGTGGGAAGCCCGTTTCCTGTGCTTTGCCTTTTTGTACGTGTTTTTATGCACTCCGTGCTGAAAAGGTAGACTTCTAGTTCAACTGTAAACATTAATTCAAGGCAAAGACTGCTGAATTATCAAAACAGCTCATAATTCACAATGCCCATATCATGTCTTAATTATGTTGACTTCTAACTACTATTGAAAAATAACTTTTTATCCTGAGTCTGCTTTGCACAGCATAGAGCAAGCCCCCTGAGATAACGCATCTGTGGATAGGACGCAGCGTTTCCTGGGATATCATCATTTGAAAGCTTTTCAGGCTTGCGATGGCATTTTCAAGAGTCTCTCTGTCTTGGAAATTTGAAACGGACTCAAACTTGGCAGATCTGAGGAGCCAACTAGAATCTGCCAGTGCACTAATCCTTGCCATCAAGGATACATTTCTCAGTAGCACTGAGTTCATGGCCTTTCATGGAAAAATTGATTGCTTATGTCCACATACTTTGGACTAGATAGGAATGCTAAGATCCATTGAGCTGTTCATCTGTTCCTGGTTAGTGAAGGATGCCCTCTGCTCTCATCGGCCACCAGAATGAGGGAGGGACTTTAAATTCCTGTGGACTCCAAGCCCACCTCTGCTGCAGGCTGAGTTGAGCTTTTGTTGGTGGTCATTTACTCCAGGTTAGGTAGGAAGAGGTGAACTGAAGCAAGTCAACCCGGTGAAATTGCCATGATGTGGTACAAGCCAGCTCAGGATAACTTGAGTGCAAAATCATTACTGTGGGATGTTGCTTGCCAGTGGGTTTGTGTGTGTGTGTGTGTGTTTGTGTGTGTGTGTGTGTGTATGGTAATTATTTTTGCCTGATTTAAGAGGTGATAAAAAAACACTGGCTGTTGCTGAAACAAAGCTAATTTCCTCCTGTTCAGAGCCGTTATATGGCATGGTTGGCACATTTGAAACCTACTTTTCGACGTCTGCTGCTCTTCTGCCATAAAGAACCAATATCCTTCCATCTTGTCTTTCTTGCCCCACTTTGATTTTTGTTTTCTACACGTATCCCATGTATCAGTTAAATGTTCAAGGGGTAAGAAGTGACCTTTATGCTGATGGAAATAATATAGAAAAATAACTGGAAGTACAAAAATGTCTGCATTTCTGGTTTGCTTTTGCTCGTTGGGGAAAGGACTGGTGGATGGAGCAGTACGAGTGGGTACGTTCTTGTGAGGGATGGGGAAAAAGTCTGGAGTTTTGGTCCATACGTGATGAAAGGGAGATTCTACTTATCTTTATAATCTCTGTTTTCCCTGACGTTCTCTCTGACCACTTGAAGCTTTGTTAACCA
Organism: Sus scrofa; assembly: GCF_054392235.1. Lineage (NCBI taxonomy): Eukaryota > Metazoa > Chordata > Mammalia > Artiodactyla > Suidae > Sus > Sus scrofa. The sequence goes on along the minus strand of NC_139396.1, from coordinate 147,517,804 downwards.
CTGTCCACCCCTCTTGATCCCAGGGCAGAGTCTTTCATTCCGTGAATGCTTATTGGGTTATTAGTGTTTTGCACAAACTAGGGATGCAGAGACGAACAGGGCTCCTGCCTAAAGGCTTTTGGCCTCCTGCAGGCAGGCCTCGGGCCCCTAGAAGACAACAGCATGGCAGTTCTCTACATACCAGATGTTTCAGCATTGTGTGCATTTCATTGGGTTGTAATACATTTCCTTTCTCCAGCCCACTCATTCTGGCCCTCTTTTGTGTGTGTGTGTGTGTGTGGCCACGCCCATGGCATGTGGAAACTTCCAGACCAGAGATTGAACCTGTGCCGCAGCAGCAACCCATGCTGCTGCAGTGACAATTCCAGAGCCTGAACCCACTGAGCCACCAGGGAACTCCAAGGCCCTCTTTATGAACAAGAGAAAGCAGCATTTCATTCAGGCTCCTGCGTTTAGTAGACTCATGATTTTTGGAGTAAGTATCCCGCCCCTCCCAAAAAAGAATTACAAAGCTAAATCATCTTGTGCTCATCAAGGCTGGCCTAGAGCAAGGAAGTGGGAGCAGCTTTCCTGTCCTAATTGGACAGAAGGCAGTTGCCTTGTCCTGGATGGGGATTGCATGGACCAGCCTTTCCAGGAAGATGCTGAGCGAGCATCTGTGCCCCTGAGATAGTTGGTTGGTAAGGAAGTGATGCTACCGTGTTCCTGTTGGAGAGAGTGACCAAGGGACAACTGCTGAGTCCCCTGGGAAAGGGAGGCCTTTAAACTTGCTGGTAGTGGAAGATATAGATAGTTGGTTTATCTGTTGAGAGTTGGGAGTATTTTTTTTGCTGGTGACCTGTTTGTTTCATACTGAAAGCATTAGAATTACTCTTTGCCAGGAAATGTAGTAGGAGCAAAATTACAGAAAATAAGACTACTTCAGAGGTGAGGAGGGCTACAAAAAGAATTTTTGCAAGGAAAACATAGCTTAGGATAGAATGAAATCCTAATATGGATTTACCAGTATAGTGTGCTCTCAAAATTTTATTTTGTCATTGTCTGTTTTTCTCAGCACTATGTTTACCTCACATATTTAGGGTCTGCTAGTTTGATGTATCTTTAAGTAAGAATTGAGCCTTTAACGCTTTGTAACTTTGCTAGCTGACTGCATAGTTATTGTTATACAAGGATAAAAGACAGTCCCTGCCTTAATGGAACTTAAAAATTAGTGGAAGTCCTAAAACACATAAATATCTACAAATTCAGGGCATTATGTGAGAGGAATAAATAAATGCTATTTATTAAAAAGTGTACAGGGGAATTCCCGTCATGGCGCAGTGGTTAACGAATCTGACTGGGAACCATGAGGTTGCGGGTTCGATCCCTGCCTTGCTCAGTGGGTTAAGGATCTGGCATTGCTGTGATCTGTGGTTTAGGTTGCAGACGAGGCTCGGATCCCCAGTTGCTGTGGCTGTGGCGTAGGCCGGTGGCCACAGCTCCGATTTGACCCCTAGCCTGGGAATCTCTATATGCCACGGGAGCGGCCCAAGAAATGGCAAAAAGACAATAAATAAATAAAATAAAATAAAATGTGCACAGGGATCATACCCAGGTGAGACTGATAGGAAAAGGTCTCTAGAGAAGGCAGCATTGGACCCACGCTTGGAGCACGGCTCTTTTATCGTATAAAATAGACCATTTTTACAAAAACTGCTTAATATGTGCTTGACATGTATGGGACACAGGAAATACAAAAACGAGTAAGACAGTGCTCTTACTTCTAAGAATTGAAAAGTCCAGTGGAAAACCTGTTAGTAACCAGCCACTATAATCGATTGCAGTAGACGAATGATGTCAATTTTGTATCAATGTATAAAAAGTGTATATTCAGGACGAAAAAGAAAGGCAGGTTGAAGGGAGTGCGTGCGTCTCGGGAGTTGGAGAAGGCTCAGTCTAGGAGTTCTCACCTGGGCTCCGCCTGGGACTCCCTGGGGGAGCTTGTTAAAGCTGCTGGTGCCCAAGCCCTTCCCCAGACCTGCTCCTCCTTTCTCAAGCTAATTTTGTAAAGTTAAGACAGGCGGATTGAGGAGTTCCCATTGTGGCGCGGGGGCGGGGGCAAATCTTGACTAGGATCCACGAGGATGCGGGTTTGATCCCCGGCCTTGCTCAGTGGGTTAAGGATCTGGCGTTGCCATGAGCTGTGGTGTAGGTCGCAGACGAGGCTCGTATCCCCAGTTGCTGTGGCTGTGGTGTAGGCTGGCAGCTGCAGCTCCGATTCAACCCCTAGCCTGGGAACCTCCATGTGCCATGAGTGTGGCCCTCAAAAAAAGACAAAAGACAAAAAAGAAAAAAAAGAAAAAAAGACAGGTAGGTTGAGGCTAGATGGTGGAGCCTGTTGAAAGCCAGGGTTAGGAAGCACAGCTTTTGTCAGTAGGCAATGGGATGACATTAAAGACTTCTTATCCAGGGAGTGCTGTGATCTATGTGGTGTTTAATAAAAATTAACCTGGTGTTTAACCTCCTCTGGTCCAGTTGCTGAGTTGGGGGTGGCGGGGGGAGGGAGGACGGGCCCACCAGGTACCATAAGCATTTCTTTGCAGAGCAGCTGCTTTGCCTGAGCAGCTGGGCTTTTGCCATCTCTCTGTCTGTCTGTCATCAGAGGAGCCGGCTGGCTTCGACTAAGTTCAGTAGGCTTTGCTAAGGAGCGCTTGGGTGCCTTGACCTCAGAATTCAGGCTGGTCAGCGGCCCTGAGGCCAAGTGCAGGCTTGCCCTGGTTCTGCTTGCACTGTAACGCTTTGAAGATTCCAGACCTGAGGGACTGCGCAGAATCAATGGTTGATGTCTCTGGCTCAGGTTGTCATCTGGGTCTCAGCATCCAGCCACATGAGGGTCACTGGCTCCCCTCTGACAGGACCCTCTGTCACCTGACCTGACAGGTGGGAGGGACAGCAGGTGCGACTGGCAGGGCACCCTCCCTTCTGCCTAGCACTCCCTGCTTGTCCTGCCTCCACTCCCCGAGACCTGCCCTTCCAGAGGAATCCAGAGGACCAGGGGCAGGGCAAGCACCCACCCAGGGTGCAGCGTCTGGAATGTGAATCACGCATCTCTCTCTCTGCAGGATACAGAAATGCTCTGGTCATCATCCAAAGGCATTGGCTTTGCTTTAAATGGGCTCTGATTTGGGTATGGCCAGACCTGGTCCTGGATTCTCTCATTCATCTCCCTCTCCGTCTTAGAATTTACTTTGCAGTCCGTTTCTTCTGCCTGCTGACCGTGAACGCTGATACTCAGTGATGGCCAGAAGCACCCCGCCCCTCTGCTCCCCATGAAACAGTAGAGTCTGGGCTCTATAGATTCAGGGCTGGAAAGCTTGGTTGTTTGTTGAAGGGGGTAAAGTCCAACCACAATGGGAGAGGAAATCAGACAAGGATGTTTTTAAAAGCAAGCTGTGTTTTTTCTGACTGTTCCGGTGCTGGTTCCCACCCTGAAGACTCCTCTAACCCTGGGGAAGAAAAAATATTTTTAGTCCGATAGGGGCTGTCGGCAGCCCAGAGCTGACCCCTCTGTAAAAGAGTTGATAACTCAGAGCCATGGTTTTACTGGAGATAACTTGTAAGGATGACCTAAGAGTCTAAAGCAAGGGCAAGGGCTACGTTCAAGGCTGTGTGTCCTGCTCAACTCTTGTGAAGTCCTCTAAGAGTTATGTTGAAATAGAAATACCGAGGGAGGACAAAGCGTGGGGTGGGGTGGGAAATGTGTGTAATTCTTGGAGAAGGATAAACATCACAGAACTAGAATGTACTTTAGAGACAGCAGCTCGGTGAAGGAAGGCAGTTGACAAAGTGGGAGCTCACTGAATTGGGAGGACACGTTTGCTGGATACTGTACAACGAGTTTAAATGTTTTTATTTTTTTATTTTTACTTTTTAATTGAAGTATAGTTGGTGTACAATATTGTGCCCATTTCTGCTGTACAGAAAAGTGACCCAGTCATATATGTATATATACATGCATGTGTCTATATCCATGTATGTGTCTATATCCATGTATATATATGTATGACTGGGTCACAATATATACACATACATTCTTTTTTTCATATCATCCCCCATCATGTTGTGTTCCAAGAGAATGAACACAATTCCCTGTGCTAGACAGTAGGACCTCATTGCCTGTCCATTCTAAATGAAATATTTTTCGTTTAAAAAAACCCTGCTTTCTGCATGGTTCCTCCATGATACAAAGTCATTACTAAGATATCAAGTTAAGGGAATGTGCTGTGTTCTTCCCCCCGCCGCCAGGCTCTTTCTTACTTGTGCCATTTGGCCCCCAGGACGTGTGTATCCATCACTGAGTCCCTTGGAACAGCTGGCAGGGAAGAGACCCTTTGGGTTGTTGTTATTGTACATTTCTGACTCCAGCACGCTCTTGGGTTGGAAAGGAAGCCAGGAATGAGATCACGAGTAATAAGAAACCTTAAATGTTTGCCCTTGCACAAGAGACAAAAATTATCCGATTGGGATTAGATTTCAAGAATGTGGAACTTGAAGGCAAATATTTATCTCCTGGTGCTAAGAAAGAAAACGATGTAAAACCTTTGACCTTGACCATTGGGTGGTGTCTGAGTTTTGCAAAACAGGTTGTGTTAAACCAGAAGCATGATGAGTTTCTCATTGTTCCTTCCCTGGAATTTTGCTGATAGTTTTTTCCCACATGCAGAGCAGCAGCTGACTTCATGTTCTCCAGAGTGTTCACGGTTACAGAGTGTTCCTTTGGATTCTGAGAGTGGTCCCTCTCAGGTCCAGCTTCCTAAGGAGACCCCTTCAAAATTCACTTCAGAGTACATGTATTTGGAAAGAAAATGACCTAGAGTCAGCCGGTGTTTTTCAACCCAGTTCACCCTCTCCCTGTGTCATACAACTCAAGGTGAATTTATATATAATCAACATTTCTTTTACCGACATAGCAATTTTTCAGACTAGGCAGGATCAATATTTCTCTACCTTTTTTTTCATTTTTAAAAAATTTTATTGAAGTATTGTTGATTTACAATGTTGTGATAATTTTTACTGTACCACAAAGTGATTCAGTTAGCATTTTTCTACGCTTTTAACATTATAAACAAACACATCTTTTCAAAAAATCCATAAGGTCAGGGGCGGGGGGTGGAATAAACAGTGGGGTCCCAGCATATCCAGTAATTTAGAAAGTTCAGTAGAGGGTTCAACCTAACAGATTTCTCAAACATCACCTTTTATCATTCCTGACATGGCACAGACAGAAACCAGGGCAACGTAATAAAGCCGGGCAGTCATTGGGCCACTTGATCCCCTGCTAAGGAAACCCTAGGAACCAGGATCCTTTTCTTTCTGTCTGTTTTTTTTTTTTTAGGGCTGCACCTGCAGCATATGGACATTCCCAGGCTAGGAGTCAAATCAGAGCTATAGCTGCTGGCCTATGCCACAGCCACAGCCACGCTGGATCTGAGCTACATCTGCGACCTACGCCACAACTTGTGCCAATGCCTGGTCCTGAACCCACTGAGCAAAGTCAGGGATTGAACCCACATCCTCATGGATACTAGATGGGTTCTTAACCTGCTGAGCCACGACAGGAACTCCCCAGGATCCTTTTCATGTCCACAATTTCAAATGATCACCCTCTATAAGTTATTATTGGACAAGCAATAGTCTTCAGAGATCTCTTGGCTCTTCCCTGGGTGGTTAGCTTCTGTAATCCCTCATGAGAATTTATGGAAGAAGGAAAAAAAAAAAAAGAATGCTTATTATTTTTAAGCTGCCCAAGTTACCAAAGTAATTTCCAGTCTTTCTGACTCTTGACTTGTAGCAGGATGTGGGGGGATGGGAGAATGGACTTAATCAAGAACTCTATTTTGAACACCAGCTTTGTAACTTTGAAGACTTTTCTTAGCCCGTAAATAGGCATAAGAACAATAGGGGACCCACCAAAGCATTGTCTGGGTTAAATGGGAAGGTGCTTTCCAAACGTTCAACTACAAAACAAATGCAAAAGATATTGTTAACAATAAAAATAATAGATAAGAAATGTGGACTTCCCATTGTGGCTTAGCAGGTTAAGAATCCGATTGGAATCCATGAGGATGCAGGTTCAATCTCTGGCCTCCCTCAATGGGTTAAGGATCTGGCGTCACCATGAGTTGTGGTGTAGGTCTCAGAGGCAGCTCAGATCCCACGTTGCCCCTAGGGGTCAGATCAGAGCTGTAGCCACTGGCCTACACCACAGCCACAGCAGCGGGGGATCTGAGCTGCATCTTCAACCTACACCAGAGCTCATGGCAATGCCAGATCCTTAACCACTGAGCGAGGCCTGGGATCGAACCCGCATCCTCATCAGTCCTAGTCGGATTTATTAACGGCTTAGCCATGATGGGAACTCCATGAGCAAAAATGTTAAATCTTGTAGTAGCCGCTGATGCTCTCAACCTTCCAAATCCATTTCTTTTTTTTACCCTTTCTGGTGGACTTCGGCCCTAACTAGAAGAAGCCGCTTTTGACGGTTCATGGCAAAGACTTACGCAAAGTGATCCAGACAGTGCCAGCCATAGCCTGCTGATTTGGAGTCAGTTTAGGAATTAAATATGAGGGCTATTTGCATTCCATCCACATCTCTCCATCAGTTCAAAGGAAACTATCAACAGAAGGACGAGGATGAAAGGAGAATTGAAAATGTCTTAGTGGCTCTCTGGAGGTCCTGGAATAGTGGATACCTGATGGGATTAAACTACAGAGCTTTTACTTAGAGACCATTTTATTTAAAAAAAAAAAAATCATTACTTCACAGAGGTCAGAAAAACACTTTGGGAATCTATTCTCTAAAGCGCTCTTAATTTGAGTCTTCTTAATTCCTTCAAATTCTCCTCAGATTAAAATCATAATAAAAGGCAAAACCACTCTGGATAACTGGCAGTACTCAATTTGAGTGTATATGGCCAATGACCTTGCTATGTATCATCTGCTTTTATGTATATGTACAACTGAAATGCGTATAGAATTCACTGAAAGACATGGGCGGAAATTTTCACAGCAGCACTGTTCAAGGCAGTCAACATTTAAAAATTCTCAAATGTCCATCAAGTGTGGAATGGATAAATAAGGTATAGTGTAATTACACAAAAAATTGCTATACAGGGAATTACCGCTGTGGCACAGCAGAAACGAATCCAACTCATATCCATGAGGAGGCAGGTTCAATCTCTGGCCTCATTCAGTAGATTAAGGACCCACCATTGCTGTGGGTTGTGGTGTAGCTTGCAGAAGTGGCTTGGATCGCACATTGCTACAGCTGTGGTGTAGACTGGCAGCTGCAGCTCCAATTTGACCCCTAGCCTGGGAGCTTAACATGCTGCAGGTGCAGCCCTAAAAAGCAGAAAAAAAAATGCAGCATGAGATGTGGTGATGGACACCTATATACAGCATCATGAATAACCCTCACAGTGTCAAGTAAGAGAAGCCAGAGGTATCTGCTTCCACTTACGTAAACTTCAAAGACAGGTAAATCCAGCGTATGGCATTCCTGCTGTGGCACAATGGGATTGGCAGCGACTCTGGAGCTCTGGGACTCAGGTTCAATCCCAGCTCAGCACAGTGGGTTAAGGATCTGGTGTTGCCACAGCTGAAGCATAAGTCCCAACTGCAGCTTGAATCTGATCCCTGGCCCAGGAATTCTGTATGCTGTGGGGAGGTCAAAAGAAGAAAACTGAAAACCCAGCATAGAGAGTTAGAAGTCAGCATAGAAGTCAGTGATTGAGAGAGGCATGAGGGGGTTTCTGGGGACAGATAATGTCCTCTTACTTGGTTTGGGTGCTGGTTATGGGTTGTGTTGCATTTATGACAATTCATTGAGCTGGAAATTTATAATTTGTGCATTTTTCTCAGTGTACGCTCTACTTCAATAAAGACGTTTACTTAAAAGCAAACAATTAAGGCACACGTCTTTCCTCCTCCAAAGCAGGGGGGATAAAGGGCATTCAGGACTTCCTCGCCTACCAAGGAAGAACATTGTCATATAATATGTACAATGAATGGCATTTTAGGTGACAAAGAAAAGAAAACAAGCCAAACTGTAGAACAGACCGCAACAGTCACAAACAAAAGCCTGGTTGGGGAATACCAAATTCAGCTGACACCCAAGGAAATCTGAACCCCAATCCCGGTTACCCTCTAAACCATGTTGTATTCCTTTATAAGTTACTGGAAGAGACGGATGAGATGATGTTATTCATGCTATTTAATCAGTTCCTGGTTGCAACAAAGTACATCTAATATCTGGGAGACCCGAGGTGGCTGTTGGATATGAAAATGAAGGGCAGGCTGGAGCTGGCAGGGCTGCTTTGTAAGGATTTAGGATGATGCTGTCCATTGCCACGCAGATCACCTATGTCAAGAAATCACATTTGGGGAGTTCTCGCTGGGTGCAATGGGCTCGGCGGTGTCTCTGCAGCGCCAGGATGCAGATTTGATCCCCAGCTGGCACAGTGGGTTAAAGGATCTGGCATTGCCTGCAGCTGGCAATAGGTGTGGATCGGATCTGCCCCCTAGCCTGGGGAATTTCATATGCCGTGGGGCAGCCAACAAATAAAAAATAAAATAAGAAGAAGAAGAAGAAATCCTATTTGGGGTAGTTATCTTTAAAAGACTTGGTGTGATTTATAGTGGTTTTGGTTTTTTTTTTTTGATTTATAATATTTGATCACACCATTTTAACAGTTGGAGGCAAGAGGGATCGTGAAAGTAAAATATTTGGTAAGGTCTTAAAAAATGATCTGGGGAGTTCCCGTCGTGGCGCAGTGGTTAACGAATCCGACTAGGAACCATGAGGTTGCGGGTTCGTTCCCTGCCCTTGCTCAGTGGGTTAACGATCCGGCGTTGCCGTGAGCTGTGGTGTAGGTTGCAGACACGGCTCGGATTCAGCGTTGCTGTGGCTCTGGCGTAGGCCAGTGGCTACAGCTCCGATTCGACCCCTAGCCTGGGAACCTCCATATGCCATGGGAGTGGCCCAAGAAATAGCAAAAAAAAAAAAAAAAAAAAAAAAAGATCTGGTCTTCCTTTAGCTTTAGCAGACTGTGAGATATGAAGGCCTTAACTGAATACAATAAACCTTTATTTGTATTCTTTAAAAAAAGAAGTTGAAAGATGACACTGTAACGTTGTCGAAAATACACCTTTTTCAGGCAGACTCTGGCCACCTCGCCACAGGAACAGAGCTGCTGGGAGGCGGGACGGCTGTGGGACCTGGTGGTCTGTGTACAGCCTGCAAGTGGACAGACTTGCGTTCAGCTCCCAGCTCTCTCCTTTGCCAGTGGAGTGACCTTGGGTGATTTCTTGATCTCGCTAAGCTTTGAGTTCCCCATCTGTTAAATGGGCACACACCTGCCTCACAAGGTGGCAGGGAAGGTCCAGTGGGATATGGTTTTGAGAGATGCTTAGCACAGCATTGGGAAACAGTCAATACTGAAATCACAGCTGGGGCACAGACATTCATCCTTTTGTTCTCTTTTGGCTGCCGTAATTGTCCCGGAAACAGATGCTCCTCAGTCTAGAGGTTTGGGGATAAAGGCTTCTGTTGGCCTAGTAATTCACCTGACATGTCAAGAGAACTTGCTCTGTGGAAAGCAAGAGAGATCCTAGAGCTGCGAGGACACAGGTATGGCCCTCGTCTTTCAGGGGGTGTATAATCTCACGTGAAAGAGAGGGAGCAGGCTCACCTGTACTGACTGGTACCAGATGCTTCCTTTGGTAGGAGCTGAGCTTCCCTCCTTTCATTTTCGTAACAATCCTACTTGGAAGGTTTTCTTATGCCAGTTTTTACAGATAAAGAAATAAGACTGGAAAAGTACCCAAGGCCTTGCCATTTGCAGGGCCAGAATGCAGGCCCTGGGTTCTCTTGGTTCCAAGACCCATCTCCTTGCACCCCATGCTGGACAGTGGGGCAGGGCAGACAGCATAGCCAGGACACCAGGAGGCAAAGTTAAACACGTAGGACAGCCAAGTGCAGAGCTGCGGGAGCACCAGGGAGAAGAGGTTAGTTCCAAATGTGGGGTCTGTACATTTCAGATTTATGCTTTGCCGTCTGTGTAGTTATTTGCCTCGAAAGGTGGCAAAATATCCAAGATACGTGTTAGCAAGACATTCTCAATCATCTTAGCCATCTTTTTGTATCACACAGGGGTTAGTTTCCTAGTCGCCTAATGAGACAAGAGAAGCAGGGTGTCCACGGTGTTTTGATGTTGGTACAAGAGAATCGAACTTGCGTCCAAAGACCTGGGAGGCTTCCTAGTTCTGACACTTAGCCGTGTGACCTTGGTTTGGGCGCACCAAGTCACTTGGCTTCTGAGCCTCTGTTTGATAACCATAAAACAGGAAGAGTGATGTCACTGATTTCAAAGTTCAGAGAGAAATCCAATTAAACACTGTGTGTGAAAGCACAGAGCCAAAGAACCGGCCTGAGAAGTTCCAGTGGTGAAACTAAAGTTAATGGAGTAGCTCAGGTTTTTGTTTGACCCTCTCATGTGGTTCCAGAGAGGTTGTTTAAGCTTTCTGCAGCTCTGCTTCCCTTCTTGTACAGAAGAACAGTGATGCCTCTGAAGAAAGGGAACTGATGATTAGCAAATTAGAAAAAGGTTTTCTAATTCCTTTGAAACTGTCCACATCTACAGACAGCTGCTAACAGTACAATACTACACGCATGTAACTAGCTTTCTATATAGGCAGGTGTATTTTGTTCTGAAAAAAAATCTGTATTTTTCGACTGCTTTCCAAAGGAACCCGGACCCCCCAAAAAAGGAATGAATGTAGGCAAACACTGATGTGTCCTTGGAGACCGTGGATGGGAAAGTTCCTCTTGTATTCTGGCCACATCTTTTTTTCCACCCCTCACCCCTCCACACAAACTGTTTTCTTTCTCTCTATCCCTCTCTCCCTTCCATCCTTCTTCCCTTCCTTCCTTCCCTCCATTCTTTCTGTCCTGTGCCTTTATTGAAGGTTTAAATACCATAAAATTTATCCATTGCAAAAAAGTCTATTTTTTAATTGAGTTGCTTGACCTCATTATGATTATATTATTATATTAATAATATAATTAATAATTATTAATATTATTTATTATATTATTATATGTAATTATAATGTATTATTATATTACTTTTAATGTAGTCTAGATACTGGTCCTTTTTTAGAGTTATGATTTGCAGACATTTCTTCTACTAAAAAGTCTATTTTCATTACATTCAAACAGTCGTGCAGCCATCAGCACAATTGTTTCACAACGAAAGCAGTTTCACAACGTTTCCGTCACCCCGTTTTGGCTTTGCAGTCCGCCCTGCTCCCGGTCTTATTCCCAGCCCCCATCCCAGCAACCACTGATCTACTTTATATGTTTCCTTTCGCCTCTTCTAAAACTTTCCTGGAAGTGGAATCCATACAATACATAGTCTTTCGTGTCTGCCTTCTTTCACTTAACATTATGTTGTTGAGGGTCATCCAGGTTGTATACATCGGTTGTTCGGTTTGTTCCTTTCCATAAAAAGCAGGAGCTTTGCAGTGTTCCATTATTTAAATGGTCCACATTTTGTTTATCTGCTCACCAGCTGAGAGTCATTTAGATTATTTCCAGTTTGGGGCTATTATGAATAACACTGCTGTGAACTTTTGCGTCTTTCTGTGGACACGCATTATCATTTTCTTTCAGTTCAAATCCTAGGAGTGGAGGTGCTGGTTTGTGGAGTACATTTACGTTCAATTTTTTGAGAAACTGCCTAAGAGGTTTCCAAAGCAGCTGTGCCATTTTTCATTCTCACCAGCAGTGGATAAGGGTTCCGCTTTCTCCATGGCCTCCTAACATGTGCTGTGGTCCAGTTTTTTAATGATAGCCATTGTAGTTGGTGTTCCAGGAGTTTATCATTGTGGCTTTCATTTTATTTCCCTAGTGACTAATGATGTTTAAAATATTTTCATGTGCTTACTCAGCATTTACATATCTTCTTTGGTAAAGTGTTCTTTAAATCTTTTGCCCATTTTTTTGGCTGCACCCATGGCCTGCAGAAGTTCCGCAGGCCAGGGATCCAACCTGCAACACAGCAGTGATTCCAGCCACAGCAGTTAACAATGCCAGATCCTTAACCCACTGAGCCATCAGGGAACTTCTTACATATTTTTTAATTGAGTTGCTTGGCCTCGTTATTGTTATATTATTATTATACATCATTATAGTGTATTATTGTAGTATTTTTTACATATTCTAGGTACTAGTCCTTTTTTAGAGTTATGATTTGCAGAAATTTCTTCTAGTCTGTGGCAGGTCTTTCCATTTTCTTGATGTCTTTTGAAGAGAAAAAGGTTTTCATCTTGACAACATCCAGTTTATCCATTCTTTTCTTTGATGATTATGCTTTTTGTATAATCTAAGAAATCTTTGCCTAAACTAAGGTCACAAAGATTTTCTTGTATGTTTTTGTCTAGGAGTTTTATAGTTTTAGCATTTATGTGTAGATCTGTGGTCCATTTGAAGTTAGTTTTTGTGTATGGTGTGAGGTAGGGGTTTGATTGAACATGTTTATCCAATTGTCCCATCATCACTTTTTGGAAAGACTATCCCCTCCCCATCAAACTGCCTTGGCACTTTGTTGAAAATCAATGGACCATAGATGAGTGAGTTTATTTTGGAACTCTGTCTTCTGTTCCTTTGACCTTTGTGTCTCTCCCACTGCCAATACCCTGCACTCTTGGTTATTTGTAGCTTTATAGTAAGTTTTGAAATCAGGTAGTTTAAGTCCTTGAACATTATCCTCTTCTTTTTCAATCATTTTTAACTGTTCTTGGTCCTTTGCATTGCTGTATAAATTTTATGACCAGCTTGTCAATGTACAAATAATCTGGCTGGGGTTTTGGTAGAAATTGCACTGAATATGATGATTAATTTAAAGAGACTGGTTAGGTCTTTTAGGAATGCACATATTTACAGATAATGTTTATCTAACACTGTTACATTGCAAAGACTGCTTAAAAGGTTTTGTTTTTTGGGTTTTTTGTTTGTTTTTTGCTCTTTAGAGCCACATTTGCAGCATATGGAAGTTCCCAGGCTAGGGGTTGAGTCGGAGCTACACCACAGCCACAGTAAGGCAATATCCGAGCCACATCTGCAACCTATACCACAGCTCATGGCAACACTGGATCCTTAACCCACTGAGCGAGGACAAGGATTGAACCTACATGCTCATGGATACTAGTCAGGTTTGTAACCCACTGAGCCATAACAGGCACTCCTGCATAAAAGTTTTTGCACGTAGTTCCTTGGAAGGAGATGAGAAAGCAGTAACCATCTGCAAAAGCCAATATGCGTTTATACTGGAATGTTTCCACCTTTTTAATTATTTTATATTTTGACTGGTCAAAAGGAACCAGAACATTGGAAGGCAGTGGTGTGTTTCTCTGTGCCCTGTGTTGTGCATCTTCTCTGGGCAAGACAAGCTGCCACCCCACCCCTTGACATAGCGCCCATGTTTGGAGCAGAGGTTGCAGTTGGGGTTGGGGTTGGTGAGCCAGTGGGGCAGGCAACAGGATACGCTTCTCTGTGCAGCGAGGCTTTGCCTGGACTTGTGTAGAGCCCTCTGGGCTTTGTGAAAGCTGCCTGGGCAGATGATTTATTCACCTTTGCCCAGGAAACAAACTTTGGGCCAGGGCACACCCTCATTATTCTACCTGATTAGGATGCTGCATCAGGGAAAAACACCTCCCGAAACAGGTGGGTGGTAGCTTCGAGATCAAGCTGGTCCAGTTGCATTGGAAACCCCTCCCACTTCAAGGGAAGAAACAACAAATGGAAAGAAGGCTGAGTCAGCCCCCACCCTGCCTTTCTGCAGGAGCAAAACAGGGAACTAGCGAGATTCCTCTTCTCCCTCCCCACCCATGCACCTGCCACGTAAGCAACACATCCTTGCTACTCCTTTCGGCTTCCTCCTCCAGCATCAGGTTTCCCCAGTTCACGGTGATCTGCACAGACTCGTTTCAGTGCTTATAAAATAAAAAAAGATGCTGATCTCTGGCCCCCACCCTGAGGCCCTTAAAGCCGTTTTGAAAAGGCTCTTGGGTGTTGCTTATTTGCAGTCAAGTTAGAAAACTGATTTCAGCCAACACACCATCCTCCAAGTGCTCAAATATCCTTTGTCTGAAAGCACCCTCAACCAGAGCTGTGTCTGTGAGAGTCTCAGGGACGGAAAAGCAATGTGTTTATTTCTTTGGGTATTCTGAGCACCATCTCTGAATCAAGTTCGACCTTTAAAAAAGTGACTGTAGACCTTGGTAGTAAACTTCCCCTATGAACATGACCTCATTCGATGACCTCTCAGTGCTACACACCCTTGGCTTTTCTCAAGGGTCTAAATGAGAAACAAGTACACAGACATTTCCAGCCATCAGCAAAATTAGTGTGGAAGTTGTTGTGCTCTTCCAGAGCTGAGGTCCCCCTAGGGGAATTCTTTCAGTGCTTTTTGGAGTCAGTGTAAGCAAGAGTAGGCCTGGAGTCAGGCGGCCTGGACTCATAGCCCAGCTTTGCTTTTTGGACACACTGGTGGCTTTAGAGAAATCATTTGCTTTGAACTTTCATTTCTTTGCTTGCAGAAAAAAAATTGTAAAATAGCACCTACCTCACAGGGCTGTATGTGACCCTGCCACTCCAAGTCCTTGATACCACGCCTGGAACAGAACAAGACCCCGTCAAACCTCGGCCTAGGGTGACCATGATTAATTTAGAGTCAGGAAACCTTGCCTCTCTAGGGACAATTGCAAGGGGCCATTTTTTTTGCCCAGTGAGACTTTTGGGGCCCATTTTCTCTTTTGTCCTCATCTACTGATCACGACAAACATGTTTGCCTGAGGCTAGAGTCTTGTGATGTTTCTTTTCCTCTAAGATTTTCATTCCATTGTCTTCAGACCATGGCCTTCTCTGATAAGCATCCACAAGGCCTTTTGGAAGTAGTATGGCCTAAGCTGTAAATGGCTGAAGGCCGACCTCAAGGGCCACCGGGCCTATGCCTCCAGGAGAAAAGCACTGTAAGAGAAAGGGGGTAAAGAGAGACTGAAAAGGGACAGTTGGTGATCCTGGAGCTAAGCAGATTGTCTGTCCAAGGACGGGGTCTGTAATGATAGTTCTTTCCTAGTCCCTGTGGCCTATTACATTGGCACAGGGATGAGTCAGGGCATCAGAACGTCTCCTGGCTATCAGTCTTTGGTTAAACTCCATTCCCTGCCATCAAGAATGTCCTTTCTCAGAGTTCCCATTGTGGCTCAGCAAGTTAAGAACCTGACTGGTATCCATGAGGATGTGGGTTCGATCCCTGGCCTCATTCAGTGGGTTAAGGATGTGGTGTTGCCGTGAGCTGTGGTGTAGTTTGCACCTACAGCTTGGATCTGGTGTTGCTGTGGCTGTGGTGTAGGCCGGCAGCTGCAGCTCCAATTTGACCCCTAGCGTGGAAACGTCCATAGGCCGTAGGTATGGTCGTTCAATTAAAAAGGAATGTCCTTTCTCGACCTGAATTGCTTTTCTGTTAACACTACCATGTGAGCTTTTAGAGGTGTAGGAGTTCACACGGAATCATAGAATTTTACAGCTGAATGTGACTTGAAATTGTCTAGTCCAGCCCTTCAGTTTTTGCAGATGAGGGGCCCGGGGCTCAGAGAGGGCAAGTAGTAACATAAATGAGGTCCCATGAGTAAGAAATAAAGAAATGACATCCAGATCTCCTGATTCCAAATCTTGTAGCCCTTTCGCTGCACCCCACGTCCACAAGGAGTTCAAGCTCCTTTCTGCTCTTCTGGTCAATGAGTTTCTCAACAAATTTGGTGCCTTGCACCAAATCCTGCCTTATAATAGGTGGTATTTCCCATATACTAACATGTATGATAAAGTTTATACTTCAGTTTAGAGATTAACAAAATAAGAAGAATGACCACAGTAGTCCGATGCAATCATCACTATTAAAGACAAGCAATTTTTAGCACCTGGAATGTCTATGCAAGTGCTTTTATAAAACTCAGCTAAATAAGTAAATCATCTGTGGTCCACAGAGTTTAACGCCTGCCAGAATGTGACTTTTAACCTGTGCAATTTGAACATATGAACATAAAGAAATAAGGTTGTAATTCCTAAAATAGCCGTGTACAAAGGTGGGTGGAAAATGGGGGTGACAGAGTTAGGCTGAGCGCTCATGGGATGTCTGGCTTCTCAAGTTCTGGCAGAGTCGGAGTTGCAGGGTGTGGGCCCAGGGCCAGGTACCCAGTAACACTGCCTGTGAAGTCACCTGTCACACAAACAAAGCCCACACTGTGCTTTAAATGTTTCCAATCGAAAGCCTCCTCTCCACGGTGAATCGTGTGCTCCTCATCTGTAAAAAGTGAAGGGCTGGACTAGACAATTTCACTGTTTAGTCTCATTTTTCTCATGATCCAACATTCTTTTTCTTCTTCTAAAAATGGCTCTTATTTAAATGCTTAGGATTCAGCCACATCCGTTTTGGGTTTTTTTGAGGGGGATGGTTACTTTGCATATAAACCCATCTGTGTTTCAGCTCCAACACTTTCCCTGGCCTGGTGCACAAGACTTGTCTGTGAACTGTCATGGGTGCCTGTGTAAGAAGAAGTGAAACAACGAGTAGGTGGTTCGCACATGCAAAGGAGGGGCTCCCTTAGCCTGACCACTTGACCCTATGCCCCCCGCCCCCTGCACCTGCACTGCTGCACAAAGACTTTTGAATGACTCTGCAACTGCCCTTATTCTACTCACTGTATTTCTTGACATATTCATTCATGGGATGTAGCAAGTCCATGGTCAGTGTTTCTCAGCAGTGTTTTTGCTGTGATTTGCAGAGCAGAACTCTGCCGCATGAAGCTTTGACAAATCTTCCACCCACTTGGAATGACAGTTCATAACGTGGTTACTCTCCTGTGCCTGTCCTTGAGAAAAGATGGCATGCAGAGAGCCCTTTATTAGCATCCCGAACTGCACTAGCAAGCCTTCTTTTTATGCACAGCCCTGGAACCTCTGCGTGGAGGACTATTATGCTGTCTTTCCTATTATTATTATTATCATACTAGTGCATGCGGCACATCCCAACATTCTCAAGATGTCATTTGATCGTGCACCCTAGCATCACTGTGAGGTAGATATAGCAGTGGGGTGCTGTGTGGTTATTAGTTATTGTAATGTCCATCAACACAGAGGAATGGATAAAGAAGATGTGGTACATATATACAATGGAATATTACTCAGCCATAAAAAAGAATGAAATAATGCCATTTGCAGCAACAGGGATGGACCTAGAGATTATTATGCTAAGTGAAGTTAGTCAGACAGTGAAAGACAAACATCCTGGGATATCACTTATATGTGGAATCTAAAAAGAGGATACACATGAACTTATTTGCAGAACAGAAACAGACTTACAGACTTTAAAAACAAAATCACCAGGGAGGACAGGTCAAAGTGGGGGTGGGATGGATTGAGGGTTTAGGGCAGGCGCATGCACCCTGTGGTGTTTGGAATGGCTGGCCAATGGAGACCTGCTGTGTAGCATAGGGAACTCTACGCGATATTCTGTGATAATCTATCTGGGGAAAGAATCTGAAAAAGAGTGGATGTGTGTAAATATATACCTGAATCACTTTGCTGTACAGCAGAGATTGGTACAACACCGTAAATCAACTATACTTTAATAAAAGTTTTCCAAGAGTTTATAATTTGCCCAAGATGGCATTTCTAATACAGACTGCGGTAAAAAAAAAAAAAAAAAATTGAAGCCTGGGTGTTATGACTGTAAGAGACAATGGACTTTTCTCCTCTTAGTCTTTACCTCCTTATCACACAGTAGCATAAAAATGAATTCTTTTCATAAAAGATCAAAGTCATATAGGAATACATGAAGGAAATTGTTAGGTTCCCATCCCTGCTCCTTCCTTTCTTCCCAGCAAGGAACCACAGAAAACTGGGTGCATTCTCTCTAGCTTCTCTCTGTGCAGGACACACAGATAAGCTCAGTATACATACACAGGTGCGTCCTCGCCAGCATAAGTAATAGAAATAGTGCCTGACTAATAGGACTGATGAAAGGGTGCCAGGCAGTGTGCCATTCCTCTCATCAGCTCCATGAGGTAAATGCTGTTATTCTGCCCATTGTACAGATGTGGGACTGAAGGTTAGCAGGACTGTCGTCTTCTCAGGACCACAAGGTGCCAAAACTGTATTGGACTTGAGTCAGCCTTACCCCAGTATCTCCACACTTTTAACTACGACTCTATGGAGCTGTGTCTCAGCCATTACCTCTGCACTTGATTCTTTTCTCTTAATGACACTAGTTTGAACTCTTTCCATATAAGTACATATACGTTTCCTTCATTCTTTGATGGCTACCTATGCGTCCATAGTTTATTTCACGACTTTCTTATTAAGGTTGTTTCTATTTCTTTGTTCTTTGCTGTTATACGTAATACAATACTGAATACCTTAGTAATAACAGGTGTGAGAATTTCTGCAGAATGGCTTTTATGAGTGGAATTGTTCATCAGGGAGTAGTATGTACACATTAAATTTCCATAAATATAGTTTTCAAAAGAGAATTTTGCTCGCCAACAATGTGTGAGAATGACTCTTTCCTCACATTAGTCTTCTTTTTATCTTTGCCAATTTGTTGAATAAAAATACTTGTGTGTGTGTGTTTCCCTGATTCCTGGTGAGGTTGAGCTCATTCTTTATTTTGAAGGTCATTTTCGAGTCATTTCTTCTGGAAATAGCCTTTTGCCCATATTGCCGTTTATTTTTCATTGTGGATGCTCTTTATGTATTCTGGATAATAATCTTTCCTCTAAAATGTGTGGCTATCTTTCTCTAAGTGGAGGACCCATTGTTCTCACCATCCATTGAATAATCCACTTTTTTTTCAACTCATTTGAAACGCCACCTTTATCATGTCTCTTGTTGTCTGTATGCACCTGATTCCTCTCTTTTGTTCCACTGATTTATTTTCTGTTCCTGCACCAATATTTGAGCACTCTAATTATTTTTGTCATAAAGTAACTTTTTTATCAGAAAGGGAAAATTCCCCGTCACTGCTGCTCTCTTTTTCAAAAACCGTTTTTATATTTTTGTGCATTTTTTTCTTCCATGTGAACTTATAAAATCAGCTTGTCAAGTTCTATAAAAGAAACACCTGTGGAGGAGTTCCCATCGTGGCGCAGTGGTTAATGAATCTGACTAGGAACCATGAGGTTGTGGGTTCGATCCCTGGCCTTGCTCAGTGGGTTAAGGATCCGGCGTTGCCCTGAGCTGAGGTGTAGGTCGCAGACTCGGCTCAGATCCCCCGTTGCTGTGGCTCTGGTGTAGGCCAGTGGCTACAGCTCTGATTGGACCCCTAGCCTGGGAACTTCCATATGCCATGGGAGCAGCCCTAGAAAAGGCAAAAAGACAAAAAGACAAAAAAAAAAAAAGAAAGAAAGAAAGAAAGAAACTCCTGTGCATCTTTAGAATAAGGAGGTACTGCTTTAATAGGTTCATTTTAGGTAATTTGGCATTTTTACAATTTTTTGTTTTCCCATCCACAGCTATCACATGTCTCCATTTAAGCCTTTCATGCACATCGGTTAAGTTCTACAGTTTTCCTTGTGTAGAGCTTGTGTTGAAGGGTTTATTTGTTGCTATTATCAATGAGGTTCTGTTTTCCCATCACATGGACTTCATTTGTATTGCTAAGAAAATAGGAAAATTGTTAGTTTTTATATATTCATTTTTTGTTACCTAGCTACTTGACTGAACTCTAATTTTGTTAGTGACCTTTATGCTTATTTCTTTTTCACCTTTTGTCTTTATTTCTTTTTCATGATCTATCACGTTGGCTAGCACTGAAACAATGTAGAAAATCATTGGTGGATGTATACATTTCTGCCTTATTCCTATCTTTAAGGAGAATACTTCTAATGTTGCACCACTAATTATGAAAGATACACTTTATCAGCCTAAAAAAATTCCTTTCTATTTCTAGTCTGCTTTTCACTGCAGACTATACCAGATGCCTGTCGGGGGGCCTTAATCCTTTCCCCTACATTTTCCTTGAGAATTCAGAGATTGTCTGACGTGCCCGGGACCTCCCAGCACTGACATCCCAGCTGACCCAACATGGTTTAGAACTGAGTAGTATCTTCTCTCTTTCATTCATATTGGACCTTGGAGGGACTAAGGCAAGGAGCTACTTACTCAGTGTTAACATTTCCTGCACTCCCCTCACCCCACCCCCTCTGCCCCCAGGAAGAAATAAATAAATAATGCTGTGTGGACAAGAACAAAATTCCTCTTCTGGAATTTTCTGACAGGCACCCCTGGAGAGATTTCATTTCTGGCTTCTCCTTTTAAATAATTTCAGCTTTTTTTCCCCTCTCAGTTAGCTTCTCACACTCTAGCGGCTACGTGGCTTCTCAGTTTCTACAGGAGCGTGTGAGGAAGGAGTCACCACCTGACCTCTGATTTCCTACTGAGATTTCACACAGGCACAGGGTGCAGCTGCTTCCAGCCCTAGGCTCTCAGCGCTGCCTTGCACACAGTTAATGCAACAGAAATGTTTTCACGGTTGATTGATGAAATGATTTAATTGCAGAGTACATTTGATCATTTTTAGGGGGTGAGAGTTTTTGCTAAGCCGTGAACGAAAGGATTTGGTTTTGTCAGGCGTGCATTTGGAGCGTGACTCTAATGTGATTCGGCACCTGTCTAGAGAATTGTCCCTGTGTCCAGTGACATTTTGCTTTGGGAAAATCCACACCTGCTATGATGGCATCTGTCACATTTATGAATGCAAAAGGCCCATGCGTAATGCAGGGCCACCTCAGTAAAACGCCTTCTTCAGAAAACAATTAAAACGAGGCTTTGGCAAAAGATTATTCTCAGCAGCAGAGAAGAAAATTAGGGCTCCTTCTGAGATCAAAAGTGGTGGATGATGTCTTTCAGTATGGTTTTTCTCATCTTGATGTAAGTTGGGGAGATTTTTATTATTTTCAGACTGTTTAGCTAGGAAAGCAAGACCCGATAAATAGGATCCTTTCTTTTTATTGCTTTAGTACAAACCAGTTGGCCTCCAACCTTAATTTGGGTGTTAATAGTTTTGAGGTGGGCTTTTTGGGAGATGGAATGGACTCATCTTAGGCATGTGGCAACCATCCAGGAGAGCCCAAGCTGAGAGACAGCTGGATCCCAGAAACCCCAAGAGGCAAGACACCCTTGCACAGCAGGCATGGGTAGCTGGTATTTGAGCCCCTTCCAGATCCAGTGGGGTCTGCTTCAGCTTTTAGGGCAATTGGTATAGAAAGTTTGGTCCATTGCACAATTATTTTTCCTGCCTTAGCTTCCTTTCTTTTCCTCCAAATTTTCATGTCCAGAAAAGAGGCTGGCCGCCATGACCAGAAGTAGATTAAATATTTCCTTCCTCTTCTCTTGCAGGCAGGTGACAAACATTACCATCCTAGCTGTGCACGATGCAGCAGGTGCAACCAGATGTTCACAGAAGGAGAGGAAATGTATCTTCAAGGTAAGATGGACCCAAGGACCCAGTTATGTTCTCCCTACCTAGGGCAAGAAAACTTTGCTATGTTTGTTTTGAGAGAAGGAGGCATTTCATTAGCTGTAAGGTTACCCAGATCCAAAATGCGTATAGCCAAATGTTACCTCATCCATTAGTATTAATCAGCCAGGCAGTTGACGTGCTGGCAGTGAGCCCCCGAGGCTGTTAACAAATGTGTTGCTTCTGGAATGAATGAATTGGACTTGATGTTTGATGCTTTGGAGATAAGGCAAGAGTGAAGATCAGCTATGCCTCCTCCCACTACCAACCTCCACCCAACCCCCAGGAGTACGCTTGGGGAAGAAAAGATCAGAAGAGGAGAAGCATTTTTAGAAATGCTACGCTTTGGATGGCTACTTGGTTTTCTTTCATTTCACTATCCTCGAACAAGGATTTGGGGGGGGGGGCCCTTCCCGGCTGTCCTTGTCCAGGCTTTCAGAAAGAAGAAAATCTCATATTTGGTGAATTGCATCACAAATGTACTTCATCCCGTGCAGATGACATAGCTGTCATGTTGGGACAAAGAGGACAGAGAGTGAGAGAGAACACACCCAAAGTCCCTGAAAGAGAAATTGAGAAGTTTCTGGTGCCAAGAAAGTGCTCATTATCAGAGGGCCATTCGGTGTTTTGTTTGTTTGTTTTTTCTGTTTTAATTTTTTATTAGAGTTGATTTACAATGTTCTGTTCATTTCTGCCGTACAGCAAAGTGTTCCAGGTATACATATGTGTATATTCTCCTTCTCATATGATCTTCTACCATGTTCTATCAAAAGTGATTAGATAGGAGTTCCCGTCGTGGCGCAGTGGTTAACAAATCCAACTAGGAACCATGAGGTTGCGGGTTCGGTCCCTGGCCTCGCTCAGTGGGTTAAGGATCCGGCATTGCCTTGAGCTGTGGTGTAGGTTGCAGACGTGGCTCAGATCCCGCATTGCTGTGGCTCTGGCATAGGCCAGCAGCTACAGCTCCGATTAGACCCCTAGCCTGGGAACCTCCATATGCCGCGGGAGCGGCCCAAAGAAATAGCAAAAAAAAAAAAAAAAAAAGTGATTGGATAGAGTTCCCTCAGGTCCAGCAGGACCTCATTGCCCATCCCTTCTAAATGTAATAACTCACCCCAAATTTGGTGTTTTTTAATGAAAACAACTCTGATTAGTTTTCATCTCTAAAATTCTGAAGCTTCTTAGAGCACTTTTGGGGAGGAATCTCCTCCAGTCACACAGCACCATCTGTGCAAGCATTTTACTATTTTTAGCAGGAAAAAGAGTCATTAAATAGACAAGGGCTTATCAGTAAAATTAGCAAGAACTGTAAGAGCTATTGCTTGTTGAGTTTTGCTAATTACTGGGTCTCATCAGCCTTTGCGTGTCATTTCTTCATCTCTCTCTGCACATAACACTGTGCGTAGTTTTAATGAATGGTTTGCTCGACTCTCGGTTTTGTTTTTAGGCAACGAAGAAGAGTCTCTGGAAATTGTTCTTGAGTATTAGAGCAAAGCTTTGGCTCCTCTCCCCTTAAAAACGCTAGCTGGATGAGAAATGGACAACCCAAACATCCTCTTAGCTTTCAAATGCAGTCTCTGAAAAATTATAATTAAAAGTACCACCCAATTATATTTTTTATTTTAAAAAATGTTTCATTTTATATTGGAGTATAGTTGATTCATGATGTAATGATGTTAGTTTCAGGTGTTCAGCAAAGTGATTCAGTTATACACATATCTATTATTTTTCAGATCATTTTCCTGTGTAGGTTATTACAGAATATTGAGTAGCATTCCCTGTGCTATACAGTAGGTCCTCACTGATTATCTATTTTATATATAGTAGTGTGTATATGTTAATTCAGACTCCTATTTTTTCCCCCCACTTTGGTAACCATAAGTTTGTTTTCTGAGTCTGAAATATCCCTGAATTTTAAAGGACCCGATAAAGGCAAGTGACAAGCACCAAATCCAAGGCCCCAGGTGGCCTTGATATGACACATTTCTCCAGGGAAAGGCTAGAATCCTTGGGAGCAATAGGCAGGTGTCACTTTACATTTTCAGCACAGAACAGATTTATCTTTCAGATGGTCTCCAGGCTCTGTTTTAAATTTGAGTGTTTCCGTTACAGCACCTGTAGCCAAAGACCCAAGAGTGCATGTCACCCCTTGGTGACAGAAGGCTAAAAATTGAGACTCAGGGCTCTGGGTGCAGCCTTGGACTTTTTCATGGAGCAGGAAGCCAAATACAGTGATTTCAGGCTATGCACAGGCGACAGCACATTCATATCACAAATACACAACTCTCTGTTAAGAGGGACTGTGTTCAGAATTCCAGGATTGTCACAAAGCTCTTCGGGAGATGGGCTTCCATGTTTTCTGCCTGCCTTCTCAGCACATCCTTGAAGGATGAGCGGTTTCATCTTCCCCAGCATCCGATGTTCTTTGAGGCTCTTGGTCTCCGAGGGTCTGACCTTGGGAGAACCGTGTGATGCCGTGTGCCTGCCCTGGACTCTGGACCAGGACGCATGCTCGGTGGAACCTCCACAGACACTGCTCCTGGCCCCCGCCCTGACCCTCAGCCTCAGGCTCCCCACATTAAGAGGATTTCCTGTGCTTTGTAGCAAGCCTCAGAGTAAATACCAGTGCTGAACAAACCCTGTGTCCATAGCTTTTGTTCATTTGATTTATTTATTTATTTATTTATTTATTTGGTGCAGGGACTGGGGGTTGAGTGAAATAGAAATGACTGTTAAATAGGGATTAAAATATTATTCTCCTATAAAGTGCTGTTTTCTTTCCCTGTCATTACTTTAAGTGTTTTAGCTCAGTGGTATAAAATAATTCAAGAGTTATTTTAATTTGATAGCTTTTCAAGGACACACAGATTGCTGCTTGAGGAGATAAAGATTTCAACAATGAAATAGGATGTCTCATATTCATGCTGAAACCCTTATTAAATTTCTGTCATCTACTGACTGCTGTCAACTTGGTGACTTTCTTCGCTAGGTCTTCTTAAGTGCCCCTCGGGTTCTTCTGCCCATCCCCACATTTGAACACACCCTTACATGGACATAGGACTTACACATGGACCTTATCCACAAATTACATGCACTGCATCTCTAGGCATAAAGAATCATATGGGCAGGCATTGGGATCTTATCAAAAAGGAGATTTCTATTGGGTATAAGTGTGTTCCTTACTGCGGTGGTACTGGTACCATCTAGGACTGTGCTTTATACTCTTAGAAAGTGAGATATTAACCCAGGAACAGAAATGACACTTAAGTAGTAACTTCCCTAGTTTAAAAGTGAAGACTTGAAATAATTTCGAAACTCTTAAATTTGTTGAGGTTCGCTTTGTGCCGCAGTATGTGATCAATTCTTGAGAATGCTGTATAGTAGGGGAAAAAAAAATAATGTATCAGGGGGAAAAAAATAATGTATCGGGGAAATAAAAAATAGTAATCAAATAAAAATGAAGACTTTTAAAAGTTAATTAGGAAGTTCCCATTGCGGCTCAGCAGTAACGAATCCGACTAATATCCATGAGGATGTGGGTTTGATCCCTTGCCTTGCTTAATGGGTCGGGAATCCGGCATTGCCATGAGCTGTGGTATAGGTCACGGATGCAGCTCAGATCTCGAGCTGCTGTGGCTGTGGTGTCAGCTGGCAGCTACAACTCCGATTCATCTCCTAGCCTGGGAACTCCATATGCCCCAGGTGCATCCCTATTAAACCCCCGAAAATTAAAAAATAAAGTTAATTAAAAGATTCAAAGTTAAAGGAAACTTAAGGATTTGTAGTGTAACTTTTGACCTTTCTGCTAGTTGGATTGATTTCCTGTATCTTGTGTAGAGAACTGATATAATCGGATCAACAAAAAATTCAGTGAGTTTTGCTTCTGGATATAAATGATCTGGTTTGACTTTACTTCCCTCATCTGAATTGCTTGATTGTTTTGATGTTATATAAACATGGCTTATGGCTTATATTTCTGAAATTAAATGCAGCTGTTGGTAAGCACACAGACATGACTTTTCAAGGATAATAATATGGTTTTAAAAAAAAAATCACCACCCAGTCAAGACCTAAATATCTCTTATATCAAAACACTCTTGTGCCCAATGAGTGGTTTCTGTGGATTAGGATTTTTTTCTCTATCTTTTTTTTTTTATTTTTTCTTCTCTTTTTTCTTGTTTTAGGGCCACGCCTGAAGCATATGGAAGTTCCCAGGCCAGGGGTTGAATTGGAGCTGAGCTGCTGGCCTACAGCGTAACCACAGCAATGCGGGATCCAAGCCACATCTGTGATTTACACCTGAGTTTGTGGCAACACTGAATCTTTAACCCACTGAGCGAGGTCAGGTATCGAACTTGCTTCCTCATGGATGCTAGTCAGGTTCTTAACCCACTGAGCCATAGCGAGTGCTCCGGGTTATGACTTTTATAAGAACAAGCTCAGACTAGATGAGGAAAGCTCACCTGAAGTTTGAGTTATCATGCGTCACCTGGGCACAGGGCCATGCTCAGATGTTCTGTCTAGTAGGACGGTGGCGTCTTTCCATTTCCTTTATTCTCAGCCATGCATTCTCTTTCCAGGTTCTACCGTTTGGCATCCCGACTGTAAGCAGTCCACCAAAACGGAGGAAAAGCTGCGGGTAAGGAAGGCCTTAGAGCCGAGATGCCAGGCGCACTTGATGGCTTTTGCGTTATCACTGATTCTTGACGCTGGAGTTTGGGGTGGAATGACTTTTTGTGACTCTTTTTTCTCTATAGCAGACCCAGTGGAAAGGCCATTTGGCCAGGAAAGGAGGTCCCCTCCTACATCAAACCGATCGTGGTTTTTGTTCCAAATGCGTGTATTGGACACAATAAGCTTGGCCTCGTGAGTCAGGTTCTTAGGAAAACATTCAAGGGAAAAGGCAGACCTTACAGATGTGAAAAACGTATTTCATCAAGTTCTAGGTCCAGCATCTGGGGACCTCCTCACTGGGTTTTTTTGGTGCTTAGTCCGTAGTGTCCCATCTCAACCCATTGCTCCCTGCGGTCGTTCCTCTGCTCTTGCTACATTCGACTGGCTTCTCCAATCCAAATGCACCAAGCGGCCTCCATCTGCACAAGCTAATGAATTGTCAGAGAAAACCTTTGGGGGAGTCACGATGAACCCAGACATGTCAATGTGAACAGGTGTTCTTGATTGCCTTTGTAACTGAACCCTTCGGTGGCATCAAAATGCCGTAACTCCCCAGAACACTGAGCATATGGGCCAAGGGATAGACCCTCTTTAATCTCTCACATCTAAAGCCTCCTCCCGGTCTTACTCAATTCTCAGATCACCTCCAGGGGACAAGGTTTTATCTGTTTCAAAAGCAAAGAGCTGTACACCATTGTAAGGCCATGATCATAATCTATGTCTAATACAGATGTTCCTAGGTTTTCACTGGGGCTGTGCAGTGTTTTTCAGAGCAATCATCAGACTAGATCCTAGTTCGTAGGCACTCAGTTTAGCTACCTTAGTGGTACCCTTAGGAAAACGAGAGTTTGGCTACACAACCTGATGTCTCAGGGAAAAGAATGGCCCAAATTTATTTTCAAAGCTGGATTCTTGACTGGGGTATCATATTTTCTCAATCTACTGTGAGCAGACATATGGAGCGATGGATGTAACCCCTAGCAGCAGCGCAGTTGGTATGTCCATGTGTCCTGGTCACTAATGTGTCACTTATGAAGGGGTGACTTGGTTTCAGAGAAATGATTATCAGCAAGACCCCCCCCCCACCTTTTGGCCTGCCATCCAGCTCTTATGCTCCTTTTCCAGTATCTTTCCTTTATTCTCTTCAGTGAAGCCTATGTGTGCCCAGGAGATTTTTTCCTTTGCTTTTTTTCTTTTCTTCTTCTTTTTTTTTTCCATTTCAACTGGCATCTGTAAGATCAGATGGGAGATATTTTGCCAGTTGAATAACTTGGAGACTTGTCCCTTGCCTGTGACCCTGAATGAAAGTGATTATCTTAGAATTCACCGCTGATGTGAATGATGTGATGATTCTACTTTTAAGTGGAGGGGGAAAATAATTACTTTTTTCTCAAAATAATTGAGTAAAGACCAGAAAAACTGGAGAGGAATTTGTCCACCTATATTCGGATGATTTGACCCCCGTTTCAAAATAAACCTTCAACTTGAGCATGTGTCTTCACCCTCCAGTCCATCAGTGAGGCAGGTACACACTGGAACAGCCCCCAGACCCTGGGAGTCTTGAGGACCCATGGATGCTTTGAAAATGGGTTATCATTCTAAAATACCAGGACATCAAAGATAGTACTTACTGCCACTTTTATTATAAGAATATAAAATTCACAGCATCACTTGTGGATGCTGCCCCCCAAACCACCCGAGCAGCTTGTGGTTTGCACTATCTTTACAGTGAGGCCTTTACAGTGAATAATCATTTTTACTCCATCCCCGATGAAGTCTTTGGGGAGACGTTAAGAGAGGAATGCTAACGAGGCCAGACTGAATGGAATGCATCTCTTCTCTGGAAGGATTGCTTGCATTTGCAGAATGTATTACTAAAATGATAAGAAAAAATTAACCCTCTTGATCACATCTTGATGGAACTCTTTGGATAAGTTTATGAAAACAGCGAGTGAATTGCTTCCACTCATTCTGGCCAAGAGGAGCTATTGTTTTGTTTTGCTTTTTTCCTTCCTTTGGTGAAACTTTTCCAGAGAATTCCAGAGCTCTTCTCCTAAAGCCAACATTCACCACTTGGGAGGTCAAGGCAGCCCTTGGCTTACTCACCC
Organism: Sus scrofa; assembly: GCF_054392235.1. Taxonomy (NCBI): domain Eukaryota; kingdom Metazoa; phylum Chordata; class Mammalia; order Artiodactyla; family Suidae; genus Sus; species Sus scrofa. The sequence continues at coordinate 147,489,408 of NC_139396.1, read as the reverse complement.
TGCAGTACAGCCGGCCATGCATCTCCAAGGGGAAGAAGCTCTGACGTTGGTGGGATTTAAAAGAGGACAGATTTTGAAGAGGGGGAAGGATCCTGTGCTCTCCTAAGGGTGTGTCTACAGATCACAGCCCTGAGCCAAGATTGCCAGGCCTTTCCCTGGGCGTCACATCAGTACAGTTACCATAGCAAAACGAAAATGTTTTAATCGTTCAGCCACCCCAAAGAGTAATCCACATTCTCAATATTTCAAGAACTTGTGGGGCACAACAGATTCTTAGGAACAATGGCTTGATTGGCTTCTAACTCCTCATATATAGGAGTGTCTAAGGCAAAAGAAATGGAAAAGCATGATGGGGGGATTGGAACATAGGTCAACATACTGTAACCTGAAGACCAGTTACCATGCTTTTAAACATGGACAGCTGGAGTTCCCGTTGTGGCGCAGTGGTTAACGAATCCGACTAGGAACCATAAAGTTGCGGGTTCGGTCCCTGCCCTTGCTCAGTGGGTTAACGATCTGGCGTTGCCGTGAGCTGTGGTGTAGGTTGCAGACGCGGCTCGGATCCCGCGTTGCTGTGGCTCTGGCGTAGGCTGGTGGCTGCAGCTCCGATTAGACCCCTAGCCTGGGAACCTCCATATGCTGCGGGAGCGGCCCAAAGAAATAGCAAAAAGACAAAAAAAAATAAATAAATAAAAAATAAAAAAACATGGACAGCAAAAATGCACATATGCGCGTGCACACACCCAGTCAACTAAAGTCATGTCACTTGTTGCTCCTATCAAATTAATTTCCCTGAAGGTTTTCTGGGGGAAGGGGGTTGGGGTTTGTTGGATAGTGTTTCTGAATTGAGGCTCTTTCCTTGTTCATTCTTCCCTTTTTCATGTTTCACGGCAGCCACCAAACATCCATCGTTCTCCATCTGATTTCTTTTATCCTAAAAGCCTGATTCGACGTACAGGACGGTCCCCGTCTCTGCAGGTTGGCGCTGTGTCTGGGCTGAGGCTCGGGGCCGCTGTCCTCACCCCAGGCTTCTGCCGCTTCTCCTCTCCTGTTGCTTTTACCATCTAACGTCTCGGCTCCCGCAGAAGCAGATGCTCTTCTCACCCCACAGTGTGCATCTCACATTCTGATTTTGGCTGTTTTCTTCTCTGGACGATGTTTTCGCATAGAGCAGTGGCTAAAGCATTGTCTTCAGTACAGCGAGCACATTAGAAGCTGCCCTTTTGGTCCTGTGTTCCCACATTAGGTTCCTTGAACAAATATTTGCCAGGTACCCAGGTAGAGGAAGGAAGAAAAGACAGGTACATTGTTGTAAAATGATGCAGAAACGTATCACAGAATATGAGTCATAAAGATCAGGAATGTCCCATGAGGGAGGGGGGCTCAAGGCACCTCCGAGAAATATTGGCCTCTGAGTTGCATTTTGGAGGCTGGATGAGATATGAGCAGCTAGAGATGACAAGACAAGGGGCTGGCATGGTGAAGAGAGGGGCAGAAGCACAGAGCAGGGGGAAAGCGGTGCTCAGGGAGGGAGAGGGTTGGTTCAAGGAAGGACGAGGGTCGTGGAAAAGGAAACAAATTAGACTAGGCACCTGCTCGGCAGAGGCGGGGGGGCTGCCACCCACTCTCGCCAGGTCTCCCTACGAATCCCCGCCAGGTGGCTCTCCTTATCCCCATCTCACAGATGGAGAGACCGAGACCCATCCTAGTTAACTAACTTCCCCAGAGCTATTCCAACGGTAAGTGGAAGAGCTGGGATTGGAACTTAGGTCTTGGAACTCAGGTCTCTGTGAGCCCATAACGTGTGGTCTTTCCACGATCCTCCAAAGAGAGAGTGAGAGAGAAACCTGGGAAGACAAAAGGAGGACGGCATGAAACACGGGCTAAGCCTGGTGGTGTCTGAGGCAGGGCTGGTGTGTAAGGGCACCGCGCCTGCCCAGAGGCTCCTCCGAAGCAGGGAGGGTAGCCATCCAGCTCTCCAGATGGCAGCAAGGCAGGAGGCCGCATCCCCTGCACACACTTGACCTTCCTTCAGGATCTCTTAGAGCCCGTTGAAACCTCAGCCTGTTAAATCACAAGTGTCTTTCCCCATCCCGTCTTCATCCAGATGAAGCCCATCTTGTAGCCCTGCTGACAACCCAGGGTTGCAACACAGCCCTTTTGTCTGGGCTTTGTGCCTACACACCAGTTTGCTGTGCTTTCTGGAACGACACTGCGGCCCAGAAGAGTTTTGGTTTGGATCTACTTTGATTCAAACTTCATCTTCTTTCTTTAAAGGCCTTGAAAGATGGAAGTATAGAGTTTGAGAGTGGAAAACACTCTTTTAGACACCCCGCCCCCCTGCGCCCCCGCCAACTTTATCTATAGAATGAAGTCAGCTGATGGCTATGCCAGCAGCAAGACAAACTTCAGATTCTAGGCCCTGGATGCCTGGCCTTGGCCCCGGATGCTGCCTTACATTCAGTTCAGTGTGTATTCATTGTGTAACCTTGGTCTATCTCAAAGCTTTAGCTCCAGGGCCAGAATCCATGTACAGCAAACTGATACGGTATCGTGAATCCAGAGGAACAGCCAGAGTTCATCCTCAGAGCTCAGAATCAGTACCTACTTGGCAGGAAGTTGCTTTTGCAATAGCTTTTAGGGTTTTTTCCCCGAAAGTATACTTTATGACTCCAGCAGTGTCCTATTTTGTTAGCTCGAGGCTATCACCAAGTGGTTCATTTTCATGACTTGAAGAAAAATACCACCAAGTGTGAAATTTTTTCATTTGCTCCAGACCGTTAAGAGCCTTGGAGCATCTTGAGAGGTGGTGGGCTGGAGGAGAGAGAAAGAAAGAGCGAGCGAGAGCGAGAGCGAGAGCGAGAGCGAGAAAAGGAGGGGGGGGAGAAAAAGAGGGAGAGAGGTCTCTTTTTAAAAACTTCTCTCTTCCTGTCCTGCTATTTGAAAGGGAGATCTGATCCCCATTATCCAGCGTTAAATATCAGTAAAGTCACCTGTAGCCCCATCGCAGAAAGGGATAAACAGCTTGAGACCTGGCAGAGAAAATGAGCTATTTGACAGGGTCTTGCTTCACGCATTGGCCATTGAAGACAGCTCACCAGGACCTTTGAAAAGCCTGAAAACACCAAAGCATTCTCAAGCCACCCGGATGTTTTGATCTTATAAATACTGTGGATTGCACAGCAGTTTATTTCACCAGATAATTTCAAGCACCTTTAGTTGTTAGATAAACAGTACTCCTTGCAGGGACATTCAGCCTTCTACGTCCCAGAAATAAGCCTGGTTTTATTGTGGAGGAAAGTCAAATTGATAAGAGGAAAGTCTTTTAATTATTTATATCCTGAAATTGCCCCTTCCTTCCTCTTGCTAAATTACAGGTAAAAGAAAATGGGGAAAATAGAATTACCTAAGAAAAACCTATTCCAGGATTTTACAGGAATAGTACCTTTTGTCTATCGGTAAAAATTGGTACGGAGCCTTTGTAATTCCTGTTGTAATTCACTATAAGCAAAGCACACGGTATTCCTAGGACCGAGTTTATAATAATCTGGAGTGGATCGCTTGCTTTTGTTTTAAAAAGGGGCTTCTCTGCTGTGCCTTTGGAGGCAAAAGCATGAATGGCAGCCATCCAAAACGGGCATGAGATTTTTTTCCTCTGAAACTAACATTCACTAGATTATAACATGTGCACTTGCAAACTGTAATATACCAAACAGACACTGTGTGTATATGTCTACAAGGGAGCTAATTAGAGGTTTTAAGTATGTCTAGAACTAGGAAATAACATTGTTGGTTATTGTTTTATTTTTGTTACTACCTTCCCTGCTGCTTTAGTCCCAGCTTTCACTCTGTTTGGATATGTTACTCTTTTGGGTGTGTCTTTACAATTCATCAGAAGGTACAGGTGTTAAGATTTATCCTGCGAAAAACAGTGAGGCCTCTTGGCCATGGTAAAGGCTGGTGGCAGTTGTGTGACTGTCTCCAGAGAACTGGACGTGTGCCAGTGAGCCCCTCCCACTTCCTTGCAAACACAGATTTCTTTTTTTTTTTTTAATTAATTGATTTATTTTTCCGCATGGGGGAAAATACAGCATGGGGGCCAAGATACACTTACATGTATACATTTTTTTTCCCACCCTTTGTTCTGTTGCAATATAAGTATCTAGACCTAGTTCTCAAGGCTACTCAGCAGGATCTCATTGTAAATCCGTTCCTAGCTGTATCCCATAACCCCAAGCTCCAGATCCCTCCCACTCCCTCCCTCTCCCCCCAGGCAAATTTCTTTTCCCAAGAGGAATTCCTTTCTTGCCTGAGCAGTGAGCATTCAATGCATGCAGTTCTTAAACGTATCCCTTCTTCTGCAGCTGTTATCACCAACTGGTCTGGTGAACTTCAACAAAAACCCAAGGCAGGTACTGTGCCCCTTAGCAACCCTTCGTAGAAGGCAGTCAGTCACCTTCTATCAGTAGTTGTCCCACCGGTGTTCCCGAGCCCTCTCCTCTCTGGGCGCCAGTTGCCTGTAGATTCTCCCTTCTTAGAGCATGGCTTTGGGCAAATGCACACTAGGTGAACGTAGTTGTTGCATCTTCGTTCCTGCTGAACGGGGGAGGGTGGGGGTGGCAGAGAACCCTCTAGCACCCTCCTTGGAGGAAGGAACCAGGTATGGTGCATGGTGACCCCTAATTGGCAATAAGGGGAAATTTTCATTTCTCTGTTGAAGCTCTGGGCAGCGTTCTGCTAAGTGTTTTGAATGGTCAGCATTTGAGGAATGGTGAGAGCTGGGGTAGAAACGTAAAAAGATCTCTTCGGTGTAATTTTCATTCTGTGATTGGGCCTTCTGAATGGTAGAGCAGATGGTCAAAGTCAAGGGATAGGAAAATAACAAGTGAAAGGTAGTCAGAGGGCTTTTTGTTAGTTTCATACAGAAAACAAAAAGACGTGCATTTTCAAGCACTTGCTAGTAGGATCAAACGCCATTCTTTTCCTCTTTCCTGTTGGAATGAACTCCTAGTCTCCTGGTAAGACTTCCTTGTTGACTTATTTTTTTTTTTCCTCTGAGGAAAGTAAAAGTCTTTCTGAAATCGAAAGTAAGTACGTGAATGCGTGCTGGAGCAATAAATGTGGCGAAGAGAGATTCAGTGAGAACTGCCGCATGCAGCTAGAAGGTTCTTTCTGAAGGATCCTTTGCTCGTGTTGCCAAAATAAGGGTGAAATTATTTGCCTGATCTTGCTGGCAAAATGCTTTGAAAGAGCACAGCCAATCTATCATCCTTCCTATATCTGCCTTGCTTTTGCCATCTCTCCCCGTGCCCCCGAAAGATGGCATCAAAAGAAAGAACTGAATTTTTCCAGCTGTGCCTTCAAGTTGTTTTTGTCTCTAAGACATGAAGGAAAAAGTGATTAAAGGAGAGTAAGGACACTGCTTGGCTGCAACAGCTTAATCACAATCTTTGTTTTCTTTTTCTCTGTAGATCAGATCTGGACATACCTTTGGGGATAGAAATTTGAAATTCATTTATAATACAGGCAGGAGGGTAATCGTGCTTATCATAACTCTTATGGAGAACTCTAGAAACAAAGGCTATTGACACATTTGGGTTATTAATTTAAAGCAGTGAATCACTGTTGTTAACTTGGATATCTGAATGCATTGAAATAGCCATTTCGGTTAAATAATTGCGTATAAAGATCATGTGTAAGTATGGATTACACAGCCCAAACAGTGACACTGGAATTAATGGTCGAGAAGTAACTGTCAGGGAGACTTAAAAGAGGAAAAACATGTCACTAAGTTGTTGCTTTTGAGGTTGCGATGAGTTTTAAATTGAGGGTGTGGATGTGAGCTGCTCTGTTGGAAGACAGCTCTGTGCCTTTTGAAGATGAAGGCCATCAGAGACCTTCAGCAAGTCAGTATTAATTAGGAGGAAAAATAGAGCTAGAAGAAAAAAAGGGGTTCTTTTAGTAATAAACAGGATGTTAATTTAAAATTCAGCATGTTTATGTGCTTTCTTATTTTAAAATACTTCTCACAGGGTTCCCTGGTGGCTTAGCAGGTTAAGGATCTGGCATTGTCGCTGCAGTGGCTCAGATTGCTGCTGTGGGACAGGTTTGATCCCAGCCTGGGAACTTCTGTATGCCAGGGGCACAGCCAAAAAAAAAAAAAAAAAAACTCTTAGATTGCATTTTCACTTTAGGTCTTGAACCATTGAAATGTCTTTTGTCATAAAATGTAGTATTAGGATTTTTTTAATGTAAAAAATTGTTTTTACATTAAAAAAATTGAAGTATGGTTGATTTACAATGTTGTGTCAATTTCTGCTACATAGTAAAATGATCCAGTCGTACATATATACATTCTTTTTCTTTTCTTTCTTTTTTTCTTTTTAAACAGCCACACCTGTGGCAAATGGAAGTTCCCAGGCTAGGGATCAAATTGGAGTCGTAACTGTACATCTGTTTCACAGCCACAGCAACACCAGATCCAAGCCCATCTGCAACCTATGCCATACCTTATAGCAATGCCGGATTCTTAACCCACTGAGCCAGGCCAGGAATCAAACCCACATCCTCACAGAGACAGTGTTGGGTCCTTAATCCACTCAGCCACAGTGGGATCTCCTATACATTCCTTTTCTTATATTATCTTCCATCGTGGTCTATCCCAAGAGATTGGATCTAATTCCCTATGCTATACAGTAGGACCTCATTGCTTACCCATTCTAAATATAATAGCTTTTTTCAAAAAAATTAACACTTAAAACACATAAAAAATAAAACTCCACATGGTTAGAACTCTAGATGTTTAAAATTGAAATGTAAATTTATAAATATTTAAAATGAAAACTCCAAAAGCAATAGTCCAGTTTTTAGAATTAACTTTATTATCTTTATACGGGAGACACCTCTCACCTCTGTCGGTGGAGCAAATACACTTTGGGAGCCTTTGGGGACTAGGGCACAAAGCGGGCAGGCCCTGGGTACCAACTGGGCTTTGAGCACGGTTCACAAGGCAGCAACCGGGAACCGTCCTGGCAGGTGAGTCAGGCCTGTGCGAGCTCTTCACCATCCATCACGGCAGGGCCTTTGTAACTGGAGCCCAGATAGAAGCAGGAGGTCACCATCTTGGGAGGATGCAGAAGCACTTCACGGCGTTCTCAAGAAGAGGAAGGACCTGCGTCAGCTCCAGGGGCTGAGATGATGAGCATCCCTGAGTTCTCATGGGAGCCTCCACACCGCAGAGACCTCTGGGAAGTCTGGTCTGTGACGCCCACCTCTGCAGGGACCATCCTAGCATGAGGAGCAAGGCTGAGGCAGTGCTGTCCTTCATTATTTGCGATGAACCGGCTAAGAACTCCAGTCTAAGGCCAAGGGTCTCTGCCACGTGCCAGGCAAGGTGCTTGAAGCTTCTATATGCATTGACTCCTTTCTCCCGAGAAAGTGGGTGGTGTTAGTCCCCTGTCCTCTATTCTATGAGTAGGGAAGGCGAAACCCAAGGGGAAAAAATGAGAGAGAGAGAGAGAGAGAAGGAAAGAAAAAGTACTCAGATAATGTCCCCCAGCCAGGAGAGCCGGTGTGTGAACCAAGGTATTTGAGTCCAAAGCCAGCCTTTCAACCCCACCAGATTTTACCATACAGAGTCGTGTTTTATCATTTTCAACAGTAATACAAGTTAAGGACCAGTGTAAGAAAATAGGCAAGCAAGAATGCCTGTCAAAGTAAAGTTTAGCGGAAGTCAAGTTTATGGTAAGGTTAGGAGGTCAGAAGGAAGCAGAAGCAAACAGGGGCAGATGCAGGAAGGAAAGAGCAGATTCTGAGTCTCCAAGAGCCGTCTGGAGCATTTGCCTAATATGCTAAATAGTCTGAACAGGCATGTGGCAGGGCGATCTCTCTCTAACAGGAGGAGCCAGAGCTGCGGTAGATTTGGTGAACATCAGACTGACTTCGAAAACTGACTATGGGGAGTTCCCTGATGGTCTAGTAGTTAGGATTTGGTGTTTTTGCTGCTGCAGCCCAGGTTCAATCCCTGCTCCAAGAACTGAGATCTCACATCAAGCTGCTGCACAGCACAGCAGAAAACAAGCAAAAAGAACAACAACAACAAAAAAAACCTGACTATGAAACTCTTAAAAACTGACTATGAAACTCTTAAATCTTTATTTTGGACTCAGAGAACCCAGGAGAGTTGCATGCAAGTTGGAGATGATTCAGGTCTGAAAACCTTGGAAGAATCGAATGGAATTTGACGAGAATTCAGATTGTCGGCTGACTCTTAAAACCTTGAGCTCCGCAAGATTAATAATGTAAAGGAACAAGACATAAGCTTCAGAGAGAGCCTGTGTCACTCAGAGGATACTTCCTGTGAAGAAGGAAGGCCAAGAGACTAAATGGGGCCTGGCTGCTTCATCCAGACACCCTTCCTTCCGTGGAGTTCTCCATCTCAGAGGGGAGTTATGGGGACCCTGTCCTGACCTGTGCTCATGTTTGTCCCCAGCTGTGTTCCTACCGGCGTGCACAGCACACGAGAGAATGAAGCACTTGAGCCACCCCCAGGTGCATGGTCACAGGAAAGACAGAAAGATCCCTGACCCACATTTGGCCAAAATAAGGATGCATAGGAGCTCCCCTGTGGCCCAGCAGGTTAAGAATCTGGTGTCATCTCTGCTGCAGCTCAGGCCACTGCCATGGCCCGGGTTTGATCCCTGGCCTGGGAACTTCCATACGCCATGGGCACAGCCAAAAAAATAGATAAAATAAGGATGAGTAACCTGGGAGAGACCCCGCAGCTCAGTGTGCACTTGAGCTTCTCACACAGCATCTACGCTGCTTGTTAATGAAAACAATCCTTTGCCATGGCAACTCCAGCAACTGAAGACATCTGACTGTCCTGGGGTGCCCCCTCTCCCGCCCCACCCAACACTAAGCTGGTGGTCCAGGCTTCTTCTAAGCTAGTGGCAGTAAAAACATTTTCACTGAGCAGATACTCTTCTGCTAGTTCATCTCAATATTTTTCTTTTACTTTCACCTCATTTGTCCCAAAGCCACGTTGATGAGAAATACATGGTTACACCTGCCTTACAACATGAGCCAAAATTTAGCACAGGGGTTAAGCGCTTAGGGTTCTGCCTCTGCATGACTGACTTCAAACCCTGACATTTGCCTCCCTGTGTGTGACTTTTCCCTCATCCATAAAATAGGGGAGCTCCCGCTGTGGTGCAGAGCGTTAAGAATCTGACTGCAGTGGCTCGGGTGGCTGCAGCGACATGGATTCAATCCCTAGTCTGGTGAGAGGGGGTCTGCCGTTGCCTCAGCTGTAGTGTAGGTGACAGCTGCAGCTCAGATTCAATTCCCGGCCCAGGAAATTCCATGTGCCTTGGGTGCAGCCATAAAAAAAATTAAAATTAAAAATAAGGATGTTAGCAATTCCTTCTTCATGAGATTATTGAGAAAATTAAATGAGATCATGCCAGGAGTTCCCATCGTGGCTCAGTAGTTAATGAACCTGACTAGTATCCATGAGGATGCAGGTTCAATCCCTGGCCTTACTCAGTGGGTCAAGGGTCCAGTATTGCCTTGAGTTGTGATGTAAGTGGCAGATTCAGCTCAGATCTGGCATTGCTGTGGCTGTGGCACAGGTCCGTGGTACAGCTCCAATGGGACCCCTAGCCTGGGAACCTCCATTGGCTATAGCTGCAGCCCTAAAAATACAAAAAATAAAAAAATAAAAAGTAAAAATCAATCAATCAATCAATGAAATCATGCCTGGGAAGTGCTTGGCACAGGTCCTGCCACATAGTAAGTGAGCAATAAACATTCGCTTTTGTTAATATTCTTGTGTTGTACAGAAGAGGTTTTGCTTTTATATTGAATGTGGAAAACACGAGATCCTGGCCACTGGCAGCTGAAGGACTGCCTGTAATTAAGAATTATCCCTCAGAGATGGTTACAAGCTTAGCTTTCTGAAAGGATGGCCTCTGTTATGGAGAGCCACATTGTGGTGGTGTCACTTCTATGTTTTTTTTTTGTTTTTTTTTTTTTTATTATTTTCCCACTGTACAGCAAGGGGGTCAGGTTATCCTTAGATGTATACATTGCAGTTACAGTTTTTTCTCCCACCCTTTCTTCTGTTGCGACATGAGTATCTAGACATAGTTCTCAACACTTCTGTGTTTTGATCGGGACATGGATTCAGGAGTGGGGCTTTGTGAATAATGCTATTGTGTGAATCCTTCCTTCTTGAACATACTCAGATTTGGGGAGTTTTCTCCTAGTGAGATATGCCTGTGATTGGAAAATTGTCACTCTGGGAGGAAGGCACTAGTACGTGGCAGGTCTGGGAGAGGAGGCCCAGAAGTGTCGAGCCTCGTACACTTCCACTTGTGCCCAATGATTTCTCCGACCCCTTACACAGCTGGTGAGGACAACCAATCACACCCCTCCAGTGACTTCTTACTATCGCAACAAGTCTAATCACTGCCTGCCTCGCATTGACCCCGCAGGTTTGCTTTCATTGTTTCAGATGTCAGTTACTTAGCAATGCAAACCCTTGTTTCTAGGAGAGTTTTTGGAGGGCTCAGTTACACTCACATTCAAGGTACCAAAACATCAATAGAAACAGCACTGAAGGAGTTCCTGTTCTGGCTCAGCGGTAACAAACCCAACTAGTATCCATGAGGATGCGGGTTTGATCCCTGGTCTTTTTCAGTGGGTTAAAGAATCTGGCATTGCCGTGAGCTGTGGTGTAGGTCACAGATACAGCTTGGATCCCATGTTGCTGTGGCTGTGGTGTAGACCGGCAGCTGTAGCTCCAACTGGACCCCTAACCTGGGCACTTCCATGTGCTGCAGGTGTGGCTCTAAAAAGACAAAAAAGGAAAGAAAGAGAGCGGGAGGGAGGAAGGAAGGAAAGATAGAAAGAGAGAGAAAGAAGAAACAGTACGGAAGAGGAAAAGTCCTATTTCTAATATAGATCTAGAATGTACCAAGCAGAGAAAGGCCTTCCCCACAGCCACAGCGACCCCAGATCTGAGCCACATCTGCTCCCTATGCCAAAGCTGCAGCACCGCCTGATCTTTTAACCCACTGAGCGAGGCCAGGGATTGAATCCGCATCCTCACAGACACTAGTCGGATTCTTGTCGAATTCTTAACCTACTCATCCACGATAGGAACTCTTCTTTTTAACCGGCTTGGTCTTTTGGAAAGCATAGGGGCTTAGGCCAGTCTTGATTCTGCAGCCAAGGTCTGAACTCTCACAGGTCACGCTTTCGTTTACAGCCCACCAGGACCTCCTCTGAAAGCATTTATTCTAGACCAGGCTCCAGTATCCCTGGCTCCCCAGGTCATACCATCTATGTAAGTATCTCCTTCTGGAAGACTCTTCCGGGCCAGGTAAGGTAGCAGAGGGTAAGCGTGGCCTGAATAACCCCAAAGCCAATAATTCACAACGATTTCTCTTTCTGTGGAGAGACCCACGGTTCCGTCTTGTAGATCAGCCATCTCAATCCCGTTTTCCTCCAGGCGATCAACTGTGTCCATTGATCGAGTGATGAAGTAGGTGGCGTATAAAATGCCCTGAGAGGATGCAGGACTCAAACAAATGTTCCTCAATTGCATATAGCTGTTTGGGGATTCATTATACATTTTACATAAAAAACATTGATATGAATATTCTTAAATTCTGCCACAGAGGTCTTTAAATATTTAGTCGTTCAGTATGCCCTTCTTGTTTTTAACTATCTGGGAGGATTTTTTTGACCCCCTGAGCTTTTCCTTCTCTGTAATAAATTTAGAAAAACTATCCTGAAGGTTTGCAGGCTTCTCTATTTGACAAATTCTACGTAGATTTTTTTTCTTTTCCTGAACTTTTAGTGACTTAAAAAAAGACCCATGGGAGTTCCCATTGTGGCGCAGTGGTTAACGAATCCGACTAGGAACCATGAGGTTGCGGGTTCGGTCCCTGCCCTTGCTCAGTGGGTTAACGATCCGGCGTTGCCGTGAGCTGTGGTGTAGGTTGCAGACACGGGTCGGATCCCGTGTTGCTGTGGCTCTGGCGTAGGCCGGTGGCTACAGCTCCGATTCAACCCCTAGCCTGGGAACCTCCATATGCCGCGGGAGCGGCCCAAGAAATAGCAACAACAACAAAAAAAAAGACAAAAAAAAAAAAAAAAAAAAAGACCCATGAATAGTATCTGGTATAAGTGGGCAACTTTAAAAAGACTGTGACCATGCCAAGCAAAATGGTTTGGGTTTGGTTTATTTTTAAGGTTTTCACTTTTTAAGCAAGACGTGAGATGCACTAACAACGGTTTTCCAAAGATGAAAACAGAGTCATTTTTCTTTCTGTTTGACTCTGGCAGGCAAAAGTCGACAATGAAATCCTGGATTACAAGGATTTAGCAGCTATTCCCAAGGTCAAGGCGATTTACGACATCGAACGTCCAGATCTTATTACCTATGAGCCATTCTACTCTTCAGGCTATGATGACAAACAGGAGAGGCAGAGCCTGGGAGAGGTAAGACATACCCACACGTTGTGAGTGAGTGGTACAGCTTATTTCTCTTTTGTCACATGTATAAAAACTGCTGATTGGCATCCAAATAATTCAGAGAATCTTTTTTGGTTGCCCACTGTTGGGAGGCTTCTGGACTAAGTGCTTTGAGATAGTCAAAAAACAATCATGTTATCCCTGCCCTTGGGAGGTATGAGCCAGGAGGGGAGCAGACCAACCACAGAGAATTGCAGTGAAGGATGAGTAGACTTTAGTGCCAGGTTATAGGAGAGCCGAGCCAGCGTACCGGGAAGAGAGCCAGGGTTGTCAGAAGAGAGTCTGTGAGCTGGGCAGAGGGAATATGGGAGGGAAAGTACCCTGGGGCAGTGGGGAGCAGGTCTTGTTCTTAGAGCAGACTGAAATATATTCATGGGAGCCACAAGGAGAAGGAACACCCCCTAAATTTTGACAGCTGCAGTCTTTAGTATCATGAGAGAGTTGTTACGTGCACGAAAAGGAAAGGTCGAAAGAACAGGGCCATGGTATAGCACAGTGGTATGAGCCGGGGTTCTAGAATCAAATTAACTGGGCTCAACCCAGGGAGTCCAGCACTGGCTGTATGATTTTGACCATGAGACAACCATTCCCATCCTCGTTCCTTCGTCTGTAAAACAGATAATGACAGAATCTGCCTCATGCAGTATTAGGATAAAATAAGTATCTATGAAAGATTAATCTCTCATCTCTAGATAACTTGTCATCTGTTAAAGCTAAACTACATTAATTATTAAAGCAATTAGTCGAGAATCAGATTCGCGGTACATGTTCAGCAAATGGCAGCTGCTACTGTTGTTTTTACCTGCCCCCTTGGGATTTATTTATACTCTCCAGGAGTTAATGGTCCACAGGCTGGAGCACAGCCTCAGCCCCTTGGGACTCTGCCCTCTCTGTCCCCAAGGTCTCATGGGCTCTGGTCTGTTTCCCCTGGCCTATTCAACTCACTCTAAATGTTTTTGCCTTTCATTTTTTTAAATTGGAATCATCTGTACACTCATGAGTCTACTCAAGGAAGTGTTTCCCAAGTAGTGTGCCAAAATTAGCCATTCACCCAAGGCTAAAACCAACAGTAAACTATCTGCAACATCACAATGCTTTGAGATCTTAGACAAAGGAAGTTCATGAAAACGCGGTGACTCTGTCTTATTCTCAATAATATATACATGTAATATTTATTTTTAATAATTATGTATAAATTTATTTTATATTTATAATATATATATATATTTTTTCAAATTGGTTTTTATTCCAAAGCATAGCTCTACATCGAAATGGTCCATTGGTCAGGAAGCGGTGTCCATTTTCATGTAGTGCCACCTAGTGGTCATATGCTATAACTGCATTCTCAGCTTTTTTTTTTTTTTCTCCTGCAGCTATGCTTAAGTGTAGGTTTGAGCATATAGAGAAATACCTTCAATTACTCTAACTTAATTACCTAAAGCATGACAGCATATTTATCAAAATTCATGGTTCGTAGGCAGAGGCATGCGCCCCATTCTCCCAGGAGCTTTGTCACTGTGTCTGTCTGAACCCACTCCCAACTTACTGAATCAGAAGATGGGGAATGGGCAAGGGTGCCGACGTGTGTTTTGAATAATATTTCCAGGTGATTCTGATAACCAACTCTAATTCAAATGAAAACCAAGTTAATAAACGTTGTGACTTTGTTTTTTTTATTGTTTGTCTTTTTGTCCTTTTAGGGCTGCACCCTCAACATATGGAGGTTCCCAGGCTAGGGGTCTAATCAGAGCTACAGCTGCCCGCCTACGCCAGAGCCACAGCAACTCGGGATCCGAGCCGCGTCTGAGATCTACACCACAGCTCACCAACGCGGGATCCTTAACCCACTGAGCGAGGCCAAGGATCGAACCCTCAACCTCATGGTTCCTAGTCAGATTCGTTTCTGCTGCACCATGATGGGAACTCCCATTGTGACTTTAATTCTTTTTTTTTTTTTTTCTTCTAGTCTCCAAGGACTTTGTCCCCGACTCCATCAGCAGAAGTAAGTGGCATCTTTGAACATCCCAGTGGGTGGAATTGGGGGGTTATGTGAATTTTTGCAAAAGGGTATTAAACAAACGAATTATGTAAAGATTCGGATGAATGTAGTGCTCTTTATGTGTAAAGAGGTGACTGCAAGACCCAGAAGGAAATTTCTTTTTAAATGGAGATCAGGGAATAAAACCAGCACCAGCTTTGCCCTGTGCCTCTGACAGTAGAAAAGTATGTGCAGGGAGCAGAGCCACTTGTCCCAATGTTGTGAGCTCTGCTCTCATCCATAGTTAATTGACCTGAATCCTAAGCTACTCGCTTATCTGAAATGGCCAGTAGTGGTCATGGTGTTTCTATCAGTAGAGCCAGCTTTGTGGGAGGCCATTCCTCGTAGTCTAAAATTTTAGTCCTGTCCCCTGTCTCAGGGTGAAAAGGCCTTCCCATGATTTTTATCCCATCCTCCAGGCTGGCACGTCCCTCAGGAAAAAGCTCCTGAGTGTCTGGATCACATAGAGCCAACAGTGATTATTCCTTAGTGAGCTGTGGGTCCCCTATCAGCCCATCCCTGCTCTTCCCCCTGCAGCATCCAGAACCAAAGCCACAGCCCCCAGGTTAGTTACAACCCCTGCACATTGTACTCAAGGCTCTTCAGAAAGCTGATGACATGGAGCTGCCAAAAGAAATAGCCCCGGTCCCAGGAGCATCTTGCTTTTGTCCTCACCCACACTGACCACCTTCTTGGCGACCAGAGGCCTTAGAAGCACTTTTTGTTGTCCCTGCATAATGTTTCCCTTGGAGGGTGGCTTCGAAACGAGTGGCCTCAGCTCAGACCAACTCAAATCTGAGCATGGTCCAGCTCCAAGGGCGGACCCAGTCGTTTCCTTCTATTTCAGCTATTACAGATAATAGTAATCCAGGGACTGTTTACTTAGCGTGCTTCTTAGTATTTTGCATTTCCTTGTGCATCCAGTGAGTGAACTACTATTACTAATAATATCAATAGTCTTGTCCTAAAGCCAAGTAACTTTATGGATAGGCTGCATAAAACTAGATGAATCTTAGGTAATCGCTATCATTTGAGGCAGTGAAATCTTTGTATTATCGTGATGGTTTCTGACCAAGTGCTATGACTAATTTGTTTCTATAAGCACTCTGATCACATACAAATAAAGTTATAAAGAATTAACTGCTATTATGGACCAGTTGTGAAGCCAAGGTACATTGTTGGGGGGATTTTGTTCTGTTGTTGTTTTATGTATTGTCATCGCCAGCTAGGATCAAACCAAAGTTTCTTTACCCTTTGCTCTCGAATTTCACACCTCCGTGGTTACTGAGGTTTTAATTTAGTCATTTTCCATGCATTCTTTCAAGCCTTTATTTTTATTGTGCTAGTAGAAACTTCACAGGACAACAAATCCTAAAATGTAAAACATTCCTTGTACGCCTCTCATTTAAAAGTTTCATGCTACGTTTGTATGGATTCGATTTTTTTTTTTGTCCTTAATACCTAATATATTCTTTTCTAGATTTGGCCATGGTGCCACAATTGTGATGCTATTGTATTCCTTTGAATTGATGGGCCATGATTTACTGGCTTATTTCTCAGTTTGTTGAGCACATAATACAAAGTTTTGTCTTTATAAATGGTGGCATTATAAATGTCTTTGAGAAAGTTTTTCCAGTTAAAGGTCATTTTTAATGGGTGGGGGGGAGGACTTGTTTCCCAAAGTGGCAAGTAGAATAATTGGGTTTGGGGCCACTACAAGCGTGTTCTCCAGGAAAACCAGCTTCAGATGTCACCAGAACCACAACAGGAATGGAGCGTGTGGGTCACAACAGAGGCTGGTTGTGATGCGGCCTCTTTCTGTGTGATCTGCGCACCTACCCAGGTCCCCTCCCTGCTTGGAACCTCCTGAGACACTTCTGCCTTTATGGAGAATGTGCACATTCATACCTGTTTAAGGGATAGAGCCCTGCAGCACGTACATGGGCAGGTAGACGTGGTCACTCCTGGGTGACTTTAGAGCAGCTGGCTCCCAGTCGAACATGACAACAGCCTGAATGTATGACCTGTGCTCCTGCTTTCTGGCTTTGCTCCTAGGGCTACCAGGACGGTCGGGATCGGGCGATCCACCGGTCCACCAGCCAGGGCTCCATCAACTCCCCCGGGTACAGCCGGCACAGCTACACTCCGACCACGTCTCGCTCTCCCCAGCACTTCCACAGACCCGGTAAGGGCACTGGTTCCCCAGATTCACTCTCTAGCAAAGTCATCCACCTCTCTCTCTGATTGTTTTCCCCACTACTGATTGTGTATTACAAAATCTAGCTGCCAAAAATATCGGCCCCCTTCCAGAAAAAAAAAAAAATGAAAACCCCCCCATCCCACTAGAGTGTGTGTTATTTCTTTTCTTGAAACAGGAGTCATTTTATGGTTCTATTCATTATGATTTGTGAAAGAATTCCATTTGGACAGTGAACGACCTGAAGCAAAGGAGATTTTTTTTTTTTTTTTTTTAAGAATTGAAGAAGAGCTCAGCAATTTGAGACTTAAAATGGAGATCTCCAAAAGAAACTGTGGCGATATGCCTTTTAGGCTTATCAGCATCCTCTAAAATCCAGTGTTGGGCATTTAGGGATGGGTTTGTTATGTTTTCCTTGTCCGGATACATAGTATTACTATGTATGCTTGGTTAAAAGTTCCTGCTGGAAGGAAGTATCTTCTACAACCTCAGGGTCCTATTTGGTAACTTTGAAGATGCCTTCCAGCCTAAGATTGTGAGTCAGACTTGGAAGACATGAAAACACTAGGTGTTTGGACTTCATTTGACCTTTATCTCTGCAGAATGCAGAACCTTTTGCTACGCGTAGAAAACTCCCACATAGAGGAGAAAAAGAATGGAGATCCCAGCCCAGAGCCAGGGTTCCTGAGAAGCAGGTTCCCCAAGGGAGATTACAAACTTGGCAATAGAGTACATCTACCAAGCCTTCATGTTATGCCTCTTGCTCCTGCACAGGCTGATTAGAAACCATCATTCATGTGATAACTTACTTTCCAAAATAAAACCAAAGGAAATGAACAGAATGTGAAAAGGCTGCAATCTTCTCTTTGAAGCCCTAGCTTTTAAAGCTTGCAGGGGGCAGTGGGGGGGGGCGGGGATTACCTTTTTACTATTTGATCCTTCGAGAATGTAGGGTTTTCTCTCGGCTCATCAATAGGTACTTAGTGTTTGTTGAGCCAATTTTCAGGAAATGAATTCCTTGCGTTTTTCATTTTATGCATGTGATATTCATTTTATGCATGTCCTGGACCGGGGGCTGGATTTAAACCCTTGTCTATCTGGGTGACAAGGAATCTTTTACGCCACCACCCCTGTGGATGGGCAGCCAACGAGGTCCCTGAGACTGCAGCCATGATCTTGTCAGAATGACGTGGGCACATTGTTGTTCCAGAGACCCCTGTATATCGAGGGGGTGGGCAGTCTGGGACATTGTTTCCCCAAAAGGTCACATCTTCATAGAGCAGGAGAACCCTCTTCCAGTCAAGGTTCTGATGGCGAGAGCCTTTAAGGACGTTCCCCGTTTAAAGCACTTCTCCTCCCCCTTCACAGTGTGTTAGACATGGGTGATGCCAGTTATTAGGGTTCATAGTTATTTTTTAGAGACGGGGCTCTGCTAGGATAGCTATGGCCCACACAGAGCCCCCCAGAGTATCCACGCCTTAGGTTCTAGAGGCCAGAGGATGGTGGGGATCCCTGGGTCTGGGTTTAGGTCAATGGTCTTTTTGTCTTCTGAGTTACCTAAATTTCCGGCTCCCCAGGGCCACCAATGCACAATTCTCCGGGTCATAGGTATCCTTTCTACCCCAGGAACACAGACAGGTTTCCCTTCTATGCAAGCAAAATAAAATGAAACTTCCAGCAGGAGAAGTTTGCAGCTTAAAAAAAAGGGGGGGGGGAGGAGTTCCTGCTGTGCCACAATGGGATGAGCAGTTCCAGGACACAGGTTCGATCCCTGGCCCGGCACAGTGGGTTAAAGGATCTGGTGATGCCGCTGCGGTGTTGTTTGCAGCTGCACCTCGGATCTTATCCCTGGCCCAGGAACTCCATGTGCTGCAGGGTGGCCCCAAACGAAAAACAAAAAGAAGAAAAAAAATCTGACCTTTATTTTTAAGTACTTCTTTTCAAGGTTCTTGAAATGATTGTCATCTTTTTTTACACGCGTTTCAGAGAGTTGGTTTTGTTTTGTTAGGTGCCTTTTAAAAACAGCTGCGGTTGAGTCTAAGCCTGGCGCCGGCTCAGCGGTAGCTGGTGTCAGCCTGACAGAATGTCCTGGTGGCCCTTCCCTCTTCCCAAAGCCATTTATTCTCAGAGAGTGACTCTGTGCTGACCCGAACCTATTTGCGGGTGCTCCCCTACTTTGCCTAAGCCTTCGCAGGTACCTTCTTAACCCTTTCTCCTTCCTCCTTTTTCAGACTCCCGATTAACGTTCTTCATTTGTTTTTCTCCCTTGGAACGATGGTGCTGTCCCTGTGCCCGTGTTAATTTCTGCTCTTCTTTTCTGTTTCCGCCCCGCCCTGCCCCTGCCTCCCTGCCGCACAGAGCTGCTGTCTCCTGGTGTGCAGAGGTTGAACTTCCTGCGCACCAGCAGCTTCAGCTCCACCCACAGCGACTCCCGCCCCAACTCCCCCTTCAGACACCACTTCCTTCCCCATGTCAAAGGTAAGGAGGCAGGCGTCTCCAGGCAGCACCCCGCCTAGCGGAGATTGATTAGCGCCCTGCCAAGGCTAATAAGGTGCATCTCCAAGAGCGAGCGCCAAGCTTTGGACCGCTCAGCATGCCTGTGTGTGTCATGACCTACACCCAGCAGTGTCTTAGAACTGGCATCGCATCTCTCGTTAGGAGAAATGTGTCATTTCTAAGGGCTCTAGATGAAGAAACAGGAAGTACGTGGAAGACCATAAGATTTGTTATGGACTGCTTAGGAAAAAACTATATATTATTATTTTGTTTTTCTATGTGCCGAAAGCAAAATATAATATATAATTGGGGAATGTTCCTCATTTTGATATGTGATACGGCTCAGCAAAGCGCAGCAGTATTCAGTAATAAGGATCGCAAAGTTCTCTTAATGGTGATCCGCCACGTAACCATGTCACAATATTAAAATGTTTGGACCATATGAGAGGTCTATGGCAGTCTTACTTAAGTTTCTCTCCTTGAGCCAACCCTTGATCTTCCTTTGATTTGTCCTGATTTCTGCATGAGGGACAAGAGGGGCTTTGCCTTCTGTCTTCTGTTCCCGCCCATCTCTGCCCTCCCCTTCCTGCCATTCCCACTGTTCTCATTGTCTGTTATCCTTCCATAGTGGTCCTCAATCAGACCGCTCTGTCCTCTTTACATGATGGGGGAACCAAGAGCCCCAAAGGGATTCTGAAGGGGCCCTAATAAGTAGGAGCTCCCAGAAAGAGGCTAACTTTTTCCATAGTCTTGATTTGAACCAAATGAACCAAAGCAAATAGCTGAAGGAAGAAGTAGCAGGCAAGCACAGATGCTGTCTTGGGGCTTAAGACAGACCTAAAGGAGGCTAACTCTGTGTTCCAAAAGCTCACATCACTAATGCTTTCTCGAGTTGCCTAAATGTTGTGCTTTTTGACTGACTTTCATTTGCAGTCTGCCCAAGCTGTTTGCTCACTTGGATTATCAGCACCCAGTTGAGTCCTAAAATATAGATTTGCTATACTTATCTGTATGCCACTATTTTATAAGCATGCTATTTTAGCATTTTCTATGCTGTGAAAATAACATTGCTGACATGCTTATTGAAAAGGCACCCTATTTGCCATTAGCAAAGAGATCTTTTTTAGCAGGTGCAGCACTTTCTAAAATTCTTGACAGACTATTTAACATTATTACTGCTAATTAGTATTGGAGAGGGAAGACTTTTATTATTTAGATGTCAAGATGATACTTCAGAGAATGTCTGTAAAACCATAGGAAATGACTGAGAAAAAAACTTCAGAGATGTATTTTAAAGAGACTTTAATATAGAAGCCCTTGGCCAAATGAAGATTTTTGTTTGTTTCTAACATGGAAGAAAAAGCCATTTTTTAATTCATTAAAATGTAAACTACCTTGTTCAGTGATTCGATGTTTCCTCTTTCCGAAGAGTTTTTGTAGGAAAAAAAAAATGCGATGTACCCTGTAAAGCCATACGAAGTTTGTACATCACAAAATATCAAGATTCACAATAGCTGTGACTGTGAGCAGGCTATGGAGAGATGGACACTCATGTGGACTCTGGAGTCCTGGGCTTGAATTTTATCGCAGTATTACCTCTGTCACTGGCTACCTGTAGGATCTTGGAATGTTGGTTTAACCTTTTGAGTGCCACTTGCCTAATCCATGAAAGCTCCCCTAGGACATCGGGGTGTCTGAGGTGAAGTGCCCTGGTGGGCAGGAAGCTCTCCTCCGTCTGTGATCTCCCCGCCCCCAAGACACACACCTGCATGGTGCTCTTAGAGCACTTCCGGTTGCATCAGTCCATCACTTTTCACAGCATCCCCGTGAAGTCAAGTAGCACAGGTGAGGGTGGAGGTGGGTGAAGAGCTGGCCCCTGGTGAAGGGACTCACAGCGAGGAAGTGGCAGCACCAGAACTAGATAGATCTCAAGCCTTCTCATCCCTCATTCCCACAGGGGGGGAGTGTTTCAGTGTAAATTTACATGAAGTATAATTTTTCAAGCAAACTTTTACTTTCCATCTCTTTTTAATTAGAAATTGCATGTTCTCATGGAGGCTAAGACAGACAGCTACTATTAGCCATTTAAATTACAGAGTGAACATATATTTACTTTCCAATAGAAATACCAAAGGGTGATGAAAATCACAGTACCTCGGTGTGCTTAAATAGTGCTTTATTAAAAATGTAGATACACATTCTTTTCAGTTTTCGATCTGAATTTGAAGTTTGTGACACAAATAGTATGGGTTTAAATTATGAAAAGCGTTAGTGTGTGACCCTGAGCTTACATTTAAAAAACATCTAGGAGTTCCCGTAGTGGCTCAGCAAAAACGAATCTGACTAGTATCCATGAGGACACAGGTTCGATCCCTGGCCTCGCTTAGTGAGTTAAGGATCCAGCATTGCCATGAGCTGTGACATAGTTTGCAGGCATGGCTCGGATCTGGCATTGCTATGGCTGTGATGTAGGCTGGCGGCTACAGCTCCAATTTGGCCCCTAGCCTGGGAACTTCCATGTGCCGTGGGTGTGGCCCGAAAAAGACAAAAATAAAATAATAAAATACATCTAATTGTCTCTCTCCCTTTTTCTTTTTATTGGACATATACCTGTAGTTTTTCAGATGAAATAGCTGACATACTTCAGGTACCAAATATAATGTACGTAACAGGATATGCTTGGTTTTACAATCAGATGAGCTTTTTGCTAAACTACAGAATCTGTCATGGAGAATTTGTATATTAAAGGCATTGCTTTAAAAGCCTAGTATATTTGCATAACTAAATACAGATTCTCCAAGGATTTACATCTTAGTTCTTGTGAAAATACATGTATCCATTTCCAGGGAAGGCATCTCCCGCACAGAGGGAACTTATGGCCATTGAAGAAGCACCTCTAAGACGTCTTTATTTTTTTTTTTAATTTTTGTCTTTTTGCCATTTCTTGGATGGAGGGTCCCAGGCTAGGGGTCTAATTGGAGCTGTAGCTGCCAGCCTATGCCTGAGCCACAGTAATGCCGGATCCGAGCCGCGTCTGCAACCTACACCACAGCTCACGGCAACGCCGGATCGTTAACCCACTGAGCAAGGGCAGGGATCAAACCCGAAACCTCATGGTTCCTAGTCAGATTCGTTAACCACTGTGCCACAATGGGAACTCCTAAGATATCTTTAAAGGAACAAAATCTCCCGAGATTTTCCATGGCTCTTCATTTAAACATTCACTTTTTATCTTGGAGCTTGGTTTGTATTTCAGGGACATTGTTTTTAAACTAAGTATAAGACAAGGAGTTTGATGACTGCAAGGTGGGCTTTCCATCTCAGGAACATATAGCAGAAAGCAGGGGCCCCCTCGCCACTCTGGCGGCCAGAAGACCACCTCCCAGTGCCCACATCCAATCCTTGACATTTATTCCAGACCCATATGGCCCAGGCCCCCAGGGTTCACTGAGCTGAGGACACCTGCATGGGTATAGAGCCAAGATGCGTGTCACCAGCTGTCTCTCTATTTCATGGGCTTCCCTATCCATCTTCTGCGATGCCCAGTAAAATGCCCATCTTATTTTCCATCACGTTTTTATTTCTGTTCTCTGACCTTCCTTGCAGCTTCCTTCTACATCAGTATGTCATTGTTGGGCCATTTGGTCAAGTGCATGCCTATTTGGAAAGACTCTTTTCACCTCGTCTGGGGCTTTGTGCCATGTCTGCTAAGTTTCTCTTCCTTTCCTTTTGAAATACTGTGAGACATTACCTTTTGTATCTGTGAAATGTAAATCAGATTTGCGAACAGGAGGGCTGCATATATTAAGTCTCTTTGAAAGAAATCCTCCTGGTTTTGCCATAGATATGAGTGGCCATGATGGAAGCATGTGTTTGACACTTCTGGAAGGAAACCGTAGCCGGGCATCCTGAAACTCTGTCATGAAATTCTAGAGGCTGCCAACTTTAAGGTCCCCTCAGAATTTTTATTTTGGAACCTACGTACCCAGGAGTCCAGAAGCTAAACCTTGCACCAGTGGAGTCCCACCATAGACACAGGCATTGTCGTTTAGACTGACCCATCTTAGACTTTGTCACCGAGGTGCTCAAGGTGCCAAAAAGAATAAAGGGGGGACAGAACATTTGAACCTGTTAAGTACAGTGGGAATCCTGCCAGGGAACAGTCTCCCAAGGACTGAAAAATTGGCATATTAGGATGACATGGAGGGAGCTAAAAATGGAGACCAAGCAATACACATGGATGTTGCTTCTCATCCCAGTAGCTCAGATCACTAACAGCATAGGGTGAACCAATACAAGACTTATTTAAAGGACAAGGTGGCTACGAGTATCATGTATACATAATAGTGTATGATATATATACACTATTATATATACACTAATATGTATTATTTTTAAACAATGTCAATTCCAGGCTGATGGGTGATCATGATGACGATGATAATAATAATAATAACACCTTTCAAATGTGATCTTTCATCTCATGCCTCATATATTGCTTTGCCTAAGTAATGAACTAAGCACAACGATAACCTTTTAGGGTCCTCATCAGTTATTTCCATCCAGGACAGCGTTAAAAGTTTTCTTACTGAAAGATAGGGTGATTTAGAAAAGGCCTCATCCTGAGAATTTTTTTTTCTTTGAAAAGTGCCAAACTTTATAATGCCGTTCATATTCAAGGACTAAGAATGTGACATCCAGCAACATGGTGGATTCCAAGGCCTTCTTCCCAGTGAGCCATAGTGATGTGTAAAAATCGTGCTGGGCAGGACCACTTAGATGGGCGTGTTGCTGAGTATGTTTACCTAGTATTTTAAAATGTCTTGTGGGAGGTTTTAAATAACTATAGGATTAAATCTACTTATGAAGACTTGAACACACTAGGAGTTTTTTCCTAGTCACAAGAAGAATCAATGGTTGCTGAAGATATGCCTCCAAATTAAAAAACAAAACAAAACAAAAAAAAAACCCTGCCCTGCAGTTCCTGTTGTGGTGCAGAGGAAAGGAATCTGACTAGTATCCATGAGGACTCAGGTTTGATCCCTGGCCTCCATCAGTGGCTTGGGGATCCGGCATTGCTGTGAGCTGTGGTGTAGGTTGCAGACACGGCTCGGATCCCAAGATGCTGTGACTGTGGTGGGCTGGCAGCTGTAGCTCCAATTGACCCCTAGCCACAGGTGCAGCCCTAAAAAACAAAAATACAAAACCTGCCCACCTGGAGACAGCATGCAGCCAGAATTCACCCTTGGGGAATTCAGACAGTTGCTCCATAGCCTTTGGAGCCAGGCAAGTGGTGGGCTTCCACTGCGGCTCTGCATCAGAACATCTTAAGGATAGAAAGATTTTTAATACCTGGGCAAATGCTAATGCTAATGACCTTAAAGCTTCGTGTCCCAGGTTTGCAGCTGTTTTTGTGTATGCATGACGCAGGCTAATACCTCTCAAAACAAATGTCATAGAGTTTCCTCTGACCAGATATCATAACCAAACCCTGTGAGAACATTTCCCTGAAAAATCTAATGTTCTGCAAATACAAGAAGGTTAGAGGTGGCAGACTTAAGGGCAGAGAGCAATGTGGTTTCAAAGCAGTAGCACCAGCACTCAGGATATGCAGAGTCTTCAAAAGACAAACTCAAATAAAACAGGAAAGTCAAGTCTCTCTAGAACTTCCTTGAGCCCACAAGAACTATTTGGTTTTTTTCAAGTCTGGATAACTCTTGGGAATAATTTCTAATGTTTGTGAGAGTAAAGAATTCTTCTGAAGTGAAACATGAAATTGGGGTTACTGAAGATCAATCCTAATGGGAAAGTTATTTTAAAAGAAAAAAGGTGCTATTGTGATCCCATTGCTGTATACTGGCATCTGCTGCCTTTACTTAAGAGAAGGATGATGGCGAGTCCTGCAGTGATGCTAAGTAACTAAATTAGGCTATTCATCGCTGGAGAATTAATTAGTTGGCCTACTTCAGTCATTCATTCATAGGCGTTTATTAAGTACTTACTCGTGGCTGGGCACTATGCTGAACACACAAGGATAAATGAGACCTCGTTCTAATTCAGCCTAGGTTTAAAGCAGAATTTCCTTCTCTGTGTAACGTATATTCTTCCTTCCCTTGCTTGCCTCTACTTGTGGTTTTGTTTTTTGTTGTGGGGTGTTTTTTTTTTTTTGGCCACACCCTCAGCATGTGGAAGTTCCTGTGCCAGGGATTGAACCCCCCACCACAGCAGTGACCCAAGCCACAGCAGTGATAATGCCAGATTCTTAACCCACTGAGCCACCAGGGAACTCCAGACTATATTTTTCATACTCATATTTTCAGACACGAGCTGATTATTTCTCTTTAGGAGAGTGATTGGAAATGACAAAACATTTTCTTTAAATGAGCTTTGTAATAGATCAGTGGTTTGGGGTGAAGCTTCATAATTTTTAGGAGCTAATATCTGACTCTAGTAAAAAGTCAACATTATAATATACTGGGAGCTAGATGCTAAACTGAAACTTTTTTTTTTTTGTCTTTTTTTAGGGCCGCACCTGTGGCACATGGAGGTTCCCAGGCTGGGGGTCTAATCAGAGCTGTTGCTGCCAGCCTATGCCAGAGCCACAGCAACACCTGCATCCAAGCCACGTCTGTGACCTACACCACAGCTCCTGGCAACGCTGGATCCTTAACCCACTGAGCAACGCCAGGGATTGAACCTGAAACTCATGTTTCCTAGTCGGATTCATTTCCACTGCACCATGACAGGATCTCCTAAACTGAATCTTGAAAAAAGGAGGGGATGGTGTTTCCTTCTTGGCTCAGTGGTTAACAAACCCTACTAGCATCCATGAAGACGCTGGTTCCATCGCTGGTCTTGCTCAGTGGGTTAAGGATCAACCATTGCCATGAGCTGAGGTGTAGGTCGCAGATGAGGCTCAGATCCTATGTTGCTGTGTCTGTGGGATAGGCCAGCAGGCAGCTCTGATTCAACCCCTAGCCTGGGAACTTTCATATGCTGCAAGCATGGTCCTAAAAAAAAAATCAAGGAGTTCCCTTTGTGGCGCAGTGGAAACAAATCTGACTAGGAACCATGAGGTTGCAGGTTTGATCCCTGGCCTTGCTCAGTGGGTTAAGGATCCAGCGTTGCCAGGAGCTGTGGTGTAGGTCACAGACACAGCTCCAATCTGATGCTGCTGTGGCTGTGGCATAGGCCGGCGGCTATAGCTCTGATTGGACCCCTAGCCTGGGAACCTCCATGTGCCGAGAGTGCAGCCCCCTCCCCCCAAAAAAAAATAGGGCAAAATTTTAGAAAAATTTTGACTTGTGCCCTATTTTCTGAAGATCTATGATTTATTTAAAATTATAGACCCAATTGATAGATAAATTAGACTTTTTCAAAATGTAAAACTTTTGTGTTTCAAAGGACACTATCAAGCAAGTAAAAGACAACCCACAGAAAGGCAGGAAATATTTGCAAATCATATATCTGATAAGGGACCTGTATCCAGAATGTATAAAGAATGCTTACAACTCAATCGTAAAAGTTACTAACTTTTGGAAGTCCTACTTCTTCTAGTGTGTTCTGGGAGTAGAAGTTTGCTCAGTCCCGGGGAAGGAGGCCAATAGGGTAAGAGCTGATCTCTTCCCATTTCTGCACAAGTCTCAGTTCACCCCTGCGGTTCTTGGCAGAAGGAAGTGATGGTGGCTCTGGGGTGGTTCTCCAGGCATTTGTGGCCAAGCCTAACAGTCTTTCCTAGCCTCACAGTCTTTCCTAGCCTCTTCCCCATTCCCTCCCCCAAGAACAAAGTGCTGTCCAGCCACCGAGGGCTGTCCCATTGCTCGCACACACCATAGCCCTTCCTTCCTTCCCTGTGATGCTCCAGCTGTTACCCATCAGCCACCTACCCACCTGCTGAGCTTACTCTTCAATGCCCAACTCAATTCAAGCATCTTTCTGTAGCCTTGCTGAAAAACCAATGGCATCTCTCTCTGAGTGTCATAGAAGTGTTTGTACACCCCTGAGTATACAAACACAGTATGCTTAGTTGTAAGCTTGTCTCCTTAGGTAACCCTTGCACCCCAAAGGGTCAGACACCACATCTCATTCACCTACACCTCCTTAGGTGAAGCTCACTGTCCAGCCACAGAAATGCTCAGTAAGTATCTCCCTGAAGGAATTGTTAGACTGGGTGGAGCCTGGTCTTTAAGAGAAAGATGGAGAGAGGTATAAATTGTCCCCAAGTACCTGGAAGAAAGAGTTCTGACTCTATTGTGTGTATTTCCAAGTGAGGCAATGGGAAATCTAGGCAGCAGTGAAGACACTTTGTGTTGCTCAGGGGAAGGACCGGGTGACCACACAGCTTCCCAGACTTGGCCTCCTGTTGAGAGAAATAGATCCCGATTGATTGCCAGCCTCTGCCATCATGCCTGGAAGCAATTGTATTTGGGTTTGCCTGTCCCACCCCTTTACATGCCTGGGATTTAACCATCTGACAACTGAGCCTGAATCATCAAGCGACTTTCCATTCCTCTTAACGTCTCCTTTCCATCAAATCAGTTTGCTGTGCGAGCTCATAGCCTTCAACTGCATGCCATTGGAATGATGCATCTTACCGCTAGCTGCTCTTTAACCTAGTTCTTAACTTGAACTCAGATCTCCTTTTTGGAAACTTAAACCTTATGCCAATCACAAAGGTGATGAATTGAGCCTGTTTCTTTTGTTTCTCCTTTTTGATGTCCCTCCTTCCAGCTTGTTGGTTTGAATTTTTTTATTATGCTTGCTTTGTTTTCTTTATTGCTCTCCCTTCTCTCATTTTGTTTTCTCCATTCTTCTCATTGGAGGCAATGAGCCGTCCAGCGGCCGGAACTCCCCTCTCCCTTACCGGCCAGACAGCCGCCCTCTAACTCCAACTTACGCTCAGGCCCCTAAACATTTCCATGTTCCAGGTAGGAGCTGACATGGTCTGTGTCTTGGTGTCCTGTCACCATGTAGAATGTAGCCTTGTCACCTCTGTCTCGTCTCCATTTCTCATGCTCTTTTAGTTGAGATGCACGCAGACAAACCCTAAATTGCAGGATCTGACCTAGAGGGCCTTTCCAAAGTTTTGTATGTGACATGCCAGGATAGTATTGAAAGTTTAAGTTTTTCTAAAAAAATTTTGAAGGGGGGTAGAAGGTAGAGGGTGAAGGAATGAGGGTTGAGTTGCCTTGTTTTGCTTTGACTAAAACTGTAGTTTTACCCTTATATGAGTACCTTCCAAGATACCACTTTGTGGTTTAGCGTCCTTGACTAATTATCACAATGGCAAGATAATTATCTCCTTATCTTAAAGGTGGAACCAAGGCATTCTTAGATCACTTTGATTTTATCTGATGGTCTCCAATGTGGAGAGTTTTTCTCTGGGCTTTTCAGAGAACTCTAAAATTGGGTTGTTTGGAGGGTCTTTCTGCAGTGGATAACTAACTAACCACCTCCATAGCCCACAAAGACATCTTGCAATTTAGGCGTGGTGCTATAAGCTCTGCTGTCATAATACAAATAGTAATTCGCCATCAGGAACTGGAAAAATCAGAAGCCACTGGCATCTTAACGTTTAGGGTCGGTCAACTCAATTTGTGAGGGTAAGATTGGCCATTGGAAGCCATGATATTATTTTTCTATCATATGTACACTGCTTTAGCTACTGAAAGTGGTTTCATAAATTACCCATTATGTTAATGTTAGCACACGCATTTGGAATCGGTTGTAGTCTCTTCTTTTGCATTCCAAACTTACCTAATAAAACAGAAGAAAGTTCAATGGGATTCATACCCCTGAGATTGGACAGCCTTTTTTAAAAAAATGTTTCCTTGAAACTTGAAACTCAACATTGTACATTTATGGTATTTTTTTGCATGAAGAATGCCCCACCAAGATACAGAGCCCAAGGGTTCTGGGGAAACAAACCTTTTGAAATTTCCTGAGTATTTGCAGTCAAAGTGAAGTGGTAGCATAATCAAATGAGGTCCTGTATAAATAGATGAATAATATTTGGCATTTCTTTTCCTTTTTTTAAATTTGGCCTATACACATTAGGATTTTGTCAAACATCTTGTCAGCACACCAGACTAGCCTTGCACATGAGAACTGTTCCTATGTCTTACAAAAACACATCATTATTTTTTACAACATCACTTTCCGCGGTTCCACTCATTAGTTGAAATGTAAATTGAGCCACTCGTCTCTACCGGGAGCTCAATTTCTAGACAGTAGCAATTTGGGGATTTTCCCCAAACTGGTTATGTCTTCCTCACCATCACAGTATCTCCACTGCTTGCATTTCTTCCTGTTTTAACCCCACTTTTAGTGAAGTGTGTATTTGAAATAAATGGCTTGTGAGTGAATGACATCTCTTTATATCCAAGATGTATTACAAAGGATTCCATATCACATGTCTATAGTAATTGGCTCATCCCGTAGTCTCTTCTCTGGGTAATCTCAATCTTTGTAATACAGAAGTTGACCTCGTGGGTTATTTTTGTTCAAGGGTCTTCAGTTTGGTTTGCCTCTCGGTTGATCTGTTTTTGCCATCGCCGAATGAGTTCCCATAATCACACACCTTTGCTTTTCATTTCCACAGATCAAGGGATCAACATTTACCGAAAACCACCCATCTACAAACAGCATGGTAAAACCCGCTTTCCTCTGCATAGCTTTTAAGTAGCAACATCAGCTGAACTCTTTGCTGCCCTCTGAAAGGCTTGTCTGCTAATGCTTTTGAGACTCAAACTGGGATGTCCAGCATCTTATGCCTTTAAGGTCTCCTGAGATACAAATATTGTGAAATAGAGCCATTTAGGTGAAGCGCTGGGACCAAGGCTAGGACCTCGGTCTCACTTAGCTGGATTAGGATGCTCCTAGGCTATTTCTGAGCCCATCCAACCGTGTAGCATTCCACTCATAGAGAAGAGAAAGTACGGATCACACTGTAATCCACAAACACCCAACAAGACTTTTTGGGGGCGGTGGGGGGCATCTAACCAACCTCTGTGATAATTTTGATGATCTAGCAATCAGTTTAATGAAAACTAGTGAAAGCTAGCTACCTAAAAAGTTAAGTTGACCAAGCCTACATCAGCCTGACCAGCTCCCCAGTTTCTGGCAGGTGATGCAGACATCTGCACCTTGCAGGAGAGTGGATGGGACTCACGCTGAGACCAAAGTCCTAGCCTTGGTCCCAGCGCCTCACCTAAATGGCTCTGTGAGACCACGGACTTGATGTCTGTCCCTCAGTTTTCTCATCTGCAAGAACCAGGGCATCAGGCCAGCTTGTCTCTAAAATTCCTGCAAACTAAGATCCACTGTTGTGGATTTATAATTGTATTTGCCTTTTCTGGGAATATCGACTTTTTAGACCCCAGAAATCACATTACTCTTTGTAAATCACATTTCCCTCCGCCGTTATTAGGTCTCTGTAGCTTCAGCTGCTATAAATCGTGGTGAAGGCATAGAAAGCCAAGGCTGGTCTGCAGGTGTTCTCAGAAAATTAGACACAAATTGTGCCTGGAAATTTGAAGGCTGCCTTTTGAATCCAGTTGATGTTAATCAGTCCTGAAGGCTTAGGAGGGCATGAACGAAAAGCTAATAAAGTTGAAAATGCAAAAAGGAAAAAAAATTGAGGTCGACATTCTAGGGAAAAAAAAAAAAAAGAGAATGTATGTATTGTATTGATTCTAGAGCTATGATTTTTTTTCTTCATCTGTGTGTGTGTGTGTCGTTGTTTTTTTTTTAAGAGTTTACATCCTGTGCTTGCTTTCTTAAGTTTAACATTGTTTTTGTTTGCTTTTTTATGGTTTAATGTCTTCTCACCCACTCATTAACATGTGAATGTTTACTGTCATCACCAATTCTAATACGTAAGTACAGTTTGAAGTCTAGCTTTTCTTTTTTTCATTGAAGCATAAGATTCCTAGTTTGATTTATCAATTTAGAGACTTAAAAAAAAACCCCACTAAAATCTCTAAGCCCTTGCCTCTCTAAACAAGAATAATCAAATAATCAAGATTTAGAGTGATTGGATAATGTTAGGTTGTTTATTTGGAAGGGATGAGCTGGCTTCTTTTTGTGAAATTAACTTGGACTTTACTCTTTATTTTCTTTTAGTCGGTTATAATTAAGAGTAGCACAACCAGAGTGGTACCTCCCAAAGGACACTCTGCAAAAGAGCAGTTCCATGTGATAGATGTCATACCGAAAGCTGGTATCTGTGCCCTATGCCTTTGGAAAATACATGCTTTAAATCAAGTCACACTTCTTGGTCTTTAAGCTGCCAATGCATTGTGTCCTTCTTTAAGAAGAGGATCTAGTGTGCATTGCTTCCCAAGCTAATTTTATTTTTTCCTCATGAGGTTAGAGATTCAGAAAAACATTGTTCCATGCCTGACTGAGAATTTACCCCTAATATTATTATATACAGAGACCTCGGCCAAGTTACTTAAGCAAACTGAGTTACTTTAAAAGCAAACTAAGTTACTTTTTTAAAAAAATGAGGAGTCGGAGATGGAGATTCATGAAAGTTACTTCCAGATTGAAAAATCTGAGAGCCCGGGGAAGGGGCCAGGTTTTATTGAAAGCGCTATAGATGTATTTTGAAATGTTTAGTAACATCCCAGATGAGTTTGCAAAATGAGCCAGCATCAGCAGCTAACCATTTACCCTGGTTTGTTTTGCTCCATTTCTGTGATTAGATTTGGGGCTCCAAGCCAATGACTCCTCTTATAAGCAGAGCCATTAAGAACTCTATGAATTAGTGCTGCTCCTAGTCTGGCTTTTGTTGTTTCAAGTTAGATGACTCATTTGTATGTGCAGACCCTTGAAGGAAATTGGTGTGGCAAACCTAAGTCTCACTGCTAAATTCCTGCAAGCTGACAGTGGATTTTCCTGCCCCCATTTCACCCAGGACTCAAGGATGCATATATAATAGGCAAGGATTAAGGACCCGCATCAATCTTTTTGTGGACACAAAGCCAGCCAGCTCTCTCAAATGACAGTGTCATGCTTTTCACTTACCTCTTTAAGTTCAAGTTACTAATTCAGATTCCTAATTGCTCTAGAAGAATGTTGTCCAATGGAACCTTCTGTGAAGATGGAAAGGTTCAATAACCGTGCTGTCCAATCCCGTAGCCACTAGGCACATGTGGGTATTGATCACATAAAATGTGGCTAGTGCCACTGAGGAACTGAATTTTAATTTTTGTAGTCATTTTGTTTTATTTCATTGTATTAATTTCAATATAAATAACCACATGTAGCTAGAGTGAGTATTGGACAGCACAGCTCTAGAACAAGGGTTTTCAGTGTAGAACAGATAGAGAAGGAAGCTTTGCTCTGGCAGAACATAAGGAAAATCAGTGGTCACTAGGCACTGCTTAGCGACTGGCACTTGATAATGGTGATAAACAGCTTTCTGGAGTTGATACTCTTGCCAGAACATAAGAAAACTATGTGAGAGGGTTGTACCCCGGAGTTCCCATCATGGCACCATGGAAATGAATCCGACTAGTATCCATGAGGATGCAGGTTTGATCCCTGGCCTCGCTCAGTGGGTTAAGGATCTAGCATGGCCGTGAGCTGTGGTGTAGGTCTCAGACACGGCTCGGATCTGATGTTGCTGTGGCTGTGGCGTAGGCTGGCAGCTGTAGTTCCATGTGGACCCCAAGTCTGGGAACTTCCATATGCTGAGAGTGCGGCCCTAAAAAGCAAAAAAAAAAAAAAAAGGGTTGGACCCCATGGCCTTGCAGACCAATGGCTAAGCTGCCCCCTGATTCCCATCTAGATGCAGCTGCCTTGGCAGCCCAGAGCAAGTCTTCAGAAGACATCATCAAGTTTTCCAAGTTCCCAGCAGCCCAGGCTCCAGACCCCAGCGAGATACCAAAGATTGAGACGGACCACTGGCCTGGTCCCCCCTCACTTGCTGCCGTAGGTATGCAACTATTGTAGCTAAGCCAAATGGACACATCGTTAGGAGATCTCAGAGGTAGGGGATCTCAAAATTATTAGGAGGTCTCCAAGTGCAATGCTTAAAAATATGCAAGGAAATGTGTTCCAGTGTAAAGATTTTTAAGAACAGTATGACCAAGAGATAGACTAGTGAAAAGAACTAAGGTGATATTAACCAGGGTGCAGAAGGCTTCAAAGTTACAGAAACCCAAGCACCAGAGCCTTGTGCTAACTAAACCCAAAAAGGTGCAGAACTGGTCTAAAACAGATGGCTTGCATGAACTCTCCATTGTTATTGTAAAATCAGTAACTCTTTTGAACCTAGCTGAATCAAAGCCTCCTGCCAGTAATTTTGTTCTGTACCATTAAAGTATAATGGATGGATTTACTGAGGGTCCACAGAAGCGTGGCTTCTTTCAATTAAATTTGTTTTAGATGATTTCAAGGTTGTAATTACAGTTCTCTTAACAACCAATCTTAACACACCGAAGCGCTTTCATTTTTCCTGCCTGATCACGTTCTCCATGACTAAGAAGGGCTGTTACAGAGTGGCAGGTGTTCTGAAATATTACGCATGTAAAGTTACATGAGTTCACATCTGTCATTTCCATGACTTAACGTGCTAAAATGTCGCATTCAGGCTGTTTCATTCTTTGCTTTGAACCACACATTTATGCTTTGGGATTATGTCTGTGTCTTTACTGTTTTGTCAGTAGTGAAATCACTAAAAAACTAGTATTGGCAGACTCAGAAGCTGGCACTACAAATTAAGTGCATCAGCTTTACATAGAAAGTACCTATCTTAGCATCTTTCTGTTGACCCCCCGAAGGCCTTCAGTTTTCCAGAATTCCAAAATTTTCTTCATCATGCTCTTTTTTATCAAGTTATTTTGAGAATAACTTTTACAAGCCATAGATGTGGGTTTTAAAGCAATTTATATTCCTAGAGATAGGTGAAGGAAAACCTACCTCCCAGGTTCATTATTCACAAGCATTCCATAATTAGGTTCACTTGAGATGTGTCTGGCTCTTGTAAAACTCATGTCTATTAATTGTTACTAGTGTAGATTAAAGACAGAAAATTCAAACTGATAGTTACAATTTTAGAAACTAAGCATCAGTCATCAGGGGTTTTTTGTTTGTTTGTTTGTTTTGCTTTTTTGCCAATCCTTGTCCTTCAGGCAGATGTGAATCTGCTGAGGTCCCTGGTTCAGTCATGTTGCTCAGTGGGGACACTAAAACAGCTAAACTTTGGGGGAGAATTAACATTTTGTTGTTATTAGCTATCATCACTGAATAGTTTAAAGCTCCTTGGGGTTCCAAAATGAAGAAAATTTCTGGTCCATTCATCAAAACGATAAACACTGAGACTATTAGTTAATGTTTATTTTGATTAGATTAGCAAGCTTTCCTGTTTCCTCCCGCAGCCAGACTAATCCAAGGAACTAAGGAAAAACAGTAATTATCTTGATTTTCTCAACCATTCAGACAGATTCCTCCTTTCCACTTCATCTCCCCTTTTCCAGGAAGCTTAAAAATTGTACATGATCTGCAAGATTATATTGAAATAAGTAACTTCTTAGCTGTATTAACCCTTTCAGTTGACCCACACACATAAAACTCTTTTGTGACCCTTCTCCAAAAGATTTAGGCCCAGGAAACATTGAAGACCCATCCCTTAAAAGAACATTTAAAAACAGGTGCTCCCATCATGGCTCAGCGGCTAGTGAGCCCGACTAGCATCCATAAGATACAGGTTTGATCCCTGGCCTTGCTCAGTGGGTTGAGGATCCAGTGTTGCCGTGACCTGTGGTATAGGTCACATTTGCAGCTTGGATCCCGCATTGCTGTGGCTGTAGTGGAGGCCAGCGGCTTCAGCTCCAATTGGACCCCTAGCCTGGGAACCTCCATATGCTGCCAGTGCAGACCTAAAAAGCTAAAAAAAAAAAAAAAAAAAAAATTTAAAGCATACTTTTTAATGAATTTATTGAGGATAGAAGACAGGGTTATTGTGTGTTCACAAGCCCCAATATTCAGAAAAAGAGAAAACTGCAAGATTTTTAATTTGTCACAAGAGAGGGACTCCGTCACCTATTTGATGGTATCTGGATGAATTTGGATGCCTCTCCATTTGAACACTGGCCTTGGGGACATCAAAATAATAACTACAGATGCCCCTCCCACTTACTCCAGAACTTCTGACCGGTAGCCAATGCCATGACTTAGACCCCATCATAGTGGCAAACCGAGGTCTAAATGAGCTGATCATATTGTTGGGGGGCCAAAATCCATGCCTTACGGAATCACCCACTGGACTTGTCTCAAGAAACCATCCAGGGGTGCTGAATTGGTGGCAAGCCCTTTCTTCCCCCGTGTCGTTGAGGAATGTTAAAGACCACTGCTGACTCTGCCCACCTAACAAGTCGAGCGTGGGCAGGCCTGTCCCTTGAGATCTCCTTGCCATGGGGCTAATGTGAGAAGTTGTCTTTGCTGTGGAATTAGGAGCTGACACGAGACGCAGATCTAGCGGCCGAGAGGAAGATGATGAGGAACTGCTGAGACGCCGGCAGCTTCAAGAGGAGCAGTTAATGAAGGTCGGTCCTTCAACCACTTGGCTGAGTCTTCACTTTAGTTCCGTCAGTCCACGCTATGGAATGACTGCTATGGGCAAAGCCACCAAGATGAGCGAGGGGTGGTCCCAGCCCTCAAGGGCTCGCCGTCCAGTAGGAGAGCCACCAGAGGCATCTGGTGACGATAAGGCAGAAGGCTTAGTGGGTTCTGGAACTGGCAGTGAGAGCGGTGAGAGCGGTGAGAGCGGTGTGGGATGTTTGGGCCTCTTCAAGGAGAGTGAAACTCTGGGGTGGGGATGTGGGTATGGTGCATGTGTTGGGGATGTGGGTATGGTGCATGTGTTGAAAGGATGCTGAAAGGCCAGGTAGAGCCAAGGTGTATTCTTCCTTCCTTCACACACGCTCTGCTGAAGGAATTCCCTTGGAATTCTCCAGGTCTTTGCTCAGGACTCATAGGACCTTGTGTGTATATCTGAGCCAGGAGAGGGGGGGATAAAATGGACTCTTATGAAGACACTCTCATTATACACCCCCTCATCTCTAGCATGGGCCCACAGCATCCCGGAAGACCAAAAGAAGGGTAGTCAGTTATAGCCTGGGCTAGGGGTTGCCCGGAAATTGTAAACTCTCCTACCACAAAGGGACTGATGAATCTCTTCAAAGGACATTTCCCAAAGATACTTAATCACGTGGGAAATGCACGTGATACTAGTTGTATGGGGGAAATGATACAGAGTTGCACATATGACCTCAGTTTTGTGTGCTATGTGCATAGAGAAATACTGGATGACTGCTCTTCTTTCCTTCTGGATTTTCTAAAATCTGTACAATGAGCATGCATTATTTTGTTTCTTTTCTTTTTTTTTTTTTTTTTTTTTTGCCATGCCCATGGCATGCCGAAGTTCTGGGGCCAGGGAATGAACCCATGCCACAGCAGTAATCAGAGTCACAGCAGGGACAACACCAAATCCTTAACCCACTGAGCCACCAGAGAACTCCTTCTTCTTCCTTGTTTTTGAAAAAAGCAGTGTACTTTCTTCTTAAAGGCTACCACACCCAGCCTTCCCTTCTTACATCAAAAATCTGTACACACTCCCACATTGCCTTCTGAGTTTACCTGCTGGCTCGTCAAGGGGAGGGCCAAGAAGGGAGAACATTCTTCTGACATGGAGCGTGGCTTAGGGCAGCAGAGCCTTGACATTGAAAGGGCTAAGAGAAATTCAAGATCCCAAACCTGACTGATCTTTTGAGGAACCACCAGGCTCTGGGACTATAGCTCAGGCCTCTCCAGAGTCAGGAACTTCTTATAGGATCTCCCCCAAAAAACTGCAGTTCCCTGAGAGTAATTGCAGGCTTCGCTCTCGTTTTTCTTTTCTTTGTGAATAGCTCAACTCAGGCCTGGGCCAGTTGATACTGAAAGAAGAGATGGAGAAGGAGAGAGAGAGCCGGGAGAGGTCCACCCTGGCAGCCAGTCGCTACGATTCTCCCATCAACTCAGGTGAGCAGTAGACCCACCTCCCTGAGCAGGAGCCAGCCACCTGCCTTCAAGGAGCCAATCCTGACTGTTCCAGGAGAGGCAGGGCCATTTCTTTTCTTTTCTTTTCTTTATTTTTAATCTTTTATATATATATTTTTTTCTACTGTACAGCAGGGTGACCCAGTTACACATACATGTATACATTCTTTTTTCTCACATTATCATGCTCCATCATAAGTGACTAGACATAGTTCCCAGTGCCACACAGCAGGATCTCATTGCTAATCCATTCCAAAAGCAATAGTTTGCATCTATTAATCCCAAGCTCCCAATCCATCCCACTAATGGAACCTGCAGAGTGTTCCACAAGAAAAAAGTGTGGGAATCCTGTGTCATGTCAACGTAGCTTAAGAATCTCTCACTGGGAATAGGTGCCACCACCAGCTGCTCTTCTGGCACAGGTCAGGCGCCGCTAGTGTGGGGACCACCAGCAGGAGCTGGGAGCTTGTGTTATTCCCCCAGGCCATTACTCCACCGGCTCCAAGAATTCTGTAGCCCTAAGGGTGGGGCTGCTTTCCAGCTATTGCTAGGCAGCCACTGCTGCTGAGTAGCTCCCCAAGCTGAAGCAGCGTCCTGCAGCTTGAGAAAATACACACAGGAAACAAGGATATACTGCTGGATTCCACCCCTTCCTTCCAGCATCCCCACACAATGGCATCTAGCCTCCAAGTCCAACTGAGTTACCTCTGCTTCCAAGCCCTCAGTTGTGGTTGCCCTATGCTCGAATCCCTCTAGGCTGTTTCCACGTGGCCAACCTTGGTTTTTTCCCATGTAGCTAGCCCCAGCTCCCTGTGTGAGTCTGATCTCTAAAGCCAGAGTTTTAGTTCCCGACACCTGCTGGCATCCGCCTACAGTGGGCCCATGATGCTGACCATTCGGGGAGCAGTATTTCCATTTTAACTGGTTCCCCCCGATTGTCTAGAGTTCCTCCTCCACGTTGGCTGATCTCCTCGCTGCTGGGGGGACTTCCCAGGGTGCCGGGGGCTTTTCCTCTTTCCAGCCCCCTCCTGGGGTGCCGGTCCCATCTTGCTTCCTTTCACGTCTTTCTTTTGTCCTCTTTGGTTTTGTGAAGCTTTTCTTGCTCTGTCATCATCCTGAGGTCTTTTGTCAGTTTTCAGGAAATTTTCTGTGTGACTAGTTCCATGTGCAGATGGATTTTCAGTGTATTTGTGGGAGTAGGTGAGCCTCACGTCCTACTATGCTGCCATCGTCCCTCAGCTGCCATCTTTTATTTTTATTTATTTATTTATTTTTGTCTTTTTGCCTTTTCTTGAGCCACTGCCATGGCATATGGAGGTCCCCAGGCTAGGGGTCTAAACAGAGCTATAGTTGCTGGCATACACCAGAGCCACAGCAACACGGGATCCGAGCCGCGTCTGCAACCTACACCACAGCTCACTGCAATGCCAGATCCTTAACCCACTGAGCAACGCCAGGGATCAAACCCATAACCTCATGGTTCCTGGTTGGGTTCGTTATCCACTGCGCCACAGCTGCCGTCTTTTAAATCTAGTTGGGCTTTAATTTCTTCATCTCTAAAATGGATATCTGTGAATAAGACTTACTTCCTTTTTTCCTCTGTTGCTCTGTCTAGCATCACGTGCTCACAGGATACTGCAGAGAGCCCGAATGTTTTTTAACTGTAGAGAGCATGAACAATATTTTCTAAGCATTATGAGTTTACATAAACATATGCAGTACAAGAGCTAAGGGCTAATGGTGCTGGGTTTGGATACTTTTGAAAGAGGTTACTTAGATACTAAGCTGAAATAAATACTCTATCAGTATAGTTTCTACCACTTATACTTATCATAAGCCAATTCTCTTACCCCATAAGATTTCTTCTCATTTATTCTGAACTAGTGCATAATTTTTTCTCCTAAATGTTCCTTTAAACATGCGTTTAGTGTTTCCTATGCAAACACTTCCACTAAACATTATTTCATTGAATCTTCACACCATACCAGTGAAGTAGATGGTATTTATTATTATTATTATTAATTATTATTAGCGCCATTTAGTAGATCAAGAGACAAGCAAAGGGAAGTTTAAATAACCTATCCAATGCCACATTGCTGAAAGCTACCAAAACTAAGATTTAGGATTCCAAGTGTTATAACCCGAGCCCATACTCTTAACTGGAATGCTGTACTACCTCTCATGGATGCCACACTGGCATTGAACTTGGGTTAGGCTAGTTCCTTCCAATTCTGCAGTTATATTCTATAAGAATAAATAGCACTATAGGTACATGGGTCAAGAAATGAAGGTTTAAAAAGATGGAATACTGTGCTCAAAGATAGAGAGGTGTTAAGTTACAGAACCAAAAATTCAAGACCAGGTCTGCTCCTTCCAAAGCCTGGCAGTTTATGAGTCATCCACACTGTTGATCAATGAGGTACCCTATCCCAGGCCTCCTAGGACTTTAATTGCGTTTGGCCAATAGATCTTGCTAACATACATGTTGGCCTCCAGGTCAGTTACTGCTGTCATACCATCTAGGACTTGGGATTATGCATCCTAATAACCCTGGGTTCAAATCATTGCTCAGATATTATTCACAAGCTGAATAACTTTAAGCAAGATGCTTAACTTCTCTTAGCCTTATTTCTTCTGCAATAAAATGGAAATAATATCAGCATTATTAGCATTGGGTTAAGGATTCAGAGATCAAGCAAGTGGAACACTTCTTTCTTGCCCATCCCTCCTCCATAGTTTCACTACCCACCCTTTCCCTGCATCACCCAAAGATGGCAGCATTTTGTGAACATTTGAGCCCAATACTATTTGGATTGTTTTTTCTAAATCTTCTTTTCTGCAAATTAGAAGTTAGACTGCCAATTTCATGGAAGAATTGGACTTCTGGTTCCTAACAATTGCTTTTTTTTTTTTTTTTTTCCCGCATTCAGCTTCACATGCTCTGTCATCTAAAACCTCATCTCTCCCAGGCTATGGAAGAAATGGGCTTCATCGGGTAAGGTTTCTCCTTTGTTCCTTTCCCGGTTTGTTCCCTCTTCAGTCCTGGTTGAAGTGCTGACCATACTGTCTGCATACATCTGACAATATAATCTCAGTGTTAGAATATAATAAAAAAACTATAATTTCCATGGTCTCCTGGTAGATCGCTTTGAGTTACAGGCAAGAGAAAATATTTCTATTGAGAGAAAGCAAAATTGACATTGGATAAAAGAATAGCCTTTATAAGCCTATGGGAAGACTAATTGTATGGCCAATGTTTCTACAAGTAACCACTTGAGCCATTATCTCTACTATAAAAAGATGTGGGCAAGTTTGTTGCAACCTCCCTCCCCACAACCCATAGAAAAAATATAATTATGTAGCTATGATATGGAGGCATGTGTTTTTATGTATCAGCAAGAGGCACTTGCTTACCACCCACTGAGCAGTAGCATTGGATGTAAGATAAAAGACAAAGATGTCATAGAAGAAGAACTAAGTAGGAAAAATAATGAGGATCTAGGAATTCACCTTAGGAAGAATCCTTAGGATTTTAGAAATCCTTTCTTCTTTTTCATCTGACTCAAAAACTAGTATTGTGGAGCATATTTTCTAATTGTGTGTTTTTCCTCATTTCAGCCTGTTTCTACAGACTTTGCTCAGTACAACAGCTACGGGGATGTCAGCGGGGGAGTGCGAGGTGAGGCAGCTGTGGGCTGACTGTGGCCGGGGTAGGAAGGCGTCTGTGCTGTCACAGGTGCATTGGCTGGGCTCAGGCTGAGTCACATCCTGTAGTCAGATCACATCTGTCTTCTGAGCCAACAGGGCATTTATTAAAATCTTGAAGGATCTCTACTGAAGTGAGAGACAAGAAGCAAGTTGTTAGGAAGGAATTCATTGCTCCTACTTTGTGCCAAGCACTTGATTCGATCACTGGAAGTATAGTGATAAGCAGACATGGGCCTATCTTCAAAATGCAGTGGCTGAGAGACAGAGAGATACAGAGACAGAAACTCCATGAGAGAACTGCTGTGATCAAGAGAGAAGGCAGAAACACCTTCAGGGTGTCAGCTTCCAGGAGAAAAGGGTGTTTGAACTGCTAACTACCACCAGAGCAGGCATTTCCTCCCCTCAGGGAGGCAGCCAGCCTGGGTGTGCAGAGATCGAGGAGCTGGGAGAGCACATGGTTCTTTGAGGAGTGTTTGGAGAATTGCAATAGGATATAGTCTCTGTTAATGTTGCCACATTTTTCTATGATCTTGCCCTTCTGAGATTTTCTTTTCCCTTCCTTTCCAGACTACCAGGTATGGAACACTCTTTCTCAAGTTGGCCACACCAGCAAAAACAGTCTTTTTCCAATCCAGATGTATTCTGCTGCTGCTCCAAGAAAGGATTTCTGTTGAGAAGACCCTGGTTTGGGTTGATCTGTCTACGTATTAGCCCACAGATATGAGGAGCCATGAGTGGCAGGCATGCCTGGTGCCCAGGTCAGGCTGGTCCTGCAGGCCTTGGGGACACGGCATGAATGAGGCCAGGTGTCAGAGAGTTCCCCAAGTCTGGCCTTGGAGCGTCCTCTTTGGGATGGAAGTGGACCAGCATCAGTTGATTTTCTTTTAGTTGTAGTCTCTCACTCCTTGAGGCCTCCCCTCCTCTGTGCGGTCACAAATGAAAAGAAACTCCTGTTTTGGCCAATAGGAAAGAGCTGCTCTGGTACCATTCTCTTCTTCCTAGAACCTTAACATTGTAAACAGTGATGGAGAATGAGAAAGGGGGGAAAAACGCAAAGACATTAAGATTACATTTTTTTAAAATCATAGACTCAGCAATTCTTTGATTGTACCCTATGCTTTCATGCATGGAGCCTAAATTCAGGGAGTAGTCACTAGTTAGTAAGCCAGGATCTTTCATCGACTGGATTATAAAAGAACAGCATCCCCAGTATTCCTGCTTTATTCGGCAAGGAGCTCACTTTGAAAATTCCATGGAAGTTAAAATGACACACCTGTAAAAGAGCAATGAAGATTTGAGACCCAAACAAGGAGGTCTGGGAGCCCACAAGCTCTTCCTCAGACCCCGACATGGCCCTGTGCTCCTCCTGAGCCCTGCTTTTCTTTTGCAGACCCTCCCAGATGGCCACATGCCAGCCATGAGGATGGACCGGGGGGTCTCCATGCCCAACATGTTGGAACCAAAGGCAAGTTCCTCTCACATGGGGACGAAACTGGGCCATTACTCTGAAAAGATTTATTTCCTGTCTTCTTCACATTCTCATTGTTGAGGCCCACTTGGCTCCAGGCTGGTGCATTAGGCAAGCCTGTCATCAAGAATCTTTCTGTTCTGCTGGTTTTGTCACACCAAGTCCGCAGGTGTAAGAGCTCACTGGATTCACCATGAAGTACCGGCACTTCTTGCTCATGACCTTGGTATCTGTACAGTGTCTGCCATGAGCACTGCAAAGCCTGCTCACTGTTATGCAGAGTGGTTGCAGACCACTCCAGATAGGGTGACCCACATCCCAGCTTGTCCGAGACTTTCCCTAGCTTGCAGCCTAGGAACCTCCCCAGTCCCAAGCAAACTGGGATGATGGGTCCTTCCAGCTCCAGTACATCCTGTGATTCCAGAGGTGTCCAAAAGCTGCTCTCCCTGGTGACCATAACTGGGGCTTATTTCTCTCTGTCATCACCAGAACATTGCTTCTGGGGCTGCATGGCTCCCAGGATTCATGACCCATCATGGAACAAGATTGTTGAACCTTGCGAGTGTCCTGCCCTATAAATCCTTACCTATACTTTCAATTCCCTTCCAATTGTTACCTTCATCCCCAGTCCATAGTAAGTTGTATTCTTTCACTCAACAACACCCTCCTGGGGCACATCACTGGTAGGGCGTGGGTATGTGTGAGAACCTGCCCCAGCCCCTGGAAACTTGAGCGAGGAACACATCTCTCTGGTGCTCTTATTATAGCATCTTAGAAGCTCTCTCTTCGGAGTCCTAGATTTCAAGTAGCTTCTGCTTGTCAATAAAATGGACAGCGGTGTTCTAGAAGAGGTGTTTTTTCTTTGCTTCTCAGATATTTCCATATGAAATGCTGATGGTGACCAACAGAGGGCGCAATAAAATCCTAAGAGATGTGGACAGAACCCGGCTGGAGGTAAAACAAACCAACAAACCTGTCTCAGCTGCAGATTCCTGTGCCTTTCTCCCAACTTTCCCCCTAAGAAATGTTCCAGTTAAGGCAAAAAAAAAAAAAAAAAAAATCAACCTAGGTATAACTAAGCTCACTTTGGAGAAAAGCCCAAATTTATGTGTAGGAGATCAACATAAAAATGTCTGATAAAATCCAGAACACCACCACCCAGGAGAAGCAGTATGACTTTAGTCACTTTCTTGGAAACTTGACGTTGCCATCACTGGGCTGATGGTGTAGACTCTCCAACCCTCTTCCGTACCCCCAGATCCTCGTGTTTCCCCAAGCCCGGGTTGCGTTCACTGAGAGGAGGGAGGGATCGCTCAGGAAGAGGGGTGCACTGGACAGGGTTCTCTCGGCTGTTTCCAATCCCTGTCGCAGGGTTATCTGGGTGCACATACCCCAGGCCTCCTTAGACATGGAAGACTGATCTTTGTACTTTTCCATCCAAATGGTTCTAATTAAGAAACACTCTGGCTGCCAGTCTCATAAAGAATCATTAACCCCTGACAAAAGGCAAGTACCTCTGTATGTGAGGTCAGACCTGGGCAGAGAATAAAGGCTCCGCTATCCTAAGAGAATCTTTCTAGGTGGGATGACAGGC
Source organism: Sus scrofa (assembly GCF_054392235.1). NCBI lineage: Eukaryota > Metazoa > Chordata > Mammalia > Artiodactyla > Suidae > Sus > Sus scrofa. The sequence continues at coordinate 147,445,319 of NC_139396.1, read as the reverse complement.
TGAAGTTCTCCTCAGTAGACCAAGCATCCCCCTGACCTGTTGGCGAGCCAGGAAAAAGGCCTGGCATTCCCAAAGGACCACTCGGGAACTCTCTCTCTCTCTCTCTCTCTCTCTCTCTCTCTCTCTCTCTCTCTCTCTCTCTCTCTCTCTCTCTCTGGGTTTCTTATGACTCTGGTCCAATTTCCCTACATCTCTCCAGCATCCCAAGGACCTGGAGTGGCATCTCCTCCAGCCTAAGGAGTCACCTTCCCAATGTCCCATGCCCCTTCCGTGTCGTTATCATCATCATTAATATTCCATCAGCTCTTCTGTGTGGTAGGAAGGTGCAGTACCTGGCCCGACCAGGTGAGGCACCCCTGGGCCCAGTGTCTGCTCAGAAGCCTCAGAGATAGACCCCTCTTCCATCATTGCACCTTGCCCTTCAGAATGATGACCTGGAAGCTGGAGAGCAGCTCTCAAGGTCATCCATGTGGCCATGAAGACTGACCACTGTTCTTTTCTCCCATCACAGCGCCACTTAGCCCCAGAAGTGTTTCGGGAAATCTTTGGAATGTCCATCCAGGAGTTTGACAAGTTACCTCTTTGGAGACGCAACGACATGAAGAAAAAAGCCAAACTCTTCTAAGTCCCCCACGTAGACAGCCATTCGACAAAGGACTAACCACGGCAGTGCCGCATAGGATGTTATATTAAGGCCCAAAGTTGATCGGAGAACTTGCAAACTGCTGTCCCGCAGCAACAACAGAAAGGGAAAATCGGATTAAAACACCCATGAGCCACATATTGGGCCCACCCACGGCAGCCCTTGCCCAGAAGCAATGGGGTGAAAACGTCTGTGTTCCCACACTCAACGGTAGCGGTCCCGTGTGACCTTTTTTCCATCACCTTATGTACGCAACAGGAGCTATTTCTTTTGTTTCCTTTCAGCTGTTGTCCAACCATAGTGCTGACTGTATGGATAAGAGCCAGCAAGTGCCCTTAGGATGCCGCATGGAAAAAAGCAATTGTTGCAACTCCAGAGTCTGAGTATATTTATTAAGTAGTGCCGAGGCTGAGAAGGAAGAGCCGGAGGGACAGAGTCAAGGGACAGATCCACGGGGTGGCAGCCTCTGCACACGCCTTTTTTCACGGGCTTCCTGCAGCCCTGCCCACGCTTCACCAGGATGGAAACCAAAGTGGCAGGGGTGGGGGGGGGGTGCCCCAGCAGCTCTCTTTGAATAGCCGCCAGAGTCCCTTTTAACCAGCTCCTTGTTCCCACTGTTTGCTAGGACCTGATGGGTGAATTCCTTAGCTAGAATTAAAAAGAAAAAAAAAAAATGAAGCGAAAGAGAGGGAAAAACAGGAATGAAAACTCTCTCGTAAGTCTTTTCCTGCTTCAGACAGGGTGTGTCCTTCGTCCTCCCCATCAAGGACAGGAGCTGTCTTGCCTCCACCTCCGCCCCCCTCCCTCACTTTTACAAAGAAAGGGTGGCCCAGTTGTTTGCTGTTCAATGAGTTTTGTCCAAGGGCCATAGCTCTTCCCACCCAGCAACCTCTGCTCTCTGTCCAGCATCTTCTAATTCAGATCAAGCCCTCAGTGGTTTGGGTTTGTTTGTTTGTTTGTTTGTTTTAAGGTCTTTTCAGTCGTAGGCTAAGGCAAAGGCATGTTGTTCTCTTTGAAATCTGTGCATCTCCAAAGTAGATTGTCTCCAACTGATTTAATTTGGCCTTTTCAGCTTTTCTTTCTTGCCTAGCTCTGTTGACCTCCTGGTGTGGTGTGTATCTATCTGTGTGTGTGTGTGTGTGTGTGTGTGTGTGTGTGTGTGTGTGTGTGTGTGTGTGTTCAGTTTGGGCAGTCTGCATGTGCTTTTGCATTCATTCCTGCTTGAGTGTTCGTCCCACTGTGCTGCTGCTTCAGAGGGACATTTACTCAAGTGCACATGACAAAGATCGAGTGAGGCTCACCGCATCCCCGACACTCTGTCCCTTGTGGGGAGGCTGTGGGTGGTTAAAAGCCAGCATATTCCATGATGGATACAGCTCAAGTCAGCCTCAGACTGAAGCCTGCCGACCTGGGATGAGGCTGTGTGTAGACCTCAAACTGAGTTCTCAAATTCGCAACACAAGATTCCCATTGGAGCCAAGGATTACAACACGACTTGTATGAGAGACCGCACCGTGGTTCCTGAAAGCCTCTGGCTGTGACTCAGACAGGACTAGAGTCACGCCGCCGAGGAGGGTGTCACATTAATTCTCATGCTTTGGGGGTCTGCTTGAAAATGTAAATGCTGTTGAAAGCCAAAGGAGAACGCATTTGAATTCACCTGCGTATGCCCCTAATAATAAAAGCTCAGACATTCTCCCTGCTGGCACCAAGTATTAGAATGAGTGAGCAGCTGACACGAGTGGTAAAAAGCAAGGAGCATGTTCTGACCTTGTGCTGCAGACATCACTTGTGATTCTGTCTAGCGACTGGGTGCTGTGGCCAACAGTGCAATGGCTTCACGTATTCAATTGCAATTGTTTTCTCTGCTCTTCCCTGAGAAATCTAAAGTTGCTTGACCTTTCAGTGCTAGGCATGGGATGTTTGAGGACTGTTCTCACAAATAAATGTGTGTGTGTGTGTGTGTGTGTGTGTGTGTGTGTGCGTGCGTGTGCACGCACATGCGTGCGCTTGTATGACCTATTAACATATGTAGCAAAGGGCTTTGGCCAGGTGAAGGGAAGAGACTAGCTCATCCTTGAACTGAAGGCAGATGGCAGCCCACAGCTTTGCCCCTGACACATTAGTTGCCTCTTGCTTCATTCCATGCACCCACTGTCCCATCTTCTCTCTGATGCCTCCTGTATTGGCAGCCTCACCTGCGTGTTCTCATCCTTGCTGCACTCTGGCAAAGTGTGTGGAGTGGGGACCACGGCATAATCCCAGTGTCTCCCTGCCTTGATCAAGAACAAAGATGGCCAGATGGATCCTAGGGCTCAGCTGGTGGAGAGGTTTTCTTCACAGTGGAGCTAGTAAAGGACCCTCAGTGGTTTTCATTGGCAAATGAATTATAACCCATGTCCTTGTGGATCAAGTGTCAGTGTGTGAAAAATTGCAGTGATAGTTAAAGAACCGAGCCCTAAGTTTGTACCTACTAATGAAACTCTGTTTGGCTTGTAGAACTTTTAAATTTAGTTCTGCATCCACCTTGTGGGGGTGGGGGGAAGCTTCTTTCCATATCAAATGTATTATTAGCTAATTTAAACTACACGCAAAAATGCATTGCCAGAAAATACCAGTGGCTTCCTGGCTACAAGCAGAGCGGTGCTGTGTTCTGGGGAGGGGGCACTGGAAACTATAATGCAGCGTGGGCTCCCCAACCTCTCTCCCCAGGAGAAGGCTCCAGCCAGAGGGAGAGGCCCCAACCCAGATCAATGGGCAGCAACGCCCTGTCTGTTTGGTTGAATTGAGTTCAGCATGCTTTTCCAGAAAATGTCCAGGTCGCTGCACAGGAAATCAGTGTTCTCTGTTTGAACCCTACCCGGCATAAAAAATTCCAGTTGTCAACACTGGATTATTGACTCTAGGAAAGGAAGTATACACAGGGCAAGCTTCCCTGGTGCATACATAAAGGGCTAAGTTTTTGAGCATCGGGCTTGCTAGTGACTCTGAAAGCACACCCTGATGGCATGAACAAACCTCTATGACGGCACGAAGATCAGTGCTTCCTTTAAAGTTTCTTCCAGAAAAGCCAGGAGACCATTTAGTCTTCCAGTGTGATTTATGTTGATACATAATAAAGAGCCTTTGGAAACTCGTGCAGCTCGCTATGCGTCTGCATTTGGGTTTGGGGTTCCTTATGAAACGTTCTTAGTGTGACTTCTTCAATTATGAAAGATAAGCTGCCTGTTCTCTGAGACCTCGAACAAAAAAAGCTTGAGTCAGTGGGTCCTCAGGTGCAAAGGAAAAAAAAAAAAAAAACTGATTTCTATCATGTCCTCTGGTCTCTCCACTTCTCCTAATTCTGTTGTTTCCAAGCTGTTTCCTCTTCCAAGGTGAGGCTGGAACAGCCCCCTTTTCACTCCCATCCTCTGCATCTAGGGATTCAATCAACTCTACTCGGAAAAGTCTTGCTGGAAATGTGTCTAAAACTTTCACCTAATTTCTTTATACTTTTCCAGCCAACACCTTTTTTCTAAAGAATTGCTTCTCAGATGATTATGTAAAGTAGATACGCTTTTGCAAGTTTAAAAATTCAAATGAACCCCTTTAGACTATGTAGGTCTTTCTAAAACCTCTTGATGGCACACTCGGTGCCAGCGTGCTCCTGCGTGTTGAAGGGGCAGGTGGCCCCTCCAGCTGAGGGCACCCCGAGCCCTCTTTCTGACCATCAGGAAGGACAGTGGGAGGAAGATGAACTCTCTGCCATCAACCCTCCTGCGTCCTCTGAAGCAAGCTCAGTCGTTACCAAGCTCCTGGTGTATTTCCGGTTACTGTTTAATCTGTACTTCCTAGGACAGCCTTGATTTTATTTGACTTTTAAAATTAACCAAGTGTTTGTCAGGAGCCCTAAAACTCACTTATTAATACCCCCTTTTGGAGGATGGTCTATCCAGGAAAAAAAAAAAAAAAAAAGATGATTTCAGGCTTGCGATTTTAGTGACATCACTTTATCGTGGCTATGTACATGAAAGGAACTACCTAATCATGTTGTGATGAAAGAAAGAGAAACTTTTACTTTGGCATTAAAAAAAAAAAAAAAATCGCTGTCTTTTTGTTTGCTGCCCGAGACGCAGTGGGGAGACGGTGAATGATGCGCTTGGCATAGGGATCTTTGTGTTTTTTTGTTGGGGCAAGTTTCCTTTCTGACAAATTCAACAGGAAAGGGGGAGGTGGTCTTTTAAACTGAGAGAAACTTTCTAAATAATATATGTGTACACAGCAAATTAAACCGATCTCATCTTTTCTGACGCCTCGTGTAATTGAGTGGCAATTGTCATCATTAAATAAAATCCTTCCCAAAAGTCTCTCCCAAGAGTGACGGTGCCATGAGTCGCTTTCTGAGCCCGTTCAGCAAAGGTAGAGGAGACAGACTGCAGACACGAAGGCAGCCAGCCGCTTAGCGACTTGTCTACGGCTACGGACAAGACGACGAACATCCACGGGACTTGTGTTCTTTGGGAGTGTTTTGTACAGACTCGTTCAGTAATAAACGTATGTGGTTTCTGGAAGTTGCCAACAGCCCTGCATCGAAGCTCTTGCAGTTCTTTCATTTTTAAGTTGGGTTTAATGGAATTTTTGAAGGCATACTCTTCTTCCTGCCTCCCCCGCCCCCACCCCATCCCTTCCAGAAACACGAAAGCCAATGTTTGGAAGGAATGCTGTTTAAAAGATGTATCGTGTCCCCCATGAAAGTGAGTGGGTGTTTGTCAGGGTCCCGAGTGCCACGTACCAGTGTGCAGAGGCGGGTGGCCCTGGGCCCTGGATGCTGTGCTTAACGTGCCCAACCTGCTCCACGCTCCTGTTGAAAGCAGCACCTGCTGCCCCTCTGCCGCTGTCCTACGTTACTGTTGTCCTCCCAACTCAGTGAATAAAGCATCTTTATTCGTAATGGCCTCCACACTGTGTTTCATTTGTTGTTCCCCTGCTCCCTTTAAATGCCTGTGCCATTTGAAAAACTGCTGACCCAGCTTCCAAAGACCAAAACAGAATCAAACCAAAGCCCTGGGGATGTACTTTTATCATGTAGGTTGGTGGAGTAGAGGGAAAAAAATGCATCAAACAGCAGCAATATTCCAGGACTGTTTGCCCAATAATCCCAACCCTACTGACCAAGTCAACTGAAAAAAAAAATGTATATAAGGAGTTCCCCAGTGGCCTAGTGGTTAAGGATCTGGCATTGTCATGCCATGGCAAGGATTGGATCCCTGGCCCAAAAGCTTCCACATGCCATGGGCATGGCCAAAAATTAAAAAGAAATTTTAAAAAACTCATAATAGGAGTTCCCATCGTGGCACAGCGGAAACGAATCTGACTAGGAACCATGAGGTTTCGGGTTCGATCCCTGGCCTTGCTCAGTGGGTTAAGGATCCGGCTTTGCTGTGAGCTGTGGTGGAGGTTGCAGACACGGCTCAGATCTAGCGTTGCTGTGGCTCTGGCATAGGCCAGCAGCTATAGCTCCGATGAGACCCCTAGCCTGGGAACCTCCATGTGCTGCGAGTGTGGCCCTAAAAAGACAAAAAGATAAAAAACAAACAAACAAAAATCTCATAATAGAGCTGGAGCTGGTCTAGCTGGTGCTCAATTTTGTGACCCGGCAGCAAGGGTCTCATCATTTAGGCAAGGCTGAGGATTCGAGGTTTGAGGACAAGAGCTTCTCAACTGCCATGAGTTGGGCCATTTTACTGAGAAGCTGGAATGCAGTGGGAGGAAAACATCTTTCAAAACTTTGACCTCCTCTGCATTACCAAACTTGAAGAAAATCTAGATTTCAAGTTATTTATCTTCATTGCCAAGGCCTGGGGCTTGCCAGAAAACACAGGGATGTATTCATACTCGTGATGGCCTCTCGGTAGCCATCCTGTGCCGTGTCTACCAAGCCTGGTGTCTTCGCCCAGTGGAGCTGCCATAAGAGATGCCAGAGACTGGATGGCTTGAACAGCGAACAGCCATTTCTCACAGTTCTAGAGGCTGGAAGCCCAAGGTCAAGGTGCTGGTGGACCCGGTGCCTGGCAAGAACCCTCCTGGATCCCGGATCCCGTAGTCAGCCCTCTTCTCCCTCGGCCTCACGTGATGGGGAGCAGAGCGGTAGAAGCTATCTCACTGTGTCTTCTAAGAGAACTACTGCCTCACATGGGCTCCACCCTCATGACTTAATTAACTTCCAAAGGCCCTGCCTCCTAATACCATCCCCTTGGGTGTTAGGAATTTTTTTTTTCCCCAAGAATTTGGGGATCAGAGTTTCCGTTGTGGCGCAGCGGAAGCGAATCAGACCAGGAACCATGAGGTTGTGGGTTCGATCCCTGGCCTTGTTCAGTGGGTTAAGGACCCAGCGTTGCCATGAGCTGCGGTTTAGGTCACAGACGGGGCTCTGATCCTGCACTGCTGTGGCTCTGGTGTAAGTAGGCTGGCGGCTACAGCTCCGATTAGATCCCCTAGACTGGGAACCTCCATATGCCATGGGTGCAGCTCCAGAAAAAAACAAAAAAACAAACAAACAAAAAGACTTTGGGGATGGAGTTCTCTTGTGGTGCAGCGGGGTTAAAGATCCCACGTTGTCACTGCACCTATTTGGGTTGCTGCTCTGGCATGGGTTTGGTCCCTGGCCTGGGAACTTTCAAAGTCTTCTCGCCACCCCCCCTCTCCCCCCACCCCCGCAAACAAAAAAGAAAAAAAAGAATTTGAGGATGGCACAAAGATGCATCAGTAACCCCTGTCTAGGGTCCGTCCCCCTCGATTTCATGTGGACCCTCAGCCGAAGCTGGTATCAGGTTGCTTATTCTCAGGGCAGGCAGCCAGGCAGGCAGGCAGGCAGGTTCACTACTATGGAAAACCGGTCAGGAGGTCCCGGCTCAGCATCCGTGTTCTGCTCCCGACTGTTGTCACCCACCAGAGCATCACCACCCCCGTGGCAATTCCCACATCCGGTGTTGATCTCGGGTTAGATTATTTTGAGGCTCTGTGGCATTTGCCGCCATGGATCACCATTTCCTGGGAGGTTCCCCCACTGCCTCCCCGTGGTGGTTAACCCTGGCACGCCCTCAGCAGTGCTGGGAACCCAAGGCCCTTCCTGACCCGCCCTGGCCACACCTCCGCCCAGCCGCCCCTCCTACAATGCCCCACCTCCAATCCAGCCCTCCAGCTCCTGCAAAGCACCCTGAGTCCCCCGAACCCACCGTGCCCTCCCCCGCCTCTGCAGCTTCCCCCGCAGCATCCCTCCTGGACACTGCCCAGCTCTTCCAGGAGGTGGAGAGAGGAGAGGACCTGGCCCTGAGGAGTCGAGGTAAGGGTGCTGCCTCAAATCAGGGGCCCTCAGCTCTTTCGAGTTTCCGCGTGAATTTCCCATGGGCTCCATTTGCCCCCAATCAAAGAGGAGCCTGAGTTCCTGCCCTCTCTCAGATCCCGCCTGGATGGGCCCAGCCCAGCCTGCCCCAGTAAATTCTTCGCATGCCTACGGGGGAACATCACATTTGACACTTTTTAAGTGTTGCCTAATACTGCTGGTTTTGCCTGTCTCTCTGCTCCTTGGCTGAGCTGTAGTGAGATCTTGCTCTTGCGTGCTTTATGTCAACCTTAACTAGACCCCTCAGCCCAGCCCTACAAGCAGGAAACCAAAGCTCTCAGAGGCTAATTAAAGATGCCTGAGTGTTCAGGGAGCATCGAGCCTGGGATTACCCAGGTCTGTCCCACTTCAAATCCCCTGCTATCCCCCTGTGTCCCACTGCCCGTGATTCTGTGAAGGCGAGGACTGCATCCCTCTGGATTTAAGTCTCCTGGGGTGCCCTGTACAGCAGAGTTCTAAATGGGAGACTGGCCAGACCCCTCCGTTTGGCCATGAGCCCCATCAGTATCACCAAGATGTGGTTACGAATAGCAGTTAGCGGGCGCCCGCGGCTGCATGTCTTAGGGCCAGTTATTCACCCTCTTTTCCGTCTCATTGTGCTCATCTTTGAAATAGACAAAATAATAAGACCCATCAGAAGATTGTTGCTAAATTATAATACATGTGGCGCACAGCATGGGACCCCGCGTAGAGTCATTGCTCAGGAAACACGAGCAATCTTTATTAAGGGTAATTAGCCACTTAGACTTGAAGAATCCCAAACACTCCCTGAAGCTGTTTCCCCATCAGTAAATTAGGAATGACTACCTGCTCTGGCTGTCATAGGGAGTTGTGAAGCCACGTAGAGTACTCAGACCAAGAAAAGTGCTATATTTACAGGTGATAGTGGGTAATGAGGCTTTCTGGTGCTTGGACAAGGTCTGCCACTATTTTCAATAGTTGAATCATGTAAGCATTTCAGTTTTCGTTCTGTGCTTTTTCCCTCCTTCTAGTCTTTCTATGAATTCTCCAGCATTAAAACAACTTCTTTTTTTTTTTTTTTTTTGCTTTTTAGGGCCACACCCGTGGCATATGGAGGTTCTCAGGCTAGGGGGTCACATTGGAGCTGTAGCCACCGGCCTACGCCACAGCCACAGCAATGCCAGATCCTTAACCCCCTGAGTGAGGCCAGGGATTGAATCCGCAAACCTCATGGTTCCTAGTCGGGTTCATTGACAGCTGAGCCACGATGGGAACTCCCCACAACGTCTCTTATATGCTTCAATAATGGCACTCTCTTTGTCCAATAGCTGTCTAAGACTGAGATCTCCTGAAGACATGCTAATTAAGAGTAACTAATTAATGGTAATAATAACAGTATGACATGGCCATTGAGTGCGGGCTGTAGCATCAAACTCCCTGGGCTTGAGTTCCAGCTCCACCAGTCATCAGCTGTGTAATAGTGATGATTTGTCTAACTTCTTTAAGCCTCAGTTTCCACATCTGTAAAATAGGAATGATGATGATGATGATGATAATAATACCTACCTCCAAGAGTTATTGTGAGAATCATGTAGAACCTGACACGACACAAAATGAGCCCTCAAACATGAGCTTTTATTAATAAAGCTGCTGCTATATGATCAGGACTTACTAGATGCCCCGTTCTGAGCTAAGCATATTCCCTGGCTTATTTCACAGAGCCCTGATGTTTTCTGGGTGGGGAGGATTTCCCTAGCCTCCTCGGGGAAAGTTGGAAACACCAGCCGCAGAAGAGTTGAGACTCATTCCCATGAAAGATGGCTTTGGTTCCAGAAAGAGCTTTCCAATTGTATGACTCATTTCAAAGCAACCAAAGGCAGCAGGAGCTTTACAGTATTTGGGGACATTCCCTCAGCTTGAGAAAGCCACCAGTTCTAACTAACAACACCCCCACCCCCGCCCCACCCCACCACCTACCCCGGAGGCCTCCTGTTGCTAGAAAGGGGCTCCTCCTCCTTGCAGAGTCAAACAGCTTCGCCTGGGTGTGTCACCAGCCCTGCCCTGCTGGACTGGCCCATTGTTGGCAGGAAAGCCCTGGGAAGGGTGGGGACTTGGTGTTAGCAGCTTTGAGAAAGCCCGGGGTGGTGGAAGAACCAGTGCCCAGGGCTTCAGGGGATCCCAGCCCCAACTTTGAGGCCCCGCCTCCATACCCTAAATTCCCTTCTCCCCAACACCAGCCAGGACTCGGATAAAAAGTGTCCCTTTCATCCTATGGTGCTCGAGGGAGGCCTGTAGCAAGTCTGGACTCCAGACGAGGGTGTAATGTGACCACATTTATTTTACTTTCCAATCTCAACTGGATAAAAAACACACTCCAGGGCCTGTCATTGTACTCAGCACAATAGCAGCCCCTGGAGAGGTTTTTCTGTATTTATTTGTGCTGTCCCCCTGCTGCTGCCTCTTAACTCAGCCCTTCCCATCAGATAAAAAGAAAAACCAGCTTGGGAAAACCTCCCTCCAAAGCAGAGGCTGTTTCTGCTTTGTCCTCAGCCTGTTTTACTTGTGGGCCCTCTCAGAACATCCTAGGATGTTCCAGAAGGTCTCAAGGCAGGGCAGGGCCTCCTGGCTTCCCAAATCAGAGCTAGGGAATCAAACTGGAGCGGCTGGGAAGATGATGGACCATGGTGGCCCGATGACAGCAGCCGACATTCTTTGAGAGTCCCGGGGGTGCCAGGTTCGGGGCTGAGTGCTCTGCATGGATTATTTCATTTCACCTGCCACCTGCCAAAGGAAGACCCAGGACCACCACTGAAAAGTGGGTGCGATTCTTGCCCCTTCCCATCAAGTCCAAAGGCCACATTCCTCCTAAGGCTGTCAAGTTCTCCGTGGGGTGGCGCTGGGGGGGGAACACCTCCTCATTAGCACGTGGTTTTCTAACGATTTGCCGAAAGGACCATCTTTGCAAAGACGCATCCCAGCCTTTCCAGCAAGGTGGAGCCTGGCCATTACCACCTTTTGTTCTAAACTGGGCAGATGCTGGCACAGAAAGTATGGGTTCATTCATTCCTGCTGTTGTCTCAAAACATAGGCTTCTTCATGAAAAGTCAGAAAATGTTGGGCAGTTACATCCCATCAGATAGGAATAAGAGTCAGCTGGATTACCCTGTGCCTTTCTTTTCTTTTTTAATCCATAGAATAAATCCTCCCTCCCCCACATAAAAACATGGCATTTCAGACAACTCAGAGTAAACGGCTACCATTTATTAACCAGTATTTGAATCACATGGTTTCCACTGAACGTAGCACTTTGACAAGCATCACCTCCGACCCCCACAAGCAACCTGGGGAGGTGCCACTGCCCTGGCTGCCCAGGTCCGAGGTGGGCTGGCCCCTCCAAGCTCACACGGGGAGGTGGAGTAGAGCCAAGGTGTGGATCCAGGTCTATCTGAAAAGCCCATGCTTCAGTCCCCCAGGAGACTCTGATTGACTCTGATTGACTCTGATTGGGTAGGATGGGGAGAGAGCTGGGAGGCTGCATCTTTAAATAAAATGTCAAAGCTTCCAGGTGATTCTGATCATCAACCAAGTTTGCGAACCCCTGCCCCACGCTGCCTGGCCTCAAGTCAAGAGTGGAGCTGGTCTGTGACCCACCAAGCATCCATCACCCTATTCATGGGACCAGAATTCAGACCAAGGCCCTGGAAGTCCACACTGACAAAGAAGCCTACAGTCTCCAGGGGCCCCCCTCAGGAAATCATGGGCAGGGGCCTTCACACAGCAGGGAGTCTAGGTCTCTGAACCAGAATCTGCTCAAATGTCACCTCATTTACCAGGAGAAGGACATGGTTTCCATTTAAATAAGAAGCATGAGGTGAGAGAGAACAGATCAGGTGCCCAGTTGATTGGAAACAACAACAACAAACAAACAAATCCACTGCTATCTCTTCACCTCTCTTTCTCTGCCCACAACCTTGAGAAACTTCTGAAGGTTGAAAACCTGGAGTGTCCGTGAGGATGTGGGTTGGATCCCTGGCCTTGCTCAGTGGGTGAAGGATCCAGTGTTGCCGTGAGCTGTGGTGGAGGTCGCAGATGTGGCTCGGATCTGGGATCTGGTGTGGCTGTGGCAGTGGCATAAGCCGGCAGCTGTAGCTCCGATTCAACCTCTAGCCTGGGAACTTCCATATGCTGCAGATGTGGCCCAAAAAAGAAAAAGAAAGAAAACATGGCTTAGAAATCCTATTCTTCTACCAGACAACTTATTTTTTTTTCTCCCAATGTACTCACTGTTTTTTCAGTCTATGGTCTGCTTAGGAGGGTCTGTGTAAAAAACTCTGGTCAAATTTTCCATTGAGACGGTTACTCCAGGGGCATTTGGGAGCTGTCTTCAGGGCCTGGCTGGAGGGAGAGCATAAGATCGAGGGAAGCCAGGAGTCATGCCTGCAAACTCTTCTTTTTTACACAAACATGGTTGTCTTCATATTTTTGAACCCTCATATATGAAAACCTCCACAGTGGGTTGAAATAACATCCCTCAAAAAAACATTCCCATTGTGGCTCAGCAGGTTAAGAACCCAATGACTAGTCTCCATGAGGATGTGGGTTCGATCCCTGGCCTCGATCCGTGGGTTAGGGATCTGGTGTTGCCGTGAGCTGTGGTGTAGGTTGCAGACATGGCTTGGATCCCACATTGCTGTGGCTGTGCCATAGACTGGCCGCTACAGCCCCCATTCGACCCCTAGCCTGGGAACTTCCATATGCCACAGGTACGGCCCTAAAAAGAAAAAGAAAAAAAAAAGTGTCCACCCAGAACCTCAGAATATGCCCTTATTTGGAGTAAGGGTCTTTGCAGATGTAATTCTGGCCAGAATCTGGATATGAGATCATCCTAGCTTCAGGTGGGCCCGAAATCTCATCAAATCTATCCTTATAAGACACTTGAAAGGAGACACAGGGATCAAGTTCACATGAAGGCAAAGGCAAGGATTAGAGCTGCATGACCGTAAGCCAAGGAGCCCCCACAATCTGGAAGAAGCAAGGAAGAATTCTCTCCTAGAGCCTCTCGCAGGAGCCTGACCCTGCCAACACCTTGACTTTGGACTTCTGGACCCCACAGCCACGAGAGAATAAATTTCTGTTATCTTAAGCCAACCAGTTTCTGGTAACTTGTTATGGCAGCCCTAGGAAATCAGTATGGTATTTTTATCAATGAAAAAAGTCTCTAACTCATCAGCAAGCTAGAGCAGGTGGAGGGGGGGCGGTGGAATCTAAGCCAGACTCCTCCAGGGTGCTGACCGGGGCCCTAGGGCTCTGTGATGCCACTGCCCTGGTACCCAGGTTTGGAGAGACAGCCGCACTCCTACACTGGGGAGGCTGGCAAAGGTCTGATTTTCCTCTTCCTGGAAAAGATCGACGTGTGCCTGGCTATCAGTTGGCTTGCCCCGCAGCCCTCAATAGCCCAACCAGGTTGGCATAGTCTCAGCAGGTAAGGCACAAAGCAGGCAGAGCCCATCTTGGAGATGGAAGCCTTCTGGGCAGAACAGAGCTGGCCAATCAGATGGTGGCACGTCTCCCCCTCCCTCAAGGGACTTTGCTCTGTTGGATGGAGCCTGGCCCTGGGCTGGGCTAGAACTCAGGGCACACAGTGACACAGACATCTGCCAGGGTACAGGGGCAACAGGAGCTACAAGTTCAGCTCCCCCTGTGGGCTGCCGGGAGCCCTGTGTGCCAGGTCTTTTAGCCCAGAGCCACCATCTAGCAACACAACCTGGACAAGTGACTGCTGCCTCAGTTTCCTCATCTCCAGATGAGGAGGAAGATGCTGCTTATCTCAGTGAGCAGCTAAGAGGATTCAGTGAGTTAGTGCGTGCAACACACTCAACACAGGCTTGTACTAACTCTCTATAAAGGTTAGCAAAATATGATTATTACTGTCAGTAGTATTAATACTTACTCTTGAGTGTTATCACCACGAGAGGGAATGAACACATACGTGAGTGGCTTTAAAACTTAAATGCAAATGTCTCTATCCCAGGAGGTTATTACAAGTACAAATTCCTGGGAGTTCCCGTCGTGGCTCAGCGGTTAGTGAACCTGACTAGCAACCATGAGGATGCAGGTTCGATCCCTGGCCTTGTTCTGTGGGTTAAGGAGCCGGAGTTGCTGTGAGCTGTGGTTTGGGTCACAGACATGGCTCAGATCCCGTGTTGCTGTGGCTCTGATGCAGGCCAGCAGCTACAGCTCTGATTGAGCCTCTAGCCTGGGAACCTCCATATGCTGTAGGTGCAGCCCTAAAAAGACAGAAAAACCAAAAAAAAAAAAAAAAAAAGCCTCATCACCAGAGTTTGACTCAATAGGTTTAACCAGAGACTGAGTCGTGTGTGTGTGTGTGTGTGTGTGTGTGTGTGAGAAAGAGAGAGAGGAGGGCGGGGGAGAGAGGGAAGGAAGGAAAAAAAGGAAGGAAGGAATGAAAGGAAAATAACAGAGACTATTAATAAACCCCTCAAGTGATTCTGGAGCCGGTGGTTCACAAATTATAATTTTTAAAAACATTGCCCAAATTAGGCTGCTCCTTAGAAGTACGAAGTTTATTTTAATTATTAATCACTAGGAAAGTACTATGTTTGCTTTAAAACTAACCCTGAAATGTTGACATCTCACTTCCATTTTCTGTAATTGGTTACTTTTAAACAATACAAAATGCCAAGGTCATAAACTTTATTTTAATGGGTCTTGTCTTGCCCTTTTCAGAAAGTGCTCAAGTTCAAATCCTTAAGCTTTAGGCTCACCATTTCTCAACCTACGTCCTTCGAAAAGGAAAAAAAAAAAAAAAAAACAGTATTTAAATGGATCTTTTTCCCGTCTGGGACAGAAAGTTCTTTCAAAGTTTTGAAGTTCTTCAAGATCTTTCTAGAGAGCGTGTTGGTCCTTCTTGAGCCCCTGTGTCTTTGCCCGAACACATGAGCAGAAGCACAAGGGCCAGCCACCTGCCATCCCCAGCAGACGGGCCGTATCCCCTCTCTAAGCCCAGCTCCCCCACACCTCTAGGTCGGCTGCTCTGTACCCCCAGGGGCCTCTCATATCGCTGACTATGGAGAGGTGGGTGTGCCTCCTGTATAACATTCCAGAACAGTCCGTGCTGTTTTCTGCCTGTGAACATATGTTAAAATCCTAATGCACAGAGTGATGCTATCAGGAGAGGCCCCTTTTGGGGGGTGGGGGTGATGAGTTGATGAGTGCAGAAACCTCACAAGCTTCTTGTTCCTTATAAGAGAGTCTCCAGAGGGAGTTCCCGTTGTGGCTCAGCAGTAACGAAACTTGACTAGCATCCATGAGGTTGCGGGTTTGATCCCTGGCCTCACTTAGTGGGTTAAGGATCCAGCATTGCCCTGAGCTGTGGTGTAGGTCGCAGATGCACCTCGGATCCCTATGTGGCTGTGGCTATGGTGTAGGCTGGCAGCTGCAGCTCTGATTCGACCCCTAGCCTGGAACCTTCCATACGCTGCAGGTGTGGCCCTAAAAAGCAAAATATTAAAATAAATAAATAAAATAAAAATAGAAGAGACTCCAGAAAGATCCCTGAGCCCCTTCTGCCTCACCCACCCTGCTGGCACCCGGCCCTCAGACTGCCAGCCTCCAGAACCAGGAGGAAGACATTTCTGTTGTTTGCAAGCCACCCAGATGGTGGGTGTTTTGTTATAATGGCCCGAGACAGTCAGGAAGCCACCTTTTGGATGAGCTGCGTTTTTCCTCCGGACTTCACACCTGTCACTTCTGAGTGGAGAAAGTTCCAACACCCTTCTCTTCTCCCTCCCCAAGTGGCCACAGGTGGGTGGTCCATGAAAACTTTTTCATGTTGGGGGGAAAAGTGCAATGAGAGAGAAAATAGAGGGAAAACTAGAGAGAAGTAAGCCTGCAAGGTTGACCCTGGTCTTTGCACATCTGGGCCCTGTTTGAATTCAGGTAGAACATTGCTCCCAGTTTGGGGGCTCACGCAGTCTTTCTCTATCCTACTTCCTACCTGAATGTGTTTCAGATTTTAAAACATCAGAACATTTTGGTTGGTTGTCTAAATGTATTCCTGGTTGCTGGATAAGATGGTAAACACTGATATAAGACCAGATAGAGCTCCCTTTGTGGCTCAGCAATTAACAAACCCAACTAGGATTCATGAGGCTGTGGGTGCCATCGCTGGCCTCACTAAGTGGCTTAAGGATCCATCATGGCTCTGAGCTGTGGTATAGGTCACAGACGTGTCTCAGATCCAGTATAGCTGTGGCTGTGGTGTAGGCCAGTGGCTGTAGCTCCAATTTAACCCCTAGCCTGGAAACTTCCATATACCATGGGTATGCACCCCCCCAAAAAAACAAAAAACAAAAAAACCATAGTTGGAGTTCCCACTGTGGGACAGTGGGTTAAGGATCTGGTGCTGTGGTGGCTGCAGCTAAGATTTTATCCCTGGCTTGGGAACTTCCATATGTCGAATGTATTGCCCACCCCCCCAAAAAAAGACCACATAGGAGTTCCCTGGTGGCTCAGCTGGTTAAGGGTCCAGCCATGTCACTGCTGTGGTTCAGATTCAATCCCTAGCCCGGGGACTTCTGCATGCTGCGGGTATGCCCAAAAAACAAAGAGAGAAAGAAGACCACATAGGATGAGTAACTTTCTGGAGATCTGGGCCACCAGCAGGCATTCCAGCATCTGGTGCACAGTAGGTGTACAGCATACAGTCAGTGCTGATTAAATGACTAGAAATGATTTTTCCTAGTTGGCCTAATTTTCCTTCATTCTCAATGAGATAAGAAACCTAAAGCCATTCTAATATCTCAATTTTTTTTTTTTGTCTTTTTAGTGCCGTGTCCACTGTATGGACATTCTAAATTAGGAGCTGTAGTTGCTGGCCTGCACCACAGCCACAGCAACTGGATCTGAGCCACATCTGCAACCTCAAACACAGCTCACGGCAACACCGGATCCTTAACCCACTGAGCGAGGCCAGGGATTGAACCCATGTCCTCATGGATCCTAGTCAGGCTCATTACTGCTGAGCTACAACAGGAACTCCCAAATGTCTCATTTTTTAGCTTCAGTAACATGTGCTCAGTATTTAATGCAAAAGACATGATGCTTGGTGTCATGGAAAATATGAACATGAATAAAATAAAGGATGAGGACTAGTGTGAGCCAAGTGAGGTGCCGAGGGCTCCCAATCTAAGGCAAGCTCGCTCTCAGGGTCATGAAAAATCAGCATTTAGAAAACACAATCCCTGCCCTCAAGGAGCTTAAAGGCTGGAGAGCAACATGGAGAGTTATGTTGGAGATTCGATTTGGAACCTAAGGCAGATGAAAAAGTTCACAAGATTAAAAAAAGAAATAAAGTAGATTGTAGACCTAAGTGTAAAGCCTCAACCCACAAATTTTTGAGAAGAAAGCATGAGGGAAATTTTTCATGACCTTGAGTTAAGCGAAGACTTCTTAGATATGATATGACACCAAAAGCATGATTCGTAATGTTTTAAAAAAAGATAAATTGGTTTGCATCAAAGTTAAGAATTTCAGCTTTTTGAAAGATACCATAAAGAGAGTAAACAACAACAAGCCTCAGTTGGGAGAAAATATTTGCAAATCACACATCTGATGAAGTGCTGGGATCCAGACTACATGATAAATTCTCAATACCAAGTGCTGACAAGGATGCGGAGCCCCTGGGACCCTTCCACACTGCTAGCAGCAGTGCAGCATCATAGAGCTGCTTTGGAAAACAGTTTGACAGTTTCTTGAAAGTTAAACATACGCTGATCATGCGATACCACGATCTGGCTCCTAGGTCTCTATCTCACACCAAAACCTTGGCTCACACAAAAACCTGTACAGGAGTGTTTATATTACCATGATTCAAATTGCCTAAAGCAGGAAACATCCCACATGTTCTTTAACTGGGAAACGGATAAACAAACTGTAGTCCTCCCACCCAACGGAATAGTATCCAGCAATAAAAAGGCACGAGCTCTTATTTTGAATAACATGGGTGAAGTGTGAACACATTAGCGAAATCGAAGAAAAGCCAGAATCAAAAAGCTACAAATAGATGATCAGATTTGCTTGAGATTCTAGAAAAGGGAAAGCTATAGGGACAGAAAACCGCAAATCAGAGGTTTCTAGGAGGTAGGGAAGGAGGAGGGTTGACTTCAAAGGGGCACATGAAAATTTCGGGGGTGACAAAAAATTCCGTGTCTTAATTGTGGTGACGATGTAACTATATACATTTGGCAGATCTCACAAAAGTGCACACCCCAAAGGGTGAATTTTCTACAATTGACTAACAAAGGTATAAGGAAATTATACCTTCATTAAAATTTTGTAAAAATAAATAAAAGCAGTTCAAGACAACCCATTTTTATTGACAATACTAGTGTTTTGGGGACCTGTGAGATGTTATAAAGGAAATGTGATATATGGCCAATCTCGAGAGGCTTACAGCCTTGCTATAAAGTAGGCACTATGCTGAGCCCCGGAGAGAAGACAGTGTGCAAACAGACATTAATCACGTCACACTACAAATATAAACAGGGGTATAGGGGTGTGAAGAATTAGTGTCCCGATTGGTTCTAGAATGTCTGCAAAGCGTTCCCTGGGGAATGCTTCTATTTGAGTGGCAACCGGACTGAGCAGGGGCTGTGGGGCGTGGAGGATGGAGGGGTTGAGGGTGGTGTCGAGGATGACTGCTAAGTTTCTGCATTGTGCAGCAGGACAGGTGGTAGAACCTGTAGCGAACTGTGGGAGAGGAGCAGGTTGGGGGCAGAGAGGAGAGCCTGAGCTCAACTTGTGAACAAGAATTGAACCACGAGAGTAACATCTATTAACGGCATAACTATGCAATGGACCCAATAGAAAGGAAAACTGGAGTTCCTATTGTGGCTCAGCGGTTAACAAACTCAACTAGTATCCATGAGGATGCGAGTTCGATCCCTGGCCTCGGTCTGTGGGTTAAGGATCCGGCATTGCCGTGAGCTGTGGTGTAGGTCGCAGACTCGGCTCGGATCCCGTGTTGCTGTGGCTGTGGTGTAGGCCATCAGCTGTAGTTCCGATTCAACCCCTAGCCTGGGAACTTCCATATGCTTCAGGATCGGTCAAAAAAAAAGACAAAAATAAATAAATAAATAAAAACCTGGGTGCACACAAAACCTTGTATATGAGTGTTCAAAGCAGTGTTATTCATAATAGACCCAAAGTGGAAACAACTCAATGGCCAGCAATGGACGGATACATAAAAATGTGCTATGTCCACACAGTGGACTATGATTTGGCAATAAAAAGGAAGGACGTGCTGACACGTACTACAAAATAGATGAACCTGGAAAACCTCATGCTAAGTGAAAGAAGCCAGGCACAAAAGACCATGGAGTGGAATGGTCTATGGTCTTTGGGAATATTATGTAATTCCATTTACATGACATCTCCAGAACACGCACGTCTATAGAGTCAGAAGATAGATTAGTGGTTGCCTAAGGCTGGGGGAATGGGGAGAATGAGCTGAGTACTAATGGGTATCAGGTTTCCTTTTAAGGCGATAAAGAGGTTCTAAAATCAATTGTGATGGTTGCACAACTCTGCTAATATAGTAAAAACCACTAAATTGTATACCTTAAATAAGTGACTTGCACGGTATATCAATTATATCTCAGTAAAACTGTTTTTATTTTTTCATTTTATTTCATTTCATTTTATTTTTGTCGTTTTAGGGCCTCACCTGCTACATATGGAAGTTCCCAGGCTAGGGGTCAAATAGGAGCTGCAGCTGCACAACCACAGCCACAGCAACTCCAGATCCAAGACTCGTCTGCAACCTACACCACAGCTCACAGCAACTCGGGATCCTTAACCCACAGAGCGGGGCCAGGGATCCAACTGGAGTCTTCATGGATACTAGTCAAGTTCGTTATCACTGAGCCATGATGGAGACCCCAAAACTGTTTTTTGTTTTTTTTAAAGAAGAAAGATAATTTGTGTTATGATGTTTGTAGATGTTCTATGTAGAATATTGACATCTAGAAACGACCCAAACCTCCTCCATGGGAGAATGATTGTAAAAATTTTGACATATCAATAAGTTGGAATTCAACACAACAATTAAAAACGCATTCAGTGTTGGAGTTCCCTATGTGCACAGAGGAAATAAATCCTAATAGTATCCATGAGGATGCAGGTTCAATCCCTGGCCTCACTCAGTGGGTCAGGGATCCAGTGATGCAGTGAGCTGTGGTATAGGTCGCATACACAGCTTGGATCTGGGGTTGCTGTGGCCGTGATTTAGGCCCTCAGCTGTAGCTCTGATTCGACCCTAGTCTGGAACCTCTGTGTGTCCTGGGTGCGGCCCTAAAAAGCAAAAAAAAAAAAAAAAAAAAAAAAATCCAGTGATAAAGATGGGCAATTAATTTGACACGATGTAAACAGAGTTTTATTTGTATTGTAAAAAACAAAAGCTGGAGTTCCCTGGTGGCCTCGTGGTTAAGGATCTGGTGTTGTCTTTGCTGTGGCTTGGGTCACTGGCCAAAAAAAAAAAAGCTCTGTTGTGGAGAATGATGCAATGGATTTTGGAGAAGGGTGAGATCCAGCCAAGTGTTAGCTAGAGATGCAGAATGATGGGAGATTGGAGAAGGCTGGAAATCAAGACTGAGGGCAGTATGCTTGCAGGGCTCTGCCATGAGAGGCTCAGAAGTAGCTGTGTTAGCCTTTTACCGGCGGGCAGTTGGCAAGAAGATTGAGCAGGTGGGATGTGCATTTATGACTTAGGATGAGGCTGTTGAATTTGGTTCTATGCAAATGAAGGAAAGCCTTGGTGGAAAAACAACCTTCCGAGATCTTAACTCTTGGCTCGGCCTTGTTCCTCCGCTCAGCCCTGCTCTTCCCCCTGCAGAGCACATGCTAAATGCCCCCACTACCCATTATTTCACTCCATAGCAGATATGATGCTAAGTTTTTTGTGTGCTTCGCCCTGTAGCATCTTTACCATGTTTTATGATGTATTGTGATCATCCCCATTTTACAGATGTGGAACCAAGTCCAATGTCACACTGATCATAAACAATGGAGCTGGAGTAACCCCGAAACTCCACCCCTTCAGGCTGAAGGACTGAATCAAGACATGACCCTGCTCAGGAAGGTCTTTGTCACAGCTTCCTAGGCTCAACCCTCCTAGAAGTGGCCCAACTGTTGGGTAGACCACGGATGCTAAGACACTCACCTCTTTGATGTTCCCAGGCGGTATTTGGATCAAGTGACGATATTTGTGTGAGATACGATATGAATCTTACCAAGAGCTTTCAGGTCATTGGGCAGATCAAAGAACAAATCTACAAGTCAAATCCACTTGCAGCTTTATTCTTTGAACAGTCCAAGTTACCACTTTTTTTGTTTTGTTTTTTTGTTTGTTTGTTTGTTTGTTTTTAGGGCTGACCCTGCAGCATATGGAGGTTCCCAGGCTAGGAGTCCAATGAGAATTCAGCAGCCAGCCTACACCACAGCCATAGCAACGCCAGATCCCAGCCACGTCTGCGACCTCCACTGCAGCTTGTGCCAACGCTGAATCCTTAACCCTCTGAGCGAGGCTAGGGATCGAACTCGCATCCTCATGGATACCAGTCGGGTTTGTTTCCGCTGAGCCACAATGGGAACTCCAAGTCACCACATCTTCATATGTTAACAGGTTAATCTTTTTCTGAGGAAACTGCTCAACTGCATTTAAAAAAAAAAAAACAAACAAAAAAAACGTTGTTCTTTGCCGTCCAGGACCTGCCTGTTCTTGGCTCCAAACCTCACACCCCAGTCCCTTCCGTTCTAGGACCGTCCGTAAACATGAACTTGAATTACACTAAAAATTCTAATCGGGTGACAGAACGAGATCCCCAGATACCGTGCGATTGTAGTGGCCTGGTTTCAGATGTTCTGCCCCAGTAGAGGCTCCTCTATAAAGATTCTCATTTGCATTCTCTCAGTTGTTTGTGCCAGAAGAAATGGTGGCTACCTGAGCTGTTTCCAAAAGGACATTGGGAAGCTCCCTTACAATGGTGTCCCTTTCTCCTCCTTGCCTGTCTTCCCTTCTCCCTCCCTCGGAGTATTTTGATCCTGAAAGAAAAACAAGTACAGCTGTGTGATCCAGCAGGCGCACTGAAGCGAGCTCCTTGTAACTCAGTGTTCAAAATACTCAGAGACCGGTCATGACCCCAGGTGCAGGATGCACTCGGCTTGAAGGTTTTGTTCCAGAATTTACCAGCATGAAATTTTCTAGCCACTTTATTGTGGGTCCCCTGAGATGTCAAAATAATATGCTGTCCTCAGCAAAGAAGGGGTAACATCATTTCCTCCGTTGGGCTAATTGTGGGCAAGGGCTGCTTCTTGAATCCTTGGCTCCTCAGTTTGTAGTCATGGACCAGCAGCATCCGCATCACCTAGAAGCTGGTCAGAAATACAGACTCTCAGGTTCCCCTCCAGACCTTCTGAATGAGAATCTGAATGATAACAAGATCCACGCTGATTCCTATGCACGTTAATATCTAAGGATTTAGTAGATAAGTTTTTTTTTCTTTTTCTTTTTTCCAGTAATGATGGAGTTTCCAGCCTCCCCTTTGAGGCTATAAACCCCTTGAGGGCTGTATGCAGTTTATTATCCAATAAAGCACCAGGCGCCATGCTTAGCATCAGGGCAGAGACCTGCTTGTTACATCAGGGTGAGAGGGCAGAGACCTGGGTGAGGGGGAGGTTGAAATTCCAATCCTTGGCACTGAGTAGGCCCCTTCTGTTTGTAGAGTGATTGCTGAAGCAACTGATAGCTCTGTTTTTTTTCTGGCACGGAGGGGCAGGAATGAGTCTTACACTTTCAGCCATCTTAATACATTTTTTTTCCTGTCTTTTGACAGCTGCACCTGCAACACATGGAAATTCCTGGGCTAGGGGTCAAATCAGAGCTGCAACTTCAGCCTACACTGCAGCCATGACCACACCGGATCCAAGTCACATCTTTTTTTTTTTTTTTTTGTCTTTTGTCTTTTTGTCTGTTGTTGTTGTTGATGTTGTTGTTGCTGTTGTTGCTATTTCTTGGGCCGCTCCCGCGGCATATGGAGGTTCCCAGGCTAGGGGTCGAATCGGAGCTGTAGCCACCAGCCTACGCCAGAGCCACAGCAACGCGGGATCCGAGCCGCGTCTGCAACCTACACCACAGCTCACGGCAACGCCAGATCGTTAACCCACTGAGCAAGGGCAGGGACCGAACCCGCAACCTCATGGTTCCTAGTCGGATTCGTTAACCACTGCGCCACGACGGGAACTCCCCAAGTCACATCTTTGACCTATGCTGCAGCTTGCAGCAACGCTGGATCCTTAACCCACTGAGTGAGGCCAGGGATTGGATCTGTATCCTCACAGACACTATGCTGGATTCTTAACCCACTGAGCCATAAATGGGAACCATCTTAATAACGGTTGCATCTAACACCTGTTGTGAACTTATATCTCAGACATCGAACTAAATTCTTTGTTATCATCTCATGCAATTCTCACAACCAACCTATGAGGTGAGTATAATTTTTATTCCTATTTGACTAAAGGATAAACTGGGATATGGAAAGGTTGAGTAAGTTGTCCAAGGTCACTGGCTAGAAAGAGGTAGAGGGGAGAGTCTAACCTTGACTTCAGAGCCAAAGTGGCAGCCTTTCTCACTTTCATTGTTGTCTTCATCCTGGAGTCTTTCTAGACATCTTCTCCTAGGTGCTCCTTGTGATATGGTGATTTATAGTAAGAAATTTATTTCTCTGGCACTGAGCTCCTAAAACCCTTGGGATTTCTTAAGTAGTAAGAGTGACAGTGGTGTCTCCATATTCATAACAACCCCCTTTCACCACACCTGGGTTTATGTGAATGAGGTGACCTTTGAATAGCTCCTAAGGATGGGGGCTGGTTTTCAGGGGAATCAACCACATGGTTGAAGGTTTGGAACTTTCAGTGTCCCCCCCCCCCCAATCCCTCCATCCTCCCCCCAGGAAGGTTGACTCAGTCACCAACAGCCAATGATTGAATCAGTCATCCCCATGACGTGAGATGCTGTAAAAACCCAAAATAACAGGGTTCAGAGAACTTTCATCTTGGTAATGACTCTGCCTTCCCCCACTCCTTGCCCTTCACCTCTCTTCCATCTGGCTGGTCTTGAGTTATAGCCTTTTGTAATAAGCTGGTGATGTGGTAAGTCAAATGTCTTGAGTTCTGCAAACCACTCTAGCACATTAATTGAACCTGAGGAAGAGGTTGTGGGAGCTACCAAAACACAGTCAGTGCATCAGAAGCACAGGCGATGATAACCTGAGCTTGGGATTGGCATCTGAAGCCACTGGGCTTGCTGGGGGGAAGGGCTTAGGGCGCAGTCTTGCAGGACTTAACCGTGGGATTTGATGCTATTTCCAGCTAATGGCAGAGCATTGCTTCGTGGTAGTGGGGAAGCCCCCATGCACACTGTAACTGGTGGCCAAGATCGTACTCCCCCATGAAAGTTTAATGTCATAGATAAACTGTTTATATCTGTTTGTGTACTGTGCATGTGTGTGTTTATACTGTAAGATTTTTCCCCTCCCCCAAGAACAAACTTTCATCCCCTAGGGGATACAATCACTTCCATGGGGAATGCCTCACTCTTTCATGAAGATCTGTGGGAAATTCCATGTGCTAGGCTGCACCCATAGTGAGGAGCCTGGTGTTTGGGGATCCTCCTAGGAAGGCTGTCTTTGAGCAGAACAGGACCAGGGGCCAGAGTTTGTTTGGCATGATAAAAAAAGTTCTGGAGGTGGCTGGTGGCGATGGTAGGGCAACAACATGGCATGTACTTAATGCTACTGAACTGTACACTCAAGAATGATTCAAATGGTGCATTTTAAGTTATGCATATTTTATCACAATGAAAAGAATTAATTCATCCTTTCAAGGCTTGATTCCAATGCCACCTTCCTTCTGCTTCATCCCCTCCCCAAACAAACCAGATCTGAGATGTCCTTTGGTAATTATTTTGTCGGTTTTTGTTTTTCGCAGAAACACCAAGAGGAAAAAGGATGGAAGAGTCACCTATTAGTCAATTCAACTGGCACTGTGGACCCCCTGCTGCGTGCAGGGTGCTCTATTAAACACAGGGGTAGGGATTAAGGCAATTTAAGATAGAGGTCTATGGTGTGAGTGGGGGCAGATCGCTGAAGAGAACCAGAGTAGAACTATGCCGGGGAGGGGATGGAATATGGAGGGAGGGGACTGTCCTCAGAGAAAGGCTTTTTTTTTCTTTCTTTTTTATAGCCACACCTGTGGCATATAGAAGTTCTCAGGCCAGGGGTCAAGTTGGAGCTGCAACTGAGGGCTACATCACAGCCAGGCAACACCAGATCTGAGCTGCATCTGCAACCTACACCACAGCTTATGGCAATGCCAGATCCTTAACCCACTGAGCAAAGCCAGAGATGGAACTCACCTCTTCACAAAAACAACATCGGGTCCTTAATTCACTGAGCCACAGTGGGAACTCTGGGAGAGGCTTTTGAGGGATGAATACGAACGAAGAACAGTTGCAGGGATGGCTTTTGACAAAACATGATTACAGAAGAGAGCCTGGGTGGGACGTGGGGTCAGAGGTGGTGCTCCAATGAGACTGGCTTGGGTCCTGTCTAGCAGTGACCTTGGACAAGTCATGTAAGGTCTCCACATGTGAAATGAGGGGAAAAGAATCTGCTGCCTGGATAGTCGTGAGAATTAAACAGGATAAAGTTGATTAAACTGGCAACTACCTCAACCCCTTTATGGCTGAAGAAACCTTCCTGGTTTAGGAACTAGGGGCAAACCAGACACCTTCATCTGTATACCCAGAGAGCCCGGTGCAGCCCACTCCAGCGCTTCGTGGGAACACCTGCCTACCCTGTCCCCTCCAGGCTGGGGGTATTCAAATTGGTTTCAAGACTGCCTGCAACAGGACAGCCCATTTTGGATCCTGGGTCTGGGATGGGATGGATCACAGCCCTCAGATGGTTGAGAAGAACCTGGAAACCAACTCATCTGATCCTGGAGGCCGGAAACTCAATGGACTAGAATTTGAATGTGAGTGGCCCATTTTTGGAAGTTGCAAAGTGACTAAAGCCATCAGGTTAAACTGTACCCAGGATTTGGAAAGAGGGGGAAGCAGTGCTGTGTCTTCCAGAGGCCTAACTTCTACTGATGGTTTGAAGCAGCGTTTCAGTTTCATTCTGGGAAAGGGTGGTGAAATCCCACTTTAAATTCACTCTGCATGTATTTCTGATTGATTTTTGTTTGTCTAGAGGCTCTGGGATTTGCCAAGTCTCCGTCGATAAACTAGAGGGGATTTAGGAAGAAGTAATTAAAGGACTGGAGCCAGTTGGGGGGAGGTGGGGTGGGGGGAAGCAGGCATGATAGAGATAGCAAGCCGCCCCCCAGCCTGCAGAGAGGGGGGTGCAGTTACAGGAAGTGCTTACAGAGAGGGCTACCAGAGGACTGGCTGGGGCAAAGCCCTGTCCAGTTAGGGCCCCCGGGGGAAGCAGGAACTGAGAGGTGTGACAAAGCACAGGCTTTGGAATCAGGAAACCTGATTTTCAAGTCCTCCTTCTGAAAGAGAGATTTCTTTCCTTGGTAACTTGGATGAGGCCCCTAACTCCTCTCATTTGTGCGATGAAGATAGGTTTTTTTTTTTGTTTTTGGTCTTTTGCCTTTTCTAGGGCTGCTCCCACGGCACATGGAGGTTCCCAGGCTAGGGGTATAATCCGAGCTGTAGCCACTGGCCTATGCCACAGCCACAGCAACGCCAGATCCAAGCCGCGTCTGTGACCTACACCACAGCTCACAGCAATGCTGGATCCTTAACCCACTGAGCAAGGCCAGGGATCAAACCCCCAACCTCGTGGTTTCTAGTCGGATGCGTTAATCACTGAGCCACGACGAGAACTCCAGGATGGAGATAGTTTAATCCTACCTTTTGTACTCAGTGATCTCAGTCAGAGCCAGCCCAGCTCTCACCCCACCCCCGGGAGAGTCAGCTGGAACAAAGCCCCTGCGGAGCCGGCTGGACTGCATAACCTCTCCCCGCTGGCCCCAGCTGACTGCTGGACCCGAAATCTGGCCAAGAGTGACCAGCCCCCAGTCTTGACAAGCTGCACAATCAGATTCTCCCAGAGAGCCTGAAGCGAAACCCAAGACCCAGCATGGGAGGGTGGGCACCACACCTGGCCATTGGCAAGATGGGGAAAGGGAGGGACACAACGAAAAAGGAGAACACAGAAAAGCAAGAGCACCCAGTCCCCCCTAAACCCCATTTCCTGTCCCTTGATTCCCCAAAATGTCAGCATTCTCGGCTCAAGCTCCATTTGTCCTATTTTCTGAACCCCCATGAGACCAGCCCACCTGGTAGAGTGGCTGAGAGAACTGAATGAAATAATGTATGTGGGTGAGTTTGAGGGCTCAGGTTCGGGGCCCTAAGGCCTCTGGAGATGCTGGGGGCCCCTTCACGTTCTGCCCCTAACACCCCCACCTGCTAACGCTCCTCTGCATCTGACTCAAGGCTGCTCATCTCTTTTCTAGCTTGTCATCCCCACCTCCAAACCCTGTCCCAACAGCAGTCCCTCAGCCACCCTGCTCAGGCTCTCTGCTGTGCACCTGACGGGGCCTTAGGTAATCTCTGAAGATGGACTGGGTGCCTGAATGGAGACCCTCTCCCCTTGGTCACCTACGTTGCTAGAAATAGCAGAGGCCACCTCGGCACTTCCACACCCTCTGTTCAGGTACGGAGCCCTGGGGTGGAACATTCTGCCTGTTTCTGCCCCTAGTCCTCTCTTCCTCACCTGGGTTTCTACCACCCCAAAGACTTCTCACCTGGCTGGTACAGCTGCCTCCTGTACTCCACCCTCTGCTCAGCTGCCCTGGGAGCCCTGGGCACCTTCACTCTTCAGTGCCACCCAACCTCCTCAACTTTCAGATCCCTTGGTATCCTAGACCCCGAGGCAGCCCTGTGCCCACCCCTCCAGCCTCACCTCCCTCCCCCAACCCCGGAGTCTTCCTTTTGGCTTGAGCAACACAGAACTGTTTGAGCCTAAAATGGCTCACTTCTTTGTCATTGTCCCCCCTGTCCTTCCTGCCTGGAAGGCTGACTCACTCTACCTCTCCTGTTACCTCACTGGGTCTAACTCGTCTTTTAAGACGCAGCTCAGCCATCTCCTCTTCCAGAAGGCTTAGGAGGCTTCTCCAAGCTGGTTCTGGGCCCTGCACTGGGTTCCCAGAATCCTTTGTGCTTGGGTCTCATCAGCGCCTCTACTGGCTGTGCCCTCATTGTTCATTGTCCAAGTGTTCCTCCAGACAGTGACAGCTAGCCTGGCACTTCCTATGGCCCCTGGAAAATTTGGTGAACAAACATCTGAAAGCAGACCACCTGGATGTACTGCCTGCTGTGTTCTCTTTTAGCTGTGGGACTTTGAGCAAGTTGTTTCACCTCTGTCTCAGTTTCTTCAACTCCATGATGGAAATGATACTACTACTCAGATCACAGGGTTATTAGGAAATAAAGGCTGTGCCTGTACAGACCTCAGCAGCAGGCCTGGCTTGTGAGGACGGTTCCATGGACGTTAGCTGCTGGTAGAACTGAGAAAAACATTTCTAAGCCTGCCGGGGCAGAAGGTCTCCAAACATCAGAGCTAAGTCTGCTGTTTCAAGGAAGAATTAGGAAGTCTTTTAGAAAACAGCAGCAGCAGCAGCAACAAATCTTCCTTAAGTGTTCCTTCAAGGAAGTTGGGGGAGATTTGTTGAAAAACCAGGCAGTTCAGCAGAAACCGTGATTGAGATTTTAAAGTGAAAATGGAAGTTTAAAGGAAAACCTGGCTCTTCCTTGGGGACAGCTGAGGAAGACATGGCCTTGTTGAGAGACTGGAGGGACCGATGGCCAAAGGGAGGTAGGGAGGTAAAAGACGTGTGGAACCTGGTGGTGGCGGCGTCGCAGGGTGGTTAGAGCCACGATTGAGCTCCCTATGAAATAGATGCTACCTCTCTGGGGCGGTCCACGCGGTGCCAGCCTGAGAACCTGGCGCTCCTAGATTTGTCCAAGCGGCTTTAGAAATTCTAGTCCTTGGGAGCATCTGGCACAACAGCGCTCAGGGAACCTGAGCTGGGGTAGAAGAAGCAAGTAGCTGTGTGTGCCACCCGCTGCCCAGCCAGAGTGGGGGCGATTCCCGAAGAACTGGGGGCAGACTCTGCTGTCTCTGCCCCATCCCCAAGCCCCCCCACCTCCTTGAAGACTGCCACGGCACAAGCGCGCGGACCCAGGGTTCAAACAGGGGGCGCTCTAGGCGCTTCTCGCCTTGCGACTCAGACCTCAGTCTCACCCTCTAGGCAGTGGGTTTGCAGCCGGGCGCTTGGAAGAACAGCTCTCGTAGGCCCGCCCGAGCTCGCCCCTCCCCGGGGCCTCCCCCAGGATTTGGGCACGTCCCGGTCTCGCTCCCTCCCGCCGCCCCCGGGGCCGGAACGAGAAGCAGCTGCCAGGCAGCCGCAGACGTGTGCGCTGATTGTCCGTCGGGTCTGCCGCGGAGTTCCCCGGCGTGGGCGGCGCTCCGAGCGGGTACCGGGTCCGAGGGCCCCGGGCGCGGCGGCCGCGCCAGGAGGTCCGGCCGCGAGCGTGACCTCACGGGGAGGGGCCAGCGCGGCCGCCCTGGGCGCGGAGCCGAGAGCCGAGAGCGCAGCGCCGGAGCGGAGCCGCGAGGAGCGCACGCCGCGGCCCCGATGGAGCGGTTCAAAGGTGAGGACGCGGGTCCCCGCGCGGGGAGCCTCCACCCGTTTCTTGCCTCTCGCGGCGCGGGAAAGCAGGGCTGGGGATAGCGGGGGGCGTCACTGCGAGCGTCTCGCGTCCCTCCAGGGCTCAGGTGAGCAAGGCTGGCCGCCCCCGCCCAACCCGGACCTGGGCCGAAGACTCGGGCCACCGGGGCGCCGCGGGCCAGCCCAGCGGGCTCTTAGGTGGCGGCTGCGGCCCGGGCCCTTTGATCCTCCTTGGCGCGGAGGCCTGGGGGGTCGACGTGGCGAGGCTTCTCACCTGCTAGAGGACCCGGAGTGCGCTTGGAGACCACCGGCCCCCCCCCCCACGCTTCGGCGGTCTCGGAAAGATGCTGGGGGCGGAGGAGTTCCCCAGTGAGGTCAGAACAGTGCGGGGCTGCTTGGCAGGGCAAAGGGGCGGGTTGCTGGGGCCTCTCACCCGGGCTGCCAGCCGGAATGGAGGGCTTCCTGCAGCCGCCGAAAAAGAGCCTGCGAGGGGATGCGCTTGGGCGGTTAGATGGGGTAGAGTGGGCGCGCAGCTCCGCTCTCGGCTTGGTGGAACCACCCTTATGTCCCGCCGCGCCGGTAACCGTCTGTCTCCGAGCCCTTCTCCGTACGTACCCTTACCCCCAAGCAGGGGCGGGGTGCAGGGACTGGGCCCGAGAGGGGTGCCCGGCAGGTGCAGCGCGTCTCCGCCCGAGGGCTTAGGTAGTGCGCAGCTGGGCGAGTTAAGAGACTTGGCCTGGGCCGTGGATCTTGGCCAAACCCTGGTGGGCGGGCCGGCCCGGGTTGTGCCGGCTGTGCCCGGCTCGCACCCGTGCTCGGAGCCCTGGGGCTGGTGTCTAGAAGCCTTGGATTGCACAGCTTTTGGAAAAGGAGGTTAAAGAGCTGGCCCTGAAGCGCGACGCTGCGGGCACGCCCACCCCCCACCCCAACTCCTTTCCTTTGGGAAAGCTTCTTGCACTTTCTTGTCCTGGACTCCGCCAAACCTGCAAAAGGAAATACTGTTTCTAAATTTGTTTTCCCCTGGGAGCGAAATAAAGGAGAACCGCTCAGATTCCCAAGGCATCTCACGCCCAGTGGTTTCTCGTTTCTGAGCTGACATAAACTTTGGGGGATCGGCTCTAGTTCCCTAAACTAGCTGAATCTTTTGATTTTTCTCATTGTTTTTTCTCTTCTGGGTCACCTGGTTACAGGTGAGGGTGAAAGACCTAAATCTTAGGGCCTCACGTATAAAGGGAGGGTCTTTGCCAAGAGCACAGAAGCTAGCTGGGGAAACAGGGTTAAGTTCGTTGGCAACCTTCCTTTTTTTTTAATTTTTCCTATGAACCCTCTCTGGAGCCTCTCTTCACATTTCTGAGTTGTTTTTTTTTTTTTTCCCCTCAAATTCTGCGTAGATCACGTCAGTTTTATGCCTGAATGGCTGAATGCGTCCTTCTGTACTCTCAGAACAGTTGAAGAAGCCCCAGCCCCTCTCCTTCTAGAATGGCCGTTTGCGGCTCCCTCCCCCACTGGGTCCCCCTCCTCCTGCCCTTTGGGAGGGACCCTCACAGGGAAATCAAGACTCGAGTTGCCTCCCCAAGGGTCCCTTCTAGCTCGGAGCCTGCCCTTCCTGAATCGTGTTAGCTCCTGACTGTCGGTCCAGCTTGCAAGCTCCTTTCTCAAATCAGTATATTAATCTTGCTGAGTTAGGGCAAAGGATGACACTCTGGATAGGCTTTCCCAGTGCCCAGTTATTATCAGAAAGTTTTTAAATGAATACCTTTTGACTTGACCCTTAACCTGCGAAAGTCTTCTTGGTAAATCTTTTGAAAGTTTAAAATCCTTCCACCCTCCACCATCCCGAAGAGGTTTTTTTTTTTTTGCCAACTGAAGAAATTTGGTTTCCAGTTCAGTGTGATATGTTTTTGGTAACACATGTCTCTGCCTCCTCATTTTGCAGTAAATCAGAGTGCTCCGTGGATGCATTTGAGAGTTATCTGGATTGCAGAGGCTAATCCGACTCAGCCTTTAGTGCTTAATTCTGGAGAAAAATCTTCTCTGCAGGTTTCACTGGGGAAGGGCCTACTGATGTGTTTACTATACCTTTCAGCTGAGGAATCTGGGGATTTGCCCCACCTGCCTTGCCTCTGAAGGATGTGGATGTCCCCGTTCACTTGAGAAGATGAGTTGTGCTTTGAATACTCATAGAATTGGAAAGTCGATCTGTGCAAAATTAAGCATGTTGAACCATCAGCCAAAATACTACTATCTGTGGTCTCCTCTTGCTGGTCTGAGATTGTGGGCTTTTTTTTTTTTTTTTTTTTGGAAGATAGAACAATTATGGAATGACTAGGTATGGTGGTCTGAACAACAAAATTAAATGGAAAAGCAGGATATACTTGGGCTTTCAGAACATATGTAAAAATCGTAAAGAATTATTTGTGACATTTCTAACATTTGTTATTTAAACACCTCCTTCTGTTTCTAAATGCCCATTTTTTTGAGCTCTCCCTCCTCCCACATAGGTAGAACGCCTCATCACCAGCTCCAGAGTCTCAAGTGTTTAATTTGTAGGAGAAATTGTTTTCCATGTTCCCCCGCCTGCATGTCACGTACTGTACATCTCCAAAACGAGCCTATCATCTGTAGGTTCTGGGCTGATTTTCCGTTGCTCTGTAAGATGTAAAGAAGTGTCTGGAGGTAAAGAGCGTTTGGACCACTCCCTGGTGTGTGAGGCAGAAACATCTCCAGGCTTGCTCCTCATCCCTTCTGAGCCACTGTGACAGCCATGCTTCTCTTAAGCAAAACCAAGGTGGCGGTGGAGAGAGTAAGTGGATTGTCTTCCCCAAAGAGGTGGGACTTTTATAAGAGCTGTCCTAGAAAGAGATGGTAGAGTTGCCATCTCTTGTACCTGGTTCTCTTTGGCATGGTATAAGCTGTGCTCAGTCCTCTGAAGTCCCTTGAGTCGGTTCCCATCCTTGGATGTTTACATATTTATGAATCTCCCAAGGGCATCCTTGTATCACTGTCTGTGAGCCCATTGGCTGAACTCACACCACATGGTCAAGGCTTCTGGTTCCTACTGCTCCTCCAGCTGGTGACTGTGTCCAGGGCCAAATGTGACTGACCTACTATCTGTGGATTGCTCTTGGAACATCCACGCCAAAGCTTCCTGAAATTGCATCACACTTGGATCCAAACAGGCAGGGGTGAGATAGTCACTGTAATTTGGATGACAGTAATTGGTTGAAAGCGTAATCATTCTTTTTCCGTGTTCTTTGGTTTCTGAGTCAGATCACCTGATTCCCAGGAGAGGGCACTTCGTTCTAGGGCACTGGAAGGTGGAGGTGAGCTGGAAAGAGTCAAGCTAGTAAAAATACTTGAAAGCTTATATGGGAATCATGAGATCGGTGGTCAGGGAAGGTCTGAAAACGAAAAATTAAGTAAAAGATGAACGGGGTTGATCTTCATTTTGCCTTCGGAAACATCACCTGTATGGGTGGGAGTTCAGGTTTTTCCCATGCCTGGGAGTTCAGGTTTTTCCCTGTTAACGTCCTACTTAAGGCAGTGCTTCTTTAACCTTAGTCACCCGTGGGAACCATTGGGGGCGCTTTAACAAGTATGGTTGTATAGAGGCTCCACCCAAGACATTCTGATTTAATTGGTCTAGGGGTTCCACTTAGAGCCTTTAGTTTTTAAAGCTCTTCAGATGATTCTCATGAGTAGCCAACACTGAGAGCTATTGAAGAAAGATAATTATATACACACCTTCCTCGCTTGGAAAATTAAGAGCAAGTGTGGCATGAAACGGATACTCCCTCCATGCTCACCTGATGTGGTTTAGCCAAATCATGTGATAGCTGCAGAAATCGAATGTCACTCACCTGAAGCTATTATAGGCTTTAAAAGGCTGTGGGAACTCTGCTGGAACACGGTCTCAAAGGCGATGCTTCAGAATCCAAAGCTCAGGGTTTGCTCATGGTTGTACTTGACCCTGAGCCCTCCTGGCTTTGAAGCTCTTTGTGTGGGAGCCCTTGATGCTTTGGCAATGAAATGGCCTGAAACAAGAACTGAGAGGTCACCTTTGGTGCAGAAAGGCCAGGAGGGCTCTGGGCCCTTCCCCTCTTCTGAAGGGGCGGGAGCTCTGGGAACTGGGCTGGTTCCAAGCACAATTAAAGGGCCAGGAGGGGCCACCACGCTTCAAAGCCGAGGAAGCTGCACCAGTTTTCTTCCAAATCCCTTTAATGGTGGGAAATGTTTCTCTAAAGACGTGTGTCATCCAGAGGAGGGAGACTTTCCCCCAGCCGAGGGAGGATGGCACGTCTGCCGGAGGAGCCCAGGCTGAGAGCAGTTGGGGTGCAATGAAGAGGCAGCGGCTTGGGAACCGGAAGACCCACGGCCTCGGTTTCCTCATCTAGAAAATAACTTCCAGTGCTCGCTCATCGGCTTTATGAGCAACTCTCCGCACTACTTGCCCTGTGGTCCCTGAGGAATCTTGGAGGGAGGATGTGTGACTTGGGGAGAGAGGGGAATGGGGTGGGGGGGGGGGCTGCGGGTAGCCCAGCAGAGGCCCGTTTAGGCTTGTGATTCTTATAAATACAACCAATTTCCTGTTGTAAGTGGCGAGTGAAGGCAGGAGGATGCCATCGGCCGCATTGTTTCTCAAGGACTTTTCTCCAAAGCCTGGAATCACGCTCTGAAACACAGGACTTTTTTCACTCCTGTTGGAGACACAGGTCCACGGAGGCCTAAAGAGATTAAGGAACCACTCAGACAGTCAGAGACAAGATAAGGAGTCCCTGAGAACTGGGTTTCAAAAGGGTAGAATTCCTGTTCTCATATGAGCAAGGGCTGATTTAGAAAGAAGTCCTCAAAGCAGTTTCAGACCCCTTCCTCATCCGTGTCCCTTTAGCCAGGAAGGGATTAGCCCCTCAGTGAACCTCTCCTCAATCTTCAGGACTTAACCCACAGGCCTCCTCCTCCAGGAAGCCTTCCCAGAGTGGCTCCATAGTTCCCCCCCTGTTTTAGGTAGAGCATATCGTAAGGGCCCAACAAATATTTGTTGAATTAAAGTCACATTGTCTTACCGTGATCTGTCTCTTTGTCTGTTTCTCCTGAAACCTAATCAAGCCAAGGATGTCTTTCTCCTCCAAGGGTCCCTCCTCCTCAGCCCCTAGGGCCCTGCCAGGCATAGAGTAAGTGCCCTGGATATGATGGGGGTCAAAGAGTGAATGAATGCATCCCAGGCAACAAGAGCCTCTCGTCTCCCAGTTCTGTCCTCGAGAGCTGACCTGGGTCACAAAGGGAAAGGAGGCAGGATCTCAAAGCCAGATTCCAGAAGCGGAGATGCAGGCCCACAGTGGCCGCCTGTGGCTTTCCCGACTTGAGCCTTGTTTCTGTCTGTTCCAGCACAGGGGTGTTGCTGTCTGGTGGTGCAGAGAAGGATGCTGCAGGTTTCTGCCTGTGAGTATGAGCCTGCCTGTGCCCTCTGCAGCAGCTCACCCGGCCTCCACGGCTCCCGAGGGTGCAGACCTGGCTCTGCCCATGCTCTGGACTGATGGCTGAGGGATCTCATGGAGCTGCCCGCCGGCGGCCTGGGCACCTTGGGGCTCAGGGTTCTAATCTGGCCTTTGCCACTAACTTGCTGTGCGACCTTGGGCAAGTCACTTAATCTCTCTGGGCCTTGTTTCCTCATCTGTGCAAGTGAGGATAATGATTACTAACTGCCGCTTGGTGGAATAACTTGTGAGAGCTACCGTGCCGTACTTATAAGGGGTAATGTTATGTTAATTCAGGGAGCAGTACCCTGAAACCGCTACGACGTGGTTCTGACCCCACCGGTTCCTGCCATCCTCGGGGGCATGGGTGGTCCTCACAATTAACGTGGGTACCAGCTATGCCCATCACACACTTTACGAAGCTATTGGGGCTGCTCAGCCTGTTCCCAGGCAGCCTGGCTTCTCAGAGCATCTCTGTAACCATCCCCCCCACCCCACCCCGAGGTCAGCTGGAAAGGAAATGGGCAAGGAATTTCTCTGATGGCTCAGTAAGTTTACATATGGGAGAGGCCTGAACTTCTAACAAGAGCATCAAGCTCTGCTAATTTTCTGTCACTTGGCTCTCACCTTCTCCCTAGTTAGTCTCAAAACTAACCAAAAAAAAAAAAAAAAAAAAAAAACCTCCACTGAGAGGGAGAGGTCAAAGAATATCTAGAAAAAGTAGGAGCAGGCATCACCACGCTGCGTGGTGCAAAGGCAGGTTGAGCCCAGCGTGTTTTCATGTCAGGTCTCCCTGGGAGCAGGCAAGAGCACAGACACCAACAGAAGCCCTGCTCTGCTGTTTTCTAAGCAGACCCCTGAGTTCTCACTTCCTAGAGCCCCTCCCAGGGACTTCAAAGCCAGCAAGCCCATGCAGTGTAGTGAGCTCTGCCCAGGGGCATGGCCCCAGCAGGTTGCAGATCGGCCTCCTGCTCCTGGTTAAACGGAAGGAGGATGGGTAGCTGTGAGCTCAGAGAGTGGCTTGCTGCTTCCAGAAGGAGTCGGAGCAGAGCGACGTGCGTCCCTGTCCTTGGAGGTGGCTTTCCAAGGGAGGCCGACCAACTGTCCCAGTTTGCCTAGGGCTGTCCTGGCTTTGCCACTCAAAGGGCCAGGTCCCAGGACATCTCTTACTCCCAGGCAGACCCGAGGTGGTGCGTCACCCTGTTCCCACGCCTCGGCTTTATTCAAAGGCCTTAAATCAAAAATGTGGTTACTCCATAGCAAAGGTGAACTAGAGCCAATTATTTCGTCTCTGACAAGAAAGCAAAAGTCCAAAGCTTTAAAACTAGCAGTTTGTAACTAATGACAAGTGATTCACACCAGTATCCTCAGGGAGAGAAGCCAGACTCTAAAAGCCTATACACTGTGTGATTCCATTTGTGTGATTTTCTGAAATAGGCAAAAACTGTCGGAAAAGAAAACAGGTCATTCATTGCTGGGACAAGGGGTTCACCGCAAAGGGGCATGGAGGGAAGTTTCTAGAATGATAGGTATCTTCCTTTTTGGAATCTTTATGGTGGTGACAGTGACACAGCTCTAGGTATTTGTGAAAACACAGAAGCATGCAGTCAACCGGGAAGTGGTTTTTGTTTGTTTGTTTGTTATACCCCATGTGTAAGTTATACCTCCTGAAAGCTGACTTTAAAACAAACCCTCGCTGTTGGTGACTCTGTGGTCTAGACGAAGAATCCATCCAGCGTGCGGTTGGCCATCACAGGTTGTAAATAGAACCTGAGGTCTTGGTATGGTCATGCCTGCCGCCACCTGGAGGTGCAGCCGAAGAGGGTGAGCAAGAATTTTAGAGCAAAACAAAAAGACCAGTGGTCCCCTCGTCCATGCAAGAGACTTTTCTGTGAGGCACAGACAGGATGATGGTGAAAGCTCTCCCCCAGTCAGAGAAAAGGAAAAGCAGTTCCCCTAAAGCCCAGGCAGCAGATGTGCCCAGGAGGGTCACGGAATATTGAAGCATTAGCTCTCCTACCCTGGGAATCCTGCTGCTGCTGCGCACACATGGATAGCTATTGTATTGATGTGGGCAGCCTTCTTGCTGCAAGTTTTTTATTTTGTCACCAATAAAGTTGTTGAATTGAGTACCCATGTCTGCACCATGAGTATTCCTGGCTGACCCTTTGTCTTTGACAGTCCTGTGTGTCTGTGCTAGCTAGGACGGATTTCGAGGGAGGGAGAATGCATGATTTTGCAAAATCCTGCACCCAATCCCATGTAAGGGATCAGACCTCCCGTTTCCAGGCAGGGAAAAACCAGCCTTTGCTCACCAGCCCAGGACTTGGGATATTTCCGGGTTCCAAGAGAAGGAGGAAGCATCATTCTGGTGGTCCTCATGGGATCTGAAGAGCTTAATGGCTCCCAAACCCCCACCCCATGTTGAACTGGCTTGTTCTTCCAGTGATGCGTGTCTGGCTCTGTGACCCGGGCAGCTGGATCTTAAAGGATCTGTGTCTTCTCCCTTAAGTACAGTGGGTTGGAAGGTCCTCCATCCATGAGGACTGTACGGGCGCAGATGATTTTCAACCCTGAATCAATGACCCAGACTTTCACACCTGCCACTCTTCTTAATCATAAGTATGTCCAGGATGCTCGGAAAGGCAAGTCCGTTCTACCTGTTTGGGGGATATCCAGGAAGAATTGCTGAAAAATAGCAGAATAATAATAGAATAATGGCAGTCCTCAGTTCTAATTGTCTTTGTTGGAGGACAGTGGCAGGGGGTGGGGAAGAGGCAGGGAGCAGATTTTGTGCATATTTGCTGTGAATTTTCCCTGATGCCGGGTCAAGCCTGGCTTGTGGCGGGTCCCCCGAGGAAGGGCCAGCCCAAGGGCCCACTTCTAGGTTGGGTACAAGCATGAGCACTTGTTTGAGGGCTGCAGAGGAGAAGCTGGGTGTACATGGGTGGGGAAATTCCAGACACTTCCATACCTGGACTGCCAAACTGTTGCCACCATCTCCCCAGGCTACCCTGGCATGCTGGCATTTTTGGGGTTTCTGGGGACTGTCTGGGTCTCAGTCTTCCTCTTAGACCAACAAGTGGGAATCGTGCCATTTCCTTCCATCCTCCGCCCCCCGCCTTTTCTTCTCCCCCAGTTTTCACACAACAGGATTTATTCATATTAACTCTATTCAAGTCCCCAGATGGGGGGAGAAAAAAAAGATTGTATTGAATGAGCTTATTGTTTGATGATTTCACTGGCTTCTTTTATTTAATACCCACAGTCCTAGAACATATTGAGCTGATTTACTAAAATTCAAATACGGGCCTTCGGGAAGAAACTCTGCGAGGGTGCCGGGTGGCCCTGATGCTGGGGCTGGGACCTACTGGGTAGAGGGCTTGCTTGGGGCATCTTATCTTCATCTTCACGCTCTTGGGTCTCCTTGGGGCAAATGTTCTCACTAACAATCCCAGACTTCTTATGAGCTTGAAAAGGTCACCATCCTACTGCCCTTTGCATTGTCAGGCCTTTTGTGGCCTCCCCTTCTAGCACTTTCTTTGAAGACATGACGATGGACACCACCCCTAGGACGGCTGTTAACAGAGGCCCCCTGTGGCTTGTGCTTGGTAGTTTCCCGCACGAGTGGAAGGAAATTAAGGGTGGTGACACGGCAGAACTTGGGCAGCAGCCACAAGTCTCAACCTCGCCTCTACTGTTTGAATGGCTGATGCGGTGCGGCTGGTCCATGACAGTCAGAGTTGGTTTACATGTCTTTTAGCATGTTTTGGAGATGGGGTCTCTGCAGATGAGATTACTGGAGTTGTGGCTGAGGATCCCAGTGTGTATGATGGGCCAGTGTGTTCTCCTGGTGCTTGGTGACAGCTCCAGGTGCCGGGGGCCCTAGGGCATCTCCTGAGAGAGCCACTGCAGGCACCTGAGCTGGGGTGAAACTCCTGTCTCACTGGAGACAGTGGAAGCCTGTCTCTGGTTCAAGTCGGTAACATCCCAGATGCCCCAGAGTTAGACTCTGGCAAAGCAGGTCAGGCTGATGACAAAACCATCACAGGCAAGTGTGAGTGTTAGGTGCTGCAGGACCCCTGCTGGGTGGGCATAGCTTCACATACAGGCACCATTCTCTACCCACCCCCACCCATCTCCTTTTCTCTCTCTCCCTCCTCCCTCCCCCCTCTTCTTTCATTCCTTTATTCTCTTTCTCTCTCTCTCTCTCTCTCTCTCTTTTTTTTTTTGTCTTTTTAGGGTCACACCCGCAGCACATGGAAGTTCCCAGGCTAGGGGTCAAATCAGAGCTGCAGCTGCCAGCTTACACCACAGCCACAGCAATGCAGGATCTGAGCTGCGTTTGCGACCTACACTGTAGCTCAAGGCAACACTGGATCTTTAACCCACTGAGCGAGGCCAGGGATCGAACCTGCATCCTCCTGGATCCTCGTTGGGCTTGTTACCACTGAGCCAGGATGGGAACTCCCCTCTTCCTCTTGACTTTCTCCTACTTTCTGACTTTTTTTTTCCCCCGGCAATTCTGTTCCGGTCTCCCTTTAGAAAAAGGATTTTCCCCAGGAACTTAAGCCCAGAAAGACCCAGAAAGAAAGTGTGTCCCTTTGTCCCAGGTCTCTGCTCTCCTTTCTAACAGCCAAGGCTAGAATCTCAGGCTTCCCCAGGAGGAGCTAGTGACCTCAGACAGCGTGGGAAATGGGGTGTGCTCCCTGCCCGATAAGGAACAGCTTCTTCCTTCCTGGAAGAGGAGGCCTGAGTGAAATCTATTGGGCATGCCCCCCCCCCATGCCCCATCAGGCCCTGCAAATTGTCATTCCACACTGCCAGCTGCCAAGAAGGCCACCTTCCCCAGCTCTCATGATCCGAGCCATGTGCTAAGCCTGAGACCTTGCCAGTCCCTCCCCCTGACCCGGCTCAGGTTACTGTGAGGGGTCACAGTGACTGGGATTCCCAGGAGGGGTCTCACGCTCTCTGTTGGTCCTTAAATGGCCTGTAGCCCACTGACCTCCGAGGGGTGGAGGAAGCAGGCCTGGGGGGGGGGGGCTCCTCCCACTGCCATCCCAAGCTCCCTGGAAATGAGCATCAGAGGAGGGCCTGGCACCCGCACGGGGAGGGGAGCATGAGAACATTGCTATAGTTTGGAGAAACGTTCCAAACATGAAGGCTCCACATGGACTAAAATAATTTTTTCCCATTGACCTCCTGGCTTCTCCATGGGCAAGCGTCCATCTCCCGCCCATCCGATGCTGGTTTGGGGTATGTAATTGTAAACAGTTCAGGCTGGGAGCAAATCTCGGAGAGTTATGGGATCCAGGTGTCGCTCCCGGCTCGCCCGGCACTGGTTCCCTCGAGAGTGGGGAAGGGCGTCCTGTTCTCCCAGGGAGAATTTAGTCTGTAGCGTTTGAGATCAAGTCCTTTGCAAGCATAACTCCCTGCCCTGCGCCCACCCCCGCCCTGGTCTCTAAGACGGGGGGCTCTATTTCATGAGTGAGTCTCTTCGTGTGTGGGGGTTTGCTTCTCTGACCCCGAAGAAAGGGCCCCGCGTGCTGTCGCATCTGCAGGGAGGCCCGTGTTCTCTGGGTGGGAACCTGGGGCCCGCTCCCCAGGGCCAGCTCCGGGTCAGTTTCAGCCTCGTTTCTCAAGTACCACTGGATGCCTGACAGGAGCATGGCAGCTGGCCGACAGGAGCCTCTTGTCCAAGCAGGAGGCCTCTGAAGCGTGCAGGCAGCCTCGGGCCCTTCATTACCTCCCTGGCCTGAGCTGGGGAGCTGGAAGTCACCTCTGAGCCAAAGTGATCACAGGGATGGTGTTGGAAAATGCCTTTGATCAGTTGGGGGCGTGTGGGGGACACAGATGTTGGGGTCTGGCTTACCCCCTTTGCATCCTTGCAGCTCCCGACACACCTAGCGGGTGGGGCCCCAGTGAAGGGGAAGGAAGCTGGTCAACCATTCACGTCACAGATGTCAGGCATGACTGGGACGTGTGCACGTGCGTGCGTGCGTGTGTGTGTGTGTGTGTGTGTGTGTATCTGATCTGTCTTAGAGGAAAGGAGGCATCGGGTGACAATCGGACCCATTTTTTTTTTTTTTTAATTTCCTAAAGCTATTTCCCTAATGCCCTTAAAGGATAAGATTGATGTCCTACAAGATTGCTTTTTCCGCCCTGGGGAGCCTGAGGCAGCTTGGAAGATAGTGAGAGTCTACCTTCTGCTGGGGTGGAGTGACGTCCAGATCCCAAGCTTATCTGTCAAGGCTCACTCAGCCTTGACACCTTGACCTTGGACCCCCAACCACCCCTCAGTGCTTCTTGCTCAGCCCTCTTCTGTGCCTTCATACTTGGCCGCCATGTGTCTGTGCATATGGATTTCTTCTCTGGCTGGAAAAAATAAGGGTCGTTACATAGCTTGGAGTAAAACATTCTCTGCAAATGGCTCCCCCCCCCACCCCCCTGCAAAATACTACCATTGCTGAGTGTGAAAATGGTTTAGATTCAGGAGGAAACAGCTGGCTGGCAGAGATCCTGCTGGGGTCTGGGGTAGGATTCAGCTGTGTCACTAAACGACTTTATTTGGTACATTTCCGGCGCAGGCACCCCTGGCAGTTGGGGAATTGTGTGTCTGGGAACTTTCATCAAGGCAAGAGCAGCAGCCAGAACTGCTTCTAGCGGAGGCCAGGAAGGGACGTCTTCCGGTCATTCAGGACAATCCAGACCTGTCCAATGGGTGTCTCTTATCCACCTTGGGCGTTTAACTTGGATGCTCATGAACCTTTTCTTTCTAGAATATTCTGTCTGTAGGTTTCTGTGAGACTTCAGTACCTTGCTTGTAACAAGTTGAGCCCAGACTTCTTAGGGTCCCTGAACCGGGCCTTCTTCCTTGGGTGCAGGCAGTGTCTAAGGCAACTCACCAGTGGCTGTGGGGAGAGCAAGGATGGCACTAGAGAAAATCTGAGCTCCTTCTGCACATGGTCCCTTCCCGTTTGTCCAGCCTCTGTGACTTTCTTCCTTTGTCCTATGCCCCCGCCCCCATACTGGGTCCCTTGTGGTTCCCCATATTGGACTTTTACAAGTGCTGTTGCATTGGCCTGGAATGTTCTCCCCTCAGGGCTGCCTGCCAGGCTCATTTATCAAGGCTCACTCAGCCTTGACTTTGACGCTGAAACCTTTAACCCCCCACCACACCTTGCATGACCCACTGGGGTCATTGGGTCCATGTTACAGTTGATGGGAAGTCAGTGTTTCTAGGAGGCTGAAAGCTCAAAAGTCAAAAGCCCTGATTCCTCTTTGTGTCCACAGCACCTAACTCCATGGATGATATGTTGTCAGCGCTCATATATGAAATTGTATGATTGAGAAACGGTTACTGTCCTCACGTTTTCCAAGTTTGCATCAAAGTTAAGGGCTCTGTTCATTAGAGAGCACCCCGGGCAAAGGGAGTAGGCAGCTGGCAAATGGAGAGAGAGATTTACAAGGTCTCAAAGCGTCGGGGTAATTAACATTTAGAATATACAGGGAGCTCCTGCACACTGGCCAGGAAAAGGCAGAGATCTCAACAGAAAAGAAGGTGAATTAAGGGTGTGAATGGAGTTTACAGGTGAAAGAGCTTCCAAAATGCTAAGGAGCCCCTGCAGAGGCATTGGGACTCCTCTTTAGTTATCAGAGCCAAACCAACCAGAGCAAGCACTGGGTAGTCTGGCAGGAGGGAGGGGCTGCAGGGCACCAAGTGTGCTCAGAACACACAAAACTTTCTGAATGGGGCCACAATGGGCAGGTGTGAAGATGATCTTGGCAGCATTATTTGTCATGATGGGGAGTGGGAAGGTCTTGGTGTCACCTGGGAGTAAGTGACCCATGACAGGGGTCGCACATTCTAGAAAATTCTGCAGCAGTAGAAGCAATGGATGAAGCTGTCTACGCAGAAACATAGATGGCTCTTTAAGACATAGTGCTGACAGAAAGGTAAGAAGCAGAATAGCACATTTGACAATCGCATTTAAGGACATTAAAAATTCACAAAGCAGGAGTTCCTGTTGTTGCTCAGCGGAAACGAACCCGACTAGTATCCACAATGTGGGGTTGATCCCTGGCCTTGCTCAGTGGGTTAAGGATCCAGCGCTGCTGTGTAGGTCACAGATGCAGCTTGGATCCCGTGTTGCTGTGGCTATGTGCTGTTGGCTGTGGCAGCCGCAGCTCCAACTCAGCCCCTCGCCCAGGAACTTCCATATGCCACAGGTGTGGCCCTAAAAAGAAAAAAAAAAAATTCACAAAACAGTACACATACAAATAAAAAGATGCATAATAGAGAGACCAACATCTCTGTTGGTAGCGGGGAATGGTCTATGGGCATGAAAGGGAATTCGTAAGAGTTTGCTTACAGTCTGTTGCTGATGCTAGAAGCCTACAGATCTGACTCAAAGCAGAATTTGGCACTGTGATGGCAACACTAGAAGCATAAGCCATGTGCTGTGCAGAGATGGGGGTGGGCAGACACTATCTCCTGCAGCCCCCTACCCCCACCATGGGGAAGAATAAATGGGGAGGCGACTATCTTTCTTCTAATCAGTGGGCTGTGCATGACCCTTTGCCCCTGGTGATAATAGACCACACATACAATTCACTCCAAAGCTAATGCTTTGTTAGAGCTGCAGCAGGGACTAGCAGTTTTCCGTGGTCATCAGGGGAGGGGATGCTTGTAACCCACCCTCAGATGAGCCTGGGCTGGTAGAGCTAGCTTTTACTAGTTGTGTATTTTGCAGTCACCTTGAACCACTCTGGGGTCCCGGTGTCATCTTTGGGTTTGCATTGCTGATATGTACACACAGGTCACGGCCAAGAGCCAATGTTCCAAGGATTTATCAGACTGAGTCAAGGGCACTGGAATTGGATTTTTCTAGTACTTGATTGACTGGACATGAAGTTGCTAGACTCTGTACAGCAGTTAATATTTGCTTCTCTCC
Source organism: Sus scrofa (assembly GCF_054392235.1). Taxonomy (NCBI): domain Eukaryota; kingdom Metazoa; phylum Chordata; class Mammalia; order Artiodactyla; family Suidae; genus Sus; species Sus scrofa. The sequence continues at coordinate 147,401,084 of NC_139396.1, read as the reverse complement.
ACCCAGGAGATGGGAGTATTCACTCCCATCACTGCATCCAAATAAAAGCACGTCCATCCGGATCCAACAGAGCCAGGGTCTGTTGGATCTGGATGGAGTTGCCCCCTAACAGTTTTCGTTCCATCTTTATTTCTACCTGAAATATACTTGTTATCCTTTGGGGGCTTTTTTTGTTGGTTTTTTTAAGTCTTCTTGAGATTCAAAGATGTATGTGGTAAAGAGCCATTTGGACCAGGGGGTACCACTGCCCGCTTCTGCTCTGCCCAGTGTGTGCTCTTTGAGGTTGCCTGGGCCAGGGAGATGGGGCCTGGAGCTGCCTGGGGGCTTGCGAGCGTGGGCAGAAGGGCTAACTCTTTGGGTGTGGCTCAGCGGGCGGGCAGCAAATCCAACTGTGCATAAAAGCCAAGAACTCATGCTTAACGTTTTTAGAAAATGGAAAAAGCCCTGATTTTGGCTCTGCCGGTTCGATGGTTTTCCCATCGTTCTTTCTCATGTGCTAATGTCTTTTTCTTCTAGCCGTTCTTCATCTGAAATGTCTGTTGATGGACCACGTTCAGTTTCTGCTCCCTGTCTCTGGACCAGTGTTCCCCATTCCTGGGTCCACTGGAATGGGTATACCTCTGTTAAGTTCAAGTGTCAGCCCCTGGGTCCTTTGCAGTTAGAAGGATTTGTGATTTTGTAATGAACTTGCTGGGGTCTGTAAATAGCCCTTGGTAGCGGGCAAAGTTCCAGGTGTTCACACCACAGGCAATTTTCGAGCTTCATCAAGCACCAGGTGTCACCTGGGTGTTGGGATCAAGCTGGGCACAGTGGTAAGGGGGCTTCTGTCTTAGAGGAGCTTATCTTCTGGAGGAAGAAAGCAGACCATGAGCAAGCAAGCACAGTTCGAAAAAATGATAATTTCAGGTAGTAGTAATATCGCAGGATGTTGTGAGAGTAATTGGCAGGGGTGGAGGCAGGAAGAGGACCAGGGGGTCATGGAAAGTCTCTCTGAGATGACGTTTGGGTTGAGACCTAAATGAGGAGGACCCTGCCGCTTGGAGAACCAGGGTTGGGAGTTCCAGGCAGAGGGAAGAACAGATGCAAAGCTTCTGAGGTCTTGAATAGTGTGGATTTAGGGAGGGGGAGCAAAACTCAGCAGCAGGGAGGGTGGAGAGAGATGAGGTGGGTGAGCTGGGAGCTTGCATCTTATTCTGAGAGTACTTTATAGGCAGTGAAATTTAGCTTCCCAGACACCCACTGCCTCCTAACTGGGAGGGTGACCACCAGTCTTTATTCTGCAGGAAAACATCAAGCACATCCTAAAAGAATATTCTCCTTCATACTTCTTTGAAGAAGTTGAGGTGCTCCAGACACAGTGTACTGAAGGGGGTTCTGAGGGTGAGACTGGCAGGGAGAAGGCCTGCAGGCGTACAGCTCATTGGCGGCAGGTGTAGGACTATTGCCTGGTGTTCCCAAAGGGTGGTGCTGCCTCCTTCCCATCAGGCAAAGCCCTGGAAAGAAAGCAGCTCTTTGACCTCTGAACCATCCAACATCTCAGGAATTATTTCTCCCTTTAAGAGGCAGGGAATTCCTTATTCCCCCTCTGGGCCAATGGTAGGGGATACAGTAATGGTTGAGAGTTGCAGACAGATCCAGCTTGGATACTTGCGATGGTGAATAATTATGTGTCCTCTCTGAGCCTCAGCGGCTCCACCTAAAAGGGGCTGATTGTTCTCTTCCATAGAGGTTTGTAAGGGCTGAATGAAATCTTGGGGCTTCTTGGTAGGTTCAGCACAGGATCAGAGCCCCAAAAGGTCAGTTATGGGTAGTAGTAGGTGATGGTGGGCTGAATTTGTCACAATCTGCCATGTTTATTTCTGATGCCTAAAACCTCTGCATTTACTCGTACCACCATTAAGGTTGTGCAGGGGAGGGGAAAGCTGATTGGCATATAGAAGAGCTGTTTCCTGTTTCTGAACCCATTAGTATGAGACCATGGTGCCTCATTAGTCCTCTGTCACCCCAGCCTCAGTTTTCCCCATCTGTAACCGCTCCACTCCTGTCCCAGGCTTGTTGGGAAGATCTATGGAAAACTTTGCATAAAAGTGTTCGGAAAACTGGAATGCGCAGAGCATGTATAAAGAGGGATTATTTCAGTGCTGGACTGGGAATTGCATAGCAGGCAAAGGCAAGTTCATCATACTTCCTTAGTCATTGCTAGTTGTTCCTGACCAGTTCTCAACCCTAGGGGATTTATGGCCAGAAGGTGGGCTCTCTGGGTCGTGGGAATTCTATCTATTCTTGCATAGAATCATATCCGAAATTGGCTGATGAGATGGGCAGTTAGATGCGGGAATTACAGTCAGCAGTGACGTCTCAGCAAGAGATTCGGTCAGGCTGGTGAAGTTCATTTCGGTCCTGCAGGTAAAGGACCCTTCCATGCAGAGTGTCCATCTGCGAGACACACAGGGTGATAAGCCCTGCACAGTCACAGGACCAGTGCCACATGGCCCAGGTACCCATCACAACCCTACAAAAGCATCTGCTTGGAAACACGTTGCTCTAGGGGTGCTTTCCTCACTCACCCCAGGCTGCTGGTCCCTGGCCTGGCAGTGGGGTCCCGCTGGGCACAGGGAATGCTGGCCTCCAGGCAGCTCTGCCTGGGGAGGGCTGGGCAGCCTGGGATGTGCTCATCCAGCCTCTCCTGCCTCCCTTTAGGGGAGAGCTCCTCACCCATCAACGCTGCTTTTCTTCATCTTCCTCGATCTACAGCTGCTACCTTCTTAACATTAAGTGGAGCATCAAGAGTGAATATGAGCAGTTCCAGTCATGGCTCAGCAGTTTAAGAACCTGACTAGTATCCATGAGGATGAGGATTCGATCCCCGGCCTCGCTCAGTGGGTTAAGGATCTGGCATTGCCGTGAGCTGTGGTGTAGGTTGCAGACGTGGCCCAGATCCTGAGTTGCTCTGGCTGGTATAGGCCAGCAGCTGCAGCTCCGATTCAACCCCTAGCCTGGGAACCTCCATGCGCCACAGGTGTCACCCTAAAAAAAAAAAAAAAAAGGAGTGATTATGAAAAATAATGATACCAGTATCTTTTACTTCTTATTTCAATATATGTGCCATTTTTAATCTTCACCAACATCCCAGTGAGATGCATCTGAAGTCTTGAGATGGCTGTTTTGTCCACAGGCTGAGCGTCTGAGCCGTTAAGCTTAACTGTCACACAGCTACTGACTAGGAAGCAGCTTCTACCAGCAGGCGTTTTTGGACTCTCAGCCGAGTGTGAGCCTTGCTGCCCACATCTGGTAGTGGCCGTGTTCACAGGCTTAGCAGCAGCCTCTCTCCCCTGGGCATTTGGTTCTCACCATCTCATTTAATCCTGACATCCTTCGGGCAGGTGGCGGTGAGAACCTGACCTCCCAGCTCTCCCCCTCCGCCAGATACCTGGAACCTCCCTGGGGAAGTGCATACCTGGGAGAGTTCCGATAGGAAAAGCATCTTAGAATCTTTCAACGACATTCTTGGCATTGCTTTGCTCGGGGGAGACGTCCCCAGGAATGCAGAGACTTGTCCCCTGAGTTAGGCTGGGCTAAGAATGTTAATAAAAGGCTTCCCAGAGCTTTTCCATCAGACACTTTCATCCTATTCCAGAATCAGAACTGGGGGTGGGGGTGGGGAGGCAGGAATCCAGCAGTAAACATTATTATCCTTATTCTGTGCATAGAGGAAATTGAAGCCAAATATTAAGGCCGGAGGCAGCCCAAGCAAGAGCTCACAGCCAATCCGGCAGGATCCAAACCCGGTTCCATCGGATGCTAGAGCACATTCTGCTGCTTGGTGTGGCTTGATCAAGCTAGACATGATCTCCATCTTCAAATGATTTCAAACCTGACCAGCAGCCACACTGGAATCTGATGTTAATTAGGGCATTGCGTCTCCGGGTGGCAGTTTACCGTCTTTGTGTGTCCTTTTGGGTGGGGAGGAAGATTCCCTCACATTGCTCACAGCCGAGGCTTGGCTGTCCCTAAAGAGAGCCCTAGCTGATGAAACAGCCTTGCCTTTAAAGCAGGCTTCTCAGTGTGCCTGTCCCCCTGTTGTGTCCCCAGATGGCCTGGCCCTGCCTGTGCTCCTGTTGTTCTCTATGACAGGGAACGTGCATTCCTGTCCCTCCGCCCTTCCCACTCACACCTACCTCATCCACTGCCCCGCCCCAGGAAGCCAGTGTGTGTTGATCACATCTGGCCCCAGCTGCTCATGCTCCACGTGGGACCCAGTCAGAACTTCCCTGGGCTGGTGTATGTGAGTCTCTGTTCCCTCTTTCCCTGTCTTGTCTCCATGGCTGGTCGTATCAGCCCTAACATGGGCAAAAAGTGTGCATAAGCAGGCATTCCCTTTTTTCCTGGTGATTCCCGGGAGTTTCTGTCCAGTTTTCCAGCTGCCGCTTTCAACCCGCCTTCAGGAGTCCCTGCTGGGTGTGTGGACCTGGCACTGCCAGAGAGCATGGCATGGTCCCTGGCCATGGGGCACGGCTCGTGTGACCTGGCCACTTCTGTCTGTGGGCCTGGAGGCAGGTGTGTGTGCAAGGCGTGCACACTCTGCGGGAGGCCTTGCACCCTGTGTGATTAGTGGGGTGACCATGGACTCTGATGTGTAAGGGGGAAGCTAAGCCCTTCCCCTTGTCTTATAGTTTGGAAGAAGAAAAGATGAGTGGGGAGCTTCTCCTTTGGCAAAATAAATCTCACTGCAGGCAGCGTTCAGCCACACGCCCTTGGAGCCCAACAGCTGTCTCTCCTTTGTTGGCAAGTGTTCCGTGTGATGAATGGCCTCCCTCCACGCTCCCAGCCAACCCTAAATGGAGGCTTTGGACAAGTGTGGGGTGAACAATGGCCCTTCTCAGAGAGCCCTCAGCAGACGCTCCCAATGAAGTTGGTTCATCACTTGGAGCTCGGTCAAGACCACAGACAAGAAGCCATTGATTCAGCAAGGAAGGCCCCCAACAGCCTTGGTGATAGAGAGGTTGACGGCAGCAAGAAACAGAAAAGGATGAGATACATGGCTGCCGAGAAAGGCCCCGAAAAATCAGTGAATGGTTCCACCTCTCAGATAACCACCTTCTAGAAGGTGACTTACAGGATGCTGGCTTTCCCCCTTGAAACATCTGCAAAGCCCTCTGCAGTCACTATAGGAGCATTGAGTTTTAGAAGGTCTAGTCCTTCTAGGGCAGAGCATGTTTCTCTAGATGGGCAGAGGCTAAGAGAGATGAAGGGCTTGAGCTCTTGAACTTGACCTTGGCTTCTCACCTGGATCTATAGCTGCTTCATTCTTCCCGTAACCAGGTCAGAAGGGATGATGGTGAAAAAGAGATTTGGGGGTGAGTTGAGCAGAGCCAGTGAGGTCTTCTGGCCTTGGAGCTGGGAGTAGGTATCTAGGTGCTGCTGGCCTCAGGCTGGACGTCCGCAAGACCCCCTCCCACCAAGTTCTGCTTCCCTCCCCCGCTGCGCTTGTGTGTCTGCTAATTTTTCAGGACGAAAAAGAAAAGGTCGGCTTTCCAAGCCCACGATACAGGGTCTCAACTGGGCAAACTCAGTTTTTCCTTTTTGTTATTTTCATTTGTTTCCCATGGAGTTACTTTAAATAATTTAAAATAGTATAAACAGCAGCCACATGTTTCAAACTACTGTTTCACTCTGTAAGGAGTTCTACATAATTATTTTACTTTTTTCTTTTCTTTTCTTCTCTCTCTCTTTTTTTTTTTTTTTTTTTTTTTTTTGGTTTTTAGAGCTGTACCCACAGTGTATGGAAGCTCCCAGGCTAGGGGTCGATTTGGAGCTGCAGGCCTATACCATTGCCACAGCAATGCCAGATCTGAGCCATGTCTGCCACCTACACCGCAGCTCGTGGCAATGATGGATCCTTAACTCACTGAGCAAGGCCAGGGATCGAACCCATGTCATCATGGATACTAGTCAGGTTTGTTACCACTGAGCCACAATGGGAACTCCCAATTTTACATCTGTTTTTTGGTGGCAAAAGTCATACATGCTTATTATCGAATATGCATATATAGCAGAAATTTATAATGTGAAAATCCCTAGAATTCCACCCTCAGTGGTCATATCTGTTAAGGATATATCCACCAAATGTTTTATTTCCTCTCTTTAGGAATCCTAAATCCCTTCCCTCCTTTTTCTTCCCTTCCTTCCCCTACTCTCTCCCTCACTTCTTTCTTCCTTTCCTTCTTTCCCTCCCCTCATCCCCATCCCTTTTCTCTCTCCTTTCCAACCCCCATGGAATAGTTTAAAAAAACAAAAGGGTCCAGTAAAAAATAAACTCCCCTCATGTCCTCGTTCACTCACTTTCCTTTGCTGGAAGCAAGTATTGCCTCCGTTAACAAACAGAATATTATATACCCTTCAAAAAAGAATGCATATGTAAGCAACCATGTAGACATAATGTCCTGTTGCCCCAAATGGAGCATACCCACTGCTCACCTTTTTATTCAAGTTAAGAATGTTTTCTGGAGCTCATTTCTGATAGATCGGCTGCTTTATTTCTTTGAAATGTGTCGAGTATTTCCTTTATGTGGACATTGCACATTTATATCCTTGCTAAGCATTTAAGTTTTTCCCCAATCTTTTGCTATAACAAGCAATGCCCCCACGAATTTACTTGCATACAGGTCATTTCACACACATGAAAGATATCATCTCAGGAGCAGAATTGCTGGGTTGAAGGATATATGCATTTACAATTTGGTTAGTGCCAGATGCCCTCCTGGGAAGCTGTGTTTGTTTTACTCTCATCAGCAAAGTGTCAGAGTATCTATTTTCCTACATCCTCATCAACACAATGTATTATTACACTTTTTCATCTTTTCCTATCCGAGTGGACAAAGGTATCTCTATATGGTATTTATCTTTTATTATATGGGAAGTTGAACATCTTCTTGTGTTTAAAGGCCATTTGTATGGAGTTCCTGTCATGGCATAGCAGAAACAAATCCGACTAGGAACCATGAGGTTTCGGGTTTGACTCCTGGCCTCGCTCAGTGGGTTAAGGATCTGGTGTTGCCATGAGCTGTGGTGTAGGTCGCAGCCATGGCTCAGATCTGATGTGACTATGGTGTAAGCCAGCAGCTGTAGCTCCAAGTGGATCCCTAGCCTGGGAACTTCCATATGCCTTGGGTACGGCCCTTAAAAAAAAAAAAAAAAAAGCCATTTGTATGTGTGTGTATCCATTTTTCTATTGGGCTATTCATCTTTTAAAATTAATTTTGTAGGCACTTTTTATATATGTCACAATTAACCCTTTGGATACGAGCTGCAAATGTGCACCCCCTCCACCCATCCAGCGTCTTGTCTTTTGACTTGCTTTTAGGTTTACTTTTCTAAAGTAGGATTTTTTTGTATGTGTGTGGTCAAATTTATCTCCTTTTATGGCTCTGGATTTTGCTCATAGTTAGAAAGGCTTTCCCTAAAATTCTACAGCTTTATCAAGATATCATTTGCATACCATACAGTTCATCATTTAAAGCCTGCGATTCAGTGAGTTTTTTTTTTTTTTTGCATATTCACAGATATGTGCAAACAGTCAACTTTAGGACATCTCATCACCTCAAAAAAAGACCCCGTCCCCTTTAGCTGTCCCCCCATTATCCTCCGTTCACTCCCTTCCCCTCCCCCAGCTCTAAGCAACAACTGATTTTCTTTCCTATCTTGGACTCTTTATGTATAGAATTACATACTATGCATGGAGGTGCTTGTGATGGCTTCTTTAACTTGGCATAACATTTTCAAGGTTCAACCCAAGTTATAGCATGTTATCAGTACTTCATTCCTTTTTCTAGGGCCGCGCCCACGGCATATGGAAGTTCCCAGGCTAGGGGGTCTAATTGGAGCTGTAGCTGCTGGCCTACACCAGAGCCACAGCAACGTGGGATCCCAGCCGCATCTTCGATCTCACTGCAACGCTGGATCCTTGACCCACTGAGCAAGGCCAGGGATTGAACCCGCAACCTCGTGGTTCCTAGTCGGATTTGTTAGCCACTGAGCCACAACGGGAACTCCAGTACTTCATTCCTCTTTATGACCAAATAATGTGTTATTGTGTGTATATGCAGCAATATAATAGATCTTATTTATCCATTCATCTGTTGCTGGGTATTTCTGTTGTTCCTACTATTTGGCTCTTATGAGTAATGTTAAGACTTAATGCTCTGAGTATTGTATGTGAGTTTTGTGATAGGTTTTTGTTTCTCTTGGGTATATACCTAGGAGTAGAATTTCTGGGTTATGTGGTGATTCTATGTTTAATCTTTTGAGGAACTGCCACTGTTTTTCAAAGTGTACCATTTTACACTCTCACCAGCCATGTGTTCTTCTAGTACTTTTGTGATCTAATTTTTCATGTTTAAAGTTTTTGAATAATTGGAAATTCTTCAGAAGGTGTGACATAGGGGTCTAAAATGTATATTTTACCAGATGGCTCCTCTGTTGTATCAACAGTGTTTTTTGGGGAGCTCCCATTGTGACTCAGTGAGTTAAGGATCCAGCATTGCTGTGAACTGCAGTGTAGATCACATATGTGGCTTGGCTCTGGCATTGCTGTGGCTGTGGCTTGGTGTGGCAGCTGCAGCTCTGATTTGACTCCTAGCCAGGGAACATCCATATGCCACAGGTGTAGACTATAAAAAGCAAACAAAACAAAACAGTGTTTTTCAATAATCTTACTTTCTCAATGTCTTTGTCATAAATTAAATCGCTGTATATACTAGGGCCTATTCTCTACACTCCAGTCTTTTCCATTGATCTGCTTGCCCATTCACATGGCATTGCCACACTGCTTTAATTTTTGTAGCTTTGTGACATGTTCCTTCACTCTTAATTTTTTAAAAAAAACCTGCTCATCACAAGCATTTATTTAACCTCTTTATCTATCTATCTATCTATCTATCTATAGTGCAAAGTTAGCGATTGCATGGTTCAAATCCAACATTGTTCTTGCCACCTAAAAGCTTGGAGTAAATAAGAGTTCTCATTGTCATGTCCTGTAACAAATGCATTATTTAACCTTCCATCTTATTTAACTTTCCATTTCCATGAAGGTAGATAGAACTTTGCATTCCCATTATAGACATGAGACAGGCAGAAGACAGACACCTTCAGGATTGTCTTCCAAAAGTTCTGGGTGAGGTGCTCTTGGATGCCGTGTCAATGGAGAGACTGTCCAGGGCAGTGTCATGTGCATTCACTCAGGGTCTTCCCTGGAGTCAGTGTTCACTCCTTCATAGTGGGATGACCAGGGTGGGAGAGCCCCAGACCTTGGAATGGAGTAAATCCTACTATCCCTCAACACTAAATTGAGACTCCAGACAGTAGGGAAATGAGCTTGGACTTTGGCTACATTCTCTTCCCAGATCGTGTGACTCAAGATCCCTGCCAGGGATGGAGTTTTTGTTTTGTTTCCCCCCCCCCCCCTTGCAAAAGGATAGCAAAAGTATTTGCCACATAAAACATACAAGCCCCATAAAGTCCCAACCAATGAAATCATCTCTTCGCAGGCAGACTCACTGTCCTGGCCTTGGCTTATTTCCACTCTCCAGGGAGTCATAAGGCAAGGGAACCAATTTACCCAAGGAAAAGACCTACTTAACTTTCACTTCCTCAGACTTCATCAAACACTTGGGGTTCGGGGGTTATGGGTTTAAGCAAGTATCACATGACTCCCCTGGAAGCGTTTCCTTGTAGGAATGTGGGATAAACCCATCAGAATAAGAAATCTCAGAAGGATTTTGCCTGGAAGTGGCAATAAAAATGCAATCCAAGTTACCTCAATATTTCAGAACTTACACTAAAGGAAAAACATGTCTGTCTGTCTCTTCTTCCATCTTCCTATCACCCCCCTAAAAAGGGGTTATTTTATGGGGAAACTTTTCCAAAGTTTTAACTGTTCCACTGGGTGGTGGGCGACTTGTCCTTTATTATTATTATTATTGTGGGAAAATAGGAGATCCAGGCTGGGTCACTGTGACCTGGTTTTGCTGATCCTGGTTTTGCTGACTTTGTCCCAGATGTCACCATTGCAGAGGAGCTGGTATAGGTGGGGCAGCCTCTCCTCCATCTGCTCTATGTCTTAGCCCAGACCATGCCAAGGTCAGGTGCTTTCTCATGGTTGGTGGGTCTGAGGCACACTGGCCCAGACCCCCTTAAGATGACCAGCGATGTGTTTTTGGTCTTCCATGGTGGCCAGAACATTCCTGTGCATGGAAGCCAAGCTTCTTCCTCCATGAGTTTCTTTTTGGGACCTCCTGGACTGTAGGGTCTTGGGAAGCTATGAAGTGGGCCTTCTGCTGCAGGCCCTTAGCTTTGGTCTTTGGGGGGCTAATTGAATTTTAGGCACCATTTCAGAAGCAGAAGTCTCCGACCATCTGAAAGATGGTCTATTTGCAGGAAAAGCAAGATAACACTGCTTTACGAACAAAGACTCTCTCTGGCTTTCTCACATTCTATGTTCATCATATTGGAAGGTATTCATTTACATTCTAAATCTCCCACCTTCTAGGGACAATGTAGGCAATGGCAACACTTTAATATTTGTTCATGGAAAGCTTCTCAGTTTGTCCTGGGAAGGGCTCTGATGTTAGCGTGTGTTCCAGCCTTTTTTATATTCCATTCAGGGGACCATGAGGTATTGCCTGGTAAGGATGAATAAAGTAATAGATATAAGCATCAGTCGTATGAGCTGGTTTGTACCTGACTGACAATTCCAGTCAATTTCCTGTGTCAGTACAAAGCTGATGCTTATTTTAGGAACATATTTAGCATTCAAACAAGAGTCATAAGCAGCTGTCTTGTGAAGTCCATGAGTAAAAAAGAATGTTCCTTCATGTTCTTTGCCAGCTGGGCAATCCTTAGCAGGTGGGGAGACACCTGGTGATTTATGTCCTCCCTCTGAAGGCCCTTTCCCTGGATTCAGGCTCTATTTTTGCTGGGACAGCCCTCCTTGCCTGAGACACTTCCTGGCAAATAGGGCCAAAGCACATGGGAGGTGTGGCACCAGCAAAGACCCAGAAAAACCGTGAATCATTTTCTTGGGAAGCACCTGCTGAGAAATGTTGCATTTGAGCCCTCTACAGACCAACCCCCCCCCCCCCAGAGATGGGGGGACTCTCAATGTCCCTTTGAATTGGAGCCACCTCCGTGATGCTCTCTCCTTATGCCTCTCAGGCCAATACTCTTTCTCTCTGCTTCCCTTGCCCTTGGTTCATCACTATTTTGCTGAATTGAAATGAAAGCATTTGAGGGGAGAAGTGCATCTTATTTATTTTTGTATCTAGAAGAGTCTGGGAGCTCAATAAATATTTAATTTTTTAAAGTTTTATTGAAGTAGAGTTGATTTACAAGGTTGTGATACTTTCTGCTGTACAACAGTGATTCAGTTATACATATACACACGTCCATTCTCTTGCAGATTCTTTTCCCACATAAATGATCACAGAATATCGGGTAGAGTTCTCTGTGTTCTAAAGCAGGTCCCATTGGCCAGTTATTCCATGTACCTCAGTGTGCATCGCCAGTCTCAAACCCTCAGTCCACCCCTCCTCGCCACCTATCCCCTTTGGTAACCATAAGTTTTTCAAAGTCTGTGAGTCTGTTTCTGTTCTGCAAATAAGTTCATTGGTCTCCCTTTTTTTTAGCTTCCACATATAAGTGGTATCATGTGATTTTTTTTCTCACTGACTAACCTCACTTAGTATGATCATTTCTAGGTCCCTCCGTGTTGCTGCAGATGCCATTATTTCCTTCTTTTTCACGACTGAGTATTAGTCCATTGTATATATGTACCAATTTTCTTTATCCATTCCTCTGTTGATGGATATTTAGGTTGCTTCCATCTCTTGAATAATTTCACCATCACATCAGGACAAAAACAGTAACTATTCTATTCCATTGACCATTGTTTTGCCAAGACCTTGGTTCTGTACTGACCGTGGACATGTACTCCCTTGATTAATACGCATGGTGTGTGGTCCAGTGTCAGTGATACAGCACACGGTCCACAGACATTCACGCCCTTCACTCACTCCACCTTGATGGGCACAGCAATGGCTGCTTTTTAAGAAGCACATAATTGTCCTTGGTTGGACTTGACCCAGAGTAATCTAGATTACAGATCATGCTTTGTGCCACATTTGAACCTTGCCTTGAGTCTGGCCCCGTTGAAGAATCTTAGAAAAGAAATAGAGTTGCTGGACGCTCAGATTGTCTGGTGAACTGTACCTACTCCATGTGCTAAACTGGTGTAATAACTCTTCATGTACCAGTCAAGGTGAAGTTCATGGCATCTCGCATTTGCTTGTTCAGAGGTGCTCTTTGACTTGGGAAGCCACAGGTAGGAGGAAGAGGGGGTGGGTGCGAATTAGCAAACTGTGGTCCAGAGGAGATGTTTTCTATGTGTGTTATGACCTTGGCTTGTATACCCTCTCTAGTGATGTTTGAAAACCCCCAGCAGAGTGCCCTTCTTCCCGGCATCGGAAAGCCAGGTGAAGGACGTGCCAAGCCCCATCCCCTGGGCTTTCTCTACCATCTCCTTCCCGTTCCTCTTGGCTCATGGCTCTGTGGGTGGTGACTTCTAGGGAGGCCTGCAAGCTCCAATGGTTTCTCGGTCTCTGGCTGATTCTGCCTGGGTGGTCTTTTATTCTTCCCATGTTTCTCTAGTCTTACGTCTTCAATATCTTGGATGGGGTTGTAGTCATTGTGTGTGTTTTTAATTGAGTGTCGACAGTGCTGGATATAACACGTTTAGCAACTGTGTTATCAGGGACTGAATTTGCAGTTTCAGCTTCTGTGATTGTTTCAGGATGCTCTTCCTTGTGGCTTGTGAAATAGGTAATAGCTGTAATCCTTTTCCAAGAGGAACAGTGACTATAGAGGTTCATCAGCTCTGAGTGAGGGAAACTGAATGCTCTACCCCATGTTAAAAGAAATTTGCATTTCTAGGCTCCAATAAAGACTGTGCATATGCTGGTCATGTGTTACTATAGCAGCCGCATGGGTGTCCAAGTTTAGTTCTATTATTTAATGGGTATTTATTCCTTCTCTACGTTGAAAATCCTTAAGTGGAGAGACCATTTCATGCTTCTTTGAATTGCGCTCACCACCTGCACCCCACCTCCACCAGACCCCATACAAGCCTGGTTCACAGCTGACGCTCCATATGTGTTTGTGTCACAAGTAAGAGGGTCTGTGAATAGACATGATCTTTCCTCTGGAAATGCTCACAGTCTTGGGAGCAAAGTTTAAGGTGTGTGGTTCCTTTAAGAGGATGACTTGGAGTTCCCGTCGTGGCGCAGTGGTTAACGAATCCGACTAGGAACCATGAGGTTGCGGGTTCGGTTCCTGCCCTTGCTCAGTGGGTTAACGATCCGGCGTTGCCATGAGCTGTGGTGTAGGTTGCAGACACGGCTCGGATCCCGAGTTGCTGTGGCTCTGGTGTAGGCCGGTGGCTATAGCTCCAATTCAACCCCTAGCCTGGGAACCTCCATATGCCGCAGGAGTGGCCCAAGAAATAGCAACAACAACAACAAAAAAGACAAAAGACAAAAAAAAAAAAAAAAAAAAGAGGATGACTTTGGGTCCGGGGGAGGTAGAAGGGAACAATGTCACTGACCATACAATCCTTTGTTGTCCCCAATACAGTTTAAAATTGTTTATATTGGTTCCCGATTCGACTCTCATGGAATCGAAATAAGGAATCAGAAAACTGAAGTCGTCTTTTTTTCTTACGCTGGCCAGTGGCCTTCACGCTAAGAAAGGTTTTTACAGATGGACATTTGTAATCACTTTGGTGAAAGGAAACGCGAACTTGGAATCCCCAATAAGCAAAATATGCCCCTATAAAAAGAGTTTCACTCGCCTTAGTCAGACCTGTATTAAAAAACATCATACTCTGGAGTTCCCGTCGTGGCTCAGTGGTTAACGAATCCAACTAGGAACCATGAAGTTGCGGGTTCGGTCCCTGGCCTTGTTCAGTGGGTGAAGGATCCGGCGTTGCCCTGAGCTGTGGTGTAGGTTGCAGATGTGGCTTGGATCCTGTGTTGCTGTGGCTCTGGCGTAGGCTGGCGGCTACAGCTCCGATTCGACCCCTAGCCTGGGAACCTCCATATGCCTCACGTGTCGCCCTCAAAAGTCAAAAAGACCAAAAAAAAAAAAAAAAAAAACCTCGATTATTGTTTTTTGAATTTTATGAATAGAACATTTGGGGAAATTGGTGTTTTCTCTTATTATAGTAGTACCCATGTAAGATCCTTGATTTTTCCTAATGGGCTCCTCTAGAATCGGTGGCCGTAGAACATTTCTGTCAAAGGCAGGTAGTAAATATTTCAGGATCCATGGCCATCTGGTCCTTGTGGCCGTAACCCAACTCTGCCCTTGTGATGTGCAAGCAGCCACAGACTGTAAATAAATGGGCAAGACTGTTTGTTTTGTTCCAGCAGAGCTTTATTTGTGGACACTGACATTTGAATTTCATATCATTTTCATGTGTCACAGAATATTCTTCTTTGGATTTTCTTTCAACCATTGGAAAAAAAAAAGGTAAAAACTTCTTCGCGTGAGGGCTGTGCAGTAACAGGTGGTGGGCTCCGTTTGGCGCATGGGCCCTCGTTTGTGGGCCCCTGTTCTAGAAGATGAGGCAGTAGCCCCCAGAAGTCCTTAGTGCCTAGGCTCAGTCACTCCAGTGAACCTGAAATAACACTCGGCCAGATAATGTCTGGTCTAGTGACAGGCTCCCTTCTCACCCCAGCCATGAGGCATGTTCCCGCTCCCACAGGCCACTCCTTGGCTGTGAGGCGTTGACCATTCCCGCCCCCGCCATCCCACAGACCTAGTTCTCTGAAATCTGTCTAGGAAAGAGTTTGTTCAGAATGCAACATCAGCCCTGGGCCCCTTCCAGCACTTAGTTGGAAGGTCTTTCCAAGGATGGAGAAGCTGAAACAGCTGCATGATTTTTTTTTTTTTTCTTCTTCTAGAATCATCCAGCAAGGGGGTGAGTTCAGGACTCTGGCAGCTCCTGGGTAAATGCTGAACAGCTACAGACAAATCTGGGAACAAAACTGGAGTGAATCCTGCTGCTCCCTAACCAGCAAGAAGGGCCTCCCCAGGGCCAGGCTCCCAGCGTCTGCCTTTATTTTGAGGCCAAGGCTGCGGAGGGGGAGCCCGGTGGATGGTCTTCCGAGCCCCACTAGGATCCCCGTCCCTATACTGGGTGATGACCCCTCTCCCCCAGGCAGCATGCACATCAGCAGCTCCTTCCATGAGACTGCCATCCTGATTGGCAGGCCTGTGGCCCCTGGCATTCCAATTCTGTGCCAGAGGGTTAGCCAGCTGTCCTGTTTGTCTCATGGAGAGAGTTTCCAGAAACACTTTTTCCCTTTCTGCTGGAATGACCACGTTTCAGAAAAATCCAGCGATAATGTGCAGGCGTTTCCAATCTGTTACTTGAGCTGGGATGTTTAGGGTCAGGTTGCCTTGGAGACGTGAGGGGCGGGCATGTTAAGGTCTATGAAGTAACCAACACAATGTCCTCCCCAGCCTGGAAGGCTGAAGCCATGGCATGAGGCGTCAGAGTGGATGGGGCGTGCAGAGTTTGCGTGAGATGATTTTCATCAGTGGGACTGTGTCGTGTTGCTCTTTGACACCATCCGGAAGCCCCACGAGGGCAGGGCTCCTACCTCTGGGATCTTCTGCAAACCCTAAGCAGGGGTGGTCTTGGGGTCCCAGTTAGAGCCGTCTGTCCACTGTGGACCCAGGTCTTGCTGATTTTACCAGCAGAGAAGGAGCAAGATTATCTTGCTGCTTGGCTTGCGGTTGAGGGGTGTGTGGTGGGGGTGGTACATTGGCAGGTAACCACGGTGACAGAGGCCTGGGGACTTCTCAGGTAGAGATCGGGGAGTGGAGGCAGAGGGGCTGGCCTTTATCTTCTATGTCCCTGTCCTCTCTGCTTGCCACCACACGAATGTCCTAGTGTCGTCATTTCAGGGCAATCTATGGTGCTGGGGCCTTTGGACTACTAGGATGGAAAGTTTAAGAAAGAGGGGGAAAAAAAAGGAAGTTTCCATTATAACAAACCTGACTAGTATCCATGCGGATGCAAGTTTGATCCCTGGCCTGGCTCAGTGGATTAAGGATCTGGCGTTGCTGTGAGCTGTGTTGTAGGTCAAAGACGGGGCTCAGATCCTCTGTTGCTATGACTGCTGTGACTGTGGCGTAAGCCAGCAGTTGTAGTTCCAATTAGACCCTTAGCCTGGGAACTTCCCTATGCCGCAGGTGTGGCTGTAGAAAAGCAAAAAAAAAAAAAAGCTGTACCTTTTAAACAGATAATTGCATCCAAAAATAGATATTTTTAAACATGGATTACACCCATTCGGTGAAGACTATGAAGCTATTAAGCAGAACAAGGCACATCCATAGGTGGCCTAACGTGGCTCTCCAAGGGCGTCAGCAAGTGAAATCAGCAAGATTCCAAATGCCAAAGCGAGTGTGAGCTTACTAGTATAAAAGCGCTTTTCCTGTATTTTTCTATGTATGTTTACTATATAGACCAGTAGGCATTAGAACTCCCTGGTAGGATATGCTGTTCATTGATAATAGTTGCCAGGAAAAGGATTGGTGCTGAGAGTTCTGAGATGGGAGGCAAAGTTTTCATTGTTTGCATTGGTGCTGCTGTTTGATGTGAATAACAAACAAATAGGTATTCTTACCATATGCATGCATGCTACTTTTCCAGTAAAAGTTGAAATTATTAAAAATAGAAGAAAGCACACAAAAGAAGTCATTGAGAAGGTATTTGGCATCATGGAAGCTTCCGGAGCTGGTCACCCTCGGCCTGTTCTGGACATTGAGATATGGAGACAAAAGCAAAAGAAAATACTGGGTTATTTCACTCGTGGCAACCCCTACCCCTCCCATCCCACCCAGCCCTATGCAGCTTCCCTTGGCTGAGCCATAAATTCTGGGACAAACAATGGCAAGTCAGCCATGGGCTGGACGTGGTGTTTACAGAGGGAAAATCTGGGAACCTATTGGAATTCGTTGGAATGAAGGATGGTGCCCAGAGCTCCTGGGCTGGGAGGGCGGGCTCCCAAGGTGGCTCTGGGTGGCTCCAGGTGGCTGCCCAAGGACCAGGAGATAAGACCTGTGGTCATTGCCAGGGTTAAACTCTCCAGCCATCCTGAGATTCTCCACCAAACAACGTAACAGCCTCACTTTTCAAGCCCAGGGAGAAACTTTGACTTGGAACAAATTACTCAGAAATCTTGCTGTTTCATCCAAGTGAAGGGAAAGCAAGCTTTGTTGTTTGTTGCTGTTGTCCCTACAGGGTGTGACTTGCTGGGGAGAAGTTAATGGAGCGGCTCTCATGGGGGGAAGCATATTCCAGTTCATCTTTCTCCCCCTGACAGAATACAGTAGAACTCAGCCATATTATGCGCACACTGGAATCCTCTTTAATTCACTAGGTTTATGAGCTGTAAAGGGTTTTTTCTTTCTTTTTTTTTTTCCCCCTCTCCCACAAAAAGATAATCCTCCCTCTGTTCTTGGGCTGTTGAAAAAAAATAAAATAAGTAAACACAGGGAATTTTCCATGGCCCAAATTCTGACCTTGGCAAATCATCTTTTTTTTTTTTTTTTGGACCGATGAGGGGTCTTGTCCTGCTTCTCTGCTTTCTTCAGCATCAGCATTTACAACTACCCACACCGGAGGCCTTTCATTCTTCGGTCGGCCTGTTCCCAGCTGAGCTGAGTTTCTTCTTGCCAAGACACTGGCCCAATCCCTGCCTCCTGTTCCCCGTTTTCTTTCCTCAGCACAAACCCACCTGGCTCTTCCCTCTGAGAACTGAGCATGTCGACAGGCAGACTGAGCAAAGGTTTCAGCGGTATTTTAGCTGCATTGCTCAGTGGCAGGTGGGGAAGGTTGAGAGAGACAGGGTGAGCTGCTGCTTGGCCCCGGCCACCCAGTGTCCTGAGGAGGCCCCGTGGACACCAGCCTGTCACTTGCAGCACTCCTGCAGCCCCAAATATAATTCGTGGTCAGGGGAAAGGGAAGGAGGAGCTCAGGGCGGCCTTACGGCTCCTGGGTCTTGTTGGCTAGAGAAGACTCTGGAAGGAGCAGGATATGGATTGGGCCTTAACAGATGAAAAGGATTTATGGAGAAGGTGGGGGGGGGGGAGAGAGAATTCAGATAAAGAGGAATAATGGGGGTAAAAGTTTAAAAGTGGGAAGGGAGCCACATTGTGGGTGATTTGGGCAAAGCCAGTGACTTCCAATGGTAAGTTATAGAAGGGTCCCATCGGTCCCCTCCCCCACAATCTCACTCCCTGCTGATGTGTCAAAATGCAGACACGTCTTGGACCAGATTCGGCTGTACCCCGAATATCCGTGAGCCAGCATGGTGTTCAGGTGTCCCGTCCACAGGACACTTAAGGCAGATGCAAGAAAGTGTTGCTGGCAAGACTTAGCTCCCCTGGTGGGTCAGGCAACCGTCATCCAGCGACATGTAAACACTGCTACGTTTTGACCCAGGCCAGGTTCAGGTGAGGGTGGAGGCGCCAGAACAGAATTTCCAGCTACAGCATTTATGTGAGCAGTGCTCGTGTCAGCAACAAAACGGTTTTAGCATCCTTCACAATAAAGCCTTGTAGCAGCCGCCTCTGGGGTGCAGAGTCTTTCAACTAACCAGAAGCCCCGGGTGTTTGTTACTTGATTAGGGTACTTTAAAAGGGAGCTCCCCATGCTGGGGTGTGGTTTTCAATGCATTTCCTTGCACACCGAGGCTGCACTATTCAAAGTACAGTATGCAGGTGGATCATAGGCATCACAGGACACTCAGAGGCCTGAGAATAGCAGTATTTGGAGTTTAGATAAAACTGGAAAGGAGTTTCCGTTGTGGCGCAGCGGAAACAAATCCGACTAGGAACCAGGAAGTTTCGGGTTCCATCCCTGGCCTCGCTCAGTGGGTTAAGGATCCAGCGTTGCTGTGAGCTGTGGTGTAGGTCGGTGGCTACAGCTCCAATTAGACCCCTAGCTTGGGATCCCTGGCCTTGCTCAGTGGGTTCGGATCTGGGGTTGCTGCAAGCTGTGGTGTAGGTTGTGATGTGGCTTGGATCTGGTATGTCCATGGGTGTGGCCCTAAAAAGAGACAAAAAGACAAAAACAAACAAAAAATTGGAGAGACCCACCCCTGTGATTTTCTATCAGTGATGAGGAGACTGTGGGCCAGGGAGATTGATCAGCTTGCCCAGGGTCACCCTGCTTGTGGCAAAAGAGGACAGGGTATCTCAGTGCCACCCATTACTACCCGCTACATCCTGCATCTGGGCAGGAGGTGCCATGGTAACTAAACAAAAGCCATGTTCATTTTGTCAGGGATGATCCTTGGTGTTGAATGTAGAAAGGTTTTACCGGATAGACACTCCTTGAGGTATTTATGCATATTGCAGAACTTAAACATTATATTTTGAGTGGCTTTGTCTTTAAATGCTTCAGCAAAAATAAGCGGAACACGAGATGAAATAAGAATGGCAAAATTAGAGTTCTTGTTGTGGCTCAGCGGGCTAAGAACCCAACACAGTGTCTGTGAGGATGCACCTTCGATCCCTGGCCTTGCTCAGTGGGTTCGGATCTGGGGTTGCTGCAAGCTGTGGTGTAGGTTGTGATGTGGCTTGGATCTGGTATGGCCGTGGCTGTGGTGCAGGCCAGTGGCTGCAGCTCCGACTTAACCCCTAGCCTGGGAACTTCAGGTATGGCCCTAAAAAAAGAAAAGAAAAAGTGTTATAAATCAACTTATAATCAGGGAAACTGATGTCACCAAGAATACCTGTGGTTGCCACCATAGGCAGTTGTCAATTGAAAGACAGGTTTTTTTTTTTTTTTTTTTTTTTGTCCCTGATGTACTGCTGCCATAGTTATTAAATAGTAGCATCTTTTCTGAGCCCTCAACCCTAGAGGCAGGTGCGGCCTCTTAGCTTGCCCACGTGAGGGGCACCCACTCTGCCCCATTTGTGGAGTCCCACTCCTGGAACTCCTGCTTCTTTTTTCCCCGCCTGCAGTGCAGTGTGTTAACGTGGCCATGTAGTGAGTCCTCCTAAAGCCACACTCCAGCCTGGCCTGCAAGTGTGCAGAGAAGTCAGCTTTCGGTCGGTTTTCAGTGTGTGTGCATTCTTACGGCCATCAGCGGCTACTGTCGTTGCAAAAAAGGACAGGGTTGCAGACAAGGGCAGAGGGCAGTCTCTGCCAGCTCTGCCGGCTCCCCCCCTCCTTGCCAGGGAGCCCCCTGGGAAGGCTTTGGAACGACCTGAAATCAACTTGCAAGTTCCAGCAGAGCCTTCATTCCTTTCTCTCGCCTGCAATTAACAGTGATTTACTGGAGGTTACATTCTAGTGTGGCCTCTGGCCTCCTGTTATCGGCAGCTTCGGGGACTGGGGCTCATTACTGGTCAGTTCCTGCAAACAACTCTTTTCACATTTAGCTCTTGCCCACAACCACATCCTGTCCCTTCCGGACCGGCCGCCCGTGCTGAAGCGGGGAGGGGCGAGTGGGGCGACAGCCGCCCTGGACAGATGGCCAGAACCACCGGGTCACTTCCCCGCTGGCGTTTGGGAGCCAGGATGCACCTCGGAATTCGCTCTCTGCTCCGTGTGCTCAGAGGACGTGAGGATGACCCCGTACGAGTCCAAGTCCCCGCATGTCCATCCTCAAACAGCTAACGAGGTTCTGCCCCGGCACAGACTGCGTGTTTCCAGAAGCCTGTTTGTCTGCTTGCCTTTTGTCAAGAAGACTCTGATTACACAGACCAGATGAGAAGTCACCCAAAGCTTTATTTTTGGCTCAGCCAGGAAGGGGCCACGTATCTGGGCGTATCTGGGGCCACGTTCACGGGTGTGGTGAGGTCCAGCCATCTCAGCAGACCGACCTAGCCCTGTCGCTCAGTGTTAATGTGAAAAACCACCAGAGGGGCCTTGATCTGTCTGAGGTGAGGCTCTGACACTGTAGCATCAGGAAAAGCTGAAGCTCCTGGTGTGTTGCCTTTGATCAGAGAAGAGTAATGGCCTCTCCTCTGTTACCGGATTTGACTCCCTTAAAGGCAAAGCTCATATTTCATGTTCTTTCCAACTTTAGCCTAGGTTCGTGCTATATTTTCTTTTCCCTCCTTTTGGCTAGGGTGTTTTTTGTTGTTAACGGTTGTCGTTGCTTTTTTGTTTTGTTCGTTTTTCTGTTTCTATTTGGAGAAAGCCTTTAGGAAGCACACAGGGCACAAGTAAGGGACCTGCTCAGAGGCAGTGGTCCTCTCCCCGCTTCTACCCATCATGGCTCTGTCCTTTGGTGTTGGGGACCCCACGCAGCCCTCCCCCCTGGAAAGCCACGTGCTTCCTCTGGGCAGAATCCTGACCAGGCCTGACTTTCCCCCAGCCCAGGCCTGCCTCAGCTGCATCTTTCACAAATACCTAAACATCTTTCCTTTTTGCTAAGAGACAGCATCTTGTTGCTGGGAACTGAGACCCGGGGCTCTTTCCCTCGCAGTTAATGAACCCACTCACCAAAGAGTCTTTGCTGGGACCCCTCTGTCATCAGCCTCAGCCCCAAAGGTACAGGTAGTTACACATGCACGGCGGGCATCTCAAGGATGCTTCAGCTGATTGGAGTAAGTGGATCTGGACAGATCTGGCCAGAAAGGCCTCTGTGAGGGTCGTGAGCTCTGTGGAGACGGTGGCGGAGGATGGGAACTGGTTCCTTGGGAGCCACGGCGGGTGTGTTTCTCCGTGGCCTTAAGATTATGTTTCTCCAGCTGGGCCCGAGATGCTTGTTTCCCTCTAAGCTCTCTGTAATGAGTTCTCGTTTTATATTTTCATTTCGGTAATGATTTTAAAAAAGATTTTAGGCCCATTCTGGACCATCTGGACGGCCACCGATGACTCAGAGTTTGGAGTCTCGGTTACATTTCCTTTCAGGTTGATGCCCAGGGATGACCAGATACTCCTATGAGCCGGATTCCCCGGAGGATCCATAAGGTTATGCGTGGGGGTTCCTGGATCCCATGTTAGCTGGGCAACAGGAGAGAACAATACACACGCCCAGGTACTTCTGCACATTTTATGCGTATCACGCCGTATTGTTCTGTTGCTGTGAGTCAAACAGAGCTTGCAGAAGTCAGTCGCTTTCTCTGCCCAAACAATCACAAGGATTAATCCCGTATGCATTCTGAGAAAGGGCGGAGGGAATTCCTTCCTGTTGAAAACCCTCAGCTCTGAAGTTCTGATTTCAAGCCCCTGGCTGTGTAAAACATATCTTATTAGGAGTTTCTGGGTCGTAGGTCGGGTTTGTCAGATACCCCCTGATGCCCAGCCTCTGTCTGCGTTGTGACCTGGAGTTTGTGGCTGGGCTGGAGCAGAGACGGGCCTCAGGTTGCCGGTTTCCACACAGCACACTGAGACCACTCGTCTCTGATTCTGTTCTCATCATCGCTGCTCTGCTCCAAGCCATGTATGGTTTCCCATCACCAACTGGATGCTTGCCCTGGGGAGCAAGTGTGACACACTTCCACCTGGTTGGCGAGGCAGACCTCTAAGTCTCATCTCACTGTTTCCTGCCTAAAGCATGTGCTGCAGCCCCTCTCCCCGCTCTGCAGCCCCCAGAGCTCTCACCCCTCTCACCACCTCCTTGAACTCTGCCTGTGCCCCATCTCCATTTAGCCATATCCTCCACAGCCCCACCCAGGTGCCGTTGTGCCCTGCCCCCATCACTTGTCATCTCCTTTCCTCCCCCGTAGAATCGCGATCACATAGACTTAATAGATTCTTGCTCAAGTTGTGGGGTGATGAGTGGATGCGTTGGTCCCCTCTCTTCTGGGTTATGAACTGCTGGATGGATGGCAGGAT
Organism: Sus scrofa; assembly: GCF_054392235.1. NCBI lineage: Eukaryota > Metazoa > Chordata > Mammalia > Artiodactyla > Suidae > Sus > Sus scrofa. The sequence goes on along the minus strand of NC_139396.1, from coordinate 147,378,166 downwards.
TCACCTTACCCTCCTGATGGGCTTTGTCTCCCTCTAAAATGCCCTTGATGGCACCGATGTCCACGTGTTCCCTCATTTCTCCATGCCTTTGCTCCCTCGTTCATTTAACACACTCGTATTGCGTCGCTGCTCTGGGCCAGTCATCAAACTTGACAGTGTGAGTAACCAGAGATCAAGACAGACACAGAGGGATGTTCCTCACAGAGCTTATAGGCCGGAGGGAGGTTGGAAGGTGGGGTGGCGGCAGGCCTCGGCAGCTCAGGAATGCTATGATGGAAGGAGCCTGGAAGCTCTGGAACACACCGCAGACGAGTGTCACTTACTGGTTGCCCAGGACTTGCCACCCCACTTGAACCACCGCTTTGATAAACTTCGGCCTCCGGACACTACTTCTGAATCCTGTCTGCTCATGTAAGTCAGTTGGGGAGCCTCCAGGGGCCAACAAGAGAGAGTCTGACTGCCTTGGTCTGGGGCATGGATATTAAAACAAAACTCAGGGTCCAAGAAAGAGCAAGAGGACCCAAAGGGGCCCCCCACCCTGCCCCCCCCCCCATAGCTGAGAACTGAGGGCCTTGCTCAGAGCTGGGACCACAGCTGGGAGGGCTCAGAGAAGAGGATTTGTTTGGGTTCCCATGGACCCTGTTTTGGATTCCCTAATAAGCTCTGTTCAAGTCCCAAGCCCCAGAATACGGCCTTTTTTGGAAACAGGGGCTTTGCAGATGTAGTCTAGTTAAGATCTGCCCCTACTGGATTGGGATGGGCCCTTATCCAATATGGATAAATATCCTTTGGAGTTCCTGCTGATGCTGGAACAGTGTTACCAGAATCCAGGTTCTTGTTCATGAAGACAAAGATTGAAGTCCGCGAACACACAGGCAGCAAGCAAGCAAAGTCTTTACCAAAGGAAAGCAAATAGCTCCCAGGGCTGCTGGGAAGGGGGGAGAAGAGCCCCCCGCTCTCTATTGTCCTATAGGGATTTTTAGTCCCTTAAAGATGGCAGGTACCACCATGGGGTCCAGAAAGATGTGTTTTTCTCCCATTGGCCTTGCTCAATTACCTGGATCAGTCTTTATCCAATAGGGGCTTTAGGGGTGGAAAGGTCCTTTGAGTCTCATGGTTTCTTTGCCCTTTTCTGCCTGTAAACTGAGTCACAGGGGATTAGGAATTAATGTCCATCTGGGGGTAGGTACCCTCCCATAGTAAACAAGGCCTGTGGGGATGTTACTCCCTGGAGCCCTTAAGCCACAAAAGTGAATCAATAACCGTATCAAAGAATGCATGGAAGCCCACGCTCCTACATGGACTACCTGAGTTAATATTCTGCCTCACTGCTGAATCTACCTGCAGCAGCCTGGCTTGTTGCAGAGGTGTAGGTTCCAACCTGGCCTGGTGCAGTGGGTTAAAGGCTCTGGCGTTCAGTCCCTGGCCCAGGAACTTCCCTATGCCTCAGGTGCAGCCATAAAAAGAAGAGGGGGAAAAAAAAGATACATGTCCTCACAAGCAGAAGGCAGTTCAGATACAGAGACACACGGGAGAGGGTCATGTGATGACAGAGGCAGCGATCTAACTGAGGCAGCTGCAGGCCAAGGATTGCCAGCAACTACCAGAAGCTAGAAACACAGGAAAGGTTCCTCCCCAGATACATCAGAGGGAGCATGATGCTGTCAACACATGACTTTGGACGCGTAACCTCCAGGGCTGGGAAAGACCACATTGCTGTGGACCTAAGTCATCATTTGGTGGTATTTTGTTACGGTGGCCCTGGGGCACTCCTACAGACCCCGAGGGTCTTGGCCATGGGCAGGGGGATGCCAGGCCCTCCCTTGACCTGGGCAGCAGGAGCCCAGGGGCAAACCCTCCGCACGTGTCACAGCTGTGACTCTTCTGAGTTTTTGACGAGGCAGCAGCCTGCACAGGAGAACATCCACAAGACAAAAGGGACTCACAGAAATATAAGCGACTGCTTGCTCCCAGCCTCTTAAGCTTTAATTAGCCCCCAGCAGCCGCGGCTGATGGCTTTGCGATCACAGCAGTGGCTCAACCAGGTTCTGCGTGAGGAAGGGGCATGCGCTTTGGGCCTTGGCTCCACTCCTGCTCTGCCTCAGCTGTGCGGCTTTGAACAAGGCCCTTTCTCTTTCAGAGACCTTAGTTTCCCATCTGTAAAATGGGAGTAACCTTATCTTTCACATAGGGCTGTCCTGGGGGTTAAGTAAGTTGCGGGTAGGAGTTCCCATTGTGGCTCAATGGGAACGAATCCAATTATTATCCATGAGGACGTGGCCTCGCTCAGTGGGTTAAGGAACCAGCGTTACTGTGAGCTGTGGTGTAGGTTGAAGATGCAACTCAGATCTGGCGTGGCTGTGGCTGAGGTGTAGGCCGGCAGCTGCAGCTCTCATTTGACTCCTAGCCTGGAAACTTCCATATGCCGCAGGTGCGGGCCTAACAAGAGAAAGAGGGCAAAAATGTGAGTAGAATGCTTTGGTGCAGCAGGCCGACACATGACAGCGCTGTCATTTCAGTGGTCTGAACAGTGCAGGCTGTGTAGGGGAGGACAGAAGCCTCCCGACTGAACAGGTAAGGCCTCCCTGGATGTGGGAATGAGCGCTGGATGTCAGGCCCAAGATCTGGGCTTGGCCTTTGGCTCTGGCACTGGTGACGCCTGTGACCTTAGGAAAGTTACTTCATTCCGTGTCTTCAACTTTCAGACTGGTTAACAAAACCTATTTTATAAGACTGGGGAATGAAATGAAATGAAACGTGTTTGCTCAGGGAATGTGGGTTGGGGGCTCGGGTGAAAGGACCAGGACTCAGAGCTAGAGCAGGGACTCAGCCTCGTTCCCGAAGTGAGGGGCTGCTGGGACCCCAGGTGCAGATGCTGGAGGTGTAGCTGGCCTGACTCTGGGCCCTTGGCCAGTGGGGCATACCCACGGCAGGCTTCTCCGGGATGGGAAGCCAGTGGGCTCAAGAGAACCTTCTAGGAGACCCCACTTGGAGCCTTTGAGTCTCGCATACATTCCAAGGGTTACTTCACCCCAATTTCCATTTTCCCAATTTGCTTCTGTGTCCAGCACCAACTCTGACAAGACAGCTCCCAGTGCAGGAGAGGCTCAGAGCCCACTGTCACCAAGTGAGGAGCCTCCTGGTCGCCTTCTCTTCCCCTGTCCCTCCTGCACCTGTCCGTGGCCCCCTGGAAGCCCTGGGTCCACCACCCTCTCAGCTCTTGTGAAGGTTATTGACTCTTGTTTATGGTCAAAATGGAGAACTTGGTTTCAGCGGAATGGATGTTTTCAAATTCAGATGGTTGTACCTGTCTGATGTTAAACCTAATTAGATTCTTACAAGTCAGCGGAAAATCAGAGCTTTCCCACTGGGTTAAATCTTTTCTAAGTCTGTTCCCTACTGGGCTCTTTGTTTTCTTCCTAAGCTGTGTACAAATATTCTGTTCTCATGCCATGAGTTGAAGGCAGGTGTATTGTTACCTAGGCTGGCAGTAACAAATGACCACAAAGGAGGTGGCTTAAAACACCAGAATCTTAGTCTCTCACTGTTCTGGAGGCCAGAAATCCAAAATCAAGGTGTCAGCAGGGCCAGGCCCCCTCTGACGCCCCCAGGGGAGAATCCTTTCTTGCCTTCTCCTGCTTTGGGTGGCGCCTGGCATTCTTTGGCTCTAGTGGTATGGCTCGCATCTCTGCCTCTGCCTCCAAATGGCCTCTTCCCCTGTGTTTCTGTATCTTAATCTCCCTCTCTTTTCTTCAGTGACTGCAGTCATTGGATTTAGAGCTCACCCCAAATCCAGGATAATCTCATTTCAGATCCTTCCTTTCATTACAACAGCAAAGACCCAATTCCAAATAAGGTCAGATTCACAGGTACGAGGGGTTAGGACTTAGACGTGTCTTTCTGGGCACCTCTCTTCAACCCACTACAGGGGGTAATAATAATGTTGATTGAATAATGCTTTGTGTCTGATGGTTTTTATGTGTTATTTCACTTAATCCCTATGCCAACCCTGTCTTCTCACTTCTGTAGGGGGGAAAACTAAGGTTCAAGGAAGTTGTCAACCTTGCTGAAGTTCTGCTAGTTTGCAGAGCCACTGAATTCCAACCCAGCTCTTTACCTAGGAGGGTTGAGGCGGCAGGACAATGGTGTCAAGTGTTGCAATTCCCAAACGTGAAATTTTCCTTGATGTTTTCTAAATGTCTTTCACCTTGCCCAGGACATCTCCTTGGTTTGAAAAAACTCCGTGTAGTAGGGTCCTTCAGAGAAAGAAACCAATGGGATACCTCTCTGTCCATCTGTCCATCCATCCATTGGAAGACATTTATTATAAGGAATTGGTTCCTGTGATTATGGAAATTTGTGGCCCAGATGAGTTGACACCTAACATTAACCTCACACTTTATCTCGTGGCATGTGTCCATTCTTAACTCTAGTAAGGTGGCGCTGTCATAGATATGACCCTTTTGAATGTCCTTGGGAAAAGTATATTGACTGAAACAAGGGCATGTAGGGACTAAAGGAGTGTGAGGGGCAGAAATCAGAACAGGGGCTCATGAGACAGAATGTCTTTTTAGTTTTCTAAATTTTTTTTTTTGGTCTTTTTGCCATTTCTCAGGCCACTCCCAGGCTATGGAGGTTCCCAGGCTAGGGGTCTAATAGGAGCTGTAGCCGCCAGCCTACAATACAGCTCACAGCAACGCCGGATCCTTAACCCACTGAGCAAGGCCAGGGATCGAACCCACAACCTCATGGTTCCTAGTCGGATTTGTTAACCACTGAGCTACAACGGGAACTCCAGTTTTCTAAATTTCCATTGGCTTCCTTGGCCTCTTGTCCTGGGTCAGCACCTCTTTTTTAAATGAATGAAAGAAAAGATAGATAAGATATGTTATTACAGTGCAAGGAGAAGTGTCAGGATTTCTTTGACCAGGTCTGCACTAAGCCACAGATCCCTTGTTGGAAACCTTTTTCTAAAAGCCAGAGGAAGGCTTTGATTGAATCCTTATTTGCTAGCCTGCCCCTTTCCCCTTTTATAGATATAATTCTCCCCATGAACACACTCTGATTGAGAAGCCCTGCGATGCAGGGGGCAAGAAAAGTCAGTTTCCCAAGGACTTGGATGAATACCCTCCAGTACGATTGGTCTCTGGTTGTTCATTCCACCTCCTTCCCACCACTTCTCAGTTGCTTGCTGTGTAGAGAAATGCAAGGCGTGTTTACACAAGGGGCTCACAAAATACATGCGAGCGGTGATTTTTTTTTTTTTTTATCAGCTAACTGTATTAGGAGGCATTTAGTCTTTTTAAAACCAAAAGTCACTTTAAAACCTAGTTATAACGTTAATAGTTTCTGCAATGTAGCCACCAGTGATGAACAAATATGGCATTGACTAAAGAATTACTATGTGAGATTGACCGATAAACTTGTCAGGTTCTCGAATGACTCAATGTCACATACCAGAAACGTTAATAATGCTGATCTCAGCACCCATAGTAAATGACATATATTTCTTGAGTCTTTTACTCTTTGACTGTGTTACCTTTATCATTGGATCTGATTTGATCATTAGCTTGTATGAATAAGCAGGGTTAAATGGACTAGCAGAGTCCTTCTGTATTTATATATATAAATCTAGGCAATAATAGTCCCTTAGGTATGCCAGCTCTGCTAGGCACTATTTTCAAATGGCTGCAGAAATTTTTTTTTTTTTTTTTTGGTCAATTTTACTATCTGGACATGAAAGGAGAAGTTACAAGGGAGGTCAGCCAGGGTTATGGAGGGAGAGGTAGGAGTGATTTGAATTCAGATCTGAATTTACGACCTGTATGACCTGTTACTTAACCTGCCTGAGTCTGTGTCTTCATCTAAGGGATTATTGTGTCTACCGTATCGGCTTGTCAGTGATTGGGCGGACTTTCTTCCTATTTAAAGCAGTTTTCCTCTTTTGGTTGACATTCTGTCTCTTTTACTGGCTTGTTGTGACTAGCTTTTTTTTTTTTTTTCTTTTTTGGTTACTGAACGGTAGTTGTCTTCATTGTTTATGTTTCAGTAGAACCTGCTCATCATATAATCTAGTAATCCTGGTTGCTGAATGTAGGAGTCATTGTATCTTTGCTTTACACCAAGTTACATGCAGGACCATGGGAAGGCAAAGGAAGGCGCCTTTATTCGCAGCCTCATTTCTAAATAAGTAATTCCTGAACCAAGTTTGGGTTTGGGAGCTGGAATTGGTCTGAGGATGCTGGATGGGGTCCCAACAGCCCAGGGCTGAATGAAGAGGACAGGGGCTTTCAGGGCAGTGGGCTGGAAGAGGGGAGATTCTTCACTCAGGCCTCACAGATTTTGTCATCAAATGTGTGAAGTGCTTAGGGCTGTGTGCCCAACAGGTGCCTCACCAGGTGGTTGCCCAGGTGCAGGAGGGGCTGCCTACAGGGAACTATGATGCTTGCAACGTAAAAATCTGGCTTGAGGAGTTCCTGTTGTGGCGCAGTGGAAACAAATCCGACTAGGAACCACAAGGTTGCAGGTTTGATCCCTGGCCTTGCTCTGGGGGTTAAGAATCCAGCATTGCCATGAACTGTGGTGTAGGTCGCAGATCTGCCTCGGATCTGGCATTGCTGTGGCTGTGACGTAGGCCAGCAGCTGTGGCTCTGATTCAGCCCCTAGCCTGGGAATCTCCATATGCCGAGGGTGCGGCCCTAAAAAGACAAATAAAATAAATAAAATTTGGCTTGAGCTTTGAGAGAGACACAATTTTAGCATTTAAGGGACTTGAAAACAGAAAGTAACTTGTCCACAGAAACCTAACGCGGTGCAAATAGCCCCTCAGTGTGAGTGAATGGAAAATCACTGTGGTCAGGAGGGGAGGAGCCGATTGAGGGATGGCTGCTTCTGAGATGTCACTGGTTGCAAGAAGCATCCTCAGTTTAGTAACATCATGGTTGCAGGGGCAGAAGAAAGGAAGCACCACTACCTTCCATGCAAACAGGGCTGCAACAGGTATTCTTGTTTTATGATCGCAAGAAATATATGCAAACTGGAATAGAGAAATAGGATTTGCCTGTTCCCCCCCATTGTTTAGCACAGCCCTGGCAGAGAGTAGGTCCTTAACTACCATTGTGAAAGGGGCCATTGATACGGCCAGTACCCAGGAAACACTTGCTAAACAGGGCCAGGGAGGCTGTGAGACGGCACAGGGCACCATGTGGGCTGAAATGCTGATCATACCTTAGGGGGCTTTTAAAGCCTGGTTTGAGAGTCAAGGGAATAGTAGTTCAGAGTGAGTAGAGTTGCGTTAGAGAACTTGGCTATCACAGAGAAAAAGGGGCTAATGGCAGTTCCAGAGTGTCCATGACTGGGGCTTAGAGTATTGGAGAAACTGGCACAGGAGAATGAGGAGCAGAGGGATCCCTTTGGCTGGGGAGGGAATGGAGATCTGAAGAAAAAGCCAAATGCACACTTAAAATGTTCTCTCATATGATCCAGGCATCCACTCTTAGGCATCTATCTGGACGAAATTATCATTCAAAAAGATATATGCACCCCTCTGTTCATTGCAACACTATTCACAATAGCCAAGACATGCAAACAACCTAAATGTCCATCGACACATGATTGGATTAAGAAGATGTGGTATATATACACAATGGAATACTACTCAGCCATAAAAAAGAACAAAATAATGCCATTTGCAGCAACATGGATGGAACTAGAAATTTCTCATACCAAGTGAAGCAAGTCAGAAAGAGACAAATACCATATGATATCACTTATATGTGGAATCTAAAACATAGCACAGGAGGTCCTGTCATGGCACAGCGGAAACAAATCTGACTAGGAACCATGAGGTTGTGGGTTCGATCCCTGGCCTCACTCAGTGGGTTAAGGATCTGGCGTTGCTGTGAGCTGTGGTGTAGGTCACAGATGTGGCTCAGATCTGGCATTGCTGTGACTGTGGTATAGGCTGGTGGCTACAGCTCTGATTGGACCCCTAGCCTGGGAACCTCCATATGCTGCAGGTGTGGCCCTAAAAAGCAAAAATAAAAAGAAAATAAATAATGGCATAAAAGAATCTATCTACAGAACAGAAACAAACTCGTCACGTGGAGAACAGACTTGTGGTTGCCGAGGGGGAGGGAGTAGGATGAACTGGGGGTTTGGGGTGGTAGATACATTTGGGATGTATAAGCAATGAGGTCCTGCTGTATAGCACAGGGAACTATATCTAATCACTTGTGATGGAACACGATGGAAACTATTATGAGAAAAATAAAATATTATTACTTTGCTGTACAGCAGAAATTGACTGATCATTGCAAATAAAGTATAATAAAAATTTTAAAAAAATGTTCCTCCAAACTGAAATGCTTTGGAAGAGTCAGAAATTGTACATCAGTAGTTTTGGACAAATATTGATTCAACTCAAAACTCTGTGATACCTTTGCGTTGTTGATATAGCAGGGCTCAGGGATTTATTTCACTTAGACTGTTTCTGCGGCTCATAACTGGTCCTTGTTCATGTAAACAAAGAACAGCCTGTGCTGAGGAACCGAGTCTTTTTCATCCGGGTCACAGCTGCTTTCCTGCAGAGAGAAATTCCCCCTTCGGGCCCCTCTCACTTTGGTGAGTCACGATCTACACATTTAGAATCCTGCCCTTCTTCCAGAACCTTCTCCTCCGCTCCCAGAGAAGCCTCATTAAAGAATGACCCTTGTGCTTCCTTTACTCTTGAGGAATCAAAACCTCTTGCATTTAGCTTTAGAAAGCCTTGGGGAGGAGTTCCCGTCGTGGCGCAGTGGTTAACAAATCCGACTAGGAACCGTGAGGTTGAAGGTTCGATCCCTGCCCTTGCTCAGTGGGTTAATGATCCAGCGTTGCCATGAGCTGTGGTGTAGGTCGCAGACGCGGCTCGGATCCCGTGTTGCTGTGGCTCTGGCGTAGGCCGGAGGCTACAGCTCCGATTCGACCCCTAGCCTGGGAACCTCCATATGCCGTGGGAGTGGCCCAAGAAATAGCAAAAAGACAAAAAAAAAAAAAAAAAAAAAAAAAAAATACAAAAAAAAAACCAAAAAAAGGCCTTGGGCAGATAGAGGATATTTAGCTCTCTACCAACTAACTGTATGACCTTGGCAAAGTCCCTTTCTCTCTCTGAAAACCTTGCTTTGTTTCTATCAGAGGGATAACTTTTTTCTTGCTTTTAAAATGCTCTCAGTCCATGGTTGACATTTTAGACTAGTGCTGTCCAATGGAAATATAAAGCAAAACAGTGATTTTTAAAAAAAATTTTTTTTTGCTTTTTAATTTTTATTTTTTTAGGGCTGCACTCACAGCATATGGAGGTTCCTAGGTTAGGGGTCCACTGGGAGTTACAGCTGCTGGCCTACAGCACAGCCCCAGCCACATCAGATCCGAGCTGCATCTGCAACCTACACCCCAGCTCACGACAATGCCAGATCCTTAACCCACTGAACAAGGCCAGGGATTGAACTGGCAACCTCATGGTTCCTAGTCGGATTCATTTCTGCTGCGCCACCATGGGAACTCCCCACAGTGATTTTAACGGATGTTTAAAATGTTTCAATTTAAAAAACAGGCGGAATTAATTTTAACATTAGATTTTTATTTAACTCAGTACATCCAAAATACCATCATTTTCAAAATGGAAGCAATATATTGAAAAAAAAAAAAAACTGTCTATCTATTTTACTTTTTTTTTCCCACTAAGTCTTTGAAAGCTCATTTTTATACTAATAGCACTCAGTTCAGACTAACCACATTTCACGTGCTCACGAGCCCCATGTGGCTAGTGGCTGGAGAATTGGACGGTATCGTTTTAGACCATGAGTCGCTGGGTGAGCCCCACTCAGCAGCAAAGTTACTTTGAGAAGGATCCTTAAAAGGGCCACCTGCTCACAGCCCTGTGAATTTCTTAGACCTTGTGGTTTTGCATGAGTTCATTAAAAGCCTAGGGTGGGTTTGCCATTATCCGTGAGGTCTTTTTTTAAGAATCAGAAGATTAATTTTGAAGTCAGTTTTGATGCTGAAGAAGGCAAAAAATCCTATGACTCCCTAAACAAGTCTAGTTTTATCCCCTCCATGCTAAAATCCCCAAACTTGGAAAGCCAGCAGTTTTTGGTAAGGCCAGTACAGGTTTATTGGGTGGCATCTGAAATGATGTGAGGTGACACATGATCTGTTGAGCCCCCTTAGCCTGAGCATTTGTGTGTTTGGCTCTAGATACATGAATGGGTTTTTCCCTGAGTCCTTCCCCAGAACTTGTGGTTGTGCACCCTGTTCCTTTTCTAGAATTTGAAACATACTGGCTTTCAAAACACCTCTGTCTTTGTGGGTTTCAGATAAGTGCACATGGGCCTACAGCAGTGTTTTTCAAAACTTTTTTAAAAACTTAAAAGTATAGCTGGAATTCCCACTGTGGCACAGTGGAAACGAGTCTGATCAGTCTCTAAGAGGATGTGGGTTCGATCCCTGGCCTCGCTCAGTGGGTTAAGGATCCAGCATTTCCATGAGCTGTGATGTAGGTCGCAGATGTAGCTTGGATCCTGAGTTGCTGTGGCTGTGGTGTAGACTGGCAGCTGCAGCTTTGATTCAGCCCCTGGCCTGGGAACTTCCATATGCCATGGGTGCAAATAAATAAATAAGTAAATAAAGTATAGTTGATTTACAATGTTGTGCCAATTTCTGCTGTACAGCAAAATGATTGGAACCATGGTTAGAAATGTGTTTTACATTGTATCCTAGGACATACATACAACCTAAAAACAGGTTTAATGGAAGATACACTCTTTTACTAGAGGCTGTGTGTTCTAGTATTTCCTCCTATGCTTTTTTCCAAGCTGCTGTAAACTCACTGAGTGGACAGCATTGCCCACTAAAGGATCATGTCCAGTTTGAAAAGCACTGCCATCGGCCCTGTATTGGGGACCATGGAAATCGATACAAGGACATGGACACCAGTCAAAAAAGAGGAGTTCCCGTCGTGGCGCAGTGGTTAACGAATCCGACTAGGAACCATGAGGTTGCGGGTTCGGTCCCTGCCCTTGCTCAGTGGGTTAACGATCCGGCGTTGCCATGAGCTGTGGTGTAGGTCGCAGACGTGGCTCGGATCCCGAGTTGCTGTGGCTCTGGCGTAGGCCCATGGCTACAGCTCCGATTCAACCCCTAGCCTGGGAACCTCCATATGCCGCGGGAGCGGCCCAAGAAATGGCAAAAAGACAAAAAAAAAAAAAGAGAGGAGATAGGCTCTTGGCAGGGTGGCAACCTCCACCCCCACCCCCACCTGCCTCTCCCTGGGTCTGCTGCCTCTTATGGTTTAAACGGGACCATCACAGCCACGCCTGCAGTGTTTGTGGGCCATTGTCAGCAGTTTTTCTGGTGGTTTGGGCAGCATAGTGACTGTCTAAGAAAATTACCTCGCCTTGTGCTTGGACCTTTCAAAGGAAGCATGGAATTAAGATGACTACTGGGCCATTTTCTGGCTTTGGGGAATTGAGGGATACCTTCTAAAGGGAGTGGTTTACATGAAGCCACCAGTTGTTCAAACCTCACTTGCCCATGAATAAGGACTTGTTGGTCACCAGTGACTAAAACCCAACTTATGTGAAAAGTTCATGTAGTTGGCAAGTGCAAAGGTAGCTTCAGGCATGGCTGGACCGAGGGACGCGAGCAATGCGTGTAGGGCTCTCTTTCTCTAGTTAGCAGCTTTCCTCCCCTTTGAGTACCGACTTCATCCTCAGACAGGAAAGGAGGGGGTCGACTGCAGCTCAAGCTATACATCCTTGTGGTGTATAATCCAAAGACAGAAAAGACCTCTTTTCCCCAAAGCCCATAGAGCAAATCCTAGGGGACATTCTGGCCTTGCTTGAGTCCATCACTGGGGCCTAAGAATGCCCAGGCCTCAGCTATATCCCCACTTCCTATGGCTTCGATAGGGTCAGCCAAATCTGAACCATGTGGAATAGATCCTCCTGTTACCAAAAGAAGGGGGAAAGAATGCTAAGTAGACCAAAATAATTACTTTCCATTCATCATTGATTCTTAACCTCTGCAAGACTGCTGAAGAGGGTGTTTCCCAGTTGATAGTGTTCACACAAAGGAATTATATATGGCTCTCTGCTCGATTATCAGTTCTGGCCCATTAGAGATGTTCCAATGAGCAGAAGCAAGGCTAGTCTAGCTAGACAGTTGCACGAAATTGCTGGCTTTATGAAAGCTGCTCCTTTGTGTGGGGACTTTTGCTTCTCCACTCCTCCTACTATTAAGGACCATTTTAGGAGGCAGACCTTTTTCTTGTGCTCTCTCACCCCACTGCCTTATTCCATCAGCTGTTGTGTTCTACAGGTCTGTTTTGGAGGTTTGGGGATGGCACTCTCTCTCCCAGCTCTTATGCTCCCTGAGCCAAGAGTTGCAGCTGCCACTGTTGTTTCTCCCATCAGGCTGCCCTGGATGGCTCTGCTGTCTTGAAATTCATCCGTTCTGCCTGGAATAAGTGAAGGTCTTCTTTCAGATCCTTCCCCATCCCCAGATGCCATGCCCTGTTCTGCTTCTCCCCTCTGTGCCTTTGGAATTCCCCTTTCAGTTTTCCTTCCGATCTTATTCCTGAGGCTGGCAGAAGTTTGTCTTCATTGCCCTCTGCCCTCACCCCAGGTCTTGGTGACATTTTGTCCCAGGCTTCTCAAGGTGCCCCCCGCCCCTCCGATCTTTCCCCATACTTTGCTCTCATTAGAATGTTTTTGAATCTTACTCTCTGGAGTAAAATGAACAAATCTTTACCAATGTAAAGCAGACACAGATGAATGGACTAAATTCTAGGCATGGAGCCAGAAGGACCTGTTATTTCTCAGCTCTGATATTTACGCTGTGACCCTCCTTTGGCCTCAGAAATCCCCTCCGCGAAATGGGGAAGATAATGCCTACCCCCCAGGATGAACTGAAATTGTATATGCGGACTGCCTGGCCCGGATTTCAGGCTCAAAAAATGCTCTGTGTAGATGACTCTCCATTTGTAAGCAAAGGACAACCCAGCTCAGTCTGCCTTAATCAAAAAATTGGACGTGTTGGCCGCACATAACTGAGTGTATAGGGGAAGACTCGTTTGAGTCACGGCTGAAATACCGTCGTAACGTCCAAGCTCTGTTTTCCTTCCTTGGGAGGGTGTTCCCAGGGACCGCCACAGTGGCCTGGGGTGGACATTCTCGCAGCTCAGCGACCAGGAAAGGGTTCCCCGAAGAATCCCAAGGCTGATGCTCATTGGCTAGGTTCTTGTCAGGAGGCCATTCCTAAACCAATCGCTGTGGCTTAGGAAATGAAACATTCTGATTGGCTAACTCATGCGGCTGCCCCTGGAGTCGGGGGTGGGGCTTCTAGTCCCCCTTAAGCTGCAGATATCATTGGGTACAAATAAGAAGGGCAAGTGGAAGCTGCAGAAGAGGGAAGAGTAACATAGGATCCACTGAACACGCTAATGGGTTATCCCTTCTGAGCAACCTTTTTAGTAGTGTTGTGCCTTTTGCCCAAAGGAATGTTGCCTGGGTTGCTGTCAAGGCAGGGGGTAGCGGTGGGGGTAAAGGGGTTAAAGGAAAGTAGAGAAGATGCGCAGGGACCGTGTAGCTACTTCTTACAGGACAGCCTGACACTGACTCTTGTGCTGCACCTGGGTTTCTGATGTCAGTTTTAACCTGTTGAGAGGGGGCTGGGGAGCTACAGGAAGCTTGGAAAACCCTCACTTATTTACTTTCAGCCTTGTGTGTTTCTAGGAAGGTGGTTCCCCAGAGGGGTTTAACCCAAATTCCACCTCAGTGACTCCTGCTGTCCTTCTGCCAGGACAGAGTTGAGTAGTTCTGCAAAAATCAAATAGGGATATTTCCAATTTTTTTTTTTTTTTTTGAAGCTGTCCTGCTAAAATTAGGGAATGAGTGAGTATGTGTGAGTGTGAGAGAGCGAGTGTATGTTTATGGAGTTTTCCATATCCATCTTATAGGAGGGGTTTAGGTTTTATTTAGCAGCTAGCATTTACCTTAGTATATGTACTCTATGGGATTATTTTGGTCTTTGCACCATCCTATGAGGTAGGTATTCTTAACCCCACTTTGCAAATGAGGACACCGAAGCACAGAGAAGTTAAATAAGATCTCCAAGACCACCCAGCCTGTATGTGGTGAAGTCAAGCGTGAACCACAATTTGGAACAAATCATGGATTTAAGCAACGTACAGGTGGGAAGGGCATGGAGGACCCTTTAGACCAGAAACCCAAGGCAAGTGCATGACCACTACTCCCCCAACTGCCCTCAGAACATTTAAGCACTTCAAAGGCTTGGGCAGGGGTGAGGCACCCTGGGTTCTAGCATCCACTAGGGTCCAGGCCAGACAGAGAGGCTCAGGGGAAGGGGGTGGCTAGGAGGGCTTTGTCCTCAGCCCAGCTTCCTTGGAACCTCAAGGAAGGGCTCTTGCCTCTGTGAGCCAGGGGCTGCTGAGCCAGGCTGGGGGGTAGCTGCCTGCCAGCTGACTCCAAGGCCAAAGTGCAGGTGGTTTTGGATTGGGGAGCTGATTTTGACCTCCCCAGTGGCAGAGGCCTAAACAGAATGAAGAGGCCCCACCAGTACATCAGCCCAATGATGTGTCACTGCTTTTGCCAGATGCTGAACAGAAAATCCGAAGAGTACGTTTATTCTTTCTTTCTTTCCATACATCTCCCCTTTGTGTCCTTTTTGTTTAATACAAATACCAAGTGAACAGGGACAAGCCTAAATTTGCAGCCAAAACCGAAAGCTCAGAGGCCCTGCAACGGCATCTTCTCTGTGTGTAATAACTCATCGCTCTTTTGTGTTGAGAAACAGGGGAGGGTGGAAAGAAGAAATGAAAAATTTCCCTGAACCCCTCTGCCCAGAGGTAAGCGCTGTTATTTTCCATCCTTCTTGTTTTTCCCTATCAGGCACAGTCCTTCCCAAACTTCCAAAATGAACTTGAGTGACCCCCCAACAGCCTCTTGTTCAGAGACTGAACTGGTTTGTGCCAGTTGTTGTGGGACTTGCCACGCAGGGAGCCACCCAGCTGGACCTCTGCGCCTCCCACTCACATAACTGAGTCTGAATGAAGCCAGTCTTTCGGCAGATTGCATTTAAGGAATGTCCCAACTGAGCCGGGGAACAAAGGCCCCCTGGGCCCCAAAGCCTCTTTGTCTGCCCTGGTCCCTGGTGGCTGCTAGAACCTGGGGTGCCTGGCCCCTGCCCTCCTGTGCCCTCTGAAGTGCTGGAGTGCCCTAGGGGTCATGTTCCTTTGGCCCTGGGTTCCTGGTCTCCAGGAGAAGGGTCACCTCCATGCCTTCCCACCTGCACCTTCAGAAAGTTCTCTCACCAGCGTGCTGTCCAGGTGGGAGACCTCAGCAGCTAGAAGCGGCCTCTGGGTGGTGATTCCAGAGCTGTTTACTGGCCCAGCTGGGGCCCTGAATTGTGACCAGCAACTGGTGAGCCCTTTGCCCAGCCCTACTGGACAGAGCCCAGACCCTTTTAGTACAAGACAACTGAGGAGGAGCTTTCATTAGGCTGGGGAAGTGGGTGGGTGTGTGTTGGGGGGGAGGGGGGGGAGCCTTATGCTCAGCAGATGTTTTCCAAACACTGACCTTTTTTTTTTTTTAATTGATAACTCTACTACCCAAGAACTAAAAGAACAAAAAAACCCATTGATTATTGATTTAGTTCTGCTTTTTTTTTTCCCCTAATGACCGCACCCACAGTGTGTGGAAGTTCCTAGGCAAGGGATTGAATCCGGACCATGGCTGTGACCTATGCTGCGGCTGTGGCAACACAGGATCCTTTAACCCACTGCACCGGGACGGGGATCGAACCTGCGTCTCCACAGTGACCCAAGCCACTGCTGTCAGATTCTTAACCCACTGTGCCACAGTGGAAACTCCATCTAAACACAAAGTGCTTAGCAAAGCTTTTAGCAAAGCTTGAGCAAAGTGCTACTTAAGCACAGTGGGAGAAACCAAACCACCTACACAGTGGTCCCTACCTACACAGAGCTTTCAACTTCACTGGGGGCCAAAGACTTGCATTCATGGGATAAATAGAAAATAATCATAGCCTCGTGCCATTGGACTGGATGAACAGGTGGTGCTTCTGGACAGGTCGAGGCAGGGTGGAATTGGCCCTTGGCCGGCCCCCGGTCTCCCCGCCTGGCCATGCTTGGTTTGTGGGAATTTCCGAGGGGCCTTATTCTGAGCAGCTCTGGTTCTAGCTGGCTTCATAGCTGGGGCTGGCATTCTGCTCTTCGGGAGGTTTGTTCCATCTGAGAGGTCACCAGTAAGCAACTCGAGTTGTTTTTCCAGTAGCGCAAGCCGCAGCAAAGCATCTGTCCCAACTCTTCAGGCCTGCCCGGCTGATCTGGAAGTGCAGAGGGTGGCCTCTTCTTGGGGAAAGTGTTTGCAGTGATGAGACTCAAAGATAGGTGAGAAAAAGCAGATCTCGCAAAAAATGATGACAAGCTGACCTTGAGGCTCAGGCTCAGCCGGGAGCAGCAGAATCACAGTGCTGGTAAATGAAGCACAACCCTCTCCCCCTCATCATTTCTTGGAGACTGAGATAAAGAAAAACTCCTGGAGTATTTATCCGGGAGAAAGTTATTTACATATCTGCCTGAGTCTCCTGTGGTCCAAGCAGGCGGGCTCAATAACAGCCCGCCGGAGGGAGGGGTAGCCTGCAAATCTTTTGGCTAATGATGATCAGTGATAAGAGCTCCCACTTGTTTAACCAAGACAAAGAATTGAGTTCAGTGATGTGCAAGCTTAGAGGCATCTTGGTCCTTGCCTTCCACACACTCACTGTCCGGAAAGGAAAAGATGTTAGCGGGGGAACAGATGTTTTCATGTGTATCTGACTTTGTATCTCAGGCATGAATCTAGCAAGTTCTCCTTGTCAAATAGAATTGAGTCACATAGCAGCACGATGGAAATTTGTTTTTCTAAGAATCTTATATGTAATTTTATACAGTCAAAAGACTATTCATGAAGCAATCATCACACCTTTATCTCTGGTTCCTCCTCACCTTCGCTGCAGAGTAGAATTACCTGGGAAGCTTTGAAAATTCCTGAGGCCCAGACCACACCCAGAGCCATGACGGCAGGTGCTTGGGGTTGGGGTGGGATGGGGGGCTAGGCATCAGGAATTTTTTTTAACTCCCCAACTGCTTCTCATGTGCACTCATTACTGTTGTATCTTTTGTATGCATGGCCCCAAGTGGGCATCCATTGGGTGTACTGAAAGAAGGCATGCCCTGGAAAGTCACCAGGAAGGTGCCTTCAAGATTATAAAAACTGGGAGTTCCCGTCGTGGCGCAGTGGTTAACGAATCCGACTAGGAACCATGAGGTTGCGGGTTCAATCCCTGCCCTTGCTCAGTGGGTTAACGATCCGGCGTTGCCGTGAGCTGTGGTGTAGGCTGCAGATGCGGCTCGGATCCCGCGTTGCTGTGGCTCTGGCGTAGGCCCGTGGCTACAGCTCCGATTCAACCCCTAGCCTGGGAACCTCCATATGCCGCGGGAGCAGCCCAAGAAATAACAACAACAACAACAAAAAAGACAAAAGACAAAAAAAAAAAAAAAAAAAAAAAAAGATTATAAAAACTGGCCTTAGGACATAGGAAGCTGCTGTGTCTGTGCAGAAGCACCCAGCAGAGAAGATATCTGGATATATGAAGACATATGAGCTCCCTGGAACCATGCAATGGAGTACTATATAGCAATCAAAAGGAACACAACTTCTCATATATGTAACAGTAGTGGACAGATCTCAGATGCCTTGTGTTCAGTAAAAGGAGTCAGACACCGGAGGCTATGCAGGTTGCCAAGGCCTGGGAGTAGGGAAGGGGTCGTTTGCAAAAGGGCGCAAAGGAACTTTCTGGGTATTGAAAATGTTCTGCATCCTGATTGTGGTGATAGATGCCACAGCTGAGTGTTGTCAAAACACTAGAACTTTAAAAACAGGGGATGTTACTGTATGTAAATCTAAACAACTTTTTGTTTTTTAAAAAAAGTTCGGAGTTCCTATCGCGGTTTAGTGGAAATGGATCTGACTAGCATCCATGAGGATGCAGGTTCGATCCCTGGCCTCACTCAGTGGGTTAAAGATCCAACGTTGCCATGAACTGTGGTGTAGGTCACAGACGTGGTCAGATCCCACATTGCTGTGACTGTGGTTGTGGCATAGGCCGGCAGCTACACCTCCAGTTACATCCCTAGCCTGGGAACTTCTATATGCTGTGGGCATGGCCCTAAAAAAAAAAAGTTCCATTTCCTCATTAATGGTGAAGGGACAAACGGAATGTGATATATCCATATAATTGACCATTATTCGATCATAAGAAAGAATGAAATCCTATACATGCTCCAACGTGGATGAACCTTGAAATCACAATGCATAGTGAAAGAAGCCAGACTTAAAAGGCCACAAAGGCCACAGAGTTGGCAAATCCATAGGCAGAAAGCAGATTTGTGGTTGCCAAAAATCTAGGGGAGGAAAGAATGGAGAGAGACTGCCTAACAAGTTTGTGTTTCAGTTGATTAAAAAGTTCTTAGGAGTTCCCTGGTGGCCTAGTGGTAAAGGACTTTGCATTGTCAACTACTGTGGCTCAGGTTTGGTCCCTGGCCCGGGGAACTTCTGCAGGCCTCAGGCACGGCCAAAAAAAAAAAAAAAAAGTTCTGAAACTAGATAGTTGCATGATATTGTGAATGGCTTAATACCACTAGATTGTAAACTTTAGGGTGATTAAAGGGGTAAATAAAGTTATATGTATATTACCACCATTAAAAAAAAAAAAAAAAGAAGAAAACCTGCTTCCTATGAACAGACCTAGTTGATAGGCCAGGTACCAGTAGTGGGTACTCAGGAAAGACTGACTCGGCATTTGGCTCTTTTAAGGAAAGGGGGCTTTGGCCCCTTAAAAGAAGCGGGGGTGTCTCTTTTTAGGTGGAGTAAAAGGGCATGTTTTCCATTCTTGAGAACTGGGGGATTCTCTATGATCAGGAGGCATCTACTGGCATAGTCTGCCCTCGATTGTGCCTACTCAGTGCTTGCTTGTCGCAGAAACTTCTTCTGGCTTCATAGACTGAGTTGGTCCCCAGCAACTCAGATCATGCAGATGCTAAGACCAGTGGCTCAAAGTTGGGAACCTTTGGGGCCAGGCGGGGGATGCAGGTCTCTGTACTTAAAGAACAGGTCTGCTTAATTTCCTCTTTGGAAGGAAAATCCTCCTCAATCATGGGTCTGCAGCAAAGGCAGCGGTGTAACTAAAAATGTGTGCATGAAACAGCAGGGGAACCATGAAGAGCAGCTTTTTCGGCATGCTGGGGAGACATTTGTGGTTGGGGACCTAGTGACCAAAACGCAGGACTGCCTCAAGACAGAAACACCGGAGGAGGGAGGGGGGGGTCATTGGAGGCAGAGCTCCGCCTTGGCCTCGGGCAGTGAATCGAGCAGTGGAACCGGCCAGCTCTGGGTGGGCCTTGCAAGTCCCGAACAAGAATCTTATTGATGCGTTGTCCGACCGTGAGCAGACAGCTCTGCACTTTCACAGAGCCGGGATGGAAAGCCTGCACAAGGGCCTACAGTTTCCAGAGTGAACAACACGCTTATTCTGGAGGTTGAGGAAGAGACCAAATGAACTGTGGGGGTGGGTGGGGATGGGTGGGGGAGGGGAAGGGGGTGTGGAATGAGGGCTCCCCAGAGCCTCCGTGGAAATGGCCACATTCCTCCCAGGGATGGCCTGTCTGAAGGCTGAAAAATGGCACCCAGCTTGGCACAAACCGGGGCCTGGATTCAATTGATTCTGATTTCCCAGAGCCTGAGCTCTTGGTTTCAGCACCTTTTCCGAAATCAACGTTACGCCACTTGGCTTTGGCGAGAGACCTGTTTACGCTCACTGAAAGAAACCCATCCAAAGAGGGATTTTCACTTTTCCAGAAGATACTTGCCACTTCACGTTATGCCTTTTTGGCTTAATGGAATTTTTCCTAGGAATGTTCTGCTTTCGGGTATGGGGTTGGGGGAGAGACCCTGGATCCTGGACCCCGGATCCCAGAGGCTGTGGTCGCAGGAGCATCACTGGCCTCCATTGCACTTAGCACCTCGTTAGAGGCCCAAACCTACCCAACCTGACCCTTGACAGAAAGGGCTGATGTCTAGCCCGCAATATAGACCTGATGTGAAGGAGACGATCATGAACAGCTGACTTTGACAGTGAAGGATCTAGGGAGGCAGAGCTGAGTGCCTCCGGGGCCCTGGGTGGCTTTGTAAAGAAGGGACCTAGAGTTCCCGTTGTGGCTCCGCCGTAACAAATCTGACCAGTATCCATGAGGATGCGGGTTTGATCTCTGGCCTTGCTTAGTGGGTGAAGTATCTGGCATTGCCATGAGCTGTGGCAGCTTGGATCCTGCGTTGCCCTGGCTGTGGTGTATGCTGGCAGCTACAGCTCTGATTCGACCCCTCGCCGGAAACTTCCATATGCTGCATGCCTAAAAAGCAAAAAAAAAACAAAAAACAAAAAAAACAAAAAAAAACCCCTACCTGGCCAGACCTTGAAGGATGACGTGCATCCAGAGAGGAAGGGAAATGACCTCTGGGCTTCATGATTCCGTCTGGTTCTGGGTCCTGCGTCTCTTCAATGCTGGTGCTTCCCCTTCACCTCGCTCAGCTGTTTCAGAGGCGAGGGAAGGTATCTGCTTGCTCAGCTCTCTCCATCTGCCCACTTTTTCCGTCTGCCTGGCCCATCAGCTCCCCAGTGGCAGGGACCACAGCCGGAAGGTTGACCATGGCATCCTCAGGCGTGGATGTCTGATGGCATCCCCCATCTCTCAGTCTCCTACAGGTATCTTTTCTTATGGTCCCTAGGTCTAGTGGGATTATCTCTAAGTCCCATGGCCTCTGCCTGTTCCATGTCTCAAGTCCAACCCCTCCTCCCCGTCCCCCCCATGGGAAGCAGAGCCCAAGATCCAAGCCAACCTCCCTGACTTCCTGGATTTCCCTGGGGATGGTTGACAAACAACAAGTACTTGGACTGGAGCCCCAGTGTCACTACTAACCCGTGGAGGTGCCTGAGTTACACTGCAGCCCAACCTTCTTAGGAGCCCCTTCCCCCCGCTGTGCACCTGCAGGGTGCTTGGGAGAACTGGAGGGGGTGGGGATGCAGCGCCGTGCATGGCCCTGGCTGCTGTGAGTAGGTCACAGCCTCACCATGGTCATCTGTGCTAAGGCACTCATCTAACTGGCCTCCCCATCCCCTGATCTCCTTCCATCACTCCTGGCAGGGTTGCTCATCTCTGCCCTGCTTGAAGAGCAGCTTTCCATGGCCGCCTCCACTGCATTGCCCAGAGGCCCTGCAGGATAAGGCTCCGACTCCTTAGCAAAGCAGATAAAGCCCTTATGACCTGCGCACAGATCTAATCCTGCCCTTCTGGCCGCAGAGCTCACATTCTCCTCTTCGAGGCCCACCCATCCTGCCCGCCGCCCCCCGTGCTCTGGGTGCCCCAATGCACAGCAACCTGTGGTTTCTCAGACACCCCTTGTGCTCTCAGCACCTGAGTCTTCTGAGCATCTCAATCCTTTTTCCTGAAATGCTTCTGCCTCTTCCTGGTGAGCTCCCGTTCATCCTCAATGATCAGCTTATGCCTGCCTCTCCCTGAGAACCCCAAAGTTTGTCTCTTTCCTGAGTGCGTTCCTGATCCTTGGAGAAATCCCTGAGTCACTTCTGTCCTACTTTGTGTATTCACAGGTGCCCTCCTCCAGGCCTGGGGCCCCTAGAAATGGGAGGGACCCCCCCCCCGCCGGCCCCCACGGCTCACCTCCGTCTCCCCAGAGCTGGATACAACACTTGCCCATCCTCTTTGTTGATTACCTCTTTGTTCACATAAAAATAAATAAAGCCTGTTTTCCAGGAATCAGGCCACTGCGGGGAATAGCTGACGATGTGGAAGCAAGAGACACTTTCAGTTCTTGTGCGTTTTCCTTTTTTTTTGTTGTTCGCAGGAGTCGCCGTGGTAACGGAGTTCAGAGGGTCAGGAAAAGTGCAGCTTGTGGTGCTAATTGTTTTGCAAGGCCCGTGCACGTTTCCTCATCCTCTGTAGTGGAGTTCAAGGCTCAGTGTCCTTTTTCCTTTGTTTTCTCCCCCTTGACTTCTTTAAGCTCACGGCTTTTTAGCCTGTTGAGTGTCTGCCGCCCAACAGGAAACTCATGAATGGCTGTTCAAAAGCAACCAACCATCCAAGGCCTTACTCTACAATGGTCTCTTCCCAGATACCCTCCTACCCTCAGGCCTCTTGTCCGATTGCCTGTCACACTTGAAGTTGATGCCACCTGCTCGACTCTTGAATTGCGGGTGGTTGTGCCTTGGTCTGTTAACCCCTCCACCTGTGCTGGGCTTGCCCTGCCCGTGAGCTTGCAGAAGGCAGGAACCACAACAACCCGATCTGCTTTGCACGTTCCCAGTAAGTTAGGCTCCCCAGCAGTAGGCTCTGGGAGCTTTTGCTGATGCTCTTTCCACATCCTTTCTGTGAAGCGTTTACTCAGTTTTGAATAAACTGGGGGAAAGCCACAGCCTTCTTAGAGACTCCCCGGGCTCTTCTTCCCAATGCCTAAGGTCAGGGCACGAACCCACTGTTGGCCCGTGGCTTTTTCCCAAGCAGAACGACCCGATGCGGCTTCTTTCCTGCCTCGCCTGGGCTTCTCTGCCTCTCTTTGGCAGAGTAGAGGACACCTTCCAACCTACCTCTGGGCCAACATGTATCACAGGCTGCATTTGGGCCACTGGCTATGTTTCCCCTTCCCTTGGCTGTTAACAAGGTGGAAGGGGTGATGCAGAGACCTCTCTGGAACCTGCTTGATTCTTCATCTTTTACCAGGAGCTTGAAGAGGAGCGGGGAGGTTTCTCTGTTGCTTCTCCAGCTTTGGTACCCAGAGTTGCCTCCTACAGTGCCAGGAGAAACTTTCAGGAGTTCTTCCTGGGGGGAGAGCATGCTCTCTGCGGAAGCCCCGGCAGCGCCCACCCGGCTGAGCCAGCTTGCTGTTGGATCGGACAGTACCATGTGCCAGTCCTGTTAACACTGCCTTCTTCTGACCTGTGCATCCTCATACCCCTTTGCCTCCCTCCAGCTCTTCCAGTCAATGGCTGTATTCATTGCCAGGAGTTTGGGTTTTCAGGAATGGAACTCAGAGGCTAGGACCCCACTGAGAGCCAAGGGGGTGTTTGAATAGAAATAGGACACTGGGCACTCCCTTAGAAGCAGGGGAGCATGAGGGCTTCTTTCTCTAACAGGGATGTTAGAGGGTGATCCAGGGCTCTGGTTCTGTTCTGTGGAGCCAGGCCTTTGGGGGATGGCAGAAGAAGGTCCCACACAGAGGCATTGGTGGGGTACTGCTGAGAGAGCTTGGAGCCTTGGAGTCAGACAGCAAACCCAGCTCTCTGTCACAGGCCTTGTGGGATGTTATGGGCCTTCTCTGGGTAACCAGGTCCCCATCTGCAAAATGGGCATAATCTACCTCCTAGAATTATGTGCTCGCAGGTGCCTCATTCATTAATTCACTTCTTCATTCTTTCAATAAACATGTACTCAACACTTATACCAGGAGTTCCCATTGTGGCTGGAGGGTTAAGAACCTATTATCCATGAGGATGCAGGTTCGATTCCTGGCCTCGCTCGGTGGGTTAAGGATTCAGTGTTGCTGTGAACTGCAGTGTATGTCACTCAGATCCTGTGTTGCTGTGGCTGTGACGCAGGCCAGCCACTGTAGCTCCAATTTGACTCCTAGCCTAGAAACTTCCATGTGCCGTGGGTGCGGCCCTAAAAATGGACCAAAAAAAAAAAAAAAAAGCAACACTTATACCAGTGTGAGATCCCAAAGATACAGGACAGTTGTGGTCCTGACTCTCACTAACAGACTAGACGAGGGTGAGAAAGACAAAAATGCAAGCTAGAAATAGACAAGTAAAACTATCATTTCACTCACTATTGATTTTGTTCATTTCAAAACCGTGTTTAAAATTCTTATATATCCAAGCAATGAGATCCTGCTGGTTAGCCCTGGGAACTGTATCTAGTCACTTATGAGGGAGCGTGATAATGTGAGAAAAAAGAATGTATACATGTATGTGTAACAGGGTCACCATGCTGTACAGTAGAAAATTGGCAGAACACTAGCTATAATGAAAAAAAAATCATTGTAGATAAAATAAATAAAAATTCTTTTTTTTTTTTTTTTGTCTTTTTGCCATTTCTTGGGCCTCTCCTGTGGCATATAGAGGTTCCCAGGCTGGAGGTCTAATTGGAGCTGTACTCGCTGGCCTGCGTCAGAGGCACAGCAACGCGGGATCTGACCCGAGTCTGCAACCTACACCACAGCTCACGGCAACACTGGATCCTTAACCCACTGAGCGAGGCCAGGGATCGAACCTGCAACCTCATGGTTTCTAGTTGGATTTGTTAACCACTGAGCCACGACGGGAGCTCCAAAACAATAAAACTTCTTGTGTATTCATATTGCTAAGAAGTTGTGACTCGGGCTGTGAAGGCAGGGGTTAGATGGCGAGTCGGAGGATAGGAACTGTCTAGGTTGGAGAAGGCAGTCCGGGAAGGCTGCCGTGAGGAGGTGGCCTTCCTTTCTGTCCCCCCCTCTTCTGTGGTGTGGTAAGGAGTGTTATAGGGCAAGGTTTTGTTTCTCTCTAAGGGGGAGCTTCACGACAGTGCTGCTGGTAGAGAAGGAGCAATAATAAATGATGACACAGGATGGCAGGTGATGATGATGGCTAGGCTCTGTGTGTGCTTAGCATAGCCTTTCGCAGGTGCCTTTCACAGATTTTGTCTTTTCCACCAACCCTGAGAGGCGGCAGGGCCCACAGGGTCTTCTCCACTTTCTGGATGAGGGACCCAGCTTAGAGAGCATGTCTGACTGCTCAGAGTCCCCGCAGCAGGTGATGGAGAACAGGTCCGGACACCTTGATGGCTGCCTTGGTAGCAGGGCCCTCAGATGTGGCCCTTGGCATTGTGTTTAGACCCATACTTCCTGGCGTTGGCTGTGATTTGAAATCATCTGAGGAGGTTTAAAAACCATGAACTCCCGGGTCTCACTCCCAGAGGTTCTGATATCAGCAGCGTAAGCGAGGCTTCGGCATCAGGAGTCTTCAGCTCTCTCTAGGTGATTTCAGTGCAGCCAGGGTGGGAAAGCACTGTGCAGCCCCTCAAGGAGCCGTGGCCATGAATGGGCATGTTCTGGAGAGCCAGCTGGGCAGAGAGAGCCAGCTCAGGACCCCATCAGCAAATGCAGCAGCCTGCTCTTTTTTCTTCTTCTTTTTTGGCTGCACCCACAGCATGTGGAAGTTTCCAGGCCAGGACTTGAATCCGAGCCGCAGCTGCAACCTATGCCACCGCTGCGGCAATGCCCGATCCTTAACCCACTGTGCCACAGTGGGAACTCCCCAGCATCCTGTTCTTAATGGAGACTTAGGTCATTAAGAGTAATGACAGCAGCAATAGTGGTGGGTGCCCAGCACCTAGACCGTTGCCCTCTGCACTAGCATTTCTGCACAGCGCTTGCTTCCAGCTGGAAATTGGCAGGTGCTTCTCTAATGGCCCTTGAGAGGCCTCTGACAGCTGGATCTGAGGCACCAGAACCCTTAACCAGCTTGGGAGTGATGCTGGACTCGTGACAACCGAGGTGGCTCCCTCACTGAGAATCTCAGAGAAAGGTTTTGTTTGTCCACGTGTGGCTTTCGATGGGTTGTCCGTATTTCTGCAGGGATAGAGTAATCACTGTTTCATCTCCCTGGAGTCACTCCATGTCCCCATCCTTGGGGACAGGAGTCACAACTGGGTCTGCCACAGCATTTCTTTCGATGGTTGTGGGTTTGATCTGTGTTCAGAGTTTCCCCAGACCCTGAGTTGTTTTGATGGGCCTTTACTGAGAAAGAAAGTCCCATTTGCAGACGCTCATGGCCTGAGGGGCTTGATTGGGCCTCCTTGGCCACCGTCACTCCAGCATGGTGTGACGTCACTCCAGCAAGGGTAGATGAATAGCTTCGGCCCAGGTGGTCCATCTCGAAGCCAAAGGTCTGCTTTTCCTCTCCCTGCACTGGAAAACACACAATGTTTTTATTTTTATTTTTTTAGCCATGCCTGTGGCTCCCGGGCCAGGGATCGAACCAGAGCCACAGCAGTGACATCGCCAAATCCCTAACCGCTGGACCATCAGGGAACTCTGGAACCCCTCCCCTTGGGCCCAGAAGGTCATCATGGGATACGGTGGGGTCTGGCGGTGTACCCGAGCTTGGCCTTTGGAGAGAGGGCGGCCACGGTAATGGCTTCTTCTGTTTTCTTCTCCAGCCCTGGAGCAGCTGCTGACAGAGCTGGATGACTTCCTCAAGATCCTTGACCAGGAGAACCTGAGCAGCACGGCCGAGGTGAAGAAGAGTGGCCTGGCTGAGCTCCTCCGGCTTTACACCAAAAGCAGCAGTGAGTGTGGCCCAGGTCCCCAGGGGAAGAGGAAGATGGGGGCACGTGTGTTAGGGCTGCCGTGATCACGCCCCACAGACTGGGTGAGACAACAGAAAGTCATTGGCTCACTGTTCTGGAGGCTAGAAATCCGAGTTCAAGGTGTCAGCAGGGTTGATTGCTTCGGATGCTTCTCTCGCAGTGTAGACACCGTCCGCTTCACCCCGGGTTTCTACACTGGCCTTCCTCTCTGTGCTTGTGGGTGTCCCGATCTCCTCCTCTTCCTCTTTGTTTTCCTTTTAGGGCCTCACCCACAGCATGCGGAAGTTCCCAGGTTGAGTCGGAGCTGCAGCTGCCAGCCTACACCACAGCCACAGCAATGCGGGACTGAGCCGCATCTGCAGCCTATGCTGCAACTTGCTGCAGCACTGGATCCTTAACCCGCTGAGCGAAGCCAGGGCTCAAACCCGCATCCTCGTGGATACTAGTCAGGCTCTTAACCCACTGAGCCACAACAGGAACTCCAGATCGCCTCTTCTTATCAGGACACCATTCACTGGATCAGGGCCCACTCCAGTGGCCTCATTCTGCCATGATTATCTCTTCAATGACCCTTTTGGGAGGTGCCACTCTAGCACAGCAGGTTCAGGATCTGGCGGTGCCCCCGCTGTGGCGTAGGTCGCCGCTGTGGCTAGGATTTGATCCCTGGCCTGCGAACTTCCATTGGCCGTGGGTGCAGCCCCACCCTACTTCAAACAAAAGACCCTTTCTCCCCATAATAGTCACATTCGGAGGTATTCAGGGTTAGGACATTGTGAACTTTGAGGGGAACACGATTCAGCCCATAGCAATAGCGCAGGTGTCGTGGGACAGGTGTGGGAGCCCCAGAAATCTCTGAATACCCAGCACAGCAGCCCAGGGAGAGGGTTTACACAAAGTGTTTTCAAAGCCCTTTTCATTGTGGTTGAGACTAGAGAAGGGATAATAAACTGGTATAATAATGGCCACACTTGGTCGAGCACATCCCGCCTGCACATGTATGAACGTGCTCCGTCTTCAAGACAGCCCTGCGAGGTGGTGTGATGGCAGATGAGGAGCCTGAGGCCTGAAGAGTTTAAATAACTTGTCCTATGTCATATGGCCCAAGGGAAAACAGGAAAACACAGTGGATTTGGGATGGTTTTTTGGTTTGTTTGTTTTGTGGGTTTTATTGGCCACCATGTGCATCAGCTTGGTGTGAGATCTCAGTTCCCGGACC
Organism: Sus scrofa; assembly: GCF_054392235.1. NCBI lineage: Eukaryota > Metazoa > Chordata > Mammalia > Artiodactyla > Suidae > Sus > Sus scrofa. The sequence continues at coordinate 147,350,420 of NC_139396.1, read as the reverse complement.
AGGGATTGAACCCAGGCCACAGAGGTGAACACGTCAAGTCCTAACCACAAGACCCCCAGGGACCTCCCAGGAAAACATAGTTTTAGGCCTGTAGATCCCAGGACTCTGAGTTCATTGTTTTTCGTATCTTTTTAATTGAGCTAGATTTTATATCCCATCAAGTATGCAGATCTTGGAGTGCCCACTGTGGCACAGTGGGTTAAGGATCTGGCATTGTCTCTGGGCAGCATGGGTTTGATCCCTGGCCCCGTGCAGTGGGGTAAGGATGTGGTGTTGCTGCAGCTGTGGTGTAGGTTACAGCTTCAGCTCAGATTTGATCCCTGGCCTGGGCACTTCCATATGTCGCAGGTGCAGCACAGACAGACAAAAAGATCAGATCTTAAGTAGTCAATTCAATGCGTTTTGACATTGTACCCACTGCCCAGAGTAAGACATGGAATATTTTTATTGTCCCAGGGCAAGAATCCTCCCCAAGGCAACCACTGTTCAGATTTCTTCCACCATTACTGGTGTTGCCCATCCTGGAGCTTTATAGACATGTAATCATATGGTTTATGCTTTATGTCTGGCCTCCGTCACTCAGGAGATTCTTCTATGCAGTAGCTCCTTTTACTGCTGAATAGATTGATTGCATTCTGCCAACGTACCACAATCTGCTTATCCATTCACTTGCTGATGGAATTCGGGTTGTCCATAGAGTAATAAGGCTGCTTTGAACAGATCTTCCTGTAGATATATGGTTTCCTTTCTAGCACATATTTTTAAGAAAAGCCTTCCTGGGAAGCCATCACAGTTTAGTTGAATTTATTTTATACTGGGTGTTTGAGAATTGCAAGTGATATTTTGGGACAGGAAGGGACCCTAAGAGGGCCTCTAATCCTTCTGCCTCACAGTAGGAACAGCGCGGATCCATGCCAGGAAGGAACATGCACCTGCCTTGACTGTTACTGCAGGGAGCTCCTCCCTGACCCCCAGCCTGCATCCATCAGGCTAGGTTTCGAAATCCCTTTTCCTTTTCTTTGTTCCCTGGGGAATTCGTTTCTGTCGTCTGAATATCAGAGAAGTCATCAAGTGAAGGGTGTTGCTATATGCCCAGCAGCCTTCTCTTCTGGCGAAATAATCTGGCTCCCTCAGCCTTTCCTTACAGGCGTTTTCCTTGAGCCCCCTCATTGCCTCTGCAGCTCTGCAGGCCACCCTCCGGTTCCCAGGCTCCTCCCGGCTTTGTAGTGAGCATCTGCTGACCGCCCTGAATGCTGGTCAGCAGCACATCAAAGGTGGGAAGAGCGGATGGGAAATCCACATTACAGAGCAGGTGAGTTAGAGACGGGTGACTCACTCCACAGGATTCATCAGTGGAATCCTTTCCAAAGCACACTCCCAGACTCTTTAGATGTGTTCCGACTTGAGCATGTCTAATGATAACGTACACCTCTGCTGGGAACTTACAAACACCCGTGCAGTGGCGTCTGACTTCTGGTCTTGGTTCTCACCCCATCAGAGCCCCCTGCGTGGTCTTGATCTATAGTGAGGCTTTTTGGTTTAGTGTCGCTTCCTGTAGGATGACCTTTGTTTCACTCTTGATCTCTGTCTGTTCTGCTCTTAGAAACGTAAGCCTTCCCCGCCGGCGGTCTTTGCATCGCATGGGGCTGCTGAGGACAGGTCAGGGGGCTCCCCAGTGTGAACCGCCCCCAGACCACCCATAAACGTGCACAGCCATACTGAGGCCTTTGCTGTCACTTCTCTTCCCCACGTGGCCGCCCACTCATGAGTGGCCACTGATTGGGAGGTTCCCCTTCGGGTCCTCTTTGCAGCATCTTTGATGGCAGAGGGGCTATAACAGCAGCTTACACTTGTGTGTGCTCACCAGTTCCAGCCCCGCACTTCAAGTCTGGGGTGACTTGGATTATGTCATCTAATTCGCATCTCAAGGCCGTGAGGGGGTTGTTAGTCCCAACTTACCAGCCAGGGAACAGAGTCTTGGAAAGTCACGGGTTCGAGGCCCATGGCGGTGAGTGGTGGAACCTGGGCTCAGACCTGGGCCAGTGGACCTCACCCTCATACCCCCTCCCCTCTCCCCCATCCAGATTAGTCTGCACCAGGGTCATTGTTCTGCACAGGATAGAGCCTGAAGCCCCCTACATGTAAAGCCTTCGTTGTTTTCCCTCAGCCTCCCAAGCCTGCGTCACTGTGTATCTTCCAGAAAATGAACTCAGCCTGACTGGGCTTGTAGGTGGAAGCCAGCTGATCATTTTGAGATGGCCTGTGGTCTCTGCTGGCTGAGCTGTTGTCTCCTCCCCCACAGTTGGGGCGGCGGATGAGTGCATGAGAGTGTGTGTTTGCCCTTTTCCAACGGAAGTATCCATTTTCTGATCTTTCACCGTGTTCCTGAGTTTTCTACTCTCTTTGCCTTTGGTCTAGATGGGGAGGCCAAGGCCTGGATTGAGGTCTGTTTAACTGGGATCTAATATTTTTTCCCTGTCTTCACGCTGAGGGCACCCCAATACCCTGCCCAGAGACTCGGGAACCATTGCAGGGGCTGCCCTGTGATGGAAATGCTTCCATCATTCTGTCTATCCGGCCGTAGCAGAAAGGGACCGTGCCCCTCCTCCCTGCTCCTCTCCCCCACCCTCTTCAGACAAGGGCCAGTCCCCCAGACCCACACACTTGCCCAGAGCACAGTGAGCTCGCCTCTCTGCTGGACCCATGGCTATTGTCATTTCCCACCCTCCTGGACCCCATCCGGATCTGCCTCCCCCTCCCCCACCCCACCCCCCGTACCCTGGTGGGTTCCCAAAGGCAGAGACAATGTCTGTTTTGTTCTCTGCTGTATCCTCAGCACCTCGCATGGGGCTGGTGCTCAGTGCACTTCTGAAAATGAATGGGAGAGGCTCTCCAAGCCAAGGCTGCTGCCTCCCCTCTCCAAGGCCAAGGTCACAGGATGGCAGATAGTCCTGGGAGACGCGTCTTTACCAATGGGATGGTAGCGGATTAGCAATGCCGAGAACCAGCACCTCGTCAAGCGCAGCCTACAGAGTGGCCCAGGGAGACGCGGCCATGGGACACAGTTTTCTCTGCAGTTTACAAATGACCATCTTGAGGAGGAAGAACCTGCTCAGAATCTAACAACATCTTGCTTTTTTTTTTTTTTTTTTTACCTTGTCCAGGAGTGTGAGCTTCGTCAACAATATGAAAAGAAGAAATGAGCATTAAACACTATTTATGTTCCTTTGATTCCTTTTTTTTTTTTAATCTTTATCAGTGTCATCAGAATATTTTCACGGAGTTGTATTTTGCCTCTGTGTTCTGCTTTGCATTATTCTTACATTTAGAATTGCTGCCTGTGCACATTTCCATGTGTTGACAGTTCACACACTTTTTTTTGTTTTTCTGAAACATGATCCTTTAACTGGAATTTGGGGACATCTTTATAAACAGCAAACACTGAGCTACTTCGTAATTTTTCACAGGTGGGTGGGTTGTATCCAGAGCTGGATGCAGAATAGTGAGTGTTCAACCAGCCCCCTGTTAGTGGGAATTTAAGTTTTGTTCTTCTTTTTTTTTTTTTTTCTTTTTTTTTTTTTTTTTTTGGTCTTGTTTCTTTTTATGGCTACCTTTGGAAGTTCCCAGGCTAGAGGTCGAATTGGAGTTGCAGCTGAAGGCTATGCCACAGCCACAGCCACACCAGATGGAGCTGCATCTGCCACCTATGCTGCAGGTTATGGCAACACCAGATCTTTAACCTACTGAGCGAGACCAGGGTTACCTTACTCTTTCAAATTCCCTATTGTTTGAGTTTTGTACTCTTGAAAACCAGTGAGGTAGAAACAGGCACTATTTCGTCACAATTGCTTTGCATACGATGCAGACAAGAACACCAAGGCACACGGGATAGGTGTTTTGCTGAGAATTACTGTACCCGCAGGGTTTGGCTGAGACCCCGCCGCCACCCCCATCCCATCTCCTGCCTCCACCGGTAGAGTACTTTTCCCTGTGCCGTGCTCTGGAGGAGAGGGTGACCCAGACCCTCTGGTCCAGTCCGTGGAAGTATGCAAGGTGCACATGACTGGGTTTAGACCCGTAGTTCCGTCCCATTCGCTGCTGTAGCCCTTTGTATAGAGAAGTTGCTAATGGGTCCTGGCAGGGCTGGGCACCAGGGTGATGACCCCACGGGCTGATGGAGGAAGATCCATCCCGCTGTATCTTCCTGTTGCTCTGGATTCTCAGGGCTCTATGCAAGCCCGTTGGCTGGAGTCTGGGCGTCTGGGGCGTGGAGCTGACTGGCGCTGAACCGTCTCCTTCGCCAGGGGTTTGAATTGGGCTTCTTGGCTCAGTCTCCAACCACTGGAATTTATCAGCCGCAAGTTTCTAGGAAATGCAAATTAAGAGCCTCAAAGAAACACAGGAGGATTTCTTAAGAGGAGAAGGACTAGGATGAGCTTCCTCTGCAGGCTTAAGAAAGGGTCCCTGGGGCATCAGGCACTGCATTGGAAGACTAGCTTTAGTCTGCCTAGACATGCCTGGGGAAGATGACAATCTGTACAGAAATGTTTTGAAAGGCGGGGAAGGGCTGTCCCGCTGCAGGGTACAATCTACAGGGTGGAGCAGGGAGCTGTTGGTGCTGCAGGTCCAATTCCAGCACACTCACCCCTCCAAACCCAGAGCTCAGGCCCCTGCAGTGGCACCCCAACTGGAGGCCTAGGAGATAAGCTTCCAGATCCCCACTCTGACCTGTCTTATATAGACATGACTCTGGCTAGTCCATACACGTACTTCAGACTAAGGTGAGAATGACTGATAGGAAGTGTTTTTTGTTTGATTGGTTGGTTTTTGTCTTTTTAGGGTGGCACCCATGGCAATGGAAGTTCCCAGGCCAGCCTACACTGCAGTCACAGCAACGTGGAATCTGAGCCTCATCTTCAACCAACACCACAGCTCATGGCAATGCCGGATCCTTAACCCACTGAGCGAGGCCAGGGATTGAACCCGCATCCTCATGGATACTAGTCAGGTTCCTTACTGCTCAGCCTCCATGGGAACTCCAGGAAGTATTTTTCAATTAATGAAAAGCTAGGAAACCCAGAGAAACCTCTGCTTGGTGAAATATGAGGCAGATCTTTGAGAAATAGGTGCTTTTCCACTTAAGACCTTTATTCCTGAAGCTATCCTGTATCTGATCCCCTTTCCTCACCCCACTTCCCTCCAGGCTGGAAAACTAACAGCAACTTGGCTTTTATTTTTTTGGGGAAATCTGTCAACCATTTCTATAATGGACTCTTTCAATCAATTCAAAATGTATGCTTTTTACTAATATTCAAGCTGATGACAAGGTCTCTTGGGCAAGTGGGAAGGAGATGATAGGATTTTTCTCTAGAAGCCCTTTCCCTTCATGAAATCACATGAAGCCTGTGTCTTCCGTCCTTCTTCTGCAGGTTCTGATGAAGAGTACATTTATATGAACAAAGTGACGGTCCACAAGCAGCAGAATGCCGAGTCCCAAGACAAAGGTACGGGGCTACTGCTGGTGGCATGGCCAGCTCCCTCCGGGAGGGGCAGCTGTAAGCTTTGATCCCATCCCCGCTCCTTCCTCCCAGCCAGCACCACAGACAGGCCTGGAGGAGTTATTTGGAGAAGTCACATTTTGGTAGATAGTATTTTGGGTCGATGTATTTTGGGATGTTTCATCAAGCCACCTCCTTGCCTCTTAAAGGTCCCACAACCCCTTCATGGATCAGGGATCTGTCCCTAAAATCTCTCAAGGTTTCTCAGCATCACTCCAGGAGTAGGAAGTTATAATTCAGATCAGCTGCCTTAATCGTCAAAGGTTTTGTTCACAGGTGATCTCTTGGCAGAACATTTTATCTTCCATTGGAAGGAGAGATTGCCATGGTGTCTCACTCTTCTGCCCTGTTCTGCTCTCTGCGTTTCTCTAAAAACCCTCAGGAGTGGGTCCTGTAAGATTCCCACAGACCCAGAGGTTGGCAGAGTTGCCTAGTTGTCTAGCGGATTAGAAGCCCCATCTTGCTACTCTCAAGCCTATTACTCAAGTGCAGAGCCTTAGCAAAACAGGGGAACCCAGCACCCCAACGCATCCAGTCCAGTTAAAGACTTGGCTTCAAGATACCAGCCACCCAAGCGCTAAGATCAGATCTGCCTGAACCTGTCTGTCCCGGACTGGCTCGGCCACTGGCCGAAATGGTCAGGCTCAGAAGAATTCTTGGTGCCTTTTCCTTAAAAGCACATGGAGGGTTGGTGGCCAAGTTTCCCAGTGTGGCTTTTCCACCTCCTGTCCCACCGCCAAGCCTGGCTCAGCAGAAGTCTCCCCCAAGAACGCAGACACTGTACCCAAGCTGGTTGGCCTCCTGGGGAAACTGTGGGGTGGCCAGAGGTAATCACAGGGTGGATACAGGAGCAGCTCAATATAGTGACCCGAGCAGCTCCTCTGCTCGCTAAAGCTCTGTGGCCGGATCATTTTGGACCTGGGGCAGGTGGAGGAGAGGGCATGGAACCTGCCAGAAACCTCAAACCAGTTCCTTCTGAGGAATCTGCCTGTGGCAGATGCACACTATTCTTGGAGGCAAAACAACACTGGCTCCAGGGACCGCCTGCCTGGGTAATTCACTCCTGCGCAAATAGACTCCGTGTTCACATGACCAGACTTTACTGGCTAAGGAGGCTCTGCCATCAGGCTGGGCACCCCTCACTGAAGCCCTCTCCTGCTTGCTGCCCACAGCGCCTGAGGAGCAGACCCCCCTGACCAACGGGGAGCCCGGCCAGCACTCCTCGGCCCCTCAGAAGAACCTTCCAGACCTCCCGCCACCCAAGATAGTAAGTGTTGGGACCAGGGCTGCTGATTTCCCTGTCTTGGGCCCCGTGAACCTCCAGCTGTTTCTACGGGTGTCAGTCCACCAAGCGTCTGGCCTGTTCAGAGCCCCTGTTGTGTATGGAGCCTGGGGCAGGCCCGGGGAGGGACAGGGACAAGCCCGCCTGAAGGTGACATCATTTGTTCAGTGGGAGATGAGGGCTACCTTTATCGAGGGCCACCATGTGTCCAAGGCCATGCCAGGCTCTTTATCAGCCCTCCGTGAGCGGGGCCATGTCACCAGCTCAGGCCACAGTGACCTTTCAGAAACGTAAATCACATCACACCGCATTTCCTGCTCGAAACCCACCAAGAGCTCTCGGTGAACGTGGCACAGGACACCCACATTCCTTCACGTGGCCCCAGGGCCTGCACGGTCTGGGCCCGTTGCATCTCCAGCCTCATGTGTCTCCTCTTCACTGGCCCCGCCTCTGTTCCTGGGTTGAATCCCGCCCATGGTCAGCCCTGCCTGAGGGACTTAGCACTTCCCGGGCCCTGACTCTGGAACAGCTGCCCGTGCCTCGTGTCTCAGACATTCTGAGATGCTCCCTGACCGGCCTGTGGGCAGCACCCCACCTCAGTATCTGTCCCTATTACTGTCTGCCCTACCAGCCAACTGTTTGCCTCCCAGAGCGGACAGATGGAACCTCCCTAGAGCAGGGACCATGTCTCTCATTTACTGCTCCGCGTCCTGCGTCTGCTCACAGTGGACCACATGTATATTCGTTCATGGATGGATGGATGGGTGGATGGGTGGATGGAGTTATGGAACCCTATAGACCTCAGTTCAGATCCCAGCTCTGCCAGGTACTAGTTCCTTGACCTTAAGCCAGTTATTTAAGGCGTCTGGCCCTTTGTCTCCTGGGTTTAAATGAAAAGAACATCTCTCCCCCGAGATTGTCTTATAATCAGTAGGTGTGACAGACCCTGTTAGTATTCAGTGAGATGAGTGGCAGTATTTACATTTTGTGAGTGAGGAACCAGGAATGAGTGGGTTTATCATGTCCCAGTGTCACACAGCCTCCAGTGGCAGAGCCAGAGTTTGAACCCAAGTTGTTTCTGCTGTAGGATCTTGCTGGGGAGGCTTCCAGGACAAGGCGTGAGACATAATTTCTGGAAGGAAGCTGTGGGCTCCATGGTCGTTGAGCTCCCACCAGGCCATCCTTCTTGCCTTCCTGGGGCAGCCTGGTTCTGGCTGCTGCTCTCACAGTTGGTGGGGTGGGTCCAAGTGCCTGGGCAGCATCCCACCCACACAGGAGGCCCCTTGAGCTGGGGGACAGCCGGAGGGGACACTTTATCCCAGGCCGAGTGAGACTTAAAGGCCTGAGCCCCTGGGTCACCCCATATGCCAGTGACAGAGGTGCCTGCTGTGCTCTGAGCTGTTGCCTGCCCTGTGCACACAAACAGGGTTCTCCCGCCACCTGCTGAGAAATGGTGCCTCCTGGAGTTAAAACATCTGGCCGAGGTCCCACTGCTGGGAGGTAGCAGGGCCAGGATTTGTATGCAGGTTCTAGGTTTCTGGGCCATTCTGCAGCCTCCCAGACTTCCGCTCATCTTTTTAAACAAGTAAGGGTATAAATTGTACCCTTTCCAGCTGCAGGCACCCCTTATTTTTGGCCTCAGGACTCAGGGGAGGGGACATGGCCCCTCAGCTCCCATCTAGCAGTTGCTGGTTTTAAGCAGGTAGGAGGTGTGTCTCAAGCTCTGCTCTGAACCAGGGCTGGAACTTTCTTATCCGGAATTCAGTGTCTGCTTCTGGCCACGGTGCCCCTGGACTTTGTGCAGTCGGGGTGCTGATGCCTGACCCACATGGGGCACCTGCTTATGGGTCAGCACCAGACTCTCTCCCAGGTGCTGACTTGGCCCAGAGGTCTGCGTCTGACAACTGGGAGCCCAGGGCCCTGGGCCATGTGCCCTTACACACTGATCATATCACAGAGGCCAGTGGCCCCCAGGGCTCCAGCAAGCTGGCTTTTATCCCTCCTTGGCCAGCCTCCTGTGACCTGGGCTCAGAGGAGACATGGGGCCTCCAAGCAAGGCAAGGGCAGGGGCTGTCCCCTGGAGCAGACTCCCTGTGTCAACTGTGTCTGTGGCCATCGGGGCCAGGAGAGACTTGAGGGGAGCCATGTGCTGGAGCTGGGAAAGTGTCAACACCCAAGGATCCCACAGTCCCAGGGTAGCCTTTTGGACATGTGCTAATGGGTCCCGTGGACGCACTTTGGGCCCGGGGGAGGGTCCAGCAGAGCAAGCAGACCTGACTGTCTCCCCTCCTTGTGGAATTTCTCTGCCAAGATGGACCTTGTCTGGGTCTCCCTTCATTCTGTCCCGGGCACCCCGTGTACCCCAGGACCTTGTGGCTAAGGAGTGAGGAAGGGGTGCCATAACCGGGGGTTCTCCCCACCCTGCCCGCACGCACGTGCACACATTCACACACACCTGTTCCCTCGGGCCTCCTCTCTGGTCAAGGTCAAGCCTGGCTGAAGCAGCCGTAACCCTTAGTCCGAGGCCCCCAGAGGAGGGGTCTCAGGGCCGAGTGGGGAACAGTTGTGTCTTCAGGCTCTTACAAGGAGGAGCCAAGCCAGAGCAGCAAATCTCTGGGGAGCGAATGCGGCAGCCTGAGCCTGGGCTGGGCTGTCTCCCTCAGAGAAAGCCCTGTCCCTTGTCCCTTCCCAACCTGATCCCAGGGCTTCAGGGACCACGGTGACTTGTCGTCCCTGATGCATAGCCCCAGGCTCACTGGTGGCTGTGGCAGAAGCTGGGTATCCGCCTGAGGTCCCCGGTGCTCAGGGCTGGGCCAGGCGCGTGGCCTCTGTCCCCAGCTCAGGGCTGTCCAGTGCTGGAAGGGCAGCCAGGGGTCTGGCGCAGCCTCGTGGGTGTGGCCGGTGACTCAGGCAGCTGTAGGACTTCCAGGCCGCAGTCTGCACAGCCAGGTGCTGTGGTCGCTGTAGGAGAAACAGATGTTTGCTGGCACTGTTCTGCTCCTGGCCAGCACAGCTGTCTCTACCCCATCTCCCTTCGAGGCCTGGACACGCTTTGGTGCTGGACTTCTGCGAGCCACTCTGGAGGGGAAACAGCTTATTCCACCAAAGGCGGTCACCCTGGTTGGTCTGGGAGCTGGGGCTGGATCCGTTAATCTCCAACCTGGAACCTGCCACAGTGCACCCTGGGGCAGGCTGCTCCAGACTGCCAAGATGCCTCAGGTCCTCCGAGCCACCCCTTCATCTGCAGACCTGATGTCTGATTCAGATCCGAGTTGGCAAAGTACAGTCCCTGACCCAGTCCCGCACCACCTGCTTTTGTAAAGAACGTTTTGTTGGAATACAGCCAAGCTTATTCATTTATGTATTATTTATGGGTGCTTTTGCACTGCAATAGCAGGATTGAATAGCTGAGATCAGAGACCCCAGCTGGCCTGTAAATCCCTCGGTATGACTCTGGGGCTCCTTATAGAAAACCTTTGGCAAATCACGCGAACATGGTGGCTTTCTTCCCTGTCCCTTCTTGTGAACCCTTAGACTCTGATGTCAGGTTTTTTGTTTTTATTGTTTTGGCCACACCCGTGCCATATGGCAGTTCCCAGGCCAGAGATCAAACCTGTTCCTCCGCAGCGACCCAGGCTGCGATAGTTGGCTCCTTAACTCTTTGTGCCAGAGCAGGAACTCCTATGTTAGATTTGAAGTCATGTCTCTTCTGCATCTTTGTTGAATATTCACCATCTTTGTCATCATAACGATGATGCTAATTAAAACAAGAGCCCTTTATTCTCAGTTCTTGGAGTTTAGGATCTCTTGCCCTTTTGAGCTCTGCTCATAGGCCGTTGTGTCTGGGAACTATGTGATTCTCTTCCGAATTGTTTAAATCATTTTATCCTTTACCTTGACGCATGTGCTTATCTTTTGCCCTGGCAGCCTTGAGGACAGGGACTGTCCTGTGTTTTAAGGAGGTAGAGTTTGGCCCAAACACCTCCTCTGTATCCTCCCAGAAGACACCTAGTCTTCCTCCACCAAATATGCCGGCAAGCAACTTTTCTCCCTTTGATTGATATTTTTATATTTTGTTTTTAAGGTTAGTGAAAACTAACACTTACGATTTCATAGTGCTGAGCACAGTTTAATCCTTACAGCGACCTCATGTGACAAGTATTTCTAGTCTCCCCATTTTACAGCAGAGGAACGGAGGCCCAGAGAGGTCAGGTCAGTTGCCCAGAGTCACACAGCTTGGATGTGCCAGTGTCAGGATTCAAACTCAGCCTTGGAGGTCCAATTCTTGCCACTGCCCTATATGCCTTTCAGTAGGGATCCATTTATGGATGATTTTACAGTGAGAGGCCTGGGAGACCCTCAACAAACACCCCCTGGTGCTCCCGTCCTAGACGGAAGGGCCAGACCCCTTGCCTTCAGGAAGGTTCATTCTCCTTCTGTCCAGTTCTAATGGTGGGAGTTCAGGCAACAGCCAGGTCTTCGGTGCTTAGAGCTTCTTTCTAGGTGGGACCTACCTCATCACCAAGAGAAGGATCCCGCATCCCTTGATGGGGGAGTAGGGCCTCTTGGAGGCTGAAGGTGGAGGCCTGGCCCACGTGGGAAGCCTAAGTCCCAGGACCCATCTGCGGAGACTTGCCAGAGCCTAGCTGTGGAGACACTTTCCCCTGAGACCCTAGGAAGCTGGCTCTCAGAGGACCACGGCTGGCTCTCACAGGCAGCCCTTCCTCTGGCTGACCTCAGGGCCAGGGATGGCGAGAGGAGCAGAGATGTCTCTCCAGGCCCCAGGGCAGCAAAGGTGAAGTTCATCCACTAGCAGCTACCAAGGTTGTCCAGCATGCATAGGGCCCTTGCCCTGGGGAAGAGCCTGGCCAGAGGGAGGGGCCATCACAGCTATCCCTCTTCCACGGCCGCACCTGCTGGCCAAGAGCAGCAGCCGGGCTGCTCAGGAAATGAGCAGATTATTCTGTGTTCCTGTGTGTTGCACCTGCTGGGGCCAAAAGCTGTTCAGAGCCTGCTTCCGGGACTTGGGTCCGCTCTCCTGGTGTCGGGCCAGATGGAGTTAGAAGGATGTGGTGTGGGACCCAGATGGTGACTTGGCCTCTCCCAGTTTTCTTCCTGCAGCCCTGTCTCAGCTTGTCCGACAGCAGTCCAGTAACCTGGCCCCTTCGGACCCCTGAGTTGTAGGAGACGGTGATAACAATAGCCTGCATCGTGTTTGACACGGGCCCTGTGGGACACTATCACCTTTTGTATCTTTGAGTCCTCAGAACAACCCCAGTACCACTGTTCTTTCATGGAAAGGGAAAGAGATGCTCAGACAGGCTGTCACGTACCCATGGTTAAATCTCGAACTCCTAAGTCCTGGATTCAAACCCAGTGACACTCACTCTAGAAGCCACATAAACAGATCTAGATGCCAAGCCACAGAAGATGTGGCCCTGGGGAGCTGGTGCTGGTGCAGCAGCTGCAGGAGAGCTGGGGGTAGACACCCTTGCAGCCCACGCTAAGAAGTGTCCCATGGGGACCCAAGCCCAGGCTGCCTGTACTCCCACCGTCGCCTGGGCCAGGACTAAGGACATTCTGTCTGTCCTCCGTTTCCCCAGATAAGCTCATTTTCCAAGGTAAAGGTTTCTAGATTTCTGCCCCCAATCCTGCCCCTCTTCCTGGCAGGGCAGGGAGTCCCCAACCGCCCAGGGATCCATCTGAGCCCAGGGCCCTGCCTTGCCTCATCTCTCTGCACCCTCTTACCTTAGGAGCCTTCCTCTGGAGCTCCCCCTGTGGCTCAGTGGGTTAGGAACCCAACTAGTATCCATGAGGATGTGAGTTCAGTCCCTGGCCTCACTCAGTGGGTTAAGGATCTGGCGTCACTACAAGTTGCGGCATAGGTGGCAGATGTGGCTCGGATCCCGCGTTGCTGTGCCTGTGGCGTAGGCTGGTAGCTATGGCTCCAACTGGACCCCTAGCCTGGGGACCTCCATATGCTGCAGATTTGAACCTGAAAAAGAGAGCTTTCCTGTGCTGCCAGTTGATGCTCCCCCCCCCACCCCCATCCCACCCCCACGAAGACCTAGGCCTGCTCCTCACGTGGATGCCGGCACAAGGACTTCTCAAAACCAGGAGTGAGAATGCACTTCAGCTTTCGCGTTTCTGTTCTCAACCCCTGAACGTGCCCTTGGCCCTCTTCAGGGGCTCCATGATTCAGAAAGACATCGGAGACGCATGCGGGTGGATGCTTGCACATTCATGACCTGTCTCTAGTAATACTTATGCCACAATCTACCCCTTTTTCTCCCCTGCTCTTGCTTACACGACCACCTTCAGAGTCTAGTGCCGTCTTACAGGTGGGACGATGGAGGAGAGAGTGATTTCATGCTATGCACCTCCCACAGTTGCATGTGTGTTTTATTCTACTCCAGTTAGGCCCTTGCATGCTTGTGTCATGTAAGAAGCTCAGGGTGGACCTGTCCTCTGAGCATCCTTCTTTGGTGTCCAATGTTCCTGACACCCTGCAGGCTCCCACAGAGCTTTGACCTTGTCTGTTAGAGCACTGCTCACGATGCACTTGATCAGGAGCTGGGAGCATTCACGACCTAGTGAATCCTTTCTCAGGACTGACGCCTGACCACCTGGATGTGTCCCTCAGCTGGTCCATGGGAGCCATCCAGTATCTGCCGAACAAATGATTGAACTTATTATGGGAAAAGTTTGGGAGCTAGAAACCTGGCCCTCTTTCTCTGTGTGCCTCTGATTAGCCTTTGTCTCTGTAGAAAGTATATTCTAGAGTTCTCGTGGTGGCTCAGCGGGTTTAAAACCTGACAGTGTCCATGAGGATGCAGGTTCGCTCCCTAGCCTCCCTCAGTGGGTTAAGGATCTGGCATTTTTATCGTGAGCTGTGGCACAGGTCACAGACGTGGCTCAGATCCCGTGTTGCTGTGGCTGTGGTGTAGGCTGGCAGCTGCAGCTCTGATTCAGCCCCTAATCTGGGACCTTCCATATGCCTTGGGTGTGGCCATGAAAAGAAAAGAAAAAAAAAAAGTTAAAAAAGAAAAGTAAGTGCATTCTATTTAGAAGCTACCATGACAGCCTGTCACCATCTGGACCCTTAAGTATGTTATGCTGGGGAGTTCCCGTCGTGGCACAGCGGAAATGAATCTGACTAGGAACCATGAGGCTGCAGGTTCAATCCCTGGCCTTGCTCAGTGGGTTAAGGATCCGGCGTTGCTGTGGCTGTGGCACAGGTCGGTGGCTACAGCTCCAATGAGACCCCTGGCCTGGGAACCTCCATATGCCGCAGGTGCAGCCCTAAAAAGACAAAAAAAAAAAAAAAAAGTATGTTATGCTGTGTGTTCAATGATGATGTTGGGGCTCGGGGCAGACGCGAGTCTGGCTTCCTTTTGCAGAGGAGAGGGCTGAGGCTGGTGAGGTTAAGCCACACCCACAGCCCTTCAAGCTGGGTGCAGACCAATCACTGTGGACGGCGGGGCTGACGTAATCCCTGACGTCCAAGCTGCGCGTTTGTTTTTCTTCTGGTTCCCTCTCCTTCCACCCAAAGGGTTAAGTGCAAGTCGTTCCCAGTGTGTGGTATCTGGAAATGTTTGTTTTGTTTGTTCATACCACAGATTCCAGAACGGAAACAGCTCTCCATCCCAAAGATCGAGTCTCCAGAGGGTTACTATGAGGAGGCCGAACCGTATGACACATCGCTCAATGGTACGTCCTGGCGACGGGGCTCGGAGGGGCTCTAGCCCCTTCCCGAGTGGACGCAGTACCAGGTCTGCTGGTGGTGATTGGCACGCTTACCCCTGGCTGGAAACACAGAGGCAGCTCTTACCAGAGAGCGCGGCCTGAGTTGAGAGCTGTGGCCCCAGAGCGTTTGGCCCCTGGTCTGATGGGGAGCTGAGACCCGCAACAGACCCAGACCTGAGGCTTTCTGTGGTCCTGTCTGGATGTTGCTGGGTTCCATGCAGAAACATGATGGGGGAGAGGTCCTGGCCCAGAGGCATGAGGCCCAGTAAGCAACAGAAATGGGCTCGGGCTGTTTCCAGGTTCCTTCCCTGGACTCACCATCGCTGGACTCCCACTGAGTACCAAGTGTGCCTCCAGGAGTCAGGAACTCAGCCACAGTCGGACTCAGCGGGCCCAGTGGTCACGGCACTTCGATTCTGTGAGAGAAGACAAGTAACAGACAGGATGTATGTCAGGTGGTGATGTCAGGATGGAAAGCCGCAGGGGTGGGGGTGGGACAGGACAGGGACATTATTGTAGATTAGGGAGGACCCCTCTAGTGGCGTGACCCTGAGCAGATTCCTGAATGAAGTGGCTGGTACCTGCCAGAAGAACTTTCTAAGCAGAGAGCACAGTACATACAAAGGCCCTGAGAAAGGAGAGCCCTTGGCACGTGTGCTAGGAGCAGGTGCTAAGAGATGGGGACATAGAAGGCCCTGGCAAGGACTTTGGCTTTTCCCTGCATAGACTTTCCTCAGCCTCTGCAGGGTTCTTTTGGGGCTGACCGAACTTAGGTATTAAAAAAGATGGCCTTTGCCATGGGGGCAAGGCTCACACGGGAGTGTGAGAACCAGGGGTTCTCAGCCAGAGGAGATGGGATCAGAAATACTCTTCTTGGAGTTCCCATTGTGGCTCAGCGGGTTAAGGACCTGACGTTTTGTCCATAAGGATACAGGTTCGATCCCTGGCCTCACTCAGTGGGTTAAGGATCTGATGTTGCCTCCAACTGCAGCATAGGTTGCAGATGTGGCTTGGACCCGGTGTTGCTGTGGCAGTGCCATAGGTCTCAGCTACAACTCTGATTTGATCCCTGGAATGTCCATAGGCCGCAGGTGTGGCCATTAAAAAAAAAAAAAAAAGAGCTCTTTTTCGTGCAGGAATTCTCTAGCACAGAAAGGCCACGGGAGTTCTGGAAGAAAGAGATGGCTGTGCCCCTCCTCTCCTGGACAGCTGGACTCTGGTCCTCTCCCTCTCCCTTTCTTACCTCCTTCTTTTTCCTTCCTTTCTCAGTGAAAGGTCTTTGACAGTATAAAGCAATTTGCAGACTAAGGGGTAAGGGGCCCAGTCATGGGAATGAACTTGGTCCAAAGTGGGGAGCCTTGTTGGTTCCCCAAAGAATTGGCTCAGGGGTGAGATGGGACCAGTCACTTGGGGCCACGCACGCGTCTCGTCCTGGGTCTTGGTGCTTTACCTCTGGCTGCGGTCCCGGGACCATGTGGGAGATGAGCGCTTCTTTGGACCGAGAGCCTTTTATTCTAAGAGGCCGGTTTTGTGGGCAGAGTCACTTAGCGTGTGAGGTGTTGCCAAATCACCAGCCCAAATGTGATTTCAGACCCGAGCCGGGGGCGCGGCGGGGCTGTCTGGGTGCGTCTGGAAGGTGGGAGCGATGACTCACCCCACAAGCACCCCCGTGGGTTTAAACCCATCTCTCTGGGGTGTGACCCTGCCAGCCGGGGCTTGTCTCCCAGATGCTCCTGGGGGCCTGTTTGTGGGGCAGACGCTTCATCTTGACACAAACAAGTGGTCAGAAGGTTCCTGGTGTTTGTCTCTTGACTGGGAGTTCATACTGGTTTCATCCAGGACTGGGGCGGGGGGGTCACCGTAAGGTCAGCAAGGGGGATGGGAAGATGCCAATTGCCTTTTCCATCCTGCCAGGATAAGGACCATGGATGACTTGGGGGGAGCTGGTCACACTTGGCACAAAGAGGAGGCTTTCCCTGCATTATAAGCCGGCCTGCCCTCGGTTCCTGCCAGTGGGACACACAGGGACAAGAGAGGAAGGACCACCGGACGCCAGCCCCTTGCTCTAGTTCTCTGGTCAACAGTGCTTTTGCTGCCTTCCTGCAGAAGAGCAGTTTCCTGGCTTCTTGACCTGTCTCGTCAGCACCGTGCCCTCACTGCTCCCGCTGGGTCAGGTTCCTCTGTCTGCACAAAAGTTCAGTAAGTGCCCTCATGGCCTGGGCAGCAGCCGTCAGAAACAGCTACTGCATTCACGGTGTCTCCCACATGGGGTAATGGCAGCTGCTGTAACAAACAAGCCCCTTGAGGGTTTTTTGTTTTTTATTTTTTACTTTTTAGGGCCACACCTGTAGCATATGGACATTCCCAGGCGAGGGGTCAAATCAGAGCTGTAGCTGCCAGCCTGCATCACAGCCAGATCCAAGCTGCATCTGTGACCTCTGCCGAAACTTGTGGCAATGCCGGATCCTTAGCCCACTGAGTGAGGCCAGGGATTGAACCTGCATCCTCATGGATACTGCTTAGGTTCTTAACCTGCTGAGCTACGATGGGAACTCCCCCCCATGCAGTTTATAGAGACTTAGTGCAAATCTCATTCTCCCTCATCAACAGTTCAGTGCAGGCATCACTGGTCAGCAGGTAGTTTGCGAATCCAGACTCCTTCCAGCTCGGGCTCGGCTACCCCACAGGCCTCAGGCCACAGAATCCTCCTCAAAGAGAGCGCGGAGAACCTCTGTGTGCTGCTTTTTTTTTTTTTTTTTTTTGGTCTTTTTGCCTTTTCTAGGGCTGTTCCTGTGGCATATGGAGGTTCCCAGGCTAGGGGTCTAATCGGAGCTGTAGCCGCCAGCCTACACCATAGCCACAGCAACTCGGGATCCGAGCCATGTCTGCAACCTACACCACAGCTCACGGCAACACTGGATCCTTAACCCACTGAGCAAGGCCAGGGACCGAACCCACAACCTCATGGTTCCTAGCCGGATTCATTAACCACTGCACTACGATGGGAACTCCTCTGTGTGCTTTTTAAAGGCACTAGCCAGAGTGACACCCAGTGCTTCTGCCCACATTCTGTTGGTGACAGGAAGTCACACGGTCACCTCTGGATGGCAAGGGCCTGGGGCATGGTGTCCTACGCCAGGCTGGGGCCTCACCTAACAAGCCCACACCTCCCACTGGAAAGCTCTCACTTCTGATGGGCAGGCGGCCATGTCGCTCCCTCTCTTTCTGTCTCTGCATTTGGGTCTGTCCCTCTCCTCATCTCATCTCTCTCCCGCTTGCCTTTGTCTTTGCTTCTGGACACCACACAGGTCTTTCTGGCAGATTCCCCCCAAGCGGAGTCCCCAGATGGGCGCAGGTGCCTGAAGGAGTCGTTTACGCCACGATCACTTTGGGTACTGCTTGTCCTGGAGCTGGAATGCCAGGGGTCCCTGCCTGCTGCCTGGCTCTCAGAGGCAGGGTGCACGCCCCAGGGGTGGCCATGCCCTCTTCCTGTCCTCGTGCATGGGTCCTGCATGAGCACACGTGTGTCATCTGAACAGATGGCTAAAGGATGCAGACGTGGCCACTGCCAGATCAAATCCACTATTTTGAGTACTCCCTGTGTGCCTTTCAGTACTGTTCTCTTTGCCTATGTAATTATTTTAGAAATGCATCCGTGGCACATAGAGGTTCCCAGGCTAGGGGTCCAATCAGAGCTGTAGCTACTGGCCTACGCCAGAGCCACAGCAATGCAGGATCCGGGCCACGTCTGAAACCTACACCACAGCTCATGGCAACGCCGGATCCTTAACCCACTGAGCAAAGCCAGGGATGGAAGCGGCATCCTCATGGATACTAGTCAGATTGGTTTCCGCCAAGCCGTGACGGGAACTCCTGCATGTGTCATGTTAATTGCACGTTCTCACTTACCATCTTATCCTAAGAAGTGTCTCGAGTTGCAGACACGTCTTCGTAGTTTTCACTGATTATGATTGCATGGTACACTGGATGGAGTCATACTTTCCCCAGTTTCCTGCTGCTGATTGTTCAATAGCACTTGAATAACTATCTTAATGCATGTAACCTATCCCCCCTTCCTTCCTTTTTGAAAAACGAGTTTCCTAGGATAAACTCCCAAGACTGGGATTATTGGGTCAAAGAGTGTGGATGTTTTTATGATGCTCAGAACAACAAGCTGACAGGTCGTTTCCTGCAAGGCTGGTGTTAATTTATGTTTCTATCAGCGGTAAGAGAGCTCAGGGTCCCCCGCCGGGTAGCACTGTTATTTTCAGTCTTTGCTTATTCAATAGGTATAAAATTGTGAACGGTGCAACTTTTTTTTATTAAACCCGAAAGGGGCGTAATATCAGACTGCTTTTAAAGAAAACTGATGTTAAAATATTCAAAGTCTTAGTTTTGGAAATAATAAAACAAAAGAAAGCACATTTTCATTGGCTTTGTAGCTGGAGTAACTGTGGCCATGGCCTCATTCTGTTTCCCTGTATTTCTAATTCAGATGTGGATCTTTTTTATTCATATGCAGGAACCGAGTTTTGCGGATAGCATAGGAGGCTTCCAGAGAAGGAAAGACTAGAGGCCCATGGGCTCTCTTTTCTGATAAGTAATGTGGGGAGAAAAGAGAGGTTTCATTCACTCTGATTCAGGGGGACACATCATGTATGTGCAAGTCACAAGGAAGCAGATGGTGGCCCCACTTTCTGTTAGAGCAGTCCAGTAATGGAAGGAATTGTCCAGCAATCAGGAGGTAGTGAGCTCCCCGTCCATGGGGGAATTCAAGCAAAGGCTAGAGTAGGGTTATGCTAGACAGGATTCCTGTACTGAGTCAAGGGTTGGACCTGGATCCTGGGGTTCTCTTTTCTCCGTGTTCCGCACTTTGGGGCTTCATTGATTTTTTTTTTTTCCTGCACTTATTTATGGCTAACCTTGAATAGGGCAGTGAGGCCTGGAGGACAGAGCAGCTCTTGCAAGGTGGTGGGGGCGGTACTCAAGGCATGTGGAACAGGCAGAGGATTGGGCATGACTTGCACTTGGGGAGTCTGGGGCTTCTTTTAAACAGAATAGAAGTGTGAGGGTAGCTCCTTGGCGGGGCTGAAAGAAGGGCATCAGGTGGAAGTGAGTCGAAGGGGCTAAGCTTGTGCTGGGAGGTGTTCTGTGGGGAGGGAACAGGCACAAGGCTGCGGAGGATGAGGATTTGCAGGGAGGGCTGGGACCACGCCTGCGAGGAGAGCGTTTAGGAAAGGAAGGGTGGCCGCCTTCCCCAGAGAGCAGCACCTGCTGTGGTTAGTTTGCCTTTTATTTCCAAGGAGCCACAGCTTGTTTCTGCTCCCAGGTCAGGACCGGGGACAGAGCAGACCCAGCAGGCAGCGGTGAATGGCTTGCCCAGCCCTGGCCTTAGACAGTGACCCCTTTCCTCCTGGGTCCTGAGGATAACAGAGAGGCCCCCCAGCCCCTCCACCCCCGCTTCATCCTTCAGTTGAAGAAACAGAGGCCCCGAGGAGGGGGCTAGACTTCTCATCTGAGGGCAGTGTCTATCAGACAGGATTGGAGGAGGAAAAGGGAGAGACTCCTGGATTTACATTATCTGTGTCTGCGGCCAGAGGAAGCATCCAAGACATTTTGCTCGGGGGCTTGGGGGCCGGAAACTGCCTGGGTCTGTGGTTGGTGGCTGTGGGCTGGTTCAAGGGTGCGGAGAACGGGGGTGGCCTGGGGACCACCGGCTGCTCCTGCCCGCTGCCCGCCCTCCCTCTGGAAGGAGCAAAGCCTCTTTAGGAACATCCCCCACCTGGCAGGGCCGTGACCCAGGGGTCTTCTTGCAGAGGATGGAGAGGCCGTGAGCAGCTCCTACGAGTCCTACGACGAGGAGGAGAGCAGTAAGGGCAAGTCGGCCCCCCACCAGTGGCCCTCGCCTGAAGCCAGCATCGAGCTGATGCGAGACGCCCGCATCTGTGCCTTCCTGTGGCGCAAGAAGTGGCTGGGCCAGTGGGCCAAGCAGCTGTGCGTCATCAAGGACACCAGGCTCCTGGTCAGTCACCCCCTCCTTGGCGTGGGGGTGGGGGTGGTCCCCGATGCCAGGCACCCAGCCTTTTCCTTTGGGACGTTTTGACCTCTCCCCATCCCCAGGCTGCATGCTGAACTTTGTGTGCATGGATGAATGTGCTTTTTCTGAATGAAACATGGCCAGTGCTTTTCATCAGACTTGCATAGGGGTCAGTGAGGGCCACCCCTCCCCCCCGCATCCCATCCCATAGATATTGTGTCCGCTGGCCTGTGGGCTCATTCTTCCTTACATCTCGGCCCCTGGAGGGTTGGGGCGGAGCCTGCTGCCCAGTCAGGGCTCCCCCCACCTAGCCTGCAGCCCTAATTCGGGCTCCTGCATTCACAGGCAGCATCGGTATCTTCTCAGAAGTTGGAATATTCTGAATGATTGATTATAAGACCCATAAGGAATCGGAAGAGAGTTCTCTGACCACAGCCCTGTTTCCTGTGATTTGATTTGATTTTTTTGTTTTTCTAGGGCCATACCCGCAGCATATGGAGGTTCCCAGGCTAGGGGTCCAATGGGAGCTGTAGCCTCCAGCCTATGCCAGAGCCACAGCAACGCGGGATCCGAGCTGAGTCTTCGACCTACAGTGCAGCTCATGGCAACACCGGATCCTTAACCCACTGAGCGAGGCCAGGGATCAAACCCGTGTCCTCACGGATACTAGTTGGGTTCATTAATCATTGAACCACGATGGGAACTCCTCCTGTGATTTTCAAATTACAATTTGGTTTTATGCCCCGATTTAAAGTTTGTGCCGTTATTATAAATACCTCTTCTTCACTGGTTCCAACCTGCCCTGCTGTGTGCAGATGTTTTTCAGGTAATCCTGTCAAGCAGCCCTGTAAGAACCCCCATTTTATAAACGAGAAACTGAGGCGCCATGTATTTTTTCTGGTAGGGAAGACAGCCCTTTCCTTTCCCTGCTAATACATACATCATCTCCTAACTGAGCGGATGGCAAACTTGGCCTTCATCCCGTATAGACTCTCTGCTGGAGAAGCTGAGCAAGAAACAGAAACACAGGGGCAGAGAACTGGGAAAAGTACCTTCCACCCTGGGGACGTAGGGGTTGCCCACAAAGGATGCATCTTAGGAGCCAGTCAGTGCAGGCCTGCAGCGGGGTTGGAGCAGCTTGGATAAGCAGGGTCCTGGGGCATCTCTGACCAGTGGGGAGGAAGAGGCTCGAGGGAGAGGTTGACCAGCTGTCTGGTCACCATGACGCTGAGAGCAAGTGTTGCCCCTGATTGAGGTTACAGTTCTGCACTTGCACTTGGGCCCAGCCTTTTGGTTTTGTTGGGCAGAGCCCAGCTCTTGTTGATTCCCCCCTTCGCCCTGCCCAGCGGCCTCTCCCCTGCAGAATTTGCCTCCTACCCTGGCCAGGTAGCATCTCGCCTCTCTTCTGCAGTGTTACAAATCCTCCAAGGACCACAGTCCCCAGCTGGACGTGAACTTGCTGGGCAGCAGCGTGGTGCACAAGGAGAAGCAGGTGCGGAAGAAGGAGCACAAGCTGAAGATCACGCCAATGAACGCAGATGTGATCGTGCTGGGCCTGCAGAGCAAGGACCAAGCTGAGCAGTGGCTCAGGGTGAGGGAGGGGCCTGGCCACTGGGAAAGCAGGCCCACTCCCCTCTGGGGCTCCCAGGGTCTCCTGCACTTCTGGCTCCTGAACCTTTTCCAAAAGGGATGGATGTGGTCAGGGGTAAAGGGCCTACGATCCTTCAAGTTCGCAGGGCTTCCTGTGTTCCAAGTGGTAGCCCTCTGTCTTAGGGAAACAGATCGCAGGGTCAGCCCTTAGGTCTGCCTCCTTCTCCTCACCTGGGCTTGGGCTCTAGTTGAAATCCATGTGCCTTCTGGCCACTAGGAGGCGTCGTTACCATCACCACCAGTTAAAAGGCTCTACCCTGGAGGAGGTGGGGTGGACTGTGGCATCAAGTCTAGGAACCTCTGTGGGACCAAGGCAGCATGTGGGTGCTCCATGGTGACCCCCCACCTCCGAGGAGCCACCTGGCACACACAACGAACAGCCAGTCCCACCGAGGATGGGACAAGAGGGGGCTCACTGATCTGTGGGCTGGCTGCTCTGGCCCGTTTGGGCTTTGCTGCAAACTCTGCCCTCCCATCCCCAGCCTGATGCCAGAACGCGTGGGGACCTGAGGGAGACAGGCCCTAAGGAACAACCCCCCACCCAGCTGGGGCCCCCAGGGGACTCTCAGGCCAAGGGTGGAGCAGGGGTGCTCTGCTCCTTTGAAATCCTGCATCCTCTCGCTCACCCCCACCTGCTCCCCCGACCTAGAGGGGCTCTGGCTTCTGCCTGGCTGTGAAGGGCCTTCCTCTTCCCTCAGGTCATCCAGGAGGTGAGCGGCCTACCTTCCGAAGGAACATCCGAGGGAAACCAGTACAGCCCAGATGCCCAGCGCCTGAGCTGTCCAAAAGTAAGCCTCTCCCTGCCCGGAGGAGAGTTCACTTCCAGAAAAATTAAAGATGTAGGAGTTCCCTGGTGGCTGAGCAGGTTAAGGATCCGGGTTGTCACTGCTGTGGCTCTGGTCACTGCTGTGACTTGGGTTTGATCCCTGGCCCTGGGAACTTCCGCAGGCTGTGAGCATGGCAAATAATAACAATAATAAAAAAATAAATAAGTAAAATTACAGGTGTAAAATTGGGAGCTTTGCTTCTACAACACAGCCCAATAAATAAGAAGCATACAGTGCCTGGCTCAGGGTAGAAGCTTCAGCTTGGCAGGGAGACTGGTGGAGGCAAGGAAACCTACATATTTTCTTGCTTTGGGCCTGGGGACAGGGGCAGGGGGAAAACTTTATTAGGACAAAGTCACTTTGCCTGCGTCCTTGGGCAAGGACATGCATCTTTCAAGGCTCTTCCTTCCCACTTCATCCCCAGGAGAGCTTCACGACAACAGCACTAGTCGTTGGGAGCTTCAGGGGTTGGGGGAACAGCCTAGGTGTTGACCCCAACCAAGTGGCCCTTGTCTTCAGCTGCATGGAGCTGTGGGGCTCCTGCTTTAAGGTCAAAGGCAGGGAAGTTAGGCTGGGTGCTGGCCGAGGGGAGTGCCATCACTGCAGCATCACATTCCACATCCCCAGGCATTTGCAGGCAGATGCCCAAAGCCTGGTGTGCGCAGAGCCAAGGGTGCTTGTGTCTCATGTTGGGGTCCCCACCCCTGTCAGGGAGGAAGGCAGAGGGTGAGCAGAGAGGCCTTGAGCAGGGAGGGGGCCCTTTTCCAGGGAGGAAAACCCACAGCACTTCTAGATGTTTCGTTGTCTTAGTCATTCCTCGGACATTGACAAGAAAATAAAAATCAGGAATTCCTATTGTGGCTTAGCGGTAATGACTCCAGCTAGTACCCATAAGGATGCGGGCTCAGTCCCTGGCCTCACTCAGTGGGTTAAGGATCTGGCATTGCTGTGAGCTGAGGTGTAGATTGCAGATGCAGCTTCAGTCTGGCATGGCTGTGGCTGTGGTATAGGCTGGCAGCTATAGCACTGATTCATCCCCTAGCCTGGGAACCTCCATATGCCATGAATATGGCCCCTAAAGAACGAAAGAAAAAGAAAACAAACACAAGTCAAAGTAAACTTAGGGATTTCTTCATATGGGAGTGAGAAACAAGGGCTCTCCCAAAAGACCCAGAATGCTGATTCCCTGGCCAGAGGCAGGAGTCCTTGGTCCCTGGCAAAGGCTCTGTTGGTTGGGAGTCAGTCCCTTGCCTTAGTTTCCAGAGATCTGGAGTCATTGTTTCTGGAAGCTTGAAGGAAATATTCTTTGGGGGGAGGGGCACACCCATGGGACATGGAAGTTCCCAGACTAGGGGTCCAGTCAGAGCTGCAGCTGCTGGCCTACACCACAGCTCACAGCAACGCCAGATCTTTAACCCACGGAGCGAGGCCGGGGATCGAACCCACATCCTCATGGATGCTAGTCGGGTTCGCTTCCACTGAGCCACGAGTGCACCTCCTTGACTGCAATATTCTGAGTGTCTCATGTTCTTTTAACAGCAGCAGCCACTACACTCCTCCAGGGACTGTCTCTGATCCCCCAGCAGCCCTGGGAATACAGACAGGGATGTTATCCCTATTTTATACACAGGGTGGGGGGCAGGAAAGCCCTGCTTGGCAGGAGAATGCTCCAGCTGGCATTCGGATCCTGGTCTGACCCCGTGCCGACCAGCCAGCCCTTCTCCAAAGACCGCAAGTTGGTAGCACAGTCAATTCTCAAAAGATGTCCTCCAGCTCCTGGTATGGCCGGTTCCCCACCTGCCAGTTGGCTTCAGTTGGGGTGCTGATTCCAATGCGCCCTGGGGCCGGCTCCCTGCCCTCCCCACTGGCTATGGGGCGCTGTGACATCGCGTGGAGCAGTCATGTTGAGAACTGGTGGCCAGGATGTGCAGTAGCTGAAGAAGAGGAAGATGCTCCGGGGAACCTCAGAAGGGAGGGCAAAGGCAGGTCCTCCAGGGAAGCCTGGCCATGTCCCACCAGTGACCTGGACCCCAAGGTGACCCGAGAGTCATCCCCAGACACCATCACCCACTCGTTTCTCTCTCTTCCACAGCCAGATATCAACGAGAAGTACCTGTCCGCCTCGGAGTACGGAAGCTCCACAGATGGCCACCCTGAGGTCCCGGAGACCAAAGATGGTATCAGCGCTCTGGCTGTCAGCCGGGGGTGGGGTGGGGTGTACCCCAAGCTGTGAGGCTCAGCTCTCCGGCTCAACCCTAGTAGGTTTTAACAGCCAATTCCAATATGCCTCCGATTCCTGAACTGCTTAGACATAGGCAGCTGATAGACGCCAGAGAAAGGGAGAGGGGACCAAAGCAAAGTTAAGTTTCATGAACTGCTGGGGGTAGAACATTCTTTTTTCCCGTCTGCTAACCCGAGGTCAACTCTCTCTGAGCCAGTTCAGTCTGCAAAGCTTCTCCAGGGCTGACATGTTCTATGAGAGGTTGGTTGCCTCTCTTGAGGGCGTGAGTCTAGGGACACCCGACTCTGGCCTGTGCGTCCTGGTTTGGGGAGCAGACGTGTGTGTGTGTGTGTGTGTGTGTGTGTGTGTGCGCGCGCGCATGCGTGTACATGCGCATGTGTGCACGTGCTCACAGGGAGAGGCAGACTTGATGGGAATAGTTCTGCTATGACGTGTGTGTGTGTATAGACTTGATGGGAAGGGTTCTGCTATTTTTCCCGTCTCCATGAGGGCATGCCGGTAGGCTGTGTGCAAGGCTGATGGTATTTTCTCTCATCTCCACAGTCAAGAAAAAATGTTCTGCTGGCCTCAAGCTGAGCAACCTGATGAACCTGGGCAGGAAGAAATCTACCTCCCTGGAACCTCAGGAGAGGTCCCTCGAGACAGCCAGTAAGACCCCAGCCACCTCCTGGGCCAGAGGGCAGGCTCTCCCCGGGCTGCCGCAGGTCTCCAGGCGGGCAGCTCAGCCACCGGCAGGGGTTCTGGGTCTCGCTCTGACACCCCTCGGGTGGGTGGGCCCCCTGCCCACAGTTTCTGTTGATCTTCATTGCAGGCAGCTCTTTAGGCCTTACCCATCCCTCCTGCTGCAAGGCTGGCTCCTTTGTGGAGGTTGATGGGTAACTGATGGCTGTCCTCTGAAGGTCCTTAAAGTTATGCTCATTTGACCAGTATGTATGGAGCGTGGTAGGCACAGTGTCAGGGAAGGGGGACCAAGCAGACGGAGGCAGAGCCCTGAGAGCTTAAAACTCAAGAGAGGTGATGGCGGGAGTTCCTCTTGTGGCTCAGCGGGTTACGAACCCAACTGGTATCCATGAGGATGCAGGTTCAATCCCTGGCCTCCTTCGTGGGTTAAGGGTCCAGCGTTGCCGTGAGCTGTGGTGTAGGTCACAGACGCAGCTCGGATCTGGCACTGCTGTGGCTGTGATGGAGGCTGGCAGCTACAGCTCCGATTGGACCCCTAGTCTGGAAACTTCCATCTGCTGCAGGTGCGGTCCTAAAAAGCGAAAGAAAGGAAGGAAGAAAGGAGAGAGAGAGAAAAAAGAGGCGAAAAAAAAGAAAAAGAGAAGATGGCTTTTTATATTTATAACCACACACTATGCTGTCTTAGTAGCTACGGGAACTCAGGGACAGAAAGAACCTTTCTTACTCTGGGAACAGAGTAAGGACTGGCTTCCTGGACCTGAGCCTTGGAGGAAGGGCAGGAGCCAAAAGGGCTGGGAGGGCCCCCGGGGGCAGGAACAAGACTCTGAGAGGAGCACTGGTGACACCTGTTACGGGGACGACAGAAGCCTGTGTTCTAAGTACAGAGGGTGTGTGCAGGTGCTGGGGAGCCTTAGAGGGGGGCTCTGCTGCCCTTACTCAACCTTGAGGAAACCAAGGCCAGGGGAGAAAGACCTTTTCCAGACAATATCCTGGCTTCCAGCCGGAGGCTCACTGCTCTACGTCCCCCCAGGGCCTAAAGGCCACTGCTGACCGTCTCTGGGCCTGTCCCTCCTCCTCCTGGAACCCATATCCCAGCCCTGGCTCTCCTCCTGAGTCCCAGTTCAGCTCCATGCTTTGTGGCTGCAGCCTGGGCTCAGATGGAACAGGAAGACGGCAGATGTGGCCTTCACTGCGAGCCTCCTGCTTCTGCCCCTGCAGCCTCGAGGCATGATGCTGGTCCCAGTGAGTCACTTTGGGAGATGCGGCTGGCTTAGGCTGGAAGTTACTCAGTGGTGAAGCATCCTGTCCTCTGTGGCTGGGGACAGGGCCAGAGAGAACGCAGATGCCCTTCTTCCTGGGACTCGGCGTCTGGGCTCCCTGCTTCTGCACCCAGAGTTCTGTTTGGCCTAGAGAATGCTGGCTGGCGAGTGGGGCACCTGCCTGAATGAACCAGGATTCCAGGTTCTGGGCTTACATACTTCTGTTTATTTTTTTTTTTTTCTTTCTGCCATTTCTCGGGCCACTTCTGCAGCATATGGAGGTTCCCAGGCTAGGGGTCCATTCGGAGCTGTAGCCACTGGCCTACACCAGAGCCACAGCAACGTGGGATCGGAGCCGTGTCTGCAACCTACACCACAGCTCACGGCAACGCCGGATCCTTAACCCACTGAGTGAGGCCAGGGATCAAACCCACAACCTCATGGTTCCTAGTCAGATTCGTCAATACTGAGCCACGACGGGAACTCCCCATCTTACTATTGTGATGTGACAGTCACATGGCTCTGAGAAATTCCTGGTCTCCACTGTGTGTCTCGCAGTGGGCTGGGTGCCAAGGTGGCCATCCACCTTGACGCTGCTGCCTGGGCCCAGTTCATCCCAGCTAAGGTGAGAGCAGCTGCTGATCCCTAAGGATGGAGAAGGCATAACCTCTTTGTCAGCCTGTGCCTCTGGGAAGGTGAGCAGCGCAGAGAGCTGTCGGCCCCCTGCAGAGGGGCTGAAAGACCCTTCATCTTTGTAGCGCCTGGGACAAGGCTGTGCCTGGCACATGATGTGAGCTCCATAACATCATGGGGGAGGGAAAGGCTTATCGTCTGAACCCAACACATGCAACCATTTAAAAACAAGAAAGGATGGCGTGAGGGGTGCCCCCACCGGCACTGGCAGAGAAAGAAGCAGTCCCTGGTGGAAAGACCACAGGGCACAGATCTGGGCACTGGAGACGAATGTGCCCAGTTCCTGGCCTTGACAGGCTCTGTGTCTGCTTGGGAGGCTTACTTGGGAGCAGAGTGTCACTGTTTGAGGACTCAAGGGTTCTGAAGGCAGTAGAGCTGGGAGGGCCAAGGCCGGCCACCTCTGGGAGGAGGAGGAGGAGCTGGCTGAGGGGAGGAGGACTTTGCAGGCTGAGATTGAGTGGCCCAGGGATGGCAAGGTTGTCAGAGCAGCTGAGGAAACTGAGTCTGCAGAGGTGGGGGGGGTTGCACCTGCAGCTAGGACATGTGGCTGGGGCGAGCTTCCTGTGCGGGGCCTGAGCTGCCGGCAGAGGCAGGGAGGAGGACAGGCCTTCGAGCCTGGAGATGAGGCAGGGAGGCAGGGGGGTGTGTGTGAAGGAGTCTCCACTTGCACATGCATGCACGCCAACACACACAGCACACACACACACACATACACGGCCTCCTCTAGCCTAAGACCCAACTCACTTGCTTCTGGACACTTTCCAAAAACCAGTAGTGCTGTGCTGCCCACCTTCAAAAGGTTTAAGCTGCTAATGCAAAGGAGGGAGAAAGTCCGATTCACAGCCTCCGCAAGGTTGGAACGTTTCTCGGGCAAAGCCTGGCAAGTCTTTTTTTTTTTTTTATCTTTTTGCCATTTCTTGGGCTGCTTCTGCGGCGTGTGGAAGTTCCCAGGCCTAGGGGTCGAATCGGAGCTGTAGCCTCCAGCCTACACCAGAGCCACAGCAACTCGGGATCTGAGCCACATCTGTAACCTACACCACAGATCATGGCAACACCAGATCCCTAACCCACTGAGCAAGGCCAGGGATGGAACCCGCGACCTCATGGTTCCTAGTCGGATTCGTTAACCACTGCGCCACGACGGGAACTCCAAGCCTGGCAAGTCTTAGAACTGAGATTCTGGAGGAGTCTCTCAGGGGGCTGGAGACATCCCTGGCCGCCCCCCCGCCACCCAGCCCCCTCAGCTGCATCCCTCCCCGCAGGTTACCTGAATGTGCTGGTGAACAGCCAGTGGAAGTCGCGCTGGTGCTCTGTCAGGGACAGTCACCTGTACTTCTACCAGGACCGGAACCGGAGCAAGGCGGCCCAGCAGCCCCTCAGCCTGGTGGGCTGTGAGGTGGTCCCAGACCCGAGCCCGGACCACCTCTACTCCTTCCGCATCCTCCACAACGGCGAGGAGCTGGCCAAGCTCGAGGTAGTGCTGGCCCGTGGGGGAGGGGCAGGGCCCGGGGGCAAGGTCACGGCCCTTGCCACAGGTCCTGAGGACCACAGCCCCACAACGGGAGAGTCCACCCAGCGGCTTTATTTGTACTTCCTTTGCCTGAGATTGTTTGCATTTAAAAAAAAAAAAATTCCATTCCCTTTCTGACCTCAGGGTGGTGGAGTTATAGGACCGGGACAATGAGCTATTTCCTGCACTTAGGGCAAGAGGAGTATTTATAACTCCCTGAGCTGCTGGAAAAACTTTCTGGGGATTCAAAGCGGGTTTGTGATTTTGTTTGTGTATCACCAGATGGGGCTCAGTACATTAACATGCCAACCAGTAAGGGCTTATCTTGGGGGAGAATAAGGTTGGTGATACAATGACAGTAATCCCACTCCCCACCCTGTTTGATGTTATGTTCCATTTATAAAAATAAGAGGTGACATAATACCTTGCAATGAGCTGGGCAGTCCCCAGCAGAAGGCTTTACAGGCGTTTAAGAACACACCCCAGTCCACTCCTGTGCACCTAGCCCTGTATCCCCGGGGTCTTCCTCCAGATTTTGCGCCAATGCTGCCCTCTGGTGGCTAAAAGATCCACATCCCTCTTCATCCATCCATCCTATTGACAGATACCTACTCAGTACAATAATATGGTGGAGAAGTGGAACTTACATTCCTAGTACAAGAGTGAGATGTTTTTCATTGCTCCATCGATTACTTAAGGCCAGTTGCCAGAGAGCAGTGGGGCAGGTGCTGTGATATGTATGGAAGTCCACGTGCTGGGCAGGTGGGAGCTAAGTAGGGCGAGCTTGTGTGGGGCAGGGGAGGTGGGGAGGAAAGCGAGGCTGATCCTAAGAGGGGAGAGAGACCCTGAAGGGGTTCAAGGGAAGGTGGCCTGTTCAGATTTGGCTTCCCAGACACTTCTTCCAGCTGCCGGGGGCGGGGTGGGGGGGTAGGAAGGGATAAAATGAGAAGCTGTTACCATTGCCCAGGGCAGGGATGGTTGCAGCAGGAACTACAGGCCATCCAAGGAAAAGCTGTGTTGAGAAATCCACTTGAAAATGAGTAGGAAAAGGAAAGCAATTAATGTCGAAATCCGCTTTCAGCTACCCCCTCCGATCACGAAAACAGGGCAAAGGGGTGGCAGAGCTGTACTGAGCAATGCCAGCCAGGTAGCTGTTTTTCCTCATGAAAGGAAACCCGTAATATTCATAGAATTTCCAGGGCTTTCTCATTATCAAGCCAAGAATCAATCTTGGCATTTAAATAGAACTACCCAGCAGGTACGCTTGATGAGAATGCTGTATTGTCTCCTGGGAAAATATAGGCACCAACGTCACGGGGATTTAGTTCCTGATTTGTCCGAACGATTTGACCTGGTGTCAGGTGTATACTGAAACCGTAAACAAAAATAAATTCGCGTTTTGATATTTCTTAGCAGGGATCCGGTAGTATTACATGCATGAATTAGAGCTGTTGAAATTGAAATGTGATCATTCACAAAAGAGAGGTGTCACCCAAAATACACCGTTACCAGGCCTCTCCGGGATCATTAGCCTTCTGGAAATAGATGTATATTAGCATCACGTGTGATACTTGGCACAAATGTCCACAGCATCATTGAGGTGACTCTAGGGTGTCACTAGTAGCAGGAAATACTATTTCGGGTCCCCGGAGGATGGGACGTGCTTGTGAAAATGAGGAGCTTGGCCCAGGGCCACACAGTCAGAGGCCTTGCGTAGGGTGGGGGTGGGGAGAGGCTGGGCCCCAGGCTGCACGGTCAGCCCCGCTCATGTCCTTCTCGGCCTCCTCCCAGGCCAAGACTTCCGAGGAAATGGGCCACTGGCTAGGCCTCCTGCTCTCGGAGTCAGGCTCCAAGACAGACCCGGAAGAATTTACCTACGACTATGTGGATGCCGATAGGGTTTCCTGTATTGTAAGCGCCGCCAAAACCTCTCTGCTGTGAGTATTCAGGGACCTCCCGCTTTGCACCCTCCCACGCCCAGCCTTGCTTCCAGACCCAGGCCCAGAAGGGGCCCTGGTGGGCAGCTGAGCAGCGTGGCAGCTGGGAGGGCCATCAGTGTCGAAACCGACGTGCCACGAAGTCATCTTATGTATGCTGGGGCTGTGCCAGCCACCTGGCTTGGGGGACTTGTCTAGATAAAAGAGCTGGTTAACCTGTTCTGTGTAGCAAAAAGATCAGGGCCAGGGAGCAGCCCTCAGGCGGGCCCCGCAGGAGCTGAGCCAGGCGTCTGGCCCGGGGACAGCCACAGCGTCCAGCTCTGGTTAGACACTCTCAGCTCCTTAAGGCAGAGCCGGCGCCTTTGCTGGCTTCCGCTTTCCTTCTGCTGAGGCAGCATTTGCCCATGGAGCCCTCGCTGGGTCCCAGCACACCCTAGAAGAAGCAGGGCAGAGGTGGCACTTCTGCTTCTTGGATCAGCAAACTAACTCCGGGAGAAGTGGTCCTAGGGCAGGGCGGGGAGGGGTGAGCAGATGTGGCAGCCAGCCGAGCCACTGGAACAGAATCTGCTCTCTGAGGTACAAAATGCGGAAAGTGCCATCTGGCCAGTGAGGCCCCAAGCATGCCGTGTGCTGCGCAGATGAAATGAGAGAGGATTTTGTTGTTGGAAGGAGATCCTGAAAGGGAGAAATAGGGGTGAGAAGACGGCAAAGGAGCCTAAGAGGAGGAGGGAGGGTAGGGACGCCTGCTTTCCTGGAAGAGAAATTTGGAACGGGAATTCTAATAAGAAGGCCCTGGGGAGAGAGAGAGGAGATAACCCTAAGCAAACGGATTCGTGGAGCTCCCTTGTGGCTCAGTGGGTTAAGGATCCAGCATGGTCACTGCAGTGGCTAAGGTCACTGCTATTGCATGGGTTTGATCCCTGGCCCAGCCAAGGGCATGACCAAAAAATTTTAAAAAGTAGAAAAAAAAATTCATTTTAAAATGAGGTCAGTGCTGGTCCCCAGGTCTCCTGCACAGTCCACGGATTTCGCCATAGCTCTCACTGCTATGAATGCTTTGAGGCTGGTGGCATTTACCCTCTCTTGCCGTGTCTTCCAGACTGATGCAGAGAAAGTTCTCGGAGCCGAACACTTACATCGACGGCCTGCCCAGCCAGGATTGCCAGGAGCTGCTGTATGATGATGTGGAGATGTCGGAGCTGACGGCCTCGGTAAGGATGCCGCCGGCAGCCGCCTGGGGCTGCCCCTCCTCTTCCTGCCAAGCCTCAGTGCCTTTGTGTCTCAGTGCCAGAGACCATTAGATGGTCCCCAAGAGGGATGGGCTCCAAGTCACCCGCAGGGCCATCAGTGTTGAAACCAAGGTGCCACAAAGTCCTCTTATGTATGCTGGGGCTGCGCCAGCTGCCTGGCTTGGGGACTTGTCTAGATGAAAGAGCTGGTTAACCACTCTGGTCAGTTCACAGGTAGAGGGTGTGGTATTGGGAGTGGTGATATCGTTAGCTCTTTTTATTTTATTTTGTTTTATTTTATTTTTGCTTTCTAGGGCTGCAGCTGCAGCATTTGGAAATTCTCAGGCTAGGGGTCGAATTGGAGCTACAGCTGCTGTCTATACCACAGCCACAGCAACGCCAGATCCTTGACCCACTGAGTGAGGCCAGGGATCGAACCTGCATCCTCATGGATCCTAGCCGGGTTTGTTAACCACTGAGCCACAAAGGGAACTCCAGCCCTTTTTTTTTTTTTTAATTGAGGTATAGTTGATTTGCAATATTATATTAGCTTCAGGTATACATCATAGTATGTATGATTATAAATTATATGCCATTAAAAGTTATAACAAAATAATGGTTCTAATCCCCTGTGCTACACAATATTTCCTCATGGTTTATCTGTTTTATCCATAGTAGTTTGCATCTCTTAATCCCACACCTCTATCTTGTCCTTCCTCCCTTCCCTCTCTTTAGTGATCAACAGTAGTTTGTTGTCTTTTTCTGTGAGTCTGTTTTTTTTTTTTTTTTTTTTTTTTTTGTCTTTTTGCCTTTTCTAGGGCCGCACCCACGGCATATGGAGGTTCCCAGGCTAGGGGTCGAATTGGAGCTGTAGCTGCCCGCCTTCACCAGAGCCACAGCAACGGGGATCCAAGCCGCGTCTGCAACCTATACCACAGCTCACGGCAACGCCGGATTGTTAACCCACTGAGCAAGGGCAGGGACTGAACCCGCAACCTCATGGTTCCCAGTTGGATTCGTTAACCACTGCGCCACGAAGGGAACGCCTGTGAGTCTGTTTTGCTCTATGCATTTGATTGTATTAGTTTTTAGATTTCATATAAAAGTGATAACATACAGCATCTGTCTTTTCATGGCGGACTCATTTCACTAAGCATTATATTCTCTAGGTCCATGCACATTGCTGCAAGTGGCTGAATTTTTAGTTTTTAACGGTTAAGTAATATTCCCTTGTGTATGTATATATGTGTATATACATACCTACATCTTCTTTTCCATTCACCTGCTGATGGGCACTAGAACTGCTTTCATATCTTGGCTATTGTAAGTAGTGTTGCCATGAAGACCGAGGTGCATGTCTCTTTTCCCATTCGTGTTTTTGCTTGTCCCGGATATATTATATATACCAAGGAGTAGAATTGCTGGATCCTATTAGTTCTATTTTAGTGTTTGGAGGAACCTCTGTGCTGTTTTCCACAGTGGCTGCACCAGTTTACCTTCTCACCGACAGTGTACTAGGATTCTTTTCTCCATATTTGTTATTTGTAGGCTCTTTGAAGACAGCCATTCTGACAGGTGTGAGGTGCTGTCTCATTGTGGTTTTGATTTGCATTTCTCTCATAGTTAGCATCTTTTCATGTGCCTATGAGCTCACCATATGTCTTCTTTGGAAAAGTGTCTATTCAGGTCTTCTGCCTGTTTTTTGCTTGTTCGTCTTATGGTAAGCTTATTTATTTTTGGCCTCGCCCGCAGCATGTGGAAGTTCCCGGGCCAGGGATCAAACCTGTACCACAGGCAGTGACCCAGAGCCACTGCAATGACAATGCTGGATCCTTAGCCTGCTGTGTCACAAGAGAACTCCAATTTTTTTTTTAATATGGAATCATGAGCTATTAATATATTTTCGACATCAGCCCCGTCAGTCATATTATTTTGCAAATATTTTCTCCTATTCTATAGGTTGTCTTTTTGTTTTGTTGATGACTTCCTTTGCTGTACCAAAGCTTTTACAGGAGCTTTTGTAATTAGGTCTCATTTGTTTATTCTTGCTTTTATTTCTTTGGCCTTAGGAAACAGATCCAAAAAAGTACTGATAGGATTTATGTCAGAGGGTGTTCTGCCTATGTTCTGGTCTAGGAGTTTTATGGATTCAGGTCTTACACTGAGGTCTTTAATCCATTTCGAGTTTATTTTTGTGCATGGTGTGAGGAGGTGTTCCCATCTCATTCTCTTACCTGTAGCTGTCAGAGCCCATGAGCCTCTGAGGCTCAGATTGGAATAATCACCCTGACAACAGGTTCCACTAAGCGGGCTTGAGCCTCTGTGCTGTGCCAAGGGCTTCTCTTTCATCCCGGCCACTTTACAGGGAGGTGCTACTGTCTCTTCTCTAGAGGAGGAAAGAAGGGTCAGGAAAATGAGGTCCTTACTCCTGGGCCTGCCACCTCTACAGCAGCAAACCCAGGACTCAAACCCCAGCCTTCTAATCCAGCTCAGTATGAGGCTCCCCCAGGAAGGAGGTCCTGTGAACTCCATGGGCCGGGACGGAGGTTGGCAGCAGGGCTGGTGCCCCCTGCAGCCCCCCGGGATCAGAGGCAGTGAGAGCCACCTGACTCTTTCCTGTGCAGGTGGAACCCCCCGAGGAAGCCGCCCCTGCGACAGATGCTCCGAGCGAGTCCGACCCCGACCGAGTATACCTGGACCTCACGCCCGTCAAGTCCTTCCTGCACGGCACCAGCGGGGCGCAGGCCCGGGCCCCCTCCCCGACGCCGCCCCAGCAGGACCTTCCGGTGGAGGCCCTCCCTGCAGACCCAGACCCCACCCCTGATGAGCCCCTTGCAAAGTCTCCAGAGAACCCTGAGTTGCAGGTACAGGCTGCCCCCAGCAGGTGAGCCGGCCTCCCTGTGCCGGGCCCTGGGCCAGCTGAGTCGTGCTTGCTTTCTCCCAAAGCAGGTGCAGCAGGAGAGTCTGGAACCTGAGGAGCCTTCCCCTAGGCCAACAGCCGTCAAAATCCAGACTGACCAGCAGAAAATCTCCATCCCACCAAGCTGCCCGGATGCTGTGGCCAATGCCCCAGCCGGGGCCAGCCCGCCTGTGAAGGACAAGTTGAAGGCAGCCAATGCAGGTGCCTATGCTAGATAAGAGCTGAATGTTGGCTTAGAGAAGTTAGCCTGCTTCCCTCCCTTTCAGATGAGGAAACAGAGGCTCAGAGAGGTGAAGGGACTTGCCTGAGGTCACACAGCAGAGAAAGGGTGGACCAAGTTGCCTCCTCTCTCCCTGCCAGGCAAGCCTGGTGTCCAACTCTAATCTGCCACCGAAGGCCTGGGTTCCACCTGAGCCTGTGGGGTGGGCTGGGACAGCTCGCATGGGCCAGTCTGGCTGACCCGGGGGTCCCCCCCGCCTCTCTGGCTCTGTAGAGATCAAGCTTGGCAAGAACAGGACAGAAGCCGAGGTGAAACGGTACACAGAGGAGAAGGAGAGGCTCGAGAAGAAGAAGGAAGAAATCCGGGGACACCTGGCTCAGCTCCGAAAGGAGAAACGGGAGCTGAAGGAGACCCTGTTAAAGTGTACAGGTAACGGGGTCCCCAGGCGAGGGACCTGGGCTCTCAGCGGGGGGGCGCGGGCAGAATCCAGATCAGCACACCTGGTCCGCAGCCCTGTCAGCCTTTGGCACAGGTGGATGCTCCCTGGTGCTGTCCTGCACCAGGACGTGCTGGAAAAGCTGATTCAAGGAGGAACTCTTAAATTAAATCTATGTGTTTAGATCTTAAATGTTTGATTCTCACTTAAACAAACACGTATTTCTTGGCCCGTCTTCGCCTTTTCCTGCACTCTGGGTCAGCGCTCACGCATTAACCACCCCTTTAATGCCTCCTTCTTAATCTCCCATCGTTTCTTTACACGTGTCTTAAGCTTTATTCATTTTAAAGAAATTCGAATCCTTGTAGATTATTTTCCACATCAGCCTCATATCATTTGTCAGCTGTTTCCCAGCAGCTTGTCTCTTGGAAGACCTTTCAGCTGCATTTGACTTAGTTTTTAGAGAGTGACTCTGTGCTCATTTAATATTTAAATTGCCATCTCGCACCTACAAGTATAAACAGTTTGGGGGCCTGGGAAACTTCTAACTTGACTGGTGGACAAAGGTCATGGGGGCACAAATTACATTAATATTATATCTTTATTGAGAGATAATCCACAGACTGTATGATGACCCATTTCCAGGGTACAACTCGATGGTTTTCAGTATATTCCGAGTTGTGCAGCTGTCCCCATGGTCAATTCTGGAACATTTTCATCACCCATACCTATTTCCCCTCAATCCTCCTATCCCCAGGCAACCACAGATCTTTCTGTTTGTAAATGTGTGCCCACTGGTTTTGGGGGTTCCGCAGTCTTGGCTGCTAGTGCCCAGAGGCCAGGAGACAATCACTGGGTTTCCTTTCCATCCAGCCAGGACCAGAGGGCAGGACTGAGACCCACTGCTGTGTTAGGCCCTAGGAAGCACCATGTGCCAGAAGGATTGGGGCAATTGTGTGGGGCAGGTTGAAACAGCCCAGCCTTCCTCCAAGGGTCATCCGTAAAGCTCCTCTCTCCCTTTGGGGTCATTGTTACAAGAGCAGATATCAAAACAATCTCTAAAGTCTCTAAGAGCCTCTGGGACTCAGGCCCTCTCGTGAAGGCTGAGCTCTTCCTCCGGGACCTTTGTGAGCGCTGACGCAGGCTCTGGGCTCCGGGGCTGCCCATCTGCTGATGCAGGACCTGGGCTTGGAGGCTGCCCACCCCACAGAGTGTGTGGGACCCAGAGCTGTGGTCCACGGCCACCCAGGGTCCTGTTTCAGCAGCGGTGGGTGCAAATCCTGCCTCCTCCCGGCGGGGCTTCTGGCCGAGGCTGTTCCTGCAGCCGGCTTCATTCTCTCTGCAGACAAGGAGGCAGTGGCCAGCCTGGAGCAGAAGCTGAAGGAGATGGATGAGGAGTGCAGGGTGGAGGAGCGCAGGCGCGTGGACCTGGAGCTCAGCATCGTGGAGGTGAAGGATAACCTGAAGAAGGCCGAGGCCGGGCCCGTGACGCTGGGCACCACCGTGGACACCACCCACCTGGAGAATGCCAGTCCCCGTGTGAGTCAGGGAGCCCCGTTCCTTGGTGCTGCGGGCCGGGCCTGCTGGATCGGACTCAGGGGACTGGGTCACACCTCCCTCCCCTTAACTCAGTCCTCGCTCTCTCCTGTCGCCATAGCCCAAAGCTGCCACCCCAACTCTGGCCCCGGACTGTACCCCAGTCAATGCTGCCACTGCGCTCAAGAACAGACCTCTGTCGGTCATGGTCACGGGCAAAGGCACCGTCCTCCAGAAAGCCAAGGTAAGGGGTCGCTCCTGGCCTCTGTCGGGCTCATGGGTGGACAGCAGCACTGTCACTGTGGTGGGGGCCTCCTTCTGACCCGGGTGGCCCTTTTCTGCTCCGAGTGAGGGCTCTGCTCTCAGTGGGATGAGGCAGGAGGAGGCCGGGTCTGGGGCTTGCCTGGGCCCTGGGCACCGACCCACCAGAAGGGTGCTTGCGCTCGGCTCCGACCTTACGAGTCAGCCCGAGGGCACAGAAAGCCCCGTACAGCCCACCACGTGCTGATCAGGAGATCGAGAGACAGGCCGGGGCCGCATGGTCCTCCCATTAAAAACACCCCAGTGACTCTGCAGGACTTCCGCCCTGAAAACTAAAGAGTGACTCAGTTCAGACAGGTGACTGATTTGCCTAAAGCTGCCCAGCCAGCTGGTGGCAAAGGCTCAAGAAGGGTAAACACGGAGCCGATGCCACTGCGGGGTTTTCCCGAGGGCCACAGAGACTGTGTGACAAACCCTGTGCTCATCTGTACGATGAAGCGCATGCCCAGAGCTGCTTGGGTTTGGGGTGGACTCTAGTTCCACCCCACTTACCTGCTTGAGATACTCTGAGGCACCAGTGACTAACTATCAAGTCCCTGAAGACCTCGAGCCACTGCTGCCTCCGTGCTGTGACAAACATCCCTCACCCCCCGCTCTCCGCCACACGAGGGACAGGTGCTCTGTGAAACAGTGGGACACACGCATGGAGGCAGAACCCTAATTGCTGCCCCTCTTCCCAGAGTCTTGTGTGTATACATAGGCTGCTACAGAAGATAACTAACTTGTCTCTTTGGGGCGGGGGGTGCTGCTGGGGTTTGCCTGGTACCCTAGGAATGGGAGAAGAAAGGAGCGAGTTAGGAAGCGAGCTTCATCGCCTGTCAACATGGACCTTGGGGACAATCCTGCTTCCTGACAGTCTTCGTTAGAGCAGCAGCTCTGTGGAAGGGTGAGTCTGGTTACAAGAAGAAGGAAGGACTGAGGTTCTGTGAATGGAGCGCCTCAGCGGAGAGGAGGCTCTCCCCCCTGCAGAGCCAAAGGAAGTAACACAACAATGAAAAGGCTTCTCTTTTTTTTTTTTTTTTTTTTTTTTGGAGACCTAAGTCTGGTGGTTGTAAAGAAGACATTGCTGTATTTAGGGGTATCCTGTGTTTTCTTCCTTGACGGTTTCATCAATTGCTTTATCAAGCTTTTTAAGTGAAAAGCTTCTGATGTTGAGACTTTGGTGGACGAGAAACCGAGGTAGCAGGGCCCTGCTGCGCTGATCACATGGCTCTGGTGATCCGGAAGAGGGAAACTCCTGGCTGTCATCGCCTATCCGGTCTTTGCGGTGCCGGGGGTTAAACCGTCCTTGTCTTCAACTGTGTAAAACCATCCGTGGTTTTTTGAGAAATTGCACGGGGAAAGATATTTGGGACACTGTTCCCAATAAATCAAGGACTTTTTCCCCATCCTAAAGCAAGCCTGAATCAATTGTGTTTTTTTAAAAAAAATTGTTTTGCTGTATTATATAGGAAAAAAAATGTTTAAAATCCTGTAATTTAGAACAGTGAAAAGTGTCTTTGGAGAGTTAACTGACTTTTTACATTATCATAGAAACAAGATTACCCTGTGTTTACAGATTGAGTCCTGTGGTGAGGCCATTTTTACAGAAGAGTTAGTTATTTAATATAATGCTCTCTTAGTCTCTGTTTTTTAAGTTGTCCTTAATGTCCAGGCCCTTTCCAAGAAAAAAAAAAGGGGGGTGAATTTTGTTTCGGGTGGTCTCTTTTCTTTAATGGGCAGTGCTGTTCTTTGTGCTGCCTGTCCTTCTCTTCCGATGGCGTTGTTAACACAGGTTGAAATGTGTCATCTGTCATCTCTGCCTCATTTCTGGGGGTTCTGAATCAGAGTTCTCTATAACACTGGTTCCTGAGAACTAAAGGTCTTTTGATTCTTATTGTCTAATCCCAGGGCATTTATTTCCTTTGTCATAAACACTTGGTGTCCCAAGTGGTGAGTTAGAGTTGATTTTTTTTTTAATAAAATGTTCGTTGTATTTTGGGTTTTCTCGTATTTCATGGGACGACTTGGACCAAGTCTGGGAGACTTCTCCTTCAAGGGGGAAACCTCATGGTTATTTACGCAGCGAACTACAAACTATGTGCAGTAAAAACTGGTGGAGCTATAAGGGGGGATCTTAGAAGGAAACTTTAAGCCTCCTTCAATCAAGCTGCGTAAGAAGATTTTAATACTGTAATTAATTAACACATGGGAAACATCTTCAGAAGCTGTCACCCACATAAATGACAAAATCAATACTCCTAGAAGTTAAACACACTCCTAAATAATTCTTGGGGGGGGGGAGCATATCAATACTTGAAAAGTTGCCTCAGTGGTAATAATTAAGAAAGTTCATAGTGTAAATATGCTCATTTTCCAAATGATAAAATCAAATTTCTAGCTCCTTGAAAAGAGGACAAATCCAATAAAAAATGTAGCTTAAGGCAATATTAAATGGTAGAACTAAAAAGGAGGCCTTAAGTACAGATACAAGACTTTTTAAATTACAAGAAAATACTATGAATATAGCAGATTGAAAGGTTGAGGACTATATGTGTTCCATTTTAGAAAGTTAGCATAGCTCTGATACCAAAATTCTAACACTTTGCAGAAGAAAAACTTAATCTTATTTTCAGACATAGATGAAAAAAAATCTTTATAATATTGGCAAATGAAATTCGGCAGCATTTAAAGAATCGGATATCGCAACCAAATAACATTCATCCAGGAAAATCAGAGGTGGTTCAACAACTGAAAATACGCTCATGGGTAATTTATCCTATTAACAGATTCACTGTGAAATAAACATCTTCTCAAAGGAAACAGAAACACAAGTCTCAACCCTCCTAATACACTCTTTGTAATCTAGGAATTAGATCACTTAGGGTTCCTTATCAAGTAACCCACAAAAAAATAACATGTCATGATGAAAAAGACCCTTCAAATCAAGAACCAGATACACACTCTTACCATTACTTTTTTAAAAAAACATCACTCTGGAGATCCTACACGATACAAAAATGACAAGAAGTAGTCTGGAACTTCAAGAGGAAGAGACAAAACGGTGAGTATGTGTAAATGCTATCTTTCTAGAAAAGCAAGAGACTCAAATAACCGTCAGGACCAGAGCATTTAGCAAGCTCGTTGAAATCATGACCATTCAGTGCAAAGATAAGATTTATGATCTACCTGCAATGTTTACGTTTTTCCAAGAAGAACATACGTCTATATTACATACATAATGAAGAGCCAGTTTCTTTGAAAAGAAAGAGAAAGGGTTGGCTGGGAAAAGCTCACCAAGGCCGTGTGGTTAGGAAGGCCCTCTGCCACTACTGGGACCCTGAAAGCACCGATCCCTCAACTGGCACCTTCACTAGAAACGGTAAAAAAAAAAGTTTCAAGGACTGAGACCTAAAAATAAAAAACAGTAAAGCCTTGAGTTTCCGTTGTGGCGCAGCCAAAACAAATCCAACTAGGAACCATGAGGTTGCGGGTTTGATCCCTGGCCTTGCTCAGTGGGTTAAGGATCTGACATTGCTGAGAGCTGTGGTGTAGGCCAGCAGCTACAGCTCCAATTCGACCCCTAGCCTGGGAACCTCCATATGCCGCTGGTGCAGCCTTTAAAAAGAAAAAAAAAAAAAAAAAAAAAAAAAAAAAAGGCCTTTGGTATGTAAGCCCAGGCCCCACAGTTTTGTGGGGTTTTTTAAAAATTTTTTTATAAAGTCCAATGAAAATGGGACATTCACATATCAGCCCTGAACCAGACAAAGCGCTTCCGCTATTAAATGATTAAACTGCTATGAATGCAAAGACAATGGAGTCATGTAAATTCTCTGCCATCACCTATCAGCATCTGCCAGGTGGACATGTGGCCCTTGCTCTGATGTCGCCTCTGCGAAGGCAAGAGTAGTAATAGGAATGAATATATCCCTTGAACACAAATGACTGACATGCACAGGGCTGGGCAGACTGGACTTTTTAACATCCAACAAAAACCATGATGAATTTTCACATGTTTTTCTTGCACCAGAAATCCTCAAGTTCTTAAAGCTAAACAGTGTTTAAATCAAGGTAGCACTGCATGCCTATAAAACATCACATTAAGTGTTTACATTAAAAATAAAAACAATGATAACAGGCTCTGGATTTAAGTCAGAACTCTGCAAAGGCTCCACTGAAAACCCAACTCCAAACACTACCACCCAGGGGGAGAACTGATTGTGAAATACCTTGTTCGCCAGAAAATATTCTGACTGTGCCTCTTGGCCATTTAGGTACAAATATTCCCATTAAATAACCAACTTTTTTTTCTTTTTAGGGCCGCACCTGTGGCATATGGAAGTTCCCAGTCTAGGGGTCGAATCAGAGCTGCAGCTGCCAGCCTACACCATAGCAACTCAGGATCCGAGCTGCATCTCTGACCTACACCACGACTCACAGTAACGCCGGATCCTTAACACACTATGTGAGGCCAAGGATCCAACCTGCTTCCTCATGGATGCTAGCTGGGTTCTTAACGAGCCAAGCCACAACAGGAACTCCCTAACAAACATTTCTTAAAATATGTCTTTAAAAACCAGGCACAAGAAGCAAAACTAAAACCTAGACAGCATACGATCTATGCCTAAAAAAGCAAAATCTCCCTAAATTTTCTTGTTCTGTATTAACTGAGTTTAAGAATTCTACTGATTTTTGCCCCACACAAGGGGAGTAAGACAAGCACCCAAGAAACCCCTCACAATGAGCTCTCCTAAGGAAACTCTCCAAAGCCCCCGGAAGGGAATGCTGCCAAGGCCAAGCCCAGCTCGCGGGGCCCCTGGAGACCAGGGGTGTTTGTACACTCAGCCCCTCCCCCACAGGCAAATAGCTGGTTAATCAGTCACCTTCCAGTCTGGGGCCTTTCTGTCTCTCCCACATGGAACCTGTCACCAGAACAAGTCAGATGTGCCACTCAAGCCCCTTTTCAAGCAAATGACTGCATCAAGGACATCTTTGGGCAAAGATGTGTTGAAAGGTCCATGCTTGATCCATCTTGAAACGCCATCCCGTCCCTTCCCGTCAGTGGTCTGAGGGACCCTCTCGTCACTGCCTTCTCTTGGGGCGTGACTGTCCCAGTGATGTTCTAGTTAGCATTTGCTGTGGGCAAAGGGAGCTTCAAACAGGCCATCAGAAGTCCCCGGGTTCCTCTGTTCCTCCTTGGGAGAGGCGGCAGGTCGCCCGCTCAGCAGGGCACAACCAGCTCAGCAGAGCATTTACTTACACGTGAAAAGCTGTCAAGGTCATCGTTAGGGGGTGAGGGCGGCTGCCACCGGCTTCCTGGGCAGCACTGTCTGCAGCTGGGCCCTCCCTTCCTCCTGGGTTGGGAAAGTGGGCAGCAGGGTTCTGGGCAGAGCTGGAGGCAGACGCTTAGAGGTCCCCGAGACAGGACACTCCTTTCAGTGCCCAGGGGGCCCGGGCTGCTGCCCTCCTTCAGGCTCTCCGCTGGAGCCCCGTGCCTTCGGGGCATCTCCTCTCAAGGCCCCTGGGAAAGACGTGAACTTTGAGGACACCAGGAGTGTCTGAGTCCTCGTCTCAACCCACGAGCAGCCTGATGGGCCCCATCCTGCCTCGCTCTCACTCCATTAGGCCAGCAGAACTGCCCCGTGTCACTCCCAGCCTTAGGAAGCCCGCCTCAGCCTGTGCCAGGAAACCTAGGGGTCCAAGGGGGCATCGTCCTCTAGCTGCTGTTCTAACTAAATTAGTGAATGCTGGCCCCCGGTGGGCCCAGATTGCTGCCCAACATAGAAGGCTGCTGTGTCCTCTCTCAAGTCCGCTTCTCTCCTCAA
Organism: Sus scrofa; assembly: GCF_054392235.1. NCBI lineage: Eukaryota > Metazoa > Chordata > Mammalia > Artiodactyla > Suidae > Sus > Sus scrofa. Next base: position 147,306,532 of record NC_139396.1, on the reverse strand, counting down.
ACCTCCACACCCCCCTCGTACTCACTCTCAAGAGTTCCTCCCAGTTCACTGAGCAAATAGAAACAAAGAACTCCCACCACCACATCTACCCACCCGCCTGCACCCGTGCCCGCATCCTCCGTCGTGGGGTGTGCCGGTGACCCTGGGTCCCCTGTGCTCCCACCCGACGCCTCCCTCCCTCACTGTGCATTCTCATTCATTAGAGTGTGCTCAGCAGCATCTCATATACTATAGGTCGTGCTTATCTGCTGTGTGTCTCCCTCACTAGCTCCACGATGGCAGAGATTCTCACTGTCCCGTTTCCTGCTCTGTTCCCCACATCTAGAACGGCATCTGGGATGTGGGAGGCACCCCCTTGTTTGCTGCATGAATGCACAAATGATTGAGCCTGCCCACTGAAGCCCTGGGTCCTCCCTCAGCTGCGGTCCTGGAGCTCAGGAGAACCCAGACCAGCACCCCGGCAGGAGCCCCACTCACAGCTCTCGCAGTGGGGGCCCTCCCGGCCATCCCGGCACTCGCAGCGGTAGCTCCCATTACGCAGGATACAGGTGCCCTCGTTCATGCACGGATTGGGTTTGCAGAGATTAACTGGCTGCTTGGCTTCTGCAAGGGAGGACGTGCCAGCAGGTGCAGCCTGGATCGGGCCCCAAGACCCTCCCCCCAGGAAGCCCAACACAGAGGCAAGGCCACAGGAGCGGAGTCTTATACATATTAATGTCACTGTGGGCCCCTGAGCCACAGCTGGGCACATGGTTGGGCCCCACACTGAGTGGCCAAAGACCTGACTTCCACCCAGCCTTCCTACACACATACAGACTCCTTCTCTTGGATGGGCCATGCACACAGCAGTGCTTACTATGATGAGGGCCACATACTTTTTTAAAGGTGAAAGGGGAGTTCCCTGGTGGCCAAGTGGTTAAGGAGTCAGCATTATCACTGCTGTGGCTCGGGTTCGATCCCTGGCCTGGGAACTTCTGCATTCTCAAGTTTGGGACAGGGTGCCTGTATTCAATGCTCTGCGCCTTAAACAGTGAGGTGTGCCTCCTGCAGGGTTTTGTGAGTGTGGGATGTAGCACACAACCTGGCAGGTGGAAGGCGCCTGGTAGCTGGGAGGAGCTGCCGTCCTTGTAATGAGGTAAAGGCTCGGGCTGAGGTCCCCCACCTTGGAGGGAGCCCCGAGGGTGCGGACCCCCACTCACCTCTGCATATCCACTCGATGAGCGTGTCCTGGTGATGGCTCAGGTCTTCGTAGGCCGCCACGTGGATCAGGGAGTCCCGGGGACCTGCGAGCCTCCGCAGTGCCTCCCTCAGGACAGGCCCCACGCCCACCACCAAGACAGAGACGCCGTTGTCCCTCAGCTTCTCAGCAGGGACAGCCGCGTCCTCCACCCCCTGCCCACCCGTGACCACTATCACAACCTTGGGGACACCCGGCCGGGCGCCCATCTGGACCGTCATCACCTTGTCATAGATGTGCAGCAAGGCTGTGCCTGCCGAGCCCGCCCCACCCAGGTAGGGGGCCTGGCTCAGGGCCCGCAGCACCGTGGCGCGGGTGGTGTGTGTGTCCAGCCCGAAGGCTGTCTGGACCTGGCCGCCATACACCACCAGGCCCATCTGCATCACGTCGGGGTTCACGTCGAACTGGAGGGTGCAGCTTCTCAGGAAACTCTGCATCCGGGCGAAGTTCTCGGGCCCCACCGAGGCCGAAGCATCCAACATGAAGACCAGGTCCAGCGGCCGGGCCCGGCAGCCTGCAGAACAGCAGAGTGGGCCTCAGGGGGTGGCCAAGCGGGGACTCTCTGGGGTGAGCCCATCTGCTGTCTGTCCACTGCAGGATCCACCCGCCACCCTCTGCGAGAGGTTAGCAGGATACAGGAATGCCCGGCTGGACGGCATTCCTAGCCTCCCTGGCAGCTGGGTGTGGCCACGTGACAAGTTCTATCTGATGGGATGTGACGGAAAGTAATCGTGCAATTTCCAAGTTTTGGCCTCAAAGGGAGGATGCTTGCCTTTCACTTCTCCTGCCCTCTTCCTGTGGTCTGAGAAATGGTGACCTTGGGGTTAGAGGTGGAAATACAAGACAGCGGAGCCACCCTGCTGGCCCAGGCTACTCACCTCTGTGACGTGAGAGGAATAAACACCCTACTATGTCAGCTGCCGAGCACCAGGGCTTCATCCACGCTCTGGTGGACGCACTACACCCAGGCACTAATAATACCGTGTGCACATCAAAATGCATCATACTGCCTACCCTCGATGGGCTGACAGGCATAAAACCAATGCACAGTTACAAACTGTGTGAGCAGCGGTGGAGGAAAAGAGCAAGGTGCTCTGAGAGGGACCAGCAGGGGTGGCTGGGGTTAGGGGCTGGGGGGTGCTTCCAGCTGGTGTGGCCCCCCCCTCCACCCCTCCAGGCAGGAGCCACAGAGAGGCCTGCAGGGGCTGGACCACAGCTCTCAGATGCCAGCGGAAGGAGTTCGGCTGTCATTCCAAGTGCAGAGGGGAGCCACTGGAATGGTGTCGAGTCTGGAGTAAGAGGCTCTCATTGATTCTTAAAAACCTCTCCAGCACAAGAGAAGTCTGAGAAACTGTCACAGCCAAGAAGAGTCTAAGAAAAAGGACATGAAGACTAAATATAGCGTGGTGCCAGGATGGGATCCTAGGAACAGAAAAAGGGCATTAAACAACTAAGGAAATCTGAATGAAGTGTAGACTTTAATAAATAACAGTGCATCCATTTGGTTTCATTTATTGTGACAACTGTACCTGGCTAACATCTTCTAAGAGGGACCCTGGGTGTGGAGTATCTGGGATAGACTCCTTACACAGTATACGATATACTGTTACAATTTTCCTGCAATTCTCAAATGTTTTTTAAAGAACCCCTCGGGCCGCCAAGGGGAAATGAGACCAGAGGGGCACAGTGGAGGTGGGCGGGTGGACACCTGTTCCTTGTCCCCGCCCACAGCAAAGTCTCACCTCCAGTGAGAGGGACAGCTGGGGCTGAGGAGCTGAATTCCACAGGCAACTTCCCACTTCCCACCTCTGCAGAGAAACCGGGGAGCCCTGCAGAAGAAGCGCTGCAGCTGCTACACCTCTGACCACAGGCCAGGCTCCTGCCCACGCGCATGTCCACCCCCCCAGGCAGAACTCTCCGGAAATCATGAAATCCACACGGGTGGTGCAACTGAACAGAGTAATGTCAGAACGCACCCCAGGGAGAAAGGCCAAGCATCGTCTCGTGACGGTTTTGTTCCACTCGTGTCTGCCTGTGGGCATGAGCATGTGCTGGAATGCATTTTTTTTCCTGTGGGCCACCAAAAAGAAACTGGGGCGCTGCTCTTTTAGAGCTTGCGTAGTAGATCCAGAGCTTGTTATCAACAGTGACCATAAAGGGCAATACCTACAATTCTGAGTGCTCACGCTGAGCTTACTCTGTACTAGGGAGGATGTTGCTTGTCGTACTTCATGCTCCCCAAGGCCCCTCTGGAGGTGCTACTGTTGGTAAGCTGAGAAGTTACTCCTTGCACGGGCTGGTACGTAAACAGATTGGGCTGTGGGTCCAGCCCCCAGCACTGGCCCTGGTTAAGTAGGAACCAAAAGGAGCCAGAGCCTGCCACAAACCTGCTGGCCGACAGCTGGTACCGGCATGGGTACTGGTCCTTACCTGGGTGTGGCTGGCTGCACAGGTGCCCCTGCAGCTTCGGGATTTGGTTGAACAGGTCCTGTGGGCCGGTGTAGACCATGACGCGCTCCGGGCTGCCCGTGATCTCCTCCAGCTCCGCCTGCACAGCCTCACTGCCCACACCCAGCAGGAGCAGCTCCCGGGCCCTCGCGAAAAGTGCCGGGCCGGCCACCTCGTCCTGCGAGCGCGCCTCAGTCATCAGGACCACCACCCTGCGGGGCCGGTCCTGACCCGTCCAGGCGGCGCTCCCGAAGCCGCGCTCTGCCACCTGCTGCAAGGCCCTGCCGGTCAGGGTGGGACCGCCGCCGAAGGGCACGCCGTCGAGACTCCGGACCAGGTCTGGCACGTCCAGGTACTCGCCCACGGGCACGGCCACTGCCAGCTTGGAATTGTAGTGGGCCACGCCCACGCGTGCCCGGGACGCCTCGCCCAGCACTGCCTGTGCAAACCGCTTCACAAAGGCCTTGGCCCGCTGGAAGCCCTCTGGGGTGGCGGCCGCCGAGCTGGCCAGTAGGAAGAGGATGTCCACTCTGCACTCCACGCTCAGCTTCGGGGCTGTCAGGACCGTAGCAGCTGTCAGGCTGTGGGGCCCACAGACCACTGTCCCACCCGGGTCGCCCAACCGCCACGTGGGGCCTGGGTTGCCTCCTGCCCAGGAGGGGGATGGGGCTGGACACAGTGCCCCCTGGCTGCCACCAAGCATCTCCACCTCTCACTACTTTTCCAAAAGAAAAATCTAACCTGTAAATTTTTTCCATTATGGTTAGTGCTTCCTATGTCCTCTTGGGGAAATCTTTTGTCTACCCCGAGATCACAAAGACAACACTCCTGTCTTTTCTTCCAGAAGCTTCAGAGCTTTGCCTTTTACATTGAAATCTATGATCCATCTGGAATTGCTTTCGTGTAGTTTGTGAGATAGGAGGTCAAGATATGTTTTTTTCCCATATAATCTCCTATTGACCCAGCACTACAGTTTTTAAAAAGGTATATAGAGAGTTCCCATGGTGGCTTGGGGGTTAAGAACCTGACTAGCATCCATGAGGATGTGGGTTTGATCCCTGGCCTCGTTCAGTGGGTTAGAAATCTGGTGTTGCTGTGAGCTGCAATGTAGGTTGCAGATGTGGCTTGGATCTGGCGTGGCTGTGGCTGTGGCTTAGGCTAGTGGCTACAGTCTGCTTTGACCCCTAGCCTGGGGACTTCCATATGCTGCGGTGCAGCCTTAAAAAGACCAAAAAAAAAAAAAAAAAAAAAAGTTATCATTTAACCAGGCCTGTCCTATGTGTGAAGTACTCTCTACATAAGTACTCATATACACAGTCTTATTTCAAATTCCCATAACCACAGGGGCCAAGTCAATTATAATCTTCATTTCACAGTTTTAAAACCAAAAGGAGTTGAGGTTCCTCACTCTTCTTGGAAGAGAGAAGGAGACTCTGCCACAGCCAGGACCCTGTTGGGCTGGCTCCAGCCTGCAGCTGGGCTCAATGATGCTCAAAGGTCAAGCAGCAGCCACTGTAAAGCTAAGAAGCCGGGAGTCGGGTCCCACCTAGGGCTCTACCACCTGAGACACATGTCCACAGAGCCCTCGGGGTCTCATTTGAGACATCAGATCAACGGTGAACTTAGGAAGCAGGTGGCACTAACTCTAGGTCCAGTTTCTACCTTGTAGCTGAGAGGGTGGCAGGTGAGAAGCAGGAGCATGGGCGCCACTGCTCCACAAAGGTCAGAGTCTGGGACGCCCCCCCTGCACACGTACCGCAGTCAGCCTCCCCTCTGAAGGCCGGTGGGCAGAGGCAGTGGTACCTGTCCGGTCCTTCTGGAACACACGTGCCTCCATTCTGGCATGGCTGCGAGTCACAGGGGCCTATCAGAGAGGGGCCTGTCAACAGCCTGGTGTGAAGGGATTTGGCCGCCCTGCCCACCAGGGCCCAGCCCCTTCCTCTCCCCAGATGCACTAGGAAAAGAGCCTCAACACGTGTAGCGAAGAGAAGGGAAACAAGAGAAGTGCGTAAGGGGGACAGGGCGTGGGTGGGAAGAGACGCTCAGTGGTGGGCTCAGTAGGGCCCTGTGTGAATTACCCAGGTCCAGTGGGATCTGGCTCCTGGCTTTGATACCGGGAACCTGTGTGATGGACTTAAAGTGTGTCCCTCCCCCAAATTTATGTGTAGGAGTCTGGACCCTCAATACTTTAAAAATATGATGCTATTACTTAGTCACATCACTGTAATTAAAGTGTATACTTTTGTAAAGGAGGAATTAGTGGAGTTAATTCTGGGCACTTAGGCCTGCAGTTCTGTCAGCTGGAGTTTGTGGAAACAACTGGGTGCTTGTAACACCACTAACAGTGGCCTTTCCCTGAGCAGCTACTATGGGCCCAGGTACTGTGCTAAGTCCTACGGGCATGATCTTGCTTCATGCATTCAACCAGATGAAGCAGACACTGTGAGTCCCCATGTCACAGACAGGAAGCTGAAACTCAACAAACAGTGAGTCCTGAAGGTCACAGACTCGGAAAGGGGCAGAGCTGGGACTCAAACCCAGGTCACGCAGGTTCCAAAACCCTAAGTCCTTGAGTTTTTATTTCTGAGCAGAAACAACCCCACCTTCAGTTCCTTCCATGTGTCAGAGGTCAGTAATGTTGAAACTTTAATATGAGATGCACATAAAGCCCTTCGCTGCTCTGCCTTCAGAGGGCAGGCTCCTGACCTCATCAGGCGTAGCAAATCCACACGAGGGCTGATGCCAACACACTCCAGTGCGAGTCTGTGCTCCTGGGTCCATGCGTGCACCAGACCCTGGGCGAGGAGCAGGGAGGGCCCACTGGGGAGCCCGGCTGAATGATCTTAATGGTTCTGACCGGTCCTCCTGTTTGCGTGGGACTCTGTGGCTGATGAAGCCCCCCAGGGAGCATCATCTATTGCACCGTCACCAGGATCCCAGGCAAGATACGCCCTATCATCCAGAGCAGGGAAATGGGGGTCCAGACATGGGGCAAACATTATCCCCATTTTACACAGGAGGAAAGTGAGGCTCAGGTGTCTCGCCCAGAGTCTGGAGCTGGATGTGAGGCTGTGTGCAAAGCTGGTGCTCAGGGCAAGCCCCTCTCTGCCTGTTGTCAACACAAGGCGACCTGGTTAAGGAAGTCATTCCAAAGCCTTCACCCCATCCTCGGTGAAAAAGCACCACTGAACAAGGGAGGGAGAAGTACGGTGTGAACACATCTCTCTGCCCTGGAGCTGGGCCCAACAACCCCCCTTTCTGCCCCAGGAGTCCAAATGCCCCTGGGAGCCAGCTGAGTCCCAGGGCCGGAAAGAAGAGGAGAAGCCAAGAGGCAGACTGTACCTGGGCAGGTAGTCCTGTAGCAGGTGGCAGGGTGAGATAAGAACACTCTCTTCCAGCTACAACCCAAGGAAGCAAATGGTAGAGATGAGAAGTTTAAGAGGAGAGGTGATTTAGAAACTCAGAGCTGACAGAGGATGCCGATGCAGAAGCGAGTCAAGAGACTTTTCTTTCTTGATTCTACCCCACCTTTACCTGCATGGAGAGTGGGAGGTGTTTCAAACTACTCAAAGGTAATTAAAAAAAAAAAAAAGATACTGTCAGTTGGTTATCATTTCAGAAGTTAAAGCAATCCATGTCCAATACTCTGAACTAGGGGAGCAGCTTTCTCTTACAAGTTCCTTTCTGGGCCCCACACGATGCAGCAGGTGCAGGAAGTACTGAGATTAGATAATAGGCAAGTTACGCTCCTTCTCTGGTCTCCAATTCCCTCTTCTACGCAGTCACTCTGTCTGTAGGTTTCAGCTGCTTTCCCCGGAACCTCAGCGGAGAGGGAAGGAGATGGTGTGTGCAGGGCTCCCCCAGTGCCTCAGCCCCCACCTCGAATGTGCTTTTTCTGGTTTGCACAACAAGTGTCCACACGAGGCTCCGCAGCTCAGGAGGGTTTGCAAACCACTCATCTCCACCTCTGAGGTCTATTTGATCGCCACCATTCCTATGCTGGCTTCCATACTCCAGCTGTCCCTATTGTCACCTCAAGTCCACAGCTACCTGAAGAGACAGTATCTCTTCCGGATGGGGAAATGGGTTCACAGGGCTGAGTTAAGTTGCCCAAAGCCACACGGCTATCAGAACGCAGCAGAGCTGGGATCCAAGACCCACCTCCAAAGCCCAGGCACCCTGCCCCCTGGGCCTCCCTGCTCTCCTAAGTCTGTAGGGCAATGGGGCGGCTGCAGCAGGAAGGGCTCCTTGTCCCTTGGGCAGAAAGTCTGCCCTCTTGGCTGGTGGCAGCTCTAAAGATGGCGTCATCTAAGGAGACTCTCTGGTCCTTGGCCACAAAGTTCTCTAAAACTTTCTGAGAGGGTGTCTCGTAGTGAGACTCCAGCCAGGGCTGCCCACCTGAGGGCCAGGTGAGCTCAATGGGCTCACCTGAGGGCAGGGTCTTTCCTGAGGCAAAACATCCACTCGGGATAAAAGCCAAGTCTATGAAGGACTCAAGGGGTGGCTGACATCAACTTGACCGAGCCACCAGCTCATTACCGAGGACTCTTCTCCCCCTCTGCATCTACTCCCAGTGGCCTCATAAAATGACGTGTCCTAGCCCAGAAAGCTCCACAGGCCCTGCCCTCCCCACCCAAGCCTGTACAGGGAGCCAGCCTTGAGCAAACACTGTCCACAGGCCATGGCCTGTACTCAGCTAGTCCTCCACCTCCATCAGGTCTGGACTCAGATGCCACATGCTGCGCAAGGCCTTCCCTGTCACAAAACCACAACCCCAGCCTGCGTTCTTTCCCGACAGCACTTAGCACCACCTAAGAGCTCACTTAGGTATTCACTGTGTTTATGGCTGCCTCTTGCTCTCCAGGGCGGATTTGTTTGTGAGGTGCTCATGCAGAATCCCCAGGACCTGGGGAAGTTCTGTGAGCTTAGAAGAGCCTATTTCTTTTTCTTTCTTTTCTGTTTGTGCTCACCCTGAGGCATATGAAGTTCCCAGACTAGGGATCAGCTCTGAGCTGCAATGGAAACCTACGCCACAGCTGTGGCAATACCAGACCCTTATCCCACTGTGCCGGGCTGGGGGTCGAACCTGAGTCCCAGCGCTCCCAAGACACCACTGATCCCATTGTGCCACAGTGGGAATTCCCTGTATTTCTTGAATGAGGGGATTGATGAAAAGCTTACAATATGCATTATTCTAGGAGCCCGCAGTCTCAGTGCGTTCTACATATTAACTCTTGTGTGCTCCCACCAATCCTGGGGCAGGTCCTGTTATCACCCCCTTTCTAAATATAGAGATAGACAGCAGGGCCTTCCCAGCTCATTAGCAGTGGCGCCTCCAGGGTCTGAGCACAAAGCCATGACGTGTACTCGATCCCCCAGCCTCTCCCAGGGCTCCTGGCTCTGGATGCCTCTGGATGGTTCCCACATCTTTCAAGTCTGCTCAGGTAGCCCCTTTCTCCATGATGGGCAGCACCTGGAAGGCTCTCTCTGGAGTCATGAGTCACCGTGCCATCTCCTTGTTGCCTGCCCACTGTGTGGCTCAGAGTGGGCATTTACACGTGTTCACCAAGGAATGAAGAACTACCTCCTTTCACTTAAAAGCTCAGGTTCAGAGAGAGCCTCTAGCAGCCCCCAACATGGCTCGAGGCCCCACTTCCTGTGACCCAATGCAGGGCACAGCTCTTCCCTGCTGGGATGGCGTTTGGACTCTGCATCGGCCCAGCACGGCCCCCATGGCTTCTCGGCCAATCCACTTATTGCTGTGTGCGTGCTCTGATCTTACTGCTGAGGCCAGGCCCAGGGGCCAAGGTGCAGCTCGTTCAAACGTGACCTTGGCCCTCCAGAAAGGATGACAGGGCGGGGTCACCAGGCACTGACCAGGTGGCATGTTGGAGGTGGTCTGGAAAAGTGCCAGGGTTGCGGCAGCGGGCGGGGGGGAGGGGTGTCCGGATTAGCAGGGCAGTGGCTGACAGCCAGGCAGCAGGTGCCCCTTGAATGCCTGAGCTCCATCCTGAATCCAGCAGCCCCCACGGCCTCCACAACTGGAATTCATCAAGGATCTTGAGCCACTTGCCTCACTCAGCCCCTACAAATATGGAAACTGGTGCTCAGAGGAACCAAATTACCAGACCACTGTCCCAAAGCCAGACCACTTCTCTGTGGGACCAGCTTTCGGCTGACTTACCAGCCTTCCAGAATGGCCGTGACTCTGCCCCCATCACTCACCCTGGGCGCCTAGGGGGTATGTCTACAAGACTGTGACAATGAGTCACTGGGACCCTGCCTGTGTCCCAGAGCTCTGTGCCTGGCTTCCTCCCAGGTCTCCTCCGATCCTTGTCACATGCTCCATGGCTGTAGCTCACAAGGACTCAGCCATCCCTGCCCAGGCTGTGCCCTCAGGCTCTGGCCCCAGACCTTTGGACGAACCTGGAGAAGGGACAGAGTGCAGCCAGCACAGCGTCGGTCCCCCGAGATCCTCTCCAGCATGGGGCGTGGCCGGCAAGCTCCCTGACCGTCTCCAGTGTCTTGCGCTCACAGGGGTGAGGCTGGACCTTGCAGTCTGTGTCCGCCGCGCATGGACGAGATGGGAAAGACAGGGTTATGCCTTCTGTGCGACCTGTGGCTGCACCACCCTCAGCCCTGGTTCCTGCTGCGCAGAGCACTCGGGGGAGGGGCAGCCAGTCTCCGAGCATCTCCTCTGCGCAGGCCCCACCCCACCCAGCTCTTCCATCCTGTGAGCACGTGAATGTTTTATATGAAACACTTCACTCTAGCTCCTGGGGGGACCCTCACAAAGATGACTATGAGTACAGGGGTCTCGCCCCCAGATGGAGCCCTCCCTGTGCTGACCATGACAGGGGAGCTGGCTCGTCTTCCCAAGCAAGAGATACAGGCATGGGAGCCCCACCAGATCTGGGCCCTGAGACCTGAGCCTCTCTACCCTATGAGACAAGCTCAGAATTTCCAGCCAAGGACCCCATAGAGCCTGACACAGGGGGGAAGAATGGAGCAGAGGGCCCCAGGGCCAAGTTGCAGGGGCCCGTTCCTCTTGCCCTTCCTCTCTGGGGAGTCTCCTGAGTCCTGACCTCTGGCCTTGGGGACCCTTCCCCACCCCCACCCCACATCTGTGTGGGCAAGGCCACTCCTTCCAGCTTCTTACTCACCTGGAGAGGTGATGGTACAGATGGCAGAGCTGCTGAGGCTGCTGAAGAGGCCGTTGGCGGCGTCCTCCACCTGCTCGGCCATCAGCACGTGCTGCTCCGTTGGCTCACTGGCCAGAATGTGCAGCTCCTCCCACCTGTGCCCCGGCCCCAGCGGAGAAGTCACTATAGCTCACTGGCTGGCACTCCTGCCCACCCCCTCCCAGATGCTGGGCTCCTCAGAGACAGCCCCTGCCACCCACTGATGCAGGAGCCACTTTGCTGCGAGCTCAGCCCTCTAGGATGCAGGTAAGGGCTAGAAGTGGGCCAGAGAAAGACCTCAAGGACACTCAGCTACGGGTCGTGATGTGCACAAGCTATAGTGGACGGATTTCCTCGGAGGATAGCCTCGCACTTGGGCTCTTATCTAAGACACAGTCCCAACAGATCTAGCTGTCTGGTTTTGGAATCCATAGCTGGTGAGAAAAATTTAACCAGAAAGGAAATGAAGGCAAGTGGTTCTAGGTGACTGCACGGGAAGAACACACAGGAACAGCTAGTAATCCCAAGCAGTGGAAAGAGCTCAAAGGCCAGCGAGCGACGTGGGACCTCTAGAGGAGGCAGCTGGCAGACTTCGACAGCCAGAGGGCACTGCTGGCACCCAGAACAGAAACAGTGTGTGGGTTATCCTCCCCTCAGGCAGGAAGAAAGGGTTAAATGATGGTGAGAAACCTGTTCTTACGAAGACAAGACAGTCAGTAATGCATATGGCATCCTGCCCTTCAAAAATTCACCAAAACAGACCAAGGTTTGGCAATATGGCAAAACCCTCATGTATCTCCAGACTCCCTTATGTAAAACTCTCCATTCTCTGAAGCCACCTTTTGCCCAGTACCTAGGACAGCGCCTGGAACACCCAAGGGGCTTCTCAGTTCCCAGCTCACATTAGCATTGGGTGGGCAGCTCCCCGGGCCCCCAAAGAGACCTTTTTAAAAGCTCCCTGGGTAATTCAGATGCTCAGCCAGAGGTGAGACCATCAGAGAAGCGGCTCAATATACACTAAAGGAGTCTGAAGCAGCAGCAGGCTTTACTCTCAGGCAGAGCCTCATGCTGCCCGCTGCAGTGGTTCTCAGACTTGGGCGGGCATCAGAATCACCGAGGGCCAGAAGACACAGACTGAGCCTCCTTGCACTCGAGAGTTTTGGATTTGATGGACAGCGGCCCACGTGTGTGCATTTCTCACAAGCTCCCAGGTGATGCTGATACTGCTGGTCCGAGGAACACACTTGGAAAACCTCTGGTCGACAGCAGGCTGGCCTCTTGCTAACGGTGGGGGGAGGGATCAGGTGGGCCTGGGAGCCCAGCAGGCTTCCTCAGAGGCTTCCTGTGTCTGCAGCTCAGCCCTTCAGATCTGGGCGATGGCTCCTCTCTCCTGGGCAATAGCTTCTTAACTTCTCTAAGCCAGGGATGCTCAAAGGATGCCAGAGCAGTCCCCAAACTGTTTCACCCTGATTCAGAATCTGATAAGCACAGACAACAGCATTTAGAAACTAATTGTATGGCAACTTATCAGAGTCACTGCATGTCTCTTGGGTCAAATAATAAGCATCTGAGCTTCTATTTTGTCTTTTTTTTTTTTTTTTTTTTTTGTCGTCACATCTATGGCATGTGGAAGTTCCTGGGCCAGGGACTGAATCCGAGGTGCAACTGTGACCTATGATCCTTAACCCACTGTGCTGGGCTGGGGAATTGATCCTGAGCCTCAGCAGCAACCCAAGCCACCACAGAGACAACGCTGGATCCTTAGCCCACTGTGCCACAGTGGGAACTCCAATTTTGTCTGTTTTTTGTAGTTCGAGAAGCACTAGTCCAGCTAGTAGTTGAAGAAAAAGCCCAGGCACAGGCCAGTATTTCCACCCTGTAGTAGATTCCATCCTCCGTGACAAACCTTTGGGCAACCACTATATGCAAGGCCCTCTTTTCAGCACTGCGTGGGGACGAGGGGGGGCAGGGAGCCGTGAAGCAATGTCCCCTCTCCTCTCTCAAAGGGCTTAGATTCCTTATATCTGAGGACACAGAAAGAGCCAACGATAACGCAGCGTGTGTTTAATACCAACCTACTGGCAGTGCCAACAATGACAGCAGTGGTCACCACTGCCACCAGGACACAGCACAGTGCAGGACAGCCCTGCAGTACCTGCAATCTCAGATGCCTCCTCTCATCTTCCTCTTTCTGACCTGGACATGCTGGTCCCTGGTCGTCCTCTCATGCTGCTCTCTCCCTCCAGGCGATCTTATTCAGGCTTTAAATACCATCCTCAATTTCAGTCTCAAGGCCTGTCCTTTCTCCTGGGTTCTCTTATATCCACCTCCCTGCTCAGCTTTTCTACTCAGAAGGGGCTGACACAGAACTCCGTTTGCCTTCTTCCTCTCCTGGTCTTTCCCATTTCAATAAAGAGCACCAGCGTTCATGCTGGGGCTCAGGCCAAAAGCTTCGATTCTCCTCTCAATACACCCACATCCAGGAAGCTGGTCATGCCACTGGTCTGCCTTGTCCAATAGCCAACCACGCCTCAGCAGGGTCACAGCTGCTTCCCTACTACAAGCCACCATCACCTTGCATGTGAGCTGCTCCCAAGCCTCCTAACGAGAGTCTCCACTTCCCCTCTTACTGTTTCTCCCTCTGCCCCATCCACCAGCCTATTCTCTACCTGGCAGCCAGCGTGATCTTCTAAAAATGTAAGCTAATTCATGGAATCTCCCTGCTCCAAAGCCCCTAAAGATTTCCCAGACGACTCACAACAAACTTCCAAGTCTCTACAGGAACTCACATGTCTCTAGACCTGGCTCCTCTTCTACCTTATTTCTTGCCATTCACCTCTTGCTTGCTGGGCTCCAGCCACTCCCTGGCTGTCTTACTGTTTCTCTAATACACGAAGCTAGCTGCTCCTGCCTCAGGGCCTTTGCACGTGCCATTTGCCTATCTTGCCTCCTCTTTTCCCTGTTTTCTGGAAGGCTTGTTCCTCACTTCACTTGAGTTTCTGCTCAAAAAACCAACTCCTCAAAAGAGCCTTGCCAGAACCCCCTGTCTGAAATAGCTGTCCTAGAGTTCCCGTTGTGGCTCAGCAGGTTATGGACCCGACATGGTCTCTGAAGATTCGGGTTCAATCCCAGCCCTTCCTTGGTAGGTTAAGGATCCAGTGTTGCTGCAAGCTGCAGCATAGGGCACAGCTGCAGCTCTGATTTGACCCCTGGCCCAGGAATGTCCATATGCTGCAGGTGTGGCTGTAAAAAGACAAAAAACAAAATAGCTGTCCTCCCATGCCCACCACTCTGTAACCTCTTACCAATTTTATTTTTGTCCTTTGTATTTTATTTCCACCTGAAATTGTATTACTTATTTATTCCTTCACTTTCTTGTTATCTAGTTCCTTTCTTAGAACAGAAGCTCCAGGAGGGCAGAGTTCTGTATTGTCTCTGCACCCTGAGAACTAGAATAGTGTTTGGTGCAAGGAAGACAACTGATGTTTACTGATTGAGAGAATAAAAAACGCAGTTGGTCCTCCCTATCTGGGTTCCACATCCACCGATATGGGGGGCAACTAAGGGACATAAGCATCCGAGGGTTTTGGTGTCTATGGCAGCCCTCTTTGAATACCAAGGAACAACCACACTAAAAGTCACAGAGATTTCTACGTAAAGGCGAGGTGCCCAGACAGGAGTCACTTCACTTGATCCCCACAATGACAGCCCCAAAGGTCACCTCCATTTTTAGGGCTGAGAGCATTGAGGACCTGTGCCCCCTCTCTTCTAGGAAGGCCTATTTCAGCATCTGGAGAAATGGAATTAGAGAAGGGGGCAGCCAGGCATGGACCCCGACTCTCCTGGTCTCAGGAGTGGGTCTGGGACGCAGACTAAGCAGAGCACATTCTTGGATTATTCAACCTGAAACTGGGGAAATGAGTCTTTGTTTCTCATGGCAAGATGTGAGCTGGGGTGCTGTCCACACCCACAGTCCCAGCTTCCTGAGAGAACCAGGCTGAGCAAACGGCACAGACAATGCAACTGGGGGTAGAAAGAATATTAATGGCACTGAAGTCCCTGACCCACTCAGTGCAGTGAGGTGTGTCCATGAATTTCAACCTCTGTCTAAATAAAGTTTCTGGCATGTGAAATCAACCATCTGGACTAAATTAAAGATGATGCAAACTCAGACTCACAAAGACTTGGAGCTCCCCGTGCGCAGGCGACAGACGATATGGCAAAGCAAGGGAAACACAGATCCTGGAAGGACCAGGATGGCTTTCCAGCTCCCCTCTTTTCTGTGGCTATGAAGTCCCCAGGCTGACCCAGAGGGCTGACCCAGGGTGACCAAGTCTCTTACCTGGGGAAGCGGACCCCCACGGCAAACACAGTGACATCCCTTTGCTTCAGCTGCTCGGCAGGCTCGGCCACGTGCCCTTGGGACCTCCCGTCGGTGACGATGAGGAGGACCTGGGGCACAGAGGCATTTCTGCCCCCAGGGAACCCTTTGCGGAGAAGGTACTTCAGAGCAAGGCCTGTCTCTGTGCGCCCTCCTCTGAGCTCACCGAGAAGGAAAAAGCAAAGAATGAGTCAGTCCTCCAGCGGTGAAGGTGGAATGAGAGCCTGAAATGACACTTCTCCCAGGAGAGGCTCAAAGGGACAATTCCAGCAATGAGATGTCACCCCCTCCCCATCTAAACCATAGCAAGGCAAAGAGAAATGGAGTTTTCCCCTGGACACTCACTGCCCAGCTGTTGTATTATGCAATAATGCCATTCTTGCTGTGTGTATTTGCTTTCTCTCCCCACGGATGTCTGGAGGACAATTCCCACCCCATCTAACACCCAGCCCCTAGCCCCCAGCCCTGTGCCACGCCCTTCTTGTTATAGGTCAACATGTCCCGAGGTGGGAAAGCAGGTAACTGAGCTGCCTAAGAATCCGTGAACGTGAAGGACAGAGCTTTCATATAAGGTCTGATGAGGGTCCTTTCCATGATCAGGCCTTTCCGGCCCACTTCCAAGTTCAGGGTTGGGTGCTGAAAGGCTGAATCATTTGACTACTTTCACATCAGGGCAGGTGAAGACGGTCCCGTCTCATCAGGATGCCAAGATGCTCTAATGCTCACAGCCCAGTCACAAAGACTGTTGCCTGAGCCTGGGATCCTAGTGCAGAATCCCTACTAAATCCTGCCACAGAATGCTGGTGGACAAGTCCTCAAAGGGAGGCCTGCCAGCTCTGGGTGTCGACTGGGCAGAAAAGAAGGACTCACCACAATAGATTTTAGGCAAATCTGTCCATGGACGGTAGCCGAGGAGGAATCCCCTGCTCAGAGACCAGTAACACTAACTGCTCTTATTAACTGTGCACTGGCCATGTGCCTGGCACCACTGTGCTGTGAGAGAGTGTGTGTGTGTGTGAAGGTACTTGGCTCACACCATTCTCAGCACAGCTCTGAGATACATGAGTCCAGAGAGAGGTCACACAGATCGTGAGTGGTGGAGCCAGGACTCGACCCCTGAGCCCTCCACTTCCAGAGCCCAAGTTCCTAACCATCGCATTACACGGCCTGTCCAGTCACCTGCCTCACCAGGTAAGGGGAGGTGAGAACTGGAGTTTAAACCCAGCCAGGCTGATTCCAAAGCCAGTGGTCATTTCCTCTCCAGGGGCCAGCAAATTACAGCCTGTGGGCCAAATGGGCATGAAAACGGGGGCCCGTTCATTTATGTACTAGCGATGCTGAGACCACGTGGCGGCAAAGCTTTAAAATATTTGTTCTATGGCTCCTTGCTGAAAAGACTTGCTGACCCCTACTCTGTAGTTCTGCCTAAATTGTCACAAAACCCCACTCACCAAAAGCGGGCGCTCCGGGCGCCTTCCTCCTGGCACTCTCCCCATGGCTCTGGCTGAGGCCCTGCATCCTTACCTATTTCCCAGCTAGGCTTTGCCTTCTCTCCTCAAAACAGCGCCCTTCCCCACCCATCCAAATAGTACTTCTTTCCTAGGGGTTCAAAGCTTCGGGATCGGAGAAAAAGCGCTTGTGGTCCCCAAATCCCTCGGTCCCTCCAGAGGTATGCTTTGATTTTCCCTTTCAATCCAGATTTTCCGAGTGGGTCTGGGCCCCCCTCTTCATAGCCACCAGCCTGTGGTCAGAGGGAAATTTAATTTCAAGGACATGAGGGACCAGGCCACAGGTCCACTGGGGCATCCACACCCCACATGCCTCGGCACACAAATGCCTGGGCCGCCCACCCTCTCCACCCCTGCACCTGACCTGCTCACCTCTGACCCTGACCGACCAAGCTCAGGTAAGAGTCCTGCCAGCTCCTGGACCCTGGGAAAGGAGAAGAAACCCCACTCCCTCCACTTTCTTTATTCCGTGCAGTGTTTCTAGCTGAGTCTGTTCTGAGCTCAGTGTCTGGCTCCAGACCCGGATGTCTGAAGCCAGAAGATGTTTCTAATTTCTCTCCAACAGGACTAAACTAGGCAGAGAGTGAAGGCTCACAGACAGGCTGCTGTTTATGTCTGCTGACAGCAACACACGGACTGGAAGGACAAGGACACAGATCCCAGAGCTGTGACATACCGGCCAGCTGAGCTGGGCAAAGTCACGTAACCAGAGACTCCTGTAACACCTGCTAAAGTAGGGAACCTAACAGAATGCTGGGCCCAGTGCCCCCTGGTACCTAGTACGCGCTCCATCAGTGGTAGTTCTAATGAACCAACTAGCAGCCTATTCCAAGAAGTTTATCTTTTTAGTCTCATATTCTGGTGAGCGTGAAAGTACCTCAGGAGACTTGATATTGGGGATTCTCAGATTCCATCCTCCCAGAGTCCACATGGGTGGGTGTGAGACCAGGCCTGAGCATCTCGATTTAAACCTGTCTCCCCACCCCCACCTCCTGCGATTATGATGCAGGTAGTGCATGGAACAGACGTGAAAAATAATTCATAAGAATACTCACTACAGGTACAGGGATGGTGATTACAGGAGTTTTTGGTGGTGGTGATGGTTTTGGCAATGCACAAAAATCCTGGAATCAAACTAAATGTGACTGATATAACACACTGTAATAGCTCAGTTCACTGCAGTAGTACATAACCATTCAAAAGGATCCCCATGGAAAATAATGCAGCTTTATGGAAAAACACACCCCAAATAAAAGTTTTTTTAAAAAAAGGGTAAAGTGTTTTGTCATTTTAACTATTCTAAAAATGATATTTAAATGTGAATGGGGTTTCTGAGTTCCCACTATGGCTCAGTGGTAACAAACCTGAATAGTAGCCATGAGGACAGAGGTTCAATCCCTGGCCTCACTCAACGCATTAAGGATCCCGCATTGCTGTAAGCTGTGGTATAGGTCGCAGACATGGATCAGATCCCATGTCGCTGTGGCTGTGGTGTAGGCCGGAGGAGGCTACAGCTCTGATTCAACCCCTAGCCTGGGAAATTGCATATGCCGGGGATGTGGCCCTAAACAAACAAACAAACAAAAATGTTAATGGGGTTTGGACTAAGGGACTAAGCTGCTATAAAAGGCTTTGGGCTAAGGTGAAACGGTGTGTGCTCTTTCTGCAGAGCCTAACACAGTATAACTCTCACAAAGCTACAGATGGGGTCCAAAAAATTTAATCGCACAAAATGCAAAGCTTTGCTATGGCGAAATTAATGAGATGATGGAACAAGCTTGTTACTCCTTGGCCAGGGTTCTAGGCATTTGGGAGCCAATTGCTGGCTGCATTTTACCAATTTTGTGTTACCATGAGGTACAGCACTGGGAGGTCTGATGGCAGTATTTCTTACCACAAAGTAGCAAGGTGGCTGGTGACCGTGGTTTCTTAGCCATTTCAAAATCTGCTTTTAGGGGACTGCCTTTGTCTGGGAAGGGGAGTGAAACGGGTTTTGGGTAGAGCTGTGCTCATCAGCCCAGAGTTTCAAACTGCCCCCAAAGAAAAGGGGTGAAGGGCTCTGGGGAGGGTGTTGATCCCATTCGGCCCACATGCCTCTGTTCTGATTCGTGACAGAGTGGCTTAATCTTCGGTGTCCTCGGTGACCCCAAGACCGAAGCCAAAGAATCAGTTACTGCCTCTTTTTCTTGCTTGTTGTCTTACAGTCATCCTGGGATACACAAGGGCCAACCACGCACGTCCCCGAGGAAGAGGCAACCTTGTCCAGACACGTAAAGAGGCCCTTCCTCCACCCACAGGGCCCTCATCGGGCGCATGCTCAGTGCGCCTCTGCACTTCTTGGGTCATGAATCATACGCTCCAGCCTGTAGTTATGACTTTCGACCCTGCTGAGAAGAGGCTCAACTCATCACTGAGGGAGGAGAAGGGGAGGGTGGGGTGAGGTGGGGAAGGACAGTCCCATGGGGGCTACTGGACCAGCAGTGCGACCCTGTGGTCCGGGCCAAATCCCCTGTCACCTGCCCTTCCTCGACCTCAGCAACCTCCTCCAGAAAATAAGGGGTTGGAAGAGACACCAGGTGAGCTCTAAAAAGTGCCTCTCAGTACCAAATCCCTGCAACTGGCTCATCGTTTTCCACACGAGAGCAAGGCGGAGTCGTTTAAGTCAAAGTCACCCAATCATTTTTGACTTTCAGTCCTAAATTTACAACAGCAGGTAACTTCTTCTGCAAATGTTTGTGTGTATGTAACGGGCACAAAAGTTTCATGATCAAATATTATATCAATAGTAACACAATTCACATACCATAGAATTCACCATTTTAAAACACACAGTTCAGTGGTTTTTAGTGTAATTCAAAATTGCACAACCATCACCACTAAGCCCAAAACATTTTCTTCACCCCCCCCCCAGAAAAGCCTTACACCCAGTCGCCACTCCCTCTCCCACATCTCCTGGCAATGACGAATCTACTTTCTGTCTCCACAGATTTGCCTATTCCAGACTATTTTACATAAACAAAATCATATAATAAGTGGCCATTTAGGTCTTGGCTTCTTCCACTTGGTATGTTTTAACTAAGTGTGTTTTTCACTTGCCTGCTGGCCATTTTGATGTCCTCACTGGAAAAATGTCTACTTAGTTCTTCTGCCCAACTTTTTAACTAGACTGTTGGGTTGTTACTGCTTGCATGAGTTCTTTACATTTTTTAGATATTAACACCTTACTGACACACGGTTTGCAAAACTTTTCTCCAATTCAGTCAGCTGCCTTTTCATTTTGTTGTTTCTTTGGCTGTGTGTAAGGTTTTGAATTTAATGTAGTCCTGTCTGTTTCTCTTTGCTTTTGTGTGTGTATGTCTTTTTAGGGCTAGGCATATGGAGGTTCCTAGGCTAGGGGTCAAATTGGAGCTGTAGCCACCAGCCTACACCATAGCCACAGCAACACCAGATCCAAGCCATGTCTTCGACCTACACCATAGCTCACAGCAACACTGGATCCTTAACCCACTGGGCAAGGCCAGGGATCGAACCTGCGTCCCCATGGATGCTTGTCAGGTTCATTTCTGCTGAGCCACAATGGGAACTCCATGTTTATTTTTGCCTTGATGAATGAAGCACGTTTTATTTAACCATTCATCCATTGGAGTTTTGTACTGTTTCCATATTTTGGCTATTAGAAATACCCCTGCTGCAAACATCAGTGTACAAGGCTTTGTGCGGGCATATGTCTTCAATTCTCTTGGAGTAGAGTTGCTAGAACACATGGTAACTATTTGTTTAACATTTTGAGGAATTGCCCAACCATTTCCTAAAGTGCTTGCACTATTTTGCAATCCCACCAGGAGCAGAGGAGGGGTCTAATTTCTCCATATCCCTGTCAACACTTGTTACTGTCTGTCTTCCCTTTTAGCCTTCCTAGTGGGTGTGAAATGATACCTCATTATGGTTTTGACTTGCATTTCCTTAATGACCAATGACACTGAGCATCTTTTCATGTGCTTATTGGTCATTTATGTATCTTCTCTGGAGAAATGTCTATTTAGGAGGATTCTTACTGAGATGATGAAAAGGTTCTAAAATTAGGTTACGGTAATAGTTGCACAACCCTGCAAATATACTCAAAACCATTGAACTGTACACACTGAGTCTGTGAACTTCATAGTATTTAAATTATATCTCAAGAAAGCTGCTTAAAAATGTGAGTGTGTATAACACTCCTAGGGCAGGAGGGTGGGAGGCAGAGAGAAGAGACCTTTTAGAAGTGCAGATTCCAAGCAGCACTGCCCAGAGTGATGTGGTCGATCTGGGAGAGCCCAGGCACTTGAACGTACTCCCTAGGCAATTCCGACTCAGACCATCTGACCAAAGATCCACGTTGACAAGTATAGCTCAGTGTGCTTAGGGCCTCGATACAGAAGCGAGGCCACCACTGTTCTCGATAGGAACTCTTCTTGGAGGCCCCAAGGAAACAGGGAAAGGTCAATGTACATTAATATCATTTAAAATTTTTTTTTTTTTTTTTGCCTTTTCTAGGGCCGCTCCTACAGCATATGGAGGTTCCCAGGCTAGGGGTCGAATTGGAGCTGTAGCCACTGGCCTACACCACAGCTCACGGCAATGCTGGATCCTTAACCCACTAAGCGAGGCCAGGGATCGAACCTGCAACCACGTGGTTCCTAGTTGGATTCGTTAACCACTGAGCCATGACGGGAACTCCTAAAAAAAATATTAATACGCTTTTTATTTGAACTTTCTTATAAATAACTTGCCCCTCATTCTGTTCAGAGCACCCATGGGCAGAGGAAAGGAAAGATAAACAGCCTGAGATTGCTGTGCCCAGTGTGGGTACTACTGAGAGCACGGGGGGCCTACAGAGAGAGGCCTGAGGCTGATAAATGGATCTCACAGCTTCGGCCTTTGCAAAATAAACTCAAAATAGATTAAAGACCTAAATGTAAGACCGGTGACTATAAAACTTTTAGAGGAAAACATAGGCAGAACACCCTTGATGTTAAGTTGCTGCAATATTTTTTTGGATCCACCTCCTAGAGTAATGAAAAACAAAAATAAACAAATGGGACCTAATTAAACTTAGCTTTTGCACAGCAAAAGAAACCATAAACAAAAGTAAAAGACAACCCGGAGTTCCCAACATGGCTCAGTGGTTAACAAACCCAACAGGATCCACGAGGACAGGGGTTCGATCCCTGGCCTCACTCAGTGGGCTGAGGACCCAGCATTGCTGTGGTGTAGGTCACAGATGCAGCTTGGATCCCGCGTTGCTGTGGCTGTGGTGAAGGCAGGCAGCTACAGCTCCGATTCAACCCCCGGCCTGGGAATCTCCATATGCCACGAGTATGGCCCTAAAAAGACAAAAGCTCCCCCTCCCCCCAAAAAAGGTAAAAGACAACCTACATAAGGGTCTGAGAGAATGTTTGCAAACGAAGTGTCCAAAAAGGGATTAATCTCCAAAACATACAGATAGCTAGCTCATGCAGCTCAATTTCAAAAAAAAACCAATCTAATCAAAAATGAGCAGAAGACCTAAAGACATTTCTCCTAAGACAACATACAGATAGCCAGAAGCACATTCAAAGATGCTCCATCTCACTAATTATTAGAGAAATGAAAATCAAACCCACGATGAGGTACTACCTCACACCAGTCAGAATGGCCAGCATCAAAAAGTCTACAAACAAAAAATGCTGGAGAGGGTGTGGAGAAAAGCAACCCTCCTACACTGTTGGTAGGAATGTAAATTGGTACAACCACTATGGAAAACAGTATGGAGGTTCCTTTAAAAACTAGAAATAGAACCACCATATCATCCAGCAATCCCACTCCTGGGTATCTATCTGGAAAAAATCCAAACACGAAAAGATACACACACACCTCAAAGTCCAGAGCAGCACTATTTACAACAGCCAAGACATGGAAGCAACCTTAAGTGTCCACTGACAGAGGAATGGGTAATGAAGATGTGGTATGTACATACTATGGAATGACAGGCCACCACAAACACCAATGAAATAATGCCACGTGCAGCAACACGGATGGACCTAGAGATGATCACACTAAGTCAGACAGAGCAAGACAAATTCCCTATGATATCACTTATATGTGGAATCTTAAAAAAAGGATACAAATGAACTTATTTACCAAACAGAAAGAGGCTCATGACTTGGCAAACAAACTTATCATCACCAAGGGGGAAAGGTGGGGGGAGGATAAATGAGGCGTGTGGGATGAACATATAAACACTACTACATATAAAAGAGATAATCAACAAGGGCCTACTGCATAGCACAGGCACCTCTGCTAATATTCTGTAATAGCCTGTATGGAGAAAGACGCGGAAAAAGAATGGCTATATGTCCGTGTATAAGCGAATCACTGGGCTGCATACCTGAAACTAACACAACATTGTAAATCAACTATACTCCAACATAAAATAAACACGGCTGGCACTAGGGACTGGAGTGGGACTTCAGTAGACACTACGGCAAGGGGCAGCAGGGACCACAGAGGATCCAGCAAGTTCATCCGCGAGGGCTTATGAAGAACACTGTGTGTGTGTGTGTACACGTATATGTATAACACACACTCCTATCCATATATCTGTGTGTGTGTGTGTGTATAGGATACACATAAAAATATTCATACACAAAATATATGTATCACACATATGTACGTGCATATATACACATAAGCCGACATAGAATGTGAGTAAAACTATGACCCACTATCTATATATACTTATAGGGTGTGTACGTGTGTGAGCACACAAACAGCTAGTCTCCATTTTTCAAGCACTCTCAGTAATGAGGAGCGCTTACTCTTTCCAGATCAAAAAAAAAGGAGGCTTGGAGTTCCCGTCATGGCCCAGTGGAAACGAATCTGACCAGGAACCATGAGGTTGCGAGTTCGATCCCTGGCCTTGCTCAGTGGGTGAAGGATCTGGTGTTGCTGTGAGCTGAGGTGTAGGTCACAGATGCGGCTCGGATCTGGCGTTGCTGTGGCTCTGGTGTAGGCCGGCAGCTGTCGCTCGAATTGGACCCCTAGCCTGGGAACCTCCATGTGCCACGGGTGCAACCCTCAAAAGACCAAAAAAAAAAAAAAAAAAAGGCTCTGAGAAGTGTGTTGAATCCTTCTAGCTGCTTGGTCACCGGGGACAGAACTGGGAGAAGGACCTAGGGTTCTTGCCCCCCCCCCCACACTTTTAGCCCATCTTCACCTTCACGAGCCCATTCTCTCAGGCCACCGACGACTCCATACAATAACAAGAAATACTGCCTTTTTTTAAACTCGCATTTAAGTTTCCACCCGGGACATCAATGTGTCAGGATCAGGGGCAGCCCTGAGAAGGGAATTCTCACTCTGTGTGAGGTCAAGAGGCGGCCCAAGCCTTGAAAGGCAATTCCAAGGGCAGCCAGCTTCATCCCAACCCTGATCGTACTTACTTGAAGGCCATCCTCCTGATTTCTGCTTTCACTTCCTGTTGGGTTGAAAATGCATCCAAGGGGAACTCCAGCCGAGGAGTGGAACCGAACTGGACGGCTCCCACTCTGACCTGCAGTGGGAGACAGGGGGCCAGGGGCCGAGAGCGGGGTCGAGTCACAAACATCCCCAAGAGGAGATGAGAAGGGTTAATGAGAAAGGTTAATGACCCTGCCTCCTGCCCACTCACAAATACCAGTGGTGGTATTTCTTTCATCTCCCTAAGAGGAAGTTCCAAAGGCCAGAAGGAGAATCTGGAAGGAGACAGTCAAATCCGCCGGCTCTGCCCTGCCCTGCCCTGCCCTCCACAATTGGGCCTCTGTTCTGACAGCTCTCTGGACTGAGCTGTGAGCGCTTTTAGGGTCTCTGCTCACTTCCTGACTGCCTCCCAGAGGTAGGCGCTGTTTTAAGCACCTCGACCCGTTATTTCATTCCATCCACGGAGATGCTATTCATACCCACATCATTGCTAGAGAAATACAAAAATACCAAAAGGCAGAGGATATGTCTGGCCCAGAGCTAATAAGAAAGGGAGCCTGGCCATTGTCTGTGATTTTCACTAAGGCTCAGTTACAGTTATGAATTCTTTGAGGCCAGCACAGGCCTTCAGCAAAACCCCCAACCAGGGACATCACAGAAGCTAAACACAGCCACCATCATTGGTGGCTCATGGCTAATCGTAGCCACCATCCACCCATCCTTGGTTGAGGGAGCAGCCCTTCCAGGCCTGCTCCTGCCAAGCTAGGGGAAGGTTCAGACTTCCAGGCCACAGTCAGACTAGGGGGACAGGCAGCTCTCTAACTGGGAGACAAGCAATATTGGAGCTGCAGCAGAGGGAATGAGAACTGCTGGTGATTCCAGATTCTGCATCCTAATTCAGAGGGCCAGGTGAGAAAATCCAATGCCTTGCAAAACCAGAGAAGGGAAACTGAGTAAAGTCATTCTCTGGACCCTTAAGATGAGCCTGTGCCGGGAGTTCCCCCATGGCTCAGTGGGTTACCAACTGGACTAGTATCCACGAGGATGCAGATTCAATCTCTGGCCTCGCTCAGTGGGTTAAGGATCCGGAGTTGCTGTGAGCTGTGGTGTAGGTCACAGACGCAGCTCAGAAGCTGCGTCACTGTGGCTGGGGTGTAGGCTGGTGGCTGAAATTCCAATTTGACCCCTGGCCTTGGAACTTCCATATGCCACAGGTGTGGCCCTAAAGACCAAAAAAGAAAAAAAAAGAAAAAGAAAAAGAAAGAAAAAAAAGCATGTGTCAAGTAGAGACGAGTTCAAACATTTAAGTTTCATCTTGAGGGCCTAACCCCTATACCCAGTCACTGGCCCTCAAAACTTCTGGAGAAACTACGTTCTCAGTTACTATTCTCTGGCCAGGACTGCAAATGTGACAAGTGAGTCATATTTAAACAATGACTCTGACTTTTGCTTGCTCTGTGAATTCCTTCACTGCTGAGCCCTGAGCAGGCCTGGTGCTTGGGAGCCCAACAAAGCTCTTGGCCACACCAGACCGGCTGCACCTGCTCCCAGCGAGCACGGCCCATTGGACTTTCCTCCCACAGGAGGTTCTGAGGAGGAGCCATCGGGCATCTTAGGTAGGAAGAAACATAAGTCCTGGATGGGCATGTGGGGAAGATGGACACTGGAAAGCAGAGTAGTACAGAATTCCAAAAATGAGTTTCTGGAGTTCCTGTCATGGCTCAGTGGTTAACGAATCCAACTAGGAACCATGAGGTTGCGGGTTCGATCCCTGGCCTTGCTCAATGGGTTAAGGATCCGGCGTTGCCGTGAGCTGTGGTGTAGGTCGCAGACGTGGCTCGGATCTGGCGTTGCTGTGGCTGTGGCATAGGCTGGCAGCTGCAGCTCCCGATTAGACCTCTCCGTTGAAATTAGCATGTGATAAAGCACGCATCTCAAACCAGTAGGAAAAACATGGTCTAGTCAGAAAGAACAACAGGAGAGCCTCCCGCCAAAGAACAAAGGATAAACTGCAAATGGTTTCAAGATTTACATGTGAAAAATGTAACCATAAAAGCTCTAGAAGAAAAATTGGGAGAATACCTCTGTAACCTCAAAGTAGAAAAGTCCTTGCTATGACTTGCAATCCAGAAACTGTGAAGGAAAACTGATCAATCTGACCACAAGAAGAAATACTCTACAGGGTCAAACATACCATAATTCAACCAAAAAATGAAAACAAAAGGAAAAATTATTTGCAACTCATGTCAGAGACAGTTAATTTCCCAAACACATGAAGAGTGTCTAGGAATTGACATATAAAAGACCAACAATCCAATAGAAAAATGGGCAAAGGATATAAACAGAGATCAGAGAACAGGAAATATAAAAATGCGTCTTTAATAAGCAAAGATGCTTGACTGTGTCATGTTGAAATGCAGCAAAAAGCCAGATATGAAGTTTGCAGGGCGAAGCTAGTATTCTCAAACACTTCTGTAAGAACATAAATGTTTTAGCATCCATAGATGGTAATTTATCAATATTTACTGAAAATTACTATGGCATGGAACCACTGGGAGTTCATCCGACAACTATACTTCCCCATGTGTGAAATGATGTCTTTACAAGCTCACAATACATTTGTTATAGCAGATGCCCATCAGTATGGGGTTGGCTAATTAAACCTTGGTAAACTGCTACAATGGAACATTAATCAGCTATTAAAAACGATATATGGGAGCTCCTGTTGTAGCTTAGCAGTAATGAACCAGACTAGTATACATGAGGATATGGGTTCAATCCGTGGCCCTGCTCAGTGGGTCAAAGATCTGGCATTGCTGTGAGCTGTGGTGTGGGTGGCAGACACGGCTTAGATCCCACATTGCTGTGGTGGCCGTGGCAAAGGCTGGCAGCTGTAGCTCCGAGTTGACCCCTAGTCCAGGGAACTTCCATGTGCCATGGGTATGGCCCTAAAAAACAAACAAAAAAGGGCATATGCCTATATTAATACCTGTATTACCTATCTACCTAGAGATGGGAAGACTTTCAAGAGAACACGAAGAGAAAAAGGCAAGGGATAAAAGAGTGTGTATAAAAAGGGCAAAAATTAGACTATACATTCATACTGCTTGTATTTGCATGAAGGGATTCTGTAAGGATGCTCAGGAGAGCAGGTGTGGGGGCTGAACAAATGGATGGGAGGGAGACTTTTCACTGCCTTTTTTTTTTTTTTTTTAACCATGTGAATTAATGACTTTAAAAACGCCCTTGAGACCAACAGCTGGGTGTATTTACTTGAATTAAACAGGAAGGAGCCAACTTCAAAACAAAACAAGATGGAAAACAGCCTAAGTCAGTAGTTTAGGCATTTAATTTAATTGGCAGTTTAGGAACAAAATGGGTACCTTTTATCTTCAGTTTACTGTATGCTCAGAAGCAAGCCCGCCCAGATTTCTCACCACACTGTAATCACTCTGCCACAACCATGATATTAGAGCCAGGAAGTGCACTTCTCAGCTTAAGTGTCCAGAGGGAGACTTCAAACACCTTCAATCCACCTCAAGAGCAGAGCCTCCATAAAAAGCTTTCCTTTACAGCTACTTGAAAATTTCTTCCCGGCAAGTAAAATAAGGTGCAAATCAAATCCCTTGTGTATGGAGGTAACAAGACAATGACACGAAAATGCAGCAGCAAACCAGAAGACCTGAAGCCACAAGTCAGACTGAACCACCTGAAATCACCCGAATGCAAAAACCCTTTGCTAGCAATTCCAGCAAGTCTGAGCAGCTCGGAGGTGGAGGTGCTCATTTGCTCATGGAATAAACAACTCCTTTGCTCCACAAGCCTTGCTGCCAGAATGTTTTCTCAGGACGAGCCCAAGTATAACTCACACCAGACTCTGTCCTCTTAACACAGTGGATTCACTTGGCACCCTCATTCCCATGAAAATGACATCAAGTTCCTTCATATGGGAATGTCCAGGCCTCTCATTGTTTTGTCTTCTTGTTGTGGGCACTGTTGGTTTGCCAATATTTAACCTGAAAATGCCATATTCTAGATGTGGTTCGGCAACACTGAGATTAAATTCCCTGTGTTCTGGGGACCCATGGGTCAGAGTAGCTGCTCCCAAGAGCAGCACCCGAAGTTTTCTTGTCATGCTTTTCTCACCCTCTCTTTAAGGACGCTGAATTCCATCAGCAGCCCCCACTTCCATGTACACACACACACACACACACACACGCACGCACGCACGCACGCACGCACACCCATACCGCCACAGTGCCAGCTGTCCACGTGCTATGCGATTGTGACAGCAGAATGTGAAGCCCTGGGCTGAAAGACAAGAGCCCCAGTTCTTCCACAATTAACGCTCCTCTAAGACTGCTGCATGACCCTGGCAGTCACATGGCCTCTCTGAGTCTGTTTCTTCATCTGTAAAACATTCTCTAAGAATCTGTACAGCTCTTCGGGAGTTCCCGTCATGGCTCAGCAGTTAACGAATCTGACTAGGAACCATGGGGTTGTGGGTTCGATCCCTGGCCTTGCTCAGTGGGTGAAGGATCCAGTGTTGCCGTGAGCTGTAGTGTAGGTCACAGACGCGGCTTGGATCTGGCATTGCTGTGGCTCTGGCACAGGCTGGCAGCTACAGCTCCGACTGGACCCCTAGCCTGGGAACCTCCATATGCCGCGGGTGCGGCCCTAGAAAAGGACAAAAAAATCAAAAAATAAAAATGAAAAATAAAAAGAAATAATCTGTATGATTCTTCTCTTCCAACCTGCCATCTGCCAGGTGCTCCAGTCTACCCATTTCAGGACATCCTACATCCATGCCAAGGTCAACAGTGTTCGATCTTTTCCTCCATGAAAAAATTAGAAAAACTTCACAGGGAATCACTTCCTTTTAAAAGCAGGGCCCTTGGAGTTCCTATCATGGCTCAGTGGTTAATGAACCCACCTAGTATCCATGAGGATGTGGGTTTGATCCCTGGCCTTGCTCAGTAGGTTGGGGATCTGGCATTGCCATGAGCTGTGGTGTAGGTTGCAGATGGAGCTCAGATTCCACATTGCTGTGGCTGTGGTTTCAACTGGACTGCTAGCCTGGGAACCTCCATATGCCACGGGTGTGGCCCTGACAGACAAAAGACTATAAAAGCAGGGCCCTGTAAGGAGGAGGGTACAGATTCAGCAGTCCTTGGCCCCCAGCCTCTGAGGGGCTGCGATGGGCTGACTTTGTGGTTGGAACGTGTGGGCTCTACATGCTTAGACGGAATGATGTTGGCTCTGACCGTGCAAGACAGCCTGAGGTCTCGAACATGCTCACCCTCCCCAGGTGCTAGGCCATTCTGGAGAAAGTCTGGCCCTTGTTGAAAGCCACTTCTCCTCC
Source organism: Sus scrofa (assembly GCF_054392235.1). Lineage (NCBI taxonomy): Eukaryota > Metazoa > Chordata > Mammalia > Artiodactyla > Suidae > Sus > Sus scrofa. Next base: position 147,276,939 of record NC_139396.1, on the reverse strand, counting down.
TAAATCCGAGAGGTTTTTCTAGGATTAACCCAGCAACGTCATCTTGGAAAACCACTTCCTTATCTTGTATTGTGACCAGTCCCTAATTCAAGGAATTATAGTTTTCCAGACCAAAATACCCTTCTGAAATTCTTAGTGGACTTTTAAGTCAGTTCACATGGTTCAAGACCCATTAAAAAGTTTCTACTCATGAGCCTCCCCCTGGATTTGGGCCCCATGTGTTCAGTTCCTACCCCCTCCCCCTCAACGGGAAGCTACTGCTCTTAGCCTCTCACAGATCCCTCCGGGGTTTCTTCCCGTACATACGAGCGAATACAGAGACAGACCCTTTTCAGCTCCCTCTATTTTTGATAAAAAATAATATATTCCACATGCCGTCTATACCTAACTTTTTACACTCAATTTGTTTTGGTGTCTTTCCCCATCAGAGAATTTCCTCATTCACTTCCTGCACCTGCCCCGTGTTTCACGATATGAAGGCACCATAATGTATTTACCTGTCCCCTGTGAGCAGACATTTGGGTTGCCTGAAATCTTTTATGACTGCAAACAACACTGCAAGGAATAATTTGGTATGTGCACTATTTTGCACCTGTAGGGCTATCTATAGCATAAAGTACTGGGTCAAAGGGTCCAAGCCTTTGCAATTTTGATGGGCCCTGTTAAGAGTCTCCCCACAGAGAGGCTGTACATTCCCACCAGTACTGCATGAGAACACCAGTTTCCTACATACTTGCCAGTGGAGCACCACACAAAATTTCAGATTTTTGCTAATCCAGTTAAGTGGAAAATGGGATACATCAGCCGAAGATGTGCTATTACATTGAGTGAGATTGGGCATCTTTTCTTACATCAAAGGGGCACCTGTGTTTCATTTTCTGGGAACTGCCTGCGTTCACTGCCCGTTTTTCTACTGAGTTGTTCCAAAATGCCCCCTTTACCAACAAGAGCTGCAGCTAGCACACGCTACTGATATTTAAGACTTCTCATCTAGAACCAGGATGAACAAGATGAAGAGACCAGCTGGATTTATCAGGCAGGGGCTGTTCCTTTCAAGTGCACAGAGAAGGTAAGGAGCTGTGTTTCAGCTATGAAGACCCTAGCCGTTAGAGGAAGCTGTCGTTTTAATCTGCCAGCATGCTTTCCCCATCCCACTGTCATGCAAACACACCCTCTCTTTCTAGTGAGAAATCCAAGTGTTCCTCCCCAACCCCAAGGATGAGGACAAGCACACGACTCAGGTCTGCCTAGACAATCTTTTCCCTCTGACTCCTGTGATTGGTCAAGGGATTGTCATGTGACCTATATCTACCCAATCAGAGCTCTCCAGGGAAAGAAGTCCACTTTCTTTCTCGCAGAGTAACTAACTTGAAAGACGCTATAGGGCAACTTTGCTATGTAGGGAAAATCTGCCTGGGAAGGAAGCCAACAGAAGAAAGCAAAATAAGAGGAGAAAAGGAGAGGGACTGAGCTCCTGGATCCCATCGTGCCTAAAAACAGGATTCACCCCCTGGGTCTTCCTGCTTCCACAAGCCAGTTAATGCCCTCTTCTGCTTAAGATGAGATTTCTGTCACTTGCGACCAAAGACGCCCTAACACCAAGTCAAGAGACGTGCACTCACCCTTGCGGGGTCGACGTCCAGAGCCTCACAGACCGTGATGGCAAAGTGCTTGGACCTTTCAAAACTCCCTTTGCCGATGCTGTGAGAGCCATCTATCAGAAACAGGATGTCCACCGCTGCCGAGCACCACATCACTAGAGGAGGGTGGGACAGAAAGGGTGACAACCAGCTTCCCTGCAGTCTGGTCCCAAGAAGATCTTATTCCCAAAGCAGAGTGGAGGCGGAAACAATCTTGAGGTGGGCCAAGCGCCTCTTGTCATAATGGGAGATAAACACTGGAGAAATTCTGGGCCAGAGGCGGCCCTCCTGTGCAGTGAGGGGCACATACCTACCATGGGCATGAGGTTCATAGACAGGACTGTATATGAGCATCTGTGTAATAATGGGAGAGCCTAATTCGACAACACTAACTGAGCCATAGGAAAGGAAGGGGCTACCAGGCCAGTGACAGATACCCAAGAGCCGGGGTTCCTGCCCTTGGGGGTCATGATCGCGTCTGGGACACAGCCAGGCACCTTGGTACATGAGGCTGCATCACCTAAGAGTCTAAGAAATGATAACCAGCACTGACTGCTTCTTTCCTGTACACCAGGTGCTGCTTTAAATACTTTATACGTACTGATGTATTTCTTTCTCATAACCACCTTGAGATAGGTGATTTTTATCTTTCAACAGTTACACTGAGATATCATTCACATACCATATAAGTCACCCATTTAAAGTACACACTTCAATGGCTTTTAGTCTAGTCACTGATATAGTCTATCACTATTATGGTCAAATAGAGAACATTTTCTACCTCCTCAAAAGGAATCTCTGTACCCTTTAGGTGTCAGCTCCCTAGCCCCCCACCCCCACCCTAGGTAGATTTACAATTCGTGTTCCCATAGGCGACAATGAGCAGAGCGGGGCACAGGGAAATGCAGGAACTTTCCTGAAGCCAGGAGTCAAACCCAGGCTGTCTGGCTCCAGAGTCCAAGCTCTGTCATCCTGCCATGAAGATGCCAGAGAGCAGAAGTCAGAGAAGCACCAGGGAGAAGGTGCCACCCAGTAGCACCGGGTGGTGGTGGGGGTTCTCCAGGAGGGAAGGGACTGCAGGGCCTCTGAGAGGGCGGGCATGGCCTGAGCATGCGGAGGGATGCTGAGTGGGGAGGAGTGGAAGGAATATGGCAGCAGACGAGGCTGGCTGGGGAGACGGTGGTCACCTCACGGAAGACCTTGACCCACACGCCAAGAGACTTGGCGACAGGAATTTTCCTAGGGTTTCTACCCAGGAAAGGAACTCGGTCCGGCTCCTGTGTGGGGCAATGATACGGGCCACAGCACGAAAGGAGAGGCGTGGCGTGGCGTCCCCAGAGTAACACGGCATCCCGTGGATCCATCACACAGAGGCGGAAGTGGGTTGTTTGGAGGGTCGAGTAAAACGTGGACTTACTTTTGCTGGCGGCTGAAATCTTCCGCACGATCTCCTTGCTTACGTGGATTTCCTGAAGAGAGAGGGATGGGGGCGCTAGGAGAGAAAACCCCAGAAGCTGTCATTACGAGGTGGGGAGGGGAGGAGTCTTAGTCCCCACGTTATGTGACCAGAACAAGCAGGTAACAAGAAAGAAAGAGCAATGCAGAGAAGTTGAATGATAACATGTTTTCAAAATTACCAGAGAGATAACATAAATAAACCCTGTCACCCCACTTCTGTCAGGTATCTCTGATTTAAATTTGGGTATTTTGGAGTTCCCAGTGTGGCGCAGCAGTTAGCGAACCTGACTAGGAACCATGAGGTTGCGGGTTCAATCCCTGGCCTTGCTCAGTGGGTTAAGGATCCGGCGTTGCTGTGAGCTGGGGTGTAGGTCACAGGTATGGCTTGGATCCCACATTGCTGTGGCTCTGGTGTAGGCCAGCAGCTACAGCTCCAATTAGATCCCTAGCCTTGGAACCTCCATATGCCACGGGTGTGACCCTAAAAAGCAAAAGAAGTAAATAAATACATAAATAAATTTGGGTATCTTGAAGACAAAAATGAAAAGTTTTCATTTTTTACAGAGAGTATACAGAGAACCTGTGAGTCTGATGAGCTTCCTCCCAGGTTAGGCATAATAACATAATAACTGGGTGCCCCTCAGGGTGCAGCTCCCTGTCTTAAAAGTTAACCTCGGATGTGAATGGATGACTCATAGAAGAAATAGAATGCATAGAAAAGCACAAGGGAAATTTTTCCAACAGGTGGCAAAATAATTTAACTCAACTGGATACCCTTTTAAATATGAAATTTAGATAGTCGAGTTCTAAATCTAAATGCAACTCAGCCATCAAAAAGAACAAAATAATGCCATTTGCAGCAATATGGATGGACCCAGAGACTCTCATCCTGAGTGAAGTAAGTCAGAAAGAGAAAGACAAATACCACATGATATTACTTATACCTGGAATCTAATATATGGCACAAAGGAATCTTTCCACAGAAAAGAAAATCATGGACTTGGAGAAGAGACTTGTGGTTGCCAAAGGGGAAGGGGAGGGAGTGGGAGGGACTGGGAGCTTGGGGTAAATAGATGCAGAATGTTGCCTTCGGGATGGATTAGCAATGGGATCCTGCTGTGTAGCACTGGGAACTCTTGTCTAGTCAATTATCATGGAACACGTAATGTGAGGAAAAAGAATGTATACATGTAAGTGTAACTGGGTCACCATGCTGTACAGCAGCAAAAATATATATACAAAAAATGATTAAAAAAAAGTGCAACTGGAGAAAGGTTAAACCAGGAAAACCTTTTCCCATGGTGGCACTTTAAACTGGTACCACTCCTTTGGATAACAATCTGGCCAAATGAATTAAGAATCATAAAAATGCTCACATCCTTAGATAGACCCCATAGTATCACACCTAGGAGTTGATCCAAAGGAAAAACAATTTTAGAGAAGAGAAGGAGTTCCTCCTGTGGCGCAGCCGAAACAAGTCTGACTGGTATCCCTGAGGATGAGATCCCTGGCCTCACTCAGTGGGTCAGGGATCTGGCGTTGCCGTGAGCTGCGGTGCAGGTCTCAGGCGTGGCTTAGATCCCTGCAGTGCAGGGGCGTAGGCTGGCAGCTGTGGCTCCGATTCAACCCCTACCCTGGGAACTTTCATATGCTGCAGGTGTGGCCCTAAAAAGCAGGGGAAAAAAAGAGAGAGAGAAGAGAAAATGAGCACCAAGACACTCCCTCCAGTGTTGCTTCAGAGGAACACTGGTGATGACAAATACCCAAGAACACAGGGCACGAGTAATCACTGATACATTCAACCAGCTCAACTCATATGAACAAGGGCTAAAAAGTCAGGGTAGGAAGTTCATGGACGTATTTTTTTTTTCTCCTCTATGATTCCCAGTAAAATGGTAATAATGGCATGTGAGCAGTCAATAACATTTACAAAATAAATTTTGAGGGCAGGTTAACACGCCAGGAGTACTGAACAGCGAGCCAACCATGAAAGCCCTGAAGACAATGAGGTGCCCTTTGGAGGGATGATTGGAAAAGCCTGCTGTACGTGGTCAATATCAGAAGTGTACGTGCAGGTGCTTATAAACATCGGTGTCCGGCAGATAAGCACAGAGGGCACAAAGTGGGTGGGCAGAGCCCAGGGGCAGGCCAGGCCCGGGGGGGGGGCGGGCAGGAGAAGGAATGTGAGATGAGGGTGCTGCTGGGGAAAGAGGGAGAGGAGAGGGAGCCAGCTGGGGGCGGGGAAGGACTCGTACAATAGAAGGGAAGGTGGGCTCTGGGGCATTTGCCAGTGCCAGGAGAGAGAGCTGGAAGAAAAGGCCAAAAAAATAATGTCAAGTTCTGGTTCATTAGTTGGCTGCCCATCGGCTGGTCCCAGCTCCACCTTCTGTGGCTTCTGCCCATTCGCCAGTCCCCAGATAACAAACCAAACCAGTGTCTAGTTCTCCCCCGACCCTAACCTGGACTTTCCGCTCACCTAACATGCCCTTCCTTCAATCTCTACTTGCAGAGAAGATGCTTCTAGGCCGAAAATGCTGAACCAGCCATTAGCTCCACAGTCAAATGCTGTCAGACAAATACGTATCTTTCATGAGGTTGAAGAGTCGGCCACTGCCGTTTTGCCACCAGAGGCAGAAACAAGCCCTGAACTACAGCAGACAGAATTAAAGGGGAAAATTCCTCCCCTTCCATAAAAGACAACAGATGTTGGGACAGAGGCAGGGGTAACGCTTCCCCTTGCCAAAACCCCAAAACAACACGATAAACATGCCTTAATTCAGCAAATTGGTCTTCCAGAAAACGGAGGCTTTCTGCCTCACTGCATCCATATGTTATCAAAATCTTGCCAACTCGTGGGACCCCACTGCAGCCCATCCCACGATGCAGCGGTGCCCCCAGGAGCGCCCACTCCCCCGGAAGCTCCCCGAGGGCGGGAAGATTTCCACTTGTCCTTCCCAGAGCCCAGCCCAGCCCTCTGCACAATTTGACCAAATGAATCACAAAACTGCTCACATCCTTGACCCTGTTGTCAAAGCAGGGAGGCACTAAACTTTCCTGAACGAGCCCATGAAAGATTGGCAAAGGGCCCAGGAGCTGAGGAATCCCTAAGGTCCTATATGAAAATACTAAATGTCTTAGCTGCACATTCTCCAGGTGGCGACTAGCAGCCATCGTCCCTGCATGGGAGGGAGGAGGAGCTCCGAGAGCAGGGACAACTTACCACAGAGGTGACCTGGCTCTTTTAACTGTACCACGTGCTCAGCGTTATGGCAGATGCCAGGTGTTAGGGGAGCGGGTGCCTGGGTGACATCCCCACTGTGCCCCTGTGAAACTACCTCAGGACTCTGAGGAAATTACCATGGAAAAGGGAGCCACTGCATATGGAACTGCTGCTTCCTCTCCCAGCCAAGTCAGCCCACACTTCCGAGGACCACCTACCTGGGCTCCAGAACCTGAGTGTGCTGGGGGAATGGGTGGTGCTAAGAGCTGGCAGGACTGAGAATCACTCCTCTCCTTAAACCCTTTCATTGTACAGCTAAGAGAGCCAGGGCTTAGAGCGAGATCTCAGGGACACTCCTGTCTCCCCAGAGGAGCCCAGAGTCGGGCGGTGGCCGGCGGGGGGGGGGGGGGGGAGGTGGAGCAGCCTGGAAGGGAGGGGCTTGGGTGTTCATCCCAGCCCTGCTACTGATAGCTGTGTCACCCCAAGCAAGTCACACAGCCTCTCTGGGCTTCCCCTGAACAACCTAGGGATGGTCAGATCAAGTGCTCTATAAACCAGGCAGGCTACAAAGAACTGCTGGTGGAACAGAACCTCTCCTGTGCCTGGGCTTCCAGGGACCCC